>NC_056063.1:16747268-21547268 GCF_016772045.2 Ovis aries | reverse complement strand
ACTGAAAGCAGGATCCAGCATGTTTCTTGGGGTGTGGAGAGAGAGCCCCCATCCCCACACACAACCCCTGGCAAATCCTCTCCTCTTTCATCTGTGTAAGTGGTCTCCAGCACTCATTGAGAGCTCGGCAGTCCAGGGCCGACGATACCTTCTGCCCATCCCTGGAGGTGTGGTTTCACTGACTCAGTGCCTCCTCCAGGCTCTGCTGCTCTGTGATGACCTAGAGGGGTGGGACAGGGGGTGAGAGGGAGGCTCACGAGGGAGGGGACATTGTATACTTATGGCTGATTCATGATGTTGTGTGGCAGAAACCACATTATAAAGCAATTCAGTTCATTCGCTCAGTCATGTCTGTCTCTTTGCGACCCCAGCATGCCAGGCCTCCCTGTCCATCACCAACTCCCGGAGTTTGCTCAAACTCATGTCCATCAAGTGAGTGATGCCATCCAACAATTTCATCCTCTGTCATCCCCTTCTCCCCCTGCCTTCAACTTTCCCAGCATCAGAGTCTTCTCCAGTGAGTCAGCTCTTTGCATCAGGTGGCCAAAGTACTGGAGTTTCAACTTCAGCATCAGTCCTTCCAATGAACATTCAGGACTGATTTCCCTTAGGATGGACTGGTTGGATCTCCTTGCAGTCCAAGGGACTCTCAAGAGTCTTCCCCACACCACAGTTCAAAAGCATCAATTCTTCGGCACTCAGCTTTCTTCACAGTCCAACTCTCACATCCATACATGACTACTGGAAAAACCATAGCTTTGACTAGACAGACCTTTATTGGCAAATTGTTGATAAAGCAATTATCCTCCAATTAAAAAAAAAATTTTTTTTTAAGCTTTAAACTTGGAGTTGTGGGCCCCTTAATTGTGGGCAGCGGATGGAGCAGCAGCAGGTGTGTTGGGGGGGAGGCTGCTGGAGGAGCAGGTGTGCAGGACAGAGGAGGGAACCCCAGGATCAGCTGCTCCTCTCTGTCTGTGAAGCTTTGTCAGGGGGACGAGGGGAGGAGCTGGGCTCTGCCCTCACTGAAGCCGTGTGGGCTAGACAGTGCGCTTAGCTTTCCTGAACCTCAGTTTCCTCATCTGAAAATTAGAGGTGATATTATTTTGTTCAGGTTCCATTCAGCATGCACCATCTTTAGTTGCAGCATTCGAATTCTTTATTGCAGCACGTGGGATCTAGTTTCCAGGCCAGGGTTCCTACCCGGGTCCCTGGGTTTTTTACACACCAGCACCTGGCTGGTTCCTTCTCCTGGTCACAGAGGACAGCTGGCCTCTTCTGGGAGCTTCTGTCTTCCTAGCTTCTCGCAGAGGGAGCCAGACGATTCCTCTCACCTTTTCAGGATGTTTCATTTCACCAGGATCCATGACTGATTTCCCTGTTCCCTGCTGCTGAGATGCCTTGGGTGCTTCTAGGAAACTCAAGGAGACTGTGGGATGATCAGAGTAAAATTGATTTTAGCTCACTTGAATTTTGTTGGTTTTCAAACCTGGATTTTGTGTGAGTGTTTCGCAGCCCTGCAGGGTGGTAGGGGATCCTACAGTGATTTCGGGGAAGGCCTTGGAATGAAAGGATTAGGTGTCTGGACTTGGCCTGCCCTCATTGGTAGAGGCTCATGGCTGACTCTGGTGTGAGTCAGCAGCCTCGTGTTCCCTCTGGCTGGGCCAGGGCCTTCAGAGACTTTTGAGAAGAGTGTAGTCCTGTACGGACAGTGCTTTCCTCTCCCTTGAAGGCAGAGGAAGACTCAGTTATGCCAGACTTAAGCCGAACATGGCATTC
This sequence comes from Ovis aries, assembly GCF_016772045.2. Classification (NCBI taxonomy): domain Eukaryota; kingdom Metazoa; phylum Chordata; class Mammalia; order Artiodactyla; family Bovidae; genus Ovis; species Ovis aries. The sequence continues at coordinate 21,545,492 of NC_056063.1, read as the reverse complement.
AAGCTCATTACAGGCCTTCTGAGTCAATGATAACGTTTCTCATTCTCTGAGCCTTTGTCTCAGGATGAGGCAACATGTTTTAAGATCGGTAGAAATTCTTCCTTGGGTTCAGTGGCTCAGTTGCTGGGGAAATGGAGGCAGGGAACTGAGCTCTGCTTTATCATGGGTTTTATGGCTTGTCTGGAGGTCAGTTTCCAGCAGCAGAAATCTCCACCCTGGGTTGCTGATAAGTCTCTGACGCCTGCTGGAGTTCAGGGACGCTGAGCCTCAGTGACATTCAGTGACGTTGAACTCAGGGACGTTCAGTGGGTGCTGAGAATGCAAGTTTCATTTATGTGCTGGGAAAAAGGGCCCAAGAGCCAAAGTGCATTGCTCATTTACATGCATGGCTGGGTGCGCACCACTGCCACGGGACGCCCTCGATGTGGCTCCTCCATCAGGAGCTGTGAGTCTACAGCGGGTGGGGTGGGGGAGTGGGGCTGTGTCCGGAGGTAACCATAGCACAGGGCTGAGACTGACATTGTAAGCAAGGACTGAGTCACGGAGGAAGTTGTCATCTCATAGTTCTGATGTGCCCTGGATATTCTGTTGGGACCAAAATATTGACAAAAAACCCCCAAATGATTGGTAGGAAACTGTGACACATCCATGCAATGTTTTGTGGCCATTAGAAGAAATAAGGTAGATTTATATTTAAGGAAAAAACATCTCTAAAACATGTTGTTAAATGAAAAAGTAGGATATGGAACAATGTTTAGTCTGAATCTATTTATATGGAAAGGGGCTACACATACACGTGTGTATATATAATGCTTAGTATATATATATATGTTTATATATAATGTGTAAAACATGTATGTATAAATGTTGTATGTGCTTAAAGTATTTCTGGGTGATTCATAAGAAATTGTGAACAATGATGTACTTCTGAGCAGTGAGACTTTCCATTTTATATCATTCCAAATGATTTTTTTTTAAACCCTTTTTAATGAAAAAAGTAAAGTTTTTAAAAAAGCATTACAACTTCTTTTGTTTTCTGGTTTAGAACATCTTTCTGCATATTGTGGACCTGTCTGTTCCCAAGTCAATCTGGAAATTTGTTGAAAATTTCAAGCAGGAACATACCCTCAATGTCTTGGTGAGCTTTGTAAACATTAAGTAGGGGATAAATCTCATGCATGAGTGTTTCTTCTCTGTGTGGATGAAGACTCTGTGTGGGGGGTATGTGTGTGTGTGTGTGTGTGGGTATCTTTATGGCGACACCGGAGTGAGACTCTTTTATGCGGAAGCCTATTCATATCACCAGGTTCACTCATTAGAGTCATTCTAACCATGTTGCTTGGATGTGTGAGTAAAGGAAGGGACCCTATACTGGTTCTTTGAGGGTGATGGAAAGGTTCCATTTTTTCATAAAATGATTTGTGTACTGCCATTCGTGAACTCTGTAGATTTGGGGATTGATGTATTAAAATTAGAGGCTCAGGGGGAAAATTAAAAAGCTTAGTCCAAAAGAACCCCTGTTGCAGACAGCCAAAGCTTTTAGCATCACAGTCAGTTGCTCCAGGGAGAAAGTTGGAAGACTCAGGTGGGTTGGTGTCCCTCTGCTCCTCCCACATATTCTGCTTTGAGCTGAGCTGCTTTTCTGCCCAGTGTTTCTCACATGCTCCAAAATGTCCGTTCAGACACAGATCTAGTCTTCCACTGTCCTGTATGGCTACAGAGCATTTGAAATGCAGCTGGTTCAAAGTGAGCTGTTCCATCAGTGTAAAAATCCACCAAGGTCGAAAACTTAGGGTAAAAAAAACCAAAAGTAAACTAACATTTTTATATTGATTACATTTTATGTTGATTACATCTTGAAATGCTACTATTTTAGATATAGTGAGTTAAATATTATACACTATTAAAATCAATTCTACCTGTTTCTTTTTATGTTTTTATTTTATTTTTTTTTGGTGAGTTACGTTTTATTTGGGGCAAAATGAGGACTGCAGCCTGGGAGACAGCACCTCAGATAACACCGAGAAGCTGTTTTTCTTTTTACCTTTTTAATGTGACTACTTTCTAGAAAACTTGAAATTACATACTTTTACTGGATAGCATTGGTCTAGACACATTTCCAGGGCACTTCATTGTGAATTAGGTTGCCTGGCCACGCCTTAGTCATTGGAGGTCTCTGCACAGTCCCATGGCTGAGCCAGCTGCACAGGGGTTTTGGTGTGAAGAGACAGGAGAGCAGAACATGAGCTGTCATCATACGCATGTGGGACCCGTGGTGGCGTGGAGCTGTGGGATGTGGAAACAGGTCCCTTGGCCCTATTTTCCTTTATTTTGAAATGAGAACTGTAATTTCTAGATCAATAATGCAGGTTGCATGGTCAATAAGAGGGAGCTCACGGAAGACGGACTTGAAAAAAACTTTGCTACCAACACTCTGGGTAAGTGTAAGCGGCTCTATTATTTATTTTTAGCAAGATAAATGGAGAAGGTCAGAAACTGTAGAAGGATCAGAAAAGCAGTGATAAACTTTTGGAGTTCTTGGTGCACAGCATGATTGTATTCCCTTTATCTTTATTTTTATTTTTTAGTTTTTATTTTTAAATTTTAAAATCTTTAATTCTTACATGCATTCCCATACATGAACCCCCCTCCCACCTCCCTCCCCATAACATCTTTCTGGGTCATCCCCATGCACCAGCCCCAAGCATGCTGCATCCTGCGTCAGACATAGACTGGCGATTCAATTCACATGATAGTATACGTGTTAGAATGTCATTCTCCCAAATCATCCCAACCTCTCCCTCTCCCTCTCCCTCTGAGTCCAAAAGTCCGTTATACACATCTGTGTCTCTTTCCCTGTCTTGCATACAGGGTCGTCATTGCCATCTTCCTAAGTTCCATATATATGTGTTAGTATACTGTATTGGTGTTTTTCTTTCTGGCTTACTTCACTCTGTATAATCGGCTCCAGTTTCATCCATCTCATCAGAACTGATTCAAATGAATTCTTTTTAACAGCTGAGTAATACTCCATTGTGTATATGTACCACAGCTTTCTTATCCATTCATCTGCTGATGGACATCTAGGTTGTTTCCATGTCCTGGCTATTATAAACAGTGCTGCGATGAACATTGGGGTACATGTGTCTCTTTCAATTCTGGTTTCCTCGGTGTGTATGCCCAGAAGTGGGATTGCTGGGTCATAAGGTAGTTCTATTTGCAATTTTTTAAGGAATCTCCACACTGTTCTCCATAGTGGCTGTACTAGTTTGCATTCCCACCAACAGTGTAGAAGGGTTCCCTTTTCTCCACACCCTCTCCAGCATTTATTGCTTGCAGATTTTTGGATCGCAGCCATTCTGACTGGTGTGAAGTGGTACCTCATTGTGGTTTTGATTTGCATTTCTCTAATAATGAGTGATGTTGAGCATCTTTTCATGTGTTTGTTAGCCATCCGTATGTCTTCTTTGGAGAAATGTCTATTTAGTTCTTTGGCCTCCCTTTATCTTTAAATGCATTATCTTTTCTTCATAAAACACTCTTGTCTTATTTTTTATAATTTGCGTTAGTGCCAGAAGTACTATTCTTAAAATGATGTTTTTCCTAGGAAGCTCAAGGCTCATTACAGACATGACTTTGGAGAGGAGGGCAGGGTCACCTTAGGTGGAGAGGGCAAGTATGAGAACTGCGGCAAGGAGAACTGCCAGCCAGGGCTGAGGAAGGAGCAGCCAGGAGACAAGAGCATGGGCCTAGAAAGGCATGCGTTTACCTGGGACACAGGAGCCCTGGGCTCCAGACCCTCCCTGCTCTGTAAGAACAGGCCAGCGCATCTTGTGCCAGGTCAGTGATTCTCAAAGTGAGGTTCCTGGACCATCACCAGGGAACTTGGTGGAAATGCACGTTCCTGGGCCTCACCCCAAGATCCACTGACTCCAAAACTAGGATGGAGCTAAGAAATCTGTGTTTGAACAAGCCCTCCAGACGATTCTGGTGCACACTTCAGTTTGAGAACCCATGGGCCAGGATTTTAACCTCTTTGGATTTTTCTCCTTCTTGAACCAAGGGGGCTGGAGTACAGATCTTCCTCAACTTGGGATGGGGTGAGGTCCCAGTCAACCCATCGTGCGTAGGTTGATCACGTTGTAAACTGAAAATACATGAATCCACCTAACCAACGGAACATCCTTGCTCAGCCCAGCCAACCTTAACAGGCTTAGAACACTTAACGTTAGCCTACAGTTGGGCAAAATCATCTAACACAAAGCCTAGTTTATAATGAAGTATTGCATTGCTCATGTTTATGAAATACTGTGCTGCAAGTGAGAGACACAGTGCTTGTCTGGTCCAGAGTGGCGGTAACTGTACAGGTTGCTCACTCTTGTGATTGCCTGGCTGACTGGGAGCTTGCCGTGCATCCTGAGAGAGTGTCTTACCGTTTATTACCAGCTCCGGAAAAGTTCAAAATCCCGAATTCAACATACAGTTTCTAAGGAATGCATATTGCTTTCACACCGTCGAAAAATCATAATTCAAACCGTTGTAAATCGGGGGCCGTCTGTAGACGATTTCAGTGCCTTGGAGAGATTTCACCTTGGAGAGGCAATGAATCTCAGATTCTCCCCGGTGACCATACCACTTCCTCTGAGGAAGTGAGGCTTTTAATAAGGCGTTTTAATTAATCCTAAGTCACAAGATGAATAGTGGGGGTTCCTGTGGCTCCTGGGGTCATTGAGGGTGACCATTAAATAGCAACCTCTTCCCACCCAAGGACTGAACAGTGTGAAGAGTAAGGCAGTAGAATAATAATGAATGAAAGCCCTAAGTCACTGTTGCTGATAAGGCTGGTTGAAGGGTGTGGCTCAGGTAAGAGCCAGATGGCTTCCTTAATGCTGAATCCCCAGAATTAGACAGGCTTGCTGGCTTTGTTGTGACTGGATAATCCCAGACAGAGACCACCAACCCCTCCCAGGAAGCCCAGTTTCTTGCTCCCAAATGTACTACATTTATTACTGGAGTGCTGACCTCCTTGGGATGGAGGAAGGAAGGGGCCGAAGGAGGTTGCTCATCATTCTCTCTCCAGGAACATAGGGAGTGGAGAAGGACCCTTCTGCCCAGCTCTGAGGTTGCATTTCTTTCTTTTTAAACAAATCTCTGGGAGCTTGCTATGAAACGCTGCAGGTTTAGGACAAAATATTCCCATCTTCTGCTTTGTTCCAAATGCGGTATCCTTGTCCAAAGTACCAGAAGTACACAAATGTGGGGTCATGCCAGAGTTTGCCTTCTGATTCTCCTGGATGGTAAGGACTCCTGGGGTCCTAGCAGCTGGCCTCCTAGGTTAGCTGCACCCCAGGATCAGCTTTGTGATTTGTAGGGCCCAGTGGCAAACAAATGTGGGGACTCCTCTGTTCAAAAAGTACAAGGGGTTACACAAGACCAAGCCAGCTCTGCTGCTTCCCACCCACCCGTCCACCACCCAGCTCCATTCCACTGGGTGTGTGCTGCGTGCTAGGCCCTGAGGGGTGGGGGGTGTATACACGTCATTGAACCCACAGCACCACCCTGTAGTGGAGGTATTCCTGCCTGTACAGTTACAGGTGAAAAAGCTAGGACTGAGGGAGCTTGTGTAACTTGCCCAAGGTCAAGTGGAGGAGCCAGAATTTGAAGCCAGGTCCGTCTGCCTCCAGAGCCCATGTTCATAACCAGGACAAGTTCTGCCAGCCTCTCCCCCAGCATCTCCTCCCTCAGATCTGAAACTGCTTTGATGTGAAATAAGGGCTAAGGGAGCCTGGGAGTGGGGAGACCTGCCATGCTGGGGAAGCATGGTGTGGGGCTGGGGCACTGCTTAGAGGAACCCCTGGGAATCTGCATTGATTGAGAATGTGGGTAGATCTGATGGACTCCAAGACTGCCTTTTCTTTTTTTTTTTTTTCTGCACTGCATGGGTTGTGGGATCTTAGGTCCCCAACCAGGGATTGAACCCATAGTAGTGAAAGTGCTGAGTCTTAACCACTGGACTGCCAGGGAACTTCCTTTTATTTTTTGCCTTTTTCATTACACAGCTGGTTATGTTGTACTTTTGTATGGATCGGGTCTGCTTCCAAGGACCTTGATAGTTCTTCATTTTCATTTCCTACTTGTGCTAGAAACATTGATCTTTCCAACTTCTCTGAGAAGACTGATAATTCTCATGCTTAATATTTATTCATCCTCTCCAGAGGGGAAGATGGAGTCCAATGTACACAGAGGCAATTCAGTGACGGGAGGGCAGGTAGACATCTCTCTGCTTCACAGATGAGGAGATACAAGGAGGTTCAAATATTATTATTCTTGAGCAGGTCCGGAGCCCAGTGGACAGCTCAGACCTCTGTCTGAGTCCTAGGAAATTGCTGGCTGCCTTTCTAATACGAAACATGTTTTCCCAGCTCGATTATGCAACACGGGTTACGTTGTTTTCTGTTTTCTAAGATTCAGTTGGGCCACTAGAAATACCTCCAGTCCTCAGGCAAACGTCAGTAGATTCCTGATAACCCCGAGGACAAGACGATACTAGCATCTGCAGAATTTATCGCCAGGTTCTAAGGGTTTGGAAACTCTTAGGTTTGGTGGAGGATCACTGAGATGCTGTCAGAACCTGTGACTGTGTGTGGCTCCGCGTGACAATATCATAGTACATGAATTAGATCCAGTTTGGAAATCACTCTCCTTCTCCTTTTGTGGTTGTGGGTGGGGCCTGGAGAGGTTTTCATCATTCACTCTCCCGGGGAACAAAAAGGAACTGCCTGGGGTAGCTTTGTGGGGAGATGAAGCGTAGAGGTGAAGTGATCTCATGAGACAGATTCTGTTGGGTTGCTGTTCTTGCTCCTGGGTTTTGGGTCTTCTCCAAGCATATACATTTTGCCTGTTAGTATTCAGCGGCATTAAGAGTCTGCGAGGAGGGAAGGCAGATGTGGGGAGGGGGGCGGTGGCGCTTGGCTGAGTGCTGTGCTGGCAGCCGGCCACAGCCCGAGCTCCAGCCGGTTAAAACTCTCACCCACGTCTCAGCCCCTCTCACCCACGGGGCGCAAGACGAGAACGCTGTCCACGTCCTCCAGAACTGCTGTGTCACCAATTAACTGGCTGTAATACACAGGCAGGGTGCCTCAGCCGTTTGGTAGAAGGTGGGGAAGTTCAGTTGAGGTCACTTTGGAAGGCCATACGTATGCCGTGTGAGCGTGCATGTGTGTGCAAAGTCGCTTCCAGTCATGTCCGACTCTGCGACCCTGTGAACAGTAGCCTGCTAGACTCCTCTGTCCATGGGATTCTCCAGGCAAGAATACTGGAGTGGGTTGCTGTGCCCTCCTCCAGGGGATCTTTGTGACCCAGGGATGGAGCCTAAATCTCCTGTGGCTCCTGAATTACAGGCAGATTCTTTAGCACTGAGCCACCGGGGAAGGCCGTACATAAGCAGTATGTTCAGTACGGACAGTGAATGTTCATGTTCTATTCACTTCACATTCTGTTATCTGGAGCTTTCTACTGCTGGCATAGATCCACACCCAATGGGAAATGCTACTGAAAGCAGGGACCCAGGGTCCAGAAACACCTTAATATGTGTTTGTTGTCTAGTCACTAAGTCACGTCCGACTCTTTGCAACCCCGTGGACCGTAGCCTGCCAGGCTCCTCTGTCCATGGGATTTCCCAGGCGAGAATACTGGAGTGGGTTACCATTTCCTTCTCCAGGGGATCTTCCTGACCCTGGAATTGAACCTGCGACTGCTGCACTGGCAGGCAGGTTCTTGACCGGTCAGGGAAGCCCACACCTTAATGTAATAGTGATGATGCTAATGGTAACAGTGTACACACCGGACACTTTCCACATGCCAGGGCTGCACTGCTTTTCTTGAATTATCTCATTCAGTCCTCCTAACAGCTCTACAGATTTCACAGACAAGGAAACAGGGTCAGAAATAGTTTGAAACTATTTCTGTGACTCACCTTCCTAAATAAAATTATAGTTGGTACGTTTTTGCTATAGGGTTGTATCTGTCAGCTCTTGCTACATAACAAGCATCCCCCAGATCTCTGAGGCGCACAATAATAAACATGTCTTTCTTGCTGACTCTTATGCAGGTCTGTTGGGTGGACTAACCTCAGCTGGGCTCAGCAGGGTATCTCAGCAAATAGTGTCTACATTATGTTCCAGATCCTTGCATCCTCCTTGGACCATTAGGCTGGCCAGAGTATGTTCCAGCAGCAAGAGCAGAAGCCCGAGTGTGCCAGCACCTTGCAAGTCCCTGCTTGCTTCAGACCTCCTAACATCTAACCACTAATACAAGTCATTTCACAGAGCCCCGAATCAAGAGTCAGGGAAACATACTCCTCCCAGGAAGGTGGGGAAGAGGGGGTGAATATGGTCAAACAGTAATCTGCAACAAGGGTCTGTTTTCTTACATTCTAGTTCTTTGGAAATGGGTCCTCTGAGTTAAAGATGTGGTTAACTATTAGCCTGAAATGTTTAATGAACAAAATATTTTGTCTGTTCAGTAAACATTTATAGAGCACACACTGTAAGCTGTGGTCAGTGATAGTCAGAAATTATAGGGACTTCCGGTCCAAAGGGTGAATCAGACCCACAAACAATTTCAGTAACTATACAGTAAGTTCTCTTTTCATCCATGAAGGGAGCTGGGGTCCAGACCCTAGAGAACAGCACTTCTGAGGGATATGCCCTCAGACACTGAATGTGTTTGGCACCAGGCATTCTCGCTTGTCAATAATCTTTGGTTCCTGAAACCTTCCAGCTCCCAAACTTTCAAGATTCCCAGAGAGACACAGTACCTGGGAATAGTAAGCACTACAGCAATGTCAGCTAATATTTTTGTAACACCCAAATCCCTTAACCTGGAATTGCAGTCCTTTGTAATTGTACCTCCCCTATCTACCCGGACATGCTTCCATTATTTCCCAACATGGGTCCTCGGCCACTGCGTTATTATTATTTTAAAAACATGTGCTTATTTGACTGTGTCGGGTCCTAGTTGCTGCCACGTGGGATCTAGTTCCCTGACCAGGGGCTGAACTCGCACCCCATGCTTTGCACACTCATAGTCTTAGCTACTGGACCCCCAGGGAAGCCCCCAGTCAGCCCATTACTAGATGCTGCTGCTGCTAAGTCACTTCAGTCGTGTCCAACTCTGTGTGACCCCATAGATGGCAGCCCACCAGGCTCCCCCATCCCTGGGATTCTCCAGGCAAGAACACTGGAGTGGGTTGCCATTTCCTTCTCCAATCTGTGAGAGTGAAAAGGGAAAGTGAAGATGCTCAGTCGTATCCAACCCTCAGCGACCCCATGAACAGCAGCTTTCCAGGCTCCTCCATCCATGGGATTTTTCAGGCAGGAGTATTGGAGTGGGGTGCCATCACCTTCTCCATTACTAGATACCTCCGTGCTTTTATCTCTAAGGCGCCTCTGCCGGGAATGTCCCCTTCTTGGCTCACTTTCACTTCTCTGTGACTCAGTTGAGAGCACCCCTAGCCTGGAGCTTGGCCAGGGCTCCTGCTCTTGGCTCCCAGAGCACTCTCTGTGGCTCTGTCTTAGTACCATAGAAATCACCCATCAATAGGTGGTTTCCAGTAAAGGGCATGAGTCACTGAGGGCAGGCACTGCCTGGCCCTTACAAGGAGCTCAGCCTGTGATCCAGCTCCTCCAGTGACGTATACAAACTGCCTCACATCCCCATTCTGTAAAATGGGATCATGATACCTTTACAGGCTAGAGGCAAGGGTTAAAGGAGTTGGAAGCTATGTTCCCAGGAGAAATCAGAGGTTCACACAGAAACATGAGCACGAATGTTTATAGCTCCCTTATTTTTGTTCCTCATCACCCTAAACTGAAAACAACCCAGCTGTCCTTCAACTGGCGAATAAACTGTGGTACTTCCACAGCACGGGATGCTGTGCCGCAAGAACAAGGAACAAAACATGGACATTTGCGGCAATGTGGATAAATCTTCAACGCATTGGTGAAAATCAAGCTAGACTCGAAAGGGTGCATCATACGACTCTATTTACATGACGTTCTGGGGACTGGGAACAGATCAGTGGTTGCTGAGGGTTAGGGATGCAAGGAGGCTGTGACCACAAAGGGTCCAGGTGACTGTGAGGAAATATTTGGGGTGATGGATGGTTCTGAATCACTCTACAATGTAATGCATAGTTAGTTACCCAACCTTCTGCATCAGCAAAAGCGCATAGAGCTAGACACACACACACACACACACACACACACACGAGTTTTACTGTATGTAAAGATATATAAGTTAAAGCAAAAAGAAAGGACAGCATCTTAGCTCTGGGCACAGTAAGTCTGATTCTTGGTAAGAAGCAGATCCTTTATTACGATGGATTTGAGGTGCCCTCCTTGGTAATCCACGCGCTCCTAGAAAGGGCACTGTCTTCTCTCCAGCTTAGAGCACGGGTCACCCGGCTCAGGCCTGGGGACAGCGGGTGCTCAGCACTATCAGCTGGCGAGGGGGACACGCAGTGGCACCTTCCATTCAGTGCAGCGCTGTGCAGAGGTCGGGGTCAGAGTCCCAGAAGTCAGAGGCCATTCACCCGTCGGCTTTGGTTTTCTGCTGCTATTGAGGCTGTTTGGGATGAGGCAGAAAAACCTTCTAGACTTGAGCCCCTCGGCTATGGTGTGGCTGGAACCCCGCCCCCCACCCCCCACCTGCCCTGCCTGCCTGCCTCTCCAGGGTGGTATCTGAGCTGCTGCAGTGCCCAGGCTGGGGTGATCTTTCTTGGGGCCCAGTGGGCACCACTCTCGCACTTTCCCAGCCAAGGAGCACTGGCCCCAATCCAGGGAGCCAGCGAGGTGCCCGGCCCCATCCTGTCTTGGGGGCTCACAACCTTGTCTGATGATCTGGTTGGGGTTCCATGGGTGTTTTTCAAGGAGTGCTACCCACAGCCATTCAAGCAAGTGCTCATTTGAGGAATCTTAAGAACAAAATCCCAATTAAGCACCTTCATGCTTTTAATGAGCCTGTGCTCTCCCCGCTGTAAAACAGGAGCTTTCACTGTGTCCCAGGTGTAGTAGCAACAGCCTCCCTCTCAGATGTGACAGCAGGGAGCAGATTCAGTCATCCCGCACCAGAAACACTGCTTTAGCCTCTAGCATCCTGAGGCGCGGGCCTCCCTGGTGGCTTCAGGGGTTAAGAATCTGCCTGCAATGCAGGAGACCTGGGTTCGATCCCTGGGTTGGGAGGATCCCCTGGAGGAGGGAGGGCCTGGCAACCCACTCCAGTATTCTTGCCTGGGAAGTCCCACGGACAGAGGAGCCTGTTGGGCTACAGTCCAAGGAGTCCCAAAGAGTCGGACATGATTGAGCGACTAAACAACAAAAGTCCTCAGGCTCAGACCTCGGATGGCCTGGGGAGGACACGGGAGTGATGACATTTGCACCTCTGTGGGTGACCTGGAGCCCAAGATAGGTGCCAGGCACCGGCACCCCACCCCCACCCCTAGATGGCTCCTTCACATTAGAGCTCACAGAGGTCCGTCCCCACGTTTAAACAAGGCTCTCTGGCTGCTCTCGGCTTCAACCACCCTTGAGTGAACCCTCCACCCCCGGGCTCTTTGCGCAGACTGCACCCCACGCCTGGTCACCCTCCTTCCCACCCCTGCCCCCTCCCAGCACCCTGCCTCCCCTCTCAGTCTTAGCTTGGACGTCATCTTGTCGCTCCTGTGGCTCTGACGCACCCCCACCCCACCCCGTGCACTCACAGCAGTCCACACGCTTTGGCACAGCACTGACCTCACTGCAGGAGTAGGCTCATTACATGATGGCGTGTTAATGCCTGGGGGGCACCCTGCGGCAAGGATCCCTCACAGTACTTAGTACTGGGGCTGGCATTTAAAGGGGCTTCCCCCGTGGCTCAGGGGTAAAGAATCTGTCTGCAGTATGGGAGACATAGGAGACACGGGTTCAGTCCCTGGGTCAGGAAGATCCCCTGGAGGAGGGCATGGCAACCCACTCCTGTATTCTTGCCTGGAGGGTCCCATGGACAGAGGAGCCTGGTGGGCTACAGTCCATGGGGTCGCAAAGAGTTGGACACGACTGAAGCGACTTAGCATGCATGCAGCCACTGGTATTTAAAACGTGGAACTGGAAGTGGCAGGGAGAGGGGGAGGTTGAGGTTGGGGGCACGGGGAAAATATCTGAATCCCCCTCACTGCTGTCTGACCCCAAACCAAGAGTAAATACCCCACGGGAAGTTGATGACTTGAATTATCTTCCTTATTACTGAGAGCAGGACTCAGCTTGAGTCCTGCTTCCTCATTTTCTCTGGGACTCGGTGCTGCCAGCTTTCCCTGTAATATGATCTTTGAAATGGTCTTTATATAATTTGTCAAGTGAGTGTGTGAGGCCCCAGGGCTCACTGTGGGATGTTTGTGTTACTGTACCCATGGGACAAGTACTGAATGGTATTCACCATGCAGCTGTCTGCTCCTTTAAAATCCACACTAGTAACTTCCCAGGGGTAGAAGGACAGTTATTTTCCCCAGCAGATAGTAGAATTGGTAAAGCATGGACCCAAATATACCCACCTAGTAACCAAAATGACTTTAATTCAAGCTGGTTTTAAAGGTTTCTTTTAATAGAATCTCCAATCATTTCTCGGTGCTAAGTGTGAACACTGCAGTATGTTTTCTCATCAAACAATTATTTTAATGCTATTGAAATATATCATACCCATGCTATGGTACGGTTTCAGGGACATCATAAATTTAATATTTGGGTGGAACTGTGGTTTCCGGAACACCTTAAGAGGACTACGCATCTCTCCTCCAGCATCGCCCGGCTTGACACAGTTTAGCATCCCTTCCTAATTAGCTTATAGAGAGAGATTTGCTTCAAGTCATGTACCCATGTCATAAAGGTCCTTGTTGCTGTATTTAGAAGACTGTGTCCAACATAAATCCACTCCCAAATCTTCTTGTAATGAACTTCCATCGACATAATGAGTTCCTTAGAAGGAAGGCATTGTGTAAATTTAAAATACTAATGAGTCATAATGATAATGAATCACTTTCCTTATTACTGGGAGCAGGACTCAGCTCGGGCACATTACCCCATGGCTGAAGGTGTCTTCCCTACACCCGGGCCTGCCTCCCCCAGGAGCCCAGAATCTAAAATAGCTTCTCCTTTATTTTTTTTCCTTTCCACATCAAAGCTCACAATCCCCCAAAAGTCCCTGGTCTTAGCTAGTCGGTCTCAGAGGAACAGAAGTTACAGAACTGGCTCACGTTAGGACTGAAATGGCCAGACACCCACAGCCGTTTCCAGCAGAGCCTGCCTGTGTCTTCCCAGGGATATTCCCATGAGCTGATGGCGCAGGCGAATGAGTGGGTTTTCTAGCTAAGACAAGCCCAGTGTCTCAGCGATTGTCTGGTTACCAGGAGCAGGAACCCACACAAGCTGACTAAACAGAATTGATCTCCTGGAGGGGGACGCAAGGATGGCCTTCATAGAACTCAGTGGTGGAGGCACAGCTGGGCTTTGGGGGGGCGTCAGGGACAGGACAGGAGAGCATGAGGACCAGGCAAACTTTCCCTGTTTCTCTGGGACCGTTGTCCACCATCCCAGCCTCCCCGTGTCTGCTCGTCCATACTCACGGGCCAAATATGGGGGCCGCTGAGCCAAGGGTCCTGTGTCCACATGCTTGGAGGGAGAGTTTGACTGGCACAGCTCGGATCAGGAAGAAGAGAAAGTGCTGGTCGCTTAGTCATGTCTGACTTTTGCGACATCATGGACTGTTGCCCACCAGGCTCCTCTGTTCATGGGATTCTGCAGGCAAGGATACTGGAGTGGGGTGCCGTTTCCTTCTCCAGGGGTTCTTCCCAACCCAGCGATTAAACCCAGGTCTCCTGCTAAGGTCGGGGTCCCCTCTAACTCAGTCTGCTCTGTCCATGTGGTCGAGGCCACATGGCTCAAACGACAGTGCCAGGCCCAGGGTCACGACTCGATATGCATTGTGATAAACAGGATACGGGGTCACCCCTAAAGGTGGGGGGCACATTTCCGGAAGAAGTCCGCATGCCAGGCCGAGGAGTTTTCTGCTTACTCTGATTGGGAGCCTGGAGCGTTGAAGGGCTTTGGGGCAGGAGAGTGGCATTGGTGCCTGTGTTCACAGCGGGCCCGTGGTAGGATCTGTGAGCTGGGCGAGGAGCTCCTGGCACCAAGTTCATCCCCAGAGAACAGTGACTTGCAGACAAGGGGCTTGTTCCTTCTCCCTTGGCACTTCAGTAGGCTGGGACTCTGCGGTTTAATGACTCAAGGAAAGAGAGATTAAAAAGAAAAAACAATTTGCCATCTGTTTTCCACTCTGCATGGACTTGCTGGGAACTTGGAAAAGTCACAGAACCTCTTTGGGATTGTCTTAATTCCAATTCTTTTCATTAAAAAATATATAAATATATACATGAAGTGAAAGTGTTAGTTGCTCAGTTGTGTTCAACTCTTTGTGACCCCATGGACTGTAGCCACCAGGCTCTTCTGTTCCTGGGATTCTCCAGGCAAGAGTACTGGAGTGGGTAGCCATTCCCTTCTCCAGGGGGTCTTCCCCACCCAGGGACTGAACCTGGCTCTCCTGCACTGCCGGCAGATTCTTTACCATCTGAGTCACCAGGGGACCCCAAAAATATACATACATATTGCTTATACATTTTTATGTTATTAATTGAGCAATTTTTTAAAAAAGTTCTTATTGGCTTTCATCAGAGATTGATAAAATTGGGGAGCATCCATTTAGTAGTAGATGGGGCATGAAAAAGCTGTACAAGGCTACAACTTTTATAGGCAGGAGGGAACAGAAACAAGGAAGTTAGACAGGGCATTTTGCAGATTTTTCTTGTGTTTCTCTTTGCTGGCCTGAAAAGATGCGGAAGGTACATAGGAGGGGCCTCAGAAGGGAGGCTAGGCGGCTGGAGGATTCTAAACTGCTTATGGCCGGAAAGAGAGGCTTCATCTCCTTCTGAGGGAGGAGAAATGCTTGCTGTATGCGAAGAGTAACACATGTGTTTTGAAATGACAAAGCTGGAGACCCAGGAGACAAAAAACGTGCATGATGGCTCCGATCTGCTTGGGGGTGTAGCTGGGCCCCAGGAAGTAGGGTGGGGGTCTTGGAATGAGGGAGCATTTTTTTTTTAATTGGAGTATAGTCGCTTTACAGTGTTGTTAGTTTCTGCTGTACAGCAACATGGATCAGCCAGAGGTACACATATATCCCCACGCTCTCGAATCTCCTCCCCTCCCACCATCCTCCCCTCTAGGTCATCACTGAGCACTGAGATGAGCTCTCTGCGATGACCTGCAGGGAGATCTTTTTTTTTTCTTCTTCTTTTTTTTAAGATAGAAGAGGCCCCGGAAGGCCTGTTGTTAAAAACTGCAGTTTCTCCAGGAGTTTTTAGAAAGTACCTACTACCTGGCTGTGCCCTACAGGTGAGGATGAGTGGCCCAGCTAATCTTCCTATGGGTAACTCTGAAAGTGAAAATGCCAGTCCTTCAGTCATGTCCAAGTCTTTTGTGACCCCATCGACTGGAACCTGCCAGGCTCCTCTGTCCATGAAATGCTCCAAGCAAGAATACTTGAATGGGTTGCCATTTCCTTTCTCCAGGGCATCTTCCCGACCCAGGGACTGAACCCGCGTGTGCCGCATTGCAGGCAGATTCTTTGCCAGGGAGCCACCAGGGAAACCCCACAGGGGAACTCTGCTAGCATCTAAATGGACACAGCATATTCTCACAGAGGAAGCAAAAAACAAAACGTATCACTGTCTCCTGGGCTTTGGGGAGAGGCGCAAAGGGGCACCCCAGCTCTCATCCATCCTGGAGGTGGGCTGGGTCAGCGGGGTGAGCAAGTCTGATCCTGGAGGGAGCCTCTCAGGGAGTGGGTGAAGCCTTCCGCTTGGAGCCTGCTTCCAGCTTTCCTTTCTGCCAAGGAGTCATTTATGACTATCCGTCGTGGCAGGGCTGATAGCTTTTGGCAGAAGTCCTTTCTACTTCTCGCAAATTAAATCACAGAGTCAGTCACCAGCAGTGAATGCAAAGGAAGGGTTTAAGGCCACCGCATGGAGGCGAACAGCTGTCGGAGACCCAGCGTTCACCAGACATTAAAAATCACGAATGTTGAAAACAAACAAACACGAATATTAACAAGGCTGGCCCCTCCAGCAATGATTTGGGGTATGGAGAACTGAGAATGCTGTGTGAGGTGATAGGCACAACTGCGAATCACTAATAATAATAGTAATAATGATAAAGAAATAAAATGGCAAGAACTAGTGCACACAGAGAGCATTCCAGTTCTCAGGCACAAACCCTCTGATCCCAGGAGGTGGGCTGGCCAGCTGTCGTCTCCTTTTCACAAGAAACCCAGGCCGTACTGCTCTGGCGACCTGCCCCTGGTTGCGCCGCAGGCAGGCACCAGCCAGGACTCAAATCCAGACTCCTGGCTCCCCCAGTGCCCTCCCCACGGTGCCAGGCTGCTCCCGTGAGCCTGGGTGCAGGGTGGGACACGTGCTGGGCTCCAGGTGGTGAGCAGAGCTGGTCAGGCAGGACCTGAGGAGTGACTCAGGAAAGAGTCGGGGCTTTCATTTAACCCCCCCGCCCGCCACCCCTAACACAAGGTAATATATGTTCAGATATACATACAGATAAAATACAGATGAACATAAGAACATAGACATAACCTGGTGGGTCAGACTGTAAAGAATCCCCCTGCAATGCAGGAGACTGGGGTTCCTTCCCTGAGTCGGGAAGATCCCCTGGAGAAGGGAATGGCTACCCACTCCAGTATTCCTGTCTGGAGAATCCCATGGACAGAGGAGCCTGGTGGCCTACAGTCCACAGGATTGAAAAGAGTCGGACATGACTGAGAGACTAACACTTACAGACATAATAATTGTCCACTCAGAGAGAAGCATTTTGCCTGACTCTAGGGAAGTAAGTGAAAGTTGCTCAGTCGTGTCCAACTCTTTGAGACTCCATGGACTACAGTCCATGGAATTCTCCAGGCCAGAAGACTGGAGTGGGTAGCTTACCCCTTCTCCAGCGGATGTTCCCAACCCAGAAATCGAACTGGAGTCTCCTACATTCCAGGAGGATTCTTAACCAACTGAGCTATCAGGGAAGCCCTTTAAACTTTTTCGCGCACCAAAATATCATCCTTGCAGATACCTTTTCCTCATTTTGACACACCTTTCCTCACAAAAATGGAATTCTGTTCTTCCTGCCATTGTATAATGCTTCATTCCATATACTGTGAATATCTTTCCATGTCAAATAACACTTCAACAATATTTTTCTCATTTCATTAAAAATGTTATATATATGGCTTTTATGATTACAGAAATAATTGCAAGATTCTACACTCATTTAAAAAATATTCAGGTTCAAACCATACAGCAATGTCCAGTAAAGGAAAGAAATATTCTATCAATCCCACCCCTGGGGCCTGAGCTGTGTTGCTGCATGTCCTGTTTCCACTTTCATATTTTTCCGTGTACAGGCTAGACGTAATGAACACGTGTGTCTGTATACATTTTTTTCCCTCCTCAAAGGGGGCTCACAGACTGTTGTGAAGTTTGCTTTTTTTCTTTCTCTGGTGTGGACATCTTCTCGTCTTGGTGTCTGAGGTTCTAAGGTGTCTTTGTTCCAATCCTGGGGAAAGGAAACCCCCGTGAGGCTGGAGAAGGGACAGGCTAGTGAGTAAGGGCAATACAGGGCTGGTTCCAGTGCTGAAATAAAAACCCTCCCAGAGGAGGAGACTGCAGCCCAGGCAGCCACTTGCCGCTCACCTGGAGGAGAGAGGTAAGGGTGCCACCTCGCCTCTACCCCAGGGCCATCTAACAGGGGGCGTCCCGGCCCCCGATGGCCCCCGAGACCTCACGAGTGCTCTGTGCTCCCCCCCAGGTGTGTATATTCTCACAACCGCCCTGATCCCTGTCTTGGAGAAAGAACACGACCCCAGAGTGGTGAGTTGACCTTGCGGATGTCTTGTAAGTCAGCAACTCTGTTCCAGATGGGCAATCAGTGGTCCTACATTTGCGGCCCCAACTGTCCCGAGGTGGGGGCGTGCTGTCCACGTCCACAGTGAGGGCCAAATTTGAACCCGGGGTCCAGAGGCCTTGAGGTTTGATAACCTGAGATCTGGCAGTGGTGCGCTGGCCCAGGCAGCATCCAGGTGGGTCTGGGGAGTTGCTGATGCAGCGGGCAGGGGTCCAGGCCTAGGTGAGGGTCGGCCTGGAGCTTTGTCCCATGGACACACGTACTTGCGGAGCTCCGGAGGCACACCCTGGGCTTCCAGGATGCTCCTTCTGGCAGTAGAGGCTTCTTGGGAGCCGGCTGTCAACCCAGCTCCCTCTTGCGCTCAGGGGCTCCTCCACGTCCCCTGCTTCTGCCTCTCATCCTGGCTGGGTTGTTGCACACAGAGCCCATGTAAAGGGAGGCAGAGCCATGCAAAGGGCCACGTTCAAGACCCCAGCCCTCACCGAGGTCTCTTCCCCAAAGTCATCTGAGAGTTGGCAAAGCATTGGAAAAGGGGGGAGAGTGGGGAGGCAGGCAGGGGTGGGTGGGTATACTTCCTGGAGAATCTGCCACTCGAGCGGGAGGGGACAGCTATGGAGTTAACGCTAATGGGCTAACATGACAGAAATGAGAGAAGTCAGGAAGAGGGCAGTTTATGCAGGCTGCCTTCTCTCTGCTGGCAGGGTGGGGGTTGAATAATGACCTCCCTGGACCCCCGAGGTCCAGGTCCCAGTTCCTGGGACTGTGTCACCTTGACCTGGCAAAAGCGACTCTGCAGATGTGATTAAGTGAAGAATCGTGAGATGGGGGCGGGGTGGTTTCGTGGATTATCCAGGTGGGCCAGTGCAGCCCCGGGGTCCTCAGAAGATGGCCCGAGTCAGAGGAGACGTGGGGATGGAAGCAGAGGTGGTCAGGGTGGTATGGCCACAAACTGAGGCCTGCGAGTGGCCTCCGGAAGCCGGAGAAGCCAAGGAATGAACTCCCCCCTCAAACTGCCAGATGGTCTCTGCTGACACTTGGATTTTAGCCCCACAAGACACATTCAGACCTCTGGCTTCCAGAGCTGGGGGGAATTCACCTGCGCTTTTGTAAGCCTCTTTGTGGTCATTTGTCGCAAGAGCAATAAGAAACAGATACACGGAGAAGAGGGATGGGAAGGTATCACCAGCTTTTCTTCACAA
Source organism: Ovis aries (assembly GCF_016772045.2). Lineage (NCBI taxonomy): Eukaryota > Metazoa > Chordata > Mammalia > Artiodactyla > Bovidae > Ovis > Ovis aries. The sequence goes on along the minus strand of NC_056063.1, from coordinate 21,526,246 downwards.
ATCTCCCTTTCCTGCAGATAACTGTGTCCTCCGGAGGAATGCTGGTTCAGAAACTGAACACTGATGACCTGCAGTCAGAAAGAACAGCGTTCGATGGCACCATGGTCTACGCACAGAACAAAGTAAGCGAGGGGCTATTCTCAACACGGTCACCTGGACTCTTTTCCATGGAAGGCTTATTCTGGGATACACACTAGCTTGGATCTAATTCCCAGAGCACCTGACTGTCCCTCACGGGAGAGAGAATCCTCTTCTCCATCAGAAGCGCAGCTCAGCTCCGCCTGGACCAGGGTGGAGGTGCGGGGCTGCAGCTCACCCCGAGGAGGAGCCACAAAAGCTGCCACCTCTCTTCCCGAATTTCTCAGACCCACAAAGAGGGTGGTGAGAGCAGGTGACTCCCCAGAGCAGGACCCGGCAGAGGTTCCTTGTCCTGCGTGGCTCAGAGGGGAAATGGACCCAGGGGGCCCCTTCTCTCTGCCTGGGCAGCCCCTGCTCACTGGCTGGCTGGATGCCACCAGAACCACGCTGGGCTTCCAGCTCCCTCTGTGGGGTGTGCACTCAGTTGCTTCAGTCGTGTCTGACTCTTTGCGACCCCATGGACTGTAGCCCGCCAGGCTCCTCTGTGCAAGGGATTCTCTAGGCAAGAGTACTGGGGTGGGTTGTCATGCCCTCTTCCAGGGGATCTTCCCGGCTCAGGAATCGAACCTGCGTCTCTCACGTCTCCTGCACTGAGGCAGGTTCTCTACCACTAGTGGCACCTGGGAAGCCCCCGTGAGGGGGATGTACATCCAGTTCTGAAGACGTGTAAGCGCAGAGGTCCGGGCTCATGGCCACTCGGGACAGGAAGTTCTGTTCTAGGAGCCGCTGTATGCCTGCCCCATTCACGGCTCCTGCCCTTCAGTTCACCTGGTGGGGGGGCTCCCTGGTGGTTTGTGAAGCCGCCTTCGCCCACAGCTTTCCCCCTTGTTCACAGGGGAGTCCTGTCCCACCCCCCTCCCTCACTCCTGCGCCCCGTGTACCCTGGTTCTCTGCCCCACTTTCACTCACCAACCCCCAGACCAGCTCCTGGTGGGTGACTTGTCATGACTCAACATCCCACCAATCAGAGGCACCAGACTTCTTTACAGATTTTCCAGGGAACCTGGGAACAAAGCACTCACTCCATGAATGGGGCCCAGGTGGAGCTCTTTGTGAAATGTGATCTAACTGCCCTGGGGCGGGGGGCAGTGGCCTCCACACAGCTGAGGCTTATGTGGGGGTACTTGGCGATTTTTAAAGAAATTTGCAGCAGATGCGTTCTCTAAGCATCTCAGGACGGTTCCCACCCTCCAAGGTTCCTTCACGTGTCCGCGGACACCCACTCAGTGCCTGCAGGGCGGGAGTGCGGGGTGCTCTGTGCTCCCACCAGCTTGCGTCTAGCAGCAAATACAGTAACAACAAGCAACTAGGAGAGAGGGTGCTGTGGGTGTACTTTCCTCGGGGGAGGGAGGGGGAAGCCCCCAGGCCACAGGCAGCCCCATTCTTGCTCCTGGCCTGTCCGCATCTCAGATGGCGGGGCCAGGACGCAGCCCTGGGTCACAGCCAGAGCTCGCTGGGTGAAGAGCCGGTGATTCTAGAGGAAGTTGCATTCTGACTTTGTGGAGGGCCGGGGACGGGGCCTCTGCACACCCGCAGCCCCGCTGCTTCCCCCTCCCATCTGTTCACCCTCATCCCGTCCAGAGGCAGCAGGTGGTTCTGACGGAGCGGTGGGCCAGAGCGCACCCGGCCATCCACTTCTCATGCATGCATCCCGGCTGGGTCGACACCCCAGGTAGGTGTTTAAGTTCCCTGCTGCCCACATTTCATCTAAAAATATCTGGGCGGCCGCAGGACGGACTCTCCCCAGGAATGACCTAGAACTGGTATCCGGAAGATGAGGGATGGCTTCGTTTCTGCGAGAGCCGGGCAGACTGGGACTGGAGAGGGAGAAGCCTGGTCCTCAGAGGCAGAGCTGGTGTGGTCAGTCTGCCCCACGTGTGCGTGGCCTAGGGAGTGGGTGGCATCCGGGTAGGGGTACGGCTGGGGACCCCTCCCTTGGGACAGAGGGTGCTTGGTTCACACCCAGTGTTATGGGAGATGCTGGGGACATGAGGATAGGCCAGGCCACCTCCTCACTGCCTGGGTTTCTAGAAATAGTGAATGCACAAGGGGAAATAACAATCACTGAGGGGACAGGTGGAATTCTCTGGAAGCGTGGAAAAAGAGGGAAGGAGAACAGAACTCTCTGCGGGTCAGTCCCTCCCACCTCCGAGACCTCGGCACATCACTTGGGCTCTGTAGCTGTTTCCTCCTCCCCGCAACAGGGGAACTGAAAACAGCAGCCGTGGCAGAACACCTGGGACACTTGAGGGCCCAGAGCTGCTCCCAGCGCTGTCTCCATACCATCGCCTGTGCCCTCACCACCCTCCTGGGGTGGGCACTACCGTCACGCCCATTTACATCTGGGGAAACTGAGGCACACAGAGGGGCTGGGATGTCCTGGCTGGGCCCGGCCACAGTCTAGTGAGAGGCAGGCTCTCATACGCTTGCTGTCACCTTCCAAAAGCTGGTGGCCTTATTATCTGCATCTCCATCCTTGGAATTCATCCTAAGAGATGCAGAAAATGAGGTTGCTTGTCCCAGCACTGGTGCTCGGAGAGTGAGTTGATAAATTAGGGAACACCTGCACGGGAAATCTGTTCAGCCCTGAACACCGCTGCAGATAAATGTCTATGGGAAGCAAACGGCGCTATCTCATTAAATGCAGGTATTGGGCGCTCAGACCTTACAGCCTTCTGGTCTTATTTTCGCTACGCCCACATCCCCATGGAGAAGGGGGTGCGTCGTGCTCCATTGCATCCCACGGAGACTGGTGGGGAGAGGTGCAGCAGGCCCTCCTGCCGGGGTGGGGGTGGGGTGGTGGAGCTGAGGACATCTGGCAGTCTCCTGCCGTAAATGCAATGGGGGGGGGTGTCCTCTACTGAGCACCCCAGGAGGTGCTCAGGCCAGGGCTGTTGGGAGAGGGTGGCTTCTTGTTTCATGTCACTTCCTGGTAGGAGATGTGCCCAACCCTGCCTGACCAGGTAGCTCCATCAGCTAGTGGAGAACCACCAGCCTTTCATCCCCGCAGGACATCACCCTGATAGTCCTCACGTCAACCTGTGCGCTGGCAGAGTCAGCGCTCCGAGCTCACCACCGGAGTCCAACATCTGGGTCAGGGTGCGGTCAGCCATCTGTGGTCCACAGGTCACAGGGCAAAGACTGGGCTTCTCAGAGGCTGCTGACTGGGCCTCAGTGTCCAGAGGGAGGGCTGGGGAAGGGCCTGAGCCCACAGACGCTTGTCCTCCCCGAGTGGTATGATGTGTGTGCACGCGCTAAGTCGCTTCAGTCGTGTCCAACTCCTTTTGACCCCACGGACTGTAGCCCGCCAGGCTCCTCTGTCCATGCGATTTTCCAGGCAAGAATGCTGCAGTGGGTAGGGAATGCTGGCATTCCCTTCTCCAGGGGATCTTCCTGACCCAGGGATTGAACCCACGTCTCTTACGTCTCCTGCACTGGCAGGTGGGTTCTTACCACTAGTGCCACCTGGGAAGCCCAACAGGGGACTCAAATGCCTCTGTTTACTCATCAGAAGTATTCCCCAATTTTCCCACAATAAGCAAGTACTGTTTCTGTAAAGGGAAAAAGAAACGTTTATTTTTTAATTTTGTTTTAGATGATCCTTTCTCTCAAATCCTCTGATCTCATTACATCTCTCAAATGTTGTTTTCTCTGCTTTCTTTTCTTTCTTTGGCTCCATGAGAGAACAGTTGTGTTTCCCATAGTGCTAACTGTAAAGACTGTGTTCCCCGAGGTCTGTGGGCACATGGGGGTGTGTGTGTGTGGGGGGTGTAGCCTGCAGCCAGTGCTGGGGAGCCTGAGGGAGAGGGAGGAGAGTCCCTTCCCTTGTTCCAACACGCCTCGCTGAAAAAGCAGAGAACACTCTGGCAGCCCGAAGGACACTCAGCCTGGATCCTGGGAGAGATCAGAAGCCTTGAGAGAGACAGATGCGTCCCCCCAGGAAGGGGGGAGTCTGATCCCCTTTTGGCCTCAGGTGTGACCCTCATATCTTAGGATGGGAATCGGGGAGGTCCAGGGGATTTTGCTCCCAGGGGACAGGCCTGTCTGGGCCGAGAGCCTGCATGAACGCTGTTTTGAAGTGGAAAGAGGGCAGTTGGTGATCTCATTTCATCTCCGCGTGGTTATTTTGGTATTAAAGCAGCCAACTCAGCTGAGGATGAGGGCGCTGTTCTCACGGCCCTGTGTGTGCCTTCCCGCAGGTGTGCGGCTATCGATGCCTGGCTTCCACGCCAGGATGGGGGCCAGGCTGCGCTCTGAGGCCCAGGGCGCGGACACGGTGCTATGGCTGGCCCTTGCTCCCGCTGCCACCGCCCAGCCCAGTGGCTGCTTCTTCCAAGGTGACTTTCTCTGTAAACCACAGCCCGAGGGTGTCTGGAGGTGGACCCTCTTCTCTCCCTGAAGTCGGGTGGGGAGGGGCTGGCTCCCTTCCCGGTGATGTGCTGGCCTGCCTTGGGAGGACGGCTCCTTGGCCTGTTATTTTGGGAAGGGCCTCACCTCTGGCTCTGCACTCCCGGCTTTTTGCATCCACCTTCCCGAACTCAGTGGGTCCTGTGAGGATGAAATAAGTCCTGGGGTTATGACCCCTGACCTCAGTGTCTAGGGCACGGCTGGACCGGTGGGGCACCTCGGAGACTGGAAGCTCCTTTGCTGGAGCCCAGGGCCTGGGAGTCAATCTCTGCTTTTCTGTTGCTGGGGGCGGCTATCTGTTCAGCAGATCCGAGAGGGGGCAGACTGAGGAAAGAAGGGGGAGGTTCTCGCCCCGCCTCGGAGGTGGCCACGCTTGCGAGCAGTGATGGAGCTCTGGGGACCCTGTGGCGGCCAGGAGGGTCGCCGTGCCTTCTCCTCTCACTACCACCTGCCAGACCAAATACGCCACACTCCTGGGTCCCCGACCCCCACCAGCCGGCACCCAGGCCTGGGGACCCTGCCCCCGCCAGCCAGCCCCCTGGAGTCCTGCCGCCCGGCCTCCTGCCTCAGCCTCCCTTCTGCAGCACCTCATTGTCCGCGCGGACCCTGCGCGCAGGGGCGGCCAACCCCCTTCCCGTGTGGGCTTGCCCCCAGCAGGAGGCCGTGAAAAGACTGACTCGAGGCCCGGCCCTGCCGCTCACGACTTTGTTTTTCTCTCTCACGTTTACAGACCGGAAACCGGCGCCCACACACTTGCCTCTTGCGAGGACGTCGTCCTCACCGGCCGAAGAGGAGAAACTCGTTGAGATCTTGGAAGAGCTGGCTCGGAGATTTAAATAGCCCAGGCTAGACCCAACACTGGCCGGAACTGCCTCAGAAAATACGGCAAGGTGCGGACCAGCGGCCAGCGAGGAGACCCCACTGCGCCTTCCCCGCCGTACACCGGCCCATCTTCCACGGCTGCGCTTTGAGCTGGTTTCCTCTCCATCAGGAGTCACAGAAATTAGTCCCGTCCTTTATATACAAACCCTAGTACTGAAAGCTTGACTCACCACCGCCTCATGGGACCGCAGCTGGGTTAACTTACCCTCTGGGGGCCTCATTTTCCCTGTCAGCGGAGATTAGAGTGCTCCCTACCTCATGGGGTGGTTGTAACGATTCAGTGAGTTACCACTTGTAATGCTCTTAGCAGAATGCCGGTGTGTCATAAAGACTTGATACGTGTTAGCTACTAACATCAGCATTTAACTGACAAGTGTGCTAAAATTCATGGGGGGAAAAGAACCCCTAAAGATTACCCCCTGTAGCAATGAGTCCAGGATGGAAACTTTTATTTTAAAATACATACGATTGTGGCTGAGAGCACGTGAACCTTCATCTTCCGCAGTGCCTGCTTCTGTGTGAATCTCTCCTTGATTTGTGTGTGACTTTCTTAAAGATTTTGGGTCACTGTCAGTATCAGGGGAGCAGGGCCGGGAGGGGGAAGGAGCGGGTGCTACACTGCCCTGGCCTGGCCCTTAGGCTTCAGGGGCAAGGCGGAACCGAGGGTCAGTGCTGATTTACAAGCAGTCACTAGAGGCCTGGTTTACAGATGCTAATTAAGATTAGAAGCGGCTTCAATTATGCACTTGGCAATCTGGTGTTGCCGTTTGGTAAAACTTAAATTATTTGCATTTTATGTCTTAGTGAAACCAGGGAGAGCTCTAACACAATCGGTGAACAGATTTAGGAAAGCTCTACGTATACTCTGTACATTCAAGGGGAAATGAATGTAACTAGGGATCAACGGAGGAGGAGGACCCGGGGAGGGGCGGGCACAGCTCAGCCAGTCCCACCATGCCAGGCTTCGGAGATACCTGAGGTGCTCAAATCGGGCTCTTAGCCAGGGAGCTCCAAGAAAGGGGCTTTTTGGTGGGTCTGCCTGAAAGGGCGGTGAGCACCGGCTCCACCAGCCTGCATCTCTCCCTTCCTGAAGGACAGTAGGGGGCGCTGGAGTGCTGGGTGTGGGTGGGGCTGCGCTTTGACAGGCAGGCTGGAGGAGGGGGCAATTCAGCTGCCCCACCCACTGGCCCTTCCCAGGTGGCGCTAGTGGTCAAGAGCCCATCCGCCAAGGCAGGAAATATAAGAGGGGGAGGGTTCCATCCCTGGGTAGGGAAGATTCCCTGGAGGAGTGCATGGCAATCCACTCCAGTATTCTCGCCTGGAGAATCCCACGGACAGAGGAGCCTGGTGGGCTACAGTCCATGGGGTCGCACAGAGTCGGACACCACTGAAGCGACCTAGCACAGCACAAGTCATTGATTGCTTCACAATTTTAATCCATAAATAGGCCTCATGCTTTTTTTTTTTTTTTTTGGTCAGTGGGGGTAGGCTGTGCTGCATGACCTGTGGGATCTGTTCCCAGACCAGGGATTGAACCTGCACCCCCTGCATTGAAAGCGTGGTGTCTTAGCCACTGGACCACCAGGGAAGTCCTGGGTCTCATGAGTGTTTATAGAGGCTCTCCCTGGCTGCATTTTTCCTGAGTCCTCTCTCACTTCATTTGGAAAGCTTATCAACCACACAGCAGCCTTACGCAGCTTCTCTGGTTACTCAGGTGGTGAAGAATCTGCCTGCAAAGCAGGAGACCCAGGTTCAATCCCTGGGTCGGGAAGATCCCCTGGAGAAGGAAATGGCAACCCACTCCCGCATTCTTACCTGGAGAATCCCATGGACAGAGGAGCCTGGTGGGCTACAGTCCAAGGAGTGGCAAAGAATTGAACACAACTGAGTGACTTTCATTTTTTTTTCACTATGTGAAAGATAAAACAAAAAGGACCCCTCAGCCAGCCCTGGTGAACACCGACGCAGGGCTGCTGGGGGGCATATGGTCACAGGGCACAGCTCGACGACAATAACATGCCCACAGGAAGGTTTCCACAGAGGTTTATTTTAAACCGTGGCGGCAGCTTGCACTGGGTTGACAGAGGTCGTGGCTACACATACATTTTGGTTAGAGGGAAGCACAAAGGGAAAGTGAGCAGAGTTCAGGAACATTCACAACATTCAGCAGACATTTAACGTTGTGGGAAATCCTGGCTCATTCCCACCTAGTCACATTCAGGAAGTCAATGTCAAGACTGCTTGGTCTGACCGGTGGTATCTGGTGGTAGAGGGCGTGGTGATGCCAGCGGGGTTCAGCTAGAACCACGTTTGAGAAACCTCTTCCAGCTTTGGGCTTATGACATTCTCAGCCTGACCCCTTGGACAATCTCATTTCATAAAGAAAGAAAAAAAGACACTTTGTAAAGCAACGTGCCGCGGCAGCCAGGCTCCGACTGGGCTGCAGGCTGATGGGCATGCAGGATGGAAGCGTCCGTGTCCCTGGTTACGGAGTCAGTGGGAGGCAGGCACGAATGTGGGGCTAGCACCTTCCCGGTTGTCCAGTTAGTAACAGTTTTTTGTACTTTTCATGTATTTTCTTCTGCAAAATGACAGTACATTGAGAAAAAAAAAAGGCAGATGGCGTAAAACACAAATATGTAAGTATACATCGGTTACCAGCGACACAAGTATTTTGGTCCATACTTCATATGCTACTAACATAAGGCGGCCATCCATTTAAATGAAGGGAAGAGTGTTTTTAAGAGAAGTACTTCTTTCAAACCGGTTCCCATTTTTGTATTACAGTTTACTCTCTCATGCTTCCCAGAGAACCAGGACGGGGAGTGGGGGGTGGGGGTGGGGAGGAGAAAGGATCCTAAATATCAAGGTGGCATTCCAAATCTAACCTTGAAGCCAACCTGCAATTATTCCCTTTCTCTCCCAAGAAAGTCAGATACACTTGGATCCACAGAGGTGAACATTCTGAGGTATCTGTTTTTAATGAGATGGTACCATGATTGACCTCTGCCTTCTCCAGCCTTTTTCAAACCTCCTGGGCTCTAGATGGGAAAATACAGGCAGCGGTTTACTTGATGTGACACCAGACAAAGGCAGTGGGGGACACTCCCGTTTACCTGAGTTAAGTCAGCCACGAGCAGGCAGGTCACTGGTAATGGCCAGGTTAGTCCAATGAGTAACAACAGTCATAGAATCGTAGCATCACAGATTGGAAGGGATCTTAAGCATGATCATCGAATTCAACTTTTATTCAAGGCTTTTAATCTCCTTTCCACAGCTTCTCCACTAGACAAGGGGCTATGGACTTGCTGTTCAAAAATTCCCTGGCATAAGAAATACCATGGAGGAATCCCCTTCCAGTGCTGGACAGATCTAATTTTACACCCTGCTTTCTTGTGTTAGGCCCAGACAGGCTTCCCCGTGGAAGGGATAAATTTGAAAGGCAAAATGACAAACTAAAAACCTAAGGGTTGATGTGTATCTAGTTTTTGATGGTCAAGTTGAGTTCAAGTTTAAAAACGAATATGGACGTTCCTGAATTAAGTTACAGACATGTGATACTCGGGCACTGGAGGAAAAAGGCCAGTGGGTGCAGTACAAGTAACAGGAGGGACCAAAGCCCACCATGGGATGAGGGGGCCCCGGGCTCCGCACAGCTGGGTCTACAGAGCCCTTTTACAGTCGCTAAATTGAGAAAAATGTTCCCTTCCCTCAGCGAGTGCCCCTGCCTGAGCATTTATCACAGTTACCACACTGTACTGAGATGACCCACGGCTGCAGGAGGGATGTGAGGCCAGAGGCAGATGAGGACAGCAGCGGCCTGCTTGCTCACGGAGATCACACACGTGCAGGGCCTCTGCTGTCCAGAATGGGCTCCTCCACAGGTCAAGGGCTGTCCTTTTCAAAGGAGAGCAGCCAGGGAATAATGGGATTAGTATGTTGTAAGCTCATCAAGGGGCTTCCCAGGTGGCAGTGATAAAGAATCTGCCGGACAATGGAGGAGATGTAAGAGACTTGGGGTCAATCCTTGGGTGGGGAAGGAGCCCTGCAGAAGGCAGTAGCAACCCACTCTGGTATTCTTGCCTGGAGAATCTCATGCACAGAGGAGGCTGGCGGGCTACAGTCCATGGGGTCGCAAAGAGTGGGACACGACTGAGCGACTGAGCTCACAACAAGGTTGTCCAGACCAAAACCAGGCAAGCAGTGGTCTCCAGCCCCACCTCATAGCCTCCAGTGAGTGGCTGTGCCCCCCAACAAAGTTCAAAAATTAGTTAACCAGGGGTCCTTTTAAAGATAATTCCAGGTGTTTCCAAAGAAAAAGAAACTTTGATACTGGCCTCAGCTGCGGGAAGACTGGACTTGTCTGGCAAGCCTCTGGGTAAAGGTGCTTGGCGAACTGTGGGCTGCCTCCCTCCCCCTGTGGCCATGAGCATCCTGTCTGACAGTGACGAGAGGACAGCAGGCTCCAGGACTGCAGCTGCACACGCACTACTCTGGAGCTCCAAACCCCAGGTGGGACCCCGGTGCCAGGCTGGCGCAGGTCTTGGCCTTTGCTGGCATTGCTTCCACAGTCTGGAAACTCAGGTCCTTCCTCAGCTCACTCCAACTCTTCATTTAACTCTCAGCTCTGGAGTCCTTTCCTCTGGGTTCTCCTCTCCCCTGTGGGTGCAAGAGCACCTGTGTATCCTGGGACGGGACCCCACGCCGTCTGTCACCAGAGTCACCACGTGGCGTAGAAATGAGCCACAGCAAAGACATGGAACCAGTCAATCCTAAGGGAAATCAGTCCTGAACATTCATCGGAAGGACTGATGCTAAAGCTGAAGCTCCAATACTTTGGCCACCTGATGCAAAGAGCTGACTCATTGGAAAAGACCCTGATGCTGGGAAAGATTGAGGCAGGAGGAGAAGGGGACGGCAGAGGATGAGATGGTTGGATGGCATCACTGACTCCATGGATATAAGTTTGAGCAAGCTCCAGGAGTTCGTGATGAACAGAGAAGGCTGGCATGCTGCAGTCCACGAGGTTGCAAAGAGTCGGACGCGACTGAGCGACTGAACACCAACTCATCTGTGTGGCCTCTGCCCAAGCCACAGAATGGACCTCTTGACCCCAGGCCTGGTTCAAAGACTGGTGTGTGGTGGACACTCAGCAAAGGGCTGGACTATGAGAGTTAAGAGACTCAAGGGTGATACAGATCCCTCGGTGCTCCGGATGGACTTAATCTCTGTTTCCCCGTCACGTTGATAGACAGCCACCCTCACATCCAGAAAAATGCAACTTAACTTTGTTTTAGAGGAGAGAGAAAATGCCAAAAAGCATTGGCAAAATGTTTTCTTTCATTTTAAAACAGAAATCTTAGTGGACAAGGTCACTTAGAATTAAACTACTGTGAAAAGGCAAAACCAAAGGGATCTCATTTAATGGATATTTATGTCTGGTAACTTTGATACATAGTTCAGACTGAGTCCCTTGCTTAAAAGGTAAAATTCAGGCTTTAAAATTTGATTGATGTCAAGCAAAAATACATTAGGCTTTTGAAAAAATGAGTATCAAAAATAGGGAAAGGTGGCATTTCATGAGAAGGGCAACAAGACTCGCCGGGGCCCCCTGCAGGCAGAGGGCAAGGTGCAGTTTCAGTCCCCTTGACTTCCACTTAGACTGCGCAGCTGGCGAGGTCAGTGGGGCGAGCATAGGAAGCTGGTTGAGCTGATGGAGGCCTGCAGTGACTACCTCGCTGCATGAGCCCACCCATTCGGAGCCACAGGAGGTATCAGATTTGCCTGCGACGAGAGGACCAGACCCCGTTCTGAGCACTCCCTGCCTTGAGCCTCGAAGTCATTCCTCCCACTCACACCATTACGAGTTCACATTCAAAAAGCAACTGTTGTTCCAAAATTCTTATAGATTCCCTTTGCCGATACCTCAGTTGTATCTAACTGCTTGGTGTGACTGTGCTTGGAACATTCTAGAGGTCTGATGAGTCCCTTCCAGGTCTGTGATTTTACGATTCTTTGCATAACATTCAAACAATCCAGTGAGAGACACACCACGGTTGACTGACCTCATTAAAAAAAAAAAGACACATGACTCCAAGTACTTCATCTAAAACCACTTTTGCTGCTGTGCAGACAACCCAGGCAGCTAAAGGGTCCAGGAAGGTCATTTCTCTGGAGAGACGGAGCATGGGATTGGCTCTGCCCTACCAAATAAAAGGCACAAGCATGGTACGTGTGGGGGTGCCACTTCCCAGCATTGATCGTGCTAGGCTTGACTTGCCAGCGCTTCTGTGTGTTGAAGCAATAGAGCAGAAAGAAAAATTATATATATATAAAGTGCAATTCCAGTGGGGTAAAACAAGAACGATGAGAGTTAACCCAGACAGGAGACAAGCCAAGTGCTGGCGCCAGCTTTTGCTCCTAATGAATGAAGCCTCTATTCCATAAAATGCTTGGAAGGCACCCCAACACCAACACATATCGATGAGTTACACAAATGGTGGTGGGAATGTAATACTCAAGGATTCACAGTATTATAAACACACACAGTTGGCATGCTAAGGGCTTCTCACCAAACTATAAGCACCTACAGAGATGAGGAGAAATGAAAGAGCAGAGCAGCGGGCACCTTGACACGTCTGTGGTGGCTGGCCGCGACTCTCACCACCTGGAGGTGTGTCTGCTGGTCTCCGCCTCTGAGCGGCTCGTGGGCTGGGGGCACAGCCGTGCTGGGAGGGAGGCGGGTGGACTGAAGGGCGGGCTCACAGACCAGAGCGATCACAGGCTCACAGGAGACCCAAAGGGGACAAGCAGCTTCCCCGGCGTGATCCGAGCTCATCTCGACCCAACCCAGAACCACGTCAGGTCTGCTGGGCACCTGACCCACCGCTTCCCTGACACTGTGTGCCTCTCTGTATTCAGGCCACGCTCCAAAGGAAGGGAGAAGACAGCCATTCATTTCACTAATCACGTCTACCACATTGTTCTTTATTACGCACAACTCCGTAAGTGGCTCCAGGTTCTAGCAGTAAACTACAAAACAGATATTTGAGTATTTTAAACTGAATTCCCTTTTTTAAAGCTCTCTCACAACCGTGCAGAAGAGACTCAGGTTAGTTATAATGGCTTTCACTGATGGCCAGCAAGGGCAGGGCGGAGGGGGCAGCTGAGTGGCAAGTGGTAACTGCTGCTGCATGGTGCAGTGTCTGTGTCCACAGCCTCAGAGTATGGTCACGTGGGCTGATCTGCCCTGATTTCCCAGGTCATGGCTGTCCTGCACCATGGCTGCACGGGGCACACCCACTGTCCTGTGCCCCAAAGCTGCAGCAGCAGAACCATCTCGAGGAGGCCTGTCACCAGGAAGCACAGCTGGTCAGTGTTGGGGTGGCGGTGGGGGGAGCGGTTATCCCAGTCTGGTTGGGAGTCCTTCTCCCAGTTAGAAAAGTAATGAATGATCGCGAGGGGAGAAACTACAACCACCCTCAATTGTCAAGTCAGCAGAGGACAAGACCCTGCGGAGGTAGGGCTCACAAAGAGAAGGGCAAGTCATTGGCCTGTGGATCTGCAAGGCTTTGTGTAACCGTGTGAACCCCAAGGACTCAGGGGTCCCCTGATGCTCCTGACGGGTGAGGGATGAATGAGGTGGTCCCGGTAAAGTGCTGAGAAGGAGGTGGGCACAAAGGACATGCCTGCTGCTCGTTTAAATTCTACTTTTACAGGTTGAAAATAAGTGTCCCAAATGGGGTCTCTACACACAAGAATATCTCAGTTTATCAAGTTGATTGGATTCCCTTAAAAATCAAGGTTCTTCAGGTTCATTTCCTAAAGCCTCCCCTCCCCCTCTTTTCTGTACATTCCCAACTGGAACACACAGCATGAGCTGTAGGCCTGAGTACCTTTTATGTCTCAGATCACGCAGTTGCAGTATTAAAGCCTGCAAAGTGTTCTGATGAAATACACGAAGATAAAAATCTTTCAATATCTGGTTTTGAAAGGGGAAGCAAATACAGACAGTGAGGAATAAAGCAGCATGCAACCTCACAGCAACGAACATGTTCAAGTTCAGAGGTGATGTCACACAGAACCACAGATCTCAAAGACACTCTTCTTGAAGGACACAGGGTTTTGTTGTTCTGTTTTGCTTGTTTTTAATATCACGAGCGAAGGAGAGCAGTGTCAATAAAACTAAAACCCGAAAGGCTCAGAAAGCTCCCACTGAGTTAGGAAGGATCCAGGCACTGAGAGTTGAAGGTCTGAGTTTGATAATCTACTTCCGTGGCTGAGAGTGGCTTTCTCACAGCAATTTTTTTTTTCTCTTTTTTTAATGTGGGAAAGAGAAAAACTGAGGCAGAAATTATAAGGTCATTTCCACTCTCGTAAGATCTAGACATTACAAATGGATCACCCTTCGGGCAATTTAAGAAATCAGTTGGGAAAACCACAAGGATGGTTTTCCAGATCTCTCAACGGAAAGGGACTCCTACGAAAGCAAACACTGCAAATAAATTGTGAATATGCTCACTCTGGGGAACAGTGGAGGAAGCTGAGCGGGGGGAAGACGCAGACCACAGGATATGTGCCCAAGGGAGAGAAACACGGAAACTACTTCACAACGACCCCAAATACCCTGAATAGTTATACAATCCTCGTTTCTCCCACACAATGAAACAGCTAAAACCGTGTTGACCAATATAAAACTGAAAACACCCCACACTGAGTTTTCGGTATACTCAAAACAAGGGAGCAGAGCCAGACTGTATAAACCATTTGTTAAAAAAATATCCTCTTTTTATATTGTATGAACAAGTTGAAAGAGTTCCCTCACAAGAGCTCACTGACTGCTCACCGCCACGCGTGCAGGCGACGCGCAAGCTCAGCTCTCAGCTCAGCTTTTCGGCTTCTCTCCCGCCACTCACACATCTGCTTTACTGCTCCAGTCGTGACTGGGGTTAGAACAACCGTTTCTTGAGTAAATTCTGTCTTTCTGGCGCCTGGAAGGGGCATCAAGACACGACTGGGGTCATATCCCACAACTGTAAGAAGAAAAAGATCTCTGATGAACACCTGGAGAAGGAAACGGCAACCCACTTTCGTATTCTTGCCTGGAAAATCCCCCGCATGGAGAAGCCTGGTGGGCTACAGTCCACGGGGAAGTTGCAAAGAGTGGGACACGACTGAGTGACTGTGCACTGATGAACTGCCATTCAGCTGGGTTGAGGAGCCATATAAAGTGTATAAAGAGTCCTTGTAACTGAATTCAAGCGCATTTTTTCACTTAACAAGGAACTGAGTACTATCTGAGCATCATGGATAAATCTATACGGTAGTACTTATCCATCAAAAAGTTCAACATAACCCTCAAAAACAGGACAAAGGCGGCTGGAAGTTTTAATCCAGCTGATGGAAAATAAAGGCAGATGAGATTTATTCAAGGAAGAAGGGAAGTAACACTATAAGGCAACAAATGGGTAGCCAGATGTGTCCTTTCCGTATCTCATCTCATCTTCCAAACAGTTCTACGAGATGTCTCGATTTCAGAAATAAAGGAACCGAGGTGCCCAGAATTTACTTTAAGAAGTCACATAAGACTGGTGGCTTCCAAAGAGGGTTATTCAAACCACCTTATCCTGCGGTTGCCTCCACGAAGGAACCAGAAGAGGCCCAGGAAGTTGGGCTCAGTGAACCAGGCGAGCCTCTGCCACTGGGAGCCTCAGAGAATGAATGATGTGGGCATGACCTCTTTGGTCCTGCGCTTTGGCCTGGGCAGGGAATCCACGTGGCCTAGCACAGATCTTGGAGAGGCCCTGGAGGACTGCTCCTGGATTAACTGATCTCACTGGGAAAAGATTTTGTTTATTACTTGTTGGCTTATCCAACGCTTGGCTCAAAATCTACTGTCCTCACGAAGCCAAGGCCAGTAGCACCATCTTCCTCCCCTGAACTCTCCCAGTAACTTGTCCGTTTCACTCTTTGGCTGCTGAACATGTTAATAATTGTTAATAATAATTAACATGTTAATAACATGTTAATAATAATTAACTGTCTTCTTAAGAGTATGTCCCCAGCAGACTAGCAGTTCCTTTGAGGGGAGGGCCAGGTCTCATTTTGGCAAGTATAGTCAGTGACTATACGTGGTGTGTAGTGGGTTCTCATTGCTCAGGGGAAGCTTTAAGAGAAAGTTTCTGAGCTCACCTCACATCGTCTTGATGCTTCTGTACATTTACTTAGGGCCAAAGATGGAAGTGGACCAACTCGATGGTCATGAGTTTGAGCAAGCCCTGGGAGATGGTGAAGGACAGGGAAGCCTGGTGGGCGGCAGTCCACTGGGTCCCAAAGAGTTGGACATGACTGAGTGACTGAACCACAGCAAAGACAGAAAGCTCCGGAAATACGATGGCGTCCTACCTTAATAACCTTGTCAGTTCCCGAAGTCAGTAACCATCCTCTGGTCGCGTCGAAGTGCACGTGCACGATGTTATGTTTACTGTCGTGGAAGGTCGCGGTGGGCGCGCGTCTGGAGGGAGCAGAGGAAGTTTCCAGAAGTGAAAGGCAGAGTATATAAATGAAGAAGATCTAGAGTGACAGTAAGCTCTAATTTTTAGCCAAATGCCTCAAACGACCTCACCGTTAGAGATGCTCCTCAGAGCTACTTTTATTCCCTGGCGATGAAAAGAGTGAAAGGATTCTTAGACGGTCCAAAATGGTCAAGAGATGATGAAATTTCTTTAGAAACTTTTTGGAGAAATTTGTTGCTCTGATTGAGTCTGAGATTCTCCACCCGTGCTATTAACAAATCTTTAAAATAACCCACTGTGCTTTTGCTAAGTTTGATCTCAGAAGGACTTGCTGATAAAAGTCTACTTTGGTCTATTTCATTTTAAAAAAGGCACACTCGTTAAAATGCCTAAGACACTATCGCTTTCATCTAAGGGCTGTTTATTTTTTCTCTTCTTTACCCTGGTATAAATGCAGGCTCAGGTTTTTCTTTGGCATTCTAATGCTTTAACAAGTAAAACAATATATAAACAAACACTGTTACTTGCTTTTTATTTTTTTAAGACTTGCATTCTTTTAGTAAGAAAGCTGGTAACTGCCTAGATGCTCTAGAGGCAATGCAAAATGCACCCACAGGGAAGAGGCAGAAGAACCAGTGATGTGGGACAGCAACATAGGGGATTAGGCTGCCGTTTTCTAATCATGTTTCAAGTTCCCACTCCTCAGCAGTGGGCTCTCTGAAGACAGCTGTTAATTGCTCAATCTGGAGAACAGATCTTCAGTATCCTAAAAATGATGATTGCTTTAAAATATTTAGAATTAAGGAATTAGGTTTAATCTGTAGTCACTTAGACCCTCTGGATCTGTGTCTTTAATGAAGAATTCAACGGGAATATCCCTAAAGTCTCTTGCAGCTCCTTAATTTAATGAGAAGCACTCTTTTATTAATTCCATCACATACGATGAGCAGAAAATAATCAGTGAACATAAATGCTTACTTATGCAAGGGCATCTTAATTTATATTTGCTGTGACTAAATATGAATAAAAAACATATACATCAACAGGAGGATTATCTGCAAAAGAATGTTTTGTTTTATTAACTTGCCAAGAATTTCCTCTAAATGCTGACCTCCTTGAGTGCATCTGAAATATGTTTCTACTTATATGCAGCTTTTAGGACATCCATCTAGTACTTAAAATGATTTTACTACATTATATGAGGGGTGGTGGTGAGAATTGGGCAGACAAGTCCCCTATGAGATTCTAATTCACTAAAAGGGACATTTGGAGAAGAACACTCTGTTTACATGGAAGGCAGTTTGCAACAGCTAACATTAAAAAGATAACATGGGGTCTTTCCTGGCAGTCCAGTGGTTAAAAATCTGAGCATCCAATGGGAGAGGTGAGGGTTCCATACTTGGTTGGGAAACTAATAACCCACATGCTGTGCAGCATGGCCAAGAAAACTTTTTAAAATTTTAAATTTTAAAGAAAGAAAAGAACAAGGCAACATGGATCTGCATCCCCCACCCCCCACCCCCCACCAAAAAAACAGCACTGTAATCTCAGGTTCTGGGTTATTGGGCAAGGCCAACCAGCAAGATTCTGCAGCTGGACAACTGGTGGTACAAGACTCTTAGGAGAAGAGATTTGGCTCTTTCTGGAAAATAAAACCTCTGGAGCCCGTGGGCTTATTCACTAACGCAAAGATACCAACTGGGTCTAACAGTGAAGCTCAGGCTCCTGTATTCCCGGGCAATTCTCCAGTAAATTAGCAGGCAGAGAATTTGCTCCAAGAATATCTATTTTCAGTGCACACACCCCTGGGATTGACAACAGCGCAGAGATGATTTCTCAGCGCTGCACTCTCTCCTGCCTCACAAGGGGACACCACCTCCTGGTGGAAAGGAGGGCTTTGCCCACCTGCCACGGTCCGTACTGGAAGCCACCAGGAGCCCGGGTGCCATTATTCATGGCCGCGGGGCTCGGTGCAGCGCTCGGACCGCACTCGCCCCTTAACCTCGACATTTCCTCAGGCTGCTGTGACTTACTCCTCGTCTGTGATGGCCTCGTGGCAGCTGTCACACACCCTCACTTCAAACTCGAAGCCCATCAGCGGGATCGGGGAGCGCTTGGAGCTGCACTTGCCGCAGACCGCCTTCCCGCACTTGCGGCAGTGGTGCTGGAGGGAGAGAAAACGTGCTCACTGCGCCTGCGCGCCTCCGCGGGCCAGGAACGCCCAGGCGTGACCCACAGCCCCAGGTGCGGATGCTCAGCGGGAGGCCCCCAGCGCACTGGAAGCCCGAGCCAGAGGCTCTTCTTTTTGGATTCTGTTTACTCAGAATGAGAACTGTTTAGGAAGTAAATCTGATTGTGCCACGGCGCCCCTTTCCCCAGTCTTGGTCCTTTCCGGTTATCATCAATGTGAACCTCCAGCAGTCGGGTTATCTTAAGGGTGTTGGGTGTGCACAGGGTTTACGGAGGAAGTGCCACCTCCAGAGATCACACTGTTCCGTGAAGAACTGGGATGAAACCAGGCTCAATTCACTGTCTACATGTTGGCCGTGCTCAAGCTGGGGGACTGGCATTTGATTTCCCCGGGAGGGCAGACCAAACCCAACCATAGAATCAGGCTGAAAATGCTCTTATAACTAGATCTAAATAACTAAAACTAAGATGGAAGGAATGAAAATGAAATTAAAGAGAAATAAGTATCACTTACATAATTTCATGGTTTGGTACCATTTGAGCTAAGCTCGGCCTCTCTAATTTTAAGGTATATTTCACTAGATGCCACTAGAATTCTAAAATCATATCTCTTAACTACTGGGAACAAGTCACTACAGAAGCTAAATCCAGTAGGAATGAGCTTCAGTAGAGAAAGGGAATAAATTCGGCATAAGCGACTCCAAGAGAATAACTTAGCCCCGTCACAGCTCCCACCCAAGGGTGTTATTTCTTCCAAGATCACAAGGTAAAGTCATTTCTAGGTGATAACGTTTTGATGAAGCAAGCATATCACCCACCTGTCTCAGGCCAATTTTCTTACTGTCCCACATTTGCTTGAAGTTCCAGAAAAAAGGCTGGTCACACTTCTGGCAGGAATCACTGTCCAACCATTCAGGGGTCTTGCCAAACAAAACACACAACAGGTGACAGTGAGAAGAAGTGAGGACCGTGGAAGCGTCGACACTGCTGACACGCAGTCAGGGTGTGTCCCTGAGAAACACATGATTTCTCAATCATTTAAAAAATATTTACTGAATGCCTTGTGACGTGTCAGGTCCTGGGGATGTAGTGGGGAAGAAGAAGAATTTAACATCATGGAGCTTATAATTTAACAGGGAAGATGAAACATGATAATCATATCAATAGTAGTTAACTTCCCTGGTGGCTCTGACGGTAAAGCGTCTGCCTACAATGCGGGAGACCCAGGTTCAATCCCTGGGTCGGGAAGATCTCCTGGAGAAGGAAATGGCACCCCACTCCAGTACTCTTGCCTGGAAAATCCCATGGACGGAGAAGCCTGGTAGGCTACAGTCCATGGGGTCGCAAAGAGTCTGACTCGACTGAGCGACTTCACTTTCATTATTTGAAACAGAAGGATCAAAGGTCAGAGAAAGAAGCACAGAGAGCTATGAGAACAGGATGATCTAGGCTGGGGTTCAGGACTTATCTCTGACAAATGATAACAAGCTGAGATCTGGGGATGAATTTCAGGAGACCAGGCACATGGGGCTGAGAGAGGGGCAGGATGGCTGGAGCACAGTGTAGGGGTGGGGAGAGAAGGGCTGGGGGTGGGAGAGGGTGTAAAGGGCTGAGGCTGGAGGGGTTGGATGTAGGGGCCACACCACAGACAGCTATGTTGGTTTAGGACTTTATCTCATAGTCTCTGATCATATGCAATTATCTCATACTCTGATCATATGCAATTATATTCTCTGACTGTGTACAATTATATGCATCTGCTTATTACACTGGCATGCAGCTACATGTGCTGGGGGGACAGGACCCGACCACAGTGGGTACTCAGAGAAGCACTAGTCTGCTGTCATGTCAGAGTCAGCAGGGTTAGTCCATTTCCCTACCTTTATTTTTTATTTTAAAAAGAATCCTTATATTCTTTTGTAAAAATTTACTTTATTTTTGGGTGCACTGAGTCTTCATTGCTTTGCACAGGCTTCCTCTAGTTGCAGCAAGCAGGGGCCGCTCTCTTGTTGCTGAGCATGGACTCTAGGGCTTCAGTAGTTGTAACTCACCAGCCCTGCTGCTGCTAAGTCGCTTCAGTCGTGTCCGACTCTGTGTGACCCAAGAGACGGCAGCCCACCAGGCTCCCCCGTCCCTGGGATTCTCCAGGCAAGAACACTGGAGTGGGTTGCCATTTCCTTCTCCAATGCATGAAAATGAAAAGTGAAAGTGAAGTCGCTCAGTCGTGTCTGATTCTTAGCGACCCCATGGGCTGCAGCTTTCCAGGTTCCTCCGTCCATGGGGTTTTCCAGGCAAGAGTACTAGAGTGGGGTGCCACTGTCTTCTCTGCACCAGCCCTAGAGCGCAGACTCAATAGTTGTGGCACACGGGCTTAGTTGCCCCATGGCATGTGCAATCTTCCAGGACCAGGCATTGAACCTGGGGAAGTTCTCCCCTAGCTTTAAGCAGACACAAACCTAAAGCTATATATTTTCTCAGGAGAAAAAAAAAAAAAGAAAGTAAAAAGGTGACATTTTAAGAAAGTTTATTTATTTTATTAAAACTGAGGAAAAGGGACTTCCCTGGTGGTCCACTAGTTAAGACTCTGAGCTTCCAATGCAGGGGGCCTGAGTCATATCCCTGATAGGGAAGTAAAATCCCACAAGCTGTACAGCATGACCGAAAAAATTAAAAATGCAGAGTGCAGTGACAAGGGTACAGAAAGAATGATAATACATTAAAAAAAAAAACAAAAAAAAACAACCACCTGAGGGAAAGAAGTAAGTTTCAACTTGCCTGGTAATTTTCATGCCCTAATTCATGTAAAGACAGATCAATAAAATAATACATAGTTTCTTAGCTGAAGACAACAGTTTAACCCTAAAAGACTTATCTATGTTGTGATTTTTCTGAACAGTTATGATGTAGGAAAATAAGGAAGATTTACAAAACACACACACACACCCATGTTTTACAAGGAAGCATGCAGGTTTAGAATGTGTATAAAATACATTAGTGGGTGTCTAAGAGGAGGGAGCTGAGAGTAGGGCTCTGAAAAGGGGGGGCGGTGGTGAGAAATCAGCATGTGTAGTATGATTCTCTTTTTTGTCAAAAAAACAAAAATCTAACGTGTTATCTGCAGAGAAAAATGTAAGAAGGGATGTTTGCCAGTATGTGAAGAGTGAAATTTCTGGGTGGTAATATCATGGATGGGCTTCCCCGGTGGCCAAGCTGTAAAGAATCCACTAGATTCTTCAGTCCCTGGGTGGGGAAGAGTCCCTGGAGAAGGAAATGGCAACCCACTGCAGTATTCTTGCCCGGGAAATCCCATGGACAGAGGAGCCTGGGCAGGTTACAGTCCATGGGGTTGCAATAGCGTGGGATATGACTTAGCGACTCAGCAACAACCCTGAGTAACTGACATTTTCTTTGTTAAGGAGCACTGTAATTTTTCTACAAAGAACATGTATTATGTATACTTAAAAAATAAAAAAAATTGTGAAAAATCAGATTTCGTTAAATGTATAAACACACGTTTAACCTACATCAAGATGTCAAACAGATCTGTGTTCAGCCACTCAAGGCCTTCTCCCACCTGCCCACCCTCTGGGCTGCCACCCCATCCGCTCTGCGTCCATTGCTCTGCACGCAACCACTCCTGTGTTTCGTCTTGGTCAGGGTGTGCTCACTCTCTCCTGCCACAAACCCTTCGCTGGAATGTGAGCTGATGGTGACAAGCCCCAGCTCTGATGCTCTGACTCCTATCAACTGTGGTTGATTTATTTATACCATCAAATCATTTTCTGAAGCTTTCCCCTCCACGTCTTTTCTTCCAGAAAGGCTACCAGCCCTTCGGGGCAGGGACAGTTTCATTATGTCTCAGGCTTCCCAAGCTGAGCGCCGCATGGTACCTGCCACAGCCGGAAAGCAGCCCCACGGATCCACCTGGGAGGCTGGACGTTTATCATATATGACACTTGCGAAAGATGGATGCAACCCTCGCCACCGCCCAGTTAGAGCTTTAAATCACTCGCGAAGATTTACAAGTACCAAGTGCCCATATATCTGCATATCAAAAGGCATCACTGTCAAAAGCCGGCATGTCAAGCCAGCTCCAAGAACTGCCCACTGACCAACCGCCTGGTTTCCTTCTCTGGAGAGTGCACTGGTATCCTCCTTGGACTTCTGTCTATTGAGGGTGGAGGCTGTGTGCGCAGCGGCTCCCCTCCTGGGGTCTGGTCAGTCAGGCCTGGGAAGAAGCCTGGACACACCGGCGTGACTGTCCCTGGCTGGCACACACTGTCTTTATGCCAATAGGGCCAAATTGTATTTTCAAAAGCAATATCCCACAATTCCCCACTTCCTGACTGAAAGGATCATTTTAATTAGTTACTAATAGAACTCCTGTGGATTTACGGTTTGAGCAAATCAGCTTTAATCTTCTTAAGCATTTAATTACTGGCATTGGAAAGGCACGGCATTGTGGGTAACGGCAACGACTCTCTTGAAATGAGACTGGGATGAAGCTGTGGAAAGAAGCTGGGAAATGGCCTTTGTCTAATTTTTAAAGTGTTGCTCTTCTAATTCTTGTATCCTGCGAGGACACAGATTAGAACACACGTGGTCAAAGGGAAAATTTACCCAGCATTATTCTAGGGAAATGAGAAAATGGTTAACTTCAAAGTACTTGTCAAAGGGGACGTTCAGTAAACAAACCAGCTGTTATGATGCTGAATGATGAAAAAGCAAGTTCACTGAAAAAAGAATGTTATGGTTAAATTGGCAAAATTTATGTTCTGTAAATGTGTAAACAGTAAATGAAAAAAAAAGAAAAAATGTTATGACAAAACTTAAACGCTTAAAAATGACAATGTGTGTATTTACATCTGGATAACTGTTTAGAATATGACTCATAAGCACAAAAAATTATTTCTAATATTTCTATTAATACCAAACTAGGATTCTTCATCAAATACCACTTCTCACACACCAGCCACCATTTCCCCCAATAACATAAAGTGCCAAGCTGTCTGCTTTCATAGTGCACTTTAAACCAAAGGGCTGTAATTACCTGAAAATAGATGTTTCTTCTCTGAACTTGTAAATCGTGCAACTGATCTGAAGTCTGAACAGCTTAGTCTCAGTCTTCTTATGAATCTCCACTGCGTGAGTATTATGTGTCGCTTTGTGAGGGGCTTATAAAAGGAAGCTCCTTTCATACTAGAATTGTATTTTATTTTACTATTATTGTTTTTCTGATTTTCTGAAATAACATGTCTTATTTTCATGGTTTTCTCAAAGAAAAAAGTGGGCTTCCCTGGTGGTTCAGTGGTAAAGAATCTGCCTGCCCATGCCGGAGACAGGGGTTCGATCCCCGGTCTGGGAACCTCCCGCATGCGGCGCAGCAACTCAGCCCCTGTGTGCACCACAACCACGAGCCTGTGCTCTAGAGCTCTGGTGCCGCAGCTACTGAAGCCTGAGTGCCCGAAAGCCCGCGCTCCGCAAGAGAAGCCACTGCAATGAGAAGCCCGCGCGCAAGCAGAGAGCAGCCCCAGCTAGACGCAACTAGGGAAAAGCACAACCAAAAAAAAAAAAGGTGAGCAGGAGGGGAGGCTGAGGCGTTCCTCAGCAGTCAGAGGTGCAGAGCCCAGCCCGGTGGCCATGGAAGGGTGGCTCGAGCCTTCTGTGAACCTACCTCCTGCCTCTCCACGTCCATGTTCCAGACCACGATGCCACCGTCACCGCCACAGGAGATGAGCTGCCGCGTGTGCTGGGCATAGGACAGGGCCTGGACTTTGTCACTGCCGAAGAAGCAAGAGTCAGTGACAGTTCCCGAGGGCAGGGAGAGCCCCCAGGGCAGGAAGTCTCGTGCAGGCCCACCCCTGAGAGCCGCCCAAGAGCAGACCTTGGAGGCTGGAATGGAATGGTCTGCATGCTAACGTCGGGAGAGCACTTGAGATCTGCAACATTTAGAATGAGTCAAAATGCTCGTCCAGTAATTAGCGATGCTCAACATCTTTTCATGTGCCTGTTGGCCATCTGTAGGTCTTCTCTGGAGAAATGCTTACTTAGGTCTCCTGCCATTTTTCTGGATTGGGTTGTTTGTTTTCTGATGTTGCATTGTCTGAGGTGTTTGTATATTTGGGAAATGAAGCCTCTGTTGAGTGCATCTTTTGCAAATTTCTCCCGTTCCATAGGTTGTGCTTCCATTTTGTTGATGGTTTCCTTTACTGTGCAAAAGCTTGTAAATTTGAGTAGGTCCCTTTGCTTATTTTGCTTTCATTTCTTTGGCCTTGGGACACTGACTAAGAAAATATTGCTTATATTGATTATGGGATTAGCAGATACACACCACTACATATAAAATAAACAACAAAGATTTACTGTATAGCACATGGAATATATATATATGTGTGCTTCCCTAGTGATTCAGTCAAAGAAGGCAGTGGCACCCCACTCCAGTGTTCTTGCCTGGAGAGTCCCATGGGCGGAGGAGCCTGGTAGGCTGCAGTCCTTGGGGTCACTAAGAGTCAGACACGACTGAGCAACTTCACTTTCACTTTTCACTTCCATGTACTGGAGGAGGAAATGGGAACCCACTCCAGTGTTCTTGCCTGGAGAATCCCAGGGACGGGGGAGCCTGGTGGGCTGCCATCTACGGGGTGGCACAGAGTTGGACACGACTGAATCGACTTAGCAGCAGCAGCAGCAGCAGCAGTGGTTCAGTGGTAAAGAACCTGCTGGCCAACACAGGAGATGCTGCTTTGATCCCTGGGTTGGGAAGATCCTCTGGAGAAGGAAAAGGCAACCCACTCCAGTCTTCTTGCCAGGGAAATCTTGAGGGCAGAGGAGCCTGGTGGGCTACAGTCCACGGGGTTGCAAAAGAGTGGAACACAACTTATCGACTAAACAACAACAAATATACGTATGTATAACTGGATCACTTTGCTGTATATCTAAAACTAACACAACATGGTAAATCAACCATAGTTCAAATTTTTAAAATGCTCATGTGAGATGCTAAGGCCCCAAGAAGAGGCGGTCTCTGTCAATTACCAACACTTAAGGAAAAAAGCTGTTGAACTGCTTATAATCTTACTGGTTCCTTAACTGATCAATTAATTAACATCTGTGCCATCTGTTCATGTTACATTTGTAAGGTCATCGGGCACCTGATGGAGCCAGGTAACCTGTGCTGCTTGGGATGCGAGGTGCCAGCATGGCTCCAGGGTGAATCCACAGCAGCAACTTGAGTTCACTGAGTGTCTCTCTCTAGTTCTCACGCCCTCTTTCTTCAGGTTGTGTCTTATTTTTCTTTCTGGTTGGTACATGGCTGACAAGTTATACCCTCTTGGTGGGGAATCCAGTTTAAGGGTTTGACAATTTAGTGACCACCACCAAAAGATGACAGATCTACTCCATCTTGGGAGAGAAAGAATGGGGAGTCTGGTTTCTTGGCTGTTTTTGTTTGAATGTTCTTCTGTTTTGAGCTCTAATTAATTGAGAATTCTGTGCTCACTGGGAAAGAGAATAACTCTGTGAAATCTGGATTGGTGATTGTGTGTGTGTGTGTGTTTGTGTTTAGTTTTGACTTGTGCCTCCAGTTGTAGGATTGAAGCTGTTAAGCTGTGTGTGTCTTTGTCTGAAATTCAGGGGGGTGTTTACCTCTTGTGTATGGAACGCTTTCCTATTTCTGAAGGTGTCAATAAATTAGATTATGGTACCTGTTAATTATAAGCACTTGCTTATAAAGATAAGCAAATGTTTATATAAATTGAATATTCCTGAACTTCACAGAAAATAAGGAAATTAAACCTCTAAAGCTTTAAATTTACTAGGCTTAAAAATAAAAATTATTTTATAGAAGATACTAACTCAGTGATATTTTAAGACTCCCAAGTTCACAAAACTAACGTTAAATCTTTGGCAAATGACTAGAGTGATGAGTTTCAAAACACAGCCAGGTCTTTTTCTGGCTTTATTAATGTTAAATATAACGAAAATGTACATTTTGCTTTACTTGGGTTGATTTCTTCTAAATTTATATAGGATAAATGGTCAAATAAGCTAACATTATGCCTATATAATATTTAAGATTATGAAAAACAAGTGTGTTCAATTAAATAATTTTTCTCATAAACTTTACATAACAGTTATGTTTTGTAGCATACCAACTTAAAGATAATTCCCCAAGATCTTTGGGTCATTTACAATGGAATCATAGTAAGTTGAGCTAATTGATGTCACTAGACACCTACAGTGGATAATTTCTTTCTTTTTTAAAAAAATCAATCTATTTATTTTTGGCTGCATCGGGCCTTAGGGCATTCAGAATCTTTCCTTGCAGCATTCAGACTTCTCTCCAGTTGTGGCTTGAGGGCTCAGTAGACCCTTGGCATGTGGGATCTTAGTTCCCTGACCAGGGCTTGAACTCGTGTCCACTACTTTAGAAGGTGGATTCTTAACCACTGAACCACCAGGGAAGTCTTGATCATTTCTAAATAAGTTACTGAAATTTTGACTGTACAGCATAATATTTAAGATTATACATGTTTGCTTATTTTTATGTGCTATAGAGAGACTGTAACTTGGGCATGTGTCTGCTCAGTCATGTCCAACTCTTTTTGACCCCATGGACTGTTGCCCTGCCAGGCTTCTCTGTCCATGGAATTTTCCAGGCAAGAATACTGGAGCAGGTTGCCATTTCCTACTTCCCAACCCAGGGATTGAACCCCTATCTCCTGCATATTTTGCATTGGCAGGGGGATTCTTTACCACTGCGCCACCTGGGAAGTCCAACATAACTTAGATGAGTCATGTCAAATGAACGTGTTCCTTTCTTTTACCACTTTAGAGGGACGTAAAAGTGACGTACATTGCAGTAGAAGCTGACGTCACATTTCGTGAGCTGTGCTAAGATGCTCCCTATCATGGAAAGTTCTCAATTATCCATATCCTCTGTCCTCCCAGTCTTCTCTACAAAATAAGTTAGCTACTTTGGTTAACTACTAGAATTAAAATGAGTGACTGAGATGGTGCCAGGTGCAATGATGAGAAGGAAATACAACCGTGTCTGTGTTTTTGTTTTGGGGAGGGAAAAAAATGAAAGAGTAGTTTTAAAGCAGTGGTTCTCAAACTTTTTAGTCTCTTAGGACCCTTTACATTCTCAAGTCTTATTTGAGGACACCAAAGAGCTTTAGTTTAAGTGAGTGGTAACTATCAATATAAGTGGCCTGATGGTAACTATCAATATAACTGGCCACCTGATGTGAAGAGCCAACTCGTTAGAAAAGACCCTGATGCTGGGAAAGACTGAAGGCAGAAGGAGAAGAGGGCGGCAGAGGGTGAGATGGGTGGAGGCATCACTGACTCAGTGGACATCAGCTTGGGCAAACTCTGGGAGACGGTGAGGGACAGGGAAGCCTGGCATGCTGCAGTCTGTGGAGTCTCAAAGAGTTGGACATGACTTGGCAACCGAACAAAAACTATCAATATACTTGAAATCAATCTGAGAAATTTTTAAACTATTGATCCATCTGAAAACAGCAATGATGAATCCATTCCCTTTTAACCAAATAACATATGTTTTGGGAAAAATGTATTTTCCAAAACCAAATATTTTGAAGGCAAAATGGCATTAATATCTATGCAAGTCTTTCTAATGTCTGGCTTAGTAGGAGAGAGCCAGACACTCATCTCTTTCTGTGGACATTATGATGTTACTCATGTAGCCTCTGGAAAACTCCATTTTATACTTTTGAGAGAGCTTGAATGGAAAAGGCAATTTTAAAGTAAAATATAAATTTGTTCCAGAATATCAAAGAGAAAAATAAAGGACAAAACATGGAAAGTGAATTTTGCTTGCTTTGGTTTATAATACTTGGGAGTCTTAAAAAAAAAAAGCTGCAAAATACATTAAAATCTTGGTATAGTTCCCTTGGTTTTGATGGCTTGCTTCCTTAGTTTGCTGATTAATGCCTTGGATACAATGCAAAAGGATATTCCTTACCTTCTATGGAATCTGCCTAGCTAGCAGAGATTTTGTCTCACCAAAATCCTTTTCAGAGCTTTATGCTGATTTGAAAAGTTCTTGATTATTTAAGGAATGAAAAGAAGAACAAGGGCCCTCATTTGTAAAAAGAGCTACATTCTTTAAGACTGTATTGCTTTCTGTATTTATTTCCCAAGTCTTCTTGTTACTCTGATTATATAGATAGCCAAGTATTGTTTTTTAGGCACCTGTGCTATCTTAAGTATCTAAAGATAAGTATCCTCTGACAATAATTTTGGTTTTGCATTCCCAGGTTGAGCCCTATATTTTTTGGGAAAAAATTGTTTAGGATATTTTTTTACACCTAAAACTATCTTTGAGATTTCCTAGAGGGGTTCTGGAAAATTACAGATCTGTTTCCTCTGCCTCATAAAAATAGAGATGGTATTTTAAAAAAAATCACATTTGTTTACTGTGTTACTATTTAAAGAGTTGCATAGGAAGAGCTGTCAGATCAGAGAAGATGCTTAGTCTTCCCTAGGTTAAGTCAGTATGGCTAAAAGATTATTAATATATTTCTGAGATTGTATATTACATGCCAAGACCCTAGAGCTTTATACAATGCTTCCACTGTCCATAAGATGCTTTTACCTTCAGGGAAAACACTGATCAATTGCTCAGGAAATAGTTATGTAGGGAATATCAATAGAGAATTTCACTCTTCGCAATTCTGATATCATTTATCTCAGTAAAAAATTATCCATTAAGTGTCTATAATCTACAGGTAAATTTGTATTATTCTGATGCTTGCCTGAAGGCTTTGTCACAAGCTACAGGCCAGAAGGAACAATCTCAGAGTTTCGTGGAAAACGATTCTATGCACCAGGTACTTTTAAATACTAGCATTTTAAAGATTCTTAGGCAAAGAATACTAGACTGACATAACTTAGATAGTCTGTAAACTGGGATAGTGGACTGAGTCAGGATTTCCTTGGATTTCAGGACATTTTTTAGTCTGGAAGTAGATGGCTTTACAGATGCACTGGGATAGTGGATTGAATCAGGATTTCCTTGGATTTCAGGACTCTTTTTAGTCTGGATGTAGATGGATTTACAAATGCAGACTGCTAAACCAACACCCAGCAGAACAAGAATTAACAACACAGGACCAAATGAACTGAAGAGGGAAATTTTACTGGCGTTACTTGTCTAGAATACTGTTGCTGTTGTTTTAACATTCTACTTTTTTGCTCTATGAGGATGCCTTTTCTCTTACTTTTTAGGCTGACTCAAACCTACAGTTTAGTAAAGTCTGCTTTGGTGAGCTAAATCTAAAAATTTAAGAATATCCAATTCTCAGAAACCCCCCGGAATTCAGAAACCGTTACGGAGTCACCTTGAATTTCATGGCAATACAGTTATTTCACAGTTTAATTAGAATCTATCCACAGGATATCACTGGGCAACCAAGCCCTTACCTACAGTGTCGTATGAGAGAATGGTGTGCACTGACTCAGTTATGAGTAGCCTCTTTAGCAACTAAGGGGGCCAGTGCCTTGGGAAGTGGTCCTGCTTCCTGAAAGGAAAACTGGTCCTGTACCTGGTTTGCAGGGTCCTGGTATTACAGATGTTAAGAAAGCTACCAGGCCAGGAAACTAGCAAATGTTGAAAATCTCAAAGAATTCAACCAAAGTTATAAGTATTATAGGTAAAAACTGGTGATTTTCTTGGGCTTGTTTTCCTGCTGCTAAGTCACTTCAGTCAGGTCCGACTCTGTGAGACCCCATAGACGGCAGCCCACCTAGCCGTGGAATAGCAGATAACAGAGGCTCTGAAAAGCCCAATCCAAGATTCCTTATAAAAACTTTTGTAACTTTCATGGGCTTAATAGTTGCTTAATAACATACAGCTCCATATTTGCAAAGCCAACTAAGATGGCCTATAGGTTAATTAATACTGCACCAATGTAAATGGTGAGGTCAAACTTTGTGAGGCCAGCTGTTTTTCTGTGACCAGGAATAATCTTATGATTATAGGTGAGAAGAGGGGAGGATCTCTCAGATCAAAAACTTGGAAATGAGTAAAAAGAGATTATTGGGTATCTTTTTCAATGGAATATCAGGTGTAATGTGATACATCCTTCTGTGTTTTCTGCCTCTGTGGGAGTCAGAGTTATTATCTTTAACTGTGCTATTTTATAACTCTGTAAACTGTAGGAAATTGACAGTATTGCAAATGAATCTTATCCAGTGAAGATGCAATGAATCCCCATGCCCGGCTCTTGCCATGGAAGAAGTCAGCTGTGAAAATACAAATGCATTTCAGCACTCTCCATGGCCTCTTCATGTTTCTACTCTTTGAATTTCCCTTTGAACTGGCTGTAACATCTTACTAGTTCCTTTACTAATTAATAACTAATATAAAATCTTTCACTAAAAAACAAAGTCAATTTTCTATCTCTCCTGGTTGTGATTAATGCTTCATACAGTTCAGGGTATGGACTGATGCCATTGTGACATTCAGGGGCAAGAAGGAAAATCCATCTAGTTGAACAGACTCATAACCACCCAGTGATCTGAACTACAATTCATTTGTGAAGGCACCTTGATACATATCAATGATCTTGCAAAACCAAATAAGCTACAGAAGGAACTGCTTTGCCACTCATAGCTGGCAGCAACATTCAGCAAGAGATACATAATTTATGGGACTCCAGTCCTGTTAATATTCCAACACAGAAGAACACAATGATGAATGCTGGATCCCAAGCCTTGTAATAAAGCTGCTCCAGGGCTTCTTGATTTAAGGATTCAAAATACAACCACCTTGCAGTTAAAAACAAGATGAGGAAACATTCCCCGGTTTACAGATCCAGGGTGATAAAACAGTGAAAGATACCTTCCTCTTGCACTTATGTTTCATCTGGCATCATGGTAGCATTTAGACTAGAAAGCATCTTAAAACTGGTTATTATTTAATCAATGAGCATTCCGTGGACTGCACTGCAAATGCTCTTATGAGCGTATAAAGACCCCACTTTGTTAAAAAAAAAAAAAAAAAAGAATTACAAGATAATGACAGCAGAGCATTAAACCGAGGGTGGGGCCCTTTAAAGCCTGAGGCCTCGTGCGCCTGCATAGGTCACATGCCCATGAAGCTGGTCCTGTGTCCAGTGCTTCTTAAGAGAAAAGGGTTGCGAAGCCTTCCTATTCTCTACAGGAGCAGATTTTCAGACACAGGCTAACATCTACCTAAATGTCAGCTTAGGTCCTCTTCCATCCCGGAAGAGTAGGGGATGGTGCTTAACTGTTTAGCAAACAAATGAAACTGTCCAAAGAATGGAAGTCTCAGCCCACTTGGTGAAATCTAATCAGCTATGCACCTACTTCCAGAAATCTCAGGCTCTTAGGTTGGAAACTCCCACCTTCATGAGTTTCCCAAACCTCCAAGGACCAGAGGGGTGGCTTCCCTAGTGGCTCAGTCAGTAAAGAACCTGCTCGCCAAGGCAGGACTCTCGGGTTTGGGATCCCGGGGTTGCGAAGATCCCATGGAGAAGGGAATGGCTACCCGCTCCAGTATTCTTGCCTGGAGAATTCCATGCACAGAGGAGCCTGGAGGGCTACATGCAGTCCATGGGGTCGCAAAGAGTTGGACACGACTGAGCAACTAAACCACCTAAAGCACAACTGCCACCAAGGAGCAGGGGAGGTCGGGGAGCAAGTCACACTTGAGAGGCCTCCAGGATATCTGAAAACACTGTCCTGAGTTCCTGCAGTTCTGTCTGGGTAACACCTCCTGATCCTAAGAACTCTGAGAATCTATTCATCTCCTGAGATTCAGATCAAGAGGCTACCTACTTTCTAGTGCAACGGCAAACTGTCCACCTTTCCCTTGTTTTCATACATCCAGCACAGCTCAAGAGAAGCAGGGAATGTTTTTCTTAGTCACCTTTGGGTCCTAAGAGCCCAATTCAAAGTCTGGTCTGTAGACAGAGCTAAGTGAACATCGGCTGACCGTATCAGGCAAAGAGGGAGTAGGCGCACGTGGCAATATTTCCATTGGAAATGCAACAACTGGGGGGCTTCCTTCATAGCTCAGTTGGTACAGAATCTGCCTGCAATGCAGGAGACCCGGGTTTGATTCCTGGGTCGGAAAGATCCCCTGGAGGAGGAAATGGCAATCTACTCCAGCATTCTTGCCTGGAGAATCCCATGGACAGAGGAGCCTGGCTGGCTACAGTCCATGGGGTCGCAAGAGTTGGACAAGACTTAGCAACTAAACCACCACTACTACAATCAGAGAGAAACAGTCATCTTATCTGGAAGCTTGATTTATGGATTATTACCATTTTTCTTAACGAGAATGCTGTTAACAAGAGTCACTAATATCCCCTTAATCTTATGCTGATTATTTTACATGCATTATATTATTTATGGTTTTTGACAACCTTTGAGGGCTTTTTGTTCATATTACACTTATGTTAGAGATGAGGAAACTGAGGGTCAGAGAGATGAGGTGCCTTGTCCAAGCCTACAGAGCCTGCAGCTGAAGAGCTGTCTCATACACAGCCTGGCCTGCTCTGAGGTCCTTCTCAGTCACCACCCTATACAGAGGAGAGAACTCTACCCTCTGTGAGAACTTTTCTTTTTTTTTCCTATGAGAACACTAGTTGTTAATACTTTGATCTATTATGTGTTTAGCTAAATAGTTAAAAATAGAAAAGACATCTCTTTCCGTTGCCCCTAATAACTCTCCACGGTGACAGTGAGAAGCACTTCTAAATCTCAGATGGGCATGGAGAGAAAGCTTTCATACGTATTCATCCTTGATCTCCTCCCCCAAACCCAGAAGAAGCTGAAGGCAAGAATGTTACTTCCTTTCATGACTTCAATACAAGAGAAAAGCACAAATCCTCCCAGTGCACATTTATTGATGAACTGCCTATTGCTTTACCAAAAGAATTTGAGAAGGCTGATAACAAAAGTCTTCCGCGTGGTAAGAGTAGGAAAAGAGAAACCCTGAACTGGGATTGTGGAAAGAGGACGCAAAGACACAGGCCGTGTGTGCCGCGGGTCGTGGCTATGACAGAGCCTCAGGCAGCCTGTGTATCCCAGTCTTGGTGGGGAAATCCACCACAAGGGCCACGCAGACCTTTGCCTCTGGCTTCATTTTTAATTTTATTAACCCTGGTGACTCAGCTGGTAAAAGGACCTGCCTGCCAACACAGGAGACATAAGAGACGCAGGTTCGATCCGTGGGTTGGGACGATCCCCTGGAGAAGGAAATGGCAACCCACTCCAGTATTCTTGCCTGGAGAATCCCAAGGACAGAGGAGCCTGGCGGGCTACAGTCCATGGGGTCGCAAAGAGTCGGACATGACAGAGCACACATATACACTTTTTTAAAAGCTGCTTAACACAGGGTCTAGCCCCCAGTGTTGGCTCACTGTTATGAAGGAACTTTATTAAATTTATTTCTTGGCCTCAAAGCATGTGGGATCTTAGCTCCCTGACCACAGACTGAACCCAGGCCCCTTGCATTGGAAGCATGGAGTCTTAATTACTGGACCGCCAGGCAAGTTCCTTACATGTGCTTCAAATCAAGTTACCACTCAATTAAATTGCTAGCAAGTCTCAGAGACCCAGGAAAACACTATTAGAAAGAAAAAATGTGACCATAAAGCTGGTCATGAAATGATAGCTACTATGGAAGAATATAAAAAGCCCAAGTCTCCTGATCAGATTTGATAAAGTGGGCCTGGGACAATACATGTCCAGGTTTATGCTTTGATCACATCCATCTAACTGGTAACTGATTCTCAAAAAAATGTAACTGGTCCCTGAAAGTGGAAAACCTTGTCTCTGCCTCCTTTCCACAGAGCTTGCACATAATTCATGTTTCACTTGCTCCAGGAAGTACAAGTACCAAAATGCTTCAAATGCAGATAATACTGTGCTAGAGAAGTATACTTTCTTAGCTTTTTTCCCTTGGACTTGGAGACATTTTCACTGTCATCAATCACTTACTTGTGCTAAAGCTCCCTCTGCTTTGATGGGATTTTTTTACACATCAAATCAAACTGGCTACATAAATGTCACGTTTCCCCACGGAATGATGGTGTGAAAGCTCAGAACTCGGGACGGAAGCCACAGGGAGCTGTCCCTCCACACCACGGCTGGACATTTCTGGAAGAGGGGAAGGGAGTCTCCCCACCACAAGGGGCGGGGGGCCTCAGGTTCCGTCTGCTCTCCCCAGTGCCCGAACTCAAGGATTTGGTCCATGAACGGGAACTCAGGCCGCCAACGGTCACCCTGAGGGAAGGTAGGGAAATGAGGAATTGTAGGAGAGCAAGGGGCAGCCTCAGACCTAAACAGAAAGTCTTTGCCTTCTGAAGTAGAAGGGTGACAGAGAACACCGTGGGGCAAGATGGGGACCGTATGTTATTCAACGTTCACTCCCCCCCAGCGCCTAGCACAGACTACAAAGAAGGTTCCAGAAGCCTTCTCCACTGGACTGATCTGGGAGTCCTAAGCTACCAGCTTTGGGGTCTTTGAGGATGGAAGTTCTATTCGTACATGTGTGGTAAGCCACCTCAGTCGTGTCCGACTCTTTGTGACCCTATGGACTGTAGCCCGCCAGGTTCCTCTGTCCATGGGATTCTCCAGGCAAGAATACTGGAGTGGGTTGCCATGCCCTCCTCCAGGGGATCTTCCCGACTCAGGGATCAAATCTATGTCTCATGTCTCCTGCATTGGCAGATGGGTTCTTTACCATTAGCACCACCTGGGAAGCCCACAAGCTCAATAGTCTCATAAAAAAAAAAAAGGTATCTGACCTCCCTCTTTCACAGGGTTATTATAAGATTAAACTGAGGTGTCTGTGTGTTTTGAAAACTCCTTGACAAAATATTGGGTGCTACTCGAACACAAGAATCACTGAACATGAATCCAGTGGTCAATTTTCAGGGCAAAGGAATGGATGCTGTGAACGTGGGCCTTATCCTTCCTGCCGCACGTCCTGGCCCCTTCTCTGTGAACCCCATCCCCCTCCTGTCAGTGGTTCCAGCGCTCCCCTCCCCCCAGCTCAGGCATCAGACCCGCTCTCACAGAGTGAAGTCAGTGACACTGATGAAGCTCAGCTCGCCTGCTTCGCTGACAACAGGGTAACCCCTCTGAGGCGTCCGGTGAAAAGGAGCCCCTCACACACTTCACCTTATTACTAAATTTAAATTAAATAAACACCAGGTCAAGGCCTTCCCTCTCCTGTTCAAGGCACTTCTGCCTGGCAGCTCTGGATCTCACCAGCCTGCCCGCCCCACCAAGGTGTGATATCCTATCAGGGTGGACTCCAGGATGGATGTCAGGGTGGACTCCAAGGATAGTCGGCTTCATTTTCTCAAAGTCCAAGCCAGCATGTCTTAGAAACTGGAAGACCTATTCGTTTAGGTTTCATTCTTCCGGGACTGAGAGACTCTATCTCCACTTGATAGCCTTTTCCTTTCTTACCCAACTGGAAGGTTTCCCAGCACGTGTTGCCTGGGGACATGCCACACCCAGAAATGCTGGCGGTGAGAACTGACCCTCGCCCTGCCAGCAGTCTTTATGAACCACTGCGTAAAAATAAAGCTAGTTATGAGCTAATCTGAATGAGTCCAACAAGCATTACTGATCTTCATTCTAAGCCTGTATTTCATTTCTCTGAAGGAGCCCAAGTTGCAGGAATTTCTTGGCAGATTAAATAATAACCGTGTGTTGTGAAACAAGGCTTCCCAGGTGGCACAGAGGTAAAGGACCTGCCTGACAATGCAGGAGACACAGGAGACTCGGGGTCAGTCCCTGAGTGGGGAAGATGCCCTCGAGAAGGGAATGGCAACCCACTCCAGTATTCTTCCGTGGGCGTCTCAGAGAGTCCACCGCGACTAAACCCACTGGGGGCAGGGCTGTATTTGGCTCTTCTTTTTCTTCGCTTACATGGATGACGTCAATTCCTTCTATGTGACCTCTATATGTGTCCCTTTGTCATGGAGAGAAACAGAAGGGAACAGTTCCTTTAACGACCTGATACTGAGGTCCCAGTGGCTCAACGAGCCAGGTGTAGCCCCAGACAACTGATCTGTTCTCTCACGTGGGAGAGGAGGGCTTAATAGCTACGTCTCTAAAACTGAACTCTAACACAAAAAGATAATGG
Organism: Ovis aries; assembly: GCF_016772045.2. NCBI lineage: Eukaryota > Metazoa > Chordata > Mammalia > Artiodactyla > Bovidae > Ovis > Ovis aries. The sequence goes on along the minus strand of NC_056063.1, from coordinate 21,489,958 downwards.
TCTGTGCATAGGCCCTCTAAAATTGAATTGTGTCTGCGTGTGCTCATTCGTGCCTGACTCTTTGCGATCCCATGGACTGTCGCCTGCCAGGCTCCTCCGTCCATGGGATTCTCCAGGCAGGAATACTGGAGTGGGTTGCCATTTCCTACCCCAGGGGATCTTCCAGGCTTAGGGATCAAACCTGCGGCTCCTGGCATTGGTAGGTGGATTCTTTACCACTGGACAACATGGGAAGCCCCAAATCGAATCAGCTCATATTTAATAACTCCAAACCATAAATTTAACTACTTAGGAGAAGTTTGTTTGCTTTTAAGAGTTGTTTTTTTTTTTTTTGATGGGGAGCATTTTTAAAGTCCTTACTGAATTTGTTACAATACTGCTTCTGTTTTTATGCTTTGGCTTTTTGGCCATGAGGCATGCAGTATCTCATCCCCTTAACCAGGGATAGAACCTGCAGCCCTGGCGTTGGAAGGTGAAGTCTTAACCACTGGACTGCCACAGGAAAAGTTTTTTAAGCTAGTGTTTCCAGACAGATCTGTAGGCAGAGCTAATGCCGCTTAAAACCAGCCAGCTCAGGGAAGTTGATATTAGAGTCATCTTTAATATGTCTGGAAACTTTAAAAGTTAAAAACAATTCGGATTAGCTTTAGAGTTCCAAAGCAGAGAGAAGATTCTTTCCAGCCACAGGATCAGGCTTGGCCTCCAGGCACTGTGGGCGCACAAGCAGGATGAATCAGTGAGGTCCAAGGGTCCCCAAGAGAGCTGCGCAGGAAGCTTGTGATGACACGACGCCCTTAGCTCCAGACCAGTGAGGATCTCAGAGGACGGGGCCGAGGCTTCTACTTCGCAGTGTCCTCAGCGATTCCTTGTGCAGGGGAAGTGTGAGAACTGCTCCCAGGAACAGCACTAAGCTTTTCTCTGCTGTTCTCCTCGGCCTCCTGAAATCCACCCCTTAAGGAAGAACAGTCTGATATGAATTAAGGCGAGTTCTCAGTAACTGTCTGGGGAAGGACAGAATGTACTAGGTGAGGATATTATCGCTCCCTTTCTCCTTCAGTTGCCAGTAATCTTGCAGCCACATTTGAACTCAATTACAGAAATTCTGTAGGACTTCGTGGCTTGTGTTTTGAAGCTCTTTTTCTGCCCTTCCTCTCAAACATGTACTCTTATGGTCTTCTCTCTGGTTCTCCTTTTTACCTTTTACTTCTTTGCTGGCATTATTTTTTTTTTATGGCTTTTTGGTAAGCACTCTCAAATCCTCTGTGAACTAAAATAGGGTATAAATAAATAAACATATTTCCGTACAGATATAAATCAAAGTGGCCATTTGCGTCCCTGCCATGTTACTCCCACGCTCAGCTCTGGGCACGGAGACTGGCTTGCCTGCCTCTGTTCTAGCTTTCAGCCCGGAGTCTTCCCAAAGTTCTTTGTAAAAACACGCAGCAGGGAATCCCCTGGCGGTGGTTCAGTGGTTGGGACTACGAGCTTTCACTGCTGAGGGTGCATGTTCCATCCCTGGTTGGGGAACTCAGATCCTGTGAGCCGAGAAGCACAGCCAGAAATAAAAGCATAAAATAAGATTAAAAAGTACCAGCAGCCTTACTTGTGTCCTTGGAGCTCAATGGCTGTTCCTTTTCTCCCACCGATGTCCCACATGATGACGGAGTGATCGGAGCTCCCCGAGAACAACACCCGCTGGACAGGGTCCCAGCAGAGAGCAGTCACCCCACCTGAGAGGACAGAGAGCTGGCCATTAGTCACAAAGTGACAACGCTATTCACGGATGAGTCGTGAGAGCGAGGGAGTTCAGATCTAGGGCAGTTCCTGGCACGTAAAACACTTTTGTTGAAAAGAACAAGTCCCGAATGAGAGAGAGAAAAAAAAAATTGGTCCCAAGAATAAAAGTCCCATGCTTTGTGCATTTTTCCCCCCAAACTTAATGTTCCATAAAATCAAACACTGTAAAGACTAAGGGGAAATGAAAAAGGCAATTAATTGACTAAAAAAAAAAAAAGACATGGTTCTAAGCATGGAAAATATTGCACTGTCCGGAAATATTAACCAAATTTTTTCAAGCTGCTGCGTCTACCCCTCACCCCGCCAACAGGAGATGAGAAGTAAATGGGGTTTTAAAAAATTCAATTAGATTTTTCATTCTTTAATTTAAAAATGCAATGATTTTTTTCTTTTCCTTTTTAAATTAATTTTGATTGGAGTATGGTTTATTACCATGATATTTTTGTTTTAAAATTCTTGAATATAGACGTTGCTAGACAGAATTTAAAATGTATTTTCTCTCCTGGGGAATTTAAAATTATAGGTTCTGGGAAGATTACTTACATCTTCAAGTGACAGTTTCCTCCTCTGTAAACTGGGGACGATGGTAATACAACGACCACCACTAATATTGATGCTAATATCCGCTTAACCACGACCTGCTGCACACGGGTGCAGAGAGGGTGACTGGGCCAGTCACACAGGGCTGCTCCGCACACTGTAGCACAGATGGCTATCTATTAGCATCGCTCCAGGGGTGTGGCTATAAAATATTGCAACAGATCTTTTTCCCCGGCAGTTCCCATCATAAATCAAACTCCTTGCGTACTAAGAACAATAGCAACTTCTTCTGGATAAGATGAACATAAAGCTTATGAATACTTCAGAAATATGAGACTCATTTTTTTAAACTCATTTTTATTGAAAAACATTATATTCTCAAAAGAACATACAATTGCTTGGAATCTGACATTTTCTTCTTTAGATCATCAATCTGTTCTAATGAAGTACTGCACTCTAAAAGCTTTTAGGAAAGTTTCTCTCATGTAATGTCTCAGGAGATATTTTTCCAAGATCGAAAGGAAAAAAAAGAAAAAACAAAGAAAAAAACCCACTATCTAGATTATGCTTAATAGCTTCTTCCGGTACCTGCACAACAAGCCGCTTGTATGTATTCTTGTCCCTATAAGAACACACACCACTCCCAGCAGCACACCTGTGCTGACCACCCTCTGTATCTCCCATCACCTCTCCCCGCCCACCCCCCCCACCGCCCCCCCCCCACCTCCAGAATAAGCACAGAGCCAGCAGCAGGCAGGCTCTGGTGGTATCTGTTGAAAGGACGAAGGGGCAGATGAATGAAGAAACAAACATCTTTTTTCGGCACTTCCCTGGTGTCCAGTGGTTAAGACTGAGCTTCCCGCATGGGTTGATCCCTGCTTGGGGGAACTAAGATCCCACATGCTGCACAGCGTGGGTGAAAAAAGAAAAAGAAATCTTTTTTTTTTTTTTTGGTATTCACAAATCTTGTTATTTGGAACTCCTCAGCTGTGCTTACTTAAGCCTTTGAAAGCTGAATATTTTCTCCTGTATAACTTGCCTTCTCTCTTTATCAAATGCCATATACCCCTCCTTTTTAACCTTCCTTCAGTATCTGAGAATGTAATACTTCAGGATATGGATTCCATGGTGCAAAATGTTTATTCCCACACAACTGTACTCAAGTGACTCACTTTGTCATGACATCCATGGCAGAGTCAGCTAACAGTCTACTGAAATCCACGTCCCCCCTTCTGTACATACAGCTTTCCCTGGAAATCTGTGGTCCTGCAGGGACCCAGGTACCAGCCCCTCTTGCATCTAGGGGACCAGTGACCAGTTCTCAGCAAGGGAGCCCAGAGAGTATGTGGAAGTCATACGCATCCATTCCGGGCCTGGGAGGTTTAGATGGCCCTTTTCCTCGTCTCTTTAAACTTCTCCTGGAGCACTCCAAGACCCCAGGGCACACAGAAATTCTGGAAGGAGCCTGGGACCCTGAATCACCACACAGAAAAGAACAGAAACGCTTGCACTGGACTGTCATGTGAGTGGGAAATCTACCTGGCTTAATAAAGGCGTCATTGGCCGGGCTGTGTGTGTTCTGTCCAAATAAACGTGGAAATACTTAAATAGGGCTTTCTATGTGCCAAGTGATAGACAGCATTAGCTCCCCCTAGCCAGTACACCCTAACACCGCCCAGCACCGCGCTATGAGAAGCAGACCCTCGGGCCTTCTTTGCTGGTGACTGTGGGACAAGGATGGCTGATGGTGAAGACACTGAAGTTTGTTTCCAGTATCAGAAGTGCCAAGGCTCTGGAATCAGATTCTAGATTCAAATAACAGCACCTCGGGGACGTTGTTTTAATATTCAGAGCCTCAGAAGCTGCATCCATAAAAGAGGGATGGTAATACTTTTGTTAAGACTCAATGAGTTATTGGTTCAAGATGGCAGAGTAGAAGCACATTTGCTCATCTGCTCCTTCGAGGGCCGAGTGAACGTACCGAAGCACCTAGCATGAACAGTACCCAGGACGCGGGAAACGCTCAGTCAGCACGTGCTGCGACGGCAGTGCAGGAGGCCTCATCTGGGCCATCTCTGTGACGGCGTCCTTCGTTGAGTCAGCCCGAAGCGGGGATCACCACGTCCCCATGCTATCTCAGCAGCCATCACGAGATCAACTACATTTCAGAAATAAGATCAGTCTCTGGTTTTCCCCCATTACTTCAGGCTGTAAGGAGTGAGAGCAGGGGAGGGGAGTTCTTGATAATGGAGGCAGGAAGAGAGAGAACCAGGTTAAAGCAAGTTACCATGTTCATCAGACCCTCCCAGGGCTCAGAGTGTTATACCATAGGCTTTAACATGAGTGGGAAAGAAGGAAGGAAAAGCTGCAAGACAGGAAACAGGACGCAACTGGGGAGATAAAATTAAAAAATCACTTTGTGCTCTATCCCATCTCTATGTAAACAGCCTTATAACGGGATCTCTTTTGGAGGCTGGCTTATCGGTTGTATCAAAAAATCACAGCATTCACTTCAGATCAGTTCAACAGGCATGTGCTGAGCATCTTCTATAAGGCAGGCACTGTGCTAAGCTCTATGGATATAATCAAATCAAATCAGAGACTCTGTGCTGTGCTGAGTCACTCAGTCGTATCTGACTCTGCAGCTCCTTGGACTGTGGCCCTCCAGGCTCCTCTGCCCATGGGATTCTCCAGGCAAGAATACTGGAGTGGCTTGCCATGCCCTCCTCCAGGGGATCTTCCCAACCCAGGGATCCAACCCAGGTTTCCTGCATTGCAGGCGGATTCTTTACCATCTGAGCCACCAGGGAAGCCCACGACACTCTACACCAACATAAATGTACACTGTTAGTTCTGAGGATGAAACATGCACACACGGGGTGTTTGGCGGAACCATTCTCTCACAAGACATGGTTACCCCCTCTGCCTGGAGTGCAGAGGTCCCACCTTTTACCACCCTCTGCAAGGAGCAGCTCAGACACCCTCTCCTGCAGGAAGCTTTCCCCCGACGCTCCTATCTAGGTGAGACACATCGCATGCTCTGTTGCTGTCATCACCCACTGGATCAAACTGCTGGATTACAAATCTGTCCCCACTGCAGACTTCGTTCCTATATCTTTGTCTTCGAGCACAGCACGTGGCTCAATGGGTAAAGAATCCACCTGCAACTCAGGAGACATAGGAGACCTGGGTTCGATCCCAGGGTTGGGAAGATCCCCTGGAGGAGGAAATAGCAACCAGCTCCAGTATTCTTGCCTGAGAAATCCCATGGACAGAGGAGCCTGGCGGGCTGCAGACCAAAGGGTCACGAAGAGTCAGGCAAGTGTAGCGCACAGGGTCAGTGAATGTTTACTCACTTGGCCCATTAACTGAATGGCAGATGAGCCTGGGAGGACAGTGCATCAGAGCAATGAACCCTCGGGACAGAAGCTTCAGGAGAGCCTTGGGGTGGGAGCTTCCTTCTGAGGAGACCGCTGCCTCTATCGGCAGACAGACCTCCGGATGAGCAGCAGTGCTTTCTGCCTGACACCTCTGGCAGCTGAGAGTGACTCACCCTCAGCGAGTCCACCTTCCCGAGCAGTGCAGACACACACCCCTCCCACTCCGTCCACACCCAGACCTTTCTCCTCGTCCTTCGTGATCCATAACTAAGACGGAGAATAAGAACCGAAACTGCAGTGGTTGTGGGTTTCCGGAGTTTCTGATATTTTAACTGAAAAAAATCATTTATTCCATGTGATTGTACTTCACTCCAGATTTCTGTTTTATTATATGCTTCTCCCCGCCTTGGCTATCCACAATGTGACTGATATGAATGACTGAACATACGTGAATTCACTCTTAAAAGTCAAGGTTTTGTCTACACTAGTAAATACTCTCATAAATGGATTTTTTTTTTTTTTTAATGGTGAGACAAGTGTCTTTTTACTTATTTGGCTGTGCCGGGTCTTAGTTGTGGCATGTGGGATCTAGCTCCCTGACCAGGGATTGAACCTGGTCCCCTGCATCAGGAGCTCGGAGTCCTAGCCCCTGGACTACCTGGGCATCCCATAAGTCTGCATAATATTCCAGCATGTGGATGCACCTTATTTTAATCACTGTTAAGATTTTTCAACTTTTCACTATTATAAATTTTGCTAAGATGAACACTTTTATACATAAAACTTTATTCACCGCTCTGATTTAGTGAGAAGAGATTCCCAACCGTGGAACCAGACCGGAGTATAAACGCTTAGAAATTAAATACATGGTACCAAATGCTTAGGGAACTAATTTTTGGAGGCTGACAACGTATCTTTCAAAAGCTACAAACGAGGTGGAGGGTCACAAGTCAGGGCCTGGGAGTGCCGGGTGTGTGTCTACCAATGTGACCAGGTACCCCTCCATGAGGGTCCCAATCGCACCTGCTCAGTGAGGCTGCGTGGGTGAAGCACGGCTGCAGGAGAGCCATCCCAGGGAGTCCTTGAATAAAGTACCGACCCTGCGGTTACTGCTCTTCCCTCCGGGTTGAAGTGGTGGGCGCTTCTGGAAAGGGGGATGTGCTCTGTCTCTAGGCTGCACCCCGTCCTGAGATCCACAAGGGGACCTCCAGCTGACCCCCTGCCACCTCCTCAGTGTGCCGCTCTGTCACGTTCGGGTTAGAGCACCATGATATTCCCTCCTGAACCTGCTGTCACCGCCAACGTTCCCATTTTCCGGAAATGGCATCACTGGCCACCCGAATGTTTCAGACGGAAACAGGGAAGCCACACCTCCCTCACTCAGTCATCATGCGCTGCTGACCCCTCTCTCCTAAACAGACCTGAATGCCTGCTCTTCACTCCACGCCCAATGCTGTCCTTCCGGTCCAGACAGGGGTCTCCCTATCCATGCACTCCAGCAGTAGCCTTCCTTCGAAACACTCTCCTCTCATCCATTCTTGGCCCCACTCAGTCCCCCACCCGCTGCTACCACAGGATCTGTTACCATGGAAACCACATCACCACCCTTCCTCAGCTCCACCGCTGTTTTTCCACTGCCTGAGAAAGATGTCACATTTCCTGGAAGATTGCCCTGTATCCCTCATGCCCAGCTATCCACAGGGCCCAATGGGCTCCATTCACACTTACCCACTGTGGGCTTCAAACTGGCTTCATACATCTGGGGTCTGGAATGTTCCCGCCACCCCGTCTCCTTAGTGAAGTGAAAGTCGTTCAATTGTGTCTGACTCTTTGCAACCCCATGGACTATACAGTCCATGGAATTCTCCAGGCCAAAATACTAGAGTGGGTAGCCGTTCCCTTCTTCAGGGGATCTTTCCAACCCAGGGATCGAACCCAGGTCTCCTGCATTGCAGGTGGATTCTTTACCAGCTGAACCACAAGGGAAGCTCAAGAATACTGGAGTGGGTAGCCTATCCCTTTCTCCAGCGGATCTTCCTGACCCAGGAATCGAACCAGGATCTCCTGCATTTCAGGCAGATTCTTTACCAACTGAGCTATCAGTCTCCTTACAGTCTTGTTTAAACACCACTTTTCTCAGAAACCTTCCTTTAACTCTCTGGATGAGAAGAAACTTTCTTCTTATCTGCTCCCAAAGCAGCCGATATGCAGCACTGGGGCTTCAGAACATTTGCTACAAACATTGTATTTCCAGTTATTGGTTGAATGGTCACACTGCATGAGCGGGAGTTGAACAGAGCAAGCACTAGGCTGAGTTTATTCACCAATGTGTGGCAGCACTTGTCACGTGGAGATCCCAGGACTTGACTGACTCTCGATGAAAATCCATGTCTGTAGGTGTGAAAGCCTCCATTGCAAATGAAAATTAAACTTTCAAATTAATGATATGAACATGCACATGTGCACTGAACTTTGCCTGCTCTTGTCTTAGTTATTTTTGTTTAGCTAAACTATTACTTTCAAGACTTCTCCTAATAGTCAGTGAACAAGTCTGTATTTCATTTTCCATTAAGTAGTATACTTTGGCAGGTTCACATCCAAGCCCTCCTGTTTCCAATATGTTCATACTAACCAAAAAATTTCTTAGAAGAAAAAAAAGATTTTATGGATATTATTAATTTTCAACGGTCAAAATCTGATTTTTTTTCCCCTTTGTTCAAATCAGTATATGACTTCCTGGTAGAAATATATTCTAATTTCTGAAGAAATATCAAAGAACTATGATAGCTGGCATTTAGTTACAGAAATAAAACCAGCAGAGGGAGCGTAAGAACATATCAGTTTTCTAAATCCCCATGGGTTAGTAAATGCCATGTTTTGGCCTTTGGGTATGGCTATTAGGCAGATTCCATCACTAACTCACATTTTTTATATGACTTTGTGCACTGTGACGGAGAGTGATGGATGAATGGCTATGACTCTGTATACATACTGAAGAACTTCTCTGCTTCTGAGTTTGAATCTGTACTGATTAGATCCCCAAGATCAGTCTTTAATGAATCTGGGCTCATCTTAAAGTCTTTGTTTGGGGGGTAAAGGAATGAGGTGATTAAGCTAATTCTCCATTCACAGACCCTTTGTCCACAATTGTGTCTGATTGAGTCTGGGACCTCCTAAGGCCCAGATGGACTTATTACATAGGAAGAGCTTCACAATGCTCGAATCATCGTGGAATCTCTCAGACACCCTTGTACTACCTATAAATGAATCAGCAGTGCTGTAGCCAGACAGGAGATAGAGACTGGGTAGGTACTACTGTCTAGGAATAATGATAAGTTAGATATGTGATCTGGGTTTCCCTGGTGGCTCAGCGGTAAAGAACCTGACTGCCAACACAGCAGATATGGGTTTGATCCCTGGGTTGGGAAGACCCCCTGGAGAAGGAAATGGCAGTGCACTCCAGTATTCTTGCCTGGGAAATCCTATGGGCAGAGAAGCCTGGCAGGAAACAATCCAGTGGGTTGAAAAGAGTCGGACATGACTTAGTGAGTAAACAACAACAAGAAATGTGACCTGCTAACTTTATCTGCCTTTGGGTTAGAGAAAGACCTTTCTGGGCCATGTCCTCTCTTCCTCTAAGATACTTCATGGTGAAATCATGTGAAAATATTTTGCCCTCTTTCAGAAAGATAAGATACAATATCAAGGTTCTCAGCTGTGTCTGACTCTTTCTGAATCCATGGACTATAGTCCGCCAGGCTCCTGTGCCCATGAGATTCTTCAGGCAAGAATACTGGAGCGCGTTGTCATTTCCTATTTCAGGGGATCTTCCTGACCCAAGGATCCAACCCACGTTTTTTACATCTCTTGTATTGGCAGGCAGGTTCTTAATCACTAGTGCTACCCGGAAAGCCCATGGAACTAACTTGGAAAAAGAAAAGAAAAGTGAAAGTGAAGTTGCTCAGCTGTGTCTGACTCTTTGCGACTCCATGGACTGCAGCCTACCAGGCTCCTCCATCCATGGGATTTTCCAGGCAAGAGTACTGGAGTGGGTTGCCATTTCCTTCTCCAGGGAATCTTCCTGACCCAGGGATGAAACCCGGGTCTCCGCATTGTAAGCAGATGCTTTTACCGTCTGAGCCACCAGGGAGGTCAACTTGGAAGACATGAGACAAACCCTTGGGCCACCCCCCCGGCTCATCTCACAGTGAGAAGCAGCTGCTTGCCTCTTTTCTGACCTGGAGGCAGCAACTCTGAAGTCGGAGCCCTCATATCAGTGCTCTGGGCAACATCTAACTACTAAAGGGTCAGCAGTTTGGGCTGAAAGCCACCTTTGCCGAAACCAAGTCTGGGAACTCTCCAGTCCAGCACCATGCCTGCTGAGCTAACTACCTAAAACTTTGCCTTGGGTCCACTGACTCCCTGCTCTCCCATCATTGCGGACACACTGTGAAGGAAAGTTTCCCACCAGCTTTTCCATCATATCACTCTCTCCAGCGAGCAATCTTTTAACATACAATCAGGTTATATGAAAATTCCAGAGTAGGCAAAAAACAAAGGAACGGTTTTCTTTGCATGGGGAGTGGGGAGAGGGAAAAGGAAGCTACTGTTTTGGGGTGAAGCTTCTGGGCTTATCAGAATGCTTTCAGGGTTTACCCATATTATTACACATATCAACAATTTCTTCGTATTACTGAGTAATAGTCCCTTGTATGGATATATTATGTTCTGTTTCTCCATTTATCAGTTGATGAACACATGAGTTGTTTCACTTTATGGACACTATGAATAGTGTTATTTAAATTAGTATACAAAAAAAGCATCTGACCAGGTTAACTTTTTCACTTAAAACCATTTCTCCCTGACGTCAGGATAATCCTCTCAGTGATCTGAACTGACTCTCATTTCCTTTCTGGCTTCCTTCTCCCCCCTCCCTCCCCCCACCATCCATACTCTGTGTTCCAGCCAAAAGAGTTAGTAGGAGTTCCCAAGAGAACCAGGCTTTTGCAGATCCCCAGGCCTTGGGCTCTGCTGGTTTGCTCTGCCTGCACTGTTCTCCTTCCTTCTCTTTCATGAACTCAACACTCACTCCTCCCCTAGGTTCTTAGGTCCAAGCCACATCTCCCCTGGGGAGGCCTTCCCTGACCAACTCCGCCTCCCGTGCCAGCGAGGTGCCCGCTCCATATTCACGGACATGTGTGGTGTGGCTCCCCCAACTCTGCCACCAGGCACTATAATCACTGTTTATTTGAGGACGATGACTATGCCTTTTTGTTCTGTGACTAGGAGTAGTGGCCAAGGTCAACCAGGGAGAGCCCAGGAGGTCCCGGCAGAATCCCCCAGTACAACCCCAAAGGAGAGGAGAGAGTGCAGTCAGAGGCTTCAAACCGAGAGGGAACGTGTTTCAGAAGCCAAACGAGGGCAGTCACAGCAGGAAGCAATGGCCACAATGTCAAACGCTACCGAGAGGTTAAGCAGGACAGAGTTTAAAGCGTGTCCACTGGATTCAGCAGCCGGCAGGCCACTGTCCCACTCGGGGACAGCAGTGTGACCGGAGTGACAGTGACGAGCCAAACTGCAGGTGGCAGGAAAGCCAATGGGAGGGAAGAATGTGAAGCAGCTGGGAAAATGATAGTCTTTTAAGAATCCATGACAACATGAAGGTATTATGCTAAGTGAAACAGACCGGTCACGAAACAACCGATACCGTAGGCTTCCCCTCATATGCGGTGCCTGGAGTCACTAAATGCAGAGAGACAGACGGCAGGATGGTGGTTTCCAGGGCCTGGGGGTAGGGGCTGGGGCAGGGAGTGGGTTGGCGCTTCATGGGCACAGTTTCTGTTTTACGAGATAAAGAATGTTCTGGGTGGTGGTAGTTGCACAACAGTGTGAAGGTACTTACTGTCACTGAACTGCACACTTAAAAATGGTCAAAGTGGGGACTTCCCAGTGATTCCCCCGGTCGGGGAACTGCATGCTGCATGGCCCAACCCCTCCTCACCCCCCAAAAGAGGTAAAAAAAAATGTTAATGGTCAAAATGGTCCATTTCAGGTTGGGCACATTTCACTGCAACTTAAAAAAATAAAAAAGCAGCACTGCTGTTAAGATGAGATCAGAGGGGTTTTGTTGTTGTTGTTGTTGTTTTTCCCCAGAAGCAAAAAAAGTTTCCGTGTTAGTAACTTGGAAAGAGTGAGTTGGTCAAAAGGAAGACTGAAGGATTAACCTGCAGTGTGGAGAGCCTGAGAAAGAAGAGCCTGGGGCCAAGGACAGCACGAGGCAGGAGGGCAAGAGATGAGGAGGCAGAGGAGGGGAAGTTGGCTTACTGTGGAGGGAAGAGGGGATGGTCAAGAACCAAACATTTTAAGAAAGCGTCTGATAACCTTTGGTTTTCTTTGAGCAAGGTCTGGGGAGAGTGGGGAAGGTCTGAAAAAGCTGCCGAGGGGATGAGAGGAGGGGTGTCCCGCGAATGGAGCCGGGTTCTGTGAGGCAGCTCCTGGGTCTGGGTTGGAGGGATGGCTCTGGTGATGGTGGGCAGAGGCTCGGGCCGTGACCCCCGGCAGACCCTGCAGCTGAGTGCACGAGGAGACAGGGGCAGTCTGAATCCCAGGTGACATTTACCAAGGACGGGGGACAAGGAACCCCAAACTGAGAATGCTGGGGAAGGCACAGCTGAAGCGAGGGGGACAGAAGGAAAGATGGGCCCAAGGACGCTGGGGAATGAGGGGTCGAAAGCGAGACTCCTCAATCAGGACAAGAGCAAGCGCAGGTGGAGAAAGGGCTTAGGGAAGCCACAGATTTGGAGACCGAGGTCAGCGGGGAAACAGTCCCAGCATGGGGCAGTTTCAGGTCCCTGTCAGGTCGGAGTGAAGGTGGCTAAAAAGAGAAATCCAATCAGAAGAGACCTGGGTTCTACCCACAGGGGAGGTTTCTGTGTGTTCTTCCTCCCTAAGGCACAGATAATTAAGATGATCTTTGATGAATCTTTCCCCTAGATTCAATCTTCTCTTTTACAGCATTCCTCTTTTTCCCTTCAGGAAATCCCTTATGATCTGGGTACTATCCTGTTTTACATCCTCATTCACCTACTTTTGTTCTTATAAGACATCCAGACTCATATTAACTCTGTTCTATACTGAATAGTGGGCTGGTAAACTGCAGAAGACACAAAAGCTTGCTAAGAACTACAGACAGGCAATGATTCATTTTCCAGGGTCAACATCACATGTTAAAAACACGAGTAAAAAATTAATCGTCATTGTTTACCCAAGTCTTTCAAAGGCCAAGTGTGGATACAGTTTATCACCCTGCTTAAATGACCTTGAGCAGGCCAGTAACATAAAGGGGGGCTTGAAAAGAGCTCGAGTAAGGAAAATTGAACAGGAACTTGTTCCTTTCTTGTGTAGGCTAGCTACCAGTGAGAAATCTATTTTTCATTTCACTTGTCTTAAAGTAGAAGTCTGTCCCCCACACCATCTTCTTGCTCCAACGAGGGCAAGGACAGACCGAGGCAGCTGTCCTTCCAGGGTCCCTGCAGTTGCCAGACAGCCTCAAACAACGTCTCATTTAATGTCTGCCCACCACGGCTTTCTCCAGCATAACATGACAAAGAACCAGATCACCAGCACTTCTGCAACCGACTGTTTGCCCTTTTGTTTAAACCGATGGAGAACATTTCTGACCTTCCATCTTTCCGAATCACGCTGCAATCAGCTACATCTATCACGTGTTACCATCACACAGGCCCAGGGTGTACCTCGTCACTTTCATAGCACATCATGTGAATATCAGAACACGTGGCAGGGGACAGGTCGGTGTGAGAGGAGCACTTGGAGGGTCCGCTTTCAATCCCACCTGTGTGTCCTCTGAATGTGGTGACCAGGGTGCAGTTTTCTTGCTCCAGTTTGAGGATGGTTACTTGGCCTGACTGGTCACCAATGAACACGTGCCGGGTTTCAACATCAAATCTATCATGTAAGCGTTAAGGATTGTCTCTCAAAAGTGAGTGGATGGGTTGACCGCCCCCCACCTTCCCACCAAAATAAGCATAAATGTAAAAGAAAGGTGCAAATCTCACATGAGGAGAACCTGGATATAATGCTGAAAGACACAAAAAGTGGAAGTAACTAAGTGGAAGACATGCTGTATCACTGAACAGTGGGACTCAACATGATAAAGATGAGAATTCTGACAACATGAATTTATAAATGTAATATAATCCCTGCAAAAATTAATTTTTCCCCTTAGTATTGGATATATTTATTCTGAAGTCACATAGAAAAATAAGCAAGCAAGAAGAGCCAAGAATACTCTGAAAATAAGAGTAATGTGGTATTGTGACTGGGGGAGGTTAGCCCTACTAGATGTTAAAACATGTTGTCCAGTCTCTTTAACTGAGTGTGCTACTATTAAGCAGCACACTCAGACCACGGGAACAGAATAGAAAGTCTAGAAATAAGCCCCAAAGCATGTAGAAATTTAGTACATATCTGATAAAAAGCTGGCTTTTCAAATGAACAAGGAAAAGATGAGTGAAAAATAAAGTTGGCACACACTGAGCAGTCATTTGGAAAAATAGAACAGGATCTGTATTTCTTTATATGCCAGGATGAACTTCAAACGAATGAGGGATCTAAATGGAAAAAAATGAAGAATATAAGTTCTAGATGGGAGAGTCTCCTTCTAACCTTGGAGTGGGGAAAGCTATGATCCAAAAATACAAACAACAAGCAAATACCATACTCAAGGCGCAAGACAAAGTGGAAAAAATATCTGCGACTGATGTCACAGAAGGCCCAAATTTCTAATATGAAAAGAGCAATTAGGAAGGAGACTACAAACCTAGTTTAAAAAAAAATAGGCAAGATACATGAATGGATAGCTGAAGAAATGAAAATGGTACTTTTCGGGGAAAGAAAAAAAAACCTAGCAGGCCTGACTGGTATCCTTTGAAAGGCTGCTATTTCAAGATTGGCATGGCTTCTGGGAACTTGGATTTTTGGGAGCGTTCCCACCACTTTAACAGACAATAGTGGCTGACTGTGCCTTAACTGTGTAAACAATACAATTTGTGCCAAACACCTGCTTTCCTTCTGGGAGTCTGGAATGCTGATCCATGTAGGAAGAGGCTGCCTATGTGACTGGTCTCCAGTAACAAACTAGAGCCATCCCTGGTTGGGAATGCCCAGCAATGCTATTTGAACAGATCTGCCCCAGAGATGCAATGGCCAAAATAAAGAATGATATCCCATAACGCAGTATGACCTAAAGTTTGGAAACGATCCAAAAGTCCATCAAAAGAGGACTTAGTAAATATAATGCGTGCCTGGTCGCTTCCAGTCATGTCCCACTCTCTGCGACCCCATGGACTACAGAGCCTTCCAGGCTCCTCTGTCCATGGGATTCTCTAGGCAAGAGTACTGGAGAGGGTTGCCATGCCCTCCTCCAGGGGATCCTCCTGAGCCAGGGATCAAACCTGAGTCTCTTATAAGTCTCTGGCCCTGGCAAGCAGGTTCTTCACCACTTGTGGCCACCTGGGAAACCCATTAACTATGACACATCCGGCCAAAAGAACCCTACACAGCTAGGAAATCTGGCATGGAATAATTTCCAGGATATTTTATTAAGTGGGGAAATAAAGCCAGGGTATGAGAGTTTACATGCTACCCTACCTTTATGTAAGAACAAGAGGGAAATAGAGTGTGTGTGTGTGTGTGTGCGTGCTTATATTTACAAAAGGAAACACTGGAAAGAAAAATCAAGATTGATCAAAAATGGCTGTTGGGACGTTCCTGGTGGTTCAGTGGTTAAGACTCTGGGCTCCTAAAGCAGGCCCAGGTCTGATCCGTGGTCCGGGAACTAGGTCCTGCATGCCACAACTAATGATTCAGAGTGCCACAACTAAGACCCGGCACACTCAAACTAAAAAAAAAAAAAAAAAAAATTTTAATTAAAAAATTAACTAAAAACATTTTTTTAAGTGTAAAAATAAAAAAAAAATTTTAATGGCTGCCTACAGAGAGGAGAGAAAAAAGCTGAGCAGATGAGGGTGGTAGTAAGAATTTTCTCTCATCAGATCATTTCCATGATGGAATCTTGTATTATTTTACATATGAAAAATATTCATAATTTTTTTAAAAAATCCCCCAAATTGACAACAACAAAAAAATGAGTACAGCTACTATCAACTTCCTGATATAACCACAGAGCTAACATAATTATTTCAAGTCACTTTAAAACACAGCATTTTAACTGTATGTTCTTGGTAGAATATATCCTCAGGACAAAGAAAACAACAAAAAAAACCTAACATCTCATTCAGTGGTCCTGTTATTATAATATTGTATCATTATTTTGAAACAAATACACCCTGCTAGTGCCTAGTCACTAAATCATGTCCAACTTTTTCAGCCCCATGACAGTAGCCCTCCAGGCTCCTCTGTCCATGGGATTCTCCAGGCAAGAATACTGGAGTGGGCTACCATTTCCCTCTCCAGGGGTCTTCCCAACCCAGGGATCAAACTCAAGTCTCCTGCTGGCAGGTGGGTTCTTTGCCACCAGGGAAGTTCTACATACACCATGGGATAGAGCCAAATAAGGAGTTATGCTGGTGCTTAGGAGCTAAGGTTTTCAGCCCAAGACAAAAGAATCAAATACAAAAATGAAATAAAAACTCTATAAGGTGAAATCTGAGTTAGAAGTATTATATGAACTGATGATTTATTTTCTTTTTTTAAAAATACACATACACGTATTTCCTAGCTATCTCTGAGTACTGTTCTTCACTAACAGAAACGGCTGATTCCAGGACTGGAACAGGAAAATACCAGACGAGCTTAAAATATGTTGCATCAAGAAACAAAAATGCTGGAGTAGGAAATGGCAACCCACTCCGGTATTGTTGCCTGGAAAAGTCTATGGAGAGAGGAGCCTGGCAGGCTACAGCTCATGGGGTCACAAAGAGTCGACACCGCTGAGCAGCTGAGCCCAAACAAGGGCCCACCTTAATCCAGATTTATCTCATCTCAAAATCCACAACCACATGCACAAAGATTGTTTTCCCAAATCAGGTCCTCTTTGTAGGTTCTGGGTCTTTGGAGCCGCTATTAAACCTGCTGCAGTCTGGTCAGAAAAAAAAACAAAACAAAAATGCTACCAAAGGCAAGTGGGGTTCTATCAAAAAGACACAGGAGCCAATATGATGTGGCTCTCACTGGCCAAAGATGGGACAACATGAGCATCAGGAATAAAAAAGGGGGGAGCAAATTCCCTGGTGATCCAGTGGTTAGGACTCCACACTTTCACTGCCAAGGACCCAGGTTTGATCCCTAGTCAGGGAAGTAGGATCTCACAAGCTGGTCGGCACAGCTAAGAAAAGAAAATAAATTTTTAAAAAAATTTTAAAAAGAAAGAAAGTGGGAAACAGGGAGCAGTTTACTGAAATATACTGAATATATTATTAAAAACCACACTAAGAGTTTATAATAATGCTCCAAAAACAAATCTCTACTGAAGGTAACTAGGGCATTAAATGTCTGCTCTAAAAATGAGCAATTAAAGAGAAATAATTAAGAACTGATGTTGCTTTTCCTGTACTAACTGTATTTCAGGATAACCAAACAGCTATAGTCAATGAGGGAAAATTCTACTTTATAGAAGAAATCCAACTAATAAACGTAGAAAAAAAATGAAAGGATTACAAAATCACCCTTTTGCAATCCTAATGAAAGGACCGGATTTGGGAAAAGAAAAGCAGTGGATGAACCCGCTAAAGGACAGGCTGATGGGGAAGACTGCCCTGCAGGGACCCCACTGCCACCACCAGAACCACCGATCCATCTTGCTGTCACTGGAAGGGTGATGACCCGACATGCTGTGTGTCCTGATGAGAAGCAGAATGAACCACACAGCGCAAATACCAAGTGTTCTGCCCAAAAGCTGAATCTGAACTGAATCAAGATATCAGAGGCCACTTTCAGCTTACAGGAAAAGTAGGGGAAAATGTGGGAAGAAGAGCAAGTTATATGACATTACAAGGTAGCTGAGGCCACTTCAGAACATGAGACTCTAAAGGAGAACTGACTCAGTCCCCTCAACAAGGTACAGTGGCATAAAAAAAAAAATCTGAAAGGAAGACCGGGAAGTTTAGGAGATGCAACCACCACATCCAACGTGTGGACCTTGATTTCAAACAGATCCACTGCAAAGAGCCACTTCTGAAACAATGAGTTAAATTTGAAATGTATCAATTATTCAGTATTATCAAGGAGTGATTATAAACTTTAGGAGTAATGACAGCGCTGTGGTTATTGGGCAAAGATTCATATTTTTGAGAGGTGCATAATGAAGTGTGTAAGGATAAGACACAAGGTCTAGAATTTGCTTTAAACTACTCCAGTGAAAAGACAGACAGAAAGGGACAGTAAGTACATGAGTGTCCACTATACCATCTTCTTCAATTTGATACGAGTTTTAAAATTTTCATATTAATGCATTTTTTTTAAGCAAAGGAGAACAAGGTATAGCAAATTCTTCTGGTCTCAAGAATAGGGAGAAAAGTTATCAGATATACATAAAACAATATTAAGATTTACAAAGAATAAGATCGCCTTAAATTTTAATCATCTTGATTAATTACAAGAAAAAACAGATGCAAGTCTTCGCAATTTCGGGGAAATAATACACACACACACACACACACACACACACATACATGGATGCAACACAAGCTATTTGGAAGAGGGCTAAAATAAAATTATAGGACAACCTCAAAGCCAGAGTGACTGGAATTTAGTATGACACGAGGAAATATGAAAATCAAGATAATCTTAATAGCTTTTCAGTACTCTTTCCCCAAATAGGAATAAACAGAAGAGGGTGGTACCTTGGAAATATCTCCAACATGGAGAAATTCTTAAGATGCAGAGTACCTAAATTATTTTTGTGGAAGTATGACCAGATCTGACCAAAATGTGGTCCAATGACCGAACGAAGGATGAGGCTAGATAAATGTAAAGACCAGCAACAGAAGCAGGGGAGGAAACCTGCCATGGGACCCGGGGGAACCAGCTCCGTTCTGCTGTATCTGGTTGTGCACAGGGCTAGCTCAAAGATTTAAAATCCCAAGTTCTAATCCTGGTTCTGCCAGGTAACAGTCACGTGACCTCAAGAAAGCCTCTTAACCTGTTGAGCCTCTCTGATGCATTCTACTCTGAAAATTGAGAATGAGGTCTTTATGTTTTGCTAGGGAACAAAGTAACGTTATGTAGAAGCACTAGGGAAACACTCAGGGGCTGCAAATATAAGATATCGTCTTCTTTTTCCTCTCCTTCCCTTCTTTATTATTATTATCGTCGTTTCTGTTGGTAATATGATAATCTGGCTTCCCGGGCAGTGCTAGTGGTAAAGAATCCACCTGCCAATGCAGGAGACCCCGGAGATTCGATCCCTGGGTCAGGAAGATCCCCTGGAGGGGGCAATGGCAACCCAGCCCAGTACTCTTGCTTGGAAAATCCACAGACAGAGAAGCCTGGTGGGCTCTTGTCCACGGGGCTGCAAAGGGCTGGATACGACTGGACACACACACACAGTATGGTAGTTCACTTACTATCTGTCAGACCTTCAGCCACAGCAACAGAGATTTTGAGGTGATTTCAAACCTGATAATTCAGTTTGTGAACTGGTCAGTCGTTCTGTCATCCTTTGTTTCTCTACTTGAATTTTGGTTGCTTTCATTGCGTATTTACTTCGCAAAGAGGCCTGAAAGAAGAGGAGAAAGGCTATATTCCCTCTGACTTATTCTCACTTGTTGGCTTGTTTGAATGACTGTTTGAGATGCAGATGGGAAAGAATGAATTTCTATGTAGAAGATTTTTATCTACACCACCAGCGTCCACTATGAAGAGAAATGGGGATTATAATATTATTCTGAACGTTTTATTTCAACAGATCTTCTTCTTTTCATTATCACTAACCACCCTGCCCCCACAAAAAAAACCCTGTAAGTATAGAAGATGGCAGAAAGAAGTGGGGGCGAGGTGGTGGAGGAGGGGGGTCCCATGAAACAAATGGGTTTAAAAACTGGATTTTAGGTGAACCCCAATCTGTATGGGTTGTTTATTAGCAATTATACACCAGGCGGCTCCCAGGAAAAGCCCTGCAGCCTGGGAAGGTCACATGGTTCCTGGCTGAGACTCTCTGGCAAATTCAGCGTTGTTATGCATCAGGTCATGGCACTTGGAAAACACCAGGCAGTTTTAGGCTCCCAGGAGCTAGGGCTGGCACTGGGACTCCAGAACTGGAGCTAGGGAGGCGGAGGGAGTTTTCTGGAAGGGCATCTCTGCAGTATTGCCGCTCCCTTCCAAGGTTGGACTGGATGGTCATTTGCACGGGGGAATGAAGCCTGAGGTTTTCACTACACATCAAAGCTTCTGCTAGTGAATCCCATGATTTTTTTTCTGCCTGGTAAAGCACATGGTGTGGCCAAAGGAAACAGCTGAAAAATGAAGATGACCTCTGGAAATGCCTGAACAGACGAGGCAAAGACCATAATAAGAGTCAGGACAAGTTTAATTCTGTGTATTTATGGGGTTCCCCCCAAACATTTTCAGAGAGTTTAAAAAATAAACTTCTTAAGGGCAAGATCTGTTTCTTTCTATGCTCCCCGGCTTGGTTAGGTGATACAGAAGATACATCACTAGGCTTGGCTAGTGATAGAGAAGCCAGAATGTTAAGAACAAAATATATTGATGCCATTGGTTCTTTTCTCAAAGGGGTAATGCAGTTTAACCGCTGGGAAAACCCAGCAGTCTATGGCAGAAAACCTGGGTTGTGGTGGTGATTTTCCTTCATACCAGCTGGGGGGTTGCAGAGAGAGGCATAGGACCCACTCTGGGCTATAGCTGCTCATCTGTAAATGAGAAATTGGACGGATGATCTCTCAGGGAGATCTAATCTAAGCACTACAAGAAATCATTAATCTACTGGCAGGAGAGATCATGTACTTCAATTCAAGCATTATGCTTGTCTGAACCGGCTTTTTAGTAAGTAAAGCATGGAGTTTCTTTTATCAACCACCCTCTCGAAGATAAAGTTGATCTCGATTTCCATTCCTCCTCACCCTTGCTTCTGGTCTTCTTGGTAACCTGCCACTTTCAAAACTTCCCATATGGCCACTCTCAGTTTCTTCCTCTTGCCCTTCCAGTAGGAAAATAGGAGTGGCATTAACCTAAACACACACACACACAAATACAACAACTGCCACATGTCTGCACGGAAACAGCAAGGTACTCTGCCAGATGGCTGCAAATTACTGAACAGGCATTTTATAAATATGAGATGAAAATCTGAAAGCAAGTCTTATTCTTCCATCCTGTTTCGGCAGACAAGTAATCTGTTTCTAACTATTTCCTCGTTTGTCAGAAGGTGGAGAGATTCTATGCTTTTGAAAGAAGAAACTCAGAGCCCCTTCCTTCTTACAATGGTAGCATCACCCATCCAGGTCTCACACTTGTCAGGCCCATGTTCGCTTGTCAGGCCCAAGTGCCCAGAGCGCTGGATGTGAGGATCACCCATCACTGGCAGGTATGCACAGTGAGCACACGGACCCTGGAAGCTTGGGAGATAAGAGTTAGTATCATTCTACACATTCTGGAAAAATCTGGTACCTGGAACAAAGACTTATTCATAGCATTACCGTGTTCAGTCAGCCTACGCTGGTCCCAGCATGGTAGCTTCTCAATAAATATTCTTAAAATGAATAGGGATCCTGTGGTTCTTCTGCCAGGTACCAAAATGTGAATGTTCTCAACTTTAATACCTATGTGTAAATTATTTCTGTACAAAAATAAAAGACTGTAATTCAGTGACAGCATTATCTCCGTGTTCCATAACCTTTCTGATGGCTGAGGCTCACAAATCTGGGCTGTGTGCTGTGTAGATGTCAGACTCTGCTCACAGCAGACCCACAACCTGCTCGGCAGGGACTGTTATTTCAGGCGAAATTGATTTACCCCGCCTACATGAGGACCTCTGACAATTTACGTGTTGGGATGGTTTATAAGCATCTTAATCAGCAGGGCAACTCAGCAAATAAAACACGAAACCTTCAAAGTGCACATACCCAGAGTGCTCATGAAAGAAAGAAGTCAACAGCTAAGTTCCCACCAAGGGATTCTGTCCAGCAAAGGATACTGCAGGCCTGAGGCCACAGCACTGGTGCGATAACCTCCCAGACGCTGCCCACTCTCGGAGCAGTGCCAGGCAAACTGCTTGTCCTGTCCCGTGCTCAGCACCCACTCCAGCTCCAGGACAAACTGGATCATCGTCACTCGGCTCTGATGCGCTGAAAACCAAGAGACAAGAAAACAACCCATCAAGCATCCTAAACAAGGCGTGGTCCACAGAGGTGCAAGGTTGTCTCCTCCCCCGCCCCAGAGTAAGCTAAACAGTAGATCATCATGGCAAACGCAAGCTGGAACGGTGGTTCTCATCAGGGGTACAGCCATGCCCCCGGAGAAGACCACATCTGAGTCGCTATAAGAAAATGTTCCCAATAACCCAAGGGCCAGGGGCCACCTCTTTTAGACTTGTTAGAACTGCTGGTCTAGAAAAAGCCAGATCACTGTGACTGCAAAACACGTTAGGAACGATGCTCTCCTAGTAAGTTACTGGGTCAGTTTATTTAAGCTTAAGAAAAAAAAGCAAAGAGCATTACTGTCCTCCTTTTGATGAAGGCTGGCTTTGAAACCCACAACAAAGTTCTAGATGAATTTTCCATGACAAATCAAATGCTTGGAGCTTGGAAAGGACAGCAGAATTATTCTCAAGGGCCACGTTAAAAAAAAAAAAAAAAGAATGAAATATCCCCTACATCAAAGTATACATAATGAGATAATGGGAGCAAATTTCCCAGGGTCGCTCAGGAATAAGGGCACCACCATCACAGAAGTATTGCATCACACAGTTTCAGAGTTAGAAGACACTATTCAGGTCCTCGACCCCCTCTCCTTGCTTTGCATGTGGGCAAACTGAGGCAGGATCAAGTCGAGGAGTTTGGCCAAGGTCTCATGGCTTCTCACGTACCAAATAAAATCAGTAAAGTATTTGCTTTCTTCTTCTTATACAATTCCAGGGGGAGAGGTATGGGGGTGTCCATGGCCACTGAACAGAGCTGACTGGAGTAAACAAAGATTGAAGTCTCGGAACTTGGACCTCACCAGGCTACCTGTGCCTAGGAGGTGGCAGCCTGGTGGGTGAGAGGAGACATCCTGAGTGTGACGAGGTGACAGAAAAGACATCAGCTTCCCATTTTCATCATGAAAACAGGACGAGACATGGATGGATCAATGCAGCTCTATCAGCAGTAACAATATCACTGCCAATTTCTGAACGTCTAACAAGTGCCAAGGACTCAAACATATTCTCTCACTTAGTCACTGCAATGACTCTGCAAAGCTGGGGGGCCTCTTTCTTTTACACACACAACCTGGTCTTGGCAAGATGGCCCTTCTAGACTGGTGACCAAACAGTACGGCCAGAACCACAGTGAATCCCTCTGGGACAGACATGTCACCAAATGCCTGATGTTTAAAAATCTGACATCTGAAGCTGGAGTGTCTAAAGGGATTTAGAAGGGGCATAGAAGCAATAATACTGTAACTTCTCTGCACAGTACCTGCCTTTCAGAGAATCGGCCACCATCAAGATCAAAATGCTGTCTTAAACCCAAAGATGGGACTTCCTGGAGAAACTCCTGTCATGTCTGTGTCATCAAATGGCCAATTTAAGCTCCACCAATGGTGGAATAAAAGCAGACTCTCAAATGGTTCACTTTCAAGTCTGCTTCAGGCAGAACGTGGCCCCTGGCGCCTTGCTCCCTGTTTTCAAGAAGGCGCCCTTAACCCTCTTCCTGTTACTTTCTAAGCCCAAGGGGATGATAGTAGGAAGATAAGGGGGTTTACAGCGCTCCAAGCTACCATCCTGCATCCGAGGAGGAGACAGAGACTCAAAACTCTTATGTGACTTGCTCAAAGCTGCACAATCACTGAGTGACAAGGACGGAATTAAAACCCTAGGTCTCTCTGCCAAAGTCGGTTCTCTTTCTCTGTCAGGCTGCCTATGACTACTGAAAATACAAACAGAAAACCAACAAAAAACAAACTCAAAGCGCATACTCTTTCTACGATGACAGAATTCTCTTATTCAAAAAGAAACCATTTGAAGACACATACGTAGCGCTAAACTTCAGGAACCTAGGCTTGAAGCCTGGCTGTACTTGTTAAACAGGGGCCACGATCCATCTTAGGGAGGAAACATCTAGTTTCTCACAATTCAGTACACGTGACCCCTGAACAAGGCACGTTTGAACTGCATGGGTCCACTTATACGCAGGTATGTTTCAACAGTAAATACCTCAGCACTTCCCCATCTGCAGTTGGACAAGAGTCAACAGCATGATGTTAGCTATAGTTTGTTTAATAGTTGTTTCTCTTCAAGCTGGGGAAGTTCCTGTCTATTTGCAGTTTGCTGAGAGTTTAGATCATGAGTGACAATCAGGTGTTATTGAATGCTTTTTCTGTGTCAATTAATATGATCCTATGATTTTTCTTCTTTAGGCTTTTGACGTGACGGATTACACTGATTTTCACTGAACCAGCTGTGCCTATCTGGAATAAACCCCACTTGGTCATTGTGTATAATTCTTTTTACATGTTGCTGGATTTGCTAGTATTTCTTTTAGGACTTTAACGTCTAAGTTTATGAGAGAATTGGGGCTGTAGTTTTCCTTTCTTGTAATGTCTTTGTTTTTGGAATAACTTGTTTTAAAAGTGACTGTTTTAAAAAATGGTAACTGAGATAAAAAATCCACATAATATAAAATTCCCCATTTAAACCATTTTTCAGGGTATAATTCAGTGAGTTTTCGTATATTCGCAGTGCTGTGCAATCATTATGGGAATGTTCTACTTCTAGAGCATTTCTCTCACCTCCAAAAGAAGCCCATAACCTCCAATCCCCTTAGCCCCATCCCTGAGGAACCCCTAACTGACTTTCTGTGGCTATGGATTCTCCTATTCTTAACATTTCATATAAATGTAATCATATGATGTATGGTCTTTTCTTTCACTCAGCATGTTTTCAAGGTTCATCCACATGGTAACGGGTATCAGCACTTCAGTCTCCTTTTGTGGCCAAATAAGAATCTACTGTATTGATAAACCATATTTTGTTTACCCATTCATCCATCTGTGAATATTTAGGCTGTTTCCATTTCTTGGCTATTGTGAATAAGGCTGCTATGCTATGGACAAACACCTGTCCCTGCTTTTATTTCTTTTTGGGAATAAACCTCACTTGGTTGTGATGTACTTCCCTTTTTATATATTGCTGAATTTGATCTGCTTTAATTCTGTTTAGATTTACTTGATTCTATTTTCATGGGGGATGCATGGATACTATGCATGCCCTGTTCACTATTATAATTTTCAGTTATCGGAACACAGTAGGTACTCAATAAATGCTAAGTGATACATAAAAAAACACTAAAGAATAAACCCACAGGGATGGTGATGTACACACTGCTATATTTAAAATAGATAACCAAAAAGGACCTACTGTATAGCACACGGAACTCTGCTCGATGTTATGTGGCAGCCTGGATGGGAGGGGAGGAATACACGTATGTGTATGGATGAGTCCCTTTGCTGTTCATCTGAAGGTATCTCAACATTGCTATTGGGCTATGCCCCAGTGCAAAATAAAAGGCTCAAAAGAAAAAAAAAAACTAGTTATTAAAGGAGAAAAAAAAAGAATAAACCCATAGGGAAATGAATTTTTGCTCAACATCTAGAAACGAAGAACTTAATGCTGAGAATTTTCTAAAATCAGGAGGGGTTGCTATGTCTAAGGATACCTCAAGAGGAGAGGCCGGATGATCATGAATGAGGTCACAAGATGTGGATGAAATGACCTCTAAGTGTTCCAAGGTCTACTTCTAATATTCTGGCCCCTGCCCCTGTTGACCTGGAGGAAACACTCCTTAGTGAAAATTTGCTCCTGATCTGTATTATGTAAATGGTCTATGGAACAATGCCAATGTTGAAGACACAATAAAACCCGAACACCTTCCCTGAGACAATATGAACCTTTCAGAACCGTTACCCAGAGCTGGAATGAGCTCCGTGGAAAGCAGCTCACTCCCAAGCCCGGCCCTGCTCTCCAAGTCTGCTGCAGGGTCTGCAGGCAGCGGGGTGGAGCAGGGAGACCAAGGACAAAGACCGTGGGTGCTGGAGTCACATGGGAACTGGACGGGCTCTGCAAGCTACCGGCTACGGGACTGCGTGCCAGTCAGCCGATCTCCTCAGGCCTCTGCTTCTTGATTCAAAAACCAGGATAATATTCACCACAAAGCACTGCAGAGCTTTGTTCCCAGTGACTGCTGTAAAGTTAAATCCCGTCTTGTGGCCATCAAGGAACATTTCAAAGTCGAAGGCAATGAAAACACTACTCTCATTCCTACCTTGATAGTTTTTCACAGGAGTCATCTTGTTATAATCTTCTGATAAAATAAACTCCTACAAAAGAGAAGGAAAATATTAAGCAAAAAGAAATTCTTTAAGTGAATAAACATGTTTGGTAAAAATTGGATTGTATAAAGCAAACATCATCACTGAATTACATCTAACATTAGTATTTTGCCAATCAACTCAGCATTTTCTGTACCCCTCTAAAAGTAACAATCATAATTATGATCCAATGCAATTATCATGATTTTTAACCTTACAACTCTGAAATTGATTTTTTTTTTTTTTTTTGAGTATACATGAGAAGAAAACTGGATCAAGTTCAGAGTTTTGATCCAGGTCAATTTTGAAGGTAAATCCGATTCAAATTACTTTTTTTCTCGGTGGTACCACAGCTGAAATTTTGCAAGTCTCTGGCCAGAGATCAAACAGGATGGTAATGCTCTACTAGGAAAATAAGTTAGCTATTTTAAAGATTCTGTTTCCAATAGCAGTCTTGTTTCCCAGTACAACAAGCTTCTCAAGGCTGCATCTTACTCATCCCTGTGCCCCACAGCACCTGACAGTGCTTTGGCACAGTAGAGAGTCAAGAAATAATGAAAAAAAAATATGCAAAAGGTGTCTCCCAATCTGATGAGGTTAGTTTCAGTGTCAAATTTACTCAAAATGATCAGTTTCTATGTAACACATTGTACATACTCTTTCTGAAGACACAGAAGAGGTGATTTTGTGTTTATGTTAGCCTGCTTCATCTAAGCACAAAGACCCATATGTAGAAGCCACTCAAAGGTATATAAGTTCCAGCCAAGTTTTGAGTCCTTTAACTTCTTTCAAATGCAAAATCTGAAAGCAGCATTTCAAATTTTGAAATGTCCATATATTATTTTTTTAAAAAATATAACTTTATTTATTTTAATTGGAGGCTAATTAGTTTACAATATTGTATTGGTTTTGCCATACATCAACATGAATCTGCTACGGGTGTACACGTGTTCCCCATCCTGCACCCCCCTCCCTCCTCCCTCCCTGTACCATCCCTCTGGGTCATCCCAGTGCATTCTTAAACAGTATATTTCCATATATTCTTAAACAATAGGCTGTCAAATATAAGGAAAACTGCCAAGAGTAATAAATTGAAATCTTTATGGGAACTGAAAAACAGAACAATGAATCTTTTCAAAACATTTGGAGGCTTTCAGAATTGCTCCTTGATGACTTCAAGAAAGGCGGTAGGAGGACAGATGTACAGACGCGTTACTTGCAATCTGGGTATTTACTGAATTCATATAGTTTCTGTGGTTTTTCAGAGGTACATAATTACACTGCTTTTGCAATAGGTGCCACAAAGTTAAAGTATAAGGTGATGTGAGAGGATAAACACCTTAACAAAGTCCCTCTGGGTATTGACTCTTCCACCCCAGCCCTCCTTAAGAAGCTTATCTGCAAATGGGTTTTCTTCACCATGTTTTTCTCAGTAATAACATTATGCAACTTGTCATTTTTTTAATTCGTTTCATTATTCCTTCAAGGAGTGGCATAATATTCATTCCTGGTTTCTGAAGTGCTAGGCTCACAATTGAAGAGAGCAGACTAATTTTTAGAGAAGTCAAGTAGTTTTCCCATAAGGAGATTGTAAGTGTGGGTAAAAAGGCACGTACGTATCTGAGCAATGGTTCACGACCACCCTTAATCCCCGGCAAGAACAGCTCAGCTCTGGGCCCCATTCTTTATTTATATTTATTACTGGAGGATAATTGCCTTACAATGTTGTGTTAGTTTCTGCTGTACAACAAAGTGAATCAGCTGTCAGTTCAGTTCAGTTCAGTCGCTCAGTCGTGTCCGACTCTTGAGACCCCATGAATCGCAGCACGCCAGGCCTCCCTGTCCATCACCAACTCCCGGAGCTCACCCAAACTCATGTGCATCGAGTCGGTGATGCCATCCAGCCATCTCATCCTCTGTCGTCCCCTTCTCCTCCTGCCCCCAATCCCTCCCAGCATCAGGGTCTTTTCCAGTGAGTCAACTCTTCGCATGAGGTGGCCAAATTATTGGAGTTTCATCTTCAGCATCAGTCCTTCCAATGAACACCCTGGATTGATCTCTTTTAGGATAGACTGGTTGGATCTCCTTGCAGTCCAAGGGACTCTCAAGAGTCTTCTCCAACACCACAGTTCAAAAGCATCCCCACACTTTAGAGCATCCCAAATTTCCTATCATACACACAAGATGTATTTCTTAAAGACAATTGCTATTTGGGCAAGTGTTCACTGAGTTCTTGCTGTTCATATGTTATTTTGAATACATTGAAAGGGTTCTTTAGCTTGGGCAAAAGGTACATTAATTCCTATCAGAAACAGGCAGGATATAAAATAAAACAACTTGACGCAGATTTGTGTTTAGGGTTAAGGTATACATATATAATAAAATTCTCAGTTCACTGCATAGGTGAATTTAATTTCTGTTCATTTGTTTTTCCTATGAAAACAGATACATAATCATGGAGAAAATTTCAGAAACTGTCAGCATTTTTTTCCATTATTACTTTCTTGATCAAACAGACAATTTGCTATTCTAGGAAACATAAGGCTGATAAATATTTAAAAGCTCCTTATGATACTATTTCTCAGAGATAATTATTATGAAAAGTATTACTGGAATATGTAATAAAACACAATATTAATATCATTTAACAATACTATTTTCTGGTAACAAATCATGCGCATCGTTCCATATGAGTACATACTTATCGACTTCAGTCTTTTTAACGACTGCATAGGATGTACTGGAATGTTCTTCTGTTGACAAATGTCTATATTATTTTCAGTTTTCCTTATTAAAACAACAGAGACCTCCGTGGTGGTCTAATGGCTAAGACTCCGTGCTCACAATGCAGGGGGCCCGGGTACAACCTCTGATCAGGGAACTAGATCCCACCTGCTGCCACCAGAGTTTGCAATCCGCACCTAAAGATCCTGCATGCTGCAATGAAGGTCAAAAGTTCTGCATGCCACAACGAAGACCCAGTGAAGACAAATTTAAAACAACAGAGGACTTCCTTGGTGGCTCAGTGGAGAGGAATCTGCCTCTGGATAACACCTAAGCCTGTGGACCATGTCCACTGAACCCGCGAGCGGCAACTACTGAGCCGGTAATCAACCACAGCCACTGAGCCCGGGTGCTGCAAATACTGAAACCCGTGCGCTCTAGGGCCTGTGCTCTGCAACCAGAAGCCACTGCAACTGGAGGCCTGTGCACTGCAACGAAGACCCAGCACAATCCAAAACAAGTAAATTAATTTTAATAAAAGACATGCACATTTAAGGTTATTTTATCCATCTTTCTATCCTCCCTCATTTATTTTTATTTTTAAGAACATTTTTAGATTCCCAGCAAGACTGCGAGGAAAGTACAGATTTTCTCATAAGGCCCTTGTCCCCACACATGCACAGCCTCCCTCTTTACCAACATCCCACCAGAGTGGTACATTTGTTAGACTGATGACTTATATCGCACATCATTATCACCCCAAGTCCACAGCTTGCTCTAGGCTTTACTCTTGGTGTTCTAAATTCTGTAGATTTTGACAAATGTAAAATGACATTATGTCTGGCATTGGAGTATCAGAGAATTTTCACTGCCCTAAAAGTCCTCTGTGTTTTGCCTATTCATCTTTCTCTCCTGCTTAATCCCTGGCACCACAGAGCTATTCACTGTCTCCAAATTTTGCCTTATCCAGGTGGCCATACAGTTGGAATCATGTTAAGCAGCCTTTTCAGGCTGACTTCTTTTACTCATTAATACCCATTTAAGTTTCCTCCATGTCTTTGCTTGGCTTGATTGCTTGTTTCTTTTAGCTCTGAATAATATTCCATTGACAAGATGTACCACAGTTTACTTATCCATTCATCTACTAAAGGATATCTTGGTTGCTTCCAGGTTTTGGCAATTACAAATACAGCTGCGGCTTCTCTCCTAGCTCAGTCAGAAAAGAACCTGCCTGCCAATGCAAGAGACACAAGAGATGTGGGTTGGGAAGAGCCTCTGGAGAAGGAAGTGGTAACCCACTTCAGTATCCTTGCCTGGAAAATCTCATGGACAGAGGAGCCTAATGGGCTACAATCCCTGGGGCTGCAAAGAGTCAGACACGACTGGAACTAAACCACCACCAAACGACTGCAGGCAGGTTTTTGTGTGGGCATACTTTTTCAACTCCTTTGGGCAAATTCCAAGGATTGGTGGGTGGTTGGTGGGACTGCACTGAATCCATAGATCAAATAGGGAAGAACTGAGATCTTGACAATATTGAGTTTTCCTATGAATGTGGAACACCTCTTTATTTATTTAGTTCTTTAATTTACCAGAGGTTTGTGTTTTTTTTTTTTCATATAGATCTACATATTTTGTTAGATTTGCACTCAAGTATTTCATCTTTCTGGATGCTAGTGATACATATATTTTTAAATTTCAATTTCTACTTGTTCACTGCTGGTATACAGGGAATGACTGACTTGTATATTAACCTTGAATCCTGAAATCTTAATGTTGTTGTTCAGTTACTAAGTCATGTCCAACTCTTTGCAACCCCATGGACTGTAGCCTGCCAGGCTTCCTTCCTTCACTATTTCCCCGAGTTTGCTCAAACCATGTCCACTGAGCCAGTGATGCCATCCAACCATCTCATCCTCTGTTGCCCCTGGTCTCCTCCTGTCCTCAATCTTTCCCAGCATCAGGGTCTTTTCCAGTGAGAAACCTCAATAAGACTGCTTATTAGTTCCAGAAGGTTTTGGGGTTTTTTGTTTTTTTCTTTTTTTTTACAATTCTTTGAGATTTTCTACATAAATCATCATGTTATCTGCAACAATGATAGTCTTAATTCTTCCTTCCCAGTCAATATACATTTTATTTCCTTTTTTTAAAAAATCTTATTCCATTAGCTAGAGAACTCTTAGAACAGAAAAGAAATCATAAGAAGGAATCAAGGTTGAAAAGAATTATTGCCCTTGCCTGAAATTTGATTTTAGGGAAAGCTGCTGGGTTCTCATCACATCTGTCTTAATGTTCACTGTAATAGCTGAGCATACAAATCACACAGTATATATAAGGAAGAGGTTAGTAATTATCTCCACTCTCTATCTCAATCCTTTGAGACAGTGCTAACAGTCTATTGTATCATTCCACATGTTTTTTTCACCCTGAAGAAAACCCTTATGTAAATGTATAGGTTTTTTTTCTGGTTTGTTGTGTAGTATAAAATATAAAAACAGGATCATATTATACACATTATTCTACAATTTGTTCTTTTCATTTGTAATATATCAGAACTATCTTTCCAGGGCAAAACACACTCCAAAATATGGATATTCCATATTTTGTCCAAATATCTTTCATTAAATGGACATTCTGCCTGTCTCCTATTTTCTACTATTACGACAATACGGCAAGAAATGTCTTCAAATGTATAAACATATGAACTAACGCATATGTTCCAAAGATGCTGGATGAAAGATTGTGTACACTTAATATTTGAACACACTCTGCCAGATCACTTTGCAGAAGCATGCAGAAGTTCATTTCCCCACCATCTGGCCTTCAGACGAAAGCCTACTTCCCCATATCTCATCAGCATTAGGTATTACTCACCTTTTCAGTTTTTTTTGCCAAATTAACATACAATTATCTATTTTATAAATATAAATATATATTTATATAAATATAAAAGAAATATTTGATAAAATATTTATAAAATAGATAAAATGGTCTATTTTATCACTATGGTTTAATATGCATCATCTTAATGGCTTATGAGTCGAGGACTTTTTCTGTGTTTATTTGCCATATACACTTCTTGTTTCAGGAATTTCGTCTTCAGATTCTGCTGCAGCCTGGTTTCCTAAAAAGTTGAGTTTGAGGTGAAACTTCAGTGCTGTTTCTTGGTTTGCAGATGTGGTATCCGTGGTCTGAGTGAGGGAGAAGCAAGGTGAAGCAGAAAGAGATGAACGGTGTGTCACTAACCCGGGCTGTGTTTCGTGAAGAAGCTCAGCTGGTTCTCCAGAGCACAGCAGGTCTCTGGACAGACAGAACAAACACCAGACTTTGGAAGAATCCACTGGAGAGCGGGGTAAAGAGGGAATTTATCTACCAACTCTCTGCTTCCTTGCTTTAAAATTTGGTTATAACTCCACCAAACTCCCCTTCCCCCTCCTTCTAGAAGGCTGGGTTGCCTATTCCTTGTTAGCAGTCACTGGGGGAAGCCAGATTTTAGGCCTTTCAAGAGGTGTACTGCATTCAACTCAGAAAGTCACTGCGGAACCAGAGAGCTAGCTAGCTTCCGTCAGTTTTAGTTTAAAGATAGCAAAGAACAGGGTAGGTAAGAGTTCAGGCCTCGGGCACTGGAACCAAACTGTCTGGTTAAAATCCCAGCTAAAACATATACTAGTTACATGATCTTGGGGAAGTTAGTCAGGATTTCTGTGCTTCAGTTTTCTTCTCTGTAATAGCCTCATAAGACTGAAGTGAGGATTAATTAATATTTATGAAATATTTAAAGCAGTATCTGGCACACGTTACCTTCAGAAAATGAATCAAGCATCTTACCTTTTAAAAAGGCTGCTTTTCGGCCTTTTGGCTAAGATCAACTGTGGTATGGGGGCTTCTCAGGTGGTACAGTGGTAAAGAATTTGCCTGGCAGTACAGGAGAGGAAAGAGATGCAGGCTCAATCCGTGGGTCAGGAAGACCCCCTGGAGCAGGAAATGGCAACCCACTGCAGTATTCTTCCCTGAAAAATTCCATGGACAAAGAGGAGTCTGGTGGGGTACAGTCCATGGGGTTGCAAAGAGTTGGACACGACTGAGCAACTGAGCACACACAGCTCTTAAAAAAAATCTTCTGGAATTATAATAAACAACTCTGATTGAAGGATTAGAATTCAACTATAAAATCAGGAACTCCCAGTCCTTTAAAAAATAGCAGCTTTTTGACAGATATTCCAATTTCCTTATTTAAAATTAATTTTAATTGGAGTACCTGGTGGCTCAGACGGTAAAGCATCTGCCTGCAATGCAGGAGACCCGGGTTCGATCTCTGGGTTGGGAAGATACCCTGGAGAAGGAAATGGCAGCCCACTCCAGTATTCTTGCTTGGAAAATCCCATGGACAGCCTGGTAGGCTACTGTCCATGGGGTCGCAAAGAGTCGGACACGACTGAGCGACTTCACTGCTTCACTTCTACAGCTGATTTACAATGCTGTGTTAATTTCAGGTGTACAGCAAAGTGAACCAGTTACACATATACATAGATATATCCACTCTTTTTTAGATCCTTCTCCCATATAGGCCGCTACAGAGTACTGAGGCGAGTTCCCTGTGCTATACAGTAGGTCTTTATTAGCTATCTATTTCATATATAGCAGTGTATACATGTCAATCTCAATCTCCTAGTTTATCCCTCCTCGTCTCCTTTCTCCCTTGGTAACTTAACACCTGTGTTTCTATTTCTGTTTTGTAAGTTCATTTGTGATATCATATGGTATTTGTCTTTCTCAGTCTGACTCACTTCAGTTCAATCGCTCAGCCATGTCCAGCTCCTTGCAACCCCATGGACTGCAGCACGCCAGGCTTCACTGTCCATCACCAACTCCGAGAGCTTACTCAGACTCATGTCCATCGAGCCAATGATGCCATTCCAACCATCTCATCCTCTGTTGACCCGTTCTCCCACTTTCAATGTTTCCCAGCATAAGGGTCTTTTCCAATGAGCCAGTTCTTCACATCAGGTGGCTAAAGTATTTGGAGTTTCAGCTTCAGCATCAATCCTTCTAATGAATGTTCAGGATTGATTTCCTTTAGGACGGACTGGTTGGATCTCCTTGCAGTCCAAGGGACTCTCAAAAGTCCTCTCCAACACCACAGTTAAAAAGCATGAATTCTTTGGCGCTCAGCTTTCTTCACAGTCCAACTCTCACATCCATACATGACCACTGGAAAAACCATAGCTTTGACTAGACGGACTTTAGTTGGCAAACTAATGTCTTTGCTTTTTAATATGCCATCTAGGTTGGTCATACCTTTTCTTCCAAGGAGCAAGCGTCTTTTAATTTCATGGCTGTAGTCACCATCTGCAGTGATTTTGGAGTCCCCCAAAATAAAATCTCTCACTATTTCCATTGTTTCTCCATCTATTTGCCATGAAGTGATGGGACCAGATGCCATGATCTTAGTTTTCTGAATGTTGAGTTTTAAACCAACTTTTTCACTCTCCTCTTTCACTTTCATCAAGAGGCTCTTTAGTTCTTCTTCTCTTTCTGCCATAAGGGTGGTGTCATCTGCATATCTGAGATTATCGATATTTCTCCCAGCAATCTTGATTCCAGCTTGTGCTTCATCCAGCCCAGCATTTCGCATGATGCACTCTGCATATAAGTTAAATAAGCAGGGCGAAAATACACATCCTTGACATACTCCTTTCCTGATTTGGAATCAGTCCGTTGTTCCATGTTCAGTTCTAACTATTGCTTCTTGACCTACATACAAATTTCTCAGGAGGCAGGTCAGGTGGTATTCCCATCTTTTTTAGAATTTTCCACAGTTTGTTGTGATCCACACAGTCAAAGGTTTTGCAGTAGTCAATAAAACAGAAGTAGATGTTTCTGTTGGAGAAGGAAATGGCAACCCACTCCAGTATTCTTGCCTGGGGAACCCCAGGGACGGAGGAGCCTGGTGGGCTGCCATCTATGGGATCGCACAGAGTTGGACACAACTGAAGTGACTTAGCAGCAGCAGCAGCAGATGTTTCTGTGGCACTCTCTTCCTTTTTCTATGATCCAATGGATATTGGCAATTTGATCTCTGGTTCCTTTGTCTTTTCTAAATCCAGCTTGAACATATGGAAGTTCACAGTTCATGTACTGTTGAAGCCTGGCTTAGAGAATTTTGAGCCTTACTTTGCTAGCATGTGAGATGAGTACAATTGTGTGGTAGTTTGAACATTCTTTGGCATTGCGTTTCTTTGGAACTGGAATGAAAACTGACCTTTTCCAATCCTGTGGCCACTGCTGAGTTTTCCAAATTTGCTGGCATATTGAGTGCAGCACTTTCACAGCATCATCTTTCAGGATTTGAAATAGCTCAACTGGAATTCTGTCGCCACCACTAGCTTTGTTTGTATGATGCTTCCCAAGGCCCATTTGACTTCACGTTCCAGGATATCTAGCTCTAGGTGAGTGATCACACCATCGTGGTTATCTGGGTCATGAAGATCTTTTTTGTATAATTCTTCTGTGTATTCTTGCCACCTCTTCTTAATGTCTTCTGCTTCTGTTAGGTCCATACCATTTCTGTCCTTTATTGGACCCATCTTCGCATGAAATGTTCCCTTGTTATCTCTAATTTTCTTGAAGAGACTTCTAGCCTTTCCCATTCTATTGTTTTCCTCTATTTTTTTGCACTGATCACTGAGGAAGGCTTTCTTATCTCTCTGTGTTATTCTTTGGAACTCTGCATTCAAACGGGTATATCTTTCCTTGTCTCCTTTGCCTTTACCTTCTCTTCTTTTCTCAGCTATTTGTCAGGCCTCCTCAGACAACCGTTTTGCTTTTTTGCAATTCTTTTTCTTGGGGATGGTCTTGATCACTGCCTCCTGTATAATATCACGAACCTCCGTCCATAGTTCTTCAGGCATTCTGTCTATCAGATCTAATCCCTTAAATCTGTTCATCACTTCCACTGTATCATCATAAGGGATCTGATTTAGGTCATACCTGAATGGTCTAGTGGTTTTCCCTACTTTCTTCAATTTCAGTCTGAGTTTTGCAAAAAGAAGCTGACTTCATCCAGTATGAAAATCTTTAGGGCCATTCATGCTGCTGCAGATGACATTCTTTCTTTCTGTTTTTTCTTACATTAAAATTTTTCTTTCTTTCTTTCTTTCTTTTTGGCTGTGCTGGATCTTCGTTGCTTTGCACGGGTCCTCTTTAGTTGTGGTAAGTGGGAGCTACTCCTCATTGGAGGACGCAGGCGTCTCATTTTGTGCTTAGGAGATGTAGCACGTGGACTCAGTAGTTGTGGCTCATGGGTTGAGCTTCTCTGTGGCAAGTGGAATCTTCCTGGACCAGAAATCGAACCTGTGTCCCCGGCATTGGTAGGCAGATTTCTATCCACTAGGCCACCAGGGAAATCCTATATCATTGTTTTTAATGGTTGAGTGATATTCCATTGTCCTATAACACTCTTTTTATGGCTGAGGAATATTCCAGTGTGTGTGTGTGTGTGTGTGTGTGTGTGTGTGTGTGTATCACATCTTCTTTATCCATTTTAATGTTTTATCCATAACATTATTCTAAATGTTCATCGTAGATTGCCTTATGTCCTGGTTATTGTAAATAGTGCTGCACTGGGGTGCCTGTATCTTTATGAATTATGGTTTTATCTGGATACATGCCCCAGGAGTGGGATTACTGGATCATATGGAAGCTCTATTTTTATTTTTTTAGAAAACCTCCACATTGTTCTCCATAGTGGCTGTACCAATTTATATTCCACACCCCCTCCAGCATTTACTGCTGTAGATTTTCTGATGATGGCCATTCTGATCAGTGTGAGGTGATACCTGATTATGGCTTTGATCTGCATGTCAACAACTGGCAACGTTGAGCATCTTTTCATGTGCTTTTTGGCCATCTGTATCAGCCCTGGGATTTCTTTGGAAGGAATGATGCTAAAGCTGAAACTCCAGTATTTTGCCCACCTCATGCGAAGAGTTGACTCATTGGAAAAGACTCTGATGCTGGGAGGGATTGGGGGCAGGAGGAGAAGGGGACGACAGAGGATGAGATGGCTGGATGGCATCACTGACTCGATGGACGTGAGTCTGAGTGAACTCCGGGAGTTGGTGATGGACAGGGAGGCCTGGCGTGCTGCGATTCATGGGGTCACAAAGAGTCGGACACGACTGAGCGACTGAACTGAACTGAACTGATGTTTCCTTCATAGAAATGTCTATGTAAAATTTTCTAATTTTCAATTACAGCTATTGATCTATGTAAGCATTCTGCTTCTCCTTGAGTAAAATTTATTAATTTATATTTTGTTAAAAATCATTCATTTTCAAATTTTCAAATATATTACCTCATAACTAATATAATATTGTCTTCTGATTCTTTCATTCTCTTACACAGGCAGTTCTGCTATACCACTTATGCTAAAAACATGAATTAGTTTCAACAGGATTGGTATATTAGGGAATGATCTGAGCATACTTCTGATTTCACAGGTGCTTATGCATGATTCTGTCCTCCAGAAATATTAGGTGAACACAGAAAACTGAACCCAGCTGAACTGAGCTGCACAGGAATACACAGTACACACACACACACACACCTTAAACATCCACCATCTACCTCAGGGTATCACGGCTTGAGAACCACACCTATCTTCATTTGGTGTTAAAACTTGGCCTTCTGATTTCAGTTAACCTCCTCCATTAATTCAAAATAACTCACAAACTGTGACCTTTCTGAGATCCACTTCCACATGCAAGCTTCATGTCTTTTCCAGGTAAAATTATGCATATATTGTAATGTTTATGGATTTCTCAACCATGTAATACATGCATAAAAACTATGCTAGCATTTTAACCAGTGTCCTATCTTCATTTTTCACACATCACCAACAAAGTTGTTTGTTTTCTGGAAAAATTTTTTGAGTAACGTGCCCCAATTTTTCACATACCCAATTTTTCCCATATGTCCTATGGTTTTTATCGTGTGATCATGCATCATCCAATAAAACACGTATGTTCCATTACAGCAAAATTCAGTTCAGTTCAGTTCAGTTCATTTCAGTCGCTCAGTCGTGTCTGACTCTTTGGGACCCCATGAATCACAGCACATCAGGCCTCCCTGTCCATCACCAACTCAGACTCACGTCCATCAAGTCTGTGATGCCATCCAGCCATCTCATCCTCTGTCGCCCCCTTCTCTTCCTGCCCCCAATCCCTCCCAGCATCAGAGTCTTTTCCAATGAGTCAACTCTTCCCATGAGGTGGCCAAAGTACTGGAGTTTCAGCTTTAGCATCATTCCTTCCAAAGAAATCCCAGGGTCGATCTCCTTCAGAATGGACTGGTTGGATCTCCTTGCAGTCCAAGGGACTCTCAAGAGTCTTCTCCAACACCACAGTTCAAAAGCATCAATTCTTCGGCGCTCAGCCTTCTTCACAGTCCAACTCTCACATCCATACATGACCACAGGAAAAACCACAGCCTTGACTAGACGGACCTTAGTCGGCAAAGTAATGTCTCTGCTTTTGAATATGCTATCTAGGTTGGTCATAACTTTTCTTCCAAGGAGTAAGCGTCTTTTAATTTCAGGGCTGCAGTCACCATCTGCTAAGGTGGTTATAAATATAATATCCTTGTATCTGTTTTCTTACACTTAATATCATATGCTTTCTATTTTTATAGTTTTCCTTAATGACATGTGCCAGGAATTTGTTGTCTATTTTATCAGTACTTCCTAAAACTCAGCTTTTGGTTTTATGTACTGTCCTTTTGTTTTCTCTATCTCTAATTTCAAGATTTACTTTTATAATTTTCTCTTCCAACCTTCTTTTGGCTTACTTTACCATTTTTTCATAAATGAAGCTGAATGCTTGGTTCACATGTATACATCTTTATGCTAAAGTAAAAATATTTTATGGCAAAATTCTCAAGGTATAGATTTGACTGTATTCCATAGGTTTTGATACAAAGCAGTTGCTTTTAAAACAATTTCAGTGTTATTTTATGAATTAATAAATATATCATTTATATGTTGATTTCCTCTTTAAATGAGGAGTAATTTAGGAAAAAGTTCTTAATTTATGAGCAGTTATATTTATGGCTATTTTTTGTTGTTAATTTCTAGTTTTATTAGCTTATATTCAGAAAGCATGTAACATTTTTACATTTTAGAATTTAGTTAAGATTTTCTTCATGGTGAGGATACTAATGATTTTGTAAGTGTTTTGTAGATGAGAAAAAAAAATGTATTTTATCCAAAGTTCTAGATTTATTTGTATATCCTTCCAATGAAACTTGTTGAAAAATTTCCAATAGTCTATATTTTTACTTATTTTTTATCTAGTTGAATTTCAAATTCAGAAATAAGCAGACTAAAGAACTGTGCTTTATTTTTACTATTTATTTTTCTTATTACAGAAGTAAAAATGAAAACTGTGGAAGAGTATCAAGGAGGAAATTTAAATCGTCTATAATTCTAGCAGTGATAAATACTGTTAATATTTTAATTATTTTTTTCAACCTTTTCCCTGGCATACATAAGAACACATTAAATTGGAATAGTAGTAGTACTACTGAAGCAGTTCTCAGGTTACTAAATATTCTTTGAAAACATAAGTTTAATGGCTACATAATATTCCATTGGAAGACTATATTGAGATTTCAACTAATTAGTCTCTGACCATTAAATTTCTGAAACACCAGTTTTTACTTTAAAATATATTTTTATTATTTTATTAAAATATTTTATTATTAAAAAAACAAGATTATCTTTATAAATGATCTTTGTCTGTTTTTATCATGATTTTCTTTGGTTTTCCAGAAATGAAATTATTGATATAATGGTACAAATACTTCTAAAGCTCTCACTGCATATTACCAGTACTTTTTCTAAACAATTTATGTTAATGTGTCCTCTCTATCAGTGTCTAAAGAGAATCTATTTTATTCAATTCTAGCCAATATGAATTTTAAATAATATTCTAAAATTGCTATTACTTTAGATAAAAATATAATTAAAGAATTTTTAACACTCTAAAATACTTATTAGACTTTAGTTATTTCCTCTTCTTTGACTTTTCTGCTATCTATAGCATTTTAGTGTTTTTGTTATTTATTTCTATATGCTTATCACAGTTTGAAGACAATTGGAGAAGGCAACGGCACCCCACTCCAGTACTCTTGCCTGGAAAATCCCATGGACAGAGGAGCCTGGTGGGCTGCAGTCCATGGGGTTGCCAAGAGTCGGACACAACTGAGCGACTTCACTTTCCCTTTTCACTTTCATACATTGGAGAAGGAAATGGCAGCCCACTCCAGTGTTCTTGCCTGGAGAATCCCAGGGACGGTGGAGTCTTGTGGGCTGCCGTCTATGGGGTCGCACAGAGTCGGACACGACTGAAGTGACTTAGCAGTTAGCATCCATCCTCTATCATATTTTAAATAATTATTTGTTGTTTTCATAAAATTGTATTTAAGCAGGTTTTTCAGATTGAGAAATTTTGAAATGTTATGTAATTAAATATGATATTTTCTTTTGTGATTTCCACTCTTTTAAGCTTACATGTTCTTCCTCTTAGAAACTGTATACTGCCCACTCTGTTTACTTCTAGTTTTTTATTTTTCTTTTCTAAAGCTTCATTTTGTATGTTTAAAGCTGCTTAAGGCTCTTGAAATTTATTTTGGTGTAGGACATGAAGTGAAGATTAAAATCGATCTTTTTCTTAACAGCAAACCAACTGCTTTAGCAGTATTTATTTAAAAACTTTTCCCATCCACAACTGACTTATAATGTCTTCTTTAGCCTGTTTTATGTTTCTACACATAATTGGGTCTGTTTGGGAGCTGTCTAACTTTGCTCTATTGATCTGCTCTTCTATTCTTGCGTCAAAATGAAAATGACTTAATTACTGCAGATATAAAATATGTCTTAACACAGAAGCTATGTGTCTCCTAGTTTCTCTTCTTAAAAAATGTAGCTGGATGATCATTATAATAACCTTTTTTGTGACAAAAATGAAATATCATATTAAAAATGTTGATTGGAATTTTACTAAATCTCCAACTTCAGGAAGAAGTGACATTTAAATGTCTTCTTTTATGTATACTCACAAAATTGGATAATTTTCTTCAACAAAGTTTCACATGCTGCTTTTTGAGATCATATTTAGATTTTCATTACTTTCTGTGATTGTTTTTTTAGTCCTTGGTAAACCAAGT
Source organism: Ovis aries (assembly GCF_016772045.2). Classification (NCBI taxonomy): domain Eukaryota; kingdom Metazoa; phylum Chordata; class Mammalia; order Artiodactyla; family Bovidae; genus Ovis; species Ovis aries. The sequence continues at coordinate 21,448,730 of NC_056063.1, read as the reverse complement.
TTTTTTAAAAAGACAGATTTATGGTTGCTGCTTTTGGACTAAAACTGAAAAACAGTGATATCACAGTCCCAGGGTCCATCACATTATGGACCCAGTAAAAATCCTGATTTGTGGCAGCTACAGCAAGACGATCAATACAGGAGAGGGCATGAGGTTACATGGGACGTTTAACACAGCCGTAACTGCCAAGGCGGACTGAAGCACCATTCCACTGGTAAGATTTAGCAGGAAAGGAAGAAGGCTTGTTTCAGATCAAATGAAGGAAAGAGGAGAAAAGAGGAAAAAAACCCGGCAAGACTGGTTACGTTCCAACGTTAAGGGCCGTTATTGACAGACAGTCAGCGCTTTGGGCTGGGCATGCAGCAAAAAGATAAAAATGGAGCAATTCTAATCAGCTTCTCTGTACATTTGTCAATTTCCTCCCCCCCACCCTCACCCCCCTACTCCTCTTTGTCTCTTTAAATTCCTATGAAAACCAGGTCCGGCAGAATGAGTCAGTCAGACGGTAACATTTCTTTCTTTGGGCCACATCATACTGAAAGGAAAAGTTGCTGACATACCGTCATTAAAGCATGTCAATGAGGCCTGCGCTGGCCTACATGCACACCGCTCTCAACCCTCTGGAGGTACATTTCACAAGAACGACGACTGTTTCCTGTGGGTTTATAAAAATTTGTCCACGGATGCCAGGGCTCTTGTGCGGTTACAGATGTCACTTCACCTGAGTCAAGTTGTTCCTCAGCTTTTCGTGAGTCTAAGGAAGAGGTCCACAGGCAGCACTTTCTGTGTTCACTCAAATGAAAGGCATGTTTGATTTTCTTCTTTTAGTCCTTCTTAGACTCCTACACAACACACGTTCCAGGGACGTCCTGGAATCTTCTGGGAAATGCAGGAAATGATGGGACAGTGCCACACTACAGCTTCTGATTCCATCCAGGGATCAGGCAGGCAGCATAGGCAGGCCCAGGAGCTAGAAGAAATGAGTGCCTGTACCCCTGCAAAAACACCCAAACTTTGTATGGAGATCAAGGCAGCAGCTGCCAACTCTGTGCCAAGTACTGGGCTGGCCAGACTCATCGGAAAAGACCTGATGTTCGGAAAGATTGGGGGCAGGAGGAGAAGGGGGCAACAGAGGATGAGATGGTTGGATGGCATCACCAACTCAACAGACATGAGTTTGAGCAAACTCTAGGAGGTAGTGAAGGACAGGGAAGCCTGGCGTGCTGAAGACCATGGAGTTGCAAAGAGTTGGACACAACCGAGCAACTGAACAACAAAAAGTTTCTTCACGGTTTTCCAAACCATCTTAGAGAAAACCACAAAGGAATGTTTTAGCCAACTCAATACATTGCTTGCTTTCCCTCTTTTTTCTCTTCCTCCTCTCCCCGCCCCACATTTTCAAAGTGATGCTAAACCACTGCAAAATAGAAGACCTTTTGAACAATCAATAACAATTAAATCAGAAAGCCTTGAGCTTGGCTCTTTTACTGTTCCCGTGGTCATCCTGATACTCCTCTCTGAGTTATACAGTGAGTGAATGTTACACTCTTCTAAGCACAGTCCACTCGCTCACTTACTAAGATTCAATGAAAAAGATTCTTAAGAATTCTAATAATAGAACCGTGGTATCTTCCACATAAAACACACACACACACACACACAAACACCCATACATATAAATATAAATTATGAAGTTTCTTTCTTTAGTTGAAAGTTTGCCAACGATCTCTTATTTCTTAAAATATAGCACGACTCAAGGGAATAGAAATGTCTAAAACTAGATAACCCGCTACTCTGTCTTTGTTGTGTTTGTTGCATACCAGGACTTATAAACTGATTTAATACTTGATAAATCTAATTTTTACAAAGAAAACTGAATCAGAGACTCTGTACAGGTTTTCCACTCCCTCAGAAAAAGAAAAAAAAAAAAAAAGTCCAACTATCCAGCAAGATCATTCAAAAAATAAACTCTTGGGACCTCCATGGCAGTCCAGTGATTAAGACCCCAAGCTTCCAATGCAGGGTGCGTGGGTTCGATCCCTGGTCCAGGAACTAGGATCCCACATGCCATGCAGTGTGGTCAAGAAAATAAAAAGAAAGAAAGAAACAGGATCTCAGCTCAGCCAACACGATGGAGAATGAAGGGAGGCATATCATGAGCTTAACTACCCCAGCAAGTGTTATAGAGCGCACAGCTCTGAGATACCCTTATATGTGAGCCTGTGCAAGCCACTACTGAGGAGAGGGAACATGGGACATGCATGACATTTCCTGAACACAGAGGAGCTACAGTTCTGGTTGGGAACACAAATGTCTGCTTCTTGCATCTGCCTCCATAACAGAAACTGATCCAAAGCCAAAATCTTGCTGGGAAGTTCAATGCTGGTCTACTTCTCATTTTGCATATTGTCAAATATATAACTTACTGCTTCAATCATTCATTTACATGTGGGTGACTGACTTTTTTTCTTGTGGTAAAAATACATGATATTGAATTAACCATCTTAACAATTTTTTAAAGTTTTTTAAAATTTTATTTTTAAATTGAAGGATAATTACTTTACAGAATTTTGCTGTGTTCTGTCAAGCCTCAACACGAATCAACCATAGGTATACATACACCCCCTCCCTCCTGAACCTCCCTCCCATCTCCCTCCCCACCCCACCCCTCTAGGTTGATACAGAGCCCCTGTTTGAGTTTCCTGAGCCACACAGCAAATTCCTGTTGGCTATCTATTTTACATACGGTAATATGTTTCCAGGTTACTCTTTCCATACATCTCACCCTCTCCTCCCCTCTCCCCATGTCTGTGAGTCTATTCTCTATGTCTGTTCTCCACTGTTGCCCTGTAAATAAACTCTTCAGTACCATTTTTCCAGATTCCGTATCTATGTGTTAGAATACGATATTTATCTTTCTGACTTACTTCATTCTGTTAATAGGTTCTAGGTTCATCCACCTCATTAGAACCGACTCAGTTGTGTTCCTTTTCATGGTTGAGTAATATTCCATTGTGTATATGTACCACTCCTTCTTTATCCAGTCATCTGTGGATGGACATCAAGGTTGCTTCTATGTTCTAGCTGCTGTAAACAGTGCTGCAGGGAACAATGAGATACATGTGCTCTTTTCAGATTTGGTTTCCCCAGGGTGTATGCCAGGAGTGGGATTGCTGAGTCATATGGTGGTTTTATCCCTACTTTTTTATAGGAATCTCCATATCTACCGTCTTCCTTAGTGGCTGTAACAATTTACATTCCCACCAACAGCGCAAGAGCATTCCCTTTTCTCCACACCCTCTCCAGCATTTATTGTTTGAAGACTTTGTTGATGGCCATTCTGACTGGTGTGAAGTGATATCTCATTGTGGTTTTGATTTGTATTTCTCTAATAATTAGCGATGTTGAGCATCTTTTCATGTGTTTGTTAGCCATCTATATGTCTCCTTTGGAGAACTATCTGTTTAGGTCTTTTCCCCACTTTTTGATTGGGTTGGTTGTTTTTCTGGCACTGAGTTGTATGAGCTGCTTGTATATTTTGGGAAATTAATCCTTTGCCAGTTGTTCCATTTGCTATTATTTTCTCCCATTCTGAGGGTTGTCTTTTCACCTTGCTTATAGTTTCCTTTGCTGCACAAAAGCTTTTAAGTTTAATCAGGTCCCACTTGTTTACTTTTGTTTTCATTTCCGTTACTCTAGGAGGTGGGTCACAGAGGATTTTGTTTTGATTTATGTCATCGAGCATTCTGCCTAAGGTTTCCTCTAAGAGTTTTATAGTTTCTGGTCTTATATTTAGGTCTTTAATCCATTCTGAGTTTATCTTTGTGTATGGTGTTAGGAGGTGTTCTAACTTCATTCTTTTCCCTGTAGCTGTCCAGTTTTCCCAGCACCATTTATTGAAGAGGCTGTCTTTGCCCCATCGTGTATTCTTGCCTCCTTCGTCAAATATAAGGTCCCCACAGGTGCATGGGTTTATTTCTGGGCTTTCTATCTTGTTCCATTGGTCTATGTTTCTGTTTTCATGCCAGTTCCATACTGTCCTGACGACCGTAGCTTTGTAGTATAATCTGAAGTCAGGAAGGTTGTTTCCTCCAGCTCCATTCTTCTTTCTCAAGACTACTTTGGCTATTCGGGGCCTTATGTGTTTCCATATGAATTGTGAACTTTTTTGTTCTAGTTCTGTGAAAAAGGTCACTGGTAAATTGATGGGGATTGCGTGTGTAGTTCAGTGGTGTAAAGTATATTCACACTGTTGCACAACGGAGCTCTAGAAATTTTTTCATCTTACAAAACTGAAACTCTATACCCATTAAACACTAATTTCCAGCTTCCCCCCAGTCCGTGGCAAGCATCTTTCTAGGTCTTGTTTTTATGAGTTTGACTACTTTAGATGCTTCACATGAGGAGAAGCACACAGTACGTGTCCCTTGGTGACTAGTTTATTTCACAAAGCAGAATGTCCTTGAGGTTCATCAATGTTGTAGCATCAGAATTCCCTTTTTTAAGAAGCCTGAATAATATTCTATTATATGTATATGTTCTGTGTGTGCTAAGTTGCTTCAGTAGTGTCCAACTCTTTGTGACCCCATGGACCATAGACCACCAGGTACCTCTGTCCATGGGATTCTCTAGGCAAGAATACTGTGTGGGTTGCCATGCCCTCCTGCAGGAGATCTTCGCAACCCAGGGATGGAACCCAGGTTTCCTACACTGCAGGCAGATTCTTTACCATCTGAGCCACCAGGGAAGTCCTATTATATGTACATACCAATTTCTAAAATTTTAATCTGTCAAGAGACATCTGGGTTGCTTTCACCTCTTGGCTATTGTGAATATTGCTGCCATGAACACGGGGGTGTGAATTTCTCTTCCAGATCCTGCTTTGAATTATTTTAGGTATACATACTCATAAGTGGGACTTCTGGATCCCAGAAGCGGGACTATGATAATTCTATTTTTAATCTTTTAAGGAACCTCCATACATAAGAAGGTGATTGATTATAAATCCAGTGTTAGAAAACTCTTCACGACCCTTATAGCTGCCTTCTTCTTTATTATCTGGTTTCATGATTACCAGTGTCTCCTTGTTCCCTTGGCTACTAGGTGGTTCAGAATTAAATTCATGTCTTAATCATATAAACTGTGCTAGTCCTTGTAATCTGTACACTTGTATGTCTCTACTTTTCACTTGGGCTCTTTTGGTTTGCCAGTAAAGAAGAGGATTTACTGTAAGGAGACAAAGGCTGTAATGGGGAAACACTGCCCACTGAAGCCACGCTTGCCTCCTGTCTCTCTCTTGCAGGCTCAAAGCCTCTCTATTATCTGTTTTCTCCCTCTGAGTGCAATCTACTCTCCTTTCTCAACCAATCAGTCCCATCCAACAGCTCAGCTTCTGTTTCTTCGTGATTAGAGATTGCATGTGGCCATCACAGCCCCTCTGGCCCCCTCTACTATGCGACCTTTCAGCTTCAACTTCACCCACTGACCTTCAGTTTCAAAGTCAAGGCAGGAAGCTGACCAGTCTAACTATTTTTCTCTCTAGGACCCTGCTACTGCTGCTAAGTCACTTCAGTCGTATCCGACTCTATGTGACTCCATAGACGGCAGCCCACCAGGCTCCCCCATCCCTGGGATTCTCCAGGCCAGAACACTGGAGTGGGTTGCCATTTAGCCAGCCCATATAAGGGCCCTACCCAGCCTCTGGGCCAAGTATCCACTCTAGGAAGTCACTAGTCCATGGGAAGAGGAGTGAAGGAGTCTGTGTCTCACCCATGGGGTTCTCATTCAGCCTCTCTCTACCAATACACCTTGCTCTCTCTTTGGATTTGCTTTCAATACATGCTTTATTTTTCCGTTCTGTACAAGAACCCCAAAATTCAAAGATTCCCAGGTTCTCACTTATGGCTATCTCCACACTTTAGCCATCACTGGCCTGGAATTCGTACCTTAATTGTGTTTTTGTTCAATTAGCATTTCTCCAACTTTCGGGTCTCTAGTTTCCTTTACTCTTAAAAATTACTGAGGACCCCATGGGTTGAATCTATTGATAGTATCATAATTTTTAAAGATTTTTTTTTGATGTGGAATGTTTTTAAAGTCTTTACTGAAATTGTTACAATACTGCTTCTGTTATTCATGTTTTGGTTTCTTTGGCCCTGAGGCATGTGGGATCTTAGCTCCTCAACCAAGGATCGAACCTGCACCCCCTGCACTGGAAGGTGAAATCTTAACCACTGGACCACCAGGGAGGTCCCCCATAATAGAAATAAAGTGGAGAAAACTGTAAACTATTAACTCATTAAAATAACAACATTAAATTTGTTACCCTGCAACATAAGTAACATTCTTTACAAAAATATCTATATTGTGCAAAACAAAAAATTTAAGTGGAAAGCATGGTGTTGTTTTCCATTGTTGCAAATCTCATTAACAGAAGACAGCTGGCTGTTGGTCTGTGCTTTTGCATTCAATCTGCACGCATGTTAGAAAATGAAAATAAAAACGCGAACAGATCATCTCAGTATTATTATGAAAATACTGAATAGCTTTGACCTCACAGACCACAGTGAGGACAATGGGTTCAGTGACTGACCTGACTTTTGGTTTTGATTAACCTTCACTTTAGATTCTGTCAATCTGCCTGGAGAGTTGAGTTATTCCTTTTTGTTTTTAAATTTGAAAAGAGGCTTCGCTGGCTACCAAATGTTGGAACATTCCCTCCACCTAGGAACTGGGAGGGCAAGAGCCTTTTTTCCCTTCCATGAAATGCCTAATGGCCCTAATCTTTTTTTTATCATATGTATTTTGAGAAGTAGGGAGAAGGAATCCTTTAGCTGCAAACCCCCAGCTCTCAACTGTAAGAAACCCTTAGTCATATTTCTAAGAAGACTAACATGTCACATTACTAGGAAGCATTTGATGCAAGAGAAAAGATAATTGGGGTTTGTATGGCAACAGCAGCTGTTAGTCTCTCTAGATTCAAAATATCACCTACAAAGAAACACAATTGCATTTACAAATTCTTTCAATAAATTCTCCTCCCAATACAGGCTTAGACACAAAACGCTACTCTCTCTCTAGGTTTGCCTGGATGCTTGTTTACCTGTTATCACCTTTCTTTACTTCAATAATAAAATGTTTTTGTGCTTTCCCACCTATAGTCCCCAAACACAGAGTGCAGGTAACCAGATCCAGTTGGTTTTTCAATAGTATCTCTCCCAAGAGGACGGAAGGGAGGGAGCAAGTAAAAGAAAAAAGATACACAAGTTTGAATGTAACCACTTCCAAGGCTGCCTCTGGCAAATTTCAGAATCTTAAAGACAAATGCTCCTGGAAGTTATTCAATGAACGGGGGAACATCCTGCTCAAGGCCAAAATCTGAAGCCAGAACATTGATGTATCACCCAAAGAAAGTCGTTGAAGTATTCAGGGCCCCAATTATTGTTCACAGTGCAAAGAACTGAACACCGTAGACAACATCCACACCCCATAACATCCTGCTGTAATATTAACAGCAAATTACATGAGACCAGTTTACATAAAGTCTAGTTGTTAATGCTTTTTTTTTTTAATGAAAAAAAGAAAAGCTCGAAAATTTTGACCAAGTTGTTCTGGACAAAGAAGTTGCTGCTGAAATTGAAAAACTGCTTATGGCTGATGTCATAAAGTTTAGCCTGATAGCCAAGGCTGCCAACTATGGTTCCTACTTATGAAAGCAGCTGGTGAAAGAGGTTTGGATCTTTGGTTGGTAAGTTTTGGATTTCTTGAAATTTTAGAATTTGTAAGGGTCCTAGAACAATGACTTATTCTTTAGGTAGAGAAACAGAAGTCCAGAGGTACTAAGGGACTTATCCAAGGTCACAGGCGTAATTGATTGCACAACCCAGGCTTGACACTTGGGTCTTTGCTAAATGTTAAATACTAAAAAGTTTAAGTAGCTTTTTCAGGATTGAAATTCACAAATGTTTAGTCCTGAATATTATTCAAACCAATAACTATGCAGATAGCAAGCAATGAGCAAAAGTAGAAAGCAAACATCAGTCGCTGTGAACAATGCTATATGATACATAGGAGAGTTGAGAGTTAACGCTGAGTCACATTACAGGAGAAAACAATTTTTTTCTCCTTTCCTTTCTTTTTGTTGTATCTATAATATGAGAAGACGGAGGTCTGCTGAACCTATTGTGATCACTGTTCCACAGTATATGTAAATCACACCATCATGCTCTACACCTTAAACTTATGGAGTGACATATGTCAATTTCTCAGTAAAACTGGAAAAAAAGATTATTGGGTTGGTTATTCCATTATGGGCAAACCTGAACGACTTTTTGGCCAACCCAATCCACATAACATCAGTTTTACTAAGCAAAAATGGTGCTCACAAGAAACAAACTGGTTTAAAAAGTCTAAGTTTTTAAATATTATCTTTGCAAACAACTGCATGAAAACTAATACTCTTTCAGATAAAAATTATCAAAATGTAAACTCAAGTTCATCTTTTCTTGAAATGAACAGAATTTCTGCTGAAAAAATAACAAGGACCAGCTTTTGAGGCCTTTATATAAATTACCTCATGTAATCCTCACAACCCCATTCAGTTAAGTTCAGTCGCTCAGTCGTGTCCAACTCTTTGCGATTCCGTGAATTGCAGCATGCCAGGCCTCCCTGTCCATCACCAACTCCCGGAGTTCACCCAAACTCATGTCCATCGAGCCAGTGATGCCATCCAGCCATCTCATCCTCTGTCATCCCCTTCTCCTCCTGCCCCCAATCCCTCCCAGCATCAGAGTCTTTTCCAATGAGTCAACTCTTCACATGAGGTGGCCACAACCCCATAGGGATGCATTATTCTTCCTAGTCCACAGTGAGTAAATTGAGGCTTATGTGAAGGGAACCAACTCATCCACCATTATTCAGCTAAAAGATGACAGGGCTGGAAGTCAGATGTGGTTCTCTCTGGGACCCAAGCTCATACCTCAGTCACCAGGAGGTCTGGCCCTGGCTATATGAAGGCAGTGAATTAACAATGATTTTCCCCACAAATCCAGAGTGAGCTCCACCTGAAGAAGGCAGGGAAGAGAATAAAACGCCAGCTTCCTCCATATCAGAGAGCTGGTGGGAAACGAGGGCTTCTGTGAGGATCACTAGATTATAAGAACGAAAATGAAAGGAGCAAGGCCATCTGGGTGAAAACATGGAGGAAACCAACCAGTCTGGTTTTGATTCATGTGAAAACTACTGCTGATGTTCCAGTTCCTTCCAGCTCTGGACTGGGTCCTGGAAACGGCCACGGACAGAACACGGCTCCTGCCTGCACGCAGCTGGGCTAAGGGAGGTCAAGAAAACAAGGGAATCAGCACTTACTAAATATGTCCTACATACCAGGCAGGCACTTTTAGGAGCCATATAGGTGTTGTCTCATTTAATACATAATCATATAGCTGAAGCCTGCATGTGAACTAATTATCACATACATGCTGAAGTGGAAATTTGAACCAAATGCTAGGAAGAAGAGCCTTTGGGGACTTCCCTGGTGGGCCAGCAGTGAGGACTCTGAGCTTCCACTGTAGGGTCCGTGCGTTCAATCCCTGGTCAGAGTGCTGAGATCCAGCATGCTGTGGTATGGCCGAAAACCAAACAAACATCAACAACAACAAAACCCAACAAGCTGAGGATGTGTGGCGGGGGGCTTCCCTTGTGGCTGGGAGACCTGGGTTTGATCCCTGGGTTGGGAAGATCCCCTGGAGAAGGGAAAGGCTACCCACTCCAGTATTCTGGCCTGGAGAATTCCATGGACTGTATAGCCCACGGGGTCACAAAGAGTCGGACATGACTGAGTGACTTTCACTTTCACATGTGCTACAAGTTTTTCTTTTTTGTTATTAAAAACAGCCTTTTAACCTACCCTGGAGGTCATGCAACCTGCTCAGAAGAATATGTCTGGGGCTTTAGGCTAACTCTTAAAGATGAGAGAGGAGTTTCTCAGGGCAGGAGGTCAGCAAAGTGACTCCATGTACACGGGCAAGCAATAAGGCTGAAACCTGGGTAGGAGAGTTGTGATACATGGGGCTGGCGAAGTGGGCAGGAATCAAGGAATTTGGATTTTATTCTTCTGGGAGTTATGGAGAGTTTAAACCCAGAGGAGTGGCCTAATTACACTAGAACTTTGGATATCTGATGACAGAGTAGCCAGAGGCTGCAACAAGAGACGGGAGGACCGGTCTGGAGTTTACTTCAAAAGTCCAGGGAAATGCTGCGGGAGACAGAGACCTGCAAAATCCTCCGGGGAAGAGACAAAGGGGGAGTATGGAGGCAGCGCTGAGGTAGTCAGGCCAGGGAACTGGCTGCCCTCAGGTTGGAGAGGAAATGCAGATACATTACAGGGCTCCCTAGGTGGCGCTAGTGGTAAAGAACCCGTCTGCCAATGCAGGAGACGTAAGAGACAGGTACGATTCCTGGGTCGGAAGATCCTCTGCAGGAGGGCATGGCAACCCACTCCAGTATTCTTGCCTGGAGAATCCCATGGACAGAGGAACCTGGCAGGACCATAAACTGTAGGACCCCTACAGTTTGGAGGGGTGGTAACTCTGCTTGCTCCCAATTACCAGTGAAGGTTACATGTTTATAAATACTCATTTGGTGGAGGAAGAAAATGATCGGTATTAGACCATCAGCTCACTGAAGCAGCAGCCACAGTTGCAGAAAGACTGCTCCCCATATTCGCACAGCTTCTCCAGTTTATGGGGTCTCAAAGAGTCGGCCACAACTGCAGTGACTCCACACATGCGCACGGACAGGCGTATTATGACTCATTTTTGGTTGCGGCTACTTGGGTGCATTTGTTAGTCACTCAGTTGTGCCCGACTCTTTGTGATCCTGTAGACAAATGGCTACTGGATGATGCCATTTACTGAAGGGATATGGGAAAAGAGTATATATTGGAAAAAAGAAAGTATTTCTATTTAGAATATGCTAAATCAGAGGTGGCCTGCAGACCCCTAGGTAGGAATGCCAAATTGGCCCCTGGAGTCTGAGCTCAACTTCAGGAGGACAGAATGGGCTGCAGCCCTGAAAGCTGCAGGTGTGCGATAATTAAGCCATCAGGAGAGAGTAGGCAGCACACGGCCGAACCCTGGGGAGCATCCGCATCTAAGTCTCTGCTAGAGGACGAAGAGCCGGCGAGGAAATCTGCAGAGAACTCAGGGTTTACTAAATTTTAAACAGCCCCCAAATTGCCCAGCCACGCCACCAAACTGCAAGAACCCTTCTGGCTCCTTTCTCTCCCATCCATGACAGACAAGCTCGGGCAGGAGGAACCTGCCGTATGGTTTTCTCCACTCCACTCCCGAGGCCAGGACAGAGGATGAGATGGCTGGATGGCATCACCGACTCGACGGACACGAGTTTCAGCAAACTCCAGGAGGTGGTAAAGGACAGGGAAGCCTGGCGTGCTGCAGTCCATGGGGTTCGCAGAGTCAGACACAACTTAGCGACTGAACAACACCCAGTCCTGAAAACTAGCTGGACCTGAGTGACTGCAACCGCTGGAGAAGCTGTGCGAATATGGGGAGCAGTCTTTCTGCAACTGTGTCTGCTGCTTCAATGAGCTGATGGTCTAATACCGATCATTTTCTTCCTACACCAAATCAGTATTTATAAACATGTAACCTTCACTGGTAATTGGGAGCAAGCAGAGTTACCACTCCTCCACCTGAAGGAGGTGAAGATGGAGATGAGTGGATTGTGGTGCCTACGTTCAAGGTGCGGTACTGAAGGAGCTAAATAAACAGGGAGGGCCTCTACTCTGGAAACAAAAACCCCTCTGAGTTACCACCACCCTAGGCCAGTAGCATTCAGTCACAGTGGAACAAAGAAACACAAGCCCAGCAGTGAACACCAGCGCCACATCCCAGGGGCCGGGAAAGACCTAATGCTACTTCCCTCTCTGCTAACAGAAGCTTCCAGCTGGTGGGGGGCAGCCTGCTTCTGATCAAACAGTAGGTGTTATAGCACCAGGTGACAGCAGCCAGCCACCGAGGGACTGGAAAAGAACAACGGCTTCCTTTGCACACACTGGCTCTAGTGAGTCCTCAAGCTTTATAGCGAAGGAATAAATGTCATTTGATGCTTAAAGGGCTATTTTTCACAACACTGGTGCTGTCAAGGTGCCTGGGAGGAAAGCCAAAGGTGATGGACACGGAAATGCCACCTCGGCCCCTCTGGGCTTTGAACTTGGACAACTCAGTGACAGTGATATGAGAACTGTGGTTGGGATCTATAGTCTGTGTAAGAGAGAACTCAAAATAAAAAGCAGCAAAATACTGGGCTACTCCGGTGATCCAAGGATTAAGAATCTGCCTGCCAACTAGGGACGTGGGTTTGATCCCTGGTCTGAGGAGATCCCACGTGCGTGCTGCAGCTACTGAACCTGCAATTCAGAGCCTGCGCTCTGCAACAGGAGCAGCCACCCCAGTGAGAAGCCCGCGCACGGGAACTACAGAGAAGACCGCACGCAGCAATGAAGACCCAGCGCGGCCAAAACTAAACAAACGGCCAAACGTGTGCACGCAGAGAAGACAGTTCTCATACTCTAGACGGACGTGGTTAAAAGATCTGTGATATGAGACTGATTCCCAGCGTTGAAATAAACCATGTAGGGCCACAATTAACTCTCTGAAAATCCTGGCCTATAAAATCCAGATTCCCAAATGAACAGAAAGTGGCAGGATGGCTGGCCACCTCCCCGCCCCCGTTCGCTCCATCCGCTGGAGAAAGGGTGACTCTTGGGGCGAGAGAGTTGCTACAACCTCTCCAATCTTTAGTCACCTCTCAGAGCTCCACCTTCTCCTGAGGGTGACAAATGGTAGTAACCTGGATAATAAACTTTTTTTTTTTTTTGCAGGAAAAAAACCCAGTATTTGACAACCTGTGTTTTAGAAATCACTGGTGAATCACTGTCATGATGCAGCTAAGATGCAAGATGGGACCAGGAAGGAGTGGAAGCATCCTTAGGAGCATGCTGCCATCAGACCCTTCCTCCCCTGGGAACTGGCCTGCTAAATCCACAGGACAGAGGTTCCAACCAAAGCTTACTGGCTCCCATCAACTGAAGATGTTGCTGCGAGTGACAATGATGTCGATAAGGAGCATTCGAGTATTGTCGGGGACTTGACGCACACCGGTGCTGTCCCAAGAGCTTTATGTGTTTTGTCAGACAGTCCTCATCAGAACCCTGAAAAATGGATACAATGACTATCCCTACTTCACAGATAAGGAAACTGAGGCACACAGAATAAAGCAACTTGCCTATGGTGACCCAACTTATGGGTGCAGAGCTGAGACCTGACTCCGGCAGTCTGATTGCAGAGCCTGTGCTCTTAGCCTCTGTACTGTCGACCTGATGGACTATGCTAATTCATTCACTCACTCATTAATTCAGTCTATAAATATATGCAGGCACTTCCCTGGTGGTCCAGTGGTTACGAATCCATCTTGCAACACAGGGGACACGGGTTTGACCCCTGGTCAGGGAACTAACGTCCCACATGAGCAACTAAGCCTGTGTGCTACAACTAGAGACTGTGCACGGCAATGAAAGATCCGGGCGCTGCAACTAAGACCCAACACAGCCAAATAAATTAAATAAATATTTTTAAAACATTTTTAAAAATTACATGCAAAGCACTTACAATTCCCAGGCACTGTACTGAGTGTCAGAAATGTAAGAGAGTCAAGCGGACACAGCCGCCGCCTCACAGGGCTGATGCTGGACACAGGCAATAATCAGATAATCACACGAATGAGCATAAAACAGAAACTCTGACAATGGCTACAAAGGAGGGGTGCTCAGTGCTACAGACACATACAATCTGGGGACATGGACTATTGGAAGATCGGGGATGACCCCCCCAAGGAAAGGAAAAGTGAACTGAAATCTGGAGGATGAGAAGGTGAAGGGAGGAGGCAAGCACACCCCAGGCAGAGGCTCTGGGAAAGGAGGGAACAGGGTGGACACAAGTACCCGAGAGTGGCGGAAACTCGGGGGAAAGGGCACTGCGGAAAGCGTGGCTACGGACGGCCGGGCCAGAGCCAGCAGACGGGTCATGGGAAGAATTCTGGCCGGGGTGCTAACAGCAAGGGGAAGCCCGAGAGAGGTTGGACAGAGGGTATGTGGAGATAAAATGTGCATTCTGGAAAGATCCTTTTGGCTCCCATACGGGAAACAGGCTGGAGGAGGCAGAGCACATCTGGGACAACCAATGTGGGGCTCCAAGGAGATGGCAGGGTGGTGATGATGGTGGTGACAGCAGGGAGCTGAGAGGTATTCAGGAGGCAAAAACTCATGAACAATGGGCTGGACAGAGTCAGAGAAGGGGAGAAAAAGAACTCCAAAGAGCCCTGGCTCATGCACAGAGTTTACAGTCGCCTGGGGCTTCCCTGGTGGCTCAGATGGTAAAGCATCTGCCTGCAGTGCGGGAGACCTGGGTTCGGTCCCTGGGTTGGGGAGATCCCCTGGAGAAGGAAAAGGCTCCCTGCTCTAGGATTTCTAACTGGAGAATTCCACGGACACAGAAGCCTCACAGGCTTCATGGGGTCCATGGGGTCGCAAAGAGTTGGACACGACTGAGCAACGCACACATAGTCACTTAAATAGGGGACACTGGAAACACCAGGTGTGTGTGGAATAAAAGGAGTCTGATTTTGTTTTTGTTTTTTTAAAGAAGTCTACTGAAATCGTTTAATTTTTAAAGAAAAAAATTGGGGGGGGGGACCATGCCACACAGTCTGTGGGATCTTACTTCTCCAGCCAGGGAGGGAACCCACGGCCCTGCAGCGGAAGCCCAGCATCTTAACGTTGGACTGCCAGGGAAGTCCCAGGAGTCTGATTTTAGACCTGGTGAGTCTGAGGCTCCTCTGAGATATTCGACAGAAAATACTACGAAGGAAGTTGGAATTTCAGAAAAGAATGTCTGCATAGAGGTTAAAAGTTGGACTTTATGATCATATGGGCAGCAAGTGAGGCCCTGACATGGGCAAGGCTGCCCAGAGAAGCAGGGGTCTGAGAGGGCAAACGCCGAGAAACCCCAGCACTGAACCAAAGCGGTCCTGAGCTCAGGAGCAGAGGAGAAAACAGCGAACAGGGGGAGAATCCGCAGGGATCTGTATTGTGGATAGACACAAAGAGTATTTCAGGAAGAAACAGGAGAGCAAAATGCTGCTGGGAGGTCAAACACAATGAGGACGCAAACTCGTCCGTCAGACGCACATGGAGACCTTTTGTAGCCACAGCCAGAGCTGTTTGGATTGACTGATGAGACCGGAGGCCAGACTGCCGTGCTTTCAGGCAAGAGGGGTAGGGAGGAAATGCAGGAGACTACAGACCAGTCTGTGGAGATGTTTGATAATAAGGAGAGAGAGAGAGAGAGAGAGAGAGAGAGAGAGAGAGAGAGAGAGAGAGAGAGCGAGCGAGCGAGCATTTGTGAACAGGGAAGTGAGTTGTTCTTAAAAAACAAACTTTGTTTTTAATAACAAGAAAGTTGAGTTTAAAAGCTAATGGGTAGGGTGGGGGGTGGGGTTCGTCCCTGGTGACTCAGTGGTAAAGAATCCTCCTGCCAATGCAGAAGACGTGAGTTTGATCCCTGGTCCAGGAAGATCCCACATCCCTGGGGACAGTGAATCCCAGGCACCACAGCCACTAGAGCCCGAGTGCCAAGAGTCGTGCTCCACAACAAGAGAAGCCACTGCTGTGAAAAGCCCGAGCACAGCAATTAGAGAGAAGCCCCCGCTTGCTGCAACCAGAGGAAGGCCAAGTGCAGCAACAGGGACCCAGCATAGCCATAAATAAATGAAAATAAAAATTTTTAAAAAGCTAGCGGGAAGGATCCAGGCGTAGGGAGAGATTATTATGGAATAAGACAAAGGGAAAGTAACTGGAACATAATGTGCTCATCAGTTCCTAGCTAGTTCCTTTCTGAACCACAGATATGCTGTTTGATGTGGCCAAGATAAGATGATCACCTTCTAAAATAGGAATTCCCGGGTGGTCCAGTGGCTAAGACTGCATGCTTCCAATGCTGGAGGCCCGGGCTGGATCCCCGGCCAGGGAATTAGACCCCACATGTCACAACTAAGAGTCCACAAGGCACAACTAAGACCCGGCACAGCCAAATAAATATTTTTTTTTAAGTCATAATTTTTAAGTCATTTCTAAAAAACATAAAATAGTAATATGGATATGGAGAGTTCCCTGGTGGTCCATTGGTGCTGTGGCCCAGGTTCAGTCAGAGAAGATCCTACAAGCTGAGCAGCACAGCTAAAAAAAGGTTCTAAAAGAAATAAAATAGTGATACAATAATCCTAATAAGGCCAGCTTCTGCGGCAGATACCTCCTGTAGGGAGCATATAAATGATTTCAACCTGCTACACACTCTACTGGGTCTTCTCAGCACCTGATTTAAAATGCAGGGCAATCTGGGTGCTCCTACGGGTATGCATGCTACAGAATTGGCATAAAAGTGGGATCGAGGGGACCTTCAAAAATTCATAATTGTAATGGAGGTGCCATGAAAAAATCTGGGGCCAAAGAGTACTCTTGGAATCTGCATTCAGTACAACTTGACCAAGCTTTTAAGAAAACATTCAGATACTGAACAAAAGAGAACTGAACTACCTATACAACGACATAATAGGAAGAGACAGGCTTGTTTTTAAGAGATTCCAAGGTTTGTGACCCAAACAAACACTCCTATCGTCAGAGTTTTCTTTGACAAAACCACCTTCAGTGAATTATACTGTATGAATAAATAGTAAGCAACTAACATGTCAGAACTCGAGGACTCTTGTTCTGCTAAGTAGGAAGAAAGAGTTAGATATACACACATATGTATGTGTATTTAATGATGATATTTAAATATTTATACATATTTAAGTTTATAATAACTTACTAGCACAAATTCAGAAGAGAATGGCTACCTCGTTGTTTAGGGGCTAAGTCTTGCGACTCCTTTGTGAACCCATGGACTGTAGCCCACCAGGCTCCTCTGTCCATGGGATTTCCCAGGCAAGAATATTGCAGTGGGTTGCCACTGCCTTCTCCAGGGGATCTTCCAGACCCAGAAACTGAACCCAAGTCTCCTGAATTAGTAGGCGGATTCTTTACCAGTGAGCCACTAGGGAAGCCCGAATGGCCACTTAACAGTCTATAAAAGGAACTCCTCACACCAGAAAGTCCAAGGTCATAGAATGATGAAAAAACTCAGAAAAGATGGTCTTTTGTGGTAGAAACCATGGGAGAAGGAGGGAATCATAGGCTAAGCTAGTGTAATCGTAAGCTATGTGAGAGTTTCAAAGGAAGCCCGGGAGATTATAGATCTCCATGTCTCTGAACACAGGACCTCTTGAAACTTTCTTCAAACCTAGCCTCCACTGAGCTCATGAGCAGGATACTACTCATGCGTGGTGTGCACGGTGTCATACCAGCAATCCTGTGCATGCGTGTTAAGTCATGTCTGATTCGTTGTGACCATATGGCCTACAGTCTGCCAGGCTCCTCTGTCCATGGGATTCTCCAGGCAAGAATACTGGAGTGGGTTGCCATGCCCTCCTCCAGGGCATCTTCACAACCCAGGGATCGAACCCAGGTCTCTTATGTCTCCTGCATTGGCAGATGGGTTCGTTACCACTAGCACCACCTGGGAAGTTCTTAGAAGGCAGCGAAATTCCAGAAGTGACATCAATTCTTCTGTAAGTACAAACCCTGAAATGCGCCATGATGGTTGATAGGCTGGAGCCAGCTGGCTGTAGCACTGTGGTGTCTGAGCTGATCAAGGTGAAGGTTTTCTGATGACTTTCCCACCAGAAGGAGTGGCCTGACTGTACACTAAGTTTGGGTACAGCTGAAGGGCTTTACACATGGGTTACTCGTCATCACCGCAGAACGTGACCTCACCCTTTGGGTTCAGCCCCTGCAGGCTTATTATAACCTGTAGTGATAAACAACTCATCCACGACACCTTGTTACATTAAACACTCAAATTCTTTAAAAAGAATTATTTTAGTAATGACTAAATTCATGGAAAAATACAAGCTTCCAATTCATTGGTGATCATCCTGGGGCAATTCGCTGCAATCATGCTGTCCTAGTTGTGTGAAGAAATTGGTTTGGTACGGTTAGAAGAAAATTTGTCTGGGGGTTGAGAAGGTCCTAGCTCAGTCACCACCACCTTGACATGTGACCAATATATATCACTTAATTTAGGGGAAGAGCTTCCCTGGTGGCTCAGTGGTGAAGAATCTGCCTGCCAACGTAGAAGACTAAGAGACCCGGGTTCGATCCCTGTGTCGGGAAGATCCCCTGGAGCAGGAAATGGCAACCTGCTCCAGTATTCTTGCCTGGAAAATCCCGTAGACAGAGGAGCCTGGTGAGGCTACAGTTCATGGGGTCACAAAGAGTCAGACAGAACTTAGCAACTAAACAACTACAATAACCTAGGGGAAGGTGGCATTAGATAGAAGTATTAAGGTCCCTTTCAATGTAATCTTTTCTGTCCCCCACAGGGATTCTGAACTGTCCTCTTTTAATATCTTTCAGTTCAGTCACTCAGTCATGTCTGACTCTTTGTGACTCCAAGGAATGCAGCATGCCAGGCTTCCTTGTCCATCACCAACTCCCAGAGTTTACTCAAACTCATGTCCATTGCGTCAGTGATGCCATCCAGCCATCTCATCCTCTGTCGTCCCCTTCTCCTCCCGCCTTCAATCTTTCCCAGCATCAGGGTTTTTTCCAATGAGTCAGTTCTTCACATCAGGTGGCCAAAGTATTGGAGCTTCAGCATCAGTCCTTCCAATGCATATTCAGGACTGACTTCCTTTAGGATTGACTGGTTTGATCTTCTTGCAGTCCAAGGGAGTCTCAAGAGTCTTCTCCAACACCACAGTTCAAAGCATCAATTCTTCAGTGCTCAGCTTTCTTTAGACTCTAACTTTCACATCCATACATGACTACTGGAAAACCATAGCCTTGACTAGACAGACCTTTGTTGGCAAAGTAATGTCTCTGCTTTTTAATATGCTGTCTAGGTTGGTCATAGCTTTTCTTCCAAGGAGGAAGTGTATTTTAATTTCATGGCTGCAATCATCATCAGCAGTGATTTTGGAGCCCCCCAAAATAAAGTCAGCCACTGCTTCCACTGTTTCCCCATCTATTTGCCATGAAGTGATGGGACTGGATGCCATGATCTTAGTTTTCTGAATGTTGAGTTTTAAGCCAACTTTTTCACTCTCCTCTTTCACTTTCATCAAGAGGCTCTTTAGTTCTTTTTCACTTTCTGCCATAAGGTGGTATCCTCTGCATGTATGCAATTATTGATATTTTTCCTGGCAATCTTGATTCCAGCTTGTGCTTCATCCAGGCTGGCATTTCTCATGATGTACTCTACATATAAGTTCAATAAGCCTTGAAGTACTCCTTTCCCAATCTGGAATCAGTCCATTGTTCCATGTTCGGTTCTATCTATTGCTTCTTGACCTGCATACAGATTTCTCAGGAGGCAGGTAAAGTGGTCTGGTATTCCCATCTCTTTAAGAATTTTCCTTGGTTTGTTGTGATCCACACAGTCAAAGCCTTTGCTGTAGTCAATAAAGCAGTAGTAGATGTTTTTCTGGAACTCTCTTGCTTTTTGATGATCCGACGAATGTTGGCAATTTGATCTCTGGTTCCTCTGCCTTTTCTAAATCCAGCTTGAACATTAATATCTTTAGATACCTCCAAAGGCATCATTTTTCACATTCACAAGATTGCTTCCTAAGCAACTGTCAGGACACAGTAAATAACATTAGGACATCACAGTGTTAGGACACTGTAAATAACATTATCGCTAGGTATACTGAGTTGAATACTGTCCTCTCAAAATCCATATCCACCTGGAACCTCAGAATATGACATTATTTGGAACTAAGGTCTCTGCAGATATAATTAGTTAAAAGGAGATAATACTGGATGAGGGTGAGCCCTCCATCCAGTGACTTTTAAGAAGGTCATGTGAAGACACAGAGATTAAGGCAATGTGCAGATGTGGG
This sequence comes from Ovis aries, assembly GCF_016772045.2. Lineage (NCBI taxonomy): Eukaryota > Metazoa > Chordata > Mammalia > Artiodactyla > Bovidae > Ovis > Ovis aries. Next base: position 21,428,651 of record NC_056063.1, on the reverse strand, counting down.
CAGGGCGACTTCCCTGGCGGTCCAGTGGTTAAGATTCTGAGCTCCCAATGCAGGGGGCAAGGGGCTGACCCCTGGTAAAGGAACTAAGATCCCACATCCTGCACTGTATGACCAAAACATAAAAAATAATAATAATTTTAAAAAATAACTCTTAATTAAAAAAATAAAAAAGATGTGGGCAGGGACTGGAGTGACCCATCTACCAGGCAAGGAACTCCAAGGATTCCAGCAGTCCCACAAACTTTCAGGAACACATAATATTTCTATTTAGGTTTTTTAGATGTTTGCTTCATGTATCTATCTTACTAATTTCAGGAAGCAGAGTATGGACATCAAATTCTTCTATACGCTAAGCCTGTCATTTAAACATAAGGTGCACTCATTGCGTCAACTGTTGAGAGTAATTTTATCCTTCTCGTTAAGTGCCCAACTTTGGCTGTAGCATCCTGAGTGGCAGGAACTGCAATGCCTTCCCTCTTTCCTTCAACAGACCTTTCACAAAGTTTCCACGCCCAGGAAACAACATGGAAACACGTGGCCTCTGCCTTCAGGCAGACGACAGTCAGGTGAAGGAAACAGACCCGTAACCAAATGAGGCAACAGGCAGGATGGAAAGCCTTGAACAGAGGCAGGAAGGGCTCCTGACCAGCAGTGTGGGGTGGGGACAAAGCCCAGGCTCCAAGGCTCAGAGTTCCTAGCTCCACTAGGAGGTATTTCCTGGCTATGTGAGCCGGGGAAGCATGTGAACTCTCTAGGCCTTAGTCTTATTCGAAAAATGTGAGTAACATCACCCACATCATAGAATTACTTTGAAGCTGTAATGAGGGAATATATGTCAAGCAGAGTGCCTGATGGGGCTTCTCCAGCAGCTCAGCAGGTGAACAGTCTGCCTGCTATGCAGGCAGTGAGGTTCGATTCCCGGGTTGGAAAGATCCCCTGAAGGAGGAAATGGTAATCCACTCCAGAATTTTAGCCTGGAAAATCCCACAGACAGAAGAGGCTGGCGGGTTACAGTCCAAAGGGTCTCAAAGAGTCAGACACGACTGAACACGTGCATGCGAGGGCCTGGTACACAGGAATGCTCAATAAAGGTTTATTCTCTTTCCTTTTTCATTCCCTTGGATAAATGATACGAACTCGAAGACTATAATAACCACTAGAACTACCAAAACGGTAGCATCAAATCCATATATGGTCAATATCATTTATTTTTATACAATAACCCTTATTCTGAATGCTCACCACTATACAGAGCAATCCTTTCCTCTGATCACAATCAAACTTCCTGTAACACATACATGAAATTCATCTTCAAAGAACAGAGATTTTATAAACTTGGGGCCTTGTTCAAAAACTTTCCAGTAACTATCTATTTATCTTGGCAAGATTTTAATAAAACTTTTGGCTCCCTATCAGTTTTGTTTTGTTTTTGTTTTTAAGTTTTTTCTGTTGTTGGTTTATTTATTTATTTGGCTGCACTGGGTCTTCCTTGCTGGGCATAGCCTTTCTCTAATTGCAGTACTCCGTCTTCTCATTGTGGTGGCCTCTCTTGGTTTAGAGCACAGACTCAAGGGTGCACAGGCTTAGCTGCCCTGAGGCATGTGGCATTTTCCCAGATCAGGAATCGAACCCATTTCCCCGGCATTGGCAGGCAGATTCCTAACCACTGGACGACCACGGAACTCCCTCCCTAACAGTTTGGATGAAGAAGGAAAAATATAAAGATGACATGAGTTTCACCCACCCACCCCACCCCATGCCATTCACTGTGCCTAAAACACCTTTTCCTTCCTATCTCTATCAGTCTCCATGGCCCTGTCCCAGACCGCTCTCCACTACTTTCTTCTGACCCCACCGGCCGCCACCGTCACGTTTACCAGTATAGTGCTATTCCTGCTGTAGTTTTTTTTTTACTTTGTGTTATTAATATTTATTTCATAACTTCACTTTTCATTCTGCCCCAAGCCAAACAAGCTCTTTGACATCAGGAGCCACATGTTAGAGCTGAGCAGAACGGTTTGCACACAGCTGATATTTACATATTTGTTGGCTGACTAGAATACACAAGGCATTATGACAGAAAAAAATTTTAAGTCCTACTTCATCAGGAATAGCAGTTAGCACAATCTGACTGACTTCTTTCAACATTAAAACAGAAGGCGTTTCCGAAAACTCAAATGCAGGATGAATTAAATTATTGGCAGAACTTCTTCCCCTGTAGAAGTTAGTTCCATTGTGAAAATCATTTTGAATAGCAAGAGAACTGTACAAATAAACTATCTCAGAATTTAAGCAGGTACTTATTACAACCAATATATATTGTAATATATTACAACCAATAATATATTATAATTAATATATCTATTAATATATACTATATATACTTAGTCAACAACTTACTTAACAAATTATTCACTGAGTCCCTAATTTGTACTACAAAGAACCATACGAGCTAAGATCCAATGGGAGAGGAGATGGATTAAAGACTGGCCAGTTCCTTAGTGAACACTTTAATGGAAGAGACAGACTTGAAAACTTTTCACAAAACAGTTTAAATAAGCAGTATGATATAACTAACCTACCGAGTATTGTGTGTGATAAATTTTAATTGGGAGGCCTCAGGAACCACTAGTCCAAGAAAAAAGGAAAAAAAGAGAGAAAAGATGACATTTGAATAAGACCTTGAGAGAGGGAGAACTGGGACTGTAGACCCAGACGGCGGAAGGAGGCTCTGGGCTACACGGCCAGAAAGAACAAAAGCTATGGACGTGAAAATAAACCCACCTTCAGTTTTGCTTCTCTCAGTAGGTGACCTAACTTGCTACTTCACGAGAAAAATAAAAGGTCATTTCTCTCTTATATCGCAAAACAGCCTCTGTCTTTCCCTAGCTTAAAAATTAAGTCTCCCCACTCTTTCCCAAACCTGAATTCTCCACGTTGTTCTGGGCCCCCTAGGTGCTCGTCTGCTACACATCTTGCTCTGGCACTCACCTTCTCTCTTACCCTCTCCTTCTGTGGCCAAACTTTTGAAAGAATGGTCTCTCTTCTTGTTACCTCTATTTCTTTTTTTTTTTTTTTAATTTTATTTATTTATTTGGCTGCTCTGGGTCTTAGTTGTAGCATGTGGGATCTAGCTTCCCGACCAGGGATCGAACCTGGGCCCCCTGCACTGGGAGCTCAGAGTCTTAGCCACTGGACCACCAGGGACGTCCCTATTTCGTTTTTTTAAAGATTGTGTTTAGTTTTGGCTGTGCTCCATCCGTGCTGTTGCTCAGGCTTTTCTCTGGCTGCGGCAAGTGGGAGCTACTCTCCAGACGCGCCATGCGGGCTCCTCACCATGGCGGGCTCCTCACCACGGCGGCCTCTCTTGCTGCGGAGCGCAGGCTCTAGGGCAGGGGGCTTCAGTGGCTGTGGCCCCCTGGCTCTAGAGCGTGGGCTCAATAGTCGTGGCTCAGAGGCTTAGCTGCCCCACAGCATGTGGGATTTTCCCGGATCAGTGATCAAACCCGTGTCTCCTCCTATATTAGCAGGCAGATTCTTTACCACTGAGCCACCAGGGAAGCCCTCTACTTCATTTTTAATACACTGCTCAGTTGCACAAGGTTAACTGCCTCCTCAATCTCTTATATGCAGCAAAATAAAGTAAAATAACGATTTACTTTCTGTGTTTTAAAGTTAAGTGAACCACTAGTATTTCTTCTAAAATATATTTGGTATATTTAGGATACAGAGAATTTATGGTCTCTGAAAAGAATTTCTCATGTCCAGCAAGTAAACTATTCAATAGGTGAGATTCTGTAAGCATTTTTAGTAAAGAACCTTGCATTGTAGTGATCAATGAGAATTCTGAACGTTAAACACCCTGGTCTCTCGCTATATTGTTCCCTAATACAGAACTCTTTACAATTCTTCACATGAAAACAGGCAGGGTATACAGTTCATCTTCTTCAGCAATATACAAGAGAGAATTTTAAGGAAATTATTTCATTCAAGCCGGAGTCTTAATCTTTTTTGGAAGACTGAGTAAGATGAGATTTGGTATCTTGACACCAGGCTGACACACCTAGAGAACCATTTTAGTCCAGTTCCTCACTATGATCCAGTTTTCTGGCAATTTCATTTATAAAGGAATAATGATACAATAAATAGCCAGAACTCTCCAGAACTTACTTTGCTCACCTGTCTTGCCTTCAAAGCCAAATTTATCAGCACCCACCAATCCCCAAGACTGATTTCCCAAAATGCAGAGAATCTCTTCTACGCTATACACGCAGAGAAGGCTTTTCACAGAGAGTGAGTGTCACACAGACTACTGCATGAATTGCTGGCGATACATGGATCTCAGCTCATCTTTTCAGATTTCCTCTTGTGATGAAACCTCAGCTCGCTGAACAATCCAATTATCTCTCCTTGCCTTTTAAAAGTAAATTTATACTGCACACACCACACTTGTTAAAAATGGCTCTCCTTAAAAAAGACAACAGTCTGTATCATGACCTTCAATTCCAACCTAAGGAACAGGGTTTACAGACCTCCCAAATGCATTAGATCTTATAGGACTTCTGTAAATATTTGGCAAAGGACTGATTGTTATATGTAACAATATCATTAAAATATTGTTAAATTTACATAACAACCACCCAACAAATGTTTTCACTAAAGATCAAATAGCAAATGTCAGGCTCGCCTCTCCAGACCCCGAAGCGGGGCTGGGTCAAGACCAGAAAGGAAGACCCACATTCCATGTATCTAAATTTGTTAAAATTTTAAGTCAATTTAAACTATTAGATATGGCCTCTTCCTCCAATCTAGACAAACATACCTTCAGCCACTTGGAGGCACAGGTATAAAGTCAGAGTTTTTAGGCCCTCTGAAGTTCCCTGTCACAGTGTGGCGACAGGAGAGAGCCACCTTGCCCACCCATGCGGGCATCCTACCCACCTCAAACTACTGCCCCTGAACCACCCTTCAGGCTAAGGGCACACAGTTTTATCCTCCTCAGGACAGATCCAGGGAAAAGGCCCATGGAGGCCCTAGAAGCAGGCCCTAAGCTCTTTGGGGGCAGGAAGTTTCCAGAGTTAAGTACCCAGAGCATGGGCGTGAGTGGAGTGAGGGCTGAGGCTGCACACAACCTCTGGCCCCTCAGATCCTTCATCCTGTGCGGAGGCGTGCCAGAGAGGGGTCCTCTAACTCCCAGGTCCCAGAGCAGGGCCTCTCTTGCCCACGAGTAAAGACAATACTGGAGAATTTACCAGATCGGCCATCTTACTAGTTAATATACTAGTTGAAAATAAATATGTAAAACGATGATTAAGTCATAAAACCTGAAATTCCAATCTCTGATCACTTCAGTTCCCTCAAGATCTCTAACCAATGGGTCTAATGTTTATCTGGATCTACTCAACAGACTAAATCTAGGTCCTGTGCTTTCTTAACAAATTTGTACAAATGGATAGAATTCTATTCACATGTTCAAGGGCGGTAAAGAAGACCTCAAGGAGCAGGAGGAAGAAGGTCAACATCAAGTATCAAAGTTGAGATCAGACACCTAGGTCTAGGAGAGCGTTTTCCTTGTGTCCCGTCACGTACGTGGAGCCACGTAAGGCGCCATGCTTAACCATCTCATCAAAGCCACCAGTATCACAGCTTGCTCTTGCCAACCCCCAGAACCAGGCAGTTCACCCCATGGCCTTGGAATGCCCCTACTCTAACCACCATGAAGGTGGACATGTGTATCAAGCCGAATCTCATTGGCATGTGACACTGATGACACCTCTCCCTGCACCTTACCAGTATTTGCTGCAGTGCAATTTCCACTTAACTTGGCAAGAAAATTAATTTGCTAATTTGAAAAAAAGAAAAAACACTAATAAATCATTTTCATCACAATACACATATACATACTCCACAGGAGGGGGAAGTATTTCAACTGGAAATCTTATTTATGGGTACTTACTGAGATTGTACCATTGTCTAGACCTATGGACAGTCTTCTTGTTTCCGGGTTAAAAGACATGCATGAACATGGAGCTGAAAGAAATGAACATGTTGATGAAATTAACAAAACGATGATGCTCGTGGATTCAGGAGTGACTGACTAGCTCAAAGTGTGCGGCTACTTTTCTCCCCCCACTATTTCCCGACAAACAGTTCATGGAACTCCCGCTCACAGAAAATAAAAACAGTAATTTGACAACCAACCCTGAGTTTTTCAGTTATCCTTTTAATGACTGTAACAAGTAAGACACAAACTGGACAGGTTCCAGGCAGTGTGGTCTTGCCTGTTCTGTCAATACTAGTCTAAATTTGCTCGAGTAGATTAACAACATTGTGCTGGGTAAGCCTTCTGTCACCAGTCTCTCTCTTCCATGAAAACCCCATCTTTAATGGAAATAATCCATTTTTGCTGAACTAAGGACACAAAAGAAAGACCTTATTTCCGGCCCCCTCCTTGCCCTGCACACAAAAGAACAGAAATCTATTTTTTTTAATTCAGAACTGATTGGTGGCATGTGGACTAACAGAAATCTTTTACTGCCAGCACTCAAAGCAGATGCAAGAGGCTGCCGATTCGGAAAAGGCTCGAAGGCTTTGTCTCAAGCCTCCAAGCAGCTCAACACAGGGACAGGCTCCAGAGAAAAGAAGTCGGATGGGTCAGTTCACCCAGACCTGGACAGGGCCTCCCTGCCGGGCGGGACTGACCCCCTCGCTACCACCACGCTTGAGTGAAGGGAGCAGGCTTGGAAATCCCAAACTGCCAGGTCAGTTTCCAGTTCCCAGCCTCTTTCTCTATGCTTACTGGTAAGAATGGGGGCCTTTTGACAACTTTATTTCATATCGAAATGGTGTTCTACAAAGCTCAACATAACTTATACTCATTTTTCTCTTCTTTTCTTTATTTATTTTGGCTATACCACATGGCATATGGGATCTTAGTCCTCGAATCAGGGACCAAACCCGCTTCCCCTCCACTGGAAGCTAAGAGTCTTAACCACTGGGCTGCCACAGAAGTCCTCAACATAATTTTTCGCAGTAGCCCTACAGGTCTTGAATTATCCATCATCAAAATCATAATCAACATCAAATATTTTTATTCATATTTTTAAGTTATGATTAGATGTCTTAACCAAGGTCACACAGGGTAAAAAAAAAGCTGAAGGAGGTTCAAAGGCAGATTTCAAACACACAGTCCTATTTTCAAATACTTTTAAACTATTAAAAAAACAAAAACACTTCAAGTTCTACTAACAGAACCATTTCATAAACACTTGGTAACATCTTTTTGATTCTCTATACAAGGGCCATGACCACCAACAACAAAATGCTCTGAACTGCAAAAACTACTTACTTTTTTCTAATTTTGAGACATGATATATTTAATAAATAGAAATATATACCCCCCCCCACCAAACTTTCACCAATATAGCAGAATATCTTCTTTTTGTTTAGCCACAAATTTAAACCAGATTCCCAAAAGAACACTGCTGGGAAAAAAGCAATCAAACAATATTTAACATACTGCCCTAAGAAAGCCAGTCTTACTCATCTTTGGCCTATAAACTCTGTTACCGAAATCTCTACACACATGCTAAGATGCCAGGTCTCATAATCCCATAACATATGTGCAGGATTAAAATTTAATGATTCCATGGAAAACTATCATGTTAGCTGAAAAAAGCAAAAGAAAAAATTATACTGATTATAGTACTACATAAAGGACACATACATAAAAATACACATGGAAAAACTCAACACAGTTCTTATGTTTGAGTGACATAAGTATTTCTATAACATGGTCTTTGCTTATTATTTTGCTATTCTTGTTAAAATTTTTACATATCTAACAATTTATTATGATATAAGTATGCGTATATGAAGCAAAATTGGACTGCAGTCCAAGTGGCTACTACATAATAAAGAAAAATCTCATCACTCAGCTGCCTCCCTGACCATATAAAAGTATTTCCTATGTGATTTACTCAAAACTTCCTATCTGGCTATGTAATAATTAGAAAACCCACTGATCTCCGATTGTGATTTAAAAGACTGTTTTTTTCTCAATACTGCACAAGCTACCCTTAAATCAACACTGCTATTTCGTTATTCCTTATTTTACCCCCATTTACTAAATTTTTTGTCATACTTCAACAAAAATTTAGAATGCTTACTATGTTCAAGACATTTGATGCAATGATATATAAGATATTATAGCTGTCATCAAGGAATTGATAGATTACACCACCAACTATATATAGGAGCCACAATATAAAACTTGTCCCCAACGTCACCTCCTTGGTTCACATCACTTCATACGGATAGTAAGAAATGCCTTCAGGATGCAAAAGGAAAAAAACCTTTCCTAAATAAGTAAAAGAAGCTTTAACAGAAGTTCTGTTGTTGCAGAACCCATATGATAGAACTCATGTGGCCTTAGACAGGGGATTGACAGAGACTGGGATATTACCTCCCAGGTGCCCCCCAAAGTGTAAACATTCTTTCAAAGAGGCATTATGGCAAAACACCAAAAAAAAAAACCCTACAAAAAATTGTGTGTGTGTGTGTGAAGACTTTCAATAGGTAAGTCTTATGATGCTTTTCAAACCACTTCCTCACTATGACATTCCCATAGGAAGAAGCCCTGGGTTGGTTACCCATAGGCGATGCAGGGCCAAGGAGGAAAGAAGTGGATTGAAAGAAATATTGGGACTTTCCTGGTGGTCCAGTGATTCAGAATCTGACTTCCAATGTAGGGTCCATTCTTGATTGAAAAACTAGGATCCTACATGCCAAAGGGCAACTAAGCCCATTCCCCACAACGAGAGAAGCCCAGAAGAGGCAACAAAGACCCAGAGCAACCAAAATTTTAAAAAAACAATAAAAACCACCTTACTTAAAAAACAAAAAGAAATATCGATGCCCACATTTGATGTTATAGTGTCTTTCCATTTCAGGGTTGAAGGAGTAGATAAATTGACTCAGAGATCCTTCTAACTTCAACTCACCAGAAATTAATTGAAAAAGCAACCTCTGAAAGTCTAGTGCTATGGTCCATATGCAGTAAGCTCCTATTCATCCATGCAAAAAAATATCAAAGGGCAAAACTGTCTGAGGAAGCATACTAAGACACAGTAAAGTCATAATTATGACCACATGGTCGAGGGAATCCTGCAGAAGGAAGCATAAGGGAAGAAACAAACAAAATATGATTTAGACCCAATGTTTGTAGCCAGGTTGCAAAAACACAATATTTCACAAAGAAGAATTCAGCTGTAACAACTAATAATTCACCAGTCAATGAAGAAATAATTGGGTCTTTCTGACGGCTGAAAGTTCAGGTCAGAGATGAACTTGGTTGAGAGACTGTTCTATTCGCCCACCTTAAACATGTATTCTCCAATAGTCAAGCAAAGTGGCTGGCTGAAATACATTTTATCTAGAAATAAGGGAAGGAGCTTAACCAGTGGTAAAGAATCCACCTGCTAGCGCAAGAGACGCAGGTTCGATCCCTGATCCAGGAGGGTCCCACATGCCAGTGTCAACTAAGCCCGTGTGCCACAGCTATGGTGCCTGTGCCCCAGAGCCCAGGAGCTGCAACTAGTGAGCCTGCACGCCACGACTACTGAAGCTGGAGCAGCCCAGAGCCTGTGATGTGCAGCAAGAGAAGCCCACTGCAACGAGGGGTTTGAGTACCACAGCCAGAGAGCAGCCCCCACTCCCCAAAACCGGAGAAAAGCCGGAGCAGCAGTGGAGACCCAGCACAGCCAAAAACAGATCAGTAAATAAAATTACTTTTTTTTTTTTAATGAAGAAACAAGAGAAGTCTCATTTTCCAAGTTGTCTGATCAAGACTGGCCATCTCCCTGCTTAGTCTCAGACTGACGACACTCAAAAGAAGGATATTTGGCAAAATTTTAGGAAGCAAGACCATGAAAAGTACAAATATGATAGGAAAGAAATTTGTAGAGGTCTGTGGGTAATGGGAAATAATACTCTCTCATATTAGTGTCAGGACTTGGTGGACTGTGTTTTGCAATACTGAATGTTTTTTAAAAATGAAATCTGGTAGTTTAAGGCATGGGTTCAGCTTAAAGTTCAGGGAGAATGAAAAGAGAACCCCTAGTCTGGATGATTATATTAATGCCCATATAATTTGAAGGGGGAAAAGCTCAGGATATGAGCCGGTATGGTGCTAGCGGTAAAGAATCCGCCTCCCAATGTGGGAGATGCAAAAGATGCTGGTTCGATCCCTGGGTCGGGAAGATCCCCTGGAGAAGGAAACGGCAATCCACTCCAGCATTCTTCCCTGGAAAATCCCATGAACAGAGATTTTCCATAGGTAAAATACTGACTGATAGCCTGGTGGGATACAGTCCCATGGAGATCACAAAGAGTTGGACATGACTGAACAGCTGACCACGCATTGGCCCTAAGCAAAGGGAACACAAGAAACCAACGTCAACTTCAAGGGACCAATAGTTAAATGGATTAGAGAGAAACTGGCTAATTGAATTTCTAACTTATCCCATGGACGATCTAAGAAGAAATATTGCTCTTGCTTTCTAAAAAAACATAAGTTGAGAGGAGGCATTCTCAAAATACTTCTATTTGGGGGAAAGTTTACCCATTTCTAGCATTTAAACCTATAATTCTTTCATTTTATGACTAATTTATTTCCTGTCCTTTGCTGATCATTTGAACTTTACTCAAATAAACACAAGTTCCAATGAAGGTTGAACTGTGGATTTCAATCACTCTGACAGCTTTACTATGCTAAAGGCATTATTTGGCAGGAGACACTAATCTTCATGGGATGTGCTGAATGGATGTGGGAACTTTAAATAAGCAACAGTACACTGTGAATAAAACTTCAGGTATTTAAAGGCATCCTGGTGAAGTTAAATGTCAGGATCCTTATTCTTCAATTAAAAATAAAGTAAAAAACAAACAAACAAAATGTCAGGATTCTATAATAAGAGGGCCTTGACTAGAGAGGCATACAAAGAGAACCCCACCACCATAAAGCAAAGATTTAATTAATTCCCGGACACTAATCCATTCAGCTGTGCGTCACAAAATAATATTTATAGTATATAAATATATACTTTTTTATAGTATTTGGCCCATGTTTTACCTTACTAAGAACACTTATATTTAGGACCTCAATTGCCTAGCATGAAAAAGAATTTTTCTTTTAAATCAAATATTTTATGAACTCAATTAAAATTAACCCTTGGTTTTGTTTTAATTTAGTCTAAGTAACATCAGTAAAATGACGGTGAATGGGCAGTGGTCCCTTTTTCTCCCAGACAAGTTTTAAGTGACAGTAAAGTCATCTGACTATAGGAAGCTTTAAATTACTCTGTCAGATGAAAATCAGAGTATGCTAAATAAATGTTATAATCGTTCAGATTAATTAATATCTGTTATCTTTAGCTTGGATCATTTGTTCTCCTTCAATTCTGTAAAATATCAAACTTCCTTGGGTACTTTTTCTTCTGAGTAAACAGAAGATCAAAAGATCAGATTACAGTGTTATTCTGGAAAATGTCAATAATAAAAACAAGTCATTTTCTACACATGGTTCTATAATACAACCTATACTAAAAAGAGACCAACAAAGGAGCAGTATATGTCACAATGAAGAACCAAGAAGTTATGTGAAATAAGATATGAGCTAAACAATAGGATGAGCATTTCTGAATTATATACACATCCCCCACAGCCAACAAACTTCCTCAGCTGAATTAAACATGCTGTTTAAAACTCACCCAAGAAAGCACTACCTTATAAAAACAGAAATACCAAATTCATTATTTTAAATAACTTTCAGTCATTCATCTTCCCACGTGAAATTTCCCCGAAAACTCCAATAAACCCAGCAGAAAGGGCGGGACAGCGCACAAACCCCCTCCACAGTCCCAAGCCTTGGACCTCACAATGGGAACATCACAGACTAACTCATTTCCATCCCAAATACAAGTATATCAATACGAGCACATTAATCATTTCCATTTTCTAAATCCTCAATTTCAAGCTGCTCTAAGACTACAATTCCAACAGATGGGACACCAATCCAGCAACAACCTCACAAATCAGCCAATCTTTCCTAAATTCCTCTGGGTTAAGATGAGCAAAGAGAGTGTATATTGCTAAACACCAACAACTTGAAGATAATTTACAAATATTTACTTGACATATAACCAAAATATTTATGCAAATCTGAGAAACAGAAAACGGACAGCTTATCTGTCAGGTTCAGAGCAGAGAAAAGGACAGGACTCGCCCAAAGTCAGTCAGCAAATTGGCAGCAAACATGAAAATCGAAGTCCAGTTTCCCACCCAGGCACAAGTGCTATCCTATGAGCAATGATGAACACTCCAATATTAAACAATGCATCTTTATCAGAATTTAATGCAAACAGTATGTTCAAACTGCATCTCTCATTTGTCTTAACTAAGATAACTTACTCCATGCATTCCCTACCTCATTTCACAAAGAATTGAAAATGGCTTTAAAAGCAGATACAAAAAACAACAACAACAACAAAGGCTAGAAGTAAGCAAAACGTCTTGACTGAGGAAAATATATCAAATCTGAGAAAGAAAATCAAAAGAAAGATCTGTGGGGAATATAACGGAGCCCATGTTCCACCTTACCTATAAGGACTATGTACCAGGTCCATAGGGTTGCTCCTCCTAACCTTTTTCACCTCACAGATCACACAGAAACTTAGATGTGAGCAAAACAGCCTGGAGGAAATGGAACAGACTGCTGGGGCCCCGATGACTGGATGGCTCCTGCCCAAATAACCAGATCAGTTTGCGGGGCCCAGAATCCATTTGGATCATCCCAGGACGCTGTAACACAGGATGAGAAGTTCTGCCTTAGAGAAAGCCAGGGGTTTCTGGCTCTCCTACCTGAAAAGTCATTTTCGTTAGTGTTTCTTCAAAGGGGCGCTGAGCATGATGGCAGATGAATGCTCATGGCGGCAAGACTTACAATAGCCGGGACACGGACGCAACCCAAGTGTCCGTCAACCAAGGAGCGGATAAAGAAGATGCGGTGCACATATACAGCGGAGTACTACTCAGCCATAAAAGAGAAATAATGCCATTTGCAGCGACTTGGATGGACCTAGAGACTGTCACACTGAGTAAAGTAACAGAAAGACAAGCATCCTACGAGATCACTTATAGGTAAAACAAAAAGGGGTACAAGTGAACTTATCTACAAAACAGAATAGAAACACAGATGTAGAAAACACACTTACAGTTACCGGGGGGTGGGGGGAGTAGTGGGGAGGGATAAACTGGGAGACTGGGATTGACATATACACCCCACTATATGTAAAACAGATGGCTAATAAGGACCTACCGCATAGCACAGGGAACTCTACTCTGCACTCTGTAATGGCCTATGTGGGAAAGGAATCTAAAAAAGACTGGATATATGCATTTGTGTAACAGATTCCCTTGAGTGTATACTTGAAACTGACACAAAATAATCAACTAGACTCCAATAAAATTTTGTTTAAAGAGGCAGATAAAACATTTCATGTATACACACAGCAGTATGAGCTGAGAGCCCAATGAATGCAGGCATTTCTGCAGAAGGATAACACGAAGCAGAAACTCTCAGAATATGGGTGAATAGTCGACTGCATATATATCCTTTATACTACACATCACAAATAATAAACAGCCTTTCGCTCAACCAGGCTGACGAAAAAATAAATAAAACTGGAAAAGCAGGCAGTTCAAAATGAAGGTTTTTAGTGAGGACTAGAGTTCCTGCACTTTATTGTTTAACTATTATTTGATTGTTGACTTAAATTTTAAAGTTTTAAAAATCTTAGATTTATTTTTATTGAGCTAACATTGGTTTATAACATTACATACATTTCATAACATTACATAGTGCGGTGTAAGATGTTATGGAAAAAGCTAAACAAACTTTCTGGCCACCCCAACGTTTCTACACTTGCTACAGCGTGTTCCCCACCAAAAATCTAGTTTCCACCTGTCACCACGCATCTGATCCCCTTTATGCGTTTTGCCTCACCTCTGGTAACCACTAATCTGTTCTCACTGTATCTATGTATTTATTTTGATTCGGTTTGTTCATTTATTTTATTTGTTGGTGCTTTTCATATTGCACAAGAGGGAAGTCATATGGTCTTTATCTTTCTCTGTCTGACTTACTTCACTGAGTAGAGTTCTTATACTTCAAAAAGTTGGCTGAGCAAATGGTCAAGTGGCCACACTGGTAGGAAAACTGAAGGGGCCCAACCACAGCCTCAGCCTGGACAAATGCCATCCCACCAGATGGGATTTTCAAGGCAGAGAGCTGAAGATCCTACAAAATGGTCATTTTATTTATTGGGTGTGCCTTTTATTTGTAGTCACCTTTGAACAGCCATCTTCTGCTCTGCTTCGGGGATAAATGCATAAACACTTAGGAGCCAAAGTAAGTTCCATCTGTCTGTCCCGGCAGTGACAGAATCCACAGAGGTTTTCCAATTGCCCAATCCTCAACTCAGGCCTGAGACTCTGGCCTTCTTAAACTCCTATTCACTGTACCTTTGGCAGCCAAGTGGCTTTACCTCTTCTCCATGGGGGAAGTGTTGGCAAGAAAGGTCCAGACATGATACCCAACTCTGCAGAGTAAGAAAAATCTCAAACACCTGCCACCCCGGCTCCTGCCCGCACTCTCCTCTACTCTTTAGTCTGACCCCATGAATAGCAAAGCTAGTTGGTAAAGTAAATGTGTAATAACTCAACCATGAAAATAGGAATGCCTGTGCTCTTCATGCTTGCTTGTTTGTTTTTTTCCCCTCTGTTCAGTTCAGTCACTCAGTCGTGTCCGACTCTTTGCGACCCCATCAATCACAGCACGCCAGGCCTCCTTGTCCATCACCAACTCCGGGAGTTTACCCAAACTCATGTCCATTGAGTCAGTGATGCCATCCAACCATCTCATCCTCTGTTGTCCCCTTCTCCTCCTGCCCCCAATCCCTCCCAACATCAGGGTCTTTTCCAATGAGTCAACTCTTCGCATGAGGTGGCCAAAGTATTGGAGTTTCAGCTTTAGCATCAGTCCTTACAAAGAACATCCAGGACTGATCTCCTTTACGATGGACTGGTTGGATCTCCTTGCAGTCCAAGGGACTCTCAAGAGTCTTCTCCAACACCACAGTTCAAAAGCATCAATTCTTCGACACTCAGCTTTCTTCACAGTCCAACTCTCACATCCATACATGACCACTGGAAAACCATAACCTTGACTAGACAGACCTTTCTTGGCAAAGTAATGTCTCTGCTTTTTAATATGCTGTTTAGGTTGGTCATAACTTTTCTTTCAAGGAGCAAGCGTCTTTTTATTTCATGGCTGCAGTCACCATCTGCAGTGATTTTGAAGCCCCCCAAAATAAAGTCTGACACTGTTTCCACTATTTCCCCATCTATTTGCCATGAAGTGATGGGGCCAGATGCCATGATCTTAGTTTTCTGAATGTTGAGCTTTAAGCTAACTTTTCACTCTCCTCTTCCACTTTCATCAAGAGGCTTTTTAGTTCTTCATTTTCTGCCATAAGGGTGGTGTCATCTGCATTTCTGAGGTTATTGATATTTCTCCTGGCAATCTTGATTCCAGCTTGTGCTTCTTCCAGCCCACCGTTTCTCATGATGTACTCTGCACAGAAGTTAAATAAGCAGGGTGACAATATATAGCCTTGACGTACTCCTTTTCCTATTTGGAACCAGTCTGTTGTTCCATGTCCAGTTCTAACTGTTGCTTCCTGACCTGCATATGGGTTTCTCAAGAGGCAGGCCAGGTGGTCTGGTATTCCCATCTGTTGAAGAATTTTCCACAGTTTATTGTGATCCACACAGTCAAAGGCTTTGGCACAGTCAATAAAGCAGAAATAGATGTTTTTCTGGAACTCTCTTGCTTTTTCGATGATCCAGCAGATGTTGGCAATCTGATCTCTGGTTCCTCTGCCTTTTCCCCTCTGTAGTAAGATGCGAATATAGTGGTTGAAATGGTATCTACTAGAAGCCTGGAACAAATAACCACATTTACAGCTATAACTAAACCTTAACTCTGTACCCTCAGGAAGGTTCCTCCCTGGTATTCAAGGTCAGGCAGGTCCCAGCTGGGAAGGCTATAACTTGATCTTGTCATAGTAGGCTACTTTCCAGCTACCATGTGAGATAATGTCAGGAAGATACAATTTTTGAAAGGATATTTGATAAGGACATACTCTTATTTCTCACTCATCCATAAACATCAGTTTAGAGGAAACTAAAAAACAAGTCATCAGTCACCCCAAATTCTCTATAGATACCAGGGTTTAAAATAGACCTTCCAGACTTCCCTGATGGTCCAGAGGTTAAGAATCTGCCCGCCAATGCACGGGACACAGGACTCAATTCCTGGTCCGGGAAGATCCCACATGCCATGGAGCAACTAAGCCCAAGTACTGAGCCCACCGTCAAGAGCCCGAGAACTGCAGCTACTGAGCCCTCACCCCACAAGTACTGAAGTCCACGCACCTAGAGCCTGGACTCCGTAACAAGAGAAGCCATCGCGATGAGAAGCCTGTGCGCTGCAACGGGAAAACAGACCCCATTCACTGCAACTAAGAAAGCCCGTGAGCCTCAACGAAGAGCCTGTGCATTGCAACAAAGACCCAACATAGCCACAGATAAAAATAAATAAATTCTGCAAATATAAAATGGAACTTTCTAAGGGACCTCTTGTGACCATGTGCCCATTACACCTACTTCTGTTAAAACTCACCATGCACCGTGGTACTCATTTTACGTCTGGTTCCCCCAACCGACTGTACCATACCATGAAGACAGGAATCACCTGCCATATTAAGCACTCTATCCTAGGGCTTCCCTGGTGGTCCAGTGGTTAAGACTCCATGCTCTCAATGTAGGAGACACGGGTTCAAACCCTGGTTGGGGATCTAAGATCCCACATGCCACAGAGCATGGCCAGAACAAAAATAAATACACACCTTATTCTTAGCACACTGCATAGTGTTTGGTATGGAAGAAACATTTGAAAATTGTTGAACGCACTGTCCAAAGAAATTAAACAAGATAATTTTTTCTGCTTTTCATCTTTACTTGCCCTCACTTTTCCCATACTGTTTTCAGCTCAATACCTCAGAGGCACCAATAGGGACCTACTGGACTGCACGGCTCAGTCTTTCCTCTTTAAAGATCACAGAGATACAGGAGAAAGTGAAAAGACAGGAACTGGGAGGTGTACACTTAGGGCGAGGCGGAGTCAGATACTTGCAGCGGCAAGCAGCAGGAACCCACTGCATGGACTTAAGTGCAAAGAGGTATATGGCAGTAAGAGAGAGGGTACCTTTTGAACTCAAGGGCAGAATCAGAGTCAAGCTTGGGAGTTCAGAGCATGAAGAAAACCTTAAGGCATCACTTGCTCAGGCTTCTCTCCCTCTGGAGCCAAGTGATTCACACTTTCTTCATGCACACAAATGCCACAAAGCTGTTGGATTTCTGTGTTCCCAGCTCAAGGGACCAGCCTAGGTGGAGACTAGCATTTCCTACTCCAAACTCTAAATTCCTAGGAAAACTGGACTGGCTCAGGGGCAAACAGCCTTAACCAGGCAAATCTAGTTTCTCCTAGATCCCTCCTGGAGAGGAAGCAAGTCATGATCTTTGCGACCCTATTGACTGTAGCCTACCAGGCTCCTCTGTTCATGGGATTGTCCAGGCAAGAAAACTGGAGTGAGTTGTCATTCCCTTCTCCGGGGGATCTTCCCGAACCAGGGACTGAACCTGAGTCTCCTGCACTGGCAGGTGGACACTTTACCACTGAGCCTCCAAAGACGCCCAGGGAAGCAGGAGCGCCTCAGAAAAGACAGGGTATGAGGATGCCTCCAAAGCAGGGGCTGGCATTTTGATTGCGATGCGTCTGCTCCTCATCTTTCTCTCACCTGCCACTCTCTGAAGTTCATGCCGTCGTATCACACGCTGCCTTTCAGGCTCACTCCGTGCCCTCAAACTTGGCCCTCAGTATCCACTCTTGCTCATCTAATGTGTTCTGCTCCCTTCCCTGCAATCAACTCCAAATGCTTCTCAATGCTATAAAACGTTACTAGCCTACTCAGAATGCGACAAACACCATATTAAAAGGGCTTTTTTTTTTCTCTTCAGTGTTTGAGATTTCAGGTTCTGTGACTTTATTTTTTCCCAACTTTATTAAGGTATAATTTTCAAATAAAATTATAAGGTATTTGAAGCTTACAAAGTGATGAGTTGATATATGTTGTGAAAGGATTCCTGTCATCAAATTAACACATTTTTAATTCACCTCACATATTTCTTTTTTTTTGGTAAGGACATTTAAGTTGTACTCTCTCAGCAAATTTCAATCGTACAACACGTGTCATCAACTGTAGGCCACCATGTCATACACTAGATCCCCAGACTCCACACATCCTATAACTCAGCTTACGTTTGCCACCTCTTTGCCCCTAGCAACCACTTTTCTACTCTCTGTTTCTATGAGTTCAACTTTTTTAAAAGGTATTTTAATGGACAAAGTAAGCAAACAAATCATATATTGCACATACAAGATATAAATTATCTCTGTTTTCTCCTGGATTTGGAATACTACTTTTTTTGTACGACTATAAACACACCATATGGTCATATCTGCCTTGTGGTGTCCATACTATAGCCTCTAGTAAACTATAGTTTTCCACTTAGTGAGTGAAGTCAAGTCGCTCAGTCGTGTCTGACTCTTTGCGACCCCATGGACTATAGCCTACCAGGCTCCTCCGTCCATGGGATTTTCCAGGCAAGAGTACAGGAGTGGGTTGCCATTTCCTTCTCTAGGGGATCTTCCCAAATCAGGGATCAAACCCAGGTGTCCCGCACTGCAGACAGACGCTTTACCATCTGAGCTACCAGGGAAGCCCCTTTGTAACTAATACCACATACCCCTTATTTAAGGACAATATTGAGTAACCTCTTAACAAAACACCTTCCAATAGAAAGGACTGCAAAAAAAAAAAAAAGTGGAAATTCAATAACTGAATACATTCTAAATGACATGAAAATGTAACCTATTTCCTTATGCAATAAGATTCTGCCTCTCTTAAGGTAAACAAAAGATCCTGCTCAGAGACCAGTTCCTATGTTACCTGAATGCATATGATCCCTAATATGAAAGCCAGTTTCCAATCAACTGTGAAGAACACAGCCTTCTGTCCTTTTCACCCTCCACGATAGATGGAACCGTCCAACAATGAAAGAGTACGGAAATTATCCTGACCATTCACCCGCTGTTCACCTGCACCTTCTGGCATCCAGCTTGATGGCCTGTATATAGTCAGTGCACAGTAAATATGTGATCAACTAGAATGTGTATTTCTATCTATGTATTTACAAATCAACACTGTACAGGCATGAGCCTTCACACGTGTTCATATAAACATATGTAAACAGATCAGCGTGGTGGTTGTTCAGCCACTAAGTTGTGTCCAACTCTTTGTGACCCCATGGACTGCAACACGCCAGGCTCTCCTGTCCTTCACTATCTCCTGGAGGTTGTTCAAACTCAGTCAGTGACCACTGAGTCAGTGATGCTATTTAACCATCTCATCCACTGTCACCCCCTTCTTCTCCTGCCCTCAATCTTTCCCAGCATCAGGGTCTTTTCCAGTGAGTTGGCTCTTCGCATCAGATGGCCCAAGTGTTCTTCAGCTTCAGCATCAGTCCTTCCAGTGAATATTCAGGGTTGATTTCCTTTAGGATGGATTGGTTTGATCTCCTTGCTGTCCAAGGGACTCTCAAGAGTCTTCTCCAGCACCACAGTTAGAAAGCATCAGTTCTTTGGCGCTCAGCCTTCTTTATGGTCCAACTCTCTCACCTGCACATGACTACTGGAAAAACCATTTCCTGCATCTTGGAAAAAATGCCAAAAGGCAACCTCAAAATATAAAAGGCATTCAAATCACCTCGGGATCTTTTAAAATGCAGATTCTCATTCAGTAGGTCTCAGGTGGAGCCCAGTATTTGTATTTCTAGTAAGTTCTCAGGTGACCTTGATGCTGCCGGTCCACAGACCACACGTTGATAGCAAAGTAATCCCTTCTTTACTCCCTTTCGTAGACGGTCACAGGCAAAATAATTAGAGGGTCATTCTTCTCAAAGATCACGTTCGGTCACTTAGGAAAATGTATGATAACACTCTCAGGGAAATCATCTTTGTTAACAGATTCAAGTCTTCAGTAAGTACTTGTTTACTGAGAGCCTATGCCGGGTGCAAGAGTTACAGCAGCTTTCTTTAGTCACTCATCAGATACAGCTTACTAAAGCACAAACATGCAACTCGCGGCTTCTCTGTATCCTCCGTGATATTTGAATAAAGAGAACATTAGAGAGTGACATCAGATGTGTATGGATGTGTGTACTGGGGAGTGGGGGTGGTTGGTAAGCAACTGTTTAGGATCCCGCATCTTCATGAGGTTCCTATCAACACCCATCTCAACGAGATTCCTTAAGCACCATCCCCAAGCCCTCGTCACTCTGCCCACATTGGCCTCTCCTGTCTTCAGAGTCACATGGAAATTACAGGACTCTGGGGTCAACTTCAGCTTGCTGGACTACAGAATCTCCCCAGCTCGTCCTGCTGGATATTACGTCAAGTGTGATGAAAAAGGCCATAGGTGACTGGTTATACCACTTAAAAATAAGGGAAAAAAATCAATCATAGGATTCCTTTCCTTTTCCATTTACCTAAGGCCTCATCACTGCCAAGACTTAAGAAGAAAGCTCACCTTGGGTCTTGGCTGTGCAATGGCATCTGCTGGAGGCGCAACCAGTAAGGTGAGAATCTAAGCACAGCAAGTTCCCTACATACGAAACCTTCAAGTTGAGAGTTTTCAAAGATGCGAACATGCCCCCTTATGCCAGCTGTCGTACTATACTGCTACACTTTTCAAGGTACTGTACTGTAAGATTAAATGTTTATTTTTTGTGTTTGCTTTTCATGTATTATTTGTATGAAAAGTATTATAAAGCTATTATTACAGTACAGTACTATGTAGCCGATTGAGTTCATTGGGTACCTAGGCTAACTTTGCTGGACTTAGGAGAATGGGCTCTCAGGATGGAACTCATTTGCATATAGGGGACTTACTATACTGAATTATAAGTTTCTTTTTTGATAACGTAGAGTGGGATACTTGGTTCAACTACATGGTTATCATCTATTCACTACAATTCTAAAGAAATGCAAACCTCAAAGATAAATCTGAAATCACAGAAATCCATTACATCCTTAATAACGTATTTGTTCATAAACACGCAAAACTGTTGCTTATCACAGTCTTCTTTTGCCAGAGGCGTAAGCTTTAGCATATCTATAGTGCAGCATGAATTTTTCTGGGTTGTATGCTGTGGCATATACTACTCAAACAGGGATGCTGGTATCAAGGGAAGAGGCGCACATTGCAGGAAGCCAGAGGGTACAGAGACCCAGACAACAAGCCCAGGGCATTTTTCTAGTATGCTGATTTCAATTAAGGTTTGCAGGAAGGGGAGTAAGAGAAACGTTTAACAATATGACTGACAATGAATTCAAATAATTACACTAAAATAAATATGGAATAAGATACCCACACTTCATTAAGTTTGATAAAACCATAGACTATAAAGAAAGAAATTGCCTATCTGGGGAGGGGGTTGTGGGACATGGGCAACAGCTCTCTCCCTGCAGGGGAACTTCTGCCAGTTCAAAAATCCAAGAATTAGTCATCTTTTTTTAAAAGTATATTTGAAAGATTCACTATTTATCAGTGCAAGGACATATTTCTCATAGGAGCTTTTGGGGAAATGAGACAGACTTCTAATTAGAACATTTGAATCCACAGCAAATCCTTTTGAGAGCTGAATGTTCAATGCTGAATGTCCTGAATTTGAACAAATAATAGAACAATAATGTAAGAACAAATTTACTTCACAAATGTAATCACTGGACAAAATTTTGAATTGTCTAAGGAACTACTTTACAAAAAAGTTAAACAAAAGTTGGAAATGAGAGGGAGACAACCGTAAGCAGGGAGCCTAGGTATTTAAGTCCTTCCATTAATCGTACTCAGAAACTGTGTATATACAGTCAGTTTCAAAACAATTTTCTCATTTTACATAGAGAGCTAAAATGATATAATGATATCATTATAAATATAAATATAAAATGATATAATCCTTTCCATTATAATGATAATCCCAACCCTCATGCATCTCTACTCAAGAGAACACAGCGCAGGCAATCTGAGAAGGAAGGGGAGTTGGGGTCCATGTCTGATTCTTAAAGACAGAGATCCAGATACTTACAAGGCATCACATGGTATATGCTTGGCCAGTACTGTCCACTGTCTCTCTTTAACCACACACGAACAGTCCTGCAACAAAAGAGATGGGTGTTTAAATCACACTATTTTTGGTCATGGGAAAGTTGATAGGAGGTCTTAAATATATATACAGTGGACCCTCAACAACACAGGTTTGAAGTGTACAGGCCTAGTTATAAGTGGATTGTTTTTCATCAAATATGCACTACAGTACTACACAAGCCACGAATGGTTGACTCTGCAGATGTGGAACCACAGGTACAGAAAGCCAACTATACAGTCATGTGCAGATTTCATTTTTAACATAATTTTATCTATTTATTGATTGATGGCTGTGCTGGGTCTTCACTGCTGGGCGGGCTTTCCTCCAGCTGCAGCGAGTGGGGGCTACTCCTCATTGCAGTGTGCAGGCTTCTCAGTGTGGTGTCTTCTCTTGCTGCAGAACATGGGCTCTGGGCACGCTGGCTTCAGAAGTTGCGGTTCCCGGGCTCTAGGGCACATGCTCATAGCTGCTCCAAGGCATGTGGGATCGTCCCAAATCAGGATCGCACCTGTGTCTCCTGCACTGGCAGGTGGATTCTTTGCCGAGACACCACGGAAGCCCTATGTGCGGATTCTAAACCGCACGGAGAATCACTGCCTCTAGTTGTTCAAGGCTCAACCCTGTGTGTGTACATGACATAGTCATAGTGCTATAATTAAATAATATATATTACATATAAATATGTATCACGTTTGTTTATAACATATGTCTATACAACACATCGATATAGATCCTAACTATATATATATATCACACATTATATATATGTGCACATACACACCACTTATGCTTTTCAAAAGATACTAAATTCCTTAAATTTAAGGCTGCATATATTTAGAATTATATGACTGTTTTATAATTAAATATTTAAGGATAATTAAATTTTATCCTCATATGTATTTATATACCCACATGTGACAGTGTTCAAAAATTATCCTTGTAGCTGTTTTGCTCTTGGAGTATATGGCCTTTGCCCTAGTCTGCTGGAAGCATTCATCTCCCTGGGCAGTAACTGGGATTTACTAGGGAAGAACACAGGAAGAGATAATGAAGCAATACGCAACATCTGACACACAAAGAAGGCTTACCAGGAAATTCAGTCTTACAAGCTAGGCCATTGTCTCAAAAGAGGGTTTTTCCAAACACGGTCAAACAAGGATAAAACTCTTGAGACTCAGATTACTGAGCTAGAGGACTGATTGTGGAACCCACCAGGGAACCGGGTAATCCTGCAACAAGGTGGGGGATGAGGGTCCACGCCAGATGGACACGTGGTAGACATCCAGGACAGAGGATGAGATGGTTGGATGGCATCATCAACTCAATGGACATGAGTTTGAGTGAACTCCAAGAGATTGTCAAGGACCGGGAAGCCTGGCATGCTGCAATCTACAGGGTCACAAAGAGTTGGACACGACTGAGTGACTGAACAAGAACACATCCAGGAGAGCTTGGAGAGGAGGAGTCAAAGAGAAAATGATGCTGTCGGGGATACTGCCAGGTTCTTATCAACCAGAAAGGCCCGACCACAGGTTACACCAGCACCCACCCACAAGGCCAACACAACTAGGAGGTGAAGGGACACTGCCCCAGAGACCAGAGGAAGTAGCCAACATCAAACCAAGGGAAGTGAACAGTGCCCGTGGCGGCCAGGACAGCATGTACACCACAGCTCTCACCCCATACCCTTGCACCATCCCGGGGTAAAAGGCGGGCACTGAGCACTTTCATCTCAGAGAGAACCGGACAATATCTAAATAGACTATTTAAGTCATTACCTTAGACTAAGTTTTAAACTGTATTGGATTTCTTCGCCAGTTAATCAGTGGGTCACCCAACAGGAGGAAAAGACTTAACTACAGACACAACAAGGACGTGCCATTTTCTCTGTGTAGCCACAAGAGTCGATGTAGCGATATACCAGGACACAACTAGCTATACTTGTAGAATTCCATCTTTTCGGTCAACCAGCCAATCTGTGAGATGGACAGGTGTAATGGAAAATAATTCCTAATAAATAATTCAATACATACATTATTTATACACTTAATCAGCCTTCACTTAAATTCTTTTCATAATTACACCAATACATTTTAATATGGAGACTATAATCTCAACAAGAATAAATAAGAGTGCCATCATGGAAAACAGTAGAACAGGAAGTTCCAAGAATCAGTCCCTGTACCAAATCAGTTATGGAGCTGGGAAGAACTGTCAGAATCACTGTTTCAGAATTATGAAGTCTAGTTAGACACTTGCAGCATCCGTGGGAATGCCTGATGAAGAAGCAGGCTTGTGGCAGTAAATGTCACATCTTACTTGCAGCTACCATCATGCATGCCCCATTCATATAGCAGGTAGCTAAGGGGACTGCAGCTCGTGTTCACAGAGTGGCTTGCAAGTACCAGGGTGCTGGAACCCAGTCCTTCAAATCTGGGGGATGTGTGTTTTAATTTGCCAAGTGGTTCACTGAGGGAGTAGAGAAGAAACTGGCCTTTCTCTCAGATCTCTAGGTCTGAAGGGCTTTCCAGGGCAGTGTTTGCCAAAAGAATTTAAAGGGAAGGAAGACCTTTTTCTCCTTAATGAAATCACTGGTTGACCTCAGAGATAGAAGAACAGAAATTTCAATGATCACATGCAACAAGAAATACAGTCTTTGCAGAAAGAGCTTGGAAAAGTCACTGAACAGATAACTGCACCATTCAACAAGTAACAACAGCAATCTCTAGAAAGGAGGGGGATTGTGACTTTCCGTTACCACATTATAATTATTTAAAGCATTCCGTTTCTAGACCTGTGTTTGCCAAGGCGGAGGGGAAGTGAGGGAGGGGCAGACTGGGAGTTTGGGGTTAGCAGATGCAAACCATTATGCATAGAACGCGGTTACGCGGGTTATGAGCCCATGGCCATCGAGCACGTAACATCTTCCATTTGGTGGGAGTTTTCACATCTGTTAAAAAAACTCATGATGTATGTACCAGATATTATCATCGAAGTATTTCAGAGAGGAACAGGGCAGGGTTCTGTCCTGGGAAGGCCCCATAGAGTCCTGCTCAATCACAATTGACTCCCTCATTAGAAAATAAGCATGAGGGAGTTCCCTGGCTGTCCAGTGGTTATGTTGCAGAGAAGAACCAACTGGAAGACCAACTGGAACCAAAGAACCAGTTGGAGCTATTTCTTTCACTTGCTTTTCATTGCTGTTGTTATTATAGGCAAGAGCCTGCCTCAGAGGACCCTGCCCCTCTGCCTAAGTGTTTAACTGAAGTGCCTTTGATCAGCTCACAGGGAGATAATCTGACCCTGTCCACCTATGAAAAGAGGAGATTAACACACCTCTTACAAACGCTGGCCATTCTGAGATGATTTTAAAAACCAATGGCCCTTTTTACTTTACTTCCTTCCTGACTCTCTCTCTCTATTCCACCTCTTGACGTTGGTTCCTCACCACTTCTCTCTCGGTTCTGTAAAAGAATCTGGCATCCAGATTCCCAACAAGCTGGTTATCCTGAGACATTTCTTGGTTGTTCAGTCACTCAGCCGTGGCTGACTCTGCGATCCCATGGACTGCAGCACACCAGGCTTCCCCGTCCTTCACTATCTCCCAGAGTTTACTCAAACTCATGTCCATTGAGTCGGTGATGCCATCCAACCATCTCGTCCTCTGTCGTCCCCTTCTCCTGCTCTCAACCTATCCCAGCATCAGGGTCTTTTCCAATGAGTCAGCTCTTTGCATCAGGTGGCCAAAGGATTGGAGCTTCAGCTTCAGCATCAGTCCTTTCAGTGAATCAGTTTAGTTCAGTCGCTCAGTCGTGCAAGTCGAGACTCTTTGCGACCTCTAGCTTTGACCTTTGACCTTTGCTGGCAAAGTATGTCTCTGCTTTTTAATATGCTGTCTAGGTTGGTCATAGCTTTTCTTCCAAGGAGTAAGCGTCTTTTAATTTCATGGCTGCAGTCTCCATCTGCAGATTTTGGAGCCCCCCAAAATAAAGTCTCTCACTGTTTCCCTATCTATTTGCCATGAAGTGATGGGACCAGATGGTATGATCTTAGTTTTCTGAATGTTGAGTTTTAAGTCAACTTTTTCACTCTCCTCTTTCACTTTCATCAAGAGGCTCTTTAGTTGCTCTTCTAGTTAATTTTCAGAGCTAATTTCCTTTAGGATTGACTGGTTAGATCTTGTTGCCCAAGGGAATCTCAAGAGGTGGGTATGATTATTAATGAAACAGGAGGGAAGGGGGTAGGTCATAATCTTTAACAGAATGACATACCCTGAGGACATGACAGAAACTGATTAGATTTGGGGAAGAGGTGACTTCCACTAGACCTAGGTCCTCAGTATAGCATGCTTGTTGTAACACATCAGCCCGCTGAATGACACGCCCATAAGCATCATGACAGTTTCGAGGCCAATCATCAAAACCCAAAAAGTAAGCAGTGGCCCAATTCCTGGAAATCTTCACCCCTTCCCCAAAATAGTTGGAATAACCCTTCCATTCATTAGTTGATGAAATTACTCAGCCCATAAAAGCTAACCACACCACATTTCGAGGCCACTCTTGCCTTCTGAGGTGGCCCAACTCTGTCCATAGAGTGTGTTTCTCTCTACATAAATCTACTTCTTACCTATCGCTTCGTCTCCCACTGAATTCTTTCAGCAATGAGACATCAAGGACCTGAGCTTCATTATCTCCTTAAATCAGGTAAGTGATCTCAGTTGGAAGACTGTGGGTTTTGGCCAGGTTCAAGTCTCAATCTGAGATAAACGCTTTCACAAATGTCATGGGCTGCACAGAGCCCCAGGGTGAACCAGGCATCCACCTTCAGACACCACTACACTGTGCAGAGCTGCTCCCTAACAAATGGCGGGCAGCAGGGGAGAGGACGGCAGGAAAACAAGGCAAGTTTCACTTCAATATACTGAGTTTAAAGTTACTACAAAAAAAAACAAAAAAACCAAACAAACAAACAAAAAAAAGTTACTACAGATCATCTGAGTTTCGATTACACATGGAGCAGCTTCTTACATGTGGGTTACAGATAAAGGCACTGAGAAATGGGAATGGTGGTGGTGCTAGGTGCTAAGTCGCTTCAGCTGCATCTGACTCTTTGCGATCCTATGAACTGTAGTCCTCCAGGTTCCTCTGCCCGTGGGATTCTCCAGCCAAGAATACTGGAGTGGGTTGCCATTTCCTCCTCCAGGGGATCTTCCCAACTCAGGGATCAAACCCATGTCTCTTATGCCTCCTGCATTGGCAGGCAGGTTCTTTACCGATAGTGCCACCTGGGAAGCCTGAGAAATGGAATCAGTTCAGTTCAGTTGCTCAGTCATGTCATGGACTCTTTGCGACCCCATGGATTGCAGGACTCCAGGCCTCCCTGTCCATCACCAACTCCCAGAGTTTACTCAAACTTATGTCCATTGAGTTGGTGATGCCATCCAACCATCTCATTCTCTGTCATCCCCTTCTTTTCTCACCATCAATCTTTCCCAACATCAGGGCCTTTTCAAATGAGTCAGTTCTTAACATCAGGTGGCCAAAGTATTGGAGCTTCAGCTTCAGCACCGTCCTTCCAATGAATATTCAGGACTGATTTCCTTTAGGATGGACTGATTGGAGCTCCTTGCAGTCCAGGGGACTTTCAAGAGTCTTCTCCAACACCACAGTTCAAAAGCATCAATTCTTTGGCGCTCAGCTTTCTTTATAGTCCAACTCTCACATCCATACATGACTACTGGAAAAACCATAGCTTTGATTAGTCGGACCTTTGTTGGCAAAGTAATGTCTCTGCTTTTTAATATGCTATCTAGGTTGGTCATAACTTTTCTTTCAAGGAGCAAGCGTCTTTTTATTTCATGGCTGCAATCACCAACTGCAGTGATTTTGGAGCCCAGAAAAATAAAGTCTGACACTGTTTCCACTGTTGCCGCATCTATTTGCCATGAAGTGATGAGACCGGATGCCATGATCTTAGTTTTCTGAATGTTGAGCTTTAAGCAAACTTTTTCACTCTCCTCTTTCACTTTCATCAAGAGGCTCTTTAGTTCCTCTTCATTTTCTGCCATAAGGGTGGTATCATCTGCATACTGAGGTTATTGATATTTCTCCCGGCAATCTTGATTCCAGCTTGTGCTTCATCCAGGCCGGCATTTCGCATGATGTACTCTGCATAGAAGTTAAACTGGCAAGGTGACAATATACAGCCTTGACGTACTCCTTTCCCTATTTGGAACCAGTCTGTTGTTCCATGTCCAGTTCTAACTGTTGCTGTCTGACCTGCATACAGATTTCTCAAGAGGCAGGTCAGGTGGTCTGGTATTCCCATCTCTTTCAGAATTTTCCACAGTTTGTTGTGATCCACACAGTCAAAGGCTTTGGCATAGTCAATAACTTCCTGCTAAATCAGTAAACAAGAATGCCACAGCCATTAGCAATTGCTGCCACTACTGACGGTGAGCTGGTTGAGCCCTGAGGGAACTCAGGAAGGAAAAAATACCTGCCATCTATCAGACATCAGACTGTAGCCATTCCCCACAGTGAGCCCTGAGGAAGCTCAGGATGTGAAGACACAGGATACTGACTCCCGATAGCCAAGATGCCTATCAAAGAAATGATTTCAGTGAGCCCCGACTCTGCATGTTCCCATACGTAGAAAAGTGCTAAATTTGTTAACCTGGGATATCTGGTTTTCTTTCATTAACAATCATCATCTGATGTTCAGACTATCTGCCTTATTGTAAAATTTCTATGTAAGCTGGTTGCTCCCCTGCCTCCTTGGAGTTGTTCTCTCAGGGTTACTTAAAATGCTGTCTCCTGGGCTTGAAGTCCTAAACATGCCCACCAAATAAAACATAACTCTCAACTTTTAGGTTATGAATATTTAAGTCCACAGCAGCATCTACACTATGAGCACAAAGGTTGTTACACTATTCTAATGTTAGCTGAGCCAGTGGTCTTTCAGAAGCATAAATTATTTTTAAAATATATAAACACACACACACATTTTTGTTTTTAAAGTAACAGTATTCCTAAAAATCTTGGTTAAAAAAAGGTACACATCGAATCAACACAATTAGCACAGACTTGGTTAAAGATTTTTTAAAATAGCTGTACAAGTCAAAAAGGTGGCAGGATAATATTAGCTTTAATTTGAATAACAGTAACAAACATTTCTACAGAAATAACAGCCCCTCAAACACTTTGCATATACATTTAATCACTGCAAAGCCCTATGAAACAGAAACCATCCTTTAGAGACAAAAGTATAAGCCCAACACAGCTTAAGTGATTTACCCATAACTAGTGAGCGGATGCAGTTATTTTAAACTCTGTGTTGTCTTCACTAAATATCAACATGTTAGCTTCTTTACCTGAACATGTATCTGATAACTGACAAATTTTACAATCTAAAAATAAAATGCGATAAAAACACCTGTTCTCTTATAGTCAGAGTTGTAACAGCAGTTTAAAAAGGGAAAAAAGACACTGCATCCCAGAGGTCAAAAGCACAATTTGGAAGGCTCAGAATTTCTTAGATAAATGTAAATTCCACTGTACAAAGCCTATAAGTCAAGTGCTCATTTTTTCGCAAATTACATTTTAAAGACAACACAAAAAACTTTTTTCTTTGAAAAAAAAAAAATTTAAGAAGTAACAGCTGTTGATTAAGAGTCAGAGTTAAACCAGTAGAGGTCAGTGTCCTGGAGAAGAAAAACGCATGACCTGCTGAAATGCAGAGAAACTGCATTTGTCGCCCACGCAAAGTCTTGGGGTGAAGAAGAAAACCAACACAGCACGGCCCAGGCCACTTTGCCACGTCCTGTTTTCTTCTCCCCTAGCCTCTTCTCCCCCAAGTTCTCAGCAGTAGGCAGAAACACACTGGGGAGAAGCAGTGCTCATCTCAAAACTAGCAAGATAAGGCCCCCCCAGTGGGGCTCAGTCAGTTGAACAGGTGGGCTATTTTGAAAATACCCTGGACATAGCTGACCACATTTCAACAAGTAAAAATTACTTTAAAATATGGTCCTGAAATATTATTCCTTAGACCTAAAAAAATTTTTTTGAAGGTTAAAATAGATGTTAGATAAATGTGCATTTATCAAAAACTCCCCTATCATCAGAGCTGGTTGGCTCCATGACTGAGCTCTAAATACAGTCAGAAGAAACTACATTTTATCTTACTTAGCATCTGCCCCAGGGCCAAGCCCCATATGAGGTTCCCAACTGGTGCTCATCATTTGACATACAAGAAAGACCGGTCAAAAATTCCTCCCTCTGGTCACCTGTCCTAGTCAGGAAGTCTCTATTTATACCTGCACAGACTCACACAGAAGGGCAGCAACTGAGTTAGGCTGACACCAGAAAATCTGTACACTGTGCTGAGATGATGGGAAGGGACTAGAAATCCTTCCATTCTCAGTGCCAGCATCCACTGATACTCCAAAGAAATAAGAAAGGGAATGGTATTCCCAGGCTGCCTCCCATCCCCGCCCCCCACAAGTTATTCCAAAGACCTGAATCCAGCGCCTGTCTGAGCTACAACCTCAGCCAGGACAGATGTGTGCTCCTCACAGCCTGCCCCAGCTCAGCAGCCATTATGATCACACAGAGGGGTACAATCAAGTGTGTGTGTGTGTGTTGGGGGGGTGCTTCCTTTATGAGATTTTTGCAGGTTTCTGTTCGACTTTCTTGTTTTGACCAGTGCTAATACTCAGATGCTGCCAGTGGAGTTGAGTTGGACACGGTTGCTGAACTGTGTATCTGCCCACGTGTCTGTGTGTGTGTGCACGTTTATACAGAGATATACAGCCAGGCACCACACCAGGTCCACCGTTCCACATCCTATCCAGGAATATACCCTCTGTTCTACATTCTAGCCATCTTTAAGTCCACTTATCCTGGCGGGGACAATGAACTATCGGGTTGGGAACAACTTGCGTTTTCTAAAACTATTAAAATCCTCAAAGTTAGGAATTCTACCCCACTGCCCCACAAGCGCACTTACACATTCAATCAATGACCTCTTTTTTTTTTTTTAGTTTTGGTGCTGCTGAGTCTTCATTGCTGTGGGCGGGCTTTCTCTAATTGTGGCAATCGGGGGCTTCGCTTGTTGCAAAGAACAGGCTCTAGGCGCCTGGGCTTGGTTGCTTCACAGCATGTGGGATCTTCCTAGACCAGGGATGGAACCCGAGTCCCCTGCATTGGCAGGAGGAATTTTAACCACTGGACCACCAGGGAAGTCCAATCACTGACTTTTTGATCATTAATTCATTCAACAAACATTTTATTAAAAACCTGTACGGATGTGAGAGTTAGTCCAGAAACAAGGCTAAGTGCTAAAGAATTGATACTTTCAAACTACGGTGCTGGAGAGAAGACTCTTGAGAGGCCCTTGGACAGCAAGGAGATCAAACCAGTCAATCCTAAAGGAAATAAACCCTGAATAATTCACTGGAAGGACTGTTGCTAGAGCTGGTGTTTCAATGCTTTAGCCACCTGATACGAAGGGCCGCCTCATTGGAAAAGACCCTGATGCTGGGAAAGACTGAAGGCAAAAGGAGAAGGCGGTGGCAGAGGGTGAGACGGACCTGAATTTGAGCAAACTCCAGGGGACAGTCGGAGACAGAGGAATGTGGCGTGCTATAGTCTATGGGGTCGCAAAGAGTCAGACACGACTTAGCTACTGAACAACAACAACAAAAGGGACTAGTACATGAAATGCACAAAAACAAACAAACGCCAGCTGTGCACTAAGATGCACGGGAGGGAGAAGCCCGTGCACTGTCCAGGAGCATCACGAGCATCTTACTCTGACGACAGAGCTGGGTCAGGGGACGGTGGGTGAAGCTTTCGAGGGCTCTGCCACCCTGAAGAGTCTGGATTCTTACTTTGAGGATGCTGGGAAGCTGATGGAGGGTGAGCAGCCGGCCACAAACTCCGAATATTTTTGTTTGTTCAGGAGAAGACTGGAGAAGCCTGGTTACCCTAAAGTAACCACATTGGAGGATGTGGTCAGAACAACAAGCAAAAAAGGAGGAGGCCTTGGACGAGAGAGGAGGTCAGAAACACTGGGTGGGGAAGATCCCCTGGAGAAGGGCATGGCAACTCACGCCAGTGTTCTTGCCTGGGAAGTGCCATGGACAGAGGAGCCTGGTGGGCTCTAGTTCATGGGGTTGCACAGACACACACTGAGCGCACATACCACACCAGGAAACGCTGTACAAGCACCTGGCCCCGGGGGCTGTCCTTCGGGGCTGGCCCGAGAGGTGGAGTGCTGTGTGAATGGTGGTGCCATTCTTCAATAAGTGATTCCTGTGGGGGGCAATGCTGACTTCATCTTGAACTTGCTGAACCTGCAGACTGAATTAGTGAGCTACCTACTACTGCCTGCCTGCAGTCCAGTGCGAGACCTGAGCTGAAAAATTAACATCTGGGAGTCACTACACACAAGCAGTAGGTAAATCATCAGTGAAGAAAAAGGAGAGGGCTAAAGACAAAGCCATGAGTAACACCAAAAGGTAAGCGATGCAGAACCAAAAAAGATCCCTGAAGACCTCAGTGAGGGCTGCCAGGGAAGTAGGAGGAAAGCCCTTTACTTCTCAGAACCCGCACGTGTCCTAATTTTTTGGTCCAGAAAATAAGGTCACTATAAACATACCTAAGACTGAACCAAATTCACAGTGCTCACAATAAAAAGCCATCTATATAGGTCACTATTTTGAAGGAAGAGGGAAGATTGGAGGCGGTGACAACCAGGAGGCCACAGGTTGCTAAGCTACTGGGTAAAATAAGACGGGGCGTCTACCCATGTCGAATAAATCCAGGCTTTTAAGAATGTGCCCTAGAATGATGCAACCTTCATTAGTTACCATAGCGATGAGCTTCATTTCCCTGGGGGACAATTGTTATTTTTGCCACCACTCGGGGTGGAGGTGCAGGGAGTGAATCCTACTGTGTTTTGAAGACCCTGAATTTTCAGGGATTACTTTTCTACTAGATCACACATTACAACCTCCTTACTAACAAAGGCAATCCCTATCAATCTGCAGACTAACAGAACTTTGAGCAGTGGGATGTGAGTCAATGTCTTTTTGTAGTTTTCACAGTGACATGCTTCAAGGGGAAAAAAAAAAGTGCCTCTAATGCAGAGAGAATGTCGTGGAGATTCTTGGAAAACAGAGCTGAAAGATTTTTTTTTTTTTCCTATGATTATTCGTAGTAAGAACTGACTATGACATTCTCATTATATGCATTCAGATCACACGGAGTAAAGAAACTAAATCAAATCTTCTACAAAACACTGTGTATTTCTGTATGGAGGGTTTTTCCCAGGATAGACAGAGGCTGCTGTGTGGACTGAATGAAGGCGGCTGGGGGATTTCAGAGTCAGGGGCTCAAGCTGGGAGCTCTCCAGATTCTAGACCACAGTGCCAGGCAGCTCAGTTCCAAGTATTAACCAGCTCACTACATCAGACCTAAACAACTCTGCTGAACCACAGACACTTGGACTTCTTTTCCCACGGCTGTAGGAACCTAGCAATCAGCAGCTGGAGAAGAGATGTGGCTGTTTTATAGTTCAACACCTTGAGCTTTGAAAGGAACTCCTGCTTTAAAAACAAAAACAGTCATTCCAATCATTTACAGCCTCGTGTTTCATCAAGGGGTGCTAACCGCAGCCATTCCCCCCAGGGCATTTTAACCAGCTGGATAATTTCTCTTCAACCAAAGGTCACCAAAGCCTTTACATTTAGAGTTTTAAAAGTCACGACCAAATGGCAATATCTTCATTGGTTTTTGTGTGAGTGTGTGTGACTCTTTGCCACCCCTTGAACTGTAGCCCACCAGGCTCCTCTGTCCATGGGGTTTTTCAGGCAAGAATACTGGAGAGGGTTGCCATTTCCTTCTCCAGGGGATCTTTCCCACCCAGGGATCAAACCCATATCTCCTAGATCTCCTGTCATTGTTTCTTAAAAATCTATAAAATGAAATCTCCAAATGAGATTAAACAAACCCAGATGTCAGAGGAGAGATTATAAACACACATGAAATACAGGTAATTGTTATCTTTATCAATCAGTAGTAAGAGTCTTGAGAGAAACAAGCCCCTAATTCTGAGTCCTTTTATTACTGATAAACCCTATTCTGTGCCTGCAAATAGTTTACTTGCAGTGGAGACTTGTTTTGCATATTTTGTTTTCTTGGTAATTTAACTCAGTGGCTAATGTTTAAGCACAGACTTCCTGCCCTGGCACAGTTGTGGGTTTTACCATTCTCAAAACTCCTTCCCCATAACAACTGTTACCTGGCTATCTGCTCTCCCATGTGAGCATAACTCCCCTACAAGCCTCTGGGACTCCTAGGCAAAATTAAGCTTCAGGATCACACCGTATCTTGCCAATGTAAGGACAGTTACATTAGCCATCAATGCCAGTGAGCAATGCTGGTCCTTTGCCCCACTGGACAAGTAATTTCTTAAAGACTTCAAAATGTTTATCTTTAAATATTTTTATCTTTGATTTTCTTAATACCTACAGTACTTTAATTTTGAATACATACAGTACTTAGCATAAGAGGGATGCTTAGAAAAGGTCATAAAGATACATTAAAGAAAAAAAGAAAAGAGAAAAAAATGAACACATTCCCAGTGCGATGGTGAAGAACAGCCCACAGGGAAGTACCAGGAATGTCCCAGAGCTCAGAGGCTGGACAGTTTCTGGATGTTAGTTAGCATCAGAGACCCCATCTGCTCCTAAGTCACAGCCCCTCATAGGACAGAGAGTCATGAGGACAAGCCTTGAGCAGCTGGTTTGAGCAAGTCAACAGTACGACAGTGTTCGTCAATATCACTCATCAGGAGGCATGTGATGGAATCACTAGAGGAACAATATGGAATTAGATATAGTTCTTGACTGTGCACGAAGTGGGAAGGCGTGGTCTTTGTCATACCACTCACCACTCTCTTCCTGCAGCCAACACGTGACAATCGCTCAACAGGGACTTAATGACTGAAAGAGCAGTGACTCACACAGGATGCCCCTGGCTGCCGCCCTTCTGAATCTGTAGAAAGATGAACTGCTCCCTTTCAAGGTAGTAAAATGGCCAAGAATTTTACACCTGAAAGACACCACAGAGGGACTTCCCTGGTGGTCCAGAGGCTAAGAGTCCCAGTGCAGGGGGCCTGGGTTCGATCCCACATGCTGCAACTGAAGACCCTGCGTGCCACAGTGAAGACAGAGACTCCCCGTGCAGCCCAATAAATAAAAATAATTTTAAATTTTCACAAACAAACAAAATACATCAGAGCTGGGGGAGGGGAGGGTGGGGAGTTACTGCTCAACAGGAATGGAATTTCCATTTGGGAAAGGGATAGTAATGATGGCCGCACAACATGTGAACACACCCAATGCCCCTGAATTGTATACTTATGTGCTAAATAGACAAATGGTTGTCTATTAATATTTTCCACAATTAACAAAGAAAACAATTTTTTTAAGCTTTAAAAAGAGAAACACAGCAGAAAGACTCTCTCAGAAACTGTAGTCTTCATAGAGTGGCCGGCGTCACAGCAATTAGATCATCTGCGGACAGACTGGCTTTACTTAGAACAGGTCTGCAGAGGGCGTCTGGGCCAAGAATGCGTAAAAGGGATACACTTGCTCACTCCAGCAGGGAAGGGCAGAAGGGTACCCTTCCAGGATTCAACTGAAACTCAGGGTTTGGAAGAATTAGTCTTGATAGCCTATGAAAAAAGTAACCAAGCAGAGTTTCTGAACCAGGAGTAACCAGGAGAAGTTACCTAGTTACCTAAAGTTATCTAAAGGTAGATAATGACAGGGGGTGTTTTTCAAAAGACTGCTTTGGCAGTGAGCAGCCTGGGTTAGACAGGAGAAAAATTAAAGGCTGGAAGACCAGTGAGAGCCTGCTATGGGGATCTACATGTTAAAACACAGTGGTGTCAGGGGAATAAGGGCAATAAAGAGGAAGAATCAAATCCTAGATACGTGACTAAGGAGGAATCAACAAGGGAAGGAGAAAGAGTCAAAGGTGACGCCAACATTTCCAGCCCGGAGAGGCATGCTGATGATGAAGGCAGATGGTGGGAGATGCCACTAGCCAGTATTTTGTTCTTTCGTTTTTGGCTGTACCACAGTGGCTTGTGCAATCTTAGTTCTCCGGCCAGGAACCCAGGCCCCAAAACTCTAATAGGGGAGTTTTAAAGTTTTTAACCTTAAAAGTTCCTTTTGAATCCTGGAGATCTTAAGTTATTTCCTTTCCTAGCTGAACTGATCAGATCATGATGGTGACTGTAACTCAGCTATTCTCCTACTATTTTCCTGATACCCTAGAACTTTAGACCAAAAAGAAAAAAAAAAACTAAAATTGCATACTGTTTTACAGAAAAACCAGAATGAGCTTTCTGACCATCCCTATACATTTTTCAATACAATTTATTATAATTCAACGGTGACTGGAAATTATCCTTGAAAAAGACGGACACAAGTTGAGCAGAACTTGGCTTTGGGAAGTAATTTCCACTAATGAATTAAATAGAGTACGGCAGAAAACATAAAGTCCATCCGTTTTGTCTGCCTTTTTCTAATTCTCTTTATCCTTTACGAAACACCCTAGGATGAATGAAGCAAAAACACAATCATTCCCAGTGACTGTGTGAAGGTGCTAGGAATCTACAGGAATTAAAGAATTGATGAAAGTTACAGAGGAAGACGGTGGGAAAAAATCACATCAAAACTCTGTTGTCCTGGGGCTCCCCTGGCCATCTTGCGCTTCCAACACAGGGGAAATGGGCTCGATCCCTAGTCGGGGAACTAAGATCCCACATGGGGCGTGCTGGGATCAAATATATATATATATTACATTTTAAAAATACTTAAACTCAGTGTGTGAGCCTTGTTTGGATACTGCTTTGAATAAATCAACCGTAAAAAAAAATATATATATTCAATTAGGGAAATTTGAACATATTAAATGAACATATTAAATAATATTGCTGCTGCTGCCGCTAAGTCGCTTCAGTCATGTCCGACTCTGTGCGACCCCATGGACTGCATACCAGGCTCCTCCGTCCATGGGATTTGAAGAAATTATTAAACTCTGTATGATAATCGTGTTGTGGAATGCAAAACGACTTATCATTTATGGCATTAACACGGGAAGCAAGACATTAGTCCAGAATTCATTTAAAGTGAATTCCAGCATCCCTACCCAACAAAGGACGGAAGGTGGAGATACACAAGACAAGCCTGGCAAAAGACTGATCATTCAACTAGACTCCAATAACACTTTTAAGAATAAATAAAATACGTGAGTTACCAAAAAAAAAAAAAGACTGAATATTGCAGCTGGGTGATGGGTACATTGTCATTTTCATGCGTTGTATATGTTTGAAACTGTCCACAATAAATTATTAACAATCTTGAGGCCTTGACTCATAACAACTGTATATAACTGTATGTAACAGAAAGGCATGACCTCCTCTGGGAATACAGAGAGATTATGACTAGAGAAACAGTAGTGCATATTAACTCAAGCAGTACTGAACACTTTCGTCATGCACTTGGCAGTCCGTGTTGGTTTGATATCACTTGTAGGTATCAATAAATCATGTGCAAATGAAACACTTTTTATTTCTAGAGAATAGATAACAATTTGTGGATCTCTAAAATGAATGAACAGCTTTGAAAAGCTATGCCTGAATAGGTATAAACGGTTGGGGCGAATTATTTAAATGTATATACCCAGAAGACATTGGTACAATATCTCAGAATAATCCTTCTAGAAAAATTTTTCAGAATTCTCATATTAAATATTCTCAATATATAAATCACAGTAGCATATGTCAATGATAAAGGAGACAGTAATAGCATATGGACTGCTTTGAAGTTAGTAGAGTGGGTAAAATGTCTGTTTTCTGCAGTGCTTAAGTATATTTCATTAAGTGATTAAATTCTCCCCACTACTGGAAAACACTAAATGGCACAAACGAATTCAGATTCCACATTAAATAATCTACATTATTTCAAACATCCATCTGCTATCCATTATGACAAAGAAACAAGTAGTCAGTTTCTGGATGGAATCATAAAAGCCCTTACAATCCAGGCTATTTTATAAAGTAACTAAGGCTACTCATACTTCTCACAAATTTTAAATGCATCTGACATGCTTTGTAGCAGTACAAAGGAGGGATAAAACAGGAAAATCAAAAAGACAATGATACTACATCTTTACTCTGTCAGGTCAAATAAACATACAACAGTAGCTACTGCCCTCTACAATTCTGCTTGATGTAAAGTGATGATTTAGCATGGATGGTTAAAAATTCTCATGCTCTCTTGAAAAACCAAAGTATACAGATATCCTCTCTTCCTATAATCAACCTTTCTTCCTGTGGGCTTTTGAGATACATAATGTATACTCATGAATGTTAATAAATCCCATAAATCAAAATCACATTAACTTTCCTTTCATATTATAAACCTTCCCCATAAGCTTCTGCAGAATTTCCTTGATGTATCAAAGTATATGGTGTAAAAAGGTGTAGATGAACCTAAAACAGCAAAATTTCTGTATATGTTGGTTGAAGAAACATCTATTACCGGAAGTAATTCACTATTGCTTGGCTGCCCTTGGAAAACATGCTGGATTTAAGCCATGTCAGTAGAAAAGCTTACATGGAAACTAATGAAATAAAGAGAGCAAGCCATAAAACCAGAACCTTCTATTTACCAGTCAACCCTCAGTTTTGCTTTTGTGGGAGAGAAGTCAGGTTAAATAACAGCTGAAATGAAATTCTTTTCTAAAATTTTTTTAAGAATTCATTAATTTGCAAAAAGATACTGAAATTCATAAGAATCTTGAACTAAGGCTAACATAACATATAGACCTTCCACCAAAAGCCATTATGTAAAGCAAGCATGCTATGTAAAATTAATCCCTGCAAAAATAAAAGTCTGAAAAGGTTAGCAGAACCCAGTATTTTTACTAGGCAGCATTCTCCCAAGGACTTATATCTGTAATAAAATGAATGAAATCAGCATTTTCTGACTCACACAGCTTTTCATGAATGAGTACTTAAGTGTGAAGATGGATTAACTCTCTGATCTCATTTTAATGAGTTTCTCTTTGTCTTTGAGGGACTACACTGCACAGATGCTCAATCACTCTACACTAGAGTCATTTAAATCAATCCATATAAGAGTTTGGAGAACTGAGCTGACTTGCACTTACTTAGTTATACTAAACTGGCCAAAATTTAAAGTCAGGGAATAATTTAAATTATGTAAAGTTACCTCTTCCATCCAGTCGGCTGCTAATTACTGCCAATTTTCCTTAGTGGAACTAAAGTCTTCTCTCTGCTGTCTACACTGCTCTTAAATCCAATACACTGCTAAACCCTGTCAATCCTACCTCCCTTAATGTAACTAACACCCATTGTCTCTATACTATCTATAATATCGGCTTGGTCGCACTTGCACTGATACCCTCGAGAAACCCCTCCCTGGTCTCCTCCTGTTTCCCCTTTCTCTAATCCCTTCAACTGGGCATGGAAGTCAACTTTCTAAAATGCAAACCCAATTATGTCACAACCTTCAAAGATGTGGGGATCAAGTCTGGTTCTATGGTCTAACAGGTCTTCTACCATCTGACCCCCATCCGTTTCACTGGCCCATCTGTCCAATACCCTACCAAACTGTTCTTAGTCCTCTAACTCACTAACCTGAAAGGGTGGTGAATTAAATACAGGCTTACCAGGTTTCTATTTTGCCAAGGAAAAAACATTTCAAACAAAAGCAAAATCTACATTTTGCGAGCGCTTTCATTTTACAAAAAGAGCATGATCTTAGAATTCTACAATCCGAATAAATTTAATTTTAGACACAAAAAGCACATTATATAGTCCTTAAAAAAAAAACTTTCACTGCACTCTGGTGAAAACTCTCGAGTGAACTCATTCAATGAAACTGACCTCATTCATCAGATCTTCATGCCCCTGAGGGTGCTGACCCTCTGCTGAAGCACGTCTTTCTCCCCCACCCCCCTCCACCTGTACATAGTACTCATCTTTATATTGCACTTTATAAGGCAATCCTTTTCAAATTTAAATGTGCATAAAAATAACCTGGCAGTTTTGTAAAATGCAGATTCTGGTCACAAAGATTTTGTGCTAGAAGAGTTACAGCTTTAAGTTTTACATTGAAGTATATAATCCACTTTGTGTTCATTTTTGTATGTGTATGAGGCATGGAAAGTTTCTCTTTTTAGTATGCGGGTATCAACTGTTCCAGCACCTTTTCCTGAAAAAAGAATCCTTCCTCCACCAAACTGCCTTTGCTCCTTTGTTATAAATCAATTAGCTCAATTAGCCATGTATGTGTGTGGGTCTCTTTCTGGACTCTATCCTGTTTGTTCCATTGATCTATTTGTCTAGACCAAGTTACCTCACGTGATCTTAAAGGCTCATGATCCAAAAACAAAAGTATTCCGTGCAAAGAAAGGCCCTGGAATGTTCCAAACCTCCCTGATGTTTACCTGTGTTTTCTTTCTCCTGCTGCTCTATCCATCAAAGCCTTAAGTAAGTATACTTAGTGAGTCCTTTCAATTAACTGACCCTGCAATGATTTTGCTGTCTGTAATTAAGAAGACAGAACACAAAGCCGAAGAACTGGCTGTATTCCATCCTGCCTAAATGGGTCAAGGTCAGTTAGCTCTTCGCCCCTCTCTTCTGGGAATGCCACTTCCCAAGTTTTACTGCTTATGCCCTACAGGTCTGTTCTGATAATAACCAGTTGATGATGGCCAGATGTTATCTCAGATAACAAAGGATAATCATAAAAGAAGGAATTTTTCGGTCGAAAGCATGCTTATAGTCAGAGTATGTGAGTGTAAATGTGCATGCATGAAGGTGAACGTGAAGACAGCTGAAGCTAACCGACTCATGGACCTGAACATGAGCAAAACCCAGCAAAAGCCAAACTCTTTCAAGAAATATCAACAGCTACCCAACAGACAATTGTCAGGCTCCTTGATAGAAACAAAGGTGGGCATCCAGCACTTTGCAGAAAAGAAGGAGAAACTTCTGGTGAGAATCCTTTCCATTAAGCATTAAAGCCAGATTAAAATGTACAGGGGAACTTTCAGAGTCTGAGAAGAGAGTTCCACTCTGGCACTGCCCAGATATGGGGACGCTAGCAGAGAAATGGAGAGCAGTGGTATGGTTACGGTAAAGCTTCTGTCTCTCTCTCCAGAAGTTTAAAGTATGAAAGTCAAAGTGAGTGTTAGTCGCTCAGTCATGTCCAACTCTTTCCCACCCCATGGACTGCAGACCACCAGACTCCTCTGTTCATGGGATTCTCCAGGCAAGAACACTGGAGTGGGTTGCCATGCCTTCCTCCAGGGCATCTTTCCAAACCAGGAATCAAACCAGGGTCTCCTGCCCTGCAGGCAGATTCTTCACCATCTGAGACAGTTAGCTAAAAGTAGTAGAAGGGATAATAATAAAGATTCAGAATTAAATGCATGTGTGTGCTCAGTCATGTCCAACTCTGCGACCCCATGGACTGCAGCCCAACAGGTTCCTCCGAATAAGTGGATTCCCTCCAAATTCATACGCTGAAATCCTCATCTTCACTGTGATGGAGTTAGGAGGTGGGAGGTAATTAGGTCATGCAGGTGGTGCACTCATGAATGGGGTTAGTACTCTTTTAAGAAACACCAGGGACACCATCTTTCTCTCTCCTGAACTAAGACACCAACACCCTGAGCATCTGTTATGGAAGACACATTGTGACTTGCATCCTTCACTTCTTTTATTTTTTTTCAAAAAGAGGCAGGTATTACTAGAGACTTATCTTTTTATCACTCTGTGTTTTTTATTTTTGTTTTGGACACACCTCACGGCATGCAGGATCCTGGTTTCCTGACCAGGGATCAAATCTGAGCCCTTCGCAGTGCAAGCTCAGGGTCTTAACCATTGGACCACCAGGGAAGTCCCCCTTCACTTCTCAATCCTCACAAACATTCAGAGGGGGTCCTATTTTTGTTTCCATGTCAGATATGAGGAACTGTGTTTCCCTTGGAGGGAACAAGCCAAGAGTTACCCACAGGCAGTCTCACTCCAAAGTATTTTTGCCTGGAGAATTCCATGGACAGAGGAGCCTGGCGGGCTATAGTCCATGGCGGTCCCAACAGACACGACTGAGCGATTAACACTTTTCACTTACCCACCACACTATTCCTGAAGTCGTCTGACCACTCAGAAAGAGAAATAAAACAGACTATGAGGCAGCAGGAGAAATGAACCTGGTGACCTTTTCAAGATTTAGACAACAATGGAAGACAGGAACCCAAGGAAACGGCGTACAGGCATTCAGAGCACCTTGCACAGGGCATTACTCAGGTCTGGATCTGGTACATCTAACACGCTGAGAGGTACAGCAGACAAAAAAACATGCTGCTCTGTGAAATTCCCTGTTACACAAAGCTGCCGTTCTTACAGGCTGGCATGGAAAATGATGATCACTTCATAATTTATCTCTCAACTCTTCTGATGCCATTCAAAAGGATTAGGGCTTCCTGTCGGGGCAACTATGTATATTTCCCTACCCTCTCCTCCAACTCTGCTTTTTTAGTGTGGATGAAACCCACTTAATCCAAACATAACACATTTGATTGTGTTGATCAGTACATAAACATTTTAGGAAAAAAAAGTCCTCCTTGCTCTAAAGTTATTTTTCCGGTACTGAACACGTGAGAAACATCAGCCTTTTCCTCTCTGATGATGCTAAAAGGTATTGTAAATTTACAAAAGTTTAATTGACCCCTACCTGGATCCATGATATTTTAAATATCTTTGTTCATTATAAGGCCAAAGTATTACATTTCCTTCATTTTGAAAAGCACGTAGAGTGCTTATCGCAGAACAAGATCAGTACTAGAAACACAAAGAGGGGTCCAGCCCACAGAGAGGGTTTTCATTCTTTTCTTTTTTTAATGTGGATCCAAAAAAAAAAAAAACACACATTTTTTATTTTGCACTGGGTACATGGGTTCAATCCCCGGGTGGGGAAGGTCCCCTGGAGAAGGAAATGGCAACCCACTCCGGTATTCAAGCCTGGAAAACCCATAGACAGAGGAGCCTGGCATGCTGCAGTCCATGGGGTTGCAAAGAACTGGACACTGACTTAGCAACTGAACAACAAAGCAGCCAAGCCAGAGACTGGAATACAATGGCTGTAAAACTCAGGCTTAAACTCTTAATCACTCCATGCACACACAGGGGGGCCAAGTCCACCAGCTCCCCTCTTACAGCCGGTGGACAGCTCCTGGAGTAGAGGTGGGCAAGACCAGCGCTGGACAAAGGGCCACCCTGGAGCTTCTGCCTGGGCGCCAGACCAGGCAGCTACTCGGGGGAAGAGAAACTACCTCAGTAGGCTCAGAGCTGCCAAAGCAACACAAAAGGAAGACTGTTTCGCAACAAAGCAGGGCTCTGCCCTGCAGCTGCGTCCCTCTGCCCACAGCTCCAGCCTTACCCCACACAGGCTATCAGGACTCTGAGCTGCTGCTGAGAAGTTACAAGCATCTAACTTTTCCCCCTATTTTTTGCTGGTAATGAAAAGAACTGAACAATGACCCACAGAGTCTCTGACAAAGCAGATTTC
This sequence comes from Ovis aries, assembly GCF_016772045.2. Lineage (NCBI taxonomy): Eukaryota > Metazoa > Chordata > Mammalia > Artiodactyla > Bovidae > Ovis > Ovis aries. Next base: position 21,384,526 of record NC_056063.1, on the reverse strand, counting down.
AGTTACCAACACGGAACAAACTAGACCTCACTTGGCAGATGAGCAGAGAAGCTAAGAGAGGTGGGGACATTCTGAACAGTTAGCGTAAAGGCAAGAAACAAGACAACTTTACAAATTTTGAAATTTACATTCTCAGGGAGATTCAAAACACTGAATCTCTAATACAATGAAAGGCAAATGAAAAAAGAATTAGAAACTAGTGTTTGAAGGTAAAAGTGAAACTGGTAGCCGGAAGAACAGAGGCACCGAAATGCAGCCTGGCTACCGCAGAAAACCACGCTGGAGCCTGCGAAGACCTGCTCGGGGAAAGCTCCCAGAACTCACAGGAAAACAGTGACCAGGCGGAAACTCTCACTGAAAAGACAGCACCTCCACAACGGACCCAACACGTGTATTACAGGCATTTCAGAAAGGGAAAATAAAACAGAGGGGGAAAATCACAAGTAAAGGAGAAGCAGTAACTAAATAAATTATGGGAGAAAGAGACAACTTACAAATGAGTTTTTCAGACTAAAATCATCTACTCAGAACTTGACAGGATTAATCATAAAAGATCCACACATTCCCCAAATTTCTGAATGTCAGGAGGAGAAAAACTCAATAAAATCTGAACCTCCACCAAGATTTTAAAAAAATAAAAAAGAGGGGGAAATTAATTTAAAAAAAAAACCAACAAGCTAAAAATACAAAAGGGGGACTTCCCTGGCAGATGAGTGGTTAGGACTCTCTGCTTTCACTGCCATGGGTGGGCATGTGTTTGATCTCTGGTTGGGAAACTAAGATTCCTGCATGCTGCAAAGTGCAGCCCAAAACAAACAAACAAACCACTAAACACCGAATAAAGTAAAAACTAAAAAAGGATTATGAATGAGATGGACATCGGACTTCTCAGCTGCCATACTGGCTGTGAAAGACAAAGGAGTAAGATTTCCAGAACTTAGAAGGAAAAAGACTGTGGTCTAAGAATTTGAAATTTTTAATTATTATGAAAATAATTATTTTATTTTATTATTAAATTATAATATACCTATCATTAATTATAAAGCAGAAGAAAGCTATTAATAGACATAAAAGGACTCAAAAATATACTTTCCACCTATCTTTTCAGGGAAAAAAAAATCTTAAGGGAGTATAGAAATCTTCAGTGCAGGCATACAGAAGCATAAAAGAAGTAGCAGTGAGCAGTAACACTAGTGAAACTAGCCTGGTCTAAATTGTGTATGCTAATTGTTGACATCATGAGAGAAATAATCAACAAGGATGCTGAAGGAGCAAATTATTAAACAAAAAAGTGTGGACAAACATTTCTAATTATTTCAACAAAAGTCATGGGTGAGAGGAAGGAAGGGAGGAAAGAATGTGCTGAAGCATATGGTGTAAGGGAATCCAGATACTGTTCCAATGATACCTACAAATTTTAAAAGTACCCACAGTTAGAACAAAAACTGGACATAACACTCCCAAGTTACAAGGAGAATTGTTTTTCTTTTTTTTTTTTTTTAATTGAAATACGTTGATTGGTGGCTCAGATGGTAAAGAATCTGCTTGCAGTGCAGGAGAACAGGGTTCAATCCCTGGGTCAGGAAGATTCCCTAGAGAAGGGAATGGCAACCCACTCCAGTATTCTTGCCTGGAGAATCCTATGGACAGAGGAGCCTGGCAGGCTACAGTCCATGAGGTCCCAAAGAGTCAGACACGACTGATCGATTAACACACACACTTTTCAATAGTTGATTTACAATGTTTCAGGTGTTAGCAAAGTGATTCTGTTATACACATATATATTCTTTTCCAAATTCATTTCCATTATAGGTTATTACAAGATATTGAATATCACTCAGAAATTCCATTTGTAGACATTTATTCTCCATTCACATTTATAAAAGAAATTATACATAGAAAGAATGAATTAATTCAAGACAGTTCCCTCCGTTTAGGATGATGTGAGCCGCAAATTTTCCAGTAGTTATGTATGGATGTGAGAGTTGGACCATAAAGAAAGCTGAGCACCGAAGAACTGATGCTTTTGAACTGTGGTGTTGAAGAAGACTCTTGAGAGTCCCTTGGACTGCAAGGAGATCCAACCAGTCCATCCTAAAGGAAATCAGTCCTGAATATTCATTGGAAGGACTGGTGCTGAAGCTGAAGCGCCAATACTTTGGCCACCTGATGCGAAGGTGAAGGTGATTCATTTGAAAAGACTCTGATGCTGGGAAAGACTGAAGACAGGAGGAAAAGGGGACGACAGAGGATGAGATGGCTGGATGGCATCACTGACTCAATGGAGTTTGAGCAAGCTCCGGGAGTTGGTGATAGACAGGGAAGCCTGGCGTGCTGCAGTTCATGGGGTTGCAAAGAGTCGGACATGACTGTGCGCCTGAACTGAACCCGAACTAAGCTGCAAATAACAGAATACCCAAAGTGATTTAAACAAAAAGACTAGAAGGCAGGCAGTTCCAGGTTGATTCAATAGCTCAAATAAATCCTTAGTGGCCAAGGCTTCATATTTCCATCCTATCACCTTCATTGTGCTGGTAAAATCATGACAGGTGAATACAAGGCTGGTAAGACCATGTATATTAAAAGATCTTAACTATACTAAAATCAGAAGAAAATAAGAGTTAAGAAAAATCTCTTATTACTGGTTGTTCCAAGATGGCATGATCCTGCTTTACAGACTTTTGTACTTTCCATATATTTTAAAGAATGCAATATGTGCATAAACTGAAAATATATATATGAAGAAAAAGAGAAGAACTACTGAAGAAAAGGGCTCAATACTCCTTGGCCATAATGACATAAGTATTTTCTCCTTGCTTCCCAAATAGAACTCTTTTAAAGTGATGTGTTGCGTGTAAGAGTTTTCTGATTCTCCACTACGCACACAATAGTTTCATATAAAAAGCTTATGTCGTTAATGATTATCATCTATGTAGTGTGTAACATCTGTACAGAATGTAACAGTTCCCTTTCACATGCTTTTATTTCATGACACTGACTACAAACTTTACAGATAAACACAGAATAGTAAGAATAGCTAGAGAGCCTTTGCCATGAGGAATCCCATCATTCAAGAGCCTTTCCGAAAATCACGTTAAATTGGGAAATTTAAATACAATTTACCCCAAATTCATCTCACATTTCATAAAGACAACATTAAAACAAATTCATGGTTAGACTGCATCAGTTTCCGTGGGACTCCAATTCTTTTAGGTATTGAATTAATAATACCAGTAACCATCTGTGCTCCTAAAGCTACTGCAGAGAAAATAAGCATCTAGACCAAAGCAGGCTAAGAGAAGCTTACACAATCCATTTGGTGTCTGTCAGTTACTTCCCAGCCTAGAGTATCACTTAATCAGCTAACTTCATAGGCATTTTCCAAGACTGCCTCTCCATAGTTTAAAACTACAAATTTGAATTTCAGAATTTCAACTTCAAAACGGAAAAATACTCTAGCAAAAGTCCTAATCTGATACACAAGGAAACTGTCAAGGCATGGTTTTTTTTTTTTTTTCAAGGCATGGTTTAAAACCATCAAAATGGATCACAGCGGGGACCTTCATCAGTCTAGTGGTTAAGACTCGCCTTCCAACGCAGGGGGTGCAGGTTCTATCCCTGGCAGAGGAACTAAGATCACAGTCAAAATGTTTAAAAAAGAAAATCACAGTTATAAACAGAGAAGTTCCACTGGGCACACAAAGATCTCTTTTGAAGAGGGCCTAACCCTGCAAAGAATTTATCCTGCTGCTCAATCTCTAGTGATGAGCCTATTTTTAAAATGCTGCTCAGTTTCTTAGGTCCTTTTTAGACATTAGAAAGCCTCAAGGAAGAAAATTCCATTCAGTTAAATCATGACAGAGTAAAGCAGCCACGTGCCCTTCATCTGGTCCATCAAGCAAGGTCATCCTGTCTCCTCTTCTCCATCCACAAGGAACGGAATTTAATCTTTGCCTTTTTGGTTACTGTTGTCTTCAGTAACGTGACACGAAGCATGGAAGAGAGGAATGTAGAAACACCAAACTGTGGACCAAAAGTTCACTGAAATAAAAATTGTTGTTAGGCCGGTTTCATTTTGTTTTAGGTCCTGCCGCATTTTGCACATAAATTATGAAATGCAGTATACGTCATATACAAAATTAAACAATCTATCAACATCTACAATTTAAAACAACAACAACAACGATTTCACTGTCCATCGGTATTAATGATTGGAGTCACTGGAGAGGCGCCTTTGGATCGGAGAAAGAGGAAGGAGCAATTTAATGAGCCTTGCCTGTAAGGAGACGCTTCGTGTAGCTTCCACAGAGCAAGGCTGTCACAAGTGCTTGTCAAGAAGAAGAGAAGATCTGGGTTGTACTGTGGAAGAATTTTATGTTCTAAAGACAAACTCAGGCCTCATTCCATCACTTACTTAGGAGTTGGAGATTTTCAAGTGAAATTCTAGAATATTCAGAATCCCTTCGCATCTGTCTCCCTGCAGACTCTCCCCAGGAGGCTGCTGGTGGGAGCAGGTCTGGCCTAGTGGCCAGGGGACTCTGGGCGACCCAGCTAGGCCCGAAGAATTCACTAATTCTTAGCAAGGTATGACAGTGCTAATCCAAGGGAAGGAACTCGCTGGAGGGCTAAGTGCTAAATGCTGCATCAGGTGAAAATTCCCTCCGTTGATACCAGTCTCCTTTCCGAAGTTCTGGCTGCACCTCACCCCTGCGCTGTCAGCATTCCGCCCTCAGCCAGGGCTGGCCATACCCTGAGTTGCCTCATCCTGGCTGAATTCCACAGGGTTTTAGTTGGCCTCGGTAATATTTGTGCTTAGCTCTCAAGTCCAGAGATACTTATCCTATAAAGTGACTGCCATTTTTGTACTGAAATTCTGAAATCCTCCAAATTGAGGAATATTTTAATTGAATCTTACTGAAGAATAGGTAAAAAAGATGAGTGGCGGCTGCCATGGGCAGGGTAAAACAATTTTGCTTTGTGCATCATAAATATCTTTGCCTTCTTTTTTTTAAGGACAAATGACTACTTTTAAGATAAACATACATTTTTTTCATTACATAAGTGAAAGTCACTCAGCTGTGTCCGACTCTTTGTGGCCCCGTGGACTGTAGCCCGACAGTTTCCTCTGTCCATGGGATTCTGCAGGCAAAAGTACTGGAGTGGGTTGCCATGCCCTCCTCTAGGGGACCTTCCCAACTCAGGGATCGAATCCAGGTCACCTCTCACTACCTCCGCCATCATTACCCAGGTCAGTCATCATCGCCTCTCCTACTGCGATCTGGCCCCCAGCTTCCGTCCTCACTTACCCCCACCCAGAACCTAGTCATCACTTACACAACAGTCGCTGACACTGGTAAAGCAAGTCCAGTCTCTCCCTCCTCTGCTCAAAGCTCTGCAAAGGCTCCCATTTTACCGCAGGTAAGAGCCAACATCTTCTCAATGGTCCACAATGCAATCTTTCACCCTTTGACAGTCCCCAGCCACGCCTCTTAGCACTCTTTTCCCTACCACACTGAAATTGAAAAGTGAAAGTTGTTAGTTGCCCAGTTCTGTCTGACTCTTTGCAACTGACTCACAGCCTGCCAGGCTCCTCTGTCGATGGGATTCTCCAGGCAAGAATACTGGAGTAGGTAGCCATTCCCTTCTCTAGCAGGTCTTCCCCATCCAGGGGTCAAACCTGGGTCTCCTGCATTGCAGGCAGATTCTTTACCATTTTTTACTGTCTGAGCCACCAGGAAAACCCACACTGACCTCTGCCCCAGGGCCTTTGCACCAACTGTTCCCTCTAACCTCCTCATCTTTCCAGTCTTGATTCAAATACTGCCTTCTCAGTGAGGACCATCCTCACCATTCATTTATAAAAAATTAGAAACATCAACTCCCTCCCTGCCCCCACATCTGTGTTCCCAATCCTTTTATTCTGCTCTGTTTTTTTTTTTCCCCACAGTGCTTATCACTTTGCAACACACCATTTACTTACCTATTACGATCACTGTTTATTTCTCCCCAAAAGTAGTATCCCCTCCCTAGAATAGTGCCAATACAATCAAAAACTCAAATAATATTTGTTGAACACCGGTAGAATTAAAACAAACAGAATGAAGGTGGCAGTTGTTCAAGATGCCAGCACATAAGATTCCTGCCACTCCCAGCAATGAATGAAACAGGACAAGCAAATCAAGAGTCTCAAAAGTGGAAGAGTGATGGCTCGGACCACAGTTCTTGGGAACAGAGAATAACAATCAGGCAAGGCCTGAAATACAGGGTTAGAGTATCTGGGATGAAATCTGAACTCTCTCTCGCTTTTAGCAAATTCATCCTATCAGAATCCAGCAGTAATCTGTCCACAACCACCCCAAGAAAGGCAGGTGCCTGGAGTAGTCTCTGATTAAATGAATCAATTTCACTTCTATTGGTGTCTCCCAACCTGATCCTTGCTCTAATCCTTCGTCCCTTATTACGCGATCTCAAAATGGGGTTCAGCCACTTCAAAGACTGCTCTTGAAAGGAATATGAGGTGACAGTGAGAGCATAGTCTTTTAATTATTTCTGTTTATTCTGCCCCTTTATTTTAAAAGCATGGGGTGAGAGGTGAAGAAATTACTTCTATACATTTAAAAAAGGGTCCATTCCTTTACAAAGAGTTGCCTATAAAACTGCGTGTTGTGGAAAGACAGGAATGACAACAAGATTGGGAGGACAGAAACCAGAGAATATCCTGAATCTCTAGAGGGGATGAGAAATAAGGTAGCTTCCAAATGTCCGCAGGATGTTCATTCTGACCTGTGGCATGCTGGAGAAAGGAGCGGCTTCACTGATGAGACTAGATGAGTCCTAAAGATTAAACCAGAGGGACTTCCCTGGCAATGCAGCGATTACGACTATACTGCTAATGCAGGGGCACAGGTTTGATCCTTGGTCGGGGAACTGAGATCCCACGTGCCATGCAGCACAGTCAAAAGATAAAACATAAAGTAAAATAACTTTTTAAAGAAAAGATTAAACCACGAACAGCCATTGAGAGGCTACTGTGTAAAAAAAAAAAAAAAAAAAATCTACAACCAAGGAAAGTAACAGGTGGTTACTGAAAAATGGGTGGAAAGATTTTTTAAAATATGCTGAACTCTTAGGCAGAATTCTAGGAGCTTGAATTAACTCACTGAATCCTCATAAAAACCCCTATGGATTAGGTGCTATAACCATACCCATTTTACAGATAAGGAAAGTAAGGCATTCTCCCTGCTTCCCCCCAACCCCATCCTCCCCCTGATCCTTCCATCCTTCTAGCATAGCTCTTAAGCTATCCATTCACCTGGCTTGCCCAGGACTATCCTGGTGTATGCCTGTGGTCCTGGTCTAAAAAAAACTACTAACCCTTTTCTTTTTTTCAACTGTAAGGAAAACATACAACATGTGGTGGGATGGGAGAGGGGAGGGAGGCTCAAGACAGAGGGGATCTATATACCCAATTATTACGGATGCCAGTTGCTGTATACTGCAGAAACCAACACATTGTAAAGCAATTATCTTCCAATTAAAAAAAGTTTTTCTTAATTTACCATCTTAACTATTTTTAAGTATACCCTTACTTTTAACCGTGCTGCAGTTTAGAAACTTCCCTGGCAGTTCAGTGGCCAGGATTTTGAGCTTTCATGAGGGCGCAGGTTTAATCCCTGGTTGGGGAACTAAGATCCCACAAGTGGGCTGTTGGCCAGAAGTGTTGCAATTTGGATCACTTTTCTCTACTTGAACTTCTCTACTGTAACTGGTTACCTCGCTGCCTCTGTGAGCTTTGGAAGAATGGTATGTCCTGTGTTTTTATGCTCACAGCCTAGCACAGTACTAAGCATATTGTTCACAATGTTCAGTAAATAAACAAATGAAAGAATGTTACCCTAAAATTCCTACTGGTTAATTTTCATGTTACTGACTTCCCCCAGGTTTAGAATTTAAAACTTGGAAGCTTTCCAGGTGGCACTAGTGGTAAAGAACCCACCTGCCAGGAGACATAAGAACTGTGGGTTCACTCCCCTGGGTTGGGAAGATCCCCTGGAGGAGGGAGAGGGGCATGGCAACCCACTCCAGTATTCTTGCCTGGAGAATCCCATGGACAGAGGAGTCTGAAGGGCTACAGTCGGATATGACTGAAGTGACTTAGCATATACATACCGTAGGGCAGCTCAGCTGTTGCACAGCTGTCTCTGAAACCAACCAGTGGTCTATAGCTTTGGTTCCCAACCATTTTGGCACTAGGGACTGGTTTCAGTTCAGTTTAGGGACTGGTTTAGTGGAAGACAATTTTCCCACAGACAGCGGGGTGGTGTGGTAGTTTCAGGATGAAACCAGCGTGTTACATTGTTTGTGCACTTTATTTCTATTCTTATTACATCAACTCCACCTCAGGTCATCAGGCATTGGATCCTGGAGGCCAGGAACCCCTGAGCTCCAGGAGACTGTAAATGTGTGCTTGTTGGCCAGGAAAGAACAGTCATTTACCCACAAGAGGGCTATCACGGGAGCAGTAGCTGCAAGACAGTGGGTGTTGGCTTATACAGATTTGGACAGATTCACAAGACTGAAATAAGGAGCAATAATTAAAATGCCGGGCTGGATGAAGCACAAGCTGGAATCAAGATTGCCGGGAGAAATATCAATAACCTCAGATGACACCACCCTTAGAGAAGAAAATGAAGAGGAACTAGAGCCTCTTGATGAAAGTGAAAGAGGAGAGTGAAAAAGCTGGCTTAAAGTTCAACATTCAGAAAACTAAGATCATGGCATCTGGTCCCATCACTTCATGGCAAATAGATGGGGAAACAGTGGAAACAGTTTCAGACTTTATTTCTGGGGCCTCCAAAATCACTGTAGATGGTGACTGCAGCCATGAAATTAAAAGATGCCTGCTCCTTGGAAGAAAAGCTATGACCTACCTTGACAGCATATTAAAAAGCAGAGACATTCCTTTGCTGACTGTCAACTACAAACTGGCACTTACCAAGAGCACTGCCAATGACTGAACCACAAAGGCCTTTGCCATCTGCCTCTACGGAGACTGAATCCCATGCTTTTAAAGCTATTGACCTTCAACAACCCCTGAGGGAGTTCAGGGTGGAGTGAGGCACTCTGTGCTACCGGGAATCTGGTGGGACAGGTCTTTAGATAGTTGGATGCTTTTATGAACAGATTTTGTGACCTCAATCCTTGCATTTCCCCATATCTCAGTTCAGTTCAGTAACTCAGTTGTGTCTGACACTTTGCGACCCCATGGACTGCAGCACATCAGGCCTCCCTGTCCATTACCAACTCCTGGAGTTTACTCAAAATCATGTCCATTGAGTCGGTGATGCCATACAATCATCTCATCCTCTGTCGTCCCCTTCTCCCCCTGCCTTCAATCTTTCCCAGCATCAGGGTCTTTCTTTTCAAATGAGTCAGATCTTCGCATCAGGCAGCCAAAGTATTGGAGTTTCAGCTCCAGCCTCATTCCTTCCAATGAACACCCAGGACTGATCTCCTTTAGGATGGACTGGTTGGCTCTCCTTGCAGTCCAAGGGACTCTCAAGAGTCTTCTCCAACACAACAGTTCAAAAGCATCAATTCTTCGGCACTCAGCTTTCTTTATAGTCCAACTCCACACATGACTGACTACTGGAAAAACCATAGCCTTGACTAGATGGATCTCTGTTGGCAAAGTAATGTCTCTGTTTTTTAACATGCCGCCTAGGCTGGTCATAACTTTCCTGCCAAGGAGTAAGCGTCTTTTAATTTCATGGCTCATATCTAGAGAAGCGCTAAATCCCTTCATGGTGACATCAGATCCTCATGACTAACAAAAAACTTTTCGTAAAATGAACGCTTCATGGTATTAAACTCCCCCTTCACCGAAACCTTAATTATTGACTTTCTCCCGCTGCTGCTTTGGAGCAGTCTCTCAGAGCTATCTGAGATGCTGCCTCACGGGCTGCAGTCCTCATTTTACCCCAAATAAAACTTAACTCGAAACTCTCAAGTTGTACATCTTTTTAGTAGACACAACAAAGCTATGGTTTTTCCAGTAGTCACATATGGATGTAGGTGTTGGACCATAAAGAAAGATGATGCTTTTGAACTGTGGTGTTGGAGAAGACTCTTGAGAGTCCTTGGACTGCAAGGAGATCAAACCAGTCAATCCTAAAGGAAATCAGTCCTGAATATGCATTGGAAGGACTGCTGCTGAAGCTGAAGCACCAATACTTTGGTCACGTGATGTGAAGAACTGACTCATTGGAAAAGACCCTGATGCTGGGAAGACTGAAGGCAGGAGGAGAAGGGGACGACAAAGGATGAGATGGTTGGATGGCATCAATGACTCAAAGGACATGAGTTTGAGCAAGCTCTGGGAGTTGGTGATGGACAGGGAAGGCTGGTAGTCCATGGGGTTGCAAAGAGTCAGACACGACTGAGCAACTGAACTGAATTAAAACAAAGAAACTGCCTAAAGAAGAAGGGACTGGGAACTCAGAGAGGAATGTTAAGTGCTCCACTTAAACATCTTTTTACAATTCAAATACCATCTTCAAGGAGGCAAATACACTACAAAAGCCCCACACAGCCAGCATGTGGCCTCCTGAAGTGGGGAGAAAGCACAGCATAAATGAGTCTGGGGTTAATCCTACGGATTGTGAAACAGAAAATAATGACGTACAATTTCAGTGCAATTTTATAAACCTAAAATGCACTGTTTTATATGAAGCTAAATAACCCATCATTCTCGTTCTCTCTCGCCACCCCACCCCCGCCATGCTCTTCGCTTTCCACATCTAATTAAGTTGAGCAAAAAGATAAAATAAAATTAAGAAACAAGGATCAAGGGAAGTCTGGGTTTTTTGTTGTTGATTTAAAAACAGAAAATTCTACTGTATTACTAACTGGGGCAGTTTCATCATCATCATCATCATCATATTAATGCCAAAGCTCTTTTTTTTTTTCTTTTAACCCCTCCACCCAAGATTTTGAGTCACTAGTACCACATGGTCCCTCCAGAACTGATCTAATCTCTGTATTTTTTTTCTGATAGCAATTGCCCTATGTGCCTGATGGAACACAAAAGGACAGGCCTGGCCACCATCACACCAAGTACTTTAAAACTTTCACGCAGAGAGTTGAGGCAGCACCCACTTTATTATTTGCAACACTGTTGAAGATATAAAGTCCACAGAACCTTCGATTCAAAGTAGTCTTAAATAAAACTGAGTCGCTCAATCGTATCCGACTCCGTGCGGAAGACTATGGACCATAGCCCGCCAGGATCCTCTGTCCATGGGATTTCCCAGGCAAGAATATTGGAGTGGGTTGCCATTTCCTTCTCCGGAGAATCTCCTCGACCCAGGGATCGAACCCGGGCCTCTTGCTTTGTAGGCAGATTCCTAACCATCTGAGCCATCAGAGAAGTCTCAATAATAATAAGATCCCTTTAATTCTTATACACTTAATGAAGAGAGTATTTTGATGCTATTAATTACTTGTACTGAACATGACCACCTCACCCCACCCCCCCACCAACCTATCAAAGGCAACTGTCTGGCTCAGTGAGGCTTCTGTTAGGGCAGAATTTGAGTGGGCGGGGAGGGGTGCAAGGTAAGGGGCATAGGATTTCACAGTAGGAATTCCAGGCTTTATTCGGAGAAAAGGCCCTTTTGTAAATCCCTTTAACTTCAGTAAACATATTGAAGCCAAGGAGACTTGCTCATCGAGTTTTACATGGAAAGCAAGTTCTGGGCGAATTCCCTGGCAGTGCAGTTAACTCAGCTGGTAAAGAATCCGCCTCCAATGCAGGAGACCTGGGTTTGATCCCTGGGTTGGGAAGATCCCCTGGAGAAGGGAAAAGCTATCCACTCCAATATTCTGGCCTGGAGAATTCCATGGACTATCCCGTGGGATTGCAGAGTCAGACATGACTACATGACTTTCACTTTTAGAGCTGCTCACTTTCACTGCCCAGGTTCCATTCCTGGTCGGGTAACTAGGCTCCCACAAGCCACATGACACAGTCAATGGGTGGGGCGGGAAAAGGAAGTTAGGATCTGACAGGATGAGGATAGGAGGGAGGCCTGGTACAGAGGGAAGTGGGAAAGAGGGGGAGCGGGAATCACGGCAGGAGGTGGGTAAGCATGTCCCAACCTCCCCGGCTTGGCATGTGTGAGGGCGGGGGCTTCTCTCTGCCTCCCGTTTAGGATTCTGGGGAAAGACTGCCTCGCAGCCCACCCCACCAAACCAGGGTCAGTCAGCAAAGTCAACTTTGCTAGAGCAAAGGCAAACAGAACAACGGCCAGCATTTAACTTTCACCTGACTTTTGTTTCCAGAAAATCCTGCCTGGGCGGATGTGGGGTGGAAGTGAGATGCCGGTGGGGGTGGGCAGAAGGCCGCGGGAACGCCTGGGAAGGTGGTGTCACTACAGAGACGGCAGGGGACCAGCCTGCTAGGCTGAGAGCTGGACGAAGGACATGGCAGAGACCCAGCGGGGAGACATGCCTGCAAGGGCCAAAGTGCAGCGGAGCCCGCCAAGAGCCCCACCAGGCGCGACGGAGCATGACAAGCAGAACAGGAGCTCCACCAGTGAGAGTTTTCAGCGGCCGGCTCCAGGGAGGGACGCCACCCTTGGCCACCTCCAGCCCAGGCGACGGGCCAGGGCAGCTGCTCCAGGGCGCAGCCAGACAGGGTCCAGAGGTCACCAGGTGGGTCTACACATCCCCTCCACCCCCACCTCCAGCTCACCAGATGCCATCTTAGAGAGAAATGCAGAGGGAGGGGAAATACAAGAATCAGAACACTTCACATGTCTCAAAGTGAGCCTTTACCTAAACGCCACTAAAATTATTACATCACACTAACTGTAGTGGGTTGAACCATGGTTAAGCTCCTCCCCCATTTCCGGACCGGGAGGGGGCTTGTAAGGGCGATTATTACCTACTATTAGAAACGAGGAACTCTTCTCTCTGCCTGTGTGTACGGAAAGTCACCACTGTTTTTTCTCATCCTTATTCTGATTACCCACAATAGGGTGGTGGTGGTGGTGTTCAGTCGCTCAGTCCTGTCCGACTCTGCGACCCCATGGACTGCAGCACGCCAGCCTTCTCTGTCCTTTGCTATCTCCTGAAGCGTGTTCACACTCGCGTCCATTGAGTAGGTGATGCCATCCAACCATCTCATCCTCTCCCGTCCCCTTCTCCGGACTGCCTTCGATCTTCCCCAGCATCAGGGTCTTTTCTAATGAGTCAGGTCTTTACATCAGGTGACCAAAGTATTGGAGCTTCAGCTTCAGCAGCAGTCCTTTCAATGAACACTCAGGACTGATTTCCTTTACAATTGACTGGTTGGATCTCCTTGCAGTCCAAGGGACTCTCAAGAGTCTTCAACACCACAGTTCAAAATCATCAGTTTTCTTTATGGTCCAACTCTCACATTCTATGGAAAAACCACAGAATAATGAAAACAGTCCCCAATCCTATTTGAGGGAACTGAGCTCCTTATTTAATTTTGGAAGGGCCAGAAGGAGAATCTCTACTAAACCAAACTCTCTGCTGGAGTTCTTTCTTTGTCTGCTTTTGGAAGAAGTGGGTCTTATGAGGAAGGAAGGAACTGACAGGGTTGACAGAATGAATGTCAGCAAGACAAAGCGCGGTACCATTTGCTTTTGCGTGCTTGGAGCTCTTCTGCTCACCATCCCGGGTCATGTTTTGAGAGGCCAAAGGCATCACTTATTTTGTTTGCTTCTCTAGTCTGATGGAAGGTGCAGATGTTCCAGCAGTCTAGATGACAGGAATGGGGCTCCTTCCTTTCCACCACGCCCTCTTCTAGGATCACAGTGGCCACGGGCTGGGAGGAGCCTTCATTGTTTTGCGCTGGCAAACCTCCCACCTTCTAGAACTGGGATGTTCTGTGTTCAGGGAAATTCCAGCAACGTTCTGTGAGAATATGGGTTAATCAGTCACAGGCTGATGCAACATACTTACAGTGTGGGTTGGGCGTATGTCATGAATGACGGGGACAGACAGGCAGGTTCCTTTCATACAAGGCAGTCAGGCGGCATTATGCTCCGCTGTAGGAAACCATTTCCACATCCACTGACTATGTCAAGATCCATCAATTATTTGTAAACCATGAAGCTCTTCAAATTAGGGGCCAAGTGATTCCACTGACTCTGTCCACTGGTTCCTTCATTCACCCATCCACTTACACAGGCACTGAAGTAGCCTTTTTTTCTTTTTTTAAGTAATATTTATTTGGCTGCTTTGGGTCTGAGAGGTGGCACGTGGGATCTAGTTCCCTGACCAGGGATTGAACCCGGGGCCCCCTGTATTGGGAACGTTAAGTCCTAGCCACTGAACCATCAGGGAAACCCCTCATTGAACTAACTTGACTGACACACACTGTGGGACTACGGGGTGATGCGCAGTAGAACAAGACACAGGCCTTGCCCTCAGGAAGCTCGGAGGCCAGCAGCAGGGCACCACACTGTTGAGCCTTAGTTTATTATCAGTACCACTGGTACTAACGAGTCTTAGAAACAGGCCATCTGTTGGCCTAGAGCAAACTGCTAATGAGGTCAGCGTAATAAGACACTCCTGGCACATAGTCCACGTGCTCAAAAAGAATGTTAATTATCTTTCATATCCTCTCTTTACTGATACTCTCAAGGAACTGCTGCCAAAATGTAGCACTAAGCCCAAGTGGCCTGAGGACAAGACAAAATTCTGTTGAGTCCATGCAGGGCTTGTCACTTGAATTTAAGAGGCACCCCAAACTCTTACATCGGCTGAGGTATGACTGCTCTCTTCACAGGCACTGGAGTTCTACAATCAGTGCAAAGACTGCTGAATAATGGCAGGAGACGTTATCATTACATAGAAACACATGGGCAGCGTCAGCCTTTATCATCGAATTTCCTTATCACAAAGAACAAAGCACGTTTTCTATTTAACAACTACAGAATTGAGAAAAATAAAACCAAGCAATCAAGCAAGTTAGCATGGAAAAATGGAAGACCTAGAAAGCTGGCCTACATCTCAAACATATCGGGCCCTGGACACATTTCTTGAGATTTTTTTGAGATTCAATCCACCATTCGATGAAAACAGCAGGAGGGATTTTCTGCCTCCTCTCAGATTCTAGGAGAAACATTTTTCTTATCTTGTTCCATCCTAAGGAATTTAAGGACCTGAAAAGTCTGCTTATTTATGAGAAAACAGGATGGACTATGGGGAAAGGAAGGAAGAGTATAAAGAAGAGGAACTCCATCAGGCCCGGAAGCTTCCTGGCTAAATGATGGACATCACAATAGTAAAGAACTCTAAGGGAGACTTCCCTGGTCGTTGAGTGGTTAAGACTACAGGCTTCCGCTGCAGGGGGCACGGGTTCAATCCCTGATTGCGGAACTAAGATCCTGCATGCCGTGGGACATGGGCAAAAAACAAAAATTGATACCAAAAAAAACCATGGTAAACACAAAATTTTTAAAAATGAAAACATAAAAAGAACTCTGCTCTTGGACTTCAAGAGTGTAGGGGGTTGTGGAAAAAGATGTCCTTTCTGTTAATGAAATGTACCTTCCCACTCAGCCAATAGCATAGCTAAAGAGTTCCTGTTATAAAATGCATCCCTGATACTATAAATAAGAATTTGTTATATAAATTAAAACCTCACTAAGTTAGAGTTTTGTAAAAATACACCAAAAGCCTCACAGAAATTTCCTTTATAACAAACACTTTCTTCATAGAGTTAGAATGAGCAAAAGGAGGAGGATTTTCAAAATATTTATGAAAAGTCATCACAAAATCTTCCTTTAAAGGTGCCTATCCACACATTGTTGGTGGGAATATAAACTGGTACACCACCATGTAAAACAGTACGGAGGTTCCTCAAAAAACTAGAAATAACTGCCATATAATCCAGCAATCCCACTCCTGGGTGTACACCTGAATGAAATGGAAACCATTAATTAAAAAAGATGCATGTATCCTCAATGTTCATAGCAGTATTATTTACAATCACCAACATATGGAAGCAACCTAAGTGTCTATCATGAATGGGTAACGATGGTACACATACGCAATGGACACTACTCAGTCCTTAAAAAGGATGAACTTTGCCATTTGCAGCAACAAGGGTGCACCTGGAGGTGAATGCTTAGTGAGTTAAGTAGACAGAGAAAGACAAATACTGTACGTTAGTACTCATATGTGAAATGTGAAAATAAAAAATAAAAAAACCAGAAACAGACTCACAGAGAACAAACTAGTGGTTATGGGGAGGCGCCTAGGGGCGCCCTCTCATATATTGTACAGCAGAGTGAATACTGTCAATATTTTATAACATTAAATGGTATATAATTGATTAGAATTTTGAATCATTTTGTTGTACACCTGATTTACATAATATTGAATAATATATTATTCAATACAATACTGAAAATCAACTACATACAATATATTATATACAAAATTAACTAAAAAGATATTGAAAATCAACTATATCTCAATTTTTTTTAAAAAGTACCTATTCCCAAACAAATCTTTTTATCTTTCGCAAATTTAGTAGAATGTGAAGTCAACAAATGCCTGTAGATTCAATATATATGCCAGTCAATTCTTACACATTTCTTAAGATATCCATCTAGATTAGCATAAATTACTTTATCCACTAAAACAAAAACATAAGTACATGCCAGACACTGTTATAGAAGCTCATCTCATAGTTCCCCTATGAAGCGCTACAGGAGTCATCCGGGTGTTCCCAAAGCCTCCGATGCGCCTCCTCCCAAGCACGTGGTAGGATGCTCTTCCCAGCCTCTTTAAATTTAGGCATGACCATGAGACTTGCTTTGACTGATGTGATGTTAAGTGGAAGTGAGGTGGCTCACTTCTGGGAAGAGGTTTATAAAAGCCAGCGCAGGATCTGCCAAGTCCCCACCCCGATGCGGTGAGTGGCACTGCCCAAGTTAGTGGATGGAGGCTCTGTTGGCCGACCCAACTCTGTTTGCAGAGCCCACAGTGAAGCGTGAAAGTGAAAGTCGCTGAGTCATGTCCGACTCTTTGAGACCCTGTGGACTATATACAGTCCGTGGGATTCTCCAGGCCAGAATGCTGGAGTGGGGAGCCTTCCCCTTCTCCAGGGATCTTCCCAACCCAGGAATCAACAACTCTCAATAGCCATGAACCATGAGTGAGAAATAAATCTTTGTGGTATAAGCCTCTGACATTTGGAGGTTGGTTGTGACTGCAATATAATCTAGCCTATTCTGTCCTATACAAGGTAATAGGAAGATACATACTATTTCTTCTCCGATATTGTATCATTTCGGTTGTTCACTAATCCAGGCCTTTTTCTCCCTACCACATCATTTGCCTCCTTCTGCTCCCCCATAACTCCCAGAAGACAAGCCATAAAAATCACTATTAGCATTTTAGCATTTTTATAGAATTTAAAATGCTTACATCCCTTTTTTAAAAAATTCTGCTTTAAAAAGTCACTACTGGTTTTCCAAAAACGTAATTCATCAATGCAAACTATGTAAATACACACAAAAGTAATTCACTTTTGTAAAAAAATTCAAATATCTACACATAGAAAGTCTACATATAAAAAGTGAAAAATTGTCAGACCTCTTACTCCAATTCTTTTGTATACATATATAGATTTATTTTTATACTATCACAAAAATAGTATACATGTTAAATACTTTATTACTTATATAGTAACAGTAATTACTATTACTACTTAATAGTCCACAGACAACTTTTCAGTTAAATAATTGCATTGTATGGCCATCACATAATTTACTTAACCATGTCCCTATTGATGAACATTTTGGCTTGTTCCACATTTATATTTAATTGCAATGCCACAATTAACATCTTTGTAAAATCATGCCATTATCTCAAGAAGGGGTCCTGCTAAGTCAGCGGGTACGTACATTTCACATTTTGACAGATAACACCAAACTGCTCTCCGAAACAATGGTATCAATCTAACAGTACTGCCAACAGTACATAAAAGTGCTTTTTCTCCCTAGAATCTGGGTGAAACTGATTACTATCAGTTTTTTAAATATTTGCCAAGCTGGGGATCAAAGACATAGTGATTCAGTATTTCTTTTCATTTGCATTGTTTTTTTCCCCAACTTTTTCAGACTATTTGCTTAAGAGACACGGCTGCTTTTCCATATTTTTTCATTTTTCTAATAAGGTGAATTTTTATTATTTACTTGTAGAAGATTTTATCTGTTATGAATATTAAGACTGTTTCATCTATACTGCAAATATTTTCTCTAAGCCTCTATTTATGGATGCTTCAACACATTAAGTTAATATAATTAAACTTGTAAAAATTCCCCATTATAGTATCTGGGTTTCAAGATACAGTCCTTTACATTAATTCCAAGCTTAATAGGTTAAACACAAGGACATTGCCACAAAGAATAAATTAATAAATGAATCCTCTATAAAACCACCCTGAACTTACTTTTTTATCCTTTTAAATAAATGTGCATATGACCTTTCTGAGTGCTGATGCTTAAATAACATAAACCCACCCAGAAGCAACTAGCACAGCATCTAGTATGCAGTAGGCTTTCCATTAATGTTCATTTATTTTATTTTTCTTGAGTCTCATTAGTTTAGGGGCAACATAATCCTCTCAAAATTGTGTTCAGAATTCCAGTTGCGTTCAGCATGTCAACCTGCCCCACCAAAACACAACTGCATTTCCCAGCCTCATGTACAGCTGGGGGCGGCAGTATGACACAGTTCTGGTTAATGAGATGCAAGCAGAAGTCACTGAACTGAGTTTCCAGGAAGCTCTTTGAAAGAGAACAGGCACAGCTGGTACATGCCTTTTTGCCATCTGCCCTCCTCCTCTTTCTTGCCTGGAAGGCAGACGCAATGCTGGCTGGAGAGCAGCCATCTTGAGACTTCGAAGTGACAAGATGACTAAAGACGGCCACATGGAAAGGCAGAGGTCTGGGTCTTTGACGGCTTTGACCAATCCTGAAACGCCCACTTCTGGACTTCTCACAGTAATAACAAGAGGAAAATAACCCCTTAATTTGTTGGCGACTATGAATGAGTCAGGTTTTCTGTTATTTGCAGCAGGTTTTCTGTTAATACCCAAACTACATGTCATGGTGAAGCCGAATACCTTCATACAGATCTTAAAATACTCCCCATTTTCATGGCTCCAGATGGTCTCCTGAAGAGCAGCTACGCTGGTTTGAAGGGAAAGTTCTCCACTCACATGTTTATTTAATTTTAAAAGGAGAAATCAAATCATTAAGCACTTCAAACAGAAGCCCAAGAGGACCCTTAAGGAGAAGCTGATAATCACAACATATGGTGTCACCTGTGCTAATCCTGGTGTTCAGTTACCCTTATCAGGACATCACACAGCTCATTTCAGTTGTGAAATAAAGTTTTAAGGACAAAAAGCTTTCCAATGCAGAGGTGGGGGGGGGGGATTATACACTGAAGATACTCTTAATAATTATACAAAACTGAATTTTAATTTTTGTCATTAGTAATTAAGAATTTGGGTTCACTTGTAGTTTTAAGTGAAATCAAGAATTAAGAAAATATTCTGGAAGGTGCCCAGTGAAAATCCCACCACTCTCCAAGATCAGATTCTTCAATGTACTGTATTTTACTAGATTAGGAAGGCAAAGAACAAGCTGAGGGAACTCAGCCACTTTGCTGAAGAACTGGTCCTATTTTTAGTCTGCTCACTTCAGCTGGCCAGCCCCCCAGCCCCAAGGAAGGAGCCAAAGGGCCAAGAGAAGGGCAGGTTCTGCCCCACCCAGAGGTCCTCAACAGCACGGCAGTCGCTTCAGCCTGAGAAGGAAGGGGAGGAGGGAGACACACACCGCAGTCTCCAGGAGGCAGGGGACTCAGTCACTGCTTCCACCAGGAAAACTTGTCTTTCCTTTTTGTAAGATCATTTTATTTTTCACTGTCTTTTTTCAAATGATTTTTTTTACAGTATCTCCTTATCAGTTATCTGTTTAAAACACAGCAGTGTGTACATGTCCATCCCAAACTCCCAGTCTATCCTTCCCTCAACTCTTCACCACTAATAACCGTAAGTTCATTCAAGAATCATTTTCTTTTCAAAAATACCCAATCTTCCCCCATCTAAGTGTCTTTCACATGACATTAAATATGCTTTAACTGAATTCTTCAACTGTGAATAAGCTCCTTTCCTCAGATCAGACACTGTCCAGTTTGGCTCTGCAATAAGGACTATACCTCAGGCCACTGATCACTCTCTCTACCCTCTCTACCCCTAAGGGGAAGGGAAGATGAGGGAAGAGCAGGATTGGACGCAGAAAAGAAAGTCCAAGGACAATCTGTAAATGGTAGTGCAAAGAACATCATGAATACGGTCAGCCATACCTTTCCATGTTAACAAATGCCAATACTGCTTCCAAAGCCAGCAGCCAGCCCCTACTCCCATTCAGTCCAATAGGCTGGTCAATGATTATTTTAATTCCTTTACAGATGAACCATATCACTTCTCAGAATTTAACACAGTTTTTAAAATACCTATCTACAAACTCAGGCAGAGTATTAAAAAAAAAAAATTTTGAAATGTATATATGCCAAATAGTAAAAAAAAAAAAACAATTTACTTTACTTGTAAAAGTTGTTAATTTATAAAGTTTCAATTTATGTCAGCCAAGGTAAGAAGGCAATTACAATATCCATGAGAATTTCAAAGCAGTATTTGTCATAAGTAATCAACCACAAAATAACTAGGAACTATCTAAAATGGATTTCAAACAAAAATATCTAAATTTGGTAATCCAGTTCCCTCCCAACCTGGAGGCAGGGCTGTTGACAGAGAAGCTGCGCATGGAACAGGAAGAGCCCTGGGTGAGGAACTAGAGCACGCGTTTCAATTCTCCCCACTTCAACAGAGAAGTCAGCCGTCTAACGACGATCATCCTATTTAAAGGTCCGTGAGTCTCAGTTTCCTTGCCTGTAAAAGGGCAATAAGGATACCAATATCAGGATGTTCTCAAAAAGGGAAATTTATTCTCAGGTAATAAGGCAAGCAGCAGGGCTGCTCCAGGGTTGGTTCATTTGGTAGCTGGTTCTCTCCATCTTTCTCTTCCATCATATTCAGCATACAGCTTATTTTCAGGCTATCTCTGCTTGTAGTCTCGAAACTGCTAGAGCAGCTCCAAGTGGTCACATCCAGTCCACACAAGTAGCAGAAAAACAGAGCTCATTTCTTCCGTGCGTGCGTGCGTGCGTGCGTGCGTGTGTGTATGTGTGGCGGGGGGTGGGTGGGTTGGGGTGAGGATTGTGGGGCTAAGGGGGAGGGAGGGAATAAGGGAGGGGAAGGGAGGGGCCTTCTGCCAGCAGACCCTCCCTCTCACATCACTGGCCAGAAATGGGTCACGTGCCTCTTTCTAAACCAATCCCTGGCAAAAGCAAGGAACTTACCATAACAGGCTCAAACTGATCAAAATTTAGTTTGAAGTCACAGTGGGGTAGGGGTGAGCACCTGCACAAAATTGGGGTTCCATCAGCAAGAAAAAATGAAGTAGATAACTAGGCGGATAATCAAACGTCAGGAATCCCGTAGTTCACAAGTGCTGTAGTAAGGATCAAGTGATAAAGCATGAAAACCTGTAAAGTATAACATGCTTTTTAAAGAATTATTCATTCAAAGAGAATGTTGTGTATTGAGGAAGCAGAGTTCCCCAAAATCTCAGATGAAATATACTCACTCAAAATAAAGGGTATTCTTTTTTAAGAAGTCACTACCCAGCAAACAGTAATGACCACAGGGCTTCCCAGGTGGCTCAGTAGCAAAGAATCCGCCTGCAAATGCAGGAAACAAGGGTTCCATCCCTGGGTCAGTAAAATCCCCTGGAGAAGGAAATGGCAACCCCCTTTAGTATTCTTGCCTGGGAAATGCCATGGACAGAGGAGCCTGGAGGGCTACAGTTCAGAGGGGCAAAAGAGTCCAATGCAACTTAGCAGCTAAACAACAAATAATGACCCCCATTCAAATAATAAACTGTGAGGTCTTGAACTACTATGAATATACATACACATTCCAAATACCTGCACGCTACCAATACGAAGCAGCAGCAGTAGGTTTTGCAGCCTATATATATGTATATATATATATATATATACATTTATATATATACTTCTATAGTTAGTATTTTCTGAGCTTCTGCTGTGTACCAGGTACTACTCTAAGCACTAGGGATAACACAGCAAACAAAGCAAAATTCCTACCTTGTCCATACTTAACTACATAACTATTTCTTAACACAAGCATTCTTCATCATGAACATATGAAATTATCACAACATGCGTGACTATAAATCAATTACAATGGCTTTAGCTTTTGTTGACTTCTCTTACTTTCCATACCACCCAAAACTAAAATCATGAATGTAGGGGGGAAAAAATTGACAGGCTCTCAGCATTAAACCAGATTCCTCTTTGCTGCTCTTCTCCACTCATGAATTCTGGATGAAGGCCAAAAAGCAGAACCACATTTCAGCCATCATTTCTAAAAATGATACTTGCAAAGGGTAGAGCTAAAATGGCATTGATACATGTAGGAAAAAAACAATCAAATACACACAAAATGCAGACAACTGAAGAATCCCAGGAACAAACCTACAAAAGGTATTTTCCATGGTTGTTGTCCATTGAAAGCAGATTTGACATTATATATTTTTCCGGGAATCTTACAAGGATAGTTGGCCTTCCAAACACAGGTGCATGTGTGTGGGTTACATGCAAATTCTACGCCATTTAAAATATATATATTTATTTGGCTGTGCCAGGTCTTAGATGCAATATGTGGGGTCTTTAGTTGCAGCTTGTCGGTTGTAGTTACCTGCCCAGGGATCAAACCCGCGCCCCGTGCACTGGAAGCATGCAGTCTTAGCCATTGGGCAGTCCCTCTGTGGCATTCATACAAGGGATTGAGCATCTGCAGATTTTTGTATCCTCAAGGGTCCTCGAATCAATCCTTCTCGAATGCTGAGGGATAACTGTTAAGTTGTACATTTACACCAATCCTTGCTGCTAGTGCTGCTGCGCTAGGTCGCTTCAGTCCGACTCTTTACAACCCTGTGGACTGTAGCCCGCCAGACTCCTCTGATCATGGGATTCTCCAGGCAAGAATACAGGAGTGGGTTGCCATGCCCTCCTCCAGGGGATCTTCCTGACCCAGGGATCGAACCCAGGTCTCTTCCGTCTCCTGTGGGTTCTTTATCACTAGCACCACCTGGGAAGCCCCACCAACCCTTACCAATCCTAATATTCTTTTTTGGCACCCCACTCCGGTACTCTTGCCTGGAAAATCCCATGGACAGAGGAGCCTGGTAGGCTGCAGTCCATGGGGTCTGGAAGAGTCGAACACAACTGAGTGACTTCACTTTCACTTTTCACTTTCATGCATTGGACAAGGAAATGGCAACCCACTCCAGTGTTCTTGCCTGGAGAATCCCAGGGACAGGGGAGCCTGGTGGGCTGCCGTCTGTGGGGTCGCAGACACTACTGAAGCGACTTAACAGCAACAGCAGCATAGTTAATTTACAATGTTGTGTTAGTTTCAAGTACAGAGCAAAGTGACTCAGTTATACATATATGTATATATTCTTTTCTAGATCACAATCCTAATTTTCTGAGAGCCAGATGGCCAAATTTGTTAAGAGTTCTACTTAAGGTAAATGGCAGTAATAAAAGTCAGAATACTGTTTCCCTCTGGGGGCTGTAAATCAGGAAAGGGCATACAAGGTCCTTCTAGAGGCCAGGAATGTTCAATTTCTTTTTCTATAGATTTTTTTTTTTAATT
Organism: Ovis aries; assembly: GCF_016772045.2. Taxonomy (NCBI): domain Eukaryota; kingdom Metazoa; phylum Chordata; class Mammalia; order Artiodactyla; family Bovidae; genus Ovis; species Ovis aries. The sequence goes on along the minus strand of NC_056063.1, from coordinate 21,360,666 downwards.
GAAGGATAATTACTTTACAGAATTTTGTTGTTTTCTGTCAAACCTCAACATGAATCAGCCATAGGTATATATTTGAACCTCCCTCCCATCTCCCGTCCCACCCCACCATTTCAGGTTGATACAGAGCCCCTGTTTGAGCTTCCTGAGCCATACAGCAAATTCCTGTTGGCTATCTATTTTACATATGGTAATGTAAGTTTCCATGTTACTCTTTCCATACATCTCACCCTCCCCTCCCCTCTCCCCATGTCCATAAGTCTATTCTCTATGTCTGTTTCTCCATCTCTGCCCTGTAAATAAATTCTTCAGTACCATTTTTCTAGATTCTGTATATATGCGTTGAAGTGAAAAGAGAAGTTGCTCAGTCGTGTCCGACTCTTTGCAATCCCATAGACTGTAGTCTACCAGGCTTCTCTGTCCATGGGATTTTACGGCAAGAGTACTGGAGTGGGTTGCCATTTCCTTCTCCAGGGGATCTTCCTGACCCAGGGATCAAACCCAGGTCTTCTGCATTGCAGGCAGACTCTTTACCCTCTGAGCCACCAGGGAAGCCCCATATATACGTTAGGATACGATATTTATCCTTCTCTTTCTGACTCACTTCACTCTTTATAATAGGTTCTCGGTTCATCCACCTCATCAGAACTGACTCAAATGCATTCCTTTTCATGGCTGAATAATATTCCATTGGGTACATGTACCACAATTTCTTTATCCATTCATCTGTCAGTGGACATCTAGGTTGCTTCCATGTTCTAGCTATTGTAAATAGTGCTGCAATGAACAATGGGACACGTGTCTTTTTCAATTTTGGTCAGAAATGTTCAATTTCTTGACAAGGGTGTTTCCTTTCCAATAGTGCATTTTAACTATACATTTATGTATTAGATGCTTTTCACAACTTAAAAAAAAAAAAGTTAAAATAACACATATGCAAAAAGTTTAACAGGAAGATAAACATTTCCCCTAGAGAAGGACATGGCCACCCACTCCAGTATTCCTGCTTGGGAAATCCCACGGACCGAAGAGCCTGGTGGGTTACAGTCCATGGGGTTGCAAGAGTCAGACATGACTTAGTCTAAACCATCACCACCATCACACATTTCCCCACCCTTATTCCAGCACGAACTTGCATAAACACACACACAAAGTGACATTCATCCAGGTCGTAATTTAATTGCTTGCAATTATATTTTTAGATAACAGCCAATGAGATTTACTGAAGATCCTTCACTGCAGCATTGTTTGTAACAAAAGAAAGAAAAACATAAGTCTTCTGTAATAGGGGACTGATAAACTATGGTACTGAATAAGGCAGATCACCTCATTCTGATACAAAAATATGTCCAAGACTATAATTAGATAAGCAAGCTGCTGAGTAAGAAATAAGCATGTCTGATATGATCTTATTTGTATCAAAAGGAAAGAATGAATACGGCTACTCCTGAAGTCTTGTAAATGCGTAAGAAACTATTAACAGTAGGAATAGCTGATGAAGAAAAATAGGGGATTTTACTTTCTACCCTTTCATTTTATTTGAATTTCTAGCCAATAACCAAGTATTTCTTTAAAAGTAAAAAATTAAATAGACATGCGCATTTGCTGCTGTAACAAATCACTACAACAAACTTAGTGGTTTAAATCAATTCAAATGGGAACTTCCCTGGTGGCCCAGCAACTAAGACTCTGAACTCCCAGTGTGGTGAGCCTGGGTTCGATCCCTGGTCAGGGAATTAGACCCTGCATGCCACAGCTAAAAACTCCCACATGCCACAACAAAGGTCAGAGATCCTGCGTGCTGGCAACTAAGACCTGGCACAGCCAAACAAATAATTTAAAATAAATATTTCTAAATAAAATAAAAAATACATCTTTGGGGGGGGGCACCCTGTTCAGCCCAGCACAGCAAATATACACCAAACTGTCCTTGGAGGATGCCTTTAGGATTTGAGATGTGGGGAAAAGGGAACGAGGAAGCACTTTAACTCTTACGTGTGTGCTTAGCCGCCCAGTCGTGTCCAACCGTTTGCGACCCCATATACTGTCGTCCACCAGACTCCTCTGTCCACGGCATTTCCCAGGCAAGAATACTGGAGCTGGGTGACATTTCCTACTCCAGGGGACCTCCAGACCCAGGGATTGAACCCACGTCTCTTGCGTCTCTTGCACTGGCAGGTGGACTCTTTATCATTAGCACTACCTGGGAAGCCCCTTTAATTAATGAATTAATTTTATTTTTGGCTGCACTGGGTTTTAGTCACAACTTGCAGGATCTTTCATTGTGGGGCACAGACTCTTCACAGCAGCAAGCACACTTCCCTCTAGCTGAGGTGTTGCAGGCGTGTGGCACTCAGGCTTAGTTGCTCTGCAGCATGTGGAATCTTAGCTCCCCAACCAGGGATCGAACCCATGTCCCCTGCCTTGGAAGGCAGATTCCTTCCCTGGGCCACCAGGGAAGTCCCTCTATATTATTTTAAATTCTGACACTCAGTATGAATTGTTTCTATCAAGAACTGAATATATATACCCTATTTAATCAACTCTATCATCAATCATAGATACATTATTTATGACTGAGAAAGATAAAACACTAACTATGATTTCACTGCAATATGATGGTAGACGGCTGGCAAAAATACACTCAGAAACCCCTCCTATCTCAGTGTCTGTGGCCACAGTCTGTGGTGTGGCTGCCCTTTTCATCAACAGGCAGTCTACTACCCCACTCCCTGACCCTGGGCCTGACTGTGTAACTTGCTTTGGCCAGTGAGACATTAGCAAACGTGGCTCGAACAGAAACTGAAAAAGTACTTGCAGGTTGGAGCTCCCCTTCTCTCTAGCTGCTGCCTTTCTGTCATGTAAACAAGTCCAGACAGGTCTACCAACCACCCCAGCCAACTCACTGAACCTTATGCAAACAGTAATTGTTACTTGAAACCACTAATCCTTATGTTTAAAGAAAAAAAAATGTGGATCTTCAAGTCAATGAAATACGGTATTTCAGTAAATATTAACACATTTCAGTATAATATCAGTGTATTAGTAGGTGTCTAAAGGGTATGTCTAGGAAGAAAATATACACATTTTAGGGAGCAGGGTTCCTGTATCACATTTTGAATGCTACAGGTCACTTTTACTTATTTTCTAGGTTTTAGTTACATTTCGCATAGTTGAAGTCACTGAATTACATGAACACTGGCACTGCGGGGCTTCTGCTTTCTGCCACAGACTATTAGAGCAAGATAAATTATCTTGTCCATTCAGTGGGAAAGAAACTAACAACCACTAGCATTAAATGGTGAAAAATTACTGCTTTATATGCAGGTAGGTACGCTGAATTATAAATTAAGAGTGACAATGTTGGCAAACAGCTCAATTTTGTTAGCTGAAGTATATAATAATTTTATCCCAAAATTGAAAATACAGTGGCATACTGTGAGTTATATTTATTTGCATTTTTTTTTAACCAAAATGATTCCAAATACAAAAGGGGCTCCATGTCCTCTTAACTACAAAACCACATCTACAGGCCTGTTGTGACCATCTTGCTCATACTCCGCTGACATAAACAAGATATATTTTGTTACCAGAAGGTCAAATGACAGTTTGCTAGTGACAGGTGCATCTCCTGCTCTAATGCTTTAGAATCCAGTTTCTGGGTTGTGATAATAACTACCATATACAAAGTGCTTGTTTCCCAAACGATCCTTTATAATAATACCTGACCCGACTGTATAACTGAAGATAAATAAACAACAGAAGTAACAACTTTACCCCTAGGGAATTTCTTCTCCACTTTGACAAAGAGTTACATAAATTCTTGGGTTATTAATTTGATGCAGAGTTAGTTATTGAGTGCTTGTAATGTGCCGGACACTATGCTTCAGACTATGCCACACACCAAATCTCCTAAATTTTTGAACTGGAGACATCAATTGAATTAACGCATTTTCTTTTCCCAATATCTATTTTTGCTTATTTATTTTGGCGGTGCCAGGTCGTCACTGCAGCGCTCAGGATCTTTGATCGTCGTCATGGCATGCAAACTCTTAGCTGCAGCATGCAGGATCTTGGTCCCCTGACCAGGGATCAAACCCATGCCCCTGTACTGAGAGTGCAGAGTCGAAGCCCTTGTTGGTGCTTAATCGCTAAGTCATGTCTGACTCTGCGACCCCGTGGACTGTAGCCCACCAGGCTCCTCTGTCCATGGGATTTCCCAGGCAAGAAAACTGGAATGGATTGACATTTCCTTCTCCAGGGGATCTGTCCAACCCAGGGATTCAATCTGTCTCTCCTGCATCACAGGCGAATTCTTTACCCCTGAACCACCAGGGAAACCCCTGAATGAATGCATTTTCTAACATCTAAAAATCCTATCCTGCACCAGAACCTTTACATACAACTCTTTCTGCACTTAAATAATTACGAGCGCCCTACCACATTTCTTATTTGCTCATTAATATCTCTGGCTGTGCTGGGTGTTCGTTGCTGCCACCAGGCTTTCTCCAGTTATGGCAAGCAGGGGCTACTTTTCAGTTGCGCTGCGCAGGCTTCTCATTGCAGTTTTTCTTGTTCCAGAGCAAGGGCTCCAGGGCGCACTGGCTTCAGCAGTTGTGGCTCCTGGGCTCTGGAGCACAGGCTCAATAGTTGTGGCACACGGGCTTGGTTGCTCCATGGCACGTGGAATATTCTAGGATCAGGGATGGAACCTGCATCTCCTGCACTGGCAGGTGGATTCCTCACCACTGAGCCACCAGGGAAGCCCCACACCAGCACATTTTAAAATTGATTTTAACCTCGACGAGATGAGTCACACAGCTAGTAAGTGGAGGAGCTGGGATTCAACTCAGGCCCATCTATCTGGCTTTCTTTACCATCCAACGTTGCCTCTTCTTGTCTCTGCCTTGTGCTTTTGATTTATAGTGAGAAGAGAACTGCCTCAATTTATCCTAGAATCAAAGACAAGAACAAACTCATAGAGTAACAAGAGGGGGAAAAAAGTCATCTTGGAAGCTGGAGGAAGGAGAGGAGGAATAAATTAGGGGGCTGGAACTAACAAACACACAGCACTATATATAAAATAAATAATCAACAAATATAGCACAGAGAACTCTACTCAATACTCTGTAATAACCTATATGGGAAAAGAATCTGGCAAAGAATAGATGCATGTATATGCATGACAAGCCACTTTTCTATATACCCGAAACTAACACAAGATTGGGAATCTACTATATCCCAATAGAAAATAAACTTTAAAAACATATTAGTAGAAAACACACTGCAACTGTTCAGGAGAGAGAGCATCCACGGGTTGGACAATTACAAACTCTTCCAGCAGTTCAATATCTGATTCTAAATGAGAAGAGCAAATGAATGAGTTCAGTTGGTTCTAAAAGGCCTACAAGAATTGGGGAAACTTCCTGATCGTCTTCCTGTTTGCCAGAATAATTGATGAACATGAGGGTGGTCCATGACCAATTAAATATCTTTAACTTCTATGCAGAGTACATCATGAGAAACGCTGGGCTGGAAGAAGCACAAGCTGGATTCAAGATTACCAGGAGAAATATCAATAACCTCAGATATGCAGATGACACCACCCGTGTGGCAGAAAGTGAAGAGGAACTAAAAAGCCTCTTGATGAAAGTAAAAGAGAGCGAAAAAGTTGGCTAAAAGCTCAACATTCAGAAAACGAAGATCATGGTCCCATCACTTCATGAGAAATAGATGGGGAAAACAGTGGAAACAGTATCAGACTTTACTTTTTGGGGCTCCAAAATCACTGCAGATGGTGACTCCAGCCGTGAAATTAAAGGATGCTTACTCCTTGGAAGGAAAGTTATGACCAACCTAGATAGCATATTGAAAAGCAGAGACATTACTTTGCCAACAAAGGTCCATCTAGTCAAGGCTATGGTTTTTCCAGTGGTCATGTATGGATGTGAGAGTTGGACTGTGAAGAAAGCTAAGCGCCAAAGAACTGATGCTTTTGAACTGTGGTGTTGGAGAAGACTCTTGAGAGTCCCTTGGACTGCAAGGAGATCCAACCAGTCCATTCTGAAGGAGATCAGCCCTGGGATTTCTTTGGAAGGAATGATGCTGAAGCTGAAACTCCAGTACTTTGGCCACCTCATGGGAAGAGTTGACTCATTGGAAAAGACTCTGATGCTGGGAGGGATTGGGGGCAGGAGGAGAAGGGGACGACAGAGGATGAGATGGCTGGATGGCATCACTGACTTGATGGACGTGAGTTTGACTGAACTCCGGGAGCTGGTGATGGACAGGGAGGCCTGGTATGCTGCGATTCATGGGGTCGCAAAGAGTCGGACACGACTGAGTGACTGAACTAAACTGAGCAACTAAACAACAACAATAAAGCATAAAAGTCCCTGGCCTATACCCATGACTTTAAGAAACCACAGATTTCTAATCCTGATACTAGGATTTAGATTCCCGCATTTGGCCAATCTGGGAAGCCGTTCCAAGCAGCAAAGGCAGTCCTGCAGTGCTTTAAGCAGAAGGGGCAGAGCTGGAGGAGGAGGAGGAGTTGTCATCAGTTGAACAGGCTAAAAAATTCAAATGGAGCCCACATGGGGTCAAGGCTATTCCCAAGCTTAAAGTCAACACTGGTTCAAAGAGTACAGCGTGGTTTGCCTAGACAATGGTCTCATTTGAGATCACAGTAGTTATTTGTCTTCCCACTATCCAAATTTGTCGAAGTGTTGGTACTTCCCTGGTGGTCCAGTGGTTAACTCTGCACTTCCAATGCAAAGGGTGCAGGTTCAATTCCTGGTCAGGAAGCTAAAATTCTGCATACCATGTGGCATGACCAAAAAGAAAAAAAAAAAAAAAAGTGTTAAAAATCAATCAATGAATAAACAAGGCACCATCCTCCCCTGCAGCTAGGTGGCCTTGTGATCAATTTATGACCACATGTGACACTGAAAGCCAGAGAACCGTCTTCAATCATGGGGCAACCGTAGGGATGAAAGCCACAGGCTGAGATGGCAGGACGAAGAGAGACAAGGACCACCGATCTCCAGAGGTCTGGTTATGTGAGACGGATCAGCCTAAAAACACACCCACGGAGCCCAAAAGGCCCTCATCATTCACAGACCCTGCTGTCCACCAGGAAATGCATAGCTCTTCCTGATATCATTCCTAGTTATATCGACAGTTTTGTAATACCCATACTTAGAGCAGATGAAGAAGGCATCGCACAGATGGAAAAAGGATGTCTGCCCTCTTTTCACTTAATCTGCATTGTCACTTGTTGACTGATCTGCTAGCTTTTCCTCTGAAAAACCAAGTTCAGCCTGCTGTGATGTCCGTGGAGGCTCCTCGCTGGCCCCTCTACAGCTCTGAGGGCTCGTGTAGCGCAGGGAGGATGTGTGACAGGGCTGTGGGGGCCAAGGAACTAGGGGCATGCACATCCCCATTCTGCTGCTTCTCGGCTGCATCTGATCCCTGTCTTTCAACTAAGAGTGAAATACTAGCTTCCTAAAATCATTTGGAGGGTTAGATAAGAAAAGGCTGCGAGAGGGCTGAACACAGGGCCCGGCACATGGCAGGTACTCAGTAAATGTAAACTATTATTCCTTACCATTAATATCCTGGAGTTTTTTCAGCCTCCTCCCTGAAATAGGATAAAGACAGTGTCCTTATGTGCTCAGCAGTCTAGTTTCAAGCCGTTCTTTGAATTTCAGTTCACTAAATATATAACAAAATATACTGTTTATCTATCTACATATATATATATATATTCACTGATCTATCGATATATATTCATCGATCCATCCATATACATTCATCCATCTATCTATACTCATCCATCAGGAAAAAAATCTTTTACATTGCCATGTGTTTTGGAGTTTAGAAATATGGTCACCACGTGGGGTCCACCCACCAGTGCTGAAATTTCTCAAATAACAATAGCTTTGTGCTCAGCACTAGTTGTGAAATGTCTACCCAGCCCTCACTTTATATTCACTAGAGGAAAGCAGCAGTCAACATGTCAAATCAGCCAATGAAGCAGTGAGGAGAAATGTCTACCTGAAAGTGTCAAGGGCTGTATACATGAGCAGACCTCAAGGGAAAGAGGGCAGTGAAAATCATGAGAAAAGCAAGAGTCTGAGTTCATCATTCTGCGGCTACCAGGACAACAACCCCACCCACCCTGCTCCACCCAAGCGGTGGGCACATGCTGGATTGCTGACCTTACATCTCTAGCTGAGCGTGCATGTGCAAGCTTAATCTTGTCCGATTCTTTGCGACCCTATGTACTAGAGCCCACCAGAATGCCTCTGGAATTTTCCAAGCATGAATACTGGAGTGGGTGGCCATTTCCTACTCTTCAGGACCCGCAGCTAGGGCATTGGCAGGCGGTTTCTTTACCACTGAGCCACCTGGGAAGCCCCTCTTTGCTGAGACCTGCCCTCTACTCCCCACCCCCAGGCTGCAGCGGTGACTACTACATTCCTGCAGCAGGGCTCTGCTTCTGGGCACAATCCTAGAATGGACAGATGACCTGGCTGGGGACCAGTAAGTCCCTTCCCCAGGAATTCTGGAACTGGGACTGGGAGCCTGACATCATCTCTCTCTGCTCATCTAGGCTATAACATGTAAAACTCAGGAGCAGCTGACAGCCATGTGGACTAAGTAAGAAACACAGGAAGCCAGCGTGAGCAAGAGAAAAGAATGAAGCAGACACAAACCAACCCATGAGCAGCAGCGAGGCTCCAGTCCTTAGTTCCCTTCTTAAAGCCCGAATCCATCCCCGTCCTTGGATTCTGCAAGATACCTGAGCCTCCTGCCAGGTTGATTTCTGTTCACAGTACCAAAAAATGTAAGACACTCCACCATTTGCGTGCGTGTGTCCTAAGTCACTTCAGTCATGTCCGACTGTGTGCGACCCTATGGACGGACTGCAGCCCACCAGATGCCTCAGTCCCTGGGATTCTCCAGGCAAGAATACTGGAGTGGGGTGCCATTTCTTCCTCCAGGGGATCTTCCCAACCCAGGGATCGAACCCAAATCTCTTACTTCTCCTGCATTGGCAGGCGAGTTCTTTACCACTAGTGCTACCTGACAGCTAGTTTCAGAGTGAACCCTATAAACCAGGGATTTCCCTGATGACTCAGCGGGTAAAGAATCTGCCTGCAATGCAGAAGATACGGGAAACACAGGTTCAATCCCTGGGTCAGGAAGATCCTCTGGAGAAGCAAATGGCAAACCACTCCAGTGTTCTTGCCTGGGAAATCCCATGGACAGACGAGCCTGGTGGGCTTCAGTCCATGGGGTCGCAAGAGTCCGACACGATTTAGTGAGCAAACCACCACCTATAAACTGGGGGAGGCCTCACTGTAAAACAACATACAACACAAGCCTCTATGGCCCCAGTTTTGCCTACCACATTCTAAGTCCTGAGCTGGAGGCCTTGAGAAACACAGTGATGAGCATCCCAGAATGTAAGGTAATCAGAAAAATGTCAATGCCTGTGAATATGTTTACATTTAGAGTGAGCTGAGGGAACGCAGCTGTCAGGAGAGAAGGAGGAGGCCCCAGGGAGCATCGCTAATTCCTAGAGCAGTTCTACAAGAGAAAAATTTTCAGTCACTAAAGCAGAAATGCCCATTGGAGAAGGAAATGGCAACCCACTCCAGCGTTCTTGCCTGGACAATCTCAGGGACGGGGGAGCCTGGTGGGCTGCCGTCTATGGGGTCTCATAGAGTCGGGCACGCCTGAAGCGACTTAGCAGCAGCAGCAGGAATGTCCACAGCCATGGGCTTCAGGAGCAGCAGCTCCTGGGCTCTAGAGCACAGGTTCAACAGCTGTGGCTGACGGGCTTAGCTGCTCCCCGGCATGTGAGACGTTCCTGGAACAGGGATCGAACTTGTGTCTCCTGCGTTGGCACGTGGATTCTCTACCACTGAGCCAGCAGGGAAGCCCCAAAATAAAGTTTAATTAAGCTTACTGAGTCAAACCCAGGCTTCTGGGACCTGGGTCCCTGGCCCCAAACACTGTTACAAGGCGTCCAGAAACGGTAGGTTGCCACACCTAATTTCCCAATACTTGTCTTTATTTACACATTTATTTACTGTGTGCAACATCAGGTTCTCTTATAAAGGCGTCTTAATTACCTCCCTCCACCCCCACCTAATTTTTTAGAAATATAGGCATTTTGGTTATCTTTCAATTTCTCCTCCTTCTTCTAAATACCGGAAAAACAAACACAAAGACAAAAACAAACCCTCTAACCCCTGACCCCTTAAAAGGGGAAGCGTACCGTTCAGACTCAGAGGAAGCCAAAACAGCTCTCTGCTCACCATGCGCTGTCTTCCTGCCAGCAGGCAGCAGGGGTGGTGTGGGCATGGCCTCTCAGGGCCAAGTGGGCAGAGCAGGGATTTACAGGAGGGGGACTTCCGGCTACATCTTCTCATTTGTCAAGAGAAGCCAACAAGCTGGACTTGTATGTGAAATCCAGATTTTTCAAGCTTGGCTCCCAATTCAAACTTCTAAAAACGTAGCATATACAGACAAAATCTGTCTGAGGGTGGACCTCAGCCCACTAGTTGCCAAATTATAATGTCCAGTCTTCCGGTGGAGGACAGCTAAACTGGGGGTAGTTAAAATGTCATCCCTACTGCAATATATCAGGCTTCCTGGGTGGCTCCGTTGGTAAAGTTTCCACCTGCCAATGCAGGAGATGCAGGTATGATCCCTCGGTTGGGGAAATCCCCTGGAGGAGGACATGGCAACCCACTCCAGTATTCTTGCCTTGAAAATCCCATGGATAGAGGAAACCTGGCCAGCCACACTCAGTCCATGAGGTTGCAAAACAGTTGGATACGATGGAGAGACTAAACCACCACCTCAATATATTGGGTTGGCCAAAAAGTTCATTTGGGTTTTTCTGCACCATCTACGGAGAAGCCCAAACAAAGTTTTTGGCCAACCCAATACTCCCCATGGAAGACCCAGGATACACTGCCCTTGCCCCCCAGGAGGCCAATGGAGGCAGTGAACACACCATTTCAGAACAAGATGGCAAATGGAGAGAGAGAAAAGTTTGCAAAAGAGAACACAGGACCGCCACCCACCAGCCACACACCTCCCCTGACCCCTGACTTTCAGGGAGAACAAGTTTGAGAAGTGGCAGTAAAAAGAGGACAGAGTAACCCCACCTTGATACATCTAGAGAAAAGATAAAGGGACTCAACCATAAGAAAGCAAACCAACAAGAATTCCACAGCCCCACTTTCGTGTATCCAAGGCGATTCTTAAAATAGTCAAGCCTTAATGAAACCATGACAACAGGCATGATGGTACCATAAGTAAAAAATAAAACTAACTTGTACTGAGAACCATCTATGCTCCAAGTACAATGCCAGGTGCTACAGGAATATCATCTCGTGTAAACCTCCCAACAATCCTGAGAGGAATCATTATTCTCAGATGCAGAAAGAGACTCTGAAATCGTGAAGTTTGGAAAAGAGCCAAATGATGCTTTTCCCATTAACTCGCAGACCAAACCAAAGAGAGTCCAGCTATTATTATACATATTTTCAATGGCAGAGTCAAGAATAATTCATTAGCTACAATAATTAAAAGTGTAAGGGAGTGGGGAGGGTGGAATTAGGTGAAGGAGATTAAGAGATACAAATCTCTAGTGGTAAAATAAATAAGCCATGCGGATGAAACATACAAAAGAAGAAACATCAAAAAGTTATACTGTCACCAAATTATGACTAGGATGAAAGACGAATATTTAATGAATCTCTGGGTAAAGAATTAGGAATGATGGAAGAAAGTTCAATTTAAGAAAAGGATAGATGGTTAAACTCAAGAGTGAACATTTTCTATATTAAAAAATTAAAAGGCTAACAGTACAGTATAAGACATATCTGGATATATAACAGAGATACGGTTAGTATTCTTACTATATTTATAAAATATATCTATATATATATATAAAAAAACAAAAAATTTTCAGGAGAAACAGAGGTCAGGAACAGACAATTCACAAAAGGAAAAATGAACAAGTAAAAAGCAAACAGAAAAATATTCACAAATCAGTCCAAATATGCAAATTAAACATCAATGAAGTGCCATAATTTATTAAGTAAATTGTGAAGAAATTGTTTATTTTTAGAATTTTTATTGGAGTACAGCTGATTTACAATGTTGTGTTAGTTTCAGGCGTACAGCAAGGTGAGTCAGTTACACATACACATATATTCGCTCTTTTAGATTCTTTTCCCATATAAGTCATTACTGAGTATTGAATAGAATTCCCTGGGTTGTACAGTAGGTTCTTATTAGTTATCTATAATATATATAGCAGTATGCATATGTCTATCCCAATCTCCCAATTAAACCTCCTCCCCCCCAAAATTTTAAATAATAATACCAGTGGCTGGTCAGATTTGGAAAACTAATACTTCCTATGTCACTGTAATTATAAACTGGCACAAGCCTTTCAGAAAGCAGTATGGCAATCTTCTTACAATTAGTCCTAAAGAAATCATCTAAAACCTGGAAGGAAAAACAGCTACACGCACAACAATGTTCATCATAACATTTAAAAAGCTGAAAATAAACAGCCAACAGTAGGTGATGGAATCGTCAGTGCTGTCTCCACTAGTAATCAGTACCTTGAAAGTAGGATGTCTTGTTCATGATGAGTTCCAGGAGCAAATTCATATAGTACAAGCATTCAATAAATATGGGTGAATACTGAAGGAAAGATATGCAGCCACTTAAAATGATTAAAGACTAGGGACCTGGTGGCACAATTTTAAGTAGGGGACAAGAACAGAAAAGTGTACGATTACAGTCCTATTTTTGAAAGTTACATTAGGAAAACTGCTAGAGGGAAATACATACAACACAGTCTGTGCTGAGAGATAGATGAGCGATTATTCTTTATTATGGTTATATTATCTCTACTTAAAATATAAACACCCTTCAGAGGGATTATTATTATAATTACTTAAAATATAAGTTAATCCTTAGAAACTGAGGAAAAGGTTAAAAATTTAATAACTAGCAGAAAACACATAAGATCCCCCAATAGCTCCATATTACAGGGATATCCACCCAGCTAAAAAGAAAAGTACAGTCATATAAAGAGGCTACTAACTGACTTTCATAACTTGGATGAGATGTATCATTTCTGAGTCCTAACTCAGTAATAAATGAACACATCACAGGAAGCCAAAACACAGCTACTTCAATAGCTGTTCAATCTGCTGCACTCCTGGTTTCTTCTGAACTCTCTTTGGCTCTCAGCTGAAAGGGCTTAGTTAGTTATCTCTTGACCCGGAGGCTTCCAATGAGACAAGGTCAATTCTCTAATCTATGGAAATTCAGAAAAGCAAGACAGGTCAGGGGTGAGGTAGGCTGGTGGGTAAATGTCCCTGAGTTGAACTGTAATGTATTTCCATCTCCTAGAAAACCAAAACTACACACAGACAAAGAGGGTACAAAACTTCCAACAGTTTCTCAATTTTATGTGGCTGCCCGGATGGGATAGGAGCCTGGGGAAGAATGGATACTTGTATAGCTATAGCTGAATCCCTTCACTGTTCACCTGAAACTATCACAAATCGGCTATACCACAATACAAAAAAAAAGTTTAAAGAAAAAAAAAACTGTTGTTTTCAATCTATTCTGAGTCATGAAATCATTTGCATGAGTCACAACTAGGATTTTATGACGGCTACGACAAAACAAAATATCAGTGTGCGTGTCACAATGAAAGGACACCATTTAACCAAACTTTTGTCCCGGTTATACATGTGTGTTATATTGTCCCTGTATGTGAATCTCCAGTAGCAAATGCCAAATGTACTTCTTGCTATGATTTACGGTCCAAAAAGTTTCAAAAGCATTACTCTAGGCAATTCAGGACCTGACTTAGGGCCCAGAAAACCACTCAGAGCTAAACTGTTTAGTACTGATATTTCATACTGAAGGATTAAACTGTTTACTACTGATATTTCAAACTGCAGGATTCATCTGGAAATAAGAATGTAGAGAATCCAGTTCAACTAGTATTAGGCATCGATACAAAACAGACGCCTCTTTAATATTTCATCCAGGAATAAAGGACGGCTGCTAGCCAAAGACTCCGGAAAGCATCATTTTACACCACCTCCCAAAGCCCGTGGCAAGTCTGCCCCCTCTGAACACTTTCTCCAGCTCCAGGTTTTAGGACCATAGAGGTGCGGAGACTTTACATTTGTCTCACCCGGATGTGGGGTCATCACAGTGCCATAATCACAGCCAGGCTGCATTCTCCTTTGCTAGAAGGGAACTAATGTTTACAGTGTTGAAATGCCAGGTGCCCAAGGTCAATGCAGGGTTCAGCAGGGATCAGACTCCCAGTCTCAGTTCTTTTCCAAGATTCCTTAAATTAAAGACACATGAGAGCACAAACAGCACTCCCTGTCAAGAGACAAGTAGAGGACTTTGTTCTCCTTTTTGGTCTTATTTGTTGCTTATACCTCTGAAACAGTTTTTCAGTTCAGTTCAGTCCCTCAGTCATGTCTGACTCTTTGCGAGCCCATGGACTGCAGCACGCCAGGCTTCCCTGTCCATTACCAACTCCCAGAGCTTACTCAAACTCATGTCCACCGAGTCAGTGATGCCATCCAAGCATCTTATCCTCTGTCGACTCCTTCTCCTCCCACCTTGAATCTTTCCCAGCATCAGGGTCTTTTCCAAGGAGTCAGTTCTTTGCATCAGGTGGCCTAAGGATTGGAGTTTCAGCTTCAGCATCAGTCCTTCCAGTGAATATTCAGGACTGATTTCCTTTAGGATGGACTGGTTTGATCTCCTTGCCATCCAAGAGGCTCTCAAGAGTCTTCCCCACACCACAGTTCAAAAGCATCAATTTTTTGGTGCTCAGCTTTCTTTATAGTCCAATTCTCACATCCATACATGACTACCAGAAAAACCATAGCTTTGACTAGATGGACCTTTGTCAGCAAAGTAATGTCTCTGCTCCTTAATATGCTGCCTAGGTTGGTCATAGCTTTTCTTCCAAGGAGCAAGCATCTTTTAATTTCATGACTGCAGTCACCATCTGCAGTGATTTTGGAGCCCAAGAAAATTAAGCCTGTCACTGTTTCCATTGTTTCCCCATCTATTTGCCATGAAGTGATGGGACCGGATGCCATGACCTTCGTTTTTTGAATGTTGAGGTTTAAGCCAGCTTTTTCACTCTCCTCTTTCACTTTCATTAAGAGGGTCTTCAGTTCCTCTTCACTTTCTGCCATTAGGGTGGTGTCATCTGCATATCTGAGGTTATTGATATTTCTCCCGGCAATCTTGATTCTAATGCTTCACCCAGCCTGGCATTTCACATGATGCACTCTGCATATAAGTTAAATAAGCAGGGTGACAATATATAGCCTTGACGTATTCCTTTCCCTATCTGGAACCAGTCTATTGTTCCATGTCCAGTTCTAACTGTTGCTTCTTGACCTGCATACAGATTTCTCAGGAGGCAGGTACGGTGGTCTGATATTCCCGTCTCTTTTTAAGAATTTTCCATAGTTTGTTGTGACCCACACAGTCAAAGGCTTTAGTAGATGTATTTCTGGAATTCTCTTGCTTTTTCTATGATCCAGTGGATGGTGGCAATTTGATCTCTGGTCAAAGTAATACTCAAAATGCTACAAGCTAGACTTCAACAGTATGTGAACCAGGAACTTCCAGATATTCAAACTGGATTTAGAAAACGCAGAGGAACCAGAGATCAATTCCGATACTGTAGTTGAGAAAAAAAAAAGTTTGGCTTGATGGACATTTTCTTTTCAGGTAAGTAATTCTGCATATAACTCACTTTAGAGTGGTGGCTCAAATGTAAAGAATCCACCTGGAATGCAAGAGACCTGGTTTGGATCCCTGGATCGGGAAGATCCCCTGGAGAAGGGAATGGCTACTCACTCCAGTATTCTTGTCTGGAGAATTACATGGACAGAAGAATCTGGCTGGCTGGAGGGTCCATGGGGTCACAAAGAGTTGGACAAGACTGAGCAACTAACACTTTCACTTTTCAGTTTAGGGTTCCAGGTGTCAATAGATCAATATTTAAAATAGTCTTAAATCACAATTTACTTACTGACTTCTAAATGGTACTGTTTTAATTTCTCCAAAGCTGTTACTTTTTAATGACACCAAAATGGCTTTCAACAACAGACAGAAACTCTCTCCCTCTCAAAGCCAAATTCACAGTGAAAACTAAGCCAGGGGAAGACGCTGTGCAAGGGAAAACCAGTTTTTCCATTTTTAAAGTTTTGATCTCGTTTGCTTGGAAAAAGGTCAGCTCTCCAAAGTCTCACCTGACTGCTACTGCCCTGTGATTTTTTAAAGCCTGTTTTTCTTTTTTCAAAGTAAGTTTAGCAACACTTGAAATACAAGATAGCTGGCTGGGATCTCCCAATCCCAGATGCTTCATTTTAGGAGCATCAGAACTATCTCTCCAAACATCTCCCCTTATCTTGTGATATCCAGATGAATGTACCCTGATTAAGATCTTTAGGCCCTGGATAGAATCTGCATTAACCATGTAAATTAAGTAGGAAATTCAGAACCGTCAGGAGTTCAGGGATCACTGGAAGCTGAGCCTCCTTAGTGAACCTCCTTGAGCAGCTTTCCCACAGTGATCTTTTCTTTAAAAGTCAAATCTATGGGAGTTGAGAGGGAGGCTCAAAAGGGAAGGGAAATACATGAACTTAAGGGTGATCCCTGTTGTTCTATGGCAGAAACCAACAACACTGTGAAGTAATTATCCTCCAATTAAAATTTTTAAAATATTTTAAAAAGTCAATCTGTATTTTGACCTTTAGAGACCCAGAGGCAGCCTGTTTTCAGACAGATCTGCTGGCATGAAGACTGCCACATGCTCTGAATTCAGGGTAAAGGTCTCATTTTCAAAATCATATGGGGCAGATTCCCATTTGGGGACCCTGAAACCAGCAATTACTAGCAGCAAGTGATGAGTCTCTGGTGCATAGCTGAAAGTTTACTAATTTTCTGGCATTAAACAGAGGCCCGACATACTCAAAAAGAAGTTGCTGTTTAGTCACTCAGTCGTGTCCAACTCTTTGCGAACCCATGGACTGCAGCACACCAGGCCACCCTGTCCATCACCAACTCCGGGAGCTTGCTCAAACTCATGTCCATTGAGTCGGTGATGCCATCAAACCATCTCATCCTCTGTCATCCCCTTCTCCTTCCGCCCTCAATCTTTCCCAGCATCAGGGTCTTTTCAGATGAGTCAGTTCTTTGCATCAGGTGGCCAAACTATTGGAGTTTCAGCTTCAACATCAATCCTTCCAATGACTATTCAGGACTGATATCCTTTAGGATGGACTGGTTGGATCTCCTTGCAGTCCAAGGGACTCTCAAGAATCTTCTCCAACACCACAGTTCAAAAGCATCAATTCTTTGGCACTCAGCTTTCTTTATAGCCCAACTCTCACATCCACACATGACCACTGGAAAAACCACAGCTTTGATGAGACAGACCTTTTTAGTCAAACTAAAAAACAGTTCAGATGGCTTCCAATCTTGTCAACTTTAGAGACCTCTCACCATCATTCCAGAAAGTCCTCAACTTTCAGAACTATGTTTTCACATTGGGAAAAATGTTGATTTGCATTCGAAAAATTTTAATTCAAGTGTTATAAAATGCATGGTACATAAAATACCATGAGCTCAACTAACTGAGCCAATGTATTAAATGAAACTAACGGTTTCAACTAGAGGACCAAGACAGTACAATTTCACATTGAAAAGAATCAATGTATGAGCCAATAGTGTGAGGATTTACAAATGATACTTTAACATTATCTTTTCAAGAGACAGTCACAAATGAACCCACTTAAAATCAGAAACGGAATCACAGATGCAGACAACAATCTTACCTACTAAGGCGGGGAGGGGAGGAGGGATAAATTGGGAGGCTGGGACTGATACATACATATTACTATATATAAAACATATAACTAATAAGAACCTACTGCTACTGGCAGGAGGAGAAGGGGACGACAGAGGATGAGACGGTTGGATGGCATCACCAACTCGATGGACATGAGTTTGAGTAAACTCCAGGAGTTGGTGATGGACAGGGAGGCCTGGCGTGCTGCAGTCCATGGGGTCACAAAGAGTCGCACATGACTGAGCCTCTGAACTGAACTGAAACTTTTTTTTTAATTTTTGAGTGTGTCAAGCCTCTGTTTAATGGCACAAGGAACTCTACTCAATAATGACCCATTAGGAAGAGAATCTAAAAAGGAGAGGACATATGTATACGTATACGAATCGCTTTGCTGTACAGCAGAAACTAACACAACACTGTAAATCAACTATACTCCAATATAAAAGAGAAACAGTCAAGCACTCATGGCCTCTTAGAGTAGTTCAGAGTTGGGGAAAAAAGGCCTTAAAGACTTTTTCAAATCCTAAAGCTCTCTAATTCACCCCTTTCCCACTCCTATTCCTTGGTGTAACATTAGTCCGTCCCAAAGTAAGCTGCTAACCTTCTCTCTGGTGGCTCAGGTGGTAAAGAAGCTGCCTGCAATGCAGGAGACCTGGGTCCAGTCCCTGGGACGAGAAGAGCCCCTAGAAAAGGGAACAGCTACCCACTCCAGTATTCTTACCCAGAGAATTCCGTGGATAGAGGAGCCTGGTGAGATACAGTCCACGGGTTCGCAGAGTTGGACACGACTGAGTGACTAACAATTTCACTTTCTTTCCAGCTTCTCTCAGGTTCAACTTACATATCTTTACTTCAGGAAACACACCACCTCCTCAGGCCCATTCCATTCCAAACAACTGATAGATCAGCCATTGCATCAGTTCATTCAATGAACATATACAAACTGGCCATCTTCTCTGGGACAGTGAAGGACGCAAGCCTGGCGCGCTGCAGTCCATGGGGTCGCAGAGAGTCGGATACAACTGAGCGACTGAACGACATGATGGCGCTGGAGGACAGGTCCACTGAGATAAAATACGACTCCCTGTTACCCACCATATGGTCCTAACCCCTTAGGACTGACAGAGAACACAGATAATGATGTTGCTAAACTGGTCCTTAATCAAGCGGCATACAAGGTGGCAGTTCTCCACTGTCCCTCCCAATTACCCTCATCCCCTGCAGGCCTGTCCCCACAGCCTTCTCCATCACACCCTACCACCATACCCTCAGGCCTTTTATCCAGAGAAGAGTTTCAAATTCTGTCACTCAGAGGTTTTAGGAATGTTTGTGGTTGTTGTTCAGTCTCTAAGCCTTGTCTGGCTCTGCAACCCCATGGACCGCAGCACGCCAGGCTTCCCTGTCCTTCACCATCTCCCAGAGTTTGTTTCAAACTCATGCCCATCGAGTTGGTGATGCCATTCAACCATCTCATACTCTGCTGTCCCCTTCTCCTCCGGCCTTCAATCTTTCACAGCATCACGGTCTTTTCCAAGGAGTCAGTTCTTCCCATCAGGTGTCCAAAGTATTGGAGCTTCAGCTTCAGCAGCAGTCCTTCCAATGAATATTCAGGACTGATTTCCTTTAGGATTGTCTGGTTTGATCTCCATGCTGTCCAAGGGACTCTTAAGAGTCTTCTCCAGCACCACAGTTTCAAACCATCAATTCTTTGGCGCTCAGCCTTCTCTATGGTCCAACTCTCACATTCAAACTTGAAAAACCACAGCTTTAACTAGACAGACCTTTGCTGGCAAAGTGCTCTCTCTGCTTTTTTAACATGCTGTCTAGGTTTGTCACAGCTTTCCTTCCAAGGTCTGGATGCCATCATATTAGTTTTTTGAATGCCGAGTTTTAAACAAGCATTTTCATTCTCCTCTTTCACCTTCATCAAGAAGCTCTTTAGTTGCTCTTTACCTTCTGCCATTAGAGTGGTGTCATCTGCATATCTGAGGTTGTTGGCGTTTCTCCCGGCAATCTTGATTCCAGATTCTGATTCATTCAGCCCAGCATTTTGCATGTTGTGCTCCCCATGTAAGTTAAACAAGCAGGGTGTCAATATATACAGCCTGGATGAACTCCTTTCCCAATTTTGAACCAGTCCATTGCTTCATGTCTGGTTCTGTTGCTTCTTGATCTGCATACAGGCTTCTCAGGAAACAGGTAAGGTGGTCTGGTATTTCCATCTCTTTAAGAATTTCCCACAGTTTGTTGTGATCCACACAGTCAAAGGCTTTAGCATAGTCAATGAAACACAAGTAGATGTTTTTCTGGAATTCCCTTGCCGCCTTCTCTATGATCCAGTGGATAGATCATAGCAATTTGGTTTCTAAGCCATTAGCAATTTGGTTTCTGGTTCCTCTGCCTTTTCTAAATCCAGCTTAGACATCAGAAGTTCTCAGTTCACATACTGCTGAAGCCTAGCTTAAAGGATTTTGAGCACTACCTTGATAGCCTGTGAAATGAGCACAATTGTGCGGCAGTTGGAACACTGTTTGACATTGCCCTTCTTTGGGATTGGAATGAAAAATTACCTTTTCCAGTCCTGTGGCCACTGCTGAGAGTTCCAAGTTTGCTGACATATTGAGTGCAGTACTTTCACAACACCATCTTTTAGGATTTGAAATAGCTCAGCTGGAATTCCATCACCTCCAAAGGCCCACTTGACTTCACACTCCAAGATGTCTGGCTCTAGGTGAGTGACCACACTATTGTAGTTATCCAGGTCATTAAGACCTTTTTCAATAGTTCTTCTGTGTATTCTTGCCACCGCTTCTTAATATCTTCTGCTTCTGTTAGGTCCTTATTGTTTCTGTCCTTTATTGTGCCCATCCTTGCATGAAATGTTCCCTTGATATATCCAATTTTCTTGAGGACATCTCTAGTCTTCCCCCTTCTATTGTTTTCCTCTATTTCTTTGCACTGTACACTAAAGAAGACTTTCTAATCTCTTCTTGCTCTTCTCTGGAACTCTGCATTCAGTTGGGTATATCTTTCCCTTTTCTCCCTTGCCTTTTGCTTCTCTTCTTTTCTCATTTCTAGAATGTTTGCTATCATAATTATTCCTCTGGAGACACTAATTTTCCAGATTCCTCAAAGTGTGACACTCAGAGCTGAGTTCTGAATTCAAGCTGCCTGATGGAGCCTGGCAGGTTCAAGTCCATCAGGTCACAAAGAGTCAGACACAACCAAGCAACTGAGTCCTGACTACATTCTTAACCAGTCCATTCTAGTGCTTCTCAATGCATGGGGAGATTTTTCTTCCCCCTTGAGCTAGAATGCCCCTTACAACACCCTTGCTTTCTCACATGAACTCCTATTCATGCTGCAATACCCATCTGGAGGAGAGTTCCTTGGTCTCTTTTCTAACCATTACAAGCCGAGGAGATTCTTCAACAACCCCACTGGGTGGTATCCCCTCTTCAACACATCTCCTTATATAAGATAAAAATCTGACCCACTTTTACCCACTGCATGGGTATACACTCCTAGTGAAGGAGCAATTTCCTATAACTGTTTAATAGTAACTACCTAGAGTTACTGCTCATTGTGAATGCTAAGATTGTTGACTTGTGTGAAGATATGCATATAAAGAACTTACAAAGATAAAGGTCTGGACTGGGCTGGGCACCACCTGGAGCAGTCTCTTCTAGCTTTTAATACCTGAAGAGGCGCCACTGGACACACCCTGGTAAGCTGCAAGCTAGAGAGTGGTCTTGACCAAAACACAGCCAAAATGTCTGGGAGGAAACTCCTAAGCAAAGCATGTTAAAATGACATTCACTCAGAAAAGACAGTCCAGACAGAAGCTGGGAAATGAGGAGCCCAATGGACCCAAGTTGGGCATATCCTTTGGAGATGGAATCTAGCTACAACCAAAGCAAAGACAGGCTCAGATAAGGCCAGTGAGTTCTGAGAACAAACTCTATTTTATGAGAGCAGAAATCTATACTTGTAAGTCAGATTGCTTTTATCTCTTCTTCCTTTTTTTTTTTTTTTTTTTTTGGCTGCAGCTTGTGAGAGTTCCCTAACAGGGACTGATCACAGGCCACGGCAGTGAAAGTGCCGGGTCTCAACCACCAGACCACCAGGGAAATCCCATTTTTACATTTCTTCAGTTCCCTTGTGTTTTCTCCCTTGGTATGAAGTAAAGTTGCAAGCTGTTTTAACTGTGCTCAGATGAACTGAGAATAAGGGTTTTCAACCACTCTTGGTCCTGAAGATTAGAATATTATCAACCCATGATGGACAGCAGACTTAGGGTGAAAATGGTATTACAGCCCAAACAAAAGAATCCTCCAAAGGAAGTAAAATTTAAGGAACAAGAAGGGCTGTAGAACCCAGCTATTCTTCCTCAGGTAAAAATTCTCTTTTCAGAACTAAATCTTGGAGTTTGTGGTTTTATTTTCTTCTAAAATTCCACACACACACCCACGCCCCACTAAATTATGAGCACCTTGAAAGGACCTTGTCGTTTTCACCAGTGAAGTGTACACATGTGCATGGAACACAGTAAAGGCATTTAAATGTTTGTTGACGCAATGAACGAACAATGCATGGTCTTTCAAAATTTTAAGGCACCTTTTCTTCATGTTTTTAAAAACTCTAGGCTGGTCTGTGTGGCATGTGGGATCTTCCCCAGTCAGAGATTAAACCTGTACCCTCTACAGTGGAAGCTCAGAGTCATATCCACTGGATCACCAGGGAAGTGCCTTAAGGCATCTTTCAAGGCCATCCAGTCCAATCCTTTTCCGAACATTTGTCCCCACAGAACTTCCATTGGTTTCAAACAAATATCGATGAAATGTCTCCAATAATTAAGATGTGCTTTCAGGAACAACAAAAAGATCAGGTATCGATATATGTTCATTGAGGGCCTACTATGTGCTAGCCACCATACTAGACCTTAAGATATTACAATGAGTAAGACAAATGGCACCTTAGGGAATTCACGGAGAAGATAAATGGACAAGAAGCACCAATAACATTGTTTAA
The DNA here is from genome assembly GCF_016772045.2 of Ovis aries. Classification (NCBI taxonomy): domain Eukaryota; kingdom Metazoa; phylum Chordata; class Mammalia; order Artiodactyla; family Bovidae; genus Ovis; species Ovis aries. The sequence continues at coordinate 21,337,682 of NC_056063.1, read as the reverse complement.
AAAGATAGAAAATGTTGCTTTCGAAGATATCATACAGGCTATTAGGAATCAGAGGTCAAAAAGGAAAACTAAGGTTTCAAAAGGACTTATGAGACACTGTCATTCAGAACTAGGACATTATTTTGTGGTTTAACCTTACAGTTCAGGAATGAAAACTACCAGAGTCTAGCTGAAGTGGTAAATGGAAATGGCTTGGTAGGTTTTGATGAAAATCCAATATTCTATCTTCATATCTTTACTATTATGTCAAATGACAGTGACACCAGCTTTTGAAAAGAAAGAATACAGATCAGTTCTCTTTTAATGGAAGCCATAATTGAAACTGAGCTCTAACAAAGTTCTTGTCACATGTGACTATATGACCTACAGAAACACGGACTTGTTGACCTGAGTAAAAAGAAAATACATCAAGAAAAATCCTAGACTTACTTATTTTAACACTAACTACATTATAAAATATTTTCTATTACTTACATTGTAAACCGAGAAAGTAAAAATTAATATACAGCTAAACACTATAGCCATTTTGTCCCATAATCAAATGAAATGTATCTTCACTTTCTTTCATATATGCTACTTCAGTGTCTCCAAATACTCTAAAACGTACCCCAACTAAAGTCGTTTCCTTTAGTATAAACAGTGACATGGAAATCAGAAACTAGGAGCCAAGCTTGATTTCACCACCAGGTACATGAATTTGGGCAGGTAGATTCTCTGGCTTAAATTTTCTCAACCGTAAAATGAAGGTGTTATAGCAAGTAATCTCTAAGATCCCTTTGAACACTTAAAAAAAAAGAAAACTAACTTCTACTTCCAAAGTAGAAAGTTCCAAAACTAATACTAAAGCCACTTAGGTTTTAATTACCTTTCTCCCTCTCCTACTTGATTCAACAAACTTACTTATGAATTTCCTACAGCAGTCAGAATGAGCAGTTTCATCTCTAGTAGTTAAAGAAAGGGAAAGTGACGTCTATCAATATATTCTCTTTTAAAAAAGCACAATTCTGTGACAAAGAATTTCTAGGTCCAGAAGCATCCTCTTCAGTAGAGTTTTGCCTCTGTGGAAAAATTAAACACTCTTAAGCTTTCTCTGTGAATTTCAAGTGGTTTCTACATCCATATATTCCATTACAGCCCATGAATTTCTTCTGTTCTTAGCAGACTGCTTGCCGTTGGTGTATGTTTACAGTATTTCCCCTTGGATCTGTATAGGAGGTGAATCAGGAATCATTTGGCCATCTTATGGCGTACGATGTAGACTAAAATATGACATTAATATGTAATCATCCTAATTATACTGAAGAATCTATGATATGAATAGATCTGTCAGGCACATTTTCTGAGACCACTCTGCATGCAAAGCACTGAAATGACTATAAAGACTGTATGAACACATTGTTGCTTCACTTTTCTTTGCCTGAAATTTTACGAGTCACCAAGAAAAAATATGTTTTACCTCAGTACAATGTTAACTTACATTAAGAAAACCTATCTACCATTTAAAGGCTAAAGCTCCTTGTCATATACCTCTACAATATGACATTTTGTAGAATACCAGTTGATACTATAAAAGCAACAATTTCAGATCAAAACTATTACTACTATATTCAAGCTTCATTCCTCTGGAAATGAGCTTCATCTGCATAATCTTTGCATATTAAAGGACATTAAGTTCAAACAAACAAAAAAACAGCACTGTCTAAAAAACATGGGAGAATACTACAGGCAGAACAACTGGCTCTACTTCTGCAAATTAAGCAAAATTAGGCAAAAAAAAAAGTAAGGAAGCCAGCAAAGGGAAGGAACTCCAGAGCTATTTGCAGCAGCGGTCCCTCCAAAAGTTCTAGGAGCTTCCCCTTGAGCTTAAAGAGGGCAAAGGAGAGAAGTCAGCTATCCTTCTGGGCAGAAGCCCAGATACTCTTCACAACTTGCAATATTTATTGAATTCAGTGGAAGATGTCTGGGAGATCTGGATTCGGTGAGAATGTCTGGGCGAAGGGAGTGGCATTTGCTTTCCTCAGCCTGGAGCCTTCAGAACTGTACCAGAGTTCTCAAAACCCCTTAGCTACCTTACAGAAGAGGTCTGAGCATCCTCCCCACGCACACACCTGCAGGGCCGGGCAGCGCCTCCCTCTCCCTCCACTGTCCTCGGGGCTGGACCAAGGTCCAGTGGCCGGCGCACCGCTAGTCCAAGAGCACCCTGACCCCGGCGGACGCCACCCGGGCAAGTCCCAACAGAATGCCGCCGTCCCGGCTCCGTGTCCCGGAGCCACGCAGCGGCGGTGACTGCGCGGCTGGACACCCGCACCAGCAGGATGCGCATCAGAATAAAAACTTGGACGAGCGCTCTCGCCCTCGCGCCGACGTGGAGGCATGGCCCCAGAAGCGGGCTTCGGGGACCGCCGGCCTGTCCCGCCCCTGCTCGCGGCCGAGGGGGCAGCGGTTCTCACCTGTCCTCCGAGACACTGATGACACCCTCCTCCTTGGGCACGATCACGGCCATGTTCACCACGTCCTGAGAGCCCTCGACCCGCTGCAGCAGGATCGGCTTGCGGGTCAGCGGCTTGGGCTGGATCTCTGCCGCCATCGGAGGAGGGGGCGCGCCGGGGGCGCCGCGGCCAACTGCGCCGAGGGATTGGGCTGAGACGACCGCTCGAGAGCGGGCACCAGCTGAGACAGAGACTCTGTTTGGCCGGAGCGGGCCGCCGGGGACCCGCGATCATAGCCTGGCCGCCTCCCCCGGGGACGACTCCGCGCTCCCGGCTTCGGGCAACGAAACCGCCACGACCGGCGCTGCAACCCGGCGCCACCACCGGAGGGAGGGGGCGGAGAGTCGGGGGGCGGGGCCGACGGGGCGGGGCCTGCCGCAGGGGGTGGCCGCTGGTGGGCGCGAGGGCGGCTGCACTTCCGGGAGGGTGGTGGAGGAGGAGGAGGAGGAGGAGGAGGAGGGGAAACTGACAAAGGGGGCGGGGCGCTGGCGGCCCAATGCGCGTGCGCCGCCCGTCCACTAGGGCAGTTTCCGCCCCACTCCGCCATTCCCGTAGCCTCGCCGCACCGCCTCTAGAGCGCATGCTCCTCCGTCACCCGCGGTCCCCTGGTCACCTTCCACACCCAGTGTTTAGTGCCCTCCCTTTTTCATCTCTCGTGAACGCGCACGTACACACTCCTGGGAACGCGCTTGGGGTGTCCCGCCCACCGCAAAAATCCCTGAAAAGGGGGCGTTAGTGGGGCGGGGAAAAGCTAGCCTGGGCGAGGCCGGAAAGAAAAGAATCCCACAGGAAGGAAAGAAGCTGAACGCGTTGGCGCGAGATTGGGCATGCGCACGAGTAATCTGTCCCTCGCGGGGCGGGGGCCTGACCACCGAGCAGGCTTAGCTGCTCCCAACACGCATCTGCCCCGGGCTGCTGAGTGGTACCCCGTGGTCTCCTGGGAGTAGTAGTTCTTCAGAGCTGCCTTTCCCTCGTCCTGAGATGACCTATCGCCTACTTATCGTTCCTGTCCTGGGGAGCTTGGTGGCCTCGGAATCACTGCCTGCAACGTCCTCTAAAACAGAGAACCAAAGGGCAGCCCTCGGTGGAGCGGACAGTCGCCGTACTCCTGCCACTGCCCGTAATAGTGGAGCGCCAGAAGTCGGGGAGAAAAGATCTCATGCAAGCATCTTCGAAGGAGCTTTGAGATGACCTGTGTTGTCAACCTCCTCTTTTTCTTGGATGGCCGCGTTACTAGCCCTTAGTTAAACTGTAGCTTCAAGTTAGGGCTGTGGCACCCCCCAGACTTGAACTCAGGCACCCATGTTCCTTGGTCCTTCTTCCCATTCCCCAGTGGTCCTTTCTTTCTAGCTTGCACTGGAAACAATGGAGAGAGTTATTGTAATGACTGAATGAATGTCAGTTGCTTGGCACAGGGCCTGGCTTGTGGGGTCGTTGGTTATGTAATAACCCCATTAGCCCTCCCACAGTTATCTTGGTCTATGTGGTGTGACTGGGCTGGCAAGGGCTCTGGAGGGGAGAAAAATAATATGCCAGAGCTGGACAAAGAACGGGATGGGCCTTGTAGAAATGCCTGTCTTATAGGGCAAGTTTTGGCACAGCTTTGGTGATAGGTCTCTGTTTCTTTACCACCTCCCGTCTTCATAGAAATTCTCTAAGGCACTTGAAAGGGAGGTTGAGATATTTTCCAGCTTTGTAACCTAGAACAAGGCATTCCACTTCTCTGAGCCTCTAGTTGACCATCTACTAAATGTAGGATAATAAAACCTACCTTGGGTGGTTGTTTTTAGACTTACAAATGACAGATTATTTTAATAATTATTTTTATTTATTTGGCTGCACAGGGTTTCAGTTGTGACACGAGGTTCGTTTTTAGTTGCGACATGTGGACTCTAGTTCCCTGAACAGTGATCAGACCCGGACCCCCTGCACAGGAGTGCAGAGTCTTCCTCACTGGACTACAAGAGCAGTTCCACAAGTGACAGATTTTTAAGTGCGTTCATACACGATAGGTTCTTTAAGTTTCCAGGAATTAGGACATGGACATATTTAAGGGACATTATTCAGCCTGCCGCAATGGTTTTAAATACCATCCATATGCTCTTGGTTCCAGTAATAATCTCTACCCTGACCACATTTCTGAACTCGCATGTCTAATGCTACTCTGCATTGTCACTTAACTGTTTAATAGGTGTTCCAAACATTCCCAACAGTAGCTTTAAATCTGCTACATCTTTCACGCAGTTGTTCGAAACTAAGATCTAGGAGTCATCCTTAATCCTTTTCTTTTTCTCGAAGTTCTGTCCACACCATTCACAAGCGCTATCAGCTCTACCTCCAAAATGTATCTTGAATTTTCCCATTTATATCATCTCCACCCTAGGTCACCATAATCTCTGGCCTCTACTGCCACATGAAGTCTAACTGCTTTCTCTGTTTCTCCTTTTGAACCCATACCATCCATTTTGATCTCAGTGGCCAGAAGGATTTTGTTTTAAAATATAAGCCAGATCAGTTCCTCTTCTTCAAACACATCAACGCCTTACCATTGCACTTAGGATGAAATGACTCTCCGAGCTCACCTCTTCTGCTCAGTAGTTTGCAAGCCCTGGTTTGGAAATTCCCAGAAACACCAACCTCCTTCCTCCTGGTGGCCTTTGCACCAACGGGGTTCACCTTTCAGCTGCTTTCTTCTCACCACTGAGGCTTGAGTTCCAGTGTTGGCTCCTTAAACAGTCTTACACTCCCAAATGAACCTTACCTCTTCATAGCACTTCCGAGCATATTACCTGGGTTTATTTTCTTCCCAGTGCTTACTTCTGCCCCAAATAATCATGTGTTTCTGACTGGTTTTTCAGTCTTCCTCTTCTAGGAGAGAAACACTGGGAAAGGAGATAACTGCTTGCTCATCATTGTATTTCTTTTAGACTAGTACCTGGCACATCAGGAGGCATGTTGTTAAGTAGTCATTAAATATTGTAAGATTCTACTTATATGAAATGCTCACAATAGGCAAATCTGCAGACCCAGAAAGCTGATTAGTAATTGCTAGAAGCGTGGGGAGATTTGGGGGGAAAGAAGGAAGGGGGCCCAATTTTGATGGCTAAGGAATGTTCAAGATTTCTTTTTCAGATAATAATGTTTTAAAATTAATTATCATAGTGATTGCACAAATTTGTGGATATTCTAAAAGTCACTGAATTGTACACTTTAAAATGGTAAATTTTATGCTATATGAATTATAGTTGTCTATTATCCAATATTACTTTTGATGAATTACTGACAGATTCTATGATGCTTTCATGGGTTTTATTGAAAGCAAAATATTGGAAACCACCTGACTTGTGAAAAGAATTTTTGCACATTTATTAAAATATACCAAAACATATTATATAACTGCTATTTTTATCTGTTATTTTGTCAGTTAAAGGCATTTTGTTTAACCATATATACTAAAAAAGAATTGGGAAATTTTTAATGTTTTAAATTGAGTGTATATTTACTAATACAATTTTTTTATAAAGTGCTTTTATCTCACCCCATGCTTACATATAGTTTTCCCCAACTCTTGAGAACAGCAGATTTTTATAGAAGAAGATCACCCTGTAGCCTAGTTATCTAAATCCTATTGTCAGATGAATCAGGGAAATTTCTGTCATAAAAAATTTTTACTTCATTTTTCCATTCAAATAAATAATTATCAATAAGCATTTTGAGGAAAATTATAAAAATAAAATGAAATATATCTTGTAAGACAGATTATTAGCTGTAGTTGAGTTCAATATCATATGAGATATCACTTCACACCTGTCAAAATGGTTATTATCAAAAATACAACAGATAACAAGTGTTGGCAAGGATGCATAATCCTTGTGCACTTATGGTGGAAATGTAAATTGGTGCAGCCACTGTGAAAAACAGTATGAAGATTCTTCAAAAACAAAAATAAAACTACTGCTGCTGCTGCTAAGTCGCTTCAGTCATGTCCAATTCTGTGCGACCCCAGAGACGGCAGCCCACTAGGCTCCCCCGTCCCTGGGATTCTCCAGGCAAGAACACTGGGGTGGGTTGCCATTTCCTTCTCCAAAACTACGCATGATCCAGCAATTTCTCCTCGATGTTTTTCTGAAGAAAGTGAAAACATTAATTCAAAAAGACATATGCATTGTGTGGTCTACTTTATAGAATCCAAAACACCTTAAGATAAGTCAAAATATCCTTGTTTCTTCTCTCTTATCAGCAATACTTACAAGGAAGACCAGAGAGATCTGTGGGTTAAGTTGCCTTATTGACCATTAAAGTTTCCTCCAGGAAATCAGAGGGTGGATGAAATGGGTGAAGGGAGTAAAAAATGTAGAAACTTTCAGTTATAAAATAAACAAGTCCTAGTGTACATGTAGTGTACAGCATGCTAGCTATAGTTAATAATACTGAATTCCATATTTGAAAGTTGCCAAAAGAGTCAATCTTAAAAGTTCTCATCCAGGGGGAAAAATTGAGTTGTAACTATGTGTGGTGGTGGATGATAACTAGACTTGGCGTGATCATGTCACAATATATTCAAGTATTGACTCATGATATTGTAGACCTGAAAATAATGTGTCAGTTATATCTCAGTACAAAAGTGTTTCCCCAGCTCAATATTTTGTAGTATCTCTCTGTTGCCATTTTCAACTCCATCCAAAGCAGGTAGCTCAGTGTTAAAGAATCCACCTACCAATGTAGGAGACGCAGGCTCAATCCCTGTGTCAGGAAGATCCCATGGAGAAGGAAATAGCCATCCACTCCACTATTCTTGCCTGGGAAATCCCAAGGACAGAGAAGCCGGGTGGGCTATAGTCCATGGGCTCGCAAAAGAGTTGGACATGACTTAGTGATTAAACAACAGCAACAACAAAGTTTATGAAATGGGAGAACATCTAATATAAATGCAGTCACATCCTCAGGAAAATCGGTTTTAGACAAAACACAAAAATTTTGAAGATGTCCATGTACCTCTTGACAAGTTTTCAGGGTTCCACAGGCGGCAGTTTGGATGTCACTGATCTGGGAAACAGAAAGGGGGCTGCCGCCCCAGCAGGGCACGGAGCTCTTCAGTTCAGTCCAGTCGCTCAGTCCTGTCTGACTCTGCCACCCCATGGACTGCAGCATGCCAGGCTGTCCTTCACCAGCTCCTGGAGCTTGCTCAAACTCATGTCCATTGAGTCTGTGATGCCATCCACCGATCTCATCCTCTGTCGTCCCTTTCTCCTCCTGTCTTCAGTCTTTCCCAGCATCAGGGTCTTTTTCAATGAGTCAGTTCTTTGCATGAGATGGCCAAAGTATTGGAATTTCAGCTTCAACGTCAGTCCTTCCAATGAATACTCAGGACTGATCTCCTTTAGGATGGACTGGTTGGATCTCCTTGCTGTCCAAGGGACTCGCAAGCATTTTCTCTAACACCACAGTTCAAAAGCATCAATTCTTTGGTGCTCAGCTTTCTTATAGCCCAACTCTCACATCCATACGTGACTACTGGAAAAGCCATAGCTTTGACTAGACGGACCTTTATCAGCAGAGTAATGTCTCTGCTTTTTAATATGCTAAGTTGGTCATAGCTTTTCTTCCAAGGAGCAAGCATCTTTTAATTTCATGGCTGCAATCACCATCTGCAGTGATTTGAGAGCCCAAGAAAATAAAGTCTGTCACTGTTTCCATTGTTTCCCCATCTATTTGCCATGAACTGATGGAACCAGATGCCATGATCTTCGTTTTTTGAATATTGAGTTCTAAGCTCACTTTTTCACTCTCCTCTTTCACTTTCATCAAGAGACTCTTTAGTTTCTCTTCACTTTCTACCATAAGGGTGGTGTCATCTGCATATCTGAGGTTATTGATATTTCTCCTGGCAATCTTGATTCCAGCTTGAGCTTCATCCAGCCCAGCATTTCTCATGATGTACTCTGCATGTAAATTCAATAAGCAGGATGACAATATACAGCCTTGATGTACTCCTTTCCCGATTTGGAAGCAGTCTGTTGATCCATGTCTGGTTCTAACTGTTGCTTCCTGACCTGCATACAGATTTCTCAGGAGGCAGGTAAGGTGGTCAGGTATTCCCATCTCTTTTTAAGAATTTTCCACAGTTTATTGTGATCCACACAGTCAAAGGCTTTGGCATAGCCAATAAAGCAGAAGTAGATGTTTTTCTGGAACTCTCTTGCTTTTTCCACGATCCAGCGCATGTTGGCAATCTGATCTCTGGTTCCTCTGCCTTTTCTAAAACCAGCCTGAACATCTGGAAGTTCATGGTTCACGTATTGCTGAAGCCTGGCTTGGACAATTTTGAGCATTACTTTACTAGCGTGTGAGATGAGTGCAATTGTGCAGTAGTTTGAGCATTCTTTGGCATTGGCTTTCTTTGGGACTGGAATGAAAACTGACCTTTTCCAGTCCTGTGGCCACTGCTAAGTTTTGCAATTTTCCTGACATATTGAGTGCAGCACTTTCACAGCATCATCTTTCAGGATTTGAAATAGCTGAACTGGAATTCCATCACCTCCACTAGCTTTGTTCATAGTGAAGCTTTCTAAGGCCCACTTGACTTCGCATGGCTCTAGGTTGAGTGATCACACCATCATGATTATCTTGGTCGTGAAGATCTTTTTTGTACAGTTCTTCTGTGTATTCTTGCCACCTCTTAATACCTTCTGCTTCTGTTAGGTCCATACCATTTCTGTCCTTTATCAAGCCCATCTTTGCATGAAATGTTCCCTTGGTATCTCTAATTTTCTTGAAGAGATCTCTAGTCTTTCCCATTCTGTTGTTTGCCTCTATTTCTTTGCATTGATCGCCGAGGAAGGCTTTCTTATCTCTTCTTGGCTATTCTTTGGAACTCTGCATTCAGATGCTTGTATCTTTCCTTTTCTCCTTTGCTTTTTGCTTATCTTCTTTTCACAGCTATTTGTAAGGCCTCCTTAGACAGCCATTTTCCTTTTTTTGCATTTCTTTTCCATGGGGATGGTCTTGATCCCTGTATCCTGTACAATGTCACAAACCTCTGTCCATAGTTCATCAGGCACTCTATCTATCAGATCTAGGCCCTTAAATCTATTTCTCACTTCCACTGTATAATCATAAGGGATTTGATTTAGGTCATACCTGAATGGTCTAGTGGTTTTCCCTACTTTCTTCAATTTAAGTCTGAATTTGGCAATGAGGAGTTCATGATCTGAGCCACAGTCAGCTCCTGGTCTTGTTTTTGCTGACTGTATAGAGCTTCTCCATCTTTGGCTGCAAAGAATATAATCAACCTGATTTTGGGATTGACCATCTGGAGAACTTTTAGGAGAGGATTAAAAGAAAGGAATTAGGCTTAATAATTGGACCAAGGCAACTTGTTTTGGATTGACTCGTCACTCTTGGATGGCCAATTCTAGGGAACAAGGTCGTCCAGGGAAAAGGCTCAGAGAGGTGTCAAACTTTTCCTATTAGTATACAGCATGGATTTTTCTGTTTCATCCTCAGCAACCTAGTCTGGGGACAGAAAGCTGGGCAGGTGTAAATAATAAGAAATATATATATTGTTCTCTGCCCTGGTTTCTGACACAGAATTCTGAAGAGCCTTATAATTTCCGAAGTGATAAGCCCTAGGAGCATTTCTTGTTCTAATGAGTGTGGTCACCAGAAAAAGCAAGCTATATTTAGAAACTTGCAGACACATCCCCTTCCTCACCCCATAACCACCCACATCCATGAGAGGAGAAGGGCTGGAAGTGAAGTTAATAATTGTTCATGCCTATGTGAGGAAAAGACAGTGATGCTGGGGAAGATTGAAGGCAAAAGGAGAAGACACAGAGGATAAGAAAGACAGCATCACCAACTCAAAGGAAATGAATTTGAGCAAACTCTGGGAGATAGTGATAGGGAATCCTGGTGTGCTGCAGTCCATGGAGTCTCAAAGAGGTGGACACGACTGAGTGCCTGAACAACAGCACGTGAGGAAGCCTCCATAAACTCTCGAGAGTAGAGGGGTTCAGTGAGCTTTGAGGCTCGTGAACACAGTCATACCAGGAGGGTGATGGGTCTCCATCACCACAGGGACCGAAGCTCCTGCACTTAGTACCTTCCCGGACCTCAGCCTATGCATCTTTTCATCTGGCTGCTCACCTGTATCCTTTATCAGACCCTTTAGTAAAACGGTAAATGTGTTTCCCTGAGTTATGTGAGCCCCTCTAGCAAACCACTTGAATTAGAGGAGGGCTGGTAGGAAGCTCTGGTTTATAGCCAAAGTGGACAGAAGTTGGGGGTGGGGGCTAGGGACTTACTATTTGCAATGGTCATCTGAAGCAGTCTCATGGGACTGAGCCCTTAACCTGTGGGAACTGGTGCTACAGATACTATCAGAATGGAGTTAAAATACAGGATACCCAGCGGGGGTCAGAGAATTGCTTGATGGGAGCCTAACCCCACGTAGCTGGTGTCAGAAGTGTGCACGTGGAAGTCGTGTGAGATTATAGAAGAAACACAAGAGAAGAGTTGGGCTTTCACTAACGCAGCAGTGATCTGGGCGTCCGGCCTCATCCGAGGAAAGACACACAGAGGTCTGGGATACTGCTCTGAGAAGCAGGCAGTAAGTAGCTGGGACACCCTCCTCCAGGCTTGGGTTCAAAAGCAGGGCATTCAAATTTACAGCGACAACTTAGAAAAGCAACGCAGGGTCTGGATTTGAAGGGCTGGTGTTCTGAGCAGGAGGCCTAGACGGAGTCCTAGGTGTCAGAACTAGGGGGCCAGGTAGGAGGAGAGCCACTTACTTACCAGTGTGGCGTTCAGCAAGTCCCTGAATCTGCTGGATCCCCGCTTCCTTCCTCTGTAACATGTGAATAACTACAGCCCCAACCTCACAGGGTTGTTGTGAAACATGAATAAGATCATTCATTTCAGGGAACAGGCCAGGGTCTGGCACGGGGCTGCTCTCAAGGAAGTGGGGGCAGCTGAGAAGGACTCGGAAGGGAACCACAGGGAGAACACAGGGATAGCAGGAAAGGGGCGGTGATGACTTGCTCTTAAAACGAAGGAGAAAGCTAATTCACAGAAGTGGATCATGAGGACTTCCCTGTTGGCCCAGTGACTAAGGCTCTACTCACAATGCAGGGGGCCCAGGTTCAATCCCTGATCGGGGAATTAGATCCCGCATGGTGCAACTAAGACCTGGTGCAGCTAAATAAATAAAATTGTTTTAATTTTGATTTTTCAAATAAATCAATTTTTAAAAGAAAAAAGAACTAGGTCGCAAGTCAGGGCCACATCATCTTTCAGCAGAAGTTCCAACTTTTCAAAAGGTAAAAATCTGAGAATAGAGATTCCACCTTTATTAGAAGGTCGTTGTCTAGCGGCCATTATTTCGAACTCTGAACTTTCTTGCTGACTCAGTTATGCATTGGTGGGTTTTTGGCAGGCTGACAAAATCCCTACAGTGCAAAACTCACAGTCCCCTGGCATAGCACTTCCATACAAATGACGCTTCTCCAAAACTGTATCTTTTAAATGACATCCAGAACATCAGATAAACATCCCTCCTCCCTTGTTTTCTTCCTCCCTTCCCCATTCCCTTCCCAGCAGCAGGCACTAGGACCCCCGCGGCAAGGATCTTTTTTATTTTTGCTCCTAAAACCCGGTTGCACTGGAGTGCCTTGGGCACTTTTTGAAAGTTCCTGAACTATCCCTGAATGGCTGCATTTGGTTTCCTGGGAGCTTGATCTGAGAATCTGAATTTTTATAAAGCATTTCGGATGATTCTAATGCAGATGGCCCTCAACGACTAGAGTAATCTGGAAAACACAGACCTGGGAATCCAATGGAAGGCCACAGGAAAAGTGATCCAAGATACAGAGCGCTGGGATCACCCATGGCCTTACATTTCTCAGAGTGAGACGCTAGCCAGCCTGCTCGCTCTTCAGCTGATAGCATCCAGCATTTCTGATCAGTCCAGTGTCTTTGTGTGTATGTGTGTGTGTGTGTGTGTGTGTGTGCGCGTGCGCAGCCCATTGAGTAACAGAACACAGGCTGTGACTTTTTCCCTACTCACCTGTGCTGGAAGCTAGAAAGGCTTCTGCAAGGCTTCTTCCTCACTCTTCCTCTTCAACCCTCCCTGCTCCTCTCTAACCCAGGCAAGCTTGGGCTAACAACAGTTTTTCATGTACCCAAAGGGCTGAAGTAAAGGCTCATTTTATCTAATTTATATCTTATTAAATTTTATCTAATTATATCTAATTGTATCTATTTATATCTAATCTATTAATATATACCTGTATCATCTAACTGCTCTTCCCTAGTGGCTCAGATGGTAAGGAATCTGCCTGCAATGCAGGAGACCTGGGTTTGATCCCTGGGTCTGGAAGATTCCCTGGAGAAGGGCATGGCAACCCACTCCAATATTCTTGTCTGGAGAGTTCCATGGACAGAGGACCCTGGAAGTCTACAGGACATGAGGTCACAAAGAGTCGGACACAACTGAGCGACTAACACTCACTACTTACTGTTGTCATCTAACTATATGTTTTTAATAGACTTTAGTTTTTAGAGCAATTTTAAGTTCACAGCAAAACTGAGCAAGAAGTATAGAGATTTTCCTTAGGTCCTCCATCCCCATGTGTGTACAGCCTATCTTCACTACTAACATCCCCCATCCCAGCGGCACTTTTGTTAGAACTGATGAACGGACACAGACACCTCATTATCACTCAGAGCCCATTATTTAACTTAGAGTTCCCTCTTAGTGTGGTACATTCTATGGGTTTGGGCAAATGTATAATGACATGTACCCATCACTATAGTATCATACAGAATAGTTTCACTGTCCTAAACATTACCTGTGCTCTGCCTATTCACTCTCCCCACGCCCCTAACTTCTGGCAACCACTAAACTTTTTATTGCCTCCATAGTTTTGCTTTTTCCAGAATGCCTGAGAGTTGAAATCATACAGTATACACGCTTTTCAGATTGGCTTCTTTCACTTAGCAGTATGCTTTTCTTAAGTTCCTGCATGTCTTTTCATGTCATGATGGCTCATTTCTTTTGAGCACTCAATAATATTCCATTGTCTGAATGTACCATTCACCTACTGAATCTTGGTTTGGCACCTACTGATCGTTGCTTGGCAACGATCAATAAAGCTGCTGTAAACATCCATGTTCAGGTTTTTGGGTGGACATAAGTTTTCAACTTCTTTGGCTAAATGCTAAGAAGCCAGGTTGCTCAACTGTATGGTAAAAATATGTTATTGTTGTAAAAAACTGCCCAACTCTCTTCCAAAGTGGCTATACCATTTTGATTTCCTGCCAGCAAGAAACAAGAATTCAGTTCAGTTGAGTTCAGTCGCTCAGTCGTGTCCGACTCTTTGCGACCCCATGAATCGCAGCACGCCAGGCCTCCCTGTCCATCACCAACTCCCAGAGTTCACTCAGACTCACGTCCATAGAGTCAGTGATGACATCCAGCCATCCAGCCATCTCATCATCTGTCGTCCCCTTCTCCTGCCCCAATCCCTGCCAACATCAGAGTCTTTTCCAATGAGTCAACTCTTCCCATGAGGTGGCCAAAGTACTGGAGTTTCAGCTTTAGCATCATTCCTTCCAAAGAAATCCAAGGGTTGATCTCCTTCAGAATGGACTGGTTGGATCTTCTTGCAGTCCAAGGAACTCTCAAGAGTCTTCTCCAACACCACAGTTCAAAAGCATCAATTCTTCGGCGCTCAGCTTTCTTCACAGTCCAACTCTCACATCCATACATGACCACAGGAAAACCATAGCCTTGACTAGACGGACCTTAGTCGGCAAAGTAATGTCTCTGCTTTTGAATATGCTATCTAAGTTGGTCATAACTTTTCTTCCAAGGTGTAAGCGTCTTTTAATTTCATGCCTGGAGTCACCATCTGCAGTGATTTTGGAGCCCCCCAAAATAAAGTCTGACACTGTTTCCACTGTTTCCCCATCTATTTCCCATGAAGTGATGGGACCGGATGCGATGATCTTTGTTTTCTGAATGTTGAGCTTTAAGCCAACTTTTTCACTCTCCACTTTCACTTTCATCAAGAGGCTTTTTAGTTCCTCTTCACTTTCTGCCATAAGGGTGGTGTCATCTGCATATCTGAGGTTATTGATATTTCTCCCAGCAATCTTGATTCCAGCTTGTATTTCTTCCAGTCCAGCGTTTCTCATGATGTACTCTGCATAGAAGTTAAATAAGCAGGGTGACAATATACAGCCTTGACATACTCCTTTCCCGATTTGGAACCAGTCTGTTGTTCCATGTCCAGTTCTAACTGTTGCTTCCTGACCTACATACAGATTTCTCAAGAGGCAAGTCAGGTGGTCTGGTATTCCCATCTCTTTCAGAATTTCCCACAGTTTATTGTGATCCACACGAATTAGGTTCATCTATATCTCAGAGGAAAACCAACTCTTCTGGAGTTTTCTGCAGAGGAACTAAGAGGACAGAATAGAAAGAGGGGGAAGTGGGAAACAACCAATGGGAAATGGTGGCGATTAGGGTGAAATAGTGAGAGAAAAGAGAAGGAGGAAGAGAGTGGATGTTTCTGCACCCCCTTGGCTTTCTCTTTACTAGTAATCTTGATGCCACCACAGACCACCCTTACACCAGCCCTGACCTGGGCAGAGACTGACCAGTGAACTTGCTCCTTAAGAGACCAAGAACAGAGGAGCTCCCAAGTGCATTTGGTCAAGAAGAAGTGAGGCTACTATTCCTAGAACAGGGTGGGTCTCAACAAATTAGCGACTGAAAGCAGAAACAAGTCTGTAGCATCCTCAGCCTGTCATTCGAGGGTCTTAAGTCTATCAGAGTCCTCCGATCAGCTCAGGAAAAACTCAAGCTCACAAGTCCTTAGACATTATCGTCCTTTATTTTTTTCTCCCAGCAAATATTTGTTCATTGCCTTCTCTGAGCCAGGTTCTGGGTATGATTAACTCCCTTGTGAAGTCAAGGGCAGAACTCGATTTGGTTCATATCTTGCTTTTGTCATTAGAGGGCTGCTGGTTCTAGAGTCCAGTGAGCAAGCAGAGAAGAGGAGTTGATGTGATAAGATTTTGGCTTAAAAATAAAGGTCAGGACTATGCTCAGGTTCTGGGGGACAGGTAGGCAGTCAGTTTTGCTATAAATCTCCTACATCAAATGATATTTACAAGAATGTATGCAGGAATCAAATGGGATCTTTGGAGAATAAACATTGCTCATAGGAAATAGTGAAAAGGGGAGGGGGTGAAATTTATTGCCATTTGGACAAAATGGTTTATTCATCTAGAAGGAATCGTCTCTAACTCTCACACATAACTACAGTTTATGCAATGGCCACTGTATATGTTACGCAACTTTGATGGGGGATTACAGTTTTCTATAAATGCCTGAGTTTGGTTCCATTTTCCATCTAAAATTATGCACAAGGGAAAGATAAATGATTCTGTTAACATAGAATGAGAGCATCAGGGACTTTTCTGGTGGTCCAGTGGTTAAGAATCTGCACTTCCACTGTAGGGGCATGGGTTCAATTCCTAGTCAGGGAATCAAGATCCCATATGCCACGCTGTGCAGCCAAAGAAATAAAATGAATTAGATCAATTTTGTCCTCAAAGACCTTGAGAGAAGATCCGTGGTCAATGACCAAAAATTGTAGAATCTGGGCAGAATGGCATCTGAAAGTCTTTGTATATATCTGGTCACTCTTTTTAAAACTCATAAACTTAAGTAGCAACATAGCACAGCTGTCTTAGATGTGGACAACTGTTATTGCTTAGGCTTCAGTGACTTGGTTTAAGGAAAAGCACTTATTTTCAGAATTTATTATACTACACGCCACCCCATTCCCCCCTCCCCCCTCCCCCCTCCAGTTTTTATTATCTTCGTGGCATGTGGGATTTTAGTTCTCTGACCAGGGATCAAACCAGTGCCCTTTGAATCGGAAGCACAGAGTCTTAACTACTAGACCACCAGGGAAGTCCCTACTACAAGTCCTTTTTAAGCAGAGACTCACTTTTCCTCACATATTGTACTGTCCCTCGTACCAAGCACAGTGCTGGGCATGAAGAAGAAGCTCAATAATGACAAGCAAGCAGAAAGATTAAATCTTAATGTCTTTTCAGAACAGTTTAAAGTGAAATGGAGCAGAATCACATACCTGTGTGTCCCCTATCAACAGAATTTGCTTGGCAGTTAATACTAGAGGCCAAAATGATTGGGACAAATATTTGTTTCCAAAGATCCCTCCTCTTGAGTAAAACTGGTTACGATCAGTTTAATTTCCCTCAAGAGAGGAGATACCATGGGAAAAGGGCTTTTGTGCCAATTGACTCAACATTTTTCTTTCTTCAGCCGCCATTCTGTCTCTAGGGAGAAAAAAAGCAGAAACAAAAAACTCAAGCAACGAGAACATTAACAAATAAATAAGAAGAGTTCAGAGGGAATGTGGAACGAACCAGAAGTTCTATCAAGAAACAGAAGGAGGCCAACATGTTACTGATGGACGAAATAGTATACTCCAAACTTTGATCTCCTTCATTCAGTCCCTGGAGAATTTTATGGGTATCTAAAATACGCTTCCTTACTTCCAGGAAATGAAATCCTCAAAATTTATATATTATCGTATGTTCACAGATTAAGTATTTTTTTAATCTGTTCACAGATTAAGCATTTTTTTAAATCTGATTCTCTTTTGCGATTCGTGCAGAAAGGAGCTATAGCCTGTACCCTTGAATGGAATGATGAAGGAAGTGGTGGTATGTCATGGTTTCCTGTTCTCAGGGCCCCAGTCTTGCTCCCTCCAAGCCACCCTTCTCATCACTGCTGGAGTAATCTTTCAAAAACCCACATCAGATCCTGGTACTCCCTAACACGGCCTGAAACCTTTGAGAGCTTTCCATGTCTCTCAGATTGAAACAACAGTCATCATCTGGCCCATTCCTTCCTCTCCAGCCCATTCATCCCCCACCTTCTAGCCCCTCAAACCTCAAATGCAGTGACCTTGCAGCTGCTCCCTGCTCAAAAGGCAATAAAGAGGCCAATTTGTTGGGAAGGAAAGTTTGCTTTGTTTTGGATGTCAGCATTGTCCAGAGGCTGACTCTCCCTGCCTACAGTCAGGAGGCAAGAGCTTTTATAGACAGAGGGAGGCAGCTACACGCAAAAACAGCACAGTCAGCTTTGACAGTCATCTTGAAATTGGTCATTGGTGGTCTGACCAGCATCACAGTGACTGTTTTAAGTACAGTTAGTCTTCAGTTCCAGCATCGGTTTGTTTCCAGTTTTTTGAGGTCAGTTCTCAGAACGGTGGCAGCTTATCTCATGGCTACATAAGTCTGGTCATCATGGAGTTAACTTCCTCCACCTGTTGGGTTTTTCAGTATCTATGAGACAGCTCACAGGATATGGCTCACAGTATTATCTATAGCCCTGGAAAAGGAACTAAAGGTCCTTGTTTATGCTTAACAGCTAAACTATTATTACTTGGTCTCCTTGATTGTTTTCCTTTGTTTTTGCATTTTCTCATTTCCTTGATTAAACTTATTCTTTGGCCAAAGTTTTTCCACACACAAAAGTTAGGCAGAGGGCATGGGAGGAAAGGACCATAAGGTCTTGCTCCGTTTCAGTATGAAAGCTATTCAGGAACCAGGCAAGAGGTTTTCCTATACTAACTTCAGACTGGTCACCAGGCCAACCAGGTTCCCTAACTGCACGTGGTGCTCCATGTTTATACGACCTTTATTATTCCGAATTGGAATGGAGGGACATGCTCTAAATATCCGTACTATTTCCTCTCCCCTCCCAGATCCCAGAAAAAAAAAAATGCCACCTTGTACCTTTCCTCAATTTAACAGTATCTGAAGGTGGAGTACAGAACGTTTCCAAAAGCTGAAATAAAATTGTTAGCATTATTAGCCATTTTGTAGCATACTTTCTCGAGGTTGGGCACAGTATACATAGCTGAGAAACATAAGACAATGGGGAAATGTCAGGGAGGCTAATAATGAGTTAGCCAACGAGAAGTGCTCTGCAAATGATAATACTGATGATAGTAACGCAACTCTCCTGGAGAGCCCCAGGATTCAATAAAAGGACAGTCCCAGTGTTTGATGCTAGTATCTGTCATTAGAGTCACAAAAGCAGTGGAAGACAGGCTCTCTGACCTTCGCAGAGTCACACATCAATGGAGTAGCTAGAGACTATTAATAAGGATAGGCTAGTGCAGGATAAATTATACTTCTGTGCTGGCACTATAGCAACATTATTTGACTGATTACCCAGTGATCAGTGTGGAATGATATTAATCAGGAAAGGCTCTCAAAGGGGTGAGTCACAGATTTTTAAACAAGTGGTTGACGTGATGTGGATGGTACTCAAAAAATATTATCTTAGCAACTGTGTGGAGAATGAACCGAGACAAGGGAGCACAAAGCAAGGAGATCAGGCAGGAGGCGGTAATGCAAACGAGGTGATGGGAGCGTGGACCGCTGTGTGGGCTGTGAAACTGAGCTGGGATGCTTTAGAAAAGGTAGTTCAGGGGACTGCACACACTCTGGCTTTGCAAACCAGCTGACTCGGGCTCCAAGCCTGGCTCCCCCTCTGACTAGCTGAGTTACTTGGCTAACCTACCTGCTCTAAGTCTATTCCCTCATCCACAAATTGCACTTAAGAGTGTATATCATTTTTGCTGTGTTTGCTGTTGTTATTTAGTTGCTAAGTCATGTCCGACTCTTTGTAACCCCATGAACTGTAACCTGCCAGGCTCCTCTGTCCATGGGATTCTCCAGGCAAGAATAGTCAAGTAGGTTGCCATTTCCTTCCCCAAGGGATCTTCCTGACCCAGGGATTGAACTCTCGTCTCCTGCATTGGCAAGCATGTTCTTTACCACTGAGCCACCAGGGAAGGTCACATTATCTAAACATCCTTCCTAATTTGAATGAATCCTATTGGGAGTGGGAAGCCCAAAAGGGAAGCTGTTCCTCAGACTCTGAGCCGAGCCAGAAGATGCTCTTCCTCCTCTCTGTGGTGGGTGGGGGAGTGTGTAGTGATGCAAAGGCACTGTGGTCATTTTGAGAATCTTTGAGGCCTCTGTAGTGAGCTTAGCATCCAGAGGCATGGCAGGGCTTGTGCTGGGAATTGTTGCTGACGTTGGATCCCAGCTTTGTGCTGTGCTTCTTCCGTTGGCTCATTCCTGAACCTAGTCCTCCTCCTTCTTATAAATTCTGTGAGTTGCCTGATATCTTTCCAGTAAATTCCTTTTTCTGCTGAAGACAACTGTTGCCTGCTACCAAGAACACTAAAATATGACATCACAGGGCTATTTTAAGGTTGAATAAGAGGGTTTATACAAAGCCTTTATCGTTTATCCTTTATCCTTACCTCTCCCAGGTAAATGCATACTAAATGGTTGATCCAGGGAAAAAACAAAGAATGCATTTGTGACAGAATGGTTATAGACTTCGATGACTAATTAGATGTGTCAGAAGAGTGAAAAGGAAGAATGGGGAAGGTAACACTAGGTTTACAAATCCTTCCCATCCCCATTCTGCCTCTAATAAGACTATAGAAGCCAAGAGAAGACAACCTGCCTCAAACGGATTAGACAGTAAAGGCAAAGTACTGAACTAGCCTGTCGGCTGAGAACAGGCTGTTTCACTGACACGACAAAGTATAGACTTGTTTGCCCAGCACACCAGACACTGTAACCCTGTCTGGACCTGCCTTTCCAGACCTGATGCTTGCCACTCCCAGAAAAGCACCTGCCACGGAGTCAGGACAAGTGGGTTGGTGTCCATGAGCACACCATGTTATTCTGAGCTGCACTGCCTTTGCCCACTGGGTTTGTGCTGCCTGGAACATCTTTCCCAACCTCTCTCAACTTCAATGCCTCATTTAAGACTTGGGTTACAGATTTCCTCCTCCGCGAAGCCCTTCCTAACTCTTTCCAAACAGAATTACTTGCTCTGGCCTCTGGGCTCCCACAGAATTCCATTCCTGCCTCCCTGATAGCATGGACCACACTTTACGGTGATGTTCTCTTCAGGTCTCTCTCTGTCATTGCCCTGTGTGGTCCCAGACACGGGGACAGTGGTTTGATCATCACTGCATACCCCCTGCCTGGTGCCATGTGCTCAGTAGACAGTACCTGAAGTATATAAAGAACTTGGTTAGCAATAAAAGCGGTTGCTTGTGAGAGAATGAACCTGGTTTGATAACTCAAATGTTAGGCTTGTTTGTTATTTGTTCACGTATCGTGTAATAATCATTGCCCTTTAACTTCCTAGCTCCTGAAGAGCAGAGCTCTGTTTTAATTCACTTTGTACCAACAGGTGCAGTCCAGGAATTGGCAGCCCTTTTGGGGGGCTGCTTGGGTGCAACCAGAGTGATGTTGTAGCTGAGCTGAATAAGCCATGGTTGGAGACCTTGGGCTGCAAAAGGGCCAAACAGGAAGACTTGGTTAGGCTTTTCCATAGACTCTCTCCAGCTCTGATCTCCAGGATTCAAAAAAATCACCTTTCCCAAATAGGCTCTCCTGGTAAAAATAAAGATTTCCCTTTGTGTTTCCCTAAGTTAGTCATTAAGTATTGGGTTGCAGAGGAACGTAGCCATGATGCCAAAATATAGTTTGATCTTCCGTTGCCCTCAGAAAGTATTCTTTTTCATTTTACTAAAAACATTTAGAGATTTCATTTTTATATTATCTTTGAATAGATAACACATTGCTGTGGTCCAAAATTCAAGACTATACAGTGTAAAGGGTCCCCTCCCAACCATGTACCCCAGTCATCCACCTTCTCCTCCCACTATTAACAAAAGCTGTCTCTTTCTCAGGCATTCTTCTAGATATATTTATGTAGGTAAGAAAATATTTTTAATTTCCCACTGCCTTTTATGTAAAAGTTAAAGTAATACACACAGTTCTGCATCTTGCTTTTTTTTTTTTTTACTAAATAAGATATTTTATAGCTCTTCTCATGTCAGTGGCTATCATTTTTCCTGTCTGTACAGTATTCTACCACTTGAGTGACCTATACTCTATTAAGCCAGTCTGCCATTAATGGACGTTCAGGTTTTTCCCTAATCCTTTCTATCTTAAAAGCAATTCAGCAACTCTCTTAAGCCTCTCTTCAAACTTCCTACCAGCCTTCCTTAGTCTCCAAAAAAAAGAAAAAAAAAAGAGCTGTTTCTCTTAACTCACAGAGAAAACAGAGGCCATTACATAGAGATTTTATCAATTTCCTGCCTCCCCATTTCTATAATGTTTACTTTTGAGTGTTTTTTTTAAATCAGGTAGATGTGAAATAAAACATTTTAAACCTGAGGAAAAAAATTTCCTGCTTCTCATTCATCTCATGCTTCAAACTCCATCAATATCAAACAGCAAATAGTTCTGAGAATCTGCATGTTCTGTCTTGCCTCTGTACCTTTGTAGAGGCCATTTCTACTCCCATACTTGGTTGGCTTGGGAATCCTCTATTAACCTTTCCAATCCAAGTTTGGATGTCATACAAGAGGGAGTTAATCAGTTGCTACCACATGATATGTCTGTACCTTGCTCCTCTCCCTCCATCCTACTTATTATGCTGGTTTGAACTTTGTTTACAAGTCTGTGTTCCCATAGGTCTGTGAGCACCTGGGGAGCTAATTCATATCAGGGTGTCCAGCACTTAGCACAGAGAGTCTGGTAATAGAAGCTACTCAATAAATTTTTGTAGAATAAATGAATAAATAATGTGAAGAAGACATAGACATACTCTATAATTACAAGTATTTGCAAAAGAGCAGAATGAGTCTTCCATCTGTATAATGTAACAGAAATAGCATTGAACTAGAAATCAGGAGAAATCTGGTTCAGGGACTTTCTGGATGGTCTGGTGGCTAAGACTCCATGCTCCCGATGCAGGGGGCCTGGGTTCAATTCCTGGTCAGGGAACAGGAGTCCACCTGCTGCAGCTAAAGATCCCACATGCCCCAGCTGTCTGGTGAAACCAAATTAATTAATTAATTATCTTAAAAAGAGAAATCTGGTCTACAGAAGCAGGAAACTCTTCACACACATTCATTGCTGTGTCCTCGATGCCTAGAAGAATGGCTGCCTCTCAATTGGTGCTGAGAAATAATGAGGCTTTGTGTCATGTTTGTCTTTGAATCTGCCAATGACACCCTTTATTTCAAATTGTTTGCAGGGAGAAAGCTAGAATCAGAGTGCCTGCAGCTTTTGAACTGAAAATAGAACCTACCTAATACTCCGTCATAGGCGAGCTATCATAAAGCCAGTGAATTTATTACCAGCTTAAGTTGAACAAATTCAATCAATTGACTTTTTCAAATTTATCTTATAGTTTAACACATTTCATATAGCCATGGGTTTTTCCAGGCTTTGCGAGAAGAACATGCTTAATCCGGGAAATAAAATAAAAACTTTATGGATCATCTTGGGGACGGGGTGGGCTCTTGGCTCCTCTTCTGTGGGCTCTAAAAAGAGCAATAGTGTGACAGTCAGAGCCGGAGACCCTGAGGATTGAAACCGAAACAAGACTCCACCTGGCCTGTCTTCTAACAGGGCTCTTTGTTCCTTGCTCTCCTGCGGTCACCAGAATGCAAATATTCTCCCGTCCTCTCTTCCTTGTCTTACTGAACAGTACTAAGACACACATCAATGTCAATTCTCCACCACTTTATGAAAATGAGAGTCTTTCATTCAAACGTTTCTGATCAAACATTTATCGTAACCCACAGACTGTTTTCAGACCAAGACTGAATCAAAGTTTCATACTCATAATTTTTCTTCCCACAGTGTTCAAGAAGTATGTGTTGATTGACTGAATGAATATTTGACCACTAATCAGCTCTGTAACCTTGGGTAAATTTCATTTAACTTTTCTGTCCCTCATTATCTTCATGTATACAATTGAGTTTGATTGACATATTTTTCAAATGAGTTTCAATAGTGTAGAGAGTCCCCTGGTGATCCAGGGGCTAAGACGTCACACTTCCAACGTAGGGGACTTGGGTTTGATCCCTGGCCAGGAAACTAAGGTCCCACAGGCTGAGTGGTACGGCCAAAAACAAACAAACAAAAATTACTCCCGTGTGAAAAAAATATTTTGAATAATCTGAACCCTTTCTAAGCAGAACACAATATATAGGACAGAAAAAAAGTGGAGGTACTCTGGATAAAATAGATTTGGGGACCCTAAGACTCCTGGCTTTGCCTTGTCCTTCCCCGTCTGCCCTGAGTCCAAGGGTTCCATGAGGCACATCTAAAAAATCCTCTGGACTAGATGAGTATATATACAACACTGGCTCCCAGACTGGCAAGGAAACTTACCGTCGGGCAGGTCCATAGTTTCCCAGTCTTAGGAATTAAACAAGATAGAACCCAGACAAATGAAAATGTGAAGTGTTTTGCTTTGGGTGGTAATATATCTACTCAGCCAATGTTAACTGATTATTTAATGCTGAGCAGAATTGGAAATTATATGCATTATTGATAAATTCACAATGAACATGCTAACAGTGAACAATGAAAATTGTAACATAAATTACAACAAAGAACTTTCAGCAGATAAAATTCCTCAACATATTATAAAAATGAGTGGGGGTAATAAAAGGAATCCCTGGAGAGTGAAAAGGTTGAGACTCGTGATGAATTCCATTTTCTTCCTTTTCATACATATAAAATGAGGCAGAGAAAGATGAAACGGCCTGCCTAAGCCCCCACGGCTTACTTAGTGGCAGAACACAGCACTTGCCATTTCCAGCCCACTGTTCTTGCCTGACTGTGTGGCATTTGTCTGTAAGGTTAGACTTCCACCTTCATGTGTCTAGAATGTGTGGTCACACAGCTACGAAATGATAGAAAGTCCTCATTATTTCAGCATTCATTATCTGAATCCCTGAAGTCTGAAGCTATGAAGGAAAATAAAAATCATAACTTAGACATGTTTGCTTATTAAGTGACTACTTAGAAATACCCACCTGGGGACTTCCCTGGTGGGTACAGTGGGTAAGAATATGCCTGCTAATGCAGAGGACATGGGTTCAGTCCCTGGTCTATGAAGATTCCACATGCTGTGGAGCAATGAACCCCCTGCACCGCCACCACAGAGCCCGAGCTCTAGAGCCAGCGAGCCACGGCTATCAAGCCCACGGGCCACAGCTACTGAAGCCTGTGCACTTAGAGCCCTCCTGCGCTCCACGGCAAGAGAAGCCACCACAATCAAAGGCCTGGGCACAAATAAAATAAAAATAAAAGGCCCGAGCACGTAGCCCCCGTTCACCTCAACTAGGGTAAGGCCACACGCAGCGAGGAAGGCCCAGCACAGCCGAAAACAGGTCCACATTAATACATATGTATGTACATATATAATACTCATCCCCATTAAACATTAACATCCATTTTCCCCTTCTGGGACAATTTCTTTGTCAAGTCTCAAGCCGATGACTGGATATGACCATCCGATCCAAACACAGTGGAAATCAACTGCAAAGTGAAATTGCACGTCTCATGAAAGATAATTTTATGAGATTGATAAAAGAAGGCGTAGTCCACAGTGAAAGAGGGGAAAAGACACTGATTTTTTTTTTTTTAATAATTATTTGTATTTGATTGCCCTGGATCTTAGTTGCAGTATGTGGGATCTAGTTCCCTGGTCAGGGATCGAACCTGGGCCCCCTGCACTGGGAGCACAGAGACAGCCACCAGACCACCACAGAAGTCCCAAGATACTGATATTGAGGACATAAGCAAAGATCAGATCAAGGAGGGCCTTGTGGGTCTCTGGGGGGGTTTGTCTTTATTCTGATTGGGATGGAGAATTAGGGGAAGCCTTTAAGCAGGGGAAGTGACGGAGTTATCTGTAAAATTTTCATTCTGAAACTGGCAAATACACTAACATACGTGATTTTGCAATTGTATTTCTGTGATTTTACCCCAGAGACACAGCTCCACATGTATGAAATGACACTTCTACAAGACTTTTCATTGTTACATTATTTGTTCAGCGAAAGGTGCCTGGTTCAATAAACAGTCATGTCATAAGCGTCAGGAAAAACAAATACGGAAGATCTCTATGTATTTAATATGAAAAGAGCACTAGGATGTATTATTAATAAGTGGAAAAAAGCAAGCAAGATTTAGAACAGCGTAGAACAGTCTACATGATAGGCTACCTTTTATTACGTAATAAGGTGAGAGATACATTTGTACAAATGCTTGCATTTGCCTTCAAAATCCTAGAAGGATGAAACAAAAAGATACCAGTGGAAATAACTATCATTCGAAGGTTGGAGTGAGGAATGCGAGAGTTCTCTGGGCTTATCTTTTTATAGTGTCTTAAGCTTTGAGCCATGTAAAAGTTTGTGCCTAATAAAAATAAATACGTTTAAAAATCATTCTGGCCGTTCTGTGGCAAGTAGTTGTAGGGAGAAAAGAAGAGAAGCTGGCAGACCATTAGGAAGGTGGTGAAGTGGCTCAGGCAGGGGCAGACGGTTCTGGAAAGGAGCAGTGGAGGTGGTGAGAAGGAGTCAGGGTGGGGGTGCAGAAACAGTTGGATGTGTTGATGAACTCAACGTCACCTGTGAGAGAAGGAAAAAGAAATCAAGGATAATTCCTCATATTTGTCTCAGACAGTTGGAGAAGAGAAGATGGGATAGAGGTGGGGAAGGGACAGGGGAAACTGAGAACTAAGGGTCTGTCTTGGACTCTTGAAGATGGATATGTCTCTTGGATGTTCAAGTGAAAACGTCCGAAACTAGAGAGAAACATCCGGAAGAATGAGGACAGCAGAGATGTTTCTAAAGAAGAGTCCAACTCCCCACGAGTTTTAATTAAAGGACTGAGAGACTATGGTAGGATCAGTAAAACCCTCAAGCATTTGATTAAATGTTCACCTTCATTTACATGCTGCATAAATAAAGGGGAAAATGTCACTTCTGCTATAAGATTTGGTTGGAAAAAATTATGTCCAAAAATTCCAGTCAATCATTTGACTTATTCTTTGTTCTAACAGTGAGCCTGTAGTGATCATTATAGCCTCAGTTCAGTTCAGTTCAGTCACTCAGTCGTGTCCGACTCTTTGCGACCCCATAGACTGCAGCACGCCAGGCTTCCTTGTCCATCACCAACTCCTGGAGCCTACTCAAACTCACGTCTATCGAGTTGGTGATGCCATCCAACCATCTCACCCTCTGTCGTCCCCTTCTCCTCCTGCCCTCAATCTTTCCCAGCATCAGGGTCTTTTCAAATGAGTCAGCTCTTCGCATCAGGTGGCCAAAGTATTGGAGTTTCAGTTTCAGCATCAGTCCTTCCAATGACTATTAAGGACTGATTTCCTTTAGGATTGACTGGTTTGATCTTGCAGTCCAAGGGACTCTCAAGGGTCTTCTCCAACACCACAGTTCAAAAGCATCAATTCTTTAGCGCTCAGCTTTCTTTATAGTCCAACTGTCACATCCATACGTGACTACTGGAAAAACCATAGCTTTGACTAGACAGACCTTTATGGCCTATATTTTTGTCAATAAAATTAAATATAGTTTCACAATTTTTATTGTACTTTTCAAGATAAAACTCAAATCAAAGCATTTTCAGTGTTGGGAATTCCCTGGTGGTCCAGTGGTTAGGACTGGGGGCTTTCACTGCTGGGGCCTGGATTCAGATTCAGTCTCTAGTGAGGGAACTAAGCTCTCGCAAGTTACATGGCACAGCCAAAATTAAAAAAAATTTTTTTTAATAAATTAAAAATAGAAAACCATTTACACTATTTACTATGAAATGTAAGCAGCCTACTCTAAGCGGTCTTCACCCCTACTTCGGATTTTTAAAAGTCTGTTGAATTTGCTACAATATTCCCTCTGTTTTAAGCTTTGGATTTTTGGCTGCCAGGCATGTGGGATCTAGTTCCCTGACCAGGGATTGAACCTGCACCTACTGCACTGAAAGGTGAAGTCTCAACCACTGGGCCACCAGGGAAGTCCCTAAGTATCCTTTTTAGTCTCTAAAATAAGATGGGAAAGGACAGAACTGTGCAGTAACAGAAACACAGGGAAACAAACATCATTCAAACTTTCTTCTCTAGGATGCCAAGTTCACTTCTTTATTAACTGAGTAACTTACTACATAACCTAGATTGATAACAGGGCAAAGAGGTAGAGAGTAACGATTATTCCTGCTTCACTCCTGAAGTCAAATAAATACTTTTTGGTTAAAATGCAGAGCTACTTTTTTAAGAATCCTACCTTCAACTATTAATTTTCTTCTCATACATTTACCTGAGCAGGACAACTTGGGAAATGTTGCAATGTTCATATAAGTTGGGGTGTTACTAATAATAGTGTTTGGTGCAATGCAATAGTGTCTTAAAAAGTCCAGACTGCCCAAACAAATAACCACTATGGCTTAAACAAGAGACATTTATCTCTCAGGGTTCTGGAGGCTGAAGTTCGAGATCAAGTTGCCACATTCTGGTGAGAGCTGTCTTCCGGGTTACACTGTCTCATGGCTTTCCTTGGTTCATCCACGCAGAGAGAGATCCCTGTGTCTCTCCCTCTTCTTATGGAAGGCCATTAATCCCATGATGGGGGCGCCACCCTCATGGCCTAATCTAACCCTAACCACCTCCCACATGTCCCACCTTGGGATTAGAGTTTTGACATATTACTTGGGGGGAGGAGGGACACAAACATTCAGTCCGTAGCATGCAGTGCAGATCCCCCTTCAGTTTGGAGACCTTCAGACCCCCAGCTGCTGGAAGTGTGGGCTGCTATTAGCTTACAACTAAGTCTTCCCAAGGACTTGCCTGAAGGAAGCAGCTTTCCTCAAGATTAAGACACTTTTGGGCTTCCCTGTTGCCTCAGTGGTAAAGAATTGGCCTGCAATGCAGAAGATTAGAATGCTGTCCAAGGCAGTGAGCGATGGGTACGAAGGAAGGAGACTACAAAGATCCAGTCCTTTTGCTCATCAAGTTATCCACAAGACAACTTGGATGAGCTGCTCACCTCCCCAGCTCCCCAGGAGGCCAATTGAGCCCAGACTTCTGCCCCTATTCTGCTTCCCTGGCTCCCTTACAGGTGTTGTTCTCAATGGACTTTCCGCCCATAAATCTCTGTCTCAGAGTCTGTCTCCTAGTTCCCAATTTAAGACAACAGGAGACTTCATTAATAGCATATTCAAATAAAACAAAATAACCTAATTGTGCAGATTTCTCTCCATTTTGTGTAGATTAAGACACAGCATAAAAAGTAAATATAGTGGAAAATGCCCAAAATAGCGAATTGCTTTATGCACTTGGCACGTGTCGTACACACATTTGTGGGAGGAAAAAACTCTCCCTTGTATCTGTTTGGCCCCACAGCTTTTTGTCTATCACAGAGAGTAGTCTCTTTGCTCATTATAACTGATCTCTGAACATGTTAATATAAGCGAGAACAAAGTTTTTGTCCTATTTTGCTAGAATTTATTTTTATTTCTTAAAGACATATAACAACAGGCAGTCCTATTTCAGTCCAAATATTCTTGGAAGAAATAACCAGTAAATCATGAAATGAAATAGCCAGTTGGGCAGCTCTTCTTAAGAATTCCCCAGCAGGGGTTATGTGGCTGCATCTTAAAAAAAAAAAAACCAGGCCTTTGATACTGAGTTGATTTATCAAACACACAAGTCTCAGCTCATAGATTCTTTCTGCTAATTCATTTCCATTATCATAATTTATTTAGCCTTTACCCTTCAAGATCCTTTATGACCATTAGTATGATTTTTAAAATAGCATCATGCAGGCAGAAGGCAATGGCACCCCACTCCAGTACTCTTGCCTGGAAAATCCCACGGACAGAGGAGCCTGGTAGGCTGCAGTCCATGGGGTTGCCAAGAGTCGGACACGACTGAGCGACTTCCCTTTCACTTTTCACTTTCATGCATTGGAGAAGGAAATGGCAACCCACTCCAGTGTCCTTGCCTGGAGAATCCCAGGGACGGGGGAGCCTGGTGGGCTGCCGTCTATGGGGTCGCACAGAGTCGGACACGACTGAATCGACTTAGCAGCAGCAGCAGCAGGGCAAATTCTCATAAGAGGGATCTCTGCATCAAAGAGTAGTTACATATTTAAGACTTTTAAAAACACATCGCTAAATTGTTTCAATTTATAATCCCACCAATAGCGGTTGAGAATCTTCTTTACAACACTCTTGTCACTCTGAATATATAACTCTTTTTCATCTTTGCCAATCTAATAGATGAAAAGTAGGGTTTTGTTTTTAGTTGCATTTCTTTGAATTCTAGTGAGTCTGAATTTTTAAAAAATGTTTATTGATCATGTACATTGTTTCCTCTGTGAAATATCTGCTTATGGCCTCTGAACATAAAATATTAACTTCAAATATTTATTTTATTGAGTTTTAAGAGCCCCGTCTGTTTATTTATCATACATCTCTCTGTATTCTACATATAGAACTACATATAGTCTAACCAGTTTTTCCTCTGATTTCTCTAACTTTAAATTTAATTTTGGGGGGCATAAAGATTTTTTAAAGTAGTTAAATGTGTCAATTTTTTTCTTAATAATTTTGTCTATATTGCAATGCTGAAAAGAAAGACATTCTGTATCCAAGATTATATAAATAATTTAAGAGAAGTTCTATTTTCTGCTAGCAATTAATGAATTCATTGAAAACGTCTTTTACATTTAAATCTTTAACCCACTACACTTTGATTGTATCTGTGAGGTAGGAGTCTAACTTTATTTTTTTCCTATTGTTTCAGCAAGTATCCCAAACTTATAAAATAATCCATCCTTTTTCTTTCCAGCTGAAATACTGTCATTAATGTGTACTAAATTTGTAAATAACTTTATTTTATTTACTTATTTTTAATTATTATTACTTTGTAAAAATATACTTGGCTGTGCTTGGTCTTAGTTGTAAGACTATCAAGGGATCTTTCTTTAAACTTGTGGGATCTTTCAGTTGTGGCCTGTGGGATCTAGTTCCCTGATCAGGGCTGAAACAAGGGCCCCCCGCATTGGGAGCACAGAGTCTCCCCACCAGGGAAGTCCCTGCTTCCAGACTTTTTATTCTGATTGTTTGATCTGTCTGTGAGTCCTATTCCCATACTATACATTTAATCAGTATTGCTTTATAATGAGTTTTTATATCTGATATGATCCTTATCTCTTTTGTATGTTTTTAAAGACTGTATTATCTTTAATATCGCCTCTTTTTCAAAATGTCCATTATTCTCACGTATGTATTCTTCCATCTATTCAGATCTTCCTCAACTCAACAATGGGGTTACATCACTGTAAACCCATCCTAAGTTGAAAATACTGCCAAGTTCAAAGTACATTACATGCATCTATCCACTGAACATCATGGCTTAGCCCAACTTAACTTATCCATACTCAGAAAACTTACATTAGCCTACAGTGGGGCGAAATCATCTAATACAAAGCTGACTTAATAATAAAACATAGAATATAGCATACAATTTATTGAATATTGTCCTGAAAGTAAAAAACAGAATGGGTGCGGAAGGGAGAAAAAAAGAAAACCTGAATGAGTGTCTGGGTAGAACTTTTGTGTGTGTGTTGGCTATTTACCCTTGTCATCCCAAGGCAGTGTCACAGGAGAGGGTCACACACCTGAGAAAAGAGCAAAGTTCAGAATTCCAAGTATGGTTTCTACTGAATACGTGTTGCTTTCAAACTTTTGTAAAGTCAAAAAATTGTTAAGTCAAATCATCCTATTTAGGAAAAATCTATACTTTTAGAGCGGTTTTAGGTTCACAGCAAAATTAAAAGGAAGGTATAAAAAGATCAGGGATTCCCGAGTGGAGCTAGTGGTAAAGAAGCTGCCTGCCAATCCAGGAGATGTAAGAGACTGGTTCGATCCCTGGGTCGGGAAGATACTGTAGAGAAGAGCATGGCAACCCACTCCAGTATCCTCATCTGGAGAATCCTCATGGACAGAAGAGCCTGCTGGGCTACGGTCCATGGGGTCACAAATAGTCGGACGCAACTGAAGCGACTTAGCACAGCACAGCACACAAGGGATTAATAACAATTACTAATAGCAAAATGGAATAATTATAACAATATACTGTAATGAAAGTTTCATGAATGTGGCCTTTCTCTCACATTTAATGCCTTTTCTGTGTTAAAGTGAAAGTGAAGGTCACTCAGTCGTGTCCGACTCTTTGTGACCCCACAGACTATACAGTCCATGGAATTCTCCAGGCCAGAATCCTGGAGTAGGTAGCCTTTCCCTTCTCCAGGGGAATCTTCCCAACCCAGGGATCCAACTCAGGTCTCCCACATTGCAGGCAGATGCTTTACTAGCTGAGCCACAAGGGAAGCCCAAGAATCCTGGAGTGGGTAGTCTATCCCTTCTTCAGTGGATCTTCCCGACTCAAGGATCCAACCAGAGTCTCCTGCATTGCAGGTGGATTCTTTACCAACAAAGCTATGAGGGAAGCCCCGCTGAGCTCTTATCACGCACTGTGACTTTAACTTTTGCAATCTGAGGTGGAACAACAAAACTGGCACAAATTTCTTTTTCCTTCTTCACAATTTCATGGATAGAAGATTTGTTCTTACCTTAGATCTTAGCAACCTCAGCATACAAATATTTTTTCTTTCCTTATTAATTCAAGAACTTTCATCTTTTTACTTAAAGGCTCCTCTTTGGCATTTCTTAATTGCCAGCATCACTATTCTTGCACTTTGGGGCCATTATTAAGTATTGATAAAATAAGAGTCACTTGAACACAAGCACTTTGATAAACTACAGTCAGTCTGATAGCAGAGAGGGCTACTAAGTCTAAGTGACTAATGGGCAGGATATATTGGACATAGGGATGATCCCAGATGGGGTGGAGCAGAACAGAAGGAGATTTCATCATGTTACTCAGAAGGAGATGCAAGTCAAAACTTACGAATTGTTTATTACTGAAATTTTCCATTTAATATTTTTTGGACCATGGTTGACTGCAACTGTGGAAAGTAAAATCACAAGTAAAGGGGGACTACTATATCTTTTTTTAGAGAAAAGTCTAAGTCCTTTGCCCATTTTAAATGGGATTATTTATCATTTTATTGTTGAGTTGCCAGAGTTTTTAAAAATATATTCTGAATATCAAATAAATCAGTTGCACAATTTGCAAATATTTTCTTCCATTCTGTGGGTTTTTCTTTTCGCTTTCTTGATGGTGTCTTTTTTTTTTTTTTTTGGCAAGGGAGTTGGGCCTTTTTAAAAATTTATTTTTAATTGAAGTATAACAATACTGTGTTAGTTTCCCCTGTACAGTGTGAATCAACCAAAACTATACATGATCATGGCCTTCTTGAGCCTCTGTCCCAAGTATTTTTTGACGTTTTAATTTTGATGAATTCTCATGTATCTATTTTTTATTTTGCCATTTGTGCTTTTGTATCATTTCTAAGAAGCCATTGCTAAACTTGAAGCCATAAAAATTCAGTTCTACATTTTCTTCAAAGGGTTTTATATTGTAGTTTAACTCTTGATTGTTGGAGCTATGATCCATTTTCAGTTAATTTTTGTGTATGGTGTGAGGTAACTGTCTAGTTTCATTGTTTTGCATGTGGATACCTAGTTGTCCCAGTTCCTAGTCTATTGACTAATTTTAAAGTCTTGTAACTAACAACCTAATATTGTTTCTAATATATTTGATGGATTTCTCTTTTTTTCAAGTAGATAATATAATGTTCAAATGATGACTTTGCTTTCTCCTTGAAAATATTTGTATTTATTATTTTGTCTTCTCAGTTTTTTTTAAATGTGGTGATCACATCATCTTCATATTTTCGTCATTTTAAATGGACGGTTTCTAGAGTCTTGCCACCGCTAATTATGACACTGTCCACTATTCCGCTTTTCAGTATCTGCTATTGTGTCTGTATTTTGCTGCTAGTGATACAAGGTGAGGAAACATGATTTTGCTTCAAAATCTCTTTAAATTTTAAGAATATATTGTTATAACTTTTACTGAATTTAAAATTTCTATATTTCTATTGGAAAAACCCTGATGCTGGGAAAGATTGAAGGCAGGAGGAGAAGGGGATGACAGAGGATGAGATGGTCGGATGGCATCGTCAACCCGATGGATGTGAGTTTGAGCAAGCTCCGGGAGATGGTGATGGACTGGGAAGCCTGGCATGCTGCAGTCCATGGGGTCACAAAGAGCTGGACATGACTAAGTGACTGAACTGAACTGATTGAGTACCGCTTAATACTTATTAGAGGGAGGCTCCATAATCTTTTCATGAAAGCTTTGGTTAAAACAATTTTGTATGTTTTTTTTTTCTGTTTTGAAGGTAATAACATTTATTAAGGCATCTTAACTATGTACCAGGTTTACCCATCGGAGAAGGCGATGGCACCCCACTCCAGTACTCTTGCCTGGAAAATCCCATGGACAGAGGAGCCTGGTAGGCTGTGGTTCATGGGGTTGCAAAGAGTCGGACATGACTGAGCGACTTCCTTTTCAATTTTCACTTTCATGCATCGGAGAAGGAAATGGCAACCCACTCCAGTGTTCTTGCCTGGAGAATCCCAGGGACGGGGGAGCCTGGTAGATTGCCGTCTATGGGGTCGCACAGAGTCGGACACGGCTGAAGTGACTTAGCAGCAGCAGTAGCAGGTTTACCCATAAGACTCATTTAAACTCCACAACTACCCTGTGAAGTAGAGACCCCATATCTTCAGCTTGCAGACAAGTGAAACCTAAGGTACTGAGCGCTTACCCAATGTATCCGAAGATGCTCAGCTGGAAGGTAGCAGAACAGAGATTTCCACTGGTTGTCTGCTATCTGATCCTGGAGACTTTATTCTTTTTTCCCTTAACTGAAATATAATTGACGTATAATATTACAGTAGTTTCAGGGGTGTAACATAATGATTTGCTATTGTGAAATGATCAACACTGTTAACATTTAGTTAACTTCCATCACCACATATAGTTACAAATTTTTTTCTTGTGACCAGAACTTTGCAAAACTACTCTCTTAGCAACTTTCAAAAATGCAATACAGTATCATTAACTAGAGGCTTCCCTGGAGGCTCAGACCGTAAAGAATTCATCTGCAATGCAGAAGACCTGGGTTTGATCCCTCAGTTAGGAAGATTCCCCTGGAGTAGCGCAACCCACTCCAGTATGCTTGCCTGGAGAATTCCAGGAACAGAGTAGCCTGGCAGGCTACAGTCAATGCGGTCACAGAAAGTCAGACACGGCTGAGCAGCTTTCACTCACATTATTAACTACAGTCACCGTGTTGTACATTACACCCCCAGGACACTTAATAACTGGAAATTTGTACCTTGTGATTCCCTTCACCCACTCCCAACTCCCCTATTTAAAAACAAAGAACACATTTATTTATTTGGCTGCACTGAGTCTTAGTTGCAACATGCAGGATCTTCAATCTTCACTGAAGCTTGTGGGATCCAGTTCCCTGACCAGGGATCAAACCCACGCCCCCTGCATTAGGAGCACAGTCTTAGCTGCTGGACCACCAGGGAAATCCTCAACTCCCACCTTTGGCAATGACCAGTCTGTCTTCTGTATAAATTTTTTTTTTTTTTAGATTCCACATAAAAATGAGATCATACAGTATTTATCTGATAGTTATTTGAAGTGAATACTTTCTTAAAACACTGTTTATCAAGTAATTTATTATTCCAATTTAAAAAATAAATTCATCATAAAGAATATGTTTTTGACACTACATAAGGAAAGAATTAATTTCTTTTAATCTTAAATAGTTTAATTTTAAAAGTAAATCAATTAGTGAACTAGAAGAGATAATTCACAAATATCATATAGATTTCAAAAGGTAAAAAATAATATATACAGTGGGATAAAATTTCCTTTTCAGCCCTGTTTCATAGCCACCAGATTCTTCTCCCTGCAAGCAACTACTGTATTCTATAAAAGAACAGGATTTTTTTTAACAATAAAAGAAACACATACTTACCCAATGTGTACATATATACATACACATATATAAAATATGTGCAAAATATATCAAATGTTTACATGAGAACAACCATGTGCTGAGCAGTCCTAAGGAATCAGATGGAATGCAAAGACTCGATAAAAAATCTTTTCACAAAAAAGAAAGAGAAGCAGCTGAGAAAACTCTTTGGTATTTTTCTAATATTATCCATTACCAGTTTATTTAAACTCCAAATCCGTTTTCTCATCAAGTTATAGCAAGAGATAAATCTGGAATCTATGCCACATTAACTGCACTAAATATAAATGTCCACCACCTCAGCTCTCCCTGCCTCAGATGGCAAATCGGATAGGAACTGCACATTCCTGAGAGGCAGCAAACAACCAGGGTGCAAAATGACAAATCAGATTCCCAACGTGCGCTAAATCTCTTTGTATAGATGGAAGAAACCTAAATAAGTCAAAATCATGGCATAAAAATACCTTAGCCTTTCCCTGAATAATTTTGTGTGCTTAGTTGCTCAGTCATGTCTGACTCTTTGCCACCCCATGGACTATAGCTCGCCCAGGCTGTTCTGTCCACCGGATTTCCCAGGCAAGAAGACTGGAGCGAGTTGCCATGTCCCTCGTATTAAGCTGTAAGCAACTCTGAACAGTCCTTGGAACTATGGTGTGTAATGAGGGAGAGCTGGCAGTTGGGTGCAGGTGGCACCTTTAGTGGAGGTCGTGCAGTCCAGCCCCGGGACTGAAAAAGCTCCAGGCAGTGGAGGGGGTTGGGGAAGGCGGTAGTGGTAGTGGGGAGTTGGGAAGGGAAGCTGGGAGGCAGAAGGGGAGGAGGGTGCTGATTCAAGTAGATTGGACTCACAGAAGACTGATTTATAAACGCAAATGCCACTTGCTCATTAACCATCCTTCATTGTCATTCAGTTGCTAAGTTGTGTCTGACTCTTTCTGCGGCCCCATGGACTGCAGCCCACCAGGTTTCTCATCCATGGGATTTCCCAGGCAAGATTACTAGAGTGAGTTGCCATTCCCTGCTCCAGGGGACTTCCAGACACAGGGGTTGAACCCACGACTCCTGCCTTGGCAGGTGGATTCTTAACCACTGAGCCGCCAGAGAAGTCCTTGTTAACCGTACAGACCACGAAAAGACCAGGTGAACAGTTGTTACTTTACAGCATCACTCTCCAAAGTTTCCCGAGATCCTCCCTGTCTCTCCATCTCTCAGCGTGGACACTTCTGTGGACAGCTAGAGGTAATAGTACTGTACTGTGGTGGTCACAGATTCTGAGTCCCATGGCCTTAGTTCCAATCCAGGCCTGGCCACTTGCCAGCTATGTAACGTCAAGTGGTTATTTAACTTCTCTCTTCCTGTGAAAATGGGAGTGATAACAGTACCTACTTCAGCATGTCATTGTCGAGATTAAATGATAGCAGAGGGAGCTCAGCTTAGTATTCTGTGATGGGGGTTGGTAGAAGGGAGGCTCAAGGTGGGGGGGGATATATTTATACTTATACCTGATTCACCTTGTTGCACAGCAGAAACTAACACAACACTGTAAGCAATTATACGCCAATTAAAAAATAAATTTAAATAAAGATTAAATGAACTAATTCATGTTGAACATTTAGCACTGTGCCTAGTACAAGTCAAACACTTAATACAGCCATCAGTACTAAAGGTTACTCTTGCCTGCTTCTGTTGATTTGTAGTTGTTTCTGCTCTCAGAGAATGTGATATTTTTCATTCTCTGCCCAAATTAAGAAAAGGGAAAGAGGAAGTTAAATGAAAGACCAGCTGGACTCGATGGTGAAAAGTCTGAAATGTATTCAACGTTTCAAAGAAATGCAATTGTACCGCTTTCAAGTTTGAATTGCAATCCCAAATAACATGGAAAACAAAGAAATGAAGCAATTTTTTCTGTGTTTTTTTCCTTTCATTTATTCATTTATTTTAATTGAAGTGTGGTTGATTTACAACAGTGTGTTAGTTTCAAAGTTAGTATAGCAAAGTGATTGAGTTATCCATGTGTGCGTGCCTGCTGAGTCCACACATATGTATATATTTTTTCAGATTATTTTTCCTTTTAGGTTATTGAAGCAAATTTTTAAAAGTTGAAATAAGTAAAAAGAAAAAAAAGAGGGAACTTAATGTAAAAATTCAGTGTGTAGTAGACAAGTATTAATATTTCCAGAGTGTCCAGTATATACCCAGCTAATCTTCCTCTTTCTATCCTTCTCTTTTTTAAATTCATTTGCAACACACCAGCTAAAATAATCTTTTAAGGATTTAAATCTGGCCACATCACTTCTGGGCTTCCCAGGTGGTGCTAGTATGAAGACACAGGTTCCAGCCCTGGGTCAGGAAGATCCTCTAGAGGAGAGCATGGCAACCCATTCCAGTATTCTTGCCTGGAAAAGCCCATGGATAGTGAAGCCTGGTGGACTACAGTCCATGTGGTCACAAAGAGCTGGACACGACGGAAGTGACTTAGCACACATGTTGCTTCTGCGTTCAAAATATTCCAATGGCTCCCCACGTCATTCAAAGTAAAAGCCAACATCTTCACAATGCCCCATAAGGCCTTATATAATCTGCTCAACCCAACCCTACTTCTATGACTTAATCCTTTCAGATCCTCCTGCCTGCTTCCTCTGCACAGGCCACATGGAACTCTTTGCTGTCCCTCACTGTGTCAGGTACTCTTGCCTCAGGGCCTTTGTACTGGTAGTTCCATCTGCCTGGAGTCCTTTTCTTGAAATCACATTTCTTTATGACCTTCCTTGACCCTCCTATTTAAAACCATAATTTTTTCCCATTGGCACCCCTCTCTAATCTCCTTTCCCACTCTGTTTTTTCTACAGTGTTTCTCTATACATTTATTGACCTATTATGTTAACAATCTATCTTGTCTAGCCCTCCCTTCAATATAAAATTCCGCAAGACAGGGGTTTTTGTTTGTTTACTGCTGCATCACTAATCCTCAGGTTAGTGATAACACCCTTAGTTGAATGGATACATGGTCACCTCGTGTGTTGTTTCATTTCTATCTTTTGGTGAAGGTCTGATTTTCATAATAACATGTCACTAAAAGGTAATTTTTATAATTAGGTCACTAATTTTTATAATTAGGTATTTTTGTATTCAACAATTGCTGTCTCCTGAAATGAAAAATAGACTGAAAGCATTTTTAAGTTCTTGAAGCTGGAATTGAAAAACCACTGTTTATTTTAAAGTGTGGCTATCCTTTAAAAAACATCTTACGTAAGATTGAAAGTCAGAGGAAGAAGTTGTTTTTAACCTCTTACTCGGTATGAATGACATGTATCACCTCTGAATTACAAGAAATTATGAATTTTCATATGAATTTAAGTTGACCTTTTCTAATTCCAGCATGAATTCTCCAGCTCTTAGATATGATTTTTAGATTTGTCCAAATGGTGTATGGCAGCAGAAGTGTGGGCCTAGATGTCCCTCCTTCTGCTTTGCTAGAGATAAGGCCTGCCTACTGAATTTCTGGTTTCCATTACAGCTGATGACATGAAAGAAATGCTTGTAAGAACAAATGTTTGGTTCCAGGCTGTAGCCTAATTTAATAGTGTACTTGAAAAAGAAAAGTTGATGATTCATTCCAAAACCCCTGGGGAGGGAGCAGTGATTGTAAACAAATTGGAAAGGGGCAAGAAGGACTAATACGAAACCATTGCCACAATCTTCAACAACAACCCAAAGAGTCTTTTCTAAACTTGATCAAATGCTGGTTTCTTTCCAGAATGATTTTAACTGAGCGAAGATTGTTCAATTCAAAACCCCTTTCCCTCTGCTCTGCTTTGGGAATGGGGAGATGGTAACTGTACTAATTTTGGATAATTTCAGATAATATGAAGCATTTGGTTGAGAGATTACCCTGAGGTTTTCATGACTGTGGTTTTGCTCAAATCATTGCATGTGACTGCAATGTTTTTATGGGCCAGAACTCTAGGCAAATTTTTATGGAAGAGGAAAGAGGCACTTCTTTAAAAATAGAAACCGAGAATGAAGACACATCAGCCATCGAAGTCCGTGGAAGAGACAGCTGCCACGGGCGAGACCCCAAAACCACTCCCATCCCTTGCTTGTTGGTGCCTGAAACTTTGAACACCGGGAATTCGTTTTCTTGGTTTTAGACTTCATCTATTAAAATACTAACAGCCCAACTCAGGATCACATGTTAAATTCTCTGGGCCATTTTTACTTCGATGGTGATTTCCTCACTGACTCCAGAACAAACAGGCTTTTCCAGCTGGGTGGGGAGAAGGCAAAGGGATCCTGGCTCTTTGGAAAAGAGGCTGAATGTGTAAGGGGGGAGGTGCCTCCCTTGGAGGAAAACAGGGAAGATCACCAGTAAGTGAGGAAGCCCAGGAAAGAAATTTGGAGACTTTTTCCTCGGAAGGAAGCCTTTTTAGCCATCTTTCCTTCTCTGAATACTGGAAGAACAGAAGGTTGATATGGAGACATGGTGCTAAGAAATCAGGCACACTTGAGCCTCTGGTAAACCACACCACTGAAGAGATTAACACAGCAGTTCATCCTCCAATGAGTCCAGATGACTTGCTTACTTTAATTCGTATCTATTGTTTCACCATAGCAACCAGGGACATTTTAGCACCTTTATCGTTTTATTTTTAAATTTTATTTATTTTTGTGTTTTTTTTGGCCATTCCACGCAGCAAATGGGACCTTAGGTTCCTGACCAGGGGTCAAACCGGCGCACCGTGCTTTGGAAATGCAGAGTCTTAACCACTGGACCACCACGGAACTCCCACCTTTATCATTTTAAAAGATATTGTATAAAACACTTCTGACATGGGAAAATTCCCCTCTCTCCCCTATAGTTTTATAAAGGAGTAACATGGATGCTGGTATATATAAATGTACCCAAGCTTTTAGTCACCTGTCAGGCTTTCCAAACAGTTGTGCTATTGGCTACCTGGTTATCACAGAAATAACAGTGACTTTTTATTTTCATTTTTCACCACTTAACTTAGTTATTTCCTATTACGTAACTTTCAGAACAACTTAGTACCTAGGCCAAAAGGAGATTTTACAAAGTTTGGCTTATTATGTCATTTTTATTTTTATTAACTTTTTAACTGAAGTATAGTTGATCTACAATGTTATATTAGTTTCAGGTGTATGGCAGAATGAGTCCATTATTTTTATAACTGCAGATTATACTCCATTATAAGTTATTATTCTGGAGAAGGAAATGGCAACCCACTCCAGTACTCTTGCCTGGAGAATCCCATGGATGGAGGACCGTGGTAGGCTACAGTCCATGGGGTTGCAAAGAGAATGAGTCCATTATTTTTATAATTGCAGATTATACTCCATTATAAGTTATTATAAGATAATGGCCACAGTTTCCTATGCTACACAATATATCTTTGTTACTTATCTATTTTATGAATAGCAATTCACATCTGTTAATCCCATACCCCAAATTTGTCCTTCCCCATCCTTTGGCAACCACAAGTTTGCTTTCCATATCTGTGAGTCTGTGTCTATTTTGTTATTATACAACATTTTGTAAGTCATGATTTGCAGTGCAGCACATATCTTTGCTTCTTCTTCTTTTTTAAACATTTATTTATTTGACTGGCTGGGTCTCAGTGGCGGCATGTAGGATCTTGAGTTGTGGCATGCAAAGCCCTAGTTGTGGCATGTGGGATCTAGTTCCCTGACCAATAATTAAACCTGGACATTGGGAGTGGGGAGTCTTAGTCACTGGACTCCAGGGAAGTCCCATCTTTGCTTCTTAAGGCTACAGCGTGTGTGCGTGCTCAGTTGCTCAGTTGTGTTCGACTCTTTACAGACACCATGGACTGTAGCCCACCAGGCTCTTCTATCCATGAGATTTTCCAGGAGGGAATACTGGATTGGGTTGCTGTTTTCTCCTCCAGGGAATCTTCCTGACCCAGGGATTGAACCATTGGCAGGCAGATTCTTTATCACTAAGCCACCTGGAAAACCAAAGGCTATGGCACGACTGTTCAAAAAGAGTCCCCTCGTCTTGGAAAGATTGCCAGGTTTCTTCGATTAGTTTCTTTACCACATTTCATGTATATAACATAGCAGAGCCTGGGCTGGGTGCTGAGGCCACAGAGCTGAGATCCACCTTCTTGACCTCTGGTTACTAACTAGTCAGTGGGAAACACACAAATCACCATCTGCTAAGAACAGGACAGATGTTGGCACAGGGGATGTGGAAGTGTCCTTGCTCATCCTGGGATGTCAGGAAAGCTTTTCTGTGGGGATATAGTGTCTGAGCTAAAAGTTTTAAGAATTTGATGAATGGTAGGAATTAAGCGGAGAAGGTAATGGCACCCCACTCCAGTACTCTTGCCTGGAAAATCCCATGGATGGAGGAGCCTGGTAGACTGCGGTCCATGGGGTCACTAAGAGTTGGGCACGACTGAGCAACTTCACTTTCACTTTTCACTTTCATGCATTGGAGAAGGAAATGGCAACCCACTCCAGTGTTCTTGCCTGGAGAATCCCAGGGACGGGGGAGCCTGGTGGGCTTCCATCTATGGGGTTGCACAGAGTCGGACACGACTGAAGCGACTTAGGAGCAGCAGCAGTAGCAGCAGGAATTAAGCAGATGAAGAAGTGGCAGGGAACATTACAGGGAACAGCACTTGCAAAGAAAGAGGGGAGAGAGAACTCTGCCTTCCTTTCTAAGCTTGATTCTTACTCATCACTGCATCTCTGGCGTCTGTCTGGCATGTCAGAAGTACACATACATATTTGTTGAACTTAACTGAACTGCAAATATTTATTGCTGCCAATAGGATTGTGGCCAAAACAGAAGTTCTTGTTTTTGTGGTGTGTATGTTCTAAGTAGGCATTAAGAAGAGTTAACATTTACCAAGCACTTTCTGAGCTTCCCTGGTGGTCCAGTAGTCAAGAATTTGCCTTCCAATGCAGGGGATGCAGGTTTGATACCTGGTCAGGGGACGAAGATCCCACATGTGGCACAGGGCTGCCAAAAAAAGTTTTTAAAAAAGGGAAAGAAAAGAAAAACTTTTTTTTTTAAGAAAAACTTTTACTAAGCACTTACTACCTGCCAGGCCAAGAGCTTTATATATTTACTCATTCATTCTTCACAACAAGGCTTTAAGTAGGCATAATCAGATTATCCCAACGTTACTGCTGAGGGCACAGAGAGGTTAAGAAACTTGTCTAAGCTTACCCAGCTTATGGGAGGTGGAACTGGAATTCAAAGCTGGGAGATCTTGGCTTTTGGAGTGAGTTTTAACCTCTACAGTTAGCATTTCAAGACTTTTAAAATGGCTTTTCAGTCTCCTTTTTTGGCAAACAAAATAAAAAAAATTCTGAATGTCCATTCTCCCTCCACCTCTTTTCTCTTTATTGACCTAAGAATTATTTGGTATAAACATGTAAGTCTAATGGACATTTTGAAAAGCAAGAGGAGGGTTGAAATTAAAGGTAATGTGGTCTTTTATTTTATTTTAATATGGTCTTTTTAAAAAAGGTAAAGGAACTTCCCTGATGGTCCATCGGCTAAGACTCTGGCCTCCCAATGCAAGGGGCTTGTGTTCAATCCCTGGTCAGGGAACTAGATCCCACATGCTGCAATTAAAGATCCTGCATGTTGCAACTAAGACCCACATAAATATTAAAAAAAAAAAAAAAAAAAAGTAAAGAGGGGATAATGGTCATATTAGAAATCAAAACGCATTTAAAATTATACTGATTAAGGGGCTTCCCTGGTGGCTCACTGGTAAAGAATCCATTTGCTGGTGCAGGAGACACAGGGTTCAATCTCTGGTCTGGGAAGATCCCACATGCTGAGGGGCACCTGAGACCATGTGCCACAGCTACTGAGCCTGTGCTCTAGAGCCCAGAAGCCTCAACTACCGAACCCCTGCACCCTAGAGTCAGTTCTCCACAACAAGACAAGCCCCCACGGGAAGCCTGCGCATCACAGCAAAGAGGAGCACCCACTCTCTGCAACTAGAGAAAAGCCTGAGCAGCAACAAAGACCCAGTACAGTTAAAAATAAATGAAAAAAATAATAAATTGAAAAATAAAGTTATACTGATCAAAATATAGACATGGTGACCATAGCTGATAATACTCTATTATATACCCAGAAGTTAGTAAGCGAGTAGATCTTAAAAGTTCCCATCATAAGAAAAAGAATTTGTTACTATGTGTGGTGATGGGTAGCTAAACTTATTGTGGTGGTCATTTTGCAATACATAAAGATATTGAATCAGTATATTCTATACCTGAAAGGAAGATAATGTTGTATGTCAATTATATCTCAATTTTTAAAAAAAGAAAGAAAGAAAACTATATATTTAGTGTGAGCACAGGATTTGAGTCTTTCCGCTACCATCTACTTCCTTCTCCTCCAGACACAAGGATCGGTAGGGAAAATAAGAAAGATTTCTCATTTAGATATAAAGAATCATAAGCAAATAATACAAGCTCTGCTGCTGTCCCCATTCATTTGGTATTTCCCTGGTATTTCAATTACTAAACCAGGTGCCTTTCACATCAGATACCAGAGAGGTGAGAAGAGTTGGATCCTATCTTCCCACTAGGGAAGGCTCGGTGGTAAAGAATCCGCCTGCCAATGCAGGAGACAAGCGTTCAATCCCTGGTCTGGGGAGATCCCACATGCTGAGGGATGACTAAGCCTGTGCTCTAGAGCCCAGGAACCACAGCTACTGACTGGGCCCACGTGGTACA
The DNA here is from genome assembly GCF_016772045.2 of Ovis aries. Taxonomy (NCBI): domain Eukaryota; kingdom Metazoa; phylum Chordata; class Mammalia; order Artiodactyla; family Bovidae; genus Ovis; species Ovis aries. The sequence goes on along the minus strand of NC_056063.1, from coordinate 21,293,452 downwards.
ACTACCGAAACCCAAACACTCTAGAGCCTGCGCTCTGAAACAAGAGAAGCTGCCTGTGCACTACAACTGGAGAAAGCCCTCGCAGCAACGAAGACCCAGCACAGCCAAATGAACAAATAAAACTATTTTTAAAAAGTACTGACAAACTTTTTTTAAAAACAGAACTTTAAATCTTATTTCTGTATAACTGAAATAAATATATTTTAAATTATTTAATGTAAGCATTACATTTTATGGATATATCTTGTGTATTTCATCAAACTGGCAACAGAGAACTGTTAAGTACAAAATTCTTGACTGCCATAGTGACTGGCCTGATTCTGAGAAAGAGATTCTAGACTGGAAGTTCCATAGTTCTCTATCAAGCTTGTCCTGATATTTTACAATTGTAAATTTAATATAAAATATATAGCTTACAAATAGATTAAGTAAAATAAATTTAGGTAAGTACTACCCAAAGGACACACTCCTGCCACTTAAAGAACTCTAAGCTGAGGATTGATACTCTGCTGAGAAAGCTACCTTAACAAGCAAAGACAGCTGCCAGCAGTCTTATGGACAGACTAGAAAGAGACAAAGCTGTAGACAGGGAGACCAGCCCAGTTTGGAGATGATGGAGCCGTAGTTGAGGAACTGGAGAGAAAGAGACAAATTCAAGAGATTCAAAAAACTTAGTTGCTCAGTCACGTCCACTGCTTTGGGACCCCATGGACTGTAGTATATGGTCAGGCCCCTCTGTCCATGGAATTCTCCAGGCAAGAATACTGGACCCATTCCCTTCTCCAGGGGATCTTCCTGACCCGGAGATCAAACCCAGGTCTCCTGCATTTCAGGGAGATTCTTTACCATCTGAGCCACCAGGGAAGCCCCTTACTAATTGAGAACAGAAGACAAAAGGAGAGGATTTGAACAAGAGCTGAGTATCAGACTCAGATCGCCAGCTTGCGTGCTTGCATGGATCTTGATGGGGCTCCCCTGGTGGCTCAGTGGCAAAGAGATGCTGGGTTCGATCCCTGGGTCAGGAAAATCCCCTGGAGGAGGAAATGGCAACCCATTCCAGTCCTCTTGCCAGGGAAATCCCATGGACAGAGGAGACTGGTGGGCTATAGTCCATGGGTCACACAGGGTTGGACAAGACTGAGTGACTAAGCACACACACACAAGCGGGAAATTAGGAGAAAGTGATGTCACAGGTACCAAAGAAGAAGAGGGGACTTTAGAAAGAAATGTGGTCAATGCTCAGTGACACAGAGAAAGTGTGTATATCAAAGTGTTAGAAAGTTATATTGGATCAAGCAATAGGGATGTCACCTCTGCCATCTGTGAGGATAGGTTCACAATTCAGATGGGGCTGGAAGCCAGATTGAAGTGGATAAAGTAGAGAATGGGAAGTTTGTAAAGAGGCAGTGATGATTTCATAGACTGATCTTTGCAGAAGGTTGTCTGTGAATGGAAAGGGGTTTGCGTAGAAGATGGAAGCCCTTTTTTTCTCTTTAAAGATAAAAAGCATGAGCTTATTCATAGGCTCTGGGCTTCCCTGGTGGCTCAGATGGTAAAGAATTCGCCTGCAATGCAGGAGACCTGGGTTTGATCCCTGGATTGGGAAGATCCATTGGAGGTGCGCGTGGCAACCCACTCCAGTAGCCTTGCCTGGAGAATCCCCATGGACAGAGGAGCCTGGCAGGCTACAGCCCACGGGGTCACAAAGAGTCTGACACGACTGAGTGAATAAGCACATTCATAGGCTTAGGGAAGAAAGCAGTAGGGAGGGAGAGAGACAGGGGATACAGTGAAGAATGGATCCATGAAAAGACTAAAACATCAGAGGCGAGAAGAAAGGTTGGTATCCAGAGTAGTTATGCATAAGTGGTGGAACTCTCTCTCGATGAGTTGGAAGGAGGGCTGGATAGGTATAAATGAAGATATGTTTGGAGTTGGATAGAAGGGCAAGCGCTGGAGGGAGTTCCCATCTGCTGATGATTTCTGCGGAAGGGTCATAAGGAGAGTGGTAAAGATTTAGAGTCACCATCTAGAAATTTAGGTTGAAGGTGGCTGTTTAAAGACACATAGGATGACTGCACAGCACTGCAGAGGATTTGTCTGTGGTTGGAGGTCATAAACTTACAGTTGTGATGACTTGCAATGGATATGCTAATTGCATGGTTACAGGGGCACAGAAGATAAGACTGGAATTATGACTGGAATTACAACCAGATTGATCCGGGTAGTGGAATTATAGGCTTTAAAGGTTCTAGGCAAGGCAGACTATTGTCTAAGGTCATACAGCCAATAGAAGTGGAGCTAGATTTGAGTAACTTGATAACCTTGGAGGCTAGGGTGCTGAGTAGGTCAACTATATGACAGGAAAATCGCCTAGGTCAATGGCACACCTTGGAATGAAGGCAAAGCCTAAGATCCAGATGCCAAAGTTCTTGGTGAATGAGGCCTAGTTGCACATTTAATGAATATCTACTGTACCACTGTTGAGTTAGGCTTTCAACAAACAAACAGCACCTTTAATTCAATCATGATAAAGGTTCTTTTAAAATATTATTGTTTTACAAAACATATCTAGAGAGAAACTAGGAGGAGCCATAATTTTAAAATTAAAAGTAACTTTAAAATTAAATATGAATTGAAAGAATGGGATGCCACTATGGAAGTAGTGACAGATTTTATTTTCTTGGGCTCCAAAATCACTGCAGATGGTGACTGCAGCCATGAAATTAAAAGATGCTTGCTCTTTGGAAGGAATGCTATGACATTTAGACAGTGTAATAAAAATCAGAGACATTACTTTGCCAACAAAGGTCCGTATAGTCAAAGCTATGGTTTATACAATAGTCATGTACAGATTTTAAGAGGGCTGAGGGCCAAAAAACTGATGCTTTTGAATTGTGGTGCTGGAGAAGACTCTTGAGAGTCCCCTGGACAGCAAGGAGATCCAACCAGTCTATCCTAAAGGAAATCAACCCTGATTATTCAATGGAAGGACTGATGCTGAAGCTGAAGATCCAATACTTTGGCCACCTGATGTAAAGAGCTGACTCATTGGAAAAGATCCTGATGCTGGGGAAGATTGAAAGCCAAAGGAGAAGGGGGCAGCAGAGGATGAGATGCTTAGACTGCATCACTGACTCAACTGACATGAATTTGAGCAAACTTTGGGAAATAGTGGAGGACAGAGGAGTCTTACATACTAAAGTGCAGGGGGCACAAACAGTCAGACATGACTTAGTGACTGAACAATAGCAACACACACCTCCACCAGAGTGGCATGTTTTTTACAACTGATGAACTTACACTGACACTAGAATTATGGATACATGTCATTCAACATTTGTCCAAATGCATAGAATGTACAACACCAAGAGTGAGCCCTAATGTAAAGCATTCCCTATGGGAGGGAGACAAATTACATGCAGAGAGAATGGGTTTGTTTCCCAGGGTCAACCGGGAACCAGACAGTATTGCCAGAAAGCTAGGCCTTTTTGGCCAAAGATAGGTTTTCCAGAGCAGGTTATAGTTTCTCCCACTGTGCATGGAATCAGTTTAGAAAAAAATAGAACCACAATCCAATACTCTGGCCACCTGATGTAAAGAGCTGACTCATTGGAAAAGATCCTGATGCTGGGAAAGATTGAAAGCCAAAGGAGAAGGGGGCAGCAGAGGATGAGATGCTTAGACTGCATCGCTGACTCACCACCTTCCCACAGCTTACCATACCTTCCCAAACTTTTCCATCTCTCCCCACACCTTACCACACCTGACCACACCTCCCCACACCTCCTGACAGCTCACCACACCTTCCCACACCTCACCATACCTGACCAAATCTCCCCACACCTTCCCAAACCTTCCCACCTCTCCCCACACCTTACCACACCTGACCAAACCTCACCACACCTTCCCAAACCTCACCATACCTTGCCACCTCTCCCCACACCTTACCACACCTGACCAAACCTCACCACACCTCACCACACCTTCCCAAACCTCAACATACCTTGCCAACTCTCCCCACACCTTATCATACCTAACCAAACCTCCCTGTGCTTCCCCACACCTCTCTACACCTCTTCACATCTGATCACACCTCCCCACACCTCATCTCATTATAGCTCACTACCCCCAGCCTTCCCCACACCACCAGGAGATGGTAGCCTCATGCTGAGATGGGCACTTGGAAGTGAGTTCAGCACCACGTAGACAAGCTATAGAGTCAACAGGCAGGACAAGAGCAGAAATACTCCCAGTAACAGTGGTCGAATGTGGTACATGAAGCACGCCCTTACAGGAAAAGATGCAGGATAAGAGGTATAGCAGGAAAGAAAGAAAGTGGAGTCGCCCAGTCGTGTCTGACTCTTTGCGACCCCGTGGACTGTAGCACACCAGGGTCCTCTGTCCATGGGATTTTCCGGGCAAGAATGCTGGAGTGGGTGACCATTTCCTTCTCCAGGGGATCTTCCCGACCGAGGGATCGAAACTGGGTCTCCTGCATTGTAGACAGACGCTTTACCATCTAAGCCACCAGGGAAGTATAGCAGAGGGAGGGACCAAAAAGCAGGATGGATAAAACAGTAAAGGAAGGGGAGGGAGGAGAAAATAAAGAAACAAAAGTGAATTTGTAAAAGACTTTATCCTCAGATCAAGAACACCTTGGTGCTAGTGGCAGGAACTGACCACGCTGCCTCTCTCAGTGGGAGTTTATGTTCTGTTAAGACACCTACCAAGGAGGATAGAGTTAACACAGGTACTGCAATGGCTTTAACAATACATACATCGAGGAAGTAATCCAAGAGGATAAAATGAAAAACCAAGGACTTAGGACTTTTAAGCAGTGGAGTCACATATTGTGAGTGTGTGTGTGTGTTAGTCCCTCAGTTGTGTTTGACTCTTGCAACCGCAGGGACTGTAGCCCGCCAGGCTCCTCTATCCATGGAATCCTCCAGGCAAGAATACTGGAGTGGGTAGCCATTTCCTTCTCCAGGGAATCTTTCCAACCCAAGGATTGAACCTGGGTCTCCTGTATTGCAGGCAGATTCTTTACTGTCTGAGCCACCAGGGAAGCCCCATATCGTGACTAGTTGGATACATTTCACTTAATAAATTGGTTATGATTCTTTCCCTTATTATATTTATTGAATTGTTTTTAAGGAGTCCCTTTAAAATTTCTCCACTTGAGAATACTAACGTAATGTTCTGATTCTGCAATACCTGACTCTGGATGGTTTCTGCAAACCCTCTTTGCAATCAGTGATATGGTTCCAGATAGAGAGGAGATGACTGATTTACCTGGGCTCCTGGAAACCTGGGCAGAGAGAAGAAGGGAATGAAAGCTGCTGACTTAAACTCAGGCTGGAGATGATTTACAAGAGTATTTTCTGTCGTCAAGGAGATAACTTGGGGAAAACTCTATTTTGTATTGCCAAACAAATTAGTAATTGAAATTGATTCCTGGTCATTGATTTTTGATTCCACATTCTTTTCAGTTGACATTAGTTATAATTTTGAGAAGAACAGTCAATATTGCGTGCTTACTGTGACCATTATCTCAGACCTTTAGAGAGATGTCTCTTTGGAGATCTAGTCTAGCTCTTCTTTTTAAAGGAGGCGGAGAGAGGTTATTCCCCACAGTGGCAGGCGCAAGACCCAAACCTGGGCATCCTCATTTCATTATATCAGCATTTGATGCTGCTGTGCCTGGGTTCCCCCTGAAGCAGGTTCTGAGACAAATTTGCATGCAAGGAATTTACTGGCAGAACTTTCCTGGGGGCTCAGTGGTTAAGAATCTGCCTGCTACTGCAGGGGACACGGGTTCGATTCCTGGTCCGGAAAGATCACACATGCCTAAGAGCAGCTAAGCATCACAATTACCGAGCCTGTGCTCTAGAGCCTGCAAGCCCAAACTGCTCGAAGCCTGAGCGCCCACAGCCCATGCTCTGCAACCAGAGAAGCCATGGCAGTGAGAAGCCTGTGGACCTTAACGAACAGTAGCCCCTGCTCACTGCAACTAGAGAAAAGCCTGCTTGCAGCAACAAAGATCCTGTGCCGCTAAAAGGAAATAAGTAAGTAAGAAAATTTTTTAAACAAAAGAAATATATTTGGAATATACAGAGAAGTGCCCTGGGGAGTAGAACAGAGTCGGGCAGATGGAGGAGGGACTTAACTTCCAGGATGTCTGGAACTGGGATGGTCCTTCTGAGTTATCCTGACTTGAGGCCATGGCTACTCTCTAATCCACCAGTCATTGGATGAATTCTGCTTTCAGGGACAGAGCATGATCTTGGGTGGGAGGCAGTCTTGGGCTGAGGGCAATCCTGGGAGAAGGACTTCACTGAAGGCTGTGGGTCACCATCACTCCCAGCATCTGGGGAATAGCACCCTCCCTTCTTCAGCCTCTGAGGTAGAGCACACCCCCGCCCCCACCACAAAACCTAACACTACCTTGGTAATGATGCTTTCACACACATCCACTTGACTTTCCACTGGTCAACAAGACCCTTGTTGATAGATCCCTGATTTATATCAGGCCCCAAAGAAGCATGGAGGGGCTTCCCTAGTGGTCCAGTGACTAGGAGTCCATGCGCCCAACGCTGGGAGCCTGGGTTCAACCCTAGGTCAGGGAACTAGATCCCACATGGCGCAACTAAGAGTTCCCAAGCAGCAACTGAAGATCATGCCTGCTGCAACTAAAACCGCATAGCCTAATTATAAAAAAAAAAAAAAAAAAAAGGAGCATGGACTTCCCAGGTAGTGCAGAGGTAAAGAATTAGCCTGCTGATGCAGGAGACTGAAGGGACTTGGGTTTGATCCCTGGGTGAGAAAGATCCTCTAGAGTAGGAAGTGGCAACCCACTCCAGTATTCGTGCCTAGAAAATTGCATGGACAGAGGATCCCGGCAGGCTACAGTCCAGGGGGTCACAAAGAGTCAGACACGACTGAGCAACTGAGCATAGCAGCGCATCATACTGCTATGACCCCATTAGGAACTCAATAAAATGTATTTATAATGAACAATCAAAGATATTATCATATTATCTGCAGTTTGAAGAGGGCAACTTACATGATGACATTTTTTTTTCTGCATAAAAGCAGTATTTTGAAATTAGGAAAGTAGTTTATCATGTTAAATACTTCATAATCTTAATATTAGAAACTGTCTTTGCTTTTTGATTGGCTGTTAACCTACATACGTGGAGGAGGAGAAAGAAAAAGAAAATAAATTAGAAACCAACATGTTATGTTCAGATAAAAGAACATGAGGGTGAGCCTGAAGATATAGCTTTCATGAAAGGCTTCCCTGTTGTTCTAATTAATTGCTCAGAAGCCTGAGAGGGTAAAACCCTGTGAATTTCCAAGTTAGCTTGATATCCTTTTTCATTTATGTTCACCAAGGGGTATAAAGTGAATGAATCAATATCCCCAAAGCATACCTGAAAAATGCTAAACTTTTTATCTCCTTAATAGTTTCTTTTTTCATTAAGAAATAAGACTAAAGAAAATCTGCACATTTAAAGTAGGATGAAGACTTGAAATTAGAAGGATATAAACTTGAAAATATAAGATATGCTATGTCACTTACTAAAAATGTGGGTTTGTATTGAATAGCTCAGGTGTTTTCCTCCCACTTGGGAGATTATCTGTGCCAAAGCTCTGTTTAGTGTACTTATATACCACTCTCTGTGGGCACAATACTACTTTGATCTAGGGAAAAGAGAGCCCCAGGTTTTAATTAGTGCTCCAAACCAGAAGCAATCTTCAAGAATAACAGTAACCACGGAAGAATCTGAACATCACAAATAGCATTGAGAACTGGAATGAAAGGGTTTTTGTGTCACTGAAGAATCCCCTTGGTAGGCCCAGCTGCAGCTGTTAACATTTGGGGAACATTCTGAACAAGCAGATGTGCCAAAATGTGGTGGTGTCCCTTTTCCAGAGGGGAGGCCGTCTTGTCTCCATTACAGGCTCAGGGTGAGTGGGCTGAAGCAAGGGACTTGTCTCTTCCGTTTGAATCATGACTTCTCAACCTGCCAAAAGATCAACTAGCTGAAGCTTTGACTGAGCTTTCATTTTTAAGCATGTTCTATTCGGAAAAAAAAAAAAATGTGGAAACATTAAATCAGAGCTCAAGATAAGATAATTTCCATAGAATTTTTTGTTTGTTTGTTTGGCTTTTAAGAATAGTTTGCTAAACAATTTATGATGCAAAGAAAAGGCAGTGCCTTTCCAAATTCCCATCAGCAAGAACACAATGACCTGGAGGGACCTTTGCTGGAATTCCAGAACCAGTGGAATTTCAGAAGTGGAATACCACTGTTAGTGTGTGCTCTAGCAATGCTGAGATAAAGCAAATAAGTACTCTATGTCCCCAGACAGCCAACTTTATACCTTCATCATGAAGTCGCATTCAGAATTTTCCTGCTTCCCTTTTCTTGAATGAGACATTAATGTAACCATTGAGTTACTGTCATGCTAGTCCTCAATGTCTTTCCTTTATCAAGAGCACATCCATATAAAATCAGAACTGTTCATGGTTTGTTATTTCACAGTCGAAGGAACCACGTGATTATCTTGTCTGCGAGTTTTTATGGCACCATAGAGATGGATGGCACAGGCTCACATTCCCTCCCCTGTCCCCCCCACCAAAAAAAAAAACTTTAAAAATAAATTTAAAATATTTTTTTAAAGAATTCTGCAAGGAGATTGTCTACTTGGCTCTGCTATTTTGGAAACCTAGACCTTGATTCAAATTTATTGCCTGTCTTGGCCCGGTATGTGTGTAGTGTGTGTAAAAATGAAAGTGTGAGTCACTCAGTCATGTCCAACTCTGCAACCTCATGGTCTGTCCATAGCATTCTCCAGGCAAGGATACTGGAGTGGGTTGCCATTCCCTTCTCCAGAGAATCTTCCCCACCCAGGGATCAAACCTGACTCTCCTGCATTGAAGGTAGATTCTTTTACTGTCTGAGCTATCAGGAAGGCTGGAGTTTATATATTTGGAACTTTATAAAGACCACAAGATTTGTTGACATTGAAGTTATTTCTCTGGAATTAGGACAATTTTGTATAGAAATAGATCACTTGCTTTGTACTTTTTTCCTCCTGAAACAAATTAAAAGGTTTCTGACACTCTCCAGATCTTTTTAGTGAGATGATAGCTTAGGATAACTTTTTTGTTTTTGTTTTTTTTTAAGTTTGCTTTCCAAGCCTCAAATCTTCAACAGCAGCATCTTCGGTAGCACCCAAGTTGTGCTCGAACTTGACCAAAGTAGTCTCTAGCAATCTTCCTCTGCTGCCTTGCGCAGTCGGGGGACTTCTTGGTCTCCACTTGCATTGTAATCTGGGTCTTGCTCTCTGTCCACCCTTTCGAATCTCATATCTCAGACTGTCCCATTCTCTCTAAGTTCATTATTGTCTGAGTCAGAGATTTTATTTCCCTTTTTCAGTCCCCCACTCCTAAGGCTCCTGCTCCCACACCCAGCTCTTTATCTCTGTACTCTAATCAAAGTCCTACTGGATTTTTCACTTGCAAGAAAGGTATTCTCTTAGGTTATGGGTCAATGACCAGTGTATCACATGCCTTTTGATAGTGGGAAGCTATGATTCGCATATCTTGTGGTGTTCTGGTCTGGGTGAGTCTCAACTACTGTTTATATCATTAAATCCTGGCCAATACTGAGAAAAGGTTTTCAAGAACCCTGTAAAGGAGGATATGTACCACATCCTGTCAGCCAAAGGACCTCTGTGTAGCAAGAGCAATGTGACATAAATTTAGGGGTAGAAGAGGCTGTCTCTCTTTTAAGTAAATAAAAGATTTTCCAGTGCGTTCCAAGAGGCAGTATTTCTTACTCTTTTTGCTCTTATGGTCAAAGTAGACATCTGTGTGGAGTTAGCAGGTTTATCCACAAAGATCTCTCTGTAAGTATATCAGACAGGATGGTAATTTATCCTGACCAAGTCCATCTTATGGAGAAAGAAATGGCAACCCACTCCGTTATTCTTGCCTGAAGAATTCCATGGATAGAGGAGCCTAGTGGGATACAGTCCATGGGGGTCACAAAGAGTTGGACATGACTCTGTACCTATCACTTTCACTTTTTTTCCCAGCCCATCTTAACAATCCTGATATCTACTCTTTTACTTTATTTGTTTCTCCATTGGTTTAGGAGATGCTGTTTAAATTCAGCCAAGTCCACATTGAAGAATATATATATATGGCTGCACTGGATCTTAGTTCCCTGACCAGGGATTGAACCTGGGCCCCCTGCATTGGGAGAATGGAGCATTAGCCACTGGACCACAAGAGAAGTCCCCCCAAGTTCACATTTACCCATATACTATCTCTTATCGACAGAATATTGAACAGAGTATTTGAAGAGCATTCCTTTCCTTCTACCTAGTACATCTACTGCCCTACCACAGTTTTCACATACAGTTTCACCTGCCGCCTCTTTCCATCAAAACTGTGACTTTAATACCTGCCACCTTTCTACATCCTTAGTTCTGAGCTCCTGCACATAAACCAGGACAAGAAATTTGCTCCATTATTTTGCACCCTGTTGCTCACACTATCTAGTCTCTCCTCTGTTGAAGACCCTTAATATTGCATTCAGTTCTTACTTCCCATCGACCTTTTTGACTTGACCATCAAACTATTTCTTGCTTCCCACTTCTAACCTCACCCAGGACTTCCTTCACCTTGGTTCTGCCCCAGGGATCTAGGGGGAAACCTATTTTGATACATTTAATGCTCTGGTTAGACTGAACTACTCACTCCCTCTGCAAATGCTATCTCCTCTAAAGAGTACTTGCTGTGCTGTCTTGCCTGCCAGGCTCCTCCGTCCATGGGATTTTTCTTGGGAAGAATACTGGAGTGGGTTGCCATTTCCTTCTCCAGGGGATCTTCCCAACTCAGGGATCGAACCCAAGGCTCTTGTGTGTCCTGTGCTGCAGACAGATTCTTCACTGCTGAGCCACTTGGGAAGCTATTTCCTCTACCTAGAACATTCTCCTGGTCATTGCTTTCCTGGAGAATATGAGCACACGCAGTTTCTCTAATAATTTCCTCCTTCCCCAATTGTATTCACTACTGCTCATCTTGAGCTATCTCTATACCTTGAAATTACTTTCAGTGATTATCATACTACACAGAAATTATCTGCTTATATATCTTCTTCTTCACTGTACTTGTATTTCTTGATCAAGATCTTTGTCATTTTTGATCCTCAAATTTCTTGTATAGTGCTTAGAAAATGATAGGCCCTCATTCATTTACTACTTCTTTAGGCAAATATTAACTGCGTTGAGGATCTATGGTGTTCTTCCTCTCAAAGAGCATTGAGGAAAGTACAGGCAGCAAGAGTTGTTTGTTTGATAAATCAAATTGCCTTACAACTCGACTTGTTCACCTTCCTTTCCATTTTGTGATCACTGCTCTTCAAAACAGTCTTGATGGGAGTTTGAACTTGATTTCTGTGAGTTTTGATTTCTTTGTTTGACTTTTTCCTTTCTTTAAAAAAAATTCCAAACAGTCAGTGACAGGTGTTTTCTTGTATACCTGAGGGTAGTGATTCAGTCGTTTTATCGCAACTTTTGTTTTCTACCTATGAAAAACCTATTTGGTTGCAATCATCAAGGATTTTTTTAAAATTACTTTTTAAAAAATTAAAGAAAATGGAAGATTCCGGCATGTAGCCATTTTCCCTGTGACTTTGGTTTTCAAGTTTTTTTTTTTTATTAAAATTTTTTTGACTGCACTGGGCCTTCGTTGCTGTGCGTGGGCTTTCTCTAGCTTCAGTAAGTAGGGGCTACTCTCTAGTTCAGTGCACAGGTTTTTCATTGCAGTGACTTCTCTTGTTGCAGAGCATAGACTCTAGGTGCTCGGGCTCAGTAGTTGTGGTACATGGGGCTTAGTTATGGCAGATAGAATCTTCCCAGACCAGGGATCAAAACCATGTCCCCTGCATTGGCAGGGGGATTCTTAACGAATGGACCACCCGGGATGTTCAATTTTCAGAACTTTTTAAAAAGGCTGTTCTTGGCAAAGCTGGTTTAGGGGGCAGCCCCTATGGTATGGTTTGGGGACAAAAGAGCCTGTGGATTCAAGCACAATTTAATGTGCCCCTGTGGCCTACTCTCTCCTCTCCCATCCTGCAGTTTTACCATAACATCTACCTTGGGCTTAGGTACCATTCTCAAATATTTTTGTATGCTTGAAATCTTTATAGTGAAAGTTTGAAATGTATGATTTTCAACAGTGTGATTTATATTAAAAAAAAAAAAATGACAGAGAGAACACTGTTTCAATACCTGAAACTGTTCATGTCCTGTATTCTAGCCAGAGGAAAAGGGTCTCCCTCACCTCAGGAGTTTAAAAGGTGGACTTAGTTGTGGCATATGGCATAGTCCACTGTGAAATGCCTAGTTCCTCTGATGGAATGGAAACTGGCCAAGTCTGTTCAGACTCTGATGACAATACTAGGAATTATTTTTATCACAGTTGCTAATCAGGACGCAAAGGAGGTTGTCTGGGCCTGAGGGAGGTGAGAGTGGAGAGGGGTAATCGTAAATGGGCCTGAGGGATCTTATTGAAGTGATGGAAAAAACGGAAAACTGCCTTATGGTTATGGCTGCACAACTTGGTAATTTACAAAAGAAAATTGAGTTTTACACTTGAAATGGGTGAATTATATGATATGTAAAATATGCATCAATTGTTTAGTTGCTAAGTTGTGTCTGACTCTTTTTGACCCTATGGACCGTACATAGCCCACCAGGCTCCTCTGTCCATGGAATTTCCCAGGCAAGAATACTGGAGCGGTTGCCATATCCTTTTTCAATGTATCCATAAAGATATATTAAAAAGCAAGGCATACAGCAATGTATTTAATATGCTGCCACGCTGGGAAGGATTGGGGGCAGGAGGAGAAGGGGACGACAGAGGATGAGATGGCTGGATGGCATCACTGACTTGATGGATGCGAGTCTGAGTAAACTCCGAGAGTTGATGATGGACAGGCAGGCCTGGCGTGCTGCGATTCATGGGGTCACAAGGAGTCGGACACAACTGAGCCACAGAACTGAACTGAACTGAAAGGAAAAAGCATGAAACCAAAGGGAGGGCAAAAGAGACTGAATCTTTTTTTCTATTTTAGATTTTTATTGATTATTTGTGTGAACAACTTAATGTATTGAAATAGTGTTCTCTCAATAGTGTTTGGTTTTTTTCTAAATCACACTATTGAAAGTTGTACATTTCAAATGTTGACTATGAAAATTTTAAACATGCGAAAATATTTGAGAATAGTACCTATTTCTCAGCTTTAGCAATATCAGTACTGTCAATCTTGTTTTAATCTATTCCCCTACCAACATTTTTTCCTGGAATGGTTTACAGCAAACCCCACATAACATCTTTTTTCTAATATTTATTTTTATTTATAAATTTATTTGTCTGCACCAGATCTTAGTTCTGGCATATGGGATCTAATTTCCCAATCAGGGACCAAACTAGTGTCTCCTGCATTGGAAGGCAAATTCTTCATCACTGGTCTACCAGGGAAGTCCCTACCCAATATCTTTGATTTAGCAAGTTTAAATATTCTAAAACAAATTCCAAACATCATTACATGGCTAAATACTTCAACATGTGTATCTGAAAATTCGAAGTATTTTTCCTTCTTAGACCCTTCCCCGGTTACCTAACAAAACTAATAATGATTCCCCAAGAATTTCTAATTTTCAGTTTGTTAACATATGATGCTTCTCAAAATGTCTTTTGCAGTTGACTAGTGCCTGGACACGACTGAAGGGACTTAGCAGCAGCAGCAGCAGCAATGCCTGGAGAATCCCAGGGATGGGGGAGCCTGGTGAGCTGCCGTCTATCAGGTCGCACAGAGTTGGACACGACTGAAGCGACTTAGCAGCAGCAGCAGCAGTGCCAACATGCATGGTATTTCACGAATGAATCGTCCCAAGGCTTTTTGATTCAGCACAGTTCTGACCTAACCATTTAATAAATTTCTTCTTGAGACGGACTCATTTCAAACTAAGGCAGTTTCTCTGTGACTTCATCCTAAATTCTAAGTGCACTCCAAATAACTCGCCCCTAGTCTGAGGCATACGAAAGAAAAACATATTCATACTTCTCTGCTTCAAAGTTCTAGCTCTCCAGAGGACTCTAGAACCACTTCCGCTTCTGGGGCTAATCCGTCTGAACCCACCTCGTGACATGTTCGCGCATGCGCTTCTCCTACCTAGGGGGGCCTATGCCTAGAAAGGGAGTTCCTAGCAGACCTTTCCTGCACTTCGGGAGCTCAGCTGGATTTTAAAGTCCGTGGTGCGAGAAACCATTTCCTCTGGCCAAAATGTAGGAAGTTCGTGCTTCTGTCCTCGTGGCCCCTCTCGACCCCCGTTTCTCAGTCAGCTGAGCTCTGGGCACATCATCTTCCTTGATCCTCCTGTCCATCTTGTGGCCAGGACAGGCCTCTCTTCGGCTTGTGCAGAGGGTCTTTCTCCCCGCGCCTCTCGTGTTTTTCTTCAGTTCCTCAGATCTGCGTTTTGCAGGCCAAGCTTCTCCCCGGCGGGGAGCACTCAGGACAACGTGAAAATGGCTGTGAGACCCAGGAGAATTAGCAAAGGTGGGAATTAACTGATGTTTCGTCAAAAGAGGCTGAATCTTAATGAAAAGGTATGCCGAAAAAAATTTTTTCTCTCCAATGAAAGTGGTTACCTCTCTGATGTTTGGGCTTTCACACTTCTGTACCTCCGTCTAGCCTTGATATTGAAATAGCAAAAGTATGGGCTCTGGGGGCAGTGGGTTGTCTGTGGAGAGAAGCAGCAGAGGTCTGTCTTCATAGGTGGGGGCTTTGGCAGATGCCTCTCCCCAAAACAGGCTTAGAATTGTGTGTGGAGCCCATGTTGGAGGCAGTTTGATTTGAGGTGTGGTCCGGCTACAGCTCTGTGGGCCACACGGGACGGGAAGGGGCGGGATTGTATCAGGTAGACAGCATTCCACCTGCGTGGAAAGGCCGCTGGTGCAGGTGCTCAGGAAGGTTAGGTACCGACGGCGGGTGGGGGGCTGTTACCGAATGCTCACGTGTGGGCAGAGGGTATGGAAAAAAGGAAAAGCTAGACCAGAAGCGTTGGGGGTGGTGTGTAGAAGAGGCGATGCATTAAAGACTGTGTGAAGTGTGTGTGTGTGTGTAAAAGACTGAAATACACAAAAGATAGAATTCCTGTGATCACCAGACATCACTAGCTCGTGGCTTCGAAGCAGCTTCCTGTGCTGAATAGCTGCTCCAGAAACATTCCATGACTTTATTCTGAGGTGGACTCAGCCGTGTGAAAATGTGCTGAGACCAGGCCATCTGAGAAGCCCAGCTGGCTGCAGGAAACCGGGCCGATAAAGGAGGCAAAACACCATGCTGTCCTTCGCTCCCGGGATTTTTTCCTGAACCTCAGTGAACTGGATTCCAAAGGCCTTGTGGAGCACGGTGGCAAATGGATGCGCCTGGGGAAGAGATGTGGTACTTAAGAATTTGATTATTTTTATTTACAGAGGTTGAATTTTTCCCACATTTTTGTTTCCTGGGACACGAACATGTCCCTTTTTAAAAAGTCACTAGGAGGGACTTTCCTGATGATCCAGTGGCTAAGATTCCATGCTCCCAACTCAGGGCACCTGGGTTTGATCCCTAGTCAGGGAACTAGATTCCACATGCCAAAACTAAGAGTTTGCACAGTGTAACTAAGACCAGGTGCAGCCAAATCAATAAATAAGTAAATAAAAACTTAAAAATTATTTTTAAAAGTCACTAGGAAAGGTTTGGCAGCCCCTACCCTACCTTTGGGCTTCCTAGTGGCTCAGTCAATAAAGCATCTGCCAGCAATTCAGGAGCCTCGGGTTCATTTCCTGGGTCAGGAAGATCCCCTGGAGAAGGGAATGCCACCCACTCCAGTACGCTTGCATGGAGAATCCCATGGACAGAGGAGCCTGACAGGCTATGTGTGGTCCACGGGGTCACAAACAGTCGGACACAACTTAGTAACTAAACAACAATAGCAACAGTGAAAGTCATTCACTCCCAAAGTCAGGGCTAAAAATGTGATTAATGAAAGTAATTTTGTGGAAAGCCTTTTTTGGTTTTCTTTTCGTATGTGCATGTTCATATAAGTTCACTATTACTTAGGAAAAAAAAAAAAGAAAACCAACAGATTAGTTCTTCAGACCTGAACTTTGTTTGGCATTTTTATTTATAATTTGTTTTCAGCCAGAAGGATCTACCAGTATTTCACATGATGTTTTCCTTCCTATAAACAGTAGGATCTAAATTTAGCATTGAACTTTTTTTAAAGGCTGGTTTTTCTCAGATTATAAGCCTAAATGAAGTATTTAATGTCAGGTATGTGTAGTGAGTCATATAATATCTTCTCCAGTTCATGTCCATATAGGAGCTGTCAATGTGACCTCATTTGGAAACAAGGTCTTTGCAGATTGAATTAGTTAAGATGAGGTCATACTGGATTAGGCTGGGCCCTACATCCGATGGCTAGAGTATTTTTAAAAGAAAGGAGACAGAGATTTGGATTCAGACACTGAAACGCACATGGGGGAAAAGGTCGTACAAAGACGCAGGCAGAGATTGGGGTGATGTGGCTACAAGCCAAGGAACGCCACGGGTTGCTGCCACCACCAGAAGCTAGGAGAGAGGCATGGGCCAGATTCTCCATCAGAGGTTCCAGAAGAAACCAGTGGTGCTGACACCTTGATTTCAGGTCTCTAGCTTCCAGAAATGTGAGAAAATACATTCCTTCTGTTTTAAGCCACCAATGTGTGGTAACTGGTTACAGCAGCACTAGGAGGCCAACAGAGCATATGTTCCAAGCTTTTACTCCACGGCAGCTTTGCCAGCCCAGCAGCCTGAGCGATTCTGGTAGACTGTAAAGCAGGTAGCACTGCTGCTCTGCTCAGAGTAGACGGCGAAGTTAATGGACGGGTTGACAAGCTCTGCGTGATCTGTACACCGTCTCTGTCACCCCAGTTCATCTCTCTGCCACACCACCCATCTTGGTGTTTGCCAACGTGCCTCAGTCCTTTCTACCATTCTAGAATATTCTTTTGCTGACATATGCTTGACTTGCTCCTTTACCTCTTTCAGATCTTTACTCCTCTGGCACCTTCTTAGTGAGACGATGACCCCTGACATCTCTACTGAAAATCACCGTGAATTCCTTAACCTCCTTGCTGCTTAATTTTCTTATCATCTAGCACATCATATATTAATATTTTACTTATTTCACTTATCATCTATCTTCTCCCAAGAGAGGATCAGCTGTCTGAGAACAGGAAATTTCGTCTGTTCTGTTTACCACCATATCCCTCATGCCTGTGTGCCCAGCACATAGCTGGTATTCAGTGGCTATTTGTTGAACGAGTGATTGCATTCATTGGTGTGTAGTTGTGCTTTCTTGTTTATATATGAAAGCACCTAGTTCCATAATACCCTGCTTGTGAACAGCTGGCAAGGGTGGCAGAACTTGCATTACTGTTACTGATTCTGGACTCTCCCAATCGAAGCTGGACATTTGGCAGTCTGGGCAGGGAGCACCCGGTGTCCTGGGCCCACGTTGGGGAGTCTGGAACACTGAGCCCAGAGTCTATGTGGTGTTTGGAGACCCCTGTCGCAGTCTGCTCCGGCTGCTATAACAAAATATCATAGGCTGTGTAGCTTATACAACACACTTTTATTTTCCAGAGTCCTGGAGGCTGCAAGTCCAGGCAGAGTGAGGTTCTGGTGAGAACACCTTCCTGGCTTGCAGATGGCTGCCTATTTGCTGTGTTCTCACGTGGCAGAGAGAGAGAGCGAGCTTTGGTGTCTCTTGTGAAAGTCACTCAGTCATGTCCAACTCTTTGCAACCCCGTAGACTGTAGCCCACCAGGCTCCTCTATCCGTGGGATTTCCCAGGCAAGAATCCTGGAGTGGGTGTGGCATCAGAGATGGTGACCTCGTTTAACCTTAACCATCTCCTCATAGCCCTATCTCTAACACAGTCACATGGCCTCAGCGTGTGAATTTAGGGAGGACACAGTTCAGTCTGTCCTGTCAGTGCCACAACCAGCAATATGGCGCTAAGTCAGTTGCTGTGCAGAGGCATTCTATAATCTTTTCTCTAACAAAAGTGGATACAGAATCCCAAGTACTAAATCCTTCCAGGTAATATAGACTATATCTCAGTCATGTTTTGGCAACTGCCTGAATATAGAAATTTTGAAAAAAGCCTTGTATCCTATTATTTAACTCACACTCAGTATTTTATGGTGAGTGGTTGACATGCAATCTAAGGTACATGAAAGTGAAGTGAAAGTGTTAGTCGCTCAGTCGTGTCCGACTCTTTGTGACCCCATGGACTGTAGCCTACCAGGCTCCTCTGTCCAAGGAATTCTCCAGGCAAGAATACTGGAGTGGGTGGGTTGTCATTTCCTTCTCCAGAGAATTGCCCCGACCCAGAAATTGAACCGGGGTCTCCCACATGGCAGGCAGACTCTTTACTGAGTCACCAGGGAAGGTATGTACATAGGCTTACAAACAATTCTTTCTCTCCTTTTCTACTCAAACACCACCTCCTCTTAGGAGTTGTGTTAACAGGGCCAGTGTCAGAGGTTCGGTCTCTCTTAGCTTCCCTCCCAGGATAACCCATCTGAGCAATTTCAATATATCACAGCAGATGTCTCAGATACGTGTTACCTGTCACAGGGTGGCTGGGCAAGAGAGTGGATGAATCACTGCCACCTGTCCCCACTATTAGAACAACTTCAGACACATGCCCTGCAGCCTGTGGGTTGGTCGTAGAAGTTTCCTGATGATAATAGGAAGAGTGTATTTAAGACAGGGAAGCAGCTTTGCCTCATCAAAGTTATATGATCTTGGGAAAATCATTATCTTCTTTGGGCCTTGGTTTTCTCAACTTGAATTGGGGCAAGTTCCTCCCAACTCTAATATTCTGAGATAATGGCCCATTCATAGAACCTATAAATCAAAGAGGAAAGGAAAGAACCACTAGCCAACAGGAGAATGTATTGTAAGGTGCTCACTTTGGAAAAGTAGATGGAGAGGCCTCATCATTAGGGCAGAGCTGAGAGGACTGTTTGTGGTGGACTCTGTTCCTCCTGTGCCTCCAGAAAGCTCTGTCTTCTGTGCCGACACTGCCGTGGGGATGCTGATGGCAACAGACCTCATGCGCCTGCAGGGAGCAGCCAGTGTCTGAAAATTGCTAGAAATCAAAATAAAAACTAGGGAACTCGTAGAGTGTTTTGAGCACCATATAAATTTAATGAAGAAAGAAATATTTGCCTTCTGGGAAATTCCCAAGAGCCTCTTGCTGCCATGTTACAAGGTCACCTTGGCCACAGGAGTCCTGCCTTGAGGGTCGGGTCTGGGATGGCTCCAGGATCCTCCTTCTTTGGTTTGGTGTGCTCTGAGGACCTCAGGAAAGCATGCCTTGGGTTGTAGCTGTGTGAACACATTTGCTACATTTTCCTACATCCCAGGGAATGAAAATTGAAAATGTCACCTGAACATTGACTATAATTTTTGTTTTTTCTTTAAAATGTAGTTTTTAAAGCTTTTTTTTTTTTTAAATTTCACAAAAGGCTGGCTTTCAGGTCACTGGTTTTCTTACATAGTGATATCAGTGGTTCTGACCCTAGCTGCATCTCAGAATTGCCTGGAGGTAGATTTAAAATACTCTAAAGAACAAAGCAAGCCAACAAGCAAAGCAAAATGAAAACAGACTCACAGATGCAAAGGACAAATGGGTAGTTTCCAGAGGGGAGAGGGCTGGGGAGATGGGCAAAATAGGTGAAGGGGATTAAGAGGTGCAACCTCCAGTTATAAAGAAGCCAAGGGCATGTGATATTCAACATAAGGAATATGGTCAATAATATTGTAATGACTTATATGAGGGCACATGGTTCCTAAACTGACCATGGTGCTCATTTCATAATGTATGCAAATATCAAACCCCTATGTAGTACATTTGAAACTAACATAGTACTGCATGGCAACTATATTGCAGTTTTTAAAACTAATCAATAAAATGCTTATGCCCAGACCTCACTTCCAGAGTTTCAGACTTGGTAGGTTTGAGATGAGGCCCAACATGTGTCTATTGGAAACAGCTTTGCAAGGTTGAAAACAGTGGTAAAAATGATAATACTACAGAGACGGTTGAAGTAAGGAGCTCATGGAAAACACAAACGGGTCAATTCTGTAAAAATTCAGCTTTTATGTGTGATTTATTTGGACATATCCACCTGGTGTGACTTGATTCTGCCTGGCATAATCTTTAGTTGAAAAGCTGATGCAAAACGAAACTTGAAAACATTTTTATAAGTAAAACAAACTCATTATTCCTCCATCCCAACACAGTTGTTTTCATTTTTCCACTTTATCATCTAATCTTTCACACACTCATCTGGTTTTATACCTTTATAGTCACAGTACTATGTGAAAAATTACTGCCTTTTGATTTCAGGTTTATCAAAAATATTTTTGAAGTTTCTGCAGTTTTCGTGGTTGTGGCTTTCAGTGATTACATAATAGGATGTGTTGTTGATGTATTATACTTTTCTAAATCATTTTCTGGTTACAGAAATTTAGGTTGCTTCTGGATTTGAGCTGTTATAGGTAGCCTTGTAATAAAAGATTTTGTGCATCTAGATTTTTGCTTCTGTGGAATTAGTTCTTTTTGGATAAGTTCCCAGGAGTAGAGTTACTAGGTCAAAGTGACAGAACATGTATTGGCTATTGCTACATATTCTAAGAAATGCAATTAAAAAATACTATGGACGTATATGTTAATGCATAGAAAATTGGTCTTATTACAGTGGTTCAGGCTCCCAAGGGCTAGATGGAGGCTGAGTTCACTACAGTATAAGGAAGCTAAGTGACATCTCTGTTGGAAGGCAAATATAGGCAGATACAGCTTTCAACACAGTTTTAGTCAGTTGTGCATACAAGTCAATGGGAGTGGTCTGATTTCCATAGGGCTTTTGGTGGATTCTCACAACTGTTTTGTCTTAAACCAAACAAGACTGTAAATTTGCAGATTCATTTGAATGGTTGTTCTCTACACTACAGATCAGTGTATTCCTCATGGTTATTTTATGAAAAGAGAAATAGCTACTTGCTTTTGTGTCTTGTGTTTGGAATCTAAAACCAAATTGTATTCTTTGCTCATAGTAGGCGGTCAGATATTTGTGGAGTATACGTATAATTGTTCTGCCATTGCATATTTTTAATATTTAATACTTAATTCTAATGAAGTTTGAAAGGTACAGGATCTTCAGTTTACATACCAAGGAGAACCGAAGTAGAAGAAATACCACTTTTAAGAATAAAACATGATATTATAGTCCATGATCAGTTTACTGCATACAGTTTCCTATTCTTTATTCCTAATTTAACAATTCAGATACATAATAGTCAATATAATATCACTGTTGATTTAACAGTTGCCAGTTACCAAAAAGTTGGAGGATATTTTTCAGTCCCCCCAAAACTTAACATCTGTTTCCACAGCCCTCTGTGTTATATTACAAGTACTTTTTTCCCATAGAGTTTTATTTCTAAGACACCAACTGTCATTTCTTTGGAAGTTTTGATTATTTCAGTATTTTGCATATAAGTAATAAAAAATCTGTGATCTATTTCAAAACATGAGCCCTTTCAGCTTTTTGCTTTTTTAAGATGTGTGTATTTTTTGATAATCACCTACCATAAATCTCACAGTCCTGGATCACGAATGCATATTTATTTATAAAGGAAAATGTGGGTGGTAAAGGTATCAGCCTACAATATCTAAAAGAAAAATAACTTTTAGACTGAAAAGTGAAACTGTATAAAGCAGTGAATAAGAAAGAGAGTTGGGAGACCAGGGTTTAATCTGCCTCCATTTTTCAAGATTGATTCTGACTAGCCCTCCAGGCCTCCTCTCTGGACCCACCAATTCACTTTCCCTGCTCCAAACTTCCCTGGTGTATGGAGAAAATACCTAGCTCTCTGGCCTTTTGTGACCATGCCATAAATTTGCAAAATGTTCTCCTCTTGCACATGCTGTTCCTTCTACTTGGAATACTCTTCACCATCTTCTTGGTCTGGAAAATTCCTGATCGTCTTTCACAACTAAGTTCAACTACAACTTCTGCAGTTAACTCTTGCTTAATAGCCAGCAGCCTTTTCCTCCATCTTAGCTACAGTCTTCCCCCACCCCCCCCACCTCCCCCAAAACCCAGACAGAAAAATCTGGCCTAGTTGAAGAAGGAAACATACTCATTTCCTTTTCTAAGGCATGTTTATTCAGTTTTTCAAATATTTTATAGAATTCCTATTGTTCTAGACGCTTGGAACAGCCTTCCTTCATAGAGCTTTTAGCCTAATAGAGACAGACTATGAATCAAATAAGTGCATTTTTCATAGTATACTGAAACTGATAAGTGCCTATGGAGAAAATAGAGTGGGAAGAGCAATAAAAAGTCTCTGCACAAGGGTATTAGTTTTAAGTTGGGGGTTACAAATAGATTACAAATTGAAATTGAGTAATCAGGAAGACTTCAGTGAGGAGAGGACACGTGAGCCAAAATTTGAAGGAGCGAGAAGTGGGGATATCTAATAGAGCTCAGGTAGAGGGAACAGCCAGTGCAAAGGCCCTGAGGTTGGAGCTTGCCAGTACTCTCTGAGGGACAACAAGGAAGCCCATGTGCTTGGAACAAAGTGAGCAGAAAGAACAGTGGCAGAGACTAGATCAGAAAGATATAATAGAGTGGAGATGGGGGCCAAGACTTCATGGCGTCCTGGAGGCCATTGTGAGGACTCTGGCTTTTACTAGGAATGTGATAGGAAGTCCTTGGAGGATTTGATATGAAAACTGACTTATCCGAGTTGCGATCTTAAAGGCTCCTCTGATTTATGGAATATGGGCTGTTGGAGGACAAGGCAGTAATCTGGACAAGAGAGGATTGTGGCTTGGACCAAGATTGTGTTGGGGAGATTGTAAGAAGTGGTTGGATTCTGGATATATGCTGAGGGAAGAGCTAGTAGGATTTCATGATGGAGTAAATGAGAGAAAGAAATAAGTCAAAGATAAGGCCAAGGTATTTGATTAAAAAAATCTGCCTGCAACACAGGAGACCCCAGTTTGATTCCTGGGTCGAGAAGATCCACTGGAGAAGGGATAGGCTACCCACTCCAGTATTCTTGGGCTTCCCTTGTGGCTCAGCTGACAAAGAATCCGCCTGCAATGCAGGAGACCTGGGTATGATCCCTGGGTTGGGAAGATCTCCTGGAGAAGGGAAAGGCTACCCTATCCAGTATTCTAGCCTGGAGAATTCCATGGACTGTATAAGTCCATGGGGTTGCAAAGAGTTGGACACTACTGACCAACTTTCACTCATTTTCACTCCGCTGGAAAGATGAAGCTATTAATGAATTGCAATGATGAAGATTGTGGATGGAGCAGATATGGAAGTGAAGTTTAGAAATTTGTTTTCGGACATGTTGAGTTTTAGATGATAATTCTCCAAGTCAGGCTTCAACAGTGTGTGAATCATAAACTTCCACATGTTCAAGCTGGATTTAGAAAAGGCAGAGAAACCAGAGATCAAATTGCCAACATCCGTTGGATCATCGAAAAAGCAAGAGAGTTCCAGAAAAACATCTACTTCTGCTTTATTGACTATGCCAAAGCCTTTGACTGTGTGGATCACAACAAACTATAGAAAATTCTTAAAGAAATAGGAATACCAGACCACCTGACCTGCCTCCTGAGAAATCTGTATGCAGGTCAAGAAACAACAGTTAGAACTGGACATGGGAACAATAGACTCTTTCCAAATCGGGAAAGAAGTACGTCAAGGCTATGTATTGTCACCCTGCTTATTTAACTTATATGCAGAGTACATCATGAGAAATGCTGGACCGGATGAAGCACAAGCTGGAATCAAGATTGCCAGGAGAAATAACAATAACCTCAGATATGCAGATGACACCACCCTTATGGCAGAAAGCAAAGTAGGGTCGTAAAGAGTCGGACACGACCAAGTGACTGAACTGAACTGAACTGAGCCTTTAAATGGGGCTTCCTAGGTGGTGCTAGCAGTAAAGAGCTTGCCTGCCATCCAGTGCAAGAGACATGAGAGATGCGGGTTTGATCCCTGGGTTCGGAAAATCCCCTTTAAAAGGGTATGGCAACCCACTCCAGTATTCTTGCTTGGAAAATCCCATGGACAGAAGAGCCTGACAGGCTACAGTCTGTAGCATTGCAGAGTCAGACATGACTGACATGACTTTGCACAGATACACAGCCTTTAAAAGGAGAGATGTCAGGTTGTCAGCTGGATTAGTGAGTTTGGAGTTTGGGAGAGACATCTGCTGGAGATAAAAATTTTGGAGTCATCAACATACAGTTGATATTTAAAGCCATGACAGTGAATGAGATCATGAAGGGAGTGGTTGTAGAAAGGAAATACAGGAGGTACAAGCCTGAGCCCCAGGGTACTCCAGTGTTACGTGATTAAGCATACGGGTCTGTTACAGCATGTTCACATTTTCTTGTAATTGTTTATGCCTGTCGTATACTGTGAACTCCTTGATGGACTGAATTTTACTTTTCAGAGTCTGTTGGACTGCAAGGAGATCTAACCAGTCCATCCTAAAGGAGATCAGTCCTGGTGTTCATTGGAAGGACTGATGTTGAAGCTGAAACTCCAATACTTTGGCCACCTGATGCGAAGAGTTGACTCATTTGAAAAGACCCTGATGCTGGGAAAGATTGAAGGCAGGAGGAGAAGAGGACGACAGAGGATGAGATGGTTGGATGGCATCACGGACCCAATGGACATGGGTTTGGGTGGACTCTGGGAGTTGGTGATGGACAGGGAGGCCTGGTGTGCTGCGGTTCATGGGGTCACAAAGAATCGGACATGACTGAGAGGCTGAACTGAACTGAGCTGAAAAACAGTTTCTGGACTTCCCTGGTTGTCCAGTGGTTAAGGCCCTGTGCTCCTAATGAGGGGTCTGGGTTTGATCCCTGATCAGAGAACTAGATCTCACATGCTGTGGGGCAAGTGGACACCTAAGAAGTCTACATGCCACAACTAAGACCCAAGGCAGCCTGAATAAATAAATATATATATTTTTAAACCCAACAGTTTCATATGAGGTATAATTTACCTACCATAGCACTCACCTATTTTAAGTATACAATTCAATGACTTTTAGTGTTTACTCACTTTTATAGCTGCAATGACAAAGAAGCAGTTAATAAATGTTTTTAGAATGAATGTGAAATTTTAAGTAAGCTACTAAATAAATGGATGTATGTGATCTTAGTTGTCTGGATTTCTCTTCTTTGTGTACAAAATGAGGGTGTGACTAGAGGATTTTTTAATTCTCTTTCAACTTTGAAATTTAAATGTTCCATATGTTTGTTTCAGAGTCAAGGGATAAATCTCAGTGAGCTGCTCAGGTTTTCCCATTACTAGCTTCTCTAATGGCATAAAGACACAAACTTTTTTAGAAAATTTCTTAATCCAGTGAGAAATTGGTTTTGACTTTCTTGGGTTAGATGATAACTATTAAGGTATGGTTTAAAATTGAATATCTCACCATGAATCAGGAATGGTAGAGCACAAACTTGGGGTCTAGTATTCTTCGGTTTATAATACATATAGATTATAATACATATAGATTTATAATACATAGAGATACATAAAAATATTCACAACTTAAAAGTTGAGAATTATGTTTTATTTGGTGGGAATTTTTAGGACTTCAAGCCCAGGAGACAACATCTCAAGTGACCCTGCAAGAATCGCTCTGAGGAGGTAAGAGTAGGAACCGGGTTATATATAAGTTTTGCAACAAAAGGCAGGTAATCTGAACATCAAAAGATTATTGTTAGTTAAAGAAAACCAGATATCCCAAGTGAAAGTCGCTCAGTTGTGTCCGACTCTTTGCAACTATATAGTCCGTGGAATTCTCCAGACCAGAATACTGGAGTGTGTAGGCTTTTCCTTCTCCAGGGGATCTTCCCAAACCGGGGATCCAACGCAGGTCTCAGCTGGATTCTTTACCAGCTGAGCCACAAGAGAAGCTCTTGTTAAAGGACTTAAAGGAAGTTAAAGAAAACCAGATATCCCAAGTTAAGGAATTTAGCGCTTTTCTATGCATGGGAAGATTCAAGAGTCTGGGCTCATTCCTTTCATATGCATCTTAGCTATCTGGGGCCAGTATCCTGTGTTTTTCACATCCTGAGCTCCCTTGGGGCTCACATAAGGAGTGACTGCAGTCCTGCTGGCTGTAGAATCGCAGATATTCTTCCTGAAAGCCTTAAGGCTCAGAAGCTCACATTGGAGGACTAGGATCACTGATGACTGTGACATCCTTGTTTTCTGATAGGGCAGGAAATACTCCATTTCTCAATATTTATATACAGGTTTCCTGTGTATCAACATTAAAGTTAAATTAACATTTACTCTAAATAGATTGGGAGAATTTAAAGATTGTAATCCCTGGCGCAATCACTAAAGAAAGAATACCAAGAGATATAGCTTAAAAGTCAATACAAGAATTAAAATGAAATGCTACAAATAGTTGTTTAACATAAAAGAAGGTAGGAAAGAAATAATAAAGATAAGACAAACACCAAAATGGTAAACCAAAATACAATCAGATTAACAATTACATTAACTTTAAATTGGCCAAGCACTCTGATCAAAAAGAAGAGATTGTTAGACTGTAAGACTGAATTTAAAAAGCAACACCCAATTACTTGCTGTATGTGAGAGATACACTTTAGAAACAGAAACATAAGTAGAGTAAAAGCATCTAAAAATATAAACATAAGAAAGACTGGCTACATTAATAAAAGAATAGACTTCAAGAAAAGTTTTATAAGAGGCAGAGAGACATTTTATAATGATATTATACATTGCTATGATACATAATTACATATATAGAACTTCAAAATACATGAAGCAAAAACTGACAGAACTAAAGGGAGAAATAGACAAATACATAAATATAGTCGGAAAATTTTAAATACGTCTATATTAATGGATAGAAAAAAACAACCAGAAAAAATCAGTAAGGGTGTAGAAGATCTGAAAAATATTATCAACACTATAACCTAACTGACATTTATAGAATAATGCACTCATCAACTTCAAACTACACATTCTTTTCAAGTATGCAAGGAATGTTCACCAAGACAGATCCTATCCTGGGCCATAAAATAAATCTCAATACATACCAAAAGACTGAAATCTTACAGAATGTGTTCTCTAACCATAATAGAATTAAATGCGCAATAATAACAAGATAAAGAGAAAAGCACCAAATATTTTGAAAGTAAAGAGCATATGTCTGAATAACCCCTGAATCAAAGAGAAATCACAAGTTAAATAAGAAAATAGCCTGAATTATTTGATAATTTAAGCTCAACATATCAAAATTTATCTGCTAAGCTGTATTCAGAGTGAAATTTATTGCTTTAAATGTTTGTTAGAAAAAAGATCTAAAATCAGTGATCTAAGTTTTAACCTTAAGAAAATTTTAAAATAGTGTGCACCTTAAATTTACACAATATATCAAGTATCTTAGTAAAGATGGGGGAAAAAGAAATTAGAAAAAATGAGAGTAAATTAAGGGGGCTTCCAGGTAGTGTTAGTGGTAAAGAACCCACCTTCCAATGCAGGAGACCTAAGAGATGTGGGTTTGATCCCTGGATTGGGAAGATCCCTTGGAGAAGGGCCACCCACTCTAGTATTCTTGCCTGGAGAACCCCATGGACAGAGGAGGCTGGCAGGCTACCGTCCATGGGGTCGAAAAGAGTTGGACACAACTGAAGCAACTTGGCACAAACTCAAAGTAAGAAGTAAGAAAGAAGTAAGAAAGAGCAGAATCAATGAAACAGAAACTAGATGAAAACAGAGAATGTTAATGAAACCAAAAGTTGGTTCTTTGAAAAGATCAATGCGGGGGGGGGGGGGGGGGGGGGAGAAG
The DNA here is from genome assembly GCF_016772045.2 of Ovis aries. Classification (NCBI taxonomy): domain Eukaryota; kingdom Metazoa; phylum Chordata; class Mammalia; order Artiodactyla; family Bovidae; genus Ovis; species Ovis aries. The sequence goes on along the minus strand of NC_056063.1, from coordinate 21,265,388 downwards.
GTACAGGAAACCCTGGCACTCCAGTGGTTAAGACTTGGATCTTCCACAGCACAGGGTCTGTCCCTGGCTGGGGAAGATCCTGCATGCACAGCATGGCCAAAAAAAAGAGAGAGAGAAGATACAAGTCAGCAACATCAGGAATAAAAGAGGGGGCTCAACTACAGAGTCTACAGACCTTAAAGGATAAAAGGAGATACTATAAGCAGCTTGTGTCTGTAAATTGTCCAATTCAGATGAAGTAGCTTTCTTGAAAGACACTATTTATCAAACTGACATAACAAGAAGTAGAAAACCCAAATAATCTTACACCTACTAATGAAACTGAATTAGTGGCTTAAAATCTTGCCACAAACGACTCCAGGCTCAGATGGCTTCACTGATGAATTTTATCAGGCATTTAAGGAAGACATAATACAAATTTTCAAAAACTATTTCAGAAAAGATAGACGAAAGGAATACTTTTCTACTCGTTTCGTGAGGCCAATACTTAACTTGCCACCAAAACTAAGCATAGATGTTACAGAAAGGAAAACTGTTACAGACAATATTCCTCATGAGCATAGATGCAAAAATCCTTAGCAAAATTTTGGCAAATCAAATTTAATAAGAAAAAAGGGATAATACATCATGAACAAGTGGTTGGGATGGGGTGGTTTCCAGGAATGCAAGGTTGGTTAACATTTGGACATCGATCAGCATAACTCAGCATATCAAGAGTATCCTTCAAACTGGGCGTCAGCAGTAAGTGAACCGAGAACTTCCAGATGTACAAGCTGGATTTAGAAAAGGCAGAGGAACCAGAGATCAAATTGCCAACATTCGTTGGATCATAGAGAAAACAAGGGAATTTCAGGAAAACATCTGTTTCATTGACTACGCTAAAGGCTTTGACTGTGGATCACAACAAACTGTGGAAAGTTAAAGAGATGGGAATACCAGACCACCTTACCTTTCTCCTGAGAAACCTATATGCGGGTCAAGAAGCAACAGTTAGAACCAGACATGGAACAACGGATTGGTTCAGTATTGGGAAAAGAGTACAAATAACCTGTATATTGTCACCCTGCTGACAATTTCAAAGTGAAAGGTGTGTAATTCTTTTTTTCACTTGAACACATAGAGGCCATTGTAGGGTTATTAACTGGCCTAATTACAGTAATGTTGTGTCTCAAAGAATAAGGGAGGCCCGAGAAAAGGGATGGGGGACTAATCCATCAATGGAGCAATCAGAATATACACATTTATCAATTGTTTGCCATCTTACGTGGGCACAGTTCATGGTGCCCCAAAACAATTACAATAGTAACATCAAAGGTCATTGATCACAGATCACCACACAAATATAATGAAAGTTTGAAATATTATGAAAATTACCAACGGTGACAAGAAACATGAAGTGAGCAAATGCCTTTTGAAAAATGGTGCCAGTAGACTTGCTCAATGCAGGGTAGCCACAAACTTTCAATTTGTAAAAAGCACAAAATCTGAGAAGTGCAATAAAACGAGATTTGCCTCTAGATAATTAAATAAGCCCAGATCATATGTACCGGCTGAACTTCAAGATCCCTGCCAGCACTACATTCTTGATCTCGTCTACATCCCATGGAAGAGTAAAGGAGATGAGTTTGTTAATACTGTTTTCATGACTTCCTAAAATTAGCACAATTGTCATGAAGTGTTTTTGTCAGAGAGGAAGGGAATAATTATCTAGTATAATTTTTTCTTTTTTTCTTTTGGCCAGAGAAAAATTATTTATTAATAATAATTCTTTGCGACCCTATGGACTGTAGTCTACTAGGCTCCTCCGTCCATGGGATTTTCCAGGCAAGAGTACTGGAGTGGGCTGCCATTTCCTTCTCCAGGGCCAGAAAACTGAAGAAACCATTTTTACTGCAGTGGCAGAAGGCCTGTGATTTTGGTAGGAAACACTGAGTAAAGGGTGTGGTAAGTAGCAGAAGGAAGTGAAAGTAAAGAAAGAAAAAGAAACACAACTTCCAGCAAAATGAAGGCTCTTACTACCATCCAAGTTACTTTTCTGATACAAATTAGGTAACTGTACAAGTTGATGCGTTTATTTTCCTACCAAGGCATTGTTCATAAGCTGCTGTATTATGAATTATAACAAGTCAATAGATCCCCAAAATGCATTGAATCAGGCCATTTCATTAGGCAGTTTTCTGGTGGAACACATTGCCTGTTTCACAACAACTCCACAAGATGAGTACCTTAGTTCTTACCCTTTCCATTTTACAGATAGGGAAACTGAGACTCAGTCCACTCTGTTGTCTTTCTAAAAAAGCAAGACATCCTAAATTTGGAAGCACGATTCGCCTCATGACTTTGGGTAAGGGATTGTGGTCATGTAATACCCAACTTACTCAATTGTGGTGAGGATTCCTGTGATCATGTATGTAAGTTTCCCCAAAGCACATTTAGTTCTTGGTAATGAGTATTTACTACTTGAAAAGAACAATTGATTTTAACTGTTAAAATTAGTAAAGTGGTTTAGAAGATGTAAGATTAAGAAGATCCTGGGTGGCAAGACTATTGAAGACAATGGAAGCAACTTTAACTGAATTAACTGTGTGACAATGGAGGTTGTATTTTGGGAATGTGAAATAGAGGGTGGTATTAGGTTTGGAGTTTGCAGAGATGAGGCTAGAAAGTTTGGCGGGGGCTGGAAACTGTGAACAGCTTTGACTGCTTACACGCAGTAAGAAGGAGACTAAAAGCTCTGATGTATGTGGGGAGGGTGCTGGACTTTGATGAAATCTTATCAGTGTTTTAGGAAAAGAACTCTAATGACAGTGCAGAGCACAGGCTGAGGTGGTGGCAGGAGGGGGCAGAGATAGCGGGACTAGCCAGGACATTCTTGTAAGGTTCCAGTTGAGATTTAATGAAAGTCAGACATAGGGCTGCAGAGAAAAAAGAACATTAGAAACACAAGGTATTCTCTACTAGGATATTGGATGGGAGAGAGTGAATGGGAGATGCTGGAGCTAGGACATTTCTGGTATTTCAAGCTGAAGTCACATCTAGCTCAGTTATAACTTGTGATCAGGTACCTCAGTAAAAAGAAGGATTAGGTTTGTATGGAAAGATGAGTTTGATTCAGGAAGTGTTGAGTCTGAGATGTTTACAGAACTTCCCATTGGAAATACGGGCCCGGGGCTTGGAAGATGAATCAGCCGAAGGCAGATGGCAAGTCACCCTCTTAAAGATCACAGCTGAAACTGCCCAAGTGGATGAGATCATTGAGAAACGGCGTGCAGCACGAAACAAATACCATCAATATTAGTAACCATTTCAAGGATCTTCCTGTGCACTTAGATTTTGGCTGACAGGGGAAAGAGCAGCAAACAGAATTAAAACGTGGGTTTAAGTCTGGTCTCTTACATGTACGCTTTCATTACTTCTCTCAAGAACACTGTGAGGCAGAAAAAAAAAGAGGGAGAAGAGGCAAATCCTTGCTAAGGTCCTCACTTTCAGGGTGAAGGCAGAAGAGGAACTAGAAAACGGAAGAAAGACCAAAGTTTTAAAAAGTTACTTTAAACCTCCGCAGCCAACTTATTATCATCCTAAGACAGAGGTCCTGCCTGCAACATTCTTGGACTCGATGAGGATCAGGATGCACACATCAGAAGATGTGAAACCACCTGTGGGGACATTGAGGAAGTGCCGAGTGCATGGAACAAGAAGTGCCATTTAATTGTGAACTGGGCTGGATGGATTGAGCTGGTCCAGGAACCTCTGAGAGAAGACATGTGAGCAGGGTCTTAAAGGACAGCAGGGCTTAGATGAGCGGATAAGAGAGCAGAGCAGAGCATTGCAGGTCAGGGGACCCATGGTCTTAAACATCAAGCGTTTTCTCTTAGCTCATAGTTACAACTGAGGTATTCCAGAAAGCATCCCACAAACTCCGAGTACTTACAGCCTATTTTGTTGTAACTCTAGATTTTCCACTTCCTCCGAATGCAACTGGAACACACTTATCTTTTCATCAGGTTTGATATTTGGCATCTGACCTTCCTTTTAAAACATCAGCACATTTCAGCTTTTCTTTCAGTATGCTATTTATTTTAGTTTCCACGTTTATTTACATACCTGTGATTTTCCAAGATTAATTCTCTTAATGTCAAATCGTGTGACATTTCTGAACTATTGACATTATGCCTAGAGATTTTTAAAGAACAGTTATTTCCTTGTTACTTTCAGAATTAATGATCTGAAAGTGGTTCCTTTCCCTCCCTGCCAAATGAGGAGGGACCCTGGAGCAAAGTCATGTCCCAGGCTGCAGTGGACATTTGCTGCTCCTTGGCTTCCCAGCATCCATTTGCCCTCCTGTTCTTAATTATGAATCCCTTTTTGGGGATTCCTGTCTCCTTATTGTTGAGTCCCAGTGAGCCTGTTAAGGAACCCTTGGTTTCTCCTTGCCAAGAGTAGTTAGTGACTGAAGCTGGCCAATCAAATTTCACTCTAGGACAGTGCATCTTTTTTTAAAAGATATATTTATTTTAGTTTTTGGCTATGGTGGGTCTTTGTTGTTGCACGAGGGCTTTCTCTGGTTGCAGGCGTGGGCTCCTCATTGCATTGGCTTCTGTTGTGGTGGAGCAGAGGCTCTAGGCACATGGGCTTCAGTAGTTACAATGCATGGGCTCAGTAGTTGCGGCTCCCAGGCTCTCGAGCGCAGGCTCAGTAGTTGTGGTGCAGGGCTTAGTTGCTCTGTAGCATGTGGGATCGTCCCAGACCAGGGATAGAACTGGTGTCCCTTGCATCACAAGGCAGATTCTTAACCACTGGCCTACCAGGGAAGCCCTCCAACAGTGCATCTTGAACAGAATAACTCAAGGGTTGTTATGAAAGAAAAAAAATAATTGGTGAAGGATTTTCTTCATCAGAGGTGCTCTGAGATCATTGATTACTTCCTACCACTTGGGTGATTCAGAGTTGCCCTGTTTCTGCCTTCATGAGCCTCGTTCTTCAAGTCCTTTTTCAGTTCTCTGAGCTCTCTCACACCTTTCTAATAAATTCTCTCAATTAGAGTCAATTTCTATTATTTAAAAAAGTTAAACAAAAAAATGAACTCATTCTCTGACTCTATCAGAAAATCCAGTGTTCAGCTGTTTGCCAAAGTTACCCCCCCGATGTGGGGAAGCAGGAGGGATATGGATGGGTACAAATTTATAATTAAAAGAGATTGTGACAACTGATGCTTTGTCTTTTCTCAGTGCCCAGTGAATTGAATTGCCGTCTACATGGTTGTTCACGGAAGGAGCTGGAGAATCATATTTGATGCGCAGCCTTGTGTGCTGGATACATGCTCCACCCTCCTTTACTTGCTCTCTCCCCCAGGGGATGGTTCGAGTAGACAAAGTCAAGAGTGATTGATCGAGTCAAGAGGCCCCAGTGTTCCCTGGCTTCCTGGTTGAGTTTGGTCCTCCTAACTTGAGAGTGAGTGTGAGTTTTCTTAGTTCCCACATTGAGAGGTTGCCTCAGGCTGGCTGTGTCCAGCAGTGTGCTTGTAAATGTTTAACAAGTGGGTCTCTGAAAGAAAAAAAAAAAAGAAGTTCTGGTTCTTTATTCACTAGTATCTCTGCTATACTGCCAACCAAAACCTATGTGGATACCCCTGTGATGTCACTGAACATATAGCTAGAGAAAGGTGGTAGCAGTCAGCTCCTCGCGTGTCCAGGCCCGTGTCTCCCGACAGAATAACTCAGCTTCTCTCAAGGTGGGCCTGCTGTCCATGATTCTCTCACCTTCGCAGTTCCAGCAACCTCTCCCTCCTCTTGGCCCTTGGGTGTAGGGGGTGATAGCAGCTTCTGCTGCTCCCAGTGTGGTCTTTATTCCTTTGTGGGCTTTCTTTTCCTTGCGCACATCTTTGTAAATTGTCCCTGTGTAAGAAGACAAAACAACTATTCATACATAGACACAACTTCTCAAACTACCCTCCTTAGAAAGTGCCGTCTTTTTCACAACGAGCACAGTGGCAATCAGCCTCCAAGGTGGCCCCTAGCAGGCTGTGTCTCCTGTGTAGTCCCCTCATGTCCTTGTGTGGCCCCCTCCCACATTGTGTCAGACTTGGTCTGTGTTAACCGTAGAAGGTGGCAGAAGTGATGGCGTGTCTCTTCTGAGACTGGTCGTGAGCAACACTGCAGCTTTCTTCTTGGTCACTTTGCATACTCTCTCTTTTTCTGACTATTCGCTTTGGGGCGAACCAGTCTTCACATCAAGCATTCCCCATGTCGTAAGGAACTGAGGCCTGCAGTCAATCGTGTGAGTGAGATTGAAAGCAAATCCTCTAGCCCCAGTGAAACTTAAGAATGTTGCGGCGCCTGCCAACAGCTTCGCATCAGCCTCGTGAAGGACTGAGCCAGAGCCACCCAGGTAAGCTGTTCCTAGGTCTTTGGCCTTTCAAGACACTACGTGAGATACTAAATACTTACTGTTTGAGGTAATTTGTCTTGCAGCAATAGATAACTAATTCAGGCACCCTGATGGACACAATTCCCCTCTTATCCTTCATTTCTAGGGATTTGCCTCCTAAGTATCTACTCACTTCTCCCGTTCTCTGCTGCCATCATCCTAATCCAAGTCTGGACCATGGTGACAGATTTCTAACTGACCTTCCCGCTGACTGCACTCCAGCAAGAGTGATCAGTGGAAACCTATGGGTGATATTCTCCTTATTAAAATCCTTCCCTGGAAACCTGTTGCTCTTAGCATCAAGATTAAAATCTGTTTTTAAAAAATTATTTATGTGTGGCTGCACGGGCTCTTTGTTGTTTCACTCGGACTTTCTCTTGTGGCGAGCAGGGTCTGTTCTTCATTGCGGTGCACAGGCTTCCCACTGCGGTGGCCTCTCTTGTTGTGGAGCACAGGCTCTAGGCATGTGGGCTTCAGTAGTTGGAGCACTCGAGCCCAGAGGTTGTGGTGCATGGGCTTAGTTGCTCCGAGGCATGTGGCATCTTCCTGAACCAGGGGTTGAACCCGTCCTCTGCATTGGTAGGCAGATTCTTATGTACTGCGCCACCAGGAAGTCCAAATCTTTATATGGCTCACATGACCCTGGATAGCTTGCCCTTCTTACCTTTATAGTTTATCTTTGGCTACTCTCACTTGAACCTTGGGCTATAAAGTTGGAGTTGGACTGTAGAGTTGGACTATAAAGAAAGCTGAGTGCTGAAGAATTGATGCTTTTGAACTGTGGTGTTGGAGAAGACTCTTGAGAGTCCCTTGGACTGCAGGGAGATCCAACCAGTCCATCCTAAAGGAAATTAGTCCTGAATATTAATTGAAAGGACTGATGCTGAAGCTGAAACTTCAATACTTTAGCCACCTGATGCAAAGAACTGGCTCATTGGAAAAGACCCTGATGCTAGGAAAGATTGAAGGCAGGAGGAGAAGGGGATGACAGAGGATGAAATGGTTGGATGGCATCACTGACTCAATGGACATGAGTTTGAGCCACCTCCAGAAGTTGGTGATGGACAGGGAAGCCTGGTGTGCTGCAGTCCATGGGGTTGCAAAGAGCTGGACACGACCTAGTGACTGAACTGAACTGACCCTCACTTACACTCGCCCACCCTCCGTGCTTCAACTTTGGACTACTTTGTATCTCTTCTAACTGCTAAAGTTCTTCCCGGAATTGTGTACTTTAGGTGGACAGCTTAAATCACTCCTTTCTGGCAAGCTTCTTCCAACTTCTAGTCAGCCCAAATCATCCTTAATGTCTCAAGGGTCAAGACCTTAGAGAAACCATCCTGGTCCTCTACTAAGACTAGGGTTAGTCCGCCATTCAAGCAGTATTTCCTGGGAATCTGACACAGGCGTTCTCTTGGGATTTACAATATATAAGAGAATATCTTCTCCCATTTGTTCGTGGTATGTATGACAGTTCTAACCCAAATATGTGATTAATGTTCATCACCACTACTAGATTATAAACGTCCTGCAGACAGACACCACTGTCTGCCCATTACCAATGCCTGACTTAGAGTGGGTGCCCAATTTATATTTGTTGGAGAAATGAAATGAAATACATTTGCTGGAGAAATGTTGGAGTCAGACCGACCCAAATTTGAATACTTAATCTACTGTTTGCAAACTGTGTGGCTGGGCCACAGTTTCAGCATCTAGCAAATGTGAATACCCACAGTACCTACACTTCAGAGCGTTGACGTGAGGACGAAATCAGATAGTCCATGGGCAGGTGCTCAGAGCACTGTCTCAGACCTAACAACACAGTGCAGATGAGACGTTTTATTATTAAAAATGAACTTAGGGCTTCCCTGGTGGTCCAGTGGTTAAGAACCCACCTGCCAATGCAGGGAGCATGAATTCGATCCCTCGTCTGGGAAGATCCCACATGCCATGGGTCACCTAAGCCTGTACGCCGCAACTACTGAGCTCGCGCTCGGAGACAAGAGAAGCCACGGCAATGAGAATCCCACACAGCACAATGAAGAGTAGCTCCCACTCATCGCAACTAGAGAAAGCCTGCGTGCAGCAATGAAGACCCAAGGCAGTCAAAGATAAATAAAATGAATTCAACTCTGCATTCATGTCACAGAGCTGTCATTTTGAGACTGTCCAATTATTGCCATCAACATTTTTCTAGTCACGCTTTCCCTCCTTCTTCCCATTAGCCTCGCGTTGTTGTTGCGCAGCTTAGCTAAATATACTTGCTTCAGTCCCTTCAGGATTTCTCTGAAAACTTGAACCGAGGCAGCAATTTTTTGTTTGCTATAAATTTCCCCACTTACGGGAAAGATTTTTAACATGCATGTATGTTTGGGAGAAAAGGGAAATGATACATATCCTTCAGGGGGATTCTGTGTCAAGGAATTAGCAGTAATAAATAGGAGTCTCTCTTATCTCAAAGAACACAGCAGATATAAATCAAAGTGAAAGAAAACTAGGAAGTCACGTGGCCACAACTTTTGATTATCCTCATCAGGATTATTTATAGCAAATCTTGATGTGCATTTCTGTTGAAAATATTAAATGCATAGAAGGCATGACTTAAAACATACCCATCATAGGATAGTGTGTTCATTCCTAAAGCTACATGGTGAGACCAGGATTAACAATAGTTTTGTGAGCCATGAGCTTGGGGATAGTAAAAGCAACCTTAGTGACTTGTTTCATGGGTTAGAATCCCTTCCTGGTAGTTTCCTTTTTAAGGGGAGAGAAGTCACCTCTGAAGTCACTCTCCAACACTCAGCCTTGGCTCTAACCCAGAGTATGTCCCTTCTTCAGCTGCGGTATGCTAGAAGCACCGCCTTGAATGGAATGTGCTTGCTTTTTTAGCAGCATCTGCCAGCCGTATGACTTTTGATGCAGAGCCCTGAAAGCAGGACCATCTCTCATCAGAAATCTGCCACCCCTGGTCCTGCCATGCTGAAAGGCTTGGAAGCTTCTCAGAACAGCTCATTCTCAAAGTGTTTCTCAGAATCAGAGAAGCGCTCCTGCGGGTCTGACCAGTGACCAGAGAAATACTCAGAGACCCCAGAAGCCTGCCTCACTATGCAAAGGAGAGAAGAAAACAAAAAGGGAGAGAAGGAACAGCCTCATATTTGCCAAACCCAGCTGCTCTTAAAAACCTCAATGCCTGTGCTTATTCACCACTTAGACATGTTTCCTAACTCAAAGCCTCCTTCCTTCTCTCTTGAAATCTAAAACTTATCCCTGCCAAGGCCACGAAACCCCATTCTCAGATGTTTTTTTATACTGCAAGGACAGATGAAGTTTCAGAAACGAAACCAGGCTCCCTGTACCCCAGAATTACTGAAATTTCCCTCTATAGTTTTTCTTAAAAAAAGAAAAAATTATTTGGTTGTGCCAGGTGTTAGTTGCAACATATGGGATCTTTGATCTTTGTTGTGGTTTAGTTTCCTGACCAGGGATCAAACCTGGACCCCTGCATTGGGAACATGGAGTCTTAGCCCCTGGACCACAAGGGAAGTCCCCCTTCTATAATTCTCAGAACTGAAATATTTCCAATATTCAGTGGCTTAAAAAGACCACTAAATCCTGAATTCATCTGTTTCCATGGGCCCCTAGGGTTGATTCAGGTAGATATCTGGAATTGGATATTCCTGTCCTCAAAGTCTTCTTTAAGCGGGAGAAATCAGTGTAAGATACAGCTCTGAAAGTGGAGAAGCTTGTGAGAAGCTCAGCTGTCAACAGTGGCTGGCCATTGACCTCCTGGAGAGACTGTTTCAGACAGCCAAAGAGCAGGGATTCTTTTTTACTCCTAGAGCGTTTGACTGATAGTTGCGCCCATCTTGAGAGTATCAAGAATCAAGGATGCTTCCCTCTTATCTATGTGTTTACTTTCTTCATGCATCAGTCAGCATCTTTATCAAAAATGTGCTAATGGTTTTAGGCCTAGGTGTGGCTCGGCCATAAAGCTGCCAGTGCAGAAGATGCAGGGACTCAGGTTCGATGCCTGGGTCGGGAAGATCCCCTGGAGAAGGAAATGGCAACCCTCTTCAGTATTCCTGCCTGGGAAATCCCATGGACAGAGGGGCCAGGCGAGCTCCAGTCCATGGGGTCACAAAAAGTCAGACATGACTTAGTGACTAAAGACAATGAACAACAGCTTAGTTTGATTAGCAAAGGTCCCCTTTATTCAGTTGCATGTCAATTTCTGAGGAGTTGAAGGACTAGGTAGAATTGTGGCTGAAATTAAATTTTGCTGTTGATTTCTATAAAGAAAAGGAGCTATTGATAGGGGTTAGGACAATGTCAGTGTTCCCAGTCATACCCCTAGTTAACACTTACTGTTAATATTAAGGTATAGGAAGTATATCATTTGGGGTCCCAGCAGGAAATAAGTAGACCACTCAAATTAGCATAATGTATTAAGTGTTATACATGTTATAAAAAGCTAAGTACAAAACTGAAGGCAGAGCTAAGGGAGTCGTAAGGTATGGGATGAATTCAGAAATGGCAGCAGCCGAATAGTTATCACTCCTGGACCCCAAGGGACAAGGTGAGGGAAAGTTACGGAGCCTGGAAGGAGAATCATGCATAGCAGGTGCTAACACTTTGAGAGGCGCAGTGAGTAGATCACAGCCAGTCCAACGCAAACTCTCCCTCTCCTCCCTCCTCTGTGTCTCCTGCTAGACTCCCCTTTGACTCAGCACATCTTTAAGCCCAAGACACAGAGCCACATGGGGCACACTTGGGCCTGAGAGCAGAGTGTAGGAAGCAGGAGAGGGAATCTGGAGGAACTAGGATAAGTTATCTGACACCTCTGGAGTCCCAAAGCATGACCGACCTCCTTCCTACCCCTGTGTGACTTCTTACCTCTCCGTGACTCTTTTTCCCCAAGTTTAGGAATAAACGTGGCCACCTCTCAAGGCTTCATCCTCAAAGGGCATCCTGCAGACCTCTTGCTCCATAGGTTAAATAATGCTCACCACTTTGCACAATCTCTAGGAATGTAGCCTGACCTCCACCTAATCCAACTGTCTGCTGGACAACCTGACCCAGATGGCCACTGGTACTCTGAAATCCACAGATTCCCAAATCCAGCATAATCTTCCACACCCTCAGCCCCAAACTGGCTCCTCTTCCTCCCAACTCGTACTACGTCACTTGGAAATACCATCCTTGCCCAGTGACTCCGTCTTGCAGGCTCAGTCATGCTTCTCTGTGCCTGGCCTTTCCTCAGCTTTCCCTTTCCCCATCGGTTGGTTGCAAAGTCATCCACCTTCTCCTTCAAGTGTGTTTTTCTACTGTGTGTCCCATCTCATGACCAGGTTGTAGTTAGGGGTCTTTAAACGCATTTTACCTGGACTACTGTAATAAATTCTTAACTGTTACCCTAACTCCTGTCCACTCTGTACCCAATCTAATGTACAGATAGTTGAATTTGTTGCACCAAGTTGCCACACTAATATGGCCATCATCTTTGCCTCTGTTCTCCTTGACATTTGAGAGGAGGGAACAGTCTGTAAGATAAATATTCCTAAAGCAGTGCTTGTAGCAGGGCATGAAGCATACGTGACAATCTGAGGCCCAGAGAACCTGCTTGTCCACATAACCCACCTGTCACAACCAGGGCTCTAAGAAGCCTTTGATGACTCCCCTTCACTTTCTGTTCAGTAGAACATAACACTTTGCAGCTTTCCATTCCAGGCTGTTTCTACCATGTGTTCCTAACTCATCTGTTCAGGCTTTTATCCTGAAACTAGCCCATGTACAGCCTATTCTCAACAGCTTGTTCTGGGATACAGCTCATAATCCTCCCCATTCGTGTCTTTGCATGTACTTTCTTTTACTTAAATTGGCCTTCGCTCTGTTGATTCCTCAAGATCTGCTTGTTCAACATCTGTGTACCTTTCAGAGAATAGGCCATAGTCCTCTTCCTTTAGACTCTCCTTTACAAAGTCCCTTACAAAGACTTCCTGGATTTCCCTAACCAAATAGGGTCTTTCTCTCCTTTAAATCTCTTTAAAAAAAAAAAAACTGTCAGTACTTTGATTTTACCCTGGTCTTTCAACTATTTGTCACTTTGCTCATGGCTGTTTGTAGACTGTCTTTGGCCTTTATTATACTATAAGCTTCTTACATGCATGGCCTATACCTCCTTCAACTGTTTCCTATTCTATCAGTATTAATGTAGTGCATTTCACAGAAATATTCCTCATTATTACTTTTAAATATTGATTTATTAAAAAAAAATACTTATTTTGCCACATCGGGTCTTAGTTGTGGCACTCGGGGATCTTCGCTGAGGCACACGGGCTTTCCATGAGCTGAGCTTTGAAGCTCACAGGCTGAGTAGTTGCAGTGGGTGGACTTTGTTTCTCTGAAGCAGGTGGGATCTTAGTTCCTCAACCAGAGATCAAACTCACATCTCCTACATTGGAAGGTGAATTCTTAACCACTAGACCACCAGGGAAGTCCCTGAATTTTGACTTACAATACTTTTCTCCCTCTAGAAAGAATTATCCCGGTACTTTTACTTTTATAACTATATATCTCTTATGTGTAATTCCTTTGGCAGGAAGGGGTTAAGTTTCATTATTATTGTTGGTTTCTTGTCTGCTAAGATGATGGTATTTATCAGAGCATATTTCATTCCTTTGAATCCTTACCACTCTCCTTGGTAACTTGGTGGGAGATAAAGACCAACGGGGCTTCCCAGGTGGCTCAGTGATAAAGAATCTGCCTGTTGATGCAGGAGATGTGGGTTCAATCCCTGGGTCAGGAATATCCCTTAGAGAAGGAAATGGCAACCCACTCCAGTATTCTTGCCTGGAAAATCCCATGAAAGAGGGGCCTGGTGGGCTACAGTCCATAGGATCACAAAGGAGTCAAATATGACTTAGAGACTAAACAACAACAACAACAAAAATCAACTGATCTAGTCTATTTTGTAAATGAGTATTGCAGGTAAGTTGTATATGTGACATATGTTGAAGAAATGAATGAATGATTGACAGCATGCATGCATAATATGACTGCTGCTAGGCATACCTTCTGTCTCACTGGATGTCTCATTCTGTTCAAATTCTGACTCTGCTACTACTGAGCTAAGAGACCTCGGAAAAGTCACTTAATTTTTCTGAACCTTAGAGAGTATGGACCACATTTTCAAATTTTTCTTTTAAGTTGAGGAACTCTTTTATAAAGTGAAATCTTACTCAGACATGCACTATGTAAAACTGATGAAATAAGAGAAGTATATTTGGCTGAAAGTGGGGGAAGCAGCTTTGGGGACTAAGGTGTAAAACCTGATAGACAAATGTGACCTTGAAAGTCCATACCGCAGTGAACTCCCTAATTAACCACTTTGTCAAAGAATACAGTCAGGGTAGAAGATGCAAACCAGTACTGACTGGTAGGGGTTTCTGAAATTCTAATTGAGAACGTTAAAAATGTGAAACTGCATACCCATTAGGATGGCTGTCATAAAAACAACAACAGCAACCCAGAAAATTACAAATGTTGGCATGGGTGTGGAGAAATTGGAGTCTTTGTGCATCGCTTATGGGAATATAAAATGGTGCAGCTGCTGTGGAAAATAGTATGGTGGTTCCTCAAAAAACTAAACATAGAATTACTTCATAATCCAGCAATTCCACTTCTAAATACATATCCAAAAGAATTGGAAGTAGGGCCTTGAAAAGATATTTGTACGCCCATCTTCATAGCAGCAAAAGGTTCTGTGTAGCCAAAAGATGGAAGCAAGCTGAGTATCCATTGATGGATGAGTGGACTAACAAAATGTGGTCTATACATGCAGTGGAATATTAGTTAGCCTTAAAAAGGAATGGAATTCTGACACATGCTACAATACGGATGAACCATGAACTAAGCTAGATGGAAAAGGACAAAAATATTGTATGATTCCATACCCTATATATTTGTTTGAGGTGCCTAAAGTGACCAACCTAGATAGCATTTTGAAAAGCAGAGACATTACTTTGCCAACAAAGGTCTGTCTAGTCAAGGCTATGGTTTTTCCAGCGGTCATGTATGGATGTGAGAGTTGGACTGTGAAGAAGGCTGAGCACCGAAGAATTGATGCTTTCGAACTGTGGTGTTGGAGAAGACTCTTGAGAGTCCCTTGGACTGCAAGGAGATCCAACCAGTCCATTCTGAAGGAGATCAGCCCTGGGATTTCTTTGGAAGGAATGATGCTAAAGCTGAAACTCCAGTACTTTGGCCACCTCGTGCGAAGAGTTGACTCATTGGAAAAGACTCTGATGCTGGGAGGGATTGGGGGCAGGAGGAGAAGGGGACAACAGAGGATGAGATGGCTGGATGGCATCACTAACTCGATGGATGTGAGTCTGAGTGAACTCCGGGAGTTGGTGATGGAGAGGAGGCCTGGTGTGCTGCAATTCATGGGGTCCCAAAGAGTCGGACACAACTGAGCCGCTGAACCGAACTGAACTGAACTGAAAGTAGCCAAGTTCATAGAGACAGAAAGTAAGTAGTAGTTAGCAAGGACTGGGAAGTGAGAGTGTTAGTACTTATAGTATTTGAGTTTCAGATGATAAAGTTCTGGAGACGGAGAGTGGAGTGGTGATAGTTGCACAGCAGTGAGATTGTACTTACGTGCCACTAAATTATACACTTAAATTGGTTGAAACAAATTTTATGTATATTTTAGCACAGTAAAAAAATATCCCCTAAAATGAGAGACAGAAACAGAATATATCAGTTTTGGAATTACGGCAGTATAGAGAAAATCTACACATTGCACATGGTACCCAGAATGAATTTCAAAATATCTAATGACAAAGTTGTTCTCCATTTTAGCATATGGAATTTCTTGAATGCTGACCTCAGGCTAAAGTCCATACTTACTGGAGAAAGACTTTTCTTGTTGCTTTTGTTCTGTCGCTAAGTTGTGTCTGACTCTCTGTGACCCCATGGATTACAGCATGCCAGTCTCCTCTGTCCTTCACTATTTCCCAGAATTTGTTCAGATTCATGTCCACTGAGTCAGTGATGTTATTCAACCATCTCATCCTCTGTCGCCCCCTTCTCCTCTTGCCCTCAATCTTTCCTAGCATCAGGGTCTTTTCCAACAAGTCGGCTCTTTGCATCAGATGGTCAAAGTATTGCAGTTTCAGCCTCAGCATCAGTCCTTCTAATGAATATTCACTTCAGGAGTGACTGGTTTGATCTCCTTGCTGTCCAAGGGACTCCCAAAGATCTGTACAGCATTAAATCAGAGGTCATTCCAATGACTTATAGGACAAGATAGGTTGTTCCTTATTCATGACAGTGGTCTCTGAATTCTAAGACTCCAGGTCTTAATTTCTATCAGAAGTCAGGAGAGAACCTCTGCAACAAAGCTAAGGACTGTGACCACATGCTACCTCCCAGTCAAGCTTGTTGAGGGAAGAATCTACGAGTCCAGAGTCAGCCCTGATAGCCCTGTGTGTCAAACCTTAGAAGAAAACTCAGTCACAGTAGCTCTGGCTGGGGCAGCGTTCAGCCATTGTTGGCCATAAAGTCCAGGAGTAGTGTGAGGTCACTGCTTGGAGCCAGGGCTGGCGCCTCCCAGGGACAGCATAGACTGGGTCCATAGGTTACAACTTGTCCTTTGTACCGAAGTTATTTCTGAAAAAATCTTGCTGCTAGATAATTAACAGGCAATCTTGTCATCTGCTGTATATTAATTTGGCTGTCCTAACACAAAACAATATTATTATATAAATTTAGACAGTTCAAGACCAATATGGCAGCTTTAAAATAGTCAGACACAAGCTTTGGCGATCTTATTTTCTCTATTATCTTAGAGTGTGGTCCTTATCAGGATCCAAGATGGCTAATCATATTTAGCAGCAAAATGAAGAAAAGGGGTTGGGAGACATGCTTTTTTAGTTACAACCCTCAAAATTACATACATTCCTCCTGCTCCCATCCCAAGACCAGGGAACACTCAGAGGCAAGGTAAGCTAGGAGATGGGATCAATTCTGAGTGTCCATGTGTTCAACTAAAATTCCAGGGTTCACTTACTGAAGGGAAGAAGTTGGAACTTCCAGACCTGAGCATTCTCTCTACTTAAAATCCTGGTGATCACTCGCATCCCACCATCCAAGTAGATGACCTGCATCTGGAGTATTGGGTCCTATCAGCAGTCTTTGTCCTGGACTAATCTTCTGGTTGTAAGTTTACCTTACACTTAATTCCTCGGGGGCTCCTTCTTAAGAGTCACAGAGTGGTTATGCTCTGAGGTTCTCAGTGACCACCTGACCCTGTAGATCCGTCTTCATTCCTGAGTTTGATAGAACATCCTATGGCTCATTTCATTGCCACCCAGGCTTCCCTAGAGATCAGTAGAATTAAGTACAGTTTTCACGCTCTTCTATGTCACAATGAGGATGTATATTCCCTATACACCAATAAGAAAATCATTGTCCCCATTTTACCAGCAGGTAATGGAGGCTCAGAGATGTCAAGTAGCTTTCCTCAGGTAACCCAGTGAACAGAAGTGGGATAGCACACTTTCTTGCAGGGAAATTATGTCACTGGAGAGTTTTGTACAGAGTTGTGTTGGGATGTGACTTCTGTTTTAAAAGCAACACTCACCTCCTATGTCCAGGAGAGTGAAGTGCAGCAAGGGTGGAAGCATGGATGGCGGTGACGAGGCCACCACGACAATGGAGGAAGAACTTGATGTTGGTGTGGACCTGCGGGAGGCCAAGAGAGAGGGTCAGGGTTTGGATGTAGTTGGAAAATAAACTCGATGTGTTGATCGGTGTGAGATGTAAGGGGGAAATATGTGAATTTTATGGTAGAATTTTTCAAATACTGATTTATTTGGCTGTGCCAGGTCTTCACTGTGGCACATGGGATCTTTTAGAGCATGTTAACTCTTAGTTACGGCATGTGGGATCTAGTTTCCAGAGCAGTGAGTGAACCCAGGCCCCCCTGCATTGGGAGCTCAGAGTCTTCGCCACTGGACCACCAGGGAAGTCTCTACAGTTGAATTTTTGTGTTTCATTAGCGATATCTCATAGCTTTCAGAAACACTATGACTGGAGTGCAGTGAAAGGATGATCAGACGGAGGTTTGAGAAACATTCACAGTAATGTTTCTCAAGTAAGATGACTTTAAGGAGTCTCCAAAAAGTGTGTCTGTTTGTGTGTGTGTGTGATGCAAGTGTGCAGCTAGAGAACATGAAGGAGAACTACTGGGCCTTCAGCAGCGTGAAGACTTACGGGGTAGGAAGAGGAACCAAGAACGATACAGGGAAAATGGGATAGTTCGTCATCAGTTCCAGATGACTAGATTTCATACTTTGTGACTCAGTCTCTGAAAGAGAATGAATCAACATAGTACTACTCTTGCTATTTCGGGAAGTTTTCTATTAATGGTGCTAATACTCAATTCTCTTTTTGATTAAAGCATTTGATCATTTGAATCATCACTTTAAACGTCTGACAGTTGACAGAACTTCAGTTTAGGAAATTGGAAGGGTGGTTGGTTGACTTTTATCTTTTTGTTTCAGGCTGCTTAATTTGTACTTATGCAAAATGTGTTACATCCACCTGTGATGTGCTATTCTGTTCTTCCCACAGGCACTAACCTCATTCTTGTTTGGATTCAGGTGTGTTTTTTTTTTTTTTTTTGTATGTATGTGTGTATAAAACACTAAGATTAATGCTCACTTTTAGATTTATAAATAATGGAGGTAAAACTGGCTTTCAGTGGCTTTTACTTTACATGCTCAAAAGACTGAATTATAGTGTAAATGAGTATTACACAGGAAAGGCCCTTGCTTGCAGACAACGAATCCAAGATTAACTGCAGAGTGAGAGGTCTCCTCTTTTACAGAAAGAATCATTTAACTACTCCGGATGTTCTCAGTCTGCATTGATAGGCTGTAGGCTTGCAGACCCCACGGGAGTGTAGTGTGTTCCACAGACACCCTCCAAGTTGACTGTGATCTGGATTTGATTTTTCCTCCTGGTCCTAGGTCAGTAATAACCTCTTCTTGGTTGCATCTCATCACCTCTGATCACCACTGTGCAAACTCACAGTGAGAATTTGATCAGACCACCCCTGCATCTCTTCGCCCTGTAAAGTGTCTACTTACACTGTTTTACAGCCCACACAAATTTTCTTTGACCTGAGAATGCTTTCCACTCCTACTCTTAACCTTCTCCTACTGCTTCGTCTGCTTAGTGATTGAAAGTGTGCTTCCATTATGACTCTTGTCATCAAGAAATACCTTCTACTGCATCATGGGTTCCAGACTGAGGATTTTTAAATTTAGGAGGTGCAGGTTTCCAGAACTGTATTTGTACGTTCTCTTACCAGTTCTGATTAACGTGAAATGAAGAACCTGAGTGAACTTGTAGTAGCTGTAGCCAGCATCGAGAGCTGACCGTATGTCAAGCACTTCATATATTTTAACTTGTGTAATCCTTACAACGGAATTCTGTGAGGCGGGCATTACCACTATGTTCATTTTACAGATGAGGCAGCTGAGTCTGAGACCGCTTAGCTCACATGGTCAAGATTGTACAGGCAGAAACTGGGTTCGAACTCAAGCTGTGTGGCTCCACAGCCTACTCAGAGTACCTACACTCCTGTCTGTGTACTTCTTCACAGTGAACACTCCATTCTTGCAGGATGTCTCACACCCCTAGCTTCTGGCCCCGGACGGCAGTAGCTCACTGTCTGACACATCCTCTGACACCATCACTGAGAAATCAGAAGTACCCTCGTTCAGCTCCAAATGCTTCCCAATTCAACATCTCCAGTTGAGAATGACCAGGGGAAAAACGTATATGAGAATACATACGTACAGACTCTCTCCATCTACCATCTTTCTATCTCACAGCTTGTCTAAAAGTTTCATACGTTTTTATAAATTTATAACTTTAAAAACACACAGCAGCACAACTGATAGGGAAAGAAAAAGATCAGGTGATGAATATGAGGTAATATTGTAGGTGTGTTTGTAATGCTCCTCTTCAGTATTTGTGAATAAACAATTTTGAGCCTAAAATATCTTGGATTGTTTGATAGTCATTATTAAGTAAGATAAACTCTGCTGTTTACCCATCTACCAATTTATTTTTTTCTTTTTACAGTGCAAAGGTAAATGACTTCAGCCTGGGCCAAATCTCAGAGTCTTGCATCTGAAAGTCACGATTTTTTCCATGTTTATTTTTGGCTGTCAAATTCAGATCATCAGGCTTGTTGCCCTTTTACCAGCACCAAACCCTTCCTCGGGGAAACCATAACAAGTACAAATATTTAGTAGAATAAAAAGAAGCTTGGGGCTTTTGTGTTTGCTATGCTAGGTCCACTTCACTAGACTTTGTTCAATTGGAGCTATCTCCAAGGTCATCACACAATTTGATCACCTTAACAAGGTTGCAATGTGAACTCTGAACTGTAATGGGAAAGCCAGTATAGTATTGTGTAATTGTTGTTTATTTATGTATTTTTTAACTTTTTATTTTGTATTGGGGGTATAGCCAATTAACAGCACTGAGATAGTTTCAGGTGGACAGTGAATGGACTCAGCCATACACATACATGTATTCATTCTCCCCCAAACTCCCCTCCTCCTATCCAGGCTGCCACATAACATTGAGCAGAGTTCCTTGTGCTATAAACACAGTAGGTCCTTGTTTGTTATCCATTTTAAAATATAGCAGTGTGTGCATGTCCATCCCTAACTCCCTAACTATCCCTTCCCTCCATCTCCCAGCCCGGCTACCCCCCACCCCCCCCCCCACCCCCAACCATAAGTTCCTTATCTGAAGTCTGTGTGAACTCCATTTTTAAATGACTGCCTTCACAAGAATGTTAGGACGATGCTCTGAGCTATGTAGGAGGAGGGATACATTCACTTAAGGAGGAAAAGGGGTCAATGATGAGATGTATTCTGAAACAGATATATCTGGAATTCCCCACCCCCACCCCAGTTTGGTTCACTTATTAAAATAGCCTACTTGCCTTAAACAAAATATTGTATAATCTTATTCAACGTCTCAGGTGCTATCAACACCAGGTAACAATGTTAGGTTTTGTTCTTACCCACTATTGCCTATTACATATCTGTTTTACAACATGCTGCCAGGGCTTGAACAACACAGTAGATGAGATACCTTGATATCCCTGAGGACCTAAAATTTAGGCCTTTTATTATTAGAACTATTCAATGATGATATAGAGATTTAAAATAAGAATTTCCCTTTGACAGCTGTGAAGTGACAGACAAACCTACATACTCTGGTAAAGCAAAGTGTTGAAATACATATCATAATTCAGACAAAATGAAAGCAACTCACAAAAGATGTTCTAGTAGTTTCTTGAAATCTGATTCATTGAAATTGCCTTAAAATATTCTTATAAGGCAGAACATATTTTAAAAAGTTTATCCATAGTGTGAGCATGCATTTTTATTATTTTTAAGAAATTGACATGCCAAACATTTTTACTTAACCTTTGCCCTTTTCTTGAGTAAGGGTTAGAGATGGTTAAGAGGAATAGGGCATTGCTAGCACTTGCCAGGCCCCTTTTTGTGACGGAAGATTACAGTCTTCTGCAACTGGAATTTCTGGTGGCCTCCTGCCAGGGCAGTTTGCTCATCCCAATCTGTGGGAAAGAAAAAACTATTGGATCTGAGTAGCTAATAGGTTTGAGAATTCTTCATGAAAGTGAAAATGATACTCTTTAAAGTATAAAAGGATCTTCTTGGATGCATTAGCGAGAAAAATGAAGTGCACTTTACTTAAATTTTTTAATGTCTGCAAAAAGATCCAGTGGCTTAAAGGGAGACTTGCGTTTTATTTTAGTTCTTTACAAAAGACATTGAAAATATCTTTTCAACATTGCTGTTGTTATGCCTAAACAAATTCTCTTTCACCACTGAGACTGACTTCAAGTGGTGACAGTGTTGACAATGAAATAATACTGTTGACACAGGTACTATAGGTAAGCGCAGGATATATGCTGAATTGAAGTTGGGAAGAGGTGGAATCAGATTAAAGAAATAATTTAAAGAAGCACAAAGACCTCCTATAAAATAGGCCTAACTATAGATGATGGGGTAAATCTAAGCAAAGGGAAAAATAGCAAGAAAAATTTCAAAAGGAAAAAGCATGTACATGCTTCCTTTTGGAATATGGCAATTAAAAAAAAGCAATTTGAAGATATACATACATATATAAAATTAATTGGATAACTGAATCAAGTATTTTGGTAATTATAGAGAAAAAAAATCTTGGAAGCCAGGGCAAGTGTGGGCTCAAACTTTATAAATTGGTTAAATTCACCATCTAATTACTCATTTCTTCGTATTACTTTGCTTGTATTGTCTTGGGTTGTATTTTGAAAAGCAAACTAGAACCAAAGTTACATTTCACAGATCTGAAAATTAAAACCACAATACATCTATAAACATCAAAGGTTCCAAAGTGAAAGTGAAAGTTGCTCAGTCTTGCCTGACTCTGTGAATTTTCCAGGCCAGAGTACTGGAGTGGGAGAAGCCTTTCTCTTCTTCAGGTGATCTCCAAACCCAGGGACTGAACC
This sequence comes from Ovis aries, assembly GCF_016772045.2. NCBI lineage: Eukaryota > Metazoa > Chordata > Mammalia > Artiodactyla > Bovidae > Ovis > Ovis aries. The sequence goes on along the minus strand of NC_056063.1, from coordinate 21,243,355 downwards.
CAGGTTTCCCACGCTGCAGGCGGATTCTTTACCAGCTGAGCCACAAGGGAAGCCCAAGAATACTGGAGTGGGTAGCCTATCTCTTCTCCAGTGGGTCTTCCTGACCCAGGGATTGAACCTGGGTCTCCTGCATTGCAGGCAGATTCTTTACCAACTGAACTATGAAGGAAGCCCACAAGTCACAAAATTGGTACGAAGAAACTGAGAGGCGAAGTCACATTCATGAGACAGTCTCGTGTTTAGGGTATGGGCTAGAGGAGTCAATGTAGGCTGCAGAGTCTGCTCAGTGTTTGAAGCCCACCTCTCAGTCCCTGTTCAGGATGCTCTGATACCTCCAGGTGATCCCCTTACTGGGGAAATAACTACTCAGGGTTGTTGTAAAGATTGAGAGATAAAAGTATTTGTAAAACATGAAGCATAATGATTCCTAGATAAGACTTTCAAATGGCTACATCCCCTTCTTTTTCTCTCACACACACATACCCCTTTCATGCTTAATTCTTTTTTTGTTTTTGACCTTACCATGCCCCCTGCAGTGGAAGAACTGAATCTTAACCACTGGACCACCAAGGAAGTCCCTGTATTTAACTCATTTCAGAGAAAATATTTAGACAAAGGTTTTATGTGAAGTTTGTTTTTTTGCCTACTATTTCAAAGCAACTTGCAATATTCGATTGTACTTCAGCTTTTATCATGGGATTGACTGGTACATGGAAACCATATGTATGAGGCAGATGTTGGCTCTAGGTGTTTTTATATCTTTGAAATTCTGCTAATATTTTTAGTTTTTTTAAATGTGAAAATGGTTAATTTTCTTATGAAGTACATATTTCTGTTTTTTCTTCTTGCTTCACAAAAATCAAACACCTTATATAAAACTTCTGGTATTGCCATTCTACTGGCAATGCCTATAGCAAACTAGAAATTCTTGCAACTGAAACCAGAAACCCAATGATCTCTACAGAGACATTAAAATGATGATCTCTATTTAGCAGTGTATGAATAATACAAATAAATGTGGTAAAATTTTAATGGTCCAACAGATGTTATTCTCTCAACATATCGCCAATTTGAACATGCTTTACTTATGATAAAATACCTTTTTTTTTTTTTTGGCCATACCAGACAGCATGCTGGATCTTAGTTAAATGACCAGGGATCAAACCGATGCCCTCTGCATTGGGAGCCCAGAGTCTTAACCACTAGATCACCAAGGAAGTCCCAAAATACATTTTTAGCGATAAAGTACAATAAACAGATACTTCCCAACTCATGAAACATAAGAGAGAATAAGGTCATTTGTATGTAAAACTTTTGAGACTACAGTGCATATTCACAAACTATTGACTAGTGTTCAGAATGATAATCTGGTTAATCAAATGAGTTTTTAAAAGTTGCCATATCAATATTTCAGTGCCAAATGGAGGTTCAGTATAAATGAGTTTTACTACTGAAAATTATGTTATTACCACATTGGATTCTATACATGTATGAAAACATTTCTACATTTCTTCATAGTTACTGCGGAAGAAATTTGGCAATGTCACCACTCATTTCATTTTTTTCTAACAAGAGCTGCCGGGTTTTCAGTATCTACTGTGAACTAAGGACGTGATGCAGATGCCACACACATGCTCTCCCTGACCCTGGCAGCGGTCCTACAGAGGCTGTGGGGTGCCCTCCCAGTTCTCAGTACAGCCACAGAGCAGGTGACAGTGGCCGTGTAACACAGTTGGCCAGTCAGCTCTGAGAGGAAATTATTAGGGTGGTTCCAGAAAATCTCTTTTCTAAGGGAAAGCCAGTTCAGCTGACATGCTTTCTTTTCTTCTTCCCATCACTTCTGCCAAAGCAAACCTACAATGCATGAGGTGAAATAGCTCATTACCAGCTGACAAGCACACATTAAGGTTGGCCGAACAAAAACCCGAGAAAGCCTTATGTTCTTGATGACATTATAAAACTTAAGAGTGGACAAATGAGGCCTGCCTGGACAGCCTACCCCTGACATGGGTGATAAAAATAACCCTTGTTTTCCAGGTTTCTTATTCACGGATGAATGCAACTCTCAACTGATTCACCTGCAAAGAAAATGTTGACCTTTCAGTCAGTGTTTGAGAGGAGGCAACCCAGCTGATAGAAAATAGGACAATAAGTTGATACATAGGTATCAGAATTTTTAATAATTTGATTTAAAAGTGCTCTGAGAATCCTGGATTTTAAATACAATGTATTTATGGGAGGGTCCAATTGTTTGGGGTTATTGAAACATGTCCCTTAATCTTATTACAATATATTTTTACTTGGGCTGCTGCTGCTGCTGCTAAATCGATTCAGTCGTGTCTGTGTCCGACTCTGTGCGACCCCATAGACGGCAGCCCATGAGGCTCCCCCGTCCCTGGGATTCTCCAGGCAAGAACACTGGAGTGGGTTGCCATTTCCTTCTCCAATGCATGAAAGTGAAAAGTGAAAGTGAAGTCGCTCAGTCCTAGGTATCTTTAACCCTGGACCTCAGTTTACTTATCTTCGATACAAAAGAATCACACTAGATTATCTCTAGGATTCCCTGCACTGAGAACTTTTAGAATGCTCTACATGTTGGCCTATAGTGAAACAACAACACAGCCCCCAAATGCATAATTCCTGGCAATCTTATGAATACTAGTGAGCCATAAGTTTGTTTGCAACATAGAATTTAATACATAGGAATCACATTATACCTGAGACTTGTAGGAATAGTCCAAACAGACATGTAGTAGTAGTATGTTCTGTATTGAGATTTAACAGAAAAGTTCTGACTAGAATCACTTAGAGAACGTGGACTCAACCTTTAATTTTACTTTTCTAGACAGATCGAGCTTCCTCATGTGAAGAGTTGACTCATAGGAGAAGACTCTGATGCTGGGAGGGATTAGGGGCGGGAGAAGGGGACAATAGAGGATGAGACGGCTGGATGGCATCACGGACTCGATGGACGTGAGTCTGAGTGAACTCCGGGAGTTGGTGATGGACAGGGAGGCCTGGCGTGCTGTGATTCATAGGGTCACAAAGAGTCGGACACGACTGAGCGACTGAACTGAACTGAACTGTGTTTTTTTAGAAGAAAGCAAACAAAAGTGCTATACAGGTACAGTGCAGAGCATAGTAAAAGCCCTCTTAGCCAACACTGGTGATTGGTGGATTGAAAAAGTAAATTAAAGCAAAGAGATTTTTAAATGTTGCTGCATACCTTAACGTTAAAATAACTTGAACTGCAAATGTACAGTTGACCATCACACGGGGTTTGAACTGTGCAGGTCCACTTATATGCTAGTGTTTTCAACAGTAAGTACTACTGTACTATTTGATTGTTGGTTGATTGAATTTGTGGATTTGATGTGGACAGTGGATACCCAGGAGCTGCATAAACAGAGGACCAATTATAAATTATACTCAAATTTTCCACTGTGTGGTGGGACCACTAACCCTCTGTTGTGCAAGAGTTGACTGTATTTCATTTGTCAATCTTTTGAAATGCAAAATAATTGTGGATTTTTACTTTTTCCAGGTTTTTATAGTTGTCTTACTTACACTTAATTTGACAGCAGTTCATTTAGTGATTTTGTTTCACATTGCATGGGTTTATATAATAATTAGCATAATTACAATAACAAGTTCAGTGGGTATAAAGAGGCTTGGGCAGAAAGGCATCTGACTACACAAGCATGGAACTTGTAGTGGGTGAAGTTCACAATGATAGTAAAGGAAATTCTACAAGTTTGGGGCATATACTGTGCTGTGGAGGGACTCCCAAGTGGCTCAGGCATGGACAGAGGAGTCCATGGGAGACTTAAGAGATGTGGGTTCGATCTTTGGATCAGGAAGATCCCCTGGAGTAGGAAATGGCAACTCACTTCAGTATTCTTGCCCAGAAAATCCCATGGACAGAAGGCCTGGCGGGCTATAGTCCATGGGGTAGCAAAGGGCTGGACACAATTGAGCACATGGGCATTTATGTGTATATACATATGTGTGTGTATGTATATATGTATATATATTTTGTGCCGTGGGCATATTTTAATGAAGGAATGAGGAGCACCAGTTAATCTGGCAAATTAAATAGATGTCATGAGAGCTCCTATGTGCCCATCATCTGTGACAGATATTGCTTAATAAGACGTAAAGCTATCTTGCTCACTGGTTTAGAGCACCAGTCTTTGGAGACTAGCGAATTGAACATTAAAGTGTTGCAGATATCTCATAAGCTCTCACCCCATTATCCTTCCAGTTATGTTCTGATGAGCAGCAGATTCCTTCCTTATACTGTATTTTGTTGATTGGCTCCCTTATGTTTTCCTCTGTGTCCAAGTCTCTGACTTGTTTTTGATCCAGGTATCTCAGTTCCCAGGCTTCACAGGTGGCTCACTGGTAAAGAAAACACTTGCAGTGTAGGAGATGTGGGTGGCATCCCTGGGTTGGGAAGATCCCCTGGAGAAGGAAATAGCAACCTACTCCAGTTTTCTTGCCTGGAGAATCCCACGGACAGAGGAGCCTGGTGGGCTGCTCTCTATGGGGTTGCACAGAGTCGGACATGACTGAAGTGACTTAGCAGCAGCAGCAGCCAGTATTCTTGCCTGGGAAATCCCATGGACAGAGGAGTCTGGCGGGCTACAGTCTATGGGGTCACAAAGAGTCAGACATGACTTAGATAAACAAAAATCCCAGTTCCTACAGTTTGCACAGGGATTGGAAGCTGGTCCCTAAGCCCCAACTCTCATAGATGGGTCAATGACAACTGTCAGGCTTGCCCTGGATAATGCCTCCGGAATCAGATCCAGGTTCTGAGTCTATTGTTTTGTGACCGTGGATTATCTTAATTAATATTACTTGGTCTTTGTTTCCTTTTCTGAAAAAGAAAGAACACTCATCTTGCAGGCATGGGAAGTGCTAGCAGAGGGCCTGCACAAGTAGGTGATGAAATGCTTGTTTTCTTCCGCATTCCTTTGATTTCATATTCCTGACTCAGAGCTCTGACTACCTACAGGAATGCATGTTGAATGTCCTAGAGGCTGACCACCTGCCCTCTAGAATCCTTGCCCATGAAGAGCTCAGAAGATCTGCTTGCTTGTCCATATTATCCAATGAAAGGGCTTCCTTGGTAGCTCATTGGTAAAGAATCTGCCTGCAATGCAGGAGACCCGGGTTCGATCCCTGGGTCAAAAGATCTCCTGGAGGAGAGCATGGCAACCTTCTCCAGGATTCTTGCCTGGAGAATCCCATGGACAGAGGAGCCTGGCAGGCTGCAGTCCATGGGGTTGCACAGAATGGGACATGACTGAAGCGACTAAGTGGCAGCCGCCGCCAATGAAGGGATTTTCCCTGGAGTGTTTACTTGGCCGTCAGTATCACTGGTTGGCTTGGGCAACCATCCATTTCCCATGGCTCCCTTAGCATTTATTCTTTCCACTTTTGAATTTCTCTATAATTGATTTTATCGTTCAACACAGATGAAACATTTGCCATATACTGGCACACTGTTGTTCAGTTGCTAAGTCCTGAACCACTTTTGTGACCCCACGAACTGCAGCACGCCAGACTTCCTTGTCCTTCACTATTGCCCAGGGCTGAAGGCTGAACTGGCATATTAGGGTTCTGCAGAGGAATAACCAATGGAAACAGAATACAAAATACATACATACATACACACACACACACACACACACGCAGAAAGACAGAGAGAGAGACAGAGAATGAGATTGATTGATTTTAAAGAATTGGCTCAGAGGGTCATGGAGCCTGAGAAGTCCCGACATCCACAGTCAGCAAAGTGCAGTCCTAGGAGAGCCGATGGTGCAGTTCCAGTCCAAAAACTGGCAGGCTTGAGACCCAAAAAGAGCATGTTTCGGCTTGAGCCTGAAGACTGAAAAGTCTGAAGTCTAGCTCAAGGCAGTCTGGCGAAGGTCCTTCCTCCTCAGGGGAGAGTGTCCCTTTTGGTTCCATTCAGGTCTTTGATTGGATGAGGTCCACCCACTCAGGGGAGGGCAATCGACTTAACTCAGGCTACCCATTCAAATATTCTCATCCCGAAACACCCTCACATACACTGGGAATATTTGACCAAATGTCTGGGCAGCCTGTTGTCAGTTAACATCACACTGAGCACTGGGCTGGGCATGGTTCACAGTCTTGTCATTATTTCTGGTCTCAGAGAAGTCAGCGCAGCTTCTTTCACGTCCTGTTATTCCCACCTGTGCTCCCGAGCCTGTCCTTTCCTGTTGCTCACACCTACCCCACCCTGAGACCTCTCTCACACTTTCAGTTTACCCCTGCTTTTTCTCTACCTAAAAACATGTTCAGGTTTTTCCTTCACTTTAAAATAAAGGATCTCTTCAGTCCTTTGAGCTTAACATCCCATCCTCTTTTTTTAGTTCAGAAAGAGAAGTTTATATTGTCTGCCTTCAGTCATTCACTAAAATCCCTGGTGATCTAATTCGTCTTATTTCTTCCGTCTTTATATTCCTTACAAAAGTCAACAGTGGCTTCCTCAAATCTAACAGCTTTTGTTCAGTCTTCGCTTTAATATGTCATTAACTTTTGTAAAAAGAAATTCTCTTTGCTTTAGCTTTGGGTGTCTACCTTGTCCTCTGCTGATTTGAGGGGTTTCTCTTTCCTGTCCTGTCCAACTAGGTAATGTCCTTCATTGCATTTTGTATCTGTTTTGGCATTTATCAAATTCTACTCCATGTTTTAGTTATTTCTGTTGCACAGGTTTAAAAGGCAAGCACCTAGCCCCACTACTTATTCCTCTTCCCTGCTTGATCTTTCTCCAGAGTACTTATCAGCATCTCACAAGGTACAGAGTTTACATATTTATTGTCTCTCATCCTTTTCCCCATGGCAGGAAGGAATTTGGAACTGTTTTTTCACTAACATATCTCCAACATCCAGAGCAGCAACTAGTGTTCAAATAATAGCTGTTGAATTATTACAAAGATTAGGGCTGTTCAGTGCATAATTATCTATAAAACTAAAACATCTGGAAATAAAATATCTAGTAATAAGAAAATAAATCATGATACATCCATGAGATGGAATACTGTGCATTTACTGAAAGTCATATTTTAAAACATTAGTGGAAAATGTCCACATTATATTAGGTGGAGAAAAAGCAGGCTAGAAAAATACATGTAAAGAATCCTACTTTTATTTAAAATATAAAGAAGAAGATATATACTAAAATGTTATCAGTGGCTATATCTGTGTAGCGAAATTAAAAGTGACTTTTGGTTTTCTCTGTTATTTTTGCATTTTGTAAATTTTTGACAAATTCCTTTCAACAACCACAAAAAAAATTAAAGATAGAAAACCATAAAGCTTTGAAAAAAACGCTTCCTCTTCTGTAGTCTGAATGAATGTCTCACTTCAACTAAAGATACTATTTGCACTTTTGGCACTGATTATATTCTGCTTAGTATTGTCTGTCTTTATTTCTGCTAGGCCCTACACTTTCTGAAATCAGAAATCATGTCGTATTTTTTGTAATTTTTAGAGCCTTTACATTCTATAACTGTTTGAAAGAAAAAGATTGTATAATATTTTAGTAGCTGGAAATAATGTACAGTGTTAGTTGCTTAGGGAAACCATCAAATAATGCAATTTTCTTATGTCCCTCATGGCAGCCTTGAAAATACTCAGATTTAGAGCCATGTTAGGATGATGACTGTGGGCATCCTGTATTTTTATTTACTGGTTCCAGATGGTGACATAGGAAGATCTTGATTTCACTGCCTCCCATGGACACAACCTATCTACAGCTGTTTTTAGAATAATTTCCTCTGAAAAAACCTAAAAACTGGCAAAGCAAACCCTTCACATGAGGCAAACCAGAGAGAAACCACAGTGAAGCAGGTAGAAAAGGCTGAGATACAGTCTCACTGTAAACCCCACCCTTGGCACAGAGACCTCTAATCAGGAGGGAATGTTGCACTGAGGAGGGAAAAAGAGGAATGAGTGTGCTTATTCCTGAGGAGTGAAGGGTCAGACTATTTTTTGGGGCTCCAAAATCACTGCAGATGGTGACTGCAGCCATGAAATTTAAAAGACACTTACTCCTTGGAAGGAAAGTTATGACCAACCTAGATGGCATATTAAAAACCAGAGACGTTACTTTGCCAACAAAGTTCCGTCTAGTCAAGGCTATGGTTTTTCCAGTGGTCATGTATGGATGTGAGAGTTGGACTGTGAAGAAAGCTAAGCGCCAAAGAACTGATGCTTTTGAACTGTGGTGTTGGAGAAGACTCTTGAGAGTCCCTTGGACTGCAAGGGGGTTCAACCAGTCCATCCTAAAGGAGATCAGCCCTGGGTGTTCATTGGAAGGCCTGATGCTAAAGCTGAAACTCCAATACTTTGGCCACCTCATGTGAAGAGTTGACTCACTGGAAAAGACTCTGATGCTGGGAGGGATTGGGGGCAGGAGGAGAAGGGGACGACAGAGGATGAGATGGCTGGATGGCATCACCGACTGGATGGACCTGAGTTTGAGTAAACTCTGGGAGTTGGTGATGGACAGGGAGGCCTGGTGTGCTTCGATTCATGGGGTCGCAAAGAGTCGGACACGACTGAGCGACTGAAGGGTTTGTACCCCACATCAGGCACCCCAGTTTTTAAAACCAGCACCTGAGAGAATGATGACTACAGTACAAGTATTTTTACGTGTTTATTTACAAAATGTAAATGTTTACTTACATTTTTAATTAACTGTTGGTACATTACATGACAACTTCTGATTCTGGAGTCAATCTGACCACGATAGTCAATTTCAGCAATGACCACTAAGGTAATTAGGGTAGGCAGTGTTACAAAATGACCATGGGACAAATGGATCCAAAACACGTGGCTCAAGTTCAGAGAAGTTTATTTCTTGCTCTTAGGGATGAATGTTCTTGGTTGGCTGGCAGGTTTCCTCCACACCCTTGGAGTCCCAGTGTCTTCCATTTTACGGCTTCCCAGGTTATATAGCATGTGCACTGTATACTAATTTTATTTACTCATCTCTGCTTCCAGAAGGTCAGATTGTAGGTTCAGTGAGGTCAGATTCAGCAGATGAAAATACAGGATGCCTACTTAAATGTGAATTTCAGATGAGAAAACATACTTTTTTTTAGCATAAGTATACTCCACATAGTATTAGGTACATAATTATACTAGAAAATGACGTGTTATCTGAAATTCCAATTTAACCTTGGGTCCTGTATTTTATCTGGCAACTCTGTGTGGGTTGGGAGTAGGTCTATCTCATTTAACACAGAATCCCTAGAATCTGAAACAGTACCTGTCAACTTTAAGATAAATCTCTCAATAATATTTAATGAATAATTGATATTCTGCCTGTCAAGGAGAACCTATATGAGCAAAGAATTTTTATTATAATTAATTAGAGCAGTACTACTCTTAGTAAGAATATGTATTAAGTATCAGCCAAGAATAGTTATTATTGCTACTACTTGTTATAAGAATATTTATTAAGTATCAGCAAAGCATACTTAGCAACAGATGAGACCGTAAATGTTTTAAACCGTAAATGTTTTCAGTAAGGTAAATCGTTAAAATCTGTTTTCCCCTAGATACCTGCGGCAGCCCTGCCTCTCACTTTTCAGGTCTCTACTCCAATGTCATTTCTCAGTGCGTCTTCCCTGTCCTCTGTATCTAACGCTGCAGCCCTCCATTCAGTTACACTGTTAGGCTTCCCGCTGTATTCTTTCTCCTTTGCAGTTAGAGTGAAGGTACCATAGACTCACCTTGTTGACTGCCTCCCTCTCCCACTAGAATGTAAACTTCATAAGGGCCAGCATTTTCCGTTCTGTTTCATCCACTGCTAAATTTCTGGCTCCTGCACATATTCAGTTAATATTGGTTGAACCAATGACTGAATAAACACTGTTGGTTCTTTTATATTTACCATTCGTTTGATATTTACTTTACATGATGCAAGGTGGAGTTAATCTCACAGTATCATGATTCTGCCTCCATCTACTCAGTTCTCTCATGGTGTCTCAGAATTGATAAAATATGGGATGTTATCTTGCATTTCTAAAACAATCCTCTAAGAAGACAGGTCTTGCTGTATCCTATTTGGGGTCTGCTGACTTATGAGTATATTTTCATTATCTAGCTGTCTTTCCATAATTACTGCTATGTTTTAGGCTCCTTTGATAGAGAAACTGTTCCACTGTGATTCTGATTCTCAATCTGGATATGTTCATTTTCAATACTCATCTTGAGTTGCCTAAGACTTCAACTATTACTGTGAAATACTGCTCATTGGAAAGGTCTAACTTCTGTTTTTAAAAAAACTTAATTTATTATTTATTTTGTGGTCCCAGGTCTTAGATGGAACCTGGGCCCCCTGCACTGGGAGTGTGCATTCTTAGCCAGTGGACCACCAGGGAAGTCCCTCTTGTTAACAGTGGTCTCTAGAAGCATTCCAACCACCACCACCACCCCCCGCCCCTGAGGATTGATCTAATTATATAATTGGTATTACATAACATCATAAATTAGGATGACCAAAATTAAATTTCCTTATACATGTATTATTCAAACACTTTCTGCTGCATAATTTCACGTCTGATGTTTTTTGTTTATTACTTCAAGTTTGTCTGATGTTCTCAAACTGTCAACATCACTGACCGTTGTGGTCTCAAAGAGTAAAGCAGAGAACTGAGGAAATGAATGTAAGACAGCCAAAAGAAACTTTGTTAGGTTACATATGAGGAACACTAAGTTCATCTGATTAGTCTGCTCAGCTGGCACATCCAGATACCATAAGCCAAGTCACTGGCACATCATTATTTTTAAACTGTGTTACCCTGCTCAATTAGTTTTAAAATAATTTAAAAGGCTCTGGTTGGCTCCTACAAATGAATATAATTCGTCAGTTCTTAATTCTGTTAGAATAGCTCCATTTCAACAGTTTAGGCTATTGTTTAAACCAGAGTCACTAATCTTTGAGGGTTTTGTATAATTTATTCATTCCCTTTTAAATCAGGAGCCATAGCATTTGGGCAGCATTCCTTTAAAAACAGCAGCAAAAAGCATGTTTTCTCCCACATACTTCTTCCAACCAATGTCCTCCCAGAAAAAATTTTCCTAATCCCCCAGCTTGCCCCAGGACAGGGTTTAGCACATACTATTCCAACTAGTTTCCCCTCTAGCATTGCAAGAGCTCACTGTTTCTTCAGTTGAATCTGATGAAATAGTTGGCTTGCATTTGATGGGTTGTTTTAGAGATATAAGCCTACATATAACCAGAATCCTTCTGGAATCACATTGTAGAAGCACAGAGATTGGGTGAAGAAGAGATTCATGTTTCCCATCTTGTGCTTCCTGCAAGGCCTAAGCTCACAGAGTGGAACAGTGAGAGTCTCTGGCATTATTTTGCTTTCTCATTTTACATTTTTGTCAAACATAGTTGAATTCAAACAATTAAATAAGCATATGATGAAATTCACTGTTGTCTATATTGGTGCCACATTTATAGTTTTTTTTTTTTTTCCCCCTTTAGTTTGCAGATTTATTTTAGGAGTTTTAGATAATGTAATAACTCCAAGGTTATGTGAATTTTTAGTTACTTACTGAGTACTACTAGAGGCTAGACACATACATTATCCTTATACTTTTAGGCATATAGTTCATAATCAGCATTATTTAAGATTCATCTGAACAGCTTTTTAAAAAATGAGGTGTCGAAGGCTCATCCCAGTTTTCCTGTATCACTGTCCTCTGGGCTTAGGGGTTTGGTAAATTCATTATTATTTTTAAGCTCTGTTGATAATGCTGATGCACATCTTCTGGCCCAGAACCACAGGTTTAAGCCGTCATCAACTAACAGCTTAATTGTCAACCAGAGTCACTAAGAATAAACTTGGCCTACTTCACAGTTGTGTCTAGGGACTACTCGTCGATGCTTCCTGGTTTCAGATGGCCTTTTGATTTGCTGTCTATGTATGTCCTGATTTCTTTCCTGTTTTGCCTCGGGGCTTTGCTGTCCAATACTTCTGGGCTTCTCAACTGGAATCCTGGTCTTTGATCTCAGGTGTCACTATAAAGGTAGTTTCTGGTTATATGTCCCAGGTTGCCTCCTTGGACTCGGCTCTCCTGATCTTTGTGTCTAATCCCAAGTCTATCATATACCTCCACTATGAACCTAGAGCAACCATCTACCAACTCCATGGAGTTGGGGAAGAAAGACCATGCTGGCTCCATTGGAAATGATTTCAAATAACAGTAATAGCTAAGGTCAGTATTAAATCATGCTCATTTACTTCACTCTAGTTTGATTCCTTTCAAACACTACTTTGTACAAACTAAAAACTCCAATTTATATGGAAAAAAAATTCTTAGCCTGGCATAAAGACCCTCTGGACTTGACCCACCTTTCTGGATCTTATAACTGTCCTTCCTGTATCTGGTACTCCAGCCTAAGCTGAACTTGATCGTTCCCCAAGAAGCCACTGTCAGTGATGTGCTAGCTTCCTTTCTTTACTACATTTTCAATGTCTAGAAGGGATTTTCATCAGAAGCTTCTTTTCCTTTACCCACATATTCAAATCCTATCAATCCTTTAAAGCAGTGTTTCTCAAATCTGAGAAATGTAAAAAATAATTCTTATTCTAGAGAATACATTTTCTGACAGGCAGGAGTCCATAGACCACAGTTTGAAAAGCACTGACAGAGAAAACTGGGGACAAATTTTATGAAGAGTTCTTTCAGTTGCAAATTATCACTTTGAAAAAAAATTTTGTCTTTGTGACTTATAAAAAATTTGAATATTGTAATTAAAATAAAAACAAAAATTTTTAAAGTATCAAGGAACTCTTAATTCCTTATCTCCAGGTCTAGGATTCCATTTTGAGAAACATTGCTTTAAGGGACCACTTAAACTTACTGACCCTAGAAAATGTTATTTCCCCAGGGAAATAACATTTTTTCTTTTCTGAATTATTTAGTATCTAATCACTTTCTGTTCTGTAGTAGCTAATATATGGGCAATATTTTTCTAGAAAAACCATAAGTTCTTTGAAGGCAGGGATAATATTTTAATCATTTTTAACTCCACTTAGCAAATACTGGATGTAATCTCTCTACTCCACCTTATCTTGTAGTCTAAATCTCTTAAAAATACTTTACTCTTCCATGGAACCTACTCACAGAAGTGTATTACTGAACTAGCCCTACTATAACAAAAGTTCAGAGACTATCTTAAATGTTAGTAAAGTCTAAGTTAAAAAATTCAAAATTTAAAAAAATGCCACAAAACATGTTTTACGTTAACAGTAATAGGAACAATTTCTTTCAATGACCAGTAGGCAAATAATTAAGAATTTCAGAATAAACGGTAGAAATGTAAGGCTAGTAGGGAAGACTTGTCTTATATGGGTTGTATGTCCCTAAGTCAAACTGTCGACTAGCATATTTGAGGAAACTTTTCCTCGGACATTTAAGATTCATTATGTCATCTGGCTTGATGACAGGGGCTGGTTTTTAACCGAGAATGTCTTCCCTCATGCAGTATCTGGATGGAGCCTGATACAGTGTATGTGAAAGAGCACTGGAAGGGTTATGCAGAACCAATCTTACGTGTCACCTGGGCAGCCAAGTCAGTTTGTTTAAATAAAGAGTAATGGATTATGATTTGCCAGCGTCCCTTTTAGCTCTGAAAACTAACATTCGATGGCTCTAAGTAAATATGGCTTGACAGAGGTTACTTCTTTGGGTAAGACGGGTTATTTCCCTCCCAGTATAAAAAGGGCTATAAACAGTTTATCGATATTTGCATCTTTCCCGACTGTCCTTTTAGGGCTGAGTTGGTGGGGGGCGAATGGCTTATATCCTTTTCGGTGGGTCCTGCAACGAGAGGGGTACTGGCCAGGTCCAGCCCTCGCCCTCGGTCGCTGCCCAGGGCCAAGCACGGCTGCGGGCGAGGGTTGCCCGTGGTCCCCACTCCCCAGCGGGAGCGGTGTGACTAGCGGAGGAGATTAGTCCCTGGTCATAAACAACCTCTCACTTCCCCTCCCCCGCCCCGCCCGCGCCGGGGCCGGCCCTCCGAGGGCCAAGGAACCTCCTCCGACGACCGCCGGCCCAGAGCCCTCCTCTGGGGGGCGACCGCGGGCCTGCCGCTGACTCCTACCCGGGCTTTTGATCACGCTATACTCATCCCTCCTCACTGGCCCACAGGGAAGGGGTTCGCTACCAAGACCTCAGAAGAGGAGCTGAGGCCAACCTCCATTTCCCTTCCCCCGACCCCTACCACCTCCGACAGCCAAGGAGAGGCCGCCGTGCCTGACGCGCAGACTCACAGCCGCGCCGGCCCTGGGCGCGCCGACGCAGCCCCCACCCCACGGCCCTTCCGTGGCCAGTCTCCGCCCCTTCCCGGAGCCCGCCTCCGCGTCGGCCGGCCCGCCTGCTCTCCCCTCGCGCTCGCTCTCGCGCGCACCCGACGCCCCGCCTCTGCGCGTGCTCCATAACTGTTCCCGGAGCCGGCCTCCAAGCTTTCCCCGCCCCAGAGCTGTTTGAATATGCTAATAAGAGGCCAGGGGCCAGCCAATAGACTAGCGGGGCGGTGCGTCACGTGGCCAGAGGACGTGTCAGAGGGCGGAGCCTCTGCGGCCCCTGCCCGAGTTAAAACCGGAGTGTGAGGGAGAAAAGCGCTTCAGTAGCGAGAGGGGCTGAGAAAGTGGTGACACCGCCGGGGTGCGGAGGGAGTCCCTGAAACTTCTCCCAACAGCCCCAGGGCCAATCTCCCCTCAGCCCACTCCCCTCTTCGCCAGCTCCCAGGTCCCCACTCCCTGCGCCGGGGGTGGGGTAGGGAGCCAGGCCCGTCTCCCGCTGGGACACACACAGGGGCCGGGAGCGGGGACGGGACCCCCGAGGCGGGGGGGGAACGGACCGACAGACAGACGGCCGGGCGCCCGCCCCAGCGGGCAGGCAGGCAGGAGGAGGCGGAGGAGGCGGGGGTACGACGGGGAGGACTGGGTCCGGGGAGTTTCCTCTCAACTATCGGGGGAGAAACTCCCCGCAGCCGGAGGAAAGACCCAGACGGTGTTTTCCTCCCGGGGGCCGCGCTCCCCCGCCCCGCGTTAGCGGCGGTTGCCGCCGCCGCCGCCGCCACCGGCGCCTCCACCTCTACCATCTCCTCTTTCTCCACCACCTCGGGCCCCGGTGTCCCCGGCCAGCACTATGCCCATCTTACTGTTCCTGATAGACACGTCTGCCTCTATGAACCAGCGCAGCCATCTGGGCACCACCTACCTGGACACGGCCAAAGGCGCGGTAGAGACCTTCATGAAGGTACCGACCGACCGAGCCCGGGGGGCGACCCCGGCCCGGCGGCCCGCGGGCGGCAGGGGTTGGGGGGAGGGCGGCCAGGGGCGGCGAGGCGGAGGTGTCGGGGACCTGACTGCGGGAGCTGCCGGGCTCGGGGACCCCCTCCCCCACCGCGCGGGCGGGCGGGCGGCCGGGCGCTGCGAGCCGGGCTCGGCCAGGGCCCGGGCTCCGGCCCCGGGCGGTGTGTGTGTGAGGGGCCGATGTGTGTGTGTGTGTCTGTGTGTTGGGGGGGTGGGCGGCCGCGGCGTGTGCGGTAACTGTGGGGGGGGGGGGTGCGGCGGGGCCGCTGGGCGCCCCTTCTCCGCCTGCTAACCTCGCCTGTGTGCTTTCCTCTCGCCCGCCCTGTTCCTGCTCCCGTTTTCCACCCGTTCTCCCGCAGCTCCGTGCCCGGGACCCTGCCAGCCGAGGAGACAGGTATATGCTGGTCACTTTCGAAGAGCCACCCTATGCTATCAAGGTAACAACCCTCGCCCTCCCCCTCCCCTTCCCCGTCCCTTCCTCTCTCGCCCTCCCCGCCCCCCCATTCACCCTTCCTTATGCTCCCCTCCCCCACCCGCTGTGCTCTAGGCGCTGAGGTCTTCTCCCCTGCGGGCTCCCACCCCCTCCCCCCGCTCCGGAGCGTCCCGGCGCGGCGCGGAGTCGCCGGGCCACCGCCGTCCCCTCCCCAGCCCGGCCCGGCGGCGGCGGCGGCGGCGGCGGCGGCGCGGCGATCAACATGGCCGACATTTCCCCTCCGCGGCGTGAGCGGCAGCAATGAACTGTGGGGGATATTTATTCAAGTTAGCCCGAGTGACAGCCGGGCCCGGCCGCGCAGAGCCCGGGTTTGCATTAAAGGGGAATCGGCTCGAGGCCGGGGCGTGCCGACGGGCGGGGGGCTTGCGATGTGGGGTGGGGTGGGGTGCAGCGGGGCCGGGTCTCCGGATTCTCCCCGAGAGGGCCGCGGGGCCGGTGGGGCAGCTCCGGGTGAACTTCGGAAGTGCTGCTCACTTCTGCTTTCCACCAATACCTCTGCATCCCCGGATTTTTGGGCACGAGGTTGGGGAGTGCATCTCCCCGGGAAGTTATGAAGTATTAAGGCTGGTAGCCACGGAAAGCTGTAGAGCCAGCAGGTTTATTCTCGGCCACCTCTGGAAGAGAGTTTCTTTAGCAGAGAGACGGCATTGACACTTTACCCCAAACCGTACTGTAAAGTCGAGCAGCTGCTTGGTGAACGGCAGATTGTTAACGACCGTCCGTGTGTACCTGGCTTTAAAAGGTGAAAAAAAGAAATTCTCACATTTTTCTTTTCAGGCCGGATGGAAAGAAAACCATGCAACGTTTATGAATGAACTGAAAAACCTTCAAGCTGAAGGACTTACGACTCTTGGCCAATCCCTAAGGACAGCTTTTGATTTATTAAATTTAAATAGATTAGTAACTGGCATAGACAACTATGGGCAGGTAGGTTGAATATTAAGGTGGAAACACAGTTGATTTTTCTTTCTGTGGACAAGCAGCCCAGTCCAAAAGCTATATACTGTGAAATACAAATATGAAACATTGCAGATTAAAATACAGTATGCACATAATACAAAGTGGAATTCTGACCACAATGTATATGGTTTTATAGCTCTCAGGTTTTTTTTTGTTTTTTGTTTTTTAAAATGTATTTGGGTTCCGAATTTGAATCTGAATGCTATAAAGTTGACATAAATTTAGTTTTAATCTCTTAAAGCTCACTCAGGAAATAAAAGGAAAACATCCTGTTTCACCACACTGTTTCTCTGATGGCCTACCCACTGGCAACTGCAACCCTTGCAATGACTGACAGACACTAGTTAATTAAAATGATCTTAAAATGTTAGAGGAAATTATTCTATTTGTTGCAAAAGGGCTTAGTTTAACTGTGTTGTATAACAGTTCTGAAAGGTGAAAAGATTTTCAGTGTACTGGCTGAGTACATTAAGATTTCTCAGCTTTTAAAGTGTGTTCAGTAAGCCACTGCAGGAAGAATTCTGAAACCATTCTTGAATTAAATGGCAGGTTCAGAATTTTGTTTTTAAACTCCCAACCCTTGAAAGAGAGGCTGTTGGAAAATCTGAAAGAACCCTTCCTTTCTCCCTGAATTCCCCCAGTTCCTCGAATACTCTTACTCTTAGCTGTTTGAAGATGAGACAAGATACTTAAACCACATGATGGTTCACTATGGGATAATGCAAGGTGGTCCATTATGACACTTTTTGAGATAACTGGCCCAGGAAGTAAAAGATGACAGTTTCTATGTTGTGCAGAGCACCATTACCACAGTGACACGTTTTGGTATACATTTTATTCTTTTCACAAATTCCATGAGCCACACTTTTCATTAGTTGCACAAGTTTCAGGGAAATCTTCCCACAACTACAGCTTTTGGGTTTTTTTCTATATAGAAGCAGAATTGTTCTTTTGTTTAGAAATGTTTATGCTTTAGTTCTTAGGGATGACTACTCATTGCCTAAACATCTTTGGAAATGGTTGAATGTAGTCCTGTTGCATTTAAAGTATACATTTCAACTTGGAGTCAGTTTGTTTCTGTTTTTATGGAATTGTACTTCCACTGTTTAATTAGTAAATGTGTATTTTCTTATACAGTAATTTTTTTGTTTCCCCTTTCTATGCTGCTTTATGTTTCAGCTGTTAGTAATTTAGGGAGATTTGCCATGAACTTTTCAGTTTGTTTCTTTAAAATAATGGTTTTATTTCCCTTTCAGATTCCTTTGTTATCTGTAGTACTATGCAGTCTTAGTGCTTAAGGTCTTGATCTAAACTTTGAGTTCAAAGTCAGATAAGAAACTTGCCCTTACTCAGTTATCCTTATTTCCTTATTATTAGATATACTTGTTATTTGGTTGTTAGGTTGTTAGTGTATAGCAGAAGTATTAATTTTCTGTTTTTCTGCATCACATTTCATAAGTGGGAAAGACTCTTAGACATATTTACTTCCTCCTATTAAAAATATTTCTTAGGTGTTTCCTTGGGAAAAACTGTCATGGAGAGGCTGAGGACATTTGTAACTTAGACCTATACTTTCTTTTTCACAATTGTCTTCCACCCGGGAACACTTAAGTTCTTGTCTATAAAGTTCACGAAAGTTTGAGGTTGAATGTGGTCCTGCTGTGCTCTTACCACTTGCACCAAGAGAAGAGCCTAGAGATAGGGATGTTTTTGAATGTCAGGATTTATTGATTCAACAAGGGGTAGAGATTATGCCTTTTAGTTATTTTGATGAATAAGTGAAGAGGCAAGGAGTAATATCCTGAGTTGACACATAAAAATGATACTAGCATTAAACTAACTTAGGAAGCCATAATTTTCCAAATGAAAATGATGATTGAGTAGCCTTTTAATTAGAAGAAAATGTCTTTTCAGAAGCTGTTTTTCATCATGAGGCTTTTCTCTTGCTGATTTAAATACATATTTTCTTGTTAAGACAAATGATCGAGAATTTTGAGTGTCATATATTTAATAGTGAATAGTTCATATGTTTTCTTTGTGAGATTGTCTGCCTGGTTTTTGTGGCGTACCTGTTTTCTGTAACCTCAGTGTTTCTACATTGAGTACTTCCCCTCCCATACTCTGTCCTAGATCTGTGGAGCCCATAGTACTAAATACTTCTGTATAATCTCAGTAGTTGAAGGAAATGAGAAAAGGTGAGCTAGATGAAAGGGCATATTGAGTTTATAAAGCATCTAAAAACCTTTATATAAGCTTCTGAAAAAGTTTTCCCAAAACACTTAAATGGGGTTTATATATATCTGCATATTTATACAGATACCTCCACACGTCCGTGCCACCCACATACGTGCACATACGGGTTTCCAGAATCAATTCCAAGAGTTTTTAATGTCTATTGCATAAGTTTCATTAACATACTTAAAAATAAAACATGTTTGAGCTATTAGCTAGTATAGTAAGAACTTGCAGGGCATCAGCAAGGTTAAAGTGGCTGAGAAAATGAGTATTCATGAATGTCTTCTCAAGCACGTTGTATATCTTACTAATAAATTCTTTGCATGTTGAAGTCCTTATAAATAATTTTGACAATTAGTACCATTTGCTGTTACTTCTTACACTCATGGGATGATGTGTAGTCAATCTTCCTTATAAATTTTAGTAACAACTTAGTCAATTGCTTATCATTGCAGCTAAATCTGATAAATTTTTTTTAAAAACATGTGTTCACCAGGGTTTCAAATAATGCTGAATTTTAAAGAGGCACTGAAAATTTGATCCTGCCTTAATATCTGTTGGACATGTATATCTGATTAAAATTTCATATGTAGATTGGTTTATTTTTCATACTTTAGCAAGTTGTTCTATTATTTTCAACATTGTTAAAGTTAGGTTCCAGTTAGGTTTAGCTTCTAAATATTACTCTGACCTGCAGTTCATCATTTTTGTCACTGGACTGATTCCACATTCCTGCTACTCAATACACTAGTACTGATTCAGTTGTTCCAGGACTTAGAATGGTACCTTCTTCTCTATACCTTTGGTGAAGACAAGCTTTGAATAATAACATAAAAGGAGATAAAATATGTGTTTGATTTTTTGAGGGATTTCTATTCCAAGTGTTTACCTCATTGAAAAATGGCTTTTAGACAAGATCAAATTGAGTGAATCTCAGGGAGAATAATGCCAGCCAATTTCATTCTTCAGCATAAAGAGCTATTTGTGAACGAAGCAGATAATTCAGGTAGATTTCTAGTAATACTGCTTTTTTCTCTTCACCAAAGCGGTAGCCATTTAGTTCTCGGGTAGTATGTATAAAGGTTTCTCTTTTAACACTGGTAGGTGAAGTAATGAAAGCTTGATTCCCATTTGGGTTTTTGGTTTCCTTTAGTCTACCAAGAAATGTATAAACAGTAGTTTGGTATTTATTGACCTATAGATATCTTTTCAAAAGAAAGTAGATTATTATCCTTGAACATTCTGTGAAGTCCCTGAACCTTTTTTTCCTACTTTTTAAATTTAAACATGTAATAGCAAATACACCATCCTAACTATTTTTAAATGAACAGTTCAGTAGTGTTCAGGTTATTGTGCAGCCAGTCTCCAGAACATTTTCATCTTTCAAAACTGAAACTCCTTTCAAAACAATAACTCCTTATTTCCCCCTAACCCCAGCCACTGGCAAAGAAAAGCACCATTCTACTTTCTGTTTCTATAAATTTGACTGCTCTAGAGATAGCTCCTGTAAATGGAATCATAGAGTATTCCATGTTGTAGCATGTACCAGGGTATCATTTCTTTTTATGACTGAATAATATTCCATTGTGTGTATATACCACATTTAAAAAGTTTCCTCTGTGCATCCCATGTTTTGCCTGTGTGTTAGTGATGGCACTTCGGCTGCTTCCACCTTTTGGCCATTGTGAGTAACACTGCTGTGAACGTGATGTGCAAGTGTCTCTGGAGATCTGCTTTCAGCTCTTTACATCCTGAAGTAGAATTGCTAGATTGTTTGATTAATCTGTTTTTTAAAAATTTAGGAAAAGGCCATATTGTTCTACATAAAGGTTATACTGTTTACTACTCCACCCAGTATTGCACAAGGATTTCAGTTTCTCCACATCCTTGACAACACTATTTTCCTTTTTTCTAATATTAGCCCTTTTAATGGATTTGAGTTATCACATTGGTTTATTTGCATTTACCTAATTATTTAATATTGTACATCTCTTCATATGCTGGGTGGACATTTGTATATTGGTTTTGGAGAAATGTCTGTTCAAGTCCTTTGCTTATTTTTTAATTGTTACTTTTTTCTGTTGTTGATTTGTGGGAGTTCTTTAAATATTCTGGATATTATCCTCTTATCAGATGTGCAGTTTGCAGATATTTTCTCCCTTTCCATGAGTTGCCTTTTCACTCTGTTGATTGTCCTTTTCACAGATGTTTATTTTTGATGTATTCCTATTTATCTTTTACTGCCTTTGCTTTTGGTGTCATATCCAAGAAATCATTGCCAAATCCAATGTATTCACGCTTTCCCCTGTATTTTCTTTTTGGAGGTTTACTTTTACATCTTAACATTTGTGTCTTTAATTCATTTGGAATTAATTTTGGTGTATGATATAGGGAGTAAGGGTCCAGCTTCATTCATTTGCATTTGGACATCCAGTATTTCCAACACCATTTGTTGGAGAGACTGTCCTCCCCTTTGAGGGGTCTTGGAAAGTCACTGAAATTATTTTCAATAATTACTGATGGATAGGGGCAATGGCACCCCACTCCAGTACTCTTGCCTGGAAAATCCCATGGACGTAGGAGCCTGGTAGGCTACAGTCCATGGGGTCGCTAAGAGTCAGACATGACTGAGCGACTTTGCTTTCACTTTTCACTTTCCTGCACTGGAGAAGGAAATGGCAACCCACTCCAGTGTTATTGCCTGGAGAATCCCAGGGACAGGGGAGCCTTGTGGGCTGCTGTCTGTGGGGTTGCACAGAGTCGAACACGACTGATGCGACTTAGCAGCAGCAGCAGCAACAGGGCCCTCTGCAAGGAAACTGGTTTAAATGTTCTTTTCTCCATCTGTAATTGTGTTAAGGAAGAGCAGTGGCTAGGAATGTGCAAGTGGAATTTAAAGTCTGACCTTGACATTGAATTACTGTCACACTGGACAGTCACTTTACTACCCTGTGCCTCTGCTTCTTTGTTTCCCAAATTGCCAGTAATGAAGCCACTTATACCCTTATAGAGTCAATGAGAGGTTGAAATGGGATGATACGGTAAAATGTACTTCAAAAGTTATGAAGTGCTCAGTAGATACAAGACATACTTTTCTCTCCTGAATAAATTATTTACCTCTAGTTTTCTGTTATTCTTCCCTGTTGAATTGGAAAGTACAGTGATAAAAATCTAGTGATATTTAAAGCTGATATTTATTACATGCTTTGAAATCTGTAACATATTAAATATATTTATTTTTTGGGGGAGTGAGCTTTGTATTGCTTCCTAAGGGAAGCAGTGTGAAAAGTAAATATAATGTGATCAAAGTTGTCTTAATGATAGTTGATAAGGGTGGGATAAAGGATTGGATTTTTTAAGTGTTAAATGAAAACAGGATGAATATAGTTCAGTAGATAAGTCAGAAAGTCATTCTTTTATAGGAATGTAAATTAGAAAAGGAACCCTCAGAAGACAAAAGCACATATTTTAGGATTCTTTCAAATAGGGAGCTCCCCCTAGTGCGTTTAAGATGATACTTACACACGTTTGATTTGCAAGGAACTTTTGAGGAGTGCATCTATTGGGTAAATCAAGGGATATTTTAATAAGGTTTGACTGAGCTCAAAGTAGTGTAACATGGCTATGATTTGTTTCCTGTTGAGCAGTAATTTTGAAGGTGGTAATTTATGACAGATTTCAAGACCCAGGTTTTATTTTCTTTGAAAACACTTGCTATAGTTTGTCTTCATCATTTTACATGCTAAATCTATTTTCTAAAAGATTAAAAAAAACACCTTGGTAATGATGGTTTTAAAAGAAAATGAAAAAGAATATCCTAAAGACATTGCAGTCTTGATTAGAAATTATTGAAAATAAAAGTACAAAAGGTGAAAGTAATATGTTCCATTTCTTCAAAGAGAATATTTTCCCTTTATGCAAAAGAATGTCAATAATTTAGTATTAAGCTATGTATGGAAAATTATATACATTAAATTTTGTTTGAACTAAAAGACCAGGAACAAATATTTGAATGAAAGAATATCACTTACTCAATTATTTTCAGTTGCTTTAAGGTCATTTATGGTTAGAATTAACTAAAAGTATTGTTTAGCTATGTTCGTGTTACAGATTTCTGCAAGGAGACTGTGTTAATTTTCTTAAATATTTAAAGTTATTTTTAGTTGTCATACTCCACTCAAATTTATACTTTTATAAATTGTTTTGGTGGATAATTTTCCTTTGGTGGATCAACACTAACGTATTATCAGCACTGTTTTTTTTTCCATTTTATTTTTTACTTTTCTCTTTTTAGCCATGTGGCTTGCAGCATCTTAGTTCCCTGGCCAGTAATTGAACCCTAGCCCACAGCTGTTAAAGCATCAGGTTTTAACCACTGGACTGGCATGGAATTCCCTGGGGTTTTTTTTTTTTTTTTTTTTTCATTTTAAAGAAGTAGTTTCTTTACACAAACTTCATTTTTGTTTAGCCTTATTATTAATCTGCTTAATTTAAGCACAGTCCCAGACCATGGAATACTGAGTTTTTTGAATTTTGTCTTTATTCCCTGATCCCTCTTATTTCTTCCATCTTTTCTTGTTGAGATACGCCTTAAATATATATAGTATGTGTGAAGCTTAGTGAATTTTTACATACACTCTTGGAAAAACAAATTGAACTTTTTGCATTTATTGACAGAACTTTTCATTAGACTTCCTGTAAGTATTACTATAGTTATTGTTTTTTGGGGCTTTAGAATTGAAAGTAATGTTAGACTTCATTTTCCTTATTTAATAAGTGTAGAAGGTAAGACCCAGTAAAGTTAAATGCTTAATTTTGTCACATTATGAAAGATTTCACATTATGAAAAAGAGAGTAGTTGGTTATGAAACAGTCATGCAGATTTTATTAGTAATTTGTATTTTATTTAAAAGCAAATTTTATTTAAAGGTATAACCTGTAGATGTGAATCCCTTTGTGTGGTGGGGGTTATATCTGGAGCTCTCTAGTGAAATATGCCTTCTTTCAATTCCTCTGAAAAGCAGGCATTTCGTTTTGTCATTGTGTTGCATTTAGCTTTTCTTGTAATACCCTGTTAAAATACTGTTTGTTATATTCAGTTGGATTTCCTTCCAAGTTCCTTGTCCCTCCCCACTCCCTGAAAAATACTGTGAATGTGGGGGATAGTTGACAGAATTGTGTGTGTGTATATGTATGTATATTTGATGGTACTCTTTGATTTTGTACTCCTGGTTTACTAAGTTTCTGATGCAGTTAATACAGTGCTATTACCCTAGTCAGTCAGTTGATTTCTCCAGTGTCATATGCCAGCCAGGATTAACTATTGTAATTATAAGTTTTTAACTGGACAGTTTGTAATTTGTTAACTACCAGTTAGTTTCCTTTGATATAAGATCCTTTTGAAAATCTTTAGGCATTGTTTCTTTTTTTTTTTTTTTTTTCATTGTTTCTAAAATTGAGAAAAATCTGTTTGGCTCTTCACCCAAGTCGTGTAATCTCTGAACCTCAGTTTCCCCATTAGGAAAATAAGAATGGAAGAATCTTATCTTGTAGGATTGTGGTGAAGATTGATAAGCACTGTAATTTGTTAGTGTAATAACACCTATTACCATTTCTGTGAATTTCCTTTTATTTGAATTAAAAAAACCAGGAATTGTAGGTACATGGAGTATTTCATCCAGATTTTTAAGAACAAGAAATGTGATAGGGAAAGAACGAACTGCTTCATTAGGACTGGCTGTGCCAGGCTCTGCTGCTACTAGCTGATGTTGTATTGACTGACAAGTCCCTTAACTTTGCTTCACTTTTGTCACCCACAAAATGGTGATAATACCAATTGAAAACGTTTTTAAGGATTGAAAAGAACATTTGTTAATCATCTAGCAAAGTGCCTGCTTAGAAGAACTTTTCTAATCTGCAGCCTTTGAGAAAAAACAGTAAACGTTTTTGTATAACCCAACATGCGTACATCACAAGAAGCTCAAATTAGCTGTCCAACAGTTGCAGCTCAAGTGAAATTCCTTGCCACTGGGGACATAGTGGGTTTTGGTGTTGAATTGAAGCTTTCTAGATTTCTCCAAAATACTTTTCCCTGAGTGTTACGAAAGTCTTCCCCGGCCCCCCAGACCTCTAACTTGTTCAGAAATGTTTTGATAACAATGAGTACTTCAAACCCAATATGTTTTTGATTTTCAAAGCAAGAAAGGTTTAAGCTTTGAGAAACTTTCGACCTTAGACCATTTTTAGGGCTTTGTAGCATTGTATTTTAGAAATGAGGTTATGATGAGGTGAAAGATGTTCTTGTGCAGAGGAAAAGTCAAATGGAAAATGTATGATCCCTTTTATTGTTGGTAATTAGGTTATTTGGGATGAGCCTGGTAAGGATTACATTATGTGATGATGTTTCTGTTAGGGCCTATATGATTTGAAATTTGATGTATTGAGAGATAATTGCACCTAAAAAGTATTTCTTTATTTTTTTAAATTGAAGGATAATTGCTTTACAGAATTTTGTTTTCTGTCAAACCTCAACATGAATCAGCCATAGGTATACATATATTCCCTCCCTTTTGAACCTCCCTCCCATCTCTCCCCATCCCATCCCTCTAGTTGCTGTGTGTGTCAGGAAACTCAAACAGGGGCTCTGTATCAACCTAAAAAGTATTTTTACTTAAAAATTTTATAATAGAATTAGTTGTAATCAGAGGACGAATTTACATTAGCTTGAGTGAGTGAAAGTTGCTCAGTCATGTCTGACTTTTTGCGACCCCATGGACTGTCAATTCTCTAGGACAGAATACTGGAGTGGGTAGCCTTTCCCAGCCTAGTGGTGACTTATCAAAACTTATTCTAGGTCCTGTGTACTTTTTTTTTAAATCTTGAAATGACATTTTAACATTTCTCATCTATTAGTTTTGCTCAGATAAGCTGAAGAACATATGAAGGTCCTTGGAAGGATTATGTCTTCTCAAAAACTTTGTTCTAGAAAGGAAAACAGTTCTGTGTATGTGAGAAAAAGTAATGTAGCCTTAGCTATTATTAGGTAGTGTAGTTGAACTAGTCATTGACAGGTGTTGTGCTGGCATCAGTGTTGAAGGAAAACTCTCCCTTTGTCTTAAAGCTGGTGAAGCTAGTTAGGAATGAGGAAACATCAACAAAGTATTCTGGTTATTCTGGAGTTTATAAACATTAGAAGCATCCAAACAGCTCTTCTGAGAGGATTAAAACCAATTGATTATTTTTAATCAGAAATTGAAGATGATAAATAACCTTTGTGGAAGGTTAGACTATGAACCACAGTGGTGATTGTTACAAAGGCTGGGTCCATAAGATAATGACAGATTTTAGTACTTTTGGATTATTAGAAATAGGCAAAGTGATGTTTTTATGACTCCTGATGTATTGCTTGAGTTTTGATGGTTTCTGATCATTTATGTACTTTGGAAGACATTAATGTAAAATTTTGAATTTTTATTGTACATTTTTGTCAGTCTTATTTTTCAAACCAGTAAGTTAGAAGGAAAACCCAAGTAATTACAACCAGACCTTTGGGCCTAAGTCAGGTAGTAGAAAGAGAAAAGGATCTTTTCATCTAAATTTTGTTAATCCAGAATGGATAATGTCTAATCCCAAATAAGATTATATTGAATGTAAATCCTTATATAGAAAAGTTATCTTATGTTTTTAGATCTTCCATTTCAGTCTGCTATAGTATCAAGCAAAAACATGTAGCAGTCTGTGTAGGCACCAATCCATCCATATGTGACATCTGCTTTTCATGAGGTTCATTTCTATTGTAAAACCTTGGTGGATTCATATGTATAGTTAGGAAGTCTTGTAAAAATTTGTTTTTAACAGTAGATCCATATATTATGTGGTTAGTTTTTTGTTTCCCAAGTATGTCATCTACTTTGAAAAATTTAAATCTATAAACCCTTGGGAAGGTGTTTAGTACAAGCATCTGTAAATGTTTGGCTCTGTATCTAGTCAGAGTGCATTTCTAGAAATCCTTTTACTCAAGTTCATATACCTAAGTGATGAATTTGGAGAAATTTAAATATTTTCTCATAAAAATATCTTACTGAAATTGGGTTGCCACAAACTCTTTCCCAGAAAACAAAAATTCCATACTTTTTTTTTTCCCCCAGAAGGAAATGGCAACCCACTCCAGTATTCTTGCCTGGAGAATCCCAGGGACAGGGGAGCCTGGTGGGCTGCCGTCTGTGGGGTCGCACAGAGTCGGACACGACTGAAGTGACTTAGCAGCAGGGCCTTTTAAAACTAATCTCGCATTTTGGTTTATCCAGTTAAATTATTTTGAGGTTGACCTTAAGCCATAGCATATGAAATACAACATACTGTTAGTTTTTCCAAGTGCTTATCATGAATTATTTTCCTTTATTAACTTTGATACTTTGCTAACTTTACTGCGATGTACTGTTTATTAGGTGGTTCTTCATTTTCAGTTGTGGTCTTGAAGATACTTGTATAATAGAATGCTGAGGTTGAAGTCCATCTTTTTTGTAGGACAGCTGTTACATTTGATTCTTTTGAGAGTATATTCATAATGTGGATATTTAGAAGGAAGTAATGATAATGGTTAAATATATGATTTAATCAGACTTTTACAAATGTGATATCTGTAGGTTTGGTGGTAATCAACACCCAAGGAGATGATTTTTTTTGATAGAATAGGCAGATGTGTATTTTTTTTTGGAGGTCAGATTTCCAGCATTATTGCTGTATAACTTTCCCTGTCTTTGAAAATGTGTTTTCATTTCATCTTGGTGTTTATTTTTTTAACTTTTTCTGTTATGTTTCTAACATTTTTAAATTTAAAATTTTATTTGTATTTTGGCTGCACCACAGTGGCTTGTGGCATCTTAGTTCCCAGACCAAACTAGGCCATCGGTAGTGAGGGTGTGGACCCTATCCACAGGACCACCAGGGAATTCCCTAACCCGTTGTTATTACATATTTTGCTGAAATTAATTCTATGCAATCCATTTACTATTTCAGATATATTGAATTTATATTACTTTCCTTTGATACACTAATACTTAGTCTTATCATTTATTGAGTTTCTAACACTTTTTTCCACAAAGTCCAGCTTGTAATTTTTCAGTTCTGATAGTGAATATTTTTTACATTACTAGTATGGTTGACCCTTAAATGACACAAGTTTGAACTGTGCAGGTTCACTTATCATGTGGAATTTCTTACATGCTACAACTATCTGGGGGTTGGTTGAATCTGAGGTGGTGAAATTGCAGATATAAAGGGCTGACTGTAAAGTTATATGTAGATTTTTGACTCTGCAGGGGTCAGCGCCCCTAAACCTTGCATTCAAGGGTCACCTGTATTTAGTTTATTATTTCAATCAAATCCTAGGATATTGCTCCTCAGTCATTATGCTAAAATTTTTAGTTTATGCTTTAGTGTATTCTAAGTACTAGATTTTTATGCATTAGCAGATTTTTAAAAAGTTTTAGTTTTGAATATTAAGCATATTTTAATTTTGAAGAGTACTTGTTTTGAATATGTAATAAATGTGCATGGTTAAAAAGTTTAAGCATTAGAGAAACTTATATAGTTGCTCAACTCAGTTCTTCAGAGGCTACCATGGTAAATCAATTTATAGTGTGTACCCTTCAGAAACCTCTTCTACATAATCAAAAGCATTAACTTAAAAGCACTAATTTGCACTAATTTTTTAAGATGAATATCTGAATTTTTACATCAAAGATTTATTTATGCCATACCACTTGAGATCTTGACTGTAAAAGTAATAATCTGGCTGAATTCAAAAACAAACATAAAACTTGTATTTCTGGCCTCGGAGTATTGATTTTAATGTAAGCCTGTTGGGCTGTTAGTGGCTTAAATAATTATTATATTTTCTTTGGAATGTATAATTAAGCAGTTGTGTATTCATCCCTGTAATATAATGAACCTTCTCATCCTTTAATAAACAAAAGCTAAACAGTATTACTGACAGTGAGTATTGAATAGAAAATATAATTTGCACATCAAAACTATGATTTCATAGGTCTTATTGCTAGAGTTTGAAGCTAAAAAAATGATACTGAGTTAAAAATGTTAAGTATGTAAGTATTGTAAATAGATATTGAAAAAATTCTGGTTGTGATTTTCAAGTGTCTGAAGTTTGAGCAATATTGAACTAAAGAATGTTACTGATTCTGGTTGACTTGTTTCACACAGTATGTATTAAAACCTTTTCTCAATTCTGTATAGTTGTAAAAGTGTTTATTAGTATGATTAATAAGACGTTGGATGTGAATTGCATTCTTAGATGCTTTTCTTTTAGAAATAAGTTTAAAGTAGAATATTTTTAATATTAATGTTTCTATATTTTTTATAGAATTGATTTTTGACAATATAAAGGGAAGTGTCAGTTTCTAAATGAATATGAGGTGTGGTTGGTTTATCATTTTAGGAGACCATATATTGTTACTTCTTTATTATCTATGGTATTAGAGGAAAATAGGGTAGATAATGAATACAGGCTTCATTTCATATTTTTACTATTTATGCAGATTCCACAGAGATGTAAATAAAGGGAACTTAAAGCTTCTAGTCTTGAACTTAACTTACAAAATTTTTAGCCACCATCCTGCTAGGTACTTTTCCAGTATATGCATGAGAACCTTTAGTGATGTACTAGTTATTTCTTAAAGCTGCCCTTTCCATTTCTCTACATTTCTACTTGTCAGTTTAATTTGCTTGAAAAGGAAGTTTTAAATAGGAAAAAAGCACAGGCTATTTCTGAAAGTTTTTGATTTTCTGCTAGGTAATATACTTTTAACCTAGACATATAACGTTTTACATCTAAACATCTTTTTTGTTGATTTCCACTGGCTATAGCTTCCTTGACATATAGCAAAATATAGCTCACTGGTGATAGATGTTGGTAAGCTGAAGATACTGTCACAGGAGAGAGTCAGAGAACAGATCTCTGGTGTCCATTTTCCCTGTCCTGGGAAAAGTGTAACATAGACAAGCACTTGGCTGTCCTTCTGGGATTTGTTTAAAGCACTGATACCATGGTAGAGCATGGTGGCATGGAAGGAAAACTTGAGCCCTCGGTCCTACAGCAGAGGCAGCTACTAAAAGGTCTACTGAATGTTAGAGCTGCCTTCCTTTCACTATCACTTCAGAAGATAATAGCTAAGACAAGCTTAAGGGTACAGTAAGACTCCTGTGGCCCCTCCCCCCCACATACACATTTTAAATTTCTTGGGTAAAACTAAAAATTTTGAATCTGAGAACCAGGTTAGTTTTTATTTGAAGGAAAATTAGGCTTATTTTTACATTTAAAAAACTATTTCTGCTGAATGCTAATAACTTGTTTTAACATTTCCAAAGCAATTTTTTTGCAAAATTGCAATAGGTTTTAGTTGGATAAATCTATTTTATTTTTATTTTTAAGGTTTTCATATTAAGATTTTTATGCCTTACTTTAACATCACAATAATGTTAAATTATTGAGAGAATATATTTGAATTGAAAGTTTTTGTGTTTATCTTTAGCAGAACTCTTAGCTGAGACTTTTGGCCGATATTAAATTTAAATTTCCTAAATGACAAGATCTCCATCAATAAATATCTCTAGAGGTAGATTCATACTTTGTACTTTATTTATTTATTTATTTTGGTTGCATGTCTAGAGTCTTTATGGCAAGAACCAGGGCTCTGAGAGGAGGCCGTGAGCTTAACTGTGCTAATGGCACAAGTGAACTTTTAGTCCCTCTACTGGCTGCCTTGCTCGTAGCAGACCTTAAATTTTTTTTTTTCTTTTCAACTTTAAGATAAAGACTAGTTTTATGACTGAGGTGAATTTTGAGGTAAATTCTAATATGAACTGTCTCCAAATTGAGTGACTTCATAGATACCCTTATTAAGAATAAAAATGTAAAATAGTGACTCAAGTTTTGAGAATTATTAAACTTTGCTGCTGCTGCTGCTAAGTCGCTTCAGTCATGTCCGACTGTGCGACCCCATAAACGGCAGCCCACCAGGCTCCCCCGTCCCTGGGATTCTCCAGGCAAGAACACTGGAGTGGGTTGCCATTTCCTTCTCCAGTGCATGAAAGTGAAAAGTGAAAGTGAAGTTGCTCAGTTGTGTCCGACCCTCAGAGACCCCATGGACTGCAGCCTACCAGGCTCCTCCGTCTGTGGGATTTTCAAGGCAAGAGTACTGGAGTGGGTTGCCATTGCCTTCTCTGATTAAACTTTGCAGATTTTTGTAAAACATGAAAAAAATAATCTTGTGATACTGGCAGACAACCAAAAATGTGTTCTAGTTTGCTGGGTAAAAGATAATATCAGAGAAAGATTCCAGTTGTTTACATGCTTTTGCCAAGAGTAAACATACTAGAAAAGGCAGAGGAGGAACAGCCTCAAACTATATGTAAGAAAACTTTATTGGCACAACGTGGTCTGGTCATTTTCTGCAGGATATTTAGACATTTATGCTTAAATAAATATTAATACAATCATTTTTATATGGAGGTTGGGATAATTCTTCCCTGGGGAAATAAAGAAACCTCTCTTTGTGTGTAAATTACATTCATTAAATCATTATTCTGATTTTTATCATAATTAATACTGTTCCTTTTCTTAGTGTGATTCTTGACTAAACTGTCTCACCTGAGAAAGGAAGGGGTCTTAGGCACAGTAGAGTTAAATGAATAAAGAGGTGAATGAGGATGGCCATGTTTTTCTTTACATTTTTCTGCCTTTGATTTTTACTTGTATTTTCAAAAATTTAAAAGTCATTAAAAGCTTTTAATATTATTTCATTTTTTAATTTGTATATATTGTGTCTGATAGTTGATTGAAGTTATAGAGTTTTCAAAAGTAAGTAATATCCACAACATTTTGTTTTACTGTGTTTTTCTTGGGGGAGTGGTATATTGATTTAATGTATAGAAAAATTGATATGGCATCACAGAACTGCAGGAAATAAGACATCACAGAGCAACAGGAAACCAAATAATGGAATAGTCCTACCATACATAGTTAATTTTACTGCAGGTAGAGTATATTAAATAAAACCAAACTGATTGTAATCCTGTAGTACTGGGGCCTTCCCTGGAAAAGAACTCGCCTGTCAATGCAGGAGACACAGGTTCTCTCCCTGGGTTGGAAAGATCTGGAGAAGGAAATGACAGTCTGCTCCAGTGTTCTTGCCTGGGAAAGCTTATGAATAGAGGAGCCTCGTGGAGTCTATGGGGTCGCAAAAGAATCGGACAGGACTTAGTGACTAAACAACAACAACTGCAATTGTAACACCATTCTTTGTTGCATGAAAATGGCACAATCCAGGTTGGTGTAGAATTGTATTCAGGAGAATTTAGCTGCTGCTATTAGGACATTCAGATGCTTCAGAAAGACCATGCAATTTAGAGTTGGAACCACTTTCTGGCTTTGCCAAAATCAGTTGTATGACTTAGGGTTATATCATTTAATCTCAATGATTAAACATGTTTACTTCACCAAGTTTTTAGGATCAGATGAGATAAAAATATAAGTGCTTATTGCTATTATCAAGTGCCTGGTAATTTTAGGCATAGAATCTGAAGAGTATTATGTGTACAAGGCTCCAGTAAAATACCAATTAAGAGCTTTGTTGTCAAGGTAACTTTGATTTTAATGTTTAAATTTGGCTTAAATTTTCATAATTTAAAGACTTCTTGCTAAGTTTTAATACATTTGAACTTGATTTTTAGACATTATGGTTCTTAAATATGTGTTTGAGTTTTTGGGTGGACAACATCATCCATGAGGTTTTTAATAACTGTACATAGTTGTTTAATTATAAATATGACAAATCCTTTGGCTTTTGAAGGATAATTATGAGTGTGCTTACACAGAAATAAGAGTAGATGGTTTTCAAACTTTTGAACAGAAAATATGACTTTGATTTAGGTTAAAATATAAAGGTGACGCAGAGATACCTGTGCAAGTATTTAGCGCATGCCCTAGTGGCATTAATAGATTTGCTGATTTGTTTCTTAAAGGAAGCAAGTCAAAGTAGTTTTAGCTTAAGGATGAAAGTGAGATATAGACGAGGATGTCTTGATTTTATCTCCTTTTGCCAAATTATATTTGTAGCCAAATATGATACTTGGAGAGGAGAGGAGAGGAGAGTTATTGTATGTCCATTGGAACATACTTTTATTATGTATGAGAATAGAGATTATGTATCATGCATCTAACAGTTCTTGATGTAGAGTAGTCAGTGTTTGAATGGCAAACATGAATGAATGGACAGTGGGTGACTGGATGGACATAAGTAGGAAGGAGGTGGAATATTCTTACTGCCTAGTGTAATAAGTTTGGGAAGCATTCATTTATATTGCGGTAAAGGTGACTTCTGTATTTTTTGAAGCTTGTTGACGTTTGAGTAATTCTGATTGGCTCTGTGAACTTGGACAGGTCTATATTAGGCTATAATCAGTGATTTAAGTGTCCAGTGCTTAAATATTGTGTGCTCAGTGCTGAGGAAGAATGATGACATGATCCTTCCCTTCCGTGATTCAAACACAGGAAACAATAGCAAACAAAACAAGATGGTGTGTTTTTTAAAAGTATAGTAAAACTGTGTTAACAAAATTTACCATCTTAACCATTTTCAAGGGTAGAGTTCAGTGGTGTTAAGTATACTCATGATATTGTGTGAGATGTAATATATTTAAAGTGAACATAAGGAACACATGCATATTGTAGGGAAGTATATTCAAAATATACTCCATGAAAGCACTCCAGGTCTAGTTTTATTTGGGGAAATGTTTATGTTTATATTTTTATTTAAGTTTGAAAACTATATTAAAATTTGGAGAGGGAAAGAGTGAATTAGTCAAGGCCAGAGTAATCAGGGAAAGTTTTAAGGCAGGAGAGGAAGGCTTAAACTGGGCCTTAAAAAATGATGAGGAATTAGATGGGTTGTGGGCAGGGAAAAGGAAAAGCATTCTTCATGAGGGAACCAATCAAAGCTCAGAGGTTGGGAATGAACACTATCTGTTAATAGATCGAAGAGGAGATCTGTGTTATGAGAATTTATTGTGTATGTTGGGGGTGAATGGTGTGAGAGGCAGCATAGTAATGTAATGTTTTCCAAAATGTGTTCCATCTCCCATGATTGTTGTAGAGGGAGGGAGGGAAATCACATCCGTCTCCTGCAAGGTTCTAGGAACATTTGAATGGAACTGCATTCGAAAGCCTTTAGAGGTGATTCCAACATATTTTCATTTGATCTGACCAGAAGATGTTTTCTGTACTTGGAACCATTGTTTCTTGGACACTAGTTTGAAAAATGTTTATGTCACTTACATACATTTACACTTTCTTGACTTGATCAAGAAGTTTAATATACTGAATACCACTTGCTCCCCCTTTATGATTAGGTTATAATCACAATGACTATATGTGGAAAGTGTTTGTAAACTCAGTCTACAAATGAGTATGTGCTGTAATCTGCTAATAACTGAGAGTTACATAAATGTAAGGGAAATGTTACAGAACTATAAAATATTACAGGCTACATCCTTGCTGTTCTGTGTGTGGTCGGTGGACATTAGTGTTTCCTCTCTCCTAGCCTGCTATCTTGTTAGAAATGTGAAACCTTAGTCTTTGTCCCAGATCTGCTGAACCAGAGCTTGCGCTTTGTTAAGATCTCCAAGTGATCTATATGCATGTTAAAATGTGGGTGTGACACATGCTGTTTTGTGTTGTATCCAACAACATTTCTTTCTGTCCTTTCTTGAGCGCTGTTAGTAGCAGAGAATTCGATACCTTTGATTTAAATATAGTGTTTTCCCTCTCTACCTTCTATGTTTGGTCATGGTTTTGTCTTAAAAAGTTACACAGAATGTGCTTCAGTATTGCAAATGAGAGCCATGTATGTGTAAAAGATAAGCTAATGTTTACCTGAGTCCCTAACAGAATCTGTCACCTAGAATTGATTATAGTGTTAGTGACTTGGCCAGAGATTTGAGTGGAAGTTAGTGAAATTGATTCACCTTAACTGTAGAGCATTTAAGAGCTCTGTGCCATTGTTTCATTGTCTATGCTGCTGCTGTTTTTTTCACTCCTCTGGCCAAGCAATTTCTTTACATTGCCATCCTTCTTAATTTTGACGTTTCATATTGGACTGTTTTGCTAAGCTCAGGGCAAGCCTAGTGTTTCTTTGGATCTAGCCCGTGGAGCCCTTCCATCTCTGTACTGGATCACTTGGCTAGATACTTTGATTATAGGCATAGATTACTTGTAAATGTTGAGAAAGTTAAAAATTGTTTTAATTTATAATATCTAAATATGTCAAATCATTAGAATTGAACCATTGGGTTCCTTTTAAGAAATTATCTACTTTTAGTTATTTAAGTATAGATGCTCACTGTAAAAATTAATACAGTACAAAAATGTAGAAAGAAGTTAAAAATCCATTTTTTCCTCTAATTTCAACCCTTCAAGTTAACCCCTGTTTAGTTTATGTTTCCTTCTGAACCTTTTTTTTTTTTCCTTCTGAACCTTTTTGAAAATGTACAAAAGGTATAGTTGTAAATAAGATTTAAAAACAAGAAAAGAGGATTTATATACTGTTCTGAAAATTGACTTTTTACTCAGAAAAATTAAGCTCATTTTTAGATCTTAATATGAATAATATGTTTTTTTGACTTCAGGGAAGAAACCCCTTTTTTTTGGAGCCAGCAATAATTATTACAATTACTGATGGGAGCAAGTTGACTACTACCAGTGGAGTCCAGGATGAGGTAAGTTATGTTTGTATCAGCCTGGGTTATGCAAAGGCGTTTGGAACATGTTAGTTGTGTGCGCATTGTAGGGCATTGAAACCTTAGCTAGGGTCTCTACTCGATGCAGTCTGGACTCATCTGGCTCCTAGAACTCATTTACCTTCCCTGTTGTTTGTAGCACTGGCCTCTAACTTTGCTTGAATAGGAATCCCTTCGGTGAAAAATTTTGGAGCTACCACCCATCTCAACTGTATGTGTATTTTTGAGTTTATGTGAGGGTCACAGTGTCAGTTACAGTAAAATGAGTTCTTAGAGTCTCAAAAAATGGATGCAGCATTTTAATAATCGCTTTTTACTTCAGTGGATTGTCGTGTGCACTCCGCTGTGGAGACTCCTAGACTAGAGTGCAGCAAAGCCAAGAGATGGCTAAGGCTAGGAAAAGTGAAGGTTTTTGGACATTTTAATTCTTAGTCAAATACTGTATAAATAAGTGAGAGCTAGTCTCACGTATTCTTTGATAGCGTGCATTGTGCAGAGTTGGGTGTGTGTAGTGCGATAAGTTCAGTGCAAAGCATTCATCTTGACTTTTAAGATGTTTTTACTGTAATATTTGAACTGCTCTTGAATATTGTGTTTGTTATTAAAATGGGTTGGTATAGAAAGGAGGTGGTTTAGGCTATTCTGTTTACTGCTTACAGTTGATTTAGAATCTTAATTTTAATTCTCACTGTATTTACAAAGGGTGTAAGTAGGAAAAGTGTAGTTTTTAAGTTTAGTAATTTTTAGAAATACTTTGATTTGTGTGACATTGTGGAGTGCAGATTGGATATACAGTCCAGACACGTGGGTATCTAGTCTTTGTTCAACTACTTTCTAGCAATGAAGTTTGTACCTAGCATCCCTAAATCTCTGTACTTGTCCATAAATAAATTCTTGCCTTACCTCATAGGGTTGTCGAAAGACTGAAATGAAATGATGTGAATGAAAGTACTTGGTAGGCTCTAATGAAAAGAACACTGTGTAATTCTACCATGAAGCTTTAGAACTAGTATAGAATCGTTATTTCCTGATCTTGACTTGGGGGGAGGAGAGCCAGATTTATTTTGTTTGAACAGTTGATGTTGAAGGGGAATTTAGGATATAATTCACAGAAAAACAGTTGAAAGATTAGGTAGATTAAGATTTGTAATTAAATAATTTATAGACATAGCTATGAAATGCTCCATAGCTGACATTAATGGATTTTGGGGCTTTCTTAAACTTAGTTGGTCTGTATAGCCAGTTATATTCTGCCATTTTTCAGAAACAGACATTGATTGTATACGTTAAGAGTGAACAGGTTGTTTAACTTCAATTTGAAAATTTCAAATTTTTCCCACTTTGCCTTCCTTTTGAAAAATTTGAATGAGTAATCAGATCAGAAATACTATGATTTTGTTTTGTAGTTATGATTGCTACAAAGGTATTTTTCTTTTTTATTTATATTTTACATTTATATGAAGTATTCCTCCATGTGAGATTATCTATTCAGGGTACTCTGTCTTACCACCTTTGTAGAAATTCCCTTTGGAGTACAGTATATTTTGTTCCCGTATATCTGGATCTGCTTTGTGATAATTTGTTTTAGCTTTACAAAATATCTTGAAATATGGATATGGAAATTGGAATTGCTCACCTTTTGTCCTAGGTCCTTGGGAGAGATACTGGAGAAGTAGAACTCTGTGTTTATAGTAACCTAAAACTCATTCCTAGTAAGGTTGGGAAGATTTTCCTGTGGGCCAGGATCTTACCTTTTAGTGCTGTTGTATCTTCTACCATAGTTAGCATAGTACTGAGAACAAGGCTTACATTTAAAAAGTATTAAAAAGATATAGATACTGCTATGCTGAGTCTGATACTCAAAATCAAAATTGATCACAACTTCTTATCTGAGATAGACAATTCATTTGTTATGAGGCAAAGATTTATTTTGGATATGCTGTTGGAGCATAGGTCTATGAGTTGTTTTGGGTTTCAAGTTTAGGAGTTTCTTTGGTCATCTGCATGTTGGGTTCTTAATATTCCAACAAGACTCACTTTGAGGGCCAGAGAATGTATCCTGTATGTGTTTTTTGTGGAAGGTTAATTTTTTGCTGAGATGCGAAATACTTGTCTCTTCTAGTCCAAATAATTAAATAATAAGATTCATTTTGAGGACAATTATCAATTTATAAAAGGTATAAAGATGCTTTTCAGTTTGTTCATTTTTTTTGTGAGTGTGTGTGTGTGTTTATATGATCTGTATTGTAATTTTTACTAGGAAATAACAAGCAGAATGTTGCCTTTGCCTCTTTTTCTTCAGTCCTCTTTTACCTTTGGCAAAACTTGATTCTTTTTAAAGATTAATTGAATGAGTGAGTATTGATAATTTCCACATTAGATATGTGTGTACAATTCTTGAGTAGCTGTTACTGCTGTTGATGTGACCTGTTACTGTTTATAGAGTTGTACATCCCACCCATACAATGCCCTTTGCTCAAAGTTCTGTTATCTCACATACTGTATTTGGTCTGTTCTGCTAGTGCTATTTTCCAGTAATAAGTGTTCCTGCTGCTTTGAAATCATCCTTATGGCGTTTTACTTTTTATTTTACAAATGAGGAAATTGAGATCTGGGGAGGCAAAGTTATTTGCTCAAAGTTATAACATTTATTATTGCCAAACTCTGGATTAGAATTGATCTAAATTCCAGAGACATCCCAACCCTCTCCAGACCCAGTGCTTTTCCCCTGATGCTATCTGCTGTCTTTCTCTTTACATCGGTTCCTGTATGTTCTTGAAATTTGCGTTCTACTTACCTGATTTACTGTTGTCTGCTTCCCCTCTCTGTACATTTGTGACCTGGGTATTATGTTCCTGTTCTCTAAGTGTTCCTTGAATGACCATTATGACCAGGGCATTTCTAGGTAGTGAAGATAACAAAGATGAATAGGGTGGGTTTCTGGTTCTTAAGTTCACAGTCTTAAGGGGGAGGATTGTCTGTTAAATGGTTTTATGAATGATAGAATAGAGATACATACTAGGTGTATGGAAGCACTAAAGGACGAGAGGAGGGTTAATATTACCTATCCTGTGCATGTATCAAATCCTGTACAATGTAAATTTTTATAGTCATTTTAATTTTGATTAAATTCAAG
The DNA here is from genome assembly GCF_016772045.2 of Ovis aries. Classification (NCBI taxonomy): domain Eukaryota; kingdom Metazoa; phylum Chordata; class Mammalia; order Artiodactyla; family Bovidae; genus Ovis; species Ovis aries. The sequence continues at coordinate 21,204,339 of NC_056063.1, read as the reverse complement.
GATCTTGTGATTCCCTATAGGATGTGGCTCATAGATTATGTCTGTGAAAGTTATAGAGGAACTTGGTACAAAGTTGTTTTGAGCCTAGAAAACAGTTCATGGAAAAACTTGGTGCCATATTGCCTCCTGACCTGGCTAAATTTGTACAGGCCAGAATGATGTAATTACTTATAACTTGTTTGTAAAAATAATAAGAGGGATACTATTTCCTCTATGACAGGTCATCATTTAGCAGTGTGTTAGGAGTTAGAAGAGAAACAGCATGTGTTATGGACGAAACTTCTGAGCTGTGTAACATCATTTTACTTTAATTTATGATTTTAATTATCTTTTTTGGCCTTATTTAATGAAAATCCAGGCCATTGTCTTGAGTTGTTCATGAGTGTGTTTCTAGTGTAGTGTTTTTGGATAACTGTAGAAATTTTGATGATGGCTTTTGGTAGAAGAATATGTGTGTATCTTTTGACTTTTTTTCTTTTTAAATGTAGTTATTTGATAATTTTTTTTTGCAGTGTTTTCATTTATGAGGTAGGAGTTAGATGGGACCTTGAATTCTGATACATGAGAAATCTGTGTATTTCTTATTGCCATAGTCATCTTTGGTGTTGATAAGCATACTTGTGGTCAAATACTTCTAGTATCATTCATCATGTTATGTTACTAATGTATCAGATGTTTTGGTAGATTCACCAAATTATAATTAGAGTTACTGAAAAAAATTTTCTGGCTTTTATTGCTTGAGAACATCTTTAATACTCTTTTGCAATGGAAAAGTCTTCTGTGCTATGATTCCAGGAACACGTGGTTAACTATATTGCTCAATAAAGTAGCCAGAAGAAATCCTGCCAGTCCCTTCTTGGTGATGAATGACATTCCAGGATCATGTAGCAGTTATTTTTCTCTTCCTTGAAAGTGCTAATAGTAGTGTTACCTTTCAGATATTGAGATTTGCTGAAGACTCTTTGCATCTCTTTATCAATGTTGTGATTACCCTAGAGGCTAACGTTCTAGAGAAGATATTTGCAGTCAAAACAACCTATTGGCTTTTGACATAAAAAGTTTTGCCTTCTTGTGAGTTTTCCATCTTTTAAAGACAAACTAGGACAGCTACTTTTATAACTTCTTGAAAGAGTACTTGTTTGTAGAAAGAGAAATGTCTGAGTAAGCTCAACTGTGTATTAAAGTGGTTGTCCTTTGTGATCTTATCTTTCATTTTTTCAGTTCTCAAAAGTTGCTGCAGAAGTCCCATCAGTCTTTGAGATGTGGACTGGTACTAGTGATTTTTCTGGATCATTCTGGGTAATACAGAATGAATTTACCTTTTATAAGGATAATCTATAATTAGGATCTATAATTGCAGTTTGCATTTAACTCTTCATGTTGTGTAATGTTTAAAAGACAATCCAGAATTTTAAAATGTTTCTACTGTCTGAAATCAGAAACCACATCTCCATCCCCCATGCCCCCATAAAGTACTTTTGTTTCACTAAAGTTACCAAATATGTGCCAGAAGCTGTTGAAACTATTTTAATCATGCAAAGATTTTTAGACACATATTTTAAATAGTTGTTTCTCAGTACACTTAGAGTTTGTGACACTTTTATTTTTATTTTTTTCTTTTTCAAAAAGACTTCTAAGGAATCTTGAAGGGATGTTATTGTAGTATGGTAGAATGTATTAAACAGATCTGTGTATAAATGCGTTTCTGAGTTTTCATTATCAAGATTAGCTCCTGTCTTACTGATTCAGATGTTCTGAACATATGTATAACATGACCAAATATGTTCAGTTCATTTCAGTGTCTCAGTCATGTCCGACTCTTTGCGACCCCATGAATCACAGCACGCCAGGCCTCCCTGTCCATCACCAACTCCCGGAGTTCACTCAGACTCACGTCCATCGAGTCAGTGAGGCCATCGAGCCATCTCATCCTCTGTCGTCCCCTTCTCCTCCTGCCCCCAATCCCTCCCAGCATCAGAGTCTTTCCCAATGAGTCAAGTCTTCACATGAGGTGGCCAAAGTATTGGAGTTTCAGCTTTAGCATCATTCCTTCCAAAGAAATCCCAGGGCTGATCTCCTTTAGAGTGGACTGGTTGGATCTCCTTGCAGTCCAAGGGACTCTCAAGAGTCTTCTCCAACACCACAGTTCAAAAGCATCAGTTCTTTGGCGCTTAGTTTTCTTCACAGTCCAACTCTCACATCCATACATGACCACTGGAGAAACCATAGCCTTGACTAGACGGACCTTTGTTGGCAAAGTAATGTCTCTGCTTTTCAGTATGCTATCTAGGTTGATGATAACGTTTCTTCCAAGGAGTAAGCGTCTTTTAATTTCATGGCTGCAGTCACCATCTGCAGTGATTTTGGAGCCCCCCAAAATAAAGTCTGACACTGTTTCCACTGTTTCCCCCATCTATTTCCCATAAAGTGATGGGACCAGATGCCATGATCTTCGTTTTCTGAATGTTGAGCTTTAAGCCAACATTTTCACTTTCCACTTTTACTTTCATCAAGAGGCTTTTTAGTTCCTCTTCACTTTCTGCCATAAGGGTGGTGTCATCTGCATATCTGAGGTTATTGATATTTCTCCCGGCAATCTTGATTCCAGCTTGTGTTTCTTCCAGCCCAGCATTTCTCGTGATGTACTCTGCATAGAAGTTAAATAAGCAAGGTAACAATATACAGCCTGGACGTACTCCTTTTCCTATTTGGAACCAGTCTGTTGTTCCATGTCCAGTTCTAACTGTTGCTTCCTGACTTGCATATAAGTTTCTCAAGAGGCAGGTCAGGTGGTCTGGGATTCCCATCTCTTTCAGAATTTTCCACAGTTTATTGTGATCCACACAGTCAAAGGCTTTGGCATAGTCAATAAAGCAGAAGTAGATATTTTTCTGGAACTCTCTTGCTTTTTCGATGATCCAGCGGATGTTGGCAATTTGATCTGTGATTCCTCTGCCTATTCTAAAACTAGCTTGAACATCTGGAAGTTCATGGTTCACATATTGCTGAAGCCTGGCTTGGAGAATTTTGAGCATTACTTTACTAGCGTGTGAGATGAGTGCAATTGTTAGTCTCTATTAATTCAACTTTCCAGGAACATTTAATAAGAATTTGTTGGATGTAGATCATTCACATTTTCTTTTGTACGCATATTTTTGGCCCTGTTCTCTCAACCCCTTAACTTCTGGTATGCTATAGAAATGTATATATATATATCGACAATTATTAATACTTGAAAATATGTTATTATAAAAATGCACAGTTAAAAAGGTTGATGATATATTTTAATACTGTAATGAATTTTCAATAATTCACATTTGCAATACTCTTAAAATATATCTTTTTCAGAGTCAGACTCTTACAGATTTGAATTTGAAATCAGCAAAGAAAAACTCTAAGGATTGCCTCTAGACAACACTATGATAGAATAATTAAAAAGAAATGCTGGCTGATCACTCTTTAGTGAAGTTGTATGGCTGCAACTACTAATGTATTATCTAGAATTCTGTATTAAGCTATACCAAAATAGTTTTTATTCAGAGTGTGAGGCAACTTTACCCTGCATTTGTTAGCCTGTCAGAACCAATAAGCAAAAACAGCCCCACACATGTAAGGAAAGTTTCATTTGCAGACGTTTCTATTCTTCTGATTCTAGCTCTTCCATATATAAATGACTGATACTTAGAAAAGTAGTTTTCAAATGGCTGCATCAAAACCACCTGAGTGTTTTATAACCTGTACATACCTCAGCTCTAGTTTTGGAAATTTTGGTTCCATTGATCTGGGTAGTGACCTGGGAATCTGTACTTTTTTCAGTGTGTCCACGTTGATTCTCATGCACAGTCTGGTTTGGAAGCCATAGTTTCAGAACATAACTAAGACTACAAATAGACACGTTTTTAAACTACAAAAAAAAAAAAAAAGTGAAAATAAACCACTTTAACAAAGCAAGATAAAACTGTTTTTCATGCACATGTCTAACAATACATGTGGCTTCCCATGTGGCTCAGCTGGTAAAGACTCTGCCTGCAATGCGGGAGACCTGGGTTCAGTCCTTGGGTTGGGAAGATCCCCTGGAGAAGGGAAAGGCTACCCACTCCAGTATTCTGGCCTAGAGAATTCCATGGATTCTATAGTCCATGGGGGTTGCAAAGAGTTGGACACGACTGAGCGACTTTCACTAGCAATGTTTTGTTTAAAAATTGACTCTTGACCTTTAGAATTGTTAAACTTGGGAATTGGGTGTCTGAAGGGTATGGAATAGGTCTTCTATGAATACATTCTTTACTGTGTTTGGTATAACTTAGAATCTGTTATTGGATAGCTGTGATGTAACCTCGGTACTGAGTGTAGTCTAGTTGCTACATACCGTGTGCTCTGTTGAAGAGGACGCCTAGATCCTGAGACCGAGATGGGGAGGACAGGGGAAAAGAGGGGAATATTAGTTCATGTTTCATACTATTGGTTATTTGGCTTAGGAGTTTTTATCTAAAGGACTATATAGTTTTCTGTCTTTGTTATTCCTTAATTCCTGATTTGGATGTTTGTAATTAGCATTATTTTAAAAAGTGATATGTATATAGAGCTGGTGATAGTTAACCTTAATTTTTACTTACTAGAGAGTTGCTGCCAAAATACCCTTCTATAATGAATTGTTCCAGTTTTGAATGCTTAAAGTATACTTTAGATTAATTCAGCAATAATTTTTCTTGCACTGCATAGTGACTTTGGTTTGTGTGTAAGAATAGTGGCATACCATACATTTATATTTAGTATTGCTGTAGTCTGAGTACTGAGGACACAGAGATGGAATTAGCAAGGCTTTTGCCCCTAGACAACATTATCTTTGAAGATAGGAAAGTAAATTAGCATTTTTAATACTCCGAGATAAGTCTCATGACAGAAATAAAGCGAGCAGCTAAGTTTTGAGGAGTAAGGAATTGAGCCATGACACTGCAGGAAGAGGGAACAGTGTGTACAAAGGTATGGAAACAGTGTATTGGAAGGTGGTAAATTATATAATGGGAGTGTGGTCATTGTAGGGAGGAGGAGTGTGTGCTTAAAATGCACGTAGAGGCAAGGTAACCACCCTCAGGAGGTGATTTTGTTAACATGTGCCTAGGAGGTACTGAAGATGTTAAGCAGATGAGTCACATTGTAGTAAGTGTACTTTGCTGGAACGTGAAAGAAGATAGAGTTGAAGGATGGTAAACTGGGAAGAATTAGCAGACTATCAATACATGCAATAACCCAGGAAAAACATGGAATGTGCTGAAACGAAGCCAGTGCCTGTGTAGGAAGACAAACCTGAGTCAGGTATGCTAGGCAGGACCTAGAACAAAGCATTTGACAGGGTTCTGAATAGGGTCTGTGCTTGGATTTCAGAGGGTTCTGTGAATTACCTGAAATCTTTATCCAGATATTATCTAGATGTGTATGCATATTTTTGTGGGGGACACAGGTCAAGCTTTAACCATATTTTCAGACAAGTGAAAACAGAATATCATAGTTTAATAATATTTTGAGGTTTCCAACATGGAAATCTGTGGGTTTGGTAGTAGTAACTGAAAATGGGAATATGGGATAAGCAGTAGAAAAGAATCTAAAATAGTTGTTTGATAAAGTATCATTTTTAGGGTACAGATGTATTAAAGGAGTTAGGAGCAACTTCTAAGACAATAAACACAAAGACTTTTTCTTGCCTTTTAACGTTATGTCTTAGGAAAAGTAATTTGTATTTAAAACCAGAAATAAGCAGAATTTTATCCTTGGATTCTGATAGAATTTTTGGTTTGAAGCAGATTCAGTTCAGTTCAGTTCATTTGCTCAGTTGTGTCCGACTCTTTGTGACCCCATAAATTGCAGCACACCAGGCCTCCCTGTCCATCGCCATCTCCCGGAGTTCACTCAAACTCAGGTCCGTCGAGTCAGTGATGCCATCCAGCCATCTCATCCTCTGACTCATCCTCAGCTATCTTCTCCTCCTGCCCTCAATCCCTCCCAGCATCAGAGTCTTTTCCAGTGAGTCAACTCTTCGCATGAGGTGGCCAAAGTACTGGAGTTTCAGCTTTAGCATCATTCCTTCCAAAGAAATCCTAGGGCTGATCTTCAGAATGGACTGGTTGGATCTCCTTGCTGTCATTTTATTATTTATCAGATCTTTGAGTTGTTTTGTTTAAAGCTATAACGTAAGCATCTTTTAAGTGCTTATTTTAAACAAGTGTGAAGATTGATATTCATAATGCTAGGACAAGAGCACTGTATGTGTGTGAGGGGTATTCCTTGTAGTAGTGTCAAGTCATCTATAAAGAGGATGGAAACTTAATTCCTTTTCTGTTCAACAGTATGTAATTTAAGAATACTAGTAGATTGGCTTTGACTCCACTGACAGTTTTCTGCCAATTAAACTCAGTTCAGGTCTACCTGTTAGGTGTATTTCATGCCTTTCTAAGTCAGATTACAATTTGAGAGCATGAAAAAGCTGAAAACTTGGACTTCTGTTGGGACAGATTTGCCTAAGCCTGAGGCTGTTAGTTTTTTTTGTAAATACCTTCATTATGTTATTTAGGTGTGTTCCATAAATAATTATTATACATAACTTCCACTTTGAAGCTTTCTTTTCAGGTGTAATACAACAGATTTACAGTTTTTTAGACTTGCATATTAGGTATAAACGTGCAGTGATTGGAACGATACTGAAACTGATCTACTTTAAGGCAAGGCTACATTTTGACCTAGACAAGGCTGTTTTGGTATATTTTTCCCCACGTTCTGTCTTTTCAGGTTGAATTACTGATTTTTTCCCCCTTTCTTTTGTTTGTTGTGGTTTTGATGTTTTTTTTCCTTTCAGCTAAAGGAGCAGTCCAGTGGTTTTCAAGAAGTGCCAAAGTGCACTGACTGTCTCACGATGACTGGTGCCTCAGGGAGGGTCGTGATTCCTGGATACAGGATCGACCTGGTCCTGGATGTCACTTCAAGCAGTCAGATCGTGGGGAAAAGCCTTGTCTAATGGCTAGCCTTCCTCAAAAGTCTGATGCTAGTCATCTCGGAAGGCCTCAGAAAGAGCCTTAAAGGTGAGCAGAGTAGAGTGTAGTTCTCTCTGGGGGCTGTGACTATTTGTCGGAGAACATGATTCAACAGAATGATAATCCTAACCTGAAAAATCCAGGTTCAGTTGGTAAATTCAATTTATAAATTTGTTGAGCATGGCAATCAGACCTCAACTTTTGAGTTATTAGAAACCACCTTCTAACCTTAAGGACCTATAAAAGGAGGAATGTGGTATTTCCTGGGTCCTTCAGGATCTTAGGTTAGTATCTGTTGTCTTAAATGGAAACAGCCTATAATCACAGCTAAGGAACACTTTTGTTACAAAAGCACTTTATGTTAAGTACCCGTGGATTTAAAAAAAAAAATGTAGTGAAGTATTCTATTAGCTTGTATGTTTCAGTCAGTTCAGTTCAGTCGCTCAGTTGTGTCCGACTCTTTGTGACCCCATGAATTGCAGCATGCTAGGCCTCCCTGCCCATCACCACCTCCTGGAGTTCACTCAAACTCATGTCCATTGAGTCGGTGATGCCATCCAGCCATCTCATCCTCTGTCGTCCGCTCCTCCACCTGCCCCCAATCCTTCCCAGCATCAGGGTCTTTTCCAATGAGTCAACTCTTTGCATGAGGGGGCCAAAGTATTGAGTTTTAGCTTTAGCATTAGTCCTTCAAATGAACACCTAGGACTGATCCCCTTTATTTTATTTTATTTTTTTTTGTGTGATAAAGTTTTATTAAAGTATAAAGGAGATAGAGAAAGCTTCTGACATAGACATCAGAAGTGGGCAGAAAGAATACCTGCCTGCTAGTCTTTAGCTGGATGTTATATAGTTACTAAGTAAAAAGTAAAAGTAAAAGTCGCTCAGTCGTGTCCGACTCTTTGCGACCCCATGGACTGTAGCCTACCAGGCTCCTCCACCCATGGGATTCTCCAGGCAAGGATACTGGAGTGGGTTGCCATTTCCTTCTCCATGATCTCCTTTAGAATGGATTGGTTGGATCTCCTTGTAGTCCAAGGGACTCTCAAGAGTCTTCTCCAACACCACAGTTCAAAAACATCAATTCTTCGGTGCTCAGCTTTCTTCACAGTCCAACTCTCACATCCATACATGACCACTGGAAAAACCATAGCCTTGACTAGATGGACCTTTGTTGGCAAAGTAATGTCTCTGGTTTTTAATATGTTATATAGGTTGGTCATAACTTTTCTTCCAAGGAGTAAGCGTCTTTTAATTTCATGGCTGCAATCACCATCTGCGGTGATTTTCGAGCCCAAAAAATAAAGTCTGACATTGTTTCCACTGTTTCCCCATATGTTTAATCATGTATCAATTATATATCAGGCAATTGGGCTTCAGGACTTAGGGCAAATTGGAATTTGATTTATCTGTTACACTGATTTTTTAAAAACCATAGGCACTTTTGAAGCAGTTCAGATATATGTAACACATATTTTATTGCATTCAACTTGAAGAATCAGTACTATCTGCATCGTTTGAATTACATTTTTAACCTCATAGAAGATTCCTTAGAGATGTTTTGAGCATTTGGGTTTGAAAAATGTTTCATTCTAGGACTCTTTCTCTGTGCTTTGAAGCACTTACAGAACCCGGTTGTTCATATAATAATTTTGATTACTAAATTTTCAAGTAAACTCTAAAACTTGTCTGTCCTAATAAGATTTACTAGGTTTTTTTGTTTAAAAAAATTTTTTTAATTCAGTCATCTGTTAGTTAATAAAAATAATAATAATACTAATACTGTGGACATGCACCATCCCTAATGTATGTACATTTTTATACTTAGTAATTTTGTATCACTGATGTATTAATATTAGAAAGCATACACAAAAATAGAAGTTTTGAAAGATGAGATGAAAAAACTTACATATAGCCAGTTGTGATATTTTCTTTCCCTTCACCGTGCATCGTGATGTAATTCCGGTTGGCAAATTCTTTTTAAAGGCCAGATAGTAAATATTTTAGGCTTTTCAGCCCATATGGTCTCTGTTGGAACTACTCAGCTCTTGCTGTTGTAGGGTAAAAGCAGCCACAGACAATACTGAGATAAATGAGTGTGGCTGTTTTCAATTAAAATCTTATTACTGAAACAGGCTGTGGGCTGGATTTGGCTGGAGGACCCTAGTTTGCTGACCCCTGGAGTATCCCCTGTTTCGTAGACCACTGCCCTAGACCTTGCAGTTGTGTTACACTATGTCTGCTAGGTCCTTCTGCCTTCAGTCTTAAGAGTACAGTGGATCTTCCTTATTGAAGTGAGCAGAAGAATGTTAGCAATTAGAACATATTGTTTAATTGAACAGATACTTATTGAAAACCAGTGATGTTCAGACACAAGGTTAGGTGCTGGGATGAGTTTGGTAAGAGAGAGAGGTAAACAGTTAAGGCATGGTGTCAGAAATAATTTGATTATAGCACATACTGCTGAGAAAGTGAGGCTGGTGCTGGGAAATGGTATAGTAAGTTGGACTTTGAAAACTTAATGAAAATTTGTAAAGTAGATGAGTACGAGGAAATAAAAGGTGATAGAAGAGAGCATTGGAGAACCATATATACCTCAGTAACTGATTGTTGGCAGAGTGTTCAAGAAAGAAGCAGTAGGGAATGAGACTGGACAGGTCGGCATGGCCCATAGTGTGCCCTGCCGAGGAGTGTGGACTTTGCCTTATAGGTTGATGGTAACAGTTGAAGAGATTTTAGTAGAGGAAGAAATGATTGGATTTGGATTTTAGAAAGACAGTGGCAGTGGTGTGGAGTATACAAGGAGTAACTATTCTGGGTAGCCTTTTTTAAACCTCCTTGTAAAAGAGATCACAGATTGTTTGTGGGTTGTTTTATAATCAGGCAGAAGGTAAACTTGGAATACTGTTTAACAACGAAAATAAATGAACTGTTAACATGCTACACGGTGGATGAACCTCCAAGATGTTATCCTAGGTGTGAAAGGCCACGTGTTGTATGATTCTGTTTTTTTAAGGAATGTCCATAAAATAGATTAGTGGCTGCCTCGGAATGGACTGGGGACTGACTGCAGATGGAAATGAGGAATCTTTTCATGGTGTTGGAAATGGTCTAAAACTGGATGATCTAAAAATGATCTAAAAATTTACACCACTTTGTAAATTTACTAAAAATAATTGGATTGAACACCACTTTTCCTTTCTTTAACTTGAAGTATAGTTGATTTACAGTGTTGTGCCAATCTCTGCTGTATAGCAGAGTGACTCAGTTTTATATGTATATACATTATTTTAAAAATACTCTTCATTATGATTTATTGCAAGAGATTGGATATAGTTTGGATTGGACACTTTTAAAACTGGTTGCGTTTTATGGTAGGTAATTATAGCAATAATACTAAAGAATTAGACCTCACTTTTGAAATTTGTTGGAGTAAAACATATTGTTGATTCTCAAGTAATTGCTCTTTCCTCTGAATAAATTACTGATCTTACACTGCAAAAAAATAAAAAGGTGTTTTTTTCCTCTTTAAGAGTATACACTGCAACTATAGAGTTTAACTGTAGGAACTAGCAACTAAATAAATCAGGTTGTTACTAAATCTTACTGAATACACTTTGACTTTTATGTTTAAATTTTTCCTTTCCTTATTAAATATCATATGAGGAGAACCATCTTAAATACAGTATTGGATAATTCTCAAAAGCTAGAAGTAGCCTAAAGGAAATTTACTTCTCTTTTTTTCCCAAGGAAAGAATTGCTAAAGAAAGAACCTGATGATTTAAAATTTTAAGTTTTTTCTTCAGTCTTAACATAGGAAATAAATAGAATACAGAGCAATTGGAAAATAGTTAATTTCACTCAATAAATATTTATTGAGGCCCTACTGTGTGCTAGGTACTGTTTCTTAAGAAATAAATTGTGAAAGTTTCTCATTATGTGCTCTTATTCCTGGCTGCCAAAATTTATGAGGTTCATTGTAGTAATTAAGAAAACATGTACAAAGTTAATTATATTACCCTTTATTGTTTACAAGATAATTTCACATCTTACTAATTCTGTAAGAGTGAGGAAAATGAGTCTAATTATAGCCGATTCCCAAGTAAGAGGCAGAGGTGGGAATTGATTATTGGTTCTTATTTTTACTTGAAGTTCTTTACTCTTTATACTCTATTGTGGGATTAAAAAAAAAACCCACCAACAATAGTGCAGTAGTATTTAAAGATAGGCATATAGATCAATAAACAAACCCATACATTTTTGGTCAATGGATTTTTGAAAACAGAGATAAGATATTTTAATGGGCAAAGAGTAGTCTTTTCAAGCAGTGGTAGTGGACAACTGAATATCTCCATGCAAGAGAGTGAAGTTGGACTCTTACCTGACGCCATATTACAAAAATGAAATAAGAATGAGTGGGCAGCATAAATGTGAGAGTCAAAACCCTTGAAAGAAAAAAACCTAGGCATAAATTTTCATGACCTTGGATTAATTAGACAGTGGTTTCTTAGACATAACACCAGGAACACAACCAAAAGAAAATTAGATAAATTTGACTTCATCAAAATTAAAAGCATTTGTACTTCAAAGGATACTGTGAGGAAAAGACAGTAACGGAATAGTAGAAAATATTTACAAATCATATATTGGATAAGGACCTAGTATCCAGAATATAAGGTAAAATAAGCAGGGTGACATGAGAAACGCTGGGCTGGAGGAAGCACAAGCTGGAATCAAGATTGCCGGGAGAAATATCTATAACTTCAGATATGCAGTGATACCACCCTTATGGCAGAAAGTGAAGAAGAACTAAAGAGCTTCTTGACAAAAGTGAAAGAGGAGAGTGAAAAAGTTGGCTTAAAGCTCAACATTCAGAAAATGAAGATCATGGCATCCGGTCCCATCACTTGATGGCAAATAGATGGGGAAACAGTGGCTGACTTTATTTTTCTGGGCTCCAAAATCACTTCAGATGGTGATTGCAGCCATGAAATTAAAAGACGCTTACTCCTTGGAAGGAAAGTTATGACCAACCTAGATAGCACATTAAAAAGCAGAGACATTACTTTGCCAACCAAGGTCTGTCTAATCAAGGCTATGGTTTTTCCAGTGGTCATATATGGATGTGAGAGTTGGACTATAAAGAAAGCTGAGCACCAAAGAATTGATGCTTTTGAACTGTGGTGTTGGAGAAGACTCTTGAGAGTCCTTTGGACTACAAGGAGATCCAACCAGTCCATCCTAAAGGAGATCAGTCTTGGGTGTTCATTGATAGGACTGATGTTGAAGCTGAAACTCCCAACACTTTGGCCACCTGATGCAAAGAACTTACCCATTTGAAAAGACCCTGATGCTGGGAAAGATTGAGGGCAGGAGGAGAAGGGGACGACAGAGGATAAGATGGTTGGATGGCATCACTGACTCAATGGATATGGGTTTGGGTGGACACTGGGAGTTGGTGATGGACAGGGAGGCCTCGTGTACTGCGGTTCATGGAGTCTCAAAGAGTTGGACACAACTGAGCGACTGAACTGAATCCAGAATATAAATGGAACTCTTAAGATACAGAAATAAAAAAGATACTCAGTTAAAAAAAATGGACCACAGATTTGAAACATTTTTCCAAAGAAGACACACAAGTGGCTAATAAGCACGTGAAAAGATGTTCACCATCATTATTAGCTGTTAAGGAAATGCAAACCAAAAACATAATGAGATACTACTTTATACCTACTGTAGTGGCTAAAACTTTAAAAAATGGATGAAGGAAATGTTGATGAAAATGTAGAGAAACTGGAACCCTCATTGCTGGTAGGAATGTAAAGTGATACAGCTACTGTGAAAAGTAGTTTGACAGTTCTCACGAAGTTCAACACAGTACCCTGTGACCCCAGAACGCTGCTCCTTGGTATGTACCCAAGAGAAATGAGAAAATTTCCACATAAAATGTCTTATCAGTATTATTTATAATAGCCAAAAAGTAGAAACAGTACAATGTTCATCAACTGATGAATGGATAAACAAGTGTGGTATATCCATACAATGGATATTATTCAGCCTTAAGAAGGAGTGAAATTCTAACATACACTGCAGTGTGGATGAACCTTGAAAATATGCTAAGTGAAAGAAGTCAGACATAAAAGATTCCATTTAAATGAAATATCTGAGTAAGCAATACCATACAAACAGAAATAATGGTTGCTAGGATTTAGGGATAAGAGGAGATGCTAATGGGTATGGGGTTTCTTTTTTGGGTGATGAATGTGTTCTGAAATATATATATACTCACACACGTATATTTTTTGAAAAATTGAGATAATTGACATAACATTGTATTAGCTTTGGGTATATAACACAGTGATTCTATATTCATGTATTGTGAAACAGTCACTAAAATAACTTTAGTGAACATTGACCACTATACATAGAAAAAAATTGTTTTGGTGATAGGAACTTTTAAGATCTATTCCCTTAACAACTTTCAGATATACAGTACAGTATTGTTAACTGTAGTCACTATGCTGTATAACATACCCGTGACTTATCTCTTTTATAACTGGAAGTTTGTACTTTCTGATCAGCTTCACCCATTTGCCCAGCCCCACCTGCTTCCCTTGTGGCTCAGCTGGTGAAGAATCCATTTGCAATGTGGGAGACCTGGATTTGATCCCTGGGTTGGAAAGATCCCCTGGAGAAGGGAAAGGCTACTGACTCTGGTATTCTGGCCTGGAGAACTCTATGGACTGTATACAACTGAGCGACTTTCACTTTAAAATAAGGGGCTTCTCTCATAGCTCAGTTGGTCAAGAATCTGCCTGCAATGCAGGAGACCCCGGTTCAATTCCTGTGTTGAGAAGATCCTCTGGAGAAGGGATAGGCTGCCCACTCCAGTATTCTTGGACTTACCTTGTGGCTCAGCTGGTAAAGAATCCGCCTGCAGTGTGGGAGACCTGGGTTCAATCCCTGAGCTGAAAAGATCTCTTGGAGAAGGGGATGGCTACCTACTCCAATATTCTGGCTTAGAGAATTTCATGGACTGTATGGGGTCACCAAGAGTCAGACACAGCTGAGCTGCTTTCACTTGCCTTTATTTTTCTGATTGAGTTTTGGTGCCACTTAGGTGTTCTTCCTTTTGCCTTTATTTCCTATCTTGGAATATCTGTATTCCCTAATTGGGCATGAAAGTCCTTTATAAATTTATTCTAACTTTTCCCATGATTTATTTGGTTTTTACTACCTTTAAGTGCTTTACCAACACTGAATTGACCCCATTGTTCCTTGAGTACCCAACTCTCTTATTTGTCAGACCCTGTTCCATAATTTTGGAGTGTTTCCTATTTCTTTCCACCTTTCTTTTTCCAAAACCTACTCAGTGTTTGCTGAGGCATGGGTCGAGTGCTCGCCCCTGTGGTGCGTTTAGGCCTTTAGTTGTGTGTCTTCTCTGCACTGGCAGGGCTTTCTTGTCACTGTTCTCCCAGTTTATGGTCATCATTTCACTTGGTTACTTATCTCTGTGTTCAGCTCCTGGCAGGCCCCTTTAATTTAGGAACTCTTATCTTTTACGTTTCAGAAATGTTCTTATTTCTTTGGTGATCTTTTCCTTCCTATGTCTCTGTTCTTTCTTTTTGGATGTCAGACTTCTTGAATTAATTTGTTACAGTCATCATCATCATTTATTTTTTTTCTCTCCCACTTTCATCTTTGTCTGTATTCATTTTAACGAGGTTGATAAAGGGGTTGGCTTTTTGCTAAGTTTTATATCTTTTTTTGTTGGAGTGAAATACGTATAACAGAAAATCATTTCAAGTGAAAAATTCAGGGACATTTAGTACATCGTTTTTAATAACGTTCTCATACTAGGCAGACATATAAAGGTGCTTTAACAGTGTGTTTTTATTTTTAATCCTAAGCAGCAGGTTCTGGGATAGGCAGATTTCTTTCACATGCTCTTTCTCCATCAGATAATTTCATCTTGAGTATCCTTGGATTTTAAACTGTCCTTGCGTATAAACAGAAAAATAACTGAGGATTATGGTTGTTGAAGCATAAAATCTTAGGGAAAGAAAGAATGTTGAAGGACTAAATCTTCTACATGTATTGGGAAGGAAGAAATGTAGATGAATCAATAAGGGCCTGATAACAATTATTTGGATTTTTGTTGTTGTTCATTGAGTAAGAGCTAAGGCTATATGCCAGCAAATTTGGAAAACTCAGCAGTGGCCACAGGACTGGAAAAGGTCAGTTTTCATTCCAATCCCAAAGAAAGGCAATGCCAAAGAATGCTCAAGTTACTGCACAATTGCACTCATCTCACACGCTAGTAAAGTAATGCTCAAAATTCTCCAAGCCAGGCTTGAGCAGTACGTGAACCATGAACTTCCAGATGTTTAAGCTGGTTTTCCACAGATCAAATTGCCAACATCCGCTGGATCATCGAAAAAGCAAGAGAGTTCCAGAAAAATATCTACTTCTGCTTTATTGACTATGCCAAAGCCTTTGACTGTGTGGATCACAATAAACTGTGGAAAATTCTGAAAGAGATGGGAATCCCAGACCACCTGACCTGCCTCTTGAGAAACCTATATGCAAGTCAGGAAGCAACAGTTAGAACTGGACATGGAACAACAGACTGGTTCCAAATAGGAAAAGGAGTACGTCCAGGCTGTATATTGTCACCTTGCTTATTTAACTTCTATGCAGAGTACATCACGAGAAATACTGGGCTGGAAGAAGCACAAGCTAGAATCAAGATTGCCAGGAGAAATATCAATAACCTCAGATATGCAAATGACATCACCCTTATGGCAGAAAGTGAAGAGGAACTAAAAAGCCTCTTTATGAAAGTGAAAGTGAAAAAAAAGGAAAAAAAAGAAAGTGAAAGTGGAGAGTGAAAAAGTTGGCTTAAAGCTCAACATTCAGAAAAAGAAGATCATGGCATCCGGTCCCATCACTTCATGGGAAATAGATGGGGAATCAGTGGAAACAGTGTCAGACTTTATTTTGGGGGGCTCCAAAATCACTGCAGATGAAATGCAGAAATCAATGCAGTCAAGAAATTAAAAGACACTTACTCCTTGGAAGAAAAGTTATGACCTACCTACATAGGATATTGAAAAGCAGAGACATTACTTGGCTGACTAAGGTCCGTCTAGTCAAGGCTGTGGTTTTTCCAGTGGTCATGTATGGATGTGAGAGTTGGACTGTGAAGAAGGCTGAGTGCCGAAGAATTGATGCTTTTGAAGTGTGGTGTTGGAGAGGAATCTTGAGGGTCCTTTGGACTGCAAGGAGATCCAACCAGTCCATTCTAAAGGAGATCGGCCCTGGGATTTCTTTGGAAGGAATGATGCTAAAGCTGAAACTCCAATACTTTGGCTCCCTCATGGGAAGAGTTGACTCATTGGAAAAGACTCTGATGCTGGGAGGGATTGGAGGCAGGAGGTGAAGGGGACGACAGAGGATGAGATGACTGGATGGCCTCACTGACTCGATGGACGTGAGTCTGAGTGAACTCCGGGAGTTGGTGATGGACAGGGAGGCCTGGCATGCTGCGATTCATGGGGTCGCAAAAAGTTGGACACGACTGAGCGACTGAACTGAAGGCTGTGTTATATTTGAGGAAGTAGATTTAAGAAGCACTCATTTTATTTGAAGCTGTCTTTCTCCATCTACGTTATCCAAGCAGATCTGAGTAATGGGACTAGAATGGAACTTGATCCTGGAGGAGCCAGCTTCCTGTTTATTACATCACAAAGAGACATTCAGCATTAGTTTGATTAGAATGGGTGCTTCCCTGCCTTTAATGTACAGTGTCTCTTTGAATGCATATTTTCTGCCACAGAGCAAAAGAATTGACAAGCACCCAGTTCAACTTTCAAGGATTCGGAAAGCTTCTGGAAAGATGCTGATTTTTTAGGATATTGGTTCAGCTGCTGTAATTGGGACAAAAGTACTATTGGGTTAAAATAGGAAGTGTCTTTTTCTCTCACGTCAAAGACAAAACTGGTTAGTGGCCTGGGAGGTACTGTGGTTCTGCTCCAGCCGATTGTCTAGGCCCTGGGTTCCATCTCCTCTGTTGCTTTTATCTGATTGGTTGATACTGGTTTTAACACATCCTAGTTCAATACTTCAACTGACTTTCAGCCTGTGGGAAGGAGTGAAGGATATGGAGGGCAAGCAGCTTCCTAGTATGGAGATAACCTAAACCTTGTATATGGCAATTCTAGTCAGAGTCCATCAACCAAAAGCTGGCAGAGTAGAAAATGGGATCTTTACTTGGGTGGGCACGTGTCCAGCAGAAGTTGAGGGGTTTTGATAAGAAGAAAGAAAGATTAGGCTTTCGAGAGCCAGTTTTTAGTTTCTGAAATAAAAGGAGTGGTAAATAATTATGCTTTAAAAGCTTTGGGAACATCCTTATCTTGTAGTTTGACAGCTTGTTTTAAGTTTATCTTGTACGTTTTGCCCCAGACCTGGAATCATAACCAGATTCTGTGTACTTGGAAATGATATATAGAAACCATAAACCTGGGTGTTTGTTTAATTGCTAAGTCATGTCCAGCTCATTTCGACCCCATGGGCTCTAGCCCACCAGGTTCCTCCGTCCATGGGATCTTCAGGCAGGAATACTGAGCGGGCTGTCGCTTCCTTCTCCAGGAAATCTTCCCTGGGACTGCACCCATGCCTCTGTGTCACCTGCATTGGCAGGCGGATTCTTTACCGCTGAGCCATACCCACCTTTACTTATACATCTATTTACTGTGTACAGCTTCAGGATCTCTTATAAAAGATGTCTTAATTTCCTTCCTCCACCCTCACCTAATTCTTTAGAAATATAGGCATTCCAGTTGTCTTTCAGTTTCTCCTCCTCCCTACTAAATAGCAATAAAAAAAAAAAGACAAAACCCTCTGACTCCATAAAAGGGGGTGTTTGAGGTAATGTTGGGCTTCCCTTGTGACTCAGCTCATAAAGATTCTGCCTGCAGTGTGGTAGACCTGGGTTTGATCCCTGGGTTGGGAAGATCCCCTGGAGAAGGGAAAGGCTACCCACTCCAGTATTCTGGCCTAGAGAATTCCATGGACTATAGTCTATGGTGTCGCAAAGAGTTGGATGCAACTGAGTGGCTTTCACTTTCACAGGTGATATTTACTGTTGAGTTGGTGATTGTCCTCATGCCTTTGCAGTAGACAGAGTTAGGAAATAGATACTTTTTTTTCACTGAAAGAAAATATATCATCAATTCATACCAATCTTTCCACTTCAAATTTAAGTTAGGTTTAATCTAAAGAATACTATTAAATAATATGTTTGTGTTATAAAGATCCAGGTTTGAGTCCTTGCTTTGCAGCTAATTAAAAATGTAATCTTAGCTCTCTCTTTTTTAAGCTTCAGTTTCCTCATCTTTAAAATGGGGATAATAATAACTATCTCATGGTTATTGTAATGATTAAATGAGAAAATAAGTGCTCAAGAAATTCTAGTTTTACTGTTCTCTGTCAAACTACAAAAAGGAGAGACTTCTAATTTTTTTAGGGGTTAAAGAAGGCTTGCCCATTAAGGTAACACTGGTACAATCAGGAAAGAGCTGGTGTTAATGGGATGTAGAGATTTTTAGAAAAATATCAGGGCAAGAGACTTGCCAAAGGAGAGTGATCTGCATTAGTTAAGACTGGAGCATAGGATTCTGTTTTGATGTTTAGAAAGAGAAAGTAAAAAACTTTTTTCCCGTAAGCATTTAGTGTAATGTGTAATTACGTAGTGATCTGTGTGCTTATTTGATTAATGTCAGCCTGCCTCCATGCCCCACAAGGGCAAGGACTCTCCTATCTTCCTTTTATTTACAGGTAGTCACCGCACAGTGTAGTCTCTTAGCTGATATTCATACCCTAAATGAACTTTTCTAGCATTTATAACTACCACAAAATTTAACATTTATTTACTTATATTATCATTCTGTAGTTATTTCATTAATGCTGCCTTGTCCCTAGCACAGCTATAGCTATTGACCTAATTTCTTTAAGTTCAATGATGTATAGTATGTTAATACACTGCAGGTTTTTGCCATTTATTTAGCCATTATCTGACAGCATTAGTTCTTTGTAAATTTTTATTCAGAGTGAATTAATAAATGAAATTGTTGGTGACGCCCATCTGGATCTCAGCATGTTGTGGAATGTGTGCCAAGTAATTTATTGTTAAAGAGTTTATAGAGTACTTCAGCTATCCCTTACAATGAAGCCACTGGGTTGCTTTCATTTTGTTATGTTGCCTTAAATGGGAGAGAGCAAGGTGTATATAGTTAAATTAGCCTCCTAAGAATTGGGTCTCCTTTTCCCATGGAGGGGAAGAGAGAGTGTGTGTATGTACACGTGTGCATGTGTACGCGTGTGCAAGCACATCTTCTGTGTCCCATGGAAAAGACTGAGAATGAATATTCTGCCCTGGATATTTAGAGAGGAAGTGATAGTGAGAGGCACCAGACTCCAAATTAAATGGCATATGTATTCCAGGGAATTTTCTTTCTTTCCCTTTTTTTGCCACTAAATATGTGGTACTCAAAATTTGTATTTGCTTATATTTCTTTTGTTGTTATTGTTCCCTTTGTGTCTAACTGCAATCTATATGTAATAAAATACAGCAATTTCATGTGTAAGATTTGATGAGTTTTGACAAATATAAACACTTATTAATAGCACAGTAATGCTATAAAATACTATAGCTATCATTCTGAAAAAGTTGTCTTATGGCTTTGCGGTTAATTTCTATCACTGTCCCCTGGGAAACACTGATATGCTTTGTTTCACTTTGTGTGTGTGTGTATGTAGTTTTGCCTTTTCTAGAATTTCATGTAAATGGAATCAGTATGTAGTCTGTGTCTGGCTTTCAGGTAGCATAATGCTTTTGAGGCTCATCCACATCGTTTGTTGTTGTTTACTTGTTTGTTTTTTTGCCGCATAGCTTGGCATTTGGTCCCCAGCCAGGGATGGAACCCATGCCCACTGTAGTGGAAGCATGGAGTCTTAACCACTGGACTGCCAGAGAAGTCCTCATTCATGTTGTTGGATCTATCAGTAGTTCACGCCTTCTTGAGTCGTGTTTCATTTGTATTGCTGTATTATAATTTGTTAGCCACTCACCAAGGTAGAATAGTTGGATTTTTTCAGTTTTTCCCCCCAGTATTATTATAATAAAGTCATTGTGTACATTGGCATGAAAATCGTTCTGTGGGTGTATATTTTCATTTCTCTTGGGTATATACTTAGGAGTGCAATTGGTAGATAGTATTACCATAGTGTATATCTACCTTCATAAGAAACTGCCAAACAGCTAAAGTGGCTGTATTGTTTTTGCATTCCTGCCAGGAAGTGTATGAGAGTTCTGAGTGCTCAACATCCTTGTAAACTTGGTTTTCTTCAGTCTTAAATTTCAGGCAATATGGTGGGTGTGTAATGGCGTCTCATTTGGGTTGGTGTGGATCCCTTAATGACTGACGATGTTGAACATCTTTCCATGTTCTTATATGTCACCTGTATATCTTTAGTGGAGTGAGTGTTCTGATTCTCTTGCCCGTTTTTAAAAAACTGGATTGTCTTGTTATTGAGCTATAAGAATCTTTCACATATTCTGGATACAAGTCTTTATTGGATAAATGTCTCAAATATTTTCTCCCAGTCTTGTCTGTTTAAAGAGCAGATATTTTTGTTTTTTTCTTTTATGGTTTGTGCTTTCTGTGAACTATTTCAGAAATCTTTGCCAAACTCAAATGTTACTAACTTTCTGCTGTGTTTTCTTTAAGGAGTTTTATAGTATAAGCTTTTACTTTTAGGGTCATGATTCATTTAGAAATTGTATTGTATAGTAGGAAGAAAGTGTTGAGGTTCACTTTTTGACCCTGTTAGCTAATTGTATCAGTGTCACTTTTTAAAAAGATTATCCTTTACCTATTGAATTGCTGTGGCGTCTTTGTCAAGTGGCCACTTATTTTAGTGTCTGTTTTTGGATTTTGTATTCTGTTTTGTTGATCTCTGTTTCTGTCTTGCCGGTACAACACTGTCTGCTATTATAGCTTTGTAAACCTTGAAGTCAGTTTGTCTCCAGCTTTTTTTCCCTTCATACTTGTTTTGTCTGTTCTAGGACTTTGAATTTCCATGTAAATTTAGAATCAGCTTGTTTTACAGGAAATACTACTGCAATTTTGATTGTAATTACATTGAATCTCTAAGTTAATTTGGGGAAAATGCACATTTTGCATTATTATTCTAATACATGAGTAAGGTATATATCTCAGATTTAAAAATTTATTATTATTATTTTTTAAAATATTTTTTTATTTGGCTGTGCTGGTTCTTAGTTGTGGCACTCAAGGTCTTCAGTTGCAGCATGTGAGATGTAACTCCCTGACCAGAGATGGAACCCAGGCCCCTGCATTGTGAGTGTGGAGTCTTAGCCACTGGACCACCAGGGAAGTCCCTTGCTCAGATTTTTTAAGTCTGATTTTTCTCACAAATGTTTGTGGGTTTTCCTTGTGTAAGTTTTGCACATAAATTTTGATACTTTTGTAAATTCCTAGTTTTACCTTCAAATTTTGATTATTTGTTGCTATTACATAGAAATATTTTACTTTTATATTTGACCTTGAATTCTGTGACCTTCCTGAAATCACTTATTATCTACATCCAAATGTGGATCTAGTTTTATCCACATTTCTTGAAATTTTTTTATGTGAACTGTGAACATAGACTGTTTTTACTTCTTTCCAGTGTTTGTCCTTTTCTGTTTCTTTTTCTTGACTAAATGTACTGGTAAAGGTGGTGAGAGTAGATATATTTGCCTTGTTTCCAGTCTTGGGGAATGGTGTGGGAGTGAAACCTTTCACCATGTAAGTGTGATTTTAACTGTAGTTTTTTTTTTTTTTTTTCAATTCCTTTTATCATATTGTGGAAGTTCTCCTTTGTTCCCAGTTTGCTATTTTTTTTAAAATTATGAGTGTGCAGTTTTGTTAGTTTTTATGCACGTTGAGATTATATGATTTTTCTTTTTAATATAGTGAATTACATTGATTAGTGTTTTTTTTTGGGGGGGGGGGGCCTTGCTGCGTGGCATGTGGGATCTTAGTTCCCTGACCAGGGATTGAACCTGCATCCCTTGCATTGGAAGCACAGAGTCTTAACCACTTCACCGCCAGGGAAGTCCACATTGATTAGTTTTTAATGTTAAACCAACCTTGTTTATAAGGACTTCCCTGTAGTTCACACAGTAAAGAATCTGCCTGCAATGCAGGAGACAAGGATTCGATCCTGAATCAGTGAGATCCTCTGGAAGAGGGAATGGCAACCCACTCCAGTATTCTTGCCTGGAAAATCCCATGGACAGAGAACCCTGGCAGGCTACAGTCCGTGGGATCGCAAAGAGTTGAACATGACTGAGAGACTAACGCTATTAGCCTTGTTTATAAATATATATAAACAGACATAGGAACTAAAAACGCAGCAATCTGAAATTAAGTCAAAGAGGAAAACAAATTTTTAGTAGTGTAACACACAATTAAACACAGTGTAAACATCAGGTAAAAATACCAATATGTAACAAGGATGTAGCAAAATGGGAGAATGTGGGTGTAAATCTTGCTTTTTCCAGAACCTGCAGTTACTTAGTCAAGTTTCTCAATCTTTTTGTGTCAAGGTTTCCTTACCCTTCTCCTACCCCTAAAGGATAATTCTGTATTTGTTTTGTTTTAAGAAATGTTATACAGCCTTTCCCTACCTTCTCTGCATTTCTGAAACCAGGAGACGTTTGTTAGCTTTCAGCTGGACTCTATGGACTTGTATCTGCCTGTGTCTGTGCATATTGACACTCATGTGTGGATCATTTTGCTGTCGCTTGGGCTGAACTATTTGCTTTCTTAGCATTTCATGTCGGGGTAAATTTTTATATTCTATTTAAAAGAGTTAAAATGTTTTGGTTTAAGTAACATGAATATTTAAATAATAATGATGTTTACACAAGGGCTACTAATAAAAGAAAGACTTCTCATTCCCTTTCCACAGAGGCTCTTTAATTGCTTGCATTTTTAATTGTTGTGTTTATTTTTCACATATGTCCAAATTAAAAAAAATTATTTTGGAACTTTTGAACATATACAGAAGTAGAGAAAGTGAAATGATTAGCCTCAAGAACCCTTCCCTAGCTTCAGTCATTAGCCATATTTTGCTGGCCTTGTTTCATGTGTTCTGCCCCTGCCCCATACACATGTATACAGTTAAATACACAGTATGCATTTTTTAGGGGGATTATTTTAAAGCACACTTCAAACATTTCATTTTACCCTGAGTACTTCTGTATGCATCTTTAACATGTAAGTGCACGCGCATGCACCCACAAACATACACTTACCTGCAGTGCTCTGTGGCTCAGCAAAAAGTTATTTTAATAGATTTCATTAAATTTAAGTTTAATTTACAGTATACTTACTCTTAATTTAATTAGTTTAAATTTAATTTCTCTTTATAGCTTAGCAAAAAAAATTAAGGGGGTTAATAAATAATACAATATCTAATTTATATCCCAGTTTCGCTACTTGTCTCACAGATGTTGACAGTTGTTTTGTTTGAATCACAGTCCAAACTTGCTTCCCATGATACCTGGTTATTAGGTATTTTTATCCAGAAGTCTCATAGTTTTTTTTTTAAAAAAACATTTATTTATTTGGTTGCACTGGGTCTTAGTTGCAGCACATGGGATCTTTGATCTTCATTCTAGCATGAAGGATCTTTTAGTTGCAGCATGTGGGATCTTGTTCCCTGACCAGGGATCGAACCCTGGACCCCTGCATTGGGAATGTGGAGTCTTAGCTACTGGACTAGGGATTCCCTCTCATAGAAGTTCCAAGAACATAAATTTGTATCCCTAATTGTTCTGTGAAAAAAAAAATTCAAGGAAATTATTACGTTACAGTGAATTAGCATTGAAACAAAAAATATGATACACACCTGTGTAGCTGTGGTACAGTAGGCAGTGCAGTATATAGGCAATTCAAACTGTGAAATTTCTGAGAACAGGTAAAACTTTCAAAACTGTGATATGGTATTATGACTCTTACCAATTATGAATAACTATTACTGATGAATCCAACATTTGTTCAAAGCAGCCTTTTAAAAAGGAGAAGCGTTTTCGTCATTTAGTAATTTATCATTGAAATGAAGAGAATATAAATATATTCTAAGGTTAATCAACTAGGAACTGCAAATGAAATTCTAGTAGTCGTTGATGTAGATTTGAAATGACACTCTTCAAACTAAAGGTGCCATAAAGAGATCATAATCATAGGCTGTGAACTATAAGCTCTGGTGTTCTGCTTAACTTCTGATGGCCAGAAGGGACTCACAAGAACCTTCAGATCCAGTGTGGAGAAGACTTAGATGCAAACTCCATGATACTCAAATAGTATGAACCTCTGTGGTATGGAAGAAGAAGGGGGTTTATGCAGCTTGAGGGATAATTACGTGCTGCTTATGGAAGAAGTTTTCATTTATGTTTCATGTTAAAGTTTGGAGAAGCAAGGAGATACATTAAACTGGTGATATACCTTAGACTCTATAAGTTATAGGTGACAAGTATGTTGGA
Source organism: Ovis aries (assembly GCF_016772045.2). Classification (NCBI taxonomy): domain Eukaryota; kingdom Metazoa; phylum Chordata; class Mammalia; order Artiodactyla; family Bovidae; genus Ovis; species Ovis aries. The sequence continues at coordinate 21,179,697 of NC_056063.1, read as the reverse complement.
GGATTAAATGTGATGATTTAAGCAGAGTATCAAATTAAAACCCTGGCACACCCTTCAGTAAATGACAGATTGTCAGCCTGTCAAGTTGATGTGTGATTTGGGGCGATATTTGGAATGAACAAGAGGTCTTTAACTTTTTATCTCTCACTCCATCTTTGATTTATCAAGGAAAGATTGTTATTGTTATTTTTAGGGGGCACAATGTATTTCCAGATGATAGGGAAGTAAGTATATAGCATACTCAAAGTTTGGTTGATAAGTGCTTATGCTGGAAGCATTAAATGCTTTCAGTTCCCTAGGAAATAATGATTCTCAAACTGATTCGCCAGGCCTTTACTGTATTTTTGTGTTTTAAGTTAGCCTTCTGATCTAATATTTTATAATTTATTTCATTTTAAATGTTAGATTCCAAAGAATTTAGAATACTATATAACAATTGTATGTAGTTATAAGGTAGAGTTGGTAACATTATTGTGCATCTTTTAAGAAAAAATGCTCTTTTTCAGAGTGTGTATGTCCTTTTGGAGCTTTAGTTTCTCATATTTTGAAAAGTCATGCTTTGTATGTTAGAGTAACTTATTATCATTTGAGCATGTTAAATCATTACTGTATTAGTGGAGGTGGAGAATTGTCAGAGCCTTAGGGGTCATATCATAATCTGTATTTTTTCCTCTGTCATTGTCTTTGGTCTTGGTCGCTTGCTTTTTGTTTTCTTAATTTGTTTCTTGCTTTCATTCCTATTCCTTTTGCCTTGGTGTTATTCTTAAACTGTTATTCAACTCCTTAACTTGTCTTGGTTTCCTTCAGTCTGTTTTTCTCTGGCTATAATTACTCTAAAGCACACAATTTAGGTGTATGATTCCACTTGTCCAAAACATTTCATTGCTTTTTATTGTCCACTAGATTTCTCAGTACCTGTCACAGTTAAGCCAGTTACCTTATTTATCCATCCATCCATTTTATTCATGAAGCCGTATTTATTGAGTTCCTTCTGAGAACTGGACACTGCTAGGCTCTAAGGATCAAGTGGTAAAACAAGCAGGAGCTCTGCCCCCTTGGGTCTAGTTGAGAAGACAAACATTAATAAAAGGATCATGCGATAACAGTAAAACTGCAGTGATCATGTATCCTACAAAAGGGAGGAGTATGTACTCTGAGAGCTTAAGGGCATACTAGATCTAGTCAAGAAGGTCACTGAAAGCTGAGATTTGGAGAGGTAAGGAGGACTTACTACACATAAAATGGGAAGGATCATACCAGGTAGAGGCACTGTACAAAGGCTCTTTCCCGAGGGGAGTGTTTTGAGACTGAGGGACTAGAAGAAGGTTTATGCGACTTGCAGCGTAAAAGAAGAAGGATCATTGTACAAAATGGGAAAGAAGGTTGGGCTTGACCACACAAAGAGTTTTGAGGCCATGCCAAGTACCGTTATTAATACGACTGCAATAGGAAGTCTTCCAAGGGTTTTATCTGGGGAGAGGGGGTGGAGGAGTAGAAGACAAGCAGATGTTGGAAGACCAGTTAGGCATTGTTAGTTCTGACAGTAACTTGATCATGGAGGTTGGTGATAATAAAAGAGAAAAAAGCAACAGTTGCAGGAAATATTTAGAGAGTTAAATCAACCAAATTTGCTGATGTATAGTGCTTTTGAGGGGTATAAGGAAGAGGGAGATGGCTTCTTGCAAAACTGGATAGATTGTGGTACCTTTCACTGAGCTAAGAGATCTTGAGAGAGTAGTTCCATTTTGGTTGGAGGAAAATCATGAGTTCAGTTTTGAGCAAGCTGGGTTTGAAGTACCTTTGAGCCATTCGAACGGGAATGGTAAGTAGACAGAAGAATATTTGGTACTCAAAAGAAAGATCTAGGCTGGACATGCACAATTTTAAGATGCTGAGTGTAGGTAGTATTTGAAGCTGTGAGTAAGTGGATTGTGTTTTGAGTATAAATCTTGAGAGACTGCAGTATGGAATGGCTAGGTGTTAGAGGTGGAGGGGGGTGGTGGAGTGGAAGACAGAGGAGCAGCAGAAGCAGCAGGGAAAACCATGAGAATATTTCAAGGTGAAAGCCAATGGAGAGTGTGTTTCTAAAGGGTGGTAAATAGTTTTGAATGCTGCTGGGAAGCATAATAAATCATGCTAAATCTCAGTGACTTGTGACAGTAACAGTTTATTGTTTCTCAAAAACTTTTGAGTTGGCTTTATTGAGCTGGGAACTTAGCTGGGGCTAGAACATCCAAGATGGCCTTGTTTACATTTCTTGGGTTTTGGTGCTCACTGTTGCCTGGGTACTGGCTTCTTGACTCTGTGACGTCTGTCTCTCCATAAGGTATCTTATCATGCAAGGGTCTAGTTCATGCTTCTTTACCCAGTAGCTGGATCTCAATGCCTTGACAGTGACGCTTTGAGGCCTGTTAAGACTTAGACCTGGAATACTGTCATCTACAATCATGGCCAAAAAATGATCACCGATGACTTAATGTGGGAGTTATTTTAGTAGAACGGAAAGACTAGGAAATTATTAGCAGATGAAGAAAAATTCCTTATCATTCCCCTGTATTTTCTCTAAAGTGTGTCTTAGTCACTCAGTTGTGTCCAACTCTTTGCGACCCCATGGGCTGTAGCCCACCAGGCTCCTCTGTCCATGGAATTCTCTAGGCAAGAATACTGGAGTGGGTTGCCCTTTCCTTCTCCAATATTTTCTCTAAACTTGACCTGAAATAGGCTACTAATTTCCTGAATGCTTCCTGTTTCTTTCCTCATATGCTTATTTCCTCTGAATATTATTCCTCTCTCTCTCCCTTATTAAAATCCTGCCATTCTTTTTTTTCCAATTTTAATAGGAGTATAGTTGATTTATAATGTTGTGTTTCTGCTATGCAGCAAAGTGAATCGGTTTTACATATACATGTATTCACTCCTTTTAAAATTGTTCTCCCATGTAGTTTGTAGTTTGAGCATTGAAATGAATTCCCTGAGCTATGCAGTAGGTCTTTAATAGTTACCTATTTTTTATATAGGAAATCCTTACAGTCTTCAGTTTTTCTTTGAATGTTGCTCTCCAGCAGTTCTGAATTTTAATTTCGTTTTTTTATTCCAGTATTTGTTATTTCTTGCCTTTTATGTTTTTGATCTTAATCTTCACTCTGCATATGCCCTGTAATCTTCGAAAGGTTCTAGAGTTTCATTAAAATTTTTATTCAAAGTAACTCAAATGCTGTTTTCTCAGAGAGCCTTTGTTGGTTCATCCCCCAAATAATCAGTTACCAATAATCAATTATTCCTCTCTACCTCATGCATACTTTTACTGTTGCACATATCATAACATACTACACTTATTTATTGTTCTTGAAAGTAGGAAATTACAGTGTCTGCTGTGTTGCCTTTCGTTAAATAATTCCTGAGTTACAGCTTGATTTGTGATCTCCATTCTTAATTTTTAAGGAAATGCCCTGCATGGTAACAATTTAAAATTTTATATTAGTAATGACCTAATTACTTCTTTGTTACTGTGCCAAGTTCATTGGTATTAGGCCAGTGCATTAAGCTAAAAGATGGGAGATGGTTTGGTGTGTGAGGTAAAAAATGTTTACGAGAAAAAAATATTTGGCCACACTGTTTATATCTCTAAATTCTAAGGCTAGAATTTATGAGGTTGTATTGTATGGCCTTGGTAGAAGTATGTCCATGTGTAAATTCTCATTATGAGTATGGTACACTGAGCTTGATGGAGGAGTTGTAATGGCTTCGCCGTACATAGCGGTTGTCTCTGCTGTCGGTGTCAGGTAGATGTTGTAGCTCATGTCTTCATATCCTCTACGTGTGGGTACGTACAAGGGACATAGAGATCAGCTGGTTTCATACCGCAGGGCAGAAGAATACCTTAGCTCTTGGAGACAGGACTGGCTGGTTCTGAGACCCACCACAAACGTGGCAGTGGAGCCCCTGTGTGTGTGTTGGGGTCCATATCTGTGTGTGTGTGAGGGTAGGGAGTCACAGATCTTGCTGGCAGGACGCTGGCTGGTGCTGTGCCCTCTGTAGCCCTTGTTCCACTTGCACTCTAATACTTGCCTCAGGCAGGGGATGGGAGGGACTTCATTTATTCTTTCAGTTGATACATGCTATGGGGGGGACACAGAAGAATCAGATCCTTCTTGCATTCTCTTAAACTGGAGAAGGATAAGCAGCCAGGGAAATAGGTCATTAAAACTTAGATGGGAAGTATGATTATTATTAAAGGGTTTATAATTTGAATTACTTCAGTAGTAAAACCAGCTGGCAAAACATCCAAATGCAAGGGGAAACCTGCTAAGAGTTAGTACAGATGACATCAGTCACCTGACTCTCACGATGGGCTCTGGTGTGATCATCATCCAGGAGTCAGTCAGGTTGTGTACCAGGAAAAAAACTCTCTTTGGGTCCTGAATTTAAAATGTTTTTAAAAGAAATTTATCTTCTTTTACTGTTTGCTGCCTTTTACTTGTTTTTCTACATTCTACAAGTTTAAAAAATATGTATTAGCATATGAGAATCCTGATATTAAAGTTTAAAAAATTTTTAATTGGCTATCATCAAGACAGCTAGCTTAAACTTTTTCTGAATCTTATTTATTTGGGTTGGTATAGTCCTTATTAAATAATGCCTTGCTTGTGCTAGGCACTCAGTGAATAACTAAATAAAATTTAAGTTGTTCCGTAGTCCAGCCTTAGCAAAATCATAAATAATTAGGGACTGAACCATAAATAAATACAAAACAAGTGAAGAGAAAGTTATACTTTTTTAAGTACCTGAAGTTTTGAATATGCTCAGTGATAGACTCTCACCGTCCTAATCTGCCCTTTGTTTTTTATACCTATGGAGAAATAAATTGTATATATATATTTTTAAGAAATTCAGGAAAGACTAAAAGGTGAAAGGACAGTAAGATAGTTCTCCAAAGGAAAGAAGGAAAAGTAGGACAGTCTTCCTTAGTTTAGATTGAAGTTAATTTCTTTTTCTGTCAGCTACTAAGGTAATGTAAGAAACCTGGAATGGTGAGCTCAATAAAATTAATCAATTAAAATAGTAATACAGAAAACCTCAATTGTATTCAAGTAAAAATAAAACTTGGTTAGTATAAATAGTTGTCTTTGCTTATTATTTAGTCCGTTAGACTGAAACTTTGCAAAGTACAATTTTATGAAGACCCTAATAAAGACCAGTAATGTCATGGTTATGGTTAAGTTAATTGAATTTCACATGATTTATCCAGTTTTTAAAATTTGCAGTCCTTCTTTGATGCTCTAAACTTGATTATATAGCAGAATTTATTTAAGTCTGTGTTTTGCAAACAGGTATCTTCTGACACACAATTTTACATTGTAGCTTGTCTATAAACTGGGGATAATAATAGAACTACCCCACTGGTTTGTTATAAACATGTTATAAATATGAAAAGCTCCTGGAATGGTGCTTGACACATACATAGTGAGTGCTCACTATGCAAGCCGTTATTATTATTATTTACTTGTGTTGTTCTTATTGCCTTACCTGTGTACTTGAGAACTGGAAGTGAATAGCAAAAGGGGAAAAAAGTGCCTCTTTCCATCAGAGAGTCATGGGGGGACTGGTTTATAAAAGGAAATCATTCTAAAATGTTTATAAGATTTAGGATTTAGTGGTTCAAAATCACTAGATTGATTCAGAAATGGATGAGTGAGTGTGTGTGTGTGTGTGTGTTTAGAACAATGTCTGCCATATAATAGTTCAGATCAGTCGCTCAGTTGTGTCTGGCTCTGTGACTCCATGGACTGCAGCACACCAGGCCTCCCTGTCCATCACCAACTCCCGGAGTTCACTCAAACTCACGTCCATCGAGTCGGTGATGCCATCCAGCCATCTCATCCTCTGTTGTCCCTTTCTCCTCCTGCCTGCAATCCCTCCCAGCATCAGGGTCTTTTCCAATGAGTCAACTCTTCGCATGAGGTGGCCAAAGTATTGGAGTTTCCGCTTCAGCATCAGTCCTTCCAAAGAACACCCAGGACTGATCTCCTTTAGAATGGTTGGATCTCCTTGCAGTCCAAGGGACTCTCAAGAGTCTTCTCCAACACCTACAGTATAATTGTTGTTAATAACTTTTTGCATCATCAGGCATTTGAATTTGAGTAGTTTCTTACTAAAGTTTCCTGCAGTTAAGCCTCAGAAAACAGCTTTTATAAAACTGTTTTCCTGTAAAGTATTCAGAAATAAAAATCCTAATAAATATTTTGGTAGCCAATACTGTGACTTTCTGTCTTCTTTTTGTTTGTTAGCTTGTCTTTAAACACATTTCTAAAACTGATTCATTTAGGAGCATGATCCCTGTCCTCAGAAATCTTGGAGTAGAGGAACCATGTTTTTTATGCATCTTTAAGTTCCCCGATCCCACATGCCGAATATTTGGTAGGGGCATAAAAACAGGAGAACAAATATAAGTTTCAAGAAATATTCTGTCTTATAACATATTTTAATAGCCAGTTAAGGGTGTCACCATGGCGGCGGCTTTGGCTCGGCTCGGACTCCGCTCGGTCAAGCAGGTTTGGGTTCAGTTCTGCCCCTTCGAGAAGAACGTGGAATCGACGAGGACCTTCCTCCAGGCGGTGAGCAGCGAGAAGGTTCGCTGCACAAACCTCAACTGCTCAGTGATTGCGGACGTGAGGCACGACGGCTCCGAGCTTTGTGTGGACGTGCTGTTCGGAGATGGGCATCGCTTGATAATGCGTGGTGCTCACCTGACCGCCCAGGAAATGCTCACTGCTTTTGCCTCCCACATCCAGGCTAGGGGCGCGGCGGCGAGCGGGGACAAGCCGAGTGCCAGTAACCGGGTGCTGACAGCACAGAAGAGACCAGTCAACAGATTTTAACCCAAGACTGCTAAGGACACTTATTTAAGAACTTAATTACTCATATCACTATCTGGAGGGCCACAGAACGCCAAAAAAAGAAGAGGCCTGTGACTACAAACCTAACCGGTGTTTCTGGGACGAGGAAAGATGGGAGGGGTGCGGACAAATTTGAATTTATTTCAGTTTCTTACCATCACTCACTGCGTAACCCTTTTGAATTTGGCTGCTCCTTCTGCTACTCAAGGTACCTCTTACTCTTATTAGAAATGCTGTTTTCCCAGTCCTCATCTTTCCATTCCAGTCGCATTTGCCGCTGTTAATTCACTCCTTGAGGGACTTCTCTTCCTCTTGGGCCCCTTGTCTTCTCTTGACCATAAAGGTGTACTGCTCTCCTTCCTCTTATTTTTGAGGCGTCTTGTCTTCTGTCATGACTTGAACTATCCTCTTGGGTAAAATCCTATATTTCTGTTTGGCTCTAATCTTAAGTTCTGTGCTATATAGTCAAGGTACCTACTATCAATTTTCTCCAAATTCTAGCAACACTTTTTGTCCAAAATAAAACTGATAATCTTTGCGTGCTGTCTATAGTGATCCTTGAACAACGGCAGGTTTGAACTGCAGGGGTGCTCCTATATGCTTCTTTTTAAAATAAATACTACATGATCTGTGGTTGTTTGAATCTGCAAAAAAAAAAAAAAAAAGCCAGTTAAATAGAACTCTGTGTAGAGTCCTTATGAATGACTGAGCTTTGGGGCTAGTGATTATATCTATATGTAATAGAGATGTATATGAACTTTTCTTGTGTTTGGTTTTGTAGTAAAATAGTACTGTTATAAGAAGATAACTACTTGAATGGATAATTTATTGGTTTTGCATATTAATGTATACTAATTCTTGATTAGAATATGTGATATAAACATTTCTTGTCATATTTGGCTAGTTTAGATTTTTTTGTTGTTGAGGATTTTTAAAAATTTAGTGAATAAAACACAACATTGCAGATAACTGAGTACTGTTTATTTTCTTCCTCTACTCAGTTGTTATTTCCCTCCCTGTTCCCCATCCGAGAAGTAGAAATTATCATGAATTTGGTGTATAGCCTTCCATTTCATGTTTTCTTACTTATACTCTACTTGTATGTTATACACATGTAAAACTACTCTAATTAATTGTTTAGTAGTGCATATAAATGCCATCTTGGTGTCTCGTTTTGCATCTCGCCTTTAATTAACACAATCTGATCATCAGTGTATTTGAGTTTCTTTTATATATTTATAGGCCATACGGGTTTCCTTGGATATTTTGGGGTTGTTTTTTTTTAGCCCTTTTTTAACTTTGGGAATTATTTATTCATATTTGTTGCACATTTTTCTAATGGTTGATATTATATTTTTCTACTTGATTTATGTGCTCTTTGCCTTGATTTTCCATATATTCAGAAAGACCTCCCTTTGTGATTATGAGACATTGCTAGAATTTCAAGTGTAGACTTTTGGTTTGGAGTAATTCAGCTCTCTTGAGTATACGCTTTTTAAGCTAAAGCATTTTATCTTTTTCCTGTACCTGTTTGTTTGCCATCACTCCTTACTATTTTACTAGTGCCTTTCAGTTACAGGGAATTTTTTTCCCTCCTCTTTGGTGATGAGGGTGGTAGTGATAGGAGAAGGCAGAAATAATAAGAAATAATGAATAAAAATTTGACACATTTATAAAATTAATACAGCTATGTGTAAAATATACTCATGACCCTTCTTGGCTTTTTGTTTTACTTGAAATACATTCTTGATCTAGCCAGTAAGCAGATAATGCTCATTATTATCTGATTGGGGTGGGGGTGTACATGGTAGGGGTCTACTGTCCTATCCACCGTTATACATGAGGTCTCTACAGTGCTGTTAGCCACTGGATTCTTGAGCCGGGGCCAGATACCATTACTTTGCAGAGCTACTGCCCTAACAGTTGAAACCTCCAGCGCCACTGGTGCTTTGATATTTATCTTCTGGCAGGGTGTGGTGGGTGATAGCAGCAAGGGCTTGGAGTTCCCAGGCTGTTTTGCAAGTGTCACAGAACCTTTAAGGTTAGAAAACCTTCCTCAGGGAACATCCTGGCCCAGATTTCTTTGAGCGTCTCTAACCTCTGTCTTAAAAGTAGGATCAGTGCCAGATGAAAAGCTCATGACTCTTGGCCATGGGCTCGAAGTCTTGGCTGGCTTGATAGAGGAATCTTGCAGGAGGTTCTCTTGGCATAAGTCTTGTGGAGAGAGGTGCCATTTTAGCAGAGCTTCACTAGAAGCTCTTTTCTTAGCACTGAATCTGATTTTTTTTAAATGGTTTGATATAAATCAGTGAAGAGACTTGAGTTCTTAAGTCAGTATAGACTGACTTCAACCCCTAATTTATCAAGTTCAGAAATCTTTGAGGTCAGAATTAGAAAGGCTATAAGCGATACAGTCATCTTGCTTTTGACAAAAATAGTGTAAACTCTGGCAATTAATTTGGAAGTGATATTTTAAAATGTGCTCTGTATTTAAAGAAAACTCCAGTATTTGAATAAATCGGTCCCTGAGTATGCTGATGTGGGATTTTATATCATTTAAAAAAATTTTTTTATAAGTAATAAGGATTTTTGTTTTCCTTAGCACTGTATCATTATCACACTCAAATGTTCTTAATAATCCCAGTAACATATATTTTGAATTTTCCCAGCTGTCCCAAAAGTCTTTGCTCTCGTTTTGTCTCTTATTCTCTAATGGCTCTGGCCACCCTCCCCACCCCTACTCTTTGCTCTTTCCTGCCCAGTGGCAGGTTTCATTGAAGATGCCAGGTCCTGTGTCCTGTCCAGTGTCCCGCATTCTGGGTTTGACTGACTGTTCTCTGTGGTGCTGGATAAGTTGATCCTGTATCCTCAGTAGTCCCTGAGGGACTACCAGTAAATTGGCGGTTGGAACTGAAGGCTTGGTTAAATTCAGATTCAGCTTTCCCTCCTGTTTTCCTTCCTTTCAGTGTTGTGTCCTTCCGTCATGAGGCACATTCTGTCTGGTTCTCCCCTTTACTTATGAATGAAATTAAGGTCTGGATCTCTTGGTGCCTTGTGACTCTGTTACTACAGAGGTACAGAGTAGAATCACGTTAAAGCGCTTTGGATTTCTTAAGAATCTTAGATTCTGATTGACCAGGTCTTAGAAGGGATGGGCAGAGACATATATTAAAGACCACATGGAAGAAACCCCCAAATCCTCTACTGTTACTTAGATGGATTATGAATCATTACCTTTGGTACATTTACAGTATAACTGGAGTGACATAGCTTACTTTTAGCAGATGCTCTGGGAAGATCTGTGTTTCATATGAAATGAAGCCTATTTAAATCATTTAACTGTGGAAACGTTTGAGATGTGGTGTGATAGAAAAAACACTGGTTTGGACCCAGGAAGCCAAATCATTTATTCTCTCTGGGACCTGTGTTTTAATTTACATCTAGAAAGTAGGAATCCTAAGATATTTATCATAGGCTTGTTTTAATGATGAAATGAAACAATTTATTTGGAAGCAGTCCCAGCACCTAGTGGTGAGTTATACTGAAATCTGAAAAGCATTACAGAAATAGATTTATTTTTTTCAATTAAGGTCTTCAGAGTAAAGCTTAAGAAAACTGACGTAGTAATATCTTATGTGCTATTTCATGTATCTATACATATATATATATAAGCTTTTGTTTTTTAGCTTATTTGAATAATAGGAGACTCATGATGTAGTTTCAATGTAAGTGTAATAATTGTAGCCTTTTTGGGAGGCATAGTGTGTGGACATCTTTTTTTTTTTTTTTTCCCCTTTCAGCTTCATTTACCTCTTAATTCTCCTTTGCCTGGAAGTGAATTGACCAAGGAACCTTTTCGTTGGGATCAGAGACTCTTTGCATTAGTGTTGCGGTTGCCGGGGACGATGTCCGTAGAATCAGAACAGTTGACAGGTGTGCCTTTAGATGACTCTGCAATCACACCAATGTGTGAAGTGACAGGCGGTAAGTTTTTTGCTGGCGATAATTCAGTGACTTAAGCAGATTTTATCTGAATGTTTTAAAATGTGCATTTCAACAACTCCGTGTTTACAAAGTTACTATTAGAAGTTACTAGACATACATCGTGTTAAAACTACATTGATGAAGGTCTTTGATCTGTTGAATAAGATGTAAATACTATTGGGTCTGATAATGCATGATAATTTTTTTCTAACCATATAGCAAATGCTAATATTTGAAGTTGTTAAACTTATTTTCTTATCTATAAAGATTGCCAATGATTTACAAATGCCATAGAGTTATTTTCTCTGACAAAACATTTCAAGAATCACCTCATTGTCCATGTAATGATTAATGCCTAGTTAAGTACAGTTTTACCCAGAGGCAAAGAGGAAGTGAGATAGGTTAGAGGAAAACAGGAAGCGAACTCTTAACCAGTGAACTTAACTAAGTGAATGTTAGTAAAACTCTTGAAACAGAAGATGTAATAGACTCAGAACTTCTATATGGTGCAGTTGGTTAACAGGTGGGTTAAATTCATGTCAGTATGCATCGAGTGCCTACTGTGTACCAAGCACTGTCCATGCTTTAGGCCTTCTGTAGTAAATATGACAAGCATGGTATTCTTGCTTTCACGGTGCGTTGTCGTTCTCTCTTAAGGAAGTGATGGTATATGTCCAGGTCTGGCTCACCACTCTTTCACTGGTGTCCTGGGTTGTGCCATAGTCTCCATGCACTGCTGATGCACTGAGATGCCATCATAGCCGGCTGTGTAAGTCAAAGGAAAATAAGGTCTAATTAATGTTTTAGGTGCCTTTCTTCTAATATTCTGTGGATTTTGGAAGCCTGCAGATTTCACAGATGAAAAAGAATAGCCTACATAGATAGGTATGTGAAGTAGATAAGTTAAACGATTCAGAAATCACCATTGATGGTATCTTTCAGTGACCCAGAAACCTTAGTTGGTCAAAGAATTAGGGAGCTTTCCACAAACATGCATCCTGAACCTCTTCTAATGTAGTGCTTTGCTTTTCTTCATGCTCCTGCTAGCAGTAATGGGAAACTGCTCAAATGCCACTCGTTTTCTTATAGTATGCTTTCTTCTTTATTTTCAATGAATGCTGACTGAAAAGTGTTTTGAGGATAAAACACCAAAAAAGTAGAAATAACTGAAAAGCTAACATCCACTGGTGGAGTACTGTTCAAATATGCAGTCATGTTAACAATTCTGTGCATTTTTAAATGATAAGAATAGTGTATGCATTTATTTTTTCCTTTATAGAGTAATTTATGTTCATTAAGGAAAAATTGGAATGAAATTTGCATGTGTTGCCAAAGTGATTAATATTTTATTCTATTTTTAATGTATACATTAAAAATTATATAATTGTCATTGTAAGCGTTTTTCTTTTATTATCTTTAATTAATGAATACTCACTCGATACCAATTAGCTGTTTTTGATCATGGGAATACAGCAGGAGCAATAGACAGAAGGCTTACATGTTTGGGCTGTATGACAGATAAAATGATGTAAAATGAGTAAATCATGTTTTTGAGAGTTCTGCTTACTGTCAAGTAAAGAAACAGGGTGAGGCTGCAGAGGCCATGAGGCCGAGAATGAGTCTTCCTGGAGCGTCTTCTGAGAGGTGACGTTTAACCGTAAACCTAAAGGATGTGTGTACCCCAATTTGAGTCAGTTTAAAATGTTGCATATCCTTGGAAATTATTATACTCCTTGTCTAAAGAATTAAATAAAGCAACAATTATTCTTTTATAAATTATATTTGCATATCTCTAACCTTGATGTTAAAGTCACTTGTTTGAATGGGAATTAAATCAGTCTTGCTGCTGCTGCTAAGTCGCTTCAGTCGTGTCCGACTCTGTGCGACCCTGTGGACTGCAGCCTACCAGGTTCCTCCGTCCATGGGATTTTCTAGCTGTGTCTTAAAAGATATTAATCCCTTTAAAATGATAGTTGTAGCATCTTCATCAACCCTCTCTCCTTTTTAAAATTGAGGTATAATTGATACATACAACATTTTAGTTCCAGAGGTACAACACAGTGATTTGATATTTGTTTAAATTATGAAATAATCACTGCAGTAAGACCAGTTAGCATCTGAACAGAACTCTGAATAACGGAGTAAACCATATGAAGACCTCTGTAGAGGAAATAGTAAGAGAAGGATCATGCCCTGTATTTTGGGGAGCAGCAGGAAGGCTGATATGGCTACAAGCTTATGTAGGGAAAAGTAGAGAATAACAGGTTAGTTTCGAGAGGGGTCAAGGGCCAAATAGTGAATAGCCTTTTAGGCTGTAATAAATATTATTTATTTTCCCAGTGTGATGAGAAGTCATTGGAGGGCTTTGACATCTGGTTTCTGTTTTTGAAAGACTACTCCAACTGCTAGATGAGAATGTACTGTAAAGTGGCGGGAATGAAAGCAGGGAGACTAGCAGAGATGATAGTACTTTGATCTCAAGTGTTTATGTTTGGAGATGGTGAGAGGTGGTCTGATGGAAAGGAAAGACTGAGGGTAATGAAGGAAGAAGGAATCAAGGATGATTCCTGGGTAATTCAGTTGGTCTGAACAATTGGAGGTGAATGGCTGTGCTATGTACTGAGATGGTTATTCAGGAGAAGCAGGTTGGGGGGAGGCACAAGGATGGTATCAAATTTAAAAAATACCTAATAGACATGTTGGTGGAAGTATTGAGAATAAAAAGCATTTTATAAAAATTGTAAGACTTTTCTAGATTAAATAAATTTAACTTTCTTAATTTATGTAAATAGGACTGTTGGCCAACTTAGTATTACTACTTTTGTGTCTTAATCCATTTTATTAATACTTAAATCCTTCCTAATCCTAAGGAAGAAAGTTGGTTTTTTTTTTCACTTTATTGCTGTGTTTAGATTTTTTCTTTTTTTGTGGACCCTACATAAACACAAGTGAACCAGCTTCTTGGCTTCAAAGTGTGTGTTTTTCTCACAAATATAGTGAGTGATCTCAGACTCTTTATCCTTTAGTACAAAGTATCAAGTATTCCAAGAGGTAAGTTTTGACATAAAGAATAAGAGAAACATGGCATAGGTTGTGGGCTCACTTTGTAAAGATGTCTAAATTTGCTTTAACTTTGAAAAGAGTTAATGAATTTTTATTATTTTTATAAGTGATTCAAGTTTATTTACTTTTTCTCTAATTTTCATAAAATCTTTGTTAGTAATTTAATGTCATTAAAATCATAACTTATTTACTAATATTTGACGACACAGGTTAGAGAAGGGTAGAGGTTTGCCACAATTTTATATTTAGGGACTTTTGATTTTATTGACATCCTTGGAATATGTTTAAATATCATGAAATAAGATAATGAGCCTTTATATAATCTCCTAAATACCTTATGTATTAAGAGGATCAGCGTTTTTATGTGTTTAAATTGACTTGAAGAATTTTAATTTGCCAATTCTTTCACATAAGTGTGGTTCCATATAAACTTTCTTATTTTAAATATTGATTGCAAATTAGCATCATGGTTTTCAGGGAAGAAGATGGTATATTCAGATGAATGTTTCTGATGCCTTGTAAGGGTTTGAATCTCGGCTGCTCTGCTGTACTAACTTGGATAAATTAATCCCTCTTTGCTTTAGTTTTCTCATTTGTAAAATGGAGAAAGTAACCTGTATGATTGTTGCTAGGATTAGAGAAATTAATATAATAAGAGTGGTTAGGATATTGCCAGGTGCACAGACACTCAGTAATTGGTGGGTATTTTTATAATTACGGCTTTCATTGTTGCATCCAGGTAAACCATTTGTTACATGATACTTGTTTTCCTAAGTAAAGCTGACTCTGAGGAGTTGAATCACACTATTGCCTAATGCTACTCTTTTCTGAATAGCCTTCAGCAAATCACGTGTTCAGTTTAAATTGATATGAGTAATTTGATATGTCAAGTATAATAATATAACATGTTTGGTAGTAATTGGTTCAATTTGTTAAGGAATAGGATTTTTCCATATTGAGCTTATTACAAATAACACTGTAGGATGTTTGATTAAAGATTTTTAGTTGTCATGATTTTTAAGCACTGGTCTAGATCAGAACATGCAAATATGTAAGTTTCATATATAATGATAAATTTTATAGTAGTCACATTGAAAAGAAACAGGTAGAGAACTCCCTGGTGATCCAGTTCTTAGGACTCTGCATTTTCACTGCCTGGGTTCAATCCCTGGTTGGGGAAACCTAAGATCCCTCAAGCCATGTGGTATGACCAAAAAAAAAAGAAAGGAAAACAACAAAAACCCTAAAAACAGGTAAAATTAATTTGTATAGAATCATTTATTTAAATTAATATACATAAAATATTTCAATGTGAAATTGATGTTTTAAAATTATTGAGATATTATTATCATCTTAGGTCTACAAAATGAAGTGTATGTTTTATATAATTACTGTACATCTCAATTTGGACTAGCTCTGTTTCAGGTTCTTAATAGCCATATACACCCAGTGGCTACAGTATGGGACAGCACAAATCTGGCTGTATTTATTGAAAAAAATCCCTGTTAAAGAAGTCTTTCCACTGGTATTTTTTCTTAATTACTATCATTTTAATGCTTCTGAACTAAAAGTTTTATAGGTTAAAATATTCAAGAGGGAAATTCATTTAAGATAGGTAATTTCTAAGTTTTTAAGTCAAATGAAATTCAGAAAAGCACATGCTACTGTGTATTATTTTAAAGTGCAAATACTTCAAATATGTGGTGTCTGCCAGCAGATCACTTAAATAATTATTGAGTATCTTCTATGTCCTTCGCATTAATTTTTAGTGATACATTTTTTTTTAGCAGGTGTAAGATTTTGGGGGGTTAGTTACCATACTTTACCACAATATGTGTAGTAAAGATAAATTATATTGGAACTCAGTTGGAAAATAGTTTTTTATATTTATATATACTTTAAAAAATTTTTCATTTCATGTGATACACTGTATATATGTAATGATTTTTTTCATTGTGGTTTGTTCAGACCAATATTTTTATTTTCCATGTACCTTTAATTAGAAGGAAAAGCTTACACACTCTCATAAAATGGAATTGTTGATTGAAAATAACTTTTTGTTTAGTTACTTTTCCATTAGATAATGAAAAGTCCAAACTTTACCATTGAACTTTTGTGAATCAGTATTGTCAAAAACCCCACTATGGTTCTTTTTTGCTTAAAGTAGCAATTTTTGCAACTAACTAGTTCACTTTATTTTTTTTGTTGTTTCAGGCCGCTCATACTCTGTATGTTCTCCAAGAATGCTTAATCAGTGTCTAGAATCCTTGGTGCAGAAAGTACAAAGTGGGGTAGTAATAAACTTTGAGAAAGCAGGACCAGATCCTTCCCCTGTAGAAGGTATTATTGTCATTTTCCTACAGATATTTTAAACTTGCTTTATCAAGTATTCAGCTAGAACGGAAAAATTACTATGATTTGGCTTTAACATTGACAAGGTCAAATTATTAAGATGACAAAAGAGCTATTGGTAAAGTGGCATGACTAAATAGGAAAGTCAAGGTTGTACGATAGTGGTTTGGTCATATCACCTTTTTATATTGGTTGTTCATAGCCTGGTAATTTATAAGAGCTAAAATCCTTTTTAAACATTAACAGAATAGTGTATTTCCTTTTTTAGTATTGTAACATTGACTCTCTCCAGCATATGTGCCTCTTCCGTGTCCCTTGATTCATAAGTGTTCAGCCCTAGGTGTTTATTTAATTCCTTAGCTACAATTTTTACTAAAGATCAGACTGATCAGAACCAAATGGTTGGTGTGGTTCCAAAAATGAGAAACTAGCCATTGCTATTCAACTTGATTCTTTTAACTCTAGCTGAGCCCTGCCTGGCTTTATTCTAATATTCGGTGATCATGAACTATTTATATTGGCTAGAGGGTATAAGGAGTTTTGCCAGAACCAATGGACGGCTTACATCTGGACCCTCTGCCTTGTACGACATAGCTTAAAACCAGAATTAGAAAGTCGTTAGTGACACTTTGGCAGAGGTAAGGCAGGAGAGTGGGTAACTGGGAGAAGAGAAAGGTCATAGAGATGAGAGCAGAAGATGGAAAGATTATATAAATTATATTGCTGTGTTTGATTTTAAAAAAAATCTTAAAAGAATTGAGTTGTTAGACATGGAATATATTTATTTTTAAATTATTTTAGGACTTTGCTTAGAATTAGGCACTCAGTAAATGTTTACTGTACTGTTGAAGAGAGTTACCATTTTCTGGGATTGTTTTAGATGAAAGGTAGATGCCTCAAATCTGGATTTATAATTAGACTTTTGTTGTAGTTTTTAGGCTTTAGGTAAAATGATTTTTAAAAAATACTTATTTAGCCATGCTACTGCTGCTGAGTCACTTCAGTTGTGTCCAACTCTGTGCGACCCCACAGACGGCAGCCCACCAGGCTCCCCCGTCCCTGGGATTCTCCAGGCAAGAACACTGGAGTGGGTTGCCATTTCCTTCTCCAATGCATGAAAGTGAAAAGTGAAAGTGAAGTCGCTCAGTCGTGTCTGACTCTTAGCGACCCCATGGACTGCAGCCTACCAGGCTCCTCCGCCCATGGGATTTTCCAGGCAAGAGTACTAGAGTGGGATGCCATTGCCTTCTCTGTATTTAGCCATAGTTACTTAGTATTTACTACGCTGAGCATGATGATGAAAAAATTGATTATTTGCCCTTATCATCTGGTGGGGGAAAACATGCCATATGTTAAACAAGTATTTACTGTGAGGTATATTGGCCAAGCAAAGGATGCTGTGGGACCTCCTTTCAGTTGTGGAACTCAAGAGTCGAAATTTGCTGATGTTACCCTCTCGTGAATTCTGATCTAATCTAAATTTTAAAGTCTTAGTCGTGATAGTATTCTACTGTTTAAGAAAAACAGGAAAATCCAGAACTGAACAAGTATTAAGATATTTTTACTAAGTAATATTAGACATAGTTTAACATATGTTTTTTCCTTTAATGATATTTACTTTTTAAAATTTCTTTGCTATAGATGGGCAGCCAGATATATCAAGACCTTTTGGATCTCAGCCTTGGCATAGTTGTCACAAACTCATTTATGTCAGACCAAATCCTAAGACTGGGGTTCCTATAGGTCATTGGCCTGTTCCAGAATCTTTTTGGCCAGATCAGAATTCTCCAACACTAGTAAGTACCAGAGATTGTGACTTCATAATAGTAACTGCTTCTCATACTAGCTTTAAGGACTACTGTCTGTTAAAGGTGTGGCTATTGTATAGAAACCAGACAAATGTTTAAGTGCTATGATAAGCTGTTACTTGCTTTAGTATACTATGTTGTTCATTATAAAATAATAGAAAAGAGGCATCGGTTTCCTTTAGAATCTGAAGTTATGCTTATGTTTTTATTATTGGCATCTGGTTACAGAACCATAGATACATATTCTAAATATATAAATAACATAAGGATTTGTTCTCGGGGACATAATCCAGAATTTAAATGAAGGGTTATAAAATAATTTTGATGGTTTCCCTGCAGCCTTTTAGGACTTAGTCTTAGAAATTCATGTTGAGTTGCATAGTTTTAGTTATATTCAGTGTTCTCAGTCTGGAGGTTTAAGATAGAAAAGGTTTTCTGGTCTTATTTATAGGAATTATTTTTAGTAACAGTGGGGCTTGTTGAGTGGTCATGGTGAATTATCAGTATTCACTATATGGTTCTTATAATAATAGGGTAAATTTAGACAAATATTTATTCAGTCTTGTTAATACACATTTTTCAGATTAGTACTTTTTGTAGTAACTCAGAGGACGCTGTGGACTATTTTGTGGGAAAGCCTGACAGTGGCTTTTTTGATGTTACCCTTAGAAGATAAGAATTGTTATTTCAAAAATCTTTAAGTAGTCTTTAATAACTTTTGAATTGGCTGTCATTTATGAATTAAGTTAAACTCCTTGAAACCTTTTATACTTAAATCTGTATCAGCTCTTCAGGATAATTTTTTACTTTTAATCTATACAAGAGCTGTGATATTTCCTTTGTTCATTAGGGATTTAATGAAATAGTTCATGAAATAAAGTTTTTATACATTTCAGTGAGAGATTATCTTCCTTTTTTTGATTGAACCATCATAGTTTTTTAGTCTAACCTTAGAGAGCTCTCAATTTCTTTGGTCATTTTAATTTCTCTTCTGGAGCCTTTCAGAATTCTTAAAGAACAGCTATCGTATTTGTATGAAATATTATATTGTTGTTTATTCAGTTATATTTAACACTTAAAGTAGTGCATATGGTACATGTTGAGTCCGCATAGGAAGAAATCCAAAACCAGTATCACAAGCATTATCTATCAATATTACTCTAGTGGTCTATTGCAAATTGTTACAAGCCATAGAGGATTTTGGAATGTGGGTAGGATTTTAGTTGGAACAGGAAACAATGTTGAAAGTATGAAAGTAGAAAAGAACAAGGTGAATTTAGAGGAATGGAAAGTATCTGAGGATAGGTGGCTCATAATATGTCTGTAGGACATTGAGAATACTATTAAATAAACGATTGCTCATGACTTTACATGCAAGGTTAAGGAATTTGAGCTTTTCTCAGTGGTGTTCATAGAACTGAAGACATTTTTAACAGTGTTCCTTTAGGAAAATTAATCTGGTGGTGGTTATATGCAGCAGAATCAGGAGATGAATTGGCAGGTAAGCTGTTTGCCTAGAAGACTGTTGCTATAGTTGACTTAATACAGAGCTGTTGTGCTTAGTCGCTCAGTTGTGTCCGACTCTTTGTGACCCCATGGACTGTAGCCCGCCAGGCTCCTCTGTCCGTGGAATTCTCCAGGCAAGAATATTGGAGTGGGTTGCCATTTCCTTCTCCAGGGGATCTTCCCGACTCAGGGATTGAACCCAGGTCTTTGGCATTGCAAGCAGATTCTTTACTGTCTGAGCCACCAGGGAAGCCCAATATAGAGCTAGTAAGAGTTTGAATTAAGATGATGGAAGAGAGAATGTTAAAAAAGAGATATTGGAAAGAACTGGCAAATTTTAGTAACTGAAGGATATTAGAGGGGAAATGAAATTTCTATAAATAATAGGATTTCATATAAGAGGTACTGATACTGAAATTAAATGTAATTTATTAGAGACTGGTTCTGAATGGCTCTACCAGTTATTAGCCATGTGTCTTTGGTTAATTATCTTCTTTAAGCCTCAATTTACCATCTGTTAAATAAAGATAATAACTCCTATCTCATAGGATTATTTTGTATGTTAAATGCATCTTAGTATTTTCATCCAAAAAAACCCCATGAATTTCATAGACTGATTCAATAAGCTGTTTGTCAGGTATGTGACAGGTACAGGAGCAGAAGATGAGTAAAACATAGTGCTTCCCATCTGGAACCTTCCGTAGGAAGTCAGCTGTATAACCATAATAGAGTCTAGTGTGCCACCTGTCAAAGTGGTGGAGCAGAGGCCAGATGAGGTGGTACCTAACTGCCTGGTGTGGGTTTGGGGTACACAGTAAGAGTGTGTCAGGAAAGAAGCCTCTTAGAGGTTAGTACTTGCCAGTTCAGACTTCAAAACTTTGTTTGCATTATGCAAGGGAAAAAACAGAAAAGTAGCCAGGGATAACATGAGACACAGGACCATGAAAGACAGTGATCTCTTTGGGCCACTGCAAGTTGTTTTTAAGGCTGGAGCACAGGGTGTATATGGGGTGGTGGTTAAAAGGCAGATAGGGACCATACAGTCAAGGCTCTTTGTTAAAAAAAAACAAAAAAACCAAAATAGAGTCTGGCCCTATTTTTAGGTGATTGGATGCTACTTTTACTCAATAATTTGAGGCAGGAAAATTATATGATTATATTTATATTTCATGGCCATGGGATTGATTGGAGGGGGCTGACTAATTAGGGATACTAATTTAAAATATACAGTTGTACTAATCTAGTCTAAGAAATGATGAAGGCATGAATTAGAGTGGTAAGAAATAGAAGATAAATTTTCAGAGAGATGAGAATTTAGCATAGAGGGCAGCATCTATAGTAGTGAGCATCTGCCCCATATTTATGTGTTTGCTAAGTGGCTTAGAATTTGTGGTATCACTGAATCTAGGTCTTTGTGACAGTTAAGTATGGCGGGTAAGGGGGAGATGATTAAGGATAACATCTAGGTTTTTAGAACAGGTTATGTGGTTTGGGTGTGAAATAATGACTTGGGTAATTACTATGTTTGAGGGACCTATAGAAAATTCAGGTTATGTCCAGTAGGTGGTTGGATACATGAAGAGAAATGAGAGATGATCCCAAGACAGTAGTTTTGGGAGCCATCAGTGTATGTATTGATAGATAGTAACTGAAGCTAAAAGGAGTCCTTTATATTTATGAAACTTCACATTATTTCCTCATAGCTCATATTTTCTTCACCAATCTTCTTTTGGTGAGATTTTTAGGAAGGAGACTGTTAAGGAGGGGGAATAGAATAACATGCTTTTTTTTTTCTTTAGAAGTATTGCAGTTTTTGCAGCTCTAGAATAGGGTCTCCAGAGTGGGGCATATTTACCATAGGGGTAACCAATAGTTTACTGGAATAGGGAAGGAAACCAGTAGAACTTCTGTTTGTTTTCTTTTTTCTATTTTTTAATAATTATTTTGGTATATATTATAACCTATAAATTAATAATTTACAAGTATATATATATTTAAAACCTTGTACTGATAAATGTGCATCATCAGTTTGGAAATCAGGTAGTTAAACTGCTACAACTGTGACCTTAGGAAGGTTTCTAATTACATTAACTACTTGTTAGATGTAAAAATTAATGAACACTTACTTAATTCTAAAACACTGCATTTAAGTTTTCTGATGAATTTGATTTTAAGATTAACAAATTTTAATCCTGTACAGATTTTGAAGTGTGTTATTTATTTTTTTTCTTGTGAATACTGATTGTTTAAGCATTAGATTTTTAAGTATTATCTTTCAGCTTAGTGGTGCTTTTAGTAGTAAATTAAATGCTCACTAGTGAGACTGAGACACTGAGTACACTTTGACAGTGAGTGATACTAAAAGTTTGTTTCTGGTACTTTGTGAAAGAGTGACAATAAGACTTTGCCTTCTAGCCACCTCGTACATCTCATCCTGTAGTGAAGTTTTCCTGTACAGACTGTGAACCCATGGTTATTGACAAATTGCCTTTTGACAAATATGAGTTGGAACCTTCACCGCTGACTCAGTTTATCCTGGAAAGAAAATCTCCTCAGACATGTTGGCAGGTAAGCTGAAAGACTATAGTGATTTAAAAAATTTATTTATTTGATTTATATTGAGGTGTAATTGATTTACATTGTCGCATTAGTTTCAGGTGTACAGCAAGATATCTGTTACACATATACATATAGCCTCTCTTTTCAGAGTCTTTTTCCATATAGGTGGACCATTACAGAGTAATGTTCCCTGTGCTATATAGTAGGTCCTTATTAGTTCTCTCTGTTTTATATACAGTAGTGTGTATATGTCAGTTGCAGGCTCCCAGTTTATCCCTCCCTGCCTCCTTATGCCCCAGTAACCATAAATTTATTTTTCACATCTGTAACTCTTTCTGTTTTATAGATAAGTTCATTTGTAGCCTTTTTGTTTAGATTTCACATATAAGCATATCATGGTATTTGTCTTTCTCAGTCTGACTTAATTTCACTCAGTGTTCAGTTCAGTTCAGTCGCTCAGTCGTGTCCAGCTCTTTGCGACCCCATGAACCGCAGTACGCCAGGCCTCCCTGTCCATCACCAATTCCCGAGTCTACCCAAACCCATGTCCATTGTGTTGGTGATGCCATCCAACCATCTCATCCTCTGTCATCCCCGTCTCTTGCCCTGAATCTTTCCCAGCATCAGGGTCTTTTCAAATGAGTTAGCTCTTGACTCAGTATTAGAACCTCTAAAAATTTAATTTGGTGTTTTTTCTTTTTTTAAATTTGGTGTTTTTTAAAAAGTCAGATTGAATCCATGGTTTATATAACATTCTGCAAAGGTTGTTAAATGTGAACTTTTAACTACTTTTTAACAGGTATATGTGAGCAATAGTGCAAAATACAGTGAACTTGGCCATCCCTTTGGTTACTTGAAAGCCAGTACAGCACTGAACTGTGTCAACTTATTCGTGATGCCTTACAATTACCCAGTGCTCCTTCCCCTCTTAGGTAAGTCATTCTTGGCATGTTCTCTGTGGCCTAGCATACATATGAATTTTCCTAAAAGCAATCTTTGGGAACATCCCTCCCTTTTTGAGTGTTCTTGTTTTCTGGAAATTAATGAAGATTTTTATTAATATTCTAAAATATTGAAGCTGTTAAGGGTTTTATAGCAACCTCTGTATGTTTCTGATATATTGAAAGTCAGTGTCAAACACCTTTGATTCTACAAACTATTGAAGATACTATATTTTGTTTCTAAATTAAATATTCTAAGTTTTTTGAAAATTAGATATCTTACATAGTTAGAATTAGTAAGGCAGACTTTGTGTTTGGTAAGTAATTAAGATATTTTGTAGAAGCATAGTTCTTAGATCTGAGTATTTTCTTTTTAAGAATTTTATTTTGGCAAATTTTTCAGTGAATGAATAGTATTTGTTCTAAAATAATAGTCTAAATAATATTGATAAGCCTAAAGTTGATTGGAGACCCTTTGGCTGTAATATTTTGAGGGGTGGTATTGGAGAAGGCATCTTTTCCTTTATGGAATTGCATCAGATTTAAAGGTTAATAGACAAAATATTAGTAGGTATGTCCAATCTGTTTCATATCTAGATTTTCCTTGTGTATTTTCTCATTTTCCCTTATCATTACATTTAATTTGAGACCTTAATTGGCACTCCTTCATTTTTAAAGTGGTATTACTACTACTAAAAAATGTCAGAACCAAAAATTTATCACCTTTAATTTTGTTAAAAATATAGAATTGATGTTTCCTCTCTCTCTTGTAAATAGTAAAGCAAATTTTAAAAATGAAACTTACTTGACTTGGTTTTCATGTGTGAAAACACTGAATGATGATAGTTTGTTCTCATTATGCATTCGTTTATAGATGATCTGTTTAAAGTCCATAAGGCAAAACCAACATTGAAATGGAGACAGTCATTTGAAAGTTATTTGAAGACAATGCCTCCCTACTATCTTGGGGTAAGAATATTATTCTTAAAAATGGAACGTTAAAAAATTTTGTATTATGCTTATAGTTTACTGTAGGTATTAAAGCTTTTATTTATTGCTGTTACAGAATAAATGTCATGAAAAATTTACAAATGACCCATATAAACATGAGAAAGAAATGTTTCAGTGATTTGCAGAATAATGATGATGGTGAGAATATATATAATGCTTATCCAGGCCTGCCTGATACTATCCTCAGCACTTTACATGTGTTAATCTCATTTATTTTAAATGATAACTGTATGAGGCAGAAATAACTGTTTTTATTTCACAGATGTGGAAACTAAGACACTAAAAAATTAAACAATTCATCTAAGGCTACACAGCTAATATCAGGGTCAGGAATTCAATCCCAGGCAGCTGGCTTTAGAATTTAAGCTTTTACAATTAACCTTTTTAAATTGCAGTTTTATAATTATTTCTCCTTACAGGTACAAAAAAAGGTTTGTTTGCATTATTCTCTGAATCTCAAGAAACATTCCCTGAAACCTAGTGTATCACAATAGGACCAGTAATACATATATTATTAAATACATTGTTGTTATTTAGTTGCTAAGTCATGTCTGACTCTTTGTGACCCCATGGATGGTAGCCTGCCAGGCTTCTCGTCTGACTCTTTGTGACCCCATGGATGGTAGCCTGACAGGCTTCTCTGTCCATGGGATTCTCCAGGCAAATAATTACTTTATTGATTTTGTGAAAAATAACTTCTAGAACACTTTATTAAAATATTACTTCTGCTCTTACTGCAGGAATATTATAGTATTCAACTGTAGTCTTTCTAAATGGTCTCTAATAACATTAATTTCTTAAGCTTTGAAATCATATATTATAGTTATAAGAGAAAATCTGTGTGTGTCTAGCAGATAGTACCAGCTGTGTGAGAGGGGAAAGGAGGAAACACTGGAATATGAACTGCTACATATATTTGACTCATGTTTCATAGCATCTGGGGGGATTTAGCCAGTGCCACATGGATATTAAATATCTGGTCTGGGATTTGATTCCAGTTTGACACCAATGCTTTTATACACTTTGTAATATGTCCGTGGGTGGCTGTCATCCTTTTTCTGACTTTGTCCCATTCACATATGCTAGACTGTTGTGCCAGTGACATTTTTCATTGCACAGAGTAGTTCTTAACTAGCCTATCGTTACCCAAGGTAAGAATCTTCTGTTATCCTTGACTCCTCTTTTCACTTACCACCTAAGTTCTATCAAATCTACATCTGCAGTGTGTCTTCTGCCTCCTCATTCCAGATGATACTAAGAAGTCCAGGATTCTACCCTTTCTTACTCTGGGGGTTATTATAGCCTCTAATCCTTGTTTAGTATGTCAAACTGCCTTTGATACCACTGACAAACATTTTAATGAAGTACAAATATGATATGTGACCCTTATTGAAGAAAAGGAGAGGTTTCACGGGGGTGAATTTTTCAAAATTGACAATACATATATGGCTCCACTGGTAAAGAATCCGCCTGCAATGCAGGAGACCTGGGTTTGATCCCTGGGTTGTGAAGATTACCTGGAGAAGTGAAGGGCTACCCACTCCAGTATTCTGGCCTGGAGATTCCGTGGACTGTATAGTCCATGGGGCTGCAAAGAGTCAGACATGACTGAGTGACTTTCACTTTCACTTTTCATGGCTATAAATTTTTGACAAGCTTAGGATCGAGTGTGATATTTTCTTTTTTTCCTGTAGCCTTTGAAGAAAGCCGTTAGAATGATGGGAGCACCTAACCTAATAGCAGACAGTATGGAATATGGACTTAGTTACAGTGTCATTTCATACCTCAAAAAACTGAGTCAGCAGGTAATGTTAAGAAATAGAGCCATTAAGTACTTTGAATGGTATTGGCTAAGGTGGTCAATAGGCCAGATACTAGTTCTTGATGGTTCTAGTAGGATTATATTAATAGATTACTTTTTAAAACCACATATATATTAACGTAATTCTCAAGTGCATGATATGCTATGGTTTGAAATGACAATTTCAAATAATAATCTAGTTTGTGAAAGTTAGCTTTATTAATGTGATCCTAGCCTTCTTGTATGTTAACATTCCTCATGTTTTCTTTTGGGAAATTTGTTAGAAATTTGTTTTTCTTAGTAAAAAAAATCAATTTCTTTTGCTTTATGTTTTAAAACCTATAGCATTTTCTATAAAAATGGGAGTTTCTTTTGAAATATGTATAAAAATACTGAATTTTGTCATTTTGGACATAAATCATGTTAGTAGATACCAGATTAGTCAAGCAGTATACCCTTTGACTGCCAAGTTATTAAAATCGTATAAAAGCACAATTTTTCTAGTACTTTTGCCATCTCTATTTCAACTGCTAATTGAATTGTAGGTTAGAAGAGTCAAAATATTGCTGTTTGCTTTATCTGTGAGCATTTCGTTATGTGCTAGTAATAATGCCTTTAAGTAGATATTGATAAGATTTTTTTCTAATTTTATGTCACCTCTGAATTGGGAATTTTTATTTAGGGTGTATTAACTAACATATCATGGTTTCAGTGTAGTGGGTGTTAATAAATTGAAGTTGTGTTTGTATGATTTTCTCCAAAAGGTAAGAATTGTGATGATTTAAAATCATAAGACATTATTGTTTAAACTGTGTTCAGTTTACCAAGCACTTGACATAGACTACATAACTTCAGTAGTGTTTTTAATTTCTTATGTTCTTTTAAAATGTGATAAATACTTAATTTATAAAAGATTGAAACTATTTTTAGCCTTTAATTTACCAATTCAGATCATGTTAAGACAGCTTTTATTTATTTTTGCTTTAGGCCAAAATAGAATCTGATCGAGTCATCGGTTCTGTAGGCAAAAAAGTAGTACAGGAAACTGGAATTAAAGTCCGAAGCAGATCACATGGTTTATCAATGGCTTATAGGAAAGATTTTCAACAGCTGCTCCAGGGAATTTCAGAGGATGTTCCTCACAGACTGCTGGACCTTAATATGAAAGAATACACTGGGTTCCAGGTTGCTTTGCTCAATAAGGTAATAGTTAAGTGAATTTTGTACTGCTCTAGTAATAGTCTATATTGTCAAATATGTAAAATTTTCTATTAACTGATACCCAGTTTGTCCAAACTTCTATACCTCTGCAGAATAATGATCAATTATGCTATTAATATTATTGAATCATTGAATTTTAAAACACTGTACATGGTGAGTGGATTAGCAGATGGACTGATGAAGAGCAAACCATCATGTTCATTTTATAGATAGAAAACAGACTTAGAGATTGCCTGAAGTTACATAGCTAATAGTAGAATTCACTGTAGTTTGGTACTTATACTACTGACCTTGGCTACACAGTATAATCCTGAAATGCTTTATGAATCTCATTATTAAAAAGATCTTCATCCTAGTTGCCTGTTTGTCACAACTGACAGACTGGTTCTAAAATTTATATGGAGGTATATAGGTCCTAGAGTAGCTGAAACAATTTTGCGAAAGAACAAAGCTGAAAAACTTGCACTGTCTAATTTTAAAAGTTACTATGAAGCTACAGTGATAACATATGTGTTGCTGGAAAAATATTTGGTCGGTGGGACAGAAGTAGACCTTCATATATAGAGTTAATTTTTAACAAAGATGGCCAGAATAATTTAGTGGGTAAGAAGACAGTCTTTTCAACAGATAGGGTGGGAACAGTTAGCTATCCATCTGCAAAACAATGAACTTGATCCTTATATTAGTTAATGTGATCATAGTTATAAATGTAAGAACTGAAACTATAAACTTCTATAGGAAAAATATCTATAAGATGTTGGATCTTGGGTCAATGAAGATTTCTAAAATACAACACAAAAAGCACATACACATAACTTCATAAACTGAACTTTAGTAAAATTATAATTTTTGTCTTCAGAAGAAACTTTGAAGTTTCTCCCAGACAAGCTACAGCCTAGGAGAAAAGCATATGTTGAGTAAAGAACTTGTATGAAAATATATAAAGAAATCCTGCTGCTGCTGCTAAGTTGCTTCAGTCCTGTCCGAGTCTGTCCGACCCCAGAGACGGCAGCCCACCAGGCTCCCCCGTCCCTGGGATTCTCCAGGCAAGAACACTAAGACTCGGTTATAAAAAGATAAGCATCCAAAAAAAAATACACAAAATATTTGAGTAGACACCTTACCAGGTAGGATATACAGACCTGAACAAGCACACGAAAAGATGTTCAACATTATTAGTCAAGTGGGGAAATGCAAATTAAAACCACAGTGAGATACCACTTTATGCCCACTACTGAACTGAGAATGGCTAAAATTTAAGACTGAAAAATATGAAATGTTGGTAAGGTTATAGAACAGCTGCAACTCTTACACATTGTTGATGAAAATTATCAAGTTAATCTGCAGTTTCTTAGGAAAGGTAAATGTTGCTATATACCAACAGTTCTACTTGTAGGTATCTACTGAGATAAATGAAAATATGTGTGTGTAAAGGGCTTGTATGCAAATATTCGTAGCAGCATTAGTAATTGCCCCAAACTGAAAACAGTCCAAGTGTTCATCAACTGGTGAATGAATAAAGATATAGTATATCCATGTAAAAAGGAAAAGACAGTAAAAAGGAATAAACTACCAATACATGGACAACATGGATGAATCTCAAAAACATGCTTGTGGAAAGACGCCAGATAGAAAAGATTACATATTGCAGGATTCCATTTATGAAATGGGATGTAGAGAGACAGAAAGCAGATTAGTGGTTGCGGGGATAGGAATTGCGAGTGACTGCCAAGTGGGCACATGGACCCTTGTGAAGTGATGGGGATGTTCTAAAACTGATGCTAGTGATGGTTTCACAACTGAACATTTACTAGCGCTCAAACTGTTTATGTAAAATGGGTTGTAAATGGTATGTAAATTACACATAAAAGCTTTTATTTACTTCTGTTAGCCAGAATACATAATGAAATCTTGGACAGATGTGAATTTGAGATAATTCGGTTGAGCTTCACTTCACTATCTTTTGGTTATTACAACAGTACATTACGATGGTATCATATCTCTTTATTCTATTTTTCTAAGCTAATTAGTTGACTTGTATATCTTATTTTCAAAGCTGTGCTGCAGGCTAGAGATTGTAGTCTCTTAATTCTGTTTCAAAATACATTTTGTCTTTGAATCTTTTTAAAACAGGATTTGAAGCCACAGACGTTTAGAAATGCATATGACATACCAAGACGGAATCTTTTGGATCACTTAACAAGAATGAGATCTAATCTTTTGAAGAGCACCCGCAGATTTCTTAAAGGACAGGATGAAGGTTAGATCATGGTTTTAATATTGGTGTTTCTTCAGTAAACTTTTCTTTATATTGAAAATACAGAGTGTTATTGTAACTTTTAAAGAGTTGACTGTAATATTACACTCTCATTGAATGAAAGTGAATTCTACCATCACTGTTGCCCCGAATTCTGTTCTCCAGAGGAAACAACCTTTGGTAATAGCTTAGTTTCCTTATGGCTTTCTTCATACATTCACATACACAGGCACACACAAAATCATTTTCTTGTGATCTACTAGTATCTGATAGGTTAACTTGGAATGGCCAATATATGTCATATTCTAGTATTTCCTTAACTATACCTTTGGCACCTACAAATCAAGTCAGATGAGAACTTAACCCTTTGCCAACTCTACATTTCAACTACAGTTTTATATGAAAAGGATCATCTCTGTGATACTCTTTTCTGTAAATTATGCTTTAACTAAATTCTGCTTTGGAGTAGAATAGAAGAGACATTTTCATAGAAGGGTTACACATACTGTTTATTCTATATACTGAAACTAACTGCAATATTTTTGCTTTGTTTAGAAGATAAAATTGATTATTTAAAATTTTATTAAAAAGCACTCAAGATTTTGTCACAATATTTATAATGGCAACAAACTAATTTAGAATATATGGTAAGGAAAAGTTGCCTAGAATAGACCAGGTTGCATTCATACATAAGAACACATTATTTGTTAACTAAATGGAAGGTAGTTTTAGTGAAGTTAACTTTTATTATTGCTTTGTTCTGTTTGAAAAGATCAAGTGCACAGTGTTCCTATAGCACAAATGGGGAATTACCAGGAATACCTCAAGCAAGTACCTTCTCCATTAAGAGAACTTGATCCTGATCAGCCTCGGAGGTTGCATACATTTGGCAACCCCTTTAAGCTGGATAAAAAGGTAAATTTGAAGTGTTTCATTATATAATTTTTTTTTGTGGGAGGCACAGTAGATTTAACAGTTCTTAATTTAACTAAAGTAAGCCGAAACTATTTTCTTGGTAGGATACAATGTCAGCATCGTTAAAATGTACTTTAATGGGAATTGGAGTTTGTCGTACAACTGAAAACCATATGTAAAGTCAGGAAATTCTTCGTTGTTACAGGGTATGATGATAGATGAGGCAGATGAACTTGTGGCTGGGCCTCAAAATAAACATAAACGACCTGGAGAACCAAGTATGCAAGGTATCCCTAAGAGACGGCGCTGCATGTCTCCACTGCTGCGGGGCCGGCAGCAGAGCCCAGTTGTGAACAACCACATCGGGGGGAAAGGACCACCGGCACCTATGACCCAAGCACAGCCAGACCTCATTAAACCCCTTCCTCTTCATAAAAGTAAGGGTTTTTCTTTAAACAGTATTTGCTGCTTTTAGTTTGGTTCTTCATGGGAGAGAGTTTTCTGATATAGAAAAAGTGGATAAAGTTCCAAGAGTGTCTAGAGAAGATATTTGTTTATTCCAAATTATCATGTAATCATTTTTTATGTCTTTTTAATGAACATTTCATATATTCATTCATTATGCTTAATAGCTATCATGATTTGAAATATCATTTGCAAATCTTTAGCGTTTAGAAATGACAGTTTTTAAAGGGGCATTATCAATACCCACAGAAAGATGGTTTTCAATTTGTTTAATTCGGCAACTAATTATTAAATGAGATGCTTAATTTAGACAGGGTTAGGCATTGAGATGTAGCTATAAACAGATAATAGTGATCTCTGCCTTCATTTATAATGAGGGAAGAAAGTCATCACACATTTCCTTAGAAGTGTGATGAATATTACAAAAAGGGAAGTCAAGTATACTTGTTGTGGAAGTATTTGGCAAGAGGATTTAACTTAGTCTGTGGGGTCAAGGACGGAGGAGCCTGGTAGGCTGCAGTCCATGGGGTCGCTAGGAGTCGTACATGACTGAGCGACTTCACTTTCGCTCAGTAAAAAATACTCCACACAGTAATGTCAGCCTGGTTTTCATGAAATGCCAATCAGATCAGATCAGATCACTACCTCTTTCAATGGATTTTCACTGTCCTTAGAATTAAGTCTAGAATTTTTTACGGTGGCTTCTAAGACCCTCTATGATCTAGACTCTGCATGTTTATCTTTTGGTTCTTACCTTACCTCATTCCCAGCAGCCCGCAACTATACCAGAATGCTTCAGTTACCTTAACGCCCTGCTCCTCGCAGTATGTTTCTGAGTATACTCTTCCTATAAGAGTACTATTACTGTAACATAGTAAATGCACAGCTTCAGTTTACTAATTTCTATTTCATCCATCAAGTGTTGGCTTAAACAGAACCTCCTCAGTAAACTGCCTTGTCCCCACTGCTGCTGCTACTGCTGTTAAGTCGCTTCAGTTGTGTCCAACTCTGTGCAACCCCAGAGATGGCAGCCCACCAGGCTCCCCAGTCCCTGGGATTCTCCAGGCAAGAACACTGGAGTGGGTTGTCATTTCCTTCTCCAATGCATGAAAGTGAAAAGTTGGTTCAGTCGCTAAGTCATGTGGAATATTATTGGGGAAGAATGAGAATGGGGTAATTAATTATAGGTGGTGATCATTCATGGGTAAGAACATCTTAACTGGAGAGAAGCCAAATATGATCTCTCCTGATGGGATTCCACAGTACTACATTTGAAGTATCTGCCACCCAAAATACTGAATGAACATCAATCTGATCGAGCCTCTGTAGCTACAGGGAAATAATTAGCAAAATCCAGATTGTGGTAAATTACAGGACAGAGAATCTGGTGTGGATATATTTTTCCAGGAAAAGAAAACAGAAAAAAGAGAGGTACAGAAGGATTTTATAGATGAAAAGAGGAAGAGTTTTCACAAGAGTGCATGGAGAAATGCTCTTGAAGTGGCATTGGAAAGAAAAGGGACTAGTGACTCCACCTCCTTATTTTAAGTCCATGGAGAGAGTTTGAGAGCAAAGGCTTTCTTTGCAGGAGAGTTGGATTTCAATTAAAACAGGAGTTGCTGTTGAGATTATTCATTGAAGTTTGCAAATCATGGAGTAAGATTTAGGATGGAGGAAGGGAGTCAGAAGTTCAGAGAATTTTTGTGGGAGGGAGTTTAAATTTTGAATAGTAAGTCAATGAATTCAGCTGGTTCCTGGTGGTTTGGTGAGCAATCAGGGAACTGAGAATTCAGCTGTTTTCTCTGGGGAGCAAATACAATAATCTGATATTAAGTGGCAAGCTTGCAAGCCTTTTAAGTCTAGTCTAGTGAGCTGAAGTGGAACCAGCTACTCTTCATTGCTCAAGTAGTGAAGACCAAGTGGATGGTTATAAGGAAAGGCGCTCTGGAGGTTTGGGGCCATGTTGCTGCAGAATACTGATTAGGTTAAACTTCCTGTGTTCACTTTTGCCTGTAAATAGTAACTGTATAAGGCAGAGGTAAGTTGGAATGAACTAGTACTCTCAATAAAGGATAACCATGATAATCTTGATCATATGTGTCCCTAAAGCAGTGAAAACCACTTATTCAATAAAATCGCCATAGAAAAAAGCAGAAAACTAAAAGTTTTTTTAAACTGACTTTAATTTTTTTCCCCCAGGCAAAAATTGTACAGATTTTGTAAATACTGTGAATGTTTCACATTGAAATACACAGTATATATGGCAAAGCTTAAGAACCATATCACATT
Organism: Ovis aries; assembly: GCF_016772045.2. NCBI lineage: Eukaryota > Metazoa > Chordata > Mammalia > Artiodactyla > Bovidae > Ovis > Ovis aries. The sequence goes on along the minus strand of NC_056063.1, from coordinate 21,146,629 downwards.
GTTAATTTCCGAGAGTCAAGGAAATCAGTTGTGATTTGCTACAATATTGTTTCTTGGACGTTTTCTTTACTGTGTGCTTTGAAATTGGCTCTCATCTTTCTTTTTTCCTTATTTTTAGTTTCTGAAGCCACTAATGATTCGACAATGGATGATGTGGTTGAAAACCATGTTGCAGACCAACTGTCATCAGATACTACACCAAATGCTATGGAAGCTGAATTTTCAGGATCTTCTCCAGCCAACTTACTGGAACGACCAACCAATCATACAGAGGCTCTTGGTCACGACCACTTAGGAACTAATGACCTCACTGTTGGTGGATTTTTAGAAAATCACGAGGAGCCCAGAGATAAAGAACAGTGTCCTGAAGAGAATATACCAGCATCTTCACTCAACAAAGGAAAGAAATTGATGCATTGCAGAAGCCATGAAGAGGTCAACACTGAACTAAAAGCACAAATAATGAAAGAGATCCGAAAGCCAGGAAGAAGTATGTATAATGAGAGACAGACAGCAGATTTCATTTTTGTATATGCTTTAAGAAAAAAGTCAAATTAACTAAAGCATAGATCTGATTTTAGAACAGTCTTAAGAACAACATATCAGCTGTATAAGATCCCATTCTTTATTCAGCCAACACTTAGCGAGTATCTGCTATATCCAAAGTACTGTGTTAGGTGTGGTAAATAAGGAGGGATGAGAGTAGAATAGGGGAATACACAGATAAAAATTAAACATGGTTCCTCCCATGACAGGAACTGATAGTCTTGAACATTCTACCAACCAGCAACTGGAAGTTTAAGGTAACAGAAAAAACCCCCAAAGATGCAGTGAATATTAAATGACTTACATTTGTAAAGTTCTTGGCACAGTACCTACCCACCATCTTAACTTTTGAGATTTAAACTGTAGTAGTGACAGGGATGCGTTTAGGCCGAAAAATGAAAATTATGAAGCTGTCTGTTACATGAGTAGAGAAGAACTTCGTGAGATAAAGTTTCAATATTCTTATTGATATACATTCAGAAGATTTGGACAGATCACCTGCTATGATGGTGCCCATGGGTGGTCCAGAAGTGGGTAAGACTCAGTACTGGTCATTTTAGGAGCTTATAGTCCTTGACAGAGGACTATTAAGTTTTATGTGAAAACTTGAAATTGAGACAGCACTCTTTTTTTCCTCTATTTTATCCACCCCCTATGTTAGCTGTAACTTAGAGTTTGTTATAAGGTTGAATTTTTGTAAAGGCCACTTCTTATTTTTCAGTGGCACTACCACTGTTTACTCATTCTTCTAAGCTGTATGTTTTGATACATACGTGAGTTCCCTAATGAGAACTTCTACCAAGAAAAGGCAGTGTTTGACAAGTTATTTTATCTTTGTTGATATCTGATAAAATGTATGTATTATAAAATCTCTAATGAATGGTGAAATTTTTAGGTAAACTATTTTTGGTTTTGTCTTAATCTTGATGTGTAGTAAACTGTAATAGAAAAATATTGAATAAGTGTGCAAAGTAACACCACTTTTCTTTTTGCTTCTCTTATTTTAAGAATATGAAAGAATCTTCACTTTACTGAAGCATGTGCAAGGCAGTTTACAAACAAGACTAATATTTTTACAAAATGTCATTAAAGAAGCATCAAGGTAAGTAATCTGTTTACATTATGGTATGATGAAATGAGTCCTCAGTTTCTATAGTTGGTATTTTAACAATATCTACTTTATACTTGTGTTGTTGTGCGTATATATGACACACCAATGTGTAAATAAGTAATTCTCTCTTGTTTTTGGTTTATTGAAAGTTAAGGTCACTTGAAAAATAGCCACACACAAATTCTTTAGAAATCGTGAACCCTTTCTCTCTACACATTACAGGTATTGGCATAATTCTCATTTATCCTATTCTGTGGCTTTTTGATGTCTTTATATTTTACAGTCTTTCATTTTTCTCTGTATATTTGAACTACAGTTAATATTAGTGATTAAAAGTAACGTTGAAAGGCAATATTTGAATACAGGAGTTCATTTGTACGTGGGAAAACATGTAATTAAGGGACAAGAGCTGGACAAATGAGCCTTATTCTGATTGCTTCAGTAGCCCAAGATTATGTACTTTAGTACAAGGAATGTGGATCAAGATTATAAACGGTGACCACAAAGTGCAGTTAACTGGAAAGCATAGTTGTATGAGTTTAGTGAGTAAAAAAGTGTTTTTTAAATTTCTCCTTTAAGACTTTTTAGAATTCTAGTATTGTAAGAAAACTTAAGGCGTATCTCATCTGACCTTCCAAGATACCCACCCTTTAATTATACTCCCCACCGATTTCTGCCATGCTTCATGTAAAGGTTTTTATTTTTTTAAGATGAAGCCATTAATCCTTTTTTTTTTTTCTCCATGAGTGGCTAGAGCATGGGCTACTTTCAAGATAAGGCCATAACTTTTCGTATTACTTATTTTGAATATTTAACCTGTTTTGTTCTTTATATAACATGCTATCAACTCAAACTTCATAGATTTAGCTGTATTCCTGATACCTAAATTCTACTTCTGTTACCTTTTAGAGAGTTGTATAATATTATGGTGGTTAGTTGTTATTAGTTTACAAGTAGAGAGGAAGTAGGCATCTATTGGGCCATATCTTTGGAGAGTCTAAAAAGCATGTGCATACTTCTGTACATAGAGAACTGTATACTTCTGTACAAAAGCAATTTTAGTCTGCTATATTTATTACTGAAAAAATTTTAAAATTTTCACTTGAACTTTTAACTGTTTGGTATATCCTATAGTGCTGATGTCTGATTGTCCTTAACTCTTTGCTGGTTTTCAAATTGTAATAGTAGAACGTCACAGTTAAATGTGAATGCCCAAATTTCATTTCTTCCATTTTATGGGGGATTATGTTAATATTTTGTTCATACTCCTTTCAACATTGCACTTTCATAGAGCATAAGAACCTACTGGAGTCATTTCTTTGGGAACCCAGATTGCTGAAATGTTTATATCTTTACCTTGTATTTATTAGGTTCCCCCCCACCCCGCCCCGTTTTTCCTTTTTATTGTGGAAGAAATAACCTCTTATCCATTGTACCTAGGCCTGGATTGTTTGTTTTAGAAACAAACTATAATACTGTACTGATAAAAATAATTTGCTAAGAGATTTTATATATCATAAAGCTGTTGATTTTTCATTTTCATTTCACTTTAAAAAATCTTCTCAAGGCAATTTTTCTCTTTAAAAAAATTATACTGATATGTAACTCTTTGTTAAAAAGAAATTGAGAGTGCTATTATACTTATTTTTTCATACAGGTTTAAAAAAAGAATGCTAATAGAACAACTGGAGAACTTCTTGGATGAAATTCATCGAAGAGCCAATCAGATCAACCATATTAATAGCAATTAAAAGAAAAGAGAATGTGGCCACTTATTTCACTACCTTCTCCAAATACAAAGTAAATACAAGACTGTTGTGATCTTGCATTCATTTTTTGACATGCATTGTTGGCTTTTTGAAATACTAAGAGCAAGTCTACAGATCCTTTTTCCATCATTTTACAGTGACCTTTTCTTCATTTTGGTTTATTTTTGTAATGTGAAAAGTATCACTCTTAAAAAAAAAAACATTTTTATTTAACAAACTAAAAATATTCCTCCAAATCTCTTGCTTGTCATTGACTCTTGCGTGTCAATTTCCCTCAGGTTCTATTTTCTTAAACCAACCTTCAAAATTGTCACCTCTGTTAAGGTTGAACTTTGCCAAAAAAATAAAAAAGAAGTTACTTTGTAATTTTTGGGGAAAAAAAGCACATACATTAAAACTAGGCAATGTTTTGTATATACAGTTATTTTGGATATATTATTGTAAGTTGTACAAATGTATTTTGAAGAATATTTAAGAAAAGCACTTTTGTTATTCCATCAATAAATGCTCTATTTTACTCTTGTGTGGTTTAGGAAATAATCACATTTAAAGTAATCATTTAAAACCATCTTAAGATAATGGAATTTAAAAGGCATTGCTTTTTAGCATTGGAAAAATACACCACTTGAAAGTTCACATTTGTTAAACCTAACTGTAATGACATGTTACATAATCTGCATTGTCTTTTTACTTTATGTTCTTAGATTTGGTTGGCCACTCCGACACACTCCATTTCTGCCTAGACAATGGAAACGTATCTGCAGATAGGCAGACTCTTTAAAGCTGTTTCAAAAGCAGACACCTTTGAACTCTATTGGTTTCCTTACTTCCTTTCCTTCAACCCCTCCCTTTTCCTTTCTCACCAGGACTGTGGTGAAGCTGTCAGGGAGGTGTAAATTTGGGGGATACCACATACTCTGAAATGTGTAGCATTTAGCAGCTTGATGCCATGCTTGCAGAAGTCCCACAATAGACTGAGGGTTCCACGGATCTCTTTGTTCTCCTTTGCTGTTACACTTAAACTGTCCATTTCCTGGAAACAAATTTTAAATGACTTTGTCCATTCTGCATTCTCCCTGAGTTGTCCAGGATAAGGAAAAGTCAACGCTATTCACTGTCCACCCTCAGTCCACCGTGGCCTCACATGTCCTTACTGAGGACTGTGAGCCTGTGGCCTGACTCACTCACCATTCATAGGTCACTGCTGTGCCTTGTAGTGCTTCGGGGATAACGAGTAGAAAAGAAGGCTAAAATACATTTAGATTAAGAGAGGGTAAAATAAATTTATAAAATTATGGTAAAATGGAAGTATTTTTAGGTTCATAATATTTGCAAAACACATACCTGTATCTTTGTACACTTCAGCAGAACATTTTTTAAATTTCAGGGGTATAGGAAAATGAAATTGTAATTTTTGAAGAAAAGCATAGATAAAAGTGGAGAACATGCTTGAGCTCTGTTAATTCAGTGTAGGGGATTCAAAACTCTCCCAATACTGAAGACAAATGCTGCCAAGAAAAAAACACAATGTAGTGTTACATAGAATTTTCATATCAGTTCTATAAACATTTTTTTTAACCTCTTAAAAAATACCTCTAAGCAGGATATCACTTAGTAAATGGAATTGTTAAGGTATTAACAGTTAGCTGCTGTCACATGGCTAAATTCAACATGAGATACATAAATTCCAGAATATATTGTCTGGTTTTAAATTATATATGTTTAGATTCTGAGATTAACAGAAGAGCTTTACAAGTCATTCAGATAAAAGTTAATATTTAACGAGAATATTTAGTAAAGCGACTAAATATTCTGTCTGTTCCAATATTTGCCCACTTTTCCTTATCAGAATGTTCTTGGATTTCACAGGTTGCTCACGAGGTGATCCTTTAGACCCTTGATCTTTAGTATATTTTAGGGTATGAACCCTATGAGGAGTTGGGAAGAAGCAGTTTTGTTTTGTCTCCTCTTGTCCTTAATCTCTCTGCCACCATACTCTACACTCTTACCCCAAAATATAGTCATAAGCTTTGAAACCCATAAAAATTCAAGCTTAATATTCCATTTCTTACAGGGCTTTTAAAATTTATTTGTTTTTACAGATTAAGAAACTGGGCATGTTAGTTAAATTACTGAACTGCTACAGCAAAGGGGAAGGGGGAGTACATGGAGGGGAATATCATGTCTTTTAGGTCCTTTAGATCACTGGGTGGTTGACTGTAGGCCGGACAAGTGATGTTCTCCAACAGTTTAATCTTGAGGTGAAGATCATTTTTGGTAATGTTCTTACATGTGTCCCATTTGACAACTGATTGAGTCATGATTTGCCCTTATCGGTAAGCTTCGTCAGTTTGGTGTACTGAAGGCTGAGGCTCATTTCTGTCCTTTCATTACCCTGTCACCAGAAGAGTAGCCACTCGGCCTTGTGTGATGTGAGCAGGTACCTCCCAGGGAGAGAGGCAGAGAAATTCATAGGGACTACTGCAGATCATGGAACTGGTGTTGGATTATATTTTCATTCTGTTTACTAAGGCAGTTCTGAAAACTCTTTATCACAGAAACAGTGATGTATCCTTTACTAGTTAGTTCAAAGATTTTATATCATTTTATGCAGTTGAATTCCAGAAGAGAAACTGTTCTCTCTTAACTGTCGTCAACCTTTATTGGCTATGAGCTTTCGACAGTGACCCTTCTGTTCAGGTTTAGTTCAGTCTCTTGTTTCCTGAGGGAGTAGAACCTGTCGTCCTTCATCTTAACTGTTTTTGACCTGTATCCTTCCTGAGAGAGGGCTCTCTGTTACCTGTTCGAGTGATAAGTGATATTTTCATCTAATCAAATTGAGGTTGGGATGATCATGGTGAAATACTACAAGGATATATTCTGTTGATGGACTTTCTCTCCCCCAATAATCCCTTAATAGATAATTCCCTAGTGAATGATTATCTTCATCCTTTTTGTCACAAGTGTCTTTGCTTTCTAGCACAAATTACAGCAGTATGCAAATGATTCTCAGATAAAATGATGTTGACAGTATTTCCTTAACGATTTGTGTAAAACCTATGCATAATTTTCATTATTCTAACTTGACTTTTTTTCTCTCCATAAATAAAAATAATGCCTGATGTTTAGTTAAAGTAGATCCACTTTTGCTTGATTTTGTTAGTCCTGGTCCATCCTATTTATTTTTAACACATTGTTTAGACTTGCCAACAACTCTTTACTGAGAATCTCTCTTTTTTCCCCAGGCTGATAAGTAATTGCCAGAGAGGGTGGGGCAACATTAAGAGGAATTATTTGAACACTTTGTTCACTGTTGTTGAGACTTAAAAGGACTTCTGCTTGTCCTTCTGATGTGCTGAGGCTCTGCCTGTACCATACCATCTTTGGATGAAGATGAGGTTGTATGGTAGGACAAGGCCTAGGGCAAATATTTGGTTTCTGTGTAATTTCAACAAGCTTGAGAAAGATCAACAGAAAAGCTATAGAAACGCAGGTGCATTCCCTAGGATACTAGGGGTGCTGAGAGTACCAGGGGACAGTTTGGACACTCGTGGCCTGAATGAACTCTTCTCATCCTACAAGGCCAAGAAAGTTCAGCAACAATGGGGAAAAAAGATACATCATTTATTTTACTTTCATGATTTTTTTAAGTCCTCCCCAGAAGTAGAAACTTAAATTTTTAAAGACCTACATCAATCATAAATGAGCTGAAAGTAACAGAAGGCAGAAAAGCCACAAGAGGGTATTAGTCTCCTCAGTAGTTATGAAATACTCCCTTTTCTCAGGATACATGACATAGCAACTGGGGAGCTTTGGAAGCACTACAGAAACCAGCTAAAAGGAATGCTTGTTTTAGGTGGGGGTGGACAAATGAGCCTTTGTTGCTAGAGAGGTGCTGATAAATATTTACATGAATCCTATCAAAAAACACTAATACCTGTGTTCGGTTCTCTCAGGAAAAAGATGAACGGCCGATCCGCTTTAAAAATAGGAATCCGAGACCTTTTCAGTAACAACAGAGCTGCAGGAAAGATAAAGAGTAGAATCCCATTGTATTTTCTCTTCATTTGAGGAAAGTCACTATAATTGGATACAAAGTCACTTGATTTTTGAAGGAATAAAAGCATCCTAATGAAACAGCATTGTTTTAGTGTTATGATAGGGTGCAAATGGGAAAATTAAAGAGAAAAGACAGTGCTTAGCCAACACTGTGTCCTATTCTCAGAATAGTTCATGGAGTAAATTCCTTCCTGAAGGTAATTTTCAGAATGAGTATTCCTTATTTATGGGCTCATGGTGCAGATCCTTTTAAAAATGGCTCTTTTTCTCCCATTTTCAAAAACTTGATTCTGTTAACTTTTTTTTTTTAATGCTCTTATCACATCTGGACATGGGGTTTTAGTGGGAAGGCTTAGAAGTGTGAAGGCACTGGATGAGTCTAACAAAGGGGGAGATGCAGGCCAGCAGCATTCCTGAGCGTTGCTGACACAGTCCTCTTAGGCACACACCTGTGGCTGCAGATGCCTTAGTGCCTTCCTCTGAAACCTCGATCTTGGCTTTGTGGATCGCTTCAGAAACATAAAAGCCATCTTGGCCTAAGCAGAGGAAACAGAAATGGATTATTTGCATTTTGTTAAAAGATGTGAGTACATTTTTAAAGAACAGAGTTATAGTCTTGCATGCTGCTTACTGTGGAAATAGGAAGAGATTTGGGAAATTTTAAGGTGCAATATTTTATGCAACTTTCAAAGCCTCAAATTTGGTTAAGTAATAAAGTGTTAGTTGCTCAGTCGTGTCCAACTCAATTGTGGTCCCATGGACTGTAGCTCGCCAGGATTCTCTGTCCATAGAATTCTCCAGGCAAGAATACTGGAGTGGGTTGCCATTCCCTTCTCCAGGGGATCTCCCCAACCTAGGGACTGAACCTGGGTCTCCTACATTGCAGACAGATACTTGATTGACTGAGCCCCATCTAATAAATAATCCCACTCAATATTCAGGGCTGTGTCCCCATTTTTTCAAGTTAATTTTCAAGCCCAATTTCTAGTAACTGTTGAAATCTTTAGTATTTCTAAAATTTTGGTGTGTAAGAATTGCCAGAGTATGTGTTAAAATGCAAATTCCAGAGCCCAGGAATCTGCACATTCAGCAAGCTTCTGAGATGACTTCCCTTGAATGCCTTCTTGGGCTGCATTTTAAGAGCCACTTTTAAATGACAGTCAGAGGTTTGTACTATGGGCTTTAAAAGGCAATGTATTAAAAATATCTCATGCCGCATGACTGCATTCTGTATACTGAGCATATCAGTTATGCAATTACCTTGCCTCATGGGCTAGAATCTGCAAAGAAAACGAGAGGTGAGAACTATCACGGTTGTCAACAATTTCAAAGGCATTACAAGCTTAGCAAACGAATTTGAGTGGTAATGTTAGAGAAATGGACAGGTTTTTATAATTTAGCCATCTATCATGTTTAAACAGTTTGCTTGGTACTTGATGACACAAAGAATGAAAGTAAGAATTTTGAGAAGAAGAAACTAGAAATCCACATGCTTGACCAGAGGTCCTGTTGGGCAGATACAGGTGTTCTGACAGCAGGTACCGTGCCCATTTCCACTCCACCCTTCCACACGGATGCTACCACCTTGCAAAAGTGTGTTCTAGTCAATTTTAGCGTGTCCTGGAAAGGCAGCGGTGTCAGGAGTCTTGAGGGACATGCTGTATTCTGAGGGGGCTTCTCTTAGACTAAATTATTTTTGATTTCTCATACATAATACAAGGGGACGGTGAATGAATGTTGTGAGAGAGTAAGACCAGCAGAGTACAGGATGTGTGTCGTTTCATGTCTTTTAAATAAGGGAATTGTGAGTTGGCTGCTGTAAGGAACAGATCTTTCTCAGTGCCAGTGAAGGGGACCAGACAAGGGCCAGAGGGAGAGAAAAATAAGTGGAACAGTCACTTGGCATCACTCATCCTAACACTAATGCAGAATCGGATTGGTTTCAGCAGCTGGTCTTTGTCAGTAGCATTTTTTAGAAAATCTATGATCTATAGCCTGTCTCGCTAACTCATTGAACAAACTGAAATGCGGGACCCAAATTAGAACTGTGTGTACAAGGAATGGTTAATGGTCATGAGAAGGTTTTACTAATCTGTGACTTCATTACTGTCTAGAATGGTATCCAAATACTTAATGAAATGAGCAGAGGTTCTCTATCAGCTAGAATATAGTTGAATACATTTGTGTTAGAGTCCGGGTGCCCTGGCACAATGTGAGAAATGGTGCCAACTGGTTGGTATGAATGAGTTTTTCAGCAGATGACTTGGCTATTTCACTTTCTTGAAACTGCAACTGAGGAGGTTTTTTCTCCATCCTATTACAGGAGTGGCCCAAGAAGTGACATTTACATGTTTGCACAGACGTAGGCTTAGACCCATAGCCTGGCATGCCTCGGCATCCTCATCTCCTATACATTTTATCTCTGGTAAGAGTTAACATTTCAGAAGACCAGCATTTGTCATCAAAACAAGGATTCAGGAGTCATCTGTGGGTTATGTTTTTCTTCTTGCTTGATCTTGTATTGCAGATCCCAATTTGCTTACTTCTGTTAAGTGGCTCTGGATATGTTATGTAACTAATGAACTCAGCCTAGAGGATCCTCCTGGCTTTGGGCTGATTCTCTCCTGCAGTGTTGGCAACTGTCTAATGCCATTGGGGGCCATTCAACCTGTTTCTCCAAAATTTGTTCCCAAGGTTGTTTACAGGTGCTATTCTGTATAAAGGGTTCCATGAGTAATAACGTGGGAAATGCAAATTGAATAGGCTTGTGCTTTTGTTTTTAATAGTAGACTTCTTACAGTTGCTCATTTGTTAATGTTCATGGTGTTCATAGCTCTACAGGAGTATGGTTGTATGTAGTGTTTAACCATGGAATGACTCACACGATCTCCTGTCCCCAAATTTACCAGGTTAGCATTCTACAGAACCTACTTTGGGAAGCTAGCCGCCTTCCCCTCAATAAACCCTTCCACTCCTATATTACATTTCAATATCCAAAGCAAATGAATAAACTCTTCTTCCATAACATCTTCTGTGTTTCCATCTGAACCTTCATTTTTAGATTGTGAGCTCTCAGAAAACAGAAGCTGTATTACTCGTTCTAAGTATTTGTTACCTCGCTCAAGTATTTGTTACCTCGCTCAACTAGCATAATAGTGCTTGGTACACATGGGTGTGTAGTAAATGTTGGACGAATGACTGAATACTGGGGGCTTGCTCCGCACACTACATTTGTTTCATTTCCCCCATAAAAACAGCTGCTTAATATCCTTTAATCTGATTTTCACTCGTAAGGAAATGGTTGGTGTCTGTGGACTCAGGGGCACAGCACAGGAATCTTTGGCAAATGTCATCCGAATGACTCAGAGCCCCCTTCCCCTTTGTTAGTGGAGCCCATGGTGCTTTGTATGTGGTTGGCCATACTCTGAGAAGGTTAAGGGTTTTCATACTGTGACACTATAAACATAAGATTTGCAAAATGTAAACCAATAATCTGACATTCCATCATCAGCTTCTCAAAAAGTCGGACGAACATTATCTTGGGCTGTGTCTTTTGTCTCCCCAGATATTATTACCTAATATTGGCAATATTAATGCTTTGAAAAAGTTATTGCCAGAATCCGCTTCTATTTATCTTTCTCCTCTTCTTGGCACTTGGTTGTAGATGGAGAGTGTATCTCACATAGCACCCAGGCCAGAATATACAGAGTGCTGGAAAGAGCCTGAAATGGGCTCTGCAAGGAGGTGGTTAGTTCCTCTCTCCATCCTCCTCTAGCCCACTCCTCACATCTTGCTTTCTTGCCACTCTCCCAGCCGGCTTTGTTAAGGTGTAATTGACGTGTACAATGTAAGTTTCAGGTGTATAATATGATGGTTTTATGTATGTGTATATTGCAAATAAGATAAGATACTTTATATCTGTACCCTTTGACCACCTTCAGTCATTCTCCCCACCCTGGCCACCACCATTGTGTACTCTGATTCTATGAGTTTAGCTTCTTTTTAGATTATACTTACTTTTAGATTATATGTAGTATATGTGAGATCATACAGTAGCTGTCTTTCTCTGACTTAATTCACTTATCATAATGCACTCAGGGTTTTTCTATAATGTTGCAAATGGCAGGATTTTCTTCTTTTTACGGCCAAATAATATTCCACTGTATATGTTGACACTTAACTTTTCTCCATGACTGTTATAAACAATAGAACATGAGGATGCAGATATCTCTGTGACACAATGATTTCAATTCCTTTGGATATATACCTAGATATGGAATTGCTGGATTATACAGAAGTTCTATTTTACTTTTTTGAGGAAACATGATTCCGTTTTCCATAGCGGCCACACCAGTTTACCTTCCTATCAACAGTGCACAAGGGATCCCTTTTTATCCACATCCTTACCAACACTTGCTGTTTCTTTCTTTCTTTTTCTTTTTGGCTATGGCGTACGGCTTGCAGGATCTTAGTTCCCTCACCAGGAGTCTAACCTGCGTCCTCAGCAGTAAGAGTGGAGGCCTCACCACTGAACCACCAGGGAATCCCGAACTCTTGCTATTTCTTATCGTTTTGATAACAGCCATTTTCAGAGTTTCTTTTGAGAAATCCACTGGTGGTCTTATGGGGGTTCCTTGCATGTAACTCATTTCTTCTCTCTTGTGTGCATGCTTAGTCGCTCAGTTGTGTCCAGCTCTTTGCAGCCCCATGGACTGCAGCCTGTCAGGCTCCCCTGTCCATGGGTATTCTCCAGGCAAGAGTACTGGAGTGGGTTGCCATTTCCTTCTCCAGGGCATCTTCCTAAGCCAGGGACTGAACCTGGGTCTCCTGAATTACAGGCGAATTCTTTACCATCTGAGCCATCAGGGAAGTCCTCCTCCTCTCTTGCTGCCTTCCAAATTCTTTGTCATTGACTTTAGACTAATTATAACATGTTTCAGGGTAGCCCTGTTCAAGTTCAACCTATTTGGGGTATGGCCCTCAAAAATCTAGATGCCCATTTTTCTGCCCAATTTTAGGAAGTTTTCAGCCAGTATTTCTTTAAATAGACTTTCTATCCCTCTCTCTTCTCTTTCTGGGATTCCCATAGTGTATATATTGTTCCTTCCCATAGTGTATATATTGCTGGCTTTGAAGAAAGCCAACCACCATAGGCTTTCTTCACTCTTTGTTCTTTTTCTCCTCTTACTAGATAATTTCAAATGTAGTTCACTGGGGTTTTTGTTTTTTCCTTTGATCAATTCTGCTGTTGAGGCTCTAATCTTCAGTGCAGTCACTGTATTAAGCTTTAGGATTTCTGTTTTGGTTTTTGATAGTTTCTGTTCCTTTCTTGAACTTACTGATTTGTGTACTGTTTTCTCAATTTTGTCTGTGCATTCTTGTAGTTTACTGAACTTCTTTAAGAGGATTACTCAGAATTCTTTGTTAGACAGTTCATAGATCTCCATTTCTCTATGAGAGTTGAGTGAGTGGGTATTAGTTGCTCATTCATGTCTGACTCTTTGTGACCCCATGGACTATATATAGCCTGCCAGGCTCCTCTGTCCATGGGATTCTCCAGGCAAGCATTCTGGAGTTAGTTACTGCGGTTTTATTTGTTTCTTTGGGTTCTATCATGTTTTTCTAATCCTTCATGCTGCTTCATTCCTTGTATTAACAGCTAATGTATTTAAAGTAAGCAGTCTGCTCTCCCAGACTTTATAGATTTGCTGTTGCAGGAAAAAGACCTTCACCAGTCAGCTCCTAGCAGCTATGGACGGGTGAGGCCTTCTATCAGGGTCTCTGTTTGAACAAGGCTACTGCATATGCTCGGAGGTTGCAGGGGTTGCTGCTGGCTCAGTTCTTTGGTTGGGTGGGACTGCTGGCTGGACTGTGTGTTCAAGTGGAGCCACTGGGTGGGCTTCCTCTTCAGGTGGAGCTTCTGGCTATGTTTCATGGTTGGATTGAGCTGCTAGTTCTATAATCACCTCTGGTTGAATGAGGCTGCAGGCTGTATTCCCTGGCAGGATGGTACCACTGACTGGATACCATGATTGGGCAGTTGTGGGCTGGGCTCTGCAACCATTCCTGGTCAGATGGGGACTCAGAGTATGTTTCCCAACTGGATGGAGCTATTGGCTGGGCTCTGTGTCAGGTGGGACCACAGGCTGGGCTTCGGCTTGGTGGGACCATGGGTTGAGCTCCAAGGTCATCCACGGTCCCTGATCAGGCCTCCTGGTTATGTGGTGTCAGGGACTATGCTCAACAGTTGGACAGGGTGTCTGACTTAGCTCTTTGCCCAAGCAGGGCTGTAGGACAGGCTTCTTGGCAATCTCGGTTTCCTGGCCAGGCTTCCTGCATGAGTGGGACATGAGACTGCTTGGCGGTTAGTTTGGGCTGTGAACTTGCTTTCCTGCCTCAGTGAGTTGGGAGTATGGTGGCCCTTTCACCAGAGACCCAAATCCCAGAAGTGCCAACTGAGCCCTCTGGCCACATGGGGCCACTGGCTTGGCTCTGCCCATGGGCATTGCTCTTGGCTGGGGATTTTGCTCAGGTGCACTGCAGTATGCTCTTTGTAGGTGTAAGTGCTGAACGCTGTAGGCTTTGCCCCCCCTTCTCCACCTCTCTGACCCATGAGGCAGGACCTGAGCGGGTCTGCCAGGATGTGTCCTGAAACACTCTGAGCTGTATGAGTCAGATGTCCACCTTGGGCCTCTGTCCTCTCCCTGGAGAAACCATGGACCAGGGGGCACTCTCAGTGCAGTGCTGCGTCAGCCTGGAGCAGGTGGTGATGTGGTCAGAAAGGAGCCATTCCTCTTACTTTCTTTTTATGCCTTTTTAAAAGAGTATAACTTTATTTACTTTTGGCCGCACTGGGTCTTCATTGCTGCACGGGCTTGTTTCTAGTCACAGCACGTGGGGGCTACTCTCTAGCTGTGGTGTGCAGGCGTCTCGTGTGGATCACGGGCTGTGGGGCACGCGGACCTCAGCAGCCACAGCGCGGGGACTCAGCAGTTGTGGCGCTCAGGCACCAGAGCACAGGCTCAGTAGCTGTGGTGCACATGGGCTTAGCCACTCTGTGGCGTGTGGGATCCTCCTAGCCCGGGGATCGAATCCACGTCTCCTACACGGGCAGGTGCGTTCTGAAGCCCTGAGCCACCAGGGAAGCCATTTCTTCTTACTTGCTAATGTGATCCTTCTCAGTCTCTATGTTTCAGAGGGGTGCTTCAGCCTCACCCCCAGGTGAGGGCATTTCTACACTGTTGACGTATGTATGGAGACTTGCTAGTTGGTCTTCTTGGGAAAGAGACTGAAGTCCAGAATGACCTATGTTACTATCCTGATGACCTGCTGCAGCTCTGCCCAATCACTGGTATGGCATAAGTTAACTTCAGCTCACAACCAAACAACTCTGGCTGGTTTGTTCATTCACATCATAGAAACAGAGAGCTTGTATGTCTTCCCGAGCAGACGTTGGAAACCAGTCACAAAAGTTAAGAATAAGACAGTTTCTTCAAAGTTTCAAGCTTGTGCACAAGGACTATTTCTTAGATTACAAGCTTGGGTTGGTATCAAAGCCTGCTGATCCTACAGGAAGTGGGACTTCTCAGAAAGTGGCTCTCTAGCTGGTGTCTTTAGTGTAAGTGAAACTGGCATTATTCTTAAAAGCTTCATGACATGTAGTGCCAGGGTGGTCTAGGGAGAAAAACAGCCTAGGCCCAGCTGGGCATTCTTCATGCAGCAAAAATAGGATCTGAGGCCATAAAAGAAGAAATGAGTGACTTTTAAATGGAGAAGGGGAACTTGATTCTGGGCTTTGGTACCAAATAGAAGGAAAACACCAAATGTTCCCAGCGGTTGTTGAGTGTCCATCAGTAGTACGAAACTATTTGCAGCCCCTTGTTAATTGTAGGATGGGAGACCACCGTTTTCTGATCACTTACTCTCTGTCAAGCTCTCTGCTGATGCTTTGCTATATGATAATTTCATCTCTGCAAACAAGATGTGAGGTGGGTGGTGGCTACCCCATTTTAGGCATGACACAACTATTGTTAGATTCAGTGGCCGTGTCTCCAGAATTAAGTCAGCAGTCTACTTAGGCCCAGAAGTAACTAGTCTATTGATCATATTTAAAGAAAGACATTGGAAAGCAATGTTTTAGACAGCTAACTCTATCTGTAAAAAGCCAGATATTAAATATTTTAGCCATTATAGAGCATATGGCATCTGTTGCAAAGTCTCAGTTCTGCCATTATAGCAGGAAAGCAGCCATGGGTGAGTTTAAATGAATGGGAGTGGCTGTGTTTCAATAAAACTTTATTTATAAAAACAGGTGGTAGGCCCTCATTTGGTGTTCCTTGTGTTAGAGGAATAAAACTTTATGGGAGAAGATTGTAAGGTGGATATATTTTATCTGAAGGAAATAGGCATGCAAGCTTCCCACTTGCTGTGTGGTAACTGCTTGATACTTGTTTAACAAGCCAGATCCATAAGCCTATATTTCTGCTGATTGGAGCAAAAATAAGTAGACTTTAATTGCATTGTAAAACAAGAGGTTAGGTATTTTGAAAGGTTCTTTTTAAACTCAGCTGTTTGTTAGATCTTGTCAAAGGAGCTCTGAGCCTCAGAGGTCTTTACTGATAGGAGAACTGCATCATGAGTTGAGCTCAATCCTTTTTGAGGACACAGGGTTGACTGCCTTTTAGGATGGATTTCTGAGAATGATGAAGGAGCAATCAGTGAGTCACAGTGACTACTGGAATGTAGCGGTGTGGAAGAGAAGGTCAGAATGGCTCCCAAATTTTGAATTAGGCTGGTCAAAACAGGAGTGCCATAGCTGAGCTCCAGAGCCACAAAAAAAGATTGTGATGGGATTGTGTAATTAAAGATAGACTGTACCCAAATCCTTCATCCCTTGCTCTTTCCTTGCCTCTTAGCCTTTAGCTCTAGTCTTCTTTTCCTGGCAGTGCCAGATTACGTTTGTGTCACCAGGGAAAATTTCTGGCAAAGTCATTCACCAAGTCAACAGTATTTACTGGCTCCCCACTCTGTGCCAAGCATTGTTGGGGGGCACTGCGCCCAAACTTGACTATTGCTTTGCTTACTACCTCTTTGCATGTTTAGGCAATGAGTTCAGAGCTGGTAGATTATAAATAACCTAGAATAGAGAGCCTTCCTCGTGTGTTTTCTGATAAGTAACTTTGCCATGGAGTCTAACTGGTCACATCTAATACCCAAGCTGAGACTGTTGTGAACTAAACTCCCCCCCACCTTTTTTTTTTTCCTGCGATGGCTTAAGAAAGAAATCTGAGCAAGGCTTTAGAAAACATATCTGAGCTATGAGGTTCTAGCATTCCAAACAGAGGTTTCATCAGCTCCTCGGGCAAGGAAAGCATCAAGGCCAAGGCAATGCCTGCTCCAGGGTCACCTTCATACAGATAATTCATTACTATCCCGAGCAGCAATGAACCCAAGTCTTTAGAGTTGGCAGTAGTTTCACCAGTGGTCTCCCGGGAGGATTCTGAAACATTAGGTTCTGGCCTTCCCCTCTCTTTTAACATTAGGTATCAGTTCTGTCAGACCACAGGTGAATACAGAGCCCGTAGATTAGCAGGAGCTTGTCTACTATAAGCCACGAAATCTAATACAGACTCTGGGAGGGAAAACATTTTAAGGCCAGGTTATGGATAATTTGTGGAAGTAATTTGAAGAAAGGAAGTTGGATGGATGAGGGTAAGTTCATTAGAAGAAGACAGAGAGGTCCAGGGAGGGAGGGAGGGGGCAGAGATAGAAATGAAGAGTGATGCTGGGAGGTCAGAATGATGGGCTCTGTTGTACCATTATCTCTGGTATCGCCTATCATGATGGGCAGAGGGAGGGGAGCTGTATTGTGACCTCTAATCACTGACTTCACTCTGAAGGTGTGGTGCTTAGAGGCCATCTCAAGAAACACCCCCACCCCTACAAAGTCCAACCCAAATCTGTCATCTGAAGCAGCATGTTCTTATATACAGTAAAGCACTTTCTTTATTCTTTTAAGCCACATCAACTCTGGCTATTTACCTCTAAGGGCTTCGTAGGTGTGAACCCCTTCATCAGTGCATGATAACTGATTAAAAATAGCACCTGCCCCCCACCACCACACACACAATGCCAGTATGTTTGGAAAAAGAAATGTTGTTACCTGAAATTCCTTTCAAGTTAGCTCTGAGTGGATCAAAAAGATCGATGACTCCCCAGGAATATAAAATGTTTTTCAAGTCGAAATGATTTTGGATCCTGAACCTAAAACAACAAAAGATATACACTTTCACTCAAGAGTCTCGTTCAGTGGACTTCGATATTCATCACATGCCAACCCAAGCCCCTCCCTTCAAAGTCAGGGGCCTCCAGGCCCACTTCCAACTTCATCTGTCACTGCTCCTGCCCACACCCTGCCCCCCTGGCTAATCGACCCCACAGCCCCTTCTCCCACCTCTGGACCTTTGCTTCTGCTGTTCTTCCCAGGTCTGCCTTGAATTTGAATTGTACTGTCCTCTCCTCTAAGCTCAGTTCAGCGATCACTCCTCCTCTTCCCCAGCTGTTCTGTGACCTTCGGTTCTTATAAGCCCTATTAAGCACTTTGTTCCACTCTTTTGATGTATAGAATGGTCTGTTTCCTATTAGTGTTATTTATGATACTGGAAACTATTTGAGAAAGGAGGCTCATTATGTCTTCATAATAATTAATATTTAATGAGTGCTTACCATGTGTAGGAAATGGCAACCCACTCCAGTAGTCCTGCCTGGAGAATCCCACGGACAGAGGACCCTGGTGGGCTGCAGTCCATGGGGTCTCAAAGAGTCGGACACGACTCAGCACTCATGCGTGCTCACCATGTGCCAGGCACTACAAGTATTTTATGTGGATGATCTCATCTCTTCATCACGTAACCGTGTTATTATTCTTGTTTTACAGATGGAACACTGAGGCTTGAAGAGTTTAACGAGCTTGCCCAAGAGGACGTCCTGAGTCTGCGACAGAGCACGCCTGGACAAGGCTGACGGAGCGCAGAGCCTGTGCTCTCGATGTCTACACTCTGCCACCTGCCATCGGCCTCCTGGCTGGCGTCTCACACACAGTAGGTGTGCAAAACAAGTTGCTGACTAACTGCCAACTAATAGTGTCTCACTGAACATTTTTCTATTTGATACAACATATTTTCACGTTTGCTGTGTGAGCATGGGTCTTTAGTTTTCCCAGTTAAGTCCCGAGAGCAGGAAAAACCAGCCCACCAACTTTATCATGTTTCTCCAAGGGCAAGGCATTTAAAACTTTACCGTTGGAGGAGGCTTTAAAAGGTTGAATGACGTGATTTTCCTTTGAGAACAAAAAACTTCCAAATTGGAATTTAGATGGTCTTTTCTATAAATCATGCAGAGCTTATCGGAGAATAAAAATACTGTACCAGAGTGTTAAATATCCAAGTTCTTCACTGCCATACAAGACAGTGTGCCCAATATTTTAAACAAAGGTATCAGATTTTCTCATAAATGTGTGTTCTGAATCTTGGCCATAGTTTCCAAAAACGGCACCACCTTTCTCTAAGTATGCTGATATTTCACAAAAATTAAAAAAAAATTTGGGGGGGTGGGGGGGCTACACCTCTCAGCATGTAGAATCTTAGTTCCCTGACCAGGGGTTGAACCCACACCCCTTGCACTGACAGTGTAGACTCTTAACCCCTGGACCACTAGAGAAGTTCCTAAAAAAAAAAAATTTTAGACCACCTTCTCTGAAATTTTCTTAAATCCTTAAACCTCACTTTTCTGAGAACTCTCAGTGCTGAAACATAATGGTTAAGAACATGAACTTGGGAACCTAGTGCCTAGGCTTGAATGCTGGCTCAGCCTCTTACTGGCTGAGAGAACCTGGGAAAGTTACTTTGCCTTGGTTTCTTTACTTAGGAAATGGGCCTAATACTAGTTCTTAGTTTTGTGAATAGTAAGTGCAATAATCCTGGTAAAGTGCTCAGAATAATGTCCAGTACAGCTCACGCACTTCATTGTCACCACTGTGGTTTTCGTTTCTCGTTAATATTGAGAAAGAGCTAAGGTATGTTTGAAGCCAAGTACGGTGGTTTGAATGCTCAAACTACCGCACAACTGTAGTCATCTCACACGCTAGTAAAGTAGTGCTCAAAATTCTCCAAGCCAGGCTTCAGCAATACGTGAACCGTGAACTTCCTGATGCTCAAGCTGGTTTTAGAAAAGGCAGAGGAACGAGAGATCAAATTGCCAACATCCACTGGATCATCGAAAAAGCAAGAGAGTTCCAGAAAAACATCTATTTCTGCTTTATTGACTATGCCAAAGCCTTTGACTGTGTGGATCACAATAAACTGTGGAAAATTCTGAAAGAGATGGGAATACCAGACCACCTGATCTGCCTCTTGAGAAACCTATATGCAGGTCAGGAAGCAACAGTTAGAACTGGACACGGAAGAACAGACTGGTTCCAAATAGGAAAAGGAGTACGTCAAGGCTGTATATTGTCACCCTGCTTATTTAACTTATATGCAGAGTACATCATGAGAAATGCTGGGCTGGAAGAAGCACAAGCTGGAATCAAGATTGCTGGGAGAAATATCAATAACCTCAGATATGCAGATGATACCACCCTTATGGCAGAAAGTGAAGAGGAACTAAAAGCCTCTTGATGAAAGTGAAAGTGGAAAGTGAAAAAGTTGGCTTAAAGCTCAACATTCAGAAAACGAAGATCATGGCACCTGGTCCCATCACTTCATGGCAAATAGATGGGGAAACAGTGGAAACAGTGTCAGACTTTATTTTGTTGGGCTCCAAAATCACTGCAGATGGTGATTGCAGCCATGAAATTAAAAACCACTTACTCCTTGGAAGAAAAGTTATCATCAACCTAGATAGCATATTGAAAAGCAGAGACGTTACTTTGCCAACAAAGGTCCATCTAGCCAAGGCTATGGTTTTTCCAGTAGTCATGTATGGATGTGAGAGTTGGACTGCGAAGAAAGCTGAGCGCTGAAGAATTGATGCTTTTGAACTGTGGTATTGGAGAAGACTCTTGAGAGTCCCTTGGACTGCAAGGAGATCCAACCAGTCCATTCTGAAGGAGATCAGCCTGGGATTTCTTTGGAAGGAATGATGTTAAAGCTGAAGCTCCAGTACTTTGGCCACCTCATGCAAAGAGTTGACTCATTGGGAAAGACTCTGATGCTGGGAGGGATTGGGGGCAGGAGGAGAAGGGGACGACAGAGGATGCGATGGCTGGATAGCATCACTGACTCGATGGACGTGAGTCTGAGTGAACTCCGGGAGTTGGTGATGGACAGGGAGGCCTGGTGTGCTACAATTCATGGGGTTGCAAAGAGTCGGACACGACTGAGCGACTGAACTGAACTGAACTGAACTGATGGTGGTTATGGTAGGAGATAAAGCTGGGTAATACCACTTTTAGTAACTAAAGACAATAGTAAAAACGAGGTATGACTATGAAAGAGGACAGTGATTTGTTTCTTGTATGGCTACGAAGGCCAGGCCAGAAGAGATGCTACAAAAATATCTTGAGTTAGAAAAAACACCCTTTACCAAAACCAGACAAGGATTTCACAGGAAAATGACAGACCAGTGTCCCTTATGAATACAGATGTAAAAATCCTCAACAAAATATTAAAACATTGAATCTAGCAACATAGAAATCCCTCTATGACCAAGTGGGATTTCTCCCAGGAATGCACGGTGGGTTTGACATATGAAAATCAATCCATGTAAAATACCATATTAATGAAATAAAGGACAAGGGTGACGTGATCATTTCAAGAGATGCAGAAAAAGTACTTGTCCAAGCACCTGACATTCTTTTATAAAAACAAAAACCACCTAACAAACTTGAGATAGAAGGAGATTTCTTCAACCTCAAAATGGGCATTTACAACCCCCTACAGCTAGCATCATCCTTAATGGTAAAGGATTGAATGCTTTCCCCCTAGATCAGGAACAAGATAAAGAAGGTCACCACTTCTACTTAACACTTGACTGAAGGGTGTGCAGGGCAATTACACAAGAAAAAGAAAGCAAATGTGTCCAGAATCAAAAGAAGGAACTAAATCTCTTTCAAGTCACAGACGACCTGGTCTTGTATATAGAAAATCCTAAAGAATACACACATACACACACATACACACAGAGAAAAAACTATTAGAGCTAATACGTGAGTTCATCAAGGTGGCAGGATATAAGATCAAGATACAAAAATTAACTGTTTCTTTATACTAGCAATGAACAATCTGAAAATGAAATCCCATTTACAATAGCATCAAAAGGACTAGAATACTTAGAAGTAAAATTAACAAAACCTGTACATTGAAAACTACAAAACACCATTGATAAAAACTAATGAGAACCTGAAGAAAATCAAAGACATCTTGTGTTCATGGACTGGAATACTTAATATTGTTATAAAGCAATACTCCCCAAGTTAATCTACAGAGTCAGCAAAGTCCGTATCAAGAACCTGGCTGTTTATTTGGCAGAAACTGATAAGCTGATCCTAAAACTCACATAGAAAGACATGGAACCCAGAATAGCTAAAACAATCTTAAAAAAGAAAAACAAAGTTGAAGGACCATACTGCTGATTTCTAAATGCATTAAAAAGCTAAAGTAAGCCATCAAGAGTGTGCGGTACTGGCAAAAGTACGGACATTTATTTGTACCTATAGAATAAAATAGGAAGTCTAGAAATAAACCTATATTTATGGCCAATTGATTTTGACAAGAGGGTCAAGAAAATTCAATGGAAGACAGAACAGTCTTTTTAATAAACTTGGTTAGTTTTGCCTATGAAACACCCCTAAAAGGTAATGGAAGTTTTATTTCCCTAAAATCTTCCATTCTTCTCAGATAGCAGGCTGAATAGTCTTAGAGAGATTAAAAAATTTTTTTGTTTTAATCCAGATAAGGTCAAGTGTGAATGAATACTTGGGTTACTATGACCTCTGCCTTCTTGTCCCTTCTCCATCCTCCAAAGTGTTTTAGGATCTTTTCTCAAGGGATTGCAAGTTCTAAAGGCAGAATTAACACCAGTGAATAGTTCTCAGTGGCTCTGGGCATCTCCCTGGGGCCTCTTCCTTACATCAGCTGCTCCAGGGCGAGGCCAGCCATTTGTCGCCTACACTCAAAGAGACTGTAGCAAAGTCCTACTCCCATCCGCATTTTCTCTCTGTTGTTAGCCTTGAAAGCTCTTCTTCATTTGCTGAGCTTCTCTTAAACATAACAGAAACAGGCTTGCTTCTGCTTCATGATAGAGAGATCTGCTGAAATAGCCAGTCTTTGGGCTTTGATTTGGGGCTCAAATATTTGGTTTGGAGAGATAGGCAATATCTCTGAGTTCAATTCACCTTCTGCCTTCGCTAGGCTGATCTCACTTTAGACCTTGGCCCTTCACTTACTGGGTCTCTCTCTCTCTCTGTTTTTTGTTCCAGGGCCTGGACTTATTTTTAACTCCTCGAGGGAACCCTGCCAAGGCCTCTGGCTCAGCAATGCAGAGAGCCTGGTCAGTGGAGGAGGCTGAGGTGGCCAGTGGGGAGGAGCATGAAGAATCCACACCCTGCAAAAGAACCCTCAGATAATTTTTTTTGTTTAACTGCTGGTCTCCAAATTAATTATGCATTTACTCTGATTTCAAATGAAGCTTATCATTTAGAGATGCTCCTTGAGGAACCCTTTGTAAAGTAATGAGTTTTGCAAATAGGTTTTGCTTTGGAGAAGCAAAATCCAGCACCATCATTTAACTTTTTGACCTCTTGGGGTTTTGTATTTGTACCTATTGGGTTTTCTTAAAGAAAGGCTCACCTCTCTTTAGAAAGAATGAAACCTTCAGTGCAAGGATGTAAAGGTTTTATGCTTCAGTTTGCCTTCTGATGGGAATTATATCTGTATTTGCTCAACTGCATAAGCGATCTTGTCTATTTGGTTTTGAAAAATGATGGCTGTATACTCAGGATGTGGTAAGATTTAGAGGCACTCTCCAAGGTAACTGCACAGACCCTAGAGTCAGCCGCCTGGGTTCTTAATCCAGGTCTGGCCGACTGGAGCAGGCCGAGGAGCCCGCGGACAGGACGATGCAGCCGCTCACCTGGGCAGGAACACCTCCATCCGGGCTCTCTTCAGGCTGGCAGTCCAGGTGTGGAGGAGGCTGGCTGTGAGGTGGGGCTCAATGTGGCTGAGCGGTGTGTCTCTGTCCCGAGGCAGCACCAGGAGTAGGCTGGCCGCGTTTCCCAGGTAGGGCAGCTCCAGCACCCCCACCTGATGGCCCGCAGGGTCCTGAAACTGGCCTGGGGGTTCAGTGGATGGGGGATCAGTTCTGTCCCGGGAGCCCAAGGAAACAGACAGTGCTGGACCCTGGGAGGGGCCAGCTCCCAGAACTGGAAACAATGCATTTTATTAACAATCAGGGTGTCCACCTCACCTTCAGGGAGCTGTTTGAGGACCAAGACTGTTGGGAGCTTGTGGCTACCTTTGCTGATCCTAAGACCTAGAATGTCTCTAAGAAAGATATTCTCATGTGGCTTGAGTCCTGGGGCCTGCAGTGGCTGGGCAGGGTGGGGGTGCTGGCACTCGGGAGAGCCAAACCCCTTCTTAAAGGGACAGCCACTACAATCCCGGCCTGTTGTTACCATACCAGGACCCAGGCTCTTGGTGCTAGATTTCCCTGTCTTTCAACCAAAAGCTTCCCAGGTGGTGCTAGTGGTAACCAGTGAACTAGTGAAGTTGCTCAGTTGTGTCTGACTCTGTGACCCCATGGACTGTAGCCTGCCAGGCTCCGCTGTCCATGGAATTCTCCAGGTAAGAATGCTGGTGTGGGTTGCCATGCCTTCCTCCAGGGGATTGTCCCTGACCAAGGGATCGAACCTGTGTCTCCTGGATTGAAGCGCTGCCTGGGTCAGCAGTAAAGAATCTGCCTGCAACACAATGCAGGGGATGTGGGTTTGATCCCTGGGTTGGGACAATCCCCTGAAGAAGGAAATGTCAATCCAATCTAGTACTCTTGCCTGGAGAATCCCATGGACGGAGGAGCCTGGAGGGCTACAGTCCATGGGGTTGCAAAGAGTCTGACTGAAGCGATTCAGCACACACTCATGCAGCCAAAGCTCTAAGCCTAGATGTCACATGAAATTTCCCAGTGTCTGAAGCACTGCACACGCGTGTGTGCGAGCATGCTCAGTTGCTAAGTCACCTCTGACTCTTTGCAACCCCATGGACTGCAGCTCACCAGGCTCCTCTGTCCATGGGATTTTCCAGGCAAGAATACTGGAGTGGGTTGCCATTTCCTCCTCCAGGGCATCTTCCTGACCACGTCTCCTGCATTAGCAGGCAAATTCTTTACTGCTGAGCCACCTGGGAAACCCAAAGCATTGCAAAGACCTAAGAAAACAGGAGTTCAGGCTGGATTCGAACTGATAATTTGTACCCTGTGACATAAACAAGTGGGCTTCAGGATGGACAGCTGGGAGCTTGTGTGTGATGGCTATGACTGGCCAAGGACAAGTCCAGGCCACTGGGCACAGCCTAATTCCAGAAGTGTGTGATGGGACAGGTGGCAGGTGGCAGCAGGCACAAATGGCCAGAGATCAGGAGACCCAGAGAGGGTTTCTGGTGAATGCAGATGTAGTGGCCAAACCCAGTGATGGGACAGGGCGGGCAAATAATAGGGAGCAATCTAGGTGAGCTGCGTTGACTTGGCAGCCTGTGGCAGCCCCAGTCTCGGGCAGAACTCCAGGCTTGATCCCTTCCCTGGGAGGACAGTGGGGCCTGGGCCTCAGGGTGGACAGACAGCAGCGCCAACTGGCCACTGCAGCAAAATCTTACAATCACTAGGGAAAGACAGGGGCATGGTTCATACACCTTTTTGTATCTGCTCAGTCAGTACTTGCTCAGCTTCCATTATGTGCCAGCTAACCTGCACTGTGTGCTGGGGAGAACAGGAACATCTGGGAGTCTGCCTGCCAGCATCACCCAGCAGACAGATCAACCAGCATGGGTCACAGCAGTGACAGGACAGTGTTAGGAGCAAGAATTATTGGGTTGGCCAAAAAGTTTGTTTGAGTTTTTCCATAATAGCTTATGGAAAAATCTGAACGAACTTTTGGGTCAACTCAATGGCTCATTTAGTAAAGAATCCACCTGCAATGCAGGAGACCTGGGTTTGATTCCTGGGTTGGAGAGATCCTCTGGAGATGGGAAAGGCTACCCACTCCAGTATTCCGGCCTGGAGAATTCCATGGACTGTATAGCCCATGGGGTCACAAAGAGTCGGACACAACTGAGCGACTTTCACTTTCAATTTCAATACAAGCCATTGTAAATGTATACTTATTCAACAGACGTTCTTCCATTCCCATCTTACTTGACCTCAATGAATAATTATTGGTTGAATAAACTAATGAATAAATGCACTGGGAACTCACAAGGGTCCTGTATGCAAAGCAGGATGATAGCAAGTGTTCTCAACACCAAAGCTCCTAAAACACTGTTTTAAGTCTCACTGACTTCTTCCGGAATAAGAACATAGTTAGTCCCACATGCTGGAGGGGGCTGAGCATGCAAACCAGGGTTTGGAGGGGTGACCAGGAGCAGAGATGTGAGGCAGGCAGGGCAGCGGGGCCCTTCCTGCCTGGTCGTGCAGAGCCCCCCACCCTGGAGCATGCACAGCACACACGATAGTCTGCTGGGAAGGGGAGCTGCAGGTGCACCCCACCGCGAGGGGGATGAGTGACTTCCAGCAGGATGGGCAGGCAAAGTGATGAGCACTTCCTGGTGGGCATGCTCTAGGGAAACTTCTAGACTGGACTCTCCACCGCCCTTCATTTCTCAGCACCAAACGCTGAGGCAGGTGTTCATCTCGAGGGGATGACTGCCAGGAGAAGGGGTTTGCCCAAACAGTCACCTGACTCCCAGCTTTACTCTGTGCAGAGGAAAAGGCCAGGCATGGAATCGGGGTTCTCTTCCCCATCGGCTCCCTCACTGTCCTGAGTCTCCGCCTCCCTGGCCTTCCCTTACTCCACGGCGCGTCTGGCACTGCAGAGGGACCCACAGCGCCACTCAGATACATCCTTTTAGAGCAGAGCCCACCCTCCCTTCCCGGGCTCCTCCCACTCACCGTGGTTGACCTCGGCCATTTGGTACATCATGGGAACCTCGAGGGCCAGGCCCTGAGGGCAGGTGAAAGGCAGGAGCTGGGTGTCCGAGAAGGAGAACTGATGCCGCCAGGCGCTCTGGAAGGACATGGTGCTCACCAGCACCAGCTGCGCAGACTCCACGCCGCCACCGCTCCCCGACGCGGAGCCCACCGGCCCGTCCCCTGCGAGCAGAGAGCGGGGGGGGGGGGGGGGGGGGGGGGGGGGGGGCGCTGAGAGGCTGCCGCGGGCATGAGGCATCCTCCGAGGTGGGTTGTGGCTTGCTTGTTCGTGCTCTTAGCTGTGGAACTGTGGTGCTTGTAAAGAGCTGTGGTTGGAGACCAGGCTTTAATTTTTAATTTTTATTTTTTTATGTATAGCCTGGGGTGCTACGGGCTGGTTCCAGTTAGTTCTGGCTAGTTCTGGCTGGGATTGTTTCCCAGAAGCAAAAGGCCTGCCCTGCTCAGGCAGACCCCTGGCCGGGGGGGGGGGGGGGGGGGGGGGGCGGGACCCAAAAGTAAGACTGGGTGCTGCACAGTCCCCCCTACCCCCCACTCCCTTCGCCCCAAGTGCTCTTGGGCCTCATCCCTGGCGGAGCCTTTGTTTACATGATGACCTCCAGGGCACAGACTTTTAAGTCTCTTGCCTTAACCTAAGAGGGGAGCTGGCTGGCCACCTGTCAAGAGGCTGCGTTCTTCCAGCTCTTTATCCCTTTAATAAACATGTACTTTGTGCTAGGCTCTGTCTTCAAGGCTTCAGCAAACCCTCCTCGACTCCTCCTACCACTTCTGTTGTTATTCCCAGTTTTAAAGATGGGGCCCCAAGGTTGTCCAAGGTCACATACTTGTGAGCAACAAAGCCGCTATCTGCCCACTTGCCCAAGATGGAGACCTTGGACTTGAACCCAAGCAGCCTGGCCCCAGTCTTCTCAGGGGTACCATCTCTTTCTTAGAGGACCGTTCACCCCTGGGGTTGATAGCAGCTGACCGGGGCCTCGGGCCTCCCAGCAGCGCCAGGAGCTGCAGCAGGGAGTTAAACATTTTGGAGTAAACTGAAAGACGTTGTGAAATGTTGGCGTGAACTGCGAGGGGAAACCCCCTTATCAATACAGATCTGAATGTTCAGTTTGCCCCTGCGCGCCTGCCCACATGCTGTCTCTTGATTCATGAAGTGCATGTTCCCTGTTCTGCCTTTTAAACATTGGGTCTTCAGTGCTCTCCCTAGTTCTCTGTAACCTTTGTAATCGTCAAGGACGCTGGAGCCAGACTGCCTGGGTTAGAATCCCCTGCTCTGTGGATACAGGGCTGGAGGCCCGATTCTCTGTGCCTCTGTTTCTCCGTTTGTAAAACGGGGACAATGATGGCACTTAGCTCTTAGGATGATGGCGAGGGGAGACTGAGCTCGTAACCACAGAGTGCTTAGAAGAGGGCTGAAGAAATCAACTGAGCACTCAGTAAGTGTTCGTGACTCTCGTCATCTTCGATGGTGATTATAACTGCACGGTATGTGTGCGTGCTCAGCCCTGTCTGACTCCCTGCTACACTACGGACTCTAGCCTGCCAAAGTGCAGGTGCTGATTTTCAATACACCATCCCTAATTGCTGCACACTAAGACAACCCTGGGCTGAACATTACATACTGTTATTACATACAGTTATTTCCTTAAGCGAAATTCCTAAGAAACCACGTTTTGGGCTCCTGCATTTTGCATTGAAGAGGGTTAGTG
The DNA here is from genome assembly GCF_016772045.2 of Ovis aries. Classification (NCBI taxonomy): domain Eukaryota; kingdom Metazoa; phylum Chordata; class Mammalia; order Artiodactyla; family Bovidae; genus Ovis; species Ovis aries. Next base: position 21,118,247 of record NC_056063.1, on the reverse strand, counting down.
GTTGATGAGAACAGAGCTCAGTGGAAACACACCTGGGCACGTTGCATGGCACAAAGTCTGCTGGGATTCTGAAGAGCACCCTTTTGTGTGTGGGTGTGTGTGTCTGTCCCTGCGGGTGGGGTAGGGGTGGGGTAGGGAGAGAGCAGAACCAAAAGTGACCCCTATTCACTCCAGGGTCAGGTTTCCCAAGAGGACAAGCCTCTGCTGCAGCTGAGGGCTGCCTGTGTACCCATTGCGTGGTTTCTGATGGGTAACAGCTGGGACCTGTCTCCCCAGCACTACTCCATTAACCTCATCAAGGTGGATAGCTTTTCCTTACCTGTGGTCTGCCTGGGGCCCCATCCGTTGGCCAGCATGGCGGTGCTGTTGGGCTCCCTGAGGTTGGCCAGCTCCAGGCTGCTGTTTGCCCACCGGGAGACCTGCTCCACGAAGCAGGGGGTGAGCGGCGTCCCTGTCTGCACGTAGAGGATGCAGGCCAGCTCCAGCTTGGCACCCGGGCTGGTGCTGGGCAGCACGGCATAGACAGCCCGCAGCCATTCTCTGACCTTAGGGTCTGCAAAGAAGATCAGTCAAAATGGTGAATGTAAGACAGGAGTTACCCCCGGCTCTGCTTGCTGGATGCAGGGGAATGGGACCCCTGCCTCTCCACTCTTAGGTCCTGAGGTTCATCCACCGTAGACAGTCAGTTTGGAAAAGTCATAGCTCAGTTGCTCAGGAGTTAACCTGGATCCACAGATGAAAAGTCAAGGGGGAAGAAACCACGAAGACTTGAAAGAAATCAGGCTGTTACTATTTAGTCGCTAAGTTGTGTCCGCCTCTTTGCGACCATGGACTGCAGCCCACCAGGCTCCTCCGTCCATGGGATTTCAGGCAAGAATACTGGAGTGGGTTGCCATTTCCTTCTCCAGGGGATCTTCCCGACCCAGGGATCAAACCCTCATCTCCTGCATTGGCAGGTGGATTCTTTATCGCTAAACCACCTGGGAAGCCCAAATCTAGCTGAGATTAAGTCAGATAGAAAAACATTACCAACCTCCCGAAGACTGTGCTTCCTAAACTTCTTGAGCCAGATGTATGCTGCTGCTGCTAAGTCACTTCAGTCATGTCGGACTCTGTGTGACCCCATAGACGGCAGCCCACCAGGTCCTCTGTCCCTGGAATTCTCCAGGCAAGAGCATTGGATTTCCTTCTCTGAGCCAGAATATGTGGAGCAGTGCTAAAGCAGAGAGACCTGGGCTGGTGGGCAGAGGGCTTCAAGTATGTACAATGCCAGTGGATTTATGGGGAACATCACGAGTAGCAGTGCTGGGCAGTGACCAGGGTGTTGAATTGTCGATATCTCTGGTGCAGGGCCTCACGTTCATCCCCACGACTACACATCTGAGTAGCGTTTGGATGTAGTCTTTTGTGGAACTCTGCTTTCAACCTGGAAAATCTAGGGGCAAGGTAAGGGCTCCTCCCATTCCCCCAGCTCTCTAAGCCCCAGCAGACAGCCCATTATTCATGTCAGCGGGAACCTGTGAGAATGTTGAAATACCAGGCATTTGAAAGAGTCCATAGCTTCTACCTTCCTGATGGTGGACTTCTAGTCTTTTGCAGCTCAGGCAGGAGGCCGCTTCCTTCTCTGCATATTCACGATGGAATTCTTTTTCACACTATTGTTCATAGCTGTGGCTTCTCTTCTCCCCTAGGCATGTGGAGCTACTGCTGAGTCACGACCCAGTGGCGTATCCTCCTGACCTGTGCACACAGGGCTTTTCCAGCCAGCAGGACCCCTTTGCTGGCAGGCTGCCTGTGGAACACAGCCCTTCTTTCTCCTTTTCGCCTCCCCTTTGTCTTAGTGATGGCCCCTTGGCTGCCCGCAAGTCTCCGCCATGACTCCCAGGCTCTTTGCACCCTCTTTCTGCCCACCGTGCCTCCACCATCTCTCCCAGGGCAGCAGGTGGAATGATCCTCCTACCTGGCTTGGGTGCCTGTCCATTCCATGTCCCCTCACAGAGGCCAGGCCAGGAGACAGCAGCAGACGCATCCCCCCACCACCCTCAACTTGCCTGGCTAAAGTCCTTCTGGGGGACAGCGGCACCCAGAACACACCCCGGGCCGGGGGCCCCAGCCGCTAGGCTGCAGGATGCGGTTGTGGGCAAGTTTACTCCACAGAACTTTCACCACCAAAGCCGCGTCTTAAAATCTACTGCTGTAAAAACTGGACTCAAGGCATGTATAAATACATAGCCTAGAAAATTACAGCCTAACTCAAGTGCTTATTTTGTTTTAATGAGAAAAAACTGAATGAAAAAAATACTCATCAGATTGTCCTTTCCTGAGGAAGGTCATAAATACTCATCGAATCACATCCCTGCAGGATGTAGACTGTCTGCAGGGGTGAATGGAGACATGTCTGTGGTCCTTAGTGTCACATGACCTTAGGGGGTGTCACAGAGCTCTCCTCTCTGTCCTTTCACCCTCTCGGCCCAGGGGACCCGCCATCCCTCCAGACAGATACCCCCAAGGTGCAGAGTCAGTGGGCTTGAGAAATCTTATCTCCGCTGGAGCCTGGTTTGTCCCTACCGTGAGCACATCAGAAGTGGTTTTCTAGATGCTGCTGGAATGAATATATATCGTCAGAATAAAAAATGCTGAAGGTTGACAAACTCTGCTAAACCCTCTGCAAGCAGGATCACTTTTAATCCTCTCAACAACCCTGCGAATTAAGTGCAATTATGATCGCATTTATAGATGAGGGAGCTGGGGTTCAGACAGATTAATAAAGTTGCTCAGTGTCATCTGATTGTTGGGGTGGTACCTGACAACCCCCTGCCCCCTGCTCCCTGCCAGGTGAAGGACAGGTGGGCTGGGAACAGTCTGCCCCTCTGCTGGGGAGAACCTCGCAGAGCCTCCTGTTTTGCCGAGTTGCCTGTATTTCCTAGTCTGGTCTCTGCAGTACTTAGTTGCCCAGTCATGTCTGACTCTTTGCGACCCCATGGACTGTAGCCCGCCAGGCTCCTCTGTCCATGGGGATTCTCCAGACAAGAATACTGGAGTGGGTTGCCATGTCCTTCAGTGGGGCAAAAGGGACTGACTTGCACAGTGACAAACTGCACCTCTCCTGAAGACCTTGAAACCACTGCCTCGATTCCTCTCCCCTCCCGCTCCCCCTCCTGCAAAGCCGTCATTCCTGCTGGAGGGGTTGGGTGGCTGTAAGAGCAGGGGAGGCGAGGACTGCAGTAGAACAGGGGTGTACTGGGGAGGGGTGGAGAGTTTGAAGGGAGAGTCCCTGGAATGGCATGGAGTGGCAGGAAAATGCCAGAAGAAATGGTACTTTTCTTGAGTCCTGCTGCAGACCAGCTTTTTAACTCATTTGAGAGACCCGTGTGGAAAGAGCCTTCCTTCTCACTATATTAGCTGAACTGAACTTTTTGAATGTGACACTGAATCTAAAGGGGGGCGGTTCTGGATTTTAAAGTTAATGTATGTATATAAAATTCTCAGCTGGCCAGAACCATCTTTGTGGTGCTGATCAAAGAGAGTTAAGTTTAGGACAATGTGCAAAGGGTTTGGTTGGGCTGAGAGAGCAGTGAGGATATGTGCGTGTGTGCTAAGTCACTTCAGTCATGTCCGACTCTTGCAACCCAATAGACTGTAGCCCGCCAGGCTCCTCCGTCCATGGGATTCTCCAGGCAACAATACTGGCATGGGTTGCCATGCCCTCCTCCAGGGGATCTTCCTGACCCAGGGATTGAACCCACATCTCTTTTGTCCCCTGCATTGGCAGGTGGGTTCTGTACCAGTCGTGGCACCTGGGAAGCCAAGTCTGGTGGAAAACAGTGAAGGCAGGGGGCTTAGATAAATTTGTATGCCTGCTCAGTGGCTGAGAGGGAGGCTAAGGAGTTGAGGAAAGAGCACTGGATTTGGAGTCAGAAAATCTGGAATTGGAATCCTAGCTCTATCACTTGCCTGTTGGGTGAGCTGAGTCTTAGCAAATCATTAACCTCTTGCTGCTGCTGTTGCTGCTGCTGCTAAGTCACTTCAGTCGTGTTCGACTCTGTGCGACCCCATAGATGGCAGCCCACCAGGCTTCCCTGTCCCTGGGATTCTCCAGGCAAGAACACTGGAGTGGGTTGCCATTTCCTTCTCCAGTGCATGAAAGTGAAAAGTGAAAGTGAAGTCCCTCAGTCGTGTCTGACTCTTAGCGACCCCATGGACTGCAGCCCACCAGGCTCCTCCATCTATGGGGTTTTCCAGGCAAGAGTACTGGAGTGCGTTGCCATTGTGTTCTCTGCATTAACCTCTTGTCTCATTGGTAAAACAGGCACTTTAGGAGGCTTGGCGACTGCATATGATTTCTATAAGGATCAAGTGACATAACAACTGTAAAAGTGAGTCCACGTGCGTCATCAAACAGAATTCTTCCCCACCCCCATCTCTGAGGCCTCTGTTCCCAGCATCGTTCTTGTAATGGAAAGCTGAGATGTGTGAAAGCTGAGATGTGTTCTTTATTAATTGACTTGGAAAAGCATTGGAAATCCCTAGAACTTGGACCCCTGGGAAATCATATTTTCATGCAGTGAAAACAAAAATATTTTGGGGATATCACTGGTGCCTGCTTTGAAGCTCATGCCCAGCTTTAGGACCAGCTGGTGGGGATACTGGCAAAGCTGCTGGTGGTTGGGTACTTCCCTGGTGGTCCAGTGGCTAAGACTCCTTGCTCCCAGTGCAGGGGGCCTGGGTTCAATCCCTGGTCAGGGAACTAGATCTCACATGCCTAGCTGAAAAAGAAGATCCTGCATGCCAAAACAAAGATCAAAGATCCCATGTGCCGCAACTAAGATCCAGTGCAGCCAAATAAATATTAAAAAAAAAAAAAAACACAACTGCTGGTGGTCACCTGTTGGCTGGATGTCAGTGAGAAGACAAGCGCCCATTGTCTCATTGCAAACATGGATAGAGCTCTGTTGATCAGATGGGAACAATGGCCCAAGCCCCTGGGCTGTGGGTTCACGTTCCTGATCTGTGCTCCTTTGTAAAAGAAAGATTGGGACAGGGCAGGTGGTGGGCAGTAGCAGGTTGACTTAATCAGCACCCATGTGATTCCCTGAGCCATTTGGGGGCAAACAAATGCAGGGGTATTCCATTAACTAGAACTCTGCAAGCAGCACATTCCTGTTTGTAATAATTAACCCTGGATCCATGAGATAATGAAGCCATTTATAAGTAAGAAAAAAAAAAAGTGGGATTATGTTCCCCAGAGTTTGACTATTAAGCATTCTGGACATTTGGTAATTCTTGAATGGGCTCTATGGAAACCCTGTTAATAATCGCCACACTTTGCTTAAGCAGGTACCCTGACGTTACCTGACAGCGAAGCACCGACTGTCATCAGTTCCCTGTCTCTGCAGGGTAATTCTACTTGCGTTTCTCACTTTCCCCCTAATCCTGACTTCTGTGAGAAAATGTTTCAAGGCCGAAATGCCTGCCCTTCTTTCATACTCCTATTTGTCCTTCAAAACCCAGCTCAGGTGTCTTGTTATCTGGGGAGCCTTCCTGATCTGCTAGTGAAATAAATCATTCCCTCCCCGGTACGAGCGTATTTCACAAAAGTACACTAACTGCCCCTTATTAAAAATGTGTTTCTGTGTGCATTGTTCCTACGAGACTGAGAGTCTTGTGTTCAAAGGGTTCCTTATATACCTGGCTGCTAAATTCCTGGCGTAGCACCAGCCCACACAGCAGGAGCTCAGAAATACTTGATGGATGGCTTTCTGCTGAATCTAACGTGGCTGGAGAGCAACTCCATGGATACATGCATTTCCATAATATACTTGCCGAGCAAAATTCAACGTGATAACTTCTGTTTGTCTTCACTTACCCTAAGAGAGAAAACGTACTTGCAGGTCGGCCAGCAGGCTCACGAGAATTGTTTTGGCAGAGGACAGGGTGTGGATGGGGTGGGGTGGGGACAGGACACACAGGTAGTGCCTGAGGCCTGCTTCTGGAGCATTCACCTTGCCAACGCAAGATGCCAGCTCCAAGGGAGCTCTTGCTATGACTGTCTCAGTATTAGTTCCTGGGTGCTCTAAAAAGGGATTAATTTATATAATTTTAATTCTCATCCTTTTTCACTGGCATCTTATTCTTAGATAGAGAAAAAAGGTTGTGTGTAAAGTGTTTGTGTTCAGATGGAGTTGGGAGGTTGGGTCCAGGGCCGGAGGCCCCAAGTGGGACCAGGTGTGGCTGACCTGGCATCACAAGATTCTTGTCCCCACTGGCAGAGGTGTTCTGAATTATCTTGGTAAATATGACTGCCTAGAAGTCACACATTTATGAAAGCGGGATGGTCTCTGGAACCAGACAGCCTGGGCTTGAGTTCCAGCTTAAACTCATAAATATTGAATTATGTTGGTAAATATAACTCTGCCTAGAAGTCACACATTTGTTAAAGCAGGATGAACCAGACAGCCTGGCATGAGTTCCAGCTTGACCACTTGCTAGCTGTGTGACCTTGGGCAACTTGCTTACCCACTCTGCCTAAATTGGCTTATCTCTAGAATAGGAATGATGAGATAATTACCTACCTTGATAGGGTTGTTGCTACAGTGAATTAGATTGTGTTGGTAAGGTGTTTCTAGCGGTTTCTGGCATCTAGTAAGCATTCTAAAAGGGCTTGTAAAATGCAACTGAGAAATTGCCGCCAAACCCAAGGGCAGAAGGGAACCTGAGAAATTTTATCAAGAGTAACCACGATGTGGGCTTCCCTGGTGGCTCAGTGGTTGGGAGTTTGCTTTGCAATGTAGGGGATGTGGGTTCGATCCCTGGGTGGAGAAATCCTCTGGAGGAGGAAATGACAACCCACTCTAGTATTCCAGGCTGGAGAATCCCATGGACAGAGGAGTCTGGTGGGCTACTGTCCATGGATAAGACTGAGTGACTAAACCACCACCGTGATGTAGAGTGTCCATGCCTTCTGATGCCAGTGGGCAGCCTTCTCTGCCTGCCACCTGAGGCAGCCTGAGCATGAGGTCAGGTGTGAGTGTGAGCAGGGCAGTGGGCGTGAGCAGCAGAATGGGAGGAGCAGCGGTCCGCTTACCGTGGACGGTGTAGCCCAGGGCCTGGACCAGCTGCCGGCCGGTGTTCCCCCGGGCTCCGAACTGCAGGAGCTCCAGGGGGATGAAGGCGCCAGCGGGGGAGAGGACCAGGTTGGTTTGGTTTCCGGCCGTGGCCACGCTCCGGTACAGGCGAAGCGCCAGGTCCGTCCTCAGCAGGGTCAGGTCCTCATGGAGGTTGCTGGCTCCCCTGGTGGGGCAGACGTGAAGGAGGAGGAGGGCCAGTAGGAGAGACCACATGGCTCCTGCAGGGGAGGGAAGAGATGCAGGTGAGGCAGGAGCTGCTCCATCCTGCAGAGAAGTGGGCCGGAGGCTGGTGCCCGGCTGCGGCTGAGGATCACTTAGCAGGCTGTTACCCGGCACCCTTCTACCTGCAGCAGAATGCGTCTCTGTATCTGCCTTAGAAACACTCGCTGGAAATCAAACTGTGAGCTGGAAAGCCTGGATTTTAGGCCTGCTCTGTCCTTGGAAAAGACCCTGATGCTGGGAAAGATTGAAGGCAGGAGAAGGGGATGACAGAGGATGAGATGATTGGATGGCATCACCGACTCAATGGACATGAGTTTGAGCAAAGTCCGGGAGATGGTGAAGGACAGGGAAGCCTGGCGTGTTGCGGTCCATGGGTCGCAAAGAGTCGGACATGACTGGGTGACTGAACAACTGTCACTTACTACATGCATGACCTTGGGTGAAGCTCTGGTCAGACCAGAAGCATTATGTTGGCTCAGAAACATGAAAAGTACGTCTTACTCATTTTTCTCAGTACTTAGTTAGCTCAGAGCTGGGCCATGTCTATCAGTAATAATAATAGTAATAACAAATAATATACTCCGTTAAAAAGGACTTTGTAATTTCACAATTAATCATTACAACAATCTTACATGGTAGCTGTTATTATATTGCAAATATAGAGATGATGAGGTTTAGAGACTTCAGTGGGTCATTTAAGAAAACATGAGGTGGAAACAGGCCTGGGACTCCAGTCCTGGTCTCCTCTCTGGGTGGTCCATGCAAGATTGAGCACATAAATGCACATTAAAATATTGATCCATGAGCTAATTGTACCTAGAATATCAGAATTCTTGTGATGTGAATTATTTTCATAAAAAGGACACTTTCACAGAGAGCAGAATGCTGCGGATAGAACTCCTGCTACAGAGACGTACCCCTTCAAGAAGAGAGTGCCTTTGCTGGAAATTAATGCAAAGAAGAGAAAGGCGAGGCACAAAGTGTTCTCAGTGACTATGCCACACGGACAACCTGTGGCAATTTCTGTTCAGTTGTCTGACTATGATATCAGGCAGGATTGGTGAGAGAGGGTCCCAGCTCAAAGAAGTCATCTGAGGATGAGAAGTTTGCATGTAAAGCCACTGGGCTCAAAGGTGTTTATTTCAGATAAAGGCCCCACATGGAAAAGCATCCTCTTTTTTTCTCAGCCCTTTCCTTCTGCGGCCAAGCACAAAGGCATCATAGGGGTGGGGGTGTGCACAGGTGTGGGGGTCTTTCTCTGTGTGTTTGGAAACCCCAGTCTTTTCGAAATGACCAACTCCCAGTGCTCTTGATGCTTCTATCATGTCCCCCAGGGAGGCAGCAATCAACCCTTCATGCCCTTAGGCTCCCCGTGACCACGTACCTGCCATGATTCACTGCGGACGAGCTGTTCACTCACCTTCTCTTGGATGGGACTGTCCGAGTTTCCTTGCTGACTCCTGTCCTTGTGGGTCTCCCGTGTTAACGTGCTCCCCCTTTTAAAAAAGTGGAGCAGAATCTGCTTTGAATCACAAGACAGCATAGGGAGGAAGCTGGCAGTTGCCGTCTCTGTCGGCGATGTCTCTACCACTCGGTCCAAATTCCTGGAGCCTGAGGTCCCACAGAGAGCCAGGGGCAGGAGCCTAGCCCGGCCAGCCAAGCCCAGATCGGAAACAGAGCGGGCCCTGGGGAGGGAGCCAGCCACACCCGTCAAGCCTGCTTAGGCTTGTGACCTGGTTGTACCAGCGAGGAACCCCTCTTGTAGCCCTTTGTCACTTGGAGGAATTTCACTGATAACTCTGCCGTTAGGGCTTTTGCTGGGTACCAGGTACCTCATGCTTCTCCCCTCCTCCTGGGAAGAGAACAATACATTAGTCATTGGGCATGACTTGAAACTTTTAATAAATGACATTCTGCAAAAAAGGGGGGAAGAAAAAGCAAAATATAGCACAATCAGTTTGGAACAAGGTGCCTTGCCCTATTTATTATTAATAAAAGTGAATGCATTTCTTTATTTGTATGTAATACAATAAACATTATAAGTACTCTAAGCAATCTTGTTCTCAAGATACAGCAGTTAATAAATCTGGTGACTCAATATGAGAAAGAGACTGTGTTGTCAGCTAAGTGAAGGCACATTTTGGCGAAGAATAAGCAGATTCTGTTCAGAGTCTGTCCTTGTGACCCAATCAGAGTTGCAGACATTTCTATGAGTTTCTTAGGTGTTGTATTAAGTACAAAATATATGGTAGGTTACATGTCGTTAGAGATTAAAGAAAAGAAGAAGACACTTGGAAATGAATGCAGTTCTCAGTAATTTTCTCTCAGGCATCTGTTAGAGTTAATATTTGAAAAAGAATGAGACTGTTTTTCATCTGACCACCACTCACACCCCTGTAATCAGCAGGTGTTTCACTTTTCAAGTGGAGTTAATTGCTGACACTCAAGCCTGGAATAGTTTATAGCTCTTAGGGGAGTTCCAACTCTAGAATTATTTTGCATGAAATTTCCCCAGATCTTCAATGTAGAGACTGTGCATTTTTTGCTTGCCTTGAACTCTAAATTATAGTATGATGGGGGAATAAATATGTATAACTTATTCTATAGCATCCAGAGTGGGCATCCCATTCATCCATCCATCCATTCACCCACCCACCCACCTACCCACCCATCCATCCATCCATCCATGCATCCACCTATCCATTCATGTAGTAGCTCTTGCTTGCCTGCTTGGTTCTGAGGCTCTGTGCCAGATCTGGCAATGAACCAGCTACCTGGGCTCAGCTAGCTCTCAGGGGACCTAGAGTCTTGTTCCCTGAGTGCAGACTTTTGATGTTGATGCTGATGGGTTTAAGAAAAAGAGCCTTCCATGAGGAGGACCGTGGTAACTTGCAAGGGCTGTCTCCCAATGCTGAGTTCCCCAGGGTTGCAATTATTTGAGCAGAAGCTCATTCACTCTCTTCCCATGGTAGAACTGGGAAGATGCTTACAAAAAGGTTTCCCAGATTTGAGAAGGTTGGCTGTGTGACTTCTGTAAGCATTTCCTCCTACCTGACTCTAAGAATGTTTCATTTTAGATTGCTTTTATATTCTCTAGAAAAAAATACTGAGTGGAAGCCCTATGTATAGACTACCATGAGTAAAGTAGCTAGTGGGAATTTGCTGTATAACACAGTGAGCCCGGCCTGGTGCTCTGCGATGACCTAGAGGGACAGGATTGGGAGTCAGGTGGTAGGGAGCCTCAAGAGGGAGGCGATATGATTCTCAAAGTTGTAGAGCAGAAACCAACACAGCACTGTAAAGCAGTTATCCTCCAATTAAAAATAAACTAAAAGAAAATACTGGGGAGCTGAACATACAAAAAAAAATTTCCTGTGTAGGTTAAATATTTCAAAGTGTGAATGAATGAAAGATGGGCAGCAGTTTTTCTTTTGTGTGCTCAGAGGTGAACCTGTATAAGCCTCTGTGTTCTCCAACCATTTAAGCAGAGGTTACCACGCTTTTTTTGACCTGGCTGGCATATTGGTTTACACTGCTCAGGGAGCCTTTATTTGTGAAGATATGTACCATAATCATAACAACAGAAATAGTGACCACTGTTGAGCACTTGCTATGTTCCAGGTACTGTGTTACACCCTTTCCATTCACTATTGCAGTGAATCCTCCCAACAGTCATATGAGGAATGTATTATTCTCCCTGTTTTGGAGCTGATGAAACAGGCGTGAAGAGCTCAAGGTACTTGCCCAGGTTCCTGCAGGTAGAGGTCAAGCTGGGTGCAGGGTGGGTTGTGGGCTTAGCCACGCTGATGAGCTCTGGTGCTCAGCCCCGCTGCTCTGCAGTCCAGAACCACCGTGAAGAGTGACTCGGCCTCAGAGCAGGCTCCAGATAACCTGGAAACAGGGAAAATTAGGCAGAGAGGGACTAAGGTTGGAAATAGAAAAAAGGCATCAAACTGTGTTTGGATATTCTGGTTCTGAAGAGCTTGCTTTTGGTGTTACTTTCTCATACATTTCAGTGTGATTAGCATTTTGGCCGTTTTTATCAGCTGGATTTTAAAAGTGATAAAAAAAAAAAAAAAACAAGAAGACTTGAGACCATGCCGTGTCATCCTCTCTAGCCTTCAGTCGGGGGTAACTAGATAGGAAAGGCTGATCCTCACTAAGCCAGGGTCAGGGATTGGCAGGAAAAATCAGTGTGAAAAATCTACCCAAGGGCTACAGCCCAGGACATGGGTCTCTTCTCTCTCACTACAGAACTGTGGGCATCAGTGATCTATTACAACAGTATTTCCTGAGAGCCTGGCCTTGACCTCCAAGGCTTCTCTGAGTGGGATTTGTGGGAGCCACATTTTTTGGGGGGGGAGCCATGCTGTGTGGTTTGTGGGATCTTAGTTCCCCAACCAGGGATTGAACCTAGACCCTTAGGAGTGAGACTATGGAGTCCAACCACCGGACCATCAGGGAATTCTCAAGGGAACCACTTCTGATTTATCATAGTTGGTTCATGTCCTGGCTAACTCAGCCTGGTATGACAGAATAACCCAGACTGGGTGGCTTAAACAACAGAGATTTTCACAATTCTGAAGGCTCGAAAGTCCAAGATCAAGCAGATTCTGTGTCTGATGGGGGCCTGCTCCCTGATCGGTAGACAGCCAGCTGCCTTCTCCTTGTGTTCTCACAAGGCAGACAGAGAGAGAGAGAGGTCAGGTGTCTAATGTCTCTTCTTATAAGGGCACCATTCCATTCATGAGGGCCCCACCCTTGTACCTCCCAAAGGCCCCACCTCCTTTTACCATCACAGTGAGGATTTGGAATTCAAAATATGAATTTGTGGCAGGGAGGGATAAACATCCACTCCCCCATCGACTGTGCAAAGAAATGTATTTGTCATCCCTGAACTGCCTCAAAAGGCACCTCTGGCTCGACTCAGCTCTGAAAATTCCAGTGACCTCCTATGAAACCAATAAGTCAGGACCCCGCTTTTGCAGGACAACATGGCTGCACAGGCATGTGGGCAAAGCTGCCGAAATACAGCGAATACACAAGGAAGAGGCTCCAACAGATCACAAGCCCACTTAGGAGGCCCTGAAACCCAAGGCCAGGAGAGGGAGCTCCCCGTGGGCTGGGCTGGCTCCCGCTCTCGCCGTGGGGGCCGCACGGCTGTCCTCTTCATTTCTGACACACTGTCCTTGTGGCCCGAGCCAGCCACTTCAGAAACGTCTGCTGCTGGCCACACGGAAACCACAGTCTGGGAAAAAAATCATGAGCCACTAGGCACCTGTGCAGGGGGTTATGAATGGGAGCACAGTCAGCAAGGCTGGGGAATCCAGTGAGTGGTTAAGTTGTGGCTTTAAACACATTCTGCCTGAGGGAGGGGTTGGGATGGAAGGAAGGGCCGTGTGGTCCCTGCGCAGACCCTGAAGACTCCAGGGGAGAGCCTGGCAGCAGGAAGGCATGTATTCTAAGCAGGAATACATCCACACGATCAATTCTTCTTCTGTGTTCACACTGCACATTAAAGCAAATGATCTCCTTGTTTTTTGGAGGCAGGGGTGGAGAGAGCAGCAAGTAAACCTTTAAAGGCCAAATTTTGGGACAGCTCTGCGTTTGCAAGTGTTCCTTGGCACAGTGCCTCGCGGGGTTCATGTGCTGCCCCTGAGGGCCCGAGCTGTCAGAGCAGCCCTGGACTGTGGGTCCTGGAAAGCTGTGCCCCCACCATCTGATCTGCTGCAGAGACGTTGCAGTGAGTGAAGTGACTGCGTGAGGAAGTGATCTTAAAAACCTTGGCAGGAACTTCCCTGAGGGACCAGTGCTTAAGAATCCACACTTCCATTGTAGCAGAGCACGGGTTCAATCCCTGGTCTGGGAACTAAGATCCCGCATGCCCTGAAAAGCGGCCAAAAAGAAAAAACCAGCTGAAGCAGCGTTCCCAGCACCCATTAGTTATAGTGCCCGTGCTGGAGATGAGGAGGTGGGGGATGTGGGAGCGAGATTTAAAAACATTATTTCTATTTTCAACACACAGTGATAGGGGTTAAGAGTGATGTGGTTTGATTGGCGATGGGGTCTGTGATGCTGGGAAAGGGAGGCCAAGCAAAGAAACGTCAGGTGCAGGACAGTTCTGGAATGCTCCTGGATGCATAAGCTGGAGACATAATGTCCCGTAGGAATAGCAGTGACAAGCACAGATCCGGCCCTCAATGCTCTGAGCCCAACCAGCCAAGCGGGAAAGAGAGTGTGGGTGCTGGGTGACAGACACAAGGCAGAGCCCAGGGAGGCCCCCGATGGAGCCAGGTGGGCTGATATTTTGGGTGATGAAGGCCCATCAGTACTGCCAGCTCTTTAGCCGAGGCTGTGAGGGGTGGAGGTCTCCATGGACAAGTCAGGGTCTATCACAAGGTTCTGCCCCTTGAGAGTAATGCTGCACCTTAAAATTACTGCTTTTTAAAACATGTGTTTATTTTTGGCTGCACTGGGTCTTCATTGCTGGGCGCAGGCCTCCTCTAGTTGCAGCGAGCATGGGGCTCCTCTGTAGCTGCAGTGCGTGGGCCTCTCACAGCGGTGGCCTCTCTGTTGCAGAGGGCGGGCTCTAGGGCCGTCAGCTTCAGTGGTTACGACGTATGGGCTTCGTTGCCCTGTGGCAGGTGGTATCTTCCCAGACCAGGGATCAAACCCATGGCCCCTGCTTTGGCAGGTGTATTCTTATCCACTGGACCATCAGGGAAGTCCAATGCTGCACTTTAAAGGCCTCCTGCCTCATCCCCAGGAGCATCCTCACGCCAGTAGCATCCCAGCCTGATTGTTGAAGAAGAAATGGGGACTCTCACATGTGGTGGCTCCCTGCAATTGCTTTGTTGGGCTTGGCACTGCGTGTAATGATGTGATGGTGATTTTTCTTGAGGAATTACACCTCAAGTCAAAACAGAGACTCGGGTGCAGGATGTCAGGGAGTCGGAACCATCAGGCACAAACACCACTCACCCTAAACGAGGTTCAGGCCTTTATTTCCTTCACTGAACTCCGGGGTCCCTTGGGGCCAGCACGGGGGTAGGGGTGGAAAGCACGCCCACCTGTCTGGGACCAGCTCTCCCTCACTGCTTTGGCCGCCACTTTAAACACAGCATACGGGTGTTCATTCATGCTGGTTAAAATATAGGATGAGGCATCATTTACAAAAAGTCATTTCGCATACCTCAGACTGGACAGTGGGTTATCTTTTACCACCTATTGTTTGCCTCAATATATGTTTAGATTTGTTTGCATTTTCTAGTACACCTGGTTTCTCATCCTGGAAGCAGGGTAATGCTGTGTTCATTGGGAGCAGTTCATTGAAAAATAGTGCTACCCAAAATACCTAGGAGAATAGTGGTGAGATGATGTATTGGGTACTGGCGCTTTGGGTCTAGATTTTCTGGACATTGTGCTCCATGAGGTTAGGAGATGTTCTTTCTTGCTCACAGCTGTATTCTCAATCTTGAGAACAGAGTCTAGCAAAAAGAAGGTGCTTAATACACATTTGTTGGATGAGTGAATGAAAGGGAAAATGACTCTTTTAACACCTACCCCCCAAAAAAAACAAAGAATTCAAAATACTATACAGATCTTATTTTTCACTCAGAACTTCTTCCAGATGAGATGAGAAAGAGTAGTATTTGAGCCATTATATAAATAGGAAGAAAGAAATACTTCAACAGCTTTGCCCTTGGTTTCCCAGGTGGATCCTGAGTAAAGTGGGGTCTCTTCTGATCCTGGGCACCAGGGGACTGGACCATGTGGCAGGTGGAGAAGCCGTGAGCTGCTGCCTGCCTGCCAGAAACAGCTTCCTGTCTCAGCCCTGGGTCTCTGCATCCTGCCTGTCATTTTGGTGGAAGTCAACCTCCCTCGTGCACCCACCAGGCCTGTAGCTTAACTGATTCTGTCGAGGGGGAGGGGCTTGTGATGACCACGGATGGATGTCTGATATCTAGACTCAAGAGTTAACAGGGAGGGACTTTGCTGATATAAGCCTAGTTGTTAAGAGTTTACCTTCCAGTGCAGGAGGTTGCGGATTTGATCCCTGGTTTGGGGAGCATGTCTTAGGGCCAAAAAATCCAAACCATAAAACAGAAGCAATATTGTAAATAATTCAATAAAGACTTTAAAAATGGTCCACATTTAAAAAAAAAAAAAAAAGCCTCTTAATAGAGAGTCAGTGGAGCCTGGACTCAGAAGTAAGGACCAAGTAGTACTGGGCTTCTTTGTCAGACAGACGCAGGGAGCTGCCCGTGGGCCACAGGGGTGGGGCAGGAGCTGAGGCCCTGTGGGTGGACGTTGTACCCTGTAGCCCCTCATGGTGAGTCTATAAACAGGATCATGGCCGTGGACCTCTTGATTCTGCCATGAAGCTGCCCACTAAGTCACCCAGGGCCAGTCTTCAACATCCTTACGCCTTAGTTTCCTGATCTGTAAGGTGGCAATAATAAACTCATCTGACGATCGTGAGTATATAAATGAAATAAATCATATGAAAATAGTTTGCAAATCATGAAGCTCTAGAAAATACATTCTTGTTTTCAGTTAGATTGTTTTTTTAAAAATGAGAGCTGACTTTTATTGGCTAAGTGGCATGCTAAGCCTTTTATAAACATGATCTCATTCACTCTTCATAACTATCCTGTCTGTTGGGTAAATGTTCCTCATGGTCATTTTAATAGGATAAAAATATAAAGAAAACCCCAAATATCTGTGATTCCACTCCTCTAGTCTGATAAGTAGAATAGTGTGTGGTTATTTCGGTTTTCTTTCTATCCTTTGGGATGCCAGGGACAGTGAGGTGAGGGAGAAGGGGTTGGGAAAGGTGTGCGTGCGCCAGGGTGGTGCCCAGGTCTGCATTCTGGCCACTGACTCTCGGGGCAGTTGGGGTTGGGGCACAGGGGCTAGAGGCCAGCTGGGGGTATAAAAAGAGAAAACAGTGGTTCCAGTTTTGAGTCCAGGCACTCAGCTAAGAGTCTCATCCAGTTCTCATTAATCCTCATGGCGCCTGGGTGTCAGCTATGGATCCTATTGTATAGATCAGAGATGGAGGCACAGAGAGGTGATTTGCCCTAAAATACTTCAAGGAAGCATCAGGCCCAGATGCGACGCTGGGTGGACTAACTCCAGGCCCTGGAAGCCCCTCGGTCTTCCAAGAAGAGTGGGGCCCATTGACCTGTTTTGCCACTTGTCTGCTGAAATCTCTCTCTTTTTGAGGGAGGTCCAGCCTAAAGGGATTTGTCCCCAGGTAAAAGGAAAGAGCATGTCTTTAACACTGCTGGTGGATTGCTATTCTCTCAGCAGCCAATTAGATGCAATTGTGACTGGTTCCAAACAGGAAAATGAGTACATTAAGGCTGTATATTGTCACCCTGCTTATTTAACTTATATGCAGAGTATATCATGAGAAACGCTGGGCTGGAGGAAGCACAAGCTGGAATCAAGATTGCCAGGAGAAATATCAATAACCTCAGATATGCAGATGACACCACCCTTGCGGCAGAAAGTGAAGAAGAACTAAAGAGCCTCTTGATGAAGGTGAAAGTGGAGAGTGAAAAAGTTGGCTTAAAGCTCAACATTCAGAAAACTAAGATCATGGCATCTGGTCCCATCAATTCATGGCAAATAGATGGGGAAACAGTGGAAATAGTGGCTGACTTTATTTTTCTGGGCTCCAAAATCACTTCAGATGGTGATTGCAGCCATGAAATTAAAAGACGCTCACTCCTTGGAAGAAAGCTATGACCAATCTAGAGAGCATATTAAAAAGCAGAGATATTACTTTGCCAACAAAAGTAGTCAAACCTGGTTTTTCCAGTGGTCATGTGGGTGTAAGAGTCGGACTATAAAGAAAGCTGAGCACCGAAGAATTGATCTTTTGAACTGTGGTGTTGGAGATGACTGTTGAGAGTCCCTTGGACTGCAAGGAGATCCAACCAGTCCATTCTAAAGGAGATCAGTCCTGAATATTCATTGGAAGGACTGATACTGGAGCTGAAACTCCAATACTTTGGCCACCTGATGGAAGAACTGACTCATTCGAAAAGACACTGATCCTGGGAAAGATTGAAGGCGGGAGAAATGGACAACAAAGGATGAGATGGTTGGATGGCATCACTGACGTGAGGCACATGAGTTTGAACAAACTCCAGGAGTTGGTGATGGACAGGGAAGCCTGGCATGCTGCAGTCCATGGGGTCGCAAAGAGTCAGACACGACTGAGCGACTGAACTGAACTGAAAGTCCCTCAGGCCATGTGGTGCAGCCGGAGGAGGGAAATAAAATACATTTGCTCACTTGCCTGCTGTGTCTGCCCAGGGAGTGCTGTTTGTGGGGTTGTATGAGTTTGGGTACTTTTGTCCACAAGGGGGTATATTTTAGGTTTGAGAACTGAGTGAATCCCCTGGGGCAGGTGCAGGGCCCCGGGCTATGGGGCCAGTGGCCTTGGTCATTCTTTCTCTCATTTTATCCCAGCCCATAAGTTAAAAAGGACAGGCAGTCCTGCAAGATGTCTTCCAGGGCTGGCTGCTGGAGAAGGCAGTCAACTGCACAGATACTTCGGAAAATTTGGAGAGGGGGTGTGAAAGACAGGTGCTGGAATAGGCAAGCCCTGAATTCCAATTGTGGACAAATTGCTCACCTTGCAAAGCCTTAGTTTCCTCTATCTGCACAGCAGGAATGATAATATTACCCGCCTCTCAGATGGATGGGGAGAAGGAATGGAGGACTACATGAAGTCATGTATATCTAGTGCTTAGGACAGAGAATGTGCTCAAAAAGGACTAGTCATAGTAATAGTTATTATTGTAATTATAAAATTATACGTGTACACTGTATAATATGTAACAATATCAATAATTAGTATATATTATAATAATTATATATGATCACAATAATTACATATAATTATACTGTATATGGGCTTCCCTGGTAGCTCAGAGGGCAAAGAATCCACCTGCAATGCAGGAGACCCCAGTTCAATTCCTGGGTCAGGAAGATCCCCTGGAGAAGGGATAGACTGCCCACTCCAGTATTCTTGGGCTTCCCTGATGGCTCAGGTGGTAAAGAATCTGCCTGCAATGCGGGAGACCTGGGTTTGATCCCTGGGTTTGGGAAGATTCTCTGGAGGAGGGCATGGCAACCCACTTCAGTATTCTTACCTGGAGAATCTCCATGGACAGAGGAGCTGGGTGGGCTACAGAGCATGGGGTTGCAGAGAGTCGGACACGACTGAGCAACTAAGCACACACACCCATGCTCATATATGTATTATATATAATATGCATATAATTATATATAATATACATTACTATTTTATAGAATATATGTAATACATATACATTGTATAACATATTTAGTAGAAATTATATTATGCTTAATATTATTTATATTAAATATGTATTATATCTTAGTATATAACAGCATGTAATAATAGTAATAGTTTTGAGATATGGACAAATCATCAGTCTACTCTTCTCCCACTTGCATGTGACCACCCACACTGAGCTAGCTTCCTAGGGTTTGTGTGACAAAGTACCACAAATTGGGTGGTTTATAACAACAGAAGTATTGTCTCCCAGTCCTGGAGGCCAGAAGCTGGAGATCAAGCAGTCAGTGGCTTTGGCTCCTCTGAGGGGCTCTGCAGAAGAACCTGGCTTCCTGCTGCTCTCCCAGCCTCTGGGGGCTGGCAACAGTCCTTGGCCTTCCTTGGCCTGTGGACACGTCACTGTGATCTCTGTCACCACGTGGCTTTCTCATAAACAGACCGGTCATGATGGATTCAGGGCTTCCCCTAATTGAGTGGGGCTTCATCTGAACTTCATTACGTCTCCAGGACCCTATTTCCAAAGGTCGCCTTCACAGGCACCTTTGATTAGCATGACTTCAGCATCCTTTCCAGAGAAGGCAATGGCACCCCACTCCAGTACTCTTGCCTGGAAAATCCCATGGACGGAGGAGCCTGGTAGGCTGCAGTCCATGGGGTCGCTAAGAGTCGGACACGACTGAGCGACTTCCCTTTCACTTTTCACTTTCATGCATTGGAGAAGGAAATGGCAACCCACTCCAGTGTTCTTGCCTGGAGAATCCCAGGGACAGGGGAGCCTGGTGGGCTGCCATCTATGGGGTCACACAGAGTCAGACACGACTGAAGCGACTTAGCAGTAGCAGCAGCAGCAGCAGCAGCATCCTTTTAGGGCACATAATTCATCCCTTGAAACCCACCTCTTTATGCTGGAGAGTCTTTCATTTTTAGTTCATTCTTCTCAGCCCTTATTCTCTGTCGAGGAGTTAGCTTTGTAATTCTTTCAGATGCCCAGGTGCATTCATTTCTGTGGCTGGACTGTCAGGTCTTGAGACAGAAACATTCCAGGTAGAAAGGGGTGCACCGTCTTATCCATGGCCTTCACTTCATTGTGAAGGAATGCGGTCACTGATTCAACAAGTGCATTCTGAGGTCCTAATCTGTGCAACTAACCACCTGGGATTAGGGCTGAAAATGAATGTGACCTTTGGAGATAGCACTGTGTGGGGTACGGGAGTGAGCAGTGAATTACACACAGTCCTGTCCACATAGGGATTCACAATCTCGTGGGAAGATAGTCAGAATATGAATAGATTGAAAAGAAAAATAATTATTATTATGGTATGGAAAGTAATGGGCACAGCGAGAGCATGAACTGGGGCTGTGTCGAAGGGTGACTGGATTCACACAGCTGGTGGGAATCAGGGCTCCATCTCCTGCCTTTCATTAATTATTTCTGGCTGTGCTGAGTCTTTGTGGCCGTGCGGGCTTTCTCCACTGAGGGAGCGGGGGCTACCCTCCAGCTGCGGTGCTTGGGCTTCCCTTGTCGTGGAGCACAGGCTCTAGATATGAGGGCTCAGGATCTGCAGCGCATGGGCTCGGCAGTTGCGGTGCGTGGGCTTACTTGCTCCACAGCATGAGGGGTCTTCCCGGACGAAGGATCAAACCTGTGTCCCCTGCATTGACAGGTGGATTCTGAACTGCTGGACCAGCAGGCAAGTCCTGACTCCTGAGCCTTCGGTCCTGCCTGTGATAGGGTAAGGAAGGGAGTAAACAACACTCCACCCCCCACCCCAAGCTAAGTCGCCATCAGGTACTTGCAGAGGTCACACTTTCCTGGACCTGTGACGATGGCCTTAGGAAAAATTCCCAGCTGAATAGCGGCATGATTTTAATACTAGACTGTAGGCTGCTCCTCACTGGCGCTAGCCAAGGGGCTGAAGTAGCAGCAGCTGGGCGTCCTGTCTTTAGCATCAGTGGTGCACGGTTATTCTGAGTTTAGATGAACCTGTTGGGGGGTGGGTCTCGGACAAAGAGAAGAAAGAGGCCAGAGGTGGGCTCGATCCTCACAGGGTGACCATTACACAGGCCCCCAAACACACATCCGACTGCATGCTTGTCTTTCCAGCCCTGCGTCTAAAGCACAGTTTCACAGTGCATTTGAGAAATTCTTACTGGTGAGAAGGCAAGGTGAGCCTCTCCCACAGAACTCAGCAGGAAGCTGGAACAACATGCATTCTGGGTGCGTTGTAGATTTAATTAATTTGCCTGAGAATACTTCAATTGCTTTCTCTCTCATATGAATGAAATCCCCATGATTTCCAATCAGTTTCTATGGTTTTTCTTGCTCCGTTCAGATACATTAATTAGCTTGTCAGTTCATTATGGATATTGCCTCCCCCCCCTTCAAAGTTGAGCCCATATTAATTTAGTTTTGATTTCCACAGTGTTTAAAAATAGAGCAAAAATTATTTGGAGTAGCATATAATCAGGCCTGTAGGTATTTAAGGGGTTTGTCACAGGCATCCAGATTTTCATTGCTTTTCTCTTTTCCTGGGCTGGAGATGTGACTGTAATCTCCTGTCTTACCTTGCAGCAAGGTGAGTCAGTCCCCGTTTTCTCTATAAATATTTAGTGTCACTTAAAAATCCATGGCTCTTGACCCGCCACACTGTCCCCTGCTCTGGAAACCATCAAGACTGTCCTTAGGGTAGGGCTCAGTAAATATATCTTCATGGAGAGGAAGATTAGTTGTGCCTTTTTAATTTAGTGTTGAAAAGCATGGAAACTGCAGGTTCCCTCATCCTAAGACACTGGGGGCCATCATTTGATGCTGTTCCAAAAGGCTGATGTTTTCAATCCAAGTGCCTTCCTCCAGGCTGCTCGGCCACAGCCCGGGTGACAGCAGTGGGTACCTGACTCACTCGGGCAGAGGTGGCGGCCCTGTGTCTCTGGTTCTTCACCTTATTTTACTCCCAGGACAGCAGTGCTCATACATGGCCATACTTTTGGATTGCTTGGGGGAAAACTGTAGAAAATCCAGGTGCCTGGGCCCCATCCAGCCCAAGTGAATCAGAATTTGGGTAAAGCCTGGTATTTTTCTGTTCTTAATCTTTTATTTTGTATTGGAGTATAGCAGATTAATGATGTTGTGATAGTTTTAGGTGAACAGTGAAGGGACTCATACATGTATCCATTCATATACATATGCACATACATATGTCCATTCTCCCACAAACCCTAGAGCCTGGTATTTGTTGTTGTTGTTGTCTATTTATTACTTACTTGGCTGCACTGGGTCTTAGCTGTGGCATGTGGGATCTTCAGGATCTTTATTCGTGGCGTGGTGGGGGTGTGGGGGAGCTGTCCATTTCCCTGACCAAGGATTGAACCCAGACCCCTTGCATTGGAAGTACAGTCTTAGCCACTAGATCACCAGGGTAGTCCCAACCTGGTATTTCTGATACCTAATGGACGGCCAGGTTTGACGAGCACTGACTGAGGGCCTGATAAGAATGGGGTGATGAGCACCAAATTGCACCACCCCAAAAAGGTACATTCAGAATTTTCCACAGTTTATTGTGATCCACACAGTCAAAGGCTTTGGCATAGTCAATAAAGCAGAAATAGATGTTTTTCTGGAACTCTTGCTTTTCAATGATCCAGCAGATGTTGGCAATTTGGTCTCTGGTTCCTCTGCCTTTTCTAAAACCAGCCTGAACATCTGGAAGTTCACGGTTCACGTATTGCTGAAGCCTGGGTTGCAGAATTTTGAGCATTACTTTACTAGTGTGTGAGATGTGCGGTACTTGGAGCATTCTTTGGCATTGCCTTTCTTTGGGACTGGAATGAAAACTGACCTTATCCAGTCCTGTGGCCACTGCTGAGTTTTCCAAATTTGCTGGCATATTGAGTGCAGCACTTTCACAGCATCATCTTCCAGGATTTGAAATAGCTCAACTGGAATTTCATCACCTCCACTAGCTTTGTTCCTAGCGAAGCTTTCTATGGCCCACTTGACTTCACATTCCAGGATGTCTGGCTCTAGGTTGAGTGATCACACCATCATGATTATCTTGGTCGTGAAGATCTTTTTGTACAGTTCTTCTGTGTATTCTTGCCACCTCTTCTTAATATCTTCTGCTTCTGTTAGGACCATACCATTTCTGTCCTTTATCAAGCCCATCTTTGCATGAAATGTTCCCTTGGTATCTCTAATTTTCTTGAAAGATCTCTAGTCTTTCCCATTCTGTTGTTTGCCTCTATTTCTTTGCATTGATCGCTGAGGAAGGCTTTCTTATCTCTTCTTGCTATTCTTTGGAACTCTGCATTCAAATGGGTATATCTTTCCTTTCTCCTTTGCTTTTGCTTTTCTTCTTTTCACAGCTATTTGTAAGGCCTCCTTAGACAGCCATTTTGCTTTTTTGCATTTCTTTTCCATGGGGATGGTCTTGATCCCTGTATCCTGTACAATGTCATGAACCTCCGTCCATAGTTCATCAGGCACTTTATCTATCAGATCTAGTCCCTTAAATCTATTTCTCACTTCCATTGTATAATCATAAGGGATTTGATTTAGGTCATACCTGAATGGTCTAGTGGTTTTCCCTACTGTCTTCAATTTGAGTCTGAATTTGGCGATAAGGAGTTCATGATCTGAGCCACAGTCAGCTCCTGGTCTTGTTTTTGTTGACTGTATAGAGCTTCTCCATCTTTTGCTGCAGAGAATATAATCAGTCTGATTTCGGTGTTGGCCATCTGGTGATGTCCATGTGTAGGGTCTTCTCTTGTGTTGTTGGAAAGGGTGTTTGCTATGAAAATTCTGAAAGAGATGGGAATACAGACCACCTGACCTGCCTCTTGAGAAACCTATATGCAGGTCAGGAAGCAACAGTTAGAACTGGACATGGAACAACAGACTGGTTCCAAATAGGAAAAGGAGTACGTCAAGGCTGTATATTGTCACCTTGCTTATTTAACTTATATGCAGAGTACATCATGAGAAATGCTGGGCTGGAAGAAGCACAAGCTGGAATCAAGATTGCTGGGAGAAATATCAATAACCTCAGATATGTAGATGACACCACCCTTATGGCAGAAAGTGAAGAGGAACTAAAAAGCTTCTTGATGAAAGTGAAAGTGGAAAGTGAAAATGTTGGCTTAAAGCTCAACATTCAGAAAACTAAGATCATGGCATCTGGTCCCATCACTTCATGGGAAATAGATGGGGAAACAGTAGAAACAGTGTCAGACTTTATTTTTTGGGGCTCCAAAATCACTGCAGATGGTGATTGCAGCCATGAAATTAAAAGACACTTACTCCTTGAAAGAAAAGTTATGACCAACCTAGATAGCATATTGAAAAGCAGAGACATTACTTTGCCAACAAAGTTCCTTCTAGTCAAGGCTATGGTTTTTCCTGTGGTCATGTATGGATGTGAGAGTTGGACTGTGAAGAAGGCTGAGCACCGAAGAATTGATGCTTTTGAACTGTGGTGTTGGAGAAGACTCTTGAGAATCCCTTGGACTGCAAGGAGATCCAACCAGTCCATTCTGAAGGATATTAACCCTGGGATTTCTTTGGAAGGAATGATGCTAAAGCTGAAACTCCAATACTTTGGCCACCTCATGTGAAGAGTTGACTCATTGGAAAAGACTCTGATGCTGGGAGGGATTGGGGGCAGGAGGAGAAGGGGACGACAGAGGATGCGATGGCTGGATAGCATCACTGACTCGATGGATGTGAGTCTGAGTGAACTCCGGGAGTTGGTGATGGACAGGGAGGCCTGGCGTGCTGCGATTCATGGGGTCACAAAGAGTCGGACATGACTGAGCAAGTGAACTGAACTGACTGGAAAAGGTACACTGAAGTTCTAGTGCCCTCATTCCTTAGAATGTGACTTTATCTGGAGATAGGGTTTTTGCAGAAGTGGTCAAGTAAAGATGAGGCTGTTCGGATGGACCCTAATCCTGCCCTTTTAAAAAGGGGAAACTTAGGGACAGCACACAGGGTGAGAGCCAAGAGGTGATGAAGGGGGAAACTATGCTGACGTTTCTATAAGCCTTAGAATGCCGAGGGTAGCTGGCAAACCTGCAGAAGTGGGGTGGGAGGCATGAAACAGACTTTGCCTCACAGTCCTCAGGAGAAACCAACCCTGCCTACACCTTGATCATCTTTTGGCCTCCAGAATTGTGAGATACTAAATTTCTGTTGTTCTCAGCCACCAGTGGTACTTTGTGACAGCAGCCCCAGGCATCCAGTGCAGGGGCTTGTGATCCTACAGGTGGAGGTAGCCCTTGCCTTCTGGGACTTCCAGTTCATGTTTAAATGTGTCTGAACCAGGCAGCATCTCTCATAGACCCCCTCCTCCAGCCCAGGGCCACATCCGAGGGCTACGAGGACAGGCTTCAAAGGCCCATCCCCATCATGTCTGCTCGGGCTCAGTCAGTTCTGTCTACTCTCTGCTAATCAGACAAAACACTCCTGAGGAGGTGATGCTTTGCGTCTTTCCAGGATCCCTGCTCTGGCTGCTGACGCCAGTGACCCTTTGGCCAGTCCTCCCTATACCCACTTTCTTTCCCTTTTCCCGAAGCCCCAGCAGGGGTTGAGCCATCCTTTCCCACATACTGGAAGTTGGATAGACTCCTCAGATGCCTGGGGCTCTCTCTGTGGCCCCCAAAGACTTCAGGGACATCCTCACATCCACCATGTTGGTGTTACCTGCTGTCCCCTGGCTGGAAGTCCATTTCAACTTGGATCTGAACATAGCAATGTTCTTCCTATGAAATAAATATTCCTAGTGACTGGTACTGCGAGGCGCATCCCCGGTGTGCTTCTGCCAAGTAAAACTCTTCATGAAGACTGTTAACATACAGATGACATGCTGGGTGAAACACCAGCCATTTCTACTCTGGGCCTACCAGACTCATTCCAAATGACCACAATGACCATGAAATATCAGAATATCGTTTCAGAAAATTCCTGAACATGAGGCAGATGCGATGATCTCTAGTTTATTTGTCAAAACATCCAGGTAGAAAGTAGAAAACTCAGTTTGCCATCCAAATGTTCATTTTATGTATCTGGGATAGAAATGGAGGACCTGAGTGTTTCAGTTCTTGTTTTTGCCTGAGCTCTTAACTCCCACCTCCCCCCAGCCCTCCTCAGCTGCAGCGACTGAGGCTGGGTGCCTGGTTCAGATCAGTAAATGTAGGCAGACTCTGTCTCCCTGAGTGGGTGAGGCCTGAAGTTCATCTTGCTCCCGAGAGCCTGGCGGTGCTGTGAGCGTGAGCCCATGTTTACTGAAAGCACAGAGGCTCTACCTAGGGGCAGTGGGATGTAGCGGTTAAAGAAGAGAACCTGGGAGTCAGAGCTGGGTGGGTTGCTGCTCACTGGCCCTGCCATCTTGGGCTGCTCTGTAACCTCTCCAGGCTCCTGCTCCCTCTTCCGTAAAATGAAGTTCACGAAGAACTCCTTGCTAAGGTTGTTGTGAGGTCGCGGGAGGTGTTTCACAGAAACACTTGATTCAGGTTAAGTCCACCTGCACCAACAGGAGCTCCTGTTCCTGTAACACCCCATTTCCTCCTGTTATGCACCCCTGTGCCTATGGCTTCCGGCCCAGGCTCCCTCTGACACCACTGCTCTTCCCAGTGTCGTTTTTGGTCTGACTGATGACCCCTTACCTTGCATCTGCTTGGGGCCCTCCCTGAATTCAGGTGGACCACAGAGAACTATGATGTCACCCCCCTCCCCGCCCACTGGACTTTAGGTATCACCTCCACCCAGACCGGAACCCCTGAAAGAATGACAGGAGCGGATGGAACATAATTGTTCATCCCTCTTGGTTAGTGCAGGAGGGGTCAGCTCAGCCTCCAGCCCAGCCTTGTTCTGTCCCACTATCATCATCTCACAGGTCAGCTACTGAGGCGTCAGCAGACCATGGGACCCAACTGCCTGCCTCGGGACCTTGGCATGTGATGAACATTTGTGAGGATTTGTATTTCGAATTGTCACAGACATTTGTCTGTCTTTTCATTCTCTGTAGAAAAGGAAATAGAAAGCAAAACCCCATCTCATTACAGAAACCTGAAAACGGATGCAGATCTGTGTGGGTCTCTTGATGCTGTTATATGCAAAACATTGCATTACAAAGGAAAGTGAGAACTTCAATAAAACATGGGTCTGTGTGTGTGTGTACGAGAGAGAAAGAGAGAGAGAGAATGACACTTGTTCAGATAGATCTCTTCAGGGAAGGGCCAGCCAAGTCAGCCTTGCACAAACTCAGCCCTCAGTTGAAAGCGCTTCCTGCTTCCTGCCCCACACCTGTCTGGTTCATCTGTCTGCTTCCAGCCAACTGGGAGCATCTCAGGATCTAGTCTTATATTCTCGACAGAGCTGGGTTTCTGGCACATAGTAGGTGCTCAGTAAACACTGAACAAAGGTGAAAACTAGGTCCTACAGTGTCAGCTTCCTGAGCCTATCCTCACTCATGGCAATTTCAAGCGTGGTCTACGCGTGTCAATTTCTTCTCTTTAAAAAGAAGCACCTCCTGGGTGCTAGATACTTACTGAACACTTTTTCCATATACTGGTTTTTTTTTTTTTTTTTCCAACGTGAACCGTTTTTTAAAGTCTTTATTGAACTTGTTGGGCTTCCCTGGTGGCTCAGGTGGTTAAGTATCTGCCTGTAACGCAGGAGACCCAGGTTCGATCCCTGGGTCGGGAAGATCCCCTGGAGAAGGGAATGGCTACCCACTCCAGTATTCTTACCTGGAGAATCTCATGGACAGAGGAGCCTGGTGGGCTACGGTCCATGGGGTTGCAAGAGTTGGGCACAACTGAGTGACTAGCACTTTCACTGTTACACTTTCACTGAATTTGTTATAACATTTCTGCTGTTTTATGTTTTGGGTTTTTGGCTGCAAGGCATGTGGAATCTTAGCTCCCCAGACAGGGATCGAAACTGCACCCCCTGCATTAGCAGGTAAAGTCTTAACCACTGGACTGCTGGAGAAGTCCCTCCCTGTAATGTTTAGCTCCCTTCTCATACAAGGACCTTGTGAGGAAGGTATTCTTAGCCTCATTTGGCAAAGGAGGCCCCTGAGACTCAGTGGTGGGAGAGTTAGCTTTGCTCACTCAGCTGAACAGACACAGAACAAGGAGTCGGGCTTGGTCTTTGCTTAGTTACTCAGCTCTTTTATTTGTATTTAACTTTTGAAGCTCTTGAACCATATCCATTGCAACAGTACAGTCACGTGGTTTTGAGGGCAGGAACCGAGTGTCATATTTCTGTGAAACTCCCACACGGTCAGGAGTACCTGATAAAAACTTGTTGATTGATCCCCATAAAAGGCCTTGATAGCAGACAGCTGACCAGTCTCATGACAAACCTTTCTCTTTGAGAACCTTCAGACCCACGAGCTGGCTCCAGGACGCAGGGGTGAAAGCAAAGTATTATGTTTGAGGACAGGAGAACCTGCCTTGCCAGGAGCAGTGGGCATGAGTCAAGTTCATGGTTAAGGTTCTTAATATTTTATAACCTTCTGTGGCCTGTGACACAGAGACAGGCAGTCAGCATGGATTAAAGGAGCCCCAGTAAACCCCTAACCATAGCTGGTCACTGCGCAGAAGTGGGCCGCCAGGTACTGAAGATTAACTGGTCTGGATTATCAGCCTGGGCACATTAGTTTGCCCACGTTGCAGCAGCTGAAGGTCCCTCAGCTGAGCGGCATGAATTGTATGCAGGTCGGGGCAATGGAAAGTTCTTGCAAGGTGGAGGGTTTGCGAGAATGCCGGTCTGCGTTGTGTTATGTGAGTGTATTAGGTGCTAGAGCTGCCACGGCAAGTCCTACAGACTGGGTGGTTTCAACAACAGAGATTTATTTTTTTTTTTGAGTTCTTGAGGCTGGAAGTCAAATCAAGGTACTGGCAGGGTTGGTTTCTCCTGTGGCCTCTGTCCTTGGCTTGTTGATGGGTGTCTTCTCCCTGTGTCTTCAAATGATGTCTCCTCCGTATGTGTCTGCGTCCTAATCTCCTCTCTGGATGTAGGGGGGACACATGTGTCCCTATGGCCGATTCATGTTGATGCATGACAAAACCCATTGAAATATTGTCAAGTAATCATCCTCCAATTAAAATAATTTAAAAATAATAGTATTCATTAATTGTGGGCTTTCCTGATGGCTCAGATGGTGAAGAATCTGCCTGCAGTGCAGGAGACCCAGCTTCAATCCCTGGATTGGGAAGATCCCCGGGAGAAGGGAATGGCAACCTACTCCAGTATTCTTGCCTGGAAAATCCCATGGGTGGAGGAGCCTGGCGGGCTACAGTCTGTGGGGTTGCAAAGAGTTGGACATGATTGAGCGACTAACACTTATTAATTTTTTAAAAACATTTTTTTCATTTGGCTGCATCAAGTCTTAGTGCGGCACGTGGGAGCTTTTTTTGCAGTGCGCAGACTCTCTAGTTAAGGCGCTCAGGCTCAGGAGTCGCAGTGCCCAGGCTTAGTTGCTCCATGGCAGGTGGAATCTTAGTTTCCTTCACCAAACCTTCATCTCTTGCATTGCAAGGTGGTTTCTTAACCCCCGGACCAGCAGGGACGTCCCCTAATCTCCACTTCTTATAAGGATGCCAATCAGGTTAGACTAGTGGCCACCCTAACTTCACAAGTCACAAGTGTTAGTCACTCAGTCGTGCCTGACTCTTTGCAACCCCATGGACTGCAGCCCACCAGGCTCCTCTGTCCATGGGATTTTCCAGGCAAGAATACTGGAGTGGGTTGCCGTTTCCTTCTCCACAGGGTCTTCCCGACCCAGGGATTGAACCCAGGTCTCCTGCACTGCAGGCAGATTCTTTACCATCTAAGCTATGAGGGAAGCCACCCTAACTTCATTAACCCTTTAAAGATTCTATCTTTAAAGGCAGTGACGTTCTAAGTCCTGCGAGTTAGGGCTTCAGCACATTCATTTGGAAAGGGGATACAGTTTAGCCCCTCTAACAATGAGATCATTGATATGGTCACCAAAAAGGCTTATGGTAGATGGATGCCCCACACCCCTGCAGTTGCTATGCCATTTGATACTGTAAAAGGAATTGTTTCCTGTTGTGGCTGGCTGGGCCAAAAGATGTGTGTCAGGAAGCTTTAACTTAGGGACCCAGAATCAAAGCTATGCTCCAGGAATTAATAAGGAGAGATGATTCATATCCTCCAAATCAGGAAGCTTTGAAGTGTGAAAGAGAGAGCTGTTAATGTGTATGGGGTCAGCAGATAAAGACTTAGGAAGGTCTGGCAAACGGGAGTCATTAGTCTTTTAATTAATAAATCATGTTACCATACATTTCTGCTCTCCAGTCCTACACTGAGCTAGGTCAGTGTATCACTTGCATTGAACATACAAGAACCTTTGGTTTTTTTTGTTCTTGATTTCAAGATGTGCTTAACCGTGTTAAAGTTCTTAGTGGCAAGGAACAGAGCCCGACTCTGCTTTGAGCAGTAGAATTTTTATAAATGATGTTGGTGGCTCACATCTCTGGGAGGGCCGAGGAGCAAGACTGCGTGGCGGAGTCAGGAATGACGCACAGAACTGTCCAGTGAGGCCTCGCTGGGTGCACACAGCAGCCTGGGCTTTGATACCACGTGTCCTGGATGCTGGGCGTGGCCTCTGGTCTCCATCCCATTCTCTGCGTGGCAGCCAAAGCAATCTTTGAAAACTGCCGGTCACGTCACCTCTCTCCTCCGGTCCTCCTATGAGGCGTGGACTGCAGACTGGGTGGCTTCTTCTGGCCCTCCTCTCCCTGCCCTTGCCTTCTGCGTTCCTTAGTCGCAAGCTCTTCCCACCTCGGTGCCTTTGCATGGCTGCTGTGCCCTCTGCCTGGGGCCCTCTGCCCCAGGGGAGCCAGTTCCTGCTTTTGATTCAGGTTTTTACTTAAATACCATGTTCTCAGAACAGACGCCTTTTCTGACCACGCGGTCCACAGAAACCGTTCCCTCCGAATGACTCCAGTCATGATAATAGCACGCTGGGTTATCGCCACCCTTGTCTGAAACGTTGTCCACTTTTTTGCTTGCACGTTGGGGTCTGTGTCTGGGCTGTCGACTGTTTTCTCTAAGCGCCCCTGCTGTTCCCTGCTCTCTCCTCAGCCCCAGGCCCTGCCTGGCCCAGGTCAGTGCTCAGTA
This sequence comes from Ovis aries, assembly GCF_016772045.2. Classification (NCBI taxonomy): domain Eukaryota; kingdom Metazoa; phylum Chordata; class Mammalia; order Artiodactyla; family Bovidae; genus Ovis; species Ovis aries. The sequence continues at coordinate 21,087,409 of NC_056063.1, read as the reverse complement.
AATGCTGGGCCTCTTCGTCTACAAATGTTTGCTGGACAAATAGGGAAGGGGTAGATTCAGCAGAGAGGAAGCAGGGGAGGGGAGTTTGTGTGTCCCGAGGCAGGGCTGGGGGGTCAAACACTCCCTTCTCTACCCTGTTGAAGTGAGCATGAGTTGGCTGATTCTAGGACCCCAGGATGCACAAGGCTGACTGCCCCCAGGCGAGGAGGAAGGGCCAGCCCTCCTGTGCCCTCTCCCTAGCCATGGCCCTATCAGGAGGCTTTTTCTGCACAGTAAGCCCTCCTCACAGGCCGGTGGGTTCAGGGGAAAAACAAACAAGCAAGCTCTGTCTGGCTCCAGCTTCCGGTTCCGGGCTAACTGGTCTGGGCTGGGCCTGGGCATCCCTAGTGGTGAAAACAGCTCCTCTAGTGCTTCTCAGATGGGCTGAGCTGGAGAAGTGGGCAGAGGGTAGGCCTTCAATTTCTGCAGCTCGCAATCCCCTCCGCTCCTGCATTCAGCATCTCAGCTTTGCTGGGACCACAGGGGATACCCAGGGCCCTCAAGATGCCAGATGGGGCACTGGTTGACCTGCAGGATCCTGCTTGGCTGGGTTCCACTGGCTTCCAGGGGATATGGCTGGGATCTACATCTGCTCCAAAGTATAATATGACAGCGAAGCAGGAGCCTTCGGGTTGGCTTTAGTCCCTAGCCAGCTACTTCTGGAGGGCCGTGCATTTCAAAGGTATGGAACTTACTCAGACATAAGTGGTTATGGTTCCCATTTTGCTAGTGTGATGTTTGCATGTGTGCGTGCATTTTCTCTGACGGCCAGAATCCCACAATCCCCCAATCCCCCAGTTGAAGGGGTGCAGCAGGGTGGGATCCCTGGGCATAACTGGTTCCCTGCCAAGATATAATCCAATGGTAATATATCAAAGCCCGCTCCCCCTCCCACAACCCTACATGCAGGATCTCAGACTGCCAAAGCCAGCCTGCTCAGGTGCTGGAAATCAAGTTGTTTTCCTGGCTTGCAAGCAGGTCTTGGATGCCTCGCTCCTGCATTCAGCATCTTGGCTTTGCTGGGACCACAGTGAATGCCCCAACCCCTGGAGGATGCCAGGTAGGTCCTCTCAGTTCTGACTGCGTCTCTGGACCAAGCGGGGTCTCGTTGCCCCTCATCTCCATGTCCTTCTGATGCTCCCAGTCCTCTGCCTTCTGGATCCTTACCTGAACTTTTCCAGCAACATAGCCCGAGACTGCTAGTTCCATCTGTGTAGAAACTGTGTCCGAGCCATCACTGCGTCCCTTGCACTTAAATACTGTACCCGGCGCTGAAGAATTGAAGGAATGAGTGGTCTCCTACCCTTTGTTCTCTAGTTCTGACTCCAAGCACAGTTTCCTTTAATGTGGTTATTTGGGGGTAAGAGACAGGCTTCTGTTTTACCTGTAATGATGCTGTGCGGTACTAGACTTTGGTCCAATAAAGGGCACAGCAGGGTTCTGGGATAAACCTCAGTAATTCCAGGTTAGACATCTGCAACAACGATAAATTTTGGTTGAATTTATGAGCTGTGATCTCAGTCATTCTTCATCCTGGTTGTACTTTAAAATCACCTGAGGAGGGTTTTTAACTGTAGATGTTGGGTTCCTGTGCAGATTAATGGAAACATAATGCCCGGGGTTTGAGCCTTGGGGATCTTTGCAGGTGATCCTGCAGCCCACTGAGAGCTATATATATGCATAAGTGTGAGATAGACCAAATCTGGTGTCTCGGAAACACCAGGTTTTCATCTTATAGAAAAGCCTGGGAGTGGTCGGGTTGCTTCTAGCAGGCCGTTTGGAAACTGCCTGATGTCTTAGAACAGTGCTTCTTAAAATGGGGTCCCAGGGAATGGAACTTCAGTATAACCTGGAAACCTGTAGGAAATGCAAGTTTCTTGTCCCAGTCCAGACCCACTGAAGCAAAGACTCTGGGAATAAAGTTTAGTAATCTGCAGTTTAACAAGCCCTCCAGGTGATTCTACTGCAGACTCAAATTTGAGAACTGCTGCTTTAGGGTACATCCATGGAACCTGGAGGAAGTCTGCCCCGTGGGCATCTGCTCCCCTCCACCTATACTGTCTTGACTGTTCATTATCAGACCCAAATCCACCCATGCAACCGGTATTAACCAAACCTCTACAACAGCTGGGACTATTCTAGGCTCTGGAGATGCAAAGGTGGGCTAGTTAGACAAGGTCCTTGCTCATAAGTCCATTGGGGAGGACATATTATTTCAAAACAATAGCCTAATTACGTGATAAATGGTGAAACCTGCTGTGTGGGAAAAATTAGCTTATGATGGGGAAGCTGACTTCATTTGAGAGCACAGCCTGCTCCAAGGAAGTGACCTTGGAGCTGGGACCTTAAGATTAGTACGAGTTAGTAGGTGAGGGGCATTTCTGGAAGAAGAGAGAGATTCAGATGTGGGGAGGGCAGGCATGCAAGCTGTGCAGTGGGCGACGGCACGACTCTCAAGGTGCTGCGAGGCCAGTGTGGTGGGAGGAGGGGCACTGGACAGATGGGCAGCGGAGCAGGGAGCCACATGGTAGTGAATGTCGTGGTCACTGTGTGTGTACATACACATACACATATAGCATATATTTGCTGTTGTTCAGTTGCTAAGTTGTGTCCAACTCTTTGTGACCCCGTGGGTCATGACTGCAGCACACCAGGCTCCCCAGTCCTTCACTATCTCCTGGAGTTCATTCAAATTCATGTCCATTGAGTCAGTGATACCATCCAACCATCTCATCCTCTGTCATCCCCTTCTCCTTTTGCCTTCAATCTTTCCAGCATCAGGGTCTTTTCCAATGAGGCAGCTCTTCACATCAGATGGCCAAAATATTAGGTAATATATACACATTATAATATATATCATATATTTAATGTATTTCTATAGATTATTCTATATACTATATAATATGTATGTATATATAATATACATATAGCCCCTATTTATAGTAGATCTATTGATATATATAGTAATGTGCATAATGACTGGTATTTACATATATGTAATATGTGTGTATATATTGTATATACATATATCGAATATGTAGTATATAGTATATAATGTGGTGTATACAGTGGCTACAGTACTTTGGCCACTGGATCGTTGTGATTACCTTCTTCTCTGATCACAACCCCTCATGTCCTAGGCACGACTCTGCATCACTACTGACTCCCCAGCCTTGCTGCTTTTCATCCACCAAGTTCACCTCATTTTGCAGTAATGACAGCCCCCAGGAAAAGCCCAGATTGGATTAGTGCCGGGGACTGTTATCTCAGCACCCTGGGGATACACAGCTGGGACTCACAGCTGTGACAAGTCGGTTCAGCCTGACTCCCTTTCTTTAATTATCTAAACAAAGTAACTCCAAGGCCCAGGAAATCTAGCTGGAGTCAGTTCACGGACAACTCAAAAGGCACCGGAGAACAATGAAAAGTTTATGGTTCTCCAAACTCTAGTGAAAAGCCAGGATTTATTGATTTGTCCGAGTAGCCCTCTAGAGCTCAGGTTTCTTAACAGTAATTGCTGTTCAGGAGGTTTTAAATGCAAATGCGATAGTGTTCCAGTCTCCCTAGGGACTTTCCCTTTGTCATGAGACTAAGTTTGTGGATCTCTTCCTCATCTAATGTTTTTGAATCAAAATTCAGTTCAGCACTTTGTATTTTTTGAAGGAGAGTAAGGTGCAATGTGAAATTCCAGGAATTCCTTAGGGAAGTCACAGAGTGGCAAAGGTCGCATGTTCTCAGCAGCCCACGAAAGGCGCTCACAGACACGGCTGGATCTAATAAATATGATGTGAGCTTGTGGAGAGAGGGTGACACTTCTGATGTGTGTGTGCATGTGTAGGGTGGGTGAAAAATGAAGCATCATTTCCTTCTGGAGAGAATAGGCTTTCTTTCCCCCATTGATTTGAATTACTCTTTGGACCAAGAGGTTGTGGAGGTGGGTAGGGAAGAGTGCACAGAAAGGAAACACTTAGCCTGTGAATTTGAGAGGAATGGTAGTACAAGCAAGGAGAACACAAGTGAGACAGAGCTGCTGCTGCTGCTAAGTCACTTCAGTCGTGTCCGACTCTGTACCCCATAGACGGCAGCCCGCCATGCTCCACCATCCCTGGGATTCTCCAGGCAAGAACACTGGAGTGGGTTGCCATTTCCTTCTCCAATGCATGGAAGTGAAAAGTAAAGTGAAGTCGCTCAGTCGTGTCCGACTCTTAGCGACCCCATGGACTGCAGCCCACCAGGCTCCTCTGCCCATGGGATTTTCCAGGCAGGAGTACTGGAGTGGGGTGCCATCGCCTTCTCCAAGACAGACCTGCAGAAAGATACTAAAACAAAAGGAGCTGGGGATGAGATAAGGCAGGGATCACCTGTATTTGAGAGGGCTTCTTGGCATAGAGTCATGACGTGATAAAAGTCAAATGAATGGAAATGCAGGTTGAAACTCGTCATTTAAAATAATGCATTGGCTGAAATGGTGAACTGGTAAATATGAGTATCACCCCAATTTTTTCAGATATTGATCATTTTGTTTTGCCAGAGAGGCAGTTCAGCAGCACTTTATATCTGAGTAAGCATTTCTGCTCATTTTCTAGCATATCAAATGGTATTCATGGTTTTGTATTTTTACTGCTTTTGTATTTTAATTCCCAATTTACTTTCAGGCATTTGTGACTCCTTTAGTTGCTAATCAATGTGTTCATGAATTCTTAAAATTTTGCCTTTGGCTGTTAGCAAATTCACCATCTGGAAAAAAATGGTTAAAAACGAATCTTTGTAATCACCAGCTCAGGTTTTTTCCTGCCATTCTGAATGCATGTGAAAGCAGTTGAGTCCATTTTCAAAGTTATTATTTTAAATTGTTAATTCTCTTTCAGTTATGGGGTGACAGCTGTCCCAGTGTGCCTGGGACTGAGGGGTTTCCAGGGGAACTTTGAGTGCTGAAACCGCAAGTGTCCAGGGCAAAAGGAGATGGTAGCCATCCCAGGTGGCCATGCCTGCTGGGCAGAGATTGCCAGCTCTACCCCAAACACATTTTTCTTTCATGGTGTCATGTTTTTGTCCAGCCAGGGACACATTTCCCAGCCTCCTTTGTGGCCAGGTGTGGCCACATGACTGGTTCTCATCAAAGGCTGTCATGCTAGCAAAAGTGATTCAGAAGCAGGTGCATCTCTGCTGGCTTCTCTATCACCTGGGTGTTGACACCTAAGCAGCCTTGGGAAGGCCATGCACTGCAAATGGAGGAGCCACTGTGGACCTGGGTTAGTGGCTGACTGTGAAGAGCCTAAGCCACTCCAGTTTGCAAAAAAAAAAAAAAAAAAAAAGACTCCATTTTAGAGTTCTGAGGAAAGTCTTTGGAAATTCCCTGACCTCACCCACTACCTGCGAGCCAATCAGACCCCAGATCAGGATCTCCTGACTTAACGTTCAGGACTTTCGAATTGAGCCCGGGAAATGGGAACCAATCAGAACCCGTGGCCAGCCCGGGAAATGAAAACCAATCAGAAACCAACACCTAACCCTTCCACAGAAGGTAACTAATTAGACGTCTCCCAACCTGGAAACTCCCGTTTTTTCAATTTTTCGAGGGAGAATACCCTATATAAGCAATGTAACCCAGAGTTCGAGGCTCCTCTCCTTAGCCGCTGCGTCGGTAATGGTGGGAGCCCCAGCTCGAGCTTGGTAATAAAAACTCTCTTGCTTTTGCATTGGATACGGCTCCCTGGTGGTCATTGGGAGATTTTGCAACTTGGGCATAACAACTGCATGTGGCCAAGGGGCCCCACCACTCACCGTGTCTCCACTGCTGTGGGGCAAACAGGATACAAGCTTCTATTGGGTGTCAGAAGTGAGGAGTCAGTGTTCCAGCAGGCAATGCTATTATAATTAATGTAGCTGTCCAACCTTTTAAGCTATTTTTTGACCATTTGATTGTATATTCTTTTTAAAATTTTTAAAAGACTAGGGAGTTTTACCATACAAGTTTGTGGGTTTTTTTTTTTAACAGTTCATGATATTCTGTGGGGCTTGCCAGTGGTAAAGAATTCAGCTACCACTTCAGGAGACATGGGTTTGATCCCTGGGTCAGGGAGATCTCCTAGAGAAGGAAATGGCAACCCACTCCAGTATTCTTGCCAGGAAATTGCACAGAGCAACCTTACATCCATGGGGTCCCAAAGAGTCGGACATGACTGAGTGACTAAGCACGATGTTGTACAGTCACCATTTGATATGACTTTCGCTGACAGGTTTAAAGGCTGAAACTCCCCAGTGTGTTCTCAGACTCAGTTTGGGCTTTGGCCAAAACTGGAGGATTCTCAGAACAAGAGTGGCAGGTGTATCAGTGAGGAAAGGCCTACTGGCAGATTGCTCATTTCAGAGGGCCTGGGGTGAAGGAAGGATATGAGATTACTGCAGGTAATAGTCTTCGTTCCATTCAACCTACAACCTAATACATTCATTATCCCTTATCTGAGGCTCATGAAAACTGCATCTTGACTCCAAATATAGCTTCTCTAAGAAAGCTTAGAAGGGCTGGCAGCTCTGTAAATACTCAGGGTATCAGCAACCACTTTACTAACCAGAATTCCCCTTAGATTTTTTTTTTTAATCTGGGAATAATAGTGCTTACCTTTATGAATTAAATGAAACAATGTATTTTAAAATACCTAGCAAGATTCAAAATGGATAACCAACAAGGACCTACTGTGTAGAACAGGAAACTCTGTGCAGTGTTATGTGGCAGCCTGGATGGGGAGGGGAGCTTGGGGGAGAATGGATTCATGTGTGGGCTTCCAGGGTGGTGCTAGTGGTAAAGAATTTGTCTGCCAATGCAGGAGACGCAAGAGACATGGGTTTGATCCCTGGGTGGGGAAGATTCCCTGGAGGAGGGAATGGCACCCCACTCCAGTATTTTTGCCTGAAAATTCCATGAGATACATCTGTATGTATGGCTGAATCCCTTTGCTGTTCACCTGAAACTATCCAAACATTGTTTATTGGATTTACCGCAATACAAAATGTTAAAAAAAGACAAAATAAGTAAAACCACCTAGCAATTCCTGACACTTAGTAGATGCCTTGTAAACCTTTCCTTCCCTCCTTTTCCCCTTACAAAACAAAAAATGACATTTTCCTCTCCTTTTACTAACATTCAAATGTTCTAGGGTAGTGAATCCATCTGAGTCCTTGAGAAGCAGATGAAATTAGATGTGCAGGTGCTTCACTAGAAAACTAGGAGGGGAGAACAGGAGAGAAAACAGCCTTCAGACTGAGATGCTGGCCTGCCACCTGGGAGAGGAGAAAGGGTTGGGGAGGAAGAGCTTGAGAGTTTGGTACAGGTTTGAGATACTCTTGGCCAGACAACAGGGAGTCCAAGCAAAGATTGCCTGTTGGAGGATGGTGCTTTGGGAGGAGTGGCCTGTCCCTGATGTCCCCGCTGGGCCCAGGCACCATCCTGACAGCCCACTATATCCCCTGCAGCAGCTTCTCTTTGGGGGAAAGAATTGAATGGTGCAGTCTTGTAATTACTAGGTATAATGGGGAACCCCCCCAACAAATGCACAGAAAAAAACCCAACAACCAAAAAAATCTCAGTTGAGGGCTTCTCTTAGATTTCAGGTTAGAGTGTAACTAAACCTTCAACAGGGCTTCCCTGGTGGCTCAGCAGTAGAAAATCAGCCTGTCAATGCGGGAGACGTAGGTTCAGTCCCTGGGTCGGGAAGATCCCCTGGAGAAGGAAATGGCAAACCCACTCCAGTATTCTTGCCTGGAGAATCCCATGGACAGAGGAGCTTGGTGGGCTACAGTCCGTGGGGTCGCAAAGAGGCAGACACAACTGAGGGACTAAACAACAACAAACCTTCAGTAGCTGAGAACAACAAACTGGTGCAAAGTCCCACTGAGAAAGCTTAGATTTTGGTGGAATAGCTCATAGGCAGAAAGAGGCTCCCATGTAACAAAATTCAAAGCGGTCTGGCAGCCTGGGAATTCAGGGCTGCCCGTCACAAGCTGGGCTCCCATCAGGTCCTACAGATGAGCCTGCGGTGTGTCACGGAGGTTCCATCACAGAGAATCACGTCTTATGATTAATCCTCCACTTGTAAGGTATAAAATGAGACGTGCCCCTAGGCCTTCCGCAAGTCAGGGGAGGTAGCACTTGAGGGAAGCAGGTTTGGGGAAACATCGTCTTGTTTTCTGTGCCCCGAGGAGACAAAGGTTCAGAGGAGAGTTAACAGGCGGTTTAGAGACCCAGGGACTTTGTTTCTCCCTTTTTCACTGGTTCACATTGCTTAGCTGATCTGGGTGTCAGTCTTTAGTATAAAATGGGAGTCGCCCTATGCTGCCGGTTCTAATCTTCTCGTGGGAAACTGGCAAATGCAGATTTTAAATTGATCCTGAATGCCACGTGTGACTCTGGGGGCTGAAGTTTACAGAATTTGTGGGGACCTGTTTTAGAAAAAAGATAGGACATATTTGAAACAAAATTAGGTGAATGAAGAATTAGAAGAATGAAGAAAGAAAGCCCAACAAATTACAAATTGGAAATACCCAACAAGTATCACACAAATCACAAAACCCAGAAAAATAGTCTAATATGTTAATGAACTCAAATACTTGTCCCACCTTTATGCTTCCCGTACTTTTTTTGTCCACCCCTTCTTAGGACAGTGATTTTTGTAATATTATACCAAGATCGTATTATCTTTGTATAGAGAGACTAGAAAGATAATTCAGACTTTCTGTAGCATGATTGATACAATGGTTTTCAGAGTTTCATAAGATCAAAATATTTTAAATTGATTTTAAGTGAGTTAATACATAAAACATGTGACTTCATTTCCTGAAGTATAAGATATTTGTGTTAAATTACCATAGGTTTGTGTTTTATGGACGCAACCATACTAATAACTTCTGTGCAGTTCCCAGGGAAATAAAAAAATAATGTGTGGCATGTTTGTAATTGTATTATTGAGCATATTCTTGACAAGAGGACTTCTGTTTTGACTAGGCACCTGTGAGAACAGACTTCTCTGCTCACATTTTTACATGTCTGGGGATGGGAAGGATTTTCTGAGACAAGCTTTGGGCCTAGGACATTTCCATCCTTTTTTTCTCTGACTACACAAGTATTTGTGATATCAGGTGCCCAAAAGGGCATGTTCTGCTGCCAGTATGACCCCTGGCCCTGTGGGCTGATGGGGACCTTTTTGGAAACTGCTCAGCCTATAATACCAACCAGGGCTTACAGTCAAGAGACTGTAAAACAACACATAAGTATATCCCACTAGACTCAAACGCAGTGTATCCTCAGCTTAACTCCCACTTAGTTGATATCTACTGAGCAATAAATGAAGAACTAAAGAGCCTCTCAATGAAAGTGAAAGAGGAGAGTGAAAAAGTTGGCTTAAAACTCAGCATTCAGAAAACTAAGATCATGGCATCTGGTCTCATCACTTCATGGCAAATAGATGGGGAAACAATGGAAACAGTGAAAGACTTTATTTTTGGGGGCTCCAAAATCACTGCAGATGGTGACTGCAGGCGTGAAATTAAAAGACGCTTACTCCTTGGCAGGAAAGTTATGACCAACCTAGGCGGCATATTAAAAAGCAGAGACATTACTTTGTCAACAAAGGTCCGTCTACTGAAGGCTATGGTTTTTCCAGTAGTCATGAATGGATGTGAGACTATATTTCTTTATTGGACTGTAAAGAAAGCTGAGTGCCGAAGAATTGATGCTTTTGAACTGTGGTATTGGAGAAGACTCTTTTTTTTTTTTTTTTTTTTGAGAAGACTCTTGAGAGTCCCTTGGACTGAAAGGAGATCCAACCAGTCCAGCCTAAAGGAAATCAGTCCTGAGTATTCATTGGAAGGACTGATGCTGAAGCTGAAACTCTAATACTTTGGCCACCTGATGCGAAGAACTGACTCATTTGAAAAGACCCTGATGCTGGGAAAGATTGAAGGGGATGACAGAGGATGAGATGGTTGGATGGCATCACTGACTCAGTGGAGATGAGTTTGAATACATTCCGGGAGTTGGTGATGGACAGGGAGGCCTGGTGTGCTGCCGTCCATGGGGTCACAAAGAGTCGGACACGACTGAGCGACTGAACTGAGCAGTAAAAGTACGACATGAGACCTATGGGTCGAGGAGGCATTCCAGTTTCAGAGGGCTCAAAAATAATAAAATCCCGAGTTATACATTCTCCTTTAAATTTTGTTTACTTATTTATTTCTTTGTGACTGCGCTGGGCCTTGATGGCCGCGAGCCGGGACCACTCCCGGCTGTGCATGGGCTTCTGACTGTGGCGGCTTCCTTGGTTGTGGAGGCTCTAGGGCGGCGGGCTCAGGAGCTGCACAGGCTTAGTTGTCCTGCGGCATATGTGGGATCTCCTGACCAGGGAGCAAACCTGTGTCCCCTACATTGGCAGGCAGCTTCTTATGACCTCCAGGGAAGTCCCCAAGTTATACCTTCTCTTTTAAGGCACAATCTTTCATTTATATTTTATTTTTTAGAAAAGGTATTATAATTAGAAGGTTGCAAAATTAAAGAGGCACAAGACAGCATACACTGAAAATATTCTCTCAGTCTGTATGTCCTTAACTCATAAGACTGCTCTTCTGAGGCAGCCAGTAGTACTGGTCTCTTGTTTCATTTCTCTTCCTGCCAACAGTTATATGTATATGTGCAAGTATACATGTGTGTATATGGATATAAAATCATTCATATTTGCATTTAGAAATTTTTACTATATATGTATATCCTTTTCTCTTAAAAAAAAAGCTTACAATAGGCAACATTCTGCTCCTTGATTTTCTCATTTAATAATACATCTCAGAAATTGTTCCATACCAGTAAAGACCTTCCTTTTTTACAGCTGCATAATATTCCATTGTCAGAGCTCATTTAGCTAGTGCTCTATTAATGGACATTTGGCTCATTTGTGATTTTTTTCCTATTACTGTAAACAGTGCTTCAGTGCATACATTATTTCTCATGTGTGCAAGTGTGTCTATAGGATAAATTATTTGATTGGAATGGCTATTTGATAGCATCAAATACAAGTGAGTTTTATTAGATACTGCCAAACTGGCATCCTATAGAGGTTGTGCTAGCGCCCTCTCACCTGCTGTGCGTGACGACAATGCCTCTCTCCTCACACTCTTACTGATAGCTTGTCCTAAAGCTTTTTGATCTTTTCCCATATAATAGATTAAAAAAAAAAAAAACAAACGGGATCTAAGTGTGGTTTTAAATATGGATTTCTTTTCTTATGAATGCGTCTCTTTTCTTATGAATGCAGCTTTCCGGCCTTGTTTGTGTTACTACTTCTTTTTCTCTGACCCTCTCTGCCACCTCCTTCTCCATTTAAAGACCCTTAAATGAACTGGGTCCACTCCAATTCTAAGGCCAGTTGATGGGCAACATTAATTACCCATGCAACTGGCACCTTTTCACATGTCTCATTGCATTCTTTTGCTCTGTTGATTTTTCTTATTGATATGTAGGAGTTCTTTGTATATGAGGAAAATCAGCTCTTTGTTTGAGACAGAAATTACACGTTTTCTAACCCTCCCCACAGTTTGACATTGCTTATGATGATTCTTATCTTGAAAAATCTTAGGTTTTATGTAACAAAATTTGTCTGCTTTTCCTTTTTGGTGCTATAGTTGGGCCTTCTTTGCTCTGCACCTGTAAAATAATCCTCTTGTGATTTCTTCTGCTTTATAATTTTATTTTTTACATTTAAATATTTTAACCACTTGGAATCTTTTTTTGGTGTAAGGTAAAACGTATAGGTGGTTACCTGGTTAATTTATTGTTATCTTTCCCACACTGATTTGAAATTCTTATATAAAATAATCCAAATAGCTATTTTATAATAATATTATCTTATATATAAATATATAAAATATAATTATATAAAGTAATTTATATAAAAATAATTTTTATAAAGCATATATAAAACATAATTATATAAAATAATTTCAAACAAATATAGAAATGGAAACCCACTCCAGTATTCTTGCCTGAGAAACTCCATGGACAGAGGGGGCTGATGGACTACAGTCCATGGGATTGCAAAAGAGTTGGACATGACTTAGCAACTACACAACAAGTTCCTCTTGGTATCTAGGTTCATATCCGCTCTGTCTTTGATCTGTCTGGTTGTTTATGTACTAGATGCACACTGTTTAGTAAGTTTATGTTTATTTTTCTTTTTTGATTGCACAGCATGGCATGCGGAATCTTAATTCCTTGACCAGAGATAGAACCTATGCCCCTTGTAGTGGAAGTACAGAGACCTAACCGCTGGACCACCAGGGAATTCCCTATTCTTATTTTTTAATTTAATTTTTATTTCATATTATGATTTACAATGTTGTGTTAGTTCCAGATGTATAGCTGCATGATTCAGTTATACACATATCCATTCTTTTTCAGATTCTTTTTCCATATAGGCTTACTATGCAATATTGAGTAGACTTCTCTGTGCTATACACAAGTCCTTGCTGGTTATCTATTTGGTATGTAGGAGTGTGTATATGTTAATCTCAACCTCCTAATTTATCTCTCCCCACCACCTTTCCCCTTTAGTAACCATAAGTTTGTTTTCAAAGTCTCTGAGTGTTTGTTTTGTAAATAGTTTAATTTCTATCATTTTTTTTTTAGATTCCAAATCTAAGTGATATCATATTTGTCTTTCTCTACTCTAGGTCTATCCATGCAAATGGCATGATGTCATTCTTTGTTATGACTGAGTACCATTCCTTTGCACAAATGTACCGCATTGTCTTTATCCATTCATCTGTCAGTGGACACTTTGGCGCCTTCCAGGTCTTGGCTATTGTAAGGAGTGCTGCAGTGAACACTGGGGTGCATGTATCTTTTCAAATTACGGCTTTCTCTGGTTATATGCCCAGAAGTGGGATTGCTGGATCATATGTTACTTTTATTTTTAGTGTTTTAAGGAAGATACGCTATTCTTCATAGTGGCTGTACCAATTTACATTCCCACCAACACTGTGGAGAAATTCCCTTTTCTCCACACCCTCTCCAGCATTGCTGTTTGTAGGCTTTTTGATGATGGCCATTCTGACCTGTGTGAGGTGATACCACACTGTGGTTTTGATTTGCATTTCTCTAACAATTAGTGATGTTGAGCATCTTTTCATGTGCTTGTTGGCCATTTGTATGTCTTCTTTGAAGAAAGGTCTATTTAGGTATTCTGCCAACTTTTTTTTATTGGATTGTTTATTTTTTTGATACAGAGCTGTATGATGATAATGAAAGTCGCTCAGTCTTGTCCGACTCTTTGCGACCCCATGGACTATATAGTCCATAGAATTCTCCAGGCCAGAATACTGGAGCGGGTAGCCTTTCTCTTCTCCAGGGGATCTTCCCAACCCAGGGGTCGAATCCAGGTCTCCCCCATTGCAGGCGGATTCTTTACCAGCTGAGCCACAAGGGAAGCCCAGAGCTGTATGAGCTGTTTGTATATTTTGGAGATTAATCCTTTGTTGGTCACGCCATTTGTAAAAATTTTCCCCTATTTTGTGTGCTGCCTTTTCATTTTGCTTATGGTTTCCTTTGCTGTGCAAAAGCTTTTAAATTTAATTAAGTCCCATCTGTTTATTTTTGGTTTTATTTTCATTACTTGGTTTGTATTTAAATATCTGATAGGAATGGTTCCTTCTCATTATTTTCCTGGTTTCTCTTTTCCTTTGTTTTTCTATATAAACTTAGAACCAACTGGCCCATTAAAAAATCCTATTTTTATTTAAATGAAAGCACATTAAGTTTATGCATTAACACAGGGCTTCCCAGTGGTGAAGAACCTGCCTGCCAATGTAGGAGACACGAGAGATGAGATTCAATCCCTGGATTGGAAAGATTCTCTGAAGGAGGAAATGGCAACCCAATCTAGTATTCTTGCCTAGAAAATTCCATTGACAGAGGAGCCTGGCAGGCTACAGTTCACAGGGTGACAAAGTCAGACATGACTGAACACATGTATGTACACATGTACAGACACATATGAGAAGAACCGATGACATCTTTATGTTATAGAGACTTCCTATCCAAGAATAGTATTTCTATTTGCCCAAGTCTTTTCTGTCCCTAAGCAGTGATTTAAAGTTTGCTTTATATGTATCTTATAGTTTGCCCCTTAAGTTTATTCTTAGGGATTTAAAAATTGTTGGCATGGGAAATAGGATGTTTTCTTCCATTTTTTTTCTCTTTAATTATTGGTGGTTTGTATACATGAGGGCTATTGATTTCTATATTTTAATATTGTAGCCAGCTACCATACTGAATTCTTTTTTCCAGTTTTATTGAGATACAGCAGACATAGAACATTATATACTTTAAGATGGACAACATAATGATTAGATATATACATATATTGTGAAATGATCACCATAGTTTAGTTAACATCTATTACCTCACATAGTTAGTGAAAGGTTTTGCACCTAATTTCCAACATGTGTGTGTTGAGCAGGGCAGGTATTTCCACACCGCCACCAAGCAAGCAGTTCTCTGACATCAGCTGGGTATCCTCCAGTTTAACACAATTCTGACACTACCTGGAGATAGAATGAGATTCTACAGGTTGAGGGCCCAGTCTCTCAGGACTGCCCCCCTCTTCAGATGCCACTTCCAACACTAGGTTGTCACCTGTGCTTCTGATCGACCAGCTACAGATTGGAGGTTGCCATTGCCCCCACTGCCCCAGGTTCAATTAATTTGCTAGAGCAGCTTATAGAACGCAGGAAACCTGTTTACTCACTAGATTACTGATTTACTACAAAGGCTGTTAAGGAATGATCAACAGCCAAATGAAGAAATATGTGAGTGAAGTCCTGAACAAAGGAGGTTCTGTCTTGATGAAGTTTTGGTGCTGGTACTGGAAGCTCTTGGAACCCCCTTCTTCTTTTTTTTTTTCCTGGAGGAATTATGACATAGGTATGATTGATAGACTTCCCTCATGTCTCAGATGGTAAAGAATCCACCTGCAATACAGGGGACCTGGGTTCGATCCCTGGGTTGGGAAGATCCCCTGGAGGAGGGCATGGCAACCCACTCCAGTATTCTTGCCTATAGAATCCCCATGGACAGAGGAGCCTGGTGGGCTACAGTCCATGGGGTAGGAAAGAGTCGGACATGACTGGGTGACTAAGCACAACATGATTGATAAAATCACTGCTCATGTTTGGTGATTCAATCTTTAGTCTTTCTTGCATTCCTGAAAATCAAGGGGAGGGGACTGAAAGTTCTATCTTTGTATTCAAAGGTGGGTTTCCCTGGCAACAAGCCCCATCCTTAGGTGCTTTCCAAAAGTCACCTCATTACCATAAACCCCATTGTGGAAAGGGGATTGTTATGAATAGCATGACACCCATTTCACCCTTGTGGCTCTGCAGTGATTTCAGGAACTGAGGAAAAGAGACCAAACACTGTAGTAAAAGATGCCCCATTGCTCTTATTTCAGGAAATTTTAAGGGTTTTAGGAGCTGTGAGCCAAGGGAAAAGACCAAATGTATATGAGAAATATACTTTGGTCATTTGAATGACCAAATACATATTTCTTATGATTCACAATATCACAGTTACATTTTTTTCCCCTGTGATGAGGTTTTAAGATCTATTTTCTTGGCAACTTTCAAATATATGTTTTTGTTTATTTCAGTCACCATGCTAAATATTACTACTACAGAATTTATTAACCTTATAACCGGGAGTTTATACCTCTTAACCCCCTTTACCCATTTCCCCTACCCCCCATTCCTCACTCTGGCAACCACCAATCTGTTCTGTTTCTGCATTTGCTTTGGGTTTTTTTTTTTTTTTTAAGATTCCACAAAGAAGTGACATCAGACAGTATTTGTCTTTCTCTGACTTATTTCACTGAACATAATGCCCTCAAGTTCTACCCATGTTATTGCACATGGCAAGATTTATTCATTTTATAGCTGAACAACATTAATATTCCATTGTATATATTCCATATATATTTCCAAACATATCCACATATATTTGTATATACCAGATTTTCTATACCCATTCATCTCCTTGTGGACAATTAGACTGTTTCATGTCTTGGCTATTATATATAATGATGCAGTGAACCATCCAGTCCATCCTAAAGGAGATCAGTCCTGGGTGTTCACTGGAAGGACTGATGCTGAAGCTGAAACTCCAGTACTTTGGCCACCTCATGCAAAGAGCTGACTCATTTGAAAAGACTGATGCTGGGAGGGATTGGGGGCAGGAGGAGAAGGGGACGACAGAGGATGAGATGGCTGGATGGCATCACTGACTTGATGGATGTGAGTCTGAGTGAACTCCGGGAGTGGGTGATGGACAGGGAGGCCTGGCGTGCTGCGGTTCATGGGGTCGCAAAGAGTTGGACACGACTGACCGACTGAGCTGAACTGATGCAGTGAACATAGGGGTGCAGATATCTTTTTGAGAGAGCAATTTTGCTTCCTTTGGGTAAATACCCAGAGATGGAATTGCTGGATCATATGGTAGCTCTGTTTTTACCTTTTTGAGGAGCCAGCATATTGTTTTCCTCTGTGGCTATATAATGTACATTCTTACTTACAGTGTATCAAGGTTCCCTTTTATCTCTATTGTAACCAGCACTTGTTCTTGTCTTTTTGATAACAGCCATTCTAACAGGTGTGAGGTGATTTGCATTTTGATTGTTTTGATTTGCATTTTCCAGGTGATTAGTGGTGGTAAGCACCTTTTCATGCATTTGTTGGCCATTTGTATGTCTTCTTTGAAAAAAATATCTCTTATTTCCCTGCTCATTTTAAAATCAGATTTTTTTTTTTGCTATTGAGTTCTTTATTTTGGATATTAACCTTTTATCAGATATATAATTTATAAATATTTTCTCCCATTCAGTAGACTGCTTTTTCATCTTGTTGATTTCCTTAGCTATGCAGAAGCTTTTTAGTTTGGTGTAGTCCCATTTGCTTATTTTTGCTCTTGTTGCTTGTAGTTATGGTGTTTAATTTAAAAGAAATCATGACTGTCAAGGCGCATACCCCAGAGCTTTATGATTTCAGGTCTGATATTCATGTCTCTAAATCCATTTTGAGTTGACTTTTGTGTATGGTGTAAGATAGGAGGTCCAGTTTCATTCTTTTGCATGTGGGTGTCCAGTTCTCCCTGCACCATTTACTGAAGAGATTAGCCTTTCTTCATCATATATTCTTATCTCCTTTGTTGTAAATTAACTGATCACATACGTGTGGGGTTTTCTTTGGACTGTTTCTTTGATCCTTAATTTTTATGCCAGTACCATGGTGGTTTGATCACTATAGCTGTATAATATAGTTTCAAGTCAGGAAGTGAGAGCTGTTGGCTTTGTCATCTTTTCTAAAGATAAATTTTTAGAATGGTTTTTTCTATTTCTGTGAAAAACACTATTAGAATTTTGACAGAGATTGTATTGAATATATAGATTGCTTTGTTTAATATGGACACTTTAACAAATTAATTCTTCCAGTCCATGAGTTCAGAGTATCTTTCCATTTATTTGTGTATTCCTCAATTTCCTTTAGCAGTGACTTGCAGTTTTTCAGTGTGCAAACTCTTCATCTCCTTGGTGAAATTTATTTTTAAGTACTTTATTCTTTTTGATGCAATTGTAAATAGAACTGTTTTCTCAATTCTTCTGATATTAGTGTATAGGAATGCAACTGTATATTGATTTTTTTTTGGTATCCTGAAACATGTGATCTATCCCAGAGAGTGTTCCATGTGTGCTTAAGAAGAATGTGTATTCTGCTACTTTGGATGAAATGCTCGTAAATGTGTTAAATGCATCCGGTCTGACACATGTAGTTTAAGTCCAGTGTTTGCTTAATGTCTGCCTGGGTGATCTATCTGTTTTTGAAAGTGGGATATTGAATTCCCCTCCTACTATGTGTAACTGTTTCTTCCCTTAGTTCTGTTAGTGTTTGCTGTATGTATTTAGGCGCTTCTATTGGAGAAGGAAATGGCAACCCATTCCAGTGTTCTTGCCTGGAGAATCCCAGGGATGAGGGAGCCTGGTGGGCTGCCGTCTCTGGGGTCGCACAGAGTCGGACACGACTGAAGCGACTTAGCAGCAGCAGCAGCAGCATGTTGGGTGCATAAATATAAATGTTGTAGCCTCTTGTTGAATTGACCTGTTTATCATTACAGAATCACCTTTTATTGTCTCTTTTTACAGTCTTTCTTAAATGTCTGTTTTGTCTGAAATATGTATAACATCCCCAGCTTCCTCTTAGTTCCCGTTTGCTTGGAATCTTCTTTTCCGTTCCTTCACTTTCAGTCTGTGTGTCCTTAAAGCTGAGATGAATCACTTGGTCGATGGCAGGTAGTTGGATCTTGCTTTTTTTTTTAATCCATTGGCTACTATATCTTTTGACGGGAGTATTTTGTTCATTTACATTTAATAATTGGTAGGAATGGACTTACTATTGCTATTAAAAATTTTTTTTTCTGGGAATTTGTGACTTCTTTGTTCTTTCCTTCTTTATCTCTTCCTTTATGATTTGATGGTGGCTCAGATGGTAAAGAAGCCGCCTGCAATGCATGAGACCCAGGTTCAATCCCTGGGTCAGGAACATCCCCTGGAGAAGGGAATGGAAACCTACTCCAGTATCCTTGCCTGGAAAATGCCATGGACAGAGGCGCCTGGCGGGCTACAGTCCATGGGGTCGCAAAAAGTCAGACATGACTGAGCGACTAACACTTACTTGTGATTTGCTGGTTTTCTGTGGTGGTGCGCTTAGATTCCTTTCTTTTTCTCTTTTGTGTAACTATTGTAGGTTCTTGCTTTCTGGTTACTATGAGGCTTTTATAAAATGTCTTATTATGACTATTTTAAGTTGTAACGAATTAAGTTCAAATGTGTACTAAGCTCTATATTTTTACTCTTGCCCCAACACTTACATTTATGTTCTTGGCGTAACAGTCTGCATCTTCCCACTTTGGGTATCCTTTAACAAATTACTGAAGTTATAGTTAGTTTTGCTTCTTTTGTCTTTTAACCTTCATACTAGATTTAAAAGCGATTTACCTACCATCATTACAACATTAGAGTATTCTGAATTTATATATTTTTCTTTACCGGTGAAATTATACTCATACATGTTTTCCTATTACTAATCAGTATCCTTTGTTTCAGCATGAAGAAGGCCCTTTAATATTTCTTGTAAGGCTGGTCTAGTGGTGATGAATTCCTTCGGCTTTTGCTTTTTTTTTAGAAAATTGATTTCTCTTTCAACTGCTCAAGGACAGATTTATTGGATAGAGTATTCTTGGTTCAGTTTTTTCTTTCATAACTTTGAGTATATTGCTATTCTCTCCTGGCCTATAAAGTTTCTGCCGAAGAATTCTCACAGTCTTACTGGGGTTCCCTTTAACATAACCAAGTTGTTTTCTCTTGATACTTTTAAGATTCTCTCTTTGTCTGTAACTCTTGATACTTTAATTACACTGTGCCTTTGAGTGTGTAGATTCATCTTATTTAAAAGTCTCTGTAGGTTTTCCTGAATCTGGATGTCTGTTTCTTTGTCCATGTTCTGAATGTTTTGAGCCATTATTCCTCTGAATAAGCTTTCTGCCCCTCTTTCTCTTCTCCTTCTGGAACCCCTATAATACAAATATTGATCCATTTGAAGGTGCCCCATAAGTCTCAAGCAACTGTACTCTTTTTCATTCTTTTTTCTGTTTGTTCCTCTGATTAAATGGATTTCATTGCCCTGTCTTAAAGTTTTCTTGGTTGGTTCTTTCACCTGATCAACTCTGATGTTGAGCCCCTCTATTGTTGAATTTTTTAGTTCAGCTATTATTGATATATCCTTTAGTTCTGTGATCTCTGTTCAGTACTTTTATATTTTCCGTCTCTCTGTTGAAATTGTCACTTCATTCATTGATCTCTTGACCTTGGTGAATATCTTTATGACCATTATTTGGAACTCTTTATCAGATAAATCACATACCCTCATCTCATTAAGGTCTTTTTCTGAGATTTTATCTGGTTTTTTCGTTTGTTACATGTGTGTGTCTGTGCTCAGTCGTGTCCAGCTCTTTGCGACCCCATGGACTGTAGCCCACCAGGCTCCTCTGTCCGTGGAATTTTCCACACAAGGCTACTGGAGTAGGTTGCCATTTCCTCCTCCAGGGGGTCTTCCCGACGCAGGGGTCAAACCCATGCCTCTTGTGTCTCTTGCACTGGCACGCAGATTTTTTTTTCACCACTGTGCCATCTGTACGCAGTCCTGTTTCTTTGATTTTGACTCTCAGTGTTGGTTTCTGTGCCTTTGATGAGCAGCCACCTTTCCCAGTCTTGATGAAGTTTTGTGGGGAAGTTGAACCTTATTGTTTAGCCTGGCCCTAACTCTTGGTTGTTTCTCAAATCTCTGTGTTTGTTCAAGCCATCTCTTTGTTCTTAGTGGCCCCAGTAGTTGAGAGTGTGCCAAGACCTGCCAGTATCCCAGAGGGAAGGATCTTAGTCAGCACCTTGATAAAGGCTCCTTGGATGCTGGGCCCTCAGGCAGCAGCTTCTGCAGGTGAGCCCCTCTCATGGAAGGCGTGAAGCTGAGCTTTTCTCTCTGCTTCCTCTCTGCTGTGTATTGAGGTTAACAGTAAGTGTTATTGCTTGTTACAATTCTGTGGGACCTGGAACTCAAGCCCTTCTGATCACAAGACTGAGATTATAAAGATTTGTGTCCTCAGGGCAGGATCTCCGAAAGCCAGGGCTCCAGACGTGTACAGGTCCCTTTCAAGGAGGCACCAAAGACCTGGAGCAGGGCAGAGGGAAGGTGCAGAGATATCACCTGCTGTCCTCTCTGATCTTCAGGAAGAACTGCAGTCTCTTCCTAGACATGTGCTAAATTAGAGACCTGACTCTTAGACAGCAGCTTTTAAAGTCTGCAGATAGACCTCTTTCAGGGAACGACTGAAAGACGGGCATATCTGTCTGCTGCGTCTGGACTGATCCCTGGGGGGAGAGCCATGGTGATTCCAATGAGCCTTTTAAGAACTGTATCTTAGTCTGCATGTCTCACAGTTGTCATGGATACATTCTTCATGGGCTTTCAGAGTGAGATGTTTTGGGGGCCCGTCACTCAGGTGAGAATCAGGTAGAAGTTGGGGCACTGGATGTTGGATTCAAACCCTTCACTCCCCAGGGAAAATCTGAGATTGTGAGTTTCTTCCCAAGTGTATGTTTCTCTGTCAGGGTGGGGCTTATGGTGACAGAGTATCTCAGCCTTTCTTACTCTTTGATGTGGGTTTTTGTTTTGTTTTGTTTTCTCATTTGCCCAGTGTGTGGGAGTCACTCAGCTAGTATCTGGATTTCTTTCAGAGAGAATTAGTCAATGCGTAGGTGTAGATTTGGTGTGTTTGTCAGAAGAGAGTTCAGGAGTTTCCTGTGTTGCCATCTTTCACCAAAACCCTTGGATTCGTTTTGTTTGTTTATAATAGTTATCTCTCTCTCTCTCTTTTTTTTTTCTTGTGAACAGTCTTATAATCTGCAAATAATAATAATTTTGTCTTTCCCATTCCAATTTTTATACCTCCAATTTTTTTTCCCTACTGGTTGATTGCCCTGGCTAGTACCCCCAGAACAATGTTAAATAAATAATTGAGGTGATAATGGATGACCTTGTCATCTTGTTTCCGACCTTTATGAGAATGCTTCTAGCATGTTCTCTTTAAGTCAGCTTTTAGATTGAGAGAGAGCGAACTATTTTATTATCTTAAAAAAGTAGGTAGCTATTCTTTAAGAGTTTATGTCAGTAATAAGCATTGATGAAATACATAGCCTGGCTGGGTATTTGATTGTACAAGCATTTCACTGAGACACCTGGTTTGAAATGAATCTTTACTGGCTGGTTGTGGCATGCCAAAGCTTCCAAGCATGTACAATGGATGATGCTTGTACTTGGTGTCTCTAGAGAGCCAAGAAAATGCCCTGAAGTGTGACTCACTGTGCCCCGCCTGCCTCCCCCACCCAGTCTGTGAGAAGGATGCCCAGGTGAAAGGATTCTTGTCATTGGAGAGCAAAGGGGGATGAAATAGCTGGAAGATGATATCCCAGTTTCCTGTTGCTGCTGTAACAGATAACCACCAGTTTAGTGGCTCAAAACAATGCAAATCTATTATCTTACAGTTCTGTCATTCAGAAGCCTGAAATGGCTCTCACTGGGCTGGAATTAAGATGTTGGCAGGCTACATTCTTTTCTGAAGACTCTCAGGGAGAATCTGTTTTCTTTCCAGCTTCTAGATACTGTCCCTGTTTTTTATTTTTTCACTTACAGCCACTTCCTCCATCTTCAAAGCCAGCAAGGTAGCGTCTCTCTAATGCAGCTTTCATTGTCAAATCTCTTTCTCTGACTCTCTTCTGCCTTCTTCTTCCACTAGTAAGAACTTTTATGATTACACTGGGCTCCCCCCAATGTGAAGATCAGTTGATTTGGAGCCCGAGTTCCCCTGTGATTGTGACCTGATGTCTTCACAGAGTCCAGAGATGAGGACATCTTGGGAACCATTTTTCTGCTTACCAAAAGTGTTAGTCCCTCAGCTGTGTCTGATTCTTTGAGACCCTATGGACTCTACCCTGCCAGGTTCCTCTGCCCATGGGATTTTCCAGGCAAGAATTCTGGAGTGGGTTGTCATTGCCTGCCTACCGCAACTGGCATAAATTTAGGAGGGTCCATGGCATCTTAGTAAAGGGGAGCAAATCTAGGGAACAGGCAAAGAGGAGAGGAAGGGGCCAACAATGGAGGGGGTGACCCAGCCCTGCTGCGTTAGGGACACCAGGAAGCCATGGGGGGATCCAAGCTGATGTCTATAGACCTTCCACTGACTTTTAAAAGATGAATCAACTTCATTTCTTTACAGCATCTTTCACAGCAAAATTGAGCAGAAATTGCAGAGAATTTGCACATGCCCCATTCCTCCGCATGCAGCGTACCCTGACTTTGAGGGATCCCCACATGCGCCTTCTGCTGGGGGAGGAGTAATAGTTCGTTCTATCAGTGTTTGGGGTGGGGTGCACAGGGCTCTGACCCTGAGATGCCAATCCGATTGGTCTGTATGTGGCCACCTGTTTTCTGGTGGCCCAGGACACTTGTCAGGGCCCTTAAAGAGAAGGATGGATCCTTCCTTCGTAATTGAAGGAAAGGAAAAGTCCCAACATTGATGCTGGTGAAGCTCATTCCTATGACACTATTACCCACATTTAAGTTCCTACTTACCAGTAGTCTGCAGAAGAGAAAGGGCGAATGCAACAACATGTCAGATAACTGCATGGTTATTCATGAGCCAAGATGACATTCTGGGCTGAACTGAACGCTTGTGGCTTAGCACTGCTGGTACAAGCTCCAAGTATAACTCGAAGGCCAAGTCAGGCCTGGAAAGGGTTTAGGAGTCCCAGGGTAGAGTGTAAGGGTTTGGATTGGAGGAAAATCAAACATGTAGATGTTGAGGGCTTGGCCAGGTCTTGATGATCACAAATGGAAGGCCGTGGAGGCCAGACTCTCCGGCAGTTTGGCTGCGTGTAGGCAGGCAACGTGAGGGGCCAGCTGGCTTCAGTGAGCCTCCCACGGCAGCTGCCTTTGTGGAGTCCTTGAGAATGGAGTGTGCAGCAGTGAAGCGTGACAGAGTTCAGGGTCAATTGCTGTCGGGGCAGCTCCAATGAATGCTTTGTAGTCTTGGTTGCACCTGAATTTGATTGCCTTTAATATTTCCTGAGATGAATGGACTGCTGGCTGGGGTGGATTCTTGTTTGTTTGTTTTTTTTTTTTTGCTTTTGCTACTTGAAGATTTTTATTGTAATTGTTTTTGTGGAAAAGACTGTTTATGGCAATGCTTCGAACCTGCACTCCTTTTTTCATCTCGATATCTCTGTCACTTCTGGTGACAGAGTGCCTTAAGTGCTTTATTACCTGTCTTCTGGACTGACTGCTCTTTTATTTCACAGCTTTGGTGGTAGGGGAGGAGGGCCTCTGGGCTCTATGTGAAAATGAATGGTAATAGTCAGGATGTTGCTAAACTTGATTATCATGGATGGTTCAATTTGCCTTTGATCTCCAGGAGTCTGCAAGACGCTTGATGTTTTATTAATTGTCCATTTAAATTTGGGGGTAAATGTAATACCTCATTAAACAGAGGAGCAAGGAGAGCCTTATTATCCTTTCCTTCAGCCTGTTAGAGCACAAAAAGGAGCAAATCATAGCTGCTCAGGCTGGTTTTAAGAGTCTTATTTATCCAAATGGCAAGAGACTGTTGCTTCCATTAGGCTTTTAGGGTCCTTGCTGGGTGGGCGTTGCTTCGTTGGTGTGTCTGCCACTTTCTCGGCTGATGCCTCTAATGGGCAGGTCTGGGTTCAGCGGTGCTGTGTAGGTCCTACTGCCTGCCTCGATTGAAAAAACATCAAATACTACCAGCTTGTTACATGTGTGCTGTGCTTCAGCATTTACAGAACATCATTATATATAATATCTCAGAGACCCTTCAAGTGGAGGAAACTCCTCTGTGCTCCTGGGGAGTATTAATACATATTAATATGTATGTAGGCTGTATGCATACATCGCTATAGTATTTGCATGGTGATTTATAATTTACAAAACACTTAGAAGTATATCCTCTCAGGGAGGGGAAACTTCTGAACGCCTCTGCTTCCTGGGGTATAAATAAATATTAAAGTGGGCTTAATAGCACCAGGATTGCTTCCTCTGTTAAGTTAGATCCTTTACTTAAAACTTGGACACCAGCAGACTTGCAGCTTCGCTGAGGACCACTGATTCATGCCAGGAAAGACGGCATTTTTCTGCTATTACAAGACAACTCCTTAGCTCTTGCAGAGCTTTCCCTTGACGCTGTCTTGCAGCTGGGAGAACAGAAAGTAGAGCAATAGCTCTTGAGCAAGCTGTCATTCCTGTGCCTGGGTTTCCTGCTTAATTTTTTTTTTTTTTTCCATTTTTAAGCTACAGGCAGATGACTGTCCGCTTCAGATGTCAGAGAGTCTGGTGGAGGAACATGCCTGTCTTTTAGGCGCTCTTATTCCTACAGACGGAGGAGCCTGGTAGGGTACAGTCCATGGGGTCGCAAAGAGTCGGACACGACTGAGCAACTTCGCTTCACTTCACTTCATACCTACGGGCACCAGTTTTAAATTGTCATGTTTTGGGAACATCTTTTCCAGGCGTTTCTTGTTTGTGTTTCTAGCTTTGATAGAAATCAGGAATATCCTTGTATGTGAATCTGCTCACATTCTTTGCCCCCTTCTGTAGCTTTCTAGGGGTGCTGATTGGGGTGTTTTTTTTTTTTTTTCTCTTTCTAACATCTGCTCTACATTCAGAGGCCAGTTCAACTGCATGTTACTGAATCTGTGATAATATTTATTTAATGAAATGAGAATTATTTCAAGTATATTTCTCTCAGAGTCTTACATCATCTGTTCTACTCTTAAAATAATTGACTTATTCTGAGGAAGTCTGATGCTCAATTTCAAACACTTTATATTTGTGGATGATTTTGAAGCAAAATGTCCTGATACCCATTTTTCTTTCTTCCTTTTAGTAACAGAGCTCTGTTTTAGTCAGACACATGGCCTCCAGCTCTAAACTACAATTCCCAGCCTCCTTTGCAGCTGTGTATGGCCACGTGACCGAGTTGCCCAATAGGACGTGAGTGGGAGTGATATATGCAACTTCATGGTTTCTACTATATGATTCTTGTTTTGGCTTCTCCCTTTTCTGCACCTGGGAAAAGGCAGAAAACGCAGCAACCTTGCAAACCACATATGGGCTATGGGGTTGTCCTGTGTCCTCTCTTCACGTCTCCACTCAACTGCAGACTGAAGTGTTTGGCAGAGCGACTTTCTGTTCTTTAATAAAAATGTTAAAAATTGAGCACTTAAATTAGAGAATACATTGCAGTGAAAGCTCTCTATGTGAAGGTAGGAGCAGTAGGGCCTGGAGATTGTGACTGGCCCCCTGCTTTCGTTCTCTCCTTTCTCTAGGTCGTTCTCCAAATGACTGTCAAAGACAGTCCTAAAAATCCTAAAATCTTCTGCTGGCTCCCAAGGTACCTAAAACCCCAACCCTTAGCATAGAGTAGAGATGACAGAATTTGGGCTGAAGAACATTCCTGAGCAAAAATAATGTAAACATCAAAGCTTTGGTCTTTTAATAGAGAATCTGGAGGAAAGTGTTACCAGAAGTGGTTTAGAAGCTCAGTAACATCAGGTCTCTGCTTGAATTTGCTTCAGTTCTTATAGATTTTACCTCACAGTTGTATGGTGGCTGCAGCAGCTCCAGGCTTCACGTCTTCTTATGTATTCAAATGCAGAAAGGGAAAAGGCCCTGTCTTTATCAGGGAGGAAGCTATTTTCCAGAACCCCCTGGCAAACTTTTCCTCATCTGTCTTTGGCCAGACTGATTCATATGCCTATGCCTTAGCTGCAGGTTGGCTGGGAAAATGAGAATCTCTTGTGGAAGGGAAACTCTGCGTATGATACACAGGGGAGCAGGCATGGCTGTAGGGCAGGCAGTTGAGCATGTACCCCAAGAGCCTCATGTACTTCCCTGAAGCAAAAGCTATGACTGTAAGTTGAAATATAAAAAATGTATTTCCTGTAACCATAAGGTCCATTGCAAACATTTCTTTTGAATTGTTATTGTTATGATTTATTGGTCAGAATACAACTGACCAAAACAACATGAGGTGCACATTTTGGTGAATAATGAAACATATCAGATTTTACTGGAAATATATTTCTTAATGCTACTAAAGCATGTGTAAAGTGGAAGAATATTATTGCTGAATGCTGTAGGGTCTTGCTTCAACTGCATTCTAATTTCATGTGTGTGGATTGAGGTGTTGAGTAACCTTACTCACAAAAATAAGCTGGGATGGAAACGGAAGGCATTTTATAAACTGCAAAATTAATCGTGTCTTTGGACTCTGAGTTATATACCGAAACGCATGTGGTGGTCTATCGTTGTTCAGTCACTCAGTTCAGTCCCTCAGTCGTGTCCAACTCTCTGACCCCATGGACTGCAGCACACCAGGCTTTCCTGTCCATCACCAACTCCTGGAGTTTACTCAAATTCATGTCCATTGAGTTGGTGCTGCCATCCAACCATCTCATCCTCTGTCGTCCCCTTCTCCTCCTGCCTTCAATCTTTCCCAGTATCAGGGTCTTTTCAAATGAGTCAGTTCTTCACATCAGGTGGCCAAAGTATTGGAGCCTCAGCTTCAGTCCTTTCAATGAATAGTCAAGATTGATTTTCTTAAGGATTGGCTGGTTTGGTCTCCTTGCAGTCCAAGAGATTCTGAAGAGTCTTCTCCAGTGCCACAGTTAAAAAGCTTTAATACTTCAGTGTTCTGCCTTCTTTTATGGTCCAACTCTCACATCGGTACATGACTACTGGTAAAACCATAGCTTTGACTATACAGACCTTTGTCGGCAAAGTGATGTCTCTGCTTATTATTACGCTATGTTTGTTGAAGCTTTTCTTCCAAGGAGCAAGCATCTTTTAATTTCATAGATAGTGATCTATAATAAAAACTAAATATAAGGTTTGGGATGAGTGAGAGGCATTTCTTTCTCTTGTAAAGGAGGAGGAGGAGACATGGGAAAGGGGACCCTCATAATAGCTATGTCAAAGGGTGTATTCAGCAGATCAGATGTAGGGAGAGGGGAGAGGAAAGCTGAGAGCTGAAAATTGATTCCCTTAAACCCTTTTCATGCACAGTTTCCTCTTGGAGACCTGCAGTGATACCTGTACCCCAGTTTAAAGACCCTGGTTGTGAGGATCAAGTGAGATAATGTACATGAAAGCCTTTTGTGTGATGTGAAGAATGTTATAGGTGATGTTAATAATATGTTTTGTTTTTCCAAAATTGTGACGACAGCCCACAGGGGCTCTAAGGATTTCATGTTATGAGTCCTGAAAGCTGTCCGCTAACAGGCAAGGCAGGTCCTGCTAGGCTTGCTGAGAACGTTCCCCGGGATGAAGGAAGAAGACTGAAGGGAGAGAGTGAGAAGGGACCCTTTTTCTGGGGAGTGTTGACTGGGGCTGGAGAAGACGGGGATGGTTGGAGTGGGTGTGTAGGAGAGGGTGTCCTCCTGTCCCCTGGATGGATGTCTGCCCTTCCACAGTGTGTGCTGAGCAGCTGTGTGAATAAAGGGAGGAACCCTGGAAGGATACTTTTGAGGTCCCCATTTTAAGACAAACAGAAGGTGTAATCCATCCAGGTGCTCAGGCCCAGGAGGCCAGACAGTTCTGGGGTCTGCAAGGACAGGCCTGATGGTATGAGGTCACTAGCTAGGGGCAGTGAGGCCACAGGGTCACCCTCAGTGGTTGGGGAAGCTGCCTGGGGACGTGTTCTGTGCCAGGAGGGCTTGGGGACCACACGTTAGGTTGGTGATAGTGACCAATAAAAGGGGGGAGCACCTTCTGTGTAGTTGTGTGTGCTAAGTGGCTTTAATTGTGTCCGACTGTTTGTGACCCTGTGGACTGCAGCCCACCAAGCTCCTCTGTCCATGGAGATTCTCCAGGCAAGAATACTGGAGTGGGTGGCTGTGCCCCGCTCCAGGGCATCTTGCCAGCCCAGGGATAGAACTACAATGCCTCCCGCACTGTGTAGTTGCTGAAGTTGGAGAGGTCTCTTGGCTTTCTTGTTTTTCTTGCTCTGATGCCAGAAGAGCAGGCCCAGGAGAGGGGATGGGAAAGTGGGCCAGGCTCACCCCTCCGTCCACTCCACGCAGTGCTGCTGGGGGGCTAATCATCTGGAGAGCCACTCCACATTCACTGACACTACCTTAGTCTCTTGCAGTCCACCTGGTGGGAGTATTGACAGCACGAGGGCCAGCAGACTCTACAAATCCCTGTGTCCCCCTCCTTTCCGAGTTGAGAAGGGTCAGGGTGCCTCACCTTTCTCAGCATGCCCCTGACTGCTGGTCCCCGGAACCGGGAGCTGAGCACGTGGTGCTGGGGAAGGATGTGAGTCAAGTGTGAGACTGAGATTTCAAACTGGACAAGTCTTACAGGCCACTATGTGAATAAGTGATTGAAGAGCTGTTAAATGGGATTAAAGCATCTTTTTTATTTTTGAGATTTTATTGATGTGTTTTTGGCTGTGCTGGTCTTGGTTGCCCTGCGGGCGTTTCTCTAGCTGCGGCGAGCAGGGGCTACTCCTCATTGTGGTGCGCAGGCTTCTCGTCGAGGTGGCTGCTCTTGTTGAGCAGCTCGGGCTTTAGGCATGTGGGTGTCAGTAGCTGTGGCGCTCGGACTTAGCTGCCTTGCAGTATGTGGGATCTTCCCAGCCCAGGGATCATACCCACGTTCCCTGCATTGGCAGGCGGATTCTTAACCACTGGACCCACCAGGGAAGTCCCAAAATGTCCTTTAAGGGGGCCTGTGACCCAGCAGAAGAGTTAAATTTGGCAGAGCATGACGGTATGGGAGAAAAATAATCTGTCTCATGTCTGTATTTTATAAATGAAATCTCCCCAGTCAAACTGCCCACCTTCACACAGCTGAAGATATTGGAAAGGGGCCCATATTAATCCAGAGTTGCTGAACACAATGAAAGTGTTGGGGTTTTTAAGAGTTGTTCCCCGACATGAGCCAGCTGGTCTCAAGCCTTTTCATCCCCTTGGGTTTCGCCCCTGGGACCCCTGGGCCACAGAGCAGCGCTGATAGGGTTGGAGGTCTGGTTTTGCCTCCTGCGGGGGTGGACCCCTGCCTCAGCCAGGCTGGTTCTGGCTCCAGAAGCAGATTTTACAGAAATGTCAGTTACCCGCCCTCCAGAACTCTAGGCCGTTTCTAAGGATGAGCAGCTGTGCAGAGAGTGGGTTCTTTTGCAAAACAGAATCCTCTAACGAGACTAATTGTTTTGTAATAGGACTTTCACAGGCAAAGAAAAAACCCTCTCGCATAAAAGCAAAAGGATTCTCTGCTCTAAATGCACAGCCTCTGCCCAGCAGGTACTGAATTGCAGATGGTGTTGTTCCGCTCCCAACTGTGTGTTTAATGAAGAAGGAAAAGGGGCCCACTCCCCTCGCCTCTTCCCACCCCCAACACTGATGATGCCCTTTCCTCTGTTCACTGAGATCCACTCTGAGTGGAGGGAAATCTATTTTAAACAAAGGTAAGAGATTTGAGGTTTCAGTTCAGTTCAGACGCTCAGTCGCGTCTGACTCTTTGCAACCCCATGGACCGCAGCATGCCAGGCTTCCCTGTCCTTCAACCCGGGGTTTACTCAAACTCATGTCCATTGAGTCAGTGACACCATCCAATCATCTCATCCTCTGTCATCCCCTTCTCCTCCTGCCTTCAATCTTTCCCAGCATCAGGGTCTTCTCAAGTGAGTCAGTTCTTCACATTAGGGGACCAAATTATTGGAGTTTCAGCTTCAGCAACAGTCCTTCAGGTATGACCTAAATCAAATCCCTTATGATTAAATAGTGGAAGTGAGAAATAGATTCAAGGGATTAGATTTGAAATTTAGGTGGAATTTAAATCAAGGGGAAAAAAGGAACCTGTACAGTTATTTCCAGGCTGATAATACTTTGTGGACCAAGCCTGTTGTCCATCAACTTCCCATTCCAGGTGGTTTCAGGAACATGGAGAAGCCTTCTGTGCCAGTTCAGACTGTGTTTGGCTGAACAGTAGTTTCAGTAAAATAGGATCTTTTTTTAAATTTTATTTTTCTCTCATGTAACGAAAGAGTCATGTGGATTATCCAGGGCTGGTGTAGCTACTAGATGGAGCTACTGTGGACCCTGGTCCCCTCCAGCTTCCAGATCCTTCCTTCACCTGGAGCACCTCTGCTCCGGCAGGCAGGATGGCCGCCCTTCCTCCCGGCATCACCCCTCAGTTGCAGGCAGGAGGGAGGGCACTAGGCAAAAGTACAGAGGTGATGGGCCATGAGATGGGTTTTCCACTCCTTGCTTTTTACCCAGATGAGTTGAAAACTTTTATCCACACAAAAACCTGCACACAGAATTTTATGGGAGCTTTATTCATAATCGCCAATCAGGTGCAACCAAGATGTCCCTCCATAAGTGAATGGATAAATAAACCGAAATATATCCAGTCAACAGAATACTGCTTGGCTCTAAAAGGAAATGAACTACCATGCCATGAAAATGGCATGGAGGAAACTTATTACTAAGTGAACAAAGCCAATCTGAAAAGGCTACATGCTGTATGATTCCAAGTATCAGACATCCTGGAAAAGACAAAGCTGTGAAGACAGTAGAAATGTCAGTGGTTGCAGGAGATAGAGGTAAGGGAGGGAAGGATAGATGGAACACGGGGGACGTCTATGGCTGTGAAACTACTATGTATGAATCTCTAATGGTGGATCCATGTCCTTGTATATTTGTCAAAACCCATAGGATGTACAATAGCAAGAATGAACTCTAAGCTGTAGACTTCGGGTGATAAGGGTGCGTCAGTATGCGTTCATCAGCTGTAACAAATGCACCCCTGTAGGGTGGAGTGTTCAAAGTGGGAGGATGTCCATGTGTAGGGGCAGGAGGCTTCTGACAACTCTGTACTTTCTGCTCAACTTTGCTGTGAACCTCAAGTTTCTCTTTCTCTCAAAAAATATTTTAAAAAGTGATGGGCCAACTGAATCTATCCGTTTTCATCAACAAAATAATAGCTTCCATAGAAGTTCCACACAGTAAATTCTGCTTATACCTCATTGGCCAAAAGTGGGTCACATGACTTAGTCCCCAGGCTGCGCAGGAGTGACTATTTTTTATTTATTTTTTTGGAGGTACTTTTCCCTCAGTTTTGTTGAGATATAATTGATATATGTATAAGTTCAAGGTCTACAGCATAATGACTTGGCACATATATATTGTGAGATGATTAGCATGGTAGGTTTAGTTAACATCCATCTCTCAAATAGTTACCCAAAAAAATCAATTTTTTTCCCCTTGTGGTAAGAACTTTAAGAATTACTCTTGGTAACTTTTAAATGTACTGTTTTACATTGTTAACTATGTGCATCATGATGTACCTTATATACTCTGTAGAGATTTGTCTTATAACTGGGAGTTTGTACCTTTGGACCAGCCTCATCCAATTTCCCCATCCTTCACTTCACACTTCTGGTAACCACAAATCTGATCTCTTCCTTAGTGGTTAAATTTTTTTAATGTTTCACATATGAGTGAGATCATGCAGTATTTGTCTTTCTCTGTCTGACTTCCTTCACTTAGCACAATGTGCTCAAATTCCATTCATATTGTTATAAATGGCTGAATAGTTTTCCGTTGTATATATACAGACACCACATTTTCATTCTTTTTGTTTGGCCACAGTACATAGCATGTAGGATCTTAGTTCCCTAACCAGGGATCAAACCCATGCCCCCTGCGGTGGAACGGAGCCCTAACCACTGGATTGCTGGAATTTTCCATATCACTTTTTTTTTTTTTAATCCATACATCTGTTGATGGACATTTAGGTTATTTCCATGTCTTAGCTGTTGTAACTATGCTGCTGTGAACTTGGGGGTTCAGGTAGGTATCTCTGTGATATAGTGATTTCATTTCCTTTGGGTATATGGGGCTTCCATGGTGGCTCAGATGGTAAAGAATCTGCCTGCAGTGCAAGAGACCTGGGTTGGGAAGATCCCCTGGGGAAAGGAATGCCTACCCGCTCCAGTATTCTTGCCCGGGAAATCCCACGGACAGAGGAGCCTGGCGGGCTACAGTCTGTGGGGCTGCAAAGAGTCCGGTGCGGCTGAGCAACTAACACTTCACTTTGCATATATACCTAGAAGTGGAATTGTGGAATCATGTAGTAGTTCTATTTTTAATTTCTTGAGGAACCTCTCTACTGTTTTATATAGTGGCTGTACCAAGTTATACTCATACCAATAGTGCATAGGGTTCCCTTTTCTCTATATCCTCACCAGCATGTATTAGTGCTTGTCTTTTTGCTAATGGCCATTCTGACAGTCATGCTGTGATATCTCATTGTTTTGTTGTGTGTTGCCCTAATGATTAGTGATATTGAATATCTTTTCGTATACCTGTTAGCCATTTGTATATCCTTTTTGGCAAAATGCCGATTCAGCTCCTTGGGGCATTTTTAATTGAATTATTTATTTTAATTGAGTTGTATGAATTCTTTATCTATTTTGTATATTAATTGCTTATCAGATATATTGGGTCTTCCCTGGTGGCTCAGACAGTAAAGCATCCACCTGCAAGGCAGGAAACCCGGGTTGATAATGATTTGCAAATATTTTTTCCCATTCTGTTGGTTGTCACTGGACATTGGCTCTGTCACTGCCTCTAATTGGGTTAATGCTACAGTGACCCTGAAGATAGTAATTTGATGGGACAGGGGTGGAAGAATAAAAAAATTAATATCAATCGTGATTTTAGTAAGGCTTTCTGCAGCAATATTACCTTTTCCCCACGCAATATAAAAATGGGCTCTGCCTAATTCATCTCTCTTTGTTCTTTTATCATACTCTTTTTCTTATGTTTAAATCTTTCACCCTGGCCTCCCACTCCATTTGGTCTAAATATCCTCTTCGGTTATTTCTGGTTCAACTGTTTAGAACATGCTGATTTATGGTGCTCTGCTGGCGATCTGTGGGGGAGTGAGCTGCCAAACGCAGGGGAAGATGTTTGCAGTTCAGCAGAATGGTCTTAACTATGGTGCCATCTCTGTGCTGTCTAGAGTTGATATGACGCAGGAAGGAATCTCAGACAGTGTAATTAAGTGAACAGACAAAAATCCAGACAGGCGGGGTGCTTGCTTAAGAACCCATATTTGCTGTATAAAAATCAAACACATTCCCAGATTGATTGTACTTAGCTGGAAAGAAAAGCTGGACAAACTCTGATGACTTGAGGGACCCCTGTGACAAGCACTGACTATGCAAATGGCCCTCATCTGAGTGTGAAATCCACACGTGGGGCCCAGGAACCCATTTGCCTGCATTCTCAAGACGCTTCATCTTTGTTGCTTCATTTGTTCTGATGACCCCTGGGCTCAACTACATCCTCCCAGGCTCTACCCCACTCCCTCTTTTCCAGAGGTAACATTTTTTCCTGAAGAGAGCAAATTAACTTTGGACATCTCATGACATTCTTTGATCTCATTGAAAATGTCACAAATCTGACTTTTTGTCAGCTGTCTGATGTTCATGCCTTATTATTACTGTCTGTGCCTGGTTGTCCTTATTTTTATTAGAATTTTAAAACTCCTTGATGTCCTCCATGGGGAACTGTGGACAAGTAAATCCTTCTTCTTAAACCAAAGAGGGTGCCAAGTGCTTTAATGGTGCTGAAGCCACAGGATTGAGTCAGGGTCTCCCAGGAGCACTGGCTTCCCCACCAAGGCTTTCCCCCAACTCTCTGGGGACCCCAGCAGTCAGGAGCTCCTGGGGGGGCACTTATGATTTTTTCCATCTTTCTTGCTCCTCTTTTTGCCTCTAGATATTTTCGTTTCTTTTCTTTTGCTCCAAACATCAAAGTGGTGGGAAGAATCCGGCTCTTGATTGGAGGTGGAGGGAAGGCAGAGGCTCATCCCCTTGCCCAGCTCCCTCTGGTTGCAGAGGGAAGAAGTTGCTCCCCCTGTCAAATTACAGGTGTAACAAGGACCCTTCAAGTGGGCCTCATGGCCCTTGGCATGCAGACTGGCCGTGGATGGGCCTGTGGTTTTGTATGTTTGACTTTCAGAGAACCAGGTCTTTCCCATGTCATCTATGGATACTCCCAACTGCCTTCAAAGACAGAGTCAGACTCTCAGCCAGGCAACCTCCTGCTTCCATCTGATGTAAGCAGGACCCTCCTATTTTTTAAAAAATAATATTTGTTTATTTGACTGCACCAGGTCTTAGTGGCAGCATGTGGGATCTTGGATCTTTAGTTGTGGCAAGTGAACTGTCAATATTGGCAGCATGTGGAATCTAGCTCCCTGACCAGGAATTGAATCTAGGCTCCTTGCATCAGGAGTGTGGAGTCTTAGCCACTGGACCACCAGGGAAGTCCTGGGACCTTCCTATTTAAAAGGAGACAGTCTTCACTATTGCTGGTCTTAATAAAGACCATAATTAAGTCATAGGGATAGAATTTTAATAGAATCTGCTAATAACTTCTGGAACCTGGATTTAATCTCAAACAGCTCTGTGCTACGCCTACCAGATTTTGACTGTCAGATTTACTAAGGTGTTGTGTCTGAGAACAACAGTCTTGTGAATTGTGCTGACTATTACATATGCAAATAAGTAAATATAATACATCAGCATTAACAAAACTATGAATGGTAAAATAATAATGAAATGGATTGTACTGGATGTTGCTGGTTTAATTATTCCTGTTTTGGGGGAGCTCAACTTACATGTTTCTGCTTAGAAGGACATTCTCACATTTTATTCTTAAGACTTTACTCATCTTCAGAGCCCAGCACATTTGTCACTTGCTTTCACAGGGCTGATTCCTCACTTCTCTGTAAGAAAAGAGTGCTCACAACACTAGTCACACACCTCACTCTTCCTTTTAGATATTTGTGTGCTGTTTTACCATGCCTGCTGCATCAGAAACTCCTTAGGGAAATGTTACTGCAGATACAACGTTACGTGTTCTGACACAACTTATCAGTACTCAGTATATTTATTTAGAGAGAGAACAGATGCATGATGAGTGTCTACTCTTTGCTAGTTGTGTGATCATGGCCATGTCTCATCATCTCTTTGTTTCCTCCTGTGTATGATGGTGATAACGACAACCTCATACATTTAAGACGAAATGAGATCACGTATATAAAATACTTAACGTAAGGCCTGGCACACTGAATTCTCAATAAATGTCAGATCTTTATTTCACCATTATTAACATGTGATGTCGTTTTCAGTAGGTCCTTTGAAGCAGGGTGGTTTCTTTGCTGACCAAGGGCATAGTGGTAAATGAAGGGGTAATAGGAGCGATGGTATTTCATAAAAGCAAAGTAACAGCAATAAAGAAGAGTGGTTTCAACTGGGAAAATGATGCTCAGCTCCATATGCAATAATGGGCAGGTTTCCAGAAGGACTCGATGTACTCTCAAGCGTGCATTCAGCACATAAAACTACAATCCTCATCATAAATTTGATCTACAGCCAAGGAATTATGTCCATTATCAAGTGAATGCATATTGTGCTGGTCTCCCTCCAATGCAGGTGGTACTTTGGGTAGCCTGCTCTTTTAAAAGGACTCCCCAAGGAAGGTTAAATTCATGCCTTATTTCTCTCTGCATTTATTTTCCTAGAGTTACAGAGGCCAAAGGTCAACAGCTTTGGTAGGTCTGGCCAGTATCTATTGATGGTGATGTTGAGGCAGTTGTTTTCACCAGAGATTCTTTTTTCTTCCTTTTTGCTTTGTAAAGCAATATTGATTTTTGTCTGTGCTGTGTCTTCATGGCTATGTGGGCCTTCTCTGGTTGCGGTGAGCTGGGGCTACTCTCTAGGTGCGGCGTGGGGGCTTCTCCTCGAGCGGCTTCTCTTGTGAAGCCTGGGCTCTAGAGCGTGTGGGTTCGGTAGTTGTGATGCAGGGCAGAGCAGCGGCTCTAGAGCCAGGGCTCAGTAGTTGTGGCGTGTGGGTTTAGTTGCTCTGCGGCATGTGGAATCTTCCTGGACCAGGGATCAAAACCTGCCTCCCCTGCATTGACAGGCAGATTCTTAACCCCTGGACCACCAGGAAAGTCCTAGAGATTCTTTTCTTCAAGGCGAGAGCTGGATCTAGCGTTTCTTCCCTTTGTGTTCTCCAGCGTCTCCAGTTTCACCAGAGCTATTCTATGTCCCTTTTCTCTGGCATCGCTCATCTTCCTAGACCTGCAGAAGCATTGACCTCCTCCACGGTGCTTTTTCTGACTCCCCAGGAAGAGTGCACTGTTTCTCTCCAGACCTCCCTGCCTCTGGGTAATGCAGTTCAGTTCAGTCGCTCAGTCGTGTCTGACTCTTTGCAACCCCATGAATCGCAGCACGCCACACCTCCCTGTCCATCACCAACTCCCGGAGTTCACTCAGACTCACGTCCATCAAGTCAGCGATGCCATCCAGCCATCTCATCCTCTGTCGTCCCCTTCTCCTCCTGCCCCCAGTCCACCCCTCAGGATGGTTCTTATTTGTATCACTATCGTGACCGTAATCGTAGGGCAAGTGTATGTGTAAAGGCTTGTTTCTGTTGGTTGGTTATGAGCCACTGAAGGTTTGGATCTATTCTTGATCATTTTTATGTCTTGAGATTGTAACAGGAAGGTTTAGGGGCAGCAGGGTGGGCAGCTACGAGGCCTTCAGTGAGCCTGCCTGGGACACAGTGCCTGTCACCCTCGGGACCAGAGTGCAGGTCCACTGGTCACAGTGGTCCCCATCATGGAGCAGCCCCGAGAGGTGTGGTGGGATCGAAACACAGTGAGCGAGGGTGGGGAAGATGAGGCTGGGTAGAGATGGAGGGCTGGATCATGTAGGGCTTTCGACCGGTGCACCAGCAATTGGATTTTCAGTCCAAAGGCAGAGGGAAGCCGCTTTGAGCTTTAAGAGGGATGGTCCAGTGCACAGGCTCCATCTCCTGCACCTCTTCCTTTTTTCCCTGCTGGATTGTGAATGCACTGCTGGGTCCTGCAGAGTTGCCTTGTTGCAAGGAGCGTGCTCACTGCATGCTTTCTTGAATGGCCTCAAAGCCGCGGGTGCATTGAGAAGAAACACCAGAGCTTTCAGCACAGATTGGTGGCAGCAGCATCCTCGAAACGGGTGAGCTGCCCTTCCCCCACTCCTATCATCCTCTGACCTCTGACCTGTGGGTTATGTCACCACATTGACTTGCCACCTGACATTGGAGAGTCTGCTGGTTTTCCATTTGATTTTAAAAATGAGTAAATAATTGCAGGCAACACACAGACATGGCAAAAATGCCAAGGAAGCGACAGAATTTGGGCATTGCAGCTCCAGGGAGCGGCCACAACTCTGAGGGATTTTCAGAGCCCATCCGTGTCTGAGGGCACAAGTGGCTGTTTTATGTTGTATGTGTGGCTTTGGAGGTTCAGGAGGCCAACCCCGAGGGACATTTTGGAAAGTGGTGATGGAAATGATTTTCATTCCAAGGGAAAGAAGCTGGTCAGGTACCTAAACTCCCAGCCCTTACCGTCAAAGGCTCTAATTCTATCCTGACAAACAGTAAAAAGAGCAAGTAAGTCCACTCACGTCACTTCAGCGTTCTTTTCCAAACATGTGGATTAAAGCCAGTTGGGTTTGGAATCCATTCAGTTTGTGATTTTGCCAGGAGTTTCGTGGGTGTAAAGTTTAAAAATAGCTACGTACACATAGGATGTCTGTGGGGAAATGTGGGTAAATTTTAGGTTGGAAAAAGGTTCTGTGAGCAAGTGCCCTCAATGTTTAGCCCTAAATGTTTGCAAAGACAAATATTTTGGAGATCAGAGTAACAATCGTGTTTTACCCTTAGTCCAAACCACAATGCCCCTGGATCCAAATGTGGGAGTGAATAGAGTGACTCAGAAATATGTAATGGGGGTGGGGGAGCGAAATTAAAGGCCCAGAATAAAGAATTAAAATTTAAAAAGAGGTGCGGGGGGCGGGAAACAGGGAGAAAAACCTCCATCTAGGTAGGCTAGAGAAGTTAGGGTTTTTCAGTCTGGAAGCATGAAGACAGATGGAATTAAAACTAAAAAGTGCAGTAAGTGGCTGAGGTTTCGGTAAATACGGTAGAGGCTGAGGTTCCAGTAAATACAGCCTTGCTCAGCCATGGCCTCGTGAATTTTCCTCATTGTGCACAATTTCCCCTTCTCAGCCTTCCAGGACATTTGGATTGAATTAATTATGAAGTAAGCAGCCTGATCAGGGTCAGGGGCCTTGACTCGAGAATGTGAAGATGGGGATTTATCATGAGAGGAGCTCTGGCCAGGTCAGCCACACACAGATACATCACTCATACGTTCACTCCTTCCAATCTTATTTATTGTGGTACTGCTTGGACTAAGGACTAGTTTATACTTTGCCTGGGTGGATAAAACTTGTATCTAAACAACTACAGGGCTGAGTATCCTGTGATCTGTCCCGAGTCAGGAACAACCTAGGACCCCCACATGACAGCAGTGGGGAGGGCGCCCTGGCTTCCGGAGGTGGTGTTTGCACTGGGCTTTGGTGGATGGTGGGATTCTGAAGGGCGGGGAGTTGCTGAGGAATAAATGGATGTTGGCATGTGGGTGGGAACTAGGTGTGTTTAGTGGAGAGTTAAGAGCCTCTTCGTCTGGAGTGAAGAATGGTAAGGGCGAAGATGGAAGAGGTGATGGGACCGTGCAGAAGCCCTTGAGGGTGTGTTTTAGGAGAGGGCATTTTTGCATGGTTGGCAAGAGGGAACCACGGGAGCAGGAGGATGTGCAGAGCCTGATAAAAATGAGCAGTTGTGTGTGGAGGGACAGGAGTGGGCAGATGTCGGGGCCGTGGAGGCCAGTGGGGAGTGCATGGCTATAGTCTGGGTGAGGCTTGCACAAAGACACCGGAGAGTGGGCATGACTCTCAGGCAACCAAATCAGAGGTGCAAAAATATTTCATTTTCTTTTTTCTTTTTGAATATTTACTTATTTGGCTGCATCAGGTCTTAGTTGTGGCACATGGGATATTTTAGGTGCAGAATGCGGGATTGTTTTTAGTGGCAGCATGTGAACTAGTCGTAGCATGTGGGATCTAGATCCCTGGCCAGGGATCGAACTCGGGCCCCGTGCACTGGGGGTGTGGAGTCTTAGCCACTGGACCACCAGGGAAGCCCCTTCGTTTTCTTTTAAATCGAACTTAATTTTGACTCAAAACCATCATCCTATGTATCACGGGGAAATCCCACTGAGTGACAGCTGAGGGCTGGAATAGGGACCCATCAGCGTCTGGGAGGACGACATGGCAGGTGAAGGGGAAGGGGCCTCGGTCTCTCGTGGTCCTGCTGCCGTCCTCGCTCTTCCATCCCACAGTGGTCCATGAAGCCAGCTTCTGTACCATGAAGACAAACACCCCCAGGTGAGGTATTTGGATGCGCTCACTTTACAGATGGGGCTTCCCAGGTGGCACAATGGTAAAGACTCTGCCTGGCAATGCAGGAGATGCAGGAGACCCAGGTTTGATCCCTGGGTTGGGAAGATCCCCTGCAGGAGGCCATGGCAACCCCCTCCAGTATCTTGCTTGGAGAATCCCATGGACAGAGGAGCCTGGTGTGCCACAGTCCATGGGGTCACAAAGAGCTGCACATGACTGAGTGATTGCACACACATGCTTTGCAGATGAGGAACCTGAGTCACAGAAGGTTACAGAGCTTGTTCAGAGTTTCACAGCTAGTAAGGCAGGGGCCGGGACTAGACGACCGGTCTCCCCCATCACTAGTCTACAGTGCTTATGTAGTTAGGGCTGGAGGGGAAGGAAAAAGCAGAAACACATAAAACCTGACAGAATGAGTAAGCTGGAAGGGGACGGATTAGATGTGCAGGTTGAGAATAATCAAAGGTGGCTGTGTTTTCATAGTTTTAATATCTTTATTTTTTAATTATAAAATTAATAAACACTATAGAAAACATACCATGTACAAAAAGGAAAATGAAATAAGAAATCACCCGTGATTTTCCCACTCAGAAACAAAAGCTATTGTGCTTTGGCATACTTTATTTTTGTTATATTCACTCAGTTCAGTTCAGTTCAGTCGCTCAGTCGTGTCCGACTCTTCGTGACCCCATGAATCGCAGCACGCCAGGCCTCCCTGTCCCTCACCAACTCCCGGAGTTCACTCAGACTCACGTCCATTGAGTCAGTGATGCCGTCCAGCCATCTCATCCTCGGTCGTCCCCTTCTCCTCCTGCCCCCAATCCCTCCCAGCATCAGAGTCTTTTCCAATGAGTCAACTCTTCGCACGAGGTGGCCAAAGTACTGGAGTTTCAGCTTTAGCATCATTCCTTCCAAAAGAAATCCCAGGGTTGATCTCCTTCAGAATGGACTGGTTGGATCTCCTTGCAGTCCAAGGGACTCTTAAGAGTTTTCTCCAACACCACAGTTCAAAAGCATCAATTCTTCGGCGCTCAGCCTTCTTCACAGTCCAACTCTCACATCCATACATGACCACTGGAAAAACCATAGCCTTGACTAGGCGGACCTTAGTCGGCAAAGTAATGTCTCTGATTTTCAATATGCTATCTAGGTAGGTCATAACTTTTCTTCCAAGGAGTAAGCATCTTTTAATTTCATGGCTGCAGTCACCATCTGATTTTGGAGCCCCCAAAAATAAAGTCTGACACTGTTTCCCCTGTTTCCCCATCTATTTCCCATGAAGTGATGGGACCAGATGCCATGATCTTAGTTTTCTGAATGTTGAGCTTTAAGCCAACTTTTTCACTCTCCTCTTTCACTTTCATCGGGAGACTTTTTAGTTCCTCTTCACTTTCTGCCATAAGGGTGGTGTCATCTGCATATCTGAGGTGATTGATATTTCTCCTGGCAATCTTGATACCAGCTTGTGTTTCTTCCAGTCCAGCGTTTCTCATGATGTACTCTACATGTAAGTTAAGTAAGCACGGTGACAATATACAGCCTTGACGTGCTCCTTTTCCTATTTGGAACCAGTCTGTTGTTCCATGTCCAGTTGCTTCTTGACCTGCATATAGGTTTCTCAAGAGGCAGGTCAGGTGGTCTGGTATTCCCATCTCTTTCAGAATTTTCCACAGTTTATTGTGATCCACACAGTCAAAGGTTTTGGCATAGTCAATAAAGCAGAAATAGATGTTTTTCTGGAACTCTCTTCCTTTTTCCATGATCCAGCAGATGCTGGTAATTTGATCTCTGGTTCCTCTGCCTTTTCTAAAACTAGCTTGAACGTTAAGGAGTTCGCGGTTCACGTATTGCTGAAGCCTGGCTTGGAGAATTTTGAGTATTACTTTGCTAGCATGTGAGATGAGTGCAATTGTGCGGTAGTTTGAGCATTCTTTGGCATTGCCTTTCTTTGGGATTGGATTTTTTAGACCCCACACATGAGTGATATCATACAGTATTTGTCATTCTTTGTCTAACTTATCTTGCTTAGCATAATACCCTCTACGGCTATCCACATTGTTGCAAATGGCAAAATTTCACTCTCTTTTTTATGGTTGAGTAGTATTCCATTCGGAGAAAGCAATGGCACCCCACTCCAGTACTCTTGCCTGGAAAAGCCCATGGATGGAGGAGCCTGGTAGGCTGCAGTCCATGGGGTTGCTAAGAGTAGGACACGACTGAGCGACTTCACTTTCGCTTTTCACTTTCATGCATTGGAGAAGGAAATGGCACCCCACTCCCGTGTTCTTGCCTGGAGAATCCCAGGGACAGGGGAGCCTGGTGGACTGCCGTCTATGGGGTCACACAGAGTTGGACAGGACTGAAGCGACTTAGCAGCAGCAGCAGTATTCTGTTGTGTGTGTATACCACATCTTTTTTCTTTTTGTAACTTTAATAAACTTTCAACTGTGTATTGGGGTATAGCCCATTAATAATGCTGTGGTCATTTCAGGTGAACAGCAGAGGACCTCAGCCATACGTGTACATGTATATATTCTCCCCAACCCTCCTCCCATCCAGGCTGGCACATAACATTGAGTGGAGTTCCATGTGCTATATAATAGGTCTCTGTTGGTTATACATTTTAAATATAGCAGCTTGTATATGATCTTCCCAGAGTCCCTAACTATCCCTTCCCCTTCAGCAACCATAAGTTCATTTTCTGTCTGTGAGTCTCTGTTCTGTAAATAAGTTCATCCGTGTCATTTCTTTTTAGATTTCACGTATGCGGGGGTCATGGTATTTCTCCTTCTCTGTCTTACTTCACTCAGTATGACACTCGCCAGGTCCATCCATGTCACTGCCACGGCATTCTTTCACTCTTTTTAAGGATGAGTAATACTCCATGGTATGTATGGACCACATCGTCTTTATCCATCCACCTGTGATGGGCACTTAGGTTGCGGCCGCACCTTGGCAATTGTAAATAACGCTGCGATGAACATTGGAGTGCGTGTATCTCGTCAAGTTAGCGTTTTTGTTTTCCTCAAACAGAGACCCAGGAGTGAAACTGCTGAGTCATGTGGTAGTCCTAGTTTCAGGTTTTCGAGAAACCTCCATACTGTTTTCCACAGTGGCTGAACCAATTTACTTTTCCATCAAGAGTGTATTTTCCACTTTTCCGCCAACGCCCTTTCTCTACATCCTGGCCAACATTTGTTATTTGTGGTCTTTGTGGTGGTAGCTGTTCTGATGTGTGTGAGGTGATTCCTTCTTGTGGTTTTGATTTGCGTTTCTCTGATGATTAGCAATGTTGAGCATCTTTTCTTTTTAATTAATTTTAATTGGAGGGTAATTACCTTACAGTATTGTGATGGTTTTTGCTATACATCAACTTGAATCAGCCACTTCATGTGCCTGCTGGCCACCTGCATTTCCTCTTTGGAAAAATGTTTGACATGCTTCTTTACAATCTGTTTTTCTCTGCGTTGTTTTACATGATCAAGAAAAATGTATATATATCTATATATGTACTTATATTTATGTATTATATATGTGTGTGTGTGTATATATATATACACATATACACATTCAGGTTGTTCCCCAATGATTTACTATTATAAATTCTACATGATAAACAGATGCATGTTTTTACCTCTGTTTTAGATAATTTTCTTAAGATTGAGTCCTGGAAAGTAAATTACAATTCTTGAGCAGTTTTGCAGCTACTGACGTATCCATTGCCATACTTCTTTCCAAAAAT
Source organism: Ovis aries (assembly GCF_016772045.2). NCBI lineage: Eukaryota > Metazoa > Chordata > Mammalia > Artiodactyla > Bovidae > Ovis > Ovis aries. The sequence continues at coordinate 21,043,550 of NC_056063.1, read as the reverse complement.
ATTGTACCAGTTACTGCTAACAGCCATGTTTAAACATAAATTGTATATTAATTTTAAAACTTTGGCTGATTTGAAAAATGATCTCCTGTTGTGCCAGGCTTTGCCTCTTTTCACTGATTGCTCAGAATGACCCTAGACAAAGGCCTTTTCGTTAAAATATTCTTAGCCTTGCTGGGTGAGTTTTTTGGCACCCTCTTAAATTTTGCCTCTGAGGTGAGTGGCTCCCTTGCCTACCCTGGACCAGCTCTGATTCACGCCACTTTGCAAAGGAGGAAACCAAGGGCGAGAAGTGAAGTTCCTTTGATTTGGGTCACACAGGCAGTAAACGAATGTGCTAAGTCGCTTCAGTCATCTCTGCTCTTTGCGACCCCATGGACTGTAGCCTGCCAAGCTCCTCTGTCCACGGGATTCTCAGGCAAGAATACTGGAGTGGGTTGTTGCCAGGCTCTCGTCCAGGGGATCTCCCCGACCCAGGGCTGGAACCTGTGTCTCCTCTGTCTCCTGCGTTGGCAGGTGAGTTCTTTACCACTTGCGCCACCTGGGGTCCTCAGGCAGTAAGTGATGACATTCAGATTTGGGTAGGTTGACTCCAAAATCCCGTTTCTTCCTACTAACCTGTTTGGGCGCTTCGCTCTGGGTTTTTGAATGTGAATGAATGACGAGGAGAGAGACGAAACCATTACACAGAACTGAGGAATCCTGGAGCTGAGGAAAGGAGCTGTTCCTTTCAGGCGTGTGAAGGTGTGGCAGTAGTTTAACGTGGATCTTGTTGATTTGGGGACATGGAGGAACCAGACATGCCCATGAGGGGCTTATACAGCAGGTAGTTGAAAGCTCAGGCCTGACACACAGGACGGGGTGTGCCTGAGTGTGTAGGGTCTAGTGCTTACCTAATCTGAGTGCAAAGGCTGGGTTAGACCCAGAACGGAGCTGTGACCAGGCAGAGTCCCTGGGGAGGGCCACAGTCACACGTGGTTGGGTTACAGGCACCCGGACGTGCCCCCCTACACAGCAGCAGCAGTTCAGGACATCCCAGTGGGGCACAGCCGTGCCTGGGGACACTCCCGGAAGCCCGGGCACAGCTGTGAGCTCTGACACCTACCAAAGGGGCAAGAGGCCACTGTGGGTCTGCAGAACCAGCTTGGGGTAAGCACAGGCCCGGACTGCCTCGAGCTTTCTGGCCAAGGAGAGTGGCAGAGCCGCTGGCCTGGGCTGGTTGACTTGCACTGGGCACCGGAGGCTCGTTTTGCAGGAAGTGGGACTGACTCTTGGTGTGGCAAGAGGATGAGTGGTCTCCTTGCTCCGCACATCCGTTTTTCCTCCATTGCCCCCGGTGGCGTTTCAGTATTCAGACCACTTCCGAGGGCAGAGGAGCAGGCGGTAGGTCTCTTCTACGCATCAGTCTCTTGTTGCTGCTGACCTCGTTGGAATCACTCCCGTCTTACGGGGTCAGGTGGGGGCCTGCGGGGGTGATGGATGGTTCTGGGCCAAGGTTAGTCTGGGAGTCATGCAGGCAGAGTTTAGGGAGCATTCAGGAGGTTGGAACAGGTTGGAACAATTGAGGCCTGTAAGTGTGCAGTGAAAGTTGGCTGAGTAGCCATGGGTGGGTGGACTGCCTGTGGTCTGGCAGTTTCGGAGTGGAAACAGCAAAAGCGCAGGACAGCTCAACTTGGGGGCCCGGCAGGTGAGGCAAGAGGGTGGGGGCGGGGGGTGCAGATGCCGCGGGGGTCACAGTGAGCCAGTCAGTCCTAGGCTCCGGGTGGGGTCGGTGGGCCTGGGACCCACAAGGGAGGAGGGGCGTGTAGAGACGGGGAACTGGCCAAGAGAAGGGAGCACAGGTTTTGTAGGCTTGGGGGATCGGGTGGGGAGCTGTGGGGAGAGAGGGTGTTTAGGGAAGGGCAGCTGAGAACTGGGGAGCCAGGAGAAAGAACAGCTTTCTTGCTGAGTGGTAACAAGCACCAGGGTTTGGTTTTACTGGCAGTGGCTTGAGATGCAGAAGAGAGACAAGCCAGGGAGGTGGATGGAGGGTGTGACGATGGAAAGATGACTTTCCGATGGGATCTGAAAGATGACGATCTGGTGGAATCTGTCCAGAGAGATGGTGGAGAGGTGATGGTGGAATCGCGGATTGTAAAGAGTATGTTGAAACCAAACCCTGTCTGTCCTCCTGGCACTGGGCAGTCTGTGAAGGAGGCGGGTGTCAGCTGAGCAGAGCACGGGGCTGCTGTGAAGCTCGAGGGAAGGGAAAGAGCATCTTTCTTTACGAAATGCCTGCTGTGTTGCAGGCAGTACAGCGATTTCCTCACAAACTGTGCTATGCTTAGTCACTCAGTTGTGTCCGACTGTTTGCAACCCCATGGACTGTAGCTCACCAGGCTCCTCTGTCCATGAGATTTTCTAGGCAAGAATGTGGGTTGCCATTTCCTCCTCCAGGGGATCTTCCCAACCCAGGGATCAAACCCAGGTCTCCAGCATTGCAGGTGGATTCTTTACCATCCAACCCACCAAGGAAGCCCAAGAATACTGGAGTGGGTAGCCTCTCCCTTCTCCAGGGGAACTTCCCCACCCAGGAATCAAACTGGGGTCTCCTGCATTGCAGGCAGATTCTTTATCAGCTGAGCTACCAGGGAAGCCCTCCACACAAATTATGTAACTTAATTCTCATAGTGACCCTCCAGGGTAGGTATTATCATCCATATTTTACAGATGATAAAACTGAGGCTCAGAGAAGTTAATTAACTTTGCCCTGGGTTCCCAAAGTGATGGGGTCAGAGTGGGAAGGGGTGGTCAGAGTGGCGGGGTCAGAATGGGAAGCCAGGTTAACCTGATGCCAAAACCCGAGGCTCTGTATATGTAACTGTATTAGATCCTTTAGGAGGATTATAAAATCTATGAAGCAAAGTGTTAGTCACTCAGTCATGTCTGACTCTTTGCGGACCCATGGACTGTAGCCCACCAGGCTTCTCTCCTTGGAATTTTCCAGGTAAGAATACTGGAGTGGGGGGGCCATTCCTTTCTCCAGGGAATTTTCCTGACCCATGGATTGAACCCGAGCAGGTCTCCTGCATTGTAGGCGGATTCTTTACTGTCTGACCACTTGGATAAAATCTACAGGGAGGAGTAACTAGTAATGATGGGAGTAGGCTGAGACTATGTCTCTCCCATTCAATCCCAGGCCCCCTGGGCTGATACAAAACTGTCCTGTGTCGTTTGCTTGTACCCTGATTTGACTTAGTGATCAAACTCTGCAGTACCTTGTGCATCCTGGATCGTAAAAGGTTTTTATTTTTTTTTATTGTTATACCGAATTTACCAGCATATGAGTGGAAATTGTCTATGTAGCTTTTATATGTTGTAATATTTCTTCAAATAAATCTCTCCTAGAAATTACTGGATTGGCCAAAAGCTCATTTGGGTTTCACAAGCTCCTAAAGAAGAACTGGAACCAACTTTTTGGCCACTCCAATTTTTAAAAAAAGGCACAAATAGTCCCCTGCCTGACACATAATGTGCATGTGTGTGTTCAGCTGTGTCCAATTCTCTCCGACCCAGTGGACTGTAACCCACCAGGCTCCTCTGTCCATGCAATTTTCCAGGCAAGAATACTGGAGTTGGTTGCCATTTCCAGCTCCAGGGGATCTTCTTGACTCAGGGATTACACCCACTGTCTCTTGCATCTCCTGCATTGGTGGGTGGATTCTTTACCGATGCACCACCTGGGAAGCCTCAACACACAGTGGGACATAGTAAATACTTGTTGAATGAATAAGTAAATCCACTCAGATCAATGAAGAAGGAGGTGCAGGGAATGGACTTCTTATCACTTTTCAGGAATCTCAGTGGAGGGTGGGTTGAGGGGATTTATGAAAGGGCTTCCCAGGTGACTCAGATGGTAAACAATCTGCCTGCAATGCAGGAGACTCTTTAGTCCCTGCATCAGGAAGATCCCCTGGGGAAGGGAATGGCAACCCACTCCAGTATTCTTGCCTGGAGAATCCCATGGACAGAGGAGCCTGGCGGGCTACAGTCCACGGGGTCTCAAAGAGTCAGAGAGGGCTCAGCAACTCACACTTTTCAAAGTGCTAGAAGGCCTTTTAACCACGAGGGAGCACTGTTAGAGACTCGGCGGTGGCTTTGGAAGGGCAGAATGTGGATGAGGGTGCAGGGGGCTAGACAAGGGCTCTCTACCACACAGGCTAGAACCACGGGTAGAGCCTGCACTCTCCCAGGAGGATGTCAGTCTCACCAGTGACTCTCCATTTGCCAAACAGATCTGGTCTCAAGAGACCAAGGGAGGCCAGCTTCCAGGCTTCCTGCCCAGGGCCAAGTTGCCCTCTTCCCACAGTGTGACTGAAGATGTCCAGGGAGGCTCACCCAAAGCGTGAGGTTGTGTCCACTCCTCCAGCCTTTGTAAACTCCATCCTTCAGTCAAAGAAAGCTGCCAACTTGGACCAAAGTCATCACCCTGCAGAGAAAATCCCTCATGAAAACCCCCTTCTGAGAAAGTGATTTTATTTTTATATTGGCGTATAGCTGATTGACAGTGTTGTATTCGTTTCAGATGTACAGCAGTGAGTCAGTTATGCACATACATGTTATCTGTTCTTTTTCAAATTCTTTTTCCATTTAGGTTATTATAGAATATTAACCAGAGCTCACCTGTGCTAGGTCCTTGTTATTCCTTTTTTTTTTTCCTTAAAATATTCATTTATTTTGGGCTGTTTCAGGTCTTTGTTGCTGCAGGAGGGTTTTCTCTAGTTGCAGCGAGCAGGGGCTATTGTCTGGTTGTGCTACACGGGCTTCTCATTACAGTGGCTTCTCTTGTTTCAGACCATGGACTCCAGGACTCACAGACTTAAACTCTAGAGCACAGGCTTAATAATTGTGGCACACGGGTTTAGTTGCTCTGAGGCATCTTCTGGGACCAGAGATCGAACCGGTATCCCTTGCATTGCAAGGTGGATTTTTAACCACTGGACCACCAGGAAGCCCAGTTATTCATTTTACATACATCAGTGTGTACATGTCAGTCCCCAGATCCCAATCTATCCCTCCTCCCCATCCCTTCTGCCCTGGTAACCTTAAGTTCATTCTCAGTCTGTGAGGAGAAAGTGATAGTGTACCTCTTTGCTAAGAAAAACTTGGTTTCTGTGGAGACATAGTCTTGAGGCAACTTAAATTATAATGACATAAGGCAGTGTCACTAGAGTTTCTCATTATATTAATAAACATGAACCACTAAGCTGCTCACATTTCCCTTTTTGCTTTGGCTTCTAGGAAATTCATCTGCAGCAGTTTTCATTACCGTTGGCATATTTCTACTTCTTTCCCTTAGCCCCGATTTCCTAATTCTCTTTGCATCATCTTATGTCACTGCAATTTCAGTGACTTCACTACCTTGTGGAAATAAAATAATTAAATGCAGAAAAATAAATGGAAGTGAAGCGCCTCCGGTGTTCATCGGGGCGGAGTCTTCTGCAAAGGGAAGGGCAGTCACTGGCCCTCCTGGGCATGGCGGCCACTAGGTGGCACCAAAGCTTTCTTGCAGCGATCCTTAGCCAGGCGATCTGGCCTAAAAGTGTTTCTGTATAACGGGGTATTTCCTGGATTGTGCTAACCACATTTCGAGTTGCTCCTCTCCACAATGCTCTGGGTATCGTTCGAGGGCCTGGGCAAAGAAAGCTAACCTAGGGGAGCCTGGTTGGCTTCTTTCAGGTGTTCAACTTACAAAATCAGTGTTTCAAATAAGGGGAGGCGAGTCTGAACCAGATCAGGTCAACTGGGGGCCGTGTGTCCCCCATGGAACGGCTCCATTAGTGACCATCCGGGAGAGCAGGAGGTGGGACCCTCCTCACAAATGGAGAGTTTAGGGGGTGTGTTATGGGGGCATGGGGAAGGGGCTTTTCAGCTTCCCCGGTGCCTGGTGACTTCCGTCTGAAATGAACATACTGCTAATGTTGGGCACATAACTGGACAATAGTTATCACACCTGTGAAATAGAAACTGACTTTTAAAAAGATCCGAGGGTGCCAACATTAATTACCATTAATGTTTGTTTCCATTATTCACTCAGAGCAGTTATTCAAAGCCATTTTGTAAAAAAGCCTTCCGTGGAAGTTGGAAGAATGTAATTCTATAAAAACAAAACAAAACAAAAAAAAAACCCCTTTAAATTCAGGTTCTTGACTCTTCTTGAATCCATGTGTTATAACTGTGACAAAAGATGTTTCCTTTGAGAAGCCATTTTTATTCACGTCAATTTCTTGTTTCTTCAAGCGTCTAATAGTATCTGATCAGTTGTGTTTCCAGAGAACTAAAGAGGAGTGGAATACTGCAGATCATTGAGGGGAGTATTTATGCCCAGACCAGGAACGTGGAGCAATGTGACCCTGGGCAGGGTGGGCGTCGGGAGGGTGGGGGGGCGCGGGGAGGCGGACGTCCAGCCATTCCCACTGTTCTGAAATTTGGACTTGGGATCACTGGCCAGAAGTGGCTCTGATTAGTGTTCTGAGGCCTTGCGAGGGAGAAGCTCTCAACAGTTTTTATTTGCTCTTAAAATCTCTTCTAGAAATTCTATGAGTCTACTCAGGTGCCTCTTACCTGGTGGATTGGAAAATTCATTCGTCTACAGAAGGCCCAGTAGGGGAACAGGAAGTACTTGGATTTCTCCTGTTTGACAAGGGGCTAAAGAGACCAGCCATGGGCTCCAGGGTCTTCCGGATACAAGTAAACACTTGGCCTCACCCGGAAGGGGCTGGACGGTGCAGCTCAGCAGGCTTCCACGTGACTGCCCCCCTGTCCTTGGGTCTCAGGGATCAAGCAGCCCCCAGCGCTACCACCACTGTGTTCACCACACATCAACCCCTCCACCATCACAAAAGTCTCTTCAGGGGCTCACCACCCTGCTCCACAGGAGACCCAACCGGGGTGACCCAGGATGGTTTCTGTAGGGCTTGGTCCATTAGGGACCCCCGAGAAACATTCGCTCTTTAAAGCAGATACCAAGTAGTGATACTAGGTGGATCTTCCTGGTGGCTCAGATGGTAAAGAATCCGCCTGCAATGCAGGAGACCCGGGTTCAATCCCTGGGTTAGGAAGACTCTTACCTGGAGAATTCCATGGACAGAGGAGCCTGGTCCATGGGGTTGCAGAGAGTCGGACAGGACTGAGTGACTAACACTACTACACCACAGGTGAGAGACCATGGTGGGACTGTGGGCAGTAATTTGGGGAGTCTTATTTGGAAAAGGGGCAAGTGAGGGATGGCCTGTGAGCTAGACCAGGGCACTTACTAACACAACCCCTGGGGCAATGTTGGGGAGAGAAATGCAAGGTCAAGGACACATTTTAACCGTTAAACAGTAAGAAACAACAGCTAAAATACAGATCCTCCGTCAAGAATTTTCTTTTCCAGGAGAAAAATAATTTATGAGATGACTGCAGCTTTTAAAAATTGAACAAATTTATTGAGCACCTACTGTATGCCAGCCAGCACCTATCACAATAATAATCTGAAAGGGTCAGGATCCACCAGGGAGTAACAGGAGCCCTCCCGGATGAGGAAAGCGCTAGAGGCGGGTCAGCAAAGGGAGCTGAGCCCCAGCAGTGCCTCTGGGGCTCCTCGTCCCCAGAGAGCCTGCTGTCTGCAGGGAGGGGAGTGTCTGAGCGTGGTCTGTGCTGGGCTTCTCTCCCCTTCTCATGTTATGGGGGCATCTTGCCTTTGCTGTTACGGAAGAGGTTTGCTGACATCCTTTGCTGTCACTCAGTTTGGTAGACTGCACCGTGCTGGGGTTGGTGGGGTCAGTGAGAAAAGGGGTAAAGGCAGATCGCATCCGAGTTGGCTCCGAAGCATCCGCAGTGGGCGTGTGTGAGTGCTCAGAGCTAAGGGCGCTGCTGAAGGGTGAAGACTGGAGGGGCCATTGCCTGGCTCAGTCCACTCATGGATGCCCCGGTGACTCTGCTGTCCTGAGCTTGCCTCCTGGTCCTTGGAGGCTACGTCAACACCTGAATGGTTAGCATGTTGCTTCGCATCCTCAGCTACAGGCTGTGAGTCCCATTTCTGAGCAGCAGGTAGACAGCCAGTCACTTTCTAGGCATCATCTCTGCAGAAAGAAGCCCCGCATTTCTCTGAGCCCTGTGGTTCTGTAGTCATTAGCGTGGTCCCAGGAGCGTGTTTTCTTGGTCTTGGGCATCACAGCTGCAGAGGGATGCAGACCTCAGTTCTTCATCATTGACCATGGCCGAGATCTCAAGTCTTAAGTCAACCTCAGTTGAACACAAGGGCTGGGCAGCTATGACTCTCGGGCCAAATCTGACCCTCCACCTGTTCTTGTAAAACAAATTTTCTTGGAACTCAGCCACTTCCCTTTATTTACATATCCTTGGCTGCTTTCACTCTATCATGACAGAGTTCAGTAGTTTCAACAGAGACTGTATGACTGGCAAAGCCTGAAATATTTATTATTTAGCCCTTTATAAAAAGTTTGCTCACTCCTGGTGTTGAATCATAAAAGACCATAATTTTATGAACTTAAATCAGAGTACAGTATTGTAATCTGTAGTCCTGGAAGGGCTTCCCTGGTGGCTCAGTGGTAAAGAATCCACCTGCCAGTGCAGGAGACAGAGAAGACACAGGTTCGATCCCTGGGTTGGGAAGATCCCCTGGAGGGGGGCATGGCAACCTGCTCCAGTATTCTTGCCTGGAGAATCCCATAGACAGAGGAACCTGGCGGGCTATAGTCCATAGGGTCACAAAGAGTTGGACACAACTTAGTGACTGAACAACAGTGCTGGAGAATCCGGGCTGTTCGGGGTAGGAGAGAAGGTTCTCACTACAGGGACGGCAAAGACTTTGGCTCAAGTGTGATGACTAGTGGGGGCTGCTGGGCGGATTGTGTCGAGGAGGATTCTGAAGCCCCGTCTGGGCTGGTGTGGGCACTTCCAGGAAGGTGTAACCTGGGCCATGAGTCATCCAGGCGAGGAGCACCAGGGAGGGACGGGAGCACGGCAAGTCCACACTCTTCTTCTCCAAAGGTGCACGGCAACCAGGGACAGCTTGGTGTGGCTCCTGATGCCAGCACTTGGCACTGCCAAGGTGGGGACTGTAAACATTCCCTTGCTGGAGTGGGAGAGACACGAGATTTGAGTACCATTCACGCTGCGACAGAAGCAGGCAACCACAGACAAGACCAAGGTCAGGTCAGAGCTCCAGCTTTAACTAAGTCTCCTCTGCACTCGTGCGGCAGTGTTGGTTCAGGACAGCATCTTGTGTAAAGCTTCCCACGTGGAGAACAGGGGAGAGCATTTATTACTCAGTGCAATGAAAACGCCAGTTAAAATAGTTACAAATTGTTTCAAAAGGAAAAAATGACAATGCATGTTTACTGGAGAAAGCAGTATAAAAAGTGGCCCATTTACATATATCTGTCTAGACAGCCCTTAGATTGTAGATTTAAAAATGGAAGCATCTAAAAAAAAAAAAAAAGGAAGCATCTTACGAATACCTTCCCACTAAGTCTAATATCCTACTATCCTGTAACCCCAATGAATGATTTTTCCTCAGTAGTCCAAATAAATCCAGGTAGTGGTCTTCTGTAGACTCCGACTTGTTATAGTGAATGTGTTTGAAAAGCGCATTCAAATCTAGTTCTTGGAGCTCAAATCGTATTTTAAATGCACCAAGAGTCTGTTATAAAGCTTATTAGCCACTTTTGCATAAATGCTGATTTTTGGATGGTGCGTGGCATCACTGTAGTGATAGGAGTGCTGAAGCGAGGCATTACTGCAGTCTGATATATATCTGCTGTTTTACTAAGGTGACTCTTTTCACTGTATCAGTTCCTGGAAATCCTCAGGGCCGCTGCTCCCTGGTAGGGTAAACAGAAACGGAGAATCCACTGGGGTGGACATCACGAACACTGACCTCTCCTCCAAGCTGCTTGCCATCTTTCTCACACTCAGCATTTTGGCTTTGGTTGTGTTTCCTTCACGTCATGAAAAATTGTGCAATCAGCTCCAGCTGACTAGGTTTTCTTTTCAAATAATTATAGGAAGCATTTAAATTATATAAGTGCATTAAACCGTATCCCAAATGGAATTGAGTTTTTAAAAAATATATTTTATGACCTAAAAGCTCATTGAGAATTTATTTGCATAAAAATCCCAGTATCTTTATCGACTTTTAAAATGCCATTGAGCCCCTAGAAATACACCACCTCACAAGTGAGAAAGGGTGCCGGGCACGGGTGTTAATGACCCATGAGACAGATCATCAGACTTCCAATGGACCCGGGGAAGCGGGGCTGAGAACAGGGATGGCACGCAGACCCCAGAAGGGCCCGCTGGGAGCTGAGCCTGTGGCTCGGAAAGGCAGGAGTAGAGCGTGCTCAGATGTAGAATTCCTCCGGGTCATTGTCCCCGCATCCGGCCGGCACTGAGGGTGCTGGGACATCTCTGCCAGTCTGCCGGGCCTGGGGGGCATCGGAAGGGAGTTCCGGGGGTGACTCTGTGAGTGAGGAGGTGTCCGAAGCTGGGGGAGTGGTGACGGCTGTGGCCGAGGAGCCTGAAGTCCCTTTGAAGAGAGGGAGGGTGGCCCAGGAGGCCCCCGCGGTCTCGCTGCCCCCAGTGGGCAGGGGTCCTTCTCTGAAGCCCCTGCGCTCTGACCAGAGGCTGCTGCCTCGTTCCGGGGGGCGCGGCGCTTCCTCGGGGCTGCAGAACCTGCTGGGTGCCGAGTAGGCAGAGACCACAGACAGGTCGGAGGAGGACAGCCGCAGCCCCGTGTCCACGTCCGTCTCCTGGGCCCCCTCCAGGTCGTCGATGGAGAGGAGGTGGCCCTGCCCCCGCTCCGGGGCCCTCTGCCTCCGGATGCCTATGCTTGCAGACGGCTGCGCTTCCGCCGCAGAGGCAGGGAAGGGGTCTCCGGTGGGCAGACAAAACAAGGACTTGCTTCGCTGGAAAGACCAGGGGAGGCTGGGAGGGCTGGTGGCTCGTCTGGCAAATTCCTGCGGGTGCCTGGTAGATGGACCTGCCTGGCCGAGCCCCGGGTGTGACGCGTCCAGTGGCGGCTGAGGGCGGCGGCCTGGGGTCCAGCTCTGCGCGGTGGCGCGCGGGGAAGACGTGGAGGCCGGTTTCTGCTCTGAGGCCTGGTGAGCCCTGCCGGGTTTAGGGCGCTTCTTGTGCCCCTTCTGTGCCTGCAGGGGCAAGAGGGGACATCGTTATCAGTGCCGGGCTGGGGGCAATGGGGTCTCATTGCTAAACAGAACATGAAACACACTTTCTGATGATTGGAAACTTCCAGAACTGTCTTGGCAATAAAGCACGGCCAGAAATGTCACTGGGGCTTCCCAGGCGCCCTGGTGGTAAAGAACGCGTCTGCCAATGCAGGAGACAGTAAGAGACAGGAGTTCGATCCCTGCGTGGGGAAGATCCCCTGGAGGAGGAAATGGCAACCCACTCTAGTATTCTTGCCTGGAGAATCCCATGGACAGAGGAGCCCGGTGGGGACCCAGTCAGCGGGGTCGCAAAGAGTCGGACACACACACATACATACATAAATTTCATTCTCCAAATTCTAAAGTGGAGAGAGAGATTTCAGAGTTTGGGGGAAGGCAGATCGGACTTCTCAGTCTGAGCAGACGTCCCCAAACCCAGGAGGAGAGGCAGGCCCTTGTCACGACCAGGAATAGGGCCTCTTCTGGCGCACATGCAAGGATGCTCCGTGGATTAGCCACAGGCCTGAGGCCTGGCTGAGCTGGACAGAGGACACAGGGATTACCATTTAGTGTACAAAGGATGTTCGAAGGGTCTGCTTCCCTCTGGCCGAAGCCCCAGCGTTTGGACGTGCTCCCAACCGACGACAGGGTGGAAATGTCAGGATGGGGCTTGAGCCTAGTGCGCGTGTGGCCATGGGGACACATCCCAGGGGCGGCCCTTGGTTCAGGGCGGTAAACCTTTGGTGAGTGAGGGGCAATCAGGAAATCAGCATGTATTGACTTGCTTTAGGAACCACTGACTCCTCTGTGTCCCCTTTCAGAAACTGTAAGGGGAAGGGGCAGCTAACTACTGACGTGGATGCCCCACAGGTGCAAGGGCAAGTCCCCAGGGCTCAGACAGTTTCTTCCTTCAGCAGCTCAGCCCTGACCTCCTGTTCTCTCCCCCACCTTCCCTGCAGCTCTGCGGGAGCTTCTGTTGCACAGAATTAATTGGGAACCTTTCTTCTAATGAATGTTCCCACCTGGGGCTGCTGCGCTCAGGTTTTCCCCCTCGTCTGCTCCCCAGGCCTCCGGCCAAACTTCCTATGCAAAATTTCAGTTAAATAATGGATGTGGGGACAGTGATTCTGGTTCTGTTTAGTACAGGATCTTTTCATTTACTGTTCAGTCGCTCTTCCGTGTCTGACTTTGTGACCCCATGGACTGCAGCATGTCAGGCTCCCCTGTCCTTAACCATCTCCCGGAGCTTGCTCAAACTCATGTCCGTTGAGTCAGTGATGCCATCCAACCATCTCATCCTCTGTCACCCGCCTCTCCTTCTGCCCTCAATAACTTTCATTTATGAATTTCCAAATAAGGAAAGAATTTTTTTAAAATACACGAGTGCAGTTTACTCCAAGGGATATTTCCTGGCTCTCTGCAAGACTACGAGACCCTGGCCCTACCTTGAACAGCACACATCCCCGTCTCCCTGTTACACGGGAACCTGGTCTTCCCACAACTACTTGGGAAGTTTAGTTCAACGTCCTGTACACTTACTTGTGCCTGTTACAGGTAAAGGAGGGGAAACTACAATGTGAAGGACTGTTTTCAACCACAAGAAGTACATTTCATTGAAAGGACAGGAGACAAAAAGAACTCAGACAGGAGCCTGTGATGACAGGCACAGTGCCAGGATGGAGAGGGGAGAGGCCTTGCCTGTCCGTGGAGCAGAGGAGTGTCCGTGGAGGCGGGCGTAGAGATGGGCAGCTGTGCTGCTAGCGGGAGGCACAGGTAGAGAGGAGGCTGGGTGGGAGAGGGAGGCCAAGACAGAGGCTGACACTTGGCAGGTAAGCGAGGGAGTTGTGAGGAGCCGGAAGCCAGCAGTTTGAATGATTAGAGACTAGGTGCGAGGAAGGCAGTGCTGTGGGTCAGCTTGGAGCTGGAGTCTAGTAGTGGTCAAGGAGGCCCTGACCACCTGGGTAAGAAATCCACAATCTTATCCTTTTGCTGGGGTCATATTCACTCTTGATTATGTCCACCCCCCAACCATAGGATCATTCCTTTCATTCCTAAGGTCTTTGCTTAACTTCAGATATTTCTTAATCCTATAAACAGACTTATTGACTCATTTTTGTTTTCAGTCAATATTAAATGAGGGTCTTTCCTGCAGAGCTTTTAATCTGGACTGCTTAAGCTTTGACTGGGTTATTAAAAGTGTGCTGACATATGGGTCTCTTTTAGTGGCAGCCTCTTGCCATGTAAATATTATTATTTTCTATGATGTGGAAAAGGTCTGGAGAACTAGGCAGAGATAATTTTGAATAAGACAAGATATTGAATGCCCACAACTAACAACACAACATTCAAATGTATTGAAGTAAGCCACGATGATAAGTTCAGTTCAGTCGCTCAGTTGTGTCCAACTCTTTGCAACACCATGGACTGCAGCATGCCAGGCCTCCCTGTCCATCACCAACTCCTGGAGTTTACTCAAACTTATGTCCTTTGAGTCGGTGATGCCATCCAACCATCTCATCCTCTATTGTCCCCTTCTCCTCCTGCCTTCAATCTTTCCCAGCATCAGGGTCTTTTCAGATGAGTCAGTTCTTCACATCAGGTGGCCAATGTATTGGAGTTTCAGCTTCAGCATCAGTCCTTCCAATGAATATTCAGGACTGATTTCCTTTAGGATGGACTGGTTGGATCTCCTTGAAGTCCAAGAGACTCTCAAGAGTCTTCTCCAACACCACAGTTCAAAAGCATCAATTCTTTGGCGCTCAGCTTTCTTTACAGTCCAACTCTCACATCCATACATGACCACTGGAAAAACCATAGCTTTGACTAGATGGACCTTTGTTGGTAAAGTGATGGCTCTGCTTTTTAATATGCTGTCTAGGTTGGTCATAGCTTTTCTTCCAGGGAGCAAGCGTCTTTTAATTTCATGGCTGCAGTCACCATCTGCAGTGATTTCAGAGCTCAAAAAAATAAAGTCTTTCACTGTTTCCACTGTTTCCCCGTCTATTTGCCATGAAGTGATGGGACTGGATGCCATGATCTTAGTTTTCTGAATGCTGAGTTTTAAGCCAACTTTTTCACTCTCCTCTTTCACTTTCATCAAGAGGCTCTTTAGTTCTTCTTTGCTTTTAGCCATAAGGGTGGTGTCATCTGTGTATCTGAGGTTACTGACATTTCTCCCAGCAATCTTGATTCTAGACTGTGCTTCATCCAGCCCAGCATTTCTCATGATGATAGACTGGCAATATGTGAGCTCTATTGGAATGAAAAGGAGGAGGGGGGTTGATTTTATAGAGGGGTGAGGCAGCATGGGGAGAGGGTAGGAAAAGCTTGCCTTAAGAAGTCAGGTTTGGACAAAACCTTGGAAAGTGGAGGAGGGATCTGCCAACTGGAAGGCAGCGGGCAAGGCATGGAAGAGCACATAGGCACAGAAGCAGCCTGCATGGAGGCTGGCTCATTGAAGCAGAGGTGAGCCCTGAGAACTGAGAGGAGCCTTGCCACGGGATGCATATATATATATATATCCTTTTCAGATTCTTTTCCATTTTTGTTATTGTAAGACAATTGAATATAATTCACCATGCTATATAGTAAACCTTTGTTATTTTATGGGGCTTCCCTGATGGCTCAGATGGCAAAGAATCTGCCTGCAATGCAGGAGACCCAGGTTTGATCCCTGGATCGGGAGGATCCCCTGGAGAAGGAAATGGCAACCCACTCCAGTATTCTTGCCTGGAGAATTCCGTGGACAGAGGATCTGGTGGGCTACAGTCCATGGGTCACAAAGAGTCGGACACGACTGAGTGACTGACACTTTTTTGTTATTTTATAGATGGTAGGGTGCATCTGCTAATCCCAGACTCCTAATTTGTCCCTCCCTCGTGCCTTCCCCTTTGATAACGGTAAATTTGTTTTCTATGTCAAGGGGTCTGTTTCTGTTTTATAAATAAGTTCATTTGTATCATATTTTAGATTCCACATATAAGTGATATCATACAACAGACTTACTTCATTTAGTATAATAATCTCTAGGCCGATACGTGTTGCTGCAAATGGCGTTATTTCATTCGTGTGACTGAGTGATACTCCATGGTATATATGTACCAAATCTTCTTTATCCATTCATCTATTGATGGACATTTACACTGCTTCCATGACTTGGCTATAGTGCAGAGTGCACACTGGGATGAATGTATCTTTTTGAATTAGAGTCTTCATCTTTTCCTGATATGATTGCCCAGGAGTAAGATCGAGGGGTCATAGGTAAGTTGATTTTTTTTTTTTTTAGGAACCTCCATAATGTTTTCCATAGTGGCTGTACCAACTTACACTCCCACCAACATTGTAGGAGCATTCCTTTTCCTCCATGCCCTCTTGAGCATTTATTATTTGATGACGGCTGTTCTGACTGGTGTGAGGTGATAGCTCACTGTAGTTTTGACTTGCATTTCTCTAATAACTAGCAATGTTGAGCATCTTTTCATGTGCTTTTTGGCCATCTGTATGTTGTCTTTGGAGAAATGTCTATGTACATCTTTTGCCCATTTCTGATTCGTTTTGTAAATAATTGTATTTATTTTTGGCTGTGCTGCGTCTTGCTGCGTGGGGTTTTTTTCTCTAGTTGCGGAGACTGGGGGCTACTCTCTAATTGCAGGGCCCAAGTTTTTTTCACTGGGGTGGCTTCTCCTGTGGATCACGGGCTCTCAGGCACACGGGCTTCTGTAGTTGGGGCTCCTGGGCTCTAGGACACAGGCTCAGTAATTGTGGCACATGGGTTTAGTTGCGCCGTGGCATGTGGGATCTTCCTGGATCAGAGACTGAACTTGTGTCTCCTGCATTGGCAGGCAGATTCTTTACCACGGAGCCACCAGGGAAGGCTTTGATTGTTTTTTATTTTTCTATATTGAACTGTATGAGCTGTCTGTATATTTTGGAAATTAAGCACTTGTCGGTCACATTGTTTGCCAATATTTTCTCCCATTCTATAGGCTGTGTTTTTGTTTTGTTTACAGTTTTCCTTTGCTGTGCAAAAGCTTGTAAGTTTGATTAGGTCCTGTTTATTTTTATTTCTTCTGCCTTGGGAGACTGACCTAAGAAAATACTACTTTGATTTATGTCAGAGAATGTTTTGCCTATGTTCTCTTCTAGGAGTTTTATGGTGTCATGTCTTATATTTATTAATAAGTCTTTAAGCCATTTTGGGGTTTCCCTGATAGCTCAGTTGGTAAAGAATCTGCCTGCAATGCAGGAGACCCCAGTTTAATTCCTGGGTCGCGAAGATCCACTGGAGAAGGGGTAGACCACCCACTCCAGTATTCTTGGGCTTCCCTCGTGGCTCAGCTGGTAAAGAATCTGCCTGCAATGCAGGAGACCGGGGTTCAATCCCTGGGTTGGGAAGATCCCCTGGAGAAAGGAAAGGCTACCCACTCCAGTATTCTGGCCCGGAGAATTCCATGGACTGTACAGTCCATGGGGTTGCAAAAAGTCGGACATGACTGAGTGACTTTCACTTTAAGCCATTTTGAGTTTTTTTTTTGTATGGTGTGAGTGATTCTCCAAACTTCACTGGTTTACAAGCACCTGTCTAGCTTTCCCAGTACCACTTTCCTCCATTGTATATTCTTGCCTCCTGTGTTGAAGATTGATTGACTCTAGGTGTGTGGGTTTAATCTGGGCTCTCTATTCTATTCCATTGATCTATACGTCTGTTTTTGTGCCAGTCCTGCGGTATTTTGATTATTGTAGCTTTGTAGTATTGTCTGAAATCTGGGAGGATTACTGATCCTTTTCATCCTCAGTCTCTAATTCTGTGCGTGTGTTGGGGTGTATGTGTGTGTTTGAACCCATGACCTGCTGGTTCTCTTCCCGCCCATCAGGCTCTGTACAGCATATTGAAATTCTCAAGCTGTTCTGCTGAGGGTGGCCTAGGGAGCTGAAAATCAAGTGCAGCAGTGTAGAGATTTCTGATGGCCTAAATTACAGATTTTTAAAGAATACAATGCAAAAAGCTTTAGTCCAGGTTGTAAGGTATGGTTCTCCTAAAGATCACACTCCCCTAGACCGTTCTATGTGCGTTTTTTTGGGGGGGGGCCATGCTGGGTCCTCATTGCTGCGTGGGCTTTTCTCTAGTTGTGGTGAGCGGGGGGCTGTGCGTCTAGTTGGGGTGAGCGGGCTTCTCATCGTGGTGGCTTCTCTCGCAGAGCACGGTCTGTAGAGCGCACAGGGGCTCAGCAGTGTGGCCCTCGGGCTCTAGAGCACAGGCGCAATAGTTGCGGCACGTGGGCTTAGCTGCTGCACGGCATGTGGGGTCTTCCCAAATCAGGAATCAAACCCATGGCCCCTGCACTGGCAGGTGGATTCTTTACCACTGAGCCACTGGGGACGCCCTCTATGAGCATTTTATGTGCATGGGGACCTTGCTGAATTTGGTGAGGAAGGTGCTGAGCCGAGCTGGTTCCTCCTGGGAATGTGATCCACTCCCCAGGGCTGGCTGCTCTGTGCTCAGCATCCCCGGGACCCCTAACTCAGCCAATCTGACTTTGCTGTGCTGCTCTGGTTAGTGATCATCTTCTCTGCAAAGCTCTGTGCCTCACGCAGGAGAGCTTGCTCAGCACACGCCCTACCCAAGTATCCGACAGGAGCTTAAGTATGAGTGAGGTAACAGGAGCTGAAGTACGTAACAGGAGCTTAAGCGTGAGTGAAGAGTCGCAGCTTGGGGAGCGGGTAAGGAATGGCCCCAGAAGGCCCATGTGTGCCTGAGAGGTGTCACAGCTGGGTAGCTGTTGAAGAGAGAAACTGATTTTCTCAATCATTTGAGTTTGGCTAACTCAGAGTGAAAGTAAGTTGTGAGATTCTTTGGACAAGAAAGTCCTCAAATAATGGAGGCTGCTTTCAATGGAGAGGCAGTGTTTATTAATTAAGATGCTGAGGGGTTTTCCTGGCTGTCTCCAATGCAGGAGACAATGGGTTCGATCCCTGGTTGGAGAACTAAGGTTCCCACATGCTGCGTGGTGAGGCCAAATTTTTTTTTAAAAAGTAAAAGTAAGGTTACTTATTTATTAAAAAAAAAAAAGACATCTATCTTATTTTCCCCAAGGGCTGATTCCTCTAATAAGTACGTACTACCCTGTAACTTGCATCTTCAGAGTCTTATTCAAGGGGCATGCTCTGGGTGAGGCTGTCTGCAATCTAAATTTGCCTGAAAAAGGAAGCCTCTGCGAACATTGCTCCATGAGAAGCAAAAGGCCAAGACTCCTGTGTGGGGAACTGCCTGGGGACATCTGAACTCTCCACTATTACAGACAGAGTGGGATTAAGTTTGACTTTAAATCAGGAACAGCTGGCAGAGGATGAAAGCTCGGTGGGTTTTGCAGAGGTTGTCGTCACTGTGCTTATTTAACGGAAACCTGTCTGTGCTCTTATTTTCCCTGTATCATGAAGGTTGGAATCCAGATCAACCCTGATTTCTGCTTTAAGGAGAGGTGGCATCCAGTATTTTCCACTGGAGGGGTGCCTGCTGGGTGGGTGGGATTCCAGTTGGCACAGCGCTGGCTGGTGGGCTGCAGGACCCTGGGGTGGAGAGCTGCGGGGCTTCCTCCCCCTGGGTGGGTCCAGGAGATATGGTGGTTTCCTCCAGCTCCACCTGGGGGCAGAGAAGGCAGCTTCTAAAAGCAGGGTCTTGTCTGTCTAATGACAACTCACTTGTGCAAAGGATGCCCTTCATTCTGTGTCCTTCCCCTGGTGAGGACTCTCCTTCCGGTCACTCTTGTCTGCCTGTCTGACTCGACCAGAAGCACTAGAAGCTGAGAATGAAGCGTCACAGATGCCTCATGAAGCTCTTCCCCAGTGGACTTTTCTTTCTTTTTATTTTAACTTACTTTTTTATTGAAGGATAATTGCTTTACAGAATTTTGTTGTTTTCTGTCAAACCTCAACATGAATCAGGGGTATACATATATCCCCTCCCTTTTGAACCTCCCTCCCATCTCGCCCGATCACACCCGTCTAGGTTGATACAGAGCCCCTGTTTGAGTTTCCTGAGCCATCTATTTTACATATGGTGATATAAGTTTTGTTTTTTTGTAATTTATTATTATTTTTTTTGGAGGGTAATTACTTTACAGCATTGTATTGGTTTTGTCATACATTGACATGAATCTGCCACGGGTGTATACGTGTTCCCCATCCTGAACCCCCTCCCACCTCCCTCCCCATCCCATCCCTCAGTATCATCCCACTGCACCAGCCCCAAGGCACACTGTATCATGCATCAAACCTGGACTGGTGATCCATTTCACATATATTATACATGTTTCAATGCCATTCTCCCAAACTATCCCACCCTCGCCCTCTCCCACAGAGTCCAAAAGACTGTTCTATACATCTGTGTCTCTTTTGCTGTCTCGCATACAGGGTTATTGTTACCATCATTCTAAATTCCATATATATGTGTTAGTATATTGTATTGGTCTTTTTCTTTCTGGCTTACTTCACTCTGTATAATCGGCTCCAGTTTCATCCAACTCATTAGAACTGATTCAAATGTACTCTTTTTAATAGCTGAGTAATATTCCATTGTGTATATGTACCATAGTTTTCTTATCCATTCATCTGCTCATGGACATCTAGGTTGCTTCCATGTCCTGGCTATTATAAACAGTGCTGTGATGAACATTGGGGTACACATGTCTCTTTCAATTCTGGTTTCCTCAGTGTGTATGCCTAGCAGTAGGATTGCTGGGTCATATGGCAGTTCTATTTGCAGTTTTTTAAGGAATCTCCACACTGTTCGCCATAGTGGCTGAACTAGTTTGCATTCCCACCAACAGTGTAAGAGGGTTCCCTTTTCTCCGCATCCTCTCCAGCATTTATTGCTTGTAGACTTTTGAATCACAGCCATTCTGACTGGCATGAAATGGTACCTCATTGCGGTTTTGATTTGCATTTCTCTGATAATGAGTGATGTTGAGCATCTTTCATGTGTTTGTTAGCCATCTGTATATCTTCTTTGGAGAAATGTCTGTTTAGTTCTTTGGCCCATTTTTTGATTGGGTCGTTTATTTTTCTGGAATTGAGCTGCAGGAGTTGCTTGTACATTTTTGAGATTAATTCTTTGTCAGTTGTTTCATTTGCTATTATTTTCTCCCATTCTGAAGGCTGTCTTTTCACCTTGCTTATAGTTTCCTTTGCTGTGCAAAAGCTTTTAATTAGGTCCCATGTAAATTTCCATGTTACTCTTTTCATACATCTCACCCTCTCCTCCCCTCTCTGCATGTCCATAAGTCTATTCTCTGTTTCTCTCAGTGGACTTTTTCAAGGTGAAACGAAACCCTGTGCCTTCTGTCCAGGGAAGCCTCCCCACTCCCCTGCACTCCCCAGCCCCCTGCTTTCGGCTCTGAGGGTTGCCCTCTGGAGTCTCCAAGTGACTGCAGCATGGTGCCTGCAGAACAGCTTCCTCTGCTTCTCTATGAGGCAGTGCAGGCTTGCTGACTCACTGGGACCCAGTATTTCCCTCTCTGCTATTTATGGAACTTTCTCTAAGGTACTCAGCATTACATCAATGACTGCCTAAGGCAACCAGCCAGGGAGATCTCTTGTGTCCCTGAAATCACCAAAAAGCTGACATGCAGTAAGTGACCCATGAACTTTGCATGGAACCTGGGCAGTTTGCAATGCAAGAAGTGTAAAGAGGTCTTCTTCAAGGGATCTTGTGTCAGCAGACCCATGGACAGAATCCCTAGGAAGGGAGATTCTGCCCCTGACCCAGTAAGCCTGGGTGGTGTCTCATGGATCCATCACAGTCAGGAAATTCTCTCTCATCCTCAAACATCCTCGTTCTGAGAAAGGTCATTTCCTCTTGTTCTGTCCTTGCCAGGAACACAACCAGTGTGGCACTGTCTGTTATGTAATGAGCCAAAGACCTTTTAACCTAGGGACTCATAAAAGTTAGGGGCAGTCTCAAAAACACTGGGCAGTGGGTTCACATGAGAAATCGGATTTTGGTTCTAAATAAAAACATGATATTTTGCGTCTCCTTTCACTGTCCTCTGGGTAGTTTTCATATATCCACCAAGAGTACTATTCCTGGAAAAGGCTATGTTGTCTTTAAAAATTATTTTAAATTTGATTAAAATTTTTATTGAAATATAATTGACATATAACATTATATTAGTCTCAGGTGTACAACATATTGTTCCATTATTTGTGTATGTTGTGAAATGATCACGATAAGTCTAGTTAATGCACTACCACACACATTTATGTTTTCTTCTCGTAATGATAATTTTAAATCTACTCTCCTAGCAACTTTCAATATACAATACAGTATTGTTAACTAGTTACCAAGCTGTACATGACATCACCAGACTTATTAATTCTATAATTGGAAGTCTGTACCTTTTGATCACGTTCTTGTAACAACCACCAATCTGTATTTATGAGTTAGGTTTTTTTTTTTTAATTCCACATATAAGTGAGATCATGTGGTATTTTGTCTTTCTCTGATTTATTTTGCTTAATGCCCTCAAGGTACAGCATATTGTCACAAATAAACAGGATTTTATTCATTTTTTTATGACTGAATAATGCTCTGTATGTGTGAAGCCAAATTCAGACTTAAATTGAAGAAAGTAGGGAAAACCACTAGACAATTCAGGTATGACCTAAATCAAATCCCTAATGATTTGAAGTGAGAAATAGATTTAAGGGACTAGATCTGATAGAGTGTCTGATGTACTATGGATGGAGGTTCATAACATTGTACAGGAGACAGGGATCAAGACCATCCCCATGGAAAAGAAATGCAAAAAAGTAAAATGGCTCTCTGAGGAGGCCTTACAAATAGCTGTGAAAAGAAGAGAAGTGAAAAGCAAAGGAGAAAAGGAAAGATATAAGCATCTGAATGCAGAGTTCCAAAGAATAGCAAGGAGAGATAAGAAAGCTTTCCTCAGTGATCAGTGCAAAGAAATAGAGGAAAACAACAGAATGGGAAAGACTAGAGATCTCTTCAAGAAAATTAGAGATAACAAGGGAACATTTCATGCAAAGATGGACTCAATAAAGGGCAGAAATAGTAACGACTGAACAGAAGCAGAAGATATTAAGAAGAGGTGGCAAGAATACACTGAAGAACTGTACAGAAAAGATCTTCATGACCCAGATAATCACGATGGTGTGATCACTCACCTAGAGCCAGACATCCTGGAATGTGAAGTCAAGTGGGCCTTAGGAAGCATCACTAGGAACAAAGCTAGTGGAGGTGATGGAATTCCAGTTGAGCTATTTCAAATCCTTAAAGATGATGCTGTGAAAGTGCTGCACTCAATATGCCAGCAAATTTGGAAAACTCAGCAGTGGCCACACGACTGGAAAAGGTCAGTTTTCATTCTAAACCCTAAGAAAGGCAATGCCAAAGAATGCTCAAACTACCACACAATTGCACTCATCTCACACGCTAGTAAAGTAATGCTCAAAATTCTCTAAGCCAGGCTTCAGCAATACGTGAACCGTGAACTTCCAGATGTTCAAGCTGGATTTAGAAAAGGCAGAGGAACCAGAGATCAAATTGCTAACATCCGCTGGATCATCAAAAAAAGCAAGAGAGTTCCAGAAAAACATCTACTTCTGCTTTATTGACTATGCCAAAGCCTTTAACTGTGTGGATCACAATAAACTGTGGAAAATTCTAAAAGATGGGAATACCAGACCACCTGACCTGCCTCTTGAGAAATCTGTATGCAGGTCAGGAAGCAACAGTTAGAACTGGACATGGAACAACAGACTGGTTCCAGATAGGAAAAGGAGTACGTCAAGGCTGTATATTGTCATCCTGCTTATGTAACTTATATGCAGAGTATATCATGAGAAACGCTGGGCTGGAAGAAGCACAAGCTGGAATCAAGATTGCCGGGAGAAATATCAATAACCTCAGATATGCAGATGATACCACCCTTATGGCAGAAAGTGAAGAAGAACTAAAGAACCTCTTGATGAAAGTGAAAGAGGATAGTGAAAAAGTTGGCTTAAAGCTAAACATTTAGAAAACAAAGATCATGGCATCTGGTCCCGTCACTTCATGGCAAATAGATGGAGAAATAGTGGCAGACTTTATTTTTGGGGGCTCCAGAATCACTGCAGACGGTGATTGCAGCCATGAAATTAAAAGACGCTTACTCCTTGGAAGGAAAGTTATGACCAACCTAGACAGCATATTAAAAAGCAGAGACATTACTTTGTCAACAAACGTCCATCTAGTCAAGGCTATGGTTTTTCCAGTGGTCATGTATGGATGTGAGAGTTGGACTACAAAGAAAGCTGAGCACTGAAGAATTGATGCTTTTGAACTGTGGTGTTGGAGAAGACTCTTGAGAGTCCCTTGGACTGCAAGGAGATCCAACCAGTTCATGCTAAAGGAGATCAGTCCTGGGTGTTCATTGGAAGGACTGATGTTGAAGCTGAAACTCCAAAACTTTGACCACCTGATGCAAAGAACTGACTCATTGGAAAAGACCCTGTTGCTGGGAAAGATTGAAGGTGGAAGGAGAAGGGGACGACAGAGGATGAGATGGCTGAATGACATCACTGACTCAATGGACATGAGTCTGAGTAAACTCTGGGAGTTGGGGATGGACAGGGAGGCCTGGTGTGCTGCAGTCCATGGGGTCACACACAGTTGTAGAAGACTGAGCGATTGAACTGAACTGATAGATACACACAGCACATTTTCTCCATTCATCCACTGATGGACAGGTAGGTTGCTTCCATGGGTAGACTATTGTAAATAATGCTTTTTTCAACCTGTGTGTGCATGTGCTCAGCCATATCTGACTCTTTGAGACCCCATGGACTGTAGCCCCCCGGGTTCTTCTGTCCATGGAATTTTCCAGGTAAGAATCCTGCAGTGGGTTGCCATTTCCTATTTCAGAGTATCTTCTTGACCCAGAGTATCTTCTTGACCCAGGGATCACCATCTGCATTGGTAGGTGAAGTCTTAACCATTAGAAGGGCAGTGCGTGTGTGCTCAGGAAAGTCCCCAAATATTTTTTCACGTTAGTGTTTTCCTTCCATTCAGATAAACACACAGAATTAAAACTGCTGGATTGTATGGGAGTTCTGTTTGTATTTTCTGAGGATCCTCCATGCCATTTTCCATAGTGACCACACCAATTTACATTCCCACCAACAGCGCACGGGCTTCCCTGGTGGCTCAGATGGTAAAGAATCCACCTACAATGCGGGAGACCTGGATTCAGTTCCTGGGTGGGGAAGATCCCCTGGAGGAGGGCATGGCAACCCACTCCAGTATTCTTGCCTGGAGAATCCCATAGACAGAGGAGCCTGGCGGGCTGCAGTCCATGGGGTCGCAAAGAGTCGGACGCGACTGAGCGACCGCACAGCACACACAGAGTGCACGAGAGTTCCCTCCCCTCCACTTAGTATTTCCTGTGTTTGCCAACAGCCATACTAATAGTTAGGAGGCGGTCTCACTTTCTGGTTTAGACTTGCATTTCCCTGATTATTGGTGATGTCGAACATCCTTTCATACTTGTTTGGCCATCTGTATGTATTCCATGGAAAAACATCTTTCGGACTTTCAGCCCAATGTTTAATTGAACTGTTTGCTTTTTTACTATTGAGTTGCATGAATTCTTTAGAGTTTTTTTAAAGATATTAACTCCTTATGAGATATATGATTTGCAAATATTTTCTTCCATTTGGAAAGTGACCTTTTCATTTTGTTGATGGTTCCTTTGCTGTACAGAAGATTTTTAGCTTGATGTAGCCCCATTTGTTAATTTTTTGCTTTTGTTGCCTTTCATTTTGGTGTCAAATGCAAATTGTCATCACCAAGATCACTCTGAAGGAGCTTACTGCCTACGTTTACTTCTAGGAGTTTTGTGGTTTCAGGTCTTAGGTTCAATTCTTTTATCCATTTTGAGTTCATTTTTGTGTATGGTGGAAGACAGTTCAGTTAAATTATTTTGCAAGTGGCTGTCCAATTTTTCCCAGAATCTTTTATTGAAGAGACTGTCCTTTCCCCATTGTACATTATTGGGTCCTTTGTCATGAATTAATTGACCATATGTGCATGGGTTTATTTCTGGGATTGCTATGCTACTCCAATGATCAATATGTCTGTTTTTATGCCAATATCATACTGTTTTGATTTGCGTAGTTTTGTAGTGATAGTTTGAAATCAGGAGGCATGATGTCTCCAGCTTTGTTCTTATTTATCAAGATTGCCTTGGCTATTCGAGGTCTTTCATGGTGCCATACAAATTTTAGGATTGTTTATTCTATTTCTGTGAAAAACACCATTGAGATTTTGATAGGATTACATTGATTCTGAGGATTACTTTGGGTAGTATGGACTTTTTTTTAAAAAAATATTGATTCTTCCAGTTTAGTTCAGTTCAGTCACTCAGTCGTGTCCGACTCTTTGTGACCCCATGAATCGCAGCACGCCAGGCCTCCCTGTCCATCACCAACTCCCGGAGTTCACTCAGACTCACGTCCATTGAGTCAGTGATGCCATCCAGCCATCTCATCCTTGGTCATCCCCTTCAACTCCTGCCCCCAATCCCTCCCAGCATCAGAGTCTTTTCCAATGAGTCAACTCTTCGCATGAGGTGGCCAAAGTACTGGAGTTTCAGCTTTAGCATTACTCCTTCCAAAGAACACCCAGGACTGATCTCCTTCAGAATGGACTGGTTGGATCTCCTTGCAGTCCAAGGGACTCTTAAGAGTCTTCTCCAACACCACAGTTCAAAAGCATCAATTCTTCGGTGCTCAGCTTTCTTCACAGTCCAACTCTCACATCCATACATGACTACTGGAAAAACTGAGTATGCGATATCTTTCCACTCATTTGTGTCTTTAATTTCCTTCATCAATGTATTATAGTTTCCTCTTTTGTTTTTCTTTTTTCTTTAATTTTTATTTTATACTGAAGTAGAGTTGATTTACAATGTTGTGTTAGTTTAAGGTGTACAGCAAAGTGATTCAGTTATACATATATTCATTCTTTTTCAGATTCTGTTCCCACATAGGTTATTACAGAATATTAAGTAGAGTTCCCTGTACTATTCAACAGGTTCTTGCTGGTTATCTATTTTATATTAATATATAGTAGTGTGTATATGTTAATCCCAAACTCCTATTTTATTTTTCCTTCCAACGTCCTCCTACTGACCCCCCCACGCCCCCTCCCCCGCAATCATGAGGCTGCTTTCCAAGTCTGTGTGTCTGTTTCTGTATTATAAATAGTTTCATTTGTATCTTTTTGTTTTTTAGATTCCATATGTCAGTGGTATCATACGATATTTGTCTTTCTCTGACTTCATTTAGTATTATGCTCCACATGGAATTATGTCATTTTTTTCTTACAGCTGAGTAATATTCCATTGTATGTGTGTACCATAACTTCTTTTTTCCCCCAATTGTTTATTAACTGACCATATTACAAAAATGATCCTGGTAGATACCCTAGTTCATCCTTCTAATAAGCCTGCTGGTCTGGTCTTCCCTGTTGCCAGCATCTCCACCTTCTACAAAATGGATGGTCTTTTTCTTCATTCCACCTTGTGGAGAAGACAATTTAAAGGGCCACAGGAAGTTGTTTGCTTCTTTGAAAAGTTTTCCAACAGTATAGATCTCATGAATCAGATCCTCCATGCAGATGATGTCATATTTCCCAAGAGATCGAGCAATCAATGTGCTATCTTTCAGGGCAATTTGCTTCCTGTTGATTTTGCCATAACCACGCTTATAGATCAATTCATTTATGGACTTCAGATTTGGGGACCCTGAGAAGGAAATGGCAACCCACTCCAGTATTCTTGCCTGGAAAATCCCATGGATGGAGAAGCCCAGTAGGCTACAGTCCATGGGGTCGCAAAGAGTCAGACATGACTGAGCGACTTCACTTCACTTCACTTCATGCAATGTATGGCTCCACAATTCTCAGCATGTTAACTGAAGCCTTTTTGAGCTTCACGAAGGTCCCATTGAAGATCTGCTGGAGATGAAGGAACTGTATCACTTTTCGAACCTCTGGGCTCACACCTTTGATACCTTTGATCCTGATGACAAATGCCAATTTAGGTTCTGCAGGTACATAAAAGTTGCTGGCTTTTTGTGCCATCCTAGCCATTCAAATTTCAGTTCTGTACACCTGCCTGTATTCCTTGTGGTAATGCTTAACTTTTTCATAGATAAGCTTCCTCCTTCCCTTTTGAAGCATCTGTTGGGCAAACTTCTTTCTCAGGCACTTGATCTTAAGCTCTGCGAAATTCTTTCACTTTTTCTTAAGAGTTTCTGGCACAGCAGGAACCTTCTTTTTCTCTTCTGCACCCTTCATGGTTCCAGCCAGGGAAGAGGCTACCATAACTTCTTTAGTCATCTGTTGATGGACATTTAGGTGGCTTCAATGTCTTGGATATTGTAAATAGTGTTGCAATGAACATTAGGGCATACGTATCTTTTTGAACTATGGTATTCTCTGGGTATATGCTCAAGAGTGGGTTTGCTGGATCAAATTTCAGTTTTTTTAAGGAAACTCTATACTTTTCTATAATGGTTGTACCAACTTATTAATATATACTCACTAACAATGTAGAAGGGTTTCCTTTTCTCCCCACTTTCTCCAGCATTTATTGTTTGTAGACATTTTGATGATGGCTATTCTGACCAGTGTCAAGTGATACCTCGTTGTAGTTCTGACTTGCATTTCTCTAATAATTAGTGATGTTGAGCATCTTTTCATGTGCTCTTTGGCCATCTGTATGTCTTCTTTGGAAACATGTCTATTTAGACCTTCTGCCCATTTTTTTGTATTTTGGCATTGAGTTGCATGTGCTCCCTCTATATTTCTGAAGATTAATCTCTTGTTGGTTGCTTCATTTGCAGATATTTTTTCCCATTCTAAGGGTTGTCTTTTCATTTATGTTTATGGTTTCCTTTTTTGTGCAAGGTTTTTATGTTTAATTAGGTCCCATTTGTTTATGTTTGTTTTTATTTTCATTATTCTAGGAGGTGGATCAAAAAAGATCTTGCTGCAATTTATGTCAAAGAGCATTCTGCCTATGCTTTCCTCAAAGAGTTTAATAGTACCTGGCCTTACATTTAGGTCTTTAATCCATTCTGAGTTGAGTTTTGTGTGTGGTATTAGGGAGTGTTCTAATTTAATTCTTTTACATATAGTGGTCCAGTTTTTCCAGCAACACTTATTGAAGAGACTATTTTTCCTCCACTGTATAGTCTTCCCTTTTCTCATAGCTGGAGGCATGGGTTTATTTATACACTTTCTATCCTGTCCCATTGATCTATATTTCTGTTTTTGTGCCAGTACAAACCCATACTGGATTATCATGAGTGAGTGAAGTAGCTCAGTCATGTCCAACTCTTTTGCAACCCCATGGACTGTAGCCTATCAGGCTCCTCCGTCCATGGGATTTTCCAGGCAAGAGTGCTGGAGTGGATTGCCATTTCCTTCTCCAGGGGATCTTCCCGACCCAAGAATCGAACCCAGGTCTCCTGCATTGCAGGCAGATGCTTTACCGTCTTATCGTAGCTTTGTAATATAGGAAGTCAGGGAGCCTGGTTCCTCCAGTTCCTTTTTCTTTCTCAAGATAGCTTAGGCTATTCAGGGTCATTTGTGTTTCCATTTGTTGTTGCTGTTCAGTCGCTCAGCTGTGTCAACTCTTTGTGACCCCATGGACTGTAGCACGCCAGGCTTCCCTGTCCTTCACTATCTCCCAGAGTTTGTTCAAACATATGTCCATTGAGTTGATGATGCCATCCAACCATCTCATCCTTTGTTGCTCCCTTCTCCTCGTGCCTTCCATCTTTCCCAGCATCTGGGTCTTTTCCAATGAGCTGAAGTATTAGAGCTTCTTCAGCTTGTGTTTCCATACATATTGTAATTTTTTTTGTCCCAATTCTATGAAAAATGCCATTGGTAATTTGACAGAATTTGCATCAGATCTCTAGATTGCTTTGGGTAGTATAGCCATTTTCACTATATTGATTCTTTCAATCCAAGAACATGGGAATCTCTCCATTTATTTGTTTCACCTTCGATTTCTTTCATACAATCTTATAGTTCTCTGAATGCAGGTCTCTTGCCTCCTTGAAAGTGAATGTGTTAGTGGCTCAACTGTGTCTTTTTGTGACCCCATAGACTAGCCTGCCAGGCTCCTCTGTCCATGGGACTCTCTAGGCAAGAATACTGGAGTGGTTGCCATTTCCTTCTCCAGGGAATCTTCCTGACCCAGGGAGGTTTATTCCTAGATATTTAATTCTTTTTGTTGCAATGGTAAATGGGATTGTTTCCTTAATTGCTCTTTCCGATCTTTTGCTGTTAGCGTATAGGAATGTTAAGAGATTTCTGTCAATTAATTTTTAATCCTTCAGCTTTACTAAATTCAGTGATGAGCTCTAGTCTTTTTCAGGGCTTTCCTAGAGGCTCAGATGATAAAGAAACTGCCAAAAATGTAAGAGACCCAGGGTCAATCCCTGGATTGGAAAGATCCCCTAGAGAAGGGAGTGGCTACCCACTCCATTGCTAATTTGGAGTGGGTAGACTCCAGTGGCTACTCACTCCAGTATTCTTGCCTGGAGAATTCCCTGGACAGAGGAGCCTTCTGAGTGGTTTTTCTGTTGGCATTTTTATGGTTTTCTATGTATAGTATCATGTCATCTGTAAACAGCGACAGCTTTACTTCTTTACCAATACAGAGTTCTTTTCTTTCTTTTCTTCTCTGATTGCCATGGCTATGATTCCAAAAACTATGTTGAATAACTGTGGTGAGAGTGAACATCCTTGTCTTGTTCCTGATTTTAGAGAAAACGCTTCCAGATATTCACCTTGAGAATAATGTTTGTTATGAGTTTGTTGTATATTCCCTGTTGCTGCTGCCAAGTCGCTTCAGTCATGTCCGACTCTGTGTGACCCCATAGACCGCAGCCCACCAGGCTCCGCCGTCCCTGAGATTCTCCAGGCAAGAACACTGGAGTGGGTTGCCATTTCCTTCTCCAATGCATGAAAGTGAAAAGTGAAAGTGAAGTCACTCAGTTGTGCCTGACTTTTAGCGACCAAATGGACTGCAGCCTACCAGGCTCCTCAGTCCATGGGATTTTCCAGGCAAGAGTACTGGAGTGGGTTGCCATTGTTCCCTCTAAGCCCACTTTCTGAAGAATTTTTAAAATCATAAATGGGTGTTGAATTTTGTCAAAAGCTTTTTATGAATCTAATGAGATGATCGTGTGGTGTTTATTCTTCAATTTGTAATGTGGTGTGTCACATTAACTGATTTTGCATATATTGATTTCTTTCATCCCTGGGATAAATCCCACTTGATCATGGTGCATGATCCTTTTAATGTGTTTCTGGATTCTACTTACTATTATTTTGTTAAAGATTTTTGTGTCTATAATCATTATAATATTTGTCTATAATTTTCTTTTATGGTTGTATCTCTATCTGCTTTTGGTATCAGGATGATGGTGGCCTCGTAGAATGAGCTTGGGAGTATTCCTCCCTCTGCAGTTTCTTGGAAGAGTTTCAGAAAGGTAGGTGTTAGCTCATCTCTAAATGTTTGATAGGATTCACCTGTGAAGCCATCTGGTTCTGGACTTGTATTTGTTGGAAGAAATTTTTAAAATCACAGTTTCAGTACTTGTGATTGGTATTCACATTTTCTATTTCTTTCTGGTGGTCCCCCTGTCCTGCCTGTCACAAACCTGTTGCTGAGCCCTCCGCTGAGCCCCTGAAGCTCCCCTTCTGTCCCAGATTATCTCCCTGCCTGGGATGGCGCTTCCCCAGATGCAAGACCCTCGCCTCACCTTCAGCTCCCTACCAAGAGTTCAGGTCCTGTCCTGCTTTCTTTCCTCCTCCTTTTCCCTTCTTCCTTCTTTTGTCTTATCTGGTTACAAGGGGATCTCTCTTGTCCTTTTAGATGTCTCAGGTCCTCTGCTAGCATTCAGCAGATGGTCCACTAGAACTGTTGCAGGGAGAGATGAACTCTACATCCTCCTCCTTCCTTGCCTCCCCCTCTCTTTTCTTTTGCCTTGCCTGGTTATGTGGAGGTTATCTTGGCCTTCCAGAAGTCTGAGGTTTTCTACCAGTGTTCAGTAGATGTTCTGTGTGAATCATTCCACTTGTAGATGTGTTTTTCATGAATTTGTGGGAAGAGATAAGCTCCATGTCCTACTTCTCCATCATGTTGAATCCTCCCTCCAAAGTCTTACAGTTTTCAATGTACACATGTCATTGGCCTTCTTGTATAAATTTACTCCTAATTATTTTATACTTTTGATGCAGTTGTCAACTGTGTGTTTTTTAAATTTCTTTGTCTGATAGTTTGCTATTAGTGTGTAGAAACACAACAGATTTTTAATACTTTTGTATCCTGCAACTTTACTGAAGTTTTTAGTTCAAATAGTTTTCTAGCACAGGGTTTTGGATTTTTCTCTATAAAACAGCATTTCATCTGCAAGTAGTGACAGGTTTTACTTCCTTTTCATAAAAACATAACATGATTATATTTTAATAAAACACCATAGTAAATTGATGGCAACAAAATATGGTAGTTCATTGACATTGCATGACAAACGTTAATATCCTTTGGCCATAAATGAGTTCCTGGAATACTTACTTCTAATTTGGATGGCTTTTATACCTTTTTCTTGCCCAATTGCCCTGTCTAGAACTTGCAATACTACATTGAGTAAAAGTGATGAAAGTTGGAATCCTTATTTTGTTTCTAATCACAGAGGTAAAGCTTTCAGCTTTTCACCACTGAGTGTGATGTTAGCTGTTGGTTTGTCATACGTGGCTTTTTTATGTTGAGATATGTTCCCTGTATACCCAATATGTTGAAAGTTTTCCATAAATGTTGAATTTTGTCAAATGCTTTTTCTGCATCTATTGATTATGGTTTTATCTTTCATCCTGATAATGTATCACACTGATTGATCTGCAGATGTTAAACCACTCTTGCACCTCTGGAATAAATCCCACTTGAATATGTTGTACAATTCTTTTAATGTATTGTTGAATTATAGTTTGCTAATATTGTTGAATTATAGTTTGCTAATATTATTAGTTTGCTAATATTTTTATGGAGGATTTTTGCATCTCTGTGCATCAGGGATATTGACCTGTAATTTTCTTATGGTTTCTTATCTAGATGATTGGTGTCAGGGTAATGCTGGCCTTATAAAATGGTTTTGGAAGAATCCCCTCCCCTCTTTTTTGGGGCAAGAGCTTGGGAAGGACTGGTATTAATTTTTTCTTTAAATCTTTTATAGAATTCACCAGGGAAGCCATCTGACCCTGGACTTTTTGTTTGGAGGTTTTTGGTTACCAATTCAATCTCCTTACTAGTAATCAGCCACAGATTTTGTCTTGTGATTCAGCCTTGGTAGATTGAATGTGCCTTGGAATATATCCATTTCTTCTAGGCTATTGAATCTGTTGGCATCTAATTGTTCATAGTTCTGTTTCATGAGGCTTTGTGTTTCTGTGTTATCCATTTTAACCGTTCTTCTTTCATTTCTGATTTGAGTCCTATCCTTTTCTTAGTGAGTCTGGCAAAGGTTTGTCAATTTTGTTCTCTTTTCAGTGAACTGGCTCTTAGATTTACTGATCTTTTATATTTTTGTCTTTTAATTTATATCCACTGTGATCTTTACCATCTTCTTTCCATTGAGTTTGAGCTTCTTTGTTCTTCTACTAACTACTTGATGTATAAAGATAGGTTTGTTGTTTTTTTTTTTTTTAAGATCTTTTTTGTTAGGACTTCTTTTGCTATATCCCATAAGTCTGGCATGTTGTATTTCCATTTTTATTTATAACTGTGGAAAATTCTGTGGAAAGAGATGGGAATACCAGACCACCTGACCTGCCTCTTGAGAAACCTATATGCAGGTCTGGAGGCAACAGTTAGAACTGGACATGGAACGACAGACTGATTCTTGATTCTAGCTTGTGCTTCTTCCAGCCCAGCATTTCTTATGATGTACTCTGCATAGAAGTTAAATAAGCAGGGTGACAATATACAGCCTTGAAGAAGCACAAGCTGGAATCAAGATTGCCGGGAGAAATATCAATAACCTCAGATATACAGATGACACCACCCTTATGGCAGAAAGTGAAGAGGAACTAAAAAGCCTCTTGATGAAAGTGAAAGAGGAGAGTGAAAAACTTGGCTTAAAGCTCAACGTTCAACTAAGCTCAACTAAGATCATGGCATCTGGTCCCATCACTTCATGGGAAATAGATGGGGAAACAGTGTCAGACTTTAATTTTTTTGGGCTCCAAAATCACTGCAGATGGTGACTGCAGTCATGAAATTAAAAGACGCTTACTCCGTGGAAGGAAAGTTATGACCAACCTAGATAGCATATTCAAAAGCAGAGGCATTGCCAACAATGTTCCGTCTAGTCAAGGCTATGGTTTTCCAGTGATCATGTATGGATGTGAGAGTTGGACTGTGAAGAAAGCTGAGCGCCGAAGAATTGATGGTTTTGAGCTGTGGTGTTGGAGAAGACTCTTGAGAGTCCCTTGAACTGTAAGGAGATCCAACCAGTCCATTCTGAGGGAGATCAGTCCTGGGTGTTCTTTGGAAGGAATGATGCTAAAGCTGAAATTCCAATACTTTGGCCACCTCATGCGAAGAGTTGACTCTTTGGAAAAGACTTTGATGCTGGGAGGGATTGTGGGCAGGAGGAGAAGGGGACGACCGAGGATGAGATGGCATCACGGACTTGATGGATGTGAGTCTGAGTGAACTCTGGGAGTTGGTGATGGACAGGGAGGCCTGGCATGCTGCAATTCATGGGGTTGCAGAGTCGGACACGATTGAGCAACTGAACTGAAAGCATTTATTTCTCTTTTGCTTACTTCTTTGACCCATTGGTTGTTCAGCAGCATGTTGCTTAGTCTTACATACTTGTGAATTTTCTGGTTTTCTTATAATTAATTTCTAGGTTCATAATATTGTGGATGGAAAAGATACATTTTAAATCATCTTAAATTTACATAGACCTTTTTTTGACCTAACATATGCACTCCAGTACTCTTGCCTGGAAACTCCATGGATGGAGGAGCCTGCTAGGCTGCAGTCCATGGGGTTGCTAAGAGTTGGACTCGACTGAGCGGCTTCACTTTCACTTTTCACTTTCATGCACTGGAAAAGGAAATGGCAACCCACTCCAGTGTTCTTGCCTGGAGAATCCCAGGGACGGCAGAGCCCAATGGGCTGCCATCTGTGGAGTTGCACAGAGTCGGACATGACTGAAGCAACTTAGCAGCAGCAGCAGTAGCATGATCTATCTTGGAGAATAATTCCATGTGTACTTGAGAAGAATGTGTATTCTGTTTTCTGTCTGATCTATCCATTGATGAATGTGGAGTACTAAAGTCCCCTATTAATACTGTAATGTTATTTCTTTACGTTTGTTAATATTTGCTTTATATATTTAGGTGCTCCTATGTTGGGTTGTGGGCTTCCCTGCTGGCTCAGTGGTAAAGATCCAGCCTGCCAACATAGGGGATGCGAGTTCGATCCCTGGATCATGAAGATCCCCTGGAGAAGGAACTGGATACCTACTCCAGTATTCTTGCCTGGGAACTCCCATGGACAGAGGAGCCTGGTGGGCTACAGTCCATCCCAGTCAGACATGACTTAGTGACTAAACAATGTTGGGTTGCATAGCTCGTCTCAAATGTTGTATCCTTTTGTAGTCCCTTTATCATTATAAAATAACCTTGTCTCTAATTAGTCTATCTTTTACCATTCCTACACTTTCAGTCCGTGTGTATCCTTACACCTGAAGTAAGTATCTTATAGGCAACATATAGACGTACCTTGTGTTTTTATATCTATTCAGCTACTCTCTTGATTAGAGCATTCAGTCCATTTAGTCTTATTGTCATTCTGTTCATTGTTTTCTGGCTGTTTTGTAATTTCTCTTCTTTTCTTGCTCCTCCTTTGAAATTTGATGACATCTTGCATTAGCATGCTTAGATTTTCTTCTCTTTATATTTTGTGTGTTTTTTTTTTAATGGGTTTTTGCTTTAAGGTACCATGAGGCTTACAACTTATAAGTCTGTTTTAAATTGCTAAGTTTGAAAGCATTCTGAAGTTCTTGTTGTCCAGTTGCTTCAGTCGTGTCTGACTGCATTACCCAATGGACTGCCTCCAGCCAGGCTCCTCTGTCCATGGGATTCTCCAGGCAAGAATACTGGAATGGGTTGCCGTGCCCTCCTCCAGGGGATCTTCCCAACCCAGGGATTGAACCTGCGTCTCTTACATCTCCCGCATTGGCAGGCAGGTTCTCTACCACCAGCCCCTTGCTAAACCCCTCTAGTGTATTTTTCTCTGAAATTATTATATTTTTCAACTCTGTGACTTTTATTGCCACTTTCTTATATTTTCTTTCTTTTGTTGCAGGTCTCACTTTGTGCATCCCGTGTTCTGAACTCATGAGCGTCTTTATGACCATTGTTTTGAACCCATCATGAGGTAAATAACTTATCTCTGTATCATTAAGTTCTTTTTCTGAGATTTTTATCTTCTTCCATTTGCAGCATATTCTTCTGTTTATTTTCTTTGACTTTCTGTGTTGGTGTGTGTAGGCACTAGAGAAAACAGCCACTGCTCCTAGTCTGAAGTAGCAACCTCATGTAAAAGATAAAATTATTGTTCAACCCTGCCCTAGTTGGTTGTGTTTGTTTACGGAGCCTATTTTATTCTTAGTGGTTCCAAGAAGGGAGGGTGTTCCTAGACCTGTCAGTGTCCCAGAGGGGATAATCTGTCTGCTCCCTCTGTACTGAGCTCTGGGGTGATAACTAGTTAAGTCCTTATTGACCAGGGGTTTTTTTGCAGAAGCTAAGGCCTGTGGCCAGCAATTTTTATTTTTGCCTCTTTAAAACTAATTCTGTTACTTAACTAACACTTCGGGGGTTATTACATTCACTAGTTACACCTGACATACCTGTAAATCCTTCTAATTTTTGTGAACTGTGCTCTTCAACGCACTCTTTTGTAGAAGCAAAGGAGTATTCTCCAGCATGGTGAGTTTCATTTTCACTTTTCATATCAGTATCAGTCACTAAGGTTTTTTCACCTTTTTGTTGGTCTAATATTCAGACAGTTAGAACTATATTCTGTAGAATTACCATCTTCTAGCATACTAGTATATATGTTCCTCAGAAATTAGAGAAGGTATCTGCATGAAACTCACTGATAAATTCATGTTTATAATATACACATGGT
Organism: Ovis aries; assembly: GCF_016772045.2. Taxonomy (NCBI): domain Eukaryota; kingdom Metazoa; phylum Chordata; class Mammalia; order Artiodactyla; family Bovidae; genus Ovis; species Ovis aries. Next base: position 21,007,063 of record NC_056063.1, on the reverse strand, counting down.
TGGAACAAAGACCTAACAGAGCAAAATGTGAATAACACAGCAGTCACAAGTTGTAAATGAACTGGACCCTTGATGATGTCACATGGTGACATTAATTGTATCACCCTCTGAAAATGTATTGCACATCTCCATTTGATAATGTTTGGGTAACAAAGATGTATTAATGTGTGTCAATAATGTGTTAGGAACTATTTCTTTGCTACTGTGCCACTGAGCCTGTGAACATAAGCCTCACTGGCCACAAGAGCCAGGCTATCAGAGGATGTATCCTCAGGGTGGTAGCCACAAAAGCTGGGTCACCAGATATTTATAAGAGCTCCTTTCTCAGAGACTGTGGCGATTTGGAGCTGGGAAGACAGAAAGCATGAAGATGACAGTTGCCAGCTTCCCGGGTCTTTGCAGAGGACTGCAGTCATCCTCTGTGTGTGTGTGAGTGAGAGAGAAGCCTGGCTCACAGGCCATAGCTATGAAGGTAAGTTAAGAGGCTTCCTGTATAGGAGGATTGGGGCTTTTGATTCTCTTGCTTCTCTGCTGTTGCCTGGGGTTAGATAGTTAAGACGTCTTGACTTGTGACAGTCCTGTGGGACCTGTGAGTGTAAGCTCTGCTGTCCACCAGAGCTAGGCAACCAAGGGATTCCTCTGGGTGGCAACTGCAAAAAGCAGGGCATAAGATGAGTGCTCAAGCTCTTTCTAGGAGATGCCAGTGACTTGGCATGAAAGATAGCACCTTCCCGCCTCTGTTTTGGAGAGTAAGCCCCTGCACATGTGTTAAATTAGATGCCTGCCTCTTGGGCTGAAGCTTTAAGATAAACAAATTGACCTGTTGCACAGAAAGCCTTGGTATGTTTTAGTTGGCTGCCTCTGCTCTGGGCCCTAGAATGGGTGATTCTGCCTCAGCCCTTTAAGAATTCTATCACCTTCTGGGTTTCTTGGACACAAGTCCCAGTGGCTTTCAAAGCTAGAGGTTCTCAGAGTTAGGGATAACTTGTCTCTCAGGTGGGAGCCAGGAGAAGGAAATGGCAACCCACTCCAGTGTTCTTGCCTGGAGAACCCCATGGACAAAGGAGCCTGGTAGGCTACAGTCCATGGGGTTGCAGAGTTGGACACAACTGAGCGACTTCACTTTCAGGTGGGGGCCTTAAAAGCTGAGCTTCAAACCCTTTGCTCCTCGGGGACAGGCTGGGAGCTGTAAGAGCCCCTCTGATTGTGGGTCCTGGGGATACTATGTCTCAGCCTCTCCTACCTACTTTGCAGGAATTGCTCTGCTAGTTTTAGAAGAGGTTGTTCCACCTGTAGCTGGAGGTTTGCTGTGTCCATGGCAGGAGGGGAGTTGAGGCTCCTCCTGTGTCACCATCTTGAACCAGAACCCTGGGTTGTCTTTTTTGAATGGTTAGTAGAAAGAGAAGGGGAGGACTCAGGCAAGATTCACTCTCAAAGTAATCTGTGTAGGTTAGTCGCTCAGTCGTGTCTGACTTCTTGCAACCCCATGGACTGTAGCCCTCCAGGCTCCTCTGTCCATGAGGGTGCCCAAGCAGGAATACTGGAGACTTTTGCCATTTCCTTCTCCAGGGGGTCTTCCTGACCTAGGGATCGAACCTGGGACTCTGGCACTGCAGGCAGACTCTTTACCAACCGAGCCACCAGGGAAGCCTAATCTGTGTACATTTTGTCAAATCAGTGACATTTCTAGGTTGAAAGTTTGAAAATGTTCAGAGATTCTAGACCATATAGGGGAGAAGGCAATGGCACCCCACTCCAGTACTCTTGCCTGGAAAATCCCATGGACAGAGGAGCCTGGAAGGTTGCAGTCCATGGGGTCGCTGAGGGTCGGACACGACTGAGCGACTTCACTTTCACTTTCACGCATTGGAAAAGGAAATGGCAACCCACTCCAGTGTTCTTGCCTGGAGAATCCATGGGACAGGGGAGCCTGGTGGGCTGCCGTCTATGGGGTCGCACAGAGTTGGACACGACTGAAGCGACTCAGCAGCAGCAGGCCATATATGATGGCGGTTTAACCAAATCTTTGTTGGACAGTTACTTGTCTGTTTTTATCCTCTTTGTTATTATGGAACTGTAAGGTTTTCAGACTGTCAGGGCAACATACTAATTCTTTTCTTTCTAAAATGAAAGACAAGATAACGTATATCATTTTACCAAACTGGCAAAATGGCAGCAAAGTGATAGCTATCCACCTGGACAGGCTTCCTGCCAATGGTACATAGCCTTCCCAGCTTCACCCCACACACCTCTCCGAATGACCTTTCTAAATACAAACCTGACCCTGTTTCTCGGCAGGAGAGACTCACTGGCAAGCACTACAAGAACCTGTCTCCTCCGTCAAGCCTTGGGTCTTCCTAGAATTGCAATCTGTATGCTCTAGTCATTTGGAACTGCCGTCATTCCCAGACAAGCCCTGCTACCCCTGATGCCTGTCTGCCTGGAGAACATCTGCCCGTCTTCGGAGACCAAGCCTAAGGTGATGCTGTGAAGCCTTATCCGACCACTTCCCTTCTTTTGTGAACAAAATGCGCTCATTTCTCTTGGCCATGTAAGGAGGAGTGGAATTGCTGGGGCACAAGGTGAGCAACTGTTAGTTTCAGCGGGCACTTCCAAAGAAATCGACATCAAACCGATTGTCCCAATGTATGGTTCTACCAGGAGTTTACAATTATTCCAACTGCTTTATATCCTCACCAACCTTTATGGTTAGCACTCTTTCATTTCAGTCATTTTGGTAGGTGATGGTGTTTCATCATGCTAGTAACTGGCATTTTCCAGCTGACTAGTAATATTTTCTTTTTATGTTTATTGGCCGTTTGAATATCCTCTTTAGTGAAGCACCTGCTCTTTGTATACAGTATTTTCTAGATTCTTTTCTTGGATGTATGCATTCTAAGTATCATTATCCAGTCTGTGGCTTGTCATCTTACTCTCTTTTTGGTGTCTCTTGATGGGCAGGAGTTCTTTTTTTTTTAAGACTAGTAATAACTTTATAAAGAAAAATAAGATAAACATTTGCTATTCCACCCAGCAGCCATTCTGAATCAGAGGTCAAAAGACACAGTGAAAAGAGGCTTGAAAAAAAAAAAAGAGGCTTGGATCTCTGAGGACTATGGGCTGCCAAAAATAGGAGAGAGAAGCAAGCATCCATCATTATTAAGCTTTTGTTTTTTTTCAAGCCTCTTTTTCAGTTGAACCTGAGCTTACAAATCACCACAACAAACATTTTGCATAGAAGTACATTTATGTATTTGAAGGAACTGGGTTTAATTGTAAAATTTTTACTTAGTGCAGTAAGGCATTTAGGAGCTGGGTTGATTGACCTCTAACACCTATCCTTTATATAAGTATTTTTTTAAAAAATATTAATACATTCATATTTGTACAAAAATTACTACTGAAAAATATACAGATACATATATATAAGATATATGTATTTTTATCTCACACATTTTCTTGGTGTTCAGTCTATTTAGTATCTTCTGTAATGCTTACCACACTTTCCCAAGATCTGATAATGATATTAAACAAAGGTGGTCCCTGAGGCAGCCCCTCAGATATTTCTTGACTTAAAATTTTTTCATCATTAGATATTGCTACCACTATCCAATAATACTACAGTCCTCATTTTTCCCCCATCAAAACCAAATATAAATATAGTTATATGTATGAAAGCACCTTAAAATTCCCTTGATCATAAGTAGTAAGCATTACAGAAATAGTCCTTGCCACAGTTTAATGAGGAGATCCTAAAAGTAGCCGAAATGATTAACAACTTAAGCAAGAATCCCATTTTTGAAATTAGAATGAAAGAACTGATTTGGGAGAATGGCATTGAAACATGTACAATATATATGAAATGAATCGCCAGTCCAGGTTCGATGCATGATACTGGATGCTTGGGGCTGGTGCACTGAGACGACCCAGAGGGATGGTACGGCAGGACGGGCACGTGTATACCTGTGGCAGACTCATGTTGATGTATGGCAAAACTAATACAATATTGTAAAGTAATTAACCTCCAATTAAAATAAATAAGAGTGAAGAATACAGACATGAACTATGCGGGACATAATCAAAAGAACATCTTCACTTTGGAGTCTTAGAACAGAGAAGGGATAAAGGGACGAAATCTTATTCAGAGAAATATTGGCTGAAAAAGTCCCAAATTTGGGGGACGAGATGGCCATCCAGGTAAGGGAAGCACAGAGATAACACCCAAAGAGATCCTCGCTAAGACACATTATAATCAACCTCTCAAAAATCAAAGTCAGGACAGTGAAAGCAGCGAGAGAAAATCATATCCAGGGAATTCCGATAGAACTGCAAAGCTTTCAGCAGAGACCTTGCAGGCCTAGAGACAGTGGGAATATATTCAAAGCACTTAAGCAAACCAAACCTGTCGCCCAGAAGTGAGGGCAAGGTCAAGACCAAACCAAAGCATGAGGGAATTTAATCACCATTAGACCCGCTTCCCAGGTGGCTCACAGATAAAAAATCTGCCCGCCAATGCAGGAGAACTGAGACATGGGCTTGATCCCTGGGTCAGGAAGACCCCCCTGGAGGAAGAAATGGCAACCCACATGAGTGTTCTTACCTGGGAAACCCCTTGTACAGAGGAGCCTGGCAGGCTACAGTTCATGGGGTCGCAAAGAGTCGGACACAACTGAGTATCTGAGAACACAGACCTGCCCTACAAGAAATGCTAAAGAAAGTTCTTCAAACTGAAACAAATTAAAATGAAAACATACTGAAATATAATACTGGTAAAGGTGAATACGTATAGTCATATTCAAAATACTCAATATTTCAGCGGTGGTATATAAATCACTTTGATATCTAGCATATAGGTTAAAGACAACAGTGTTGAATGCAAGTAACTGTAGCTGAAACATGTTAATATAACTTTTATAAATATAACAATATAGATGTTTAATATATGGGGCTTCCCAGGTGGTGCCAGTGGTAAAGAACCTGCCTACTAATGCAGGAGATGTGAGAGACACAGGTTCGATTCTTGGGTCAGGAAGATCTCCTGGAGAAGGGAATGACAACCCATCCAATATTATTTTAATGTAACATTTATAAATATAAGTTGGGACATCAACATAATCTGAGGGGGCAGGTAAATAGGTGGATCTTTCTTAAGTAATGGAAGGTGTTATAATCATCTATTTTTAGCTGATAACTATAAAACATATTATGAAAGCCTCATGTAACCATAGACTAAAACCAGATAATAGATACAAAATGATAAGGAATAAAGGAATCAAAGCAAACTACTACAAAAAGATAATCCAATTCACAAAGAAAGACAGCAAAAGGAACCAAGGAATGACAAAACAATCAGAAATAAATTAACATTGGTGATAGTAAGTCTTTAGCTATCAATAATTAGTGTAAATGGGCTAAAAATTGGTTGCTGCTGCTAAGTCGCTTCAGTCGTGTCCGACTCTGTGCGACGCCATAGACGGCAGACCACCAGGCTCCTCCGTCCCTGGGATTCTCCAGGCAAGAACACTGGAGTGAGTTGCCATTTCCTTCTCCAATGCATGAAAGTGAAAAGTGAAGTCGGTCAGTGGTGTCCTACTCTTCAGGACCCCATGGACTGCAGCCTACCAGGCTCCTCTGTCCATGGGATTTTCCAGGCAAGAGTATTGGAGTGGGGTGCCATTAAAACTGGTTAAATGGATTAAAAATAAGACCCATCTGTATCTGCCTACAAGAATATCACTTAAGCAGTATAGATACTCACAAGCAGAATGTGAAGGGATTGGAAAAGATATTTGAAGCAAATAGAAACCTAAAGAAAGCAAAGGTGGTTATACTCATATCAGACAAAATAGATATTAAGTCAAAAACTTAACAGGAGACAAGGTCATTATATAATGATGAAGGTGCAATTTATTAGATACATAAACTGAAAGATATGCACACCCAATATTAGAGTGTCTAAAATATTAATTATTTTAAAATATTATACAGACAACAATACACCACTTGAAACAGTGGGTAGACTATCCAGGTAGAAAGTCAAGAAGGAAATAATGGGCATAGATGATGCTCTAGAACACATGGACCGACAGACACATACAGGACAAAACATTCTCCAGAATAAATCACAATGTCTTAGCAAATTTAAGAAGGTCAAAATTATACCAAGTATCTTTCCCAACCACAATGGTATAGAGCTAGAAATCTATACCAGGAGGAGAGCTGAAATGTTCCCAAGTATATGGGGATTAAAAAACACGCTCATGAAAAACAAATGGATTAAAGAAGCAATCAAAAATAAAATTAAAAATAGCCTAAAACAAATGAAAATAATAGCACAACATATAAAAACCCATGGGATGCTGCAAAGGCAGTTCTGAGAAGGAAGTTTAGAGTTAAACATCTCAAAGAACTAGAAAGAGAAGAAGAAACTAAGCCCAAATTTAGCAGAAAGGCAATAACAAAGATCAGAGCAGTAATAAACGAAATAGAGATTGAAAAGATAATAGAAGAGATTTACTGAATAATAAATTCAGTAAGTTGCAGGATATAAAATCAATATACAAAAACCTATTGCATTTCTGTATAGTAATAATGAACTATCACAAAGAAAAGTTAAAACCGTCCAACGTGAAATTGTATCAAAGTTCTGAGGAATAAATTTGACCAAGGAGATCAAAGACCTGTACACTGAAAACCATAAGACACTGAGGAAAAAATTAAGACACAAATAAGTGGAAATATATTCTGGGTCCTAGATTGGAAGAATATTGTGAAAATGTCCATGTTACCCAAAGCCAGCTACAGATTCAATGCAATCCCTATCAAAATTCCAAAGACATTATCACAGAAATAGAACAATCCTAAAATTTTTTGTAGAACCACAAAAGACCTTGAATATCCAAAGCAATCCTGAATATCCAAAGGAATCTTGAGAAATAAGAACAGAGAAGCATTAAGCCTCCTGATTTCAAATTATATTACAGAATAGTAATGGTAATCAACTGTGATGTTGGAGAAGACTCTTGGGAGTCCCTTGGACTGCAAGGAGATCAAACCTGTCCATCCCAAAGGAAATCAGTCCCGAATATTCATTGGAAGGACTGACGCTGAAGCTCCAATACTTTGGCTACCTGTTGCAAAGAGCTGATTGATTAGAAAAGACCCTAATGCTGGGGAGGATTGAAGGCAGGAGAAGAAGGGGACAACAGAGGATGAGATGGTTGGATGGCATCACCAACTCGAAGGACATGAATTTGAGTAAGCTCTGGGAGTTGGTGAAGGACAGGGAAACTTGGCGTGCTGCAGTCGATGGGGTTGCAAAGAGTCGAACACAACTGAGTAACTGAACTGAATGGCAATCATAATAGTATGCTATTGGAATAAAAACAGACACATCAATCATTGCAACAGAATAGAGAGCCCAGAAATAAACCCATACATATACGGTTAATTTATGCCAAAGGACTCAAGTATATACAATGGGAAAAGAGAGTCTCTTCAGTAAAAGATGTCAGGAAACTGGATAGCCACTTGCAAAAGAATGAAATTAAACCATTCACTCCATACACAAAAATGAACTCAAAATAGATTAAAGACCTGAATATAAAACTTGAAACCATAAAACTTCTAGAAAAAACAGTAAGCTCTTGAGACTGATCTTAATGATGGTGACTTGAATTTGACACCAAAAGCAAAGGCAACGAAGGCAAAAATCAAAAAGTGAGAAGAGAATACATCAAACTAAAATCTTCTGCACGGCAAAAGAAACCATTAACAAAGTGAAAATGCAATCTGCCAAATGGGAGAAAATATTTGAAAATCATATATCTGATAAAGGGTTAATTATCCAAAATATAAAAAGAACTCATACACTCAATAGCAAAAAAAAAAAAAAAAAAATCCAATTAACTAACAGTCAAAGGATCTGAACAGACATTTTTCTAAAGAAGACATATCAGTGGCCAACAGGTACACAAAATGGTGCTCAAGGTCACTAATATCTTGGAAATGCAAATTAAAACCACAATGAGATATCATCTCACCTATTAAAATGACTACTGTTAAATAGACAAGAAATAACAGTGTTGGGGAAAGTATAGAAAAATGGGAACCCTTGTGCACTATTATTGAGAATGTAAATTGGTATAGTCACTATGGAAAAGAATATGGAGCTTCTCAAAAAATTAAACACTAACTCAAGCATATCTTCACCCCCATGTTCATTGTGGCATTATTTACAATAGCCAAGACACAGAAGCAACCCAAGTATTATTAACAGATGAATGGGTAAACAAAATGCAGGTGTGTGTGTGTGTGTGTGTGTGTGTGTGTGCGTGTGTGTACACACACACACTGGAATATTACTCAGTCATACAAAGGAAATCTTGCTATTCTGGACAACATGGATAGACCTTGTGGTCATTTTGCTAAGTGAAACAAGTCAGACAAAGACAAATATCATAAGATCTTGGTTACACGTGGAATCAAAAAAGGAAACAAAATGAGCTTACTGATACAGAGAACTGCTGCTGCTGCTGCTGCTAAGTCGCTTTAGTCGTGTCTGACTGTGCTACCCCATAGACGGCAGCCCACCAGGCTCCCCCGTCCCTGGGATTCTCCAGGCAAGAACACTGGAGTGGGTTGCCATTTCCTTCTCCAGTGCATGAAAGTGAAAAGTGAAAGGGAAGTCGCTCAGTCGTATCCGACTCTTAGCGACCCCATGGACTGCAGCCTACAAGGCTCCTTCGTTCATAGGATTTTCCAGGCAAGAGTACTGGAGTGGGGTGCCATTGCCTTCTCTGATACAGAGAACAGGGTATTATTAATAATTGCCAGAAATAAGTTGAAAGGGTCAGTAAAATAGGTAAAGTGGACACAAACATATAAAATCCTAGTTATAAAATAAGTCCTAGGAATGTAATATACAACATGGTGACTCTATTAATAATAGTTTGTTATATATAAAAAAGTTGCAAAGAGTATATCTTAAAAGTTCTCTTTAGAAGAAAAAATTTTTTCTATGTTTGATGATAAATGTTAATTAGACTCATGATGATTTTGCAATATATACAAACACTGAATCATTAGGTTGTATACCTGAAACAAATATAATGTGATAAGTCAATTAGACCTCAATAGAAAGAAAACCCTAAAGACTCCAATAAAAACTATTAGAATAAATGAATACAGTAAAGTTGGGGGATACAAAATCAATATCATGTGCATTTCTATACACTAACAATGAATTATCTGAGATTAATAATTTCATTTACAGTAGTACTATAAACAACAAAATACTTAGCAATAAATTTAACCAAGGAGATGAAAGATCTGCACACTCAAAACTAAAATATTGAAGAAAACTCAAATAAATTGAAAAAAATCTCACTTCTAGATTGGGAGAATTAATATAATGAACAGTCCATAGCACCCAAAGTGGTCTATAGACTTAGTGGAATCAAAATAAAAATTCCAATGACATTTTTTACAGAAACAGAAAAAATTACCCTAAAATGGGAAAGGAGTACATCAAAGTTGTATTTTGTCACCCTGCTTATTTAACTTATATGTAGCGTACATTATGCAAAATGCTGGGCTGGATGAAGCACAAGCTGGAATCAAGATTGCCGGGAGAACTATCAACAACCTCAGATACGATACCACTCTAATGGCAGAAAGCAAAGAGGAACTAAAGAGCCTTCTGATGAAGGTGAAAGAGGAGAGCGAAAAAGCTGGCTTAAAACTCAACACTCAAAAGATGAAGATCATGGCATCTGGTCCCATCACTTCACAGCAAACAGAAAGAGGAATAGTGGAAGCAATGACGGATTTTATCTTCTTAGGCTCCAAAATCACTGTAGATGGTGACTGTAGCTATGAAATTAAAAGATGCTTGCTCCTTGGAAGGAAAGTTATGAGAAACATAGCATATTAAAAAGCAGAGATATCACTTTGCTGACAAAGGTGCATATAGCCAAAGCTATGGTTTTTCCAGTAGTCATGTACAAATGTGAGAGCTGGACCATAAAGAAGGCTGAGTGCCAAAGAACTGATGCTTTTGAATTGTGGTGCTGGAGAAGACTCTTGAGAGTCCCTTGAACATCAAGGAGATCAAACCAGTCAATCCTAAAGGAAATCAATCCTGAATATTCATTGGAAGGAAATGATGCTAAACTTCAATACTTTGGCCACCTGATGTGAAGAGATGGCTCACTGGAAAATATCCTGATGCTGGGAAAGATTGAGGGCAAGAGGAGACAGGGGTGGCAGAGGATGAGACGGTTGGATGGCATCACTGACTCAGTGGACATGAGTTTGAGTAAACTGCGAGAGATGGTGAAGGACAGGAAAGCCTGGCGTGCTGCAATTCATGGGTTGCAAAGGGTTGGACACAATTTAGTGACCGAACAACAACAGCAAAGTGTTTTTGGAACCATAAAACACTTCAGATAGCAAAAGTAATCCTGAGAAAGAACAAAGCTGGAGACACCACATTATCTGATTTCAAAGGGATAGTGATCAAAACTGTATGTTTTTATGGTATGGCATAAAAACAGACACATAGACCAATGGAACAAAATTCAGATCCCAGAAATAGATCTATGCATATACAGTCAACTGATATTTGACAAAGAAGTCAAGAATACTCTAGAGAAAAGACCCATCTGTTTAATAAGTGGTGGTTGGAAAACTGAATATTCACACTTAGAAAAGAATGAAACTAGGCCCCTATTTTATACCACTCACAAATATTAACTTGAAGTGGATTAAAGACTTAAAGTAAGCCTGAAACTATAAAACTCCTAGAAGAAACACAGGAAAAAAGCTTCTTGATATGGGTCTTGGTAATAATTTTTTGAATATGACATTTAAACCATAAACAGCAAAATAAAAAAATATACAAGTGGGACTAGATCAAATAAAAAGCTTCTACATAGCAAAATAAAGGATCAACAAAGTGAAAAGACAACCTATGGAATGGAAGAAGATATTTGTACACTGCAAATTGATAAGGGGTTAACATAAACAAGGAACTCACACAACCTAATAGCAAAAACAAAAAATGACCCAAACAAAATGCGTCAAGGACCTGAACAGACAATTTTTTCAAAGAAAATATATGAATGGCCAACAAGTACATGAAAAGGTTTTCAACATCACTAATCATTGGGAAATGCAAATTGAAACCACAATGAAATATTACATCTTATTTGTTGCAAAGGCTGTCATCAGAAAGACAAGAGATAATGAATGCTGATGAGGGTGGAGAAAAGAGAATCCTTGTGCATTGTTGGTGAGAATATGAACTGATGCTGTTGCTGCTAAGTCGCTTCAGTCGTGTCCAACTCTGTGCGACCCCATAGATGGCAGCCCACCAGGCTCCGCTGTCCCTGGGATTCTCCAGGCAAGAACACTGGAGTGGGTTGCCATTTCCTTCTCCAATGCATGAAAGTGAAAAGTGAAAGGGAAGTCGCTCAGTCGTGTCTGACTCTTCACGACCCCAAGGACTTCAGCCTATCAGGCTCCTCCGTACATGGGATTTTCCAGGCAAGAGTACTGGAGTGGGGTGCCATTGCCTTCTCCGATGAACTGATGTAGCCACTATGAAAAACAGTATGAAGTTTCCTCAAAATATTGAAAACAGAGCTACCATATGATCTAGCAATTCTACTGCTGGGAATATATCCAAAGGAAATAAATTCACTATGTCATAGAAGTATCTGGACTCTTCATGTTCATGGAGAAAGTGAAAGTGAAGTCGGTCAGTGGTGCCCGACTATTTACAACCCCATGGACTGTAGCCTACCACACTCCTCCATCCATGGGATTTTCCAGGCAAGAGCACTGGAGTGGGGTGCCATTGCCTTCTCCAGGGAGATCTTCCCAACCCAGGGATCGAACCCAGGTCTCCTGCATTGTAGGCAGATGCTTTACCACCTGAGCCACCAAGGAAGTCCTAAAACAATAAATGGTAGCGCTGTTTGTAACACCCAAGACATGGAAGCAACCTAAGTGTCCCTCAACAGATAACGAAAATATGTTATATATCCCCATGGAATACTATTCAGCCTCAAGAAAGGAAACCTTGCCATTTGTGACAACAGGTGCGTGTATACATGCCAAGTTGCTTCAGTTGCATCCAACTGTTTGTGACCCTATGACTGTAGCCCACCAATATAGGTATAAGTGGACCCATGCAGTTCAAACCCATATTGTTTAAGGGTCAGCTGTACTTTGGACTGTAGCTTGCCAGGCTCCTCTGTCCATGCAGATTCTCCTGGCAAGAATACTGGAGTGTGCTGCCATGCCGCCCGTGGGGGAATCTTCCCAATCTGACTTACTTTACTACCTTAATGCCTTTGTCAGATAAAGACAAACACAACTTATATGTGGAATCTAAAAACACTGAACTTGTAAAAACTATAAGATGGTGGTTATCAGGAGCTAGGGTAGGGGAAGCAGAGACTAGTTATTTCAAGGTACAAACTTGTAACTAGTAGATAAGTAAGTTCTGAAGATCTAATGCACAATTAGATATTTCTTGTCATCAATACTATATTATAAACTTCAAAGTTGCTGAGAGCTTAGATTTTAGTCATTCTTTGTACAGTGTACACACACACACACACACACATACAAGACATGATAAAGCTTTTAGCTAACTACTGGGCAGCTGAGGATGCGATGGCTAGTTAGCATCACCAACTCAATGGACATGAGTTTGAGCAAACTCCAGGAGACAGCAAAGGACAGGAAAGCCTGGCATGCTGCAGTCCATGTGGTTGCAAAGAGTTGGACATGACTTGGCAACTGAACAACAACAAACTTTAACTACTGAAGTAATTGTATTGCAATATATAAATGTTATCAAAACAACACATTGTGTGCCTGAAAATTACACAATGTTATCTATCCATTATATCTCAATAAAAATAATTTTTTTAAATCCCATTTTTATTTTGAGCATTAATCAAGAGAATCTAGTTTTGAATTATCCAGATAATTGTTTCTGAGGGTATAACGCTAGCCTGTGGGACTGAACTTTAACCCATTACTATATTGTAGGCGAGAGGATTATTCATTTAACACACACATTTGGAAGGATTATTCATTTAAGTACACACACACACACACACACACCTGGAAGCCTAACTGGGATCTTAGACACTTCATTTAACTCAAGGTTTCTCAATTCAGCACAACTGATTTTTGGCTGGATAGTTCCTTGCTGTGTGTGTGTGTGTGGGGGGTGTCTTACGCATTAGATGCTGCCCAGCAGATGTCAGCAGAACCCCTGTTCTCCCCACCACATGAAGACAGCCACAAATGTCTCCAGACATTGCCCAATGTTCTCAGACACAAAGAGCTACAAAAAATGCCCCCAGTTGAGAACCACTGCTTTTGTATTACGGAAACATATGGTTTTTCCAGTAGATGTATGGATGTGAGAGTTGGACTGTGAAGAAAGCTGAGCGCCAAAGAATTGATGCTTTTGAACTGTGGTGTTGGAGAAGACTCTTGAGAGTCCCTTGGACTGCAAGGAGATCCAACTAGTCCATTCTAAGGGAGATCAGTCCTGGGATTTCTTTGGAAGGACTGATGCTAAAGCTGAAACTCCAGTACTTTGGCCACCTCATGCAAAGAGTTGACTCATTGGAAAAGACTCTGATGCTGGGAGGGATTGGGGGCAGGAGGAGAAGGGGATGACAGAGGATGAGATGGCTGGATGGCATCATGGACTCGATGGACCTGAGTTTGAGTGAACTCCAGGAGTTGGTGATGGACAGGGAGGCCTGGCGTGCCGCGATTCATGGGGTCTCAAAGAGTCGGACATGACTGAGTGACTGAACTGAACTGAATGCCTTTCAGTAAATTCAGCAGTCAAAATTTTAGGAATGCCTCATCATTTTTAAATTAAATTTTTGTTCTTATAAACTGATAGGTGGACAGTTTTAAAAACAAAGCACAGCCAACCCTTAAACAATATAGGGTTGAACTGCATGGGTCCACTTATACATGGATATTTTCCATAGTTGAGAACTACAGTACTATATGGCACGAATGGATACAGAGGCCAACTCTTAAGCCATGTTTAGATGAATCACCACATTGTTCAAGGGTCCACTCTATAGTTCTACAAAGCTTATGGGAGAAAAAAAGAAGGTTCTGTAAAAGCTTCTGCAATGACACAGTCTGGTGTGTAAGCCACCAGTCTGTCCACTCCCTCCAGTCTCCTACCTGAACAAGTGCTGGAAACCCAGCAGCCCGTGTTCCCGAGGCCAGTCAGGGCGTGTGCGGGGCTTCGGGACTGTTGAGAGTACAGACCTGGATCTCCCCCTCCTGGGTTCACTCCAGCACTCTCACCCTCAGCATCGCTTGCCATCCTCGGGTCTAAGTCACTGGCCACCTTTTTCAGAGAATAAGCTTCAGTTCTGATGCAATGAGGGAGAGGTGGCTGATTTGGGGTTCTGTTGCTATGTGTGGGTTCCAGTACAACTTTATGTACAAAAATAGCAGGCCACTTTTGGCTTGTGGTCTTTGGTCTGTTGCTGCCTGTCAGCTGCCCTTTAAACTAATTGTAAACCAATTTTCCAATTTTACCACCCACTCTCCAAGGCACAGACACCATGCATGAACTCCGCCCCGTCTCCCTGGGCTTGACCACCTCCCTCCTGCCTTTCCTCCAGGCTCCAACAACAAAGGACCCGGGGCATCAAGTCTCGGGCATTCAGTGGCTCGGCATGATAAAGACAAGAGACAGTCACTGGTCCCCTTGTTCATGAATGCAGAGAGGGAGTATGGTTTTGGGGACACTCAATCTTGCAGTAAGCTGAGGGACTGTGTCCTCCCAAAGATAACCTATTGACTTGACATGACTCCAGTCATGTTTTATGGAGATGGGGGTGGAAGAAGTTCCAGTTCTGCTGAACTGGGTCACCCAGCGTGCCTTGGAGAGGCAAACGACTGATGTCACAATTGGAGCATCTCACAATTTCCAGTGTAGGGTGCTAAACACCTTTGTTTTTCTGCCTGGCCTACAATCACTAGTCTAGGGATAATTGGGTGCCCCTTACCACTGTCTGGGTTTCCCTGGTGGCACAGTGGTAAAGAATCTGCCTGCAGATGTGCAGGAGATGTGGGTTCAATCCCTAGGTCAGGAAGATCCCCTGGAGAAGGAAATGGCAACCCACTCCAGTATTCCTGCCTGGAAAATCCCATGGACAGAGGAGCCTGGTGGGCTCAAAGGTCGCAAAGAGTTGGTCACAAGTTAGTGGCTAAACACCACCACCACCTCCACTGTCTGGCATAAATAAAAATGAATTCTCAAAACTCAAAGGCGGTGCTGTTGCAAAGCTGAGCTGGCTGCTCATATCAGAAAAGGACCCACACTTAAGGCAACGCCAGTGAGCCATGTCTAATGAACAGCTTCAAAACCTTCCGGGGCCCTGGCCAAGGCTGCCTTACTGCCAGACTACTGGTCCACCTCCCGGCCACTCTCAACTGCAGCCCCCCACACTGTCCTCAGGGCAGTGAACATACACAGGCGCCAGGAGAGAGACTGGCAAAGCCTCGGGACCGAGGCTGTCATGAAGTCATGCCAGGACAACTGACAGTGAATGGACTGTGTTAGGCAGCCCAGCAGTTTGCCATCTGGCTGCACATAAGAATCACCAGGGAAGCTTGAAGACCTACCCGACCCTAGAGCAACTGAAACCACATCTCTGGGGCGGGTCCCAGGCATCAGTTGAAAACCTTCCCAGGTGATTTTTAACATCCAGCTAGAACTGGAGCTGCTCTTTCATGCCAATTTCCTGACTTTCCCCGTGCCTACCTTTATTTCTCTTGTTCCCTGCATCACGTAACTCTTAGGGTTGACCAAAAATGTTCGTTCGGGGTTTTCTGTAAGATGTTATGGAAAAACCTGAATGAATATTTTGGTCAAGCCAGTATTCTGAAAGCCTTGATAGTACATATTTTTGTGACTGTATACTCTTCAGATTGGAAAACCTTCTTTTTTACTTTCTGTGAAGTAAACTTTTATCACCATTCAGCTCCAAAAATCTGTGATTCTGAAAACTGAGACCCAGAAAACTGTGCCTTGCTTAACATTCATGACGAAAGCTGGTGGGAGAGGCAGCGTGAGCACACAGGAATATTCTTTTCTCTTTGTCTTACCCCTGCTGTGTTAATTAGATTAGCATTCACTTTCCCCCTCGTTTTATACAATTATTTTGGCTAAAGTACCCTGAACTTGTCCTCTCAATTAACCTTTGTCTGGAAAATGATACGGATAATGGAAATTCCGAAGAATGAGTTTTCCACTGCTGCGTTCCCCTTTCAATAATTTTCTACTTTGTTCTTATCTGCCAATCTGTTTTAAAAACAAAACTTGCTTTTCAAGCCTTGAAACCTCATCAGTTCCAGCCATTGCTGTGGCTCACCTAGGCTTCCTCTTGCAGTATTATCTGTTAGCTCACTTAAAACAGAGAACTATTGAATATAGTTTTAATGCTTAGGTCAGGAACACAAGGCTGCCCATATCAGACGAGATCAGCTAACTGTCCCACAGAACAAAGACCCGGGCTGAACAAAAGCTCCATCTAGCCTTCCCCTAGAATACACAGACGTCACTGTCATTGTAGATTCGAAAGAGCAAAGATGGATCTAATCTTTTCCATAAATCTGCCTCACTGGGGAAAAATGTTGACTGTTGAGATTAGTCCTGTAATAACAATGCCTCTACTCAGCAAACAGAATTTAGGACAGCGTCTCCAAGTTTCGCGAGTTAATAAGAAGCATGCCAGGAATATGTCAGGAACTCACTGTGACTGTTATTCACAGAGCCGTAGTACTCATTATGTCCTTAGGAGCTTTCCCAACCAGAATTTTGTGTAGGCTTTCTTGGGTGGTGAAACTAAAAATACTAAACTAAAAAATAATCTGGTCTTTGAAGTGCTTACTATTCAAAACACAGATGTAGAAACATAAGGATCTAGAGATTGGACAATTTGATAGATGGACAATGAATATGTCAATTAAATAAGCATTTTCACTCAAGACAAGATAGGATGCAGCAAGTATCTTCATATGTTGAAAAGGATGACTCATTTCTGGCTTGAATATTCAGATACGTCAACAACCGGACATGAAGTCATTGGCCATTTGCCTATTGGAAGCACCAGCTACTCCAACCCGCTGGGATATCAGGACTGCAGGATGAATGTGGGGGCCTGGGGTCACTGATCTTGGCTGGGCCCACCCTAAAGATGCAGAGGGCCATTAAGAGAATGGGCCAGATTTGCATGGGATCTGGTAGTTAAAGTGAAAGTCACTGTGTCCAACTCTTTGCGATCCCACGGACTATACAGACCATGGAATCTGCCAGGCCAGAATACTGGAGTGGGTAGCCTTTCCCTTCTCCAGCCCTTCCCTTCTTCCCAACCCAGGGATGGAATCCCCTATTGCAGGTGGATTCTTTACCAGCTGAGCTACAAGGGAAGCCCGAGAATACTGGAGTGGGTAGCCTATCCCTTCTCCAGCGGATCTTCCTGACCCAGGAATCAAACCAGGGTCTCCTGCATTGAAGGTGGATTCCTTCCCAACTGAGCTATGAGGGAAGTCCTAGTAAAACCCAGCATAAATAGGACCTCTCCCAGAATTGGACTTCCCTGGTGGATCAGATGGTAAAGAATCTGCTTGCAATGTGGAAGACCTGGGTTTGATCCCTGGGTTGGGAAGATCCCCTGGAGAAGAGAATGGCAACCCACTCCAGTATTCTGGCCTGGAGAATCCACATGGACAGAGGAGCCTGGTGGGCTATAGTCCATGGGGTTGCAAAGAGCTGGACACAACAGTGATGAAGCACAGCGCTCCCAGAATCCCACGAGTGAGAGTGGCCCCCAGAACCGTCTCACTGGTCCCACGCTGACCTAGTCCAGTAGCGGGATCCTTGCATCTTCCTGCTTTCTTGGGGACCAGCCCAGGCTGTACTTGGACTAGCTCTGGCTGGGATTAAATTAATGTTCCATGGGTCACTCAGTTAAAATTCTGGACTATCAATGTCGGCTTTCTGATCTACTTTTGTGCATAGAGAAATATCTAAAATCTACTTTTGAAAAATTAATATCCAATTAATTACAGTTATCCATGTCAAGTCCAAATTTCCCTTAAATTTACTAATTTGAGTTCAATTCCCAAATCTTATTACTCCACTAACAAGTCTAGCAAATGTTAATAATTAACACTTATGTTTAAAAGAGCTCTTGCAGCTTAAATAACTAATTTCCTTTAACATTTTAAACTGCATTTATACATTTAATGTTTTGATCTTCTTTTGAAGTAGTTTAGTGGTCTGATTAATAAGCAAAACTTTTTAAGTCCTTAAATAACTCTAATAAATCTAATCAATTAAACATAGAAATGTTGACTATTAAATCCTCTTAAATGTTTCAGTGTTAGAAATTTGCTACCCTTACTCTTATATCCCTTAACTTAAAACAGCAAATATAAATCAATTCTAAGTTATATTTTAAATTGGAGTCATAATGTTGGTCTCTTGTTCTAATAGACCAAATTCTCAAAAACACAACAAATGCTTAAAATACCAGACATGAACAAATTATTTTTAAACCCCTAACAAAATTTTTAATATATAGGTTTTGTTTTTTTCATTATTTCTGTGTTTAATCCTATTTTTTTCTAGGATTAAAATATAATATCCACTAAGAAGAAACTATATCACCCCAAACAATCTGCCATTGCTTTTCTAGCTGATGGAGGTTGTGTGCAGACAGCTATTTTGGCCAAGAGGCGTCCCAACAAAGAGGGACAAACAGGGTCCCCTTTTACGGTTGGTTGCATGCATGCATGCTCAGCCGTGTCTGACTCTTCGTGACCCCATGGACTATAGACCACCAAACTCCTCTGTCCATGGGATTTTCCAGGCAAGAATACTGGAGTGCATTGTCATTTCCTTTTATGGTTGCTAAACAGAGATTCCAGGACTTAAAGAGGTTATTCACATGGTCCATGTCACTGGATTTAAGTCAAATCATTATCTGATTTCTCTCTATGAACAGACTTCTGCATCTTCCCCTCAGACTGTGACAGCTTCCATCACTGCTTCATTAGCTCTGCAAGCCTCTGCTTCCCTTAAAATACTGACATGTTACCCCACTGGACTCTCTCTCTCTCTAAGCCTTGCTGCCTCTGCAGTCTGCTGATAACCAGGTGTTCTTGGTGTCAGGGAAGAGATGAACCAGTTGAATCAGGGAAGCCCAGCTGTTTGATATGTCCCACACGATGGGATGTTTAAAAAGTGACCCCCAAAGCAGCTGGGCCAACTGAAGAAAGAGGTAGGTTTGGGAAAGAAAGGTGCTGCTCATAACTCAACTATCAACATCATTAGATTTCAGAGATCGGAAAACAAATCACGTACCGGCTCCCAGGGCCCTTCAATGTGGCGCCCTCTTGCGGCCGCCCATGGACTCACAGGCTTCAGAGTCTACCTCCTCCGAGGTTCCACGCCACGCATGATCCTGCTCCCGCTCCCTAAGGGACTGAGCCAAGAGCGGACCCTTGACCAAAGGGAAACAAGCAACACACTGGGCTGCCCGACCGCATTCTCTGCTGAGACACACAGCCCAGGGCGGCCACGCCTACGGCACACCAGGAGTGCGGAGCTTTGTGTAACAGAAGTAGTATTAGTTCTGACCAAACCCCATTTTCTCTAGTGAAAGGAGCTTAAGACCTTCTTTGTGTAGCATTAGGAAAAGGTTTTTAAACATTGTTTCTTTATTCAACAATACCCAAGCCCTGGAAGCTTCCTCCTTGATGCTGTTTATCCTTTCTACGGCTGTGCCCATGGATCCTTTCTGTAGCCCTTCAAAAGATGGCCATCAAAACTGAATTTTGTCCTCTAAGAATGAACGTATTTTACTCTTTCAGTTGTCAAGGACAGAAATTCGTCTCACACTATTTAAAACGGAAATTTAATGTAAGAATCCTGAGGAGACAGACACTCATCAAGACAGAAGCGCAGCAAGCCATGGACACAAGCAGAGCTGAGGATTCCTAAGGCCCTTTCTTTCTCTTCCAGGACTTTTCTTGTCGGTCAGCCACCATTCATGGCCAGGTGGCTTTCTCTGCATGCTAGAAAACACAGCTATTGACCATTCCCGGGCTTCATGTTAGAGCTTCAGTCATCTGGACAGAGATTCACTTCCTTTCTCAATCAGTACCAGTTCTGCAATGCCAAAATGATACTGCACAGATAGTTGACATGCATCAACTACGGATGGAAGGCAGGACTAGGTTAGGCTAACCTGGTGCTCTGGCTGTACCTGCATGAGGCGGGGAAGGGGGCTTTCAACAAGGACCACTGGGAAGGGAATACCTTACATGGCAACCGTATGGAGATGACTAGGCTAAACATTAACAGAAAGGCATCCCAACCTTACACTTCAGAACACTGCTGAGATGGTCTAACACTGGGCTTTCTCTTAAACAGATTATATTTCTTCTTTACACTGTTTGGATGTCTTTTGTATCAAAAAATGAGGACATTAAAAAATCTTACTTATATGAAACCTAGATGACAAGTAAGGTTGCAAAGATTTATTTCCTGAATTTTTTTAGGAAATAGGCCAATAGCCTAATGATTTAGGTGTGATTTCAGCCTAACAGTTTTAAGTATTTTCTTTGCTTCTCATTTTTAGGAAGATAGCCTTCTCTTTTGAGGTCCAAGGAAGAAAAATCTATTTGCAATTTCTAACAGTACTTTAGTTCAGTCATGCACTGATTTCTGGAGAAGGCAATGGCAACCCACTCCAGTACTTTTGCCTGGAAAATCCCATGGACAGAGGAGCATGGTAGGCTGCAGTCCATGGGGTCGCTAAGAGTTGGACATGACTGAGTGACTTCACTTTCACTTTTCACTTTCATGCATTGGAGAAGGAAATGGCAACCCACTCCAGTGTTCTTGCTTGGAGAATCCCAGGGACGGGGGAGCCTGGTGGGCTGCCGTTTATGGGGTCACACAGAATTGGACATGACTGAAGCGACTTAGCAGTAGCAGCAGCACTGATTTCAAACTAAAATGACATTCATTTTATAATTTTAAAAATCATATACATATATTGTTATGTGTAGATGGAACATTGTCCAGGGTAAATCATGTATTAGGGCACACAAAAAGTCTTAATAAATTAAGGAGATAGAAATCACATCAGCCATCTTTTCCAACCACAACGGTATGAAATTAGATATCAATTACAAGAAGAAAGCAGGATAATTCACAAATATGTGGAATTAACCATCATGCTATTCAATAACCAATGGGTCAAAAAAGAAATCAGAAGAAAAACTAAAGTTACTTGGGATAGATAAAAATACAACATACCAAAACTTATGGAATACAATAAAAAAGTTCTAAGAGGGAAGTTCAAGTGGTAAATGCCTAATTGAGAAATAAGAAAAATCTCAAACACATTCACTTACACTTATAGGAAGTAGAAAAACAAGAACAAGTGAAGCCCAAAGTTAGCAGAAAGAGGAAATAACAAAGGTCAAAACAGAAATAAATAGACTAAAAAGACAATAAAGAAAAGATCAATGAAACTAAGACCTAGTGTTTTGAAGATAAAAAGATGATGCTGTTAAAGTGCAGCACTCAATATGCCAACAAATTTGGAAAACTAAGCAGTGAGCACAGGACTGGAAAAAGTCAGTTTTCATTCCAATCCCAAAGAAAGGCAATGACAAAGAATATTCAAACTATAGACAACTGAGCTCATTTCACATGCTAGCAGGGTAATGTTCAAAATCCTTCAAGCTACGCTTCAATAGTATGTGAACCCAGAACCTCCAGATGTACAAGCTGGGTTTTAAAAAGGCAGAGGAACCAAAGATCAAATTGCCAACATACACTAGATCATAGAGAAAGCAAGGGAATTCCAGAAAAACATCTACTTCTGCTTCACTGACTACTTCCCTCATAGCTCAGTCGATAAAGAATCTCCCTGCAATGCAAGAGACCCAGGTTCGATTCCTGGGTCGGGAAGATCCCCTGGAGAAGGAAATGGCAACACACTCCAGTATTCTTGCCTGGAGAATCCCATGGACAGAGGAGTTTGGCAGACTACAGTCCATGGGTCACAAGAGTTGGACACAACTTAGCGACTAAACCACAAAGGCTTTGACTGTGTGGAACATAACAAACTGGAAAATTCTGAAAGAGATGGGAATACCAGACCACCTTACCTGTCTCCTGAGAAACCTGTATGCAGGTCAGGAAGCAACAGTGGAACCAGACATGGAACAATGGACTGGTTCCAAATTGGGAAAGAAGTATGTCAAGGCTGTATACTGTCACCCTACTTACTTAACTTATATGCAGAGTACATCATGCAAAATGCCAGGCTGGATGAAGCACAAGCTGGGATCAAGATTGCCAGGAGAAATGTCGACAATCTCAGATATGCAGATGATACCACTCTAATGGCAGAAAGCAAAGAGGAACTAAAGAGCCTCTTG
This sequence comes from Ovis aries, assembly GCF_016772045.2. NCBI lineage: Eukaryota > Metazoa > Chordata > Mammalia > Artiodactyla > Bovidae > Ovis > Ovis aries. Next base: position 20,984,530 of record NC_056063.1, on the reverse strand, counting down.
ATGAGGGTGAAAGAGGAGAGTGAAGAAGCTGGCTTAAAACTCAACATTCAAAAAACTGAGATCATGGCATCCTGTCCCATCATTTCATGGCAAATAGAAGGCGGAAAAGTGAAGCAGTGACAAGATTTTAATTTATTGGGCTCCAAAATCACCACAGATGATGACTGCAGCCATGAAATTAAAAGACACTTGCTTCTTGGAAGAAAAGCTATGACAAACCTAGACAGCATATTAAAAAGCAGAGACATCACTTTGCCAACAAAGGTCCATGTAGTCAAAGCTCTGGTTTTTCCAGTAGTCATGTACGATGTGAGAGTTGGACCATAAAGAAGGCTGAAAATTGAAGAATTGATGCTTTTGAACTGTGGTGTTGGAGAAGGCTCTCCAGAATCCCTTGGACTGCAAGGAGAGCAAACTAGTCAATCCTAAAGGAAATAAACCCTGAATATTCACTGGAAGGACTGAGCTAAAACTGAAGCTCCGATTCTTTGGGCACCTGATGCAAAGAGCTGACTCAATGGAAAAGACCCTGATGCTGGGAAAGACTGAAGGCAAAAGCAGAAGGGGGAGGCGGAGGATGAGATGGTTAGATGGCATCACTGACTCAATGGACTAAGCAAACTCCAAGAGATGGTGAAGGACAGGGAAGCCTGGCATGCTGCAGTCCATGGGGTCCCAGAGTTGGATACAACTTAGCGACTGAACAACAACAACATAAACTTCAGTTCAGTTCAGTTCAGTCTCTCAGTCGTGTCGGACTCTGCGACCCCATGAATCACAGCACGCCAGGCCTCCCTGTCCATCACCAACTCCCGGAGTTCACTCAGACTCGCGTTCATCGAGTCAGTGATGCCATCCAGCCATCTCATCCTCTGTCATCCCCTTCTTCTCCTGCCCCCAATCCCTCCCAGCATCAAAGTCTTTTCCAATGAGTCATAAACTTGCAGTATTGCAAATGATGAATACACATTCACTCATAATGGGCCTCATCACAAAGCTTAATTGCCAAATTCTGCCATAAACAAAGAACTGCATATGTTTCCTCACAGCATTACTGAGCCCTGCTAATTCAATTGAGTTTGTGGTCGAATGGGAAGATTCCTGGTCACACTGCTGCATATTGAAATGCAGATTTAGCTATCCAAATAGCAGTAGAGAAGCACTGTATTTGATATTTTGCCTATCACATTATAGCTTGCATACATTCTAAATAAAAATGTGACAATGTCCATGTAGTGGGCTGTACAGATGAAAGACCCTCAAAACTATACCCTAAGAATGGTGAAAAATTGCATGTACTTTTCAACAATGCTTTTTATGAAGCTTTTCAAATATATAAAAAATATTGAAAGAACAGTAGAAGAAACCCGAGATACAATGATTTTGTCTTGCTTCCTTTATCTCCATTATACAGATTCATTTTATGTGTATATAACATTTTATCATTTATCTATATGTATATTCGGGAGAAGGCAATGGCACCCCACTCCAGTACTCTTGCCTGGAAAATCCCATGGACAGAGGAGCCTGGTAGGCTGCAGTCCATGGGGTCGCGAAGAGTCAGGCACGACTGAGTGACTTCACTCTCACTTTTCACTTTCATGCATTGGAGAAGGAAATGGCAACCCACTCCAGTGTTCTTGCCTGGAGAATCCCAGAGACGGGGGAGCCTGGTGAGCTGCCGTCTATGGGGTCGCACAGAGTTGGACATGACTGAAGCGACTTAGCAGCAGCAGCATACATATATGTATGAGAATATGTATATATAGTAAAATCTATACACAGCTCTTCACTGAACCACTTGAAAGCAGTTTGTGGCTTTTTAAACAGTTTATCCCTAAATATCTCAGCCTGCTAGGACTAATTTATGTAAATCCCATGTACAGTGGCTGAGATGTTCACTCGTATCAAGCAAGCATCCTGCATTCTTGACTCAGGCAGGAAGGTGATTTGCTGTGGTCTGCAGAGAGACCCCTGAAGTTGGGAAGCCCTCTGAATCCTTGCTGGGCCACTTATTAGCTCTGTGGCCTGAGGCAAGTGTCCTACTAGCTCTGGTGATGATGGAGTGGTGGTGATAATGAAAATGATACAAGAGCTTAGCAAATACTTAATAGACCTCCCTGTGTGCCAGGGTTTACTATCCGAGGCTCTTTCCTGGGGGTGACGTCACCAAGATGGCAGCACAGGTCATGCCTGACTTTGCCCCCCCTCCTAACAAGGAGAGAGTCCCTTGGACAGCAAGGGAGATCAAACCAATCGATCCTAAAGGAAATCAACCCTGAATGCTCACTGGAAGGACTGATGCTGAAGCTCCAATACTTTGGCCACCTGATGCGAAGAGCTGACTCATTGGAAAAGACCCTGATGCTGGGAAAGATTGAAGACAATAGGAGAAGGGCATGACAGAGGATGAGATGGTTGGATGGTATCACTGACTCAATGGACATGGGTTTGAGCAAGCTCAGGGAGATAGTGATGGACCAGAGAAGCCTGCCATGCTATAGTCCATGTGGTTGCAAAGAGTCGGACACGACTTAGTGACTGAACAACAACAAGGACAGTGAACTCTTCATGAACAAAGCAGCATCGAGGAAATTCTAGGACACACTGGGGGTGCTTCAGCTTCACCCCACCACCAGAGACCACGACAGGCTGCACCGGAAGGCTAAGAAGAGCAGCTACACGCTGTCAGCCTTGCCTCTCCCCCAGGTCAGCCCACCACCCCATGGGCCCCAAAGTCCCCCAGTGGGAAACAAGAGCCAGCTGGACATCCCCCCCCAGCATGGTGGGTCATTTTGTGGGGGCCCCCACTCTGATCATGCCTCACGAGGATTGCAGGGGGAAGCCATAATGTTTGAATCTGGGAATCCGACTGTGATGGAAAAGGTGGGAGGGGCTTGCAACAACCAGCGCTGGCACCTTGGCAGCCTGAGTTCCTACCTGCCGCCCCCAAGCAGTGATCCCAACCAGTGATGCAGTCTGAGCAGGGAAGTCAGTGGGGCGCAGGTCTGCCTGACTTGGGACCTCAAGTGAAGAACCTTTGCAGCTCTGTAACCAGGTCTGTCTCTCCTCCTCCACCCTGAGTCTCAACCCACCTACTTCTTGCTGAGTGTTAGCTCCTGGCCCTGCTGACTAGAGAGCCAGGTGGGAACACTTCGAAGCCGTGAAGCCCAGCATTGCTGAGGAGAGGCCAGCAGGCAGAGCTGATCATCGGTGCAGCAAAGCCAGCAGCATGGCTCAGCCCAGGAACTTGGGGTATGGGGGGTAGGGTGGGGGGCTGAGTCAAGACCAACAACAAAGAGCCTTGCCAGACTGGGAAGTGGTTCTCTGCTCCTCCCAGGCAGGAGAGATGGTTCTCAGCACAGATTACTGCTGGCCCTGCCCAACCAGAAACCTTCTAGAACACCTGGAAAGCTGTTTGGAGAGAGCTCTCCTGCTCTGTCCAGGAAAGTGAAAGTTACTCGCTCAGTCCTGTCTGACTCTTTGCAACCTCATGAGCTGTACCCCACCAGGCTCCTCTGTCCATGCAGGTTCTCCAGGCAAGAATACTGGAGTGGGTTGCCATTCCCTTCTCCAGGGGACCTTCCCAACCCAGAGATTGAACCCAGGTTCCCTACATTCCAGGCAGATTCTTGACCATCTGAGCCACCAAGAAGTGCAGCTAATTCATAGCTCTGCCTTCTGCTGACGGAGCTTTGGGCTCTTCCTGACCAAGAAGCAGGGCCTGAGCACCTGGGAGACAGCATGGACCAGCATCACTCAAGTAGAGGGCCTCGCCAGAAGCTCCGCTGGTCTGCAGAGCCAAGCCAGTGACCCCGTCGGAGCAGTTTGGTGAACAAATCTGCCTGGTTAGCTCCCTAAACCAGCAATCTTCAACCTTTTTGGCACCTGGGACAGGTTTAGTGGAGGGCAATTTTACCATGGACTCAGGGGTGTCGGGGGGGATGGTTTCAGGATGATTTAAGCACATTACATTTATCGTCTACTTCATTTCTATTATAACATCAGCTCCACCTGAGATGATCAGGCATTAGACCCTGGAGGTTAGGGACCCCTGTTCTGCATCTTGACTGCACCCCTAGCCCCCTAGCAGAGAAGCTAACCTGTACCCCTGCCCAGTGCCGAATGCAGCCTCCAGCTCTGCTAACTGGGAAACTTAAACAGAGCTCCCAGGAATCTCAGTAGTTCACCCTGGCAGCCCTGGTTCCAACAGCATTTGAGTGGAGAACCCGACCAACAGCTCTGCACCTGAAGCGAGCCCCAGCTGTCCAGGGAGCTTAGTGAAGAAGTCTGTCTGGTTTGATTCCCGAAGAGCCTCACTGTCCCTGGAGACTGTTCTGCATGTGGCCTCCACCATGCAGGGAAGGTCATTTATTGCCATAACCAGAGCTGAATCCAGCCTCCAGCCTGTGAACCTAACCAGAGCTCCTGAGAATCTGTGTAGCCCATCTTGCAACTCCAGTTACAGCAGCACTGAGTGGAGAACCTGGCCAGCGGCCCAGCCCATCAGGAGAGCTAGGATGCTGGCCCATCAGGCCAGGGAAGCTGCCCGATTTGATCTGCAAACAAGAGGCTTGCCAGCCCTGGGGCCTGTATGGGGCCCTGCCTGGGCAGGAGCACTAACTCATAGCTCCACCCACGGCTGAATATAGCTATCAGCCTACCCGCCCAGGGGACCTAATCAGAACACAAGAAGCTATGTACAGCCTTGGTTTAAGTACCACATGGACAGATTCCCTGTCTGCAGAGAAAAACCAATGGCCCAGTCTGGTCAGGATATTCAGTGCACAGTCTAGCTTGATTTGGGTCCCCAAACAATGAGCAGTACAGTGCCTTGGGCCCTGCTCTGCTGCCTCCCTGGCCAATTCATAGCCCAGCTGACTACAGAATATAACACCTAGTCCCCACCATCTAGAGAGGCCAGGTAACCGAGAGGTCAGGTAACCATGGAGCCCATCCTATAGTCTTTCCAGGAAGGGAACCAAACCAGCAGTCCCATGCAATATCCTCAGCCAGTGGTATGCCTCCCTCCCCATGACCTCAAAGCCTGGGCAGGATCTTTGTCCAAAATAGAGGCTGATAGCAAGCCCTACCTGCCCAAGTATCTTACCAGCCAACATGTCCAGAACACTAAGCTGAGCAAACTAGTAAAGAACTGCCCCTTCCAAAGTGAGCCTGCAATATTTTAGAAAAGAAAACACTCAAATGCATAGATACCAATGTATCAAGGGTCAAAAAAAAAAAAAAATCAGGTAAATATGAATCACTAAAGGAAACTAATAAAACTCTAATAACTAACCCCAGAAATGGAGATCTATCAAGAGCTGGATAAAAATTCAGAATAACCCTCTTAAAGAAGTTTAAGGAACTACAGGAACACACAGAGAACTATGTGAAATTAGGAAAACAATGCATGAAAAACAGGAAGTTCAACAAAGAAACAGAAGGCATAAAACAAATAGAAATCCTAGAGCTGAAATATATGATGACGGAACAATTCATCAGTTCAGTTCAGTCGCTCAGTCATGTCCGACTCTTTGCGACCCCATGAATCACAGCACGCCAGGCCTCCCTGTCCATCACCAACTCCTGGAGTTCACTCAAACTCACGTCCATCGAGTCCATGATGCCATCCAGCCATCTCATCCTCTGTCGTCCCCTTCTCCTCCTGCCCCTAATCCCTCCCAGCATCAGAGTCTTTTCCAGTGAGTCAACTCTTTGCATGAGGTGGCCAAAGTACTGGGGTTTCAGCTTTAGCATCATTCCTTCCAAAGAACACCCAGGACTGATCTCCTTTAGAATGGACTGGTTGGATCTCCTTGCAGTCCAAGGGATTCTCAAGAGTCTTCTCCAACACCACAGTTCAAAAGCATCAATTCTTCAGCGCTCAGCCTTCTTCACAGTCCAACTCTCACATCCATACATCCCCACTGGAAAAACCATAGCCTTGACTAGACAGACCTTTGTTGGCAAAGTAATGTCTCTGCTATTGAATATGCTATCTAGGTAGGTCATAACTTTCCTTCCAAGGAGTAAGTGTCTTTTAATTTCATGGCTGCAATCACCATCTGCAGTGATTTCATAGAGAGCTTCAAAAATGGTCTCAACAATGCAGGAAAAAAAAAAAATCAATGAACTAGCAGACGGGATATCTGAAATTACCCAGTCAAAGGAGCAAAAATAAAAGCTAATGAAAAATAGTGAAGAAAGCCTATTGGACTAATGGAACACAATGAAAGGAAATGGTATCTATATTATGAGAATTCCTGAAGGACAGTAAGACAGGGACAGAAAGTATATTTAAAATGTAATGGCTGAAAACTTCCCAAACCTACGAAGATAAATGGACATGCTGATCCATGAAGCCTAAAGGACCCCAGACAGGTTGAACCTGAATAGACAGCACTGAGACACATTATGATTAAAATGCCAAAAGACAAAGACAAAGAATTATGAAAGCAACAATAGAGAAGAAACACATTATATACAAAGTTACTCCCACAGACTACTGGTGGGTTTCTAAACAGAAAAAAAATTTTTTACTAATTTATTTTATCTATTTATTTTTCTTTTCTTTTTTTTTAGTTTCAAACCCCTTTGTTGAGGACTGACTTTTACTAGACCGCAGTGAGGGAGCTGCTCTGCTAGGTATGAAACCTCCACCCAGAAGCAGGTTGTCTACGAATGTTTTAGCACCAGGTTCCCCAAGAATGTGCAGTGTGTGATGGGCAAGGGGGCAGCCACCTTTCCAGCCACACCCCATGTCCCAGGAGGAAGGGCTCTCCACACTGGACCCAGGCTCCATCGTGTGGCTGGGTGCACCACACCGCTATCCAAGGGATGTGGGCCTCAACAGAAAAGTTTTAAGGTGAGGAGAAAATGGGATGATATATTCAAAATATTGAAAGAAAAAGTGTCAACCAATAATTCTGTACCCAGCACAACTTGCCTTCAAAATGAAGTAGAGATAAAGACTTTGCCAAACAAACAAATGCTTGTATAAGGAAAATCAACCGCTAACCCCACTTTACAAGAAATGCTAAAGGGAGTTATTTGAGTGGAAGTAAAAGGATGCCATTTAACATTATTAAAGCATAATAAGATAGTGTGAAATTCACTGGTAATGGTGAATATATAGGCAAACTCAGTAATATGGTAATGGTGGTGTGTAATTCATTTACATCTCTAATTTAAAAGTTTAAAAATGTGAGTAAAAATTATGACTACAATGATCTGTTATGAGATACACAAGATAAAAATATGTAATGTGTAACATCAAAACCTAAAATGTAAGGAAAGAAGTAAAAGTGCAAAATTTTAGGAATGCTGTTAAAGTTAACTTGGTATCAGTTTAAAATAGGGTATTAATTCTAAGATACTTTATATAAGCCTCATGGTAGCCACAAGGGAAAAACTTGTAGCAATTACACAAAGGAATATGATAAAGAAGGCATGCTGATACCAAAAAATATCAAAACAAGACTGCAGAAGAAGGAGGAACAATGGATCTAAAAATCAGCCAGAAAACAATGAACAAAATGGCACAATTAAGCCCTTAAGTATCAATAATTACCCTAAGCATAAATGGATTGCACCATGATCAAAAGACAAAGAATGGATTAAAAAAAACACAAGGTCCAATGATACTACTAGATACTGCCTAGAGACTGACTATAGCTTTAAAAATGGATATAGACTTTCAGAAAAGGATAAAGATATTTAAAGCAAATGGTAACCAAAAAAAAAAAAAAAAAGAAACCAGGAGTAGCTATATTTATATTAGACAAAATAGAACTTTAAACAAAAATACAGAGCAGGTCATCATATAATAACAAAGAGGTCAATCCTTCTAAAAGATACAGCAGGTTTAAAATTTCTGCTCCCAGTATTGGAGCACATACATATGTAAAGCAAAACTAACGTGGCAAAAGAAGAAACAATAAATAATAGTTGAATTTTTTGGTAAAACACTCTCAACAATGGATAGACCGTTCAGACAGAGAATCAACAAGTAAACAGCAAATCAGCAGCCCTAACAGACATGTGCGGAACACTCTAACCAACAACAGCAGAACACACGTTCTTCTTAAATGCACGTGGAACATTCTCTAAGATAATGACTGTGTGTTAGGCCATAAAATAAGTCTTAGCAAGTTCAAGAAAACTGAAGTCATACCAAGTATCTTCTCTGACCACAATGGCATGAAATTAGAAATCAGTGACAGGAGGAAAACTGGAAAAACCACAAACACACAGAAATTAAACAACACTCTTCTGAAATATCAATGGGTCAAATAATAAAGAAGAAACCGAAAAGTACCTTTAGGTGAATGAAAATGAAAACAAGATATTAAAACTTATGGGATACAGAAAAAGCAGTTGGAAGAGGAAAGTTCATAACGATGAAAAAAACACCTACATAAGCAACCAGAAACACGTCAAATAAACAACCTAAATCTATGCCTCAAAGAATCAGAAAAAAGACTAACCCCAGTTTAGCCAAAGGAAGGTAGTAATAAAGATCAGAACAGAAATAAATAGAGAACAGGAAAACAACAGAAAGCAGTAACCAAATTAAGTGTTGGTTCTTTGAAAATATAAACAAAATTGACAAGACTTTAGCTAAACAAACCAAGGAAAAAATAGAGAACCCAAATGTAAAAGTTATAAATGAAAGAGGAGACATTGTAACTAATATCACAGAAATACAAAGGATTATGAGAAATGCTATAAAAAAGTATCAATAAATGATACAATTTAGAAGGAATGGAAAAATTGTTAGAAACATACAACCTATCAAGAATGAATCATAAGTAGAAAATCTGAACAGACTAATTACTGGTAGGCAGATTAACTTAGTAATCAAAAATCTCTCAACAAAAAAACCCCCAGAATCAGACGGCTTCACTGATGTATTTTAACAAACATTTAAAGAAGAATTAAATCCTTCTCAACCTCTTCCAAAAAAAAGTGAAAAGGGAACACTCTTAAATTCATTTTATAAGGATAGTATTACCCTGACACCAAAGCCAGAAAAAGACACTACAAGAAAACTAGAAGCCATATCCTTAATGAATATTGATGTGGACATCTCAATAAAAGAGTAGCAAACCAAATTCAGTACTAGATTAAAAGGATCACTCACAACGATCAAGTAAGACTGTTCCACAATACAAGGATGGTTCAATACTTGCAAGTCAGTATGTGGTATGATATACCACATCAATAGAATGAAAGAAAAAAATCAAATGATAAGAGATGCAGAACAAGCATTTGACAAAATTCAACATCTATTCGTGTTAAAAATTCTTAACAAATTAGATACGGAGGGAATATACTTCATGATACTCAAGGGCTTATATAACATGCCACAGCTAATATCATACTCATTGGTGAAAGGCTGAAAACTTTTCCTCTAAGATTGGAAACAAGACCGTGGTGCCCACTCTCACCAATCCTATTCCACACAGCGTGGACTCTTAGAACAATCAGGCAGGAAAAAGATAAGAGGCATCAACACTGGGAGGGAAGAAGTAAAATGGTCTCTATTTGCAAATATATAAAAAGTTGTAAAAACTTCACCAAAAAAACTGTTAGAGCTAACCAATGAATTCAGACAAGTTGCAAGATTCAAAATTAACATATAAAAATCAGCAATTGTTCTATAAACTACTAGTAATTTATCTGAATAGGAAATAAAGAAAATGATCTCATTCACAATAGCATCAAAAATGATGCAATACTTAGTAATAAATTTAACTGAAGATGTGTACGTTCTCTGCACTGAAAACCGCAAGACATTGATAAAAGAAACTGAAGATTCAAGGCACAAATGAATGGAAAGGTATCCTATATGTTCATGGATTATAAAAACTATTATTGTTGAAACTATTCATAACCCAAAGACACGTATAGATTCAATCCAATCCCTATTAAGATCCCAATGGCACTTTTTCCCCACAGAAAGAGAAGAAACCATTCTAGCATCTATATGGGACCACAAAAGACCCAGAATACCCAAAGCAATCCTGAGAAAGAATAACAGATCTGGGGACATCACATTTCTTGACTTCAAGCTGTATTATAAAGCCACAGTAATCAAAATAGTATGGTACTGGCGTAAAAATGCATGCATAGACGAGTGGGGTACACTCGACAGCCCAGAAATAAATCCTTGCATATACACAGTCAGGCTTTCTTGGTGGCTCAGCAGTAAAGAGTCTGCCTGCAATGCAGGAGATGAGAGTTTGATTCCTGGGTTGGGAAGATTCCCCTGGAGGAGGGCATGGCAACCCACTCCAGTATCCCTGCCTGGAGAATCCCATGGACAGAGGAGGCTGGTGGGCTACAGTCCATGGGGTCGCAAAGAGTCGGAAGCCACTGAAGCAACTGAGCGTGCATGCACGCACATATACACAGTCAACTAACAACTGACCAGAGAGGAAGGCTGTATGTGTGTATGTGTGTGTGTGTGTGTATATATATATATATATATATATATATATACTTAAGATATTTTAGAAGTTAGTATATAATTTACAGATGCCATATACAAACATTAGGAAGTATTGGGAAAAAATAGCATTATATAATATTCTCAATAAGTAGCTGTGAAATGAGGGATACCGTTGACTCGCTTCCACCCCAAGGTGGACTGGAGATGTCTGGGTGTCCAGGTGAAATTTATTCCTGTTTTAACCACATTTCCCCTACTTATAGGTCACTGGGTCTGAAGCCCATTAGAAAAGGCTGACGTGACCAAGGGCAATCCCCTCTGTGCGACACCATGGAGATGTGATGCCATCGCTTGCTAACTATGGTAACTGTGTGCCAGGGTGCACATCCCCGTGTTTGTCCGGGCAAGGACTCAGTGAACAGGCATCTCCAGGGATGCAGTGAGGTCCAGGGGCAGGAAACCATCCAGGCCCCTTGCAGGCAGAGCAGGATGGTCAAACCCAGCCGCTTCCTTCCTGTGCACAGACAGAAAGTGCTCTCGGCTTGATCTAGAGTCCCAGCTCGTCTCCTGGGAGCAGGGGCAGCTTGGTGGCACACAGCTTTCAGCAGCAGATGGACAGAGTGCCCTGCAGGCCTGCCCTGGAGGCAGTCCAGGCTCTGCCTCCCATGACTGAGGCCCTTTAGTCCTTCCTATTCCTTCCTGCCTCCCTTCAAGGCCCACTGTTTACCGCCCCCCACCCTTGGTCCAGATAGCAGAGAGAGGGAGAGAGAGGTCACAGCTAGAGGTCGCTCAGTGGGAAAGGGCAGGTTCCTAGCTGAGGGCCTGCAGATCTCCCCGCTGCCACTGACTGCAGCACGGGCGACAGTGGGTCCCCCCCCCCCCATGCGGCCTGCTGAGTGGTTCTAAAACTCTGAGGCCAGTTGTGCTTGACACGCAGGGTTTTTTTTCCCCAGAAGCAGGTGTTTACTGGGCACCTGCTCTGGGCAGACGCTGTGACAGCCGCACTGATGCATATTAAGTTTATCCTCACACACACCCCCTTCCAGACTACCCCGGGAAGAAGGTGACTCCTTTGAGGTGACAAAATCCTGACTCGTGGAACCCTGTATCTGAGCACAGAAATTCTTTAAGCATAAAATTCCAGAGGACCCCGGGGCTCATTCTCCCAGTATAAAGCCAAGAATCCAGTGGAAAGTTCCTTAAAGTCTAAACAATGTTTGACCTTCCATCTGGGTGGTTGGAAGGTTGGTGGTGGGAGAGTCTAACCCAAAGGTCTGAAGCCCTTTAGCAAGAGATTCTTTTCCTAACTTTCTTGGGGATAAGTGAGAAATACACAGTTTCCCTTTGTATGTGTATATGTATATTTCTCTCATGTTTGTCAGAAAGCTGGCATAACATATACAGCTTGCTGCTGCTGCTAAGTCGCTTCAGTCGTGTCCGACTCTGCGACCCCATAGACGGCAGCCCATCAGATCCCCCGTCCCTGCTTACATGACCAAAAAACCTGGCAGAAAATATAGCATAGTGCTCTGTTATGGTGGTAGTAATTTTCTTTTTAATCTCTAATTCCCCAAAATATTTTGGGTAATGTGGTTTGATTATTTTCTAATAAAAATATAATAGAGACTTCCCTGGTAGTCCACTGGTTAAGACTTTGCCTTCCAATGCAGGGTGCATGGGTTTGATCCCTGGTCAGGGAGCTAGGCAATGGCACCCCATTCCAGTACTCTTGCCTGGAAAATCCCATGGACGGAGGAGCCTGGTAGGCTGCAGTCCATGAGGTCACTAAGAGTTGGGCACGACTGAGTGACTTCACTTTCGCTTTTCACTTTCATGCACTGGAGACCCATTCCAGTGTTCTTGCCTGGAGACCCACTCCAGTGTTCTTGCCTGGAGAATCCCAGAGACAGAGGAGCCTAGTGGGCTGCCGTCTATGGGGTCGCACAGAGTCGGACACAACTGAAGCGACTTAGCAGCAGCAGCAGCAGCAGCAGGGAGCTAGGATACCACATGCCTCATGACCAGAAAACCAAACCATAGAACAGAAACAATATTGTAACAAATTCAATAAAGACATTAAAAATGGTCCACATCAAAAAAATCTTTTAAAAACAATAAAAAATTTTTAAATGAAAATATCAAACTGAAAAACTAAAAACAGAACTACCATGTGACCCAGCAGTTCCACTCCTGAGTATGTTTGAAAAAAAAAAAAAAACAAAGACACTAATTCAAAAAGATAGGCACCCTCCAAAATTCAAAAAGATATGGACCCCAATGTCCATAGCAGCAAAATTCACAATATTCAAGATATAAAAGCAATGTAAGTGCCCATCAACAGATGAATGGATGAAGAAGACGTAGTATATATACACAACAGAATACTAATCAGTCATAAAAAGGATGAAAATTTGCCATTCGCAGCAGCATGGATGGAGCTGGAGGGCATTCTGCTAAGTGAAAGAAGGCAGACAGAGGAAGACAAACACTGTACGATGTCACCTGTGGAATCTAAAAAACAAACTAGAGAATATAACAAAAAAAGCAGCAGACTCACAGATGCAGAGAACTGGTGGGTACCAAGGGGGAGAGGGAAGTGGGGAGGGGCTATAATGGGCAGGGAGTTCAGAGGTGCAAACTGTTAAGTATAAAACGGGCTACAAGATATATACCACGGGAAATACAGCCAATACTTTATAATAAGTATTAATGAAGTATAACCTTTAAAATTGTGAATCACTATATCACACACCTGTGACTTATATAATATTGTGTTATCAACTATACTTCAATAGAAAGGATACCTAATTGGGAGCTAACGAAGAATACACTAACACAGAAGCAAACTTGAAGTAGGTCTTTCAGCCCGGGGTTTGAAGGACCAGCCAAACCCTAAGCACTGTCCCAACAGGATCTAATCTAGATCGGTGGGCTCGAGACCCCCAACTCCTAACTGCTGGCTCCCAGAAGCCTTCTGCTATGGTCTTCCTGTTTTCCCGGCCCTGGAAGGAGATGCTTCCCTGGAGCAAACCCACGGCCCCCCACTTTCCTATACCATAGCTCGCACATGTCACACTCCATGGGATGGTCTGGACCAGCCGTGAACTTGGAGCACGGGCCTCTCTTGTTCATCTTGGTCCATCTCCAGTCCCATATCTGACTGAGTGGAGACAGTGTCTGCCGACTTGAACAGCTCCCAGCCTTGGCGCTGGACTGCCCCTTCCCGGGCAGTTAGTTACTAGAGGCACAATGTGGCCTACAGTGGATCGGCCCTACCTACTGGGAGCCACCTGCTACGGGCAGAATCAGCAGCCCTTTCTTCCAGGTCCACCGCCAAAACAAACCCCTTTGGAAGCAGAGCCAAGGACAGACCAAACTAAATAAGCAAAGTGAGGCAGGCAGGCCACAGGGGCAAGCTGCTCTAAGGACTGAGAGCAGAAAACACTGCTTAGAATCCCTCATTTTCCTTCCTCTCCCTCAAAGATCTGATTCCAAGTCCTACAAAAGCCTAGAAGCCCAGTTCACTTTTTTTTTTTTTTTAAACCTGAAAGAAAATTACTCTTCCTTCCAGGCCTGAAAGAGCTCCGATGTCACTTATATATTCTGCAGGAATATCAAACTTGGAAGATGCTCTGGGAAATGATATTCTGGGGGCGACTTTCAGCCACCCCGGGCAATGTGCAGTGATAAACTAACCCAGTACAGGCAACGTGGTTGGCTGGAAACAGCAGTCTTCTTTAGAGTCTGGAGTGGGAGCCAGAAACCCTGACCAAGTGTACCGAGCCCAGTGGCCTCCATTCATTCACACCCCTCCTTGCTCCATCTGCGGATGCTCTGCTCCTTGGGTCACGGCAGGCCTGCCCAGAGACCAAGGGGGAGGAGGGACAAGCTAACACGTTCTGAGTAGTCGCTGTGCATTGCACTTCAGGCCTGGGGCTGGGAACAGGATATGATCAGTTTTATAACACACAGCTTTGTATTAGGTTTTCAGGTGTACAACGATTCAATACATGTGATTATATTGTGAGAGATCACAATATTATGACTTGTACTCTTGATGGTCTGTCCTGAGCCTGCTACTAAGTACAGTTAAAATACCTTTTTTAGAAGGAATGTGCCCCAGGCAGTGCTAATCAAACATGCAGAGACTACTGGGCAGTCCTGCTGAGAATATCCTGAGTGAGGGGCCATGTAAAGAGGGTGCTAAGGTCCTCAGCACCCAGGAGCTACTTAGAAATGCAGGATCCCAGGCCCTTCTCCCGACACCTCCTGGATCCGAGTTTCTGGAGGGGGCACCCAGGGAATCTGTGATTTTCAGGGTTGCTGAAGCTGGCCGGGTGCTGGCAGACACAGTGCCCAGGTCCCACCTGGCTTCCTTGGAAAAGAACAGGGAGCAAGACAGCTGGTGTGGGTTCCTGAGTCCACAAGTGCGCTCCCAGTCTCCTCTGCTGTTGGTGATTCTGGGCATGGCAGGTATTGACCGCAATGTCTGGGGTGTGTCTGCAGGGCAGGGGTGCGAGTGGTCCCCCCTGCTGGTAGACACGCTGAGAGGGTACAGGAAAGGAAGGTATTAGAATGCACTAAACCCATGGCGTGGCAACTCCCAAGCAACCAACTGATATTCACCATCACACCATTATTATTGGGTTGGCCAAACAAATTTGGGTTTTCCATAAAAATGTACAAAAGCTCGAGTGAACTTTTCTGCCAACCCAATATCTCTTGGGGAAACTCTTCCCTGCATAGGCGCCTCCCCAGGCAAGAAGCTGACCAACTGGAGGTGGTCTGTGTCCGTCTCTGGCAGCTGGAAGCAGAGGCTCCCGGTCTGTAGGGTAGATAGTGTTACGTCGTCACCTGTGTTGTCTAGCCCTCCCAGAGATGCTGGCTGAGCCCACGCCTTACTCTCTCACCTCCCCTGGGAGCTGAGGGGCTCTAGGGAAGAGGGGCTTCTATTGGCCTGGCCACTGTTCTCACCCGATGTAGGGGTTAGGGGGGTAGGGGGCCATCCACTCATGCCCTTTGCCCCCGACCCTGCATTCAGTGCTGGAGGCCCGCTCGCCAGCAGACACCATGGCCCCAGGGCTCCTCCGCAGGTGCCTCCTGTCCTGGTCTCCCCTCTGGGTCCTGGTCACTCCCCTCCCTGTTTCTAATCACCAGCCAGGGTTCTCCCCTGCTCAGGCTGCCTCCAGGGGGCCTGCCCAGAACAGCCCAAGTTCCCACCTCTCTCCCCTTCTGTCTCCTTTTCTCTGTTCATCTGTTCAACCGTGAGTGTCTGATGTGTGCCGGGCACTGTCAGAGGCAGTAGGGAGCCAGCAGTGGGCACAACAGGGAAAGTCCCTGCCTCCGGGTGCCTGGGTTCTGGTGAGGGAGACAGACAAGCCTCTATCGGATCACTGCACATCTGTAATGGGACGGCGCTATGGGGAAAGGCTGGTGGGGCAGGGGCCCGCGAGTGAGAATGGGAGAGAGAGATACCCTTCAACATCGTGGCGAGGGAAGCGCTCGCTGGTGGGCACACGAGCAGAGCCCTGATTCGGGGGTGGGGTGGGGGAGAGGGAACAGCCACGTGGCCGGCTGGGCGGCGGGGGTCCAGGCAGAGGGACAGAACCAACATAGGATGTTCGGAAGGGTCAAGAGTGACAGCAGGGTGGCTGAGGCACAGTGAGGGGAGCAGAGCAGGAAGGGCCACTGGGAGGAGACCGGCTCCACGAGGGAGGGGACAGGCAGCAGTTCCGAGCACAGGAATCACCTGATCTGGCTTATGCTCCAAAGGGACCTTCTCACTGTCCAGTGGGCAAGGGAGGGCGGAGGTAAGGTGACTGGTCAGGAGGCTGTATGGGTGGGGCCGGCAGGGAAAGGCTCTCTAAAACCTGAGTCATGAGAAGGAATCCACCGGGTGATGATCTTGGAGGAGACCATCCCGGGCGGTAGGTGCAAAGGTCCTGAGGCAGGAAAGCGTCTGTTGCATCTGAGGAAGACAAAGCAGGCCAACGTGGAAGGCAGAGAGGGAGTAAGAAGTGAGAGGTAAAGCCTGAGAGACGAGCAGCTGACAAAAGGGCCTTCGTGAACATCTGGAAAGGCTGTCAACGGGCCATGGGAAGCTTTGGAGAGCATGGCAACCCACTCCAGTATTCTTGCCTGGAGAATCTCATGGACAGAGGAGCCTGGTGGGCTCGCAAAGAGTTGGACACAACTGAAGTAACCACTGAACCCCACAAACAAAGAGCAAAGTCTTTCTCTGCTTTTTTTTTTTCTTAAGATTTTTTTTTAATGTGGGCCATTTTTTAAAGTCTTCATTGCATTTGTAACAATATTGCTTCCATTTTATGTTTTGCTTTTTGGGTTGCAAGGCAACGTGGGCTTTTAGCTCCCTGACCAGGGATCGAACCCACACCCCCTGCATCGGGAGGCGAAGTCTTAACCACTGGACCACCAGAGCAGTCCCTCTCTACTTTCTTAAAAAACAAGTCTAACCCTCCTGTGTTGCTGGTGGAAGCGTAAAATGGTGCAGCCACTACAGAAAACAATGTGAAAGCTACTTTCTTCCAAAAATTAAACACAGACTCACCATGTGACTCAGCAATTGCATGTCTGGGTATAAACCCCAAAGAAGTAAAAGCTGGGACCCAAGGAGATATTTGCACACACACACGTTCACAGCAGCATTACTCACAATAGTCCAAAGGTGGACGCATTTCACGTGTCCATCAGCGGATGAATGGATAAACTAAATGTGGCATGTTCATGATAGAATAGTATTCAGATTTAAAAAGGAAGGGAATCTGACACAGGCTACAACTTGGATGAACCTTGAGGACGTTAGAAAGTGAAAGAAAGAAAGTGAAGTAGCTCAGTTGTGCCCGACTCTTTGCAACCCCAGGGACTGTAGCCCACCAGGCTCCTCCCTCCATGGGATTCTCCAGGCAAGAATACTGGAGTGGGCTGCCATTTCCTTCTCCAGGGGATCTTCCTGACCCAGGGATCGAACCCAGGTCTCCTGCATTGCAGGCAGACGCTTTAACCTCTGAGCCACGAGGAAAGCCCTTGAGGACATTATGCAAAGTGAAATAAGCCTGGCACGAAAAGACAAAACACAGTCCGATCCCACTTATATAAGATTCCTAGAGCAGTCAAGCGCATAGAGACAGGAAGTAGAATGATAGTTGGCAGGAGCCAGAGAGAGCTGGGGATGAGGGGTTACTGTGTAACTAGGACAGAGCTTCAGCTCTGCAGGATGAGAAGAATTCGGGAGATGGGCAGGGGTGATGGTTTTACAACGTGGGTGCGGTAACACTACTGGACCATACATTTAAAAAGGATTCAGACGGTCAACTTCACTGCTGTGTGTATTGTTATGTGTATTTTACTACAGTAAAAAAATTTTTTTTAAGTCTCTGGAGGCCACTTTTTCTCTCATTTGCATCCTCATCAGCACCCATCTCCCTGTCCTCAGGGCAATGATGACCCCAGTACTTAGGGACTGATTGTCTAGATAATCTCCTCTCTGCGTAAAGACGACAGATAAAATGAACTGGCATGGATGAAATCTTAAAAGCTCTCCACTGAAGACAATCCCCAAGACTGAACCTGGCTGCTCTTTCAAAAGGTAACAATTCCGCTTGCCAGGATTTCTTGCCTTTTAAACGTTACTTCCTGGTAGCTCAGCTGGTAAAGAATCCGCCTGCAATGCAGGAGACCTAGGTTTGATCCCCGGGTTGGGAAGATCCCCTGGAGGAAGGCACGGCAACCCACTACAGTATTCTTGCCTAGAGAATTCCATGGACAGAGAAGCCTGGCAGGCTACTATGGGGTCACAAAGAGTCGGACACAACTGAGCAACTTTCACTCACTCACTCAAATGTTACTTAAATCTTGGTGGCTCAGTGGTAAAGAACCTGCCTGCCAACGCAGGAGACTTAAGAGACGCAGGTTCAATCCCTGGGTTGGGAGGATCCCCTGGAGGAGGGCATGGCAACCCACTCCAGTATCCTTGCCTCGAGAATTCCGTGGATAGAGGAGCCTGGTGGGCTACAGTCCATGGGGTCGCACAGAGTCAGACACGACTGAAGTGACTTAGCATACACAAAACCTTCTGTTTAAGCCAGTTCCCTCCTCTGCCTTCTGAGAATGCAAAGAACAGCCAGTGACCATCTATGGAAGAAGTCCTCCAAAGAACTTAGACACCACTGTTAAATTCCCTTGCCTCTCCAAAGACATGGAGTGATCTCCTTTCCACATCGTCCAGCCTAAAACTGCAGCCACATTCTCTTAACTGACCTTTGAGTCCTCAGCTGTGCCTCCGTGTCTGGATGGACCCCAAATTACTTCTTAAGGTGTGGACCAGCCCATGGCACTCCCACGGTAGGTCTCTAAGGGAGGTGGTGGGCTACTATTCAGGCCTGTGTCCTTTGCAGGCTCCTCAGAGCATCTCAAGAAGATGTCAACACACAACCCAGCTCAGGTGAGTCGCAGGACAAACGACTCCATCCTTTACCAGCTACAAGGGAACAGGTGTACTCCAGGGACTGGGCCAGGAATAAAGAAACCAAATTCACTGTCACTTACAATCTACCAAAAACTTGGCTGTGAGAAACAACTTTGGGAAGACTGAAGGTGGATCCCTCCCTTTGGGGTTAAGTCCCCAGGAGTTGCAGGTGGGGACCACCTGGTTTAGCCCAGTCTCCCTCTGTGGGTTGTCTCTGTTGCACTGCACTGACTGGGCACCCTGCCCGTCCTGCAGGTGCCATGTAAGGAAGCCTTGGGAGGCCTCCGTGCAGTTATTCTAGACGCACAGTTGAAGGCAGGCTACCGACACCTGGATGGACGTGAGAAGGTGTGGGCAATGCTGCTCCCAGGACTCAGAGTCAGCAGTCTGAAGTGCAATCTATTTCTGCCTCGTGGACTGTAAATTGCATCACTGGTGATGTTCCATTCTGGTTTTGCTGCTGGGGAACTCAAAATCAAATTGGGGTCCTATTTCTGGAAGAATGCTGTGCAACAGAACTTTCTGCAATGATGGCAGTGTTCTGTATGTGTGCGGCCCAGTATGGTAGCCACCAGCCCCAAGTACTGAGTACTTGAAATGAGTGAGACTGCGGAACTGAATTTTTTTATTTTAATTAACTGCAATGTTAAATTTAAATGGCCACGTGTGGCTAATGGCTACAGATTCCACGGCAGAGTTCTCAAATAGGGAATGACATGAATCTTGGATCTCACAGATGGTTTACCTTACTTTCCTAACATTATCCAAATTTCTCCTCCATTTCAAGTTTCTTTGGTATTTAATTATTATTATTTAATTATCTTTATTAATCTTCTGGTGTGGCCTATATCTTTGTCAATCAACCTCAGTCTTTTCAAAAAAAAGTGGGATCTCCTTATAAAGACAAAAAACGCAGATAACATGGCCATATTCCCCCCTTTTTACTCACATATGCCCCCACTCCTTTGTGCAATCTAGAGTAATCAATATGTTCGTTTAAGGGAAGGGGAAAGAGTGGGGAAAGAGAAGCCGCCTCTCCTGTTTCTATGCTTTGTTTCTTCATCTGGGTGTTGCTCAGGCAAAGGTGTAACTTGTGAAAATTCACCGAGCATGTATTTATGATTTGCACTTTTCCTTGTATATATCATTTATATGATTCTTCAAGAAAAAGTAAGGAAAATGTATAAAGAGAACCTACTATGTTCAAAGTACCATGTTAGTTCTAGTGTGTGTAACACAGGTCTTGGCCTCAGAAAGCTGTAGTTTTGATCATCAAGCATTAACGCAAATTTCTGAGATATATTTTATAGAGAGATATCTTGGGCAACTTCAGAGGCTGGCAACTCCCCACCCACCTACCTTTCTGCCTCTCCCCACTGAGTCAGGCAATGCCAAGAAAGGAGAGGTGAGCTTCAGGAGGTGGAAGGCTTTCTTTCCATCTAATCAGACACTAAAATCCTCAACAAAATACTAGCAAACCAAATCTAACAACAAATTAAAAGGACTGTATACCCTGATCAAGTGGGATTTATTCCAGATATTCAAGGACTCTTCAGTATATTCAAATCAATCAGTGTGATACACCACATCAACAAACTGAAGAAGAAAAACCATATGATCATCTCAATAGCTGCAAAAAAGGTTTTATGACAAAGTTCAATACCCACTTATGATAAAAACTCTCTAAAAAGTGGGATAAGAGGGAACCTGCCTCAATATAATTAAGGTCATATACTTCAGATCTACAGCCAACATCATACTCCATGGTGAAAGCGGAAAGCATTTTCTATAAAATCAGGATGTCCACTCTTGCCACTTTGATTCAACATAGTTTTGGAAGTCATTGTCACGGCTATTAGAGAAGAAAAAGAAACAAAAGGAATCCAAATTGTAAAAGGATAAGTAAAACTGTCACTGTTTGCAGATGACATGACACTATAAATAGAAAATCCTAAAGTTGCCATCAGAAAATTACTAGAGTTCATCGATGAATTGCAGGATACAAAATTAATATACACTTTCTATACACTAACAACCAAAGATCAGAAAGACATATTAAGGAAACAATCCCATTTACTACCACATAAAATAGATTAAAGTACCTAGGAAAAAACCTACCTAAGGAGGCATGAAATTAAAAGACGCTTGCTCCTTGGAAGAAAAGCTATGACCAACCTAGACAGCATATTCAAAAGCAGAGACATTACTTTGCCAACAAAGGTCCATTGAGTCAAAGCTATGGTTTTTCCAGTAGTCATGTGTGGATGTGAAAGCTGGACTACAAAGAAAGCTGAGCACTGAGGAATCGATGCTTTTGAACTGTGGTGTTGGAGAAAATGGATGCTTTTGAACTGTGTTGCTGGAAAAAATTGATGCTTTTGAACTGTGTTGTTGGAAAAGACTCTTGAGAGTCCCTTGGACTTCAAGTAGATCAAACCAGTCAATCCTAAAGGAAATCAGTCCTGAATATTCACTGGAATAGTCTTTGGAAGGACTGATGCTGAAGCTGAAACTCCCAATACTTTGGTCACCTGATGCAAAGAGCTGACTCATTGGAAAAGACCCTGATGCTGGGAAAGATTGAAAGTAGGAGGAGAAAGGGACGACAGAGGATGAGATGGTTGGATGGCATCACCGACTCAAGGGGCATGAGTTTGAGCAAGCTCTGGGAGTTGGTGATGGACAGGGAGGCCTGGCGTGCTGCAGTCCATGGGGTGGCAAAAAGACACAACTGAGCAACTGAGCTGAACTGACTGAAGGAGGCAAAAGACAAAGTCAGAAAACTATCTGGAAAGAAATCAAAGATATACCATATCCTTGGATTGGAAGAATCAATATTGTGAAAATAACTATAATATCCAAAGCAATCTACAGATTCAGTGCAATCCCTATCAAATTACCAGGGGCGTTTTTCACAGAATTAGAACAAAAAATTTCACAATGTGTACAAAAACACAAAAGACTCCAAATAATCAAAGCAATCTTGACAAAGAAGAACAGAGCTAGAGGAATCAGGCTCCCTGACTTCAGACTATACTACAAAGCTACAGTAACGAAGACAGTTTGGTCCTGGCATAAAAACAGAAATACAGATCAATGGAGCAGGGCAGAAAGTCCAGAGATAAACCCACACACCTATGGCCACCTAATCTGTGACAAAGAAGGCAAGAATATACAATGGAGAAAAGACAGTCTCTTCAACAAGCGGCGCTGGGAAAACTAGGCAGCTACATGTAAAGGAATAAAATTAGAACACTTCCTAACACTATAGAGAAAAATAAACACAAAATGGATTAAAGACCTAAATGTAAGACCTAAATATAAAAGCCTTAGAGGAAAACAGAGACACTCTTTGACAGGAATTGCAGCAAGATCTTCTGGGATTCACTTCCTAGATGGACCTAGAGATTGTCATACATGAGGGAAGGCAGAAAGAGAAAGTCAAATATCATATAATATTACTTCTATGTGGAATCTAGAAAAACAGTACAGGTGAATTTATCTGCAAACCAGAAACTGAGTCAGAAACGCAGGAAACAAACCTACAGGTTACCAGGGTGAGGGAGGGGGTGGAATGAATTGGGAGATTGGGATTGACTTATATACACTACTATACATAAAATAGATAACTAACGGAGCCTCCTGTATAGGACAGGGAACTCAACGCTCTGCTTGTGTGCTGTTGCTTTGGTCGTGTCCGACTCTTTGCAAGCCCATGGACTGCAGCCCATCAGGCTCCGCAGTCCATGGGACTCTCCAGGCAAGAATACTGGAGTGGGTCACCATGTCCTCCTCCACGGGATCTTCCTGGCCCAGGGGCTGAACCCACGTCTCTTTTGTCTCCTGCATTGGCAGGCATGTTCTTTACCACTAGTGCCACCTGGGAAGCCCACTCAGTGCTCTGTGGTGACCTAAGTGAAAGGGGAATCCAAAAGCAAAGTGGATATCTGTAAATGAATGACTGATTCACTTTGCTGTTCAGCAGAAACTAATGCAACAGTGTAAAGAAACTATAAAAAGATAGAAGAGTGCGTTTTACAAAAAAATAATTCCAAATTCTTAAAAGAGTTGAGTAGCTCCCAGAAACAAACCTCTCAGCTTTTCTCCTTCAGAGGAATTAAACACTGAAGGAGATCTCTGAAATATGGATTGTCAAGTCAATGGGGCAGGATGAAGAAATGAAATGCAACCTATATTTTAAGAAAGCAACTAAAACCTACCCAACCAAGATCGTCTTCAATGAATAACTGCACTCAAGTGAACAAAGCATGCGTGTTGAAAACGAAACTTGGGAACCACACTGCTAAGGAGAATGTGAAAAAAGAAAGGTGCTCTCTCTACTGGGTCCCTCCTCCCACAACCAAAACATCTTAATTTGCTAAAGACTGAAGCATATAAATTTTTACTTTTAAAATGAACTTAAAAGAGTTGGACTGACTTCCCTGGTGGCTCAGATAGTAAAGAATCTGCCTGCAATGTGGGAGACCTGGGTTCGATCCCTGGGTTGGGAAGACCCCCTGGAGAAGGGAATGGCCACCCACTTCATTATTCTTGTCTGGAGAATTCCATGTACAGAGGAGCCTGATGGGCTATAGTCCACTGAAGTCACAAAGAGTTGGACACGATGGAGCGACTAACACACACACACACACAGGTGGGCAGGTGTATCAAGCTAGAGCAGAGAGCTTCTTTCTACAGTGATGCAATAACAGTAACCTATTCAAACAGCCATAATCAAGAACTGTGAGAGGGAACCATTATTCATTTCTGCCCACATTAATTTAACTCTCTGACATATTGCCATTTTGGACAAAAGCCCAAATTCCTGAAACCCCCATGATACAAATCTTTTTCTCTTACTCTTTGCATACTTGGATGCTCTAAATTCAAAAGCCTGTACCCATACAGATTGTATAGCTATTTAAATCTGTGACTTTTCTTTGAAATATTCTTTCAGTGGTTCCTTCGAGTGGGTTTCAGGCCAAGCTTTCTTACGTTCTTTCATTTATATTATTACAGGGATTGAGGGGGGAAAAAAGTATTCTAAATAACACAAAAAGGAAAAATTCCCTCAAAAACAATCACATTCATTTTGGACTTTTATTATAAACAAAGTCCTTTCATTAATTTTTACTTATGCAAATGCATTACATTTTGCATAAAGAATTGGCAGTCTTCAAATACAGAAGAAAACTTTTCTCACATTTCAAAAGAGATTATAAAACTGATACAGAAATATGAAGGATCATAAAAGACTAGTATAAGCAACTATATGCCAATAAAATGGACAACCTAGAGTAAATGGACAAATTCTTAGCAAATTTCCCAAAACTGAACAGGAAAAAATTAAAAATATAAACCACAACTACTGAAATTGAAACTGTGATTTAAAAACTCCCAGTGAGTAAAAGTCCAGGACCAGATGGTTTCACAGGCTGATTCTATCAAACATTTAGAGAACAGTTAACACCCATCCGATTCTGAAAAATCACAGAGGAAGGAACACTCCCAAACTTATTCTGTGAGGCCACCATCACCCTGATACCAAAACCAAACACAGATATCACAAAAAAGAAAATTATAGGCCAATATTACCGATGAACATCGACACAAAACTCAACAAGATAACTAGCAAAATGAATCCAACAATATATTAAAAGGGTAACACACCATGAAAAACTGGGATTTATCCCAAGGATGCAAGTTGTCAATATTCACAAATCAGTATGATACACCACATTAACAGCCTGAAGAATAAAAACATATGATCATCTCAACAGATGCAGAAAAAGTTCCTGAAAAAATTCAACACCCATTTATTTTAAAACCTCTCCAGAAAGTGGGCATACAGGAAAACTATGTCAACATAATAAAGACAAAAATTGTGTGTGTGACGAACCCACAGCTAACATCATACTCAAACATGAAAAACTTAAAGTATTTCCTCTAAGTTCAGGAACAAGACGAGGACGTCCACTCTCACCACTTTTATTCAACGTAGTTTTGGCAGTCAGAGAAGAAAAAGAAATAAAAGGAATCCAAATTGGAAAAAAGAAGTAAAATTGTCACTGTTTGCAGATGACTTGATACTACACACAAAAAAATCCTAAAAATGCTACCAGAAAACTACTGGAGCTGATATATGAATTTGGTGGAGTTGTAGGATGCAAAATTAACACACAGAAATCTCTTGCATTCCCATACACCAACAACAAAAGAGCAGGAAGAGAAATTAAGGAAACAATCCCAATTTACCATTGCATCAAAAAGAATAAAACACCCATAAAACACCTAGTTACAGAGGCAAAAGACCTATACTCCAGAAACTACAAGATGCTGATGAAAGAAATGGAAGATGACACAGACAGACAGAAAGCTATACCATGTTCTTACATTGGAAGAATCAATATTGTCAAAATCACTATACTGCCCAAGGTAGTCTACAGATTCAATGCAATCCCTATCAAATTACCAAAGGCAGTTTTGTGCAGCTCTAGAATAATAAAATCTTAAAATTTGTATGGAAACACAAAAGACTCAAGGAGCCAAAGTAATCTTGAGAAAGAAAACCAGAACTGGAGGAATCAGGCTCCCTGACTTCAGACTATACTACCAAGCTATGGACATTGTGGTACCGGTGCAAAGACAGACTTATAGATCAACAGAACAGGATAGAAAGCCTAGAATTAAACCCCCGCACCTTTGGTCAATTAATCTGTAACGAAGTCAAGAATGTACACTGGAGAAAAGACAGTCTTCAATAAGTGGTGCTGGGAGAACAGTCACGTGTAAAAGAATAAAAGTAGAACACTAGCACCACACACACACAAAGTCTCAAAATGGATTAAAGACCTAAATGTAAGACCCGAGTCTATAAAACCCTTAGAGAAAAACATAGGCAGAATACTCTTTGACATAAATCGCAGCAGGATCTTCTTCTATCCATAGCCTATAGAAATGAAAATTAAAAAAAAACAAAGGGACCTAATGAAACTTAAACGCTTTTGCACAGCAAAGGAAACCATAAACAAAAAGACAACCCAAAGAATGGGAGAAACTATTCGCAAATGGTGCAACCAACAAAAGATTAATCTCTAAAATATACAAACAGCACATGTAGTTCAATATAAAAAACACAAACAACCCAATCAAAAAATAGGCACAAGATCTAAATAGACATTTCTCCAAAGACAACATCAGTCAGTTCACTTCAGTCGCTTAGTCGTGTCTGACTCTTTGCGACCCCATGAATCGCAGCACGCCAGGCCTCCCTGTCCATCACCAACTCCCGGAGTTTACCCAAACTCGTGTCCATTGAGTCAGTGATGCCATCCAACCATCTCATCCTCTGTCGTCCCCTTCTCCTCCTGCCCCTAATCCCTCCCAGCATCAGAGTCTTTTCCAACGAGTCAACTCTTTGCAGGAGGTGGCCCAAGTATTAGAGTTTCAGCTTTAGCATCAGTCCTTCCAATGAACACCCAGGACTGATCTCTTTTAGAATGGACTGGCTGGATCTCCTTGCAGTCCAAGGGACTCTCAAGAGTCTTCTCCAAAATCACAGTTCAAAAGCATCGATTCTTCAGCACAGAGATGGCCAAAAAAAAAAAAAAACAAAAACAAAATCATGAAAAGATGTTTAACACCACTAATTATTAGAGAAATGCAAATCAAAACTACAATGAAGTATCACTTCACATTGGCTAGAGCAGCCAGCATCAAAAAATCTACAAACAATAAATGCTGGAGAGGGTGTGGAGAAAAAGGAACTCTCTTACACTCTTGGTAGGAATGTAAATTGGTACAACCACTATGGAGAACCGCATTGCTGCTGCTGCTGCTAAGTCACTTCAGTCATGTCCGACTCTGTGTGACCCCATAGACGGCAGCCCACCAGGCTCCCCTGTCCCTGGGATTCTCCAGGCAAGAACACTGGAGTGGGTTGCCATTTCCTTCTCCAATGCATGACAGTGAAAAGTGAAAGTGAAGTTGCTCAGTTGCGTCCGACTCTTTGCGACTCCATGGACTGCAGCCTACCAGGCTCCTCTGCCCATGGGATTTTCCAGGCAAGGAGAACCACATTGAGGTTCCTTAAAAACAAACAGAAATACCATGTGATCCAGCAATCCCATTCCTAAGCATATGTCTGGAGAAAACGATAATTCAAAAAGCATACATATACCCCAGTGTTCACTGCAGCACTCCTTACAATAGCCTAGACATGGAAGCAACCTAAGTGTCCACTGACAAATAAATGGATAAAGAAGATATGGCGCGTATATACAATGGAATATCACTCAGCCATGAAAAAGATTAAAATAACGCCACTTGCAGCAATATGGATGGACCTAGAGATTAACATTCTAAGTGAAGTAAGTCAAAGACAAATATAATGTCACTTATATGTGGAATCTAAAAAATTATAGAAATAAACTTCTTTACAAAACAGAAGCAGATGTACAGACTTCAAAAACAAACATGGTTATCAAAGGAGGAAAGGTGGTGGGCAGAGGATAAACTAGAAGGTTGGGATTAACATATACATAAACTATATATAAAATAGATAATCAACAAGGTCTTGTATAGCACAAGGAACTCCACTTAATACTGTGTAATAACCTTATGAAAAAAGAATCTGAAAAAGAATAGATATATGTATAACTGAAGCACTCTGCTGTATACCTGAAACGACCACAACATTGTAAATCAACTACACTCCAATATAAAATAAAATGAAAACAAATAGCGTTTAGTTCGGTGAATAATAAAGCAATATTATATTTTATTTGCATAATTCAAAGAGAAATCTGAAAATTACCTATTTCCTTTAAATCATAAATATTTCAAGGTGACTTTTTTGACTTGAGCAATGTGGCCTAGCTATAGTTTGAACCAGGTATCTGACATGTGCCAAATTCTCACTACATTTTGCAATATGTGGATTATACCTCTGATGTTTAATGCTAAAAGCAACAGAAACTATGAAACTGTATCTGTGATTCAAGTAAATACAGTCAGCCAGCATCTTTCAAGACGTCGCCTAACTTGCTATCAGCTTTCTCCTCTCAGGTAGCCGTTTGTGAAAACCAAGATGCCAAAGGCAGAGGCATTTCAGAAAGACAAAATTGTATATGCCTGGAACTGATTTACCTGTTATTAGTAATTCTAGAAAGCCAGGGTCTTGAAAGCATGTATCAGGTAGGGCATACAAAGGACATTTTTAAATCTATATGCTCAATTTTGAATTCAAGAGTGGAACTTAATGACTTCTAACGAGTTGGGATGATTGCTGGAAGGATGGGAGGAGAAAGGGGTCCAGTAATTGAACCAAGACATTAACCACAGAAGCAACAGAAGAGCCTACTGCATCCATTTCCTTCTATGTATTTACTCCCCTCTTCCCATGCTTAATGAAACCAGAAGCTCCAAAGACATGGCAGTACTCCTTAAAACGCCCAGAAGGCATTTCCCAGTAATCACTGAATTTCAACAATGTAATGCCCAGTAGCAGAAGGGTGAAGGGTAGAAAGTAGGGGAGGCACCAGAGCAAAGAAGAAAACATATCTTCTCTACTGAATGTCAACATATTTTACAGTTGTCACGGATGGCTTTTCCTGAAGTTCCTTTGTGGAAATGAAGAATTCATTGGTAAAAACCGCCTACTTGTGAGGGAGTAGACTGAACAGTCTTTAATAGCAAATTCCCTGGGGTATCAGCTCATTCAAGATCCCCTGGAACCCCAAGCATTTAGTGGATGGATGCTTGTCACAGGCAGTGGCACTAGAGGGATCAGCTATTGCTGGCCTGGGGCACATGACCTCGGCAGCAAAGTGAAAACCGTTTAATTAGAGTATGGACACCTTGACTTGCTCTTCTAGCCAGAAAGAGGGTCACTGATCCCTCCTTTTTCTTAACTCCTTGTTTTGTAACAGGTACTTGCTAGGGTTTCAGGAAAAGCCATTTCACTTGTTTCTCTGTTATCATCAAAGGGAGACAGCCACAGGCAGACAGACGGACATTCCCCCAGGTACCTGCAGAAGGATCTTGTTGCCGTCATGGTCCTCCGTCTGCCAGCGCCCCTCACTGATGGGGCTGCAAGGGTTGGGCAAGAGCGGCACCAGCTCCCCGATGTCCCTCACCCGGAACTCCAGCACGGAGGAGTCAGTGGGGACCGGAGTCTGGTCACAGGGCAGTCTCTTGAGGGAAAACTGGATGTCCACGTCCAGATTGGAGAAAATGGGGAAGATGCAGAAGTCCGCTTTCTTCTGGCTGGGGCTCCGCCGGAGGATCAGCTCGTAGAACTTGAGGATGTCGGCGTAGTTGTCATGGCGACAGTAGATGGTGAAGCGCACGATCTCCTTGCCGTAGTGCACCGGCCGGATGGCCCAGAGCGGCGTCCCCGGGGCCAGCGTGAAGAAGTCTTGGCTGCAGGGCAGGTAGGGCAGGAACTTGCCGGGCACGCGCTCCGTGTGGTGGTGGCGCCAGGGCGGCCGCTGCAGCGTGCGGTGCAGCTGCAGGATCGGCTCCTCGCCGTATTCCTCCTGCAGGAAGAGCACCACCGCCAGCGCCGGCTGTGCCGCCTTGGGGACCCTCCTCCTCCGGCGGCACGCCCTCCTTTCCGAGACCCTGAACAGCGGGAGGTCCGGGTGGATCCACGCCAAGACCTTGTCGATGGCCTCCTGCAGGGGGCGGGATTCCCCTGGGTCCGCGATGATGTGGATGCTGACCAGGAAAGGGTCCTGCGCCTCCTCCGTGGAGTACTCACCTAGCGACACACAAAAAGAAACCCCAAAGAACACAGGGTGACTACTTCATGAAGGTGGCCTGCAATGACAGGCAAGGTCTTGGCAGAAACAGAAGCTCCATTTGAGACTCCTTGATCTCATGAAATTCTGAACCCAAGTTCACGTGCAAATAGGAGTGTTGGGGCACCCAGCTGCCTGCCAATGCAGGAGACATAAGAGACTGAGGTTCCACCCCTGGGTCGGGAAGATCCCTGGAGGAGGGAATGGCAACCCACGCCAGTATTCTTGCCTGGAGACTCCCATGGACAGAGGAGCCTGGTGGGCTACAGTCCATACAGTGGCAAAGAGTTGGACACACGACTGAAGGGACATAGCTGGGCATACACAACAGCAGCCCCAAACTCAAGAACTATTACCCTGGTTCCCAAGCCGCGTGGTATTAGGATGACCTTGGTGTGGTACTGCAGCAGGTTGAACGTTTCTTGCATTGAACAATTCAGCCAAGTCTCCACGCGTTTGGAAAGGATACCAGAGCATTAAGCATTAAGCATTAGGTGTACAACATTTGCTTCCCAGGGGGCGCTAGCAGTAAAGAACCTGCCTGCCAGCGCAGGAGACATAAGAGACATGGGTTCGATCCCTGGGCTGGGAAGATCCATTTACACCGTTTGGAATTTCCCAGGGTTACTGTAGTGCCTCCCCCACAAAGGTTCCCTATAAGCACTCCTTTGGTTTGCTTATTTTGTTGGCTTATTCATCACTTGGTTCATTCATTTAACATTTATGGAACCCTTTCTTCACCAGGTGCTTCCTCTAATGGATACATCAAGCCCTGGCTGGTGAGGCATCCTGCTAACTGTCGGGCTGGTGGGGTGGCCAGGAGGCGATCGTCTTGCTGCTGGAGACAGAGGGAAGAACAATCCGGGGGGAGGGGTGAACCCCATGTTCTGTCAGAGCTTCCTAGGCCTGTGGTTTGGGGTGGGGTGAGGTACATAGTTGGACCATCACTGCCCGTGTCATGCTGCCTTTTGGACCCCTCCTTGGGCCACATCCACCCAGAAGCCCACACACCCCGAGTGGGTCAGTTCCCCTCCCCATGGCCTCTGGCAGAACATCGGATTCCAAGTGTGAAGCTGACTATTTACCTTCGCAACCTTCTCCCATGGGGTGAAAAGTTTGCTGGCCACACTGCTTAAGGAATGTTCTGCATATTTTATCAGATAACCTGATAAAAACCCTATTCTTACTCATAATGGCTCTCTCTTCATTTAAGTTGTATGACGATCCAAGGGAAATCAAGGAAAATCTAAGTCTACTGTGACTTGGAGGGCAAGATTCATCTAGCATCTAGACCTGTCTCCACATACATGCCTCACAATGTCCACTAGGGTGTTAGGCACAGGGCCATCATGCCGTCAGTAACATTTGAGAAGAATGATGTTTTTGTAGGAACCATTGTTTCAATCGGTTCACATGCTGAAGGGTGATTTTTTTGGTAGTTAAGATGTTTCAAGTGGGTTGACAGGTACATTTCATCACAGGCACCTATGATAACATGATCTTAATTTTGCTGGAGCAAAACCTATCTGAATTTTCATTGGAACCCTGACTCTTAAATTTCTCACTTGGGAACATTTGTGTGTGTGAGCTCAGTCGTGACCAACTCTGTGACCCCATGGGCTGTAACCTGCCAGGCTACTCTGTCCATGGAATTTTCCAGGCAAGAATACTGGAATGGGTTGCCATTTCCTTCTTCAGGGGATATTCCCAGCCCAGGGATTGAACCTGCTTCTCCTGCATCGGCAGGTGGATTCTTTACCACTGCACCACTTGGGAAACCCATTTCGGGAACATTTAGCTCAGTCTGTTGCTGCCTCTTTGTCCTTCACTCATTCATCCACGTGTTTCTCGAGCAATCGCGATGTACCAGGCACTGGGAGACAAGGAAGCTGGCACCATGACTGCTACACAGTCCATTAATATAGACTCTGGCATGACTAGTGCCCCCTTAGAGTATATGACCCGCACAGCCACGGGCAGCAGCCATAAAGAACCATGAGCCACAAATAAGAACCTCATAACTTAGCTGGGAAACACAGACATAAAAGATTAAAATTCCATCTGACATAAGTCTATAGGAAATGTGGTACAGGAGCATCTTTGACGTGGGAGGATTCTAAAGTCACAATGACATAAACATTTACTATAGACGACCTACCACTGAAAGTCCCTTGAATTTCCAAGATGGAACTGGAAGGTCCTGACTTGCAACAAGACCACAGAGCCAGATAGATGTTCCTTTGGTTGACTAGTAAATGAAATAGAGGCTTGCGGCACGGCTGTTATAAGAGTCTTGTATCATTTAAACACTAGACCCCTGCTCAGTAGGCTGTGTCTTTCATCTACAGGAGGCTTCTGGAACTAATGTAATGATGACTAATGTAACAGCAAAGTGAAGTCTCGGTACTCCCACGATCATGGAGTTGAATGGTGGGTGGAATTATTCACGCTCTCTCTCTCTGTGGTTGAACATGTATTCCCAAACTGATACGAGTTAAGTATGAGCATGATGTGATTTCAATTTGCTATCATGCCACAAAGGAAGGAGCAATTTTTTCTCCACAGGGCCTCTGAGAAGGCTTTCTGGAAGAGGCTCCAGGTGAATTGGGTTTTGATAGGTCAACAACATCTCACAATAACCCCAAATGCGGGGGAGATCACTGCAGGAAGAGGGAAGACTGTTTATGAAGGCACAGATCAGTATGAAAAACAAGCACATTTGGAAGTGGGTGGTGAGTAACTCTGAAACACGGCAACAGATGCAGAAGGAAAAATGGATGGGAGCCAAGTTGTACAGGGCTTCAGCTCAATTTGGGAGTGATAAGGGGGCAGTGAAAGTTTTAATAAAGGGATGTTGGAATCAAGTCAGGGGAGGTTGGCTGCAGGCAAAGTAAGAAGTTAGAAAATGAGTGATGAGTCTAGTGAGAGATAACAAAGATGTGGGAAATTACATTTTGGGCCCTGGTTCTTTATTCTCTCTTGTCACCTTTCTCTCTGCCATGTGGCTTTATACTTCCTTCCACTAAATGGTTCAAGTGCATTCCCCTACCCTTTGACTTTGAATGAGACCATATGGCTAGCTTTGGCCAATAGAAACACACAACAGTGGCATGTGTTTTGGCTTGCCTTCCTGTGCTTCTGACATTTCCATGAGAAGAACACGCTTGGGCCAGCCCACTGGAGCCAGAAGGGAGGATGAGAGCCATGTGGAGCAGATCCAGCCTAGCTGAGCCTGGCCTCCATCAGCCAGGACCGGACACCCAAAGACATGTGGTAAGAGCCACCCAACTGAGCTTGGTCTGGATCAGCTGACCCAAGCCACTGTTTGGGGATTGTTGTTACACAGCAATACTTACAGTTGCAGGCAGAGTCAGTGGATATACAGAAGAGGCATAGTCTTAGGCTATTTAGGAAGCACAGGGAGTCCAGGGCCTGGGGATGGGGGCAGGAAAAGCAGGAGAGGAGCTGACCTTGATGTTTCTGGCATAAGCAACTTGTCTGATATTGATGTTTAACTGAGGTAGAAAACAGGAAGAATGGCAGGTTTGTGGGGAAAGATGAGCTCTCCTTTGGCCAGGCTGGCTTGAGATGCCCCAGTGACTTCCAGGAGGGATGTGTTGTTGGCAGTGGACCTGCATGTTGCCGAGGTGATGGGCTGAACTCAAGGATGGACCAGTTACCTTTGGGCCACGTTCCCTTTCATGCAGTTACCTCTTAAGTGTGTGCCCATGTTGAGAATCGGACGTGACTTAGTGACCAAACACCAACATATTGATTTGAACCAGTGAAAATTCACCTGGACGGCTTTAAAAACAATCAGAATTCATGGGTGATTCTGGTCTTTTCTGTGCATGCTCCTTCTGCTCACCTGGCTACTTTCTGTTTCACTGAACATGAGCACCACTATCAACAGAAGCGTAGTTGACGCAGAAGTAGTGAAAACACAGACCAATAACACTTCCCACCAGTCAGGAGCTTCAGTGGTGGCAGGAGGAGATACCACGGTCACCGGCAATGCCTATTTCACTTTTCCACGGTGTCCTCATCACCCACCAGTGGAGATACGTGATTCACTAAACAGTAATGGATGCTCACTATAAATGGAAAAGAAGGGCTTTGAATAATTTGGGGATGAAGACACTCACTTAAGAAGATTACTAATGGTTTCTATGAGGGAAAGAACAGATGGGGTAGGAAGAATGTTTGGGAAAAGAAGTGGTCAGAGCATCAGACTGTCCCAATAAGATCCTGACCCCATCATACTCAGGGTGTGCATGCGGCCATGGATGTGGGGTGAAGTTGTTGGCTAACACACAAGTGACATTCAGCGTGGGCTGGCACCTTCTCAACATTCTATATGTATGAACTCACGGAATCCTCATAAACAACCCCAAAAGGAGGAGGTGTGACTCTAGTCCTCATTTTATTATTATTTTAAAAATGTATTTATTTTAATGGGAGGCTAATTACTTTACAATATTGTGATGGTTTTGCCATACATTGACATGAATCAGCCATGGGTACATGTGTTCCCCATCCTGAATCCCCCTCCCACCTCCCTCTCTTCCCACCTCCCTCCCCATCCCATCCCTCTGGGTTGTCCCAGAGCACCAGCTTTGAGTGCCCTGCTTCATGCATTGAACTTGACTGGTCATCTGTTTTACATATCGTAATATACATGTTTCAATGCTATTCTCTCATATCATCCCAGTCTCATCTTTTCCCACATAGGCCAAAAGTCTGTTCTTTACATCGGTCTCTTTTTTGCTGTCTTACATATAGGGTCATTGTTACTGTCTTTCTAAATTCCATATATATGCATTAATATACTGTATTGGTGTTTCTCTTTCTGACTTACTTTACTCTGTATAATGGGTTCCAGTTTCATCCACCTCATTAGAACTGAGTCAAATGCATTCTTTTTTTTAGCTGAGAAATATTCCATTGTGTATATGTACCTAGACTGTGCAGATCACAACAAACTCTGGGAAATTCTGAAAGAGATGGGAATACCAGACCACCTGACTTGCCTCTTGAGAAACCTGTGATCAGCTCAGGAAGCAACAGTTAGAACTGGACATGGAACAACAAATTGGTTCCAAATAGGGAAAAGAGTATGTCAAGGCTGTATACTGTCACCCTGCTTATTTAACTTATATGCAGAGTATATCATGCGAAATGCTAGGCTGGAAGAAGCACAAGCTGGAATCAAGATTGCCAGGAGAAATATCAATAACCTCAGATATGCAGATGACACCACCCTTATGGCAGAAAGTGAAGAAAAACCAAAGAGCCTCTTGATGAAAGTGAAAGAGGAGAGTGAAAAAGTTGGCTTAAAACTCAACATTCAGAAAACTAAGATCATGACACCTGGTCCCATCACTTCATGGGAAATAGATGGGAAACAGTGGAAACAGTGACAGATTTTATTTTTCTGGGCTCCAAAATCACTGCAGATGGTGACTGCAGCCATGAAATTTAAAGACCCTTGCTCCTTGGAAGAAAAGTTATGACCAACCTAGAAAGCATATTAAAAAGCAGAGACATTACTTTGCCAACAAAAGTCCATCTAGTCAAGACTATGGTTTTTCGGGTAGTCATGTATGGATGTGAGAGTTGGACTATAAAGAAAGCTGAGCACCAAAGAATTGATGGTTTTGAACTGTGGTGTTGGAGAAGACTCT
The DNA here is from genome assembly GCF_016772045.2 of Ovis aries. Classification (NCBI taxonomy): domain Eukaryota; kingdom Metazoa; phylum Chordata; class Mammalia; order Artiodactyla; family Bovidae; genus Ovis; species Ovis aries. Next base: position 20,949,103 of record NC_056063.1, on the reverse strand, counting down.
TGAAGGAGATCCAACCAATCCATCCTAAAGGAGATCAGTCCTGAGTGTTCACTGGAGGGATGGATGTTGAAGCTGAAACTCCAATACTTTGGCCACCTGATGCAAAGAACTGACTCATTGGAAAAGACCCTGATGCTGGGAAAGATTGAGGGCAGGAGAAGGGGACACAGAGGATGAGATGGTTGGATGACATCACTGAAGCAGTGGTATTACTAACTCAATAGACATGAGTTTGAGCAAGCTCTGAGAGTTGGATGGACAGGAAAGCCTGGCGTGCTGCAGTCCATGGGGTTGCAAAGAGTTGGACACAACTGAGCAACTGAACTGAACTGATATGTACCACAACTTCCTTATCTGTTCATCTGCTGATGGACTTCTAGGTTGCTTCCATGTCCTAGCTATTGCAAACAGTGCTGCAATGAACATTGGGATATATGTGTCTCTTTCTATTCTGCTTTCCTTGGTGTGTATGCTCACCAGTGGGATTGCTGGATCATATGACAATTCTATTTCCAATTTTTTAAGGAATCTCCACTCTGTTCTTCACAGTGGCTGTGCTAGTGTGCATTCCCACCAACAGTGTAGGAGGGTTACCTTTTCCCCACACCCTCTCCAGCGTTTATTGTTTGTAGACTTTTTGATGGTAGCCATTCTGACCGGTGTGAGACGGTACATCATTGTGGTTTTGATTTGCATTTCTCTGATAATGAGCGATGCTGACACCTTTTCATGTGTTTGTTAGCCATCTATATGTCTTCTTTGGAGAAATGTCTGTTTAGTTCGTTGGCCCATTTTTTGATTGGGTCATTTATTTTTCTGGTATTGAGCTGCATGAGCTGCTTGTGTATTTTGGAGATTAATTCCTTGTCAGTTGTTTTATTTGCTATTATTTTCTCCCATTCTGAAGGCTGCCTTTTCATGTTGCTTATAGTTTCCTTCATTGTGCAACAGCTTTTAAGTTTAATTAGGTCCCATTTGTTTGTTTTTATTTCCATTACTCTGGGAGGTGCGTCATACACGATCTTGCTGTGATTTATGTCAGAGTGTTCTGCCTATGTTTTCCTCTAAGAGTTTTATAGTTTCTGGTCTTATGTTTAGATCTTTAATCCATTTTGAGATTACTTTTGTGTATGGTGTTAGAAAGTTAGACTAGTTTCATTCTTTTACAGGTGGTTGACCAGTTTTCCCAGCACCACTTGTTAAAGAGATTGTCTTTTCTTTATTGTATATTTTTGCCTCCTTTATCAAAGATAAGGTGTCCATAGGTGCATGGATTTATCTCTGGGCTTTCTATTTTGTTCCGTTGATCTATATTTCTGTCTTTGTGCCAGTACCATACTGTCTTGATGACTGTGGCTTTGCAGTAGAGCCTGAAGTCAGGCAGGTTAATTCCTCCAGTTCCATTGTACTTTCTCAAGATTGCTTTGGCTATTCAAGGTTTTTTGTATTTCCATACAAATTGTGAAATTATTTGTTCTAGTTCTGTGAAAAGTACTACTGGTAGCTTGACAGGTATTGTGTTGGATCTATGGATTGCTTTGGGTAGTATATTCATTTTCACTATATTGATTCTTCCAATCCACAAACACGGTATATTTCTCCATCTATTTGTGTCATCTTTAATTTCTTTCAACAGTGTTTTATAGTTTTCTATATATAGGTCTTTTGTTTCTTTAGGTAAATTTATTCCTAAGTATCTTATTCTTTTTGTTGCAATGGTGAATGGGATTGTTTCCTTAATTTCTCTTTCTGTTTTCTCATTGTTAGTGTATAGGAATGCAAAGGATTTCTGTGTTTTAATTTTATATCCTGCAACTTTACTATATTCATTGATTAGCTCTAGTAATTTTCTAGTGGTGTCTTTAGGGTTTTCTATGTAGAGGATCATGTCATCTGCAAACAGTGAGAGTTTTACTTCTTCTTTTCCAATATGGATTCTTTTTCTTTTTTTTCTCTGATTGCTGTGGCTAGGACTTCCAAAACTATGCTGAATAGTAGTGGTGAGAGTGGGCATTTTTTAATATTATTTTTTAAATTTTATTTTTAATTGAAGGATAATTGCTTTACTATAATGTGTTGGTTTCTGCCACACATCAACATGAGTCAGCCATAGGTATACATATGTCCACTCCCTCTTAAGCCTCCATTCCCACCTCCCAATCCATCCCACCCCTCTAGGTTGTCACAGAGCACTGGTTTGAGCCAAGTCAAACAGCAAATTCCCACTGGTGATCTATTTTACATACGCCAGTGTATATGTTCCCATGCTACTCTCTCAATTCACCCCACCCACCCCTTTCCTCACTGGGTCCACAAGTCTGTTCTGTATGTCTGCATCTCCATTGCTGCCCTGCAAATAGGTCCATAAGTAACATCTTTCTAGACTCTATTTACATGCGTTTATATATATTTGCCTTTTTCCTCCTGATCTACTTCACTGTGTATATGGGCTCTAGGTCCGTCCACCTCATTAGAACTGACTCAAATGCGTTCCTTTTTATAGCTGACTAATATTCTATTGAGTATATGTAACCACAACTTCTTTATCCAGTCATCTGTTGAAGGGCATCTAGGTGGTTTCCACGTCCTGTGTGTGTGCGTGTACATGTGCATTCGGTCGTGTCTGACTCTTTGCAACCCCATGGACTATAGCCCACCGGGCTCCTCTGTCCATGGAATTGTCCAGGAAGAATACTGGAGTGGGTTGCCGTTCCTTCTCCAGGGGACCTTCCCAACCCAGGGACTGACTGTGTCTCCTGCATCTCCTGCACTGGCAGGTGGATTCTTTACCACTGTGCCACCTGGGAAGCTCTTCCATAACCTAGTTATTATAAACAGTGCTGCAATGAACATTGGGGTAGGTGTGTCTTTTTCAATTATGATTTCCTCAGGGTATATATGCCCAGTAGTGGGATTGCTGGGTCACATGGTAGTTTTATTTCTAGTTTTTTTGTTTTTTTTTTTAAGGAATCTCCATACTGTTTTCCATAGTGGTTATTATCAATTTGAATTCCCACCAACAGTCCTAGAGCAGGAAGCTGAGGCACGAAGAGGTGGAGGAAACTGCCAAGGGCACAGAGGCAGGGAGTGAGAGGGCAGGCACTTGGCCGTAGCATCTGAGGTCTGTGGGTGCCATCCCCCTGAGGTTCTGCAAAAGGACTCACCTCCCAGCTGAAGGGGCAGCTGTCACTCTCCAGCCCTTTCCGGCCACACTGCTGCCACTTCCCTCTTCTGCTCGCCTGCCTGCTCCTCGGCCCCAGTCCTAGCTGTATTTTGTGGCCACACATTTTCATCTCTTCCTTCTGGCCCTGGGTCTCTGAGGGAGAATGCCCCAGAAACCACCTCCCTGAGGGTACATGCCCTGGTCTCTACATCTGAGCACTGTCTTCAAGGGGAACTGGATCAAGCCAGCATTGCAGGTGGGCGTGACAGGCACATAAGAGCAGAAGAGCAACACTGGGGAAGCAGCCGGTACGAGAGGGGGAAGGTAACTTCTGAGTCTCCAAGACAGAGTTGTCAGGGTGCCCAGCGTCGGGCCACTCTACCAGCAGCACAAAGGTTTCCCGGGGAGCAGTAACAAAGGCCAGGCTGAAGCCTGCACGCCTGAGTGACTGTTTACAGCTCTGCAAAAAGGGCAAGATGCCCAGCCTCGGAACAGGGAACGGGGCTGAAAAGCATTCCACCAAGCCTGGCTCGCCCAGGCAGCGCAGGATGCAACCCTGATCGACCAAGCAATGAGGATGAAGACCTGACCCCTGTGTTCCCGTGAACCATAGAGACATCAGCAGCCAGTATCCTGTCCCCAAGAAGAGTCAGGGGAATGAGTGCTGATGTTAGGACACTCTGGCTGTTGCCAGCCTGTGCCCATTGCCCATGACCCCAAAATAAACAGGCTCCAAGGGGGATAGAACACAGCTCCAAACCACCATCGGGCACTGGGGTTACACACGCCCCAGAGAAAACCTGCCTCCACGGAGGTAGATAGAAAACCAAGTATTAGAGGGGCAGGAAAGAAAATGTGAATAATTAATTGCCATGAAAGGCCTCTCCGCCTCCCTGGAGGAGCAGGGACGGCGTCACTGTAGGATATGCCTTTATCATATCTATTACACGGCCTCTCAAAGGCCCTCAGAGAACACCTGTTCAGTGAGGGAAGGACGCAGACCAAAGAGGCCAATGGGTGGACCCCCCACCCCCTGCCAGGGCTGGAGAGAGATCGGAGCTGTTCACCAAGCTTTCCAACTGGCTTGTGGTTCCCAAGAGGACAAGGAAGATTGCTTCCTGTGTGATTCTATACAATTAGATTTTCCTTGGAGAATGTATAACACTGTAAGCAGCTGTAAGTAAAGCGCTGCACCAGGTCAGGCCTTTTATGAGGCAGAAAGAGTATTAGCTTGAGGATTTGTTCCCTTTACACCAATATTTTACTCTCTTGTATATTCCCCTGTTTTTGTCTTGTTAAGTGTAACAGAAAATAACTTATAGGATAACAATAATGTATTGTGTTCTTATTGTTTGTCAGACACTATCTTAAAAGCCTCAAAATATCTCATTTAAGCTTTACTTGGCTTTGATCCCTGGGTCAGGAAGATTCCCTGGAGAAGGCACCCACTCCAGTTTTCTTGCCTGGGAAATCCCATGGACAGAGGAGCCTGGCAGGCTATAGGGGGTTGCAAGAGTGCCACACAACTTAGCAACTAAACCAACCAACCAATTTTTAAAACACCACCATGATAAAGGTGAGGCAGGAGGTAGAGGCTCCCCAAACCCCACCTCCCAGCCCTGGGGTAAAGCGATTGGGGATTCATTCCCTCTGGATCAAAACTCAAAGACAAGAGCAGGACCTTTAAGGGAGGAGGCTGGGCCCTGCCCAGACCACATGTTTTCTTTCTTGAAGTCAGGAGACCTCCCTGACCACACATGAGCAGAAAAGGCTCCCTGGAGGCCAAAGGCGAGTGATGCCAGGGGATGTCCTCCACCCATACGCCTCTTCAGTAAAATCCATTTTGGCTAAGAGATGTGTGTGTACACATGGGAGGATCCTGAGATATACCAAATATGAACTGTGAACCAGGCAAATCAAAATGACCGGCCAAAGGAAACCCAGAAGAAATACCCCATAAAAGTAATTCAAACTGCCACGAGTTCAGCGACTCTCTCTCCCTGAGTCTGCCTGTGTGTCTGTTCACATGTACCGTACTCTTTTCCCTCTCAATACTTTACTAGCTTCACTACTTTCTGTCTTTGTGGGAGTTCTTTCCTGCAAGGCCAAAGGGCCAGAGCCCTTGGCATTGATCACTGGTCTAGTGGCTAGGATGAGGCGCCATCACCACTGCGAACTAGCCTCAATCTCTGGCTGGGAACCCAAGCCCCAAGATCAAAGGTATATCGTTTCTCTCCATCTTGCAGGTGAAATGTTAACTGACTTGCCAAAGGCCATTAGGCTGAGGAAGAACTGGGTCTCTATGTTCCTCAACATGTGCTTTTTCTTTTTTGGGGGGTTGCATACCATATGGCTTGTGGGATCTTAGTTCCCCATCCAGGGATCAAATCCACAGCCCCTGCCATGGAAGAGCAGTCTTAACAGGACTGCTAGGGAAGTCACCTTGCCGCTTTTATTTTTAAGTAAATTTACTTATTTTCTCACACCACACAGCTGGTGGGACCTTGGCTCCCCGACCAGGGATCAAACCTGGGCCCTCTGCAGTGGAAGCGCAGAGTCCTAACCACTGGACTGCCAGGAAGTCCCACTTTTTCTTGCCTCTTGAGCCCACCAACCTTATGATCATCCTGCCCTGAACCTCAGCCTGCCTGGCCAGGCTCCATCAGGAGATATGGTTGGGTACTTTTGCTGTGAATGGACTGACCGATGTGTCTGGGCAGCTTCTGGCAATCTCTGACCTGTGTGGGGGTCCTGAGTCTGGTGGAGGCACAGGGAGGGGGCTGAGTCCTCCTGCTTGTTGACAGATGACCTGATGCTGGGCCTCCCACTGGGTCATCTCAGTGCTGCCTGTGGCAGGACCCCTCACTGCCACTCTCTGCATCCCAAGGCTTCACGCCAGCCTTGCCTGCACTGTCCCCTGCTGTCTGGTGTCCGCCAGCCTGGCCCTCCTTGCAGAACTGACAAACTGCTGTGTCCTCAAGACACTGACTTCCTAATAGCAGGTATGTCCAAGTGAAGGTCCAGATCATCTGTTCCAAAGGGAATGAATGCCTGGCCAAGTCTAAGGACATGACAAGGTCAGACACCCCTTTCTAGAATTTCTGGGCAATGATGAATGTCTCTTGTCACTTTATCCACTGTTTATCACTGACAGTCTGCAATTCTGTGACAATGACTTGGGCTTCCCTGGTGGCTCAGCGGTAAAGAATCCGCCTGTGATGCATGAGCCACAGGAGACGTGGGTTCGATCCCTGGGTTGGGAAGATCCCCTGGAGGAAGGCGTGGCAACCTTCTCCAGTACTGTTGCCTGGAGAATGCCCATGGACAGAGGAGCCCGGTGGGCTACAGTTCATAGTGTCACAATCAGTCAGACATGACAGAAGCGACTGAGCATGCGTGCACGCACGGCACTGACTTATTTAATCAAGGAATGTTTATGGAGCACCTACTATCTGCCAGAAGTGTCAGATACAGTGGTGAATAAAACAGTCTCGGCCTTCATAGAACTTATCATCTAGTTAGTGGGGGAGATAGACAATAAAAAAATTAAGATGGAGTCAGGTACCTAAGTGCAATAGCCACTTCACTGTACAAACTCATGTTCAATGTGGGTACTGCAAGGGTTTCCAAGGCAACAGCCATAACCCCGACCATCACCTAAATAAACTGTCCTGGACTATTCCAGGGCCCTAAGACCCACAGGGCCCCCACACAGCTCAGGAGGCCAACAGAGTCTGAACAAGGGCCCCTCAGCTGCTGCAGGCTGCTTGCTTCAGGGAACCTGGCTCCAGAGTTTAGCTAGAGTCCCTCCAACCTCAAATGCAGGAGGTTGAATAAACTTATTTACATTTCTAAAGCCCCATTCTGAGGCACCCAACAGTTCAGCGGCTTGGATACCTAATCTACTGACTAGACGCACATGACCAAGTGGCAGAAAACCCACAGAAAACGGTGGATCAGTTATGTAGGATCCACACACCCAGGGCATAGACTGACGTGTGAAGTAAGATTGGGTCAGAAAGCAGGAGGGAAAGAGACCCCAGAATGACAAGGAACACAAAACCCGCTGCGTAAAAGTGCCACAGGCGGCCAACCTCTCACCATTAAGCTGCCTGGTCTTTCCTGAATGCCAGAAATAAAAGCTGCCAGAAAGGGGCTTCCAAATTCCTTCCTGGGAGAATCTATTCATCCGAAATGTAATGAATAACCTGCCTTCAGCTCTGTTTTTTTCTTTCAGTTTTTCTTAAAGCCAGTTCTTCGAACCTCTGAACTAATTAAAAATTGAAGCAAACCCCTTTGTCTCTGACAACACTTAAAGCCCCAGACATTCTCAATTCTTAGTACTTTTATGATTTTGACAAGGCCTTTGGTTGGCCTGAAATTTTGAGCTGTGAAGAGAATAAGACTGGTCCCAGTGCCAGCCCCAAAATACAGTCAAAACGAGACACAGGGTTCGCAATAGTGGCAATCTGGTGGCAGTGAGGTACATATAGAATATTTAACATAGGGGATCCAAAATGCTTCTCCTCTCAGCCTGAATTCACAGAGCATGCGTGCATGCTAAGTCATTTCAGTGGTGTCCGACTCTCTGAGATCCTATGGACTATAGCCCAGCAGTCTTCTCTGTCCATGAGATTCTCTAGGTAAGAATACTGGAGTGGTTTGCTATGCCCTCATCCAAGGGATCTCCCAGACCCAGGGATTGAACCTGCATCTCTTAAGTCTCCTGCGTTGGCAGGCAGATTCTTTACCACTAGCACCACAGACTTTCCTGTAATTGAAGAATGGAATACAGGCTAGAATACCTAGTCTATCAACCAGACACACATGGAAACCCATGGAAAATGGCACATCGGGTGTGTAGGACGCACACACCCAGAGCATAGGCTAATGGGTGAAGTCAGAAAGCAGGAGGATCGCACAGTGGTAAACAATCCACCTACCAATACAGGAGACTGGAGTTCGATCCCTGGGTTGGGAAGATCCCTTGGAGAAGGAAATGGCAACCCACTCCAGTATTCTTGCCTGGAAAATTCAATGGACAGAGGAGCCTGACTACTGTCCATAGGGTCGCAAAGAGTCGAACATGACTCAGCATGTACGCATATAGACTGAAGCAAAAAAAACCCCCTCTGTTTTCCTTTGACAGAGGAAAACACTAGGGCATCTTTCTGATCCTTGGGCTTTTGTAAGAGATACGGCTTTGCTGTTACTGTATTTGACCACTCTCTCAATTTTCCTCCTCTGCTGCAGAAACAATGTCAGGAATCTGAACATATGATTCGTATTCTTAAGCTCATTCTAAAACTATTAAGAAAGAAATAATATAGAAAGCAAGGCAGATGCTTTAGACACACTGCATGTTTTTTTTTTTCATGTGGAACTGTGATGTCCACTTGACTTTAAAGGTATTTCTAAGCTTTGCTGTGAGACAAACCTCCAGATGAGGAGAAAAGGGGGAATCAAAGGCCAGACACCAACCAGCCAGGAAGGACCAAGTCACTTTAAATTCTGACACTCTTGACTGCAATTCTGGAAGAGGGCCGGGAAGTTGATATGTGATTAGTCTGAGAAGCTTTAATTCAGCTAAAAACACTTAAGCATATCTGGCATAGTTATTCAAGTCCTGAGGACTTAATGATTTTGCAAGTTTATGAAAAGGTAAGACAGGTCTGATGCACACTAACATTCAATGCTTAGCAATAGTACTTGGGGGGCTTCCCTGGTGGTCCAGGGACTTAGACTCTGCACTCCCAATGCAGGGGGCCTGGGTTCAATCCCTAGTCAGGGAACTAAATTCCACATCACACAATGAAGACCCAGTGCAGCCAAATAAATATAAAAAAACAACAACAACAAAGGAGTGTTTAAGCAGCTCCAACAATAAAAAAATTGTTTTAAAACATACTAGACCATTTATGTATAAAAATTATACTGTCCAGAATGACCGCAGAGTCTCTCTAGTATTCTACACATGATCACTCTACTCAGTAACTGACATTTTTTCTAGAACACATCGTATCTTATCATTTCCATCAGTGGCACAGTTCCCCTGAGAGTGCCAGGATCTCAATAAAATTCTGAAGATTTGGAGGTGAGGCAGCAGGGCTTGCATACAACACGATTGGAGGGTTAATCTTGTTTTAAGAAGTAAGGTGTATCCATCAAAGCCAAACAGACAAAAGAGGAAGATGTTAACCAAACCTATCCCCAGGATTTGTTCACCAAGACCGCTCAGCCTTACAATGGAGCTAGCAGGAAGAACCCCCATAATTACTGTAATTAAGATTTATTTTAAAAGGGGATTTGTCTGGCAGGATGTTGAGAAATGAGACGGGCCATGATTAGTCTTTACAAGTCTAGGAAAAAAAAAATACTACGGACGTGCATATAAAAGACATAGTGGATGGTCTTAGGAAAATCACTGATTAAATCTGGTTTTGCTCGTGGTCAAACTAGCAATACGGGAAATAGAGCCTGTGGACTCTTTTATTTATTTTTTGCCCTAAAATTCAGTGAAACATTCAAAAGCTTTGCCAATTTGAATAGGATATTGATGTACCCCCGGTCCTTGTTTCCAAGTTTCCTTAGAAAAATATGTATGTTACAGCCCATTGGAAGAACAAGCTTCCCGGGGGCAACTCAAAAGTTAAAGATGGGGGAGGGATATCCTCGGTGGTCCAGTGGTTAAGACTCCATGTTCCCAATGCATAGGGGGCGGGTTAGCCTATGATCCCACAGGCCATGCGGATTGGCAAAAAAAAAAAAAAAAAAAAAGATGGGGGAGGCATTTAGGTCTGCTCCCACCCACCGCCACCCGCCGGCATGTTTCAGATGACGTCAGACAATTCACCCAAGTTGACCAGTTAGTCAATGGCAGGTCGAGAAAGAGAAGAAACACATCCCAACTCCTAGTCTGCGGTTCTGCCTGGTTCTGAAGTTCCCTTTCCTACTGACGTGCCCAAGGACTGCAAAGCAGGCAGAGACAGAGTCTCTTCCCGAGCTCACAACCTAATTAAGAAAGCAAGACGCTCACACGTGAGCAATATAAGAAAAACACAGACTGGGAGGTGGCAGGTTTAGGATCCTCTAGAAGATGAATTGCAGAGATAATAACCGAAGTTCTCCTCTTTCCCCGTTTTCTTAGTGCCTGTTTCCCTCCACCTGCAGAGTCCGGGCTGTTCCTTGCTTCAGGGAGTGTCGGGGCTGACGGACTCATTCATCACGCTTCTGAGTTTAGGTTGTTTTCCAATCACAGCAGAGCAAAAAGCCTGGAAGCACAAAGCTCTCTACTGTGAGGATTGGGGGGTTGGAGACGGAAGAGGCTTTCTGAGCCAAAAAGGGCTAAAAACCTAGAGCAGGGGGTTCACCTTGTGAACTGGAAGCCAAGAAGAAAGTGTGGTGCTGTGGGCGTGGCTTTTCCCGCTCAGATGATGTCATGTTTGGGCTCCTGGGGGGAAGGAGAAGACGGGAAGGGACAGGACCAAAGCCTGGATGTCAGAAGGTTTCTCACGATGGGTCACGTACTGAACTCCCAGGCTGAGCCCTGCGGGGTGGGGCCCCCAGTGCAGACCTGTGCCTTCCCTTGCCAGGGGGTGAGGGCAGAGGCTCAGGAACGAAGTTCAGCTCTATTACAGAGATACATGGCAGTTCCACCTTTATACCTGAGCAGGTGACTGTGAAAAATTCCTACTCACTGTAACAGGAGGTTCATAGAGAGTTCTCAACAGACAGCAGAAAGTGTTACAATCCAACTGATAGGGACCCCCTCTAAACATGCCAGCCTACAGAAAGACCTCCAGCTTCTAAGTCTAGGTTATCTATGACTCACACATTTTAGCCTCACTAGGTTCAAGCCTGAGGCAGTGGAATATTAAAAATGGAATCACAGAGGAAGCCCATTGTCCCAGCAACAGACAAAAGAAAGACTTCTCACAATTATTCTTGTTCCACAGAAGGAAAGAGAAGTCCTTCAAGCATTGGTTGCACAGCTCAGCCTCACTCCCTTTTGATACCAATAATAATGTCAGATGTCAGAGTGAGATAAAAAAAGGGGGGAGTGAGAGCAGGTAAAATGTTTCTCTTCCATAACCAGTGTATTATATAAAATTTGAAAGTTTAACAAATGTGGGGGGCTTCCCTGATGGCTCAAATGGAAAAGAATCTGCCTATAATGCAGGAGTTCCAGGTTCGATCCCTGGGTCAGGTAGATGCCCTGGAGAAGGGAATGGCAACCTGCTCCAGTATTCTTACCTGGAGAATCCCATGGACAGAGGAGCCTGGTGGGCCACAGTCCACAGGGTTACAAAGAGTTGGACATACCTGAGCGACTAATGCTTTCACAACAAATCTGGAGGAAGGAGAGAAGGTTTACAAAGAAGAAAGAAAGAAGGACTAATGGGATCCTCTTTGCTTTCTTGGTCAATTCTGATTATAACCTTTAGTGGCTATGACCTGGCTTTTTACATACTGTTCCCTGAATATTCCCAACCTGTTATCCCCTCAAAGGTTAATGGCAACAATTTTGATGTTGAATAAAGATAGAAATTGGCTACTGGAGGGAAATTACTTTTCATGAAGCCTGTGCAGGGTACTGATGGTGTTTGGGTATTGTTAATAATGCCTGAGGTTGGAGCGGGTGTATAATCAATATCATTCATTTAATGAGAACCACAGAACAGACTCCAACTTATGGGCCTCCAAAAGCTGGGTCTCCCTGTTTACAATCTACTCTTTAGAGCACTTTTGCCCATTCTTATTGTGTAGATGTGAGTATAGCGTGTGTGAGTAGCCATCTATACAGTTTTTTGTGCATAAAATCTCATTTTTTATAAGACCCTGGCACTCAAATCCATGCCCACAGGACAGTGAAATAGTTCTTCTGGAGAATAACCAGGCAATAGCGATCAGAAGCTTTAAAAAGTAAATATTTGATAATTTCACTTATAGAAATTTATCCTAAGGAAATAATGAAGGATATGCATAAACTTGTGGTATAAAAATAGTCCTGCCAATGCTTAATATAATAGTGAAAAGGAGAAGAGGACCAACAATAGGGTACCAGTGAATGAAGTTTGGTGCAGAAAGAAATACAATGGAATACTGTAGAGTTAAACTATTACAGAAGTAAGTTTGGTATATAAAGAAAGTTTGCAATATGCTTAGTGAGAAAATCAGACTATAAAACTCTCCAATACTACTTCTGGTAATAATATACATATATGTAGGAATATAGATGCCCAGAAAAAATCTGCAAAGGCAGACACCAAATTATGACTTGTTTCTGGATGGTAGCATTCTGAGTTTTCTTCTTTTGGTGAGAAAAGCACCTGGCATGCTAGGGGAATGTGTAAAGGCAGCTACTCACTTTTGTTCCCTCTCTTGGGATGGGGGTGGGGTCCCGACAACTGTGGTAGACCAGATGTCCCTGAAGTGTCACTTCAGCCCTTCAGGGAAAATCTGATCATAAGAACCCTGCCTCCGTTTTCCTTTCACATCCTGGCTAGAAACTGACACCCTTTATATAGTTGAAATCACACAATTAAAACTTATCTTTGAAGCCAGAAGGACTACACGACAATTTTTTGGAAACGGATGTCCATGTAACAGACCATCAGAGGAATTATCCATATGGGATACTGAACTCAGACTCTGATTCCCTGATGAGTATCTTTGGTTATTGCTTTTCTCTTATCAACTGTCAAACAGTAATACTGTCTAGTTTTCCAGGTTCTCACTCAGAGGACTCTGAATATATAGATTCCACACCATCAACTAACTAACGTTCAAAGTGCATTCACAATTTCAGCTCCAATGGGTTCATTCACCTCAGGTTTCATTTGCTAATGCCATGATCATATAGATAAAGCTGCTACTTGCTTCTCAAAAGAACCCCAAACAAATACCTCTAGCTAGCCTGATAAAGAACAGGTCCTATGTTTTAAAATAAACTGCGCTTAGAACTTCCCTTGGTGGTCCAGTGGTTAAGAATCTGCCTGCCAATGCAGAGGACATGGGTTTAATCCCTAGTCTGGAAAGATCCCATGTGCCGCGGGGCAACTAAGCCTGTGTGCCACAACTACCAAAACCAGCACTTTAGAGTTGGTGCTCTACAAGAAGAGAGTAGCCACTGTTCACCACAACTAGAGAAAGCCCACCCGCAGCAACAAAAACCCCGCACAGCCAAAAAATAAAACACATTAATTAAAAAAATCTATTCTTGGAGGAGGAATACAATTCTCTTCTTTTACACTATCCATAAAACAACTTGAATATTAAGTGGATAATTTTATCTAGATGTTATAGTTATACAAATCCTAGAGCCCACAGAGTGAGTGAAGTCACTCAGTCGTGTCTGACTCTTTGTGACCCCATGGATTGTAGGAGCCTACCATGCTTCTCTGTCCATGGGATTTTCCAGGCAAGAGTACTGGAGTAGGTTGCCATTTCCTTGAATGTATCATTAAAAGTTAGCCTCTGAAAGTAAGAAACTTGGATCAACCACCTCAATCAGGCATGATTAAGAGCAATCTTATTTATTGGGGGGAAGGGCTAGATCAGTGCTCTGCAAAATATAAGTACAAACAACTCACTTGGCTTAGGAGTTCAGGGGTGGGGCCTGGGATTCTACATTTCTAACAGAGTGATGCTGATGCAGGGGTCTGTGGACTATACTCTGAGTAGCAAGTTTTCCTGTTTGGTGATTTAATGTGCTATGCCAAGCCAAGAATACCTTGCCTGGGCAGCTGACAAAATATGGAATGGGCAAATACCTGCACCAGCTGCATTTTATAGCTCTCAGCCTCTGCTCAGCTCCACCTGTGTGGCTGCAAGTTCCAGACCTGTCAAAAATGACACTCACAGGGCTGTGGCATCTGTATTAGTGTTCCCTACAAGCTACGTGCTAAATGGCTCTGGCCCTAAAAGGAAGGCCCAGGAGCACAGCAGCTGTCTCAAACACGAAGCCACAGTTGCCCCAGGGAAAGCCTCAGTGTCGGAGGCCCTGGGAAGAGGCCACAAGCACCAGGGCCCTTCTCCATACGCAGGAGAGCCAGTTCCTAACTGGAGTGAGACCAGTGCATCCCCAGGAGGAGAGAGGACGTCTTGAGGGCTCTTTCCCACACGGCTGCAGGAGCTGGCAGTGGGTGGCCCAGCTGCCCCATGCTAGGGAATCCAATAGGTATTTCTGAGTAAAAGCAGTAATCCTACTCTTTGGAAGGCAGAGCCACAAGGCAGGACAGACTGGACAAGAAAATCAGACTGATCTGCCTACATGCACAACATCTTAATGGCTTCTGATTGGTCTCTGTGACCATGAGCACAGATGAGGAAGGGCTGCATCATCGGTGGTAACGTCACAGAGCCTGTCCAGGGCTGAGGCATCATTCCAGTTGTGCAGTAGCTCACCGCAACCTCCATGAGGGCAGCTCTGCATGTGAACCTAACTGTTAGGCCAGAACAGGTTCTCACGCAGAATAAAAATGGAAGGAGTTCTTGTTTGGGGTTCATTTGCTGGAAGTTGCACACTCAAGTCTTCCTGGCACACAAACCCTGACTGTTCTGCACTGAAAATATATACACATGACTCCAATGCATTCATTTGCTCTATGTCAACTGTATATCAACTGTATGTATACAACAGTATGTCGGACAGCATCACTAGTATTAACATCAATAAGCCCTTTGGAATCCGAGGAAGTAGAAAATGAAAGAAAGCAGTGGTGGACGTGAACTGCGATACTTAAGATACCTGTCAGGTTGGTTTTTAAAGACCGTGTTACGGTCTTTAACTATAACTAACTTTGACTGAAAGGCAATATTCTAAATTAGAGAAAATTGGTGACTTTTCTTTTGGTGCTTTTACTGCATTAGGAATGTGAAGCTGGGGATGGAATAGGTGGATTTTTTAGTCTTTTGGCAAGCCTGTGTATATTGCCAATTTCACACTGATCACAGAATTAAGCGACTTCAATGGCTGAAATTGTTCTTTGTAAGGATTAATACATAGGTTGGAGTTCTGCTTAGATCTTATGGAATAAGATTCTGGAAGATATTTGTACTGAAATCAT
The DNA here is from genome assembly GCF_016772045.2 of Ovis aries. Classification (NCBI taxonomy): domain Eukaryota; kingdom Metazoa; phylum Chordata; class Mammalia; order Artiodactyla; family Bovidae; genus Ovis; species Ovis aries. Next base: position 20,933,872 of record NC_056063.1, on the reverse strand, counting down.
AATGGGGAAAGTATTGTACACAGAAAACAAAATTAAGACATTTACAAATGGATCAAAGTGAAACTGACTCCCATCACCTCTTCCAAAACACTGATCTTCCTGTTTCTGGATGTGTGTGATAAAAACTGGCTGTAAAATGAGCAAACTCTGTCAATAAGTTATCTTCTCTTCTAATAAAAACAGAAAGAAAATAATGAATACTTCATATCCCAAGTCTGAATTTAGCTCTGGATATAGGGACACAAATCATATACACAAATATTCCCCACCATTGGTGAGTCCTACAGGACAAAACCATAATTTTCTAGGTGCTGCTGCTTTAAAAGCTCCTTACATTCTTTCATTAATTAAACCACAATGGGCTTATCTTTCCCTCCATGCTGAGGGGAGGCACAGATGTAGCCAGAGACAAAATCAAAATGTATTATGCTTCCGTATCCTGAAATAGCATGGAAATGATGACACCACTGAGAAATGAAAAGAAAAAGACAGCATTTAGAAAGATGAGTCTGTGAACAAAGGCAGCCTTGGGAAGGGATGGGATGTCCTCCCATCAGAACAGCGAGGCAGGCTTGACAAGCCCCAAGGTGGCTCTCGACCAGCTACAGTGCCTTGCAATTAACCCAGTGAACTGAAAGAAAGCGAAAGTGAAGTTGCTCAGTCGTGTCCGACTGTTTGCGACCGCATGTACTGTAGCCCACCAGGCTTCTCCATCCATGGGATGCTCCAGGCAAGAGTACTGGAGTGGGTTGCCATTTAATCAAGATAGCCCGATTTTTTCCATTTAAAAAGCACCTGCGGGGGCAGGGCACAGCCTTCGAAAGGATGACAGAGCTCGAGGACATGACATAAACTGATGAGAACCAAATGGGTCCAAGATGGGCAGACAAGTTGACTTCCACTAGACCTTGAGCCTCAGTAAATGCTCATCGTAACATACCAGCAAGCTAAGTGACACACTCAGGCACCATGACAGTTTCAAGGCTGACCATCAAAGACCAAAAAGTGGGCAGTGGCCCAATTCCTGGAAATCCCACCCCTTCTCCCAAATAGTTGGAATAATCTGCCCCGCTCATTAGCCTATGAAAATTGCCCAGTCTATAATAGCTTAGGGGCTTCTCTGGTAGCTCAGCTGGTAAAGAATTCAAATGTAATGCAGGAGACTGCCTGGAGCATAGGAGACCCAGGTGTGATCCCTGGGTCTGGAAGATCCCTTGGAGAAGGACATGGAAACCCACTCCAGCATTCTTGCCTGGAAATACCATGGATAGAAGAGCCTCGTGGGCTACAGTCCATGGGGCCGCAAGAATAAGACACAACTTAGAGATTAAACCACAACATAAAAGCTAACCCCACCATAGTTTGAGGTCTCTCTTGCCTTCTGAGATGGCCCATACTCTGTTTGTGGAGTGCGTTTCTCTCTAAATTTACTTCTTACCTATCAAAACAAAACCCCAAGCAAACACCTGCAATCTACTGACCATTTTTCCTTGAGACGAGAATGTGTCCAGAGGCCCTCAGCAGCAGCTGGGCCTCTTTGAGGCTGCCCTCAAGGGCCAGTCACAGACACCGTGGCCCCAGGAAAACCGAGGGGACAGAAGCTCAGGACCATCAGGGAGAATGTGGGTGGGAAACAGGGAAGCTACCTGACTCACTAGAAGGGCAGGGCAGGAAGCAAGGGACAGAGAGCGGAGAGAAACTGGCGGGCAGGAATCGGGGGGCGCAGGCAGGGGTCAGGGAAGATGGGGGGGAAACGGGTGAAAACAGGTTCAGTGGCTCCCGCCCACCCATACATGTGCCTTTTTTGCACAGCTTACTACACGCTCCTGGGCTCAGATGAGCAGAACGCACTGCTCAAGGCCATTTCTCCATAATTTCAGACACAGAGGATTCCTCAGGGCATTGCCAAGCACCTTCTTGATCACTTCAACTGATCTTTTGCCATGTGTGCTTTGAAAAGTCTGAAAGAGCATAAAACTGCCAGGCATTCCTGCTGTCATAGGCAGTTGATAAGAGCCAGGTGAAGAGTTAATGACTCTACTTGAGTTTCAAGAAAAAACAGTCTTAGGCACAATTAGGGGGGAAAGAGGGAAGGGTTTTGAAGAAGAGTCTTAAACAGAGAGAACTCATGAATTCTTTGGCTACCTCCTACCGGCATTATCCTGTAGCTCGAAGTCCCCAAGAAATGTTATACTGTCCTGCAAATATCATTTTCCAAATCCCAGCATCTTCTAAGAGGAATTCTCCAAGTATGGTTATAATCTTTATTGGAATGGAAATATTCAATCACACATCACGGGAAGTGCAGTTGATTTTTCCCCTCGGCATAATGATTGTTTTTATTTTATCCCATTTATAAAATTTCCTCTTTTTATTTAAATCACTTAAGAATGCAAACTGTACACAGTGGCTTGATGATCTTCTAGCCAGGCTGCTGGAAAAAAACAACCTAAAATTCTGAGAAAGTGAAAGTGTTAGTTGCTCGGACATGTCCAACTCTGCGACCCCATGGACTGTAGCCTGCCAGGCTCCTCCGTCTATGGGATTCTCCAGGCAAGAATACTGGAGTGGGTTGCATTCCCACCTCCAGGAGATTTTCCCAACCCACGTTCCCTGCACTGCAAGCAGATTCTTTACCTCCTGAGTCACCAGGGAAGCCCAAAATTCTGAGAGTATAAATTAAATTCAACTTCCTAAGGAAGCATCATGATTTATTGAGATCTCCTGAATGCTCAGCATGTGTACAGTTTTTGCAGAGACAAATGAAAAGCCTTTTTGGCCATCAGTCTAAAAAGGGCAAATGGACCAGATGCAACAAGGACAAAATTCATCTACACAAAACCAAAACATCCGCTAAAGAAGCCCCTGAGCCACTCTCCTGAGTTGAAAGTGAGACTGGACACAGTCAAAGGAAATGCAATCCTTTAATCCCGGACATGGCGGAAAAACAAGACACCCAGCGTGGAGAAGGGAATGGCAACCCACTCCAGTATTCTTGCCAGGAGAACCCTGTGGACAGAGGAGCCTGGCGGACTCTTTCTGAAAATCGGACTCTGATTTTCAAATCGTCAGACATGACTTAGTAGCTAAACAACTCTATAGCACAGGGAACTATATTCAATATTCTGTGACAAACCATAATGGAAAATATTTAAAAAGAATAATGTATATATGTATGTATCTGAATCACTTTATTATACAGCAGAAATTAACACAACACTATAAATCAACTATATTTCAATGACATTTTTTAAAAGATTAAAAAAAAAGAAGATGCCCAATGATATGTCCTCTCCTTTCCCCCTCCCCTATCCACTTATTTGAGGGGAGGGAGATAAAAAGAAGCAACTGCCCTTCACCACAATGTCTCTAGTGACTGAGAGGCAGCTCACGGAAGCTCAAACTGGCCTGAACAGCCCTCACTTCAGGGTTAGTGATATCATCCACGAGAGAGGATGCCCACCCTCTGGACTCTTATTCCAGGACGAAGAAAAAGGGTACAGAGTCCTTGAGTCTTAACACTGTCTTTCCTCCCTCCCTTCTTCTCTCTCTTTAGTGGAGTTTCTAAGACAGGCGCATCCGAGCATCCCAGAGCTCTTGGGGAGGTCCTTAGGGGCCATTCAGCCCAACCGCCTCATTCTACAGAAGGGGAAACCGAGGCTCAGAGAAGGGAGATGACTTTCCCGAGAGCACACAGCTAATTCGTGGCAGAACCAGGACTAGGACACCGGGACCCCACATCACTGCTTTGGTCCTTTTTCTTGGGGCCGACCTTTCTTCTACCACCATCAGGGCAGGCAGCGTGAGGAAGCAGGCTCTGCATTCTAAGAAGAAAACTGGCGGCCAAACAGAGTGGTTATTCTTGGAGGAAGCTCTCCCAACCACCCCAGTCATGACAAAACCCAACCTTGGACAGACACACTCCAACCCCAGCTCATCCCAAGGAAGCATTTACACCTCTGTGAACTCAGGATCAAACAGCTAAAGGCACATCGCGTGGATATTTGGTTAAGAACCACCTGCAGATGCAAAGAAATCCATTTCCTAAAAGTGACCAGTTAGTACCAGTGCTCCAACCCTGATCAGGAATCAGGAATCATTCAGAAACAAGCCATCCAGTGGGCAGAGGCTGACGAACAGCAGCAGAATGGCCGACAGGCAGGAGGTGCTTCCACGACCAACATGGGGGAACGGGGACTGACTGGTGAGTCCTCTGGGTCACACAGAGGATGCTGCCACCAAGCTGGCCGTGAGAGGGGGAGTGACCCTGCTACTGCGCCATTCAGGAGGAAGGGGAAAATAATTAACCTTCCTTCTGCTCAGTCCTCTGACTGATTATCCAGTTTGTGAGGAGATGCTATTTTTAACATCTATTTGAAAAATACTTCTTACAATTGCAGCACGACTGAACCTATGTTTTAAAGGATAGACTTAAGACTCTAGATTTAACATGATTTTTTACTTTTCAGAAAGGGTCCAGCCTGTTACCTTTGACTTGATGCATAAGGGGCCTTCTGTATATAGGTGTGCCCAGGACTGATGCTCCTACCTGGGAGGAAAGGCAGTTCAGGCAACATACAGGACAAACACATCCAGAGGCCCACCAGTATCCCCTCACCTCTTCTTGCTGCCCAGAACAATGATGGGATGGCTGTGGCAGAGGCAGCAATTTTGTAACTCTGAGGCAACTCTGAGGATGGAAGTCAAAATCCAAGGACTGCATAACAGACCTGCATTGCTTCCTCCAGACTTTTTTTCTTAATTAGAGGAAAACACTTTGCTGACAAAGGTCCATGTAGTCAAAGCTGTGGTTTTCCAATAGCCATGGATGAATATAAGAGTTGGACCATAAAGTAGGTCCAAAGAATTGGTGCTTTCAAATTGTGGTGCTGGAGAAGACTCTTGAGAGTAGCTTGAAGGAGATCAATCCAGTCAATTCTAAAGGAAATCAACCCTGAATATTCTTTGGAAGGACTGATGCTGAAGCTGAATTTCCAATACTTTGGCCACCTGATGTGAAGAGCCAACTTACTGGAAAAGACCCTGATACTGGGAAAGATTGAGGGCACGAGGAAAAGGGGGCAACAGAGCATGAGATGGTTGGATGACATCACTGACTCAATGGACATGAATTTGAGCAAACTCCAGGAGATAGTGAAGGGCAGGGAAGCTTGGTGTGCTGCAGTTCATGGGGTCACAAAGAGTCAAACATGACTTAGCAACTGATCAACAAAAACAGAGGAAAAGAAAACCACACTTAAGTCTTTATTTTTCTCTATTACTGGTAGTCAAATACATTTACTAATTGAAATACAAAATGCATGTATACACACTTACTCACCAAGAGGCCCCAACACTGAAGAATGAGGCAGTAATCGCCAAATATTTAAAGAGAAAAGGAACAATAAAAGGTTATTGATCCCAGCTGCACCAAGAAAAATTCCAACTCAGAGATCGCAATTAAAATAATGGAGAGAAAAACATCCCAAACCAAATTACCGGTTTCACTGACAAGAGAGGTGCTTTGTTGTGACCCAGAGGACTGATTTGAGAGCTACAAATTGAACAAAGGTTTCAGGCAAGTATTTTAGAAAAATCATTCTTAAAGAAATGTAGCCTCTGGGCAAAACTGAAAATGGTGGCAGAGAGAGAAAGCACATTCTCTGCTTTTCGGAATGCAGAAGCTTCAGGGAGGGAATGCAGATCACTAGAGCATTAATCTCATTATTACTAATGGTTCTTAATAACTAAGGGGCAATGCTGGGTCTCCAGTTGGCTGAAATGATCAGAAATTGCTCACGAGGTTATACAACTAACTAAATATAATTTGACACTAAATTACCATCCCAGACATACAGCTTTCCATACAGTCTCTTATTGCAAAGAAAAAACTAAGTAAGAACATCAATAAATAGAATAATCCAATTAAGTATCTTTCCATTTGGGAACTATTTAGAATTGAGAGCTTAACATGAAGCTAGGACAGAACAATTCAGTGTTTACGGATTCAAATTGAAAAAAAAGGAGGGGGGCTTTTATTGTAAGACAATTTTTCTGTTATTTTGTTTATAAAATAAGTGTTTAACTAATCTGAATGGCTTCGTAGTGATCTTCATCTTTGCACATTGCTCCTAGATGTAAGGCCTAATTTCCCATAAATAGATTTGTAAGTTATTAATATTTAATACAGGTACCTTTTTCTATGCTCAGAGTATACTTATAAATATAGTCCTCTTTTTTTTTTGTTTGGCTTTACCATATGTAATAGTCACCTATGACATCTGCCTGGAGGTACAGACGTACATGGGAGGAAGTTTGCCCAACAGAGGAGTTGGGGCCACCTCATGGAGAAGGCAATGGCACCCCGCTCTAGTGTTCTTGCCTGGAAAATCCCATGGATGGAGGAGGCTGGTGGGCTGCAGTCCATGGGGTCACTAAGAGTCGGACACGACTGAGCGACTTCCCTTTCACTTTTCACCTTCATGCACTGGAGAAGGAAATGGCAACCCACTCCAGTGTTCTTGCCTGGAGAATCCCAGGGACGGGGGAGCCTGGTGGGCTGCTGTCTATGGGGCTGCACAGAGTCGGACACGACTGAAGCAACTTAGCGGCAGCAGCATGGATCCAATGAAAGCACTCTGAGCTGTGAGCTCCAGACAGTAGGTATTTGACATGTTTGTTGAATGAATGAATGACCTCAGCTTTACCAGAGAAGGTATTTTCCAAGCATGCAGGTAAATAAAGCCTGGACTAGTTCCTCCAGGCTGAATTTCCATAGGGAAAATAGTGGCATGTCTAGCCCTAAAGTCAAGGTACAATCAAATTCTACTTCCCAGATTTACAGGATCCTGTGTCACGTTCTTTGGTAAACCTTCTGTGATTCTTACTATTAAAGCATGGATAGCCTTCTCTACATACAGAAATGGGACTGACTGCCCACCCCTCCAGGGTACTCAAGACAAAGAGGAAGGGCATTTAAGCCATACTTACTGCTGGTGGAGGACACATGGCTGTAGTCGGACCTGAAACACAAAACCTCAGTATTAGTAGGATTAGACGTGATTTTTCTCTATCCAAGTGATCTCTTCAAGCTAGAATCTTAAAACAGTCAGTAGTAGCATTTAACTGGTAAAGAAATGCCACAAATTGAAAAGTGTCATGCTGTGGACTGTTCTGCACAGAATCAAGTTATGTCTGACTTTGAAAGCTCAACTATAAAGACATTCTAGAAACCCAGGGTCCCTCATACGGGCTCTGTGAGTCTCCCACATGGGAGACCAGATGGGTTCCGAAACATCTAAATTTACTGGCAAAGTTTTGAATGGAAGCTTATTTGTCTGGGGAGAAGGCTCAGTGCTTTCAACAGATTCTCAAAAGGGTTCACAACCCCCACCTCCTCCAACCTCCGGCACCGCCCCCCACGAAGGTTAAACAGCTGCTAAAGGTTAAACCCTTCAAAGGTCAGTTCCACCCCTTGGGGAAGTGTTTCTTTGCTGATGTAAGCAGAGGTGAAGTAGACCCCTGGTGAGTGAGAGGGGACCTTGGCTGGGAGGGCCCCTATACTCAAGGTCTGGCTGATTATCAGGAAACATTCAGGCACAATGGTAGTTGATTTCAGTTCCATCTGGGAAGAAATCCTGCTGATACTAGAGTAACAGGATGTGGGCTATGATCAGCAAAGGCAGGGTTAGGGCCAGGGTGAAATAACCCATCAGTTTCTACACAGCAAATCAGCTGCTGGCATTAGGCCTCTGTGAGAACGGGAATCTGGCCAAGAACTTGCCTGCTTAATCTCTACTAAGTTTCTGCTCTATTTGTGTGGCTCTTAAGCCGTCCCTCTCTGGCAACTTCCGTGGTTATAGAAGCTATTGGTTTTCTCCCCGCAGGGTCCCCAAGTCATTCTCAGTAGGCAACTAACCTCTCAGGCACGGAGGGGTTTATTTTGCCAAGGTGGTAGTTAGGGGACATAGTTATGCAAATAGACTAGTTAATTATGTTTAATTTTATAGGTACACACTCCCTGTATTTACTAAGCTTCATGTGGCCTTTCTTGAATCATTTTTTATTCCACTGAGTTTCTTACCACATTAAAAAGGCATATACAAAAAATTTTTAAGATCATAAAAAGCACTCTCTCTCACTAGTTAAAACAACCTATATCTCTCACACAAAATGATGTGCTGACTTACTGGTAGAGGGACACAATGGAAGCAAGACAAAGAGTGATTTTCTCTTTTCAAATGAAATACTGCATGTGTGCTAAGTTGTGGCCAACTCTTTGTGACGCCATGGACTGTAGCCCACCAGGCTCCTCTGTCCATGGGATTCTCCAGGCAAGAATACTGGAGTGGGTCGCCATGCCCTCCTCCAGGGAATCTTTCCGACCCAGGAATCAAACTCTTGTCTCTTACGTTTCCTGCATTGGCAGGCAGGTTCTTACCACTAGCGCCACCTGAGAAACCTAAATGAAACTGGGTTGGTCAAAACATTTATTCGGGTATTTTCAGAACACTATCGTGGAAAAACGATCGAATTCTTTGGCCAACTCGTACTTTAACTGTCACAGAATCACTGAATTTTAAAATTGGAAAGAATAACAACTACTAACACTTGCATATCCCTCAACAGATTACAAACTGCAGCCACTGAAATCTCATCCAATTTTTCATACCACAGATTTGGAAACTAAGGTGATAATAGTTGTAGGGCGACACAGGAAGGGAGGAATGATATGATAAAGGCTTGAACTAGGGTGGTGGCAAGGAAGGAGTTAGAAGGGAGAAGAGCGAGTAGAGCCCGGAGACACACACTAGCTCAAGGAACAGGGAGAGGAGAAGGAGAGCCAGGGATCAGGAACATTATGAAATGCAGGATTTGTAAGTCAGTGCATTAAATTCCTTCTGGAACCAGGCAGGACATAAATAAACTTTAGGACGATACTTAGCAATGTAACTATATATAAATGCAATGAATACTCAACCAGCATCCACTTGGTAGAAGCAATAGCAAACCAATTCCATGACAATGTGATCATCTTAAGTTGGCCAGGCTTCAAAGAAATTGCATGACAAGCCCAATAAAACATTGTATAAGAATGTGCAATCATATTAATTTTTACCATTAAAATTTTGTCAGTATCTTCAGCTAGGGTTTTCCAAATGCTTTCGAAGCATATGGGTTTCACACATGCATACATTTTAAAAGATTTACATATGGATGGATACGTATGTAGAATAAAATTTACATGTGAAATATTTTCTAAGAATCTTAAAGTGCAGAGGGGGTATTTTAGGGCAGGTGCTAGCAGAATGGATGCCTCTGCCTTGAATCTCTCCATGCTTCTTGTGATGAAAAGCACCGCCCGGGTCAGGCATGCCAAATGGTCAGTCTATGGTCACTCTTGCCCTGCTCGAATTCCTCCCTCATACAGCGGCCAGTCTTTGCAAAGCACAAATCTGAAGAAGTTCAAGCTGGACATAAACCCCCTCTTTCTATGACTGATGGCCTCTGCTCAGCTCTGCAGTCTCATCCCTCGCCCCAATTTCTACCACTGTCCACCATCAAAACAGAAATCAAACAGAAAGGAAAGTCACTTACAACCTCACATGCTTTCCAGCCTCTGGTCCTGGTGATGTCATTTGTACCCAGTTGCCATAATGACAGAGGTACAATTTTAAACTACTCTTCACTAACTCTATCATAAAATGCTGCCACACAGTTCCTGTAATTATACAGATACAGTGATATCCTATAATTTAGTCAACCATGTCCCTTTTGTTGGCTATATGGCTGTTCCTGATTGTTCACTTTTGCAAAGCACACGGCGACGAGATATTTATCAATATATTTAATTTCCTTAGAAAAATTATCATGATGGGGAATAGGAACTGAGTTGAGGTATGAAGACTTCTCTAGTTCTTAAAAGACATTCCAAATAACCCCAGAAGGCTATTTACTAGAAATATGGACAGTGGAAGGCAAACTGTAAAGCTTGAAACAATTTTGTGCATAAATATCATCAAACAATTTTGGATACTGACTCTGGTTCTCTGGAGGGGTGTGTACTCCCAGGTGTTTTAGGTAAGAGGAAACAAGTGGGGATCCCCTATCTTGGAGATCTTATTTATTGGTCTCACATCCTGAGATGTGAGAAGAATTTATAAGAATTTATCTAGCTGGCTCTGCATAAGATATTCAGCTCTCCCAGAATGAAGCATGCTCTCACAAATTTTAGGATGAAAAATTTATGGACACATGATACAGATAAGCAGGATAATACAAAAATTATATATATTCACATACCTGGCACATATAGTAGACACATTTTCAAACATTACATTTATTTAGTAATGTAATACTAAACGGAAAGTGATATGTGGTCCCTAGACTGGACTTTAATCACAATTATACATAGAGGGGTTAAATAGAAAGAGGTCGGCACTTAAGATAGTTTACCACTGTCAACAGCCTACTGACCAATTTTTATATTCATTTAAAATGGATACCTTCCTAAATTCTCTTTTCCAGGGAAATCTTGGGGTAAGAATTGATCTAGACATTTCAGTGAAATTGATCTTGACATTTTGGTAAACATCAGCTCAATGCCCCATGGACCTCATCTGTGAACTCTCCATCTACTGAATTAGATGCCAAAGTCATTTAGAGCTATCAAGCTCCACCTTGAACACAAAGATAATAGAGTATCTAATAGACCGCCTTTTCTTCTATGCAAGACTTCCCCATCTACCGTTCTTTAAATGTCTCATTTAAAAATCTGCTCTATTTTTTTTTTTCCCATCCACCGGTTTATAAACTCTAGACCTGTGAATTGTTGGTTATCTCTGAAATCACAGTGATGCATCTGTTGGAGGTCACCCAAAGATAAAGGACATAATATGACCCTATGTTTTCAGAAGCTCAGTGACAGCTGACATTACTGCCATTAATGCCAGGTCAAACCTCTGAATGAAAATAACCCATCAGCTATTGTTATATTTCAAAGAGCGGCTTAAAGGCCAAATCTGGGAAACAGCACTAAAGAAACACCCATTGGAAAACATTCATCTTAGTCTTTTGTTTTGGTTTACAAAACTCTGCTTGTCTCTCTGTTCAAGAGATTCTGTTTCTTATGATAGTGGACTACAGTCAGTAGCCGACTTGCCAATCTTTTTCTAACAGAAGGTACATGGACGCACAAAGCAGGTTTTCAAGTGGATCTAGAGAATGCGAGTTTCAAAACGACATCAATTACCCCAGAATGCTAGTTTGCTTTTAGTCTTAGCCCATGATGAGGGGTCAGACTGCAAAGGTATTGATAGCATTCCAAGCAAAAGAAAGCATTTGAACAGAAAATAAGAATTACAGACCAGCTGCTCCTTGAAAGACAACTTTACCAGGTGGAAAGTGTGCTGGAGACCTGGGCTTCAATCTAACCCATGCACCCTCTAAACCTTTATTTCCTGATCTTTAAAATAAAAATAATTATCATATCGAGGCATGTGCCATAGCCTTTCAGATGTTCTGAACAATGACCTAATTTGTAAGGCATTTAAAAGCATCAGAGCCTCTACTGTGATGAGGAAACAGAATATATGGTTCTGAGTGCACCTGGAGGTGTACCTTCTTATTATATAAAACTCTAACGACTTCCTTGGTGGCACAGTGGATAAGAATCTGCCTGCCGATGCAGGGGACACAGGTTTGATCCCTGGTCTGGGAAGATTCCACATGCCATGAAGCAACTAAGCACGTGTGCCACAACTACTGAGTCTGTGCCCCAGAGTCTGAGAGCTGGAACTACTGAAGCCCGCTGGCCCCGGAGCCTGTGTAACAAGAGAAGCCACCACAATGAGAAGCCTGTGCTTGCAATGAACAGTAACCCCCACTTGCTGCAACCAGCAAAAGCCTGTGCAAAAACAGTGAAGACCCAGCACAGCCAAAAATAAAAGTAAATGAAATACACTTGAAAAAAAAAAAGGCATTAAAAAAAAAAAAAAACTCTAAGGGGCTTCCCTCATGGTCCAGTGGTTAAGGATCAGCCTTGCAATACCAGGGATGCCTGTTCGATCCCTGGTCCTGGAAGATTCCACATGCCCGGAGGGCCACAGCTACTGAGCCTGAACACTGCAACTACTGAAGTCCACACACCTTAGAGCCTGTGCTACGCAAGAAGAGAAGCCACTGCAATGAGAAACCTGAGCACCACAACCAGGACTGCAGGAACCAGAGAAACCTGGACACAGCAATGAAGACCCAGCGCAGCCTATATATATTATTTTTTTTAATCCTCAGGTTTACCATTTGGAGTATTTTTCATACTGAGGATGTACTTATGCCAGGCACCATTCTAGGGACTTTAAGTGAATCGTGTTAGTTGCTCAGTCGTGTCTGACTCTTTGCAACCCCAAGGACTGTAGCCCGCCAGGCTCCGCTGTCCATGGAATTTAAGTGTATAGACTCATTTAATCCTCACAACCACGCTATGAGGGGAGCACTATTATTGTCACTCACAGTTTACAGAAGGGAAAGCAGAGGGCAGAGAGAGGTTAAGCAACTGGCTCAAGGTTCCACAATTCCTAAGTGGAGGAGCCAGCATTTAAACCGCAGCTGGCCGGCTCTTTTGACTGTAACTTTCAAAGGGATGAGCACAGTCCACCTCCTGGCAGTGGGACCCACAGAGGTTCTTAGAGGGATTTCAGATGCGCTGCTGAAAGGATCAGTCATCAGCTCAAGCAATAGCCCCAGAATGCCTTGCTCCTCTGTTCTGCTCACACCAGCCTAGGAACAGTCCCCCCACCAACCTTGATGACCCCAGCTGCCCACTGTCTCTCTCGGCCTGCCCCTAGGCAGGTGAACCCTGCTGCAACAGAGACAGACTGGCACCTTCCGATGTAATCACTGATCTCAGCTGGCTTCTCGCTCATCTTTGCCTGAACAACCACGCCAGGTCTCCATTCTCCTGGGGGCTGCATCTGGACTCAGTGGAAACCCATGTTCCCTTCTGTCCCGCTGATTGCAACAGGGATGTCCCCCCTCTTTCCAAAGCCAATCTGTCCAGCTGGTCCAAGGTCCATCTGCCCCCACCTTTTTAGAAAGCTGACATTACAGATATACATCTTTCTCCTATACAGTTAGCCTTTCTCATTCACAGAATCCTTTCTGTGAGCATTTACCACCGATTATTGCTTATATTGAAGACTCCTTCCCTCATCCCATTCCCCCCTCCCAGCTACTGCCTCTCCTCTCCCCTCACGCCGACCTGGCTTTTGCACCCACTTCTCCTCCATCAACTACTACTCCGCCTTCTCTTCATCATCTCCGTTTACAAAGAAGACACTTCCGGACTTCTCTCATGGTCCAGTGGTTAAGAATCCATCTGCCAATGCAGGGGACATGGGTTCGATCCCAGGTCCGGGAAGATTCCACATGGAGCAGAGCAGCTAAGCTCATGGGCTGCAACTACCGAAGCCTGAACCCAGGAGCCTGTGCTCCACAGCAAGAGAAGCCACCACAGTGAGAAGCCTGCACACCATAACTAAAGAACAGCCCCCGATTTGCGGCAACTAGAGAAAGCCCATGTGGAGCAATGATGACCCAGCACAGCCAAAAATGTACAAAAAAGAGAAGACACTTCACCTTCTTCCTGATTCATTTCTCAGTAGCATAGCTTATCTCTTTCCTTTTTTTCCCCTTGGCTTCCAGGGCACCCCTCTCCTTTCTTCACTCTATGCCTCCTTCCTCCTTTTTCTATCCTCCTTTACCTGACATTTAAATATCGTAGTTTTGCAAGGTTTGCCTTCAATAGCACCTGCTTCCCAGAGCCGTTGAAGGATTAAATGAGTTAATGAAACAGGGATGTTGGGAAAGATTGAGAGCAGAAGGAGAAGAGGGCCCCAGAGGATGAGAGGGCTGGATGGCGTCACTGATGCAATGGACATGAACTTGGGCAAACTCTGGGAGATGGTAAGGGACAAGGAGGCCTGGCATGCTGCAGTTCACAGGGTCGCAAAGAGTCAGACATAACTGGGTGACTGTGGGCGACTGAACAACAATGAAACTTCCCAGGTGGCCCTAGTGGTAAAGAACCCTCCTGCAATGCAGGAGACATAAGAGACATGGGTTCAATCCCTGGGTCAGGAAGATCCCCTGGAGAAGGAAGTGGCAACTCACACCAGTATTCTTCCCTGGAGAATCCCACGGACAAGAGAAGCCTGGAGGGCTATAGCCCATATGGTCGCAAAGAGTTGGACACACTTGAAGGGACTTAGCACAGCACAAGTCTTAGAATGATACCTGGCACATAGTAAATGCCAGGCATGTGTTTGCTATGACCTTTAGTCGATTTAATCCACTCTGAAGGCTTTAATTGCCATTTTTAGGCTGGCAGTTCCCAAATGCAATGCCATCCTGCAGCCCTCCTCTCTAGGTAGATTACCTGACTGCTGACTCCCTGTCTTTCCTTGGATGTCTCCCAATACTTCAAGAACAGCATGTTGAAGAGGAAACTTCTCATACCCTGCCCAAACTTGGTTTGGAGGGGATCAAGGGCTACTCTGAGACTCTGATGAAAAATAGTGTCTTCTCATAAAACCGCACAAGCCCATCATTTTGCTTACAGCTCAAAACAATTCATGCACCCCAAATTAAGACTCCTTGTCTTAGAGGATGTGTCACTTGAGCTGACTCTTGAAAGAAGAGTAGCGTTTCACCTGGCAGACAGGCATGCCAGGTGGAGAAGGGCCCAGCAGGCAAAGAGGGCAGCTTGACACAGGCGAGGGAACTGAAGAAAATCCAGCTGATGTGGTCAGATGCAGGGTGCAAGGATGGGCCTGTCAAGTGAAAGGGCCAGACAGTGGGGGTTGGGGGGTACTGCACAACCCTGGGGCTTGTGGGCCAGGGTTGTACTTTGTAGACAACAGAACCTCTAAAAGCTTGCAAGGCAGAGAGACATGATCAGATTTGCATTTTAAAAATGTGCTAAGTCGCCTCAGTCGTGTCCGACCCTTTGTGACCCCGTGGACTGTAGCCCACCAGGCTCCTCTGTCCATGGGATTCTCCAGGCTAGAACACTGGAGTGTGTTGCCATGCCCTCCTCCAGGGGATCTTCCCAACCCAGGGATTGAACCCGAGTCTCTTACGTCTCCTGCATTGGCAGGTGGGTTCTTACCACTAGTGCCACCTGGGAAGCAAACACATACTGAATGCTTTCTACATGTTTTCTGCACAGTCTCCATAGGCAGCTATACAAAAGCTGGATAGGGTAAGAGGGGGTAAGCGCTGGAAAAGCAGGAAAACTATGGACAGTTTTTTAAATAAGTAAACTCAACTTTAAAGGATATATGAGTAAGTGGCAAATACTAGATTAACAGAAATAGCCTAAACTATTTCACTTAAATGTATGCCACTTTAGCTTTAAGAATGCTATGAAAGTAATAAGAATTCTTCAAACAATTCTGTCCTATTAACATACACATTATGACAGAGGCGGAGAGGTGGCAGAATGCTCAGCGAACCCCTCCCAGGAGCCCTGACAGCTGTCATGCTGTTCCTTGGGAGTGTGTGTGTGTGTGTGTGTGTGTGTGACACTTCTGGGTCAGGGCTTCCTCTGCACTTCTTCAAGACAGCCCTTGCAAAAAGGCTGTTTTACGTGAGTTCCGCAAATTGAAAACCAATGGACCAGCTTATGCTTTATTTAACCCAGCTGAAAATAAGCTGGTTAATTTTGCTTTGTTCCTTCTACTCATGGTCTAGCTAACTAAAGATTGGGATGGTGAGGGGCAGGAAGCCAAGAATGTCTGATTAAAGCGGATAAATGTCACATATACAGAGTGTGGGAGGAAGCACAGGAGTTCAGTATTTGGAATCAGGTTGCAACACTGGAAGGTTCTGTAGTGAACCCTTAGTGATCACAAGTGTGGGTAACAAGGAAAGCACATAGCATGTAAATGCTCTGGGGCAGTAAAGTCTCAGATGTGGGCTAGAGTGGGTGGAGGCTGCAAGTGAGGGTGGGGTGGGCGGGCAGGAGGGGCTGCCTAGGGAGACTCTCCCGGAGTCAGGTCAGACCCTGGGTCCATTCTGGACCTGGACTCTCTTCCTGTCCTCCCAGGGTTGCCAAATCCTGAGATTATTCTGAATTGCCCCCCTCCCCCTCAACCTGCCAGGAATGAGGCTTTCTGTGCTCTGGGCAGCTCCAGTCCTCCCAACCGCCCCCTCCCCCCGGGGCTACCGCTGATAGGAAAAGACACCTTTTCCTTCTCGGTCGGTACCTTCATCCGGGATGTAGCACTGACTCTTCACCGGGAAGTCCTCTAGAGATAGGGGCTGGGCGGGAGCCTTTACAATGACTTCCGTCTCCTAAAAGACATTCAGTCTTTTGTCCTACTCAGGAAAACAGTGTTGGTGGGAGAGGGTTAATTATATGAGTCTCCAAAGGTTTGGGCTAATTGAGTCAGCTGAAGCGAAGAGGATATTAATAATAATAATAAACAGGGCTAGATCATAGCACTATCCTCACCCCACCTGTGTTCAAGGCTAGTGCTTCCAGCTGGCACAGGTGCGCAAGAGGCGAGGAAGTTTCGGCTGGGCAGCGGAGGGGTTGCGGAGACAGAGCGTCTCGCCAAGCACAATCAAGCCATAAAATGAGAAACGCCTTTCTCTTAGGCGACTTCTGAAAGACTTCTAGGTCTCACGTGTCCTACCCTCTTTACTTCACATCCCCAAGCCCCCATCCTGGACTCCAGGGGGCCCCGGAGTTACAGGAAGAAAGTCCTCGCGGAAGGTGGAAACAAGTGCAAGCGCATCCCTGGTCTAAGAAGGATACGGGGGGACGCTGCATTTGCACTGCACGCTGCATCATCTCAGTGACAGCGGGGGGCAGGAGGGGCTGGGGCGGTGTGGGGTTACTCTGAACCTAGAGTCCGTCCACTTTCCTGCCCCTCAGGGAGGGGACCGCCCTGACCCGGGCAGCCACGAACCACGCTGTTCTGTTCTCAAGGCCCACCCAGATGGGCTCACCTCAGCCCCTCCGGCTTCCCCGAGGGACCCGGAGGCAGGAGCAGCCCTCGTGGCCCAAGGCCAACCCAAGAGACTCCGGCGCGCGGTCCAGGAAGGTCCCCGGCCGGGAAGAGCCGCCGCGCAACTCGGAGAGTGCCCCCCCTCGCCCCCTGCCCGGCCCTGTCCGCGCGGCTCACCCTCCAGTCTCGGCGCCCGAGTCCACGCAGTCATCCTCCTCGCCGCCACCCGCCTTGGGGTCCATGGTGCGCTCCCCGCCGCGCTTCGGTCGCGAGCGCCGGCGTGACCCGGGCGGCCCTGCTCAACCCGGCCCGGCGCGAGCTGGCGGGGCTCTCCCGGAGAGTCTGGCGGCCGGGGCTCCGGCAAACAACTCCGGCACCGCCCCGCGCCGCGCCCTCTCCTGGCCGCGCCCAGCCGGGCCCCCGGGGGCTGCTCGCGTTCCGCCCCTCGCGGATGCCGAGCGAGCGTGTGCGCGCGCCAGAGGGTGTGTGCGTACGCAAGAGGGCGTGTGCACGTGGTGTGAGCGCGCGCGCGTGTCTGCGCGGAGTCTGTGCGCACGCAAGAAAGTATGTGCCTGTGAGCGAGCGTAGGTGCGCGCGCGAGAGGGTGTGTGCATCGGATGTGAGCGTGTGCGCGAGCTCGCATGAGCCCGCATGTTGCGTGCCGGTGTGTGGTGTGAGTGCAGGAGTGGGTGAGGTCTGTGCGGTCTCGTGCACTTGTGGTTTGTTGTGGGTGGGTGGGTGAGGCATGTGATACTGGTCGGTGTACACTTCTGGGTGTTTGCTGGGCGCGTGTTCCTGTCTGTGCTTTGTGACCGCTTATCAAGACCAGCGCTACATATTCTTACATATAATCTCATTAAATTCACAACAAGCTATAGGATCGATATCAACAGTCCAGTCTTACAGATAAGTAAATCAAAGCTCAAAGAGGTTAAATAACTTGTCTTAAGAAAGAAGAAAGTAGAAATGAGTGCCTCGCTAGTGAGCCCTGTGAGTGAGCGGCGCCTCTCCCCTGGGCCCACAGTCCTGGAATTCAGATTCCTAGGGATCGCGGGGAGGTTCCTGAGCCCCGGCGGCGTAGCAATTCCCACGGAGAAACAGCAGGGCGCACGGTGAAAGCGAGGAGAAACCTGTTTTACTTCTAGAGCATCTAGGTGTTTTCTCACAGTTCCCTCAGAACTGCCAACACTGAATTCATTATCACCTCCTTTAGCACAGGTCTGAGCGGCTTCCCGCTGCCAACTTGCCAGTTTACAGCTAGTGTCATGTCATTTTGTGTGCTGGTCTCTCAGCCGTGTCCGGCTCTTTGCAACCCCATGGACTGCAGGCCTCCTCTGTCTGTGGAATCCTCCAGGCAAGGATACTGGGTTGCCATTCCCTTCTCCAGGGTATCTTTCCAATCCAGGGATTGAACAGCGTTTCCTGCATTGCAGGCAGATTCTTTACCATCTGAGCTACCTTTTGCTAGTTAAAAAAAAAAAAAAAAAAAGGCCTTTAAAAATAACTTGAAGACAATTGCAGGCACCTGCATTCAGGGGTTGCTGCTGTAGGGAGATAATGGATGTTTGTAAAATACCCTGCTCGGCCCCTGGGGTGAGCTAATGATCACTATTGAAGGGGATCTCTTCCCCTTAGGGTGAGGCTGGATAGAGTTTGGGGTCAGGAAGGAGCAAACCTACTTGGATTTAATTCTGACAACCCTGCCCAAGGCATAGGAAGGCACTCATTTAGTTTCTTCTTTTTTGAGACAGGTTATTTCGCCTCTTTGAGCTTTGATTTACTTCTTTATAAGATTGGACTGTTGATATCTACCCTATAGCATGTTGTGAATTTAATGAGATCATATGTAAGAATATGTAGTGTTGGTCCTGATAAGCACTAAGTCCTAGGCAGCCATCGTTACTTCTAAAGCATGAGCTAGCTACAGTCCCAGGCTCGATTTGCAAAGCAGTGACAAGTGGTTTCAAGAAGGGGAATCTATTTTTCTTTCCTCTCTCCCTCTCCTCTCCCTTCTGTTCTTCCTTCCTACTTACTTAAATGTCACTCCCTTTGATTCTTAATTAAATTACACAACACAGAGATCTAACTAAACCAAAGAAGAATAGACATGCAATCTCAGCAAGAAAAAACATAGGTAAATATGCCAACCCCAAGTCTTAACTGAATTGTCCTTGCTGAGCATAAAATTCCCTGCACACAAAATAGAGATTGAAATATTATACTCAATTTGTACTCGTTAGCTCAAAGAAGGAGCATGTCAGTTCTTCAAAGGAGATCCCCCTCACTGCCACCCCACCCCCCCCATATACTGATTTCTAAAAGGAAATTCTCAGACAAAAGAATTGTTGTAAGAGATTTACAGCACAATGCCATTAATGACCAGCTTCAATTTATTGGTACAGTCAATAAATTACCAGTTAGAAGGCTGAGCTCTGGATATATAAATGAAGGAAAACAGCAGTGGATATTATGCTTGCCCTCACAGAGCTTATAATCTCCCTCCTTATAAGGATGAGTGATGAAATAAGTATATATTAAAATATATATATATAACATGAATGAAGATGGATGCTATGAAGAAAAAGAACAGTGTGTCCTGAGAGAGAACGTAATTCAAGTTGGAATGTCAGGGAATGCTCTCTCAGGAAGGGATATTCAGCCCTCTTCTGCTTCAGGGTCTTTGCACTTTCTGTTTTTGCTCCCTGGAATAATTGCTCCCAAATTTTCTACAAGGCTCTTGCCACATTATCTTTCAGGACTCTGTTCAGAGAACAGACTTATAGACACAGCAGGGACAGGCGAGGGTGGGATGAATTGAGAGAGAAGCACTGAAATATATACATAACCATATGCAAAACAGATAGCTAATGGGAAGTTTCTGTATAACACAGGAAGCTCAACCTGGTGCCCTGTGACAGCCCAGAGGGGTGGGTTGGGGTGGGGGGGGTGGGAGGGAGCCTCAAGAGCATATGTATGCGTGCCTGCATGCTCAGTTGCCTCAGCTATGTCCAACTCTTTGCAACCCCGTGGACTGTAGCCCACCAGACTCCTCTGTCCATGGGATTCTTCAGGCAAGAATACTGGAGTGTGTTGCCATGCCCTCCTCGAGCGCATCTTCTCAACCCAGCGATCGAACCTGGGTCTCCTGCGTTGAAGGCAGATTCTTTACCACTGAGCCATCTGGGAGGCTCTGAACATATGTTTGCTTACAGGGGATTCATGTTGCTGTTTGTACGGCAGAAAGACGAACACAACATTGTAAAGCAATTATCCTCTAATTAAAAATAAATAAAATTTAAGAAAACATTGGACTTAAAGGACTCCTTTCAAATGGCCCCTGATCAGAGAGCCCTCCCTTAGTAAACTTGCATCACAGTGTTCCCTTACCCTGTTGTGTTCCTTCTTATAATCCTACCAGCGCTTGATATATGACAGATTTATTGACTGATGACCTCTTCTTCCCGCCCTAATCCTACTCATGGAACGCCAGCTCCAGGAGAGCAGGGTCTCTGTTTTGTTCACTGCTGTATCCCCAGTACCTGGAATAGTCCTTGGAGCAATAGACACCTGCTGAGTGAATGAAGGGAAAGCAGCCACAGCCTGGGGTAGGGGAGGTAGTAAGGAGAGCTCTCCTGGTGCAGAGACCAGCAAGAGCGCGGCAGGACAGAGCACTGCGCATATGATTAGAGATGGAGGGAAGCGGGAGGGACCAGAAGGACCCCAAATGGGAAAAATGACAGTGAGGCATTTCTGCATAAATATGACATCTCCCGGAAATCAAAAGACCATTGTAGTCTATTTGAAAAGTCGTAGAACAAAGACTGTCCATGAAACCAGATTTAAGGGCTGATAAAAGGGGCCAAATAAGTAAGTATAATGGAAATCAACTTTGAATATTCACTGGAAGGACTGATGCTGAAGCTGAAGCTCCAATACTTTGGCCACCTGATGAGAAGAACTGACTCATTGGAAAAGCCCCTGATGCTGGGAAAGATCGAAGGCAGGAGGAGAGGGGGACGGCAGAGGACGAGATGGTTAAATGGCATCACTGACTCAATGGACATGAGTTTGAGAAAACTCTGGAGGATAGTGAAGGACAGGGAAGCCTGGTGTGCTGCGGTCCATGAGGTCGCAAAGAGTCAGACACAACTGAGGAACTGAACAAGAGCCATAAGATAATGAACATTCAGCCGTCTTGTTCTCCTTAACAGCCTCAAGGGCACCTACCTTTGTCTATTTTGTGTCGAGGCAATTCATACTGTCACCTCATTTAATCCTGGGCAAAATTCTCTGAAGTAGATTTATTTTTTCACTTGGCACTTGAGGAAACTAAATCCCAGTGAGTTCAAGGGCCTTGGCCCAGGCCACTCAGTGAATGAGCAGAGGAGCCAGGTGACCCATTGAATGTGGATGGAGTCCTTGTCATCTGCCAGGAAGGCCAAAGGGCCGGCCGTCACACCCTCAGGAAAAGGACACTAAGAAAAAGAGCAGAGCAGAAACAGTGAAATTAGCATGGTCCTTAGAAAATGAGATGCTGCTTAAATTATTTTCATGCGTCTCTTCAGTCGTGTCCGACTCTTTGCGACCCCACGAACTATAGCCTGCCAGGCTCCTCTGTCCATGGAATTCTCCAGGCAAGAGTACTGGAGTGGGTTGCCATGCCCTCCTCCAGGGGATCTTCTCAACCTAGAGACTGAACCCTTGTCTCCTGCTTCTCCTGATTTCTATTCTTCTCCTATTTCTCAAATATCCAGAGAAAGGTCAAATTAGGTAAAAACCTGGACCACGTCTCAAACGATGGGTTGATCCAGCTCCCCTTGATTGCAGGGGACACAGGTGTTATTTTTCATTGGCACGGCCCCCGACGGTGACTCAGTGATGGTGCATTTATTATCAGGAAGAGAAAAGTTGTGAACAGTACTCACTGTCCCTCTGAGCACGAGTATCCAGCTGGGCTCTCCCTTAAGTCTTTGGGTCTCAGGAGCCTCACTTTGTTATTTTTTTGGTAAGAGGACCTTGTAGTGGTCACCAAAGGATATCTTGCCCATAACCTTTACATGATTCCTGAGCTCTCCTTCCAGCTATTTAACATTGATCACTTTAATTGTGGGGGTGCAACACCCTCCCCCTCCCCCCTATAAGATATGGGCAGAGGAGTGTCCCTGGTCTGCTTGGCATGTCCTGTCCAAACCCCTTAAAGATGTTCCCACTGGAGTCTGAGGCCAGTGTGGGAGGAACACTGAGGCAGGGTGTCATAGGCCAGGAAACCTGAAAGCTGATTTCTAATCAGAATTCATCAAGTCACTAGAGCAACAGTGTAGATCATCAGCTGTTTCAGACGCGCTCACAATACATCAGGCATTGAAGTACAGGCCTTCCACGCACAAGCTCTTTAATCCTCACACAAAACTGTGGGGCTTCCGTTGTCCTTCAAATGAGGCTGTAGTGATGCATATATATGGAATCTAGAAAGATAATTCTGAATCTAGAAAGATGATAGTACATGCCAGGCAGCAAAGGAGACACAAACATATAGAACAGACTTTTGGACACAGTGGGAGAAGGAGAGGGTGGGACGATTCGAGAGAATAGCATTGAAACATACACATTACCCTGTGTAAAATAGACAGCGGGAGTTTGAAGGATGACGCAGGGCACCCAAAGCCAGTGCTCTGAGGGGTGGGGAGAGGGAGGTGGGAGGGGGTTCAGGAGGGAGGGGGTCACATGTATGCCTGTGGCCGATTCATGTTGATGAATGGCAGAGTCCATCACAATGTTGTAATTATCCTCCAATTAAAATAAATGAATTAATTTTAAAAACTTCTAAAAGCTGGGCTTGCTGTTATAAATCTCACAAGAGGTTTGAAGCCCTCTAGAAACTGTGAAGCATATGATCACAGGTGTCACTGGTTTTTTTTAATCACTTTTTCTCAGAGAGATCTGAACACAATCTCTTGTTGGATTTCACCCAGGATACTGTTTTCAGCCTCTGTGGATGCTGCTGCATACGGTGGCGCGTTAGAAAAAGACTATCCATCCATTTATATGTTGGGCACTTGTTGTGTGTCAGGCAGTGGCCGGGTGCCGGGGACACCCTGGTGAACAAGTCAGAGGCCGTGGCTGGCCTCATGAAGCTTTTGAGGTTGGGAGAGGACAGTTCATCTTGTTCCAGACCCACTGGCAGGGCTGGCCTTTCCACCAAGCCAAGCTTTCTTTGAGGAAACCTGCCTCCCTCCCACTCACCCCCATCCCCACCCCAGACCCCCACCCCTCACCTGACCTGATGCCTTTGTCTATTAGAGTAGGACTGGAATATCAATGCCCTTACTGAAGGAAGAAACTCAAAATAATCTGATAGAAAAGAGCATCAATTTTGTCAGTGAAAGAGATAGACTAGTAATCAAAAAACAATAGGGAGAGTGCCAAAGGAGTTAGTGAAAGAGAAGTAGCTTTAAGATGGAACTTGCCTGGTGGCAGGAGACATGGATTTGATCCCTGGGTCAGGAAGATCCCCTGGAGCAGGAAATGGCAACTTATTCCAGTATTCTTGCCTGGAGAATTCCATGGACTTAGGAGCCTGCAGGCTACCCATGGGGTTGCAAGAAGTGTTAGACATGACTTAGTGACTAAATGGCAACAACAAAGCTTTAAGATAAGAAATCTAAGGGTTAGAGGTTGCAACATTAAAAAAAAATTAAAATCTAGGCCTGGGATTTGCTTGGGTTTGAGTTTCAGTTCAGAGGGAAGTTAGGCCATCTCATTGCATGAGTCTAAATCTTCTGGATCTCTTGTTGTATGGCCACCCTGACCTAAGATTGTTCTTTAAGTGAAATTCTGGCTTATGGTATCTATTAGCAAATTGAACTGGGAGATATGTTGGTTTGAGAAGTTTTGCTCATTCATTTTTATTTAATTCTTTATTTTTTAAAAATAGATTTTCAGGACTTCCCTGGGAGTCCAGTGGTTAAGACCCTAGGCTTCCACTGCAGAGGGTGCAGGTTTGAGCCCTAGTCAGGATCGCACATGCTGTGTGATGTGGCAAAAAAAAAAAAAAAAAACATTTCCCAGAAATAAAAATTCAGGTTAAAGAGAGACATGGGAAAAAAATTCTCTTTCTTCCAAGACTCCAGAAGAGTTTGTCTGATGTGAAAAATAAATATTATGATCATGACAAGAAAAATTATAAACTATTGACAAATCTACTGAGACAAAGAAAGCCACTAGCCTTACAGGCA
Organism: Ovis aries; assembly: GCF_016772045.2. NCBI lineage: Eukaryota > Metazoa > Chordata > Mammalia > Artiodactyla > Bovidae > Ovis > Ovis aries. The sequence goes on along the minus strand of NC_056063.1, from coordinate 20,909,625 downwards.
AGCATAAGGGGACCAGATGGCAAAGGGATAAATGAAACTAAAGATAAACTGTTGCGTTGGAAAATAATCTTATTAAAACATAAATGACTCTGCTTGGATAGGGAAGAACAGAGAGAGTGGTCCTGCCTTGGAGCCTCCAAAGAACTCTCAGCCTTTGCATTATGGGGTAGACCCAGAGTCCAAGGCCAGACACCCCACATTGTGCCCACCGTTACCCCTCCAACTGCCTGGTGGTGAGCAAAAAATGAGATGGGAACCTGAAAGACTTCTGGAAAAGTGCTGTGGAGATTTATAAATATAGGGAAACATTAGACTCAGGACACTGCCCTCCAGGCCCCTGAGAGGAGGGCTGTGCCCTTGGGAACTGTGGGATGTTAGCTCGTGGGATGTTAGCTCTCTGTCTTCGTGTCCTCACACTTTCCTTCAGTGACCTGATCTTCCACCATTCTGCCTGCCTGCGTTCATTTCTTAGGGCGGCCATAACAAAATACTACACACTGGGGGCCTTCAACAGCAGGAGTTTACTTTCTCACAGCTCTGGAAGAAGCTGCAAGTCCAAGATCCAGGTGTTGGCAGATGCGGTTTCTCCTGAGGTCCCTGGCCTTCTCTCTGCACCCTCACGTGCTCATTCCTCAGTGTGCACATCTCTGGTGTCTTTGAGTGTGTCCAAATTTCCTCTCTTTGTAAAGACATCAGTGAGATTGAATTAGTCACTTAGTCATATCTGATTCTTTGGAAATCCATGGACTGTAGCCCACCAGGCTCCTCTGCCCATGGGATTTTCCAGGCAAGAATACTGGAGTGGGTTGCCATGCCCTTCCTCAGGGGACCTTCCTGACCCAGGGATTGAACCCAGGTCTCCTGCATTGCAGGCAGACTCTTTATCATCTGAGCAACTAGGGCCCACCCTAAATGGCCTCATTTTAATTTATTTCCCTAAGGACTTTAACTCCAAATCCGGTCACCTTCTGGGGCACTGAGGGTTAGGGAGCCAATATGTGAATTTGCAGGTGCAAAATGTAGCCCATAACACTGCTTTCAAACACATCTCATGTAGGAGGCGGGATGGTAGGTGCAGTGGGTAGATTTGAGTTTTGATCCCTGCCAGACCGTTGAGTTCAAACTCAACAGTCTATGACTTACCTAGGTTTATAATCTGGGGCAAGTTTTGTAACCTCTCTGACCATCAGTTTCTTTGTTTGTATTGCAGGCACTCTAAGGGCTTGTGAGGATGGAGGAGTTATTACAGAGGTAGTGTCTGGCACGTAGGGACTTTGGGTATTAACATTAATCATCATTTTGCTCAATAGTCAGCTTCCAAGTCTTTCTGTCTCCATGAGCTCTCTCACCTTCTGTCCAAATGCACCCGCCCCCTTTCATGCAAATACCACACACTTGCTCTCTCCTCCAAAGACACTGACTTGAGTATCCTAATGGATCTGGTTCAAATAAGACAGAGCCCCTGCCCTTGAACCCTGATGTCATGACTGGGGGATTCAGGCAAGTAAACCCCAAACCTCACTATGACATAATCAGTATGTGTATAAATCAGTTTTAAAACTTGTACAAGAAGCTATTAGGGCCCGTGGAATGGAGGAGACAATACATCTTGAGAGAGAGAGCAGCGGGAGGGGGATGATGAGGAAGGGATAAGAGAAGTTTCGCAGAATAGAAAGTGTAAGTTGAGACCTGAGGAGGGCATAGAACTCACCAACCAGACAGAAAGGGGAAGGGCAGAGACCTGTCTTCTTTGAAGTCTAGGCTGTTCCGCCCTTCCTTCTGCCCCCTTCCCACCATTCCCGGTCCCCTTGCTCCTGGTGGGTTGATATTAAAGTCTTGCTGGTTCCTTCTCTGGTCCAACGGGGACTTGGACATTTGGCTCACAATCACCCTTTCCAATACTGCTATCATTTTACAGCTGTTCCAATGGCCATTTAAAACTCCAAGATACAAATTTATGTTCTCATCCTTCCAACTCCCATTTCTGTCTCCCCATCTGGTCCTTAACCTCATGAAGATTTCTATTTATGTATCTCAGAGTTGAGCCACCCTTTAAGCTCTGGATGGATTTGCAGCTTTAAGAATTTTCATGACCACCCTCTACTTACAAAATATAGGCAAACACTTGAACCCTCTGCTTACTGCTTGCTGTTATTTTTCAGCCACTAAGTCATGTCTGACTCTTTGTAACCCCATGGACTGTAGCATGCCAGGCTCCTCTGTCTCCCACTACCTCAAAGAGTTTGCTCAAATTCATGTCCATTGAGTCAGTGATGCTATCGAACCATCTCATCCTCTATCACCCCCTTTCTCCTTTTTGTCTCCCATCTTTCCCACCAGTCCTTTCCAATGAGTTGACTCTTCGCATCAGGTGGCCAAAGTATTGGAGCTTCAGCTTCAGCATCAGTTCTTCCAATGAATATTCAGGATTTATTTCCTTTAGGATGGACTGACTTGATCTCCAGGGGGCTCTCAAGAGTCTTCTCCAACACCACAATTTAAAAGCATCAATTCTTTGGCCTTCAGCCTCTTGCTTGCTAGATGCACCCTAACATTTTCTCTCGTCTTAAAATCCACTGCCATCATCCTGGTCCATTCCTCCCTTCCCTCTAGGCTAGCTTATTACACTGATCTTCCAATGGCGCCCACATCCCTTGCTGCCTCTCTCGTTTAGTCGCCATACAGTAGCCAGAATGCTCTTCCTGAGAGACAGGTCTGACTGCAGCACCTGCCCTACATTCTGAAGGACTGGAAGAGCTTCCTGTGGAGTCCTGTCCCAAGGCTACAGACACAGAACCCAGAACCAAGGTCATCTCTGAAGCTGACCAAGCCCCTTTGTAACCATTGACAAAAGCATCCCCCCTGCCCCACCTGCCATCATCACCAGCAGACTTCTTGACCCTGAATTAGGCAGAAATGCCCACTCCAGTACTTACTCTATAGTGCCCTAACCAGTCACCTAATGCTGCCCTTCCAGCAGACATTTTCTTTGCCTTGAGGCTATAAACATTGGCCACTAACCAGGAAAAGCCAACTCTTCCTGATCTGTCAGGAGGTTGCCCTGCTGTGCTCGCAACGCCCACATTATCTCTGCTCCATTGCTCTTAATAAACTCACTCCCTTCTGAAATGCTCTGTTGGGAAATTCTTCTCCAACCTGCGTTCGGACTGCCATGACACTCCTGTTGCTCTTATGATGGAGACCAGAATTGTACCAAACCTCCACCCACATGTCATCACTGTTCCCCAACCCTGCCGTTCTCTCTGCATTCTCTGTGCTTGACTACACTGGCCTGTTTTTAGTTTCTCCAATGATCAAAGTGGGCTTCCCTGGTGGCTCAGATGGTAAAGAATCTGCCTGCAAAGCAGGAGACCTGGGTTTGACCCTGGGTCTAAAAGATCCCCTGGAGAAGGGCATGGCAACCCACCCTACTATTCTTGCCTGGAGAATCCCATGGACAGAGGAGCCTGGCGGGCTGCTGTGCATGGGCTCACAAGGAGCCGGACACAACTGAATGACGAATGCTACTGCTACTGATGACCAGCTAGACTTTCCCTCCAGGCACAGGGGCCCTGCCATGCCAGTTTCTCTATCTGGGAAGCTTCTCACCTGGTTCACTTGGTCATCCGATTGCCTCAGTCGTTATTTCGTGCCTCATTAAATGGATTCCTCATTTCTGCTTTCAGAGGATCTTAACATAGCAATCATTCTGTATTTGTTTGTATGGTACTTTGCTCATTCTCTCTTTCTACCTCTAAATGAGTTTGAACAAGTTCCAGGAGATAGTGAAGGACAAGGAAGCCTGGTGTGCTACAGTCCATGGAGTCACAAAGAGCTGGACACGACTTGGCAACTGAGCAACAACTACCTCTAACTGAGAAGTTTCATGACGATCAAATAATTTCCTCTCACCGTGGTACCTTCATTGTTGATGGGAGTGGTTGACACAGGATGTCCTTAGAACAGATGTCTCTACGCCGAGCACTTAACACTGAGCCTAGCACACAGTAGGTATTCTGCCAATGTTACTGAAAGGGTGACTCAGTACGTGAGCGATGGATGTCCTGACACATTTGGTAATCCCTTGGAGGATACTAGAAAACTTTTCAAAGATGTTCACTCTCCTTTTAAAAATGACTTAGTTTTCATTAAAACATTCATCGTGGACAAGGCAGAATATGTTACAGAGCAGACGCAGTTCAAATAATTGTTTCATCCCACTGGGAGATTTATTTACTGGAAAAAGCATGACTAAAAAAAAAAAAAAAAACCAAACAAAAAAAGGGTACAGAGTGACAGTGGTTAATTCCCACAGCTCCTCAAGAGTTGACCCAAGCAACCTCTGGACTCTGCCCAATGTGAGTAATCTAATGTGGAAAACATTATATTGTGAACTGGCTGTGTTTTGATGCTTTCACTTTTCCACCGTATTTTCCAGAATTCAAAATATTATACCAGAATCGTCTGTAAGTGAATGAGATCATTTTCTTCCCAGTCTGTCTTTGACGAGCAGTCTCCTACTGTGATGGGTGTTGATGGCGTGTCACCCAGGATTCTCGCAGGGTAGAGGTTGCTAAGCACTGAGAACTGTCTGCCGGAGGTTGTCGGATCTTCTCTTGTGGAGGAGAAAGGAGCTGTCTATTAAATACGGGGATTCGTTGGTTCCTCAGGGTTAGGTTAAACGTTCTCCTGCTGATGGGGAGTGAAATGATTCCATGAGTTCCCCAGTCTCTCTCTGCATTATGATTCCATGATCCTATTAATGTTTGACAGGAGGGCAAGTCTAGATGTGCAATTCCATATAACCCCTGAGTTTCCTCCTGGGGATGAAATTGAATAGAAAATGGAATATATCATAGTGATGGGAATCTGGCTGTGTGCTTTGGAATAGTAACTAGCTGCACAGCTTCGTCTCCTAGGAAACAAGCAAAGCGCGATGTGAGGATCTTGGAGGGCTTATGCTATGGACTCAAAATTTATCTGGGTTTGGCTTCACGGTGGGAGGGAATGCATGTGATATTTCATCTGTGAGTCTGGGAACACAGACAAATGGTGTGCTAAGTGATTTAAGAAACCAACAATGCATACACCGGGAAGATCAAGGTGCAGCCACCACTTTATGTTAGGTGGGAATGTGGGTCAGTGGGCTGTGGAAAGTTTTAGGTTGTTTTGCCCACAGTGCTAACTGTCAGGATGATTCATGGGAAAAAGAGACAGCCAAACATCTGCCCATTTCGTTTAGATGATGCAAAACACAGAGATATTTGGAAACATGTGAATGTCTGATATTGCATTGACAAACTTTCTGGATGAACAGTTGTGTGGGGTTGGGTTTTTTTTTAATTCCTTATTTTGGTGCTGCATAAATCATTTTTGAAAATGTTCTTTATTATATATAATTTGGATTTGCATTGCATTTCAAACCATAACTTATGGGTACCCAGAGGTTTGGGTTTTTTGTTTGTTTGAGGGGAGGTTTGTAATAAACATTTTCTAGTTCTATTATGGAATTTTTCTCAAGAGAAAGGGTATAGACACTCCAACATGACCTCTCAGCACCAGCCCACTGGCCTCTCAGGTGGCCATGCCCTCCTCCCTACAGCATCCTCTTCTCCTGACAGCGGCCCTGCTATTTTCCCTGCATGGCTCTGGACATTGCAGCCCAGATGACTGCAGATCCTAAGAGCAATCTGACTTCTTGTGTTGGAGTCACTCTGCTACTTCTCTCTCTGTCTAGCTCTCTCTCTTTTTCTCTTCTCACCCTCTAATAATTTCCTTGATGATTCTACACATGCCCATGAAGAAAGACAAGTACTATCAATAGGCAGACAGCGTCCAGATTTGTATCTTTGACCCATTTCTGCTAGCTGAGCTCAAACAATAAGTCGAATTTCCCATGTGGAATTTTCACTCAGATGTCTCAGAAGTGATGTCTCAGAGGCAACATGTCCAAAAGAGAAACTATGACCTTCTTCCCCAAACCTGCTGTCTATTCCGAGCTAATGATCCCACTATCCACCAGAAACCAGGGTCATCTTTGTATCCTCATCTGTCCCACCTTTCACATTCCAGTCATCACAAATACATGCTGAATATATCTCTTGATTGTTCCTTCCCTCCCCCTCCGATGTCATCCCTCAGTCTAGGCCAACATCCCTGCTGACTGAGATGACTGGAATCCTTCTAACTGGTGCCCGGTATTTGCCCCTGCCCTCTAATGATGTATTCTCAATACCAGGTGGAGAACTCCTGTAGAAATGCAAATCAGATCACGTTGCTACTCTGCTCAAAGCTCTTCTAGGAGGCCCTACCGCCATGGGAGCAGCAGGAAGAGTGGGCTTGTAGGAAGAGACCGTGAATCATGTCTCAGACGTGTCAAGCCTGAAATGCCTGTGGGGCACTCAGGTGGGGTCTGCTGGGCAGATGCGGAGAAGTCGTAGTAGCTGTAACTACGGTAGGGGCTGCTTGCTGTAAAAAAGAACCAAATGCAGACATTATGAAGGTGAACTAGAAGGCTTCCCTGGTGACTCAGTGGTGAAGAATCTGCCTGCCAATGCAGAAGATGTGACTTTGATCCCTGGGTTGGGAAGATCCCTTAGAGAAGGGAATGGCAACCCGCTCCAGTATTCTTGCCTGGGAAACCCCATGCACAGAGGAGCCTGTCCATGGGATCCCAAAGAGTCGGATACAATTTAGTGACTGCACAACAAGAAAGAAGGTCCAGTAAGGGCTCACAAGATGACAACCACACTTAGGTGTGACCATAACATTCTAGAGGCTGTAAAGGGCGGGGAACTCTAATTCACTGGGGTCCGCAGAACTAACTGGTGATTTAGTGGCTGTTTTGTATACACCCAACTCACAAGAGATTGATGTACAATCACGATGTCAATTCATTAATTAATTTAGAGTGAGAAATAGAAATACCAAAAATTCTCCCAAAGACTTAAGTTCACCACTCGATACTTTCTCTCCCTATAAGACAAATTATAACCAGCAGGCTGCTTGATGAGCATGAAAGCCAAGGTAGGGAAGTGAGATGAATGGTTCTTACTGGATTGTTGGCCCAGAAATTCATGTACATGTTTCCAGATACTGTTGAGGCTGTGTCTTGAAGTTGTTGGTGCATAGCTTAAAGGTAAGGTTGAGATAAAAACAGTGGCGCTGTTTTTTTATTTTTATGTTTTATTTTATGGAAGTATAGCTGATTTACAGTGCCATATGTTAATTTCTGCTGTACAGCAAATTGACTCAGTTATACATACATATTCTTTTTCATATTTGTTTGCATTATGGTTTATCACAGGATATTGGATATCTTGTGCTGCACAGCAGGACCTTGCTGTGTATGCATCCTATGTTTGCATGTGTCCATGCTAAGCTAGCATCCATGCCAAGTTGCTTCAGTTGTGTCTGATTCTTTGGGACCCCATGGACTGTAGCCTGCCAGGCTCCTCTGTCCATGGGGACTCTCTAGGCATGAATACTGGAGTGGGTTACTGTGCCCTCCTCCAGGGGATTTTCCTGACCCAGGGATCGAACTCACGTATCTTAGTCTCCTGCATTTGTAGGTGGGTTCTTTACCATTAGCTACTTTACATCTGCCAGTCCCAAACTCCTAATCCTTCCGTCTCTTGCCCTGTACTTTGGCAACCATAAATCTGTTCTCTATGTCTATGGGTCTGTTTCTGTAACTGTTTTTATTTATATATAAGAATTATTCTCTATAAATGGTTTTTGCTCCCTTGTTTAAAAAAAAGCGGAGTGGGGGGCAAATAACCAAAAGAAAACATAAGGCTATGGAAATATTCAGGATTTAGGTAGAAGTATTTAGCTCAAAGTGTATCATAATTTCAAAGGTAACTTTGGATTCTCCATAGGAGGCAGCCGGAAGGATGCTCTAATTTATTAAACTTTCGCCCTGAGAAAGATAAAGCAGTTTAGCGAATAGTCATTTGATTCCTCCTTTCTGCTTGAGTCTTAGGGAAAAAGTGCCCAACAGAGATAAGCACCAGTGCTTCTGAGGGAGCTGCCTTGGGGGAAAAGAAGCCGTGCAGAGCAAGTTTGGTTCTAATGAGCACAAATTGGGAGAGGCAATGAATTTACTCAGACCTGAGATCTGTATTCCTCTAGCACCTTTCTGCCCATTATGATGATGTCAAGAATTTAACTCTGAGCCTGGCTTATTCAGTACATTACCTCATTACTTACTTAAAACTTTGGAAGCTAGATGCTCTGCGTGTGTTTGTGCTAAGTCCCTTCAGTCATGTCCAGCTCTTTGAGACCCTATAGACTGTAGGCCGCCAGGCTCCTCTGTCCACGGAGTTCTCCAGGCAAGAATACTGGAGCGGGTTGCCATTTCCTCCTCCAGGAAATCTTCCTGACCCAGGGATCGAAACCGCATCTCTTATGTCTCCTGCATTGACAGGCAGGCTCTATACCACTAGTACCACCTGGGAAGCCTGCTGGATGCTCTATGTATCCCCAACCTGCAGGTAAGAAAATGGAGGCACAGGGAGGCAGGGGGCTTGCTGAAGGCACAGAACCAGTAAGTGGCTAAGCAGGGATTTTCGCCCAGCTGGTTTGATTCCTGAGTTCACCCTCTCAAGATCCCCACCTCTTCCTTTTGCTACATAGATCATTCCTGAAATGAACACAGGATGCTGAAGTGAGAGTCCCAAGTCTATGACCCATGGTCCCAGAAGAGGTGATCACATCACATCTGTAATAAGTCACAGTCAGTTTGAGGACATGTATGCCTGCACCCCGGACTTCCCTGGTGGCTCAGATGGTAAAGCATCTGTCTACAATGTGGGAGACCCGAGTTCAATCCCTGGGTCAGGAAGATCCCCTGGAGAAGGAAATGACAACCCACTCCAGTACTCTTGCCTAGAAAATCCCATGGACGGAGGAGCCTTGCCTAGAAAATCCCATGGGCAGAGGAGCCTGGTGTCCATGGGGTCGCAAAGAATCTGACGACTGAGCGACTTCACTTTCACTTTCATGCCTGCACCCATAGTCTGTGGGGAGGGGGCTTCCACCTGAGGACCAGGCTAGGAGAGGGGCTGAGGTGTTGGCAGGACATTGGTGCCTTTTCTATTTTTTCGTTCTTACCCACATACCAAAAGATAGGATTCTTTCTTAAGCACCCCAGCTCTGGACAGCAAACCGAGGGGAGGGTTGTGGGTGGTGATGGGGAAAGAGAGCGTGAAGCTTAGAGACGAGCTCTCAGGTCAGAACACACAGGTTCCCTCCCCCTGGTCTGTGCAGGGCTGCACCGTCTGGTTGCTCTTCCTACTGACCACATCCATCTGTTAGAGTCTTTCTTTGGAGAGAGCAAAATACAATTGGTTGGATTTCAGCTTTTTAAAAACTTTTTTATTTTATATTGGAGTCTAGCCTATTCACAATGTGGTGCTGGTTTCAGGTGGACAGCAAAGGGACTCAGCCATACGTATACATCTATCCACTGGGATTCAGCTTTCTTAGCTAAAAGTCTCACCCCTCTGTGCTCCTTGGAGAAGAAGGCACTCCCAAGGCAGTGTAACTGGGCTTGGACAGATGCAAATAACATCAGTTTTATGTTGCTACACAATCTCTTCATTTTCTTCTATATATATTTAACATACTGCGCTATTGGTTCTTCTGTTTAATACCCAGCAGGTGACATTACTTATAAATTACAGTGATGATGGGGGTGGATTGCCTCCCTTCTCTCTGTGGATTAATGTAGGAAGAATGTTGTGAGCATTTAAGTGAGAGCCAGTGTCTAGGGAAAGAGAAAGGAAACAAAGCAGCCTCGGGAGCTTTAAGGGAGAGGTTCAGGAAAGAGAGGACCAAGAAAGAGCGTAGCTTAGTGGGAGACTGTGCTATGGAAGCCAGAGGTGAGAGTTTGGGGAACATGTGTAGTCATCGAGAGTGTCCGGATATTCATATAATAATGCATATATGTGGAATCTAGGAAAACAGTATAGATTATCTTATTTGCAAAGCAGAAAGAGAGACACTGACAGAGAGAACAAACATATGGGTATCAAGGGGAAGGGAGTAAGAAGAACTGGGAGACTGGGATTAACACTGACTATTGACACTAGGCATAAAATAGATAACTGATGAGAACCTGGTGTACAGCACAGGGAACTACTTAGTGCTCTATGGTGACCTAAATAGGAAAGAAATCCAGAAAAGAGGGGGTATATGTATAGCTGTCAATTCTAAAGGAAATCAACCCTGTATGTCCATTGGAAGGACATATGCTGAAGTTAAAGCTCTAGTACTTTGGCCACCTGATGCCAAGAGCCAACTCACTGGAAAAGACCCTGAGGCTGGGAAAGATTGAGGGCAGGAGGAGAAGGGGGCGGCAGAAGATGAGATGGTTAGATAGCATCACCAACTAAATGAACATGAATTTGAGCAAACTTCCCGGAGAAGGACAGGGGAGTCTGGTGTGCTGCAGTCCATGGGTCACAGAGAGTCAGACGAGACTTAGCAACTGAACAACAATCTATAGCTGATTCACTTTGCTGTATAGTAAAACGTGAGTCTGAGTGAACTTTGGGAGTTGGTGATGGACAGGGAGGCCTGGCGTGCTGCGATTCATGGGGTCGCAAAGAGTCGGACATGACTGAGCGACTGAACTGAACTGAACTGAACTGAACTAAGAGCTAACACAACATTGTAAAGCAACTTAATACTCCAACAAAAATTAATAATAAAGAAGACTGTCAGATACTATGTGGAGGGCACATCAGATGAGATCCATGGAGAAGGTGCTGAGAATCAGAAAGCCCTGATTCAGGGCTTTCACTGTAGAAAGTGAAACAAGGGGTCATTGCAGTGATGGAGATACTGAGAATCAGATGACAGGTAGGTTTGTTGATTTCAGTCCGGGGTGGCAGACTGGAGAACTAGGCAATATGAATTTGAACCTAGGTGTGTGAACTAAGCAATGACTATATTAGACAGGTTTTTGGCCGAGTGTTCTTATTGGGATAATGTCCAAACAAAAGGGCTCAAAACTTATGGCTCAGGGTTATTTGCAAAATTGCCCTGTGTATTTATGACCTGTTAAAAAGCAACTTCAATTGTCAGAGAGATCACCCAGGCTTTCCTGGAAGGGTCACCTCAATTCTCTTGGGTAGTAACCTCAGCTCCAGGGTCCTTCGAACAGTAATCTCCATTTGCTTGAAATAATGAAACTGTTTACTTGGTTAGAGTCTTTCACCCGGGATATTAAAGAAAGAGTGAAGTAGATCAAACCTATTATGTTCAAATTCTCTGTCAAGTTAGGAAGTGAATATGTATAGTTAAAATATAAAGCTTAAAAGAATCCAGCATATCATTTGATCAACATACTCCCAACCCAGGACCTTTGTACTTGCTACTCTTCTGCCTCAAAATCTTATTACCAATAGCCTCATCTCTTGCTTTCAATCTTTATTCAAATACCAACTTATCAATAAAACTTTCCCTAATCACCTTTTTAAAAGTTGCACTTCACCCCTCTCCCACTCTGCTGAATTCTTTTCAAGCACCAGCCATCACTGTACAAACCATATATTTTAGTCATTTATTTGCCCCCACTGTGCATCTGGTTCTAGCGCTGTGCTCCAGGGCTGCAGATAAAGTGATAAACAGACACGCTTCTTAGAGCTGCTTGGGGGGTCAGAATGAATTTACAAGGGCATGGTTGACTAGCAAAAGATAACTGAAAGATCTTCTCAGGAACAATACAACCGAAGAAGAATAAAATTGTCTAAAGGGATTTCAGTCGTCTTAACATAAATTGAGTGTTTTTATTAAGTTGTCCTAAGTTATTGGGTTAGTAATGTGGTTTCATACACATGCCACTTATATAATGCTATAAACCAGTCTTATCTCAATTTTTTTAACTGATGTAATGAAATAAAGGACACCCTCAGGAAAAAAAGATATGCATATGGTAAAACATTTCAAATAGAACCAAACCATTTACAACGAAAAATGAGGCTCTTTTCCACTGAAATTTCTCGTCCTTTTAACCTAACTTCCTTCCATGGTTTTTTCCGCTTCCTTTAGACATGTTCCATGCATGGCAACCTCTCCAGTATTCTTGCCTGGGAAATTCCATGGACAGAGGAGCCTGGTGGGCTACAGTCCATGGGGTCACAAAGAGTCAGGCACAGCCGAGGAACTAACGCTTCATACACAGATTCACATACACGAATATATTATTTTTAGTCAATTTTCAATATTACAGACCATGTTGCCTTGATTTTTTTCTTCCTTTTTTTCCCCCCTCACCACTCTATGCAACTGTGGAATCTTAGCTCTTCTACCAGAGACTGAACCCACCCCCAGACTGTGAAAGTGGTCAGTTCTAACCACTGGGGCATTCCGGGCTTGATTTTTTTTTCATTTAATGTATTTTAGGGATGTTTCCTGGGAATATATTACAGGCCTGCCTCCCTTTTAAATAGCCTTTCTTTTAATACTTCCTTGCAGGATGGCCACGATTTAGTAACTTATTGATTAATGCAAACAATACCTGGGTGAACATCCTTATAACCTCATTTGTTCATTTGTCCGCATGTAGCTATCCCTGTAGGATAAGTTGTTAGAAACAGAATGGCTGATAAGAGGTTATGAGCCTGTATGACCCAAGAGTTTAAAGTCTTTCTTCCTCAAATTTGATGAAGGTAAAACTTGATCCTACTTCTAACATTTCCCACTGTGTTCATCCAACATAGGGCTTGATGCCTCAATCCCTTGCTGCCCAATTTCCTGTCCTAATAATGAAGATGCTTAATAGCTATGCAAATACACTGGAGATGTAATTTATTAAAGTAGCTCCAGAAAGTACCACTTACGCGTTGGGAGAATTGACTTAATAATGCAATTTCACAAGCCTTTATTAAAGGCTCAATTCTTGGGCCTGCTTCATCCTTTTGTGTGTGTTTGGGTCACAGGCGCGGTCCTCAGCCAAGGCAGCGAAGAGAACAGGAGAACTGAGGGTGCCTGCTGTGCCTTCCGTCTGAAAATGGAGCAGTGTGGAGCCTGCTGGACGTGCTTTTAGCGGCCAGCAGGAGCATTGTCTGTGGACACCAATTAAGTCGAGTCAGGAAAACTCCTCTCTCCTAGGCAATTGTGAGGGCACTCAGCCCCTTCCAGAACATCTGGGCTTGCTCCACCTCTGCCAGGTGGGATGACCCATGTGGAGATGCTAGAAGAGAACGTTAGAGCAGGGAGAGCCAACCTGTGGCTCTTAGAACACCATAGGTGTGCCTTAAAGGAGCCTTGGGGGAAAAGCTGCTAATAAAGTCAAACTTACTAATTTTTTTTTTATAAAATTCTAGTTTGTCTGTTGTATCATTTTCTATATGTTTCTGTTCTTTCAGAGAGACTGGAGTCTGTCTTTTATTTATTTAAACACAGTAAGCACGGTTACTTTAAAGACTCCGATAATTCTCATACCTGGGCTTCCCTGGGCTCAGTGGTAAAGAATCTGCCTGCCAATGTAGGAGACATGGGTTTGATCCCTGGTTCAGGATGATCCCCTGGAGAAGGAAATGGCTACCCACTCCAGTGTTCTTGCTTGGGAAATCCCATGGACAGAGGAGCCTGGCGGGCCACAGTCCTTGGTGTTACAGTACAGTTCCCGTATCTAAGCCTTGTGAATTGCGTTTTCTGTTGCTTCTGCTGGTTCTTCTTAGCTTCCTTGTGTGCTTAGTTATTTTTGACTGGATACTGGATGTTTTATTTGGAAAAATATGTAGGAATGAAATTTAATTCATTAATGAAATAAGATAACTTCATCTAGATAAAATTTGTCATTGCTTCTGCCTGGCACCAGGGTGCTACCAGCTTGGGAGTAACTTAAATCAAGTTCAAGGTTTGAGATTTACTAGATGACTCAGAAAAAAAGTTCAAGTGTAATTCCATGAGAGGACTGATTCATTCCTGGGCCAGCCTTATCTCATTAGACCCTTTAACCTCTCAACTTTCTGTGGCGGAGAGTTTTTTTGTTATATCCCCATAATGTTTACATTCTCCAGGAGAATGTTCTGGCTTAGACTCCTATTCTCAGGTCAAAGATGTCTCTCTCCCCCACCCTCTTTTTATTCCTGAATTATAAGTTTTCTTTGGTTTTTGTAATTCCCTATTATCTTATTAGCTCTTAGATTAAAAAAATATTTTGTCCAATAATTTTTTGTTGTCAGGGCTGGTTTGATAAGATCACTCATTGTTACTGGAAAGAAGGAGTCCTTTTGGAAATATTTTGAAGGTAAACCCAATAGGTCTTTAATTCAGCGGAAGAAGTATGTAACAGAAAGAGGAGTCGAGGATGACTGGGAGGTTTTTGACCTGAATGTTTAAGAATGGAGAAGCCAATAACTGAACTGAGAAAGACTGAAGAGGGTGCAGATGAAAAATGATCAGGAACTTGTGTGGGGGGATGTTAAGGCCCCAGATGGGCACCCACGTAGGAAAACTGAGTAGGCAGCTGAGTATATTAGCTTGGAGTTCAAGGAAGAGCTAAGCTGGACAGAGAAGATTTGGAGCCCTCAGTGTATATGTATATTTAAAATTGTGAGGTTGATTGAAATCACCACGGGAGTAGACACAGATAGAGGAGGTCCAAAGACCTTGCAGACATTTAGGAAATATTAATTCTCTTCTCTCCTCAATAGGCATGATGTATTTTTTTTAAGATTTTTTTTCACGTGGACCATTTAAAAAATCTTTATTGAATTTGTTACAATATTGTTCTGCTTTATGTTTTGATATTTTGGCCACGCAGCATGTGGATTCTAAGCTCCCTGACCAGGGGTTGAACCAGTACTCCCTGTGTTGGGAGTCAAAGTCTTAACTACTGGACCACCAGGTATGATGCATTGCAAGATGTAAACATGGAAAGTTGTTTTCCTTTTTTTCACTGCAGACTAATATAACAAGCAAAAAAATTTAGGCAGAAGGAATTTGTCACCGTGTCCTGTCACCCTGCTTCCTTACTGTTGTCCTCCTCCTGTCCCCACCACACCAACTAACCTGGACTCTCAACATTTCTCAGTTGCGTTACCCCACAGCCTCACAGCAACTCTTCCTGATGCTAGCCCTTTTTATGTTTCCTTCACATCAGGAACAGAATGATGCTCTTGCAACCCAAGGGTGATTGCTGACTGTCTGATTTTGAAGTGGCAGTCATAGTTTAATATTCATTAACATCATTTTTTCCCAATTTAGATGAACAAGACTATACAGGTGATGAGGGTTTCATAAAGTGAGGAAGCCAAGCAAATGTGGCTAAGAATATATGAGTGGAAGTACAGCGTTTTGGACAGAATACTGGAGTGGGTAGCCGCTCCCTTCTCCAGGGGATCTTCTCAACCCAGGGATCGAATCCAGGCCTCCTGCATTGCAGGTGGATTCTTTATCATCTGAGCCCCCAGGGAAGCCCAAGAATACTGGAGTGACTAACCTATCACTTCTCCAGTGGATCTTCCCAGCCCAGGAATCCAACCAGGGTCTCCTGCATTGCAGGTGGATTTTTTTTTTTTTTTTTTTTTACCAGCTGGGTTACCAGGGAAACCCAGTTATTTCCTGCTCATTACAAATCATGTTTGTCAATTAGGAAACAGACCATAAATAAAAATAGGAATTTTTCTCAGTTCTATGCCCCCTCACCACTCAGGTTTGGTGCTATACATACATCCATTTGTAGAATAAAAGGACCTGCATTTTCCTGTCTCACAGTCAGAAGAAAAGGATTTGGTTACCCAGGGAGAATGCAAATCTCTGCAAAGAGATCCTTTGAAAATAAAACTTATTCTTGCCTCCCACGGATAAGTTGGATGTGGGCCTGAGTGAAGACAGGAGAGCCAAGTGGATGACCTTTCTTTTTTCCTGGACAATATTGATTTAATTTTGGAGTATATTTCTGCAATAATTCATCAGGGCAGAGGAATTATACTTCTTTTCATCACTTTTGTTTAAAATTCAATGATCCAGGCTATCTCTACTTCAGTTTATATTTTTGTTTCTTTTATCTTTTGACCCACACAGAAGCTAGGTCAAAATAAAAGACAAACATGAAATTATCAAAACAAAATGCTGTTTTGGATTCACAGACATAGAGGACATACTTGTGGTTGCTAAGAGGGTGGAGACTGGGGGAAGGATGGAGTCGGAGTTTGGGATTAGCAGAGGCATCCATATAGAGATGGATAAACAACATGGTCCTACTGTGTACACAGGGAACTGTAGTCAAGATCCTGTGATAAACCATGATGGAAAAGAACATGTGAAAAAACGCACGAAAGCGAAAGCATTAGTCGCTCAGTGGTGTCCGACTCTTTGCAACCCCAGGGACTACAGCCTGCCAGGCTCCTCTGTCCATGGAATTCTCCAGGCAAGAACACTGGAGTGGGTAACCATTCCCTTCTCCAGGGGATTATCCCCACACAGGGATCAAAAGCCAGGTCTCCCACATTGGAGGCAGATTCTTTACCGTCTGAGTCACCAGGGAAGCCCAAAAGAATGTGTATATATGTATAGCTGAATAACTGCTGTGCAGCAGAAACTAACACAACTTTGTAAACCAGCTATACTTCCATAAAAATAAATGCATAAACAAACAGAGGAGTAAATGCTGTTTTTAAGATAAGTACTTCAGTAGAAGGGTTTATAACCAATGCTGATCCCTACTATAACTAAAATGTATTTGGTGTTCACTTGAAGCTAGGCTCTGTGCTAAGCCCTTCACATAGTTGATGTCATATACCCCTCATCACAACCCTTGGGGGCAGATATTTTATTACCTCCATGTTAGAGACGAGGCACAAAGGGTGTTAGTAACTTGTTCAGAGCTAGTCTGGAAGCAGTGGAATGCCAGAGCTCTTACGTCTAACCTCTCTGCTGTTAAGTCCTACAGGATGGACAACTGCCCTCTTCAATTGTAGTAAATTCATATAGTTTTTGTACACTGAGGACCTGTGATGCAAAAACTTGGGTCAGCATTTGGTACACGGGGTGCATACACAGCTTAATTTCTAGTGGCTTCTTTCTCAAATCCTTTTCCTCAGAATGCCTTTGTTGTTTCATAATCTTGGTCTCATCCCTTACTGATATGTTTTCCTATCTTGATTCTTGAAATTCTGCAGCATACTCAACTTGGGTTTCGAAGAATACTCTGGCTTTGGGGGAGTAGGAGCTGGGAGAAGAATGGAGTTTCCTTACAGGAGAGCTGGGAGAACTTGAGTGCAGTCTCAAGGAGGAGAGGAGGGTCAGTCAGGGAATTCCCACGGACAGAGGAGCCTGGCAGGCTACAGTCCATGGGGCTGCAGAGAGAGCCGCATAACAGCTTCAGTAATGACCTCAGATGCGATGACATGCTTAGGTAACTTGATTTCCTGTGAAAATTGATGAAAGGCTGAGTTGACATTTTGGTTGATTTCAGCCTGAATCAAGATCAACAGGCATGGATGGGGGAATACAAGCCTGACAGACAGATTTTTGCTCAGGCAGTGGGAAACTGGCGTTCGGGGTGTCAAACATGGAATGATTCCTGACGTTGGCCTAGTCCAGGGTCCGACCAGGGGAGGGGTAACTGAAAGGGAGTAGCTGTGCAGGTCTTTGGAAGTGAAGACACGGAGGCAGAATTCATTTCATAATAATTGTCACACTCTGATGATCATTGCTTGCTCCCTACTGCTATCATGATAACAAGCCAATCACTGTTTAGGCGTGTTTTCAGTTTCCCTTTTCTGTGTAACATCAAAAGATCCAGATGGAAAGTGGAAAATTGAGGATCCTCAAGAAGATGGTTGGAGTAACACCAAGTATCCAGCAGTGGAAAGATGCAATGTCAAGGTGGCTGATGAATAACCTTTGTCTAGACATTTTGAAGTCAAATAGAACATCCAGAAAGTGGATATTGGCAGACAATTTCCTAGAAATGAAATGTGAGGTTGGAATAGGCCATCGCATCTAGCCTGAGAGCTAGAGAAAATGGATCTCCGTATCAGCCAAAAATTAAAGCTGGCCCCAAAGATGAAAGGCAGGTAAGAGGCTGGGAAGTCTGTCAAAAGAAAGATTTTGAAAATTTGGGTAGCAGGAGATGAATGGCAAGGTCATGGCTAAGATGAAATAGCCTTGGAAGTAAAACCTACATGGGAAGCAAAGGTTAAGAGATACAGGAGGCAAAAGCTCAGAACACATTGGTGGTGCAGACCTGTGGGGAATTTGCTTCTGAAAATAAACTAAAATGAGACATCAAAGAGGCCTTTGCAAGTTTGAAGGCTTATTCTTACCTGCGGTCAAAGAAAAGGCTTAAATTTTATTGGAGCAAAGTACAGATGAAGAATAAATCAAATTTAAGTGCACTCTAACATTCTTAATGGAGTAGAAGTCAGAATTTTGGATAATAGGAATGGAGAACAGAGGATCCAGTTTTGTTGACCATGTCCTGCAGATGCTTCTTGGACACTAATGTGCACATAGACCCACTTGGGGATCTTTGTTGCAGAGTTCGATTCATTATGTCTGCAGCAGAGCCACATTGACCTCATTTCTCAGAAGCTCCCAGGTGATGCCAGTGCTGCTGGTCCTCAGACCACACTGGGATTGACTGGGCTGTAGAGTAGAGGTTTCCACACCTGGATTCCCAAGAAGCCTTCCCAGTGAACACTGATATGCAGCAGGACTTTGGGACCATTGAAAAACTGGTTGAGGTTAAATGAATGCAAGAAACAGAGGCGTCGGGACCATCATGAAACTTCTTCAAATAAAGTTATTTCCACCCCCAGCAGCATGTGGGAAACAATATCATAGATGTTTGTATGAAATATCTGAAGTGTTAGTTGCTCAGTGTTGTCTGACTTTTTGTGACCCGTGGACTGTAGCCCACCAGGCTCCTCTATCCATGGGATTCTCCAGGCAAGAATCCTGGAGTGGGTAGCTGTTCCCTTCTCCAGGGGATCTTCCCTACCCAGGAACTGAACCCAGGTCTCTCTCATTGCAGGCAGATTCTTTACCATTTGAGCTACCAGGGAAAGCCAGCCATCAAATATTTGGGATGGGTGTGGTATGTTTTTCATAAGTCGTACAGCATTTGTTTTAAAGATGTTTAAGGTCTGGAGTGGATCACAGGGGATAGATGAAATGAGTAAATCAGTAGGCATGTTAACATTTTGTATCTTTTTAAATCATTCTTTTAAGTGTTTGGATAATAAATGTGGTCAGTAATGTCTAGGTATTTAAGGTGCTAGAAAGAAACAAAGAGCATCTGAGATCATGTGTATATGAGTACATATGTGTGTGAATGTTGTGTGTAACAGCATGTAAGTACATGCGTGCATGTGTGTGTATGTGTGTGTATTTACTGGGAACCCAAGAAATGCTGACATTGGCATGAGTGGCCTATCTTGCCTTATATTCAGGTGGTGAAAACTCAATGCTCCTCAAGCACTTGTCCTGTGCTGTGTTTGGTTGCTCAGTCGTGTCCAACTCTTGAGCCCCTGTGGACTGTAGCCCGCCAGGCTCCTCTACCATGGGGATTCTCCAGGCAAGAATACTGGAGTGGGTTGCCATGCCCTCCTCCAGGGGATCTTCCCATCCCAGGCATCGAACTCAGGTCTCCCGCATTGTAGATGGATTCTTTACCGTCTGAGCCACCAGGGAAGCCCCCCTCAAGCACCTACTCTCTTCTAACTCCATCAGACTCTTCCTCTAATTTTTGTAGACTCCTGTATCTCTTCAGGATTCAATAGGATTCAGTCTCTGCTACATTCAATTTTGTTCCTTTTAGTAAAATGTAATTAGATGCAAATACAAATCACAACTATTGTCAGAATTCAAATGGGTTCTGATGAGAATTAATATTTTCCATTCATAGAAGTACTGATTCAGAGCACACAATAAGGCAAAAATTCAAAATTAGGCAGAAACCATTCATTTCTCAAGCAGAAATAGCCATATTCATCTTACAGAGATTAGAATTTTGCGATCCGGTTATCAGAGCTTTCTGCTATAAAAGACTTCTTATCCTCCCTCTCAAATCTTACCCTCCATAATGACAATTGAATAAATGAATATGTGACGGAATTAATTGAATGCTATTATCTTCACTTTACAGTTTTAATTTCAGATCTTGCCTCATTAACACAATTATCCAGGAAAGCGTTATGTTAAATGAACATACAACTGTGCAGTCCTGTGTGTATTAATCAGAATTTTCGTGTTCACAAGTGACAAACTCAACTCACACTGATTTAAAACAAAGGAAAATGAACTTACCGATTTACGTCACTATAAAATTGAGGTACACTTTGGGTATAATTGGACCCGAAGAGTCAACTTTTCAATCTCTTTAGTTTCCTCTTCTATTTCTTTTGAGTGTTGGCCTTACTCATTCCTAGAGCAGACAATTTTTTTCTAGTCAAGGAAGGTTTCAAACTCAAGGCAGCTTGAACTTATAGACTTTAGGACTAAAGAGCCCAGAAGAAGAATCTTTCCCCATATCTATGGCAAAAAAAAAAAAAGAAAAAGTCATTGGGAAGATTGTAATTCAGCTTGGCTTACATGCTCATCTCTGAAACCATTATTATGACCACAGGGCTAGAGCCCTCCACTTGCCACGCTCGCGTCACATACCCAATTCTGGGACTAAAGTATGGTCGGCATCGTTCCCGCCTTGACAACCTTGATTGTAAGAAGGCTGTTTCCCCTGAAGGAAGGGATGATAGGCAGATTGATAATGTATTTCCATTTCATTACAGGTTTAGCCTGAATGGTAAATAAGATAAGACTCATGGAAGTGCTGTCAAGGACAGGAAGAGAAATATCTGGAAGGAACTCAGGGAATATTAATGGACAAGACATAGGAACAACAGAGGAGTCTCAAGTTAACACATATATCTGTATGTGTATGTGTGTTAAGTTGCTTCAGTCATGTCCGACTCTGTGTGACCCTATGGACTGAAGCCCACCAGGCTCCTCTATCCATGCAGCTCTCCAGGCAAGAATACTGGAGTAGGTTGCCATGCCCTCCTCCAGGGGGTCTCGGATCCAACCCAGGAATCGAACCTGCTTCTCTCACGTCTCCTGCATTGGCGGGCGGGTTCTGTACCACTAGGACCACTTGAGACATCCCTATGTGTGTATAGGGAGGTTTATATCTATTGCTAGTGGACTTCAACAGGTATCTATAGGTAACTATAGTTACCTATATTAGAATATAAAGTTGTCTGGCTGCAGCGGGTGGTCTTGGGAGATTAAACCAGTGTGAAAGCATTTATCACGAAGTGCAGAAATAGTTCATAATGATATGGGATCTTGGATCTAAAATTAACGCCAAATATCTTTAAAGCGTGATTATCATGGTTGTGTGTTTTGTCAGGAGATCAGCTGAGCTGTCGGGCGTTACAGTGGAGACTGAAGCAACAAGTAACAAGAAAGCAACAGCAAAGCCTTTCATCACTTACTGTGATATTATAAGCAAGAGGACAAACCCAGAGACAGCATCGACCCCCCCTCCGCATTCCGCTGTGCCCCGTGGAATGAACGCGCCTGGCAGGTGGATCAGCGCAGACCTGGGAGTGTCTCACTGTGGAGGGAGCCCCACACACAAGGTTCCTGCAGTTTTATGGATCATGTATAAACGTGATCAGATGTGTATTTAACCTGGATGCTGGAGGGAGGGAGGAAAGGAAGAGGAAGAGAGAGAAAAGGCTGGAAACTGGCCCAAGCCAACATGCTCCTCTGTCTTTTGTGTGTCCTGCAACTTAATAGTTGGACCCAAGTTTTGATCAGTTTTCGGCCATGTTATGTCATTTTAGTCACGTCGTCTGACTCTTTGTGACCCTATGGACTGTAGCCCGCCAGGCTCCTTTGTCCATGGATTCTCCAGGCAAGAATACTGGAGTGGGTTGCCATTCCCTTCTCAACCCAATGCATCTTCCCAACCCAGGGATCAAACCCGAGTCTTCTGCAGCTCCTGCATCACAAGGGGATTCTTTACCACTGAGCTACTGGTTAGCACACACGCATGCAAATTGGTAGTTGAACCAAAAGTCTTGATCAAACACACATTTAATCTTTTTGGCAAGACTATGGAGAGATACTGTGTTCTTGCCCCCCGTCCACTCCAGGTTATTGAAATATACTTGCCATATAACATTGTATAAGTTTAAGGTGTACATGCTTATTTGATAGACTTATATATTACAAAATGGTTACCACCCCCATTTAATACAAACTGTCATCCAGAAATACTGTACTAATTTAATTCTCAATACTTGCACAGGCCAGTCCTTCAGCATCCTTTCTAGGTAAAGACAATACCTGGTTTTTAAATATTGGAAATTTTTTGGAGAAAAGATATTATACTGTTTTTTAATTTGCAAATTTTTGCTTACTAGAGAGGTTAACAATTACTCATGTGTTTATTAGTCTTTGTATTTCTTTTACAACAAATTACATGTTCATGCTTTATGCTCATTTTTCCATAGGTTTTAGTATCATCCGTATTGATTTGTTCCATGGTATCTATATATTAAAATTATTAATCCTTTACTAATAACCTCTTTATTATCAATCCTTTAGTAAGATTAATCCTGCTGTATTAATTGTCAATATTTTTCTTGTTATTTATTGCTTAATTTGTCACTCTTTTACTTCAGGTTTTGAAATTTTATATGGATATTTTTCATGTTTTTCTTTGTTATTCTAGAGTTTTAATCTTAGAAAACCAACATTCTCTTAATAAATATGATACATCATTACATACTATCTTCTCATTATGTTTGCATTTTAACATTCGTCTCAATTCATCTACAACTCATCTGAGTGTGTCTTGCAGAGTGATGACCTCTATTTTTTTCAGTCACCAATTTTGCAGATCATTTGGCAAGGATATCCACACCGTGTGACTGAGGAATGGAATGGGATGGGGTGGAATGGCAGTGGAGATACAAGTCCACACGAGCAGACAATACCTACCATAAAAGCCGGGTGGAAAAGTGTTCACATGGACTCCCGAGTGCAAGTGGGCTGGCATGAGTTACACACAGTGACCGTACTGCTAGATAGCAGAAGCTACACAGGTGGAAATGCAGGGAAATCAAGGGACTTCTGACAGATCTGGAAGCTAAAAGCCTCAAAATTGCTCCCATATTTTCATAGGAAAGTGCAACTGTCTGGTCTGAGAACAGAAAAACTTGAAGAGCGTTTGGTAACCTTCAGTTTATCGGTGAGTGTTAGCATGGATTGTATGGCAGAGACCTCATTTCCTGAGTGACAATAATAATCTTTACTGGCTCCCTTAAAAGCGGTTAGCATTGAGGACGTCCCTGGTGGCCCAGTGGCTAAGACTCCATGCTCCCAATGCAGGGGGCCTGGGTTCAATCCCTGGCTGGGGAACTAGACCTCATATGTAGTAACTAAGAGTTCACACGTGGCAAATAAAAATCCTGGATACCACAATTAAGACCCAGCATACACACACACAAAAGGGCAGATAAGCACAGAATTTTTTTTCTGGACTTTCAGCCCTATAAGCCTCCATAACCTCAGGCTCAAAGTTTTCACAGCCACTCTCCCACCTGTGAAGAAAAAATCATCATGGCTGAAAGCTTGCTTAGTCACCCTGAAGACTGGGTGTGGCAACCAAGACATTTTTCAGAGGCCACAAAAATCAAGAAATGGAAACCCTTTCTCATCCTCATATCCAGGACTCAGCAATAGGGTGGGCAACATGGAAACATGGGCCCCAAGGCATGGAGTTGTCTCTCTAACTGACTTGGTCGTTAATTCTGCTAAGAGAAGGAGCATTCTGAACCTGTACTTGGGAAGGTGCCCAGTAATAATAATAATAGTAACATCAAGGAAAATAACAGTTATCACTTATTAAGTGCATTTCAAGTGCTGAGTGCTTTACAAAAATCAACCCTAATCCTCTCAACAAGAAGTGCATGCATTTTCACTAATACTTTCTAGTCACAGAAACAAATTTAGGAAGTTAAACATGTTTTCCCAAATCACAGAACTGATGTGAATACTAATTCATGTCTGATACAAAAGCTCAAGTTTTTAACCACTTCTGTATTCTGTCGGGATGAATAATACTAACCTCTATTTTATGAATTTATATCAAGTATGAGATACTGTGGAGCTTCTCTGATAGGTCAGCTGGTAAAGAATCCACCTGCAGGAGACCCCGGGTTGATTGCTGGGTTGGGAAGATCCCCTGGAGAAGGGATAGGCTACCCACTCCAGAATTCTTGGGCTTCCCTGGTGCCTTAGATGGTAAAGAATCTGCCTGCAATGCAGGAGACCTGGGTTTGATCGCTGGGTTGGGAAGTTGGACCTGGAAATGGAATGCCCGGAGCTTAACGTAGCTCTTGTGAAGGTAGAATTTACTAGCCGAGGCAGATGGTTGGCCTTGTGGAGGCAGAGTTTGCAAGGAGTTTAGAAAGTCCAGCATCATTCAAGGAGTGCGTGCTTTCAAAGTCACTTCCATCATGTCTGACTCTTCGCAACACTGTGGACTGAAGCCTGCCAGGCACCTCTGTCCAAGGGATTCTCCAGGCAAGAATACTGGAGTGGATTGCCATGCCCTCCTCCAGGGGATCTTCCTAACCCAGGGATCGAACCCGCATTTCCTGCATCGCAGGCAGATTCTTTGCTGTTGAACCACCAGGGAAGCCCATTATTCAAGGCATGGGAATTCAGTTCTAGGGGCTGAAGTTCACAGCTTGTGAAGGGAACACTGGAAAAGTGATGGAGAAGGCAACTCGCCTTCAGACACAGCACACAGCTGTGTGATTTCAGGATGCTGATGTGTGCCTTAGTTATTCCTGGCGTGGGTCCATTGTGTTTTAATCAACCTGTGGGCTCTGTAGTCTGTGTGCTGCTCGGCCAGGCGAAGGAACTCAGTAAATCACAGGCTGCCTCAGCCAAAGGTACACGTTTCTATCTAGAGATAACTTGGGGGATTTTGATGATATCACAAAGAAGCGATCAGGACAAAGCGAGAGTAATTCGATCAGAAGCAACGTTTTCCTAATGTTTTGTTGCTTTTTCAACCGTGCTGAAAAAGCTTCGATCCCTATGACTACACTCGAATCGTGTGCTTTCAGCAAGGGAGCAAGCAGTGGACCGGAGGAAACCACTCTGACTCAGCTGATCACCTGGAAGCTAATTAAGAAATCAAAGCCGGTGAGCATCATTTTGTAGGAGTTGTAGAATTCTGAGGGTGCTAACATGTAGAGTCTGATCAAAATTCAGGAGAGGACCATGAACAATATGGATTAGTGACGGGAATGATTTTAAACTGGATTGTTTGGTTTTGCTTTACTGTTGAGCTGTACAGATTCTTTATGTATTTTGGGTATTAACTCCTATCTGATTTATAATTTGCAAATATTTTCTCCCATTCTGTGGGTTGCCTTGTCACCGTGTTGACTGTTTCCTTTGCTGTGCAAAAGCTTTTTAGGTTAATGTAATCTCCCTTGTTGTGGCTCAGCTGGTAAAGAATCTGCCTGCAATGTGGGAGACCTGGGTTCGATCCCTGGGTTGGGAAGATCCCCTGGAGAAGGGAAAGGCTACCCACGCCAGTATTCTGGCCTGGAGAATTCCACAGTCCATGGGGTCGCAAAGAGTCAGACACGACGGAGCGACTTTCACTTTCATACCCTTGTTTGTATTCTTTTTTTCTCCCCTGTGCTTTTGGTATCGTATCTATGAAATCATTGCCAAATCAATGTCATGAAACTTCCCTTCCATATTTTCTTCTAGGAGTTTTACAGTTTGAGGTCTCACATTTATTTATTTATTTATTTTTTTTAATTTTTTTTTTTAAATTTTAAAATCTTTAATTCTTACATGCATTCCCAAACATGAACCCCCCTCCCACCTCCCTCCCCTGAGGTCTCACATTTAAGTCTTTAAATTATTTCAAGTTGATTTTATGGTATATGATATGGGTTATGTTATATACATATGGGTCCAATTTCATTGTGTTACATGTGGATGTCTGTTTTTCCAACATTTATTGAAGAGACTGTCCTTTCCCTATTGTGCATTCTGGACTCTCTTGATGAAAATTAATTGACCATATACATGTGGATCTATTTCTGGGCTCTATGTTTTGTTCTTTAGGAATAAACTAAGGAGGTAAAAATTTATATACTAAACACTATAAAACATTGATGAAAAAAATTAAGAGCAACAAATGGGAAGCCACCTGTGTTCATGGATTGGAAGACTTAGCATTGTTT
Source organism: Ovis aries (assembly GCF_016772045.2). Taxonomy (NCBI): domain Eukaryota; kingdom Metazoa; phylum Chordata; class Mammalia; order Artiodactyla; family Bovidae; genus Ovis; species Ovis aries. The sequence goes on along the minus strand of NC_056063.1, from coordinate 20,883,373 downwards.
AAATATTCATACTACCCAAAGCAATCTACAAATTCAATGCAATCCCTACAAAAATTCCAAAGGTTTTTTTTTGTTTTTGTTTTTTTTTTACAGAAATAGAAAACAAATTCCGCAACTCATGTGGAACCACAAAAGACCATAAATAGCCAAATCAATCCTAAGAAAGAAGAACAAAGTTGGAGGCATAACACTTCCTGATTTTAAAATATATTATAAAGTTCAGTTCAGTCGCTCAGTCGTGTCTGACTCTTTGCAACCCCATGAATTGCAGCACGCCAGGCCTCCCTGTCTATCACCAACTCCCGGAGTTCACTCAAATTCACGTCCATCAAGTCGGTGATGCCATCCAGGCATCTCATCCTCTGTCGTTCCCTTCTCCTCCTGCCCCCAATCCCTCCCAGCATCAGAGTCTTTTCCAATGAGTCAACTCTTCGCATGAGGTGGCCAAAGTACTGGAGCTTCAGCTTTAGCATCATTCCTTCCAAAGAAATCCCAGGGCTGATCTCCTTCAGAATGGACTGGTTGGATCTCCTTGCAGTCCAAGGGACTCTCAAGAGTCTTCTCCAACACCACAGTTCAAAAGCATCAATTCTTCTGCGCTCAGCTTTCTTCACAGTCCAACTCTCACATCCATACATGACCACTGGAAAAACCATAGCCTTGACTAGATGGACTTTTGCTGACAAAGTAATGTCTCTGCTTTCCAATATGCTATCTAGGTTGGTCATAACTTTCCTTCCAAGGAGTAAGCATCTTTTAATTTCATGGCTGCAGTCACCATCTGCAGTGATTTTGGAGCCCAGAAAAATAAAGTCTGACACTGTTTCCACTGTTTCCCCATCTATTTCCCATGAAGTGATGGGACCAGATGCCATGATCTTCATTTTCTGAATGTTGAGCTTTAACCCAGTTTTTTTACTCTCTTCTTTCACTTTCATCAAGAGGCTCTTTAGTTCCTCTTCACTTTCTGCCATAAGGGTGGTGTCATCTGCATATCTGAGGTTATTGATATTTCTCCTGGCAATCTTGATTCCAGCTTGTGCTTCTTCCAGCTCAGCGTTTCTCATGATGTACTCTGCATATAAATTAAATAAGCTACAGTAATCCAAACAGGAATAAAAGATCTATAGACCAATGGAAAGCTCTTTTCTTTCAATGGAGCAAACTAGAAGAAGCTCACATCACTTCTACTTCCCATTCATCAGAAATTTGTTACATGACTACACTGTGCTGTAAGGAAGGCTGGGAAATGTAATCTTGATTTGGGGAAACCACTTGTTTCACTAAAATTGAGAGAGAAAGGAGAATGATTACTGGGGGATAATTAGCAATCTCTGGCATATAAAACGTTTACCAGTCGTTGAGAAATGGCTCATCTAAGTCACTAATAATCTAAACACAACTTATCTTTGTCTCCTACTATCAATAACTGGACCTCCCACAAATGTGTTTTCCTATTTATGAAATAGAGATAACAAATGGGAGTTAATGTTTATAAGGTGTCAGAGCATCTGATATATAGCAGGTGGTCACAATGAAGGGTCCCATGTTCCCATTTCACTCTGGAAATTCTATTGGAAGGCTGAATTATATAGCCAGGTGATGGTTTAGAACTCAGATTTGATTTGTTTTAAGGAATTTCATCATCTAGTTGGACACACGTACTCAGAAGCAGCAGCTGGGGAGCTTAAGATAAATGATTTTGAAAGCTTCTCTGAGCATACAGTTTTCAGAGACACAAAAAAATAAAAGCCATAAGACATCAGGATGTACAGTACACCCAAAGCCTAGTGATCAAGTTAGAAAAAGTATGATTTCATCCAACATACCCAGGTGAAATCAGAACACCCTAGGCAGTACTCTTGCCTGGAAAATCCTATGGATGGAGGAGCCTGGTAGGCTGCAGTCCATGGGGTCGCTAAGAGTTGGACATGACTGAGTGACTTCACTTTCACTTTCATGCATTGAAGAAGGAAATGGCAGCCCACTCCAGTGTTCTTGTCTGGAGAATCCCAGGGACGGGGGAGCCTGGTGGGATGCCGTCTATGGGGTCACACAGAGTCGGACATGACTGAAGTGACTTAGCAGCAGCAGCAGCAGAGTTGATTAGTTGAGGCCCAATCAGGCATTTATGCTTATATAAAATCGATATCCACCGACAAGATGAAAAATAAATAAATGAAACACTGAGACTTTTCTAATCGTGAAAATAAAATTTAAAGCCCATTTGTCACCTTCCTGTCATTTTGTGTCACAAAGACTTGCAGTGCCCATAGGTGAAACTATTTATTCCTCCATCCTGTCATCTAAGACAATAAGACAAACAAATGAATTACTGAGTGTTAACGGGAGCCTAGATTTTTAAAAAGCAGCTATAAAGAACTTTTATTAGGACATTTAGGGAAACTTAAATATGGATTGCTTAATAGTTGAATATTACGGAGACTATATTAAGTTTTAGGGGTGTGATTTTTTTTTTTAAATAATTTTGTCTGCTAGACAAAGGTCACACTTGGCTCTTGTGCTGGTCTGAGTTCTATCTACTCCACTGGGTCTCTGTTAATCCAAGATCAGGTGTGCTGCTACTGCTAAGTCGCTTCAGTCGTGTCCGACTCTGTGTGACCCCATAGACGGCATCCCACCAAGCTTCCCCCGTCCCTGGATTCTCCAGGCAAGAACACTGGAGTGGGTTGCCATTTCCTTCTCCAATGCATGAAAGTGAAAAGTGAAAGTGAAGTCACTCAGTCATGTCCAACTCTTAGCGACCCCATGGACTGCAGCCCACCAGGCTCCTCCATCCATGGGATTTTCCAGGCAAGAGTACTGGAGTGGGGTGCCATTGCCTTCTCCGATTTTAGTAGCTACTTTAAAAAATTAAGCAATTTTCTATTTCTATTAATAGTTTGCTCAGAGGTTCTTTTTTATTCTTTTTAAGTCACTTACGGATATTCCCATTCATTTTCCAGTTGCCATTTTAAGAGATGGTCTTCTAACACCACTGAGAAATAATCTGCTTTCCAGTGTCTCACAGCTGAATTCACAATTCCTCGTTAGTGAGAGGGGCTTAGCTCCTGCCTTATCTTTTGTGCACTGTAAAGTATGTCAACATGGAGGAGCAAATCAAATTCTTAAAAATTGGCATTGTGTCGAGCCAGTCTTCTTGTCACGCTGTATTACATGTGAGTTACCAGGAATGAGATATCCAGGCTGTATAAAATCCATAAAAATGCAAAATATACATTGCAAATTCCAAGCTGACTATGGAGCTGTACCGAGAGCGAGACCCTGGGTCCTCAGGGTCTTTTTCTCTTTCATTACATGTGAGAATTTCAGTTGTGCTGCTAATTACAAGAACCCTGAGATCTCAGCATCACAACGGGATTAATGGCAGCAGCAAAGACTCAGAGAGAAAGAGATAGAGAGAGAAATCGATTTTTTTTAAGTCAATAAAAATGCAACTATAATCTATTTCTTGAAAGGGGAGGGAGTCACCTAGCTGATTCCTCCCTGAGGCTGGAAGAAGCTTAAGAGCTCAGCGACTCAAAAAAAGGTTTCAGAATTCTCTGGACTCGACTCTCTTTCCATTCTTGTCATTCTACACCCCCTAAGCCCACCCCCATCGCCCTTCCAATCCTCGTCCTGACATCTGTTTTTTTCATCACTGTCAGTAAAAACAAGCATGGTGCTGTCTGAAACCCACAAAGAGCAACCTCCGGGGAAGAAAATATCAATCATAGGTGTGTGAATCATCACCCCCAAAAGCTGGCATGCTGTTGACTTGCACAAGAGCCTGTATTTTTCATTGAATGCTGAAAATCAGCCTTCATCTGTATGATTTGGGGTAGGGGCAGGGGTGGGATATATAAAACATAAGGGTTTCAGGAACTCAGCACTGGTAAGAGTCTGGGTGTGGGGAGAGAGAGATGGGTGGATTCATTTTGGCATCTAATCAGTCCCTGGGAATAGTAAGAAAATGGGAAGGGAGTCAGGTTATCAGCATATTGACTTGCAGTGAGGGCCCCCTGAAATGCTTCCTAATTCCCTTTGCAGAATGAGCCATGGAGGAAAGCCACAATCACAGGCAAAATTCATTTGCTTGAACATTCTCTTTAATGAGCAGGTTCATTCATTTTCTGGGGAGCGCTATCGTTTTGTCTCTAGCACACCACGATGAGGACTGGCTGGTGCAATCAATTCCACCCAACACCCATCAATTCAGTTAAACAACCAGTGGGGAGGGAAGAAAAGCCAGAAATCAATAGCAGTTGTTTCATTGGATTGACGGGTTACTGCAGGCTTTTCAGATCCATCTGTTGGCTGGTGTGCTCAGTTGCTGCCGTGCCTGCGAAGAGTCACATGGGAACTTCAGGCCAAGGCAGACCCTCCCAGAAGGTGACAGCCAGACTCACCGTGGGCAGCGGGTGCTTCTTTGGCTGGGCCGACCTTGCTGTCACATGCAGCAATGAGCATCACCATGGGCAAATCGCCCCTGGTGAATGGTGAATCACCATAACAGCCACCTTTGCGGAATGCCTTCTGTGAGGGCCCTTTACAAGCATTATTACTTGACTTTCAACAAACTAGCAAGGTAGGAATTGTCACCCCTCCCTGCTCTTTTCTTGCATGAGATTTTTGGAGAGGTCATTTACTTAGCTAGCCAGCAGTGAGAGGAAGAGGCAGCCTTCAAACCCACCCCTTTCCATCGTCAAAGCTGACATTCTTGGCAGGATCCCACTGGCCTCTTATCTCTGGATAGCTTGGTGGCTGAGAACAGATTCTGGAACCTGACAGAGATGGGTTCAAATCCTGGCCCTTCCTGGGGGACCTTGTGAAACTTACATAACTTTTCTGAATTTCTGCTTTTCCGTCCATGACAGATTTTATTTTGAGGGGCTCCAAAATCACTGCTTATGGTGACTGTGGCCACGAAATTAAAAGACACTTGCTCCTTGGAAGAAAAGCTATGACAAACATAGACAGTGTATTAAAAAGCAGAGACATCAGTTTGTGAACAAACGTCCGTATAGTCTAAGCTATGGATTTTCCAGTAGTGATGTACAATGTGAGAGTTGGACCACAAACAAGGCTGAGCACCAAAGAATTGATGCTTTCGAACTGTGGTGCTGGAGAAGACTCTTGACAGCAAGGAGATCGAACCAGTCAATCCTAAAGGAAATCAACCCTGAATACTCATTGGAGGGACTTATGCTGTAGTTCCAATACTCTGGCCACCTGATGAGAAGAACCGACTCTTTGGAAAAGACTCTGATGCTAGGAAAGATTGAGGGCAAGAAGAGAATGGGGTGACAGAGGAAAAGATGATTGGGTGGCATCACTGACTCAATGGACATGAATTTGAGCAAACTCTGGAAGATAGTGAAGGACAGGGAAGCCTGGCGTGCTGCAGTTCATGAGGTTGCAAAGAGTCAGATACTACTTCGCAAGTAAACAGCAACAGTCTGCAACATGGGTGGGAATAATACCTATTCACTGAAGCAAAGCATACACCAAGTCCCTTGTAGGCCTGGGATATCATAAATGTAGAAAAGGCTGGGTTTTTTCTTTAACCATTATTGTTAGTAATATCATTAAAAGTAGTGATATGAGAGACTTCCCTGCTGGTCCAGTGGTTAAGACTCTGTACTTCCACTGCAGGAGACCCGGTTTTGATCTCAGGTCAGGGAACTAAGATCCCGCATGTCAGAAGATGTGGCCCCCAAAAATAAAATTTAAAAAAGCAATGACTTGAGATTTCTTAAACTCCTTTTATGGCTACAAGCCTTCCTCTTTTCTCGTCCTTGCCACTTACAAATCCTTGGCAAGGTCTTTGTTTGGGTGTCAATATTTAATTGCCTACCTCTGAATTTTAGTGAATATTTATCACTAGATGACCCACAGAGGCTTCTACTAAGCCTACACTATTCATTCAACATTTTAAAGTGTCCTGAGGTTTCTCGTTCACTTGCCTGGAGAAGGCAACGAAGATCTGTGAAAATGCTGACAGTGAAAGCTCAGAAACCCCACTTCTATGAAGTTCAAGAATAGGCCCAACTAGCTTAAGACAGTAGAAGTCAGACCGGTGGCTACTTCTTGGAGGCCGGTGGGAATTGATGGGGAAGAAGTGGGAGCCTTCGGGGTGCTGGGAATCTTTTCTACTAGGATCTGGACATTTGAGCTGTATGGCTATGATGGTGCCCTGTACTGTCCATGGGCTCCACCAGAGTTAAGGAGAATTGAAATTGTAATTGTGCAGAAGGCCCCTCTTGTACTCACAGAAAGCCGTAAACTGCCCTCACCCACCTATGGCACCAGGTAACAGATAAGTTATTCCCTCACAGTGGAGTGAACCAGTCTGAATGAGAGTTGGTCCGGGGAGGCAGTAACCCTGGAAAATGGGACACACCCTGTCACCAGATGTACATACAAAGGAACTGAACGGCTTTCAGATTCACTCTTGTTCCCAAACAAATGTGGTAACTACCTTTGATCAAGTACCTATTTTGAGCTAACTATAGATACATAAATTTTTTTCTCTAGCTTTTCCAACTACCTTATAAGGTGAGTATCTTTTGTTCCATTTTATAAGTGAATTCTGAGGTTAGAGAAAACCCTTGTGACTCAGCTGGTAAAGAATCCTCCTGCAATGCGGGAGACCTGGGTTCAATCCCTGGGTTGGGAAGGTGCCCTGGAGAAGGGAAAGGCTATCCACTCCAGGATTCTGGCCTGGAGAATTGGGCTCTGTTTTTACTACATGCTGGGAACAAGCTGAGGATAGTTTCTTAGGAAGTAAAATTAGAACTTCAGCCATTTGGGAAGGACTATACCGTCCATGGGGTTGCAAAGTGTCAGACACGACTGAGCGACTTTCACTTCACTTTCAGAGAAATCTTATAACAGTAAGTAGTGAAGCAAGATTTTAACCCTGGTCTGTCTGGCTTTTTGACCAAGAAGCGTAAGCTCTGCCAAGCGACTGGGTTTTCAGTTCCAGCTCTGCATTGCCTACCTGTGTATCCTTAGGTGAGCACCTCGACCTCTCTGTGCCTAATTTCCCCATCTGCAGAAATGGGGGTAGTATTGGCAGATATATACTGTGGGGTTGTGAGTTAAGTTGTACAGCACAGAGGGCTTCCCAGCTGGCTCAGTGATAAGAATCTGCCTACCAATGCAGGAGATGCAAGAGACACGGGTTTGAACCCTGGGTCAGAAAGATTCCCTGGAGGAGGAAATGGCAACACACTCCAGTATTCTTGCCTGGAGAATCCGATGAACAGAGGAACCTGGCAGGCTACAGTCCATGGGGTCACAAAGAGCCAGATACGACTAAAAGCAACTCAGCATGCACACATGCCTGCTTTGTGATCAGGACAGAGAAATGTGTTAAAGAAAGTACACTTTAAGAAATTTAATTGAAACATTTTAGGTGTGGGCAAATCCACATACCATTGACCACCGTCACCATTTTTCAATGCACAGCTGGGCAGCGTTAAGCACATTCATATTGCCCTGCCACCATCACCACCATCCATCCCCAGATCTCTCAGCAAACACTTCCTTAAAGGCCCCTTCCCAAATGGCTGAAGTTCTAATTTTACTTCCTAAGAAACTATCCTCAGCTTGTTCCCAGCATGTAGTAAAAACAGAGCCCAATATCTGTTCCCCTTTTCCAGTAGGCAACAGGATGCCTGTGGCTGTAAACTGTGAGTGAACATGGTGAAATATGATGATCAAGTATCCCAAGAGCTTGTGTTCCCAATGGCCAAGTGCCCAAAGGCCACTTGTTCTTAGTAAAAATGCCCCGCATCCCGGGGAAATGTAAGCGGTCCCTGCAAGCAGGTTTCCAATAAATAGAAAGCTTATCAGTCAAGGTTTAGCCTGTGCTTTTGTCCAGCCATCCTTTTCAAAGCATGCCAATGACACCTCTTGTGCCGCCCTGGGAAAGCGTTTCGAACAGAGGTTTCTTCGTAACTCAGCTGGTAAAAAAATCTGCCCACAATGCAGGAGACCTGGGTTCAGTCCCTGGGTTGGGAAGATCCCCTGGAAAATGGAAAAGCTACCCACTCCAGTATTCTGGCCTAAAGAGTTCCATGGACTGTATAGTCCATGGGGTCGCAGAGAGTCGGACATGACTGATTGACTTTCACTTTCATGTACATTACCATATAAAATAGATGACCAGTGCAAGTTCGATGCAGGAAGCAGGGCACCCAAGCTGGTGCTCTGGGACAACCCAGAAGGATGACGTGGGGAGGGAGGTGGGAGGGGGGTTCAAGATGGGGGGGACACACGTGCACCCGTGGCTGATTCATGTTGATGTATGGCAAAACCACCACAATACTGTAAAGTAATTAGCCTCCTTAAAAAAAAAAAGTTTCTTTAAAACTGTTGTGTATCTAGGAAATCTTTACATTTGAAAATTTTGAGTTTGCTTGTCAAGGGCTCTGCTTATACAGGCAAAGTTCTAAAATGATGTTAAAATATCAATATGGTACTGTATTCTGGAGAGTTGTTTCTTGGGCAAAAATGTAGACTTTTTAAAGTTTTTTTTTTTTAGATATTTTAAAGTCTTTATTGAATTTGTCACTATATCGTTTCTGTTTTGTTTTGGCATGTTGCCGCGAGGCATGTGGGATCTTAGCTCCCCAACCAGGGATTGAACCTGTATCTCCTGTGTTGGATGGCAAAATCTTAAACACTGAAGCAATAGAAAAATCCCACATGCAGACTCTCTTTTGTTCTTCTTATGCCTCAGTGAAAGTGAAGTCGCTCAGTTGTGTCTGACTCTTTGCAACCCCATGGACTGTAGCCTTCCAGGCTTCTCTGTCCATGGGATTCTCCAGGCAAGAATACTGGAGTGGGTTACTGTTTCCTTCTCCAGGGGATCTTCCTGACCCAGGGATCGAACCCGGGTCTCCCACATTGGAGGCAGACGCTTTAACCTCTGAGCCACTAGGGAAGCCCTAACACTACCTCAATTCTGCCCAAAAATATCTGAGAAAATACACCACCTCGTTCTTCCCTGTTCTTATTGATTTCCGTGTCTATGGCCTGGGGTTGGTCAGTCAGAAGCAGGCTGCCATTGACCAAGCAAAATGGGGACAGTGACCAACCCAGAGGATTTTTTCAGCCTGATTGTCCAGAGTTAATGCTTCTGGGCTGTCTCGAGGGGCAGAATCGGCAGGGGCATTTTCCCAATGGCTTTCTATTTAGAGAAGTCGGTTTCTAGCTGAATCCACATGTATCTCTATTTCAGATTTGCTAGGGTTTTTTTTTGTTTTTTGTTTTTTTTTTTTTGCAAACACCTGACTTCCCTGGTGGTTCAGACAGTAAAGCGTCTGCCTGCAATGCAGGAGACACAGATTCAACCCCTGGGTCGGGAAGATCTCCTGGAGAAGGAAATGGCAACCTACTCCAGTACTCTTGCCTGGAAAACCCCATGGACGGAGAAGCCTGGTAGGCTGCAGTCCATGGGGTCGCAAAGAGTCCGACACGACTGAGCGACTTCACTTTCTTTTTTCACCCTTATTTGGCTTGCCAGGTGCGCTAGTGGCAGGGGATCCACCTGCCAATGCAGGAGACACAGAGATGCGGATTTGATCCCTGGGTCTGGAAGACCCCCTGGAGGAGGGCATGGCAACCCACTCCAGTATTCTTGCCTGGAGGATCCTGTGGACAGAGGAGCCTGGTGGGCTACAGTCCATGAGGTCACAAAAGAGCTGCACATGACTGAGCACATTTCACCTTTATCATATTTGATAATTAAGGAAGATACAGATGAAACCAGTGTTCCAAAGGCTTCTCTGATTTTCGCCCATGGCCACTTCCTATAAAAGGAGCTCTCTGCTAGGTAAAAAAAATTTCTGAGCAGGTTTCAGAGCCAAATGAAATGATGGGAACTGAGATATAGAGATCAAGGGCGCCATCTAGTGGGAAAATAGGAAGCTGCCACTGCAGCTATTGAATGAAATTTGCAGCCTAGTTGAAATTCCTGCCCAGTTATTCCTGTGGGGCCCAAGGAGGCCTCAATTCAAAAGCTCCAAGATATTGGCCTTTCTCTGTAAATCTGTGTCTGTGGGGGTGGAGGGAAGAGGGGGCAGGAGCAGTCAGTTAGAAAGTGCTTTGTCAAAGGGAAGGAATGAAGCTTCCTTTGTGGGGTGTGGAAGATGCTCGCTGTGCCCTCTCCCAGATAAAGGAGTCAGGAGCAGTCAGCCTGCAGAGGAGCCTGGGAGATTCTGGAAACCCAGGAACCTCAGCCTTGGACAGCTATAGCATGGCTGCGCCAGCCAGGGACAGTCAGGGCTGGTCTGGCCAGAGCGCCAGGGAAGGAGCCCACTTAAATGGGGCCCTGGCACCTGAGGTCTACGGGGAATTTGTACTCTCAGCTGGAGAAGGGTTTTTACTCTGTTTCCTAAGGCAGGTCCTCCCCTGTGGGAGTGGATTCCTGTCAGTAAGCCAGAAGCCCCACCATGTGGCAGGAAAGAACTCTTCCTTTCCTTATATGCCACAGGGGGCTTCCCGGGTGGCTCAGTGGTAAAGAATCCGCCTGCCAGTGCAGGAGACACGGGTTCGATCCCTGGGTCAGGAAGATCCCCAGAGGAGGAAATGGCAACCCACTCCAGCATTCTTGCCTGGAAAAATCCCATGGACAGAGGAGTCTGGTGTGCTACAGTCCACGGGGTTGCAGAATTGGACATGACTGAGTTCACACACACATACACCACAGACCAAGTCCATGTGTGGCCATCTTATACCCTAATGGGGCCCATGGAGAGAATCCACTGGACAGCAAGGAGATCAAAACAGTCAGTCCTATAGGAGATCAGCCCTTAATATTCATCAGAAAGACTGATGCTGAAGCTGAAGCTCCAATACCTTGGCCACCTGATATGAAGAGCCAATTCACTGGAAAAGATTCTGATGCTGGGAAAGATTGAAGGCAGGAGGAGAAGGGGACAACAGAGGATGAGATGGTTCTATAGCATCACTGACCCAATGGTCATGAGATTGAGCAGACTCTGGGAGGCAGTGAAGGGCAGGGAAGTCTGATGCACTGCAGTCCATGGGGTTGCAAAGAGTCAGACACGACTTAACAGCTGAACAACATCTTTCAATATGTGAAATACAAGGTTTGATTTTTGAATGTTGAGCTTTACATTCCTGGGATAAACTCTACCTGATCTTTTCATATAAAGTATTGTGTTTTACTGCCTAATATTTTGTTAAGGAGTTTTGCACCTCTCTTCACGAGGGATACCGAGCAAACTCCGGGAAGGACAGGGAAGTCTGATGTGCTGCAGAGCATGGGGTTCGCAAAGAGTCGGATACGACTGAGCGCCTGAACAACAGCAGAGCAGGACCCGTGGTGAATCCACGCAGCCCATTGTCCATTTGTGAGCTTCCCGGCGCTTCACGGGCCTGCCCGCTCTTAGCTTCTAGCTCTCAGCTTAAATGTCTCCTGCCCTGACTTGTACTGAGATTTTTAGAAGGCTTTACCTCCAGCCGACAGCATTGTTCTCTATCTTCCTGGCGGCCTGCAGGCTGGCTTCCCAGTGCTCAGCCCATGTGCTCTGATGCAGTAGGTCTCCACGTCTGTCGTCTCCCCCTTGGGCAGGGTTGGCGTCTGGTGTGGCGTCCCCCTGGAAGAGGATCTCCAACCTTTGCATTGAGGAGGGAGAGGCCTGAGCCCAAGGGCTGGGAGGGGGCAGTGGAAAAGGCCAGTGAAGACTCCTGTCTGCGGGCCCCTGGCGTGGCCACCCCACTAGCAGCCATAAGAGCTGTGAAGTCTACCACGGGGGGTCACGGAGATCGTAGGGGGCCAAGGCACTCTGCCAGTGCACAGCATTCTCAAGCGCTGTTTATTTCCATGCGCTTGGTTCCATTTACTTCAAGCCCATCTGCTTTCTGGGATCCCTTTATTAGGAGAGAAGAGGCAGGAGGTGGAGGAGGGCACAGCATGTCCCAGAGTTTAGGGCCACACAGGGATCACCGTCATCAGTGATGGCGGCGGGGGTGGGGTATCCTCGAGCCTGTGTGCGTGCTTAGTTCGGAGCCTTGGCCCAGACCTCACCCCAGAGGTTCTGATTTAATTGGTCCAAGAGGAGGCGCAGGTAGAGGGGGCAGACAGCTCTCCAGGGATTCCATGGTGCACCTGAGGCTGGGGACCCGGCGCCTTCCACCCGCCCCCTCCCCAGGCTTACAGATGAGTAAACAGAGGCCAGGCATATAACGGTACTGACCTCGCATCCCTGCTCCCTCTCACAGGGCACAGGGCACAGGGCACGGGGCACAGGGCAGAGCCGGGCCATGGACACCCCCTAGCGGGACTGAGTTTGCCCCACAGCAGCGCTGAGTCTGAGGCCCCTCTCTCGCATTTCAGATAAGAAAGGGTGTCCACGTCTGAGACAAAGCTCCTCGGGGTCCCCCCACCACCTGTGGCAGCTGCTGCTGTGTTTCACTGCTTCCAGCGAGACATTCTGAGATGGATACAAGTCAGGCAAATGACCTTTCACGTGGGCAGAGGGTCAGAGTGGACCACTGCAAGTGGAGAGATCTGTTCAGGTGATGGTTACGGCAAGGCGTATACTGAGGTTAAGGAGAAACCCAGAAACCTTGGCAAGGGGCACTTCAGTTTATATCTAGGGGGACACACGTGGCTTGTTTTGTTCAGATGGAATATAGCTCACAAATGTAAAAAAGGTGGGAAATCCTTCGATGCACACCAGGGTCCTGTGTTGTCTCAGGTGGTGGTGGTGGGGTCTCAGAGGTCTTGCTTCTGCAGACATTCACTTGTTAGATGCCCCGTGTGTCAAAGGAGGAACACCTCTTATACAATTTAGAGATTCTAAAACGAATGAAGAAATCAGGGTGCGTTTTATATGTTTGGATTTAACAAATGAATGCTTTCAAACACACGCCCAGGTGTGTGATGCAAGATGATCATGCTGTTTACAAGATAATAATAGGGTTTCTAAGAGTGTGGAATCACAACACACTGTTTAGGGGTATTGGCGTTTAGGCGGTGTCTGACAATGGGCCGCAAACATCGGGTTGTGTAGTGAGCATCTTTCTGTTGTGTGGGTATCGCTTTATCAGTGGGCCTCTTGGCTCGGGCTGCTAAGGCAGAACAACGCTGATGGAGGGACTTGGACGACAGACATTCGACTCTCAGGGTTCTGGAAATTCCGGAACAAAGTGCTGGCGAACTTGGTTCCTGATGACAGTGTTCTTCCAGGCTTGCAGACTTGAGTCCTCGCGTAAAGGAGAGAGACAGATCTCTTATGTGTCTTAGAGGACACTAATCCCATCCGGAGAGGTCCAACCTCTGAACCAACTGTCTCCCAATGGCCCCACCTCCTAATACCTTCACACTGGGGGTTCAGGTTTTAGCATATGAATTTGAGGAGGGGAGACACAATTCAGTCTGTAGCACTGGGTGCCTTACAGCATTTGAGAGTCCTATCAGGGGCCTTTATCCCGAGACCCTTTGTGAACATGAAGTTTGAGTCAAGGGTCCCTGCCTTTGCTCCTCTCCAGGGCCTGCCCTTGGCCTACTTACATTTTCCGAGAATGAGGGGCAGAAAGCAGGGAGGAGGGGATCCTGGGGGTACAGGGGGGTCAAGGACACTGTTGATTGCATAAGTCCTGATACGTCTGTGGCTCAGAGTACTATGTAACTGGAAGTTTAATTTGGGGCATAATTTTGGCTAATCAATCTGTATAAGCACATATACCATTTATGATTGATCATTAAGTAACTTGTACAAAGGGTTCATTTGATTTCCACACACACGCCATTTAGTTTTCAGGGCCACGCTTGAACAAGGCTGTACTGCGCAACGCACAGACACACAGATGCAGACACACAGACACACACACTCATATCTTCCCTCTTACGGGCCCTGGGGCCTGGCTCTTGCTGCTCTCCTCCGTCCCCCTCCATCAAGTCCCTGAGGGGTCCTCTTTGGCGCGGGGCCACCCTCATAGGAGGAGCGGGGGCAGCAAGGACCTGGGCAGTGGGAGTTTGCTGTATGTTTTCTGGGTGAAGGAAGATGGCAAGAATGCACTCTCAGCACAGCTGCCTCGCTCTTGAGCCCTGGGGATCCAGGCCCTGGGTGGGTCACCCTTGGCCTCACACACGTCCTGGCTTCACCATCCCCCCTACCCCCGGGCCAGTGAGGAGTCTGTCTCTATGTGCCCTATACTTTCGAGGTGGTCCTCTCCCCTGGTGAGTACCAACTCTGGTCTGCCTGACGTTCACTTGGGGATTTGGGGAGCCTGTCAAAGGCCCCCAGGTGAGGCCCAGGACCCACTTTATCACCAGCACCTTCTGCAGCAGGCAGCGTTCTGGGAAGCGGCATCTCACTGCTACGCTTTAGTTGACAGCTCTTGGGGCTTCCCAGGTGGCTCAGTGGTCAGGAATCTGCCTGCCAGCGCAGGAGATGCAGGAGACCCGGGTTTGATCCCTGGGTGGGGAAGATCCCCTGGAGAGGAAATGGCAACCCACTCCAGTGTTCTTGCCTGGAGAATCCCCCGGACAGAAGCATCGCTGTTTCACACTGACAGCTCTTAGGAAGAACACTGACTCAATCCTTCACTCCCAGCACTTATGCCTCAGAATCTGAGGAGTTCAGTAACTGTGTATCGAGCCCTGGGTTCTGGTCTGCAAATGCAAAGATGACAGATGCACTTGGGTCTCTGGAGGATACATTCTGCCTGGGGTCTGGGTTCAAAATGACCTGGATTCCCCTCACCGTTTATTGGGGAGTGCGGTGAAGTGTCATCTACGTCTTCCAATCAGCCGAAGGAACATAATACACCCACGGTAGTTGTGTGATCACATGAGATGGAAGGAAAGGGCCTATGGATGGGGCTGACCCCAAGGGGGTGGGGGCGGGGTGAGCCAGCCAGAGCCTTGGGGCACTCGTGGGCTGGGGGAGGGGAAACGGGACCTTTGCCCTGGCCAGGGGGCACTGACGGGCCAGGGGCCCATCTCCTCCAGCGACCCTGGCCCAGGCTCCCAGAACACAGGTCTCCCCCACCTCGGGCCACCTTGGGAGTGGAAGCATCTGCATTAAAGCTCATCTCTGGTTTGCCCCAGAGTCAGGGGCTAGACTTCTAGACCCTTCCATCACCTGGGGACCTAGCCAAGCAGAGAGGGAAGGATTCTAGGAAGGAGGGCTTGCTGCTGCTGCTGCTGCTAAGCCGCCTCAGTCGTGTCCGACTCTGTGCGACCCCATAGACGGCAGCCCACCAGGCTCCCCCCATCCCTGGGATTCTCCAGGCAAGAACATTGGAGTGGGCTGCCATTTCCTTCTCCAATGCATGAAAGCGAAAAGTGAAAGTGAAGTCACTACTGAGTCGCGTCCAACTCCCAGCGACCCCATGGACTGCAGCCCACCAGGCTCCTCCGTCCATGGGATTTTCCAGGCAAGAGTACTGGAGTGGGGTGCCATTGCCTTCTCCGATTGAGGTTTGCAAATGAGGAGTTGGCTGAGGCTGCTGCGGGGGGCTCTCCGCGGCTCTCTGCCTCAGTAGCTGGGGCAGCTCCACCATCATCTCCAGGGGCCACAGTCCCGGTGCCTCAGGTGGAGCAGCCGCACTCAGGCACCGCGGTCCCCGCCTCCTGCAGCCCGGGTCGCGGTCCCGAGGGCCAGGGATCCAGCCTCAGAGGGACTGTCCGGGGCGGGGCGGACTTGGACCCGCGGAGGCGGGAGGTGGGCGAGGCAGTAGCGCGTTTCCCATCCCCTCCCCTGCGCCCTCGACGGTGGGGCCGGCTCGGTCTGTGGGTCGTCTGGGGCGGGGAGCACTGTGGCCCCGGCGCTGACCTGGGCTTCCCGCCCATCCCCTCCGCGTCGTTGCCTCCCTTTCCGCTGCCCTGGGGGCCGAGCCCCAAGACGGAAGGTGGGTGGTTTCCTGCCTGGGTTACCGGGCTGAAAATCGAGAGGCCAAACCGTGAAGGCCTCTAGTGGCATTTTCAGGAGTTCATATCTACCTCATCGCTGCTGTCAGGAGCAAGGGACTCCATGCATTTCCTAGACCGATGCCTGGCACAGGGTTCGAACTCTCTAGCGGTTGCTTGTTATTCCTTCAGGAGGTGTCTACAATTTCCTTCCTGCCTCCTTTTCCCGCCCCCTCTCATCTTGTAAACCGCCCCCCCCCCCCCAACACACACACCAGGCACCTAGCACTCTGTCCCCACCAGATTCCTCCTTAGTCACAACAATATGGCCTTGGTCTTTGTCTATCAAACAATCCCAGCAATGGCCCACCCCAGTCTTGGGCAAGAACCCCCTTGGCAGTCTCCTCTTGTCCTCCCTGGCCCTCTGCACCCTAGAGACCACTTCCCAGGCCAGGACACTGAAGCCAACCCTCTTACAAGACTCAGTTTTAAACCTTGCAAAGGGCTTCCAGCACCACCCCCAGGCCCCATTTGCAAATACATTGCTCTTTACAAATAAAGCCCCAGAGAATCTTGGTTGCATGCGGACAGTTTAACAAACGGATCAAAAGCTAGTGCTTTAAAAAATTGTAGCTCAATTCAGAAATGTCTTAACTTCAATAAGTAATTTGAACATCCTCTTCCTCATCCTCTCATCACCAGATTATTCAAATTTTTCCCTGAATACAATTACTGTATTTTTAAAATATTATTATTATTATTAGTTTTAGTTTTTTATTTTTTAAATTTTAAAATCTTTAATTCTTACATGCTTTCCCAAACATGAACTCCCCTCCCACGTCCCTCCCCATAACATCTCTCTGGGTCATCCCCATGCACCAGCCCCAAGCATGCTGCATCCTGCATCAGACATAGACTGGCGATTCAATTCTTACATGATAGTATACATGTTAGAATGTCATTCTCCCAAATCATCCCACCCTCTCCCTCTCCCTCTGAGTCCGAAAGTCCGTTATACACATCTGTGTCTCTTTCCCTGTCTTGCATACAGGGTCGTCATTGCCATCTTCCTAAATTCCATATATATGTGTTAGTATACTGTATTGGTGTTTTTCTTTCTGGCTTACTTCACTCTGTATAATCGGCTCCAATATTATTTTTAACAGAAAGGATGCTTTAGACAATTCAGTGGGGTTAACAAAATCAGAGGGAAATGCTTATGTGTTCTAAGTCGCTTCAGTTGTGTCTGACTCTTTGTGATCCTATGGACTTTAGCCCACCAAGTTCCTCTGTCAAGGGGATTCTCCAGGCAAGAATACTGGAGTGGGTTGCCATGCTCTCCTTCAGGGTATCTTCCCGACTTAGGGATCAAACCTGTGAATGGACTTAGCACAATTTCTGGCACAAGGTAGGTGACTATGCCTTTATTGAAATTTACAAGATGTAAATAAACACGTGTAGCTCAGAAGGAAATGGCAACCCACTTCAGTGTTCTTGCCTGGAGAATCCCAGGGAAGGCAGAGCCTGGTGGGCTGCTGTCTATGGGGTTGCACAGAGTCGGACACGACTGAAGCGACTTAGCAGCAGCAGCAGCAGCTCCATCCACTCATACATATATGCACACACGCACAGACACAAAATTTGGACTCACTCACTCATTCAGACAGGTTTCCTTTCCGTCTAACTTAACGCTCACCTTTGTTACATCAGTGTACATGCTGTCTGCACTGCCCAGATCCGGGCGCGTGTGTGTAGGTGCTGCCCTCTGGTGGAACTTTTGAGACTTGCATGCTCTGCCGAATGAAAGGAATCCCAGGTTCCACCTTTCAAGAGCTCAGTAAACATTAGTTATTCGCACTGTGTGGTTGCATTTATTTAATGACTGACAGAGAAAGAGGAAATTATGAAGGATACAGAGAAGGAGAAGCCACAGGAAAACCCCCATAAAGTCTACGACAGTGATGAGTACCCAAGTCGCCTCCAGTAAATATTTGTTGATTGATTAAAAAGGTAAACCTGACGGCTTTATGTAGACAGACTGGGATTCTGTGACAGCAACCGAAGTGATCCAGTTCCATACAAACACCGAGAATCCTGCTGAATCTGGACATTTTTCAATATTCACTTCTTGTCATCACTTAATCCACCCAGCCCTGTGGCAGAGATAAGAGGCTCCTCTCTATCAGCTGTTTGGGTAACAGCCATTTTCTACTCAAAGGGAATTTAAGGGTTTAGAGATGAAACATGCATTCTTGAACAGTGCAGTCTCTGTCCTGGGACCTTGATTCAACCTGGCATCCATATCTGATGCACAGTAGCAGTTTCGCTCTGATTCCACGCAGAGGGAAATAACATGCTTTTCTGGAAGGGGTAGGTCCGGGAGCTGAGAATTTAGTCAGCAAATACAGGTTGGGATGGACAGGCAGTCTGGCACATTTGCCCATCGTCTTGGCAAACCTTGAAAGATGGACTGCCTCTAACTACACCTGTTCCCCCTCTAGCTGTCACAAAGAAAGACCAGCACCTCTGCCCAGGAGAGAGGCTATCACTGAGTAGAGACCAGGCTCTCTTCAGAGCCTGAAGCGATACTTCACCCCCCTTTCCAGCCAAGACTTGAGGAAGATAAAAATAGCAAATCTCACAGAGAAGGTTTTCCTGTGAGCCGAAGTAACAGGTTTCTTTGGACTAAGAATAAAAGCAAGAATTTCCATTTAACTTTTAGGAAAAAAGAAAGGAAGCCTCTGTTAAGAGGAATAGAGGTTTAATACAGGGTTTGGGAGTTTACACGCCGTGAGAAGAAACCGGGGGAGGGAAAGCAGGTGGGAGGTTACAGAAAGATCTGGAAGGACAGCCTGAAACCCCTAAAGAGTGCTTTCTCTATAAAAGTTGGTAGGAAGTTGCTACAATTCTCAAGAATCTCTGGGAAATCTCTCACCCAATCTGATATTTGCCAAGAAGCCTAGAAAACACTGTGGACCTTGGGTCTGGTTGGGCCCCTGGGGATATATAATATACCTTGTGCCAAATATAAATGATTCAGGGATTATTCTTATAGAGAACTCTTTCACTGGCTGCCCTCCAATGAGAACCTCATCCTTCTACAAGGATAGTCACCACAGCTCCCCAGCAGACTGTGGCAGCCTGTCCCACTGGTGGCCCCAGTGAGCCGTGCCTACTGGTTCTCATACTACCTGCTGAGCTGGCCCTGTGATCGACTTAATTCACAGTATTAAGAAGCAGGAGAACATGGTGCTCTTTTCCGTCTTAAGCCGTGAGGCTTGGCAGTTTCTGCTTTTGCTTATTGGAAGCCCTGAGCAGCTGAGACAGAATTCTGGCCACTCCGCTGGAGGGACCCTGTGGAGGAGAGGCCCGTGTGTCCCAGCTCCCCAGCTGAACCCAGTCCCAGCCTGCCCACGGCTGAATGCAGGCATGGCAGTACCACCACCATGCCCATCACCAGTCCGGATGAACTGTAAAATTGTGAGCAAATAGAAGGATTGCTGAGTTTAAACCACCAAGTCTCAGGGTGGACTATACATGGTAAAAAGAGAAGTGAAGTCCTCGCTTTTCCTAAATCTGACAGAGCTCCTACTTAAGGTTTCTAAATGGAATTTTCTGAAAATCCCATTTGCCGCACCATCTTCCACTCTAAGTTCTTGTCCAGTCAGGGTTGTCATATACAGTTGTAGGGGTTGTGCACTGCCCCAGGGGATCCGGCCAAGGAAGCCAATGAGGACTGCTTGCCAGGCCTAGAGAGGGCAGCCTTTCTAAGTCATGTAAGGGAGACTCTGACAAAGAATATTCAGTTGAATTAAACCCCAAATTGTTGACCTGGCCTCCAAGTTTCCTTTAACTGCCTGATGCCACCTTCAGTCCCCACTCCAGCCTTCTTCAACCCAGTTTCTCATTACTTGCCCGTGGTCTTAATCCAGCTGAGTCCCCCTTCTGGCCTCCCTCAGACATGCCCACTCTGCTTTCAGTTAATGGCAGTTTCCAAATTGAGGCTGTGCCTTCCAGGGTGAGAGACAAGTGCAGCCACAACCCTCGTGGCCTTAGGCACCATGTCGCTCTCTTTTGTCTTGTAAACTTCAGAGGAGCTGATGTTTACTTGCATGCTCAGTCGCTAAGTCGTGTCCTCTTCGCCACCCCATGGACTGTTGCCTGCCAGGCACCTCTGTCTATGTAATTCTCCAGGCAAGAATACTGCAGTGGGTTGCCATTTCTTTTTACTTACAGGCACACTTTTAAAGGATTTCCAAGCATGTTAAAGTAAGAAGGAGCAGTGAAGCCACCTGCTGGCATTCTGTGTCTGTCTCCATAGGTAGAGGACCGAGCCCAACAGGACAGGAGTGGCTCTGACCCCTGGAGGGTTGTGTTCCACTGGACACAGGTTCAGAGGCACTGCATGAGCCAGAGGAGCTGGTCTCCTGGGGAAATTCTTTTCCTCACAATTCACAGCACAACCAGAATGCAGAATGTTCCAGCAGGCTGTGCAAATGGACCGGTGTGACACGGGATACACGTTGTCGAACTTTGTAATCTTACCCTCTATTAAATATTCAGCACAGATGATTCGATCTCTTCCTTTTCTCAGTTTCTCCCTTCTTCCTCTCCATCCCCTTCCCTTCCTGCCTCTTTTCCACTGTTTTTTTTTTTTTTTTTTTTTTTTTTAGCCTGCCTTTTGGGAAATGCCCATTCAGAATGGCATTCCTGTCAAGGAGAATATAGCCAAGGGGATCTCCAGGCGCAGGGCAAGCATACAGAGTGTTTTCTTTCACTCTGGATTCTGTTTTTTAAAAAATATAAATGTATTTATTTTAATTGGAGGTTAATTACTTTACAAGATTGTAATGGTTTTGCCATACATCAACATGAATCCGCCACAGGTATACACGTGTTCCCCATCCTGAACCTCCCTCCCTCCTCCCTCCCCGTACCATCCCTCTGGGTTGTCCCAGTGCACCAGCCCCAAGCATCCAGTATCATGCATCGAACCTGGATTCTTTAGAGAAATCACAGTTGCAGCCTGGTGGGGCTGAAGAAGCAACCACTTTGAGATGCGAGTCCCACTGGGATCATCCCTGATCCTACCCTGACAATAGCCAAGGAGCCCCCTGTCGGGGAGGGAAGGGATTAAGTGCTCACTCGGAGGGGATGGGATGCCTGGCCCCGGGCAGGCGGGTTGCTCAGGACAACTAGCCTCTCAGGAAATGAAGCTCAGCATCATTCAGGGAAGCAGGCTAACCTGCTGATTGCTAAGCTCATCATTATTAAGGGTGGTCCATCTGGGCCTTTGATGTCTACAAATATTGAAGGATGAGAGGCCTGAATGCAAAATATTTGCCCTGAACAATAGATTGGCACCTGGGTGCTACAAAATAGAAGTAGTAGTAATCATACTTTTATTATAAAAGTTTTAATTGCTACTTTTGCTTGAGCAAATATGCCCTGTTAAGTGCTCTTCTGTATTACCTCATTTAATCATGACCAAAAACTCCATGACATCAGTAATGTCTACTTAACCTGTGTCAGGAAGATGAGAACACTGAAGCTCAGAGTTGAAGTAATGTTTCCAAGCTGGTCGGTGGTAGATCTGGGAGTCAGATCGCATCCGAGCGAGGCCCACGCTCGCATTCTTCCCTACCTCCCTGCCCTGCCCACCAGGCTGTGAGCATCGTCCGGGGCTCCAGCAGCAAAAATGAGGCTCCCCTGGGAGCAGAGAGAAGCTCGGTCACCCTCCTACACCGTTCCTGCCCACAGCTGCCATCTCTCAGCAACCCTACAGAGCAGGTCTTTCTGGACTGCTCTGCTCTGTGCTGGGATGCTGCCCTTTGGGTTTGAGGAATTCTGGAATAAAGCAACGTTTCTTATAACAAGTTGCCTTATGCTGAGTCTCTGGGGTCCTGGCCAAGCCTCGAGGCTCTTGCTAGCTACACCGAGAGTAGGTTTGGTTTCCAAGAACAGTGGGCTGTTTCCCAGTCCACAGTGGGGCTGGTGTGGAGGGGCTGGGCTGGGGGTGTGGATGCAGGCCCTTCCCCGTTCTCCACCTAGGTGCATGCCCAGTGTTCTCCATTGCAAGGGAAGAATCAAGTCTCTGATGCCTAGTTTTAGATCTGATGGACATCTGTAGTTTCCTCAAGACTCTCTTTACAAGGCCATCCATTCCTTCTAGGGAGGCCATGAGAAAATCTAATATGGTGTAAAAGCAGTTGCCTCTTGGGATGAATTTTCTTGAGCAGAGATGACAAGTGCTTTTGCAAGGAGAGAGCATTCCCCCCGCCTCGACCCCCTGAGTGGCAGCTCTAGTGAGAAGGTGGCTGGTGTGGGACAGGAGGTGGGACAGTCAGCTGGCTGGGTCATGCTGCTTCTTCCATCTGCCCCTGGTACTCATGAAGTGCTTGGCAAGTGATGTAGCTGTAATAGTCTCTCCATTTTCCTCCCAAGTCTGGACTTCAGGAAGAATCCAGCCAGGAGGCAGGGGTAGAGTGGGGGAGAATATACATGAAGATAGAGGTTAGGGTCTTATGACATTCTGAGTATGATAGAGATTAGATTTCTTTCTTTTTTTAAAAATTGTTTTGGCCTTGCTGAGCAGCATTTGGGGTTAATCTCTGACCAGAGATCGAACCTGTGCCCCTGCAGTTGAAGCACAGAGTCTTAACCACTGGACCACCAGGAAGTCCCTAGACTTCATTGTTTATCCATTTAAACTTTGTCTCAATCCATGTGGAGTAAGCATCATCATAAAGCCCACTGGAACAAGCTACCGAGAAAGGCAGTGGGGTCATAGACCCTGGATTTCTCAGAGAAGGAATTCTGTCAGCTCCTGTCCATCCTGGATACTTGGATACTGTGTCTGTGCAATGCCAGAGATGGGGATGGGTAGAGACCCCCGACACGCACACCCAGGCGACCTTGGAGTGCATGCCCCTGGGGCTCTGAGAACCAAAGAACAGGGGACCAGCACTCTGCGTTTGAAGCTGGGGTGCTGGGTTTAAGAACTATTCTACTCGCCTGATCAGACCTTCACCAAGTCTCCTGACCCCTCCAGGCCCACCTTCTCATTTGTGAATTGAGGACCCACAATGATGATGGTGGAAAGGATGCTTCTTTCTTGAGGAAGCCACAAGGATGCCATCAATTAACATCTGGGGAACTGTTTCATCAGCCCCAGCACGCTCCACACATGTAAAGCGTAGATGTGCCTACATATATGAGACCTTCTCACCACCATGCCTGGCAGAATGTCACAGGCGGAGGATGTGCTCAAGAAGAGTACATTTATAATGTCCTTTTCTGGTTACATTTTAAAAGTCATGGTTATTTTTTTTCTAGAGCAGGATATCAACATTAAACATTTTGTTGTATCACAGATCTCTTTGAACATCTGATAAAGCCAGGAACGTTTTCTTCCTCAAAAAGAAAGAAAGAAAGAAAAATTCGCCCCCCCCCCCACAGCAAACTAAACCATGCTAAAGCATATATCCCATAACATTTACTACAATTTCAAGGGGCTCATAGTTTCCTCTGATGCTCATCTCAGCTTAAGAAAATGCCTGTGCTGGAGATTTTCAGGCTTCAGTTCTCTGAAGTTTGGTACAGAAATAGACTGTAGAAAAATGAACGCAATACTGATATGTAGCATTTGGCTGGGAAAAATTCTAGAGGGAATCTCCCTGAGACAGTTGGCACCAGTGGTAAAGAATCAGCCTGCCAAGGCAGGAGACCCAAGAGACGTGGTTTGATCCCTGGGTTGGGAAGATCTCCTGGAGTAGGAAATGCAACCCACTCTAGTATTCTTGCCTGGAAAACTCTATGGACAGAAGATCCTGTTGGGCTACAGTCCATGGGGTCGTAGAGTCAGACACGTCTGAGCATACGTACACAGCGAGTCTTATTTAAATGAAAATGTGTTCAAGCTAAAGAAAGGGATTTGCCCCATACATGTGGCCACCCTCAGCTCCCTGAGGCTTTTGTGCAGAAAGTTGTGGTAAGATATCTGAATCCTCCTGTCTCCACAATAGACTGCTATCCGGTAACAGCAGCCAGGTCTCCTTACTGCAGGGTGAGGCTCCTCCAGGTCGCTGGGATGCTACTCAGAGTCCAGCTTATCAGGGATCTGAGAACCTCCTGCCAAAGGTCCTGGCTGTGTCCACCCAGGCGCACCTCAGGGGGACTGGATTTTACCTCCAGCGATATGCTATTTTTGGCTTAGCGCTGTCTTTGCAAAGTAGGATTTCAGGAGTTTTGGCGACGGGGAATTCAGGACCAGGGCCAGCTCAACAGAAGTGGAAACATAAAAACCAGCAGCAAGATCCAGTCAAACCGAGTGAGAACACATCCAGAAATGCAAAAGGAAAAGGAGAGAAAATAGCTGAGCAGGGAAATGCAGCGTCACAGGCTCCCCATCCAGCTGGGACCTTTGATGGAACAGCGAGGAAGGTATTTGGCCCCCCGGGGTGCTTCAAGCCAGCCAGGGAGCTTGCTTTTAAAGCTCTGGGCGCGCTCCCTCATGTCCTCAGGTGGTTTATGGCATCTCAGTTATTGGATGTGAAAGTTCCCCCCATGAGAGATGCCCGGGTTGCCTGCCTGACGGAGCCCACGCTCGCTGGGATTCCGGGACTCAGGGGCCCCCGGGAAGGCAGATGGGGGCAGTCCGGCAGGTTGGCTCCCGCGCCCCCAGCTAGATCAAGTGGCGCCGCGCAGGCAGCTGGAAGGCACCCACAGAGAGAAACCCAGCACCATGCTCAGAAAGCTCCACTCCATCCTTCACTCCGGCCCTCACAGGAAGGCAGAGGTGGCGGAGAGCCCTTACTACCACGGCCCCAGCCGCGCCGTCAGGCTGATCCGCAGCAGCTCCGTGTACGTGGTCGGGGACCACGGCGAGAAGTTCAGCGAGTCCTTAAAGAAATACCGGAGCGCCGGCAGCATGGACCCCAGCCTGTACTACCTGCAGCAGGAGGGGGACCGTGCGTGGATGCTCTCGCGCACCCAGGACTGCCTGCAGTACTTACAGGAGCTGCTGGCCTTGCGCAAGAAGTACCTTAGCAGCCTCAACGACCTGAAGCCCAGCTGCGCCCCAGGCGTCTCCTCCACCTCCTCAAAATCTTCCAGGGGCGTAAAGAAGTCCACCGCCAAAGAAATGAAGGTAAGTGCCACCGTGGGCTTCCCTGGTGGCTCAGATGGTAAAGAAATTACCTGCAATGCAGGAGCCCCAGTTTCGATCCCTGGGTCAGGATGATGCCCTGGAGGAGGAAATGGCAGCCCACACCAGTATTCTTGCCTGGAGAATCCCATGGACAGGGGTGACTGGCAGGCTATAGTCCATGGGATCAGTTATACATGGCTGGACAACTAACGCTTCACTTTCTTTCAAGTGCCCCCAAGAAATGCTATGGACAAGAGCATTTTTCTGAGAGGCGAGTGGGAATCCTGGTTCCTCCAAGCACAGCTTAACTAATCTGCGTGTTCTGGGCACCAGCTCCAAGACCTCAGAGAGTCTCCATGGCCATCTCCCTGGCCTGGGAAGGGTGACTGGTCCCATGTTGAGTTTTCGCATGGAAGCCACGGGGGAGGGACAGTTCTGACATCCCCAGAGCAGCCCAGGAGGAGGGCTTGGGCTCCGTCTTCAGGCCAACAGCTTGCCTGTCACTTACTGCCCACTTCCTGGGTGAGAGGAGGCTTTTATGATATTTGCGTAACAGTACATCACTTCAACACATCACTTCTCAACAAGTTATTGTTACTTTTATTAATACAGTCACGTCTGAAAGTCCCAGTGAAAAGCTAACATTGGGAAGATTTGCTCTGTGTGAGGTGCTCAGGTACTCAGGGGACCCAGTCACAGCCTGGGAGAGAGTCTGTGAGTCCAGGAAACTGAATGACAACTTTACTGGTCACTGGAGTCTTCCTGTCTAGGCAGACCAAGCAGGAAGTCACTGAAGGGAAGGACCTGCATCTTATGGTTTCCCTGGTGGCTCAGACAGTAAAGAATCTGCCTGCAATGAAGAAGACCTGGGTGGGGAAGATCCCCCTGGAGAAGGGAATAGCTACCCATTCCAGTGTTCTTGCTGGAGAACTCCATGGACAGAGGAGCTTGATGGACAACAGTCCATGGGGTTGCAAGAGTCAGACGTGACTGAGTGACTAACACTTTCACTTGTACTTATCACAGTGTTTGTACACATTATGTTTTTTGGAGGTAATTCCAATAATGCCAGAAGAGAAGAGGGGAGAAAGTCCTTCGGGATCACAGAAGAACAAGCTGAGGCTCGGTGACCAGATTTTGCTAAGACCCAAATCTCACTGTTCCTTGTTCCTTTGTTCCCTAAACTCTTTTTTTTAATGTCTGAAATTTGAGGCTGTTTCAAATCTCCATCAATCGTTCTCCTGAGCTCTAAGGTGTTCAGAGCAGGCCTTTCTGCCCTCTCACCCCCTACCCCATCCTGGCTGCCTCCCCAGAGTGTCCTGCAGGCCTGCAAGTCCCGTTAACACTGACCAGCTGGTCTGTTATCAGATCTCTGGGGCTTGGCCTCACCCAACTGGTTTCAACTGTCTGCACTTTATCCCATGTGGGAGCAGTGTAAATAACCGTTTGAACTCTCAAAGTAGGTCAGTGTTGGGGCCCATATGAAGAATCCTACTCTTAGGTATGGGTACTGATCCTGCAGCCAGCCAGTTGTAGACTTGGGGGCCTGACACCCCTCCTTCAGGGCACCTCCTCCTTTGTGATCACCTCCAGTGACAGAGGGGGTCACCGTGGCTTCTGGACTCCTCTCCAGCTTGACTATCCTGGGGTTCTCAGCTCCGGTTAGATTCCCTCCAGGCACTTTGTGCATGCGTGTGTGCTAAGCTGCTTCAGTCCTGTCCGGTTCTTTGCAAGCCCCTGGACTGTAGTCTGCCAGGCTCCTCTGTCCATGGGATTCTCCAGGCAAGAATACCAGGGTGGGTTGCCATGCCCTCCTCCAGGGGATCTTTCTGACCCAGGGACCGAAGCCACGTCTTTTGGGTCTCTTGCATTGGCAGGTGGGTTCACTGGCACCGCCTGAGAAGCCCTGTGGTCTCTGTAGCCTTGAAATATTGAGTTTGTTCTGTCAACTTGTGTGCTAGGGAGAAAGCTGGGGACACAGTGTGAGCTATAAATTCACAATCTTCATAATGAATAGGTACTGTGTCTTCAAATCATTTCAGCAGAAATACTTCCTTACTTCCTAACCATCCTACAGAGGGTCTGAGAGGATTCCTATACCAGCAGCATAAGGTGGCAACAGACATTGGAAAGCTGGGAGAGAAAAAAAAAAACATCCACAGAAAATCAAGACGGCTCAAGGAAACATGCAAATCCTACAGCTGGGTTTGGCTTTGCACTTCCTTGGTGCTACAGCGTAAAAAGAGCAGGACTTATTTCAAGATTCTGACTATCTAAGAGGAAGAACCATACCTATTGCTTATGGGGAATCCAGATTTTTCCCAGGTTTAAATTCTAAGCTTTCTCATAGAGGATGTGATACCGGGAACCATGGGTGATGTCATTTGTAACGCTTTCACTGATATTTTAGTAACAATTCATCAATGAGTGTATCATTCCTTCTTTCCTTCCTTCACTTAACAACACATATTTGTTGAGCACATACTATGTGTCAGGAACTCTCCAAGATGCTGCTAAACGAGCCGAAGTTCTTATTCTCATGGGTGATCATTCTTGTGGGAAAGGCAGGCAGTGACCCAGGAGGCAGATTTCTGGAGGCGATTTCTCAGAGCCCTTGCAGGTGGCCACCAAGTCGCACAAGGCACCTATCCTAGTGAGGAACTAGGGAAGGGACCTGGCTGTGTAAACTCCTGCAGGTCCTTTTGGACTCAGCGGAGGATTCAGATGCCAGAGGCACGGGGATTAGGTGGGGAACCACACGCCCTTCCAAAATCTGTCAAAGTCCCCTAAAGATGTGGTGCACCCTCTGAGAGAAAAAAGCCCGTGAGAAGTTAAAAGCTGTCCTGCTGTGTTTCTTGCTATTTCCCCCCTCATCCCAGCACTTTGGAAAGCGATTGCTCTCCTTCAAGCCTGCTTTGGGGTCTGGTCTGGGACGAGACTGGCCTCAGCCCTGGCGTGTTTCTCCCCTCACCTCATTCCCATGGTAATGTCTTCAAGCTGCCGGGTTACTTCCCTGCTCTCTTTTCACTCCTAAACACCTCAACACATCACTTTCTCTCAAGCTTGGCTTTTTTTTTTGGAGGGGTGGTAAAATAGGCATAACACAATATTTACCATTTTCTCCGTGGCATTTCATAGCACCTTAAATGAGCACTTTTCAGGGTCCTCAGATTATGGATAATGAAGTCTATCACAGTCAATTAATTGAATTACGAAATTAAGTGCTTTTCTTTGATATAATATACATTTCTTTTAAAGAAAATTGTGCAACCCTGTGTCATATCAAATGGTTAACTGCCAGACAGAAATCAGATCTCTTTACCCCAGAGCTTTCTGTAAGCTTTTCCAAACGATCATTTATATAGACCCATGATAATTCAGCCCAAAGACAGTAAGCCCTAATTAACATCTTTTAGAATGCTTTTTGAAAGTAAATTAGTAGAAACTAGAAAATGCATTCCTTTAAGAGGTCATGGAGGCTCTAAGAATACTTCATTTAGAAATTAGGAGAATGTTTTTATAAAATGTTTGACAACTATCTTTTATTTCTTAAAATATAACTCTCTTTAAAATTCTTTAAAAAATTAAAATTTACCCCTCAAAATTGGAAGTTACCATTCGAACCATTTTTAAGTGTGCAATTAATTCCCTGGCATTAAGCATAATGCTGTGTAGCCCACTACTATCCATTCCCAGACAATTTTCATCAGCCCAGACAGTAAGTCTGGGCCCTGAAGCAGCAACTCTGCATTTTCCCTCTGTATTCTCCTTTCTGTCTCTATGAATTTGCCTATTCTAGGAACCTCATATAAATGGAATCACACAGTACTTGTCCGTCTGTGACTGGCTTCTTTCTCTTAGCACAGTGTTTTCAAGGTTCATCCATGTTCTCAGAACCTCCTTCCTTTTTTACAGTCCATGAGCTTGGGCTTTTTCAAATATTTGTTTTTATTTATTTATTTGGCTGCACCAGATCTTTGTTGCAGCATGTAGGATCTTTAGTTGTGGTCTGTGGACTCTCAGTTGCAGTACATGGGACCTAGTTTCCTGCCCAGGGAGCGAACCCGGGGCCCCTGCATTGGGAGAGTGTAGTCTTAGCCCCTGAACCACCAGGGAGCTTGGGTTTTGATAGGAGGTGAGGAGGCAAAGTTTGAGATTACACTCGGGTTTTGTCCAGAGTGCTCATTCAGCACTTGGGGAATTCCCTGAGGATTGCTCCCCACATTTCTAGGGCCAGATGAACAGGTGAACAGCCGGCATCCCTCTGTGAGAACTCAGCCACCCAAGGGGACCTGAGTGAACCACAGTGTCTGGGCTACCAGGGAGGCAGTTTGGGGTTGGCTGCAACGCACTCAAGAAACTCTGCCCAGAAGGTTTGGGAGGAAGTATTTTCCAAAGCTAAGGTTCCTGGTCACTTACCCCAGTCCGAAGAAATGTCTTTATTTCTGTGTGTCTTCTAGCTCTGAGCAGCTTGGATTCCCGATATGTCTGCCTGGATGAATGAACCAGCTCTTCAATGTGCATCTCTCCCAGCACCAATCCCCTTTCCAACCCCCACCCCCCAACTAGAGAAATTCACCTGCCAAAAGGAAAATTTAAACAGAGCCAGTGGAATTCTGAAGAATGCCTGCCAAATCTGATTGATTCTTATTTAAAGTAGTTTTGCTCTGATAATAGATAGCTTTCAGAATAAATTTTCTGTCATTGGCCGTTCAGTCCTGGTTCATGAAATAAGACCATGTCAACAGCAAACAGATGATTTTTTCTCCTCTACGGTAGAAAGATTTAAATCCAATTCACTGAAGAAGATTCTAAATCCTCCGTCTGTAAATGGCATATGGGATGGGGAAGCAGGTCCTGGATTCCCATATACCCCTGGGAATTATTTTTCAGTTCTGTTGGGGGGAATTTCTGCAAACATGGTGATATGAAAGTGCAGCCTTTCTGTGAGCGTCAGTTACCGGAGGCCTCTAGTACTAGGCCTGTATCTGGTTGGCAGAGTTAAAGGGCAGTAAACATTCAGTATGAACTGCAAAGAATTTCTATGATGCTTGGCAGAGTTCCCCAGAAGATGACAGACAGTAAAATAATGACTGATAACAGAGTATCCAGTTTCTGCAGCCCCCTCAGTCAGATCACAAGATGGGAAATTACATCCCCAATCTATCTTCCAGACACCTGCTGCTTGCTCGGCTTAGCAACAACACTTCCTCCTCCCATTTCCCTCTCCACGACACCCCACTCACCCAGCTACCTTCTTGTCTTTTTAAGACAGCAGAGAAAGCACTGCCCCATGAAGCCATTTCTCATGTCCACAATCTAACCCGGTGGATTTCTCCCTTCCCTGGGGTCTGGCCCTTAACTCAGCACTTAGCTCCCAGCACCTAGCACTCAGCACGCAGCACTGTAATCGTCATTCAATTGCTCTGTCTGCTACTGGCCATGAGCTCCTTGAATGGAGTCACTGTGTCTTATTTATCTTTTTATCTCCAGCTTCCAGTGAAGCTCCAGGCATACAGTAACTCAATAAACAAATAACCTGAGAAACCCCAGTTGCAATTTAAGAAGAAAACTGAAAGGTTTACGGGAGACTTGGTTTTCAGTGAGTGGAAAATTATCTTTTGTTTTTAATAGAGTAGAATATATTTGGGTGTATTCAGATGAAATGATATCCTAATAATTAAGGCATCCCATGTGTAATGAATCCGAGTTTACTATCAAAAGGACACTTTTTTTTGGTAAACAGTTTTTTCTAAGTTACATTTACTCATTAAATGAAATTTATAAAACACAGAACAGTTGAAAAAAATTGAAATAACTTAGAATCATATCGTCCAGAATAATCACTCTAAAACGTTTAAATATATTTTATTCCAATCATTTATTTCTTGTATAGTTGTAGATATGTATGGCAGTGTTGCCAGATAAAATAGAGGATGTCTATTTAAATTTGGATTCAGATAAATGATGGATTTAAAAAATATAATTATGTCCATATAATATTTGGTATATATTAATACCAAAAATTTATAGCTTATGTAAAATTGAAATTTAACTGCCATTAAGTTTTTTCAGTTCCTGAATTTGGCAAACTTTAGTATGTATATGTATAAATTTACAAAATTTGGCATATACCATATACTTTTAAATAACTTATATTTTGGGTTCTTTTCTATCATTAACTTGTTTTTGAAAACTGAAGTTTTAATGGCAAAAATTTAACTCACAGTCCTTTAAACAATTGTTAAACATTATGAATGAGTTCATCTTACTGTTTATAAAGACATCTTTTGGACAGCTATTCCTTAGTGTGTTAACAGGTCAAAGGTTAAAATTAATTCATTTTTAAAGGTTCTTCTACATATTGTTTTCCAGAAATATTTTATAATTTACGCTTTCATCAACAGTGAATTAGAAGGCTCTTCTTATTGCATTTTATCAACACCAAGTAGTGTCATTAATTTTTAAAGTCTATTGATTTAATAGATAAACTGAATTATCTTATGTACTTTTTTGAATTATTGCTTGAGAAAAGAATGACCCTCTTGTTTTATCAAACCAGTGTGTACTCTTGATTAATGGATTGCCCATTCATGTCTTCATACATTTTGGCTCTAGCAAACTTTTTTTTTATTTATATGTATTCACATCAAGAATGTGAGCACGTTGTCTGCCACATGGTTAAACATATTTTAATTTTAGTTTAATTTTACTTGACATACAATTTTATCATTAAAAATATTACCAGTTTTTATGTAGTTAAATGTGTCAGCTTTTGTCTTTGATACTTCTTTGTTTCATGCTTAGAAATCCCTTGTGTGTCTCAAGGTCAGTTACATGTTTCCCATTTTTTTTCTTAGTAGTTCCATAAAAACCCTAACCCTTTTATCTATCAGCAATTTATTTTTACACATAGTGGGAAGTGAGAATCCTATTTGAAATTTTTCCCAGATAGCAAAGATTCAACACCATGTATTGACAAATATCCCTTCTTTCATTGGATTGTAATGTTTCACTTATCATGTGTGAAGAGTTTTATACTATGCTTCAAGGCTACTAATTCAGTTCTATTAGTTAGGCTTCGAAGAGTTTCATAAGTGTGAGCAAAAAACATTCACTTACTGTTTTGCTAAAGTGAAAGGGTCATTTAGGTGACCTTTAAGGGGAGGAGTGGAGAAGGTACCAGGTACTAGCAAAGGAAATAATGGCTTTAAGATGATAATGCTGGAGAAAAAAGACAGCTCGTCAGACTGCGAGTCTGCAGCCTCTAATACCAAACACAGAAGAGGAACAGCCGTGCTTCCAAAATGATCGTAACGCTCAGCTATATGAGGTGATTCCCAGGCTTAGCTACACTATAGTTTGTGACAAACCCTGCCCTCTCTTTTACCTTTTTGGTCTGATTTTCTCAGCTCTATTGTCTACATCACTCTCTGGTTGCTCAGCTCTGACAAGTCTACCAATAGCTTATCTATTGAAAACGATGCGGACGCATGTACATATGTATTTAAATTTCAATGACTATGCCTTTCCCCAGGTTGTTTGTTTGTCAGATCTATAGTTCTTCTTCTTTTTTTTTTTTTTAACTGAAGTATAGTTGACATACAATGTTGCACCAGTCTCTGCTGTACAGCAAAGTGACTCAGTTATACACATGTATACATTTTTAATATTTTTTTCCATTATGGTTTATCACAGGATATTGAATATAGTTCCCTGTGCTATACCATAGGGCCTTGCTGTTTATCCAACCTATATCTAATAGCTTCCATCTGCTAATCCCAAACTCTCAGTCCTCCCCACCTCCCTCCACCTTGGCAACCAAGAGTCTGCTCTTGGCAACATAAAGAGTCTGCTCTTTATGTCTGTGAGTCTGTTTGTGGTTTGCCGATAGGTTCATTTGTGCCGTATACGGTTCTCGTTTCTTAAGCTCCCATTTTTTTTTTAATCACAAACTCCTCTTCAATGATGGGTACATATTTCCCTAGGTGTTGTGATATAAAAGGGAAAAGTATAACTCTGGACTTGATTGTAAATAGTCATTCCAAGGATGGCAGAAGCAAAGAGGATGTATTTGAGCTTCTAAAGCTTATCCTGAA
Source organism: Ovis aries (assembly GCF_016772045.2). Classification (NCBI taxonomy): domain Eukaryota; kingdom Metazoa; phylum Chordata; class Mammalia; order Artiodactyla; family Bovidae; genus Ovis; species Ovis aries. The sequence continues at coordinate 20,850,231 of NC_056063.1, read as the reverse complement.
GGGCTTCTTTTGAAAACATTACACTGCTTATGGAAAAATTTAAACTGGTTTGCATTTCATTTCACCCAGCTGAACGAGCCAAGGGAAAATGATCTCCCCAAGCCAGCCAGACCAGTTCCACACTTGATCCTGTAAATTTCATCGCAATGCATTGACATTTTGATTTCCAGATGTTTTTAGCTCAAGGTTGTATTATCAATACTCCATGAAAATAGGGGGTACAGAGTTCTCAAATTTTGTCAAGTTAAATCCAAATGTATAAGTTAGCATAAAACCTGTAGCATAAAACATAAAAACAGATGGAGAATATAAACATTAGATGATAGCATGTATACAGCATACATTTATTCATTCAACAAATTGCTCTGTGTCAGGCATTGAAATAGGTGCCCGACATTCCTAGATGGAAAGACAGCCCATCTGCCCTGACACAGCCCATCATCTGAAGCGCCATAATCTCAGCATCTGGCCTGAACCACACTGTGTTGAAAGAGAAATGGGTAGAAAAACAACAAGAATGTTGGAAGCCGGGTGTATCCCACAGCCTGTGTCATGTAGGTAGTGGTTGGCAATGAGAGAGAGTCAGTTGCACAGTCGTGTCCGACTCTTTGCGATTCCATGGACTGTAGCTGGCCCGGCTTCTCTGTTCATGGAATTCTCCAGGCAAGAGTACTGGAGTGGGTTGCTATTTCCTTCTCCAGGGGATCTTCCTGACTGAGGGTTCAAACCCAAGTCTCCTGCATTGCAGGCAGATTCTTTACCAACTGAGCCACTAGGGAAGGAATTGAGTATCTATCCAAAGACAATCTGTGAGTGTCATTTGCCAAAGCTGTTTCATAGACAAGGTTGAGAATCACAAGCCTGTCGTATGATATCCCTTATATGAGGTATCTCAAAGGAAATAATGCAAATGAACTTACTTACAAAACAGAAAGAGACTCACAGATTTGGAGAACAAACTTGTGGTTGCTGAGGGGAAGGATGGGGGAAGTGGTAAGGAGTTTAGGAGGGTCAGGTACACACTATATATATTTATATACTATATTGAAAATGGATAACCAGCAAGGACCTATACCTATTGTATAGCCCATGGAACTTGCTCAGTGTTATGTGGCAGCCTGGATGGGAGGGGAGTCTGGGGGAGAAGGGATACATGTATGTGTATGACTGAGTTCCTTCGCTGTTCACCTGAAACGATCGTAGTATTATTAATCGGCCATACCCCAAAACGAAATGAAAGGTTCAAAAACAACAAGAATTGTGGGCCTGGTGTGCGGCTATGAGGGTTTCATACAATGCTGCTGTCCACATAAACACAGAAAAGCAGTGCCCATGTCTCTGCTGGAGGGTGAAAGCGTCAGAGAGGAGGGGCCACGTGAGGTGGCCCCTGGGGAGGTGAGGGGGGTGGGCCCCAAGCACGAGAAGGGAGGCGGCGGCGCGATGTTTCGTGGTGGTCCTCTTGGCTTTGGGTGGGCTTAGAACCTATCCAACCTACCCTAACCTCTGACAAAATGTTGCTGCTTACACCTGCATGTTGGTTTTGGAGCATCCAAACCTCTTGGAGACAAATACTGACAGATCCCAGAAGAAAGTAAGCAGATTGGAGAAGCTGAAGGACCCAAAGGGCAGGTGAGACCAGGCAGGAGGGGAGCAGATGTGAAATGCAGAAAAATAATGTTGCAGAAAAATAATAAGCCTTGGGGGACTCAAACATTACAGTGAGAAATACAGTGGAGTTTGGAAAAGTGCAAGGGTTTCATCTGGGGAAAGTAATCTGAGACCCAGGCTTGTTGTGAAGGAGTCGGACAGGGAGGCTTGGAAAATGATGACCTTAAGGCCACTGAAGGTTAAGTGTGAAAGGCAAATTTGAGTGGAGCTGGCAACGTTATACAGATGCTCTCAGAGAAAGCTCGTTGCCCTGGGGCTGCGCGGGCTGAAAGAACACGAGCCCTGTGACACTCAGGCTTGAGCAGGTGCCCCAGAAAGCAGGTGTGTAGCAGTCTTTCCAAAGAAGTAGCTGAAAAACTCTGGGCCAGGAAAAGTCAGAATGGGAAGGAAGGCAATCCACTTTTATTTCAGAGTATTGAGTTCAGAGAGGGAGAACTATTTTGGCTCTCACCCAACGGTGCGGGTGACTGAAGTCCCATCTTGTCCAACTGTCGCTTTGTAAAGTAGATTTTCTGTGATCTTAGCCTGAGCCCTAAACCCTGAGCTTCAGCTGATGTAGCTCTCGTGCTAGCGGTCTCACTTGGAGACCAAGAGATTGTCTTAATAGAGGCGAGAAAGGCCCAGGGAAGCTGCAGGAAAGGCGGGAAAAGTCAGAATCAGCCTGAGTTTGAAAAAGAGCTTGAAAAGGCCCAGGGAGCCTGGACTCACAGGTTAGCCTTGGTGTCACCAAGCCAGGCTCGTCTAAACTAATTCAAATGAAACCCAAACGCTGAGATGCCAGGGTTTGCAGCCAAGAGAAGGTTTATCCACAAGGCAGCCGAACGAGGAGATGGGGGACAAATTCAGATCTGCCTCCAGGAAAGAAAGGGGCTCAGGTATTTATAATGTTTTCTTCATTCCTGGGTTGTGGCCAGTTACCTGTGCCTACTACTTCTGGGTTACCTTGGTGGATTTCTGTTCTTTAGGGCGCTGATTGGATACCCCCTAGGAAATTTGTTTTAGATGAGTGTTCAGTCCTGTTCTATCTATTCATAATAATTCTAGATGGGATCCTCTAACCTGGCCAATTAAAAATATCTGCTCTGAGGCTGGCCATAGATTTAAGTTTTCTCTTAGGGTCATTTAAACTCAATCGGAGTGATGAGCTAAGTCTCAATAAAAAAAATTAACTTCTCATTTATTAAAAGGAAAACTCCTACAATTACGGGGAGGATCTACATGGTTAACACCTGGCTATGGTCATTTAAGTTTAAAGGCTCCTCTGTGTTGGGAATGGTTAAATCATACTAAAAATGATCAACCTGGTAATTATGAGACAAGGCTGGGTGCTTTATGAACTATGCCGGTTATTACCCTTAGAGAGAGTGACTGGTATGGAACTCAGTGGATTTGTGGCACTAATTTATGGCCTTGACATCTACAGGGATGATACGAAGGTGTAGCCTGGGATTCCCATGAATTTAAGGTCATACATGTTAACAAATTACAGGTAACCCCAACCAATCTACCATTGGTATGATCCCAGTGGGTCAAAGATCTGTATTCTACTGGTATGACCATTTAGCAGCTCGTGTGTGTGTGTGTGTGTGTGTGTGTGTGCGCACGCACGCATGCCTTCAGTGGGTTTGGAGGATGTAATTGACCTTGACAACTTTCATATGCTTTAAATGATAGTAACCGGGCTATTAGCCTATTGAATTCTGATATCTCTATGATGAGAAAGGCAGTGCTACAGGACTGCAAGACCCTTGACACCTTACAGCATCTCAGGGAGATATCTGTGCTATAATTCAAACTGAATGCTGTATTTTTGTACCTGATAAATCCTTTAATGTAACACATTTGAACCACATGAAAAATCTGCTCTAAGTGACCCATTCCCTAGTCTTGACAATCTTTAAAAAAGAAACCGGTGTGGGAGGCTTGTGGCTAAAATATTTACTTTTAATTCCACTAATGTTATTAACTATACCATTTGTATTTTGCTTGTTTACAAGATTATTTCTTGTATCACCAAGTATATGACGGAGCCTTCAACGGAAATGATGACTAGACTTGAAGCAGTTGATCAAATGTATAGTTCAATATATGACCAATGATTGTAATAGTGTAACTCGAGAAGGCAATGGCACCCCACTCCAGTACTCTCGCCTGGAAAATCCCATGGACGGAGGAGCCTGGTGGGCTGCAGTCCATGGGGTCGCGAAAAGTCGGACATGACTGAGTGTCTTCACTTTCAGTTTTCACTTTCATGCATTGGAGAAGGAGGTGGCAACCCACTCCAGTGTTCTTGCCTGGAGAATCCCAGGGACAGGGGAGCCTGGTGGGCTGCCGTCTATGGGGTCGCACAGAGTCGGACACGACTGAAGCGACTTAGCAGCAGCAGCAGCAGCAGGTATTTATGGGATAAAGAAGCAGGGTGGCCTGGGGCTTTGGAAGCTTGGGGAAAGGTGACTGGAAATAAGGATAAAAAGGAGCAAGTATCATTCTGTGCAGGCACAGCTAGGGTACAAGCCTCTGCTCAAAAATGCAGGCGCTTAGCATCATCTGAGGGAGAAAGAGCTGTCTCAGCCACGTCCTGATGGTCAGATAGGAGCTGGTCAGATAAGGTGTTCAAGGCAGAGGGATTAGCAAGAGAAAACACAGGAAGCTGCCTCCAGAGATAAGCCTTCTGGTCATCCGACTGTGGGAGGGTGGCCTGGCTGGCTGAGTCCATACAGACTGTCAACCAGCCCCTTAGTTTTCCATCCCTGTCCTTGGTGTCCCTGGTGCTGCCAAGTCTGGAACATTTCTGGTTTTAAGGGTCAGATTGTCCCCCTTTCCAAGTGCTTCTGATTCTGCCCTGCACCCCGCCCCATGCCCGCCCCCTGTGGCTCTCTGGAAGGCAAGTTCCTCTGCTCTGTTACATCAATTCCTCCTCTTCAACTGCTTTCCATTTGCCAGGAACTCTTGGGTCTCTCTCTCACTGACCACCTCTCTCTTGTTCTCTTTGTCTTTGAGTTTTAACTGCGTCCCTACTTTCACTTTCATTTGCTCTTTGAACGGGGCAGGATAACCACATATGAACAGGTTTCTACTTTTAACAGAAAAGGTTCAGTATATTTTGAGGTACTTCAAAAATTTTCTCCAAGAATGCTGCTCACAAATATAAAAGGAAAAAAAAATCCGCTATTTAAAGATGCTCTTGGGAATCAGCTTGTGGTCCAGTGGTTGGGACTCTGTGATTCCACTGCAGGGGACATGGGTTAGGTCCTTGGCCAGGGAGCTAAGATCCTGCAAGCTGTGGCATGGCCAAAAAAAAAAAAAAAAGTCCCCTAGTGGTATAAAACGCATTTTTGTTGTTGTTCAGTCACTCAGTCATGTCTGACTCTTTGTCACCCCATGGACTGTAGCATGCCAGGCTCCCCTATCCTCCACTATCTTCCAGAGTTTGCTCAAAAATATATATATATTTCACCAAAATCTTATGTGTGTATAAAGATGTCATCCTTTAGTTTCCTAAAATGCAAATCTGTGATTAAATCACTTTCATTTTTAATACCATCCCACTTTCAAAATGGTTTCCGGGATAGCTCAGTTGGTAAAGAATCTGCCTGCAATGCGGGAGACCTCGGTTCGATTCCTGGGTTGGGAAGATCCCCTGGAGAAAGGACAGGCTACCCACTCCAGTATTCTTGAGCTTCCCTTGTGGCTCAGCTAGTAAAGAATCCACCTGAAATGCAAGAGACCTGGGTTCGATCCCTGGGTTAGGAAGATCCCCTGGAGAAGGGAAAGGCTACCCGCTCCAGTATTCTGGCCTGGAGAAGTCCATGGAGGAGTCCATGGGGTCACAAAGAGTCAGACACGACTGATCGACTTTCACTACTTTCACAATGCACAGAAAAAAATAAAAGAACACTATACTTGGTCCAAAGAGCCCAGGTCAACACCGATTGTCTCTCTTTTTCCTCCCTGAGTTCTCTCACTTCCTACATTCTTTGGGGAGTCTTTTTTATTCGTTCACATGTTGATTCTGTGCCTTTTGTCCTGAGTTCTCCCCCAAAGTCCACCACAGTGCTTGGACTTCCATGATGCCAGTCACTGGTGACTGACTGGGGGCTGTTGTGAAGATGGTGATGGTGATGAAGAGGAGGGGGAGGAGGAAGGGGAGGAGGAGGAGGAGGAGGATATCCTGAGGGAGAATGGATCAGGACAGAACCCGGAACCTGGTCTGACTTTCAGGAGATTTCTTAAACACTTTATATTGTATTAATATCATTGCTTTCACTTTTCAAACAATCATACCAATTTGTCTTCAGTGTTGGCCACTTTTCCCACTGACACGTCTTCCGGGGTGTTTTATTTTCAACATATCTCATCCCCTCTTTTCTGCTGTGAGCATCTCATCACCTGCCCCGGGGAACTGGACAGTCTCCTAATCGGGCTTATTTGCAGGGGACAGGCCAAAGAAAGACAAATTATTTTGCCTAATGGCGGATAACAGTCCCTGACCAAGACAGAGGCAGACAACTCGCCCTTTCGTACCACCCCCCTCCCCTTGAGATAACGGAAAATCCACTGCCTATAGCATCTGGAGTATCTACCTTCCTTTCAGGGGGACTTCTTCAAATTTACGTGCAAACCCACATCTCTTAAACGTTCAGTTTTAGCAACACTTGGTCCTTTTCAGCATCCCTTGCGGAGGGCGCTCCGAGCTGGGCTGCCTCACGCAGCTCTGCCCCTTCCCTCTGCCTTCACCTCCAGCCGAAACCCACCCCCAAGAAGTACTCCCAGTTCAGCGCGGACGTGGCGGAGGCCATCGCCTTCTTTGACTCCATCATCGCAGAGCTGGATACGGAGAAGCGGCCGCGGGCTGCGGAGGTGGACATGCAGAATGAAGACGTGGACTTCGATGGTGAGTGCCATCCCCGGGGGCGGGAGGTAGGGGTGTCGTGGGGTCTGTGACTGGACTTCCCCTGATAAAGGGGCAACTCTCATCTGCCAGCCAGAGCCTGGCCCTGAGCTCGCTCTATGCCTTGGGGTCCTGGCTTTGGCCTCCCCCACACTGGGGTACCCCCTTTAACCCTCGGTGCCCTGTTTGGACAAAAACTCCTTCTCTGTGGAGCTTCCCTGGTAGCTAGCAGGTACAGAATCTGCCTGCAGTGCAGGAGCTGCTGCTAAGTCACTTCGGAGAAGGCAATGGCACCCCACTCCAGTACTCTTTCCTGGAAAATCCCATGGATGGAGGAGCCTGGTGAGCTACAGTCCATGGGGTCGCTAAGAGTCACTAAGCGACTTCACTTCCCTGGTTCAATTCCTGGGTTGGGAAGATCCCCTGGAGAAGGGAACAGCTACCCACTCCAGCATTCTTGGGCTTCCCTGGTGGATCAGCTGGTAAAGAATCGGCCAGCAATGCAGGAGACCTGGGTTCCATCACTTTTTTTTTTTTTCTTTTGGGTTCCATCACTTGGTGGAGAAGATCGCCTGGAGAAGGGAACGGCTACCCACTCCAGTATTCTGGCCTGGAGAACTCTTTCATAGGTAGAGGAGCCTGGTGGGCTATAGTCCTTGGGGTTGCAAGGAGTTGGACATGACTGAGGATGCATGCAGGTATAGTCCATGGGGTCACAAAGAGTCAAACACCACTGAGTCTTTCTCTGTGGCCCATTTTTCATAGCTGAGGTGGGGTGGAATTTTTAAGGCTCTATGAGGGAAAGCAATAGGGCAACAGTTCAAGCAAGGGATGAGGTGGGGAGTTGTTAAATGCGTACAGAGTATCAGTTTTGCAAGATGAAAAAGTTGTGGAGACCTGCCACTCAATGATGTGAGTATACTCAACGCGACCCGATGTACACTACAAGACGCCTCAGGGGGTACACTTCATGTTATGTATCTGTTACCAGAATTGAAAAAAGAAGAAAAGGGAATGAAAGTGAAAGTGAAAGTCGCTCAGTTGCACCTGACTTTGCAACCCCATGGCATATACAGTCCATGGAATTCTCCAGGCCAGAATCCTGGAGTGGGTAGCCTTTCCCTTTTCCAGGGGATCTTCCCAACCCAAGGACTGAACCCAGGTCTCCTGCATTGCGGGCTGATTCTTCACCAGCTGAGCCACAAGGGAAAAGTGAATAGACAAATTATATTTAACCTATACATGTTATATTTAACCTATATATATTATATTTAACCTATGTATTTGATTATGCAGGTTGGCCCTGGACAGCACTCTTTGCTAGACCTGACTCTGATCCGTCACCATTTGTCACCCCTCTGCATCCTAACCACCAACCCCCCCGGCCCCAGTGCTCCCTCTGTGGCCCCCACTGGCCACCACTCTGCAAGGGTGTGGAGGGCGGGAGAGGGCCAGGGTGCTTGCTCAAGCCCAGCTTGGATTGTTGGAGAGGGTGGGGTGGAGTTGAAGGTGATGCTTGTCTCCGGGCCAAGGTGTATCACTGGCTGCCTCCTGATGGAGAGCAGATGACTCCACCACTTTCACGACTTGAGCCCACATCCAGGATTCAACTGTCGGTTTCTTTAGTCTTTGATTGGCCCTCGGGGAGTCTCTGGTGGCTCAGTGGTAAAGAATCTGCCTACAATGCAGGAGACTTGCCGGAGATGCAGGTTCAATCCCTGGGTCAGGAAGATATCCTAGAGAAGAGGGCATGGCAACCCCCTCCGGTATTCTTGCCTGGGAAATCCCATGGACAGAGGGGCCTGGTGGGCTACAGTCCATGGGGTCGCAAAGAACTGGGCGTGACTGAAGTGACTGAGCACGCACATCCGCTGAGGACATAAGTGTTATCTTCAGAGTTAAATTTTTTTAACGGAAATGACTTTATGTTTTTTTTTTCTCTGATAAGAATAATATGTTCATTGTGAATCAAGTGAGTCAAACAACATACCAAAGTAAAAGGAAGAAAGTAAAGCACTTGGCAGGTAATTCTACCACTTGGAGATAATATCACTGTTAACGTTTTCGTGTATGTTCTTTCAAAAAGGTTTAAACATAGACTCACTCTATTATTCTTTTTAAACAAAAATAAGATCTCTTGCCTATTTTTTTCATCCACTCTTTTCACTTAATTTACAATACATCGAGGGCATCTTTCCAGGTCCGAGAACATAGGTCTGTGCGCTTGTCTCTAATGGACACATGCTTGAGCATTTTCTCTCTGCCCCGTAATTGCAGAGTTGAATCATTCCCTTTGCTCGGCTCTCTGGGCCTTCCTGGTGGCTCAGATGGTATAGAATCCGCCTGCAGTGCAGGAGACCCAGGCTCGATCCCTGGGTCGGGAAGATCCCCTGGGCAAGGAAATGGTGATCCATTCCAGGATTCTTGCCTGAAGAATTCCACGGACAGAGGAGCCTGGAGGGGTTCAGTCCATGGGGTCGCAGAGGACTGGACACGACTCAGTGGCTAAGCATGAGCACGCCAGCACAAGCTGGGCCTTCCTAAGCATTTGCTATTTTACGTGTGTATTGATTGTGAGTTCTCAGCCCGAGTTGCCCCCTCTAGGACCTTCTGCTCCCCTCTCCTCCCCATGCTGAGTTCTCCTTTCCCGGGGCCCGGGTTATCTCTTCCAGTGGCCACCAGCTCCCGGGAGCATAGTCTGCACTCCAACTGGATTCTCAGGGCGCCCCGACGGCGCTCCGAGGACATCGTGGGGCACACAACAGCCGGCCAGGTCCGGAGGAGCACCGAGCGCCGGACCATCGGCACGCAGAGGAGACTCGAGAGGCACCCCATTTACTTGCCCAAGGCTGTGGAAGGGGCCTTCAGCACTTTGAAATTTAAGCCCAAAGCCTGCAAAAAAGAGTAAGTGCTTGGGCCACAGACTGTAACCAAGATGCTCGCATGCCCACCAGACTCTTGCGGGGTGCTTCTTAGGCGCCCTGAACCCCATCCTGCATGGAAAAATTCTTCCTATTTAGGGGGAGGGAGGTCTTAGTTAAAAATTTTTGTAATAGCTTACAGGTATATTCTAGCTTGGTTCACCTCTGTCCCCAACCTTAACTGTCCCTTTAGCTCTGGGTCTGCCTCCCTTTCTGGCCGCTTAGCCCTCATGCTTTGTCCATCCTGTCTCATTGGTTCCCCTAGATGCCACTGATACTCTGTATGCTACAGATTTTTAATGACACTTTGGGGTTGAAGCAGGCATGGCACCACAAGGGAACCAACCCTGAACCAATTAGATGGTCCTGCCATAGACAGGCAGCACCAGGCTGGGATGAAGGGCTTCTTCTTGGCTGGGTCTGTGCTGGCAGTCTTGTCATCATCTCTTGGCCTCTTTCCCTGCAGATCCTCCTCTCCCAAGACCAGTTTCCATCTCTAACTCCCAAATCCCTGGGACTCACTCCTTCAGAGAAATACGCGCACACTTGCTCTGGCCACCCGGGGCCACTCTGCAGGGAGCTCACCTCTCACAATAGAAGCACCTGTCTCGGCTTACCCCACTCTGTCTTCTTTTGTTTTTCTGCAAGAGCCCTCCAACTCTGATGGGTTCAGGGGTTTTCTAGATGGCCTTTTCCCTCCTCCATAATAAAGGACCATGTGCTGGACATATTAAGCCAGGACTCAGCCCTCATCTCCCATCCTTCCCCTCCAAGGTCAGGTCCCCCCACAACCCTACAGTGACACAGCTCTGTCCTCCGCGAGTCCCAGCACAAGGGGAGCATCCAGCAGGCTCCATCAGGAGGATAAATCAGAGCATCCTTTCCCTGTGTGCCCAGCCAAGCCAAACCGAAGCCCTCTGCCTCATTCCTCCCTTCCAGCCTCGGGAGCTCCAGACAGATTCTCTTCAACTTCTCGGGAGAAGATACGGACTGGGACTCGGAGCTCTTTGCACCAGAGCCCCCGGCGTCCCTGGGAGAGGACCACTATGAGACGGAGAACCCCCGAGGGCAGTGGCTGCTTCGGGAGCAACTCTGGGAGCGGACGGTGCCCTGACGGCCTCAGCTTGGCAGCCTGGCCAGGCTGGGTCCCCCAGAAGGAGTCTGCTTTCAGCGAAAGAGTTAAAGATGAGTCAAGTCAGGTCCTTGAACACGTGGCCTGCCGGTGCCCAGTCAGTGCCGAAGACACCTGCACGGCCTCCCAGCAGGCCCGCCAGTAGGGCACTTGCGGGGCTCTGCTTTCTCTGCATGGGCGGGTGGGCCGGTCGTTACCGCCCTACTGGTCTTTAAGGGCAGAGGGAACGGAAGGTCCAGGCTCACTCCTGGCCTCCCCTGCTACAGGGGAGCATCCCGCTTGGTACTGGAAGCCAAGAAACGCACCCATCCACTCATCTCTGGGCCAAAGTTTTCAGAGAGGTGACTCCTCTGTCCACGGGGCTCAGAAACTCTCTGATCACCTACTGAAATTGCTTCTCTGCAGAATGCCGTTTGGGAAGCAGCTTTTTTTTTCCCCCCAACCCTCTTTTCACAGTGTTCTGGAAATTTCTGCTGGATTAGGCTGAAGATGAGGCCAGTGTCCTGGCAGCGGGAGGGGGGGACGCGGTGTGTGAGGGCCCTGCCTGGGGACCACGCTGTCTCCCCCAGCCCCAAAGCTGAGCTCCGCTTCTCACAGACAGTTGCCTGGGCAAGAAGGAAGATGAAATTATACTTCGTTTCTAATTCTCGGTCCCTTAATCCTAACAGATACTCACCCAGCCTGTGGATGAAAGCTAGGGCCCTCGCTTCCCCCAGTTGCGAGGGCAATCAGAACCTTCTGGAGTAGAAAGGATTTTGATTTCCCTAACTGTCCAAATTACAGAGACTCCCCCCCTGGTGGGCCAGTGGCTCAGACTCCATGCTTCCACTGCAGGGGGCTGGGGTCCACCCCTGGTTGGGGAACTAGGATTCCATGTGCCGCGTGGTGTGGCCAGTAAGTAAAAATAAAGACAAAGAAAAAAGTTCTCTTAAGAAATAGTTTTAAAAAAGAATTACTTTTTTGCACGTTTTGCATATGGTTTGACCCCCTCAAGTTTGAGAACCGCTGGATTGGAGACTATACTGAGCTTTGTCCAGCCTCACCTATTTCTTCTGGCATTTTCTTATAAGAAAAAAAAAAGTCACCCAGGGCAGGGGAGAGGTGCAGGGGTGTTAGTGGTGATAATGGAGGAAAACAGACTAGGAAAAATTAATAATTGAAATTAAGCCAAGGTTGGTTTAGGCTAAGGGTCCTTCTGTGAAGTGAATAAAGCTTTCCTTCTCCCAGGCCCATGGGATGATATTCTTATTGTTCAGGTTTTATTAGAAAGAAGCTTTTATTTATGCTATTTTGACTCTGAATCTTCAGTATTCATAACTTCTGTGAGAAAGAAAAGAAAACTAATAATTATCTGACATTCTTAAATGTTTTTTTCTAGTTTAAATAAAAATGTTTAAAAAGTTCTCAGTTGATGCTGATTCTGCTGTTCTGGGGTCCATATTTTGAGAATTGATGACTTAGAGGTTTGAATGTTAAACCTGATGAAAACCTGGCGTGGGGTGTGGGCAAGAAATTTTATATCAACACATTTTCAGAATGAAAATGTATAGCAAATGTTTTAAGACTTGCCTTTCTTATTCTTTGAGTGCCAATGTCAATGTTTGGAAGTTTTCGTTTTGTTTTGTTTTTGCTCATCCTAAGCCCACTAGAGCCAGAGGCTTGTCTGAAGAATAAATGTTTGGGACATTTGTTTTATGAACTGCATTAATGCACGCCAAGTCAGATCACTGTGTATCTTTATTTTCTCTAAATGTGGCCTTATTTTGAAGCCCCACAAAGGAGAGTTCACTGTTTGGGATAGACTCAGCATGAGGGTCTCTAGGGTCTGCCCTTATCAAACTCCGGTTGATCATAGATCGACCCTGACATCAAATGGTGAACACACTTTATGCATTTTGCTTGTATAGGTAAGAAAAAACGAGCAGGGCAGGTAGGGATCATTGGAGTCTTGATTTTTTATTTTTTAGCATTTATTGCTTATGGGACACGAAACTGTGCTTTTCTCTTTTGCCTCACGTTTTGTATATTTTTTGTCTTTGATGAGACTATACACAGACTGCCTGAAAAACTCCATGCTTCAGAAACATAAGGCTGGCTTGTCTTGGGGGTGGTTTTAGGTCTTTGAAATTGGTGATAAACCCCAGGATCTGAGCTCTGCCTGGGGAATCCTGAGATGGTGTCCGCTGGGATCTTGTAATTCGTAACATTTGAGACAATAAAAGTCAACTCAGTAAAATCGACTCATGTGATTCTTTCCCTGCCTGGAGCTGACTAGTTACTCAGTTGGTTCGTCACTGGGGTACAATGTTAGCAGCGCCAGCTTTCCTAGGACTGTCCATTTTGATGTATGAAAATCTACCTATCCCCAGACAGAATGTTCAAATAGAGGATGAGAGTCCAGGACATCTGGCTTGTTCTTTAGCCCTGGATTCTAGCTCCCACCCCCCAATGTCTTTGCTTTCAGGGAGAAAGAGACATGGGAGCCTTTAGTTCCAATCATATACATCCAGCTCTTTGGTTGGTTGCTAGGCAACTGAGAACATGGCTGCCAGGACAGAGCTTCCTGGTGCTCACTCTTACTTAGAGCCTAGATTCCAACAGGACACTGCGGTCCCCTCATCACAGGTGGCCCTTACGTGATGGGTTAGTTTCCCGTTGCACACTACCACACAGTTAGGGACTTCCCACAAGTTTATTCTCTTGGTGCCTGGCAGTTAGAACCAAAATCAGTCTCCCTGGGATAAATCAAGGTGGTTCCTCCTGGGGGTTGTGAGAGGAGAATCCATACTCCTGCCTTTTGCTGTCCCCAGAGGCTGCCTTCATTCCTTGGCTTGTAACTTCTTCCTCACATTGCCCTCACCCTATTTCTTCATGTCTCTAATACTATGATTTTCTGCTTCCCTCTTAAAAGGACCTTCTTATAAGGACCTCCTTATCCTTTCATAAGGATATAGGGATCTTATAAGGTGATCCCTCTTATAAGGATCACCTTATAAGGATGATCCACGCTCATCCCCCTATCGCTGGCCCCTTAATCTAACTAAATATGCATATTCTCTTTTGCCTAATAAGGAAATGCTCACAGGGCCCATGTATTCTTGCCTGGAGAATCCCATGGACAGAGGAGCCTAGTGGGCTCTGGTGCACAGGGTCGCAAAGAGTCCGACACAACTAAAGCGACTTAGCACGCACAGGACCCAAAGATTAGGATGGAGACATCTTTGGGGGGCTATTATTCAGCCTAAAAACATAGTATCACAGATATTCTGGTTCTTATTAATCTGGCCCAACTTTCTCTTAAGCTTGATTATATCTGTCCAATCTTCCCCCGTGGCTCAGCAGTAAAGAACCTGAATGCCCAGGCAGGAGATGCGGGAGTCATGGGTTAGAACCCTGGGTCCGGAAGATCCCCTGGAGGAGGAAATGGCAACCCACTCCAGTATTCTTTCCTTGAATATGGACAGAGGAGCCTGGCAGGCTCTCGTCCATGAGGTCGCACAGAGTCGGACATGACAAGTGACTTAGCACGCATGCATAGATTAGGTTAGATTTGAAGGCTGCTGAATTTGATCTCAAGCGAGCCTTAAGAGGAGTGCCAAGCCATTGTTAGACTCCTCATCTCCAGTCGTGCCTGGTTTCTGTAGGTAAGGTGCAAAGGCAAATGTGTATTCTCTTTGCAGTTCTGGAATAGCCTGCCGGTCCCCTCCCCCCAGCCCCCAAATCGGCTAATTGGGGAAGACTGAATGAATTTTTCATGATTAATCCAGATCTTGGATCCCAGAGCGTGGACTCGAACCCGAGTCCAGTCCTCGGAGCTGTTTGAGGTCATTCAAAGCCACGTACAGTGGCCTCATCTCTGATGGAGGAATCAATTACCCAGCAGCCGATGGTATGTGACCATTTGGCCACACGATGGCGCTTCATGCCTAACAATTCCGCGGCTTCTCTCTATCACGGATGATTTGAAATTCAAATAGAAAGGGGAGGCAGTGTGTCCTTTCTCAGAACAACACAGATACCATTGCCAGAGAGCAAGGGGCTGTTGGGGAGCAGAGGTGAGCTGGGTTCAATAACCGAGGGAAGGCCTCTGTCCTATTTTATAGGACTGTGGTAAGGATGAATTAATATTAAGTGGAGCCAAGTGAAATTGCTGACGTCCAACAGTCTTTGACCCACAAGGGCAGCAATTGCGTGTGGTTCATCCTACAGGGTCTTGTGCCAAGTCACAGCGAGACTTGGCAGAAGTGAGTTGTTATTATCACGGCCAGCACGACAAGAGGACAACAAGCCCTCACTATGAACATTTAGAAGAGTTGCTTTGTCTTCTGGAAATTTTTTCCTGAAGATTCTTACTAGTAGGACACTCTGCTGTTTCCATGGACTCAAGTTCCAAATAGGAAAATATTCCTACATATCACATATCACATCTACATATCACAGCTATGCTATCAGTCAAGCCATTTGTCACTAAAGCCAGCCTTCAGCAAGGTTGGTTCCAGCAAGGAAGACGATCAAGGTTGACACGGTACTTGTTCTCTGAGTAAAGGTGAATTCTCACCTCTGGGGTTCAGGGCCCCCCTTTGCTGTCTCCTGCAGAGCCTCCCTTGCCTCTCCAAGTGAGCACTCTGCACCTGGGGCTGGTATTGAGACTTTTCTCTCTGATGTATCTACATTGTTATCTCATCCCCTTCTAGCAAGTCTGGTGAATGCTAGCTGATCTTACTAGCCTAAGGAATAGAGACTGTTTTCATTTTGGCAGAGTTTTCAAAGCTGTAGCCAAAAGCAATGAGAATTTCAGATACCTGGGGCAGGCCCATGGGATGGGGATAATTTTGGTCATAAGAGCCTCTGGGAACCCAGGAGTCTGCCTACATCCCACTTGGTGGTCCTGCTGCATTAGGCCCTAATAGGGAGCTGGAGGTGGACTGGGGGTCCCCACCAAGAACACAGATCTACAGTCCAAGGAATACGAAAGCAAATAAAACTAGAGACTGGTTATATTTTATCAGAGAAAGATTTTTTTTTCCCCCAGATCCTCTTTCCGTGCACACTCCTTCTCATTTCTTTCCTCTGTCTCTAGAGATTCACCCCAGGAACATCCCTCTGACAGCTCACCCTCCCCCCTCACAAGGAAAGGTTTGTGTTTCTCACTGACATTGGACACAGACCACGGAATACAAGAAGGTATCTTGTAAGCTCTCACCACGTGTCATTGATTATGCATCAAATGAGGCTGTATGTTTACAGACTTATGTTTAAGGTGGGGAATGAGATTTGAACCCTTCAGTGCACCAAACATGGGTTAAAAGTGAAGAATCCAGACATATTCTATGGTTCAATCATACGAAATTCAAGAGCAAACAAAACTAATCTATAGAGAGATCCATTAGGACAGGGGTGGCTGGGGGTGGTGGGGTGGGCTGAGAAATGGTTGGAGGGGCCTTTACGTCACGATGGAGACATTCTATGTTTTTATTAGGGTGTGAGTTACATGGATGTAGATATTTGTCAATGTTCATGGAACTGCCCACTGAACGTCAAGCAGGAAGCAGTGAGAAATGGCCTGAGAACCACAGTCCCTGTAGGTGTAGGAGGTCCCTTATGTCACGGAAGAGACAGGGAATTTCCACGTAATCCAAGTTCTCACCAGGCTGTCTACGCAGTGGAAAAACATGTAAAATGTCAGCCAATTTTCCAGACAGTTTCAAAATCCAAGGACGTTTGTCTTGGTGCCCCTGCGGCCTATGTCTTTTCAAATGTTTACAGAGTATTTACAGCAAGTAGTCCTCCGGGTGGCAGTTGTAATTAGGAAAACTGGCGGCGAAAATGAACACATACCATAAAAGACAGATAATTGCTCCACTGTCATATACAATATTATTATCAAATGGTATTCACCGAGACAGCCAATTGGTCCCTACCAGCTCCATCTTGTTGTTCTAGGAAAGACTCTCCCCGCTTCCTTGTTACCCTGAGGATGAAGCTGCCACAGCTCGAGAAAGATATGCCATATGGTACTTAACATCAGAATCAGAATGAGCTTGTGCCTTTTGTGTGAGATGCTGAAATTTATTAGAAAATCAGAAAGCCTCATTTCCACCGAGTTCCTGAGACCTGCCATCTGCTGCATGAGAAAGAAAATGGAGATTTTTTTTTTTTTTAACCATTTACTTATTGTGAAATGTGAGAGTGCTGGTGTGTTTAAGAAAGCAGGGCTGGGGGCCGGGTTTGGTTGGGGGGGGGGGTGCATAAGAACAAGCCAGAGCAAGCCCACTTGGCAGGGAAGAAAGAAGACTGTCAGCTGAATGGTGGTGGCAAAGGCTTGGGAAGCATAGTTATGGAAATCACCTATTCCAGAGCGTTTCCCTCCCCCACTCCTGACCACATGTTCCTTCTACACAGGAACAGCCCCTGGGGAGGCCAGCTTTCAAGAATAAGGAAAGTCTCTGTTTCAGAAAGGAAGAAGAGGGAGCTTCAACAAGCACCAGCCTCTCTGAGCATTAGGTCTCTCTGGGGAGAGAGCAACGCAAGCAGGACAAGAGGAAGCAGACAAGGAGCCCAGAAGGCTGAAAGGATGGGGCGGCAAGGGGGTTCCCAGAGGGAGATGCAGGAGGGCGGGGGGGGGGGGGGGGGGGGGAGAGGATCTGATAGGGGGCGGGGATGTGGTACCCAGTGAGAAGGAAGACATCTTCCAACGTTGTTAGGAAGCTTACTGTCATGTTGGGGATACAAAGATAAAGCTGTTTTGTACCATCAGGAGGGCGTGTCAGATGCCTGGGGATTCATTTCCGGGGGATGCCTGTCGTCGCTGGCTTCACTGGGTTCACAAGATGCTGGCTTGACCCCGAGTCCCTGTGACTGTCCTGTCTCTCCACAGAGCCCTGCAGCCCAGAGAGCTTACTTAAGCCTTTGCTTCTATTATAATAATTTATTTTTACTCTTGCTTTTACATCAAAGCTTGGCATGTCTATAGGAACTGCTGTAGGCAACTTTCACCGATACGGTTAGTGCCCAGGTCTCTCAACTCTGGTCACAACACTCAGGACGTCAAAACCTTCTAGCAAATAGGCTGCGGAAGCCTGAAAGGGAGCAGTGATGGTGAGGGTTGGGGGTGGAGAAGTAAAGCTTTAAGGCACCAGGGAGTTTCAAATTATGACATTATAGAGTCAAGTTCAGGTCAAGGCCGGCCTTTCCTGGACCACATCCAAGGAGGTTTAATTAAAGAAGAACTGAAAAACCCTCTCAATTGGCAATCTCATCCAGGAGGCGGTCTCCTAGCAGGATCCCAGGGGCATCCTCAAAGTTAAGTTCAGGTTCTAGGCCCTGCTCTGGGGCCATGGGGGGCCGCCCGAGAGTGCAGCCCGTACCCTCAGCCTCCACGCTCCCCAGGTGCTCGTCATCACGCAGGTAGGCAACCAACAGCGTGTCCAAGGGAAGGACGAATGCACACAAAAAGGCCTCGGATGGTCCAGGAGTCCTCATCTCCCACTGAAGCCAGTCCAGGAACCAAGGCTTCAGTCGAGACTGCGTGGACCTTGTTAAGGAGGAATTGACTTGATGGGAGAGGGATCAAAGTGAGTTTCTGAATTTGCAGCGAGATTAAGTGGAAAGCGACCAGAAACCCCAGTGTCCAGCTGTGATCCAGACGTGCTGGTCCTCCGAGCCTTCTCCCACCTAGGGTGGTGATGCCAAGAGCCGCCTCCCCAGTTCTGGACTCGAGCCTGTGAGCTCTGCACGGGCAGAAAGGCGCAGTGGTGCTGTCGGCCTCTCAGGGAGAAGTCGGCGGGGGTGTCAGCCTTGGGGAGCAGGTCCCACATGCTTGCCTGGGCTCAGAGGAGACAAGCGGCCTTACTTTTTACTCCCTCGGCAGGTCAGGGCCCCATCGTCAGCTCCTGGCCTGGGGGCTGGGGATCAGCTCTAATTTCCCTGGGGAGCGGAGGTCAGGGGTATCCGACCTCTACAAGACAGGCTTCCTCTGCAGATGCCTAGGATTCTCCTGAGCCGCTGGGGGGAGGCAGGACGGTGGTGACCACTCAGACCTGAAGACGCAGCGTCACTATGGTAAGGAGCTCTCAGCATCCTCTGTTCTGACCGCCCCCCCCAGCTCCCATTTGTCCAGCAGCTATTAATTGCAGGACTTATTGTCTAAGAAGAGCATCCATCTAACGTCTCAAATTCCTGAGCGCTTGCTAAGCACCAAGTGCCTCTTACCTGTTATGCTGTTTAATCCTGACTACAGTCCTATGGGTCTTCTCAGGTGGTGCTAGGGGTGAAGAACCTGCCTGTCAGTGCAGAAAATGTAAGAGACTGGGGTTCCATCCTTGGGTCAGGAAGAACCCCCAGAGGAGGGCACGGCAGCCCACTCCAGCATTCCTGCCTCGAGAATCCCGTGGACAGAGGAGCCTGGCAGGCTGAGTTGGACGCAACTGAAGCAACTTAGCACACATTGCAAGCACAACCCTGTAGGAGGGGACCATTCTCATTCCTATTTTCCAGATGAAACAACTGAAGACCAGTGAGATTTGGTGAAGGGCTGGGGTCCAACAGCTGATGAGACGTGGGTTCGCCAGTCAACCCCCATAGCCCAGCTCCAGAACTCTCTCTATATAAACCTAAATAACAGTCCTCCAAAAGAGCAAGCGCTCTGTTTTCCAGGTTACCCTGTGAGTAAGTAGGCTGGATTCAGAGATGTTAGGTAATTTACCCAAAGCCACACAGAGACAGAAACCACTCTGGCTCCAGGATCCAAGCTGTTTCTTCTCAGTGGCCCCCAACCTTTTGGGCACCAGGGGCCGGTTTCATGGAGGACAATATTTCCACAAACTGGGAGAGGGGGAGGGTGAGTGAGGGGATGGTTTCAGGATGATTCAAGTGCGTTACACTTGCTACTGCTACTTCTAAGTCACTTCAGTTGTGTCTGACTCTGTGAGACCCCATAGATGGCAGCCCACCAGGCTCCCTCGTCCCTGGGACACTCCAGGCAAGAACACTGGAGTGGGTTGCCATTTCCTTCTCCAATGTATGAAAGTAAAAAGTGAAAGTGAAGTCGCTCAGTCGCGTCCGACCCTTAGCGACCCCATGGACTGCAGCCCTCCAGGCTCCTCTGTCCATGGGATTTTCCAGGCAAGAGTACTGGAGTGGGGTGCCATTGCCTTCTCCGGCGTTACACGTATTGTGCACTTTATTTCTCTTATGATTATATCAGCTCCCTGCTCAGATCATCAGACATTAGATTTTAGAGGTTGGGGACCCCTGCTCTAAGCCACACCCCCTGTCCAGACCTGTGTTACACTGTGGGCTCGATCCCCCAGAAAAATGATGAGAGGCATGGTGAGCAAAATTGGGTATGGACTGTACAAAGGAGATTTAGCAAGAACTTAGCGCTTGCTGGACTTCAGATAAACAGAAAAAATGGCTTCTTTCGAATACTGATGTTTCTCAGAGGTACTGTGGTTACTGCTCGAAGAGTCCCGGAAGGATCTGGATTCTGTCAGCCAATGAGAGCACCTACCTGCTTGATGATCTACTTGTTATGGGGCTAATTCCCAAGTGTTGAGAACTTGGGTGCTATTTGTCATTCTTCCCCATTTCCCTGGGGCCCTCAAATGTATAAGGAGTGTGTCTTGGGGAGAAGCCCTGACCTGGTATGCAAGAAGTAAATACAGAAGGCCTAACACATACCTTGGACAAGTTCTGCAGAACCGGCCTTTTTTTTTGGCTCTCTCTGGGGATAGAGGGAGTCCCCTGATTTCAGCGCCCAGAAGAGAGGTGTGTTTACCGTCAGCAGAGGGTGAGGCAGCTGCTCTCAGACTGTATACTCGTGGTCCCCAGTGATTAGTTATGCCGCCTCTGGGGACCATTGAATGTCAAGCGCCGGGCTGACCCTAGGTCTTCAAACCGAGTTACATCACCCCGTGTGGCTGTGACCCAGCAGCAGACGGCTGGACTCTCCGTGTCTGGGTTCCCTTCATCATACCCTAGGAGCCTTAGGGAGGATGTTTTCACTGGACTTGGCACTTGTATTGAAAGATGGCTAGAATGAATAGTTGCTATCTTTGTTACTGTTGGATTGATTTTAAATGCCTTTAAAAGGTATTTAACGAAGGGCTTCCCTGGTGGCTCAGTGGTAAAGAATCTGCCTGCCAATGCAGCAGACTCGGCTTCAATGCCTGGGTTGGGAAGATCCCCTGGAGGAGGAAATGGCAGCCCACTCCAGTATTCTTGCCTGGGAAATCCCATGGACAGAGGAGCCTGGCAGGCTACAGTCCATGGGGTTGCAAAAGAGTTGTACACGACTTAACAACTAAAAACAAACAAACAAAAATGTATTTAACGATTTTCCTGAGATCATACTTGAGGCTTCAATTCAGTACTTATTCAGTAAGTATCTATTAAATACTTCCTATGTGCCATGGACTGTCTTGGCACTTTAGTTGAAACGTAGATAAATTATATCTACTTTTTGATTCCGAGGAGCTTATAATTTAGTAGAGGGGAGGGAAAAATAGTATATATGTGTGTGTGCATCTATACACACACATTTTATGTGTTGTGTGTATATATGGGCTCATATTTAGATAGATAGGAAATGTGGGTTGTGTGCATGTGGTATTTTAACAAGACAATCCCATGGTGACAAGGATACAGGGGGTTGAACGATGAGCCTAGGACCCAGGGAAGTCCAGCCAGTGGCCTGTGCAGGGAGTGAGAACAGTCTCAGAGACGAGATGGCGATGGAGCTGAGACTTGCCACAGATGACTGAACAGAAGGGGGAAAGGACGATAGGAGAGTGTTGTCTGTTTGGGGAAGGGCAGGAGCTATTTGGGGTGAGCCTAAGCCCGCAGGAATAGGTAACAGTGAACGTAAATGAAGACAGTTCTAGTGGGTGCTTTGAAGGCCAGGCCAGGGTGTGGCCTTGTGAATGGGTCACACACAGTGGGGTGGGCAGACCTAGGAGAAGATGAACAAAGGGGATCGGGCCACATTGTGGTGGGGAGCCGGAAATGCAGCCAATCAGGACACATCTTCTGTCCCCAGAAAAGAGCTGCTAGGTTTTTGGTGTTTTGTTTTTTTTTTTTACTTTTTGGCCACATAGTGCAGCCTGTTGGATCTTAGTTCCCTGACCAGGGATCAAACCTGCGCCCCTGGCAGTGGAAACTTAGCATCTTAACCACTAGACCACCAGGGAAGTCCTCTGCTAGGGTTTCGAGCCCTCTCCTTCCTGGTCGCAGTGGCCTCTTTCCCTTTAAGAAATTCCCATAGATGAAAATCCAAACTTATAAGACAACCTGAGGCTGATATTTGTGAGACAGGAGAATTCTTCACTCTATGAAGATGCTTTTTTTAAAAACTGAGTGCCCTTGGTTCTTTTAAGCCGACTCCATTCATCCACAAGCCCCCAGATTAGGAGCCCCGCATTGTGGACAGTGGGGCAGCCTGTATGGTTTGCATTGCTCTTCACTCAGCAGAGGCATTCATGGGTTCTCTATTTTATTAAAAAAAAAATTTTTTTTTTAAATCAGAAGAAAGGAGGAAGGAAGAAGGAATCTCACAGACGAAAGAGCAAACCCAGTAGAAAATTCTTTTTGTTAATTCCAGTGTTTGCTCTGTGTTATTGGTATCTGTCTCTATTTTCCTCCACTTTTGATGTCTTCCTAGATGGCCCAGTAGGTTAAGACTCCACCTGTAATACCAGAGACATGAGTTTAATCCCCGAGTCAGGAAGATCCCCTGGAGGAAGAAATGGCAACCCACTCCAGTGTTCTTGCATGAGAAATCTCATGGACAGAGGAGCCTAGTGAGCTATAGTCTATGGGGTTGCAAAGAGTCAGACACAGCTGAGCAGCTGAACACGCATGCATGCCACAGACATGCACAGCCCGAGATTCATTTTTGTAAAGAGAATTGTCTTCTCACTGCTGTTTTGATGTGACAGTGGGTGGGGTCCGTCTTTATCCTTCTAAACATTCCTTTGCTACCTTTCTGCTTCTGAACTCTTTGTTCTAACCATATGACTCCCTATTTCCAAGATGATTACAATGAACATCTTCTAGTTCTAATCCGATTCCAATTTGGCTCATATGTTTTCTCTATGGAAATGACTTTGTCCTAAGCTGGGAATGAGCACAACAAACTCCTGAGAAACAGGGAAAGGTCCGACTCATCTCCCCAAGAGGAGGCTACTGTGTGTTTCCTAAAAGTGACCCTTCAGATATCTGTCACTGGGGGTTCCATGCTTCGTCCACCACATTTCTGCTTCATTTTGTGTTCTAGTATGGATCCATCAACACCTGTCTGCAGTCACTTGTGACAGAGAAATTTGGTGAAGAGACATGGGAAAAACTGAAGTAAGTCTATGAAAGGAAAACTGAAAACTCTCAGGTACAATTGGTAAAGCTCCCGTGTTTTGAAGGTTACAAGGATTTTACTAACCTTTTGACTAAGTCAGTTGGTTGTTACTAGGGTAATCAGATTTCTTGAACACACCAAGTAAATACAGAAAAAGCCTGGTTATCTCAATCTGTCTTTAAGGAAGGTCTCTCTATTAATTCCCCAAACCAGCCTTAAAATAGGGCTCTCCTGTGAATAATACAACATTGTATTATTGTTGTCCTGTAGCTAAATTGTATCAGACTGTTTGTGACCCCATGGACTGCAGCACGCCGGGCTTCCCTGTCCTTCACTATCTCCCAGAGCTTGCTCAAACTCATGTTCATTGAGTCTGTGATGCCATCCAACCATCTCATCCTCTGTCACCCCCTTCTCCTCTTGCCCTCAGTCTTTCCCAGCATCAAGGTCTTTTCCAGTGAGTTGGCTCTTTGCATCAAAGTATTGCAGCTTCAGTGTTAGCTTTTATTTCATGAATGAGTTAGCTGTTTTTAATCACAGAAGAGAAAACATCTACGTTATTCGCATGGCACATAAATGGAGCTGCTGAAATCCCACAGAAGAGGGGGTAATACCCCCTTTTTAAATGTAGCCAGAATCTCTCCTTAGGTTTTCTTTAGATAACTGTTACAGTTTTCCTCTCTGCCTCTGTCCCTTAACACTGTTATTTACTCGGCCATATAGCCTCCTGTCTGATTCCTGTAATCTTGGGCAGCTCTTCCACTTTCTTGGAGGCTCCAGCTTTAAAACATCAGGGGATAGGGTTGAATGGGGTCTCAGAAATCTCCTGGTCTTATGAAGAGGGAAGAACGGAAAAATCTGGAAAAATTATTAGCTTCCTCAGTTACTCAAAGGCATGAAAATGAAAAAAATTAGGCGCTGCTCTGCCTATTAAATCGCCCAAAATTTTAAATGATAATTACCAATTCTGGTTAAGATGCAGCAAAATGGGTAATTGCTGATAGCATTTTAAATTAGTGCAATCCTTTGGGAAAGCAGTTTGACAACATGTACCAGAACTATGAAAATGAGGAGATCTTTTGAAGTAGTAATTTTATTCTTGAGAATTGATTCCCTTAGAGACGCACATGTATATGCGTGTGTGTGCCTGTATATGTAACACAGCCTTACATTTATAAATAATAAAAGAAAAAAAATCCTTTAGATGGTCGAAAACAACTAACAAGTGGAATGGCAAAAGAAACATGTACCATTATTCAGATAATAACAAAGATCATGAAGCAACTTGTAAGATTTTACAACAGTGTAAGTAAAAACAACAAACAACAAATAAACAAAAAGCCTCCCCAAGCAAGACAAAATTTACATAACCACTGAATAAACGACGCAAATGAAAAAAGAGAAAGAACAAAATAACGAATTATTCATACTAATTGAATTAGAAAGATGAAATGCCGTAAGACTGACTTTTTCCCTAATACCTACATTTTTTCATTGCTTTTGTAATGTAAAAACCATTGAAAATGCTTAGTGCAATCTTTCCTCACTCCTACCCACATTTTACAAAGGAAATAATTAGATAGAGCTGAGAATTCAGGAGTCTTGCAAGCAGGAGGCTGAATTGAGGAGGGGCCCAGTGGGCCCCACAGCCTCAGCCCCTCTGACCACACACTGCTCACACGTGTGCCCTGACCCCCTCATTTAGGGAAAGGCTGCCTGAGCCATTTCCCACAGCATCCCTGGGGTAATTCGCTTAGAGTGTTGCAAGTCTGGGCTTTGGACTATATAGGCCAAGAAAACTCATTTCCAAGTATTTCGAGAGGAACACTTACGTAATTATGATCAGAGAATGCTTGGACTGGAGGGTGCTGGAGAGGTCATCTAGCCCAGATCTCTTCATTTTTACAGCTGAGAAAACCAAGGCCCAGAGAGGTTAGGGAATTTGCCCAAGACTGCGCAGCAAGTGGGCAACAGAGCCAAGACGAAATGTCAGACGCTTGAAGTGCTCCCTTTGGGCCCCTTCAGCTGCCTTGCCTGGAGAATTCCATGGACAGAGGAGTCTGGGGCTAGAGTACATGAGGTCACAAAGAGTCAGACTTGACCAAGTTACTGTAACACTAACCTGTCTTGGGAACAAAAATATTTGAAGATTTTTTGTTTTTAATGCTGTTACATTGTAAAGGGTGAACTCAGTAAGAAGAGGAAGGAAAAGAATAGTCTTAGATTAGCCCCTGCTTTGGGCCGGACCTCTACCACAACTGATCCTAGTAGCCCAATAAGAACACTACAAAGCAGGTTTTTATCTCATTTCGTCCAGAAGGAAACTTGCCGGAGGTCACAAGGTTAAGTACGAGGACTGGGACTCAAACCCAGACCTGTGACTGTGAAAGCTCCTCTTTCTAATCGGCCACGCTGCCTGAAGCAAGGGCGAGCAACTGGCAACACAGATTTCGGTTCATAACAAGAGTCTGGGTGAGGATGTTAGTCACTCAGTCATGTCTGATTGAGCCACCAGGCTCCTCTGTTCATGGGATTTCCCAGGCAAGAATACTGGAGTCAGTAGCCATTCCCTTTGCAAGGGGATCTTCCTGAGCCAGGTATCAAACCTGAGTCTCCTGCATTACAGGCGGATTCTTTAGTGGGTGAGCTACTAGGAAAGACCTGTCTGAGTGAAAAGCAAGGCGCATTTCTGTAAACTTGGTTTTCCTGAGCTCCTGTAGAATGCCTGGTTCTGTGGAAAACACTGGAGGATGAATGACTCAGATAAGCCATTTTGCCTGGATGGTTTTGTAGTCTGTAGAAATTGCCTGTATACCTCGGACATGGGGACTACTGTCCAAGGCCCAAGGCAGACAGAAACTGGTATCATTTGCTCTGCCATAGCCGGACGGGGGTAGACACACCACAGCCCTGCCCCCTTTGCCTGCCAGGGCGTGGCCAGCCCTAGGACAGGTGGTGAGCACAGAGAACATCGGGTGGACATTGCCGGGAGGGGTGGGTAGGAACCAACTCCGGGGAGAGGGGTTTGCACTCTCAAGGGTGTGGCTGCATGTCCCAGGAAGTCAAGGTCAGTTTCAGCAGGGGCTCTGAGGCCACAATGCTTAGAGTTGAAGCCCAGATGCACCTGGATGTGACCTAGGTGTTTCAACATCAAAAAAAAAAAAAAGTAGCTAACCTCGTAGGGGTTGTTTGACAGGTTAAATGAGATAATGCAAGCAAGACACTTAGAAAAAGAGTGCCTGGTCAGCGGCGAGCACTGAACAGATGTAAACTGTGTGATAGGAGCCGATGCTCACTGTGTTCCAGAGGCGGGTGCTCGGTGGGCTGGGGAGAGGACCAGGGGAGGTAGGGTTTGCCTCCCACTGGACTGGACTGAGTCCTGGCTCTGCTGCTTCCCCGATAGCTCAGATGGTAAAGAATCCGCCTACAATATAGGAGACCTGGGTTCGATTCCTGGGTTGTGAAGGTCCCCTGGAGAAGGGAATGGCAACCCACTCCAGTATTCATGCCTGGAGAATCCCATGGACAGAGAAACCTGGCGGGCTCCAGTCCATAATGTCCCAAGGAGTTGAACACGACAGAGCACTAACATTCACTTTCTGCTGCTTGGGGCAGGCCATTTCACTTCTCTGAAACTCATGATAAAAGGTGAAGACCCTGTCTTTTAGGGTCTCCTAAGGTACCCCAAAGTACATAATAGGTGCCCAGGAGGTGTGATTCCCCCTCCAGAATCCAGGTGCTGCGCTGGGTCAGGTTATATGTGACATTCACAGGCGCCACTTTACCGCTGGTCGGATGACCCTGCCTTCCATCTGGAAGAGGCAGACGTTCCTCTAGGGTGTCTGCTCTGCCCAGAGGAAACCTGGCTCCCAAAATGAGCATCATTCGGTGGATGGCGTTGCCTCTGCTTCTGTCTCCAGACTGATCTCCCCAACACCCATTGTCCAGACCTGCCTGAAGGATCCCCCATACCCGCCAGTGACCAGCCTGGGACAGGGAGGGAAGGACAAGCTTTTGTTGATCGATTTTTGACTGTGAACCTTGTACCGTCTGAGCCTTCGCTCGACTGGTTGGCCCAGAGGAATCTATCCTGACTAAGAGAGTGGGCAGGGTTCAGGAAGTAACTGAAAATGACCAGAAATAGCGGGAGCAGTTAGGCATCAGTGGAGATAAGCCAGCAAGGTGCTGTCTGCCTGTGACAGGCAGCTGAATGGTGCTGCTTAGAGAAGGCCTCTTTCTATTTGCTAGCTGCCTATTTTGGGCTATGCTGGGCGGTCTTTGCCGCACGGGCTTTTCTCTAGTCGCAGCAAGTGGGGGCTGCTCTCTAGTTGCGGTGCGAAGGCTTCTCATTGCGGTGGCTTTTCTTCTGGGCTCTAGGGCTCACGGGCTTCAGAGCACAGGCTCAATAGTCGTGGTTCAGGCTTAGTTGCTCTGAGGCATGTGGAATCTGCCCAGATCAGGGATTGAACCCATGTCTCCTGCATTGGCAGGTGGGTTCTTTACCACTGAGCCTCCAGGGAGGCCCCTACGGAATGCCTCTTGCCTTCCCCTATGTATGGAACAGATATAGCATGACCAGCTATTAAATATCAGGGCTTTGATTGGTTGAGATACTCAACATATCTCTGTAAATCTAGAGGGGAGAAAACCAGCTTCCCATATGTATAGCAAGTAGATGCTATACAAGAAACTTTTCTCCCAGTTTCCACCTTTGGTGTGACCTCACTGTAAATGGTACATTTTTTCTTCCTGCCCCAGAAGGGCACTCCTCACAGCATCCCAAACAAGCAGGCTGCCCTGGTATCTACAGGAAGGTGACTGAGATATTTGAACAAGCGGTGAGGAAAGGTGCCAGGCAATCAGAGGAATGTGTCCAAGGACAGAGAACCAGGTGGGGCCATATCCCAGGTCTGTGTTGCTAGATTTCACCTCTTTAATCTTGAAGTCTCAAAGGATGTGTTTGAGCACTAGACACCTATGTGATCGCATTGGAAAGGCATCTTTAAACCAAAAGCAAAAAGTCTATCTAACAAGCTCAGCCCCCAACAAAAATTGCATATAACTCATAAAAAAAAAAAAAACTGTAGTGCAGAAAACTCAACTCATCAAGTGCAAATTAAGGCAAGATTATTTGCGTGCAAATATCTCCTTCAGGCTACATTTAAATAACAAGTTCCCTGGTGCTTTTAAAATAGAATTATAGCAAAAAAAGAAAACCCCATCAATTCCTAGACAAATTTTAAGAAGCAATGATCAGGTAAAATGAAGTATGTCTCCAGACTTAACGACATAAATTTTACTTTGTCTGAAATAATCAGAAACAGATGTTTCTCCTCGTTGTCTCCATTATCGCTCTCTCATATACCCTAGATTTATAGATTTCTAATCATGAACCACTCTTTCATAACCTCCTGGCTAAAACCTTTACCAAGACTTAACAGTGAGAAGCAACTAATAGATTAAGAAGAGTAAGTTCCTTGGAGTCATATAAACTTTTACTTTTTGCCTAGATCGTTTACTAGCTGTTTGACTTGGGCATGTTTATTTACTCAACAATATTCATTTAGTCCTTAGTATGTGCCAGCCAGAATTCCCAGCCTTGGGAATGGTGATCAAGGAAATAGATGAGGGCTCTGTTCTCTAGGAATATGTATTCCAGGGTGGGGTGGCAGAATATAAACAAGTAAATAAAAAATTAATGAAACGAAAATCTTTCAGATTGTGCTAGGTACCGTAAAAGTACCGGGTACTCAGACATACATATACACGTATCCATTCCCCCCCAAACTCCCCTTCCATCTGGGCTGCCACATAACATCGAGCAGAGTTCCATGTGTTATACAGTGGGCTAGGTAACCTTTTTGCTCTTAAAAACAGTCGAAAACCCCAAGAACTTTTGTTTATTTATTAGTATTTACCATATTAGAAATTTAAATTGAGAAATTTTAAAAAATGGCTGCTCATAAATTCATCTAAAAGAGCAAATTAATTTTAGTTTACTTAATAATGTAATACGCTTATTACATGTCAGCACAAATAACATTTATGTTTATGAAAAATAACATTATTCAAATAAAAAAATTAAAGAGTGAAGTGTCACTGTTTTTAGATTTTTGCAGTCCTTTCATGTTTGAATTGCTGGAAGACAGTTGAATATTCTCCTCTGCATCCTGTCTGTTGTGATGTGAGGTTTTGGTTGAGCGATGTGAAGAAAACATAGGAGGAAGTACTTTAATACTCTTTTTAGGTAATTGTGGAGATTCATTTAAGCCTCACCAAAGCTCCACCAGTGGTCGTCTCTCAAAGATCAGTTACAATCTGTGTGGATGTGTGTTCAGTCTTGTCTGACTCTTTGTGACCCCACGGACTGTAGCCCACCAGACTCCTCTGTCCATGCGATTCTCCAGGCAAGAATACTGGAGTGGGTTACCATGCTCTCCTCCAGGCGAATCTTCCCAACCCAGGGATGGAACCCACGTCTCTTGTCTCTCTTGCATTGGCAGGAGGATTCTTTACCACTGCACCACCTCGGAAGCCCACAGTTACAATATTGAGTGTGAAACCAATGACCTTGGTTTCAGTGACCTTGAAACCAAACACCAATGACCTTGTCCATACTCCATTAAGTGAAAGTTCCGTGGCCTGTGTTACCCTTTGAAATAAATCTTGTCCCATCATTTTGAGCTGTCATGCACTAGTCACTCGAAAACTACTAGCTCCCTGAGTTATGCAGATCTTATGAATGTTGACATGATACAGTACATTATACAATATCAAAATCACATTTGTCAATATCACCACAATCCCACCAGAGCCTCTTAGAATTGGGGAGCTAATGAGCTCACAGTAGCAGATGCAAGTTTTCCAAAATTCCAATTTTCACTTGAAAGCTTGAGTTTGATCATTGGCAACAAATTCTGTCAGTTATTTTCCTTGAAATGACAAGCTAACTTTGTTCTTTTTTAAATTTTTTTTAAGAAAATGTCTGCCAAATATCCAAGTCTGAGTAATCGTTATTTGTCTGTCAGTGGTTCTTTCAAGCAGAAATGATGTCCTATGAAAAAAGTGGCTAATTCGTCTCACAAAAGCAATCGTAGATGGGCTTTCCCTGAGGCGCCCCCTACACTTCTGTATACAGCAAAGTGCTTTCTGTGTACGCGTGCTTCCCACCGCGTCACGAAGAATGTTCAGAACAGGTAGACTCAGTGCCAAGATTTAATAAAGCTGACATTTTTTACTGCATCACAAAGAACAATCTGAAGTGACCCTGACCTTTGTTTTTTCTTTTTTTAAACCATGAATATATAGCAGTGAAGAATACAGTGACCATTTAGTACAGATTGATACCACTATTATTCAAACTAAGGCACCAATAGTTTATCCACCAATGCTTTTGCACCATTATCACAAATATCAACCAGTTACAAGGGCAAGTAACATCTTCATTTTATTATGAAAATGGTTTTGACTTCACAGGCCCCTTAAAGCATCTTAGGGACCCACAGGGGTTCCCTGGAATACAGCTTGAGAGCATCAGAGATGAAGCAAGAGAGTCTTTCTCAGTGAATCATGTCTGACTCTTAGGCTCCTCTGTCCATGGAATTCTCTAAGCAAGAAGAGCAGAATGGGTAGCCATTGCCTTCTCCAGGGGATCTTCCCAACCCAGGGATCCAACCTGGATCTCCTGCATCGCAGACAGATTCTCTACCATCTGCGCCACCAGGGAAACCCTTGGGCCACACGGCGACACTCAGATCTGTTATAAGAATTCCCCAGCTGCCATAAGGGAACTCTCGAAGGAACGGTTTCCCAGGCTTTAGAACCAATCTCGTTTTCTTGGCCTGAAATTTGCTACAAAGTTCTATTTATTTTTTCCTGTGGGCTTTACAGCTCACTCTGAACTCTTAGAAACCATTACATCAGGTCAGTCATGTTGAACAACGTAAGATCTATAACTTGTAATTCTTTGCCTTGCCAGGTTGAATCCTAGAAAGTGTTGCTGAGCAGTGGTGTCCAAGACTGGGGAGTCACTGGAGACAAGTGGTTAAAAGAATATAAATTTCCAGACCCCACCTCCAGGGCTCAGGAATCTGTATGTTTATTTTTCTCCCCAAGTTATTGTGGAAAAGGTGATCTGGCCCTAGTCTCCTGCCCAGATGTTTTGGGTGTCAGTAGCTGGAACCAACTAAAGAGAAACATACATTTAATGGCTGACTCTTTTAGGTAAATACTGACTTGTCGAAACTCCCGAATGTGTGTCCGTGTGGCCACCTACATGCGTGGCATTTATTTTTGAGCCGGGGTCATCTACCTCTTACTTCATTGATGTTTCCAACCCCCAATCTCGTCAGCATGTTTTCCGATGGCCATTTCTCTCTCCTTTTCTTCTTCTTACCAGAGGCTTTGTCATCTCATTGGCAAGATATCAATTAGTTAATTATTTTTTAAATTCTTGGGGAACATATTGTTTCTCTAAAGCGGATCGAATGACTGTATGCCAGTGTGCACTGACTCTGGGGAGGTGTTAGATGCAAGATTCTGGGATCAATAAACAAGGCTGACAGTCTCTGAATAACCCTCTCAGTCTGGGCATGTCTGGCATTCCACGAACGTACAACATATGCCCGAACCACATCCACCTTTGACGCCGTGAGCTCAGCCTACAGGAAAGAAGAGGCTGGCAGACTCAGGCAGGGATGGAGGGTGATGGCCACACGGCAGAGAGCACCCCACTTAAGGGAGAGGTGGTGGCTCGGACCCTCATCTGCCGGGGGCGGGGGGGCCCTTATGCAGCCTCTTGGAAGAGCTGGATCCACTGATGCTCAGGGGCCCCTGTGCCGACATGGACCCAGCAGGGAAAACACATTGACAGAGAGAGACTGGGGCTTCTGGTTCAGTGATTGCAACCGTGGGGACAGGGATCTCCAAAGTGTGTGTATGAGGGGGAGGAGCGTGGATTGAGAAGAAGGCGGAGAACACTGATTTCACCCACCACCACCTTTACAGATAAGGAAATGGAGGCCTACAGGGAGGAAGTAATTTTCCTTCAGAGCTCACTTGTGTCGGGGTGGACCTGGGACGTTTCCTGCCTCCCCGCCTCAGTGGCCGCCCCCTCCCACCCGCCCCCACCGTGGCCCAGACCACCTCTGTGTTCTCAGGACAGTCACAGCCCCTGCTGGCCACAGGAGAGCCTGCTTCTCATTGCCCCCAGGCTTTTCCCTTTGCTCACCCTATTGTATCCTCACCCGTACTCCCACGGGGCTTCCCTGTGGCTCAGCTGGTAAAGAATCCACCTGCAATGTGGGAGACCTGGGTTCCATCCCTGGGTTGGGAAGATCCCCTGGAGAAGGGAAAGGCTACCCACTCCAGGATTCTGGCCTGGAGAATTCCATGGACTAGTCCCTGGGGTCACAAAGAGTCGGACACGACTGAGTGACTTTCACTTTCACATACTCCTGCTAGAAATCTGGGACAAGGATTGTTATTCCATTTTGCAGTGAGGAAGGTGAGTTCTAGAAAGAGAAAGGAGGGTTCAGCCCAGGAAAAACTGGAAGGTTTAGGAGTGAGAAAGGATCTTCAAATACAGAAGGCTTGGGATATGGAGGTGGGACTAGCCCAGTCTGCCTTTCCCCGAAGGGCAGAACTAAGCAGGAGGCATATGCAGGGGATAGAAAAATGCAGGAGCTCTATGGGCTTCAGAGCCCAGATCCTTCATTTGTCAACTGGCTGATGCCAGCGAGACACTGACCTCTCTGAGCATGTTTCCTCAGTAGGACAAGGGGTGATTAGAAATAATCTCTATCCAAAAGCAGATGCTCAACAAAATGAGGCTCAGACATAGGTCTCAGCTCAACCTAAGAAAGAACCTTCTATCAGAGAGAGCTGTCTCTGAATACAAAGTATTACTTGCAGAGCAGTGAGCTTCTTTTTAAGAAGAAACGGAGTTGTGTAGGGTGGGAAATTCAACAATTAGAAAATTTCTCACCTCTCCCAATTCCAAGATTCTGTGATGTGTTCTGGGACAAATTGAAATGTTCTGTACTCATCCCTGCTCTTCAGAGATGCTCTCTGCTGCCTCAAAGCATAAACTCTCTGTCCAGAGTGCTCCTCTTTGCCTACCCATTCCTCAGTTTTGATGAAACCTCCCTTTCTCAGGGAAGCATTTCCTGACCTGCCTCCTTCCCTCTACGTTAACTGAATTGCTAACTACACCTTAGCGATCCACACAAGAGCCAAGCCAAGAGTGCCGGCTTTCTGACTCCCAGGTTCAGTCTCTCTTCACCAGATCTGGTCAGATGTTACAAAACCACAGTCCAGCAGTCACTCCTACAACCCAGCCAGGTACATTGCAAAACCGTGAGATTCTGAAGCAGCTGCTCTACTTGTTTCAGAAGAGCATGATCACTGAATTCCAAGTTTACTACCATGCATTAGGTTCCTAACACGTGCCAAGACAGTGTTGTTTGGAGGTGCTTGGCCTTGCTCTGTGGCTAAGCGGTAAAGAATCCACCTGAAATGCAGGAGTCACAGGAGACACAGGTTCAGTCCCTCGGTTGGGAACATCCCATGGTGAAGGGCATAGCAACCCACTCCAGTATTCTTGCCTGGAGAATTCCATGGACAGAGAAGCCTCATGGGCTTATGGGATTGCAAAGAGGTGGACATGACTGAAGTGACTGAGGGTGAGCACGCAAAGATAGTTCACGATAAGTCATGATCTAGCAGCCCAGGCCAGAGGGTAAGACCAATGTTCTCGACAGAAGTTGGGGAACCACATCATCTACTGTGAAGCGAGCTACCTTCTACTTGAGAAGGGAGCTCTTGGCTCAGACCAGGGCCCAGGGAAAGTGTCACTGGAGAGCTGAGACACAAACACACCAATGCTTCCCATTCCTTTCAATCAGGAATGTTCTTGCTGTATCTTGCCAGGTCGATGGATGTATTCCTGGGGCAGAACTCCAGTTGCTGGGTTTCCATGGTACTGTGATTTATCTTTCAGAGCTTCTGCAGACGTGCAAGATGCCTTCATGACTTATACAGTGTATGATGACGTCATCACCATTAAGCTCATTCAAGAGGCCTGCGAGGTTCTCGGTAAGTCCAAACAGGGCCTTCTTTGCTTTCCGGTGGACCTAGATTTTGATGGGGGCACTGTTCAACCCAGTCCACCCTCCTTTCCTTTCTCCTTCCTTCTCCCTTGCTTGGAGCATACAGTGAGACAGGGCCTGGAGAGGAAGGAGGGGCAGGTGGCCTCTCCAGCCCTGAGCTCTAGGGGGCTTGCCAGCAGGGAGGCGAGGAAGCCCTCCAGCACTTCCAGCCTCTTTGATAATACCCTTCTTTAAGTCCAAGTTAAATTTCCCTTACCCATTCCTCACAGGCAGCATAGCTTTGGGTCATGCTGGGATAGCATTTAGGAATTATTGCAGGTGGACATGGTGGCATCAGGATCGTCACCTGGCACCTAAGACCCTGGGGCAGATGTGTTGGAAACGTGGGTGAGTCAGGAGCTCAGGGCCTTCAGGCCCATTCCTGTGCAACCCCCAGAGGGTCAGGAGGCAGGAATGTGGTTTCTAGCCGGTTTCATGATACTTCTGAGGGCCCAACCAACAGATCTACCATCCTGAGGAGCTCTTTCTGAGACAGTTCTAGATTAAGGCCAGGAAGGACTGATGCTGAAGCTGAAACTCCAAATACTTTGGCCACCTGATGGGAAGAACTGACTCATTTGAAAAGACCCTGATGCTAGGAAAGATTAATGGCAGGAGAAGAAGGGGACAACAGAGGATGAGATGGTTGGATGGCATTACCGACTCAATAGCCATGGGTTTGAGTAAGCTCCAGGAGTTAGTGATGGACAAGGAGGTCTGGCATGCTGCAGTCCATGGGGTTGAAAAGAGTCGGACACGACTGAGTGACTGGACATCAGCATAACCAGCCCAGCAGGTATGCTCAGGAACACACCAGGGCAGCCACTCAACCCACAGGGACAAGGAGCTGCTCTAGAATGTGGCAGGAGTGTGTAAAGCGCCTGTGTCAGCTGAGGCACTGTGTTTATTTCCCCTTCCTTTGAATCTCAGAAGAATTCTCTAATCAAAAGAAGAAAACAAACCAATGTGCCAGCCCTAATCTCATGCACCTGGACCCAATAGAAAAGAAGGCTTTTCACATAGCAATGTGATTGACATCTGCATCCCTTCTTCTGTCCCTGGTCAGCTCCTGGATGCAGAAAACCCTTCTGGGCATCACACCTGGGAGAAGCTGGGAGTATCTGCAGAGCTTGAAGGGGACCTGTTGAGGTTTAGGGAGCTGATGTGTGTGATGAGGAGACCCGCCCCAGCCAAGGGGCTGCTGCCTCTGGTTCATCAGGCCATTTGTCTGAGCCAAGCAGGGGCCAGGGGTGCCAGTGAGAACTGGGGGGACGATGGTGATGGGAAGGAGGAGGAATTCGGGGCACCAACTAGTCCAGCCAGATGTCTGTTCACTCCTAGTCACTTGACACCTGCACCTCCTGATAGAACTCGATAAGGTTGTTTCTGAGGCTGAAAATACGGTGCAGGGAGTAAACTGTGCAGTTGATCCTTAGGCTCCTTGAATTTGGGTTCCAGGGAGCACCGTCTCCAGACAGCTTCCCAAGCCAGTGCCCCACCTCCCCGGGTGGTGGCCCTGTGACAGAGGACGTGGGCAGCCAGCAGGCAGGGCTCCTGCAGCCTCCTGCTGGTCACATTTGAGCAACCCCCCACTCACTCCCCTTTCTAAAGGGGCTCACAGGGAGACTTAGAGAAGAGCTGGCCCAGTACCTCCTGGTCCACACCCAACTCCTACCCTGTCCTGCCTGCCGGGGGGCGGGCTCCCAGAAACCTCTGTCATCACACAGCTGATGCCAGGGGGTGCGGTGGGGCTTGGGCTGTCGAGAGGCAGGTGGGGCGAGGATTTCCTGCGGGAGTCTGACCCCGGGGCGAAGGCTCTTTACAGGGCTCTGGGCCGCCCCCTGGGCTGGGAGCCCAGAGATCCGGCTGCCACATTCACCTCCGCTCTTGAACAGCCGCACACCCACCCCCGGTGCCGCCTCTTGGTCTCCTTGTTTAGCACACCTGCCCGAGAGATCTGGGGCGGGGTCTGGGGGGTGGGGCTTATCTCCTTAAACATGACTTCTTAGGTCTTTTACATAAGTGTTTACAATGTTAGAGAAGATGTAGAAGGGATAGGCTACCCACTCTATTAATATTCTTGAGCCTGCCTTGTGGCTCAGCTGGTAAAGAACCCACCTGCAATGTGGGAGACCTGGGCTCGATCCCTGGGTTGGGAAGATGCCCTGGAGAAGGGAAAGGCTACGCACTCCAGGATTCTGGCCTGGAGAATTCCATGGACTATATAGCCCATGGGGTTGCAAAGAGTTGGACACGACTGAGCAACTTTCACTTACGATGTTAAATATCAAAACTCACAGGTAGATAGATACCCTCTTATTCAAACATGCACTTCCCCACAGACCACTTGACCTGCAAAAGGGAAGCTATTGACTCTTTGCCCTTTCCAGGGAAAGTTTGGTCATTTCATGGATCTGGAGAGTGGAGCTTTAAGAAACAGATATTTTTCAAGATTTTGAAAATCTCTTCTAAATTGAGAACTTCTGTGGACAGAATTGTGTCCACTCTCAAGCTCCTATGTTGAAATCCAAACCCCCATGGGATGGACTTGGAGAGGGGCCCTTTGGGGAGATAATTTAGACAAGGTTATGAGGGTAGGATCCTTATGATGGGATTAATGCCCTCATAGGAAGAGACACTGAAGAGCTTGTTTTCTGTCTCTTGCCTGTCTGTCTCTGTCTTTCCCCACCACACACACACATAATGTAGGGAGAGAGGGAGAAGCCAGGAGGAGAGCTCTCACTAGGACCTGCCATACTGGCACCTTGACTTTGAATTTCTAACCTCCAGAACTGAGAAAAATAAATGTCTGTTTTAGACCACACACCAGGCTACAGTACGTTGCTTAGGCAGTCCTAGCAGACCAGTACAGGAATTCTAATTAGTATTTATGTGTCCAGAAAGAAATACTATATACCTCTAATATCACACCCAGGCTGTTTTGGTGACTATGTGTGATTGTGGATGCCATTGTGGTGTAGCAGTACTTTTGGCAGAGAGATCCCATCACATGCCTGCCCAGTGCACTCACACTTCCAAACCAACCAACACGTTTAGAGGCAGCAACAAGTGTATAGACCAACGTGTAGGCTGACTCACGCTGCCTTCCTACCAAAGGCCAAAGTCTAGTGCTGTGATTTCTCTCTGTCTAGCTTTGACAGTCAGAAGGATATTTTCCTCTCCTTTATCACAGTAACATCTGTTGGCCTATCCCTGAAATGGTGCATAGGTATGGTGAGTGCATTTTTCAAATAAAAAGTTGGGATTCAAAATTGAGTAAACCCATGCATGAGACTTGGAATCAGGATGACCGTGGGAAGCATGGACTGTGTGGCTTCTCTCTCTTCACATCTATTTATTGATCTATAGGTATAGACAGATATAGATCTATCTGTTCCTGTTCTCAGTTCAGTCGCTCAGTCGTGTCTGACTCTTTGCGACCCCATGAACTGCAGCATGCCAGGCTTCCCTGTCCATCACCAACTCCTGGAGTCCACCCAAACCCATGTCCATTGAGTCGGTGATGCCATCCAACCATCTCATCCTCTGTCTTCCTCTTCTCTTCCTGCCCCCAGTCCCTCCCAGCATCAGGATCTTTTCAAATGAGTCAGCTCTTCACATCAGGTGGCCAAAGTATTGGAGTTCAGTCCTTCCAATGAACACCCAGGACTGATCCCCTTTGGGATGGACTGGTTGGATCTCCTTGCAGTCAAAGGGACTCTCAAGAGTCTTCTCCAACACTACAGTTCAAAAGCATCAATTCTTCGGCACTCAGCTTTCTTTATAGTCCCACTCTCACATCCATACATGACCACTGGAAAAACCATAGCCTTGACTAGATGAACCT
Source organism: Ovis aries (assembly GCF_016772045.2). NCBI lineage: Eukaryota > Metazoa > Chordata > Mammalia > Artiodactyla > Bovidae > Ovis > Ovis aries. The sequence goes on along the minus strand of NC_056063.1, from coordinate 20,812,276 downwards.
TTGTTGACAAAGTAATGTCTCTGCTTTTTAATATGCTATCTAAGTTGGTCATAACTTTCCTTCCAAGGAGTAAGCATCTTTTAATTTCATGGCTGCAATCACCATCTGCAGTGATTTTGGAGCCCCCCAAAATAAAATCTGATACTGTTCCCACTGTTTCCCCATCTATTTCCCATGAAGTGATGGGATGCCATGATCTTAGCTTTCTGAATGTTGAGATTTAAGTCAACTTTTTCACTCTCCTCTTTCACTTTCATCAAGAGGCTCTTTAGTTCTTCACTTTCTGCCATAAGGGTGGTGTCATCTGCGTATCTGAGGTTATTGATATTTCTCCCAGCAATCTTGATTCCAGCTTGTGCTTCCTCCAGCCCAGCATTTCTCATGACATACTCTTCATATAAGTTCAATAAGCAGGTGACAATATACAGCCTTGACATACTCCTTTTCCTATTTGGAACCAGTCTGTTGTTCCATGTCCAGTTCTAACTGTTGCTTCCTGACCTGCATACAGGTTTTTCATGAGGCAGGTCAGGTGGTCTGGTATTCCCATCTCTTGAAGAATTTCCCACAGCTTATTGTGATCCACACAAAGGCTTTAGCATAGTCAAGAAAGCAGAAATAGATGTTTTCTGGAACTCTCTTTTTTCGATGATCCAGCAGATGTTGGCAATTTGACCTCTGGTTCCTCTGCCTTTTCTAAATCCAGCTTGAACATCTGGAAGTTCACGGTTCATGTATTGCTGAAGCCTGGCTTGGAGAATTTTGAGCATTACTTTACTAGCATGTGAGATGAGTGCAACTGCGTGGTAGTTTGAGCATTCTTTGGCATTGCCTTTCTTTGGGACTGGAATGAAAACTGACCTTTTCCAGTCCTGTGGCCACTGCTGAGTTTTCCAAATTTGCTGGCATATGGAGTGCAGCACTTTCACAGCATCATCTTTCAGGATTTGAAATAGCTCAACTGGAATTCCATCACCTCCACAGCTTTGTTCATAGTGACGCTTTCTAAGGCCCACTTGAATTCACATTCCAGGATGCCTGGCTCTAGGTGTGTGATCACACCATCATGATTATCTTGGTAATGAAGCTCTTTTTTGTACAGTTCTTCTGTGTATTTTGCCACCTCTTCTTAATATCTTCTGCTTCTGTTAGGTCCAGACCTTTTCTGTCCTTTATCGAGCCCATCTTTGCATGAAATGTTCCCTTGGTATCTCTAATTTTCTTGAAGAGATCTCTAGTCTTTCCCATTCTGTTGTTTTCCTCTATTTCTTTGCATTGATCTCTGAGGAAGGCTTTCTTATCTCTCCTTGCTATTCTTTGGAACTCTGCATTCAAATGGGTATATCTTTCCTTTTCTCCTTTGCTTTTCACTTCCCTTCTTTTCACAGCTATTTGTAAGTCCTCCTCAGACACCCATTTTTCTTTTTTGCATTTCTTTTTCTTGGGGATGGTCTTGATTCCTGTCTCCTGTGCAGTATCTTTATAGCTGTAGATATACCAATATAGATTCAGATATTGGGGCCTCCGGTGACTCAGCTGATAAAGAACCTGCCTGCCAGTGCAGGAGATGCAAGAGACATGGGTTAGATCCCCTGGAGAAGGAAATGGCAACCCCCTCCAGTATTCTTGCCTGGAAATTCCATTGACAGAGGAGCACATGGGGTCACAAGGAGTCAGACATGACTGACTGTGCACGCACGCACCCACCATAGATGTGTATGAATAGTACCCACCTACTGGGTGGGCACTAGGTCTTTAGAGAAGCCTTTGGAATCAGACAGATCTGGGTGAATGTCTTGGCTGGCTGGCTGTCTATCTATCTTCCATAAATCAGAGAGAGCAAGGCCCTGATGGAGGAGAGAAGTCTGCAGGAAGGGCGTTTCATTGTTTCACAAAAGACGCTGGTCAATCGAGACAAACTCTTCCCTTGGACAAAGGATAAGCGCATGCTGGGTTACGAAGGACTAGTTAGTACTTTGCCTTCCTAACGGGCTCCAGAATGCCATTTCTCTACCTTTAAGCAATTGTTGGGACTTTTCCAGGCCACTCTGCCACTGCATAGCTGTGCGCTTTCTAATTAGCATAATTCAGGGAGGCACCAGATGGCAGGTTGGGCCTTGCATAAGAATCGCTCTGTGTATGAATCAGCGCCTACTTAGCGTGTAAGTGGGTTATTAGTGATCTGAAGTGACAAAATTCAAAACAACACACCACAGCCATTTGGCACAGCTGTGCCCGTCTAGACTTTGCCCGCTAAGAAACCAGCAGTAAAACACATTTCAACAGCTAGCCATCAGCAAGTGCCAGCAAGCCTTCTCTGCACCTAGCTCTATTAAAAAGAAGAGGAACAACATAACATTTCACAAGGTCCTGTAATCAGGCGTTATCATTTGATCTTTACTGTGACTCTCTGAGGTGGAATAAACAGCCCAGATCCTGCGACCAACCAAAAATGGGGATACAACTCAGGTGTCCTGACGCCCAGGCCAGCACTGTAGCTGGTGGGCAGGAGGAGTAGTGGACTGGGTGGGCACAAGATCGCTTGTTTTTTTTTTTTTTTTTACAATATTTATTTATTTGGCTGTGCTGGGTCTCAGTGGTAACATGTGGGATCTAGTTCCTTGACCTGGGATGGAACCTGGGCTCCTGCATTGAGAGTGCAGAGTCTTAACCGCTGGACCACCAGGGACGTTCCTGACAAGGTCTTTGGAACTGGGCAGCCCTGGGTGCACTCCTTGGCTCTGCATCATCCCTAATAGGGTGAGCTGGGGCAAATTCCTCATCGGTAAACATTGCTGGCACCTACAGCACCTACCTCTGGTGGTTATCCTAAAGAAGAAGTTCGATCATGTGAGCCAAGTGCCTTCCACTCAAAAAAGCAGGCCCCTCCCTCCTGAGCCCAACCGGTGGACCCCTTGTTGGGCAGACTTCTCTGCTCCAAAGCTCACCAGGAAGCAGGCAGCTCATACCAGGTGTGAGCGACGCGGCACGTTGGCTGTAGACAGTCTTCCACCTGAGCTGCCTGCAGCTGTTTCCCAGTTCTTTTTTATTTTTCCCCTACTACCTGATACACACATTGCTATACCAGGAATCAATCCCCCCCCCCCGCCCCCCAACTGAAAATCTGTTTCCTCCTTGTGGGGCTTCCCTGGTGGCTCAGACAGTAAAAGATCTGCCTGAATGCAGGAGACCAGGGTTTGATTTCTGGGTTGGGAAGATCTCCTGGAGGAGGGCATGGCAACCCACTCCAGTATTCTTGCCTGGAGAATCCCATGGACAGAGAAGCCTGGTGGGCTACAGTCCATGGGGTTGCAAAGAGTGGGACATGATTGAGTGACTAACACTTTCACTTTTCCTCCTTGTAACCTATGGTACCAACATGGAGAGCTGTTCCTTTTTTTTTTTTTGCCTTCTATTTTTTGGCTGTGGCATGTGAGATCTTAGTTCCCCCACCAGGGATCAAAACCTGTGCCCCACCCATTGGAGTCTTAACCACCTGGACCGCCAGGGCAGTCCCCTTCTCCCTTCCTTAAAGGCCTCTGCCTCCTCACACAAGATGTTCCCATCTGCTATCTCATGCCTGGTTGAAGTAATATTGTTGAGAAGAAGAGTGCTCTAGAAGAATGGTTCTTTCCAGGTATCTGAAGCTTATTCCTTTGGGTACCCAAGCTTTGGCGGCAGGGGGGTGGGGTGGGTGGGGAAGACCCATTTTCAAAGGAAAAATCTCGAAAATGCGTGGCAGTCCCTTCCCTGTCTTGTGGAAGAGCACGTGCTTTTCTGGGTGCCTTGGGTGGGTCCCCAGAGGAGCAGCTCTTGTCGCTTGTTTCTGGGTGACAGGAGGAGGACAGAGATTGTGGGCAGGGCAGCCTGGAGAGGGCCCTTTGCCCAGAGAAGGCCCAGTGCAGGCAGCGGCGGCTCTGGGCCCTCCTGGGCCTTACCAGGTGTCCCCTCCCACCACCCACCCTGCACAGCCTACCTCTGCTCTTTCCAGTCCCTTGAGCTGTTGCCCAGCAAGTAGTAAACATTTCCTGGTGATGCTGAAAAGCCAAGCTTGTTAAGTCAGAAAGTTTGAGCTTATACATCATTCCAACTGAAAAGCTTCCCAGAAGGCCCTACAGCTCTCTCTCCTGGGAAGCCAAGCACAGACACTCAGTGAATGTTATTTTCCTGCCATCCCTTCTATTAAAAACAAAAAACAAAAAACAAAAAACACTTTTTAACTTTTGGACTCAGAGGGAGAGGGAGAGGATGGGATGATTTGGGAGAATGGCATTCTAACATGTATACTATCATGTAAGAATCGAATCGCCAGTCTATGTCTGACGCAGGATACAGCATTCTTGGGGCTGGTGCATGGGGATGACCCAGAGAGATGTTATGGGGAGGGAGGTGGGAGGGGGGTTCATGTTTGGGAACGCATGTAAGAATTAAAGATTTTAAAATTAAAAAAATTAAAAATTAAAGAAAAACACTTTTTAATAGAATTTTTCATACCCACACACACAAATCAAGAGAATTGCACACCGAAGCCCACATCCCCCTCACCCAGCTTCAATCAGTATTTTGCCAATCTCGTTTCTTCTCTGTGGTTCCTCCTCCCTTATTTCTCATTTCGTTTTTGCTGGAAAATCTTCAAGCGAATCTCAGGTTTCCCATAATTGTGCCCTTAAATATTTCAGTATGAATCTCTCACAAGATAAAGGCATTTTAAGGCATAACCATAATGCCATGATTCTACCTAGCAAAGTTCTGAATGTTCCAGAGACCCGGGAGCCAGCTGTACCTTGGCTGGTGGTGGAGAACTGTGGTCTTCTGATGTTAGATTTCCTAAGGTTTTTTCAGGACAATCAGGGAAACCTTTTTACTTTGACATGATTTCAAACTCACAGAAGGATTGTAAGAATAGTACAAAGAATTGCCGTACGCTCTTCATCCGTATTCCCAAAATGTTAACATTTTACCATGTTGGCTCTATCCTCTCTCTCTATCTATGTTTTTTCCTGAATCGTTGGTATGTTAAGAAAATGATGTTTCTTTATTCCAAAAGTGCTCTTATGTAACCAGTTCAGTTCAGGAAATGAATGTCGCTATGGCGATGTTATCTAAACTATAAACTTGATTGAGATTTCCCCAGCTTTCCCAGTAATGTCCTGTAGGACAAAAGAACACCCTGGATCAAGTTGGTTGTCACTTTTCTTTGACTTTCTGGAGTTTGGAACAGTCCCTGAGTCTTTGTGTCTTGTAACGTTGACATCTTTAGAAAGTGCTAGTCAGCTATTTTGTAAATTTTTGATGTAGATCATTGTTTTAAAAGTCTTTTTTGATTTTGTTACAATATTGCTTCTGTTTTTATGAGGGTTTTGTTTTGGTTTTGGCCACAAGGCACTTGGGAGTTAGTTCCCTGACCTGGGATTGAACTGGCACACCTACACTGGAAGGCAAGCTCTTAACCACAGGACTGTCAGGGAAGTCCCCTTGGCTAGCTATGTTGTAACATGCCCGTCAACTCAGGATTATCTGCTGTCTTCTCGTGATTCAGCTCAGGCTACACTTTCTTGGCAGGAAGACCAGAGGGTTATGTTTTGTCCTTCCCAGTTCATCATAGGAGACATCTTATGCCTATTTGTCCCATTAGTGGTGCTAATTTGATTGCTTGATTTACATGGAATCTACCAGGTTTCTCTGCTGTAAAGTTATTATTTTTCCCCCTTTGAATAGTATCTTATGAGAGAGACTTTCAGACTATGTCTATATCTTGTTGCCTCTCAAACTCTCCCTTCCCTAATTTTAGTATGCATTGGTGATTCTTATTTGAATCCATAATTATAATGTGGTCAAATGGTGATTTTTTTCTAGGCATATCATTCCTTTTAATTCATTAGTTGAATTTCTACTATCAAGAAGAATTTTCCCTATCTATACCAGTGTGAACTCCTTATGCTTATTTTCCTTAATAGGCTATAATCTTATATTTTTGTTATTCTGATGCTCAAATTCTCTCTCTCTCTATCTGTATCTGTCTGAAGCTGGGATGGGTTCTGTGGTCTTCTTAGGTAGCTTTCCTAATCCACACCACAGGCTTCCTTCTACTCTTCTTCTTTCTCATACAAAGAGAAACCTGGTTCCCATCATTTCCCACATATTTACTTATAAGTTTAATCCTTGGGCATTCAGAAAGTCAGTTCAGATTTGCTAACTCACATCGCTGTGGGAAGGAAGCCTACTCACATAGTCAAATATTTATTTAAAGTTCGTTTTGTCTTTAGCCTAAAGGACACAGTCAAAATCCTGTGTTCGGAGTTCACTATTTTTTTTGCTGCCTGGGCTATTTGGTTGCCCCCTAGGTTATTAGGTTCTTCAGAACTTTTCTATTGAAATACTATTTTGTTCATTTGTCTCTGTTTGTATTCCATCTTAGAGTTTTCTCTATCCTTATTTATTTCTTCAAGTGTCAGAATCATTAACATGATGCCCCAAACCAGAACTGTGCAAAACTTTTGCTCAGAGAAGTGCCCCTCCCTACGCACGCACACTCCACGATTGTTCTATTTCCACCCATTCCCAGCGTCCTGTAGGTCAGGCATCCCCAGCCTCTGGGATCTAATCCTGGATGATCGAGGTGGAGCTGATGTAATAATCATAGCAACAAAGTGCACAATAAATGTGCTTGTTCAGTTCAGTCCCTCAGTCGTGTCTGACTCTTTGCGACCCCATTAACCACAGCATGCCAGGCCTCCCTGTCCATCACCAACTCCCGGAGTTTACCCAAACCCATGTCTAGAGAGTCGGTGATGCCATCCAACCATCTCATCTGTCATCCCCTTCTCCTCCTGCCCTCAATCTTTCCCAGCATCCGGGTCTTTTCAAATGTGCTTGAACAAACCTGAAATCATCCCCCTCCTTCCTGGTCTGTAGAAACATTGTCTTCTACAAAACTGGTCCCTGGTGCCAAAAAGTTTGGGGACCACTGCTATAGGTAACCAATCCCAGTAGTTTCTGGTGTTTATCTTTGCACAAATAAGTAGATAGATGCGTATTTCCTTATTGCCCCTTATTTACTACACAAAAGACAGAATACTAAGCATGTTTTAGACTCTCCTATACACTGTCAAAAAATATGCTAAGGCGTCTACGACTTGTCTTTAGTTCTTTCCTGCATTGTCTTGTCATTTCCTACATATTCCTGATGTCCCGTAACTTAGAAAACTCGGGGAATCCTAAATTCACTGAAGGGAAACTGTCTAGCTACACAACGCAGCGGCTGGTTTTGAAAAGTGACCTTTGTCTTCTCCTTGACAAGCATTCTCAACTACGAATCCTAGAGGAAGCTCCAAGCCCGGCAGGGATGGGAGAAACCACACCCAAACCCAAGATGGTTGCTCAAGAAACAGTCAGAGGTCCTTTCCTATGAATAGAGTGGGATGGGCAGAAACAGAATAACCAGTGTCTGGAACAGCAACTTCATGGATTTTTGTACCTTTATAGAACCTAAGAGTCAAGCAGACAGTGTTTCTGCACAAGGCTGCCACGGCCACTTTTTTTTTTTTCTAACTTTTTAATTTTTTTAAACTTTTAAAAATATAGATTTATTTATTTTAATTGGAGGCTAATTACTTTACAATATTGTAGTGGTTTTGCCATGCATTGACATGAATCCACCACGAGTATACATGTGTTCCTCATCCTGAGCCCCCCTCTCACCTCCCTCCCCATCCCCTCCCTCTGGGTCATCCCGGTGCACCAGCCCCGAGCACACTGCCACTTTAAGACCCAACTTTCCACACAGCCCCTCCTGACAGAGGTCCTGGGGATGGGGAGGCCTCTGGGGTTGTTTTCCCAGCAGGTGACAGGATGCACCTGCTCAGAGCTTCAGCCTAGGGGGCCCACAACACAGCTATTTTTTTTTCTCACCTTGAATAAGCTAGATTTATCAATAGCAGGAAAGGAGGGGTGGAAGGAGGAAAGAGGAAGGAACAATTCCACATGTGTCCATGCACTCTTCAGAAGTTCTTTTCCCCGGGGCTCATCACCTTTGGAAAAGACACGAGTGGAGTTTAGTATTTCACCTGGCCAGGGCTTGTATTTTGGGTTCCACAGGGGTCTCCATGGAAGCCATTCTGAAACTCTTTGGGGAATACTTCTTTAAATTCTGCAAAACGTCTGGCTATGACCGGATGGTACGGACACTGGGGGGAAACCTCACAGAGTTTATTGAAAACCTAGATGTCCTCCACAGCTATCTGGCGCACTCCTATCAGGTAAGCCCATCTGGGTCAGAGCTCAGTGGCCCTGAGAGAAAGCAGGTGCTTCTAGCAGTCCTGGGTCATCTCGCCACCTCCCCTAAGAGGCTGCAGTTGCCAGGGGCTTATGGAATCCTTGGTGCATGGCATCAGTGGGGTGTTTTCTGGGGGCACGAATGGAAAATGAAAACTTGTTGGCTACTTTTATAAACTGGCTCCAATGATCAAAGAAGGGCAAGCTGGGGAGGTTGACTTTGTGCTGGGGGACAGCCCCTGTTGATGGTAGCTGCTGGGGGTTTGACATTAAGTCCAGAAGATTTAACAATTAATCACAACGGGAACAAAGACTGGGAACCAGTCAGGTTTCAGGGGATTTGCAAATTCTCTCCTCAGGTTTCCTGGCCTAGAAGGAGCTGATAAATAACTTGTGCAGCCAGATTCATTCATTCATGTATTAGATGCAATGTCTTCACAGGGCCAAGAGCCGGAATCTGACACCACCCAACTCTGATTAACCCATGGCGTGACTACCTGAGGTGCTAAACTGATTTCCCTACTGGGATCTGTCCTGCAGGAGTTCAGTTCTTGGTTTTCCTGTTCGTAGGCATCGGTGGAAATTTAAATGGCCAGGCTTTTTTTTAAAAAAGGAAAATGCTGTACTAAAGAGGCAAAGTGGCATTTGCACGTCATAATAATAGCTTATTATTTTATATAAAAGAGTTGATAATTGTTTTTAGGGCTCTTTACAGTTTGCTAAGCTTTTTCTTCACCATTTCTATACTGAATGCTCAGACTACTCTTGAGGGAGTTCCCAGGTGGCTCAGTGGTACAGAATCCGCGTGCAGTGCAGGAGATGAGGGTTTGATCCCCAGGTCGAGAAGATCCCCTGGAGAAGGAAATGGCAAGTCATTCCAACATTCTGTCTGAGAAATCCCATGGACAGAGGAGCCTGGTGGGCTAGTGCATGGGGTCGCAAAAGAGTCCAACATGACTTAGCGACTAAACGATAATGAGAGGAGCAATAGACTAGAACTTCTCGGTGTCAGTGAGGACATTTTGCATATAATGAGATAAATAAAATATATAAATGTTATATGAGCTGAAATAAAATGTATGCAATGATATCTGATAGATTTCCAGGCAAAAGATTATAATCATCTCTTTAGGCAAAAATACAATAAGATAAAGCTGACTTTTTCTTTATGTCTATCTCTAGTAATCTGGTAAAATCTTCAGGTTTGTATTTCTGGTTTTAACTGTTGCCATTCATCTTGTTATTTTTTAGCTGAATTTCATTTGAGTGCCAATTATGAGACAGATGTTGGGCTGAGTAGTGTATAAACATTGAATTATCCTCTTACCCCTAAGATTAGGCACTCTTATTTTTCCCATTATACAGATGAGAAAACTGAGGTCCATAAAGTCAAAGTAACTGTCCCAAATCGCCCAGGTTGTGGGGGTTGAGTCAGGACCCATCCCCGGGTGTGTCTGTCTCCCAAAACAATGTTCTGGTTGGCTTCTCAGTATTTTCCCATTGCCCTGATTCTCCACTTTTATAAAATCACGTTTCAGGTAAAATATAAAAGCACAATCTTAGTATTTAGAGAGTTGGAGACATGACCAGAAGGATTAAAACACCAGCTTCAAGAACTGTGTCTAGGAAGTAGCTGAGGCTCGGGTGCAAAGTGAGGGTAGAAATGCTAGCAAAAGCTTGTGTTTCATTTCAGCCCTTTTGCATTCTATTATTATTGTTATTTCTCACTAGGTAGGCTTTGGATATAATTTTTTAAAGTAACTTTTTCCTGTTTTATCATATTTTTACATTGTGCTGCCTCAAATCTTCTTCAGATTACTCAAATGTAAGCATGCCCATCTATACTCTATGTATATGCTTTTGGAAAGATAGATACTTGGGGGAAAACCCTCGTTTTAACTAGCACCCCCTCTTTACCTCCTTCTGACTCTCTCACCCCCACCCTCCACTACCACCACCACTGTGGGAGGGAGCAAAAATCTCAGAAGGAACCCACGTCCTTAATCTCTTCCCTCACTTAGGCCAAAAGCTGTGAACCCGGGTGCTGAGCTGCTTACTACCCAAGGGAGCAAGAAAAGAGCTACTCTCAGGGATTCCCCTTGACATCCCCCCCCGCCCCACCGAAATAACACCCCAAATTTTTCACTCATCCATAGGGATTATCCTGACATCCTGGCACCATCTATCATGAGATGGTACATACTTGGATGTCAACATTTATTCCCAGAGCAAGATGGTCTCTTCGGATGTAGCCTTGATTTTTCAGATGTGCAACACTGCAGCACAGATGGCCTTATGTTTCCAGAGCAAGAGACGAACTTTTCTCCACTTGCCAATTCCTCCAAGCTCCTGCTCATTCAGACTGAAGATGCTCATGGTCACTTGGTCACAGGCCAAGCACGCAGCCAGCCACCTCTTGGAGTATAGACAGAAGCAGCATGGCATGGTGGAAAGACTCATTTGGGGGGTCAAGAATGTTCTACAGTGAATCTGGCCTTAACCTCCCTGAGCCTCAATTTCCTCCTCTTTACACTTGGCTTCCCTGGTCCCTCAGTGGTAAAGAATCCTTCTGCCAATGCAGGAGGCATGGGTTCAAACCCTGGGTCGGGAAGATCCCTTGGAGATGGAAAAGGCAACCCACTCCAGTATTCTGGCCTGGAGAATCCCTCAGACAGAGGAGCCTGGCAGGCTACAGTCCAGGGGGTCACAAAAGAGTTGTGCATGACTTAGTGATTAAACAACAGCAGCAATAATACTTGCATATAGAGTTGGTTAGGTGATTAGGTATAATATAAAATTCCCGACTCTAAGGGGCTGAAAAATCGTGGGTGTTTTTTTTGGAGGGGGGCAAAGCTTTATTGGAGCCCCTAGTGCAGGAGAGGAGGAGGGCATGGCAACTCACTCCAGTATTCTTGTCTGGAGAATCCCATGGGCAGAGGAGCCTGGCAGGCTACAGCCCATAGGATCTCACAGAGTCAGACACAACTGAACTTATTGACACTGAAGCAGAGGGGAGCAAGAACAAATAACAGGTGCCCTTGCATGCCTACTCCCCAAAGGGAGCAAAGCTTGTTCCCCATATGGGGTGAGGGCAGGGGTATGTCCAGGGGTCGAGCTGGGGGGCTGGCTTAGGCATTTTGCCCACCCCTCTGGTGGTGCTGAGTGCAGGGGCACGCTCAGGACCCTGCTTTTGCTCCTGACACCCAGTTTTTGCTCCTGGCTCTTCAGAAGTAGCAGTAGGGGATTTTTGGTCTCCGTATCTTTTGTCCAGAATTTACCCCAACCGCTTGCATGCACATGGTTATTTTTAGCCCCATACAGTTTCTTTGTATTTTGTTGCTTGAGAAGAGGTGTTGTATAGGCGCAAGCATTGCAGCGACTGCAGCAAAAGGTCCCAGCCTGTCTCATTCCCCTGGAGAGACCCCTTGTTCTTAAGGGGTATGGGGCTGGAGGTCTTTTCTTACGAAACTTCTTCCTGCTAGAAAAGGGTCAAAGACCCCAGCCTATCCTAGAGGTGTAGAAAGTTCCTCCCTGACTGTTCTAAGGACCTGTAGCGACCTAGGCCACTCTCCAGTGGATGTGATTGGAAGGGGGTTGGGGATACAGTTCTATGTGACGTGATAAGTAAGTACTGTTGCTTCACAAAGTCTCAAGAGCATAGTTTAGATAACCTGTATCCACTGGGAAAAATGTACTGTGTCTTTTAAAAAGGAGATGAACGCACCATCCTTTCGTGTGGAGAGAGGGGCAGAGGGGAAGATGCTTCTCCATTACTACTCTGATAGAAGCGGTCTGTGCCACATTGTACCAGGTAGGGGGATGGCTTAACCAGACCCAGAGCTATGAGGTCTACGGAGTAAGGATGTCTTTCCCCATAGATTCCCCAGAATGAGTAAGAGTCGGCTGTGGGTAGGAAGTTCAAGTCCCATCTCTTTCATAGCCTGACTTTTTGCTATCGTGACCATAACTCCCAAAGTTGAGCCCTGAAATAAGTTTCCAAGTACCAAACGAAGGAATGATTTTCATTTCAGCATTTTCATCATGTGAGTTTCCACGTAATTGTGATAACTCTGCATATTATTTTATATCCTTTTGTTGCATTCAGTATTATAGAAAAAGCGCCCTTTCAGAGTTTCACAGTCTGTATTGTTTTTCAAGATTTTTTTTTTTTTTTGCTGTGAATCATTTTTAAAGTCTTTATTGAATTTGTTATTATGTTTTGGTTTTTTTGGCCAAGAGGCATCTTAGCTCCCAGACTAGTGATCAAGCGCACACCCCCTGCATTGGAAGGGGAAGTCTTAACCACTGGGACCTCCAGGGAAGCTCCTCACAGAGTCTTTAAAGCCGCGTCTTCAATGGCTGACTCATATTCTATATCGTAATTAACTAGTCACCTATTGTTGAATTTTCAGTGGATTCTACTCTTTTGCTGTTGCAAACAGTGCTGAAGTGAACATCTTCATGCATGCTTTTCTGATGTTTTATGTTAAAACCCTGGGATAGATTTTTAGAGGAACACTTAAAAAAAAGTGATCATTAATACTTTTAGAGTTGACTTTTTCTTACATTTTCTCTAGAGTTTGTTTAATGAGTTGCATGCCTTCCTGGAAAAAACAAATCAATGAATAGATGCCAAACTAGAAATTAGAGTGGTGGGAATTATATTTAGTGCCTTGTTATAGAAATCGCCACCTTTAAGTTATTATTTTTCGTTTATTAATCTGTCATGTGCTGCCTGCTCTGACACAGGGCCTAGGCTTGGTGGACTCAGGAATATTTGTCAAACGTTGTATAACTTGATTTGCTTTAAGATTTTGCCTTCTGCCATCCCTCACCTGCCCTTCTGCTGCAGGGATCATTGAAGCTGTGGCCAAGGACTTCTTCGACACTGACGTGACTGTGGACATCCTTGACGTGAATCAGGAGGAGGAGAGGACGGGGAAGAAGGAGCACGTAGTGTTTCTGGTTGTGCAAAAGTCACACGGACAGATGAGAAGGGCAAAGCCAAAGGGATCACAAGACAGTCAGGACAGCCAGAGAGGTCGAGAGGTACCGGGTGTGGTGTGTTTTCAGAAAGCACAGTTTCTCTGGGGAGCGACCAGTCTCAGAACAATTGATGCAAAGAACAGAATCAATTGGACCTTCTAAAAGTGGAGTTAGGGCAGGGTGTTTCAGTCTCAGCCCTGCTGACATTCTGGACCAGATAATTCTTCGTTATGATGGGTGGTCCTGTGGGAATTTAGCAGCATCCTTGGACTACCCACTGGATGATAGTGGCACCCAGCTCTCCCCCCACCACCCGGGTTGCGGCAAGCAAAAACGTCTCTGGGCACTGCCAAGTGTCCTCAGAGCAGGAGTGGGAAACAAAGTTACTGTTGGTTGAGAGCCACTGGGCTAAGCTCATTTGAATAAAAATTGGGAGGCTCTTTGGGAATGGACCTTAGCCTGGCACATTTTTGCCTGTTAAAAAACTATCAAGGCCTTGAAATTTGGAGCTTGTGGCTTGTTTTGCAATTCCCATGATGCAAATTGACCTTTTAAGTCCCGAGTGCCCATTTCTGCAGCTGGGGCCAGGCTGGGGGCTGGAGTGAACTCAGAAGCCTGCGAACGGCTGCCTTGCTTGCAGCCTGTGGAGTGACTGTCATCCGTTTAGGGACCATATCTATCAGGTGCATGGCTCTCTGTGTCCACAGAGCTCACAGGACTATCCAGAGAAGTCTGTGATTCCTGGAGCACACAATGTTTGCATCTCAGAGTGTTCAAAGCTTGCTTTGCTCACTGCAGAATCTTCACCCACAGGAAGAGAAGTCACCAGGTGATTTTCCTGTCACCAACACCACCCCCCTTGAGATTTTATAATCTGCTGCCTTATATAATGCTGCCTTTGGTGGAGAAACAGCATGAGGATTCATTGGATGACAGTCTTGGGGCTTATGAAATCTTACTAACGTTGACCTTGCATGGCCCCATTGTTCCTCTGGCCCCATCCTAGCCAAAGGGGCTGTGCACCTCCTGTCACATGACCAGTCACATGACCAGCGGTGTATGCTTCTCTCCCTGCTATCTGCAGACCCCGGAGGCAGCTTTCCTTAGGATAAAAGAGAAATATTTGAGTGTCTCTATTTATGCCGTGAAGGAGTCCCGCTGGGAAGTTATGAGGAACATAGTCATGTTCGGAAAAGGTGAATGGGCTCTCTTGACTTCAGCTCTGAGACCAGGGTAATTGTTTCCTGCACACAAATGGGCCAAGTCCTCTATCATCAGGATGCCACTGATTGCTTTTTCAACCCTGGATCCATTTGAAAGAATTTCAGAGGAAATACTCTACAAGAGAGGGGATACATGTATGCGTATAATAGATTCACTATGGTATACAGCAGGGTGGCTCAGATGGGAAAGAATCTGCCCGCAATGCAGGAGACCTGTTTAATCCCTGGGTCTGGAAGATCCCCTAGAGAAGGAAATGGCAACCCACTCCAGTATTCTTGCCTGGAGAATTCCTTGGACAGAGGAGCCTGGTGGGCTACAGTCCATGGGGTCACAAAGAATGGGACACGACTGAGCGACTTTCACCCCACCTTATGATAGCAGAAACTAACACAACATTTTAAATCAACTATACTCGAAAAAAAAAAAAAACCAAAAACATTTCCTGAGAAGCAATGGGAAAGATACGGAAGGTTAACCCCTTTGGGATAGGGTACAAGCTGGTGGAAGACCCACTTGGCGTGAATCCTGAGGATGGTCACTGATTTCTGCAGAGCTTGGATTTGGTGGGCGTGGTTTATAGCTCCAAAACACTAGCTCTAACTTGCCTTCCTTTGCCCCTTTCACTTGTGCTGGGGATGACACAGAGGCACAGTCTCCCCTGCAGTCGGGGGAAGCTGCTGGAGGGGAGACAGGACTGAGCTCCCGCTGGTGACTGTGTTGAAGAGGAGGCAGATGAATGCTGACGTTTTATCAATAACAGGAGCTTGTGGCAGCTCCTCAGGCCTTCGGGACTGCAAGGCATTTCTGGCCCGGAAGTCTGTAGATAAAAACCATGATGTCCAGGAGTGTGAAGGACGCTCTGTCGGGAGCCAGGATCACAGAGTTCTGGCCGTGTCCCTGGGGAGCTTAAGTGCTCCATCTTCCTCCTGTGAAGCGAAGGTATCAGGCTCTCGAAGGCACGCCCCCGCTGATGTCCGGTCTCACGATCAGCACATAAGACCTGAGTCAGAACAGGGGGCTGGAGACCCCTGGTCATAAACCATGGGTCATGACGACATGTGTCTGGGAGAAGATCAACTGCGCTCAAAGGACTGCATTTTGAGGCCTTCAAGCCTCTGCAAGCGAGTCAAACATGCAATTGACATCCTTTGTCTAGGAGATTTTCATATCAAAAAGGCTCCGTTTCGAATCTCCACGCCCTGCCAAATAGGGCTGTTGGATGAAATTTTCATGTGCCACCCAAAACTGTCAGTCTGCAGAGCTCCATGGCAAATGTCCCTGACGCCGGCCGGGCGCGCGCGCTGCACTCTGCGAGCTCATTGTCTGGCTGTCAGCGTTTCAATGCCGGCCCTGTTTTCATGGCGAGACACAATCAATTGGCCCAGGAACTCTTGAGCGGCGGGCAGAAACTTGGCAGGGGGCAGGGGGGGCGCTTCTCAACCTGGTAGCAAGTTTTCTGTTTGTTTTAATTTGGAAGCAGAATTGCCGTGGCCATCTGGAGATGCTGAGGGAGCTTGAGATGCCGAGGGGCAGGACTGTGCTTTGCCGGGAAAACGTTTGAGATAGTCTCTGGGGTTGGTTGCCCGAGTGTTGTCTGTGAATGAATGGGATTCTTTTTCTCCATCCAGGGCATCTCAGGGACACCTTTGAGCTGATTTATCCCGAGCGGCTCTGGATAGAGGTGAAGACCTTCTACACTGCTTTTCCCTTTCACGTGATATTTGATGAATCAGTAAGGGGGACTTGTCTCTCTTGAACAGGGGATAGGCTGGGGAGGGGAGTAAGTGTCATAGTCAGTCTTTGACAGCTTGTGGGGACTTTCAAGTCCCTGAGGAGTACCCAGGGTTTGGGAGGCTAGGATTTAGTCTGGCAGGACTGCTACCTTCCTTCTCATTGTGGCATCTTCCAGAATGCAGCATCTTCCTGATGGATGTGGAAGGGAGCAGTTCCAGGGGGACTGAACCAGTGGGTGCATGAGCAAATTTGCCATTAGAGAAAAAGAGAAGGGACACTGAAGTCACTCCAGCAAGAGACAAAAGCCCACAGCAGCAGTGGCAGGGTGGGACTCTAAATGTGACCACTCCCCATCTTTACAGCCACCATGGATGGCTCAGTTCCACCAGGCTTCTTTCTGCATCCTGAAGAAGGAGGGAGAGGCCTGTACCCACTGTTCTGTGGGAGGGAAGGAGGAGGGAGAGGCCTGTACCCACTGTTTTGTGGGAGGGGTGGTGGACAGTGATCATTTAAGTGTGGTCAGTTTCCTTGGATAAAAGTGATTGATAAAACTGAATTATAAACTCATTTAAGGGCAAAATAAATTTGGTCCCAAAACTGCCAGTTACAAATGCCTTCAGCCATTCTGACTTGCTCTGATATTTATGTGAATATAAATATATATGTCACATGATCACTTACCAGTAGATGCTGGATACAGATTCTGTGATGTTTGAGGAAACATCACATGAGGGTCACCTCTGGCTGCAAAGAATTTATGATCTGAGAAAATCAAACACCCCTGGGTGAAATAACTATACATTATAAAGCTATGTACTGTGACTTTCCCCCAATGCCATGAGGATATTAGTATTAATTATTATAATTACTGCTACTATTAATATTTAAAATTCTGATCTACTTAAACACTCCCTTTCTTTTTGGGTTTTGGGCATAGAAATAGACAGTTTAACGACCCTTATTCCAAATGGTTAGGTTGATTTCTATAGCCTGACAGAGTGAAGTTAATTTGAGTGTTCCTGGATAACCCTGGTTGGACTTTTTATGTAAAGGACACTTATTTTGTTTTTTCCTTCTGTGTGTTCCCTGGAGATGGCAGTGAAAGGTGACCCCACCTCCATCATGAATTCCTTTCTTCATCCAGATCTGGGTGTCAGGTCCAAGCTACAGAATTTTCTCATTCCTTTATTAGTTAATTCCAAAGAGAGACAAAGTCAGAAGACAGGACTGAAGCTCGGAAAGAACTGTTATCCCCATGGACAGCTTTAACCTCTTTCCTGTGAGTCAAGAAGTGAATGTGCTCTCAGGCCCTCCCATGCTGATCTTTTCTCTTTCAGAGGTCAGCTGCAGGTTTGCCTTTTAAATGTTTCATCACTACCGTGGTATTTGTTTCATTCCCTTCACCCGTAGCGAGTCACAAAGCATGGTGGGCTGTGTTATTTCTAGGGGAACGTTTACTGTTCGGGTTGCTGTCTCTTCCGCGGTCTTACGTGTGTCCCCTGTGGATAGCTGCAGGTTAAACAAGGTTAAATGAGCATTCAGAAGTATGTTCCGGGTCTCCAAACCCAGAAGATTCGATTAGATGAGTACTTCTCCATTGTCCATCCGCAAGTCACCTTCAACATTTTCAGCATCTGCAAATTTATCAAGTCAATTTGTCCTGAAGGCGCGCAGGGAGATGCTGCCTGCAGCCTGGAGAAGTCAGCCCGCGCTCAAACTCCGAGGTAGTAACTTGCTCCTTCCTGGTTGCTCTCTGCCCTGGGAGACCAGACAGAAAGGGAAGAAGCAGTTTTCTAATTTCCTCAAAAAAGTTGGCTAAAAAGTGGGGGACTACATTGACAGCGGCATATGTTTTTTCCATTTGGCTTCATCTGGTAGCAATATATTTTATTTCTTTAAACCATGTCTAGTTTAGGCATAAAGGAACTCTGATTATATTTACATGTAATTATAAAGTTCTGGTTTCTGTTACCAGAATTTTCAGAATACAGGTGGTACTATTTGTACTCAAGTAATGGTCTGTCCTTTATACAGTAACGTGATCATCTGCCCTACTGTTAATAGGGCACACATTTTTGTTTTGGCTTTGTTTCAATTATAGTAAAATTTACAGAATATGAAGTCTACCATTTTAACCCTTTTTCAGTGTACAGTTCAGTAGGGGTAAGTGCATTCACAAAGTTGTGCAAACACCACCATCCATCTCCAGAAGTTAATCATCTTGCAATACTGAAACTCTATGCTCATGAAACACCAACTCCTTATTTTCCCCAACCCCGCATCCTGACAATCACCGCTCTGCTTTCTGTCTCTATGAATCTGATTAATTTAGGTGCCTCATATAAGTGGAACTATATAGTATTTGTCCTTTTGTGACTGTCGATTTTCACTTAGCATAATGTCCTCAAGGTTCATCCGTGTTGTCACACGTCAGAATCCCCTTCCTTTTTAAGGCTGAATTATTGTTATTCCCACATGTATAGACTATACTTTACTTATTCCCTCATCTCTCAGTGGGTTGTTGCGCTGCTTTCACTTTTTGAGTAACGAATAATGCTCCTGGGAACATGGGTGTACAGGCGTTTCATCGAGTCCCTACTTTCACTTCCTTTCAGTTTATATCCGCAAGTGGAATTGCTGGATCACATGGCAATCCTATTTTTAATTTATTGAGAAACTGCCATACTGTTTTCCATAGCTGCTGCACCATTTCATATTTCCATCAGTAGTTCACAAGGGCTCCAATCTGTCTGCTTTCTCATGGATACGTGTTCTTTTCTGTTATTGTTTTGGGTTTTTTTTTTTTAATAATATTATCCTAATGGGTATGAAGTGGTATCTCACCGTGGTTTTAGTTTGCATTTCCCTAACAATTAGTGATGTTCAGTGCCATTTGCATATCTTCTTTGGAGAAATGTCTATTCAAATTATTTGCCCATTTCTCAATCGGGTTGTTTGGATTTTATTGTGGTCTTGTAAGAGTTCTTCATGTTTTCCAGATATTAACCCCTTATCATTCGCAAATATTTTCTCCCACCCTGTGGGGTTTCTTTTCACTCTGTTGATTGTATTGTTGGCACACAAGGTTTTAATTTTGATATTCTCCCATTTACCTATTTTTCCTTTTGTGGCCTGTGGTTTTGCTGTCCCATCAGAGAAATCATTGCCAAATCCAACGTCATGAAGCTTTTCTTATGATTTCTTCTAAGGGTTTCATTGGTTTAGCTCTTACATTTCGTCTTTGACCCATTTTGAATTAATTTTTTAACATGCTACAAGGCGCACATACTTTGAGCTTTCTGTTGGACTAGTAGGTATTGTAGGCAAAAACACAGGCAGAGTGGTGGGGACATCTGAGAGGAAAATGACATGTTCTGGGAACCCTGATTGAACTTTCGAGTGGGATGATGGGAGAAGAGGCTGGTGAGATGAGGACTTGAGCTTTATCCTGTAGTTGGAGACATTTTTTACGTGTCTACCGTGATCAGATTTGAGATTTAGAATGGTCATTCTGGAGCCACGTGAAGGATGGACCAGGGGTGCTGAGAAGATGGAGGCTGGGAGGCCAGGGGATGCCACCCCTGGAGAGCAGGAGGGAAGCTCAGAGTGCTGAGTGCAGCCAAGCACCCTGGGGTGCTGACGGGGGAACAGACTCCTGAGGGAGTTAAGGCAGAAACTGGTGTAGAGGTTAAAAAAGAGAATATTTGGGTAATTATTAGCTTTCTTGCTTAGGTAACTGGTTATAAAGGTGTGATTAAGGAAAGATGGTATTAACTTGAGTACAACTTTGTCAGTATCCTCTTCCATACCTACAGCAGTGTGCTGGAGTTATGGTAGGGACTAAAAATGTCTGTGATAAAAGAGTTAAGAAAAGAGATTTGTAGATGGGACTAAAGGTGAGCCCAGTTGGAAACATCCATGTATAAACACCTAATAGACAATACTAATAATAAATCATTTAACAAGGACTATAAACTGTCACAATTTAGAGGGCAATTTGGCAATATGTATCAAAAATCTTAAAATGAGCATATTTTTGCCTAAGAATATATCCTTTAACAAAATAGCCACAGTTATGCACAATGATGTACTTCAAGGTTCAGTTCAGTTCAGTCACTCAGTTGTGTCTGACTCTTTGCGATCCCATGAATCGCAGCACGCCAGGCCTCCCTGTCCACCACCACCTACCAGAGTTCACTCAAACTCATGTCCATCGAGTTGGTGATGCCATCCAGCCATCTCATCCTCTGTCGTCCCCTTCTCCTGCCCCCAATCCCTCCCAGCATCAGAGTCTTTTCCAATGAGTCAACTCTTCCCATGAGGGGGCCAAAGTACTGGAGTTTCAGCTTTAGCATCATTCCTTCTAAAGAACACCCAGGACTAATCTCCTTCAGAATGGACTGGTTGGATCTCCTTGCAGTCCAAGGGACTCTCAAGAGTCTTCTCCAACACCACAGTTCAAAAGCATCAATTCTTCAGTGCTCAGCCGTCTTCACAGTCCAACTCTCACATCCATACATGACCACTGGAAAAACCATAGCCTTGACAAAACGGACCTTTGTTGGCAAAGTAATGTCTCTGCTTTTGAATATGCTATCTAGGTTGGTCATAACTTTCCTTCCAAGGAGCAAGCGTCTTTTAATTTCATGACTGCAGTCACCATCTACAGTGATTTTAGAGCCCAAAAAGATAAAGTCTGACACTGTTTCCACTGTTTTCCCCTCTATTTCCCATGAAGTGACGGGACCAGATGCCATGATCTTTGTATTCTGAATGTTGAGCTTTAAGCCAACTTTTTCACTCTCCACTTTCACTTTCATCAAGAGGCTTTTTAGTTTCTCTTCACTTTCTGCCATAAGGGCAGTGTCATCTGCATAGCTGAGGTTATTGATATTTCTCCCGGCAATCTTGATTCCAGCTTGTGCTTCTTCTAGCCCAGCATTTCTCATGATGTACTCTGCATGTAAGTTAAATAAGCAGGGTGACAATATACAGCCTTGACGTGCTCCTTTTCCTATTTGGAACCAGTCTGTTGTTCCATGTCCAGTTCTAACTGTTGCTTCCTGACCTGCATATAGGTTTCTCAAGAGGCAGGTCAGGTGGTCTGGTATTCTCATGTCTTGAAGAATTTTCCACAGTTTATTGTGATCCAATCAAAGGCTTTGGCATAGTCAATAAAGCAGAAATAGATGGTTTTCTGGAACTCTCTTGCTTTTTCGATGATCCAGTGGTTGGCGATTTGATCTCTGGTTCCTCTGCCTTTTCTAAAACCAGCTTGAACATCTGGAATTTCATGGTTCACGTATTGCTGAAGCCTGGCTTGGAGAATTTTGAGCATTACTTTACTAGAGTGTGAGATGAGTGCAATTGTGCGGTAGTTTGAGCATTCTTTGGCATTGCCTTTCTTTGGGATTGGAATGAAAACTGACCTTTTCCAGTCCTGTGGCCACTGCTGAGTTTCCCAAATTTGCTGGCATATGGAGTGCAGCACTTTCACAGCATCATCTTTCAGGATTTGAAATAGCTCAACTGGAATTCCATCACCTCCACTAACTTTGTTCGTAGTGATGCTTTCTAAGGTCCACTTGACTTCACATTCCAGGATGTCTGGCTCTAGGTGAGTGATCACACTCAGTACTTCAAGGTAGTTCACTGTATATGGAATGATGAAATAGATATAATATAATCAATGTTAGCTTATTGCTTAAATAAAGTACAGTATAACCCATGTACCCAGCAAACAGTGACACCTATCTATATTTAATGCTATGAAAGAATATCTATTATAGAATTTAAGTGAAAAATTGAGCTTACTCAAAGAAGATGGCTGATAATCCCATTTTTGGGGAGTGAAAAGATATACCTCCAAATATTAACAGCAGTTATCAGTGGTGTGATTGTGGGTGATTTTTATTATTTTCTTCCACTTTTTTGCATTTTCTGCAGTGAATGTCTACTGCTTTTATAATAAGAGAATAGACATAAATTGTTAAAAGTAATAGGTATCTTGAGTCCAGGAAGCAAGCTTTTCCCATAAATTCACTGTGGGAGTGCAGTTGGGGCATGCTGACGCCAGCATCTAAGGGTTGAGTGAAAGTCCTAAAGGAGAGATGGAAAGAGGTAGGAGAAATCTAAGTGAAAGCAGGGTCAGAAAAGTCCCCAGAAGTGAGATAGATTCCAGGAAGCAGGATTAGCTCTACACCCTTAAATGGCAGAAGGGCCCAGTGAGGAAAAGACTTGTGATACAGGAAAGGTAGTTTGGAGGTCATGGACGGGGGTCCCTTCAAGGTAAGAAAAGCAGCGGTGGAGAGAGCTGCTGTGGACAGAGGGGGAGTGCAGGACGTGGAGACAGGAAGAAAGGAGAGGACTTTCAGGACCTTCACGGAGAGGGGAGGAGCGCGACTGAGCCGTGCGAGCAGGGCGGGCCGTGGGGGTGGCGGTCGGGCGCCGTGTGCCCTGCCACCTTGTCCCATCTCTCTCCCGGGCGGAAGGCCAGATGATCTGGACGGAGCCCCTGCGCCGCGTGTTGTACCTGTGGCTCCCCCAGGCTCCGCAGCCTGCAGGAGCTGGAGGAGCGCCGGATGCACCTCTCCGACATCGCCCCCCACGACCCCACCAGGGACCTCATCCTCCTCAACCAGCAGCGCCTGGCGGAGATCGAGCTGTCCAACCAGCTGGAGAGGAAGGAGGAGCTTCTTTCCCCACCATGGAAGTTACTCTGGAAACATAGATAACACAGAAATTCATGGTTTATAAATGTCAGAAGAGAAAGAGACAGGGGTTAGGTGTGGGGGTGAAGGCTGATATATAGAGTGTGGCACCTGAGTTGGGCCACCTTGAGTTCTGCCAAAAAAAAAAATAAGGAAAGGCATTTCAAGAGAATGGCACAGCAAGAATCAAGGTAAGGCACTCTGAGGGTAAACACGGCAGGGTGTTGTACCTGGAACACAGGGGTACATGGTGAAGGGTTGCCTGCTGAGTTCTGAGCGGGTCTCCCTCTGGTAATAATCTCCCCTCCATGGAACTTTCCCTTCCCTTTGTGTCTCCTGTGGTTCAGGCTTTGCTTTAACTCACCGACCTCTCTGTAAGCCGGTGTCCACCCAGACCATCCGGACATCCCCTGGTGCTCTGCACATCCTATTAAGTGTTTGTTTGCACTCTGCTTCCCTAGACTAGGCACTCCTTATGGGCAAGGACTCCTGTTTGCTTCATATCATACGATTCCACCAGCACGATGACCAGCTCATAACAGACACGCAACAGATGTCTGGTGGGTGGATGGTGAATGGTGATGCGGACCAGCTTCCTTCTCCCTGCGCCACGGTCAAATTTGGTTCCTAAAGGCTACTTGAATCCAGAATTAATAGAACTATTATTCTACATCCTTGGCTCTCCCTGACAGCTGGTTTATGTTGCAGGAGAATTTAAAACCTGCACGATTCTCTTCAGTGACGTGGTGACGTTTACGAACATCTGTGCTGCCTGCGAACCTATCCAGATAGTGAACATGCTGAATTCAACGTACCCCAAGTTCGACAGGTTAACCGGCGTCCATGAGGTCTACAAAGTAAGCATGTGGTGCCCTGGGCTGTGTGTGTCCCTGTGTGTCGGGGCAGGGTGCGTACCTGGTGTTGGGTCTTCATTTTTCCTCTCCCCTCACTAGTCTAGGGTTTGGTGTGGATGCCAGAGGGGATGGGAGGAAGAACTAAAAATTTAAAATTTTCAAAAATCCTTCTATACTGCCCAGTGGTAAGTTTGCCTTCAAGAGGCATACTGTTTTCCCAGAGAATACTATGCCTTCATTTCAGCAGCCGGTCTAACCTAAATGTGTATCTAATATATAGCGTTATATGTGGCTCTAATAGACAGCTTGGTCCTCTCTGGGACTTGCCTCTGCCAAAAGCAGAAAGAACTTTTGGCTCCCTTGTGGTATCTCCTGAGTGATTTTTCTTTCTCACCTCACCCTCCCTCATGCCCCTCACATCAATAGAAAATAACCACCAGCTTTTAATATGGTCCTTCTATCAATGTGTGTGTGTTAGTCACCCAGTTATGTCTGGCTCTCTGTGACCCCAGGGACTGTAGCCCACCAGACTTCTCTGTCCATGGGATTTTTCAGGCAAGAATACTGAAGTGGGTGGCCAGTTCCTTCTCCCGGGGCTGGGTGGGGGAGGTGTGGTCTTCCCAACCCAGGGACCAAATCTGGTTCTCCCGCATTTGCAGGCAGGTTCTTTACCAGAGATTGACAAAAAAATATGTAGTGTTATATTTAGCGCGTTAAGAAAACCCTCTGAATTCCCTCTTATTTCCCCCCTCATAGGTGGAAACAATAGGAGATGCTTATATGGTGGTGGGGGGTGTACCAGGGCCTGTTGGAAGCCACGCTCAGAGGGTAGTGAACTTTGCCTTGGGAATGATGATTTCTGCAAAAGAAGTGATGAATCCTTTACCGGAGAACCCATCCAGGTAAAGAGCAACCGAGTTCTTTGCTTAATACCAGTTACCTTACACAATATAGTAGAATTCTATTAGTCTGCTTGGATGGCTCCTGGGTATGTGACATAATTGAAATGGGTCATTTCTCCCAACTTGTCTCTTCTCTTGCATAAAGTAACAGAGATATTAGGATGTTTTTGCCTCTGCTGCTGCTGCTAAATCGCTTCAGTTGTGTCCGACTCTATGCGACCCCATAGATAGCGGCCCACCAGGCTCCTCTGTCCCTGGGATTCTCGAGGCAAGAATACTAGAGTGGGTTCCCATTTTCTTATCCAGGCTATTGCCTCAGCTTTTCCCAAATTTGAGAAGAGGCTTCAGAGTTTGGGGTTATCATGGGGTTAATGCAGGCTTCCTTTGTCCCTAATCCTGGCTTAGTGGATTTCCATCCTTAGGAAGCCAGCTCGTTTCCAATTCCTGCCTTTTTGCTTGGGCATTTTCAACAAGTGGTTCAGGTTGACTAAACAGCCAACTTCTCTTTGCTTAGGGAAGTTGTGTATCCGACATGCCGTCTGACGGGTTCGGAACTCAGGCTGAGGTGTGAAACTGTCTCCAGCCAGCAGGCCAGACACAGTGGTGCCGTAAGATATTCACAATAGCTTTCCCTCCAGCACGTGGCCATGAGCGAGACATCTGCTCGCCTTTTTCACAGGAACACAGGAAGCTGCTTTTCCAAGTATGGAAGTTTGTTCACACTATAAAAGTTGGACGCTTTTGATGATGAAAAGTAAATGCCATCTTCTGTCTGCTCGGCTGAGCCCAGCGGTCCCGAGGTGGTCTGGAACAGTCTCTGTCCTCTAAAAATCAAAGTCCCTTCACAGCTCCTGTCAATCAGATCTGTGCAATCAACTAAACAGCCAGCTAAAAACAAAGCCGGCTATAAGGTGGAGTAGGATTTTCCCTAGCAATAGCCCCTGTGTAGGGGATTCTGAAATGTGCCACGTTCACCATCCCCTTAATGATTTAGAAGCTGAGGAGTACTGCAGGCACTGGTAGTGGTGTCTGTGGCAGTCTTCAGAGCAAAAGCTGGTCACAGGTCATGTCCATGATACTGGCCCATTGCACACACACAGAGACAGCTGTTGTATAAAACCCCCAATGTCATAAATAAAAAATCAGGAAGGGAAGTAATGAGAGAGAAGAGACAAGAAGGTCAGAAATGAGATAAGTGTTTTGGTTAAAAAATTCTAATGAAAGCCATGCGCACATTTGTGCATGCCAAATCCTTCCGGTCATGTCCAACTCTGTGCAGCTCTATGGACTGTAGCCCCCAGGCTCCTGGGTCCATGGGATTCCCCAGGCAAGAATACTGGAATGGGTTGTCATGCCCTCCTCCAGGGGATCTTCCTGAACCAGGGATCGAACCCGTGTCTCTTATGTCTCCTGCACTGGCAGGCAGGCTCTTTACCATTAGCACCACCTAAAAACCCCCAATGAAAGCCATTGAAGAATATGGAAAATACACTGTTGTGTAAATAGAGTGTCTGTTTGTGAAAGAGGCATGGCAACAGAGATGGTAATAGTGCTACACCAATATGATTGAAAATGAACAATGAATTCCTGGAAAATTGCATAGTGAACTTACCAAGGGGGGGAAGAAAAAGAGGAAAAGATGTTATCAATTCTAAGGATAGAAATAGGGAATAGGGACTTCCCTGGTGGTCCAGTGGCTAAGACTTTATGCTCCCAATGCAGGGGACCTGGGTTCAATCCCTGGTTAGGGAACTAGATCTCACATGCAGCAACTAAAGAAAGATCCCATGTGTGCAACTGAGACCTGGCACAGCCAAATAAATAAATATAAAAAAAAAAAGGTGACATAGGAGTCTCATTAAATATCCACCAGAAACTGCATATCATGTGAGTTAATTTAAGGAAGTAGAGGAAAGGGCTGGAGACATCCTCTCCCTTAAAATTAATACTCATTGAGATCTTTCATTCTGTCACTTGTGAAGTCTATAATCCACATTTGCTGAGATCACCCTTGCATGAAAGTAAGGTGCTTTAAAGGATTCAGAGAAAAGAGTTTAAAATCTTATTTTAAGGAAAAGAAAATCTGCCACGGAAAGATGAAAAGACAAGTAATGTGGGATGTAGAAAGCTGCAAGAGAATCTGTTTCCACATGCATGCTCAGTTGTGTCCGACTCTTTGTGACCTCACGGACTGTGGCCCACCAGGCTCTTCTGTTCATGGGATTCTCCAGGCAAGAATACTAGAGTGGGTTGCCATGCCCTCCTCCAGGGGATCTTCCCAACCCAGGGAATGAACCCATCTCTTTGTATTTCCTGCACTGAGGGCAGATTCTTTACTGCTGAGCCACTGGAGTAGTTAAAAAAAAAAAAAATCACATAGAAAAGAAATAGAAAGGAACTAAATTCCAGAAAGTGGCAAGACCTTTCAAGAGGAAACCCATGATGTTTCTTCCCTAGACAGCAGCAGAAATAAGCCACCAAAGGGGAGGCTAAGATGAAACCCATCTAAAGTTTAGTGACATTTTCATGGCCACCTTGGAGCTAGAATGACGGGTTAGAATCTCAAAGAGCTCGACTTTGATAAGTTCTAGCCACAGAGTCTCTAGCCATTTGCCAACATTTTCCCCACAGATCTTCACAAATGCATAGGTTCATTTGGTCAAAGGCTATGGATAGGGGAGGAGACCTGAGAGAGAGCTCCAGTTCCAGAAGTATATGGGGCCTTCCCAAACACAAGTTGCTGGCCCATGGAAGGGTATTGTTAGGGAAAGGGAACCATGACACATTGCTCCGAGGTACGTACGAAACTCATATGCTGATGCTTTAATCCCTGCTACCTCACGAAGGTGACTGAATTGGACTGCATTGGCAGATAGGGCCTCATAAGGGGTGAACAAGTCAAAATCAGGCTGTTAGAGTGAATTCTACTCCAATCTGACTGATGTCCTTAATAAGAAGAGAAATTTGGAGACAGAAAGAGGTACCAAGGATGTGTACTCACAGGGAAGAGAGTGTGAGAACACAGCAAAAAGGCAGCCATCTGCAAGCCAAGGAGAGGGACCTCAGGATCAGACTTGCCGACACCTTGATCTTGGATTTCCAGACTTTAGAGCTGTGAGAAAGTAAATTTCTCTTGTCTAAACCACTCAGTTGTGGCATTTTGTTGGCCCCAGCAGACTAATATATTTATCAAAATTTTAAATGTCTGCTTATTAAGGAAAAATGTATATATAAAGTCACAGAATGTCCTCCATGTATAGATCTACCTTGCTATTCAAGAGTTCCATTTCTAGATATTTTCCTAAGAAAAATGGAAAATGTATGTCCACAAAAAGATCTGTATGAGACTGTTCATAACAGCTCCAAATGGGAAATAACCTAAATGCTCATGAAGAGAAGCCTGGACTAATACATTGTGATGTAATTCTTACAACAGAATAGTATTTAGAAGTAAAAGAGTGAACTGCTGATACATATAATATGGGTGAATCTCAAAAACATGGATTTTGATCAATGAAGTCTGATACAAAACAGAATATGCTACATAACTCCATGTATGTGAAGTTGGAGGACAGGAAAATTCCTCTTGGGGAGAGGAAATAAAGTAGTGACCTCTGCAGGGAGAGATGGAACTTAACTGGAAAGGGGACGAGATAATTTTGCAAGGTGATGAAGACAGTCTGTGTTTGATTTTGATTGGTGGCTCAGGGGTATTTGCCAAATTGGTGGAGCTAAATACCTTAAAGTCTTTTTTATTTTATGTAACTTATACCTCAACTTAAGAGTAAAAATAAGAGTATTTGATGGTCCCTTTTCAGTCAGTTTCTCTCTGTGCAGATCAGAGTGGGGATCCACACGGGACAAGTCTTGGCGGGTGTTGTGGGGGACAAGATGCCACGGTACTGCTTGTTTGGCGACACTGTGAACACAGCCTCTCAGATGGAAAGTCATGGGCTTCCCAGCAAAGTGCATCTCGGCCCCATGACCTACAGGTACCACTGATTCCGCTCCTTGCCCCTTCTTCTTCCAGAAGGTACAGAGTACCTCACAGCTATCAGATGCAGGTAGTCTACTTCCAGCCGTTGCTTGTTTTTGTAAATAAAGGTTTATTGAAACCCAGCCAGGATCTTTATCTTATCCACGGCTGCATTCACGCTACCACAGCAAAGCTGAGTCGTTGAGCAGCTGAGCAGAGACCGTGGTCCCTAAAGCTGAAAATATTTCCTATCTGGTCTTTTATGAAGGAAAAAAGTTTGCTGACCCCTGGTGTAGTGCAGGAAGAAAGAAATATTCACAGATAATTAGTTTTAAAGTGTGAGAAGTGCAGTGGTCACGATATGCATGAAACAATACTTACAGTTTGCTGAGAACTTGTTAGAGGCCACAGTCTCTAAGTTCATCAACATAAGTAAGTAAGTGTTAATTGCTCAATCATTCCTGACTCTTTGTGACCCCATGGACTGCAGCCCATGAGGCTCCTGTGTCCATAAGATTTTCCGGGCAAGGATCCTGGAGTGGGTTGCCATTTTCTTCTCCAGGGGATCTTCCCGACCCAGGGATCGAACCTGGGCCTCCTGCACGGCAGACATCTTTACCGGCTGAACTACAAGGGAAGCCCTCGTCAACATATGTTAGTCCATTTACTGTTGCGACAACCCTATGAAGATATACTATTATCATTCTCATCTACAGATGAGAAAAAAAAAAATCAGGCACAAAGAGGTAATTCACTCGCTTCAGGTCACAAGTTGGCTAGGAAGGAAAATGGCCTGGATATAACCCAGGGAGTCAGGCTTTAACCATCCATTCCCATGCCTGTGGGAATTATTGTGTGTGTTGTGGGGCACAGGAGCCCAGCCCAGTATGGAGATTCTGTGTGGAGAAGGGAGTTTCCTGAGCTGGGTCTTGAACAAGGAATCCCAGAGCAGAGTTTAGCCTAAACTGGGATATTGGAGTGAATATCCAGCAGTACAAACACAGACGTAGAATAAGAGCTGAGAACTACAAATGATTTAGCATTGCTGGGGTGGAAGCTGTGAGGCAGAAAGTGGGGAGAGCTGTGTGTGCCTCCCTGAGGGGCAGGGCTTACACCGACGGTGAAGAGTGTGAGCCCCTAAGGAGTGTGAGCTTGGACACGACGGCAAGGTCCGGGTCCTGCTTGACACTGACCACTCAAGGCCATGTAAGGGCAGATTTGAGCATCACGAGATGGGAAAGACAAGACTTGTTAAGAGTTTGGTTTGAACCAGAACATTCATTGGTAGGAATCTGAGGATAAAATCAATTAAATTTGGTAATTGGTAGAAATGGGGTCTGAGAAAGAGGGAGGAGCCTTGACTGTCTCCCAGGTCTCCATCGTGGGTAACTTGGGCCTGAATCTCATCATCTGAGATGCGACAAGGGAAAAGGGATTCCAGTCCAGGAAGGAAACGATAAGCTCAGGTTTGGAAGTATTGAATCAAAGGAACTGGGAAGCATCTAGAGAGAAGTGGCATTAACTCACTGGGTGAGATTTGGAATCAGGCTGTTGGTTGGGAAACCAGGCTTGGAGTAATAACACAGAGGTGGTTATCCCACCTGCAGAGGGATGCCGCGTGAGAAGGACAATGGGGAGAACTAACATTTCCCTGGCAGATGGAGGAAGGAGCCATGGAAAAGGCAGGAGAGGCAGAGAGTTCAGGAAGAGAAGCACCCTTCTGGCTATTTTTATGGAGGAAGAATGGAACGAAAATATCAACTATAATTGGGCTTCCCCTGGTGGCTCTCTGATGGATTCCATGGCAAGGAGTGAAAAATAGTCAGAGGTGCAGGAACATTATCAGAAGTAACTGTGGTCAGTGAGGGGCAGGGGAATGAATAGACACTGGATTGTGGGTTGAAGGATAAAAGGAACGAGCATTCGTATGGCATTAAAGCAGAAGATGAACAAGAAGATTTTTACTTCTATTACGGAAATGGCACTCCACTCCAGCCCTCTTGCCTGGAAAATCCCATGGATGGAGGAGCCTGATAGGCTACAGTCCATGGGGTCGCAAAGAGTCAGACACGACTGAGCGACTTCACTCACTAGGATGGAAGAGAACTTAGCAAGCTGGTTAGGCTTAGGGGAGGAGGCAAATGGAGAGGGAGCTGAAGATAAAAGAAGAGGTGGCCCAGGGGCTGGGCCTTGAGGAGGTGGGAGTGGATTTTGTGTGGGTACCCTTCAACAAGATACTTCAACCTCTGAAGTTGGGGGAAAGGGCAGGTGTGGTCAATGGGATGAGAAGGTGCAGGGTCTCGGCTCTAAGGGTTCCAGTTTGTGGACAGATCAGGTGACAGAGTGGGCTTTGCTGGTGGCTCAGTGGTAAAGAATCTGCCTGCTATTCAGGAGACCAGGTTCGATCCCTGGGTTGGGAAGATCCCCTGGAGGAGGGCACGGCAACCCACTCCTGTATTCTTGCCTGGAGAATCCCCATGGACAGAGGAGCCTGGTGGGCTGCAGTCCGTAGAGTCCCAAAGAGTCCGACACGATTGAGCAGCTAAACAAGTCACGCAGTAGGATGCACGGTTGGCAGCATGTGGGCGAGGAGCTCAGGTGCCTAATGAGGGGATGTGAGGAGCCTGGTGAAGGTCTGAAATCTCCACGAAGCCAGGCAAAGCCAAGGACAAGGGAAGACTGATGAGTGCTAAGCCTCGGCTAGGGCAGCTGACTGTGAACCGGACGCGATGTTAGTCTGCACTGGTCTGTGGTGTGTCTTCGGCATCTCTCTACAGCCAGTAAATACATAAACACGTGCAGTTTCCTAGTCACTCTGCAGCCCTGTCCCTTTGCACAGGCCCCTCCCCGTTCACTTGGGTCTCAGACTTCTCCTCGCACATCATCCTGCCCACTGCAGCCCACTCTTGAGTCACAGCTCTGTGACCTGGGGCATCTTTTTCTCTTCTCTGTGCAGAGCCTTGGAGAATCAAGGGTTTGAAATAACCGAGCAGGGTGAAATCGAAGCGAAAGGGAAAGGGAAGATGACCACCTACTTTCTGATACGAAACCTGAAGGCCTCAAAGGATGAGATCATGGGGAAACCTCAGGCTCGGCTTGATTGTGAGGGTAAGCAAGAAAGAGAAGCCTCATCAATACTCCTATTGGGTGTTTTTTCCACCAACAACTTCAGCTCTGTTTAGTGGGCTTCCCTGGTGGCTCAGTGGTAAAGAACTCGCTTGCCAATGCAGGAGATGCAGGTTCGATCCCTGGGTCAGAAAGATCCCTTGAAGAAGGAAATGGCAGCCCACTCCAGTGTTCTTGCCTGGTGAATCCCATGGACAGAGGAGCCTGGCAGGCTACAGTCTATGGGGTCACAAAGAGTCACACGACTTAGCAACTGAACAACAGCAATAAGCATATTTGAGGGCCAGTCTGGGTACCATCCCGCCCACCCCCAGGCTGTGACCTTCTACTCAGTCACAGCCCCTGACAAGTCATGGGACCATTGTGCCTGCATCCTCTCTTGCTGACGCACACAGCCTCAAGAGTCCCACATGCGTTCATTTTTAAGGCTCTGCCCTGTCTAAGAAAGGGGCTTTCCCCATCAGCCTGCAGCTGGGGGAGGATTTCAGAGCCTCCCTCTGCTCCTCAGCCTCCAGGGAGGCTCCAGACAGGCTTCCTCTTCACACACTGGAAGGTTCCACCTTCCCCAT
The DNA here is from genome assembly GCF_016772045.2 of Ovis aries. Taxonomy (NCBI): domain Eukaryota; kingdom Metazoa; phylum Chordata; class Mammalia; order Artiodactyla; family Bovidae; genus Ovis; species Ovis aries. The sequence goes on along the minus strand of NC_056063.1, from coordinate 20,779,921 downwards.
TGTCTGCTGGCTTCCAAAACTGAGAAGAAAGATAAAATCTGTGACCCACTTGGTTCCAGAAATGACAAGAGGATGAGTTTAGGTTAAAACTAATCCAGTAGGCAAAGCTTCCTGAACGTTTGAAGCAAACTCATGAAGGAAATGCATTCATTCTGATTGGAACTAATCTTTAGTTGCTCCTGGGGTCTACAGAGAAAAATCTCTAAATCCACAGGTTCCCCATTTATGTAGCTCATTTATGCGGGAGGTCACTTGGGGACGCATGAATTACGGTTCCTATTTTTAAAAGTGGGGTTGTACCAATGGAGAGGGGAATTTGAGAACTGTTTCAATGGCTTTGGTGGTGCTGTCATTCTAATATCAGCTCAGCTTAGTGTGCCTGGGAGCTGTGACGATTTTGGCCACATTTTATTGCTGGAGACACTTGAGGTAGAAAGATCTAAATGAAAAAGTAGAAAGAGTTTTGGTTAATAAAGACCAGGAGGTACCCTAAGTAGAGTTTCTGAATTTCTAGGCTCTGGGTGCCTCACCCACCTGCATCATCTGTCCTTCTCACCAGCACGTCCTCCCCGAAGGATGGAGGGCTGTACGGGATACATTGACTAGGTGTACCTGGCTCAAACCACGGACCACTTCTTCCCATTTCTCCCTGTAGGGGCGCTTGAGCTGGAAATTAGAGAAACAGGATTCTCTTCCTGGTCTGGGCCAGTAGGACCCAACCCACTCTCAGTTCTGAGTGGAATCAAAACAGGAATGAGTAAAGGGTCTCTTGGTGGTAGCTTTCACGATGGATCCAGAAAAAGAGGAGGAAGAGAGGATGTGAAAGAGGGAAGGGGACAGCCCCTCCCAGACCCCAAACAGTGTGTGTGTGTAAAACGGGAAAAGGCGCTCTTTGGGCATAGGTAGTCCCCAGACATGGCTTATAATGGAGGAAAGTCACCCTCCAAACCCCTGGTTAGGAATCTCTGTGCAGAGAAACACAACCCTGTTTGGAACCCAGAAGCTGGGGGATCGCCGCCTCTTTTCATGTTCACGCTTCTCTGTATCTCCCTCTCCTTTCCCCCCATCAGCCTAGGATTTCTGATGCTGAGCCTTGGTTGTCAGGCTCTGGGGAGTCTGCCCCTCCTATCCCCACCAGAAACAGGAAGACTGGGATCCCTCAGGAAAGACCCCGTGCTGACACTGCTCGGGGTCTGGGGGGACTCGAGAATGTGACCCCTGAACCTCCAGGGGCTGTGGGAGTTTCCCCCTCATGGCCAGAAAGGGTTGGACTGGAGGCGTCTCCAGTGTGCAGCGAGGGAGGGGGTCTGGGCACCCTCCGTGTCCTGGGTGTGGTTAGGGGTCCCCAGGGGCTCAAAGAAAGGTCCCACCTTGACCCGTACTCACAGCCTTTCCCCTCACGCCTTTTTCGCAGAAGCAAGTGATCAGGGAAGTCGGGATGGCAAGACTCTGACTGCCATGAGGTATGCGGACAGCTGGAAGCTACACGAGAGTGGCACAGCCTGTGGGGAGTACCCCAGATGGCTGCAGAGCCCTCCAGACTGCACTGGGCCAGAGGCCCGGCTCCCGGGGCAGGGGAGAGGGCCAGAGAGGGGCCCCTGGGCGGGATGCTTCTGATGGCTGTTCTCTGTGTTTTGAGCAAGTTTTTCTCTATGCTCCCCACCCTACCCGCCTCCCCATCCCAAGTGTCCCAAGTAGGGGCCCCCTCATTCTGAAAGGGCCCTTGCTGCCCTCCCCAAAGAACCTCTAATACTCAGAAAAGCTTATTAGTCCCCATGAACCCACAAAATGAGGTTTCTCCAGACATAGTGCCCTCCATACAAGTCACGTTATACGTCAGTCACATGGCTAATCCCCTAAGAGGTGGGAAGCTTGAATTTCAGAATGGTTATATGATTTATCGAAGGTCCCACAACCAGCGAGTGGGTGAAGCTGGACTCGCCCCTCAGGCTGTCTGTCTGGGGCAGACCATGGGCGCCCTCCTGCGGGAACGCATGCAGTCAAGGCCCCCGGGTGTAGGCAGCTGCGCGTGGACTTCTTGGCTTCAGGACAGCCAATGCTTCTGTCAGATCCTCTGGGTCCCATGTGAGTGGATTTCTGATTGTTGGGTGTGAATAGCAGAAGTGTGGACAAGGAACAGCCCCCACGCTGCGGGTGAATAGGAAACGGTGCTGTGTGAGCCAGAGGCTCCGAGAAATGGAGACCTAGCCCCGGGCTCCTCTGTGGGCGTCGTCACGGTAAGGGCTCCCATCAGGAGCCGCCCATCTGTCAGGATTCCCTCTGAAGGTCAGGCTGTTGGGCCTCGCTCCCTCAGGGACCCCTCTGTTCCCCAATCTCAGGACCCCAGTCGAGGCTTTCCTCACCGATCACCATCACGTCTGCCCTCAGTATCTCCAGATTGTTACCTCGGTGTCAAATGTGGGAACGCCCTCCGGTGGCTCACATTTCCCTTGCTCTGGGCTCTGAGGGGCCCCTGCCCCTCTCTCACCTGTGAAAACCCTGGCTCCTGAAGACCCTCCTCAGGTCAGCCTCCCCCGGAGCTGCAGGGGTGAAGAGCTGCCCCCCTAGAGTCCTGAGGCCAGCTGAGAGGTGCTGCCCGCCCACCCCCAGCCATCTCTATGGAGGGGGGCCTTGGTGACTCCCTGGGGTTGGGGGGGTGGGGCAGTCAGTGCAGGACCCAGGCTGCACCCAGGACCTCATTTCCTCATTTGCACGTCAATGACACGCTTTTCTCTCCCTCCCCACTCGGTATTTGGGTGTTAGATGCGTCAGTGGAGAGACTCCGCAGAGCAATTAAACGGGAGTATTGAGCCGGAGAGAAAATCTTGTGTATTTGACTCAGAGATTTAAGCAACCACCTTTCAGTATTGACTGAAAAATTGGCCTTCCAGCTGCCCCTGCTGGCAGGCTCTTCTGGCATCCCTTCAGACCCCTGTTAATGTGTTTTTTTCAAATTTCAGCTTGCTTCAACTTGTCTCCAAGCTGATTCTCCCGACGATTATTATAATGGGTTCCAGGCTGACCCGTATACGGCGCTCAGGCAGGGAGCCCGGGCTCCCCCATAAATCATGGGCTGAGGGTGTCCACTCGCCAAGTTCAGGGCAGGTTAAGTCAGCTCCGAGGACTTCTTACACCAGTTCCTAATTGTCCTGGAGACATGAGTGCTGAAGCTCTCTCTCCTGACTGAGCTCTTAGTAGTCTGCCTGCAGGGGACTCTGCCTTCACATTTAACATGCTCCTTCCCGACGGGAATAACTTTCCACCATACACAAACCCTCCACCCTCCATGGGTAATTCTTGGATGGGTTTGTGGTCCCTTAATCGTCAGGGTCTTTGTCCCTGGCTTTACAGAGTCTTGAGAACACAAGGGTCTTTCCCAGACCTGTCCCACGAACTGAGGTCCAACTGCTTTGGAGCAGGCTGACAGACCTGGGCCCTTATTCTTGGCTCCAAAGCTTTTCAGCAGCTTTTCTGAGGCCTTCATAAGCACGGCTGTCACCTTCTCCTGACCCCTTCTGCTTGGGGGCTGATGAAGAGGCATGGTTATTTTTAACCTCGGGCTTTCTAGACGTTGAGCTGTTAACTCAGCAATGTTCTAAAGAAGGAAGATCCTGGGAGGTGTAAGTGACCCGGCTTTCTGGGTCAGGGCTAGCCCGTAAAGTTGCTGGTTGTCAGCTCTGGTGTCACAGATGGGGATGCAGCGTCAGAGCTGGGGGTGTGGGGAGGCTGTAGGGGGCCATCAGAGTCACTTGTGGTTGACAATGTAGGTGGCAGAGCCTCATGCCGAGGGTCTCCGCAGATCCAGAGCAGGGTGTATCCCACCCTGGTTTCTCTGTCATCTCCCCAGGGCAATCGGATGAGCTGCCAGGATTCAGAACCACTGTCACAGTGGCGAGAGCATTAGCCCCTAATCAGAATTCCCAGGTCTGCTCCCAGTAACTAGCTGGGTGGCTCTGGGCCACCCTGTTTGCTTCATTTTTCTCATCTGGAGAGCAGGGGTGATAGAACGCCTGCTTTAAGAGGTTGAGGTCGCTTTGAGGAACATGTGAGATGCTGTGCATCATCTGAAAGCTGTAAAGGGCTGAAAAATAAAAAGGTCAAGGATGCCAATTCTTCATCACTTAGGGACTCTACTGTTGAGAGTCCTTTCACTTAACAAATAGGTGAGTCTTGGCACAAAACTCAAGAAGACTGGTTTGCCATACACAGGGAGCTTTAGATCAGCAGGTGTAGCAGAGCCCCAAGGAAGTCAGGACCACTGCCCAGTGTGAGGTGTTACAGGGCCAACAGCAAGTACAGGAGAGGCTGAGGCACACTGAGGACTTGAGAGCCTCTTGGGGAGGTGCAGACTTCCCTGGTGGCGAGATGGCAAACAATCTGCCTGCAATGCAAGAGACCCAGGTTCGATCCCTGGGGTAGAAAGATCCCCTGGAGAAGGTAATGGTGACCCACTCCAGTATTCTTGCCTGGAGAATTCCATGGACAGAGGAGCCTGGCGGGCTAGAGCCCACGGGGTCGCAAAGAGTCTGATACAACTGAGCGACTAACACAACAATGACAACATAGGGAAGGTACAGGTGACGGCAGGAAAGGGCTGAGCAAGGATGGGGCCTCTGTTCTGATCCCTGGGGAATGCAGGGGCTTCTGGAAGCTGGAGATGTCATTCCTCCAGGGCATGGTCTCTTTTGCTCATGGACAGACTTAGGAAGCAGGCAGGTGGGCAATCCTAGATTGGCAACACCTGCCCTAAACGTGGAAGCTCCATCAAGCCCTTTTTATGAACGGGATAAAATTCCCTCACCGATGGTATCTCCCTCCACAAATATTCCCAGAACCCATGGCTCCTTTCTCTGTTCATACCTACGAACATTATGGTGCGGTCCGCTTGCCTTTTCCTCAGAGCAGGTCAGTCTCTTGGAACATTAACCCTGATGGAACCAAGGGGGAGGAGATGACATGCCCCCCCACACATGGAGACCCTGGAGAGTAAAAGCCAGGGTGGGAGGAACCAGTTAGACGGGAAGGCCAGCAAGCATCCCTGTGCTGGGAAGGACCAGGACTGGGTCCTGGGGAGACCCGACGGCATCTGACTTCAGGCTCAAGCCAAACCCCCTCCCCTCAGTGGGGGAAAATCAGGATTGAAACCAAGATGTGGTTTCCCATATCTGATTCTGTCTAGGAAGTTAGAAACAGATGCATAAATGCAGACAAGGAGTTGTTCTCATTGCAAATGTTAAGAATCCCTTCTTGTGACCCCAAGATAGTCATATCCTTTATGACTCGCAGAGCCCTGCCTGTAACAACCAGGCAATGACCCAAATCCCGTGTATACTCCCCCAAGGCAGTGGCAGTCCCCCAAACTCCCCCTCAATATCACTTCCGCACCACCCTCCCTAGCCAAGCCCACGTTTGACAACACGGCTCGTGTGATGGTTGTTTTCGTAACAGGAAGGTTTCTTCTGCTACCACTCTTTCCATTTAATCCATTCTTAATCTACATTGAAATGGGTTTCTGTGCTGCCTTTAATTACTTATGGGGCCATGTTGGTTTGCTCAACTAAGGCTATTTGTTTATTCATTTACATTATGGAAGGAATATTTAACCATTATCTTTTATAACTAGAAAGTGCAGCTAAAACAAAAGAAGAAAACAAAAGCTTCTCTAATTCCATCACCCAGAGAGACTATTGTTACAATTTTGGTGGCTATTTTCCCAGACTTGAGTGCATGAGGGTATGTGTATATGTGTGTACATATATACTTTTTCTTACAGTCCTGGGATTATCACACAGAGACTGTTTTGTAAATTGGCAGGCCATGAATTTCTTTCCTTTGAACACCTAAACATTTCAAAACATTTCGAATTTTGTATGTATATAAAAAAATAATGTGCTCGAAATGGTGCACTTATTTTTGCTCCCTGATGCTACACACCAAAAGCTACATTTCCTTTATATCCAATTGAAACCCCAATTATCTTGTCCTTCTGCCGATCTGTACCACTTCTGTGGTGACCTTGACATTCCGTGAGTCCTGAAGTTGCCTCTGAGTTTTCCAAGGACTCACCTAGTTCATTTAGGTTTGGTATTTAGATTAGAAGATGTACATTGTAATTCTCAATTAGAACACGAAATTAATCAGGATGCTGCATTTCCTAGCTGTGCACAAGAATGTGCATTCAACTGTAGCAACGTGAGGGTCCTGCAAGGCAGTCCTCGAGGGCTATGAGCAATGGTTTCATGGGAACAAAGGATGATGGGTGAGCATTTATCTCAAGTAAACAAGGAAATTCTTCCACCATCCGGGCTGTGGAATTGGATTTGGGTAAAATGTCAAATACATATGTGTAGAGATTCCAAGAGTCTTGCAATTCTGTGCTGACCAATTCTCATTCAACACTGTCAGGCAGCATCACTCAGGTTGGGCCTGTTTAGCTTTCAATAGGCAGTCTCAGCTCTTTCCCCAACACAGTCCTAGGTTGTCATCTTGGTCTAATGATCAAGGAACTTTTCCTCCAGGGGAGAAAGGAAGAGGGGAAAACAGGTTTCATAGGCAGGGAAATGGCAGCAGAAATGGAAGAGGAGGAGAGGACTACAGTTAAGACATAAGCAAGAAAATGAGACACGTCCAAGTACGACAAGAGAAAACTGCTGTGGATGCAAGAAAAGGAAATCAGAAGTGAAAAGCTAAGTTGTACATTTTTTTTTGATAAGAGAAATTAGGTGTTGCATAAAGGGAAGATTAAGAGGTCTGTAAATGTTATTTCCTAGTGCTGAGTTTACTTCCAAGATTATCTGTGAGAGGTTAAGTCATAAAATAGATTTTTCATGTTTACAAAAGAAGTCTTGGTACCATCTCGATGCTGGAGCACCTTAGACACAGAGCCTGAAGTGCTGATAGGGAAAGAGACAGTTTTTCTTTACTGTATTCCCTCTTTTTTAAAAACAAAACAAAACTCCAGCTCCTTCTTATTTTTATCAGGGTAACCACTACTTTGGGTATAATGACAAAGACACAGAATACATTCTGTGATCGCAGTACTGCTGTGTGGAGATTTACTCTCGCCGGTTCTCATAACATTTCCATGGGTTGAGTAGGAGACGATGTATGGTCTAGGATCCCATTACAGGGGAGGCACAGGGAGAAACTAGATGGGGAGGGTCCAGCCTTTCCTGGTGCTGATGGGCAACCTGGAGGCTGTGCTACACTTACTAGGGAAAAAAACAAAACACTACAATTTCTGTCTGTAATCAGTTCCTTTTTTCCCTTTATTTGCGATGATGCCCAAACAAAACCGAACTCAGCTTTTTCAAACACACTGTCCTTAACATTTATCCTGAATGTTTCCCTTTTTGAAAAATTCAATTCCTTTTTAAATCATACTTGGGCTTACATGTCAAAGAAAAACAATACTGCAATCAACTCTGTAATTCAAAGTGAAAGGGATAAAGGCTATGTGGAATAATAAAACTAGCAGAGAATTAGCAAAAACAAAGCAAAAATCCCACCCCATATTGGAATAATTTATTTCCAAAGACCATAAAATCCTGCTGAGCAGGAGTCAGTCTTTTGCATGTGTGTGTGTGTGTGTGTGTGTGTGGTTGGGGGGTGGAGTGTGGAGTGGGCTGTACCACAATGCTCAAACAAACCTGTAGTTTATGACATCGTCACCTAGCCAGCTCTGGTCTCAAGCCATACCTTATACTATGCTGAGTTTGAGGGGTTTATAGACCTTATCAGGTTAGCCCCGGCTTCTGCAGGAGTTAAATACTCCATATGAATCATCACTCAGAGTTGCCCCAGTGACATGGTTCTAGATCTGCCAAGTTCTCACCTTATCCTGAGTCTGAGTGAGCCTGGGGACGGGTCCAGTCACCCGCATTTTTCCACGTGTGTGTCATCACTTACGTTCATTAACGACCGGTCCATTAGCAAATGGAACTTGCCGTCTGATTTCTCTGTGCTGAAAATTGCCCATAGCTTTTAGAATCTAAAAACAGAGGTAATAACCGATCCAGGTTGAGGAGGAAGGGAGACACTGACAGCCCCCAGTGGTGAAGGAAGTCATTCATTCATCTGAGGATAAAAGGCTGGAGACAGAAGCCCCGCCTGCATTTCCTGATTTCTAGACTATTAGAACCTCAAATCAAGTACAGGAGCCCCTCTGAACTTGGATGTCTCTAGAACAATGATGAGTGTGAAAAGAGAGAGAGAGAAGTGGAAATGATGGACGACTTTAAAATCTTCAATGCGGACGTTTCCCAATGAAATTGCAGGGCAAGCAGGAGATGCGTCTCCACCCAGCCTGCTGGTCTCCATTCTTTCTGAGTCCTGCTCCCTCCCCCTCTTTGCTGAGGCTCACAGTCCTAGGTTCTTTTCCAGTACCTCCTCCATGGGCTCCCCACACTTCAAAAAAAGAATTGGCATCTTCGAGTTTGTGCTCTGTGTGGGGCATGATGTACTCACTTCATAGAAGGTATCTGATTGAATTACCACAACGACTCTGGGAGGAGGCTATAACTGCTGCTGTTGTTCAGCTGCGCACTTGTGTTTGACTCTTTGTGACCCCGTGGACTGCAGCACACCAGGCTTCCCTGTCCTTCACTGTCTCCCATAGTTTGCTCAAACTCATGTCCATCGAGTTGGTGATGCCATCCAACCATCTCATCCTCCCTCATCCCCTTCTATTCCTGCCATCAATCTTTCCCAGCATCAGGGTCTTTTCCAGTGAGTCAGCTCTTTGCATCAGGTCGCCAAAGTATTGGAGCTTCAGCTTCAGCATTTCCCTACCTTTCAGATGAGGACGAACGAGGCCCGGAGAGGGTAGTGATGAGCAGTGGCAGCCGTGGCTCTGAACCCTGTGCGTGGTGATGCCCAGGCCTCGTGTAGACAGTCATGGGGCAGCAGGTCTGGAGGCTTGGGGCTCTTATGAGAGCTGTGCACGAGTCAGGATTTGCTGCTGCTGCTGCTAAGTCACTTCAGTCGTGTCCGACTCTGTGTGACCCCACAGACGGCAGCCCACCAGGCTCCCCTGTCCCTGGGATTGTCCAGGCAAGAACACTGGAGTGGGTTGCCATTTCCTTCTCCCAGGATTTGCTAAGTGGCCAACAAAGTGATACAGGTTAGAGCAATAATTGAGCAACAAGGCTGAGGTCTGAATGGACATTTCTGGCCTCACTGGGAAGATGTTCTCGGCCGCAGGAGGTGGTATGGTAACCCCACGGTGCCCACACTGTACCCCAGGGCCAGGCGCAGACAGAACCCCCCTGACCGGGGATCGGTCTGGGGCCAACTGTTCAGCTTACTGCTCTGTCTTGTTTCAGCTTCTGACTGGTCAACACCCAAAGGGAGTCCAGTGGAGGGACGGGAACCCGAGGAGGCAGCAGCCAGACCGCGGCCTTCAGCACAGACAGAGACACGCGGCCTTCCCAGTGGGCCGCTGCCGTCTGGCCTCTGTGCTTTGTTGTGACAGCGAAACATGAACCCCTCAGCTTCATTTTCCCCCTGCTCGGTTTAATGGTGACAAAGAAAAGGAACTTCATCTCTCAGCCCAAGACTTCTTAAACTGTGTCTCTTTCTCATTGTCCCTCGGAGAATAAAGGTCTAGAAATGAAACACGATCCTGACAAGTTTGGAAAAATATGCTTTCACAGTCTCGGTTCAAAGCCAGCCCTGTCACTTGGAGACTTCAGGCCGCGTTTGTTCTCTCGGAGGAGAACAAACGGCTCTCATCACGGTGGTTCCACCGAGTCCTGGCCTCGGAGCCGTCTTGAGAGGACGCCCTGGCCTCGGAGCCGGCTGTGGGCACGCTCTTGTTCTAAGTGATGGCGGGAGCGGGGAGGATGGGGAAGGAGCCCTGGCCTCTGCCGTTGATAAATCACCCCACAACACAGCCGGGATGTGAAAGGCACTCAGCCAGGGGTTGTGAAAGGAAATCACTTTCATTCCCAGCCCTGGGAATTATACGAAGCCATGGAATAAAAGCTGCCTTCCCCAGAGGTTTTTATGAACGTAAAAGGGAGGAGAAAATGTGAAAATCACCAGAAGGGCAGAGTGAGGAAAGAGGGGGAAATGAGGCAGAGTGCGGCCAGCCCACCAGGTCCCTTGTCCCTCTTCAGACTCGTTTCCTCTGCTGCTTCTAGCTGCGGCGTGGGGACACCTGGGTGGTGGTGAGCGCTGGACACGCTCTCGGAGGCCTGGGGTGCGGGAGGCTGAGAAGTGGTCCAGGGGTCTCTGCATCTGCCCTTGGTTTTGGTGAAAAGACAAGTATTTTTTAACCCACATGAAGGGCACCCAGAATTTTGCGATTCATTCTTGCCAGAACCTTACTTGTCCCCAGAGGCATTAACTGTCTTCCGGGAGGGCAGACTTGACTTCTGTGGCTGCCAATCCTGGGAGCAGGAGGGGAAGAGAAGGTGACAAGAGCTGAATTCCTTGCTCTGCTGTCCTTCTAGATGACAGCGGTATCGTGTTTCTAGAAATAGGGGGTGCAGCCTGTAGTTCACAGTGAGTCAGGATTAGACTGAATGCAGCTTTGAGAGATGTGGGTTCTTGTCCAGACTCTGCTGCTGGATGTCTTGGTACCTCAATTTCACCACCTGTAAAATGGGGTTAGTGGCAGCTGCTCCACTGAGCTCACAGTGAACTGCAAGAGCACAAAGCTGCCCTTGATATTCACAACAACAGTAACTACTAACATGTTATAGACCTTCGATCAAATGCTAGGCACTGGCCTTGCACGTATGTGACTCGTTACTTCTGCTCTTGGCAACAACCCCATAAGCAGCCAGGGTTTCCAGTCCCTGACTGACAGATGAGGAAGTCAACTCTGGGAGACTCAGTAGCCCACAGTGCTGGCACTGGCTGAGTGGGACACATTCCAGTGTTACTATAAGGTCAAAAAGGCAGAATAGCCAGGATGTGGACCCTGGAGCCAGGTAGAGCCCAGTCTGAATCCTTGCTCTACCATTTGGCAGTTGCATGTGTTGGGGGAAAGTTGCTTAACATCTCTGTGCCTGAAGTTTCCATCTGTAAAATGGGAGTAATCAGAGGACCTGCATTGTAGGGGTGTCATGAGGATTAATGACATATCCACAAAGCACTTAAAGTTACTGACATTTAGTTACCCCTCTGTAAATGTTATTTTCAAAATGTTCCTCCCGTTGAGTGGTCTTCTTGCTCAAGTGGGGCCAAGGAGAGCGGATCCACCTTGTGATTCCTGTGACTTTCCCTGTGTGCTTTTTTTTCAAAATCCTTCAGCCCAGTTGTGAGGGAGAGAAACCTGCCTAGAACTAGGAACATGGTTAGGTGGTAGCATTGCCTGAGAGATGAAGGGCAAAACGGTTGCTTGGTTGAGTAGTGGTTTTTTGTTTTGTTTTCGGAAGGAGAAAAGCTGGAGCCTGCGGCCCCAGCTCCCAGCTGGCAGCTCGCTTTGCCCCCTTGGCCCAGACAGACTATGCCAGTTTACTGCTCAGCTCCACCGAAGGCTGCCAGAAATGGCAAAGCAGGTGTCCCAGCCCTGGCTGAAAATGGGGTGGATTTTGTTCCATGTTTATTATGATCAAGGTAATCTTCTCCAGCTGTAACCGACTGACTACAGTCTGCATTTGGCCTCTCCTGGAGCCCACTATTTATTCTTCGGAGTGAACACTGGTGGAGACAAACTTCGGGTGCCCAGGAAACCTCGCCAGGCTGACTGTGAGCCCCTGCCACTCCCAGGGGAGCATTCTTTCTGGGTTGGAGCCCTTGGTGCCAGGCTGGGGGTGTGTGCACACTTGCTCAGAGGGCACATTAGATTAGCTGGCGGGATGCCTGCACCCACTGGCCCCTGCCAGGGCTGTGTGTGGGCACCAACAGCTGGTGGCCCGCCTCGTGGCCAGCAGTCCGAGGTCTGGTTGTCACTGCAGGTAAGACTTCTGTTTATGAGCAGCGAATGCTCTGCTAAGCCGGGGAGGTGGAGTGACTCTGGAGGCCCCCCCCCCACACCCACAACCTGTGAAAGGTTCCTTTTCCCCAGTAACCCTGTCTGGTTTTCCAGCCCCTTTCCCAGGATGCCATGGACTGGAATCCCAGGTCTCTGATCCAGCTCTCCTCGACCTTGTCCGGCAGGTCAAGGACTATTACAAAGTCTGGCCTCCAGCCCTCAGAGAGAGGTGGATATGAGGGCATGGCAACCCATTCTGGTCTTCATGCCATGGACAGAGGAGCCTGGCCAGTGGGCTACAGTCCAGAGAGTCGCAAAGAGTTGGATACGATTGAAGTGACTTTGCAAAAATTTGAAAACACCATCCACTGTCCTTCCCAAGGGAGCACACAGCTTAATCCCACCGCTTTTAAACCCACCTCCAGCCTCTTACACACCACGCCCCTGTGGACAAGTTGGTGGGTGTGTGCAGAGGGGCTAACAATGTGCCAGGGGTCTCTCCCACCTCCCACGCCTTGGCGTGGCTGTCCCCTCTGTGGACATCTGAGCCTGCCTTTCCGAAGCCCCAGCCTGGCCAGGGAGCTGGCACCTCACCCTCCTCTGGGCTCTGACCAGTTTATTCTTCAGTGCAACCCAACCACCACCACCGCACCCCCCGCCCTCTCTTCTTTTTTCATCCCTTCTTTTCCAACTTTCCTTCAGCTTGAGTTGTATGTGAGAGAAAGAAGGCGAATCGTGTGCCTGGCTGAGGCGTGAGATCATTTTTCTCTCCTCTTAGCACGCTCACTGTCTGCTGGTCGGGGTTACTGGAAGAGGGCGGGAAAGATCCGTTTCCACAGAGAGCCATCTGGCTCCACCAGACTCACGCTGATGCTAATCTGCTGGTTTCTTTTTCTTTAGTCTTTTCTTTTTTTGTTGTTGTTCCCAAGGCACACTTCATCTGCAGCTGTAAACTCAGACCTGGTCCATCTGAAGGCGAGCATTCATCTGGTGCGCATTTGTTATGGCATCAGGCCCCCCCCCCACCCCCGCACCCCTGTCCCCTTGTAGGTGTCGGGACATCACTGTGATCATTGGTGGGTCTATGCGGTAGTAACGTCAGGGCTGTACTTTCAAATGGAAATCAGGCAATTACGCTGCACACACAGAATTCTGACAGATGCAGGGGTTTTACACCACTGGCTGTGTCATGGGGACAAAGGCAGCCCGCACTCCCAGGGGATGGTTAAATAAACAGAATATGTTTCAAGAGCGCAGAGAAATCCAGGAATAATTAACTGCATGATGAGAGTTCATGGATCCCGTGGCGGTTTAACTTCAAAATGTGATAATGATATGTCAACGAACCACTTAACTCATCCTTGTAAAGGCGCCATCAGCCCACCCGTCACATGTGCAATTGAAACAGAGGAGCTGCTCTGCACATCTGTTTTCCAGCTTCCAAGTGCAAAGCCTTGCAGTATTTTCTCTTGTTTGGCTTCCCGTGTACAGAGGGCTGTAGTGGGCTTAAGGAGAAGAGGGGCTGGTCATGGCCTGGCGTCTACCTGATGGAGTAGCTTCTGGTCAATAGGCAGCGTTAAACACAGGCACTTATGCAGGAAACTATGGTGGTAACATCATCGTGGTGGCTGCTGGGCCAGTAATTGTTACTGCTGGGCACCAGTACGATCCTGTGTGTGTGAGGTAGGTCCACGATTACCCACATTTTACAGATGGGGAAATGGGCACAGAGTTAAGAACTGGGCTTCACTTCTGGCCCTGCCCGACTCTGGTCTTAGCTCTTGGCCAGTGGTTTGTACCTTCCTAACACATCAATAACACACAATAGCTCGTGCACCCTTAGAAAGCACCTACATCACATGCATAGAGTTGGAGTGACTCACTCCAGTATTCTTTCTTGGAGAATCCTAGGGACAGAGGAGCCTGGCGGACTACAGTCCGTGGGGTTGCAAAGAGTCGGACATGACAGAGTGACTAACACACACACATACACACACAGGAGAGACCTAAAAAAAAAAAGACGTTGAATTTTCCCCCTAAAATATCCAGCTGTTTAAACAAATGGTTAGTTTGGAGCCTGAAACATGCAGTAAGATTTACTGCTCAATGTGTCCCAGACCGGATTGGAATGAACCATATTACCAAAAAGTCAGGTGTCCCCAAATCCTAGCTGCTCTTCAGTGTCCTGGAGGAAAAAACTCCGAGCAGGCTTTGGTCTGAGGCTCTGGACTTCACAGCCTGTGAGTTCCCCCCACTACGTCATGACCTTGGACTAGGCTAGGCTGATGCCAACGGGAACTGAGAAAAAGGAAGGACATTTTATCTTCTATAAAAGGCATCTTGTAAACTAAGCATAAGATAAAATAAATAAAATAGGTTTATGTGGGAATCTCTAATGCCTTCTCAGATCAACAAATGCCAATGAGGTCCCATGATAGAATATATCAATCAAATAAAGCAGGGCATGTCCAGAAACGTCCACTAGTTTGCCAGCGACTAATAAACACCAGTCCAATCGTGACTTGTTTTACCTTATTCACGGGTAGAAAAACTTTTAAGGAGATCCGAAATCATTTAGGGCATTAGCTTCGTCAGGAAAAAATTTCCGCTTACAGAAAAGCTAGTTTGACTTTCTTCATCTCTATTGAACACATTTGTTTGGAAATACTCTTATAAACTTGCATTGCAGGAATGAAAAACATCATTAAAGTATCTTCTTCAATAAAGGCCTGAATTTAAAAGGGTTGAAAACATGACTGACAAGCAAAAAGGAGACCAAAGTCACAAATTATTCAAGAAATGGACCTCTCAGGAGCTCAACAAAGCAAGGAGAATATCATCTTGTGGGTGGAACCGGCCAGACTGAACCACCCCCATCACAGGAAGGCCTGATGAGCACTAGCAAACTAAAAGGAAAAAAATCAGAGCAAAGAAAATGGGAAAACCAATTAAAAATCAGGAACTTCAAAAATTTTAAATCAAGAAGTAAATCAAGAGGCTGCCTCAAAATATATTGTCATAACTAATGTGATTCAACTGGCTAACGTCTGTGATGAATTATTAGTGTATCCTGCCACAAAGAAAACTGTCATTATAAGTTTTTCACACATCAAGAAGTTTTTTTAAATTAAGCATTTGACCAAAAGCACTATCAGTTTACAGAGAAGCCTCTAACAGTTTCTCAAGTGCCATTTTGAAAGGTCAAGACGCCCAAATTTCCAGGGATAATTACTTGAACCTGAATAGTCTATGAATTTGCCTGCGATTAATGAGCATCAGAAATTTACACACATGCATAAAATCATTAGTCCGTTTAGCTTCCCAAATATCAAAACACATTTAGAAAACCATTCAAAATTTGTGGCCATCAACTGATGATAGAAAACAATTCAAAACCCTCTGATTAAAAAGGAATTGGTTTTACCTTTCCTTCTCTTTAACACACTTGAAAATATTATAATCTTGTGATTGTGACTATTTCAAAGTGATTGTGATTGGCAAAATCAGAATTGGTTTTGACCCAGCTCTTCCAAAAAATGTGTGTGTGTATTTATGTATTAAGCAAACTCTCAGGTAACGTATGTATGGTGACTCTATGTATGTGCATATTCTATTACCACATCTTTTTGGCTGTGCTGGGTCTTAATTGCAGCATGTGGGATCTAGTTCCCTGACCAGGGATTGAACCCAGGCTCCCTGCTTTGGGAGTGTGGAGTCCTAGCCACCAGACCACCAGGAAGTCCCCACCTTAACATCTTAAGAGAAGTAAAGCAAATTGCTGGCCAATGAAAGTACCGACAAATCAGTACTTGCCTGCAACAGTGCAGGAAAGCTTTCCATTAACCATCCTAATAAAAACATATCAAACTTCTTCACACGTGATCATGGGCAATGTGAACTTTGAAAAACCATGCCCTTTATTGAAAGAAATAAAATGAGACGGGGCAGACCACATAAAAACCAAATGTGGGATTTTTCAGATTTCAGTCTTCGTACCCTGGAGGAAATCTATTTAGACTGAGCCACGGTTACTCATGGAAGTGTCACAGTTCTCAGCTGGACCAGGGTGGAGAAATGGTTGGAAACCTCTGATTTAGATCAAATGTCAATAGTGGTCATCGTTAGGAACAAGAATTATGGGTGACTTTGTTTTTCTCCTTTATGTGTTTGAGTTTTCCAAATGATAATGTAATGGGCTTTCAGTGAGATACTGAAGTGAGGGGGAGTGGAGCCAGGCCACCAGATTTGGATTCTGGTTCTGCTGCTCATTGACGCTCAGTTTTCTCTCTGAAGAATGGCAACCATCACACTGCCTACATCAGAAAGTTATGATCATTAGCAAGATAATGCTAGCAAGATAATGCTAACACAGGGCCATGTACATTAACTATGCCATAAAGTTAACTTTTTCAAAACAATCGTGTCCAGCCCCCGTCTGTATGGTTTCTTACAAAAACAGGAAAAAAGTAGAAATCTTGTCTCACTGATGAAGACTGTTATTTTCATGTGCCACATTGCCTGATTTCCAGGTATAAGTGAGGACTCCCTCCAGTTCCTTCTCCGATACGCTTCCCTGTGTTTTTAACTTGTAACACTCAAAGCAACCTGAAACTCATTTCTTTATATACTGGAATCAGCCATCATGTTGATGTTAAGTCACCAATTAACAAATGGCTTGTGAAACTGTGAATATTTAACGAATGGCTTTCGTGAGCCAGCACACCACTAGCTATCTTCCACTTTGACAATGTTAACATTTTAAATTGCACTTTAAAGGATAGTTTGGGGTTGACAATGAAGGACAAGGGTCATAACCTCAGGCCACTGCAAGTATGACAGTTTGTAGGCAATATTACCAGCTGTAACTAGCCATAACTGATGCACTATTTTCTGAGTTGATTTTAATTATCAACTCAGAGGTAACTAAAAGAGAAGGTAACTGAAAGAGAAGATTCCTTGAAAATATCTAGGATTATAAAACAAGTAGGCCCGGATGTTACTTTCCCATGTAGCTCCAGCGCTGTAAGGAGCAAGGTTGAGTCGCTTTGGATTTAAGATCCGAGTATTTTATTTGTCAATTCACTTCAAAAGTCGAAATAATATAGAGGGTGTATATTACGAGGTCTCTCTTCTATCTCCATTCCTGCACATCCATTGTTCTCTTTATTTCTTTAACAGAAGTAAACACAGAGGCATTTGTATTCCCCACCACTTCCTGTGTTACTAAAAAGATACTATTTACGCTGTTCTCCACTTAGCTTTTTTCACTCAACAACAAAACCCAGAGTGTCTCCATGTTGGTATATAGAGGATTTATAACTGCATATGCTTTCCTAGGTGGCTCAGTGAGTAAGGATGCATTTGCAGGAGATGCTGAAGATGCGCGTTCGATCCCTGGGTCTGGAAGATCCCCTGGAGGAGGGCATGGCTACCCACTCCAGCATTCTTGCCTGCAGAATTCCATGGACGAAGGAGCCCAGGGGCTACAGTCCTGCGGTCGCAAAGAGTTGGACTCTGAAGTGACTTAGCAGGCATGCATGATTTCATCATGTGGCATGTTAAAGATGGCCCCCAATTGTTTGTCTCACTGATAGGTGAATTCTTGAATATGTGGTGGCCTTAGTGACTTCTTTGGCCAACAGAATACAGTGCAAGTGAGGCTGTTTGTAGGTCAGGAGTGAAGAAGCTGTCTGTTCTTGCCTCCCGTCACTTGAGTCAGGAGTCCCCGGGGAGAAGTCTGATGCCCCTGAAACCTGCATGCTGTGAGGCAGCCCAAGCTAGCCATGTGGAGGGACCTTGAACAGAGATGCTTGGCTGGTCCCCAGCTAGTTCAGCCATGCTGGCTCACACCTCAGACAGGGCAGGGAAAACTGGAGAACTCATGATTCCAGCTCAACTACCAGCTGTTCTCCATGAGAATACCTAAGTGAGATTTCCCAGCTGAGCCCCATCAACCCATGGGGCGGAAAGAAGACACTGTTGTTCTAACTTCTATATGTTGAGGTCTTTGTCACATAGCGGTTGGTAAACTGAGTACAATAGGCAGGTACATGTGATTTATTTAATTAGCCCCTCATCGATGAAATAAAAGACTGGCAACAACCTGAATGTTCAACCAAAGATGCAATGGTTAATCTTGTTGCCTGTATATCTTTTTATGCTGTTGCAAGTATGTAATTTCCCAGAGCTGAAACTGAGTCAAAAAATGCATTTGCAATCTGCTTTATTTCTGTTCATTTAGTGTCCATTTCCTTGCCCATTTTTCTATTGGCTTTTTCTTTTACGTCTCAGTTTCTAGAAAATCACTTCTGTGTGATATGGTGCATGTATTTTTTCCCACTTTGAACTTTATGTTGATTTTTGCAATAAAGAATTTTGTCTTCCAAATTTCTGTTACTTTTAGTATTTAATCTTTGATCCACTTGGAATTTGTTCTTATGCATACCTGTAGTTACAAAATTATCTTGGTAGTATTATACACGGGGACATTTAATTTAGGGAGATTTGACATCTTTATGAAATTCACTCCTTTTAGTCAAGGATATGGTGTACCTCTGCATTTGTTTAAGTCTGCTTTTGTATCTTTCAGGATCAATTTAAAAAGCTTTTTTCATATAGATCTGGAACATTTTGGCAACCCATGCCAGTACTCTTGCCTGGAAAATTCCATGGACAGGGGAGCCTGGTGGGCTACAGTCCGTGGGGTCGCAGGGTTGGACAAGACTCAGCACACATACTGGAACACTTCTTAGCTTTAGTCTCAGTTACTTTAACTTCTTTTGTTCCTTACTGTAAGTATAAAAAAGTCTTTTCTTGGGTTACATCTTCTAACAAGTTGTTTAAATGCATGAAAGCCTTTGAAAATTGTATATTGATTTTCTATTAAGCCACCTTGCTGAAGTCTTTTTATAATTTTCTTCAGATGATCCCTTTGAGTTATCCAAGTATAAAAATTATGATTACTTTTCAATTTTTATATGCCTAATTTCTCTCTTTGCTAACTGTTTATAACATTTAAATCTTATTCCTGACTTTAATAGGAATGCTATTGGTATTTCTCCTTTAAACACGCTGACTCTCAATTTGGTTTGTGTTAGGGAAGAACACATCTGTTCCTAATTGCTGAATTTACATCAATAATTGACACTGAATTTCACTTTTAAGCATCTAAAGAGATTAGTACATATTTTTCTTTGATCATTAATATGGTGAATTCATATAACTAGACTTCCTAATACTGAACTGAAACAGAGCAGGGCCCTGTGGTCCTTCCCTGTCTACTTCCGCTATGTCCTCAGCCTGCCTTTTGTCTGTGGAAAAAATTTAGCCAAAGAATCAAGTTTAATCAGAGAAGTAAGAAAATGCAGAAATAAAGAGAAGCGGTCAAACAGGACAAAAGAGTTTAGTCAGTAAGTGAAGTCAAGGACCTTCCTTCTCGAGGGCTAGAGCGAATATTCTGAGCCACTATGAGCTGTCTTGTGGAGACTGAAACCCCTACCAGATGGAAGAAGTTAACGACACGGATGGCCAGGCTGGAGCCGAGACAGACGCTGTCACAATTCTAAGAATTAGCCTCAAGGAAATGGGAACGAACCAACCCCGCAACTGTACTTAAAACAATCACGGCGACACTGGTCAGACCGCTGATGACTGCGAGAGCTGACTGCTGCTTCTGCATGGAGCCCCCTCCCTTTGTTCTGTCTCTATGTGGGGGAGTCAGCCCTTGACCAGGAGTTCCCCACCCCACCCCCTCACCCCAACTGGTCAACAGCCTCCGAAATAAAGCAAACTTTCCTTTCCACCAACCTTGCTTCTTTTTTAGCTTGTGAGTGGCGAGCAGCCCGACCCCACTTTTGGTAACAGAACTACCTTTGCACTGACAAAAACCCCCACTTTATCACATTGCATTAATTCTTTAGAGTTGCTGGAGTCTATTTGGTAATTAAAAAAAAAATGTTTTTTTATCATTTGGCAGGCAGGGCACCCAAGGCATGTGGGATCCTTGTTTCCCAACCAGGGACCGAACTTAGGCCCCTGCATTGGGAGCATGGAGTCTTAACCACTGGACCGCCAGGGAAGTCTCACGTTTGGAAATATTTTGATCATATTTTTGCATCAGTTTAAGTTTTTTTTTCAATTGTACACATTACCAGGTTTTTATATCACTATTATGCCTACCTTTTGTGTCCTATTTAATAAATCTTTTCTATGCTCATATCCATTTCATTTTGCTTGGTTTTTCTCATCTTGATTCTCTAAGTTCCTTACTTAAACTTTTCTTTTTGTCTCTTTTTCCTTCCAGTTCACCCTTGTTTCTTTCTTTTCCTCCCATTTCTACCCTGGACCCTGCCAGTTCACACACTGTCTCGTCTTGTTATCACTACCAATAGACTTGTGTCTGTGTTTTGTGCCCAGCTTTTGTAGCGGTAACTGCTTCATTAAATATTTTACATTTGTAGTAAAATATTTTACGGTGTTTTCATTGGCTCTCTGGCAATATTTTATCTGCCATTTACTTTTCCTGATCTTTTCTGGTTTTATATCTTTGAAATAAGCTGGATTTGTTCTTTTTGATGTCTCACCTTTGAGGCAGGTGAGTTTTTCTTGAACCAGAAATTTGCAGATCACCTCCTAGCCTAGTAGGAATTGTCGTTATGAACCAAGGCCTTATGCTGGCTATAGATACTAATATCTTCTCCCCAGCCAGTGAAGATAAGCAGCTATGGGGTTTTTCAAAAAGCATCTTTTTTTTTTTTCCCTAATGTATTTCAAATTGGAGGATAATTGCTTTGCAATGTTATGTTGGTTTACTCTACAACAACGTGAACCAGCTGTAAGTATACATACATTCCCTCCCTCTTGAACCTCCCACCCACACCCCTGTCCCATACACCCCGATCTTCCTCAACCTCCCTTCCCCCAGCCCCTCGGTGGCCGAGCACCAGGCTGAACGCCCTGTTCTATGCAGCGGTTTCGCACTAGCTGCTTCACACACGGCAGTGAATATGCGGCGATGCTGTTTGTCCCGCTCTCTCCTTCACCTGCTGTGTCCACAAGTCTGCTTGTTCCCTATGTCAAAAAGCATCCATCCTTTCCCCCGCTGCATCTAAGCAGGGCGTTCCCTGCGAATGTGCGATTTTTAAAACCCCATCACCTCTACTCTACACAACCAAACTGAGTCCAGGGGAGTTTCTGCTGCCTGCTTGTGCATGTCCCTCTGCTGTAAACAGGAGGCTGATTCTGTCCCTCACCTCTTTTACAAAGCCGTTTTGCTGACTGCTCCTGATACCTGCGGCCAGGCATTCGCCTCTCCTCGCCCTCCTAACTGCTCCACGCTTCTTCTAGCCCATCCACCTGCTTTGTTTTTTTTAACTCCCTCCTACTTTTTCCTGAAAATGGAAACTTAATCTTCATTTCTTGTTTTCCTTTTGCTTTTTACAACTTCAAAGAAGAAAGACAGCTCCCCTCCTTCATCTTAAACCAGAAAACTACATAGATCTTAATCTTGCAAACTCTGGCATGAAAAGCCTCAAGGCCTGAAGCAGCTAACTCTCAACATCTTTTAAAGAAAAAGAAAAGGACAGAGGATTCATCTGTCCAGGGTATATAGACATCTTGAAGCCTCAGGTAGATTTGTTGCTGAGCCGGGTTCATTTCCCTGTTGCCCAGCAAACCAAAACGCCGAGATGCCAAAGCCTGCAGCAGAGAGGCCGGAGAAGGAAATGGCAGCCCACTCCAGTGTTCTTGCCTGGAGAATCCCCGGGACGGGGGAGCCGGGTGAGGTGCTGTCTATGGGGTCGCACAGAGTCGGACACGACTGAAGTGACATAGCAGCAGCAGCAGAGAAGCAACTGAGAAAAGAGGTCTCCAATTTGACTGTCAAAAGCTCGGGGCGCAGAGACTTATGGGATAAAGAATAAAGAAGCTGGGCGGTCTAGGACGTGGGGAGCTTGAGACAAGGTGATTGGTAAAAGGTGGGGAACTGCAACTAAGCTACACATTCCACAAGTTCAAAAATGTAGGCACTTGGAGTGACCTGAACGTGGGGTTCTTGGCCCTCTGACGTCAAAAGGTCACCTAGAGGACACTCGCATATGCCCTGTTGGAGAGTTGGTGGTCCCAACCAGTCTTAAGTGGCTTGGCTCCAACTAGACACAGGTGAAGCCAAGTTTCTGGAAGACAACTCTTGGGCAAACCTTGTTTAGGCGCCACACTTCTTGGAGGACATGCAAGTCTTGTAGCAACAATTAAAACCACCTTGATGGATGAAAACGGGTTACAGGTGAAATGGATTAACTGATGATTACACAGTTTCAGGGTTAAAATATTTAGGGTATTTTCTTATCCTTTGGACCTCATTTTTCCAGTGAGGGGAAGGGCTCTCTAAAAACTTCAGACAGGATGGACAACCCAAGGTTTAACAGCAAGACACGAATCTTGAGCGGTGGAGTCTAGGCTCCAGGCTACTTGGATGCGGGAGCAGCTTGGGGCTCTGAAGTGGAAAGCAGAGAACTTAACTTGTGGAGAGAAGTTACTAGGACCTGGCTCTGGGCTAGGAGCTTTAGATATGTTCCTGGGAGCACATATTGTTTCCAGCTCCATTTTAGAGGCATGATAACAGGGGCACAAGGGGTTAGAGAACTTATTTACAATGGCAGAACCAGGATTGAAATGGCCAAATGTTCTTCCCAGAGCAACTCGCACAGGTGTGTAAACCCTGTAAAGACATGCATGGGCTGAGGGAACATTCTCAGGCTCCGGGACCCTTGCTTCCTGCCTTCCTTCTCATCTCCATGGCAGTTATTTAAAAACCAGGCCTTTTCATACTTTAAATATGTACTGACTTAGCTTCTAATCCCAAATGCAACCAAAATAACAAGATCCCCTCTGCTCCTGGTTCCTTGATGAGTAGATCCAGACTGTGTTAAGGTGAACGGGTTCTGGTTATTCAGGCCGGTGCTCTGGAAACTGTGCTCTAAACAATAGGGTAATCGAGTGAAGTCAGGCAGAGAAGGAGAAATATCGTATGACATCCCTTATATGTGGACTCTAAAAAAAAAGGGTAGAAATGAGCTTATTTACAAAATAGATACAGATTCATAGGCTTAGAGAACCAACTTATGGTTGCCAGAGGGGAAGGATGGAGGAAGGGATAGTTAGGGAGTTTGATGGACATGTACACACTGTTGTATTTAAAATGGATAGCCAACAAGGACTTACTGTACAGCACCTGGAACTCTGCTCAGTGTTATACGGCAGCCTGGATGGGAGGGGCGTTTGGGGAGGACTGGATACGTGTTACGTGTATATGCATGGCTGAGTCCCTTCGCTGTTCACCTGAAACTATCATAGCGTTGTTAACTGGCTATATCCCCATACCAAATAAAAAGTTAAGAAAATAAACAACAGGGTGTTCATTTACAAACACTTTACCAAATTATTTAGACAAATCATCTGTTTAAAAACTAGACCAAATAGATACCTTTGAAGACACAAGGTATATTTTACCCAGATCATTTCTTAAAAAAGAATCCACAAACCCACTGGTGCTTTTGAACATGTTAAAGGAAATAAGACACTGCATTTTGACCACTTTTCATTTGTTCACTGATGAAATCAATGCAAGTAAGTTTGATATTTTTTTTTCTAAAAAAAGGTAAAAAATTCATTTCCTAAAAACACATTTACTTAGAAATTCATTTTACCTTATGAACTTCTTTGACCTTATAAACTTGTCAGCAGAGCAAACTGGGAGCCAGTTTCCTGCAGCTATAAACTCCAACAGTCTTTTTACAAGTCTTTATTCTCTGGAAATGTAAACGCTTGTGTTGAAAAGTATTCGCTGGGGAGATAAATGAGCCACAAAATGATTAGTGCCTGCTCAATCATTTGTCACCTCTGCCCTCCTTGTTAAAATGTAAAAGCGACTGGAGGGCTTTGAAAGGTGAGCCTTTCTTAGCACCTGAGTAAATGAGGTCTCCTGACTTTGCTTCTGTCCCACCTGGGTTGCCTGGCCCCAGGGCCCCTGGACAGGCCATGTCCTCCCAGGCCTCCTCAGTAGCCTTTTCGGACTCTTCCAGGGCAGAGGTCATGACCACAACCTACCTTGGCATTTCCACCTTTAGGCCACAGTATCCAGAAGAAAATTGAAATCATATTCTGAAGGGATTTCCACTTTTCCATCTGAGCAAAGGGCAGGTGGGTGTACAGTAGGTGTGTGTGTGTGCTAAGTCACTTCAGCCATGTCCAACTCTGTGCAACCCTATGGACTGTAGCCCGCCAGGCTCCTCCACCTATGGGGATTCTCCAGGCAAGAATACCTGAGTGGGTTGCCATTCCTTTCTCAGGGGATCTTCCCAACCCAGGGATCGAACCTGTCTCAGGTTTCCTGCACTGGCAGGCGGGTTCTTTACCAATAGCGCCACCTACTGGAAGCCCACACAGTAGGTGCATTCACTGTTAATTCTCTCTGCTCCTGTGAGCCTGGCCTTAGGACGTGCCTGCCTAAATCCAATCATTCCATCCCAGGTCTAGCTTCTCCATGGAGCCCTCCATCTTTTTATAGCTTCTCTCTTCTGTTCAAGAACCTACATTTCCATCCACTGACAAGCCAAACTCTTCTGCTGACTTTCAAGACCCTGGACAACCTTCCTCACCCAGTTTATTCCCCACTGGGTTCCCCAAGCAGCCCTGCTGGATGTTACAAAGAAGAGAGAAGTCACAGCTTTGCCGATTAGCACTGATGCATCTCAGGGTTGGCTGTCTTTCACAGAGAAGAGTGAAGGACTGGCAAGGGATGGGTTTACATTCACTGGACGAAAGCACTTTCTTGAGACAGTAAATGACATGTACACCCTCATCATGGACAATGAGCTCTTATCACAAATTCAAAATAAAATTAATGAACTTCATTTCATAGGTCAGTGAAGCATGCATTGGGGGGGGGGGGAGGGGACAGCCATGAACCGTTAGAAACACCGTTCCCAGGAATGACTTTGTTCTGCACTGTCAAGATGTCCTTAGTTGTGACCCACTCTGGCACGGATCTGATTTTTACAGTTTTGAGTTCTCCTGCTTGCCCTAGCGGCTTCCCCCGGGTGCTATTGAGATAAAAGGACTTATTTCTCCCTCTGATCCCTGTGCCTGCCTGTTGGCTGTGAGCTAGAAGACCAGAAAACAGAAATTATAAGAAATCTTCCAAAAATAAGAATCGGTTGGCCCTGAGTGTGAGCCTGGACCTTGGGAAATGTGATTGTCAAGGTGGAGATAGGGGGGAGGCAGGAAAGAAAGGGGAGTGGAGGTATAAGGAGGGGCTGCCCACTAATTATACCCAGATCTCTAGGGCTGCAGCCAAGCATGTCTTTTTTAAAGGTTCCAGATGATTCCAAAGTTGCACTGAGCCCAATACCGAGTTTCACTCTGCCTGATCAAATTGGCTGACAATGTACAGACATGGTGAGGGATGGAGGGGACAGGGAAGCTGGAAACTGCTCCGGGGCGGGGGCAGGGGCGGGGGCGGGGCAGGGAGGCCGCAGGTCCTGGCCCAGGGCTCCCCCACCCCCATCACAAATAAAGAACATTCATCTTCATGAGAAAGACATTCTGACAGGCTTTGACGCTGCTAAATTTCCTGAACCATTTTTTATTCTTCCTTTTTCAGAAGTATGTACTTTCTTTGGGTCATTAGAATGTAGTCGATAACATATTTCTTAGTTCTTTTGAGAATTTCCTTGGGACAGACTTAGCCCTTGGCTTCTGAGGTCATTTTTGTTTCAAAAAATAGGTAGTAAATCATTTGAAAAAGTGAAAGTATTTAGTCACTCAGTCGAGTCCGACTCTTTGAGACCCCATGGACTTAACTTTCCCCTAGGGAGCCCGCCAGGCTCCTCTGTCCCATGGGATTCTCCAGGCAAGAATACTGGAGTGGATTGCCATTTCCTTCTCCAGGGGATCTTCCCAACCCAGGGACGGAACCTGGGTCTCCGGCATTGCAGGCAGATTCTTTACTGTCTGAGCCACCGGGAAAGCCCAGTTCATCATCTATGAGGTGTCAGGTACTGTGCAGGGTTCTGGGTTACCATGGTGTGTTGAACAAAACCATTCTGACATTCGAATATTTGCTGTGCGGACTCACAGGAGTCCTGCAACTGTCCTCACAGCGGAGATTTATGCAGCGGTGTAAGGAGGACATAGAGCCGAGTTGCAAGCAAAAAGAACAGGCGGAGTGGGAGGAATCAGGTGCCGGCTTCGTCGGGCTTGTCTCCCCCGGAGAGGGGTCACTCGCTCCCCTGAGAGCGCACCCCACAGCCAAGTGCGGCCACGGGCGCGTGGTGACCGCTTGGGAGCCCACCGGAGACTCTGGGCTCAGGTCTTTATTGGGGGGCTGGGCACGTGGGCACCCCCTGGGCAGCACGTCCCCAAGTTCCGAGGCCTGGAAGGAAAGCAGGTGCTTCGTACACACCACAGAGCTGGAGGTCCGGCAGGTGGGATGGGGGACTTCAGTTCCCACCGGAGAGGAGAGTCATTTGGTTACCGTCTGCTAGAGAAGGAAACTTGGGGCCAAAATATATTGCCACCTACCTCCAAGAACAGAGTTTCGGATTGTGCAAGGAGAGGGCAGAAAAGCTGGATTTTAACTCCACAACTGTGTATTAAACTGTATGTTAGGCTCTTGACTCTTATCCACATGGTCTGGCTTATCAAATAGATGAGTTCTATTGAGCGCCCCCTCTTGGAAGCCTGTGGTACATACATCCTGAATTCCACAACGGACTTCTGGAACTGGGTTTTTAGAGATGAGTGTGTGTGTGCTTAATTGCTCAGCCATGTGCGACACTTGCGACCCCATAGGCTGTAGCCTGCCAGGCTCTTCTGTCCATGGGATTTTCCAGGCCAAGAATATTGGAGTGGGTTGCCATTTCCTTCTCCAGGGGATCTTCCTGACCCAGCAATCGAACCCGGGTCTCTTACGTTGCAGGCAGACCCATTACGGACTGAGCTCTGAGGGAAGCCCCTGGAGGTGCGGATTTCCTACAAATACCACACAGCATCAGCTCCAGAAGTCTGGGAGTGTTGAAGGTCCCTGTGTGAAAGAAGTATATAAAAAATTACAGCGTACTTTCCAGAACCTACTTACCTGATGGAGGAAGACAATCAGAAGCAAAATTATTTCCTGAAGAGGTTTGGGGTCCTGTCTGAGGCATGAAGATCACGCGCGTGGCTTCCAGCTCTTGCAGAGCAAGCTCACCAGTTCATGAACTCCCTGACCTGTTTGCACAAAACCTCCGGCCACCCCTTAATCATACTCACTATGCACAGAATTCTCTGCCAAATTACTTTTTGGCATCTACTTCTAACTTTCCCCCGTATCTTATGCCCTCACTGTAAATAGTAATAATAACGCACATATTGGACAAGTCTTTTAAAAATGAAGCAAAGTTTACAACCCCAGCAGATCATAAAATGCACATGTTCAGGTACTGTTATGAATTAGAAGCTGCCAAAATTGATAAGGAGTAAAGAAAGGTCAGGCGCTTTTTTTTTTAACCACACTGAACGGCTTGCAGGATCCTAGTTTCCTGACCAGGGATTGAGCCCGCGGAACAGCAATGAAAACGCCAAGTTCTAACCCCTGGACTGCCAGGGAAATCCCCCCTCCCCTTTTTTTCTTTTCTTAAATAAGTCTAGAAACTTGGTTTGTCAAAGCTTCTGGTGTGGAACCTAGTACTTACAGTCACCACATGCCAACCTAAAAGTGCTCTCTTAACCCCAGGAAAGCAGAGCAGGTCAGTGGGGTCCGGCATAAGAAATGACCTGAAACTCACAATGAGCCATCTCTTCCCAATGTGTTGCAATCTGAAGCACCAGGCTGTAAAAATCCACAGCTTTATGGCAGGTAGATCAGCAGAGCACTGATGTGGCCTGAATTCCTCAGGGCAGGTTCACATTTGGGGTGCTTTCTAGTTCCATGACAGTCGCCTCCACAGGGAGCTGCCACTGGTCGAAGGGACTAGTGGTATTGCTCATAGAAATAAAGCATTCCTGGTTAGTCCTTTAAAATGCTTCCTTTGGCATCTGGTGATTTTCTAGAAAGTGCAGAAGAAGTTGTATGTAGCCCTTCGGGAGAGTCTTAAGTCACAGGAGAAGCAGGAGAGCCTTGCGTGGATCTGCTGTCACTTGTCCCTTTTCTGTCTTCGTGCTGCCACCTAGGGAGAAAAGGAAAGCAGACGTATCCTGGTGAGGAGACGCAGTCACCTGCAACCCCGGGGACCGCCTGCACCTTCACAACAGGCAAGCGAGGCTGGCGGGTCCAATCCTGAGACCAGCGGCTGTGCACTTGGGCTTCAAAGAGAAGCCCTCAGAGCTTCCCTGGTGGCTCAATGGTAAAGAATCTGCCTGCCAGTGAAGGAGAGGAGGGTTTGTCCCCTGACCCGGAAAGATCCCACATGCTGCGGGGCAACTAAGCCCGGGAGCCCCAACTACCGAGCCTGTGCACCATCGCGAGAGATGCCACTGCAGTGAGAAGCCATTGCGCCACAACAAAGAGTAGCCGCCACTCGCTGCAACTACAGAAAGCTCGCGCAGCAACTAAGATGCAGCACAGCCAAAAAACAGATAAAATATATTGAGTGATGGTTGCTCAGTCATGTCCGACTCTTCATGATCTCACGGACTATAGCCCACCAGGCTCCTCTGGCCATGGAATTCTCCAGGCAAGAATACTGGAGTGGGTTGCCATTTCCTCCTCATATATATATACATATATATACACGTATATATATGTGTATATATATAAATATATATGCATATAAATGGGCTACCATGGTGGCTCAGACGGTAAATAAAAAGAGAGAAGCCTTCAGACAAAGGAAGGGATTTCCATCTAACAACCTCATTCTAGGGTCAATGTTAGACTGCAGGAGGTGGGTGAGACCCAGTATTCCTTCCAGTGTTCAAAGGGAGTGAAATACAAAATAACATTCAGGTTGCCCATACTCAGGGAATGGACACCCTCATTTTCGGGGAAAAAAAAAGAAAATTCAAGAAACACATGAAAAAAGGTTCTAAGATGGATAATTCTTAAATAATTTTTCTCTTTTCCTCATGCAGATCCAATGTATAAAAGAAATGAATACAGACTTGCTGGGGGAAGTAGTCGTCCTTAATATCCCCCTGAAGAATGCCATGGAACAAGCGTGACTGCTGAAAGCTGGTTTCTGAGGACTAAACGTCAAACATAATTATTGTGGAGCTATGTTATCAAAAAAGATGTTGATAGAAGCCAAGTTTCTATGCCATAATGTGGATAAGATGGGGCAGAGGTGAGACCTTTCCTGACCACCGATCTCACCAGGACTCTGGCCACCTCCCAGTCCAGCATCTTCCACAGCCCCCAGCAATGCCTGACAGCCCCTCTCTCCACCTCCCTAGAGCAAAAACTTCTTGAAGGCAGGTATTTTTGTCTGCCATGTAGTCAGCTGCATTTCCAGTGCCCAGACAACACTGGCACAAAGCTGGGGGCTCTTAAAAGAATAAATGAATCTAAGCCCTATTCCTTGGCTCCTTTTTTCTTTTGAAAGAACTAAGAACTTGACTAACTTTAATTTTACACATTCTGATCAAAACACATGTGTAAGGCAGCAGTTCTCTTAACATTGTGAAGAGGCTCTGATTATCTGTAAATTTGGTGCTTCCCTCCGCCCCCTCCCTGCCTCAAATACCCTTGATTAGTGTGAGACCATCACAAACATTTATTAACCAAAGTACAGTAACTGCTAGAAAGCTGACAGCTGAATTAGAGACTTGACATGCAAATGCATAGGCTAAGTGGAAGCTTTACTTGAATTCTGGCTCAGCGCTGCTGAGGATAAAGTGACCTGCAGAATTCATTAGGAACAGAAGCAGGATTAAATCTGATTTTCCTTTCTTAGGACAAAATTCACAATTAAAACAGACTCCTGAGGGATCTGTGCTCAGTCATGTCCGACTCTTTGTGACCCCAAAGATTACAGCCCGCCAGGCTTCTCCTGGCAAGAATACTGGAGTGGGTTGCCATTTCCTACTTCAGATACTGAAGGATAAATGGCCATAAAGCTGTACATAAAATGACAAAAACCTTGTGGAGGCAAAAAAGAGAGAGGGCTGGGCTGGGCTTAAGAATGGAAGAACAGTGCCTGGTGTGGCCACTCAGTCTGGGTGACTTCACTTTGACCATCTATAAAACAGGGATGCACCCCCTTTCTGGTCTGCCTTAGACGGTTGTGGTAAAGAATTTAACTGATACAGGGTTGCTGTAAAACCTGTAAAACTATTAAACATAAGGTACTTTTCATCAGTCTAATGACCCCAAGGAGTATATAAATCTGTGTTTAAAAAGGTGTATGAATCTAACCGTTTCTTCCTTAATAAGATGAGGTCAAACCCTGTGGGCATCTTCCAAGGACACTAAAAACAGCCTTTCACCTGCCTTCCTAGACTCAGAGCTGCTTGTTTCTCACCAAGAGGTTCAACTGTATAAAGTGAAAGTGAAAGTGAAGTCCCTCAGTCGTGTCCAACTCTTTGCGACCCCACGGACTATAGTCTATCAGGCTCCTCTGTCCATGGGATTTTCCAGGCAAGAGTGCTGGAGTGGATTGCCATTTCCTTCTCCAACTGTATAATGCAGCGATATCTGGAGAGCTCCAAACTGTGGGTTAGTCCTGGAGAAAGGACTGTTTGGGCAAAAAGAAACAAAACACCAAAAAATAAACAAACAAAAAAACGTGACACAAGGCAGCTAGTTAAGTTTAACCAACTGCAAGAACCGAGAAAGTCAATCTTAACCTATGTGAAGAGGTTGTCTTTCAAATCTGGTGAAGGGGTGACTTCTCAGGATATAACAAAAGTCAAAGTTAGGGGAAAGGGAATTAATTTGGTGCGGAGGGTTTGGGGGCCAGAAGTCCTAAGTTTAGCTTCTGGCCCATTTATTAGCCATGTGACTCTGGCTAATAAGGTGACCTTACTTTCTCAACTGTAAAACGGGGGAAATAATACCAATTGCCACATGGTTTCTGGAAGGATTTTAAAAACATAAATGCACGTGAGAAGCACTTACAAGAGCAAAACACGTGGTCGATCTTTATTATTACTTTCCAAGAATTTGCTTTCTTTCTTTCCACTGCAAAGTAATGTAATCTACGGAAAATGAAGACAAGAAACAAATCTATGCCAGGAACACAACAGCCAGAGCGAGCACGCTGGTGTATTTCCTTCCAGCTAAACAGATGAGATAATCCACCCAAGGAGCTCAGAGGAGGGCCTGATGCTTGGTGAGCCTGAGACGGATGCTCATCTAAGAGCATCCTCCTCACAGTATGGAGAAGAGGCTTCCAGAGCAGCCAGCGACCACAAGGCAGAACGCAGAACATCAAACAACCCAGTGGCCTAGTCTCATCTCACACGGAAGACACCACTGAGGGCCAGCCCAGCTAGTAGCTTGTCCACAGGTCAGCGTTGAGGCAGAATTAAGAATATAAACCCAGTTCTTTTAAATTAATTGGTCTTTTCAGACCAATTATTTTACTTTTTTAAAAGCAAACTTAATTTGAAACACGGCTGGTCATTTTTCACTTCACTCACTTCCATCTGTTTACTGTTACTGTTGTAAGTTTGCATGCAGTATAGACACTGTGCATTTAGTAAGTAAATGGGTACGTTTTAGTTCCTCATTTCCATATTGCCTTGGTGTCTAGCTAAGGCACCCCAAAAGAGAAATAGGATCCTGGCAATAAATTGTGGCACAATAAAAACAGATCCAAACTGATGAAACATAGTCCCACTTGGCATCCATGTGAAACCTGATGGAGGGGAATCTCCTCGGGAGTCAGAACCAGAGAGGCACAAACCTGGAAGATGAGAGAGCCTGAGGGCCAGAGCACAAGGAAAATTTAAACTGAAGATAAATCAGGCACAAAAAAGGAGAGAATGCTGCTAATCTGAGATCAGTTTCAGAAATGCATATGGTTGATGAAAACAATAGAGGCTCTTGTGTGTGTACACAAGTGGTTTTACAGTTGGCTGAAATTTTTCGAAGCTTTCTCCAAACTTGGCACATTAATAAAAAAGATAAATGAGGTAGGCAAGAGAAGCAAGGCGCCAAAGGATTTGAGGAAGGTATGGAACCCCAATGTTTGAGTAATAAAGTCTAAAAAGTCTCTAGTTTGGAATTCTTTACATTCAAAAGAAGGATAGGCTATATATGTGTATATAAGTCTGGTGTGTGCATAAGCGTGTCTATTTGTGTGTACTGGCATGCTTACATAAGCCCACACTGATTTGTTTCTCATATTATTCCCCCAAAGAGCATGTGGCATGTGTAACCCCTTCAGTATTTCACTTTTCAATTACTAGTCAATGCCTAGTCAACACTGCAAGTAAGAATCTTCATCTTGACATTAAAGGTAAATTCAAATATGGAAGACAAAGTTGATGATTTCACAAATTCTCATTTAATCGACAGCTAAGTCATGATGTGAGCATTTATCTAAAGCTCCTGGAATCTAATGCACAGCATAGTGACTACAGTTAATAACACTGTATTATATACTTGAAATTTGCTGAGAAAACAGACCTTTAGGGTTCTCATCACGCAGGTAAACATGTGATGTAATAAATACGTTACTTAGCTTGGTTGTGGTTATCATTTCACAATGTACATGTGTATTAGAGTATCACATTGTACACTTTAAATATATAACATAAATTTGTCAGTTATACCTCAATAAAGCTGAAAAAAAAAAAACTTCTGTGAAAACAGGAGTATGCAGACCACATATATTCTCAAACTTCAATAACTTAGATTATGGGCTTTATATGAATAATTTCTAAATGTCATGTAAAGGCAAAATTTATTAACACTAACACAGATATAAACAATATATTCTAACTGTGGATATCCTGACAGATAAAATGATTACAGTAAGAGCAGTTTAATCAACTGACAGAAGAAAATTCACAGCCCTTTATCCAGAGATTAATGATTATACCTATTTATTTCTATTACACCCTGGAGAAGGGATTAGCTACCCACTCCAGTATTCTTGCCTGAATTGCATGGATAGGGGAGCCTGGTGGGCTGCAGTCCATGGGGTCACAAAGAGGTGGACACAACTGAGCGAGCACGCGCATTTCTAAGCCTACACAAGGAGTTTATGAGTATGTCCTTAGACTTCAAATTTAAGCACGCCACCGAAAACTAATCAGAATCAAGCTTGAATTTCAAAGTTCAGCCATAACATGTCAAGGAACCCAATGTTGTACAGCAGATCATTTTCGGAGGTGTTCAGTTCACACTGATTAATTGATCAACTGATTATCTCATGCCTTTATGGACGGCCTACTCTGTGCTGTCCCATGTGAGGTGCTTTGGACATTGACTGTGACCTGGTCAGGCAAGGCTCTGTGGAGGGTGCGGAGGAAGACGGGGTGGAGAGCTGTAACAAGTAGGAGGGTTGGCAGCAAGGGAGGAAGGCCAGGAACTGGGTCTCTGAAAAAATGATGCCTGAGATAAGAAGTAAGGATATGATGGGAGCAATCATGTGAAGATCTGGAGGAAGGGTATACAAGATAAACTGGTCACACAAAGGCACTGATGTGGGACAGTGTGGCACGTTCAAGGACCAAACAGAAGGCCATATAATAACTTAGGCATTTTAAAAGACCAACACAGACCAAGATCATGACTTTGAGCCTTGGGGGAAAAAAGTTAAGTCTCAATTAGTGAGGACACTGGTTAGATTACTCAACCTGCCCACCTATCATGTATTGGGTTGGCCTCAAAGTTTGGATTTTTCCATAAAATGTTATGGAAAAACCCAAATGTGAATAGCGCAGAGTTCCTGCTCTTAAGGAGCTTACCTACAGCAGGGCTGATAATCCAGGAGTTTAAGTAGCCTTTCTCGCAACCTTTGCCCTTTGGCTCCTATGGCACCCTGCCTTACAACTATAGACGCTGTGGGGATTAAATGTTATTATTTGTAAAATGCTCAGAACAGTATCAAACACATAAAAGCTACACAGTAATTGTTGTTGTTAGTATCATTAATTACTAGTATTATGAAATGATCACATGAGAATCAGGACAATTTCAAGGTATCTCAAAAATTAAGAGGAATGTCAGAAAACAATAGACTAGTACTATTAAAGTGTTAAGGTCATTGAAAGACAAAGACTGAGAGACAAATTATAAAAAAAGAGGGAATATGCTCACTAAATGCAATGTGGAAGGACGGACTGGATTCTGGAATAGAAAAACAATATTTGTGTAAAAATAGGTGAAACTCAAATAAGGTAGGAGATTAGTTAATAATATGGTATTACTAACAGAGTTTTGCCAAGAGAACATACTGATCAGAGCAGACACCCTCTTCCAACAACATAAGAGAAGACTCTACACATGGACATCACCAGATGGCCAACACCAAAATCAGATTGATTATATTCTTTGCAGCCAAAGATGGAGAAGCTCTATACAGTCAGCAAAAACAAGACTGGGAGCTGACTGTGGCTCAGATCATGAACTCCTGATTGCCAAATTCAGACTTAAATAGAAGAAAGTAGGGAAAACCACTAGACCATTCAGGTATGACCTAAATCAAATCCCTTATGATTATACAGTGGAAGTGAGAAATAGATTTAAGAGACTAGATCTGATAGACACAGTGCCTGATGAACTATGGATGGAGGTTTATGACACTGCACAGGAGGCAGGGATCAAGACCATCCCCAAGAAAAAGAAATACAAAAAAGCAAAATGGCTATCTGAGGAGGCCTTACAAATAGCTGTGAAAGAAGAGAATTGAAAAGCGAAGGAGAAAAGGAAAGATATAAGCATTTGAATGCAGAGTTCCAAAAGAATAGCAAGGAGAGATAAGACAGCCTTCCTCAGTGATCAGTGCAAAGAAGCAGAGGAAAAAAACAGAATGGGAAAGACTAGAGATCTCTTCAAGAAAATTAAAGATACCAAGGGAACATTTCATACAAAGATGGGCTCAATAAAGGACAGAAATGGTAGGGACCTAACAGAAACAGAAAATATTAAGAGGTGGCAAGAATACACGGAAGAATTGTACAAAAAAGATCTTCACGACCCAGATAATCACGATGGTGTGATCACTCACCTAGAACCAGACATCCTGGAATGTGAAGTCAAGTGGGCCTTAGGAAGCATCACTACGAACAAAGCTAGTGGAGGTGATGGAATTCCAGTTAAGCTATTTCAAATCCTGAAAGATGATGCTGTGAAAGTGCTGCACTCAATATGCCAGCAAATTTGGACAACTCAGCAGTGGCCACAGGACTGAAAAACGTGTATTCATTCCAATCCCCCAAAAAAGGCAATGCCAAAGAACGCTCAAACTACCACACAAATTGCACTCATCTCACACGCTAGTAAAGTAATGCTCAAAATTCTACAAGCCAGGCTTTGGCAATATGTGAAACATGAACTTCCAGATGTTCAAGCTGGTTTTAGAAAAGGCAGAGGAACCAGAAATCAAATTGCCAACATCTGCTGGATCATCGAAAAAGCAACAGAGTTCCAGAAAAACATCTATTTCTGCTATATTGACTAAGCCAAAGCCTTTGTGTGGATCACAATAAATTGTGGAGAATTCTTCAAGAGATGAGAATACAGACCACCTGACCTGCCTCTTGAGAAATTGGTATGCAGGTCAGGAAGCAACAGTTAGAACAGGACACGGAACAAGACTGATTCCAAATAGGAAAAGGAGTACGTCAAGGCTGCATACTGTCACCCTGCTCATTTAACTTATATGCAGAGTAGATCATGCAAAATGCTGGGCTGGAGGAAGCACAAGCTGGAATCCAGATTGCCGGGAGAAATATCAATAACCTCAGATATGCAGATGACACCACCCTTATGGCAGAAAGTGAAGAGGAGCTAAAAGCCTCTTGATGAAAGTGAAAGAAGAGAGTGAAAAAGTTGGCTTAAAGCTCAACATTTAGAAAACTAAGATCATGGCATCTGGTCCCATCACTTCATGGCAAATAGATGGGGAATAGTGGAAACAGCAGCTGACTTTATTTTTCTGGGCTCCTAAATCACTGCAGATGGTGACTGCAGCCATGAAATTAAAAGACGCTTACTCCTTGGAAGGAAAGTAATGACCAACCTAGACAGCATATTAAAAAGCAGAGACATTACTTTGCAACAAAGTCCTTCTAATCAAAGCTATGGTTTTTCCAATAGTCATGTATGGATGTGAGAGTTGGAATATAAAGAAAGCTGAGTGCCAAAGAATTGATGCCTTTGAACTGTGGTGTTGGAGAAGATTCTTGAGGGTCCCTTGGACTGCAAGGAGATCCATCCAGTCCATCCTAAAGGAGACCAGTCCTGAGTGTTCATTGGAAGGACTGATGTTGAAGCTGAAAGTCCAACATTTTGGCCACCTGATGTGAAGAGCCGACTCATTGGAAAATACCCTGATGCCGGGAAAGATTGATGGCAGGAGAAGAAGGGGACGAAAGAGGATGAGATGGTTGGATGGCATCACCGACACAATGGATGTGGGTTTGGGTAAACTCTGGGAGTTGGTGATGGACAGGGAGGCCTGGCGTGCTGCGGTCCATGGGATCGCAAAGAGTCAGACATGACTAAGTGACTGAACTGTATTACTGTAAGGATCCTGGTTTTAACTGTACTGGTTACATAGGATGTTATGGTTAGAGGAAGCTGGGTAAAGGGAATATGTAAATTCTCTACTTTTTTGCAACTTTTCTATAAGTCTAAAATTATTTCAAAAGATAAAGACAAAAGAGAAGAAAGAAATAAACACAGAAATGTCATCGATTTAAGCAGCTATTGCCAATGTATGATATATAAGAGACACAGGTTTGATCCCTGGGTTGTGAAGATCCCCTGGAGGAGGGCATGGCAACTCACTCCAGTATTCTTGCCTGGAGAATCCCATGGACAGAGGAGCCTGGCAGGCTGCAGTCCACAGGGTCACACACAGTTGTACATGACTGAAGTGACTTAACACACACGTATTGTAACTATAACAAACTATCTGAAAGAAAACACAATGAGGAGAGAAATGGGAAGATACAAAAAAAAAAGGAACATCTAGAGAAGAAATTCCAATATATGAAATACAAATTCACTAGCTGACGTTAATAGCAGATGAAATGCTAAAGTCAAAGTAAAATTGAAAATGAAGAAAAATCAAGGAAAGGATCTATGGGACATCAAGTAGTTTAGCATACCTGTGATTGGAGTCCCAAAAACCAAGGGGGTGAAGAGAAGAAGGGGCACAGCTGAAGATCAGAATAGTGTTTAAAGAAATACTGGCTAGAAATTTTCCCAGTTTGATGAGAATAATCAAGAAAACAGAGACACAAATAACCAAAGCAGGTAAGAAAGGACTATCACTACAGGTTCACAGACATAAAAATATAAAAAGCAACTTATGCCAATGAATCTGACACTAAATGAAATAGATATCTTTCTTGAAAAACATAAATTACTAAAACTGGCACATGAAAAAGGAGAAAATTAGAATAGTTCTATGTCTAGTATAGAAATTGAACTAGTAATTAAAAAAATTTCTCAGAAAAAATAAAAATCACAGGCCAAATGGCTTTATTGGTGAATGATGTCCAACATAAAAACAATACTAATCTCACAACGTTTTCAGAAAACAGGTGATGAGATAATACTCCCCACCTCATTTAATAAAGCTACTATTACTCTGGTACCAAAACTAAACAAAATCATTACAAATAAGGAAAACTAGACCAATATCCCTCAGGAACAGAGATACAAAAATCCTTAACAAAATATTGGGCAGTAAAACACAATACTAAACATGAGAAGACCAAGTAGAGTTTATCCCAGGAATGTAAAGTCAACATTCAAAAATCAATCATTATATTTCACATATTGAAAGATGTTGTTGTTGTTCAGTTGTTTAGTCGTGTCTGACCCTGACCCCATGGAGTGCAGCACACCAGACTTCCCTATCCTCCACCATCTCCTGGATTTTGCTCAAATTCACGTCCACTGAGTTGGTGATGCCATCCAACCATCTCATCCTGTGGCCCCCTTCTCCTGCCTGCAATCTTTCCCAGTATCAGGGTCTTTTCCAATGAGTTGGCTTTTCCCATCAATTGGCCAAAGTATTGGAGCTTCAGCTTTTAGCATCAGTCCATCCAATGAATATTGAAAGTTGATTTCCTTTAGGATTGACTGGTTTGGTCTTCTTGTTGTCCAAGGGACTCTCAAGAGTTTTGGTTCTCCAGCACAATTTGAAAGCATCAATTCTGTAGTACTCAGTCTTCATGACCCAACTCTCACATCCATATACGACCACTGGGAAAACCATAGCTTTGACTAGGTGGACCTTTGTTGGCAAAGTGATGTCTCTGCTTTTTAATAGGCTGTCTAGGTTTGTCGTAGCTTTTCTTCCAAGGAGCAAGCATCTTTTAATTTCTTGGCTGCAGTCACCACACACAGTGATTTTGGAGCACAAGAAAATAAAATCTGTTATTGTTTCCACTTTTCCCCCTTCTGTTTGCCATGAAGTAATGGGATTTTAGTTTTTTGAATGTTGAGTTTTAAGCCAGCTTTTTCACTCTCCTCTTTCACCCTCATCAAGAGGCTCTTTAGTTCCTCTTCACCATGGGCAGGCTCCTCTGTTCTTGGGATTTCCCAAGCAAGAATACTGGAATTGGCTGCCATTTCTTCCTCCAGGAGGTCTTCCTTGACCCAGGTATGGAATCCACATTCTCCTGCGTCTCCTGCATTGGCACGCAGGTTCTTTTCCACCTGGGTAGCCCTACGGAAAGATATTCCTTTACTAAAGGAACATTGTATGATCATTAATAGATGATGAAAAATTATTTGACAAAAATTCAATACCCGTTTATGATTCTGTTCTCAGTGAACAGAAGAGAACTTCTTCATCGTGACGAGCACACCTCTCGCCTGGATCTTGGTTTCTAAACACCATTCTTTTCTAAAAGGAACCTGACTCCTTAGGAAAGAGGCTGATTCCAGGGGTTGGTTAGGGAAAATACACAAAGAGCCTGGGATACCCTCTTGCAAAAGAAATAATGA
Source organism: Ovis aries (assembly GCF_016772045.2). Classification (NCBI taxonomy): domain Eukaryota; kingdom Metazoa; phylum Chordata; class Mammalia; order Artiodactyla; family Bovidae; genus Ovis; species Ovis aries. Next base: position 20,740,883 of record NC_056063.1, on the reverse strand, counting down.
AGTATTTAAAAATGATGGAAACATAGCAAAAAGATAGAGGCCAGCTTGAAGGGACTCTCAGTGACCCTTCTGGGACAATATGAGGAACAGAATATTGTAATTTAACTCACTGGATAAAACAACCTACAAGTCCATATTGATATTAACTCACAAATGAATAAATAAATGGAGTGCCAACTAAATGTAAAAGGAATAAATACGGAAGAAATGATGGAGTTGGAAAAACTGTTAGCAGGTTTATTTTAAAACAGGTAAGTGAGTGTAGGATGAGGAATAGAATACTTCTAAGTCCCAGAGTATTTGCCCACAAATTACTTATTAACTGCAAAGAGAAAAATAACATTATGGTGAATGAACCTGGTGGACACCACCTTAATTCAGTGATTAAAGTTAACATCTCTAGTATTGTGTCATGTGACTCTTGACTTGACATGGTGCATTAAGAAAGACACAGCATTACTTCTGTGGGTGCTCAAAAGGTAATCCAATCAAGAGGATACACAAGGTAAACCGTAAGGGCCTCGAATAAAACGTAACTCTCAACTTGTAGGTTGTGTGGGTTTTTCTTCAACTGACATTACTAATCAGGAAGATATAAGTTAAAAGTCACACTAACATGCCTTTTTTTCCTCCACTAACTTGCAAAGATACTGTTCAAAGCTAATAAGATAAGAACTCATACCATCATTTGTTAGAGTGAAAGATCCTATAACCTTTCTGTGAAATATAGTCCCACAAGTATATATTTGAAAAACTTAGTTATGAATCAGTAAGCCCACATCTTAAAAAAAAAGGGCCATGATTATTAAATAGTGAAACACTCAAATAATTAAAAATTACTGTCATTAAAAAGTATATTTATGAAGAATAGTAGTCTAGGAAAATGCTTATCAAATGACATCAAGAAGAAAGGTTATAAAATTACTACTATAATTCATTTAAAAATTATTATAGAAGAAAATACATCATATTATCTTCAGGTAATAAATAGTTAGGAGATTATATTTTCTATTTTATAGTTTTATCTATTTTCTACAAAGAACATATATTCATAAAAAAGAATATATTAAACAAAAGATTTACCAAAAATTAGTAATCTGATAGTCGTGTTATTGATCTCTATCTGTATACTGAAAACCATGTTGCCATAGCTACCATGTGCAAAGTGGCATAAAATAACAAGCACACACTCAAACATTGTCACATGTCAGTTTATTGAGGAATCTGTGATGCTAAAGGTTAATTCTACTCACTTGATTATTTTTCATGGTGTCAAATAAAACTCCAAAGGCTATAAGCCATGATGTTTCACAATTACTTTCCCATATTTTGTTCAGGAAACACAAAATTCAAATACAAAGAAATGTTCAAGTGAATCTGAAAACTGGCCTCATCCTACCTTTTTTCAAAAGGTGGTAATTAAGGGTTTGGAAGTACAGTAGCAAGGAGGAAGGATGAAAGTGGGACATGAAGAAGGCAGATATTTTTGCTCAATTTCACTTTCAAAGGTTCAAATCTTTCCTATTTTTTTTTTAACATGTTTTGCACCAAAAAAGGAATCAATACTTTTCATTCCACTCTTGTCAACTTTAGCCAAAGCCTTCTGAGCTGCAGTCATTTTGCTATTTTTCTGTTAATGAAAATAAGAGAGAAAAATCATTACAAATGTAACACTTATAAATCACACATGCAAATCAGACAAGACCATGCATGTCTCAAGGTTCGTTCAGGGAGGTAAGCATGCTGCTAAAAACATGCCTCATCAGGAGTGACTCTTTATAAAAGTTCTGATTTCTGCTCAAAATTCATACCTGAGACAAAGTACGTCAACAGGCAGGAGATAAAACTGCTGCCTTCTAAGGAGTGGAATGTTACAACTGATGGTTTACTTGTGGGGAGAAAATTCTGGAGGGTGCATTAAGTGCAATAACACAAACAATGGAGCTGACACAGGCAGCGATTGTCAGAGGGAGGAATTACAGCCTTGTATTACCACGTGATGAATAATTCACAGCCTGCTACCATCTGACTTCATTCAGAGGCTCTCTGGGACACCAAGGACAGAGCGGTTACATTCACAAGATAACCTGTGCTGCACCAGGACCAGCAGGATAGCGGTCCCTTTTCCTCCAACCACGAAAAGTACCTTCCGGAAAGCTGACTCCAATAACTGCCTTTTAAAACTCTGTCTCTTCCTGGTCACTGTTTTTGTTTGGTTTTGTTTTGCCATGCATGTCCTATAACAAAGCACTGGCAGAAGGGAAACAGCAGCTGACTGCATGTACTTCAGCGTTCAACAGAAGCGTAAGTGATGGGAATCAGCAGAGAAGAAATCATCTGTCTCCCACGAGCTGTGAGACAAAGTCTCTGCCAAAGTATCTCTTAGGGCACAGTCAGTATATGATCCCTGGAAACTTGCTTCTTACATTCTGTCTCTTATAACTTACTAGGCTTATGTTTTGGCTGGATGGCGAAGAGGGACACTTTCTCTGAGACAAGTTATCCTCTGTCCCCTGCACTTAACTCACATCCTGGTTCAACCCCTTAGCTCACTGGTGCTGTGCCCAAGGTGACACACTGGGAAACAGCACTTAGAAGGCTGGGGCAGAAATATTCCTCACGGAGAAACTCAGAAACATCCCGCTCACAGAAAGCACTGACATAACCAGCTATTTAGTCAGGTCTCAAGTTGGATTATTCCCTGATACGCTATGCCTAGATAAATTACGTATAAAGAATACAATTTTTAGAAACCATAAAACCTAAGGGAGAGCAAGTATTGCTAAAATCTAAGTAGAATTAATTTATCTTGGGGCAGGCAAGGTCTAAACCTAAAAAAAATGAGAAAATCATAAAAAAAACCTTCGATATTTAATCCTCAGAAAAGCTTAAAAAACAGTTCAAAAGTTGAATGAAAAGGCTAAAAAAATTGGAAAATGATTTGTACTTGGTATGTCATGAAAAGTGTTAACAGCCTTAATTTAGATCGAGCTCTTACAAATCAACAAGAAAAACATTACTATCCTAATGTAAAATCAGGCAAGAGACATGAACTGAAAACTAGAAAAAACTGCAGACAGGCAATAAGCATTTGGAAAAACAACCTTTCTACCCAAAGAAATGTAACCTAATTAGACAGGCAAAATTTTTAAGAATAAAACCAATACCCAATACTGTCAAGACTGTGAGATGAACACTCATCAGCAGTAATGGCTGGGAGGACAAATTTCTGCTACCTTTTTGGAAAGCTTCTTAGCTATGTATGTGTCTCAGTAATCATGGGAAGAGCTCATGTTTTCTAAGCCTTTACTCTTAGTTTTAAATTGTGTCTAATGAAACAGAGATGCAGACTGTAAGTAAGAATGTTTTATCACTTCATTTAGACAAAAAGAAGCAGAATAACATGTGTCCAAAAATAGGGGAATTAAATAGATTATATTCTACATGGTGAAATAACAGCGACTGAATATCATGAGACCGTTTATAATTTTTCAAAGAAAGCTTAACGACATCAATATTTTTACAATACAGAACTAAATGAAAAGGGCACAACTCTAATACATATGTATGCCAATTCTGAAAGCTACATATGTATTCATAATGATGTGAAGGATAAAGCTTCGTAAGGAATGTTATGAAAATATTTGCTGGGTGATTGCTGAGTTATGTGTTAATAATTGTTATTATCATAATTTCTGGGAAGCTACTAGGCAGTTGAGTTGACAAAACATTACCTTTGAAGCCTGTTTCTCTGCCCCACCCTACCACTCTGGATATACTATATTACGAAGCTGAGGCATACTCTTGCTCATAACTCTGCCTTTCTTTATCTCTAAAAAGGTCTTCCTTGCTTGATACTTTCATTGTCACTCACAATTTTGAAATAGTTCTAAAGTCACTGAAACTCAAGTTAATAATTCTTCACGGTTAAAACGATAAAATCACAGTCAAGCATGCAATCGTTCCTGGAAGCCCCCAGGCAGCAGCATCAGCCACGGGATTCAGGAGTATGCCACTAACACCCGGACACGTACCTTTACAGTCTTGAAATCTTTGGAGTTAAACTTAGTGTAATCTTCTTTTGCGTTTACGGGCTCATCTGATAACTTTGCTTTCTGCAATGTTAGAGCAGTGAACTGTCAAATGTCACCTTGACACTTACATCAATCCATTAAAAAAAAAAAACACACCACCAAACGTGAACAGTTTGGACCCCTGTGGCGGCCGAAGGGAGCCGCAGACTCTGCGGGGCGCTTACTCTTTACAAGTCCCTTCACTTTTTGCCACTTTTCTAGGAACGTTCTATGCCAGACGACCCTTCCGAGAAGCAGCTTTGGTGGTGAGAGGGTGTGAGCAGGCAAGCCCATGACCCAGTCCTGAGGTTGTCTAGCACTATGATCACATACTACAGGGACGGGGGGGCATCTAGATGAACGCTGACTTCCAGGACAGAGTAAGGGGGCGCATACAGACACATAGATCAAAGAAGAGAATTTCCTTTATGGTGGCCAGGGGTCCAGCCAGAACCCCCTTTATTCACCTGCAGGACCAGTGTGATGTCCATCTAGGAGTATGGGAACAGTATTCTTACTATTACCATCTTTGTGTCCTTTCAGTTTATCTCATTTTATCCACATAAGAACAACCTTGCAAAGCAAGCAGGCAGCAGAGGGAAGCACAGCGGTTACGTGAACAGGCTCAAGGTCGCCTAGCAGAGGACTTGAGAGCTCACCTTTTGTTACAGGTGCTCTTTGCATGGGACCCAATGCAATTAAGTCAGCTGTTACCTCCTGCTTTCGCCTTTCACATGAGCATTTTGCAATCAACAAATGTGAGAATCAGGTCAAGAGCTAGACTGTGGCCTTTATGTTCATAGTATAGCAGGAATCGTGACATGCTTATTTCATAGAAGGCACATGGCAGGCAGGTGAGTCTTGATGTATAACGTGGGGAGCTGACTGCACTGGGATCACAGCTGGGACTCTCTACAGATTTTCAAGCTCTTCGTGGAGACACTGATATGATCCAACACAGACCCACACTAGGAAATGCAGGCTTGTTCCCAGCTTCACTTTTCTCACCAAGCCTTCACTAAACAAAGAACTGTAAAGTCAGAGCTAGAAGATGCCACAGCGCATATATAGCACAAGTGGGCAAAATGACACATCCTGAAATTCTTCACCAGCATACCAGTGAATATGCTGGGAAAGCATAGCACCTGTAACACCTACTTAAATTTCTGTTATTTGAAAGACTGAATCCCTGTAGATTTAGGGGACTGCTTCAGAAGAAATAGAAAAGTGGTTCAGAAAGACAGCAACAACGCATCTGACTAAATGGGTACAGCTCTGGAAAGAGAAGGGCAGACAGTAGACAACACAGGAATTAGTGCTAAGGTTGGTCTTATCATTCCTACAAGTGATTTGCAAAGAACTCATCCCCACATCCACTGACTGTATTCAGCTCTGTGAGCTGACACTGGCAAAGTCAAAAGACAGAAGAAGTGAGGTTTGGAAGCTGGCCTCAAAATAGGCAAACTTCAGAGTTATAAAATAATGTGAACTATATTAAGGCAAAAGAGATGCAAAGATACCTAATGGCCACTGGAATGTGATTTTCTGCAAATGATCAACTATATTTCTGTAAGAATCAAGCAAGTCCTGGACACAGATGTTAAAGTTAATAGACATTATCCTACTCTTGTTTAAACTACGGTACATCATCTGGTGCAGTTTGCGATGTAAACGCTAGAGCCCCAGGAAGACACAATAGAGCAGGACACCTTAGAAAGCAACTAAAATAATCCAGAAGATGAAGCTGAGATGTAGGAGAAACCTGGGCTTAGCAAAGTACTGCCCACAGGCCACCTGTCTGTTTTCACAAGTGAAGATTTACTGGAATACAGCTGTACTGGTTCATTTATGAATTGTCTGTGGCCATCTTTGTGTGGCCAGAGGGTAGGTTCTTGTTTTGTTGCAGAAAGACTTTGGGAGATGAGACTCTGAGGCCAAGTAAGCAGAGATGTATTGAGTGACAGTACCCTCTCAGGAGGGCATGTGGGCAGGCTCAGGGGACACAGCGAGGTCCTTTTGGCAAGCTGGTTATATGGGGTGTGCAGGACTGGGAGGAAGGAGTTTGGGGGGTAATTTCTGGGTTATTGTCCCAGCTCCACCTTGCAGAGAGGAGGAGTTTCTGCCCTTCTGTGGTCTTGCTTGGATATGTCATGGCACCGGTGCATGGTGGGCACTGCTCTGTGCAACGCTAATTCTGTTGTAACACGGGCATACTGAGCAGAAGGTTACATTCGGATCAGAGGTTCCTGCATTTCTTTCTTTGCCTCTGGGACCTTGTTCTCACAAGATGTATGGCTTCCTGTTGGCTCGGAGGGTCCCACTTTTCTGTGTTTGCTCCAGGACCCCTGTTATTGCAAGATGTGTTACGGTCACCTGACCCATGCCTCCTTCTCTGCTCACGTCTGGCTAACGGCCTGCTCTAACATTTCCCTTCTCAAGCAATCTGAGCCCTTCAGATATTTTTAAGAGGGTCCATGATCTGTCTTCTGGAGCTGCCTCAAGCTGAGCAGGGGTATTTGTGCCTGCCTGCGGGGCCCAGATCACCTTGCCCTCTATCAGAGATGAGGTCTCAGGGTCCTTGACAGTGGCAGAGACAGAGAGTGCGGGGTAGACGGAGGCTACAGCTCTGTCCCACGGATGTTGGTGGTCCCCATTGTCATGAAAAATGAGTTGAAATCCCTGGTGTATCGTCATCTGTAGGTGACACAGTTTTAACCAGAAGAAACGAACTTAACAAGTAGTTAAAAAGGGATGGGCCCCCAAATCAGCAAACCCATTATTGTGATCAGAGGTCCAAGCAGGGGCAGGAACCAGGTTGTATTTGATAACACCCCTCTGACTGCAGGCCAGAAGGGGGTGGCACTGGGGTCACCCTTCCTGAAAGTGTGTAGCTTTGGGCCTGTTCGTGTGTGCTTTGGGCACCTTCTTCCACCCGGCCAGTGGTGTTGATGTCGGTGCAGCACAGTTTACTGATTGCTGTTCAGCTGGGAGATAGTCCAGGGCTATCTGTTCTCCAACACTACATCTGCTATGGAATTAAGGGATCCCCCGTGATCCTGGTCAGAGTAGACAGAATATCTGACAGGTTAAAAAGTGCTGCCCCAAGGTAGGTAACCTGCCCCCCACCCCCCCATGAAATCGCCTGTTGAGTTTGGCCCCAATTAGTTACTTAACTTAGTGAGCTCACCAGTTCTGGTGTCCACCAAAATATCGGAAGGAACAAAGGGCCTACCTGCGGCCAGTCATTCCAAAGGGGCTGAGCCATAGCCCTGTTTTGGGTGCTGCCCTGATTCTCAGGAGGGCTGTGGGTAAAAGCTTTGTCCACGGTTCCAATGTCTCTTGACAAAGTTTAGCCAGGGTTCTTTTTAAAGCTTGATTTGCCTTCTCCACTTTCCCTGACGACTGAGGCCTCAAGGCCTCCAGGCAAGTGCCCAGGGCTGGAGAGACTAGTTGGGTGACCTGAGCCACAAAAGAGGGACTGTGGCCACTCTGTAAAGACTGTGGAAGTTTCAACTGAGGAATTATTTCCTTAAGTGATGCCTTTATTACCTCCTGGGCTCCCTCAGTCTTAGTTGGAAAGGCTTCTACCCAGCTGGTAGAAATTAGGGGTTACCAATGGCTGACTGGAGGACCCCCTCACAAAATGTGAGGCAGCCGGAGGCCACTGGGCCCAACTGCTTGGAGAGAGATGCCATCGGCCATGGGACTGATCCCACCTTTGGGGCAAGAATTCCCAGGGCTAATCCCTGTTTTTCTGGGGAAAACAGAGTAAAGAGCTTGTTTAGATCTGGAATCTCTAGGGCTGGGGCATTAGTCAGAGCCATTAAAAACATTTTCTTTTTTTTGTGGTACAAGTCACATAATATAGAACATACTATTCTAACCATATTTAATCTCTGTACAGCTCAGTGGCACTAGGTACATTCATATTCTCTCCATTATCCAGCTCCCAAATTCATCTCTCTAAATGAAAACTTGGTCTCCATTAAACACCAACTCCCCATTCCCCTTCCCCACCCCCTCCACCCCCTGGCATCTACCAATGTACTTTCTGACCCGATGAATTTGACTATTCTAGGTACCTCATGTAAATGGAATCAAACAGCATTTGTCTGCACCTAAAGTATATTGGTACATATTAAAAAGCAGAGACATTACTTTGCCAACAAAGGTCTGTCTAGTCAAAGCTATGGTTTTTCAGTAGTCATGTATGGATGTGAGAGTTGGACTATAAGGAAAGCTGAGTGCTGAAGAACTGATGCTTTAACTGTGGTGTTGGAGAAGACTGTTGAGAGTCCTTTGAATTGCAAGGAGATCCAACTAGTCAATCCTAAAGGAAATCAGTCCTGAATATTCACTGGAAGGACTGATGCTGAAGCTGAAGCTCTAATACTTTGGCCATCTGATGGGAAGAATTGACTCATTTGAAAAGACCCTGATGCTGGGCAAGACTGAAAGCGGGAGGAGAAGGGGATGACAGAGGATAACATGATTGGATGGCATTAGCAACTCAATGGAGATGAGTTTGAGCAAGCTCCGGGAGTTGGTGATGGACAGGGAAGCCTGGCGTGCTGCAGTCCATGGGGTCACAGTGTCAGACATGACTGAGTGACTGAACTGAGAGTATACTGGAAGGCACTTTTAAGGTTAACTAATCTAATCAAATGCTCCTGTAAACTGACCATCCAGACTACAGGTTCTGTGTCTAGTCCCTTCAAGTCCTCATATAATGGCTTAAGTGCAGTTGCTCATTCGTGTGCAACTCTGTGATCCCATGGACTGTAGTCTACCAGGCCCCTCTGTCCATGGAATTTTCTGGGCAAGAGTACTGGAGTGGATTGCCATTTCCTTCTCCAGAGGATCTTCCTGACTCAGGGACTGAACCCAGGTCTCCTGCACTGCAGGCAGACGCTTTACAGTCTGATCCACCAGGGAAGCCCCTAAAGAAAGTGAAAGTCGCTCAGTCATGTCTGACTCTTTGTGAACCCATGGACTATACAGTCCATGGAACTCTCCAGGCCAGAATCCTGGAGCGGGTAGTTCTTTCCTTCTCTAGGGGATCTTCCCAACACAGGGATCGAACCCAGGTCTCCCACATTGCAGGCAGATTCTTTACCAGCTGAGCCCCCAGGGAAGCCCAAGAATACTGCAGTGGGTAGCCTATCCCCTCAGCAGATCTTCCTGACCCAGGAATCAAACTGGGGTCTCCAGCATTATTGCATGGTGTGAGACAAAACCCAGGGACCCAAATCCTTCAAAATCCAGCCACTTCTAAGACGATTCTGAGCTGTCTCTCTGAATGCGGTGGTTGTAGGAGGAGGACTGCTGTTAAAGGTGCACTCTCCTGTGCTCAGAACATGTCCCAGGAAGGTGACTCTCTGGGAGGAAATTTGGGCCTTCTATGGGGATATCCTCTGAAGCCAGGAAACTGAGGATCTGTGCAGTGGTTTGATCTGAGGCTTCCTTCAAGGGACTGCAAATAATGAGGCCAACTATGTATTGTAATAATGCCCCCATCTCTAATTTAAATGCCTGCAGTTACTTCACTAGGGCTCTGCCAAGTAGGTGTCAGCTGTCCCGGAATCTCTGGGGAAGGACAGTTCAGGTATACTGTTGGGTCACACTGGTGTCTGGATAGGTCCATTCAAAGGGAGAGAGGTACTGAGAATCAGACTGAACAGGTATAGAGAAGGAGGCATCTTTAAGGTCAAGGACTATAAACCAGGCCGTGTCCTCTGGGATCTGAGAAAAGATGGAGTACAGACTGGGATGAGTAGATGGAGAGCAATCACAACTTCACTGATGAGTTGAACACCTTACACCGTTCTATATGCCCCATTTCGTTTGAGGACAGGCAGGGCTGGAGTATTACAAGGAGACTGGCATAATACCAAATGCCCACATTTGATGAATTTTGAGATCAGGGTTTGAGGCCCTGTTGAGCCTCTGGTTTTATGGGGAACTGACACCTAGAAGGCAAGAAGATACTAGCTTCCTTAACGGTGATTTTTAACGAAGTGAGTGGCAAATCTTGCCCATCCTGGGATTCTTTGATCTGAGATCTGTGGATCTGTACGTTTTCCAATTTCTGGGGGAAATATGGGCTGGACTGTCTGAGTCTTGTATGACACATAGTTCAGCCAAAGATAGGCCCTGATTTTCATTTTCAGGCAGAGCAAAAGTTGCCCCCAAGGCTGAGAGAAAGTCTCTTCCCAATAATGGGCTAGGGCACTCAGGCACGACAAGAGACTTGTGAGCTATGATGGTCTCTCCCCCGGCACGAGTCAGAGTGGGGGTCAAACGTTTTCCTTTTGGCCTTCCTTCTACCCCAACAACAGAGCAGGTTACAGGGACAAGACGCCCAGCATGAGAAGCGAGGACAGAGTATGCAGCTTCTGTGTCCACTGGAAACTGGACAAGAGTACCTGTCCCGTCAGTGGTCCCCCACATCCCTCCCATGTGACGATGGCTGTATTCTGAGGGGCCCTGGGAAGTCCTGGATCTCATCAGTCAACCACGGCCGTGACTGACGTGGGCGAGTTCCTCGCTGCCTTCAGAGCTGAGGGCTTCCTCTTGTCCCACGGCCCATCTTCCTGCAGAGTGAGCCTCGGGTAGAGGCCAGGACCTGTTTCCTGGGCGTTCCCCGCTCCAGGGTTTAGAGTTCCCACTGCTAAAACAGGTTCCTTTACCTGGCGGGGGTCTTCTGGGAGCACCTCTGTGGTGATCAGGAGGAGGGCCACGTCTCGCCCTGACTGCTGGAGGTCTGGCCTGCCAACGGGCCCTTAAGTCATGCTGCTGCTTCCTCTCTTCCTCAGCCTGGACTCTACTGTCAAAGACACCGGAGGCGGCATCCACAAAAAGGCTGAGAGGGGTTTGGGACCCCAAGGCGACCTGTTGAAGTTTCCAACGGATGTCGGGCACCAGCTGGTAAATGAAGTAAGTTGCAAGCACAACACATCCCTCGAAAGTGTCTGGTCCACATTTGTATACTTTCTGAGGCATCTACCACCCGGGTGGGAAACAGGGTTCATTCTGATCTTGGGTGACCTCTTCAACCCTATCACAGCTGGCAGGTTTAACTGTGCACCATCTCGTCCCTTCACTGAAGCAAAGGGTTGTGCGTGCTCTTCTAGGGACACCAGGTTGGCCTGGTTCACAGTCCCACTTGGGATCAATCAGTGGCATTGCCATCATGCCCATGGGGCAGTAAGTGGGTTAGATGATACATAATTCATCATCAAATACTTGAGGCTGTGCCCAGATAGGGGTCTTTCCCTCAGGGGCACAGCAGTGGGAAATGACAACATTCAGGGTCCTTTCAAGTAAGGTGCAAGGAAAGAGTTAGCTCCCAGAATCCTTCAGCGAATGGGCCAGGGGCCCCTGAGAAGCAGACTAAGTGAGAGCGGCGCTGGCTGAGGCCAGACAAAGGAAAGGGGTACGGACTCTGGTATCTCCCTGAGGTCTGCCTACTGCTTCTCAGGGGTCGGGGGTGAGGGGGCAAGGGCACTCTGCTGCACTTCTTGCACAGGAGAATAAAGAGGATTACACGGTGCTGGAGGGGTGAAGACGGTGAAAGAGTATCAGGACTTAGGTGCTTCTGTCCAAGATTTCTTTTCCTCCAGAGATGCTACCAGAGAGGGTTTTTATATAATCTGAACCAGTCCCAACTGACAAGCTTCCCCAACACAGGACATGCATAGCTCTGGATTCTCTCTTAGGGTCATAAAGGACTGAACATAAGGAAACTCTATCCAATTTCCCTGCCTTTCACAAAACCTAATCATAGGATGGTATTATAGTTGAGGCTTCCATTTTCCAGCCAGGCTTTCTTGTCCTCAAGTTTACACCGGGGCCCGGCTGCATTACAAAAGAAGATGAGCTTTTCCTGTTTTAAAAACTTGTCCCCGTGAATGAAAATGCACCCCAGGGGTGAATCCTCGGGGATGGAGAGGAGGCTTCCCGTGAACCTTCAGGGAGAGGGCTCCTGTAAAAGAGAGGAGCACTACCATTCAGGGGCCGATAAGGGGCCCCTCTGTCAGGACTGGCTATAGGCACCGAGTCCTGCCAACCTTGGCCAATGTGGAGGCAGCGGCCACGTGGCAACCCCGCCGGTCTGAGAGTCCCGTGACCCGTGTCCTACCGCGTCTTCACACCCCATAACTGCTCTCATAATGCTGGGCCTCCCTCTCCAAGCTTCATGGGTACCCTTCTCGGACAAACCACTTAAGGAGTTTTTCAACTCCTCTGAAGTGCGCCAGGCATGCGCTTCCTCCAGATATTGGTCCCTTTGTGGCTGAAACATAAGTCACTTCCCCCCTCAGAACAACCCCAACTCCTCTGCCTCTCCCTGGGATCAGCTGTGACCTTTCCTTGTACAGGCTTCCCAGGCGGCTCAGCTGGTAAAGAATTTGCCCGCAATGCGGGAGACCTGGGTTCGATCCCTGGGTTGGGAAGATCCCCTGGAGAAGGAAGAGGCTACCCACTCCAGTATTCTGGCCTGGAGAATTCCCTGGACTATATAGTCCACGGGGTTGCACAGAGTCAAACATGACTGAGCAACTTTCACTTTCCTTGTATAGATATTGCCTTGTTTGTGGCACACTCGGCCAACCAAGTAATCAGAGGAACCCAGGTATAACCATCAATACAGACCACATACTGGAAGGCACTGGGGCTGCTATTGGTTTGGTGTCCCTATGGCAGGGGGTGGGGGTGGCTTTGCCTCCCTTGAGGCAATGCTCTGTAACCTGTCAGATATTCTATCTACTCTGACCAGGATTACAGGGGATCCCTTTATTTCCTAGCAGATGTAGTGATGGAGAACAGATAGCCCTGGACTATCTCCCAGCTGGACAGGGAGCGTCTGTGCAGCAGTCAAAAAACTGTGCTGCACCGACATCAACACCACTGGCCGGGTGGAAGAAGGTGCCCAAAGCACACACGAACAGGCCCAAAGCTACACACTTTCGGGAAGGGTGACCCCAGTGCCACCCCCTTCTGGCCTGCAGTCAGAGGGGTGTTATCAAATACAACCTGGTTCCTGCCCCTGCTTGGACCTCTGATTGCAATCATACTTCTACTGACTTTTGGCCCTGTCCCTTTTAACCTGCTTGTTAAGCTCGTTTCTTCAGGTTACAACAGTGTCACCTACAGATGATGATACACCAGGAATTTCAACCCATGGCAACCCACTCCAATATTCTTGCTTAAAAAATCCCATGGATGGAGGAACCTGGTAGGCTACAGTCCATGGGGTCGCAAAGAGTCGGACACGACTGAGCGACTTCACTTTCTTTTCTTTTCATGACAATGGGGACCACCAACATCTGTGGGACAGGGCTGCAGCCTCCATCTACTCCCCACTCTCTGTCTCTGCCACTGTCAAGGACCCCGAGACCTCATCTCTGACAGAGGGCAAGGTGATCTGGGCCCTGTAGGCAGGCACAATGCCCCTGCTCAGCTTGAGGCAGCTCCAGAAGACAGATCATGGACCCTCTGACCCTTAAAAGATTTGAAGGGTGCAGACTCCTTTAGGGAAACATCAGAGCAGGCCATTAGCCAGACGTGAGCAAAGGAGGAGGCATAGGTCGGGTGACCACATACATCTTACAATGGCAGGGGTCCAAGGGGGCAAACAGAAAAGTGGGAACCTCTGGGCTGACAGGAGATCATAAGTCTTGTGATGACAAGGGACCTAGCAGCAAACAAAGAAATACGGGAACCTCTGGTCCGAATGTAACCTTTTGCTCACTATGCCCACGTTACAACAGAATTAGCATTGCACAGAGCAGTGCCCACCATGTACCGGTGCCATGACAGATCTGAGCAAGACCACAGAAGGGCGGAAACTCCTCCTCCTCTCTGCAAGGAGGAGCTGGGACGAAAACCAGGAAATCACCCCCTCACCCCCTCCCCCTGGGTGAATATTCCACCCAGTCCTTCACAGCCCATATAACCAGCTTGCCAAAAGGGCCTCGCTGCGGCTCCTCTGAGTCTGCCCAGGCTCCCTCCCTCCTGACAGTGCACTGTTGCTCAATAAACCCTTCACTTTTTTTAAAATTTTTTTACTTTACAATACTGTATTGGTTTTGCCATACATTGACATGAATCCACCACAGGTGTACATGAGTTCCCAACTTTGAACCCCGCTCCCACCACCCTCCCCATATCATCTCTCTGGTTCATCCCAGTGTACCAGCCCCAAGCATCCTGTATCCTGTATCGAACCTAGACTAGTGATTCGTTTCTTACATGATAGTATACATGTTTCAATGCCATTCTCCCAAATCATCCCACCCTGTCCCTCTCCCACGGAGCTTACTTCGCCTCTGAATCTCATCTGTGAACTCTTTGTGCAACAAAAAAAGAACCTACCTTCCAGCAACCGCATCGAAGGCTAAATCCTTCAAGGGCAGTTTTAGATCTCTCTGTTACTAAGGAAGACAGATATTTGAGAGAAAGAAATATGCCTCGCTTTTGGAAGGAGAAAAATAAGAAAGAAACAAATATGCCTGTTACCTTAGTTAGAGCAAGACAGCTATATTTATGTCCCCTGGTGCTGCTGTGGGTCTGTCCCAGATCTAAAGATAAAGATCTTACACCAACTGCTTCCTCCAGTGAGGAAAAGATGAACCTCCTTGGACAATTTGCTAAAAACGGTCCCCAACTAACAATGATGCACTTTAAATTTGATGCCCTTTCCTAAAAGTCAAAGTATTGACTGTTTTTAGAACCATCATCACCTTCAAACAGTATACAAATGAAAAACAACAACAACAACAAAAAATCCTGAGAATGTTGGCCACCTAGAAGGCAGGGAAGAAGGAAAGTTCTTTAGCACCCATATTACATTCATTCACAAGGTACTCATCATTTTGCCTGCTGGAGAATGGTGGCCTCACGGATAAGCTGGTGCGTGTGCTTATTTCCCTGTGTCTGAGCAGCACTTACTAGTCTGCAATCAGGCCTGGACTTAGGGATGCTACTCTTTGCTCTCGGGTGTGGTCTGTGAATGGCTTCTCTACTCCCTGTATCTGAGAGTCCACAGGGCAGAGGAGCTGTGGGTGGCAATTTGAGAACATCTGGCAGAGGAAAGGTTTTTCACTGATTCACAAACTGCGTTGATCATTTCGAGTATAGACAGTAAAGTGTGGTCATCCTTGCTCAAAGAATTCTGTGTTGCAAAAATCATGCTCTATGTACCTCTGTGCCTATGACAATTATATTTGGCAAAGTGAGTTTTATTTATAGAGTTTTCCTAATGATTAATGAAGTTAATTATAGGATCTAGCTCACGCAGGAAGACTTAATTTTAATATGATTCTCTAATATGTCAGTGTAGATATTGAGTTAGAACCAACTCTTTCTTGATTTTCATAGCACCTTATTTATGATTCACCTAAAATCCATGAAAATAAAAATACTGATGGAGAGCAGTATAATCTTGATTCCACATAAGGTGAATTAAGATGCTTTAACATATACTAAACTAAATGTATGTGGCAAAAGTATACTATTTTTCCAGGTGCTCCAAAGATATTTTAGTCAGTTTCTTACCTTTGATGGAGGGTTTCGCACTGTAGCTGGAGGTTCTGGAAGCCTGAGGAGTGAAAAATAAAAATGTGATTTTTCATAGACAAGCAAACAGAATGACGGGGCCAACTTAAGACTTAGTAAGTCCTGATTTCATCTAATAGTTTCACCTCCATATATCTTACTGTTCAATCACCTCATTATAAAGAGTGAAATTTTTCTAAGTGAAAAAATGTTCATTTAGCTATTTAATTCTCTGTACTGGAATTCTGAGCTTAAAAAACAAAATTAGAAGTCACTGGTTGCAATGGAATTGCTTTCCTTTAGTCTCTATAAATATGTATTTTGGTATGTATTTTTTCACCATAAATGACGAATCTAGCATATATTTAAAAGTGAAAATTATTCTATTGACAAAAAGTCACAGGAACTTTACTTTTCTATTAAAGAAAAGTTTAACTGACACATCCTTCTCTCAAGTCTTTAACTGAAACTTTAAAATTTCAGCAGAAAAGAATCTAAAAAAATAATGGAATACAAAGATATCAAGTCTCTAACAAGATAAGCAGGTACAAAGAGACTCAGGAAAATAGTAAACAGAAGGGTATCTTTATCAATTCAGGGCAAGCTTTCAATGTACTATATTATACTACAGAAACCAGATTCCACTAACTGTTCTTTAAGTAGGACCAAAAATACAATTTGCTAAAAATGCAACTATAGCTATTAAAAAGTCATTTTATTCCCATTTATCAGAGGAGAAAATTATTCTAAGAATCAGGAAAAGCTATTAGATCATCACATATATGAAATTTTAACAGTAGTTGCTAAAATATAGAAAATAAACACATCTTTTTCAGCCTCAAGTAGAGTTTCAAGTGCTGGGCATAATTAAAATACCTAGGGAACAGCTAATGATTATAATAATAAAATAACAAAAATGGTACACAACCTTTAAATGTAACTTTCAAAATTATTTTACTCTGCCATCTACTCTTTGCATCCCATCAACCAAATTAGTTAAGTCTGGCTGGGGATAAAATTTTAACACAATTTATCCTCTAACATTTTAACAACCCTTAATTCTAATTGTAATACTCAGGGGTTCTTGAAACCAGTATCCATTAAATTAATTTGTTCCAATCAAAAAACTGTCCATTAAAAATCACCTCCAAACCACAGAGTCTGCGACGCAACTCAAGAATAACCTCCCATCAGAAAAAGTGATGTGACGAGCCATACTTGCTTGTGCGCTCAGACGTGTCTGAGTCTTTGAGATCCCATGGACTGTAGCCCACCAGGCTCCTCTGTCCATGGGATTCTCCAGGCGAGAACACTGGACTGGGCTGCTATTTTCTCCTCCAGGGGATCTTCCCAGGCATCGAACCCACGTCTCCTGTGGCTCCTGCACTGGCAGGCAGATTCTTTACCACTTGAGTCATTTGGGAAACCTTATTTAAGCCATAATGAAACCCTATCTCTAGGAAACCAAGCACAATTATGCTTAATTATGACTAAAGATGGACCATACTTACTTTAAATATTTAGATAAGTCATCACTTAATTGTTTAGGGATATAATCAGAGATCAGACCATGGGCATAACAAACATAATCCTCTGAAAGAAACAGAATGGAGAAAAAAATTTAGTAATAATTATGGTTGCTTCACAGTCAAACTGACTGGAGTTCAAATTCTGGCACTATCTAGCTTTGGAGAGTCACTTAAGCTTTTTTTGTGTGTGTGTGAAACGGGGATGCTCATATCTATCTGTCAGAGTGGTGGGGGGATATGATGTATGAGATACCCTATACAATGACACTGAAGATATGATGAGATAATAAAGTATAATACAATAGATGCCCACTAAATAACAGATACAAATTCAGGGTTCTTCTCTTAGTTGAGGCCCTTGAATACAAATAAAGTTCAAACATCAGATGTAAAAATATGAAATAGCCATCTTTTCTAGGTTGGTTTCAATATAAAATAAATCTAATTACTGAACAGTAATGAGTATGCTCATTTAAGAGAAATAATATATAATGTGTCTCTATTAAGCACTTGCTGAATGTTACATATAACCCCAAACTAATGGGATGAAGTTGCTCAGTTATGTCCATCTTTTTGTAACTACATGGACTGTAGCCTACCAGGCTCCTCTGTCAGTGGGATTTTCCAGGCAAGAGTACTGGAGTGGGTTGCCATTGCCTTCTCCAGGGGATCTTCCCAACCCAGGGATTGAACCCAGGTTTCCCACACTGCAGGAAGACGCTTTACCGTCTGAGCCACCAGGGAATCCCAAACTAATAAAACGCCTTAAAAATGTAAAAAACAAAACTCAGCAGAGTGTATAATCATGACATCTACAGCATCTGGATTTTCAGTGTTAAAATGAAGCTCTGGTATCAATTAAATACAGTTACAAAAGAGAAAATCTGTTTTAAAGCCCTCTTCCTCAATTCAGTATTTTTTTTGTAGAATACTAGGGGATAATCAAACTCAATAGATGGGATAATCACAAGGGGATATAAACTACCAAAAGCATTATCCCAGGCTTGCTGCTGGGATATTCATTTCCATCTTTTTTCCCTTTTCTACATTTGACATCAGGATAACAATCTGCCTCAGTATTATCAACAGTTAGAAAGGGACTGCTGCCTGGATGACCTGATCTCAAAGTGTTTAGTAAGAGACTTTCACTGCCAACATTGAGAACTGAAAGTTGTCACTGGACCCTTCTTTTTTAAAAAAAATTAATTAATTTTTTAATTGAAGGATAATTGCTTTACAGACTTTTGCTGTTTTCCGTCAAACCTGAACATGAACCAGCCATAGGTATACATATATCCCCTTCTTGCTGAACCTCCCTCCGATCTTCCGCCCCACCTCACCCCTCTAGATTGATACAGAGCTCCTGTTTGAGCTTCCTGAGTCATACAGCAAATAAGAAAGCCAACATATCTGTTTGCTTCCTCTGGCACATATCAAGCTAAAGGTCTAAAAAAGGCAAGAATGTGAAGAGTATAAAGCTTACTTGATGGCTACAAGGCAAGAATGTGAAGAGTATACAGCTTACTTGATGGCTACAAGGCAAGAATGTGAAGAGTATAAAGCTTACTTGATGGCTAGAACACTCAATGGCAATATAGCAAAGCCCAGACCCTTAGATTTAGAGACTGGTTTGGTAAAACCACCAGACTCAGAGTAGACGACCTGGTCTGCTAGCTAGGATGGGTGACCCTGAGTAAGTGATCTATTTCTCAGAGACCACAGGTTTTCATTTTTAAGATGAGAACATCTGTCTAAATAACCACTAACATCTCTTCTCCTGCTTTACTGAAAATCCATGGTTTTATCCACCCATCCATCATCCATGATCTATCCATCTATCCGGCCAGCCAGCCATTTGACTCAGTCTCCCTCTCCTTCTGTTGGAGCCTATCAGAGACACTGACAGCTAGTTAACTCAGACGGCAAGGGCAGCTCACCACTCCCAGGACGGCGGGAGCCAGCCACCATCTGTGTGTGCAAGGCACTGTGAGGTGGGTTTCTGCATCAAAGGCTGCCTGCATCATAGCCAATCACCAACAGGCTGCTTGGTACTTGTTTTTTAAATGACGAAACTCAGATGTTTTGGAGTCGTATATTTAGAACAGGGGAACACTGAATTAAGAGTTTAAAGTCAGGATAATTACTGTCCTACCATTTCAGAAAGTAAATTGTATCAGATAGCTGTTGTTATTCAACTACACATATAAAGGTAAGAGGACACTACAATGAGAAAGGCTTTTGCCTTTAAGAATGTGTCTTAAAGAATTAATTGTCCAGTGAATAAATTTTCATCAAAATCAAAATATTGAGACCTACAGTAGGACTTATGCTTCTGGAGAGTAAGATGCAAACAGATAGAACAGCTCTGGAAATCCTCGCCCCCAAGAACAGTGCAACAAAAAGGTTATGAGTGTGGGCTTAAGTGCCAGGCGAGCTCCATCAGTAGTTCAGCTCTGCCATTTACTAGCTGTGTGACTCTGCACACCACCTCGAAACTCGCTGTAAAGTGAAACTTGGAGGGGGGCTCAGATGAGCAAGTATGTGCACGCTGGCAACTTAGTAAACGGCCTGGCACACAACACACCCTCAATAAATGATAGCAAGGGTTGTTATTACTATTAGTGCAAGATACAGATTTTGTGAATGAATGACTGAAGTATCAATTAGTGATAGAAGTGATCTACAGCAGAAGTACTACTTGGTTTTGAAATAAAACGCACACCTGCCATGAGATCTAAGAGAACACATTGGCAAGAATGTGAAGTTTCTGAGACATTAAGGTTTTTAAATCCTAAGACGGGCATTTACACATTGGCGACTCACTCCAGACAAAACAAAACAAAAAATGATTCACTTACCGTCCTTGTCACTGGAAACCTGGCCACCAGAGAAAAATGCAGTAGACTGTACCCGGGCACTGACATTTACCTTACTGGTTTTTAATGCTGCCACAGTCTGATTAACCTACGAAATAACCAAAGGGGGAATATCAGGATATTTTCAACTAACTTTAGACACCCTGACTTTCCAGACTTTCTAAACCCATGACCTCAATCCATTTAAGGTCCAGGAAGAAGTAGTCCAGATCTAGATATATCTTCAGAAGATAAGAGATGGCTTCATATTTGGAGATGGGTGAGGGGTAGTGACTACACTGCAGGCTGAGCTCGGTACGGGGACTGCCTAAGGCCTACACCGTGCGAGAAGCACTGATTCTGGAGGCAGGCTGCTTGGGTTTGCTCTGTGACCACAGACTGCTTACTGAACCTCTCTGTGCCTCCACCTATGAAAGGGAAAGAAAGATAGCGCCGATCTCACAGGACTGCTGTGAGGACTAAATGAGTTAATGGATGTTAGGCCCTTAAGACAGAAGATGGCACAAAACTTGTATTTTATGACTTTCTAAGGAGAATAAATAATATAAATTTCTCACTTTAGAAAGTTTAGAAATTTAAGAAAGGAAACACAATAAATATAAACTTCACTTCTCTATTTCATGTCATTATCGTTTGCTAAGAGCAAAAGCTAAATGCCCAGTTTCTGCTCAGCACTCCTCATTCTTCATCTATACAGAATCCCACAAATGCAAAGACTACTGATGATGCAAGTGAAGAGTGACACACAGGCACTTTTTAAACCTTTTCCCTACTTCGCACAAAGGAGCCTGATTAATACTGCAAGGTTCCTTTCCATGTTCCCAGGCTCCCAAGGTGCCCATTAACATGACGTGACAAACATGGTGTTCATGTACAAGACAGAAGAGAGGCTTCGGAATCACTGCTAGAACTGATATCCACAAAGCTTGCAAAACCTTTGTCATCCACAGATCTGGTCTGCTGAGATTCTTTATCACTGCGAAAGCAAGCGATATCCTTAGACCATTCTATTCCATTCCATTCCGAGAGAAATACTGGTTGTGATCCACTAAATTGATTGGAAAAACACTGCAAGAGATCTTATATTGAGTAGGGCTTGCCTGGAATAAGACTCGTCTTCAGCATCTAGATGCTAAATCTGAACCCCGTCTGCCTGGTCCCCTGCAGGTCGTGTGTGAGCAATGTCACCTTTGAGATGGCTGCAGGACTGACAGAGAGTACACGTGGCCCTGCTATTACCTGGCTTGGAAGACTCAAGTCTATACCAGCAACTAGCAAGGACTTCTTTATTCAGTGGTGAGCATCACGGGGAAATGGGAGCAAGCACATCAAGCTAAGTCCAGAGCTACCTGAGTTAGGAGCAGTGGAAAGTCAAAGATTCTTCTTGCACTTGGGAGATTTTTGTATAGCTTCTCTCTTGTAGGTGGACTTTCAAGATGGTTTTTGGGGTCAGGCTTACTACCTTCTCTCTAAACATTTTTAAAAAGGAACATTAAACTCTTTCTGCCACAAGGCACTGAGAGGTACTGTACCTTTTTTTCTAGCCATTTTAATGTCTTCTCTTTGCTGTACTTGTAATATTTCTTCTTGTCTACTTCTGCATTAAATTAAAAGAAAAAAAAGACAGTGCAGTAGGTTAAGCAAAAAATAAACTCATAAGGCTATTTCATATACAAGGTAACAGTTTAAAAATTTCAAGGAATTCCCTGGTGGTCCAGTGATGAGGACTCTGTGCTTTCATTGTGAGGGCCCTGGTTCAATCCCCGGTTGGGGAAGTTAAGATTCCACAAGTTGCAAGGTGCAGCCAAAAAATAAGTAACACTTTATATTCTTAAAAAACTCAATTAATAACCCTGAGAGCATTCTTCAGACACTGGGAAAAAAAAAATTCCTAAATAGAACTGGGACACCTCAGGTTCTCACTCACATTAAATGAGTGAGAATTAAAGAAAATTATTAAATTATACAAATAGTTCTCATCACAAGGAGAAACTTTTTTCTCTTCATTGTATCTATATGAGATGGTGGATGTTAACTAAATCTACTGTGATAGTCATTTCAAAATATATGTAAATCGAACTATCATTCTGTACAATATAAACCTACACAGTGACGTATGTCAATTATTTCTTAATAAAACTGAAAACAACTGTACCGATAAATCTGGAGGAAAGGTAACTTTTTAACTGAATATAATTGACAAACAATATTGTATTGGTTTCAGGTATAGTGATTTGATATTTACACATCCTCTGAAATGGTCACCACAGTAAATCTAGTTATTGTCTGAAAAGGTCATTTTAAAAACTCAGCAAATTAACACACTAAGCCATCTTCATTTTTCTGAATAATTTCAAGATCACCCCAATGTTTTCAATGAAAGATTTCTTTTCTAAAATAAAAATGGAAATCCCAAGAAAAAAAACTGAAGCTAAATGCAGGTGCCTAAGAAGTTCATTGCATACATTCAGGAAAAGAATTGTGTTAACTACTTAGAACTGTTCTGGTGGGACTGGTGGAGAAAGAAGAAAAGATTTATCTTTTAATGTATTACCAATATAGCCATAGCTATTTCAGGGGAATTTAGATTTACGATAGGTTCAATTTGGCCCTTTATGGGGATAAAAGTTTCATCTCCTATAAATTATACTTCCTCTTCTCACAATCCAGCTAGCTTTATGTAATCTAACGGCTTAATGTCACGTATAGCATATATATGGTATATGACATTAAGCCGTTATTTCCTCGGTAACACCTCGTTCACGGGGTTTCTTGCTTTCTGTGCCATCAGCAGGGGCAGCTCTTCCCTCCCGCCTCCACGCAGGAGTTAGCTTCAGGACCACTGGGATTCCTAAGGCCAGATGCAAGCTCGCCTTTTTCTTTCCTCTGTAAAGATGCTTTCTCTTTCCTCCGTAATCATGGTGGGAAACGGAAACTGCTTACTCAGGGGTGGTTTTCTGCAGACAGTTAAACTGCTGGAGTTTCAGTGAGACGGTGTGTACGGGGAGGGGCTGGCCTCAGCCAGCTCTTGCTGTGTCCTCCCCATCTCAGCCTGTGGTTGTCAACACTGCGGGCACTAACTAGGAGGCGGACAGAGTCAGGGCTGGCCCTCTGCACCCATGTCCGCAGGACGTGCCACTGGAATAATGAAAAGGAGGGGCTGCAAATGGCCTGCTGGGGAACCAAGGCAGGTGAGGCTAGACTCAGCCTCCCTGGAGCTGATGCAGTATTTCTTTGTACAAAAGGAGGGCTGCTTCTAAGAGCACATGGCCACCACTCAGAACACGTGTGCTGCTGACTCTCAGACCTTCCGACCGTTGCCTGAGACAATCTCCCTAGAGGCTCCCATCCAAGAATCCCACCTTGACTCTGCCGCTCGCTCGTCTCTTGCCTCTGCCTCCAAATTTCGTGAAAGGATGATCTACAACCTGCCACAGCTTTCCTTCCTCTTGCTCACTGTCTGAGCCCCTTGCAGCCCCCTTCCCTCCAGAATGCTGGTTCAGAAGAGGAGACGAGGCTCTGAGCGGTACTGCTGGGGCTCCTACACCCCCAGTCACCTATCAAATGAGGGGATGCACAACATCTGGCACATGGCAAGTCCTTCATGTTATTTAAGAAAAAATGAAGTAGCTCATTAGTGATAATAACATCACATCTTCAAGCCTGTGCTAAGTTCTTCACACGTTTTCTCACTGAATGCTCAGAATAGATCTCAGGTGGAAACTACTATTTGTCTCCACCTTAAAAAACTAAGTTTGAGTGAAGTTAAAATAAATTGTCCAAAGTCACTGAGCTGGTAAACAGGAGCACTGGATTCCTTCTCAACCTGGATGGTGTCTGAGAAGCCATGGATTTGGTGTTCATTGCGACCTTATGGACTGCAGACTGCCAGGCTCCTCTGTCCATGGGATTCTCCAGGCAAGAATACTGGAGTGGGTTGCCATGCCCTCCTCCAGGGGATCTTCCCAACCCGGGGATCAAACCCATGTCTCTTATATCTCCTGCATTGGCAGGTAGGTTCTTTGCCACTAGAGTCACCTGGGAAGCCAGGATATCATTTTATCAGTGTGTTAAGAGGTCTTTATACATTTGGGATACACACACACACATATACACACATACACTATCAGATTTTTGTCATGTAACTATTTTCTTTCAACTGTAGTTTGTCTTTTTTTTTTCTTAATGGTATCTTTCAGAAAAGAGAAGATATTAGTTTTACTGAAATGTAATCTACAATTTTTTTAATGGTTAGTGGCTTTTGTGTTCTATGAAATCTTTGCCTGTCCTCAAGGTCACAAAGGTTTTCTTCTATGACTTTTTCTAGAAATTCAGTAGTTTTCATTTTTTGCATTTAAGTTATTAATCCATTTCAAGTTAATTTTTGTGTATGATTCTGAGCTAAGAGTCAATGTTGTTTTTCACATGGATACCCAATTTTTCCAGGTCATATGTTGAAAAGATTATCTTTTCTCCCACTGAATTGTCTTGACACCACTGAAGAAAACAACTGGCTACACAAATGTCGGTCCGCTTCTATTCTGCTTGGCTCCATGTAACTCTCTCTTTATCCTTGTTCCAGTGCCATACTTTCTTGTCTGTTGTAGTTTTACGGTAAGTCTTGAATCAGGTTGTATAAGTTTTCCAACTTGTTCTTCTTTTTCAAAATTGTTTTGACTACTACAGATTCTCTGCACAGTTTTATAAATTCTAGAATCAGCTTATCGAATTTTACAAAAAAAAAAAGGCTTGAGAGGCATTGCATTAAATCTAGAGATGACTTTGGAGAAGATGGTCATCTTAACAATACTGAGTCTTCCAACTCATGAACATGGTATATCTATTTATTTAATTCTTTAATTTTTCTTTGCAATGTTTTACCGTTGTTCAGTGTACTGGTCTTGCATATATTATGCTACCTTTATCCCTACAACCTCATGATTTTTTAATATTACAAATGGCATGCTTTTATTCCACTGTCCAATTGTTCACTGCTAATATACAGAAACAGAATTGATTTCTGTATATTGACCTTATATCCTGGGAACTTGTTTATTGGTTCCAGTGATTTTTTTTTTGGTAAATTCTTTTGAGCTTTTTATATACATGACCCATATTGTTGATGCAAAAAGACAATTCACTATTACTTTCTAAGCTATATATCTTAAATTTTGTTCTTATCAAAACCACTAGGACGTCCACCACGTTGGTGAGTAGACGCGGAGAGGACTGACATCCTTATCTTGTCCCAATCTTAGGGAAAAAGTGCGTTCAGTCTTTCACAGTGAAGTATGATATTAGCTTACGTTTATCATGGATGTCCTTTAAAAGAATGAGGAGGTTCCTTTCTATCTCTAATGTGCTGAGAATTTATATAATGACTGAATTTTGTTAAGGGCTTTTCCTACATCTGTTGAGATGATCATACAGTTTTTCTTTTGTTATGCATAAATATGGTGAATCATACTGATTGATTTTCTAATGTTCAACCAACTCTGCACTCCTATGATAAACCTCACTTGGTTTTAACATACTATCCTTTTTACACAGTTAATTTGCTATATTTTTAAAGTATTTTTCAGTCTATGATCATAAAGAATACTAAATTATAGTTTTCTTTTAGCCACTCTGCTTTCATAAAATTAGTTGGGAAATATGCCTTTCTCATTTAATTTCTAAAATAATCTAAGTATCATTATTTCTTTTGAGTATTATTTTTTCCTTCAAGTATCATAGAATTCACTTAATGAAGCCAGGTGGGCCTAGAGCTTTTTTTTTTTTTTCCTAAGTTTTTAAGCTGCAAATTTATTTTGAATTAAACATTCCCTGGACAAGATGATCACTAAGAAATATCCAACTTGAATACCCCAGAATGCTATACAAGGACGAAGTACATAAACTACCACTTAATTTTAAAATTTACCTATTTTGATAAGCAAAGTGGTTTAAAATATTCATGAAGGCCACAGATTGTCCACGATTATGAAAATTACCACAGTATGTTCTGTCAGTTCAATTCAGCCATTCAGTCACGTCTGACTCTTTGGGACCCCGTGGACTGAAGCACGCCAGGCCTCCCTGTCCCACGCCAACTCCTGGAGTTTACTCAAACTCATGTCCATCGAGTTAGTGATGCCATCCAACCATCTCATCCTCTGTCGTCCCCTTCTCCTCCTGCCTTCAATCTTTCCCAGCATCAAGGTCTTTTTCAATGAGTCAGTTCTTTGCATCAGGTGACCAAAGTATTGGAGCTTCAGCTTCAGCATCAGTCCCTTCAATGAGTATTTTGGACTGATTTCCTTTAGGATGGACTGGTGTATCTCCTTGCAGTCCAAGGGACTCTCAAGAGTATTCTTCAACACCACAGTTCAAAAGCAACAATTCTTTGCACCCAGCTTTCTTTATAGTCCAACTCTCACATCCATACATGACTTCTGGAAAAACCATAGCTTTCACTAGACAGACACTTGTTGGCAAAGTACTGTCTCTGCTTTTTAATATGCTCTCTAGGTTGATCACAGCTTTCCTTCCAAAGAGCAAGGGCCTTTTAATTTCATGGCTGCAGTCACCATCTGCAGTGATTTTGGAGCCCCCAAAAATTAAGTCTGTCACTGTTTCCATTGTTTTCCCCATCTATTTGCCATGAAGTGACTGCACTAGATGCCATGATCTTAGTTTTCTAAGAAACTTTTTCACTCTCCTCTTTCACGCTCATCAAGAGGCTCTTTAGTTCTTCTTTAAGAACGGTGTCATCAGCATATCTGAGGTTATGGATATTTCTCCCAGCAATCTTGATTCCATCTTGTACTTTATCCAGCCACGCATTTCGCATGATGTACTCTGTATATAAGTTAAATAAGCAGGGTGACAATATGCAGCCTTGATGTACTCCTTTCCTGATTTCGAACCAGTCTGTTGTTCCATGTCCAGTTCTAACTGTTGCTTCTTGACCTGCATACAGATTTCTCAGGAGGCAGGTCAAGTGGTCTGGTATTCCCATCTCTTGAAGAATTTTCCACAGTTTATTCTGATCCACACGGTCAAAGGCTTTGATGTTGGCAATTTGATCTCTGGTTCCGCTGCCTTTCCTAAAACCAGCTTGAACATCTGGAGGTTCACGGTTCACATACTGTTGAAGCTTGGCTTGGAGAATTTTGAGCATTACTTTGCTGGCACGTGAGATGAATGCAATTGTGCAGTAGTTTGAGCATTCTTTGGCATTGCCTTTCTTTGGGACTGGAATGAAAACTGACCCTTTCCAGTCCTGTGGCCACTGCTGAGTTTCCTATATTTGCTGGCATATTGAGTGCAGCACTTTCACAGCATCATCTTTTAGGATTTGAAATAGCTCAACTGGAATTCTATCACCTCCACTAGTTTTGTTTGTAGTGATGTTTCCTAAGGCTCACTTGACCTTGCATTCCAAGATGTCTGGCTCTGGATGAGTGATCACACCATCATGGTTATCTAGGTCATGAAGATCTTTTTTGTATAGTTCTTCTGTGTATTCTTACCACCTCTTCTTATTATCTTCTCCTTCTATTCTATTGTGTCCTAAACTTAATATTTGCAAGAGTTTGTGAGTTAGATAACACGTACATATCCTGGAAAGGTTTCTTTCCCTAATTTGTCCGGTGCCTGTAAAACTGGTCTTGAACATCTGGAAAGACTGGGTTTACAAAATAAAGATGGAATAAAAAGGAGTCCACAATCAAATAACATGTTCAGCAATTGGGTAATCGGTTCTCAAACTTGAATTTCCCTGATGTATTGTTGAACAAACTGCCTGGAGCACATTTTCACATCTACTTTCTAAATGTTTTCCACAACTGAGAAACTCATATGGTCTCTTTTTTTTCCTCTTGCCTCCTGGGAATAGAAACTTGGCAACGGTGCTTGGGCTATTTTAATCAGGTAAGTTTTCCTGGCTCTTCCTGTTAATCCTATCTGACAATGCAGAGCAGCTTTTGCTTGCAATATGAAACAGAGCATTACACTCAAGACGAAGTTCATAACCCTTTATTAGTCCTTTCCCCTGTCAACTCTCCACTGAATGGGAGCTTTTTTGGCAAGAAACATATTGAGCCCCAGAGCTAGCAGAGACACATCATTTCCTTCACTAATAAAGTGAACAGTGCTAACTAAAGCCACCACCATCACCATTCAGGATACAAGCAACTGGGGCTGGGTTTATCCAGTGGGGAGAAGGCAAGGGGTGAAGGTTCTCATAAACCTAGCAGGCTTAAGTGTTAGTTGCTCAGTTCATGTCTGACTTTTTGCATCTCATGACTGTTGCTCACCATGCTCTTCTGTTGGCAGAATTCTCCAGGCAAGAATACTGGAGTAGACTGCTATTCCCTCCTCCAGGGGATCTTCCCAACTCAGGGACTGAACTCAGGTTTCCTGCATTTCAAGCAGATTCTTTACTATCTGAGCCACCAGGCAAGTCGGACACAGCCGGGTCACTAACACCTTCATTTTCAGACATTTTTATTATTGTCTGATTATCCTCATTCTCCCACTCAAACCACTTGACTATATATTAATCAATGGACCATCAAACAAGTGTGTACTGGTCATTTACTATATGTGAGCGTGCATGCTCAGTTGCTCAGCTGTGTCAGACTCTTTGTCATCCCATGGACTGTAGCCTGCCAAGCTCCTCTGTACATGGAATTCTCCAGGCAAGAACACTGGAATGAGTTGCCATGTTCTTCTCTAACAGATATGTCCAACCCAGGGATGGAACCCAGGTCTCTTGAACTACAGACAGATTCTTTACCATCTGAGCCACCTGGGAAGCAGTGTTCTTGCCTGGAGAATCCCAGGGACGGGGGAGCCTGGTGGGCTGCCGTCTATGGGGTCGCACAGAGTCGGACACGACTGAAGGGACTTAGCAGCAGTACTTAAACACTAGGAAAGAATTAAAAATCTCTAGTTAGAAGCCTTAATGACACTAACATTTACTGTGCACCCAGCATTCTCTGGGCACTGATTTACTTGTATTATTTCATTTAATTCCTGAAGTATCTCTTTGTGGTAGAAACTATTAATTGTAATACCTAAACAATGTTCATATGCTGGTCATTAGAGATCTCAACAATCTAAAGCTAAGAGAAGGAAAGCTTCATTTTATGACTTAGAACAATTCTGAAGGGGACTAATTATAATGTATAGTAGAATATGAGGAGTACTCTTAACCCTTCACACCCTTCATCTGGCACATCGTGGATGCTGAAAAGTTTGAATGATTTACTCAAAACTATGTAGCAAATACATTTTTAATTTTTCTTGTAGGCCATCAGATCCTGCAATCAGATGACCAGGTTTTTCCTAAAGAAATTATTTCCCTGAGATTTAAAGCAAACATAACAAAATATTAAGAGTGGTTGATTATTGGGGTTGGGGACAAACAGTATTTGTAGTTTTTTACTCTGAGTTTTCCATTATTTTTAAATTTTTCAATAAAAACATTGCTTCACCTGACCATGTGTTTTCATTTTCAAAGCAGATATATCATCAACTTCTATACGGTGCATCCCTGCAAAACCCAGTTTTCACTTCCCTTACACTCTACTGCTGTTGCCCTAACTTGTCATTTGTCTCCATCAGAGTCAAAGCAAAGTAAGATGAAGGCCAGTATTTTACTTACGACTATCCCTAGAGCCTGGCTCTAGTGCTTAATATATGCATCTTAGTAGGTGCTCAATAAATGTTTCCTGAATCAATAAAGGCATAGCTTTTATGCAAGTTTTGCACATGGAAACCCAAGGCAAAAAGCAGTTGAGGGACTTACGCAAAGTCACAGCCTCGTTCAAAGAACGAACTAAAGCCTGAGCCTCGTGAACCCTGGCCCTGCAGGACACAGGCCACCATATTTCACTGGTCCAAACCTCACAGACGGAACAAGCAGTGCAGTAGAGGAAGAATACCGACAAATGGAAGGGAATCTGAGCCAGAACTCTTCCTATAACCCACACGAATAAGCATCACATTCCGCAGGCCTTCCAGCTGCTGTGCTCTCAGACCGGCCAGTTTCCCCAGCAGCCATAAGCCTGACTTCACAGGCCACATGCTATACCTTTCTCCTCTGTCACGTGGCGAAGTAACTTCTCAAGTTCAGGAAGTTTCAGCAACAAGATGCAATCCGGGAACATGTCATCCATCACAACTTGATCCAGGGGCTGAAACTTCCCCTGAAAAGACTGTAAGTCAGTCAGGAGGCAAGCACTCCAGTCAACAGACTCATACATTATTTTTAAGAAAAGAGAGAAAAAGATACATAATTTCATAGCTGGAACTTTAAACTAAGTTCCAAGCCATCTGTTCCACCCAAGAACTCCCTCTATGGGGACAAGCTCCAGAACTGACTCTCAGCTCCCTTTAGAAAGCTCTTGAAAGCACTGGGGATCCACTGACAAGTGGCAAGAAAGGCTTCAGTTTAAATATTCTCTTTTTCCGAGATAGTAAGAATAATCCACAGGCTTCCCAAGTCTCACTGGCTTCAGATTCCTAGCTTAGTCTATTTTCTTCTGTGATCACCCGAAGTGTTAAATATTTAACTACTTTAAAACAATGATTTACTTATATGTAATGAACTATGCAGTCATGACAGAATCATTTCATAATAAACTACTGTTTCATTTTCCTTTTCTTTACCATGTATACACAAAAAGGTTCTGAAATAAGAAGTTTGTTTGAACATAAAGTCAGTAACAGCTGGGAGAGCTAGACAGAAGAATTATTTTTTACTGATCGTAAAATAAATTGTATATTTAAAAAAAAAATAGGTCACCATTTCAAAAGTGAATGAAAGTGGAAGTGCTAGTCACTTAATTGTGTCTGACTCTTTGTGACCCCCATGACTATCACCCACCGGGCTCCTCTGTCCACAGAATTCTCCAGGCAAGAATATTAGAGTGGGTTGCCATTTCCTTCTCCAGGGGAATCTTCCTGACCCAGGGATCGAACCTGAATCTCTTGCACTGCAGGCAGTTTCTTTACCATCTGAGCCACCAGGGAAGTCCCAAGTGAAAATGTTAGTTGCTCAGTGGTATTTTTCTTAATTAAATAGAGAAAGATCATATCTAAAATATAGGGGAGGAATATCTGAGTGCCTCATGGGCTATTTCAAGGGGGACTTAAAGTATTTGAGAAGAGACAGCAAAACAGTTTACAATGAAAGCCAACCACCACCACGAGCTTCATTCTACATCTGCCAACCTGAGCCAGTAACAGCACCCCCAGAGCCTCCCAGAGAGCCAAGGTGAGGATTAATTCACCAGTCAAGTCAGGTTCTTAATGGGAAACAGGGGAACAGTCGCCCTAAATGGGGGGAAGGCCTTTAAAGGTGCCTCCCTGAACACTTCCAGGGCCTTCCTGGGGGTGACTAGAACCATTTCTGCTCCTCAGATATACATGGCTTAGTAGCCTCACTGCTCTCATGCCCTAATTATACTGGTTATCACAGCAGCTTCCAGATAAGGGGAAACATGATTAAACTAAGGAACAAAACTTGACTAAACCACACTAGAAAACAGAGTAAAGATTCAGGACAGGGGGAGAATATGAGAAAACAAGGTACATGAGGAGAAAGCACAATTTTGAATTTTAAGTCAGTTTCATTACTCAGTGTTTACTGCAAATTAAATTGATATAAATACAAAACAGGAGTTTTGGAAAATGGGCCTAAGTACTCAATGAGAACCCATCAGCTCTTAAACTACTGGGAAACATGTTGAGTGCAAAAATAAGATGTGGCTAAGTGTTTAAATAACACTATTCCTCGATGTTGTTATTTCGAAGGTTTTCAAGCTGTGGTTGGTGGTCCCTGGGAGGCCCCAGTACCCTTGCAGGGGGTCCACAAACTTCAAACTACTTTCATAATAATGCTATCGTGCTGTCTGCATTTTCACTGTGCTGACATTTGCACTGATGACTCCAGTGCAAAGGTGGGGAAAACTGCTGGCTTTTCAGCACCAGTCACGATGGTGCCGGCGAACTGCCCAGTGGTCACTGTGTTCTTCACTGCATGGACAAGCCGTTATAAAAACGTCAGTTTACTTAAGGATTTCCTGGACCAAGCAGCAAAACAATTACTTTTATTTAAATCTTGACCCTGAGTGCAAGTCGGTTCAATGTTCTGTGTGATGAAAGTGAAGCGTGGCTAAAGCACTTCTGCTGTTGCTGAGGCTCAAGGAAACGCATTGCGTAACTATCTGAGTTGTGAGCAGAACTAGCTGCCCTTTACTCGGATTTTCACCTGAAAACATCACTATGGACTATGGTTATTCAGACTTGAGTATTTGACAGAACATCAATGCAGTGAATCTGTCACTTAAAGGGAAAGACTGACAGTATTGTAGCCAATGAAAAAATTTGAACTTTAAACAAAAATTAGAATTGCAGAAAATTTGTATCTGTCACTATGACATGCTTCCCAGCATTCAAAGAGTTTTCTAAAGAGATCACTCAGTTCAGTTCAGTTCAGTTGCTCAGTCGTGCCCGACTCTTTGTGGCCCCATGGACTGGAGGACACCAGGCATCCCTGTCCATCACCAACTCCTGGAGCTCACTCAAACTCATGTCCATCGAGTTGGTGTTGCCATCCAACCATCTCATCCTGTCATCCCCTTCTCCTCCTGCCTTCAGTCTTTCCCAGCATCAGGGTCTTTTCCAATGAGTCAGTTCTTTGTATCAGGTGGCCAAAGGATTGGAGCTTCAGCTTCAACATCAGTCCTTCCAATGAATATTCAGGACTGATTTAATTAAGGATTGACCGGTTGGATCTCCTTGCAGTCCAAGGGACTTTCAAGAGTCTTCTCCAACACCACAGTTCAAATGCATCAATTCTTCAGCGCTATGCTTTCTTTATAGTCCAACTCTCACATCCACACATGACTACTGGAAAAACCATAGCTTTGACTAGATGGACCTTTGTCAGCAAAGTAATGTCTCTGCTTTTTAATACGCCGTCTAGGTTGGTCAAAGCTTTTTTTCCAAGGAGCAAGCATCTTTTAATTTCATGGCTGCAGTCACCATCTGCAGTGATTTTGGAGCCCAAAAAAATAGTCTGTCACTGTTTCCACTGTTTCCCCACCTATTTGCCATGAAGTGATGGGAACAGTTGCCATGGTCTTAGTTTTTTGAATGTTGAGTTGTAAGCCAGTTTTTTCACTCTCCTCTTTCACTTTCATCAGGAGGCTCTTCCGTTCCTCCAGTAATATTAAATTAACAAAGGTGTGTGTGTGTGTGCATGCGTGCTTGTGTTCTGTGGACATTTGGAAGACCTGAAAAATTCAGTGAGACAATATTTTCCAAATGGGCTTATGATTTTTATTTTCAAAATAAATAAATAAATAAGACTATTTTTAAATTTCTCAGTTTTAATTTCTGATGTAGTCAATGAAACTGTACTGTTAGTCACTCAGTTGTGTCTGACTCTTTGTGACCCCATAAACTATAGCCCACCAGAGTGCTCTGTCCATGCAATTCTCCAGGCAAGAATATTGTAGCGGGTTGCTAATCCTTTTCCAGGGGGTCTTCCTGACCCAGGGATTGAACCTGGGTCTCCAGCACTGCGGGTGGATTCTTTACAATCTGAGGCCCCTGGGAAGCCCAATGTAGTCAATATTGATAGATAAAACACATAGGAACAAAAAGCTCTTTGGGATCCTTAATAATTGTTAAGTGTAACGGTATCCTAGGACCAAAGTATTTCACAACCTCTGTTTGGAACTATTACTATTAATAAACTCTGTCTTTATATTACAAAGGTAAATTTTACTGTCTGGGATTCCTTAAGTCTCGGCTATAGCTTCCCCATTAATGAGCTTTTTGCTGGACACACACTCCAGTGTACCTATTTCACAGTCTCTCACAAAGAAGAAAATGAAAGACAATAAATCTACTTTCTGCTCTTAAGGATTGAGGTCTTAACATCTGCACCGTATTTCAAAATGAATGAGGTTTTCATTGTTAGGCTTTGTCAAACAAGGAAGGGAGGAAACACAGAGGGGTAGGCGGTTCTCAGAAGTCTCTGGTGAACCAGTCCAGAGGTCATGGTGCAGTGTCTCAGGCCTGCCGACCAGTGCTCCAATCCACACTGGCACACACGATGCAGGCGTGCAACACCAACCAAGTTACATCTCAACTGTGGGGGATCTACACTGGGGCCACTGTAAGGACAGAGAGGAAGTTAAACAAGAAAAAAAGCTATTCTATTTCCCCACTGTCAATAACTCAACCTGGGAAACTCACCTCTTTATCGGCCTTTATAAGGTAGTGGAGAAGCAGAAACAGAGGGTCCACAGGTGTGGCAAAGTGAAGAAGACCTCCTATAGATTAAAAAGAGAATTCAATGTTCTGGAAAGACAATTGAGTCATTTCATCTTAATCCTAATGTGGAAACCACCCACTGAAAAATATATGTGAAACTCCAAATTCAGAAGCTCCCCCTATTCAGGCCCAAGAATCTCTCAAGGGCAGAACGTGGTCCCTGAGGTTCTACTCCAAAGAGCTTCAAATCCTGGTGCAGAGAGGGGAGCCAAGACGCTCAACTGGATCTTCAACTTTCCATTTCTTCTTCAGAAATCATTTTTAACAGAGGCCCTCCTCTCCCCACCTCCCATTCCTCCCCCACCCCCACAAAATAGCAGGGTTGGGGGGAGAGAGGACAGAATGTGAACCAGGCAAGTATTAGGAAACCACTGTAAGTCCATCTACAGAGCTGCAGTAAAATGTAACTTCCTGTGCTTTTGAGGATGAAGCCATGGGAAAGTGATATTATTCCCTCTGTACATGGCTCCTTCTATGTGTTCTGGGCTCACAGTCAATGACTCAAAGCTCAGAGGTTGTTACCCACCCCAGATCCTGACCATCCCCCAAAGAAAAAATGCAGGTGGGTAGGTGTCTAACAAGACTGAGCATAGGAAACTGGGATCTCTGCAGTCAGATGAGTGATGCTCACTAGGCTGAAAGGAAAATAGGCAAATCAAACCAACTAGGCCTCCTGGACCTTACTTTTCTTTAGTCTATCACATCCCCTCCAAACATCCCAGAATCCTTCCATGGAAGTGACACAGAAGAGCAATAAGCAATTCATTTATCTCCATACTTACCAATTTGGTTTCAGGAAACAGGTACTGATTTTTATTCTCTAACACTGCAACCCAACTATACAGCCAAGAAATTCTAACCCTAAGTTATATACGTGAATACATTTCATAGTATGTTTAAGAAAAAATTAAGGGCATAATTTTATATGATGACCCTAGTTAATGATTTTTTTTAAAGTAGAAGGAAGTTTATGAAAACAATCTATCAGAAACTCTAAGCCCAGTTTATATGAGACATCTACTATATTCAGAAATTAGAAACAGGTTTCTCAATATCCTAGTGGCCATTCTTAAAAACAGCTCCTTCTTCAAGGTTACGTTTAAAAAGAAGACTATGAAAAAAAAACAGGCACCTTTGCTGAGAACCAAAAACTAAAAAAAAAAAAAAAAAAAGTCTATTTAAAAAAAAAAGCAGGTACCAACTCAAGACAGTTCAGAAGAGCTGGTCACTGCCTCTGAATGTTTTCCAGTTTCATCTGGATATTACTGTGTCTATGCAGCTAAACCCAAAGGCAAGTATACCACACTAGAAGTTGGAACTCTTACGTACTAGCAAATGAAAAATAAAAGGGAACAATAAAAAGGAAAGTATACTTGGCACCTACCACAGTCTACCATTGCCTTTTGGCAACTGAAAACCACTTCAAATGTTCTCATGCACATAGGTATATGAAATACACTGCCAGCAATAAACCCTTCTTCTGGATGTCTTACAAGAAAGGTCAAGAGGCCTTTCAACCTTAGCGCTAGGTGGCGGCTTAGACACTCGACAGAAGGCAGGGGCTTAGGAAGCAACAGAAACAAGACAAAGGAACAGTGGGAACTGAGATGGCCTCAACCACCCCAGGATACCCCTCCACCCCACCCCCAGCACCTCAGAACTGGCAGGGCTACATTTGGTATCCTGTCTCCTTCAGAGTCCACAATGACCCAAAACAAAGGAAAATAGAGAGAAACTGGATGTTGGGTGTGTGTGTTGGGGTGTAGGGTGAAAGTGAGAGTCATTCAGTCTTGCCTGACTCTTTGTGACCCCCTGGACTATACAGTCCATGGAATTCTCCAGGCCAGAATACTGAAATGGGTAGCCTTTCCTTTCTCCTGGGATCTTCCCAAACCAGGGACTGAACCCAGGTCTCCCACATTGCAGGTGGATTCTTTACCAGCTGAGCCACAAGGGAAGCCCAGAGGATAGGGAAGGTGGGGGCTTGCAATGGTAATTTATATGACAAAGCATTCAAAAATATCTTTGTTCTATTCTATTCTACTTTATTGATAGAAGCTATAGCAGTATCCATTTACAATGGAAACAAGATGTTAAAAAATTTGAAGACTCGCAAAAGAGGCTAAAAGAAGAGCAAAGAGTTTTAGTCAACACAGTGTGTACTCCATAGTACAAAAGTCATCTTACTTCTGACTCAGGGTGCGACAGTGTTTTAGGAGAAAAAAAATCAGAGTTGTTATTAACAGCTAAAAATTTCCTGACACCTAAGACACAAAGTTGTTGATCTAAACTTGTTCAAACCATCTTTCCTTTCTCCTTGATTAAACCCTACTCTGATGCCAGCAACAACAACAAAAAACAATTATGGACTAGACTCCGAGCCAGGCAGACTGTCTCAAGACTTCACGCGTGAAGGATTGGCAATGTCAGCGTATGTGTTTAGTTAATGGAAATATATACACTAGTCGCTTACCTGATTGAACTGATTCATTTATAAACCAAGAATGGTTTTTTTCCTTGAAAACTTTTATTTCAAACAGCTGCGGTAGACACATGTTGATCAAGTAAATGGCTCCTTCCCCTGTTAAGACAAATCTGTTTTTCATTTGTAAGTTTTCACACACACACACACACACTCAAAAGACTAATAGTTCTGAGAATTGTTCCTAATATGAACATAAACATACATACACAGTCTATACAAAGTTACTCCAAGGAAGGCTTGTAGCTATTACATACAAATGCTTGTTTCCCAACTCTATAATCCTCACTGAACTTAGACCAATAAATACAAAAGGGCAAATCATTTATCTTAACTGCTCCAAAGCCTCTCATTGAGTCCTCCATCACTCCTAAGCCACTCAAACCCAAATGGCTCGGTCAGATTAACTGAGTTGGCCTGTCAGGGGGTTGCAGCCTCCCACACCGAGGGACAAGATGGGGTCCGCACACCCTAGAGGGGAGGCCCCCAGGAGGAAGGCCAGGGCCCACAACAGCAGCACACTTTCAGCCGTGAGGAGTGAGGAGAGCCATGCCCAACTAGATGAAAATCTCCCTTTCCTCAGAGTCCCCAGAAAAAGGACCAGTAGAAGGGGTGAGGACTGCACTCATCTGCGTGAATCCCTTCAATGCAGGAATTTCCTTCCAAACAGCAGAGTCGGGGCCCTGAATTAGAACCTATCTCAACTGCATCTGGGCGTGTGCCCTTGGGGAAGCGCTGCCACCCTTTCTGTACCTGTTTCCACGCCTGTAACGTGGGAGCAATACTGAACTGCCTCACCAGAGATTTTTTAAGGATTAAAAAGAGAATATGGACACGTAAAGCTCCTAGCACAGCACATTAGTTAGTGCTCAGCAAAGGTTAGCCTTTATCTTCCCATAGTCAGTAAAGCAGTGTTGTCCATGGACATTTAGAATTTTCCAGGAAGCCTGGCTTTTCTTTGTATTTTACCTTTGTTAAACGCTTTACTGGTTATCTAAGATTTCTCTTGCAAAAACACTTCACACCTCATGTTACATTTATGCATACTAAGGAATTCCAAATAATATAGCTGACTGATTACATCCAATTTCGTTATGAGGAAAAGGAAACTGGAATGAGTTTCTGCCTCTCTTGCTACTTCTATTTACGTGTCCTTCCAACAACAGACAACGCAGCACCGCCCGCTGATGCCTCTTGCTGTCACTATTCAGTATGACAGTCCCCAGGAGGAGGACCTAGTCTGCTAAATATCAGACAGCTATTTAAAACCTTGTAAAATTAAGAAGAACCTTATAAATCTCGTAAAATAAATTGATGGAAAAACAATCTCACAAAGATAAATAATGTCATCAATATCACCATATATTTAGTATATTTTAATACTTTTGCCAGAAAATGATAAGACAAAGGAAAATACACTGAGTGTAGAGTTAAAATTATTCCTGATAAAATGTGTATTTCCTCAAAATACAATGTTTTTTAATGCAAAAAAAAAAATCACCCTTGACAGGAAATATATATATACTTTTTGGTCTGAACAAAATAAGGGAAGTACAGCTAAAAATGAAAGTATTCAAAACCTTGGCATGTCCAGTAAAATCTTCCCCTGCCCCTTTTTTAAACTCAGGTTATTTATTTTACTTTATAACGTGAGTATAAATGGAATCTTATATTGGATAGCTACTTTAAGAAAAGCTGGCTTTAAAAGGCCAAGGAAAACTCATCTGTTTTCAGAGAGAAATCAAACATGCTATGCTTTTTTGTTTTGCCAGCATTTCTGATGAATAAACAGTTCTATGGATTAAAATTATGAAGAAATTAAAAAAAACGTTCAGGTCAAGTGAATTATCTTAGAAGACTGGTTATGTCATTAGCTTGCTTTTGTCATCACGTAATATTGTTTTACCTTTAAAAGCTAGACAGGGAGAAAAAACATGAGAAGACAAATAAATGTACACACTTTTCAGCCACAACGTTTTAAAAATGTTCAAGTTATCAGGGGAGAAGGGAGGAGAGGGGCACTTACCTGAACATGGGTTAGCCAGTTTTACAAACACAAGCCCACTTTTCATCTTCTTTGAAGCATCCTTCAAATATTCTGGAAAGAAATACGTTGTAAAATTAGAAGACCGCTGCTTTGTTGCTCACTTGGCTCTTTTTCCTTCTTCTCTTTATATGACTTTTCTTTCTAAAAATCTTAGCTCTGTTCTACTGCTTATAAACTATGTGATGTTGTGCAAATTACCAATTTCTCTGAGAAGTGCAGTGGAATCTAAGGTAGTTTTAATTTACTTCTTGGAGAAGTGACGAGGAGCAGGACTCAGATGGCCGGCTTAAACCTTGGCTCAGCCACCTGACTGCTGTCACCTCAGGCAAGATTCCTCATGTCCTGTCTCAGGTGTCACATTTATAAAATGATGACGATGGACGGATACCTGCCTTTCCAAGGATTAAATGAGCTAATCTGTTGAAAGTTCTTAACGTACTCAGACAAACAGAAACCCATAATAAATGACAGCTTTTATTACTTTAATTATTTTATTGTTACTATTATTATGAAACAGAACATTTAAAAGATAAATATTTCCTATAAATTTATGTTTTTTGCCCATAATTATGATTACCTAACTCACATTCTCTGTCCATTTTTTTAGTAGGACATTTATATTTACTACCTTATTAGGAGTCTTTATACAGTAAGGATATAAACTCATTTTTTAGTGATTTTTTTAGGGGGCAGGGGAAGGGGCTGTGTGGTGTGGCTTGCAAGATCTGTTCCCTGACCAGGGATTTGACCTGGGCCAGAGCAGCAAAAGTCTCCAATCCTAGCCAGTAGGCCATCAGGGAGCTCCCTGTTTTTAATGATTATTTTGCCACTTAGGAGATAAACAAATCTTTGCGTAATCTCATCAATATTTTCCTTCATGGTTATCCCTTTTGCGTCATACTTAGAAAGTCCTTCTCTTCCTCAAGACTATCTGAATTGCCCTTATTTTCTTCTAATGCTTTTAAATTATATTTAACCTATTTGGAATACATCCCCTATAAAATAAGAGGAGGAGATTTCCAATTTTCACTTTTGCAGTGAGTTGTCCACTTGTTTCCACATCATCTACTGAGTGTGCACGTGCTAAGTCACTTCAGTCGTGTCTGACTCTTTGGGACCCTCATGGACTGTAGCCCACCAGGGATCCTCTTCCATGGGATTTTCCAGGTAAGAATACAAGAGTCCAGAGTAGGTGGCCATGCCCTCCTCCACATCCACTGAATAACCTAAGTTAAATGTTTAAGACACATTTATAAGTCTGTTTGTGGACACTGTACTTTGACCCACGAGTCTGTGGCTGTATTAGCATTAGTACTTCAATATCTTAATTACTATAGCTTTAAAAGACATTTTAACATCTGTTGAGAAGAAACCCAATTTAACGACCAAAAACAAAAATGAAAAGGACAAAAATAGGCAAAACAACTATTTTCAATACACTGAGGATGAGGCGATACAGGAGAGTGATGTCTGAGAGATGAGAAACAAATGAGGGGAGCCCTGTCGCCCCAGCTTACTGCCATGAGAGAGCTCCCAGGCCACGGTGCAGAATGGGAGATCCCGGCTGAAGCCTGGCGGACTCCCTGAGCTGAAGAGATGGAGTGGAGAGTTCTCAGGACGCCACGGCTAGAGTTCCCAAGTCAGCAAAGGCGCGAGCTACGAGCAGAGAAAACCCCGGAGACCTGTAAAGGGTACACAGCTCGAACATTCAGCAGAGTACTGCTCAGTGCGTGCACGGATCTGCCAAAGGGTGGGAGAAAAACTGGCCAAAGAGATTAGAGGGAACAGTGCCCCAGATTCACACGGGGCCCTGCACTGGGCCTGTTCCCAGGCAGACTGGAGAACCTTACAATTCAGAAGACACTGGGCACAGCGCTCCAAAGGGTCCTGCCTCAGTGGTAAGGGGCCAACAGCCCTTGACGAAATGCTGCCAGTCCCACCGAACGAATTCTAAAAGCAGGACCTAAGAGAACCAACTATTTCAAGTACCTCCACTGTGTCCCAGAATGAAGCTTGAGGTTATTTAAGGAATACAAATACATTCATCTGGCAAAAAGGTAAAAGTCACAATGTCTGGTGTCTAATCAAATATTACTAGGCATTCAAAGAAGCAAAAAAATGTGACCCACAATGAGAAAAGAAATAAAGAAATCAATTACTGAGAGGGGGTACTGACGTTAGATACAGATGTTAAAATGTAGAGATAAAAGAATTAAAAACAGTATTCCTCAGGTACTAAAAAACTAGAGACAGAAGATTTTTTTAAGACCCAAGTTGAGATGAAAGATATACCAGATGCAATTAATGGCATAAGGTTAATAAACTTGAAGACACAGCAACAGAAACTATCTAAAATGAAAACACAGAAAAAAATTAAAAAGAACTAAAAATAAAATATTAGCAAACTGTAGGACAAGTTCAAGCATCCTAATAATATATGTGCAATTGGAGCTCCTGAAAGAGAAGAGGGGAGAAACAAGAAACTTGGAGAAAGTACGGCAGGATATTTTTTAATTTGATGAAAACTATAAACCTAAACATTCAAGAAGTTCAATAAACCCAAAGCACAAGAAACAGGAATAAAACTATGCATCAGAATCAACAGTTCAAAACCAGTACTAAAGAAAACATCTTAAAAGCAGAGAGAAAACAATGACACTATGTACTGAAACACAAAGTTTAAAATGAGCAAATTTCTTATTGGAAACAATGTAAAGCAGAAGATAACGGAGAAATGTCTTTAAAATACTAAAAGAACACATGATGAAATCACAGAAAATACCCTTGAAAAGTGGAGGTGGTCACCAGATTCTTTCAGACATACAAAGGCTGGAAAAAATAATCATCAACGGACCCACACAACAAGGAATGCTAAGGGAAGTTCTGCTAGAAGGAACAGGAAACCCCAGGAAAACAGGAATCTAAACAAAGGAATGAGAAACACTGGTAATGGTGACTGCAGAGGTAAATAACTTTTTTTTATTATTTAAATCTCTTTAAAGATCACTGGCTAAACAAAAATAACAATTTAGTGCAGCAGGGTTTATAATCTATGCATAAATGAAATACACGACAATAATAGCATAAAGACCGGGACGGGAGAAATGAAAACACACCATTGAATGTTTTTTGTACTATATGTGGGGTGGTGTTACATCACTTGAAGGTAGATGTAATCATTTAAATATGTGGACAGTAAACCCAAAGGCGCCAGTAAAAACTACAAAACAAAACAAAAATGGTATCCCTAAAAAGACAACAATGGAGATGAAACAGAATCATAAAAAGCACTGAATTCAAAAGAAGGCAGAAAGGGAGTTAAAGCATTACAAAGAACAGATGAAACAAATGAAAACAAATAGCAAAATAAAAGACTCAAACCTAACCACATCGGTAATCACATTCAAGGTAAACGGAGTGAACATTCCATTGAAAGGGCAGAAATTGTCAGACCAGGTAAACAAGGAAGATAAAATTATACGCTCCCTATAAGAAACACATTTTATATATAAAGACACATGTTGATTACAAGGAAGAAGAATGAGTGCGGTTATCATGCTAAACTAACTAAAGAAGAGATGCAATGGCTCTGCTAACAACGGACAAAAGATATGGCCAGGGATAAAGAAGGCTATTTCACAATGATGGATCAGGAGGATACCCTAGATGTTTCCAGTTACACACACAGAGAGCTTTAAGATACACAGAGCAAAAACTGATAAAACCGTTTGCCCTACCTCTAATCCTGGGCAACCGCTAATCCGTTCTCCATCTCGAAAATGCTGTCATTTTGAGAATGCTATGTAAACGGAACCATACAGACTCAATTTTAAGAAATCTTTTAAGGCGTTCTTTTCTGCAGCTTACAAAAACATAAAGGATAAGGGTTAGCACTGTTAACGACGATTCCAGGAGGCTGCAGCCGGTTGTGGCCTCCTCTCCTTCCCCCTCCTGCCTGCTGTTTCTCACTTCCCCAGAGTCACATTTCTTCATTCTGTCTTAAGGCAGAGAAAAGGTGACCTCTCTTTTTCAGCAAGACAGACTTTATTTTATTTTGGTATGACAGTAAATATTTCAGCTTGAACGTGGCAGATTATTATTGATTCTTGTTTCTTTCTGTTTTTCAGTTGAAAACTGTGCTTCTAGTGATGCCTGCCAGTTCCCACCCTTCCCTTCCCCTCCCAGAGCTTAAAATAATCAAACTTTACAAATATCCAAAATCTGAAAAAGATATTTGTAATAACCATTCAAGGGAAGCAGTGTTTCTATTTTTCCCAGGAAGAGCAGTAAGTCCAGAGGATTAGCTATAGCCTAACATGTCAGACTATAAGAACTCTGGAATTACTAAGTACAAATAAATACTGACATTAATGTGTTCTGCTGCAAATGCCAGAGTGCTCTGAAATATGCTTTAAGATATATTAATGCAGATAACAGTGAAATGTCTGTGTAATGGGGAAAAAAGTCATCTTTTCTCATACAGAGCCGACAAAACAACTTGTTATTGGATGTAATCTTTCAACACAGAATTCCAAGTAAGATGCTATACTCTTTAACTAAAATACAGAATGCATTTCAAAATTCATCTCTCCTGTTCAATTTATTCATTTATTTGTTAATTACTGGTTAGTAAAAACAGACCCAGGTCCTGCCCATGAGGAGTGTTTGGATGTCCTATGGAAGAGACATATCTTAGAATCAAATAATCACACAAATGTTGACATCAAACATAACAACTGCTGAGAAGAA
Source organism: Ovis aries (assembly GCF_016772045.2). Taxonomy (NCBI): domain Eukaryota; kingdom Metazoa; phylum Chordata; class Mammalia; order Artiodactyla; family Bovidae; genus Ovis; species Ovis aries. The sequence goes on along the minus strand of NC_056063.1, from coordinate 20,697,234 downwards.
GAAATACGTGGACTATGAGATCTTGTGACAGGATATAATACAGATAAGGAGGTCTGGGAAGGAAGGCTTCCTGTGTGTAGCACTGGTTGAGTCCTTTGCTTTGATGCCTAAGAGTTCAAAGGAACTATATATTCACTTTACCAGTCAGACATTCCGTTGGCTTTTGGGCCAAATCCAGTGTCTATATAGGCAGGTTTTGTTTGATATACACATTAAAAAAAAAAATTGAATTAGGTGCCAATATTTGGAAATCAGTTAATTTTACATCAGATATAGTCTCCCTAAATACTAAAAAAAAAAATTATTAGGCAAAGATTTTGCCTTGTACTATCAAAACACCTGGCAACAAAGATTTTGTTAAATGGCAGCTACCACTGTCTAGTTTCCCTTCGTCCTCCAAGGCGTCTGTACACTCATCTCATGGCTGGATGCTTATCAAACGCCACGTCTGTGCTCACTAAACTGCACTATTCTCATTTTCTAGGTACCTACAGCAAAGATCAGATGCTGACTAAATAACCATTTAGTAATAAATACTATCCTCTTACTGAAACCCACTCTATTACCAGTTTGACTATCTGAGGCACTGAGGATAGAGCCGTGAATAAAACAAACCCCTCTGAGAAAAACTGCATTTCAGACGCCCCTTCATCTTCCTGACTGCTGCTTCTTCACCTGAGTCCCTCAAGCTTCTGCCCTATGTCTCATAATCCAGTCCTACAGGGCAGGGAGTAGGACTCAGATCTGAGAGGCCCCGTGTCCAGAAAAGCACTGTCAAACACAAATAAAATGCATCCCACAAATATGAGTCACATTAAAAATTCTCTAGAAGCCACATTAAAAATACATAAAATAGATTTTCAGTGATATATTTAACCCAATGTATCTAAAATATCTTTACTTCAATACATAAAAAACATGAAATATGTTAGCTGTGGGGATTTTTTATGGATGCCTTTTAACAGACCAAGAAAGTTTCCTATTCCTAATTTTTTGAGTGTTTGTAGTCATGAAAAGAGCATTTTCTTGAATATTTTTCCTATGGCTACTGAGATGATTATGTGGTTTGGGGTCTTTTTTTTTTCTGAAATAGTAAATTACATTAAGTGATTTTGGTATGTTGAACCAACCTTATATTCGTAGGACAAATCCTACTTGGTCATGATGTATGACCCTTTTTACACACTCCTGGATTTGATTTGTTACTTTTTGAGAATTTTTGCATCTATGTTCATAAGGGATAGTCTGTAGTTTTCTCATGACATCTTTGTCTGGTTTTGGTATGAGGGTAATACTGGCCTCACAGAGTGAATTGAGAAGTAGTCTCTCTTTATTCATCTTTGGAGAAAAGCTTGTAAAGAGTTGGTTTTAATTTGTTCAGTGTTTAGGTTTTACCAGGGAAGCACTCTGGGACTGGGGTTGTTTCTATGGAAGAGTTTTAATTTACTAATCTAATCTCTTTACCTGCTGTGTGTGTGTGTGTGTATGTAATGTCACTTTAGTCATGCCCAACTTTTGGCGACCTTATGGACCATAGCCCACGAGGTTCCTCTGTCCATGGGATTCTCCAGGCAAGAACACAGGAGTGGGCTGCCACGCCCTCCTCCAGCGGATCTTCCCGACCCAGCGATTACGTCGTCTCTCTGCCGTGTCTGCACTGGCAGGGGGGTTCTCTACCAGTGGCGCCACCGGGAAGCGCCTTCACCTGCTCTGTGTGCTCAGCCGCTCAGCTGTGTCAGACTCTTTGTGACCCCGTGGACTGTAGCCCGCCAGGCTCCTCTGTCCATGGGATTCTCCAGGCAAGGACAGTGGAGTGGGGTGCCATTTCTTAGTCCAGGGGGTCTTCCTGACTCAGGGACCGAGCCCACGTCACTTGCATCTTCTGTGCTGGCAGGTGACTCTCTACCAGCAGCACCGCCTGGGAAGCCTTTATCTGCTACGGGTCTGTTCAAATCGTCTATTTCTTCTTGAGTCCGCTTTTGTAGTTTATGCTTTTCTGGGAATTTACCTATTTCATCTAAATTATCCACTTTGTTGGTTGTTCACAGTATTCCCTTATGCTCCTTTTTTAAATTTCTATAAGATCAGTAATGGTGCACTGTCTTTCATTCCTGATTTTACTGATAAACAGTAATTTTAATTTTCTGTTTCTTGGTCAGTCTAGCTAAAGATTTGCAAAATTTTGCTGGTCTTTTCAAAAGGGCCACTTTTGTTTTCATTGATTTTTTTTCTTTTCTGTGTTGTTTTTCTCTAATCTTTATTTCTTCCCCTCTATCACTCTGGCTACCTGATGCGAAGAGCTGACTCATTTGAAAAGACTTTGATGCTGGGAAAGATTGAGGGCAGGAGGAGAAGGGGATGATGGAGGATGAGATGGTTGGATGGCATCACTGACTCAATGGACATGGGTTTCAGTGGACTCTGGGAGCTGGTGATGGACAGGGAAGCCTGGCGTGCTGTGGTTCATAGGGTCGCAAAGAGCTGGACACGACTGAGCGACTGAACTGAACTGAATGCTTGGGTGTCAGTTTGTTCTTCTTTTCCTAGTTTCTTGGGATGAAAGATTAGGTTACTGACTTGAGATCCTTCTTCTTTTTTAATATAAGCATGTACAGCTAAACATTTTGCTCTGAACACTGCTTTACTTGCATTCCTATGTCACTGCGCTTCATTTTCTTTCATTTCAAAGTACTTTCTAGCTTCCTTTGTAATTTCTCCCTTGATTCACTGATTTTTAGAAGCATGCAAACTTAAAATTTCCACATATTTGTGAATTCCCCACATTTTCTTCTATTAATTGCCTATGTCACTTCACTATCTTTAGAGGGCACACGTTGTACAATTTCAGTCCTTTGACATTTATTGAGGTTTGTTTTATGGTCTCGAATACGGTCTGTTGTGGAGAATGTTCTTGAATGAGCATTCTATAGATGTCTCTTAGGTCTTACTGGTTTATAGAGCTGGCCAAGTCTTCTATTTCCTCAATGATCTTCCTCCTAGTTGTTTTCTCCATATTGAAATGGATGATTGAAATCCCCCACTATTACTGTTCAAATTTCCGTATCACCCTTCAACACCGTCAGGTTTTGGTTCGTGCATTTTGGGGCTCTGTCATTAGGTCATACGTTTATAACTGTTATAGCTTCCTAATTATCATTACAATGCATCCCTCTTTCTGTCCAATAACAACGCTTTAAAGTCTATATCATCTGATATTAGTACAGCCACTTCAGTTCTCCGGTGGTTACCATTTACACGGTGAATCTTTTTTTATCCATTTACTTTCAACCTGTTTGTGTCTTTGACTCTCCAGTGTGTGACCTGTAGATAGCACACAGCTGGATCATGTTCCTCCCTCTCCATCCCGTCAGTCTCCACCTTTTTAATAGGAATGTTTAATACATTTACCACCTGCAAGAGTCTCTGCTGATGGGCAAGGACAGCTGATGTGGCTATACTAACGGCTTTTCGAAGTCTTTTATGGAGGTTTAACTCTCATATCCTCTTCTTAAGTTTTGGGTCAGGTTCTTATTTCCACAACTGCTACTGACCCCTCAGCAGCTGAGTATCAGTTGCCACTGATTGTTTTTGACCAAGGCCCTGAGGACAAGGTTTTCCTGAAGATCAAGTTCTGAGCTTCCGTCAGGTCAAGTGACAATGAAACGGGGCTTTTCCAGGGAGCTGGACAACAGGTCAAACAGGGACAATGCTTTCGGAATGGGCCTTTTTTTTTTTTTTTTTTTTGAGGCGCCCCAAACAAGCCCTGCCCATCCAGTGGTTGCAAGCCTGCTGGTTTTCAAGGTTACTGCAGACCTGAGCAAAGAGAGATGAGCGCAGTTCAAGTTGCAATGCCACAAACCCTGCTCAATGAGATTCAGCAGTTTTTCTTAAATAAACACTCCTCAACTGTTAGAAGCCTTTGGCAAATTTCAAGAGTTCTGAAATAGCTGATTTTGGCCATCTCTGCCAATGTTTTCACTGCTTTTAAGGAGGGATGGATCTACCACCATCAGATTGTGAAGGCTTGGTATGAAAAAACAACTCTTATTGCTACAATGCTTAGTTGATAATTTTGTGTGTGTGCCTGAAGCACATAAGGTTACTTTTGACTCTAAACTAAAGGCTCTGTCAAAGATACAGAGTTTAAAATTTCTCATTTAAATTAGGAAAATCCTGGGTCATCCCTTGGGCTAGTCCCTTACCTATCAAGCTTGAAATCTCCGTTTTTTCCTTTAACTTTTCTGTGTACCTTCAGCACAGCTGAAAGATAGCTAAATTAATTAAGGAAGAAAACAATCTGCTTTTAGACTAGTCGGAAAGAATCAGAAAAGTAGGAGTGTAAAGAAGGGTTTTCCTCTATAAACTATTTTTAATTGGTATCTATTTCTTTTATCAGGTCAGCACAGAAAGAACACAAGGTCTTAAGTCAGACAGATCCATAATCTATTCCCAGCTCCTCTTCTTACTCGGCAGTGCAGCCTTGGGCAAGACATTCAATCTCTTGTACCTCACTTATTTCATTTACAAAATGGGCACAATAATTAATTTATAGGTTTTTGTTAGGCTTAACTCAATGTGAAAGTGCCTAGAACATGCAATAAGCACTCAGTTAAGAATCAGTTTCCTTGCTCTTAACTCTGTGGAAACATTAAGAGTGTGCTAGAAATATTCAGGTCAAGATATAAAAGTCAAGAATCCAAGCACAGAACTGACCACAGGGCCTAACAATTAGCCATCCAAGAGGAGGCTAAATCAGTACCAGTGGAGGCACATCTTAGAGATATTGTGGGTTCAGTTCTAGACCACTGTAACAACATGAATATTGCAATTAAGTGAGTCACACAAACTTTTCGGTTTCCCAGTGCACATAAAAGTTATGTCTATTAAGTGTATAATAGCATTATGCCTAAAAAAGTATAATTTAAAAATATTTTATTGCTAAAAAAGCTATCATTTGCTCTTTAAGTCATAATCTTTTTGCAATAGTAATATCAAAGATCACTGATCAAAAATATAACAATAATGAAAAAGTTTGAAATACTCTAAAAATTACCAAATGTGACACAGAGGCATGAACTGAACAAATGTTGTTGGAAAAATGGTACCAATAGACTTACCCAAAGCAGAGTTGCCACAAACTGTTCATTAAAAAAAAAAAAAGAAAGAAGAAATGCAGTAACTGCAAAGCACAGAAAGCAAAACGCAATAAAATTATGCCTGTATAGTCTTCGCTGCTGGCTCAGTGGTAAAGAATCTACCTGCAAATGCAGGAGACACAGGAGATGCAGGTTCAATCCCTGGGTGGGGAAGATCCCCTGGAGAAAGAAACGGCAACCCACTCCAGTATTCGTGCCTGGAGAACTCCACGGACAGAGGAGCCTGGCGGACTACAGTACGTGGGGTCACGAAAGAGTGTCCCCAACTTAGCAACTAAACAACAAAACATATGCAAGAAACCAGAACGCAAAGCATTTTATGTGCAAAAATTAGGATAACATATATTAGATACTCAGCAGTTTCTGGCACATTCAATGTGCTTGATAAATGTTACATGAATGTGTTGTTTGATTTTTAGAAAAATTTCTCAGTAAGAAATGATAAAAGAAACTTTTTATATTTAATGAGCCAAACTTCATTTATATGGAATATTTACTCATGTGGAACACCTTCTAAAACCCTGCTGAGTAAAATAAGACTTCACATTATATTTTTTAAAAAGTAAGCTTTACTCTTTCTTTCTTTTTTTTTTGACTATTTTCTCTTACATAAGAGGTGACATCATAAGCCATGCTGGCTAAAACTGTTTTCACAAAAACAAAAAATTCAGACAAATCAGAAGCAGGTACTGAGTCTTTTGTGCCACTTTAGATTCAATAGTATCTTAAACTTCCCCATTATCTCAAGCCCTGCCACTTAAGTTTCTTGTGTCTAACCAATTCCACATAGTTTCCTTATGGTCTCCATCTTCCCTGTAAAGATCCAACCTTATGTCTCACTGGTCACCATCAACCCTACAGGCAAACCTTCCATCTGTTTACCATCCCGATCTGAACCCCTCAACAAAGAGGGAACTCTAGATTGCTACTTTCCTGACACGTCAACTTTAACGAAAACATACAGTGACACAGAGACAACTGTGTACAGTCAACGTAAAATAATAGCTCATCTGTATACAGCATTTAGACCAGACAACATCCTTTATATACATATACACATAAACATGGGCTTCCCTGGTGGCTCAGCAGTCAAGAATCCGCCTGCAAAGCAGGAGCTGCAGGAGCTGCGATTTCAATCCCTGGGTCCGGAAGATCCCCCAGGAGGGCATGGCAACCCACTCCAGTATTCTTGCCTGGAGAATCTCCTCATGGACAGAGGAGTCTGGCGGGCTACAGTCCACGGGGTCACGAAGAAAATCGGACACGACTGAAGCGACTTGAGCACGCAGATATGCATACGCACACATACATATACATAATATACCTCCATGAGGGAGGTACAATTTTAACTTCCAATTTTTTAAAGAAAAATTTGACTGAAGTTAAGAAACCTGTCCAAGGTCATAGAGCTATTCAGCTATACAGAGAGCCAATATTTAAATCAGGCAACATTTTTAAACTATGATCCTTTAGAGAAACTCTTAATCTGAAGACTCTTCCTTCTTAACTCAGGAAATGAGAAGGAAGCTCTGAAGCACAATAATTATCTTGGTATAACTGCTGTCCTGTGACACTACCACCTCAAAGCCCTATCCTGTCCTTCTTAGAGTCTTCTTGCTGAATCAGCTGCCCTCACTCCAAGCCAGCCCGTACCCCACAATGCCAGGGGTGAAGTGAAAGGAAGAGGAAGGAGGGGGAGCTGAGGAAAAGGAGAAAGAGAAAAAGACAGGATCAAAAAATATATAAAAGAAGGATGAGAGAAATCTACTGTGAGATACAAGAAACACTGGTAATAAAAACAGTTAAGTGAAGTTTGGTAAAAAAAAAAAAGAAAAGAAAAGAAAAGAAACTGATCTTCCTATTACAATATCCTATGCACAGCTGTATACAGCCCTGCCCCCAATTATCTATGACATTTTAATGCTTAAAAATTAGGGTACAGCACATAATCAAGAGCACAGACTTAACCATTCAGTAATTTTTAATGAATATGTGTAGATGGTGATTTCAGAGGGTAAGAAAAGAACAGTACATGACAAAACATGTTCATTAGGAAGAAAACAAAGTTCAATATTTACAAGAGGTAACTGACATTGCTTTAAATAAGTGAAAGCAAATTCAGTAGATAACAGTAAATACAATATATAAAATAGTTCAATGTATCAAATCAAGGTATTTTTCAGTTACATGATTATGTTCCTCTCTAAATATTTCATCTGTAATAAAACCATTCAGTAATTTTGAAAGGTTACTTGTAAAGCGTTATACAAGCCAAGATGGAACATTATTTTTCATCTGCAGATATTTATCAACTAGTTTTTAAACCTGGCAGCTGTTTCTTATCCCTCTCCTGGTTAAGACAAGTTTCTTCATACTGTTCAAAGACACGAAACAGGGGAAAAGAGAAGAGCCACCTTTTTGCCAAGTGTTCTCATGACTTGGAAGCCATGCGCATTTGTTCCTGACCCTGTCTGATTTTTGGCACATAGCAGATAAGCGCTGAGAAACACACACCCACTGTTACATGGAGAAGAAGGAACAGACATCAAAGCACCACTCATTTTATTTTTAGATACCATATCAAGGCTACTCAGGTTTCTTAAGAAGATCCAGCAGGGGGAAAAAAAAAGATTATCACTCTCATGCTCATGTAATGCTGTGCTCTAAAATAGGTCTCAGTTCGTTTTTAGACTCCAGTCATTAGAATATACTCAGATCCGCTGGTTCCTTCTGCCTGATAGCCAGGGATATCTCCTTGGGAAGGCTTTGCTAGGACACAAGTATAAGGCATGCAAGACAAATCAGCACAGTTTTCAAGCTACTTGCCGCTTCCAGGAATGCTAATTTCAGTAACAACTATATGCCTTCCCTTCCCAAGATGTCAGCACTATTATCAAAGAGATCTGGGTCATTTTCCCTGCTTTGAAGCTCTCAGCTTGCTCAACCACTACAGGAGGCAAACCAAGAAAAGCTGGAGTGGCATGGACTAGGGAAACAATTTCCCAGTAACGGGTTCCTCTAAGAATATCTTTTCATTTTGAAGTTTTGAAGAAAAAATAAAAGTGCCAAGACCTCCTGAGCCAAGACCACAGGAGATAAAATCTCTTTTCTTTAAAGGCTGACCTATCAGTGGCCATGTTTCTAGGAATGGCTTGTGCACTAAAGAAACTAATGCAGAACTCCAGGTTTGCAACCACTCAAAGCCACAAAGGTCAGCAACATAAGGAGATGGAGCCGAGGCCTTGAAATACGTGGGACACAGGAGAATCCTGGAGAGGTAGAAAGGATAGACCTGGCTGGGATGTCCAATAACAGCTGTGGTTCATGGAAAGGAGGTGAGTCTGGCTCCCGGTCATCACACTGACAACGGAGGGCACTCAGCCTGGCCCTCCCACTGCCCCCATGGGGGAGAGGACCATCAGCTGCAGGCAGAGTGGCCTTGCACACAGAGCAGAGGGCCTGGAAGACCTGGGAGAGCTGGCGGTCTCTGCCCCTTAACTCCTATTGAGCGTTGGGCAGATTATTTGACTTCTTGAAGTCTTTAAAATGGGGAAAGCCTCTGTGGACTACTTCCCATGGTTGCTGTGAGGGTCAAATACAATAACATATACCAGCGTGTATTATAACAGTGTAAGAGATGGAAGATACGGGCCTAGCAGGTGGGTTTCCTAAAAATGATATAAACCTTGGCAAAGCAAGGAGAGTTGGACACAACTAAAGTGACTGGGCACACAGGCACTGCCGTACCTCTATGCCATTCAAAGACTACCAATTACCAGGACAGGCTAGGTCACGTGTGGCTGAGGCTCCTGGCTGGAGCTGGGTCTCACGGCTGAGTGAAGGCAGGGGCTGGCTCTTGGGCCATCCACCCTGCACTTTTTCCTTCTTCTGGACAAAGGGGACACCCTCAGCACCCTCTGTGGTCCTCCTCTCCTACCTACGCTGCTCATGGAGCTCACAGCTCCTCAGTTACAACTCACGGCGGGTGGAGGCTGGGTTACAAGCAGTCACAGGGAACCAGTCAGAAGGCTGTCTTGAAGACAGACAGCTAAGAGAAGGGGGCAGCTTCTGCCAGCAGACACCAGGAGGTTTGAGGCCTGGGTGCAGGGTGTATGCAGCCTGTTTCATACGGACTGGAGGAAATTGGTTTAAAAAGACGAAGTGACTGCTGAGACAGGCACACACCCTGGACCTCCAGGTGCTGGGGCGCCCTACTCCCGAGGTCTCAGAGCTCTCCACCACCCCGCCACCCTGCCCCACACAGCTAGCCTTTGCCAAGCACACATGGCCCTGCTAAGGAAGTCCTGAAGAAGCATAGTCAGGTTTCCTAACACACCATTAGGATGTGTTGGTCCCACACGAAAGAAAGAGTAATTTCCAGACTAAGGTAGACCCATGGTCCATTCAAACAAGCATCCTACTTATGGCAAATGTGCCAGGGTCGCTTGCAGGAAACCACACTTGTCTTCAAAAATTCAAGCTCAAATGGCTTCCAAAACATCCTAGCCTGGCTGTACGTTCACTATGGGTCTATGAATTTATCTTCACCCTTCTGGCATCTGACTGAATTTTCTCTCTTTGTCCACTCGTAAAGATAAGCCATTCCTAATATGTACTCCCTACCCTGTGAAGCCAGAGAAGGCAATGGCACTCCACTCCAGTACTCTTGCCTGGAAAATCCCATGGATGGAGGAGCCTGGTAGGCTGCAGTCCACGGGGTCACTAAGGGTCGGACACGACTGAGCGACTTCACTTTCACTTTTCACTTTCATGCATTGGAGAAGGAAATGGCAACCCATTCCAGTGTTCTTGCCTGGAGAATCCCAGGGACGGGGGAGCCTGGTGGGCTGCCGTCTGTGGGGTCACACAGAGTCGGACACGACTGACATGACTTAGCAGCAGCAGCAGCACCCTGTGAAGTGACAATTCTTATTTGGTTGATTTCTTACAGTATAAATAAACTAGTCACAGTTCAGTTCAGTTCAGTCACTCAGTCGTGTCCAACTCTTTGTGACCTCATGAATCGCAGCACACCAGGCCTCCCTGTCCATCACCATCTCCCAGAGTTCACTCAGACTCACGTCCATCGAGTCCATGATGCCATCCAGCCATCTCATCCTCGGTCATCCCCTTCTCCTCCTGCCCCCAATCCCTCCCAGCATCAGTCTTTTCCAATGAGTCAACTCTTTGCATGAGGTGGCCCAAGTACTGGAGCTTCAGCTTTAGCATCATTCCTTCCAAAGAAATCCCAGGGTTGATCTCCTTCAGAATGGACTGGTTGGATCTCCCTGCAGTCCAAGGGACACTCAAGAGTCTTCTCCAATAGCATAGTTCAAAGGCATCAATTCTTCGGTGCTCAGCCTTCTTCACAGTCCAACTCTCACATCCATACATGACCACAGGAAAAACCATAGCCTTGACAAGACGGACCTTAGTCGGCAAAGTAATGTCTCCGCTTTTGAATACACTATCTAGGTTGGTCGTAACTTTTCTTCCAAGGAGTAAGCGTCTTTTAATTTCATGGCTGCAGTCACCATCTGATTTTGGCTCGTCACAAGCCTCTTCAATGCTCAAAGTATGACCTACAGATTCTCTTTGTCAGCTTATTCATGTCACAGAGTTTCTGTCTTTCTCAAAAAAAAGGAGAAAAAAATTTTAGCCCCCTAGAAGATGCCATGGAGAAGAGAATGGCACCCCACTTCAGTATTCTTGCCTGGAGAATCCCATGGACAGAGGAGCCTGGTGGGCTACAGTCCACAGGGTCACAGAGAGTCAGAGAGTCAGAGAGTCAGACACGACTGAAATGACTCAGCACACACACAGCTCTGCATTAAATCAGTCTAGCCATCCTTCCCTAATTCTATGTAAAAGTATAGCACACAGAGCCACATAGGACTCTTGTGTAACCTCAATGTCCCTCAGTGTTTTAGTCACTGTTCTAGCAAATAAGAGTAAACAGTGAAATAAAAGCAGGAATAGAAAAATGAGAAAAAAAATGCCACTGGGATTTATTCTACGACACCAACAACACAAAAAGGTTAGAAAATATATTCCTAAAATTGTTATTTTTAAGTGGCTGGATGATGGGCAAATCTCTTTTTTCTGTATATTTTTCTGCATTACTAAAATTTCTGCACTGACTATGTACCGTCCTAACTTAAAAAATGTTACTGAAAAAAACACACTGGAGAACAATGTGGTTAAATAAACAGTTAAATGGTCAAAACCGAGGTTAAATGAGCAGCTGGAGATGGCAGAGGGCCCTGTCAAAAGCTGTGGGGACATCAGACCCTCACAGGGGGATTGACTCTGGCTGGAGAGCCTTCAGTGGCCCGGATCCTTGCAGGTTCAGGAGGTAGAAAATGGGCTCAGAGCAGGTCAGAACCTTTCACCAGAGGGCTCACTCCACTTCAGCAAACAGCCACACCTAGAACAGAAAGGCCCTTCCTTTTAAAGGTATTTTAAAAGGACATATGGAGGACCTCAGAACAAAAAACGCTGGAAGGGTCTGGTGGCATGTATGCTTTCAGAGGCGAGCCTACCACTGAGGAACTAATGGGGCCACTGGGGAGAAAGTGCCTGGATCCTCCCCAGCTACAGGCACGCACTGGGCATCCAACACACACTCATATAAACGACAACGAACTGAACAACCGCGATGAAACGTGTAGGTGGTGGGAGAGGTGTGGCTAAGTAGCACACTAACAGTGGGAGCAGGCCTGAAGGCAGGCTTCCTGCAGGAGGTGACACCTGCGCTGGGTTAGAGATAAGAGTTCTTCAACAGTTCTTTGCCAAGCAAAGTATGTGAAAAAGAGTGCGCAGGGGTCCAGGCAGGCACAAGTCATGGGCACTCAAAGAAAGAGAAGCTGTGTAACCCCAAAGTAGTGCTAAGTATTTCACTGAGGAATCCAGTCAATAGACAGTAAGAGTCAACAGTGAAATCAAGGCAGAGACAGAAAAGAGAACACTGGAATTCATTTTGTGATACATACAAATGGCTTAGCTTCAGGGAAGACAAAGGCGAACCAAGCCTTGAATCAAGGGTAGAATTTGGATGGAAGGGGAAAGGGAAGAAAAAGGATAGTATGAGCAAAGACAAAGGCTGTGGGGAGAAACAGAATGAAAGAGATTTGTTCTTTCAGCAAATGTTCATTGCATGCCTCCTCTGTCCCAGGTCTGGGAGCTAAGAGGTTGGGGTCCAAGAGGGGGCTGATATTTAATTCAAGCCAACAGACAACAACCCCATGAGACCAGTACTATTCTCCCCACTGCAGAGATGAGGAAATGGAGGCTTTACAAAGAGCAGTTTTTCCAAGGACACAGAGCTCATAAATAGTATACATCTACTTTTTAGGTGTGTTTTTATTATAGCCAGGCTTTCGAGAACGTTGATGAGCTGTTTGTTTCTTAAAACATCATGGTTAGCGCTCAGAGCTGGCGGGGGTTGGGGGAGAACCAAGCAGTCCCTATTCTGCTATTCAAGTGGAAAAAAAAAATCATGAGCATGTCTTACTTTCCTTTTATGAATTCTTTTCTGCCCTGGAGGATAAATATGTGGGAGTCTTGAGTCCTGACTTACAAACATCCAAGGCCTTTTGGAACAATTGCTAGCAGGACCGGATCATGCTCTGGAAACCGCTGGATTATACTGACTGGCAACTGATTGAGTCCATTCACTCCAGAACGTGCTCAAAGAGCAAGGGGAGCGTGTCCAGTGAGCGGTCATTGGAGAAAGGTCAGCCAGGTTAACTCCAAAAACGTTTCATAAAGACAAAACCAGATTGAGGATTTGTATGGAACATGTGAAAAACATTCTGCTGGAAAACTCAGAGACTCCCTCTCGGCCATCAGCCTTACTATTCGGTAAACGACACATCTTCCAGGAAGCTGCGCTGAATGCTTTGGAGCTGTGGAAAGTCAGCACGTGAACCCGCCAGGTTCCCTGTCTCTGGCCAACTTAACGCAGGTTACCCCCAGGTGATCAAGCTCTTCTGGAAGCAGAGAAGCTTCCAGCCCACAAGTTGTAATTCTAAGCACAGACACACATACATGCAAACGGTATTGACAAAGAACAAAATAAGCTGCTTACACTCTTCTGAGGCTAACCATATGCCTTCAGGTAAAAAGAGGAAAAAAGTTTTATTTTTTTAGGGTCATTGAAAAGTCATTCGGGTCTATAGTAATTCTTTCTTTGCCACATTAAACTTTTACTTTTCAAACAAGAGGTGTTTCTTGTGGGCCTATGAAAAAAAAGCTATGAGTCTCTAATCAAAAGTAACATTAATATAAATTTTCTCTATTATTAAATAAGAAATTCGTTTTTCCTTTTTAATATTTTTTAATCCATTAAAATTAGAATATAGCTTTAAAGCTTGCAGTCATACAAATCTATTTTTGTGTTTCTTCTTGAGAGACAAATCTGATATTATTCTGTGTGATTAACATGGCACCTCACACGCAAGGGTCGTTTCTGTACTTGGAATGTCTAAGGCAGGCAGGCCTGGAATAATCTCCCAGACAGCACTCCGTCTGCACTCCACCTCCAAAAGCTGGCATTGCTAATGCGATCTGTGAGGGAAAAATACCAAATACCTAAAATACTTTAAAACGTGTATTTCCATAAAGTAAAGGGAAATAACTTTATTGCAGAATTTGTCTACAGCTGAAGATGTTTAATCCAGTTTGACCTGAAAGGGAAAGTGTTAGTTGCTCAGTCATGTCTGACTCTTTATAACCCCATGGACTGTAGCCTGCCAGGCTCCTCTGTCCATAGGATTTTCCAGGGAAGAATACTGGAGTGGGTTGCCATTTCATTCTCCAGGGGATCTTCCTGGCCCAAAGATCAAACCCAGGTCTCCCACATTATAGGCAGATTCTTCACCATCTGAACTATCAGGGAAGCCCTAGTTTGACCTGGACTCTCCAATCAGGCAGCGGCTGACTAAGGCGAGATTTCAGCGTGATCCCTGAGATCATTTCTGTACTTTCTTTTTCCCTCACATAACATTAGGGTTTCCCAACCCTTTCATGTTTCCTTGGGGATGGCTAAGTAACAGAGTTCAGCCACAGGAGCAGTCTACCCAGTCTTCTCTCCTGCATTCACTGAATCCATTCCTGCTGGCATCCACTCCAACTTATTAGGACCGACAAGCATACAAAACTTGGACTAGAGAAAAATATTAAAAATATAACTTAAAACATTTACTTTTAGGGCAGCAAAGAGAGCTGGAAACTTCTACCTTATTCCAAAAAGTAGAGATGTTCACGGTCTCTTGTAGCAACTAAAAGTGCAAACCAGCTAGTGTTCCAGGCCATGTGGGAGAAATGTTGAAGACCAACCCAAACTGCAAGAAACGCTTACCTTGCTGAAACGGGAGGCCGTTCTGTTTCCACTGGCCTATAAAAATCAAGGCCCCACGTCTGACTACCTCACAAGTGTCCCTTCCAAGTTTCAGCTCTTGTTTTTCTGGGATATTGGGCTTCTCAGACAAACTGAAAACTAGCAGCAGAGAGACCTAACTAGTACTTTTTAATACGTCCTTTACTGTGTCCTTTAAGATAGAATACAGTCGTATGGCAAGGTGTGGGCTGCCCCACTGATTCAGCAGTAAAGAATCCACCTGCAATGCAGGAGATTCGGTAGGAGCCATGGGTTTGATCCCTGGGTCAGGTCCCCTGGAGAAGGGAAAGGCAACCCGCCCCAGTATTCTTGCCTGGAAAACCCTATGGACAGAGGAGCCCGGGAGGCTACAGTCCATGGAGTCACAAAGAGTGGAACATGACTTAGCAACCAAGCAAACAACAGCGGTAGGGTACGGTTCTCCTCCACTCAAATGCATAACTTACTGGGGCAGACTTTTCATCTACTGGAAAAAAAACAAGAAGTCTGTGAAGATGGGCCTCATACCCTGTACTTACATGTACTCCCGTGACTGTGGGAATTCGGACCCACCATAAAGATAAAGACAGCTAAACCTGAGGCTGGCTGTTTCTATCTCCCAGTCCAGCTCCCTAGGGCTGGCCTACGCAGTGGTTCCTAGTGGAACCTCTGACCAGCACCACTGGCATCACTGGGTACCTTGTTAGAAATGCGCATTCTGCCCCCAGACCTACTGAGTCAGAGACTCTCCGAGGCTCAGTTCCCCAGGTGACTGATGCCCCCAAGTCTGAGAAGTACAGTTGCACAGAGGTAACTATCACACCACCGGCATCTGTAACTCCCAGAGCCTGCAGGTGGCAGTAAAGGCCAGTTAGAAGAATTACAGGCACTAGAAGCTCAAGTTCTAAGTGTTCCAGAGCCAGCCTGCCTGACCACACTGTTCAACAGTTTCTTAACAGCTGGCTCAGCCTCCTCCAATGAGTTTGAAGGTCACGGTACGTCCCAGCTTTGAACAGGAACTGGACTGAAATTCTTGTGGTCCGAAAGAAGAAATATTGACCCTATGAATTTCAGGGATGCAATCAATATTTAATTATCTTAAAGATTTTGTGTTTAATACTATGAGGATACAAACATACCTGAAGAATGAAAATTTCAATACTTATTAAATAGAACAATAAATTCAAATTATTCTCAGCCATTACGTGTATCTGACTTATTCTTATGCACTCTGAATGGTTAGAGTTCCCACTATTAAAATCTCATTGAGATAACATGGTAACAGTGAGAAATTTTCTACTGTAAAGCAGGTATCAGGCATCCCTTTACTATTTACTAGACTCTATGAAAACCCTGAATTTTGCATTAATTTGCCTTACACAAACTACAAACATCTCCAGTGAGGATGTGGAGCAACGGGAACTCTCACACAGCTGGGCAAATAAATCGGTACAACCACTTTGGAAAACTGTTGAGCAGTGTCCACCAAAGCTAAACACAATATCCAGGGCCAGCAATTCTACTCCTGGGTTTGCACCACAGAGAGATGATTACATCCTGCTACTTAAAGCCTCATAAAAGTGTTCGTAGAAGTGTAACTCCTAATACGGAGAAGGTAATGGCAACCCACTCCAGTACTCTTGCCTGGAAAATCCCATGGATGGAGGAGCCTGGTGGGCTGCAGTCCATGCAGTCAAAAAGAGTCGGACACGACTGAGCGACTTCACTTTCACTTTCATGCATTGGAGAAGGATATGGCAACCCACTCCAGTGTTCTTGCGTGGAGAATCTCAGGGACGGAGGAGCCTGGTAGGCTGCCATCTATGGGGTCGCACAGAATCAGACATGACTGAAGTGACTTAGCAGCAGCAGCAGCAACTCGTAATAGTTACAATCAGGAAAAAATAATCCAAATATCCACCCTCAGTAGTGGAAAAAAATAATATGACTATGCATACAATAAAATAGACACAGCAAGGAAAACACAAATGAACCAACAATCCTGACCACTGCTACAGACTACAGATGAGCCTCACAGACGTAACGCTGAGTAAAAGATGCAAGGGGTTAAGAATCACGTGCTTGACCAAACAGGCAGAACAAATACCTGGTGACAGAGGTCAGCATAGAGGTTACTGAGCCCATCTAGAACAGGCAAGAGGAGCTCACAGGATAAGTTCTAGGTCTTAATGTGTGGAATGGTGACAGGGGTGTACACATATGAAAAGTTCATGGACTTGCACACTTAAAACTTTTACACTTTACTATATGTACATGGGTTTCCCAGGTGGCTCAGCAGTAAAGAATCTGCCTGCCAGTGCAGGAGAGGCAGGTATGATCTGGGCCTGGGTCGGGAAGATCCCCTAGAAGAGGAAATGGCAACCCACTCCAGTATTCTCATCTGGGAAATCCCATGGACAGAGGAGCCTGGCGGGCTACAGTTCATGGGTTCACAAAGAGTCGGACTGGTCATGACCAAATGATTAAACAACAATATATATGTTATATTTCTTTATAAAGGGACAACGATATGTATAATTCTTTACAAAGAGGAAAATTAAACACACACAAAATATCCTTGACAGATTATCCTGTAATAACTTTCAATATCTATCATAAAAATCTTCCCTGATGGCTCAGAAGGTAAAGAATCGGCCTCCAATGTAGGAGACGTAAGAGATTCAGGTTTTATCCCTGGGTCAGGAAGATCCCCTGAAGAAGGAAATGACTACCCACTCTAGTATTCTTGCCTGAAAAACCCCATGGACAGAGGAGCCTATAGTCCAAGGGATCACAGAGTCGGACACGACTGAGCAACTAAGCACATATAAAAATCTAAATTACTGGGCAACTACATCTGTCATCAGAGTATCATTTACTGCAAAAATACTGCATTTGCTGAGCTACATCTCAAAATTAGATACAGAGAAGAATGGGCTTTCCTATATTCAATTACGCCATCAAATCAATGTATCCTTCTATGAAAAGGCCAAAACTTTCTGGCTTGCACTCCCTGGTCCCAAACTCCATTTATTCTGCCACTTCATGCCATCATAGGTGGCAACTGACGTCCATCATCTTTAGCCCCTGCAGGCCTGGATGTGGTCACCATCCCGGGGAGGCTGACAAGGCTGGCTCCAATCCTTAGCTACCTGCCTGAATCTCTCCGAATCACCCCTGTCCTAACCCCCACCACCATGCAGCCTCACAAATCAAGGCATGTCCCAGTGGAGGGAAAGTGTTAAGACAGCACAGCCTTCAGGTCAATGCGAACCTATTGGATTCTAGGTTCCGATCTAGTAGGGCTCAGACGCTAAGACAACTGTCAACTAGGACATACCAAATTACACCCCAAGAGCAGACACCTCCAGGCCTCGCCGCTGGCCCCCAGGTCCTGAACCCGCGCGGCCCTCCCCAAGCCTGCGCCGCTCCCTCCAGGCCACCCGATCCACAAAGAACCCGAACGGGGAAAATCCACTCGGTCTGCTTCTGCGCTTCCGGCTCAGGTTTAAAAAAAAAAAGCGAAACCGAGGGCACTGTGACCAAGAGGAGGAACCACGTGTTCCGGGTGACACTCGGGTCCCCCACGCGCGGCCGCGGGGGCAGGGCCGGGGTTGGCAGCCCCTAGACTCGGCGCTGACTCGCAAACAGTCAGGGTTCGCGCGCGCGCGAGGGACCGCGGGCCGGAGGGGGCGCGCCCCGTCGCCGAGAACCCGCCCGGCGCGCTCTCGGGCAGGGCCGCCCAGGGCAGGAGCCGGGGCCGCGCCCGCGCCCGCGCGCCGCCGCCCCGGGCCCGGCGTGGTTACCTGGGAGCAGGAACACGTGCTGCCAAACGCGAGCCCCCTCCCCGCCGTCCGCGCCGCGCGCCATGCCACTCGTCCGCTCCCGGCGGCCGCGGGCCTCAGCTCTCGGAGCGCGGGCTCGGCGAGACGCGGGTGGCAAATGGCGGGAGAAGGGTCGATTCCGGGAATGCGGCGGGGCCCGGGGCGCGCGGCCGGCCGGGCGAACGTCGTCTCGTTTCCGGAGTCCGCCAGCGGCCCAGATTTCAGAGTTTAAATTGAGCGCCGAGCCCAGGCTGCCGGCCCCCTGGCTCGTCGCCCGCCGGCAGGGAAGGGTCGCGGCCTCTCCCCCCTCCGCGGCTCGGCCAATGGTAGCTGCTCACCCGCGGCGCCCCGTGACGCGGCCCGGGGGCGGGGTCGCCGGGGCCCGGAGGCTCCGGGTCCGCGCTCCCAGCGGCCGTCCGCGCGCGCGGCGGGGCGCGGCCCGGGGAGATCGCGGCGAGGCCGGGTCCCCGGGCCGTGGGGCACCCGGAGGCTGGACGCTCGCCGCCCCAGTAGGCTGGCGGACGCGCGCACACCTGGCCGGACGCAAAGCCTGGCGCAAATTCCTCCTGAGGACGAAAACCGTCCGTCACACCCGAATCCTCATGCCGCTGTTCCTCGTCAACGTTTCTGGATAGCGCTTGCATTCTGCGTTGGAATTAATGCCAGAATCTGGTGTGCTTTGTGATTCTTGACAAAATGCATGCAAAGCAGACCTCAAATTGGGGTTGGTCCTCATTACTCCAAAGAGGGGCACAGTTTGAGGCCCAAAATGTACATTTGTTGTTTTGGAAGACGTTGATTTGTAACAAGTCAAGACTTTTTAAAAGCGATGTTTACAAAGTCAGAGTCATGATATTTACGTATTTAAACTTCTCAAAAATAAAATTTTAATTGTACACGGTTTTAGAAAAGGTACCAAGTGTGTGTCTCCTACTTAAGAATAAGTTTGACACCCTGCTACCCCAGACCCCCAATCCCCCTCCCCCAGGGTAGTTACTGTTATCAGTCTCTTATCCGTTCTTCCAGAATTTTTCCATTCACAAACAAGTTCCTGTGTCTTACTCTTATTTTGCACAGATGAAAGAGTAATATGCATAACTCTTAAGGCACTTAGCGGTTTTTGTTTAATCTTGAAGATAGGTAAATGCTGCAGCACTAGATCATCTCGACCTTCTGAAAAGATTCTGTTTCCATCCTACTTCCCACCAGGGCAGACAAATGCAACTGAAGGTGACTGCACGAAGCACCTGGCGGAGAGGAAGCCTTTCTGGTAGAGGAGGGGCACCCAGAGGCCAGCTCTGGGGCAGGCCGCAGAGAGGTATTGCTCTAGAGCTATTTTCATCTTTCTCTGAACATTCCCAGCCATTGGCTGTTTGAATATGTGTTTTTATGTGGTTGTTTTCACAGTCCAGTTCAGTTCAGCTGCTCAGCCATGTCCGACTCTTTTCGACCCCATGAATCACAGCATGCCAGGCCTCCCTGTCCATCACCAGCTCCCAGAGTTCACTCAAACTCACGTCGGTAATGCCATGCAGCCATCTCATCCTCTGTCTTCCCCTTCTTCTCCTGCCCCCAATCCCTCCCAGCATCAGAGTCTTTTCCAATGAGTCAACTCTTCGCATGAGGTGGCCAAAGTATTGGAGTTTCAGCTTTAGCATCAGTCCTTCCCAAGAACACCCAGGACTGATATCCTTTAGAATGGACAGTACAAAACTATTTTTGTCTGCTTTTCTCTGTTAACATTGCCATAAATACCTTTCCCATG
This sequence comes from Ovis aries, assembly GCF_016772045.2. Lineage (NCBI taxonomy): Eukaryota > Metazoa > Chordata > Mammalia > Artiodactyla > Bovidae > Ovis > Ovis aries. The sequence goes on along the minus strand of NC_056063.1, from coordinate 20,677,110 downwards.
GCATCCAGAACCATCATTGGAGACAGGCTATTTCACACTGCTAACGTACCATGGTTACTCACCCATTCCTTAACTTGCAATATTTAGGTTATTTCAAACAGTTATTCTAAACAATGCTATGAAGTGAAGTAGCTCAGTCGTGTCTGACTCTTTGCGACCCCATGAATCACAGCACGCCAGGCCTCCCTGTCCATCACCAACTCAGACTCACGTCCATCGAGTCAGTGATGCCATCCAGCCATCTCATCCTCAGTCGTCCCCTTCTCCTCCTGCCCCCAATCCCTCCCAGCATCAGTCTTTTCCAATGAGTCAACTCTTCGCATGAGGTGGCCAAAGTACTGGAGTTTCAGCTTTAGCATCATTCCTTCCAAAGAGATCCCAGGGCTGGTCTCCTTCAGAATGGACTGGTTGGATCTCCTTGCAGTCCAAGGGACTCTCAAGAGTCTTCTCCAACACCACAGTTCAAAAGCATCAATTCTTTGGCACTCAGCCTTCTTCACAGTCCAACTCTCACATCCATATATGACCACAGGAAAACCATAGCCTTGACTAGATGGACCTTAGTCGGCAAAGTAATGTCTCTGCTTTTCAATATGCTATCTAGGTTGGTCATCGCTTTTCTTCCAAGGAGTAAGTGTCTTTTAATTTCATGGCTGCAATCACCATCTGCAGTGATTTCGGAGCCCAAAAAAATAAAGTCTGACACTGTTTCCCCTGTTTCCCCATCTATTTCCCATGAAGTGATGGGACCAGATGCCATGATCTTCATTTTCTGAACGTTGAGCTTTAAGCCAACTTTTTCACTCTCCACTTTCACTTTCATCAAGAGGCTTTTAGTTCCTCTTCACTTTCTGCCATAAGGGTGGTGTCATCTGCATAGCTGAGGTTATTGATATTTCTCCCGGCAGTCTTGATTCCAGCTTGTGTTTCTTCCAGCCCAGCGTTTCTCATGATGTACTCTGCATATAAGTTAAATAAGCAGGGTGACAGTATACAGCCTTGACGTGCTCCTTTTCTGTATACTATATATGGACTATGCAGTGGGAGTGTGTGCTCAGTCACTTCAGTCGTGTCCAACTCTTTGCGACCCCATAGACTATAGTCCACCAGGCTCCTCTATTCATGGGATTCTCCAGGCAAGAATACTGGAGTGGGTTGCCATGCCCTCCTCCAGGAGATCTTCCTGACTCAGGGACCAAACCTGAGTCTCCTGTACTGCAAGCAGATTCTTTACCCACTGAGCCAAGCAATGAACTAGAGGTATACATACTGAACTAATGTACACATGGCAACATGGATGCTTTATATCAAGAGGGAAAAAGAGAAGTAGGAAAAGATTTAGGGCAGAAAAAAATATCAGTAAATTAAAAATACATAAAACAACATATCTTTTAGAAGGATACATGCACATTTAAGGCTATATATCAAACACATAAGAAATGGGTGTCTTTAAACGGCAAAAGAATGGGATAAGGAATGAGAAGGCAAGAAATATCAAAAGAGGGGTTGGAGGGGCACGTGGATGACTGTCACTATGTTCTGTGAATGAGAATATAATTCACTGTAGGTCCAAGTATGAAAACTTTCTCTTTTTTTTGATGTGCTGAAACAAACATCTCTATGCAATTTCATTTATCCATCAAAAAATTAGTTAAGTACCTTCTTGGAACCCTTGCTGTCTTGGACAACAAGGAGATCAAACCAGTAAAGGAAGTAAACCCTGAATAATCATTGGATTATTCTGAGGTAGCTCAGATGGTAAAGTGTCTGCCCGCAATGCAGGAGACCCGGGTTTGGTCCCTGGGTTGGGAAGATCCCCTGGAGAAGGAAATGGCAACCCACTCTAGTACCCTTGCCTGGAAAATTCTATGGATGGAGGAGCCTGGTAGGCTGGAGTCCACTGGCTGGCAAAGAGTCGGACACAACTGAGCAACTTCACATTCACATGCCAATCATTGGAAGAACTGATGCTGAAGCTGAAGCTCCACTAATTTGGCCTCCTGATGGGAAGAGATGACTCATTAGAAAAGACCCCGATGCTGGGAAAGACTGAGGGCAGGAGAAGAAGAGGGCGTCAGAAGATGAGATGGTTGGATGCAAAGGACATTATCAGTTCAGACTCTGTGTGCTGAGGGAGGCCTGGTGTGCCGCAGTCCATGGGGTGGTGAAGAGTCTGACACAACTGGGTGGCCTTCTTGGAAGCGGTGATGTTCCAGACGGGCTCCAGATTCCTACTGTCCTCAGGGTAAAGTCTAAGGTCCTAAGCTTGGAACACATGGCCCATGAGATCTGGTCCTCACGTGCCTCTCCCGTCAGTTTCCACCTCCTCCCTCCCTCCCCACCTTGACCACAGTCTGGCAGGTCCTAAGAAGTGCTGTCTGTCAGCACTTGACACTGTGTCCCTAATGTTGGAACCGCACTGCTCTCAACTATGGACTAAATCTTCCCTGGTGGCTCAGATGGTAAAGCGTCTGCCTGCAATGTGGGAGACCCGGGTTCAATCCCCGGGTTGGGAAGATCCCCTGGAGAAGGAAATGGCAACCCACTCCAGTATTCTTGCCTGGAAAATCCCATGGACAGAGTAGCCTAGCAGGCTACAGTCCATGGGGTCTCAAAGAGTCGGATATGACTGAGTGACTAACACACACACACACACACACACACACATACACACACAACTATGGACTAAGCTCTCAACTCCACTTTTTCTCTCACTCTCCACTTAGCCTGGACCCTCACCCATCAGGCTCACTTCTCATTAGCACTCCTCTTCCTCTCTCCAAACACCCTCCCCATGAATGAGTGAGATGCCTCCTTACAAGGGAGTGAGCCTGATTTTCAGTCAGTTCCTTGAGGAAGGACAGCATCTAATAATTCAACACTTTATCCTCAAAAAAAAAGAGAGCGGGAGATGACTTTCACTGCATACTAACTGTGACAAGCATGGCGGTGAACATGTGACTGATTCTTTGAGTCCTCCCAGCAGTCTTAAGCGGAAGGAGCAGTGTGATCCCCAGATTTTATAGAGAAACAATGCCAGCTTTAACGAGGTCAACTAATTACCCAGCAGTGGCAGAGCAGGAATTCCAACCCAGACATTGGACTCTTGGCCTCCCCTCCCTCCCTCCTTAGTGTCCCAGTGCCTGGAACAAAGCTGTATGGGCACATAGCATACGCCCCACAAATATTTTCTGAGTAAACGTGCATGTGGGTAGATAGGCAGTTATCGTAAAAGTCAGCGTGGCATTCCTAAGCTTCATAAGCAAGAACAAAGTGATTATATTTAGTATATCATAAAATATTCCATAAATTAATTTTTGTACTAGTGATACTGACACACAAAGAGACCAACAGGTCATTCTCCAAGGAGTAAGAAGGGAATAGCAACATTAATACCTCTGAGTAGAAAAAAAAAAAAAAAAACACCTCTTCTAGATACCAGAAATAAGAAATGTTTATTTTCTAGTGGAAGAAAACAAAGAACTGGGGAAAAAAATTTTAAAGACAGTTCACAGTCCAGTGACCTCTAGCAATGGTTAGTGATGATCAGAACACGGAGTCTGAACTGATAATGAAATAAAATTCTTTTCCTCTTATAAATTATTAAACACTTATGAGAATCCTTCTTTCAAAACAAAATGAGAATGAAAATCCTAGTTTATCATCACTTTTATCCTGAGAAAGGATTGTTCTTTTGTGTCTTTGTCCTGTTGCCAAGCATTCATCTAGGGATATCAAGGAAGGCAACATGGTACCCAAGCAAAAGATGGGGAGGAGAAGGGCATCAGTTCTCAAAAGGGCCAACTGTTTAGATGGGAGACCAAGGAGTAGTACTGAGCTGTTCTTTCTGGGGATAATATTTCCTCTTATATTCACTCTCTTATCCAACCCAACAGGATCGTACTTGTTGCAAAAGGCTGCATATCCTATATGCAAATACCCACATATAAAATTGAGATCTGCAAGTTATAGAACAAGAATGATTGAAGCTATTGAGAGAGAAAGAACAGCAGCCTCAGACATTCAGAACCTGGCCCCCCTGGAATCCATGACTCTCCCAGGACCATACTAGCCTCAGACAAGGCTGCCCTGAGACCACGATAAAATGAGAGAGTAAGGCCGCTTCACGATTTGGGCAAAGCAAAGACAAAAACAGGTCACTGGGTGACCGGCAAAATACTGAAACCTCCTCTCCTAGCCAAAATGAGTGACTGCTACTTCTTTGCAATTATAGCTTCATCCTCCCCCAGCTTCCCCTCCTTGTAGAGGAGACACCAATGGTAGATCTGCCCTGCCTTCTCATAGCACCAGAGCCAGGGTGGATCCCTGTGTCCTTAGACCCTCCCCAGGTCACCCAACCAGAGCCCAACCCTCCCAAGCTTCCTCCCAGCCCCCTCCTACTCAACACCCCTTGCCAGAGTCCAGCTCCAGCAGCCAGGGATTCACCCTGAAGGGGTGGGCGGTGTCGGCGAGAGAAACTGAGGCAGCCTCTCAGGTTTCTTGGACTGCTTGTTTATTTCAAGCTTATGATTCTCTTTTATACTTTTACAAAAGCTTTAGGTCAGAGGTTTGATATTTTTAGTTCCCATTGACCCAGATTTATTTTTCTCCAAAAATCATTGTTGCCCCTCAAAAGGAGTTCCTGCCTCAGCGATTCTCTTATCTACTTCTTCTCATGTGTCCTTGTGAATACACTGTAACTCATGCTAATGTCTGGGCTGCATACCACATTCCTCAGTTTATTTCTTATCTGTCTAAGTCCTGTTTGCCCCTAGTATCCTAAGTTCACTATTTCTTAGAAAGGGCTTCTAGCTAATAATATCTCTAAAGTCCCTAATTTTTATAAGCTATAGTAGAATATTGTAACATTACAGCCATCCTTAAATCTTTAGCTTCTAACTATTTTAATTATTCCTAAGCCCTAAATTCAGCAAACTCCTTTGCCAAAAACACTTTTCTTACAAATAGGCTTCAGATAGGAATCCCTCCCATGGTCTCAAGCTGCGGCCTCTGTGCTCACCCTGGAACACTTTTTTGTAAAAGTCCTTGAACAAATGTCAGTGATTAACTTTATGAATTATTCTTTGAGCACAGCTGCAGAAGACTTTATGCCTTCTCCTGCTCCTCTCAAAAACAATAAGCACCTTAATAGTCTCCTTAGTCAACTCAGCCAAGGAAAGGAAAAAACAAGTCAGAATCACAAAACCTAACTCCCTCATTCCGGGTCCGTGCCTACGGAGCAAAGGGAGGGGGTTTAGGGCCGTGCCCCTATTTTGTCAGTAATGCCTAACGCGGCTCCCAACAACCCGGACTTCCCATGGCCTGTGCTCCGCCTCCTGCAATTGAGTATTGGATCTGCTTGATCAAGCGCAGGTTGTTCTTGGGCTAAACTTGGGCTTGACACCGTGTTTACACATTTCCTTTCTGCGTGTGCGTACAGTCACAAACCTTACATATATTTACGTAAAATTAAGGTAGTATGAAAATTCAGGCAATTTAAGCTCCAAAATGTACTTTTGCAGCCTATAGAGCTAGGCTGCCACGTTCAAGTGAAGCAATAGGTCAGTTGCACAGTCGTGTCTGACTTATTGTGAGCCCATGGACTGTAGCCTGCCAGGCTCTTCCATCTACAGGATTCTACAGGCAAGAACACTGGAGTGGGTTGCCATTTCCTACTCCTCAAGTGAAGCAGACAGTCAAATAATTACATATTTTGCTTCCTGACAGCCTAAGCAATCACTTCAGAAACTTTCAGTAACTTGATGTTCTATTTATTCCCACTTTGCTTTTATATGTGCTTTCAATATTTTATTTAGTACAGAGATGTATCTTTTAAGTTATGAGTTATCTGACAAGGAGAAATGGAGAAATGCCAAAATGTTGGCTATTTTTCAGGTAAATATTAATTTTCAAAAGCAGGATACAAATTTGCATAGAGGGCATGATTGCAGCTAAGAAGAATAATAAAAATAAAGGACTGGTGACTAACATCTAACCATAGTTGTCCTTTAATCATTTTTTTCTACTTTGATATATTTTTAAAAATTGTTCAGTTAATAATTTAAATTTGATAATAGCAATATAATTCATTTCTATTTGGTTTTTTTTTTTTTTTAGACTCTGTGCTTCCTCCTAGCTACTAAAACAGTAACATTCTGGTTCTCATGTGGTTAGTTCTGATAACTTTTACTCATGATCTCATAATCAAGAGGCTTAATGGAAATCAATCCTGAATATTCATTGGAAGGACTGATGCTGAAGCTGAAGCTCCAATACTTTGGCCACAGGACGTGAAGAGCTTACTCATTAGAAAAAACCCTGGTGCTGGGAAAGATTGAAGGCAGGAGGAGGAGAAGGGGACAACAGAGAATGATATGGTTGGATAGCATCACAGACTCAACGGACATGAGTTTAAGCTCCAGGAGATGGTGAAGAACAGGGAAGCCTGGCATGCTGCAGCCCATGGGGTCAGAAAGAGTCAGACACGACTGAATGACTGAACATCAAAAAGATACACATTCATTTATAACATCTAAGCAGTACATTTCTGCTCTTCTCTCCCTACAAATAAAATACTCTTCAAATAGTAATGTGATCCTTTATTAATTCATTCTGTCAAACTAGCAAAAAATAGGAAATGCAATTGCTAAATATGGCTGATCTGTTGCAAAAGATTAACAATGTTCTTAGTAATGTGAATTCCACCTGATTTTTTTCAAAAGAAAAAATAAGTAATGGTTGACTATTTAAGGAAGAACTGATGCATCTTCAACAGAATAATATTCAATTTCATACTGACTTTAGTAGTTAAATTGACCATGCAACGTCCCTGAAAACTTAGAGTCTTCTTCATTAGTTTATTAAGCATTCCTAATTCTTTAAGGAAATGGTAACCCACTCCAGTACTCTTGCCTGGGAAATCCCTTGGGCCCAGGAGCCTGGTGGGCTACAGTCCATGGGGTCACAAAAGAGTCAGAAACAACTTCTCTGTTTAGTGACTAAACAACAGTTCTTTAAGAGTGTCATAAAGCAATTGTCCTTTAAAAGTGCTTACAGACTTCAGTGTTCAGAAAGTTTGGATAAAAGGCAGGAAATGACCTAATAATGCAATAAAAATCTCCTGGTTAGGGGCTTCCCTAGTGGTTCAGATGATAAAGAATCCACCTGCAATGCAGGAGACCTGGGTTCAATTCCTGGGTTGGGAAGACCCCTGGACAAGGGAATGGCTACCCACTCCAATACTCTTGCTTGGAGAATGCCATGGACAGGGGAGCCTGGCAAGCTACAGTCCATGGGGTCGCAAAAGTATTGGACATGACTGAGCGACTAAGCATGCATGCCGTCTCCTGGTTACTTTGATGCTTGGTCCTTCTCATTCTCTCTCTCTCCCTCCCTGCATGGGCAAATCTAAATTAATTCTATAATATTACTGATACCCACTCTGTTTTAGACACTGTTCCGGTGCCTTGGGCTATATCAGTAAATAAATTAAAATGCTGGTCCTCCTGGATTTTACATCTAGTGGAGGGAGACAGACAGGCAACACACATAATAAATAGATTTTATAGTGCAAAAGAAGGGGGCTAGTCCTCTGTAGGAAAGAGGGACAGCAGGGCAAGGGGTTCATGAGGACGAGGAGGGGTGCAGTTTTAAATAAAGTGGTCAGTGTCAGCCTCATTAAGAAGGTAAACTTTGAGCAAAGACCTGAAGGAGAAAAGGAAGTTAGGTGTGTATATATCTGAGGGAAGGGGAGGCACAGGGAACAACCAGTGCAAAACCTCCAGCCTACAGCTTTTATGGCATATTACAGGATAGCAAACAAGGCTGTGTGGCTTGACCAAAATGAGCAAGGGGAAGAGAAGCAGGAGACAGGTATGGAGAAGTAAGGACCTTATATGCCATAAAGAAAGAAAGTGAAGTCGCTCAGTCACATCCAACTCTTTGCAACTCCGTGGACTGCAGCCTACCAGGGTCCTCCGTCCATGGGATTTTCCAGGCAAGAGTACTGGAGCGGGTTGCCATTTCCTCCTCCTGGGGATCTTCCCGACCCAGGGATCAAACCTGGGTCAGGCAGAGGCTTTACCGTGTGAGCCACCAGGGAAACCCTTATATGCCATGGGAAGAGGTAAAATGGGATTCTCCAGAGGGCTGACCAAGGAAAGCTAAAAGAGTGTAATAAAGGATAAGAAAAGGGGAAAAGGGAGAACAATCAAGAATAGTTGCAACTAAAAACATGACAGAAAAGCCCAGTGTTGCTCAAAATGTTTCCACTGTCATCCACAGTAAGGAACGTATTTTACAGCATCACCCAACCATCACACAAAAGGCACACATACAAATAAAAGGTACACAAACCCAAACTGACACACATCAATGTTCAGTGGACTCTGAATCTAGGTTATTGGGTTTCTTTTCCTTATTCAATGCTGGTAACAATGACTAAGTTGATTTTACAATCTTTTTTTTTTTTTTTTTTGAAGGAACAAATTTTATTTTCTATCCAAATATCTGAGGGATGTCATATGGGGAGAAAGTACATGTATATAATACGTACCAAAAGCTCCTCTCTGGGAAGCTGCTGGAGGTTAGTGGCAAAATGAGGACTGTGGGTTCAGAGTGGAGTTCAGGGTTTGGGACTCCTGCACTGGAGAAGGGAGGGTTGTTGGGACTCTGGGACTTCCTGGCGTGTCCAGGCCCTGCCCAGAGGACCAGCAGCAAGGCTGGACTACAAGCCTCCCCGCGGTGAAGGCATTTGTGGACAGACGCAGGCTCTCGGCAGGAGGATCAGAAAGTGATCTGAATGCATCCCTTTTGTTCTGAGATGATGCCTTTCTTGTTCTTTTCTTGTACTTTCCCAAATTCCCTTTCTTCCTTTTGTGTAGGCTGCTGCTGCTGCTGCTGCTAAGTCGCTCAGTTGTGTCCGACTCTTAGCGACCCCATGGACTGTAGCCTATGAGGCTCCTCCATCCATGGGATTTCCCAGGCAAGAATACTGGAGTGGGGTGCCATTGCCTTCTCCATGATTTTACAATCTAGTAATGGGTTGTGATATACAGTTAAGAGAGCACGGCTAATCGGTAATGTGACCGTTCTGGCTACACCCTAACATGTGGGTGACATAATCATCATCTTTGTCAACTCTGAGTGAGCTTTGGCTAAACACACATAAGGCCTAATGACTTTCAACAGGGAACCACCGTTAGCTCATTAATCAAAAGCCAATGTATATATAAGATATTCTGCTTTCATGACAGTTGTAGTCATATAAAAATCTTGTGTGGGCTGGGTCACTGTTAGGAAATGTAAAGCATGTGAAATTTGGGCACATCATTTCTGACAGGCAGCCAATATTTATGGTAGCTGACTAAACAGACTTTACTTCAAATAAACAAATGTTTAATGTTTCCATAAAAGTGTAGTCATGACCCTAATTAGTAAATTTGCTAATAGATTTCTGTTCATTATCTCCAGACCAATATTTAGATATAGTTGTTTTAGAAAACAGTGCAAACTTTAGAACTAGATCTCAAAAATCTTTTTAAAGTTTTTCAAAATGTTTGAGAACAGCTTGGTTTTATGAATATATAAGGACTGGTACTTTTCTGAACCGTTAAATTGCCCTTTCAAAACTCAGAATTCATTTTCAACAAGGTTGTACTTTTAAATATATATATATATATTTGCCACTGCAAAAAGTTCTTAGATTTGTCATTGGCCACAGAGCAAGAGTGGCCAGTTTTTTCCACAGTGTTACCCAGTGGATTTTTCTGCAATGATGAGAATGCTCTATAGCTGTTTTTCTCTGTTAGGGTAGCCACTAGCCACTTAACGCTTTTGAGCACTGATGTGGATGGTATGAGAACCTGAACCAATCACTCCCTTGCCTAAACCCCTTCAGTGGTTTCCAACAATGTTTCAAAATTTAAAATCCTCAGCTTGGCATTCAAAACCAAGATGAACCGACCCCAGCCCACCACTATGTGTGTGTGTGTGTTTCTGTGTTTGTGTGTGTGTGTGTGTGTGTGTGTGTGTGTGTGTGTGTGTGTGTGTTAGTAGCTCAGTCACGTATAGCTCTTTGTGACCCCATGGACTGTAGCCCGCCAGGCTCCTCTGTCCATGGAATTCTCTAGGCAAGAATACTAGAGAGAGTTGCCATGCCCTCCTCCAGGGGATCTTCCCAACCCAGAGACTGAACCCAGGTCTCCTGCACTGCAGGCAGATTCTTTACCGTCTGAGCCACGAGGGAAGCCACTGCCCACCACTGGGTCCCGGCAACTCCAGTCTCTTGGTCTTCTTTCTGCCTCTGCAGCATGCCATGCTCCTTCCAGCCTCAAAAATCAGGCGCAGGGTGTTTCCTCTGCCAGGAAATTGTTTCCACTCCCATCCAACACTCCTCTCATGTCCTTCTTTCCTGGACAAAGCCAACTCATTTCCTAGATCTCCTCTTCTTGGCTCACGTGTTCATTCACTCATTTAGCAAGTGTGTTGAGTTCCATCTATGAGCCAGGCATTGCGCTAGATGTTGGCGATGGTCAGGAAAGATGACAGGACAAGAGACAGGCTCTGAGTCCTTGTGGAGCTCTTAGTCTAGTTAGGATGACAGACTGTCTAAAAACACCCAAATGAGAGTAAGTGGGGATAGCATCTTAAGTCAGGGTTCTGAGCTGGACCAGAGACTAGTTGCTGGTGGGGAGAGGATTCTTGGAGAATATGACAGTTTCACTGAGACCCTGAGGAAAGAAAGGAGCCCCATGTGTGAAGAAGAGGAAGAGGGTGCTGGAGGGCCCTTGTCACAGCACAAATTAAACTTGTCCCTTTGATGACATATTTCCTTGAGGTGTACAAGGTGCATGAGGGCAGGGACCCATCTATCTTGTCTTATTTCCTCATAGCACAGAGTCTGGTGCATAAGCAATGCTCAGTAAATTCTTGTTAGCGGATGAATAAGCAAATTTTTTGAAGTCTAAAAATTAGAATAATTGCTGTAGAATAATTATGAAAGGAAAATTCATCAGTGAGTATTAATTATGATTTCCTTTGACTAATAAAGATAGTTTTATCTAACGGTTTTAAACTTTTCAAGGACAACCTATTGAGTCCAAATTACAATTTCTCAAGAATCAAGAATTTGTTGATACTCTATGAATTCTCAGAATGTCTTGGTGAAGGGACTACTCATTGATTTTCATCTTCTGTGCCCAAATTCCTGCTAGTTATTAAATTATTTACTAAATTAAGTCCACTGAGGCCATGCCTCTCATCCGTCCTCCAGATCTCCTCTCAGCTATGCCAATAAGGAGCGAGGCAGGGCACACTGCACACTGGGTTCACACTTCAAGTCTCCAGCTACACTATTCCAAACAGATAGCATTTATAAATATTATGTAAAGGCTGAAAAGGTACAGCTTATGTTGCAAAGAAGATAGCCTGATAAATACATTAAAAAAAAAATCAGTTTTAGGGTGTGGACATGGTTTTCAGCAAAGAAAGCCCTCGTCTCTATTTCTATCAATCCTTAGGGTTGTGATAAAGGAAACAGGCTTCGGAATGTTTCTATGTTGAAGGAAATAAACTTCAACAAACTGTTGAAGTCAGAGAGATTTAGATTAGACATAAGAAATAATTTCAGATCTCTGTAAGACTTTCAGGACTGCCTGGGGATTTTGAGAATAAGAGATTTGCTGAAACAGCTTAGATTCTAGCCTACTTGGAACCAGAAGGGATTACCGATGTCACAGATGTCCTCTGAAATTTGAGATTCTGTCCACCGACTCTATAGATCTGATCTTTATGATCTACTCTTTACTGATCTTTACTGATCTACTCAGAATCTGCAACAAAGAAAGAAGGACACTGAGGAAGAGAACAGGAAAGCTTGGCCATCAGTCCTCATAAGAGCTTATAACAGATGCTAGTGGTACCTGAGCAGGACCAAGGCAACCAAGGCTCTGGGGGCCAGTGATGCAGGGGAAGGTGCCTCTTCACCTGTATTCCAGGTTATTTCTTTCCATCATCAACAAGCATCTGTAGAGGATCATTCACATTCCATACTGTATAAGGTGCTCTGCAGAATGAATATAGGAAAGAATACCATCATTGCTTATTCTTAAAATGTGTACAGTCAAATTTGAAAAGGCCCACACATAAGAAATAATTAGAAAAACATAACACAGCAATGGATAAGGCTGAGCCGCAGCGAAGCATGTGGGCTCACCAGCAATGAAGAGGGGGTTGTGAGGATTCTTGGGGGACGGATGGAACTTGAACAGTTGTAGAAGGGTGGAGGACATTCCAGTTGTTTGCTAAATGGGGGCTAAAACCGGATTGAGTATCAGAGTATGTTGCTGAATCTGTCTATAGTGCAGATATGTTGGAGAGCACGGGAGGTGATGAAGTGGAATAATTGATTAGTGGTGTGTGGTCACAGAATGCTTTGAAAATCAGCCAGAGAATTCTAGACTTGAGGAGGGAGCGAAAGAAGGAAAGAAGCAGTGTGTGTTCTTGAGTAGGTCAGAGATATATTGTAAACCACATTTCCAGATGTGTTTGGTAGCAGTTTTTTACAATCAAGTATTTCATATGGATTAGGTATAAAATCGGAGAAGGCCATGGCAACCCACTCCAGGACTCTGGCCTGGAAAATCCCACGGACGGAGGAGCCTGGTAGGCTGCAGTCCATGGGGTAGCACAGAGTCGGACACGACTGAAGCGTCGCAGCAGCAGCAGCAGCAGGTATAAAATGGGATTCCTAGGTGGCTCAGCCGTAAAGAATTTGCCTGCACTGCAGGAGACACAGGGGCCAGTGGTCAATCCCTGGGTCAGGCAGATCCCCTGGAGGAGGCCATGGTAACCCGCTCCAGCTTTCTTGCCCTGGAGAGTCTCATGGACAGAGCCTGGAGGGTGCAGCCCACAGGGTCGCAAAGAGTCAGACACAACAGAAGCGACTGAGCTTGAGCACAAGGCATGACATGAAAGGTCCACGTGCAGAAAATTAAAAGTCTACTTCTTTTTTTCTGTTAAAATATACAATTTTTGTTGTTAAATGACCACTCAATTTAAAACACACCTGTGGAGAGAAGGCCAAGTGTAACTGGACGAACCTTATCATCAGTCAGATGCCGTTTGCAGAGCTTTGACCTGGAGCTTAGAGCCCTTCTAAGTGGTTGATTCTTCTTTAGATTTTCACTGCACCTGAGCCCTATTTCAAGAAAAATAGTAAAAATCATGTAAACGGCTAATTTGGCCGGTACAAAAAATTCAAACTTCTTAAATATAGCATTTCAACAGTTTTATTCCAAATCGCCAGCATAACACACGCGTTGCACTCCCAGGCCATTGGGGAAGGGCACTGGGGTTGCCCTGGCAGGCTGCGTGTCTGCCTCAGGCAGAGCCCTGAACTGAGGGCAGGGATGCGAGGTCAGTCCCAGCTCAGGTTTTCCTCCGTTGTTCTCCTGAGTCTGGCCCCTTCCTCAGTCCAGGATTCTTCTAAAAGTGAGGGATGTGGAGATAGACAAACTAAGAAAGTGGGTTTTAGCACAAATGAATAAAAAATACATTTATTTATGTAACAAGTGTTCTAGCTGGAGCCTGTGTGCTGTGCTCACTCAGTCATGTCCGACTCTTTGCAATCTTATGGACTGTAGCCCTCCAGGCTCGTCTGTCCAGGGGATTCCCTAGGCAAGAATACTGGAGTGGGTTGCAATGCCCTCCTCCAGGGGATCTTCCCGACCTAAGGATTAAACCCAAGTTTCTGGCGTTGCAGGAGGATTCATTACTGTCTGAGCCACCCCTTCCTCACTCCAGGTTTCATCTAAAATTGAGGCGTGTGAAGATAAACTAAGAAAGTGGGTTTTAGCAAGGAGATCAAATCAGTCAGTCCTAAAGGAAATCAGTCCTGAATATTCATTGGAAGGACTGATGCTGAAGCTGAAACTCCAATACTTTGGCCACCTGATGCAAAGAACAGACTCATTAGAAAAGACCCTGATGCTGGGAAAGATTGAAGGCATGAGGAAAAGGGGACTACAGAGGATGAGATGGGTGGATGGCATCACCGACTCAGTGGACATGAGTTTGAGTAAACTCTGGGAGTTGGTGATGGACAGGGAAGCCTGGCGTGCTGCAGTCCATGGGGTCGCAAAGAGTTGGACATACATGACTGAGTGACTGAACTGAACTGAACTGAATAAAAAATACATGTATTTATGTAACAAAGGTTCTAGTTTGAGCCTAGCCTGATATATTTTACGGCTTACCTGAACATACTTGACGGGTGGGAGGAAGTCTAGTTTCATGAGGATAGAACTCTCTTGGGAGACAAATCCATTTTTAGAAAGCCAAGCACATGCTTGGTTCACAACCAGATCTCTAGCCCTGGAGAACAGAGAAGGCATGGAGGACACACTGTGGTTCACAGCGTCGTGGCCCAGCCCTCATGAACTGGAGGTTGAATTCTAGGAAAAATTCAGAGACATTGGCATACAAATGGCTCAGAAGACCCCTTAAATCAGTTAAGTATTTTCAACTACAGGGAATTAAAATCCCTGACTCAGGTTGGCATAAACACTAAGAAAATTTCTTTGTATAACTAGATCCCAAAGGCAGGACTTCCCTGGTGGCTCAGACAGTAAAGAATCTGCCTGCAATGCAGGAGACCCAGGTTCCATCCCTGGGTCAGGAAGATCCCCTGGAGAAGGGAATGGCAACCCACTCCAGTATTCTTGCTTGCAGAATTCCATGGACAGAGGCAGGTTACAGTCATAGGGTCACAAAAAGAGTCAGTACGACTGGGCGACTGACACTTTCACAAAGGTAAAGCAGCATCACTTTCCTCCGAGGACTGGTTTTCTTCACGCTCACAATTTGGCTGCCAGTGGCAATGGGAGCTATGCACTTCCTGGTTTAGACTGAAGCATGAAATATTAATAGAAGCCTTCTTTCTTCCTTGTCTATGTCATCTCAGATCATATGCCCATCCTTGGCCCAGTGACAGTGGCTGCCATTGACTTGAATGGATCTGGTTCTATCCTTGGTGATCCAGGTGGTCGTTAAATCCTGAGACGTGTGAAAGGGAGAGAAAAAAGTGTTTTGGTTCTGTAAGGTACTAATGAATATTCTGCAGGCAGTGGACATTTTGCATGACCCTGATCCAGTGTCTGGGGAGATGGGGAGCAGTTTTTTCACCTAAATGGGTGAAAAAACTTACTGTTAGGGTCCCAGAACGCAGGGGTGTTGACAAGTATTGGGTGTCTGTGATAGCTCTGTAAGACTTGAAAGGCCATATCTCCCTCAAAGGTCCACATATAGTTAGGGGAATTTTTGGTGGTTAATATTCTTTAATATGAATCGACTTTCTCATTCACTGCTATTGATTTGGGCAGAAATTACATGTTCCATGCAGCCGGAAGGAAGGTGCCTACATGAAGTTACCAACCATCCATGAAGACTGGAGACTATACCAAAATGTACAAATGATGGATGGAATTTGAGATGAGTGAAAATTCAAGAAGTATGTTTGGACAGGCCTCTGGGGAACTGGCTAAAGCAAAGAATGGAAGATATTTATAACAATGGTTCTTCCTTGATTCATAGTATAATTATACTTCACATCATGAATCCAGCTTATTTCTTAATAGGTAGATTTGAACTACAGAAATTCTAGCTCAGTTTTAACCTCTGCTGATGGCATCATTTTAATGTTAATGCCTATTGTTATATGCCTCTTTTCTCTACCAGCAAGACCTCCTTGAGCTTATTAGAGGAGCTGTGTTCCCTACCTCTTTCAAAGCATCTACTTTGCATGTAAACAGGGAACTTGGCTGTGGTGTAACTGAATTTCTAGGCACAGAAGTGTGGTTTCCTGATAAAGCAAATGAAACTGTCTTGAGTCCTTATGAATCCGACCTGCATGCTAACTTCTTTTTTAAACTGTACATCAGACACACACCGAACAATCCTATTCTATTCCAAAGGAAAAAAGAGTTAAACTTATGCTACATGCCTGTAAGGCATTTTAAAGTTAATCGGGCCCTTTGGGTCTAATTTAATTTGTGTAAGATTGCTGTTGATGATTAGAATAGTTATTTAAGATTTTTGTTAACAGTCTATTACGGGGACTTAATGGAAATACTCCAAAGGCAGTCTGTTCACTTTCCCCTGTCAAATTCAGGTTACAGAGCCTTCACAGATGTTGTAAGTAGACATCAATATGAAAAGGGGATAGAATACAAATTAAAATCACAAGTGTACTTAAACTGCCAACGTCGAGCTTTGGTTAAAAACATCTGTCACATAAAAGCAAACATTCAGAGCTATTGTGTCTTGTAACAATTGTCTTTATTTTCATATCTTTGGCATTTTCATCATTTAGTG
Source organism: Ovis aries (assembly GCF_016772045.2). Classification (NCBI taxonomy): domain Eukaryota; kingdom Metazoa; phylum Chordata; class Mammalia; order Artiodactyla; family Bovidae; genus Ovis; species Ovis aries. The sequence goes on along the minus strand of NC_056063.1, from coordinate 20,660,739 downwards.
TTACTGCTCCCTTTGGAATTTTCCTTATGAATGATGGCTTTCTTTAACATCACTCATTTCTCTACACAAACTGCATTTGTAAGGCTTTGGTACCAAAACTACAAGGCGAGGGAATCCTAAGTATGGCTGGAATCCCAAGGGTCTCATAGAATCGAAAAAGTCCATGGACTGCTGCAAAGCCCTTGAATAAAGTGGGTGTATGTAGCTTGTTCGGGCCATGTTAAACCAAACTAGCACTTTGATTTCCCCTGCTGCTGCTGCTGCTGCTGCTAAGTCACTTCAGTCGTGTCCGACTCTGTGTGACCCCATAGATGGCAGCCCACCAGGCTCCCGTGTCCCTGGGATTTCCCCTACAAGGTTGTTTTTCATCATTTACATTTACATCATGTACGTCATGTACACCTACCATTCTTATAGACATAAAGTGACCACGAGAAACACTTCGGTCCAGTTCTCCCTTTAGGGCAATCAAGGGCATTTCAGGATGTTCTTAAGAACATCTTACGATGCTCGTTATCATCAAACATTTTTTTTCCAGATTAAAGATTTCACTTCTCATATTCCTTTGTCCCATAGCTTTTTTTATTCTGTTTCCATTTTCTGTTATTCAGGCCTTGTGTTTGAAAACCACAGCCCTTCTAATTCATCTTTCTGTTCTTGCTTTTCTCTTTCGTCTCCTTGATTTCCTCTCCCCTCTTTTACTCTTTCTCCTTTTACAGAATAACAGATACGGAGAAGGGGAATACGTGTCACATGAACTGCCGCTGAGCAACCACTTACCATCAGGAAGAACGGGAGACTGTGAGCACATCCCCAGCACCTCTTCCATTGTCCAGGAACACTCCTGGCTTCTCCAGTGGTGGGCGAGGCTAGGTGCTGTGTAGGGCAGCGCAGATGCCAAAGGCTGCAGGAAAATAATTGGAAAATAACTGTCACTCATTGAGTGAGGAGCGGTTGTACCAAAATGCTAATCTTTACTTATTTTTGATTTAAACTTAATAATGATAGGCTATAATATTTCAATTTATACATTACAGTCAGGTAATCTGTCTGCTCTAACAATTAAGGATTTTAAAACTTATATGGAAAGCATTACCTTGATAGGTATTTGGCTGTATGGTTACCCTAAGTACTCTTATCCTAAAATGATTTTTTTAAGTGTATTTATTCATAAGGTAGAACAGAACATTAAGAGTATCCCTACACCTTATTTTAGAAAAGGAATCTCTGTTTTATAGTATTTTATTAAATGGATAGTTGACACTCAGGTGTGGAACAGCCAGCAAGCAGTATTTTGTGTATTTTAAGTATTTTGTGTATTTTAAGACAATTAAAAAATAATTCAAAGAAACAAGTAAAATTATCTATCTGTTTTGTATGTGTTCGGGGGTGACTGTATTTCTGAGACAGGAGTCAATTGCTTTTTCAAGGTTCTAACACACCAAGTTCAGTCTGGTGGGGTCATGGGTCATGCCTTATTCACCTCTCACAGTGCCAAATTGTGTGCCAAATAAATTGTAAGTTATGTGTGTCTTCAAATTTATTGTTGTAGTTGTTGTTTAGTCGCTAAGTCATATCTGACTCTTTGTGACCTCATGGACTGTGGCCTACTGGGCTCCTCTGTCTATGGGAATCCTCTAGGCAAGAGTACAGAGTGGGTTGCCAGTTCCTATTCCAGGGATTGAACCCAAGTCTCCTGGAATGGCAGGGCAATTTTTAGTTACTGAGCCCCTGGCAGTACTAAATTTTTCAAAGTGATTATAGCAATTCACTCTCTAATCAATGATTTTTTAAGAATTCTTTTTCTCTCATGTCCTTATCAACATTCTGTGTAGTCAGATTAAAATATTTTCCTTGCCAAGCCAGTGAGAGTAAGCCACTGTCTCAACGTTTCTTCATTTTTAAGTTCTCTGATTATTGGTGAGACCAACTATCTTTTCACATGCTTACTGATTATTCAAGTTTATTCTTCTATAAGTTGCTTATTCACATTCTTTGCCCAGTTTTTCTATGATCACTTTTTCTTATTGATTTCTTGGAATTCTTTACATAATAGTAGTCATCTGCTGTATGCCGTGCAAATATCTTACCCTGTGTGTGGCTTTTCTCCCTTGTATAAGGTATTGTGTGAAGATTCTTTTTAAAGTTTAAGATTTAAATTTACTATTTTTTATAGTTTATGTTCTTGAATCTTATATAGTAATAACTATATTACAATACCATAAAGATATTATTTTCTTTTTTTAAGATATTATTTTCTATTTTTCCCCAAACTTTTACAATATTGCATTTTTTAAATTTAGGTTTTTCATCTATCTGAGCCGCCAAATTTCCCAAGACTACTAATTATAATGCTGCTTCTGTCATATGCCAAATGTCTGCATCTAAGTTAAGTTAGAAGGCTTCTCTCTCCTTGGTATCCTGAGGTTTCACGGCAATGTGTCCAACTATGGTCCTCTGACTTTCATTCAAGAATGAGGGCAAAATAGACTTTTCAGAGCAACAAAGCCTGAGAAATCAACTAGGTCCTTGTAAGAGCTACTGAATTATGTTCTTCAGGAAGAAGAATACTGAAACCAGATGACAGAATTGGGAGGTAAGAAGCAATACATCTTTGCTTTATTTGGCAAAGGTGCAAATGAAACAAAACAAGCTCTAACTACCAAACAGTAATCATTATACATGTTGGCTATTCTGAGGGTTATTTAACAGCCAATTTCTTCCTAACTGTATCATAAAAGGGAAGAAAAGGAAAGGCAGAGAAAAACCACAAAAAGAGTATATAGAAGATGGAAGATTTTTGAGATATCTGTGCAGTTAAGAACAGTTTTGTGCTTTCCTCTCTTTTTTACACTAGGTTAATTAGTGAAAAAATCATGCATTTTTGAAAATGTTGATAATTTGCAGATTTGTTAGTTTGAAATAGTAGTTACAATAGTACTTAAATAGTACTTAGTTTGAAAAGCATCTTACAATGTTATTTTAAGCTTTATAAAGTAAGTAAATATCCAAAAGCTAGGAGAAACACAAGTATCCATCAATGGGTGAATGGATAAACAAAATACAGTATATACACATAATAGAATATTTTTCAGTTTTTAAAAAGGAAATTCTGACATATGTTACAACATGGATAAACTTTGAAGACATTATGCCAAGTAAAATAAGCCACTCCTTAAAAGACAAATACTGTGTAATTCCACTTGCGCAAGGTACCTAGAATAACCAAATCCATAGAGACAGAATGTACGTGGTGCTTGCCAGCGATGCAGGGGGAGGAAACGGGAGTTTTGTTTAATAAATACAGACTTTCAGTTTCACAAAAGATGAAACAGTTCTGGAAATGGGTGGTGATGATGATTGCACAACAACGTGAATGTACTTAAGGCCACTGAAATGTACACTTAAAACTGGTGATGATGGTAACATTTATATGTGTGTTTTATTTTATTTTATTTATTTTTTTATATGTGTATTTTAAGACAAAAAATAATTCAAAGAAACAAGTAAAATTATCCATCTGTTTTATATGTGTTCAGGGGTGATAGTATTTCTGTGACAGGAGTCAATTGCTTTTTCAAGGTTCTAACACACCAAGTTCAGTCTGGTGGGGTCATGGGTCATACCTTATTCACCTCTCACAGTGCCAAATCTGATCAGTCCCTACTCAGTTGTTAGGAATCAATTTTCCTAACACCTCAAGAATCTTTTCCCCTGTCTCAATTAGCACTCTAAGACTTAGGTCGGGACCTATCATTTCTTACTTAACACAATAAAATTGTAACCAGTCTCCCTGTTACCATCTATTTTCCATATTTCAAGCTGAGGGATTTTCCAAAAGTATGTATCTGTTTAAAAAAAGAAGGAGGGGAAAAAAATGGATGAGGAGAAGACAGTGATTAAACAATGTGACGTAAGGCAGAAAAATCAAGGAGAATACACAGCCTGAGAAACAGCGGATAGGAGAGAGAGAATAGTTTTAAGTTGTGGAGACAGAAGCCTGATGACCAGAGGCTAAGAATAAAGTGAAGAAAGTAAAATGAAATTGCCTGTCTGCCTAGAATTCTCTCTCATCTGTCTGCCTGGCAAACATTTAGTCTTTGAAGACCAAATAAATGACATCTCTTCTGCAAAAGGAGAGGGAAGTCGCTCAGTCGTGTCCGTCTCTTCTGCAAAGCCTGCCTTAATAGCTTCAGGAAAAGTTGCGAACTTCTCTTTCCCCACATCAGAGTCCCTTGTCCACGCTTTTACTGCGTGTTGCGCTATGCTCAGTCAGTCAGTCGTGTCCAGCTCTTTGTGACCCCCGTAGGCTTAGCCAGTCTCCTCTGTCTATGAAAGTTTCCAGGCAAGAATACTGGAGAGGGTAACCATTTTCTTTCACAGGGGATCTTCCCGATCCAGAGATCAAACCCGCATCTCCTGCATTGCAGGCAGATTCTTTATCACTGGGCTACCGGGTATGAGATTTGTTAAATCCTTTTAATTATTTTTTCATCGCTTCCTATAACTAGACTGAGCCCTTGGGAATAGATATTATTTTCTATTTATCTTTGTATTCCCAGATCCTAGCAAGATATGAACAACATAGTGCTGGATGAATGAATGAGTGGTGTTGAAAACATCTATAACTTAAACGATCTTAATCTAATTAATTCTTCTCCCACTCAGTGGAAAGCTACTGAGTCCACTGAGGATCTATCTCCCTGAGCACCCTGAGGAAAATGGCCATGGCGTATTGCTATAATACCCACTCATAAGTCTCATCTTGTATTTGCGTGATAGTCATAATTGATGCGTAACACACAGCCTGTAGCCAGCTGTAGATCAACTAATTCTGCCCGGAGCCAGCCATGGATCAACACATTTTGTGCACAACTTATAATTTCTTGTAGCGAGTCTAATTTCAGCTCCGCTGCTCCCACCTATTTATTCAAGCCAAACTCAGCCTGCTACATGTTCTTGTAAATAAAGTTTTACTAAAACACAGCCATGCTCATTTATTTACCCATTGCTTATGGCTATTTTCAGGCTGCAAAGGCAACAGTTGTTGGGTAGTTGCAGCAGAAACTGGATAGTCTACTTAGTCTAAAACATTTACAGTCTGGACTTTTAGAGAAAACATTTGCCAACACTGGTTTCGATGATAGGCTAAAACTGTAAGAAAACATGACTTCATGTCTTATGTTAGGTGACGGGTACAATCTTTCGGTTTAAGCTCTTACTATTTATGCAAATTGTCTCTACCATGACATACACTTTTCCACTTTTCATTGTCTCAACTGTTTAAGTAAAAGAAATGAATCCACTAACACACAATTCAGGATGTTTCTATTTTTAGGTTAGCTCTTCACCCACTGTTCTTCTCCATCATACACACATGAGGCTCTGAAAATTGTAGATGAAAATTCATTTTTACTTGAATTACTAACTTCTGTTAAATTATACTGTACTGCTATATTAAGTGAGCATTATTATCCACATTAAATCTGTCACCAGTGAAAAAATTACACACAGAGAAGAGTGTAATCCCCTTATTAGACTGAGGCCCCAGAGTGAGCCCGAAAATGCACAGAGGCCCTGAATACTTGGCTTTCCTCGTGGAGTTCTGACTCTGCTGAAAGATGTCTAGAAACTGATGCAGTCAGGCGGTTCGCTGTTGGCTACACATCTGTACAGAACTCAGAAGCATTGTTTATTCCAGCAGAGATCTGGAATAAATTATCCTTAATAATTTGGCTCCTGAAATAGCTGTTTCAAATGTTAGACTATGTGAACTTGAATATCATGGGAGTGCTCACATCTAAATTATGATCCTTCTATTGTTCCCAAAGTCTGCTAGAATCTTAACTGTCTTGGGACTTTTATCCCTGTATCACGAGGCCCTGATATATATCTCAGCAGTGTTTAATGGTTTTAACAATATTGTGTGTGTGAGTGTGTGCACTGCTGATATACATATTAATAATGTCTGATAGCTTCAGCAATGTTTAGGATAGACAGATTAATACAGATATAGATAGATACTGAAACCATGCTGATAGATGAAAGATTCAATATTAAGATGTCAGCTGTCTCCAAACTGAATCTATAGATTTATCACAATCTCGGTAGAAACCTCAAAAGGGCTTTCTGTAGGAAATGAAATGTTAATTTTAAAGTGTGTATAGAAATACAGAGAATCTAAAATAATCATATTAAATGTGATAAATACAAACAAAGTTGGAAGATTAACACTCAGTTCAGTCCATTTCAGTTGCTCACTTGTGTCCAACTCTTTGCAATCTCATGAATCGAAGCATGCCAGGCCTCCCTGTCCATCACCAACTCCCAGAGTTCACTCAGACTCACGTCCATCCAGCCATCTCATCCTCTATCGTCCCCTTCTCCTCCTGCCTCCAATCTCTCCTAGCATTAGAGTCTTTTCCAATGAGTCAACTCTTCACATGAGGTGGCCAAAGTATTGGAGTTTCAGCTTTAGCATCATTCCTTCCAAAGAAATCCCAGGGCTGATCTCCTTCAGAATGGACTGGTTGGATCTCCTTGCAGTCCAAGGGACTCTCAAGAGTCTTCTCCAACACCTCAAAAGCATCAATTCTTTGGCGCTCAGCCTTCTTCACAGTCCCACTCTCACATCCATACATGACCACAGGAAAAACCATAGCCTTGACTAGATGGACCTTTGTTGGCAAAGTAATATCTCTGCTTTTGAATATGCTATCCAGGTTGGTCATAACTTTCCTTCCAAGAAGTAAGCATCTTTTAATTTCATGGTTGCAATCACCATCTGCAGTGATTTTGGAGCCCCCCAAAATAAAATCTGACACTGTTTCCCCTGTTTCCCCATCTATTTTCCATGAAGTGATGGGACCGGATGCCATGATCTTAGTTTTCTGAACGTTGAGCTTTAAGCCAACTTTTTCACTCTCCACTTTCACTTTCATCAAGAGGCTTTTAGTTCCTCTTCACTTTCTGCCATAAGGGTGGTGCCATCTGCATATCTGAGGTGATTGATATTTCTCCGGGAAATCTTGATTCCAGCTTGTGCTTCCTCCAGCCCAGCGTTTCTCATGATGTACTCTGCATATAAATTAAATAAATAACAATTATTAGAATGGCTAAAATTAAAAAGACTGATTGTACCAGTGTTGGAAAGGATGTGGGAAAAGTGCAACTACTCATATATTGCTGGTAAGAAAGGAAAATGGCCCAATCACTTCAGAAAACTTCTCATGGTTTCTTAAAAATGTAAAACATACATTTACCTTATGACTCATTCAATCTACTCTGTGATGGTTAATTTTCTGTGTCAACTTGACAGGGTCTCTGGGAGCCCAGATACTTAGTCAAACATTATTCTGGGTATGTTGGTAAAGGTGGTTCTTGATGAGATAAATGTTTGAATCAGTAGAGTAAAGAAGATTGTCCTCTGCGTTAAGGGTGGGCTCACCCAATCTGTTGAGGGCCTGAATAGAACTAAATGAATGAGGAAGGATGAATTCACTCTCTCTGTCGGGCTCTCTTTGAGCTAGAACATTAGTCTTCTCCTGCCCTTAGACCTGGACTCAGACTGGAATTTAAACCATCGGCTCGTCTGGTTCTCAGACTTTTGAACTCACACTGGAACTATACCAATAGTTCTTCTGGGTCTCCAGCTGACTTAACTGCAGATTTTAGGACTTCTCAGCCCCCACAGTCAAGAGAGCCAATTCCTTATAGTAAATCCTGTCTGTCTCTCTATCTACCTCCCTATATATCTATCTATGTAATATATATTTATTACATATATTCTCTTGGTTCTTTTTCTCCGGAGAACCCAGACTAATACACACTCCCAGGTGTTTAGCCAAGAAAAATGAAAATGTTATGTCTACACAAATACTATGTACAAATGATAAAAGCAGATTCATCTGTAATAGTAAAAAACCTAGAAACAAGTCAAATATTTTCAGGTGAATATGTAAACAACATTTCTTATATATATGCAATTAAATACTATAGCAATAAAAAAGGAACTCTTTCTATACACACCACATTGATGAACCTCAAAACCATAATGATGAGCAAAATAAGCTAAATACTAAAGACTAAATACTATGTAATTCCATTTATATAAAGTTCTCAAATAAGATAACAAAAATTGATGAATGGAGGGAGTGTTGAACTGTAAGCGACATGACCAAACTTCTGCGGGTACTGGGAGTATCTTCTGTTCTGATTATGGTGCCCGTTTAACAGAGAGGTACATCTGCCAAATTCATTAAACTGTACACTTCAAATGGATGTGGTTTACTGTATACAGTAACTTAATTTTCAATGAAGTCATTTTTAATTTGGATAATGCCTTTATCATTATGCAAGTGCATAGAAAATGGTTTGGACATTTGTACAGGAAAACAGACTGGGCACTTTACATTTTTACTCTATACAGTTTCAGATTTTTAAAATGTACTATAAAACATATTTATTATAAGTATTAAAATATAAAATAAGAATGAATAGTTTTATAACAAAAATTGGAGGAAGTACAGAAAACTTAAAAAAAAATTACAGATTATCCATAATCTCATCACTCAGAAAGAGCCTTCTTAACGTTTTGGTTCAATTTAAACTAGAATCATGTGTGTATATTTTTGGGAGCATGGCTGCACAGATGCACATAAAATTGAGCTCATTCTGCATGTAATTTTTGCATTCTCCTTTTTTTATTGAATATTATATCATAAGCATTTCCAAATGTCTTTAGTTATTGTTTGAAAACATGATTTTTATAGAAGCGGAGTGTTCCACTATATGCAAGCACCATAATTTATTTAACCAATTCCTTATTGTTGGATATGTGGATTATTTCTCATTTTATTATAAATAATGCCCCATAAATATACTTATATGTAATCTTTTAGGCATCTCTGTGTACTGTCTCAAAATAAGATTCTGGGAGGCAGAATTATTATATCTAAAGCAAGAAAGACACTCCTTACTTTGCATAGTTCTGATATGAATGAGTTTCAGTTAAACATGGCACCATGCAAGGAGAGGGCTGCCTATACTTGTAAGGGTACTGATGTACAAAGCCACACTGCTTTTCCAAAAATTGTACCAGTTTACATTTCTACCATCAACCCATGTTACAACCCAGGCAAACCTGGATAACATCACTTATATAAATCTTTGCTAACTTGAGAAGCAAAAGCATAGTATCTAATTTGTAATTTATTTTTCTTTCATTATTGGAATAGCTTAACTTCTGTCATACGCTTATTAATCATTTGTATTTCTCCTTTTGTGAACTGCTTTAAATTTTGAAGCAAAATGCTCTGCAAGGGCAAAATAGAAATTTAAAATAAATTTTATATCTCTATAATAATCCCTCTACTCTCGATGTGAACAAGTGAAGTCACTCAGTCGTGTCCGACTCTTTGCGACCCCGTGGACTATAGCCCACCAGGCTCCTCTGTTCATGGAATTCTCCAGGCAAGAATACTGAAGTGGGTTGCCATTTCCTTCTCCAGGGGATCTTCCCGACCCAGGGATCAAACGGGGGTGGGCGTGGTTTGAACCCTGGGCTGAGAAGATCCCTTGGAGGAGGAAATGGCAACACACTCCAGTATTCTTGCCTGGAGAATTCCATGAACAGAGGAGCCTGGTGGGCTACAGTCCATGGAGTTGCAGAGTCAGACATGATTGAAGTGCTGTAGCAGCCACAGCAAGACGAGTAAGAGGGAACCCTTAAAGCTGCTGGCTTCGGAGATGGGGTGCAGTTATGATACCGTCAATGCTCCTTATCTGTGGGTTCTTCATCTACAGATTCAACCAACTATAGGTCAAAAATATCTAGAAAAAAAAATTCCAGAAAGTTCCAAAAACCAAAACTTGAGTTTGCCACACTCTGGCAACCATTCATATGGCATCTACGTTGTATTTACAATTATTTATATGCATTTACATGATAGTAGGTATTTTACATAATCTAGAGATGATTTAAGATATATGAGAGGGTGTGTGTACATTATATGCAGATACCACACCACTGTACATGGAGTCTCTGTGGACATCTGCATGTAACTTTTTACTATTAATGTAATAAAGACCTGTTTGAACTTGTGAAATTTGTCATTAAGGAAGCATCTGAAGCACATCTGTCAAGATAATAAACAGATAAAATCAAGACAAAATGGTCTTCCAGCATGAGGGCTCAGCACAGGGTCAGGTGTGCAATAGATAAGACACTTAAGTCATTACATTAAGAGAGTAAATGCTGACCAAATAAATACTATTCCCACTTTCTTAGGATTTCTTTTTCATTTACAAAGAGACAAATTTACATATAATGCACAGGATTCCAATGTTCACTTGAATAAGTTCTGACAATTACTTACTCCTGTGTCATCACCATCTGAAACAAATTATAGAATATTACCATCACCCCAGAGAGTTTTTTCCTGACCCTCTCCAATTAATCATTCATCCCAAATCCAGAGGCAACCAATTCTTGGTTCTAATCACCATAGTTACTTATTTATTTACTTATTTATTTACTGTTCACCAGCTTCATATAAATGGAACCAACAGTGTGCACTCTTTTGTACAGAAATTATTTTGTTCAATATAATATTTTTAAGATTCACTCATGTTTCTATGAGTATCATTCATTACTTTTTTTTTTGCTGAGTATACATTGTATTGGGCATCTCTGCGGCTCAGTGGCAAAGAATCTGCCAGCCAAACAGGAGACACAGGTTCGATCCCTGGCTTGGGAAGATTCCCTGAAGAAGGAAATGGCAACCCACTCCAGTCCTTGCTTGGGAAATTCCATCGAAAGATGTGCCTAGTGGGCTATAGTCCATGGGGTCACAAAAAGAATCAGACACAATTTAGCCACTAAACAACAATAATACACTGTATTACTGTAGGGATACACTGCAATTTGTTTTTCTATTCTCCTCTTGATAGACATTAGGTTATTTTTTCAACTTGGGGCCATCATGGATAAGGCTGCTATGAACATTACTGCACAAGTCTTTCTGTAAACCTAGTTTTCATTTTTCTTAGGTAAACTCCTACAAGTGGAATTGCTAGGTTATGGTGAAAATGTAAGTTTAACTTTATAAGAAGTTTCCAAACATGTCTCCAAGCTGGTTATGCCATTTTAGACCCACAACAGAAGTGCATGAGAGTTCTCGTTGCTTCATATTCTAGCCAACACTTACAGTTGGTCCTTTTTATTTTTGCCAGACTAGTGGGCATATAGGGTGTCTCACTGTGTTTGTTTGTGTCTGATGGGGATATAAAGTGTAATGAATTTTGATGATTTTATAAATAATGTAATCACCATGTATAACAACATATAAAACATTTCTATTAACCCCAGAAATTTCCCTTGTACCCCTTTCAATTAGTTCTCTCCTTTCACACAGATAACTATTTTCTGACTTCTATTATCACAGCTTAATTTTGGCTGTGCTAATAATTGACATTCAAGCTAGGCTTCAACAGTACGTGAACTGAGAACTTCCAGATGTACAAGCCGGATTTAGAAAAGGCAGAGGAACCAGAGATCAAACTGCCAATAGCTGTTGGATCACAGAAAAAGCAAGAGAGTTCCAGAAAAACATCTACTTCTGTTTCACTGACTACGCTAAAGCCTTTGACTATTTGGATCATAACAAACTGGAAAGTTCTTAGAGATGGGAATAACAGATCACTTACTGCCTCCTGAGAAACCTGTAGGCAGGTCAAGAAGAAACAGTTAGAATGGACATGAACACGGGACTGGTTCAAAATTGGGAAAGGAATAAATCAAGGCTGTATATTGTCATCCTGCTTATTTAACTTATATGCAGAGTACATCATGGGAAATGCTAGGCTAGATGAAGCACAAGCTGGAATCAAGATTGCTGGGAGAAATATCAACAACCTCAGATATGACCAAATATCAACAATCACATATGACACCGCCCTAATGGCAGAAAGCAAAGAGGAAATAAAGAACCTCTTGAGGAAGGTGGAAGAGGAGAGAGAAAAGGTTGGCTTAAAACTCAACATTCAAAAAACTAAGATCATGGTATCCAGTCCCATTGCTTCATGGTAAATAGATGAGGAAAAAATGGAAACAATGACAGACATTATTTTCTTGGGCTCCAAAATCACTGTGGATGGTGACTGCAGCCAAGATATTAAAAGATGTTTGCTCCTTGGAAGAAAAGCTATGACAAACCTAGACAGCATATTAAAAAGCAGAGACATCACTTTGCCGACAAAAGTCCATATAATCAAAGCAATGGTTTTTTTCAGCAGTCATGTACAGATATGAGTTGGACCGTAAAAAAGGCTGAGCACTGAAGAACTGATGCTTTTGAATTGTGGTGCTGGAAAAGACTCTCGAGAGTCCCTTGAACAGCAAGGAGATCAAACCAGTAATCGTAAAGGAAATCAATCCTGAGTATTCATTGGAAGGACTGATGATAAAGCTGAAGCTCCAATACTTTGACCACCAATGTGAAGAGCCAACTCGTTGGAAAAGATCCTGATGCTGGAAAACAGTGAGGGCAGGAGGAGAAGGGGACGACAGAGGATGAGATAGTTGGATGGCATCACTGACTCGATGGACATGAGTTTGAGCAAGCTCTGAGAGATGGTGAAGGACAGGGGAGCCTGCTGTGCTGCAGTCCACGGGGTCGCAAACAGTTGGACATGACTTAAAGACTGAACTGAATGATTAAAATGAATGGAATCATATAGTGTATTATCTATTTCTGTGTAAAACATTGCCACAAACTTAGCAGCCTAAATGACACATCTTTATTATCTCAAAGTTTCTATAGATCAGAAATCTGGCACGGCATGGCTTAATTCTCTGCCCATGATCTCACAAGGCCAAAATCAAGCATTGGCTGAGGGGAGGGTCTCACATGGGGTTCAAGGTCATCTTCTAAGTACTGATTGTTGGCAGAATCCATTTCTTTCTCACACTTTTCACATGGCCTTCTCCATCCTCAAGCTAATGTGAGTTCTTCTCAAGCTTCAGTAACTCTCACTTCCCCTTCAGCCTCTGCTTTCAAGGATTCATATGATTAAGTGGAGCCCCCACCCCTCAGAATAATCCTGAACAATCTATTTTAACTGATAAGTAACCTCCATCACATCTTCAGAATCTCTTTTGCTATGTCATGTAACATATTTACAGGAATAACAGCATGACCAAAGTCATGAGGCCAAAATTTTGCTACCTGCAGTAAAGATTCTTTTTCTTTTTTAATCCACTCAATGAAATTACAAGATGCTTACTCCTTGGAAGAAAAGTTATGACCAACCTAGAGAGCATATTCAAAAGCAGAGACATTACTTTGCTGACTAAGGTCCGTCTAGTCAAGGCTATGGTTTTTCCAGTGGTCATGTATGGATGTGAGAGTTGGACTGTGAAGAAGGCTGAGCGCCGAAGAATTGATGCTTTTGAACCGTGGTGTTGGAGAAGACTCTTGAGAGTCCGTTGGACTGCAAGGAGATCCAACCAGTCCATTCTGAAGGAGATCAGCCCTGGGATTTCTTTGGAAGGAATGATGCTAAAGTTGAAACTCCAGTACTTTGGCCACCTCATGAGAAGAGTTGACTCATTGGAAAAGACTCTGATGCTGGGAGGGATTGGGGGCAGGAGGAGAAGGGGACGACAGAGGATGAGATGGCTGGATGTCATCACTGACTCTATGGATGTGAGTCTGAGTGAACTCCAGGAGTTGGTGATGGACAGGGAGGCCTGGCGTGCTGCGATTCACAGGGTCGCAAAGAGTCAGACACGACTGAGTGACTGAACTGAACTGAATGCAATAAATTTAGTATCTGTAAGTTCCAGGCATGTTTTGCTATTATCAATCATTTTAAGTTTTTTTCTTGGAAAATATTCTACTCTGTGAATATATGATCATTTGTTTATCTGCTTTCCTATTTGATTGACGTGTGTTTTTCCAGTTTTTGGCTATTCTGAGTAAGAATCTTATGAATATTGTTTTACAAGTCCTTTAGTTAACATATGTTTGAACGTCTCTTGCTAAGTACCTAGGAATGTAATTGCTGAGTCACAGGGGACATGTATGTTTAATTTTATAAGAAGCTGCCAAATAGTTCTCCACGTTGCTTGTGCCATATTTTTACACTCCCACCAGCGACTTATGAGTTTCAATTGCTCCATGTCCTCCCTACATTCGTTGTCATCAGTCTTCTTATTTTAAAGCCACTCTATTGACTGAAATTGCAGCACATTGTGGTTTTAATGGGGCTTCCCTGGTGACTCAGAGGATAAAGCGTCTGCCTGCAATGCAGGAGATCTGGGTTTGATCCCTGGGTTGGGAAGATCCCCTGGAGAAGGAAATGGCAACCCACTCCAGTATTTGTCTCTTCAGATAACTAATGATGTGCAGCTACTTTTCCTGTTTGTTGACTATTCATATGCCTTCTTTTGTGAAATGTCTGTACAAATTTTGTGCTCATTAAAAACAAGATTTTTTTTTAAATTGTCAATTTGTGTATATTAAGATATAGTCTTTTGTCAGATGTTAATATTTATTGTAAATATTTTCTCCAGTTTGTGATTTGGCAAATCATTTTCTCAATAAAATTACATTTATTAAAAAGATTTCCATTTCCCCCATTCATTGATTTTTGGCAAAAATTATCTGGATAGATCAGTTCAGTTCAGTTTAGTCGCTCAGTTGTGTCCGACTCTTTGCGACCCCATGGACTGCAGCATGCCAGGCCTCCCTGTCCATCACCAACTCCCAGAGTTTACTCAAACTCATGTCCATTGAGTCGGTGATGCCATCCAGCCATCTCATCCTCTGTTGTCCCCTTCTCCTCCTGCCTTCAGTCTTTCCCAGGATCGGGGTCTTTTCAAATGAGTCAGCTCTTCACATCAGGTGGCCAAAGTATTGGAGTTTCAGCTTCAGCATCAGTCCTTCCAATGAATATTTAGGACTGATTTCCTTTAGGATGGACTGATTGGATCTCCTTGCATCCAAGGGACTCTCAAGAGTCTTCTCCAACATCACAGTTCAAAAGCATCAGTTCTTCGGCACTCAGCTTTCTTTATAGTCCAACTCTCACATCCATACATGACCACTGGAAAAACCATAGCCTTGACTAGATGGACCTTATCTGGATAGATAGATAGATAAATAAAGTTCTCTAGCTCCATTCTTCTTTTTCAGAATAATTCTCACTATTCTAAATCTTTTACAAGTATTCTAGCACCATTTGTTGAAATGATTTTCTTTTCCTATTAAATTGCCTTATCAGTTTCATCAAAAATTGATTGACATTTCTGGACTCTATTCTGTTTCTTTTTTTTTTTTTTTAATTTTAAAATCTTTAATTCTTACATGCATTCCCAAACATGAATCCCCCTCCCACCTCCCTCCCCATAACATCTTTCTGGGTCATCCCCATGCACCAGCCCCAAGCATGCTGCATCCCGCGTCAGACACAGACTGGCGATTCAATTCACATGGTAGTATACATGTTAGAATGTCATTCTCCCAAATCATCCCACCCTCTCCCTCTCCCTCTGAGTCCAAAAGTCCGTTATACACATCTGTGTCTCTTTCCCTGTCTTGCATACAGGGTCGTCATTGCCATCTTCCTAAATTCCATATATATGTGTTAGTATACTGTATTGGTGTTTTTTTTTTCTGGCTTACTTCACTCTGTATAATCGGCTCCAGTTTCATCCATCTCATCAGAACTGATTCAAATGAATTCTTTTTAACGGCTGAGTAATACTCCATTGTGTATATGTACCACAGCTTGCTTATCCATGTTCATGGATCGGAAGAATCAATATAGTGAAAATGAGTATACTACCCAAAGCAATTTACAAATTCAATGCAATCCCTATCAAGCTACCAGCCACATTTTTCACAGAACTAGAACAAATAATTTCAAGATTTGTATGGAAATACAAAAAACCTTGAATAGCCAAAGCAATCTTGAGAAAGAAGAATGGAACTGGAGGAATCAACTTGCCTGACTTCAGGCTCTACTACAAAGCCACAGTCATCAAGACAGTATGGTACTGGCACAAAGACAGACATATAGATCAATGGAACAAAATAGAAAGCCCAGAGATAAATCCACACACATATGGACACCTTATCTTTGACAAAGGAGGCAAGAATATACAATGGAGTAAAGACAATCTCTTTAACAAGTGGTGCTGGGAAAACTGGTCAACCACTTGTAAAAGAATGAAACTAGATCACTTTCTAACACCGCACACGAAAATAAACTCAAAATGGATTAAAGATCTAAATGTAAGATCAGAAACTATAAAACTCCTAGAGGAGAACATAGGCAAAACACTCTCTGACATAAATCACAGCAGGATCCTCTATGATCCACCTCCCAGAATTCTGGAAATAAAAGCAAAAATAAACAAATGGGATCTAATTAAAATTAAAAGCTTCTGCACAACAAAGGAAAATATTCTGTTTCATTGATCTATTTGTTTTGCTTATTCCAGCAACAGACTATCTTGATTACTATGGTTTATAAAAAGTCTTGAAATCAACTTTGTTCTTCTAAGTTGTTTTGACTATTTTAGGCCTTTGTATTTCCATATGAATTTTATTGTCAGTTTGTCATCTTATACCAAAAAGTCTTCTGAAATTCGGAATGAGATAGTGTTGAATCTGTATATCCATTTAGGAAGAATCGACACCTTAATATTGAATGTGTCTGATCAATGAGCATGGAATATCTCTCTATTTATTTTGATCTTTAATTTCTCTCAGAAATTTCTTATTATTTTCAGCATACAAGTATTGTGCATATTTTGTTAACTGTTTCTTACTTTTTGATGTGTTATAAATGGAACTTTTTTAAAGTTTCAGTTTTGAATTTTTTGCTAATACATAGAAATACAATTCATTTTTTTAATATTGAGCTCCTGCAAACATGCTATGTTTGTTAGTTCCCGTGATTTTTTAAAATAAATTCTCATTGGATTTTCTACATAAAAAACCATGTTGAATGCAGAAAAAAGGTAGTTTTTCTTTTCTTCTTTTCCATCTGGATGCCTAATTTATTTTTCTCTTCTTTTTTTCCACTGGCTAGAATCTGTTAGAACACAGTTGAATAAAAATGGTGATGGTGAATATTCTTTCCTTGTCCTAAATCTCAGGAGAAAAGCATTCAGTCTTTTACCGTTTGTATGGTATAGCTGTATGTTTTCCAAGGATATGCTTTTCCAGATCGGGGAAGTTTCTTTCCATTTCTAGTTTGCAACAAGTTTTTATGAGGAAGAGATGCTGTATTTTCTCAAACGCCTTTCTGTATCTATAGATATGATGATATAGTTTCTCTTTTTCAGTGTGTTTCACTGAATAATTTTCAAATATTAAATCAATCTTGTATTCCTGAATAAATCTTAATTGACCATGATGTATTAAATTTTTATATATTGTTGGATTCAATTTGCTAAAATTTTATCAGCATTTTGGGGGCTCGTGTTTGAAGGACACAGGTCTATCAGTTCAGTTCAGTTCAGTCGCTCAGTCGTGTCCGACTCTTTGCGACCCCATGAATCACAGCACGCCAGGCCTCCCTGTCCATCACCAACTCCTGGAGTTCACTCAGACTCACGTCCATTGAGTCAGTGATGCCATCCAGCCATCTCATCCTCTGTTGTCCCCTTCTCCTCCTGCCCCCAATCCCTCCCAGCATCAGAGTCTTTTCCAATGAGTCAACTCTTCTCATGAGGTGGCCAAAGTACTGGAGTTTCAACTTTAGCATCATTCCTTCCAAAGAAATCCCAGGGCTGATCTCCTTCAGAATGGACTGGTTGGATCTCCTTGCAGTCCAAAGGACTCTCAAGAGTCTTCTCCAACACCACAGTTCAAAAGCATCAATTCTTCGGCGCTCAGCCTTCTTCACAGTCCAACTCTCACATCCATACATGACCACTGGAAAAACCATAGCCTTGACTAGATGGACCTTAGTCAGCAAAGTAATGTCTCTGCTTTTGAATATGCTCTCTAGGTTGGTCATAACTTTTCTTCCAAGGAGTAAGTGTCTTTTAATTTCATGGCTGCAGTCACCATCTGCAGTGATTTTAGAGCCCCCAGAAATAAAGCCTGACACTGTTTGGCCTATAGTCTTCCTTTATTGTCTTTTGCAGGTTTTGATGTTAGGATAATACTAACACCATTCTTTTACAGATTCTTTTCTCATATATGTTATCACAGAATACTGAACAGAGTTCCCTGTGCTATACAGTAGGTCTTTGTTGGCTCTCTTACATATAGTAGTGTGTCTTCATGCCAAGTTCCTGATTTATCACTCCCCCTGACTCTTCCCTTTTGGTAACCATAAATTTGTTTTCAATATCTATAAGTCTGTTTCTGTTTTGCAAATAAGTTAATTTGTATCTCTTTTTAAAAAAATTCAATTCCACATATGAGTGATATAGTATGATATTTGTCTTTCTCTGTCTGATTTACTTCACTTAATATGATAATCTCTAGGTCTATCCATGTTGCTGCAAATGGCATTATTTCATTCTTCTTTATGGCCAAGTAATATTCCATGTATATATGTATGACATCCTTTTTTCCATTTCTCTGTTGATGGACATTTAGTTTGCTTCCATGTCTCGGCTATTGTAAACAGTGCTTCAGTGAACACTGGGGTGCGTGTATCCTTTCAGATTATGTAATTTTATCTGGATATATGCTCAGGAGTGGGATTGCTGGATCAAACTATTTTTAGTTTTTTAAGGAAGTCCCATTCTATTCTTCATAGTAGTTGTACCCTGAATGCTGATTCCATCTGCATTTTCTGGATAACCAATGAGGTTGATTATCTTTTCATATATCCATTGGGCCACTGATTTTCTGTATATCCTTTGCCTATATTTAATTAAAATCTCTCTCATAAAAAAGTTTATAATTATTCTTTACATATTCATATATTAATCCTTTGCCTGTATCTTATGTTTCAGAATATTTTTTGCACTTGTTTTTAAATGTTATTTATGATGTCTTTCCTCAAATTTATATTTAATAAATTTAAATATTTAAATTTTTAATATTTCAATATTTTATGTAATAAAATCTATCAGTTTTTCCTTTATGATGTATATATATCATATTGTGTTTAGAAATGCCTTTCCCGCTCAATAATTATAAACATTCAAATAGTACCTTCTAACTAAAGTATTTAGCACTTTACTATTTATGCTTGCATATGAAGTTGCAACAGATCTAACTTTGTTTTTATCCAAATGGATGATAGCCAGATGTCATACCACTACCTTCACTGAGATGCCATAAATGAAATTATACTTATATATAGATTATGCTTCTACTGTGTGTATACACACACACACTGTTTTGACTATTGATCTATATGTCCATTTTCAGTACCATTACCACACTTTTAAAATTAGTATAGTTTATGGCACATTTTGATATGTGGCAGAGAAAGTTCCTCCTAATTGTTGCCATTTGAAAAATTTCTTGACTATCTTGATGCTTTCTCTTCTAAATCAACTTGAGAAGATCAATTTGGGAATGAGCTTGCTTAGTTTCATAAAGATTATGTTGAGGTTTTACTGGAATTGCATTGGGTTTCTAGATTAACTTAGAGAAAATTGATAGCTTACAAATATGGACTGTTTAATCAGAAATAGAATATTTT
This sequence comes from Ovis aries, assembly GCF_016772045.2. Lineage (NCBI taxonomy): Eukaryota > Metazoa > Chordata > Mammalia > Artiodactyla > Bovidae > Ovis > Ovis aries. The sequence continues at coordinate 20,641,056 of NC_056063.1, read as the reverse complement.
TCTCCATTTATTTACATCATCTTTTATAGTTTGAGGTAATTTTGTTTTACATGGGGTTTTCATCATAAGTCTTGAAAACGTCTGCTGCTTCTGCTAAGTCACTTCAGTTGTGTCCGATTCTGTGCGACCCCATAGATGGGAGCCCACCAGGCTCCCTCGTCCCTGGGATTCTCCAGGCAAGAACACTGGAGTGGGTTGCCATTTCCTTCGTGAAAGTGAAGTTGCTCATTCGTGTCTGACTCTTTGTGACCCCATGGACTGCAGCCTACCAGGCTCCTCTGTACATGGGATTTTCCAGGCCAGAGTACTGGAGTGGGGTTGCCATTGCCTTCTGTTTAGTATATTTCCAGCTATTTTATACACTTGTTATTAAGAATTGGGTCATTTCCCCCCTGACATTTCTAATCGGCCATTGTGGTGCATAGGAAAGTGAATCAGGTTTTATATGTTTACTATATATGTATCTAAAGTCAATTCTTCTTTCTTCGTATAGTTTTTCTGTTAATTTTTGAAAATTCTCTAGGCAGATGTTTTTTACCATCTATTAGAGCCCAATCTGTTAGCTTCCATACTACATTACTTTCCCTTCCCCTATGAGTGCTAAATTTGGGAATTTAAAATATTAGCATGGACATTTATGGGAGCTAAAAACTTTTAATTTAAAACATAGTGTAAATTTCAGTAAATAAGAGATTTTACCCTGCTGCTGGGAAAGATTGAGGGCAGGAGAACGGGGTGACAGAGTATGAAATGTTTGGGTGGCATCATCAACTCAATGGACATGAGTTAGAGCAAACTCGGGGAGACAGTGAAGGACAGGGGAGCCTGGCGTGCTGCAGTGCACAGGGCCGCAAAGAGTCAGACACGACTAAGCGACTGAGCAACAAGAACAAAGAGATTTCACGGTATACTTCTTGCCCACTATGTGTATTTTATTTTTTACCCTGGCTTTGGAACAATGGTCATTAAACTTTTTTAAAAAAATAAGGCATTGTTAAACAGAATTGTATATTAAAATAATATTCACCTAACATTTTAGATTTTATTCTTAGCTAAAAAGAGTAGGACATTAAGAATTTCTTTAATGCTTCTTTAACAAATTATCTACCATTAACTAAGAGTGAGGCATCAAAGGCTACAATTTAAGCTTCTGAGGAAGCTTAGATATATGAACAGGGCTTTAAGGATCCTATTGAATGTGGTTTCAATTTTTAAATGGGAAGCAAAGACCAAATAAAATTTACATATAGTTTTTTTTGAACAAATACTTGGAAATTTGATCACTTCTATGGAATATGAACTTTATGTTCAGATTAGCATCTATAAGAGCCCACTTGCCAATTAACAGGGAACAGTCAGAGAACCATATGATAAGAACTGAAAAATAGTCTTTACACTAAAAGATGTCTTTTCATGTTTTTATGTAAACATACATCTTAAAGTATTTTATCTTTTTCCTCCAAGGAATAATATGGGTCATTCCAGTCATGGTCAGCAGGTCTTCATTTTTAAGTGATTTTTACCTGATTTCAACTTTTCGGACCACTCTCAATAATACTTTGAAACAAAATGATTTAGATTAAAATAACCAAACAAAGCAAGCAGCTCTGTTGGCCTCTCTCATTTTCCTAGCACAGACAGCCAGTGTGGGAAGGCACTAATCCAGCTCTCTAAACTGGATTTAGTTCTCCCTTGCTGCATCCAGGGTTTAAGAGCTGGAGACTGCAAAAAAAAGAGTTGGAGACCAAACTGAATCTCCCAGTATGAAGTTTTGACTTCATGGAAACACAGGCATAGTGATCTTGTAGAGAAAACTAACAAAAAACCATGGGGCTCCGAATTCCCTCTCTTCATCCCCCTTTTTATTACAATTACTATAGGAAAGGGATCACTGGAAAAATAGAAGAGAGGAGAAAATGAGAGGGTGGATAAAACCCCCATGTCTGTTCAACCATGAAGCCTGACAGAAAAGACATTGGAGTAGATAATTTCTTAGAGAAAAAATGCATAAGGGTCTGAGGATGAACATAAGGAAAGGGATAGGAAAGATTAATTTTTAAAAATATATCAATTCAAGTCAAGCATTTTTCCCCCCGCACTGCATTAAAAGGGTACCTACCAGAGTTTGAAAAGAGGGTGATCACGAAGAATAATGAGGGTGGTGACATTTTTTTTCCATTAAGATTAAAGAATCTGGAATTAAAAAAAGAACCTGGAATTTAGTCTGATTTAAGCACTCCCCATGTTTATCCCTTCTCAGTTGTTATTACCATTTCTTCCCCAGTTTCAGTATTACAAATCACATCTACACATAAAATTGAAATACTGGGTTGGCCAAAAAGTCTGTTTGAGTTTTTCCATTACATCTTACAGAAAAACCCAAACGAAATTTTTGGCCAAGCCAACAGTTCAGGAACTAAAGCATGGTTTAAATTCTTCCCGCAAAGAGAAAGGATATTTTCAGGGGTGACATCTTATAATCAGAAACACAGAGGAAACACAGCAGGGCGGTCTTGTTGGAACCATGTGCAAGCAGCAAGAAAATCCATGGCCGTCCTCTTACCCTTAAGCAGGAAACCATCTACTGAAAGCACAAGAATTAAGAAAAGTTATATTGACTCTTTTAAAATCCACTTTTGAATTCATTTTTTGCCAACATCAAGAATTCTTCCTGGACATAAACTTATTAAGAGAGAACCAAGTAAAACGATGTATGTGTCCAGAAGGAATGGCACTCTGTGTTTTCTATGTTGAGGAGGTGAATTTCGTATCAGATTATGTCAGCACAAGCAGGTGGGGTTCAACATTTTTGACTTCTCGTTTCCCTCCTTTTGCTAGACTTCCCTATTTTTCTACACTTAGTTTTACTACGCTTCACTTAGTTTCACCAGCTTAACAGGGCCTGGGCAGGCAGCACATATAAGACGTCCCGAAAACACATTGCCCTGTGTAAACAATTGTTTTTGGCAACTCAGAGGTTTCGTGGCAGGACTGCATTTTTTTTTTTTTTTTTAAAATCAAATGTTTAGGCCAAAGTTAGAATCGCATGCGCATTTTTATGACTTGGCATATTCAAACATTACAATTGTGTGTTTAAAACGGGAATTTGATCTTTTTTGCTCTTTCTTCTTTGGGCTTCCATTTTTTTCCTAGTTCCATTGTTTTCTCTTTTATAGTACATTTTCATATCTTGGTATATCGCTAAAGCATCTGTTTCTCCTCAATCATGATTTTCATTCAAGAATAATAACTCTTTGGTCTCTTTTGGACACGTTTTGTTTTGCCCCCACATATGAACTCCACTGAAGTGTGTTGAAGGTTAACGGCCCCATTTCTGGAATTTTCTTGGATCCCTTTTGGAGAAAACTGCCAAAGTATATAAGGAGGGCTCAGATGTATCTGGGCTCTGCCAAGGCCTTTGAGAAAGGCTCCACATAGCTGCACCTTCTTCCAGCTCCCTTCTGTTCTCACTGTGCCTGGCTTCCTCATGGTTCCACATAAGGGATCATATCTGTTGTTCATGTGGAAAAAGAACCTTTGTAATAAAAGAAGCATTAGAATACTCATTTACCTAACAACCCTCAACCTTGTCTATTAATGGGTAGAAAAATGCTTATTACTTCACTGAGTTTTTCTATTCTGTTCCCTTTTCCATCCCACATCATCATGAGTCATGAATGTCTCCACTAGTCATTTTCCAATGCTCTTGTCTGTCTTTAGGAACGACCAGAGTTGTTCAGATTATCTTTCCCCACAACTGTTGAGGTAGTAGAGAGATGAGGTAAATGAATCAGCATTGCTGGAAATGGCTGGAGGGACCTTTTAGCAGGGTTTTGCCCAAGAAACACTGGATCCTAGGATCACTCCATTAACTTATTTACCCTATAATATAGTTCAAGCAGTTTGCTTCAGTTGTGACTTTCTGCTGCAAGAGGCATAAACTAACCTAAAGCAAATTCAAGCAAAAAGCGATTTCAGTGGTTTGTATAACTGAAAAAAAAATAGCTGGGGCCATATAGCTGCAATCTAATTAAACATTGCTTCTTCCTATCTCCCCCTTGCTGCTAAGTCGTTTCAGTCATGTCAGACTCTGTGCCACCCCATGGACTATAGCCCGCCAGGCTCCTCTGTCCTTGGGATTTTCCAGGCAAGAATACTGGAGTGGGTTGCCATGCCCTTCTCCAGGGGATCTTCCCAACCCAGGGATCGAACCCAAGTCTCTTATGTCTCCTGCATTGGCAGATGGGTTGTTGTTGTTATTTTTTACCACTAGTGCCACCTGGGAAGCCTCCCATGAAATTAAAAGACACTTGCTCCTTGGAAGAAAAGCTATGACAAGTCTAGACAGCACAGATATTAAAAAGCAGAGACCTTACTTTGCTGACAAAGGTCCCTATAGTCAAAGCCAAGGTTTTTCCAGTAACCATATATGGATGTGTGAGTTGGACCATAAAGAAGGCTGAGTGCCGAAGATTAATGCTTTTAAAGTGGCATTGGAGAAGACTCTTGAGAGTTCTTTGGACTGCAAGGAGATCCAACCAGTCCATCCTAAAGGACTGGATATTCACTCAAAGGACTGAGGCTGAAGCTGAAGCTCCAATACTTTGGCCACCTGATGTGAAGAAACAACTCATTAAAAAAGACCTTGAGAGAGGGAGGGAAAGATGGCGGAGGAATAGGACGGGAAGATCACGTTCTCCCTCACAAATTCCTCAAAAGAACATTTCAACGCCGAGCAAACTCCACAAAACAACTTCGGTAGGCGGGCAGAGGACATCAGGCAACCAGAAAAGCAGACCATTGTCTTCAAAATCAGATTTTTAATCTTTGTTGTCAATTTTGTACATTTAAAAACCCAAACTTCACTACCCAAGTTTACCTGAGAGCAAGATTACTGGCTTGTCCACTCTCTCCTCCTCTGGCCTCTCCTTTTTCTCCACCAGGTGGCCTCTGTCTCTTTTCTCCCCCATCTCTTCTCTATCCAACTCTGTGAATCTCTGTGTGTTCCAGACGGTAGAGAACACCTAAGGAACTGGTTACTGGCAGGATTTGTCTCTCTCCTACTCATTCCTCTCTCTTATCCTCCTGGTCACCTCTGTCTACTTCCTCCCTCTCCTCTTCCCCGTATAACTCTGTAAATACCTCTGAGCGGTCCAGACTATAGAGCGCACATAAGGAAGTGACTACTGGCTAGCTTGCTCTCTCCTCTCTTGATCTCACCGCATCTCATTCCAGTTACCTCTAATTACCCCCTCCATCTTCTCTTCTCCTTGTAACTCAGTGAACCTCTCTGAGTGTCCCTCAAGGTGGAGAAACTTTTCATCTTTAACCTAGATGTTTTATCATCGGTGCTGTATAGATGGAGAAGTCTAGAGGCTACTGTGAAAATAAAACTGAAAACCAGAAGCAGGAAGCTTAAACCCAAAGCCTGAAAACATTAGAGAACTCTTGAATTCAGGGAACATTAAGCAATAGGAGCTCATCAAAAGCCTTCATACCTACACTGAAACCAAGCTCCACCCAAGGGCCAACAAGTTCCAAAACAAGACATACCACGCAAATTCTCCAGCAACACAGGAACACTCCCCTGAGCCTCAATATACAGGCAGCTCAAAATTATCCCAATACCTTTGATGTCTCATAACCCATTACGGGTCACTCCACTGCACTCCAGAGAGAAGAAACCCAGCTCCACCCACCAAAACTCCAACACAAGCCTCCCTAACCAGGAAACCTTGACAAACCACTGATAGAACCCCACCCAAAGTGAGGAAGCTCCATAATAAAGAGAACTCCACAAATTATCAGAATATAAAAAGGCCACGCCAAACGCAGCAATATAACCAAGATGAAGAGACAGAGGAATACTCAGCAGGTAAAGGAACAGGAGAGTTGCCCACCAAATCAAACAAAAGAGGAAGAAGTAGGGAATCTACCGGAGAAGGAATTCCGAATATTGATAGTGAAAATGATCCAAAATCTTGAAATCAAAATGGAAACACAGATAAATAGCCTAGAGACAAGGATTGAGAAGATGCAAGAAAGGTTTAACAAGGACCTAGAAGAAATAAAAAGAGTCAAAATATAATGAATAACACAATAAATGAGATCAGAAACACTCTGGAGGCAACAAATAGCAGAATAACAGAGGCAGAAGATAGGATTAGTGAAATAGAAGATAGAATGGTAGAAATAAATGAATCAGAGAGGAAACAAGAAAAACGAATTAAAAGAAACGAGGACAATCTCAGAGACCTCCAGGACAATATGAAACGCTCCAACATTCGAATTATAGGAGTCCCAGAAGAAGAAGACAGAAAGAAAGATCATGAGAAAATCCTTGAGGAGATAATAGTTGAAAACTTCCCTAAAATGGGGAAGGAAATAATCACCCAAGTCCAAGAAACACAGAGAGTCCCAAATAGGATAAACCCAAGGCGAAACACCCCAAGACACATATTAATCAAATTAACAAAGATCAAACACAAAGAACAAATATTAAAAGCAGCAAGGGAAAAACAACAAATAACACACAAGGGGATTCCCATAAGGATAACAGCTGATCTGTCAATAGAAACTCTCCAGGCCAGGAGGGAATGGCAAGACATACTTAAAGTGATGAAAGACAATAACCTACAGCCCAGATTACTGTACCCAGCAAGGATCTCATTCAAATACGAAGGAGAAATCAAAGCTTTACAGACAAGCAAAAGCTGAGAGAATTCAGCACCACCAAACCAGCTCTCCAACAAATTCTAAAGGATATCCTCTAGACAGGAAACACGAAAGGGTGTATAAACCCGAACCCAAAACAATAAAGTAAATGGCAACGGGATCATACTTATCAATAATTACCTTAAACGTAAATGGGTTGAACGCCCCAACCAAAAAGACAAAGACTGGCCGAATGGATACAAAACAAGACCCCTCTATATGCTGCTTACAAGAGACCCACCTCAAAACAAGGGACACATACAGACTGAAAGTGAAGGGCTGGAAAAAGATATACCACGCGAATAGAGACCAAAAGAAAGCAGGAGTGGCAATACTCATATCCGATAAAATAGACTTTAAAACAAAGGCTGTGAAAAGAGACAAAGAAGGCCACTACATAATGATCAAAGGAACAATCCAAGAAGAAGATATAACAATTATAAATATATATGCACCCAATATAGGAGCACCACAATATGTAAGACAAATGCTAACAAGTATGAAAGGGGAAATCAACAATAACACAATAATAGTGGGAGACTTTAATACCCCACTCACACCTATGGACAGATCAACTAAACAGAAAATTAACAAAGAAACGCAAACTTTAAATGATACATTGGATCAGTTAGACCTAATTGATATCTATAGGACATTTCACCCCAAAACAACGAATTTCACCTTTTTTCAAGTGCTCATGGAACCTTCTCCAGGATAGATCACATCCTGGGCCATAAATCTAAACTTGATAAATTCAAAAAATCGAAATCATTCCAAGCATCTTTTCTGACCATAATGCATTAAGATTAGATCTCAATTACAGGAGAAAAACTATTAAAAATTCCAACATATGGAGGTTGAACAACACACTTCTGAATAACCAACAAATCACAGAAGAAATCAAAAAGAAATCAAAATATGCATAGAAACTAATGAAAATGAAAACACAACAACCCAAAACCTGTGGGACACTATAAAAGCAGTGCTAAGAGGAAAGTTCATAGCAATACAGGCATACCTCAAGAAACAAGAAAAAGTCAAATAAATAACCTAACTCTACAACTAAAGCAACTAGAAAAGGAAGAGTTGGAGAACCCCAGAGTGAGTAGAAGGAAAGAAATCTTAAAAATTAGGGCAGAAATAAATGCAAAAGAAACAAAAGAGACCATAGCAAAAATCAACAAAGCCAAAAGCTGGTTCTTTGAAAGGATAAATAAAATTGACAAACCATTAGCCAGACTCATCAAGAAGCAAAGAGAGAAAAATCAAATCAATAAAATTAGAAATGAAAATGGAGAGATCACAACAGACAACACAGAAATACAAAGGATCATAAGAGACTACTATCAGCAGTTGTATGCCAATAAAATGGACAACGTGGAAGAAATGGACAAATTCTTAGAAAAGTACAATTTTCCAAAACTGAACCAGGAAGAAATCGAAAATCTTAACAGACCCATCACAAGCACGGAAATTGATACTGTAATCAGAAATCTTCCAGCAAACAAAAGCCCAGGTCCAGATGGCTTCACAGCTGAATTCTACCAAAAATTTCGAGAAGAGCTAACACCTATCCTACTCAAACTCTTCCAGAAAATTGCAGAGGAAGGTAAACTTCCAAACTCATTCTATGAGGCCACCATCACCCTAATACCAAAACCTGACAAAGATGTCACAAAAAAGAAAACTACAGGCCAATATCTCTGATGAACATAGATGCAAAATCCTCAACAAAATTCTAGCAATCAGAATCCAACAACACATTAAAAAGATCATACACCATGACCAAGTGGGCTTTATCCCAGGGATGCAAGGATTCTTCAATATCCGCAAATCAATCAATGTAATTCACCACATTAACAAATTGAAAATAAAAACCATATGATTATCTCAATAGATGCAGAGAAGGCCTTTGACAAAATTCAACATCCATTTATGATAAAAACTCCCCAGAAAGCAGGAATAGAAGGAACATACCTCAACATAATAAAAGCTATCTATGACAAACCCACAGCAAACATTATCCTCAATGGTGAAAAATTGAAAGCATTTCCCTAAAGTCAGGAACAAGACAAGGGTGTCCACTTTCACCGCTACTATTCAACATAGTTCTGGAAGTTTTGGCCACAGCAATCAGAGCAGAAAAAGAAATAAAAGGAATCCAAATCGGAAAAGAAGAAGTAAAACTCTCACTGTTTGCAGATGACATGATCCTCTACATGGAAAACCCTAAAGACTCCACCAGAAAATTACTAGAGATCATCAATGAATATAGTAAAGTTGCAGGATATAAAATCAACACACAGAAATCCCTTGCATTCCTATACACGAATAATGAGAAAGTAGAAAAGAAATTAAGGAAACAATTCCATTCACCATTGCAACGAAAAGAATAAAATACTTAGGAATATATCTACCTAAAGAAACTAAAGACCTATATATAGAAAACTATAAAACACTGATGAAAGAAATCAAAGAGGACACTAATAGATGGAGAAATATACCATGTTCATGGATTGGAAGAATCAATATAGTGAAAATGAGTATACTACCCAAAGCAATTTACAAATTCAATGCAATCCCTATCAAGCTACCAGCCACATTTTTCACAGAACTAGAACAAATCATTTCAAGATTTGTATGGAAATACAAAAACCTCGAATAGCCAAAGCAATCTTGAGAAAGAAGAATGGAACTGGAGGAATCAACTTGCCTGACTTCAGGCTCTACTACAAAGCCACAGTCATCAAGACAGTATGGTACTGGCACAAAGACAGACATATAGATCAATGGAACAAAATAGAAAGCCCAGAGATAAATCCACACACATATGGACACCTTATCTTTGACAAAGGAGGCAAGAATATACAATGGAGTAAAGACAATCTCTTTAACAAGTGGTGCTGGGAAAACTGGTCAACCACTTGTAAAAGAATGAAACTAGATCACTTTCTAACACCGCACACGAAAATAAACTCAAAATGGATTAAAGATCTAAATGTAAGATCAGAAACTATAAAACTCCTAGAGGAGAACATAGGCAAAACACTCTCAGACATAAATCACAGCAGGATCCTCTATGATCCACCTCCCAGAATTCTGGAAATAAAAGCAAAAATAAACAAATGGGATCTAATTAAAATTAAAAGCTTCTGCACAACAAAGGAAAATATAAGCAAGGTGAAAAGACAGCCTTCTGAATGGGAGAAAATAATAGCAAATGAAGCAACTGACAAACAACTAATCTCAAAAATATACAAGCAACTTCTGCAGCTCAACTCCAGAAAATAAACGACCCAATCAAAAAATGGGCCAAAGAACTAAATAGACATTTCTCCAAAGAAGACATACGGATGGCTAACAAACACATGAAAAGATGCTCAACATCACTCATTATTAGAGAAATGCAAATCAAAACCACAATGAGGTACCACTTCACACCAGTCAGAATGGCTGCGATCCAAAAATCTGCAAGCAATAAATGCTGGCGAGGGTGTGGAGAAAAGGGAACCCTCCTACACTGTTGGTGGGAATGCAAACTAGTACAGCCACTATGGAAAACAGTGTGGAGATTCCTTAAAAATTGCAAATAGATCTACCTTATGACCCAGCAATCCCACTGCTGGGCATACACACCGAGGAAACCAGAATTGAAAGAGACACATGTACCCCAATGTTCATCGCAGCACTGTTTATAATAGCCAGGACATGGAAACAACCTAGATGTCCATCAGCAGATGAATGGATAAGAAAGCTGTGGTACATATACACAATGGAGTATTACTCAGCCGTTAAAAAGAATTCATTTGAATCAGTTCTGATGAGATGGATGAAACTGGAGCCGATTATACAGAGTGAAGTAAGCCAGAAAGAAAAACACCAATACAGTATACTAACACATATATATGGAATTTAGGAAGATGGCAATGACGACCCTGTATGCAAGACAGGGAAAGAGACACAGATGTGTATAACAGACTTTTGGACTCAGAGGGAGAGGGAGAGGGTGGGATGATTTGGGAGAATGACATTCTAACATGTATACTATCATGTGAATTGAATCGCCAGTCTATGTCTGACGCAGGATGCAGCATGCTTGGGGCTGGTGCATGGGGATGACCCAGAAAGATGTTATGGGGAGGGAGGTGGGAGGGGGGTTCATGTTTGGGAATGCATGTAAGAATTAAAGATTTTAAAATTAAAAAAAAAATAAAAATAAAAAAAAAATAAAAAAGACCTTGATGCTGGGCAAGATTGAAGGCAGGAGGAGAAGGGGATGACAGTGGATGAGATGGTTGGATGGCATCACCAGCTCAATGGACAAGAGTTTGAGCAAGTTCCAGTAGATTGTCAAAGGACAGGGAAGTCTGGTGTGTTGCAGTCCATGGGTTTGCAAAGAGTTGGACATGACTGAGCAATGCAACAAATAACTGAAAAGCTCAGAGATGGGGCTCTCTTCTTATGCAGCACAATATGGAGCTCAGATGGTGTTATAAGACCACAAGTCTCTCTCTCCAGATCTCTTGGCTTTGCTGTCTTTAGTGTTGCTCATTCACAGGCAGACTCTGTCTTCAGACTTACAAGATGGCTGAAGAAGCTCCAGAAATTACATCTTGGCTTCACATCCACAAGGATGTGATGCAGTCAGTTATTTGATATTAGGAGTGCCAGCCTCAGAAAGTTGGAGTTCCAGTATTTTGGGAAAGAGGAGGACCCCTGGATATCTGACACTCCTGAAGACTACTTGATCTGAGACAGTAACTTATTGATTATTTTATATGGAGCTTTCTTGTTACAGGGGAATTCATCTTTTTTGCTGTTTCATCTTTTGGCCTGGACTTTATTCCAGTTCCATTATTCTCTCTTCTATGGTACTTTCAGCTGAAAGCATTCTAAATGATACTGTCTTTGGCTCCTGTTATGTCATGTGCCCATTCCTAACCATTCACAGTGGGAACTCGGATTGATGTGTGGTTGGCCTCAGCCTAGATGCTCCAGCCCACTTGTATGGAACGGGTTCATCCCACCTGATGAGATGGACTGAGCCCAGAGGAGAAAGACTAGCTACTGGGAAATTAGAGTATGGTTTATATAAAATAGTGAAATAGATACTGTGAAGCAAAAACACCAGGTGTCCAGTCCTTCATCCTTTTGGATGTGACTTTTATTGTCCAGTGGCCTTAAATTGTTTGTACAGTGAGTAGGGACTGTGTAATTAGTTACCTGGTCTGGTAGCCCAGCATATATAACTTTGGAAGTGTTTTAGATCAAAAGTAGATCTGCTCTGCTATGGACTCACCTCAATAGTTTATGGATCCTTTTCCTCAGTTGGGGCCTCATATCATCAGCCATTTCAAGGTCATGGCAAAGGAAAAGGTGTCATGGCCAAGACAGACAAAGCTTTGAATTTCTAGATAATCCAGTGCTCTCTAATGGATACCAGAAAACATTGGCAGCTAATGAAGCCTCATGTATCACCCTATGCCAGGCCCCATGGTTTTCTGGTCCCATCTCTTTTACCTCCGGCGATTCAGTTGGTGTTATGGCTCTCAGAGTCAGCCTGGTATCTTGAACACTGGGGCCTCAGGTCAGTCTGCATTGGGTGATTTCAATTCTTCAGTTGGCTGGAATTCTATCTGTCAAGAAGCTTTCACAGTCAGTCATTTGATAGTGGAACAGTGGGTCCACTAGGATTTCCAGTGTATCTGGAAAGAGGAGCACCCCTGGAGACCTGACATGCTCTGTGAAAATTAGGGGTTAGTTTTTGTTATTCCCAGTTAGTCTCTGGGAACTAATGTAGTTCAATGTTTGAGGATTAAAAAAAAAAATAAAGAAGAATTTCTCTCTTTTTCATTATGAACTTAAGTAACTTCAAGAGAATCTAATCAACTTTAAACTATTTACTTCCCTCCAAAGTAATTTCCTCTCTGTCAATGCACAGACATGCATTTTCACTGAGTTATAATTAGTGTGAACACACTTTTTTTTTTTTTTGAAAGGTTTTCTTTACCTTGGCATTCAGATTTGTTTTCATAGGCAAAGAAAATACTGAGAATGAGAAGGAACCTTCACTGGAGAGTTGGGAGGATTATATGGGGTCATATTATCCCAGAGTTAAAGAGACCTTCAAGGACCCCCAATCCCTCCCTGTATCTCTGATGACCACACTTCTAGATTAATGGACTCCCTGGAGAAACTTTCCCATGCAAGGGCCTCCCCGGATCTTACTTCACAGCCTCAAAGATGGACTTTTCCTTCTAAAGGAAGAATGAAACCCCATCCTCTGGGTCTGCTAGGGTCTACTTGTCTGCCATGAGCCTGCACCCTTGTCCCATTTTACTTGGTTGTGGGGTCATTTAAAATTTAGATTCTAAACTGTTTCCCATGCAAGAAAAGAGTGGAAACCGCTCTGCTCTGAGACAGTCCTCCCTACCAGTCCCCTCAAATGTCTTTTTTTTTTTTTAAGTGTAATCACACACCAATAGTTTCCAATTTATCAAAGCATAAATTTGCCAGTCCTTTTTCCTAAGTTAAGGAAGTAGCTGAAGTTAGGTTTAATTAAAACCAGCAACTATTTGTACAGCTGTCCCGGGTTCATGGCTGGTAAAAGGATTTAGCTTCAAACTCCGCTGCCTAAGTCCTTCGGGAGTTTCACAAAAAAACATTGAGGCTCTTCATCTAGGCAGTGCCAAGCCCTTGCTTCCCCAGTTGCTATGCGAGCAGGCCTGGCTGCTCCCTGAGGCAACTTTGCTCTCGGCAGTCAGGCCCTTCTAGCACAAGGGGCCTGAGAAGATACACAGTCCCTTTCTTCTGTGTCGAGGGATAGAGGCCTTGAAGGCTACTTCACGAAGTCCCTGAAAATTCCCCTAGGGTTGTGAAAGGGTGGGAGGGGGATCAAGCACCGTCTTGGTTTCGTGAGTTTTTCTCTGGTCCTGCACACTTTTCGTTTCTGGTGGGTCTTTAACTCGTGCACCCCCCCATCACAGCCCCCAAAGGGTCTCAGGTAGGCCTTCTTCAAAGGAGACGGGGGCAGAGTATCCCTGGATAGATGCCTCCGCACAAAACGGCAGGAGAGGGGGCGAACCAGCGCGCAGCATCTGGCGGGTTTCAAGTGCACGGCGGGGGGAGCAGGACTTGAGGCAGTCTCGAGTCGGAACAAGCCCATTCGGACTCGAACCGAATGCTGGGGCCAGCGCGGGTCGCTGACCTCGGGTGCGAGGCGGGGCGGGCCCCACATGCCGAGAGGCCCGGAGGCGGAGGAGCGGCGGGCTGGGAAAATGACCCCAGCGACCCCACGCGCCCCCGCCTCCATCGCTCGCGGCTGCACCTGCCCGGGTGGAGCGCAACGAGCCGGCGGCGGAGGCGAGGGCCAGCCCCGTGCTCTCAGAGGTCTCCACCGGCCCTCAGATGGTGGCTCTGCACACCCTTTAGCTGCTGCAGCAGGAGGGGGGCTCAGGGGACCGTCCGGGCGCCCCCGGGAGCCCGCATGACCTAGACCACGTGCCCACCACCCCGGCGTGTCTCTCAGGCCCAGGGCTGGCAGGGCCCAGGAGAGGGCGGGAAGAGGAGGGCGGGAGCCGGGGGTTCAGGAATCTGGGGTCCGAGGGCGCAGGCGAGCTCCGCCGAGGTGGAAGCTGTGCGAGGTGCCAAAGGAGGCGCGGAACTGCTGCCCTTCCCGGGGGCCGCGGGCCCTGCATCCTGGCTCGGGTGGCGACGCGCAGCCCGCCGGCCCTCGGAGCTGGTCAGAGTGGAGCAGACAGACGCTCCTGGGCCCCCTCCGCAGGAGCGGTCCTTCCCCATCCGCCTGAAGGTGAGCCTGGCTTCCGGCATCCATCCCCCTGCGGCGGCGCAGAGTGGAGAGGGGATTGGTGGACACGAAGGTGGGCCACAAGATCCAGAGTGGAGCCTCCCCCAGAGTGATCCAGCCTTCGGAGTGGGAAGGAGGAAGGTGGTGCTCGGGGGAGTGGGCAATCGGGGCCCACCTGACTGCAGCACGGAGACACGGAAAGGCTTTGCCAAAACTTTCCTCTGGGACCCCTCCCTCGCTCACATGAATCAGCTTCCAGCCCCAGTGCGAGGCTCTTTTCACACGTGCAGCTTCTGGGCGTGGAGGAAGGCTCTGCCTGCTCTCCTTCCAAATTAATAACCGCTCTCCTACAGCCTCCAATACACGTGTTCCGTTCGCTCTGCCGTTTGTATGACGAAATCACCTACATGTATTTGAAGTTCCTTCACACTTATGAATCGCAGTTATTTTTGCATAAATCCAATTCCCCACGGAGCTCAGGGGGCCTTACAGAGTCAACCTAAATTCTCATAAAGTAGCACCAGAGTGGCGTGGGTGCTGGGTGTTGAAGCGTGAATACTCAGGCTAAACTCCTGCTAAGTCGCGCTGCTCATATTTGAAGGGCACAGGTTTCCTCTTAAGGTACCAAACTGTGTTAGCCAACTTAGGCAGAGAGCAGAGCGGCCTGCCTCCCAGGTTGCGTGGCAGCAGGGAAATCTGGGGGTCTGGGATCCAGTCTTGGCCTTGCTATTAACTCTCCTAATTTGTTTAAGGTCACAGATCCCTTTTAGACCCTCTGGCTTTCCAGTTTTGATCCCTAATATTGCTTCATTCATTCTCTGGGGAGTCTAGTGGACGGACATGGGGGAGGGGTGATGAAGAAAGGGTATTTTTCAAGAGTTGCTGTTCTTGCTCTACAAGCCAACGTTTGGAAAACATTGATATATATTAGAAGATTGATTTAAAATCAAATATAATAAAGCATAGCATATACCCGAATAAATATTGTCACCCTAAACTAGGGTTTCTCAACTTTCACACTGCTGATGTTTTGGGCAGGATGATTCTTTGTGTGTGTGTATGGGGGTTGCGGGGCAGGGTCTGGGCATCCTCTGCCTCTACCTAGTAGATGCCAGCAGCCTACCCTCCCCACTAGTGGACAGAACCAAATATTGCTGAAGTGTGTGTGCTGGGAGGGAAAACGAGATCACCTCCATATGCGAATCACTGCTTCATTCTAAAAAGTTTTTAAAAACGAAGCTGCATTTCACCAGTGCTCTTGAGGTAAGATGCACTTTTTGGTACCACTGAGAAATAATAATAATAAAAATCCTACCAATTAAACTGTGACACACTATCAAATATAAGACATATCCTCACTTCAGAGATTTTTGAAATGTGAAAAAACATGCACCTTAGAATTAATGAAACATGAAGTACTCTGTCATGCCAGGAACCTATATAGGGCACAGGTGGGTTGACAAAAGGAAAAGCTGAGTGATCAGTTTTACATTAGGTGATCTAGAAAGGCTTCTTGGAGGAGGTTTTTTTTTTTTTTTTTTTAAAAAAAGAATGTTTACTCTCCAGGCATTAAAGGGAAAAAACAGTTCTGAGGAGCTGTGGGATTTCAGGCCCAGAAGCAATGAAAGCACCTAGGGCTTTGGGGGAACTAAAATTAGTTCAGTATGGCAGAAGGCGGAAAAAAAAAAAAAAAATGCTGGAGAGTTAGGTGGGGTCAGATGCAAAAAGCCTCTGGGTCATACTAAGGACCTTGGATTATCTTGCAGGCAAAAAGGCAGCTGTTGAAATGACTGAAGAGAGGACCCTGATAAATCACAGAGGCAAGGTCAGGCCAGAAAACCATTGTCGGAGGACCTGACCCAGCTTAATAGCAAGGCCGCCCTCTGCTCTGGACTACAGCTCATGCCACTTGAGGTTAACACAGCTGTCACTTCTACTTGGTAATCCTTTTAACCCTCTCTACTTGACTTTTTGTCCTAAACATTTTCTACTCTCTGCAAACTTTCTTCATCCAAACCCCAGCCCTCTCACTCCTTGTCTAGAAAATTGAGGCCATCTGACACAAATATCTTTCATTTTACCTAAAAGATTTCATTTCCAGTTATCTTCTTTCTTGCCTCTAATAAAGAAATACTGTGTGGTTCCCACCCTTGCCCACCCCCCAGATAAATTCTTTCTCTTAAGCGCTAGAGCAAATCTTTCCTCTAGACTTTCCCCTGGACTTTTTCCTTTCAATTCTCTCCTCTCACCTTGTATTTTCCAGTGCGTTCCCTCTGCCAGTTCCCTTAATCCATAAATATGCTCAAATCTTCCCTCACTCCCCCAACCCCTGGAGTCCTGGTCCCTTTCTTCTCCATCGCAAGCAAACATGCAGACTTCTGGGTGCATGTTTGCCAGTGTTTTTAGAGGCATCCAGAGTCCTCATTAGGAACAAGGGATCTCAACTTGCTTGCAAACTGGACTGTGCTATTCACTTTCAGGGGAATAATGAGTTTCAGGGCTCCTGAGAACAGCCAGTGCTTTCAGAAGAGAGAGAAGTGGTTTTTCTAGATGATTTGTCTCCTGGCTAGCATCCTGGCTAGCTTGGTTTATTGTCAGGAGAGAAGGCAGTATCTCAGTTTGGATTGTAGGGTAATGATTACAAAGCACTTAGACTCAAGGACATAGCAGTTTGTCTTTCTGGGGGGGGTGCTGGTTATACAGACTTGACATCATCATTACTAGTGTCGACTCAAGTGATTTGGATGCGTGTCTTCTATATTTTTAAATTAAGACCATGCAGGTTGATTTTATACACCAGAATGGCTTCAGGAGGATTTGTGCTAAAGGAAACAACACTTGTGTGGCACTTAAAAGTGTGTGGAAATTTCCCCAACATCAGATCCCTCCCACAGTGTTACTTGCCACAGAAAGGAGGAAGAGGAACAACACAGCAATCTGGTCCCATGGAGCATTTCAAACCTGCTCTGCTGCTTCCTGCTGCAGACTCTTGGCCAAGTCATTTAGCCTTCTTGTGCTTCAGTCTCCTCACCTGTAAAGTGGGAACAGTGGTATTTGACCTATAAAGGTTATTGAGATAATGCATACAAAGTCTTAGATACTGGCTGTTCATGGTAAACTGCAATACTTTTGAACTTTTATTAGTATTATTATTAAGAGACCGATGCCTCAATCTTCTTCAGGAGTCTTTATTGACTATTTATTATTGTATTTCATTTTTGATATTGATGGATCTGACTCATAAACTCTGTCTTTACTTTTCTGAGGTTGTTGACAAAAACAGAATGACCCAAAGACATTTCCAGGAAGTGACTTTTCAGAGGTCAGCATTAGTCCATGGCCGATGACTGACTGAGAGATGTGACCACGGGTGACTCGCCTATCAAACCACCAGCATTAAGGGACTGAAATTTCTGGGCATGAATGGAGAGAAACCCTCACCACAGTAATAATACATATCCTTATAGTAGTTCACTCTTTTCTTTAAGAAGCCAACACTTCATATTCCTTTTGAGTATGTTGTTGTTATTTAGTCACTAAGTCATGTCCAACTCTTTTGCAACCCCAGGGACTGTATAGTCCACCAGGCTCCTTTGTCCATGGGATTCTCCAGGCAAGAATGCTGGAGTGGGTTGCTATTTCCTCCTCTGGGGGGATTTTCCCAATCCAGGGAGTGAACCCGCCTTTCCTGCATTGGCAGGTGGATTCTTTACTGCTGAGCCACCAGGGAAGAAATCATCAAATTTATGCGAAAAACAAAACAAAACAAAACGTGAAGCGAGTCTTTTCATGGTGGATGAAAAATGCTTAACAAAACTGAGTCTTGTTAAATTTGGTGGAGAAGATGGAGTTAACCAGTTTGATAAAAATTTAGTATGGGAGGAAACTGAGGCTCAGAGGAATTTAGAGCTTTGCTCAAGAAGTAGTAGCCCATTATTCAAACGTGGCTTTGTCTGACTTTCCATTGATACCAGTCACAGTGCTGGACTTCCCTGGTGGCTCAGATGATAAAGTGTGTGCCTCCAATGCGAGAGACCTGGGTTCAATCCCTGGGTCAGGAAGATCTCCTGAAGAAGGAAATGGCAACCCACTCCAGCATTCTTGCCTGGAAAATCCCATGGATGGAGGAGCCTGGTAGGCAGTCCATGGGGTTGCAAAGAGTCGGACACAACTGAGCGACTTCACTTTCACTTTCTTTTCACAGTGCTAGCTCATGGGCGTGTGGTGAACATCACACTGAAATCAAATACATGAGTGTGCACAGTTGAGAGGGCACGGTCATACCTGCCGTGTGTCTGCACACTGCTTGGGTCACAACAGTCAAGCTGCAACCTGAGTATCTTAGCTTGGGTTGCCATAACAAAATGCCACAGACTGGGTGGCTTAAACTATAGCCATTTATTTTCTCACTGTTCTGGAGGTTGGGAAGTCTAAGAGCAAGATTGGTTTCTGGGACGTTTCTCTTCCTGGCTTGTAGACGGCCACCTTCTCACTGTGTTGTCCTGTGGTCTTTCCTCTGTGCATAGAGCAAGATATCTCGTAGGTCTCTTCCTACTATTGTAGGGACACTAATCCTACTGGATTAGGGGTGTGGCCTAGTTTAACTTTAATTATCTTCCTAAAGATCTTATCTCTGAATAGAGTCAAATTGCAAGTTAGCTTTTCAACATATGCATTTTGGTGAGAGGCAATTCAGTCCGTAACACGGAATGACTTGTGTCTCCTTAAATCATGGTCATCTTTGCTGTTGTTTAGTCACTAAGTCGTGTCTGACTCTTTGCAACCCCATGGACTGTAGCCCACCAGGCTCCTCTGTCTGTAGGATTCTCCAGGTGAGAATACTAGAGTGGGCTGCCGTTTCCTTCTCCAGGGGATCTTCCCAGACCAGGGATCGAACCTGTGTTTCCTGCATTGCCGAAGGATTCTTTACCACGGAGCCACTAAGGAAGTTCTCATGGTTACCTTACATAGTGACAAAAAGCCCAGATAAATGTGGGAAATCATTGTCAGACTAGTAATATTAGCACAGAGGCTTTAATACTGTCCATCCAAAGGGAGCATAGAAATGTGTGGAGCACCAGAAGGAAGCCAGTCTAGGATTTTAAAAACTGCTAAAAGTGAACAACCCATAGAGACTGTTAACTCAACCAATCAGGAAATCACTCTGATTGAGTTTTGTCTATCTTCCTTTGATAGCTGAAGACATTTATGGTTTCCAAGAGTTCTGTTCTGAAGCAAGTTTCATGGAAACTATGGCTGATGCCAGCTTTTGGAGGCAGAAAAACTTCCCTGCCTGCCTTTGCTCACTTGCCTATGAGCTCAACTTGCCTATGAATTCAACTAACTAATTCTGGTACCAATAATTTCGTCACATTCAGTGGTCTGAGCTGGTTTTCTCATTCCACAGAGCAAGAGTAGTGGTTGTAAAACCGTTGGCTTTGGCTTCACAGTCATTGCTAAGGCTCTTTGCAAATTCCGTGTGAATATTGAGTTACTCAGAGGAAGACATTGATGATGAATGCTTTTTTCCCCCATAAATATTGGTTAATAAAGCTAGTTTCTGCAAATTTGAGAATGGCATCTTTACAAATTTCTAATATTCCTATTGAATAATTAAGTTCTCATGGTTATATTATTAGTAGCCATGGCCAGGGGAGTGCTCTTTATTTGGGACAAAATTGCATGTCTATGTCAGGAAAAGGCTCAGTAACAACCCTAGAAGTAGCTTCGTTGTGGCTTTGTCTTTCCTTATAAGGTGAATGATATGAAAACCAGGACATAAAATCTTTTCAAAATCAACATTTGGGGAAAGATATTGCAAGATGGCCCTAAAACAAAACTAAATACTTAAATGTGTAATGTCTTGTGGAAATGCTGCTGTGCTTTATTTTCCAATTTTGGGGTCTGCCTTGTGAATGCACTTGAATCGAGTGCTTGTATGCATCACAAAGTGTTTTTCACTGGACTTTCCTAATGAAAATGGTACCGTGCCCAAAGCAAATGCATAAGGCACCATAGTTACTTGTGAGCGTTTACACTGGGTACACCACAAGTAAAAATGTTTAATTTCCTGTGGACGATAGACTTTTTATGGTGACTGGCAGATACCGTGGTTCTTCATTGGGTGTTTTATTAATATGCAGTTGCATATCTACTTGAAATTGACCTTGAGTTTAGGCAACTGATGACTGTTCTGGGCCCTATGAATTTGTGGTTTAAAGCCAGATACCAATGAACGAAGAGCAGCTGGGGCAATTTGTAGTATACTGTTCCTGATAGTGTGGTTTTCATAACATCCCTCTAAAATAGAGAAACGACAGTCCCATTTTACGTGCGTATCCAGCGTGGAGTACTCTGATGGGTCCGGGGAGGATCTGTGTTCCCCTGAAGGGCCAGCCCCTGGGCAGCTTTAGTGGAGAGTGGTCTGCTGTCCAGGCCAAAGTTCACTAAGGTCAGGCCTTATCACAGAGAGCTGGGGAAAAGCTCTTTCATTAATACTCTTTGCAGAAGATGCTAGGCATTGGGGAGAGTGGGAGGGAAAATGTGAGAAGAAACAAGCTTGTGGAGACCATTATAAGAGCAAGCAGCTCAAGACAGGACTGTTTTGGAAAGAATCAACTTATCTTAAAGCCAGAGGTGAAGGGAATATGAATTGATTTATAGTTTGTGAAGATCTAGACATGATTTTGAAGGTGATGTCGTGGAGGGGGTAAAAAAAAAAAACCTTTGTGTATTGTTTAAAAGTTATCTGTATTATAGAACCTATAAAGTCATTTTTTATTTTTGACTTTATTATCCATTGGTGTTGGTTTCAGAAAACAAGCTTTGAAACTGACTCCTGTTGCCAGATTCTTTCTGCTTTCAAGCCTTTGGTTTTGATGGGAGTGTTTATTTTCAGTAAAAAGCTAAAAAGGAGCTTAGCTTTTCTACCCTTTTTGAACTTTGCAGGTGCATTTTCAGTTGTCAAGGTTCCAGACGTGTGCATTCCTAATAAACACAGTGTACGAAGCAGAAGAGCACACGTTGGGTGGATTTTGTAAGAGACCTCCCTGCCACTGGGTGGGAGAGAACAGAGCGGAGGAAGGGAGAGCTCTGGCTAGGAGGTCTCTGATTAGCTAGGAGTTGGCTTTACATGGGCCGTGGAAGCTTCCATGCCTTGAATCCTTTCCAGATAACCAAGCCGTCTCAAATATGTTGCAGAGAAGAGGGCAGGACCAACGGGACAGTCTTCAGTTTGGATATGATCACCGCCAATTTGAGCTTCTTAACGCTTAGTTAACCTTAAGAAAAACAGCATGAATATAGCCGGAAAAGAAACATGTAACAATTCACAAGGAGACATTTTTGTTCCTCCCTTAAAGCTAGTTGGGTGCTCGTAGCTGGCTTCCATGGTGTCCCTGTTCACCCCAGGGTGGCATCTGCAGCTCTGTCCCTCCCGTTCACTGGTCCGTCTCCCGCACTGGACGGTGAGCTCTGCTCTCTGTCACCCTGGCATCTGGCCCAGTCTCTGATGTGGGGTGAGTCTTTGATGAACACTTGAGTTTTGAGAGAGAGATAGATTTCAGCTCTGCCACTTACTTGCTGTGCTATTTAGGGATGTCATTTAATTTCTCCAAGCAGCATTTCTTTTCATCTCTAATTCCTGGATGATTGTGAGGGCTGAGTGAAATATGGTATATAAGGAGCCTCACTTGGAGCCTGGCGCCTAATAGGTGCTCAGGCTCATAGGCTTGACAAGTGTTCTTCAAATGCTGGTTTGCCAAGCTCAGAAGTTCCAGGGACTTGACTGGCATTCAAGGCTTTCTGCACCAGCTTATTCTGAATAGGTAACATGATGCTCTGTTGTTTTTTCAGACTGATCTCCTTCCAGTCCCAGGCCCAACTTGGCTCCAGGTTTTTGCTGGTATTGAAATTGAGCAGGACTCTACGATCCTTGCCTCCACCCTCCACCGGCCCCTGACCTTTGCTTGCCTTTTGTCTATGGAAAATTTTAGTCAAAGAATAAATTTAATCAGAGAAATGAGAAACACGGAAATCAGAGAAATGAGAAACACGGAAACAAAGAAAAAACAGTCAAAGGAGACTAAATAATAATAATGTAGTTAGTAACAATATTCAAGGACCTTTAGTTCTTTCTCAAGGGCTATAGATAGTATTCTGAGCCATATCCTGTGAGCTGTCTCATAAATACTAAACATGAGGTGGACAAGTCAACTACATGATGACCAGATTGTACTCAGGACATGAGCTGCCACAGTTCTGAGAACTGACTGCAAAGAAATGGGAACAAGTGGACCCTGGAACTGAAGAATAACTGTACCTAGATAACCAACACAATGCTGGTCAGACCACTGATGACCAGTTTGAAGATGACTGTCAGAGCTGATGATGCTGTTCCTGCCTGTAGCCCCCTCCCCACTACTATCTATAAAAGCTCCTGCGCACTGGTTGTCAATGTGGAGGGGTGCAGAGGGGGGAGTTGGCCTTTGGACACATGTCTGCCACCCTCCCCACCCCAGTTGCCGGCGTCTGAAATAAAGCAGACTTTCCTTCCCACCAGTCTGGCCTGTTTATTGGCTTTTGAGCAGTGAGCAGCCAGACCACACACCTTTCAGTAACAGCATCATTCATTCTAATTCTGGGCCATCTCTTTCCTCTAAGAGTCAAATATTGTTTTCCCCAACACCATCCCTCTTATAGCAACTGTACAGTCCTTCTTACCTACCATTTCGCTGATGCCTCATCCAAATTTCCACTCCCTTCTACAAAGGCTGGCAGTAACCTGATAGTTTCAACCACTATTTTTTTTTTTAATTGTAGTAGAAAAAAAAAACCAAAAACCCAAAGTGAAATTTACTGTTTTAAGGGTAGTGTTAAGTACATTCACATTTTTGTTCAGACAATCTCCTTAACTTTGTCATCTTGTGCATCTTGCAGATTTTGGGCAACCACGCATCAGGTATGCTATTGAAAGCATTCCCCCCCAGAATGAACTGTGTACAATGTTTAGATCATGAGTCTATAAATGCCTGTTCTTCTGTAGGACTGGGTTTTTATGTTTGGTTTTTTTTATACCATATCCCTCACTCATCACATTTCACTGGACATTGGGAGATATGCTGTATGTGTGTGATTCCTTCTACTAAGTTATAAGCTCTTTAAAGGTCAAGTGCCATGTCTTATTGCCTTTTATCCAGTGTAGTAATAAGTCATGTATTAGAGGCTAAGTACACATTCGAAATAAATTTAACAGATTCATTAACAGGCAAACAGACTGAGGCCATTGTCCCAGTAGATTAGTTGAGTCATGAGAGATTATCTCAACTCATTTTAAAATGTAAGTGCTGGCCATCGATTTGGACCACTGTAGCAATCAATACATTTCATATCCAAAATCTGAGATTACACAAGGCTTTAGACGTTCCAAAACCTGCTTTTAGATTGCTCAGCCACCATCGTGTTCTAATTCTGGCAAAACGCTCAAAGCACCGTGTAGGATATTACATCATTTCTGGAAGCATCTGGAACTTGCTAAATAAAAGCTGCTGGGAGGATGCCTTCTGTCATTGAGTGGAAAGCACCATAAGTGAAATCATCACCAGTATTGATCATGTGAGTTTCTACTGAAAACCCATGTGCCATTTTATATGCTGTTGCTTTAAGGCTGTCACTGGCGGCCCCTACCTTCTGCAGGAGAGGTTGGGTTGGAGGTCACGGCTGTTGGATCCATAGTTGGCCTTCAGACCTTCCAGAAAGGAAGGGAAGCAACCACCTGTTTTATTTTTCCCTTCCTTGGCTTAAGAGTCCCATGGAAAGCCTATTCCTATTAATTTGTTTTCTTTGACTGTTAATATATTTGAAAAAGGATTAAATGGAAATACTGTACTAAAATAGTAAAATAAAGAGACTTTGCAAAGCTCGCCAGAGATCTGAAGTTTACCTAGGGCCTCAGGGACCAGTATAGCTCAGCAGTGGAATTTTATTGTATGTATAATTTTCCCTAAAGATGCCTTCTTTGATTCTTTACAGTAAATGTGAAATTGGCTTCAGATTTTCAGCCTACAAATATGTTTTTAAAGGCATTTTAATCTTCTCTGGGTGATGAATGCCTTTGCAGACTGGCTAATAGGCACACGTCAGCACACATTTTGGTGGGTCCTTCTATTTTAAATTTCTTTTTGCATGTTGTCTTTGATCCTTCCACTTTGTACTTAGAGTTGGATTGCTTCTATAAAGCAAGTGGACAATTTCCCTTGATGTGGATCTTGGGAAAGCAGTCCAGAGTCATTTTCTCCCTCTGGTTTCTCATTTCCAAGCAACATGCTCCAGCAATATACGTTACTCCAAAACCTGTGGGACAGATTATCTACAGGGCCCCTTAATACCTTCGGAGCAGAAATAAATAAGCAACACACAAAGGCAGGGAAACAAGAATGCTTTAAGGAGAAAAGCACTCTAGAAGGGTGGTAACCTGTGAATACTCCCAGAAGGCGACTCTGGTGTGTTAGCCCACATGGAGTCCTGCTGCTGTTGTTTGCCGAATTGAATGAAAGGACATTTGTTTTGTTTCTTGGAGAATGTTTTCTAGTAAACACTTTGCCAGAAACCCAGGTTCTTCTCACCCAACCGAGAGAGTTTTTATTAGGGAGAATAGCGTCCCTTCCTACACAGAATTAGAAAAAAAAAAAAAAAAACTAAAAAACTAGCTCCTTGTCAAACTTTGTTCAACTTTTAGGATTTTTTTTTTATTCTTATCTGTTTCTCTTAAGTTATTGCCTTGCATCCATAGCTCATGGATTTTCATTGGTTAAGTGGTTATTCGTTACTTCTATAAACATTTAAGTCTATGCTTTTATCATCAGAGCTACATCCCACAAATTGTAATATGGTATTTCCATAATTGTTCAGTACGGAAAGGAGTAAATCAAGGCTATAAATTATCACCCTGCTTATTTAACTTTTATGCATCACGCTAATTGCTGGGCTAGATGACTCACAAGCTGATATCAAGATTGCCAGAAGAAATATCAACAACCTCAGATATGCAGATGATACCACTATAATGGCAGGAAGCGATGAGGAACTAAACTGCCTCTTGAAGGTGAAAGAGCAGAGTGAAAAAGTTGGCTTAAAGCTCAGCATTCAAGAAACTAAGATCATGGCATCCAGTCCCATCATCACTTCATGACAAATAGATGGGGAAACAACGGAAACAGTTGACAGACTATTTTCTTTGGCTCCAAAATCACTGCGGATGGTGACTGCAGCCATGAAATTAGAAGACACTTGCTCCTTGGAGGAAAAGCTATGACCAACCTAGATAGCATACTAAGAAACAGAGAGATCACTTTGCCAACAAAGGTCCATCTAGTCAAAACTATGGTTTTTCCAGTAATCATGTGCAGATGTGAGAGCTGAACTATAAAGGAGGCTGAGTGCCCAAGAATTGATGTTCCGAACTGTGGTGCTGGAGAAGACTCTTGAGAGTCCCTTGGACAGCAAGGAGATCAAACCAATCAATCCTAAAGGAAATCAACCCTGAATATTCATTGGAAAGATAGATGCTGACGCTTCAATATTTTGGCCATCGATGTGAAGAGCCAGTTCAATGGAAAAGACCCTGATGCTGGGAAAGATTGAGGGCAAGAGGAGAAGTGGGCAACAGAGGATGAGATGGTTGGATGGCATCACCAACTCAATGCATGTGAGTTTATGCAAGACTCTGGAAGACAGTGAAGAACAGGGAAGCCTGGCATGCTGAAGTTTATGGGGTTGCAAAGAGTTGGACAGGACTTAGCAACTGAAGAACAACAACAAATAGAGCATTTTAAAGTTTCAATTATTTTTTTCACTGACCCATGAGTTATTTAGAAGTGGATTTTAAAGTCATACTTGTTTGGGGAAGGTTATCTATATTATTGGTTTCTCATTTTTTCCTTTCTGATTTGAATGATATAACATTTGATATTGAGATTTGTTTTGTGGCATTACTATAACGTCATAGGGCTTCTCTCATAGCTCAGTTGGTAAAGAATCTGCCTGCAATGCAGGAAACCCTGGTTCAATTCCTGGATTGGGAAGATCCCTTGGAGAAGGGAAAGGCTACCCACTCCAGTATTCTGGCCTGGAGAATTCCATGGACTGTATAGTCCATGGGGTGGCAAAGAGTCGGACACGACTGAGCGACTTTCACGTTCATCTTTCATAAGTAATCCATAGATGTTTGAGAATAAAGTATATTTGCTTGTCTCCATTAGACCAAGCTTATGATTAGAAAAGATTTTCAGTCTTTTCTCTCTAGGCTGAATGTCCTGTTGTCTGATCAGTTTCTGAGAAAGATGAGTTAAAATTAGTCTTTATGTCTGTGGATTGAGTGTAAGTTGAGGTTATCATATTAGACACACACAAGTACAAAACTGTCTTCTTGGGCAATAGTCCATGTTGCAGTTTATTTTATCCCTAAAAATGATTTTTCCGGATTTATTTTGACTTTGCTTGATATATATTTAGTATCCATTTACTTTCAATCTTGGATGTTTTTAGTTTTAAATGTTTTGCTTTTAGCATTCAGATAAAATTTGAATATCCAACTTGGGAACCACTGTATTTCAAAAAGTGACTTATTTGGTACTTTTTCATTTGGAGTATAGCTGATTTGCAATGATGGGCTGCCATCTCTGGGGTCGCACAGAGTCAGACATGACTGAAGCGACTTAGCAGCAGCAGCAGCAGCCAATCTCTGCTGTACAGCAAAATGACTCAATTTTACACATAGATACATTCTTTTCTATATTCTTTTCCATTATGGTTTATCACAGGATATCGGATACAGTTCCCTGTGCTCTACAGTAGGACCTTGTTGTTTATCCATCCTATATATAATGGTTTGCATCTACCAACTCCAAACTCCCAGACCATCATTCTCCCCTGCCTCCCACCACCCTGGCAACCACAAGTCTCTTCCCTATGGCTGAGTCTGTTTCTGTTTTGTAGATAGGTTTATTTGTGCCACATTTTAGACTTCTATTCATCTTGCTTTATGTTTGAATCCTTTATTTCTCCGTTTTTACCTTCTATCAGTAGGATCAATTAAGTTTTGGATATATCTTTTTCCTCTGCTGATTCTGAAATATTATGGACTATTTCTATACTTGAAAAAAATTTGTATACCACAGAAGGTTTCCCATGGACAGAAACTCCAGCACTGTTATCTTCTGGATATGGTCGAAGTCCGCTGCAGCCACAGGAAAGGGACCTCAAAGCCTGCGGTGCTTTACTCAGTCTGGGAAGGGGCAGCTGAACACTTTTGCCCTGTCCTGCGTGGCACCACTTTTCTGGCCTCCTATTTCTCTCCTTTTAACAATGATCCTTACATTTCTCACAGGCATACTTAACAAGCCTAAAATTGATCCCCTCTGCCACTTTTGTCTTCAATGATGCAATGTCTTAGAACGCCACTGTATCCTACGTGGGACTGTACCTCAGTGTTTTACAACCATCTTGCTTTTGTGAAACCCAAGTTAGTTGTTAAAATTTTTGTTTTGATTAACCAAATCTTTAGATTTATGCTGTGTTTTTAAGTTTCTCTGTTCACTGTTGCGTCTTACATCTCTTTGAATTTCCTCTTTCTGAATTATATCTTTAAGAAGATCTGACAGTGAATGTCTACTGTGATAACTCCTTTTGTGCTTTGAAATGAATGCACGTTTATTTTGCCTTGATATTTAAATGGTAGTTCAGTGGAATTAAAAAAAAATCTTGGCCGACAGTTATTTGAGGATGTTATTCTATTCTGTTATCTTCAATTGTTGTGGCTTAGAAGTTGGCTGGAACTTAGCTGTTTGGTTATCCAGGCTGAGTGCCATCTTTTTCCTATATGGTTGCTTTTAAGAGCAGTTTTACCTTAATGAGTTTAGATTTGGATCTCATTTAACTATTTCTACTCAAAGCTTGTTTTGTTTCCTAAATCTTAGGATTCACATTTTGAATCAATTTGGGATAATTTTTATCCATTATTCTCTTTGACCACTACTTCTCTCTTGTTCTTTCTTATCTCTCCTGAAAATGTATTTGTCATACTTTGTCATTCTGTCGTCCATGTCAGTCAACTTCTCATATTTTCCAAGTCTTTATTTTGCATTCTGGATAATTTCCTCAAACTTATCATCCACTTTACCAATCTTCTCCTCAGCTGTGTTTATTAATGTGTTTCCCATTGAGTATTTTAATTTGCTGTGATAATTGTCATTTCTAGAAGTGGGATTAGGTTCTTTTTCAAGCTTGTTTTCTCTTGGGAGTTTTTTTCTGACTTTTTTCTTTTATATGTTTAACCATAATACATATATTTTATAATTTATGCCTGAAATTCTTGGAGTCTAATTCTGCCCTGCATTATATATACTATATCAGGATGGACTGTACTTTAAATTTCATATTCTGTTTGTCTTCAACAGACTTTCTGGCAGTACTATTGTGGGGCATGGGTTGTGAACAGGTTTCTGTGGAATAGGCTTTTGTTTGCTTTTGCCACGTGTCCGTGGATATTTCAGACCAGTTCCAATTTTTAAATTCACTTCTTGGCATGAGTGCTCTATGAACATGTATATGGTATAGAGGGCAACTCCAAACTGGAACTACTGTATCGTACAGGTCTGCCGTCGCACATTCATAAGGACAACTGTACCTTCTACCCCAAACCCAGCTCAAGAGAGACCAGCTTTCTCTTCTTGATAGGTATTGGCACACAGCTAAAGTAATTTGCCTTTCTTTTATACTTGGCCCTTGGAAATTTCCATTACTCCCTTGCAAGCTCAGAAAGGATGTTTGTTCTACTGCTTAGAATTTAGTAGCAAGACCTTATAGGGAAACTGTATGTGCCAAGTGACAGAACCAGAAGTCTGGGGGGAGTCGTTTTCATGTACATTTGAATCTTGAAGGATAGGGTTAGAGGTGCTGGCCCTCCAAGCAGTCAGAAATCTGTGTATGATTTTATAGCTGGCCCTCCAGCTCCAGGGTTCCAAATCCATGGGTTCAACTAACTATGGATAGTGTGATAGTGTTAGTTGCTCAGCCATGGCAACCCCATGGACTGTGGTCTGCCAGGCTTCTCTGTCCATGGAATTAATTCTCCAGGCAAGAATACTAGAGTGGGTAGCCATTCCCTTCTCCAGAGGCCCTTTCTGACCCAGGGTTGAATCCAGGTCTCCTGCATTGCAGGCAGACTTTTACCATCTGAGCCTCTAGTACTGTAGTTCATATTTATTGGAAAAAATCTGTATATAAATGTACCTGTGCAGTTCAATCTTGTGCTCTTTGAGTCGACTGTATTTAAAATAAAACATATAGCAAACATTATCTCTGATGTGGAATAATTTCAGTGTACCATTTACATGCAATGGATTTTAGAATGTGAAATATTTGAAAATTAAAGATCTATTTAATTAGTTCATTCTTTAAAACTACTTGTGAACTCTTTCTAGATTTGCATCAAATATTTCTTGGGACCATTTTCATTAAATACCAAATCCTGTTTTGGGAATCTTGAAGATAGTAATTGTGGAATAAAAGGAACAGTCTATCTGTGTATTCATCAAAGCTCTTTTAAGAACAAATACGAGAAATTCACTCCAGTATTCTTGCCTGGAGAATCCCATGGACAGAGGAGCCTGGCAGGCTATAGTCCAGAGAGTTGCAAAGAGTTGAACATGACTAAAGCAACTTAGCACACATGAGAAATTCAACTCCAAATGGCTTAAGTAGAAAGAAATATTTATTGATTCAGATAGCTAAAAAATCCTGGGATTTATTGTCCAAGCACAGCTAGACTGACATGCTCAGAAAATGTAATTGAAGTCAGTCTCTTTTAATCTCGTTTCTACTTTTTTTTTAAAAATGTGTTGGCTTTACTTTCATTTGAATTCTCTCCTTATGGTGGCAAGATGTTTTCCAACAGCTCCAGTTAAATAGAACTTCTCTTTCCCAATTGAGCAATCTCCTGGGACTGTGGCTTACCGACCCATCTTAGGTCATCTGCCCATCCCTGGTCAGTTGAAGTGGCTGAGGGATGATGTGCTCTGATTGACCTTGCCCCTGGAGTTGAGGAATAGGGTTAGCGTTGGTCAAACTGTGTGGGCTGAGAATGGAGGAGAATGATGCTCTGAGAGGAAAATTGAGATTCTGTCATCAGAGAAGATGGGAGTGAAGACTGTCCTCCATACCCTAATTGCTTGTTTGTGTTTGCTCTTCCTTTCAGGACAGTGTTGAGTTTAGAAACATCTGCAGTCATTTGACTCTACAAACTGAAGGACAGCAGTTTGACAGAGATATGAATGCTGCCCACCAGCCAGTGTCTGAAAACGATAGTCGAGAAGCTGATTCAGTCACTTGCTAATCTTCCTTCTGATGCCCACATGGTAGCCTGTGCTTCCTGGAGACAGATCTTACAGAATCTCCCTGACATATGAGTATTCAAGATGCTGGAATTAAAACAACGGCGAGCACTGCTTAGAGAACTGGAGAATACCTTAGTTCCCGAGTAAATCAGCAGACAGTGGATGCTTTTATTCCAGTGAGGAGACACTTGATAGCATACATAGCAGTCTGACCAGTGGCATTTGTGCCCTTTGGAATTACAGCATGTTGGTGAAAATTTTTTAAAGCAGTAGTTCACATTTTTAAGTGTGCTAACACGTTTGCTGACTTTTTGATTGAAATATATTCAACTTCGTGGAGCTAATTAGATTATATATGTATATACATTTATGAATTTATATTAAATATTAATTTTAATTGAATGACACCTTTAGTCTATATTCATATTAATGTTGGCCTATGAGGTTTAATGGGGCTTCCCTGATGGCTAGTGATAAAGAATTCGCCTGCAATGCAGGAGGCGCAGGAGACACAGGTTCAATCCCTGGGTCAGGAAGATCCCTGGAGAAGGAAATGGCAACCCACTCCATTCTTGCCTGAAGAATCCCAAGGACAGAGGAGCCTGGCAGGCTATAGTCCATGGGGTCCCAAAGAGTTGGACATGACTGAAGTGACTGAGCACACGTGGGGTTTAATATAGTTATTTGTATGATTAAAGCTCCATGGTTCTTAACATTATTTTGAATAAACAGAATGTTCGATAACTGATATGTCCTACGTACTGAACACTTCATTTTATGTTATGAAAATGATCTTTGAAGGTTGAAGGACTACAAACACATGTGTCAGTAATTGAGCTCCAATCCTGGCATTAATAACTTGCTGTCGGGCAGGGGAGAGCTGCTTCTAAACTTTGTGCTTTCGTATACTGGTTTCTAAATTTGAAATGATAATGAGCTATGAAGTACCAAGACTATATAATATGTAAATACAAAGTACAGTATTATTAAAGTCTCATGTGAAAACATCTAGCTCCTCGTGCTCTTTCTAAACATTCCCCGTGAAGTAGGAAATTCTGGTGAAAAAAAGGAGGGAGTGGATATACTAGCAAATTTCCCTAAACATTTAGGCCTAGGAAAAGAGAGTAACTTTTTGCAACAACAATAATCTGTGCATGCTTTGTTGTTGCTGTTTAAGTCGCTAAGTGGTGTCCAACTCTTTGCGACCCCATGGACTGTAGCCCGCTAGGCTCCTCTGTCCGTGGGATTCCCCAGGCAAGAATACTGGAGTGGGTTACCATTTCATTCTCCAGGGATCTTCTCAACCCAGGGATCGAACCAGCATCTGGTTGGCAGGTGGATTCTTTACCATTGAGTCACCTGGGAAGCCCCCTGCATGTGCTTAGGGAAAACTAATTTTCCTGTTGTTTAATGATGACTGTGTTGAGAACAAAAGTAAATCGAAATTCTGCTTTTCTCTTCAAGTTTTAGCAGAAACAGCTTTAGATTTTTTTTTAAAGAGTATAATGTATACATGTAACTTATTTTCTGAGGAATTGTAAACTGGGTTTGTATGGTAAGACTATATCTAGCTCCTCTGCCCGTGGTATTTCTCAGGCAAGAATACTGGAGTGGGTTGTCATTTCCTTTTCCAAGGGATCTTCCCAGCCCAGGGATCAAACTTGGGTCTCCAGCATTGCTGGCAGATTCTTTACCATCTGAGCCACTAGGGAAGCCCCGTTTAAAAAATTAGGTGATAATAATAATCAGAGCCTTCACAGGGTGAGCTGCCTGTTGACATCTGGATTTTGGACTCCTCATCCCCAGAACTGTGAGAATAAAGTTTTGCTGTTTTAAAGCACCCAGTTTGTAATAACTTGTTGCAGCAGTGATAAGAAATGAATACACCTGTCTTTCCTCACTGGCAAATAAGCACCAGAATGTTGTGCACGGCAATATCTCCAGTGCTGCACAAGCCTGGTATAGAGCAGTAGCCCCATACATGTCTGATGAATGAAGACATACAAGTCATGTGGTTAGTCCTTTCAGCTGCTTTGTTTGTTCTTTCATTTGTTTGTTTTTTATGGAGGAATTTGATTTCTCCAGAAATCCCCCAACTCTTATGTATCTTTTGGTAAATATCTAAATTCAAAGAAAAAAGTTAAAATGAGGTGAAAGTTGCTCAGTCGTGTCCAACTCTTGGTGACCCCATAGACTGTAGCCCGCCACCCTCCTCTGTCCATAGAATTCTCCAGGCAAGAATACTGGAGTGGGAAGCCGTTCCCTTCTCCAGGGGATTTTCCCGACCCAGGGATTGAACCCAGACAGACTCCTTACTATCTGAGAAATAAGTTAAAAGGACAGTATTAAGGGTTAAAACAATCAGCACATTTTGATCAGGTGTTGAGTTTTAAAGTTATGCAGCTATCATTCAATAAATGGTTAATAACTATGATGATCATCATTAATAACTATGATGGCATCACTGATTCAATGGACATGAACTTGGGCAAACTCTGGGAGATAGTGAAGGACAGGGAAGCCTGGTGTGCTGCAGTCCATGGGGTCGCGAAGAGTCAGACTTGACGTGGTGACTGAACAACAAAAGGACAGCTAGGATGATCGTCTTAATAGTGACTGGGCCAGCCTAGGACACTCAGAAGAGTAGGGTCTTTTTTCTTTTCTCCTTTACCCTAAAGCTGCATAAATGTGCCTTTAAAGGTACATTTTAAAACTTTATTACTGTGGACTATTTTCTTCCGCAGCCATGGCACCATCATCATGCTTAATAGAAGTTTCTACATTTTTGTGGTTCCAGCAAAGTTTGGGGGACATTTGGTCATCTTGGAGACAGGCTGTGTGTGTGTGTGTGTGTGTGTGTATGTGTTTCATTTCATACCATGTAGCACCTTGAACAAGCGTGACACTTGCATCAGGGTAGTTTGAGGGTATCTTCATAACGCTGAGAAAAATTTGAGTCATCTGATAATTTCTTTGTTGGATTTCCTTAGATACTGAACCCCCCCATTCCCCTGGACTCTTATGTTTGTATGCTCTATAACAGTAGATTTCTGGAAGCATATTTGCCTGTGGATTAAAAATAGGGGCCATGTTGAGGGCTTTAAGCAGAGCTGGACAGACAAGTGACAAGGTCATACCTACAACCCTTTCTCTTGTCCCTAGATACTCTCCTCACTCTTTTCTTTGCTTTTCTGGAAGCTCCGCCAGGTCCCAGCTTGGCCTGATCCTACAGCCTTTGACTGCACGCCTTCTGCTCATACAGAAGCCATCTTCGCGTTCCTCTGGCTGTGTTCCATTTTCTTTGGCCTCCTCAGGATCAGTTCTCTTCTCTCATTTAACTGCTCTTACTCTTCTTACAGCTTCTCCCCAAAGTGGGTTAATTTCCTTGGTTTAAATGAAGGCCACTAAAGGGTAGGAAATCATTCAGTTACTAGTTCTGTGCAGAACGCAAGACTATAAGAATCATATCTTTCACATCTAAAGAGTCTCTGAAACAGTTGGCCCCATTCTCCATTGTTCCTTATGCTCTGATTCCAGATACTTATGCAGTAAATCTATCTCAGAGGAGTGTCAGTTCTGTGGATTCATGAGTTCCAAGACACTAAATTCAGCAGAACTTTGAATAAGAGGTATTCTGCATAATCTGGGTATCTGCACCAAGGATCCCAGTGTTCCTTTCTACAGCCAAAAAATTACCACCATCCTAGTTTCACTTAGCTCACATCAGAACCGAAAGTCGAGGCTGTTGTAGTCCTGGTGTATGTTACCAGAGAGCTTGCTTCTATCTGATGCCTTCCGTGCTGCTGCACTCAATGGAAGTGATATTTAAAGCTGAGCCCTGGTTTATAAATTTCTATTCTTATAGACAAGTTCATACTTACTCCACACTTACAGTTGTAAGTCAGGAGACAGTTTCAAGGTTGACAGGAATCTTTCCCAGGACAGAAGTAACACTAATTTGTTCCTCTTGCCTTGATAAAGACTTCGTTATCATCATGGCTTCATTTTCTTTTTCCTTAAGGAAGCATTATGAAATGTCTGTGGAGTGTAGAGGGTATCTGATGGAAAAATAAATTCACAGGGATCTGAGAAACATGTTGCCAAAGACAGTGTTGGCTTAAGTTGTTACAGAGAGGAGAGATGAGGTTACATAAATGTCCTTCCCTTTCCTGCCTGTGTAATCTAGTTCTAAATGTGATGGAGGCATATAGGGGCACAGCACATGCTTAGAACATGTGTGTGTGTGTGTGTGTGTGTCTGTGTGTGTCTTTGTGTCTGGGCTAGAGGAAGGGAGGTCAGGGGAGGAAGAATACCTGAGCCTGGTGTTATAAGCCTAAACACAAAGAAAGCAGTGGGATAACTTGGAAGATGAAGAAGTCATCAAATGAATTTGATTGGTTTATTGATTTGATCAAATAAAAAACATAGTGCTCCTCACACTTGAAACCTTTCGAGCCGTTTGATTATCTGCATATAGCTGATGTGACAGCTATCCTCAAAATCTGTCTCCATCTCTTCTCATCTCTCAGCCTCTCACTCTGTCTTGGACCATCATGCATAAAGTTATTAACTGCATAATGCTTTGTATCTAAACATCCTCATATATAACTAAAGATAAGAGCTATTGGTCTTTGATTCTTTTCTCTCGATTTTTCTTGGGTTTCCTTGCCTCTCTTAGAGTCTCAGTTAAATAACTGTTAGACATATATTTCCTGTGTAACTCAAAATTGAACTAAATGTGTATATAGTAGGAATACTGTTCACACTCACATAGGGTAAATAGTCATACTTAGGATGTGAATAAAGCTCCTCTATCCACTTTCTTGTCTATTGGCAATTTTGATAGAAAGACAAAAAGAATAAGATAAACCTTGCTGATGTAATTTTCTTCACACTTTTGTTTGTTTGATTAAAATTAGTTGATACAATACCTATACTACCCTATATTATGAAATTCTATGCTTTTTTTTTTTGGTAGCCACTTCAAGAATATTTCCTGTTTTGAAATTAAATTTTTGAATTTTCCATTAAAAAGGTAGCTTTGCTGCTTTTCAAGTATCAGGAGTGCTTAAGTTAATAGGGCTGGAATTACTGCCATGAGACTGTACTGAATGTTGTTCTGCTCCTGTTCCCAGGTCTTGCTTCTTCTGGAATACTGCATTGTCAAGTCACAAACATTCACAAAGTTAGGTGCATCCTAAGTGGGTCCATGGGCTTATTTACTTCAAATTTAGCCAAAGGATCAATAAATATACATTCTTATCTAACTTGGGCCTAACTCTAGTGCAAATCACCATCTTGTCTAGATGGAAGAGACAATGGGTCCATTGTTTCTAGGTGTTTTGATGACTGAAACTGCTCAATAGTTGATCTAATTAGGATAGAAATTATAGGAAGAGAGTTGACAACAAATCCAATCAATTTAGCAGGAGTGTGTGTGTGTGTGTGTGTGCTCGTGATTTCCTGTATCAATAAACATATGACTTCCAAGTGTCCTCTCACACTTTCCTTTACCCATTTCAGTAGTTTAATATCAATAGGTTGAAAAGATCTTTGAGTGGAGGTATTTTTCTATTAACAATGTGTGCAGGTTAAGTTGCTTCAGTCGTGTCTGACTCTTTGCAACCATAGGGACTGTAGTGCTCCAGGATCCTTTGTCCCTGGGATTCTTCAGGCAAGAATAGTGGAGTGGGTTACCATACCCTCCTCCAGGAGATCTTCCCGACATAGGGATTGAACCCACATCGCTTGTGGCTCCTGCATTGAAGGTGGATTCTTTACCACTGAGCCACCAGGGAAGCCCTCTATTAATAATTAAAGTGAAAGCGAAGTCACTCAGTCATGTCCGACTCTTTGCGATCCCATGGACTGTAGCCTAACATATTCCTCTGTCCGTGGGATTTTCCAGGCAAGGGTACTAGAGTGGGTATCCATAAAAACAAGAAATTCCAGGATAACACCCCGTTGAAAGTAATGATTACATACCTAACATGTTCCTAAATGGGATTTTTGAGTACTAGTTATCATATCATAATTTTCCAGAGGTCTTTTCATTAAAGGTTATAAAACTGTTCATTGCAAATAAATGAGTTTCTGGGAAAATGAAAGTAGCCCTTGGCAAAGCAGTAAGACTAGTGAAGAATAGAGTTTGCCAAGTAAAATGCTCAGGAGCTTTTATGTGTATCCTGATAACTTGTTACATATGCATCTACTTATTTTTAACCTTTTATTTTAAAATAATTATAAATTAATATATTATTCAAAGACTGTAGATTCATATATAAAGTTGCCATATATATTGTATGGGGTATCGTAAACTCTTCACTCAATTTTCCCCATGATGATATATGACTATAGAAAAACTATATTATGCTATAATTCCAGATTTTGTGATGCTTACAACGTTTTCCAATTTTTTGCAACATTCTTAACATTCTCTCTTCCTAAATAATACTTACTTTTTGGCTTAAAAAAATAGCAAAACCAGGAAACTGACATTGGTACAATGGTACTAACCAGATTACAAACATTATTCAGTTTTTATCAGTCTCTACATGTACTGTTGTGTAGTTAGTAGTTAGTAGTTCTATGGAATTTGATTCTAGGTAGAGATTTCTGTAATCACTACAGTCAAAACTGAACTGTCCCAAGACCTGTACTCTGAAAACTATCAGATACTATAAGATGAAAGAAAGCATGACACAAACACGTGGGAAGATATATCATGTTCTTAGACTGGAAGAATCAATATTGTCAAAATGATTATACTACCCAAGGCAATCGACAGATTCAATGCAATCCCTATCAAATTACCAATGCCATTTTCTGCAGATCTAGAACAAAAATCTTAAAGTTTGTGTGGAAACATAAAAGATCCCAAATAGCCAACGCTATCTTGAGAGACAAAAATGGAGTTCTAGGAATCAGGCTCCCTGATTCAGGCTCCCTGACTTCATACTATACTATAAGGCAGAATAATGAAAATGATGTTGCACTGGCACAAAGACAGACTTACAATGGAATAGGATAGAAAGCTCAGAAATAAACCCCTGAACCTGATGTCAATTATGGCATCCAGTCCCATCACTTCATGGCAAACAGAAGGGGGAAAAGTGGAAATAGTGACAGAGTTTATTTTCTTGGGCTCCAAAATCACTGTGGATGGTGACTGCAGCCAAAAAATTAAAAGACACTTGCTCCTTGGAAGAAAAGCTATGACAAACCTAGACAATGTATTAAAAAGCAGAGACGTTACTGTGCCAACAGAAGTCTGTATGGTCAAAGCTATGCTTTTTCCACTAGTCATGTATGGATGTGAGAGATGGAGCATAAAGAAGGCTGAGCATCGAAGAACTGATGTTTTTGAACCGTGTAGTTGGAGAAGACTCTTGATAGTCCCTTGGACAGCAAGGAGGTCAAAGCAGTCAATCCTAAAGGAAATCAACCCTGAATATTCATTGGAAGGACTGACGCTGAAGCAGAAGCTCCAATATTTTGTCCACCTGATGCAAAGAGCTGACTCTGGAAAAGACCCAGATGCTGGGGAAAATTGAGAGTGACAGGAAAAGGGGGCAACAGATGATGAGATGGTTGGATGGCATCACTGACTCAATGAGTTTGAGCAAACTCATGGAGATAGTGAAGGACACAAAAGCCTCGCGTGCTGCAATCCATCAAGTTGCAAAGAGTTGGACATGATTTAGCAACTGAACAAAAATGGTCAATTAATTCATGACAAAGGAGGCAAGAATACACAATGGAGAAAAAAGCAGTCTCTTCAGTAAGTCATGTTGGGAAAACTGGACAGCTGCATGTACAAGAAAGAAATGAGAATTCTCTAATACCATGCACAAAAATAAATGCAAAATGGACTAAAGACCTAAATGCAAGACTGGATACTATAAAACATAAATTGCAGCAATATCTTTTTGGATCTTAGAGTAATAAAAATAAAAACAAAAATAAACAAATGGGACCTTGTTAAACTTATAAGCTTTTGCACAGCAAAGGAAACTATAAACAAAATGAAAAGATAACCCACAGAATGGGGAAAATATTTGCAAACAATGCAAGGGATTAATCTCCAAAATGTACAATCAGCTCATGCAGCTCTAAAGCAAAAAACAGCCCAATCAAAAAATGAACAGAAGATCTAAACAGACATTTCTCCAAAGAAGACATACAGATGGTCAAAAAAACACTGAAAAGATGTTCAGTGTCACTACTGTTAGAGAAATGCAAATCCAAACTACAAGGGGGTATTATTTCACACTGCTCAGAATGGCCATCATCAAAAAGTCTATGAACAAGAAATGCTGGAGAGGGTGTGGAGAAAAGGGAACCATCCTACACTGTTGGTGGGAATGTAAATTGACACAGCCAGTATGGAGAACAGTATGGAGGTTCCTTAAAAGCTAAAAACAGATCTACCATGTGATCCAGCAATCCCACTCCTGGGCATGTATCTGGAGAAAATTACCCTCAGAAAATATACATGCACCCCAATGTTTATTGCACCACTATTTACAATAGCCAAGACATGGAAGCAACCTAAATGTTCATTGACAGAGGAACAGATAAAGAAAATGTGATACATATATACAATGGAATAATACTCATAAAAAGAGTGAATAATACCATTTGTAGCAACATGAGTGGGCCTAGAGGTTTTTATACTAAGCGAAGTTAAGTCAGAGGAAGATAAATATCATATGATATCACTTATATGTGGGATCTAGAGAAATGATACAAATGAACTTATTTACAAAATAGAGTCACAGACTTAAAAAACAAACTATGATTACCAAAAGGGAGTTTGGGATTAATACATATACACTACTATATATAAAATAATCAGCAAGGACATTTAGTACAGGGAACTATAGTTAATGCTCTGTAATAACCTATATGGGAAAATGATCTGAAAAAAATAGACTTAAGTCATAAATCACTTTCCTGTACATCTAAAACTAACACAACATTGTAAATCAAATGTACTCCAATAAAAAAAAAGACAAACTGTTCCATTACTCCAAGGAACATACCAATAAACATTCACTTATATGAAGAAAAATAAACAACATAATTTATATGACTAAATTAAAGTTCAATTTACTTGCAGGAACTACATTAGTTCTCAAAAATGTATATAGGGATGGACGGATGGAGGGATAGATGGTCTGGTTGCTCAGCGCTCCACCAGTATTGGTCCGCTTAACCTAAGACTGGATTGGTTTGTAGAGGAGAGCTAAGGACTCATGGATTCAACTTCTGTTTGTTTCTTTTTCTTGTCTTCAAAATTCATTTTCTAAATAAAAGAGTTTTGTAAAACCCATTCTGGACATTCTGCCAAGTTGATAAGCTCTTGGTAACAAAAATGACCACCATGAAAATCTTCATCAAAATCATCAAATAAGAGCATTCTCTTACTTTGGGTTGACAGAATGAAATTTCCACATGTGAATTCTTTTCTTAAATCCATATGACAAAATCATGAGGTAAATATTTCCAAATGTGCCCCTGTCCCTTTAAATGAATTCATTTATTTTCACTTCACAACAGACCCCTACAAATATTTAGTGGTGACAATGACCTCACCCAGATAGATACAGAGCCGGTCTTTTCCCTTTTTAATGAGTTTTTCTGTATCTTAAACTAGGCTGTAAAATATTGCTCATTTGATCGCCTATCAGGTGTACATGTTTGCTAATTTAAAAACTTTCCATGTTGAAGTTTAATTTAAATATATATTGCTTAAAATGTCACTTTTGTGTTCTTTTTGTCTTTCTAGACATTAAATATAGAAGTTCAAGGTCTTTAATATAAACTGGTTATTTATTTCAAAGATCAAAATATGACATTTGCTATTTCATTTTAAAATTGATGAGAACACATTTGTAGAAAGAAATACCTCCTAGAAATTCTATTTCAATCTAATTAGAGAGAAAAGTGGTATTCTTCATATAAAAAAAGTAAATCATGGAAAATAAATAGAACTTAACCAAAGTAATGCATATCTCCTAAGATGGCTGAGGCATAAAACACAGCACTTCTTTGTTTTACCATGTAATTTCAGGATCTCTTCAATATGTAAATCAAAGACCTCTATCATTTACCCCAAAGTGTTTATACATTCTTATGTTGGATAAAAATTATGGAGACTTTTCAGGTTAATGTGCAGAAAGAAATGGCCATCCACTCTAGTATTATTCCCTGGAGAATTCCATGGATAGAGGACCCTGGAGAGCTACAAGTCCATAGGGTTGTGAAGAGTCAGAGACTGTTGACTAACTACCAGTTGTTAAAGGGAGTGTATTTAAACCCATAGTTATCCTTCTTTCCAAGGCTTGCAGCAATTTTGGTCAAACTCAGACATATCAGTATAAGTACATTTCACATGACATAGCTATCATACCACCAACCTGAAGAGTTCTGATAATTGTAGCTTACTCTGAGAATAAAAGAATTCATTTAGTTTTTTATCTTTTAGAGAATTTGGCTTGTCACCTGCAATAGGTTGAATCAAACTTTGAACAGAAGTTTTAAGGTATATATAAATATACGTATTTTTTCTCATTCATTCTACAGCTTTAGCTATGTTCCAGATTTTTCTCCATTACTTTAAATATCTACCTATCTATGAACTAGAGTTATACATGTAAAACTACATACAACTATTCACATATATCAACAAGCTACATACACCCTCAATCCCAACTGTGACTGATTGAAAAGCATTTGTTTTTAATTCTGCAGACTGAAGTTTATGCCTTTCTGCTGAACTGGCTGATTGTAGTGTCCTGTAATAGACCTGAGGTCCTTCATAACTGCTTTTCTTGTGCTCAGAAGTAAACTGTTTATCTTACCATGGCCTTTCTTGTTCTTTACCCTACATCTTTTGTTTTTTGTTTTTTAGTCATTAAGTCATGTCTGACTCTTTTGTGACCCCACAGACTGTAGCCCAACAGGCTCCTCTGTCCATGGGATTCTCCAGGTGAAAATACTGGAGTGGATTGCCATTTCCTTTTCCAGGGGATCTTCCTGACCCAGGGATTGAACCCATGTCTCCTGTGTCTCCTGCATTGGCAGTTGGATTCTTTATCGCTGCACCACCTACATCTCTATGTACAGACGAAAACTCATCTTTGAAAACATTATCTATGTGTATACATCAACTTTCAAAGGGCAATTCTATTGAAAAACGGGTTCCACTACTGAAAACAAAAGTGAAAAAACAACACACAAATACCGTAAAGAAATGAATAAAAAGCAAACCAAAAAACAGATAAACACCAATTCTTTTCATCTTACAGGTTTTTTAAACACGAGGCCAGAGAATCTGAGCAACTTTTCTTCAAGTACAGAGACCAATCCGGTTCTCCCGACTCTTCATTCAGCCTTCCTGCTGTTAAGCCTCATGGCTAAAGCACAGGCTGTTGGAGTAGCTGTCTTTCTCTACTTGGCTTGGGGCTACCAGGCCATGTGGCTCAGATGAATGGCTGATGAAAGGTGAGAGGGGCATTAATGCTTAGCTCCCTGGAGGGGATCTATTTTCTCCATGGGCCTGACCACAGAGTTCCCTGCCGGGAACGTTTCACAGGTGAGCAGATTTTCCTCTCAGAAATGCCAGTTGTTACAATACTTTCTGGGATAGAAGGTTCCAGCCAATGATAAGCATTGCTGTTAAAGAGGAAGGAGTCTACAGAAAAGAGAGAGGTTATGAGGCTCCAGTCAGGACCACCATGTGTCCACAGAGGCCCAAGGACACTCTGTTAGAGGTCTGATATGGCCACTCCCTCCCTCGACGGTCTTCCTCCGGGAACCTCTCTGGTTGCTTCCCTTTCTAAATGCTTTCTCTGGGTCCTTGACATTCAGTTTCTGCCTGCATTCTTCTATTAATAATCTGCTTTTTTTTTTCCTGTTTAGAAGACCCCTATAAAGCACTGATGGAGAAGCCAATGGCACCCCACTCCAGTACTCTTGCCTGGAAAATCCCATGGACAGAGGAGCCTGGTAGGCTGCTGTCTATGGGGTCGCACAGAGTCGGACACGACGGAAGCGACTTAGCAGCAGCAGCGGCATAAAGCACAGAAATTGCAGAATTTGTTTCTTGAGGGGTCACAGCAATTTTCTGGGGCCCTGACAAATAAAACCACGGCTCTTCCTGGAAGGTGTTTCCAGCTCACACACTCAGTCACACACACACACACACACACACACACACGTATACATTTTCCTGCATGAAACCACCAGGAAGTCTATGTGTTTTCATTGGTACCACACGATGCCTTGAAAATTTTAGAACCCTTTCTATAATACAGTAACACTACTTAAAAAAAATTAATTTCTCGGGTCAAGGTCATTAAAAAGAAAACATCATTAAGCTCTTTGAAATTCCACAGGGCTTTAAAGATTTAAGACTCCTGTGGTGTTTAATGTAAGTTTTGCCAAACTTTTAAATAAACTAAAAAAATTCACAACAGTTGATTCCCCCGCTAGGCCTCTTTAGAACACTTACAGATTGCTGAGATATAGGTCGTGATGGATGACTGTGAAGGACTATGCACAGACAGCGTGCAACCAGACACCTCCTCTTTCTACAGTTCTTGGCACCAGAAGTTCTCTGTGGTCTTTTCCCTAATGGAGTGATTTCCAAATGCCAGTTGTGGGCCAGGGCCAGTTGTTGACATAGTCTTCAACTTCGGTAGTGAGACGAGAAGGACCAAGAAAATAGACTGAACCGTCTCTTACAGGTAAATGTATGGCAGGCTCTGTCTTCAATTTTACTTCTCCATGAAATTTAAAGTCAGGAAAACATTGCTGTAAGGCTGGGTCAGACCCCAAGACCAGGAGTGAATGCCTGCAACCACTGAAATTCTTGAAATAATGTAAATTTTATTTTATTTTTTGAAGAACTTCTTTCCCAGAAAAGTATAGAGAACAAGGATGGTAAATGGTCCGTCACCTTACTTGCTCTCTTTTCCCAGCACTCATAGTAATTTGGGTGGTCTGA
Source organism: Ovis aries (assembly GCF_016772045.2). NCBI lineage: Eukaryota > Metazoa > Chordata > Mammalia > Artiodactyla > Bovidae > Ovis > Ovis aries. The sequence goes on along the minus strand of NC_056063.1, from coordinate 20,597,132 downwards.
ATGCAGGATCATTCTGAAATGTGAGTCAGAAAGGGGGTAACACGGCAAGAAAGCTGCCTCCGTTGCTGAACTCTTCTCGTGCCTGCCGTCTCAAAGGACCATGCAGGGTGACACCGTGTCACTAACAGGGTCCCCGATGTGCTTACTTTATCCTGACAAAGATGATACATTTTCTTCTTGTAGTGAACAAACATTGTTTATGCAGCTGTGATTCCTTAAATGAAAACTGACTTTCAAGCCTGATGTATCTTCGTTTTGAAGACATTTTTAAAGGAGAGCTCTTTCCTGCATTTGTGGAGGGGGTACTTTTCGAGGCAGACTTCGCCTAATTAGGAACAATCTCATGCATTAGATCTGAAAGGAAGAAAACAAAAAAAAGTCTGGCCTCGTTAAATGTTTCCATCTTGGGTTAGAGGCCTCCTCTAAAGCAGCTTCTTCTCTGGCCTGAATGGCCTTCGCTGTGGAGACTGAAGGTAAGACCAAATGCCTGCCCAAGAGATCTAGAACAAACTCTCAGGAAATCTCAGCCCCTCAGGCAGTTGAATTCCCACTCCTCTGAGACCGGCTGAGATTATTTTCTGACTTCATTTAACTAGCCAGATGATAGCTTGACTGATAGGGTCATTATGTCCAGAGCAAAGTAATTTTAGAATGAAAATTATGCAATAGGTTAGACCACAGCTCAATTTCTATCACCCCAAATGCATACAGTGTCCCCATGTGATTGCCTCTGGGCTAAGGCTGAAAGAACTGTTTAGTCCCAAGGTGGCTATAATTTCTGGAATAGATTGAGTGAAACCTCTCTCTCTGTCTCTCTCTCTTTTTCCTACTTAAACACATGGAAATGAGTTTCTTAAGTTTTAGTTTTTAAATATCTGGTACAAGGTAAAAACTGCAGTGATTAATATTTCCTATGGGGCCAGTGGTTGGTGAGGAAAAGTCGCCAAGCTTTATCTGACAGTTCATCAAGCTGCTATTATCATTTTCATGGTTGGGTCAGTCACGTAGACAAGCTTCATAAGAGTAAATTGCCTGGGAAACTGGGAATTGATCCAATTTTTAAAAAGTCTTCAACACAAAGATTTTTGCTGAAGTGCCTTCTAATTTAAAATGTACCCCAGGACACCACAGTAGTTCCCTTTATGGCTTCTTTATCCCTCTGGTTATTGCCCTTGACTTTTCTATTTTTATTTGGAAATGAGGAAAGATTTTTAATTCCGTGATTTTATAGAAAAAGCGCAATTTGCAAGAATATCAACAATTTCTCATTTGAAGACCTAACGCTATTCCTGATTTCTGGAGCTTAACTTTTGATTCCTAAACCCAGTTTTTAAATCAGTCATCTTTTTCACCCTTACCTACACCGAAACTAACTCCTCTTCCTGGAGTTCCTGTCTCACTTTTTGGTTCTCTACCTAGTCAACAGCAAGAGAACAGAAGAAATCTTGCATTAGGGTCTCCTGTCCATCATCACTCTACAGATGAATAGTGGGTGTTTACTATATGCCACACATTGCTTTAGGTGTTGGAGACACAGTCGAGTACAAGACAGATATGGAACTGTTTTCGCAGCAATTACATGCAAGGACGTTTCTTCCAAAAGACTCTCTCCTTGTATGAATTTCCCATGAAGTACCATTAATAAATACTTCATTGAAGTTTGCGGAGGGGCTTCCCTGGTGGCTCAGTGGTAAGCAATCCGCCTGCCAATGCAGGAGACGTGGGTTCGATCCCTGGGTTGGGAAGATCCCCTGGAGAATGAAACAGGAACCAACTTCAGTATTCTTGCTTGGAAAACTAGGACAGAGGAGCCTGGTGGGCTGAAGTCCATGGGGTCACAAAAGAGTCAGATGTGGCTCAGCGATTAAACAATAGCAACAACAAAGTTTGCAGAAACAGACTACTCTTAAAAATAAAAGGCAGAGAAGCAGACAGAAATAAAATATTGAATAGTATTTTATTTGAAAAAGTTTTTGTCGCTCTGTCCATGGGATTTCCCCAGCCAAAAATACTGGAGTGGGTAGTCTTTCCTTTCTCCAGGGGGTTTTCCCCACCCAGGAAATGAACCCAGGTCTCCTGCATTGCAGGCAGATTCTTTACCATCTGAGCCACCAGAGAAGCCTCCTATTGAATTGTATAATTGTAACTAAAATTTCACTTCATTTTAAAAATTAAATTTATAAGTAAAAATGAAATTAAATTTAGGGAAGATATTTGGACACGATGGCTTTGGAAAATATGCAAGTATATTAAAGTTCTAAAAAATTGTTATAATTTAAAAATAAGTCCAGTATGTAACTAAATAAGACTTAGATAGCAGTAAAATTTGAGGGTGAAGTTGGGAAGTGCTTTAAAGCATATTATTTCCATCTCTTTTAAAAAATATTTATAGCAGGGTTTATTTACAATTACTTCTGATGTTTAAAATGCTAAATATCACTTTAAACTGTCCCATATGAGTCAGGATTTAGGACAACAGAAAATATAAAATTTCTCTTACTTATTTATATATTTAAAGATTTTAAATATATGTTTATGTTTTCCACTGAGAACTAAATCATACCTAAAGAGAATTATAAAACTCATACAAACAATTAAAAAGAAAATGTCTAGATGTATTTAGGACAAAGACAACTAGTATGCTAGGATCTCTCTTCAATGACCAAGAGCCAGCCAAAGAGGCAAACGAAAAACAATTTCTTGGAATATCATCTGAGGAATTCTAATTTTAATATGCAGAGCAGATTCAGCATTTCTCATTCACTTCTCAGGAAAACCACCCCAAAACAGAAAGGAAAACAGAGAAAATAGTAACACAAAGCTTATCCTTTGTAAAACTAGGAAATAACAGAGACCCCAAAACGAAAAATGAGAACGTTGTCTTCCAAAACCAGTGAGGGTCAAACAAGGACACAAGAGGTCCCACAAAGAAGATGCCGGTGGGTGCTGAGATGAGAAAAAGTTGTAAGAGTCTTCAGTGACACATATTGAAATGTAAACCCAACTTTTTACAACAGGAGCCAGCAAACTTTTTCTTAAACAGCCAGATTGTAAATATTTTAGGTTTTGTAGACAATACAGTCTCTCTTGAAGCTACTCAACTCAGCCATCATAAAGCAATATGTAAGCAAATGAGCATGGCTGTGTTTTAGCAAAACTTTATTTATTAAAACAAGGAACTGTCCTATAGTTTATTGATCCTTATAGTAGGATTTCCTATATAAATCCTATATAGATAGAATTTTCTCCTCTATAGTAATATGGAGAAGGAATTGGCAACCTACTCCAGTATTCTTGCCTGGAGATCCCATGGACAGAGGAGCCTGGTGGGCTACAGTCCACAGGGTTACAAAGAGTTGGACATGATGAAGCAACTGAGTATGCATGAATGCTCAATATATTACCTACTCAAAATTGATATGAAATATTTAAATATATTAAAGGGCATTGAAGCAACAATGATATCCATTGAGGCTATTTCACTCAACTTTTTATATCTATTGCAAATGTATCTTTTAAAACTTCTGCTTAAAATTCATCTTGACAGTGGTGTTAAGGCAACATCCTGTTCCAAATGCAGGCACCAGCCCAAATAACACAGGTCTGCTCTCCTAAAGTTTTGGTTTTGGCTCTGGTTTTCTTAGCAGTCAGGAACACCTGTTATATTATTTGCTTAGACCTTTCTGACCTCTGTTCAGTTGGACCAAATGGCAGTTATTTCCAAATCAGATTCTCCTCTTCCAATTGCTCCCTTATTGTAAGCTCCTGAGTGAGGAGGCCTCCGTTAGCCTTTCATCAGCATCAGCAAGAGCCTCAGTGTCTGAGGGGCTGCTCTGGATTTAAAGGATGTACTGTAAATATTTCCAGACATATTTCCAGGAAAAATAGTGGGCTTGCACGTTTTCAGGGTCTAGAGATCCCCTTGTTGACTTTGCCTTCCATCTTTCCAGAAAACCATGGCTGGCTGGTTCCAAACCCTGATGACCCCCGTGAGGAGAATTACAGCCCAAACTTGGGGGCACTGATCTCACTGCCTCCTGGCAGATAATGAAGGCATTGATAATATGGTACCTTGCACACGGTGAGTCTAGGTAAGGTTATTGTACTATTGAAAATGGGGTACCAATGCCAAAGTGAGTTTACAGCATTTAAAAGATAATAATAAATCAGTTGGAAACCCTGTGTGTGAATATGCTTAGCTGTGTTCAACTCTTTGCGACCCCAAGGATTGTAGCCTACCAAGCTCCTCTGTCCATGGGATTTCCCAGGCAAGAATTCTGGAGTGTTGCCATTTCCTTTTCCAGGGGATCTTCCCAACCCAAGGATCGAACCGGCTTCTCTTGGGTCTCCTGCACTGACAGATGGATTCTTTACCACTTAGCCACCTGGGAAGCCCATACTGGAAACTGAGAAGTTATTAGTATCACCAGGGGAATAGATGGATCTAGATTTCTCGGATCCCTGTGAATGGAACCTTGACCGTCCAAATCTGGCAAGCAAAATAGTGCAACATCCTGCTTGGTGTGTGGCAGTATGGGGGCTTCGAGGAAATTCAAGGTCTATGGTCCCAAGGTTCAATGTTGTTGGGCCAGAATTTTTCAGAATTTACACATGTAACCCCATGAGGTAGGCCCATACTCATTGAAAATTTCAATCACCATTGAAACCCTAGCACATGCAAGCAAGGTGCTGGCGGGCCCAACCTGTGAAAATGTGCAAGGCCTGGAGAGAAAGGGATTAGGTATTTCTACGCCAACCAGTGGAGGTCAGTGTTGAGTCACTGATCGCCCGTGCTAACTGCATGCAGAAGTTAGCACAGTAGACAAGCAGAAGTTACCTTGCTCCTAGAAAAAAGAAAAAGGACACTCCAAGAAGAAAACTGTGGGGCTGAGACACACGTCGAAGTGTAAAAAGCAGCTCTGTGCTGCTGAAGGACGACGGCCAGGTGTAGCCTCACGCTTGGGAACTGCCTAGTGACAAGCTGTGTGGAGGGCTGAGCATGTACCCAGAGCTGGCCCTGTCTTTTAAACTGACTACTTCCTGGAAGCTCTCTCAGCTGAGACATTCTGGGATCCCAAGAGAGCATTCTGATCTCTTCATTATCTCAGTGAGTTTTTAAAAACTAGGAGAGGCTGGAAGTTGCTTCCCAAGGGTAAACTTGCAGGCAATATGTTTCTTAGGGTCATGATCCTTATTTCTGTAAAGTTTAAAAAGCCTCCTCAAACATTCCTGCCAAACAGGGAGTCCAGCCCATTGCTGGCTTGCTCGTGGTCACTCTCTGGGTGGGCCACCCTGATTAATCTCTAGACATCGCCCAAGGAGAAATTGAGAGTATGAGGGAGGAGCCGGGGTAGTGAGCTCCAAAACTAATCCACTAACCTCGGAGGGGAGGGGAGCTGGGGGCAGCAGAAAACTCCAAGAGGCCATTGACGCTCTTGTGTTTCTTCACCTCAGCTCACTCAATGGCCGCAAGTTTTATCCCCATCATTTGAGAATTTGAGGAACTGAGTGGAGTATTTATTCAAATCAAATACTCAAGCCCTTGGAGTTTCATTCAGCGTAATCATTTTGGTCGTCATTATTAAAGTGACTTGGCTGGACTGGAGGGCAGGCAAAAGTTTTGGTGTGCAGGAAAGCCCCACTTCATATGGGTTTAACATCCATGTAGGTAGTGGGTATACCTTCAGATGCTTCTTTTTCTTCATCAAAGGGCCGCTAAGGAGGATGGACGGAAGCTCTCTCTGTTTGTTCATGCCTGGGGTGTTGTAGCAATGAGTTACTCACAGGTACCCTATCTGGGTGCTCTTTATTCCTCGGAGAGGGTGAGTCCTGCATAAAGCTCTGACAAGCAAAGGGCAGTTTTTGAAATGGCAGCGGAAGGAGTGCTTCTTCTGAGTTTGGTAACCTTCGTTACATGCCTATATGCTTTATTTTAAAAGACTTTCAGTTTCTTTTTTTACGGCCAACCAGGGCTGGACACTGGTGATAGATATTTCTCTTCTGATGTGGTTTCCGTGCCCTTTAATCAGCAGAAGCTGCCCCTGTTCTTTTCCCACCACAGTCTTCTGAGCACCTATGCCTCTGTTCCTGCCCCTTTCTGTCTGCCACACTCCTTGGTTTGTGTCCTCTACCACCTACTGCCCCCAAGATAGCCAGCCATCTCTCCTGAACGGTGAAATTCCATTCATTCTTCAAACCTCCTTCAAACGTCACCTCTTGCATAAGGCCTTCACTGTCCCTGCCCAGCCTTTTTTTTTTTTTTCCTCCAGGCAAAATTAAATCATTGCCTGCTCAAATTAAATCATTGCCTGCTCAAATTAAATCATTTCCCGCTCATCCTCCCCTTCAAAGAGTGTTAGGGGCATTTTGTTAGTGTATACACACATATGTGTGGACAAACAGCTAAATAGAAAAACTTAAGCAACGCAGGAGAGAGATCATCAACCCCCCCCCCCCATTGTTGCCATTGGGAGAATGAAGACAACACAGTACAGGCAGTAATCACAGAGTGAAAGTGAAAGTCGCTTAGTCGTGTCCAACTCTTTGTGATCCCATGGACTACACAGTCCCTGGAATTCTCCCAACCAGAATACTGGAGTGGGTAGCCTCATCTCCAGGGGATCTTCCCAACCCAGGGATCAAACCTAGGTCTCCCGCATTGCAGGCAGATTCTTTAGCAGCTGAGCTGCAAGGGAAGAGGAAATCACTCCAAAGAAGTGGTGAAATGAGGAGACAGTTTTTCTAGATCGTTTGTAAACAGAAGAATTTTCAACTGCTGTCCCCAAACCAGCGGGGCCTATAATACCACTCCTCCATAATAGCGCAGAGAAGACAGTTTGGAGTAGTCATTTTATGGAGCCCATTTTAGAGGAGGCCAAAATCATCTTAAGTTTCTGCCTTTGCCCAGATGTGTGCAGTTTCAACTGGGAATGGGAATAGCCAGCGCTACAGAAATGTAGCTGTTAAAGAATCTCATGTTTGGAATCTAAACTGTCACATCAGAACAGCTTTTTAAAATTGCAGACAGAGTTCTCTGTAGTTAATAAAATCACTCTGGGAGTAACTAATCTGACCAATCTTCCAGGTTAAGCTGGGACACGGACAAAGTGAAACAGAGAAGAGCATCAGCAAACAGCACAGAACCGTGAAACTGAATACAGGAATCCAGACGGGGACAAGGTGCGTTACCCGGCCGTTTGCGGTGCAGATTTTATCAGTGCATTAGAGAAGAGGGGCATTGAGTGAATCCAGGCAGCAGTTATCTCTGTGTAATTTGGAGGCTGGAGGACACGTATGTGTGCGTGCTGAATAGACCAGTATTGTTACATCTTGGCCCATCTGTTGCCTCACTCCCAACCAGACAAAGCTCATTGTTTGTGGTTTTACTGACTCAGGGAGAGGATGTGTTGACCGAAAGCAGAGAAAGGGAAGCCTCGTTTGGCTTTGGAGTTTCCAAAACCAAAGCCCAGGAAAAAAAAAGCAGTGAAGGTGAAAAGCAGAGCTTCTGACTTCCTCAGCTTAGGTGAAAGAGACGATTTGGAGGGGAAATAAAGAGTGCTCTAGATAGCCTCAGAGTTTTTCATGCCTTGGTGCAGCCTGGGAGCTGCTGAATAATTTCTCAGGGGCTCAAGGATGGCCCACACCTAGCATAAGGAGGCTCCAGGCTGATGAAGCCCTGCACGCATGATTGAGGGGCTGTGGGCTGAGACCCTGATGGATGGTGGCTATCACCGTGGAAGCCAGCATTATCAGGGGATGATGAAGAACCAGACATCCTCTGAGAGTCCTGGCATTGCCTGGGACCCCTTTGCCCACTCCACCCTATCCCAAACTTAGGTGGAATCAGGATTTCCCAGGTTTCAGTTTATGCCCAATTTGGCCAAAAGGGCACTCAGTTTTATAAAGTAAGGTGAGTAATCCATTTATTTTTGGTGTTTCAGACAATTCCTTCATTCTTCACCCACCCCTCTGTTACACCATGAACTCCATGAACACCATGAAGTCATCGTCTTTTTCCAAAGCCGAAAACAGCGTGACCCAGAAGCGGGGCTGGACACAGGAGGCTCTCCTAGGCAGGAATAAACACTCACGAAACATTGACCAAATGAGTTCAAGAATGTTCCCGATGGGAGGGGACCGTGGTTCATTCTCACAACTCTCTTGTGTGCCCCCTTAGATTCTGGCAGCTCTAAGGGGGTACAATCAGGGTTCATTCATTGAGGGAATGAAATAGTAATAACAGCAAAACAGTAATAATAAGAAAGAAAAATGGGCCATCAGAGGGATGTTCAGTGTCCTCGGCATTTTCCAAACGGAAGTGAATTTGCATCTCTGACCGTTTTCCATAGTTATGTGTCTAAAGATCTAAGCAAGACAAACCCCTTTAATCTTTTAATTATCTTTTCCTGCCCTAAGAGTAAATAATTGCTACTGAATCCAAGACCTAAGAAAACACACAAATGCTTTTTAGATACAACTAAGAAGAAAGGAACACCTACTCTTTTTCCATTACCCATTCCTACTTCAAAATGCTTTCTGATTCTCTTATTAAAATGCAAAAACTTGCAAAGAAAAAACTGTTTCTTTAAGTGTCGCTCAGTGAGTAAAGCCTTAAAAGCGTGATACAAAGTCCCTGTGTCTGGAGCCTTTATTATATTAGCATACTTCAGAAAAGGATTAGATGTCTCTCAGTATTGACTTTGGCTGAGTTTCCTCCCTCACGGTCCCCCCCGCTACCATGACGGAGTTTCCTGCCCTGGACTCCTGGTGGGGATTCTAACCACGGAGCCCCAGTTCCTGGGAGGAGGATTTGAATGCCAACTGCTTCTCTTGGGCTGAACCCAGGATCTAAACCTACTCTCTGGACCCACATCACCACCTGCTTGTCCCAGAACAACCAACTCCATCCAGTGAGCTCCATGTGCAAGTCCTACATCCTCTCAAACCAAGTCTATTTCAAAACCGGTAATGGATCCCCATTTTCTATTGCAGAACTCTCCTTCTGCTTGTCTGAAGCACATTCTGTCTAGAGTGTTAGTCGGGCTGGGCTAAGTGCTTTAACAACCCATCTCGAATTTGTAGCTGCTTAACAAGCAGGATTCTACTTCTTGCTCACAACACAGTTCAGTGCATGCCAGAAGGGCTGTGGGGGCTCTGCCCCAGGTGGTCTCTCAGGGACCTGTTTTCCTGCTGTCTGGTGACTGCTCTGCTCTTTATAGACCTCATCATCCAACCAGAGGAAGGCAGAAGGGCAAGGACTGGACACAGGAGCTTTTCCTGGGCAGATACTTCTCATTTCTACTCAGTCTACCAACCAGAACTCGGTTATATAACCACCCCCAAATGGAAGGTGTGATTGATTAACTTCCACCACCAAAGATACATAATTCCTAAAACTTTTAGGTCAAAAGTGTCCATTTATGCATAGGACAGATTGCTGTTGTTGTTTAGTCTCTAAGTCATGTCCGACTCTTTGTGACCTCGTGGACTGTAGCCTACCAGGCTCCTCTGTTCATGGAGTCGGTTGCCATTTCCTTCTCCAGGAAGGCAAATTATATCATCCTAAGTAGATCAGACTTTATTTTGTTGGGCTCCAAAATCACTGCAGATGGTGATTGCAGCCATGAAATTAAAAGACGTTTACTCCTTGGAAGGAAAGTTATGACCAATCTAGGTAGCATATTGAAAAGCAGAGACATTACTTTGCTGACAAAGGTCCATCTAGTCAAGGCTATGGTTTTTCCAGTGGTCATGTATGGATGTGAGAGTTGGACTGTGAAGAAAGCTGAGCGCCGAAGAACTGATACTTTTGAACTATAGTGCTGGAGAAGACTCTTGAGAATCCCTTGGACTGCAAGGAAATCCAACCAGTCCATCCTAAAGGAGATTAGCCCTGGGTGTTCTTTGGAAGGAATGATACTAAAGCTGAAACTCCAGTACTTTGGCCACCTCATATGAAGAGTTGACTCATTGGAAAAGACTCTGATGCTGGGAGGGATTGGGGGCAGGAGGAGAAGGGGATGACAGAGGATGAGATGGCTGGATGGCATCACTGACTCGATGGACGTGAGTTTGAGTGAACTCCAGGAGATGGTGACGGACAGGGAGGCCTGGTGTGCTGCAATTAATGGTGTCGCAAAGAGTCAGACATGACTGAGCGACTGAAGTGAACTGAACTGAACTGAAGTAGATTGGGCAACAGTGATCTAGCCCCACTCTTATTTGCAGTCATAGTCTTTTCTAAATACACGAACTGAAATATAATTGAACAGAGATCAATTGATTTCCAGCTTATGTACCTGATCTCGATTCTGTAGGCTGCTTTAAAATAATTTCATTTTTTGTGGGGGTTAACATTTTAGATTGCTGATAGAAACTTTTAAACTGCTGAAAGAATATTTAAATAACATTTGCTATCTATTAATGAATTCAGTAGGAACCCAAATATGTATAACACACATGTAGTATTGAATGGTTCAGAAAGGAGACTATAAATACTTGAACTATCATTTGAGTTGAAAAATGCTGAACAGGACAAATGCCACGTTCCTTCCCAATCTACCCTGAGCGCACTCCTTCAGCATCATTTTTATCGGTCTCTTCTAAGGAATAGAACTGAGAGCTGCTGCAAGGATACCACGGGTGAGGGGCCACATTCCATCTCCCTTTCCTGTCAAGCTGCATTTGTTAACTGAGAGAGTAGGCAAGTGAATGACCGTGGTGCCATGGCCTGGCTTCAGGGTAAATTTGCTTCTTTAAAGTTACTGTGGGCCCCAGTCTCACAGCCAGGGACTATGGAGAGAAGGACTCTAGAAGCCAGGAGGATCTGTTTGGTTTAAGAAATGTAGAACCCATTGACCCCAAGCTGATTTGCTTAGGTCAGCCTCCTCTAGGAAAGCATGTGTAGATCTCCTATAGATGATACAAGCTAGCCTATCTCTAGCTTTTGGTTAGTAATGGTGAGTCACAAAGCAAGCCAAGGACATCACAGCTTGGGACCATTTTGCATGGTCCATTTTTTTTTTTAAATAAAGGCATGAAAGATCAGAATTGTTTTTAATAAAAGAAGAATTAAGTTAGGCAGTGATCACACATTCCCAGTGCTCTGGGTTTGACCTGACAGTTATCTATGAAGAGATCAAATTAATGGAACAAAGTATAGCATCACTGACTCCATGGACATGAGTCTGAGTGAACTCCAGGAGTTGGTGATGGACAGGGAGGCCTGGTGTGCTGCGATTCACAGGGTTGCAAAGAGTCGGACACGACTGAGCGACTGAACTGAACTGAACTGAAGATCTTCCCAGGTTAGTGAGAAATTCCCAAATAAATTCTGTTCCCTCATATGGGAATCAGTGTGGCGAAAGAACAAGGGTCTTCTTGTCCATTCCAGACAAACTCTGATGCTTTCTATTTTGGGATCTCCTTTGAAACAGGAGGGCCCTTTACCTGGATATAGAAACTTCATTTCCTCATGCTGCGGGAGTGGCTCAGATTCCAACCAAAGTGTATCCTATAACCTGAGATGCATTTCTCTCTGCCAGTGTCTACCTCTCTGCTGTGGGATAAATAAAATTCCTACATAAGGGAAGCCTTGAGAAATTAAGAAATACCAAGATGACATTTCTTCAAGGATTTTTCAAAAAAAAAAAAAAAAACAACAGAAAAAAGTCCCAAGATTTAAATGGCTACTTTATTTCTTGAATTCTGTTCTTTAGTGCCTGGCATCTTCATTTAAGGAGGTGACAAAAATATGATGCAGGTCACTGGCATTATATAAGCAAAAATAACTGGATTTTTTTTCACTTGAAGTGAGCTACAGCACTCGCTCCCCCAAACCTCCTCTGTGGGAAGAGTCTGGAACCCCTTTATATAAATAACAATCAATTTCAGGGCTACCTTTTGTTCTCAGAGCTCCCCATTCTCAAGGCCAGGCTAGGAAACTGTCAATTGCTCCTAAAAGAGCTGACCACGTAATCAGACTGTATCTGGAGAAAATATGAGGGCCAATCTCTTTATGGCTAGATTCACATTTATTTCTGGCTCAGATGTTATTTTCACCAGGGTTGTCACATATGGCCAAGCAGCCTATGGGCCACCCATCTTCAGGCGTGTCACTCACTGTCACCTGCTTATGATATCAGGTGGCCAAGGTAAAGCGAATAAAACAACCATTATTTTAGACAGCCGTTTAATTTCTGCACTTGGCAAGGAAACAAACTGACCTTACTTCTCAAAGTTTGAGAAATCAATTTACAAAACAAACGAACAGTCAAAATTACATTGAAAGTGAAAGTAAAGTTGCCCAGTCGTGTCCGACTCTTCGCGACCCCATGGACTGTAGCCCACCAGGCTCCTCCATCCATGGAATTTTCCAGGCAAGAGTACTGGAGTGGGTTGCTATTTCCTTCTCCAGAGGATCTTCCCCACCCAGGGATCGAACCCCGGGTCTCACGCATTGCAAGCAGATGCTTTTACCATCTGAGCCAAGAGGGAAGCTCCTCAAAATTACATCATGTGTATGCAATAGCTACCTGTGAGCTTCTAAGAGTGGCCCACAAGGCGGTGCTAAGGGAGTGAGTACTGAAATCTAATCCAGTTGTTTTTCCCATGGTACATATTAGGAGTTTAAAAAGATACTGAAGCCTAGACCCTACTCCCTGGGCCAGTTAGTCACTAGGGGTGGAGTCTTGGCAACAGAATTTTATAAAGTTACTGAAGTGATTTCACTATGTAACTAGGGTTAAATAGCACAGGTGTAAGCTGTAGTAGAGGGTCTATGTAGTTGTGATAAACTTCTAGAATGTTAAAACATGCTAGAAGAGAAAATAATAGGAGGTTTAATACTGAAGCCAGATTGTGGGTGACAGAATACTTAATTGTTAGAGATCATGTCAGCCTAGCTTTCATCAAGTAGTTTTACTGTGTTTCATAAGTGTTACTAGAAGAAAAGCGTTGGCGTTAGATTCTGCTTGTTGATAAATTGTCTTCCATTGTTAGAGCCTGGGTGGAACTGCTGTTTAAACAAGATCTACAACTTCTAGGGCCCAGGAAGAAACGTGAGCTTCGTTTCAGGAAGGCTGCCTCCAACCCTCTCTTCCTTCCTCTGGGTTGCCTGTATTGACTAGGTGATGCATTACCCAAGGGTACCTGCTCCATCGCTTATACTAGCTACATGCCAGCCAAGGGAGGGTGCTCCAGGAAGCCAGGGGAGCTTGTGGTTCAGGACTCTCCCCTATAAGGGACATCCCACTCCAGTATTCTTGCCTTGAAAATTCCATGGACAGAGGAGGCTGGCAGGTTGCAGTCCATGGGGTTGCAAAGAGTTGAACATGATTCAGCACGAGCTCGAGCACCAAGACCCTGGGAGGAGGAAATGTGTTCACTTGGTCCATATGTTTCAGTAAAATTTGCAAAAGACACATATTTCATTGCAATCAGTTAAGACTGCTGTCTATTTCTGATCTCACTTCTCCCTATTGTCCAGTGGTGTCAGAGTGTCTGAGGACATTTTGGGGAATAGTTAAAGGGTGCCTGCACTGGGGATTTCTTTATTTTGGGTTTAATGAGGCATATACATGACACACAGTCATTTCTTCATATAATTATTGGGCTAATACATTTTGTGTGTAGAGATATCTTCTGGAAACAGAAATACAGGCGTATCTCAAAGATATTTCAGGCTTGGTTCCAGACCACTGCAATGTTTTGGTGTGTGTGTGCGTGTGTGTGTGTGTGTGTGTGTGTGTGTGTGTGTGCGCGCGCACATGCATGCTCAGTTGCTGATGCTATCTAACCATCTCATCCTCTGATGCCCTCTTCTCCTTTGGTGCATATATAAGTTATATTCACACTATACTTTAGTCTATTAAATGTCTAACAGCATGTCTAAAAATCACCAGTACATACTTTAATTAAAAATTACTTTATTGCTAGAAAGTGCTAATTATCATTTGAACCTTCAAATGAGCCATAGTAGTAATATCAGAGGTCACTGATCACATATCACCATAACAAATATAACAATAATGAAAAGGTTTGAAATATTGCCCAAATTATCTACTGTGACACAGAGACACACAGTGAGCAAATGCTGTTGGAAAAAAATGGTGCCAAAAGACTTGCTCAATGCAGGGTTGCCACAAACCTTCAGTCTATAGAAAACACAGTATTTGCAAATTTTAATAAAGTGGTGTTTAATAAAATGAGGTATGCCTGTAATAGGCAGATTCTTGGATGACTTGATAAGTCAATGAAAGAAGAGTAAATCATTCATATGATTTATTGAACACACTGAAAAATGTTTTCATTTCCTGCTGATCTGACATAAAATATTGACTTCAATGAAGAAAACAGGAAACTCATATTCACCACCACAATATACAATATATGATTCTCTGGCTAATGGGTGTTATCAATTTAAAGAATATCTAGGATTAGTCATTGTGCTAGAAAAGTCAAAATAACCTTAAATCCTGCAGCTCATATATGAAAGAAACTTGATAGAGATTTCCCCACATTTGACAACAGTTCTAAAAAAAACAAGAAGTAAAACATTGCCAACGAGAAATTGTGAAGCTGAACGTTTTCAGCTAGAAAACAGAGATTGAAATTGAATTTTATGTCCATTCTCTCTGCAGAAAATGGTAATACAATATCATCGTCAGAGGAAAAGTGGGTCAAAGGCCAGCCAAGAAAATGTGAAAAACATGTAAAGGTGTCAGGCTGTTAATGAATCAAAACTGTTTCTAGACAATGTTTCTGGCACTTGTCAGATCTTTAAAATTGTCATTTGCTGTAGTTTCTTTTCTCATTCTAAATAAATATTTATTTTCACACAAAATGGTATTCATAATTTTGTAATTATTTTTCATAAAGAGAGCCCTCCAATTACGTAAATTTTCAGCTCTACAAAGCTTGAATCCACCCCTGCAACTGGCCTGTGGGGAGATGATAGGGAGTGTCAGATGTGCCTGGAGTCAAGTGTTCCTGGAATTCTAAGAACAAGTACACACACTCACTGGCGCGCACACACATGTATCTTACTTCACCCTGTCCAACCACTCCCCAGGTAGCCCTGGGGTTGCCTCTTCTGGAGATGTAAGGCTCACTGCCCACATCCCCTGACCCCATGGGGTCACCTCCTCTGGGGCTTGGAGTGGCGTAGGAGCCCTGGGCAGGTGCTCACTGTGTGAGTGGGAGACAGTGTAGGTGGTCCCGGGTGTAGGCACAGCCCTGCCTGGCCCTTCAAATGGTTCAGGAAGAGCCCAGCCACGCCCAGGGCTGTATCTAGGCAACAGTGTGTACGTGCTCAGTCTTAAGTCCTGCTGATTCTTTGCGACCCCATGGACTGCAGCAGGAAATCTCCACAATCCTGACGGCACGCATGCTGCTGCTGCTGCTAAGTCACTTCAGTCGTGTCCGACTCTGTGTGACCCCATAGACAGCAGCCCACCAGGCTCCCCCATCTCTGGGATTCTCCAGGCAAGAACACTGGAATGGGTTGCCATTTCCTTCTCCTGACGGCATTCATAGGCTGATTTAATAAGGAGTGTGGTTCATGGAATCCAGGTTGGGTACAGTTATGGTGAATTTTACCCCAAAACCCCAGGATCTCTCAGCGACTCTCCTTGTGTGTCCCTACGTGCCCCTCCGCTCTCCCACTCCTCTTCCCCTCACAGGCACTGTCCAGAGTCACCAGTTCAGATGGAGGAGGGGGTAGTCCTGGTTGTTCCTTCCAGAATGCCAGGGAACCTAGAGACAAAATGCATGGCTGATCTCTACAGCGAGCCTCTCTAGCTGCTACGGCCTCATCTGTAAAGGGGGTTAATGAAAGCATCCATCTCTCTGGCAGAACACCTGAGGGCAGAGTCCTCTCCATCCCCTAGCTAGCAAGCCTGCGACCCCAGGCCAACCACACCAGCTTAACCATCACGGCCTGGCCATCTACACTCCCTGCCATTCCAAATTTCCCTGAAATGAGCTTCCTCCTTACTCGTATTTGGGAGACCAGGAATTTCTCCAAGCTCTCTCTGAACACCAAGATGGTCAGACTTCATGGTAAATACCTCGTAGATAACAAGAAAAAGCAAGTGTCTCCTTACACAGGAGCCTTATTTTGGTTCACACTAGATCCTCGTGGGTCTAAGGGAATCTCAAAGTCCATGTTGTGTCATGAAAACAGTAAGAAAGGATCTGAAAGAAAAAGAAAACTTTCCTCCCTCACAACTCCTACGCTTTCCCCTCTTCAGATCTTGTCTTTTTTTTTCCCCAACAAAACAAGGTAGAAGATATTAACGGTAATGAACACACAAATAGTCATGTGAATAGATAACTTTGGGAAACGGAGACTTGTGGAAATACTTGCTATTTCATTCTGAGATGTCTCAATTTAACTGATCCGTACTTTAACATTACAAAAAATTTTACACAGGTGACATATTTTGAAATATCAGAAATGGCCATAATTTATCTCAGCGGGTTTCAGTTTTCTCAGCTATAATATGGAGAGAGAGAACAAAATGATCCCCAAGATCATTTTTTTAGGGCTAACATACTATGTGTTAAGGATAGTGTTAGTCGCTCAGTCATGTCCGACTCTTTGACCCCATGGACTGTAGCCTGCCAGGTTCCTATGTCTGTGAAATTCTCCAGGCAAGATCCTGGGGTGGGTAGCCATTCCTTCCTCAGGGGTATGTCTGACCCAGGGTCTGAACTCAGGTCCCCTGCATTGCAGGCAGATTCTTTACCACCTGAGCCACCATGATTTCATACTAATGATGCTAGCAGTATTTTGCTATAGAGTTAACATTTCTTTTGTTTTATATTTGGTAAGTGCTGTGGGCTCAACAGGCATTGATTAAGCAGCAACAGGGCATGTAATTCAGAAAAGCACTCTTCTGTGAGAAACAACTGTTTCTTGAAAGTGTGAATGAAAGTATATTTTTAAATGAATCGACGTCTATTTTACATGTATACCACGGAGTTTTCTGCCTTCAAGAATCTCATGATGAAGCTCTTAGCAGACCTTATTTATCTAGTATGTCAAGTTTAATTTTCTTAAAGAAGGAATAGTCACACTGGGAGTTTGCCCTACGCCGAATCTCCCTTTCCAAGGGTTGCATTCAGGCACAAAGAGGTTAAATGGAGTTGCTATGAAGTAAAGGCAGCGGCAGGACCAAGGCAAGAATTCTGAACACCCTGGGTTCACACACCTGACCCCAGCATCACAAGCGTCATTCTCGGGTTAATTCTTCCCAAGAATTAACGGGTTAACGTGCGCCCCGTGATGGGCAACCACTGATCGCGCTGAGCTCTGAGACACCGAGCACCCTCTGGGCAACACTTCACGGAAAGCAGACAACCTTCTGGATGCTGTTGTCATATTGTGATGAGGCTCTGTCTGTTTGGCAATACATCGACACTCCAGATGTACGTTTCCCCAAATTAAAACCATTTATTTACAGACATACAAAGGGAAAATAAGCCTCACTCTGCTGCAGACTTCTGAGTAGCTAGCTACTCTTTTCTTTGATACACCCCAGGCTCTCCTTCTCTATTTACGGCTGGAAATAAGGCCCGGTTGGCGGAGTGGCTGCCTCCACAAATCCCAGGAGTGTTCAGTGGAGGGTGTCCCCCAGGACACAGGACATCTGCTTCCTAATCTTCTTCCCTGTGCATTGACCTTCAGCGAAAACCCTAATAAACAGCATCAGATGGCCCTTCTTCACTTGACTTGCACCAGGAACAGGAAGCGCATCTGTAGTATGACTAGGAGTCTGAACCCGGTGTTTCTTATCATGCCCACGTGTCATTTCCACATCTGAAAATCCAAGGCTAGGGTTCTTCACGGTACTTTCCTCTCAGGAAGTATTTCTTCCCTTATAATATGTTAACTTCCTGACCCCTTGAAAAATGATATAGTTCTGCTCTGGTTTTCACTCCAGGAAACAGAACAGCATGGTAGGTGGTAGTCCTGTGTCCTAAGCGAAGTGTTAGAGCTGAAGAGGGGAAAGCAGACGGATGGTGCAGTCTGAATATCTGAAGAGTGTACTTGACAATGAGAGTCTATCAAATGCTTAAATGCTAGGAGTTGCTTTTCTTGCCTTTATCTTTTTTCTTTCTCAGCTCTAGTATTATTTTTCAGTGCTTTCTCTTTCACACACACAAACAGGAAGGGCCTCGGGCTCTAGGATATATGGGAGATGTCCTGGGCCAGCCTGAAATTATGCACACAGCCTGGCATTGACCAAGAAGTGTAGACTCTGCACCTTGAGAGATGGGGAAATAGGTTTTCTAAGCATCCAGTGAGGCTCTGCCCCAGGAAAAGTGTTGGAGTCTCGGCAGATGAATATTTACTACCAGTGACGGTGTGTGCACTGGACCAGAGGCGGGAAGAAAGAGGTGAAGTGAAATAGTTGAGAGGCCTGCAAGGATGTGAAAGGTGAGGACGAGCAGGAGCAGTGGGTGTGGGTGGTGGAGGGGGGCCAGGCGGTCCCTCCTGAATGGAGGATGAGGGTACAGAGCCAGGTGGGGACATGGGGGTGGAAATGGTCTGCTAAGAATAGATGGAGGGGAGTCACCCAAGGAGCAGATCACTGCTAAAGGTTGAGGGGCAGGGGAGTGACAGGATTGGACCCACGTTTTAGGCAGCAGGTTCTGGTGGCGGTTGTGCAGGATGAAGGGAGGGCAGAGAAACAGCAGGAGGGAGAAGCCCCGTGAGGAACCTGCTTCGACACTCTGGGCACCAGACATCAGAGCGAGTGGTGAGGAGGTGGCAGTTTCCAGGCTTCTCAAGGGATCTGGCGGCCCTTTGGATGTGGCAGCTGAGGGCTTGGCCCTTTGAGTCTCTGTTTGCCCCCTGCTCCGTGCTCCATTTTACTCCCACCCTTAGTGCTAATTTTCAGTGTTAATTACAACAGCTATTGCTCTTCATTTCTCTTCTGCTCTAATAGTGGGAAGTCTCTCCTGGTCAAGGGAGGGTAATGCTGTTAGGAGTAGCGTTTTTGATTTTTGCTCTAAATGCTTTCTGGGTATTATTAAGTGGACCTGACTTAACTGTGCAAACTCAGAGTCAAATTAATTTCAATAGCATTTGCAAAGTAAAGGCCAGGCACTGCTTTAAGGACTTCCTGTGTACTAACTCATCTAATCTTCACAACAATCCAATAACACAGGTAATGTTGGAAAAATTATCCAAAATTTAGGATGAAGGCAAGAAAGTGGATGACACATCCTTTCAGTGTAAGAGGGTGACGGCCACCCAAGGATCTTCTCAAGGAATGTCTTTGGTTTGCCTTGCTGCTTAATTCTAAATCAAGTTCTCAGACTTAAGGAAGCCACCTGTTAATTTGAAGACTTTGATTAAGAGATTTAAAAATAATTTCTCATTAGTCAAACACATAACACCAATAATTTATGGTATGTTGACTATTAACCAGGTGATATCTAACCCAACAATCTTATTCTCTAATGCATTTTCAGTTGCTCAGCCATGTCCAACTCCTTGAGACCCGTGGACTGTAGCCCACCAGGTTCCTCTGTCCATGGGATTCTGCAGGAAAGCATACTGGAGTGGGCTGCCATCTCCTTCTCCAGGGGATCTTTCCCATCCAGGGTTTAAACCTGTTTCTTCAGCTGGTTTCTTCCAGAGCTCTGGGCCATGGAATTTATATTTGTAAATCTGGACTGCAAATATGTTATATGAAGGTTCCCTTCTGCCAAATTTTCATCATCCACGGTCTGATTCAAAATCACCTCATGGCTTCCTTTAGTTTCCACACCCTGTTCTCATCTTAGCACGGATTCTTTATGCTAGAATCTTTCCAAGCAATTATAATGGGTGGTTTCCTTCCATTTCGGCTGTCAGTATGTTCTATGGCTGTTCTACCCGCGTCTCTTCCTTTAGGTGACAAAATCATAGAATAAAAGGACCGTGATAACTTTAGCACACCTGTAATACCGAATCTCTGTTCCATGAGAAATTCAGCAAGTACTAAATGTTGCTGATAAATGTTCTGCTCTTGGAGAAAAAAACTTCTTCCCTCTACATTTGGTAGTATTCATCTCCTGTTCATGAAGGACCAGTTGAACTGCAAAGCCAGAAAATTCACCTGCATCCCAGAAAGGAAGGAAGTGATACTCCAGGCACGTTCCCTGGACAGTCTGCCTATCAGTGATGAAGTTGCCTAATTTGCCATTTAATTTTGCAGCCTCTCAATCCTTTAAGCTGCCTTACGTGATCTTTTCTATAGTTGGCAGTGGGGCTGTGATGACAATTCCCTGCCCCAATTTCTGCATTCCAGTTTCCAGTAGGTTATGTTGACTCCAGCATCTATTACCATATTTGGCTTCTAAAATAGCAAAACTCTGTGAAAAAACTTTTCTCTCCTCCTCCGCATCCCCCCCCTACCAAAAAAAAAAAAAAAAACCCCAATAAAATTTAAGGAAATGATAACATTATACTAGCTGCTATTATTATTAACTGTCACATCTTCTGATTTGAGCTAAAATGCTTCAAGATGTTAAATGACTGAAATACTGGTGAGTGTCCAGCCTCATTCCTGGTTTCTGGTGCATCCATCTCTCGATCTCACTTATTTAACTCAAGGTGCCTGTTGAATTTGGGTTTCCTCCAAATGACTCAGTATCATGGTTATGCGACTCTTCAGCTTGAATCAGCGAGGAGGAATGTTGACACGGGCCACCTGGTAGGGGACCCCTGGGCAAACTCTGGCTGCGGCGCACTGAACATCTCAGTGACGTAAGAGTCATGGCCCTTGTGCAGCGAGCGACATAAACTGAGGAGTCTTTCCTGTTACTCCTATACCCGGCCCGAGCAGAAGCACAGTCACGTTTAATCTGGAGAACAAGGAGTCCTCCACTAAGGAAGTGCTAGTTTGTGCATCTGGATACTGCCAGATTCAGGTTGGTGACTGACAGCTCTAGGGAGGAACAGTTTACCTGGATCTGAGGGACAGGTAGGAATCTGAATCGCTTACTTTCACAAAATGCTTCACTGTTTACACAGACCCAGAGTGGGGATAACTGGGCAGGGATCCAGGGAAGGAGGCTGAAGGGCTAGACTGATCCTTACTACTACTGCAAATCAGAGAAAGGAGGCCCTGACAATTCAAATGGCTTGTCTGAGGTCACGAGGGAGAGGTAGCAGATCAGGGATGGGGGTACAGGCTGTCACATGCAATAGTGATGTCATATCCTTGTGAGCATCTCCAGGGCTGGCTGCCATGTGCCTATAGGAATATGTGCTTGACAATAAATGCTGGAGAGGGTGTGGGGAAAAGGGAACCCTCTTACACTGTTGGTGGGAATGCAAACTGGTACAGCCACTATGGAGAATAGTGTGGAGATTCCTTAAAAAACTGGAAATAGAACTGCCATACGACCCAGCAATCCCACTGCTGGGCATACCTGCTGAGGAAGCCAGAATTGAGAGACACATGTACCCCAGTGTTCATCACAGCACTGTTTATAATAGCCAGGACATGGAAGCAACCTAGATGTCCATCAGCAGATGAATGGATAAGAAAGCTGTGGTACATATACACAATGGAGTATTACTCAGCCATTAAAAAGAATACACTTGACTCAGTTCTAATGAGGTGGATGAAACTCGAGCCGATTATACAGAGTGAAGTAAGCCAGAAAGAAAAACACCAATACAGTATACTGACACATATATACGGAATTTAGAAAGATGGTAATGATGACCCTGTATGCGAGACAGCAAAAGACACAGATGTATAGAACAGTCTTTTGGACTCTGGGAGAGGGCGAGGGTGGGCTGATTTTGGAGAATGGCATTGAAACATGTATAATATCATATGTGAAACAAATCGCCAGTCCAGGTTCGATGCATGATACAGGATGCTCGGGGCTGGTGCACTGGGATGACACAGAGGGATGGTACGGGGAGGGAGGTGGGAGGGGGGTTCAGGATGGGGAACACGTGTATACCCGTGGTGGATTCATGTTGATGTATGGCAAAACCAATACAATATTGTAAATCAATTAGCCTCCAATTAAATAAATTTATATTTAAAAAATAATAAAAAATAAACATTCTGGCAAGGAGAGTATATATGAAAAAAAAAAAAGAGGAATATGTGCTTAAACATTTCTCCATAGTGAAAAATGCTTCATGGAAGGAAATGCCCATTACTTAGTTGGGGCACACATGTCTGTCTTGAAGAAAATGTGCTTCTAAATTCCCATCTCATCTTCTCCTTTGAGATGGAAACAATTTGAGGGAGACGTGTGAAGGTGTGAAGTGGGCTCCCCAGGAGAATCAATAACAGCTAAATTAAGGCAGTATGCAAATGGAATTCCAGTATGTTTGACTTCCATGTGCAATGCCTGGCTGCATTTTTCCATCACTCCTCATGGGCCTCTAAGGAGCTGTGAAAAGCACCTGGTCTCTAGGGACCAATATCCTGAAGTCAGCAGTAAGGAAAAATCCTCCTTTAATGTGTCTTGAAATGAACTCATGATTGGACCAGAAATATACCTTCACTCAACATGAGTAAATCAATAACCCAAAACCAGAGGTGCTTCCAAAGCACTTCAAGTGGGTGTTTGATTAATGTCTCATAACCCACGGCAGCTCCAGAGCACACTTGGAAATTCTCTGCATCCAAGTTGAACAGAAACTCATGAGCAGAAAGGAATGGGTCTCTGAAGCTGAGGCTGGAGGTTATGGCTTTGCAGACAGTCTTTACAGCAGAGGGTGGCAACTTCTGAAAAACAGTGGGTGGTAGTTTTACGGTCCCTTTTCTGGCAGAAGCGGTCCTAGCACAGGCGTAGGGGTCCTGGCATGTCTGCACACATGCTCACTTTGCACACAGGATGGGCCAGCATTGGGAGGGCCCTACGGTAGGGGTGAAGGAGGTGTCCAGAAGGGATGGATTTGGGCCTGTGGGCATCTACCAAGTGTCTGCTACTGGAGTATATGTCAGATTCCTCACTACAGCTCACCAGCACTTCTCCAGCATTTTTTGGTAGAGTTTGGTGACCACCTATTTTCTTTCTTATCTTCCTGTCACCTGTTTGTGGCAGACACTATTGGCTGTCAATCCATCAGCTGAACCATTGTCTTTTGCTTGCATGCTAACTTGTTTCAGTTGTGTCCACCTCCTTGTGAGCCCATGGACCGAAGCTCACCAGGCTCCTCTGTCAAAGGGATTCTCCAGGCAAGAGTACTTGAGTGGGTTTCCATGCCCTTCTCCAGGGGATCTTCCCAACGCAGGGATTGAACCTGTGTCTCCTACATCTCCTTCATTAGCAGGTGGGTTTTTTACCACTAGCGCCACCTGAGAAGCCCTATAGTGTAGTCCCCTTCCCCTAAGAGGCTTCCATTAAGGTAGGTGAGGCCCTTCCCTACACCAGGGAGAGAAACTTTATTGGTCTCAGTGAATCGCAGTGATCTCACTCCATTACTAATGCATGAAAATGCTCAATGACTCTGACTTAGAGTGCAGTCGTGTGGGTACCAGTTAGGCCGGAGGGTGGGGTATGTGTAAGGAAGAGATGACATAGCTTGGCAAGAGAGATTAGCATCAAGTTATGGGGTGCTTTGAATGACAGGCCAAGAAGTTTAAATTTTGTTCAGTGTCACTGTTTGAGTTGAGATAGTTTATTTGGGAGGTGATCATAGAGGATCACAAGGGAAGAAGTAAGGGAATGAGACAGGGAAAGGAGAGAAGCCAATAAAACATTTGTTAGTGAGTGATTTACCATTGTGGGCACTGGGCCGTCTGAGAACCCGAGCCCAGCTAAAGAGAGAGAAGACTGAGGCATTCAGCCAGTGGCTCCCAAACCACATGGGTGAGAGTCACCTTCAGGGGTTTTGACTTTTCCCAGCTTCTGGGTTATACCTTTAGTAGAACAAGCTCCTTTAATGGTGGAAATACTTCTAGGAAGAAAAGAGGATGCTGAGGACTCTGAGGTGAAAAACTGTCTTGGGACTGTACTCCGGAGCAGCAAGTAAACTTGGGAGGTGAGGAGATGTGGGCTTGGGGAATGAATGGCATCCTTTACATTTGGTAACTCATGGGAAACAGAAAAGTTTTTGAATTGGTAAGGGATATGATTTCTCAAGAGGCAGGTTAGGTGGTCTGGTATTCCCATCTCTTTCAGAATTTTCCACAGTTTATTGTGATCCACACAGTCAAAGGCTTTGGCATAGTCAATAAAGCAGAAATAGATGTTTTTCTGGAACTCTCTTGCTTTTTCCATGATCCAGCAGATGTTGGCAATTTGATCTCTGGTTCCTCTGCCTTTTCTAAAACCAGCTTGAACATCAGGGAGTTCACGGTTCACATATTGCTGAAGTCTGGCTTGGAGAATTTTGAGCATTACTTTACTAGCGTGTGAGATGAGTGCAATTGTGCAGTAGTTTGAGCATTCTTTGGCATTGCCTTTCTTTGGAATTGGAATGAAAACTGACCTTTTCCAGTCCTGTGGCCACTGCTGAGTTTTCCAAATTTGCTGGCATATTGAGTGCAGCACTTTCACAGCATCATCTTTCAGGATTTGAAACAGCTCAACTGGAATTTCATCACCTCCACTAGCTTTGTTCGTAGTGATGCTTTCTAAGGCCCACTTGACTTCACATTCCTGGATGTCTGGCTCTAGATGAGTGTGGAAAATTCTGAAAGAGATGGGAATACCAGACCACCTAACCTGCCTCTTGAGAAATCTGTATGCAGGTCAGGAAGCAACAGTTAGAACTGGACATGGAACAACAGACTGGTTCCAAATAGGAAAAGGAGTACGTCAAGGCTGTATATTGTCACCCTGCTTATTTAACTTATATGCAGAGTACATCATGAGAAACGCTGGACTGGAAGAAACACAAGCTGGAATCAAGACTGCTGGGAGAAATATCAATCACCTCAGATATGCAGATGATACCACCCTTATGGCAGAAAGTGAAGAGGAGCTAAAAAGCCTCTTGATGAAAGTGAAAGAGGAGAGTGAAAAAGTTGGCTTAAAGCTCAACATTGAAACGAAGATCATGGCATCCAGTCCAATCGCTTCATGGGAAATAGATGGGAAACAGTAGAAACAGTGTCAGACTTTATTTTTGGGGGCTCCGAAATCACTGCAGATGGTGACTGCAGCCATGAAATTAAAAGACGCTTACTCCTTGGGAGAAAAGTTATGACCAACCTAGATAGTATATTCAAAAGCAGAGACATTACTTTGCCGACTAAGGTCCATCTAGTGAAGGCTATGGTTTTTCCTGTGGTCATGTATGGATGTGAGAGTTGGACTGTGAAGAAGGCTGAGCACCGAAGAATTGATGCTTTTGAACTGTGGTGTTGGAGAAGACTCTTGAGAGTCCCTTGGACTGCAAGGAGATCCAACCAGTCCATTCTGAAGGAGATCAGCCCTGGGATTTCTTTGGAAGGAATGATGCTAAAGCTGAAACTCCAGATCTTTGGCCACCTCATGCGAAGAGTTGACTCATTGGAAAAGACTTTGATGCTGGGAGGGATTGGGGGCAGGGGGAGAAGGGGACGACCGAGGATGAGATGGCTGGATGGCATCACGGACTCGATAGATGTGAGTCTGAGTGAACTCTGGGAGATGGTGATGGACAGGGACGCCTGGCATGCTGCGATTCATGGGGTCGCAAAGAGTCAGACAAGACTGAGTGACTGAACTGAATGAAGGGACATGATTAGAAGTTGCTTTGAAAATATTTTTTTCTGGATACAGTATATATAATAGGCGGGAGTTCACATTTTATTAAAAAAAATTTTTTTTTTCTGTATCCTGTGCAATATGCCAGGAGTATGGTAAGGGCTAAATCTTTTGCCCTCTAGAGGCCCCCTGTCTGGAAATCAGGGCTATTGCTGTCAGAAGATGAGGAAGCTGTACTCAAGTGAGATAATGCAGAAGTTAGTTAAATCTGTGGCAGGAGATGATAGGAAGGAGATGGTGGATGTGAGAGACACTGCAGAAATAAAGAGGGCTCAGTAGCTAGTTGGTGAAAAGAATTGAGTGCAAGGAAGGATTCATAGATACATGGAGTTTTGACACCTATGACAGAATTTCGGATGTTAGGGAGAAGAGCCATTTAGGAAGATAGCATGGAAGCTGAGAAAAGGATTATCATGAGCAATATATATACAGACCTGATTCCCATTATTCATTAATTAATAAACATTTTTAGAGAATCTACTGAGTCTCAGGAACCGCACTGGTCACTATAGTGAAATCTAGTTACAAAGACCTGTGAAACGTGATTTATGTCTTCAATGGACTTATAGGCTCTTTGTGAAGAAAATGAACATTCAGGTATGCGAGGAGTTCATGGGAACATCTCTCAGAGGAGGGAAAGAGTGGTAAGGAAGGTATAAGATGATATTTGAATAAAGTTTTAAAAAATTATAGATGATATGCTTTTATTCTAGAAGGCAAACCCTATGTATATAAATACAACCACAGTTTGGATATATATGGAAAAGCCTTAAAGTGTGTAACGGACACCAGGCATAAAATTTTAAAATTTTCTGACCCCTAATATAAAATCTTTACATCCAATCCATTATTTATCCTCAAAATATCTGTATGTATAGAGATTTCTTAAAAAACTAGTGATAAAACTACTGTATGACCCAGCAATCCCATTACTTGTCATATACTCGAAGAAAACCACAATTCAAAAAGACATATGTACCCCAATGTCCATTGCAGTGCAATTTACAATAGCCAGGACATGAAGTAGTACCTATATACAATGGAATATTACTCAGCAGAACCAATTTAGTGAGATGGATAAACCTAGAGCCTGTTATACAGAGTGAAGTAAGTCAGAAAAAGAAAAACAAATATTATATATGAATGCATATATATGGAATCTAGAAAAACGGTACTGATGAACCTGTTTGCAGGGCAGGAATAGTATGCAGATGTAGGGAATGGACTTGTGGACACAAAGGGGGAAGGAGAAGCTGGGATGAATTGAGAGAGTAGCATTGATATATGTAAACTACCATGTGAAAGATAGTGGAATCTGCTGTATAGTACAGGGAGCTCAGCTCTGCTCTGTGATGACCCCGAGGGGTGGGATGGGGGTTGGTGGGAAGGAGGTTTAAGAAGGAGAGGCTATATGTATACACATGGCTCATTCACATTGTAAAGCAATTCTTCCAACCAAATATAAAATTTTAAAAAATCTATTGGGGGCGGTCCTAAGATGGTGGAGGAATAGGACGGGGAGACCACTCTCTCCCTCAAAAATTCATCAAAAAAACATTTCAGCGCTGAGTAAATTCCACAAAACAACTTCTGAATGCTGGCAGAGGACATTAGGCACCCAGCAAAGCAGATCATTGGCTTCAAAAACAGTGCGACTGAATAGTGAGCCTAGTGTGTCCACCACCGCCCTCCCTGTGTCCAGACGGAAATCAGACACTGAAGAGACCAGCAAACAGAGGAAGTTAAACAGAGGGAACCACCTTGGAAGTGACCCCACACAACCCACACCACCAGAGAAAGGGCCAGATATACCTTTACTACTTTTACAATCTTTT
Source organism: Ovis aries (assembly GCF_016772045.2). Lineage (NCBI taxonomy): Eukaryota > Metazoa > Chordata > Mammalia > Artiodactyla > Bovidae > Ovis > Ovis aries. The sequence continues at coordinate 20,569,572 of NC_056063.1, read as the reverse complement.
CTTTTCTTTTTCTTTTTTGAGTTGATGGGGTTGCGTGATTGTTTCTTCTTCTTCTTTATTTTTTCTTCATTTTTTAAAAAACTTTCTTAAATTTTTAAGTACTCTATTTCTCTAATTATAATTTTTAATAATTCTTGTGGCTTTTGTTTGTTTGTTTATTTTGCTTGTTTTTTTCTTTCTTTTTTCCTCTTCTTCTTCTTTTCTTTAATATTGTATTTTTGAAAATCCAATCTCTACTCCAGATTTTTAATCTTTGCTTTTTGGTATTTGTTGTCAATTTTGTACATGTAAAAACCCAGTCTTCAGTACCCAATTTTACCTGAGAGCAAGATTACTGGCTTGACCACTCTCCCCTCCTTTGGACTCTCCTTTTTCTACACCAGGAGGCCTCTGTCTCCTCCCTCCCCCTTCTCTTCTCTACCCAACTCTGTGAATCTCTGTGTGTTCCAGACGGTGGAACTGGTTACTGGCCGGATCTCTCTCTTTCCCTTTCATTTCCCTCTTTTATCCTCCTGGCCAACTCTGTCTACTTCCTCCCTCTCCTCTTCCCTTTATAACTCCATGAACACCTCTGAGTGGTCCAGACTGTGGAGCGTACATAAGGACGTGATTACTGGCTAGCTTGCTCTCTCCTCTTTTGATCCCACCTTATCTTATTCCAGTCACCTCTAACTACCCCCTCCCTCTTCTCTTCTCCGTGTAACACAGTGAACCTCTATGGGTGACCCTCAATGTGAAGAAACCTTTCATCTTTAACCTAGATGCTTTCTCATCAGTGCTGTATAGATGGAGAAGTCCTGAGGCTAGGGTCAAAATAAAACTGGAAACCAGAAACAGGAGGCTTAAGTCCAAATCCTAAGAACATCAGAGAAATCCTGAATCCAGGGAACATTAATCAACAGGAGCTCTTCAAACGCCTCCATACCTACACTGAAACCAAGCACCACCCAAGGGCCAACAAGTTCCAGAGCAAGACATACCATGCAAACTCTCGAGCAACACAGGAACACACCCCTGAGCTTCAATATACAGGCAGCTCAAAACTACTCCAAAACCACTGACGTCTCACAACTCATTACTGGACAATTCATAGCACTCCAGAGAGAAGAAATCCAGCTCCACCCACCAGAACTCCAACACAAGCCTCCCTAACCAAGAAACCTTGACAAGCCACTGATACAACCCCTCCCACAGTGAGGAAGCTCCATAATAAAGAGAACTCCACAAATTCCCAGAATACAGAAAGGCCACCCCAAACGCAGCAATATAACCAAGATGAAGAGACAGAGGAATACCCAGCAGGTAAAGGAACAGGAGAAATACCTACCAAACCAAACCAAAGAGGAGGAGATAGGGAATCTACCTGAGAAAGAATTCCAAATATTGATAGTGAAAATGATCCAAAATCTTGAAATCAAAATGGAATCACAGATAAATAGTCTGGAGACAAGGACTGAGAAGATGCAAAAAAGGTTTAACAAGGACCTAGAAGAAATAAAAAAGAGTCAATTTATAATGAATAATGCAATAAATGAGATCAGGAAAACTCTGGAGGCAACAAATAGTAGAATAACGGAGGCAGAAGATAGGATTAGTGAAATAGAAGATAGAATGGTAGAAATAAATGAATCAGCAAGGAAAAAAATGAATTAAAAGAAATGAGGACAACCTCAGAGACCTCCAGGACAATATGAAACGCTCCAACATTTGAATTATAGGAGTCCCAGAAGAAGAAGACAAAAAGAAAGACGATGAGAAAATTCTTGAGGAGATAATAGTTGAAAACTTCCCTAAAATGGGGACGGAAATAATCACCCAAGTCCAAGAAACCCAGAGAGTTCCAAACAGGATAAACCCAAGGCGAAACACCCCAAGACATATATTAATCAAATTAACAAAGACCAAACACAAAGAACAAATATTAAAAGCAGCAAGGGAAAACAACAAATAACACACAAGGGGATTCCCATAAGGATAACTGCAGATCTTTCAACAGAAACTCTTCAGGCCAGGAGGGAATGGCAAGACATACTTAAAGTGATGAAAGAAAATAACCTACAGCCCAGATTACTGTACCCAGCAAGGATCTCATTCAAATACGAAGGAGAAATCAAAAGCTTTACAGACAAGCAAAAGCTGAGAGAATTCAGCACCACCAAACCGGCTCTCCAACAAATACTAAAGGATATTCTCTAGACAGGAAACACAAAAAGGGGGTATAAACCCGAACCCAAAACAATAAAGTAAATGGCAACGGGATCACACCTATCAATAGTCACCTTAAACATAAATGGGTTGAATGCCCCAACCAAAAGGCAAAGACTGGCTGAATGGATACAAAAACAAGATCCCTATATATGTTGCCTACAAGAGATCCACCTCAAAACAACGGACACATACAGACTGAAAGTGAAGGGCTGGAAAAGATATTCCATGCAAATAGAGACCAAAAGAGCAGGAGTAGCAATACTCATCTCCGATAAAATAGACTTTAAAACAAAGGCTGTGAAAAGAGACAAAGAAGGCCACTACATAATGATCAAAGGATCAATCCAAGAAGAAGATATAACAATTATAAATATATATGCACCCAACATAGGAGCACCGCAATATGTAAGACAAATGCTAACAAGTATGAAAGGGGAAATCAACAATAACACAATAATAGTGGGAGACTTTAATACCCTGCTCACACCTATGGACAGATCAACTAAACAGAAAATTAACAAAGAAATGCAAACTTTAAATGATACAATAGACCAGTTAGACCTAATTGATATCTATAGGAAATTTCACCCCAAAACAATGAATTTCATTTTTTTCTCAAGTGCTCACGGAACCTTTTCCAGGATAGATCACATCCTGGGCCATAAATCTAACCTTGATAAATTCAAAAAAATCGAAATCATTCCAACCATCTTTCTGACCATAATGCACTAAGATTAGATCTCAATTACAGGAGAAAAACTATTAAAAATCCCAACATACGGAGGCTGAACAACACGCTTCTGAATAACCAACAAATCACAGAAGAAATCAAAAAAGAAATCAAATTATGCATAGAAATGAATGAAAATGAAAACACAACAACCCAAAACCTGTGGGACACTATAAAAGCAGTGCTTAGAGGAAAGTTCATAGCAATACAGGCATACCTCAAGAAACAAGAAAAAAGTCAAATAAATAACCTAACTCTACACCTAAAGCAACTAGAAAAGGAAGAAATGGAGAACCCCAGAGTTAGTAGAAGGAAAGAAATCTTAAAAATTAGGGCAGAAATAAATGCAAAAGAAACAAAAGAGACCATAGCAAAAATCAACAAAGCCAAAAGCTGGTTCTTTGAAAGGATAAATAAAATTGACAAACCATTAGCTAGACTCATCAAGAAACAAAGAGAGAAAAATCAAATCAATAAAATTAGAAATGAAAATGGAGAGATCACAACAGACAACACAGAAATACAAAGGATCATAAGAGACTACTATCAGCAGTTGTATGCCAATAAAATGGACAACGTGGAAGAAATGGACAAATTCTTAGCAAAGTACAATATTCCAAAACTGAACCAGGAAGAAATAGAAAATCTTAACAGACCCATCACAAGCACGGAAATTGAAACTATAATCAGAAATCTTCCAGCAAACAAAAGCCCAGGTCCAGACGGCTTCACAGCTGAATTCTACCAAAAATTTCGAGAAGAGCTAACACCTATCCTACTCAAACTCTTCCAGAAAATTGCAGAGGAAGGTAAACTTCCAAACTCTTTCTATGAGGCCACCATCACCCTAATACCAAAACCTGACAAAGACTCCACAAAAAAAGAAAACTACAGGTTAATATCACTGATGAACATAGATGCAAAAATCCTCAATAAAATTCTAGCAAGCAGAATCCAACAACACATTAAAAAGATCATACACCATGACCAAGTGGGCTTTATCCCAGGGATGCAAGGATTCTTCAATATCTGCAAATCAATCAATGTAATTCACCACATTAACAAATTGATAAATAAAAGCCATATGATTATCTCAATAGATGCAGAGAAGGCCTTTGACAAAATTCAACATCCATTTATGATAAAACTCTTCAGAAAGCAGGAATAGAAGGAACATACCTCAACATAATAAAAGCTATATATGACAAACCCACAGCAAACATTATCCTCAATGGTGAAAAACTGAAAGCATTTCCCCTAAAGTCAGGAACAAGACAAGCGTGCCCACTTTCACCACTACTATTCAACATAGTTCTGGAAGTTTTGGCCACAGCAATCAGAGCAGAAAAAGAAATAAAAGGAATCCAAATTGGAAAAGAAGAAGTAAAACTCTCACTGTTTGCAGATGACATGATCCTCTACATAGAAAATCCTAAAGACTCCGCCAGAAAATTACTAGAGCTAATCAATGAATATAGTAAAGTTGCAGGATATAAAATCAACACTCAGAAATCCCTTGCATTCCTATACACTAATAATGAGAAAGTAGAAAAAGAAATTAAGGAAACAATTCCATTCACCATTGCAATGAAAAGAATAAAATACTTAGGAATATACCTACCTAAAGAAACTAAAGACCTATATATCGAAAACTATAAAACACTGATAAAAGAAATCAAAGAGGACACTAATAGATGGAGAAATATACCATGTTCATGGATTGGAAGAATCAATATTGTGAAAATGAGTATACTACCCAAAGCAATCTACAGATTCAATGCAATCCCTATCAAGCTACCAGCCACATTTTTCACAGAACTAGAACAAATAATTTCAAGATTTGTATGGAAATACAAAAAACCTCGAATAGCCAAAGCAATCTTGAGAAAGAAGAATGGAACTGGAGGAATCAACTTGCCTGACTTCAGGCTCTACTACAAAGCCACAGTCATTAAGACAGTATGGTACTGGCACAAAGACAGAAATATAGATCAATGGAACAAAATAGAAAGCCCAGAGATAAATCCACACACCTATGGACACCTTATCTTTGACAAAGGAGGCAAGAATATACAACGGAGTAAAGACAATCTCTTTAACAAGTGGTGCTGGGAAAACTGGTCAACCACTTGTAAAAGAATGAAACTAGATCACTTTCTAACACCACACACAAAAATAAACTCAAAATGGATTAAAGATCTAAACGTAAGACCAGAAACTACAAAACTCCTAGAAGAGAACATAGGCAAAACACTCTCTGACATAAATCACAGCAGGATCCTCTATGATCCACCTTCCAGAATACTGGAAATAAAAGCAAAAATAAACAAATGGGATCTAATTAAAATTAAAAGCTTCTGCACAACAAAGGAAACTATAAGTAAGGTGAAAAGACAGCCTTCTGAATGGGAGAAAACAATAGCAAATGAAGCAACTGACAAACAACTAATCTCAAAAATATACAAGCAACTTCTGCAGCTCAATTCCGGAAAAATAAACGACCCAATCAAAAAATGGGCCAAAGAACTAAACAGACATTTCTCCAAAGAAGATATACAGATGGCTAACAAACACATGAAAAGATGCTCAACATCACTCATTATCAGAGAAATGCAAATCAAAACCACAATGAGGTACCATTTCACACCAGTCAGAATGTCTGTGATCCAAAAGTCTACAAGCAATAAATGCTGGAGAGGATGCGGAGAAAAGGGAGCCCTCTTACACTGTTGGTGGGAATGCAAACTAGTTCAGCCACTATGGAGAACAGTGTGGAGATTCCTTAAAAAATTGCAAATAGAACTGCCTTGTGACCCAGCAATCCCACTGCTGGGCATACACACTGAGGAAACCAGAATTGAAAGAGACACATGTACCCCAATGTTCATCGCAGCACTGTTTATAATAGCCAGGACATGGAAACAACCTAGATGTCCATCAGCAGATGAATGGATAAGAAAGCTGTGGTACATATACACAATGGAGTATTACTCAGCCATTAAAAAGAATACATTTGAATAAGTTCTAATGAGATGGATGAAACTCGAGCCGATTATACAGAGTGAAGTAAGCCAGAAAGAAAAACACCAATACAGTATACTGACACATATATACGGAATTTAGAAAGATGGTAATGATGACCCTGTATGCGAGACAGCAAAAGAGACACAGATGTATAGAACAGACATTTGGACTCTGAGGGAGAGGGAGAGGATGGGATGATTTGGGAGAATGGCATTGAAACATGTATACTATCATGTAAGAAACGAAGTGCCAGTCGATGTTCGATACAGGATACAGGATGCTTGGGGCTGGTGCATGGGGATGATCCAGAGAGATGATATGGGGTGGGAGGTGGGAGGGGGATTCAGGATTGGGAGCTTGTATACACCTGTGGTGGATTCATGTCAATGTATGGCAAAACCAATACAGTATTGTAAAAGTAAAATAAAGTAAAAATAAAATTAAAAAAATAAAAACTATTCATGTGGTGGAGGCCAATACAATATTGTGAAACAATTATCCTTCAATTAAAAAAATTAAACTCTATACATAGAAGAATTTTGTATAATTTTTCGTTTATTCTATTTTAACCTGGCAATTGTATTAAAATTATCACAATGTCCTAGTTATATGAGCTGAGACTAAAGGACAAATAGGTGTTTTTCAGGTAAGGATAGGTATCACCCAGATCATGGCTGCTGTTGTGTGCCATTTATACTTTATCCTACTCGTCATGAGAAGTTACAGAAAGGGCTCTAAGTAGAAGAATGTCCCAATCGAATGTGTGTCCAGGAAGATTGGTGAGGCAGTGGCGTGGGATCAGGGATCCAGGGAAGGTGGCAGGAAGACCATTTGAAGATGCTCTAGGGCAGTGATTTTCAAGATGTCCAAGATTCCTTTCAAGGAATCCTGGAAGTCCCTAAGACCTCCCTGGAAGTTGGAGAGGTCCTCATGGCAATATTAAGGTGACATTCCCTGATGGTCTAGTGGTTAAGAATCTGCCTTGCAATAGAAGGGACACTGGTTTGATCCCTAGTCTAGGAAGATCCCACATGCCACTGGGCAACCAAGCCATGAGCTACAGCTACCGAACCCAGCATGCCGGGAGCCCTTGCTCAGCAACCAGAAGCCGCAACAGTGAGAAGCCCCCGAACGGCAGCAAGAGAGTGGTCCCCGCTTGTTGCGACTAGAGAAAGCCGCACACGACGAGGAAGACACAGAGCAGCCAAAAATAAGAAGACAGACACACAGATAAAAATCTTTTTAAAAGAGGATATTTGTCCTGATTTTCATTCTGTCACTGCTGCACAGAGAAGTTGTCCAAAGCTAAATGATGCATGATGACAATTTCTTCGCAATTGTTAAGATATGCTTTTTCATTCTGGTGTTTTAAACCCTTGTTTTTTATTTTTAATTTCTAAAGTGGCTTATAGACAATATTATAAATATTGTTCAGTACACTCCATGTAAACAAAACTTTGGGATCCTCAAAGTTTAAGGACCACTGCTTTATAGATATTTATTGATTTGATTTGGAAAAATTGCAGAGGGATTTTCAGTAAGGAATACAAGGAGAATTGCCCCAATTATATGGATGAGAAAACTAAGGCAGATAAGCCAGAGAATTGACAAAACCAAGGAATAGACATAAAGGGGGATAGGCTAGGAACATATTTGAAGAAAGTCAGTTTGGGGTGCTGTATGAGTCAGGGTTCTCCATAGAGATGGAACCAAGAGAATGAGAGGGGGTCGGGAGAATTCCCCTTACTCAAGTCTTCTTGATTTACTCAAGTCTTCCTCAGACTGGGCAAGGCCCACACCCACTGGGGAGATGCATGTGCTTTACTCAGTCACTGATTCACAGGTTCATCTCATCTCGAAATATCCTCACAGACACACACAGAATAATGTTTAACCAAGTGTTGGGACACTTTGTGGCCCAGGCAAGTTGACACATGAAATTAACCATCATAGGTGCTAACCCTGGGTAGGAGAAATGAGGCCCCATCAGTAAGAAAATGAAAAACTGCAGTGGAGAGGAAGAAGGCGCTGTGTTTAATGACTCCCTGGCTAGCCTCTGCTTGGCCATAAACTCTCACTACTCCTGCAGAGCCGCAGATTCCACTTTCATGAGATCAACCAGATGCCTTCTCGTCCTCCCTCTGCTTTGTGGCTCATCTCACTGCTGCAGGAATCCCTTTGGGAAAGGACTCGTGCTAATTTCTCCCTTCTGCACAGAGTTTACTCATCTCGGTCATCATGAAGAATCGAGATGGTATTCTTTGCTGACCCCAAACCCACATAAGACCTGTAACTGCATCCTTAACAGAGGCAAGGAACACATGTATTTCTCCAGAAATGTAGTTAATCTTAAAGCTTGTTTTATGAGGGAATCCTAAATTGCAATCCGATTCCCACATGATAATGTGTTGCAAATCACTAGTAAATGTTCTTTTTGGTATCTGCAAACAAATGCTTGCTCTCAACAAGTGAGTCACTAGTGAGAAGAGAAAATGACCCTTCACATTTGGGAATGTTGTCAAATCCAGGTTTTAAATCAAAAGGTTGCTGATGCAATCCATTTGGTGGGCTCAGCTCACTGGTCCACACGGAGCAAATATCTGTGGCGTACAGACACTGCTACCTGAGGGTGATGCCAACAGAGTGATTCTTTATCCCCAGGATTTATGAGTAGGTCATCCTCTCCTGAGAGGCCCAGAGAGGCTCTGGGTCCTCATTAGGGCTGTACACTCAAGTCTGTCATCTTGAAGACCCTGACTCCTAGCCTCTCTCCTATCTGTCCATCAAAATTTGCCAAGATCTTGGGCTTTTGAAGGGAAGGGCTTGCTACCATAAACACACACTCATGTTTGATATACAAATGGCATACTGTAGTAATCATCAAATTGTGTTCTATAGAACATACTAGTTCTGAAAGATCAGGAAAAAATATTTCCTGGTAACATAACTGTATGGCGAAAACCACCACAATATTGTAAAGTAATTAGCCTCCAATTAAAATAAAAAAAAACACAAAAGGTACACATGCAAATAAATGGATAGACTAGAAAGCTAAAAACAAAAACAATTCTCTTAGAAAGAATAACATTAGCATTTTAAAAGCTCTGAAAAAACTTTCCACTAAGACAGCAGTTCGGCTTAAACTAATTCAACCCGGTGGCAGATACCGTGGATTGACTCACTCACCTTCTGTCCCCACCACCCCAACTTCCTTTATAGTGTGTGCAGCTCCATCTTCTAAAAATGACATTTCCCTGGACACTTTTGGAGGTTGGGTGCAGGCACATGACCTAGATGGGGCCAATCAGATGTGTGCCCAGGGCTACCTCGTAGAGGAAGTCAGTACATTAGGGGAACACTGCATCTCTTGATAAGAACAGCGCTGTGGGTGTCTAGTATTCCTGAGGGGATGTGGTGGAGGGCCCAGTGTCCACTCTCAGGCAGTGGTGTTTCTACCAGAAAAGTGCTGCGGTGAGGTCGGACATTGTTCTTTGCCTATTCTTGGCCCCAGCTGTGTTATTTTTGGCTGAGTAACATACAAGTCTGGCCTCCCAGAGTATACTACTCAGTTCAGTTCAGTTGCTCAGTCGTGTCCGACTCTTTGTGACTCCATGAATCGCAGCACACCAGGCCTCCCTGTCCATCACCATCTCCCAGAGTTCACTCAAAGTCATGTCCATCGAGTCAGTGATGCCATCCAGCCATCTCACCCTCTGTCATCCCCTTCTCCTCCTGCCCTCAATCCCTCCCAGCATCAGAGTCTTTTCCAATGAGTCAACCTTCACATGAGGTGGCCAAAGTACCGGAGCCTCAGCTTTAGCATCATTCCTTCCAAAGAACTCCCAGGGCTGATCTCCTTTAGGATGGACTGGTTGGATCTCCTTGCAGTCCAAGGGACTCTCAAGAGTCTTCTCCAACACCACAGTTCAAAAGCGCTCAGCTTTCTTCACAGTCCAACTCTCACATCCATACATGACCACAGGAAGAACTATAGCCTTGACTAGACAGACCTTTGTTGGCAAAGTAATGTCTCTGCTTTCCAATATGCTATCTAGGTTGGCCATAACTTTTCTTCCAAGGAGTAAGCATCTTTTAATTTCATGGCTGCAATCACCATCTGCAATGATTTTGGAGCCCCCCAAAAAGAAAGTCTGATACTGTTTCCACTGTTTCCCCATCTATTTCCCATGAAGTGATGGGACCAGATTCCATGATCTTAGTTTTCTGAATGTTGAGCTTTAAGCCAACTTTTTCACTCTCTTTTTTCACTTTCATCAAGAGGCTTTTACTACTAATACTACTAATAACAGCAACAATAATAACAATAACTTGCTTCTTAAGCTACTAGAGTGAATCCAGGTTGCAATTAAACCCTGACTCCTACAACCACAAAAACTAATGACTACTTAAGGATGTCCCATAAAACTAGTGGTTCAAGGAAGACAAGTTTGGAGATGCTATTCTTCAAACTGAGATTCTAAACCTCACTCTAAGTGAATAAAAAACGCTAAGGGTGGGAATTCCAGGTGATTTGCCTGGCAACATCTGTTGTGAGGATGGGGAATGATGGCTCCATATGGGACCATGTTATTTGCCATCTCTGGACAAGAAACTCAGGAGGTACTTGAAGCTCAAGAGGTACTTCCTAAACCTACAATTTCATGAAAACATTGGCCAGACTAAGCATATGTTCTTTATCTGACATCCTGCTAGATCCTTATGTGGAAATACACATCAGTAAATAGCTTGATTTCCCAGGGGACTAACAAAAGCCTAGAGATTTATGTGTGAAATCATTAGGGGATGTAAAATGATATAAAATTAAGTGCTATTTTGGGGGTTTACTATATCCAACTTATTAAAGGCATAAATCTTAAAACAACTTTTCCATTATTTTTAGAATTTCCTCCTTTAAATTAGTGGCTCATAAGCCAAATTGCATCCATAGGTATGTTTTCTCTTGCCCACACAGGGCTTTGTTTAAATGAATTAGTTGACAGCATTTGCAAAAGTAGGAGATTTTTACCTTAAAAGTTAAAAGAAGTGGCAACTAAGGGCAGAGATAATTATGCTATTCTCTGATATGTGCGTGTGCACTCAGTTGCTCAGTCATGCCCAACTCTTTGCAACCCCCTGGACTGTAGCTCACCAGGTTCCTCGGTCCCTGGAATTTTCCAGGCAAGAGGATTGGAGTGGGTGGCCATTTGCTACTCCAGGTGACCTTCCCGACTGAGGGATGGAACCTGTGTCTCCTGAGCTGGCAGGTGGACTCCTTACCATGAGCACAACCATGAAGACTAGTTTTTGTTTGTTTTTTAATTCCTAAAATTATTCTTCACAAGGGACATTGGCTATCTAGTTAGTTTTTCTAATATTTTAAGTTCCCCCAAAGCAACTGTCGGAGAAGGCAATGGCACCCCACTCCAGTACTCTTGCCTGGAAAATCCCATGGACGGAGGAGCCTGGTGGGCTGCAGTCCATGGGGTCGCTAAGAGTCGGACATGACTGGAGCGACAGCAGCAGCAGCAGCAAAGCAACTGTGCCCTTGAAAGAAGCACATTAGATTAACAGCAGATGATCCATTGTTAGCGTAATAGACATATGATCCATCCTATTTATGGGATAGAAAGATGAGAAAGCAGCAGCAGATAGATGAAGAAGTCCGAGATGGAGGTTAAGGATTTAGATTTGTCACTGGGTCTTTCTGGAAGTGATGTACCCAGCTAGTAAAAGGCAGGTCTGGAAGTAGAACGCCTGAGGTGTGACTGCTGGCGCGGCGCTCTGTATACACTCTCTTGTTCCTTCTGGTCAAAGCAAACACATGAGATGGAGAAGATTAGAAGGGTGAAGGTAGGTCTATGGAGATGAGAGAGGTTGCACAGACTAAGGATCCCTCCTTGCCCAAAACTTTATGACACCTCATTGCTTCTCAGGGACACCTTCAATCAAGCTTCTGATTCTTCCCTGTAATAAGAGGGGGAGACTACTGTTAAGAGCGGATTATGTGCTTGAATTTAAAAAGGCTTCCTACAAGCAGAAATTATTTGCACATAAAAACCTGATAGAGTCCTGTTAGTCCCACGGCTGCAAACTTTAATATTTTTTGTACTTACGAAAGTAAAACAGGTCAGTTTTAGATGTGCAGGTGTGGCAAGCTCCAGAGCATTTATTCCCTCTCAAAGGGGAAGTCAGTACTTGGCTGGACCTTCCATTTCCAGGTGAGAATGTGGCCCAATAATGGACAAGCTTCAAAATTTTCAAGAGAAGGTGGGAATCTGACTTTTTGTGTGAGATGTCCCAAATGAAAAACAAACAAGAAAATCTGTAAGTCACCAGTTTGCAACCTCTGTTTAGGATCTTCATTTGATGAGGCTATTTATGAAAAAAGAGAAAAATAATACAAACTCTTCTTTAACAAAACAGCTTAAATAAAATGCCGAAAGTAGTGTTTAAATATATAGTTAACCTCTTCAAAGAGTAAGATAAATCCCTAGGGTAGTGAGGCTCAGAAGGGAAAGAATCTGCCAGCAAGGCAGGAGATCCAGGTTCAGTCTCGGGATTAGGAAGATCCCCTGGAGAAGGGAATGGCGACCCTTTCCAGTATTCTTCCCTGGAGAATCCCATGGACAGAGGAGTTTGGGGGGTTACAGTCTATGGGGTCGAAAAGAGTGGGACACGGCTGAGTGACCCACAGTTCACCTCTAGAGTGCTGAGCCTATGAGCTGACAGTGTGCCTCCCCTGGGTCTGGGGATACTTTTCAGTCTTAGGAACTAAGGTGATTGACTTTTATTTTATTTTATTCTTTACTGGGGAAAACAGAAATAACATAAAATTTACCATCTTAACCATTGTTTAAGTGAACAATTCAATAGTGTTAAGTACATTCACACTTTGTGCATCCATCACCATCATCCATTTCTAGAACTTTTACTTCATCCCAGACTGAGACTCTGTACTCCCCACCCCTCCCTCCCTCAAGGCCCTGGCAACCACCATTCTCCTTTCTGACTCTGTAAGTCTGACTACTCTGCATACCTCATGTAAGTGGAATCATACAATATTTGTTCTTTTGTGACTGGCTTGTTTCGCTTAGTTTAACATCTTTAGGGTTCATCTGTGTTACCGCATGTATCAGAGTTTTATCCCCTTTTTTGAGACTGAATAATATTATGCATTTACATGAATTTATTTTATATATAATAATCCCATTTCATTTATAATTTATATGTAAGTATACTTATATATTTTATTAACCCACACACTCATTCATCAATGGATATTTGGATTGCTTCCACATTTGGGCTATTGTGAATATTGTTGCTCATGAATGAATATGAGTGTACAAGTTTTACCTCAATTCCCTGCTTTCAGTTCTTTTGGGTATATAGCCAGAATCGGGATTGCTTGGTCAAATAGTGAGTCTGTTTTTAATTTCTGAGGCACTGCCATCCTATTTCCCACAGGGGCTGCACTATTTTATATTCCCACCAGCAGTGCAGAAGAGTCCCAGTTCCTCCACATGCATGTGAACACCTTTGTATTCTGGTGTTTTTGTTTTGTTTTGTTTTAATTATAGCTACTCTCATGGATGTGAAGCGAAGAGGCTTGAGTTTTATGGAGAACTATGAACATATCTGGGGCTTCCCTGGTGGCTCAGCATAAAGAATCCGCCTGCCAGTGCAGAAGACACAGATTCAATCCTTGGATTGGGAAGATCCCTTGAAGAAGAAAATGGCAACCCACCCTAGTATTCTTGCCTGGGAAATCCCATGGACAGAGGAACCTGGTGGCCTACAGTCCATGGGGTCTCAAACAGCTGGACACGACTGAGCACCAGCACAGATAAATATACCTACCCATCAGCATAAGGAGTTATCAAGGAAAACGATCTATTTCAATCTGGACTCTGGTTGGAAAAAAGTTTGCCAAGGTACAGGAACCCTGGCATTAAGAAATTAGCTGAAAAGCGTATCCAGGCCCCTAATAGTACCAGAATATCTGGCAATTCAATGTAAAACCTCTCAGCAGGGCTATACCCTGCACCAAGGATCACAGATCATCTCCACAGCTAAAACTCAGCTGAACATAAACTTGAAATCCAAATATGAGTCCAAAACTCAAATATATATAATGATACAGTCCACCATGAGTAGAAGCCAATTGACCAAATAAGTAATTTGATTTGATCCTGCAGAATATAGAGATAATACAGTGCTCAGATAGAGGCTATAAAGTAAGTATGGTTGAAATGACAAGGAACTTAGGAAGGAATTAAAAACATAAGAAAAGAACAGAGTCTTTGGGGAATAAAATAGGCTGATGTGAAAAAGATAAAATTTCTATAAATGAAAAACACAGTCACTGAAATTAAAATCTCAATTGACAGATTAAATAGCCACTGAAACAAAGCCAGAGAGAAATTTAATGCATGGAAAGATATATGTGATGAAATTATCCAGACCATAACACAGAGGGGAAACAGATGAAAATTACGAAAAAAAGAGTAATGGCACAGTGGAATGTTTGGCTCCTCTCCTGCCAATAACAATTATAAAAGGGGGGGGAGGGGGAGGTTGGAGAACAAACAACTGGGAGTTAAACAAAAGCTGGCAGAAACTGGAGCGGATTTGATCCTTACTGAGTGAGATCCACATTCCCATGCTTTTTCGCCCTACCTAAGGGTACCCCCTGGAGAAGGAAATGGCAATCCACTCCAGCGTTCTTGCTTAGAGAATCCTGTGGACAGAGGAGCCTGGTGGGCTGCTGTCCATGGGGTTGCACAGAGTTGGACATGACTGAAGCAACTTAGCATGCATTGGAGAAGGAAATGGCAACCCACTCCAGTGTTCTTGCTTGGAGAATCCCAGGGACAGAGGAGCCTGGTGGGCTGCTGTCTATGGGGTCGTACAGAGTTGGACATGACTGAAGCGACTTAACAGCAACAGCAGCAGCAGCAGCAGCAAGGGTACTCCCAGGTCCCTCAGTGTGGCCGGTGAAGCTGAAGCACAAATCGGCAGGCTTTCTGCCATAGGACATAGGACTGAGGAATGAGAAGGAGTCTGGGACTGCCAGAAAGTCTTAAAATTGAGAAGGGTGCGGAATTCTAGGGAAGCCCCCAATTCTGTGTAGACACTCAAGTCACACCTTCAGCTGATTCCTAAACTGCATATGCATGGGATGAGTCTCCAAGATGCCCTGTGAGAAGCAAGAGCAAGAAAGTTGAAAAAATTGAGCAGAGATTTCAGCAGCTGCCTGTTACATAGTTTGGAATTCAAATCCTGCCAAGTTAAGCAGATCTGAAAAATATGCCTCAAGCTTTTAAAATTTAAAACCCAAAGGCTATGCCCTAGGACTTGGGACTAAATAATTCACCCTATGGCAGTCACAAAACTGAAACAGAATCACCCTTACAAAGCCTAAATGCAAACTCCAAAAATCAAGGTTCTCCGCCAGTAATTTAACTGCCTTCTAAAACAAGTCAACATTCTTCAGAAAGAAAAGAATTCAAAGCATCTACAAAGTTTCACCCACAATGTCTCAAAGTGAAAAGTGTTAGTTGCTCAGTGGTTTCTGACTCTGCCACCCCCTGGACTCTAGCCCGTCAGGCTTCTCTGTCAATGGAATTCCCCAGGCAAGAATACTGGAATGGGTTGCCATTTCCTTCTCCAGGGGATATTCCCAACCCAGGGATCAAACCTGGGTTGCCCGAATTTCAGGCAGATTTTTTTTTTTCCCATCTGAGCTACCATATACACTATAAAGTAAAAATTTACTAGCATGGAAAGATACTGGAAAATATGACACATAGTCAAGAGAAAAGTCAATTACAGAAAGAGACCCATAGACCAACCAGATGTTGAAATTAACAGATAAGGATTTTAGCATAATTATGGTAAATATGTTAATGAATTTATAGGAATGCATGGGTATGATGGATGAAAAGGTAGGAAACTGTCAGGTTTGATATGTAAATTGAAAAAAAAAGACTCAAATTTAAATGCAAGAACTGAAAAACCCAGTATCTGAAAATATTCATTTCCCATGACTGACACAGAGAGAATAAACACAGCAAGTGCAAGGAGCAGTGGCAGTCAGTAGGTCACTAGAGATAGAAAACAGGTCACTAGACAGGCCAATAGAAATTAGCTAAGCTGAAAGTCAGAGAGCAAAAAATTTTTTGACATTGAGCTGCAGGACTGTCACTAGAAGTCTAAGACATATGTAAGGAGAGAAGAGAGTAAATGGAGCAGGAAATATTGCAACTATATTATTGAAATCATTCTAAATTTGATTCAAAACTGTAGTCCAGACATCCATGAAGCTCAACAAACCCCAAGTAGGATAAGTGCAAATAAAAACATAACTAACTACATTACAGTCAAACTATGGAAAGCCAATGACTAAGAGAAAAAAGCAACCAAAGGAAAAAGACATGCTACCTAAGGGAGAATAATTCTATGAATAATGGCTACTTCTCATAAAAAAAAGCAGAACTAGAAGATATGATGAAAGATAGAAGATATAACATGATGAAAAAGAAAAACACACTGCTGGCTCAAAATTCTATACATTGAACAAAAAAAGCAAAAAAAATTAATGCAACTGAAATAAAGAGATTTTTAGGTGAATCAAAGCAGAAAGAATTTGTCGCTAGGAGACCCACAGTGTAAGAAATCCTCAAAGATGTTCTTCAGGTTGAAGAAAACTACTAACAGGTAGAAATTCACATCTACTGGAGGAAATGAAGAACATTAAAATGATAAACATTTGAGCAAATCTACTCTAGTGGCAAAGAACCCGCCTGCCAGTGCAAGAGACGGAAGAGATGTGGGTTTAATCCCTGGGTTGGGAAGGTCCCCTCAGGAGGGCATTGGCAACCTATTTTGGCCGGGAGAATCCCATGGGTGGAGGAAACTGGTGGGCTTGAGTCAATAGGGTCTTAAAGAGAGAGACACTACTCAAGTGACTTAGCATGCAAAAGAGACATAGGGCTTTGTCAACATGAACATCTGTTGATGTTCAAAACACACCACTAGGAAAATAAAAGAAAGTCATAGAAAGGTAGAAAGCATTTACCCCCACACATCTGCGAACACAATTCTTGCTTCCACCTCTCTGGAAGGATAGCTTGGAGCTAGGGTCTAGGGAATGGGCAGGGGTGAAACAATAGGAGGTTTTCTCGCAGGAGCTCCCTTTCCCACTCTCCAAGCCAGAGTCAGACAGCAAAGAGATCAAACCTGTCAATCCTAAAGGAAATCAACCCTGAATATTCATTGGAAGGATTGATGCTGAAGCAGAAATTCCAATAACTTGGGCACCTGATGCAGAGTCAACCCTTAGGAAAAGACCCTGATGCTGGGAAAGATTGAAAGCAGGAGGAGAAGAGGACAGCAGAGGATGAGATAGTTGGACTTCATCATTAACTCAATGGACATGAGTTTGAGCAAACTGGGAGATAGTAAAGGACAGGGAAGCCTGGAGTGCTGCAGTCCATGGGGTCAAAAACAGTCAGACACGACTCAGTGATGGAACAACAACAAAGCCAGAGTCAAGGGTGTGCCGTCTGTACACCTGGTTCCTGCTTCTGGCTTTCAGCCTGTCTTGTATCCAGGTTAGTGGACACGGGAGGAAAAATGGGAAGCTCATCACCAGTTCAGGGGTACATATATTGAATTCTCTGGTCTTCTATCCTAGCGTGCCTGGTATTTTTCAGAGCTGGTCCGGGTTTTAGAGCTGCATTCAGAGAGTCAGAGGGGTGGAGTGTGCATACCCATCTCATCCAGAATCAACACTCATGACTTAAGTTCTAAGCAAGTTAAACTCCGGTAGTTGTGGGATAGTTCCAGGTGGAAGTCACTGTCTGGAGCTTTGAAGCAAGATCCGGACTAAAGACATTGCAGTCCTCAGTGTATGAGTCCTTCCAGTCACACCAATCAGAGAGGGTATGTAGAATCAGAGCCATGTTCTGAGAACAAAGGCCTGGGAATCTTCCTGGTTCCAGAAAGAGGAGCCAATGCAAAGAGTCAGACAGATCAGAGGAAATGCAGGATGTGGGTGCCAGGTCTCCACTCAACTCTCTCTTGAGCCGTGCACGCCAGCCGTGCTGGTCACGCGTTTCTGGTGCTTTGTCCCTCTGTGTCAGAATCACCTAAGATGAAAGGGGTAGGAGTGGGATGGGGCTAAAAGCGTTGATTTCCAGACCACACTCCTTCACATTTATTTCATTGAAATTATAGATGTTGGGGTGCTTTGCAGGTGGTGCTAGTGGTAAAGAAACCGCTTGCCAACCCAGGAGACGTAAGAGACTCAGATTTGATTCCTGGGTTGAGAAGATCCCCTGGAGAAGGGAATACCCACGCTAGTATTCTTGCCTGGAGAATCCCATGGACTGAGGGACCTGGTGGGCTACGGTCTATAGTGTCGCTGCAAAGAGTCAGACACGACTGAAGTGACTTAGCACACATGCACAGATGTTGGGGCTTGCCTGCCTGAGTTTTTAACTAGCTTTCCAGGGATTTCTCAGGAACAGAGACTCACTGTCCTAGACCTAAAGAGTGTGGGAACCCTTTTGCTCATCACCAGCATAAGGGGAGGGTGCTGAAAAGGTGGAAAGTTGTAAGCAAAGAAGGAAACAGTAATGAGAAAGGAAAAGAGAGATTTCCCAAGTCTGGTTAAGTGATATGAGAAGAAAAGGAGGAGGAGATTGTCCTTTTATTTTCATTATTCCAGACCCAAGGCCAAAATCCCTGGAGCAGTTGAGTGGGGTTCATCTTGAGAGTTTCATGTTTAAAGCCCATTAAAAGCCCAGCACAGGCCTGCGGGGCTCCAGGCGGAGGGAGGGGACCGCGAGCCATCCAGCTGCTCAGAATACGCTGGTGATCATGACAGGCAATGAGCAATTTGGCTGACACTATGCTTTTTTAAACAGCATCCAGCCGTGATGCAGTCTTGTTACTTTTGCAGGATTCAATCAGCGAAGGTTAACTGGTCCATTTTATGCCAAATCCAGTAGTCATGTTTTAGGCTGTGCTGCTCTAGCCAGACAACATCTGTTTGGATGGGGGAGCAAAACTCGCTGAGATGCAGGCTCACACCTCTCCTTGCTTCTTCTCCCCCAGCCTCCCCACTAAACAGTACATTTAAGAAATCTTTTAGAAAAGTCTGAAAGCTAATGTCAATAGAAACCATATTAGATGAAAGGGCATTCATCACAATAAGTGCTTAGAAAAAAAGCACTTGACCCCTTTTGAGCCTCCTAATAGTCAATGCAATGCCAGGTTTTCTTGGCCTTCTCATGGTTTCTTCCCAGCCTCGGCTCTTGCCCGTGAGAGCCTCAGGCACCACGACCAGGTCTCCGCCTTTGTTCCTTGAACACACCTCATCCTTCTGTATTCCTAAGTAGTGAATACATTAACTTTAGGAAGAATATTGCATCCCATCCGCTTTGGTGGACTGTCTCACGTCCTGAGAGCTGAAGAGATTTGACCAAAGTCCCCTCCGAAAGCGACATTTGCCAGATGTCCTATGGGACAATGAGCAAACGTTACAGATAACAACCGTGCCCCAAATTACTGAGGTTTCAAGTTCACGTACACGTATTTTCAGTAACACGTGAGGCCACTTGATTTACTTGAGTCCATAATTTTTTTGACTCACTGCACTCTCATCAACAGTTCACATGTTTCTGAATAATCTAGCCCCTCTGGCCATCTGGAGATTTCACTGATTGATTGTTAACCACTCCTGGCACTAGAAGGGAGAGGGCAAAATTCAGGCTGGCATTATTTTCCTTTCTGAAAGCAGCTCTTGTAAAAGCTGAGCTTCTCCTGAAACTGTATTACTTCTCAAGAAGAAAAAAAGTAGGAGAAGGAGACCAACATGTTCAGTCCCCTTCTGTGTACTACCCAGCTTCTGCTAACTCATTCAATTCTCATAAAAACACTGTAAGGGTGACTTCCCTGGTGGTCCAATGGCTAAGATTCCGCACCCCCAATGCAGGGGGCCTGGGTTTGATCCCTGGTTGGGGAACTGTGCCGCAATTAAGAGTTTGCATGCCATAACTAAAGATCCTGCATACCGCAGCTAAGACCTGGTGCAGTCAAGTAAATAAATAAAAATAAATATTTTAAAAAAACCCACTGTAAGCGAGGAGATATTATCTTGTACTACAGATAAAGTGATGAGGGCTGAGAGATGTTAGGTAACTTGTTGATACCCACACAGTTAGCCAGCGGTGACGTTAGGATTCAAACTGAAGGCTTGCCAAGTCCACGTGCTTTCCAGCACACGACTCTGTTTACAGAGCTTGACTCTCACTGTGGGACTGTGAGCACAGTCTGCACTGAATTCTGTATATAGTGACCAGTCCCAGACAACGCTCCGTCCATTTCCGCCTCTCTCCTCCGGCATTGCTGCCTTACCATTCCTCCCTTTCTTATTTGGCTGTCATCAACACCTTTCACTGGTACAGTGCTTTACAGACATTTATCAGGTACTTGCACACACATTGTCTCAAGTCCTCACAGCAACCCCAGGAAGCAGTATTATTATTGTTCACGGTTTATGGATGTGGAATCTGAGCTCTGGAGTACTGATGGGAGTGTCTCTTTGTCAGAAAGCAAGCAAATGTCAGCTGGTTCCAGAAGAAACGTGGGCCATAGGCCAGGTTACTGGGCAGCCCAGCCTGTAGGGCAGATTAGGGAGTTCAGATTGCTGAAAGGCAGGGGAAAGGGAACAGGGCTGGGAGGGTAGTATGGCCAGTTGAGCATTTCAGTACAGAGGGTGAATTCTGTTCTCTGGGAATTGCAGGTCTATTTCTCATTTTGCTGTTTAGGGCCCTCATATAATTCTCTAACTCCCGACTCTGGAAATTCTTCCTTTACTCAAAGAATTGCTTTTCTTTTGATGTTTGTCTCCTGAAAGCAGAACTCATTTTCTTCTTCCATCTGCACGTGTGTAATTTCTGATGCAGGCCCTCACCATGTCTTACATAAATAAATGCAACTGCCTTCTGACTTGTCTCCCTGTTTTCAGCCAGCTCCCCCTACCTAGCGGTTTACACTAGATTGATTTTCCTTACATGAAATTTTAATCATGGTATTTCTCTACTTAACATCTGTCAGTGCCTCCCAATTAGCTCTCGGACTAAATCCAGAATCCTAATGACAATGCCTAGTGGCTTCTCACCCTTCCCAGACCATTTCACAGCAGTGCTGAACTGCAGTTTGCTCTCAGGCTTCTCGGCATCTTTACCCATCACTGTCCTGCCTGCAGTCAGCTCTCTCTCCTCTCCCCAGTTAACTACCACAAATACGGATGCCTCCTCATCTTCCCTGGTGGTTCAGCAGGTAAAGAATGTGCCTGCAATGTGGGAGACTGGCATTCAATCCATGGGTTGGGAAGATCCCCTGGAGAAGGGAACAGCTACCCGCACTCCAGGATTCTGGCCTGGAGAATTCCATGGACTGTACAGACACGGCTGAGCAACTTTCACTTTCCCACCTCCCTAGCAGCGTCTGCTGTCCTGCTTCCCAGGCTCCCAGTAGTGTGTACTTGTTGGCTGCAGGTCCCTCTCGCCCCACGAGGCTAAGACATATTTGTGGGAGGGTCTTTACCTTTTCGCCTTTGATTCTATTGCCAGCCCCAATGTCCCATCCTTTCCAGGTATATGGGGGTCCTTCTGTGATGACAGGGAGGCAGCTGATGCGTTTTTTTTTTTTTTTTGTATTTTTTTTTAGCACATAAAATACATAGGACCAAGCTCTGTAGTGTGAGAATGTTTTTATTTGCTTGTTTGTTTTTTCGGTAGTAGGCAGAAGGGTTCCATTCTTAAACCATCTTGGTAGCATCTTCCATCTTTATCCTCTGCCTTCAAGATAAATGGGGCTTCTCTGGTGGCTCAAAGGGTAAACAATCTGCCTGCAATGTGGGAGACCTAGGTTCAATCCCCGGGTTGGGAAGATCCCCTGGAGAAGGGCATAGCAACCAACTCCAGTATTTTTTGCCTGGAGAATTCCATGGACAGAAGAGCCTAATGGGCTACAGTCCGTGGGATTGCAAAGAGTCAGACACAACTGAGCAGCTAACACTTTCCCTTTCAAGATGAATGCACCTTCTTCTTTCACTTCTGTTTCACACTGTGATACTCATAAATCTTTACGAAAAGAATGCATCATGTTCAAAGGTATTTGAATTAGATGAAGAAGACATTTGTGTGTCTTAAGAGTCAAAGAGATGAAAATTAGGGCTTCCTTGGCGGCTCAGTGGTAACGAATCCACCTGCCAATGCAGGAGATGCAGGTTCAATCCCTGATCCGGGAAGATCCCACATGCCTCAGAGCAGCTAAGCACGGTTGCCACAACTATTAAGCCTGTGCTTTAGAGCCTGGGGAGCCACAAGTACTGAGCCCTCTTGCCTCAACTATTGAAGCCCACGTACATAGAACCTGTCTTCCACAGTAAGAGAAATCACTGCAATGAGAAGCCTGTGCATTGCAACCAGAGAAAAGCCCAGGCAGCAACGAAGACAGCACAGCCAAATACATGAATAAAATTACTTTTTTTAAAAAAAGAAATGTACATTCTAAGTAGGTAACTTAGCAGTCAGGACAGGTAACAATCCATCTCCGCCCTATTCCATGAACGCTATGTGGACATGGGCACGGATAGATATGGATATATGGGTAGCACGGACATGGGCTATGTGGGTTTTGAGGGTGACAGGGCTGTTTTTTCATTATAATGCTCCAATTACAGGCATGAATTCATAAACTAAGCATCCTTGCTAAAATCGCCAGTTGTGATTCAGTCTCAGAAAGTAAATCCCCCAAAACCTTTTACTGCACAGCCAGAAAGAAGCCCTTAGGAAGACACAGAACTAAGTATAGGAATCTTTTAAAGAATTAAAATTGTATCATTCATATTTTCCCATTGAGAAATCTCTATTTAATATTTATGTCAGATAGGAGTGGCCAGAGTAGGACTGTCTCCTCCAACCTTCGTTCTTGTGAAGGTGCCCTGGAAGCAGATGGCCTGGCTGGTGTAGCTCCTGGATCGGGGAGGGCTCCACCCTCCACCCAAAGGGGACGTGAACCTGGACTGTGTTGTGAGAGACTGTGACAGACAGATGGTTTTTCACTGTGACTCTCACATCCTTGCTCCCAGTAGATATGCCCACTCAGCCCCTTCTTGCACATGTCAACCTTCACCCCTTTTGATAAAAAATCCAAATGCCCAAACCATGGCTGTTAATATACATACCCAGAAGAGAGAATAAAATTCTCTCTTCCGAAAACTCTCCCTGATACAACTGTTCCTGAAACAGACTGAACAGCAGCAGACCCCGTCTTGCAAAAGCCTGTGAAACATGTTGTCCTCCTTCTCTAAGTCAGAAATCCCACTTGGAGACTTCTGTGTGCCTGAATTTTTTAATAAAGACTTCTGCTGGGACTTCTCTGCTGGTCCAGTGGCTAAGACTCTATGCTTCTAACGCCCCATGCAGGGGGCATGGGTTCGATCTCTGGTCAGGGAACTAAGATCCCACATGCTGGGTGGTGAGGCCAAAAAAAAAAAAACAAATATGCTAATGGTGTCTGGTTGATTTTTTTCTCATTGTGTTATCCAACAAGATCTCACATTCCATTTGTTATCATAGCCTAACATATACTAACATGTTTACTGAACCTATAAAAAAATCAGAACATTTTATTGAACTTAATATTGATCACATTTTAAAACTTGCTTAATTAGATTCATAGGAAATATGCAGATGCATGAAGATGTTTGTCATTAGACATTTCAAGTATACTTAGAAGTACATACATTAATAAATGAATTAAAACATTCAAAGGTGTTTAATTTCTTTGGTTTATAAAATAAGACCATGTATTAATCAAGGGAACCTTAACAATCATTGTTAAAACTTGTAGTCTTACAAATAAAATAATGTGATTTATATAGGATGTATTCAAAAGCTTAAAGAGGAATTATATTTTTAATATAACTTTAATAAATCTAATATTGCTTTTTGGAAACCAGCCTAAACTCTGAAAGGCCTTTTCTGTGTATAAGATGTATATTTGAGGATACTGAAAAGGCTTCATACTTCTGCTGTGATTTGCTGTGGGAGAAGGTGGAGTTGACACGGACTGACGTCCCACATTGCAGTCACCACCCAAGCGATAGTGAGATCTCACAGAGAAGGTGTCCAAGGGACAGAAAGCAGAGTAAAGAGACGGTGGATGAAACAGAGAACCTGCAGGAGAGGCTCCAGGAGAGAGGCTCTTGCTTCCGATGAAGCACCAGAGAGACTCAAATAGAGATCATGGGAAGCTAGACTAGTCAGAGGGCCCTCCTAAGCGTCCAGCACACTGTGAACGCATTACAGTGAAACTTCAGTGTGAAGGCGACAGGCCACTTGTTTTCCCCTCTTATTTCCTCACAGATGCTGATGTTTCCCCACTGTGAAAAGAAATGGACACACGGAGAGACACCCGAGACGAGCTGACTGGCTGCAGGCGGTTTTCATTACTTTCTGTCCTGTCCTGATCCTTTTATAATAAAGGCTACATAACAATAAGACTTCCATGTGTATGGCACTTTACAATGTACAAAGTGCTTTATAAAATCCCCAGACCTCATCCAGTCAGCCTTCACTGTAGACCCAAAGATGCTTACTCCTTGGAAGAAAAGTTATAACCAACCTAGAGAGCATATTCAAAAGCAGAGACATTACTTTGCCAACAAAGGTCCGTCTAATCAAGGCTATGGTTTTTCCAGTGGTCATGTATGGATGTGAGAGTTGGACTGTGAAGAAAGCTGAGCGCCGAAGAATTGATGCTTTTGAACTGTGCTGTTGGAGAAGACTCTTGAGAGTCCCTTGGACTGCAGGGAGATCCAACCAGTCTATTCTGAAGGAGATCAGCCCTGGGTGTTCATTGGAAGGAATGATGCTAAAGCTGAAACTCCAGAACTTTGGCCACCTCATGTGAAGACTTGACTCATTGGAAAAGACTGATGCTGGGAGGGATTGGGGGCAGGAAGAGAAGGGGATGACAAAGGATGAGATGGCTGGATGGCATCACCGACTCAATGGATGTGAGTTTGAGTAAACTCCCGGAGATGGTGATGGACAGGGAGGTCTGGCGTGCTGCAGTTCATGGGGTCGCAGAGTCGGACACGACTGAGTGACTGAACTGAACTATAGACCTCTGAGGTTTCCCAGATGGCGCAGTGATAAAGATTCTGCCTGCCAATGCCGGAGATGCAAGAGACTTGGGTTTGATCCCTGGGTTGGGAAAAACCCTTGGAGGAGGGAATGGCAACACCCTCCAGTATTCTTGCCTGGAAAATCCCATGGACAGAGGAGCCTGGTGGGCTGCAGTCCATGGGGTTGCAAAGAGCTAGACACAACTGAAGTGACTTAGTACGTAAACACAGTGGAGTGTAATGGAGATTAAGTTATAAGAAGACTATGGTATCTGTCCTGAATATTCTCTCTTGCTCTCTCTCATCACTCACTCTGCAGGAAGCTAGCTGCCCTGTTTTTAGGGAGCCCCGTGGAGAGGTTTGTGTGGCAGGGAACTAATGGAGATCTTTAACTAATGGCCAGTAGGAAAGAGACCTAACTGCCTACACGCAATTGAGGCCTAACAACCACCAGACAAGTGGGCTTGGAACTTGACCCTCCCCAATGGGGTCTGTAGATGAGACCCCAGCCTCATTGACAGCCTGACTGCAGCCTCATGAAAGCACTTGAACCAAAGGCTCCCTGACTCACAGAACTGTGATAAAATAAGAGTTGTTTTAAACTGCTGAGTTTTGGGCAATTTGTTATGCTGCAACACAAGGGTGAAATAAGGATAAAAGAAATCATAGTTAGCTGGTTATTTTCTCACTTTGATCAATGTGTATTACAGTGTTGAAGATGAACCTTGGAAAGATTCCCCCGCCTCGCCCTCACCACTGGAATAATATTTATTTATTTTTACTTGGCAAAAAGTCAACTGCTACATTTTCAAAATCTCAAACAATCAAACACATTACCCATCACAGAAGAGAGTCCAGCAACAGCACAAAATAGCCTACTTAAGAATTTCTTTTTTTAAAAAATAAAGTAGGTCTAAAATGAGTTCTGTGAACTAAGAAATCTACAGCTTGTAGTTTATTTTTTTTTAATTTATTTTTTTTTAGCTTGTAGTTTAATAACAGAAAAAAAAAATAAAACAATGGAAAGTGGTAGCATCCAGCATTTTACTTAATTCCCTTGCTGCCTCCCCTCCGCATCAGCCCCCATCACAATGGAGAAGACACTTGTATTCAGTCTCCTCACTTACACCCAGAACAGAGGGGGACAACTAGGATTTTATCTTTTATTGCCATTAACAATAGGGTTGCAAATCACAAACTTGAAAAACTTCATTTATCGCCTTAAATGTGTTGCTCACCCCTAATTGCGGTTAAGAATACATCTTGATAATGAGGATAAACACTTGAGAACCAAGTCAGGCATAAATTACTTAAGCAACTTATCATATTTGGGTGCAAAGTCTAGAACTGTTTGAAGGCATGGTAAGATTGGTATTTTTACTGGGCCAGGGTGCCACTGTTCTTTCCAGGGGATCATCCCCCACATCAGTCAGACCTCAAGGAGCTCCTGTACTTTTGCTGACATTACATTGCTTATTTGAAGGGATAGGCTCTGCACAAGGCATGAAAGTTCCTGTTTTATAATCTTTTCTAGAATGAGAAATACTTCCATGTTCTACCTCTCACCCACCCTGCCTGTGATCCAGTTCAACCTGAAAGATGGAGGTTCAGAGGAGAATGGAAGTTGCCTTCTGTGTGACAAGAACAGCAAATTGCAGCCAGAAGGAAACAGAGCTGCCCAAAGGCTGAGTTTAGAAAGTAAAGTTGTGTGGAGGTTTTGCAGGTTGGGGAAATTCCGAAGTGTCATGAAGCCCAAATAAGAGAGCTGTGATCAAACTGGATGTCTATCAGTGAACGCCATATCTATCAATGAACGCCATATCTATCAATGAATGTCATATTAGATGAGAAGACATCATGAGAAGCTGTGACCAATGAAGGTTCATTGAACTGAAGGTTCTTGGGTGGCTCAGATGGTAAAAAATCTGCAACGTGAGAGACCTGGATTCGATCCTGGGGTTGGGAAGTTCTCCTGGAGAAGTGAATGGCTACCCACTCCGGTATTTTTCTCTGGAGAATTCCATGGACAGAGGAGCCTGGTGGAGTACAGTCCATGGGGTCACAAAGAGTCAGACATGACTCAGCAACGAACATTTTATGACTAAAGCACGGCTCGTTTTTATCTGGGTGCTGGGTTAGAAACCCAATGAGTCCCTCCACCCCTACTTTTTTGTTGCTAATTTCTTTTAAGACAAGTTTTTAGACAGACCTGCCTGAATAAATGAGACTCCCATAGCCTCAAAAAGCATGCACAATCAGCATACTGGGGAATTTCTCAGTATCTCCTTTTTTTCCTTTCTTCTTTTTCTCTCTTCTCTCTCTTTTTCTCCTTCACTTCCTCCTCCCATTCCTTCTTGTTTTTGCCTTCTATTTCTCTCCCCTCCATTTTCCCCTTCAAAACATTTACTACTCTTCAGCACCAGCCTTCTTTTGTTTTATGGGGGTGTGAACAAAAGATGGGGGGGGGCCCAGAGGAGGGACTGTCACCAGAGAACACTGCCTCTCTTGTGAGTCCTTCTGTCTTTCACTGCACTAAAAACCACACTTATCCTACTTTTTTAATGTAGAGGCTCATTATTTCTAGACATAGACGTCAACCTTTATTTTCTCCTCTAATAGTGTCAAACAATAGACTCAATGTCCCTTTGTCATCAAGGAGAGAACTTGTACATTTTCCAGAAGTATAACTTGCTTATGATCCAGGGTGGCTTTTAAATATAGAAGTGCTATCGGGGCCCTGTTGTGTAAAAAGAGATTTCAAGAGAACTGTCCCGGCCAGCTATGAAATGTGTGATCGATTTCTGAAAAACCTATACAAAAAAAAAAAAAAAAAAAAGCTGAAGGAGACCGTGTAAGAGGTAACAGAAATAAATTGAATACACATGTGCAATCATTATTCATATGAGCATTCTCTGTATGACTTCATAACACAGCTGTATACACAAAAAAACTTCTTTGCCTCTTCCTATTGGAGTCTTATTAATTTCTGTTTAATGAAATACAAATGTTTGCATGCTTCATTTTGAGGAGCACGGTCTAGTTGGGTGTTTGTTAGGCGCTGGCCAGAGTGGCTGTGCCCACCTAATACAAATGTCTGTAGGCCTTTCAAAGCCTTTTGACAGAGCATCTTTTGAGCATGCCAGTTGCCATGGTCACCAGTGTGCTGATTTGCAAGGAAAATTGGAAGCCATGCTCATTACGTCAAAAACGACATTGGGGGATAAAGGGAGCATGTTTGCTTCAAGAGTTGGCAATTGGGGTTTGTTAGCATCCCCGCCCACACATTTCCATCAAACAATGTCTCATTCAACTGCATAAGTCAAAGTTTACAACTCCCATCTTTCCAGCTGGAACAGGCCTGGGAAGTGCGAACGGAAAATTATTGCTCACAGAATCACAGCACAGGCTTGCAGGCTGAGCGGTAACGGGGACTTGCAAGGACAGCAGGAGGGAGATGGATGGGTGGCGGAGGGCGAGGCGAGGACAAGCTGTGTTCAGTGACCCGCTGGTACCAAGTAGATGCTTACCTGGACTTGTGACACACTGAGGTTTTATTCGAGAGAGCGCTTCCATGGAGTGCTTCTCAGCCTCCAAATTCTGCGATTCTAAAACGCACTCTGAATACATTCATGTGGTATGCCCAGGCACATAAATACAGCTGTATTTATTTTTTAATGTTTGTTGGTTGAGAGCATAAACGGAATGCCTCCCATCTCTATATGAGGTGTGTAGACAAAACCAACCTTATCCCTTAATGCAGTAGCCCAACCTGCCAACAGATACCATAACTACAGTCGTTTGAGAATTAACCGAAGAAAGCATTAATCATTATGATTACTTTTCTTAGGAACAACGATTATCATTCAGTTTGGAATAATCGAAAAGCCATCTATAATGCATTCTGCTTTTTATTATCATTTTCTTTGGGCTACATTACTTGAACACTTATGTCTGGGGGCAGTTGTAAGGTTTATATTCCATAAGTAGATGCTTACGTATATTAAACATAAACACTTAATGTAAATATTATTAAATATTTAATGTAAATATTTGTATTTATATTGCTGAGTATCCATTGTG
This sequence comes from Ovis aries, assembly GCF_016772045.2. Taxonomy (NCBI): domain Eukaryota; kingdom Metazoa; phylum Chordata; class Mammalia; order Artiodactyla; family Bovidae; genus Ovis; species Ovis aries. Next base: position 20,540,323 of record NC_056063.1, on the reverse strand, counting down.
CTGAATGCTTTCATGTCAGAACAGGCTAGGTAATTCTCCTAATGTCTTGCAGCTAAGTGGCAAATCTATAGATCCTTTTGAAGTCAAAATTCACTCTTTTCCTGTCTACTGGGTGGCCTTTTCTTTTTCCTGCCAATCATCATTGGAAGGTCCTTGAAATCAGGGTGGAAGCAGACAGATTTACTTGTAAAGGGATAAATTCAGTGGAAAATTTGGTGGGCCTAAATAGAATTTTTCTAGAAAAAGTAAAATTACACTGATTAAAGGGGTATGCGTATCTATGTGTGTAATACGGAAAAGTGACTAATACCTCGAGAGGGAAGGACATGAGAAAAGGTTAATAATTTTTCTATTTCATTAACTAAGTTAATTATTTAAATAAAACTACTGAACTTTCTAAAGCTTGCACATTGTATCAGGAAGCCAAATTTATCAACTGACAGCATGATGGAAGAATAAAGCCACATTATATTAATAGCTGATTTGCAGCCAAAAGAAGGTGTGGTGAGGTGACTAGAGTCTCACTGCTTGACCTGAGCTGTGTGACTATTATTTTAACCTTTGGAGAGTTAATTTTCTTTCATTGTGGGATTATTTAAGCATCAAATGAGTTAATGGATATGAAATTGGATTGTAAAATGAAATAATCAGTGTTATGTGCTATTAAATAAACAAATATTTATTTGTCTGTTTTAACAAACACTTATAGAGCTGTGTGTGCCAGGCACTAGTCCAAGGGCCTGAATCTCCTATGGACCTTCACAGGCATCTACTGTTACAGTCTACGCTGTACGAACAAGGAAAATGAAGCCTGCAGATCACTTCTGACTTTATGGAGCATAGTTCTCCATGACTTTGGTATAGAAGACTGTTACTAAGCAGTACAGTACTGGCAAAGGGGAGAAGTGGTTTCCAGAATGTCACCTTCAGGGTCACTAAGTGGAGTACGGAAGGATGGGCTTACAGCTCAAAGACAATAGCTTAACAAGTCAGCTATTAGGCTATGTGGCCTTTTCAAGCCACAAGGCTCTTTCAGCTTTCTATTGTCAGAAGTGAAGAACCTTGCTCATGTTTGTAAACCCAGAAACTACCACAGCACCAAGAATATAGTAAGTGATGAGAAACATCTCTGTAATGAAAAATGAACCTAGAAAACAGAATTCTAGAAGAGAAGAGCTATGCTTGTGTTTTAATGTAAATATTTGTATTTACATTGCTGAGTATCCATTGTGCTGAATGCTTTCAAGTCAGAACAGGCTAGGTAATTTTTCACTCACCTGGGATGCTAATTCCATTTTAATTTTAGTTGCTCTCAATATGAATTTCCTGCTCAAAACCTCATTCATTAGAGTTGTTTCCATTTACTGGGCACTTATGTTGTGTTAAGGGTTCGACATACTTTTTATTCTTTACAGACATTCTGCAAGTTAAAGTATCCTTATTCCCATGTTACAGATGAGAAGACTGAGGCTTGGAGGTTAAGAAATAAGCTCAAGGTCGGACAGCTAGTAAATAGTAGAACCAGGATTTAAAACTTAGATCTGTTTCCAGAAGCCCCGCTCTCAACCACAAACCTCAAGTGCCCAGTTTTTCATGTGGGATGTCCACTGTTTTAAAAGACCCTCACTGGGCCTCTCTTCAGCCTTCTTTTCTGTCTTACCTGCCCTGTCAGCAAACCTTCTTGGGCCTCAAGGGTCTGTCCAGTAGAATCTGTCAATTTCCTTGCATAATCCAGTTTTCCTTTGTGCTAACTTCCTGTCCTTTCTGTTCCCTCTTTCTCTCTTTTAAACACACTTCAGCCATAGAAATATTTAAAAGGGAAGAAATCATTAGACCCTATGGGAAACAACCGAACTGGTTCCTTTGCAGCCCTTTAGGTGGGAGATCTTTGCCACCTTTGACACAATGGAGGGGTGCATCCTTGACAACTCTGAACCTCCAAACACAGGTTCTGCCTGTGCTGGGGTTCTTCTCACCCCAGGAGAAGGCTTTCGCAGTCTCAACTGATGGTTGGCAAACTTGAGCCTATGTGTTGCCTGTTTCTGTAGGTGCTATTCATCAGGATACAGCTTGATGCATTCTTTCACTTACTGTCTGGCTGCTTCCACACACAGCAGACGTGACTTGTTGCAATCTGTCAATGATCCACAAAGTCCAATATATTTCCTCTATGACCCTTTACAGAAAGTTTACTGGCCCCCGGTCCATATAGACCAGTGACCAAATTGATCTTCTGCCCACCTCATCAGGGTTTGCAGCTGCTCCATCTCTGTGCCTTGGGGTTGGGAGTTTCTATTCAGTCATCACCACGTACGGAAAATAGGCTGCAAAACCATACTAAATACTAACCCTAGACTTTGAATCCTGAGTGTGGCTTCCTGTGTTAGCCTTAAAATGGTGTTCCTTTCTCCAAGAAATACATATTCCTTGGGCAGGCTGAAAGTGTTGTCTGATCTTTAAAGGACCTGGGGTGATTATTTAAGTCATTTTAGGGTTTCTTTAAACTTTAAAAAGGAAACAAAACAAAACAAAAGAAAACAGCCAGGGCCAAAGTCTTCAGTTTTAAAGAGAACAATAAACATTCCACCAAATGCTTTTACATACACACAAAGGGCAACTCATTTTTAATCTAGCTCTTTAATCTTGCTCTTCTATCGACTGTTGTATTTTTTTCCCAGATGATCTAAAAATACAAATATATCTATATACTACTATTTGTGTTCTAAAATTTTAAAAATCCATTGTACTTTAAATTCCCTAACTATCCCACAAAAGGATAAGCATTGCTTTTACCCATTTTACCAATGGAGAAAATGGAGATTCTGAGAAAATAAGTATATTTTAAGTATTAACATATACTTATTAGTATACTTCTTTGAACATCAAGGACAAAAGTAAATATTCCTTAAATTTACTTAACTAACTAGATGTTCTCATGAAATTGTGTGGAAAATAAACAACTGTATGCGAGATCCTGATTTCTATAGGAAGCCTAAGAGATGTCCTAGTTCTCAGGCAGCAAGTAAATTTCAACTCACGCGCAGTCTTCAGTTAATTGGTAGTGACTGCCTGGTACACCGGAGAAGGCGATGGCACCCCACTCCAGTACTCTTGCCTGGAAAATCCCATGGACAGAGGAGCCTGGAAGGCTGAAGTCCATGGGGTCGCTGAGGGTCGGACTCGACTGAGTGACTTCACTTTCACTTTTCACTTTCATGCATTGGAGAAGGAAATGGCAACCCACTCCAGTGTTCTTGCCTGGGGAATCCCGGGGACGGGGGTGCCTGGTGGGCTGCCGTCTATGGGGTCTCACAGAGTCGGACACGACTGAAGTGACTTAGCAGCAGCCTGGTACATTGAGTTGCAAAGGATTCTGTGAGTCATTAGCAATGTCTGTTCTGTCTGTGAAGGGAGTAGGCAAAACTCTGTCAGTCTAATAACATAGCTTTGCACACACCAGGGATTTGAAATTCAGATTTACTCCCAGAAAAACCTCAGAGAAGATTGAGAAAAATGTCTATGGTTTGTAAATCTTTGTGTGGACATGGATTTAAAATAACTTCTTTAATTCCTTTATAGGAATATTGCCTTCAGGATTCCAGTTTCTGAGAAAAGGGTTTACCATTACATTACTACGGTTTGAGGTTGCTGTATGAACTGCTCTAGAGTCCATCCTTTCCCTATTTGTGCATCGTTAAAATGGAACCGTACCAAGGGATCAATAAATGGAAGCCTAAATAGTGCAGGAAATATTGTGTGAGCACCTTTGGGAATAAAGATCTTTGTACGTTTTTAAGCTCTTTTAGGAACGTGCACCTTTGTGGTCCAGCCAGGACTAAAAAAAGTGGTGCAGAAATCAACAATAAATCAGTGTGGTCTCAATAACAAGGCAGAATTCACCTCCCTACACTCTCTCTCGGCTCATGCTCCACACTAGCCACTTGTTGATTTAATAAGAAATTCTAGGCGTTTAGAATCATTTCTTTGGGAAGCTTCACATGCCCTGAAGAAAGAGTCTAGTGTCACCATATATCTAAGCATTTGGCCAAAAGAGAGGTGGGATTGGGTTACACTAATGAGCGGGAATTCCCAGGGACCTGATCATATCTCAGTTTTGATCTTTCTGGAGCTGTGAGATATTGTAGAAAAGAAACAATTCCCAGAAACTCTAATTAGAGACAGGGCTGGTGAGACATTTTCAGGTTCTCCCCCAAATGCCTCTAAATCTACCTGCTTTGTACAAAATGTGATTTATGTCTGGTTCCTAGTCAGGACAAGCACAGGAACTTCTTGAGGACTGACTTTTTAAAATTCCCTTTTAAAACAATCTCAGAAAGTACCCAACACCCAGGTCTTGGCATCTCTTCTCATTCCGTCTCATTCTGGAATTTGGCTCAAGGTTCTCCCTCTCTTTGTATGTTATTTCCCTCCATCTCCATTCCATCACTTGGCGCTAAAGTCCTACCTTTCATTTATTCATAGAGTCACCTAATGAGTCATTCAATTCTATTCACTCAACAAAGATTTGTTGGAACAAGTCAAATATGGTTCCAAACCGCTCTATCTGAGAATCTAGAACACATCCAAATTTACTTAAGACAAGGTGTAATTACAGCTGTGTCCTGTATCTTACAGGAGAAAGGCAGGCCACTCAGCCTGAGAGAGCAGGGAAGGCTTAATGAGAAAGCAACCTTTTATCTTAGCCCTGAACAGAATTGGTCTAGGTGAAGTTGGAAGTGGGGGGAAGAGAGGAAAAAAGCGATGAGCATTCCATGAAGAAGGCACTGCGTCGGTAAGACCACAAGGCAAGGAGGGACGTGATGCAGAAGACAAAGAGCAGGCCAGTGAAGCCAGAATAGTATAGCGTGTGCTCTCTTTGGAGGCGTGCTTACTGGGAAATGCCCCAGATGAGGAGAGAAAAGGAGAAAGGGCCCAGATCATGGAGGATCTTTGTAGGTCATGCTAAGGATTTTGGACTTGAGTTTATGAACTATGGAAGGACACCAAACGAGTTGAAAGAGGGAGCAAAGTACACCTCAGACACTACTTCTAAGAAGCTTTTCCCTTTTTCCTCCAGCAACTGTATTAGAAACATCTAAGTGTGCATCTGTCTCCACTACACTCTGATCGCCTTGCAGGCCAGAATTACAACCTTCTCATTCTTGTATAATTTGCAGCGTAACTAGCAGGATAATGTGAAAAGAGTTTGTTGGCATGGAAGGAGCTTTGGAATCAGGCAGATCTGGCTCTGATCCCTGTCACTGTGCCTTTCCAACTGTGTGACACTAACCATGTACCCGGGACGTACACGGAGGAGGGCCTACAATGGGTACAGGCAATAAGGGGGTGCATTGCTGTTGAGAATTTAAAAACAATAATAAACCCAACTGAAAGTCAATCTGCTTTTTATTATCACCATGTGCTGGCAATTCTAAACAATGTCAGTGATAAAATATTCCTCCCTGAAAGAATCTTTTGTAGGCCTAGGTTCTAAACAATTGCTGCGGTTACCATTATCATGAAGCTTTTTATTCCCAACATTTTATTATGAAAAATGTCCGATATATAGAAAAGTTGAAATAATTTTACAGGGAAAATTCACCATTTAGATTCTAAAATTAATGTGTTACATCACTTCATCTACATCTATATCTATCTACCTATCAATCCTTCTCTTTATCAATCAACTCTTGGGTACATTTCAGTGTAAGATGCGTTCCTGAGTACATTACCCCCTAAATATTTCAGTATGAGCATCATAAACCAGAGTTATTACATATTTAAAAGAGTTTAGCATTTGTTTAAAGCTATTTTTTTTCTAGAGGTAAAATTCACATAGCATAAAATCCATAAATCCTAAAGGCGTTATTTGATGAGTCTTGACAAATGGATACACCCATGTAACCCAAACCGCCAACAAGACACAGAAAATGACTATTATCCCAACCACTCTGTTATGCCTCTTCCCAGGAAACCCCTCCCCATCTCTCCAGAGGAAACCTCTGTTCTGATTTTCTTCACAAGGGATTAGTTTTGCCTGTTACAGAACTTGATACAAATGGAATCATAAAGAGGTACTCTTGTTGAAGGCTTCTTTCTCTCACCACAACGTTTCAAATTCAACCACATTATTACATTTATCTGTAGTTTTGCTGGTATCTGTTGTTTTTCTGAGCGACGCATTCAGTAACGTTTCTTTGTATGGATATTTCACAGTTTATTCTCCTGTGTATGGACGCAGAGGTTGTTTCTGGGTTATGGCTGTTATAAGCAAAAGTTGCTATTCACTTTTGCGTACAAGTTGTTTTATGGATTCATATTTTCATCTTTCTCAGAAAATGCCTGCAAGTAGAATGATGCTAGTAGTGTAAATATGTTTTGGTTTATTAGAAATGGTAAGACCTTTTTTCAAAGTGGCTGTACCCTTTGCACCTCTTTACTGTCTCATGTCTCATCGACAGTCTACAAGAACACCTGCTGCTCCATACGCTTGCCAATATTTGCTGTTTCCAGAAGTGTCTTTGATTTTAGTTTCTAACGAGTTTGCAGAAGTATTGTGGCTTTAGTTTGAATTTACCTTATGACTAATGATGCTGAATATTTTTTCATATGCGTATTGGTTCTTCATATATCTTCTATGAGGTGCCTATGCACATCCTTTATCCATTGTGATGGGGTTGTTTGTCTCTTTTATTACCATGGAGAAGATAAGATAAATATCCTTCCTGTATAGTAATCCTTTCTCAGATGTACATTAGAAAATATTTTCTGCTAGTCTGTGGCAGGCCTATTCATTTCCATTCTTTATAATATATTATTTATATATATATTAACATATTATAATATATTATGGATATAATATAATCAATATAATAATATATTATTGTATCAACATATTAATATATCATATATTAGTATGTTATATTAATTATATTCTATCATATGTATTTCATTCTTTATATTATATTTATTTGGCTGTGCCAGGTCTTAGCTGTGGCATGCAGGATCTTTAGTTTTTGTTGTGGCATGTGGGGACCTTAGTTCCCTGACCAGGGATAAAACCTGAGCCCCCAGCATCAGAAGGTGGGGTCTTAATCACTTATGCATCACGGAACTCCCCTTCCTTCATTTTTTGTATTAATAATTTGTATTCTCTGCTTCTCACTTTCCGCTTCTCTCTCTCTCCCCTCCTCCGGTACTAATCAATTTTGTTGGTATTTTCTAATTTTTGGCTTTGTTACATTTCACTGTTGTCTGTTTTTTAATGTTCTGGCTTCTGCTTTTATCTTTATTATTTGCTTTCTTCTTATTTTGGGTTTATTCTCCTCTTATTTTCTCTCTTTGTGAAGTAGAATCTTAGGCAACCATTAGCCTTTTTATCCAACCAATATTAGACCACTCTTCTTTGGTAATATAAATATTTAAACCTATGAATTTTCCTCTAAAAACTACTTTAGCTGCATTCACAAATTTCAACATATCTTTATATTCATTCAGTTGTAGATATTTCCTAATTTTTCCTATAATTTACTTTCTGATTCATAAATCAATTTCCAATAATTTGGGGGTTTTCAAGAAATATCATTGTTATTGACCTCTAATTTCTAATTTTAATTCCATAGTAACAAAAAACATACTCCACATGATTTTAAAATGTTTACCTCATTGAGACTTGTTTTATGGCCAAAAAGATAGTCTCTCTTGGTGAACATGTGCCCTTGAAAGAAATGTCTATTCTATTTTAAATAATGTGCTCTATAAATATCAATTAGGTCAAGATGATTGATAATGTTATTCATATCTTTTATGTCTTCACTGAACTATTTTGTCTAATTAGTCTATCAGTGTCTGGGAAAAGCATGTTAAACTCTGTAGCTATTCTTGCGGGATCGTCTCATTTTCCTTTGAATTCTGTCATTATTTGTTCCATGTATTTTGAAGCTGTTTTCAGACACAGATACACTCATATCTAAACATCCTACTGATCAAGTGGATAGTTCACATTATGAAACATCCCTCTTTACTTTGGTAACTCTTTTTCTTGAAATCTACTTTACATAGCTACTTCAGCTACTTAGTAACTTTAACACAGCCATCTAGCTTTCTTAGGCTTACTGTTTGCAGAAAATTTATTTTCCTATCTACTTACTTTCAGTCTAAAATGAAATGTGTCTTTAGATGTAAATCTTATCTCTTATAGAGTTGTCATATTCTTTGTATTTATCCTGGTTAGAGTTTATTGAACTTCTTCAATTTGTAAAATTCTCTTTCACAAAGTTGTAGCATTTTTGCACATTGTTTTTTCAGATAACTGTTTTGTCCCCTTCTTTTCTGTCTTTCTGGAGTTCCAATGACATGTAAATTGGAACTTTTAATTTGGACCACACGTTCCCGAGACATTGTTGCTTTTGTTTTGCTGTTCATCTTCTTTCTCTTCTTTTATCTTTTCCTTTATTTAGGTCAGGGGAACCCCAACCTTTGGGCTGAGGAGCAGTACCTCTTGTCAGATCAGCAGAGACATTAGATTAGAAATAAAGTATGCAATAAATATAATGCACTTGAATCATCCTGAAACCATCACCTCCCTTCCTTGTCCATGGAAAAATTGTCTTCCATGAAACCTGTCTCTGGTGCCAAAGAGGTTGAGGACTGCTGCTTTAGACTGAATAATTTTGATCTATCTTCAGATTCACAGATTTGCTTTAAATGTGAAGTCTCCCCCCCCATATAGACCATATTTTGAGTATGTTTTGGTTACCAAAGGAAATGGAGTGACTGGCTTTTATTTATTTTTGACAGAGCCTAGAAAATAGAACTGGCGATTAAATTTGTGGGACCTAGTGTAAAATGAAAATGTGAACAATTTCCTGGCTCAAAAATTATTAAGAATTTCAAGACAGTCACAGAGAGCACTAAACTGAACGTGACCCTCTCGGAGCATAGTGCTCTGTGTAACTGTCCAAGTTACATGCCAGGGAGGCTGGGTTGTATGGTAATGGTAGAGTTCGGAATGTCTAGCCAGATATTTCAGAATCTGATCCTGACATCCACTACTTGCTACCTTGTTGATTTTGAGCAGGGTACGTTTTCTTTCCAAGCTTTAGTGTTTTAATCTGCAAAAGGATTTTTCCTACGTTTGCTGTCAGGCATAAATGATAGCTATGTATAATGCTTAGTACAATGTATGATATTATATATAATAAGGTCAAAAAAGAAGCTATTATTATTGTTTTGTCCTGTGGGCCTTATTGGAAGAATAATGTGGAAGGAAAGTTGCTACATAAGAAAGAGAATGTCTTCATTGTTATCAACGGAAGACTGGAAGACACAAAATGTGTGCTTGAGTGCAGGGAAACAGGGGATGGAGTTGAGTTGGGTGTGCACCCCCTAGTGAGTGGGAAGGAGCAGGTGGGGAGATAAATTCCCTGCACCAGTCTCTGGGTGGCACTATTAGCCAGCAGAACTTGGTATATTCTAAGCGCACAGGTGAGGTGGGTGTTTTAAGGGATGGGGCAAAGGAAGGACGAGCAGAGAAAACACTGTGCAACCAGGCGTTCATATGCAGCGGAACTTGTGAAGCTCTTCAGAACGCGGAAGAGTACACGAGTGCCTCCCAACTTCCTAGGTAGGGAGATGAGAACATTTCCTTTATCGAGGTAGAAATACGAGGGCATTTGGTTTATGTCTAATAAGCTGAAACTTTGGTTCACAATCTGGCTACAGATTAGAATCAGCTGTGGTACTTTAAAGACTTTTGATGCTCTGACTCCATCCAGGAGATTCTGCTTTATTCGTCCTAGGGCGAGGCCTGGGCATCATCAGCGTCTTTTAAAAGCTTCTCAGATGATGCAAATGTGCAGACATGGTTGAACCACTAATCTAAAACAAGGCATGCTGTTAAGATCTTGCCTTTGTATTCCCCCATGAGGAAAGGAAAGGATGGCCATTTTCTCTGTGTGTGTGTGTGTGTGTGTGTGTGTGTGTGTGTGTGTGTGTGTGTGTGTGATGGGTAACCAGGTGATTAAACAGCAGTGATGCACACACAAGTGGAAACCATTCTACATGATTTGTGGGTGATGCTTTCCACACTCAAGCGAGTGACACTTTCATCTGCTCCACAGCTGTATCTGCACTGGAAGTTTCATCTGCCATCCTCCGAGGCCTTTACATAAGTTACTGTGCATAACTTGGTTAAACAATGTCTGGCAAGTGCTAAGAGCTCAGGAAGTGTTAGCTATGGCTGTCACTGAAACTATTTTGTTAGGTCAACTAATCAAATTAAGTTGAAATTAATGAAAAGGAGTCAGAGACATTTAACAGAGTGTAATCATCTTTACTTTAGGTGGTTCAACCTCAGTTTTCAAGTTGTGTATGTCATTGTAAACACCTTTTTTTTTTTTTTAAGGCAGTACAGTAAGGGGGTCACATCATAGAGATCACTAAACCCATGAAAGATGAATTACAAAAAGGAAAGTCCATCCTCCTGTTGTGGAAATGGGTACCTGAGGTATGGAATACCATTTCCGGTGATGGTATCACATCTGGGTTTAAAAATGACTGTGCTGTCAAACTTGGGGGGGGGGGCGGTGCAGAGAGACAGTATGTTTGGGAAAATTGTTGAAAAACCAAAAGAGATTTCTAGTGACGGCACACTCACTGACAGCCAAGATACACGTGACACATTTGAATCAAACTGCTTCATGAAGTGTCAGCTGCTGCTGCTAAGTTGCTTTAGTCGAGTCCAGCTCTTTGCGATTCCATGGATTGTAGCCCACCAGGCTCCTCTGTCCATGGGATTCTCTTGGCAAGAATACTGGAGTGGGTTGCCATTTACTCCTCCAGGGGACCTTCCTGACCCAGGTGTTAGGGGAAGCACACTGATTGAAACCTTCTACCCTGGCCAGGCACCATAGTAACTATTTGCATAAGTTGTTCTACGACAGGAGGTCCTGGTAAGGAACATGGAACTAATAAGCCTCCACCAATCAGACGAGCTCAGGAAAGGTCAAAAGGAGACACCACCTGTCTGACCACCTCCCAGAATCCTCTCTGGCATCCATCTTGGCTGAACAAGTCGTGCACCACCAGGAAGGACTCTGAGTCAGGATGATTGGCTAAAGACAACCCGGAAACTAATCCCATCACCATAAAACCAGAGACTGCAAGCCATGTGACAGAGCAGTTCTCCTGGGTTCCTTTACCCTACTGCTCTCCACCGGGGCGCCCTTTCCCAATAAAATCTCTCGCTTTGTCAGTACATGTGTCTCCTCAGACAATCCATTTCCGAGTGTTAGACAAGAGCCCAGTTTCGGGCCCTGGAAGGGGTCCCCCTTCCAGCAACACAGGGATTGAACTCAAGTCTCTGGCTCCTGCATCGAAGGCAAATTCTTTACCACTGAGCCACCAGGGAAGCCATGAAATGCCAGAGTAGAGCAGTATTTCCAGATTAGAGTGAATGTTATTTTCTCTTTCAGTTCAGTTCAGTCGCTCAGTTGTGTCCGGCTCTTCGCGACCCCACGAATCGCAGCACGCCAGGCCTCCCTGTCCATCACCAACTCCCGGAGTTCACTCAGACTCACGTCCACCGAGTCCGTGATGCCATCCAGCCATCTCATCCTCTGTCGTCCCCTTCTCCTCCTGCCCCCAATCCCTCCCAGCATCAGGGTCTTTTCCAATGAGTCAACACTTCGCATGAGGTGGCCAAAGTACTGGAGTTTCAGCTTTAGCATCATTCCTTCCAAAGAAATCCCAGGGCTGAGCTCCTTCAGAATGGACTGGTTGGATCTCCTTGCAGTCCAAGGGACTCTCAAGAGTCTTCTCCAACACCACAGTTCAAAAGATCAATTCTTCAGCGCTCAGCCTTCTTCACAGTCCAACTCTCACATCCATACATGACCACAGGAAAAACCATAGCCTTGACTAGACGGACCTTAGTCGGCAAAGTAATGTCTCTGCTTTTGAATATGCTCTCTAGGTTGGTCATAACTTTTCTTCCAAGGAGTAAGCTGCAGTCTTTAGTTTTATGCAATTCATATACATATATGGAAATTAATAAATTAAATATTGTAAGTAGATTTTTAAGTATTTCACTTAGATGCCTAAAAGTTTACATGTTCAAGTTGGCAGACATTTTTCCCCTTAATTTGGGGAAATGGCCATTGGCTTTGTAATTGGAAGTGAGCTGTGTTTAGATATGCAGACAGTTGGGGAAAGGGCAGCCTGCAATGCCGGAGCCCCAGCTTCGATCCCTGGGTCAGGGAGATCTGAGAAGGCATGGCAACCCGCTGCAGTGTTCTTGCCTGGGAAATCCCATGGACAGAGGAGCCTGGTGGGCTGCAGTCCACAGGCTCGCAAAGAGTCGGACATGACTTAGTGACTAAACCAGAAACATTATGTGAGGAAAGCCCAAGTAGGTAGATGAGGCAAGCACAAATAACCTCCCCTTCTTCTATTTATGATTCTCAGCAATTATCACTGCACTATTTTAGGATAAGAAAGTGCTCAGAAGCTGCTGAACTGTAAACTTGCCCAGGCTTGTTCTTGGGCTAGTGAGGTTTTTAGAGGAAAGTGGAGGTATTGCAGTTGCCATAGCAACCCAAACAATACAGGCTCTGATGTGTCCAACACCTCCCCAGGGGCCGGGGAGGAAAATGCTATCATGGTAGAGGGAGATTTTCCACTTTTACTATTTTTAAGTACAATATTATTGTTTTATTTAATTCGTAAATTGACCCATCTCCAATTCCAGCTACCTACTGCCTCAGACACACACACCCCTCTTCATTGCTCCATCCCATCAATCTAATTTTCCTCAAAGACGATTAAAAGAATTTTTGGTTGAGGACGCAGCTATTACATGAACCGGATGCCCTGTCTGCATCCTGGTTTGTGGCCATAACCGTGTAAAATGCTTCTCCAGCCTGCTTGCAACAGAAACACAGAACTTCCAGATGCCCCCTTCACTTTCAGAGAGTATCTTAAGTGCAACTAAATACGTTCCAGGATGCAGACCCCTCAGCCAGATCTGGAGGAGGCATGGTCCTCCAGTCTGCTTATCCTATATTTTCCTGTTACCCGTTCAGACAAACTCCTAAAGCTCAAGGAGAAATTCTGAAGCGCATTCAAACATGTTTAACCAAATCAAGCCCTCTCAGCTTTCCAAATTACAGATGAAAGGCCTGTCCTCCTCTTCTCATTTTAAATACTCTTCCTCCTACAGCTCCTCCCCCAGTTCTTCTGTTAGGGGAAGCACGCTGACTGAGACCCCCCGCCCTGGCCAGGCAACATAATAACCATTTGCATGAGTTGTTTTAGGACGGGGTGTCCTAGTGAGGAACGTGGAACTAATCAGCCACCACCAACCAGAAGTGTTTGAGAAAGGTCAAAAGGAGACACGTGTCTGACCACCTCCCAGAATCCTTCTCTCTGGCATCCATCTTGGCTGAACAAGGCGTGCACCACCAAGGACTCTTGCATCAGAATGATTGGCTAAGGACAACCTGAAAACTAATCCTATCACCATAAAACCCAAGACTGCAAGCTATGTGGCAGGGCAGTTCTCCTGGGTTCCCTTACCCTACTGCTCTCCACCCAGGAACTCCTTTCCCAATAAAATCTCTTGTTTTGTTAGCACACGTGTCTCCTCGGACAATTCATTTCTGAGTGTTGGGCAAGAGCCCACTGTCAGGCCCTAGAAGGGGTCCCCCTTCCTGCAACACTTCTATTAGTAGTAAGGAGAGGAAAGAGTGCAGAAGGAGTCCCTTTCAGTCTTGATAGAACATGGAGATGAACAGATGTCATGATTTTTACATTTTAGTCATAGCACTTATAAGAAATACATGACATTTGTGAAAAAAATTAAGTAACAGATGTTTATGCATTCGTGAATGTACTAAACAGTGACGAAGTTATTAGCAAATGAATCTGAGAAAACAAACATTTTTCCATTTTGTAATCTCTGGGGCAGGCAAAGGAAGAAGTGGAAGGTTGATGCAGTTGATTCTGAGTATGCGCTTATGTTATCCTTTCCCAAAGAGCATTCCATGGAGATTTAGTCCTGTTTAGCCTCCTTAAAACACACACACACACACACACACACACACACACACACACACACACACACCCTCGGGATTTTCTTAGAAAATACTTTTGGAGAATGTTGCAGGCTTTATGTCCTTCTTGGAGATCTACCACGCACATCAACTTATAAAAGCCTCTGAAAAGTTCTGTGGTAAGAAAACCTATTAAACTTTGTTTAACCCCGTGTTTACACTCTAGATTCTAGAACTCATTTGAGCATAGAAACCTCTTTTGCACACAACTCCTGTTAACATCCCACAGGACCAATATTTCCTAGAATATACCTAGGGAACTGCAATTTTAGTCTATTACATTTCTCATTTCTCTTTAAAATAACTAGTTTCTTATCTGTAATTGGAAAAAGATGCATTTTCCTGCTTTTTTTTTCTCCCAAAGCCCAGGCTAATGTGATTCCTTTCCAATCCAAGGACTGGCTTCCGCCCGTCTCCTGAGAAGGGTGCCTTTTTGTGGCCAGATCTACTTAAAGGTTGCTGATATGGCCCTGCCATGGGCTTTCCAGATGGCGCTAGTGGTAAAGAACCCTCCTGCCAATGCAGGAGATGTAAAAGACACATTGGGAAGATCCCCTGAAGGAGGGCCTGGCAACCCACTCCTGGGTTCTTGCCTGGAGAATCCCATGGACAGAGGAGCCTGGTGGGCTACAGTCCACGGGGTCACAAAGAGCTGGACATGACTGAGAGTTAGCATGATGCATGGCCCTGCCAGGTACCAACAGGTGCAGCCTCAGGTACACTTTGAAGGCCCACTTTTAAAGCGGGTCCCAGGCCATATATGCGTGCCTCTCACATGGGAGCTTGTTAGAAATGCAGAATTTCAGGCTCCACAACAGACCTACAGAAAGAGAAGCTTCATTTTAACAAGATTCCCAAGTGATTTACTAGCACCTTAAAGTTTAAAGAGCTTGGTGCAAAGCACACTGCAGTGAGCAAAGCTCAGAGGGCTTGAAGCTGGGAGAAGAGCCCTGGTTCTGGAAGAAAGTGGACCAGAGCCAGCTTTGACACTAAGTTCATTAACTGGACCCCAAGGTAGAGGATCACTCTACACATTTTCAGGGTGGGGTTGCTGTAGGGGTGAAACTGGAGAAAAGTCAAGGGAATCACTTCAAATGTTTTCAGATAAGTGAAAGGAGAATTGGCTGAGGAAATTGAGGCCAGCAGACACAGGAGTCCTGGGGGTGCTGGGAGCCCAAGCCTCACAAGCGAGTCTGGCAAGAACATCTCAACAGCTCTTCATGGTGTGGAACCCAAGAACAGTCAGGCATTAGTGTCCCACTTCTTCCAGGTGAACAACTCAGTGGAAAAGAAAATACTGACTCCACGCAGATATGAATTCAGTCCTCATCCCAGATTGCCTCCAAACTGACTCAGTATCTAGGCGAAGCTTTTGTTGGGGCTTTCCAGGTGGTGCTAGCGGTAAAGAATCTGCCTGAAATGCAGGCAGACGTAAGAGATGTGGATCCCTGGGTCAGGAAGATCCCCTGGAGGAGGGCTCAGTGACCCACTCCAATATTCTTGTCTGGAGAATCCCATGGACAGAGGAGCCTGGCGGCCTGCCATCCATGGGGTTGCAAAGGGTCCAACACAACGGAAATAGCTGAGCACAACAGAGAGAGTTAGGAAACAAGTTCAAGGTCACAGCCTTCTCTAGGAACTGCTGCCTAGACTCACAGGTACTCAGCCCACCCCCATGGCACACCACCCCTGCCTGGAGAAATAAAAGGCCTAGTCAGAAGACTCTTGGAACGATGACATCCACATATGAAAGGGCCTCACATGTGATCCATGAAGCTAACCACAGATGGGAAAACCTGAAGCTTTAAGAAAGCCTCTCGACCTATTTTTTCAAACATTTTGGATTTGGGCAAAAACTTTTGTGATTCAAAAATGCAATTTTTACCCTTAATTTAAACCCTTGTGTATTTTCAAGGGAAATTTAAGTAAAAAAACATGTCTTTCTAACGCAAGCCTTTGCTGTATACAAAGAGGGAGGAGGAGGCTGGCTGATTCCCAGATAGATTCGGGAAAAGCTGTTGGAGAGGTGATTGTCTATGGATGAGAAGGTGGTGGGGGTGTGAGGAGAGTAGGACAGGGGATGGGAACCTTGCCCAGGGGAATGGTAAAAGGAGGCAAATAAAAAGAGGGCTGAGCTGGGGAAGGTGAGCTGGGCTGGGACCTCACAAGTTTAAAATACCTATAGCTGATTCATGTTGATGTATGGCAGAAGCCAACACAATATTGTAAAGCAATTATCTTTCAGCTTTTTAGAAAAGCACCTCAGAAGCCAGCGTGGCCATGTCACCTAAGTGCAGGTCAGAGGACAGGGGTGAGGAGCGTGCCGGCCATCAGGCTGCTTGCTGACTGTGGTTTTTGGTTCCCTCTCCTATAAGACCATGGGATCACACAGTGTTGATCTTTCTGTCTTCCGTGTGTTGTCTTTACTTGCTGTTTCTTCTTCTTCCCTTCATATTTGTCTTAAACCCACTGTGATGAGGCTTCTTTCCCCACCAGTGCACTAAACCTGCTCCTTCCTAGTGTTGCTTTGCATGGATTGGCTCACGTCTCATTTCCTTTGCAGATACTTGGTGCTCAAATCAGCCCTGCTGATTTGTCCATCAGCTCTCCATCTTTCAAAAATTTGCTGCAATTCCTTGTCTGCTCTTGTCTCTTCTTTCATCCTCTTTGTGATTTTATATTGCTTTTATTCCTTTCATTTCATTTTAGTGACATCTTGGCAATAACATAAATAACATGTATACAGTAAATAAATAACATAATTTTATCTGTCCATATGAGTTACAAATATTAGTACTTTCCCAGTTTATAACTTGCATTTTGCTTTCTCCTGTGGTGGTCTTTAACGGTCTGTATAGTCAAAGCTATGTTTTTTTTCCAGTAGTCATGTATGGATGTGAGAGTTGGACCATGAAGAAGGCTGAATGCTGAAAAATTGATGCTTTCAAATTGTGGTGCTGAAGATTCTTGAGAGTCCTTTGGACAGCAATGAGATCAAACCCATCAATCCTAAAGGAAATCAACCCTGAATATTCATTGGAAGGACTGATACTGAAGCTGAAGAGTCAATACTTTGGCCACCTGATGTGAAGAACTGACTCATTGAAAAAGCCCCTGATGCTGGGGAAGATAGAAGGCCAGAGGAGAAGGGGACGACAGAGGATGAGATGGTTGGATGGCATCACTGACACAATGGACATGAGTTTGAGCAAGCTCCAGGAGATAGTGAATGACAGGGAAGGCTGGCATGCAGCGGTTCATGACATTGCAAAGAGTTGAACATGATTTAGTGACTGAACAACATGGTGGTCTCTAATACACAAAAGTGCAAATTTTATATACAGCCAATCTATGAAGTTTTGCTTTCAAAGTTCCTGCCTTTGGTATTATGTTACTTAGAAAAGGCCTCCCTATCCTGGTTCATACACTTGTTTGCTCTTCCCCTCGCCCCAGCTTCCCCCCACCTTTTTAGGGAGTTACTTTTCATAATTTAAAAAAACTCCTCCTGTCAAATCAAGGTGTCACTAGATAGGACTGCGACCAGCTCGTCTCCTTCTTTGTCAACAAATGAGTGTGGGAATGGTCCTATATGATTAAAGGTGAATACGTCTAGGGCAGATATGGAAATAAAATTTATTTTAAACAACAAAACTTTCTAACAATCCAGGATGATCTGGTGCCATACCCGCGAGAATGACGGCGTGTACCTCCACACAGCTGGCCCGCGGCCCTGCAGAGGCGCTCTCACACTCATCATCACAGTCGGTTCCCACAGTCCTGAGATGTCAGTGCCTGGAGACAGAGCGCGGGACCTGACTCACTCCAAGGATCTTTCCAGGCTAATTTTTTCCTGATTTCATCAAGTTTGCCAAAGTCCCATTTTTAATGACCTTACCAAGTCTGGCTGACTTACAAAGAAGGAAAGGAAGAAAGTAGAACAGAAAACACACAGAAAGATGTTTGAGGCTAATGCTTCGAATCGTGTCTACTGCACAAAGTGAGAACGAGAATTTAATTTTCTGGTCTGCTTGTTCTAGCATGCTTCTCTAGGTTTGTCATCAACTCTGAGGGGACACAGAGAATATAAAAGATACTCTAATTCAAGTGACTGTGTTCAATTCATTCCATTCTCCTTATAAAACTGTCTGCTGTAAAATCCTGTCTAATGTGGAAGAGTTTTAACTTGCTAAATAAACCACATATTAATTCCCATTAATACTGAACCATGGTAGCATGTTTGCCTGATCCCTGATTCAAAGCTGAGAGGACTTTACCTAGATTTGCACACTTAACAGAGATCTTAAAAGTTGTTCTCTGTTCAAGCTAGGACCCAAATAATCACCCACACATATCAGCTGCTATGTTATTCTCTAAACTTGTCCACACAGAAATCTCTTTTATCTAGTAATGTACCTTTAAAGTTACCCCATTAAGAAAGAGTATCTGAATTTTTGTTGATTGAAACCTTACTGAAAATCCCTATAGTTCAAAGCTGGAGAAGACTTTCCACTTCTGCCAACTGCAAATTTACTCAAGAGGTCAAGACTTTGGCTATATGCAGGTAAATTTCCACTATCGGAAATATCATCTGTTGTAATAAATCCCTTAAATCACCAAAAATAAAACATAAAGCTGGCTAGTGTCCGGACAGTCTGGTTTATCACATAGGGACTTTCCAAGAGAAATGATTCATTCTAATAGATAACATTATAACTTGGTCCCCTACAGTAAGAAAGATGAGGGTCTTCCACACTGGAAGTGATATTTCAGAAGCTTTTCCATTAATTCATTATTATAAGAGTCAAAGTAAAAGTCACCAGCTGGTTGCTGATGTCTATTATTTCTGCAGTTTGTTGACAAGGGGGATGGGTCTGAGCATTCCCAAGTATATATGCTCATTCCTAGTTCCTTTCACTAAATTCTTTAATGGGAAGAGCTTACAATGAAGCAGTAAAAGTTTCTCTTAATTTTGCCCACATTTTTGCCCCTCATTCTTCTCCTTCCTATCCAGCCTGGGAAGCTTCACTCAGGTGTGCAGGGATTCTTATTCCCGGTCACACTCACGGTAAGCTCTTGAGTTATTTTCCAATCAAAATCATAAATGGGAAAAATTTAAAATAACTTTTTAATTTTCTAATTGAAGGAGAATTGCTTTACAGAATTTTGTGGTTTTCTGTCATACATCAACAAGAATCAACCATAGGTATACCCATGTCCCCTCCCTCCAGGACCTCCCTCCCATTTCCTTCCCCATCCTGCCTTTCAGGCCGTCACAGAGCCCCTGTTTGAGTCATATATGGGAAATTTTATACACCAATTAAGTTATTAAGTTTCTCTGCTGAAATTATAGCAACCCTAGTGGGAACATGCATTATCTCATACTGGTCAGTAGCACTTTTATGAATAAAACAGAGGAAAATATTCTTACATAGTGAATGGAGGGTGAAAGATGAAGCCTTTCAAATAAAGCATCATAGAGAACAAATGTATGGACACCAAGGGGGGAATGTGGGGGTTTAAACTGGGAGATTGGGACTTGACATATAGACACTGCTATGTATAAGACAGAGAACTCATGAGGACCTACTGTGTAGCACAGGGGACTCTACTCAATGTTCTGTGGTGACCTAAACGAGAAGGAAATCCAAAAAGAGGGGCTATATGTATACACACAGCTGATTCACCTTGCTGCACAGGGGAAACTAACGCAACATTGTAAAGCAACTATGCAAAGTCAAAGTGCTGGTTGCTGAGTGGTGTCCAACTCTTTGCGACCCCATGGACTGTAGCCCTCCAGGCTCCCCTGTCCATGGAAATCTCCAGGCAAGAATACTGGAGTGGGTTGCCATTCCCTTCTCCAGGGGGCCTTCCTGGAGGAAGGCCAGAAATTAAACCCAGAAATTAATCTTCTGCACTGTAGGTGGATTCTTTACCGTCTGAGCTATATAAATTAAATATAAATTTAAAAAAAAATCACGTATCCATTTGGGAATAGAGAAAGCAGCAGAAGCAATGCTTGGTGTCAAACAGAATCACTGATTCAAAGAACAATCTTGTAAAAAATATGTCCCAGATCCTAAATGTCCTTGGTTGTAAATGCAGGCTTTGTTTCATTGGCATCTCACTAGTTAGTAGATTATCTTCTTCAGTGAAAAGCCTCCTCATTCTCTTCTCCACCAGTCTGGAGAGACTGGACTATACATTCAATCCTTTGCCAGACTTAGAGCCTTCATCTTTGAGCTTGTTGTTTTCTCTCTATTTTCTTCTTTCAGTTCGCATGGCCCTCAGATGATTCCACTGTCCCAAAGCCTTTCCTTGGAAAGTGCCTCTGTATTAAATTTTTGACTGAATTTATTTACTAATTATTTATTCTCATGGGACAGTTCAAGTTGACCATTTTTCCTCACTGAGATAAAATGAATGTTGTCTTTCAATTAGGACTTTTTTTTTTTTTTTTAGGCTAAAATATACGCTACACTTAAATTGGGCTTCACCGGTGGTACAGGGGTAAAGAATCTGCCTGCGAATGCAGGAGATGCAAGAGCTGCAGGTTGGATCCCTGGGTTGGGAGGATCCCCTGGAGAAGGGAATGGCAACTCACTCCAGTATTCTTGCCTGGGAAACCCCGTGGGCAGAGGCGCCTGGTGGGCCAGAGTCCCTGGGGTCACAAAGAGTCAGACACGACTGAAAGACTGCAAGAATGCTTGCACACTTAAACTGGTGCTTCTCAAACTTTCATGTTCCAGACTTGTGGACATGGCGTGGGGGCAAGGGTGGGATGAACTGAGAGAGGGGCACTGACATATACAGACAGCCAGCGGGAGGCTGCTGGAGAGCACAGGGAGCTCAGCTCGGGGCTCCGTGACCACCAAGAAGGGGGGATGGGAGGCATGGGGGGAGGGGGGTTCAAGGGGAAGGGCACACACGTACACATATAGTTGATCACGTTGCAGTACAGCAGAAACTAACAGAGCATTGTAAAGCAATTAACTCTAATTAAAAAAATAAAGAAATAAAAATAAAGAACGGTTCATGTTTATAGAAATCACCTGGGGATCTTGTGAAACTAGAGTGTTTGATTTGGAAGGTCCTGGGAGAGGGTCTGGGAGTCTGCATTGAGAATGAGCTCCCTAATTTTGCTGTCTGGGGACCACACTCTGAGCATCTAGATTCTAAATGGTCCCATAGTCCCCACAACAGCATCAATAACTCCTTAACATCACTGGCAATTTCTCTATGGGATAATTTTTCTAAGTTTTGTTTTCATTTTGCCTGCTTCCTAAGTGTCATTCTGGGTGCTTAATTTATGACAGAATAGTGGAATTGACGCAGCTACATTAAAACAAAAAGGGAGACATAGTGTCTGCCTGCTTTGGGCATTCCTGTTAGCAGGAGTCTTCATGTTTAATAGCTACACTATCAGATTCTCGGTTTTGGCATTAGGGCTAGGTGTTACAGCTTCCCATAAAGCATTCTGCTTTATGGACTCACTGCTCCTCATCATAAAATGAGGAGTATTAATAAATTAAAAAAGAAAGGTCCATAGTCTAATGAGATTTCAAGCTATTTGTTATTCAGTGAGCTTAATACCATGAAGATTAGAATAACTCCAATTTGCAAAATGCACTTAATAGTCTGGGAACATCAGCAACTGCAAAGCAGGTTACATGATATAATGAGTGCAGTTGCCTTTTTCCAGATCTATTTGTTTCCTTGCCCTCTCTGGTCTATTTCTGGCTCCACTCACCTTTTCCACTGGTTTACCAGATGATTCATCAGCTTTCTGGCATTCCTACTTAGCATCTGTGTCCAACATCCTAGCAAAATCCAATAAAGTTTCTAATATCCAGTATCCCGTTAGCTATGTCCTTGTGTATAGCTAATTTACCAGAGGTTACTGGTCATAAGGATGACCTCAAGAGAAAGGGCATTACCACTTTCTGAACATCTACTATGTGCCAAGTTCTGTGCTGATTGTATTTAGTCCTGAAGCATCACAGAGCCAAAAAGTCCTTTACAGAAAGATTAGATTATACCCCATTTGTTATCAAGAATAAACATATCTCCTTTCTTAAGTTTCTCAAATTATTGTTAAATTTTATTTGTTTCAATGCATGATGTATACATATGGTATTGATTCAAAAGATATAAAGAAGGAATAGAGTGAAAAATAAGTCTCTCTCTTCCCCACCACTGAAGTCTCTACCTGAAGGCAACTACTGTTACCAGTTTCTTATGTGTCCTTCCAGAAACGGTCCATTAAGCATAGACTGTTATACAATGGATTATTAATAGTCCATTTAGTAATCTTAGATTTCCTTAAAAAGGTATTACCTATTATGGCATATAAAGTTGCTTGGTCAGTCGTGTCCGACTCTTTGCGACCCCATGGACTATAGCCCACCAGGCTCCTCCATCCATGGGATTCTCCAGGCAAGAATACTGGAGTGGGTTGCCATTTCCTTCTCCAGCTTCAATTACTAATAACACCTTAATATATAGAGAGATTAAAATTTAGAAATGTGTTTTCATGGTATTATGACATTTGATTCTGCTTGAAATACCATGAGATGGGCAGTCAAACATTCCTGTTAACCAGTTCACACACAAAGAAACTGAAGCTCACAGAGGTGAAATGATCTGCCCATGTGTATATAGTTTGTTATTCAATGAGCTTAATACCTAATAGCCTAATGCTTGTTCCATTACACCATAGAAAAAGTAGCCAAAGGGTCACAGATCAAAAAATAGCCTTCTTGACTAATTAAAATACTCTGTCAGTTCTCAGAGACTTTATTGTGTTTAGTATAGTAACAACAAGGTATTATTTCACATAAATAATATATCACATAAAAACTCAGTATTTTGGCTTTGCAATTGAAATCAATTAAGTATAACCAAAGATTTTAATTCAACAAGGGTCTGAGTTCCTATTAATGGAGATATGTGGTTCTTCCCTTGAGACGGCTTTTGGTAATCAGACCTTAAAGGTTGCTAGAGAAGGGCTGGGTAATTTATGTAACTGTCTGTTAAACAAGAGCAAGCAGAAGGCAATGTTATTCTTTGCTGCAACTGACTGATGAAATTGTTTTCCCTTTTGGGGATCCTAAGGCAGATCCATAACTTTTATGCGACTATCAGGTATTAACAAATACTTTTGTGTTTTGAGATGCTGAAATTTAAGTCCAGTCTGAATAAGCTTTAATTGCTTATTCAGTTCGAAGTGTCCTCCCTCCTCCAGCTCAGCCCTGCCTTAGGAGACCACTGTGGATGAAGGGGGCATGGGCAGGCACACCTCTCCCCCGTCCTTGCTTTCCCACTCCTCTTGATTCTTTTGCTGCTTTTGGATCCTCCAGTATTGTAACCAAGAACTTCCAGATGTACAAGCTGGGTTTAGAAAAGGCACAGGAACCAGAGATCAAATTGCCAACATCCACTGGATCATAGAAAAAGCAAGAGGATTCCAGGAAAACATCTACTTCTGCTTCATTGACTATACTAAAGCCTTTGACTATGTGGATCACAACAAACTGTGGGAAATTCTTAAAGAGATGGGAATCCCAGACCACCTTACCTGTCTCCTGAGAAATCTGTATGCAGGTCAAGATGCAACAGTTAGAACTGGAAATGGAAAAATAGACTGGTTCCAAACTGGAAAAGGAGTAAGTTAAGGTTGTATATTGTCACCCTGCTTATTTAACTTATATGCAGAGTGCATCATGTGAAATGCTGCTGAATGAAGCACAAGCTGGAATCAAGATTGCTGGGAGAAATATCAATAGCCTCAGATATGCAGATGACACCACCCTTATGGCAGAAAGTGAAAAGAACCTCTTGATGAAGGTGAAAGAGGAGAGTGAAAAAGCTGGCTTAAAACTCAACATTCAGAAAACGAAGATCATGGCATCTGGTCCCATCACTTCATGGCAAATAGATGGGAAACAATGGAAACAGTAACAGACTTTATTTTCTTGGGCTCCAAAATCACTGCAGATGGTGACTGCAGCCATGAAATTAAAAGACGCTTGCTCCTTGGACAAAAAGTTATGACAAACCTAAGGAAATGGCAACCCACTCCAGTGTTCTTGCCTGAAGAATCCTGGGGACTGGGGAGCCTGGTGGGCTGCCCGTCTATGGGGTCGCACAGAGTCGGACATGACTGAAGTGACTTAGCAGTAGCAGTAGCAGATAGCATATTAAAAAGCAGAGACATTACTTTGCTGACAAAGGTCACCTTATCAAAGCTATGGTTTTTCCAGCAGTCATGTATGGATGTGAGAGTTCAACCATAAAGAAGGCTGAATGCTTTAGAACTGAGGTTTTCAAACTGTGGTGTTAGAGAAGACTCTTCAGAGTCCCTTGAACTGCAAGAAGATCAAACCAGTCAATCCTAAAGGAAATCAATCCTGAATATTCATTGGCAGGACTGATGCTAAAATGGAAGCTCCAATACTTTGGCCACTTGATGAGAAGAGCTGACTCATTAAAAAAGACTCTGATGCTTAGAAAGATTGAGGGCAGGAGGAGAAGGGGACAACAGAAGATAAGATGGTTGGATGGCATCACTGACATGAATTTAAACAAGCTCCAGGAGATGGTAAAGGACAGGGAAGCCTGGCATGCTGCAGTCCATTGGGTTGCAAAGAGTTAGACACGACTGAGTGACTGAACAACGAGCATTGGAATAACAGTGGGAAGGAAAGGCAAGGTTTTCATTTGAGGGAGTTTTCTGGATGTGGCTTTATCTGAAGGCTGACGCTTTCTCTAATAAGGCACCTTTAGCATTCCTCAGAAACACCTCCACTGGGCACTGGGGAACTCCCAGCATGGTTTCCTAGTACACGTGTCTTCTCTGGGTTTCCCAGGTGGCTCTAGTTAGTAAAGAACCTGCCTGCCAGTGCAAGAGACAAAAGAGATACTGTTTTGATCCCTGGGTCGGGAAGATTCCCTGAAGGAGGGCATGGCAACCCACTCTAGTATTCTTTTCTAGAGAATCCCATGGACAGAGGAGCCAGATGTGTTACAGTACATGGGGTCACAAAGAGTTGGACACGACTGAGTGACTTAGCAGGCACACACATGTGTCCTCTCCAACTGGCTACTGTTACTTCTTAGCCCCTGGCTTCCTGTAATTCACCTCTAACTTCATTCTGCTTGGTACCTGTGGCTCCTGATGGTTCTCTTGGGGAATGCTCCAATTTAAGGTTACCAAGTCCAGATCTTTTCCCTGGAGGCTTCACAGGGAACAAGCCATATCATCAGCAGAAATGCAACAGCGGAAGTACAATTGATCCCATCAATTGGTCCCTTTCTCACTCAGCTGCCACAAGCTGCTCTGTTTAGCTTCTGAGCCTCTGATTTTTTCAGGTTCCACTCTCTGTGTCATAGGCGGAATAATATCCTCCCGAAAGATGTCCAAACCCTAATCCCCAAAACCTGTGAATAGTTTACACTATGTGGCAATGGGGATTCTGCAGATGTGATTAAGGTTATGAATTTTAAGATGAGATTATCCTGGATTATCAGAGGGGCTCAGTATTATTACATGAGCTCTTAAAAGCAGAGAACATTTCCTGGCCGAAGTCAGAGAGATACAGCACCATGAGGAGGATTCCATGTGTTCTGGCTGGCTCTGTGATATAGGGGCCCTTGTGCAAGAACCAGAAAGCGGCCCTGGGAGCCAAGGGCAGTCCCCAGCTGACAACCAGCAAGGAAACAGCGACCTAAGTCCAGCAGCCGAATGGAACTAAATTTGGCCAACAATCTGAATGAGCCTGGACACAGATTCTCCCCTAGAGCCTCCTGAAGAGAAGACAGTGCAGCAAACACCTTGATTTCAGCCTGTGCATGCTTGCGTGCATGTTAAGTTGCTTCAGTCGTGTCTGACTCTATGAGACCCCATGGACTGCAGCCCACCAGGCTCCTCTGTCCATGGGGATTCTCTAGGCAAGAATACTGGTATAGGTTGCTATGCCCTCCTCCAGGGGACTTTACTGACCCCAGGGATTGAATCCACATCTCTTATGTCTCCTGAATTGGCAGGGTTCTTTACCCCAGCACCACCTGGGAAGCCCTGATTTTAGCCTAGTAAGGCACAGAGCAGACAATTCAGCCGAGTCCCTACAGAACTGTGAGACAATAAATGTGTATGTGTGTTAGTCACTCAGCAGTGTCTGACTCTTTGTGACCCCATGAACTGTAGCCCGCCAGGCCCCTCTGTCCATGAGATTCTCCAGGCAAGAATACTAGAGTGGGTTGCCATTTCCTCTTCCAGGGGATTTTCCTGACCCAGGGATTGAACCCAGGTCTCCTGTATTGCAGGCAGATTCTTTACCATCTGAGCCACTAGGGATTCTATTGTGTTGTGTTTAGCTGTTAAATTTGTAATAATTTGTTATAGCAGCCATGGGAAATAAATGCACCCTATGTAGATCCATTCTTCAAGTTTCTGAAGTCCCCTCTCACTTGCTGAAGAGGAAAACACCAGGAAAATAGAGGAAACATTTCAGCAACCTAAAATTTGTCTCTGATGAAATCCATGCTTTCCACATTAATTCATAGGCCTCTCCTTAAATATACATACTTGAGGTTACGGGAAAGGCTAAGTGTTCCTGGACCCATTTTCAGTCACCCCTGGACAAGTTAAGTCTCTTCAGAACAGATGGGTATTTAACAATATTCATTCTTAGCTCTAGGGGCTCAGCTAACACTGAGGCAACAGGAAAGTTTTGTTTTAACATCCTGTTACATGGACATATCAGGTGAGTTGCCTTCCTCCTCAGGACATCCTGTTACATGGACATATCAGGAGAGTTGCCTTCCTCCTCAGGTTCAGTGGTCTTGAAACATGTTGGATAGACTGGGGTTGCTCTGATAAAGAAGAATAACAGGAGAGGGAGATGAAATCCCAGAGAGGTCACTGTCAAGATGGGATGAGTGACAAGAAAAAAAGAACCAGTGTTGCCCAACATGTGAGTTAGTGTGGAGGAAACAGGGCTTCTGGCCCTAGGCTTGGGGATTGGTGAAACCCTAAGCAGGTGCAGCGGTCGGAGGAGACAGGGGAGGGCTTGGTGATTCTGGATGAGGGGCGGCTCCCAGGTAAGCATCATTTCTATGTCTTCCTACAGGAGTCTCTGCCAGAATGGAATGAACTGGGGCTATGTAACTGAGTGCTGTAGTGCTAAGTCACCTCAGGCCCGTCCAACTCTTTGTGACCCCACGGACTGTAGCCCACCAGGCTCCTCTGTCTGTGAGATTCTCCAGGCAAGAATACTGAAGTGGGTTGCCATCCTCTTCTCCAGAGGATCGTCCCAAACCAGGGACTGGACCTGAATCCGTTACTTGTCCTGCACTGGCAGGCAGGTTCTTCACCACTAGTACTGCCTGTAGCTTGAGTTAGTGCAACAGTTGACCCTCTCTTTCCTCCCTGACTTTTGTGACTGCACAGCTGGAATGTCCAGCAGAACATGGGGAGAAGGGAAGCGGGGGACAGAGTGGCAGTTCTCTGGCAGAACCCATGGTCTGCTTGGGTAGGACCCTGCTGTCCAGAACTAAAGGCCGTGTGCTGAGAACAAGCTGAGTTGTTTCACATCTGCCGATTGATGCGTATCTGAGGAGGAGGAAAACAATCTCATAGTTTCTGTCCCATTCCACTGCCCTTGAAAATCATTTTGGAGCCCTGATTTCGCAGACTCTAACAATCTAGTCAAGCATCCTCTGTTTGGCCAACTGATACCTGTTCATTGAATGTGCTAGGCTCTGGCCTCAGCTCTGGAAGTTGACTATGTTTGCAATGCTGCTGCTGTTTAGGAACTGGGAGATCATGGATAGACTCCTCTTCCTGCCAAGAACTCGCTTATTCTACATAGAGTGAAGGTCAACTGTAGGGTAGAATCCTATTTCTAGAATCCTATTTCCTTTCCATACTCATTTCAGGAAGAAAAAGATGAATATAAAGTATAAGAAAAAAGGTTAATATGTAGAAAAGTGGTCCCTGTGGATTGTTTCAGCTCAAACACCTCAAAGTAAGACCATGCTGGGCATATTTTCTGTTTCTCATTTAATTATCTATAACGGACAGCCAAGAGATGCTTATGATCCATAACCTCAGCACCTAATGCCATTCTTGACATATAGTGTACTGCCTAGTAAATATTTGTTGAATCAATGAATATGGAAAAATGCAAACCAAGCATATGAAATATTACACTACATTTCCTTCGGCTTCACCTCCACACCAATGAGTGAGGGAGGTCACTGGAAGAGTGTTAGGGGCTATCATGAGTTTCGTGTTTCAACAGCCAGGGCCAAATTCTTAAGGCCAGATGGGACGAGATGAGATGGGAAAACCGCTTCTTATTACCGCTTTGTTGGCCTTGATTGCCTCAGTATTATTCTCCAACTGCTTTGTCTCTGTGGATCTGACTCCTTATTACCTCCAATTGGAACACCCCACAAATCACTCTGCCTTCCTTATCCTCTCTCACCTCCAAGTAATCTTGTCATCTTGCTCCAGTTAGAGCTGCTTCCATTAAGAAGATCATGGCAAATTCTCTCCCTACCCCTGTTTGTCCTTCAGGAAAATTATCCCGTGGATAAGTGGATGTTACAGACACTTTTCAGAACATATTTCATCTGAATTTTTTCTGTCTTCCCACATTCTTCTAAGCCAGTTACCTTTGCATTGGAGTGGAATTAAATTCAAGGAGATAGAGGTTCTGAGTTTCCTCCTTTGACCAGATGGAAATCGTTACATTAGAATGCTGATGACTGCAAAACCTTGGACATATTGTTTTCACAATTAGGAAATGGCAAACACAAAGCGCTCCAGCCCAGAGCCAGCATGCAAGTTCAGCTTCCATTTGCTGCTATAAATTTTGTTCTTGTTGCTGCCAGTGAACACCAACTGTTCAAGAGAAATAGTAAATCCAAATGTGCCTTTGGATGAGAGTAAAAAAAAAAAAAAATAGATGCTGCATAAATGCTGATGCAAAAGGATTTTTTTTTTTTTTAACACACTAAACCAGGGAAGGGAAAGAAATGGGGAGAGAAAGTTGAACTGAAAGTGCTAAAAAAGCTCTTGAGGAAATGTTGATTCCACACATGGTTTTAACTTCAAGGAGAAAATAAATGCGGAATGAGCATATTAACCTTCGGGTGGGCATATCAACCTTTGAGCACTATAGGTATACCACGGACGGCATACACAAGTTGTGTAAATCAAGGGAAAGAAAAATCCCACAGTTTACTCAAGGCTGAACCGGCACACGTCCCCTTTGTCACTTGCTAATTATCAATCTAAAAGCCAAAGCCAGAAGCAAGTGCAGTCTGTTATGCAAGAACTTCAGTGAGTTCCTAGTGCACAGATTTACTTTAAGGCTAATTGACAGATGTCTGTACTCAGGCCTCCCTCCAGTTTAACTTAATGTGCAACTGAATTATGACTCAAAGAGATAGTTTCAGAAATTTGATTTTCTGAATTTTAACTTTGGATTACCTAAATTTATGACGAGTTTCTCTTCTCCTTTGCCCCATCATTTTTCTGTGATGCTGAAGGAAATATATGAACTTTGGAGTTAGCTGACTCTAGACCCTGATACTAGGTCTGATCCTTACATACCCTGACCCTGCTTTCTCAGGTGCAAAACAGTGCTCACACCCACTGGGTCGCTGTGAAGATTAAATGAGATACTACATGTTAAATGCCTGGCACAAGCCTTGACCATAAAAGATCCTTAAAAATGACACCAGTTCCATACCCCAGATTAGACTTTGCAAACAAACAATTTGAAAAACAGAGCATTAAAACAAATTCCGTAGCATAATGAGGCTCCAGGCCAAGAACCAAGCAGTAAAGATGTTCCAAACCAGAACATTTCAGCATCGGAGAATGGCTAGAAGGGCTTATCTTCATGGCTAAAACAAGCAGTTTAATGTAAAACAGTCTTTCTTTCTTTTTTTTTTAATTCTTCATTTTCTTATGGAAGGAAAAGCATTTCCAAATAATGGTTAAAATCTGTCCTTTGTAGATCTGAAAATGTGGACAAGTTTCATACTGAGGTCAAGATCTACTGAAAGTGTTAGATGGCTATATGAGGACCAGACGCAGCTGTCAAAAATAAAGTGGACGATTGTATCTTGAATGCCTTCATGTGAGGCCAAAGCTAAGTGAGCGTTTATTTTTGTCATTGAATTCATTTATGCATCTTGTTTAACTGGCCAAACTATTTTTGCTTAAATGTTCACATATTTCAGTGTTGTATTGATATAGTTACTGCTTTCAAGAGTGAAGAAAATACCAATAGCGGCAAATACATATGTTCAGAGGAAGAGAAACTGTTCATTTCCAAACCTCAGATTTATAGCAATTTTTATATACATAGGAAAGTGTTGGTTTCTCCTTATGGCTACTTCTGAACATGTGTAAATTATCAGAGTCTGTGTGCATTTATTTCCACTAAAAAAAATAATACCATCAGAGACACAGCTAAGCCAAGTTGAGTCTTGCTGGTTAGGTTTGAGGAAACATAGGCCAACTCAGGGCAAGGCAAGCTCATGAGATAGGAAGTATAAAATAGTAATAAATAGCTTTGGAAACATTTTCCTTTGGAAGAGACATCCCAATAACATCCTGCATTAATAGATGAGAAGAGACACACATGTGTGCTATGAACGACACAGTAAGTAAAACCAAAAGGCTCACTCTGAGGGTCAAATTCAACTTGGGTTGCAACTTTAATGAAGGAAACAGTGGTTTTGATTCAGAAAAGCCCAGGGTTGGAAGGGAGATATTAAGCCTAACATCTCATCCATCTGATGCCTGGATCTCCTTTACTCTGTTCTGGCAGAAAGATTATCCAACTGATACTGGAAATGAGCAGCTTGCTCCCTTAGAGTTGGCTCTTCTATCGTTGAATTAAAGTCCCTTTTCTATCTTTGAATAAGAAAATGTTTTCTTCTTTTGGATCAAGGCCTGTTTCTATGAAATTTCCACTCATTCTTCCTATTTCTGTCACTCAGGGTCACACCCAAGCAGAATCCCACTTGCAGGGGCAAATATTACAAACATTCCATTATAAACATTAAGGCAAGGGTCACAGATTAGCCCACAGAGTAATTTTAAATAATTAGAAATCAGCTTTTGATATTTAAAACTTGGAAAATTACCTATAAAAATCCATGTTCTTCACTCCTTTGAAACTTTGGGAGCTCCGGAGGCAGTGAGCACACATTCCCAATTGGTAATAATGGACTGAATTGAGTGGCTTGTGCAGTGCTGCTTTTAGACAGGGGATGTGCTGGCCTGTTCCCTACAGGCTTCCTCACTCCCTACTGTCTTGCACTGAGCCTGCTTTCCTCATTTTATGATGCTTGCCTGGCCCCTGAGACCAGTCAAGTTTGTAGTTCCTACTCTGAACTCTATAACCAGGGTCCCTCACCTCCCAGATACAATGCCTGATGATCTGAGGTGAAGCTGATGAAATAACAGAAATAAAGTGCAAATTTAATGTAATGTACTTGAATCTTCCCATAGTCATCCCCCCCAACGCCCGACATGGAAATATTGTCTTCCATGAAACTGGTCCATGGTGACTATTAGGTTGGGGACCACTGCCTTATAAACCTTCTTGGCTTCAAAAGATTTATCCTCAGTTCTCTCTTTTGTCCCTTTGCAGGAAGAACTTTAAGCATGCTTGAAACATAAGCCTGCTGAGTGTTGCCACATGGAAAGTTGACAGTTGATTTGTCCAGCCTCACAATCAGCCCTCAGTAATGAGCCGGTAACGTAGCTAGAAACCTTCAAACCATGTAGGCAAGGTAAGAATGGGAGGTGGAGGGAAGAGATTCTTAAAAAGGCTGAGAGAGTGTGGAGTATAGCCTGTCATGCCGGCTGGAGCCCTAACTCTAGGCAGTTGTTCTTTTCCGCTGTGATTCCTCGTGAGAACTCAGGCACTTTGGACACCAGCACATACAATCAAGAGCATGCTGCCTGGTTTTCTGTTTTGTTCAACTGCCTCTATGCTGTTCTGTCAACAGCATCACAATCCTCCGTGTTCTGGAAAGGGGAATAGTGCTTCGTTTTGAATCCCAGCGCCTCCAAGGGAAAGTGACTTAACATGTCTAAGTTTCGGTTTCTCCATCTGGAAAATAAGGCTAGTAATAGGCTGATGCTACTTATAGAAGTATTGTGAGAAATGCTGGAGACAAAGTGCATACCGCGCATATACGGAAGTCCCGGGGTCACAGTAATCAGTCAGTAAATGTTGGCTATTAATTGCTCTTCAGATATTCCTCCAGGTTGTGGCAGACTGCTCCCATAGCTCCACAACCTCTCCCAGGTGTGTGCATGCTGTATCAGCTTCGAGTAATTGCTAGCATTTGTGATTCTTGCCTGAAGGTTTTCTCTGACACTCATTTTTTTCTGTCCCTATGCACCCATGGCAAGCTGGCAGTGCTAGGGAGTTAACAGCCCTTCTCTCTCCCAATAATAGATGGGAGTTGGTGGACCAACACCCCAGCTTCCTCATCCTTCAGAAGGAATAAACCTCAGCAGTGGGTCCTGTGTGGTCTATCAGAGTTCCTTCAGTGGATTTAGCTCCAGTTGCTCTAGTTATTATAACTTGTTTGACGATGTTGGCAGCCTTGCTGTGCCTATCTCATCTCTCTACTTCCTTACCAATACTTCCTGGCATCAACTCCATACTAAACTACTTGTGTTCAGAAACTTATTTCAGCATCTGCTTCTGGGGCAACACGAGCTTAGGTCATTGGTATGAGCAGGGGTCCCAAGGAACAGGTCATGAGGCTGGATTCTGGAACCACCTCACTTAAATGGATCCCAGCACTGGTGGAAAATGGTGTGCTGATAAGCCTCAGTATACAGTAGCATTAAGGATACATTTGGATGGGCTACAGATGGAAGGAGGGTTCCCTGGTGGCTCAGGTGGTAAAGAATCCGCCTACCCATGCAGGGGACGTGAGTTGGTTCCCTGGGTGAGGAAGATCCCCTGGAGAAGGAAATGGCAACCCAGTCCAGTACTCTTGCCTGGAGAATCCCATGGACAGAGGAGCCTGGCGGGCTGTAGTCCATGGGATCGCAAAGAGTCAGACACGACTTAGCAACTGAACAACAACAGATGGACAGTGATGACCCTCATGTACAGTAGTAGTCGTGATGGATCTGAATGGGTTAGAGATGGACTGGCTTGTGTAACATCACAGGCATTTGAAAGATATTCAAGCACTTACAGAGTGTCCGATTTACATAGTACTCCTATGATGAGTCCAATGGACTCATTTCCCAGGGAAAGAAGTATAACATCTGGGACATGTCATGGTATCAGCTGGTTCTGTATCACAATATCACTTCAATACAGCCAGTCTGATAGGAATTGGAATGCCTTTTTTAAAGGGCTTCCCTGGTGGCTTAGACGGTAAAGCGTCTGCCTGTAATGCGGGAGGCCCAGGTTCGATCCCTGGGTTGGAAAGATCCCCTGGAGAAGGAAATAACAATCCACTCCAGTATTCTTGCCTGGGAAATCCCATGGATGGAGAAGCCTGGTAGGCTACAGTCCATGTAATTGCAAAGAGTTGGACACGATTGAGCAACTTCACTTTCACTTTCTTTACACTTTTTAAGGGTGCAACTCAGGTAACAGCCTGAGGATGGTGCCTGTAGGATGTGAGTACGCTGTTTGAAATGTAGTATGTAGTGTGAGTCAACAGGAAGAGTCTGTGGGGCTGGGAACCAAGAGGTAGAAGTAGGGCATGGCTCCTGATACTACCCTTCTTTGATCCACTTGGGGAATTTTGCTTTATGACCCACAATGTTAGGGTCCATTGGGTGACAGCTTCTGGTTTCCAGTGGGACTTGGCAAGTTTTCTGCCAGGATGCAGTATTTTGGGGGGCATTATGTTAACCCTGGGTTTCCCTGATGGCTCAAGTGGTAAAGAATCCGCCTGCAGTGCAGGAGACACAGAAGACACGGTTTCAATCCCTGGGTCGGGAGGATTCCCTGGAGGGGCCCTAAAATGATGGCTGTCATTTGTATTCTGAGTTCCTCATGCCAGTAGAGAGTAGCAGGCAAAGAAAGAAGCTACCTTGTTATCATAATGAGATAGGCCTCTTACTATTCCATGAAGGCACAAGGGAGGCATGCTTGGATCTTAGCGGGATTTACTGGTGAATGGGCAAACGCAGAAAGCTTGTGCTGGTTGTTTTGGAATAAGATTCGGATTGTCTCTTTGCGTCCTTGAGGTGAGGTAATTCAAGGGTCTCAGGCTCTACAGACGTGAACGTCTTGGATCATGACTATCAATTATGATCTAAGGACCAGCTGTTGCATAGGGGCTACAGCTTAGCTCACTAACCCCTCTGTTGTAATTATCTTCCCTTTTGCTTTTATCTTTTTGATGCTCTGCACAGCTTGTGGGGTCTTAGTTTCCCAACCAGAGATTGAATCCGGGCTTTATTCCAAGTGTTTTATGTGTAGTACCTGATTAAGTACTTACAACTGCCTCACAATATAGTATTACTGCTGTCCCTCCTGTGCAAAGGAGGGAAGTGAGGCACAGAGAGCCTTAGATTACTTGGCATCCCAGTGATCTCACTCCAGGTCCTGTGACTCTCTTCTTCTCTATTATTTACTTCTTTTTTTTTAATATTGTATTTTTAATGTTTATTATTATTTTAATGATCATATATGAGCATTTTTTTTACTTTTGCCATTTTATAAGTAATTCATGCTGTTTTAAATCAAAATGTATGAATGTTCTTCTGATTTTCTTTTCTTTTTTTTTTTAGTTTTTTATTGTTTTGATTTTAAAATCTTTAATTCTTTCATGTGTTCCCAAACATGAACCCCCCTCCCACCTCCCTCCCCATAACATCTCTGTGGGTCATCCCCATGCACCAGCCCCAAGCATGCTGTATCCTGCGTCAGACATAGCCTGGCTAACAACAACCTTAATTGGAGAAGGATTGATTTTAATTGCTTAATATTGCAATGTATTATATTCTTCTCTGTGTGTCATGTGTGTGTGTGGTCTGTGTATTTCTTAGGGAAATTCTTATAAGCAAAAGACTTCAGTTTGGTCTGGAGCTGGCTTGCTCTAGTAGGGCACACAACCAGATATCAGGAGGCTGAATGAATGGCACCACTTGCTACTTCCTGGCTTTATCACTTCGAGAAAAGCCAGCTTTGAGGGTTTATTTACTCATTTGTGAAAGGAGTCAGTTGGCCAGTCACCTTTGGCTTTCTTTCTCCTTTTCTTTCTTCCCTGGACAGTATATGGTTCTGTGATTTCCAAACCTTTCAAAAGGTCCTCAGAAAACAACCATTATAAATCTTGACCTTCCTTTACAGTGAAATAAACCTTGACCTTCCTTTACAGTAAGGAGGCATTCAGGATTGATAGAAACAGTGGTTTTACCTTCCAAAGGGACTGAAGCTTTAGAAGGAAAGGCCCTCCACCAACCCACAAACACAGACACCTAGTACTATTGCCAGTATCTGCCATAAAGCCAGGTCTCAACTGAGGGTAAATTCTTGGTCGTTAAGCGGGGCCTGAGTGTCTAGACTAGACCCCTGATCTCTCTCCATGGATGTCTGGGAGGGATCATGGTTTCCTCCGGGCTGCTCTTGTGTGGTGAGTTGGCAATCACGTGTGCGTGCATGCTCAGTCACTTCAGTCGTGTCTGACTCTTTGAAACCCTATGGACTGTAGTCCTTCAGGCTCCTCTGGCCATGGGGATTCTCCAGGCAAGAATGCTGGAGTGGGTTGCCATGCCCTCCTCCAGGAGATCTTCCCAACCCAGGGATCAAACCCACATCTCTTACGTCTCCTGCATTGGAAGGTGGGTTCTTTACCACCAGTGCCACCTGGGAAGCCCGATAATCATACTGAGTGGCTTTTAAGCAATGAGAAAAATTTGTTTTGATAATTTCTGAAAGTTAACCACTCCTTTCTTTAGTATTTGACTTGTTTTGACCAAAAGTTCCCCAAAGGCAGCCTTCTAAGCTGCCATTGACCTCTGAGGGGACAACCAGAGAGACAGCCTGTGTGTGCAGACGCAGGCAGTCTATTCATTCTGATGTCGATCATATAATCATCCCCCTGATAATCAATTCTCCTATCAATTCAGAGATTCTGACTCCAGGTGGGGGGGCTTGGCACACTCAGCCTGAGGCCAATCAACTCAGAGAAACTGCTTCCTGAAAATATCCTTTTTCATAGGAAACAGGAGAAGGTTAGACCTGGTCACTCAAAGAATAAGTCATTGCTACCCTTACTGATGTATAGAGTGGCAGTGGAGGCATCCTCAGCACTTAACATCTACAAATTTTTAAAAAAAATCATCAAAAAATCAATTGCTGTTTCTAGAAGTCTTCAAACAGTGCCTTATATGTTCTCACAAGCCTGAAGACGACACTAACTGTATACCTTCTGCTATTTCCTTCCAGCAGTCCTTGCTCATAACCATAACCTGTATAGCTTCAGATGCGGTGAAACTGTTGGCTGTGTTGATGGGACCATCTAGAATATACTAACGTTCATTCTGGGCTACTCTCTCCGAGAGCCCAAATCCACTGGTCCTCAGGGAGCCAGAGGAATGCTGGTTCCCTGGAGGGTGGGAGAAGTGCCTCTCTGCCCAGCACTGCCCTTGATCACAAGGACCCCACAGTAAGACCAGGGAGCCCGAGGATCTCCAAGCCGCTCATGAGGAAACCTCAGCCACTTTTCAGCCTCAACTGTCCTCTCAGCAATCATCAACTGAATATAAGGGATCCGGGGGAAATAGGTAACTTGCTCTTTCCATTCACTCAGTTTCTCCTTCCCATTGTAGAAAATAAAAAACAAGAATAATCTCCTTCTTCCTGCAGTCAAAACAGGCCTCAATGCCGTGAACTTACGCAAATAGATACGGAATGGTGAAATCCATCCTGGTCTTGGTTCAGCCACCCCACCCCCAAATCCCAGAAAATTGGAAGAGAGTGGATTTTCAGAGACTTCCTAGTTCAGGTAAAACCCAGAGAGGAAAGACACTTCTGTCTACCATCACACAGGTCTTGCTCCCAAACATAATATTGTCATAACAACTCAGTGCTGGATTTTAAAAAGCTAGTTTATCAGCCCGCTATCCCAACTGAAATCTTTTTGGTTCATGAACACATCTCTTTGCACCTGGTTCTGTCTCATTAGGACTT
This sequence comes from Ovis aries, assembly GCF_016772045.2. Lineage (NCBI taxonomy): Eukaryota > Metazoa > Chordata > Mammalia > Artiodactyla > Bovidae > Ovis > Ovis aries. Next base: position 20,503,005 of record NC_056063.1, on the reverse strand, counting down.
CACATTTTTTTTAGACAGCAGAAGACATAAGGGCTCCAAGATTCTTAAAGGGTCAAATGCTTCCTTCCTCTCAGGAGGTCAGCTAACATGTAGGGTTCAGTTGTTTGACTGGACTCAATGAAAACTAAACAAATGTTTAGCACATCCATGAGGACGTATATTGTCACCTTGCTTATTTAACTTATATGCAGAGTACATCATGAGAAACGCTGGGCTGGAGGAAGCACAAGCTGGAATCAAGATTGCCGGGAGAAATATCAATCACCTCAGATATGCAGATGGCACCACCCTTATGGCAGAAAGTGAAGAGGAACTAAAAAGCCTCTTGATGAAAGTGAAAGAGAGTGAAAAAGTTGGCTTAAAGCTCAACATTCAGAAAACGAAGATCATGGCATCTGGTCCCATCACTTCATGGGAAATAGATGGGGAAACAGTGGAAACAGTGTCAGACTTTATTTTTCTGGGCTCCAAAATCACTGCAGATGGTGACTGCAGCCATGAAATTAAAAGACGCTTACTCCTTGGAAGAAAAGTTATGACCAACCTTGATAGCATGTTGACAAACAGAGATATTACTTTGCCGACTAAGGTCCGTCTAGTCAAGGCTATGGTTTTTCCAGTGGTCATGTATGGATGTGAGAGTTGGACTGTGAAGAAAGCTGAGTGCCGAAGAATTGATGCTTTTGAAATGTGGTGTTGGAGAAGACTCTTGAGAGTCCCTTGGACTGCAAGGAGATCCAACCAGTCCATTCTGAAGGAGCTCAGCCCTGGGATTTCTTTGGAAGGAATGATGCTAAAGCTGAAACTCCAGTACTTTGGCCACCTCATGCGAAGAGTTGACTCATTGGAAAAGACTCTGATGCTGGGAGGGATTGGGGGCAGGAGGAGAAGGGGACGACAGAGGATGAGATGGCTGGATGACATCACTGACTGGATGGACGTGAGTCTGAGTGAACTCTGGGAGATGGTGATGGACAGGGAGGCCTGGTGTGCTGCGATTCATGGGGTCGCAAAGAGTCGGACATGACCAAGCGACTGAACTGAACTGAACTGAACTAAATGGATGAGGACCAAGTAAATGTAGTGAAATTCACTCAGCTTAATCTACAAATGCCTTTTAAAAAATAACATGATGTTATTTTGTTTCTTAGTATGAAAGAAATGTATATTCATCAGAAGAGACTTAGAAAATGTAGAAAAAAAAATATTCACAAATCCATTACCAAGAGGAAATAATCATTAGCATTTGGGCATATTGACCCTTCCAGTTTCTCTCTCCATACATTTCAAAAGAGGGATCTAAGTTCAATGCTTGAAACAGGGCACTCAAAGCTGGTGTACTGGGACAACCCTGAGGGATGGGATGGGGAGGGAGGTGGGAGGGGGTTCAGGATGGGTGACACATGTACACCCATGGCTGATTCGTGTCAATGTGTGGCAAAAACCACCACAATATTGTAAAGTAATTAGCCTCCAATTAAAATAAATAAATAGATTAAAAAAATAATACGGGGATTAAAAAAAAGAGGGATCATGCCATACTCTTTTGTTATCTGACTTAAAAAAAAAACCTTACTACATGGATATATTTCCAGAACATTAAATATTCTTTCATAGATGGATAATATTCCATTGCATGGATGTAGCAAGGCTTATTTAATATTTCCATGCTCAGTCCTTCCGCTGCCAGAAGTCTTGGTGGGCATTAGGTTATTTCCAACTTCTTTGAATTTTGTGGTTGATAATTCTCTTTGAGGAAAATCATTTATGATTTTTCCCTTAGGATAAAATCTTAGAAATGATGGTGGGTCAAGCAGTACTAAAATGTATACAGCTTTTGGCCCCAAATGTCTCTTCTGACAATAGTCTTAACTGAAAAGACTAATAAGAGATGAGCCATTTGGCCTGGCCTCTCTTGGTGGTCAGATCCAAGGCTTTAACCACACACCTATTGATTTATGATGTAAAACATTCTGTATTTTGCTTTCCTAGCTCCCTCTTTTTTTTTTTTTTATTGGAGAATAGTTGCTTTATAATGTTGTGCTAGTTTCTGCTGTACAGCAAAGTGAATCTTATATATCTATATCCATATATATCTCTATATATCTAATCTATCTATCTATCTATCTATATATCTCCTCCTTTTTGGATTTCCTTCTCATTTAGGTCATCGTGGAGCACTGAGTTCCTTGTGCTACACAGTAGGTTCTCATCAGCTAACTCACACATAGTAAAGAGTATATGTCAATCCCAGTCTCCCAATTCATCCCCCCTTCCCTTCCGCATTTGGTGTCCACGTTTGCTCTCTCTGTCTGTGTCTCTACTTCTGCTTTGCAAATAGGTTCCTCTGTACTATTCTTCTAGATTCCACATATATGCATTGGTATACAATATTTGTTTTTCTCTTTCTGACTTAATTCACTGCGTATGAGTCTCCAGATCCATCCATGTTGTTGCAAATGAAACAATTTTGTTCCTTTTTATGGCTGAGTAATATTCCATTGTATATATGTGCTGTACCTTTTTTATCCCTCCCTGTTGATGGGCATTTAGGTTGCTTCCATGTCCTGGCTACTGTCAATAGTGCTGCAGTGAACACTGGGGTGCATGTGTCTTTTGGAATTATGGTATATGATCCAGGAGTGGGATTGATGAGTCATATGGTAGTTTTGGGCTTCCCAGGTGGCACTAATGGTAAAGAACCTGCCTGCCAATTCAAACCATAGAGTCACAAAAATTCAGACATGACTGAGTGACCGGACTGAACTGAAGAGACACAGGGTTGATCCCTGAGTCGGGAAGATCCCCTGGAGGAGGGTATGGCAATCCACTCCAGCATTCTTGCCTGGAGAATCCCATGGACAGAGGAGCCTGGCAGTCCGTGGGATTACACAAAGTCAGACACGACTGAAGCAGCTGAGCGCACACTCACACATGGTAGTTTTATTTCCAGTTTTTTAGGGAGCCTCCATGCCGTTCTCCCAGTGGCTGCGTCAATCTACATTCCCACCAGAGTGTTAAGACAGCTCCCTCTCTTCAAGCCCTCTCCAGCATTTATTGTTTGTAGATTTTTTGATTATGGCCATTCTGAGCTTGGTGAGGTGATACCTCATTGTAGTTTTGATTTTGCATTTCTCTCCCTCGTCTTTTAAGTCAGATTTCATGTGTGTGTGGTATAATTTACATACAGCAAAACTCACTCTGTTTTTGATGTAGTTTTATGAATTCTGAAAAATACATACAGTTATATAAGCACCACCACAATCAAGACACAGAACATTTCATCACCCAAAAAGTTCTCTCTTGGACCTTTGTGTTCTCTCCTTTCACCTTACCCCTAGCTCCTGGAAACCACGCCTCTGTCCCCATAGTTTTTCCTTTTCCAGCATGTTAAGTGGAATTACAGAGAAGGTAGCTTTGCAATTCTAACTTTTTTTCACTTGGCATAATGCACTCGAATATCCATGTTCTCTATCACTAGTTCTTTTCTTTCTATTCCATTGTACCTAAGTTTCAGAGTTTGTTTATATATTCACCAGGTGGTGGTTATTTGGATTGTTTCTAGTTTGGGGAGATCATGAAAAAAAGTTGATATAAACATTCACATACAGCTTTTGGTGTGGGCATGTGTTTTTATTTCTCTTGGGTGAACACCCAAATGCTCCATCCCATAAGTGACATTTAACCGTACAAGGCACTATGAAGCAGTTTTCCAAAGAGGCTGCACCATTTCGTATGAGTGTTCCAGTTGCTCCATATTCTCATCAGTTCTCAGTCTTGGTTTTTAAGTCTTCGTGGTCAAACAGAAGTGTGTTAGAACCTTACTGCAGTTTTAACATTTCATTTCCCTACTGAATAATAATGTTGAGTATCTTTTCATTCATTCCTTTGCCATCTTTTTTAACGTCTTTGGAGAAATGCCCAAATCTTTTCTCATTTTTTGCTGGGTTGTTTCTTATTATTGTTTGTCAGAATTTTCAATATATTCTGGATACAAGTCTTTTATAATAAATTGACTTTGCAAATATTTCCCCCCAGTCTTTGTCTTGCTTATTCATTTTCTTTTCTTAACAGTGTCTTTCAAGGGGCAGGAGTTTTTAATTTTGACAAAGTGCTGCTTACTTTGTTTCTTTCATAATTCATCATTCTATGTCATAACTGAGAAATCTTTCCCTTATCTTTGGTTACAAAGACATTTTTCCTCTAGAACTTTCATATTGTCAGGTTTTATATGTGGGTATATGTTTCATTTTGAATTGACTTTTGCATTTATAATTTTTGAAAGGTATGGGTCATGGAACATAACTTTACACATGGATGTCCAAATTGCAGCACAATCTGTTGAAAAGCTATCTGTACTGAATTCCTTGGTTCTTTTGTTTTTGAAGATTATGAACAGAGTTGCATGTATTTGTATATCTGCTAAGGATTTTATTTTATCCCATTGGTTTACATATTATCCTTTCATTGATACACACACTTGATTATGTAGGTTTATGTAAGTCTTGAATTCAATTTTGTTTTGTTTTTTTTTTTTCAAAATTGTTTTCATGGAAGTGTTCTTTGCTTTCCTTTATAAAATCTTAGCATTATCTTGGGGATTTCTATAAAAACACCTTGCTGGGTTTTTAATGAGATTACACTGAATCTACAGATCAGTTTGAAAAGTGCTGACATTTTAAGAATGTTGAATCTTTCTGGCCATCTTTGATGCCAAATCATTTCTTCTACCTTGAACTATGAGACCAGCCTCCCAAATTATACTTTTCTTGTAAAATTTGGCCTCATGATTGGATCTCCACTGGATATTAGCTATTGGACGACTGTTCACAGTGACTCTAACTCTACAGGGCATAGAACTACCTGCTATAGTATATTGAAATTGTGGATCCAAGTTTTTACCCCTTTGATCAAGTTGTCCCAGTCATTCTAGTAAAGAGCAGCCTAGATTATCTGACAGCAAACTGACCCCTAGATAAGTGAACATGCACACCTGAGATCAGAATAACCAACTGTCTAGTCAACCACTCCAAATGTAGGAGCTATAAATTCTTATTTTATGTCATTGAAATTTTGTTTTTGTTTATTACACAGCATCATTGTGGCAGCAGACAGTTGACACATCTGAATAATGTACAGGCTCATTAAACTCTTTACAAACAGCATCACACAATAACTTACCAGGGTTGGGACATTAATCAAATGTAGCTAGTTTCATGGGTTAATCATGAAACTTGCCTTTTCACCTTCATTCACATTACCAAGTATTAAACAACCAAAAAAAATTATCACAAGAGAAACCCTGATAAGTCCTGATCACCACTTCCAATCCCCGAGCCAGGTAAAACTATGAGACTATGGAGAATTCACTTTGTCTTTATTTTTAATTATAAGGAGTTTATTATTATTTTAACCTTTTTAGTAAAAGATTGAGCAACCTGACTATGATGTGGAGGTGAATCTAGAGGAACCAGTCAGAAGAAAGATAAGCATCCAAAAATGATTAATCAACTCTTTTTTTTTTTTTAAATCAAAGTTTGCTGAGTTGTGTGTTTTACTTTTAATAGTTATTCTTTGAGGTAGGAATGCCATGGCATAGAGATAAGAGCCATAACATTTAAGACATGTTTATGAAGTTAAAACCACTAAGTTGGCTGCAGTTGAAATGCATTCAGCTTCTTCCCACTGTGCTCGGAGTCTTCCCAAAGGCTGGGCTGGCAAGGTTTCCTGCTACTGCTGCCTCTTCCCCAGCTGGCACTGTGGGCTGTGAGACAAATGTAGGCATTTAACCCACATTAAAGTGCATTCAGAAGTACTAGAATTTGTGTTTATCAGGGCTTTGACATCAAACACATTTCTAATCAGTGGGGTGTGTTTAGATCAGAGGCACTTGACAACAGAATGACCTTGTGCAGCTTAAATTCCAGGGTCTTTTGGTAGTGCCAAAGAGAAGACAGACACCCCACGGTCGTGCTGCTGTCAACGGCAATATCCTTGTAAGGGGGGGCCGCCAGGGCTCTAGGAAAGAACCTTGCCTCAACCTATCCACTCTTGGGAAAGCTCAAGGTGGGCTAGGATACTTGAGACTTGGGCCCCTAGAAGCTGTCTCCTTTGATTTATTTTTTGTTCATTCACCCCTACTTGGTATCCTTGATGGCTTTGTTATTCACCTAAAAATTGTGTCGCCACTTTATAAATGAAATAGACTTTGAGAAAATCAAATTTGTTTTAAATTAAGTTCTTTGGGGAAAAATAGGAAGCACTAGTTTCTGAAGCCAGTCTGGGCTATGCTTGTAATTCAAAGGAGGTAGGCAAAATGTCAGAGCTTGGGAAGTATTCTTAAAAGTAGGACATGTCTAGGTTGATAATATCTACTAGTGTGTTTACATGGAATGGATAAATCAAAGCACATTCAGTAAAAATGATAGGAAACAGATGGTGCAATGGAGTCATATACACTTGGGTTCAAATCTCTTCTTTACCCTCAATCAGCTGTGGAATGGAGTCTCAGTTTCCTTAAGTCCAAAATGGAGATAGAAAAATGGTACTAATAACCTTATTTGCAGGGCAGGAATAGAGATGCAGACGTAGACAGCAGACTTGTGGAGGTGGTGAGTGGGGAAGAAAGGGGGGGGACAAACCGAGAGGGCGGCATTGACACACATACACTATCGTGTGTAAGAGATGACACAGCGGCAAAGAATCCGCCTGCCAATGCAAGGAGACGCAAGAATCACGGGTTTGATTTCTGGGTGGGGAGGATCCCCTGGAGAAGGAAATGGCAACCCACTTCAGCATTCTTGCTTGGAAATTCCATGGACAGAGGAGCCCAGTGGGCTACAGTCCACAGGGTCACAAAGCGTCAGACATGACTGAGTGGCTGAGCACATACACAATGAAAACTGGAATAGCTAACAGGATCCTACTGTGCAGCTTGGTGCTCTGTGATGACCCAAAGGACTGGGGCCCGCAGCTGGGTGGGAGGGAGGCTCAAGAGCAGAGGATATCTGTATGCATATAGCTGATTCACGTTGTTGTACAGCAGAAACTAACACAACATTATAAAGCAGTTATCCTCCAATTAAAACATAAAAAATAAACTAATTAATTAAAAAAGGAAATGGGGAATAAAAGAACTTGTTTCAAAGGGTTGTAATGAATTTTAAAAGTAATAGAATAAAGAGAGTGGTTGCTGCTAGCTGCAATTGGGTAAGTGCTCAAAAAAACTCAGTAAATGGTATTAACAGTTAGTACTGTTAGTATTTTGCCATTATTTCTAGTGAAAATGATTATCGTGTAATATTATATCAAAAATAACCAGACAACAAATTTAGATCTGCTGTCTAATTGATACTACGCTAAAAATAATAGGAGAAACGTTGGAAATACACCAAAATGCTATTGTATAAATTAGGATAGTGGGATGATCGGTATTTTCTTTTCCTATTTTGTAATTTTTCTGCTATATCTTTATATTACATATGATTAAAAATACTTAAAAATAATAAGGATTATTTCACTGATGCACAATATTACTTACATATTATTCTTATAAGTATGAGCTTCCCTGGTGGCTCAGATAATAAACAACCTGCCTGCAGTGCTGGATACCTGGGTTCAATCCCTGGATTGGGAAGATCCCCTGGAGAAGGGAATGGCAACCCACTCCAGTATTCTTGCTTGGAGGATCCCATGAACCGAGGAGCCTGCTGGGCTACAGTCCATGGGGTCACAAAGAGTTGGACACAACTGAGTGACTAACACACACACACATGAAACAGTTTAACCTGACTTCAATCATGAAGAAACAAGTAGACAAAATAGGACAGTGGGATATTCTGGAAGACAAACTCCTTGAACTCTTCATAAAAATATATGTCATTAAAAAAAAAAAGGCAGGACAAATGAGAAACAAAATGTGTGAATCTTGACTGGATCCTGGATCCAATATGAAAATCAATTTGGGAAAAAATGGGAAGTTTAAATAAGGCTTGCATCAATTCAGTTCAGTTCAGTTCAGTCACTCAGTCATGTCCAACTCTTTGCAACCCCATGATTCACAGCACGCCAGTCCTCCCTGTCCATCACCAACTCCCGGAGTTTACCCAAACTCATGTCCATCAAGTCGGTGATGCCATCCAGCCATCTCATCCTCTGTCATTCTCTTCTCCTCCTGCCCCCAATCCCTCCCAGCATCAGAGTCTTTTCCAATGAGTCAACTCTTCGCATGAGGTGGCCAAAGTATTGGAGTTTCAGCTTTAGCATCATTCCTTCCAAAGAAATCCCAGGGCTGATCTCCTTCAGAATGGACTGGTTGGATCTCCTTGCAGTCCAAGGGACTCTCAAGAGTCTTCTCCAATACCACAGTTCAAAAGCATCAACTCTTCGGCGCTCAGCCTTCTTCACAGTCCAACTCTCACATCCATACATGACCACTGGAAAAACCATAGCCTTGACTAGACGGACCTTTGTTGGCAAAGTAATGTCTTTGCTTTTCAATATGCTATCTAGGTTGGTCATAACTTTTCTTCCAAGGAGTAAGCGTCTTTTAATTTCATGGCTGCAGTCACCATCTGCAGTGATTTCGGAGCCCCCCAAAATAAAGTCTGACACTGTTTCCACTGTTTCCCCATCTATTTCCCATGAAGTGATGGGACCAGATGCCATGATCTTTGTTTTTCTGAATGTTGAGCTTTAAGCCAACTTTTTCACTCCCCTCTTTCAGTTTCATCAAAGAATAGCAAGAAGAGATAAGAAAGCCTTCCTCAGCGATCAATGCAAAGAAATAGAGGTGGTCTGGTATTCCCATCTCTTTCAGAATTTTCCACAGTTTATTGTGATCCACACAGTCAAAGGCTTTGGCATAGTCAGTAAAGCAGAAATAGATGTTTTTCTGAAACTCTCTTGCTTTTTCCATGTTCCAGCAGATGTTGGCAATTTGATCTCTGGTTCCTCTGCCTTTTCTAAAACCAGCTTGAACATCTGGAAGCTCACGGTTCACATATTGCTGAAGCCTGGCTTGGAGAATTCTGAGCATTACTTTACTAGTGTGTGAGAGGAGTGCAATTGTGCGATAGTTTGCGCATTCTTTGGCATTGCCTTTCTTTGGGATTGGAATGAAAACTGACCTTTTCCATAGTAAATTATATATGCTAATGTTTCTTGACTGTAATAAAGAAACTGTCTTTATGTTGTAGAATACAATTATTCCTAGGAAAGCCATGCAGAAGTGTTTATGAGTGATGTTATAATATTGTATTTGCATATCTATGAATCTTTCTATGAGAGAAATAAAGCAAATACAGAATAAGTAAATTATAATACTAGTATTTCAAAGCTGCAAGAAAACATGGGGTCTAATCTCAATTATATATAAAGAAATCAATAAGTTAAAGGTTGGGATGAACAAGATGCAACCCACAGACAGAACAAAATAGCCTAAATATCATTAACCAAGTTATATATTTTTCCAAATATTAGCTTTAGAAAGTTCTACTGCCTGAAGTCTCCTGTCATTGACAGAAATAGGATGAGGTTTCTAGACATTATATTATTATTGTATTAATAATATTAACTATGGCCTAAAACTTTGTAAGTGATTTTATATCTGTTAAGTGCTTTGGGTCTCATAAGAAGTCAATTGGAAATGACCGTGTAGTCTTATGACATACTTTCACTGATTTATTTTACAGAGATTTATTTCCTACTTCTACAAGTAATTCCCAGAGCACCAAAACAATGTCATTCAAATATATATGTATCTAGACTTATATATTTTATTCCCTGGTTGCCTGAAATGCTTAGCACTGAGTTCTAATTTTGGACACTTCTCTCTGTTGCTTATTTGTTCTTTCTTTTAAAAGAAATTTTATTGACATAAAATTAATTTATATCCTGTTAATTTCTGCCATGAAGCAAAATGATTCAGCTATACATATGTATTCTTTTTCATATTCTTCTCTATTATGGTTTATCTCAGGGTATTGAATATAGTTCCCTGTGCTGTACAGTAGAACCTCGTTTTCACTATGGCTTCTTTGACTGAGCAGGTAACACAAAAGATGCTAAGATGAGGTCCAGCTCTAAGAAATGTGCAGTCTCTTGGGAGACCAACCTGTAGCTGGGCAATTAGGATGACTTGTTATGATGGAGATTAGCACAGAGTGCAAGAGAGGAATCGAGGAGAGGTGTCTAATCCCAGGGTAGGGACTGGAAAGGGACAGAGGGCTTCCCTGGTGGCTCAGATAGTAAAGAATCTACCTGCAATGCACCCGGGTTCAATCCCTGAACTGGAAAGATTCCCTGGAGAAGGAAATGGCAACCCATTCCAGTATTCTCTCCTGGGAAATCCCATAGATAGAGGAGACTGGCGGGCTATAGTCCATGGGGTCGCAAAGAGTTGAACACAACTGAGCGACTAACACTTCCACTTCCAAGGGGACAAAGAACTGCAGTCTGAGGGCATGACCTCTTCCCTGGAGCTGAATGGACTCCTGAAAAAAATGGTTGCCATTCCTGACTCAGGAAACACAGGTGGAGAAGCGCCCTTCCCTGATTACCTTGGTGTCCCAGTGAGGTGACCGTGTGTACAGGCAGCCACCAGACTTGGAGTCCCCTAGATTTTCCTGTCAGCTCCCAAGGTCATTTGTGCAGACAGGATGGGAGTGCCAATATACGTATTCCTAAGTAGTAATTAATGTCTTAGAACGACCAACAAGGACAGGAAATTTCTTGAGCTACAAGAATGAGAAGAGAAGGATTGGAAAGACTTCCTCCCCACCCCTCACTCCCAACAGCTGATATAGGGTGAAAAATTAGAATGAAACCGCTGAAATATCCTTCCAGTTATCCCCCACCTCATAGCATTCCACAGGAGGAATGGCTAAAGAATTTCAAAGGATCAATGTGGGCATTCCAAACAATTCAATGATTTTATCATTTCAGAGCAAAGTGCCCGTTTTGAATATGCTTATTATGAATTGTTTATAGAGCATTTCCAGCAATTATCCTTCAGTGGGCTTTCAGCTCTATGGCCTGAGTACATTGTAAACACTCCAGCATGTTTCTAACGTTGGTATCTGTATACTCCAGACTTCAAAGAACTGAACATTGCTGACCCGGGGCTGCTCTGTTCAGTTTCTTTATAAGATGCAAAATCATTCTAAGCCCACCCAGACTGAAAGAGCCATTTGGCAGAATTCTGATGTTTGAACCTTGTGAACAAAAATAGTGATATATAGGGACAAGTATCCATTTACCATAGGAATTCATAATAAGAATGAAAGTCACAATGATTGCTTACAACCTACATTTGTTTACAAATTTTACAATTCTCCAAAACCAACTGGTATCACCTACAGATGCTGACATATACTGTTTCCAGTGGATGACAAGAGCAGACACCAAAAAGCCTGTCCTGTACATGTGTCTAGGAAATGAAAACACACCATCGGATTTGCCAGGCAACCCAAAAGACGGTTTTGCAACCCAAGAGAGGGCTTACCCTTCCCACTCTGGCCTGCACGCCAATGGTGTCTCCCATCCGAGGAAGGACCTGGTGCAGAATGGACTTAGGGAGGATTTGGAGTAAGGCAAAATTCATTAAACATGTGCCCTTGCCAGTGGAACTGCAAAATGCAGACAGGAAGAGTCTGTGACAAATCTCTGGAATAGATGACAAAACCTTGAGTCGCTCTTTGTAAAATCATTTTGGTAAATAACAAAATCTGGGAGGGAAGTGGGTCAGTTAGGCAAACGATTTAAAATCATTTTGAAGATAGGGCTGGTGAGTAAGATGAACATAAACATGGCAGAGGGCATATTCTAGGCCAGAAATGGAATGTACTGGGAGGTATGTGTGTGTATGCATGAGAGAAAGAGAATGGAACTGTGAAAGCATGCCAAAATGGAAAGTGAGCCCCCTACACAACCCTATAATCCTATCTTGACTCTAAATTCAATGCTGAAAAAAGGAGTGCTAAAGATACTTGGAGTAATAGTGGTATCAGAAAAAAGATCTTAAATCTTCAAAGAGATAACTCAGAAGAATTACAGGCAGTGCTAGTTAGATGTGCAGGTTCTGGGCTATTTGTTTAAATAATGAATCTTCATGTGTCTATTATAGATCTGTGGGAATAAACAAAGACTACCCAAAGGGGAACACACTGGCTATTTATTCAGCTTTTTACAGAGGGAGCCAGCCCTCATCACTAGCCTTTGGCGGAGATTCATAGGCAGGCAGAGGAGTTGGAAAGCTTTAGTGAAAAAAAGAGAAGGTTTCAGGTATGCTGATTGGAGGTTGCTGGGGAACCTGGAGGTGGGCTTACTAGAAGCAGAGCATATTACTGGATGCGTTTGGGGAGCATGTTAGATTTTCTCTGAGTGGTTGTTATTTGTAAATGGATGACAAAAAATAGGGAAGCTGACGGTCATTGGTCAGGTTCTTCATTTTGAGCCAACTGTTGCAGAGCTGGTGGGTCAGAGTTCTTCTGGGCATGTGTGGGTTGCACGGTCCATGTGCATGTTCCCTTGGGCTGAGGCAGATCTCCAAAATCGGTTTGGGGGGCCTGGAGATGTCTGTTTTCCTTAAATTCTTCCATTATTCACCCATTTATGCTTGAAGCAGTGGGTATCACCTTAAAAGCCTTTGGAAGATACACCATAGTCTAGGGAATTTCAACAGCTAGTCCTTCCACTCTGTTCACCTTATGCTTGACCTCATAGCTGCCTGTTCTGGGCTAATCCTCTTGATTGCCCTGTCAAAGTCTCCTGACTCGGAGCCTTGATTCTGACAGTGGAAGGTCAGAGGAAACATGGGGTAGATTCTTTCACCCCCATCTCCCATCTCTAACCAGGCTCAGACTAGCCCTCCAGAGCCTCACCCACTGGATTTCCCAACCCATCCGTCCAGGAGGAACATCAGATAGGGATGTTTCATAAAGCGAAATGAAACCCCTAAGGCTATCCAGACTGTTACTAAGATACAGTACATGAGTGAAAAATCAACTTTTAAAATATGAAGTCCATGGAGATAAAAACTGGGAGCCCACTTGCAAAAAGCAAGAGGAGGAAATGAACTGGAGTCTGGGGGACCCTTCAGGACTACCACAGAACTGCCTTTTGGCTGTGACCATCAGAAACAGCGATTCCACCCTTGGTCTGTTTTCTCTAATGCCAGCAAACTCAAATCATAGAGCAATTGTAACTGTTTTTAAGTCACATGTAAACTTCCTAATCAAAAGCCAGTCTGCCAAACCCAGGAGGGGGGATTCCCAAGGCTGGGATGAGAAAAAGGAATGTGGTTCTTGAGGCTTCTCTGTCTGGGGCCCCAGTGGTCCTTCTCTCCACTCAGCTCTCGGATGTTACACTGCTTCCCTGCGAAGTTTCATATTGGTTTTTTAAAATGGTTATCACTTACAAGCAAGTCCCCATGCTGTCTAGGGCCCAGCTACTCTCAAGACTTGTTGACATCCCATTCCCCATGATAAACTCTCCCACGGAGGATGGAAAGGTAATTTTGCTTTTCCTTTCAAAAGGAATAAACAGAACAAAGGAGAAGAGGAAAAAGAAGACAGGACTGAGAGAGCCCCCTTTGCAGAGTGCTTAGTCATCAGAATGCCTCCGGCCAGATGACTCCATTAAAGGCCCCAAATTTCTAGTATTCTTGGGAGTCATTTTACAACTGAATTCTGTCTTCTCCTTCTTTGCAGAAAACTAGTCCCTGGATGGTTTTATAACTGATGGCAATGTTAATCCATGCTCTAGTTTCTCCCAGTGACAGTTTACAGAGAAAATGGATCTACACGGGGCTTGTGAAGGTCTCTCCTCACCAGAGGCTTCTGCGGAGCCCAGCCTGTGGATCTGCCATCTGAGCAAAGTGACAAGGAACAAAGGCGACTAGGAGAGACCACTGACATTAACTGCTTCTTTAAAAAAAAAAAAAAAGTAGAATCTGAATCAAATTGTCTAGGAGTGAAAAGAGAAGTAGAAGTGAAAGCAGGACAAGCTGGGGAAATGAAGTTCTGTATAAAGCTGTTTTCACTGGGGCTTCCTAGGTAGCGCTAATGGTAAAGAATCTGCACGCCAATGCAGGAGACATAAGAGATTCGGGTTTGAGCCCTGTGTCGGGAAGATCCCCCGGGGTGGGCATGGCAACCCACTCGGGTATTCTTGCCCAGAGAATCCCATAGATAGAGGAGCCTGGCGGGCTACAGTCCATGGGGGTTGCAAAGAGCTGGACATGACTGAAGTGACTTAGCCCGCATGCATAACGTCGTTTTCATTAGTGAATATAACTCACGGGTAAGCTCCACTTGAAGGTCCAGGATTGCAGGCTGCTGCACACAGCAGCATAGAGCTCTCTGGACAGTGATGCTGTGTGTTGCAGGCCTGGTCCTGAATGAGCGCTGAGGCCCTGGGTTTGGGGTCTGCGGGTGCAGTGGGGTGGGGTAGGGTGGGGTGGGGAGGCTCATGCAGGAGCACACGCCTCCTTCTGGCACTGCTCTTGTCCCCTGAGGCTCCTGACTCAGCAAAGGAACCGGATAAAATAATTGCGTTTTTAAAATTTATCTATCTATATCACTAGTAAAAACTCTGTGGGTTAATAGATTTCTTTAGCTCTGCTCAGCTATCCACTTCCCAGGCATTTCTCACCTCCTAGTTTTACCATCCACTGATGAGTCATACTGGAATCAGTTGTTTCAATAGGGGCTGTAAAATGGTGATTCTTTAAAAAGGGTGATTCTATCATTCCTCCATCTAAATGGTAATCTTCTATAAAAAATGTCTTGTCCTTTCTAAAAAATTATTTTTAACATGTGTTTCCTTTGCGACTCTCAGGTCATCTTGGGCTATTTATTTTTTTTTTACCATTTGCTATGAGATAATAAAATAAAATTTTGAATGTTCTACACATTCAAGTCAATGTTTCTACCTACCCCTATCTCTTCACATCTTTTTTTTTTTTTTTTAATCTAAGGCACAGTGCTTTCATGGTGTTATAATTTAATACTCATTCATCAAATGCATATTTATTTAGTATTTACTATGTGTGTTGAAATGCAGCAGTGAGCAGATAAAAAGCCTGACCTCATAAGCTATATTCAGGAGGAGAAAAGCAGGTAACAAAAAATGAGTAAAATATATGTATGTTGAGCTGTGATAAGGGCTATGGAGAAAAATAAAGTAGGGAAGGAGAAAAGAAGCCAGGGAAGGAGGAGAGTTTGAAATTGTGAATAGAATCGATAGGATCTCTGAGAAGAAGATATTTGAGTAAGACCCTAAGGGTTAAGGACCCAACCCATGCCAGCATTTGAGGATGAGCACTCCAGGCAGGAGAAGCAGCATATACAAAGGCCCTGCGGCCAGCACGGGCCTAGCCTGTGTAAGCAATATTGAGAAGGCCAGGATGGCTAGGCGGGAGCTTGATAGGGAAGGAGATCAGAGAGGACGAAGGAGCAGAAGACACTGCGGGATCTTTCTTGTGGGACACCGTCAGGGGTCTAGGTTTCACTTGGAGTGATATGGGCAGCCTTTGGAGGATTCTGAGTAGATGAGTGACATCATGTGACTTAGCTGTCGAATATCCCAAGACTCAAAGAGAAGCCTGTTTCTACCCTCTTCTTAAGCAAGAAAGAATCAAGACTCATGGAGGTTGATGAGTGATGTGCTCCTGGTCACCTAATAAGGAGTAAAACCATGATTCAATCTGGACTTTCACGATCAGTTTATAAAATAAAGCAGAGCAACAGACTTTATTATTAAAGAGCAAACTGGGATTGGGGAGGGTGTTATCTGTGCTGAGGGGATGGCACAGCTTCCCAGCCTGCGGGCCTCTGAAGACTTATTCTGCATTCTCCTCTGTTTGGCAACAAACGCTAAGATGCTTAGCATCAAGGCAAAGTTCCGCTATTAATCTCGCCTTTTCTCACTGAGGCTTCTCATGTTTCCAAAACATGACATTTCTAAAATCGTGAGGGCAATAAACCTAAGGCCATAGAACATGTCTCTTAAGAAGACAGTTTCATGAGCTGTAAAAAGTAATCATGGTTTGTCAAGTCAGCAAATCTCTCCCCTTAGACCTTCCAACCGCCACTAATGCCTTTTTTGGAGAGAGCATGCTTTTGTTCTTTTCCTTCTCAAAGCTGTTGATGGCAGAGAACTATTTCTTTACCAGAGGATCCTGCATGTCAGCCCTGATCACTTGGGGTGAAAGGAGAATTTTTCTCAACAATTTCTTCTTGGCCTCTCATTTGAGAAATGGGAAGCTATTGACCAAAGAATTGTTACAGCAGTTGGAAGATGGTAAATTCCATAGAATAATCCAAGGATAGTCCAGTTTTTCCAATAATCAAATGACAATCTTGGTTAAAGAAATTTTTTTTTTTTGCAATTTTTTTTTTTGCATTGCACTATTTGAGAAGAATCAGCTTGCCGGCATAATTAATACAAAGACAATCATGTTCCTTTGCTCTCTTTTTAAAAGAATAATTACATAATGACATATGTGTGTGTCAGTTGCTTCAGTTTTAACCAACTCTTTGCCACCACATGGACTGTAGCCTATCAAGGCTGTCCATCCTTGGAATTCTCCAGGCGAGAATACTGGAGTGGGCTGCCATTCCCTTCTCCAGGGGATATATAAGCAATGCCATATTTAACAGTGTACTGAAAACTTAAGCATACTTTTTGTACTCAAATTATATAAATCTGAATGTAATTTGTATCCATTATTGAATCTTCAGTGCTGAGTGTTTTGGCTGGAGCAAGAATCCTTTATAAGCAGGGGAAGGGTCATGTTGTGTCATTTATGTATATAATAAGAGAATGTGGATCCCAGCTGCCTGGTTTGCCAAAATACCCATTTGGATGAGGGGCATGACCACGTGGCTCATGCCAGCATAGCCTGTTCCATACTCAGAGCCAAGATTATGAATTGTGCTCACACAAGATCTTGTTGGAGGCTCATAATGAGCTCAGGGAGTGGCCATGATACTTTCTTTCTTACAAGTAGGGAAACAGGCTCAGAGAAGTAACTGCCTTCTCTGAGGATGCTTAGCAGATACGAGGTAGACTTGGGATTCCAGCCCAGGGCTTCCAAGTCTAAAGCCCAAGGACTTTGGATATCATGCAGTGTCGGTGTGGCGTTGCTACTGCTCTGATCTAAAAAGCAAACTCCCACCATCCCCTATGATCCTTTTCATGATCTTACGGTTGTTGATGATGACCAAGCACCAGCTGTGGATTCAGTAGCCTGCCCAAATACTTCACATGCCTGGAATGGTGTCCAGGGCTAACCCCCTGAAGAGACTAGTGAATTGAAAGTATCGGTTGGAGTCTGTTTCAGGGACTGTAAGAGGTTTCAGTCTTAATGACTTAACCATTCATTCAGTGATAAAGGTTTTCTATCAAGCTGCTTCTGTGCAGCAGAGCTTTAACCATTTTCTTGAAGTATTCGAGGAGGTAAAAAGGGTTCAGTGATCAAAAGAATTTGTTTTACATTCCCTATTATATTCTAATCTTGAAAATTCACAATGTACCTGGCAATACTCTGGAAATTCCACAGTAATAAACAAAATTTTCATTTTGTTTAGCACACAATTTCCTCACCATCTTTGAGCATAGTTTTGTTTGACTATAATCTCTGTTAATATTTCAGAAAAATCTAGTTTCATGGAATATGTTTTAGATATTCTTCCAGAGTTCCCCCACTAAAATACAGCAACTTTAGAGAAGAGTTTTTTTTTCTTATTTACTGCTGAGTGCTAAACTTCTAGAATAGTACCTGCCATATAGAAAATGATCATTAAATATCATTTGAGTAAATTTATAGATCCTTTTTCTTAATTTTAGCTTTAGTCTCCTAATGTTCTAAATAAACTCACTATATGAAAATATTTCATAATTAATCATGTAATGTCAACTGAACAAAGACCACACTGATGAAAACATTTGTGCCAAATGAAATCTCTAAAAATGTCTATATGAAATGAAATAAAATGTCTAATTTTTTTTCTATATTGCTTATAATATTAAAATCATTAGTAGCTCAGTCGTGTCTGACTCTTTTGCAACCCCATGGACTGTAGCCTGCCAGGCTCCTCTGTCCATGGAATTCTCCAGGCAACAATACTGGCGTTGGTTGCCATTTCCTTCTCCAGGGGATCTTCCTGACCTGGGGATCAAACCAGGGCTTCCCACGTTGCAGGCAGATTTACTGTCTGAGCCACCAAAACGTAATGGCCATAGTATACTAGCTATAGATCAAGTTAAAATACTAAGCTAAGTATTTTTCACATGGTAAGTTGACAAGACACCAATATTTTTGGAAGAAAAGTAAAAACTTTTATCATTCTGATACCCAGAACACAGACGCCAAGTATCTTTATATTGAAAACAGCTGTTTGACTGGATATTTTTCACACATCTTCCAAATACTGGGTGCAGGGAGGACTCTGTCACTGCAGACCTTTCAGGGAAAGGAAAACGGTAATAAGTTTCCCCTTCCTTGGATGCGTGTTGTGAGAATTCAAACTGTTTTCAGAGAAAATAGCTTAGACTACACAGTACCAAAATCTGGTTGATTCAACCTCATAAGCAAGGGGTATTTTTAAAAGTCAGTGATATTTTAGAATTTTAGAGTAAACGCAGACCTCAGACATTATTCAGCTCAATGCTTTCATTTGATGAATGAATAAAGAGACTCGACGTAATTGAGTGACTTTTCCCGACTTATGTAGCTTGAATGAATGGTGCTGGGAGTTACTACCTTCTGTAGTAGGTTCTAAGACGTTTTTCTCCACAATACTGCAGTCTTTCTTACTGAGGCCTTTCTGAAAACTGTCATGCAGATTAGCCCCCAGGTATTAAGAAGGTGCTTGAGATGAGAAATTAAAAAATGAGAGAATCCTAAAGACTATGTAATGTCACTCTCTTATTTCCCAGATGAAAAACTGCAGAGATCAAGTATGGACAGCTGGAATAATTACCCAGTGAATTTAGGATTCTTTAGAGCAGCACTTTCTAAAAGAACTTTTTTGCAGTGACGGAAATGTCTAAAATGGTAGCTTGAAATATGGCTTGTGCAACTCAAAACTGAGTTTTCAATTTTAATTTTAATATAAGTACAGATGGCTAGTGGGTGCCATGTTGGACAGCACAGCTTTAGAAGGCTAGTCTAGATAAACTAAGTTCATGGGGCTTGTTGAATCATCCTCTGCTAGGATTTGGTCACACTTGAACTACCAAAATATACCACTTGCTACACATTGTGTTGTATACATTCTATAAATACCAGGAGTTCAACATGAGAAATTGAAAAGAAAAAGCACCTCCATTTTTGATTACACAAGTAACACTAGATCCAACAGAAAAGTTATCACAAACAGCCCTGTTGCTTTGTATAAACCTATCTTTCCTGTAATCCTGGTAAGGAAGTTAAAACGTGAGACTGTATACTTGCTATCTATAACACTCCTGTGTCTTTTTATTTTTGAACTGTTCAGATAATTTCTAAAATGAATACACATTATTTACTACTAAGGATAACCTCTAAATAATTTGTGAAGGCCAATCTCTTAACTGCTTTCTTGTGAAGACATGCACTAATTACATCATTAAGAAAATAGGCCAGGGAGTTTTGCTTTCTTCTGCCATGTATTGTCTCAGAAGCTAACTGAAACACATCTCAGCTTGCCCACCAGCTAGCTGTGTCTTGCATCCGATTAGTTTCAGTCAGTTATCAGAAAAAGAGGAGCATTGTTGAACAAAGAGCTGTGTACAATATTTAGATTTACAAATTAATACAGTATAAAGGTCTCCTCAGAAGCATTCATGCTTCTGTCTGAAAGACTGGCTCCTTCAAATGATACCATTGATTACCAACATCAGACAGAGGGCCACAAAGAAGTCAGGCAGCGGACACTCAGAAAACCAATTCAAAGAGGGGGTGGTGCTAACTCCATGGCCTGTTACTGCGTAATGGGCTCAAAAGGCTAACGCTCTGTCTCCTCATACGCTTTACCAGACAATTAGGCTTTCTTGTCCTGTTGAAGTCTGGCCTCGAAGACTTGTTTTTCGACATCTGTCTTCCAAGAGAAAACAAAAAAGTTTTAACCAGATGAAATTGGCCTACGTGAGTATTTCCCCAGTTTTGGAGTAGCTGAATCCTCTCTTTGAAAAATAGCCTTTGTGCCTGCAGAAGCCAAGTCCTTCACTTGCCGCATTGATAGCAAGAGAAAGTCAGTACAGATGGAACCTGGCATTTCAAGATTTGTCCTGTTGTCCAATGTTGTCTAAGACTCTCTGCTTCGAGAAGGCCACAAGCTTAGAATCAGAAGGGAAGCTGCAGACTTTATCTCTAGAGAATTTGCAGTGAAAACTGTCTGGGTAGAACTCTGACCACAAAGAAGATGAGGAGACCAGATGAGTCCCCTGGGCCCCGTGAGCACAGAAAAATGTTTATGGACATTTTTTCTTTTTCTTTTTGGATATACATGAAAGACGCCAAAGCAAATTGTAACAAAGCTTTTAAAAGTTGAGACACTGTTTGATGTGACTCATTCATTCAAGGAAAAGGGAAAATCTTACCATAAGGAATTATAAAAAAAAAAAATCTTTGTCACATTAATTTTGATTCAAATCAGAAACCTAATGTTAAGATAAATATTTTGTGTTTGTGTGTGTCAGCTGTATTTTAAATCAGTAGATGAATATGAATATCTGAAAACTGACATGTTAAATCTTTCAGTTCAAATCTCCAGGTATTCCAGCAGAGTATTATTTTCCCTAATGAAGCAAAGGAGAAGATACATACTGACTTGTGAATACAGATAATTACTTCTAAGGATCAGGCAGAAAATAGCATCTTGGTTCAATGTAATGCCACATGGTATACAACAACAAGCTGCTTTGAAATGTAATTACTTTTATAGAAATATAATCCTTTCACATTTTGTTTTGTTGACAAATATACAAGGCAGCTGCCAGAGGCGTGTCGATGGAACACTTCTCTCAGAAGCATATGCTTCACTTCAGCCAAAAAAAAAGAAAAAAATTTGATCAATGTGTATGTGTGTATCATGAAACACTTAATCAGAAAGATGTACAGATCTTTCTTTTCCATAATCATGAGACCTGAGATTTTCTCGAGGGAAATGTTCCAACATGAGAAAGAAAATACATAGTTCAAAAAGCCCATGTTTTCAATTTGCTGCCACATGGTTTAAATTATCTATGTATTTATTAAGGGCGCTAAATAGGCAGCTTAATTTAGGGAGAAGGGTCATTCAAGTTGAGAAAAATCATGTTTAATCCCTTAGCTCACTACAGGTTGATTATGTTTTTTAATGCATACAGTCTCAGCTAACAAAATTCCCCATGATAAGAAGGTCCCCTGTCTGCTTCTAAATTTGTCGGCTGCCAATAACAATGGAAACTCGTTAAGCTCCTGGCTCAAGGCCCAGCCTCTCTGGGTATCTTTCAGAATTAGGGATTTGTCAGTTACTTTCTCTTTATGTTGCCAATGTGCTTGCCTTCAATTTTGGGGTTGCCCTCTCTGCTCCTAGCATACCATGTGTTTGTTACATTACTATAGAGTGGAAACAAAAGGACCAGGGCATCACAGTTCCTTTCCTTGTGCGATAAGTCTGCTTTGCAGGAGGAAAGATGTGGTTAGATGTCAGGGGCTGAAAAGGTGAACACTACTGGATATTTGATGACCTTACAGAGTCCTAATATTTTTAGGCACCACAATGGAATAATTATGGTTTTCAGAAAGCATCCTTATGTTTTAGAAATACGACATGAAACATTTTAGATGAAATTACATAATGTCTGTAATTTGTTTCCAAATTACGTGCCAATGTGGGATGAGAAAGGAGATGGGGATACAGATGAAATAAGACTGGCCATGAGTTGATAATTGTTGAAAGTGGTTGATGGGTACATAGAAGTTCATTAGATTATTATGTTATTTTGTATGCATAGTTGATGCTCTCCATAGTACAAACTAAAACAAAACAGCAGAAAAGAAAAAAGTGAAGGAAAAAAAAAAAGATCCTCAAATAGCCCCTTTCTGGACTCTCAACACATCTTAAAAAAACAAGGTGAGAATCAAAGAAGGCTTGAAAACCTGAATTTCCACCTTTGTTTAGCATTCATGAAATGGTATTTTGCTGCTCTGTGCTTTGCCCTAAGTGTTCCATGATTCAGTGTTTTGCACTGTATGATTCTCTCTCTTCTATCAGATATTGCTGGGGAGGATCTAAAGGCTGAGAAAGTCTTCTCTAAAAGGCTTGGAGCATGGCTGGGGTTTATCAGTCTCACTCCTTGGATCTCTGACCTCCACATCCTATATTCACAGTGCTGAAACGCCCTGGGTCTTTTCACCTTGGCCCTCAAACACAGCACAGACTCTCTGTGTGGATCTGGCTCCCGATGCACACGGCCAGCCTTCAAGCTCCACCTATTTTTATTTTCAAGCCGTGAGGCCAGACAATGGCAGGAAACGTTTCTCCCACTGACCCCACAGCTGCCTTCCTTCCTCCCCAGCTTGTTTGCTGTAGCTTTGGTTGTTGTATTCCTCCCCATGTGCTAAAAGCAGCCCCTTTCTCACTTCCTGAGACTCTGGGCTACGTCCTTCCCTGCCTTGAATGGTTATTTTGACCACCAAGGCATGGTCCCCATTTAGCTTAAGCAGTGTCAGACCTGGGTGACAGCCCCAGGCAGGGGTCTTGGAACCCATTCCAAAGGCAAGAGGCACTCTACCTTCCTTAGGGCAGCTCCTGCAAGCCTCATCTTGGGGAATTATCCCTCCTCTCAGGGGATATTGTGGACTTCAGAGTCTGACATCAAAAGTTCCTACAAAGTGTTCTGCACCCCAGTGCAACACCCTCCTCCTTGGTTTTGCCTGTGGCACCTCTTCCCAGGTGGTGCTAGTGATAAAGAACCTGCTTGCCAATACAGGAGACATAAGGGATGTGGGTTCAGTCCTGTGGTTGGGAAGATCCCCTGGAGGAGGGTATGGCAAACTACTCCAGTATGCTTGCCTGGGAAATCCCATGGACACAGGAGCCAGGTGGGCTACAGTCCATAGGGTCCCACAGAGTCAGACACAACTGAAGTGACTTAGCAAGCATGCACCTCTACCCAACCATCTCCAACAGAGGTTCCTGAGGAAAAATGAAGAGAAATATAAGAACAAATCATTACGAAGGATCAACAGATGAAACAGTAGATCAAGCCTGAGCAGAGGAAATCACTCATGTCCTGTACCAGAATCTCCTGTGCTCAAGCACTTCTTACATTTGACATCACATTTCACTTTGTTCTTGAGGGTACTAAGAGGTTGAATATGAAAAAACTGGTCTGGGAATAATGAGTCTTGACTTAGCCCTAAACAGCCACTAGCCAGCACCCTGCCAGCTACCTGACTTTGGATGTGCTTTATTTCATTCATTTATCCAACAACAAGCACCTACTATGAGCCAACCAGAGCTTCCCTGGTGGCTCAGTTAGTAAAGAATCTGCCTGCAATGCAGGAGACCTGGGTATGATTCCTGGGTTGGGGAGATCCGTGGAGGAGGGCATGGCCATCCACTTTTCATGGAGAGAGGAGCCTGGTGGGCTGCAGTCCATGGGGTCGCAGAGAGTCGGACACCACTGAGCGACTAAGCACAGTACATGAGCCAGCTAAGGGCTAGGCACTACAGAACAACACAGACAGGTAAGAAATGAGCTCTGTTTTTAAGAAGTCCATGGGAAATCAGACCCATAAATAAAATGTTATAAGACACACAGGAGTAGATGTACAGAGTGCAAGGGCGGAAGGCTTCCCTGGTGGCTCAGACAGTAAAGAATCTGCTTCCAATGGAGGAGACCCAGGTTTGATCCCTGAGTCAGGAAGATCCCCTGGAAAAGGGAATGGCTACCCACTCCAGTATTCTTGCCTGGAGAAGTCCATAGACAGAGGAGCCTGGTGCGGGCTACAGTCCATGGGGTCACAAAGAGTCGACATGACTGAGCCAACAAGGGTGTAGGGTCCAGGGGTCTCCAAGAAGGGAATGGTCTCCTTTACCTGGATCGTAGAGGGGAGGATGATCAGCAAGGACTTCCTGCACTTCAGTCTTCCTGTTATCATAAGAAAGCGAGACTAGAGTATCTTTAATCATTCTAAAACTGCAAGTATCTCTGAATTTATGTAACTGGGGGAACGAGGTGCAGAAGCATTGGTGACTTGCCCACAGTCCTACAAAGCGTTTGTGGCAAGGCCAAGGATAGGACAGGAGCTTTAAGATTGCTGGCTTGGTGCTCCTTCTCCTAGGCACTAAGTCTCAGTGCTAAGAGTTGCCTTGCAACGTTAATTAATTCAAATATGTCCGCTTATTTCATCCAAAACAAGACTTGAAAAATTACCAGTGGTTCTCAGCTTGAACCTAATTTTGAATGAAGGGAAAGAACTGTTCTGCAAACTCTCCATTTTCCTTGTAACACATGACAAGCACTGGGGCTCTTTGCAGAGGTCCCTTATGGTAAAAACAAAACAAAACGTAGTGCTCATTCCAATAAACTTGCAGTCAACCCTAACCCAGAAGCAAAATCCCATGCAGAGAATATAACCCCTTGTTCCTCACAAATCTAAAAGAGAGAGAGATTTGTGAGTAGAGCTTTCAGCTGTGCGAATAGACCATTGTTCATGGGGCTTCTCGTTGAAAATTTTGCTTTAGAACTTGTTGTTTTTTTTTTTCCACTGACACCCTAAATTTTTTCCTTGTGTACCTATCAATAGCAGAAAGGAGGTTCAAACGCAGAAAGGAAATGCAGAGAATGAGAGGGAGAGAGTGGCAAAGTCAGGGAGAGGGGAAGAGAGAGAGACAGGAAAAATGCACCGTGGAGTTCAAATGAACCTGGAGCTAATGACGTCTGCACTTTGCCAACTCCAGTATGTTCATACTCTATAAAAATGCCACATTTAGGAGCGTAATGAACCTTGATTCCTTGTCAGATTAGCAAAGCTTTCGCTATCTGACTCTCACGTTTCCAATGCTTACATCTTGAAGGCTCAAAGTTGAGCAAGACCGGGGTCATAGACGAAAGGACCTAGTACACAAACCCTTCTGGATTGCTCACCTTCTGGGTTCCCAGACCCCAGGTGAAAGTGCGGCTGACTGCTAACTGTGTTTCCAAATCTC
The DNA here is from genome assembly GCF_016772045.2 of Ovis aries. NCBI lineage: Eukaryota > Metazoa > Chordata > Mammalia > Artiodactyla > Bovidae > Ovis > Ovis aries. The sequence goes on along the minus strand of NC_056063.1, from coordinate 20,477,818 downwards.
TTCTCCCACTTTTAGCTGAGCACTTGGCTATCCAGGCAACGACTTCATTTTCTATCCTTTCTTGCAGCTACATGAAACCAGTGACTGGGTCTGTACGAATAGGATCCGATCTGAAACAGTGTACGCCATGTTTGGATCTTGCCTTTAAGATAATTAGGTGGGCACTCCCCCAGATTACTTCCTCCTACTCATTGTCTGCAAAACAATGAGAATGGAGTAGTCCCTTTGAATCCAGAAATGGAAGCCATGGGCTAAGAATGTCAGTCTCCTCACTGGTCCTGAATCATTCTTGTCTGAGCAATAGAGTGAGAGAGAAATAAATTTCCATCTTATTTACACCACAGTACGGTGGGGTCTCTTTTGTTATAGCACCTTACCTCTTCCCTAAGGAGCCCACTGTTTGAGATCAGGGACCAGCCTATAGATCTATCTGTGCTTTCTCAGGGACATAGTTCCACTTAGGCATTGAGAGTGGGCAAAGCAGAACTGAGCCAGTTTCAGAGAAGTTACCACATGAAGTATTCATTTTTAGATATCTGCCTAAGGAAATTCCGAAATCAGAAAAAAACCAACATGGTGTGTATTCTTTATGAAACTAAGAACTGAACTTGATCAACCTGAACAACAATAGGGCGGAAATGAATTAAGATATAGGCCATCTACCTAATATTTTATCTTATTCTAGAAAGGACATAAAGTATAACCAGTGAGAAGGGACATGTTTCTGTAGAATGTGCTTGTGTATGTATATGTGTGTGTGTGGTGGTGGGGGGCTGCAGTTCTGTGTGTTGGGGTGTGTGTGTGTGTATAGGGACAGACTCTGCATTTTTGTCAAGCTCTCCATTATGTTGATATACAAGCAGGTTTGAGAACCACTATTTTAGAGCCACACTTCTATTCTAAAGGCAAGGGAAATGAGGCTTCTATAGAACCCACATTCATCTTCTTAGTCCAAGACTGAATATCAGATGTACGCAAGAAAGGCTCACTGAATGAAAAAAAAAGATGCATGCCAGTTCTCAGGACTTCTGAACCTTCCCTAACCACTAATGTTGATCTTGCAAAATTCCAAAAGTGTTGCTCAAAATTACCTGAGGTCTAAACCAGTGGTTTTCAATATATCCCAGAATCGTGTATAGGACTTATTTTTTAAATGCATGCACCTCCAGAGGGTCCTTTTGGGTAGGTTTAGAGTGGGAAGCAGGAATCTGCATTTTTATCAGCACTCTGGGCAATTCTCTTCCAGGAACATCTTTCGAGAAACACTGCATCCAATCATGGGCACAAGATAATTCGGCATCATTAGTTTGAAAGGAGTTCTGCTGCTGCTGCTGCTGCTGCTGCTGCTGCTGCTAAGTCGCTTCAGTCATGTCCAACTCTGTGCGACCCCATAGACGGCAGCCCACCAGGCTCCCCCATCCCTGGGATTCTCCAGGCAAGAACACTGGAGTGGGTTGCCATTTCCTTCTCCAATGCATGAAAGTGAGAAGTGAAAGTGAAGTCGCTCAGTCATGTCCGACTCTTAGCGATCCCACGGACTGCAGCCCACCAGGTTCCTCCGTGCATGGGATTTTCCAGGCAAGAGTACTGGAGTGGGGTGCCATTGCCTTCTCTGTGAAAGGAGTTCTACTATCAATCAAAATGGATCACTGACATGGATAGATGTGATCATGTTATTCATTAAAATTTTGTCCAAAACTGAACCAAGAGTAAAGAGTCTTCGAAACCTCCTCAACTGATATTATGGCTGGTTTCCAATGGATGTTTGTGCTTCTATTACTTACCATATAGACTCTGTCATTATGGCTGTCAAGGCAGAAGACATCAATAGAAAATATAAGTCAAATCAGGTAGCTCTAGCCAGACATTCTAGTGAAAGGGGAAAATTAAAAAATAATTGGTTTTTCAAGGTAAATTTATTCCTGTACCTATCCCCCAAACAGGATGAAGATAGGAAAACATTGATGCAATGGTGGTATAAGATTATGCTGTATCAAACATGACTCATGCTGGATCAAAAGTGAAAACAGGAAGGACACAGGAATAAAAATAAACCTTTGAAATAAAGTAAATTCATAATAAGAGTCAGTGTTCTTAGTAATAAGGAAATCAAATGTTTAGCTGTAACACTGTCACTCCGTTCTGGTTTTCTTATATGTGTCTGCTTGAAAATCTTTATAAACTAAGAAAAAGAGGCTTTTTCTTTCTTGCTGTCTGCTGGCATGGAAAATATAGGTGTTTTTTTCCCCATATAACAGGAAAATTAGCTACTGACTCTGACTCCAGGTCTTATCTGACATTAGTTTCACAAACCACAGGTGAAGTCAGCAAGGACTGGGGGTGTCAGCACTCCACAGACAGTGCCATCCCTGGCCCCGAGGGGCCTTCACTGTGATTAGTCTGCAGGGGTAACGAGAAGGTGTACCACCACCCAAATCCTGTGGCAGGGCCAAAGGCCCACAAGGAGCACAGCCCCGTCCAGACATGTATGTCGTGTCATTGTATTTCTCAAGATTGCTGGAGATCCCTTTCAGAGTATTAGGAAACTTCTCCCCAGGGGTCAGAGCTACCACGAGTGATATTTCCAAGAGACACTCATAGTTTTCAATTTCTGCTGAATCTATCTTGCATTTTATGTAGTAGGCGGTCCTGCCTCACAGCTGGACTGAACCCTTCCAGGATTCTTGGAAAAGAATACTCCTCAACCAACATTGCTGGGATTGGTGCCATGATCTATAATACAGAAGGAGAAAGCGGTTTCTTTTCACTGTCTCCTCTGGTGGGTACCCGGCTTGCCTATCACCTCGCCTTCCAGCTCCACCATCCCCATAGGACACCCATGGGCCTGTCCATCAAACCATACAGTGGGCAGTCTGGAGGGGGCTGGGCCCTGCCACTTCCCCTTCTTCCCTCTCACAACGCTGAGCCCCATCCTCCTTCCCTGCTGCTGCTGCTAAGTCGCTTCAGTTGTGTCCGACTCTGGCTCCCCCGTCCCTGGGATTCTCCAGGCAAGAACACTGGAGTGGGTTGCCATTTCCTTCTCCAATGCATGAAAGTGAAAAGTGAAAGGGAAGTCGCTCAGTCGTGTCCGACTCTTCGCGACCCCATGGACTGCAGCCTACCAGGCTCCTCTGTCCATGGGATTTTCCAGGCAAGAGTACTGGAGTGGGGTGCCACTGCCTTCTCCATCCTCCTTCCCTACACACCACGAAAATCAAAGGAAGGGAACGAAAGCAGGTGACGCACCCAAGGCGGATGTGATGAGCTCGTGTTCTGGAGTCACAGGGCCCTGGATTCCAGCCCCAGGGATTGGAACTGCCAGTCCCTTGATTGCCACTCCCTGAGCAGCTTATATTAACTCCCTGAGCATCAGTTTCCTCACCAACACTGAGATTAAAGCAAGGCAATGCCCTCAAGGCATTCAGTAAGGTTCTAGCAAGCTCTCAACTGCTGAACTCTCAGGAAAAGGGAGGTAACAGTAACAGTCACGGGACTAGCTGTCAAGATGGATGTGGATAAACTGTGTTATTGTGTCATCTCTCAGGCTTTCTGCAAAGGCAAGAGCATGGAAAATTCTTATTCCCTGGGGCTGTATATCAAACCAGTGCTTGGTAAGCAGAATTCTAGATAGTTATAGACCCGATAGGCCTACAGAATAGATCCCTGGCTTTGTTGTAGCACCTCATTCTCTTTCAGACTCTTCCACTGCAATGACGGTTCTCTGCAGAATGATGGATTATTTGTGTTTTTGTTTGTTTTTAAATTTATTTATTTTTAATTGAAGGATAATCGCTTTACAATATTGCTCTGGTTTCTTCCATACATCAACACCATTATTCGGTTTTTAACATTGTCTATGTAGTCACTCGTTAAAGGGGGCAAAGACCAGCCGGCAGTCCTGGACTTTCCTGCAAGGCCCCACGAGGCTCTCTGTCCCCTGGCCATCTAAGGAGTCACCAGTGACGTCAGCCGGAGAGCTGCCACCGCTCACAACCCTAGGCTGCTGAAATGAAAAGTGTCTCCACTTTCTTCTCCTTGGCTGCAACTGGAAAATTTGGAGTCTCTGGGGGTGGGGAGTGTAGGGGAAGGACACAGTGGAGAATGGGAGTCAGTGGAAGGTGGGGGCCGTGGCACCAGCAACTCATGTCTCTTTGACTTGCCACAGACACTGCGGGCATTGTTTGAAATCACATAGCAATTGTCCTATGCGGCCCTCCTTCTTACTAGCTGCTCAGCCACTTTGCCACATTAATCATTCAAACTGACCTGAGTAAATAATACCACATGTGGTCGTGATGACAGTCGTCTTCATAATGTATTCGTCTCAAGGTACTCATGGGTTTTGCTAAAACAGTGTCAGTGAATGTCTTTAGAAAGCTGCCATCAGAATAGCCAGCTGTCTTTATGAGGAGCCGTGTGACATCTTGGAGACTTATTTTGGGAGAGGCTGAGAGCTGGTGAGATGGGTGAGTTGTACTCTCAGCCTTGTAATGACATCGGGCTCTGATAAGGCACAGATAACATTTGTAACACCTGGAGTCCCCAAACTGTATGCATTTCACACACATACACACATGCTGCCCCGATCCCAACTGTTTCTTGTCACTAGGATTTTTGTATAATTTATCAAGAAATCTTTGCTGACACTAGACGTGATCTTTGGAACAAGCATATCCTGCTTTCTCATCTTCCTTCCCTCTTCAGATATTGAGCACACGGTTTGTGTCTAGCTTTGTGCTAGATGCGAGAGATTCCACAAAGGCAGGCACAGTCCTGGCCCTTAGGAAGTAGAGGTCAGTAGGGTCTGCAGGAATGATACACAGGGAAAGCAGAGCCACCCAGGGAAGCAAGCACATTAGGTTCAAATCCCAGACAAACATTATGTACCAATAGTTGAAAACATTTAGCTGTCTTTATGGCACAGGGTCATAGTGCCCACTGAAATAAGGAGTCTCAAAAGGCGTAGGTTGTAGCAAGCAGGGGGAAGTGTGGCTGGGATCAAAAAGTGCTGGCTATCAGACACAACGAAGGCACAGTGCCAGTGGCCAGTGGGTCTGGGACCCTGAGCAGAAGACAAAGGCAGCTCACGGTTGGGCAAACACATGGATCAAAATAAGAACATCCCACAGAAATCAACAGGTTTGATACATTTAAGGTCAAAATAATCCTACCCAGCTGAATCCTCGGGAATTTGGTCAGGGCAAAGTTCAGGAAAGAAAGAAAGTGAAAGTGAAGTCACTCAGTCGTGTCCGACTCTTTGCGACCCCATGGACTGTAGCCTACCAGGCTCCCCTGTCCCTGGGATTTTCCAAGCAAGAATACTGGAGTGGGTTGCCATTTCCTTCTCCAGAGTTTAGGAAAGTGTTCCTAAATCTTGACTAACAGAATCACCTGGAAAGATTTTCCATTTTTTAACATTTTATAACATTTTCATACCTCAGATCTGCTGAATCAGTATCACATCAGAGGCCTTGGGAATCTATTTTTTAAAAGCCATAAATTTACCTTGAGGCCACGTTGCAGTGTGACCACGCTGACTCTCCTGAGACATCAAGCTAACCTGTAAGAGGTGACTGGGGGAGGAGTGAGCTGCAGCCCAGCCAAGCTTCAGCCCAGGCATGCCTACTGTCAGAAGATAAAAGCTTCTGAGGCATTAACACTCTGGTGAGAATCCTGTCTGCTCCCACAAGAGTAATATGAGAAAGAGAGAGACCTGCCCTCTGCAGTGGTGGACATTCAGGCACTGAGTCATATAGGCAAAGGGGATAGTGTAGGTTTCAAAGCACAGGTGTTAGTCGCCTAGTCGTGGCTGACTCTTTGTGACCCCATGTAGCCCGTCAGGCTCCTCTGTCCATGGAATTCTCCAGGCAAAAATACTGGAGTAGGTAGCCATTCTCTTCTCCAGAGGATCTTCCTGATCCAGGAATCGAACCCAGATCTCCTGCATTGCAGGAGGATTCTTTTCCATCTGAACCATCAGGGAAGCCCACCATAGGTTTAAGGACACTCCAAGTTGGAAGAGGCCATCTAGGTTATGCCCCCCAGTGGAAAGTCCACTCAACAACAAACCTGCTCCATAACCACTCAGTCTTTGCTTGAACACTTCCAGAGACAGGAGGCTCACTACCTACAGAGGAAGCTTGTTCCATTGTGTTACAGTTCTTGCTGATTCAGAGGAAAACAGGAAGAACTCATCAAACATTTTGCAGTTTCTCCTGGCTCTTCCTGCTGGTAGTTTGAAGAACATACCTAATTTCTCTTCAAGTATTTGAAACCTCCTATTGCTGCTGCTGCTGCTGCTGCTGCTGCTGCTGCTGCTGCTGCTGCTGCTAAGTCGCTTTTGTCGTGTCCGACTCTGTGTGACCCCATAGACGGCAGCCCACCAGGCTCCCCCGTCCCTGGGATTCTCCAGGCAAGAACACTGAAGTGGGTTGCCATTTCCTTCTCCAATGCATGAAAGTGAAAAGTGAAAACGAAGTGGCTGAGTCATGTCCAACTCTCAGCGACCCCAGGGACTGCAGCCCACCAGGCTCCTCCATCCATGGGATTTTCCAGGCAAGAGTACTGGAGTGGGGTGCCATTGCCTTCTCCAAATCTCCTATTGGATGCCCCAAACCTTTTTTCTCAAGCCAAACTCCCAGACTTTCCACCACTCCTTTTATAACAGGTTTTGAGATCTTTCTGGAGCTTTCTAGATGCCATGACGTTCTAAAACCAGCTCATTCTCTCCATAGGCCCTCACTTTCTCCAGCTCCTACCAAACCAACACATGCACAGGGCCTCTCTTGCCCATACCCAGCCCTTGATGGCAAAGACCAGGACGTCTCCCAGGGTAACCTGGGCAACGCCTCTCAGGTGGTGGGGAAACTGCGGTCCCATCCCCCCTCCTCAGCCTTGCCCAGATCCTTTGGGGGAGGGGCCCGAGTTCTTGGTGCCTCCTGCCGTCAGTCATGATTACAGCACATGCGTGGCACAAACCTCTCTTTCTCCCCAGAAGGGCTGTGAGCCTTTTCTTACCAGAGTGCTGAAGGGATCAGACTCTGTCTCTCAGTCCAGGATTGTGGTCGTTCAGAAAAGAAAAAGGAGCCTAATAAATATATCTAACGACTGCTTTCCCACCCTGGCTCTGCAGTGAGCATTAGGGCTGGGAATCCTCCACCAGCAGCACTCTGAGTCTGTATGCCGCCCACTCCCCGGTGCCCCTCAGTCGTGCACGCAAGGCAGAGCTGCAGGACAGGGCTTGGCTTCAGAGCTGGAACAGGGCGGTGACTGGCAGTGACATGAGAATGAGCAAAGGCATTGTCATGAGCCACAGCCCAGGTTCCTGACACTGGCTTTCTGAAAACAAGCAGCTGGACCCATCTCTCTCTTGTCACTTTCCTCACTCCCTGACCCCCAAGCAGCATGAGACCTATTTGAACACAGAATCTGAGGGGGCTCAGACTTAACAGCATGCCTTTTGCACATTGCATAAGGAATCTGTATCACCCCAGGGGCAGGGACACCGATCGGCTATTCACACAGATCACCACTTCGAGGGGAAGAGCATTCCAAGAAAGAGAACAAGCAAGTGCAAAGGCTGCAGAGCAGGAGAATTAATCATTTGTTTAAGGAACGATGCCGAGGCCAGGAGAGAGTGAACGAAGAGTACTGTGATGAAGCAGAGAGAAAACAAAGAGCTGCGATATGAGGATCTCCTGCACCATCACGAGGACTTTGGCTGCCGTCTGGGTAAAGCGGGAGCCACTGGAGAGTTTAAGCAAGGGGTGACACCCTCTGACTTATATTTAATGAGCTTCCTCTGGCTGCCACCTTGAGATGGGGGCAGAAGCAAGAAGGCTTCTGAAATGATCCATGGAGAAACAATGGCAGCCTGGACTGGAGTGGCAGTGGGAAGTGGTGGAGAGCACTGGGGTCCTGGGAGAGCAGATGGCAAAGCCCTCTGAATGTGGAATGATGGCTTTGCTGACAGAGTGAATGTGGAGGGTGTCAGAGGAGGGAAGGGGGACTCAGAGGTTTGGCCCTGAGCAAATGGGAGGGGGAGTTGCCGTGGACCAAGTGTGAGAGGGCTGAGGGCAAGAGGAGCAGGCCTGCAGGGTGGGAAGTCAGGCACTTGGCACAGTCCAGCTGGTTCTGGCTCCATCACGGACGGACCCCAAGTGGAGGACACACTCTGCCCTCCCTGAGCCTGAGTCTCTTCTCTGCCTCCTTCCCGGCTAAATCTCCTCCACGTTCATATCCCTCGGGCCAGCTGGTGATGCTGGGGATTCTAAAAGCGCTGAAATCAAGACCCTGCTCTATCCTTGATGTGCTACTTCACAAGGCAAGAAATTGGGCCAAGCGAACATTTTAGCAATGTTTTCAATTAAAAGAATGGAAAAGCTTCTGTTTGTTTAAGATTTCACAATGAGGCCCTGTTTCATAAGTCTAAAAACTCAATACAAGGACTCTGTTTTTTCCTGTCAGCCACTAGCTGGGCATGGATGACCGCACCTCTCACTTGGATTGCCTTTATAGTTACTGAGCATCTTCACACTGCTTTCATCTAACATTATTTGAGTTTCAACCAAATATCTAATTTATGGTTGAGGAAACTGAGGCTTGCAGAATTCAGGCCACTCAAAGAAAGTCACCCAGTCAGAAATTCAGCACAGGCAGAATTTTAATTCAAATATTCAGACTCCAAATGTAATTTCTCATATTCTATTGTACATACTATCCTTTTATTCCATATGTCCTGAGTTCGGTTAGATTTGTGAAGTAGCAGTAAGACTTTTAAGATGGAACTTTATACAATTCCTCGTGTGGAGGGGCACCTTTGCTTATATCAGCTGTACCCTCAAAGCCTCAGGTTTTCTGTGACTCCAGCCAGAAACTGTGATTCACCTGTTTCAAAGGAATGTGGATTGATTCCCATGAATAAAAGAGAGATTAAAAATGTAACCTAAATAATCTCCTTCGTAAGGAGCCTCTGTGCTATATCTTAAAAAGACTCACCAACATTGTGATGAAGAATCATGCCTGGTCATTACAAGTATTGAGTAGAGTTCCTTGTGCTATTCAATAGGTTCTTATTAGTTGTCTATTTTATGCATAGCAGTTTGTATGTGTCAATCCCAGTCTCCCAATTAATCCCTCCTCCCTTTCAGCTATATGGGGAAATAATCTTTAAAAGGGTGGATATACGTATACATATGACATATGTATGACATTACTTTGCTGACAAAGGTCTGTCTATGGATTTTCAAAGCTATGAAAAGCTTTCCAGTAGTCATGTATAGATGTGAGAGTTGGACTATAAAGAAAGCTGAGTGCCAAAGAATTGATGCTTTTGAACTGTGGTATTGGAGAAGACTCTTGAGAGTCCCTTGGACTGCAAGGAGATCCAACCAGACTATCCTAAAGGAAATAAGTCCTGAATATTCATTGGAAGGACTGATGCTAAAGCTGAAAGTCCAATACTTTGGCCACTTCATGCAAAGACCTGACTCACTGGAAAAGACCCTGACGCTGGGAAAGATTGAAGGTGGGAGGAGAAGGGGACGACAGAGGATGAGATGGTTGGGTGGCAACACTGACTCAATGGACATGAGTTTGAGTAAACTCGGCACTGGTGATGGTCAGGGAGGCCTGGCATGCTGCAGTTCATGGGGTCGCAAAGAGTCGGACATGACTGAGCGACTGAACTGATACGTATATGTATAACAAATTCACATTGCTGTACAGCAGAAGCTAACCAACATTGTAGATCAACTATACTCCAATCAAAATTAGTCCAATTATACTCCAATAAAAAAAGAGAATCATGGCTGGGAGCCCTTCTCCCCAAAACCCTCCTGCCCTCTCCTAGACCTCTCTTCCATTTCCATGTGACCAAAGCGGAACAAATCCCCCCTTCTCTTCTTCTTTTCCGGATTCTCTTCTGTTCTCCACATAGTGGTGGGATGGGGGAATAATGTCCTCTTATGAAAAATGGGTGTTCAGTGGAGAATAACAAAGTTGGCCAAGTCCAACAAGGAAAGGAGGCTCCCACTTTTGTCCCCTCCTGATTGGGTAAGATGCCCTCACCACAAATTGCCTGGTTCACTTTCTTTGTCTTTTCCAGAGATCTTGAACTCACATCTTTTGGGCAAACCCTAGATAGCCTTGGGACGCATCCTGAGTGTTGGTGACATGGGAGAGGCAGGCTGTGAGCCCTCTGCCCGTGGTGTGATTGTGCCCAGGCCCCACCAGGCAGTTTTTGTAAAGGCACTTTTACTCAAAACGTACTACGAATGTTTAAAAAACAATGAGGGTTAGAAATAACAAAAGGCAGATGTTGGCTTGTTTTGTGTGAAACAGAATTAGAAAAATAAGATGCTCATGGGCCCTGCAAGTGTAATTTAAGACAGAAATACCAAAGGTTGGCTTCCAGCCCTGTTGGTACCTGAGATACCCCCTGGACTTGGATCAGAAGCCATGCGATGCAAAACACTGCACCAGTCAACCCATTTGGGGGCACGGGAGGGAGCAAACTAATACTTCTCCAGATTTATTCCATGGTAGTCACGTCTGCAGGAATGGTGGGACACAGGGATCATTTTGAAGATGAAATCAACTTAACAACTGTTTTTTTTCTGTTGTCTTATGGACAAATTATACCTGTGGGGAAAGTTCCAGGCTTCCCCTTTCCCCTTAGCAGTCTCCTCCTGGGCAGGGTAATATAGCAGAAAACACTGGACATGGGGTCAGAACCTGGCCCTGCTCCCTCCTTGCTAGCTGTTGATACTGGAGAAGCATCTTGGCAACATCTGTGGGGAATGGGGAAATTGGGAAACTGATCACTAAAAACTCATTTAATTTCCACCAACTCCATACTTCTCACTTCTTCCCAGGTCACTTCATCTGCTTTTATTTATTTTGCTAAGGTTTTCTTTCTTCTCCATGAGAAGGATAGACAAAAGAAAATGGGAGAAAACCTTGTAACTGTTCAGTTTTGAATTGTCGCACGTCAAGCACTCAGATTTCTCAGGACACTTTTGTAAAAAGCAATTTAGCAAACTTCCTTGGGATTCAACATGGTGTTTTCTACTCATTGAGATAAAGAAAAAATCTTTCTTGACCTGACCTCTTGCACATTGATAGATACATATAATTTAGTAGGACTGCATTGGAAAATTGTATGAATCGGTATCAAATTACATCTTCTCTTGGTTACCTAGGATGTGGAGCTAATCTCAATATTAATTTCCCTCAATATTCTGGAATCTGTAGCATTATATTCAGTCCCTCTAAGCAACTGACACTTTCAGGCTCTGCCTCCCTTCGTCAACGATGGTTAGTCCTAGGAAAGAGCTACTTTTCGCCTTTAAAATTGGAAACAAACTGCAGTTGGCAAGAGCACCGGGGCAGGTGGGCATAGTTCCCTTTACTTCATCTTCACCCCAAGGGAAAATGGGAAAATTCATGAGACAAGTTATGTTATTTATTTGCTTAAGAACTTCCCTTCTGCCATTCCCTCCATATGGTTTACGTTTTCCCTCTGAATTGGTGCTTTCACAGTACAAAACGGCCTTTGTTGAGAGGCAGTAACAGGTGTGTTGTGAGAGAGGGAGCGAGTGGGAGAATGGGAGAAAATGTGCATCTGCGTGTGAGAACACGGAGGGCTGAGTGTGAGTTTTGTGCGCGCAGGTGTCCACGCAGTCTAAGGCTTGGAGACCCAGTGTGCTCAGGGAATTCCTTCGGAGAACAGAGTCACGTAATATTTAAGAGCTCTTGGCTGAGATATCCATGCACCATCTGTGAACACATCCCGTCCAGAGAGATGCTGCAAAACCACCTTGGATTCTTAAGACAGACGAAGCAAATGCATTTCAGCAAAAGTTCTGATCAAACTAGCTCAGCGATACTCACCCTGTCTCGCTCTCCTCCCTAAACAGCATCTTAGACAACACGTGGGCTTCAGGCCAGACAGACTGGATTAGCGTTTCAGCCAGGTATTCCTCGCTGTGGGGATGTTGGGGGATTTACTAAACTTTGCCAAGTTCCTTTTTCTTTTTTTAAACCCATAAATATTGGATCATAATGCCCAAAGTCCTGGTGTGGCTGAGGGAAGTCAGTGCCCGGGCATGGCGGTCACTCAGTAAATGTCGGTTCTTTTCCCATAAACGCAATTCTCAACTCAGATTGAGCAGAGATGGGAAAAATGCTTCCCATATGTTCAGGTAGGTCACTGCCAAGGTCCAACTGCCTTCTAATTTGCCAACCAAGTTTTGACCTCTTGTCCTTTGGCATGATAAAGATGCTTGAGATGTTGCAGCTGCACGTTTCTGCTTTAAGCTCATCTTCTCCACAGAACACTGAAATGACTGTGCACTGCCTTTAAGACACAAAAGCTCACTCCTGCTCTGCTTTCAGCAGACCCTGACCTCCAAGCTGTTTTCCTGGGGATGGTGTTGGAGCTGTGGCCAGCCTCTCAGGTCTATCCGGACTGACTCCCATCATGTCCAGTGGCACATGGATGGACTGCTGCCCAGGGGATGCTCCATGGCAGCGGGACCTCACATGACAGACACAGCTTTGGGGGAAAGACAAAACCATGACCCTTTGTTTCATCAGCCCGATAGAGCAAGCAGCTCAGTTAGACTGGTTGAGAAGGAAGACCTGCTCCCTGCTCTTCACCAGACACCACAGTGTTGCGGAAAGAGAATGGACTTAGGAGCCAGAGGAAACTTCAAATCCCACAACTGCCACTATGACGCAAAACCAAAACAAAATAACACAAAACACCGATTAACTCCCCAGTTTCTGTTTCCAGTTTTCTACATGGTGATCTCCAGCACATCAAGTCGTTTTTCCCGAATCCATCCGGAAGTCACCTTAGGCCATGACTGGCACAAAGTAAATCATCAATGAATATCAAATGTCCTTTACAAAGCTTTCAAGCCCACATGACAGAGACCTGTTCTACACACATATTTGAACAGTTGGTTACTTGGACTTTTGGCAGTGATCAGCCAGCTCCAAAGGAGTAACCAGTCTGTGCTGACAATTAGGGGAGCGAAGATGTTGAGGCAGAAGCAAGTTTTCCCTCTGCTCCAAGAAATGATAATTATCAGCCATCATTTCCTACTTTTGAAGGCAGACCAGCATGCTGGACAGGCTTCTAAGATGTGTCCATGTTGGATATCGCAAATCAATTCCCTCTGCACAGTTTACCCACATCTGGGCACGACTTCCAGCAGTTTAGTGCTTGCAAGGCTAGCTACTCGTTTCCCCAGGTCCCTTACAGTTAGCACTTCACATGTGATGTAGCTTGCAGGACGAGGTGTACCACATCTTAGATTTTATGTCACGCTATATGGTATCTTAGTCTTGACTTCCTGAAAACTGACTCCTGTGCAAAGAACGGGCTTCCCTGGTGGCCCAGGTGGTAAAGAATCTGCCTGAAATGCGGGAGACCTGGGTTCAACCCCTGGGTTTGGGAAGATGCCCTGGAGGAGGGCATGGCAACCCGTTCCAGTATTCTTGCCTGGAGAATCCCCACGGACAGAGGAGCCTGGCAGGCTACAGTCCATGAGGTTGCAAAGAGTCAGACATGACTGAGTGACTAAGCACACAGGCAAAGATCTGTATACAGAGATTTATTAGGGACTGTCTTTGGGAACAACACCTAGAAGGAGAAGAGGGAAGCAGGAATGGACTGAGCTTAGAGAAACTGAACTGTTATGTAGTTGCAAAGGAGACTTCAATCAACCCCACGAGTGCGCCACACTGGGAAGGCCATTCAGAGATGTCCTTTGAGGTGGAAGAGACTAGTATGCTGTATCCTGCATCTATCTTAAAACATGTTCATTTATTTGGTTGCATCTGGTCTCAGCTGTGGCACTCGGGATCTTCATTGCAATATGCGGGATCTTTTGTTGTGGCACATACGACTCTCCTGTTGTGGTGTAGGGGCCCAGTTGCTCCACGGCATGTGGGATCTTAGTTCCCCGACCAGGGATCAAACCCAAGTATCCTGCATTGCAAGGCAGAGTCTTAACTGCTGGCACACCAGGGAAGTCTATATCCTGCATCTATTAGTCAATGGACACAGGCTGCCCTTTCCCCCTCCCCCCAGCCCAGGGACCAGGCATACCTGGGGCAAGGCGGCTCCTAATGGTCAGGAGTGATTCTCAAAGATGGGCAGAGTCATCAGCAGGCAACTGTCTGGGCTGCTGGGAGAAGGAGCGCCCAGGTCCTGAAGGGGAAATGCGTTCAGCCCAGCGCAGACCCCTAGTGTTCACTGCTGAGTGCCCACTGCGCTGCTCAGACCGACTTGCTCATCCCACATCTGCCTCATCCGCAAACAGCTCCTCTGGGATTTTGGCTGGCGTCAGTTTCAGGGAAAACTTAAGAAACAGCTCGATCTAATGAACTACAGTTTTCATGGCTGCAGCTGGTTTTAAGGTCACAACAGATGCTCACGGTCCTCTTCTCTACTGCTCCTTCTAAATTCCCTTTTCTCCTAGCGATCATGTCTGCTGCTCTAGAAGCTTCACTGGTATGGTGACCTAATCCCACCCCCGTGAAGGTCTGAGTCCCTGGTCAGCATATTCTTTTCAGCCTGTGACTACTGCACTCGTCATCAAAATTGCACAGGGTCAAACAAAACCATGCCAACTCCAGTCAATCATCAGGATGCCAGAGCTGCAGTGTGTTGCATTTCTGTGTGTGTAACAGCTGCCTATCTTCTCCTGGTGATCAAGGCCAATTGTTCCTACCTGCATGATGACGCCTCTCCTTGAAATGCTGGTCTTTGGGCACAATGAGCCATAGCGCCTAAAGGTGAAGGGATAGAAAGCACAGATTCCCCCAAGTGGGTCACTGGGAGTGTGAAAATTTGGGCTACTTGTATTTCTACCACTTAGTTCCTAGGCACATGCATTCTGCCTATCGGGGGCACAGCCCTGTATAATGTTAGTTGGTTCTGAGTATATTCTGTCCTCATCTGAGACAGCATCTCACCCGTGGATGAAGTTTGGCCTTTTCCCTTTTCTGTCAGCTGGCAGTAGGGGACTTACCATGTGGCCCTGTGTGTGCTCCAAGAGACACCAGAGCAAGAGGGGTGGATGGCACACGGACCGGGTCACTCACTTGTGCAACTAACCTGTGCCAGCCCCAGGTGCCCCACTTCTATCTCACGATAGATTACTGTCGGGCCACCAACCATATAACTTGGTGGATCTGATAGATGGACAGGTCTGCTTGGATGGCCACTTCACTCCCATGGTGAGGGCTGAGTCATTTTTCAAATGGAATATAATTTTATGCTGCAGATATCAAGTGTCTTGCTAGGTGTCTGTGTTGTGATTCCCCGTAAGGATGAATTTGCCATCAACTCCACAGGGCATCTGTTTCTCCACCACAGATGTCTCTGTTGGGGTGCCCTGGTATCGCCAAGGGGGGTGGGCTGCTTGTCCAGAAGCCTGGGCCTGCTGCACATCCCTCTACTGTTCTGCCCTTCCTGCTCCTTCTCTACCTGTCCCAGCAAGAAGGGGATACTTGTCACCTGGTGCACAGACTGGAAAAATATTCCCAAATGTGGAATTTGCTGTACTCAGAACCCAAAGAGGTCTATCACACTTGGGTATCCTTCTTAGTGAGGGGAAGTACAAGATATAATTGGAATCGATGCCCTGGCATGCCCAGACCCTAAAAACTGTGCTGGGGCCTCTGAACTTCAAAAGGTTACCTCCTATCCCCTGAAGCTCACAGACGAACCAAAACTCCCAAGGCATTTCTGTTGGCATTTATCTCTGTCACTGGCCCCAAGATGTGATGTTATTTTTTAATTTACAAACTTGGCGGGAAGAGGGAGACAGTTTCAAAGGCTTCCATTTGTCATTCCCCACGGGTAGCTCTAAACTCCAGGCCAAGAAACCAGTGTGGAAGATTTGCCACTGCTATGTATGTCCATGCCCACTAGTTCTCAAAATATTTGAGTAATTTCCTTTCCCTAGTGGATAGTCACCCAAACATGTGGCTATAGATCTCTTTGGGGAGGCGCTGGGAGAATCACTACCGTATACAAGTACCATGGTGCTCTGGGATCCTTTGTACTGATGACCCAGCTTCTCCCAGTCAGTGGATTCCAGATACGAGAATCAGCTCAGTCTAGGAACTGCTTATTGGGGGTTGCTGCTCTTTGTCTCCTAACCATCCCTTTTTTTAAAAAAATTTCTTTTGATCGATAAGATTGAGAAATACCCTCTTGGGCTGCATAACTCTCTTGTCCCAGGAGTGCCATATTCTATTCATCATCCCCATGGCTCTCTAGGAGTCAGGCTCTCTGGCTGCCTCTCAGACCTTGTTTTTCATTGTGCAATAATTGTACAATAATTGTACCCAGTTATTGTAATGAACAATATTTTAATACGTTTGATGGGAAGAAGAAGCTATATTGAGATACAAAAGCAACAGAGACCTCTGCTGATTCTATAAGATGCTCTGTATGGCTCTTCAGAGTTGTCCCTAATTGAAGTGAGGAAGCTGGGTCTTTGCAGCCCTGCAGCAACCATTCAATGGCGTGGAAAGCATTCCTCCAGCTAGGCGTGGTTTTTGTGGCCAAGGGAAATTCTTCGTGGTGAGTTGCAGCCAACACTCCTGGCGTCTCCAGGACTATGCTTCAGGACCGCACCTTAGAGCTTAAAGGTGTTTGAGTGGTACTGTAGTATTCTCTACCCTAGGGAGAGAGGTAGATGACAAAGCATCCATTCTGCTTGTGTGGACCATGGTGACAGCTGTTTGATTCTGGAGCCAGGAGTTATAGTAGCAGTTTGCTGACTCTTTAGCTTCTGATCATGTCAGAGGTGGCAGCTCCCTTGACTTTCTAGTTCTGCTACGTTGTTTTGAGACATATCCTGGAAATTGGGACCAAAGTCTATTTCTTTAGCCCTCACACTGAGTATGTGAACTTTCAGCACCTCTAAATAAATTTCTTCCTGCTTAAACTAGTTCGAGTAGACTGTATGTTCTAAACTAAGAACCCTGAACAAAGTTGGTATTTGATAGCCAGCATCCGTTCTGGTTAGATGGTGCCATGATGTATTGGTCATTGTATAAACTGAAAATTACATAAAACTTCACCAGTAGAGTCAGGTTTCTAGATTAAAGGCAAAGTAGCTAACATATGCTGGATGCTGAACTTCCCAAGACCTACAGCTCTCTGTGGCTGTTGACTGACATAAGGTCAGTGCTCAGTTGCAGACGGTGTGCGCTTATGTTACTTCGCTAGCTTGGCTTGCAAGAAAGGGACATGAACAGATGACTTGGGGGAAAAGCCTCTATGTTGAGGTTTTACGGAATTGTGGTATAATAAGTGATGACTCGCAGTAGCTACAGGTGCTCAGGGTCTGGGTGCTTTAGGGAACAAGGACAGTTGGCTAGCATCACTCAGTATGCAGTCTGAACTTGAAAGTCTTGGCTATCTCATACCTTGGCATTTACTCTTTTCCAAAAGGGGTTTTTGTTGGATTGGTATACCTCCATCCCAACAGCAACTGGTATTATTGGAGAAAATTTCTCACCAAGCCTTTGTAAAGGCAGCTGGCTTCTCACATGCCTAGTACACATAGGTTTGCTCCTGGTTTCTCTATTGATTTCTGATTCAGCCCGCTAGAGACAGGGTAGCAAGTTATTTATAGAAAAAACGGAATGCTACTTCACTTTAAAATGTAGCAACTCTTTGAGGGGCTGGTAAGTGGGGTTTTGTTCAGCTGGATTGCAGCCATTCCAGTGCTGAATCCTCCCAGAATAGAACGTATGAGAGTCTGAGCCCCGTGTCACATCAAGGGGAGCTGCTGCTTTCCTTTCCTTCTCTAGAGCCCTTTGTATAAATCCGTCTCTTTTCTGATAGCCTTAGATAAACTTAGTGTAAAGTGCTTTGTGCTTCCACGATTGCTCAGCAGTAAAGAATCTGCCTGCAATGCAGGAGACTTGCAGGAGACATGGGTTTGATCCCTGGGTTGGGAAGATCCCCTGTAGTAGGAAATAGCAACCCACTCCAGTATTCTTGCCTGGAACATCCCATAGATAAGAGGAACCTGGTGGGCTACAGTCCATTGGGTGGCAAAGAGCTGGACATGACCGAGAGACTAAAAACAACAAAAATGTGTTTATAGAGAGGCAGATTTATAAACATGCACACACTTGAAGGTATAGCCTGCAGAGTTCTGTATACATACCTACTGAAGCACAAGAGGATAAAACGCATCCATTTTCTCAAATAATAAAAGCTCATATAACATTTGTAACAGTGTTTTCCAAATGTACCCAAGGGTAAGTTTGAAAAGTTACCTTGGTTTTTTGTTAGACTTTCAAGTGCTCAGATCCATTGAATCAGAGTTGCTAGGAGCAAGTCCTGAAAAGCTGTGCATTCAATAAGTGCCCAAGGTGATTCTTATCCAAAAAGACTTAGGAAACCAATACCTTCACTATAGCCACTTCTCTCGCCAGTCCTATAAATGGCCTGAAGTTGTCATCATCCACAAGGGGTCACAGATGGACCCCTTGCATGGGTGAACCAACTGGATATGCAGAAAGCAATTGTCAAACAGATCTTGATATTCAAAACAACCGAGGGAACTAATATCAATGTGGTCTTTCTTTAAAAAAAAAAAAAAGTGATGAGATAACCCTAGGCAAAAAGACCAAAGGCAAGTGTGCTGAAATCTGACCACTTTATGAAATAATATATCGAACAGAATTAATCTATTATGTTGTCCTTTCATCCAGGATTCTTAGAAATCTGTTTTTTTTCCCCCCCAATAAGAAATAATCCTATAGAACATGCACTAAATTCTGGGCTGTGTTCATTGTTGTAAACTCAGACAGAAGTGTAGCTGGGCAGCAATGAGGACTATATTACACAATTACTTAAATATGAGTCTTCAGCAAAAACGAAATGACTTGAGGCTTTTCAATGAACACAGCTTTAAGCTCAGTAAATAATGGCTTGCATCAAATTTGTTTATTACCATGGGTAATTTGTTCTTAACTTAGACATATTTTATACTTGAAGTAACGTTTCACTAGAACTCCATAAAGCAACTGTGTAATTGACAATAAATATGTCACTACTGGTAAGTAATTAATTCATATGAAGTTAGTTAAAACCATGCGAGCACCGCCTAGAGTATAGAAAAAGAATGCATAACTAACTAACGTAGTTATAGTCGAATAACAGACGGTATAAAGAAGTCAACAGTGAAACAAATGAACATGAGGATACAGTGTGTGCTTGTGTGCATGTATGTGTGTGTGTGTGCAATCATGCTTATCAAGCACTTGTAACACACCTGATATTAAGCCTGACCTTTCTCTCAGAACTTTTCAGGGAACTATTGAATTCAGTTATTGTAGATGAGGAAACTGAAGATCTGAAATTTTAAGTCATTTGTCGTATGATATACTGCTAACTAGCAATGGAAACGAGGTACTGTTAATTAGCGATGAAAATGAGAGCAGAAAGCAATTGTAGGTGTACAGCCGTGCTTTTTCTACCTCTGTTTAGTGTAGCGTTACTCAAGCATGAGTTTCGGGATTAGATATACCTTGTCTGGGGCTGCCCCAGTGGCTCAGCAGTGAAGAATCTGCCTGCAATGCAGGAGACGCAGGAGATGCGGGTTCAATCCCTGGGTCAGGAAGATCCCAGGGAGGAAGGCACGGCAACCCACTCCTTGGGTTGCTTGGAGAATCCCATGGACAGAGGAGCCTGGCAGGTTATAATCCACAGGGTCACAAAGAGTTGGACGACCGACCACACACATACATTCTTCGTGTCCTGGATGAGCGACTCTCTAGGTATATGATCTTGGTAAGATGACCTGGTATCTCTTAGCCTTACAAACAATAGCATCTACTACATAGAACTATTGTGAGGATTAAATGGGAAAACACGTGGGTAAAGATAGTATCATGCCTGGCACATATCAAGCTCTAAGCAAAATTAGTTAATTATATGATATCTCCAGGAAAATCAGCACAGAGTAAATAATTACTCAACAGAGTAAGAACTGAACACTATTTTCATTTACAGTGAGAAAGATATTTTCTATATACTATTCAGCTATTTATGGACTGAATTTAATCAAAACTGATTGAACACAGAATTCAGGTTTCTGAGGCAGTCTTATTTTCATGAAATTTGCCTTTTGAAAAGTATGTTTCATTTAATTCAACTCAATAACCATTATTTAAGCACCTGTGTCAGTTCCTTTCTTCAGTGACCTCACAGTCACTGTGACTGGCTATAAGATGGTACTAGGACAGACGAGCAAGAAATGGGAGGTTTATTGAAGGAGAAAAAGTGGAACTTCAGACTGACAGAATATCTCAGAAGACCTAGTCCTACCTTTAAAACAGCAAACAGCTCCTCGTGAGCCTTACAAACTGATGGAAGAGACAGATAAAAGGGGGGTTGTTATATGAACCTGCCTGCCAATGCAGGAGACACAAGAGACACAAGTTGAATCCTGGGGTCGGGAAGAGCCCCTGGGGGAGGAAATGGCAGCCCACTCCAGTATTCTTGCCTGGAAAACCTCACGGACAGAGGAGTCTAGTGGGCTACAGTCCATGGGGTCCCAAAGAGTCAGATATTACTGAGCGCACGCACAGCAGCACTCTCTCAGGTCGGGGATGTAATCTGTTTAACTCGCTGTATGATGAACACCTTACGTGTGCTATTTGATTATGACAGCATGTCTGCATAACAAGTATATGAAGAGGTAACACTTAAGATACAAAGGGTAAATAAAGGCATGGTGATAAATGCAAGAGGCTGAATGTAAGAGAGAACGCTGTGGCCTGGCACATCAGAAATGGCTCCATCAGGCTGGTTGGTATATGGGCTTGGGGCCAGTAGGTAGGCCACACAGCTTTGAAGGAATCAATTCGCAAAGAATGTTGCATGCACTTAATGCTCCGTGTCTGCGGTTTCTTACTGCAGCTGCCCATCAGAATCATCTGGGAAGTTTTTCAAAATGACTGATGGAGTACTGCATCCCCAAACAACTATCTAGCCTGTTTAGGTCCCACCCTTTTATTGAGAAAACACAAAACTGAACAAAATGTATTTTAAAAATGTGTGTGAACATCTGAAACTACCACGAGGGTAAGAATTTGGAAGGCCAAGATCCAGATGAGAAGGAAATCCAGGAGTCATGATCAGACATTTGGGGCAATTTTTTTCCCTCAAGAGGACTGACTGCCAGTTTTAAAATCAGTGCCTGAGAGATTGAAAAGTTAGGGGGTTTCCAGTAGTTTCACAGGGATGGGGATTGGGGGTGGTGAAAATTGGAGTTTGAAGCCCACCAAGATGGAGTATACCGGGTATATACCCTTGGATTTCATTTGGGACCCTCAAAATTGACACACTAAGAATAAGGATGGCCTAGAAATAAATCAGACCTCATAAGAACTGGAGCTTCAATTTGATCATCTCATTCCTTAATTGGATAGTGGTGAGCTTATCCTACCCTGCTGCTGCTAAGTCGCTTCGGTCATGTCCGACTCTGTGCGGCCCCAGAGACCGCAGCCCACCAGGCTCCCCCGTCCCTGCAGTTCTCCAGGCAAGAACACTGGGGTGGGTTGCCATATCCTTCTCCAATGCATGAAAGTGAAAAGTGAAAGTGAAGTCACTCAGTCGTGTCCGACTCTTAGCAACCCCATGGACTGCAGCCTACCAGGCTCCTCCATCCACGGGATTTTTCAGGCAAGAGTATTGGAGTGGGGTGCCATTGCCTTCTCCGTATCCTAGCCTAGTTGTCTCTTAAAAACAAAAGGAAACTCTCTCGGGTCAAAATAACATTAGAATATAATCCAGGAACTTATGCCTACAGTGCCCCACACAAAATGTCCAACATGCGATCAAAAGTAACAAGACTTCCAAAAAATGAAAATCTGGACTGCACACGATGAAAAAAACCAGCCACTATAAACAGATTCACAAAAAAAATAGCTATTATAAAGTCCATGTTTGGAATAGAGATAGACTTTTAATAACCATAGTTAACATTTTTGAGGAATTAAATAAGAGGGAGAATTTCAGCCAGAATGGAAATTGTTACAACTATGAAAATGAAATAAATAAAAAACAACAACTGCAATTAAGATATCAATTAATAGACTTAACAGAAGAGTCAAAACACAAATAATTAAAAATAGGAGAAAATATCTATCTGGGCATGTAGAGAAACAGAAGTAGACAGAATAGATAAAAGAACCTAATACAAGGTTCAGTTCAGTTCAGTTCAGTCGCTCAGTCGTGTCCGACTCTTTGTGACCCCATGAATCGCAGCACGCCAGGCCTCCCTGTCCATCACCAACTATCGGAGTTCACTCAGATTCATGTCCATCGAGTCAGTGATGCCATCCAGCCATCTCATCCTCTGTCGTCCCCTTCTCCTCCTGCCCCCAATCCCTCCCAGCATCAAAGTCTTTTCCAATACAAGGTTAACAAGTCTAAAGTTCAAGTAACTTGAACCCCAGAAGTAGAAAAGAAAAAGTCTTGGAAGAAGTGATATTTGAGGAGATAATGGTTATGAATTTTTTTCTTAAATGATCAAAGACACCAAGCCATTAATACATGAAGTTCAGCTAACCCCAGAAAGGATAAACACACAAACAAATCATACAGAAGCACATAATAATAAAACTTCTGAAAATCGAAGACAAAAGAAACAAACTCTTAAAGAGGTATGGAAAAAAATGAGCTATTACCTTCAAAGGCTCAATAATAAGACTGCTGACTTTTCACAATGTAAAGATTATAAGCCAAAACCCAGCAGAACATCTTCAAAGTTCTTAAAAGAGCAGTTTATAAATTATATATTTTGTGAAAATATTCTTCAAAAATTAAAGGATTATATTGAGTTGGCCAAAAAGTTAGTTCAGATATCTCCATGACATCACATGGAAAAACTCAAGCAAACTCTTTTGGTTAACCCAATACTTGTAAGAACCTTGTAATACATTATGTCAGATCAATGCTCCAGTGACAATGAGATGCCACTATGAACATACTGCTGCTGCTGCTGCTAAGTCGCTTCAGTCGTGTTGGACTCTGTGACCCCATAGATGGCAGCCCACCAGGCTTCCCCGTCCCTGGGATTCTCCAGGCAAGAACACTGGAGTGGGTTGCCATTTCCTTCTCCAATGCATGAAAATGAAAAGTAAAAGCGAAGCCGCTCAGTCGTGTCCGACTCTTAGCGACCCCATGGACTGCAGCCTATCAGGCTTCTCCATCCATGGGATTTTTCCAGGCAAGAGTACTGGAGTGGGTTGTCATTGCCTTTTCCAATGAACATACTAGAACATCTAAAATTTAAAAGTTGACCAAAATGAATGTTAGCAAGGATGAAGAGTAACTAGAACTTTTATATATTTCTTGTCAGGATGCAAAAAAATTGCTACTTTAAAACAATTTGACAATTTCTTATTAAGTATAACATACTTCTTATGTGAACCAACAATCTCACTCCTAGGTTTGTACCCAAGACAAACAAAAACTAATATTCACATTAAAATCTGTATGTTATTATTCATAATGGCTTTATTCATAATCACCCCAAACTGAAAAAAGCTCAAATGTCAATCAACAGGTGAATGGATAAACAAAGGGTGGTGTATCCATTCATACAGGCGAATATTACTTAGTAATGAAAAGGAACTACTGATACAACACAGACTGATCTCAGATGCATTATGTTCAGTGAAAGAGACTAAACTCAAAGACTACAATCTACATTCAGAAACAGACAATACTATAGGAGCAGAAATCTTATCAGTCACTGCCAGGGTCTGGCAGTGGCATAAAGGGCTGCGAACATAGTAGGCAGGTAATGGTCAAGCTGTCCAAATAAAAACTCTGATTTGTAGCATTTGCCAGTTACTCTAGTGGAAATATTCCCAATATTGCCAACTTTAACCTCCCAAAGTGATGACAAAGTGATGAACGTGGAGTTAGGAAGAGATGCAAAAGAACACAGTATTATACGGTATTTCCACCACACAGATAAAGCAGATATAAACAACTTCACAGTCACAGATAATAGCACAATGTAAAATAACTAGGAATCAACAAGTTTTTAGACTTCCCTGGTAGCTCAGACAATAAAGAATCTACCTGCAATGCAGGAGACCAGGGTTTGATCTCTGGGTCGGGAAGATCCCCTGGAGAAGGGAATGGCAAGCCACTCTGGTATTCTTGCCTGGAGAATTCCATGGACAGAGTGGCCTGGCCGGCTACAGTCTATGGGGTCACAAAGAGTTGGACACGACTGAGCGACTACACACACACGAGCTTTTAGTACTTACTACCTTTTAAAAGGTATAATTGTATCAATTATAAGTATACGTAATTTTAAATAATAGCTGTTTTTAACTACTGGCTTCAAAAATTCCTTAAAGTTTAACAGTCTTCTGGCTTTAACACATCACTAGGCACAAGGGAAATGTCTGAGGTGACAGAAATATTCTGTACCTTGATTTTGGTGGTGATGTACAACTGTAGGCATCTGTCAAAACCTACAGACCTATATACTTAAACGCTTTCATTTTATTGTGTATAAATTATAGCTCAAAAAACCTAGTCACAAAATCTGCATATCTCCTTTGACTCATCAGTATCAGTTCTGGATATCTATCCCTAGTTATATTCCAACATGTCCACCACTGATTTTAATAACAAAAATTGGAATTAGCCTGAAATTTACAGTTGGATAATGAATAACAGTGTCATATATCCAACAAGATATTTCATATTTCAAGAGATATTGCATGAGAATTTCCTTAGCGGCTAGAAAATGTGAGGCGTAAAAAAGTAGTTGCTTCTGGAAAGTGGCTGAGGGATAGGAGCTAGCCGAGACTTACCTATGTGCACACCTTGTTGTAAAATTTTCTGTGTGCATATACTCCTTTTTCAAAAGATAAAGGGACCCTGAGTTGGTTTAATCAAAATGAAATTCAGATATTTTCAAACAAACAAACAACAGACTAGATAATTTACAACCAACACACCTTTGCTAATACTTAAATGCCTTCAAATACAGTCTCAAGCTTTTCTCCCCACTGTGTGGATGGAGAAGTGGAGGCCCAGAGACTGAAAAACTTTCTCAAAGGCACACAACAATAGAAAATGCACACTTTCGCTTTGCTACACTTTTTTTGGCAAGTTCAGGGAAGGCCTGGGATTCCTCTGCAGAGCAGGGGGTATACCTGAAGTCGAGGTAAGCTAGCACTTCCCTGAGAGGGAGCATGTAAACAAGAAAGGCAAAGAATCAAGGATAGAACCCTGGAGATGTTGATACTTAGGAGGAGAAAGAGGAGGCTGACAACACAGAGGAGAAATGATCAGAAAGAGACCATATAACTTAATGTGATCTATAGCAAAAAATTGGGCTTTTGCTTAAAAATGTGGGCTATTGCTTAAAATTGTTTCAAAGAAGGCAGCAGAGGATGAGATGGTTAGATGGCATCACCAACTCAATGGACATGAACTTGAGCAAACTCTGGGAGGTAATGGAGGACAGGAGAGCCTGGAGTGCTGCAGTCCGTGGGGTCACAAAGAGTCAGATGCAATTGAACAACAGTTGCTTAAAATGTTGGAAGGAAACACATTTGTGAGAGAAAAGTCACTTCATTCTCTGTTTCTTGAACTATATTCTTCAGACCTTGCCTTGATTTTTAAAGAGAAAACATGTTCACCATGCCAGTGGGCACATGCCTGTTGGAGTGTGTTGACCAAATACCATGCCTAGGATTCTGGCTTCTCTGTGCCCTTCTATTCAACAGTTAGAACTGTCCTGTCCTCTTCTTGTCTTTCAGCCAGCAGAACAATTCCCCGTTGTGTGGGGTCTTAATTTCCTCGGACACTTTAGACTAGAGTTGTGAAGAAATGGGTTTAAACCATTGCTGCTTCTTTTCTCTGTTCAGTGGTGGGAAAGAAATAAAAGTGATAGGACCTCCTTGACCCCCAAATAAAATGAGACCAGTAATATGGTGTGCGGAAGGAAGCTGGAGCACGGAAATCAGGAACAGGTGGGCCTAACGCAGTACAGTTACACGTGTTCTTTCAGAAGAACAAATCAGAACCGTTCAAGAGAAGGCCGCAGCTACACACAAACTCCTAAACCTCTGGACTTGCCAGCTGGAGAAACAGATTGCGCTGGGAGAACTTAGGAGTCACTGGAGAGTGTTTAGTTCTCCAAGTGAGTAGCAGAACTGTGCTAATGAGGTCTTTAACACCTGTGCTCCAACCAGCCGCTGAGTCTAAGCAGAACCAGGTGGGACAGCCAACAGCTTAGCGGTGGCCAAGGGGAGCTCAGAAGCCGAAAAAACCCACTCTCCTTGGCTGGTAGGGTGCACATTCCTGGCTGGTAGGATGCCCAGGACATGTATTGTCCTTTTTTATGCTTTGTTTTTTTTTCTCTTTTCCACATATACGTCAAATGAGGAAAAGAATGTTACTTTGTAAAACAAAAGATGGCTTTCAATTTATCTTTCCCAGTTAACGCATTCCCTGGTCGCTTGATTTTGTCTTGAGCATGTAGCGGTTCAGGCACTATGGATGCAGCTCTGATTCTGTCACTTGCCACCTCCAGGACGTCTTCATACAGACAGCGGCAGGTGGCTAGCGCAGAGGAGATGGGATGGGGAAGGAGAAAATGTCCTTCCGGGATGTCCCTCTTTGGCAGGCTTTGTTGTTTTCTGTGTGTTTTCTGGGCTCTGTGAGCTTGAAGAAGGCTCCTTCTAAGCACCCTACACCCTTCCCTCTCCTCCCCGGCAAACACTCCCTGTCTGTTCTTGCCTCTCTTCTCCACTCAGGTTTTGACAGAACAAATAGTGATGAATGGGAAAGTGAGACACAAAACATAATCATGAATCTGGGTAAGCAGCTGAAAACTAGAAAAGGCAAGACCTCAGATTAACTGGTTAGGAAAATCGAACTTAGAACCAAAGCAAGTGTGAGGCTGACGGCCTTGAATCTAAACCTCACATTCTGTACGGTGTGGTGTCCTACAGAGAGGGGGGCAGGAGCCGTGCCAGTCCCTATGCCGCAGACCTGGGGGCTAATGAGCCACCTGGGCACAGGTGGAACGGCAGGAGGGTGGACATTTGCGGGCCATGCCCTCTGCAAATGTGGTCTGATCAGTTTCACACTCTGACCAATCAGATCAGTGACTCTGTAACGGCCAGTGTCAAGAGGTCACCAAGTGGGTATAGCCTGAGTGCCTTTTCATGGGCTTTGGCTGGTGGGCAGGGGGTGAAGAATGAGGAAAGCGATTTTCTTGCCTTCTTTTCTCCTTTCCCAATAAAGACTGGAATCCATTTAGAGTCCCCTATCACTGGATTGACTCATTGGAAAAGACTCTGATGCTGGGAGGGATTGGGGGCAGGAGGAGAAGGGACGACCGAGGATGAGATGGCTGGATGGCATCACTGACTCCATGGACACGAGTCTGAGTGAACTCCAGGAGTTGGTGATGGACAGGGAGGCCTGGCGTGCTGCAATTCATGGGGTCGCAAAGAGACGGACACGACTGAGCGAATGAACTGAACTGAACTGAACTGAACTGATCACTGGATTCTTTAGCCCAGTTGGTTAAATTTTTTCTCAAGTCAAATCCTCATTTTAATTAAAAACTATAAATGATGCAGATCTTTATGAAACTTCTGCACTCCTTTCAGCTCCAAATCTACTGAAACCTGCTGTACACTGTGTTCTATCTGCGACTTCTCAACAAAATAGGAAAGGTATCTCACGGTATGATTACATTTGGTAAGAGCTGTGCATGGTGAGGAAGACAAATGCTTATGGTTAAAATTATTTGCTTTTTTTTTTTTTTTTTTGCTTTTTCTAACGAGTATAACAGGTTACAATTCTTTGGGTTATTAGAAGTTTAATCAAGATTCCCAGATGTTATGGTAAATTAATAACTTATGATTAAGTTTCTCTTGGCAATTAATGTCAGCTTTTAAATCAGTGTTTGTTACGTTTCATGTCACATTTACATTAAGTAATGAAATATTTGTTTATTGCACAATGTTCTTATGAATGCTCACAAGCACCCTCATTGACTATAAATCATTGCTCTGGAAAATATTTCTTCTCGTGAGAATACTGAGATATACGTGTTCACGGTGTAAGTCTGCAATGCCTGTCTGGCCCAATGTTCATACATTGTGTACACTAGAAAAGCAGGTGGTGCGGCGGGCACAGCATTGCACGCACTCTGAGCAGAGGTGGTTTTCACCCTCAAACGAATTGGACTGATGAACTCACAGGAAACACTGATTAGTTGGAACTGGGGGAATTTTTTTTCTAGTTATTCCTGGGATTTGTTCCATGAAAGTATTTTTTGGAATTGGCAGAAAAACCAATTCGTACAAAAATAAATGTCCTTTCTTTAACTGAAAGAACTAGGAAACGTCTTAATGTCTAATGTTTAAAAAGCACAAGAAAGCAAGAAGGTGTTCTGTTTCTTCCACACTGAACGAAGTAATTTCAGCTGTGGTTTGAGATGGGCCACCAAGGCGATTATGATATTGAGATAATTTAAATAACAGCAAACCTTCTGCTGAGGACAAAGTGAACCTGCGGTGTTTAGATGATCTTTGTGATGGATATACTGCTTGAGACTTTAAAAATCTACCATCTTGCCCCCAATACATGATCTTTTCCCTAACCTTGAAGAAAGTAACACATCAAAGTAGAGGGTCCCTCAGTGAATGAGTGACAGAACTCAGTCTGGTGCGGGGCTCTTCACTCTTGGGCAAAGGCTCTGCTGCACTAAGCCAGTGGTTTACAAAATCTTTGGGGCCACAGAAATCTGTCTTCAATGATATCTCATCAGGAAGCCTAATATTTAAAACAGAGTGGAGCTGGTGGATAATTCCAAGCCAGTTTCAGTGCCTCCATCAATTTTCAAAGTTCTTGCCAGGTTGCAAGAATTTCTAAGACAACTGATATTTCCCTACTTCATCTCCAAGAAATGGAATTCAAAGGACTTCTGAAAGCATCCTCATCTAAAGGTTTCATCACTACTGATGGACAGAACCATCGCCAGGCAGGTAAATACCACATACACTTCAGCAGACCCTGAACATGGGAAGCTCACATTGATGCTAGTAAATGGTAACAACTTCCATGCAGCTTGTATTACCTTCTACCTGGACATGTCCATCCATTTCTCTAAGTACTGGCCTTGCATTCTGGACCACACAGAAAAATATCAAAAGGGAAGCCTAGCTGAATCCCTCAAGATTCCCATCTCCTGATAAGTTAACACACCCTTTCTCAGACTCAAGAAAGGAAGAAATCCAGTATATATGAGCAGCTACTGAGGGCAAGGCATTTTTACCCAGATGGCTTTCGTATCTCACTTGACCTTGTGAGACATGTAGTTTTGTTCTCACTTTACAAAGGAGGAAATCAAGACTCAGAGCAGCTTCACAAACTGCTCAGACAACTCTGCTGATAGTTGGGATTTAGATCTGGGTGAATCAAATTCCAAAGCCCATGTTCCTCCCACCATCCCATCTCTGAGTCTCTCATTGCTGATACCTCTGATAAAATCCAGAAACAATACGCTGCTGGGCACAGGTTTTGTATTACTAGGTACCCTTTTTATTATAAAAGCCAGATCTCCTCAGTGAGCAGACCGCATGCATTTTGAAAGAGAAGAGATTCCTCGGTCTAATTCCCTCCTTCCAAAATGAAAACACTGCAAACCATTGCAATCTATATTTATGATACATGTTATAATATTTATCAACTTGAGGAACACTGAAGGGCATCACTAACAATCAAAGCTTTCTAAAACATCTCTTTCCATTCTATTACAGGATGGTCTGTATTCATAAGATCTATGGGTTTTTAGCTCAAATTTTGTTTGCTTAGAAGAAACAGTTACTCAGGTTGATAACACAACTGCCATTCATGTACAGAGTGATTCTTTGACAGAAAAGGAATACACATTTTTAAATACACTCATTGACTTTGCTATTCTTGAGTTTTCATGGCTATGGATGATTCTTTGCAAACATACTAGAGCTGTAATTTCTGAATGCACCAATGATGAATATCCCCTTACTGAATAACTCTTCCTGGAAGAGTTCCTAGAATTATATATCATTCAGTATTACAATATCAAGTACAGTTGCCCATACAAAAAGAGATATAATCATCTTTTTTCATTACCTGTAATTCTTTTGATCCATTTTTTTCTCTGCTCCCTCCTCTGTAAGTAATCTTAAGAGACAGGAAATCTGGGCTATTTTTTAGAGAATAATCACTTTTCCCCTCCAAGTTTTAATTTGCACTTGGCATTAAGTGACAATAGAAGATTGGTATCAAATAATAAGCCTGGAGAATGACTATACATGCACACACACAGAAGTTTGAATTTTAAAACAGATAATTTCCTCTTTTTCTGAAAGCAGAGTTTCTTTAGTTGGAAGAAAAAAAATCTGAATTTGCTCCACTCAAAATTTTCTCCTCCTGTCTTAGCTCCAGCTACTGTAACAAATTACCCCATGCTTTAAACAATAAATATTTATTTCTTACTGTTCTGGAGGCTGGGAAGTCTGAGAACAAGGTGCTAGCAGATTCCATGTCTGGTGAGAGTGCTCTTCTTGGTTTGTGCATATCTTTCTCCTTGCTGTATCTGCTGGAGAGAAGGGGAGGACTCTGGTCTCTTCTTCATAGGACATTAATCCCATCATGGGGGCTTGACCCTTATGACCTCATCTTACCCGAATTACTCCCAAAGGCCCTACCTCCAAGGCTCATCATACTGTAGGGGGAGTGTGTGTGTGTGTTAAAGCTTCAACATATGAACTGGGGAGAGCAAACATTCCATCCATAGCATTTCCCTCTCCCTTTCCATGTTTCACCTCATGTCCACACTGGACTCTGCAAAGCCAAATACAAAAGCCCCCATCTGCCCCACTGACGCATCTTTCTTGAGGACACCCCCTGTATAACAAGGTAATTTCCCCTTTTCTGTTTGTTCTAAGCACATAGCTTTGATGAACCAAACCAGCTACCCTCACACCCCACACCAGGCTCCAGAATAGTTCCCCTTCAAGACAATTGAATTCTGTATGTCCTCCAGTGGCCAGGGGAGGGGAGAGAAGAAAACTTGTAATAACAACAGATTTTTCATTTTTGAAAGGCCCCTTTTTGTTGCTAAAATATTTTATTTTCCCTGTAAAGAAAAAAATAGTCCAGTGAACATTTTCACTAAATTGGAAAATAATTTTCAACATTACAAATGAATTTGTGTTCATTTAACTTAGGACCAATAAATTAAGGATTATGTTTCTGAAGCAAACTTTGGTGTTTTTTTTTTTTAACTTTGGGTTTTAAAAGCTTGTAAAAGCCTAATTATTTGGGGATGCCAATGCAGAGACGTGGGTTTGATCCCTGGGTCAGGAAGATCCCCTGGAGGAGGAAATGGCAATCCTCTCCACTATTTTTGCCTGGAAAATTCCATGGACAGAGGAGCCTGGAGGGCTACAGTCCATGGGGTCACCAAGAATTGGACACAACTGAGGGAAGCACAACACACACAAGACAAGTTGCAACTCTACAGCCAGAGACTGCTAATTCGAATGTCCTGTGATGTTTCAGAAAAGGGCTGTGCTTTGCAGACCATCAGCAACAGAAAAAGTAAAAAACAAAACAAAAACAACCGGCTAGATCAGAATGACAAGCATCCAGCTGCATGAGGGTCGCTTAAAGCAACAGGGTCTGACTCAAAGTATAGGAGGGTGTTTCCAGGTCCTACCTGAATCTTCCCCTCTTTGTAGCTCCAGCCCTTAAGCAAGTCTGCCAGGCCTGGAGCTATCCAGAGGGAAGGCTGTCCCTGCCTGCTTGGACCCTGGACACTCAGAGGACAGACAACCCCTTCGAGGCCTCCAATCTGTATAGTGGCAGATTACACAGCAGATCTCAGGGGGGATGTTTGTAACAAGCAAACTGTTACTAACAATAGTTAGAAGATACCAAATTTTTAGATGATAAACATAAAAACAGTAAGCCTTCATCCCAAGTTACCCCTCCCAAAACACTTTGGTCCACTTGCACTCTAAGACACTCCTGAGCAGAGGAGAAAGTGGTGGGGCTTCAGCAGAGCTTCAGCAGACCTGCAGAGCTGCGCTTCACTTCTGGTCTGTTTTATCGATGCAGCAGCCTGCAGTCTGCACCCATGGGAGTAAGTCATTCCCCATCACAGGTGGTAGCAGAAGAAAAGATGCAACAGGTGATAAGACGCCCAGATGTCTGCCCTCTCTCCACACAGTGGCTTTGCAACGCTGAGGTTTCTGCTATGAGGCCACAAATACTTGTGTGGTAAGAAGCAGCTAAAACCCAAGGAAAGTTTACCCCCTAACTCCTACCACTTAATTACCCTAGAGAATTTTAGTGGAAATGTAATCAGATTAAGCTGAGGTTCTAAAGGAAATTATAGGTGCCCATGTTGCCAACTGGGAATTTACACACCAGTTTGGAGTGGCCTTTTGGATCTGTCCCTGAGCTATTTTTCTACTGAATACTCTCGTTATAGGAACAGCTCACCTTATCTGAAGAAGAAATGATAGTATATTATTGTCCTGACAGAGAATAGCTACTTAGAGTTTCTTATAGCCACTCTTCTTATAAAGCAAGTACTGCCTTAACTTTTCTATTTGTTTATTGATTTGGAATTTCATGCATTTCATTGGCTTAAAGCAGAGCATCTCCATATTGTAAACCAACCCATGAAATCTACAGTTTATTGCACATTTTGTAAGAAGTGAAAATTTTCATGCCCTTTACTCAATGAGATGAACATGTCTTCATTTGAGATAAACACTGAATCTAAGGCAAAAATGAGACTGAAGACGATGGACCTGGACATTTAGCCTGATCTTTGTTTTGTTGTAGAGGAGTGGCTGGGGGCGGGGGGAAGGTCTCACTGGTGCTGACTCAGAGAGCTTTGACACTTTCAGTGGTATGACTGCAGTTCATGTGGAAATCCATTTGCAGGTAGAATCCTGCTTCACTCCACAAAGACGGCATTCTCTGCTCCCCAAAGCAGCTTCCCCTCTGGTGGTCATGGAAGCCTCTACAAACACACGTTGCTGACCAGAGTTTCATCCTGCAGGGTGAAGCTAGCCCCACTTACAGCTGCTGAGCCCTGGGACCTGCTCCACGGGCAGGAAGATTGATCACGAGGTAAGATCACGGGTGAGTCAGGAGACAAGGAAATTCAGAAACCAAAGTCAGGAGTGATTGTGCACAGAAGAGGAAGCCAGCTGCACCTGGCAGTCTGCTACCAAATCAGAAAGGGCTGTAATGGAAAACGGATGCGTTTACAGAAAATCCATCTCCCGTCCTCCCCTGGCCAGAGCCGCTGCCCTCTTCACAGGGAGTCAGCGTATTAAGTTTGGCAGCTCTCGTAGAGCTTGCCATGCCAGGGAGGTTATTAAAACTGAACTGAAATGGTTTCATAACTCGGACTGGAAACAAGAGTGAGGAAACTGCTAACACCAAAGTGACAGACCAGAACGAAATGGAGCTAGATTCGTAGGCTCTCTGGCTCATGTTTCAGGAGGTTCCACGTGTTAAAATAGGCTGAGAAGTTAGCTAAATAAAACAAAGTGCCAAGCGAGACATTTAACACCCTTGAGAGGGGGCTTACCAATGAGAGAATTCCGTGATTCGCCATGTTGACCAAACTGTACTGATGGGAGTCTGAAGACAAGAATAATTATAACCACATCCCCTAAAATATCTGTCACATGTGAGGGACTTCTCCCTTGCCCAGTGCTCCTCACTGATTCGAAGGATCTCAAAGATATTTTCTGGTTCTCAAGGATAGAGTACCAGAGATTGAAAGAGCAGATGACTGATGTGTTTTACCGCCACATATTATAGTCATTAAGAGTGTAGGCCAACAACTTCTTGGAAGGACATACTAATTTCAGAATTTTACAATTTAAAACACTTGCTAAAATTGTGGAGGGTCTGATGTTAGCAGAGTGGTAGTTCAGGAGAGCCATCAGTGGGCTATACTTATTTTTCCAGGTGGTCTTATGTGTGTCCAAATAAAAGTTATTTCTGCAAAAATATCAGCTATCATCTCTGGGAGGACCTAAGTTGAGGAGCAGCAAACAGCTTTCATGTTTGAAGCCAAAAAATGTTTTCAGGCCCATTGAAAAGGGTAGTCACAGGCTTTATCCATGAGAATATATGGAAAGGTCAACTCATGCCAGCGCAATTCAGAGGAGTGAAAAGCCTGGGTCTATAATATCAGTGCCCGTGACCAAAAATGGTGGAAAGAGTTTTAATGAAGAAGATAGGGAATGTCAGAACAAATGGTTAAAATCTAATTTTCCTTGTGGCTTTTAGGACATTTCCATGACTATTTTTGTTCATTTCAAAAATAGGCATTTCTTATATTGACATCCTTTTCCACGAGCTTTTATTTGCCTCTCATTCAATAGCAAATCTTGGTGGCTCCACCTTCAAAATATATCCAGATTAAAATATTTATCAGCACAACAACCCTATGGTGGTCAAGTATGATCATATCTCACCTGGAATATTGGGGAAGTCCCTTATCAGGTCTCGCCTTACCCGCCCTGTCCTCCCTGTGGTCATTTCTTAATGCAGCATCCAGAGTGATTCACAGACATAGAGGAGCTCTGTTCAAAAACTCACCAGTGGGAGAGGATTTGGGGAAGATGGTAGAGTAGGGATCACCAAAACTCTGTTTCCCCATCTAGACAACAATTGCACTGGAAGAACTTGTCTGATGTAACTACTTTGTAACCCTGGAGTCTATTTAAGTCTTTCAACTTCCATGGGAAGGCTTGAACAGTAAATTGTGGTTAATTCTGATCAGCTTCAGTTCATGCTACAGTACCATCCTCCCTTGCCCCCAACTGTATGGCAGACAGCTGTGCATGGGTTTCTGGAGCAGCTTGCACACAGCTTGTAGGAGCCAGGGCGGGCAAAATGCATCCTGTCTGCCAAATATCAAGCATCTGTTCTCTAACTGCTGCTTCTGATCACAGAGATGCAAAGAGGAGAGATCCGTTGTTGCTATATCTCCACCCCATGGTTGCAAGCCCTCTTCCCCTTTGGCTAAAGTAACTTGTAGGGGATTTAAAGGACTGGAACACATCCCCCCTCATTATTCTCCTTTGTTAACTTTTGGAAATCAAACATTAAGGCTAGGATATTCAAAAACGATATCATATATGGGGAAAATTAGAAAGTAACTATATATAATGAGGGAACGGCATAGGCTCAGAAAAGACCTGAGATGATCTTAAGTTTATACCAGGATGATTCTTGGCATAAAGCCAGACTACAACAGTTGAAAAAAACAAACAAACAAAAAAACCCAGAAACCATAGCAAACCCCAGTAAACCCAGGAGAAAGGAGACAATATAGTTTCCAGAGTTCCAACATTATTTTATTCAAATGTCTATTTTTCAACAAAAACTCAAAAAGCAAACAAAAACAAGAAAGTATGACCCATTCAAGAGAAAGAAATAAGTCAAGACAAACTGTCCT
The DNA here is from genome assembly GCF_016772045.2 of Ovis aries. Taxonomy (NCBI): domain Eukaryota; kingdom Metazoa; phylum Chordata; class Mammalia; order Artiodactyla; family Bovidae; genus Ovis; species Ovis aries. The sequence continues at coordinate 20,442,230 of NC_056063.1, read as the reverse complement.
TGAAACCGACAGCAGTTGTGCTAGACAAAGCCTTTGAATCATTCATCTTAAAGATGTTCAAAGGTTGAAAGGGAGGTGTAGAGAAAGTCAAGAAAAGGATATGTGAAAAATGAAATATCGGTAAAGAGGCAGAAAACCTAAAAATTAACCAAAAAGAAAATTGGAACTGTAAAGTATAATACCTGAAACAAAACCTTCATTAGAGGGATTCAAAGGCAGATTTAATCAGTCAGAAGAAAGAAAAGGGTGAAGTTGAAGACAGGACAAGCAAGGACAAGAAAACTGTTGAGTCTGAAGAGTAGAAAGAAAAGGGAGTGAAAAAACAGTGAACAGAGCCCAGAGGATCTGTGGAATGCTATCATGTGGACCTAAATATGCACTATGGGAGTCCCAGAAGAAGAGAGAGGGTAAAGTGCAGAGAGAATATCTGAAAAAAGAATAGCTTAAAAACTTCCCAAATTTAATTAAAGACATGAATTTAAACACTAAAGGAATTTAATGAACTTCAGGTAAGATGAACTCAAAGAAACCCACAGAGATATATTATAATCAAATAAAGAGAATTTTGAAGGCAGCAAGAGAGAAGCAACTCATCACATGAAGTGATTATCTCAGTAAGACAATCAGTAGGTCTCTCATCAGAAACTTTGGCAGAAGGCAGTAGGCTGATACATTAAAAATATCAGAGCAAAAAAGCTCTCAACCAAGAATCCTATATCCAGCAAAACTGCCCTTCAAGAGCAGAGGAACTAACATAGTCCCAGATAAATAAAAGCTGAGAAAGTTCATTACCAGTAGACCTGCCCTGAAGGAAATGCTCAAGGGAGTCCTGCAGGGTTAAACAAAAGGACATTAGAAAGACTAGAAACTGTATGAAGAAATAAATGTCTCAATAATGCAAATAACTGTAAACACATGAGTAATTATAAAAGCTGATATTACTGTAACCACTGTAACAATGGTGTCTGCATGTGTGTGCTAAGTCCATTTGGTGTTTTCTACATGATTCAAGAGACTTGGATTTTTTAAAAAAATTATTAGTCTAAAACTAGACTATTGAACATTGATTTGTAACCTTACATTTTGTTCTCTACATAATTTTAGACATTCATTCATTTAAAAGATTTATTAAATTATGTTTTGTGCACACACATATAAAGATGTAATCTTGTGACACCAACAACTGAAAGGAGTGGGGACACAGTTGTAAAGGAGTAGGGGTTTTGCATGTTAAAAATTATTAAACTATTAAACTATTACTGTGTTAAAAAACTATTGTTGAAGTTAAGCTGGTATACATTCAAATTGGAGTGTTATAACTTTAGGATGTTAAATGTATTTCCCAAACTGAACAGAAAATAGCTGTGTATATACAGAAAAGGAAGAAAGGAATTATTTCACTATAAAAAAATCAAGTAAACACAAAAGAAGACAGTAATGCAGAAAATGAGGGGGAAAAGCTAGAAGGCAAGTAGCAAATGACAGAAGTGAGGCTTTCCTTATCAGTAATTAATTTACATGGAAATAGATTAAACACTTCAGTTAGAAAATAGAGATTGGCAGAATGGATAAAAACATATGATCCAACTATGTTCTGTCTGCAGGAGACTCAGCTTAAATACAAAGATGCAAATTACACTGAAAGTGAGAGGACAGAAAAATATATTCCATGCAAATAGTAACCAAAAGAGAGCAGGGGTAGCTATACTAACGTCAGAAAAAATAGACCTTAACTGAAAAAGTTTTCAAGAAACAAAAAAATGACATTTTTATATTAATAAAAGTTTCAATACAACAAGAAGTGACAATTACGAACGCTTCTGCATCTAATACCACTCCAGTACTCTTGCCTGGAAAATCCCATGGATGGAGGAGCCTGGTGGGCTGCAGTCCATGGGGTCACGAAGAGTCGGACACAACTGAGCGACTTCAGTTTCACTTTTCACTTTCATGCATTGGAGAAGGAAATGGCAACCCACTGCAGTGTTCTTGCCTGGAGAATCCCAGGGACGGGGGAGCCTGGTGGGCTGCCGTCTATAGGGTCACACAGAGTCAGACACGACTGAAGCGACTTAGCAGCAGCAGCAGCATGCATCTAATAACAGATTAGCAAAATATATGAAGTGAAAACTGAAAGAATGAAAGGAGAAATATCACTACAATAATAGTTGAAGACTTACATACCCTACTTTCAACATTGGATAGAAAAACTAGACAGACAATAGTTATCTTAACACAATAAACCAACTAGATCTAACAAGCATACACAGAATACTCTATCCAATAACAACAGCATACCCTTTCTTCTCAAGTGACATGGGACATTTTCCAGGACAGACCATAGGTTAGGCCACACATTAAGTCTCAATAGGTTTAAAAAGACAAATATGTGAACTTTCCAGGTGTACTTCTTCTGTTGTTCATTTCAAACTTCATCCCATTGCGGTCAAAGAAGATACTTTATATATCTGTCTTAGGGTTAAGGTAGAACCTTTGGCCAACCCAATACTTAGGAACTGACTTAACCAAGGAAGTGAAAGACTCACATAACAAACTACAAAACATTTCTGAAAAAAATTATAAACATAAATAATTGGAGACATATTCTATGTTTATGGATTGAAAGACAGTATTATTAAGATGTCAATACTACCTAAAATCTGTTTCTGAAGGAGATCAAACCTGGGATTTCTTTGGAAGGAATGATGCTAAAGCTGAAGCTCCAGTACTTTGGACACCTCACGAGAAGAGTTGAGTCATTGGAAAAGACTCTGATGCTGGGAGAGATTGGGGGCAGGAGGAGAAGGGGACGACCGAGGATGAGATGGCTGGATGGCATCATGGACTCGATGGACGTGAGTCTGAGTGAACTCCGGGAGATGGTGATGGACAGGGAGGCCTGGCGTGCTGCAATTCATGGGGTCACAAAGAGTCGGACATGACTGAGAGACTGAACTGAACTGAACTGACTACCCAAAGTCAGCTACAGATTCAGTGAACTCCCTATCAAAATCCCAATGACATTTTTGCAGAAATTGAAAAACCCATCCTAACATACATATGGAATCTCAATAGCCAAAACAAACTTGAGAAAGAAGAACAAAGCTGGAGAACTCACACTTCCTCTTTCCAAAACTTACTGCAAAGCTCAAGTAATCAAAACAATGTGGTACTGGCATAAAGACAGATGCAAACACCAATTAAACAGAACAGAGAGCTCTCACATGTATCGGCAAACGATTTCTGATAAGGCTGCCAAGACTATTCAATGAGGAAAGGACAGTCTTTTCAACAAAAGGCGCTGGGAAAACTGGATATCCACATACCAGAAAATGAAGCTGGATCCTTATCTAACACCAATATGCAAAAAATTACTCAAAGTTGATCAAAGACTTAAGTGGAAATACTAAACTATAAAACTCTTAGAAGAAAACATATAGCAAAACTTAAAGACATTGAGCTTGGAAATGATGTCTTAGACATGACACCAAAAGCAAGATGACAAAAGAAAAAGCGGACTTCATGAATATTAAAAAATATTGTGCATCAAAAGACACTATTAGAAACTTTCCTGGTGGTCCAGTGGTTAAGAATCTGTCTTGCAATGCAAGAGACATGGATTCGATCCCTGGTTGGTGAACTAAGACGCCACACGCTTTCAGAGAGCACATGCCACTAGAGACCCAGTGCAGCACAATGAAGAGCCTGCGTGCCACAACTAAGATCCGATGCAGCCAAGCATATGTTTTAGGAAGACACTATTAACAGAGTAAAAAGGCAACCCACAGAATGAGAGAAAACACTTGCAAATCATATATCTGATAAGGGACTAATATCCAGAATATACAGAAAACCGTAAAACTGAACAATAACAAAAATTTCAAGAATAGGAAAAGATAAAGACTTGAATAGATAGAGACTCTTTGAAGAAAAAAGATATACAAATGACCAATAAGAGTATGACTAGATTCTCTGCATCAGCAATGCTTAGGGAAATGCAAACCTAAAGTACAGTGAGATACCACCTCACATTCATTATGGCGGTGTCTATCCAAAACAGAAGAGGACAAATGCTGGTGAGAATATGGAGAGTTTGCAGCCCTTTGCACTGTCGGTGGTACAGGCACTATGGAAAACAATATGGCTATTCCTCAAAAATTAAAAATAGAATTACCATATGTTGCAGCAATTCTTCTTCTGGGTATATGCCCCAAATAATCGAGAGTAGAGTCTGTACCCCCATGTACACCCATATTCATAGCAGCATTAGTCACAATAGTGGAAGCAACTCTGGAGTCCATAGAAGATGAATAGATATCTGATATATGCATACAATGGAATATTGCTTAAAGAGGTAGGAAGTTCTGACACATGCTACCATATGAATGAACCTTAAGGATACTGTGCTACATGAAATAAGCCAGTCACAGAAAGACAAATACTGTATGTTTCCACTTACAGGAGATATTTAGACTGCTGCTGCTGCTGCTGCTGCTAAGTCGCTTCAGTCATGTCCGACTCTGTGCGACCCCACAGGCAGCAGCCCACCAGGCTCCCCCGTCTCTGGGATTCTCCAAGCAAGAACACTGGAGTGGGTTGCCATTTCCTTCTCCAATGCATGAAAGTGAAAAGCGAAAGTGAAGTTGCTCAGTCGTGTCCTACTCTTAGCGACCCCATGGACTGCAGCCTACCAGGCTCCTCCATCCGTGGGATTTTCCAGGCAAGAGTACTGGAGTGGGGTGCCATTGCCTTCTTTGATACTTAGACTAGTCAAAGTCATAGAAACAGAAAGTACAGTGGTGGTGTCAGGGGTCCGAGGGGGGAGGAGAATGAGGAGTCAGTGTTTAGTGGGTACAGAGTTTCAGTTTTACAATATGAAAAGAGTTACAGAGATGGATTGTGGTTATAGTTGCACAATATGATGAATGTATTTAATACCGCTGAACCGTACGTTTAAAATTTGTTAAGATGGTAGATGTTAAATGACATGTATTTTACCACAATAAAAATTACTTTTAGAAGCGTCTCTGTTGACTAACACTTCACTCAGGGTAAAAGTCATCAAGACCCCACATCAGTGAGTCTCATCTCACATGGGTATCTAAGTCATCTGCTGCTGCTGCTGCTGCTGCTGCTGCTGCTGCTAAGTCACTTCAATTGTGCCCAACTCTGTGCAACCCCATAGACGGCAGCCCACCAGGCTCCCCCATCCCTGGGATTCTCCAGGCAAGAGTACTGGAGTGGGGTGCCATTGCCTTCTCCATCTAAGTCATCTAAGGAACTTTAAATTCTATGCATGCCTGTGCTACGTCTAGCAGTTACGTTTGAATTGGTCCAGGGTAGGATCCAGGCAGAACCTGGTTCCTGTCCAATCTCATTTCCAACTACTTTTCCTCTCACTGCAGGTGCGCTAGCCTCTAAACACTTCCTCCTCCAGCCTCACATGTCTCTCACATGCCTTTCCTCCTGTGTCACTCCTCCTTGAGCTGACACTAAGTGAGTATCTGTTAAATGAGTAAATTATTCTAATTCATGCAACATGGTAAGTAAGGCGTGACTGATTTTGGATGTCTGTCCCACTGATATATATATATATACTCTCCGTTGGGCATTTAAAAATTTTCAGGCTGTTTTAGAAACGGATCCACTGCCTAAATTCAGAGAATTGGAATGAATACTGCCCTGTCCTCACCATTTTTAGAGTTGAAGAGACCCTGCTAGGCTATTTCTACTCAGTGCATTGTTTTAGAAACAGTGATGAGAGGAAAGAGCAACCTCATGACAGCTGACCACAGCGAGGGATTTTCTTTAGGGTCTCATTCATACTGATTTTCCACTGTATCCCATAAGATGTCTGTGAATGATAAATACAGAAAAGTTTTCATTAAAATGTCTATTGGAGTATAATTGATTTAACACATTGTGTTAGAAAAGTTTTAAATCACAGACCTTAGGAACACGCATCCTGATTCCCACAGCCCGGAGAACCCTCAGCAGCTACATTCTCCAATGGCAAGGGTTCCCTGGACTGAGAAGCATTGTATTACCTACCTCCCTAATTGAACCTGAAAGTACGGAAGACCCAAAGGGCCAGTTACTTAATTAAGATCACACAGTTAAATCCTGGAATTAAAACTGGAATTTGGCCCCCAGCCTTTGGGTGCAAGGCTTTCCCTGTATGCCTATTCTCTGTCCATAAGCACACGCAAAGTCCTTATCCCATTAAACACTCCACATCACCTCACAATTTCTGATTTCACATTATTGCATGAAATCAACAGCAAGGAGGGTGACACTAAGGAAATTACCTATAAGCTTTTCAAGCAAATATCCATTTTCTGATGATGTGTTGGAATTTCTGTAGAAACATTCATCGAGAAATCAAGTTATCTATTAATAAAATACTCAGTAGGGTGACAGTCATGAAGTAGGGCTTGTCAACAAACAGTGGACACACTGAAGGCACAGTTCTGACCTTCAATGGGAGAATGAGTGAATAAATTGTAGCACTATTTGAATCAAGGACTCTTTTGCTGAGTTTAAATCAGTGAAGAAGTACTTGATTGATTTCAGAAGACAGCCGTCCATAGCTCATGTTAAGGGAGAAAAGCAACTGGAGTCATGTCCATAGTATACCACCTTTAATCAAATAACAAATCCTTTAATCAAATCCTCTGTGTATACTTACATGAGTGTGGAAAAAGTTGTGGGGATATACACAGCAACTGTTAACACTGGTTTTCATAGGCATATGGAAATGAAGGAAACCCAGGGAAGGTTATTCACTTTCTCTTAAGGCAAGGTCTAGGCCCCTTTCTCCTCAAGCAAGTTATTCTATTTTGAGTTCCAAAAAGTTGGGTGAAAATCATCCATCAGTGAAAAACCAAAGCATTTTAGCTGCTTCTTTTGAAGAAGAATAGTAATTTCATTAGGTGGACAGAGATGCAAAGAAAAAGTCAAGAAGATATTAATTGTCATGAATGAACAGATCTAAATCCCCACATGCTGATGGAGTCAGCTCCCACTGAGAGAAATTGGTGGGGGGAGGGGGACAGAAAAACACATAGCCAATGGGGAGTTAACAAGACTCTATCCAGAAAGAAAAGTAATTCAGGTAAGATCACATGAGAACCCTAACCGCAATTTAGAGATGGCAGTGCAATAGTGCATCCAAATTTAAGGACTGGATGAGATGATTTTGAGTGGAAGCTTTCTGGCAAGGCCCACAAACATCCACAGATAACAGTGACTTGAAAAAATCTCAAAGAAACAGGTCTGACAATTACTACAAATAAACAGCGGAGGAGAAACACTGTCTTATCTTCTGAAGGGATGTGTCAAAGCTGCCTTCAGGTTTTCTCAGAAAGAAAATGTATAAAAATTATAATACTGAGGTTAAGATTCTTTCATTCTTTCACAAAAATTATTAAACACTGACTAATGGCCAGCCAGTATTCCATGTGCAGTGATACAGTGATGACTAAGACAAAACTCCTGGCTTCAAAGAGTAACCATTCTAGTTCATGATACTGATAATAAGCAAACAAATAACATGACTGACAGGTTAACAAAAAGAGATGCTATGGAGCACAGAGGCAGGCTAAAGGAATAGTAGTGGATAGGTCCCACTTTAAACAAAATGGCCAGGAAGGATCCCTGACGAACTTAGAGCAGAGGCATGAATAAACTGAGAAAGTAAGTCATGTGAAGTTTTAGGGAATAGTGTTGAGGGCAAAGGAAACAGGAAGCACAAAGGCCTGGAGAGGACCAGATTGGTGTGTGAGGAGTAGCAAGCAGGCTACAGAAGACTAAGCAAGGTGCAGCGTCATAGGAGATTAGGAGTGGCCTCTAGGCCAGGGGAAGGAATTTAGACCTATTTTGAATGTGGTGGGAAGCCACAGGGCGGCTTCGACGAAATAGTAACGAATGTGAGTTAGTTTTAAAAGATCGTTCTGGTTGTAATATGAAGGACAAATTGTAGAGGAATATAAAGGAGCTGGCAGATTGGTGGGAAAGCTTTTGCTTTGGTTCATAGTGGCTTTAATTAAAGTGGTGAGAGACTGCTCTACTTCTTCCCAGAGCTTTGCATGCTAACAGGTGATAGAAAAGGTTTTGCTACTTTTTTTCTGGAACAGGCAGTGTCTGCTCATTTTATACTTGCTTAACTAAGAGGGCTTCACCCAGAGACTCCATGAAGAACAAAGCAGATTGAACTCAAAGTGATTTTTTCTTACTTCTTCTAGATTGGAAAGCAGCTGGCAACTTCCCTGTTGAAACATTTTCTTTACTTGGTTTTCAAAATCACTGCAAACGGTGACTGCAACCATGAAATTAAAAGACATTGGCTCCTTGGAAGAAAAGCTATGACAAACCTAGACAGCATATTAAAAAGCAGAGACATCACTTTGCCGATAAAGGTCCAGACTGCCAAAGCTATAGTTTTTCTGATAGTCATGTATGGATGTGAGAGTTGGACCATAAGGAAGGTTGAACGATGAAGAACTGATGCTTTCAGACTGGTGCTGGAGAAGATTCTTCAGAGTCCCTTGGATAAATTTTCTGAGCACGAGTCAAGATGGAAACTCCTAGATGAGGGAGAGAAAGGAAAGTGCTAAAGGGGAATTTTCTGCAACTCTAGAAAGTAAGCGAGGCTAAGTGTGTAAAAAGTTGACTGGAAGTGATGAAGATACAGCAAGGAGATCAAGTCAGTCAATCCTAAAGGAAATCGATTCTGGATATTCACTGGAAGGACTGATGCTAAAGCTGAAGCTCCAATACTTTGGCCACCTGATGCAAAAGAACTGACTCATTGGAAAAGACCCCGATCCTCAGAAAGATTGAGAGCAGGAGGAAAAAGGGGTGACAGAGGATAAGATGGTTAGATAGCATCACCAACTCAATGCGCATGAGTTTGAGCAAGCTCCAGGAGATAGTGTGAAGGACAGGGAAGCCTGACATGCTGCAGTCGCAGAGTCAGACCTGACTTGGTGACTGAACAACAAAAACACAGACTCACGCAGTGCCCCATCACACTCACACAGTGCTCCGTCACACTCACACAGTGCCCCATCACACTCACGCAGTGCCCCATCACACTCACGCAGTGCTCCGTCACACACTCTAGAGCCAGACCAGTGCACAGTTGGCAAAGGAAACCCAGGAAGAGGACAGCAGGAGGCAGAGAGAGGGGCTGGGTCCCCCTCAGCCCCAGGCTGTAAAACTGCAAGACTTCTGTGCAGTCTTAATTCTTAGAGAATTGACATTTCATTTTATTAAGAGGTCATGGTACAGCTTACATATCTTTTTTCAGAAATGAGAGAAGAGCATTAATTTTACTCCTTATTCTTGCCTTGTTTTCTCCAAATACACCTGTATAGTTAGTGAACTGCAAAATAATCACATAGACCCAAGGGAATTGAAGTCCTAAAGGAATAATTCAGAAAATAATTATATTTGCACTGTAATTTTTCCAAATTCTTCTTAGTTCCAATTTTGCCAATATATCTAAAGTCGGACTGTTTTAATTAGGCAATATGATCCATTGTAGGTGATTGATCTAGGAAGTGGATTGTGAATCTGTCTTTTTTTAAGTAGCACATTTATTGTATTACACCTGCCAGGTTAAAAGTTCAGAGGGGTAACCTTACAACAGAGGGACCTCTGAGCTGGGAGTGTGGGTCATAAACCCAGTCTTACAACTGGGAAAAGTACTTTAAACTCTTTTCCACTTGCTCATCTATAAATTAGAATAACAACCTGTCCTACCTACTCCACAGAGTTGGATAAATTTTCTGAGCACGAGTCAAGATGGAAACTCCTAGATGAGGGAGAGAAAGAAAAGTGCTACAGGGGAATTTTCTGCAACTCCAGAAAATGAGCGAGGCTAAGTGTGTAAAAAGTTGAATGGAAGTGATGAAGATACTGGAACTACTGCTGGAGAAGCAGGAGGCCCAATGGGCAGGACAACAAGACACTTGCTTTTTAAGACAGAATATGCTTCTTTTTGGTCCTAACTGGCTGTTCAACTTCATCAGAATAAAAAACAAAACGTCTCAAACCCTTAGAAACTCCAAATGTTCATAAACTCTCTCCCATGTGGTCCTACATCCCTTCCAGAGGTTGTCACGGTATCTGTTTGGGACGATCCTTCTAGAATATCCCTAGGCAGTTACAATAGTATGTGTATGTATAACTAAATTAAGCATCTTAAACTTTACTGCAGGAATATAGATGTTGTAAGTAAATTGTTTTAATAATCTAAAACCACACTAAGATTTCTGGGATATCTTAGATCTTTTGAAACAATTTTAACTCTGAATTTTGGTTATTTCCATGGCAACTGACTCCTGTATGCTTGCCCGGAGAATTCTATGGACAGAGGAGCTTGGCAGGCTATAGTCCATGGGGTTGTAAACAGTCAGACACAACTGAGCGACTAACACTTTCACCTTCCATCATTTTAATTATAAGAACATATTGAGTGCATATTCATGACCATCAGCATTTTAATTATAATTTTCCTCAAGTTGATTATTTTCTCTAAATTGAATTCTATTACCTATTTTTAATATATGATAAATTGTCTATACAATGCAGTTTCATTTTCATATTTTGCATTTATGTTAGAAAGTTATTGGGATGAGAGTTAATTACTTTCCTTTTGCCTTTTCACCTTTTCAAGGTTTTGTTCACTGATTACTTTTTGATCTATTGTATTTTGTATTTTGTGAATTTTGTTCTGTATCTTTTATTTTTATAAAATCCAACTTTCCTGTGTCAAGCTTTGCATACCCAAAATTTACCAAGATTTTACTTTTCCTATCCATATTTGGCAACAAAAAATTTCATGTCATGCAATTTTGGCCTTTGTCAATGCTGTTCTCTATTGATTCTTTTCATCAGCAATGTTTGTTATGAATGGAATGATTACTGTTTGCATTTCATTTTCAGATCATCCATAAGATAAGTGTGAGCAATTCCCTCTCCCTCGAGTTTCAGAATGGCTCAGTTGCTTAAATTATTCTGTTGTATAGCTCATCCTATCTTTCTTATTTTTCCTCTCCTTGCATACCACTGTGGGCCACAGAGCAAGCAATGAAGTTAAAAAGACATCTGAAATGCCCTGAGCTCCAAGCCAGGCTTTAGCAATACGTGAACCGTGAACTTCCTGATGTTCAAGCTGGTTTTAGAAAAGGCAGAGGAACCAGAGATCAAATTGCCAACATCCACTGGATCACCGGAAAAAAAAAAGAGTTCCAGAAAAACATCTATTTCTGCTCTATTGACTATGCCAAAGCCTTTGACTGTGTGGATCACAAGAAACTGTGGAAAATTCTGAAAGAGATGGGAATACCAGACCACCTGACCTGCCTCTTGAGAAACCTCTATGCAGGTCCAGAAGCAACAGTTAGAACTGGACATGGAACAACAGACTGGTTCCAAATAGGAAAAGGAGTACGTCAAGGCTGTATATTGTCACCCTGCTTATTTAACTTCTATGCAGAGTACATCATGAGAAACACTGGACTGGAAGAAGCACAAGCTGGAATCAAGACTGCCGGGAGAAATACCAATAACCTCAGATATGCAGATGACACCACCCTTATGGCAGAAAGTGAAGAGGAACTAAAAAGCCTCTGATGAAAGTGAAAGAGGAGAGTGAAAAAGTTGGCTTAAACCTCAGCATTCAGGAGATGAAGATCATGGCATCTGGTCCCATCACTTCATGGGAAATAGATGGGGAAACAGTGGAAACAGTGTCAGACTTTATTTTGGGGGGCTCCAAAATCACTGCAGATGGTGATTGCAGCCATGAAATTAAAAGATACTTACTCCTTGGAAGAAAAGTTATGACCAACCTGGATAGCATATTCAAAAGCAGAGATATTACTTTGTCAACAAAGATCCATCTAGTCAAGGCTATGGTTTTTCCTGTGGTCACATGTATGGATGTGAAAGTTGGACTGTGAAGAAAGTTGAGTGCTGAAGAATTGATGCTTTTGAACTGTGGTGTTGGAGAAGACTGTTGAGAGTCCCTTGGACTGCAAGGAGATCCAACCAGTCCATTCTAAAGGAGATCATCCCTGGGATTTCTTTGGAAGGAATAATGCTCAAGCTGAAACTCCAGTACTTTGGCACCTCATGCGAAGCGTTGACTCATTGGAAAAGACCCTGATGCTGGGAAAGATTGGGGGCCGGAGGAGAAGGGGATGACAGAGGATGAGATGGCTGGATGGCATCACTGACTCGATGGACATGAGTTTGGGTGGACTCTGGGAGTTGGTGATGGAGAGGGAGGCCTGGTGTGCTGTGATTCATGGGGTCGCAAAGAGTTGGACATGACTGAGTGATGTGACTGAACTGAACTGAACTGAACTGAGCTGCTACAAGAAAGAAGAAGCAACAATGACCTGAATGCATGCATAGAAGGAAATAACTGGGCATCTCTACATGCTAGCTGGCTGGTATATGAGGCTACAGTGAATCCAGAACCGTCCTATCTACTGCCATCTCCCCTGGCAGCACTAACGTGACAATGAAGTTTAGGCTGAAGTCTGGGACCAACTTATCCATCAGACACAGCAGTCTCTGTGCTAAGGCCGCAATACTTTAAGGACCTAGTAGAATGCTTTAAATTCTTTTACAATCCGATGGGAAAAATAAACTTTTAGGTTGAAGAAAAGGTTGATATATAGTACTGATATATTCTTCTTTATACCAATGCAGTGATAAAATATAACTTTTTTTCACTTTATTTATTATTTTTTTTAACTTTATTTTACTTTACAATACTGTATTGGTTTTGCCATACATCAACATGAATCCACCACGGGTGTACATGTGTTCCCAATCCTGAATCCCCCTCCTACCTCCCTCCCCATACCATCTCTCTGGGTCATCCCAGTGCATCAGCCCCAAGCATCCTGTATCCTGCATCGAACCTAGACTGGCGATTAGTTTCTTATATGATATTATACATGTTTCAATGCCATAAAATATAACTCTTCAAAATAAATTTAAAACATACTTAAAAAATATAATTTAAATTTAGTGGAGGGGAGAAAGAAATCTGCAAAAGTGAAAGTTCCTAGAGCCCATGAAGTCAAAATGTTGGCCTCTTGGCCTGTGTGTAGGCATGCTAAGTCGCTTCAGTTGTGTCTGACTCTTTGTGACCCTATGGACTGTAACCCTCCAGGCTCCTCTGTCCATGGGATTCTCCAGGCAAGAATGCTGGAGTGGGTTGCCATGCCCTCCTCCAGGGGATCTTCCAGAGATTGAACCTTAGTCTCTGATGTCTCCTGAATTGGGAGGGAGGTTCTTTACCACTAGGGCCAACTGGGAAGCCTGGCCTCTTGGCATAAGGGCATCAAATTGATACAGCAGCACACACCACCCACCTAAAGAGTATAAGAGGACTCGGGAACAAACATTTCATAACATGATAAAAACAAAGCTTGCCACTACTGCTGCTGTTGCTAAGTCGCTTCAGTCGTGTCCAACTCTGCGCGACCCCAGAGAGGGCAGCCCACCAGGCTCCTCTGTCCCTCGGATTCTCCAGGCAAGAACACTGGAGTGGGTTGTCATTTCCTTCTCCAAAGCATGAGAGCGAAAAGTGAAAGTGAAGTCGCTCAGTCCTGTCCGACTCTTCATGATCCCATGGACTGCAGCCCACCAGGCTTCTCCATCCATGGGATTCTCCAGGCAAGAGTACTGGAGTGGGGTGCCATTGCCTTCCAGTATTTTCTCATTTTCCTTCCAAGGGAAGAAAGCTCAAGTACCAGACTGGTTTAAGGTCAGATCCCTGGTTCTCCTGGCTCTGGCTGTCCCTACCACAGCTGGTCACTATATCCCATGTGTCTGGATCTAGCTTTGAACAGAGAAGCCCTAGAAGACCCATGTCTGACCAGCTGGGTCATGCTCAGAGACACCATGGTTTACAGGGATCTATCACTAGGTAGATCCTCTGGGTTCCCTGACTTCACCTTTGTATCTCAGCACCTGACACACGGACTCAGTCAATACTGAGAGACTCGCCTTCACTGCTCTAGCAGGAGGGGAAGCTGTACACACAGTTAACAGTTGTACCTGGGGCTTCTTTGGAGGTCCAGTGGTTAGGACTTCACACTGCCAATGCAGAGGCAATCCCTGGTCAGGAAAGGAGATCCCACATGCTGTGCTGTGTGGTCAAGGTAAAAAAATAATTATAAAAATAAAAATGAATATATGTATTGTTTCAGAAGAAGAATTTTCTCTGATCAAATTCTGGTAAGAATAAAAATGTGAGAGAACGAGATGGCAGAGGAGTAGGTGGACATGGAGTCTCTCTCTCTCCACGGATACATCAGGAACACACCTTCAGACACAGAAGTGCATGCAGAACACCAGCTGAGAGCGGACAGGAGTCCCTGACCAGCGTAAAGAATATACAGACCCATGCAAAACTCGGTAGGATGAAGGAACTAGAGGGAGAAACAGGAGTGTTAGTAGGACTGGGCCTGCCCTCAGCAGGTGGGGGAACTGAAGCAGGGGTCTGATCCCCACATCAGGGCAACTGTCTGAGTCAGAGGAGAAACAATTAAGGCTGAGAGTGAAACCGCTGATCTGTGGCAGCCTAAATGGAATGAGACTCAGACAGTCCTTGCCGCAGCCATACCTACCCCAGACAGGGCCGTAGATCCCCTGGAAGGCGCAGCGGCTGGGAGCTGGAGTTTAGGGATTGTGGAGCAATCCCAGGGCAAGGGCTGATGCTGACTGCAGAGAGATGGATTGAGGGGATGTGAGGGAAGAGAGTGTGGTGGGAAATGCCTGCGGAGGAAAGCCAGGCAGCCATGGAAGCTGGGCGATACTGCTGAGTCCCATGTAGGGGTGCAGCAATCACCATAGCCTCTCTCCCACCACAGGCCAGAATCCGCAGCTGAAGAACAGAAAGGCTGGCCCATCAAACACCGGACTCACTGAACTAGAGTAGGACCCCACCCAGGGTGCCCCTTTCAGTGCCTGTCGCTCAGATCTGTAGAGTAGGCCTTCATCCAGGGTGCCCCTTTAAGTGAGTGATGCGCCAAAGTACAGAGTAGGACCCCACCCAGGGTGCCTCTTTAAGTGCCTGACGTGCCAAACAACAGAGAAGGACCCCAGGCAAGGGAGCCCTCTAAGTGCCTGAATGGGTGGAGCTATGGAGAAAGACTGGCCAAAGAGGCCTTCTGATTGCCAGCTACAAGAGGCTTGAAAAAAGACTCTGATAGGGCCATAACTCCTGCGATAGAGGCAGTCCGTGTCCCTGCACACTTGGCGCCGCCAGGGTCCCCAAAAGTAAAGCAGCTGTGCTACCTTCACGCTCAGCTCTTATGGGGGCAGAGCTGCCACAGGCAAAAAAATTCTTGTGACTTTGCTCACAGGGTCGCTTCAGTAGTGTCTGACTCTGCGACCCTGTGGACTGTGACCTGCCAGGCTTCTCTGTCAGGGAGGGGTTTCTCCAGGCAAGAATACTGAAGTGCGTCGGCCAATACTGGTTGCCATACCCTTCTAGAGCACAATATTTCCTGCTGCCCTGGCTGCCAACGCCCCTGAGTACCTGGTGCTGCCAGAACCCCTGTGACCCATGCACCACCTCCACACGTGGCCCTCACAGGGGCAAACCCAAGTCCTCCAGGGCAGCCTCAGGAGCAAACCCCAGTGGACGACCCACATGCAGAGGTGGAAATAAAACCACAATTAAAACCCAGGGGGCAGTGTGGCTAAGGAAGAAGGCCCAAAACCTTCCCACCAGCTGTACAAGCTGCAGATTAAATCCACACGATCAACTAGGCAGAATCTGTGTCTATGGAATATATAAAAAGTCACTGAGAGCTCCCACAAAAGAAAACACACTAGTTCTAATAGCTGTGGGCATTGGAGGCAAGAACACAAAGGAGTAGGACCTGGGTAGGAAGAATCCATATTGTGAAAATGACTATCCTACCAAATGCAATCTACAGATTCAATGTGATCCTTATCAAATTACCAAAGGCATTTTTCACAGAACTAGAACAAAAAATTTCACAACTCATATAGAAACACAAAAGATCCAGAATAGCCAAAGCAGTCCTGAGAAAGAAGAACAAAGCTGGAGGAGTCAACCTTCCTGACTTCAGATTATACTACAAAATTACAGTCATCAAGACAGTATGGTGCTGGCACAAAAACAGAAATATAGACCAATGGAACAAGATAGAAAGCCCAGAAATAAACCCATGCACCTATAGATACCTTATTTTTTACAAAAGAGGCAAGAATATACAGCGGGGGCAAAGAGAGCCCCTTCAATAAAAGGTGCTGGGAAAACTGGACAGCTAGGTGTAAAAGAATGAAATTAGAACACTTCCTAATACCACACACAAAGATAACTCAAAATGGATTAAAGACCTAAATGTAAGACCAGAAACTATAAAACTCTTAGAGGAAAACATAGGAAGAACACTTGATGACATAAATCAAAGCAAGATCTTCTAAGATCCAGCTCCTAGAGTAATGGAAATAAAAACAAACAAAGTAAACCAGTGGGACCTGATTAAACTTAAAAGTTTTTGCACAGCAAAGGAAACTATAAGCAAGGTGAAAAGACAGCCCTCAGAATGGGAGAAAATAATAGCAAATGAAACAACTGACAAAGGATTAATTTCCAAAATATACAAGTAGCTCATACAACTAAATGCCAGAAAAACAAACAACCCAATCAAAAAGGGGGAAAAGACCTAAACAGACATTTCTCCAAAGAAGACATACAGATGGCTAACAAACACATGAAAAGATGGTCAACATTGCTCATTATTAGAGAAATGCAAATGAAAACCACAATGAGATATCACCTCACACCAGTCAGAATGGCCATCATTAAAAGTCTACAAACAATAGATGCTGGAAAGGGTGTGGAGAAAAGGGAATGCTCTTGCCCTGTTTATGGGAATGTAAATTGATACAGCCACTATGGAAGACAGTATGGAGATTCCTTAGAAAACTAGGAATAAAACCACCATATGACCCAGCAATCCCACTCCTGGCATACACCCTGAGGCAACCAAAATTGAAAAAGACACATGTATCCCATTGTTCATTGCAGCACTATTTACAACAGCTAGAACATGAAAGCAACCTATATGTCCATCGACAGATGACTGGATAAAGAAGTTGTGGTACATATACACAATGGAATATTACTCAGCCATAAAAAAGAACTCATTTGAGTCAGTTCTAATGAGGTGGATGAACCTAGAACCTATTATACAGAGTGAAGTGAGTCAGAAAGAGAAAGATAAATATCATATTCCAATGCACATGTATGGAATTTAGAAAAATGGTACTGAAGAATTTATTTACAGGGCAGCAGTGGAGAAACAGACATAGAGAACAGACTTATGGACATGGGGAGATGGGAGGAGAGGGTGAGATGCATGGAAAGAGGAACATGGAAACTTACATTACCATATGTAAATTAGACAGCCAACAGGAATTTGCTGTATGGCTCGGAAAACTCAAACAGGGGCTCTGTATCAACCTTGAGGGGTGGGATGGGGAGGGAGGTTCAAAAGGGAGGGGTATATGTGTACCTATGGCTGATTCATGTTGAGGTTTGACAGAAAACAAATTCTGTAAAGCAATTATCCTTCAGTAAAAAAAGAAAAAGAAAAAAATATGATTTCTTCAAAGGAAATATAAGGTACTTTCCTCTCATTATTTTTCTGTTGTTGGTTCATACCTTCCCTTCCCATCCCCTTTCCTCTCTGGCACTTCTTCTTCTCCCCTTCCATGAAGTCAGACATCTGGAAACAATTTTTAGGGGCATCAGAGCCCAGTGGGAATATGCTCCTTGCCTTCTGGGGTAGGTTATTCCCATTTCTTATAATTTCTCTCCTAAACCAAAGGATCCGAGTTTGACAATTTCTGCCCATATCTTGCAGCAACAACAGTTCCATTA
This sequence comes from Ovis aries, assembly GCF_016772045.2. NCBI lineage: Eukaryota > Metazoa > Chordata > Mammalia > Artiodactyla > Bovidae > Ovis > Ovis aries. Next base: position 20,424,280 of record NC_056063.1, on the reverse strand, counting down.
TTCTGCCTCCCTCTCTTTGTTCTTTTCTTTTAAAGGGCACAAGCTCTGAGTTCCCACCAATTTCAGCCCTGCTGGGACCCTCTGAAGCAATGGCCAAAAGCAGTCCCTATACAGTTAACTTTGCCAGCATACTCTCATTCTTTCCATGACAATGTCATTAAAGACATTCCAACTGCTTAAGACTCCCCTGATCTTCTAAATAATTTTATAACATAGATGTCACCTCAAAGTTATTCACCACTAGTCTTTGACTACATCATTACATGGCAATTTGACCTTTTCTTCCCCTAGTTGGAACCAGGAGCTTTGTTTTGTTCAATAAATAAATATATAGCTTCCCTTATAGGCAAGCGATAGGGAGACAGGGTGAGAGGGGGTTATACTGTCATTATGGAAATGTTTGCTTTTGAATCAAGATCAAATGGCTAATTTGGATGTACTATGGATTTGCAACCTGATACTGAGCTACCTACAGAAGTGCTTTGGAGTTTATATATCTGCACTTCTCAACAGAGGATGTGGTTAAACAACACTTCCAAAATAAGACAAAGGGTGCTTTACAGTAAGAAGGCGGAGGAATTGAAACCCTTGCCTGCAGTCAGTCATAATGAAAAATGGGGCAGCAGGTTTAGAAAATAATATGGAAGGTCCTCAAAAAAAATTTTTTTAAACCCTAAAACTACTAGGTGATCTAGCAATCCCACTTATGGATATTTATCAAAAAGAACTGAAATCAGGACACAGGAGTATTAGGACTCCTGTGTTCACTACAGCACTGTTCACAATAACCAGGATGTGGAAACATCCTAATTGCCAGCCAACAGATGAATTTGGTATTTATATACAATGGTATATTACTTAGCCTTAAAAAAAAAGAAGGAAATCCTGCCAGATATGACAACATGGATGAACCTTCAAGACATAAAATACATGAAATAAACCAGTCACAGAAGGATAAATATGGCGTGATTCTACTTATATAAGGTATCTGAAACAGACAAACTCAGGGAGTCAAAGAATGGAATGGTGGTTGCCAGGGGCTGAGGAGAGGAGGAAATGAGGAGCTACCATGAGGCTCACAAGTGAGAAGCATTCAGTTAAGCAAGATAAACAGGTTCCAGAGACCTACTCTAAAACATCATATCCTGATCAACATGCTGGAGAGAGTTTGGAGAAAAGGGAACCCTCTTGCCCTGTTGATGGGAATGTAAATTGATACAGCCACTATGGAGAACAATATGGAAGCTCCTTAAAAAACTAAAAATAGAACTACCATGTGACCCCAGCAATCCCACTAGTGGGCGTGTACCCTGATAAAACCATAATTCAAAAAGACATATGTACCTCAATGTTCATTGCAGCACTATTTACAGTAGCCAGGACATGGAAATAACCTAAGTGTCCATTGACAGATGAATGGATAAAGATGTGATACATATATAAATGGAATATTGGCTTGGGACTTCCTGGCATTCCAGTGGTTGAGACTCTGAGCTTCCACTGCAGATGAAGTGAAAGTTGTTCAGTCATGTCTAACTCTTTGCGACCCCACAGATTATATGGTCCATGGAATTCTCCAGGCCAGAATACTGGACTGGTTATCTCCAGGGGATCTTCCCAACCCAGGGATCGAACCCAGGTCTCCTGCATTGCAGGAAGATTCTTTACCAACTAAGCCACAAGGGAAGCCCAAGAATACTGGAGAGGGTAGCCTATCCCTTCTCCAGCGGATCTTCCTGCCCCAGGAATCAAACCAGGGTCTCCTGCCTTGCAGGCGGATTCTTTACCAACTGAGCTATGAGGGAAGCCCATAGCTTCAGTGAAATCACTGAATTAACTCTCAACTCTTCAAATCAAAACATTAAAATCAAAGTGTGTTTAACCACGTGACATTTCAGCAATATGGTTACTCATGCTGACTCAGCCACAAAAAGGAACAAAATTGGGTCATTTGTAGAGATGTGGATGGATCTAGAATCTGTCGTACAGAGTGAAGTAAGTCAGAAAGAGAAAAACAAATACCCTATATTAATGCACGTATGTGGAACCTAGAAAAATAGTACAGATGAACCTAGTCCCAGAGCAGGAATAGAGCACAGACGTGTGGACGCAAGGTGGGAAGGCGCGAGCAGGCTAAGTTGGGAGATTGGGTTTGACATATACAAACTCGCACGTATAAAGATAGGTCGTGGGAACCTGCAGTGTAGTACAGGAGCTCAGCTTGGTGCTCTGTGATGACCTAGATGGTGGCATGGTGGGGTGGGATGGGAGGGAGGTCCAAGAGGGAGGGGATATATGTATACATAGAGCTGATTCACTTTGTTGTACAGTAGAAACTAACACAACTTCATAGAGCAATTATACTCCAAAATTTAAAAAAAAAATGGAGTAGTCATAGCAGCTTATAATGGAAAGAACAAACTGAAACCACTTTCCCTCAGAAGTAGCTGTGTAAGAGAAGGCACTCCAGATTTTATGGACTTCTGCTGCAGCCCATTCGGTACAATTACTATCCCCTTGTGACAAGACAGTGTTTTAATGTGTCAACAGCTATGGTCTATTTCGAGTATTCCCTGTTAACCCATGGCCCTGCCCCATTTAGCCAGATAGATATGGATAATCTATTGCCCACAAAGGTCACAGCTGATTGTAGAGAACAGAAATTAAATGTTAATTCTTAGCTTTTAGCCTCAAAATCTGAGGTCCAGATGTGAGACAAGAGTTGAAAGATTACATGAGCAGAAAGAGCCAGTTTTCTGCCCACTGGATACTAGATACAGTTTCCTTGGGTGTGGGGGAGAACAGAGAATAAAAGGAAAGCAATACTAAGGGAGTTTAATAAGGGATATTTCATGCAGTTCATCTTCTCCTGAGGTCGAAATCTACGAGCAGAACATTGGAACTGCTGGCCAATTGGAGGACAGGAGAGTGGAGGACATCTTGCCTTGTTTCTGGAGTGAATCCCAGAAGAGCAGTAGGAGTGCAGAGCTCCTCCTCCCCTAGAAGAGGAGTAGGGGGACAGAGCAGCGCTAGATTAGGCTGGGCAGTTCAGTGGGCCTGGGCAGTGGGTGCTCAGACAGCTTCAGTGGTGAAGAAGAGCATCCAAGGGCGCTGGGCTCGGTGAGAGGCAGGGGACCTGAAGGAGCAAGTGAGATGCAGAATGATCTGATTGGACTTTGGCCAGAGACCAGATGAGGGAATAGAGCTCTTACGTATGCATATCTGCCAATGTCTGGACACCAATATGGCTAAGCATACAGTAGGAGATTTCCCATGGATAGAAGGCAAACAAGACTAGACACTTCACCTGTCCTCTCCCAATGCCCCGATGTGTTAAGGCACCCAGACTTGGAATACAATTCCACTAAGAAGGAGGAAAAGAAGTCAACAAGTCTACCATGAATTGACTTGGAAAATCCTTAAGTGAAACACAGAAGCATAAAATGACTGAGATTAAACTTCATCTTTCAGGCAAAGTAAAAGCTTGGGGCTAAATTTCCTTTGAAAATAATTATTGTCTTGTGAGACATTCTTTACCAGGAATGTATGCATCCTCTAGGAAAATGGGATGTTCTTCCTTGGAGAAAGAGAGATTGCAGAAAAAATAGATATAGAAGCATTACTGTAGCTCAAACAAAAGATGCAGAAAAACATTCAGTTCTCAAAATTCAGTTCATGGACTGAAATGACTTTCAATAGAGAGGTAAGAAGTAATAAACTGTTTTCGTGCAGCTCTGAAATTGTTTAATTAATATTCACCCTTAAAAATATTTTTTGAGGTAGTAGAGAATTAAAGAAATTCAATTCTAGACTAAAATTTTCCTTGTTCAAATCCTGGCTCATCTCCTTTAACTTTATGACATTAAAAACTTAATCTCATCAATAATCTCTCTCTTTTTTATTATGAAAAATTTTTTAAATCTGCAAGAATAGATGCAATAGTAGAGGATCCCCATGTACCTCATTTAACTTCAACAATTATTAACTTAGCCAATCTTATTTCATTTATGTTGTAATCCATTCCTCTACCCCATAGCATATTATTTTGAAGCATAGCCTGGAAAACATATCATTTTATTTGAAAATTTCAGTATATATCTTTAAAACATAAAGATATCTTTTAAAACAAATAAAACCAGGCTACTATTATCACATTTAAATTTTTTAAATAATTCTTCAACATCATCAACTATATAATCACTTTTTAAATTTATAATTACCTCAAAATTTAAATTTTTTGTAGTTTATTGTTTGGAATCATTTTCCAGATAATGTCCTTACACTGCAATTGATTATATATCTCTTAAGTCTCTTTTCATTTTCACATTCTGCTTTCATCTTTTTTTTCCCATGCAATTTCTGACTGAAGAAAACTGGACACTTGTCCTGTAGAATTTCCCACAGCTTGCATTGTGTTGACTGAATTCTTGGATGTTGTTTAACGTGGCCCTGTGTCTTCTGGGTTTCCTGTAATTAGATCTAGAAGAATTCTTCATGGGTGGTGTTAGTGCTTCCAACAGGTTACATATAATATTTGTTTGTCTCTCTTTTGGTGAAATTAGAAGCTGTTTATGCGCAAAGCCTAAGTTCATTAGGGGTTGCAAATTAGTAATATTCTAATTTTTATCTTCTTCATGTATTAGCAAAGAGTCTGGGACAAAGAAGCTGCTTGTTAAAAGCTACCTGCTTTTATAGGCAATTCAACATCAACTCAGAGAAATATCCATATACTAGGGGTAAGCCATGTTAAATAAACAAAATGGGAGCAGAAATATATTACTTAGGATTCATTATACAATGGCTATACACTTCACTGTGTTTGTGCAATTTATTTTTTTCAAATTCAAACCATCAGAACTGTCCAACCTTTCAACAAAAGAAGGCTATGCAGTTGGATGTGAGAACTGTTTCTCAAACTGTCTTGAAATGTTTGGGTTTGGCTCTTGAGAAGCCTTTGTTTACTCTGAGCTTCCTGCCCTGTTGCACATTTGTGTTGTGGCAAGAGGAAGAAATTTCATACAAAAATTGAAAATGAGTGGGATCTTTGGGATCCCATTGAATGGGATCTCCAAGATTCCTTAGAAAATGATGTGCTCTCTTCTAGAATTCACTAAAGAGTGGGTTACAGAAGAGAGCTACATTAGTCCTCTCAAAGTAGGTATTCATCTGAGTCATCTCGTGTTGATGCCTCTAGTGAGCCTCCATGTTTGTGATGTACATAAAGGAGAAACAGATCAAAGAAGTTTTGTTCTGTGAACCATTGCAAACAACTACAAAGGAACTGATGAGTTCAGTCTTGTCAGTGCCTGCCTTTTGAACGCACAAGTTAATGCTTGGCATATGTGAATCTATTTGTACTTATGGTATCCCTGATACCTGAACAAAAATATCAAGAGCTGCTGCCTTTGTAAAGAAAGTAGACCTCCGCCATTATCACACATAATACTGCCTGAGGGTGATTTCACTACAAAGAATGTCCCCCCCAAATATTGAAGGCTGGTTTGAACATTGCGGTGAATAAATTTTATCGGAGACTATGCTCCAATCTTCTCCCTGACTCCAGGTTTTGACAAAGGAATTGGGACCAAGAACAGTGTACAGAAATGTGGTGACTTTTCAAGGACCATGTGCTTACTTGATTTTTTCCCCTCAATCAGATATTATTTTCTTACCATTTATTTACATATAAACGCAGATGAAAGGAAATCAATATAAAAACTGAATAGTATGTGCACTGATGCTGGGAAAGATTGAGGGCAGGAGGAGAAAGGGACGACAGAGGATGAGATGGGTGGAGGCATCACCAATTCAAGGGACATGACCTTGGGCAAACTCCAGGAGATGGTGAGGGGTAGAAAAGCCCAGAGAGCTACAGACCACGGGGTTGCAGTCGGACACAACTTGACAAGTGAACAACAACAAAAGTGTGTGCATACGCCGAGATATAAGAAGAAGGTAATTATTCAATACTAGGTGAAGGTCCCTGGAAGAGATAATCTGGACAATGTCTCCAAGTCACAGTTGGCTTTAGCGCTGCCAGCAAGGCACCCAGTCCCTTCCAGAAAGTGAGGAGGCAAAGTGTTGAGTGAGTCAGGAAAGCACAGACTCATGACAGTTTATTCATCCAACAGGCTGTCGTGTGGGTCAAGTGCTAGATATCCAGCAAGAAAATGGGAGGGGTCTATCTGTAGTTTCCAAGCTCCTGAGGTTTCCAAGAGCAGAAACACAGCCTAGAGGTGAAAAGGACAAACAGATACAGGAAAGAAGAGGAGGACAGACATTTTATCAGTGCACAGCCAAGGCAGGCCAAGTACAGAAAAGAACCCAGGAGTTCTGACCCCCAGTTCCAAAGTTAGTACAATGGCAGGGCCACCTTGCTGATGACAGCCTCACCTTGCCTGCTTCCTAAGTCAGGCTGCTCCAATTGGCTATTGGCAGGGTTTTAATACCTAAGGAAATAAGCCTGCTTGTTTGAAACTGAGGCAATAATTCAAGTAAAGAATTTTAAAATAGTTTATTCTCTTATAATACATGGTAAGTGCAATTAAATTCTAAATAAATTTAACACAGCTAAATAAGGAATTGTGGCTTCCCTGGTGCCTCAGATGGTAAAGAATCTGCTTGCAATGTGGGAGATCCAGGTTCAATCCCTGGGTCAGGAAGATCCCCTGGAGAAGGGCATGGCTACCCACTCCAGTATTCTGGCCTGGAGAATTCCAAGGATAGAGGAGCCTGGTGGGCTACAGTCCATGGGGTTCCAAAGAGTCGGACACAACTGGGTGACTAACACAAATAAGAAATTAGGATAAACACAGTAGAGCAATTGTTCATGCATATTAGGAAATTTCTAGTTTAGAAACAGGACATCGATGAGATTAATTTTATTCTTGCCTTTTTTTTTTTTTTTTTTTTTTGGGCAGGAAGGAAGAGAAGCTTAGTAAATGAAATAGTAAGCCCAGCAAGTGACATACAACTCACTGACATGAGATGAGTGATGCCTTTTCCTTGCTTTTTCCATGGGAGATTCTGCTCTTTCTGTTTGACTTTTAAATTTCTGGATAGGAAAGTTTATTGGCGGAAGGGAAAGATATACCCAAATGAATGCAGAGTTATAGAGAATAGCAAGGAGAGATAAGAAGGCCTTCTTAAATGAATGATGCAAAGAAATAGATGAAAATAATATAATGGGAAAGACTAGAGATCTCTTCAAGGGAACATTTCATGCAAGGATGTGCATGATAAAGGACAGAAACAGGACCTAGGAGAGGCAGAAGAGATTAAGAAGTGGCAAGAATACAAAAAAAAAAAACAAAAAAACCTATACAAGAAACGTGTTAATGCCATGGATAATCACAACAGTGTGGTCACTCACCTAAAACATCCAGACATCCTGGAGTGTGAAGTCAAGTCGGCCTTAGGAAGCATCACTACAAACAAAGCTAGTGGAGGTGATGGAATTCCAGCTGAGCTCTTTAAAATCCTAAAAGATGATGCTGTCAAAGTGCTGCACTCACTGTGTCAGCAAACTTGGAAAACTCAGCAGTGGCCACAGAACTGGAAAAGGTCAGTGTTCATTCGAATCCCAAAGAAGGGCAATGCCAAAGAATGTAAAACCTACCATACAGTTGTGCTCATTTCACATGCTTGCAAGTTTATCCTTCAGGCTTCAACAGTTCATGAATTGAGAACTTCCAGATATACAAGCTGGATTTAGAAAAGGCAGAGGAACCAGAGATAAAATTGCCAACATTCATTGCATCATGGAAAAAGCAAGGGAATTAAAAAAAAAATCTGCTTCACTGACTATGCTAATACATTTGACTGTGTGGATCACAACAAACTGTGGAAAATTCTTACAGAGATGGGAATACATCCCATTTCACTTGTGTCCTGAGAAACTTGTGGATCAAGAAGCAATAGTTAGAACTGGACATGGAACAATGCACTGGTTCAAAATTAGTAAAGGAGTACAACAAGGCTGTATAATGTCACCCTGCTTATTTAATTTCTATGTAGAATATTTCATGCAAAATGCTGGGCTGGATGAATCACAATCTGGAATCAAGACTGCTGGGAGATATATCAACAACCTCAGATATGCAGATAATACCACTCAAATGGTGAAAGTGAAGAGGACCTAAAGTGTCTTTTGATGAGGGTGAAAGAAGAGAGTGAAAACAGCTGGCTTGAAATTAAACATTAAAAAAACTAAGACCACGGCATCTGGTCCCATCACTTCATGGCAAATAGAAGGGGGAAAAGTGGAAGTAGTGACAGATTTTACTTTATTGGCGTCCAAAATCACTGTAGACAGTTACTGCAGCCATGAAATTAAAAGACACTTGGAAGGAAAGCTATGACAAACCTAGACAGCATATTAAAAAGCAAAGACATCACTTTGGCAACAAAGGTCCATATAGTCAACTATATGACTATATTTTTTTTTCCAGTAGTCATGTACAGATGTGAGTGTTGGACCACAAAGAAGGCTAAACACTGAAGAATTGATGCTTTTGAATTGTGGTACCAGAGAAGACTCTTGGGAGCCCCTTGGACATCAAGGAGATCAAACCAGTCAATCCTAAAGGAAATCAACCCTGAATATTCATTGGGAGGACTGATGCTGAAGCTCCAGCTCCAGCTCCAATACTCTGGCCACTTGATGCAAAGAGACAACTTACTGGAAAAGATCCAATGCTGGGAAACATTAAAGGCAATAGGAGAAGGCGGTGACAGAGGATGAGATGGTCAGATAGTATCACCAACTCAACGGACATGAGTTTGAGCAAATTCCCGGGAGATAGTGGAGGACAGAGGAGTCTAGCATGCTGCACCCATGGGGTTGCAAAGAGTTGGACACAACTTAGTGACTGAACAACAGAGTTATTGTCTATTTTTGTCATTAATTTATATTTTTTTCATTAAACTAGGAGAATATATTCCATTCAACATATTTGCAACTTGTGGGATTTATTGAGGATTCCTTTAGCATAGTTTTTTTTTTTTAATGTTGTAGAGTTAAAAATAAAATGCATTTTTCATTTTGGTGACACAATTAGAAAAACAGATTGTGTCTACTGTTTACATCTATCTTATTAATTTTGATGTTCAAGCCCAGTTTATTCTCACTTTTTTTCCCTACTCTCATGGGATGAGAAAATAAATGCTCCTCTATCAGCAAGTTCTTCTTTAGTTTTCTTTATATTTCCAGTATCATTTGTTTTATGAATTTTGCAGCTTTGATATTTGATACATAAAGATTCAGGAAAATTAGAGCTTCATCATATATCATATCCTTTTTCATTGTAAGGTGTCCTTCTTTATCTTTAATAATTTTGCATAATTCACCCTGAACTAACACAGTATTAGGAACTCTGCTTCTTCTGCTGCATTTCCCTGGCATGATTTTAGCAGCTTCTGTCTGAGAATAGCATATATTTGGACTGTGCTTTGTAATCTGATTTTAGAATTTTTTCTTTCAATAGGTTTATACTTGATGTGAGAGGAATGTTAGGTTCCATCATCCTTCACTGCATTTTTCCTTTGCAATGTTGCACACACACAAATTAAAGACATGAACATATATATTTTTTCCTACATGGTCCTTGGTTTCTTTATTGTGTGTGCATTTTCATTCTGATCATTCTAAAGGTTTATAGTCTGTTCTAAGATCTTTTAGTTGTTACTTTTATAAGTTTACATATTATTATCATATTTTAAAATTCTTAAATAGAACCTGATGAATCACTGCTACAAAAGATGACACATGGGACTTTCCTGGTGGACCAGTGGCTAAGATTCTGGGCTTACACACAGGACCTAGGTTCAATCCCTAGTCAGGGAACTATATGTCACAATTAAGAATTTCACATGCTGTAATTAAGACCTGCTGCAGCCAAATAAATAATTTTTTTTAAAGACGATGAGACAATTACTACACTTATATCGATTCCATCTTGCCTATCCTACACTGCCCAATTTTGGTTTATTATAATATTTTCATCATTAACATTGCTGGCTGTTACCTTTGAACTTTTATATAATACACTGACACCTCTGTCACTTGGTTTATCATTTTACATGGTAAGTTTTGAGACTGCTATAAAAGATGAGGAAATGATGCTTCCACTGCTTTTCCCTCTATCTCTCATTCTTCGTTTCACAATTACTAGTGCTTTACTGCTATTATTATTCTTTCTACATTATACTATATTCTGTAATCATAATTCCTACAGTTGCTTAAACTTATGCCTTTTTCCCCCTAATCTTTTATTTTATTGAGGTATGGCTGACTTACAATGTCATGTTAGTTTCAGGTATATAGCACAGTCATTCAGTTTTACATATATATATATATATATATATATATATATATATATATATATTCTCTTTTAGATTATCTTCCTTAATAAATCATTATAAAACATTGAGAATAGTCCCCTGCGCTATACAGTAGGCCCTTGTTGGTTATCTATTTTATATATAATAGTGTATGTGTTCATCTCAGCCTCCTAACTTATCCAATCTGCCACTTTCCTGTTTGGTAACCATAAGTTTGTTTTTATGTCTGTGAGTCTATTTCTATTTTGTAAATAAGTTCACTTGTACCTCTTTTTTTTAGATTCCACATATGAATGATATCGTATGGTATTTGGTATTTGTTTTTGTCTGATTTACTTCACTTAGTGTGATGATATCTAGGTCTGTCCACGTTGCTGCAACTGGCATTATCTCATTCTCTTCATGGCTGACTAATATTCCATTGTATCTATACTACATCTTCTTTACCCATTCATCTGTCAATGAACATTAGGGTTGCTTATGTCTTAGATTTAGCGTTTGCTCTCCTTACCACCATAGCTATTCCTTTCATCTCTTGATTGACAGCTTCAAGTAATTTTTTTTTAAATAAAAGATACAAAAGTTCTTTTTTCCTGGCCCTTTCGCATGCTTGGAAATATGAAACAATTTGACTAGGTAAAAAATTTCTTGGGTCACACATTTTCTGAGAACTTGGCAACATTTTTTCATCACCTTCTAGCAGTTAATATTGCTAAGAAAAATTCTATAACCAAAGTTATATTTTCCCTCTTATTTCTGTTTGATGTTTTTTTAAGGCCTAGATTCTTTCCTTTATCTTTGAAGTCCAGGAGCCTTGCTAAGCCATGTTTCAGTGTTGATTTTGCTGATCCTTCTTTTTTCTTATTTCCTGGAACAGCTGAGCCTATTTCAAACTATGGATTTAGGCCTTACTTATTTAAGGAAATATTTACTCTGTTATATCTGAATATTTTTTTCTGTTTCCTTTATTAGAGACAAGATTTGTAGGAAAGTTGAAATTCTTTTTCCTGCTTCCCATATCCATAATTTTCTCAATAATCATTTCAAATATTTAAATATTCTTTCTCATTTATTTTCTTTTATTATTTTTTCCAAATCTACTCTTTATTTCTTTCTAAGGCCTTACAGTTTCTCTTTTTAAAAATCACTTCTGTAATTTAACTATTTCTTAACTTGAGCCAGTATAGCTCTTCTTTGAATTATTATTCAGAAAAGCCATATTTAAACATTTTTAATGGAAAAATGTTCCTCTACAATTTGTATCTACAATTTGTCTAAGTTTCTGGAATGTTAACCTGCCTTTTGCCAAATCCCTCTCATCTATTTATTGATTTTTCTCAGTGTATTTGTATCATGGACCATACAAACTTCTTTGCATTAATACTCATATTTCTATGAGATTTCTCATTAATTTATATGGACTATTCTTATAGAGGTGAACTATATTCTAAAACATGATAAGGCAGAGAGTACAGAGAAGTGAGCTAGGTCAGTCATCCACTTGGATTTCTCTCTGCCTTGTAGCTTTGCCTCCCACCCAACAGGAAGAAGTAGGCTTGGCTAGCTTGATGGTCAACAGGGAGGCACTCAGCACTCATCTCCCGTCAGCTGCAATACCATCGCCCACTCTCCAATGCTGCCTTTTAGCAAAGATAGCATGTTTCTTCACTTCCTCTTTAAGCCCTGACGAGTCCTCTCATGTGACTTGGGGACACCTCCAAATTCACCTTCGTAGACACAGATCTCACCCTTCATGGAAACCAATGGTTTCTCTCCTTGGAATTCTTGGCCCACTTCAGGCAGGCTCTGTGTTACCTGAACTCTGAGAGTCCTGTCTTTCCTTTCAGCCTCTGCTCTAAACCAAACCCAAACCGACTGCGTTAATCAGGAGTTGGGCCGTTTTCAAGTTTCATGTATATTTTCCTTTCTAACTTTCAAGAACTATTTTAGTTGTGCTCAGTGGATTTCAAAAAGAAAAGTGGGACCAGACGCCTTGACTCTGCCATCCCACTGAACACCTTGATGTGGCCAGAGAATGGCTTTGGATCTGTTTCTTTGAAAATTAGATTTCACAAATAATATGATCTGATGAAAGATGATCTCATGGAAACATGGGTCATGGCTGAATGCAAATAGAGTTACAGACAATAAAGTTTGAAAATCTCCAATATGTTCAAACCAGTGCCATTTCCACATCTTACAACAGTATCAGAGGGCCCATCTGGTGGTACGACCTGGGGTTTTTATTATACTTCTTTATAGACCTCAAAACAAGGCATGTGACAAGAAAGAGCTCCTTATTGCTGAATATCACTGACCAAATAAATCACTTCTTGGAGAGTCAGTGAGTCACTAAGCTTTTTAAAGTTTACAATTGAATAACTGCTTATGCATCCTCAAGCATTTTCTATTGAGTTAGTTAAATTGTATTCTTTCTTTTCCTATATTATCTACGGTATTTTTATTGTGATAAAATACACATAGCCTTCACCAGTCTCACTCGTTTTGAATGTATAATCCAGCGGTATGAAGTACGTTCACATCATTGTGTAGTCACTGCCACTATTCATCTCCAGAACTTTCCATCATCCAGAAACGCAGCTGAACCCATTAAACACCAACCTCCCCATTCTCCTCCCCTCAAACCCTGGTAACTATTTAATATAGTTTTTAATTGAAAGAACTAACCTTAACAGTTGTTCCTCTTGCTATATTCTTGAAAATATAAGGGATGCACACCGTAATAAACATTAAGACTTGCTGTGTTAGGTAGAGGCAAGGCACTCAGCCTGGGGGCATGGTATCTACCGCTTCCTCTGTGTGGCTCACGCAGTCTCTCTGTAAGTATGCTCTAGAGAGGTTCTACTCTTTCTTTGAGTTTGCAAATTCTCTCTTTTTTTTTTTTTCAAATTGCAGCATAATTGCTTTGCAATGTTGTATTAGTTTCTGCTGTACTACAAAATGAATCAACTGTAAGTATACACGTATCTCCTCCCTCTTGAGCCTTCCTCTGACTCCCCCATCCCACCTCTCTAGGTCATCACAGAGCACAGAGTTGAGCTCCCTGGGCTACACCGCAGCTTCCCACTAGCTAGCTATTTTACATGTGGTGGCGTATGTATGTCCCACCTTCTCCTTCCCTCCCTGCGTCCACACACCTATCCTCTACATCTGCATCTCTATTCCTACAAATAGGTTCATCAGTACCATTTTCCAGATTCCATATATATGCATTAATAGATGCTTTTCTCTTTCTGACTTACTTCACTCTGTGTGACAGACTCTACGTTCACCCATATCACTACAAATGACCCACGTTTGTTCCTTTTTATGGCTGAGTAGTATTCCATTGCATACATGTACAACGTCTTCTTTATCCATTCCTCTGTTGATGGACATTGCATTATGCTCAGTTCACAGATGAGAAAACAGAGGTAGCGCCAGATTAGGTCACTTGTCCAAAGCAACGACGTGTCTGGGACTGGAATCCAGCCACTAGGCTCACAAAGGCAGAGCCTACACAAAACAAGCCAAGAGGGTTTAAGTGCTAAACACTGTGGTCCTGAATTTAGGTATTGTCTTGCCTTGGCCATTTTTCAGAAAATGTTCTCTTCAAGCTCACTCCCTGAACAACCAGTGACCAAATCCATGGGCCTCTCTAGGCTCTCTTCCTCTGTCTCTCTGACGCTTTTGAAACTCTTAAGCAAACCTTCTTTCTTCAGATTCTCTCCTCACTCAGCACCAGCAGAGTAAGTTGAGAAGCATCACTGCAGTAGAGAAACTTGAAACATGCAGGGGGCAATAGGGGAAAACCGCAGAGCCCTGAGCAAGGGAGCAAAAGGCTGAAAGTGGTCCCTTAGGAAGGCCAGCCTGTAGGGCCTTCACACCAGTGAGGCGGCTGGGTGAGATGAGGAGCTGCTCTAGGAAAGATCAACGAGGCAGCTGTTACAGGGATCTGGACACGGTCATGACTGAACTCCAAGAAATGTTTATGCTCTAAAGGAGCTGATTCTCGAATGTACCATTAGAATACCCAGGATGTGATTTTAAAAAATCCTCATGAAACTCATTGCTCTTGTATTTCAGGGGAACGTGGAGGTCTATGGAGAACATGCTTTTTCTGATTACTCAATGTTCCTTTGTCTGGTTCCACAGAAAGATGCCTCTCAACTCTTGCTTGTCCTAAGCAATTTTATTGTGAGCTATCAACTCTGAGTCCCACAAATGTGCATGTGTCTTCTTTATAATGTCTGCTAGAAAACGCAAAAGGAAATGGGAGGCTCATGCAGCTTCACAGCAAGTGTTCTACATCCTCACCCAGTCTTGGCGCCATCTGTCTTTTCTACTTGTATTCACCCTTTTGCCATATTTTCTCACTTATTGTGGAATTAATTTGTTTCACTGTCCCATATGTATTTTTGAAAGATCTTCTCTCTAAGTGGTTTCTAGAATAGGGAAGAAGAGAAAGAACACGAGAAATGAAATTTAAAAGGAAAGAATGTAATCCAAGCAAGTCAACGCTAAGAAGACAAAGGAAATTTAAAAGGAACGAATGTAACCCGAGCAAGTCAACTCTAAGAAGACATTTCTGAGACAAGTGAGAAAACTGGAAAATAGATGGGTATTAGATTATTACAGTTGCTTCAGTTGTGTCTGACTCCTTGTGACCCTGTGGACTTTAGCCTGCAAGGCTCCTCCGTTCATGGGATTCTCCAGGCAGGAATACTGGAGTGGGTTGCCATGCCCTCCTCTAGGGGATCTTCCCAACCCAGGACTGGAACTTGTGTCTCCTTCACAGCAGGCAGGTTCTTTACCCACTGAACCACCTAGGAAGCCCTAGTAAGGGATTATTATTAATTTTCTTGGTGAGATATGGTATTGTGCTGCTGCTGCTGCTGCTAAGTCACTTCATTCGTGTCCAACTCTGTGTGACCCCATAGACGGCAGCCCACCAGGCTCCCCCGTCCCTGGGACTCTCCAGGCAAGAACACTGGAGTGGGTTGCCATTTCCTTCTCCAGTGCATGAAAGTGAAAAGTGAAAGGGAAGTTGCTCAGTCGTATCCGACTCTTAGCAACCCCATGGACTGCAGCCTACCAGGCTCCTCCATCCTTGGGATTTTCCAGGCAAGAGTACTGGAGTGGGATGCCATTGCCTTCTCTGATGGTATTGTAGTTATCTTTTTAAAGTCCTTATCTGTAAGTAATTCATTATGAACTATTTATAAGTGGAATATATAAGCATCTAGGATTTGCTTTAAATTAATCCAGGAGGAAAAAAAAGAGTGGATGGGACTCAGGGCAGAAAAATATATAAACTTTTTTTTTTTTTTAATGTGGGGGACTGTAATACAATGGCACTTCTTACAGCAATGTTTTTGAGAAAAGGCTGGGATATTCTTAGAGAGTCATGGTACACAGCTCGTTACCTGATTTGTGGGGAGGATTTTGCTAAACCTTTCACAGATGCATGAATGGTCTGTTCACATTGAAAGCAAATGTGTTTGATTCACGTGATGCTTACTGAAGTCAACAGAGGGCCCTAGATTTTAGATTTTAGTGAGAAAAACAGAAAGGAAAGGAATAGATATTCATTAAGCACTTGATTTATTCTAGGTCCCATGCTCAGGGTCTTCACGTGTCTTATCTTAGTTTTTTCCATCAGCCTGGTTGGAGAAGTATTCCCTCCCTCCTCTCCAGGTTTTCTCCTCTCCTCTCTCCTGAATGGATGTGTGGTAACTGGGTGGATCACTGAACTGGGAAATTTGTCATCCTGTCTGCAAGGGACAGGTGAGGAAATGATTACTGACTCCTGATTCTAACCTGTTGGAAGCCATCGCGGTTGGAAGTTAGGGAGCTCATTTTCCCTCAAACCCGAGAGAAAGGCAACACCGCACCTTGGGGCACAGAGAACACCACCTGAAACTGGGGCTGGCGCCTGAAGCTCATTCTCTCTGCCCCTCACCATAGCCTTAGAGGGAGACACGAACACTCCTCTGTACCTGCGAAAAAAGGCCCAAGACTTTCCTGAGGCACCGCAGCCAGTTAACAGTGCAGCCAGCACCTAAATAAAGCTCTGACGACACCAAACCTCCTTTCTTTTCAAGATGCAAAGGCTTCTGGAATGTTCATTCTCATCATCTGTAAACTGCGTTGAATAATAACTTCTTTGCCTACCTAATAGGAATGCAAAGAGTGTCAAGATAAAGCAGCATTTATTATCACTAAAATGACAAGCATAGGGATAAGTACAGTAATAGCTGCCTAATGCTTCATCTTTTCTCACAGCACTTCTACGTGTATCCTCTGTAAGGCAAGACAATGCTCTGGGGCCCACAAAAGGTATCCTACTGGTCACAGTCATTGGAATTCTTATACACCTTTATGTGGGGAGAGAAAATTCTCTCCTGGGCCTTTTAGGGAAGCAATATAACGTGAAGGTCAAGGGCACCAGCTGTGGAGTCAGATTCTGCCCTGACTGACTGGGTGAATTTGAATACCAGCTACTTAACCTCTCTCTGACAGACAAATATAGAGCCTCCCTAATGGGCTGGTTTGAGATTAAATGAGACACTGCATGTGGAGCCCATAGGAAGAACTCAGTAGGTGTTAGCAATAATTATGGGGACGCTCAATAGCACTGCTGGGTTTTCCGAGAGGTGAGACATTCATCTCCAGCCATTTCAGTTTACTCCTCCTTTCTGCTCTTCCCCAACTCCAGCTATAGCTCACAAGTCTTGTCTTCGTTCCTTTTCAATTTGGTGGCAATCACAAGCCAACAGATCATTTTTGAAAGCAATAACTTAGTGATTACCAAGTAAGAGTTTGCCACTTTCATATGTTAAGCAGATAGAATTGTTCACCTCCCCTATGTCCATTAAAAAGTGATGTATTTTTATATATTATTTTGCTGGACAGCAAAAATGCACATTTTCCTGTCTGACTCCATCAATCATTTTGTCGCTGAACTGATGAGATCCCCACTGGGAACTGAGTGGTGATTTACTCTGCACCAGTGTATCCAGCTCGGTCTCCAATATGTCTACTGAGGATACTCGTGTCTACTAATCTGGAAAGGGATTTTGGCTCAATTTTGAGGAATTATTATCTATGAGGGATTGAACTAATAGAAGAACAAACTGTGGGGGACTGAGACAAAAATTCCAGAAAGTAAAGCAAGATTCATGGATTAAATACGTAATAGGTCTTCAGTGCTGACTCTCATGAAGTGTGTCTCTTGATTGAGAATAGAGCACTGTTCCCTGCTTTTCTCTAGCGAGTGCATGGGAACAAGGTTGAATATTATCTAGAAATAGTTGTTTAAACATGTCAAAGCTTCAGTGAAATCTTAGAATGGGTCAAGTGATACAGCTGGCCCAGTGTCCTTTGTGGAAGAACTGAAGGGAGGCCAGTGACCTTAAATAAGAAGATGGGAGATGTTGGTGGGCAGCAGTCATTCTCAGCAAATGAGCAAAGAGAAAAATTAAAAGGAGAGGTATAGGAGCCAAGGGATTTTTATCACCAGGAATGCCAGTCATTGTTGCAATATAAATCCCCTCCAGTTCCCCAAACATTCAGGAAAGTCTTACATAATGTTCCTAAGTGGGTTTTTGTGTTTGGAGGAAATCATGGGAAAGGATGCTTTTTATACTGGAGCCAATGGCAAAGGCAGAGACTAAGCAACAACTATGAGACAGAACAGAAAACAAGATACAGTGAAGACTGGACGTAGGAGTTAAGTGTGATCATGCAGTGTACACCCTTTGGACACTTATGTAAACTTTGGTGTGGATGTTGGCGTCTTCACAAGGTTTGAAACAGGGATAATCTACCCTTCAGGAACACACATCGCCAGAAAACGTCAATGTTGTTTTCCAGTCGCTCAGTTGTGTGCAGCTCTTTGTGACCCCATGGACTGCAGCACACCAGGCTTCTCTGTCTTTCACTATCTCCCAGAGTTTACTCAGACTCATGTCCACTGGGTCGGTGATGCCATCCAACCATCTCATCTTCTGTTGCTCCCTTCTCCTCCTGCCTTCAGTTTTTCCCAGCATCAGGGTCTTTTCCAGTGAGTCAGCTCTTCGCATCAGGTGCAACGTCTATGTCGTAATACCTGAAGTGGAAAAACACCTGCTCATTGAAAATTTCACTGAAGCTTTGACATTCCTTGTACAACAGTTTCCAGATGATGTTCACCCTTTTCCTCCTCACTAGTGGCCACCTAAACCAGCTTGTGCTTTCCCACAATGGGGAAGAAAGTACCCATCCAGTAGTAGTGGGAGTGCTGATAACGACTGGAGAGTGTTTTCGTAAGTCATCAAATGACTTTAGCACTGTTGATTTTTCCATAAGCCTTCTTAATCATAAATAAGAAAGCTGAGAGGCAAAGAAGAAAAAAAAAATGTCAAATTTACTCTGAAAAGAAACAAAGACACTTCAATAAAAGGAAACAATGGGATTTCTAAAGTAACCTTAGAAACGCACAGAGCTGCCATCAAAAGTCCTTGAAGAATTGTTCCAGTTGGATGTGAGTTCTGTGTGGGGAAAGGTCAAAAGGATAGTTTGTGTTAAAGCCTGCCCTGGACTGATTTTGACAGCTGCTGGCAATGCTCTACGGTCGGCTGGGAGTTAACTCAGTGGATCCCACCTGCTGCTGGGGTCCAGTTAGCAATGGAGGAGAAGGCAGGCAGGGATGCACCTCAAACACTGAAAGTGCAAAAAGACTCGGTCTCTAACCTGGACTCTCTTGGGCTGAGCACGAGATGTGGAGAGAACAAATGACTTTGTGCTGCCACAGGTAATGAATACGAAATTTTAGCCCTTGAAAATGGAAAAGTCTATACAATTTCCAAGCATTTTTAAAATTAGATTATTATAACTGGTTAAAGTTATTTTCCATATGGTAATCTTATTAGTTTAAAAAAATCTGGGAAGGTTGTCTTGGGTTTCCTTACACATTACACGGCTTATGTTTTATAGCTGTGAGGTCATAGCTGTGAAATATCCCCCTTTGACAACTTGACTATGATGTATGCTGTTATATTTCAGTAGCTCAGGGTGATTTTTCAGCTGGATGAAAAGTTCATTCCATTCCATCACTGCTGATATCATCTTCATTTCCATTTCACCCATGCAACGCAAAATGCCAGAGGTTTGGAGACACCATTTGGGACCAGTTGCAAAAGTAGAGATTGATAAGATGGTAAGAGAAATAAAGAACACAAGCACTCCATATAACCCAATGCTAATAATTAAAATGTCTTGCATTAGTTATGGTTGGCTCAACTCTTTGATAGGGTAAGATAAGAATCTCAGTTACAGGCAGAACTTGAAGGAGCTGCTGCTGCTATTTGAAATACAAAGGTTGGCTCATATCCTCCCTTCCTCATGCTTTTGCTGCAGCGTCTACGGTACCAGCACAGTTGGCCTCCAATCTTAATTTGCCAAGATATCCAGAGAGAATCACGGTGGAGCTTCCTGGCAAGCAGTGAACATTTTAGGAAATATATAAGAGAAGATGGCAGTTGGCAAATACCACTGGAAAATCTGTTCATATCTACGTGTCTAGTAAAATCTATGGTTTGAGGTAACCTCAAATTACTCTTTTGAACCAGAGAAAAAGAAATACATGCAGAGATAGTTATTGCGGCTTCATTTATAATAGTGAAAAAATGAAGACAGTCCCATGGGGGTTAGATTAAATAAATGGTTAAATACATTATGCTATAGTTATATAATAAAAGATTGCACAGCTATAAAATCCCTTAGAAGAATATCTATTGAAAAAAAGCAATGCTTGTCATATACTATATTTTGTAAGAAAGTTATTGTATTTCATGAAAGTCACTCAATCATGCCCAAATCTTTGTGATTCCATGGACTGTAGCCCTCCACGTTCCTCTGTCCATGGGATTCTCCAGGAAAGAATACTGGAATGGGTTGCCATGCTCTCCTCCAGGAGATCTTCCTGACCTAGGGATCAAACCTGGGTCTCTTGCATTGCAGGCAGATTCGTTACAGTCTGAGCCACTAAAAGTTGTTTACAAAACTACATACAATTAAAATCCAAATGTGAGATATACATATACCGATGAAGCTATACTAAAAACAATTTTTTTGTAATCATCCAAAAGCTTTACAACAAACACTTAAGAAAATGTAAAATGCTAAATGCATAATCTTTCCTTGTGATTTGATGAATTTTAAAATGTATATCAAGTCTGAACTTTCAAGTTTTAGAAAGCTGATCACAAAAGGTGGAAGTTTCCTTTAATAAAGATTAACAGAAAATCACCAGGAGAAGAGAAATATTAATCAACAGCCCTATTGGCCACACTATAACCAAAGAAGCACTCACTGTTAGTGTCATCGCCTGTCACATCAAACAGCATCTGGGTCTCTCTTTTAAATGGCAGGGGTTTTGTTTGTTTCTCCCCTTCTTAGGACTCAGGGAATTAAACTGTTTAAGAAAGGCACACATTCTAGAGTACTTTCTATAAATATAAAAATCTAGCTCTAGCAGGAAGGAAATAGGCCTCCCTTGGCTTAAACCTCTTGAGAAACCTCTATGCAGGTCAGGAAGCAACAGTTAGAACTGGACATGGAACAACAGACTGGTTCCAACTAGGAAAAGGAGTACATCAAGGCTGTATATTGTCACCCTGCTTATTTAACGTCTATGCAGAGTACATCATGAGAAACACTGGGCTGAAGAAGCACAAGCTGGAATCAAGATTGCTGGGAGAAATATCAATAACCTCAGATGTGCATATGACACCATCCTTATGGCAGAAAGTGAAGAGGAACTAAAAAGCCTCTTGATGAAAGTGAAAGAGGAGAGTGAAAAAGTTGGCTTAAAGCTCAACATTCAGAAAACGAAGATCATGGCATCTGGTCCCATCACTTCATGGGAAATAGATGGGGAAACAGTGGAAACAGTGTCAGACTTTATTTTTCTGGGCTCCTAAATCACTGCACATGGTGACTGCAGCCATGAAATTAAAAGACGCTTACTCCTTGGAAGAAAAGCGATGACCAACCTAGATAGCATGTTCAAAAGCAGAGACATTACTATGCCAACAAAGGTCCATCTAGTCAAGGCTATGGTTTTCCTGTGGTCATGTATGGATGTGAGAAGTTGAACTGTGAAGAAAGCTGAGTGCCGAAGAATTGATGCTTTTGAACTGTGGTGTTGGAGAAGACTGTTGAGAGTCCCTTGGACTGCAAGGAGATCCATCCAGTCCATTCTAAAGGAGATCAGCCCTGGGTGTTCTTTAGAAGAACTGATGCTAAGGCTGAAACTCCAGGACTTTGGCCACCTCATGCAAAGAGTTGACTCACTGGAAAAGACTCTGATGCTGGGAGGGATTGGGGGCAGGAGGAAGAGGGGACAACAGAGGATGAGATGGCTGGATGGCATCACTGACTGGATGGACGTGAGTCTGAGTGAACTCCGGGAGTTGGTGATGGACAGGGAGGCCTGGCATGCTGCGATTCATGGGGTCGCAAAGAGTCAAACACGACTGAGTGACTGAACTGAACTGGCTTAAACCTCTAATTGATTATCATGTGTTTCTTGGGAGGTTCTGATGTTCTGGGTGAAAACTTTCACAATGACGGCATACAACATTCCAGTTAAGTCAGGCAGTTCATTGACTTGAAGGGTAATTATCCAGCTTCTCCATCATCTCAGGTCTGGCTGCTGTTCATTCTGCCCCTTCAAGCTACTGGCAAATTTATTCCCATCCCACCACAGGATGGGAACCCAGTGAAAGAAACCCAGTGACTGTGATGCACCGCAGGCACTAAGGGTATGAATCAGTCTGTAGCAGTGAGCATAGACGCTCCCTATGGATTAGGTTAGAAAGTAGTCATGTCTGGATGTGAGAGCTGGACTCTAAAGAAAGCTGAGCACTGAAGAATTGATGCTTTTGAACTGTGGTGTTGGAGAAGACTCTTGAGAGTCCCTTGGACTACAAGATCAAACCAGTCCATCCTAAAGGAAATCAGTCCTGAATATTCATTGGAAGGACTGATGCTGAAGCTGAAATTCCAGTACTTTGGCTACCTGATGCAAAGAACTGACTCCTTAGAAAAAACCCTGATGCTGGGAAAGATTGAAGGCGGGAGAAGAAGGGGATAACAGAGGATGAGACAGTTGGATGGCATCACCGACTTGATGGACATGAGTTTGAGCAAGCTCCAGGAGTTGGTGATGGACAAGGAAGCCCAGCGTGCTGCAGTCCATGCGGTTGCAAAAAGTCAGACATGACTGAGCAACTGAACTGAGTGACTGAAGAAAGGGCTGGACTAAAGAACAACAGGTCCTTTCAAGAAGTCAATCAGGGGTGTTCTCAGACAGAGGAGAAGAATCCCAACAACACTGCCTTCACTTCTGGGGCTTATGCAGGTCCACATGTTCCTCTAATCCTGGAGTCAGGCCCTAGGTATAATTGATGTGAGACGCCCTAATAGATTTAACATTCTCTAACGGAGAGAACTGCTCCAGGCAAAAGGAATAGTTTGCTGACTAAGCACTGTGTGCTATGGTAAGGGGAGGACCAGAAAGAGTTTTGTTGTCCTCGTGAGAAGGGCAACACAAATATAGTCTGATCTGCATTTCCATGGGGGCCCTTCCGGCTCTTCTGGATCCCCAGCTCCCAGGGCTGCCCTCTCCATCCCCCCGAGTCTGAACACCATGAAGTGTGGCCCATGCACCCGAGCTCTCTTCTTTATCTTCCTTCTTTAAAAGCTCCAAAGCAGCTTCCTCTGTAGTAGTCATGCTGGACGACAAATCTGGGGAACAGTCTGATGACTAAGAGGTATTTAAGAGCTTTTATTGGTGACAAAACAGAAACCCAAAGAGTTTGAACTACTAGCTGGATAGCTCATAATGGCCCAGATGAGACCCCGTGACTCTTATTACTTGTGTGGTACCTCTGTGGGTTCCCAGGTGGCTCAGCAGTAAAGAATCCGCCTGCCACGCAGGAAACACGGCAGATGCCAGTTCAGTTCCTGGGTCGGGAAGATCCTCTGGAGAAGGGCATGGCAACCCACTCCAGTATTCTTGCCTGGGAAATCCCATGGACAGAGGAGTCTGGTGAGCTACAGTCCCTGGGGTTGCAAAGAGTCGGACACAACTGAAGCGACTAAACCACCACCTCCACCTCTTCTGCCATATGGCCTTAACACAAAGAACTCAATGAAACCCAGAATTTTAGCCCGAAGGAATGAGTTATTTCCTAAGATAAATTCTCAGGCATTTAGGTTCCCACATGAAAAAGAGATTTTTGGATTAATGGACTTTCTGGGCTTTTATTACACCACCTAATCCTACCCTACCTATACTTAAGACTAAACTTGGCAAATAAGAATTTAGAATTTGCTTTTAGGCACAAAACCTGTGCAGAGTAAATTGAATGACTTATTAATAAAAGAGAGGGAGCATGCAGTGATGAAAGGGAGTGGAGCTAACAGTTCGGAGTCTTCTACTTTCTCCCAACTGTGTGCCTTTGGGCATGAAACCAAGGCAGACTGGCTTTGCTATGAAAGAAGGAGAGCTAATGCCAATTTCCAGCACAGAATGTGAATTTTATCCAGTAACACCTTATTGTTCACACTCAATCAGATGTGAGCACCCAAGGGTGCAGGATTGGGGCCAGCTCTGCACCTGCACAGGCAGAAGTCTTGCAGCTCTTAGCACCCTTATTTTCACAGGGAGGCATCTTACGGTACCATCCTCATCCTCTGGGGTCTCCCCTCCCTGGCCTTTCATTCTTTGGATCTAGAAATTTCTGTCTTTGCCATATATGCAAGTAGCTCAGACTCCTGGTTGAAACCCTCTTCTATTAGACCTGAACATCTACAGATGGATACTGTAAACAGTCTGTGTCTGTTCTCCTGGGAGATGTTGGCTTTTACTGATTTTCCACAGACTCCTTTGGGGGCTTCCCTGGTAGCTCAGATGGTAAAAGAATTCACCTGCAATGCAGGAGACCGGGGTTCGATCCCTGAGTCAGAAAGATCCCCTGGAGAAGGGAATAGCAACTCACTCCAGTACCCTTGCCTGGAAAATTCCATGAACAGAGGAACCTGGCGGGCTACAGTCCATGGGGTTGCAAAGAGTTGGACACAACTGAGTGACTAAGCATGTATGCACACAGCCTCCCTTGGTTGGCTTCTGCCATTTTGGGTGGATACTATTTATGTACAATTTTATTCCTTTATAAAATACATTGCAGTAAGTTGCTAGTGCTTATTTTCTGATTTTAAAAGTAATACACAATAACTATAGGAAAGTTGGAAAACAGAGAAGAGAATGAAGAAAAATAATAATTTCCTATAATTGCATCTTCCAGAGAGTCTTTCCTTTCAGTCTATTTTTCTCTGGGTATAGCATACAATTAATTTTAGTTGGAATACACTTTTATACCCATGTTACCACACATGGATTCAGGGACATTCATTCACACAATGTTTTTGGTTACTTTAGACCAACATTTAAAGCTGCTGCAGTAATTTCCTGAATATATACAGAGAGGTGTAAAATCAAACCTTGGAAAACAGCATAGCCTCCCTGAATCTCAGGTTCTTCATCAAAAAAACAGAAGGTAAACAATGCTGATCTGTAAGATCCCAACATGATTCTTTTAAAAATAAAATATGAACTTGGAGGACTATCTTCCCTCCCTTGATTCTGCCACAAGAACCACAACCTCAAACACCAAGTTTCTACCAAATGCTTCCAAGAACAACAATTTGGGGCCTATTGTAAATATGGACCCATGTGACCTAAGAAACCAAAACTGGCATAATTTTGCTTTCAGCAAGTAAAGAATGAGTAGATCCAGACAAGCGAACCATGGTACTAAAGAAAGTAATTCATGTTAGATGTCATATATTGCATCTTTCTGGGGCACCAATTTCACTTTTTCATTTAAGGAAAATTGTTAGAGGGTAGCAGAGCTTAGGTTTCCTTTGAAGAAGGAATTTTCCTCTAGAAGGATGCACTTCCATATTGTCAGTGGTTTTTTGGTTTTTCTGTTTTCCTTACTTCAGTAATCCTTTTTCTGATGGTGT
This sequence comes from Ovis aries, assembly GCF_016772045.2. Classification (NCBI taxonomy): domain Eukaryota; kingdom Metazoa; phylum Chordata; class Mammalia; order Artiodactyla; family Bovidae; genus Ovis; species Ovis aries. The sequence continues at coordinate 20,398,864 of NC_056063.1, read as the reverse complement.
TGACTACCCTTGTTTCAGGTGGATTCCTGACTTTCTGCTCTCCTTATTTAGTATTTTATTATTTTTATTTAAACTATCTCCCACCCCAACCTTGCTTTATCTTTTTGTCTTATTTTAAAAGGGCTTCCCTGGTGGTTTAGATGGTAAAGAATCCGCCTGCAATGGGGGAGACCCAGGTTCAATCCCTGGGTTGGGAAGATCCCCCAGAGAAGGGAATGGCAACTCACTCCAGTATTCTTGCCTGGAGAATCCCATGGACAGAGGAGCCTGGCGGGCTACAGTCCATAGGGTCACAAAGAGTTGAACATGACTGAAGCGACTTAGCATACATGCACGCAGGGGAAGATTACTTGAAAGAAAATGATGGATAGATTCATCTCTGGGTCCCAAGACTGACACTGAATGAAGGAAGATCAGACGGGACCCAAATCTTTTCACCACGAGGAGCACTCTTTGATAAAAAACCATTTGCAAAAACCAACCAAACAAAAAATAAATAAAGCAAGACACAGGCCTCATACTCTACACAAGACAGAACTTAAAATTGATCAAGTACCTAAATGTAAAATAAAAACCTTTTTTTTTTTAATGAGAAGATATGCTCATAATACAAAACTTTTACATTTCTAAAATAAAACCGGAGCAAATCTGCATGGCCTTGGATTTGGTGTTGAGTTTTTGCATATAACACCAAAAACATGAATCATGAAATGAAACATGGATATGTTAGACTTATTGAATTTAAAATCTTTTGCTCTGTAAAAGACACTGTTAGGAAAATCAAAAGTTAAGCCATAGACTGATAAAGGACTTATATCCAAAATACCCAAAGAACTCTTAAAACTCAACAATAAGAAGACAAAAAGCCCAATTTTAAAATGAGCCAAAGATCTGAAACAGATGCTTCACGAAAGCAGACAACAGAGAGTAAACAATGATATGAAAAGACCGAACATCATTTGTCTTTAGGTAACTGCAATTTAAAACAAGCTACCACTCACATCAGAATGACTAAAATCCAAACAACTGACCATACCAATTGTTGGTGAGAATACTGAGCCACAGAAACTTTCATTCATTACTGGGGGGAATGCAAAATGTTGTTAACTACTTCAGCAAACAGTTTGGCAGCTTCTCACAAAGGCGAACACAGTCTTACCATGTAACCTACCAATGTGCTCCTAAGTATTTACCCAGTGAATTTGAAAGCTTACTTCACACAGAAAGCCTGCATACACACACAAAAATTAAAAAAAAATCATGTATATTTCATGAGACAGGTAACAGATGAGCACTTTGGGAGCAAAAGAGGGTGAAAGTAAGATAGAGAAGTAGGAGGAGTCGGACTACAGGATCCAGCCCCAGGGAAAGAGCTCAGGGCCTCACCCAGGGCATGCATGGCCAAGAGGAGAAAACAGGAAAAGCTCCCAGGGTGGCACCAGAAGGGCATGAAGGTGCCTGCTAAGGGGAGGAGGTGAGGAGAAAAAGAGTAGAGAATTAAAAAAAAAAAAAAAAGTCCCTCGCTTAGTCTTGTCAGACTCTTTGTGACCCCACAGACTGTAGCCCACTGGACTCCTCTGTCCATGGAAGTCTCCAGTCAAGGATACTGGAGTGGGTAGCCATTCCTTCTCCAGGGGATCTTCCTGACCGAGGGATCAAGCCCAGGTCTCCTGCACTGGCAGGCAGATTCTTTATCGTCTGAGCCATGTCTCTCAAAATTCTTCCAGACTGACCTTGTTCTGTGAAATGACCTCTCTCCTTTAGAGCCAGTCTCTGTTATCAAAGGACCAGAAACACTGAGCTCTTTTAAGAAAAATGACCACAGTCACATTTTCTTGGAAACATAGTTTAGATTTGTTCCTTTCCGAGCCAGAATATTGTTTAAACGACAGGATGGGATGTACTTTCACCCCTTTCCTTATTCTATACATTTCTACCTCTTGGGAGCCAGATGCTAAATTGTTTCCAGCCAGTTAATAATGGTTGTGGTAGTGAAATTCCCAGGGGACCCAAAGAAGGAAAACTGCCTGCATTTCCAGGGCTCTGTTCCATGTGTTGGCTGCTGGGTGGATGTGGATTAGTCAAATAAAGGGAGGAAATAAGGCATGGAAGTCAATTAGTTCACTGTATAACCCAAGTGGGCAATCCCCCAGGTTACAACCTGTTCATCAGCATGCTTTGCGCTTTCCGCCATCATGCCTGTAAATGCTTGCAATTTGCAGTCACTTTTAGTTTAACTGCAAAGGTCAGACTGAGTCAAATGACAAGATGATTGCCTCAAGAGAGCATTCTGTGTAGTACCATTGATTATATTTCTGTTTATTCGGTCATTGAGGCTATCATCAAGCACCCTTCGAGGACCTGGTTGATGGGAAGTGACTGTGCTAGGTACTGCAGAAGGTACAAAGATGAGTTAGTCAAGAGTTTGGCCTCAAGGAAGCTCTCAGAATAAGGCTTAAGACAAAGAGAAATATTACATGATGTCCTTTATACGTGGAATCTAAAAAGAAATGATATAAATGAACTTACAAAACAGAAACAGACTCACAGACTTAGAGAATGAATGTATGGTTATCAAGGGTGAGGGATGGGGGAAAGAGATAGGGAGTTCGGGATGGACATGTACACACTGCTACATTTAAAACAGACAACAAGGACCTACTGTATAGCATGTGGAACTCCTGCTCAATGCTGCATGGCTGCTTGGATGGCAGGGGAGTTTGGAGGAGAATGGATTCTCTGAGCCCCTTTGCTTCCCCTGAAACCATCACAACAATGTTAACTGGCTGTGCATGCCTGTGTGCTAAGTCGCTTCAGTCGTGTCCGACTGTTTGCAACCCTATGGACTGTAGTCCCCACCAGGCTCCTCTATCCATGGGATTCTCTAGGCAAGAATACTTGAATGGGTTGCCATGCCCTCCTCCAGAGGATCCTCCCAAGCCAGGGTTCGAACCCACGTTTCTTACGTCTCCGGCATTGAGAGGCGGGCTCCTTACTACCCCTCCACCTGGGAAGCCCCATTAACCAGCTGTACACCATACAAAAGAAAAAGTTTCCAAAAAAAAAAAAAAAAACAACAGATGAAACATGAATATGTATAAATGCAATAACCTAACATATTTCACTTTTAGGTTAGCTGAAAGTGAAAGTCGCTCAGTAGTGTCCAACTCTTTGCGACCCCATACTCTATCCAGTCCATGAAATTCTCCAGGCCACAATACCGGAGTGGGTAGCCTTTCCCTTCTCCAGGCGATCTTCCCAATCCAGGGATTGAACCCAGGTCTCCTGCATTGCAGGCGGATTCTTTATCAGCTGAACCAGAAGGGGGAGGAGGAGTATGTAGTAACAATACCTGTCATTTATTGATCCCTCCACCTTATGCCGTGCATTCTTGCTGATCATCCCAACCACCTTGCCAAGCATGTCACACACATTTCATAGAGAGGAAAGCTCAAACTCAGAGAAGTTACCTGGTTAGTAAGAGACAGAGCCAGGTTTTGAACTCTAAAGCATGTCTTAACACAGCAACACAGTGACTCTGAGCCATCTAGCTCCCATGAGAGGATCAGGTAAAGTTCAAGTGTCATGGGGGCCCAAAAGAGGGAGAGAGACTCCAGCTGGAGGAAGTAGGGAGACTTGTGTGTCTAGACTGCGCCTTGAAGGAATGAGGTCAAACCAGTCAATCCTAAAGGAAATCAACCCAGAATATTCACTGGAAGGAGTGAAGCTGAAGCTGAAGCTCCAATACTTCGGCCACCTGATGTGAAGAACGTACTCGTTGGAAAATACACTGATGCTAGGAAAGACTGAAGGCAGGAGAAGGGGTCTACAGAGGATGAGATGGTTGGATGGCATCACTGACTCAGTGGACATGAGTTTGAGCACACTTCACGAGATGGTGAAGGACAGGAAAGCCTGACGTGCTGCAGTCCATGGGTTTAAAAAGAGGCAGACACGACTTAATGACTAAACAGTTCAGTTCAGTCATTAAGTCGTCTCTGCCTCTTTTCGACTAAACTGAACTGAACCGCAAGCGCGGTGGCGGTGGCGGCTGCGATGACGCAAAACCACGGCCGAGAGGAGCTACACCATGTCCAAGGTAAGGAGCGGCGGCTGTGCTTTGCTGGAGCAGCCGTGAAGAGATACCCCACATTCAAGGTAAGAGAAACCCAAGTAAGACAGTAGGTGTTGCGAGAGGGTATCAGAGGGCAGACAGACTGAAACGACAATCACAGACAACTAGCCAATCAGATCACATGGCCCACAGCCTTGTCTAACTCAATGAAACTAAGCCATGCCATGTGCGGCCACCCAAGACAGGAGGGTCATGGTGGAGAGGTCTGACAGAATGTGGTCCACTGGAGAAGGGAATGGCAAACCACTTCAGTATTCTTGCCTTTAGAACCCCATGAACAGTATGAAAAGGCAAAAAAGATAGGACACTGAAAGATGAACTCCCCAGGTCGGTAGGTGCCCAGTAAGCTACTGGAGATCAGTGGAGAAATAACTCCAGAAAGAATGAAGGGATGGAGCCAAAGCTAAAGCAACACCCAGTTGTGGATGGGACTGGTGATAGAGGCAAGGTTCGATGCTGTAAAGAGCAATACTGCATAGGAACCTGGAATGTTAGGTCCATGAATCAAGGCAAATTGGAAGTGGTCAAACAGGAGATGGCAAGAGTGAACATTGACATTCTAGGAATCAGCGAACTAAAATGGACTGGAATGGGTGAATTTAACTCAGATGACCATTATATCTACTACGGCAGACAGGTATCCCTTAGAAGAAATGGAGTAGCCATCATGGTCAACAAAAGAGTCTGAAATGCAGTACTTGGATGCAGTCTCAAAAACGACAGAATGATCTCTGTTCGTTTCCAAGGTAAACCATTCAATATCACGGTAATCCAAGTCTATGCCCCCAACCAATAACACTGAAGAAGCTGAAGTTGAACAGTTCTGTGAAGACCTACAAGACCTTCTAGAACTAACACCCCCAAAAGATGTCCTTTTCATTATAGGGGACTGGAATGCAAAAGTAGGAAGTCAAAAAACACCTGGAGTAACAGGCAAATTTGGCCTTGGAGTACAGGAATGAAGCAGGGCAAAGGCTAATAGAGTTCTGCCAAGAGAACGCACTGGTCATAGCAAACACCCTCTTCCAACAACACAAGAGAAGACTCTACACATCGACATCACCAGATGGTTGACACCAAAATCAGATTGATTATATTCTTTGCAGCCAAAGATGGAGAAGCTCTATACAGTCAGCAAAAATAAGACCAGGAGTGGACTGTGGCTCAGATCATGAACTCCTTACTGCCAAAGTCAGACTGAAATTGAAGAAAGTGGGGAAAACCACTAGACCATTCAGGTATGACCTAAATCAAATCACTTATGACTATACAGTAGAAGTGAAAAATAGATTTAAGGGATTAGATCTGATAGAGTGCCTGGTGAACTATGGACGGAGGTTCATGACATTGTACAAGAGACAGGAATCAAGACCATCCCCAAGAAAAAGAAATGCAAAAAAGCAAAATGGCTGTCTGAGGAGGCCTTACAAATAGCTGTGAAAAGAAGGGAAGTGAAAAGCAAAGGAGAAAAGGAAAGATATACCCATTAGAATGCAGAATTCCAAAGAACAGCAAGGAGAGATAACAAAGCCTTCCTCAGCAATCAATGCAAAAAAATAGAGGAAAACAATAGAATGGGAAAGACTAGAGATCTCTTCAAGAAAATTAGAGATATCAAGGGAACATTTCATGGAAAGATTGGCTCAATAAAGGACAGAAATGGTAGGGACCTAACAGAAGCAGAAGATATTAAGAAGAGGAGGCAAGAATACACAGAACTGTACAAAAAAGATCTTCATGACCCAGATAATGACGATGGTGTGATCACGCACCTAGAGCCAGATATCCTAGAATGTGAAGTCAAGTGGGCCTTAGGAAGCATCACTACAAACAAAGCTAGTGGAGGTGATGGAATTTTAGTGGAGCTATCTCAAATCCTGGAAGATGATGCTGTGAAAGTGCTGCACTCAATATGCCAGCATATTTGGAAAACTCAGCAGTGGCCACAGGACTGGAAAAAGGTCATTTTTCATTCCAGTCTCTAAGAAAGGCAATGCCAAAGAATGCTCAAACTACCACACAATTGCACTCATCTCACACACTAGTAAAGTAATGCTCAAAATTCTCCAAGCCAGGCTTCATCAATACTTGAACTGTGAACTTCCAGATGTTCAAGCTGGATTTAGAAAAGGCAGAGGAACCAGAAATCAAATTGCCAACATCTGCTGGATCATCAAAAAAGCAAGAGAGTTCCAGAAAGATATCTACTTCTGCTTTATTGACTATGCCAAAGCCTTTGACTGTTTGGATCACAATAAACTGTGGAAAATTCTGAAAGAGATGGGAATACCAGACCACCTGACCTGCCTCTTGAGAAACCTCTATGCAGGGCCAGAAGCAACAGTTAGAGCTGGACATGGAACAACAGACTGGTTCCAAATAGGAAAAGGAGTACATCAAGGCTGTATATTGTCACACTGCTTATTTAACTTCTATGCAGAGCACATCATGAGAAACGCTGGACTGGAAGAAACACAAGCTGGAATCAAGATTGCTGGGAGAAATATCAATAACCTCAGATATGCATATGACACCATCCTTATGGCAGAAAGTGAAGAGGAACTAAAAAGCCTCTTGATGAAAGTGAAAGAGGAGAGTGAAAAAGTTGGCTTAAAGCTCAACATTCAGAAAACGAAGATCATGGCATCTGGTCCCATCACTTCATGGGAAATAGATGGGGAAACAGTGGAAACAGTGTCAGACTTTATTTTGGGGGGCTCCGAAATCACTGCAGATGGTGACTGCAGCCATGAAATTAAAAGATGCTTACTCCTTGGATGGAAAGTTATGACCAACCTAGACAGCCTATTAAAAAGCAGAGACATTACTTTGCCAACAAAGGTCCATCTAGTCAAGGTTATGGTTTTTCCAGTGGTCATGTATGGATGTGAGAGTTGGACTATAAAGAAAGCGGAACGCAGAAGAATTGATGCTTTTGAACTGTGGTGTTGGAGAAGACTCTTGAGAGTTCTTTGGACTGCAAGGAGATCCAACCAGTCCATCCTAAAGGAGATCAGTCCTGGATGCTCATTGGAAGAGCTGATGTTGAAGCTGAAACTCCAATGGCCACCTGATGCAAAGAGCTGACTCATTTGAAAAGACCCTAATGCTGGGAAAGATTGGGGGCAGGAGGAGAAGGGGACGACAGAGGATGAAATGGTTGGATTGTATCACCGACTCAATGGACATGGGTTTGGGTGGACTCTGGGAGTTGGTGATGGACAGGGAGGCCTGGTGTGCTGCGGTTCATGGGGTCGCAAAGAGTCGGACACGACTGAGCGACTGAACTGAACTGAGGATAAGGGAGAGGGAAGGAGCAGGTGGGGCAGGAAGATCTGCTGGAGAGAAGGAAGCCTGGAGAAAAGAAATCCTTGGGAAAAGCCTAGGATCTGCCTGGGGAAGGAGGGGTTATCTTGGGTACCGGAGGTAGATTGATGAGGAAGCTACAGAGGCTAGAGGGGCAAGTGAGGTGAGCCTGGAATAGCAGACCAGGATTTGAGAATACTGAGGAATAAAAGCAATGAGAAGTCATTGATGATTTTTGAGAAGGGGAGTGACCCAGTTGAAGCCCAGTTTTAGGGGGTGGGGGCCATGCAAGAGGAGATAGGGAGAGCAGGACGAAGTCCCAGCCCCTTTGCAGGGCATGTAGGTCAGTGCTGTAGAGGGCAGGAAGGGGCCAGCTGCAAAGGCATTTACGGAACTAGAATCCACTGAAGTCAATCACCAAAATGAGTGGCAACAGGAGGGGATAGAAATCCAACGGTCCTCTGTGTCTGCATAACTGGGAAGATAACAGATACTAAATCGCCTCTACACTGCATCACTGACACTTTGCTGAAGTGTTGGTTCTCAGATCGTTTTGACATGTGGGCAATTTAAACGGGCCCAAATATGCTATTTAATCTCCATACTCTTGCTTCCTACAAAAAGAAAAAAAAATTTTTAATGTGGCTACTTTTATGAGACTTAATGAAAAGACACACAACTCTAAAAAGTTAATTCATGCCCAAAGCCAAAGTCTTGGACACTGACACTCCTTAAATAAAGTAGGCAGTGTGCCAGCTAGGGACCACCTGAGAATTCCAGGATGACTAGTGAGCCTACACCCCGCTGAAGAGCCCCCGTATTATTTACCCCAGGGAGTGGGGGTTAGTTACTCTTAACTCGAATCCATTTAATAACTGTGACTGGGCACCACCATGCACTTCATTCTGTGCTCAATGCTGAGGCGAGCCTTTCCTGACCAATTTTCTTTTCACCTTTTTCAGTTCCCAGCCTTCTCTCTGAAGCCTCCTCCTGCCCCACCTCCTTCCAACACATCTTTCAAACAGGACAGGGACTTCCCTGGTGGTCCAGTGCTTAAGAATCCGCCTTCCAATGTAGGAGGAGATGCAGGTTCGATCCCTGGCTGGGGAACTAACATTCCCACATGGTGCAGAGCAACTATGCCCGTGTGCCACAGCTACTGAAACTGAGAGCTCAACCACCGAGCCCTTGAGCCTCAATGAACGATCCTGTATGGTGCAACTGAAACCCACTGCAGCCAAATAAGCAAATAAATATTAAAACAAACAAAAAGAGGACAAGGTGCCGTCCCCCACTTTATTCCAGCCAAACACATAATCTGGCGAACTCAGGCCTTCACCAGCCAATGGCTTCCAGATACTATTATCTCTCATCCACTTTCTTATGTGTATTTATGACACTGATCTTGGGAGCCCTGTGTTCCTATTTTATGTTTTCCTGGGCTTTCTATTGCCCGCACGAGCCACAGTGTCCACAGTAGAGCCAGGCAGGGCTACAAGTCTGGCAGAACCCCTCACTGGAGTTCAGTTTGTGCAGCCCTGTCCTTATTTAATCTGCAATCCAATTGGCTACTTAGCCTCCCCAAGCCCTTATCAACGTTTTAGATTTCAATGTGCCTTTTCTAGGCTGAATATCTGTGTTTTCAATTATGTCACCCTAGGTGAATTACCCTTCCATTGTTCAAGGTCAAACGTCCAGTTGTTATTTCCTGCCCACGCAGCTAGTCCCTTTCCCCTCCATCCCTTTGGGGCAGTTTCTCAATTGTCACTGGTGTTCCCAGATCCTATCTCTATCAGGTTTCATCTGTAAATTTAATTATGAAGCTATGCCCCGTTTGGCTTCTTTCATTCCATGGTACAAACGTTTATTATGCATCCATGCTCCACAAGGCACCCTGGGCTCCAAAGATATACTAGACATGCAGTTTTGCAGCTGTATGAAAATGAAATCCCTCAAAGGAACTAGGTGGGCCTGTGTTCATTCACACTGCTGAGTATCCTCATCTGATCAGTATACCCTCTGAAGATGTATTCAGATTTCTACCCACAGAAGACTATTCCTGTGAGCACAAGCATGTAAGAAATGGTTGTTCAAGTAGAAAGGGGAAACAGAAGCAGAAAGGCTAAGTCAGAACAGTTCTAGGAAACAGTCACTAACTCAACTCTTTCGAAAGAGTCCTGCCCTGCCTTCCTACCCTGGGTTCAATCAGGGTCCGAATGCACTTTCACCTTTTTAGGGGCAGATTCTGAGCTAGGCTCTGCCAGAGGCATAGCTTTGGCTCCCCTGCTCACACCTGGGGTCCCACTGCCTGAGTTCAGCTTTTCCTCTCTTTTCCCCACACATTGCCTGCCTTACCCCTTCTACAGAGGGGAGCATCCCCAAGTGTATCTTGGAGGGGACAAGGCACCTCTCTCTCTTGAAACATTCAGAGGCAGCATGCATGTCCAGCCACAGAGCTCACCTGTCACTTCCCCCAAACTACTAAAATGAAGCCTTTCCAGACCCTTCCAATTTGACCTTTCCATCAAATTCCAGACAAATTTGAAGGCCCTGGTAACCCTTTGCTTACAGTTTGTGTGTTAGTCGCTCAGTCGTGTCTGACTCTTTGCGACCCCATGGACTGTAGCCTGCTAGACTCCTCTGTCCGTGGGATTTTCCAGGCGAGAATACTGGAATGGGTTACCATTTCCTTCTCCAGGAGACCTTCCTGACCCAGGAATTAAACCCAGGTCTCCTGCATTATAGGCAAATTTTTTACCATCTGAGCCACAAGGGAAGCCCCTTGCTTATCACTTAATTCATGCAGGCTGTCTGCCTGTCCAGCTCTGTCTGCCTCGTGGGCAGAAAGTGGGAGCAGGACCTACTTGTATATTAGTTATCTTTGTGTCTTCTCCTTACCCAGCACATTCAAGTGTTTACTAAATGACTCCTCAAACAAACAAATATGAAAGAATATAAACGATCTTTTCAGACAAAGTTTTTGTCTCATTAACCAACAGCCTTTCACTGAGTCATTGGCTTTCAATTTGTTTTTAATGAGCAGATTTCAAATGAAGTCTTGTTTGGAAGACCCAGCTCCCCCGTATATGAAGTGGTAACGGTGGAGCTCTTCTTGTTCACACAAAATGGAGAACCCCACCCCCACGCCTGGGTGCCCTCACACCACCTATTTCCCCACCAAGCTAAAATTTTCTTTCCTCTTACCTCCACGTATATACGTTTATCACTTCTTTCAAGGCCCAGGCCAAGTCTTTCTTCCCTCATGAGGACTTCTTTCTGATCATCGTATCTGTGGTGGGTGTTGCTTGTTTCTGAACTCCTGGGAGCTCTATTGTCTGTCCCACTCTTTTGGCATGTATTTAGTTTGTACCAATGAACATTCACTGGGGCTTGCTCAAGGTCAAGGGAGGTGCTTTAAATACATTATCACATTTGATCCTCAGGGCAATCCTGTGAGGAAGATGCTAAGATTATCCCCAGCTTACTGATGATCTAACATTCATTGGATCATAGAAAAAGCAAGAGAGTTCCAGAAAAATATCTACTTCTGCTTTATTGACTGTGCCAAGGCCTTGGACTGTGTGGATCACAATAAACTGTGGAAAATTCCCAAAGACATGGGAATACTAGACCACCTGACCTGCCTCCTGAGAAATCTGTATACAGGTCAAGAAGCAACAGTTAGAACCGGACATGGAACAACAGACTGGTTCCAAATCTGGAAAGGAGTATGTCAAGGCTGTTTATTGTAACCTTATTTATTTAACTTGTATGCAGAGTACATCATGAGAAATGCTGGACTGGATGAAGCACAAGCTGGAATCAAGACTGCCGGGAGAAATATCAATAACCTCAGATATGCAGATGACACCACCCTTATGGCAGAAAGTGAAGAACTAAAGAGCCTCTTGATGAAAGTGAAAGAGGAGAGTGAAAAAGTTGGCTTAAAACTCAACATTCAGCAAACGAAGATCATGGCATCTGGTCCCATCACTTCATGGGAAATAGATGGGAAACAGTGGAAACAGTGTCAGACTTTATTTTGGGGGGCTTCAAAATCACTGCAGATGGTGATTGCAGCCATGAAATTAAAAGACGCTTGCTCCTTGAAAGAAAAGCTATGACCAACCTAGATAGCATATTAAAAAACAGAGACATTACTTTGCCAACAAAGGTCCATTTAGTCAAAGCTGTGATTTTTCCAGTAGTCATGTATGAATGTGAGAGTTGGACTATAAAGAAAGCTGAGTGCCAAGGAATTGATGCTTTTGAAGTGTGGTGTTGGAGAAGACTCTTGAGAGTTCCTTGGACTGCAAGGAGATCCAACCAGTCAATCCTAAAGGAAATCAGTACTGAATATTCATTGGAAGGAATGATGCTGAAGGTGAAACTCCAATGCTTTGGCCACCTGATGCGAAGATCTGACTCACTTGAAAAGAGTTCCCTGGTGGCTCAGATGGTAAAGCATTTGCCTACAATGTGGGAGACCTGGGTTTGACCCCTAGGTCAGGAAGATCCCCTGGAGAAGGAAATGGCAACTCACACCAGTACTCTTGCCTGGAAAGTCCCACGGACAGAGGAGTGTGGTAGGCTACAGTCTATGCGGTCGCAAAGAGTCAGACACGACTGAGCAACTTCACTTTCTTTTTTTTTCTTTGATGCTGGGAAAGACTGAAGGCAGGAGGAGAAGGGGATGACAGGGGATGAGACGGTTGGATGGCACCACTGACTCAATGGACTTGAGTTTGAGCAAGCTCCGGGAGTTGGTGTTGGACAGGGAAGCCTGGTGTACTGCAGTACATGGGGTCACAAAGAGTTGGACACAACTGAGCTACTGAACTGAACTACTGATGAGGAAATAGGAGCTCAGAGAAGTTTAACAGTCTGCCAAGGTCACACAGCTATTCACTAGCAGAGCTAGGATTTAAACCATGAGCTACTTGATTCGCTGTTTACCGTTTTTATGTGCCATTACTTTCTCTCTCCAGCTAGATTGTAAGCTGAAGTCTATCTCTACTTCTTTCTCTCCCTGCCCCGTCCTTAACATACTGTTTCGCCTGGAGGAAGAGTGTAATTAATAAATGTCCAGGGCTCCTTTGTTCCCCGCCGTACACTGCAGCGTTCTTTACCTCTTCCTCCTCTAACATCCGTCTGGGTAGAGGCCAGCTTCAGAACAGGCTATGGTCTTCATTCCTAAAGGGACCTTCTATTTCTGAAGACAGGTTTTCACTGCTGAAAATATTAGGCATGTCTTCCAAAGGCTGGAAGCTAAGCAAGAGTTTCACAGGAGGAGAAAAACAACAGTGATCTCCTCAAATGGAGTGGGGAGGCTCAAGGAAGGAAGTCAAAGGAACCCTTGAACAGCTCCAGGGAGAGGGGAAGGCGGAGAGGAAAGAGAGACTATTTAGATTTTTACCACTTGGGATGATATCCCCAATTTAACTTTTGGACTAAATCATAAAAACAGCCACGTAGTAAATGCCCTGCTCTCCATGAACTCTAACCTCTCTGCCTGTTTGGATGTCACTGAGAAAGGCTACATTTTGTGCACGGCAGCCCCGAGGGGACGCCCAGTGGCCCAGGTGGGGTGATTGATTGGGGGAAGCCCCAGGGGCACTGCCTGCCCGCCCCCTCCCTGCACCTGCACCGTGAATAAACAGAGGCTTGCCTTCTGCAGGGGCCCCTTCCTGACCGCCCCCAGCCCTTCTTGGGCCTCACCCCTCGGGCCCTCTTACTTGAAAATTAACCACAGGCTTAAAGTGAAAGAGAAAATGATGACTACATGAGCCCAAAGCATACGCAAGTTGAACTACATGATGAGCAGAAAACAAAAGAGCCCTAATGAAATAGGCACCTCTGTAGACTAATATTAGGATCTATTCCCTTTTAATTTCAGTTTTATGTGCTTAAAACAGCATGTGTAACCATATCGGTGAAATGTCAAGTGGTTAACCACATTTTGATTTTAATGCTTTGATTTGAAGAGTTGAGAGTTAAATTCAATGATTTCACTGAAGCTATGGGCTTCCCTCATAGCTCAGCTGGTAAAGAATCTGCCTGCAATGCAGGAGACCCTAGTTCGAATCCTGGGTTGGGAAGATCTGCTGGAGAAGGGATAGGCTACCCACTCCAGTATTCTTGGGCTTCCCTTGTTGCTCAGCTGGTAAAGAATCCACCTGCTATGTGGGAGACCTGGGTTTGATCCCTGGGTTGGGAAGATACCCTGGAGAAGGGAAAGGCTACCCACTCCAGTATTCTGGCCAGGAGAATCCCATGGACCATATAGTAAATGGGGTCACAAAGAATTGGACACAACTGAGTGACTTTCATTTTCATTTTCAGTGATTTCAATACATGTCTCAATTGTTTTGAAGTATTTGCTTCAAATAACCATCTTTCCTTTGGAAGTGTGATTATAAACAGTCTTCAAAGCCTGATATATTTATTTAAAAAATGGATGACCAATCAAGTTTGCTTTCTAGTGATTTTGCAAAAAGCAAATGAGGACAAGAGCGACATTTTTGAAAACAAAACACACGCATACATGCACACGCACAAGCAGAATGTGCTTTGAGAAAGAGAGGCTAGGTGACAGGTGACAGACATGGTTCGGGGACGTTCAGATAGCTGTGTTTTCTGACTGAGACAAGTAAATATTTGTTCTCAAAGATAAAAAGTATCTTATTAAGCACTGATGACAATTGCTATTATAATTGACTCAAAATTTTTTTAAAGCAATTTGAGTGCTGAATTGAAAATGTTTAGTATTTTCTATCAGTTTCCTGATTCTCCTAAGATCTGAATCATTTGGTTAGCTGTTCACCCTATGTACTTTTCTCTTTTCCCTTCTCATAAAAAGATTATGCAAAATACAGAATAAAAGCACATAACTTGAAGGAAAGTTGTTTGTGGAGAGAAAGAACCGATAAATAAAGGAATATACAAATAAATAAACCCAATAGCAAAAGCCACCAGGAGGAAAGTCAAGAGACAAAACAATCCAGAAAAATACTGTGAATTGGCTTCCCTTGTGGCTCAGCTGGTAAAGAATCTGCCCACAATGCAGGAGACCTGGGTTTGATCCTTGGGTTGGGAAGATCCGCTGGAGAAGAGAAAGGCTACCCACTCCAGTATTCTGGCCTGGAGAATTCCACGGACAGTATAGTCCATGGGGCCACAAACACAAACACACCACATGCACGTATCTATGTATGTATGTGTGTGTGTGTGTGTGTGTGTATATATATATACATATATATATATATATATATATATACAGTGTGTAAATGTGTGTGTGTATATATATACGTAATGGAATATTACTCAGCCAAAGAAAGGAATGAAATAATGCCATTTCCAGCAACATGGATGAACCTAGACATTATCATTCTAACTGAAGTAAGTCAGACAGAGAGAGACAAATATCATGATATTGCTTAAATGTGGAATCTAAAAAAATGATGCAAATGAACTTATTTACAAAACAGAAATAGACTCAGACATAGGAAACAAATTTATGGTTACCAAAGGGAAAGTGAGGGAGGGATAAATAGGAGTTTGGGATTAAAATATATATTATACTATATGTAAAATAGACAGCCAACAAGGACCTACTGTATAGGACAGAGAACTATACTCAATACCTTGTAATAACCTATAATGGAAGAGACTGTAAAAAATAGAATATATAAATATTTGTATTTGTGTCTAACAATCACTTTGCTGTATACCTGAAGGCAACACAACATTGTAAATCAACTATATCCCAAAATTATTAAAATTTTTTAATTTGTGAAATTGTGAATTATATCAGAAAGGATTCATTTTCTTATATATAAAAAGCACCAACAACTCAATAAGAAAAATTCCAATAATCCAATGTAAAAAATTGAGCATAACAGATGGACAATTCATAGGAACGGAACTAAATAGGGCTCTATGCATTTAGTATGAGATACTTACTGTTATTCAAATGAGAAAAAATGAAAAAGAATAATTCTATGTTGGGGAAGATGGGAAACTAGGCTAATGGGGGTAAAAGGTATACGACCTCTATGGAGGACAATTTAACCAAATCTGTCAAAACTGCACATGCATTTATTCTCTGACCCAGCAATCACTATTCTAAGAATTTCTCCTACATATATTATTTTACACATGTGAAATGACATAGGAACAAAGTTATTTACTGTAACACTATAATAGCAAAAAGTATTTTAAAAATCTGAGTGGTGGGCAACAGGGGACTAGTTAAACGAATTATGGTACAGCTCCACAATTCTTTATCTGAAACCCTAGGGTTTGATGTGGTTTGCATGTCTGAATGTTTTGAAATTCAGAAAGTTAATACAGTGTGGGTACAGTGTGGGTATATATTATGTAACACTCTAGAGAGTTCTAAGGCAACACTCAGTAATCAAATCCATTAATATTTCTGTGGAGAAACTATGAATATTCATACAAAGTGGGAGAAATACAACTCATGTCAACTCAAGTTACGTTTCTCCACCAAATGAGTTTGCCACAATCTTAGGAAAACTTTTGGCTTCAGGCATTTTTTTTTTTAAGTTAGAAATTACAGATAGGAGATTGTAAGCATGCTAGCCATACAATGGAATACCATAACGTTGAAGATAAATGAAAACACAGTTTCTGCCTTCAATAATCTCTAAGATACACTAGGTCAAAAAAAAAAAAAATAACCCATAGTGTACAAAACGGAGGGACAGTGTAAAAAAATATACAGTAGTTCCCCCTTAGCTGTAGGGGATACCTTCCAAGACCCCCAGCGGATGCTTGAAACTGCAGAATGCCAAATCCTATATATACTGTTTTTCTCTATGCATGCACACCTATGAAAATGTTTAATTTATAAATTGGGTACAGTAAGAGATTAACAATAACTAATAATAAAAATAGAACAATTATAACAATACAATGTAATAAAAGTTATATGAATGAGGTCACTATCTGTCTCAAAACATCTTATTGCACAAATTTAATGCCTTTTCCATCTAACTAAGCACTTGTCACACAGTGTGGCAACAGTTTTTGCAGTCTGAGGTGTGGCAGTTAAACTAGCATAAATTTCTTTTCCCTTCTTCACTGTTTCAGAAATAGATTTGATCTTAATATAGATCTAAGCAATCTCAGCATAAGGATTTTTTTTTTCTTAATCAGTCAAGAACTTTCACCTCTGCATTTAAAGGAAGCAGTTTACAGCTTCTCTTTGGCATTTCCAAATTTCCAGCATCACTGCTCCTGTGCTTTGGGGCTATTATTAAGTGAAATGATGGTTACTTGAACACAAGCATTGTAATACCACGACAGTTGATTTAATAACCTAGACAGTTACTAAGTGACTAATAGTCAGGATATGCTGGACAAAAGGATGATTCACATCCCAGGTGGGCCAGAGGGTAGGAGCAAGATTTCATCACACCACTCAGAACCGCATGCAATTTAGAACTTAAGAATTGTTCATTTCTGGAATTTTCCATTTAATATTTTCGGACCTCTGTTGACCCTGAGTAATTGAAACCACAGAAAGTGAAACCGCGGATAAGGGGGTCTATTGTATGCACTTGCTTATGTAAGCCAAAGATGGCTCTGAAAAGACTACATTCATTTCTGGAGAGAGAAACCAAGGGGAGTTTAGAAACTATGAGTAGGAGACAGACTTCATCGAGTTTGTTTTGCATATCTTTCCTATGTAAATTATTACCAAATCAGAGCAATTTAAAAAGTTACATTTTAATTGCTAAATGTAATGTACACATAACATGGATTACCAATGCACATTATTACCAAAAGATAAAGACTTTATCCTTGTATGGAAATCCCTCAAGGTATACCAAGTACTAAGTACCAGGTACAGGTCAGGCACTAAGCTCAAATGGTAAAGAATCCACCTGCAATGCAGGACACCTGGGTTTGATCCCTGGGTTGGGGAAATCCCCTGGAGGAGGGCATGGCAACCCACTCCAGTATTCTTGCTTGGAGAATCCCCATGGACAGAGGAGCCTGGCAGGCTGCAGTCCATGGGGTTACAAAGAGTTGGACGCGACTAAGCACAGCACAGCACACAGGGGCCAGGCACTAAGCTAGGTGCATTGCCCAGATTATAGCTGGTCCCGTGAGGTAGGCCTGAATATCCTCATTTTAGAGAGAAGGAAACTAAGTTTCAATTAGCACCATACAGCAGTAAGTGGAGAACTGGGACTCATAGCCAAAGTGGCCTAAGCCCGAGTCCTATGGCATAAAAGAACACTGGGAAATGAGAAAGAGGGCCATCTATTGAGAACACATGTGGAATTTATGACTAGACAATGATTCTTTTCTTCAGCACAATATTTGGGACATTTGAAATCCTGCTCTGCTCTGACTCCTCTGGGCATTGTTAATGATAAGGCACCAATGAAGCCGCAGAGCGAGGGGTCTGTGCCCTGGGTATGGCTGGGGGAGGGCGACTTCTCCATCATAAAGAGCTAAAGCTCTGTGGGGTCCAGTGTGGACAAGTCTGACCACACGGACAAGTTGTCTGGTCAGAGAATGCACTGTTCTTTCTCCAGATTTTTCCTTAGCACTAGCTGGGGATGAAGGGGGCAGGAAGGTGCTATGTACTGAATGTTCTTGTCCCCTCAAATTCGGATATTGAAATACCAATGCCCAGCGTGATAGTATATGGAGATGGGGTCTTTGAGAGATGATTAGGTTTAGATGAGGTTATGAGAATGAACCACTCACAATGCGATTCATGCCGTTATGAGATGAGACATGAGCTTGTTTCCTCTCCTTGCTCTTCACCATGTGAGGTGAAACAAGAAGATGCCATCTATAAACCAGGTAGTGGGTCCTCATCCGGGTCTCCTGCATTGCAGGCAGACACTTTATCCTCTGAGCCACCAGGGAAGTAGGCTCATAATAAATACTATGTGAATGCACTCAGACAGACCTATCCAGGGTCACTGGAAGGAGTTTATATTTTCACTTTCTCTTATTTATTTACAGAGGAGTTTAGTTAATGCTAAGGTTCCCAGCATACTGCTTACCTATGATATTTCCTGACACTATAAAATGAATCAATTATTTCAAAGAGAGAAGGGTCTTCTTTGGCAGTGATTTATGGTCCTGAATCTGTGGGTAGCCTGAACACAAAAATATATGCATAAAAGGGTTAGCGCTCTGGACACTTGAAGACTTGACAGTCTGTAGCATGGCTTGGAAGGCTGCTTCTGCAGAGAAGTTTCCTCAGGCATGCACACGTATGCTCAGTAACTTCCTTGCATGCCTGTGCAAACCTGCCTGCCTTCTGGGGACCTACCAGGACACGTGGGTTCCACTCCAGCTGAGTCTCGAGTCAACAGCACAGCCCGTGGCCGAACCACAGACCTCAAGACGCACAAACTCTGTGAAAGTCTCCACTCCTGCACTTGCTTAACCAGCAGCATATGTTTTTTTGGCTAAAAGGTGTTTAAATGAAATCATTTTTTCCATATTACTTTGAAAAGTTTATTTCATCAGCATGAAAATGTTTAATAATACTATTTGGGGGTTTTACCAAAAAAAAAGAAATCACCATTTTGAAAATGTGGCTTTTTGATTCACTTTTCGAGAAAAGAGGATAGTGATATTTAACCCTTTCTTTGAATGGTGGAAGTGACTTGGACTTTAGGTGAAAAATGCTTTGGGGATCAAACAGCCCCAATGTCTGTGCCAAACAGAGAAAGGAACCCTGGTTCCATACAGACTTGTACTGGTGTAAAGTGACATGTTTGGTTCTGTTTGAGTGATGACTGTAATAAAATAGAGCAGCCCAGCACTTCACCACCCCATCATCCCGTCAGCTTTGCAAGGGGACTCATGTGCCTGCCACCACAAGAGTATGTGCCCATGATATCTCCCCACGGCTGGCAGATTCTGGAACTATCACAGCTCTTTCCCCCAAAAGCTACATTCCCTTCAGGTGGCAAATACTTGGATGGAAATGTTCTAGGAAGCCCTGGAAGGCTGCGCTGGGGAATTCAGCCCCTAACCTCGCCTTTTATTCAACAGAAAGCAACTCTCTCTGACAGTTTCCAGCCCGAGCAACAAAATCAGACCACTCCGAGCTGCTGTCCTGAACAGGCCTGCTCTTGACACATGTTGCAGCAGGCACAGGACAGGGAATATTAAAGGAGGCTTGCTCCTTATAGGTCTAGATATTTATACATGCCCTTCTTTATGGGATCTTCCCAACCCAGGGTTCAAACCCAGGTCTCCCACGTTGCAGGCAGATTCTTTACCATCTGAGCCACCAGGGGAGCCCACAGCAAGCACACAAACTGTTAACATGTGTCTACTCCTCCATCTTAATAAATATACCTAGAAGATCTAGTACACATTTGAATTCAGAGTCCCCAGGACACGGGTGCTTAGGGAAAGCTGGACCCTGTTACCCAGCTCCCAGCCTGTGACCCAGCCTACTGCCCTTTCCTGTCCTGGTTCTGCTCAACATCACAGAGAGCTGACAGCCCAGCCCTTGCCTCCAAGCTCTGCCCTCAGTGCCCACACAGCCCCCCACCACTGGCTCATCCTCAAGGCCAGGTAACAGATTGCGCACCGGCCCTGTAAGGATGCTTGGGCGGTTGTGCAGCCATCAGGGGTCCCGGATCCCAGTTCTCTAGGGGCTGCCTAGAAGATGGGGTGCAGGCTCTGAATAGACTTATGGTCCCCATGTCTGGAGTGCAGTTGTGGGCAGAGGAGAGCCCAGAGGAGCCCTCTCAAGAGCAGGGCCCAGGCCTCATCATCCCTGAAGAGCAGATAGATGGCAGATCAGGGTAACAGGCAGGAAAAATAAAGTACCAGGCCAGGACAGCTCAGTGCCTTGATGCAGGAACAACTTCTGATTCCATGAACTGGGGGGAGGTGGGGAGGCAGGGGGAAGGGGGCACCAAAGGGTCTGAGTGATGCTCCACTCCAGGGGTGTGGGTGAAAGAAGGGGAACGCTTCACTCTCACAAGATAAATCAGGGTCAACGATTTGGGACTTGGCATGGGCTGAATGTTTTTTAATCTCTGGAGATATCCCCCGTCTTTCACAAGCATGATGTCAAAGCAAGGTCAGACATTAAAGTAACCACAAGGATCCTAAAAATATGTTCTTCATAGCTGCAGGACTTTGAAGAGCTTTTCTTTTTAAACGAAGGGGTAGGGGTGGGGGGTGGCATCTTAATCAAGCGATCTCTACAAGTCTTAATGGTTTTCAGATTTTCTCAAGATCTTTCTATAAAACCAAGGGGCAAAGATGAATTTTTAAAAATTTAAGCACATGTGGGAGAAAAACAGTGCAAGAATCCTGAGGTTTGGTTACAGAAAAAGAAAAAAAAAAAATCAAGAACAGAGACGCAGAAAATCGAGCTGATGAGAGCAAATGAAGCACTGACTGAACCCGAGGCAGAAAAGGTGAGCTTGTGTGCGGCCTCTTGAGATTGTGCACTGCGAGGCAACCACTGTCTTTAGTCAACACTTTTGTTCCAAGAAATTCAAATTCTACCTCTAACAGCATCAAATTCTGTCTATTTCCCAACATCAAACTCTATCTGTGTTCTACACAGCAACTTGTGTTTCTTCACAACTCCTTCCCTTTGTGGAAGAATCACAAAAGACCTGTCCTTTTTCTTTTCTCTGTGCTCTTCATCTTCATATATTCAAAAGGGTCATAAGACTGTGGGGGACAGGTTACTCTGAAAATAAGCAACCTCCAGACTTGGATGTAGAGGTTAACACAGTATGAAAAGGAACTCAGTGGCCAAGAATTGAGGGAAGAAGGAAAAATTGCTTTTGTCACCAATAAGAAATTTTAGACTTCTGGAGGTTTAATAATACGTCATAAAGCAAGAGTGGAAGCCAGAAAGAGCTGCAGACCCCCAAGTACCCAATACTGCTCCGGGCACCAGGGTTCAAGCGCAACTCTATTACCATTATCCCTGCACAGAACCCCGAAGCACAAGAAGACAACAATACACAGAGGAACTCTGAAGAGAGGCATGAAAATAATTATGGGTTGGAAGGCTTTACTCCAAAGGCTTAACTCTATATAACCTGGCCAAGAGATCACACTGCTAAAAGGAAATATGATAGTGGTGGATATGAAACAAGCATTCAAAGGGCATAAACAAAGGCTTAGGCTACTCCAAGGAAAATATAAATTGAGTGATGTGATGGAAAATAGAGGCTCACTTTGAGGGCAATTACTATATTGGGAAGATCTATTAATCTGCTGACAGTTTCTCAAAGAAAGTGATGGCAGTCTGCTAATTTGCCTCATTTGAAACCAGTCTATGAGGAGCTGGAAAATATATCTCAAGGAGCAGCACTATGTAGCAGGGAAGGGGTGGGTTGCCTTCATAAATCTTGTTCATTTTTCATCTTGATTATTTTTCTCTCCAGTTCGTTCCCTTTCTCTTCTCCATTCTTTTGCCAAGCCCCCCTCAGATCCCACAAAATCCTCTTCTATGGAAAACTCTTTCTAGGATAAGGGAGGAAGGTGCCGACTGATGGCTTAGGTGTATGAGTGGGGACAACTGTTTTGCATCTCCCAGGGACTTATTAAGCCAATCAGAGGGGTTTTCATCCCAGGTTGCCCTTTACAGACCTGGCTTCCCTGCATCTTCACTGCCTGGTTCGTGTGTGCACGCTATGTCGCTTCAGTCATGCCTGACTCTTTGTGACCTCATGGACTGTAGCCCACCAGGTTCCCCTGTCCATGGGATTCTCCAGGCAAGAAAACTGGAGTGGGTTGCCATGCCCTCCTCCGGGGAATCTTCCTGACCCAAGGATAGAACCTGAGTCTTGTCTTTTAAGTTTCCTGCATTGCAAGGTGGGTTCTTTACCACTAGTGCTACCTGACTAAGCCCTAAAGATGCCAACTCTTAAAACCAGGAGTTCAGACCCCAGTTCAAAGGGTGGCGATGACCCAGGTGAGCTGAGAGACTTTTCCAGCTCCAGTAAGGAAACTAAGCAAGTCTCTTACCCCTTTCCAGCAGGAGGATGGCAATTTCCTTAATGCTTTTTCAAGGGCTTTCATTTCTATCCAAATAGCTTCTAGTGCTGCCAAGTGAAAGGAGAGGTGTCACTATGGTCCAAACTATAACTGAGCAGTATAGTCTTATGTGAATCCAACTGAAGGAGAATTTTGCTGGAAAGTCCCACTAGCAAGCCACTTTTTCCAGATGTTAGAAAACCTGAGGTCTATGTGAAGAAAAATTCTGCATTCTGGATCTTTTCTCTGCTATATCTGTGGAAGGAGGCAGATGAAATTCCCATAAGAAAATGTTTGCTCCAGCTCATCAACTCGTGCTGCTCTGGGCTCTAAGGATGTCCCCAACAGCCCTTGATTTAGTATTTTAGAAACACACTATTGTGTGAGAGGTGAAATTGTCCTGGGAAAAACAAGACTTGGACCCTGAGTTTTATTTACTGAAATAAAGATTGCAGAAATAGATAGGGATGGAGAAAAATGGTTTTGAAATATGTTACTCATTATAACCCTGTTCAGTTCAGTTCAGTTCAGTCACTCAGTCGTGTCCGACTCTTTGCGACCCCATGAATCGCAGCACGCCAGGCCTCCCTGTCCATCACCAACTCCCGGAGTTCACCCAAACTCATGTCCATCAAGTCGGTGATGCCATCCAGCCATCTCATCCTCTGTCGTCCCCTTCTCCTCTTGCCCCTAGTCCCTCCCAGCATCAGAGTCTTTTCCAATGAGTCAACTCTTCGCATGAGGTGGCCAAAGTATTGGAGTTTCAGCTTTAGTATCAGTCCTTCCAAAGAACACCCAGGCCTGATCTCCTTTAGAATAGACTGGTTGGATCTCCTTGGAGTCCAAGGGAGTCTCAAGAGTCTTCTGCAACACCACAGTTCAAAAGCATCAATTCTTCGGTGCTCAGCTTTCTTCACAGTTCAACTCTCACATCCATACATGACCACTGGAAAAACCATAGCCTTGACTAGACGGACCTTTGTTGGCAAAGTAATGTCTCTGTTTTTTAATATGCTATCTAGGTTGGTCATCACTTTCCTTCCAAGGAGTAAGCGTCTTTTAATTTCATGGCTGCAATCACCATCTGCAGTGATTTTGGAGCCCCAAAAAATAAAGTCTGACACTGTTTCCACTCTTTCCCCATCTATTTGCCAGGAAGTGATGGGACCGGATGCCATGATCTTAGTTTTCTAAATGTTGAGCTTTAAGCCAACTTCTTCACTCTCCTCTTTCACTTTCATCAAGAGACTTTTTAGTTCCTCTTCACTTTCTGCCATAGGGGTGGTGTCATCTGCATATCTTAGGTTATTGATATTTCTCCCAGCAATCTTGATTCCAACTTGTGCTTCATCCAGCCCAGCGTTTCTCATGATGTACTCTGCATAGAAGTTAAATAAGCAGGGTGACAATATACAGCCTTGACGTACTCCTTTTCCTATTTGGAACCAGTCTGTTGTTCCATGTCCAGTTCTAACTGTTGCTTCCTGACCTGCATAGAGGTTTCTCAAGAGGCAGGTCAGGTGGTCTAGTATTCCCATCTCTTTCAGAATTTTCCACAGTTTATTGTGATCCACACAGTCAAAGGCTTAGCCATAGTCAATAAAGCAGAAATAGATGTTTTTCTGGAACTCTCTTGCTTTTTCCATGATCCAGCGGATGTTGGCAATTTGATCTCTGGTTCCTTTGCCTTTTCTAAAACCAGCTTGAACATCAGGAAGTTCACGGTTCACGTATTACTGAAGTCTGGCTTGGAGAATTTTGAGCATTACTTTACTAGCGTGTGAGATGAGTGCAATAACCCTGTTGCCAGCACTAAATAAAGTAAAGTGAAGTGAAGTCGCACAGTTGTGTC
Organism: Ovis aries; assembly: GCF_016772045.2. Classification (NCBI taxonomy): domain Eukaryota; kingdom Metazoa; phylum Chordata; class Mammalia; order Artiodactyla; family Bovidae; genus Ovis; species Ovis aries. The sequence goes on along the minus strand of NC_056063.1, from coordinate 20,374,550 downwards.
CAACTCTTTGCGACCCCATGGACTGTAGCCTACCAGGCCCCTCCATCCATGGGATTTTCCAGGCAAGAATACTGGAATGCATTACCATTTCCATCTCCAGGAGATCTTCCTGACCCAGGGATTGAACATGGGTCTCCCACACTGTAGACAGATATTTTATTGTCTGAGCCACCAGGGAAGTCACTTAAATAAAAGGGGGAGTTTAAAGAAGAAAATCCCTGCTCCGAGTCCCAGGGGAGCAATACTGTCTTCAGGATATCTGCTGATGCACCTAATGTAGACTCAAGTCAAAGCGAGTGTTCTGTGGCTTCACAGAAGTAGAAGCAATCCTTCAACTAAGGAACAGTCACACTATGTGCAAATAAAACCACATAGGCTGTGCTGACGTTTACTTATGAAGAATCTAGCTTAGTTTTTCCCACATTGAGAAAGCTCCTAATATAAATGAAGAAAACCCGAGGAATGAATTATGTGCTTGCCATCCTTCTGGAGTTCTGAAGTCTTCCAATAGATTGTGTGTGTGCATGCGTGTGCAGATCTTTGTGGTCCCATGGACTGTAGCCCGCCAGGCTCCTCTGTCCATGGGATTTCCCAGGCAAGAATACTGAAGTGGGTTGCCATTTCCCTCCCCAGGGGATCTTCTTGACCCAGGGATCAAACTCATATCTCTTGTGTCTCCTGCGTTAGCAGGCAGGTTCTTTACCAGCTGAGCCACAAGGGAAGCCCTCAGATAGATTAAGGGCACCCGGTTCTTTAGAAATAAACTAGCTAATGGATAATCTAGCTTCCTCTGTGATATCTCTGAAGATTCAGGGGTAGGGAGCTTGGGTCTTGGTGCAACTTCCAGCTCTGATTTTCTGCTCCTGAATTCCCTCTCTCTTGTCTGTTTCTTACCCCTGAGGTGGGCTGGCCCTTTTCTGTACTACATACCCCTATACTGGACATCCTCCCCTTTCATCTCTTCCCAGAGGAACAGACTGTTACTGAAGGTTTGGGTTTATGAGGTCAGATGATGAGCAACTGCAACAAAAAATACTGTATAGAAAACAATTTAAAATTAGACATCCTGAAATCAAGATGTCAGCAACTGCAAGGCTGGAAGGGGTCTTAAAGACTATTTAGTCCAGTGGTCCTCAACTCTTAATAGAAGAGTTGAGTTGCCTTATTTTTAAACAAATGTTTTCTAACCTCTCATTTAATACTCTAAAATTAACTCCATAGATAACATAATTTACCTGCACATAATTTTAAAATAATTAATATCTTTCTATAATTATAAAGTAAAATTAAAAGAAAATAATTTATAGTTTTAGAAGACACACATTTTACTACATAAATGTTCAAGCATGACTACCTAGAAGACAAAATCAGATGACTACATGAGGAAAAAATGAGGTTTTGAAATTGGCAAAAACAGTGTGTAGATTACTGAGTGCCTTAGCACACTTCCTGGGATACGTCTATCTTTCAGCCATTGCCTTTGAGCTAACAACTCTGTTCACTAATAAATAAATGGGAACACTGCAAATGATTATTGTCCCTAGAAAGGTAAAATGTGTCTAGTAGGGTGCAACTGATTACTTCCCTTGGATACTGATCAGGTTTTACCTGTTTGTCTTTTTATAAATTTATCTCAGCATTCTATTATGGCTCAGATAGTAAAGAATCTGCCTGCAATGCAGGGGACCCAGGTTTGATCCCAGGGTCAGGAAGATTCCCTGGAGAAGGGGATGGCAACCCACTCCAGATTCTTGCCTGGAGAATTCCAAGGACAGAGGAGCTTGGCAGGCTACAGTCCATGGGGACTCAAAGAGTCAGACACGACTGAATGACTTTATTTTCAGCATTCTATTAATTGATATGTTAAATAAGAATCTTTGACACAGGCTGGGTTAATCAGGGTTCTCCAGAGAACAGAACTAACAGGATATATATATAAATATATATGAGAGATTTATTATAGGAATTGGCTCATGTGATCATGGAAACCAACAGTCCCTGGGTCTGAAGCTGGAGAAGTAAGAAGGCTGATGAACAGTTAAAGTTGGTAGTATAGTTCAGTCCAAGTCCAAAGATCTGAGAATGGAGGGGGTGTAGGGGGGTGAGGTGGGATGAGCAAAGTCCTAGTCTATGTCCATGTCCAAATGCCTGAGACTCAGAAGTCGTAATGTTCCAGAGTTCCCAGGGCAGGAGAAGTTGGGCGTCTCGATTCAAGCAGAGGAAGCATATTTGCCATTCCTCATATTCTATTTAGACTCGCAGTCATTGGACTGAATGATACCCTCCTGCACTGTGAGAGTGATCTTTTTCACTCAGTTCATGAGTTCAAATCTTGTGCTAATCTCCTCCCCAGACATCCTCAACAGACGCATCCAGAAATAATGTTTTACCAGTTATCTGGACATCCCTTACCCTAGCCAAGGTTAAATTAACCATCATCACACAGGCTCATTTTCCAGCTGAATGAAAGTCACAGTTATGAGCACTTTCAAAAATTATTCTTCAACGGCTACAAATATGGCAGTTGGAAAATCAGACTGGTTGATGAAGACTGAAATACAAGGTTAAATATTACCATTGGTGATGCCATTTTCCAAAATAGTGAACCTTACAAGTGCTGAATGAAACAGAGCACTCTCTTCCCTCAATAAGGACCACTCCTGAAAAAGTCTTATTTTCATTGAAACTATGAAGAAATATTTGTGTGTGTGTGTGTGTACAAATATTTTAGTTTAGGTTCTAAGTTTAGATAATTATATATATTTGAGTTAGATTTTGGTTGGGTAATTATTAACAGGGTTACCACCTACTTGACTATCTGAGCTATTAGGAAGCTGTGTGACCATGAGATCACTTTTCTGTGTGCAGGGCTGTTCTGGGAATAGCCAGGCCACCTAACCTCCCAGACCTCCACCATGAGCCACTAGTTCACCCCAATTACTGCAACAACCAAAAACACATCCAAAGTTCCAAAATTCATCACAGAGGGTACTGCTCCTGTTAAGAACTACTAATCTCATCCAAATACACCTCTCTGGTTTTTAAATCTCTGCAGGATTCTAAGCACATGTTCAGTAAATATTTGCTGAATAAATAAAATCTGAATGAAGGAAAGTATGGAATTGTTGAATATTAAAGACTCTGGAGAGAAGTTAATTATGAATAAACAGATACCTTTTATAGAGATAGTTTCTTAAGGCATTCATGCACTTAAAATATTTTTTATGGATTCTTAGAATATTCACTTCTTTCTTGAATTAGCAGAAACTTTTCAAGTGAAACAGGGAATTGTTAATACTAAAGAGTTATAACTACATACTCAAACCTTGAGGGAACATTATTTATCCCTGATTTCTGCCTCTTTTTTTTAAATTTTAATTTTTACTTTATTTTACTTTACAATACTGTATTGGTTTTGCCATACATTGACATGAATCCACCACGGGTGTACATGCGATCCCAAACATGAATCCCCTCCCACCTCCCTCCCCACAACATCCCTCTGGGTCATCCCCGTGCACAAGCCCCAAGCATGTTGTATTCTGCATCGGACATAGACTGGTGATTCGATTCTTACATGACAGTATACATGTTTCAATGCCATTCTCCCAAATCATCCCACCCTCTCCCTCTCCCTCTGAGTCCAAAAGTCCGCTCTACACATCTGTGTCTTTTTTGCTGTCTTGCATACAGGGTCATCATTGCCATCTTTCTAAATTCCATATATATGTGTTAGTATACTGTACTGGTGTTTTTCTTTCTGGCTTACTTCACTCTGTATAATCGGCTCCAGTTTCATCCATCTCAACAGAACTGATTCAAATGTATTCTTTTTAACGGCTGAGTAATATTGGCATAGCCCTCCGTCATAACCTATATTGCAAACTTCCCTGACTTCAGCATTCACTCCTGCAAACAGCACTGAAAATCACCTGTCCCTCTTCTAATGATCCCACAAGAATTCCAGCTGCCTTCTGCACAATATTAAAACTCTTCTTACAGCCATCAAGACCTTCCATGAGTGAACTCTTCCCATACAAGCCCTGGCTTCTACTCTCTGCCCTATTCTGGCAACGCTGGCCACTCTTCTGCCTCTCTGCCTTCGTAACGTCTTGCTCCTTCCCACATTCAAATTACTGCTTTGAGAAACTCATCTCTATGAATTCTTCCTACATGAGACACAAAAGGTAACATATCTTATGATTTCATTTATATGAAACATAAAGAATAGGGAACTCCATGGAGGTAGAAAGCAGATTAACAATTGCTGGAGGCTGACGAGAGGAAAAAAGAGTGACTGCTTAGCAGTTACAAGGTTTCTTTTGGGTGCCATAGAAATAATTTGGACCACCAGGGGCTAAAACACTGCATTCTCAATGCAGGGGGCCTGAGTTCGATCCCTGGTCAGGGAACTAGATCTCACATGTCTCAGCTAAAAATCCTGTGTTAATACCTGGCACAGCCAAATAAATAAATATCGAAAAAATGATAATTTGGAATTAGATATAGGTGATGGTCACACAACACGTGAAGGTACTAAATGCCACTGAATTGTACACCTTAATTATCAATTTTATGTTTATGTGAATTTAACGAAAATTTACAAAATTATAGATCCATATGAGATGCAATGATTTATCAATACAGATTTGGAATAATGGCTGGAGAAGAGTTATTTATGTACTTGTTTGTTGAATCAGCTTACACGGTATCCAAGTGCCGCCTCTTCCTGTTCAAAGCTCAGAAACTATCTTTTTAGGTTTTTTATTACCAATTATGCCTATGCTGCTAACTGCATGTATTCCAACATGAGATTAAAAAAAAATAGCTGTATTGCTGTTACTTACAAGACCATGGATCTTCAGAGCCTGTATGTACTGAAACATTACAGCTCTTGACCTTGCATTTATTTGATGCTGATTACATCATAGCCATGTGAATCCTGGTTTCTGATGACTTTTTTCCAAGGTTGTTCTTGGCTCATGAATGATGACCACAAATACAAGTCTTACCCAGAATAGGTAGGCTAATGTGGACAATACTTTGCTTTCTGGTTGTATTAAACTTACTGTTCAGAATTTTGTAGAATAAGCATAAAACCACCCATTTTTTTAACCATGTCTTCTGTATTTTTAAACTTGGAATCTCTGCATTCCTGCAATGTGACCTTTTTCAATGTTGGCTACATCCTGTTTTTCACACACTATCAATAGTGAGGATAAAAAGAGCCTGTGGGCAGTGTTAATCTCATTCACACAAGACATGTTTGCCTTCTCCCTGGGCACCTAAAGGCTAACCTGGGAGAGTATGCCGTCACTACATCAAGCGGACACTGGAAGAGAGGACCTTTATTGGTAGGGCCCCTTGTCACTGAGGAATGATAGTCTTGGAAGCCTTAAAAGAGAAAGGTTGCTTAGGTCTAAGAAGGGGCAGCTATGGGGCAAGTATGGCCCTCTCTGCTCTCTGTGAAGCAGTCTTCTCTGCTTTCCTTATGAAAGGAAGTATCTGCACACATCCACTTCTGTAGCTTAACAGTTTTCTTCCAGAGGAAGAAATGGCAACCCACTCCAGTATTCTTGCTGGGAAAATGCCATGGACAGAGGAGCCTGGTGGGCTACAGTTCATAGGGTTGCAAGCAACTGAGCAACTAAACACACACACCTGTCTCTTTAAATTGTAAATCCAAGCAAGTTCAAATTCTGAGTTTTTAGAAACACTATCTTGGGGTTCAACCAAATTTGAGTTTTGGTTTTCAAATGAATGCAAGTTTTTGCAAAAAAACAAAGTGGATATTTCCAAAGTGAGAGATGCTGGTGACTAAAGACCTGCTCCCTCCTCATCAAGACAACATTCACACTTGCCTACTGTCTTCCAAACTTAGAAAGAAACAGTAATTTTTTTTTTTTTGAACACCTCTAGTGGGATGTGCTCTAAGGAGAACATGAAATGCAAAATATTCTATAACTATTTGTCATTATTTTTGATAGGAGTAGAGTCGATATTATAATTTAGAAACTCGTGTGCAAATCGGTAGCTTTTTAAATGTCTAACAGCAGAGTCCAGCTAAGGAAAAACATTTTGGTTGAATACTGGAAAATGTGCTTAAAAGGTGACGTCTAGAATTATCACAATTGCTGTAAAACATTTAAATTGCCTAAGTAGGCACTGCTATTTGAGACATACTAGTGCAGACTGTAAAAGGCAAAGGTAAGCAGAGTGTATGCATTCTTGCGCCCCCAGTATTTCCTTCTTTGTATTTCTTAATGGTATAGAGTAAGACTGAGCACAGACTGAGAGACACAGCCCCGATGACACAGCTAAAACTGCCAAGCCTTGGTATAGGTAATCTAGTATTTCTAGCCATGGTCAGTAAGGACCTGATCAGCCACTTGCCTGACCATAGCTGGCTCACCTGACGCCGGCCTCCTAGAGCTCAACTTAGATGATCTATTCAGTTCACCCATTTTCCTAGATAAGTAAACTAAGGCTTAACAAGATATCTCTCCCAAACTCAGAGAACAGGAATCCTAAGATGGAAACGGTGTCAACACCGGAGCCAGGACCCGGGACTGGTCGCAGTGCCAGGCTCCTGCTTCCTTCCTCACTCCATAAGCATCCGCTGTGGAGCACTTCACCGCCGTGCGGCGTGCACGCAGCCATAGCTGCGGAGCGCACAGCTTTCTGACTGGAAAACTGATGTTTCCAGTCAACCGCATTGAAACAGAAGTGAAAAACATCTTTCACGGCAACATTCTGCTGTCATCTCGGGTGTGGAAAAATGCTTCATCAGAGGCCATGCTGCTGCTGCTAAGTCGCTTCAGTCATGTCCAACTCTGTGCGACCCCATCGACGGCAGCCCACCAGGCTCCTCCGTCCCTGAGATTCTCCAGGCAAGAACACTGGAGTGGGTTGCCATTTCCTTCTCCAATGCATGAAAGTGAAAAGTGAAAGTGAAGTCGCTCAGTCGTGACCGACTCGTAGCGACTTCATGGACTGCAGCCTACCAGGCTCCTCTGTCCACGGGATTTTCCAGGCTAGAGGCCATAGGGGCTGACTAGTTCCCGCCGCACCCCTCGAACGCATAGCATCTCAGCACGAGGCTACACCATGAATATGCTTCCCGGAGGCTCTTCCTGCAGCCCTAAGCATCTTCCTCTCCCCGACATTGGCTGGGAGGAGTTAGAAACACTTTTCTAGAAAATACAGGGCTAGACTCAGAGGAGACGCGGAAGGCCACCCTCAACTGATATAACTAGGAGCAGTCCGTCAGTTTTCTGCCTTTCTTCTCATTGACTTACGGCTCTTTGAAATTTATTCTGGAAATTTCCTCTTAAATCAGGGGGCGGGGAAGCAGTTTGAGAGATTCCAAGAAAAAATGTTCACTTATAGGTTTCACCCACATTCAGAACCAAGATGCTTGCTGACTGGAAATCAAGGCCATGGGAATGCCTACACCTTGAACAGCAGGGAAGACTCCGTGTGCATGCGCGCTAAGTCGCTTCAGTCGTGTCCGACTCTTTTCGATACTATAGACTGTAGCCCACAGTCTGTCCATGGGATTCTCCAGGCAAGAATATTGGAGTGGGTTGCCAGGCCCTCCTCCAGGGGATCTTCCCAACCCAGGGATCGGACTTGCATCTCCTGTGACTCCTGCATTAAGGCGCATTCTTTACTGCTGATCCACCAGGGAAGCCCCAAAGACTCCATAGTCATGGCATTTAAGATATACCCAGTGACCATCATTCTTTGGTTTCTGTGACTCTGACAATCCTCCCCAATAGTGTTTTCATAAATCCTAATCATGAAGGAATATGAAGACTTGTTGACAAGTGAGAGAAGAGGAATCTCATTTTGACATGGGAATTCCCTTCCAAAAATATGAACCCAAGGCAGCTGAGTTGCTCTATGTTATAAAACAACTGCAAATAGATGCTATCAGCTGGAAATCCAGAATTTATTTTGGAAAAAATGTATCTTTAGCTTCAGCAGCTCATCTAGAGAATGTCTAGCCTTTGCAAGCTTCTGACCAATAAATCTGTGATAAATCAAACAATCTTAGCGTGTAAACAATAAGATTATAATTACAAAGTGTAGTAGTCATTGTGAAGGAGCTATTCATTCACTCATTTATTCTATCAATACAGTTATTATTAAATTTCTACCATGTGCCAGATACAGGGATAGGAGCTGGAAATATGGTGGTGAAGACAAGGGACACAGTCCTTTGTCTTGAGAGAGATTTTAAACAAATAATGACACAAGTAACTATAGAATTACAATTGTGCAAAGTCCAAGGAGCTATTTAAAAACTAAAAATAGAGTTACCATATGATTCAGCAATCCCACTCCTGGGCATATATCTGATGGAGATATACTCAGCCACTAAAAAGAATGGAATAATCCCATTTGTAGTAACATGGATGGACCTGGGGATTATCATACTAAGTGAAGTAAGTCAGACAGAGAGAGACAAATATTATACGATATTGCTTATATGGGGAATCTAAAAAAATGATACAAATGAACTTATTTATGAAACAGACCTATAAGATTTAGAGAACAAATTTATGGTCATTGGGGGTAAAGGTGGTAGGGGAGGGATAGATGGATAGTTTCAGACTGACAGTTTGAGATTGACATTTACACACTGCTATATTTAAAATAAAATGCCTTTACATGAAAAAATAAGATAAAATAAAGTAAAAATAAGATCAGGGACTAACACTTTAGACAAGTTTAGGGAGGCCTTCTGGCAGGGGGAATAGATATTTATAGTTATTTAAGCTGAACCCTTGAAAGATAAGAAAGAGGTAGCTAGCTTCCCCTTAAATATCTGTTTATTTTTTAATTTTCTGAAAAGTCTTTGGCATTTATTTTAATGCTATTGTTCCTTTATCTCCACCAAAATAGTCACTCAATTAAAAAGGTCCAAGCTGGCAATTGGTTGAAGGTGGCAAAACTCTGTTTTTCAAGCTATACTATCATGACTCTAAATTATCCAGACTCTAATTCAATTTCCTAAATCTAAGCTAGTCCCCATTCCATGCTTATTATCATTAAGGAAACGAAATTGACCTCAGAACTCCAGCCACTACTGTTGACTCAAACAGGCTCATTAATCACACTAAGTCACTCAACTGTTTAGACACCTTTCCAGGCTACTTAGAGTAACATGTCCCCTATGTCTGTCAGTAATTTTTCAGCTTCACAGTGATTTCAGTGTTCTCCATGAGACACAGTGTGAGAAATAATTTACTCAAGTATGATTATTTTCTTTGGGTAGAGATCAACAAGAGCTAAAAAAAGGCTATTTTAAAGTCAATGATGCAGGTCCCAAGGTCCAGAGATGGCTCCCTTTTGGGATATTTTTGCAGAAATTTCCATAATGCTCATCATAGATGGTTTCTCCTCCTTGCCTCTTGTTTATTACTTCTTTGAAGAGATAATGGCACTTTATTATTTCACCAACCATCTCAAATCTCCAAGTGCCTTGTTTCAATCAGTCAAGAAAAAACCAATTTTGCATACTCAAGTGACACTGACTATATCGAAGACATTTTTCTAGGCTAGTTTTGGGATCTCCTGTGAGTTTTCACATGTGTGTAGATTAGATCTTTATGTGGACTATCAGAGAAAGACTGAATTCATCACCAATGTTCACACGTTAGCTTCAAGTCTGACAAATTCACAGCAAGCTTGCCCACTTCCTCCATGTAATGGGACTGCTTTGGTCCACTGAGAACACTCTCCCCGTTCATGCGTCCCCAGCATTAATGCAGCAAAATTCACAGTCACACACAAACTCCCATTCTTCTGCACTTTTCTCAGGCTCATGGTCATGGCAATCCACCCTTCTGAGATTCAAGTCGGAGCCAGGGCAGGGACCAACAGTATAAGGCTCCCCAAATCCTCTAACCCAGTCCCTGAGGTAATAAAAGGAAACACATCTCCTAACGGGCCAGTTCCAAGGGTCTCTAAGAATATAAAAAGCAAAGAGATTTCTCCATCCTTGCCCCAGGTTGTGAGTCTTTATCACCCTCCCAGTTGTGAAGTTCTAAAGCAGCCTCTTCCATTTTGGTGGTATTTAGTTTGCTTTGTCCAGAATTTCAGAGGCGTCTCCTGCCTCTGTCCTCAGTCTGAAGAAGAGAAACTCGGCAGAAATAACAGGATTTATTTGTCCTCGGTTGACCTCCAAGGAAACTGGGACAGTGAGAGGCTAAGAAGGCAAGGTCTCTCAATAGAACACCAGTGGTCAAAGCTGGCTTTTGGTGGCATCTCTCCAAGCAGCTCAAATCAGTGTCAAACCACCAGCACATGCAGCCTTTCCAAGATGCTCTGAGTGTTTATTCAGCCACTAAGTGTTCTGCCCAAAGTGGACTCCACCCAATGGTGAGCTAAGGCAAATCAAACACTCATTCACACAGTGCGGAGTGACATGCCCACCCAGCACAGGCTCTGATGCCTGCAAAGCCTAGCTGCAGCTGGCTCCAAGCTCACAGGTGCCAGGCATCTGGCCAAGCAAGGCAGTAATCTCTGGGGCTAGGCAGGAGGAGATGTTTGCATAAGGCACCTCCTCACCCACCACCCCCTCCCGCCCCCGCCATCCCCAGAGCAACAGTGAAGGACACTGTGTGTTGTGGAAAGAGGATAGTGTTCAAGTCCCATTGAAAAAATTTTGGACCCCAATTCAGTCTCCTTCTATCTGTGCAACCTTGAGCACGTTCTTTAACAGAACTGGGACTCAGTTTACCCATCTGTAAAATGAACATAATGATAATATTATCTCAGAGGGTTATTGTGAGGATCACAGAAAAACCTGGTAGAGTCTGGCCATATAATAGGCATGTATGCTAAGTTGTGTCCAACTCTTTTGCGACTCCATGGGCTATAGCCTGCTAGGCTCCTCTGTCCATGGAATTTTCCAGGCAAGAACATTGGATTGAGTTGCCATTTTCTCCTCCAGGGTATCTTCCCAACCCAGGGATCAAACCCACGTCTCTTGCATCTCTCACATTGGCAGGAGGATTCTTTACCCCTGGTGCCACCTGGCAAGCCTATGTAGTAGGAGGTCAAATAATATGATAGTGAGAAGCAAAAAGCTTCCCCCAAACAGTGACAAGGTTTTGTTTGTACTGGAGCTGGTGTGGTAGGGATTCCTTGGTCTCAAATTTGATCTTGAGACCCTGGTGGGCTATACACACAGCCAGATGTATAGTGTTGTAGGAAGGCCAGCCTGGTGGACAGAAGCCCATCGGTCCCATCTCTCTTTGTAATCTGTTCTGTGGCCTTGAACTTCTCTGGGTCTCACTTAGTTATTTATAAAATGGGATTGTGTTGTTAATCTTTAAAGTTTGGGTTTTGGATTATTCCCTTGTCACTTACTAGTTTTGCAACTTTTATTTAGTTATTTTTTTCTTTAGTTATTTGGCTGTGCTGGGTCTTAGTTGTGGCACTCAGGATCTTTTAAGTTGCCGCGTGCAAACCCTTCATTGTGGCATGTGGGACCTAGTTCCCAGACCAGGGCTTGAACACGGGACCCCTGCATTGGGAGTGTGGAGTCTTAGCCACTGGACCACCAAGGAAGTTCCAGTTATGTAACTTTTAGAAATAACTTCCCAAGAGCTTGTTTCTTCTCAAAGTGCCTGTGGCTGAGGGGCTCAGCACAGCCACATACAGCTACCTAGAATCTTAATTATTACCTCACGTAAAGGCAACACACAAGTCCTCACGAGAGATTTAGTCCAAAATCCACCATCTACAGGATATCCTCTCCTCTACATTTAAACTACAGTTATGATCACCACTATAGGCACCCAAGGGTGCGAGATCCTTAACCTTGAGCAAAGACTCCATTACAGTTGTAAATAGCACTTACTATGAAGTAAGCAGACTTCTTAGAAATATTTTCAATCCCAAGCACGAAAACAATTAAGAGTTTTCATAGTGACAGAGTTAATCAGAAAATCAAATGTTGGAACTTCGCCTTCTCTAGCCTTCCCAGTTGTCCAGAGCTTCAGCTGAGAAAACAGAAAGGTCTACCTTACCCTGTGCTCCTAGGAACTTTTCTATGCTCCCCCAAATGAGGAGTACAGCCTAGTAGTCTATTTTATAACTTCCACATTCACAATTCTCATGAAAAACCCCAAAAGGGCCCACGTATGGAGCCAATGGAAGAGCAAAGAAAACTCTTCCAAAAGCCAAGCATTTCTGCTACTGAAACTGCTGCTCCAATCTTGGTTTATACTTAAAAGTATATGGGAAATATTGAATAACATTATCTTTCCTACAGGACTGTGGTGTCTTCCTACACACTTTTCTGCCACAGAATTCAGCTAAAAACAATACATGATGTCATCTCAATAACTTGCTGATTAAAATCTCCCTTAAAAAAAATGACACCCATCACACCCAGGAGGCCACCTACTCAGTCAGTCTCCAAATTAATATTTATATTTCTATCTTTAGGCATCAGAGAGGCTGAGAAGTTTTTCTGCAGTGCTGGCATACTCACCTATATGAGTAGGCATCTCAGCCCGAAGAAAAAAGGCTAATCAAATGCATAAGCATGTTCATATGTGCTGTTTATGCATACATCTAGAAACATCTGGTCCTGCTTTTTCTGAGACATTCTTCTCGGGTGTTAGAATTTGTAGTTATTTTGATAGAGAATCATTGACATACAAACCTCCCTACACATCTTACCCTAAAGGTTTCCATAGAACACCAGGATTAAGTATCTGTCTTTTGCAGGAAAAGAACATCATGTGTTTACTTTTCTCAATATCCTTTGATGGATGTTTCAACCAGCATCTGTAAAAATTCTCCCTGGTACTTCCTTAGATCATAGAAAGTGTTATTAAAGCTACAAATGTTATTCCATTATGTATCTCTAATGCCTAGAACTAGTGGGCATTCAATAAACATTTTTTTGGATAAATAAGAATGCATGTTGATTATATTATAAAACAGAGAGAAAAGCACAGATGGGGAGCCATTAAGTCATAGATGGGGAAGAGATCGTGAACAGGGAGTGTATAATTTTTCTTTGAGTCATAAGAAAAGAATAAAGACAAGAAGGTAGTCATACATGGGAGTGAAGCAGATCTGCCAAGGAACAAAATGAAATGCTTCTTAATTGTTTGGGGAATACACACATACCACACAGTTGGCTGGTGAAAAGCCAAGTTCACAGTCAGGGTTTCCCTCATTCCAATATTTCTTCCTAACAGTGTGAGACTCACTGACTTACACAAATCTTCCCATGTTTGTGTCATTGCTGAGGACACAATGAGGACAGGAGGATTATGGGAGCTTATTTTCACATTGTGGTAAAACTTATCTGGACTCAAATGTTCCCTCCCCCATTTCCTTCTCATCTATCCTATCCAATGTCTATTCAATTCTTTCTCGATAGTCCTGACCATTTTTTTTTCCCTTCTGGTGCAGAGCTCTACAAGAAGTATGGAACACATGTACACCCATGGCGGATTCATGTCAATATAAGGCAAAACCAATACAATATTGTAAAGTAATTAGCCTCCAATTAAAATAGATAAATTTATATTTAAAAAAGAAGTATGAGCACTCAGAAACAAAAAGCTTTTAAGATGTGTTATTCTCTACCACCTTTTCCCACCTCCACACCTCCATCAGTTTGTGGTTTTTACAGGACCTGAAATAAAACTGCACGGTACACTGGAAGGAGAGCTGTATGTCTGGTGTTAGGGAGAAACCACAAAATGCTCAGAATTTCAGCATGATCCAAATTGAATCATATGTCCCAAATCATGTGCATTCCGCAGACTCTTGAATTGTAGCAGCCATGATCAAACAAGGTTCTTTGTTTACCATTCAGGTAACCAGAGCCTGAGAACAGCTTCTCAGATCATTAAAATATATACTGCAGATTTAACATTTTGTATATATTATATGTAATGTACATTATACACGTGTATGCATTCAATACGCTCATTCAACAGCATTCGCCCAACATGTATTTATTGGCTGTTCTGTGCCATGTACTGTGATAAGTGGCAGGAAAACCATGGTAAATAAAACAAAGGCCCAGCTCTCACAAAGCATATGTTCTATCAGAGGGGCATATTTAATAAATAAGTAAACACATAAAAAATACATCATATGCCATTTGGCAGTAAGTGTCAAGGCTTCCTAGGTGGCACTAGTGGTAAAGAATCTGCCTGCAGTGCAGGAGACCCAGGTTTGATTCCCGAGTCGGGAAGATCCCCTGGAGGAGGGCACGGCAACCCACTCCAATATTCTTGCCTGGGGAATCCCATGGATGAGGAGCCTGGGGGCTACAGTCCATAGGGTCACACAGAGTCAAACATGACTGAAGCAAGTTAGCATGCACACACATGCATGCCTCAGAGAACAGTTAAGAGGGATAAAGAGATAGTGATAACTGTTCTTTTAGGGAAGGAGGTCAGGGAAAGCCTCTATAATGAGGTAACCTTGAACTAGAGGCCTGAATGAATGAGGGATTGAGCTAACAGGTACATAGGGTGGGGGCGGAGGTGGGGGGCAGGGGAGAAAGTTCCAGACAAGAGATCAAGAAATGCACAGGCAATGAAATACCCACACTGCGAGCCAATGTGGGTATTTCAGAAATGACAGGCATGGAGAGTGTGAAGTGGCAGCTAGCAGCGAACTTGTGAGCACGTGGCCAATTTAGGGTAGGTATGTTTAGTCCATCTTTGGGTGGTTTTCATCACATACAAAAGCAAAGCTAATGTTTTGGACATTAATTAAGGACTACCAGCAAATGTTTAACAACTTTAAGAGAAACTCAGAAATTTAGACTTTTGCATGAGATCTAATGCTTTCATGATGGTTCAAATTTTTGAAATATTTTGTGAGCCAATATCAATTCATTCAGTTCAGTCACTCAGTCATGTCCAACTCTTTGAGACGCCATAGACTGCAGTACACCAGGCTTCCCTGCCTGTCACCTACACCCAGAGCTTACTCAAACTCATGTCCATTGAGTTGGTGATGCCATCCAACCATCTCATCCTCTGTCGTCCCCATCTCCTCCTGGCTTCAGTCATTCCCAGAATCAGGGTCTTTTCAAATGAGTTGGTTCTTCACATCAGGGGCCCAAAGTATTGGAGTTTCAGCTTAAGCATCAGTCCTTCCAATAAATATTCAGGACTGATCTCTTTTAGGACGGACTGGTTGGATCTCTTTGCAGTCCAAGGGACTCTCAAGAGTCTTCTCCAACATCACAGTTCAAAAGCATCAATTCTTTGGCACTCAGCTTTCTTTATAGTCCAACTCTCACACCCATACATGACCACTGGAAAAACCAAAGCTTTGACCAGATGGGCCTTTGTTGGCAAAGTAATGTCTCTGCTTTTTAATATGATGAGCCTATATATGTGTGCATATACATGTATATATGCAAGACAAATCTAGTCTACAGACAATTTGTGAACTTTGCTTTAGATAAACAGAATTACTTGATGTGTTTAAATGTCAGGTCTTTGTACCCTACTTTTGGCCACCAAATTAAAAAAAAAAATACTGGCGTCAAGTCCAAGCTAGAGCTCTGTTTATCATTCTGTTTCTATCACCACATTTCACTCTTGTCACATTCTATTAGAGTTGTGTGGATCTCCATTTTCCTAACTTAAATTTAAAATTTCCTGAAGATGCTATCTTATTTGACTTACAGTTCTTAGTACCCAGAAGTTACATATTTTTCAAGTGCTACATAAATGTTTATACAATGAAGTTACTAAATAAGTTAATAAATCTAAATGAATCTTCTGAATGAAGACAATTTGACTGAGATAACTGATAATGCTTATAGTTACAAATATAATAGTCACAAATAGAAAAATAAAGTCAGAAGAGGAAAAATATTTTAAACGCTTCAAAAATCAGTGTAGGAATGTAAGAATTACATTGTAACAATCACAACTGAAATTTCAAGAAGATGCACTACCGCTTGATAGAGTGTTAGAGTCATGAGCAAGCACTAGAGAATCCCTGAATTATCACTCAGTCATAGCAAGAGGGACAATACCACAAGTGATCATGATATATTTATGATGCTTCCTCCACAGAATAGAACAGGGCATGTGTTGACCAATCCAAATTAAGAATGTTTTAAAATAAAGGGGCCTCCATGGTGGTCCAATGGCTAAGACTTCACACTCTCAATGCAGGAGGTATGGGCTCGATCCCTGGTCAGGAAATTAGCTCACATTCTGCAACTAAGAGTTTGCAAGCTGCAACTGAAGATCCCACGTGTCACAACTAAGCTCCAGCACAGACAAATAAATAAACAACTTTAAAAAATAAATAACATAAAATAAAAGGTCTGTTCCTCTTAGGTGTTCTCTCTGCCTACACGGGCTGGTGGAGCATTGTTTCCATTCAAGACTGAAGCACAGATGCGTACGGAAAGCTAATGAAGCCACCACAGTGCATTGCATTTGGCAGCTTCCTTTCATATATGTGATCTCATCGGAGTCTCTCAGTTACCCTTTAAGACCAGACAGATATTATTATTCCCATAAATACAGGAGAAAACAAGCTCAGAGAAACTATCTAGCTCATTGTTTCATTGCTACCTCATGCCAGAGCCCATACTAGATACAGCTTGTTGTTCAGTTGCTCAGTCATGTTTGACTCTTTGAGACACCATGGATTGTAGCCCACCAGGTTCCTCTGTCCGTGGGATTTTTCAGGCAAGAATACTGAAGTGAATTGCTATTTCCTCCTCCAGGGGATCTTCCTGACCCTGGGATCGAACCTGGGTCTCCAGCATTGCAGGCAAATTCTTTACCACGTAGCCATCGGAGAAGCACCAGATAGAGTTAGAACCTTCCAAATCCAGGGCCAGTGGTCTTTCTACTATATCATGTTTCTCTTTTTACATAAAGGTTAAGAAATAGACATCTCTTCTAATAAAAATTTTAAATTGAGCATGAGTCATTTTCCACCATTAAAACTCAGCCTCATATTCCCAAAATTTTCCATATTATTAGGGATTTTATAAGTTTGTGACACTCCTGACATCAATATTCTGAGTCAGATAAAATGAAATGCATTCTGATATTTCTCAGAGGAAGGAGAGTGTCTCACATGATTAGGAATTGTATGATAAATTAGGAACTATATCCAAGGCATTGATTTAGTCTTTGCTATTTTAGATTTGGCTGGAAATAGAAGTAGAAAACTAAATGATTCTGGTCATTGTGTTAAACAAAAACATAAGCATCAAATCATGACTCTTTGTAATGAATGATGTGTACTTTTATGCCAAATGCAAAGCACAGTTTATCAAACTATTATAAATTCTAGCTACTATGTATGATAATGCATATAAGTGCAGGAAATAAAATTAAGGGCTAAAGAATAGAGTTAAAGCATCTGTTTTTTAATGAAAATTGCCCTATCACTGTAACATCTAAAAACCAACCATGTACCTAGCTTAAAAGTTTCAACTGAAAATATTCTTGACCCTACTAAACTGTAGAAAATTAGGGAGTCATAATGTAAAAGACTGAATATTGTTACCAAATTGTGAGATTATATATAGCACTATTTTAGTAAATATAAATGCAACCTCTATACATTGGTTTAAGAAAAATAAGACTTTAAACCATTAAATCTAGTAAATGGAGACTAACACAGAAGAAAAGCTATAAACAATGTGATGGCATTTTCAAAAATGCTATTGGAAAGAACATCATATTATTTACCCACATCAGCTTAACCAGAATTATGAGGTTAAGGCTATATATAATTTACCCCTAAGAAAAAGTAATCATATAGTGAAAATGATAGGTTTTTTGGTAGCAATTCAAAATAGGGTAATTGGTACCAAAAATTATATGGTAATTTTAAAATAAGAAAAACTTGTTGGAGTATAGGTAAAGAAGACAAAGGGTGTTTACTTGAATTTGCAGCCAGAAAATATGCTGTCTTGGCTAGCCTTAGAAATAGTTCCCTCCAAAATAACTAGAACATTGGAGAAGCTCTTTCATTCCTATAAGCCTCAGTTTCCGTATTTGCAGCCTAAGAACAATAATATAAATCCTAATTATTTCATATGGATTGTATGAGGAGAAAATGAGTTTAAAACTGAATTAATAGACAAACATGATTGTTATTTTTGTTACTAACTTATGTATCATTAGCAGCATTTGCTAAGATAATGTGGCAGCCATTACGACATTCTTAATAAAATAAAAAAGAAAAATCAGTGTCTACTCCACTGAATATTTTTGGTTGCCATCCAGAATCCACTCGTCTCTTTCCCCATTCATGTAAATAGTCTGATTATTTCTCATCACTCTGACCACAATAATTAGCACAAAGATGACTTCATAACTTGAAATATAGATGAGCACAAACAATCAGAATTAATGATATATGATGAGATATTTACTGAGACTTCAGCATGGGGTCGCAAGAGTTGACATGACAGGGCAACTGAACTGAACTAAATTGAACAAAAAGAGAAGCAAAAACTGTTTTGAAACCTTAGTAATTAGAAATCACAAAGCCCTTCCATTTCATCTTTGACTTAGCAGTCAAGTTATCAAACAAATGATTTAGAAAATAATTTAAGAAATAATCTTAGAAATAAAAATAGATATAGCTAAAACTGAAAATAACAAGGAAATCAGTACAACTGGAAGATAAAAAAAATCAATAAATTAATAACCATGGAAATTTGTTATTTGAAATCAATATAGAACATAAAATTCTGGCAAATTTTCTAAGAAAACAGAAGTAAACAAATAAATCTGAAGAAGAGATTATAAAAATACAGAAGAAATTCAACTATGGATTATCTTAATAAACACTTCAGAAAACAAGAAAATTTTATCAGTAGGACAAATATGTTCAGAAGCCCTTTAAATATAGAATGCACAAAGGAATGAATTAATGGAAGCAAACCACTCTGTCACTATACATAAGAAGATTTTATTTAAGTTGGAAGCGGGTCTAGAAAACTTCAAATGCAGAGCAATGTATGTAAGGAACGGTGTCTAGAAGATGAATTTGCTAAGAGAAGGAAATGGCAACCCACTCCAGTGCTCTTGCCTGGAGAATCCCAGGGAGAACCCCTGGTGGGCTGCTGTCGATGGGGTTGCACAGAGTCGGACATGACTAAAGTGACTTAGCAGCAGCAGCAGGGACAGCATACTGAGAGAAAATAAAAATCAGAGCGCACTCATGACAGTAGTTTTTTTCAATCCATCCATTCATCCCCAATTTGGGACAAGATATAAGCAGTAGACTTTTGCTTCTAAGGGTTCGGAAGAAATACAAGTGTTTAGGTACAAAAAACAGGGAAGTCCCATGAGAGTCTGGTTTTATCTTGGAAGAAGAAGTACTTCACTTACCCAGAAGACATGCCACTGGCACAAGCTGCCCAATGGCTGAATAATTTACCTTTCCCTTATAGTAACTGAAAGTAGCTTCAATACACAATAGAATCCATATAAATATAAGAGGGAATCCGAAAGAAGTATAAACACAGACTCAACAAACACTGGGATAAAATATCTTAACAAAGAGAAGGGTTAACACTTGAGGGTACAGTTAACAGAAAAAGCAAATAAGAAACCTTTACAAAAAGCAATTAACATTCTCAAAGGAACAAGAGA
This sequence comes from Ovis aries, assembly GCF_016772045.2. Taxonomy (NCBI): domain Eukaryota; kingdom Metazoa; phylum Chordata; class Mammalia; order Artiodactyla; family Bovidae; genus Ovis; species Ovis aries. The sequence continues at coordinate 20,354,901 of NC_056063.1, read as the reverse complement.
AGATATCATATCTATGAAATAAGAAAAGGCCCTTATGTAAAAGAACAGAGATCTTAAAGATGAAAAACATAATATTTGGAGCAAACTCAAGAGACTGGCTGAATAGCAGAAAAAATATTGATAAAGAACAAATTAGTAATCTTATAGGTTAAGCTAAGGAATTCTCCCAGAAACAAAAGTGTGATGGAAGTTATAAAATAAAATTTAGAGCATGGAGGGAAGATTCAAAGTTTCAACATTTGTCTAGTAAGAACTGATGAAATAGAATGGAGAAAAGGGGAAGGGGTAAAAAATCAAAATTAACTTAATAACAGAAGACAATTCACAGAGGAAAAGTAAAGTACATCTCTATTGTTATAGGCCCCATGGTACAATAAGTAACCATATTTTGATATAAGCCAAGTATAAGGGCATTTAAAAGAGGTACCAGAGAGACTATGCATTAGTGATAAAAATAAACTCTTTCAAGAGCAAAGTCTACTCAACACAAGCTTAAATTTAAAATTTAAAAACAGGTTTCAGTAGGAATGGACTGATATGCAAGGACCTTAACTGCTTACAAAAAAAAAAAAAAAAGCCATCACTCTTTAGAGGAAGACAACAAAATTCAGAACAATCAATAAAATAGCATCACAATGAATATCCTTTAGTAAAAAGTGACTAGATACGCTAAGGGCAGGAAATGTAACAGGTATTTGAGGGGAAATCTGTCAACTGACACCAATCCTGAAATAACAAATGGTGGTGCTAAGGATGCTAAAGCAACTATTAAGACTATGAACAGATATTTAAAGGAAAACATGAACATAATGAGGAGAGACATGGAAGCTATTTAAATTAACTTAATGTAATGTCTTAGAGGTTAAAAAAATACAGTATTTGAAGTGAGAATTTTACTGAATGAGATAAACACCAGATGAGACATTACAAAAGAAAAAGTCAATCGACTTAAAAGCATTACAACAGAACTTATCCAAAATAAAACACTAAGAGATATGAGGTTGAAAATAAAATTACTGGAGCTTTAGTGGCCTCTGAAGTAATATCAAGTAGCCTGATATCTTGTAATTGTAGTCTCAGAAGAAATGAAAATAATAAAAGCTGAAATTTTTCCAAATTTCTCTAAAACTTTAAGCCCCTTGACTCAAAGAAACACAATAAATCCCAAGTAGAATACGTACACAGACACATACACAAGACACTCAAGGCATATAATGGTCAAATTGCTAAAAATCAGTGATAAAGAGAAGGGATGGGGATATATATATATATATATATATATATATATATATACACCTATGGCTGATTCATGTTGAGGTTTGACAAAAAAGAGCAAAATTCTGTAAAGCAATTATCCTTCAATAAAAAAATAAATTAATTTTAAAAAAGAGAGAGAAAACATCTTAAATGCAAACAAAAAATAAAGATCTTATGCAGAGAAACAAAAATAACACACAAATCCTCATGAGAAACTATGCAAGTCAGAAGACAATGGAATTACATTTTTAAAGAGATGGGGGGAAAGATCTACAATTCCAATAATGCTACAAACAGTAAAAAATAGTCTTCAAAATGAAGGTGAAATAAAAACTTTTTGAAACAAAGTTGAGAATGGAAAATTATTAAGCCACAAAAAAGAAGAAAAACTTGCCATTTGTGACAGTATGGATAGGCCTTGAAGGCATTATGCTAAGTGAAATAAGTCAGAGGAAAATACTATATGATCTCACTTATGTGGAATCTGAAAAAAAAAAAAACAGTAACAACAACAACAAAAAACACCAAAATCAAATTCACTGATACAGAAAACGGATTGGTAGTGCCATAGGCAAGGGATGGGAGGCGGGCGTAATGGGTGAAGGTAGCCACTCCAATGTTCTTGGCTGGAGAATCCCAGGGACGGGGGAGCCTGGTGGGCTGCTGTCTATGGGGTCGCACAGAGTTAGACACGACTGAAGCGACGCAGCAGCAGCAGCAGCCAAAATATACAGACTTTCAATTATAAAATAAATTATGGAAGTGTAATATATAGCATGGTAACTATATTTAATTATATTCTATTGTATATTTGAAAATTGCAAAGAGTAAATCTTAGCATTTCTTATCACAAGAAAAATAATTTGTTATTATATGTAGTGATAGATGTTAACTAGATTTATTATGGTGATCATTATCCACCATATACAAATAGTGACTAATATTGCATACCTGAAACTAATATTTTATATCAATTATATTTTAATTTTATAAAGTTAGTTCCTTGAAAGTATGAATTCAATGAGACCCTAGCTAATCATTATTGACCACAACAAAATGATTGAAGTCACAAAATGACCATATCAAGAATGAAAGCAAATGCATTACTACAGACCATACAGGCACTAAAAAACAAGGTAAGTGCACATTATGAATTACATCAGAACAATAAATTGGACAACTTTAATGAACTAAAGAAATTCCTTGCAAATTACAAATTCCAAAACTGCCAGAATAAATAGAAAACCACAGTGAGATACCCACTACATACCCATGGGACTAACCAAAAAAAAAAAAAAAAAAAAAACTGACAATACCAAATGTTAGAATATTTTGGAGGAACTGGAACTCTTGTATACCTCTGGTATGAAAATCATACAGTTGTTTAGAAAAAATCTTGGCAATTTCTTATAAATTATATAGACACTTACCACTTATCCAGTAACTCCGTTTCTAAAGTATTTATACAATAGAAATGAAAACACAGGTGCACACAAATAATCATGCAACCTAAATTAATAATTATCCAAAACTGGAAAGAATACAAACGTCCACCAGGTGAATAAATAAACAAACTATAATTTATACAGATAAAAGAATGCTACCCATAAATAAAAGGAATAATCTATGATCCCATTAACAACATGGAAAAATCTTTTTAGAAAAATTTATCATTGGGTGAAAAAAAGTCTGGACACAAAAGAGTACATACAGTATGAATGCATTTAAATGAAATTCTATAAAAGGCAAATATAATCTATAGTGACAGAAAGCAGATTAGTGGTTGCCTGGGTCAGGAGTGGAGGGACTGACTGGGAAGTGGCACTGGGGAACTTTGGGGCATGTCATGAATGTTCTCTACTTCAGTTATGGTGTGGTTTCACAGACATATAAGTTTGTCAAAACTCATCAAAATGAACGTTCAAAATGGGTACATTTTATGGTATATAAATTATGCCTCAATAAAGTTGATTTTGTAAAAGATTTTAAGATACCCTATTTCCCCTTTCAGAAACAGAATTAGAGCTAAACTCTTTGAGAGAATTGTTCATATCAGTTTTCTCTTATTTCCCTCCTTCTATTCCCTTCTATGTCTGCTCCAGTCGGGCTTTTACTTACACCACTCTAATAATATTGGCTTCCCTAGTAGCTCAGATGGTAACACGTCTGCCTGCAATGCAGGAGACCCGGTTCAGTCCCTGGGTTGGGAAGAGCCCCTGGAGAAGGAAATGGCAACCCACTGCAGTATTCTTGTCTGGAGAATTTCATGGACAGAGGAACCTAACAGGTTACAGTTCATGGGGTTGCAAAGATTACTCTGGTCAGAATCATTAGTAACTTTCCCTTTGTTAAGCCCTTTCAGAAATCTTCCAGCAAACAAAAGCCCAGGTCCAGACGGCTTCACAGCTGAATTCTACCAAAAATTTCGAGAAGAGCTAACACCTATCCTACTCAAACTCTTCCAGAAAATTGCAGAGGAAGGTAAACTTCCAAACTCATTCTATGAGGCCACCATCACCCTAATACCAAAACCTGACAAAGATGCCACAAAAAAAGAAAACTACAGGCCAATATCTCTGATGAACATAGATGCAAAAATCCTCAACAAAATTCTAGCAATCAGAATCCAACAACACATTAAAAAGATCATACACCATGACCAAGTGGGCTTTATCCCAGGGATGCAAGGATTCTTCAATATCCGCAAATCAATCAATGTAATTCACCACATTAACAAATTGAAAAATAAAAACCATATGATTATCTCAATAGATGCAGAGAAGGCCTTTGACAAAATTCAACATCCATTTATGATAAAAACTCTCCAGAAAGCAGGAATAGAAGGAACATACCTCAACATAATAAAAGCTATCTATGACAAGCCCACAGCAAACATTATCCTCAATGGTGAAAAATTGAAAGCATTTCCCCTAAAGTCAGGAACAAGACAAGGGTGTCCACTTTCACCGCTACTATTCAACATAGTTCTGGAAGTTTTGGCCACAGCAATCAGAGCAGAAAAAGAAATAAAAGGAATCCAAATTGGAAAAGAAGAAGTAAAACTCTCACTGTTTGCAGATGACATGATCCTCTACATGGAAAACCCTAAAGACTCCACCAGAAAATTACTAGAGCTAATCAATGAATATAGTAAAGTTGCAGGATATAAAATCAACACACAGAAATCCCTTGCATTCCTATACACGAATAATGAGAAAGTAGAAAAAGAAGTTAAGGAAACAATTCCATTCACCATTGCAACGAAAAGAATAAAATACTTAGGAATATATCTACCTAAAGAAACTAAAGACCTATATATAGAAAACTATAAAACACTGATGAAAGAAATCAAAGAGGACACTAATAGATGGAGAAATATACCATGTTCATGGATTGGAAGAATCAATATAGTGAAAATGAGTATACTACCCAAAGCAATTTACAAATTCAATGCAATCCCTATCAAGCTACCAGGCACATTTTTCACAGAACTAGAACAAATAATTTCAAGATTTGTATGGAAATACAAAAAACCTCGAATAGCCAAAGCAATCTTGAGAAAGAAGAATGGAACTGGAGGAATCAACTTGCCTGACTTCAGGCTCTACTACAAAGCCACAGTCATCAAGACAGTATGGTACTGGCACAAAGACAGACATATAGATCAATGAAAAACCAGTTCTTTCTTATATGACCCATCATTCCACATGACTGATCATTCCATCTTCTTGAGACATTTTATCTTCCAGAATATCACATTTCAAACTTCCCTGGTGACTCAGTGGTAAAGAATCCACCTGCCAATGCAGGAGAATGGGTACAGTCTATAGGGTTGTGAAGAGTCAGACACTACTGAAGCAAGTTAGCACACACACACAACATACTTGAAGAGAAAACCAAAATCTTCTAGCTTTAAGTCCATTCGATTGCAATCACATTGTCAGTTCACAGCAAGTTTCAATCAATGGGTTCTTATCCATCAGTGCATGTCTCTCAATGGACATCTGTTTTTCTTTTTTACCTACACTTTACCACTGGTGAGTTAAAAAACTCAACTCTGGTGACTGGATTTATAACTATCAACCAGAAAATATCTCTACTGGTTAAATAAAATCTAAGAAAATGCAAGAGCAACATAAATTGATTAATAAGCATAATTAACCCAAGCTGGTATGAACCTTCCATGAACATAAATCTAAGTTCTGCAAACTATCTCGATGACTAATTTTACAGGAAAATGTGTTGTAGTCTCAGAACCTAAATACTCGTAGACTTTTCCTGAAATAATTTCCCTTTTGTACAAGACAGGCTCAGTTAAAAATAGCTACAAAAATGTTATTAAATGGCTTGACCAAATATTCTACTTAGATACCGTGAAAAGCCTAGTTCTTAAGATGTTTTCATTATTGAATAATTTTTTTAAAGAGTGTTAATGGTTTTGAAAATGTACCATGTAAAAAATAAGGACAGGCCCTTTCAACTCTTGATTACTAAATTTGAGACCCTGTGAAAATGGAACTCAATATGAGCCCTATTTAAAATGTCCATATTTATTGTGTATTTTATCCTGGGAACAAGGCCTAAGCCAGAGACATTTTGAACTCATCAAATATGTAAATTGTTTTTCAAACACTTTGGGGTTACCACAAAACCTAAATTGTTTTTAGCCAACCAAGCACTTTCTCCCTTCAGTTTCAAAAGCCAATTGTATTTTTTTTTATTCAAGAAAATCTAATTCAGATGTTACTGATTCACTTGCACTTAAATAATTAAAATGCTATTTTGCAAGAACTGATTGGTGTGCAAGAAAGCTCTTGAGTCTCTTGTCTAAACCTTTTTGAGTCTGTTTGCTGAAAAACAGGAAATCTTGCTTTGCCAAGAGTAAACCAACGGCAGTGGCACACTTGGGTTGAAAGTCTGATTGCAGCGCAAATCCAAAGCCATCGTTTGGAAATGGATGAATCATGCTGAAGCATCTCCTTCTGTCCTTTCCATCTCCCAAAGGCTTTGCTGAAAACCAGCTTCTGAGCCCAGGTAAATTTCTAGCTCTAGATGCTGAGAACAGAGAAGCAAGACCCAGAGGCCTTTATCAGGAACACAGCTAGGAGTTCTGAGGCTTGTAATACTTCTTTTTAAAGCTTATCTTGCTCTAGTTGATTTCCAAATATCATCAGTAAAATAGTTTTTCAAGCTTGGATCTATTGAGCGGTGAAAGTAAATGTGCATTTTCTCCAGGAAGCTATAGTTCTCCACCAAGATTTACTTTTTTTAATTTGTGTGTGTGTGTGTCGGGGGGTGGGGGGGCGGGGTGGAAGTAGTGAGTTACTCCTATCAAAATCTTGATCAATGTAAGGATGCTGTAGATTATCTGGATGGAGTAAATAACTATTATACATATACAGTTTTGTTTGAGATCACTGTCTGATTGTATGAATTAGTTCTATTACTGTTTCAACCACTCCCTATTCATGAGTAAGGCACTGTTTACCTCCTGCTCTGTGTACCTTTCAATCTGACACTTTCATTGTGAGGATTCACTGAAGTAGAACCCATGATGAGAACCTGGTACACTGGAAGCATTCCATAAATAGTAGGTAATATTACTTTGGAGACTTTCATACAACACATGAACACGCAACAGAATATAGCTGCTGCCACTTCTTAAAGTGGACCCATTAAAAATAGTCTGTATCGAGTTATTGCACCTAAGTGCAACATAATATACCCAGATCCTATCTGTTTCCTGAGCTGCATTAGCAGGTAATAAGAATGTCTCCCCTTGCCATTTTGGCTATGGAATTCAGAAGGTGTCCTGTGGCCCTTAGCAAATTCTCACCTCCATCCAGACTCACAGCTGGTTTAAGGGAAATCCAAACCTACAGCTGCTGGCAATGAATATTCCCGGTGTTGATGTGAAAGGGGTGTCACAACACCTGTGCCATAATCCAGAATAATGCTGAGTATTCTGTTTTCAAGGAAAAAACAATCCTCCACTCCTGAAGGTCTCTTTCTGGCTCCTAGGTAAACATGCCAGCCTCAAAGGAGTCTGAGGTTTCATCATTAGGATACTAAGAGAACACCATTGACCAAGGGCAACTGGACACAGACAAGAAGAAGCCATTTATTAGGATTCCATCAGTTGATGCAATTGACCAGACATGTGTTGAGTGCCTACTTTGTGCTCACTGGGCTCAGTGCCATTGCAGACAGAAAACAATGTGACCCAACTCAGTACCTGTCTTCAAGTTTAATGGACTTCAGGAAAGAGCAGATTAGAAAGAAATACAAACAACTAAGAATGTAGGAAATATATGTAAAAGATGACAAGACACATAAAACGGTCCAAGGTAGCATAAAAGAAAATGGAAGTATAGAGGAGATGACATTTTAAATGCATATAGAAATGATAAGATTTAAAGATAACTGTGAAGGATAATGGGGCTTCCCTGGTGGCTCAGCAACAAAGAATCGCCTGCAGTGCAGTAGCTGCAGGAGAGTCAGGTTCGATCCCGAGGTCAGGAAGATCCCCTGGAGGAGGGCATGGCAACCCACTCCAGTGTTCTTGCCTGGAGAATCCCATGGACAGCGGAGCCTGGCGGGCTACAGTCCATAGGGTTGTAAACAGTTGGAACAACTGAAGCGACTTAGCGCACACACATGCACATGAAGGATAATACAATTAGTGACAAATTTGTCTGTTTCTTACATCAGTTTCTTTGTTAAGGGTTCAAGCAGTATTTTTGTCTTCTCATCTCTCAGATCCCAGAGCATAATAACACTGATTAATGTTGAAATAAGTGATGGAATAATTAATAGAGTGCTTAAACTTAATTTATACTTGGAAGATGACAATAAAGGTTGAATCACTGAATGAGTCAATAAGTACAACTTTCCAAATTAATTTTGGGGAGAAGATGACACCACCTACCTTCCTCATTTACTTGGTAGGAAAACCGAAGTCCAGAGAGCTGCCTGATGGGCCTGGCCCAGCTCACAGGGTTGGACAGCAAAGAGCTAAGTCTGGAACCCAAGTCTTCTGACTCAGGGATCTTTCCACTCATTCCAGGAGTTATCACTTTGTATTAATTGAATTCAAATGCATTTCTGCTAAGTAAAGGCTAATTCAAATTTTAATTGTTCTGTCTGGCAAAATAGAGCTTAACTCTGTCAATCCCTTTATGCCCATGGTTGAAGGCAGGTTGGTTTCTCCACAACACCAAGGCAAGAGCAATTACTCCTTATAGAAACCATATCTAGACAAAAGTCCTCCACAACCCACTGCGAATCCTGCTGGATCAGGCTTGACCCGAAGAGGCTGGCATTCAGCTTCAGGGCATTGAGGGCACCCTGTCCCTGCTCCACAGAGTCACAGCACAAGAGTGCAGGTTGGAGAGGTGGGGGAGCAGGGGCGAAGCTCAGGGTCACTGAAAGGTTGTTTTGCATTATTGCCTTTTGTTTGTTTGTTTGTTTCTTTCTTTCTTTTTTTTTTTTTTTACAAGGGATATCCACATTTCAAAACAAAAGAATAAGACTTCTGGTAGATTTCCTCAAAGGCAACCACTGAGAGATTTGCCAAAGCCATTGCCCCAGGGGTTAGTTTAGATAAACAAGGGCACTGGGAAGCTGTGTAATCTAAACTTTTCCCTCTGGCCCATGCCAGCACTTTAGCTGCCAAGGAGTAGATGTGCTTTCTGCTTCCAAAAATATAAAGTGATTATACTCTTGCTACCCAAGCCCACCCTTGGCCACTCCACGGACCATCACAAAGAGATGATGAGGGATGCACTTTGTGGTATTGTTTTTGGAAAGCTCTTGTTCAAAAAACTCTTGAGGATGTGCTGTCATGGGGGTTGCTGGCACCTCTGGGCAGGCAGTGGGCACCTACTGGAGCCCCTGGGAGTGACTCTTCTGCCAGGGACACATGGCTTCCATTAGCCAAGAGCTCACTGGTTTTCTGACCTGGAATTCTCTCTCATTGTTGTTTATATCTGATGCTTCTCTAGGCTGGACATGAAGGTAAGAAAGGAAAACTGGGTAACTTTTTTTTTTTTTTAATTTACCATGTGTATTTTTCTTTTGTAAATTTTTCAGTTCAAGGCTTCATTTTTCTACCATTCTATACATTTTTTTTTTTGATTCACAGAAGTTCTTTACATCTTAAGGATACTGTTGTTATTCTGCAGTCACTAAGTCATGCTCAGCTCTTTTGTGACCCCATGGACTATAGCCTGCAGGCTCCTCTGTCCATGAGATTTCTCAGGCAAGAATACTGGAGTAGGTTGCCATTTCCTTCTGCAGGGGATCTTCCTGACCCAGGAATTGAATCCGAGTCTCCTGCATTGGCAGATGGATCCTTTATTGCTGAGCCATCAAGGAAGTCCCTTAAGGATATTACGTCTTCATCTTACATATATGTTGTAAATATTTTTCCCAGCTTGTAACTTGAAACCTTTGAGTTATATTTTACACAAAATGCATAGATCTTAAGTATATAAAAACCAGGTAAATATTAAATAGAAAGTATATCCTAGGTTACTATCATAGAGGACTTAGAAATTCCATCTTTCTTCTGAAATTATAGTATATATGACCAGATCTGAACCTCATTTCAGGCCATTCTTCACTCCTCACAGAAGTCTACAACCTCCTTCCTACTCAGAGTGACAAGATTGTCCCACTTTGCCTGGAACTTTACTGGTTTTAGAACTGGAAATCCTTCAAAGGCCCACATGTTAGTAATGTCCTCATACTAGTAATGAACATAGAATTGAATGGGAGAAACGGGAATATCAGGACACCTCTACTCCTGCAGACATCATTTAGAATTCACCAAGGAGGTAAGAATACCTTCTTCAAGACTGGAAGTTAAAGAATAAGTATAATATCGGGGAGGGGGGGTCTTAATTAATAGTCTATTGTGAAAAAGTTTAAGAATCTTGCACTTGGTGTGACTCGAGCAATAAATACTTAAATACTTGATTCTTTCTGATCTCTCTTCATCATGACTTTAATGTTTCCAAAGTTAGTTGTGTTCCAGTGTAAGGATATCAGTGAAGTGCTACCTAGTCCAGCATCCATTATCCTGTGAAAAAATCAATTTCACTTGAAATCAATGCATTATGTTTTATGTAGGACCTTGCCCGAGGGTTTACAACCATATTCCCTGTGAGGGCCAGTGCAAGAAACAAAACATTTAATAAATGTCTGTTGAATCAGTGAATGAATGAGTGAATAAATTAATGCACCAGCAAAATAATTTTTATGTGCTTAAGGAACATATATTTATGAGCTTCGGCTGCTGCTAAGTTGCTTCAATTATGTCCAACTCTCTATGACCCCATAGACGGCAGCTCAACAGGTTTCCCCGTCCCTGGGATTCTCCAGGCAAGAACACTGGAGTGGGTTGCCATTTCCTTCTTCAATGCATGAAAATGAAAAGTGAAAGTGAAATCGCTCAGTTGTGCCCAACTCTTAGCGACCCCATGGACTGCAGCCTACTAGGCTCCTCTGTCCATGGGGTTTTCCAGGCAAGAGTACTGGAGTGGGGTGCCATTGCCTTCTCTGATATTTATGAGAAGACATGAGGAAAAATATGGCATCATATGCAATACAGAGTTTACTTATTTAATCAAAACACCCTTTTAAAAGGATATATTATAAATGCTGACAGCATATATTATAGTCCCCCAAATCATAAAAACTGAATTCAGCATATAAATTAATCTATCATTATAAGTAATTATACATACTGCCTTTAAAAATACTATTTGTCTTTCTAAAACATCAGGACTACCTTTATTGTTTTGACTCCTATAAAACTCCCGCTTATTGTGGAAAATTCAAGTAATACTTTAAAAAAAAGTAGAAAATAAAGTTACTTCCCACCCCTTGGTGGTAGCAATTATTAACAACTCTCACGTGCTCATTGATTTTTCTGTGCCTTTATGAACATATGTATATAAAATATATATATTTGTTTAATATGAATGTAATATACCATTATGTATATCTTTCCATGTCAAAACATAGATCTAACATGTCTTTATGGATGACTGCATGATGTTCCATTGTTTAAAAAGTGATTTTGACATATAGATTTTAGTAAGAATAAAAATTCTCAAAATTTGAAGCTCTAGGGAAAAATAATTAATAATAACTTTAGAAGATCATTTCTCAGCAAATGAGTTAAAAGCCCCATGACTTGATGATCAATAATATCATTCATTTCCAAAAGAAACCAAGCCCTAGTAAGGGTTGGGGGCAGTATCTGAAGAGCTAAGCTTGGCAATGCTCCAAAAATGTCTGTTGCTTCTAGAATACCAGGAAGGCCTATTGGTCACAATTCATTCCCCACAAGATACAAATGAGAGTGAGACCAGATGAGCCTCCATGCCATTCACCGGCCAGATGAAACCAGGTACTCTGATGATTTCTACTTGCTAAGTTGCTGGCAAGAATCTACCTGGAAAGGAAGCAATTGCTTCAGATTCTATTCATCCTTCTCAATAGGTATTTATTTAGCTATACCTCAATGTATTTCTGGGCACTGGCACAGTAAATTGAATGAATCAGGTCTTTCTGTTTGAAATTCAATACAACCTGCTTTTTAGGGATCCAAAATGTTGCCATCAAGATTGACTCTATTAACTAGTGGTTATTAACTAGAGGGGAGGTAGGGAGGGGCAAAATAAAGGTGAGGGAGTAAGGGTCAAACTATAGATGTAAAAGGATGCATTGTACAACACGGTGAATACAGCCAGCATTTTGCAATAATTGTAAACAGAAAGTAACCTTTAAATTGCATAAAAGTAAAACAACTTTTAAAAATGATTAATTCTATTAATCATGAGTCAAAAACAGGAGTCTCTATGACGTTCATTGTAACATATTCAACAACAATCAGAAACAAAAATGGAAAAAACTTATAAACTTTCAACAGTATGAAATTGATTAAGTAGCCATCATGTTCAGTTCAGTTCAGTCGCTCAGTCGTGTCCGACTCTTTGTGACCCCATGAATCGCAGCATGCCAGGCCTCCCTGTCCATCATTAACTCCCGGAGTTCACTCAGACTCACATCCATCAAGTCAGTGATGCCATCCAGCCATCTCATCCTCTGTCGTCCCTGTCTCCTCCTGCCCCCAATCCCTCCCAGCATCAGAGTCTTTTCCAATAAGTCAACTCTTCGCATGAGGTGGCCAAAGTACTGAAGTTTCAGCTTTAGCATCATTCCTTCCAAAGAAATCCCAGGGCTGATCTCCTTCAGAATGGGCTGGTTGGATCTCCTTGCAGTCCAAGGGACTCTCAACAGTCTTCTCCAACACCGCAGTTCAAAAGCATCAATTCTTCGGCACTCAGCTTTCTTCACAGTCCAACCCTCACATCCATACATGACCACTGGAAAAACCATAGCCTTGACTAGATGGACCTTAGTCGGCAAAGTAATGTCTCTGCTTTTGAATATACTATCTAGGTTGGTCATAACTTTTCTTCCAAGGAGTAAGCATCTTTTAATTTCATGGCTGCAGTCACCATCTGCAGTGATTTTGGAGCCCCCAAAAATAAAGTCTGACACTGTTCCCACTGTTTCCCCATCTATTTCCCATGAAGTGATGGGACCAGATGCCATGATCTTCGTTTTCTGAATGCTGAGCTTTAAGCCAACTTTTTTGCTTTCCTCTTTCACTTTCATCAAGAGGCTTTTAGTTCCTCTTCACTTTCTGCCATAAGAGTGGTATCATCTGCATATCTGAGGTTATTGTTATTTCTAGTCAATTTAAAAAATTGTTATAGACTAGTGCACGAGAATAGTTCAAGATATACCAATGAAAAGAAGCAATTTTTACAAAACTTCATTTTAGAAAAATATCATTTGAAAAAGGAGATATAGAGTAAAAAGCATACAGTATGAATACATTATTTAGAGAATATAGAGTAAAAATCATTAAAAATAATATTAAGATCCAAAGGTTAACAGATATTACCTTCTAGAATTATTTTTTATTCAAAATTTCACTTACTTTTCCTTAGCTTTCCTTTCTGAAAAAAATACATATTATTTTTATAATAAGAAAAAACTTTTGAGGAAGAAAATATTTCAAGAAAAAGCAATAATTAAACTCAGTATAGTTTCTCAAGTGTCAGAATGTAACCTCTTTCTTTAAAGGGATCAGACACTTATTGACAGTCATGATTCTCCCAAAACAGATTGGCGAGAGGCTCTGTTAGTTAAGAGAGGTATGTTAACAGACTGGCAAGTATATGATATGATTCTGACACCAGGTTTTCATATCATGATTTTCCAAAGAGGAAACAGAAGTTGAGAGAGAGTAAGAGACCTGCCCAAGATCATAGCACGAAGTCTGGGTTCAGACCCAGTTCTACTGGATTCCAGGCTCACCCTCCTTTCACTTGCATGTAATACAGGGGTTTCAGTACAGGGACTCTGGGACCAGACTGCCTGGGTTCAAAGCTCAGTGATGCCACTTACAAGACAAGTAACCTCAGGTGGGTTATTTTTAACCTCCACATGCTCCAGAATTTTGCATAAAATGGTGACATATCTTGGGCTTCCCTAATAGCTCAGTTGGTAAAGAATCCGCCTGCAATGCAGGAAACTCCAGTTTGACTCCTGGGTTGGGAAGATCTGCTGGAAAAGGGATAGGTTACCCACTGCAGTATTCTTGGGCTTTTCTTGCGGCTCAGCTGATAAAGAATCCACCTGTCATGCAAGAGACCTGGGTTCAGTCCCTGGGTTGGGAAGATTCCCTGGAGAAGGGAAAGGCTACCCACTCCAGTATTCTGGCCTGGAGAAATTCATGGGGTCGCAAAGAGTTGGACACAACTGAGCAACTTTCACTTCGCTTGCGAGATATCTGAAGTGCTTAGAGCAATTCTTAACACAGAGCAAGTACTGCATAAATGTTAGCTAATACTGCATACACTACTATATACCTGATCTGTGCCTTAGGCAGTGTTCACTGGTGTAGAGGGTGGTCACCTGACCCTAGTGAGGTCAATAAGTACTCTACCTGGATTTGAGGCAAAGAAGGTTGTGCCATTTGGGATTTTCTCATGGATTCTCATCTTCTTCAGATCTTAAGCACACATCTTAAAAGAGTTTGCATTGTCTGTGAACAGGCCATTGCTTGGCAAATCCATTGGGATCTATATACTAAAGGCCTCCCTACCACTGCAGATCTATGAAACTTGAGTCAGCTCTCTCCAAGGGTTTCAAACACATTTCCCAAGAAGACAAGTAGGAAACTGCCATAGATGCAGAAAGCCTATTCCATCAATTTATTTTCTTACATCCCTCATCTAATTCAGGGGAAGTCCCCAAAGCCCAGCCCCTGGATGATGGAAGCTGGCTCTCCTTTCAATCCAGAGACCAAATGGACATGAGCTTCAGGCCACTCAAGAAGGATATGAGCATCCCCAAGCCCCAGGTGTATCCCAGTGAAGCTTTTTCCCATGCCAGCTCCTCAGAACTCCATTTCCAGAACATGTTTATATTTGTCGTATGAAGAAAAAAATGTTCTGTAGCCAAATAAATTGGGAAAATTCTGCATTAAACAAAATTGTAGACTTTCTCACGCTAATATGAAGTATGAGTATCAGTCTCTAAGAGGTGGATGTGATAAACAACATTTCCTTTCTATATACTCTGTATTCACATACTCAAAGACCAATATGTCATGGGACACATTTCAGGAAATGTCACTCTGGCTCTGTAACCACAGGTCCTTATTGAAGGGTAAAACTGACAAGTTCCTTGGCTGTGCAAGAGTCTAGGCATGGAGGATGGTCAATAAAAGAGAGAACAGGCAAATCCATAGTCAATAGGCCTGGAACAGAGATGAAAAACTGGACCAAAGGCAAAAATGAAGATGGTATCAAAGTCAGGGATTCTGTGTAGAAGTTGAGGAGACTATGGGAAGGTATTTTAATTTTATGTAGATGCTAAAACAAATGATCACAAACCTAGTGGTCATAAAATTTGAAAACACTTGCTTCTTGGAAGAAAAGCTATGACACATCTAGACAGCATATTTAAAAGCAGAGACATTACTTTGCCAACAAATGTCCGTCTAGTCAAAGCTACGGTTTTTCCAGTAGTTGTGTACAGATGTGAGAGTTGGACCAAAAAGAAGGCTGAGTGCAGCAGAATTGATGCTTTCTAAGTGTGGTGCTGGAGAAGACTATTGAGAGTCCCTTAGACAGCAAAGAGAACAAACCAGTCCATCCTAAAGGAAATCAACCATGAATATTCACTGGAAGGACTCATGCTGAAGCTGAAGCTCCCATACTTTGGCCAACTGATGAGAAGAGTCAACTCATTGGAAAAGACTCTAATGAAGAGAAAGACTGAAGGCAGGAGGAGAAGGGGATGACAGAGGATGGGATGGTTGGATGGCATCACCAATTCAATGGACATGAGTTTGAGCAAGCTCCAGCAGTTGGTGATGGACAGGGAAGCTTGGTATGCTGCAGTCCACGGGGTCACAAAGAGTCAGACACGACTTAGCGACTGAACAACAAATGGCTTAAAGCAGCACAAAACATTTTCTCTGACAATCCTGGAGGTCAGAAGTCTAAAGGGAGTGTTAAGGGGCTAAAATCCAAGGGTGAGCAGCGCTGGTTCCTTCTGGAGGCTCTCCCCTTCCAGAGGCTGCTCCTTACCTGTCTACCTTCTAGGAACTGTCTTGGCTTCCAGCCCCATCACTCCAATTTTTGCTTCTCTTATCACACTGCCTTCTCCCTGCATTCCTCTTACACAAGACCCTTGGGATTATGCTTCACCACTTGAAATATCTAGAGTAATATTCCCATTTCAGTATTCTCAATCATATATGCAAAGTTCTTTTTGCCATGTAAGGTAATGGAGGGTAGAGGCCAGAGGTGGGAAGGCAGATAGGGAATGAATTGGAAATCATGGTGAATCAAGATGGCTTGACCCCTTCACTTGTTGTTCAGTCTCTGAGTCGTGTCCAACTCTGTGAACCCATGGACTGTAGCACGTCAGACTCCTTTGTCCCTCACTATCTCTCAGAGTTTGCTCAAATTCATGTCCATTGAGTCGGTGATGCTATCTCACCATCCATCCTCTGCTGCCCTCTTCTCCGCCTGGCCTCCAACCTTCCCGGCATCAGCGTCTTTTCCAATGAGTCAGCTCTTCACATCAGGTTGCCAAAGTATTGGAGCTTCAGTTTCAGCATCAGTCCTTCCAATGAATATTCAGGGTTGATTTCCTTTTGGACTCACTGGTTTGATCTCCATGCAATCCAAGGTACTCTCAAGAGTCTTCTCCAGCACCACAATTTAAAGCATCAATTCTTCAGTGTTCAGCCATCTTTACGGTCCAACTCTCACATCTGTACCTGACAACTGGAAAGACCATCGCTTTGACTGTACAGACCTTCATGAGCAACAGCCAGGATTTCTCTGTGCCGGTTCCACCAGCTAGCCATTCCCCTTCATAGCAGGATGGTTAACGCTACCCATAGGCACAATTCAGTGCAAAATGCAAGACAATCGCTCCCTGCCTTACTGGCGGGACCTAGAGCTTCACTGAAACTGCAGCAGACAGCGATATATCCCTTATAATTCGGATATTAGAAACAAAATTACAAAATAGATGTGTGCAGAAAAGAGGAGAGTTAAATTTGGGGGTTTAAAAATCTGAGCAGGTTGCTGTTTGTCTTTGCACCAGTTGTTATACCTATGTTTATGCATAGGATTTTAGAGCAACTATTTCTTTCTGTTAAGGATCAACACTGAAGAAGAAAATACACATACAAGTATACACAAATTATAGAGTAGAACTTGAACCACTAGTGTATTATTTGAATGATACAAATAAGATTATCCAGAGTTACTTCATGTCACAGACAAATACTTGAAGGCACAGTGTACCCAAAGTCTGCTGATGCAAGAACTTTGTTGATGTCTTGCCAGAAAATCAAACACGCATGTAAAGTGTTAGTCATTCAGTTGTGTCCAACTCTCTGTGACCCCATGGACTGTGTCCTACCAGGCTCCGCTGTCCATGGAATCTTCCAGACAAAAATACTGGAGTGGGTAGCCATTCCCTTCTCCAGGGCATCTTCCTAACCCAGGGATCAAACTCAAGTCTCCTGCATTGCAGGCAGATTCTTTACTATCTGAGCCACCAGGGAGGTCCAGGCACTTAACCCAGAGGTCATCTGACAGTCTGAGGCTGCCTTACCCTCTGCTATCCCGAATAATCTAGGCAGGACTAGTCAGTGTCTTGATTTGAGGAGTAATGATGAAAAGGCCTCCATTCTTACAAAGCTACATCTTTGCCCAGGAAGAAAAGGATGCTTCAAGTCTGGTTACAAAGATCTTCATATAAGACACATGGTGTGAAGATAAACATAAGCCACACTTACATGTAAGTAGCATTTTTTCCCTTGAAATTATATTTAAAATCATTTAAAAATCCAATTCCTACAGTTAATATAAGTGCCAATGTGAGAAAAGCTAAGCTGTCAATTTTCACTTTGCCAATTTCCCAAGGAGAAACAAAGATTTTTTTCATGTGTGTGAGAATTCCCAAATTTAGTCAAGACTGGAATTTCACTGTTTTTATTTTTATAGCAGCAGTGTTTTGCCCATAGGGGGAAAAATAAAGAAACTGGGAAAACAGACAACTTGCCATTGACTGAGAGACAGCATTGGGAGTGAGGGGTGGAAATCATAACAAATTTTCAATATTCATCCTGAGGGATTTGGTCGGTTATTTGGTCAAAACCAGATGAGGATGTCAAATAATGCTGATACAGGGACCTTGAAAAATCACCTTTTGTCTTTGTGGAAAGAAGGAGAGAGGAAATTGAGGTGAAACTGCAAAATGTTCCTTTTTTCTTTCTTTCTTTCTTTTTTTTTTTTTCACAAAACCAGCAAAAGAGAAGGTCCTCTTTAGCCGCCAGTGCAAATGTTTTTGCAAAGTTCAACTGCCAAGTGTCCTTTGATGCCTGCCAGGTTTTATAATTGAAAGATACCTTTTTAAATGAACTTGCTGGCTTTTTATTGGACAAGAGAAGCCTTCCCACAACTGGATGGTTCTCTTCCTTCCAGCGAGACCCAGCTCCTTCAAGGACTTCATTGAAGATCTGTGATGTTGGAAGGCTCATCACCATGGGAACAAAATACTCAGTGGCCCTATTCTAGGCCATGTAGATTGTTTAAGACTTCTCATCCTACAAAATCATATGATGCAATGCAAATCATAATCTCTGAGCAGTGTTGGACAATTGGTTCATACGTGAGAATCTTATTGGTCTGCTACTAAAACTAAATCTCATCTTCTTTTGAAAAACTTTGCAAAAAACCTAAACTGGGAGAATAACCAAATAGGTAGAGTGAAAGCAAACACTAACATCTGTGAGAAAACTATTATTTTTGTAGAGGGAAAGACCGCATAAAGACGCTGAAAGTGTGTTTTCATTGCACTCCATCAAGACATTTAATAAAACTGCCATTCCCAACACACTACTGGCTACTTTAGAATTGTTTTCCCAGTTACTCAGCAGGAAACTAACATCTGAACCCACCAATCTTTTGAGTTGCAAATTCAATTTTAAACTTTTTATTTAAAAGGCTTCAAGAATATCTATCTCTCCAGGCAGAGGGATGATAATAACATTAAGCTTTATGAATTATTACTTTCCAATCAAGGGTGACAGACTTGCTTATATGAACAGGGTGAGACTTTTCATAAGCAGTAGAGTTCCATCCAAGTTCTCCTGATTCTATTTTGCCAAAGAAAGGAAAAGGATATTACATTTTAAAATAAAATTCCTCCAAATAAAATCCTACCAAAGCTTAATGTCTGAGAGTTCTTGTGGTGCCTTTATGTTGTAAATGCTGAGGTTTTATATTACTTATATAAGCTTTAGTCTCCAATAGAGCTGGCAAACAAAACCCAAGAATGCTGAAACAGCTGTAGTACTGTATCTGAGTCATTTGGACCAAAACAGCATGGGGACATGAAACAGAAGTGTTCTCTCAGTCCACGGCAACTCTTCATTTCAACTTCCAGACAAAGAAATAGCAATGGCTGCTAATCTCATGAAAACTCGGTGAGGCATACAAGTTGGATATTAAGGCTGATACTCGCTAATATTTTTAAAGGGTCACTTCAAAGGAAGACTCCAGGTTCTTAGGACTAAATCCAATTCCTTAGAGGCTTTGATTGTAGTATCATTACAAAGAGTGAATCTCGTAGATATCTAAACAGCCAATCCTAGTCAACAAGACATGTATTCTAAATAAGAGCGCCTAACAAGGATGACCACCAGGCTCTACATTAAACTATATTACTTCACACTCCCATCAATTCAGAGTCTTCAGGACTGGCTTGAAGCTCCCTCAGCAAATCCTAAGCAAATCAAGGATGTAAAGAACTATAATTTAAATAGCCTGAGATAAACTGTTTCTTAAAACCTTTTAAAAAATAATCTAGAAGTATTTCTTCCACTATAAATAACCGACACATTAATTATAAATAATGCTTTAAGAGTGACATGCTAATTATAAATAATGCTTGTCTGTAGGTCTTCCAAGACCCCCCTGGAGGCAATTGCTCTCTTTTCATACACGGTTTAAGTTACTCAGTGTCTGAGAAGGCAATAAACTCTTTAGCTTTAAATATAGTTTATTAAAAGCGTGTGCCTCACAAATTCAGGTTGCCTTGCCTCCATTAGTCTGAAATAATAAATTTTTATTGCAGTCCTTCAGTGCACATTGTTCCCGACCATTAACTCACTATGGAACCTTAGGCAAGTTACTTAACCTCTCTGAGCCTCAGTTTATTCCTCCGAGAAATAACAGCACCTATTTTAACAATGGTTAATGTATGTGAAGTACTTAGCAGACTGCATGAAACAAAGTAGGCACTCAGTACAGAACAGTTATTGTTTATACTAGCTGTAGTCTTAAAGAGACAGTGCAGGGGTTTGGTTGCCATTTTAAGGTATTAATTTATAACTTATCAGATTTGATCACCTTAAATCTATAATGATTAAGGTGAGCTTAACAAGAGCCCAAGAGGGAGTGTCAGCACCAGTTCAAGGGAGGAAGAAAAGCTAAGGATTCGATCCACAGGCGTGTGCATGTGCTCAGTCCCTTCAGTCGTGTCCAACTCTTTGCAACCCTGTGGACTGTAGCCCTCCAGGCGCCTCTGTCCATGGGATTCTCCAGGCAAGAATTCTGGAGTGTGTTGCCATGCTCTTCTCCAGGGGAATCTTCCCAACCCGGGATCAAACCCAAGTCTCCTACATTGTAGGCAGATTCTTTACAATCCTGAGTTTCCACAGGGAAACTCCCCATTCAACGGGCATCATATCCCAATAATCCATCACATAGCTAGTAAGGCACCTTCCTTAAGGCCAAAGACTCTTGGCAAACAAGGACTGAGTATCAATGAGAAAAGTCACCTGAATGAGAAAATCCACACACAGACTCAGACTAATCACTCATATTAAATCACATTCCACTGTGCCCAGTCCGCCTCCTCCTTCTCTGTAGGCTAAGACTTCTGAAAGAGGTTAGAGTTTCTCCAAATATCCATATCCAGAGAATTGTAATTATTTGACACATCTAGAGGTACCCTGGGAAACCCTACTTGCAAGAAGACTCTCTTCATTTGACCTGATTCACAGATCACCTAATGCAGCCTTTTCTTAAGGGATATTTGTCAAAAACCTTCAGAGGCAAGTGAGGAACACTAGCTGCATCAATTTATATTCCCACCAGCAGTGTAGGAGGGCTCTAAAGGAACTATTTTTATAACTGTATGCGAAAAGTTATATAACCTAGCTGAACAGACAAACTTCTAGGAAGACACAAATTATACAAGTTGACTCAGAAAGAAATAGAAAACATAAATAAACCTTTATAAGAAAAGAGACTGAACTAGTAATCAAAAACTTTCCACAAAAGAAAAGCTCAGGACCAGATGGCTTTAGTGATAAATGCTACCAAGTGTTTAAAGAACACTTAATGCCAATCCTTCATAAACTCTTCCCCAAAACAGAATGGAAGCATATATTTCCCAACTCATTCTACAAGATCTTGATACCTTGATACCAAAACCAAAGGCATCATAAGAAAACTACAGATCTATATGCCTTATGACTGGAATTTATCCCTGAAAATCAAGGTTGATTTAACACTCCAAAAGTAATCAATATCATGCACCATATTAGTAGAATAAAAGAACAAATACCCCAGAATCATCTCAATAGACACAGAAAAAGTATTTTACTAAAGCCAAATGACAAATGATAAAAATGTTGTCATGTGAGACACAACACACAAATAAAAAGGAGCTTCCTCAACTTAATAAATAGCGTCTAAGGAAAACCCACAGTTAAAACCATACTTAATGCTGAAAACCAGAAAGCTTTCCCACTAATATCAGGAATGCTGATAAGAAAATGCTAGAAAAGAATGCTGTTTCTAGCCACTCCTACTCAACATTATATTAAATGTTCCAATCAGGACAATTACTGAAGAAAAAGAAATAAAAGATACCCAGATTAGAAAGGAAGAAGTAAGTCTATTTATATTTGCTGATGACATGATCTTGTAAACAGAAAATTCTAAGGAATCCAGAAATATCTATGAGTGCTAATAAACCAACTCATCAAACTTACAGGAAATAAGCTCAATTTAGAAAATTCAGTTGTGTTTCTATGCACTGGCAATGAACAATCAGAAAATGAGCTTAAGAAAATTTCCTTTACAAGAGTGTTAAAAAGAATAAAATACTTGGGAATAAATTTAACAAAAACATGTCAGACTTGTACAGTGAAAAATACAAAACATCACTGAAAGAAACTTTAAAAGATCTTAATAACTAGAAATAAGTGCTCATGGACTAGAAAACTTAAAACTATTTGGATAGAAATATTCACTCACTGGATTAATTTATAGATTTCACACCATCTCTACCAAAATTACAAATGTCTTCTCATAGAAAAATTGACAAGCGAATCCTAAAGTTCATATGGAAATTCAAGGGACTGAGAATAACTGAAACAACCTGAAAAGGAAGAACAAACGTGGAAGATAACACTTCCCAATTTTGAAAGCTACAGCACCATAGCATTAGGATTCATACAGATTAATGGAATAGGGTTGAGAGTATAAAAGTAAACCAATAAATGTACGATCAATGGACTTGTGACAAGAGTATCAAGACAATTCAGTGGGGGAAACAATGGTCTTTTAAACAAAGGATGCAAAACAACTGGCTATCCACATGCAAAATAATAAAATTAGACACTGCCTCGCTCTATATGCCAAAAAGAAATGTCAAAATTCTAAATGTAAAATCCTGAGCTACAAAGATCTTAGAATAATCAATAGCTAATATGCACAACACCAGAAACACAAGCAACCAAAGGAAAAAGTAGATAAATCGGACTTCACCGAAGCAAAAATTTTTTTTCATTTCAAAGAGCATATCAAGAAAGTAAAAAGTCAACCCATAATGTGAGAGAAAATATTTGCAAACCATGTATCTGATAAGGGTCTAATATCCAAAATATATAAAAACTATTATAACCCAACAGTAAAAAGACAAATTACTCAGTTAAAAACAGGAAGACAATTTTAAACACGTATCCAAAGAAGCTATACAAATAGACAGCAAGCACATGAAACAATGTTCAGCATCATTAGTTGTTAAGAGAAATACAAATCAAAACCACAATGAGATAATATTTCACATCCACTAGGATAGCTTTACGGAGAAGGCAATGGCACCCCACTCCAGTACTCTTGCCTGGAAAATCGCATGGACGGAGGAGCCTGGAAGGCTGCAGTCTATGGGATTGCTGAGGGTCAGACACGACTGAGCGACTTCACTTTCACTTTTCCCTTTCATGCATTGGAGAAGGAAATGGCAACCCACTCCAGTGTTCTTGCCTGGAGAATCCCAGGGACGAGGGAGCCTGGTGGGCTACCGTCTATGGGGTCGCACAGAGTCAGACACGACTGAAGCGATATAGCAGCAGCAGCAGCAGCAGGACAGCTTTAACTAGAAAGGCAGTATATACTCATTGGTGAAAATAAGGCGAGACTGGAACTGTCATTCAATGTTTGTAGGAATATCAAATGATATAGTCACGTTTAAAATGAGCTGGGCATTTCCTCAAAAAGTTAAATAAAGAGTTATATCTCATCAGCTCCACTTCTAACTATATACCCAAGAGAATCAAAAACATATCTCCACAAAAACCTTATATGTCATAGAAGCATTAATTATGATAGCTAAAAAGTGGAAATAATACAAATATCTATTAACTGATGGATAGATAAAATGTGGAGTATTCAAAGAATAGAATATTATTCAGTCATAAAAGGGATGAAGTTTTGATATATGCTGCAACATAGATGAACTTTGTAACCATTATGCTAAGTGAAAGATGCCAGACTCAAGATCACATATGGAATGATTCAATTTATATGACAAATCCAAAATAGGCAAATTCATGGACACTGAAAGTAGCGTAGTAGTTACTAGGGACCGGGAAAGGGGAGTGACTGCTAATGAGTATGAGGTTTCTTTTAAAGGGATGAAAATGCTCTGGAGTTAGATATCTAAAAAAACACTGAACTGTACACTTTAAATGAATGATTTGTGTATGTGAATTATGTCCCAGATTTTTTTTTAAAGTCTAGACCTTGACAAATCATTCCAAATATTTAAATTAGTGGAGTTTGCTCCTGAGACTTGTAATAAGAAATAGAGGTGGCCATCAAGATCAAGAATAGAGCCTTTTAGAAGACGAGGAAAATGAGAAATAAGCAGAAGGCCAAGCCTCCATGATTTTTAAGGTGAGCAGCAGGGGGAGCCCTTGATAACAAAGAAAATTACAAAAATAATATTTATGCTTCTGATCATAAAGTTAATACATTCTTTTTGCAGAAAATCTGAAGAAATACCAAATAAACTTAATTTCAAAACCAGTGATAATTCCACTATCTTGAAAACCACTATTAATATTTCATTTGTGTAAACCCTTCCAGTCTTTTTTCAGCATACCTATGCATGTACATGCATATAACCAAATTCACATTTTTTACAAAAGTAGAAGCATTTTGTACACACAATTTTGCATTCTATTTTTCCACTTCATAATATCTTTTTACATTTTTTCCTAAGTCTTCAGTATTTTCGAGAACATGATTTTCAGTGCTTACAGATGTACTATAATTAATTGAACCTATTTTTTAGAATGTTTCCCTGATATAAATAACATTGTGATAATCACCCTTGAACCTAAATCTTTATATTTCTCAAAAAATATTTTCTAAGGACAGATTCCTAGAAGAGGAATTATTAGGTCAAATACTATTCACAGTTTTAAGTCTTTGAATGCATATTGCCACATTTACAATAAGAAAACTTGAAAATCTTTATACTTCCCCAGCACTATATATAATCCTTTTTCCTGAACTTTTCTCCGAATATGTAATTACCTGATTTGTTTGTTTAAAACAGTTGCCAACTTGAGAAACAACAACTAATCTTCCTTTAATTATTTTTAAATGAATAGTAAGCTTGAAATTTTTTCTGAGTTATTACCTAATTGTTTTCTGCTTGTCAGTTCAGTTAAGTCGCATCCAACTCTTTGCAATCCCATGGACAGCAGCACACCAGGCTTCCCTGTCGTTGACCAACTCTCGGAGCTTGCTCAAACTCATGTCCATTGAGTCAGTGATGTCATCCAACCATCTCATCCTCTGTCATCCCCTTCTCCTGCCTTCAACCTTTCCCAGAATCAGGATCTTTTCCAATGAGTCAGTTCTTCACATCAGGTGGCCAAAGTACTGGAGTTTCAGCTTCAGTATCAGTCCTTCCAATGAATATTCAGGACTGATTTCCTTTAGGATGGACTGGTTTGATCTTGTAGTCCAAGGGACTCTCAAGAATCTTCTCCAACACCACAGTTCAAAAGCATCAATTCTTCAGCGCTCAACTTTCTTTGTAGTCCAACTCTCACATCCATACATGACTACTGTACACATATGTACAATTTTGCTTATACGAATTGCCTTTTTGTGAACATTGACAATTTTTTTGGTTTAGATTATTTATCTTCTAATTATTGATTTCTAGAGGCTTTTCATGTATTAATTATGTTTATACCTTTGTCTTATATTTTGCCATTTTTCAGGTTTTTCTTTGCTTTATGCTTTTTTTGTCATGAGTTTTGATGTATACAAGCTTTTAGTTTTATACCAAAAAAATTTGATCTTTTCATAAATTCTTCCTCTACCTTTTTGCTTAAAAAGTGCTTCTGTGAAGCAGGAATTGATGAATATTTACCATAATTTCCTTTATTCTTTTGTGTTTTTAAAAATTTATTTAATGTTTATGTATTTAATTCCTCCAGAACTTATTTAGGGATATGGTATGTGTCCCCCTGGCTAGGGCAGGGCATCATCTGATGGCAGCAACCCGTCTGGGGTTGGCAACAGCCAAGGGTGGGATGGGTCACGAGAATATGGGTCAGCCCTTCCAGAGCAAAAAGGAAGGGAAGGTTGATTTTTAGCAGGATCGATGAGGAAAGTGGTTCTGAAATGTTTTTCACTGAAATAGAAACCAATGAAACAGATGCCGGCACTCTACTGCTTTAGAAAAAGAAAGCTGGACAACAGACAGGCAAGCAATTGGCAGCTACTGCCAACCTCGGAAACTTGTCATATTTAGTTTGTTCCCCTAAAGAGGTATATACCCACACCACCCAAGGATGCTTAAGCGGTAACACACAGATCTGCCAGTTGGGGCTCCAGTCATAGCAGCAAACACCGCCGCATCTCACAACAGCCACACAACTTGCAAAGCACAATCACACCACTCTCCCCAGGTCCCTGGCCTGCAAGCCATCCCAGCTGCTGGCAAGGATCAGACAAGCAGCTTCTAACCTAGCCTCCAGAACCCAGGAGAGATACAGCTTGATTTTACCATAAAGCCTTCCTAATGCTCCAAGGATTTGTCCCAGTGAGAGGAGAATGCTTTAGGAGAAGTAGAGCCAGTTTCTCCAGCCCAGGGTGTGTGCCCAGACCTGGGGAGCCAGCCCTACATCTAGGGTAATTGCTGCGGGTAATGGTGTGGTGCTGCACAGACTTCCTAACCAGCTGGAACTTTCTATTTGCCTGACCATGTTATTACTGGCTCCTGCTAGATTTCAGGGACATTAACCTGCCCATACGTGTCTGCTGGACGGCTCCAGCTTACAGACTTCTTAGGAAAGGGGCTTTGTGAATTTTCCATCTACAAGTCTTTTCTCTTTTGTTTTTTTCTCCGCAAATTCTTCTCTTTTTCTGCTAGTTGGAGCTGAGGAGTTCGGCTTTCTTACGAACAGTGCATGAACCAGCCAGTCATACCATCCGAGAATGTTGTAAGAGCCTGCTTCCAGGTTCCAGATTTGGATCTGTGAAAACAGCCCAGACTCTTCTGAAATTCTGAGCTGACGTTCCAGGACCCAGCCTCCAATTAAGCTCTGCAAGTTGCCACAAATAAGTAGGCCAGCCACCTCATCTTCTCTGTGTCAGCGTCTCATGCCCAAAGGAGTGGAGGCAAAAGGAGGGGCACAGGGGACTTGCCCTCAATCACTGACATTGGGTCTTATTCTTTTTATTTTTTACAGTAAGGCAACACTTCTCTACAATCATGAGGGTAGACCTCAAAGCCTAGAATGTTTTCAGCACACTTCCCACCTCTGCATTGGTGGGTGCATGGTTGATGAGCTTGTTGCCCTGTCTGTGGACCCAGCCTGTAGATAAACATAACTAGTTCTAAATGTCCCCATTGACCACCATAAGATGTCTACCACAGCAAGTGGATTCAAGCACAAAATAGAACGTGAGCAGCATGTGGATGGTCTTCAGCTAGTTTGGGAAGCTGGTTGGCCTACTTCACAGAGCCTTGATATAGGAACTAGGAGAAGGTTTCATGAGATCTCGCGATGAAATTGCCACGCGACAGGAAGCTTGCTCTAAGAGGTTATTTCTACCACAGAAAGAACTGGGGATATGGTTGAAATACATTTTGGCTTAGACTCAGAAAGCCAGGTTTTATGCCTAGTCCTTCTTGATCAGTTTTGTGGCCATGGGTATCTGTGAGCAATAGCTTTCTGAAGGTCCTAACTGAATAATTACACCTTAAAGAACCATGCTGAGGCTCACATCACATGAAGTGTGTGAGAAATCGTTCTGTAAACTGGAAAAGTGCACCAATAAAAGAGGCTACTGTTTGTTGTTAGACCTATATTCGAGGTAGGAGAACCAAGGTTCAGAGAGTAAGAGTTGGAAATGGCCCAGACTGAGGTGCTGAGAGAATTACCCAGGGCGCTATAGATCCTCCAAGGGTCTTCCTTCTGAACTGTGTGACTGCATCAGGCAGTCTATCAGCTCCCAGTAGTGATGAAATGGCCAATTCTACAATTTGTTGCTGTTTTTTATTGTTTAGTCACTCAGTTGTGTCTGATTCTTTGGCGACCCCTGGACTGTAGCCTGTCAGGCTCCTCTGTCCATGGAATTCTCTAGGCAAGAATCCTGGAGTGGGTTGCCATTTCCTCCTCCAGGGGATCTTCCTGACCCAGGGATTGAACCCACGTCTCCTGCACTGGCAAGTGGATTCTTTACTACTGAGCCATCAGGGAAGTACGTAATTCCACAATTAGCTGTGATAAAACCCAACCTAAATTATTTGACAGAAGTCATTTCATTGCTTGCCCTTCAAACTGCCTGAGAGTGAAAGTATTAGTCTCTCAGTCATGTACAACTCTTTGCCACCCCATGGACTATAGCCCGTCAGGCTCCTCTGTCCATGGAATACTCCAGGCAAGAATACTGGAGTGAGTAGCCCTTCCCTTCTCCATGGAATCTTCCCCACCCGGGGACTGAACCTGGGTCCCTTGCATCGCAGGCAGATTCTTTACCATCTGGGCCACCAAAGAAGCCCCCATCAGTTGCCTGGCTAGTCCTCAGTTCACTGGAGAGAGAGTGTTAAGACCATGAACCATCCGACCAAGCTGCTGGGTGTGAGTTCATCTCTGCATCCCCCTAACTAGGTGGCTTTAAGCAAGTGACATGACCTGTCTTCAGTTTACTCATCTGTTGAATGGCAATAAACATACTACCTTCCTCAAACTGTCGTGAGAATAAAATAAATAAGAAATGTAACTTGAATAATATCTGGTACACAGAACGCTATTATTCTTTTCCAATAGGCCACTCTTTAAAAAAAAAAAAGTATGTTCTAAATTATGGGAAAAGATGGATTTTTTAGGCATAATGGAGAATGGAGTTTAAGAAATACACTCCCTCTTCCCCTACTCCAGCGTGAAGGGTCTGCCATGACAAGATAGGTTAGATGACATGGTTCAGTGGAACCACAATGGTGAGCACATGTATGTGGGTGCCTGGGAATGCAGAGTGATGATATCCTCTCTCTGGTGGAGCCCAAGATGGATGGAGATAAGTGTGGCTGAACCCAGGCTCCTCCATGGACTGCTCCGTGACCTTGCAGCAGGATCTCTTTGTAGCTTTACTTCCAAAACTTTGCAGCAGCAGAACAACAGTTCCTGCCCCACATGGTTATTGCTTAGAGCAGAGCAGACACACAATGAATTTCAGCTATCATTGCCAATATGATACCATTTGCCATTCCCCAACTTTGTGATTTGAAATTTTGAGAAACTGCATACATTTCATTTTTCAGGTTACAGTAGAAAAGAAAAAGTGTCAGATAAATGCAACCTAATGTCATATTTTCTTTTAAAGACAAGAAAAGGAAATGCCACATCATCACTATCTGTTTGTTCATACAGTGTGACAGTAGAATTGTCCATTCGTGTCAGATTCTTTTGAAAATATATTTTTATAAATTAAAAAAATATTTATTTCACTGTGTCATGTCTTAATTGTGTGTGGGCTCTCTAGTCGTGGCTCTCGGACTCCAGACTGAACGGACTCAGTAGTTGCTCTCCGGCATGTGGGATCTTAGTTCACTGACCAGGGATCCAACTGGAGTCCCCTGCATCGGAAGGTAGATTCTTAACCACTGGACTGCCGGGGAAGTCCTCATGTCCAACTTTCCATGAATTACAGGAAGTTGCTTGAGTTTCAAAATATTTCCATACATGAAAGCCCAATCCCCTTTAGACTTCACTCAATTTTCTTTAATAAACTGACCCAGTCGACGTGGGTGATGCCAGTCTTTGTTTTTAACATCACATATGAAAGACAAGGGGTTCCAAACCAATGTCTACTAATTCCAGTCACTCTGAAGTGTCACTTTCAGTTTTGCTATGGTTTGGCACACATATCTTCATGTTTGAAACTGCTCACCAGAATGTTTGAGCAAACTCATAAATAGTAAGAACTGAACACGCCAAGTGATTTTCAATTTTTTTAAATATCTTCATGGGGCTGGTGACCTGAGTCAGGTCGGCTGTCAAGTTTGGGGTTTGGTAATAAAAGCCTTAAAGGGACTCAGTCAACTGACAGTGGTCACGGGATAAGAGAGCAGGATTTTTCTCTTGCAGCCTCTTGCAGAGCACAAGCTCCATCCCCACCCCTGCAGACAGGGTGTTGGGTTTCTGACCTGTTGGGAGGGTCCCTGGAGGGTGCTAGAAAGCAGACAAGGCTGCTGGTCCTGCTGGGACCGGTAAAGTTAGCACAAGATTTAATAGCACTGGAACATACCCACCCATTTTATTTCTCCAGTCTGATAATCTAGGGTAATTAAGGGAAAGAGCAGAGATTTTGGTGGCTTTTAGCATTTTTTAAAGTTTCATCTGGGCAAACACACAAATGTGGATCAATGTTATCCAGACCTTACCACTGTTTGTTTTTCAGACTCCAAGATTAAACTAAAGACTGGCCGAGCTGAGCAGATATGTTTGCCTTTGTCTGAGAGAAGACAGAACTTGGAAAAAGAAGGGTGTTCAGAGAGACTGGGTTTCCTGGAGTATCCTCTAAGGGTAGCCAAACAACGGCAGACAGGATTCAACCCTGATGTGCTGAACAGTGCTATCTCCTTCATAATGAACGGCATGCTCATTTAAATGGGGCAAATTTGCAAATATTTTATATCTTATTAAGGAAACTATTCAAGCGTAGGAAATATGAGGGTTAAATGCCTTGCTTTCATAAACATACTACGATGAAGGAGATGATTTTAGATATTCTGTGGAAAAATGTAGGGGGAAAAAAGTGCTGAATTAGCCCATTCCGTTCCATTGAATTGTTCAGCAATTATGGTCATCCCCCGTGCCCTAGAAAATTAAAGTACAAGATGAAACCCCAATCTAAGCCTGTCGGCTGCTATGTGACTGCAATGTTACTAAATAAACGACACATCCCATTATCAGTTCAGCTCAGTTCAGTCTCTCAGTCGTGTCCAACTCTTTGCGACCCCATGAATCACAGCACACCAGCATCCCATTATAAAAGCATTTAAAACTTATCAAAAGAGGTTTGCTGAATGGGGACTATAATTTTAAAATCATTTGTTGCTAGACTGTACACTTAAATTTTAACCTGAAGCTAAATGTTGCAAAGTTAAATCAATTTTATTTGATCACACAGGGGAATTTACACTCTTTCATTTGGGGTGGATGGAACCCTTGACACAGTCTAGAATTTATTAAGACTCCTGTCCCATAGGAACAGTTAACTCTTTGATCCTAGCATTCTCTCTCCTCCTAGAAGAATTATCTAAATGTTACACATCCCTTTTTTTTTATTACCCCAAGCCCAGCAGTCACAGAGACAATTCCCCTTTCTATCCCCCACACCCCTTTTCTTTTCTCTCTTTCTCTGTCTTTCTCTCCTTCCCTGAAGTTTATAAAGCATTCCTTCAGCCTTCGTTTTCCTTTTCAACATTTAAAACTGTGGCTTCTACCTATAAAACTTCTCCTCTACCCTGAGCAGCCCCATTCCCCCGGGGCTGCTATTGGCATGATCTATAAATTAACTGGAGTCACTTCGAGCCCTCAGTTAGCTTTTAATCAAACATTAGCAGCAGTGTTTACTCTTGTGTAATCTTTGGTTGTTACTTAATTTAATGCCCGTCAGCATTAAAAAAAAAAAAAAAAAACCATGTTCAGCAAATCCTCGGGGCACACTGTTTAGTTTCTTTCCTCTTCCCTTCCCCCACCTTGACCCAAATCAAGCTTCATTTAATCTGGTAAAGGCTTTCTAATAATTTTAATGTGCTAGTGCAGCGTGCTCTCTTAAGGAAATAAGAGTTTGCTCTCTATGGCAATCAACCCAGAGGCCTTTGCTTTCAGATCCCCATCCCACATCACATCAAAGAGGCTAAACTGTAAATTGTATAGTTTTTGTTTCTTGTTGCTCTGGCAGTTATTTGTGAGTGATGTAAGATGGGAAGCATCTTCAGACTCACATTTGGAAGATGCTGGTGTGGGCCCTTGAGAAAAACCCACTGGAAACTGACTTTGAAGGTCTGCCCGGTGGTGAGCTAAAAGCGAATATATCACATCATAATTCATACACAACTTTGTGTCTTTTGAACCTTCCTCCCCAGCTGCCACCACCTCTAAAATAAATAAATAGTGCCCTGGCCATTCTACGGTGTGCTGAAGTGGCTTTCCTCTCTCCTTTCATAATGTGAAATCCATCTATAGTCTTGCAGGAGAACTTCCCTAAGGCTGTCTAAAGACCGGAGGAAATACTGACTTCAGATGGAATAGGAAGGCTCAGCTTCAGCACACAAAGCACTTTATTAAGGGAAAAAGAATGTAGGGGGAAATTATGAGTGTACTCTTAAAAGATGCAAAAAGCAGCTCTCCTACCTTGCACCTCCCGTTTCTGTGCACTCTGTCTAAGAGAATGTCCTCCTTAGTCCGGGGCTTTGATTAATAGCATTGCACTCAGAATGCCAGGTTTCAGTGCCAAGGAGACAAATGTCACCCTGAAAGTCTCAGGAGATGTTTCAGGAGATGTGACCGAAACAATGTGGACACCCAAGAAGGAGAAGGAACCCTGCGTCAGCGAGGTCTCATCTGTTCCATCCTTTCCCCCAAAACTTGACCTCTTCAAATTTCACTGTCTCAGCTGTGCTTCTGCTCCCCATCGATTAGAAATCAGGATTCTCTTCTCTACACCACAAGGGAAAACCTACTGCTAAGAATCCCGACTATGGCAGGGTGTCCCTGCTATGTCTCACAGAACAGCACTCCCTCAGAAGAGCAGTAAGGACGCAAAGGGCTAGAAGAAGAAGAAGAAAAGGAGAGACACTGGTGACTGAGGTTTCATCCAACTGCTGCAAATAAATAAATGCCGAAAAACACATTTCTGCTCTCTCAGATAGGAAAGGAGTTTCCTGGACTGAATCCATGCAGAGTTCATGGTTGGATTTCTAGGAAAGCCTCAATAAGGGGCTGAATTATGTGCTATTAACTCAAACTGCAGCTGTCCTGAGGGTCAACAGCTCTGTCTGAGCTCAGGCTACAAGTGCACACTGGTAGCCTGTGCTTGGGGGCTGGTGTCACTGGGAGTCACCCTTGAGATGTGCAAAGCAGCCCAGGAGACACACGCATCCCTGTCACGAACCATCGGGTCCCTGGGCCTGCCCACCTATGGGGTGTCACCACCCAGGCTCCAAAGTGCAGCTGTTCCTGAATCATCTGGTGGAACGTGCTCAAAGCACAGGTCTGCACTGACAAGGACTTTAAGGTTTAGGAACTCACTCCCAGATAACAGCTCTTCTCAGCAAGACGATGTGCCCAGGCCCCTCAGGTGCCCAGGCTGCCCCGGTGATAAACGGAGCTCTGCTGTAGACTCATTGCTCTCCTCATATTCTTATTCCTGATGCTGAGTGACCACCATCGGCACTTGAGGTTTGTGCTTCCCTTTTCAACTCCCTCTTCAATGTCCCTTACCTGCCCATCCTCACCCAGCTTGCTCATTTAACAGTGCCGAGTGGTCGGCTCATAAGAAGCCGCGCATGCATTTCAAGCTCCTTAGAGGAGAGCACGTGACAAATAGAAAATGGAAAATGTTTTAGACATATACGACATTTCATTTGAGGTATCAGCCATAATGATCTATAATCAATAAATTCATTTGTTTTCCAATTTGTTATTGTGTGTGTGTGCGCACGTGCGCAGGCACTGTGCTGTGTCCCACTCTTTCCCCAGCACATCCCTGCATGTTTTGTTCACCGTGTGATGTCCAGTTCTCTGGTCTTTTCCACTGGCAGCCTCCATCCACTAGGGCCTGCCTAGGACCCTGCACTGGTCAATGGGAAACCAAACAAATCAGAGGCACTTAAGTCGTTTCCACCAGTGCACAAAGGGAAAGCTTCAGCGCGTTCCCTGAAGGCCAGACATGTGAGTTAAAGCTGCAGAAGGAAGCTGACTTGTAAACCTTCCTTGACAATCAGGATTTACTGTTTATTCTGTCAACCCTGTTTATTCTTTCAACTCTGGTTTCGCAGCAGAACAGCTCATCACACTACACCCAGATTGTGGGGACACACAGAAAACATCCAAGAAGAACCAGAGAGAGCTCAATCCTGCTGATTCATTCACTAAGTCATTTGTTAGCAAGCTGGTTTGGGGTTTCTCTTTTCCACAATATTTCAACACTTAGGGAATTAAAATAGCCAGCTGTTCTCATCTTCAAACAACATATCCTGGATAATTGGGAATTTAAAGTAAGTTTCACTTTTAAAGCCTTCTTCCAAAATACATCTGACCAAAATAGTCAGTTAATGAAATAACTTGGAAACCTAGAGCGTGCAAGAGAGTCGTGTATGATGTTAAGTACAGAGTCACTCGGCACTTGGTAAACATGCACTGATGCAGACCTGGTTTCCTAAGATTTAAAATGTAGAACCAAACCACTCATACTTTCTCAAATATTACGGCGCTAGTGTGAATTTACAAGAGGCTGCTAAGTCACTTCAGTTGTGTCTGACTCTGTGCGACCCCATAGACAGCAGCCCACCAGGCTCCCCCGTCCCTGGGATTCTCCAGGCAAGAACACTGGAGTGGGTTGTCATTTCCTTCTCCAATGCATGAAAGTGAAAAGTGAAAGTGAAGTTGCTCAGTCGTGTCTGACTCTTAGCGACCCAATGGACGGCAGCCTACCAGGCTCCTCCGCCCACGGGATCTTCCAGGCAAGAGTACTGGAGTGGGTAGCCATTGCCTTCTCCGTTACAAGAGGCTACAAACATCAAACCGGATATGGTGTAGCAGAGAGGCTGTGGAATCAGACAGACCTGGACTTAAATTGAATGCCACGCTTGCTGTGCAACCCAGAACAAATGATACATCCTCACTAGACCTCAGTGTTCTCACTTCTAAAATGGGAATAGTAAGAACCATCCTTCAACTCAGGGAATTTGGGGAGGATTAAGATTAGGAGATACACTGTAAAACTGTTTTTGGCTCAGAGCAAGCATTTCATAAATGAAAACTGCTGGACACTCTTGTCTTACAGAGAATGTTTTTGAAAATTGGAAATAATTTTAAAGCTTGGAAAACAATGAAGACCCTTCTGGGGAAATATATAACTCCTAAATCAGATAATGGAACATCTTGGAAACCCAGACTACTCAGAGCATACTTAAGTGCCACGGACAGGGCTCATACCTAGCTGACACTCAATAAACATTTATTGACATCGACCACGGTTCCTTCAGGTTAAAAATAAAATGTCTGGAAGAATTACAGAATCGCTTGTGGTAATTTCTGAAATATTATGACATCAAAGTAAGAATTTAAAACACCACCACACACACAAAAAAGCTGGGTACCAGATTTGCTGAAAAGATTAGAAGAACCCAAAACTCAAGTATTGCTTGTAAAGCAGAGGTTCATAAAATTATAAAACCAGAATTAAGAAAGATTTCCTAGAAATGGACAGAGCCTCATCAACTTCAGTGGAGAAATTTCTCCATCTGTCATCTGTTGACTCCACAGGGTAAAGTCACTGTGCTGGGGAGGTGTCTGTGTATTCCCAGGGTGAGACCACCAGCTCTTCCATTTAAGTCAAGGGGCTACCAAACTAGAATGGAACACTGGTAGATTTTAAAATTGACAGTCAAATTCAAACAGATAATCTCACAGAGGAGAGCTCCTACACACCGACAGAGAAAACTGAGGAAGGCTAGATTTAAAGTTTTTCTTTTTATCAAGGTAGAGTTTGCACTGTGACAATGATTAAGCTGTAGGGGAGGCTTTTAAAAGACTTTCCTCTGCACTTGTACTAACTAACTGAAATATATCATTTGCTTTTCTAATCTTTTAATTTTAGTCTAGAAAATACCATTTATCTTTAGTATTCTTTCTCCCATGGGGCAAAAGAAGAAACAAGATTTCAGAATTCAATAAGGCATTGATTAATTCATGCTGGCCTCTCTTCTAGGTACCGGATATTAAAAAGGAAGGCAACCAATATATTACCTCCATCCTTAAGAATAAGCCCCTCCTGATCTTTAGGGATACATATTTAAAATGGGCCAATTGCTCTTCAGTAAATGTCAAATAAACGGACCTCTGGAACACTTACAATTTCATGCTATGTGACTGTATGCTTCAATAACACACACACACACAGGCATGCATGCATGCACACCTACGTCGAAAGGAACAGGAATTGGCACAGGCTAACTGTGTCTCTGACCTACTTTCCACAGTTATCTGCTCTTTGTTTATGCAGAACAGAAACATAATGGCAAACCCTCTGCAAAAAGATTGTTGGGGGGGGGGTTCATCTCCAAATTAAAGAGGTTTGGCTGCAGGTGGGTATGAAAATGCAGCATTTATAGAAACTTTCAGTTGGTAAAGAATCCGCCTGCAATGTGGGAGACCTGGGTTCAATCCCTGGGTTGGGGAGATCACCTGCAGAAGGGAATAGCTACCCATTCCAGTATTCTGGCCTGGTATTCATCTCCAAATTAGGGAGGTTTAGCTGCAGGTGGGTATGAGAATGCAGAGTTTATGGAAATTTCACCTTGTATTTATTATTAATATCTTTTTTGAAACCTATGAGCTTAGCCAGCCCAGCTACTCTGACTTGGGAAGCAATTTTTTTTTTTGATTGGAGGCTAATTACTTTACAATATTGTAGTGGTTTTTGCCATACATTGACATGAATCAGCCATGGGTGTACATGTGTCCCCCACCCTGAAGCCCCCTCCCACCTCCCTCCCCATCCCATCCCTCAGGGTCATCCCAGTGCACCGGCCCTACGCACCCTGCCTCATGCATCGAACCTGGACTGGCGATCTATTTCACATATGGTAAAATACACGTTTCAATGCTATTCTCTCAAATCATCCCACCCTAGCCTTCTACCACAAGAGTCCAAAAGTCTGTTCTTTACATCTGTGTCTCTTTTGCTGTCTTGCATATAGGGTCATCGTTTTTGGGAAACATATCTTGAGGCCTCTTTAGCTTTCTGACTCATGTTGCGTAACTGAGTTGGATGGACAAAAGCCTAGTAGTTATTTGCACAAGAGCAACATGTAGGTTTACTTTGTCCTTATATTAGATTAAAACACTTGAGCACTCAAAATGGGGCTCTGTAACAACCTAGAGGGGTAGGATGGGGTGGGAAGAGGGAGGGAAGTTCAAGAGGGAGGGGACATATGTATGCCTATGACTGATTCATGTCGACGTATGGCAGAAACCAACACAATATTGTAAAGCAATTATCTTTTAACTAAAAATAAAGAAATTTAAGAAACCACTTGGACAAATAGGCTAAATTTGTTGTTGCAATGCTGGTCAGTATTCTTTAAAAAGAAAAAAAAAGTCACTCTCTAATTATATTCAGGAGAAAGCCATTAGGGCTCCTCTATAACTTGGCAACAAAAACTTCACTAAAATGAAGAAATGTGGTCATTTACTCTGGCTTCTCTGGCAGGAAAAAAATTCAGTTTGTAAAAATTTTAAGTTACAAATAGTGCTCACATATAAATATAACATGAGCATGTTGTGAAGATTCATTTAATATCACTGATATTAAATCTGACATCACTGAGTTCAGCTGGGAATGAATGTTTGAATAAGACAGCTAGATCAGACAGAACACTGGTTAATGCCACACACAGCAATAATAGGGATCATCTTTTACGATCCTTTTATTTAAAATCAACCTGTAGAATCATCATTTCTACTGGATATAAGTCACTTGCATTAGTGCTGGACAAAATCTATGAATTAATATTTAATAGAATCTGAGCATTAATCAACAGCAAATAGTATTATCAAATAAGGTGCATCTCCTTAAAGAATCATATAGTCCTTAGATGGACCTATTAGAAAATGGTCCAGTATGATAGTGAAAGGACATGCAGCCATTCTTTTGCCTGATTTCAAGTTGAAACTTGGTCTTAATATTAGTAAGTGCTTTTTGGGGAAAGATGTTTCATACAGAAAGAAAATTGAGGCTCTGGGGCAGATTATTGCATAAATATTAACAGAACAGCATTGCCATTCAAACTATGTTGAATCCTAAGAAATACAGAATTGGAGGTAGAAGCAATCCAAGTGTCCACTGAGGTTTGAATGGATAAACAAAATTTGGTATATACACACAATGGAATACTGCTGCTTCTGCTGCTAAGTCGCTTCAGTCGTGTTCAACTCTGTGCAACCCCAGAGACGGCAGCCCACCAGGCTTCACCATCTCTGGGATTCTCCAGGCAAGAACACTGGAGTGGGTTGCCTTAAAAAGAAAGGAAATCCTGACACAAGCTATAACATGGATGAACCTGGAGAACATTATGCTTTGTAACATAAGCCAGTCACAAAAAGATAAATACTGTATGAGTCTACCTATATAAGCTGTCTAGAATAGTCAAATTCATAGAAACAGAAAATAGAATGGTTTCCAGGGACTGCAATAAGGGAGAATGGGGAGTTGCTATTTATTAGGTATAAAGGTTCAGTTTTGCAAGATGGAAAAGACCTTGAAATTGGTTACACAAACAATGGGAATAACGCTATTGCACTGTACACTTAGAAATAGTTAA
Organism: Ovis aries; assembly: GCF_016772045.2. Classification (NCBI taxonomy): domain Eukaryota; kingdom Metazoa; phylum Chordata; class Mammalia; order Artiodactyla; family Bovidae; genus Ovis; species Ovis aries. Next base: position 20,316,588 of record NC_056063.1, on the reverse strand, counting down.
GATGGTAAATTCCATGTTATATATATATTTTTTTACCATAATGAAAAATAATAAAAATTCCAGAGTTGGTATCACCAATGCAGATTTATGTTATAAAGCAAAGGAATGATTTCCACCAGAGTGAGACCAAGATGCTGAGTGTAAAGCACCATCTGAAGGGATAGGTCATGGCCATCTACAAGAGACACACACACAAAGGAACTGCAAAGATGCCAACCTAGCTATTGCGGATTTCAGCCCACATCATGGAAACAATCAGGCAATGCAGCAGAGCTGGCTGCCCAAACAGCCCGGCAACCCGTCACATGGTAATGCCAGCAGGAGCTCTGAATGCAGTACAAAGGTTATGTGTGTGTGTGTCCTCTGGCACTCGGTCCTGTTTGACTCTTTGCAACTCCATGGACTGTAGCCCACCAGGCTCCTCTGCCCATGGGATTTCCCAGGCAGCAGTACTGGAGTGGGTTGCCATTTCCTTCTCCAGGGGATCTTCCTGACCCAGGGATCAAACTCACATCTCCTCCACTGGCAGGTGCATTCTTTGTCACCGAGCCATCTGGGAATCCCACACAATGGCCATAGGCCAGTGTAAAGTCCAGCAGCTGCCAAGGATTGTCTGTTCTTTTTTAAAAGAAAGATTTGTTCTTTATTTAAAATTTTACCTCTTTTTTTACATCATTCATAAAAATGTATTCAAAATGGGTCACAAACCTTAATTTATTCATAAAAATGTGTTCAAAAGGGGTCACAGACCTTAAATTAAGATGCAAAACTATGAAACTTCAGCAAGATAACATAAGAGAAAACCTAGGTGATCTTGGGTTTGGCAATAAGGTTTTTTGTTAGCATTTTCTTTTGTATTTTTAAATTTTCATATCTATTTTCAGGTTTATTGAAACATAATAGACATAAAATTGTTTATATTTAAGGTGCATAACTTGATATATTGATATGTATACATTGTGAAATGATCACCACAGCCTAGCTAATTAACATATCCATCACTTTACGTCACTAACATTTTGCTCTCTCTTTCTTTTGTGGTCAGAACACTTAAGTTCACCCATCACAGCAAATTTCAAGTAACAATATAGTATTTTTAAGCATTTTCATCATTCTGTACATTAGATTTCTGGAATTTACTCATCTTACATAACTGAAATTTTAACTGACTACTCAAAGAACTCTCCTTAGTCACCATCACTGTTAATTTTCCTTTCCCCTATGTAACAGTTGAATGAGAAAACATTAACCTAATATTCATTAAACCTTGGGAACGTGTTTTCTGATTATCTCATTTGCATCTTTTCTTAATTGCCCTCAGACTTTTGTGTCAGGCTCTAGAAAAATTAAGCCTCTTGCAAAAAGTGCAAAGAAAACTCTTTGTGCTATCCAAGGGCAAAGCTCTCACTCTTGCCTGAAGTGACTTCATCATAACTGGTCTACACCCTCCGGCAGAATGTGAGAGCCCTTGCGTAAGAAGCTTTGCCACATATGTACAAGATATTTTTATTCCCTCATAAATTTGATTAATCTTCTCAACAGAGCAATCACATCTCTACTTTCTTTCTTTCTTTTTCCTAACCAATAGAAACTTTCTTTAATTTTTATGGTGACTTGACATGATGCCATGGAATGCTGATTAAGATGAAATATTAAACCCAATTGCATTTTAAAATCCACATCCTTTATGGAGTCAGAGGAAAACTACGTCTGTCTCCACTAGGCAGTGTCCTTCAAGGCCTTACATAATGCCCACAGTCAGAGTATTTTACCATCTGGTCACTAATTTTTCAGCATTATAAAAATGGAGAAGCTTCATTCATTTGCAAAAACATTTAACTGAGCCTAACACTGAACTCTACACTAAAAACAAAAACTAACAATGTCTAGAAACTCATTCTGTTTCATTATACCTTCCATTGTTGAAATAAGCATTTCCTTGGAACAAACTGCTGTTGAAATTCAAATGCTCCTTAGAGCAAAAGAAATCATTCTCCGACACAGGAGCCCTCTCTTGGTATGATTTATTTCACAGCAAATTAATTCAGTGACGATTTTGGAGGTTGTAAACTGGGGTGTCCCTTTCAAAACCCAAACAAATCTCAGATACAAAAACATTGACAACAGGTAGAGAAAAGAGGCATGTAGCTCACTAAGGTTGGCTGTTTGCAGCCTTTTGTTTTGTTTTCCATGCTTTCCGTTTTCTTTTTCTTTTCATAAAGATTGGACTTTGTAGCAGCAGGTATAACCAAACTCAACCCACTCTAAAGTTCAAGTCTTTCCAGTTCATACCGTCTCCTTTCATAGAATGACTTCAGATGGTCAGCCAAGAAAACAAGTAAAGCAAGCTCAGAGAAATGTATAAAATGTTTAAATAGCTAACTAACAAGTTAACTATCAGAGGAATCATGTAGAATTAAACAGAAAAACTCATTTGGAGAGAGAAAAAAACATTAACAGACTGACAGAAAGAAAGCAAGAGAAAAGAAAGGGAAGGCAGACTAGATGAGAGCCACGAGAGAGAAAGGAGTCCTTCCAGGCAGACGCAGTCTGAAAATGTAGGTGCTATAAAATATTTATTCTTCCTAAGTGCTTTCTCCTCTTTCTCCTCTTCTGCTGGACTGTGCCAACTCACAGCGGCTTGTAAACTCTTCCATTTTTTAATGGTCTTTTAGGTGCAGATGCTCATCAACTCAAAGGTGAACTACAACTACTTCACAGAAAATAAACTGAGTATTTTTATGTAATCCTTGCTCCAAGGCAGCAAGGGAAGACAAAAGAATTCAGCGCACTACCACTTTTAAGGTTTCGATCCCAGCCAGACCTAAACCACATCTGAGTGTTCAGCTGCCTCAGCACCAGCCCCCTTTTCTCTTTTCTCCCCATCAGAGCATAGTCACTGACACCTCGAAGAGTCTCAAGTTGTTGGCACAGCTTGGCTGGCTCTCCAGCAGTCTCAACACTCACCAGCATTGCATCCAGTTTTACTTAACCCTTATTTTTGATCTTTGGGCACTGCAACTATGAAAAAGGGGTTCAAAACCATGCAGTGTACTGGGACATAAAACTGGCCTATATTCCTACAGAATACCTGGGGTGGCCGGGTGGGGGACCCTTTCAGGAATAAATGTTTATAGTAGCCCAAAGTGAAATTTAAATGTTTAAGCAGCCCAGCTGCCTGTGAAGCTGGTACTGGGGCCGGGGGAGGAAGTGGTGGTTTTTGTTTGAAGCCCGGCTACTACAAGCCCAGGAGTGGCCAAGTTCAAGGCGCAGAAGCTGCCTCTCAACCCATGCAGCCTCCCCCAGAGCGGCTGAGACAGATGGGGCTGTTCTCTTGCTTGTTTAGTGAATGCAAAAAAGAAGTAGAAGAAACAAGAAACAAAATGATGAATTGGAAATTTTAAGGCTCTGGATTCAAACATTTTTATGGCAACTAAATTGTAAAAAAGTAAAATAAAAATTTGCCCACAGGAACATAGGAGGAATCATGTTGAATACTGAGCAAGCCAAGGGGGTTGAAGGTGGATTTTTTAATTTTCTGATGTGATGAAAAGAAATTGAGTCCAAGAACTAAAAGAGAATAGATGACCAAGAGTGACAAGCTCTCCAACGGGTTTTTTCATTTTTCGTCTTCAGCAATGGACTACCTGTGGACTGAGAAAACACCTAGTAATGTACCTCCCCACTCTGCTAAGCAGCCTCTAGTCAAGTAGCTTTTGCCAAGCACCGTGGTCTATCCTACATATCAAAATAGACCTCCTCCTCCATCCTCTTTTTCAGCTGAAGACTGGCTTCCTATGTCACTAAGAAAACAAAAAAGGAACTTCCATAAATACCCACCTCTCTGCTTCCAGGTCATTACTTCCCTCCTGTTATTCTGTATGAATAATCCACACCCCCACAAAGCGGATTCCTCTCAACCCCACCCCACCCTCATCTACTACTCTGTTTATCTGTATCCTGTTACAATAAGACTATTTGAAAGAATTGCTTATATCAGTGCTGTTTAGTAGAAATGTAACAAGGCATATTTGTAATTTTGGCTTTTCCTGTAGCCACATGAAAAAAGTGAAGAAAAACAAATAACATTAATTTTAATAATGTATTTTATTTAATCCAACATGTCCAAAATAGTATCATCCCAACATGTAATTGTTTTCGAATGTTATTAAGATACTAGACTTTCTTTCACGGATTCTAATCTGATGTGCATATTACGCTTAGAGCACATTTCAATCCAGAGTAACCGCATCACAGGTACGCCTATGCCTAGTGTCTTTAGTGAACAGTGCAGTTCTGCGCTGTTCTGGTTTCTCCTCCCACACTCTCTTGAACCCACTCCTTTCAGGCTTTTGCCTTCACCAGTCCACTGAACCTGCTCTTGTCAAAGTCTCCAGTAATCTCAATTCTGCCCTATTTAGAGGTCAATGCTCAGCCTGTATCCTGCCTGACCTGCCAGCAACCTCTAACTCAGTTGATCACTCTTTCCTGCTTGATAAACTTTCTTCGCTTAGCTTCCAGAATACCACCTAGACTTTCCCCTACCTCACTGGTTGCTGCCTTCAGCCTCTGTTTGTTTATTCCTATCTCTCTGCCCTCTAAATGGTGTCCCAGTGACAGGACTTAGTCTTTCATCCTCTTCACTGCTCTAAGTATCCTGATTCCTTGGTGACCTCATACATCTATTGGTTGACAAATTCCAGCCTGAATCTCTCTCCTGAGTCCTAGCACCTGAATCTCCACTTAGATCCACACATTTACACTTGGATGTCTCACAGACAAGCTTAACACGTTCTTTCAAGCTTAACACGTTCTTTCAATCTTAACACATTCTTTCAAGCTTAACACATTCAAAAACTGATCTCTTGATCTCTATCTCCCAAACATTCAATCTCCTGCTGTCTACCCCATTTTCAGTATACGAAAACTCCTTGTTCTGGTGATTCATGGCAAAAATCTTGGGTTCATCTTTGCTCATTTTTGTTAATACCCTATACCCAGTCCTTCAACAAATCCTCCTAAGTATACCATTAAAATATACCCTACCAGAAAAGACAAAAACACTAATTCTAAACGATACACACACCATAATGTTCATACTTACAGTAGCCAAGGCAAAAAAGCAGTCTCAATGTCCATCAGCAGACGAATGCCTAAAGAATATGTGGTGTGTGTGAATATATATATATATATATACAATGTATATTGCTCAGCCATAAAAAAAGGATGAAATATTGCCATTTGCAGCAACATGGATGGACCTAGAGAATATCATACTAGGTGAAATAAGTCAGACAGAGAAGACAAATACGATATGATATCACTTATATGTGAAATCTTAAAAATAATACAAATGAACTTATTTACAAAACAGAAACAGACTCACAGACATAGAAAATAAATTTATGGTTACCAAAGGGGAAAAGAGGGGTGGGGGATAAATTAGGATTATGGAATTAACAGATACAAAGCACTATATATAAAATAAACAAGAATCTACTGTATAGCCCAGGAAACTATATTTAATATTTTGTAATAACTTATAATGGAAAAGGGTCCCCAGGACCTCTGTGCATGCTGCTACAGTTGCCGGCTATACATGTCTCTCTATATGCCTCTCCCCAATCTTCGCCAACTCACCTAGTTCAGAAATTTTTGCACTTGGGGAAGACTTTTCAGAACCCCCAAATCATATAACTCTCCTTCATAGTAATTATCTCTGAAATATGCTTATTTTTGCAACAATTTTATGAATAGCTATGTCCTTCCACAAGACAATAAATTCTACTCGAAAAGAAAACAAAGATCCAGTATTATTCCCTGAAGCTCAGCCAGTTGTAGGCAAAGCACTGCATATCTTACTAATGAATAAATACACGGAGGAATTTACACTAGCATAGAAGCGCCCCTCATCCACCCAACTTCCATAATCTTAGAGTCTCTATTTGTAAAGAAGACAAATCTTGGTTTTCCATGGAAGAAATGGTCATAGCTACATCACTGGTGTTCAGTTTCTAAAATAAACTAGATTATATGCTAAAGGAAGAAGCAAGGCTCGAGATGAAGTGCTGCCTTCTGCTCATCCTCTGACCATCTTGCTAATCTCCCAAGGCAGGGAACTCACCACAAGGCAAGGTAGTCATCTCCATCTCTATTATTTTTGGCATATTCGTTGAGTGACATTTCAATTACAGCCCTCTTGCCCCTGATTGCAGGGGTCATTTGAGCCTAAGAGAACTCACTCTTAATTCTGTCCAAAAAACAGAGTATCATATTCCAGTTCGGTGGTTGAGTGTACCAGATGAGTACACTTGGTCAAGACATTGCAGGGTTATGAACTCTATGGGGCCTATAAGCTTCCTGAAGAAAACTCTGACTTAAACTTTTGTGTAAGACGCCCATAGGAGTCTAGTATTTAGATCTGCTTTTGTGGGATGTTATTTGCAAGCTGCTTCTTCACCACCAGCAGAGAATTGACCATTCTGGGAAGAACTTTGATAGGAAAGACAGCTGCTTCTCACTTCCAAGTAGACGCCTTAGAACACCTTGGGTTGAGCTAAACATTAAGTACCTAAAGAATTTTAAAACATTAAATTTAATTGCCACAAACACGAACAATAACAGCCATAGTAAAAATAGCCACTCATTATGAGCCTTCTTCTAGATGTCTGGTACATCACATGATGTTCAAAGTAATACTATGAGAAAGGAAATACCTTTACCATTTTATGTATGAGAAGAATGAACCTTGAAAAGGTAATTTGCCCAAGGTTCCTCAGCTTATAGGTGAGAACGCAAGATTTCAAAAGCAAGATTTCAAACCAAGATTTGTCTGAATCAAAAACTCAATTTTTCTAGAGATGACTCTGTGAAGCTACCTGAAGTAATGCAGTGACTATAACTTCCAGAAGGTGCTGTATTTCTCCATAGTTGCCTCATCTACCTCCTGCATCCTTACTTTAGACCCTCAGGCCTTTCCCTCTTTAATCCCAAATCCATTGTCACTTGACTGCAGAAGGACAAAGGAAGCTCTCCTAGACAGATGATGATTTCCTGGGTTTCCTCCAGGACGAATTCCCTGAACTTCACCCTCATCCACACTGAGCTAAAAGGCCTTCTGTTGGGTTTCAAAGCGCTTAGCATCTACTCCTATCATGATACAAACTAGGCTGTAATGTTTACTACCAGCTCATGGTTCTCTGCCACAGAGTTTCGGAATGGGATGAGCCAAGTTGTAATCATAATTGCAGTCACAATTGTAGTCATAATCGCAGTCACAATTGTAGTCATAATCTCAAGCTTTCAGGACTGTGTTTGGCATAAAGATGGTGCTCAAATATGTTTTTTTATTTAAATTGCATGAGAACACCTCCTTACTTCTCCCCAGATCTTTATGAATAACACCATACTTTTTAAAGTAAGAAATCACAAATTAAAGAATATGTAGAAAAAGGTCTGCAGGGATGCAGTTTCCTGCCTAAGACACGCTTAATGAGAACAGAGAATGTACACCTGATTCCACTCACCAGGCTAACAAGCATCAAGTAGCAAGCCACAGTGCAGGAGTGCTGGAAGAATGACATGAGTGTGGAAAGAGACTGAAGCATAGCGCAGAGGGAAAGACCGAAAGCTGAGCATGGACTCTGATAAAAAGCCTTCTGACAAATCATTCTCCACACCAAACACAAAGTATTGCTGGAGGAACTGTAAGTCTACAGTTCATTATGGGTAACCATAGCAACAGTAAAATCCCCTCAGCTCAATTCCTAACTAGATTGACTCAGTAATCCACATTAAACTCCAGCAGAAAAAAGTGTTATTTTTGTGCATAAAACACATACTTTAGTGTCCACTGTCTTATAGAAGGTGTCCAGCTTTCAACAAAGTATTACAAAGCATACAAAAATAAGAAAAAAGCAACTCATGGTTAAGAGTAAATCAGTAAAACCAGAATCAGATATGACTCACTTTGAATATAAAGACAAAGATAAATTTAGAGTAACAAGATAGAAAAATATATGCTATACAACCAATAAAAAGAGAAGCTGGCATACCCATATTAATATAAAATGAAGTATACTTCGAAAGGAATATTACCAAGAAAAAAGAGGAAAATAATCCCTTGATAAAAAGACAAATTTTCCAAGAAGGCATCATAATCCTAAATGTATGTTCACTTAACAACAGAGCTTCAAAATTCTTGAAGCAAAAATCAGTGGAACATAAATGAAAAATAGAAAAATACACAATTTTAGGGATTTCAACATTTCTCTTTCTATAATTAGTAGAACAAGTAGACTGAATTCACGATCATTGTTGTTGTTGTTTAGTTGCTATGTCATGTCCAACTTTTCTGTGACCCCATGGACTGTAGCCCACTAGGCTCCTCTGTCCATAGGAATTCCCAGGCAAGAATACTGGAGTGGGTTGCCATACCTGCTCCAGGTGATCTCCCAGTCCAGGGATCGAACCTCTGTCTCGTGCATTGGCAGCCGCATTCTTCACCACTGAGCCACCAGGGAAGCCCTCATGATCATTACCGTCAACCAACTTGACCTAAGTGATATTTGTATAATATTGACCCACAACAAATGGCATATTTTTTGTAAGTGCACTTGAGATATTCACCGAGATAGATCATATTCTATACCATAAAATAAACTTTACCAATTAAAAAAAAATTCATACTAAGAATGGTCCCTGGTCATCCATACTGAACTAAATTAGAAATGAATAACACAAAGATATCTGAAAATCTCCAATATTAGGAAATTAAGTCACTTATAAATAATGCACAAGTCAAAGAGGAAGTATCAAGATCAATTTTTAAATAATTTTGAACTGAATGAAAATTTAAAATCAGAGTATAAAAATTTGTGCTTAACAAAGCAGTGCTTAACCTTATATAAACATAGTCACAAAAATCCTGAACAAATACTAGCAAATTTAAGGTAGGATATATAAAGATGCATTTTAAAATACAGTACATCATGTCCAAGTAGGATTTATTCCAGAAATGCAAGGCTGGTTCAGTACTCAAATATCAATTAATACAATCCATCACATTATAAACTAGAGAAGAAAATAATATGATCATCTTAATGGTGAAACAAAGTGCGTTTTATACATTTCAACAGCCGTTTACCATAGAATCTCAGCACACTGGGAATGGAAGAGAACTTCCTTAGCCTGACAGAGGGAATCTACAAAAATACTACACATAACATACTTAACATTAAAAACTGAATATTTTTCTCATCATCAGGAACAAGGCAGGGATGTCCTCTCTCACTACTCATATTCAACATTACACTGTAAATCCTGGCTGATGCAATTACTTAACATTAAAAACTGAATATTTTTCTCAAATCATCAGGAACAAGGCAGGGATATCCTCTCTCAACTACTCATATTCAGCGTTGCACTGTAAATCCTGGCTGATGCAATAAGGAAAGAAAAAGAAAGGCATATGGTTTGGAAAGGAAGACGTGAAACTGTCTTTATTCACAGATCAAATTTCTAAGGAGATAGAATCTATACACACACACACAAACACACACACACACACACACAGAAAATGCTCCTAGAACTAATAAGTGAGTTTAGCAAGGTTGCAGGATAAAAAGTCACAATAAATATTAATTATATTTCTATAATCAAGCAAAATAGAAATATAATTGCTAGTGGAACCCTAAATATATAAACAGTGTCATTTACAGCATCCTCAAAATGCTTAGTTATAAACTTAACAAAACACGTATGGAATATATATGCTATAAACTATAAAACACTGATAGGAAAAAAGCAAATTCTTAGATAAGTAGAGATATACCATGTTATAATTTGAAGACTCAATAGTGTTAAGATGTCAATTCTCCCAAAGTGATCTATAGATCCCATGTAAACTTGATCAGTGTTTCAATAGAAATTTTTTTATAAATATCAACTGAATAGCCAAAACAATTTTGGGATTAATAAAAGAACAAAGTTGGAGGAATCACATTGTCTATTCTCAAGATTTATTATAAAGCTTCTGTAAAAAGATCACATTCTATGTGTGGATAGGCATATAGATCAATGAAACAGAATAGAGTCCAGAAAAAATATATGCAAATATAGCCAACTGATATTTGACAAATGTATGGCAAAATGAACACAATATTGTAAAGTAATAAATAAATAAATAAATAAATAAATTTTTAAAAAGATGATTCCAAGGATAAACAACAGCCTTTTTAACAAACTGCATTAGAATATGTATACACAAAACAACCCTCAACTCATACGCAATATTTTTTGCCCTCTACGCAAAAAATAACTCAAAATTTATCATAGACCTAATGTAAAACAAAAAACTAGGAAATTCCTAGAAGAAAACAGAATAAATCTACGTGGCCTTGGGCTAACCAATGAATTCTTCTATATAACATCAAAGGACAATCTATAAAAGAACATATTTATTGTATTGTGCTTTATCAAAATTAAAATTTTTTATTTTGCAAGAGATATCATAAGGAAATCAAAGGACAAGTCAAATATTGAGGGAAAATATTTACAATTAACATATCTGACAAATGACTGTATTTATAATACATAAATAACCTTCAATGCTTAACAACTAAAAAAAAAATAACAACTCAGTTTAAAAGTCTCTTGGACTGCAAGGAGATCCAACCAGTCCATTCTGAAGGAGATCAGCCCTGGGATTTCTTTGGAAAGAATGATGCTAAAGCTGAAACTCCAGTACTTTGGACACCTCATGGGAAGACTTGACTCATTGGAAAAGACTCCGATGCTGGGAAGGATTGGGGGCAGGAGGAGAAGGGGATGACCGAGGACGAGATGGCTGGATAGCATCACTGACTCAATGGACATGAGTCTGAGTGAACTCCAGGAGTTGGTGATGGACAGGGAGGCCTGGAGTGCTGCGATTCATGGGGTTTGCAAAGAGTCGGACACGACTGAGTGACTGAACTGAACTGAAAAGATTTGAACAGATATTTCACCAAAAAATAGATATTTCACCAAACAAATCTGTTTATATTTCACATGAACAGATGGCAAATAAGCACATAAAAATATTCTCAAGTTCATTAAACGTTAGAAAAATGCAAATTAGACCCCGCTGTGAGTTACCACTACTTAGTAACTACTTACTACAATGATTTAAATTAAAGAAACAAACTGGCAATGCCAAGAGTTGTTGAGGATGTAGAAAATAGGAACCCTCATACTTTGCTGGTGAGAACAAACTGTTACATCCTCTTTAGAAAACCATTTAGCCATTTATTGTCAAGTTAAGCCTATATTTATCGTATATGACCAAGCAATCTCACTCCCAGGATTCTACTTAACAGAAGTAAAAACCTATGTCTACACAGAAAGCGTATATGCAAAATTTTATAGCTGCTTAATTCTTAATTACCAAAAACTGGAAACAGTACAAATGTCCCACAGGTGAATAAGCTATGGTACATCCATAAAAATGGGCTTCTCAGGTGGTTCGGTGGTAAAGAATCCATCTGCCTATGCAGGAGATGCAGAAGACGTGGGTTCGATTCCTGGGTTGGGAAGATCTCCTGCAGAAGGAAATGGCAACCCACTCCAATATTCTTGCCTGAAAAAATCCCATGGACAGAGGAGCCTGGTGGGCTACAGTCCATGGGGTCACAAAAAGTCAGACATGACTTACAGTCTCAGCACACACACACCCACCCATACAATGGGATACTACTCAGAAATAAAAATGAATAATCCAGCGACACTTGAACAACACGGATGGATGTCAAATGAATTTTGCTAAGTGACAGAAGTCAGATCCAAAAGATCAGATACTGATGTTCAGGAAAATCACAACTTTAAGATGGAGAAATGTCAGTGGTTGCCAGGGATTGGAAGTATGTAGGTAAACTGACTACAGAAGACATTTCTTGACACAATGGAATACTCCATTGATTATGGTGATAGATACACAACTCAATGCTTTTGTCAAAACTGTTCACTACCAAGAGTGAATTTTATAGTATGAAAATTTTAAACTAAAACAAAAATAAGTGTTTCATTCCAAGAAGAAGACAGAATTAAAGAAAAACTGTCCATTCTCTATAAACCTGGTCATCCTACAGAAGGAATCCTACCTTTTAGAAAAACCATTGTCCTACCAAGTCATCCTAGGCAACCAGGGCCTCAGGTAAAGTGCATTTGGCTCTGCACTTCACAAAGCATTTGGCGGGGGTGTGGGGGGGAAGTATATTCTAAAATAGAATTATCAAATCAGATATTTCCTAGTACCTCCCTTCATCATGTGCCACGGCCCCGATAACAGACCAGCACTGTAGAATGTTTCAGCAAATGTAACTCTTTTCCTCTTCAACAAACCGAGGGCTGGAAAGCCCATAAATGTGCTATTTCAGCTGTTTTAAGCAGCTTATCATGATTTTCTGAGAGCCTGGCCTCAAGACTCTGGATCCCTTCTTAATAACATTTAATGCTACCATTATGTAATTGAATCCATTTTGTCAGTGTAGTGGGAATATCATTAAACTGTAATTCATTTCACTGTCTTCTAGCTTTCAGACCCTCAAGTCCCAGAGTCCAAAACACCAGGAACTTGAAGCAAGGAGTGATCCTAATCCTTTCCCCTCCCACCCCCTCCTGGGGCAGGCTAAGTTTTTCCACACTGCACTGTTATCCATTCCATTATCACCAAGGCTATAGGATGCTTCAGGGTTGCAGAGAGATCTGCAGGCCTTGTGCTCGTCTGACAGTGCCTTCAGCTCCCTGACACTGAGTGACACCCCTTGATTTGCTGAGTCTCAATCTGGGCCCAGAGCACTTTTGGAAATACAATCATATCAGGAGATGGTACTTTTCACTTCAGTTGCCTCCTCGACATTAAGTACCTGGCACCTTGCCACCTAACGTGCAAGTAGCCACATTATTATTGAAACCACATGTTCATTAGCAAGGTTGGCACCAACTCAACCCCCACTGTCCGAAGTTAATGTTATATTCCATTATAGTCCAGACAAGGGGACAGTGTAGGATACAGTTTGGGCATGAGAACAAACAGTCTTGTTTGATGAAATCTGAGTCTTCAACTGTTAGAAATACGATCTGGTTTCTATCTCGACATATGTCTGCACTGATGTTTCAGAGAGGGACATGTTTTGAAAGAAAATATCATTCTTTCAGTGTTATCTTTGCAAAATTGTATTTAATTCTTTCCACCACTTGCAGGGACAACCAGAGTCCACTGGCTTCTTGCTGTGCTAATCAGTTCATCCCTGGAGATTCATGCAAAAGTGTTTCACTTAATATAAAGGAGTGACTCAGAACCATTGCTTTCAATTAAAAAAGCCTGAGAGAGTTCTGGGAACAGTGCTCCCTTCTTTTAGAAGTAGAGAGGAGGAGGGGTGCTGGGACAGGGCGGGAGGGAAGGAAAGAAAAGAGGAGAAAAAAACATATGCAGAAAAATGACTTGGGCACTCAGAATGAAATCATCATCAGTTCAATGCAGTATTTTCATAAAATTTAATTCAGATCCTACAAGTTCTTGGCCTTTTAGAATTTATTGATGTGCAAAATGTATTTACTCTTTTGCTCCATCTTGATAGAAAGACATGCTGGATTTTAGAGAACTTTTTATTACTATTGTTTATTCTCATGCGTGCATCTCACACATGATTTTCCTATATCTCTTTTTAGAGAAGCAAACCCTTTTTTTTTGCACGTGTGCTCAATATTGCCACCAAAAGCATTTGTCCAAACCTATTAGTCACATCGCTTTAGAAAGAGAGTTTCTTTCAGTATTGCATGTATTCAAGTCCCTTCTTTATATATGGCAATCACAAAGCAGATTTTACAAATTTAGAAACCTATATTGTGAGATGTGGATTAAAATATTTTTATGTTTGCTGCTAAAATAATGGCATTGAAGTCCAGGGTTTTTCCCACAAGATGATCCATGAGGTCTCAAAATACTTTTTGGTATGACTAGGTCTATTATAATAAAATATTTTCCAGAAATCTGAGGATGATCTAACCTCATCAGTTTCCCCCCTAAGGAGCCATATTCCAACCAAGAGTAAACAGTACTCTTAGATCAGTGCAAAAGTATCAGTCAATAAACTATGCTGGTGAGCAGACCATCCTACCAGGTTTCATGATAAGTAATTATCTGGGCTTCCTGAAAAGATGGATGTGAGCCAGTGCTATATTGCCCCAAAGCAATGCAAGTATGGAGGCCCCAAGAAGCAAGAATACTACATCATGAGACAAAAAAAGACTTTGAAAGAACATGATTTTTTAAAATTATTAATCACATGGAAAAAATCATAATAAAAGTCAGAATATTTTATTCATATCTTCGACTATCTTCTACTTAATTACAGTGCATTGCTTCTTCTCTTTTGCATGTGTTGGATGGGCATAATCTTTATAGTGCTGCTGCTGCTGCTGCTAAGTTGCTTCAGTCGTGTCTGACTCTGTGCAACCCCATAGGCGGCAGCCCACTAGTCTCCTCTGTCCCTGGGATTCTCCAGGCAAGAGTTCTGGAGTGGGTTACCATTGCCTTCTCTGCTCTATAGTGCTAGAGTCCTTTAATAGTTTTCCTGAAGCTCTGGTCTACTTACTGTCCTAATTTAGACCAGACAGGAAAGATCCTGAATGTCCCCCCCAGTGTCCAGGACTCAGGCACCACCTCCACACTGGGTCTTCCCAGGGTTCTAGCATTAAAAACCATCAGTATCAGTTTCAGGGATTCACTTCTGTTTTCAACTTCACATAAATTAAGCTTAAAACCAACTGAAGACAGGCAAACAGTCCCCTTTTTTTCTGTGTAAGCAAAGGGTTAACACTGACAAACAATGTTCTTAATGTGTTCATTTATGCCTGTGCTTACGTGTCTAGCTGGAACCACTCTGCCCAAGCTCATTTTCCATATGACCTTTTACAAGTAGCTAAGAAAGACATCCATTGTTTCCTTGCATTTAGTGGATTTAAAAATGTAGTCGTCACAACTGAAAAGGCAAATCAGAAAAGGAATGCCTAAAGCAAAGATACCACATTTCCCCCCAAGAAAAGCCATGTATCACATCGGACACAAGATACGGCACCCATATCTGCAAGATGTGTAGTAGACTGAATAGCTCTAAAATATAATTGTGTGCTTTCTTAAACTCCCAGTCAGGTCCTTACACTCTCTTCCTATACCGAGAAATGTTTCCTTTCAAGCAAAAATAGAGCTATGTGTATTTCACGTGGGCCTACCTGGCTGAGCTGGTATCAAAGAACATTTTTTTTTTATTTATACGTATACAATATATACTATATTTTATGGATTTTTTTTACATTGTGTTACATATGTAGAGAGAGAGGAGATATACATATCATCCCAGCTGATGGGCAGTAGGCTGTGATAAACAGGCAGGCTCTAACTTTGCACATAAATTTTGTAGCTAGTCTCCAAAGACGACCTCAAACAGTCCCACTCACCCTGCTATGTACACGCTGCTCCTTCCATCGAGAGATGGAATATATTTCCTCCTTGCCTTGAATCTTGGCTGGTCCATGACTGCTTTGACCAATAGAATGTAGAAGAATGTTCTGAGACTTCTGAGCCCAGACATTAAAAAGGTCTGGCAGATTCTGCTTTTGTTGTTGTTGGTGGTGGTGGTCTCTTTGCTCTATTTTTATGGTCTATTCACAACTTAAAAGATAAGCATTTGCTGTTTGTTTTTTGGTTTGGGGTTTTGTTATTGTTTTTGTTTTTTCTGGATGAGTGGAAATTGAACATCAAATAGTTCTTATGCAATAATATTTGAATGAGCTAAGTAGAAACATCTAAATTAAATTAATGTAAAAATACAAATGATTTGTCAAATAAGAGGGAAAGAATTTGGCATAGTGTTTAGGACTCCAGCTATTTCATAAGTGTTTTAAAGAAGTTCTTCTATGCTTGGTTAACACTTTCTATACCTAAACTCTAACTTGTATTTTTTTAAAAAGGGACATTCCCTAATTTTTATACAACTACTTATCACACAAAATTTCAAACATAGAATAGTATTTTTAAATATCTCCAAGTATCTAATACTTAGTTTCTACAACTATTGATTCATCAACAATTTTGTTTAACCTGTACCCCCAAGCCACTTCCCTCTCCCCTGATTATTTAAGCACATTCAAGAAAACATCATTTCACCTATAAACATTTCTAAGGACTTTTATATAAAAGATAAAGATTATTTTTTAAAACGAAACTGCAGTACAATTATGATACCTTAAAAATGTTTAACAGCGACTTCTCTGTAGTTTCAAATATCTTAATGTTTAGAGGAGTTCTGTTTCGTTGTTTTTTTTTTTTTAATTGAGATTCAAATAAATACCATATATTGTTATTGGTTGACATCTGTCTTCAATGTAGGCTTCTTCTCTCCTTTTTCCCCTTGACTTTTTTTTAGGAAATGGCAACCCAATCCAGTATTCTTGCCTGGAGAATCCCATGGATGGAAGAGCCTGGTGGGCTACAGTCTACGGGGTCTCAAAGAGTCGGACACGACTGAGCGACTTCACTCACTTTATTTTTTTTTTTGGCGGGGGGTGGTGGGGGGAGGAGGGAGGTTGTTGTTGAGACTATCAGATTGCTTATCATACAGAGTTTTCCTTGATTCAGGTTTTGCTGACTACATCCCCATAGCCTCACTGAATACGTCCTGCTGTTCCTTCTGATCCTATAACTGTAATTAGATTTTAGATTTAAAGACAATTGGATTCAGGTTCAATTTTTTTTTAATTTTAATTTTTACTTTATTTGGCCAGAATATTGCACAGTGGTAAAGTAAAATTTCATCAGAAAGGACATATAATGTTTAATTGTCTCTCTTTTAATGAGATGAACCACTATCAACAATTATTGCCTAGGTTCATTTATTCATATGGATAGAATTTTTCCTGTAAGTCAGTAAATGATCCTGTTTTACTTACATTAATAATTTCCTAATTATTTTCCAAATTCTTTCTCTTCTAACAAAATTTTATTGCACATTGGAGTGTAATTGAGCAGAAACATCATGTTCTTTCTGAGTACAGAAGAGTGATGAATATTCATGTATATTTTGTTTTTCAAATTATTTTCCAGTTTAGGTTATTAAGAGTGTTGAGCAGAGTTCCCTGTGCTATACAGTAGGTCCTTGTTGGTTATCTAACTTAAATATAGCAGTGTGTACATGTCAGTCCCAAACTCCCAATCTATCCATCTCCTCCATCAAATTCTTTTTAATCCTGCTTATTTACATCATCAGAGCATTTAGCCATTATACATTATAATGTCTTCCTTATGATTATTCAGTTCAGTTCTGTTCAGTCGCTCAGTCATGTCCGACTCTTTGCGACCCCATGAATCGCAGCACGCCAGGCCTCCCTGTCCATCACCAACACCCGAAGTCCACTCAGACTCACGTCCATCGAGTCCGTGATGCCATCCAGCCATCTCATCATCTGTCATCCCCTTCTCCTCCTGCTCTCAATCCCTCCCAGCATCAGAGTCTTTTCCATTGAGCCAACTCTCCGAATGAGGTGGCCAAAGTATTGGAGTTTCAGCCTCAGCATCATTCCTTCCAAAGAACACCCAGGGCTGATCTCTTTTAGAATGGACTGGTTGGATCTCCTTGCAGTCCAAAGGACTCTCAACAGTCTTCTCCAACACCACAGTTCAAAAGCATCAATTCTTCAGCACTCAGCTTTCTTTATAGCCCAACTCTCACATCCATACATGACCACTGGAAAAGCCATAGCCTTGACTAGACGGAACTTTGTCAGCAAAGTAATGTCTCTGCTTTTGAATATGCTATCTAGGTTGGTCATAACTTTTCTTCCAAGGAGTAAGCATCTTTTAATTTCATGGCTGCAGTCACCATCCGCAATGATTTTGGAGCCCCAAAAAATAAAGTCTGACACTGTTTCCACTGTTTCCCCATCTATTTCCCATGAAGTGATGGGACCAGATGCCATGATCTTCGTTTTCTGAATGTTGAGCTTTAAGCCAACTTTTTTGCTTTCCTCTTTCACTTTCATCAAGAGGCTTTTTAGTTCCTCTTCACTTTCTGCCATAAGGGTGGTGTCATCTGCATATCTGAGGTTATTGATCTTTCTCCTGGCAATCTTGATTCCAGCTTGTGCTTCTTCCAGTCCAGCATTTCTCATGATGTACTCTGCGTATAAGTTAAATAAGCAGGGTGACAATATACAGCCTTGACATACTCCTTTTCCTATTTGGAACCAGTCTGTTGTTCCATGTCCAGTTCTAACTGTTGCTTCCTGACCTGCATAGAGGTTTCTCAAGAGGCAGGTCAGGTGGTCTGGTATTATTCCACATTTTATTGTGATCAGAATTTTCCAATAAACAGTATTATTGTGATCCACACCATGTCAGACATATAGATCAATGGAACAAAATTATGGTTGGCAAGAATATACTAAAAGACAATCTCTTTAACAAGTGGTGCTTTCCTATAAAAACTCCTCATAGGCAAAAACACTCTCAGACATAAAATCACAGCAGGATCGAAGCAACTACATGAAAGATGCTCAACATCACTCTGCTGTATGCATACTATCATGTGAATTGAATCGCCAGTCTATCTGACCAGGATGCAGCACTGACCCTCATGGCGATCCAACAGGTGTTGGCAATTTGATCTCTGGTTCCTCTGCCTTTTCTAAAACCAACTTGAACTTCTGGAAGTTCACGATTCACATATTGCTGAAGCCTGGCTTGGAGAATTTTGAGCATTACTTTACTAGCAGGTGAGATGAGTGCAATTGTGCGGTAGTTTGAGCATTCCTTGGCATTGCCTTTCTTTGGGATTGGAATGAAAACTGACCTTTTCCAGTCCTGTGGCCACTGCTGTTTTCCAAATTTGCTGGCATATTGAGGGCAGCACTTTCACAGCATCATCTTTCAGGATTTCAAATAGCTCAACTGGAATTCCATCACCTCCACTAGCTTTGTTCGTAGTGATAATTTCTAAGGCCCACTTGACTTCACATTCCAGGATATCTGGCTCTAGGTGAGTGATCACACCATTGTCATTATCTGGGTCATGAAGCTCTTTTTGTACAGTTCTTCTGTGTATTCTTGCCACCTCTTCTTAATATCTTCTGCTTCTGTTAGGTCCATACCATTTCTATCCTTTATTGAGCCCACCTTTGCATGAAATGTTCCCTTGGTATCTCTAATTTTCTTGAAGAGATCTCTCGTCTTTCCCATTCTGTTGTTTTCCTCTATTTCTTTGCATTGATCGCTGAGGAAGGCTTTGTTATCTCTCCTTGCTATTCTTTGGAACTCTGATTATTATGTAATCTTAATTCTTCAGATAAATATATTTAATGCTCTCAATCAGTCTTTCAAATTATTCTAGTTACTTGAAGTTTATTTTTTGGGAAAGTCTTCATGAAGTCTCAATGAAACAATATTCTAAGAGCTTTTGCATAGTAATAAGTTCATCTATTATCTTTATAGTTAAATGTCAGTTTGGCAAACTATAGTATCTTTGGCTCATATTTCCATGTTTTTAATGATTTGATTTATTTATGGCTGTGCAAGTTCTTCGTGCTGTGTAGGCTCTTCTCTAGTTGCGCGAGCAGGGGCTGCTCTCCAGGGGCAGGGGAGAGGGGAGACTAGGCTTCTCGCCACAGCGGCTCCTCCTGTTGCAGAGCACGGGCTCTGGTGCCCACAGACCTCCGTAGCTGTGGCTCCTGGGCTCCAGGGCCCCGGCCCAGTGGCTGTGACGCACAGGCTTAGCTGCTCGGCCACGTGGGTCTTCCCAGACCAGGGGTGGAACTTGCGACCCCTGCTTTGGCAGTGGGGTGATTCTTTACCACTGAGCCGGCAGGAAAGCCCTCAGGCGTATTTTGGATTCTAGTTTTCCACGCTCCGGTCCGGTGAGAGAGGCCTGGGAGCTGGGAGGCCTCAGCCACAGTGCTGGCTCTGCCAGCAAAACCTCTAGCGAGCGCTTGCCCCTCCCTCAGTCGTGTCTGACTCTTTGTGATCAGGCGCACTATAGCCCGCGAGGCTCCTCTGTCCATGGGATCTCCCAGGCAAGACTACTGGAGTGGGTTGCCATTTCCTTCTCCATTCAATTGATTTTCTTAAATGTCTTGCAACAGAGTTTTGCTATTGGAAAGTCTTATACAATCTGATTTCCTTCCTCTTATCAGTGACTTCATCATTTTACCTGGATGACCTAAGAATTGTTTCATTTTCTTTAAAAGTCATAGTTTTAGTAGAATATAGTCAGTTTTCCCAGGTTTGTAGTAACACCTTTCGATGAGTGTTTTCAGGTCAGGAAGTTTTTCTTGAATCATAATTTTGAGAACTTGTTCTTTTCCATTGCTCTGATTCTTTCTTTGGGGACTCATAAATATTTTGGATTTCCTTTGGCTATCATTACAGCTGCTATCTTCTTTTCAATCCTTTAATCTCTTCATTCATTTTTATATTTTTAAGTTTTTCATCTTTCCTTTATCTAGTTTTCTTAAGGCATTTATTTGTTCCTGAGTTTCTTCTATTGAACTTGATTTTTTAAATTTTGTTTTCAATTCTTTCCTAAGTTCTGTCATCCCTTCCTTCCAAATCTTATTTTTCTCCAATCACCTCATCTCTTGAGTTTTTTTAATTTAGATTTGTGTTTTTCTTTCCTATCTGTTAGTGTTTTCTCAACTTCTCTTGCCTATCTTGAGATATTAGGTTACAGTGTTTACCTGCTTTGGGGGCTTATTTTTCTGAAATGCCTGTAGAGACATTATTCTATCTTTTTTCTTATAATAACTGCATATAGGATTTTTCTATAATCCTTCTCTGTTCTTCATGTTTCAACGAAATGAGTGGTTTTTTTTAATACCTTTAGAGCAGAAATTAGGGCTTTAATTTACATTCTAGAGCAACCTCTTCTATTTTTTGTTCATGAAGGATTCCAAAATATAGCCCCATCCTCTCTGAGATCTTCTTCCACTGCTCCTCTCCCTCATTCTTATTGGAACCTTCTCTTTCCTTGCTCCTGTTGTCCCCATCCTGATCAATCTTTCCTTGCTCCTATTGTCCCCATCCTAATCAATTTAAGTTCTACTCCCAACAGTCTCTACTCAACGCAGGGCTTTATTCTGAAAGTGAGCTTACTTGGTTAGTTTCAACAGTTCACAGAGTCAGAGAGCCACAGCATCATCAGATCTTACCATGGCCTCCTTGTACTCACCCGTGAATTGGATCCTGTGATGCCCACTCCCAGAATCAGTTGTTCTTCTTCAAGCAGACCACTGAGCCTCCAGTGAGTATCACTGGGGATGTGGATCTCCCACTCTCAAGTCCATTATAAGTCTCAATCCTTCTCTCGGCTTCTTGCACAGTTTTGGTGATACCACACAAGTCTTTTTGCCATCAGGGTTTTGTCCCCAAATGCACATTTATTAGGGTTTGTGCTTTGTTCTTTTATTGTAGACTTCATCTTTGCCATTTGGGTTTTGCTACTCCACCCATGTTGATTAGAAGATTTAGGAAGAGTCTAAACTTACTGCCTCTCTTGCCATCCTCCCAGAATTTTTGTTTCTCTAATTTCTTATAGAACAGAGCTTGAAAATAGATCATTTTTCTTTCTTCTACACAGATCATATCTCATTGCTGTATCTATGGGGCATCTAAGGGATAATAAAAGCTTAGAAGATAGTAAAAATTTAAATAAAATATGCTTTGCACCAGTACCTATCAGGGCTGTCAGTTAATTTTCTGGGCATTTTTTAGTATTCTAACTACAGAGACATGCAATCTTGGGGGTTGGGGGGTGGCGGGGAGTTGTCAATGAATGCTAATGTAATTAAATTCTTTGTTTTCTATATGACCATTCTTTTTAATTGCTCTAGATTTTCTCTGACTCTGCCATCTTGCCATTTGTCAGAGAACTGTAACTTTTTCTAGTATACAATGTGATCTAGTCTATCCGATTATTGATAATAGTTTTCCATAAATAGATTTCCTAGACTTGTAGGATTAAATGAGTTAATACATGTAATGTACTTAGAACCCTTAATAGAAGTTATACCTGCACCTGGGAAAGTGAAAGTGAAAAGACGCTCAGTCATGTCTGACTCTGCAACCCCATGGACTTCTCCATGGAATTCTCCAAGCCAGAATACTGGAGTAGGTAGCCTTTCCCTTCTCCAGGGGATCTTCCCAACCCAGGAATCGAACCCAGGTCTCCTGCATTGTAGGTGGATTCTTTACCAGCTAAGCCACAAGGGAAGCCCAAGAATACTGGAGTGGGTAGCCTATCCCTTCTCCAGTGGATCTTCTCGACCCAGAAATCAAACCGGGGTCTCCTGCATTGCAGGTGAATTCTTTGCCAACTGAGCTATGAGGGAAGCCCAGTAAATGTTAGGTACAATTTAATAATGTTCATGTTCGTGATCATGTTTCTTGTTTCTATTGTTTTTATCAAGGGGACACATATTCCAGGCTTCCCCACTTGACCTTCTGCTATAGTGTTGGATAAGGGACAGAATGATGTATTAACATAGAATATTATTTCTGTGAAATATTGAGAAACATTGTGTTCAAAACTAGTTCTAGTATCAAGAAATAGAACATTCTAGATTAAGGGAAAATATGCTTGCCCTACCCACTGTGGTTTTCTGATAGTGAATTCAAAGCCCTTCTCTGTCACTGCATTCACCCCACTCTCTTCTGTTCACCTCCCCCCCGCACCATGATGTCCCAAGAAGTATTAACATTTGGAGTTCACTCTTAGGAATACCATACCCAACCATTACATTCACCTCGGATGAAAACTTAAGCATACTCCTCTGCCTCAAATGAAAGAATGAACAGAAGGAATAGAAGCAGATTTCTGTGTTGAGTTGGTTAAAAAAAAAAAAGGAATATACTTGTACCAATGTCTATAATTTACTTCAAAACATTCCATGTAATCAATGTAATAGGATGTTTGACCAGCTAAAGCTTTAATTCTAAAGACGGTTAGCTACTGTGATACACAGAATGCATAGTTTATGGGTAGTCACCTTCATTACATCAGAGAAGGCCATGCTCCAGTGTATGCATGACAAGTCCTTTAGCTCCCAGCATCTCAATGAACAAAATTACTGTACTAATTAGCATCCTAATTTTGCTAATTTTACCTGTTAAACTAGTGACTAGCTTTTGAGCATGAAGAATATTAGAAAAGAGCTCTCCTTGATGAAATAAATTACAAGATATGTGAACCAGTCAAAAGTTTAAAAATACTCTCACATGCACAGAGTTTGAAAATCCAATGACTCCTACAACCTGAATGATTCTAGTCATTGGTTTAAGACGATTTCTGATTTCAGGGTATCTGTTGGAGGGAGGACACAAAATCCTGACTCTGGAATATCCTGCCTGCTTGGAGTGAATCTTTGAAACAAGATGTGGTGCCCAAAACAAAAGCGAGCTTAGACTTCATCAAGCTGACATAACAGACCCTTTGGAGTGCTCTGTGCTTGCTCGCTAATGAACGGCAATGCGATAAATGTCCAGGGGAAGAATCGCTCTTGTGACATTTTGATTACAGCCACGGAGCAAGTTTGTGGGGTCTGAGCGACTTCACTTTCACTTTTCACTTTCATGCATTGGAGAAGGAAATGGCAACCCACTCCAGTGTTCTTGCCTGGAGAATCCCAGGGACGGGGGAGCCTGGTGGGCTGCCGTCTATGGGGTCGCACAGAGTCGGACACGAGTGAAGCGACTTAGCAGCAGCAGCAGCAGCCAACCTTAAACACTTCCAATCTCTTTGGTAGCTACTGCTACCTACCAAAACTAAATAAGACAAAATACTAAGAGCTGTGCATTAATCAAAGTACCACTTTTGAAACAGTGAGTTGCCTATTATTCAAAGAACTCAAGAAAACATTAAGTGTTGGCATAATTTTGATCACTAGAAGGTATCAGCTGAACAGATAACAAAGCACCTTTTAAAAACAGACTTCATATTTTAGAGTAGTTTCAGATTTACAGTATAACTATGAGTACTATAGGAAGTTACCACATACCTCACATCTGGTTCCCCCATTATCAACATCTTAAGCAATGAACCAATACTGGTACTTTATTAATAATTAAATTTCATAGTCTACTGAGATTTCCTTAGTTTTAACCTAGCACCCTTTTTCTATCCCAGGGTCCCATTCAGAATACAACGGTCCATTTAGTTGTCTTGTCTCTTTAGGCTCCTCTTTGCTGTGACAGTTTCTCAGAATTCTTTGCTTTTGATGACCTTGACAGTTTTGAGGAGTACTGGTCAGATATGTTGTAGGATGCCCCACTGGAATTCGTGTGTTGTTCTTCTCAAGATAAGACGGGGTTATGGGTTCTAAGGAAGAAGAGGCCATCTTCATCATATATCAAAGGCACATATTATCAGTATCATCTGTGACTCTCAGTGTTGGCCTTGATCATACAGCTGAAAGTAGTATATAGCAAGCTTCTCTGCAGTAAAGTTTCTCTTCCTCTCCTTCCAGTCCCTCTCCCGGGCTCTTTCCATATTATACACTTTGGAATGGAGTCACTATGTGCGGGTCATACATTAGGAATGGGAGTTATGCTCCCCACCCTTAAGGCAGCGGAAATATCTACATAAGTTGTTTGGGATAAAAGTGCCTTTTACCTTGATGGGTTTAAACAAAAAATATTTATTTTTAATTGAAGGATAATTGCTTTACAATATTGCTCTGGTTTCTGCCATACATCAACATGAATTAGCCATAGGTATACATATGTCCCCTCCCTACTGAACCTCCCTCCCACCTCCTATCCTCTCCCACCCCCCCAGGTTGTTAACAGAGCCCCAGCAAATTTCCACTGTACTTTGTACAGTTTTTATGATGCTGTAAATTAGCTTTAGAAATCCCACTCCCTCCACAGATTTCGTCCCTAGTTTTAAATGATTTAAATGTTTTCTAAGTCTTCTAGGCACTTGTCAGTATACACAGATTTCACACTTCACCAATTACCTCTACTGTCAAACAAAATATTAGAAAGTCAAGGAAATAATAATTTAACATAATATAGACACTATTCTCTCTATGAGTAATTTCCTGGGTCTGAGGACATCATTCATAAAAATACATATATATGAAATACCCTCCCCCCCCAAAAAAAAAACCAACTTGGTTCTGAGGAAAACAACTCTATAACACTCTTGATTGCTGCTGCAGGCGGTATAAGCCATCCAAAGACATAAAAATAGAAAGAAATCAGCAAGTGGTATTTTCTTTTGTTTTTGTTTTTGAAACAAGAATTCAACGATGATAACTCCATAAATTTCCAGCACTTAAGAAAATATAGTAAACTACTAATTTGGAGGCAGAAACCCAGTATTTAACCATAGAGACACAAGCCTGTACAATATCTTGATGTTCTATAATTATCTCTGCCTTCATGCAGCAGGACTGTCAGATGAGGGCTCTCTAGGAGAGCAAGATGGAGAAGGTCAAAGGTCCAATCATGAATTTTCAAGGAAGAAGACAAAGTCCTGGAAGGTCTGGAGTTTCTAGCTGTCTGTTTCATGCCAAAACAACATCACAAGCAAGAGGATGAAGTTTGAGTAATCAAAAGGATGTTATTCTCAGAGAAATAATTGTTTTAGACCTCAATATTAAATATTCCCATCCCCTGAGTTCAGTTCAGTCAGTTCAGTTGCTCAGTCGTGTCCAACTCTTTGAGACCCCATGAATCGCAGCACACCAGGCCTCCCTGTCCATCACCAACTCCCAGAGTTCACTCAGATTCACGTCCATCAAGTCGGTGATGCCATCCAGCCACCTCATCCTCTGTCATCCCCTTCTCCTCCTGCCCCCAATCCCTCTCAGCATCAGAGTCTTTTCCAGTGAGCCAACTCTTCGCATGAGATGGCCAAAGTACTGGAGTTTCAGCTTTAGCATTACTCCTTCCAAAGAAATCCCAGGGCTGATCTCCTTTAGAATGGACTGGTTGGATCTCCTTGCAGTCCAAGGGACTCTCAAGAGTCTTCTCCAACACCACAGATCAAAAGCATCAATTCTTCGGCTCTCAGCCTTCTTTACAGTCCAACTGTCACATCCATACATGACTACTGGAAAAACCATAGCCTTGACTAGACGGACCTTAGTCGGCAAAGTAATGTCTCTGCTTTTGAATATGCTATCTAGGTTGGTCATAACTTTTCTTCCAAGGACTAAGCATCTTTGAGGAGAGGTTAAAGTTAAAATAATCCTGAATGGTCTCAAAAGTATTTTCTTATACAGATCATGCACTATCAAGCATGGGTGGCTGGATAAACTTAGGCTAAAGAGATGGTAATTGTGCTTTTCTTCATCTATTTTTAAAGTACGTCTTGTCCTCCTAAACTGAGAGTAGAAAGTTTTATGTATTGTAAAAAAGAAATTGAGCACTATAACCAGAAATGGAAAAATCATGACACATTTAACAATACGTGTGTGTGTGCATGTATTGACAATAAGTGGGCCTTTGTTGTCTAAGTTAACTTTAGGTATAAGAGCAACGGTATCACAGTAGCAACAGGATCTTCATTTGTTAGCACTTCACAATTAAAAAAGCATTTTGACATTCATTATGCAGCTATTTTAACTCTACAGATCATAAAAGAATGTTTTTATTACTCCCATTTTACAGAAGAGGAGAGAGCCTTGATGAGATTGGGTGACTTGCTCCAGGTTTCAGAACTGGAATGGCAGCTCAACAGGAACCCAGCTCTTGAACTTCTGACCCGGAACTTTTCTGCTGCACTGCCTTGTTTTTCCTAGTATGTGTGTAAACTGAGATGGTCCCAGTCAGAATGCTTGGTCTTCCTTCTGCTGAGGTGCTGAACCTGGTTCATTAAAAACTAAATGTGTGTGTGTGTGTGTGTGTGTGTGTGTGTGTGTGTGTGTACACAAAGGTCTCCCTTTACTGAATTATGATATCCTTACCTGAAAACCGCTAAGAATCATTGCGTCCTCTCTGTATCCAGCAACATTTTTATCATCTTAAGAAAATGAAAGTTTGGGGTTATTTTCAAATGTAAATAATATAATTTTGAAAATCTTTGATAGTATTTAATTATTATAAAAAAGGCTTTCTCAAATACACACTCTGCCCCCTGCTGCTTCTGCTAAGTCGCTTCAGTCGTGTCCAACTCTGTGTGACCCCACAGATGGCAGCCCACCAGGCTCCCCCATCCCTGGGATTCTCCCGGGAAGAACATTAGAGTGGGTTGCCATTTCCTTCTCCAATGCATGAAAGCGAAAAGTGAAAGTGAAGTCGCTCAGTCATGTCCGACTCTTCGCAACCCCATGGACTACAGCACACCAGGCTCCTCCGCCCATGGGATTTTCCAAGCAAGAGTACTGGAGTGGGGTGCCAGTGCCTTCTTTGACTCTGCCCCCAACCCCCTATTATTACTTTGTAGGGAATGCTAAACTTCCTTTCCATTACTTCTGCTAATGAACCTAAGTGTCCTCCTCCTGACTAAGAAAAAACAAAATTGCAAGTAGAGACTACTTATCTGAAGATGTACACGGCATCTGTGTTTAGTCTGACACATTAAAAGTGATGCCAAGAAATATCAAAATACATCAAACATTCTTTATGAAGGCACATCAAAAACCTCTCAATCCACAAACCTGTTTTCCAAAATACCGAGAAGTCAGGAATGTTTATAACATGCAAAATGATGGTGGGAATTAAAGTAATTTTCCAGATAATTTAAATTCAAAAGCTTCCTTCCTCTCATTTTGCTGTGGCATTTTGGCCCAAATTAGCCAGGTGGGTGACTCCATCCTGCACTGGACTTTGAAACCTGACAAGTCTTTACCTTTTAATGTGATGATGCATGTCAATACCAAGCTCAGAAATCAGCATTTCTGACTAAATCAGCACAGACTTACTTAGCACAAACAGTTAAAGTGGTTCCCTCTCAGGAAAGAATAGTCAGTCTCTCCAGCTTTCTAATCAAGTTAGCAGAAAAATTCAAGGTGAAAGTACTCTATTAGGTCATATTATCCACAACAATGCAAACATAAGAGCACTTGCCCTGGCATACTTCCCTCACATTTTGCCTGAACTTACATGACTTAAATTACAGAAATTCCTCCTCACTCTTGGGGACTCTGTTCCACAACTTCATATACTTCAATGTCAGTATTTGCTGAGTGTGGTTGACACTTTCCTCCATTTTTCATCATGACTTTTAGTTTTAAGTCTCCTGAGCATCTCTACTACAATTTGAATTTTATTACTGTCCTCAGGTAACAACAGCCATTTACTACTGAGCTATTTTTTTCAAAGTACTTTAAATACACTAATATCTTGATTGGGTGCCTGGGTGTGGTTACTAACCTATCTTACAGACAGTAAAGTTAAGGCACAGGAGGATTAACGTGGCACAGTTAGTAAGAGGTAGATTCAGGGCTTGGAGCCCTACTGGAGAAGGAGATGGCAGCCCACTCCAGTGTTCTTGCCTGGAGAATCCTAGGGACGGGGGAGCCTGGTGGGCTGCCATCTGTGGGGTTGCACAGAGTTGGACACAACTGAAATGACTTAGCAACAGCAGCAGCAGCCCAGCTCCAGGGAGCACATTGTAACCATCCATGCCCCTGAACTGCATCAACAGGCTCATCTAGAAACCATACGTTTATTTTTTCCTTATAAATGAATGCCTTTACTATTTTCTGTTGCTGAGACCATCCTTGAGGACATACCCGTGACTAAGTTGGATTCATCAGAGTCACAACGATGGTTTGACATATGCAAATCAACCAATGTAATATACCACATCAATAAGAGAAAGGACAAAAACCACATGATCATCTCAAAATCCATTCATGATAAAAGTCCTTACAAAGATGGGTGCAGAGGAAACACATCTAAATATAATAAAAGGCATTTATGACAAACCCACAGCCAATGTAATAGTTGATAGTGAAAAGCTGAAAACCTTCCCAGTAAAATCTGCAACAAGACACGGATGCCCACTCTCACAACTTCTCTTCAGCACAGTATTGGAAGTCCTAACCACAACAATTAGACAAGGAAAAGAAATAAAATGTATTCAAATGGATAGGGGAGAGATAAAATTGTCATTATATGCATATGATGTGACACCTTGTATAGAAAACCGTGAAGACTCCACACAAAGGGCTTCCTTGGTTTCTCAGTGGTAAAGAATCTGCCTGCTGATAGAGGAGACATGGGTTCAATCCCTGATCTGGGAAGATCCCACATGCTGCAGAGCAACTAAACCCGTGTGTGTGTGTGTGTGTGTGTGTGTGTGTGTGTGTGTGTGTGTGTGCATATCAGTCACTTCAACTCTTTGCAACCCCATGAACTATAGCCTGCCAGGCTCCTCTGTCCATGGGATTCTCCAGTCAAGAATACTGGAGTGGATCGCCATTTCCTCCTCCAGGAGATCTTCCCGACCCAGGGATCGAAGCTGTGCTCTTATGTCTCCTGCATTGGCAGACAGGTTCTATCACTGCTAGCTCCACCTAGCAACGAGCGCACCACAACTCCTGAGCCTGTGCTCTAGAGCCCAGGACCACAACCACTGAGCCCACATGTTGCCACTAGACCCCGTGCACCCTAGAGCTCATGCTGCACAATAGACAAGCGACCACAATGAGAAGCCACTGCACTGCACCTAGAGAGTAGCCCCTGTCCCCACAACTAGAGAAAAATCCAGGCAGCAACAAAATAAATAAGACTTCACACAGAAACTGCTAGAACTGATAAATTCAGCAAGGTAGCAGAATACAAGATTAACACAGAGGAATTGGTTTCACTTCTTTACACTAACAATGAAATATCAGAAAAGGAGTGTAAACAAAAAATCCCTTTTAAAATTGCATCCAAAAAAGCAAAATATTTAGGAATAAACCTCACCAAGGAGGTGAAAGACATATGCTGAGAACCACAAAACAATAATAAAGGAAATTAAATATGATGCAAAGAAATGGAAAACTATCCTATGCTCTTGAATTGGAAGAATTAATATTGTTAAGTGGCAAAACTACCCAAAGCAATCTATAGATTTAAGGTGATACTGGTCAAATTAGCTATGACATTTTTCACAGAACTAGTACAAACAATCCTAAGATTTATATGGAACCATAAAATATGCAAAATTGCCAAAGCAATCCTGAGGAAAAAGAACAAAGAAGGAGGCATCACCCACCAATACTTAAAAGCTACAGTAATCAAAACAGTGTGGTATTACTGAGTCAAGTAAGTTAGACAGAGAAGGAAAAATATGGCATCCCTTGCATGTGGAATATAAAAAGAAGTGATACAAATTAACATATTTACAAAGCAGAAACAGACAGACTTAGAGAATGAACTTACCATTCCCAAGGTGAAGGATAGGAAGAAGGGATAGCTAGGAAGTTTGGGATCAACATGTATACACTGCTGTATTTAAAATGGAGTACCAACAAGAACCTGGGCTTCACAGGAGACTTAGTGAGTAAAGAATCCACCTACAATGCATGAGTTCAGTTCAGTCGCTCAGTCGTGTCTGACTCTTTGCGACCCCGTGAACTGCAGCACGCCAGGCCTCCCTGTCCATTACCAACTCCCGGAGTCCACCCAAACCCATGTCCATTGAGTCAGTGATGCCATCCAGCCATCTCATCCTCTGTCATCCCCTTCTCCTCCTGCCCTCAATCTTTCCCAGCATCAGTGTCTTTTCAAATGAGTCAGCTCTTCGCATCAGGTGGCCAAAGTATTGGAGTTTCAGCTTCAACATCAGTCCTTCCAATGAACATTCAGGACTGATCTCCTTTAGGGTGGACTGGTTGGATCTCCTTGCAGTCCAAGTGACTCTCAAGAGTCTTCCCCAACACCAAAGTTCAAAAGCATCAATTCTTCAGTGCTCAGCTTTCTTATCGGGTTCAATTTCTAGGTCAGGAAGATCCCCTGGAGGAGGGTATGGCAAGCCACTTCACTATTCTGGCCTGGAGACAGGGGAGCCTAGGAGGCTAACAGTCCATAGGGTCACAAATAATCAGAAACAACTGAAGCAACTGAGCACAGCACAGCAGCAAGGACCTACCGTAGAGCACAGAGAACTCTACTCAATATTTTGTGGCAGCCTGGATGGAGGCGGAGTTTGGGCGAGAATGGATACGTGTATATGCATGACTGAGTCCCTTTGCTGTCCCCCTGAAACTATCACAACATCGTTTATCAGCTAAACTCAAATACAAAATAAAAAGTTAAAAAAACAGTGTGGTATCAGCACAAAAACAGATATATGGATCAATGGAATAGAACCAAGAGCCCAGAAAAAAACTCACACAACTATGGTTAATTAATCTCCAACGAAGGAGACAAGAATGAAAAATAGGAAAAAGACAGTCTCTTCAGCAAGTGGTGCTGGAAAAGTCAACAGCTATGTGTAAATCAATGAAGTTAGAACACACCCTCACACCATGCACAAAAATAAACTCAAAATGGCTTAAAAACTTAAGCATAAATATGACACCATAAAACCAGAAAAGATCATAGGCAAAACATTCTCTGACATAAATATCACTGCTTTTTTTCTAAGATCAGTCCCCCAAGGCAATAAAAATATAAACAGAAACAAACAAATGGGACCTAATCAAACTTTAAAACTTTTGCATAGCAAACGAAACCATAAAACAACAAAAAGACAACCTACAAAATGGGAGAAAATTTTTATAAACAATGCAACCAACAAAGGCTTAATTTCTAAAATATACAAACAGTTCATACAATTCAACAACAACAACAACAACAAAAACAATCCAGTTGAAAAATGGGCAGAACACCTAAATAGACGTTTTTCCAAAGAAGACATACAAATGGCCAATAGACACATGGAAAGATATTGCTGAACAATATCTCGCATTATCCAACAGATGCAAATCAAAACTACAATGAGGTACCACCTCACCACCAGTCAGAATGGCCATCATTTAAAAAAAATCTATAAATAACAAATGCTGGAGAGGGTATGGAAAAAAGGGAAATCTCTTACACTGTTGATGGGAATGTAAACTGGTACATACACTATGGAAAACAGTGAGGAGATCCCTCAAAAAACTAGAACTAGGTGTTCTACATGATGTAGCAATCTCACGCCCAGGCTTTCACCCAGCCAAAACTATACTTCGAAAAGACACATGCACCCCTATGTTTATAGCAGCACTGTTTAAAATAAGCAACACATGGAAACAAGCTAAATGTCTATCAACAGATGAAAGGACAAAGAAGATGTAGCATACAGACACAGTGGAATACTATTCAGCCATCAAAAAGAAGGAAATGATGCCAAATGCAGCAACCAGGTTGGATCTAGAGATTATCATCCTAAGTGAAGAAAGTCAGAAAGAGAAAAGACAAACACCATATGATGTCACTTATATATGGAATCTAAAATATGATACAAATCAAGACATCTACCAATTAAAAATAGACTCACAGATACTGAGAATAGACTTGTGGTTGCCAATGAGGAGGAATGCAAATTTGGAATTAACAGAGGCAAACTGTTATACATAGGATGGGTAAACAGTGAGGTCCTACTAAGCACAGGGAATTATATTCAATATCCTATGACAAACCATAATGGAAAAGAATGTGAAAAAGAATATATATGTATATTCTTCTGTTCACTTTGCTGAACAGATGAAATTAACACAACATTGTAAATCAACTATACATCAACAAAACTTAACCGAAAAAAGAAAAATCATCCTCTAGTATATCTTACTGTCTGATGATTAAAAGGCTGGTCTTGTCAACTGAAGTCTATTTATCTCTGTCATAAGCTTAAAATCTGGTCTTCTGAGCATAATTTTCAAAAAGATTCCTTTAAAAATAATAACAGCAAAAGAACCATATTTCTCCTCTATCCCTAATCCTCAAGAAAATTACCTGATAGACAACTTGACAACTGTATAATTATTTCCCCAAAGCTTGTCAAGGCTTAAAGATGCCTTTATTTTTCCCATTAAGCTTATTTTTAAGAACTTTATTCCAAGTCATGGTTCTCTTTATCTCCTATCCCATGTTTTTCTTATTAATAATAATAGCTAACATCAACTAAAACTTAAAATGTTCCAGGCACTCTTCCAACTGCTTTATAGGAGTTATAAACTCTACATGATATTATTATTATTAATATTATTATCATAAACATATTTTACATATATGTATGAAAACAGAGGCACAGAAGGCTCAACAAATTGCCAAAAGTCACACAGCTAGCAACAGGCAAATGACTATCGTCTGTATTAATACTTAGGGCTCTACCAGCATCCTTCTCAGTAACTCCTTCTTTTCTGTGGCAGAGATGGTAGCACTCACCAAGTTTTTTTTTTTTTTTTTACTCCTCTCTACTTCCTAGGTGCCTTGCACTTAGGCAGGGCCTTTTGACTAGTTATAATTGATAGAATATGAGAGAAAACACTGTGTGAATATAGACACCATTGTGCTTATGCATCCATGTGTTGAGATGGAGGGAGCCTGGACCCCAGAGCCTCTGCCTGGAGGAGATATGCTTTCTAGGGCTGCCCGAACTGCACAGGACTTTATGTGGTGAGAAATGAGCCTTTATTCTATTAAATCATGGGAATGTAGAATTTATCTAATCAGTGCAATGTAACATAATGACAGAACATTACTCTAGTATATTCATCCTCTTCTACTTCTCTGCTGGCTCTAATCTTATATCTGAACTTTTGGTTACCATATTTTATTGAGAGGGGAGAGATTCAAAGAATTTCTAATTCTACCAGTAACCAATAGGACCACTGAATAAGTGTAAATGGAAGAAAACTTTTAAAATGTTAGTCTTATATATGAATAGAAATACTTCTATAAATATTTAATCCTTATTAATGTTATTTCATTTACCCAATTCTTAAAAGCCTCCAATATATTAACTTTTAATGTTCAAAAGTCCAATATTCTTCTTCAACCAAACATGTTTTAAGTACTGACCAGAGGCATTGAGTTCAAAGTACAAAGAAAAATTTAAAAAGTAGAAAAGCATGGTGTAGCATTTCATTAATTGCATTATAGAGGATAAAAAGTTCTATAAGGCCAGAGTGGAGCAATTCTCGCATGTAGTAAAGGAAATCTGGAAATTTTTCTATAAGCAGTGAGCACTGTTGGAAGTTTTTGAGCCAGAGAGTATAAGACTGTGCTTCCAAAAAACCTAACCCAACAGCTAAAGCATAATAAATTAGGCAGGGAGACTGGAGGCTGAGAGCTCAATGGAGAAGTTATTGCTAGTCTGAGATCAGGGAAAAGGGAGCAGGGAGGGTTTGCAGAGATACTACAATCAACAGGATTTTGCTGCACGTTGAGATGTAAGCAAAGTGAAAGAGAAGGAGCAAAGATCCTATTGAGATTTAGAACCTGGAAATCAGATGGGATGTTGGGTCCATGAATACACAAAGGAACACTAGAAAAGAAGCAAGTTTGGAATGAAAAGCCTATATATTAACTTTTATCATCCTATCAAGTCATTCAAAATATATTTTAACGTGCTACGTCTCACCACAAAGTTAGAAAACTTTCTTTCAAGGTGTCTCCATTGCATCCTCAGAAGTTATTGTATGTTATTTTTCTCTTTTCCTGGAGTTCACTCTCTCTTGTGCTCTGATAAACCCTCTTAAGAGTCAGGGTCTAACTCCAGCGACAACTCCTCCCTGGAACCTAAACTAATCACCCCACATCCTTCCCTCCACAGCCTCTACATTTGCCATCAGGATCCCTGCTGCTGGCGCTTCACCATACACAAAAAACACACACCTGGATTCCAAGTCTCTAGAAGACAGAAAAAAGTATGATTCTTTTTATGTCTTAACTTCATTATAACTGTGTCATGATTATCTGCCGAGAGAGAGAGAGAGATGAAACTCTTGCTATTATGGGCGGAAGAGTTGCTAAGAAGCAACTCAACTTTATATGAATGCTCATATAAAGCATTCATATGTTTTATACTATGGCATTCTTATGCCCCATATATGACAAATATTAAAATTTAAGGACTGTTAATATAGCTCTACCACATGTAATTTGCTCCAACTTTTGAAAAATGCCATGTGAATTAACACAAAAGATTGATGCAAAACAGGTGGTCTCTCCATTGTTGACTAAGATGTCACCACTGACTCCACTCACGTATTCCACTTCAACAGATGAAGACAAGAAATGGTCATCAAAGAACAGGTTTAAGAAATGGCAATATGGACACACAGAGAGAACTTTCCTTGAAGCCTCAGCAGTACCAGAAACAAAGTTTCTGCTTCCCATACTCAGGTCTGTGGGCCTTCCTTCTAAACTCTCTAAAATGCTTGTCTTAGCCAAGAGATCATGTGAAACATACATCAAGCAATCTAAAATTCTGGGTAGATAAATTTATCTTCTCTCTCCTAAGCTATAAAAATGAAATGCAAAAGTTAAGCAACCAAGTTGCTTTGGAATTCAATGCCAATTTTCCCCTGAGACAAGACTCAGATTCATCCCTTCTCCCCTAAACCACCTAAAATTGGGCTGAGAGCCCACTTCTAAATTCACTCCAAAAAGCCAAAGGGTTAAGAGATGATCTAGGAAGTATAATATAGCTTTACAAATTACTCTATTTCCAACTGAACTGCAGTGTTTATTATTTAGAATTCATTTTCCCCCATCCTGTCCTCCTCCTCCCAATTCAAAAGGCATTCTTTTTTTTTTAACAAAGAGAAGTAAATTTTATCTTAATTTAATCATGCAACTAGCCTGAAAATTAACTCAATGAATAAAGTTGTCAAAAGGAGTAAATGATAGGATTCCTTCTTAGCCAAGCTGTCTGTCTAAAATTAGACTGCCTTTCAGGATTTACTGCTGTTATTAAGTGAAAGTCCTTTTGACGATAAAGCAGTGCTTCTTGGATGTAGTGTGCTACAGAAAGTGCTTGGTGATGTACGACTCTGATGGACTCCAGGGATCTAACTGTTTCAGTGTTGTAGCCTGTTCTTGGTTCATCAGACGAAGATGCTGCAGGGGGATGCACAGTTCAAGACCAGCACTTGGAGAAAGAGGAGTTCAAGGACGTAGAGTACCTTGTTCCTGCCATGCTAACATGATGAATTACAGTGTATTAAGAAAGTGTTGACACATGTGGGAATAAGCTCTTGACAGGCTTGCCAGTAATTAAGGCACATTGTATGTAAAGTCACTACAAAACATTGCAGTCTGGTTCTTTGTTCACGGTCTTCTGCCAAGTGGTGTTATTCATAAGCTTGATGGAAAATACTTGCATCTACAAAATCTTTGTGATTCACTGCATGACGAGGGCAAGAAGGAAGAGAGATCTGGCTTTATGAAAGCTTAACTGTTCCTGCAGCTAGATGGGTACAGTAATGATTTTCCTACTGCTCCAGAGGGCTGTACATTTTAAAGATAAATCACCTAAAATGGACAGGGACATAACAGGACTTAAGAGAATGTTTGGGAAAGACAGAAAAATTTGTGCTCTCCATTTTTTCCCTCATCATTTAACCTAACTGCCCCTCCTTTAAAGTTCAATGGAAAAACCAGGAACTGCCTAATAGAGCCCTGTTTCATGTCACACTCCTTAAGGACCCACCTGGCTCCTCATCCTTGGCTTCCGCCAAGAAACTGGGCTTCCTATTTGTGATAATAACCAAGTATACCTAGAGCAGACAAGACCAAAGCCCATAGCCAGACTTCAGACTGGAGCCAACAGGCTTTGTCCAGGCCCTTCTCACTTGGCCTCCAACCATCTGCACAGTCTCATTCCCCAGCCTAGCACAGACAGACCTCAGGACCCAGCTCCCAGCCAGGAGCCGTAAGAAAAGACATATCCTAAGTTGCTTCTCTTGATGTCCAACAAGATTTAGGACATTTATGATTTCCAAGGGCTGAACTGTATGTAGTCTGGCACTTTTAAACCTTATTTTCCCAATAAATTGTTTTATTGAGTGATAAGAAATAGAATTGACATCCCTGCCAGGTGTAATGGAAATTCTTGGAACTATACATCACTAGGAACTAAACTAAACCTCTTGTTCCCTAAGAAGGGTTGAACTGAAGAGTTCATATAAACAATAGCCTCATAATGAGTAATTTTCACTAGAGAGCTATTATCCCAAATTGTATCTCAGTGAAGGACAGATATTCAGACTGAATACCTGGCAAACACAGTGGTGAAGAGCAAGCTCTGCCCTTACACTCAAAGGGCCAAAAAACAGACTGGGAGTGGGATGGGCTTTCACTTGCCTCAGCTTATTCTGCCAGAGGGACCCCTGGCTTCCACTTCCTTGGCTGCTAAAATGAAGCAAAATGTCAGAATATATGCAGTGAGCCTCTGACAATGGTCTAAGCCTGGCTGCCTGTTAGAATCAACTGGGGAGTATTAAATATATATATACCAGTGCCTGGGAGATAATTTTCAAAGCTTCCCTCTAACATTCAGCCAGGAGAAAGAGCCACCAGGTTAGGGGAATCTGAAGACCTGTTAACACTGAGACACAAGCTGCTCCATGGAGATCTCCTCGATCCAAGGTGGGTATTTGTCACAGGCTTTGCACACCCTGTCCAGAGTGCCTGTCACTCACCATAGTTATATCTACTTTTTTTCTTCAAGAAAGGTTAATGCACAGATTAATTATAAAATTGTAACGACAAAATAATAAAAATATCCCATGTTCAATGTAGAGAATTTGGAAAATAAAATGTGAATTAAAATATAAAACCCCAAATTCCACCAAATAGATATAAATGCCTTTAATGTTTAGAAATCTTTGTTTTTTTCCTACAAATAATAGCATACATATTCATTTTGTTTAAAACACATTGGACAAACATATGGTTATATGTGTTTAG
Organism: Ovis aries; assembly: GCF_016772045.2. Taxonomy (NCBI): domain Eukaryota; kingdom Metazoa; phylum Chordata; class Mammalia; order Artiodactyla; family Bovidae; genus Ovis; species Ovis aries. The sequence goes on along the minus strand of NC_056063.1, from coordinate 20,278,664 downwards.
TTGCTTCAGTCGTGTCTGACCTTTTGTGACCCCATGGACTGTAGCCCTTCAGGCTCCTCTGTCCATGGGATACTGCCAGCAAGAATACTGGAATGGGATGCCATTTCCTTCAGAGCCTCTTCCCAACCCAGGGATCAAACCTGAGTCTCTTGTGTCTCCTGCATTGCAGACGGATTCTTTACCGCTGAGCCTCCGGGAAAGTCCACACGGTTACATTTTGTTGCTGTTGTTCAGTTGCCCAGTCGTGTCCGACTCTTTGCAACCCCATGACTGCAGCACACCTGGCTTCCCTGTCCCTCATCATCTCCTGGAGTTTGCCCATGTTCATGCTCATTGAGTTGGTGATGCCGTCCAGCCATCTCATCCTCCAACGCCCTCTTCTCCTATATGGTTATATCAGAACAGCTTATAAATATCATTAGAATTATTCCTTTCTTGAATGTTTGAAAGAAGTTAACTGTAGAACCCTATGGTTCTAAAACTTTTTGGATATAAATCTTTGACATTAAATTTTTTTCATGATATTTGTCTATATAATATTTTTTGTCTTTTAGAGTCAATCTTGATAATTCATAACTTTCTAAGAAAACAATATATTGGAAATTTCCATTTCTTGGCACAGAGTTTAATGTTGTTGTTGTTTAGTCACTAAGTCGTGTCCAACTCTTTGTGACCCCATGAACTGTAGCCCACCAGGCTCTTCTACCCATGGGATTTTCCAGGCAAGAATACTGGAGGGGTTGCCATTTCCTTTTCCAGGGGATCTTCTTGACCCAGAGATCAAACCCACATCTCCTCCATTGGCAGGTGAATTCTTTACCACTGAGCCACCAGGGAAGCCCAGAGTAAAATGGGAGTATTTCCTGATATCTCTTGCTATGTTATTCTCAAACAGGAGTAGGGCAGGTAGCAATTGGGGAATAGTGGATCATAATCTACTAGGGGCATCTTTAGAGCACGTGCCCCAACATTCTGCCAAACGTGCCCAGTGAACCCTACTGCCACCACTCTTTGCCCTTGCCATTGTTGAGAACCAATGAGGTGAATAACTAGCGAGAATAACTAGTGAGAGGTACAGATTACACGCACGAATGGCATGAAGTCATTAAAAAAAAAAAAAAAAAAACAGTGCTGAGAACCACCATGGGGCACTCTTGCTCCAGACCTCCTTTTTTAGTGGAAGAGCCTGAAACACCCGTTGGAACAGCAACACTGTCATCTGGTTTGCCCAATAAGAAGCATGACGTGAAGTAACACACTTTATTTATGTAGTTACTTGGGGCTAACACTACCTACATTCAGTGTGGAGTAGACCATCCAAACTCATAAATTCTACACATGTTCCTGCTATAAACAATTGGGCTTCACAATTAGATCCAATTACTTTTCACTTCCAAGAACTCAATCACTTCTGTCATAAGATGTTCATTACATCTGAATTTTTATTTTTGCTTTTTGGCAATTTACAATCCTTCTTAACATTGGCCCTGAGGAAGACATGGAGAGCTTCCAGACCTGTAAAAAGACTTAGTCGTCTTTCTGGACAACTTGATGAAGATGTATGCTCAATACACAGTGGTAATCCAAAATAAAAAAAGGCAGTAGAAGCAAAAGGATTTGGAAAAAATATAGGATGTATTATTATTCTATTTCATAAGTCATCCATAACTTATTTTTATCATTTAGGGCCATCTTCTCCCAAAAGGGACAAAAAATCCACAAAAGAGCAATAAAAAAAAAAGCAAGGCAGGGTGAGGATTTTCTCATACAAAGGAATAGAAAAGCCTGGAACTTTGTTTTTGGAAAAGGAAGAGTAATTAGAGAAATGTGAAATAATGTGTAAGGGGGAAGAAAGTAAGTAAAACATGAATGAATAAACAAATGAATGACTGGCTTGCTATGTAAATTAACCAATTCTCTTTCATCAAAACCTACATAGCCACAATTGTAACAATAATTCAAAAGTGTTAACCCAATTTTTACTGACTGATTAAGAGCACTTATTTAAATTGAATTAAAGGCAATGATTTTTTTATATAAAATCACATAAACTCCAGGTCTTAAAAGACTAGGAAAACAGATTGATTTCTGATTTTTTCCTATACTAGCTAATTTAAATGTTATCAGCTATACTTTAATAAATTATGCAAATAGATCAAATTGTTCAAGTAAAATATAGCCCTATATGAACAAAGGACTGCCGTGAAAATGTCATTTTCTTTGAAGACTCAACCAAGCACATAAAGTGAAACTTGAAAATCATACAATGAAAAAAGAACCTTAACACTTCCTAGGAAACACTAAGGATGATTAACTCTCTACTTAGAACAACTGAAGGATGAAAGCTTTGGCACATTTATGAGAGCTAGGAAGAGCAGAATCACATAGACGGAGTACACACAGCACTGTGCATAACGCACCTTTCCTGATTTTAACACTCCGCATGCCCTATAAACAAGCTGAAAACAAACTACACGTGTTACAGACACAATGATTTGCAAAATTAGGACAGCTTTAATAGAAATGCACCAACAGGCAACCATCCTCACCTTTTTTCTTTAAAAGCAAGCAGAACACTTCTTGGGGAAAAACAAAACAAAACATTATGAGGCCTTAGGTTCACCACCTAGTTCTGCAGAACTACAAAAAGCCAGAGGCCATGGAAAAGCCTGACTTCACTGAATACTGATTCTGGAAATGTCATCTATGTCCCACAATGCTAGGCCCTTTTTATAGAAAAGCTGTAGTCACAACCTCCCTTACCTGAATATACAGATTCAACTGTACAAAGCTTCCAGAAAAGCAGTTTGACAATGTGTTTCAAAAGCCTTAAAAGCATTAATACAATTGCAGGAGAAATTTCACCTCCAGGAATACAGTCTAGAGAAGCAAACCAGAGACTCCACATGCACAGGAATGCTCATTGCATGGAATGTTTTCAAACTTGAACTTGCAGTTTTCAGAGAATTGTAGATTCACATGCAGCTAACTGTATGAAGAAATACAGAGAGATCCTTTGTCCCCTTTCCCCAGTTTTCCCTAATGATAACATCTTACGAAACAATGAAACAAAATCAAAATTAGGATAATGACATTGATAAAGTCGAGATACTGAACATTTCCATCCCAAGGATCTCCCACGTTGCCCTTTTATACTCACATCCACTTCCTTCCTATTCTCTCCCATCTCCTCTTTAACCTCCGGTAATCAGTTATATGTTTTCTATTTCTATAATGTTGTCATTTCAAGACTGTTGCGTCAGTGGACTCTTACAGTATGAAATCTGGGAGACTGGCTTTTTACATTCAGCATAATTTCCTGAAGATTCATCCAAGTTGCATGCCTCAAACATTCATTCTTTTTTTATTGCTGAGGAGTAGTCCCTGATGTAGATGTGCACCCACTGAAACATACACGGGTTTTTTTCCCAGCTTGAGATTGTTATAAATAAAGCTGCTATGAGCATTTGTATACAGGCTTTTTGTGAAATAAATTTTTATTTCTCTGGGAGGAATACCCAAGCATTTAACTGCTGGGTCACATGGTATTTGCATGTTTATTTTTTTAAGAAGCTGCCAAAATGTTTTCAGTGTGCTTGTACTATTATACATTCCCACCAGCAATGTATGAGTAAACCACTGTATTATTTTAAACACTGAAAACAGTAAACCACTTCAATTTCTAGTGGCAAAAACAAGTAATCCTATAGCCTCAGGATGGACTAATATTAGGGCATTTAAAATAGTATTTAATACATCTTTATGGGAAGAAAATACCATTTAATGCTAAGCTTAAAAATTCAAATATAAGTAGGAATAAATATAACTATATAAATGTATGTTGTATTTATATGTGTACGTACACACCGACACAAATACACACACATACATACACATGCAGAACTGGAAAACTAGCCAAAACATAACTCTCAGAAACATAAAAGTTTATATTCTTGACACTTATGTTTTGAATTTTCTAGACTTACTATGTACACTTTTATAATTTAAAAATGTTTCTTATTAATCAATTAAATTATGATTTTCCCACCAAGTCAGTATCTCTTCCTTAAAATGATCTGTATGAATGTACCATTACTTATCCATTCAATGCCTTCATTATACACATTGATGATTTTTCCAGCTTTTTGCCACTTCAAACAATTCTATAATAAGAATCCTTGAAGAATATCTCGTCTTATATTCTAATGACTTCATTTCTGTAGGAGAGAGTCATAAAGGCAGGACCAATAGTTTTGACTTTAATCTGCCAGATCACTTTCCAAGAAGACATTTCACATTTCCAAGAGCAATTTATGAGGGCTACTTCCCCACATTCTTTTTGCTTCTAGATGTTATGAGTGCTTTACACTATTGCCAGTATAGTACAAAATGACAGCTTGTTGCTACTTTGACTTGTGTTTCCCTGATGACAGGTGGTGTGTGCATCTTTCCATTTGAGTAATTATTCATCTGCTTGCCTCTCCCATCTAGCACACCTGTTCATATTCTTTGTCCAGTTTAAAACTGGGTTACTTAGTTTTTCCTTATCAATTTGTAGGATTTTAAAAAATATAATAAGTGCATGAGAACATTAACTCCTTGACTGTTACATGAATTATAAATATTTTCTCCTTATGTGATTTGTTTTCAACTTTGCCTGTTTTCTTTTCCCAAGAAAATGTTTATTTATTATATGGTTAAATTTGTCAATCTTCTTGGCTTCTAGATTTCTCAAGTTGTTTAGAAGTCTACCTCAATACACACACGCACACACCCAAAGTTATACACAGGATGTCCTAAGCGTTCTTCTAATATTTTTAATGTTATACTTTTAATTCCTTAAATTCACTTTTATTTCTATATTATCATCTTTATATATGAGACACAGTAAGCGCCTACATAAATGGGAGGATTGGGAATCATTTTGTTACGAATTTAAAAGGCTAAATTCCCATTTGAATTTAGAATTATTCCTGGACTCCCTATTATGATTTATCTATCTATTCTTGTTTTAATGTCACACAATTTTGATTAAGTAGCTTTATCATAAATTTTAATGTCTGATAAGGCAATTTTCAAAATTGGCTTACTGTTTCAAGTACACATTCTTCTACATGAACTTTAAAATCAGTTATATCCATGATACATTAAATAAAAAAAGGTCAAGCTGCTAAACAGCCTAAACAGTATAATCTTATGTCCTAAAAAAGAATAGAAAATGCTGGGGGTGGAGGAATGGAGTTCAGTGTGTGTTTTCTTAACTTCGTGTGAGTATAAAGAAAAATCTAGAAATGGAGCACAAACCAAGCTGTCAATATCAGTTCCTCTAGAAGGACGGAATTAGGAGTAGATACAGATTTTGCAACTCCATTGTTCTGTTACTTTGTGGTTTGGCTTATTATAAGAATGCTAGTTTCAAATAAAAACCCAATTAAATATTTTAAATAAATAAAATGTAATTAAATTATTAGACCTGGAAGAGACCTGAGAATCTATCTCTGCCAGCTCCTACTGAAACAGGAATCTCTTTGGCAACATGTCTGCCAGATAGTCTTGTATACTGTTTGAAAACATCCAGAGACAGAATTCTCTTAATTTTGCTCCACTGCCCACTTTATCACTGGAGAGCCGTAACTGTTGGAAGGTTCTTTCTTACATTTATTTAAAATATGTCAGAGGAGAACATAGGCAAAATATTCTCTGACATAAATCACAGCAGGATCCTCTACGATCCACCTCCCAGAATACTGGAAATAAAAGCAAAAATACACAAACGGGATCTAATTAAAGTTAAAAGCTTCTTCACAACAAAGGAAACTATAAGCAAGGTGAAAAGACAGCCTTTGGAATGGGAGAAAATAATAGCAAATGAAGCAACTGACAAACAACTAATCTCAAAAATATACAAGCAACTTATGCAGCTCAATTCCAGAAAAATAAATGACCCAATCAAAAAATGGGCCAAAGAACTAAATAGACATTTCTCCAAAGAAGACATACGGATGGCTAACAAACACATGAAAAGATGCTCAACATCACTCATTATCAGAGAAATGCAAATCAAGACCACAATGAGGTACCATTTCACACCAGTCAGAAAGGCTGCGATCCAAAAGTCTACAAGCAATAAATGCTGGAGAGGGTGTGGAGAAAAGGGAACCCTTACGCTGTTGGTGGGATTGCAAACTAGTACAGCCACTATGGAGAACAGTGCAGAGTTTCCTTTAAAAACTGCAAATAGAACTGCCTTATGACCCAGCAATCCCACTACTGGGCATACACACTGAGGAAACCAGAATAGAAAGAGACACGTGTACCCCAATGTTCATCGCAGCACTGTTTATAATAGCCAGGACATGGAAGCAACCTAGATGCCCATCAGGTTGTCCAGACGAATGGAAAAGAAAGCTGTGGTACATATACACAATGGAGTATTACTCAGCCATGAAAAAGAATACATTTGACTCAGTTCTAATGAGTTGGATGAAACTGGAGCCTATTATACAGAGTGAAGTAAGCCAGAAAGAAAAACACTGATACAGTATACTAACACATATATATGGAATTTAGAAAGATGGTAATGATAACCCTATATGCGAGACAGCAAAAGAGACACAGATGTAAAGAACAGACTTTTGGACTCTGTGGGAGAGGGCGAGGGTGGGATGATTTGGGAGAATGGCATTGAAACATGTATACCATCATGTAAGAAACAAATTGCTAGTCTAGGTTCGATACAGGATACAGGATGCTTGGGGCTGGTGCACTGGGATGACCCAGAGAGATGATATGGGGAGGGTGGTGGGAGGGGGGTTCAGGGTTGTGAACTCATGTACACCTGTGGTGGATTCATGTCAATGTACGGCAAAACCAATACAGTATTGTAAAGTAAAAAAATAAAATTAAAAATAAGTAAATAAATAAATAATAAAATAAAATATGTCAGCCTCTAATATCCACTCAGATCCTGGGATCTGTTTTCTGGAGCAATACAGTATGAAGAGAATTTTTTCTTTGGTCCCCTTAAGCATTTAATTGCTTCACAACCAGCTACGTTAATCCTTCACCTATACTATTATCCTTGTTAGTGGTGGTGTTAAACACATTTTAAAAGTGTATCATGTATTAAGCACTGTGTAATTAAGCATTTTACATGGATTTACTTATTTAATTCTCACAATAACCTAATGATGTGGTTAGTGTTACTATCCTCATTTTATAGAAGAAGAAGGTATACCACAGAGGTTAACTTACTGTCTTACTTTATTTAGTTAGGAAATGATAGCACCAGGACTCAAAGCTATGTTTGGCTAGCTCCAAAAACTATATTCTAACCACAACACCGTGCTTAACCGTCCCCATAATAATATCATGGGGTTTTTATTTCAATGTAGACAATGCTGCAATGAACATCTTTCACTGTGTCTCCTTTGCACACGTGTCAGGAGCAAAAACCTACCTCACAGATGTATACTTTCAGTGCTATAAGATCTTCCAAACTTGGCCTCTACAAAGTAACTGACCAATTTATACTCTTGATCTTAACTTTCTACAGCTGAATGCATGTGTTCATGCTCAGTCACTTCAGTTGTGTCCTACTGTTTGTGACCCCATGGACTGTAGCCCACCAGGCTCCTCTGTCCATGGGATTCTCCAGGTAAGAATAATGGAGTGGCTTGCCATTTCCTTCTCCACTGTAGCTGAATAAAGGCCCCAAACGCATCCTGATCCTCATCCCAAGAACCCATGAATGTTACCTTTATGGCAAAAGGGACCTTACAAAAGTATTTAACATACAAGGAGGTAGAGGAAGATTTGACTACAGAAATTAAAGGAAAAAAAAAAACAACCAGCAATGTAATGACAGAAGCAGAGAGAGAAAGATGATGTGATAGGAGGAAGAGATCACAGCCAGGGAAGGCAGGCAACTTTTAAAAACTAGAAAAGATAGGGAAATAGTTCCCCTAAATTGTCCAGAAAGAACTGGATCTGACAACACCTTGGTTTTAGTCCCTTAGCGTTTCTGGCCCTTGGAAATACAAGAAAATAAATTTGTGTTGATTTAGCCTACCAAGTTTGCAGCAATTTGTCATAGCAGCCACAGGAAACTGATATCGTTTTTAAGACCATTTTTTAAAAATTCTGAATGTACTGAATTTTATTTATTCCTTTTTTTGTACATCCAATGAGATAGATTTTTATCTTTTTCACTTTCTTAAGAGTTTGAATTACATTGATGGGCTTTTTACTATCAAATAATTGTTATATTTTGAGGAAAAATTATACCTGGTCGTGATGTATTTTTTTATTTTTTAACCATTTATCATTTATTTATTATTATTTTTTTTTACTTTACAATATTGCATTGAAAATATGGGCTCCCTCGGTGGCTCAGTGGTACAGAATCCACCTGACAATGCAGGAAACATGGATTCAAACCCTGATCTGGAATGATCCCTTGGAGAAGGAAATGGCAACCCACTCTTGTATTCTTGCCTGGAAATCCCCATGGACAGAGGAGCCTGCCATGCTGTAATCCATGGGGTTGCAAAAGAGTCAGACACAAGTTAGCAATTGGATAACAGCAATTTTTAAAATATACTGTGGAGTTCACTTTGGTGTTCTTGCTTTATTTTTTTGTCTATATAAAAGTATCTTCTCATTTTCTCCTTTTTACTTTTCAGTCTGATGGGGAGAAAGATACATAATGATAGAATAATGGAATAAAACTATTTCTTTAGCAGACTATAGAAGGAACATCAAGAGTGGAGAGACAAATAACCATGCAAGGCACATACTTCCTGTTTGGCCAAAATTTCTGATCCTTCTATGTCCTTGGTCCTTTACAAAATTGACTCCATCAGTCACATTCCATCCAGGCAATCTCCTCATTTCAGGCTGCCTTATCTGTCTTCCTTCAGGGACCTGGAGCACATGGTTAATTGATCAAAAGGGTCTTCTCCTCCATCTAAGAGCCTTCATCTTCAGCTTGCTTTTTTTTCCCCCAGTTCCTAGAACTGAGCACCTTCCCTCATCAATCTTCTTAAATAAAGGTGGCTTTTACTTATCTAATCCCAAATAAACATATTCTCAACTCATCCTTCCAAATAAAGCAGCCCTCTCTGTTCACTGCCCACACACACACACAGACTTCAAAACTGTAAAAATCCAAGCTATGCCATAAGTTTACAGGACTGTACATTTATATAGATAGCAGTCTTGAAACTGAAGTGAAGTCACTCTGTCGTGTCCGACTCTTTGCGACCCCATGGACTGTGGCCGACCAGGCTCCTCTGTCCATGGGATTCTGAGTAGTTGTTAATTGTTTTCAGTTGGGCTTTTTGTTGCTATTCTTGTTACCATTGTTACCACATTTTCCTGACTCGCATTTCATCCTCCACAAAAATGACTCCAAGCCTCAATTCTCCCCAGTCCTACCCTTACTCAGGCTACTATCAGAAAATCAACATGCATGGTAGCTGAACTCATAATACCGCCACTATTTTTCTCTTCCCCAAGACCAGAGCTTTTTCTGTCTTTAGCTTATTATCTACAACAAAAATCCTGTGTCCTCCAGGACTAGTGTTTTCAAAGTTATACTATAACTTATACAAGAAACAAAACCCCTCTGGAGACAATTTGGCATCATGTGTAAAATTATCCATTTGAACTATTTCTAAGAATTTATCCTAAGGAAATAGTTGGAAAGAGCTAAACACAAAAGATGTCCATGCCAGTATTATTTGTAAATTGAAAAGACTAAAAACAGCTTACATCAATAAAGGAATGACTAAATAAATTTCAACATGCATGTGTAATGGAATACTATACAGTCATTAAAATTGATGAAACAGACAAGTATTGAATATCAGTGTCCACAACATGAATAAATGTCCAGGACATATTATTGATTAAAAAGGAAAGCTGCAGAGAGCCATGTATATTATGATTCAATTTATGTAGAAATTTTGCATATGTGGTTATCTATATACTTACATGAAGAGAAATTAAACACATTCAGCAGAATCTTAACTTAGATGGCTATCTCTGAGTGGTGAGATGTGGAGTGGTTTTTGCTTTCTATCTCTTTCATGTATTTGTTTATGTATTTGTATATGTGTATACATAAGGTCTCAGTTGATAATGGGCAGCATTTAGTGAAAATATTTTGACAACCAAAACCTTTATCAAATGCCACTGTCTCTAAAGCATCGGACTGGCCATAAGAGGTGAAATTTGTCTAACTGGACATGGATAAAGCCCCTAAGACTTACAGACAGATATACTGTTGGAAAACCTCTATTTTTTTATGCAAAATTTTTGTGTTTTTCCAAGGTCCAGCTGGATGTGGTTTTCATATGATCCCTCCAGAAGTAAACAGACAAGGTTTAGTAATTGTGTCAAAGCATGTCATCTGTTAACTCACAAATGTTGACATTGACAACTGACAGGTAGGAACGTTTATAAGAATTATAGGCATCTCTGAGTGTATATTTACTGAACCTTTAAGAAATTAAACTTAGAATTTGTACCATGTGCAATGTTAAATAAGCTGTTTCAAACTTAATATGGTAGATAAACATGTTTATAAGAATTGTATTCATTTCTGAGACATTTCTTTTTAACCCAGTCAAAGAAATTTTGTGGGTTTTGGTGTATGTATTTGTTTAATCAAAGATTTAAAAGTTTTAAGTATAAAAATGGCTGAACTATGTGAAGGAATCCATGGATGAAATGCTAGTGAAACATTGGAGAAGAGATTCAATAAATACCAGGACTAAAGCAAAATTCTAGGATGACAAAGACAGAGAAAGGACATTTAAGAAAGAGAAAAACTTGGAAAGGAGTAGAGGGAAAAAAACATAAAAATAATCTAAGAAGAGTACCACATGCAAATCATTAAGTTGGAGACATACTTCAAAGAAAATATATAGGTTAAAATAGCACAAGGCAATGCAGACATTGTCAAGTAAAGTTAAACACAGGATAAATACTATCATATTTTGTTAAATCATATTTTGCTAATAGCTATTAGCCGATAGACTAGGGTACATTATGTCAGGCATGGCTAGTGTACAACAATGTGAGGTGATCACATGCTACTACTTATCAATTTGAGGCTATAAATCACTTCCCCTCTGTTAGTAAATTTTTACACCAATTCAGCGGACATGGCAGTGTCTTCCAGAGTACTAAGAGAGTGGGACGGAGGCACAGACCCAGTTACATAGCATGCTAATAGCAAGCCTGGAAGAAGACCAAAATCATAGCCCATGAACTTCATTCCTACTTTTGGATTCACTTCACCAAACCATACCCTTGAGATGTTAGATTGATTGTCCCTGCGTGGAGTTGCCAACTTTTAACTGTTACTTTTATTCATGCAATCCTGCTGTGCTGCAGAAACTCGAGTTAGAAATGGTCCCTGGCTTTGCCTATTAGCCCACAGAAGAAATTGAGTGCTGTAAACTACTCCCCTAAAGTCCCTTGGACTGCAAGGAGATCCAACAAGTCTATCCTAAAGGAAATCAGACCTGAATATTCATTGGAAGGACTGATGCTGAAGCTGCAACTCTAATACTTTGGCCACCTGATGCGAAGAACTGACTCATTGGAAAAGACCCTGATGCTGAGAAAGACTGAAGGCAGGAGGAGAAGGGGATGACAGAGGATGAGATGGTTGGATGGCATCACTGACATGATGGACATGAGTTTGAGTAGGCTCCGGGAGTTCATGATCGACAGGGAAGCCTGGCATGCTGCAGTCCATGGGGTCACAAAGAGTCGGACACGACTGATGACTGAACTGAACTGAACTGAACTACTACCTTCATCCATTTCTTGATTTGATTTATTCAGGCTCTTTGAGAGACTCACACACCTGTCTCTATGCCTAGAAAGTCAGTCTGATGACCCGAGTCGTGGGAGGGAGGAACCTTGACACTCACAGCCATTCCGTCCTCTTGTGCCAGTCCACCTTATCATCTCCCAAGGAGACTTTTGAGTTGACTCTGTCAAAAGGAAATGCTCCAATAGGAAATGAATGCATGGAAATATCCCTTACAAGACTTTGACTTTTTAAATAAATTTTGCATGTCATTCAAGAGCTAGCGGAATAACAACAAAGTATACCAATCAGCTAAGTCTAAACTTCAGACTAAATGTACTATCTTAACTGCTGTTTGCATGGAACTGAGGAACATCACTCTATAACTGGAGAGCTGAGAAAGGTAACAATTCCCACAGACATCTGATTCAGAAGAGAAGGTGCTCTCCCTTTTAATTTCATTACATATATAATATATATATGTATATATTAATAACTTCATACACATACATATGGGCTTCCCAGGTGGCGCTAGTGGTAAAGAATCTGTCTGCCAAAGAATGAAATACAAGAGATGCAGGTTCAATCCCTGGGTCAGGAAGACTGAGTGACTGAACACACACACCCAAGTATAGTTTCAGCAAGATTGAAAATGGATTGAGGCAATGAAGAAGACAATCATGAGCATAGGACCCATAATGAAAGTTAATATTAATACAAGGGAAATAAGGACAGCAGGAAACTTGTGTGTGAAAGATAGGAGGAAACACCTATAAAAATAAGGAGAAAGCAAAGACATAGAAAACATGGAACATGGAAACATCATAAATGTGTATGTGAGAGAGAGATTTGGAGACACAGACCCAGTGAATGAGATGCATAAGAGAGTGAGCTTGATCTGCAAAGGCAACTTTTTCCTAGAGGTTTATCTGAGTGAAGCAATGAAGCAATTTTCCAGCCCTACTCCTGGAGATCAGGAGCTGGACTTGAGAACAGGTCTGGAAACTGAGAGGACAGATTATACCAGTGTAAATACACCAGCTAAACTAACAAACTAGAGACTGGGGGGTGGGAGGAAAGTCTCAGAGGGATCAGGGCACACATGGAGCAGAGGAAATTCCCTCAGGTCACGGCACAGTGGACTTCATGGTGACTGACCTTAGATCTGAAGAAGACAGATGACCTGAGCTTCCAATTAGGCCATTTTCTTCTCAACTGACTGTGGACACACTTGGCTTGAATGCATGCTTAGCCCAGATATTTCCCTGTTGCTGGTAGTTTTAAGTTTTGGCTCTACATAAGGAAATGATTGGGAGACACAGTGGTTCTATCAATTTGGGCAGCTGGACCATATTGACCTGGTAATCTTAAGGGCCCAAACCACATAAACTGCTCCCTGACACCCTCCGGGTATTTGCTCCACACTCAATCACATTTCTGAATTGTTCCGACAATGAATGGGGCCATGACAGTGTCTGGTGATGACACACAACCTCACAGTGCCAGAGGATGGTTTGAAGAACAAATTCAAGCTGTAGCCATATCCAGCCAAGCACATAAAGCAAAGAGCAGTACTTGATAAGAAGCTCAAGAGCAGCCTGAGACAATTCATTATCCAAGAGGATATGAAAGAGGGAAAAGAAACAGAGAACTTTTCTCAGCAGATTCTTCTGTTACCCACTTCACTATCTTCTCAACAGTTACCACAAATTTTTAATTCATAGCTGTGTTTCCTTAAAATATTCCTTATGAGACTTGTGAATTTGCTTTGAATTTAAATTGCTTGCTGTTCCTCCTCATTGGCTTATGTACCTGGGTTTTGCTGTCCTTTGTTGCATGTCTTTCTTACCTGAGTAGTTCACTGCCTCCAGAGGACTTTGCCATTTGCTCCTCTCATGGGCAACTTGTTTAAAAAAATATATAGCAACCAATACTAAGCCCCAAGTTCAATGTGAGATAGTAGCATTATTAATACTTTGTATTTCTTCATTTGATTTGGCTTCTGGTCTTCATTTCAACTGTGTGATTTTCCATTTATAATCCAAATATTTGTACATATTTTATATATAAGAGAGTTCCAGAAAAACATCTACTTCTGCTTTATTGACTATGGCTAAGCCTTTGACTGTGTGGATCACAACAAACTGTGGGAAATTCTGAAAGAGATGGGAATACCAGACCACCTGACCTGCCTCTTGAGAAACCTATATGCAGGTCAGGAAGCAACAGTTAGAACTGGACATGGAACAACAGATTGGTTCCAAATAGGAAAAGGAGTACATCAAGGCTGTATATTGTCACCCTACTTATTTAACTTCTATGCAGAGTACATCATGAGAAACACTGGGCTGGAAGAAGCACAAGCTGGAATCAAGATTGCCAGGAGAAATATCAATAACCTCAGATATGCAGATGACACCACCCTTACGGCATAAAGTGAAGACGAACTAAGGAGCCTCTTGAGCAAAGTGAAAGAGAAAAGTGAAAAAGTTGGCTTAAAACTCAACATTCAGAAAATTAAGATCATGGCATCTGGTCCCATCACTTCATGGCAAATAGATGGGGAAACAGTGGAAACAGTGTCAGACTTAATTTTTGGGGGCTCCATAATCACTGCAGATGGTGATTGCAGCCATGAAATTAGAAGACACTTACTTCTTGGAAGAAAAGTTATGACCAACCTAGACAGCATATTAAAGAGCAGAGACATTACTTTGTCAACAAAGGTCCATCTAGTCAAAGCCATGGTTTTTCCAGTAGTCATATATGGATGTGAGAGTCTGACCATACAGAAAGCTGAGTGCTGAGGGACTGATGTTTTTGAACTGTGGTGCTGGAGAAGACTCTTGGGAGTCCCTTAGATTGCAAGAGATCCAACCAGTCCATTCTAAAGAAAATCAGTCCCAAATATTCATTGGAAGGGCCACCTGATGCGAAGAACTGACTCATTTGAAAAGACCCTGATGCTGGGAAAGATTGAAGGCAGGAGGAGAAGGGGACAGAAGATGAGATGGTTGGATGGCATCACTGACTCAATGGACATGAGTTTGAGTAAACTCTGGGAGTTGGTGATGGACAGGGAGGCCTGGCATGCTGTGGTTCATGGAGTCACAGAGAGTCAGACATGACTGAGCAACTAAACTGAAACATATATATATATATATATATATATATACACTCACACACACACATATATATGTGTAGACAGTAATGTATGTCCTTATGAAGATGAGAGTTATTTATAAGACTTTCTCAGTCGTTTTGTAAGTTCTTTCAGAAGGAAACTCTTAAATGAATTTTCCAGTCTTTTGTGAAGTCAGGCAACAATTCCAACATTAGGCAATCCTCTAGAATTCTAGCACCTGCAATAAGAGTGCCATGTCTCCCCAGTTGGGCCTTCAACTGTTTTGATTCCTAAAAATTGTCATTTCAGCCAAAGAAATTTAAGTACAATTTAAATTTTTCAAGCAACATAATTTGTTGTTCAGTTGCTAACTCACATCTGACTCTTTTTGTCCCCATGGACCGCAGCACACCAGGATTCCCTGCCCTTCACTATCTCCTGGGGTTTGGTCAAAGTCATGTGCATCGAGTCAGTGATGCCATCCAGCCATCTCATCCTCTGTCATTCCCTTCTCCTCCTGCCTTCAATCTTTCCCAGCATCAGGGTCTTTTCCAACGAGTCGGCTCTTCAAATCAGGTGGCCAAAGTTTTAGAGCTTCAGCATCAGTCTTTCCAATGAATATTCAGGACTGATTTCCTTTAGGACAGACTGGTTGGATCTCCTTGCAGTCCAAGGGACTCTCAAGAGTCTTCAACACCACAGTTCAAAAGCATCAGTTCTCCAGCACTCAGCCTTCTTTATGGTCCAACTCTCACATCAACACATAACTACTAGAAAAAGCACAGCTTTGACTATACGGATCTTTGTCAGCAAAGTGATGTCTCTGCTTTTTAATACACTGTTTAAGGTCAAAGCTTTTCTTCCAAGGAGCAAGCACCTTTTAGTTTTGTGGTTGCAGTCACTGTCTGCAGTGATTTTGGAGCCCAAGAAAACTGTTTCCACTTTTTCCCCATGTATTTACCATGAAGTGATCATACCAGATGCTATGATCTTAGTTTTTTGAATGTTGAGTTTTAAGTCAACTTTTTCAGTTTTCTCTTTCACCCTCATCAAGAGGCTCTTTAGTTCCTCTTCACTTTCTGCCATTAGAGTGGTATCATCTGCATACCTGAGGTTGTTGATATTTCTCCCAGTAATCTTGATTCCAGCTTGTGACTCATCCAGCCTGGCATTTCACATGATGTACTCTGCATATAAGTTAAATAAGCAGGGTGACAGGAGTTAAGGAGTACTTTTACCAATTTTGAACCAGTCAGTTGTTCAATGAAAGGTTCTAACTGTTACTTCTTGACCTGGATACAGGTTTCTCGGGAGACAGGTAAGGTGGTCTGGTATTCCCATCTCTTTAAGAGTTTTCCACAATTTGTTGTGATCCACACAGTCAAAGGCTTTAGCATAGTCAATGAATCAGAAGTAGGTATTTTTCTGGAATTCCCTTGCTTTCTCTATGATCAAACAGATGTTGGCAATTTGATCTCTGGTTCCTCTGCCTTTTCTAAATCCAGCTTATACATCTGAAAGAGCTTGGTTCACATACTGCTATAGCATAGCTTGAAGAATTTTGAGCATTACCTTGCTAGCATGTGAGATGAGTGCAATAGTGCAGAAGTTTGAACATTCTTTGGCATTGCCCTTCTTTGGGATCTGAATGAAAACTGACCTTTTCCAGTCCTGTGGCCATTGCTGAGTTTTCCAAATTTGCTGACATATTGAGTGTAGCACTTCAACAGCATCATATTTAGGATTTGAAATAGCTCAGCTGGAATTCAATCACCTCCACTAGTTTTGTTCACAGTAATGCTTCCTAAGGCCCACTTGACTTCACACTCTAGCATGTCTGGCTCAAGGAGTGAAATTCCTGACCAATTAACTAAAGAATTTACCACAGATAATAAACAGTAAATTATTTTTCAGTAAACTGTATATAAAAAGCTCTCTTTGAAACAAACATTTTTATTAAATTAGAAGCTGCTAAAGTGAAAGAAGGAAAGGAAATTTCCCATTAACTATAATCTAACTGATTTACTCATTTCAGTAGTCTTCATAATACAGAATTGATCACTGACAAACATTATGTGGTTGAAGCAGATGACTCACAAAAGCAACCGAAGTAAACACTCAGTCAGCTCCACCCATTAACTTCCCACAGAGTCGGGGCCTTCAATTTTCTCCTACTTTCATAATAAAGGCACTGATAATAAAAACACCAGTAATAATCAATATTATCAGTTCAGCTAACATTTATTGAGTAATTATCATATTAAGCCCTTAATTTGTACAGACATTATCTGTTTCAATGTTCACACGTTTTATGAGAGAAATATGATTATTCTTCCCATTTTTCAGATGAGAACACTGAAGTAACAGCCCCAGGGTCCCACAGCTGTATGTGGCGGGTCCATGAATGGGAGCCTGACTTCAAAGGCAGGTTTTATCACCACATCAGTGGATTTCCAGCCTTAGAAGCCATAAAAATCACCTGGAGAACTTGTTCAAATGCCACATTCTCCAGCTCTGGATTCTGCCAGTCTGAGATAGGGCGAGGAATCCGCATCTTAAAAAGCAACCCAGGGGACTCTAATGGAAGTGGTACCCCAACCACACGTTGCTATTCTGCCTGCCTGAATGCAGAAACCAGGGACCACCTTCAAGTCATTCTCTTGACTCCTATGTCTTTAACCACAGTGGTTCATAAGCTTTGGGGGAGAGGAGGCAGATCCCAGACCATCTGAGAATCCAATGAAAACCATAGGCCTTCTCTTGATCAAAACGTACCACAAATTTTTTGCATTTATGTCTTAGGAAATTGAAGCCCATAAATCCCAGAATAAGTGCTCCTGGTGTATGCTCTCTTTCCTTTTTTTTCCCTTAGTGTCTCAACTCATTCCCATCTCTGAAATAAGGACATGCACCCTCCTGGATGCCTACTTTGCAGGCTATTATGAGAATCTCTTTTTAAAATAAATAAATAAATATGTGTGTGTGTGTGTGTGTGTGTGTGTGTGTGTGTGTGTATAAGGATTCTGAGATTTAGAAATAGAAGCACTATATGTAAACCTCATGCTAATAACACACAGAGAAATAGGGAAAGACAGATTTGAGGAGGAAACTTAGAAACTTGAATGGAAAAGAGAAACTCAGCACAGAGGTAAGGAAACAACTAGCAAATGACCTGAGCATAATCAAACCTTGATTATTTCTATTTCAGGTCATTTCTATGCTCAGGCATAGAAAGGTCATTTGCCATCTATTGAGTACCTACTATGTGCCAGGAGGCAGTGTGGCTTGCCTTTAAAGCCTTTTCAAGCGCTCTCAACAGCTTTTTAACCATCAGATCATCTTTATTTTACAAATGAGGAAACCCAGACTCTGAGTTTACATAACTTTCCCAATACCAAATGTCTAGTCAAGTTACTCAAATTCAGGTCTGTGTATGCACAAAACCCATCCAATTTCCATGATATAAAGATATGGCCAAAACCTCTTTCCAGTCAGGATACCATACACAGACCAGGCAGAGTTTCTGAGGCAAGTCCTGGAACTAGGGAGCTGATCTTCCACTTCACCTTCCTCCCAACCATCAATTTACCTTCTAGGATGATAGTCCCAACAGACTTAGTTACTATTATCAACCAGCTAGCTAGTCCTCCCAATGGAAGCAAAACAAAAGAAGGCTCTTAGTGGCAGGGCTGCCGAAGTCAGATCTGCAGCATTATAAAGGTTAACGTCTTTCTGCTTGTTCTGTGGCAAGTTTCTACTATCAAAACCCTTGGGACCAGCTGCATGAGTCATCTAGATGCTGTTCCAACTGGTAGGAAACAGCCTTTCCTTTAAATAAATTTCACTTTCAGAGAAAGCTTTAAAGCACATTACAGATAGGACCATGAAACATTTGGCTACATGTAAATCCTTCCACAGCAAAAAAAAAAAAACAAAAAACAACCTCCTCATGTACCAGTAATACTGAAACTAAGTCCAGGAAAGTCTTAGCTGGAAGGGACGAAGAGATATCTGGTAGAAAAGAATGTTTTACTCTCATTCTGTTTCAAACCCACAGGGTCCTTTTGAAGGATTCTCTAATAATAGGAATTAATAGCAAGAACAAGACAAAACAAGAAAGTGTTAACTGAGGTACTAAGCCCAGCAGGTAGTCTGTTCTCCTTCTCCACAAGTCGCCCTATGCTCTTCCTCTCCTACCTCAGCCCAGCCTAATGACTTTTCCTTCAGGTCGCTTTTCACGTCCTTGTTTGATGGACTAAAGCTATAACCTAAGTTTGCCTCAGCACTCACAGATATTGCAAGGAGACATTTCAGCTTGACTCCTGTCTCTTGCCCTTCACCCCCTAACTCCTGTCAATAACTCAGTCTTTTGCATCCAAAGTGACAGTTTTAAGGGCACCAGCAATGTTATATACCATCCAATGAATCTTTTTTAGTTCATTTTTTTAAAAGAGGAACTAGCTCCTTTAGCTATCCCAGGCTATTCTTGGCTGGTTATTGGAGAAAACCTGTTACATCAGGCAGTTGCTTTTCTTGTCAAAAATAAGCTTTTCTGATCCGGTATAGGCCTGATTCCACTATTTATTAACTAACCTCGTGACTTTCCACAAATTATCATACACCTCAGGATCTTACTTTTCTTTTTTTTGCAATACTTTCCCTTAACCCTGACATAAGGGAAGGATCATTATGTCATTTTCAAAAAATCATAATAAAGGCCACAAACATAATGCTTTATTATAAGTCATTGGTATTATTTTTATATTATATGTCATGAAGAGGTTTCTGAGATACCAAGGAGCAACACCAATAACAACAGACAAGGTAATTCTAAGCTCAGGCCCTGGATAGATAAATTAGCAGCTCAACATTTTTCTGAACAAATCAGAATCTAATATGTAACAGATTCAATATTTCAATAAACTCCATAACCTTGGATTTTTAATTGCCTACCAGTTACTAGAACACAGTGGACAAACGCACAATAGCTTAGAATTCAGGAATCAAAAGTTACACAGCAATGGTTTTGCACATAATTGTCTAAAACCAAGGCAACAGGAACAGGGGAGGGCAACCCTCAACAATACTTAACGTAGAAAGCTTGATTCAGCCTTTCAGTGGTCAGGGTTCCACTGCAGAGAAAAGAACTTCATCTGGCTAGTAGAAGCAGAACTATGTTTATTTCAGTGTGCTAAATGGTTACAGGGCATCGGGAGGGCTAACGAAACAAACTCTAGGTTCTTCTAGAAACACATCCCAAGCCACATAGCGGACCCAGGCCACCCAGCTTGCTGCCTGCTGGTTGGGAAGCTGGTGTACAAACACATCCCACTGCCATGAAGAAGAGACCTCCACAAGCCCCATCATCGCTGCGGGTTCCAGGACTCCACCAGAAGACCAGGTGCACTGGCAATATGGCTGCTTCGTGACCTGCCTCTTAACATCGACTACCCTAGGGGCCAGGCCCTGGAGCCTTTACTAACAGGGCTACAGAGAAACCACAAGGTCCTCAATCATCCCAGTCAGCAGGAGAAATAACTTTGCCTTTCAAATAAGAGCATATGGCTGATTCATGTTGATGCTTGACCAAAAAAAAAAAAAAATCTGTAAAGCAATTATCCTTCAATTTAAAAAATTCATTAATTTAAAAAAAAAAAACAGAGAGAGCAGCTAAACTCCACCCACCACTCAGGCCAAAAGGGTTTCTGGGAAATGTAGTTGTTAGATTTTCAGCCCTTGCCCCATAGGAGGCACAGTGAAAGGAGCTTGAAACATGCTGAGTGACAACCTCTCCTGCTCCACCACATAAGCCGATGTTAAGAGACTCGTCTTCTTTGCGACCTCTTCTCTTCCCCATCCACCCACCAAGACTGCTGAGACAGATGTGGAAAAACTAGGTGATAAATGTAGTGAGGATTTGGTTGTACAAATACATGGCTCAGTGTTGGCACAGCTGTTTCCACTAGGCTGCTTAGGAGGAGAGGTTACAACTAAGTTGAGGAAGCTTTCTCTCTGTTAGCCAGCAACTGAAGAAAAGGTTTGTCCTCCTTAGCACCCTCAGGGGACACAGAATTGCTTTCCTCCCGCTGGTGGTCTGAGCTCATTATGCCACTCTATTATGTGCCCTGCCCACAAGCCAATATAGTGTAACCCGGCATTATTTTAAACCTTCTCTTCTGAATGAGGCAATCAGATTACTCATCTTAGATTCACTTAATTCTATTGGACAGAACTTCTGGACTCACCAAAGACTCTAACAGAAAGCTATCTATTTGTTAATAAATATCCAGCCAAACTAGCCTCTTCCTGCAGTTGGAATTGCTATAGTGTTGTTGTTTGCATATATTTTATAAGAAGATCTTTGCTCTCTGTCTTTGCTGTCTGCTGTGATTCAGCACCTTCTGTCAGGGACTCTGAATTCCAAGATCCCAACACACATTGAACAAACTCCTATTAGTTGCTATTATATGTCAAGTACAAGAGACACAGAAATAAATAAGACAGACAAGGTCCCTGACGTTGTAGAGCTTATAGTCCAGTGTGTTAGTCACTCATTTGGGTCCGACTCTATGACCCCATGGACTGCAGCCCGTCAGGCTCCTTTGTCTATGTGATTTCCCAGTCAAGAACACTGGAGTGGGTTACCATTTCTACCTCAGAGGATACTCCCAAGTCAGGGATGGGACCCAGGTCTCCTGCATTGTGTGTAGATGTTTTACCATCTGAGCCATCAGATGGGATGTTTAGCACAAAAACAATATCATTAACAGCCCTGAAATCTGAGAATTAATTGAATTCTCAAATTTTAGAATTCTCTAAAATATTCTAAATTTAGAATATTCTAAATATAACTTCTGAGAATTTATTGCTCCAAAGTTAGTCACCTTTGGACTTCTTCCCCACATGTTTGAAGAAGTTTTAGCTAAGCAATAAAATTGTTTCAGTGTTGAAATCTAAAGTGCCTTATGGAAGAACACACCAGGCAAGGTCAATATAGAAGCCAAGTGTAGTATTCCAGGTCCCAATGCTAATGCCGGAATGGTATTTCCATCCTGAGGAAGGGAGTCTGGAGCTGATACAGGTCATAACGGAAATGTGGGGCTTCTGGTCAAGGTTCTGGTGTAGATATATTGACACAATGGTGGAGAAGCCTCACGAAATTTGATCTCAATGACAATTAAATGGCCACAGGTCACATTTCAGTTATTTGCCTGGGAAACAGGGATAACGAGCAAACCAAATTAGCTTAGCCATGGTTTCCTTTACTGTCTGAATAGCACCTGCTTCCATTTAGCTAAGGAAAAAAAAAATCTTTTAAATTAAATTTCCCTTAAAATTTACATGGGTTTAGAAGGTGTTAAACAAAATAGGGGAAAGCTGTGCCAAAAAGATTTTAAAACAGTTCTCTAGAGATTTTACAAAATCCCTCAGGCCGTGAAATTCCCCTCACTCCCAGGTCAATTCCAGTTTGGTTTACATTTAAGCTGGAATTTGGGATGACATTTTATTCTAACAAAAGAAGACAGACTAGACATGTTGGGCTTTCCAGGTTCCATATTGGAAAAGAAACAGCCTAATCCTTGTGAGTGGGACCTCATCCCCACCCCTTTCTACAGTCTGTATTATGAACCAGGCAGTGTTTGGTATTAGGAGTTCTGAGATGAGTAAGTTATGATCTCTGCCTTCCAGAAAAATATCCTGTACCTCACAAAAAGAGATAAAATTATATCAAAGACACAGGATCTTATCTGAAGTGGTCATACAAGAGCAGCCTATCTTGGGCATCAAGCAAGTATGGAAATATATGCGTGCATGCATACTAAGTCGCTTCAATAGTGTCTGACTCTTTGCAACCCTATGGACTGTACCCTGCCAGGCTCCTCGGTCTATGGAATTCTCCAGGCAAGAATAATGGAGTGGGTTGCCATGCCCTCCTCCAGGGGATCTTCCCAATCCAGGGATCAAACCCACGTCTCTTGCATTTCCTGCACTGGCAGTGGGTTCTTTGCCAGTAGCACCACCTGGGAAGCCCACGGAAATAAATGAAGACCAAGCAAATGTGAAAAGCAAAGGCTATGTATTCAGAGCTTGCTATAGCAAGGTTGTCAGCACCCATTCACTGGTGTTTCAGCAGAGACTCAATGGCAGGCATAGGAGTGGGAAAGCTTGACTGTGGATTAAACGTAAGCCTCCAGTAAGCACTGGTTGGGGGCTGTTGGCCTGGGGAAGCTGGAGGTGGTTTGACTACATGTGGGGCATCCAGTATGACTGGTCAGGATGCATGCTTATCTTTCTTTAGTTGGTCCTAAGTTGGAAGTGGGGACAAAATGTAGGAAGCTGTCAGTTATTAATCAAGTCCTTGGTGCTACTGCTTAGCTTTCTGGACTGTTCACTAGAGATGGCAGTCCGGCTTCCTGCAAGCCTGACGTCTAGCAGGCTGGCTTTCTGGGTTATCTACTTAGACGAAGCACTGCTATCCTGGACTGGTCACTGCAGGTTGTGGGTCAGAGTCCTGTTCTTATATACGGTCTAGCAATTGTCCATTTCTATATTTCATCTTTCACAAGCCTGAGTTTCGACTGTGTCCTGGTCCTAGGGCTCCGTTTGACATTAGCTTCCCCTCACAGTGGGAGCACCTCTGGAATCTCCCACCTAGACCTCCTTAGTGTCTGCCAACATGCTCAACTTCCGGCCCTCATGACCATACAAGGAGAATGCCTGACAAACTTCCCCCTGGGCAAGACTCCACCTGCCTCTTTGCACTGACTCCACTCTGTGTAAAGAGAGCCAGCCTTGCCCACAGCAAATTATATAATATAGCAAGTCCTTGCATCATGCACAATCCTGTAGTAAAGGCCTGGTTAAACATCTATGGGCATAAACACCCATCTGCAAACATAATATTAATAGCAAACTGCTGCTGCTGCACTAAGTCGTGTCTGATTCTTTTGTGGCCTCATAGACCATGGCTTGCCAGGCTCCTCTGTTCATAGAATTTCCCAAGCAAGAATTCTCTAGTGGGTTTCCATTTCCTTCTCCAGGGGATCTTCCCGAGAGAGGGGTCGAACCCGCATCTCCTGCATTGGCCAGCAAATTCTTTACCACTGAGTCACCAGGGAAGCCCAAAAAGAAAGACTGTACAGCAAAATAGAAAATATAAACATTACTGAATGAAAAGGCATTCAGTTCAGTTCAGTCGCTCAGTCATGTCCGACTCTTTGCAACCCCATGAATCGCAGCACGCCAGGCCTCCTGTCCATCACCAACTCCTGGAGTTCACTCAGATTCACGTCCATCGAGTCCGTGATGCCATCCAGCCATCTCATCCTCTGTCGTCCCCTTCTCCTCCTGCCCCCAATCCCTCCCAGCATCAGAGTCTTTTCCAATGAGTCAACTCTTCTCATGAGGTAGCCAAAGTACTGGAGTTTCAGCTTTAGCATCATTCCTTCCAAAGAAATCCCAGGGTTAAACTCCTTCAGAATGGACTAGTTGGATCTCCTTGCAGTCCAAGGGACTCTCAAGAGCTTTCTCCAACACCACAGTCCAAAAGCATCAATTCTTCAGCGCTCAGCCTTCTTCACAGTCCAACTCTCACATCCATACATGACTACTGGAAAAACCATAGCCTTGACTAGATGGACCTTAGTTGGCAAACTAAAAGAACAATAATGTACACCATCTCATTCTAAATCATGTGTACGTAAATGTAGAGAAAAAAATAAAAGGGATAGAAAAAAATTAAATAAGGTCTCTCTCACTTGTAGAATTAAGTGGTTTTTTTGAAATTTTTGTTTGCTTGAAATCCTTTTTTTTACAATTACATGCATTTCTTTGTAAAATCATAAATAACAGTAAAAATTTTAACATTAAAAACCTAGGATGTATTTGAAAAATAAGACAGCAGCACATCTGATTAATTCAATCATTAACAGTCATCATCTCTGAGCACATCTATAGTTATCACCTCCTAATAACTATGATTAATCTACAAGGTGAGTATTTCTATAGTTTTACAGATGAGGAAACCAAAGTGCAGAGAGGAGAGGCTGAAAACCTGCTGGGTCTGTCAGAGCCCTACCTGGAGCTCTCAGTCACTCTTCTGTTCTTCCTCCCTTTCAGTACACATGCCCTGAAACTGTTCTCAGACCAGGCGCATGATCAAGGATATTCACTTTCCCTCTTTAAAGTGGGGATGATAATCATGCCTGCCTCAAATGGAGGGTTATAAGGACAAAGAGACACGGCCCATACAGAGCTAACACAGGGCCCAACCCTTAGGAAGTGTTCACTGTGTGATTACTGATGTAAGGACCACTGTTTATAGGGTTTTATGAATGCTCCAGGAAGAGCTTTTATATTTAAGTGAAAAGAAACGGCAAGGGGTAACAAGAACCATTGTAACAGAGTGTAAGAGAGATTTGTAAGGAGATTGGGCTTTGGAATAAATTAATAGAGTTAAGAAGAGTGTGAAGGATTTTTTAAAATTTACTCTCGGGATCACCGTCTTCATAGTTCAACAAGTATCTATCTTAGAAATTAGTTGTGGTTTATTTTGATAAAATAGTAACATAGAACAAAGAAAATTTGAACCTTCCTCAGGTAATCTCAACTGTGGCTAAAGTCAGGTTGCTCTGGGCCTAACATTGAGAGGCTGCACACCTTGGCTTCCAGCTTTGACTCTGATGTTTAATAAGGCCATCAGGGAGCCTGTAATCCACCCTGATGTCCAAGCTAACCACAGAGGTTTTAATCAAATTGGCCAGGTGGGGCCCTGGCAAAGGTTAGACTTAAAAGTGTCCCAAGTAATGCAATGTATAGTCAGCTAAGAACCACCTGAAACTAAAGCCACAAGAAAATAGACAATTTCTTTGGGACTCAAATAGTAACAATCGCATAGGCAAGTGATCTGTCTAAAAGCAAGTTAACATGCATCTTGTTTTGAACACATTTTCATTAATTTTATCTTTAAAGTCCCCATTGATGAAAAATACTATCTAATATTTTATTGAGCACTTATTTTGTGCCAGGCACAATTCCAAGCAATTTTCAAAATGAAACAGATGATATAGGATTTGAACCAAGGGGCCTGCACAGCCAATCCTTATTTCAGAAGTGTTTTGGATGTTGAAAATAACTAACTTAAAATCTGTAAAGCTGAAATAAGTTTTTCCCATTTGACCCTGGTTTTGCACAACTAGACAGTTTATGTTTATGGGCTAACCTGTTTTATTTATCTGTTTGAGCCAATTATCATAAAACCTCCCTCTCTGGAACAAGCAGATGCATTTAACAATAATGACTGGGGCAAATCATCCTACCTCAAAAATTCTCACAGTGTTTCACCCAGATTGTTGAGGGCTCAGGGCCCCTCATTTACATGTCCCTGTCAAAGCAATTTTTACTTGCAAACTTGCTTTATTTTTTTCTAAAAAGGACACCCTAAAATCATACAAGATTTACTCTCCACCAAGCCTGAATCGGTCCCTGATGAGGTAGGTAGAGATGTGATTTGGTTCTCAGTTTAAGACTAACTCTCAGAGTAACGCAAGAGCTTTCTAGCTGATCTCCTCCCCCGCAGGCTGGTGGTTCTAATCCTCACCAGAGCCATCACGGAAGAGTCCTGTGAATGCTACTGTTTCCATATCACTGCCCTACCCAAATTCAGTGATTCTCATTGCCGACAAAGCCCCGTCCGTCATCAGTGACTCTTCATAACCTGACTCCCACTTATACCTTGGGTCTTCTATCATTCTTCCATCTTTTACAGTCTGATATCCCCTTTAAAGTTTCAGTGCCATTTTATACCCCTTTCTACCCAATGTAATTGAGTTTGGCTGCTTTTGAGGGTGACTTGTTCTTTCCCATTCCTTGGTCTTGTTCGTTCATGTGCATTTAAAGCAGTCCTCATACCACGGAAACATGTCTGCCCACTGATAATTCCTATCCATCTCTAAGGCCCAACACAAATGCAACTTTCTCCAGAAGACTCCACTGGCCAGAAAAGATCACCAATTTTGATTTTTGCATTTGTGATCTTTGCAATTGTCTGCATTTTCTATAGGAGCCTCATTCTATAACTGCTTGAAATTACAGTTGCTAGCATATGTGTTCATCTCTCCTCCTAATTTGTAAAATGTGGAATCACACATATTGTTGAGCAAAGTGCCATGCAAACAATAGGTTTTCAATAAATTTTGAAATATTTATGGCATCTTTCTATCAAAAAAATTTAACCTCTGTTTTTATATAAATTTATTGCTCTCAACTTCATAGATTGTTGGGAAAAGAAGTGTAGCACAAATAATTTTTCTTTGAGATGATACTGGACAAGGACTTCCTTTTACCTGGTCACCCTCTAGCCACAGAATGATATCCACTGTCAAGGTATGGCAGTCTATAGACTCCTTTACCTTCTGTTCAATAGAAAGGGCATAGTGAAGTAGCATGGACAAGTTAAGAATCTAAGTAGGTCCACACTCTATCAACATAAGCAAGGTAAATATACCACCTTTAGCTAAGAAGGAGAAAAACTGATAGTAACCATTTTTTTAAAAAAAAGTCAGGTAAAGGGAATTTTAACAGAAAGTTGGCCTGAAGACCCAGCCTTTAGGACCTACCCAGGAAAGGATCTAAGTTCAAAATTAATTCTGATTTGTTTAGCAAAGAGAAATAATTAAAGTCTGGAGGCTACAGTGAGGTTAGATTCTTCTGGAACTGCTATAATTAAACATTATCCTAAAGCGAATGCCGTCTAATTGGACTCTTGTCCTTTTCCCTCCTGAAAAATTAACTCTCAGATCATCCATGGTTTAATGTAGCTATTTTTTTTTATATTTTTGAATCTGGCAAAGCAATAGTTATTCATGGAAGGGATCTTGTGCCAGACCTACCATGTAGAATTTGTAGCAGTATAATCAAATGGCATGAAAATGGCCAACGAAGAAAATACAGACTCAAATACAGAATATGCAGAGCTTGTTATAAGGTTTCTGGAGACTGAAAATGTCACACCATCTTAGATTCCAGTCTGTACTAGCAAACTTAAATTTAAAACTGTGCAATTATAGGGTATTTGGTATGCCCTCCCCACCACCTACAAGGCCCTTTCATTTGCATAAACTAAACATAGGAGATAAATGTTTGTATGGAGCTGGAGAAGGGCAGAACCTTAAATCCTCTGGATAGTCATCTGTTTTACTAAAATAAGTCTTACCATAAACTTTGCTTGGTTTCTTCACCCCAAAGAGACCTGAAAGTAATAAAGGAATGAGAAGAGAGGGATTACATCTTCATGTTGTTTTCGAGAGAGATGCATCTTTTACCATAGAAAATTCCCCGTTGGGGCTGAAGAATAATTTTCATCATAAACTCCCCTTTGTTGATTGCTTATAACTCTATGCACTTTTAAAAAAATTAGTTTCCTTTTAGCTTGAATGTCTCAGTCTTGGTCTGTACTCCCCAAGGTAAATTACTTTGGAGCAATTGAGCAAAATAGTCTAAAGCAAAATGCTATTTTTCACATTAAATGGAAAGCACCTTTACCTCTAGTGTTCCTCCAAGATGTCTGTGTCCAGGATCTCAGACTTGGCAAACAGACTTAGAAGCACTGATGAAGAGAAACAGACCCAAGCATGACCCTGTTAGCTGAGCATTTTATTTAAGATGCAAAGGTTTTCATCTAAAGATAAACTGAGCACTGTAATAGGAGTATTTCTGCTGAGCAATGGAGTCTACCAGAAACAAAACCTCAGAGGGAAAGGCTACCAGGTAAACTGAACTCTCTTAAGTTTCCTCCAGACAATAACAGCCAGTGAAGTAAGATAATTGGAATAATTCATCCTCCTGGAGTTCAAAATGCAAGGAGGAATATGAAATGTGATATTAAGATTTTAAAATGAAGAATACAAAAGTCAGGAATATCCTTCCAAAATAAAAGTGTGGGTGGGAATTGATTAAATGTTAGAAGTTGCTCTGATATGTTTTAATCAACCAAAAGAACTTCATCTTGCCAAGATTCAGTGACAAGTAACAACCTTCAGTGCTAGTCTCCTTCAAACATACACACAGGTATGGCAGCAGTTAAAAACCGTTGGCTATGAGTTACATCCAACTGACTTCATCCTGGACCCCCCTTCTTATGCTTTCACTCCTCATCTAGCACATGGTCCCCGATATGAGTCTTTTTCCCATGAACTTGGCAGACATAACCTGGCACTTTTATGTCAACCCTTGGCTTAGAGTTTGAGAAAAAGCTTTTCTTCTCCAGCTCCTCTGGTTTTTATCTCTGGTATTTTACATCTGCCAAGTCCTTATGCTCTAATTCTATAGACCCATCCTAATATACGCTTGGCTATATTCACTTACCAAGATAATTTCAAAATATATAAACCATAAACTGATGAAACGCAAAGAGAATCTGACAAATCACATCTATATGAAAGATTTTAACATTCCTAAAATAGATTGGAAAAAAATAAAATTACAAAAGATTCGAACACCAGAACAAACAAGCTTGATCTCAGGTGCATGAGATACCAAAGCTACTATAAACATATAATAATTAAAGCAATATGCAAAAAGACTGACATACCAATGGAAAAGAATGGAGAGCTCAGAAATTAAAACTTGTCAAAAACAATACTTTTATGGACTTAGGTAGGAAATAGTTTCTTAAATAAGACATAATTAGCCCAAATCATAAAAAAAAATTGATACATTTAATTATGTTAAAATATAAACTTTCTATTTAATTAGAATATTACTTTTTAGAAGTAAAAAAATCAAGCTACAGACAAGGAGAAGATAATTATAATCACTACAAATAAATAAAAATTGTATTTTAATAATAAAATTATATAAAGAACTTACAGTAAGACAACCAACCCAATAGAGAGTAGACAAAGATGCAGACAGTCAGTTCCCAAGGAACCATCTGCCTGACCAATACACATATGAAAGATAATTAACCTCATGAATTATCAGTGTGTGCATGCTAAGTCACTTCAGTCATGTCTGACTCTTTGGGACCCCATGGACTGTACCCCACCAGGTTCTTCTGTCCATGGGATTCTTCCGGCAAGAATACTGGAGTGGGTTGCCATTTCCTCCTCTAAGGGATCTTCCCGACCCAAGGATCGAACCTGCAGCTCTTGTGTTGCAGGCAGATTCCTTACCACTTGAGCCACCAGGGAAGCCCCTGAATTATCAGGGACACATACATTTAAAAATAGCAATAAAATAGTGTTTTATACTCATGAGGTAAACAAAAATTAAGAAGCCTGACAAGAGTTATGAAGGATGTGTAAAATTAAAACTCTACTGGCGGAAATTAAAATTTGCATCAACTTTCACTAAGAGCATAAATTGGCATTATCTCATAAAATTGATGGTGTATATACCCTACCACCCAGGAGTTACAAACCTCTGTATATCCCCTAAAGAGACTCCAGCACACATGCACTTGGAACCACCCAGAAGGATACTCAGTGCAGCATCACTTATGACAGTGAAAAAAACGGAAACTACTGTTTAATGTCTATTGCTTCTGGACAGATAAATCATGATAGATTCATTCTATAATGCATGAATTAGCAGCTAAAATAAATCAACTAAATCCACAAGCATCAACATGGATAAATATCAGAAACAGAATGGTGAGAGAATAAAAGCAAATATCATTCAGATATGAAGCAAATTAGGCTTCCCAAGTGGTGCTAATAGTAAAGAGCCCACCTGCCAATGCCAGAGACACAGGTTCAATCCCTGGGTCAGGAAGATCCCCTGGAGGAGGGCATGGCAACCCACTCCAGTATTCTTTCCTGAAGAATCCCATGGACAGAGAAGGCTGGTGGGCTACAGTCCACAGGGTCACAATGAGGTGAACACGACTGAAACGACTTAGCACACGCATGTGCGTGAAGCAAATTATATGAAGTTATATAATGTTTATAGATACAAGCCATGCACATGCGTTATAAAGCCTCTCTAATTAAAACAGTGTAGTTTGGGCTCTAAAAGACGGATCAGTGGAATAGTCAGAGACAACCCAGAAAGAACACAAGTACATATGGCAGTGTAGTCTATGATAAGGCATGGCATGATTTGTTGGCATGGCAAATCTGTAGGTATAAAATGGGCTTCCAAGTAAATCTTGAAGAAACAGATAGCCATTTGGATAAATTATATGGAGAGAAACAACATGTTATTGGATTGAAAGATGCAATAACAGTATTTCTAAGATGTCAGTTGCCCCTAAAATCAATGTAGTTTCAATACATTCAAATAAAAGTCCTCACGGAGGGAAAAAATATGTGCGTGTATGTATATAGTAAATGTATAATGTAAGGAGAGGAACAACACAAGCTGACTTCCAAAAAGTCTACCTGTGAGGAGGAAGAAGGAAGAATGGGGTCAAGGAGGGTAAAATGAGAATTTCAAGCAAGTTCCCAGGCAAGGTTGATGCCACTGGCTGTTATAGGTAGAATTGTGTCTCCCCAAAACTCAAAACATTGAAGGTCTAATCACCAGTGTGGCTGTTTTGGGACAGAGGGCCTCTAAGGAAACAATGAAGGTTAAATGAGCCATAAGGTCATGGCCCTATCCAGTAGAAGTAGTGTCTTTATAAGAAGAGACGCCAGAGACCTCACTCTCTCTTCATGCACACAAGTTGAGGAAAGGCCAGGTGAGGCACAGGAAGAAGTCTGCAGGCCAGGAAGAGAGCTCTCACCAGAAGCAAATCAACTAGCCTGTTGGTCTGGGACTTGCAGCCCTCAGAACTATGAAAAATTTCTGTTCTTAAGTCATATGGTCCCCAACCTTTCTAGCACCAGGGATTAGTTTCGTGAAAGACAATTTTTCCACAGACTGGGGGTGGAGGGTGTTTCGGGATGACTCAAGCACATTACATTTATTGTGCACTTTTTTCTACTATTATTAGATCATCTCCACCTCAGATCATTAGGCATTAGATCCCGGAGGTGGGGGACCCCTGGTATGGTATTCTATTACAGCAACCTCAGCTGGCTAACACAATGTCAAAACATTAGCATTTGTTAAATCTAAATGGTGACTGTATAGGAGTGTGTTATACTAGGCCCTGAGCTTTTCACTTTATTCTAATATTTCTGTCACATGTGTAGTCATTGTTAATCTGACAGATGATACAAGGGAACATTAGCCATTTTAGTCATACTAAAAATAATGATGCAGAACCAACTCTTCCCAGGAAGTTATAAAATTTTACATGTTGCTGAATTAAGGTTTTGGTGGGGGAAGAGGGACCTTCTGCAGCCTGATGAGGTCACAGAGGATGCCGCTAGGAAGCCAGGGGAACTGACAGGTGCTCATGTGCCGCCTCCTACAGTATCTTCCTTTGCTGCTCAACCAGTAAAGGCCCAACAGGATTGACACCATCATCAGTTTTCTGTCTCACGCCTTGAGTTTTGGGGAACCTGACAGCGCTGGTCCCAAACACTTTCAATTACAACTTCTTGACAGGGGAGGGAGAAAGTCTTGCCCACACTACCCTTCAAGCAACAAAGAAAGAAATGGTACTTCTGGATCCTACACTTGCTTGCTATGTCAAACACTCTGATACTAAATGTGCATGAAAGCACGTGAGTACAAGGCCGGGCATCGAGTAAGCACTCAACAAGTCTTTGTTGAACAAAGCACTTGTGTTTGTAATATTACCATCTGATTTCAGTTCAGTATTTACAGGTTGCTTAAAACTTCCTACATGAAAAAAAGATACCAGCTAAACCAAGTATGTTTCAGACTGAAAATCATTAACTTAGAGTGGTGACACTTCTATTCCAGGTGTTCAAACTTTACAAGGCATCAGGATTACTGGGAAGACTCACTGAAACACTGATTGCTGAGTCCCACTTCCTGAGTTTCTAGAGTGGAACTCAAAAACTGATTTTCAAGGAAGTTCCCAGTTGAAGGTGATGCCATGGTCTGGAGCCTACATTTTAATAACTATTGGCCTATACCTATAGGGGTACCTACCTAGAGAAAGTCAAGTACTATTCTCTCTAATCTAAAGCTTTTCTTATTCATATATAGACAATATATATACACACACATGCATACATTCATATGTTCGATCCCTGTGTCAGGAAGTTTCCCCGGAGAAGAGAATGGCAACCCACTCCAGCATTCTTGCCTGGAGAATTCCATGGACAGAGGAGTCTGGCAGGCTATAGCCCATGGGGCTGCAAAGAATCAGACACAACTGAGGGACTAACACACACACACACATATGTAATAGTATACATACATATAATAAATTAATTTATGATACTATAAAATAAGGTATGATTATCTTAAGATATAAATAAAATACAATAATAGGTCTATAACAATCTTATCTTAGTATTCTCCTTAAATTACAAGTTAATAAAACTGAAAAGTAATAATAGCTGCCAACTACTGAATATTTATTATATGCAGGGCACTATAGTATAACTGCATAAGACACATTATTTATTTTACTCTTCCCAACTACTCTGTAAGGTAACCACTATTACTCCTATTTGACATAGATTAAGTTGAGCCTCAGAGAAGTTAAATGACCCAGCCATTTAGAGAGTGATGAGACTAGAATTTGTACCCAAGTTGAATTCCAGAGTCCAGACTCTCAACATTGCTTTTATTGATACTTTTATTGCTTTTATTGATACTGAAATAACAGTGGGCTTCCCACCACGGCATCAATCCACAAACCTGACAACTGTTTACACTGTAAAGCACTGACAATCGTAGCCATCAAGTCCTCTAATTCAGGGGAAAGGCTCTAAAGGACTTGCTTCCTTTCACCTGAAATTAACCATTCACCCAGTAAGAAGACCAGAAGGAAGAAATTGAAGACATAACTGAAAGATTCAGGTACTGTTTTTCTTCTTGATCTCCCCAAATCACAAAACAAAGATTCCTATGCAATACATTCATTTCCTCCCTCAGTCCCAGTGGCATCATTTGCAAACACAATAAAGAAAATGACTAAACTGCACTTTGTGGGGAAATAGCATCCTTTAGTTTGGTTTTCCCTGGAGAGTGGGCAGTTATGGAAACTTTTGAAGTCTTCACATTTAAGGGATGGAAATGAAGACAGTTGGTTTTCAGTTGTCCAGAAAAAGTGTGCTGATGAGCTGATAAAAAAGAAATGAAGTAGCTCCAGTAGCAAGGATATGAAATGACATTGGCCCAGTCAAAAAGCCAATAAAATTTTAAAACAAAAAAACCAAAGACTGGAAAAATTGGGACAAGCTACTCTTTAAAAGGGAAAAGCAAAGTGTCATCTCTCTCTTTAAAGTTAATGACATTTCTCCAAAGAAGACATACGGATGGCTAACAAACACATGAAAAGATGCTCAACATCACTCATTATTAGAGAAATGCAAATCAAAACCACAATGAGGTACCACTTCACACCAGTCAGAACGGCTACGATCCAAAAATCTGCAAGCAATAAATGCTGGAGAGGGTGTGGAGAAAGGGAACCCTCCTACACTGTTGGTGGGAATGCAAACTAGTACAGCCACTATGGAGAACAGTGTGGAGATTCCTTAAAAATTGCAAATAGAACTACCTTATGACCCAGCAATCCCACTGCTGGGCATACACACCGAGGAAACCAGAATTGAAAGAGACACATGTACCCCAATGTTCATCGCAGCACTGTTTATAATAGCCAGGACATGGAAACAACCTAGATGTCCATCAGCAGATGAATGGATAAGAAAGCTGTGGTACATATACACAATGGAGTATTACTCAGCGGTTAAAAAGAATTCATTTGAATCAGTTCTGATGAGATGGATGAAACTGGAGCCGATTATACAGAGTGAAGTAAGCCAGAAAGAAAAACACCAATACAGTATACTAACACATATATATGGAATTTAGGAAGATGGCAATGACGACCCTGTATGCAAGACAGGGAAAGAGACACAGATGTGTATAACGGACTTTTGGACTCAGAGGGAGAGGGAGAGGGTGGGATGATTTGGGAGAATGACATTCTAACATGTATACTATCATGTGAATTGAATCGCCAGTCTATGTCTGACGCAGGATGCAGCATGCTTGGGGCTGGTGCATGGGGATGACCCAGAAAGATGTTATGGGGAGGGAGGTGGGAGGGGGGTTCATGTTTGGGAATGCATGTAAGAATTAAAGATTTTAAAATTTAAAAAATAAAAAACTAAAAATAAAAAAAAATAAATAAATAAAGTTAATGGCACACTCATCTTTCATACTTGTATAGTTTTATTTCAGTCTTAAAGAAGGAAAAAGTAAAAACATTAAAATACTAAATGGAGAGCAGAGCTTCTCATTTAAATAAATACATTTTGTTTTATTGTTTGGAAAAGTCTAACAAGCTGCAGAATACTAACTGAATTCTGTCATATTTTGAAAAAAGGAAATTCCAGCATATTTCCAGAAGTTAGCTTATATTAGTCTACTTAATTAATCTTGCATTATAAATTAAAAGAAAATATGCCAACACACTTAAAAAACTACACATCAAAGACTGCCTGTCTGGTGTGTTCATGCAGAAATTTTCCTCCTTTTTGTCTGAAATGTGAGGCTATTAGCCACATTAACCTAAATGGCACTGTTGCCTCAGTCTACATGGAGATTATTCTGCTGCTTGGCTGAGGATATCAACGCAGGTGGCATTGATCTTATACGTTTATTTGGAGCTGAGAAACCCAATATCTATTTGGCACCAGCATCCACGCATTGCTTAGGATTAAACCTTAAATTCTTCCTTGATGCCTTTTTCTCATACTCTACTTTTAATGGGCAAATCCCATCAGATCTAGCTTTAAAATATAACTCAAATTCAACCCCTTTTCTTCACCTCCACCACTTCCACCACAGTTCAAAGCTACTAGCATCTTTCATTTAGACTGTTGAATAAATCTCTTCCTGCCTCTGAATATTCTGCAGAGTGATCAAAGTGATTCTTTTAAACTCTAAGTCTGATAGTGTCATGACACTGCGCAAACCCTCCAATGGTGGCGCACTTCACTTTGAACAAAATCCAAATTCATTCTGACCCCAGCTCATCTCACAGACCACAATTCTTACCTCTCAAGTCCTCTGTATCTATGGCAGCAAAATGCTACCCAGCAATCACTGGACTCTTGCTCCATTCCATCCTCTTCTCTCCTAGACAATCACATCACACCTTCTTTCCTCAAAGCTCCAAAAGTCCATTCCCACTCCCAGATGACAGCTTCGCTCCATACTGTACTGAGAAAACAGTAGCAATTAAAAGTCTTAACTCCTAGAATATAAATTAAGATAGCTATCTTATCACAACTGAAGACTACATATTAAAAACCTGAGACACATTTAAGATCCCAAATTCATAAACAACATATTCAATAGTAAAATAAGCATGCTAAGTTCCCAACAGATTTCCAGAGTTAGATTGGAAAACATGCAGAACCATATCCAGGGCCATGCTAAGAAACACTTAGCGTTCTTAGAAAGAGATGCCATTCAAATTAAGTGATTAGCACCTAGGTAACTAAATGGTAAGAAAGAGTTACTCCTACATGGAGGATCAGATAGTCACTGGCCCTCAAGCACTGTCATCCCCACAAGCAGTTTGCTCTTAAATAATTTAGATCTTCAAACAGACATGGTCATTTTACAGAAACCCAAGTCAGAAATAACTGTTTACTATTATGACAACACAAGCAGCAGGACCATTTCATGCCAAACTAATGACTTCAGGACATGCAAAGCACGACTCCTCTGTATAAATCCACTTCAGAGCAGGGGTCAAAACCATTAAATGAATGTTAAACTGGAGTCCCTGGGCCCAGAGTACCCCATGGCTCCAGAGGACTAAGATTTGCAAGAAAAATACTAAACACAGAGATAAGTGTAAACAGTCTACAAGATTCTTTATACAAATGACTTTTTGTCTGAAATCAAAACACCCAAAATCAGAACTTTGTTACTTTTAAATGAAAAATATCTTTAGAAAGACATTCAAGAATTACTTTTTAAAAAGAAAATCCTCTGAAGATGAAGTATGAAGGTATCACAGTTGATTGTAATAAGTTTTCTATTTTAAATGATCATTATAAAGACCTGGTCCCTCTAAAACATTTTCTTAAAAATTCAAGTTTAGAAATTTCTAGGAGCTTTAGTGTTAGTGTGATGGGTGATCATTTTCTTAAGATGTGTCCATTTGAAGGTTAAGTTAGAGGTGAGTGACCTAGATGCATGATGTCAACACACTACCACAGAAGAAAGGAAAGAGAGCAAGGTTCATTGAGCTTTAATTTTAAATTTAAATACATGGGACACTTTGTAATAAGCAAAGTTACCCTACACAGAAACTAGCTACCAAATCTTTTACCAAATCTTTTCTGTTCTCATTTGGCACACACTGTATTTCCAGCCACCTTTCAGGTAAGTGTAACTAAGCCCTAGCCACTGCAATGTGAGTGGAAGTACTGTATGCCACCCTTGCTGCTGCTGCTGCTAAGCCGCTTCAGTCGTGTCTGACTCTATGCAACCCCACAGATGGCAGCCCACCAGGCTCCCCCATTCCTGGGATTCTCCAGGCAAGAACCCACCGGAGTGGGTTGCCATTTCCTTCTCCAATGCATGAAAGTGAAAAGTGAAAGTGAAGTTGCTCAGTTGTGTCCGACTCTTTGCAACCCCATGGACTGCAGCCTACCAGGCTCCTCCATCCATGGGATTTTCCAGGCAATTAGGCTTTAGTATATAAAGACATCTCCCCAGGCAATGCCAGCTTGATGTGGATGGGTATGAAGCCTTAGAGGAAAGATTAAGGTGGCAGAGCTGCAGATGGAAGGAGCCCTGGATTGTTATTTTAAAGACAGATGTCTTTTAAAAGGGAACCAACTTTAGATGATAAAATAAACCATTTTTAAGGCTTTTTGTTATGGTAGCTCCTATCGTCTTAATAAACATCCTATCTTAGTTCTTAATGATAAGACTCAATGAATAATTAAGTTACTAATAACTGTTTAAGGTAAGAAACTGTACACCAATCTCCAATATTCATTATCTTCTGTGTTTAAATCCAACAGGCTGGCAAAAGTTGTAAGTGGATTAATACCAGAGTCTCCTTTTCAATATCTAAAGCTTTCTATGGACGAAACACCAAAGACGTCCATAAATAAGATAAAACAAAGATTTTGGTGGCTATTGCTACCACTGAATAAAAGACTTATGGTCTTTTCTACTCTAATCTAGCTTCACCCTACATCAACCATGGAGAAGAGCAAAAGGATCAGAAAGAGCAGGGGAAGAAAAGTAAAACAAAACAAAAAAGAAGTAAAAGAGCTACAAAGAACAGAAAAGAGCCCTTGAAACATGGGTCAGATCTGGGCAGGGAGAGGGGAGAAGCTTCAGATTCAACATAAAATTGAAATTCTCATGTTGCCTAGATAAGACTTTTAAAGCTTGGAAGTATCTTAATGATCAAAATTAGGAAAGGGGGAACAAAAAAGATGGGACAAACAGAAAACAAACAGCAATATAACAGATATACCTCTAACCACAATAATCATATTAAAAGTAAAGGATCTAAACACCCTTATTAAAAAGCAAAGACTGTCATATTGGACAAAAGAACTCAACTACATACCACTTGTAAGAAATATACTTTAGCAAATTAACAACATCAGGAATGAGAAAAGTGACATCATTAGAAATTTAACAGCAATTAAAATAATAATAAGGAAATGTTACAAGCAATTTTATGCCATCAAATTAAAACATAGGTAAAAAGGGTAAATTCCATGAAACATACAAATTAGCAAAGTTCACTCAAGGAAAAAAAGATAACCTGAATAATCCTATATCTATATCAAAAGTTGAATTTTGTAGTTTAAAAACTACAAAGTAAACTACTGGCCCAGAAGCTTTCACTGGTGAATTCTACAAACATTAAGAGGAGTGATATAAATTCAACAGAAATTCTTTCAGAAAAGGTATTCAGATTGAAAACAGAGTAAACTGCTGTTATTTGATTTGTAAATAACAAGACCATATATATAGAAAATCCAATTGAACCTATAAAAAAATCCACTAGAACTAATAAGTAAATTTTATAAGTCTGTAAGAAACAAAATCAATATACCCCCCAAAATTATATTTCTATGTAGCAACAAAAACAAATTTTAATATAATTCATAATGGCATCAAAATATATAAAGTACTTGGGGATAATCTAACAAAGAATATACAAGATTTATACATAGAAAACTATAGAACATTGCTGAGGAAAATTGAAGGTAAAAATTATCTACATAATTGGAGAAATATACTATGCCCATTGTTGGAAGACTCAATATTATGAAGATGTCAATTCTCCCCAAATTGATCTGTATGATCAATGTAATCCCAAACAATTTCCCAATAGACTTTTTTGTTAGAAATTGACAAGTTTTATTCTGAAAGTCATATCAAAATGCAACTTTTTAAAAGAACAAAATTAGAGGACTAATCTCAAGTTTCATGACTTAATATAATAAGTTCCAGTGATCAAAACAGGGTGCTTTGGGCACAAAAATAGATCAATGGAATGCAATACAGAATCAAGAAACAGATCCACACATATATGGATGGTTAATTTTTTACAAAAGTACAAAGACAATTCAATGAAGAAAGAATAGTCTTTCAATAAATGGTGCTTGTAAGAATTGGATATCCATACACAACAATAAAATTTAAAAGCTTTCATTTACACCTCAAACCACAAACAAAAAGTAACTCAACTGAATCATGTCCTAAATGTAAAACCTAAAATGAAAACATCAAGATGAAAATAGGAGAAAATAGACGATCTTAGATTGGTATACATTTCTCAGATAAAACACCAAAAGAATGTTTCATGAAACAAAACTCATAAAATGGACTTCATCAAAAATTTAAAACTTCTTTCTTTTGAAAGACACCATTAAGAAAACAGAAATGAGCAAAAGGAAGCTTCACAAAATTGTATATAAACAAAGTACTTAATATTAAAGAGGTACAAGATTATAGACTAACTTCTCAATAGCTTAAAACTAAGATCCAATAAGAAAGTAAGACCAAATAGGAAGAGGAGTATGTCAAGGTTGTATATTGTCATTCTGCTTATTTAACTTTTATGCAGAGTACATCATGAGAAATGCTGGGCTGGATGAAGCACAAGCTGGAATCAAGATTGCTGGGAAAAATACCAATAACCTCAGATATGCAGATGACACCACACTTCTGGTAGAAAATGAAGAGGAACTAAAAAGCCTCTTGATGAAAGTGAAAGAGTAGAGTGAAAAAGTTGGCTTAAAACTCAACATTCAGAAAATGAAGATCATGGCATCTGGTCCCATCACTTCATGGAAAATAGATGGGGAAACAGTGGAAACAGTGTCAGACTTTATTTTTTGGGGCTCCAAAATCACTGCAGATGGTGACTGCAGCCATGAAATTAAAAGACACTTACTCCTTGGAAGGAAAGTTATGACCAACCCAGATAGCATATTCAAAAGCAGAGACATTACTTTGCCAACAAAGGTCCATCTAGTCAAGGCTATGGTTTTTCCAGTAGTCATGTATGGATGTGAGAGTTGGACTGTGAAGAAAGCTAAGCACCGAAGAATTGATGTTTTTGAACTGTGGTGTTGGAGAAGACTGTTGAGAGTCCCTTGGACTGCAAGGAGATCCAACCAGTCCATTCTAAAGGAGATCGGTCTTGGGTGTTCTTTGAAAGGAATGATGCTAAAGCTGAAACTCCAGTACTTTGGCCACCTCATGCAAAGAGTTGACTCATTGGAAAAGACTCTGATGCTGGGAGGGATTGGGGGCAGGAGGAGAAGGCGACGACCGAGGATGAGATGGCTGGATGGCATCGCTGACTCGATGGACATGACTTTGAGTGAACTCCGGGAGTTGGTGATGGACAGGGAGGCCTGTAGTGCTGCAATTCATGGGGTCACAAAGAGTCGGACACGACTGAGTGACTGAACTGAACTGAACTGAAGACCCAATAGAAGCGATAGACCAGTGAAAGGACATCTTCGATAAGGTAAAGCAAATTAGCTTACCCAAATCATTACTTAGTAAAAAAATATCTTTCAAAAATAATACTGAAATAGATATTATCGGGTTGGGGGGGGGAAGCTAAGAAAGTTTGTTATTATCTAATCTTTACTTATGAAAGTTCTAACAGATGTATTCCGAGCAACAGGAAAGCAATCCTGAGATGCAAGAAAAACTGAAGAGCAGAGAAATCAATATGTGGGTAATTCTAAACAACCATAGAGTATAATACAATTAGTGGCAGCAGTAGTAGCGATAATAACTCAATAATAATAATATCTTGTGAGGTTTTTCTAATGCAAGATATAATAGAAAATAAAACCATAACATATACGTTGATAGAGGGTGTATGGAGTTAACATATTCTAAGGTTTTTGTGTTTCTTGGCAGGAGGGTAAAGGTGTTGATTAATTTTAAACCTTGACAAGTATGCATGTGGTATTTCTAGATAATCACTAAAATAACAGAAAGAGAGTAGTTAACTTGCAAACAAATAGAATAAAAACAGAATTAGAAAAAACAATTTACCTAAAAGCAGGGATGTGGTGAAATGGGAGCAAACAGCAAAGGATATGATGGTAAGATGTAAATCCAACTGTAGAAATGATCACCTAAAATTTAAATTGACTAAATACTCTATTTTAGAGGACAATATTATCAAACTGGATGATAAAAATTAACCTGTAAGACATTTTCAAGAAACACCTAAAATATAAAAAGAGAAAGACAGAAAATAAAAGAACGAAAAACTGAACACCCTGCAAAACAAAAGGAAAGTGAAAGTGAAAGTCACTCAGTCGTGTCTGACTCTTTGCAGTGCAAAGGACTGTATAGTCCATGGAATTCTCCAGGCCAGAATACTGGAGTGGATAGAGTTTCCCTTCTCTAGGGGATCTTCCCAACCCAGGGATCGAACCCATTGCAGGCGGATTCTTTACCAGCTGAGCTACAAGGGAAGCCCAACAAAAGGAAAGCTGGAGTTTTATATTTAAAAACCTTACTATTTTTAGTTTTTTGAGAAAAGTATATGCTGTCCTCTATAGTGACTATATCAATTTACATTCCCGCCAACAGTGTACTAGAGTTCCCTTTTCTCCACATCCTTGCCAACAAATTCTATTTGTATTCTTTTTTTTTAATAATGTTGAGCTGTAAGCATTGCTTATATATATTAATCTCATATCAGTCATGTCATTTGCTAATACTTTCCTCCATCTAGTAGGCTGTCGTTTCATTTTGTTGTCATTTGCAGCATTATTTACAATAATCAGGATATGGGAACAATCTAAATGTTCATCAA
This sequence comes from Ovis aries, assembly GCF_016772045.2. Lineage (NCBI taxonomy): Eukaryota > Metazoa > Chordata > Mammalia > Artiodactyla > Bovidae > Ovis > Ovis aries. Next base: position 20,236,328 of record NC_056063.1, on the reverse strand, counting down.
TTGATGAATGGATAAAGAAATTGTTGTTTATATATACTCTGAACTACTATTCTGCAGTAAAAAAGAATGCTACTTTGCTATTCGTGACAACATGGATGGACCCTGACGGTATTGTGCTAAGTGAAACAAGTAGACAAAGAAAGATAATACATACAATCTCAATTATATGTGGAATCTAAAACCTCAATTTAAAATAAAAGCAAAAAATTAAGAATAAATAAAAAGGTGATAAAAAATGTGTACTAAAAGAAAAGAAATATAAACTGCTAGAAAATCATTGGAGGCAATAAAAAGGAAAACACTTTATAGTAAAACCACCTATAGGACACAAATAAAAGCTATACTCAAGGCAGAATATATAGCTTTGAATGTCTTGAGTTGTTTTAAAAAGCAGAAAATATAAAGGAACTTTGTATTAGTACATAAGAAAGTAAAATTAACAAAAATAAGCTGGGAAGATAGCATTTATAAAGATAAAAGGTAAAATTCATAAAATGATAAACAACAACAAAAATAAAAGAAAGGAGAATTAAACGCAAAAGTGGATTCATTGAAAAGACCAGTAAAATAAAGAAAATGTTATCTAAGCCTGATAAAGTAAAAACAAAAAGTACAAAGTAAATACAATTTAAAAATGAGAAAAGAAAAATGACCATTGAGTCAGGAAAGATTGAAGAATGACATAAGAACAATAAATGTAACCCTGTGACAAAAGATTTGAAAACTCATAACACAACACTGTAAATCAACAATACTCCAATAAAAAAATTTTGTTAAATATTTGAAAGCCCAAAAGAATGAATTATTTCCTAGCAGATTATCAATCACAAAACCAACTCAATAAGAAGTAGACAATTTTAATCAATTACCAAATAATCCATAAGATAGTTAAGAATGTATCATTTAAAAAGACACCAGGACCATATGCTTCATAACTGACCTTAATTTGGCTTTTAAATAACAGAAAATTCCTATATTGTTTAAAATAAGCCATTAAAATATATATAAAGCTCCCTAATGATGTTAACTTTTCATGCCCAAATTTAATAAAAATAGAATATACAACTGCAAGCCAGTTTGGCTTATTTCTGTAAAAACAGTAACTGTAAATAAAATATTGACAAAGAGAATCTGTCAATATATCAAAGGATGTGTATATCTCAAGAATAATAAAGTGCTTAATATCAGGAAATGTATCCATTGAAACCAGTACAGCAAAAATGTGAAAGATGTCTTACAACAGATACTTTAAAAGGCATTTGACAAAATTCAACAGTCAGTTCTAATTAAAAATAGCACTACAAAAAAACTTATGAAACCAATAACAAAATTTTCCAAAAACTAGCAGTAAATTCTAAAATCAAAATCAAAGATGACCCATTTCACATAAATGATAACACTTGTATAGTATTATAGTAGATACTGAAGCAAATGAAATAGCAGGCAAAAAACATTGGAAAAAGCAAAAACTCTCTTTCACTGATTACATAATTGTACAGTTTTATACACAGAAAACAAAAAATTCTAATACAAAACATTCTAAGGATAATAAAACAATTTGTTCTAGTTTTGGATTAAAAACAAATATTTTTAATTAAAAGCTTTTTTTAAAAATATGAATTTATTTATTTTATTGGAGGCTAATTACTTTACAATATTGTATTGGTTTTGCCATACATCAACATGAATCCACCATGGGTATACACGTGTTTCCCATCCTGAACCCTCTCCCACCTCCCTCCCCATACCATCCCTCTGGGTCATCCCAGTGCACCAGCCCCAAGCATCCTGTATCATGCATCGAGCCTGGTCTGGCGATTCATTTCACATATGATATCATACATGTTTCAACGCCATTCTCCCAAATCATCCCACACTTGCCCTCTCCCACAGAGTCCAAAAGACTGTTCTATACATTTGTGTCTCTTTTGCTATCTCGCATACAGGGTCATCATTCAGTTCAGTACAGTCACTCAGTTGTGTCCGACTCTTTGCAACCCCATGAATCACAGCACACCAGGCCTCCCTGTCCATCATCAACTCCCAGAGTTCACTCAGACTCACGGCCATCCAGTCAGTGATGCCATCCAGCCATCTCAACCTCTGTTGTCCCGTTTTCCTCCTGCCCCCAATCCCTCCCAGCATCAGTGTCTTTTCCCATGAGTCAACTCTTTGCATGAGGTGTCCAAAGTACTGGAGTTTCAGCTTCAGCATCATTCCCTCCAAAGAATCCCTTCCTAAATTCCATATATATGCATTAGTATACTGCATTGGTGTTTTTCTTTCTCGCTTACTTCACTCTGTATAATAGGCTCCAGTTTCATCCACCTCATTAGAACTGAGTCAAATGTATTCTTTTTCATGGCTGAGTAATACTCCATTGTGTATATGTACCACAGCTTTCTTATCCATTCGTCTGCTGATGGACATCTAGGTTGCTTCCATGTCCTCACTATTATAAACACTGCTGCAATGAAAATTGGAGTATACTTGTCTCTTTCAATTCTGGTTTCCTCAGTGTGTATGCCCAGTAGTGGGATTGCTGGGTCATATGGCAGTTCTATTTGCAGTTTTTAAAGGAATCTCCACACTGTTCTCCATAGTGGCTGAACTAGTTTGCATTCTCACCAACAGTGTAAGAGGGTTCCCTTTTCTCCACACCCTCTCCAGCATTTGTTGCTTGTAGACTTTTGGATCACAGCCATTCTGACTGGCGTGAAATGGTACCTTATTGTGGTCTTGATTTGCATTTCTCTGATAATGAGTGATGTTGAGCATCTTTTCATGTGTTTGTTAGCCATCTGTATGTCTTCTTTGGAGAAATGTCTGTTTCGTTCTTTGGCCCATTTTTTGATTGGGTCATTTATTTCTCTGGAATTGAGCTGCAGGAGTTGCTTGTATATTTTTGAGATTAATTCTTTGTCAGTTGCTTCATTTGCTATTATTTTCTCCCATTCTGAAGGCTGTCTTTTCACTTTGCTTATAGTTTCCTTTGTTGTGCAGAAGCTTTTAATTTTAATTAGGTCCCCATTTGTTTATTTTTGCTTTTATTTCCAGTATTCTGAGAGGTGGATCATAGAAGATCCTGCTGTGATTTATGTCGGAGAGTGTTTTGCCTATGTTTTCCTCTAGGAGTTTTATAGTTTCTGGTCTTACATTTAGATCTTTAATCCATTTTGAGTTTATTTTTGTGAATGGTGTTAGAAAGTGATCTAGTTTCATTCTTTTACAAGTGGTTGACCAGTTTTCCCAGTACCACTTGTTAAAGAGATTGTCTTTAATCCATTGTATATTCTTGCCTCCTTTGTCAAAGATAAGGTGTCCATAGGTGTGTGGATTTATCTCTGGGTTTTCTATTTTGTTCCATTGATCTATATTTCTGTCTTTGTGCCAGTACCATACTGTCTTAATGACTGTGGCTTTGTAGTAGAGCCTGAAGTCAGGCAGGTTGATTCCTCCAGTTCCATTCTTCTTTCTCAAGATTTCTTTGGCTAGTCGAGGTTTTTTGTATTTGCAGACAAATTGTGAAATTACTTGTTCTAGCTCGGTGAAAAATACTGTTGGTAGCTTGATAGGGATTGCATAGAATCTATAGATTGCTTTGGGTATTATACTCATTTTCACTATATTGATTCTTCCAATCCATGAGCACGGTATATTTCTCCATCTATAAGTGTCCTCTTTGATTTCTTTCACCAGTGTTTTATAGTTTTCTATATATAGGTCTTTAGTTTCTTTAGGTAGATATATTCCTAAGTATTTTATTCTTTTCATTGCAATGGTAAATGGAATTGTTTCTTTAATTTCTTTCTATTTTTTTATTATTAGTGTATAGGAATGCAAGGGATTTCTGTGTGTGGATTTTATATCCTGCAACTTTACTATATTCATTGATTAGCTCTAATAATTTTCTGGTGGAGTCTTTAGGGTTTTCTATGTAGAGGATCATGTCATCTGAAAACAGTGAGAGTTTTACTTCTTCTTTTCCAATTTGGATTCCTTTTATTTCTTTTTCTGCTCTGATTGCTGTGGCCAAAACTTCCAAAACTATGTTGAACAGTAGTGGTGAAAGTGGGCACCACTGTCTTGTTCCTGACTTTAGGGGAAATGCTTTCCATTTTTCACCATTGAAGATAATGTTTGCTGTGGGTTTGTCATATATAGCTTTTATTATGTTGAGGTTATGTTCCTTCTAATCCTGATTTCTGGAGAGTTTTTATCATAAATGGATGTTGAATTTTGTCAAAGGTTTTCTCTGCATCTATTGAGATAATCATATGGCTTTTATTTTTCAATTTGTTAATGTGGTGTGTTACACTGATTGATTTGCAGATATTGAAGAATCCTTGCATCCGTGGGATAAAGCCCACTTGGTCATGATGTATCATCTTTTTTAATGTGTTGTTGGATTCTGATTGCTAGAATTTTGTTAAGGATTTTTGCATCTATGTTCATCAGTGATATTGGCCTGTAGTTTTCTTTTTTTGTGGCATCTTTGTCAGGTTTTGGTATTAGGGTGATGGTGGCCTCATAGAATGAGTTTGGAAGTTTACCTTCCTCTGCAATCTTCTGGAAGAGTTTGAATAGGGTAGGTGTTAGCTCTTCTCTAAATTTTTGGTAGAATTCTAACAGCTTTTTACTAACAATTAACATCAAGAAATGAAAAGTCCAATCTTTTCACAATAGTGACAAAAACCATAAAATACTTTTAAGTAACTTAATTAAAAAGTCACAGGATAATAGAATCTTATTAAAATATGTAATTGTGAAAATATGAAGATGCATTCCATCTCTTATAAGGGAATAACAGAAAAATGTGTTATCCAAAAATTAATCTACAAGTTAAATGCAATTTCAATGAGTATCCCAATAAATTTTTAATTAGATACATGATTTTAAAGTTGTATGTGAAAAAATATATACTTAAGAAAAATATGAAAAAATGATATGAGAAGATTTGCCTTAACAATTATCAGAATATATTATAAAGTCATTATAATCCAATAGGAAGAAGTAAATGGAGCAGTAAAATATAGCAGATACTTCAGAAATAAATCCCAGTGTAGATTAGTTAATATATTATAAATGCGGTATATTTTTAATAGAAAAATTTTAGATTGTTTAATGACTGGTATTAATATCCTAATATTAGCATATGAGATACTAATATATCATACAAAAATAGATCAGATTTTTAGTTAGTAGAGGCAAGAAGTGGGAAGAGGGTGGAATTGGATGAAGGTGGTCAAAAGGTACAAACTTCCATATATAAAATAAATAATTACTAGCTATGTAATGTACAATACAATTAATATAATTAACACTGATGTATGTTACACATGAAAATTTTTATGAGAGTCAATCCTAAGAGCTCTCATCACAAGGGCAAAAAGATTATTTTTTAATTTTATATCTGTATGAGATGATGGATGCTCACTAATTTATTGTGACGGATGTTCACTAACTTATTTCATGGGGTATATAAGTCACATCATCATTCTATACCCTTAAACTTACACAGTGCTGTATGTCTATTATACCTCAATAAAACTGGAAGAAAAATGATTGGTACTAATATCCTAAATACATACCTGGAAGGAGATAAACATGAAAATCTGAGACTTCACAATTCAGTATTATCTAGAATTCATGACTTCTTAACTCTGACTAGAAATTCAGAAGCTAAAGTGTGATACATTTGACTAAATAAAAAAGAAAAACTTTTGTGTAACAACGAATCTCATATAGAAATACAATGGACTAAGAACAGATGTGGAAAAAATATTTGTAATACAGATGATAAAATTTTAAGTTAATAATATGCAAAAATATTTTACGAATAGAAAAGAAAGAAAGAGGTAACCAAATAAAATAGTAGGCAAAGATAACTCAGATAAATAAATCCTGTGGTAAGGTACAAATGAAAAGATATACAAATTCACAAGGAGAAACCATGAATATGCAAATTACAGTAAGTACATAATTATCACTTTATACCCATCAGAGTAACAAAAATTACAAAGAGCCACAATATCTATTGCTGGCTGGGATATAATGAAAAGGATTCTCTCACATATATTGCTGGTAGAAATATGAAGTGTTACATCCTTTGGCAAAAGCAATCTGGCATCATGTGTTATAATCAAAACACATACTCACAGACCCATCCAGCAATAATATTCATGGATATTCCAATAAAATAAAAGTATTTGTTTAAAAAGATGTATGTAAAAAGATATTGATTGCAGCATGGTTAGTCATGGTAGGGAAAAAAAAGAAGAACTAGAAAAAAAAGCAATGTTGACCAATAGGAGAATGACTTTTAAAAAATTCCTGTCGTTAAAAATAATGAGTTGGAGCTCTACCAGATGACTTGGAGGATTTTCAAATGTGATATTGTTTAGTGAGAAAAGCAAGATGTAGAAAAGCATATAATATATGATCCTACATCCATAAAAAAACACATAACAATATGATATTGTGCCTATGCATGTATATTATATATTGTAGAAGATTATATGAAGGATAGATAAAATGTGCAGGAAAGATCCATGTGATGCTGTTTTAGAGGCTACTTGGGAGGTAGAGAGGCTGTGGTGAAAGGAAGCAAGAGGATGAAGCAAAGAAAAAAGAAAAACTTACAGAGAGCACCTCATAATTTTAAAGGTTTGCACTTGACCAAATTATTTACATGTGGATACATATAGTTAAAATACATATTATTTAAAATACATTAGATTTAAAATATTTTAAGGAAAAAGATAAACATACCAATAAAAAAATATTTTCCTTCTTCAGTGATCAAAGAAATCAAAGCTAAAATAATGATAATCATTTTTCCCTGTAAGTCTAGAAAAGATTGATAAAGTTGGTAACTTCTACTGATTACGTACAGGTGAAGAAATAAACACTTGCAATGTTCTCTGAAAATGATTTGTTAGAACATTTCTGAATGATCCTTTGGCAATATTTAAGAAAACCTTTTAAATAACCACTGTATAATCATACATTCCAGTTGAGCTACTTCAAATCCTAAAAGATGATGCTATTAAAGTGCTACAGTCAATATGCCAGCAAATTTGGAAAACTCAGCAGTGGTCATGGGACTGGAAAAGGTGTTTTCATTCCAATCCCAAAGAAAGGCAATGGCAAAGAATGCTCGAACTACTGCACAATTGCATTCATCTCATACACTAGTAAAGTAATGCTCAAAGTTCTCCAAACCAGGCTTCGACAGTACACGAACCATAAACTTCCTGATGTTGAAGCTGAATTCAGAAAAAGCAAAGGAATCAGAGATCAAATTGCCAACATCCATTGGATCATCAAAAAAGCAGGAGAATTCCAGAAAAACTTCTGCTTTATTGACTATGCCAAAGCTTTTGACTGTGTGGATCACAATAAACTGTGGAAAATTTTGAAAGAGATGGGAATACCAGACCACCTGACCTGCCTCCTGAGAAACCTGTATGCAGGTCAGTAAGCAACAGTTAGAACTGGACGTGGAACAACAGATCGGTTTCAATTTGGGAAAGGAGTACATCAAGGCTGTATATTGTCACTGTGCTTATTTAACTTATATGCAGAGGACATCATTCGAAATGCCGGGCTGGATGGAACACAAGCTGGAATCAAGACTGCCGGGAGAAATATCAATAACCTCAGATATGCAGATGACACCATACTTACGGCAAAAAGTGAAGAAGAACTAAAGAGCCACTTGTTGAAAGTGAAAGAAGAGAGTAAAAAAGTTGGCTTAAAACTCAACATTCCAAAAACTAAGATCATGGCATCTGGCCTCAGCACTTCATGGCAAATAGATGGGGAAAAATGGAAACAGTGAGAGACTTTATTTTTAGGGGCTCCAAAATCACTGCAGATGTTGACTACAGCCGTGAAATCAAGAGACACTTGCTTCTTGGAAGAAAAGCTATGACCAACTAGACAGATACTAAAAAGCAGAGACATTACTTTGCCAACAAAGGTTCATCTAGTCAAGGCTTTGGTTTTTCCAGTAGTCATGTATGTATGGGAGAGTTGGACTATAGAGAAAGCTGAGTGCCAAGGGATTGATGGTTTTGAACTGTGATGTTGGAGAAAACTCTTGAGAGTCCCCTGGACTGCAAGGAGATCCAACCAGTCAATCCTAAAGGAAATCAGTCCTGAATATTCATTGGAAGGATTGATGCTGAAGCTGAAGCTCCAATACTTTGGCCACCTGATGCAAAGAATTGACTCATTGGGAAAGACCCTGATGCTGGGAAGGATTGAAGGCAGGAAGAGAAGGGGACAACAGAGGACAAGATGGTTGGATGGCATCACTGACTTGATGGACATGAGTTTGAGTAAGCTCCAGGAGTTGGTAATGGATAGGGAGGCCTGGTGTGCTGCAATCCATAGGGTCACAAAGAACTGGACACATCTGAGTGGCTGAACTGAACTGAATCATACAGAAATGTATGTAAAAAGTAATCACTGTCAGTAATGTTAAAAAATTGGAAGCAAGTTAAATAAATGAAATAAATACATATCTAAAGTACACTTCAAATATCATTAGCACTCAATAAATGTCCTAAGTAAGGAAGATTGGTTAATCAAGTTGTAGTCCAATTCAGAAGAGGAAAGAGATAATGAAATATTTAATAAACACTAGTAGCATCCTTGGAGAAGGAAATGGCAACCCACTCCAGTGTTCTTGCCTGGAGAATCCCAGGGACGGGGGAGCCAGGTGGGCTGCCGTCTCTGGGGTCACACAGAGTCGGACACGACTGAAGCGACTTAGCAGCAGCAGCAGCAGTAGCATCCTGGCATGGAAACAATGTGAGTTAAAAAAAATTACAGTGCAGACCCATATTCATGACATAGAAAGACATTAACACAGCACAAAGTATTATTCAATATTAAAGGTTAAATGAATTTGTAAAGCAGTATCCATCTTTGAAAAGATATTTGTAATTATATTTGTGTAGAAAAACGTCTGGAAATAAGTGAAACAAAAGGATAACACTGGTTATCTCTGAATTGTGGAAATATTTTTTGAGGTTCGTTTTTTAATCCATCTGTGTTTCCTAATTTTTCCACAATTAGAAAGTATTTCTGTATAATTTTTAAACTTTTCAAAAGCATGTAGGGTGGATAAGTATCTGGAATATGGATCCAGCTCCTTATTTTAATAACAACGTGACATTAGGTACTTAACTTTTTAAAAACATGTTTTTTCATCTGCTGATTAACTACATGGAAACAAAATAACCCACCCACTGGTGATTCCAAATCAATAGGTATTTACTCTCCTTAAATCCATGGGCAGAGGTGCAAGAGATGGCTGACATTTGCTCACACTAGCAAAATTTTTATGTTGCCCTAGTACATATTCGAAAGACTGGATCAGATACTGAAACTTGTGTGGTTATTTTCAAACATCTCATGACTTAAGAGAACAGGTGTTGGAGGAAACTGCTTCTACATATTCGCTAGGAAAGCATTCTCAGGTTTCTTTCCTAATCATGGAAAAGATGATACATTAATGTGACTATTACCTCTATTTTCTGAAAACAGCCAAGCAACCAGATGCATGAAACCCACATTCAGGAGAAATGAAGTCATTGGTAAGAGTCCCAAGAATTCTAGCAATTAAGCTATTAGAGTTACATAACATACAAGTTCCAACACGTTTTCCCAGGTCCACCATGTACCTAATAAAACTTCCTAGTTTTATTGACAATTCCAAATCCATATATCATAACCTTTGGACCAACTTCAACGAAACACAAAATGTCCCTCATGGGACTGTTTATGGATGCAATTGGTGCATGCTCAAAATTACTTCAGAAGACTAATGGAAATTTTTGACTCAAAGATGAAAAGTGAAAAGGAGGAGAGGACATTCAGTTCTGGAACCAAAAACCATGAAAAAACCGAAGAGCAAGAAGAGAGATTGATATCTCCTTTCTCTTCTGGAACAGCAAAGTGGGGAGGACAGTGAAATGTTGGAGGGAGCATATGTGTACATCCACCAGCCCAGCACCATTCTTGGAAAGGAGATGATGAGGATCACTGATCCCTCAGAGTTTCTTTAATATTGAGAATAAGTGAACTGTTTCATGAATAATAAGAGGGCTGAATGCTCAGGATGAGTTCAGGGTGAAGTCAAATAAAACTGCTGTGAGCCATCTAAAACTGAACTATCATCTCCCATTTGGGTTTTTCCAGTTCAGTTCAGTTGCTCAGTCATGTCCAGCTCCTGGCAACCCCATGGACCACAGCACGCCAGGCTTCTCTGTCCATCACCAACTCCTGAACCTTACTCAAACTCATGTCCATCAAGTCGGTGATGCCATCCAACCATCTCATCCTCTGTCATCCCCTTTTCCTTCCATCTTCAATCTTTCCCAGCATCCGGGTCTTTTCAGATGAGTCAATTCTTTGCATCAGGTGGCCAGAGTATTGGAGTTTCAGCTTCAGCATCAGTCCTTCCAATGAATATTCAGGACTGATTTCCTTTAGAATGGACTGGTTGGATCTCCTTGCAGTCCAAGGGACTCTCAAGTGAAGCATCAATCCCTCGGCATTCAGCTTTCTCTATAGTCCAACTCTCCCATACATACATGACTACTGGAAAAACCATATGGACCTTTGTTGGTAAAGTAATGTCTCTGCTTTTTAATATGCTGTCTAATTTGGTCATAGCTTTTCTTCCAAGAAGCAAGCGTCTCAATTTCATGGCTGCAGTCACCATCTGCAGTGATTTTGGAGCCCCTAAAAATAAAGTCTCTCACTGTTTCCATTGTCTCCCCATCTATTTGCCATGAAGTGATGGGACTGGATGCCATGATCTTAGTTTTCTGAATGTTGAGTTTTAAGCCAGCTTTTTCACTCTCTTCTTTCACTTTCACCAAGTGGCTCTTTAGTTCTTCTTCGCTTTCTGCCATAAGGGTGGTGTCATCTGCATATCTGACGTTATTGATATTTCTCCTGGCAATCTTGATTCCAGCTTGTGCTTCATCCAGCCCAGTGTGTCTTGTGATGTCCTCTGCATATAAGTTAAATAAGCATGGTGACAATATACAACCTGGACATACTCCTTTCTGGATTTGGGACCAGTCTGTTGTTCCATGTCCAGTTTTAACTGTTGCTTCTTGACCTGCATACAGGTTTCTCAGAAGGCAGATAAGGTGGTCTGGTATTCCCATCTCTTTCAGAATTTTCCACAGTTTGTTGTGATCCACACAGTCAAAGGCTTTGGCATAATCAATAAAGCAGAAGTAGATGTTTTTCTCGAAATCTATTGCTTTTTTGATGATCCAATGGATGTTGGCAATTTGATCTCTGGTTCCTCTGCCTTTTCTAAATACAGCTTCAACATCTGGACTTTTCCAATGGCCTCCAAATGGGTCTCACTGTTTCCACTCCAGCCTTCCGAAGGTCTATGTTCATATGGCAAGTAAGGGTGGTCTTTTAAAAACAAAAAATATCAGATCATGTCTCTCCTTAATAGCTTCTCTTTGCACTTGGACTAAAATCCAAAGTCCTCACTGGGACCAAGAGAGTAATTAAAAGTTTTAGTTTTTTGGTGACAATCCTAGTTTATGGCTAATAAAGTGGTCCCCCATATTCCTAGGGTTCATGCCCTCACTTGATCCAGGTCTCTTATCAAACATCATTTTCTCACAGAGATCTTCCTTGATATTGGTATTAAAAAATGACTCTGTCTCCTCTCCCTGCCTTACTTTTCTCTTTCCAAATGCCTTGTCACTACTTAACGTTATGTCACATTTCAATTCCTCACATGTACTGTCAGACTGGAATTGTGCTCTGAAAGGGCAGCACTTTGTTGTCTTCACTGAACCCTGCCACCTCTGACGGTCTTGCCTGGCAGTGGCTTAGGAAAATCCCGATGAATGAGTGAATGAGTGTTAGCCTCTGGCTCACTAATATTTATTCACTCCAAGTTTGACCATCACTTGAACTAGTGATTTGTAGATGATAACAAGCCTGATGGTGATGAGTACTACTTTTAACCCTGCCAAACCATATTTCCATTTTCTTCTGATTGCTGTCCTACCTGCTAGGTGTATTGAACATTATCAGTGGGCAATGTCTTGAAGATAAACTCCAAGTATGGATTCTCAACAGTCAAGATTCTCTAAGAAGAACTTCCTCCAGCCTCATGGCACAGACCCGAGGGTCCTTGTCTGCCTTTGAACTTTATCTCTGTGTATGTGTAATCAGAGATGACAAAGAGACTAAGAGTAAACGTGATTTTGCACTTTCTACGAAAATGTCCTGAAAAACACACAAACACACAAAGAGAAGTCACAAAAATCCCAGCACATCTGACTTCTACTGGAGCAAGCCAAGCATTCTCATCTTTAGAGTGAGGTAATTCCAGTACCTTGAGTTTAAGGAACAGGTCTATGTTCATACAACTAAGAAGTGGTAGTACCCAGACTTAGAGATACCATCTCTCTAACACCAAAATCTATGCTACCTTCTTTAAAAACAACAACAAAAAAAGAGGATGCCAGTCTTTAAAGGAAAATGGACTTTCCTATCAACTTTTTAAAAAACTTTTATTGAAGTATAATTATTTTATAATGTTGTGTCAGTTTCTGTTGTACAGCAAAGTGAATCAGCTACATGTATGTATATGTATCTCCTCTTTTTTGGATTTCCCATTTAAATCACCACAGAGCACTGAGTAGAGTTCCCTGTGCTATGCAGTTAGGTCCTCATTTCTTTCTTTTTTTCTCTCTCTCTTTTTTTTTCGGCTTTTTAGTTCCTCTTCACTTTCTGCCATAAGGGTGGTGTCATCTGCATATCTGAGGTTATTGATATTTCTCCCAGCAATCTTTATTTTTTTATTTTTTTTACCAGTTCTTTCTTTGTTTTTTTTTTTAAATTTTAAAATCTTTAATTCTTACATGCATTCCCAAACATGAACCCCCCTCCCACCTCCCCTCCCCATAACATCTCTGTGGGTCATCCCCATGCACCAGCCCCAAGCATGCTGTATCCTGCGTCAGACATAGACTGGCGATTCAATTCTTACATGATAGTATACATGTTAGAATGCCATTCTCCCAAATCATCCCACCCTCTCCCTCTCCCTCTGAGTCCAAAAGTCCGTTATACACATCTGTGTCTTTTTTCCTGTCTTGCATACAGGGTCGTCATTGCCATCTTTCTAAATTCCATATATATGTGTTAGTATACTGTATTGGTGTTTTTCTTTCTGGCTCACTTCACTCTGTATAATCGGCTCCAGTTTCATCCATCTCATCAGAACTGATTCAAATGAATTCTTTTTAACGGCTGAGTAATACTCCATTGTGTATATGTACCACAGCTTTCTTATCCATTCATCTGCTGATGGACATCTAGGTTGTTTCCATGTCCTGGCTATTATAAACAGTGCTGCGATGAACATTGGGGTACATGTGTCTCTGTCAATTCTGGTTTCCTCAGTGTGTATGCCCAGCAGTGGGATTGCTGGGTCATAAGGTAGTTCTATTTGCAATTTCTTAAGGAATCTCCACACTGTTCTCCATAGTGGCTGTACTAGTTTGCATTCCCACCAACAGTGTAGGAGGGTTCCCTTTTCTCCACACCCTCTCCAGCATTTATTGCTTGCAGATTTCTGTTTTATACACAGTAGTGTGTATATATATCAGTCCCAATCTCCCAGTTCATCCCAACTCTCTCCTCCCCTCTTGGAATCCATGTTTATTCTCTACATCTGTGTCTCTGTTTCTACTTTGCAAGTAGGTTCATCTGTACCTTTTTTCTAGATTCCACATATATGCATTAATATACAATATACTTTTCATGTATGAGCCCATATCTCAAAGGGGATCCACTTTGCTGAACAAATGATCTGAAAACATATTCTTGACTGGACAGTAAATAGTTGTCAACAAAGGCTCAATGACCCAAACTCCAACAAAACCCATCAACCAGCTCAATTTCCTAAGCTTTGAAAACAGGCTATAAATGGAGATGCTCCAAACACCCAGCAGCCCCAGAAATGAGAGGCAAGCTCTGCCCTTTACATTTTTACCAACAAATGGTGGCTCATGAATAATTACACCAGAGGCAAAATTTGGCCTTGGGTTCAACTCTCAGGGATCCAACAGCAAGGCACCTGTGGGGAGAAACTCCATTCCTGGACCTGAGGGGGTGGAGTTAGTGAACTGCTCCCCAAAGTTCCTGGTTCTTCACTCTGTCTCAAAGCAAAGCAGGCATGCAGAATCTGGGATCACGGGATCAGGGCCAGCAGGCCCCTGCACCCAGAATGGTAAGCCCTGGACTATATTCAGCTTTATGAGACTTCCCGCAGCGGGAGGGAACGTGTTCCACTCTTCTGTGTCTTTCTCTTGAAAAGCATCAATCTGGGGACTGTACTAACCCTTGCCTGGGGGGGTGGCTGTGCAAACACTCTGGCTCATGGAGTTCTTCCTGCTCCCACTCCTTTCCTTTATCTCAGGGCTTCATTCTACCTCCAGTTTTAGGTCTGGTACTGTTCACGGGTCTGAAAAACTGCCTCAGGGGGTGGTTCTCTGGAGGGTCTCCATGATACCCTGCAGACCCCTGAGTGGATGGAGGGGGGCCGCTCCTGAGAGGATGAACCAGGACATCTGGGACCATCCCACCCCAGGGCCAACCTGTGTGGAAAGCCCACCCTCTCTGCTGGGGTCTCCAAGGCTTTTCATGCTGCTCTTGGGGATGGGAGGGTGGGTGTTGAGACAGGAAGCGGGTGTTAAAAGAGCTGTTTCCTAGAGCTGAGGTGCGTGTGCCTAATATCAGGAACTGAACAGCTCTCGCTGGTGTGTTTCCAGGAGAGGGAACAACAGAGGCTAAGGAAGTGCCCCCAGGCCTGACCAGGGGTGGCAGGGCTGAGACCAGCACTTCCTCCAGGTGATTCTCACAGGACCGAAATGACACACTGGGATGAAAATCAGTCTACAGAACATTGTGCCATGCGTTAATACAGTGAACTGGTTGACCTGAGTCTTTTCTTTGCCATACCCAACACTGTGTTCTGACACAGAGGAGACATTGAAAAAATATTTACTGAATAAACACAGAATAGGTGAAAGAAGGGTGAGGGTCAGAGTTGGGAACAAGAATTTGAGGATCTCAGATTTAGGCCTGTGTGGTTCAGATGGTAAAGAGTCTGCCTGCAGTGCAGGAGACCTGGGTTCAGTCTCTGGGTTGGGAAGATTCTCCTGGAGGAGGGCATGGCCACTCTTTCCCATATTCTTGCCTGGAGAATCCATGGACAAAGGAGCCTGGCAGGCTACAGTCCATGGGGTAGCCAAGGGTCAGACACAACTGAGCAACTAATACTTCCACTTCACTTTCAGCTTCAGGCTTGTGTAGGGTGGGGCCTCAGTTCCAACAACCCATCTCTGGACAACTTCAAGCCTTCTCTCAGACCCTGAAAGGGTATTTATTATCAAACCCAAACTCCCCAGTTGCTACAGTAAGTTTACAAAATAAAAGGTAACTGAAACAATAGCTACCTGTCAGATTCCCCTGTTTAATAGCTCGAGGTATTTCCCCTGTTTTCGTGGGAGACAAGACAGCGACTGAACCTACGTTCCACTACTGCTCAAGCCCGCACACCCTAGAGCCTCTGCTCCATAACAAGAGGAGCCACTGCAACGAGAAACCTGCCCACTGAAACTAGACAGGAGCCCCCGTTCTCCACAACTGCAGAAGGCCCAAGCAGCACCAAAAACCCAGCACAGCCACAAAATAAATAAACAAATCTTTTTTAAAAGAACAATGCAATATTATTAACTATAGTCACCATTAGACCCCCAGAGCTTATTCAACTCATAGTTGAAAATTTAAACCCTTATGCCAACATCTTCCCATTTGACACCCCCAGCCCCTGGCAACAACTCTTCTACTCCCTGGTTCTACTTTTGGTACTGGACTTTTTTAGTTCCTCATATTTTTATGTTGTATGTACTGATCAAGATTCAACCACTGGGGGCACGAAGGCCAGGTTCTCCCCCTGAGCCTTGTCCATCGGCCTAGCAGCCAGTCCACAAGAGCCTGGGTTCAAGAGGACAAAATACCACATTCTTCTTAACTAGGAGAGAGTTAAAGCAGCTTCATGGAAACTCAGAGGAGTAAAATTCCTCACAGACAAACATATCCTCACTGTTCAGAATGATTTCTTGCCTCTTAAAATGAACATTTCATTTGCCTTAAATTAATTTTGAACAAAGGAGCTCGATCCAAAGGCCAGAGAGCTAATCTAATAATGAAAGTAAAGAGTAATTTAACAGCCAGCATTAACTTGGTGTTTACTAAGAGCCTGCCCTTTGCTAAACATCAGGCATTCGTCATTATTCTTATTATTAATCCCCTCAAACACCATATGATGCAGATTCTCTGTTGCTCCCATTTTAGAGGTGAGGAAAGAGAGGCATGCTAAATCAAACAGTGGCAACCCAAGGCAACAATCAGAAAGCAATGGCAGGCCCCTTCTCGCGGATTCAAAACCCAACTTGAAGAGACAGAGGAAATGCAAGGACTAAAACTCCTGTCTGCCGGCAGGAATAGAGACACAGACGTAGAAAACGGACACGTGGACACAGAGAGGGGAAGCAAAGGGTGAGAGTTCAGAGAGCAGCACTGACAGATAAACGCGACCATGTGCAAAACAGATAGCTAGTGCGAAGCTGCTGCACAGCACAGAAGCTCAGCTGGCTGCTCTGGGCTGACCTGACCGAGGGGTGGGATGGTGGGGGGAGGGGAGATTCAAGAGGGAACGGATATCTGTTTACATATGGCTGGTTCACTTCTTTGTATAGCAGAAACTAACACAACATTATAAAGCAATTATACTCCAACCAAAATAAAAAAGGCTGGGACTCCAGCAATGCAGCCACCTCAGAAAGACTTCAACTGTATTGATTTAGTTCATCTCAGATGTATAGACCATAGGTCCAAATAGACTCCTATAACTGCATTAGTCACTCTAGACACTTTAATCCATTACTTAATGCATTACTCAGATCCTGGTACCAGGAGGGAATGGCAGGAAGTCAAAGTTAGTTATACATGGGTGAAACAATAATAATCTTAAAAACACCTGCACCTGTGAATAAACAGGCAGAGTTTGGAAACAACTGTCTAAAAGTTTTACAATTTGTCATTTAAAATACTTGCTGTGGATCTTATTTCTACACACATAGTAACTTTGTGTTAGTGATCAGCTTTTAAATAATCATCCTCTAATTAGAGCAACCCCCAATCAAAAATGAGTCACTGACCTTTTCCTCAGTGTTTTATTTCAGTAAGCCAAAATAAACACATAGAATTGTTACCATGGAGACCAAAGGTACTGGAGGGACCCAGACTCTCATTAAAAAATTGACACACCAGCAGGGAAAAAAAAATGATGGATGTTGTGGTTATTTTAGGGAAAATCATGTCCCAAATGTTGAGGTTAAGTCAGTCACCCTTTTTCCTCCAGAAAAAAAAAAAAAAGTTTCCGATGCAAATGGTTTGAATTAATGCCATGGATATTTATAACAACAGTCTGGTTAGGAAACTTATTTGCTATTCATCAAGCAAATGTCCCCTAGGATTAAAGAAGCCCAAAGAAAATATTTTTAAAATAATAAATAAAATGTCTTTTGGGGTGGGAAGCAGTCATATTCGTATTCAAAAGCATGAATGCTGGGTTGAGTCCTCAAAGCCCAAGGCCTCTGGGACCGGACAATCCCTCAATGCTTCTAGAAGAGGTCAGCAGAACACATGTGTCCCAGCTGACATGCCGGCAGGGGAGCCAGTGTTTTCTTAAGCTGACACCCCAAGTAGCACATAAGAAAAGAGAAACCAAGACTGGCCAAATACATAAATCTAAAATTGGAAAGGCACTGACTACCTCTTTTTAAAACAGCTCTATCAGTTGAGTTTTGGAGAGAAAAGGTAGAAGTGAAGTGAAGGTCGCTCAGTAGTGTCCGACTCTTTGCGACCCCAGGGACCATACAGTCCACGGGATTCTCCAGGCCAGAACACTGGAGTGGGTAGCCTTTCCCTTCTCCAGGGGATCTTCCCAACCCAGGGATCGAACCCAGGTCTCCGGCACTGCGGGCAGATTCTTTACCAGCTGAGCTACAATGAAGAGGCTAAATTTTTTTAGCATATCACTGGAAATGCCATCCTCATTTTTTAAAACAGCACTGAGTGAAGATGTACTGTTTTGGTGATGCCTACAGAAGTACCACCATACAGGCTCTACTCCTTCACGGTAACTCCGTATGGGAGGCTTGTGTGTGTACTCATGTAGAGGGGTGGACTGAGAGGCCAAAATGTTATGAAGGGCCCAAGAAGACCTTGGGAGTGAGGACCGCAGGCACAGTCATGAGTAGACAGCCAGCATGGGGCTCACCATCCTGTCTCCATCCAGATGACCCAGGACCACAGTGATCGTGTCTTTATCTTAAACATTGATACTATGTTCAGATGTAGATTTTTCAAAGCTATTTATCTTAATATTTAATATTTTAAAATACATAAAAGTATTATTTTCTTGATGATTAAATTCTTTGGTGGGCCCTGAAATTTTGTGCCCCAAGCAAGTGCCTCACTTGCCTTACCCTACTGCCTCACCTCTTACTGTGGAGGGTAAGGGGGGTTCCATCAGGGTCCCTCAGCAGAAGGGCACCTGCTTTCCAAGCCAGGCGGTAAGAAGAGAGCAGCTCAAGGAAAACCCGTTATCAGGGAAAGTGGCATCCTGGGAGAATCTCTAAGTAGAGGACTGTTCCTCACTCTCAACATATCAGTCCAAGCAGAACCAACAAGACATCACTTCTAAACCCCAAGATAAATGGCAAGGCTGCAGTGTGGCTTTGGATCCCTGGTCTTAGTCCCTTGTCTGCCATTCGATTAGTCAAGGCTCCCAGATTCCCTTTCTTCCTATGTTCACTGGGCATAATAGAGAAGGCTGCTTCCTAGGACTGCTGTGAGAATTCGGTGGAGGCCATGCACAGGAAGAACTAAGAAACTCAAAACATGCCATCAGTGTCGGCCATTGCTCTTGTTCTTCCCCTCTGGGTTCCTCCACGAGGTACTTCACTCCTTGAAGTCTGTTTTCTGTTACCTGAGAAATTAACAGTGCTCTCTCTCAAGGCTGCTGTAAAGAGTAAACGTTACCAAGTGCCTAGATCACTGTCTGCCTGAAGTGTTAAATACTATTACAACTACTACTGTGACCACTATTTCTGCTATTGTTATCAGACTAGCTTTCTCCTCCTTTTCCTATTCTTCCTATTACTGCTGCTGCTGGCTTTGGCTAGTTAACACAGCTGCAAGAAAACCTAGAAACAATTTCTTCCACTGAGCAAGGAATCCTTAGGCTGTGTTTAACATTCAAATCAATTTACTATATGCTGTGCTTTTTAAAATGTTTTAAGCTATTCAAACATTTTTATTTTCTGCATGCAATGCCAAATAACCTGTTGAACTGATTTTTTCATTTTTTTGAGCTTGGTTGTTTGGGTACGCTGTAGACAGAACCCGAGGCAACAGAAGAGTTAGTGTACTTTGATTGTTTATAAAGGAGCGGCATAAAAATAATCTTTAAAGCTAAGGGAATGTTAATATTTAGATCCATCTAAGGGAAAATAATAACAGTTTGTGATTTCCTCCCTCCTCACTCACAGGGCAAACATTTTTGAGGGAGGATTTTATTTTGTAACATAAATTGTTTTCTATATAACCCCAAAGACATGAGTGTTTAATAGTGAGCTATAGAAAGAGATACCCATAATTAGCAGCTTGGGTACAGTCAGATATAAACATATATTTTGTTTATGAAACATGTATCTTGAAAAAAATCACATATTGCTAGATGTCAAAATAGGGTCAAGATGAAAAGACAAAAGCCATTAGAACAAAAATTTTTAAATAAAATTCAAATCAGATATCATATATATGTACATATCTACACCACACAATCCTGAAACAAAATTTTATCCAGCTTTATTCCTTCATCATCATCAATATCATTGTGACTGTCATTGTTAGATTATCAATTTTGGTATAAAACTATGATTCTGATTTTAACTCCATAGACCTTAACCAAACACATACTAATTACCTTGAATGCAGATAAACGTTTATCATATAATGTGTCAGCATTTCATGACTGTATAATTTATATGGTTTATAATCACTAATAATAGAATTGATGATATCTGGAACTCCTAGGGTATTTTTGAAGCACCAGATACCAGCCTGAATTCCTTAAATGCACTGGATCTTGTAGTCCTTATAAGAACCCCTGTAGGATAAAAATTATCATTCCCATTTTATTAATGAAGACACCAAGACTTGGAGAAATCAAGTAATTTTACCAGTACTGCATTTTATAAGCAGAGTTGAGATTTGAATGCAGTCTGCTGGACATCAAAGCACATCCTCTAAACCACTGTACTAACCAGGAACAACCCAAGTTGTCAAGATAACCTCCTTCTGATCACCATGAACATCCAGTATGGCATCCCTGCCCTTGATGCTCTGAATGCGGCTTGTGATTCTTCACTAATAGACAGCCAATGATTGGACCAACAGTAGACACCTGATCAAGGACAGTCAATCAGATTCTTGCTGTGTAGACACTGAACTGTGAACTCCTTAGTAGGTAACTTAGTAAGAGATCTGGGATGGGGCCAACACAGATTGTCCAGGTTGGGGGGTGGGGGGTATGGCATGCAAAGCAAGAAATTAAAAGAGAGGGGAAAGGCACTCAGGGAGACATGAAAGCCCTCATGTAGCCACTTACAGACAGTTTAAAAAAAAAAAAAACCACTTCATTTTCCACTTTCCAAGGACCCAGCTATACTTCTCTGCCCTTGGTTTCTAAGAGATTTTTGTATATCCTTTCAACAAACCCTTCTTTGTATTGGCCTGAGTTTAAGGCCATTCTGATCTTTGCAGGACAGAGAAGTGCCCATTCTTGACTAGACATTATCAAATGGAATTTTGCCTTATTATACAAAAAGTAGGGTTTAATTATGCTCCCCAGATTCATGTGTGTAAGAAATGTGACTTTATTTTTCTACACACAACTGAATTTCTGTTTTGAGAGCCCTTGCTGAAGGG
Organism: Ovis aries; assembly: GCF_016772045.2. Taxonomy (NCBI): domain Eukaryota; kingdom Metazoa; phylum Chordata; class Mammalia; order Artiodactyla; family Bovidae; genus Ovis; species Ovis aries. The sequence goes on along the minus strand of NC_056063.1, from coordinate 20,215,199 downwards.
GTGGCAGAAGCTCAGTCCACACATTTCGGAATTCTAGGGGGTGCTGAGTAGTAACGAGGAGACAGGGAAGCAGGTGGCGGTCATCATCATTAGCTATCCACAGTGGCATCTCTGAGATGCCTGGCCCTGGGTATCATTCAACAAGCTCACTGCTTCCCAGCCCACATTCCCATCTGCGCTTCTCCTTTTGCTTCTCCTGTGCTCCTCTCTTGTGCCCAGGAATTCACTTACCACTCCACGCCATGCCGGGCAGAGGAACACTGAGAGGTCATCCAAGAACCCATCCACTTGGCTCAGAGAATCATTCTTCTCATCACCCTGGGCCATAGGAAGCTAATGCTCAGGTGTTTCCTCCCACACATTCAATTCTCCTCTGAGCACCACAAGCAAAGTGCACATCCTGTGTGCATCTAGTTCCCACAGATCTATCTTGAGGCTCTGTAGACACACCTTCCCAGGGCTTGACCTGAGTAAGGGCTGGATACCGGTCTTCTTCCTCAGGAGTTTTCCACACCAACGATTACAAATGCCACCCCACCCCCGCAACTCCCTAATGCTTCCTGATCCATGGACTCCTGTCCCCCTCCAGGTGCACAGCTGACCTCCAACCTGTGATATTCTAGCTCATCAATTGCTCATGCCCTGAGGTTCTTCTCTCTTCTGAGAGAGCTAGGATTTTAGAACCCCAAAACTGAGATTGACTTCATATCTTGTACTTGCCCTATGACCTGTCTTCCCTAAAGCAATAAAACTAGACCAGCTTAGTTACTAAATGGAAGCCAAAGCCAAGCTATCTCAGGAAAAACTAGAAAAATCCTCAGTTGATATTTCAAAATATTGCCCTGCCACAATGCATGAGGACCCTACAGCCACAGAAAGCCTTCTTCTGGCCACAGGCCTTGATTTCACTACCCATTTCCTCTAGATGATGTTGGCCAAGCTGCAGTGGTATACCTCATCTTCAGCTAAATTGACAGCTCTGTGATTCTGCCATTTCACAGGTGAAAACAGTGATGCCATGTGATGAACCACTTATCTAGCTTTGTTTAAGATTTGTCTTTAGGGGCTTCTTTGGTGGTACAGTGGTAAAGAATCTGCCTGCCAAGCAGGAGACATAGGCATGCCAAAGAACAACTGAGTCCGTGTGCCACAACTATTTAGCGTGTGTTCTAGAACCCAGAAGCCACGAATACTGAGCCACATGCCCCAACTACTGAAGCCTGCACACCCTAGAACCCATGCTCCACAGCAAGAGAAGCTGCCACAGTGAGAAACCCACGCACCACAAATAGAGGAAAGCCCATGCAGTAATGAAGACCCAGTACAGTCAAAAGTACATAATAAATAATTAAATAAGTTAATACATTTTAAAAAGACATCTGCCTTTAGAGTAAGTCTCACATCATGAAATCTGGGAGAAAGTAAATTGTAAATGAAGATGTGCCCTCTTTCCTTGTTTCACCTTTTCTGTAAAAGTTCTGATAAACATTAAGAAAACTTGTCTTTTTATCTGCTTAAATAACTGTCAGTCCACACCAAAAGTCTCATAACTTATTCTCCTTAAAATACTTCTCCATCTCTGGAGAAGTAAAATATTAAATAACACTTCCCCTTTTATATTTTATTGTCTCATAATAATAGGAAAAACATTTTAATGTAGACAAAAGAACTAATTGGTGGTTTATAGAAAATACATCTGCATGAAATAGCACATTTAATAAAAATTAAGAAAACAAATAGTCATACCGCTTTATCAGAGTCAATATCAGAAGTTAAGAGTTATGTCTAAACCTGACTTAGGCATTTTCTTTTTCTTATTTTCTAGTCTCAAAGAATAGCACCTTTTCTAAGCTTCCCTAAGAGGCTTGTACCTTAACTAAACAACATTTCTTAACAAACAAGTACTGTAGCTCACTCTTCTCTTGACTCCTCTAACACAGATTTATTTTAATTCTACTGCGTACTGGGCATGGGATGCTGCAAAACAACTGATACAAGGAGGTCACAGGTCAGTGGAGGAGATGGAAATTACAGTGCAAAGTAAGTTCTTATGACACAGAACTTATTAGGACTAGGTTCCATTTTCTGCATTGTGTCCCAGTGTGGGGTCTACCACCGTTCCAGCCTACACACTAGCACCAGTTCCCTTCTTCCAGTGTATTCCAGATTAAATCCCCCTCCTGCTAAAAAACAGTCTCAGTGGTTCCCTAGTGTAATTTCCCAGTCTAAGATGGGGGATATTCGTTTCAGGTATACCAATCTGAGAAGGTATTACACAAAAAGGGAACCTTGTGGTAACATAAAAGGGAAACAATGGTTAAAACAGAGTTAGACCATTTGGTTGTATTGCTTTCTCAGGAATTCTCAGAGCTTGTTATTCAAGCATATCTAGCTTTCAGCAATGCTAAAATGCATTAGTGTAATGAAAATATTGTGTATATCCAAGAGGTAAGATACTTGAGGTTACTGATATTTTATCAATATCAATAACTTCAGATATGCAGATGACACCACCCTTATGGCAGAAAGCAAAGAAGAACTAAAGAGGCTCTTGAGCAAAGTGAAAGAGAGTGAAAAAGTTGGCTTAAAACTCAACATTCAAAAAACTAAGATCATGGCATCTGGCCCCATCACTTCATGGGAAATAGATGGGGAAACAATGGAAACAGTGAGAGACTTTATTTTCTTGGGCTCCAAAATCACTGCAGATGGTGACTGCAACCACGAAATTAAAAGACGCTTGCTCCTTGGAAGGAAAGCTATGACCAACCTAGACAGTATATTAAAAACAGAGACATCACTTTGATGACAAAAGTCCATCTAGTCAAAGCTATGTTTTTCCAGTAGTCATTGCGTTCTCCGATACGGATGTGAGAGACCATAAAAAAAGCTGAGTGCTGAGGAACTGATGTTTTTGAACTGCGGTGTTGGAGAAGACTCTTGAGAGTCCCTTGGACTGTAAGGAGATCAAACCAGTCAATCTGCAAGGAAATCAGTCCTGAATATTCATTGGAAGGACTGATCCTGAAGTTGAAACTCCAATACTTGGGCCCACCTGATGCGAAGAACTGACTCATTGGAAAAGACCCTGATGCTGGGAAAGACTGAAGGCAAGAGGAGAAGGGGACAACAGATGGTTGGATGGCATTACCGACTTGATGGACATGAGTCTGAACAAGCTCCAGGACTTGGTAGGGGAGGTCTGGCGTGCTGCAGTTCATGGGGTCGCAGAGAGTCAAACAGGACTGAGCAACTGAACTGACTGAAGAGAAAGGATGCATATTTATAGCATCTCTTCCAAAATTAAGACCATAGAACCCTTTTCTTCCAAGGCATCTTGCACAATTAGCATTGAGAAAAAGAGAGAGAGAGAGAGAACCCCACCCAATAAACAAAACTAAACAAACAAAAAACCTGAAAAACCACTAGTCTATGGAGCAAAGTTCAAACTTATCAGCAATGTACTTACGGTTGTTGCCATCTGTCTCTAATCTATTCCTACAGCCCATTTCCTATCATTCCTTCCTTCCTGTACATCATATACAACCCTTGTTGACTTGATGTTAGTTCTCTAAATAGATGGTACACTTTAACATGCTTGAGTTTTAATTTGTGTATTTCTCTGGTTATGTTGCTCCCCACCATTCTCCTTTACTTCACCTCTCTTCACCTGGACTCCTATCAATACTGCAAAACCCACTCAACTGTCATCTTATCAATAGTGCCTTCCCTGATCTACCCAGACTGTGTGACTCACTCTTCTTCTATTAATATATTTCCACCACTCTGTACTATAGCACCAATCACTTTGTATATATATTTCTCTGCCTCTCTCAATAGAAAACAAGCTTTCTGGACTTCCTCTTTTTACCCCCAACATTTAGCCAATCTTCCATCACATAAATGATTGCATATACATGGCAAATTTCATATCATCTTCAAACACTTGATGAAATTCCTTCATTTTCTTTCAAACCACCAGAAAAATGCAGGTGTGAATTCAGTGTGTCCCTTTCTCTTAAATTTAGATTCCCCATTTGAAACAGGGTTCTTACCAATAGATAGGCATCCATGACTACTACAAAGGGACCCTTGCTGCTGCTACTGCTAAGTCGCTTCAGTCGTGTCTGACTCTGTGTGACCCCATAGATGGCAGCCCACCAGGCTCCCCGGTCCCTGGGATTCTCCAGGCAAGAACACTAGAGTGGGTTGCCATTTCCTTCTCCAATGCATGAAAGTGAAAAGTCAAAGTGAAGTTGCTCAGTCGTGTCTGACTCTAGCGACCCCATGGACTGCAGCCCACCAGGCTCCTCCATCCATGGGATTTTCCAGGCAAGAGTACTGGAGCGGGGTACCATTGCCTTCTCTGAAGGGACTCTTAGGTCACCCATTATGTCTTAGATTCTTTTTCTTCTGCCCAATTACAAAATCATATGTCATAATCATTTTTAAATTTGTACAAAATATTGCCCTGTATCTTTCTATAAACAGAAAACAGGGGCTTTGTGCTATGGTGCCTGGCCACAAGGCCACAAAAAAATACTTGTTGGAAACATGTAGGAAGTTATATTATCTCAGAGAGAAAATAAGTTCCTCCCAAATGCCAGTTGTCCCCCAGGTCTACAGAGCAGACCCACGTGCTCCCTGCTGTTCCCTGGGCTCATCAGCCTTTCCCCCTGGATTTTCTTTCTTTCATATTAATACTTTTGTCTGCATCCTAGTGTTTAGGCATCCCCAGGACATCAGAAGAACTGCCAGACTAGGGTGGTCTGCACTCCTGTCCTCCTTCTTGAGCCCCCTTGCCCCCTCTCCAGTTTCCTCCTTCTCCCACTGAGACTTGAAGAAAATTTGTTCACTTTGCCAACAATTCTCAGACACTTTCAGTTCAGCAAAGAGGTTGACTTATTTTATTCCCTGGTGGGGGGAAAAATGTGACATTCTCTTCTTTGTTAAACACTACTTTTTTTCTTGATGCAAAGGGAAAATTTAACATCGTACAGTCCCCAAATGCTGAAGTTTTTAGTTATATGGTATTTTCCTTCACATTTTAAAACCTTCTCTAGCATGAAAATGTGCACACACACACACAGTTTCTTAGAAGGCTCTAAACACCTCCAATTTGTATCCAGGGTCTTTTTCATCTGCCCTCATCCTACGCCTTTCCTGTATGCCCACTGCACCCTAGCTCTACAGCGATCTGATAAGGCTTGTCAACACCATGACAAGCTCATCCCCTAAATACTTTTGTATCCATGATTTCCACCCTCATCTCTCCAGGCTTCCAATCACAACTCAGATGATCCTCCAGGAAGCTTTCACTGACTATGGGGTTCACAGTGATCCTTCTCTAATTCACATGATATTTTATTTCTATAGCATCTTTATTAGCCTTATTCAAAATTTTTCTAGCCTGGTATTCACTGTTATGTCTTGACTCTTTAACCAGCTAGCCAGTGAGTTAGAAGGAAGGTGTGGGCTCTGAAGTCCAGCATCTTCTGGCTCAGGAGCTTAATTTTTGAGCTCAGAGAGGTCTATATTTTTGTTTTTGTTTTTGTTTTTGTTTTAAATCTGGTGTGGGATCTTCTGGATCAGGGATTGAGCCCATGTCTCCTGCATTGGCAGGTGGATACTTTTCCACTGAGCCACCAGGGAAGCCCAAGGCCTAGTTATATTATTTGTAAAATGAAGAAATAAATAGCCCCCGGCAACACTGAAGGTTGGTGGCAGTTTAGTCGCGAAGTCGTGTCATACTCTTCCGACCCCATGGACTTCAGCCTGCCAGGCTCCTCTGTCCATGGGATTTCCCACAAAAATACTGGAGTGGGTTGCCATTTCCTTCTCCAGGGGATCTTCCTCGCCTGGGGATCAAATCTGGGTCTCCTGCATAGCAAGTGAATTCTTTACCGACTGAGCCACCAGGGGAACCCAAAGTTGAGGGTTGCCATGCATTAAATGAGGTCTCAAATATGAAGCTCTCTGCCTTCCTGATCTTCATGAACCCTCCTAGGGCTTTCCTGAGGGCAGAACCAGGTCCTACACCAGTTCCCAGATCTACTGGTTGCCTAGCACAGTGACTAGGGGTGTGTGTGTGTGCATTCAGCTGTGTCTGACTCTCTGTGACTCCTCAGACTGTAACCCGCCAGGCTCCTCTGTCCATGAGATTTTCCAAGCAAGAATACTGTAGTGGGTTGCCAATTCCTCCTCCAGGGCATCTTCCCAACCCAGGGATCAAAGTTGCATCCTATGTCCCCTACATTGGCAGGCAGATTCTTTACCACCTGTGCCAGGCACTAGGGGTCTGATCAGTAGCAATTGTTGAAATGCCTAGAATTAAGAAAAAGCTGGAAACATAATCTCAGTTGGTGAGGAAATAAGACATATCTCTAGATTTAACCGGAAAATGAGAAAGCATAAAATAGCAGACCAGTCACAATGCACAGACCATTTCCATATGAGAAAGATAATTTATAGGACACAGATGGAAAATTAAATGTCCTGTCTCTAACACCTTGAACAAGGGCTGCCTTGAGTCTTGTAGGGATATGCAACAAACAGATGTTCCCTTCAGCCTTTCTAACTAACCAAGTCCTGATTAGGTCCTATCACACATTCAATCACAAGACAGGATCTAAAATACTATCATAAGATAGGAAGAACATTTCTTTAGTCTGTTTGTGAGCTCAAAAGTGCTACATAGTTAGGGCTTCCCCAGTTGCTCAGTAATAAAGAATCCACCTGCACTGTAGGAGACGCAGGTTCAGTCCCTGGGTCAGGAAGATCCCCTGGAGTAGGAAATGGCACCCCACTCAGTACTCTTGCCTGGAAAATCCCATGGACAAGGGTCACAAAAGAGCAGAACACGACTTAGCAACTAACCAACAACAGCCACATTGCTGGTAAAGTCTCACTGTTGACCACAGGAGTCAGAACAAAACAATTTGAGTCTTACCAATTACACAGCGGGTGTAAGGAGAGTGAGTGTTTCCATTGTACATGATTTCTCTCATTTGCCATCACTAATGCCGTCCATCCACACAAGGAGTTTCACTGAAAAGCCAAGTACTTCTTTCTGTTTACTTAAGCACAGAGCTAGAATATGGAGACGCACAATAAATTCTAAACATGGTGCACATCTGGTCCCCAAAACCACAATCAATTTATTGCTGCATCTGAAACATTTTCAGCGACTGTCATATAATATATTTTCACACATTTCTAACAAGAAATTTTCTTGGAACCAAAAGAGACAGGTATATCTGTCAGTTCAATTCTTGCAAATGAAAGAGAAAAATGTTTGGCTCAGATGTCTGTACTGTCTTTGGAGCTGTGTAACTATTACATGAGAAGGGCATTAGTCAAAGATGCCAGAAGCTCTGAAATTACTTCCAAAGAGTGAAATTACTGGCTGCACAGAAAAATAAAAAGATATATGGATGTATGTAGCACCCTCCCTTTCTTCCCATTCCAACAGAACCATTTATTGCACTTATTTGAAGAGATGTACCACAGGCTTGTTAAACCCATCTATCTCCCAGTACTATAATGTCGGACTCCCTATTAAATGGAATCTTTTGATCCCTGTGGCTCTGAAAGCAGAACTTTATTAAAAGTTTTATTAAAAATTAAAAAGCAATTGAAATCACATTCAAATGCTCAAAGGCTCTATATTTTCACCCTAACCCCCTCACAGGCATTTGAAAGGAGAGTCACAAAGGTATTGGACAGCCAAAGAGCCCCAAGCCTAATAAAGAGGGCTGCCAAAATGTCCCAGTATTGGCCCCAGTGAAACCTTTTACTGGCTGACTGTTGGCTGCAAAATCTGCCTTTAAGCACTTTCTCCTCTGCAAAAAACCCAGGGCTCCTCTAAGAGCTTTGTCTTAGCACACAAAACTTTCAAGTGATTCACCCGGCTCCACCCCAGCCCCTCACATCAGCTACACAGGCTTTGACCTCTCCTGATAACCCACTAAAAGCACATTCTGCTCTCAGGGCTGGCAAGAAATGCAGAAAGGCAAGACTATTCTGATGTTGGACAAGGTTCATAAACAGCTGGGACATCATCAATTCTCTTTCACACTTCTTTCTGAGCCTTTGCCTGTGCTGCTCCTTCCACCATGAAGGCCCTGGCTGACTGCCTGGGGAACACCTCATCATGCTGCAGAACTCAGTTCAACGAAGACTTTTGGGTAACACTTTCCCTGACATCCCAACCCTTGCTGAATTAGACTGTCTCGTCTCTATGTGGAACGGAACATCCCATGCAACCCTCCTCCAACTCTACCCTAGCATAAAGGTATTCAACAGAGGGTAGCTTGTGTCATCTATCCTCCACCCCAGCAGACAAGCCCTTTCTGGACAGGGCCTCTGTATCCCCAGCACCAAGGACACTCTTGCACAAAGAAGTGACTCTAGGGACATCCCTAGTGGTGGTGGTCCAGTGGTTAAGAATCTCTCTTCCAATGCAGGGGACGAGAGTTCAATTCCCAGCAGGGGAATTAAGATCCCACGTGCTGCAAGGCAACTAAGCCGGCAGGCTGCAACAAAGACCAAGCACAACCAAAATTTTTTTTTAATTTATAAATAAAAAAAGAAGAGAGTCTGTAAATATTTCCTGCATGAAAGAACAATAGCAGAAGACCAGAAAATTCAGCTTCTATTGTTTTTTCATAAGCAAGAAAGAGAATCTCAGGAAAGGGCAAACTCAGGGTTTTCAGGTCTTCAATCAAAGAGCTAACTGTAAGGCAAATCCAAGGGATCGCATGGAAATGAAGGAGGGAAACATATGCCTTTACAACCTGCACCTGCAAGCTTGCTGTTAAATTAGGGAAATACAAAGAGATATGGAAGAGCAGTCAAGAAAAGGGAATTTAAGGGGTTATAGTAGACCAAACAGTGAGTGCTCTTCACTCTGAGAAAAACAAAAGCTGAAAAGATAGGAGCAAGGTGAGGAACCCAGGAAGAGGGTAAGTAGAATGAGCAAAGGTGGGGAGGGATATAAGACTTAGCCAAATTCCAGCAACCTAGAACAGCAAAGAGTTTCTTGGATGTGAGAAGGGTCTATTGGTCCAGGAAAAGCTTAGAAAGACTGTCCCTATGTTAGTAGATAAGAAAAGGGGATAGGAGGGTAGATTGCTTGAGGCTGGCAAAACAAAGTGACCCCAACTTGTGCTGAGTTGAGTTGAACAAAGAAAACTGCACTGATGAATTAATAGGAGGCTGATCCTGTACTTAAGTTGACAATGTAGAAGAGATTCACACAAAACACAGAAAACTTCAGGAGAGCCAGGCAAGGTCAGACAGAGGTGCAACACGGGGCTGGGGGCCCACATCCACAGTTCACAGGAACACAGAGAGCTCTGCTTGTTCTGATGCAGGTGCGTGTAGAGGAGAATGCCTAACAGCAGCCGAAATATCCCCAAAACAAGGTGGTGAATGGCTGCCCTGGGCCAGTATGGAGACAAATTGGCTGAATGGAGAGTCCCTCTGCAGAGCTCTCCAACTGTTTGAGAATTCTGCCTTCTCTCCTGAGATGCCCTTGAAAAGCCTTTTAAATTTTTATATGGTTTCTAAGGCATCTTAATTTTTAATAAAAAGTTCTTAATAATATTCTGGATAAAAGACTATGGTACTTACAAGATCCATTTTATAATGCCAAACCCTTTGTGCAATATATGTATATATTTTTAAAAGACCACGGTTTGGCAAATGTGGACAGCCTTTAACACGTACGATTATTCTCCTTCCATTTACTTGACTGCTTGATACTGCAGCCAAGGGCAAATCCATCCAGTTCTCTGCTCTGACTTTACTATAAGGGGAGGAGTTTAAAGGGACATGTAACATAGTATTAATTTCCAGCTGCCTTAGCCACTTAACCATGTTCATCCAGCTGACACTGTTGACACTGGCTTCAGACTCATGTTCCCGAAGGCCCAAGCGTGGCCAGGGGCGTGTATCTCAGGCACGTTTCTAGGACTGATGGCTGTGTGCTCAGAAGTGCTGCTGCTGCTGCTGCTGCCGCTAAGCCGCTTCAGTCGTGTCCGACTCTGTGAGACCCCATAGACGGCAGCCCACCAGGCTCCTCTATCCCTAGGATTATCCAGGCAAGAACACTGGAGTGGGCTGCCATTTCCTTTTCCAATGCATGAAAGTAAAAAGTGAAAGTGAAGTTGCTCAGTCATGTCCAACTCTTCGCAACCCCATGGACTGCAGCCTACCAGGCTCCTCCGTCCATGGATTTTCCAGGCAAGAGTACTGGAGTGGGGTGCCATTGCCTTCTCCAGCTCAATAGTGCAGTCATGTTCAATTCTTTGTGACTTCATGGACTGTAGCCCACCAGGCTCCTCTGTCCATGGGATTCTCCAGGCAAGAACACTGGAGTGGGTTGCCATGCCCTCCTCCAGGGGATCTTCCTGACCCAGGAATTGAACCCATGTGTCTTACGTCTCCTGCACTGGCAGGCAGATTCTTTACCGCTGAGCTACCAGTTAAGTCAAGGATGATGGCTATCACAAAGAAATAAGACACCTACCCACACGTGTAAAGCAGAACCCCTTGAACTCTCCTGTCAATTGGTTAATGCCTCAAAATTTACAAAGTGCCTTCTCTGAGTCTCAGAGAAATGGTACCATTCACCAAGGTTCCATGGCTTAGAGCCAGAGCCAGAAGCTTCACAGATATTTTTCCTGCAGGTCCAGGCTCTGGGGGCGTTCTGACTGGAACACCTATGGCCAGAACTGATTTAGTAATGAAGTGCAGCGATTATCAGCCCAGTACTGGAGTCATTCAGAAAAGTGTAGGTGAAGACAACATGAGGGGGAAAGGCTGGAGCTGAGATATCAGTCGAGGATGGATTAAACACCATTTCCAAAGAACTTCCCAGAAAACTTCCTCAGGAAGTCAGGAGTCAGGTGACGCCTGAGCATTGTCAAGAATGAGTTGTGGGAAACCATGATGGAGAAGGCTAGACATTGTAGAAAGAGAAAATTCTGTATCATGTGTCCTAAACTTTAGGAAATTGCCTAGACTTATAAGAGTAGGTGGACTTCAGTCAGTAAAGCCCCGATGACTCAGTCAGTAAAGAATCTGCCTGCAATGCGGGAGACCTGGGTTCTATCCCTGGATTCAGAAGATCCCCTAGAGAAGGGCATGGCAACCCACTCCAGTATTCTTGCCTGGATAATCCCCAAGCACAGAGGAGCCTGGTGGGCTGCAGTCCATGGAGTCACAAAGAGTTGGACATGACTGAGCGCCTAAACATGTAAGAGTAGATAAATGTGTCATTTGCTTAGGAAATGAGTTAGATGGTTGAATCTCATTATCTCTTATCTGAGAAGGAAATGTAAGGGGTGTTCAGAAAGATAAAGGTCCACAAACACAATGAATTTTTCCAATTTGCTAGTATCCTATTTGTGAAGTTAAATTTTCTTTTAGCTTCATGAGTTCATGCCACAGGTTTCAAAACTGTCTTCTGCATTCAAATTTTGACTTTTCTTCAAAGGACTAAGAAGTCTCTAATGTCCTTTAAAGACAGAGAAAACACACCAAACTTGAGAAGACAAGGAAATAGGAATTTTCACACTTATTCACACATGTATTTGACTCATTTTCTAAGTGAACAACACATTGATCCTACTCTATAATTTAATAGGCTTTTTGTGCCTCTTCTCATTTGTAAAGTAGGAAAAACAATAGTACCTGCTCATGGGTTGTCATTAGGATTAAATGAGTCGATGTATATAAAGTACTTGGCATAGTGGCCAGCATAATAAATGACAAATAAATGGTAGCTATTATTCATATTCCAATGAGTTCTTTCGTTTCTATAAATCATAAAAGGTGATCCTTGAACACACACGTGCAAGAAGTTTCCAGTGGTTTGCTAGGTCTATGAAATTTGATCTTCCTTGCCTTTCCTTGGCAAGAATCTTAACTAGCTAAAGTTATTGATCCAGGTAGCAAGATCCACACCTCTACATAACTGTTTCCACTCACTGCAAATTTCCAGAAAGTAATCGTTTCAGGCTGTAAGTGTCCATGTTCGGTCTCAACCCAGGAGAAACTCACTTGCATTGGAAGATGGGAGCAGAATCCATACCCTGCTTTTGAGCAACTGGGTTGAGGAACAAATAGACCGTTTTTTCCCTATCCCAAATAATGAGCATTTAAAACTTACCAAACATTATAAGTTTGGTATAAGCATAAAGTAAGCCCTAGTAAGTGACCACCTACTCTGAAGTTCCTATTATTTTTAAGATTTTTAAACCTCCTTTGAGACAAAGTAGACCCAAGTTAAAATTTTGGGTATCTTTTTTTTTTTAAATGTCCAAGTTTTTCAGTTAAAATACTCTACATTTTAATAGTTTCTTCTCTGATTTTTCTCTTTTAAATTTCATAACATATTTCACAGTTCTAAGGTGCTGGTAAAATGGTATTGGAAAATGATTTTAGTGTAGATTAAATGCCAAGAGCCATCTACTCTACCCACCAGACATCTGCAGCCACAAATCCTTTCTTTATGATGCCAAGACACTCAGATCGAGTGTTTGGAAACATCAGTTTCCCAGTCACCAGACTGAACATGCCCTGCAGTTCATGCCCACCCAGCTCCAAACTCAGTGCCCACCATGGCAGATGGCTGATGAGTGAATGAACCAACGGGCATCATGTGGACCAAACTAGTACACGGTTAACTGAACATCTCACTCACCTGGAGATTTCTTAGAAATATTAAAAGGTCTTTTTTTATTACAAATATCGCATTTTCCAACATGAAGGCTTCTTCTCTCTTCGTCCCTATCCACGCTAGCCACCAGTGGCCACGTTACAGAATCAGTGGCTACACATCCTCACACCCATGACCACTCAAAGCTGCAGTTGTTTTGCTTGCAAAGCAACCGAGGTCCAACTGTCCCCAAGGAAAATGACTCTGAAGTGAGACCTTTCTGAACCCCCTTCCCTCTGCTATGCTCCCATAAACTGAGAATTAGTTCAGATCTAAATGAGGAAATATTTGGATAGAAAGGACTGGAGGGAGGGGGACATGTGATACAGGAGAGCGGCACTCAAGCACTAGCTTCAGACTCTGCATGAGAGCAGCCTCCAGGCTTTGCAGACTCTCAGAGTCAATGAGAAATGATGGCTCAGAAAACATGCGCTCCACTCCATTCACAGCTCTGCTTAAACTCTCGAAATGTGAAAACCATGTCATTTGCCTCTTTGTATTCTCAGGGGCCAGGGACAGTGGCTGGAATATGGAGAGGGGGCAGTTTAAGAATTTTTTGTGAGAGAAAGGCAGGAAGAAAGAAGGAAGAAAGGGAAGGAGGAAGACAGCCAGTTTCTTTGGAGCCCCTATTTTGCTAAAATATTACTACAGCCTCCTCTGGGGTCCCTGCCAGGCCACTGTAGCTACTACAACTTCCTGTTGCCTTTCATCCAACTCCTTCAGTAATTTGTGCCTGGACTGTTTTCAGTTTTCTGGACAACATGGGCTAGGAGGCAAGTCTGGAGTTTGTACAAATGATAAAGTTTTGAATATCAAGTTGGTGAGTTATCTCACGTCAGCTCTGCATGAGTGGCTTGCTTTAAATTTAGTGTACAGCTGGAGCCAGGAGGCAGGCATGGGATCCTATAAAACATGGAATTGCATTATTGAAAATCATCAAAGGCTTTCACTTGAGTTCTTGAGGTTGGCAGGCATGGGAAATTAGAGCCATGGAGGACGCTATCTTGGAACCAGAAGACATGACTCTTTGATTAAGCTTCAGGCTCTTGGAATCTCGTGATTATTCATCTCATACTAATGATCTGGTAGAAATGCTAGAAGGCAAGTTAATGGTACTCACTGCTGACTCTGAATTGGGAGAGAGCCACCTGAAATATCAGTAATTGTCCAAAGGAAAGAAATAATTACAGGCTGACTAGATTAGAAATCTAATCTCCACAGGACTTTCCCACAGGTAAATGAGATCCAGCTTATAAAACATCAAGAAGCAAAACAAGCTATCACACACTCATCACTGCGTATCTTAGAAATCTGGCTACATCTGGACTCTCACTATGCCCTCCTCAGTTACATGCCAGAGGGCTGGCCCCTCAGACAGAGTGTAGCTTCCAAACAGGCCATACTGAAAAATGTAACCCCTTAGCCCTATTCACGAGGACTGGACACTTAGCATGCCTGCCACCCTGCTTGACCCAGGATACACTGAGCACCCACTATGCACCATACACACTTGTGCCAGACCCTAAGAACCCAGAGATGAAGAAGATCCCATCTCTGGGCTTAGAGTACGGTTATGAGTGGTCCTTCCTCTGGAAGAAGACAATAGGAACTACATTTCTAACTTGAAACTTCTGCGCCAGCTTTGAACTCCATGCTTAAAAGCCTCGCCTTGGTGCAAGTTCGTCTAGCAGAGAAGAAACCACTCTCCTTGGAGTCGGAGACCACCGGTCAGATCTAGAGAGGCTGTGAGCCTCAGAGGGTGAGTGGGCCTGCCCCAGACTATCAAAGTGGGGAACCCACCATCTATTCTTATTGCACCCCATTTTCTTTCTTATTTTTCCCTCCAGTATTTCCGAACAAGCTGCACACCAGAATCAGTGAAGGCACATTTTAGAAACACAGATTCCTGACCCTACTCCACTCTTGCTGAATTAAATCCTTGGATTTAATTAATTGCTGAACCCAATCCTTGGATTGGGTAGAACTTGTTTTTTAAACAAATCTCTCAAAAAAAAATTTATGTCAAGTTAGAGAACTATTGGGTAGTAGAAAGAGCATAGGCAGATAAACCAAGATCTGAAATTCAGTACTGCCACTTAATTAACATAATGAACCCTGAGGGACCTGGGTTAATTTCTTCTTTATGACCCAGTTTCCTGAGCAGTAAAATGGAACAATTCCCAGTGTTGTTATAGACTTGGAATAGAGTATGCAAAATACCCAGCACTAAGCCACTACCATCAGAAAAGACAATGGCACCCCACTCCAGTACTCTTGCTTAGAAAATCCCATGGACGGAGGAGCCTGGTGGGCTGCAGTCCATGGGGTCAATAAGAGTTGGACACGACTGAGCGACTTCACTTTCACTTTTCACTTTCATGCATTGGAGCAGGAAATGGCAACCCACTCCAGTGTTCTTGCCTGGAGAATCCCAGGGATGGAGGCTCTGATGGGCTGCCGTCTATGGGTTCGCACAGAGTCGGACACAACTGAAGCGACTTAGCAGCAGCAGCAGCAAGCCACTACCATAATCTTTTTCCACTTCCATTAAAAGATGGCTTCCAAGAAAGTGAAGTCGCTCAGTCGTGTCCGACTCTTTGTGACCCCATGGACAGTAGCCTACCAGGCTGTCCATGGGATTTTCCAAGCAAGAATACTGGAGTGGGCTGCCATTTCCTTCTCCAAGGGATCTTCCCAACCCAGGGATCCAACCTGGGTCTCCTGCATTGCAAACAGATGCTTTACCATCTGAGCCACCAGGGAAGCCAGGAAAACATCTTATATTTTATCATTTGCTTCAAATTTAAATTGAATTTATCCAGGACAGTGTTTTATGGGTATCTCTCTAGCTGCAGAAAGACGAGCTTTGTTCACTAATTTTACTTCAAGAATCATGTTGTAATTATGAAAGACACATTTTAGCCAAGGGGATGAACCTAGGAGACCCCTTCCCTGGAGAGACAAAGTCAATAATAACCTAAATTACTGGAGGCAAGAGAGATAAATCTGGTTAAAGAAAAAAATGAGAAAGATCCCACTATACTGACTTGTGTGTTCCACATCTTTACAAAGTACAAAATATTCAATTAACAGTCAAACAAATGAAGCAAGAGGGTTCTGTTAGGCATCAGAGCACTGAAGAGCAAGGAAGACCTTCCTGGGAGGGGAGCGCTCATGAAGCACAGGTCTCAAATACCTCACAGGAGTCTGATCTTAGACAGTGTTTACCATGAGTTTGCCAACCCTCGACTACCTTAGCATTCAGAGTTGCCTTCAGCCCAGGTTCTCAGGGAAAAGAGAGGTCGGCTGAATATCCACATGCCACCTGTCCCTGGATGTTCCACTGGCAGGATGCAACCAGAAAACACTTGAACCCAAACTTGGATAGAAAGGAGTTCTATCCAAGACAAAAGGTGACATCAACCCATTTTAGTTTCCAAGAAAGTTTGAAGAACATCCTCAGGGAATGAGAAACCACCCAACAGGGCCAAGTGAGTACTAGCGGCGGTGCAACCACAGTCACCAGTGGCCTGGCAGAGGCTCAGATACACCTCTCCCTGACAAGGCACCATGATTTTGGCAGCAGGTTAGCCTGTGGTTGAGGTGACCCTGCTCATGCACAACATGACAGGAACTAGTAACAGGATGCTTTGGGAAGGAAGGCAGGAATCAAGCCAGAAAAACCAAAAGAACATTCTACTTCTGTAATAATGTATCGAAGTGTGACTCAATCCTGTTCAACTCTTTGCAACCCCATGGACAGCAGCCCACCAGGCTCCTCTGTCCATGGGATTCTCCAGCAAGAATACTGGAGTGGGTAGCCACTCCCTTCTCCAGGGGATCTTCCCAACCCAGATGAACCCACGTTTCCCACATTGTGGGCAGATTCTCTACTGTGCCACCAGAAAAGCCCTATAAGAATATACAGGCCCTGGCATAACCTTCCTTAACATTACCTTATCTACACTTTCTAATGTCTCTGCCTTTCCTCCTATCTTCCCTTCTTCCTCTCCTCTCTTAGAGGATGAGAGGTCACCTAACCTGAGAGTTCTTCATCATTCCACTCTGATGCCTCCTCTCTCCTGGATGACCACATAGCACTCTGTTCCAGATGGCCACATGCCATCCTCTTCTGGATGACATTAGCTCATCCTCTGCTGGGCAACCACACACCACACTCTCCTGAATGACCATACCACCCTGTCCTAAATGACGGCAGAAAAACTGACTGTTCTTTTTGCATCTACCTTATTGGCTTGTCTTCCTCTATATTCCCCTTAAATGTTGGTTTTTCGGAATCCAGCATGTGCCCTTTAACCTCTTTGTTGCTACAAGCAGCTTACAGTAGGATGTTCCTCAGAAGACCTTTTACCTAGAAGTCATTCTGAGCATACTTCCTGTTTTCCTATTCAAACCACTCCCCCTTCCCAATTTCACAGCTGCTGAAGCAATACAGGATGTGGTACAAAGGAATCTGGCACCTAGATTTGAACCCCATCTCCACACTTAAGCGACGTATCTAATCTCTCCAACTCTTAGTTTCATATCTGTGTTGAGGGGTTCATAATAATAGTCACATCATTAGGAACATAAATGCTGCTGCTAAGTCACTTTAGTCGTGTCCAACTCTGTGCGACCCCATAGACGGCAGCCCACCAGGCTCTCCCGTCCCTGGGATCCTCCAGGCAAGAACTCTGGAGTGGGTTGACATTTCATTCTCCAATGCATGAAAGTGAAAAGTGAAAGTGAAGTCGCTCAGTTGTGTCCGACTCTTAGCGACCCCATAGACTATAGACCACCAGGGTTCCTCTGTCCATGGGATTCTCCAGGCAAGAGTACAGGAGTGAGGTGCCATTGCCTTCTCCGAGGAACATAAATAAGATGATGCCTATAAAGTGCTTAGCACAGTGCCCAGCATTTAGAAAGAGCTCAGTTAGCTATTAGTATATGTCTGTGGTTATTATGCAAAAGTGGTCGTTCCCATTCTTCTATCTCAAGACTGGGGGGAGAAAAATTAATGCTTTCTAAGTCCTTTAACCCTTTCCTGCCCCATAGCTACAGATAATCCAAATGGTAGATGTCATGTCATAAGGCTGCTGGTGGAAAAGCCTCTACACAGAAAATGGGCTTTTTTTTCCTCTTTCTTTTGAGTCCCCTGGTCTTTCCTGGTGGCTCAGACAGTAAAGAATCTGCCTGCAATGCAGGAGACCTGGGTTCAATCCCTGGGTCAGGAAGATCCCCTGGAGAAGGAAATGGCAACCCACTCCAGTATTCTTGCCTGGAAAATCCCATGGGCAGAGGAGCCTGGCAGGCTACAGTCCATGGGACTGCAAAGAGTCAGAAATGACTGAGCGACTAACACCTTCATCTAAGTGTAAGATCATCCTATCGACCAGGTTGAGTTCATTTATGCTGAGCACTCTCCAATCCAGGGAAATGCTGAAAGGGAAGATGCATGTCTGATTTCAAACCACAAAGAATAAAAGAGATGAACATCAAGCAGTCAGGAAAACAGGATGCCAACTACAGGAAGCATTTTTTTAATATAAGAATTAATTTTGTCAAATTTGCTCTGCTTTCAAATTCCATCTTTTGCCCTGTAATTAAAATTCTTTTGGTCTCACTCCTGTTCAAAATGGTGAGAAAGAGCACTCTTGAGATCCTAAGAGAGACAAGAGACTGAAGAGACAAATTCTTGACCAATTAAAACAATTCTGTTGCTTATATCCTTTTCCCTTGAAAAAAATTATAAAAATCTTCCTGCAGCTTTATTCTGCGTGGTTTCCTTGGTGTTGTGTGTTTGTTCTCATTACCATTGGGCATATACTTTCCTCCCTGCTGAAATCCCAGCTCTAATTTTTCTTTAGAAAGCAACATTTAGTTCACTGGAGCCCACTGTTATTGAGGGTGCACAGACCCAGATGAATCACAGGAGCAGGCAGACTCAGTTCAGTTCAGTTCAGTCGCTCAGTCGTGTCCGACTCTTTGCGACCCCATGAACCGCAGCACACCAGGCCTCCCTGTCCATCACCCACTCCCGGAGTTCACTCAGACTCACGTCCATGGAGTCAGTGATGCCATCCAGCCATCTCATCCTCTGTCGTCCCCTTCTCCTTCTGCCCCCAATCCCTCCCAGCATCAGAGTCAGATTGCACAAATACAAATCCTCTGCACTGTGTCCACACCCATACCAACCTTCTCACACG
Source organism: Ovis aries (assembly GCF_016772045.2). NCBI lineage: Eukaryota > Metazoa > Chordata > Mammalia > Artiodactyla > Bovidae > Ovis > Ovis aries. The sequence goes on along the minus strand of NC_056063.1, from coordinate 20,196,269 downwards.
GCCTCTCTTCCCAGAATCCCTTCCTGGATTACCTCATTCATACCCAAAATACTGCATTCAGGCACTAGAGACAGTGAACAATGCAAGGAGGAGTGTGGCAAACAACCTTCTGATTCCTGGTATCTAGATCCAACACAAAGGCAAAAGAAATTTTTTTAAATGTAATGGTATCTATGGGCTTCCCAGGTGGCAGAGTGGTAAAGAATCCACCAGTCAATGCAGAAGACACAGGAGATGCAAGTTCGATCTCTGGGTCAGGAAGATCCCCTGTAGTAGGAAATGGCAACCCACTCCAGTATTCGTTCCTGGAAAATTCCATGGACAGAGGAGCCTGGTGGGCTCTTTCATGGAGTCACAGAGAGTTGGGCACAATTGAGTGACTGAGTACACACACACAATGGTACCTATAACAAGTGCTGCAGGGGGGAGGTCATCAAGATCTCTCCATTATCTCATTTCCCCACCACCAGAAGTATGGGCTACTGATGGCACAGCTAAGTCCCTTTCTAGGTTGAGCCCTTGGGCTAAGGGAGCTACCTCTCCCAAGGTTATACCTCCTTCCCAGAGACAGAGTTCAATACCTGGTCAATGTGGGAGTGTTCAAGGCCTGATCTCTCTGCCTAAATCCAGAGCAAGGAAGATCCCCTGGAGAAAGGAATGGCAACCCACTCTGATATTACTGCCTGGAAAATCCCATGGACAGAGGAGCCTGGCAGGCTACAATCCACGGGGTTGCAAAGGGTTGGACATGACTGAGCAACTAACACACACTGCATGGCCTCCCCAGGTCCAGCTGTACCATTGATAAGAGCCTTTGTTTGGACTGCACTGCCCTTCAACATCTTCTGCCCAACACCATTCTCATCACTGCTAATAATAAACAGCCTGAGTGCAAAGCTCCATCTCAGCATCTGTTTGCCATGGAGCATGATTTAAACTGATAGTTCAGACAGGCCAACATTTTAAAGCGCAGTGAGTCCAGTATTCCAGAAACTTTACCAAGACTTGAAGCCTTTCTTAAGAGCCGTGGAAATATCATGGAGCGGTCTATGGTATTCCACAGCCAGCTTGTCTCTTGGCTCCACAATAAGATGGATATGCAAGGAGGGCTCTGGGGAATGAAAAGAGCTGGGATTGGAGCCAACACATCTTGGGCTCAGTTCCAGTTCTTCTTCTGTGTACCCTTAAGCAGGTTTTTAGAGCAGGGCTTCTCAAATGAGCAGTGGTGAAAGACCTTTTTCATTTTCAATCTATCACAAACCAACTATATTTTTTATATCACACTCTATATATTTCATATATATCACAAACTATATTTTTATAAAGCACAATAAAATAAATTACAACTCTCCACTCCTTAAGTGTCAGCTGCACATAGTGACTTCCTTCAAAAGAGTACATGGAAGGGAGATGTGGGAAGACACTTTACAGTAGAGAAAACTGACGGTCACCACCTCAGCCATACGACCAAGATCAACATAAACAGTAAGTCATGTTGATCATATGTAGGCTTGATATGATGTGATGAAAATGCCCTTCTCCTCTCTGGTCTCCCTCCCCAAAACCCACATGCTCAGTTGAATCATGAGAACGTATCAGACAAATCCCCATTGAAGGACACTCCACGAAATTCCTGACCACTACTCCTCAAAGCTGGCAAAGTTGTCAAAACCAACAAATGTTTGAGAAATTGTCACAACCAAGAGGAGCTTAAGGAGACATGACAACAAAAGGTAATGTGGGATCTTAGGTGGGATCCTGGGATAGAAAAGGGATATTAGGTTAAAAACTGAGGAAATATAAATAAAATATGAACTTTAGTTAATTACGTGTCAATATGAGTGTGTTAACTGTAATGAATGTGCCATACTAATGTAATATATTAAACATAGGGGAAATTTGGACAGAGGATATGAAAACCCTCTGTACTATCTTTTCAATATTTCTGTAAGTTTAAAATTGTTATAAAAATAACCTTATCATAAAAAATAAAATGAATTAAATATACATGAAATTTTAAAGAGATATACATAAGCCTAGTTTTTTAAACTATCAGTGTCAATTGACTTAAAATTCTTCTGTAAAATTATTATAAAAGTTTCTAAATGCTGCTTTTTTCCATTTTTCTTTATTTTTGAGGTATGGTCAACTTATAATTTACATTAATATCAGCTGTACAACATAATTCGAAATTCTTATAGATTTTACTCCATTTTAAGTTACTATAAAATATCGGCTATACTGCTGTACAATATATCCTTTTAGCTTATGTATTTTAACAAAATGTTTCTTACTTTTGCTTCTGTACCCATAGTGCCACCAACCAGTAGTAAGTGGTTCTCAGATGGGCACCAGTATGCCCATTTTTTCTTATCAGTAAAATGAGCGTGTGAGATCAGAAGATCTGATCTCCCACCCATGGTCCTTCTGTAGATAGCCCCTGGAATGCTATGATACGTCATCACCTTCTGCCAAAAACAACAGATTTACAGAACCAGATCCCCAGAACCAAGCCCTTTCTCCATGACAGTGGCACGAGGTACTCATTGTCCAGTTTTGCAAACAGCTGTTCTATCCCAGATTCCTCACGGCTCAGACGATAACGCGTCTGCCTACAATGTGGGAGACCCGGGTTCAATCCCTGGGTCAGGAAGATCCCCTGGAGAAAGAAATGGCAACCCACTTCAGTACTCTTGCCTGGAAAATCCCATGGACAGAGTAGCCTGGTAGGCTACAGTCTATAGGGTCACAAAGAGTCGGACACGACTGAGCGACTTGTCAATGTCAATGTTCTCTCCCAAAGCCTCCCAAATGTAAGTAGAGCAAAGGGTACTGTCTCCAGGCTTCTATTTTTTCTTAATCCAGAACTAGAAAAGGAAGAAATGAAGCATATTACATAATATTAAATTAAATAATAATAACATATTAAACAATAAAAGTAATGCCACATGTTCAGGCTGCCACAGATGGTCCTCAAGCTGGGGTAAGTAGGTGTTCCTTTTCTTTCCTCTCACTCAGAAGCCCTAAGAAATGGAGAGAAGCCTCTTGTGCCAGGGGATTAATGGAGTCATGAACCAGCTGTAATTGGCCAGGAACCAGAAGACTGTCAGCAGACCATGAATTGTCATAGTTCAGACAAGACACAGTATGAAAGAAGACACATCACTGATGTGGAAGTTGGTAAAATGAGTGGAAGTCAGACCTTCCAATGAGCAAGAAGGAGGGGGTAAAAATGGCAGTGGAGAAACAGATGGTAGCAACCTGTCCCTTTAAATAGGTTTTTGAGATGTGAATGGAAGCTTTTAAAACAACCGAGGAAGATAATTAATGCATCTTACAGGGCCATAAACGACTCAGTTTCTAGTGAATCTTGGAATACCTAGAGTTGATGCCCATGAGGGGAGCCCCAAGAAACAGGGAGCATCCACAGCAAAAGCCAACAGGGTTTTGTGTCCATGGCTTAACACAGCAAAAGTGGTTCACTGCATCTCAGCAGTGAGAGCACGGCTTCGGGTGTTTTTCAGAAATCAGGCTCCTCCCAATGTTGTGGCTCTAGCACCTTAAACACATACTAGTTGATGGAAATAGGGAGACTGGAGATAGAAAAAGCCACCCATTCCTGCTTGCCTCAGCCTAGAAGTGACAACACCAGTGTTGCTCAAATCTCATGGGCAAGAACTAGTCACATGACCTCAATAGACACATGAGGACCAGGAAACACAGTTAGACCATGTGCCCAGGACAAAGAAACAGGTTTGGCGAGCATGGAGCCAGTTGCCAAGAGTAATCACATGAAGAACTCACAGAAAGCTGCCCAAACATGTTGGTCTTCAATAGTTTTACATGTCTCAGATAATAACATCCTAGAAAACGGGCAGTGTCTGGACAACCTTATTAGCACTTGAGTCAGTGCCTCATCTGTTAGAACTTATTCATAGGATTAAAAATGTGCAGAATTTGATTGCCTTTATTCAAAGCCAGATTCTGTTACTTGCCCCCTGTGCAAGGTTATACATCCTCTTGGTACCTCAGTTTCCTCACTTGTAAAATAAGAATATTGGTACTCATCTCACAGGACTATGAAGTTTAAATGAGATAATTCTTATAAAGCATCCAGCATAGCGCCCAGCACAAGATTTCTTGACCTTTGTTAAATAATTTCTATATTCCAGGGAATACAGGGGCTTTCCATTAATAAACTAACAATGCTCACAGCAACAGTAGGCAGGAACTTTCTCCATTGTATAAACTGATAAACAAGCCCAGAGTTGACCCATCCAAAGTCATACAACTAATAAGTGGAAAAGCTAGAAGTGGTACTTTAGGCATTCTGGCTCCAGAACTCAATCTCTCCACTATCACCTCCTGCCTCTCAATAAATATTCCCTATTGTTATTGTTATCTTAACATGTTTGTGGGTGTATAATTGAGCTACTGCACATATTTAAAATGTACAATATGATAGGTTTTGACATATTATACACCTGTGAAACTGTCCCCACAACCAAAGTAATGGACATATCCATCACCCTCAAGAGATTCCTGAAGCCCCTTGGTAATCCTTTCCTCCCATCACTGCCTACTTTCCATCTTTCCAGGTAACTACCTATCTGTTTTCTGTGACTATGGACCAGTATGAGTTTTCCAGATTTTTATACAAATAGAATTATACAGTATGGACTCATTTTTATCTGTTACTTCAAATTTCATTCATGATGTTGCATGTATCAATAGTTCATTCCTTTTTATTGCTAAGCATTCCACTGTATAGACAGATACACCATAAGATGTCCATTCATCTACTGATGGACATTTCAGTTGACTTTTGTGATTTACTCTTATAATAAAGCTGCTATGATTAATCATGTGCAAGTGTTTGTATAGACAAATACTTTCATTTCTCTTCAGTAAATATCCAGGAGTAAAATGGCTGGTCATATGGTAAGTATATCTTAGCTTTTAAAGAAACTGCCAAACTATTTTTCAAAATGGTTGCACAATTTACATATTCACTATCAGTGTAAGAAAGTTCCCAGTTGCTCCACATCCTCAACTTGCCATGGTCAGTCTTTATTCTATTAATAATTGGTGTGTAACAGTTATTAACACAGACGGTTTTAATTTGCTCATAACAAATCTTGGTACTGAGCGTTTTTAGTATATGTATTTGCCATCTGTATGTTTTCTCTGGTAAAGTGTCCATTCAAATCTTTTGCTTATTTTTAATTGGACTGCTTTTTCTCTTACCACTTTATGTATTCTGTTTGTAAGTCTTTTATTAGATATGTGATTTGTAAATATTTTCTTCCAATAGCTAGACTTTTTATTCTCCTAATAGTCTTTCTATAAACAGTAGAGGTTCTTAATTTTGGTGAAGTCCAATTTTTATGTTTTTATTTTATGGATCATGCTTTTGATATGAAATTTAAGAAGTTTTTGCCTAATATCAGATCACTATGATTTTCTTTTATGTTTCCTTCCAGAAATTCTATTCTTTAAGATTTTACATTTAAGTCTATGATCCTTTTTTGGTCTGTGTATGTTGCAAGATTCAGATCAAAGATTTTTTTTTCTTTTTTTGCACATGGATATACAATTGTTCCAGCAGCAATTGTTGAAAAGGTTACCCATTCTCTACTGAATCCTTTGCATCTTTATCAAAAATCAATGGACCATATACACATGGATTTGTTTTTCCACTATATCCTTTAACACATTTGTCCATCTTGACACCATTACCACTCTATCCAGATCATAGTAGCTTTATAGTAAGTCTTGGAATTAATTGTTTGACTATTCTGAGTCTCTTGCATTTCTATATGAATTTAGAATCAGTTTCTTTAATTTATGCTTAAAACAAGTCTGCTTTGAATATATAGATAAATTTCGGGAAAATTAACAACTTAAAAATACTGAGTCTCCCATTCCAGGAATTCAATATATATCCACATTTTCTTAGGTCCTCTCTAATTTCTTTTAGCAAGATTTAGTTGTTTATAGTATATAAATATTGCTATTAGTAAAAACTTCTCTTATCCCCATATTATTTATCTACCTAGACTGTATCTAAGAGAATCACATTTCTCCTGAGTCTTCACTGAACTTCCATTTCCTCATCTGCAAAGAGGGAATTTTTAAAAGTCTACTTCACAGTTGAACACAAAATCACACCTGTAAATCACCCAGGTTCTGTGCCTGCTGCTGGATCCTACTGGTCTGATTATAGAGTTGTTAACTTTTATTTAAGAACAGGATAAAGAGGAAATTAGAAGAGTTGTCAGAATGAGGCCACAAAGTGTGGATGCAAAGCAAAAGACATCTAAACTGATAAGATAGAGACTAAACAAAGAACCAAAGACCACAGCAGGTACTGCACATGAATTAACCCCAGACTCAGTAACTAAATAAGGTGCTGTTATGACAGCATTAACACTCATGGCTACATAGAAAATACATAGTAAGAAATCTGCTGTGTGCACATGCATTAAGAGATTAACTGGTGATGTTCCAGTTAAGGAATGGAATTTAGAAGGGATTAGACAGTCGGCCAGAGAAGAACCCTGAATGTGTAGCACTGTACATTCTCTGCATATCTGGGCAGGTTATAACCTTCACCAAGCCCTGGTAAGAACTGAATAAAGCTGGACCTGGCATGCTTTTAAAATATCTGAACCTCTCTCTGGGCAAGAAAGGCCATACCTCAACCACAGGAAAGAGGGTTCCACCTACCCAGAGTAGGCACTCAATGGTGCAACACCTGCCATAATGCTAAGTGCATGTAACTGCAAATAAAGTTTTGACTGACCAATCTTTTTCTGAGAATAAACACATTTACAAGTAGGGTCCTAAAATGTTGACTGATTGGTGGGTGTGGAGAGAATATATTTCTTAATCAAGGTAATTAGCACTTGCACTCACAACAAATAAACCAGAATCTTAGAAGCTTAGCACAATAAAGGTTGAGTTGATATGCATTGGTAGGCCTCTTTCAATTAATTGCTGCACAGTCTCTAGCATGCGGCCTCCAAAGTTGCCACACCAAGGCAAGAGCACCATGGAGGACATACACTGGCTCTTAACCGCTTCACCTCAGAAGATCCACCCACAGTCCACGGAGCAGAACTAACCACACAGCCCAGTCACATGGCCCATGACTAACTGCAACGATGACTGGGCAATACAGGGGAGCAAACAATGTAGTGAGCATTAACTATATTCGTGCACATAAAGCCAGTTTTTTCTCCCACTCTACTCCCTTTCTCCCCTGTGGTAGGGAAGTAAGTAGATAAACTATTTAAGCAAGGGGTCTGTTTTGAGGTGTGTTAAATGGCGGCATGAAAAAAGAGATGGAAATCAGGTCATAGTGATGAGGAAGATGGATCAGTATCTATGGAAGGGATTGCAAAGTAGAATTCTCAATGACAATATTTTTAGCTCAGTCGCTCAGTCGTGTCCGACTCAAGCAACCCCATGAATCGCAGCACGCCAGGCCTCCCTGTCCATCACCAACTCCCGGAGTTCACTCAGACTCGCGTCCATCGAGTCAGTGATGCCATCCTGCCATCTCATCCTTGGTCGTCCCCTTCTCCTCCTGCCCCCAATCCCTCCCAGCATCAGAGTCTTTTCCAATGAGTCAAGTCTTCCCATGAGGTGGCCAAGTTTCAGCTTTAGCATCATTCCCTCCAAAGAAATCCCAGGGCTGATCTCCTTCAGAATGGACTGGCTGGATCTCCTTGCGGTCCAAGGGACTCTCAAGAGTCTTCTCCAACACCACAGTTCAAAAACATCAATTCTTCGGCGCTCAGCCTTCTTCACAGTCCAACTCTCACATCCATACATGACTGCAGGAAAAACCATAGCCTTTGTCAGCAAAGTAATGTCTCTGCTTTTGAATATGCTATCTAGGTTGGTCATATCTTTTCTTCCAAGGAGTAAAAGCGTCTTTTAATTTCATGGCTGCAATCACCATCCGCAGTGATTTTGGAGCCCCAGAAAATAAAGTCTGACACTGTTTCCACTGTTTCTCCATCTGTTTGCCATGAAGTGATGGGACCGGATGCCATGATCTTCGTCTTCTGAATGTTGAGCTTTAAGCCAACTTTTTTACTCTCCACTTTCACTTTCATCAAGAGGCTTTTTAGTTCCTCTTCACTTTCTGCCATAAGGGTGGTGTCATCTGAGGTTATTGATATTTCTCCCAACAATCTTGATTCCAGCCTGTGCTTCCTCCAGCCCAGCATTTCTCATGATGTACTCTGCACAGAAGTTAAACAAGCAGGGTGACAATATACAGCCTTGAAGTACTCCTTTTCCTCTTTGGAACCAGTCTGTTGATCCATGTCCAGTTCTAACTGTTGCTTCCTGACCTGCATACAGATTTCTCAAGAGGCAGGTTAGGTGGTCTGGTATTCCCATCTCTTTCAGAATTTTCCACAGTTTATTGTGATCCACACAGTCAAAGGCTTTGGCATAGTCGATAAAGCAGAAATAGATGTTTTTCTGGAACTCTCTCGCTTTTTCCATGATCCAGCGGATGTTGGCAATTTGATCTCTGGTTCCTCTGCCTTTTCTAAAACCAGCTTGAACATCAGGAAATTCATGGTTCACGTATTGCTGAAGCCTGGCTTGGAGAATTTTGAGCATTACTTTACTAGCATGTGAGATGAGTACAATTGTGCAGTAGTTTGAGCATTCTTTGGCATTGCCTTTCTTTGGGATTGGAATGAAAACTGACCTTTTCCAGTCCTGTGGCCACTGCTGAGTTTTCCAAATTTGCTGGCATATTGAGTGTAGCACTTTCACAGCATCATCTTTTAGGATTTGAAACAGCTCAACTGGGATTCCATCACCTCCACTAGCTTTGTTCATAGTGATGCTTTCTAAGGCCCACTTGACTTCACATTCCAAGATGTCTGGCTCTAGATGAGTGAGCACACCATCATGATTATATGGGTCGTGAAGATCTTTTTTATACAGTTCTTCTGTGTATTCTTGCCACCTCTTCTTAATAGCTTCTGCTTCTGTTAGGTCCATACCATTTCTGTCCTTTATTGTGCCCATCTTTGCCTGAAATGTTCCCTTGGTATCTTTAATTTTCTTGAAGAGCTCTCTAGTCTTTCCCATTCTGTTGTTTTCCTCTATTTCTTTGCACTGATTGCTGAAGAAGGCTTTCTTATCTCTTCTTGCTATTCTTTGGAACTCTGCATTCAGATGCTTATATCTTTCCTTTTCTCCTTGGCTTTTCGCTTCTCTTCTTTTCACAGCTATTTGTAAGGCCTCTCCAGACAGCCATTTTGCTTTTTTGCATTTCTTTTCCATGGGGATGGTCTTGATCCCTGTCTCCTGTACAATGTCACAAACCTCATTCCATAGTTCATCAGGCACTCTATCTATCAGATCTAGGCCCTTAAATCTATTTCTCACTTCCAGTGTATAATCATAAGGGATTTGATTTAGGTCATACCTGAATGGTCTAAGCATGGGCAGCTGCGACTGGGGCACTAAACGCAGCCGAGAGGAGCTACCCCACGTCCAAGGCCAGGGGCAGAAGCCAGGAGGACCCCATGCCCGAAGGGCAGTGACCAAGAGGAGTTACCCCACGTCTGAAGTCAGGGGTGGCGGCCGGGACGAGCCACCCCATGCCAGAGGCCAGGGGCAGCGGCTGGGAGGATCAACCCCATATCCAAGGAGTGGTGGCTGTGTGGGCCCAGGAGGGCCAAGAGGTGCTATCCCACGTTAAAGGTCAGGAAGGGCGGCAGTGAGGAGATACCCTTCGTGCAAGGTAAGAAGCAGCAGCTGCACTTTGCTGGAGCAGCCGTGAAGAGATACCCCACGCCCAAGGTAAGAGAAACCCAAGTAAGATGGTAGGTGTTGCAAGAGGGCATCAGAGGGCAGACACACTGAAACAATACTCACAGAAAACTAGTCAATCTAATCACACTAGGACCACAGCCTTGTCTAACTCAATGAAACTAAGCCATGCCCACGGGACAACCCAAGACGGGTGGGTCATGGTGGAGAGGTCTGAATGTGGTCCACTGGAGAAGGGAATGGCAAACCACTTCAGTATTCTTGCCTTGAGAACTCCATGAACAGCATGAAAAGGCAAAATGATAGGATACTGAAAGAGGAACTCCCCAGGTCGGTAGGTGCCCAACACTCTACTGGAGATCAGTGGAGAAATACCTCCAGAAAGAATGAAGGGATGGGGCCAAAGCAAAAACAATACCCAGCTGTGGATGTGACTGGTGATAGAAGCAAGGTCCGATGCTGTAAAGAGCAATATTGCATAGGAACCTGGAATGTCAGGTCCATGAATCAAGGCAAATTGGAAGTGGTCAAACAAGAGATGGCTAGAGCGAATGTCAACATACTAAGAATCAGTGAACTAAAATGGACTGGAATGGGTGAATTTAACTCAGATGACCATTATATCTACTACTGCGGGCAGGAATCCCTCAGAAGAAATGGAGTAGTCATCATGGTCAACAAAAGAGTCTGAAATGCAGTACTTGGATGCAATCTCAAAAATGACAGAATGATCTGTTCGTTTCCAAGGCAAACCATTCAATATCACAGTAATCCACAACCACTAATGCTGAAGAAGCTGAAGTTGAACAGTTCTATGAAGACCTATAAGACCTTTTAGAACTAACACCCAAAGTTCATTATAGGGAACTGGAACGCAAAAGTAGGAAGTCAAGAAACACCTGGAGTAACAGACAAATTTGGCCTTGGAATGTGGAATGAAGCAGGGCAAAGATTAGTAGAGTTTTGCCAAGAAAATGCACTGGTCATAGCAAACACTCTCTTCCAACAACACAAGAGAAGACTCTACACATGGACATCACCAGATGGTCAACACCGAAATCAGATTGATTATATTCTTTGCAGCCAAAGATGGAGAAGCTCTATACAGTCAACAAAAACAAGACCAGGAGCTGACTGTGGCTCAGATCATGAACTCCTTATTACCAATGACAATATTCCTGTACCCAAATATCTACAACCAAAATGCTCTTAAATGTTTCTGTGTTCCAAATGTGTAACAAAGGGGTGAAATCAGAGAGACCCCATTTGATATCACTTCAAATGTCCTTCCCTTCCCCAAAATTCTGGGCTCTGAGAGTTGAAGGTTTTGGCCCTTGAAGAGTACATTCTTGTCAGGAGACAAACAGCAGGAGTCCCACTGAACTAACAGTTCCGACTATTGAAAGGCACTTTGGCCTCCGAGAGCCCAGCAGCACAGAGAAAGAGAGCAGTCAGCATATTGTCTTATTATATCTCCACGGGATCTGCCGTTACATCCTGTTTTTCATTCCTGATATTGGTAATTTGTGTTCTTTTTTTCTTAATCAGTCTAGCTATGGGCCTATCAATTTTCTTTATCTTTTCAAAAGTCAACTTTAATCTGTCTTTAAAGTGCATCTCTTGTAACCAACATAGCTTCATTGATTGCTGTTACCTTAATCAGTTCCATCTTTTTATTGAGTGGGGATTTAATTTGCTCTTTCTAAATTTCTAAGGTACCTTGTACTAAGTCATTTCAATCATGTCTGACTCTTTGCAACCCTATGGACTGTAGCCCACTAGACTTCTCTGTCCAGGGGGATTCTCCAGACAAGAATACTGAAGTGGGTTGCCATTTCCTCCTCCAGGGGATTTTCCCAACCCAGGGATCGAACCAGAGTCTCTTAATCTCCTGCCTTGACAGGCAGGTTCTTTATAACTAGTGCCACCTAGGAAGTCCATATCCTAGGTCATTAATTTATAAGTTTCTTCTTTTCTAATACAAGCCCTTATAGATATAAAATTTCCCCGAGTTACTGTTAGAACAGCTGCTTTAAAATCTATGTCTGATAATTCTAATATCTGAGTCACGTCAGGATTGATCTATATTGATTATATTTTCTCAGTATAATAGAGAATAGGTCAAGAACTTCATTTTTGTTCTTTGTGTGTCAAGTAACTTTGAATGGCTAGAGAAGGAAGTGGCAACCCACTCTAGTATTCTTGCCTGGAAAATCCCATGGACAGAGGAGACTGGTGGGCTATAGTCCAAGGGGTCACAAAGAGTTGGACATGACTGAGCGACTAAGCACAGCACGACTTTGGATGGGATCCTGGGCACTGTGGACGATTGCTCATGAGAACTCTGAATTCTATTATACATCTCCCAAAGAGTGTGATATTTTTGTTTTGGCAGTACTGCAAAAAAGTATTCTGTTTCTCGGGCAATATCTCGTATCTTGAGTTTAGTTCATTGACCCTTTGCTGAGCCGCTTGTAGTCTGACATATACATTCATGGTTCAAGGATCAGCCAGGAATTGGGGAAGTTTTTACACAAAATTTGGGGCTCTCCTCTCTGACTCTCTCCTTTTGGAGATTGCCCCCTCACTTTTCAATGTCTGTAGCTGCTCTCAACACTTTCTCCTAGTTCTTTAGGTCAGAAAACCTATGGACATTGTCCACAGCCAATTCTTAAGCTAAAAAAAATGATAAGGGAAGGAATTCCTTGTTTTGTCCTTTCATCAAATGCCAACCACCCTTCATAATCTCCTTGCATTAGTTCACGTTCCAGGGCCTTCAGGTAGTTCTTTGCATTTTTCATCTGCGGTCAGTCTGGTAGCAGCTTAGCTATCCCAGGAGTCAAAATCAGCATGTATTTTAACAAACAACTATTAGGCATAAGACATCTAAGTGTGGGAATTAACTTCTTGTGTTAATTATTTCACAAGAAGATTTAGAGGAATGAAAGAACACAAGACAGCTTGGAAGTGAAGAGTAAACATTTCTAAATGTGGAGAAAATACAGAAGGGGAGGCAGACAACATAATTTTTGCATCACCGTTGATTCAACCAAACCTGACCAAAGGGATAGAGGTTATTGGTTAACATGTTTGGAAAACCATGAGGCCATGCTCCATACCTTCTGCTTACCCAGATCCACTTTCCACTCTTCTCCACCTGCTCTCTGCCCTGGGGGCCGACCTCTTTGGACCACATCAAGAGCTCCCTTCCCTTCCGGCTTCCATTTGGACTCTGCCAGTGTGAGTACCTGCCAGTGTGAGATCAAAGCAAGGGAAAAATGTGAGGTCAGGAAATTTTTTTCACAAGATCTCTCCTTGGTAGGTTTCTGTGGCTTGACTGCATCCCTCCACCAAAGGCTGCAGTTCTTGCCAGGTGGCTTTCTCCAAAATCTCCAGGCTCTGATAAACACTCCCTCTGCTTGCCTCTTCAAACCTAGCATAAGTAATGGCACCCCACTGGGGTACCGAGAGGTCCCTTGTCCCTTGGTACTTTTTCTAAATCCAGCACACACCTTTGTAAACAGTCCTTTTATTAAACTCTTCCCAGCATGAATGCACCATCTGTTTCCTGCCAAGCTCCTGACGAATAGAGCACTCCCAGAAAAAAATGACTTTAACAGGTCTTAGAAACAGATGATGGTAAAGTACCAGCCTACACGTTGTCAAACAGGGAAGGAGACCTTCACTACATCTAAAATAAGTAACCCATAAATTTCACTCACATGCATTGTCTAATTTAATGCTAACAACACTCTGATTTCATAGGTATTGATATCATTTCCATTAAAAGTGAGAATACTAAGACTCTAAGGAAATGGTGTCCCTGGATTCCCTGATTTTCTTTAGACTGCAATTCCTATCATCTTCCCCCTACACCCTGACCCTTACCATTCAGATAACACACACACACCAGCAATGCTGAAATTCAAATTTCTCTAATTTTGAGGGCAGGCAGGACATTTTTAAAGTCCCTGAAGTCCAGGGAAAGGAGGTGGAGAAATAGCACATGACAATTTCAGATAGTTAGGAGTTTATCAGTTTGTTAGTTTATTAGTCAGAGACTCCTCTTTCATTTATTTTAAAGAAATTTTATTTAAGAGAAATTATGATTTAATATTGGAGTTGCAATGTATACAGCACCCTTAAATATTTCTTAAACATTGTCCCATGACTCCCCAAGAGTTCCCAAATTTCAGCTGTGACAGTCTTCATATAGACTAAGAGAAGAATCGATTGAGATCTCGGGCTCTGGGGACAGCCAGATCCGAGTTTCCAGTACAATTCTTGCTAGTACTTGTGTCCTAGGCAAGTTGCTTAACTTTTCTGATCCTCAGTTTTCTCATCTGTAAAATGCAAGTAATAACTGTACCCACATCATAATGTTAAACTAATTAAATAAGCTAAAGCACTGTACTATTTAATACAGGGCCTGGCTCACTTTAATCATTTAATAAAACATGGCTAATAACACACCCAGATTCAAATTCACAATAAAGATTTATTTTGCCATAACATGGCATGTAAATATTAAAGCGAAAAACAAACTTAGACACATACTAACACTCCCTAATTAGAAACTCAAAAAGAAATTTAAAAAATAAGCCTTAAGTGTATCTAACATTGCTCCCATTTACATTTCAATAAAAAGAGAGAGAGAGAGAGACTCTAGAAGTTGCTGGACTTCTAAATAAGCCTGTCATTTCCTAAAGTAAATGCTATGTACCACTGGGTATAAAATGTAACAGAAAGCTGTGTGTTCAATTTATTTTATAGTTTCTTACTTATTGTTTTCCATTTCCTGTTTTAAAGCTATAAACTTCCCTTAAGCTTCAGCTATTAATAAAATTATTATTGTCATTGAATCACCTGACTTCATACTATAGAGTCTGGACTGGAGGCTACTCCTTCCCACAGCAAACTGCAAACTGGGGCTGTGCAGTTTACTCCATTTTTTTTTTCTTCTTCTTCTATTATCCAATTGTACTTTTTTCTCTTTTATTATCTAATTGTCATGTGCATTTTATTTTTTAATTAATTTGTATTGGAATATAGCTGCTTTACAATGTTGTGTTAGTTTCTGCTATACGGCGAAGTTAATGCATTATATATATACATGCATGCACAGTCACTCAGTTGGATCACTGTTAGTGATCCCATGGACAGCAGCCTGCCAAACTCCTTTGTCCATGGGATTTTTCAGGCAAGAATACTGGAGTGGGTTGCCATTTCCTCCTCTAGGGGATCTTCTTGACCCAGGGATTGAACCTGAGTCTCTTGCATCTCCCGCCATTGGCAGGCGAATTCTTTACTACTGCGTCACTTGGGTAGGTATCCAGTCTTTTTTATATTTCTTCCCCATTTAGGTCACCACGGAGCACTGTGTTCCCTGTGCTATGTATATATGTCAGTCCCAACCTCCTAACTCATCCCAGCCTTACTCCCTCCCTATTGGTAATCACAAGCTTGTTTCCTACATCTGTGGCAGCCTGCTTGTATACATGGTTACCACCTTGCCATTTGACATAGGTGAGTTCTTTCTGTAGATAAAATTGTTCTAATGAGCAATTTTGGATCCAGATTTTGATCATGGAAGGCCTGTTATATATTTGGAGAGATTGATTAACTTACCAGAAATGGGAATATTTTAATACGGATTTGGTCATCTTCCACAGGAAGACCAGAAATTCCTCCCTTATAAAGGCTTTTTAACCTTTTAAATATTTTATCCCAAAATTCCATTAAGTTTTTAGGAGAGCCTCCAACCTGTCTTCTCCTTT
Organism: Ovis aries; assembly: GCF_016772045.2. Lineage (NCBI taxonomy): Eukaryota > Metazoa > Chordata > Mammalia > Artiodactyla > Bovidae > Ovis > Ovis aries. Next base: position 20,180,682 of record NC_056063.1, on the reverse strand, counting down.
TTGGTAAGGGCATGAGCAAGGCCAGGATCACTGAGCCTGATCTCCAAGCTCTGTCCATGGAGAGTTTTAGAAAAACCTACCCTGAGTTGTTGGCTGTCAAGAGTCAAGGCACAAGCTAACCTTCCAGGGGGACATCATCTTGCAGAGTTGAGTTCAAAGCCAAAGACTTGTCTGTTCCACAGTCAGGACCCAGTTAATGTGTGAAAGAATCGGACACAACTGAGTGACTTTCACGCATCACTCACAATGTCTCACACACTTTCATTGACATGATCACAAAATTGATATTTTAATCAAATATCTGGTTGGACCAACTGGACCGTTTGGTGCACTCTCTTGGGATGGCCTCCTGGGTCCATGAAATGAGTGGGTGTGGGGGGCTGCAGTGATACAGAGATGAGTTGAATCTAGACATCTTCCTCTTGCACCCTGCTGCTGCTGCTGCTAAGTCGCTTCAGTCGTGTCTGACTCTGTGTGACCCCATAGACAGTAGCCCACCAGGCTCCTCCGTCCCTGGGGTTCTCCAGGCAAGAACACTGGAGTGGGTTGCCATTTCCTTCTCTAATGCATCAAAGGGAAAAGTGAAAGTGAAGTCGCTCAGTCGTGTCCGACTCTTAGCGACCTCATGGACTACAGCCTACCAGGCTCCTCTGTCCATGGGATTTTCCAGGCAAGAGTACTGGAGTGGGGTGCCATTGCCTTCTCCTCTTGCACCCTGAGAGGCACAAAATGCCAGGCACAAGAACCATTCTGTCAACAAGAAAAACAGGGACTGCAGGGCTATAGGGAAAATGCCCCACACAGAGCTGGCAAGGGGATTACACTGGAACAATGCCAGTAGCCTTGGGAGCTATAAATGGGTCCTACCAGGAAGAGACCCTTTACTCTGGACTGAGCTCTGCCTCAGGTAGTAGAGGCAAATGCTCAAAATACTATTAAAGTACTGAAATGGAAAACATATACATATATATCTGGTTGGGTTTTTTGTTTGGTTGGTTTTCTGAGTTGATTTTTTTTCTTTCTTTCCTCCTTTTTTCCCCCTCACCTTATTCATAATCAATTTCTGTTCTGAAAAATCAAAAAGTAAGTACTTTTGTGTATTGAGGTATAGTGTGCAATGTGGCTTAAACCCTTCAATTCATCCATCCTAATCCAAACCCCCCACTTCCCTCCCCTTGGGTACCCCAGACAAGCACAAATTTCTGATTTATGCAATGGCCTTTCAGACAGACAGACAGCAAGATCCCACAACTCAAGATTCTGTACACTTGTGACTGCTTATTTGTGTCAATCATAAACAGGTATCATCTAAACCGCAATGACTTCTGGCATCCCCAAACTGGAACCAAATAAGTTTATACATCTCTGGGGAAGAAAGTATTGGATTTCTAACTTAAAATGTTATAAGAACTCAGTGACTCTGAAGACAGATATTTAATCTTTCCTTGTAGTACAACTAACTGGCTGATTAGATAGACAAGACTCCTCACATTACTGATATAAAAGTTACTAAATTGTCTGTCTTCAGCTAAAATGGAAAAAAAAATGAATTTCAGTTTTCAGTAACCCAAAATAGCACATCACTGTGGCTACTATTATCTTAGGTATTTCAACCGCTGGTTAGGGTATCATTAAAAACTGGAAGCTACTAAACTCAGAGGTGCTGCCTCAGGCTCTGTGAACCATCAACCTTTCTGCCAGGAAGTCTGGACATCATGCAAAGTAGCTGGAAAGCAGGCTACCTGTTGCAAGGTGGTGAGTCAATGGCGTCACTCGCCTTCGCCCCACCCACCACAATCTGCATATCAGCAGATGGAATGAACACAGTGCCAGCTGCCACTGCTGAAATGGCTACAAATGTCTCCATCATCAGACACGTCCCTGGCCCTGGCTGCCGGAAGGTGGTCAGGAAAGGCCAGGTGGGACTGCTTCCATCCTGAGGCAGTCTCCTTCAGTTCTCCAAACACAGGAGGCTCTTTCAGCTTCAGCTCTCATTTGCCTGGAAAACCACCACTGGAGACTGGAAAAATCAAAACTTCGCAGCAATGATAAGAGCACTGAGAAGCAGCCGACTTCCTGAGCCTTGAAAGGAAAGGTCACTGGAAGATATTTTTTCTCACCACTGTCTGTGTTTTCTTAGGCCCAGCTGTATTCAAAGCTAGTCTCTCCCCATCTTAGGTACTCAGGCCTTTTGGTGATGGAGGGCAGGCAGCTGCAGAAAATGTGCGGCTGTGGGAAAAGGATACGAAACCCTCAGGAAGGTGTGTAATATTTTTGTTGAATCAAATCATGATTTTGCAAAGGGAAAAAAGGACACACATAAAAGTCTGTTTAATGTTCAGCAAAAAAGGGAGGAAAAAAAAAAAGAGCTTTCTGTGTTTAATGCAAACTCACTTCAAGGGAGCTGTAGATCAAATTACCAGCCTGTGACATGTGGAGATGGGCTGGGCAGACTAACGGTAACTCAAATACCAGCGCTTCTGGACCGTTCCTGAGCCCATAAACTACATAGAAAATGATGCTAGTTGCTGAATTATTTTCAGTTGCAACAGCTGCTATAACAGCTCAGAGAATTTTAATATGCATATACAGGCCTAGTGAGTAACCACTTCAAATATTTTGTGATGGGGAGTCTATATTTCCTTTCAATCCTTTTAGCTACGGGTAGTAGTAGAGTTGCTTTGAGGGATCCAGAAGAACAAGGGAGCATGTTCAAAGGGATGACACAAAGAGTAGAATTAGAACCAGAATTGTAAGTGGAGGATTCGCAGGAGGGAAAAATGTATTTTTTAACAATAAACATATACTCTTGCATTACTTTTATAATTTAAAAATATGCAAACAGTTCATGAAGCTCAGTATCAAAAAACAATCCAATCAAAAAATGGGCAGAATATCTAGATAGACATTTCCCCAAAGAAGACATACAGATAGCCAGAAAGCACATGAAAAGATGCTCAACATCATTCACTATTAGAGAACTGCAAATCAAAATTACAGTGAGGTATAACCTGATACCAATCAGCATGGTCATCATCAAAAAGTCTACAAACAATAAATGCTGGAATGAGTATGGAGAAAAGGAAATCCTCCTACATTGCTGGTGGGAATGTAAGTTGGTACAGCTACTATGGAAAACAGTATGGAGATTCCTCATCAAACTAAAAATAGAATTAACATATGATCCAGCAATCCCACTCCTGAGAATGTACAGGCAAAACTATAATTCAAAAAGATACATGTACTCCTATGTTCACAGCAGCACTGTTCACAATAACCAAGACATGGAAACAACCTACATGTCCATCGACAGATGAATGGACAAGAAGATACAGCATTTATATACAATGGAATATTACTCAGTCATCAGTCAGTTCAGTTCAGTCACTCAGTCATGTCCAACTCTTTGCCACCCCATGGACTGCAGCATGCCAGGCTTCCCTGTCCATCACCAACTCCCAGAGTTTACTCAAATTCATGTCCATTGAGTCCATGATGCCATTCAACCATCTCATCCTCTGGTGACCCCTTCTCTTCCCGCCTTCAATCTTTCCCAGCATCAGGGTCTTTTCCAATGAATCAGTTCTTCGCATGAGGTGGCCAAAGTATTAGAGTTTCAGCTCCAGCATCAGTCCATCAAATGAATATTCAGGACTGATCTCCTTTAGGTTGGACTGGTTGGATCTCCTTGCAGGCCAAGGGACTCTCAAGAGTCTTCTCTAAAACCACAGTTCAAAAGCATCAATTCTTCTGTGCTCAGCTTTCTTTATAGTCCAACTCTCACATCCATACATGACTACTAGAAAAACCGTAGCTTTGACTAGACATACCTTTGTTGGCAGAGAAATGTCTCTACCTTTTATATGCTGTTTGGTTGATCATAGCTTTTCTTCCAAGGAACAAGCATCTTTTAATTTCATGGCTGCCATCATCATCTGCAGTGATTGTGGAGCCCAAAAAAACAAAGTCCATCACTGTTTCCCCATTTATTTGTCATGAAGTGATGGGACCAGATGCCATAATCCTAGCTTTCTTAATGTTTGAGTTTTAAGCCAACTTTTTCACTCTCCTCTTTTACTTTCATCAAGAGGCTCTTTAGTTCCTCTTCACTTTCTGCCGTAAGGGTGGTGTCATCTGCATATCTGAGGTTATTGATATTTCTCCCGGCAATCTTGATTCCAGCTTGTGCTTCATCCAGCCCAGCATTTCTCATGATGTACTCTGCATATAAGTTAAATAAGCAGGGTGACAATATACAGCCTTGACGTACTCCTTTCCCCGATTTGGAACCAGTCTGTTGTTCCATGTCCAGTTCTAACTGTTGCTTCCTGACCTGCATACAAATTTCTCAGGAGGCAGGTCAGGTGGTCTGGTATTCCCATTTCTTTCAGAATTTTCCACATTTTGTTGTGATCCACACAGTCAAAGGCTTTGGTGTAGTCAATAAAGCAGAAGTAGATGTTTTTCTCAAATTCTCTTGCTTTTTCCATGATCCAGCGGATGTTGGCAATTTGATCTCTGGTTCCTCTGCCTTTTCTAAATCCAGCTTGAACATCTGAAATTTCATGGTTCATGTACTGTTGAACCCTGGCTTGGAGAATTTTGAACATTACTTTGCTAGCATGTGAGATGAGTGCAATTGTGCGGTAGTTTGAACATTCTTTGGCATGGCCTTTCTTTGGGATTGGAATGAAAACTGACCTTTTCCAGCCCTGTGGATACTGCTGAGTTTTCCAAATTTGCTGGCATATTAAGTGCAGCACTTTCATAGAATCATCTTTTAGGATTTGAAAAAGCTCAACTGGAATTCCATCACTTCCACTGGCGTTGTTTATAGTGATGCTTCCTAAGGCCCACTTGACTTCGCATTCCAGGATGTCTGGCTCTAGGTGAGTGATCACACCATCATGATTATCTTGGTTGTGAAGATCTTTTTGTACATTTCTTCTGTGTATTCTTGCCACCTCTTCTTAATATCTTCTGCTTCTATTAGGTCCATACCATTTCTGTCCTTTATTGTGCCCATCTTTGCCTGAAATGTTCCCTTGGTATCTCTAATTTTCTTTAGAAAGAATAAAATAATGCCATTTGCAGTACCACGGATGCAACTAGAAATTACCATACTGAGTGAAGTCAGTCAGAGAAAAACAAATATGCTATCACTTATATGTGGAATCTAAACTATCACACCAATGAACCTATCTACAAAACAGAAACAGACTCATAGAGGTAGAGAACAGACTTGCGGCTGTGTGAGGCGTCCGAAGGAGGGAGAGCGATGGACTTGGAGTTTAGAGTTGGCAGACACAAGCCATTGCATTTACAATGGATAAACAACAAGGTATAGCAAGGGCCGACCCCTGGGTCAGCAAGGTCGCCTGGAGAAGGAAATGGCAATTCACTCCAGTACTATTGCCTGGGAAATCCCATGGAAAGAGGAGCCTGGTGGGCTACAGTCCATGGGGTCACAAAGAGTTACTAAACAATAACAACAAGGAAACTATACATAACACCCTGTGACAAATCATAATGGGAAATAATATAAAGAATGTCTGTAGGTGCATAACTGAGTCACTCTGTTGTACATTAGAGATTGGCACAACATTGTAAATCAACCATAATTTTTTAAAAAAAGCAATAAAACAAAAAAGAGAGAAAAAAAATAAGGGAGTGTGGCCCCAGTTAATGAGATTTAAGATTAACCAATAAGTTTCCAGAAATGTCTAATTAATATAATTGTGTAGTAACGAATTATCCTAACTCAAGGAGAGATCTTGCTCTTGTCCCTTGGCTATTAGGAGGTAGGTCTGTAGATCCTACCTACTCTCTGTAGGTCCCACCTACTCTGTAGATTCCTGGAATGTTTTACCTGATAGGAAGACCTTTGTGGGGTATTTTCCCATTCAGGGGACTTTGGTCACTGAATGGTTTAACAATGGGATTTATAATGGAAGCTTCAGGAAATGTATAAATTCCCAGGTCCGAAGAAACTGGAGACTATAGTTATTAGCCTGAAACTCTAAGAGCCTGAAAGTCTGGAGACTAAATGTATGTCAGTCACACAAGCAGTGTGTGCATAGTGCCTATAAAAAGTCTGGACACCAAAGGCTTCCGCGGACTTCCTCAGTGGGCAATATTCTGCATATGCCACACACTGTGTCAAGAGCAGGTAACAGCATTATGAAATCAACAGAGAAAAGGCAATTGGAAACATGATTTTGGGGCCCCTCCTGGACTCTTCCCTATATGTCTCTTCCCTTTGATGATATTAACATGTATCTCTCTCTTTTCAATAAGTTCTATTGTAACCAAGCAGGACCCTATGGGGTTTTCCTAGAACAGACCTCTGCCCTATATCCTCTGCCATAGCTCCTCTCTAAAGTACCTAGATAATAGTATCCAATACACATTTCCTGAGTTGTCTTATAGATGTGAAAACCCCCTACCAAATGGATTGTGCTAACTGCTTAATGACAATCAATAAGCACACAGTCCCCAGACCTCCTGAGCCTAAGGATTGATGTTAACTGCTGGACATAGCCCTGTGACCTCACCATCAACTAACTAGAGAATTGTACACAATCCCCTCCCTTACCTGGCCTTTACAAATGGTTTGCTAAAACCCTTCGAGGAGTTCAGGGGTTTTGAGCGTGAGGCACCCGTTCTCCTTGTATGGTGCCTTACAATAAAGCTGCATTTTCCTTTATCCCCAATGTCAGTGTCAACAGACTGACACTGAAAGTCAATAGGCTTTCTGTACATGGGTGAGTGGACTCGTGTTTGGTTCAGTAACACTGTGATTTCTTCTAGAAAATTATCCAAATTGAGGGTGTCTTGGGGAATCCTCTGAACTTGTAGTTGGTGTCAGAAGTGAGGACAGTCTTATGGGGAGTCTTCCCCCAGACCATGCAGTTCAGCAAACTCCACTGCATTACCCACAGTCTTATATTAGCTGTGTTTGGGGCAAATAAAGGAAAAGAGTGATATGCAGTATGGAGGAAGGCCATGCAAACATAAGCATGCTCCTCATGAAGCAGGAGAGACCACGGAGCTAAGTGACAGAAAAGACATGGTTGCAGTATGAGTCCCCATGCTTCCATCCTCACAAAAAACTCTCTTGGGAATACTGGGTGAGGTTCTGATCTTTCTATCACATGTAAGAGTAGGACTCATGTCTTTTTACTTAATCAAAGAGCACTCTCTCCAACCCTTTTTTTCCTCAAGTCTTTTGCCCAAGGAAAGAGTGAGTGAATACATAAATGTATGAAAAATGCAGTTTATTCTCAACGGCATGGACCGGGTTAGTCAGGGAGAACATACATAGCTAAAAAAGGTAATCCACAAAAGCCAATATACACATTTTAATAGGTAGCCTCAAACTTCTCAAAGTTTTAAGTTCCTACAATAGAGACAAACAGGCAGGAAAAATAACTATCCCTTCAGCCTGCCTTTGCCTTTGCCTGTAAGAACTGCCAACAAACAGCAAAATTCCCCAAATGCCCTTTTGATCACCAAGAGGACAGAAATAGTCTCAGAGCCCATAAACAGGAGTCTCAGTCCCTGTTCCCCCAAAACACTTACGATGAAAAGTTACAGAATAAAAAGCAGTACTGATGTTTCTATTCCCCTCTGTTACTGTCTCACAGAGTATTTGTCGCAACCATCTTTGATTGTTGACTAGGGCCACAGGTAGTTGACCCTAGCTAGTATATCCCGGGGCTTCCCTGGTGACTATATTAGGAATATAATCAGAGTTGTTATTGTCTTTAAACACACTTGAGCAATGAGAGATTATATGAACCATAAGCATCCGTGTAATACCAAGCAGCAAGTTGTGGGCATTCTTTGGGTTTATGTTCTTAATTTTCTTGCCGCTAATGGGCTCCTTGAACTTCGTGGGTCTTTCATTTTCCAGTGGAAAGCACATCTTGCAAGGCTTGAGTTTAATTTGCTGCTACTGCTGCCTCCCATAGGCTGGATAGGATGAAAACAAATAAACAAAAAACACATCGAGTTCACTTTTCTTCCCCTCTACTGCTCAATAGACAATTCAATCGAAGGAGATCCAACGGCAGAAAAAGAAAGGGGAGATTGAGGCAGTATTCTGAGACAATATGGCCAGAGCCAGCACTGACAAACTTAGGACAAGCAATTTTGAGGCAGAAGCAGTGAAAAACTCCCAGAGAGAAGCCACAGAAAAGAGAGACCGACTGTTAGAGACTGTTGGATTGATGTGTAAATTCGCACAAATTTTCTGGAAGGTAATTTGTCCCTAAGAATCAAACTCCTCAAAACGGTGCTTACACTTTGATCCAATAACTCCAGTTCTAAAACTTTACCTGAGAGATAATCACACATGCGTGCAAAAATTTAGCTACAAAGTTATTTATCACAGAAGTACTTATAGTGGTGAAAAATGTAAACAATCAAAATGTCCAACACTGGTGATTAATTATACACACAATAGAAATATAGTTTAATCATTAAATTTGTTGAGATAAAACGGGAAAGGTATTTACAACAATTAAGCAAAAATAACTCAAAAAATTGCATAACACGGTACTCCCACTTTTGTAAAAAGAGACAGTGCTACATAGATACACATCAAAATTTAATAGTGATTATCCAAGTGGGGGGATTACCAGTAATTTTTATTTTCTGCTTTGTGCTTAATTGAGTTTTTAATTTTTCTATGCATCAGTTTTGCTGGGAGAAATAAAATTATTTTTTATAGGAAAAAAGTAGCCTTTGGAATAAACCAGAAGAGCACATTGGACTTTTTTAAGATGGAAGGTGCAAAGTGGTCAGTTTAGTTCAAATTAGGATGGAATTTCTTATGAGAATGCACTGGATAATGAGGAGGCTTACAACCAGTGGAAGTCACAGGAAACAGGTCCAGGACTATCTTGAGGAGCCCAGGGAGGGGCACATCCCAGTCTAGCCAAAGCAATTGGAATGTCCCACATTGCTGTAGGGGTGAGGTTACTCACCAAAAATAATTCAGTTAATTAAGATGCCTTTATATTCATCATAAATTACTTGGTTAATTAAGATCTTCATTAGAGGAATTACCATGAAAATATTTGACAAGCCTAGATTCATTCCTACCATAAAAATCAGGAGTATTTACAAATTAGTAAAATGAAGCTTTCAATTACTAAGGTTCTCTTCGTGTGGGTGGCCAGTTGCTCAGTCATGTCTGACTCTTTGGGATCCCATGGACTGTAGCCTGCCAGGCTCCTCTGTCCATGGAATTTTCCAGGCAAGAATACTGCAGTGGATTGCCATTTCTTCCTCCAGGAGATCTTCCCAACTCAGGGATTGAACCCACATCTCTGGAATTGTAGGCGGATGTTTTTAACCATGAGCCACCAGAAGAAATTCTTAATCAAACAAATAAACAATCAGCCTTGGAAATAAACTTGTAAACATAATGTAATGCAATGCAGGAGTTTGCTGACTCTTCTGCCCCCATGGATGGTCCATAATGTTATTTAAGACTGAGAGTGATTTGAGTGGCCGAGGTCTACAGTTAGAAAGGAATGCAGAGAAACAGACTTATGAACAGCAGGTCACTTTGGTACAATTCTGAAGTGGTTGGCAGCTGGCTGCTTTGTGCTTTAGGTTGGTTTTGTCTGTTTGTTTGTTTGTTTTTTCACACCAGCTCACCATGACTTTGGCCTGGACTCTGTGCTGACCCAATTCAAATCCTTCTGACTCAGCTCAGTCCCAGGTTTCTCTGGAAACTCTGGTCATCAGAATCACTGTGGTTAGAACACTTAGGGTGTGCTGAGAAAGAAGGGCATGGAAATCTACGACAAGTAAAATGCCTGCTGCTTGCTTTACTATTTTTGTTTTGGTTTTTATCTTCTTTAAGCAAAGGCCCTCTACCCCTATATAAGTAGATGAAGCTTAAAGAGGCTGTTTAGTAACTCAACCAAAGGTGACCACTCACATTACTTCTTATGTGCAAGGATTTTAAGGTGGAAGTGAGGAGTTGTGGGGAGGGAAAGATACAGAAAGGAAGGAAAAAAAAGAAATGGAATAGTAATAGAGCCAAATCAATATCAACTCAAAGACTCCAATGGTGACATAATATTATAATTAAAGTATCTGATTGTCTTTTACCTATAAAAACAAAAATTTCACACAACTCAATCTAATAATATAAATAGCCACTGTTACTGCAACCTTACTGTACCCTAGCACTATACACAGTTTATACACAGTCTGCCCATTACAGTCCTTTATATTTATTATACTTCATTTGTAGTTCATAAATTAAAAAGTTCTGAACACTCAAAGTGTTTTCTAAGTCTAGAGCAAACTGACTCAGCAGCAAAAACTGACATAACCTAATGTGAGGCAGCTTATAGTCTTCAACCCATTTGGTACACATTTCATTACAGAAATATTAATGCATTTCATTAAGGAATAGTTCCCCAGACCCTCTCAGGGTTCCATATAGCAAACAGTATGTTTACTTTGGGCTTCCGAGGTAGTGCAGTGGTAAAGAATCCACCTGCCAATGCAGGAGACACAGGAGACGCGAGTTGGATCCTAGGTAGAAAAGATCCCCTGGAGGAAGAAATGGCAACCCATTCCAATATTCTTGTCTGGAAAATCCCATGGACAGAGGAGCCTGGTGGACCACAGTCCATAGCATCACAAAGAGTCAGACACAACTGAGCGACTGAGCATGCAGGCACAGTTATCTTGTTACTTTTGTAGAATATTAAATATATTGAACTCTGAAACTCATCTGGTTCCAAGAATATTATATTTTTTCTCCCTGTTTTATCGATAAGGAAACTGAGATCTATTTGTCTTCGTGCAGTTATCCTGGTATTTCATTTGAGGTCTTTGAGACTTTGCTTTTTTGTTTACTTTTTTCTCTACCCTATTTCAGTTCATATCAATATATGCACTAATCAGAGTTTAGCAAGTTCTCCTTCAGAAAAGTTTTTAAAGGCATCTTTTATCCCCCAAATGGAAAATGCTGATATTCTCAGAAATTTTTTTGAACCCAGCTGAACTTGTTTTTAATTCCCCCACCCTTCATTTTCAGATTACTCAGTGTATTTAATGCTACCCTTCCTCAATTCCACCCAAAGCTCACGTGGCGATGTTAAGGGCATTGGTTAAGGACCCGTCGAAGAGTCTGAGTGGGCCAGAGACGCTGCTGAGCACTCTGACATGTGTGGTTAGAGTGTCTACGTGAAGATTACCCACGCTGGGCTCCAGTGCTTCAATCGCAACCCCAGAATGAGTTCTTGGTCACTCTGTGGTCTAAACTCTGAGAAAGGCGAGTATTTTATCCTACATTTCATAAACAATGATTTGATACATTGAAGAAACCATAAATATTATTTATCTTACCATAGGCCTCAGAATGTCCAAATACCACAGCTAATTAGGGCTCAATAATAGAGTCAATAAGCCAAAGCCTGTTTTTCTGGTTGATCATAACAAGCAGAGCAATGGCCATTACTTTCTAATTTGTAACTCCTGTGTTTGATGGTTCTGAGTGGGAAGGACGCAGCATCACTTGTCCTATACGAGGCCTTGCCACCATCTAAAGTCAGCACTAAGCTACATCTGTTGCCATTTACGACACTTTTTCCATTTGTTGAAGCACATTATTTGTTATAACCATAAGAGTACACTCAAATACAGATGGAGCTTTTGGTAGAAAATAGAAACGCACATTTTTCCCTTCCAACCAGCAAAAAGAAAAAACAAATGATTTGGTTAAAAGAAACAAATGAGAATTTCTTGTTGAATTGTTCTTTGCCCAGCAGCTGGGCCTGTGAAGAACTTAGCTAATATGCTGCATATAAAAACAGACACTTTAAAGTACTGGTAATACACACTAGACAGGGATCAAGACCATCCCCATGGAAAAGAAATGCAAAAAAGCAAAATGGCTGTCTGGGGAGGCCTTACAAATAGCTGTGAGAAGAAGAGAAGTGAAAAGCCAAGGAGAAAAGGAAAGATATAAGCATCTGAATGCAGAGTTCCAAAGAATAGAAAGGAGAGATAAGAAAGCCTTCCTCAGCAATCAATGCAAAGAAATAGAGGAAAACAACATAATGGGAAAGACTAGAGATCTCTTCAGGAAAAGTAGAGATACCAAGGGAACAGTTCATGCAAAGATGGGCTCAATAAAGGACAGAAATCATAGGGACCTAACAGAAACAAAAGATATTAAGAAGAGGTGGCAAGAATACACAGAAGAACTGTACAAAAAAGAACTTCACGACCCAGATAGTCATAATGGTGTGATCACTCACCTAGAGCCAGACATCCTGGAATGTGAAGTCAAGTGGGCCTTAGAAAGCATCACTATGAACAAAGCTAGTGGAGGTGATGGAATCCCAGTTGAGCTGTTTGAAATCCTGAAAGATGATTCTGTGAAAGTGCTGCCCTCAATATGCCAGCAAATTTGGAAAACTCAGCAGTAGCCACAGGACTGGAAAAGGTCAGTTTTCATTCCAATCCCAAAGAAAGGCCATGTCAAAGAATGTTCAAACTACTGCACAATTGCACTCATCTCATACACTAGTAAAGTAATGCTCAAAATTCTCCAAGCCAGGCTTCAGCAATACATGAACCGTGAACTCCCTGATGTTCAAGCTGGTTTTAGAAAAGGCAGAGGAACCAGAGATCAAATTGCCAACATCTGCTGGATCATCGAAAAAGCGAGAGAGTTCCAGAAAAACATTTATTTCTGCTTTATTGACTATGCCAAAGCCTTTGACTGTGTGGATCACAATAAACTGTGGAAAATTCTGAAAGAGATGGGAATACAGACCACCTGACCTGCCTCTTGAGAAACCTCTATGCAGGTCAGGAAGCAACAGTTAGAACTGGACATGGAAGAACAGACTGGTCCCAAATAGAAAAAGGAGTACGTCAAAGCTGTATATTGTCACCCTGCTTATTTAACTTATATGCAGAGTACATCATGAGAAATGCTGGGCTGGATGAAGCACAAGCTGGAATCAAGATTGCCAGGAGAAATATCAATAACCTCAGATATGCAGATGACACCACCTTTATGGCAGAAACTGAAGAGGAACTAAAGAACCTCTTGATGAAAGCCAAAGAGGAGGGTGAAAAAGTTGGCTTAAAGCTCAACATTCAGAAAACTAAGATCATGGCATCCGGTCCCATCACTTCATGGCAAATAGATGGGGAAACAGTGGGAACAGTGTCAGACTTCATTTTTGAGGGCTCCAAAATCACTGCAGATGGTGACTGCAGCCATGAAGTTAAAAGACACTTACTCCTTGGAAGGAAAGTTATGACCAACCTAGACAGCATATTCAAAAGCAGAGACATTACTTTACCAACAAAGGTCCGTCTAGTCAAGGCTATGGTTTTTCCAGTAGTCATGTATAGATGTGAAAGTTGGACTGTGAAGAAAGCTGAGCGCCGAAGAATTGCTGTTGTTGAATTGAGGTGCTGGAGAAGACTCTTAAGAGTCCCTTGGACTGCAAGGAGTTCCAACCAGTCCATTCTAAAGGAGATCAGTCCTGGGTGTTCTTTGGAAGGAATGATGCTAAAGCTCTGGTATTTTGGCCACCTCATGTGAAGAGTTGGCTCATTGGAAAAGACTCTGATGCTGGGAGGGACTGGGGGCAGGAGGAGAAGGGGTTGACAGAGGCGAGATGGCTGGATGGCATCACTGCCTCAATGGACGTGAGTCTGAGTGAACTCCGGGAGTTGGTGATGGACAGGGAGGCCTGGTGTGTTGCAATTCATGGGGTCTCAAAGAGTCGGACACAACTAGTGACTGAACTGAACTGAATACACACTAGAATATTTCACCATTTCAGAGTAGCCCACTTGAAATCTTTTACTCAAAGCCCACTAAACCAAGGTTTCACAACCTCAGCACCATAGATTTTAGGGGATAGATAATTCTTTGTTATGGGGGATGTCCTTGTGCATTGTAAGGCGTTAGCAACATTCCTAGCTCATACCCATTAAATGCAGTAGTATCTCCTTTCCAGTCACAATAACCAAAAATGTCTCCAGATCCTGGGGAGGCAAAGTCGTCCCCAGCTGAGAACCTTGACACTCTTCCACTCCTTGTTATGACACATCTTATTATTTCCAAGGAGGTGAGTTTCTAACATTCAAAACCTTGCTATAAAACAATTACATACAGATGTGTACACCCATATTTTTTAATAAATAGGTCATTTGTTTTAAACTATAATATGTTATTTACATCATTCTAGTCTTACATTTTTTACTTAATTACATAGCTTGGAGATCATTGCATAAAGGGCCACCTAGTTATTTTTAATATTAGTTACAAATTATGATGTTATATTGTTAATTAATTACAAAGCTACATTATAATATTAGCTGTCTAGTATTTCCTTGAATGGATGTGCCATAATTTCTTCAAAATCCCTTAGCAAACAACATTTAGTTTCTTTCCAATCTTCTGCTATTGAAGCAATGCTTCATAAACTTGTGTGTAAATCACTAGACCATCCAGGCATTCTCCTGCCTTGAGGCCTTGACTCTGGCTGTTCCCATCTTCCTAAAATGCCCTTCCCTGAGATATACACATGGCTAACTCCCTCACCTCCTGAATTCGTGAGGGTTGGCTAGACTGCAATTACAAACAAACCTCAAAATCTCAGTGGTTTAAACACATAAAATTCCTATGTAGACTGTTCATAAAGATGGCATTCTTTCAAGTGGCAGCCAAAGAATTGGGGCTGCTTCCACCTTAGGGCTCTGCTATCGTCATTTGAGGCTTCTGCAGTTGCCACAGCAGGGAAGAAAACAGGGCGTCATATACCAACTCTCAAGTATTTCTGCCCAAATCATTCCCAAATACAGTCCATTGATCAAAATTAGTCCAAGGGCACTGCCTAACTGCAGGGGGCTGGGAAACATAGGGAAGCACAATATTCTGTAATCACTAAATATCTCTGCTGGATCTTCTTCAAGTTATTGCTCACAAGTCACCTCAATGAAGCCAACCCAAACCATGCATTTGAAACTGCAACCCAAGTGTGGCCAATAATGCAGAATAGGAAGACCCAGAGGTTACCTCCTCCCACGGGCACACCAAAATTACAGCCATTTACAGAGAAATTATTGATGGAAAAAAAACCACAAGACTAGCAGCAAAGATCTTCAGCCTCCCCAGGACCCAACCCCATCAACCAGCAGCAGACAGCCTCCATACAAGGCAGGGCCTGGCAACCAACCAAGTGGAGTGTCATCCACACCTGCCAGACTGCCCACAATAGGCAGCCTGCTACAACAGAAGGACCCATGCAGCCCACATGGAGTGCACCCTATAATATACAGCTCTGGTGATGAGAGAGGGGTCCACCACTGGGACACAGAAGACATCTACAAAAGGCCACTTCTCCAAGGTCAGGAAACATAACTAACTTCCCAAATACACAGAAATAGAAATAGCAAATTAGGCCAAATGAGAGGACAAAGGAACATGTTCCAAACAGAAGAACTAAGAGAAGTGGAAATAGATAGGCAATCTATCTGAGTTATAGATAATGAATGTAAATATGTTTAAAGAACCGAGGAGAGGAATGAACAAACAGAGTAGGAAGTCAGAATTTAACAAGCAAAAAATATAAAGAACAAAACAGAGGTGAAGAATACAATAACTGAAATAAAAAATAAACTAGAAGTGATCAACAGTAGATTAGGTGATAAAGAGAAACAAATCAGCAAGCTGGAAGACTGAGTAGTGGAAATCACTGAAGCTGAACATAAAAAAAGAAAAAAAAGAAATGAGAACAATTTAAGAACCTCTGAGACAACATAAAGCATAATAACATTCTCATTTTAGGGGGTCCCAGAAGGAGAAGAGAGAGCAAGAAAGAGGGAGAGAACATATTGGAGAACATAATAGCTGAAAACTTCTTGAACCTTGAAAAGGAAACAGATATCAACAAGTTACATACAAGGGAACTCCTATAAGGCTATCAGCTGATTTTTCAGCAGACACTCGGAAGGCCAGAAGGAATAGCACAATACATTTAAAGTGATGAAAGGGAAGAGTGGGATTGACATATACACACTACTATAGTATAATGGATAAGTAATAAAAACCTACTGTATAGCATAGGGAACTCAATACTCTGTAACAACCTATACGGGAATAGAATCTAAAAAAGAACGGATATATGTGTATGTATAACTGATTCACTGGGCTGTACAGCAGAAATTAACACAACACTGTAAGTCAACTATACTCCAAAAAAACTTAATTTAAAATAAGTAAATAAAGTAACGAGAAAGAAAAACCTACAACCAAGAATACTCTTCCCAGCAAGGCTTTCACTCAGATTTAATGGAGAGAACAAAAGTTTCACAGACAAGTAAAAGCTGAAAGAGTTCAGCACCACCGAACCAGTTTTACAAGAAATGTTAAAGG
This sequence comes from Ovis aries, assembly GCF_016772045.2. Lineage (NCBI taxonomy): Eukaryota > Metazoa > Chordata > Mammalia > Artiodactyla > Bovidae > Ovis > Ovis aries. The sequence continues at coordinate 20,164,244 of NC_056063.1, read as the reverse complement.
GACTTGTCTAAGTGAAAAAGAAAAGGACACAACTGGAAACATGAATATTATAAAGGGAAGAATTTCACTGGTAAAGACAAACACACAGTAAAGGTAGTGAAACAACCGCATATAAAGCTAGTAGGACGGTTGAAAGGCAAAAGGAATAAAATCATCTATATCCACAGTAGGTAAAGAGAGACACAAAACAAAAAGATGTAAAATATGATGTCAAGAACAGTAAACATGTGAGGAGGGGAGTAAAAAATCAGAGTTGTTAAAATGCATTTGAACTTAAGAGATCAGCAACTTAAACTAATCACATATATATAGATTGCTATATATAAACCCCATGGTAACCACAGACCAAAAACCTATAATAAATACACACACAAAAAAAGAGAAATGAATCCAAACATAGCACTAAAGATAGTCATCAAATCACAAGGGAAGACACTGAAAGAAGAAGAAACAAAAAAGAACTACACAAAAGAACCCCAAAACAACTTAAAAATTGATAATAGTACACATCTATCAAGAATCACTTTAAATGCAAATGAACTAAATGCTCCAGTCAAAAGACACAGAGCAGCTGAATGGATACAAATATGCTGCCTATATATATAAATATGCTTACACATATGCTGCCTATATATATATATATATATATATATATATATATATATATACAGAATGAAATATATATAAAGAATGAAATGTTTACCCAGCAGTAGGAAAAAATAAAATCTTGCCATTTGTTGGACTAGAGGATATTATGGACTAGAGGGTATTATGTTAAGTGAAATAAGTCAGACAGAGAAAGACAAATATTGTATGATTTTACTTATATGTGGAACCTAAGAATATAAAACAAATGAACAAACTTAAGAACAGAAACAGACTCAAGAGGAAAAAAAACAGGTGGCTGTCAGAGGGGAGGAGGTCAGGAGAAGGAAAGGAATAGGTGAAAGAGACGACGAGGCACAAACATCCCGTTGCAAAATAAATGAGTCATGGGCATGAAATGTACAGTGTGAGGAAAAAGTCAATAACTATATAATAACCATATAATAGCTTTTATATAGCTTTGTGTGGAACACTGCAATTAGACTTGCAGTGAGCAATTTGAAATATATAGAAATACCAAATTATGTTGCATAACAGGAACTAACACAATGTCATAGGACAATTATACTTCAAAAATAAACAAACTCGTATAAAAAGACACTAGATATGTGGTTATCAGTTTGCTATGATCCACAGAGTCAAAGGCTTTAGGGTTGTCACTGAAGCTAAGGTAGGTTTTGGAGGTGTTGGTGGGAGGGCAACTGGATGAAGGCAATCAAAAGGCACAAACTTCCAGTTATAAGATAAATAAGTGCTAGGGATGCAATGTACAACATGACAAATAAAATTAACACACTATTTGATACATATATATGGATATATATACATGCTCGATGGTATATGGCTGATATATCAGTTCAGTTCAGTCACTCAGTCATGTCCGACTCCTTGTGACCCCATGGACTGCAGCACGCCAGGCCTGCCTGTCCATCACCAACTCCCGAAGTTTACTCAAACTCATGTCCATCGAGTCAGTGATGCCATCCAGCCATCTCATCCTCTGTTGGCCCCTTTTCCTCCTGCCCTCAGTCTTTCCAAGCATCAGGCTCTCTTTCAGTGAGTCAGTTCTTCGCATCAGGTGGCCCAAGTATTAAGAGCTTCAGCTCCAGCATCAGTCTGTCCAATGAATATTCAGGACTGATTTCCTCTAGAATAGACTGGTTGGATCTCCTTGAGGTCCAAGGGACTCTGAAGAGTCTTCTCCAACACCACAGTTCAAAAGCATCAATTCTTCAGTGCTCAGCTTTCTTTATAGTCCAACTCTCACATCCATACATGACTACTGGAAAAAACCATAGCTTTGACTAGACGGACCTTTGTTGGCAAAGTAATGTCTCTGCTTTTGAATATGTTGTCTAGGTTGGTCATAACTTTCCTTCAAACAAACAAGCATCTTTTAATTTCATGGCTGCAGTCACCATCTGCAGTGATTCTGGAACCCAAAAAGATAGTCTGTCACTGTTTCCCTATCTATTTGCCAAGAAGTGATAGGACCAGATGCCATGATCTTAGTTTTCTGAATGTTGAATTTTAAGCCAATTTTTTCACTCTCCTCTTTCACTTTCATCAAAAGGTTCTTTAGTTCTTCTTTACTTTCTGCCATAAGAATGGTGTCATCTGCATATCTGAGGTTATTGATGTTGCTCCCAGCAGTCTTGATTCCAGCTTGTGCTTCATCCAATCCAGCATTTCTCATGATGTACTCTGCATAGAAGTTAAATAAGCAGGATGACAATATACAGCCTTGACATACCCTTTTCCCAATTTGGGACCAGTCTGTTGTTCCATGTCCTGTTCTAACTATTGCTTCCTGACCTGCATACAAATTTCTCAAGAGGAAGGTCAGATGGTCCAGTATTCCCATCTCTTTCAGAATTTTCCACAGTTTGTTGTGGTCCACACAGTCAAAGGCTTTGGCATAGTCAATAAAGCAGTAGATGTTTTTCTGGAACTCTCTTGCTTTTTCAATGATCCAGCGGATGTTGGCAATTTGATCTCTGGTTCCTCTGCCTTTTCTAAATCCAGTTTGAACATCTGGAAGTTCACAGTTCACATACTGTTGAAGCCTGGCTTGGAGAATTTTGAGCATTACTTTGCTAGTGTGTGACATGAGTGCAATTGTGTGGTAGTTTGAACACTCTTTGGCATGGCCTTTCTTTGGGATTGGAATGAAGACTGACCTTTTCCAGTCTGTGCCCACTGCTAAGTTTTCCATATTTGCTGGCATATTAAGTGCACCACTTTCACAGAATCATCTTTTAGGATTTGAAAAAGCTCAACTGGAATTCCATCACCTCCACTAGCTTTGTTTGTAGTGATGTTTCCCAAGGCCCACTTGACTTCACATTCCAGGATGTCTGGCTCTAGGTGAGTGATCATACCATCATGATTATTTGGGTTGTGAAGATCTTTTTTGTACAGTTCTTCTGTGTATTCTTGCCACCTCTTCTTAATATCTTCTGCTTCTGTTAGGTCCATACCATTTCTGTCCTTTATTGTGCCTATCTTTGCCTGAAATGTTCCCTTGGTATCTATAATTTTCTGAAGAGATCTCTAGTCTTTCCCATTCTGTTGTTTTCCTCCATTTCTTTGCATTAATCACTGAGGAAGGCTTTCTTATCTCTCCTTGCTATTCTTATATGCTGAGATATATATATATATATATATATTCTCTATGATATACACAATGGAAACAGTTACAGACTATTTTCTTGGGCTCCAAAATCACTGCAGATAGTAACTGCAGCCATGAAATTAAAAGAAGCTTGTTCCTTGGAAGAAAAGCTATGACAAACCTAGACAGCATATTAAGAAGCAGAGACATTACTTTGCCAACAAACATCCACCTAGTCAAAGCTATGGTTTTCCAGTAGTCATGTACAGATGTGAGAGTTGGACCATAAAGAGGGCTGAGCACCGAAGAATTGATGCTTTTGAACTATGGTGTTGGAGAAGACTCTTGAGAGTCCTTTGGACCTCAAGGAGATCAAACCAGTCAATCCTACAGGAAATCAATCCTTAATATTCATTGGAAGGACTGATGCTAAAGCTGAAGCTCCAATAGTTTGGCCACCTGATGTGAAGAGCTGACTCATTAGAAAAGACCCTGATGCTGGGAAAGTTTGAAGGCAGGAGGAGAAGGGGACTACAGAGGATGAGATGGTTAGATGGTATCACTGACTCAATGGTTCTGAGTTTGAGCAAGCTCTGGGAGATGGTGAAGGACAAGAAAGCCTTGTGTCCGGCAGTCCATGGGTTCACAGAGAATCAGACACAACTGAGTGACTAAACAACAATGATATATATGAAAGCTGTTAAGGGAGTAAATCCTAAGAGTTTTCATCACAAAGAAAAAAAAAGTTTCTTGCTAATTCTTTTGTATCTATATGAGATGATGTGTGTTCCCTAAACTTACTGTGATAATCACTTCATGATGCATGTAGATTAAATCAGGTACACCTAAAACTTACACAGTGCTAAATGTCAGTTACACCTCAACACAACTGGAAGAAAAAAAATAAATTGCAACCCATACCCACCTCCAGCACACCAAATCTCCTTTATCTTGCTCTTTTTCCAAAACACCTATCATTTTCTATATATTTTATCATGTATTTATTTTGTCTATTATAGATTGTCTTTCTCCCCTTCAGTTCAGTTCAGTTCAGTCACTTAGTCGTGTCCGACTCTTTGCGACACCATGAATTGCAGCACGCCAGGCCTCCCTGCTAATTTCCAATAAGGCAGAGATCTTTATTTTATGCATAGTGTATCCCAAGCAGCCAGAAAAAACACTAGCACATAAATTACTTATTAAGTGAATTAACAAATGTCACATATATATATCTGTTGAAAAGTTTCCTAAAGTTAGAATTGCTGAGTCAAAGAGCATTGGCATTAAAATTTCCCACAGATATTGTTAAGTTGTTCTTCAGGTGGCTTTATTAACTTATATCCCCATCAACAATGTATGAAGCTATCTGTTTCCTCAAACACCAAATATGTTGTCAAACTTTTTGTTCTTGGCAAATTGGGTACATGAAAAAATGATACTATCATAATTTTATTTTTTATATTTCATAGTATCAGTAAAGTTAAGTGTATCTTCATGTTATAAAGCCATTTGTTCTTATTTTTCTGTGAACTATCTGTTCTTGTTCTTTGCTAATTCCTTGGGGCTGCTAACCCTTTAATTATTGATATACGCATTATATATTTACATATATTATATGTTCATATAAAATAATACAGGCACCTAGGAAACATTTGTCAGTTTCTTATAAAAATAAACATGCTTTGCCATATAATCCAGCAATTGCGCTCCTGGACAGACAGGTTTATGTTCGCACAAAATCTGCACATGAATTGTTTGTAACGGCTTTATTTGTAATCGCCCAAAATGAAAACAACCTAGATGTCTTTCAATGGGTGAATGATTTTCACCCTAAAAACCATGGCACATCTATACCATGGACCACTACTCAGGAATGAAAAGGAACAAACTATTGCTACATGCAACAACCTGAATGAACAAATCTCGGGAGAACCGAGTGAGTGAAAGAAGCCAAACCCAAAAGGTGACAGTATGATTCTGTGTAAGGGACATTCACTAAATGATAACGTGATAGAAATGAAGAACAGATTAGTGATTACCTGGGGTCTGAGTTGGGGAAAGTGGGACAAGAGGGAGCTAGATATGAGTATGAAACAGTAACATGAAAGTCCCTTGTGATGCTGAAACTGCTCTATGTCTTGATCCTGGTCGTATATACACAAAACACAAAATGCGCAGTAATACTCTGTGTTAGTAAACACACACACACAATACAAACGCATAAGATATTTAAAAATAAGACAGAACAAAATTAAAACCCTGGCGATTTTAGACACAGATATCTTGTGCTACCATGCAAGAACAAAGTAGTAATGCTTCATCTATATCTTACATTGCAAATACATTTGCTAGCTTGCTGTTTGTCTTATAACTTTGTTTATAGTGTTTTCATGACAAAAAAGTTATTTTTGCATGCTTATTTTATTAATCTTTCCTTGAGAAGCTTTAGACATTTCTGCCAGGCTTAGAAAAGCCTTTCTGCGGTAAATTGTTTTAAAATATTACCACGTTTTCCTGTAGCAGTTTTATGACATCAGTTGTCATATATTTAAATCTTGAATGCATTTGATATACAAAATGAAGCAGGGTTGTGATTATATGCAGTGTGTGTATATGTGTGTGTGTGTGTGTATGTGTTAACAAATGGCTACCCAATTATCTTATTGTTATTTATAGAATAAACAACCATTGTCCATCAGATATAATGTACATCTTTATAATATACTACATTCTTACCACATAAGTATCAGACATTTCCAGACTTACTCTCTGTTCTGTATCACTAATTTATTTATTCATAGAACCAACATCCTAATATCTAAATTATTATAATTTTATGTAATGCTTTAATGTTTAACAGTTCTCTTCCCTCCTCTTTCTACTTCTTTTTCAGAATTTTCAGAACATTTTAATATGAACTTTAAAATCTAGTCCTTGCCACTAAAAAAAAAATTTTTCAAGAAAGGGAGAGCAGCAGCAGCAGCAGCATCAATTTATACTATTTTCATAATTAACAATCCCAGGATTTATTGAGATCATGTTAAATTCAGAGAATACCTGCTCTACTACCTACTAGCTTAGGCAAATTACTTCCTCTGCTGGGTAGTCTCAGTCTCTTTATCAGTAAAAATGAAGACAAAGACAGAGACCATCATAGGGCTTTGGATGCACAGAGCACTGAGCACTGTGTCTGGCATAAAAGTGTTCAGTGGATGTTTGTGGTTATTATTCCTCCTTGTTCCCAGGGGCTTTTGTGAATCTCTTCACCGAAAAACCTTCCCACACAGATTGTTTGTTGCTTGCCTACTTGGCTGTGAACACACAAGGACAGGAACCATGTTTGAGAAGGCAATGGCACTCCACTCCAGTACTCTTGCCTGGAAAATCCCATGGACAGAGGAGCCTGGTAGGCTGCAGTCCATGGGGTCGCTAAGTCGGACATGACTGAGTGACTTCACTCTCACCTTTCGCTTTCATGCACTGGAGAAGGAAATGGCAACCCACTCCAGTGTTCTTGCCTGGAGAATCCCAGGGACAGGGGAGCCTGGTGGGCTGCCGTCTCTGGGGTCGCACAGAGTCGGACACGACTGAAGTGACTTAGCAATGGCACACTGTTTAGAATGTGGTCCCTGCTGTCTTTCCTCATGGCCTCTCACCTCTCCATCACAGCTCTTTTCAATCTCTGCTCCTTCCCAGTTGCTTCATATCCATCCTAATGTTCCATGTTGCCCTCTCACTGTTCAGATCCCCTCTCTTACCTGCATCTGACCTGCTTAAATTGGTCTTTGAAGCTCACAGTTTCAAAAACCTTCCCACCCCCTCATCCTACTCCCTCCTTCTCTGCCCAATTAAGTCTGTTCCCCGAGTTGAGGATCCCAGTTGACTTTCCTGGCTACATAGTAAGTCATAAACGATGTGACGGTGCTTAGGTCCAACACTGTAATCCACAAGCAGCTTAAGTCAAACGTATTTCTGATTGATATAATGTACCTAGCAGTTTTCTGAAGTCATCTTACTTTTTCTATTAGAATATAATTGCTTCACAATGTTGTATTAGTTTCTGCTACACAATGAAATGAATCAGTGATATGTATACATTTAGCTAAAATTCTTGTAGCTAAAATTCTTGAGCTCCAACTGACCTGCCACCCAACCCACCTACTACTTCCTTTTTACCCCTCATCCTCTTTAAGTAGTTTTTCTGGAAGTTGAAATGCATTTTGTCATATATCTTTCTCTTCCTCTTTTCAAAGAGATCATTACCACTTGCCTGATGGTTTTTGATGAGCACTCAAACTAAAACTATAGAAGGGAAACTCTACAACTCTTAGGGAGCTATATGCTCAAAGTCTAGTTCTAACAAAAAGATAAGCTTGGGTTTTGCAGGTCAAGATACTTCCCTGGGTTCCTGATATCCAGATATAGCTTCTAAAGTGGGACTTCCCAGGACAGAGTTTGCAGCATTCAGAGGCTTCCGGAATCGTTAATATTTTTTCAGATCCAAGCCAGAGTCCAAAGTTGAGATGCCCACCTCTGTCCTCAAATACTGCAGACCCCACAGTAATTCCTGCTGACAGAGCTACTCCTGTGGGGGACCCAGCTCTATTCTACAAGCCATCTTCACAAATTTTATTTTCCAACTCCCTTGTTGTATCATAAGAGAGGAATTTCAGGGAGGGGAGTGACAGCAGTGTCAGTGTCTTAAGCTCACACCTTACTGTGCTTTTATTACACTTCCTGGTCACATCTGAATAACTCACTGCAGGAAAGAAATGCCCTGGCTCTCAGGAGTACAACATGGAGTTGCTTTACTCTCCACCCCCCAGTTCTCCTTCTCATGGGTGAGCCTCTCTCCAGCATCATGTCCTCCACGCTCCTCACCTCACACCTCAGTAACCATAACAGCCTCCTCACCGCCTTTCCACCGTCCTTCTTCCCACGTGACTCCATCCCACACACAGCTGTCAGAATCATCTTCCAAGAAACCCACTTATATCATAAAACGAACTGAATTACTCCTGCTCCTCTCTCCCTCCCAACACTCCAGGCTCAGTCAGTCTGAGCTCCATCTCCTCCCTGAGATGGTGGCCTCATCCCTTGCTCTTCAAAGCTCCCATAACCAGGACTAATATTCCTGGTCATGGGTTGTTCACTCCTAGAGTATACTGGGTCCCATCCCTTCTAAGACCTTCCGATACCTGTGCAGTCGCATTCATGTCTATAGCATTTATTGCTTCTATCATTCAGCTGGGTACTTCATCATAAACTGTATACTGTTCTTATTTAACTATTCCCAATGGGCATACATTTTGACTGTTTTACTAGATCATGTACTCCCCGAGGGGAATCACTCTTTCTAGCTCAGTCACCATGAACTAGCCCAGAGGCACATGCAGAAGTGGCCCTTAGAGAACACTTGCTGAAGGAGTCAGTAGATGAGGTAAATAATTAACAGTAAAAATGCAGCCCCTACCCATCATCATGTCGCCTTCCAGTTTTAGATCCCCTTGCCCTGCCTAAGGGGCTTCCTAGGTGGCTCAGATGGTAAAGTATCTGCTTGCAATGCGGGAGACTTGGGTTTAATCCGTGGGTCAGTAAGATCCCCTGGAGAAGGAAATGGCTACCCACTCCAGTATTCTTGCCTGGAGAATCCCATGGACAGAGGAGCCTGGCAGGCTACAGTCCATGGGGTCGCAAAGAGTCAGACACGACTGAGCAGCCTAGGGCTACCCAGCCTGCCAAGTTGCTTCACCTCTGTTCCTGCCTCTCCCTCTTCCTAATCATTATTCCCTAATATGCACACCCCTCCTGGCTGTCTTCATCACAAATTTGAAAAGAAGCCCCTCTGGGTGTACCCATGTGAGACTCCACCAGCTTTAGTGTGCAAGACTCCTCCCAATGGTGCATGCCTGCTCAGTCACTCAGTTATGTCCTGCTCTGTGACCCCATGGACAGTAGCCCATCAGGCTCCTCTGTCCATGGGATTTCCTACGTCAGGGGATCTTCCCAACCCAGGGATTGAACCCATGTCTCCTGCATCTCCTGCATTGGCAAGCAGATTCTCTACCACTGCACCACCTGGGAGTCCCTCTTCCAAGTGATATTTGAAAGTTATTTCTGGGAGACTTTAAATGGACAGTCAAGACTCTAACAAGTCAGAGATTCCTGGGCAAAAATTAGATGCCAAGGAAAAAAATCACAACTCCACAGTTGACACGCTTATCAACATGTTAATTTTAGCTAAAAAAAAAGACCATGGAGTCAGCCACCTTTTAAAAAAACTGAAAATAGTCTCTCCCTGTCCCCAACCTTCCAATCCTCTTTCTAACCTTCTCTGCTTTGGTCTATATCATTCAACTCTTCCCAACAAAAGTTTGTAATATACGTGTTTAATCTTTACAATTCATTATCTGTCTCCCCCAAATAGATTATGAGCCTCACAAAGACAGGGAATTTGTGTAATTCAAGATATACAAAATATAAAGTTTATAATCTTAACTATTCTTTTTTTTTCTTGTTCTGCATTTTTTTGTCTTTTTTTTTTAGTTTTTATTTTTTAATTTTAAAATCTTTAATTCTTACATGTGTTCCCAAACATGAACCCCCCTCCCACCTCCCCTCCCCATAACATCTCTGTGGGTCATCCCCATGCATGCTGTATCCTGCGTCAGACATACACTGGCGATTCAATTCTTACATGAACTATTCTTAAGTGTACAGTGCAGTAGTATTAAGAGCATTTACGTCCAACCAAGATGGCAGAGGAATAGGATGGGGAGACCACTTTCTCCCTCACAAATTCATCAAAAGAACATTTCAACGCTGAGTAGACTTCACAAAACAACTTCTGAATGCTGGCAGAGGACATCAGGCACCCAGAAAAGCAGATCATTGTCTCCAAAAACAGGTAGGAAAAAATATAAAAGACAGAAAAAAGAGACAAAAGAGGTAGGGAGGGAACTCTGTCCCGGGAAGGGAGTCTTAAAAAGAGAAGTTTCCAAACACCAGGAAACACTCTCACTGCAGAGTCTGTGGCGAGCCTTGGAAGCACAGAGGGCAACATAACAGGGAGGAAAAATAAATAAATAAATAAAAGCAACAGATTACGAGCCCAACAGTAACGCCCCCAGCGGAGAAGCAGCGCAGACGCCTGCATCTGCCACTAGCAAGCGGGGGCTGGGCAGGGAGGCACGGGCTGCCCTGCTCAGCCAGAATGCCCCGAGCGTAACCAGAGCAAACTAACTTGGGCTAGCAAACCAGACTGTGGGATAGCTACCATGCGAAAAGCTCTAACATAAGACACTACCAGGACCGTGCACAGAACAAAGGACAGAACAGAATTAGCCGGCTGCAGACCATCCCCCTCCGGTGGCAGGCAGCCAGAGCCGGAAGGGCCAGAAGGGGGCAATCACGGCCCCAAAGAAACATTAACTTCCAAACTGCAAGAAAGCTTCTTTGCTAACTAAGACTTCTCGGGGTTCTGGACAGTCACCTTCTGCCTAAGAAGGGGCGCCAGTTGTACACCCAGAAAACTGAGCAGCAAGGACGGGAAAGGTGATAAGTCGCAGCGACCGTGCCTGCCAAACACCAGAGCTGCTCGGACCTGGGAAGGGCACAAAACACAGGCCCAACCGAGTCTGCGCCTCTGAGGGCTACCTGAGTGCCTGAGCCTGAGCGGCTTAGACGGGGGAGGTGCAGGCAGCCCAGGGTCGGCCTCAGACGGGTCCCGGCGGAGCAACCTAGAGCCTGAGCGGTGTGCACCGTGAGCGGGGGCAGGCCCAGCATGGCTGAGACACTGCAAGCACACGCCAGTGTTATTTGTTTGCAGCATCCCTCCCTCCCCACAGTGCAACTGAACAAGTGAGCCTAAAAAAAAAAAAAAAAACAAAACAAAACTGTCCACCACCGTCCCCCTTGTGTCAGGGCGGAAAACAGACACTGAAGAGACCAGCAAACAGAAGAAGCTAAAACGGAGGGAACTGCCTTGGAAGTACAGATATTAAGAAATATAAGCCAGACCGAGGAACTATCTGAAAATGAACTGACCCCACACTGCCCACAACAATACCAGAGAAAGTCCCAGATATACCTTTACTATTTTTACAATCATTCTTTTTTTTTGTTGTGGTTTTTTCTTCTTTTCCTTTTCTTTTTCCTTTATTTTTAACACTTTTTAATTTTTAAGTTCTTAAAGCAAACACCATATATATATTTGTTGTTGTTGTTGTTGTTGTTGTTGTTTTTAATAATTCTTGGGACTTTTTTTTCTTTCTTCTTCTTCTTTTCTTTAATATTGCATTTTTGAAAATCCAACCTCTACTCTAGACTTTTAATCTTTGCTTTTTGGTATTTGTTATCAATTTTGTACCTTTAAAAACCCAATCTTCAGTACCCATTTTAACTTGAGAGTGAGATTACTGGCTTGACCACTCTCTCCTCCTTTGGACTCTCCTTTTTCTCCGCCAGGTTGCCTCTGTCTCCTCCCTCCCCTTTCTCTCCTCTACCCAACTCTGTGAATCTCTGTGAGTTCCAGACGGTGGAGAACACTTAGGGAACTGGTTACTGGCTGGATCTGTCTCTCTCCTTTTCATTTCCCTCTTTACTCTCCTGGCCACCTCTGTCTCCTTCCTCCCTCTCCTCTTCTCTGTATAACTCCATGAACATCTCTGAGTGGTCCAGACAGTGGAGCGCACATAAGGAAGTGATTACTGGCTAGCTTGCTCTCTCCTCTTCTGATCTCACCTAATCTTATTCCAGTCACCTATAACTCCCCCTTCCCTCTTCTCTTCTCCATGTAACTCAGTGAACCTCTCTGAATGTCCCTCAATGTGGAGAAACTTTTCATCTCTAACCTAGATGTTTTATCATCAGTGCTGTATAGATGGAGAAGTCTTGAGACTAATGTAAAAATAAAACTGAAAACCAGAAGCAGGAGGCTTAAGTCCAAATCCTGAGAACATCAGCGAACTTCTGAATTCAGGGAACATTAATCGATAGGAGCTCATCAAATGCCTCCATACCGACACTGAAACCAAGCACCACCCAAGGGCCAACAAGTTCCAGAGCAAGACATACCACGCAACCTCTCCAGCAACACAGGAACACACCCCTGAGCTTCAATATACAGGCAGCTCAAGTTACTCCAAAACCACTGACATCTCATAACTCATTACTGGACACTTCATTGCACTCCAAAGAGAAGAAATCCAGCTCCAGCCACCAGAACTCTGACACAAGCTTCCCTATCCAAGAAACCTTGACAAGCCACTGATACAACCCCATCCACAGCGAGGAAACTCCATAATAAAGAGAACTCCACAAACTGCCAGAATACAGAAAGGCCTCCCCAAACGCAGCAATATAACCAAGATGAAGAGACAGAGGAATACCCAGCAGGTAAAGGAACAGGATAAATGCCCACCAAACCAAACGAAAGAGGAAGAGATAGGGAATCTACCTGAGAAAGAATTCTGAATAATGATAGTGAAAATGATCCAAAATCTTGAAATCAAAATGGAATCACAGATAAATAGTCTGGAGACAAGGACTGAGATGCAAAAAAGGTTTAACAAGGACCTAGAAGAAATAAAAGAGTCAATAATGCAATAAATGAGATCAGAAACACTCTGGAGGCAACAAATAGTAGAATAACAGAGGCAGAAGATAGGATTAGTGAAATAGAAGACAGAATGGTAGAAATAAATGAATCAGAGAGGAAAAATGAATTAAAACAAATGAGGACAATCTCAGAGACCTCCACGACAATACGAAATGCTCCAACATTCGAATTATAGGAGTCCCAGAAGAAGAAGACAAAAAGAAAGACCATGAGAAAATACTGGAGGAGATAATAGTTGAAAACTTCCCTAAAATGGGAAAGGAAATAATCACCCAAGTCCAAGAAACCCAGAGGGTCCCAAACAGGATAAACCCAAGGCAAAACACCCCAATTAACCCCAATTAACACATATTAATCAAATTAACAAAGATCAAACACAAAGAACAAATATTAAAAGCAGTAAGGGAAAAACAACAAATAACACACAAGGGGATTCCCATAAGGATAACAGCTGATCTTTCAATAGAAACTCTTCAGGCCAGGAGGGAATGGCAAGACATACTTAAAGTGATGAAAGAAAATAACCTGCAGCCCAGATTACTGTACCCAGCAAGGATCTCATTCAAATATGAAGGAGAAATCAAAGCTTTACAGACAAGCAAAAGCTGAGAGAATTCAGCACCACCAAACCAGCTCTCCAACAATTGCTGAAGGATCTTCTCTAGACAGGAAACACAGAAAGGGTATATAAAGTTGAACCCAAAACAATAAAGTAAAGGGCAACGGGATCATATTTATCAATAATTACCTTAAACATAAATGGGTTGAATGCCCCAACCAAAAGACAAAGACTGGCTGAATGGATACAAAAACAAGACCCCTATATATGTTGTCTACAAGAGACCCACCTCAAAACAAGGGACACATACAAACTGAAAGTGAAGGGCTGGAAGAAGATACTCCATGCAAATAGAGACCAAGAGAAAGCAGGAGTAGCTATACTCATATCAGATAAAATAGACTTTAAAACAAAGGCTGTGAAAAGAGACAAAGAAGGCCACTACATAATGATCAAAGGATCAATCCAAGAAGAAGATATAACAATTATAAATATATATGCACCCAACATAGGAGCACCGCAATATGTAAGACAAATGCTAACAAGTGTGAAAGGGGAAATTAACAATAACACAATAATAGTGGGAGACTTAACACCCCACTCACACCTATGGACAGATCAACTAAACAGAAAATTAACAAAGGAACGCAAACTCTAAATGATACAATAGACCAGTTGGACCTAATTGATATCTATTGGACATTTCACCCTAAAGCAATGAATTTCACCTTTTCTCAAGTGCTCACGGAAGCTTCTCCAGGATAGATCACATCCTGGGCCACAAATCTAGCCTTGATAAATTCAAAAAAATTGAAATCATTCCAAGCATCTTTTCTGACCATAATGCATTAAGATTAGATCTCAATTTCAGGAGAAAAACTATTAAAAATTCCAACATATGGAGGCTGAACAACACGCTTCTGAATAACCAACAAATCACAGAAGAAATCAAAAAAGAAATCAAATTATGCATAGAAATGAATGAAAATGAAAACACAACAACCCAAAACCTGTGGGACACTATAAAAGCAGTGCTAAGGGGAAAGTTCATAGCAATACAGGCATACCTCAAGAAACAAGAAAAAAGTCAAATAAATAACCTAACTCTACACCTAAAGCAACTAGAAAAGGAAGAAATGGAGAACCCCAGGGTTAGTAGAAGGAAAAAAATCTTAAAAATTAGGGCAGAAATAAATGCAAAAGAAACAAAAGAGACCATAGCAAAAATCAACAAAGCCAAAAGCTGGTTCTTTGAAAGGATAAATAAAATTGACAAACCATTAGCCAGACTCATCAAGAAACAAAGGGAGAAAAATCAAATCAATAAAATTAGAAATGAAAATGGAGAGATCACAACAGACAACAGAAATACAAAGGATCATAAGAGACTACTATCAACAATTATATGCCAATAAAATGGACAACGTGGAAGAAATGGACAAATTCTTAGCAAAGTACAACTTTCCAAAACTGAACCAGGAAGAAATAGAAAATCTTAACAGATCCATCACAAGCACGGAAATTGAAACTGTAATCATAAATCTTCCAGCAAACAAAAGCCCAGGTCCAGACAGCTTCACAGCTGAATTCTACCAAAAATTTAGAGAAGAGCTAACACCTATCCTACTGAAACTCTTCCAGAAAACTGCAGAGGAAGGTAAACTTCCAAACTCATTCTATGAAGCCACTACCACCCTAACACCAAAACCTGACAAAGATGCCACAAGAAAAGAAAACTACAGGCTGATATCACTGATGAACATAGATGCAAAAATCCTTAACAAAATTCTAGCAATCAGAATCCAGCAACACATTAAAAAGATCATACACCATGACCAAGTGGGCTTTATCCCAGGGATGCAAGGATTCTTCAATATCTGCAAATCAATCAATGTAATTCACCACATTAACAAATTGAAAAATAAAAGCCAGATGATTATCTCAATAGATGCAGAGAAAGCCTTTGACAAAACTCAACATCCATTTATGATTAAAAAAAACTCTCCAGAAAGCAGGAATAGAAGGAACATACCTCAACATAATAAAAGCTATATGACAAACCCACAGCAAACATTATCCTCAATGGTGAAAAATGGAAAGCATTTCCCCTAAAGTCAGGAACAAGACAAGGGTGCCCACTTTCACTGCTACTATTCAACATAGTTTTGGAAGTTTTGGCCACAGCAATCAGAGCAGAAAAAGAAATAAAAGGAATCCAAATTGGAAAAGAAGAAGTAAAACTCTCACTGTTTGCAGATGACATGATCCTCTATATAGAAAACCCTAAAGACTCCACCAGAAAAATATTAGAGCTAATCAATGAATGTAGTAAAGTTGTGGGATATAAAATCAACACACAGAAATCCCTCGCATTCCTATACACTAATAATGAGAAAGTAGAAAAAGAAATCAAGGAAACAATTCCATTCACCATTGCAACAAAAAGAATAAAATACTTGGGAATATATCTACCTAAAGAAACTAAAAACCTATATATAGAAAACTATAAAACACTGATAAAAGAAATCAAAGAGCACACTAATAGATGGAGAAATAAACCATGTTCATGGATCAGAAGAATCAATATAGTGAGATGAGGATACTACCCAAAGCAATCTACAGATTCAATGCAATCCCTATCAAGCTACCAGTGGTATTTTTCACAGAGCTAGAACAAATAATTTCACAATTTGTATGTAAATACAAAAAAAACTCAAATAGCCAAAGCAATCTTGAAAAAGAAGAATAGAACTGGAGGAATCAGCCTGCCTGACTTCAGGCTCTACTACAAAGCCACAGTCATCAAGACAGTATGGTACTGGCACAAAGACAGAAATATAGATTAATGGAACAAAACAGAAAGCCCAGAGATAAATCCACATACCTATGGACACCTTATCTTCGACAAAGGAGGCAAGAATATACAATGGATTAAAGACAATCTCTTTAACAAGTGGTACTGGGAAAACTGGTCTACCACTTGTAAAAGAGTGAAACTAGAACACTTTCTAACACCATTCACAAAAATAAACTCAAAATGGATTAAAGATCTAAACGTAAGACCAGAAACTATAAAACTCCTAAGAGGAGAACATAGGCAAAACACTCTCCAACATAAATCACAGCAGGATCCTCTATGATCCACCTCCCAGAATACTGGAAATAAAAGCAAAAATACACAAATGGGATCTAATTAAAATTAAAAGCTTCTGCACAACAAAGGAAACTATAAGCAAGGTGAAAAGACAACCTTCGGAATGGGAGAAAATAATAGTAAATGAAGCAACTGACAAACAACTAATCTCAAAAATGTACAAGCAACTCCTGCAGCTCAATTCCAGAAAAATAAATGACCCAATCAAAAAATGGGCCAAAGAACTAAACAGACATTTCTCCAAAGAAGACATACGGATGGCTAACAAACACATGAAAAGATGCTCAACATCACTCATTATCAGAGAAATGCAAATCAAGACCACAATGAGGTACCATTTCACACCAGTCAGAATGGCTGTGATCCAAAAGTCTACAAGCAATAAATGCTGGAGAGGGTGTGGAGAAAAGGGAACCCTCTTTCACTGTTGGTGGGAATGCAAACTAGTACAACCACTATGGAGAACAGCGTGGAGATTCCTTTTAAAACTGCAAATAGAACTGCCTTATGACCCACAATCCCATTGCTGGGCATACACACCAAGGAAACCAGAATTGAAAGAGACACATGTACCCCAATGTTCATCGCAGCACTGTTTATAATAGCCAGGACATGGAAGCAACCTAGATGTCCATCAGCAGACGAATGGATAAGAAAGCTGTGGTACATATACACAATGGAATATTACTCAGCCGTTAAAAAGAATACATTTGAATCAGTTCTAATGAGGTGGATGAAACTGGAGCCGATTATACAGAGTGAAGTAAGCCAGAAAGAAAAACACCAATACAGTATACTAACACATATACATGGAATTTAGAAAGATGGTAATGATAACCCTGTATGTGAGACAGCAAAAGAGACACGGATGTAAAGAACAGACTTTTGGACTCTGTGGGAGAGGGAGAGGGTGGGATGATTTGGGAGAATGGCACTGAAACATGTATACTATCATGTAAGAAACGAATCGCTAGTCTAGGTTCGATACAGGATACAGGATGCTTGGGGCTGGTGCACTGGGATGACCCAGAGAGATGATATGGGGAGGGAGGTGGGAGGGGGTTCATGTTTGTGAACTCATGTACACCTGTGGTGGATTCATGTCAATGTATGGCAAAACCAATACAGTATTGTAAAGTGAAAAAATAAAAATAAAAAAAAGTTTAAAAAAAAAAAAGTTTTTACATTGTGGTGCAACCAGCCATGCACAGAACTCATTTCATCTTCACCACCTGAAACTCTGTACCCACAACAACTCCCCTTTCTCTCTTCCCCCCATCCCTTGGCAACCACCATTCAACCTTCAGTCCCTGTGGATTTGACCACTTTAGACACCTCACTCTTGTACTCTTGCCTGGGAAATCCCATGGACGGAGGAGCCTGGTGGGCTACAGTCCATGGGGTCGCTAAGAGTCGGACACGGCTGAGCGACTTCACTTTCTCTTTTCACTTTCATGCATTGGAGAAGGAAATGGCAACCCACTCCAGTGTTCTTGCCTGGAGAATCCCAGGGACGGAGGAGCCTGGTGGGCTGCCATCTATGAGGTCGCACAGAGTCGGACTCGACTGATGCTTCTTAGCAGCAGCAGCAGCAGACACCTCATATAAGGGAAATGATACAGTGTATGTCTTTCTGTGTCTGGTCTATTTCACTTAGCATAATATCTTCAAGGTACATCCATGTTGTAGCTTGTGTCAGAATTTCCTTCCTTTTTTAAAGATGAATAGTATTCCATTGTACGCATAGACTACGTTTTGTTTATCCATTCGTCCATTGATGGACAACACATGAGGTGCTTCTACCTTTGGGCTATTGTGACTAATGCTGCTATGAACATGGCTGCACAAATATCATTTTGAGATCCTTCTTTCAATTCTTTTGGGTACATACCCAGAAGCAGAATTGCTGAATCATATGCTAATTGAAAAGATATATATTTCCAGGTAATATAATATACAAAAGGAAATCTCCTACATGGGGAGTTTTTGGGGTGGTTAACACCAATGCTATGGTTATATGGTTATGGTTATATATGGTTAACACCAGGCTATGGTCATTTAGGGCTGCCCTTGTGGCTCAGCTGGTAAAGAATCCGCCTGCCATGAGGGAGACCTAGGTTCGATTCCTGGGTTCAATCCCTGGGTTGGGATGATCCCCTGGAGAAAGGAAAGGCTACCCACTCCAGTATTCTGGCCTAGAGAATTCCATGGACGGTATAGTCCATGGGTCACAAAGAGTCAGACACGACTGAGCAACTTTCACAATTCAATATATACATTTTCTGTTTGTTTGCTTGTTTATCCATCTTCTCTACCAGAAATGTGAGTTCCAAGTGAGCAAGATCCTTATCTGTTTTTTTTACTGCAGGCCCAGAACAATGACTAACACAATAAAGGCTTCAATAAATATTTTTGAGTGAACAAATTCTTATAATAGTTACTAATCACCTTCTGCGGAGAAGGCAATGGCACCCCACTCCAGTACTCTTGCCTGGAAAATCCCATGAACAGAGGAGCCTGGTGGGCTGCAGTCCATGGGGTCAATAAGAGTTGGACACGACTGAGCGACTTCACTTTCACTTTTCACTTTCATGCATTGGAGAAGGAAATGGCAACCCACTCCAGTATTCTTGCCTGGAGAATCCCAGCGGCAGGGGAGCCTGGTGGGCTGCCGTCTATGGGGTCGCACAGAGTCGGACACAACTGAAGCGACTTAGTAGTAGTAGTAATCACCTTCTGTAGGCACTGCACTCACTACTGCACATCCTGATGTAAATATGACATAGTTTCTTCTCTCACAGTTTAATTGGGAGATGGTTTATAAGCAAATCATTAAATACAGTGTGAGCTGCAGAATAAATAAGTATGTAAAAATAATACAAAGAAATAAGTTATTCTAAGTCTATTTGGAGGCAGAGATCAAGGAAGGCTTTCATAGATAAGTGCTCCTTACAAGGTTTTGAAGGTTAACTGGAGTTTCCCTAGAAGAAAAAGAAGGAAATGACATTGTATGTTTAGAGGATAGCAGGTTAATGCCACCAGGGCAGGACACACAAGGATGTACTATGGACACGACAATTAATTTCGTGAAGGTAGATGTAAAATTAAAGGGAGAGGATGGTGGGAGAGGAGTCTAGTGCAGGGACAGATCATAGAGGCTTATTAAAACATCCTGCTTCTATTTGATCCATAGGCAGTCAGAGCTACCAAAGGCTGTACACAGAAAGGGACATGGGGAGATCATCAGTTTAGAGAGTGGACATGGCTCTGGTGTAGTAGGAAGCCGGCTAGGAGAATCAGAGCTTCCTGGAGCCCCCAACATGGGCATGGAGCCAAGCAAGCTGCATTCACATTTACAAAGGCTGGAATGGGCTGCTAGACTGGCGCTGGATCCAAGTTTGCACTAATTCATCAAATTCAGTGTCTGAATCTCTGTTCTAGCACTTTAAAAGGAATTTTGTCAGGGTTCTACTGATTTGGGTTTTAGAACAGCTACTTGGGTTAGGATAGTTATATTTGATGTTGGATAATTAGCCATTGGACCCTTGGTTTTCACATTCTACATCCCAAATTCCTTTTTATCTACGTCATTAGGCTACCCTATACTTTTGTTGGCCGACTAGGAATAAAGAGGGTGTCTATTAAGCTGGGGCTAGTTCATGTGATTCTAATGAGTATATTCTGTGTGGTAGGAAGCGAATTGGCCACTTGAGCCCAGATCGCAGACTGCCTTCTCTTGGGTCCAGACTGCATGTGTGTGTCTGCGTGTTCTCTCACTCAGGCATGTCCAAATCTGTGCAACCCCATGGACTGCAGCACGCCAGACTCCCCTGTCCTTCACTGTCGCTCAGGTGTCCAGACTGCACAGGGGGCAAACAAAGTCACTTCAGATAGTTTGAGGATTCACATGATGACACCCGGAAATCAGCTTAAAATTTGCCTCCTCTAGTAACTCGGTCTCCACGGGGCCTCTGTCCATCCGACATGTCATCCTTACTCTACAGAGATCCATCATCAGGTCCCATGTTGCCTAAGAACACAGTGTATCCCACACTGTAGTAGTTTCTTAGGGCAGCTGGAACAAAGTGCCACAAACCAAGTGCCTTAAAACAACAGAAATGTACTGTCTACAGTTCTGGGGGCTGATACCAAAGTGTCAACAGGGCCACATTACTGAAAAATGTGGTTTTTCACATTACTGCTGAAACCTGCAGGTAAGAAATTTTGTTTGTCTCTCTCCTGGCTCCTGGTGGTTTTCCGGCAATCACTGGCAGTTTGGCTTGTTGTTGCTGTTGTTGTTTAGTTGCTCAATTGTGTTACCCTCTTTGCGACCCCATGGACTGCAGCCCACGAGGCTCCTCTGTCCATGGAATTTCCCAGGCAAGAATTCTGGAGCAGGTTGCCATTTCCTCCTCTGGTTGGGGGGGAGGAGGGGGGATCTTCCCAACCCAGGGATCAAAACCACATCTCCACATCTCCACATCTCCAAAACTGAAAGCAGATTCTTTACCTCTGAGCCACAGGCAACCGTGTAACTCCAACCTCTGCCTCCACTGTTACGTGGCATCCTCCACGTGTATCTCTGTTTTCATGCAGCCAGAAAGACACAGTCATATTGGATTTAGAGGCCACTCTACAGTGTTGGAGAAGGCAATGGCACCCCACTCCAGTACTCTTGCCTGGAAAATCCCATGGATGGAGGAGCCTGGTAGGCTGTAGTCCATGGGGTCGCTAAGAGTCGGACACAACTGAGCGACTTCACTTTCACTTTTCACTTTCATGCATTGGAGAAGGAAATGGCAACCCACTCCAGTGTTCTTGCCTGGAGAATCCCAGGGACGGGGGAGCCTGGTGGGCTGCTGTCTATGGAGTCACACAGAGTCGGACATGACTGAGCGGCTGAGCAGCAGCAGCAGCAGCAGCTATTCCAGTGTCACTCCACCTTAACTGATTAATCTGCAGTGACCTTATTTCCAAATAAGAACACATTCTGAGGTACTGGGGGTTAGAATTCCAAAATATCTTTGCGGGGAGAGGAGGGGACACAATTCACTTCTAACACTGCCTCTTCCCTTGGCTGCTTACCTGCAGTGTTTAGTCCAGAGCTGAGAATGTGACAGTGAATGCTATTTACCAATGTGAATTAAGTCACCAGGCCATCTATCTGTCTGCAAAAGAGCACGGTAGCACTGTGACTACTTTGTGCCAATACACCAAACAGCTTATCTTTCAAGAAGACTAAGGAAAATGCTGAGTGGGATTTGATCAAAGTTGTGGTCATCCTGCCTGTTTACAAAAATTGGAGTGAGAATGTTTCAGGGTCACTTCTGACATGAATGCAACATTGAACCTTAACAAAATATAGATTTGTGGGGATGTCCTTACGTGTGTCTGTGCTGCCATGTCATTTTAGGCCATTCAGAAGCAGAGTATGACTTTCAATCAAGGCATCACCATAATTAGCCATAGCAACATTTCCTTCAAGTTGCCCTTGAGGGCTGTAGAATCTCAGGCTGCCACCACTGCAATTAGACTAACAGCTGGCAAAGAGCCAAATGAGGGAGGTGGGGGAGAATTATACTACCAAATCAAATATGGGTTTGTTTTGAATTAAGCATTCAAACTTCTGGTAGAGAAATCTGCTCTGATTACACCCTGCCATTTTTATAAGTAAAATATGTTAAAATATATATATATATTGAAGACCCTTTTAGCCTTTAACAGATGTCAGAGTTCTTTCTCAATAGGGTCTTTCCAGTGGGATCCATTGGACTCAAATTAATGATTGAGGGTGCTGACCTTGTGCCAGAGAAGGGTCCCTGAGAACAACCAGGCAGACAAGGTTTGTGTGCCCCTCATTTCATTCCGTCCAAGCAAACAGTTGGCAAGAGGAGCCATTTCCTATTGCCTGGGCAACGTTTTAATCACTGTTTAAATATTTGCCATCCTGTCTTTGTTTTGGTTAGAACTGCAAAGTTAATGCAATACAGATTTGTACCTTCTGCTGAGTGAAATATAGATTTCGTCTTATGAACTAGAGCTATGTTCATTGGAAATCGCTTCCCCCACCCTACCTCCGCTACCTGTCTTTCATTTTATGCATCAGATTAATCGTTTCATATCTGCACAACGTCTTCAGGTTAGCAACAAATTGCCACATTAAGTCTCAGCAAACCTGGCCCTATGTGTGACTTGTTGCAAAACGTTAAGGACCTCAAGTCAATCTCTCTGAGTACCAGCCCAGAAAAATATGAGTTCCAGGCAAGAGCCACACCATCTGATGGACATTCTAGAATCAAGGTAAAATGAGTTTCTGGCCTCAGGATAGTTTCTGATGGACAATTGGTTTGTGCCAAGGACTCTTTCTACTAACGAAGCACCATAAAGTTTCAGCTGGCTCCAGGCTAACCTGGCCCCTGTGTAACTTGATTTCTTCAAACCTCACTAGCCAAGGTGTTCCTAAAGGGTCATATTAACAGTAATAACTCAAATTTCACTGGTTCTTGCTCCCAGCTGCTGATGGAGGGCCTCTGGCTCCTTTTTTATTTTTGGCAGAATATCGAG
Organism: Ovis aries; assembly: GCF_016772045.2. NCBI lineage: Eukaryota > Metazoa > Chordata > Mammalia > Artiodactyla > Bovidae > Ovis > Ovis aries. The sequence goes on along the minus strand of NC_056063.1, from coordinate 20,141,128 downwards.
TAAAAGTACCCTTTCTGTTTTAACATACAGTCAGCTCTCTCTAGGCAGCGCTTTATAAATCCAGTGGGAGCTGGACTAAAAGGGGTATGAATGACTGACATCACACTCACCGCTCCTCTTCTTTGATAACCTAGATTCAGTTCTTGGGTGAAACTCATTTGTCTGGCTCCTTCTCCCTTCAGGATCAGCACCCTCTCAAATGTCTCCTCAATCCTAACCAGAGAAGAGGCTCTTCCACAAGAACTGTCAGACATGCTGGATTCCCAGCTTTGAATCTCACTCAGACTCTACCTGGGACCCCACCAGACGAGAATAACCACTTACTCCTCTGGCAAAAACCTGATGGAAATTGAAAGGTTTGGGGTTTCTTATTCCAACAGTTGCAGACAGTAATTACTACCAAATCTTTTGCAAAAGAATACTAGAAAAATTAAATAAAGCATAAAAAAACATATGTTTGATGGCATTAGGAAGTTAAAATGATGGTAGTTAATTACAAGGACAGAACCCGGGAGAAAGCGCAAGATAAAAGATGAAAGAGGAGGGCCCTACAACAGCGCCAGTTTACTGCCATGCAGGCTTCCAGGCCCTGACAGAGGAAGTGGGATGTAGTCTAACAGACTCCCTATGGTGAAGAGATGCCGCTAAGAGTTTCCAAAGACCAACATGGCTAAAGCTGGCTGGCTAGTAGGAGAAGAAAGAGCTGCAGGGCAAGAAAACTGGACATCCATAGCGAGTACCCCTTGAGGATTCAGCACAATACTAATCAGTGCATACGTGGGAAGAAACTAGCAGAAGTCAGAGAATTACAAAGAACAGTTCCTGGAGCTCATGAAAGGACAGGAAAAGTAATCCCCCCACCAGACTGAAAAACCTCATAATTTACAGAGAACTGAATAATCAGAAAGTTCTTGCTTCAGTGTGTGTTAGTTGCTCAGTTCTGTCCAACTCTTTGTGACCCTAAGGACTGTAGCCCCCCAGACTCCTCCGTCCATGAAATTCTCCAGGCAAGAATACTGGAGTGGGCAGCCATTCCCTCCTCCAGGGGATCTTCCCGATCCAGGGATTGAGCCCAGGTCTCCTGCATTGCAGGCAGATTCTTTACCATCTGAGTCTTCAGGGAAGCCCTTCTTGCCTCAGTAGTGGTAAACAATAGCCCCCAGACTAAGCAGTGTTTCACTCCCACCTCACAAATATTAAAGGTAAGATCTCAAAGGATCAAACAATTCTTAAGTAACTTAACTACATCTAAGCCCAGAACAGAGTTCAAGATATTTATAAGAATAAAAATAACCAGAACTCAACAGATGAGTTCTACATGAATATGGAGAATTTATAAAGCTCCACTCTATCAAAAAATATTGGACATGCAAATAAACAGGAAAATATTGAGGAGAAAAAAATCAACCAATCAAAACCAACCCAAAATACACAGATGTTAAAATTAACAGACAAGAGCATTTTAAAAAAGATTTTAATCATATTCCACATATTCAGAAAGTAGGGGGGGGAATATATTACCAAAAAAAAAGACTCAAATCAAACTTCTAGAGATGAAAACACCACTGTAAGGAAGTAACAGCAGAAAAGACATTGCAGAAAAAAAAATCACTAAAATAAGTAAAACACAAAGAGGAAAAAGACTAAAATACAACTAACAGACTGTTAGCTATAGTACAACTTCAAACAGTCTAATATACCTGTACAATATATAATTGGAGTCCCTACTACATTCAGAGATTTCAAACCCTCTCTTAATAATTGATTGAATAATTACAGAGAAAATCAGTAAGGATATAGAAATTTGAAAAATACTATCAACCATCTTGATCAAATTGATATTTATGGAACACTCCATTCAACAACAGAAAATACACTTTTTCTTCAACCTCACACTGACCATTACCAAGATAAACCATATTCCTGGCTATAAAAGAAGTCTCAATAAATTTAAAAAGATCCAGGTCATACAAAAGACGTTCTTTGACCACCATGGAATTAAATTAGAAATCAACAGAAGAATTATCTCTGGAAAAATCTCCCAAATATTTAGAAACTAAATAAAGTGCTTTTAAATAACCCATAAATCAAAACATAATCAAAAGGGAAATTAGAAAGTACACTAAATGAATGAAAATGAATATGAATATGCAATATATAAAAATCTATGAGATGCTCCTAAAGCAACAATTTAAAGGAAAATATATAGTTCTAATGCCTACATTAAAAAGGGAACCAAATCAATAGCATAAAGCTTCCAATTAAAGAAACTAGCAAAGTAAACAAGTAAAAAAAATCAGAGGAGAAATCAATGAAATAGTAAAAAGAAAAATATAGAGAAAATTAATGAAACCAAAAGAAGGCAAAAAATTGTCAAAAAATTGACAAACCTCTACCAAGATTAGTAAGAAAAAAAGAGAGAAGACTTTTTTTATGATTATCATCAAGGAGAGAAGCAACATCATTACAGATTCTACAGATAATAAAAGGAAAAGAACAAAATATTGTTAAGACCTTATGACAATAAATCTGATAACTTAAGTGAAATGGAAAAATCCCTTGAAAGACACAAATTACCACAACTCACACAAAATAAACAGGTTATTTAAATAGTCCTTTATTTCTAAAAATGTTAAATTCATAGTTAAAACTCTTCCTACAAAGACAATTCCAGACCCAAAGACTTCAGCAGTGAAAGTGAAAGTCACTCAGTAATGTCCAACTCTGTGACCCCATGGACTATACAGTTCATGGAATTCTCCAGGCCAAAATACTGGAGTGAGTAGCCTTTCCTTTCTCCAGGGGATCTTCCCAATCCAGGGATCAAAGCCAGGTCTCCTGCACTGCAGGCAGATTCTTTACCAACTGAGCCACAAGGGAAGCCCAAGAATACTGACAGGATAGCCTATGCCTTCTCCAGAGGATCTTCCCGACCCAGGAATCCAATCAGGGTCTCCTGCGTTGCTGGTGAATTCTTTACCAACTGAGCTATGAGGGAACTAAACATATAAGGGAGAAAAAATACAATTTTTACACAAACTCTTCCAGAAGATTAAAGAGGAGGAACTATTTTCCAATTCATTCTGCAAGGCTATCATTACACTAGTAACAAAAAAACTAAACACATTACAAGAAAAGAAAACTACAGTCCAATATTTCTCATAAATATAGATGCAGAAATTCAAAACACAATTTTAGCAAATCAGATTCAACAATATATAAAAAGGATAAGACATCATACTGCTACTGCTGCTACTGCTAAGTCACTTCAGTTGTGTCCAACTCTGTGCAACCCCACAGACGGCAGCCCACCAGGTTCCCACATCCTTGGGATTCTCCAAGCAAGAACACTGGAGTGGGTTGCCATTTCCTTCTCCAATGTATGAAAGTGAAAAGTGAAAGTGAAGTCGCTCAGTCGTGTCTGACTCTTAGCAACCCCATGGACTGCAGCCCACCAGGCTCCTCCATCCATGGGATTTTCCAGGCAAGAGTACTGGAGTGGGGTGGCATTGCCTTCTCCTAAGACATCATAACCAAGTGCAATTTGTCCCAGGGATGCAAGGCTGATTTAACCTTCAAAAATCAATCAACTTAATTCACAATATTAACAAACAAAAAGAAAAGCCATTTATCATTTCAATATATGTATAAAAAGGATATGCCAAAATCCAACCTACATTCTGATTTTTAAAAAAAACAACAACAACTTAGCAAGCTAGGAATAGAAGGGAACTTCTTCAAATGGACAAAAGATATCTAAAAAAAAAAAACATCACACTTCCTCTAAGATCAAGAACAAGACAAAAATGTCTATTTTTACTGCTTTTATTCAACACTATAATGAAGGATATAACCAGTACGATAAGGTAAGAAATAAAATTTAGAGACATAAATATTAGAAAGCAAGAAGTAAAAGGAAGAAGATGACATGATTATCTGTGTAGAAAATCTGATGGAATATACAAAGAAGCTACTAGAACTAAAAAGTGAGCCAACACAGCAAGGTTGTGGCATTATAATACAATGTACAAAAAAATAATTGTATTTCTACATACAAGCAATAAACAATCAATATAAATTTTTTTAAAAAACACCATGCATAATAACATCAAAAAATACAGAATACTTAGGAAAATAAGAAAATATTACTGAAAGAATTTAAGATCAAAATAAATGAAGAGCTGTATCTTGTTCATGGATTGGATGAGAATATTAAAGGGGAAAAAAATATCATCTGAGAAGCCAGCTTTATGGAATACACCTCCTGAATTCTTTAACAGAGAAGTTAAACAGCAGACCAACAAACTGCTAGATTACGATCCCCCATTTTGGAGAAAACCGCAAATCCCCATCCTTAGATTTAACCCTTTTTGGGAGCCCACTCCATGACCACACTATTAAAATATGTCAAATGGAAGAAAAGTAGGTGGATTTGTAAACGTACATCAAGATAGGTCCTTTCAAAGAACTACATGTTTTGTACACTTTGGATCACTGAAACTTGATATTTTATCTAAAACTGCTTTTGTGCTCAGGGTTTATTTTAGTCAGCAAATTTTTTATTGATTTCAACAGATCAACTCATCAAGCAGTTCCCCAGTGCCTGTGTATGCCAGACTCTGCTCTAGACACAAGAAAGATGAAGGTGTCATATTGAGACATGAGCGCCCCACCATTCAAGGAGCCAAACCCTTTGGTGACAACTGGGGCCAAATGAGGACCCCCTGAGGTGGTCCTGGTGGGAACTTCTCATCAGATCACAAACTCAAAGGAACTTGGCAGGGTAGGGCAGGTCAGGAAATACATGTGCACACGTTATCAGAAGCCGCTCAGCTGGCTTCTAGACAGGGGGCGTATGCTAGGTGTGCTCAGTTGCTCAGTCATGTCCGACTCCTTGCAACCTCATGGCCCGCCAGGCTCCTCTGTCTATGGGATTTCCCAGGCAAGAATACTGGAGTGGGTTGCCATTTCCTTCTCCAGGGGATCTTCCCAACCTAGGGATCGAACCCACGTATCTTGCATTGCAGGGGGACTCTTAACCCTGAGCCTCTGGAGAAGCCCCAAATAAACCAATATCTATCATCAGCTACATATGTGTTTATCATCCCGCGGGCTGCAGGCACTGATAGCTCCAGCAGGAACTTTTTCCCTTCTGAACCAGAGTCCCAGGACTAACGATAAATATGGGGCTACAGTTCTCTCTCAGGGTCAGACCGGCAGTAGATGGCAGAGTTTTAGTGAAAGACCTGCTGATGTGAGTGTGCCCAGCACACACTTTGATGCATGTGCATGTGCGCATCAGCCTTTTAGGGACAGGTTCCCTCTCTTCTCTACCTCCAGCTACCAGCATCACCCTAAGCCTGCATCAAACTGATGGTGGTGCTGCTGCAGAGCATGGCATGAACCTAATCCACGCAAAATACTCCAAGAGGGAGGTAGGGGGTGGAAGGCTTTCCCCCGGGGGTGCAGGAGTTAATGAAACAGTGGACACTATGCAGTCAACCTCTGATCCCAGACTTGGGGGAAGTACGCCCCTGTAGTGACTCAGCAATCCCACCCTGAGGACAAGTACTCAGCACAGGACGGCAGGGCGTGCTCATCAACGAGCCTACTAGTTTGCAGGATTGGTGGTTTATGCCATCACCAGAGTAATGACACTATGAGAAAACTACCTAGGTTGATACTGTCAGCCTTTCCTCTCCAACTGCAAAAGCAGACCTCTCTCAATCTCCTCAGAAACAGAAAGAAAGCATCCCCGCCCCAAGAACACCCAATAGTGCATATGGGAATGATACAAGGCTCAGCTTATCCAGGGCTCTTCATTACACCCCACCCACTCCCACCCACCTGAATCGGCAAACACCTACCTCTACTTTCATCCCCAAATTAGACTATAGCCCAATCGCCCATGTGAAGCATCTCGCTGCTAGGAAAGTAGAGTTCCTGCAGTTCTCTCAGGCTTTACCTTCTTATTCTCCAGAAGCTTGCAGGGAGCAGGAAACTGGGAGATCTCAATACCAGGAAACTGGGAGATCTCAATACTTACTTGCAGGAAAGGGAGCAAACATGGGCACGTATAAAGCATATGTACGTATAAACTGTGTGCAAGTGAAACTGTCATGCTGTTAGAAGAGAACAAGTAAGAATTTGGGCACAAAACACGAATTTTTAAACTTCAATTATTTTCATTAGGTTTCTGGGCCTTTCTTTATTCCTTTTTTTTCTATTTTCTTCTCTACATGAACCAAGAAAGAGAATGGCATTGAAAATGTGTTTGTAAAGAGGCTTCTCTAATATTTGCACCTCCTTGGAGATGCAGCAGGAGGAGGAAGGAAGTTGGCTTACTTCATACCAGACCTTTAAAAAGTCCAATATCTTCGTACGTCATGAGCAGATGTGAACAGTAATGGTGCCAGCATTCTGGACTAAGATACCACAAGTTTCCTCTGATGCAGTCAATCTCCCACCCCACCCCCACCCTCAACTAAAACAGACCTGAAACTCAGAAAGCCTAATTATCCCTGCGTTTAAAATTTTATTGGCAAGTCATCCAGGGATTTTATTTCCTTCCTCAAAAAAATAAGAGCCTCTGAATTTATTTTGTGAAAACATATAGTATCTTTTCAGTACCCCTATAGTCTGTCGATGACTCCCAAACCGAATCGAAGCAGTCATTACTATTGGAAAACTGCACTGTGACGCCTGTAAGGATAAATTGCTCTATTCATGTCTTTCTTTCCCTTCAATATGAAATGAAGATAAATAGTGACAGTGGCATTGTATTGGCTTGTTTAAACACTAGGCTCTCCTCTTAAAAACACTATGTTACTATGAAATATTTCTGATGTGATTTTAAACCCCAGTGCATACCCTGCTAGCTCTGAATACCAGAAGGTACTGTTGACTGCCAAGAGCCATGAATCAGAAGAAAAATGGATGCACAGGGCTGAAAATGGTGTGGGGATTCTGCAGACAGGATCCTCTCCTCTGCCTCACTTCAGCCCAGGTCCCATCTGAAGACACAGAACCCCAAACAGAACACATTAACTTCCCTGCGATGGTGGGAGCCACGGGGTAATAGTGGGGCTCAGGGAGACCCTGTAGCATTCTGAATCCATACTGACATAACTGGGTGTCACCACAGCCTGCGGCTAACAGCAGAGGGCAGAAAGGGGCATAACCTGTGCTTACACTGGTCTAAGACTGGGCAAGCTCTGGGGACCGTCCCAGGCTGTGTGCCGCAGCCCCAGAGGCATCGTGTCCCTCTCAGCACTTGGGGCACGTGCACAGCTACACCACTGTGGTTGAAGTGGACACCCACCCAACAAGCCCAGGCTGCTTTCCTGACAACTCTTTATTCTTTCATGACATCTGAAAGGCAGAGCAAAGGAAATGGTCTTAGAAGGTAAACAAGCTACTTTCATTTACAGGCTTGATACTTTAGAACAAGTCTAAACTAAATTATTTCAAGGTCTTAGATTTAATTTGTGCCATCAGTAACCAAACATATTCAAGAGTTAGTGGGTATAATGAACTGAAAACTAAGACAAAGATGCTATCAGCATTCAGACTACTTAGAGGGTGCAGAAGAGAGAGCAGTTAGAAAAATAACTAACCGGAATACAGTCAAACCATCCTTCTAACCTTTTTATTTTATACCTGGGGTAGGGCACGGAGAGAGGTGCTGTTAGCTTTTGGTTTTTTGCTTGCAGAAGCACATTTCAGTTTTTGAGCTGGGCTGTGCCAGTGAGTGACATAATGTCCACACGGTAATATGATATGGTAAGCACAAATGCAGCGCACAGACCAGACTGCGGCCTGGGAAAGACAGGCTCTGTCCATATATCAACGGGAATGGCCTGGAACTCAGGGAGTGAGCATTTTGAAGCAATCGCACATGAATTCACCTTCAGGAGATTAGAGGCTGATGTCACCAGGAGAGTGAAGTCATCAGAAATGACCTAAACTAATGGGACGTTGCCAGAACAAAGCCACACTGTGCAGACACACAGCTTAACTCCTTCTAGGCTTAAGAGTTCTCCTCCAAAGAGGTGGGTTTTTTTGTTTTTGTTTTTGTTTTTGGTGAATGCGAGGAGCTTTCAACAGAGACACAAAGCCAGTATGACTTTCACTCTCTTTAGCATTAGCTGGTGTTACTTGATGAAAGAGGTTTGAAAATAAATAGGTCCCACTAACCAAATGTCCTGGAGGTAAGCCTCCATCTTTTCATGCCAGAGTTCTACCGTTTCTGTATAGATCCCCAGGGGAAGAGGACTAGCAGGCTTTCAATAAATAGCAACTGAATTGGAGGGTAGATTGCTAGCAATAGCAGGATCCCAGAGTGGAACAGTTGGGCCCCGAGAATGGTAGTTTGACAACATTACAACAAAACCATCCCTCTAAAAAACAGCTGGCTGCTTGAGTTTGTAATTCTCAGTGGAGTCCTCCATTAACCAGTAAATAATGAGATGTTGGGCCATCCCTGCCTCCCTGGAGTTGCCTAGCATCCAGAAGCCATCCTCTTCCACTTGTGACCTTCATTCTTGAAACTCAGTGCCACATTCTTATTTCACTCCCTTCTGATATCATCTCTTGGTTACTAGAGATATCATAAGCCCAATTATACCTTAACTTAAGTAACAGCAACATAACTTCAAAAGTTAAAAGTTAATCAGACACAGGAAATAAGGTCAGATAAATGAATCACCTCCTAGGCAGTGGTCATATTAACAATGAATCATCAAAACAGGCTGGAGAATATCCTGCTGGAGGACTCAGAGGCAGGAAGTTAAACTTGGCCTTCCCTTGGGGATGAACCTGGCTTTTAGAATCTAGAATCCATAATAAAATGGGATGGAGTGGACAAAAGCACCTTACAAGCAGAAAAGTACTCACTAAAGGATATTTTGATTTCATGATGGTCCTCTACAAAGCAAGGATAAAGAAGCAAAATCAAAAGGTATGACCTGAATGAGTAGGCAAACTGGGAGGCTGGCTACCTACATGGAGTGGTGAAAGTTACGTACAGAAAGCCTCCTGTCCCTAACCTTCCCTGTCCTTCCTAATGCCTGCCATATGCCTAAAAACCAAACAGCCTGCCGTAAGTCTGTGCGTTTCACATTTTTCTCATTACTACCCATGTAAAGAATACAAATTTTATAGCACTCTTCAGTACTGTCTGGGGCTTCCCTGGTGGCTCAGACGGTAAAGCGTCTGCCTGCAGTGCGGGAGACTCGGGTCCGATCCCTGGGTTGGGAAGATCCCCTGGAGAAGGAAATGGCAACCCAGTCTAGTACTCTTGCCTGGAAAATTCCATGGACTGAGGAGCCTGGTGGGCTACAGTCCATGGGGTCACAAAGAGTCGGACACGACTGAGCAACTTCACTCACTCACTCACTCAGTACTGTCTCCTACATGAACAATTGAAACAAAAATTTTGCTAAACTAATACTTTCCCTGTTGCCTAAGAAGTGCTCTGATATCTTCTACTCTGTTTAATTCTACTTCTTTTTTCAGTTCTGGTTTGATCCATGAATTTAACTTTAACAACCACTAATGGGTCAAAGTTCACAATTTGAATAATACTGAAATTTAAAGCCATTTGGGGACATAACAGATAAAATATGAATTAAGGTGTTCAAGGTGAAAAATAGGATCCTTAGGAGGGAAACCCCACAATGTTTTAAGGCAAAGCAGAAGGCTGGGATCACTTCATGAATTACCTTGGGCTCCCAGTGGATACCCTCATCAGAGCCTATCAATCTTCTGATTACATAACTCCTCTATCAGTCAGTCAGTTCAGTTGCTCAGTTGTGTCTAACTCTTTGAGACCCCATGGACTGCAGCATGCCAGGCCTCCCTGTCCATCACCAACTCCCAGAGTCCACCCAAACCCATGTCCACTGAGTCAGGGATGCCATCCAACCATCTCATCCTCTGTCGTCCCCTTCTTCTCCTGCCCTCAATCTTTCCCAGCATTGGGGTCTTTTCAAATGAGTCAGCTCTTCACATCAGGTGGCCAAGGTATTGGAGTTCCAGCTTCAACATCAGTCCTTCCAATGAACACCCAGGACTGATCTCCTTTAGGATGGACTGGTTGGATCTCCTTGTAGTCCAAGGGACTCTCAAGAGTCTTCTGCAACACCACAGTTCAAAAGCATCAATTCTCTGGCACTCAGGTTTCTCTATAATCCAACTCTAACATACATACATGACCACTGGAAAACCATAGCCTTGACTAGACCGACCTTTGTTGGTAAAGTAATCTCTGCTTTTTAATATCCTGTCTAGGTTGGTCATAACCTTTCTTCCAAAGTACAAGTGTCTTTTAATTTCATGACTGCAGTCACCCTCTGCAGTGATTCTGGAGCCCCCCAGAATAAAGTCTCTCACTGTTTCCACTGTTTCCCCATCTATTTGCCATGAAGTGATGGGACCCGATGCCATGATCCTCATTTCTGAATGCTGAGCTTTAAGCCAACTTCTTTACTCTCCTCTTTCACTTTCATCAACAGGCTCTTTAGTTCTTCGCTTTCTGCCATAAGGGTGGTGTCATCTGCACATCTGAGGTTATTGATATCTCTCCCAGCAATCTTGATTCCAGCTTGTGCTTCATCCAGCCCAGCATTTCGCATGAAGTTTTCTGCATATAAGTTAAATAAGCAGGGTTAGAATATACAGCCTTGACATATTCCTTTCCCAATTTGGAACCAGTCTGTTGTTCCATGTCCAGTTTTAACTATTGCTTCTTGAACTGCAGCTTTCTCAGGAGGCAGGTCAGATGGTCTGGTATTCCCATCTTCCATCTCTTGAAGAATTTTCCACAGTTTGTTGTGATCCACACAGCCAAAGGCTTTGGCATAGTCAATAAAGCAAAAGTAGATGTTTTTCTGGAATTCTCTTGCTTTTTTCATTGATCCAACTCCTCTATCACCCATTCCCAAACTTATCCACAATCACAGAAAGATAATACACCCTCCTGGATAGAACCTATCGGAAATCATTGGGCATTATTTATCTTAAACCACTTCAAACCAGTGAACTAAAGATCAAAGAGATAATGGCCAATGAATGGACTGAAACCATTATGAAGCTGAGACTGAAGTGGGCCCCAGTCTTCTGGATATGAGTCAAATAACACTGAGGTGAGGACATTCTTGCATGTACTTGACAGTAGATGGAATAATTATCTCCACCTTCTCACTTTAAAGTATCTTTGACCAGTCATCAGCACAGTTGGCTTTGGAAGCTGGAGTTGGTTTTCAAGGCCATTGAAACAACTGGAAGCACCATGAAATTTATGCTGACTCAGTTTTGGACTATTGCAAACACTAATGCAACCAAACATTTTCAGACACTGGGTCAATTTTTAAAATACAATAAATATTTACTGACCTCTTACTAAGCTGGATACTATAATAAATCTGGGAAGTCTTTAACCTGGTTGAATAATCTAGGTGTTTAACTAACAGAACTGAGTGCTGTGATCATGCTTATTGTCATAGCTCTGGACCTGAACAATGGTCAAGACAGCACCATTTGTGGGTTTCTTAAATACTGTTCAACATTCACTGCACTGCAACAAAATGTTACCATACATCCTTTGGATGTACTTTATTAAAATATCAATAACTTTCAAACATTCAAATCAACATCAGAATAACGCATTGTCTGCCAAAGGAAGCAATTCATGTATTTTTAAAAGGGGACCCAAATTGGTCAGTTTCACTTTCTGCTTCCATTGAGACTACTTTCCTATGTAATTGCCTTGAAACCTAGAATGAGTGATAAATTTAACCTAGTCTTAAAATTAAAACCCATGTTTGTTTGCCTTTTTTTTTTTAAAGTATTGCACCAGCCAGTAGGAGAGGTAGTATGCAGGCCCATCCCTAACAGTGTTAGATCCCAGCAAGGACACACATGGAGACCAGGTCCAGGGCACCCTTTTCTTTGCTCTCAGCTGCACCTGAGGAACTCTGATCACATGCATGTGCAGGCTCTGACTCCTCTCATTCCACCTTCAAATGTAGCCGTTCTTCAGAACGAAGTATGTGCACACCAGGCTAGACAGAGAAGTCTAGGTGCTGGTCTAGAAGTGGGTTATCAGGGTAAGAGTGAGGGGTCGGTCAGAGGTGGATAGAACAGGCCTGGAGTCCAGGAAGGAGCCCTGGGTATTCAACACCTAAGGGAGGAAGGAGGAGCAATTCCGTTCCGTTCTGTTCAGTTGCTCAGTCGTGTCCGACTCTTTGCAACCCCATGAATCGCAGCACGCCAGGCCTCCCTGTCCATCACCAACTCCCGGAGTTCACTCAGACTCACGTCCTTCGAGTCAGTGATGCCATCCAGCCATCTTATCCTCGGTCGTCCCCTTCTCCTCCTGCCCCCAATCCCTCCCAGCATCAGAGTCTTTTCCAATGAGTCAACTCTTCGCATGAGGTGGCCAAAGTACTGGAGTTTCAGCTTTACCATCATTCCTTCCAAAGAAATCCCAGGGTTGATCTCCTTCAGAATGGACTGGTTGGATCTCCTTGCAGTCCAGGGGACTCTCAGTCTTCTCCAACACCACAGTTCAAAAGCATCAATTCTTCGGCGCTCAGCCTTCTTCACAGTCCAACTCTCACATCCATACATGACTACTGGAAAAACCATAGCCTTGACTAGTTGGACTTTAGTCGGCAAAGTAATGTCTCTGCTTTTGAATATACTATCTAGGTTGGTCATACCTTTTCTTCCAAGGAGTAAGCGTCTTTTAATTTCATGGCTACAATCACCATCCGCAGTGTTTTTGGAGCCCAAAGAAATAAAGTCTGACACTGTTTCCACTGTTTCTCCATCTGTTTCCCATGGAGTGATGGGACGGATGCCATGATCTCGTTTACTGAATGTTAAGTTTTAAGCCAACTTTTTCACTCTCCTTTTTTACTTTCATCAAGAGGCTTTTTAGTTCCTCTTCACTTTCTGCCATAAGGGTGGTGTCATCTGCATATCTGAGGTTGATATTTCTCCTGGCAATCTTGATTCCAGCTTGTGTTTCTTCCAGTCCAGTGTTTCTCATGATTTACTCTGCATAGAAGTTAAATAAGCAGGGTGACAATATACAGCCTTGACGTACTCCTTTTCCTATTTAGAACCAGTCTATTGTTCCATGTCCAGTTCTAACTGTTGCTTCCTGACCTGCATACAGATTTCTCAAGAGGCAGGTCAGGTGGTCTGTATTCCCATCTCTTTCAGAATTTTCCACAGTTTGTGGTGATCCACACAGTCAAAGGCTTTGGCATAGTCAATAAAGCAGAAATAGATGTTTTTCTGGAACTCTCTTGCTTTTTCCATGATCCAGCGGATGTTGGCAATTTGATCTCTGGTTCCTCTGCCTTTTCTAAAACCAGCTTGAACATCTGGAAGTTCACGGTTCACATATTGCTGAAGCCTGGCTTGGAGAATTTTGAGCATTACTTTACTAGCGTGTGAGATGAGTGCAATTGTGCAGTAGTTTGAGCCTTCTTTGGCATTGCCTTTCTTTGGGATTGAAATGAAAACTGACCTTTTCCAGGCCTGTGGCCACTGCTGAGTTTTCCAAATTTGCTGGCATATTGAGGGCAGCACTTTCACAGCATCATCTTCTAGGATTTGAAATAGCTCAACTGGAATTCCATCACCTCCACTAGCTTTGTTCGTAGTGACGCTTTCTAAGGCCCACTTGACTTCACATTCCAGGATTTCTGGCTCTAGATGAGTGATCACACCACAGTGATTATCCGAGTCGTGAAGATCCTTTTTGTACAGTTCTTCTGTGTATTCTTGCCACCTCTTCTTAATAGCTTCTGCTTCTGTTAGGTCCATACCATTTCTGTCCTTTATTGAGCCCATCTTTGCATGAAATGTTCCCTTGATATCTCTAATTTTCTTGAAGAGATCTCTAGTTTTTCCCATTCTGTTCTTTTCCTCTATTTCTTTGCATTGATCGCTGAAGAAGGCTTTCTTATCTCTTCTTGCTATTCTTTGGAACTCTGCATTCAGATGCTTATATCTTTCCTTTTCTCCTTGGCTTTTCACTTCTCTTCTTTTCACAGCTATTTGTAAGGCTTCCCCAGACAGCCATTTTGCTTTTTTGCATTTCTTTTCCATGGGGATGGTCTTGATCCCTGTCTCCTGTACAATGTCACAAACCTCATTCCATAGTTCATCAGGCACTCTATCTATCAGATCTAGGCCCTTAAATCTATTTCTCATTTCCACTGTATAATCATAAGGGATTTGATTTAGGTCATACCTGAATGGTCTAGCGGTTTTCCCTCCTTTCTTCAATTTAAGTCTGAATTTGGTAATAAGGAGTTCATGATCTGAGCAATTACTGTGCTAATATTAATACATTCAAATGAATACATTCACTGTGCTACTAACTGCACATCCGACATCCACAGCCAGTAAGTGAAACTCCATCATGACATCAACAGAGCAAGCATGAAGGTATATCCAGCCCTAACTCAGAAACCAAATTCCAGTGTATTCACTCTTAGAAAACAAATAAAAGTAAAACCAGATTTTTTTTCCCAAGTAGCATTTTAACTTTTTGCTTAAAAAAAGCTAATATTTCTCATATACTCATTTTTTTAAAACAAGACACTTCAGTTTGGAACCCATTTTAATCTGAGCCTGCTTTGAGCAAGTTCGTAACGATCTTCCACCTGACATTCTCTTTTGCTGCCGAGGTATCCTGCCTGTCTGCAGGGGGCAGGGTACAGGGAAATGCAGAGAAAGCATATATTTTTCAGCAGGTCCATATGTGAAAGGAGCGGGGGAAGTCAGGCACTATTTAAGCTCATGTCTCCCAACGTCAGCTGGTATATCATAATAACTTGTCTGTTAAGAGTGTCAAGTAACCCGTAGGAAAGAAAACATTTCTCCAACACCTGTAAGTCCACTCCAGGGGGCAGATATGGCATCCTCTCCCACCAGGGACCACTGCAAAGTTAAAGTCAACAATTAAGAACAGCTGCAGCCTTGCAACCGGCTGCCCTTGCTAACCCCCCTGGAGGGAGGAGAGGGAGAGTTCTAAGAGTGGTAATCAGCAGAGGAGACTGAAATTACTCTTTCTTTGCACTACTTTCTCTTGTAAAATGTGTTGAAACTGCCCCTGTATACTGAAGAGAGTTGCAAGGCTGCTTTTCAATTTACCAAATGTCCTGCAATATTTCCAAGCCTTATAGACTCTGGTGATATCTAATAATCCATTTCACAGAGCTGGGGCTCACAGCTTCAAATTGCTGCAGGAGAAGATTCAAATATGCAAGGAAATTCTTTTACATTTGAATAAGTTCCTTTGGGAAGAAATCACTAAAATGTGCCATTCGGTCACAAGCTGTGGGACCTCTCAAGAGCTAAAAAGGGTCCAACAGCCATTGATAAAATTATATGTTTGGTAAATTCTCTTAAAGGATTTGACTTGCCCACAAGTCAGAAAAGAAGAGCCATAACCAGGTGATGGGAAGGTTAAAAGGACGAATAGTGGTTCATAGGTATCTTGGGAGAATGAATGAAAGGACAAAAAGAACTTCAGGATTATTCTAGATTAATGCAACTAAAAAAAATCATCAGAGAAAACGAAAATCATCTGAGAAAACTGTTTGATACTGATGGCTTTTTCTTGAGGACTAGCTCCCTGAAGAAACGGCAAGAAAACTATCAGCTAGACCATTTATAGTAAAGAGGGAGAAAATAATCAGAAAAATAGGTTATTTAGAACATTCTCCTCCTTCTTCTAGGTCTTCCAGGCTGCAAAATGGTGAATTGAGATTATTTCATGTGCTTTCTCATCTCTTAATCTTGACCAGAGTGAAAACCTGTTACAGGCTGCATCCTCTGCCTGTCGTCTTTCTGCTAATGGGGGTGTTCAACACATAAACTCGGGATTTGCTCAATTTTTATTGAGCTTCTCCATTTCACTTTTAAGTAAATTAGGTCATCTTATCAGTACAAATTGTGACTTAGAGAGAAGACAGAAGAATAAATCAGGTTTGAAAGTCCTTTTGCTGTGGATATCACATGCCTGTCTGGGCAATGTTTTGGTGAGCTTAGTGTTTGGTGCTTTCTTATGCTTGCCCATGCTAGGACTTGATAGTGTAAAAAAATCAAAATAAAATTACTAGCAAAAAGTTGATTCTCCAATGTCTGATATCTGGCTTGTCTGATGCCCAGATTGTCTGTTTTTCAAATAAACGCATTCTCATCTGTAAATCTATCAACAAGTCATAGGAAACCCTGTCCTCTTTGTTTTGCTCTGTTGCTACACTCCAAATGTCTGGTACAGATGATTTTGCACCTGATAAGTCAACCTATTCAAAAAGTTTTTGTTCAAATTTTTAAGAAAGTTAATGGCACCTAATCAAGAAGACTTAGTTGAACTTAAGAAAATAATTCAAGAATCACTCAGTTCTAATATTATAGACTTCTGAGGACTTCCAATATACTTTATCCCTTCTCTTTTGATTCACCACTACTTCACTTTTTTCCTAAAGTAATTCATGGCAACAGATGTCAACCAGTTTACAAAAGTAAGTGGCATCCAGCACTCTCTTTAATTTCCAGCAAAAGCTTATTAAGGTTTTGAGAGTGCCAGGAGACTGTGCCTTGCAGATCTCCAACTATAGGAATATCATAACCAAGGTCTCTACCCGCTGCACCCTGATATAGACTGTTACCTCTGTACCAAGGCCACAACTGCCACAGGCTGCTCCCAGCCAGTGACAGAGTATGGCAGGCAGTCCTATTCTGGGGAAACAGGCTCCTCTGGTAGCCAATGCTGGCTCAAGGATTCCACAGTGGCTCTGCTGAACCTTTTTTAGGCTGCACAATGGTCAAGGTCACTTTTACCCAACCTTCCTTCTCTCTTTCACTTGTGGTTAGACTTGCATCATAGTCTGATGGCTCTGCCAGCTCCTTCTCCATTTTCTCTCATACAGGCATTCCCCCTAATAAAAGCCTTGCACAAATTCCCCTAATAAAATCCTTGCACCATCCTGGTATCTGCTTCTCAGAGAAACCAGACTAATGCAGCTTGATTTTTCATTCTCAGTCCCTTTCAACAAATACAGGAAAGCTAGGGTCTTAGTATACAAATAGAGGCTCCTTAGTTTCTGTACAGTCTCTGTACAGTCTAGAAGAAATAGATGAAACTACTATAGTCAGGAGCAGAAGATCTCACTAGAAGAGTTGCTAGGCTCTTCACTCCTGTTCAGTCTAGTTCAATCTAACAGACAAGGGAATAATAGGAACCAGCAATTCCCTGAGTTGTGGCAATGTGATTCCAGCTGAGACAGCAAAAGTCTGGAACTCTGCTCATTTGATAACTGGAGAAAGTATCACTTCCTCTCTTCTTCCTTCATCTCCAATAATTTTGGAAGAATTACCAACTAAGTCAGAATTTGCTAGTTGCCTATACAATGTCCATTCTCTCCTTTCTTCTTATGAGGAAAATCTCAGTTTTATTCAGAGTACAGTATGTCCATATAGATTTTCCAGTCATTCTCGCTGCTAGAGATGGTTATAGGATGTAGTTCTAGCTAATGAGATGTAAAGAGAAGTCACTAGTTGGCTCTTACAGGAAAATTCTTTAAAAGAAAGTCAATTGGGACTTGCCTGGTAGCACAATGGATAAGAATCTGCCCGCCAATGCAGGAGACATGGGTTCGATCCCTGGTCCAGGAAGATTCCACATGCTTCGGACAGCTAGGCCCTTGCGCCACAACTACTAAGACCACACTCTAGAGCACGCGAGCCACAACTACTGAGCCTGCGTGCTTCAACTAGTGAAGCCCACGGGCCTAGGGCCTGTGCTATGCAACAAGAGAAGTCACTGCAAAGAGAAGAGCCAGCACAGCCAAAAATAAAAATAAACAAATAAAAAGTCAACTGAAGGGCTTTGCATATGGAAGATGATAAATTGATTCTAAAATGTAGATAGCTTCTCCAACAAACCCACAGCTAACATCACACTCAATGGTGAAAGATTTGAAAGCTTTTCCTCTAAAATCAGGAACAAGGCAAGGGTGCCCACTCTCACTATTCTTATTCAACATATTAATATGACTGGAGATGCTAGCTATAATAATTAGGCAAGACAAAGAAATAAAAGGCATCTAAATCAGAAAGGAAGAAGTAAAATTGTCATTATTTGCAGATGATACAATCTTATATATAAAAATCCTAAGACTCAACCAAAAAAACTGTTAGAACTAATGAATAAATTCAATAAACTTATAGTATATAAAATCAACATACAGAAATAAGCCAGTGCATTTTCTATGCACTAACAACAAAACATCTTAAAAAATACAGAAAACTATCCCATTCACAATAGCACCAAAAACAATAAAATATTTAGGAATAAATTTAATCAAGAAAGTGAAAGATCATACAAAGAAAACTAATGAAAGAAATTAAAGCAGACACAAACACAAATGAAAGATATTCTATGTTCATGGATTTGAAGAATTAATTGTTAAAATGTCCATACTTACCCAAAGGAGGAGACTTCCCAGCTGGAGCTACTGGCGAAGAACCCACCTGACAATGCAGGAGACATAAGAGACAAGGGTTCGATCCCTGGCTTGGGAAGATTCCCCTGGAGGAAGAAATGGCAACCCACTCTAGTATTCTTGCATGGAGAATCCCCAGACAGAGGAGCCTGGAAGGCTACAGTCCATGGGGTCATAAAGAGTCAGACATGACTGAAGCAACTTAGCACGCATACCCAAAGCAACCTATACATTCTATGTAAGCTCTATCAAAATCCCAATGGCAATTTTCACAGAAGTGGAAAAAACAATCCTAAAACATGTACAGAAACACAAAAGATCCTGAAGAGCCAAAGCAGCTCTGAGAAAGAAGAACTAAGCTGGAAGCTGAAACAGGCAAAGAGCTCAGACATCAGTATAATACTATAAATGTATATGAATCATGCAAAGAAAATAAGTAACTTAGGGCTTCCCAAGTGGCGCTAGTGGTAAAGAACCTACCTGCCAATGCAGGAGACATAAGAGATGTGGGTTCGATACCTGGGTCGGGAAGATTCCCTGGAGGAGGGCACAGCAACCCACTCCAGTATTCTTGCCTGGAAACTCCCATAGACAGAGGAGCCTGACCCAGTCCATAGGGTCACGCAGAGGTGGACACAACTGAAGTGACTTAGCACACAGATGCATGCGCATGGGAGTCTTACTACTAGCAATGGGGTATACAGCCGAAATGCTGTTAATACAAGTCCAAATTACCAATGGCTTATATATGGTAAGGACCCAACCCCACTTACGTTGCTGCTCCACCATCCCCAGGATGTTGCCTTCATCTGCATGGTCCAGGATGGCTCACCATTAGTACTCTGTATTCAAGCAGCAGGGTGGAGGAATGATGGCAAAAGGACACATCTCTATCTTTAAAAGCACAACCAGGAGTTGTACATGTCACTTCTGATCACATCCAACTCGCCAGAACTTGGTCAAGAACACTAGCAAGAAATGTTAGTAGTGGTTAGCTGAGTAGCCATGATCTCACTTAAAAATTCAATTGCTATAAACGAGGAAAAGTGGAAACGGGAAAGATGGTGACTAGCAGTCCTGCTGCTACATGGAATAAATACCTTTCTACATCAATTTCATCTACCAAGAATCTACATACTACAAGAACAATAAGCAAATTTCTTATTTTGTCAAAACAAATTTCTTATAAGTAAGTATAATTTGAAAAACTTAATTTTTTAAATGTTAAACTAATTCTGGCCTCACCATATTTTCCATTTCTCGAAGAATTCTGTTCAAAGTTCACCTTTCCTGTTAAGCTCCCCAGATGAAATACACGTGGTTCCAATTGCTCTAATTACTTCCCCAATTTCACCAACAGCACATATCTGTCTGTGTGTAGCACTAAGTGACTATGCATATGTGTAGACATTTTTTATTGAGTTTGAATGTATTTTTCTGTGATGAGGTAGAAATAATATGGCTTTTGAAGTCTGGCACTCATTGACTCAAATCCCAACTCTGTGGCTAAGTGGCTACATGACCTTGCTACAAACTCCCCACACACACTGATACCTTTGGTCTCAAAAGAGGAGTCTGCTCTGGTTCAACCTGTTTCTTGACCCCATCCCTCCCACTTACTCTAACAATTATCCTCCCTGTGCCTTCAGTCTCTCTTTCCCCACTAACTTCTTCCTTTCATCATATATACAAGCTCCTCTCCCGCTAATTTTTTTCAGAACTCTCTCTCATCACTGTATCCTCTTCTAGATAACCCTTCTCTGTCACTTCACCACATGGTTTCTTAAAAGTCTATGTCCCATTCCTTGCCTGCTGGCCGGCCCTATGCTGATTTCATTCCTAAGAACAAAACGACTCTGTCCTTACAAACAGCCCTGCTGCTGCTGCTGCTGCTGCTGCTGCTGCTGCTGCTGCTGCTGCTGCTGCTAAATCGCTGCAGTCGTGTGCAACTCTTCACGACCCTACCAGGCTCCTCCGTCCCTGGGATTCTCCAGGCAAGAACACTGGAGTGGGTTGCCATTTCCTTCTCCAATGCATGAAAGTGAAAAGTGAAAGTGAAGTCGCTCAGTCATGTCTGACTCCTAGCGACCCCATGGACTGCAGCCCACCAGGCTCCTCCGCCCATGGGATTTCCCAGGCAAGAGTACTGGAGTGGGTTGCCATTGCCTTCTCCAACAAACATCCCTGACTACTTCCAAAAGCCAGTCTAATCAACCGTTTTCTGCAGTCTTAAACACAATTGACCATTTCTTCATTTACAAAACTTTTTCCCCCTTGGTTTTCACAACCTCATCCCCTCAGATCTCTGCCTCTCGAGGCTTTCCTTCTGAGCTCCTTCATGAATTCCTCTTCCTCTATTATTTGTCAAAGGTTGGTTTCCTCAGGAGCCATCTTTGGTCACCTTTTCTTCTCACTCTCCACTTTCCCTATGGATGCTCATTCATGCATTTGGCTTTTGTAAATTCCAAACCATTTTCTCTAGCCCAGACTCTACTGATCTTTAGGCCATTCCAGTTTCCTTGGGTCTGAAGGATTTCTCGAGACTTGGGACTTTAAAACTGAGAAATTCTCAGGCAAACCACAATGAGTCAGTTGGCCTAGAAACTCAAAGTACCTACCAGACATTTCTACTTCAATGTTCTACAGGCACCACAAATTGAATATGTTCATTCCTGATAGCATTGTCACACCCCACCCCAAACCCACTCACCTTTCTGTTTTAACCTTTTGAAATCAGACTTTTTAATGGATTATTTTTCTGAATTAAAGATTTCTTAAATTCTATAGTGCTTTGCAACTTTCAAAAGTTTCACACACATGAGTTCATATAATCCCCAAATAACTCTTTTTTACCCTCCCCTACTATTGCCCCTCCTCCCTCCCCTCTGGTAACCGCTATTTTGTTCTCTATATCTCTAAGTCTGCTTCTTTTATGTTTTATTCATTACTTTGTTGTGTTTATTTTAGCTTCTACATATAAGTAA
The DNA here is from genome assembly GCF_016772045.2 of Ovis aries. Lineage (NCBI taxonomy): Eukaryota > Metazoa > Chordata > Mammalia > Artiodactyla > Bovidae > Ovis > Ovis aries. The sequence goes on along the minus strand of NC_056063.1, from coordinate 20,119,611 downwards.
TATTATATAGTACTTGTCTTTCTCTGTCTGACTTAATTTTACTGAGCATAATGCCCTCCAGATCCATCCATGTTGCTGCAAATGGAAAAATGTCATTCTTTTGTATGGCTGAATAGCACTCCATTGTATGTATCTACCATATCTTCCTTATTCATTCATCTCAAACCTGCTCACCTTATATTCACTTCCTTGGTGAATGATGCCTAAATACAAACAGCTCCCTCAGCCACTGTGTCCACTAGTCACTAAAATCTGAACAGAACTGCAATGTACCTTTGTTGCCTCTGCTTTTCTCATCTCTTACTTGAACTATCATTACTACATCCTAACCTCCCTACTCCCAGCCTTGTACACCAATCTATGTAGGCATCAAGTGATTTTTCTAGAGCCAAAATTCAGCCAAGTTACTCCCCTGCTTTGCTGAAGGCTCCCATAAGTTCAAACTCCTTTCAGAGGACTCCTACTAGCTCCACAAGATCTAACCCGCACCTGGGTCTCCAAAAATCCTTCTTCTGATCCCTGCTCCCAGATACTGTAATATCCCTACATCAGATACTGCCTCTTTGCACTTTCCTGAGAAAAGGAGTGCTGTTTCTCATACCCATGACTTTGCTCATGCTGTCCTCTCCACTTGGAATGTCCCTTTCTACTACCCAACCAGCTCTTACTGATCCTTCCAAGCTTGTCTCGTGTGTCTTCCTCCATGAGAAGCCATCCCTGTATCTAGAATTTACCTCTATCATACCTCTTAACACATGAAAATGCAATCACAGTTGTATTCACATCTGTTTTCCTTGCCAGGCTGAGTATAAAATTCTTGAGAGCAGGAACCATGTATATTCATTTTGAATTCACTGTTTGGAACACACTCAGAACTGAAATATATTTTTAGTTGACTGACAACTCTCTGGGTCTAGATCCCCATTTCTAAGAGCTCAGATGTTATACCTCTTTTGAAGAGTATATTGTGGGGATTAACACACAGGAAAGTACCTATCACTCTTCCCTCATGTTTCTCTTCCCCTTTTCTGTTAAATTGAGACCTGTATTTTCTATATGCTTTATGTCCATGGGTAAAACCTAGACAGCATGTTAAAAAGCAGAGACATTACTTTGCCAACAAAGGTCCATCTAGTCAAAGCTATAGTTTTTCCAGTGGTCATGTATGGATGTGACAGTTGGACCATATAGAAAGCTAAACACTGAAGAATTGATGCTTTTGAACCGTGGTGTTGGAGAAGACTCTTGAGAGTCCCTTGGAATGCAAGGAGATCCAACTAGTCAATCCTAGAGGAAATCAGTCCTGAATATTCATTGGAAGGACTGATGCCAAAGCTGAAGCTCCAATACTTTGACACCTGATGCGAAGAACTGACTCATTGGAAAAGACCCTGATGCTGCGAAAGATTGAAGACAGGAGGAAAAGGGGACAACAAAGGATGAGATGGTTGGATGGCATCACCAACTCAATGGACATGAGCTTGAGTAAGGTCTGGGAGTTGGTAATGGACAGGGAATCCTGGTGCGCTGCAGTCCATGGGGTCGCAAAGAGTTAGACAGGAATGAGCAACTGAACTGAACTGAAAGCCTGGCAGATATTTCTAGATGACTGACACACCGGTTTGCATCTGGGAGTGAGGTAAAGGCTTTATTCCTCCTTGGATTATTGCAAGAAGTCAATTTAGGGTTAATCAATATTTATATCAGTATTGATTCCCAGCAACAATAGGCCATCTCTGCATAAAGTTAGCAAGTATCTATGCTGTCATGCTGTTCAACCAGGTTCACATTCATGGAAGAACAATCTTGTTTTAAAATAATTCTCATTGGTGCACCATATACATTGCAATTATTACCATCGAATGTTCGATAAAGATAACTGAGATTAAGTATTTGAAAAGAGAGTGTAAGACCATTTCACACCCACCAGATGTCCCCATCAGGGGGCAAAATTTTTCAATGGGATTGCCAGATGTTGGCAAAGAGGTGACCTGATGGAGACGTTCATGCCCTGCCAGTGGAAGCACAACTTGGGAGAGCACAATTTTAGAAAATAATTGAACATTACCTAGAAACCTGCAAACACCCTGTAATCAAGTAATTCCACTGTATGTAGATACTGTGTACAAACTCCTGCGTGCATGCAGAAAACGTGCACAAAAGTTCAGAACAGCACAGTGTGTAGAGGAAAGGAAAAGAGAGGGAGAAAGGTAGGGGAGGGAGGGAGAGGAAAGGAAGGAAGGAGGGAGGAAGGGATAAAGGAAGGAAGGGAACAAAGGAGGAAACCCAAGGCCCATAAATGGGAGTGAAATACTTTTACGATGATGGAAATGGATTAACTATAGTGATGTGCTTAACATAAATTAATACCCAAACTTAAAAGTCTGGAGGAAAAAATAAATCAGTGAAATTTCACTTACATAAAGTTTAAAAAGCACACCAAAACTAAATAATACCTTGTTTAGAGATCTACACAAATGATAAAGAAAAGCAAAGGAATAATGTAAATAAATTTTCAGTTCCAGATGGAGCAAAGGAGCACCCAAGAGGGGCACTGAAGGCTTTCAAGTGTTGTGGTAAAGTTGAGTCTCTTAGATTGTATGGCTAGAATGTGGCTTCTTATTCTGTTTTTGTGTTACTATTATATATTATTGTTCTTCAAACAGGACATGTAAGCCATACTCTTTTCTGTATATAAGATTTACTTGGAATGTTTTAAGTACTTTTTTAAGGAGAGGCTAAGAAACTTTTTCATGATCATGCTAAGAACAAATGGAACCACAACTGGAACCCAAGTCTGTCTGACCATAAATTTTGTGGTATTTCTACCACCTCACATACATACTGGCTCCCAAAATGGGGCACTCATATACAAGTTGCACATCCTTAGCTCGAATGTCCATGGAAGGATAATTGGATAAACAAAGTGTAATCTATTTAGCCTTAAGAGGGAAGAAAATTCTATCACATTCTGCAACCTTGAGGACACTATGCCACGTAAAATAAGCCAGTTACAAAAAGACAAACAGTGCATGACTCCACTTACACGAGGTACCTAGAGTAGTCAAGTCTACACAGACAGAAAGTAGAATGGTGGTTGCCAGGGACTAGGAGAAGGCGGAATGGGGTTTTTTTTTTTAATCATTATTGTTTAATGGTATAGTTTCAGTTTTACAAGGATGAAAAGAGTTCTCAGGATGAATGATGATAATGATGACATAAGTGCACGTGTACTTAACGCCACAAAACTGTACAATTAAAAATTATTAAAATGGTAAATTTTGTGTTATGTGCATTTTAACCACATTTGAAAAAAAAAAAGTTGTCTGTTCTTCTGTGAATATTAATCAAGGCGAGTAGAATTTAGTGGCAGGGCACAGAGAAAAGTAATTTTCTAAATCTCTAGACGTGACCTAGTCACGCGCTGTTGACCTGTTCTCCTGGCTGCACCATCGGCTGAGTTTCTGGGAGGTGGGATCCTGGAAAGTTGGTCTATCCACCAAGGCAACTGCCATGTCAGGTTTGCCCCTGGCCTCATCCCCGAGGTTTGCCCCTGGCCTCATCCCCGAGGTGATGGAATGGAAGGTAGGGTGGCTGCCAAATGGCAGAGGAATGAAAGAGCAAGATCTGAGGTCGAGAGAAACAAGAAATAAAGGAGGAGTGGGTGCTGCTGAAGCAAGCCTGGTGCTCAGGGATCTGTGGGCTTCATCACTCCAGCCCATCAGCCTCCAGCCACAGGGTGAGAGACATAAGAACAGAAAGAGATGAGGCATCAGAGGAGGAAATGAGAAACAGAAATTAGCACCTGCAACACTCAAGCAAGGGAACCAGCATTTGCCACAAAGCTAAGCTGTGAGCCTGAACGCATCTCTAGAAAGAATGATTCGGCTCACTTATGATTGGTAACTCACACTGGACAGAAGCACAACGCAATGCACAAGCAGACATACACAAACATATTCTGAAACGGGGTGTTGAGAGAGACGGTTTCTTCATCTGGATAATCTGTCTACACAATATCAAGAGGCCAGAATCTAGAAGACTGACTCAGTGCTTTGTGTCTGACTTTTTGCATCTGCTGGCCCAGCCTCGGAAGTCCAAGTACAGGCTGAAACTCTTCTTCCGTGGCATGAAATCTACCACATATTTATCTTAAGAATTATCAGAGCCAGTAGACAGCATATATATTAAACTAACATATAGAGATGAAACGCCACTGGGATAACAGTGCTCTTGAGCACTCATGAAGCATCTGATGAGTGAGGATGCTTAGGATCCCATCTTCAGTTAATCCTCTAGGAGAAAGGGAACTAGTAAATGATCTCTTGTCCATGAGGAGAAACTGAGGCACAAAGAGGTGCAGGGACTGGTCAGGACACCATGCAAAAGTCTCATTGCAGAGCTGTGATGAAGTCTCCTGCTGCCCCAAGCTCGGGGAGGGGCTTGGTTGGTTAGGTCGAGGTACCTCTCTGAGCCGGTCACAGGAGACCCACAGAACTCGGGCTCCTGACCTTCCCCACTCAGGTGTAATCTGAAACACCCAGTACATGTTTCACAGGCATCTTCAAAGGTCCTTCGCACACCAGCTCCCCCTCAGTCTAAAGGTCCCCCAAATGACCAGATCCTCTAAGCCTCATTCAAAGAGGTATATTAATCTACTTCCATGTGGTCTGGACTATGCCAACTCCTATTTCCACTCCAGCACAGACCAAAGCACCAGATTCAGCTTCAGAAAAAAAAAAAAAAAATCAGCCTTACCAGAATCCCAGGATGCAATTTCATGTCTTCTACTAACTCCAAATTCACCTTCTCATTCCCATCTCTCAACTCATGGACCTTCAGACTCCAGAGTTAGTGCAGGAGAGTACACACCTAGACAGCCTGTATTTTCAAGTGACACACTCAGGGCTGTGTTGAAAGGGAACTGGTCCATGTGAGTGTGTGTAAATGGGGAAAATAAGAGTTAGTAATAGTCATTAGTCCTGCTATTTTTTCTGTTTACCACGTTAGCTACTCTTGGGTAGTTCTCAGTTGTGAGTGTTTGGCAAAGGCCCAACACTGACTCTTTACCGTCAATCATATCAGGATGAAACTTCCTACATAGGCAGTCTCCTCACTGAATATCTATGCTTTGGAGAAAACCTCAAAGAACAATAGAAGGTGACAGAAAACTTCAGGTGACGCTAAACAGCTCTAAAACATATTAGTTTGCCAAATCCATACAGATCATTAGTTAACCAGTCCTTCAAATCCACAACAAGGAGTCATAGATGTTCTCAATATCCAGCTTGCAATTGCTATCCTGGAAAGGTCTCTAAAATTAAAGAAAACAATTTTAAACATAAAATGTCAAGAAAAACAGGAATGGGATGCCACATGGTCGTCCAGGTGCCAGCAGCTCCACTGTGTACTGGGGATACTGGTATTCTGACTATGGTTTTCATCACGCTTCTCAGACAGTCCTGTGCATCCCCTTAATTGTTTACCAACATGGCTACATCCCAGCGGTATAAGGCTGCATGCACCAGAACTGTATCTCCAGAAAGCTGAGGACTGCCTCGTTTCCATCACCACACAGAAGTGACTCAAAGAGGAAGCTATTTAGCTGTGTGGTCCTCCTATCCAGGATAGCACTGGACACCTTCTTAATAATAGCTCAAAGCATGAATCACTAAAAGCAAATTCTCTTGATCAAAGGCCACAAGTCTCAGGTTTGCAAGAATGCTACTCTGCTTTTCCATCTCAAACTCCAGTTCACAAATGGCAGAACACATAATCTAGTTGATTCCAGATAAATAAAACCTTCAGGGTTTTCTCAATCATTGCAAGTTTTGTTAAGTCAGCTCCGATTTTCTCCTCTACTCTTCTTCTTCTCCCTTGGACTGACCTCAGTTCTAGGGTGTTTATAGAATGTCTTGGTGTCAGTGTTGGGGACAGAGGTGTTTTGGGTGTGGGATTCTCCTCTCTCCTCCCCGGGATACCTGAGTTGGTTAGTCCCATCTGGTTTCCATGTGTGAACATCTTTCTAGGCTGGGACTACGAACTGTCTGTATACCCACCTTGTCCTTGACTTCAGCTGCAAAGACCCCTAGGCAGAATCCTAAGACCCATTCAGTTCCACTGGCCCTCCTGCTTTCTGGTTCTATTTAGTTTCTTCCTTCCTCTTTCCCTCAGCCAACTTCCACACCTTCCATGGAACATGGGAAAACTCAGCTCTTCCGAGAGTAATAGAAAACCATATGGGCAGCTGTGGCCTCCTCTCTGCCTGGTTCCCAGTGGAGCCATCTTAACTCTCACTTCCACTCCCGGCAGCACGGGGAACCTGTAGGAGGAAGCCTCCTCCCAGGTTTCAAGGAGAATGAGTCACATGCTCTCCTCTTGCACACAAACTTCGCCATGTGTTGTATTCTACAGAAAGAGAGGGCGGGGCGAGACACACAGTCCATTCTCGGGAACCCCACCCCATATCTCTCTAATTCTCTATCACCAAGGGCTCTGTCACTTCTTTGTTGGAGAAAATTTGTTCTGTAGGTTCAGTTTCAAATATTTCTGTCTTAGACTTGGATCACAGCAGTCTAGGTTCTTGCTGTGAACAGATTCAGCTAACTTCAGCAGAAAAAGGGAGTTTATTAAACTAATACTGGGTGGGTCACAGAATCACTGGAAGCCTGAAGAATCAGCTAAGAGTTCAAAGAAGCTGGACGGCAGAAACCAAACACTGAAATTGTGAGGACCTTGCCACAACTGAGCATGTCCTTGTTACCACAGTAACTAACCACTGGGTATCCCTGGATCACCATCTTCACACAGTCTTTGGTGGGAGCCAACCATCATGATTATCTTGGTCATAAAGATCTTTTTTGTACAGTTCCGTGTATTCTTGCCACCTCTTCTTAATATCTTCTGCTTCTGTTAGGTCCATACCATTTCTGTCCTTTATTGAGCCCATCTTTGCATGAAATGTTCCCTTGGTATCTCTAATTTTCTTGAAGAGATCTCTAGTCTTTCCCATTCTGTTGTTTTCCTCTATTTCTTTGCATTGATCACTGAGGAAGGCTTTCTTATCTCTCCTTGCTATTCTTTGGAACTCTGCATTCAGATGCTTATATCTTTCCTTTTCTCCTTGGCTTTTCCCCTCTTCTTTTCAAAGCTATTTGTAAGGCCTCCCCAGACAGCCATTTTGCTTTTTGCATTTCTTTTCCATGGGGATGGTCTTGATCCCTGTCTCCTGAACAATGTCATGAACCTCCGTCCATAATTCATCAGGCACTCTGTCTATCATATCTAGCCCCTTAAATCCATTTCTCACTTCCACTGTATAATGATAAGGGATTTGATTTAGGTCATACCTGAATGGTCTAGTGGTTTTCCCTACTTTCTTCAATTTAAGTCTGAATTTGACAATAAGGAGTACAAAAAAGATCTTCATGACCAAGATAATCATGATTGTGTGATCACTCACCTAGAGCCGGACATCCTGGAATGTGAAGTCAAGTGGGCCTTAGAAAGCATCACTATGAACAAAGCTAGTGGAGGTGATGGAATTTCAGTTGAGCTATTTCAAATTTTGAAAGATGATGCTGTGAAAGTGGTGCACTCAATACACCAGCAAATTTGGAAAACTCAGCAGTGGCCACAGGACTGGAAAAGATCAGTCTTCGTTCCAATCCCAAAGAAAAGCAATGCCAAAGAATGCTCAAACTACCACACAATTGCACTCATCTCACCTGCTAGTAAAGTAATGCTCAAAATTCTCCAAGCCAGGCTTCAGCAGTACTTCAACTGTGAACTTCCAGATGATCAAGCTGGTTTTAGAAAAGGCAGAGGAACCAGAGATCAAATTGCCAACATCCGCTGGATCATGGAAAAGGCAAGAGAGTTCCAGAAAAACATCAATTCTGCTTTATTGACTATGCCAAAGCCTTTGACTCTGTGGACCACAATAATCTGTGGAAAATTCTGAAAGAGATGGGAATACAGACCACCTGACCTGCCTCTTGAGAAATCTGTATGCAGGTCAGGAAGCAACAGTTAGAACTGGACATGGAACAACAGACTGGTTCCAAATAGGAAAAGGAGTACATCAAGGCTGTATATTGTCACCCTGCTTATTTAACTTCTATGCAGAGTACATCATGAGAAATGCTGGGCTGGAAGAAGCACAAGCTGGAATCAAGATTTCTGTGAGAAGTATCAATAACCTCAGATATGCAGATGACACCACCCTTATGGCAGAAAGTGAAGAGGAACTAAAAAGCCTCTTGATGAAAGTAAAAGAGGAGAGTGAAAAAGTTGGCTCAAAGCTCAACGTTCAGTAAACTAAGATCATGGCATCTGGTCCCATCACTTCAGGGGAAATAGAAGGGAAACAGTGGAAACAGTGGCTGACTTTATTTTTCTGGGCTCCAAAATCACTGCAGATGGTGACTGCAGCCATGAAGTTAAGAGACACTTACTCTTTGGAAGGAAAGTTATGACCAACCTAGATAGCATATTGAAAAGCAGAGACATTACTTTGCCGACAAAGGTCTGTCTAGTCAAGGCTATGGTTTTTCCAGTGGTCATGTACGGATGTGAGAGTTGGACTGTGAAGAAAGCCTAGTGCCAAAGAGTTGATGCTTTTGAACTGTGGTGTTGCAGAAGACTCTTGGAGTCCCTTGGAGTCCCTTGGACTACAAGGAGATCCAACCGGTCCATCCTAAAGGAGATCAGTCCTGGGTGTTCATTGGAAGGAATGATGCTAAAGCTGAAATTCCAATATTTTGGCCACCTCATGCAAAGAGCTGACTCACTGGAAAAGACTCTGATGCTGGGAGGGATTGGGGGCAGGAGGAGAAGAGGACGACAGAGGATGAGATGGCTGGATGGCATCACTGACTCGATGGACATGAGTCTGAGTGAAATCTGGGAGTTGGTGATGGACAGGGAGGCCTGGCATGCTGCGATTCATGGGGTCGCAAAGAGTCGGACACGACTGAGCGACTGAGCTGAACTGAAGAGTAGTTCACATGTTCACAAGCTAGCTGCCAGGTAGGAGGAAAATGGAATACCCAGCCCCCACGTATTTCCACAGTGAGGGGCAGGAGACTGCCTTCAATCAAGACTTGTGTGATTGAGGAATCCCTAAAATAAGAGGGGCCTCAAAGTAAATAACCACTGCAAGGACAAGACTCTTTGAAACTAAGTGTTAAGAATTTCATTCTTTGATATCTGGCTCAATTCGCCGATTCCCTCTTATTTAGCTGCCTAAATAAAAGAGGACCACAAAGTAAAAGGAAGTGTGAAAGAAAAAAGCACATAAATTAATATTGCATATGTTGTTGTCATTTAGTCTCTCAGTTGTGTCCACCTCTTTCGCAACCCCATGGAGGGCAGCACTCCAGGCTCCTCTGTGCATGGGATTTCCCAGGCTAGAATGCTAGAGTGGGCTGTCATTTCCTTCTCCTCCTCGTGTCTCCTGCATTGGCAGGTGGATTCTTTACCTCTGAGCCACCAGGGAAGCCCATTTCACAATATACTATCTCACAAATTTTACCTCCCTAATTTATTATAATTCCATAGATTGATACTTTAATTCCCATTTTGTATGTGAGGATGTCTAGATTATTAAAAAGGGCTCCATGTGATACTGGATAATCTATTTACCTTCTATATGCCCCAGCTACCTCATCTGTAAATTAGGATAAACCTAGGACTATAATAATTAGATTACTACTTATAAGCAACTACAGAGTTCCAGGGACAACAGTGAAGTAGAAAGAGCACCACTGAACAGGACATTAAGCAAACTGGCCACTAACTCTCTGTAAACCATGAACACTTCACTTTAGCTCTCTTTAGCAGAACGGCTTCCATTCTGCCATCTGTAAAACAAGCATGTTGAACTTGTCATTGTTTTTGTCTAGTCGCTAAGTTGTGTCCAATTCTTCTGTGATGCCATGGACTGTAGCCCACCAGGTTGCTTCTGTTCGCGGGATTTCCCAGATGAGACTACTGGAGTGGGTTGCCATTTCCTTCTCCATGGGATCTTCCTGACCCAGAGATCAAACCCACATCTCCCGCATTGGCAGGCAGGTTCTTTACTACTGAGCAACCAGGGAAGTCCATCTCATAATACACTCTCTCACAGATTTCACCCCCCTAATTCCTTATCATTCCATAGACTGACATTTTAATTCCCATTTTGAACCAGATGATTGCTGAACTATCTTCTGTCTCACAAATTCATCATTCCTGAGTTCATCCTATATACCAACTCCATGCCAGATTCCATGCGATGGGACAGTTACCAAGATGCCTAATTTCCCTTGCTGTCTCAGCTCCCAAATGGGGCCTAGTCTCTCTACTCATCTAGAATAAAAACTTGATAGGATACGTTAAACAGTGAAGCATGAAGTAGTGATGCTACCTAGACAGTACCCCCATGATCATTTTCACCAGAAAAAGCAGGACAGCATGATCAGAACAGCTTTACCAAACAATAAAGCCCACAGGAAAGAGACGGACAGGCAACGGGGCAGGGGATGATCCCCAATGAGAAGCTTTTAAAGGGCGCAGACCCTGGAGGTTCACCATGACTTTGCACCATTTAAGATTTGCTTTAGTTTTCAGGTTATATTTTTCCCAACATCACCATGTCATACTGAAGGAGTTAAAACTATTAAAGTCACAAGTTGACTCTGAGATCTGGAAAGAGAAAAAGAGAGAGATGAAACTGTCTTCACTCTGCAGAGCTTCCCAGTGGCAGTAATAGACAACAGATGGATGAGTTTGGAGGGAGAGACAGGTCAGAGCCTAGGAGAGACAGTCAAGAAGGATGCGTCCAGCGAGCCGAGTTGTTCACTTGGGAACGCTCTATACTCCCTGCACTCTGCTCCCAGCTCCCAACCATGGGCAGTTCCGAACATGGAGCGTGAGTGACGCCCTCCCTTGTGCTCCCACAGCACTTAGCACATACCTTTATTGCACCACTTCAAATGCTAGCTGACCACAGTCTGCCTCCTGTACCAGACTCCTGAGGGTCCCCAGTGCCTGCCCTGTGCCTCAAGCCCAGCAGGTCCTCAGTAATGTTTATTTTACCAATGAAGGTAGCAATTAATTCCAGCAGAGAGGGAGGGGGACTGGGTAAAGTTCCACGGAGGTTTTAGTCTATGAACAGGATTTTTTTTTTTCAATAAAGATTTTTCCAAATGAGAAAGCAGGAGCACTGGTGCTGAAAACAGAGAAAAATTAAAAGAGAGAGAGGATAAGGCTAGTGTGAAAAAAGATAGGTCTTCTCAGGAGGGTCAGGGGCAGTTCGTAACCAAGACAGAGAACACAGTTAGGACAAGGGAAGTTGAGGAGCTCCTGGAGACTCAGGAGAAGATGTCCCAAAGGGAGCTGGCTGTGTGGGTGTGGGGCTGAAGACAGGAATGTAGATGACCTACAGACAACATGAGGAGGAAGAAAGGATAAGAGCCAAGGAGATGGCTCTGAAGACTGTTATATTTTAGGAACTGGGGAAAGTCAGCATTAAGGGGATAAGAAAGCACATACAGAGAGAGAAGGTAAAATAGATGGGTTTACTGGCAAAGCCATGAGGGAAGAGAGTTTCCAGAAGTCAAAGAACATGGGCAGCTGAACTGTCGTTTCAGATTTAGCCCAAGCAACTCAGCAAGTGGCTCTTACTTCACATCCCAGAAGTAGCTCAGTGGTTCCAGGCCATCAGGGTCCCACCTTGCCCCTGAAAGTTTTCATGGAGACTGAGCAAATCCACTTTAACACCAATGAATGGCCTTGTGTTCCAGACTTATCGCGAAAGACTTGAAGTTCTCAGAACTGGTGTCTTTGGGGAGAGAGGGGCAGGGAAATGAGGCCTTTTCTAAAGTATGATAAAGGAAATGCAGAATGTTCCCAGTGTTGGCCTGAGGTGAGGGGTAGTTATTTTTCCATCTGTAAACCTCTGTGAAACAATCCGGGACTGTCCTTCCTTAAAGAGCCAAGGCTGCTGGTGGCAGTTGTCGCCACCTGGGAGCGCAGGTGTGGTTGAAAAGTGATACTGACAGGCCTTGCCATGTATGCACATGCAGAGGCTGGGTGTTTATTTAAACACCGCAGCTGCTGCTTGCTGATCCTGAAGCTGCTTGTGCCTAGCTATTAGAATCCTGGAATTTTTTTTTTTTTTTTTTTTGGTAATGCCTTTAGCTCCACAAGACCCATCCCAATCCTGTTTGCTACATAATGCGTATTTGTGTTTCACAAAAGTGCTTGAATGTTGCAAGTGTTTTGCATGGCTGAAAGGATTGAGTTGGTCTGCCCCAATACTTTCTCAGAAACTCACCCAGAGGTGTCACCTAAGTTTGTACCTTAAATGATTCCTTAGATCCATCCAGAATTCAGATTGGAGAGATGACACAAGGCCTTGTCTGCCAACTAGTGCCTGAAAATCGTAAGTACAAATTCTTTGAGTTGGAGCTCTGTTCTCTGGGGGAAAGAAATGCCCTTGGGCTTCTGGCTTAGAAATGAGAGAACACTCAAAAACCCTTCCACCAAAACCATTTACATGAACAAAGAAAATATGAAATAAGAAAAACTGTCCATGCAGTAATGTGGAAGCTTAGAAATTACAGCACTCTGGATTCCGACGCAAAATTAAACAATCCTTAATACACGGCAGGTGACCAGCATCTGTGCTTATTCCACTTCAGTGCTTCAGGCTCTGGTGCGGGTCTTAGGTCCTGCGTTACCCTGAGACCACTTTGCTTCCACATTGCCACAGAAAACATTTGTATTAACTTCCTTCTACCTATGTGTTTGCCTCTGCCTGCTCCCGGCTGATCCAGTTTGCTTGTGGGGCCAGGAAGCGGTCATTTGTTGACTAGGGGCAAACCAGTGAGTCTTTTCTTCCAGGAGCCACCGCGCTTTGTGCCAGGGAGACTCGGTTTACATGAAATGAAATCTCAGAGTGGGAGCCACTTTTTCCAGCAACACCAACACTTGGTTGTCAATTCAGTACCTTTAGTCTTTTTATCTAATCCCAAAGAGGATCTTTGTATCTTACTTAAGTGAGACTATGCACCGCTGGGTAGCTTCCATGTCTTGTCTATTCTTGAACATTGGTCCTTCATAGGATAAGTAAAGAGAAATAAACCTGGGCATATGAAAATATTCTAAAGCACACAGATGAGAAGAAAGACCAGTGTTCAAAGTTTGGGGTTATAAATAATTATTTCATTCTTGACTGTGATATTTCAAAAAAAAGACAGCTTTTATGGGGTTAGGTTTTGTTTCTTTAAGGTACATTTCAGTAGAATGAAAAAACAGAATGTTTACATTTGGAGTAAAATGCAAAGCAAATGGTATATATAGCATAAGTCAGAATAAAAGGGAAATATAGAAACAAAAAGTATAAATAAAACCACCCAAAAGAAAATTTAGTTTAAAAGATATGGGAACAAATGTAAATGGATCAAATGGCCGTACCAAAAAATAAAATGGTTTCAGACTAGATAAATAACAACAAGCTATCTATAAGAGAGTTCACAAATTATTTTTTAAGATTCACAAGGTAAGCAAATGCAAGATGGAATTCAAAACAAATTACATTAAATTTTAAAGGAAGCAAAAATTATAAAGGGAATAATAATATTATGGATAATATCTTGCAGTAGAAGTCTTTTCTATATCAAAGAATAAAACACCAACATATACAGCTAATTCTAAATTCAGAGATACCAGTACCAGCCAGTACCAGACACCAGTACACCACAGAATAACCCTGGGATATTGACATCATTGATGGCCTCATTTTATAGGTAAGCAAATAGACTTAGGAAAGTTAAATGATTTTCTCAAGGTCATACAAAAAAATAAGTGGAAGAGTTCAGAACCCATTATCAGGTCTTCTGACCAGAAATCCCATTTACTATACCACCAGTTTCATGTCATCCACTAACACTTTGTGCTTTTGTGTTTTCGCTTGTCCAATCAGTGTGGCGGGCATTAGCGGAGTTCAAAACATGGCTGCTCTCTCCTTTCAGGCACAGTTAGCAGGCCTGTGCACGTCAGATTGAGTGTGGCTGTGTGAAGCCAGCAACGTTCTGGAGAATGACTGCAACAAAGGCACAGAGCAAGATCCCCATCTCACCAGGATGGACTGGCAGTTTGAGAGAAAAGCCAACCTTTATTACTTTTGGCCACTAACTTTGGAGGGTTTTCAGCATGGATTAAAGCCCATCCCAACTAATTCATCATTAATATAACTTTTCTCTACAATGCTGTCAAGGACAAAGACTTGCAGCATTCCACAGTGAAGCACTTCAGAGGCCAAAAGCCACTGATCAGTAATTTCTGGCTTCAGCCATTTAACCAATTACTAATCCACCTAAATGCATAATACAATCACGTGGACCACAAGGCTCTCAAAAGAAACCTTATCAAAGATTTACTGAAATCCAAAGACATCACATCTGCTGCATCGCTATTATTTGTCAGAGGAACAATAATGCAAAAATAAAAAAGGATGATGGGACTTCCCTGGTGGTCCAGGAGTTAAGAATCCACCTGCCAATGCAGGGGACATGGATTTGATCCCTGATCCGGGAAGATCCCAGATCTTTAGTTGCTGCAGAGCAACTAAACCCATGAGCCACAACCACTGAGCCCAAAGTGCTGCAGTTACTGAAGTTCATGTGCCTAGAGCCCATGCACCACAGGAGAAGCCACCACAAGAGAAGCCCCCTGCACCACGACTGGAGAGTAGCCCCCACTAGCCACAGCTGGAAAAGCCTGCTCGCAGCAATGAAGACCCAGCACAGCCAAAAAGGAAAAAAAAAAAATGTTTAAGGAAAAATGTTTTTAAAAAGAAAATATGGTTTTTTAAAGAAGATGATATTAGTGTGGAATGACTTCTTTATCAAAATCCACACAGGTTACCAGTGACCCCTGCTTCCTTTCCTAAATGTTCACAACCTCTTCTTTTTTTTTTTTTTTTTTCCTCTCAAAAAACCTGTCCTATGAGCTAGAGAAAGGTAACATTTGATCTGAATGTTAAAAATACAATTTTTACAGTCAGAAATTGAGAGGAAAGGACATTTCAGGTTGGACAACAGAAAGAACAAAACTGAGGGCTAACCAAAGTGCACACTGAGAGTTAACCATCCCTTTGCTTCTATTTTTGACTTCCCTGGTGGCTCAGACGGTAAAGCGTCTGTCTACAATGTGATAGACCTGGATTCGATCCCTGGGTTGGGAAGATTCCCTGGAGAAGGAAATGGCAACCCACTCCAGTACTCTTGCCTTGAAAATCCCATGGACGGAGGAGCTTGGTGCAGGCTACTATCCATGGGGTCGCAAAGAGTTGGGCACAATTGAGCGACTTCACTTTCACTTTCACTTTCACTTTGCATCTATTTTAGACCAGGAAGTAAAGGTAGAAAAAGTGACTTCACAATAAATAAAGATTTTCATTGTGTGCAAAGAGTTTCAGAAACAAAAAGTGACAGGACTGAGAAAATTTCATATTTAAGCCTTTGGCAACCTGTAACAACTAATGTAAATTTTGTCATTTTAAATTTACCTAGAAGAATTTTAAATTCATTAAGAATTAGATATTAACCTACATCTTAAGACTGCTTCTTAAAAATAACTCATAAATTTTCAGTAACAACAGCTAAAACTCCTTCTTAAGATTTCTTGCATGCTAAGTCGCTTTAGTCATGTCTGACTCTTTGCAACACTATGGACTGTAGCCCACCAGGCTCCTCTGTCCATGGGATTCTCCAGGCAAGAATACTGGAGTGGGTTGCCATGCCCTCCTCCAGGGGATCCTCCCAACCCAGGGATCAAACCTGTGTCTCTTACGTCTCCTGAATTAGCAGGCGGGTTCTTTACCACTAGCATACCTGGGAAGCACAGGGAGATAAATAACAGGCTTTTAAAAGTTTTCCGTTTGAGGAATGAATTCTCTCTGCTCAACATTTTTCCTTAAAGTAAATTCATTTCCCATGCACTCGGTGACTCCACTCAGAAACTTCATGACCAAAAATAATAGAAAGCATCTGCAGAGCAATTACAGGCTCTCATTGACTCACAAGGAGCCACCATACCTCCCCTTCATGCTGTTATCCCTGAGGTCAAAGGTCTCCTGTCTAGCACATAGAGCTGGAAATTTCCAAATAACCTAAGAAAACACTAAAACTGCTTCAGACAGTTTTTTTCATTATTTATGATGTAATCCATGATAAGATGGAAATTTTCTGAGGGTCACAGGATAAGCTTCATGTAAGCAAGACGCAGCTAATGGCTTGAGGAGTGGAATTCTGGTGCTTCCTGAAGAGGAATCTTAAGTACAATCTCCCCTTGACAGGATTAAGCTGCTTATACACTCCTTTGATAAGACCCTAAAGCAGAAAGTAGAATGTAGATCCAATTCTTCAGCTATGGTTTTTTCCAGTCGTTATGAACGGATGTGAGAGTGGACCATAAAGAAGGCTGAGTGCCAAAGAACTGATGCTTTTAAACTGTGGTGTTAGAGAAGACTCTTCAGAGTCCCTTAGACTGCAAGGAGATCCAATCAGTCAATCCTAAAGAAAATCAACTCAGAATATTCACTGGAAGGACTGATGCTGAAGCTGAAGCTGAAGCTCCAATATCTTGGCCACAGGATGCAAAGAGCAGACTCATTAGAAAAGACCCTGATGCTGGGAGAGAGTGAAGGCAGGAGAAGAAGGGGACGACAGAGGATGAGATGGTTGGATGGCATCACTGACTCAACGGACATGAGTTTGAGCAAGCTCCGGGAGATGATGAAGGACAGGGAAGTCTGGTTTGCTGCAGCCCCTGGGGTCACAAAGAGTCAGACACAACTGAGCTACTGAACAACAACTGACCCAATTCTAATGCTTCAAGACAAAAATGACAGAAAATAGCAAATTAAACAACAAAGAGCAAGGCTCTCCCAAAACACAAGGCATCCTTCAGTTTGTCTGACCCACTGAAGACTAAAATGACAGAAAGCTAAAGTGTTTCAGTATGTAATTAGCCACAGAGTTAGGCAAGCATTTTCAAACTGAATGAATCAAACCCCAAATTTTACCAAAATTGCCAACGAATTTGAACCACAGTTTGTTTGTTTGTTTTAATTTCTGATAGTTGTATTTAGTTTACTACACAGCCATCATTTCTGAGCATGTCTTCATTTTGGTTTTTGGTCACAAAACAGCAGGATATAATAATGATGCCAACGATAAGACACGCTGAAGAGGTAAGAGGGCTTGCTTCTGCTGTCAGTTAAACAAGCCTCACCTTTTGCATCAGAAACCTATTCTGTTCTGCTGACCAAGCAGCAGTCAGGGGCTCAATTCTGACATTTCTTAAGTCCTCTCTAGCTGGAATTTTATAATAACAGGAAGTAAAAATCCTAGAAAAGTACAGGTTCCTATTTTTACATTTCTCAGGCTACTTTGGAGTTTTGAAACACTAAGCAGATGTTCAAGCTGGTTTTAGAAAAGGCAGAGAAACCAGAGATCAAATTGCCAACATCAGCTGGATCATCAAAAAAGCAAGAGAGTTCCAGAAAAACATCTATTTCTGCTTTATTGACTATGCCAAAGCCTTTGACTGTGTGGATCACAACAAACTGGAAAATTCTTAAAGAGATGGGAATACCAGACCACCTGACCTGCCTCCTGAGAAATCTGTATGCAGGTCAGGAAGCAATAGTTAGAACTGGACATGGAACAACGGACAAGAAATACATCAAGGCTGTATATTGTCACCCTGCTTATTTAACTTATATGCAGAGTACATCATGAGAAATGCTGGGATGGATGAAGCACAGGCTGGAATCAAGATTGCCGGGAGAAATACCAATAACCTCAGATATGCAGATGACACCACCCTTATGGCCAAGAGTGAAGAGGAACTGAAGAGCCTCTTGATGAAAGTGAAAGAGGAGAGTGAAAAAGTTGGCTTAAAATTCAACATTCAGAAAACTAAGATTATGGCATCTGGTCCCATCGCTTCATGGGAAATAGATGAGGAAACAGTGGAAACAGTGGCTGACTTTATTTTGAGGGGCTCTAAAATCACTGCAGATGGTGACTGCAGCCATGAAATTAAGAGACTCCTACTCCGTGGAAGGAAAGTTATGACCAATCTAAACAACATATTGAAAAGCAGAGACATTACTTTGCCAACAAAAGTCCGTCTAGTCAAGGCTATGGTTTTTCCAAACTCATGTCCATTGAGTTGGTGATGCCATCCAACCATCTCATCCTCTGTCGTCCCCTTCTTCTCCTGGCTTCAATCTTTCCCAGCATCAGGGTCTTTTCAAATGAGTCAGCTCTTTGCATCAGAGGGCCAAAGTATTGGAGTTTCAGCTTCAACTCAGTCCTTCCAATGAACTCCCAGGACTGATCTCCTTTAGGATGGACTGGTTGGATCTCCTTGCAGTCCATGGGACTACCAAGTGTCTTCTCCAACACCACAGTTCAAAAGCATCAAATCTTCGGTGCTCAGCTTTCTTCACAGTCCAACTCTCACATCTATACATGACTACTGGAAAAACCATAGCCTTGACTAGACGGACCTTTGTTGGCAAAGTAATGTCTCTGCTTTTGAATATGCTATCTAGGTTGCTCATAACTCTTCTTCCAAGGAGTAAGCGTCTTTTAATTTCATGGCTGCAGTCACCATCTGCAGTGATTTTGGAGCCCAGAACAGTATAGTACTGGCATAAAAACAGAAATATAGATCAATGGAACAAAATAGAAAGTCCAGAAATAAGTCCAGAAAGCACTTATAATGATAAAGAAGTAGAAACTCTCAGAGGAAAACTATTAAAGATGGCAATGCTGGTGTCAGAGCCAAGGTCCTTATTCCCAACTGGAAAGTATTTCCTCTATGCTGTACTGCCATTTTTGTCCACAATTAAAACCCATAAAAGCCCAGAGGTAGAGTAGACAAATCCTACCATCTAAATAGTTCTTGATTCTCTCTAGCCCAAACAACACTACCTTCCCCATTTCTTAAATATCACTGATAAAGGTAACATTTTCTTTCCTAAGGTTGTCCAGATTCAAACCTTATCCTCCCAATCCTCTTCTCTGCTATTTAGAGTAAATAGAATAATTTACTTGAATTTCTCATTGTCAGTTTATTCAGTGTTCCTCTCATGCTTAAAACCTGGTGATTATTTTCCATCTTTTATCATCCTTCTCTCTTTTGTTTGACTGGGTAATACTTCCTCCTCTTTTAAGAGGTGGCTTGAAGAATTGTGCTAATGACCAATGTCTACTGAGATCAAACTATTAGCCAAACATGAAGTAAATATACCTTATATTCAGAAGTGCCATGTTGGGCACTGCATGAGTTTGTTGAAATATCTTATGAGCCCCACAGTGAAAATTCACCAAGATCAAAAACACATAGACAAAATGGGATCTGATTAATAAGATAAGACTTTCCAAGCATAAAAGCAATAGAAACCATGAAGAAAAAGTAAGAAAATCTAACTACCTGAAAATTAGAAACTTCTGTAAGCAAAAAAACTTGAAAATTTTTGCATAGGACAAAAGATTGGTATCCTTAATAAATAAAAAGCTCTTACCAAGCAATAAGAAAAACACTAAAAAACCACAATAAAGGAATGAGTAAAGAACATGAACCAAGAAAAGATGTATAGATGGCTAACAAACAGTTCTAAAAATTAATCCCACTAGTAGACTAAAATAGCAAATTAAAAGAAAATATTTTTCAACTATTTATAACAAAGATCATATTCAGTGATGATAGGTGTAATTAGTAAAAATAATCACTCTGATATTTTGCTAATGGAACTAGATTTATATTATCTATCTGTAAAGCATCACAGACCTTATAATTTCATTCTTTTGACCGTGGTTTGTTTTCTTTCTGTCTCAAAATCTAGCCTGAGAAAACCATCATAAATTACAGAGAACTGTACTTCATAGTATTATTTATGGTAGCAAAATGTGTACAGTAAAGAAATTTAAAAAATAAATTATTATATAAACATAGGATACAACGCAGTAAATAAAGCTTACAATTCAATGAAAAATCTCTTTTAAATGGAATTGAAAAAAATTTTTTGCAATATGATCCAAATTATATTTTAAACATATGCATGTCTAGAAAAAGGACTAGAAAGATATATATCAAAATGTTGGACCTCCCTGATGGTACAGTGGTTAAGAATCTGCCTGCCAATGCACAGGACATAGGTTCAATCCCTGGTTCAGGAAGATTCCACCTGCTGCAGAGCAATTAAGCAACTACTGAAAACTGCACTGTCGCGGGCCCATGAGCCACAGCTCCTAAGCCCGCGTGCTGCAGCCACTGAAGCCCGTGCACCTAGAGCCTGTGCTCCACAACAAGAGAAGCCTCTGCAATAAGAAGCCCATGCACCACAACCTGAGGGTAGCCTCTGCTCTCCACAACTAGCAAAAGCCCACGCACCCAAATGAAGAATCAGTGCAACCAAAAATAAAATAAATAGATTAATTATTTTTTTCAAGTGTTAACATTGATTATTTCTGGGGAATTTTTATTTTTCTCTTTGTACTTTTTATGATTTTCCAAAGACTCTTTGACAATTTTACACTGCTTTTATAATCAAGGAAAAGAAAGTGAAAGTGACTCAGTCGTGTCTGACTCTTTGCCACCCCATGGACTATACAGTGCATGGAATTCTCCAGGCCAGAATACTGGAGTGGGTAGCCTTTCACTTCTCCAGAGGATCTTCCCAAACCAGGGTTTGAACCCAGGTCTCCTGCATTGCAAGGAGATTCTTTACCAGCTGAACCACAGGGAAGCCTATGCATATTAGAGTGGGTAGTCTATGCCTTCTCCAGCAGATCTTCCCGACCCAGGAATCGAACCAGGGTCTCCTGCATTGCAGGTGGATTCTTTACCAACTGAGCTATGAGGGAAGCCCCAAATCAGGGAAAGATATTAGTTTAAAAAAAATTAAATGTATATAAAATTTACATGTATATATATTCACACAGAGATATATTTTTTCTGTGTGTGTGTGTGTTTAAAACTAGTTCAATGCAGTAGTCCATTTACAAACTACATAATTAATCATTTTTTAGCCAGGATATTCCTTTTAATACCTAATAAAATTATCTAGGCTTCCTGACATTTATAAGAAAATAGGGTACAGCAATCCCACCAATGGTTAATCCTTCAAACAAAAAATTATGTCGTCTCTAACAGCACCATAAACATCTTCAGTCACTCAGTTCAGTCTCTCAGTTGTGTCCGACTCTTTGTGACCCCATGGACTGCAGCACGCCAGGCTTCCCTGTCCTTCAGTCACAGTTTCACAATATTCTGTGTAGTTATTTGATTAAAATCCATCTTCCCTACTAGACTAGAGAATTCCAAGAGAACAAGGGCTACCTACATCCTTAATCACTAGCATGTGATCTGAGGTAGTACTACATGCCTGGCTACATATGAGGTACTCAATCACTGATTTTTAATTGATTATGAAAGACACAGGGGGAACAAAATCAAGGCTATCAAAGGCCATGGAGTCTCTAAAAGACTGTGACACTTGCCAGGAAAGCTCTTAGTTCTCTCACATCCTATTTCCACGTGGTCACAGTCACCACCCAGAAGGAAATCCTAGGAAATATGGAAATCCAACTTGTCTTCTCTTTTTCTCAAATTCATTCTCACTTAAAGTCCTTTTCACAAAGACAAATTCCTTCTAGATATTCTACCTAATTAGAGTCATGGACAGATAACGATCCTTGACACTTGGCAAGATGCCTCCAGGAGGCTTCTGAACCCATAAATAGGCTCTTACTCTAGAATGAAATCCTAGTTGACAAAATGATGAGTTAGGGAAGGTCTTTGTGGGCCATGTGCATGCCAAGTAGCTTCAGTCATGTCCAACTCTTTGCAACTCTGTGGACTGTATAGCCTGCTAGGCTCCTCTGTCCGTGAGATTCTCCAAGCAAGAATACCAGAGCGGTTGCCATGTCCTCCTCCAGGGGATCTTCCCAATCCAGGGATCAAACCTGCATCGCTTATGTCTCTCTGCCACAGGCCTTCTAACAACCCTTGGGCTATATTTCTCACAGCCAGCAAGACCTGCTCCGATCATCTTAAATGAGAAAAAGAGAGAGACTAAAATAAAGAGACATGCCAATGCTTATTAGTCAGTCTCCCATCCCAACCCATCCTCTCCCGGAGGTCCTCATCTCTGAAATTTCACTCTATTTCTGCTTCTATTTAGCCATGGTGATGATGGCACTCAATTCATTTAATTTGTCCAAGTCTTAATTTCTCAGCTTCAAAATATGGGTCTCAGTAAATGCAGCCACTGATAGCTAAAAGAGTATCGCAAACTGGGCCACTTACTGGAAATGAGGAAAGAGTATGCATTGGGAGGTTCATCTGGGTTTCTCAACTCAACAATTCCCTCAGGGCAAGTGAACAATTAGACCAAGAAAATAGTAAAGAAAAATGATTTTGTTTTACTGTTTCTGAGACTTACAAGCAAAGACTGGACTGATAAATGCTTTTTAAGCCAGTGAAACATTTCTGCTTGTTTATAAGGATTGTATGATGAGAATAAATTCTATACAAAGAATGAGTGAATGAAGGGAAAAATGAAGATTTTCCAATGCACCAAATGATGGCTAATTTCCCCTGAGCCTCCAAAGTATGAGACTTATTGATACTCTCTGAAGTTTATATTCAAGAGAAAAAAAGATTATCTAAACTTTTATGAATCCTCTCTTGCTCTCAATTTGCAAAACACAAAACAACAACCACAAAACATTCACTGTTGCATAATAGTCTCTGCAAGTAGAAGGGGTGCTGACTCAACCTTCAAAGAAACCTGGTTTTCAATCTGGCTCAGGCGCTAGACAGTGATGTGACGCTGGCCAAGTCTCTGCCATCTCTCGAAAGGAGAATGATGGCAGCCACCTCAAAAGAGACACACAGTAAATTATCCTGATACACCAGACACACAATAAATGGTCAGTATGCAGATCTAAGCAAGAATAAAGCCACATAACACAACATTTATTAATAGATAGTGACTGAATTATACATAGGGCTTCCCTGGTGGCTCAGATGGTAAAGAATCTGCCTGCAATGTGGGAGACCCGGGTTCAACCTGGGTCAAGAAGATCCCCTGGAGAAGGCCATGGCAACCCACTCCAGTGTTCCTGCCTGGAGAATCCCATGGACAGAGAAGCCTAGTGGGCTACAGGCCATGGGGTCTCAAAGAGTGGGACACGACTAACAGACTAACACTTTCTTTTCGCGAAGTATGTATAGACCTTAATTTAGATCATTTCCTTTTCTTGAATCTGAATTTTAGTGAATCTCCTTGCTTGCAGCAACATCTTCTCATTTCACTTCACATCATGACTGAGAAGTAGCAAAGGAACACATTCTGAAGTTGAGAAATTAAGATTTAGACAAATCAAACGAATTGTCTGTCATCACCACCATAGCTAGAAAGAACCAGAAATAAAGTGAAATTCCAGGAGTTCAGAGTATTTTAAGTACTTTACTCTTTCCCCCAAGTAGCATGGTTTCTAGATAAATAAATCTGAGCTACCCACTGGACCAACACAGTCCACTAAACATTTAACTTTAGGAAAGGTTCTCAAAACAGACGATAGAGACATAAAGGCCATGTGCAACAGGATGTCTAGCAAGAGCAACCCTGCTCTTTGTAGTAAAGGAAATATGTATTGGAAAGCCAGCCAGCTCAGCAAAGAGCAACAGATAGTAAGATCATAAGTGAGGTGGGAGAGCAGTACATGGAACTTCCAGACAGAGGATTACTTCATTTATAACCAAAAAGGAGGTTGTAAGAATATATGTGTCAAAAAGGACAAAGATGCTCCAGTGGCTCTAAAATAATATTTTAAGTTGAAGTAACATTTTTAGATTAACACCACATCTGATACAATGCAGTGAAGCAAGATGAGGAATCGCTCATCAGTAATTTCTAAATGCTTTGAAAACCAAAAGTTTATTTCCTAAGTTTGGCACAAAAACCCCATATGGTGAGCTAACATGAGGTTATCTGATGTATTGTGAGTATTCAGAGGTTCCACATCAGATTAGCAGTATTACCCTAGACCCTGACTGGGGAACTATGTAATATAGCCAGCATATTATCTCTCTAATATCTACAAAAGTTTTAATTCTTTAAAAAAAATTTTATTGCGGTAACTGATTTATAACATGTAAGATTCATGTGTACAACATTATATTTCTACTTCTGTATACCCTACAACATGCTCACCACCAAAAATTTATTTTCCATGCACCATCATAAGTTGAATTCTTAGATATATGTGGCTCCAAAAGTTTCAGACAAGAACTCAAAGACCTGTCTTATTATCTTCATTTTAAAACTGGAAGTGGTTCAATCTCAAATTAACTTTTATGCTGCTTTGGGCGTAATAATATTCTCTGAGTAAGAACACTCAAAATTATTTAGTAGAGAATCCTGCTAAGTAGAGAATCCATATGACTGTCATTTTAAAAAATCCTCATGTACCTGGAAAGAAACCCAGGATACGTCTATAAAACAAGAGCAATTAGCTCAAAAAGGAACTAAATCATGCATAGAGTTCCCAAGGTTACATCTTAATGACTGTAACATGACTGCTAAAGAAAATGTTTTTATCAAACTGTGTTGTTAAAACCATTGAGTTCTGATGTAAGAGGAAGATTTCAGCCAAGTCATCTGAGTGGTGTTCATAAAGACATCCCAGACCATTTGCCTATATTTTCATCTCTGTCGTGATGGGTGTCCTGGGACGGGCCAAGGACTTCAGACCTCTCCTCTCTTGGATAACTGCCTGGAGACCAGGCTTGAGAAGAAAACAGAAGAGTTACATCCCGAAAACAGCAACATAAAAAGATCAAACAAAGCCACAAAATTCCTCTGTTTGAGGAAGATTTTTTAAAAGAGTTATGAGGCTTCTGGGTGGGGCTTGGGTGAGTTCAGAGTTTGTGTGTCTGAATGGTTTGGGGTTGTCACAGAGAGGTGGAGAAGCAGCAGGCTCCTGGGGGTTTGCTGAAAGTCATCTGCTTCAGATCAAATGATTGGCTCAGAACTAATCCCTAAGAGGACCAAACCTGAAAGCAGGAGGTATGTGCGCATTTAGGGGGCAGGGAGGCGAGAGGAGACAAGGAAGGGATGGAGAAAGCATTACGCCCTGAGCCCGCCTCTCCAGAGTTTCCCTGCTTCTTTATAAGCTAAAGATGAGCCCTGCCAGGAATCCTTCCTGCTTTCTCCCTCCCAGTAATGAACCCTCCCTAAGACACCAACAACGATATTTCCTCCGCCTGGAGCATCTTCCCTCCTCTTCATCACTCAGCTCCACTGATCCTCCTGGCCTCAGTCTAACAGTCTCTCTCTGTAGGAAGCCGTCCTTAACATACCCTCCGACATGCTCTTGCACTATACTAGATCTTCTCCTCTATAATTCACAGCTCCTTATATTCTCCATCAGAGTACTCTGCTTTGTTATAATTGCTTTTTCTCCTCTAGTTGCTCACTGCAACTAGAAAAAGCCTACACATAACAACCAAGACCCAGGGCAGACGTAAATAAGTGCCATTAAAGAAGTATCCAGACTGAGTGATTACCTGAGTATGCCTAAGAAAAACAGCACAGTCTAATTAGGAAGTTAGTTTGAAAAAAGATTACAAGAAATAATAATGATTTCAGCTCTCACTTGCTGAGTGTGTACCACATGCCAAGGGCCTTATATTTAACTTTCACAATAACTCTCTCGGGTATTATTCTGTGTTGTACCCATGAAAATTTTTTAAGTATTTTTTAAAGGCTGTTGCAATCACATAGGCTAGTAGTTTTCAAACCATAACATCTTCTAGTACTGCCTCATTGGGCTAAGGGGGGTTGCTCCAAGATCCCTTCCCTCACCTTCAATCAAAGAAGCTCCTGTTCACCTGCCTTATCTAACAATTCTCTATGTAGGAGTTCATCTCTATAAACTTTTTCTTTAAAAATAAAAAAAAGTTTGATAACTACAAAGCTAGGCAATAGCAATCGTGCATGCTAAGTCACTTCAGGCGTGTCTGACTCTTTGCAACCCCATGGACTGTAGCCCACCAGGCTCCTCTGTCCATGGGATTCTCCAGGCAAGAATACTGGAGTGGGTTACCATGCCCTTCTCCAGGGGATCTTCTCGACCCAGGGATTGAACCCATGTCTCTTACATTTCCTGCAATGGCAGGTGGGTTCTTTACCACTAGTGCCACCTGGGAAGCCCACAACAGCAGTTAGGAACATGTAAATCAGAGAGTAGGGAGAGACATTTCACTGGCATCAATCGAATTTAGTATTACTAAAAGAGGAAGAAAAGGGTGGAGGATGAGCTTATGTCTTGTGCTTAGAACCTCCCAACTGGGTAGTAGGGAACTTTACTGAGAGCAGGTTACAGGAGAAAAACATTCAGGAAAGAGAATCCCTTTGGTTTGAATTGGGCTGATTTTAAGAGTCCTCTTGGAAAACTCCTGGAGTAGGAAAAGGCAACCCACTTCAGTATTTTTGCCTGGAAAATTCCATGAACAGAGAAGCCTGGCAGGCTACAGTCCACGGGGTTGCAAAAGAGTCAGACGTGACTGAGCAACTGAGCACGCAGAGGATAATTCCATGAAGATAATCAATTGGAAACACAGGTCTGGACCAGCCTATTGATGATAGTGAAGCCATGGAGTTAGATAAGATCACCAAGGAAAAGAGGGAAGGAGAAAAAGAGGAAAAGACCAATAATAGAACCCTAAGGAAAACTAACATTTCATTCATTCCTTCAACAAGTATTTATTATCTACAATGAATTTGTAAATAGAAAGAGAGAAAAGACAGTAAAAGAGACAAAAAAGAGAGAAGAGTAATAAGAAAAACAGTGAGCAAGTCACAAAGAAATGAAATAATTTCAATGATAGTGTGATAAGCAGAGCCAAATATGGCAGAGTTCAAATAGGATAAGATTAGAAAAAGAGGAGGTGACAATTTGAAAGTCACAAGTGACCCCTGAGACAAGAAATGCCACTTCTCTTTACCTAACAAGTATTTTCTGAACATCTCTGAAGTGCCAGACACTGGGTCACCCTCTGGAATTTAATGATGAACACAATCATACAGGTTCCTGCTTTCATGGAGTTCATACATTAGTGAGGGAGAAAAGACATCAATCAAACAATGACACCAACTAAACGTAAAATGGAAATTATAATAAGAGCCAAGGAAAAGACACATGGCAGGCCTTAGAAGTCTACAGCAAAAGAATTGGGTCTTGCCTGGGAAGGTTTCCCTACTGAAATGATGCTTGTCAGGGAAGGTTTCCATATAGAAATAAACTAAGATGGCAGAGAAGAGGAAAGAGGAAAGAGCTCATGTAAGGCCATTTACTAGGAGGAAGCTCAAGATGTGTTTGAGGGGTTGAAACTCCAGAGTGTGTACAGGATAGAGAGGAAGAGCAAGCAAGAGGCAAGAATGTAGAGGCATGCAGAAGCCAGGCTGTGCAGGGCTTGGAGGCCACACTGAACAGCGTTTTCCTTATGATATCCTAAGAGTAGTAGTAAAAGCCAACTCATTGGAAAGGACCCTGATGCTGGGAAAGATTAAAGGCAAAAGGAGAAGGGGATGGCAGAGAAGGAGATGGTTAGATAGCACCACCAATTCTACGGACATGTATTTGAGCAAACTCTGGGAGATACTGAAGGGCAAGGAAGCCTGGTGTGCTGCAGTCCATGGGGTCACAAACAGTCGGACATGACTTAGCAACTGAACACCAACAACAAAGAGTAAGAGTGGCCCCTGAAGTGTTTAAGCACTGGGGGACAGGGAGGAAGGCATGGCAGGATAGATCCAGGTGGAGTGACTGCAGATGTAACAGAAGCAGGATAGCCAAACAAATTTCGGAGTGATGCAAGAGGATCAGCCAGAATAAGAGTAAGGGGCAAGGATAATTTTGGAAAGGATGCCTCGTCCTGAGAGATAGGAAGGCAGAGGTTAAGATGTGAGGGAATGACGTTACTTTGAAGTAAAGAGGACATTTTGTTGAAAAGCTGAAATTTTTATTTATCTGCTAAGAATGAAGAAAACATGAAAAGAAGGTCGGGGTACAGTGCCTGCTACAGAGAAGACTGCAGTCAAATTTTACTGGATGTTAATGAACGTAAAGGTTTGGAACAGCTGCTGTGGCAAACCCAAAAGGGATCCAGCCAGAATGACTCTAAGGATTGCCTAGCAACCCACGGCCCCACTTTGCTAGTTCTGCTTAGTGTGCACCATCTATGCCTAGAGGGTAAAATGTGCAGGCTCCAAAATATCATAAACTTGGAAGCACTGTGGACACCTGCACTAAGAAAGTCTGAATCATGGCATCATATTGCTTTAAAAATGCTCAAAATTAGGGGGAAGGTCTTTAACGTGCTTGATGACCGCCTCATAAGGGAAACGCAGGTCATCTTGAGATTAGTGTGATTAATCATAGGTGGTCTGAATATTTTGGAAGTAATTTTTGCCGCTGGCATTTTCTAAAGAAGCATAAATTATGACTAAATCTCTCCTGTTTATATGCAATGCTGTTTCTTCCCACAGCTTTCATCAACAAATAGCAATCAGAGCAATATGGCTAAGAAGTAGTAGCTGAGCCTTGTTTCCAACATTAGCCAAGCCAGGCTTCCAACTGCTGTCTTATCTCATCTCTCCCTCAAGTAACAGAGGTTAAGAGGTAAGTGGCTGCTCCCCTGGAGACCAAATTCGGAAATAACAGTACACGATACAGTTTTGATCACTGAGAGGAACAGGTGCGATGTTTTAATCTTTTGTAGTACCGTAGAGATCAGCAGTCCTGAATATTCATTGGAAGGACTGATGTTGAAGCTGAAGCTCCAATACTTCGGCCACCTAATGCAAAGAACTGACTCCTTGGAAAAGACCCTGATGCTGGGAAAGATTGAAGGTGGGAGGAGAACGGGACAACAGAGGATGAAATGGTTGGATGGCACCACTCGATGGACATGAGTTTGAGCAAGCTCCGGGAGTTGGTAATGGACAGGGAAGCCTGGCGTGCTGCCGTCCATGGGGTCACAGAGTCAGACACGACTAAGTGACTGAACTGAACTGAGAGGTAGGGATTTTGCCAGTGTTTTAAACAAGGAGCATCATTCCCAATACTGATGCACTGAGGCACAGGAAGAAAATATTATAACTTGATTTTTATTTTTCAACACAAAGAATTAAGCTTTACTGGTGTTAAATTTACTACACATATCAACACTAGCATTTTACTTAGTCTGAGCTATCAGAGACCGCATGTTGCCCCAGGGAAGGGGAGGAGTTTGGAGGATTTGGCTGTGGTGGTGTCTTTCATTGTGTCTAATTAAGTAGATCTGTGAGCAACCTCAGAAGATACGATTTTGTTAGCCTGTGTTCTCTCCTAATTGACTTACTAATTCAGTGCAATTTAAATCAAAATTTAATTTTTTTAATAGCTGACAGCCAACTTTTCTGTAGAATCTAATTCTTAAATTCATATGAAGAATGCAAAGTATTTCAAACAGCTAAAGCAACTTTGAAAAAGAAGAAGTGTTGGAGGACTTCCATTCTTTGGTTTTAAGACTTATTATAAAGTCACAGTTATCAACACAGTGTGGTATCAACATAAAGACATGCAGATAAATCAATGGAACAGATAAATCACTGGAGAGTCTAGAAATAGATCCACACATACATAAACAATTGATTATAAACAAAAACTATAAAAGTAAATTAGTGGAGTAATAATGATAGTCTGTTCCCGCAAATGGTCCTATACAATTTGATATCCAAATACAAAAACATAAATTTTACCTATACCTTGCATCATATACAAAAATTAACTCAAAATGAAACACAAACCTAAAATAAAAATGTAAAACCTAAAACACTTCTACTAGAAATCAGTGGAAAAAACCTTTGTGACACTAGGTTAGGCAAAGATTTTTTAAATATAACAAAAAATGCACAATCCATAAAGAAAAAAAATTATAAAACATTAAAGTTTTAAAACTTCTGCTCTTGAAAGACTCTGAAAAGAATGAAAAGATAAACTACAAACTGAAAGAGAATATTTGTAAATCACATCTGATAAAGAATATATAAAAAACTCAATAATAAACAAAAATCCCAATTTAAAAATGGGCAGGGACTTCCCTAGTGGTCCAGTGGTTAAGACTTAGGCCTCCACTGTAGGGGCACAGGTTCGATCCCTGGTCAGGGAACTAAGATTCCACATGCCATATGGTGCATCACAGCATGGCCACAAAAATAATGGGCAAAAGATTTGAACAAACACTTCACAAAATAAGATACACAATTAGCAAATAAGCATATGTAAAGATGCTCAGCAACTTCAGTCTTTGACAAAATGCAAATTAAAACTGCACTCTGTCACACTTACTAGAATGGCTAAAATTTTAAAAAGTGACCATACGCAGGGTTGGCAAGGAAATGAAGCTACCGGAACTCTCATAAACTGTTGGTGTGAATGTAAAATAGTGCAATCACTCTATAAATCAGTTTGGCGATTTCTTAAAAGTTAAGCATACCCTTACATAAACATATCCAACAGTTCTACTCATAGGCATTTGCTCAGAGTGGGAAAAAAGTATATGTCCACACAGTGTTGCTGTTGTTGTTCAGCTGGTAAGTCCTGTCCGACCCTGTGGACGGTAGCATGCCAGGCTTCCCTGTCCTTCACTATCTCCCAGAGTTTGCTCAGATTCATGTCCATTGAGTCAGTGATGCTCTCTAACTATCTTATCCTCTGTCGCCCCCTTCTCCTTTTGCCTTCAATCTTTCCCAGCGTCAGGTCTTTTCTTAGCATCAAGTGACCAAAGTATTGGAGCTTTAGCTTCAGCATCAGTCCTTCCAATGCGTATTCAGAGTTGATTTCCTTTAGAATTTGCTGATTTGATCTCTTTGCAGTCCAAGGGACTCTCAAGAGTCTTCTCCAACACCACAATTCAAAAGCATTAATTGTTCAGCACTCAGCCTTCTTTATGGTCCAATTCTCATATCCATACATGACTAATAGAAAAACCACAGCTTTGACTCTATGGACCTTCATCAGCAAAGTGATATCTCTGCTTTTTAATAAGCTGTCTAGGTTTGTCATGACTTTCTTTCCAAGGAGCAAGTGCTTTTTAATTTCATGGCTGCAGTCACCAACCACAGTGATTTTGCAGCTTAACAAAATAAAATCTGTCACTGTTTACACTTTTTCCTCTTCTATTTGCCAGGAAGTGATGGGACTAGATGGCATGATCTTAGTTTCTTTAATGTTGAGTTTCAAGCCAGCTTTTCACTCTCCTTTTTCACCCTCAACAAGAGTCTCTTCAACAAGTGAAGAGTTCATCTTCACATTCTTCCATTAGAGTGGTACTGCCTGCATATCTGAGGTTGTTGATATTTCTCCTGGCCATCTTGATTCCAGATTGTGATTCATCCAGCCCAGCATTTCGCATGATGTACTCTGCATATTCGTTAAATAAACAGGGTGACAATATACAGCCTTGTCATTCTCCTTTTCAAATTTTGAACCAGTCAGTTATTCCATGTTTGGTTTTTTGTGTTTTTTTTTTTTTTACTTTATTTTACTTTACAATACTGTACTGGTTTTGCCATACATTGACATGAATCCACCACGGGTGTACACGAGTTCCCAAACATGAACCCCCTCCCACCTCCCACCCCATATCATCTCTCTGGATCATCCCTGTGCACCAGCTCCAAGCATCCTGTATCCTGCATCAAATAGACTGGCGATTCGTTTCTTACATAATAGTATACATGTTTCAATGCCATTCTCCCAAATCATCCCACCCTCTCCCTCTCCCTCTTCCTCTCCCTCAGAGCCCAAAAGTCCGCTCTACACATCTGTGTCTCTTTTGCTGTCTTGCATACAGGGTCATCATTACCATCTTTCTAAATTCCATATATATGTGTTAATATACTGTATTGGTGTTTTCGGTTCTAACTGATGCTTCTTGACCCACGTACAGGCTTCTCAGTAGACCGGTAAGGTGGTCTGACATTCTCATCTCTTGAAGAGTTTTCCATGGTTTGTTGTGATCCACACAGTCAAAGGCTTTAGCATAGTCAGTGAAACAGAAATAGACATCTTTCTGGAAATTCCCTGTTTTCACCTTGATCCAATGAATGTTAACAATTTTTTAACAATTTGGTCTCTGACTTATACACAAATGTTTATAGGTATGTTTTTTATAATAGCCCCAAACTGGAAACAACCCAAATGTCCATCAACAAGTGAAAGGATTTAAAAAAAAAAAAAAAACAGGTGAAAGAATAAACAAATTATAATATAGCCATAAAATGAAATACTACTTACCAACAAAAAGGAATGGACTATTTATACATAAAGAGTGTCAATAAATCTCAAAACCACTATTCTGAGTGAAAGAAAGAAGACTTTAAAAATATCCAATACTGTGCATTCAATTTATATAAAATTCTAGAAGGTACAAACTAATATATAATAACATAAAGATCACTGGTTAGCTGAGAAATATATATGTGTGACTGTGTATATGTTTGCATGTATATATATGTTCAAATTTATCAAAGTACGCAACCAGTTGAATCGCTCAGTCATGTCCAACTCTTTGTGACCCCACGGACTGCAACACACCAGGCTTCCCTGTCCATCACCAAATCCCAGAGCTTACTCAAACTCATGTCCATCAAGTCAGTAATGACATCCAACCATCTCTTTCTCTGTAGTCCCCTTCTCTTCATGCCTTCAATCTTCCCCAGCATCAGGGTCTTTTCCAATGAGTCAGTTCTTCACATCAGGTGGCCAAAGTATTGGCGTTTCAGCTTCAACATCAGTCCTTCCAATGAATATTAAGGATTGATTTCCTTTAGGATGGACTGGTTGGATCTCCTTGCAGTCTAAGGGACTCTCAAGAGTCTTCTCCAACACCACAGTTCAAAAGCATCAATTCTTTGGTGCTCAGCGTTTTTTATAGTCCAACTCTCACACCCATATATGACTACTAGAAAAACTATACCTTTGACTAGATGGACCTTAGTCAGCAAAGTAATGTCTCTGCTTTTTAATACACTGTCTAGGTTGGTCATAACTTTTCTTCCAAGGAGCAAGCGTCTTTTAATTTCATGACTGCAGTCACCATCTGCAGAAAATGAAGTCTCTCACTGTTTCCACTGTTTCCCCTGTTTCCCCATCTATTTGCTATGAAGTGATGGGACCAGATGCCATGATCGTAGTTTTCTGAATGCCAACTTTTGCATGCTCCTCTTTCATTTCCATCAAGAGGCTCTTTAGTTCTTTACTTTCTACCATAATAGTGGTGTCATCTGCATGTCTGAGGTTATTGATATTTCTCCTAGCAATCTTGATTCCAGCTTGTGCTTCATCCAGTCTGGCATTTCACATGATGTATTCTGTATATAAGTTAAATAAGCAGGGTGACAATATACAGCCTTTTCCTATTTGGAACCAGTCTGTTGTTCCATGTCCAGTTCTAACTGTTGCTTCCTTACCTGCATACAGATTTCTCAGGAGGCACATCAGGTGGTCTGGTATTCCTATCTCTTGAAGAATTCTCTACAGTTTGTGGTGATCCACACAGTCAAAGGCTTTGGCGTAGTCAATAAAGCAGAAGTAGATGTTTTTCTGGAACTCTCTTGCTTTTTCAATGACCCAATGGATGTTGGCAATTTGATCTCTGGTTTCTCTGCCTTTTCTAAATCCAGCTTGAATGTCTGGAAATTCACGGTTCACATACTGTTAAATCCCTGAACAACCATCAACAGGAGAATGTTGGATCCCACCAAGGGCCAAGGAGAAGTCCCAGCAAGATGGTAGGAGGGGTGAAACTGCGTTTAGAATCAAACCCCATACCCAGCCAGAGTCACTCAGAAGGCTTAAATAAAACATTATGAGTACCAGGAGATGCCACAGAGACTGAACCAGACCTGCCTTTGAGTGTTTGAGTGTCTCCTGTGGAGGTACGGGTCAGCAGTGGCCTGCCGCAGGGGCAGGGGCTCTGGGTACAGCAGACCTAGGAATGGCATAAGCCCTCTTGGAGGAGGTCACCATTAACCCCACCATAGAGCCACCAGAACTTACACTGGACTGGGGAAACAGACTCCTGGAGGGCACAAACAAAACCTTGTGCACACCAGGACCCAGGAGAAAGGAGCAGTGACCCCACAAGAGACCCACCCAGACTTGCCCGTGAGCATCCAGGAGTCTCCGGGAGTGGTGTGGGTCAGCGGTAGCCTGCTGCAGGGTAGGGGCCACTGAGTGCAACAGTGGGTGCACTGGACCTTTTGAAGGGGGTCGCCATTATCCTCACTACCTCCACCATAGTTTGGCCTCAGGTCAAACAACAGGGAGGGAACACAGCCCCACCAATCAACAGAAAATTGGATTAAAGATTTATGGAGCATGGCCTCACCCATCAGAACAAGACCCAGTTTCCCCTGGGTCAATCTCTGCAATCAGGAAGCCCCCATAAACCTCTTATCCTTATCCATCAGAGGGTAGATAGAATGAAAACCACAATCAAAGAAAATGAATCAAACTGATCACATGGACCACAGCCTTGTCTAACTCAATGAAACTATGAGCCATGCCATGTAGCGCCACCCAAGGCAGATGGGTCATGATGGAGAGTTCTGACAAAACATGGTCCACTGGAGAAGGGAATGGCAAACCACTTCAGTATTCTTGCCTAGAGAATCCCATAAACAGTATGAAAAATGTACACTATAGCTATGTGCAATTTTTTGTATGTTATTTATATTTCAAAAAAGATGTTAAAAGAAATTATATCCTGTCCAACAAAAAACTATCTATAGATTCAATAAAATGTCATGAATACTACCTCACCCACTACAGTACTTAGACAGGTATGAGGGGTCATCTAGTAACCTTGCAAAGATTCCAGTTATATATGTAAAATGAAAATAACACCTCACTGAAGAATGATGAAAATTATTAACTAGTATTTTACTGGGATCACTGGAAGTGCTAACTGTCCTGCAAACTGCTTTATTTTTAGTTATAAAATATGGCAGTTACTTTAGGTAATTAGATCTAACTAAGCATTAATTATCCATTTAATTCCAGGTATAGAATTGTTTATTCATAGTTTAAATTTCTTATCCTTTCACAATAAAGGCCTCATCTGCAGAATGTTTTTCCCATTTTATCTATTTTTTTATTGCTCAAATACCCTGCCCTTAATAAACAAGTTAAATGCTACTATTTCTGAACAGTCATTTTTATACATAAAAACATGTCTTAGACACTTTACACATCCCACCCTTATCCTATGAATGTGTACTCACAGAAAGTTTTGGAATAAAGACGAGACTATTCAGAGGTTTGCTTTGGTTTTAAAAACTAACATTAAATGTGTTAAATTTATTAACATTACCAACCAAATAAACACCAGGCATGGACCAATGATGAGGATGTGTCATGAGCCAGGGATTCCAGTTGACCCAATTCTGAGTACCTGATATTCATTTGATTAAAAAAAAAAAAAATACATAAACCTCATTGTTCCCTAAACTTTTAAGTCTGGTTTATTTTATATTTGGAACTCTTAACAAATTCTAGCAGTTACTTTTAAGAACTTTTAGGTGATACTGACTCTAATGTTCAAATGTTTTAATATACCCAATTTACTTTTTAAAGTACTTCAATTATATTTAGCCAACAAATTATCCCATTAACTTTAAATAATTCTTATATCTTGATAAATTAAATTTATGAATATAGTGAATCTTCAGTTCAGTTCAGTTGCTCAGTTATGTCCAACTCTGCGACCCCATGGACTGCAGCAGGCCAGGCTTCCCTGTCCATCACCAACTCCCCAAGCTTACTCAAACTCGTGTCCATCGCATCGGTGATGCCATCCAACCATCTCATTCTCTGTCGTCCCCTTCTCCTCCCGCCTTCAATCTTTCCCAGCATCAGGGTCTTTTCCAGGGAGTCAGTTCTTCATATCAGGTGGCCAAAGAATTCCAGTTTCAGCTTCAGCATCAGTCCTTCCACTGAATATTCAGGACTGATTTCCGTTAGGATAGACTGGTATGATCTCCTTGCTGTCCAAGGGATTCTCAAGAGTCTTCTCTAACACCATAGTTCAAGAGCATCAATTCTTAGGCACTCAGATTAGTGAACTTTATCACTTAGAAATAATGAACCTTAATTTCTCTTAAATATTCTAATACTATAAAGTAAAAATTTCATATTAAAAATCACAGCTCAAAAAAAAAAATCACAGCTCAAAATGAGCTATTCAAAGATGTAAGATCTGTATCTTGGGTCACTTTTTTTAACATATGAACTTGTGATTGTTCAGCACCATTTGTTGAAAAGGTAATAGCTTTTATCCTCTGAACTGCCTTAACTCCTTTGTCAGAGAGCAGTTGACTATATTTGTGAGGGCCTGTTCTGAGTTCCCTACTTTGTTCTGTATCTATCCTTTTGCCAGTATCTTGATGTCTTGTCTTGACTACTGTAACAGTACAATAAACCTTGAAATCAGATAGTGTAAGTCATCCAATTTTGTTCTTCTTCAGTAGTATGCTTCCTATGCTTAGTTTTTTGCCTTTCCAAATAAATTTTAGCATCAATTTGTTGATGCCCACAAAACAGCTTGCTGAGAACTTTTTGCTTACATTTTGTTGAGGACTTTTATATCTAGGTTCATCAGAAATATTGGTACGTAGTTTTCTTTTCTTGTAATGTCATCACCTGGATTTAGTATCAGGGTAATGCTGCTTTCATAAAATGAATTAGGAAGTGTTTCCTATGTTTCTATCTTTCTAGAAAAGATTATGGAGAATTGGTATCATTTCTTCCCTAAATATTTGGTAGAATTCACTAGGTCTGGTTGCTTTCTTTTTTGGAAGGTTATTAATTACTAATTCAATTTCTTTAGTAAATATAGGGCTATTTAGGTTATCTGTCTCTCCTTTTGTAAGTCTGGATAGTGTCTTTCAAATAACTGGTTTTCATTTCTTCTGAGGTATCAAATTTGTAGGTATACTGTTGTTCATAGTATTCCTTTATTATCCTTTTAATGTCCAAGAGATGGCCATGTATGATATATAAACATATTTTTCATTTAAAGAACCTTGAAGCACTCCTATATACTTTTCATATGTTTCCTATATCTTAGGACCATACAACTTGAACAAATGTTAAAATGATACCCCTTTGAAGTCTAGATATATCTCATTGATCTGTCCACCTTGTTCACTTCCCAAGCTCATTTCCCCAAAGAGTTGGGAGGTGTCTGAGCAATATTGTAGTTTGTTTAAGCAATTTTGGCCTAAACGAGCAATAGGTCAGCCTTGTTATACCAACTAAAAATTGTTAATTTAGTAACTGAGATAGACTTGTGATTTGTAAAGATAAATCTTACTATAATTATGTGTACTATAGAATATTTAAGAGTACTTAGGAATCAGCATATTTAGAAGTTTCTTTTACAGATTTATAAACATTACTTGAATCTTCAGAAAAGTTTTGTTGTCAGATAACTAATGTACTTATAAAAATCAAAATATTTAATTTCAAAAATAAGTAAATAAAGTGAATTTAAGTTTGCAAATTAAAACTTTATTCAAAGGTATTTTATGAGTAATTGTTAAAATTTATTTAAAAAGAGTGATAAGATCTATAAGCTAAAAAAGGGAGCCCTCTCACACTGTTGGTGGGAATGCAAACTAGTACAGCCACTATGGAGAACAGTATGGAGATTCCTTAAAAAACTGGAAATAGAATTGCCATATGACCCAGCAGTGCCACTGCTGGGCATACACACCAAGGAAACCAGAATTGAAAGGGACACATGTACCCCAATGTTCATCACAGCCCTGTTTACAATAGCCAGGAAGCAACCTAGATGTCCACTGGTAGACAAATGGATAAGAAAGCTGTGGTACATATACACAATGGAATATTATTCAGCTATTAAAAAGAAAGCATTTGAATCAGTTCTAATGAGGTGGATAAAACTGGAGCCTATTAAACAGAGTGAAGTCAGAAAGAAAAACACCAATACAGTATATCAATGCATATATACGGAATTTATAAAGATAGTAACGATGACCCTATATGTGAGACAGCAAAAGAGACACAGAAGTAAAGAACAGACTTTTGGACTCTGTGGGAGAAGGCAAGGGTGGGAAGATTTGAAAGAACAGCATTTAAACATGTATATTACCATATGTGAAATAGATCACCAGTCCAAGTTCAATGCATGAAACAGGGCACTCAAAGCTGGTGTACTGGGACACCCTGAGGGACGGGATGGGGAGGAAGGTGGGAGGAGGGTTCAGGATGAGGGACACATGTACACTCATGGCTGATTCATGTTAATGTAAGGCAAAAACCACTACAATATTGTAAAGTAATTAGCCTCCAAATAAAATAAATAATTTTGTAAAAATGCTAAATTTTCAAAGTAAACCAAGAACTAGGTTTTCAAATGAAACTTTAAAAATTAAATATTCATTTTAAAACCAAAGTCAGTCCCTTGAACTGCCTTTTATGGGAAACAACCAGCTTGGAGGTGACCAAAACCCACATCTCGTGGATCTAGCATTTTTAGGTCAGAGAGTTTGCAAGTAGAAAAAGTCAAGGCAGTACAGAAGAGTATGTTGTCACAAGTGCTTGATGGGGGTTGATTCTTGTCAAAGTGCCATCCCTAAAGATAACCTATAACCAAGAGTTAAAGTAGCTTAGTGCTCAAAAAGACAAGCCAATTCTATACTCCATGCTTTTACTCTTCAAAGGCTGAAAATGAATGAGGAGGAGGAAATGAAATATGGGTTCAGAAGAGAGTGGCCCTGTTTCTTAATTGTGTGCTTTAAAATGCCTGAAGGAATACTGTACTTGTTAGCACAGGAAGCTGAAGGTGTGCACTTTCAGCAAGATCAGAAACATATTTGGGGGCTTTAAAATAGAACCTAAGACATTTCAGCAGCTTAACAGACCATTAACCAGTGCCTCCAAGTGTGTCTAACAATCACAGTGGCAGCCAGAGATGCCAGCAGGCACAAAGCTCAACCACAGACTCTCCAGAGAGCCAAAAATGGGCTCTTCCCTTTCAGACCTCATATGACTGATATTTGTCAAGCTCTTTAACCTTTTGGATGACAAGTACCACATAGGGACAGACTACTTTCTCATGATCCCAGACGGTTCTTTATAAATAACATAGTTACATTTACTAGCAGTAAATAAAATGCACAAGGAAGAGAACTAACATTTGTCAAGCACATGTTATGTGCCAGGTATTATTTCAGCCGATCCCCATGAAGTAAATAGTATTAGCCCCATTTAACTGGATATCGGAAACTGAAGCTTAGAAATTTTTAATAATTTATCCAAGGTCATGAGGCAGAAAGTTTAAGTGTCAAGACTTGAATTTCCTATGTGCCTGTTCTAATTGATACTTCAACAGCATCCAACAGAAATACAGTGCAAGCCACAAATGCAAGCCACACATACACTTTTAAATTTCCTTGTAGCCACATTTAAAAAGAAAGAGGTAAGATGAAACAGATGAAATTAATTATAACCACATATTTTAGTTATCCCAGTAGACCTAAAATACAATTTGAGATATAAATCAATGTAAAAACTACTAATGAGATAGTTCACATTCCTTTTTTCATACTAAGTCTCCAAAACCCAATCGGCTCTTCTAGCTCATCTCAATTTGGACTAGCCGCATGTCAAGGGCTAACAGCCCATGTGGCTAGTGGCTACCATATTGCACAACACAGATCTATAACCTCTAGGTCACCCTACCATAGTGTTGTACATCGCTGGATTAGAACCAGCTGTCCTACACCTGCAATGAAACTGGAAAGAAAAATGCTACAGATTAACAGTCAAATTACTAGAAAACTACACATCTTTCTGGTCAAAGGACAAATAAAAAAGGAAGTCATTTATCAGCTGCAATCCTCTGTACAACAATCATAAATGCACCAACTGCGCTGAGCTATTTACTTCAGTGGGACTGGAAACAAATGATCTAAGACTCATAAATCCACACATTCAGAAAGTGTAGACTGCCAGAGAGGGTAGTAAACCCAAATGAGTCCTATATGAATTCTAGGCTGTTCTTTTTTAATCGGTTTTAGAGGAATCCCCCACAAATTATACAGT
The DNA here is from genome assembly GCF_016772045.2 of Ovis aries. Lineage (NCBI taxonomy): Eukaryota > Metazoa > Chordata > Mammalia > Artiodactyla > Bovidae > Ovis > Ovis aries. The sequence continues at coordinate 20,079,355 of NC_056063.1, read as the reverse complement.
CCTACATGAATTTCATGCGTCCTCCCACCATCCACTCTAAAGAAACTCCCTCCAGGGGCTTAGTCTGGGTTAAGGAATTTCCTTTATTTATTTTCCATTTCCTTCTTGTTGTAACTGTAGTTTTATCCATCCTGCTTCCACCACCCCACCCCACCCCACCCCCACTTCCTTTCCTCTCTTTTCTAGTTGGTCTCCCAGATTCTTAAACCTGCACTAGGTTTTTCGTTTTATTTTGCTTTGTGTTTTAACATGAATCATATCATTTCGCTGCTGCTTTTTACTGACTGTCTGTCATGGGTATCATGTTCCCCCCAGCCTGGAGGGAAAAGAGAAAACCTTTCCAGCAACCATCACCAGGGCTGCTCCAGCCGCCACCTGAAAGGAGCAAGGGATGGAGGGATGGTGGAGACTTCCGCAGCGCACAGTCCCTGGTGGGGGACAGGAGTAGGGTGGGATGTGTCCAGCTGCCAGTGCAAGCCTTCAATGAAATAAAAGAAATCTTAACATTGTAAAACTCATTTACTTTGGTTGTTCTGGATTGTGTTTATAAAACAAAACCAGCTTAATTTTTTCAGAAATATTACAAAAAAGTAAAAAGAAGAAAGAAAAAAAGGCACTTGAGATTCCACCAGCAGAAAGAACCACTATTGGCATTTTCTTTTTTAAAAATCTCCACTTCATCTTTAACCCACAGAAAGTCAGCTGCCTCCTACCCCTACCCTAGGGTGAGAGGGGGAAGAAAGTAGTTCTGACTTAGGTGTGAAATTATATAACTAATGTTTGTCTGAAATGAGCACAAAACTTGAATGAGCTGTATCTCACTCAAGCTGCTAGCAATCTTTGTCTGAATATTTGTCCTTCTGAACCTACTTATGGGATAACAATAACACCCATCATTTACTGAAAACTAACCATGTGACAGGTATTATACTGCATGCTGGCCGTACGTTTTCCCATTTTAGTTTGTGCCACAGCTCCATGAGTTATGAAGTACTTTTCTCCACTACACAGGTGGGGAAACTGAGACTCAGAAAGGTTAGGCAAGCTACTAAGTGACAAGAATTAGGGTTTGAACTTAATCCTGCCTGGTTCTAAACGCTGTTCTTTTTGCTATAGCCAAGTGCCAGAGTTAAGGTCATCATAAACCATGCAATCCCAAGTTGAGGGTTTATTGTTTGTAAAGAAAAAGTAATTTATTAAATTTTCCTTTACCAATTTTTGAAACTCAAATTTGGGCCTAAGAACTTGAAGTCCAGTATGAAGTAATTTACTTCAGGCAGAAAGATTCCTAAAATTTCCACTATACAATTCTCCAGCAGAAGGGTTTCCTCACTGTAGGAACTCCACAGTCTAGTAACTCTGAAATGGAAGTACATACCCACCAGCCAATTGCCATCCCTTTCAGGGCCAGGAGAACTCTGAATTCCAGTTGCAAGGCATTTTCTACAAAAATTAAGAGAAGCCTCAAAAAAAAAAAAAAAAAAAAAAAACCAGCTAGTGGGAGAAACATTTTGTTTTTGATCAACAATGATCTTTCACTGTAATGGCCATGTGGCTTAAGCTGTTTTTCGAAGGGTAGAATTGAGGATGGAGTGAATTGAGAAATTCACATTTGCTATCCACAATCTCTGTCTCCATACACCCTAACAACTACTTTGACCTACAAGAACTTTAGAGCAAAATCTGTTCATAACGTAAAGAAAAGACATAAGGAATTCTTGGCAAGGAGTTAAGCTGATGGGTTAAGACACTAGCCAACTCCCTGAAAACTTGATGACAAGACAGGTAGTCAATGACTAATGTGACATGCTCTTCTTTAAAATCACTGTTTCCCAATATTGTCATGTTATGGCACTCAGAGAAAATGGCACAATGGTGAAACTGCAGGCGACCTGAAGGGAAATCCTTTCAGTTTCCTTATATTATGTATTCATGACTTCAAAACAAAGTAAAAGTATTCAGGAAGATAGTAAGTATTGAAATACTTAAAATTTCCAAATAAGATCTTTTCAGATTTTTAATACAAAATCTAAGTATGCTCCTTTGAACATAACTTTTTTATGTAAGATTTTATGAATAAGTTAACTATGCGCTTTCTGACACAGGCTTTTTAAACCATGATCTCTTCAGAATTCTTGGTCACCATCAAAGAGAAACTTTGCACCAACAGGTGATTAAATTTTTTAACATTTTATAATCATTCAAAAATGTATAAGCACTAAAGCTATTTTAGTGAATCTAAGCTCTTCCTCTTACTTTAAATTAAAAGGTCTGCTGCTAGTATGTGTTTCAAAACCAACCAAACTGGTTCATATCAAGAATTTCAAAATGATGATGAAATTTTAATTTTCAGAAAGTACCTAACCTCAGTTCTTCTGAGGATAGTATGAATGCCACCGAAAGCATGTAAACAGGTCTACTGACAGGTCTAGGCAGATTTATGGTGGCCATCCGGAGCTATACCTTCTACCAAGGGGACTAAACCAGACCAACATTACTTTAATCCATTCACACCACAACCATTGGTAACTTCTATCCTAGGAAGATTACACACCCACACAGACCTATTTTCCAAAGTTCACTCTCTGTTTTTCCTCACTATACATGTTATATTGGCCTGACCAGAAAGTTAGTTTGGGTTTCCATAAGCTGTTATGGAAAACTTGAATGAACTCTTTGGCCAACCCAATAGTTCCTGTAGTCAAAACAGCCTTTCTCTCTTTGCTTACCTGGTACTGTCCCTTAACTCTCACTGCCTGGATGTTCCATTTCACTGAGCTCTGTTTACAGAGGGCACACTTAGATTTGCCTTCATACCACACGAGAATCACAAAGAGATTTCAAAATGAAACTTCCCTAAAGGATTTCAAACACCAATTTAAAATAGTCTCAATTAAATGTAACTTTTTTAAAGCTTTTATACTTTATTTTTTAAGAGATTTTAATAGTCCTATGGGGACTTTCACTTACATCATCTTCACATCCATAGGATGATGCTTTAAAGAGACAGTGTATTACTTTTCCCATTTTACACGAGAAACTGATACAGAGAGACTTAAGAAACCGGCCCACAATCATTGTACTTGTAAACAGTGAACTAGGAACTCCTGACTCATAAGCCATTGCTCTTCTTTGTCACATAACTTATCTACTTGAAGTTAACTACTCACGCCCTGTAGGCTCCCAAGAAGCAGAAGGTCATAGTATAAACCAGCAGTCCCCAACCTTTCTGGCACCAGAGACCAACTAGGCAGAAGACGATTTTTCTATGGAGAGTTGGGAGAGGATGGTTTGGGGATAATTCAAGAACATTTCATTTATTGTGCACTTTATTTCTACTATTACTACATGAGGTCTACCTCAGATCAACAGGCATTAGATCCCAGAGGCTGGCAACCTCTGGTATAAAAAGCAGCTGTTAGCTTTGTGTCTGCAGGGTCAGGGTCTGAAGTCACTGGCCCGAACCAGTCAGACTTCAAGGGTGCTCAGGACTGTCTAGGAGGGATCCTGCTAAAAAAGGTCTGGATCCAGGGCAGGGTGAAAAAAATCACCCCCTTCCATTTCCTCAGCTCTTTTCCAGCTCCTGCTTCTCCACTCCTCGGCCTTATCACAATCCTGCATTCTCCTTTGTCCAATGAGTATGAAATTAAAATAAACTTGATAGAAAGCAATTGCATAGACAAAAGGAAACCACAAAGGACAAGAGTCTACATGTGAGGGAAGCCAGGACAATCCATCTATGCCTCCAGAAGGTTAAAAAAGAGAGAGAGAGAGTGGTTTCCATGCAGCTGAGCCAGAGCCTTTAAGGACTTGCTGGCAGGGCTACCTCCTTTACCCTAACTTCCTCCAGCATCTGTTACTTGATGGACCTCCATCATGGACAGTGCTGTACCCCAGGGATGACTACGCTGCCAGTTTTCTCTGTATGGCCAAGATGGCTCTGCATGCTCAGGAGGTGTTAAACTCTTAGTATGGAGAGCCAAGCACTCCCATAATTTGGATGGATACAACAGCTATGCGACCATATGATTCTAGTATAGCATTTCCTATGCATCACTGAAAATATGGCAAAATGTCAGCATAAAGACTACAGGCTGAAGCTTAGTTCACTCCCAGCTTTCTCTTAGCAGATATAACTTGCTTCTCAGAAAGGACAGCATTGTATATTCATCCAGTCAGAATCTGTCTCTCTAAATGGTTAATTGTCATTGCCTCACATTCCTCTATAACTTTTGCTTTAGTAAATTTCTTTGGCAATTTTTGCTGCCATGAATTTTTTCCCTCACATGGATATCCTCCTTCTGTGAGGTAAGAAAGGAAAGAAACACCCTATGGAGGAGTCTCTTGCCTTCAGCTGCCTCCTCAGCTCTAGCTCTTGCCAATCTCTCTTTATGCCCTTTGCACCCTAAACTTCTAGCTGAACCCCTCAAGAACGTATAAATCAAGATTGCTGTCAAAGTTGTTTATACTGCATTACTATTTAAATCCTTCTATATACAAATCAAAATGGAATTACACTACTATTTCAATTTAACATTTCCTAATGAAGGGTTGATGGTTGTTCAGTTCAGTTCAGTCACTCAGTCATGTCCGACTCTTTGCGACCCCATGAATCGCAGCACGCCAGGCCTCCCTGTCCATCACCATCACCGGAGTTCACTCAGAGTCGTGACCATCGAGTCAGTGATGCCATCCAGCCATCTCATCCTCGGTCGTCCCCTTGTTACTTCACATGAAAACCCAACTCTGTAAGCCATTTATAATTAATTCAAGTAACTCAACTGTTGCAAGAGTTTGCCTTGGTTTTTCCATTTTGGCAATATAAGAATGCTTCACAACTTCATCATATGTTCAGTTCAGTTCAGTCGCTCAGTTGTGTCCGACTCTTTGCGACCCCATGAATCGCAGCACGCCAGGCCTCCCTGTCCATCACCAATGCCCGGAGTATATGGGTCAGCTGCAAATCTCAGAGATCCTTTAGCCATGAACGTTAAAGATTGTAGTAAAAATATGTAATGTTTTACAACAAAAATTTCTGGAGCAGTAAAGATGGTGACTATCAAAGAGGTAAAACGTAATGATGTGGTTTGATACCTCTGACCCAGTGATATGTCAAATAGTCTAAACGAGTCTTTTCATTTTTTTAGTCCTTTAAATTTTTTTAATGAGTTGTTTTCAATTTTGTACTTGAACTGAGAAACCTATTAACTCAGGAATAAGTCAGGCAAAATGTGTTAAATGTTAGCAAGTTTTTGCATGGCTCTGCTTGCGTTATTTTTTCTGATTCCAAAGTCCAACTCCCATAGTCCTTGAACAGTACTTTATACTCAACTCAGCTTTCAGTAGGATTAGGCGTAGGTGACCTTTCCTTCCTCTCTGAAGCACTTTTCTCTCTCGACTTCCCTGACCATACATTCTCCTGGATTTCTTTCAACCCCATTAGATGTTTCTTCTCAGCTTCCTTTGCTGGCTCCACCTCATTTTTTCCCACCTTGAAATTACTGGTGTTGCTCACTCAGAGCTCAATCCTACACTTTCTTTATCTCATGCATTCCTAAGGTAAACATATCCACTCCTGAGACCTTTAGGCTATTTTCTACTTGAAATCCAATACTGTATCTCTGGCTTAGACATCTTCTCTAACTCATTGTCTGCACTTGGATGTGTTACAGAAAGCTTAATGTAACATGAGAGATATAAAAAAACTAAAATTCAAGTGTTAGGTTTAGACTCAAGAACTGTCTAGAAGAGCAACATATTTCTATTTATCCTTTGCTGTAATATCTCTCCAATAGCTTTTTTTTTAATCTACTGAAGTCTATTGAAATACAATAAACTGCACATAGTTACACTGTATAAACTGATTAGTGTTGACAAATACACCATAAAGCAATCACTGCAAAGATAATATTTTATCACCCTAAAAGTTTTACCCTGTCCTTTTGTAATCCCTCCCTCTCTCCACTCTTTTTCCAGGCAACCATTGATTTACGTTCTATCACTATAAATTAGTTTACATTTCCCAGAATTCTGTATAAATGAACTAATACAGAGTATACTCTTCTGTGCTTAGATTCTTTCACTCACCATAATGATTTTTTATTGAAGCACAGTTTATTTACAATATTATATCAGTTTCAGGTGTACAACATAGTGATTCAGTATTTTTATAGACTCTACTCCAGTTAAAGTTGTTATAAAAATGGCTATATTTCCCTGTGCTATTCAACATAACCTTTTGCTTATTTTATACACAGTAGTTTCTATTTCCTAATGCCCTACCCCAACCTCACCTCTCTCTCTTTCCTTCTCCCCACTGATAACCACAATTTTGTTTTTTATGTGCCAGGCTGTGCTGAGTCACTTCAGTCGTGTTTGACTCCTTGTGACCCTATGGACTGTAGCTTGCCAGACTCCTCTGTCCATGGGATTCTCTAAGCAAGAACACTGGAGTGGGTTGTCATGCCCTCCTCCAGGAGATCTTCCTGGTGCAGGGATCGAACCCACATCTTCTGCAATGGCAGGCAGATTCCGTACCACTAGCGCCACCTGAGAAGCTCTAGTTCCCTGTATTTTCATCATCATGATTTTGAGATTCACCCGTGTTGCTGCGTGTATCACAGTTCATTCCTTTTTCTTGCTGAGTAGTCTTCCCTGGTAGCTCAGCTGGTAAAGAATCCACCTGCAATGCAGGGGACCCTGGTTTGATTCCTGGGTGAGGAAGATGCCCTGGAGAAGGGATAGGTTACCCACTCCAGTATTCTTGGGCTTCCCTGGTGACTCAGATGGTAAAGAATCCAGCTGCAATGCAGGAGACTGGGTTCAATTCCTGGGTTGGGAAGATCCCTGGAAGAGGGCATGGCAACCTACTCCAGCATTCCTGGAGAATCCCCATGGACAGAGGAGTCTGGTGGGTTACAGTCCATGGGATCGCAAAGAATGGGACACAGCTGAGCATCCAAGCACATCATACGGTATTCCCCTGTACTATATATACCACAGTTTATTTTTCCATTCTCCTGTTGTGTTCTTTTGGGTTGTTTTTATTTTTGTTTGTTATGTATAAAGCTGCTGTGATCATTTACGTATAAATCTTTGTACAAACTTAAGCTGCTACTTTTTTTTCTCTTGGGTAAACACCAAGATTGGAATGACCAGATCATACAGTAGACATATACCTACAATCTTTAAGAAACTGCTGGTTCCGATTCCAGATGGCAACATAAGAGGTTCCTGAACTCACCTCCTCCCATGGACACAATGAATCTATAGTCAAATATGGAAGAATAAGCTCTGAAAGAAATTCAGAAAGCAGCTGAGGAACTCCTAAACACTGGGTAGGCAAGAAAAACCACACAGTGAAACGAGTAGGAGACGCTGATACACAATCTTGCCGTAAACCCCAATCCTGCAGGGCATCACACAACTGAGAAGGAACTCACAACTCCCACCTTCTTCCTGAGGCGTGAAGAGCTTCGACTTCTGTATCTGGAGCCCCAACTTTTAAGACTTCCTGAGAGAAGGACATTCAAAACACTTCACTTTGAAAGTCAACAACTTGCATCCATTAGACACAGAAGACTATTAGCAAATTCAGTGACTGTTCTTAAAGGGCTCACACAGACTCACCATGGCTATCCCCACAGGACCCAACACAGAGGCAGCACACAAAGCCTCACACAGTCTTTTTGTAAAAGAGGTCTATTTGCTTATCTTAAATGCTGTAACTTTGGACTGACCTGATGGTCCAGTAGTTGAAGATCTGCCTGCCAATGCCAGGGACACAAGTTCGATCCCTGGTCTGGGACGATTCCACATGCCACAAGGCAACGAAGCCTGTGTGCCACAGCTACTAAATCTGCTCTCTGGAGCCTCTGCTCTGCAACAAAAGAAGTCATGACAGTGAGAGGCCTGCTAACACAACTAGAGAAAGCCCACGCAGCAATGCAGACCCAGTACAGCCAAAAAATTTTTTCTAATTTTTAAGAAAGCTGTAGCCTTTGTGATTTAAATTATGTCTAAGGACCCTGACTGCAATAATCTCCAAAGACCACAGAGGATGGCAGGCATTATCTTCCCCTTCTCACCCTGCCTCATTCCAGGTCACTGATATCTCCTGGAAAAGAGCTGGTGTGCAGGACTTGGAGTTCTTCTAGGAGTTTTATGGTTTCAGGTCTTACATTTAAGCCTCCACGCTTGAGTTTTCCCTCAGTCTCCAGCCCCCAAGGGATCCTTTTCCTGATTTCTCTAGCCAGAAGGACTGGTTTTTCATTAAGATTTTATCTGCCCATAGTGCCATAACAGTACCCACCATTGGTATAAAGCTGTAAGAAAGAAGCGGGGAGGGGACTCTCACCACCACACAGTGACTAATCCAAGTGTCCCCCTCCCCCAACAATCTGTCTGCTGAGATTTAGTTTTCAGAGTCCTCAAATAGAGTGGGGTTTTTTGCCTTTTTTTTTTTTTTTTGGTTCATTTGTTTGTATTTTGTTCAGTGTTTACAGTTGTATGTTATGAGTCAGGAAGATGGCTGTATTGAGAGATGATTTACTACAGGCTGGAACCAAATTCCTTGGTTTAACTTAATAGGCTGAAAACTGGGGCCATTTCTCTGCCATCCCAGTTTTTTTAATTGAAAATTCCAACAGAGACTTAGGCACATACATGTGCTTGCATGTATGGGTGTGTGTGCATGTGTGATAAGCACTTGATCTACATATGTACTAGTATAAATTTTTATCTCATAGTATAAATTCTTATCTCTAATTTCAAGGCTTAAATAAGATAATGGAAATAGAGTGCCCAGTACAGTGTCTAGTAAATTGCAAGCACAGGTAAATATTAGGTCCTTTTACTGCTACTGAGTACAAAGTACACTGATCTGCAATGACCAGTGTTTTCAAACAAAAATAACTATGATGGAAAGTTAGGTTACTTAGACATGTAATTGGCATCTAATGATCACAGACACTGTTTCTCTTTCTGTTCTTTATCATATGCTACCTTGTCATTCTCTTTTGTTTATTCTTTCTTCGTTGACAATAATCAGTTATGTCATTGGGCTGACAATGAAGTCATGCACGCCTATAGTATGAACTGAAAAAGAGCCGTTTCCATAGCTCTGGCCCATCCTAAAGACTCAAGCCAGTCCTCTGCCTGCTTTGCATCATTATCACATACAGTGGAACTGCCTGAAAGGAAACCACAAAGAAAACAACAAACTTCTAGATCCAAACTCACTTCAAAGTGAAGAAGTTCTCCACATGTAGCTGAGAATACCAAGGTGCAGCCCCTGAGTGGCACACAATATTCCATGACAATTGAGATGACTGCAACACAGTCTCCAAAACAGGGATCTGAAGGAAATGGAAGAGAGACGGAATAGGGGAAAAGTAAAGAAAGACTGAGTGAGAGAAAGAGAAACTAAAGCTTCCCTGTTTCCTAAAAGTGTAGGAAGAGTACTAGTCAAAATATAATCATTCAAATCCTTTTTAGTCTTGCAGCTGTAACAATATGACCCAGTCCCACAGAAGTCAAAGCCATTTGCCATAAATAGAGGTGTCCCATCACCCCCAGGTCATGCACAGAACAGCTTTCCTGAGGGCCCTATTTCTGATACTCTGCAAGCAAAAAAATAAAGAGTGTTTTTAAATGGAGAGTTGAAATGCAGTCTGCACAGAATTTAAACCCCTCTGATTACCCTCTAAATATAATCATATCCAGCAGCTTTTCTAGTGGCCTTGGTTAGACAAGTATGGACCCCATAACCTACCCTCCTCAGCCTATTTCATCCATTTTTTCAATAAAAGCAATTCTAAAACATCGACCAGGGGATGATCCTGTTTCCATAGATAGCTCTGCTCCATTCTAAAGCTCTAAGCCGGCTCACTGCCTGCTTTGCATCATGGTCAGACATAAGGAAACAGCCTGAATGGAAACCATGAGAAAAACAATAACCTTCTAAATCCAATCTCACTTCAAAATGAAGAAGTTCCCCATATGCAACCAACTACAGAGCTGACATCTTTTCATGCAGCTCAGTTTTCCAGTCGGGCCAAATGTTTGGAGCTTCCAGACTATGGGCCCATAGGAGCAGACCTCTAAAAGAATCATTTTGGGGATAACAGGGTCTATTTTGGTCTGTAATCAATCAGAAACTGGAGGAAAGCAGGCCTATGTGATGACTGATTGCCAAGTGTCATAGAGCAGGCCCACAGCAACTATAAGTTCATATAAATGTGATCCTCACTCTGATGTCATAAAGGTGAAATGTAACTAAAGACAGAATAGAGAAGGATGTTCAGAGCATATATGCAAGTATTTTTTAAAGGAAGTAAATTACACTACTGAAGCATTTTGGTGGCTTTTACTTCATTTTGTTGCAAGTTAGTCAAAGAAAAAGAAAATTTAAGAAAGTTTAAAAAAACACCTTCTTGGAAATTTTTATTATTCCTGGATAGCATTGTAGAAAAATCATGCTTGGAATATCACATTTAGTCACTGCTCTGCTCAAGCACTCTGCCAAGTATGTTTACAGTAACTTCTTTCAGTTTCACAAACACTGTGAAGTTAATCTCCATTTTAGAGATGAGAAAACTGAGAATAGAGATAGTAAGTGACTTGATCAAAGTCACAAAGCAAATGAGCAGTAGAACCAGGATTCTAACTGGATCTCTCTGACTGCAAACATCCTTACATTTCTACTGTGGCTAATGTAGAAACAGCTGAATGCTGGCCCTGGTTATTCATTCACTAACTCACTGACTGACCATGGACAAGTTCCCCTATTTCTCTGGGACTTGTTTTCCTCATATGAAAATGGTGGCTCCCAAGGCTCCCTTCTGTACTACCTCATATGCCCCCACTGCACGGGACTTCCCAACCCTTCCACTACCAAGGGCCTTCTCATCGTTCTTATATTTTTCCTCTTGGAAGACATCTTTAGAATGATGAATCTATCCAAATTTGTATCTCTCAAGGAATAACGGATTTATTTTTCCCATTGTAATTAATAATTTTTTTTAAATGCTATGTATCGGTTAGGGTCCAGTGAGGAAAATAGAAACCAGGAGGTATTCTAAAACAGAGAAGATCCAACAGGAGGCATTTATTGCACAGATGATAGGAGAGCTAAAGGAGAACCCAGGAAATGGTGAGATGACCCAGAACAGAGAAAGAGCAGGAAGCCACTGCCATTCTACGGTTGACGAAACAATGAGAGGGGATGTTGTTGTTAAGAGTCCAAAGCTGTGACCATTTGGCAGCAACCAGAACCACCCGGTGAGATGGAACTATAGACAGAGGGACTGTCCAGTGGAAGCTAGAGCCACTAAGAAAACACAACCCACAAAGGAGGCAAAGCCCAAGGCAGAACAGAAAGGAAAGATCCCTGGTTTCACCCCCTCTTCCACCCTCCAGACTTTCTCTGATGTCTCCCATTAGCTGAACCTAGGGGATTCCCTGGTAGCTCAGTTGGTAAAGAATCTGCCTGCAATGCAAGAGATCCTGGTTCAATCCCTGGGTTGGGAAGATCCCCTGGAGAAGGGAAAGGCTACCCACTCCAGTGTTCTGGCCTGGAGATTTCCGACTGTACAGTCAATGGGGTTGCAAAGAGTTGGACACCACTGAGTGACTTTCACTTTCGCTTCACTCATAAAGTAACTTTGCAAGTAAACCTGGGAACTACAATTCCCTTTGATAGAGCAGAGCAAGCAAAGGTGGACAATGAATTTGAATGAAAGCAGGTAAATAGTCTACATCACCCCCCATTTAACTGGTAATCAGAGCTTCTGATCAGTATTTAACAACAAAGTAACCCAAGGGACTAGATAGAACTCTGGCCAAAAGCAAAGCAACTTAACATCTTATTTAGCCCACGGCGCATTGCCTCAGATTAAATGTACTCTCTCCGTTTGGCTCCCTAAAATAGTTTTGATATCTTTTGGAAACCTCACATGACCAGGGACAGCAGTTTGGGAATCATAATTTGCATTTCACCAGAACGTGATTCTTATAAAATGGTGAGATCTAGACTCAAAAAACAGTGAAAGGGGAAACTGCCTCCTATATCTAACTCTGCCTGAAGTGACCCTCAGGAAATGACTTCCTTTTCTTTGCATCTCAAATTTCCAGTTTACAAATGAGTAGTCAAAAATTACTACTAATCTCTAGAATTACAAATCATTATGAAATCATTATTAATTAATCTCCAGTTACTAAATGAAATTATGTAGCAGAGCTCTAAATTTACTCACACCACACCCAGAAAACGTACCATACTTCTGTGTCTAAAATGTACTTTTTATGCATTTTAACATCCTAAAATTGAGATGCCATTCCATAACCTGCCATGGCTTTCCTGGTGGCTCAGACACTAAAGAATCAGCCTGTAATGAAGGAGACCCAGGTTTGAACCCTGGGTCGGGAAGATCCACTGGAAAAGGGAATCAGTTCAGTTCAGTCGCTCGTGTCCGACTCTTTGCGACCCCATGGACTGCAACACGCCATGGACTGCAGGGTGGAAAAGGGAATGGCTACCCACTATTCTTGCCTGGAGAATTCCATGGACAGAGAAGACTGGCGGGCTACAGTCTGTGGGGTCACAAAGAGTCAGACATGACTGAGAAACCAACATTTTCACTTTCTCATAGTGAAAAAGTGACTGCCACAGTAGCTGTTGATGGTCAGTTTTATGTATCAACTTGGCTAGGCTACAACCATCAGGTATTCATTCAAACACTAATCTAGGTGTTACTATAAGGTGTTTTATAGATGTGATTAAATAATCAGTTGACTTTTTTGTAAACTTTTTAAAAAATAAATTCATTTGTATCTTTTAAACTTTTTATTTTATATTGGAATATAGTTGATTAACAATGCTGTGTTAGTTTCAGGTGCATAATAAAGTGACTCAGTTATATATATATATAACACATATATATATATGTATATAGATATACACACATGTATCTATTCTTTTTCAAATTCCTTGCTGAAACTCCAATACTTTGGCTACCTGATGCGAAGAGCTGACTCATTTGAAAAGACTCTGATGCTGGGAGGGATTGGGGGCAGGAGGAGAAGGGGACGACAGAGGATGAGATGGCTGGATGGCATCACCGACTCGATGGATGTGAGTCTGAGTGAACCCCGGGGGTTGGTGATGGACAGGGAGGCCTGGCGTGCTGCGATTCATGGGGTTGCAAAGAGACTGAGCGACTGAACTGAACTGAACTGAACTGAACCTGTGCTCTACAGCAGGTCCTTGTTGGCTATCCAGTTTTAATATAGCAGTGTGTACGTATCAATTCCAAACTCTCTATCTTTTCCCCCAGCCCTTCTCCCTGATAACCGTAAGTTCGTTCTCTAAGACTGTGAACCAGTTTCTGTTTTGTAAAAATAAAATTAGAATATTCTTTAACACCATAAACAAAAAATAAGCTCAAAATGAATTAAAGACCTAAATGTGAGGCTACATATCATAAAACTCTTAGAGGAAAACATAGGGAGAACACTCTTTGACATAAATCATAGCAGTATCTTTTTTGATCTGTCTCCCAGAGTAATGGAAATAAAAATAAACAAATGGGGCTCAATTAAACTCAAAAGCTTTTACACAGCAAAGGAAACCATAATCAAAATGAAAAGACAACCCACAGCATGGGAGAAAATATTTGCAAACGATGTGACTGAAAAGGGATTAGTCTCCAAAATTTACAAACAGCTCATGTGGCTCAATATTATCAAAACAAACAACCCAATCAAAAAATGGGCAGAAGGTCTAAATAGACACTTCTCCAAAGAAGACATACAGATGGCCAAGAGGCACATGAAAAGATGTTCAACATCGCTAATTATCAAAGAAATGCAAATCAAAACTACATTGAGATATCATCCACACCAGTCAGAATGGCTGTCATCAAAAAAATCCATAAACCATAAATGCAGGAGAGTGTGTGGAGAGAAGGGAACCCTCCTATACTGTTGGTGGGACTATAAATTGGTTCAGCCACTATGGAAAACATCATGGAGATTTCTTAGAAAACTAAAAATAGAGCTGCCATATGACCCTGCAATTTCACACTGTTTACAATACCCAAGACATGGAGGCAACCTGAATGTCCAACAACAGAGGAATGGATAAAAAAGATGAGATAAATAAATAAATATATATATATATATAATGGAATATTATTTGGGCATTAAAAAAGAATGAAATAATGCCATTTGCAGCAACATGGATGGATGTAGAGACTGTCATATGAGTAAAGTAAGACAAAGAAAGTGAAATATTGTATGATATCACTTATTTGTGGAATCTAAAGAAATGATACAAATGAACTTATTTATAAAATCAGTTGACTTTAAGTAAAGATTATCCTAGATAATCTGGGTGGGACTGATTCACTCTCTTAACAATATCTCCTTCTAGTTCTGTTTCTCCAGTTGAATGCTTACTGATAAAATAGCTTTATTTCTTTTTTATAATTCATAAAATAATGGTTCTTCTATTAATCAATAGCTTTGATAAAATATAGGAATTCCTACTTTCTTTCCATAACCCATATGATCATCCTCATAAGCCCCTAACCTCTAAGTCTGGGAAAAAAATTAAAGGACTTCCCAACTGGCAAACTTGACCTGATGCAACAGTTACTGCAGTTCCTTTAATAACTGCTTAATCTATTTGGGTGGAATCTCCTCTCCTTCCTCATTCTCCAACCCAAGATGATGGCTGGTTTATATATGATGATGTGATAGAGAAGGAGAGGGGATCCTCAGTGCCATATGAGGTCATCTGGATTCTAAAGAGTGGCTGGACTAAGCTTCTCCATGAACTAGTGATCACAGAAGTACAAACGATTCTGCCTGGTCACGTGAGGTCACATGCTGGCACTCACTGCTAGAGCCCATGACTTAAGGGATTTATCCTCTTCTTTAAGTTCCCACCAAATATGAACCCCTGTCCCCTATTAGGGCCTCTGTTAGTTCACCAGGACCCTCAGCATCTCTACCTCCTCTCCCTGGGCATAAAGTAACTCAAAAGGCCCAGGGGATCCAGAATGAAGGCTTAGTTCTCAACACCACTTGCATTTATTCATATGACACACTGGCCACTGTACCAGCCCCACACCTGCAACCTTCCTGCAGGGCTCAGCCTTCAGTAGACTAGTCCAAAGGAGCAAAGGTTTCTTTGGATCCCTATTCCAATACGAATGACACTTTCTAAAGCCCCTCCCCTTTCCTATCCTGTATTAGACCCTTAAAGAAGAGAAACAAAGATCTTGACAACTGACTTCTTATTCCCACAATCCTCCCAGTCTTGAAGAGCAAACTTGTGTGTTGCTCTCTACTTCATATCTTCCTTCTACTCAAGGACAGCAAGGTCCCAGGATCAACCTACAGAGGCAGCACAGGAATCTTCTAAACACTTCGGGAAGAAACAAAATGATCTGAGTCCTCCAAATCATATTCTCGATAAGCTCCAGATATTTAGAAAAGCTTCTTTCACTGGTCGACTGAGTTTATCTCAATAAGTAGTGCATGTGCGTGTGTTAGGTCACTGCAGAAAGTGAAAGTCACTCAGTCATGTTCGACTCTTTGCGACCCCATGGACTGTACAGTCCATGGAATTCTCCAGGCCAGAAGACTGGAGTACTGGGCAGCCATTCCCTTCTCCAGGGGATCTTCCCAACCCAGGTCTCCTGCACTGCAGGCGGATTCTTTACCAGCTGAGCCACAAGGGAAGCCCAGGTCACTGCAGGAAACCCCCCAAATATCATGATTTGTAAAAGATGGAAATACACCTGGAAAAAATTTTCATATATCATCTACATTACAAATGCTTTTGTCACCATTAGGATCAAGAGTCTACATGCCACAAATGAACACAATACCCATAAATCCATTAAGCAAATCCATTAGATCCAAAAGACTTGGATTGGCTGAGTGAGTTTTACTGAGTCAATAATGGGTAACACACAGAGCAGCAAATCCAGGTCTTGCCACTTAAACATCCGAGCTCTGCCACCTCCTCTGCAAAACCCTTTACTGCAAAGTGAAAATGCTTTATAAATTTCACAGTGCTATGTGCATACAAGGTATTAGTATTACTCTTTTTGAAAGCACTAAAATTCTTGTTTCACTAGTTTTTAAAATTATATTACTCAGACTAAGTTCTTAAGTACTACTGGTCTATAGCCAATTTTCCCAGCTAAAGAGATCCATGGTCTCATTATGCTGTAACATAAGGTATTAGAGCAGCACTATTGTTATTGTTCATAGAGTCCAAGCAATGGTTTTTCCAGTAGTCATGTACGGATGTGAGAGTTAGACCGTAAAGAAGGCTGAGCGCTGAAGAATTGATGCTTTCAAACTGTAGTGTTGGAGAAAATTCTTGAGAGTCCCTTGGACAGCAAGGAGATCAAACCAGTCAATCCTAAAAGAAATCAACCCTGAATATTCATGGGAAGGGCTGGTGCTAAAGCTGAAATTCCAATACTCTGGCCACCTGATGCAAACAGTCAACTCATTGGAAAAGACCCTGATGCTGGGAAAGATTGAGGGCAGGAAGAGAATGGGGGCAACAGAGGACTAGATGGTTGGATAGCAACATTGACTCAATGAACATGAGTTTGAGCAAACTCTGGGAGACAGTGAAGGACACGGAAGCCTGGTGTGCTGTAGTGCATGGGGTCGCAGAGTCAGACACAACAGAGCAACTGAACAACAATATTGTTATTGTTACTATTAGTACTAGTATCTAAATGAAATATGTTTCTTGTTTCAGCTAGGCATCTTGATATTTCTTCTTCCTTTTTCTGTTTATTTCCTAATAATATGAGAAGGATTGAACATATTTTTTTAACCAAATTTTATGCAGTGTAATAGGACAATAATTATATCTAATTTCTTCAGTTTGCCATTTGAATCAAAATGTGTATTGCCTCATTTTTCAAACACTGCCGATATTCTACGGTTTTCAAGAATTTCAGCAAAATCTGGCACATACAAAGAAATTACAGAAATTCAGATTGTCCTCAATGTTGACTGTAGGTTACAGGACACCTAGTGGCTTGTAGTATTAGGAGAAGTCATATACTTCCTGAACTTGATGATGCTGACAAAGCCCAGAAGAGTTGGCTGATAAGAGCAAAAGCTGCCTCCAGTCAAACAAAAGTGGCGCCTGTGTCACTGCAACTCTTAAGAGCAAACAAATCCTAGACTCAAAATTAAATTCGTCTGCATTCTCTGAACAACCATCATCAGCTATACTTCACGTGTGCTTTTAAAAAAATTTTGCTTTGTAATGTTAGCTCACACCACACTCACAAGGGCTGGGAGCTGCCTTTCTGAATCTAAGATAGAGCCCTTTGCTACGACTGCTAAGGACTGTGGTTGTGAAATGCTCAGGCCTGTCTAACACCACCTTTTATCTTATTTTGCATCCAGGGTGGTTACTGTAACTAACTGTGGCTTGGAGCACCCCACCACCACCCGCTCATCACAGCAGGTGGGTTTAATTACTTTTCTGACCAACTAGGTAGAGAAATACTTCATTTGGGTTCTCTGTAGAGTGCTTTATTTGGTAATTGGTCCTAGAATAGAGGAGGAAAAAAATATTTTTTGGCAGGAGCCAGGACCTCCAGACAGAATTTCTAGGAGTCCTATGTTTAAATAAAGAGGGTGCCAGCATGGCCTTGATGAAGCTTATTTTGACCATGCCAGCAGTCAGTGGCTCCAGGGGCCTGCATGGGGATGTTTGTTAGTCTGTTAAATTGTCATCTTCGAGGACAGTTGATTTTGGGAGATGACAAAAGGTCATACGGAGCCAAGTCCACGAAAGTAGAATTTTGGGGTTAAAAAATAAAAGCTTCACTGAAAATAGAACATTCTCCTGTGTGGTTCACTCACTGGATTTAAAAACCATTCAAAGGCAGAAGTTTAAAAAATGTATCCGAGCACTAAACTCAGAGTAGGCAATCGAAAAATATTTTATTGTCCTAGTAACTCAAAAAATGAGACCTCATCAGACTAAGTACATAATCTTGCAAGGTTATTGATTTAAAGGGCAATACTGATTTGAACAGATAAATTCTGGAAATTTTAGTTTTTAAAAAAGTTTGATGATTTTACAATTTCATTGTCTCCATGCCCAAAGGAAAATAAAAACTCTTAGAAAGTACTTTCTAGACCTTCAGACATGGGCACTGTCTCATCCCGCTTTTGGTCTACACATATTATCAATAGTTGGTCACCTGGGGAGCATCATTCAGAAGACCAGATCATAAAAAGACTTAGCAACCATATGAGAAGGACAACCCTAAAGGATTTCATTACCAACTTTGGATTACCATTATCAACTTTGATTAAAAGTTCCATAGGTGTTGGCAAAGTGTCATGGTTACCAAAAAAGTCAATGCAATCTCAGGCTTCAGGAATCAAAATACAGTGTTTAGCTTAATGTTTTCCAGGGGCCTGCTCAAATTTGTACTGATAAGGGAGCCTGGAGTGACCTGATCACTTCCAGAAAAACTGAAGAACAACAGAATAAAGCGACAGGCATGATGAGGGGCCATAGAATCCTAAAAAAAATGAACAATTGCCAGGTTTAAGGAAACTTCACCTGGAGAGGAGAAGTGCTGTGGGACACTCGATGATCCACCTCTATCTACAAAGACTTATTGCATCTTCCTCTTCATCAAGAGGAGGAATTAGGACTGTAGACAGGAGTTCTAGGAAAGTAGACGTGGATTAGTATAGAACTTTATGAAAATTAAAATGGTCCCAAAATAATGAGCTGCTGCCTAATGAGATAAAAAGGGGCCATTATCAAGAGGTGTTTAGGTAGAAAAGACATGACTATTTGTCAAAAATATTATAAAAGGATTTTTGCACCACAAATGAACAGATGACTGACCGGGAAGACATCTGAAGAACTTTCCCAATTCTCATAGCTCTTAATTCTAAGTATTATCTGTGATCCCTACTGCATATGCTATATGTATGTATATACTTTACATGGGCAGTGGATTTCTCTAAACTCATTAAAAATACTGTGACCTTACCACTGAGAGGAAAAAATAATCTGTTACTCATTTCCTGACATAACTGCTATTAACCACTTATCATTATGAAACTTTCTTGCATTTTTTCAGTTCAATCTTACTACTAGCTAGGAAGTCTAACTGAAATACTTGCTAACTTGAGTGCTTAATAGTCAGAAGTGGCTGGCAAACACTTACTAAGCACATTTACATGTATCCATTGCATTCAACACCTGCAAGAATGATAAGGCACAGTCTCTTCCCATAAGGTTTCTACAGTAGAAAAGATCAAATTACATCTGAACAAAAAATTTAATATATTCAGTAGCGACCAAGAAGCCACAGAACCTATAGAAGGAGCCCATGGTTTAAGGGAAGACTTTCTGGAGAGAATGATGGCTTGTCCAGTAAAAGTGAGCCACGCAGATGAAAATGGGAAGGGTACGCCAGAGACGGATTGCCGTGAAATGCAGAGCAGCACAACGTGAGAGGATCACTGGTGTGTGAAAGGTCAAATGTAAAGCAGAGTGGGGCAGGAAATCAGGCTGTGGAGACAACGAGAAGGAATGCACAAAGCGTTCATATCCTATTACTTAGGAGCTTGGAGACCAGCCACAGCAGGACCATAACCATGGCGGCAACATGGTGAGATCTGCATGTGAGGTACAACAGCCGTGGGGTCGCTGAGAGTCGGACACAACTGAGCGACTTCACTTTCACTTTTCACTTTCATGCATTAAAGGAGGAAATGGCAACCCACTCCAGGGTTCTCGCCTGGAGAATCCCAGGGACGGGGAGCCTGGTGGGCTGTCGTCTCTGGGGTCGCACAGAGTCGGACACGACTGAAGCGACTTAGCAGCAGCAGCAGCAGTCCAGCTATAATGACAAAGAAAGCAAACTTAAAATGTGTAAATAAGAAAACTCATTTGAAAGATGATTTATTCACACATAGTGTTGAAGGTTAAATTTTGAAATCCCACTGGATTAAATCCTAGGTTAAATATAGTTAACACCCTAGGTTAAACCCACACAAAAGCACAGATACAATACAACACAGCGGTGGTAAAAGCAACTGCTCACATCGCTCTTTCTATGATCCACCTCTCCTTCTACTTCCCACTCCCAGGAACAGGAGAGTCAACCAAGCATAGCTCTTTCTTATTGAGCTTTTTCAGAAATACATCTGAATACACCATTCATCATCATCTTTGTCCTAATAAGCTGAAAAGCAGAAATATAAACCTGCCCTTAAAGAAATAAATGTGGGAGATCTTTCTTTTTTTATTACTGATGAAAAGTCACCTATAGCTTTTTTTCATATCACCCTGGACTGGTGTAAAGGAGAAACCTGAAATCCAAGTTACATTCAGAGATGACTGTTCTCACCACTGATCATTCTTTTGAGAACAGAACAAGAAAATGATGATCTTTACAAACCTTAAAGTTCATCTCTGGGAGTCTCTGAGAGCAACCTGGCTTTACCTGGTGAGGTGCCCCAGCTGACATGGGACAAATAACATTCCTGATCTGCTCTTATTTCTTCAAAATGAATACCTCCTGTTCAGTGTACACACCACAACTCTTTTATCCTCCTGTCTCCATACTTGAATATCCAGTATTGGTGGCAGAGAGTCCCTTTTCCAGCACCTCTTATAATACAGGTGCAAGATATGCAGATGACACCACCCTTATGGCAGAAAGTGAAGAGGAGCTAAAAAGCCTCTTGAGGAAAGTGAAAGAGGAGAGTGAAAAAGTTGGCTTAAAGCTCAACATTCAGAAAACGAAGATCATGGCATCTGGTCCCATCACTTCATGGGAAATAGATGGGGAAACAGTGGAAACAGTGTCAGACTTTATTTTTTGGTGCTCCAAAATCACTGCAGATGGTGATTGCAGCCATGAAATTAAAAGATGCTTACTCCTTGGAAGGAAAGTTATGACCAACCTAGACAGCATATTCAAAAGCAGAGACATTACTTTGCCGACTAAGGTCTGTCTAGTCAAGGCTATGGTTTTTCCAGTGGTCATCTATGGATGTGAGAGTTGGACTGTGAAGAAAGCTGAGCACCAAAGAATTGATGCTTTTGAACTGTGGTGTTGGAAAAGACTCTTGGAGTCCCTTGGACTGCAAGGAGATCCAACCAGTCCATTCTGAAGGAGATCAGCCCTGGGATTTCTTTGGAGGGAATGATGCTGAAGCTAAAACTCCAGTACTTTGGCCACCTCGTGTGAAGAGTTGACTCATTGGAAAAGACTCTGATGCTGGGAGGGATTGGGGGCAGGAGGAGAAGGAGACGACAGAGGATGAGATGGCTGGATGGCATCACGGACTCGATGGACGTGAGTCTGAGTGTACTCCGGGAGTTGGTGATGGACAGGGAGGCCTGGTGTGCTGCGATTCATGGGGTCGCAAAGAGTCGGACACGACTGAGCAACTGAACTGAACTGAACTGAATCTCCCATTTAAGTAAAGGAATGTTAACAGTAACATTCTAACAGTTTGGTTTAGCGTAGCTCAGTCTCACCATCCACACTGCATTTTTCAAATGTGTGAATAAAACTATTTCTTTTTTCAAAAACAAAAACTAACTTCTACTTCCTTATAACTCTAAAACAAAGCCACAAAAAAAAACTAAACAGGAAAAAAAATTCAGCAGCTTGGAGGGCTGGAGTTTTGCAACAATCTGCAAACGCTTCATGCATCTCACCAAGATGTCTCACGGTCAAAAGTGGTCAAGAAGAAAACCATTATATGGCCATCAGGTAAGGAAAGATGCTTCTTCCTTTTTTTAATCTCTAATCCCCAAATTCTGTTATTTTCCACAGAAAAGTTTAATAACATGGAGCTATGGGAAGTCCTAGAATTTTGCTACTCTATTTATCCAACCTAAAGAAGGGAAGGAACAGGGGTCCTGAAATGGAGAAGCTAGGGAAAAGGTTAGCTCGAAACAGTGTAGGAAAAACCAGTGGACACGGTGAGTGATCCTTTCTGGGTGAATGACCCCAGTGAATCTAGGATCCCTCATGGCCCCTGATTGTGTACAGCTGTTGTTGGCAATGCCTGGGTTTCTATGATTTGTGCTTTTACTTACCTTTCCTTGGTTCCGCCCTGCCTTCTCCAGAAAATTGGAAGGGTGGGTTTTGTAACTTCAACTTCCTCTGAAACTACAAACAACTAATAAAGTGCTCGCCACATATGGGGCACATGAACAAGGCCAACTGTCTTGACGACAAAGTGACCTAAAGCAGAACTTGCCACTGAACGTGGAAATTCCCTGGAGGAGGACCAATCTGAGGCTCCATCCACGGAGTTCAAGTCTGATGCCTTCTGAAGACATGTATACTTTCACTGAGAATGAATACCATCCCCCTGTGAACAACGGATTTCACAGTTCACTGAAACAGTGAACAATGAATTATAGCTAACGTTTTAAAACTTTACCAAAACTTGAAACTTACATGGTAAGTCATTTAGGTCTCAATACAAAAGTCACTTCCTCAGAGAGGCCTGTTCAAACTACCAAGCTAAAGCCAAGTTTAATGGCTCTACCTTATAATCCAATTTTTAACCTTCTGCTTAGTACTTATCTGTACCTGAAATTATCACACTTACTTATGGTTTACTAGCTTAACACATATTCATTTACCAGCTTACTGTCTATCTCCACTCACTAGAATGTACAAGATCAGGAATGCTATCCTTCTCTGCTTTATCCCCAGCCTCTAGAACAGGGTCCCGAATATAGTATGTACTGATTAATCTTTGTTAAATCTCAAATATCAGTTATACCTCTTCCTGTCTGGTGTATAAGCTTGCTCTGGATGAGGTTTTTAAAATTTAGAGAACACATAGACATTAAAATTAAATAGAGATTGGAGAGCACTTGGGACATGAGCACAGTAAAACAAATAGTTCCATTAGATGAGTGCTTGAGTGAAATCGTTTTCTTAGAAAATACCCATTAATCATTTTAAAAGATAGTTTATGGTAAAATATGCAGCTAAAAAATAAATGTGAAGTAGTTTTTCGAGAGCTGCTGGCATGAAGAACAGATTCCTAGGCTATCGGAAACAGGTACATCATGCAGCAGGACACTTAACCCTTGACTAGGACTAGACATGATCTGTGGTGCCCAGCGCAGAATAAAAATCCAGAGTGACATGTTCAAAAAGAATTAAGAACTTAAACATGGCAACAGCAGAGCCGTAAAACGAATTCAGGGCCCTTCCGAATGTGGGGCCCCGTGTCCCCTGCCCATGACCTGCTCCTTCTTCATCCACAGTAATAAAATGGGCCAAGCAAGGTAGTAGAGACACTACTCAGAATGGTAGCTTTTTGAAGTTGTGTGTAACTGGAGACCAGAGACTTCTTGGCTCATCACTGACATATGTGTGGATGTGTGGAGTGTGTGTGTGTGTGTGTGAGAGAGAGAGTTGCACTCATGCAAGCACATACTGCCATTCCATTACCTAGTAGTAAGCAACTGTCACCAGAGAGTGAGAATCTGGTCAGGAAGAAGGACTCGCAGAGAACACGATGTGTCTATGCACAGAGGAGGGGAGACTGGGAGAAACCAGGGAAACCAACCAACCTCCAGCAGCAAAAAGATGTGTCATGGAAAAAGGGGAAGTTGCCCCAAACTGGAATAAAGTAATTATGGTCTACTCTCTAATTTTCCCCAAAGCCACTTTTGCTCACTTCCAACGTCACAGGAGCCAATATATTTATTTCCCTTGAGATTTTTTTAATTGGAGGATAACTGCTTTACAACGTTGTGTTGGTATGAATCAGCATAAGTGTACATACATACCTCCCTCTTGGGCCTCCCTCCCGCCCCTCAGCCCACCCTGCTAGTTCATCACAGAGCACCGAGCTGAGATCCCTGTGTTATACAGCAGCTTCCCACGAGCGATCTGTTTTACACATGGTAGTGGATATATCCCAACATTACTCTCTCAGTTCGCCCCACCCTCTCCTTCCCCTGCTTTGTCCACAAGTTCATTCTCTATGTCTGTGTCTCTATTTCTGCCCTGAAAATAGGTTCATAAGTACCATTTTTCTAGATCTGAGTCTTATTTATGCTATAAAACGTACCAAGTGATGGTTAAAGGGGACATCAGGCCCAGCAGTGTGATGCTGGTAGATGCTTTTTAAGAAAACAACATTGTCCTTCACCTCCCTCACTCCAGCTCCCCCTGCTCATGCCCCACAGATCTCGTCTGGAAAACTGGAGTGAGTCTGTGAGGGTCTCCAGCTAGGGCCCTGCTGCAGGTGGGTGGCAGGGGTTGGGGATACTTCTCCTGGCTCCCACCTGCTGGTCAGGGCCTTGAAGAATTTGCCTTGCCTTGAGTTCTACCAGGACCTATTCAGTGCTCAGACTCTGCTCTGAGCATGTGTAAAGGGGAGAAGTCAGCCCTTCCAGATCTTTCTCTTAAGTTATTTTATCATGGACTAGTGTGTGTTCTTTAAAAAAAAAAAAGAAAGAAAGAAAGAAAAGGATCTTTCCTACCAGGAAAAATAATTATAGTTCAGAACAAGATAGCTGAGCTTTTCAAGGGCCTACATATACCAATTTTAAGACCCATCTCTGACCAAGCAGCTTCAACCTTGTAGAACCTCTACCAGGGCAAGGAGGGGCTCCAGGGCCCCCTTGGGAGTTTTGGTTGATCCTATGCTGGGGGATCAAAGAATGTTCAAACTGCACTCATCTCAGTCTCACATGCTGCTGCTGCTGCTGCTGCTAAGTCGCTTCAGTCGTGTCAGACTCTGTGCGACCCCAGAGATGGCAGCACACCAGGCTCCCCCGTCCCTGGGATTCTCCAGGCAAGAACACTGAAGCGGGTTGCCATTTCCTTCTCCAATGCATGAAAGTGAAAAGTGAAAGTGAAGTTGCTCAGTCGTGTCCAACTCTTAGCGACCCCATGGACGGGGGAGTGGCCCACCAGGGGGAGCGGCCCACCAGGCTCCTCCGTCCCTGGGATTTTCCAGGCAAGAGTGCTGGAGTGGGGTGCCATTGCCTTCTCCCATCTCACATGCTAGTAATGCTCAAAATTCTCCAAGCCAGGCTTCAACAGTACATGAACCTTGAACTTCCAGATGTTCAAGCTAGTTTTAAAAAAGGAAGAAGAACCAGAGATCAAATTGCCAACATCCATCGCATCATCAAAAAAGCAAGAGAGTTCCAGAAAAACATCTATTTCTGCTTTATTGACTATGCCAAAGCCTTTGACTGTGTGGACCACAACAAACTGTGGAAAATTCTTCAAGAGATGGGAATATCAGACCACCTCATCTGCCTCCTGAGAAATCTGTATACAGGTCAAGAAGCAACAGTTAGAATGGGACATGGAACAACAGACTTGTTCCAAATCCAGAAAGGAGTATGTCAAGGCTGTATATTGTAACCCTGCTTATTTAACTTATATGCAGAGAACATCATGAGAAATGCCAGACTGGATGAAGCACAAGCTGGAATCAAGATTGCCGGAAGAAATACTAATAACTTCAGCTATGCAGATAACACCACCCTTATGGCAAAAAGCAAAGAAGAACTAAAGAGCTTCTTGATGAAAGTGAAAGAGGAGAGTGAAAAAGTTGGCTTAAAACTCAACATTCAGAAAACTGAATCATGGCATCTGGTCCCATCACTTCATGGCAAATAGATGGGGAAACAGTGGAAACAGTGAGAGACTTTACTTCAGGGGGTTCCAAAATCACTGTAGATGGTAATGGCAGCCATGAAATTAAAAGATGCTTACTCCTTGGAAGAAAAGTTATGACCAACCTAAACAGCATATTAAAAAGCAGAGACAATACTTTGCCAACAAAGGTCAGTCTACTCAAAGCTACGATTTTTCCAGTAGTCATGTATGGATGTGAGAGTTGGACATAAAGAAAGCTGAGCGCCAAAGAATTGATGCTTTTGAACTGTGGTGTTGGAGGAGACTCGTGAGAGTCCCCTGGACTGCAAGGAGATCCAACCAGTTCATCCTAAAGGAAATCAGTCCTGAATATTCATTCACTGGAAGGACTGATGCTGAAGCTGAAACTCCAATACTTTGGCCATCTGATGTGAAGAACTGACTCATCTGAAAAGACCCTGATGCTGGAAAGATTGGGGGTGGGAGGAGAAGGGGACAACAGAGGATGAGATGGTTGGATGGCATCACCGACTCAATGTACAGGAGTTTGAGCAAGCTCCAGGAGTTGGTGATAGACAAGGAAGCCTGGCATGCTTCAGTCCATAAGGTTGTAAAGAGTCAGACACAACTGACCAACTGAACTGAGCTAAACTGAACTGATGCTGAGGGGGTTGGGGGAAGAAGCACAGTTTTGGACTTTCAGGTCATAGAAATCAAAATCACCCCAACCCAATGAGTACACAGAAATTTTAGGGCCAGAGAGGAAGTGGAATCTCTATAAGCATATAATTGAATGATACAGTTCAGTAGAATAGATTCACACCTAGCTATAAACAAGCATAATCCAAGTGTTAATTAATCACTTGTTATCAACCTGGAAGAATGTCTCTAACAGAGCACTACAGGCCTCTGTCCTTAAATCTGTTCTTTGATTTACAGGAAAAGTTAGCAAGCCATTTATCAGATCTACAGATGACCCAGAAATGAGCAGAATAACTAATATGTTAAAATACAGAATCAATATTCAATTGTATCACAACTAGTGAAATGTAAAGCTAAAACAAAGACTTACTGTAAAGACCCTTTCAGTTCCTAAAAAGTAAATTTCAAAATTGAAGAATATTACCAGAAGTTCAGTTTGAATAATCTGAAAATTCTAACTAACCAGAAGTTTTTTCAAATGCAGTTAATATGACATGCCTACTCTAAAAAAGTAGGGGTGGGGAGATTCTGAGACTGCATTAATAAATAAATTCACAAAAGCCCAGATCACAAGATAAAATAATCCCACTCTGTCTTCATTGAGCATATCCTCAAGCAGGTTGCAATACTCATTTTGTGCAATGGTATGATTTTAAAGAACGTAACAACACTTACATATGGCCCACCACTACAAGGCTTATAGTGCAAAGCCAGAACGAAGACCCAGTTATACCTAGACCACCAATTTTCCCCACTATATTATACCTCTTGCAAGCCACATTTGGTATTATCCTATGTAGGGTTGGGCTAACCTGGTGCCTCAGTGGTAAAGAACTTACCTGCCAATGCAGGAGTGCCAGAGACACAGGTTCGATTCCTGGGTTGGGAAGATCCCCTGGAAAAGGAAATGGCAACTTATCCCATATTCTTGCCTGGGAAATTTCATGGACAGAGAAGCCTGGTGGGCTACAGTCCATGGGGTCACAAAAGAGTCAGGCATGACTGAAGCAACTGAGTTGTTGTTGTATCTAGGATTAGAATGTGTTCAAGAACATAATTTGTATTCACAAATTTTCTCCAGCAATTTGACCCATATAGAAAAGAATGGCTTTGGAGAATCCAAATAGGATTTAAGAATGCAGTAAATGGCAACCCACTCCAGTATTCTTGCCTGGAAAATCCCATGGATGGCGGAATGTGATAGGCTACAGTCCGTGGGGTCACAAAGAGTCGGACATGACTGAGCGACTTCACTTTCACTTTCAACTTATGTAATACTCATATAATCAGTTTGCAAGGCATTTATAGAATTCAACCATGTGCTTGGCATCATGGGGTGGGGCCTGGGGGTGCTGACACTACTTAATAAGACCACTCTTCCCGCTCTTGTCATTCACAGTTCGATGAGGAGACAACAGTGTTGATCATTGAATTCTTATTATCTGTCATAACATATCAGTAGTTGTAACCAGAAGGTACCTACTATGGTCTGAATGTCTGTGTTCCCACCCCCAAAATTCTTATGTTGACAACCTAATACCCATGGTGACAGTATTAGGAGGTGAGACCTTGGGGAGGTGATTGCATTGGGCATAGGGATTGGGGGGAGACCTCACAACTGGGATTAGCACCCTTTAAAAGAGGCCCCAGAGACCTAGCTCACCCCCTCCCCTATGTGAAGACACAAAATTTCTGTGACCTGGGCCCTCCTCAGCCATGTTACCATCATGATCTCAGACTTTCAGCTTCCAGAACCATGAGAAATTTTCGTTGTTTGTAAGCCACACGGTTTGTGACATTTTGTTATAGCAGCCTGAACAGACTAAGAAGCAGTAAAATGACAGCAGGTATTGAGTCTAAGAGAGCCAAAGAGGCTTCAGAGAGGAAGGGATATCCTACTTATCTTTATATCAGATCCCGGAGGGGTTCCTGTGTTATGTCAGCAAACTAGCTCTGCACTGTTGTGGAAAGAACGTGAAAAGGAGGCAAGCCTTGCTGAGGTGAACTTACAACATGACCCAAGCAGTTACCAAACAGGATACAAAGAGGGTAGAACCATATGGAAGAATGACAGAATCATTTAAAATAAATCTCACATGACAAAAGGATAAAACCAAGGCTCGACTTCAGAATCCACCCTACAAAGTTCTTCAAACATGAAGACCCCAGAAATGCACTGACAACACCTCATACTGGGGAAAGAAATGTGAGGAAAAGCGTACCTTTCACTTCCATTTTCGTTCTTTCTCTCAAAAACCGTCTAGTTATGCCTCAAGCACTGTCTCCACCAGAATAAACTCCCCTCAAACTGGCTGGCATTGTTGTCTTATTCTTTTTCAGATACAAATGTCACCGGGGTACTTTACCCACTGAGGTTCCCAGGAAAAGATAAGATAGAATTAACTTCCACTTGCCTATAGGGTACTGAGTGTAGAGGTCTTGTACCCAGCACTTCAGACCAGAGTTACTAGTGCAAGAAGGCTGTGCCCACACCTCAGCTGGGCCGTTGCAAGCTGCACAGGACCCCACGATTCAAGATGGCGGCAGCGGCCGTGTACAGAGATGGTGACCGCGCGACGCAAAGGGCGGTGGCAGCCGCGTACAGACGCGTCGACTGGACCTGGAGCGGCAGCGGCACAGCTGCCCCGCTGCACGCAGTCCCACAGAAAGCTCGCTTCCTCCGCCTGCTGACGAGACCCTATAAGGCAGCCCTGTCCATGGGAAGGGCGTGTGCTCTTGAGTGCAAGGTTGCACCTCTCCATTCTTTGACCAAATAAGCTTTTCTCGCTTCTGAGCAGAATACTGTCTCATTCAATTGCCTCGAGTCACACCGAGTAGAAGGACTCTTGTTGGGGCCAAACTCGGGAGGGTAGGTAACACTGAAGCAGTACTTTTTATCTTTTAAACAGACTACGTGCTGCGTGCTTGCTAAGTCTTTTCAGTCATGTCCGACTCTTCAGTCGTGTCCGACTCTCTGCGACGCTATGGACTGTAGCCCGCCGGGCTCCTCTGTCCATGGGATTCTCCAGGCAAGAATACTGGAGTGGGTTGCCGTGCCCTCCTCCAGGGGATCATCCTGACCCAGGAATCGAACCCACATCTGTGATGCCTCCTGCCGTGGTGGCATGTTCCTCACCACTGAGCTATCTGGGAAGACCAAACAGACTACATGTTGCTGAAATTTTCCCTGTGCTGTCAAAATGACTTCCACTATATTTCAAAAGGAATATGACGTGAAGTGCACTGTTTGTTCTAGGGTATTTTCTCTTACGGGCTTCCCAGGTGGCACTAGTGGTCAAGAATCCGTCTGCCAATGCAGGAGACACAAGAGGTAGGGGTTCCATTCTGGGTCGGGAAGACCCCTGGAGAAGGTAATGGCAACCTACTCCAGTATTCTTGCCTCGGTAAATTCCATGGACAGAGGAGCCTGGTGGCTACAGTCCATGGGGTCACAAAGAGTCAGACATGAGTGACTGAGCACATTCCTTCTCTCTTATGTGTGAGGAACTGTGAAGTACCCATGTTTAACTGCTTGAGAGTATCATCAGGAGGTTCTTGCTTGGAAGGTACTACTTACTGCTGGTTAGGAAGAGGGTTTTTTATTCTGGAGGCTCTTGTTTTCTTGTGTAGGGTCTGACGTGTGGCGGTTAGAGAGGGCTACACATTGACATTAACCAGATAACTTCAGAATACTCAGTGTTTGACCTGCAAGTTCAGCCTAGTTCAGCCCTCTGGTGCCTCCTGCCTGGGCATGAGAGGGGCAATCACATTGAGAGTCTCTCCCCTCACTTCCCTTGTGGCTGGGCTTCCTTTGTGGCTTAGCTGGTAAAGAATCCATCTGCAATGCAAGAGACCTGGGTTCGATCCCTGGGTTGGGAAAATTCCCTGGAGAAAGGAAAGGCTACCCACTCCAGTATTCTGACCTGGAGAATTCCATGGACTGTATAGTCCATGGGGTCACAAAGAGTTGGACACGACTGAGCAACTTTCACTTCACTTTCACCCCTCACTTCTTTTCCTATTATAGTATTAGTATCCTTCCTCTTCTTCTGTGAAATGTTCCTCAAACCCTGCTCTGAAACTAGTTTTTCTTTCTGTCAAGTTCCCATTTCACTCAGCTATTACAGCCCTTATCTCATTCATTTGTCTATTACAGTTAGATGTTTCTACATCTGTCTCCATCACTTCTTAGGAGTAAGAACTGTTATAATTCATCTCTGATTCTTTTCTCTGTTGGCATGGAACACTGTGCTTTACAGTTAGTAACTCTTTGGTAGGTTGAATTCTATTAACTTCCATCTTTGCATGAAACAGACAATCTGATCAGTTTATTTTCAGCAACATGTAAACAGACTGCTTTAACTTTCCACTAAACTTCATCCTTAAATTTTCAGTGTCATGCATTAAGTTCTTGTATATGTGCTATCAGTCTAAGATTACAGGGTGACTAAAAGTGTAGCCCACACATTAGTGCAGCTCACACTTCTGTCCTAGGTCATCCCAGACAGCTTCTTTTCTCATTTTTCCCTCAGTGATCTTACATATGTCCACAACATCAGCTACCGCTCAGAGACCAGTGACCCCCAAATCTCACACCTCTGGCCCTCAATCTTCAAAACTATACCTCTAATTATCCATCCACATATTCATCTGAATGTCTCATAGATAACTCAAATTCAGTGTGACAATCATTCCATTAAAAAATCACACCAGTTTCTTGGGGCCAGCAGATGATAACTACCATGTGTGGTCTGAAGGATGCTAAAAGCCTCTACACTTCGCCTAACATTTCTACTATAAGAGCTATTCCTTTGGATCAAGGTATGAGATTCTCATGGATCTCCACTGAAAGCAATATAGTATATAAATTAATGCAATCATTTTGCCATAACTCCCCTTATTTGTGACGCAAGGAAAGAACAAATTCTCATGACCTTATTCTACCTTCTAATGAGATAAGACTGATGGCAAGCTATAAAAGAGAAAACAACATGTGTTTGGTCCCATATTTTGTTTAAACCTAGAGAGGGCCCATTTTATTTCCTTGGTAAATTTATAATTGATGCTTTTGAACTGTGATGTTGGAGAAGACTCTTGAGAGTCCCTTGGACTGCAAGGAGATCAAACCAGTCCATCCTAAAGGAAATCAGTCCTGAATATTCATTGGAAGGACTGATGCTGAAGCTGAAACTCCAATACTTTGGCCATCTGATGTGAAGAACTGACTCATCTGAAAAGACCCTGATGCTGGAAAGATTGGGGGTGGGAGGAGAAGGGGACAACAGAGGATGAGACGGTTGGATGGCATCACCAACACGATGAACATGAGTTTGAGCAAGCTTTGGGAGTTGGCGATGGACAGGGAAGCCTGGTGTGCTGCAGTCCATGGGGTCGCAAAGAGTCGGACACAACGGAGAAACTGAGCTGAACTGAAATTTATAAGATGACTTTACCAATGGCACAAGCAATAAAGAATCCACCTGCAATGCAGGAGATGCAGGTTCAGTCCCTGGGTGGGGAAGATCCCCTGAAAGAGGAAATGGCAACCCACTCTAGTATTCTTGCCTGGAAAACCCCATGGACAGAGAAACCTGGGGGAATACAGTTCATTGGGTCACCAAGAGTCAGACACAACTGAAGTGACTTAGCACACACACACATGATCTAAGACCTTTGTACATGTTGGGTGTGGTCTTACCTCCCAGCCTGTGGTTTCACCATGGATCCCCAGGAGTTTGCCCTGGAGGCTTGAGGTAGGCAGGTATCTGACCAGGCCACACTGAGTGCTCAGGGTTAATGTGTCCTCAGGCCAGCTTCCAGCTATAGCCTCATGAAAGAACTATAGAAGGGTATTCCAGGCTGACAGTGATGTCCAAGCCTTTGCTGGTCAAGTTCCCTCCTATTTTGAGTGGAGAGAAAACCCTCACACAAGTGGCAGCTTTGATCTTCCAGATCCCCGAAGGTCATTTCTTCTCTCCACTTTTCCCTACCCTGGTTGGGACTGAATAATATATGCAGATGTGTAACTCAAAGCTATTGGGGAAAAAGTCAATGTCTATAAATAAAACCATATTTATCCTTGATTGTCATGAAGTTATACTCTCATAAAATAAACATTTTGTACCTAAAGACATATAGTTAAATAATATGACAAACCATTTGAAACTGTATACTTAAACAAAACATCTTGACAAAACATGAATAATGATCAAAAAAAAAAAAAACGCTGGCACCATTCAAGTATATCAAACCATTCTTAGATAAAGTCCACAGAACAGACAGTGAATATTGGTTAATAAACTTTTAATGTCAGTCTTCATCTCATCCTAACAAAAACAGGCTCATTTCAAGCTCTAAACATAGCTGTCAGTGTTCCTTCTGGGGAATGTTTGATTTATACAATAGGTAGATCTAAATTGTGTGTTTCATAGCTCACATTAGGGCTCTTACAGTTCTGCATGTGTTTATTTAGCAACTTTTGTCCATTTTTCATGGAGAAATTTGTACCATTGTGCACACAGCTTAAATAGTTATTGCCTTAATTATGGCTAAGAATGAGGAGGGCAAAACTTTTCCCAGAACGAGATTTTTTTTTTTTAATGCAAGATCATTCAGGCTGTCCTAATTTTGTAATATCTTTCAGCAGCTGTAGGTTTTTTGGTTTTTTTTTTTCAGTTTTAAACCATTCGGTGGAAAACACTAATTGCTAACGTATTTTCAATCCACAACTGCCTGTGCTTACAGTCCTCTTTTGCAACTGTTGTTCATGACCAAGCCTCACACCTCAGTATCCTCTACCCACCCCTGCTAATAAATAAAGCAAATTTTTTAAAATTTAATAAGAAACAAATTGAAAAAAGAACTATTAGGAAGCTTTCATTGTTTGTTTCAAACCCTGGTTATAATCGAAAGGTTAACCTAAATTCTCAGGCCACAAGCTGATGGGAAAAGAAAGGTGATGAACGGCATGTGTTTTATGTACTGTTATTTGGAATGTTTAAAGCCTGAGAGCACTAAATGGGGAATTCGGTACTCATCTGCCCATCAGGACTGAGGATCCAGTCTTGAGGCATTAATCAGAGAAGGCTGTGGAAGTGAACCTTATTACCTTACTCAAATAGAAATCCCTTTGAAGGCAATAAAGACATGCCAGGCAGAGAATCTTTACAGAAGTGTGGGCTACAGAAGCATCTGGGAACCAAACAATTGCACCTCTCTCCAGATGTGCCAAATAACCATTTTCTTTAGAAAAAGAAATTTCTAATCTCATTGCTTTTCTTCCACCACTCTGCCCCCTTCCAAGACAAAACGCCTACCAAGCTTCCTCTGTTAAAACTTGAGGACAAAAGTGGGAGTCATCTGGACTGATAAACTATCAGGCTTAAATCGCTTTCAGAGAAAATCTTCTTACTCCTTTGCTCTAGGGGGACCCTTATCTAGACTTTTCAGGAATTCATTCTGATTAAAGGGTGATTGAAGCAAGATAAATCTATGGAAGGCTGCATAGTTTTCTATCACCACCAAGATAATGGTGAAAAAATATCTGAGCATGTTATAAATCAACTAGAATAAATTAATGGTTCCTCTGACATGCTCAAAATAAATGTGTCCTTGTCATAAATGTAATTAAATAATTCAATGGAAAAGTTAAATGCTGAAATAATTACCCACATGGTTTAAAGCATTATGAAAATATTATGGAAAAGAGAAATGGGAACTGTTATTAATAGAACATGGGGATTTTCATGTCTTTAGCCTTTTTTCCCGCTCCTTCTCTCTTAATGAAAGGAAAGACCCAATAATATTTATGCAGTACTTTATATGTGCCACTAAGTATATTCATGTTCATCATCTCTGTTGATTATCATAACAGCCTTGCAAGTTCATCTGACAGATAAGGTAAAGTAACTGAAGCTTGAAGATTACAGGTAACTTGCCCCAAACCACATAGCCAACCAGTAGATGAGTTAGCACTCCAGCTAAAGTTCGTGCAACCACAAAATACCAAACTCTTTCACTTCTATCACTCAGCGTCTCACCCCAGCCCTCCATTCCACACTGTCTCTTTGCAGAAGCCAAAGACTTCAGCTCTCACCACTTCCATGCTGCTCTGTCCACTGCTCAGTCTACAGCAGTCAGGACACGTAGATTCCTCTTCCTGGCCCAGTGACTATACCCTTGACTTTTATTAAATGTGTCAACTGTAGGCAGAAAATATGAAAAGTAATAATTAAAAGAAAACAAGGGCAACTAATGCATTTGTGGTTCTCTCTCAGAGCCTACAGAAATCTGCCTATTAATATAAGTCCCTAGTGGTGAGAAGGTACTGGGAGGGCAGCCAACAGTAAGTGGGAGTGGGTGTGGGAAAACTGCAAAAGAAAGAAGGAAAGTTGCTAAAAATGACTGGCCATATGTAGCGAATTATAAATTCTCTGGCTGCAAAAATAATTTCTGCAAGTCCAGGGCCTCTTAAGGGAGCACACCTCGGACACACGGCAAGAGCTAGTGAGTAGAACTAGTGGATGTCCAGAAAGAGCCACCCAACTATACTAAGATAGGCACCTTTTCAATGACCCATGTGGCTGAGAACAGCGGAGGATCTGGAGACTGAGAGCCTGGTGTTAACAGATAATAAAGACACTGTCTCAGGGCCATTGCCCAATCCCAGCTCAGCTTCAGCCTATGAAAAAAGCCGACACCCTAACATAATTCAAATTTTGGAGGTTTCTGGAAATGTACAAAAAGATTTCATTAACCTTTCACTTAGCCTCACGGTCATCAAGGAGCACAGACCTAGTGAAGGGAATATCTGCATTCTGAGTAATAAGGAGCAACTTATGCAAGAACATGCAGTTGGTACCTCTCCCCTAAGAACGCTTTCTGCAAAGTAAAAGCCAAGGATGATTTGGGTGGCTCGAAAATCTCTTATCCACAAACTACTTCCTCCATTCTCCTAAACAGCCTGAAATTCCCATATCACATTCTCCTTTGGAATAAAACTCTCAAAAGATCCCTTTGAAGATATAAATGTTATCTTGGAAAAGTAAACCAAAGTACTAATGCCATCTATAAACACCACAAGTCAAAAAGTTTTATTAGAATGGCTCACATACTAAGCAGGGGAGAGACACAGGAATGAGAGTAAACGACACCACCGCTGCCCCAAGAGGAAATCAAGTTGGGTTGGTTTAGTGGCTAAGTCATGTCCGACTCTTTGCGACCCTGTGGACTGTAGCCTGCGAGACTCCTCTGTCCATGGAATTCTCTTGGTAAGACTACTGGTGTGGGTTGCCATTTCCTTCTCCAGGGGATCATCCTGATCCAGGGATCGAACCCAGGTCTCCTACATTGCAGGCAGATTCTGTACTGACTGAGCTCCAGGGGACCATGTTGTCTTGGTACCAGTTTTATTGAGATATAATTCACATACCATATAATTCAGTCATCTAAATTGTACAATTCAATGATTTTTAACATATTCACAAAGTTGTGCAACCATCACCACAACCAACTTTAGAATATTTTTATCACCCCCCCCCAAAAAAACCATGTACCTTTCAACTATCACCGTCTTATTCTCCCATTCCCTCCCCAGCCATAAGCAACCAGTAATCTACTTTCTGTCTTCATAGATTAGAAAATTCTGGATATTTCATACAAATGAAACCATACAATATGTGGTCTTTTGTGTCTGGCTTCTTTCACTTCACACAATGTTTTCAGGATTCATCCATGTTGTAGCATGTGTCAGTACTTCATTTTTTTTTCTTTTTTATTGAAGTATAATTGACATATTTTAGCCCTTGGCTTTTTTCTGTATTTATCTATTTTAGATTTTTTGTGTGTGGTTTGAAGTTCATGTACAACATATCAGTTCAGTTCAGTTCATTTCAGTCGGTCAGTCGTGTCTGACTCTTTGGACCCCATGAATCGCAGCACACCAGGCCTCTCTGTCCATCACCAACTCCCGGAGTTCACTCAAACTCATGTCCATCGAGTCAGCGATGCCATCAAGCCATCTCATCCTCTGTCGTCCCCTTTCTCCTCCTGCCCGCAATCCCTCCCAGCATCAGAGTCTTTTCCAATGAGTCAACTCTTCTGATAAAGTGGCCAAAGTAATGGAGTTTCAGCTTTAGCATCATTCCTTCCAAAGAACACCCAGGACTGATCTCCTTCAGAATGGACTGGTTGGATATCCTTGCAGTCCAAGGGACTCTCAAGGGTCTTCTCCAACACCACAGTTCAAAAGCATCAATTGGAGAAGGAAACAGCAACCCACTCTAGTACTCTTGCCTGGAGATTCCCACGGACGGAGGATCCTGGTAGGCTGCACCCATGGGGTCGCAAAGAGTTGGACACGACTGAGCGACTTCACTTTCACTTTCACAGCCTTCTTCAGTCCAACTTTCACATCCATACATGACCACTGGAAAAACCATAGCCTTGACTAGATGAACCTTTGTTGGCAAAGTAATGTCTCTGCTTTTGAATATGCTATCTAGGTTGGTCATAACTTTCCTTCCAAGGAGTAAGCGGCTTTTAATTTCATGGCTGCAGTCACCATCTGCAGTGATTTTGGAGCCCAAAAAAATAAAGTTTGACACTGTTTCCACTGTTTCCCTATCTATTTCCCATGAAGTGATGGGACCAGATGCCATGATCTTCGTTTTCTGAATGTTGAGCTTTAAGCCAACTTTTTCATCCTCCTCTTTCACTTTCATCAAGAGGCTTCTTAGTTCCTCTTCACTTTCTGCCATAAGGGTGGTGTCATCTGCATAGCTGAGGTTATTGATATTTCTCCCAGCAATCTTGATTCCAGCCTGTGCTTCATCCAGCCCAGTGTTTCTCATGAGGTTCTCTGCATAGAAATTAAATAAGCAGGGTGACAATATACAGCTTTGACGTACTCCTTTTCCTATTTGGAGCCAGTCTGTTGTTCCATGTCCAGTTCTAACTGTTGCTTCCTGACCTGCATACAGGTTTCTCAAGAGGCAGGTCAGGTGGTCTGGTATTCCCATCTCTTTCAGAATTTTCCACAGTTTATTGTGATCCACACAGTCAAAGGCTTTGGCATAGTCAATAAAACCGAAATAGGTGGTTTTCTGGAACTCTCTTGCTTTTCCATGATCCAGCGGATGTTGGCAATTTGATCTCTGGTTCCTCTGCCTTTTCTAAAACCAGCTCGAACATCAGGGAGTTCACGGTTCACATATTGCTGAAGCCTGGCTTGGAGAATTTTGAGCATTACTTTACTGGTGTGTGAGATGAGTGCAATTGTGTGGTAGTTTGAGCATTCTTTGTCATTGCCTTTCTTTGGGATTGGAATGAAAACTGATCTTTTCCAGTCCTGTGGCCACTGCTGAGTTTTCCAAATTTGCTGGTGTATTGAGTGTACCACTTTCACAGCATCATCTTTCAGGATTTGAAATAGCTCAATGGAATTCTATCACCTCCACTAGCTTTGTTCATAGTAATGCTTTCTAAGGCCCACTTGACTTCACATTTCAGGATGTCTGGCTCTAGGTGAGTGATCACACCATCATGAATTTCTTGGTCGTGAAGCTCTTTTTTGTACAGTTCTTCTGTGCATTCTTGCCATCTCTTCTTAATATCTTCTGCTTCTGTTAGGTCCATACCATTTCTGTCCTTTATCTAGCCCATCTTTGCATGAAATGTTCCCTTGGTATCTCTAATTTTCTTGAAGAATTCTCTAGTCTTTCCCATTCTGTTGTTTTCCTCTATTTCTTTGCATTGGTCGCTGAGGAAGGCTTTCTTATCTCTTCTTGCTGTTCTTTGGAACTCTGCATTCAGCTGCTTATATCTTTCCTTTTCTCCTTTGCTTTTTGCTTCTCTTCTTTTCACAGCTATTTGTAAGGCCATGTTTACATATTATATATAATTATAAAATTATTTTAAATTGATAATCTCTTAAATCTGAATGATTTAAATAATCCTGCATTTTTATGCACTCCCTCCATGTTTACTATGTTTAACATCATAATTTACATATTTTTGCTTTATGTATCTCTTAATCATTTACTATAGATAAAGATGATTTTACTACTTCTGGCTTTTAATCCTTCTATTAGCTTTATAAATGGGTGCTCTACTACCTTTATTGTATATTTCCTTTACCAATGAGATTTTTTCTTTTGTACTTTTCATATTTCTAGTTATGGTCTTTTTTGCTTAGAGAAGTCCCTTTAACATTTGTTGTAAAGCAGTACCCCTAAAGGGTACTGAACTCTTTTAGCTTTTGCTTGTCTGTAAAACTCTTTATATCTCCTTCAAATATGAACAACAGCCTTGACTGGTAGAATATTCTTGGTTGTAGGGTTTTGGTTTTGTTTTTGTTTTATCACTTTAAACCTTCTGGCCCATAAGCTATCTGCTGAAAAGTCACCTGATAGTCTTCTGGGAGTTCCTTGTATGTAATTAGTTGCTTTTCTCTTCCTGCTTTTAAGACTCTTTGTCTTTAATTTTTGCCATTTTAATTATAATATGTCTTGGTGTGATCCTTCTCAGGTTCTTCTTGTTTGGAACTGTCTCTGCTTCCTGGACCTGGATGTCTGTTTTCTTTCCCAGTTAGGGAAGTTTTCAGTTACTTTTTCTTCAAGTAAGTTCTCTGCCCCTCTCTCTTTCTCTTCTCCTCCTGGGACTCCTATAATGCAAGTGTTAGTATACCTGATGTTGATGAGGTCTCTTAAACTATCTTCATTTTTAAAAATTCTTTGTCTTTTTTTATGCTCAGCTTCAGTGATTTCCCCGACCCTGTCTTCCAGTTTGCAGATCAGTTCCTCTACATCATCTACTCTACTGCTGATTCCCTCCAGTATATTGAGTTATTGTATTTTTTAGCTTTATTTGGTCCTTCCCTATATTTTCTCTTTGTTAAACTTCTTACTGTATTCATTCATTCTTTTCCCAAGTACATTGAACATCTTTACAAACACGTTGAATTCTTTATCAGAGAGATCGCTTATCTCCACTTCACTTAGTTCTTCTTCTTAGTTCTTCTTTTGTCTCTTTATTTGAAACATTATCTTTGCTCCTCATTTTGTTTAGTTCCCTGTTTATTTCTGTGTATCAGAAATATGTGTTAGGTAGGTTGGTTACATTTCTCATCTGGAGAAGTAGCCTTATGTAGAAGATGTCCTCTGGGACCCAGTAGCATACTCTCTCTTGGTCAACAGAGCCATATTCTCTACGAGTGAGCTATATAGGACCCTCTGTTGTGGTGCAGCTGATGACTATGAGCGTGCTGGTAGGCAGGACTGACCCTCAGACAATTAGCTGCCCAGCCCTGCTACCCCTGGTGTCTGCCAGCCTCTTGGTAGGTGAGACTGTGTCCTGGGGTGGCTGACGGCATGGCCTGAGGGGTCCCAAGCTGGTGCTGCCCCACTCGTGGGCAGAACTAGGTCCTGAAGTGGCTGCCAACCATATTTCTCTACATGCAAACATGCTACCTACTATGTAGCATAGTGGGAAGCACACTGGGATGGGAAGTGGGGGCTCTGGGTCCTGGTGGTGACCTGTCCCTACTGGCAGAGCTCTGAGGCCCTCAGGGCCTGTGCAGTGAGGGATGCTGAGTGGGGAGCTCTCTGAGGACCACTCCAGATAACTGGTTCTACATCTGGAAGGATTTACTAAAGGGCATTTTGTCATCTTTCTCCTTCCTCTCTAGAAATCTTTTTCATCTAAAGTGCATGTCTACTGACATATGTAAAATAGATAGCCAATGGGAATTTGCTGTATGACTCAGGGAACTCAAACCAGGGCTCTGTGACAACCTAGAGGGGTGGGATGGGGTGGGAGGGAGGTTCATGAGGGAGGGGACATATGTATACCTATGGCTGATCCATGTTGATGTACGGCAGAGACCAACACAATATTGTGATTATCCTTCAATTAAAATTTTTTAAGATTTTAAATCAATAAAAAATGAAGCATGTGTCTAAAATGCAAAGCAGAGACAAGAGGTGATGACACATTTTGCATCAGAAAATACTGTGAAAAGAGAGCTGAACAGACGTTGGGGGCATCATGAAATGTGGAGCCACTTTCTGACTTGAAATCATTCACAAACAGATCTGACTGACCACAACAAAAGGTCTCATCTCTTTGAACCTACAACTATCTCCTTTCCTCCCCCTCTTTGTAATTATCAGCCCAAGTATAAGTTGATTGCGGTTGTACTGCTGCATGGGAATGTGGTTGATCAGCCTGTCAATGAATGAGCTTGGGTAGCTTTTCCCACACCAGACAAGATGCTGAAAATGCTGAACAGCCAGAACAGGCT
Organism: Ovis aries; assembly: GCF_016772045.2. Lineage (NCBI taxonomy): Eukaryota > Metazoa > Chordata > Mammalia > Artiodactyla > Bovidae > Ovis > Ovis aries. Next base: position 20,038,666 of record NC_056063.1, on the reverse strand, counting down.
CACAGTTAACATCACAGACACAGGCTGGCCTGCCTTACAGGTGTGTCCCAGCTGGGCGTCAGCTATGCCTTGCTTCCACTCACTCCTGTTCAGAAGGAAGGAGACACAGCGATGCAGTCGGGTGATACTGGGTCTGTGATTCTTGGCCCTGATGAGCCCAGCACTTCCTAGTGACAGGATCCACTTGTAAAGTGCTGTAATCAGCAAGTGGGCAGCTTAAATAGGAGACCAAAGACTTTTTAAATAGATGGCCTGCGGGGACTTCCCTGGTGGTCCAGTGCCTGAGACTCTACACTCCAATGCAGGTGGCTCAGATCTTGGTCAGAGAACTAGATCCTTCATGCCGCAACCAACAGTTTGCATGTAATGACTAAGACCTGGTACAGCCAAATAAGTAATTTTTTTAAAAAAGATCCTTTAAAATAAATAAATACGGCATGTACCTAGCCATCTATTTACCTATCCATTCATCCATCCTCTCTCTAGTACTAAAATATTATTATTTCAAATTATTAAAATAATAATAAGTGCCCACAAAACAAACAAAAGCTAGATTCATTAACAATATTCTCTCTGTAACTACACAGCTTCCCCATTCATCCCACTGTCTTCACCCACCTGAAATAACTGTCATTCTAAGTTCCATATTCAATACTCCCTTGTTTTCCTTTCATGTAGTTGCATTGCTTTATACTCTTCACAAAAATCATATTTCCATTTGGTTACTTTGGATACTATTATAAACACATCATGCTATTTGTTCTCTTTTGAGACTTTTCTAGCTAAACATTACAGTGCTAAGCTTCACCATATTGTTGCACTGAAGGCTATTTTTAAAGTGACCTCCATCTTATAATAAAAATTTACTCATTTGGGGAAAAGAAAAATTTCAAGAAAGAAAGTAAAACATATCATAACCCTGTATTTCTTTTGGTTTTTGCCTTTCCTATGTACATATATTTTTCCTCACAAAATAGGGATTGTGTTGCATAAACAGTAGACAATCAAGTAAATAGGTAAGTACAAATTTTGGTAAGTGCTGCTGCTGCTGCTGCTGCTGCTGCTAAGTCGCTTCAGTCGTGTCCGACTCTGTGCAACCCCATAGATGGCAGCCCACCAGGCTCCCCCGTCCCTGGGATTCTCCAGGCAAGAACACTGGAGCGGGCTGCCATTTCCTTCTCCAATGCATGAAAGTGAAACGTGAAAGTAAAGTCGCTCAGTCGTGTCCAACTTTTTGTGACCCCCATGGACTGTAGCCCACCAGGCTCCTCTGTCCATGGAATTCTCCAGGCAAGAATACTGGAGTGGGTTGCCATTTCCTTCTCCATTTCATTTCAAAGCAGTATTTTATTAAGTAAGACGTGTATGAAAGCTCTAAGCCCACTGGGAATGCGACTACACCGAGGTCGGCGCCAACCTAAAAAAGAAGGAGAAGAGAGGCTCCCATCGCCAAACCAACTGTGGCGGCAGGAACCAGGTAAGTGGCAACTCACCCTTGTCATATTTTGTTGGAGGACTTTAAGCTGCCAGCCGGACACCCAGAGAATACTTTCTTCTGTGTAATAATAAGGGGATAGAAACCACTGAATTGTATACTTTTACGGGTGAATTTTATAACACGTATTATATCTCAACAAAGTTATCTTTCTATAATAGAGTCAAAGGACAGATGAGCAAACTAAGGTAGATAAGGAAACGTTCTAGTATACACTGTGCAGAAAGAGAGGTTGGAAAAGAATTTGGCAAGTCAATTTAATACTTGAAATATATGTGATTTGTTGGTATACACACTCTTCAGAGACCTTAACAACTTGCTTTAACAATGTGTTATGTTATACCATTTGTTGTTGGCATTATTTTAAAAACTGTCTTTTTTAAATATTTTAAGAATTCCCACACCAGAAGCCTAGAATACCATCTAGCAACATTTCATAAATAAATCATATTTGTAACTCGAGCAAACAGAAGAATAAACTATGTGAATTTTTCTCAGATTTTATCCTGATTTATTTCGATAAATCATTTCAGAATCAGATAAAGTTTGAGAAACTTATATTTTGATCAACTAAGAAATTAACAGGCATCTTATAATGTCAGTAAAATCACTTTTGCTACTATGTGGTGGTGGTTTAGTTGCTAAATCATGTCCAGCTCTTGAGACCCCATGGACTGTAGCCTGCCAAGCTCCTCTGCCCATATTTCCCAGGCAAGAATATTGGAGTGAGTGGCTACTTTCTTCTCCAGGTGATTTTCCCAACCCAGGGATCGAACCCATGTCTCCAGCACTGCAGGCAAATTCTTTACCGATTGAGCCACCAGGGTAGCCCCTTTGTACTATACATAAATATAACCAGGAGCCCTGTAGGGTTTATGTGAAGTACTCACCCCAGGATCTCTATGAAGTGAGTAATTTCATCATCATTTTACAGGTAAGGGCCCTAAGCCCTAGGAGGCAGACAGTTTGCCACAGTAAATCATTTGCAGCTAGAATGTCAGTACATTACTGCTGGTTTATAGGCGTCCACACAGTACAAGCTAGAGATTTAGTAAGTATCAAGTTCAATGAATCAATACACACAGCCCAGTTGGATAATTCAAGTTTATCGCCATCTGTAACCTGACCAAATGTATGCAGTTTGGCAGAAAAAGTACAGTTGGTGGAGGTCAGTACAGTCATATTAGTCAAGACTCTTTCCACTGCAGGTATAAAAATCCCATTAATCCAGCACTTTTAAAAGGAAACTGTATTGGGATCCCATAATTAGAAAGCCCAGGGGCAATACTGAGATACAAATAATATCACTGGGAATCTGCCTCTATTCCTTCATCCCTCAGCCCTGCTTCTTTTGTGTGGACTCCTTTCTCAATCTGTCTCTTCCCAGGAGTAGCAAAGAGGACCATTTGGCAGCCCCCCAAAAAGACTGTACCTCTTCCTAGACAGCTCTAGCGAGAGCTCCAGAACAAGCTCAGACAGGGGGACTGACTCAGTCCCTCTGGGCCATTACTACAGCCAGGTGAATGGAGTTCTCTGATGGCCCAGGCCTGGGTCATGGGCCCACTTCTGGGTCCAGAGGTTGGAGTCAGCCGCATCAGAACCTCAGAGCCCGTGAATCATGAAGGAATGGTGACCACAGAGGTACTAGGCAGACAAACATGCTTCTACAATACGGACAGTGCTATTCATCTGAGATTGTAAGATGGTTAGTTTCAAGTCATAGCCAGAGGGCAAGTTTAGGGAAAGCCTGCAGGGGCCACCTTGGCTTTAAATTTAGATGAGCAAAGTCTGGGGTGGGATACGTCTTGACTCCTCGTTTAGCATCTGTGTCAGCATATGTATGTGCTGGCACTCTGCGCCGGGTATCAGCACAACTCTGCTACAGCTTCCTGACATGGGATGCAAAGCTGTGAAATTCAATGAAACAGACTAACATCTTGGAAGCATTCATATTCTTTTGATGTACATGTGAAAACACTAAGATGAAACATCTCTGGATATCTTTTTGGTAACGATGTCATATGAAGGACCAAGATTTATGCAGGCTTAAGAACTAGTTGATAGTCTTAACATTTTATATAGATTTCTCTGGGTTTTATATTATTTGTTTTCTTATTATATCACCAGCAATCTAAAGCCAAGAAAAATAAAATTCATGTCAACAATTATGTTTCTTTGAAAATACAGTTCAGAAAATAACTGTATTTAGAGTTGTAGCATATAATCCAGTATTTTGTTTAATACCCCTGTTATAAACAAGGTACCTTTGGAAATAAATATTCTAGAAAATCAGAATATCTCCAGCTAGCACATGCAGTACCCATGCGGTGCCTCCACAGCTAGAATTTTCATGCTCACACAAGGAAAAATGTACTGCTATTCATCAGTGAACAGTGTAATACCATGACCGATTTGAATACCTAACCCCTCTAGTGAGAGAGAAGTCTGTGATGAGGGAGAGGGGTTCCACTTTGAGCCTAAGCTGTTTCTATGGCTAGAATTCAGAATGTGGGGGTCTTGTCTGAAGAGTAAGTGGAACAACTCAGCTAGAAGGCATCGATTTAGGGAACTGATATGAGAAATCAGTAGAAAATAACTCACTCTGAAGTGGAAACATTTGCATGAGCTTGGCCTTACATCAGTGCTCCATCTTAGGCCCCAGCCCACATCCCCACCCCAACTCTGGTCTTAGCAGGCACAGCATGGTGTCAGCCTAGCAATAGAAAGCTGGGAGGGAGAAACACAAATAAAATCTCTGTGAAAGGGTTTCTGTTAAAAATGATAGACTGGTTCAAGAGGGAGGGGACATATTTATTCCTATGCCTGATTCATGTTGATGTATAGCAGAAACCATCACAATATTGTAAAGCAATTATCCTCCAATTTAAAATTAATTAATTAATTTAAAAATAATGATGGGCTGGACTCCCACTGTTCCATCCCCAAACTTTACCAAAATATCCATAAAAAGGCATAAGCCCTTAAAGATAGGTGTGAAGATGGGAGAGGTGATAACAGCAGCAAAATCTGGAAGCTATAAAGCTGATGAAAAAAATGTTAATGACATCACAGAACAAAGACAGCTGAATTCTAAACTGGCAATCTGGGGAAAGCCAGAAGCAACACAATTTATACCTCCAAATCCCTGAAAGGCTTGGGCATCTCTGGAAACAGGGACAAAGGACAAGCTAAAAGTAGGTTTCTTTAAAAGTCTTCAGATCCCCCAGGCTTCCTCAAGAGGACAAAGGTTTATTCTCTAGAAAGAGTCAAACACGTCTCTGGATGTCGAGGCAACAGGCACCAGTGAGGGTGGGTGTGCCGTACTGACAGAGGAAGACAAAGTAAGAGCAGGAAGATGCTGAGATTCCCAGGCTCTTCTCTCATTCAACTCCCTTAACTCTAGCAGTGAGGTTTATACCCTCTGGCAGGAGCTTGGAGCTGGAGGGCATAAGCCGGCCCAAGAGAGAAATACCTAAAGTTATTCACACCAGAAATTCACCCTATAAACAGCCCAGCCAGATCACCTTCAAGTGTTCAAGTGAGGCGCGCGCATGCACGCGTGCATACACACACACACACACACACACACACACACACACACACAGGTTTCCAATCTGTTGCTGGTGCCCCACTTTTGCATACAAGTAGGCAATTAAAGAGATGAAATATTAGAGGAGAACTTCCATTATGAAAGACAAATGCAAAACAAACAGAAAGAAAAGCATACTCTGGGGGAAACAGAATATGGAGGGAAAAGAAAGCTTAAAAAATAATCTACCAGTAATAGGAGAGATACAAGAGACAATTGCACTTATTTTAAAAACTTGAATTTTTAATGTAGTCAAAGAACAAAATAAAGCCTTAGAAATTTTAAAAAATGTGATAGCAGACATGAAAAACTCACTAAAAGTGCTAGAAGTTAAAATTCAAGAAATCTCCTGGAAAGTACAACTGAAAAACAAAGATGAAAAATAGGAAAGGGAACATAAGAAAAGGTATTTATCAATATAGCAATACATATAAATATTTAAATACTTCAGTATATAAAATACCAAATATATCACTGAACACATATGTAAATATACATATGAAAAATCTCTTCTGACTCCACACACCAAGAAATATGTGGGATGTGTATGCATGCATATATATATACACACACAGATATATAAATATGTATGCAAATATATATGCATATATATATAGATATGTATACAGATCTCCCTCAAATTATGATGGGGTTGTTCAGTCACTAAATTGTGTCCAACTCTTTGCAATCCCATGAACTGCATGATGGGGCTACATCCTAATAAACCTACCATAAGGTGAAAATATCATAAGTCAAATGGATTTAATATACCTAACCCACCAAACATCCAAGCTTAGCTGTGCTGTGCTTAGTCGGTCAGTCGTGTCCGACTCTTTGCAACCTCGTGGACTGTAGCCCTCCAGGCTTCTCTGTTCATGGGGATTCTCCAGGCAAGAATACTGGAGTGGGTTGCCATTTCCAGGGGCTTCCCTGGTGGCTCAGATGGTAAAGCGTCTGCCTGCAACGCGGAAGACAAGGGTTCAATCCCAATGCGGAAGACAAGGGTTCAATCCCTGGGTCAGGAAGATCCCCCGGAAAAGGAAATGGCAACCCACTCCAGTACTCTTGCCTGGAAAATTCCATGGACAGAGGAGACTGGTAGGCCACAGTCCATGAGGTCACAAAGAGTCAGACACGACTGAGCAACTTCACTTTCTTTCTTTCTTTGCCATTTCCTTCTCCAGGGGATCTTCCCAACCCAGGGATCAAACCCAGGTCTCCCACATTGCAGGCAGATTCTTCACCAGCTGAGCCACCAGGGAAGCCCCCAAGCTTAGCTAGCCTACGTTAGATGTGCTCAGAGCACTTATGTTAGCGAAGAGCTGGGCCAAATCATCTTACACAAAGCCTATATTATAATAAAGTGTTGAATATTTCATATAATTTATTGGATACTGTACTGAAAGTAAAAAACAGGATGATTGTACGGTTACAGGATGGCTGTATGTGTATCAGTTGTTTACACTCATGATCACGTGAGGACTGGGGGCTGTGGCTCACTGCCCCTGCCCAGCATCATGAGAGGATAGCAGACCACATATCAATAGCCAGGGAAAAGACCAAAATTCAAAAATTTCTACTGAATGCATATCAATTTCACACCCTAATAACATCAAAAAAGCATACGTTGACCCATTTCAAGTCAGGTATCATAGATCAAATCATTTACATATTGCTCTGTCCATGGGGATTCTCCAGGTAAGAATACTGAAGTGGGTTGCCATGCCCTCTTCCAGGGGATCTTCCCAACCCAGGGATCAAACCCAGGTCTCCTGCATTGCAGGCAGATTCTTTACCAGCTGAGCTACCAGGGGGCCCCTAGATACTGCAAGCACCACAGAAAATCATACAGTTTCTTCCTCTAAACAGCTAACCAAATATGCCTCACCAAATGGACATGACAGAGAGGGAAGAGAGAGGTACTACAAAGGATGTGATGATGAAAGCAACTGCTACCTAAGGACTGTCTTTGAATCCTCTGGAAATCTTGATGATGATGGCAGAGAAACTGAATAAGCAACAGAAATGGCTGGAGTAACCCTCTATTTGGTGACCACCCAGGGTCACAGTTTAGGGGTTGACTATGAACTTCAGGAGGGCAAGAATGCTGCCTACTTGGGAGTCTATACTGAGAGCATTTCCAGCCCCTGTGTCAAGGAAGCTGAAACTGCACCAGGCCACTCAGAAGATGAAAACATATAGTGAGGAGGTGGTTCCCCTCCACTCACACAGGGGTCAGGTGTTAATCACGGCACATAGCTTGAAAGGTTGAGAAATGTGTATCAGTCTTATTCTCATGTCACTAGCGCAATTCCATGGAATTCTGCAGGAAGCACAGACCAGAATATGAGAGCAATCAAGGAAGGATAGCTCCTGGGTCTGCAGTGGTGAACCCCAACCTGAAGGATCAAAGTTCAAGGCACAGGCCATGTGAGCCTTCCACCCACTCATTCCTACCAGCACCATAGCAGGCATTTACACCCTGCAACTGTGGTTTAAATGAACATCAAGGGCAGACACAACATATATGTCTATACAGTTTATAAGACTATCCATCCTCGTATCTGAATCCCAGTTCATGTAACCAAAAATAATTTCAAGATAATGCATCATGAGTGACATCCATAGAACCCATTTATACTTCACCTTCTTCCTTCTCCATTTTCTTCACATATTAAACTGCTTCCAAACTTCTCTCCCCAGTACATAACCCCGAATGCTCTTTTACCATATTGTCTCCAGGTGCCCCTTGGACAGTTCACCTTCCTTCCCCCAGGCCTACTCAGGAAGGAAGACAAGGTTAAAAACTACAAGTGTTCTTCAGAGGGGGGAAGGAGAGGGTGGGACAATCGGAGAGAGATGCATGGAGACACGTACGCTACCATATGTGAAATAGATAGCCAGTGGGAATATGCTGTCTACTTCTGGGATCTCAAACAGTTACTCTGTGACAGCCTAGAAGAGTGAGATGGGTGGGAGATAGGAGGGAGGTTCAAGAGGGAGGGGACATACGAGTTCTTACCATTGATTCATGCTGATGTATGGCAAAAACCAACACTATATTGTAAAGCCATTATCCTTCAATTAAAAAAATAATTTTTAAAAAGACTACAAGGGTTCTTATATTAATAATCTTTATTCTATCATGTCCTAAGAAGGAAACATGAAAGACATTAGCTAAAGTGTTCTTCTAAATGTGTATATATGTGTGTGTGTAACACAAGAGAGATTCAAATGAACCTGAAGATAGGTAATGTTGTTGGGTATACCTGTCCTCTATAAACTGGATTGAGGAAGAGAAATTGTGAAGCATGAATAATGTGTAATTCATAACCTGGTCAAGTCTATTTACACAGACAGCTAGAATACTGGTGTCAGCACAAAGAAAAAATATATTCAACATCAATAAATTCAAGCTGAAGTTGAAAGGGAACTTGCAAAATCAAAAATCCTGTCATTTGGGATACATTTCCTCCTGGAATTGAAAGCCAACCTTGGGGACAGCCCACAGAGGGAACAGATGGCTAGAGATATGACCACAGGCTCATACTGGCTGCTTCAAGCTTGCCATGAAAAACTTAGAGACGAAAAACCATAATAAAAAAGGACCGGGTTTCTTACATTACACTTGTAGTTCTTTTATTTTGGTGAAGTTTTCCTTCCTTTAACTTGACCACATAAATAACATGTGGTTTTGTTTATCATGTTGTGAAAGGCAAGAAAACTGGAGCAGAGGTGCAAAGCAGAGAGGGCCGTGGTGTGAGATACTGCTGCCCTATATCATGAAGTCAGGCCCCCAAGAATACACGCACACCATAAAAGACACAGCCTCCGTGAAAGGGACATTCTCCACCTGTCATTAAATGGTCTTTTCCAAGTTGTCTGCAATACGCAAGTGTCACTTTTTAAATCACTTTTTTCCTTCTTTCTTTTTTATATTTTAAATTATGAAAGCATGATAACACATTGACAGGAGGCTTGGAAAATACAGAACAAAGTTACATATAGTTCCACTATATTTTACAATTTTTTAAGTAGAAAAATTAAGGTATTTAGTTGGAGTTTAAATATCATCACTTTCAATTTTTAAAAATATTGAATGGGCCCTCCTTCCTTGCTTCTTGAACTTCTCAACATTGTATATATGCAACATTGGTTAAAAATCCCTTGATTGTTTCAAACGTGCAGGTCAGTGAAATTCTTGATGACAAAATCAGCATTTGAAAGACTTCAAATGGTTTTGACACTCTTTAGAGGTATCGTCAGGTACCTGGGTTCAGCTGACTAACAGCACACCTGTCACTGACTTAGCAGACTAAGGCTTCTTGCCCAGAAACTCTTGCAATACTTGACATCTGACCATTCAAAGAGAGAATACAAGAGTAGCAAGTGGTAAAAGTGATAGCGAGAAGAAGAAGAGTCCGTCATGCTGGTGGTTGTGATATTTTCTTTGAAAGGATACCACTTCGCTCTTGAGAGATTTTCATTCCAAAAATAAAGAATGCAAATAGGAACATACAGTTCTGAGCACTGACATGGAAATGTTCAGGGACTGAAAAATAAATACAGGTTGACTTTTATTCTATTGGGCCTATTGTCAAAGCACTCCTCAAGATAAGACTGATCTCTCTCTCATTAGCTTCCCAGTTGCTCTCAAAGAGTCAGAAAGGGGCCGGACCCCAAGGCTTTTCTAAACACTAATTTGTTGCAAACTGAAGGCTAACTGGCAGGACTGCCTCCAGTGAGCCTATAGGTGAAACAAGAGATTCTGTTGGGTCTTCCCTGGTCGTCCAATGGCTAAGACTCCACAGTCCCAATGCAGGAGGCCCAGGTTCGATCCCTGGTCAGGGAACTAAACTCCACATGCTGCAACTGAAAGATCGCCATGCTACAACAAAGATCAAAGATCCTGTGTGCCACAACTAAGACCCAGCACAGTCAAATAAATAAATACTAAAAAATATAAGTAAGTAAGATTCTGTTGACTCTTACTCTCCTTTTGAGCAACAAAACAATACCCTCCTTAGCTTGAACTTTTTATGTCACATTACCATGTTTATATATTCTTTACTTTTCCAGGTCATCAGTTCTTCGTGTGTGCAGAGTTATATTAGAAGAGGGAATATATGTTCACTCTTTTGCTATGGTTTGGCTGTGCTTAGTGGTGAATATACTGAGTTCACAAGTTTTGTGTGAATGAGAGTAACATTCAGGGTCACAGCTATGCTAGTCCAGTCCAGTGTGGGCTCAGTCACGTCCAACTCTTTGAGACCCCACGACTGTAGCCCGCTGGGCTCCTCTGTCCATGGGACTCTCCAGGCAAGAATACTGGAGCAGGTTGTCATTTCCTCCTCCAGGGGATCCTCCCGACCCAGGGATTGAGCCCTTGTCTCCTGTGTCTCCTGCATTGCAGGCATGTTTTTTACCCACTGAGTCATCAGGGAAGTCGATACTATAGCAATGCTGTGTAAGATTAACACATGTTAGATCTGGCAGATATATGCATTATGAAGAAGCCAGTGATTAGCGCCAGGCTGCCTGCTTGAAAAAGCTGTGGCTAGCATATTTTCCTCCAGTGAATTACACCGCAACATGCACTGAATTTTGACAACTGGCTATCTCAAGACTACTCAAGATATCTCAAGACTATCTCAATAGTTTGAACAGCAAAATCATTTTTTTTCTATAAGAGATTCTTTCATTACTTGGGAAATGTCTCTGAAAATGGACTTGAAAGGCCCTTTACTGAATCTGCATAAATCTCAATTCTTGGGGCTCTGTCTAAAGAGCGTTCTGGAGGGCAGCTCCACGCTGTACTTCAGAGAACAGATCCTCGGTCAGAGGCCATACATACAAACCCAGAGAACAAGAGAAAGAGGGGCCTGCCAGTCCCAATAACTGTGTCCTAAAGCCCCTGAGGTTTCCCAGGTGGCTCAGTGGTAAGGAATTCACCTGACAATGTGGGAGATGAGGATTTGACTCCTGGGTCAGGAAGATCCCCTGAAGAAGGAAATGGCCGCCCGATTCAGTATTCTTGCTTGGGAAATGGACAGAGGAGCCTGGTGGGCTTACAGTCCATGGGACTGCAAAGAGTTGGACATGACTGAACAACTGAGCACACACACACAAAGCCACTGAGCTCTCTAGACTCTTCCATCTAACTAATTTCCACATAGAGAACAACAGTTCTACATGTGTTTCTTTTGAAGAGGCTGAGAAACATCATAAGCTGCGAGTGATCAGAAGACAGATACCCCTTAAAAGGGCAATGGATAGACTGGGCAAGAGTGGTAGGATATATTTAAACAAAAGAATGCAAGGAATATGCTCCTTATATCAGGGAGGACCTTTCAAAAGTCGTGTGTGGTCTGCACCATGTTTTCCCAATTTATTAGTAACATTCACATATAACAGTAGAATCAACTCAGTGTGTGTGCTGGAAATTCCAGTCCCTTTTCCAAAAACACTCTTTTGTCGTCACCTCAGACACTGCCATTGCAATCAGTGTCGTGCTCCAGACAATAAGACGGCAGAGGAAGAGGAAGAAAAACTACTGCTCAGAAACCTAACCACTACCAACCCCAACACCTCCGAATTAGGGTTCTTGCAAAACTACCCAGCTCCCTCTGGGGTGAATCACTCCAATTTGGGGCTCATCTGCATGCCTGGGTGAGGACATTTGTCAAATGTCACGTCATAGGACATATCAGCTGTCTACATTTTGTCACCTCCCACTCACTCCGCCAATTCATTCCAATCTGGCCTTATTACCCCACCAAAACAGCTTTCACAAAGGCCACAGAGACTTGAGATGACCGTGTGTCCACTCCTCATCTCATTAGATTTCCCAGCAGCATCTGACCTTAGTGACCACTCCTCCCTTCTCTTCCTTTGGTTTCACTGACATCACTCTCCGGATTTTCGTCTCAGTTCTTTGCTGCTCCTCTCTCTCTCTCTCTCTCTCTCAATAGCTCCTTCCTCTCTGCCTGGCCTTTAAATATTGAAGTAATTCAATATTTGATCCTCAAAGCTCACCTTCCTTCTCGCTCCATATTCCCTCCATAGGTCATCCCTGGCCATAATGGTACACAACTCCAGGAGACGCTAGGCACACCGCTGTCTATGGAACTGGCTCACCCTCAAGCTGTACAGTACATGGCTTGTGTGGCCATAAGGGCAGTTTCTATCCATTCCTGCGGCTTTAATTACTATATACATTAGGCCTTTACCTGGGGCTTCCCTGGTGGCTCAGATGATGAAAAATCTGCCTGCAATGCAGGAGACCTGGGTTCAATCCCTGAATTGGGGAGATGTCCTAGAGAAGGAAATGGCTCCATTCCAGTATTCTTGCCTGGAAAATTCCATGGACAGAGGAGCCTGGTGGGCTACAGTCGAGGGGGTTGCAAAGAGTCAAACTGACTGGTTCCCATCAAGTTGTACAGTACATGGCTTGTGTGGACATAAGAGCAGTTCTATCCCCTTCTGTGACTTTAGTTACCATATGTACATTAGAGACTGCAAAATGTTTATCTCAGACCTGGCAACACTGAAACTTAAACCCGCATATACAACTGATTACTTGAGACCCACTTGTTCATCTCACAAGCACTCCACATAGCATATCAGAAACGAACCCATGCTCTTCCTGGACAAGTCTGGTCCTCCCTCAGTGTTCCTTGTCTTGGTGAATGGACCCAGCATCCATCCAGTTGCCCATCCTAGAGCCCAGAAGGCATCTTGTCTCTTCCCTTTCTGGCACCATAAACAAATGATCAATTTGCATATGTTTGTGATCTGTCTCCCTCCACTACAACGTAAGTCCTGTGAAAGTTGAGATTTCTCTCATTCACCATTATGCCTCCAGAGCTAGAGGTATGTCTGGAATAAATGTTTGTCTCAGTTCAATAGGCAATGGCACCCCACTCCAGTACTCTTGCCTGGAAAATCACATGGACGGAGGAGCCTGGTAGGCTGCAGTCCACGGGGTCTCTAGGAGTTGGACATGACTGAGCAACTTCACTTTCACTTTTCATTTTCATGCATTGGAGAAGGAAATGGCAACCCACTCCAGTGTTCTTGCCTGGAGAATCCCAGGGATGGGGGAGCATGGTGGGCTGCCGTCTATGGGGTCGCACAGAGTCGGACATGACTGAAGCAACTTAGCAGCAGCAGCAGTTCAGTTCAGTCACTCAGTCGTGTCCGACTCTTTGCAACCCCATGAATCGCAGCACGCCAGGCCTCCCTGTCCATCACCAACTTCCAGAGTTCACTCAAACTCATGTCCATAGAGGCGGTGATGCCATGCAGCCATCTCATCCTCTGTCATCCCTTTCTCCTCCTGCCCTCAATCCCTCCCAGCATCAGAGTCTTTTCCAATGAGTCAACTCTTTGCATGAGGTGGCCAAAGTACTGGAGTTTCAGCTTTACCATCATTCCTTCCAAAGAACACCCAGGGCTGATCTCCTTTAGAATGGACTGGTTGGATCTCCCTGCAGTCCAAGGGACTCTCAAGAGTCTTCTCCAACACCACAGTTCAAAAACAGCAATTCTTCAGTTCTCAGCTTTCTTCACAGTCCAACTCTCACACCTCTCACATCCATACATGACCACTGGAAAAACCATAGCCTTGACTAGACGGACCTTAGTCAGCAAAGTAATGTCTCTGCTTTTGAATATGCTATCTAGGTTGGTCATAACATTTCTTCCAAGGAGTAAGCATCTTTTAATTTCATGGCTGCAGTCACCATCTGCAGTGATTTTGGAGCCCCCCAAAATAAAGTCAGCCACTGTTTCCACTGTTTCCCCTCTATTTCCCATAAAGTGATGGAACCAGATGCCATGATCTTAGTTTTCTGAATGTTGAGCTTTAAGCCAACTTTTTCATCCTCCTCTTTCACTTTCATCAAGAGGCTTTTTAGTTCCTCTTCACTTTCTGCCATAAGGGTGGTGTCATCTGCATAGCTGAGGTTATTGATATTTCTTCTGGAAATTTTGATTCCAGCTTGTGCTTCTTCCAGCCCAGTGTTTCTCATGATGTACTCTGCATAGAAGTTAAATAAGCAGGGTGACAATATACAGCCTTGACGTACTCCTTTTCCTATTTGGAACCAGTCTGTTGTTCCATGTCCAGTTCTAACTGTTGCTTCCTGACCTGCATAGAGGTTTCTCAAGAGGCAGGTCAGGTGGTCTGGCATTCCCATATCTTTCAGAATTTTCCACACTTTATTGTGATCCACATAGTCAAAGGCTTTGGCATAGTCAATAAAGCAGAAATAGATGTTTTTCTGGAACTCTCTTGCTTTTTCAATGATCCAGTGGATGTTGGCAATTTGATCTCTGGTTCCTCTGCCTTTTCTAAAACCAGCTTGAACATCTGGAAGTTCACAGTTCACATATTGCTGAAGCCTGGCTTGGAGAATTTTGAGCAGTACTTTACTGGTGTGTGAGATGAATGCAATTGTGTGGTAGTTTGAGCATTCTTTGGCATTGTCTTTCTTTGGGATTGAAATGAAAACTGACCTTTTCCAGTCCTGTGGCCACTGCCGAGTTTTCCAAATTTACTGGCATACTGAATGCAGCACTTTCACAGCATCCTCTTTCAGGATTTGAAATAGCTCAACTGGAATTCCATCACCTCCACTAGCTTTGTTCGTAGTGATGCTTTCTAAGGCCCACTTGACTTCACATTCCAGGATATCTGACTCTAGGTGAGTGATCATACCATCGTGATTATCTTGGTCGTGAAGATCTTTTTGTACAGTTCTTCTGTGTATTCTTGCCACCTTTTCTTGTGAAATAATAAAGTCCTATTGACTTTACCTGCTGTCTGTTTAAAGTCATCTCCATAACTACCCAGTAGTCTTGCCCAGGTTGCTCCCTCAAGCACCCCTTCTTTTATTTTAGTTAATGCCTGTTTATCTTTCAGACCTCAACTCAGTATCACTTCCTCAGGAACTTCCTCTGATGCACCAGCCTGGGCCAGACCCCCTTTAGATTCTATCATAGCTCTTCTTACTTAACACTTCTTTCCCTCTCTTTTCTCCATGACATTTTTATCTTTTGTAAAATCTCTATTAAAGGCATTCTTCACTTTTCCATTCCCTAAAAATTGTTCCTTAATTCACCACCCTGCAAAATAGTGCCAAATCCCAGGTTTTAAGTTTGGTGTTGAAAATACTAACACAGTAAGTCTGAATAAGTAGTTCAGAAAAGGATAAGAGATAAAGACATTATAAATATATGTATATATAATGTCTTTACATATATATTTATATATATATTTATATATATGTGTGTATATATATATAATACATTATGTGGGGGTTCCCAGGAGGCATAGTGGTAAAGAATCCACTGCCAGTGCAGGAGACATTGGAGATGTGTGTTCAATCCCTGAGTCAGGAAGATCCCCTGGAGGAGGAAATGGCAACTCACTCCAGTATTCTTGCCAGGAAAATCCCATGGACCAAGGAGCCTGGCAGGCTACAGTCTCTAGGGTTGCAAAGAGTTGGACACAACTGAGTGGCTTAGCACACAGTACATTATGTAATATCTGCAAATACAGAGATATATACAGAGTAGAGAAAAAATGGTGATTAATCCCATACAGGTGAGGGTGGCCAGAGACGTCTCACTGAGAAGATTCCGCAAAGATCTTTCACCCTACTTCCTCAAAGACTATTCCTATATTTACAGGTTTCATGCACACTGCTTCAGTTTTCAATATGTTCTCTTAACCCAGCTCTCGGGGTCAGCTCCAGGCATTTCCCTGGACTGTGTTTCCCCTCTCTTCATGCTTGGTGAACTCATCTCCTTCATTCAGCCTCAGATCAAACCCTTCTTCACCTGACTCTCACTGTGGCCTGTGCCTCCCCTTTCAGAATACTTAGACACATGTAGCTATTTAATCTTCACAACTAATGGTGTGCCTTGTTTTATCTGGATCCCCCAGGGCTTCACATCGTACCTAATACATAGAAGGTCCTTGAAGACAGTATTTATTGAATCGAATTGCTATTAATATATCTGTGCCCTCCGCATACTTCTGTTGCTACAACCATCACATATATTGCAAGTAATTTGTTTTCATGTCTATCTGCTTCCTCTAAGTCTAAGTCTCTTCCAGGAAATCATGAAGTATTAAGTTTTTAATTCCTGGAGACTAGCACATTTCCATGGTCCTCAACAAATGTGGAAAGAAGTGAGGGAGGGAGGGAAACCAAACTGGTTGTCATTTATACAATTCCAATGAAGTCTTAATAATAGCAAACCTTTATGTCTGTAGGGAATCACAGCAAACACTGTAAAAGCGAGGGGTCAAGCTCTCAGTGTTTGAAGACTCACAGACTTCAGAAATAACTCCCAATTTTTTGAAAGGGTCTTGAGTCAGCACGTTTGGCAGCACCAATAGCATTCGGATTGCCCTCCTTGCAAAGAAGAAAAGGGAGACCTAACATGACTGAGCACCTACTATGTGCCAGAGCTTTGCATACAACATAGGTGATTCAGCAACAGCCTAGCTGAATGTTAAGTTGCTATTAGGTACCATGCATGTGACCTGGCAATCAGAGATTTATTATCCACTTAAGAAATATGACTCCTATATACTCAGTATATTGTGGTAACCTATAATGGAAAAGAACCTTAAAAAGAAATATATATAGTTGATTAACAATGCTGTTATATACATATATAGATAGATATGATACAATCATTTTGCTGTACACCTAAAAGTAACACAACACTGTGAATCAACTGTATTTCAATTTTAAAAATTTAAAAATGTGACTTCTAGAACTGAGCACAATATTTCTGTTGTGTTCTGACCAATTCAGCTTAGGATACTCTATCTCTATTACTTCAGCCCAGGGTTCCACTAGAGCATTTCACAGCTACAGCCTTTGGGTTACCTATAACAGTGCTTGTGGTTACTTAACTCATCTCTAAGGTCTTTCCAACTGAAATAACCTCAAGTCAGGTTTTCCACAGCTTGGATTGAGTCAATTGATTTCAAAATCTAAATTTGATACTTTACACTTTTTGCTTTACATTAATTTCACCATCTCTTGAGTCTACCAAAAATGTTTACTTCTTGGGGAGGATGGAATGAATTGAGAGAGTAGCATGGAAACATATACATCACCACGTATGAAATAGATAGCCAGTGGAAATTTGCCGTATGACTCAGGGAGCTCAAACTGGTACTCTGTGACAATCTAGAGGGGTGAGTTGGGGTGGGAGGTGGAAGGAAGGTTCAAGAGGGAGGGGCCATATGTATACCTATGGCTGATTCATGTTGATGTATGGCAGAAACCAACACAATATTGTAAAGCAATTATCCTCCAATTTAAAATAAATAATTTTTTTAATGCTTAATTCTTGATTCTGTAATGAGTGGCAGCCTGATATCACCGCTACTATTCAACATAGTTTTGGAAGTTTTGGCCACAGCAATCAGAGCAGAAAAAGAAATAAAAGGAATCCAAATTGGAAAAGAAGAAGTAAAACTCTCACTGTTTGCAGATGACATGATCCTCTACATAGAAAACCCTAAAGACTCCACCAGAAAATTACTAGAGCTAATCAATGAATATAGTAAAGTTGCAGGATATAAAATCAACACTCAGAAATCCCTTGCATTCCTATACACTAATAATGAGAAAGTAGAAAAAGAAATTAAGGAAACAATTCCATTCACCATTGCAATGAAAAGAATAAAATACTTAGGAATATATCTACCTAAAGAAACTAAAGACCTATATATAGAAAACTATAAAACACTGATGAAAGAAATCAAAGAAGACACTAATAGATGGAGAAATATATCATGTTCATGGATTAGAAGAATCAATATTGTGAAAATGAGTATACTACCCAAAGCAATCTACAGATTCAATGCAATCCCTATCAAGCTACCAGAGATATTTTTCACAGAACTAGAACAAATAATTTCAAGATTTGTATGGAAATACAAAAACACTCGAATAGCCAAAGCAATCTTGAGAAAGAAGAATGGAACTGGAGGAATCAACTTGCCTGACTTCAGGCTCTACTACAAAGCCACAGTCATCAAGACAGTATGGTATTGGCACAAATTCAGAAATATAGATCAATGGAACAAAATAGAAAGCCCAGAGATAAATCCACACACATATGGACACCTTATCTTTGACAAAGGAGTCAAGAATATACAATGGAGTAAAGACAATCTCTTTAACAAGTGGTGCTGGGAAAACTGGTCAACCATTTGTAAAAGAATGAAACTAAATCACTTTCTAACACCGCACACGAAAATAAACTCAAAATGGATTAAAGATCTAAATGTAAGACCAGAAACTATAAAACTCCTAGAGGAGAACATAGGCAAAACACTCTCCGACATAAATCACAGCAGGATCCTCTATGATCCACCTCCCAGAATTCTGGAAATAAAAGCAGAAATAAACATATGGGATCTAATTAAAATTAAAAGCTTCTTCACAACAAAGGAAAATATAAGCAAGGTGAAAAGACAGCCTTCTGAATGGGAGAAAATAATAGCAAATGAAACAACTGACAAACAACTAATCTCAAAAATATACAAGCAACTTATGCAACTCAATTCCAGAAAAATAAATGACCCAATCAAAAAATGGGCCAAAGAACTAAATAGACATTTCTCCAAAGAAGACATACAGATGGCTAACAAACACATGAAAAGATGCTCAACATCACTCATTATTAGAGAAATGCAAATCAAAACCACAGTGAGATACCACTTCACACCAGTCAGAATGTCTGCAATCCAAAAATCTGCAAGCAAGAAATGCTGGAGAGGGTATAGAGAAAGGGAACCCTCCTACACTGTTGGTGGGAATGCAAACTAGTACAACCACTATGGAGAACAGTGTAGAGAGTCCTTAAAAAATTGCAAACAGAACTGCCATATGACCCAGCAATCCCACTGCTGGGCATGCACACTGAGGAAACCAGAATAGAAAGAGACACATGTACCCCAATGTTCATCACAGCACTGTTTATAATAGCCAGGACATGGAAACAACCTAGATGTCCATCAGCAGATGAATGGATAAGAAAGCTGTGGTACATACACACAATGGAGTATTACTCAGCCATTAAAAAGAATACATTTGAATCAGTTCTGATGAGATGGATGAAACTGGAGCCGATTATACAGAGTGAAGTAAGCCAGAAAGAAAAACACCAATACAGTATACTAACACATATATATGGAATTTAGAAAGATGGCAATGATGACCCTTTATGCAAGACAGCAAAAAAGACACAGATGTGTATAGCGGACTTTTGGACTCAGAGGGAGAGGGAGAGGGTGGGATGATTTGGGAGAATGGCGTTGAAACATGTATACTATCATGTAAGAATCGAATCACCAGTCTATGTCTGATGCAGGATACAGCATGCTTGGGGCTGGTGCACGGGGATGACCCGGAGGGATGTTGTGGGGAGGGAGGTGGGAGGGGGTTCATGTTTGGGATCACATGTACACCCGTGGTGGATTCATGTCAATGTATGGCAAAACCAATAGAGTATTATAAAGTAAAAAAAAAAAAAAAAAAAAAAGCAAACTCCAACAGATCTCTTACCTTCTCTGAATGGGGCCTCCAAGTGGAACAATTCCAGAAACCTCATTCACATCACAGTCTACATGAGTGGTATCTTCTGAAGTCATTCAGTGACCCAAGCTCAGGATCTGCCTTTGTGCCTCTGTAAAATCAATGGGTTGGACCAAAACTTCCTTCTATGCTTTGGGCTTACTTACATTTTTGATAAACATTTCTTCTATGTTTTCATCCTATTTAATGATAAAATGACCGCCTAGAAGCAAAGTGCTGAGGAACATGTGTGTACCCAGGTCTCATTTTGCATTCTTGGGAGGTTAAGCTAAGTAGGTCAACAGTCATCCCTCACTTCCTTTAGAGCACCATAGGCCTTCAAGAGTGTGGAAGAGAGCAAATTGCCACTTCCTTGTCACACTGAGCAAAGTCCTCATGAGCTATAACATGAAACATATATTCTGAAAATCCCTTAAAGAAAAACACTGACAATCTTATTAACCAAGAGAATAAAATAATCCGTCTGAAAGTTACTGATATTTGGGATTGTGATCTATTATGGGCCTTTCTCTTTTGGTTCTGCTAGGCAAACACCCATAATCATGAAACACGATTGGATGTTCCTGGAAATACAGGAAATTGCCATGCAACAGAGTGCTGGTAGAAGATGAAACCAATAGTGCTCTATTTCTCTAGGTTACTAATTGTGTTTCCTGAAAATATTGCTGGTAAATTACTAAATGGCTCAATAAAAGGAAATAAGATAAATGGGCTGTTATATATTAAAGTCAAAAAGCAGCATGTAAAAAAGCCCTACCTGCATGGGAAAAGGCTTAGTGAGTTCAAGGACTAAAGGAAACCAAAGTGGGAGGAGCACAGAAGTCAAGCAGAAGACGGACAGGAGTTAAACCAAGACAGACCAGATCTCACGTGTTTATAGCCCATGTTAAGGATCTTGGGCTTTATCACAAGTGTGACTGAATACCTTTGTCCAACAGTAGAAGATTGGGCTAGTAAATTATGTTATAGCAACACCACAAAATTGGACTTCCCTGATGGCTCAGCAGTAAAGAATCTGCCTGCCAATCCAGGAAGATCCCCTGGAAAAGGAAATAGCAACCCACTCCAGTACTCTTGCCTGTCGAATCCCATGGCTAGAGGAGCCTGGAGGGCTACAGTCCATGGACACGACTGCACACTAAACAGCAACAGCACAGAATACTACCCACCGCTGATTTCCAAAGTGTGTTCCAAGCACCTATCTGTAGAACAGACATTTTATTGTGTATTTTTTTAAGTTTTCATGTTAAAATTAATATGAAGAAAATGTGCCATATTATCCTTTTTTTTTTTTATTAAAGCCTCTGACAATATTATAGCCTTTGGGAAATCCTACAGTAAAAGAATGTGTTTACTTTTACAACTTACCGAACTTATTGGCTCTCAGAGATATTTTCTTTTCCCCAAGTTACATCACTGAGAATCTAGAGATTTTAGCTAGCTAAATTTTTCTAGCTAAAAGAAACTAGCATTTGTAAAACTATCTCTTGGTAAATATTGCTATATATCCATTTGAAATGTCCACATATAGAGAGTCTTCAGACAAACAAAAAACATCCCACAATTGCAACTGCCCGAAAATAAGAATGTATGTGAAGGTAACATGAAACAATTAAAATATCTGTTGCTTACAATGACAGATATTACAGTGATTTTATTTCTCTACTATGTTTTTCTTTAATTTGGATACTAAATCATTTTTTCAATTAAAAATTAAAAAGTAGTAAAAAATTAATGACAGCCATATTTTTTAATGTATTTGAAGCTTTGCCAACTCAATCAATTCACAGACTGCTGCACAAATTTCACTTCATTAGTGTGTCTAGAGACCACGCAAGCTGCATTTTATGATGGAGAAAAATCAATCATCATAATAACAGTTCTACTCCCCTTGCTAGTAGGTTAATATAATTAACATCTCTTAATTGGATGCATTAATTTAAATAAAAGCAAAACTTGATTCATGCCAAGTTTAACTACAGACATCCTTCATGGGATTCATAAAATCCTCTGAACTTACCTTTCAATCCTATGACTACCCAGAAAGCCATTTGAAAAAGTACTTCATATACACAAATCAAGATCATTTTATAACTTTGGTTTTGGGGCCAGAAATTAAGTCCTATATATTCATTCCTTCCTTCATTCATTCAACAAACATTTATGGAAAGCATCAGGCTATGCCTAAGAATATAAAACTTGAAAAGACAAATCCTTATCTACAATGAATTCTCAGTACGTGATACAGACATGCAAAAAACTGTCAGTTCAGTTCAGTTCAGTCACTCAGCCATGTCCAACTCTTTGATATCCCATGGACTGAAGCACACCAGGCTTCCCTGTCCATCATCAACTCCCAGAGCCTACTCAAACTCATGTTCATTGAGTCGGTGATGCCATCCAGCCATTTCATCCTCTGTTGTCCCCTTCTCCTCCCACCCTCAATCATTCCCAACATCAGGGTCTTTTCAAATGAGTCAGTTCTTCACATCAGGTGGACAAAATATTGGATTTTTGGCTTTAGTATCTCAGTCCTTCCAATGAATATTCAGGACTGATCTCCTTTAGGATGGACTGGTTGGATCTCCGTGTAGTCCAAGGGACTCTTAAGAGTCTTCCCCAACACTGCAGTTCAAAAACATCAATTCTTTGGTGCTCAGCTTTCTTCACAGTCCAACTCTCACATCTATACAGGACCACTGGATAAACCGTAGCTTTGACTAGATGGATCTTTGCTGGCAAAGTAATGTCTCTGCTTTTTAATATGCTGTCTAGGTTGGTCATAACTTTCTTCCAAGGAGCAAGCATTTTTTAATTTCATGGCTGCAACCACCATTTGCGGTGATTTTGGAGCCCAAAAAAATAAAATCTCTCACTGTTTCCTCATCTATTTGCCAAGAAGTGATGGGACCAGATGCCATGATCTTAGTTTTCTGAATGCTGAGTTTTAAGCCAACTCTTTCACTCTCCTCTTCCACTTTCATCAAGAGGCTCTTTAGCTATTCTTCACTTTCTACCATAAGGGTGGTGTCATCTGCAAATCTGAGGTTATCGATATTTCTCCTGGCAATTTGGATTCCAGTGTGTGCTTCATCCAGTCCAGCATTTCTCATGATGTACTCTGCATATAAGTTAAATAAGCAGGGTGAAAATATACAGCCTTAACATACTCCTTTCCCGATTTGGAACCAGTCTGTTGTTCCATAGAGAATAAATACTGTAATTTTGGTATGTATTAGCATAATGCTAATATAAAGGAGAGAAAACTAGTTTTTCCCAGAATAGGGAGAGAAGGTCAGAATGGCTTCAAAGAGGATGAGATGTTTAAGCCACATCTTCAAAGGTATGAGCAGGTGTTTGCCAGGCAGGTTGGGCTGGGAACATTCTAGGCATAAAAGTGACTATACAAAGCATGGTTGTGGGATTCAGTGCAAGAACAAAGTAGGATATAGTAAGAGGGCAAGGGAATCCTGTCCTGGATCCATCAAATAAGACACAGACTAACAAATGACTGCAGGTTTGGCGTTTAGATGGCAGCACCTATTTCAAAGCAAGAGAGGGAGCCTCAGTTCAGTTCAGTTGCTCAGTCGTGTCCGACTCTTTGCGACCCCATGAATCGCAGCACACCAGGCCTCCCTGTCCATCACCAACTCCCGGAGTTCACTCAGACTCACGTCCATCGAGTCCGTGTTGCCATCCAGCCATCTCATCCTCTGTCATCCCTTTCTCCTTCTGCCCCCAATCCCTCCCAGCATCAGAGTCTTTTCCAGTGAGTCAACTCTTCGCATGAGGTGGCCAAAGTACTGGAGTTTCAGCTTTACCATCATTCCTTCCAAAGAAATCCCAAGGCTGATCTCCTTTAGAATCGACTGGTTGGATATCCTTGCAGTCCAAGGGACTCTCAAGAGTCTTCTCCAACACCACAGTTCAAAAGCATCAATTCTTCAGCTCTCAGCCTTCTTCACAGTCCAACTCTCACATCCATACATGACCACAGGAAAAACCATAGCCTTGACTAGACGGACTTTTTGAATATGCTATCTAGGTTGGTCATAACTTTTCTTCCAAGGAGTAAGCGTCTTTTAATTTCATGGCTACAGTCACCATCTGCAGTGATGGAGCCTAGGGGTATGGAATTAAGAAGCACAGACTGTTATGTATCAAATAAGCTACAAGGATATATTGTACAACACAGGGAATATTGTCAATATTTTATGATAATTATAAATGGAGTATAACCTTTAAAATTTGTGAATCACTATATTCTACACCTATAACTTATATAGTACTGAATTAACTATACTTCAATAAAAACTAAAATTTAAACATTGAAAAAAAAAAGCATGAGCAGGTTCAGAGAACCAAGGAGAAGGGTTCAAACTGCAATCGATTGAAGAGTGAATAAAGGTGTCAAGAAGCACACTCAGCAGATCCACTTAAATGTGGGGTAACATTTTGGCAAGTGATATGTTTAACTCATGTAGAAACCAGGTGCTTCTGGTGAGATTATGTAGTGCATTAAAAATGTTAAGATGTATTCGTAACTCCGGGCTTCTAACATGTGGCAGTGACAGAATCTAATGTATTGATGACCCTTAAGAATTCAAGCAGCTCATCCTTTTACTTCTTTATAAACAATAGCACTTCATGACAGGTTGTAGAGAAACACTGATACCCTGCAATGAAAATGCTATGTACATATAAAGGGTGATTTGTTAAATCCACTTCAAGTACAGAGACTCCTAAAGCACACGGCAGAGAAATGCGTGATTGGAGGATCTTTGATGAAACAAAGAGATGAGTGGTGCATATTCATAGCAATCCTACACTTCGAGTGTTTTCAGCACTTCGTTAAGGGTTGCAGAATGCCTTGCAAGTATGTTTACTCCCGTATGAAGAGAATAGTCTGTGCTCACTTTCAAAGAAAGATAAATAGGTGACCCGATAAAATGCAAGAACTGCAAGGGAGCTTAAGCATCATCTAGCCAACCTCTTCATTCTATGGATGAAAAACAGAAGCAGAGAGGTTAAGTAGGTTGCCCACAGTTCACATAGTGAGTCAGAGTTGAAACCAAGACTGCAACCCAAGATCCCCACGCTAGCAGTCAGGTGCATTTGTTTTTACTGCACCCTCCTGGCCTGTGCCAAAGGCCAAAACTAACTCAGAAACGGAACTAAGTGAGTTAAAAGTTAAGAGTCAACAATATAGTGATCCTACTACCCCTGGGCCTATAACTGAGCCTGCATTTTAGAGTGAACAGGGAAAGGGAGAGTCTATGTGAACTCCTGCTACAGGCCAGTCACTTTGCTGACCACTTGCATACACACAAAACACAAGATGCAAAAGTATTCTCTCATCGTTCCATAGTCAGTGAGTCAAGAAATATTTCCTGCAGGCTCTTTGTGCCAAGGACAGTTCCAGGCCCTAGAGATCACATCACTGAACACGACAGTGTCCCTTCCTTCATAGAATTACATTCTAGTTGGAGGAGACAGAAAATAAACCGGTCAACTAATGACTACACTAGAAAGTATTAAGTGCTAGACAGAGAAATGAAAATGAAATGATGCAAAAAAGGAGGGAAGTGGAAGAGTGGGTACTGCCTTACCTGATCAGGTCTTTTCCTTCCTGGATGAAAAGGACTTGAAACCAGCAGTCAGGCATGAACCTTCACACAAGAAGATGTAAAGATGGCCTAGAACCTAATATCTAGGGATAAAACCAAGTCAGAAGTCAGAGCAGGGCAGGCGGATGTAGAGATTATCAACTTGAGTGAAGTAAGACAGACAGAGGAGAAATATCAAATGACATTCCTTCTATGTGGAATCTAAGAAGAAATGATACAAAATGAACTTACTTACAAAACAGACTCACAGACTTAGAGAAGGAACTTCAGTTTGCCAGGTAGAAGGATGCAGGGAAGGGAGAGTTAGGGAGTTTGGAATGGACATGTGCACACTGCTATATTTAGAATGGATAACCAACAAGGACCTACTGTGTAGCATAGGGGAATCTGCTCAATGTTATGTGGCAATCAGGATGGGAGGGGAGTTTGGGGGAGAATGCATACATATATATATATGGCTAAGTCCCTTCCCTGTTCACCTGAAACTATCACAACATTGTTAGTGGGGTATACCCCAATACACAATAAAAAGTTTATTAAAAAATCACATCAGGGAGGGACGTATGTGTGGAGGCACATGTCTGTCCAAATACAGCAACAGAAGCAGAAGAGAATGGGCTGAGGACAGCTCAAAAGACTTTTCTGTAACAGTTCATTGCTGTTTCCTGTGACTTTTACTGGGCTGAGCAACTTAATATGCAATGGTATTCATCCTGTGGCCTCCCTTCCTCAAGACTTTTAATATCTAATGCCCCCCTTTCTCTCCATGATATCCCTTTCCTCTTTTAGCTGGATATAACTGTTTCATAACTGATGGGTTGAAGGTGACAAAGAATGACTATCAAGACCCTCATGTTAATCACAAGCATTTCCCAGACCAAGACCAGAGAGACAGAGTGGTGGAAATGCCGGTCTAATGAGCACTGCAAAAAGCATAAGCAGATTGAACCCTAAGTCAGTGCAATACCATCAGGATTTCTTAAGAGAAAACAGCAATGAGATGTTGGGACTAATTGGAAGCCGACATTGACAGAGCTGGAAGCAACACGAAGCTCAAAAAGTCAATCTGCTTTGGGAATGTTAAAAGGAAACACTTGCTTGGAAAGAATTTTTAAGTGTGAAAAAGAAAGACTATTTTCGGTGGAATTTGTGAGCAGTGAGCCTGACCACACACTGAGGGCTGAGAGAAGACGTATCACTGAGGGAACCGTGGTCCAGCTCCCAGCAGATGTTGTGCCCAGCACCCAACTGAGAAATCATGTGCTGTGATTAACGTGTGCAGCGTGCCAAGTGACTCCACTGGGAGTGAACTGGACTCTCGAATCCAACCTCTGTCTTATTTCCATGCTTCCTTCTCCTCACCCCAACATCCTCTGTGTTTCTTCATTCTGCGCTGTGTACCCTGAAAGAACCACACACCTAAGGTTTAACTGTTTCATATATCACTTCCTCATTCTCCACTGTGTAAAAACAAGTTCACACAGAACATCCCACTCCAGTGAGAGGGTTCCAATTGAGTCCACTAGAGCATACTTCCTGTAACACATCCCTAAGACCAAATTAAAGTCCACAAGGCTAAAGGATTTCACACCTGGAGTGAGCCTACCTCCTCATGTCTGGGCCAAGTGGGGTGTGTTTTATGACATCTATCCCTACTCTTAGTGTCTGGATGGACACTCAATCTTTTATGTGCCTTGCTGGTGTGATATTCAGGAACAGTTTGGATCCCAGGAGTAAAAGAGTATGCACTGTTCTGATTTATCTTCCTGGATAGCTTTTTTTTTTTTTTTTCCTACCACTGCCTCAAGCACCAGTGGATCCTGAAAAGTACCTTCCTCGCAATCAACATGCATTAAAAAATGTCCAGTCATCCCCAAAATTCCATCATCACGCTACATCCGTGAAGATGAGGTAACAGGGGTATAAGCACTCCACAACTGAGTTACAAGAGGCTGACTCCCAAGACTGGGGAAGCAAAAACACACCCACTAGCTGCTTAGAGTTAGAAAGCCTTCCTAGTCTGAAACCTCCATTTTTCTATCTCCTGATTTGCTAATCCAGAAAGCCAAAACTCTCCTCTGCTTCTCAGTGAAAGGTCCTAATATATTCCATATGACCACTTAAAGCTACAGCAGCTTTCCCGTCATAATATCTTAAATGTGAAGCTTCTCTGTCCTTCAAAGATGCTAAAGATGTAAATTTAGAAATGATTTTTACAGAGTGATAATAACACTAGATACCTCCTACTGATAATTCCTCACCAGGGTGCAGGAGAAAAACTTTCAGGTTAGACTTACAGTGTTTAATACAAACTACTATGTATAAAATAAGCAAGCTACAAGGATATATTGTAAAATGCAGGAAATATAGCCAATATTTTATAATAACTCTAAATGAAGTATAATTTATGAAAATACTGAATCACTATGTTGCACCTGGAATTAATATAATACTATAAACCAACTATAATTTAAAATAGATGTTAATATATTCTTTAGGTATAAACACAGTATTTCAGATAATCACTGAAAATTGTCTCAGTTCAACCTTTTCCACTGCAATAAAGGAAATTTTAAGCTAGTGAGCTATACAGAAGACAAAATATGACATGATATAATAAATACATAAAATGTATATAAATATATAAATAATATCTATAGCCTAAAAGTTTAAAGCTTAAGAGATCATATAAATCTTTAAATTTTTTTAGCTCACCTTATAATCTAATTTTCTCATTCCAGATCTCCTGGATCAAAGATATGGAATGAAGAAACATGATTTTACATGACTACATATAATATTTTGTAACACACATGTAGTAAATTGCATCTTTTGTTTTATTAACTATAATGACCTACTGCACAAACTTCATGGATATACAGTCAATCCTCATTTCTCACGGATTCCATATTTGCAAATTCTTCTACTTGCTAAACTTTCTTTGTGAGCCCCAAAGCAATGCAGCACTTTCATAGTTGTCTGAAGACACGAGAAGCAGTGAAAATTCTGTATTGCCTGATGCACACATTCTCAGCTGGGGTCAAACAAAGTCACGCTCTGCCTTCTTGTTTCAATTCTTATGATATAAACGAGTGTCCTTTTCAAGGTCCGCTAAGTGCCAGGTTTTCACATCATTGTGCTTTTTGCTGGTAATTTCGCTGTGCAACATGGCCCCAAACATAGAGCTGAAGTCCCATCTAGTGTTTCTAAGTGCAAGAAGGCTGAGATACAGCTCCCAGGGGACAGATCTGTTAGATAAGTTGTTCACACCTCAGTTACAGCACTGATGGCTGTGAATTCAATGCTGATGAATATAGTAAATAAGGCATCTAAACACAAACACACCTAAAACAAGGTTTTGTATTGATTGATGACAAAAATGTTATGATCACAGACTGGTAGGAACCAAACCCCATGTTTCCCCTAAAAGCAATGGTTCAGTATTCACTACTTCAGCATTCAAAGTGACTTTATAGAACAGAACTCCCATGAATAACAAGAATCCACTGCATCGTATTTAAAATAAGTTCTTGTGTTACCAAAAATGCTCTCCAAAGTTTCCATGCTTCCCACCTTGAAAACTCAAGGATGGTGACTATGGAGCTCTCTTTCCAGAGACCCTATCTAAGAACTATTAAAATGGGTCTCTTTACACCGCTATGATAATGCTTCCCAAGGGGCAAGAGGCTAGGAGGAAAATCCTGACCAGTAACCCTGGGGGCCTGAACAAAGTTTCCTACAAAGCAAAGTCCTCTCACCAGAGCTATCACAAGGAACCATGGGCAGCTCCCAGAGGCCATATCCCACACAAAGTCACAGGAGCACTCAGGTGTATGTTCCATGGCCAGGTTATTACGCCTGAATGGGGCAAAACGAGAAGGGACACTCAAGAGAACTGACAGGGCTGGAGCATGATCTGGGCAGAGGTCCAAAGGGAAGGCTGTGTCAGGGCCAGGAGTCTCCTGAGACTTTAGAGGAGGGGATGGTGACCTCTGGCCTGAAGCTAAGGGAACTGCTAAAGCGCTGAAACAGGGAGGGGACCATGCAGACAGACACCTGAGCAACCTCCAAGGGAGGCAGACGGACCACCTCCAAGGCCCCTTTCAGCCCTTTGGTGTATGATGACAGGGTAATGATAAGACAGATCAGCTCTGTCCATTTTTATCTAAATTCTTGCTTGCCATCAGAATCCTTAAAAGAGAAACAAATGTCCTTTGGGGAGCACAGTTTCCCCAGTCTCTAGTAGTACTGTAGTGTATATTCAAAACGTTGCATATGTTTTATAGTATAAAATGTCTTTTTACTTTCTTAAGCTGTAACAAAAAATAAAAAAGTTTTTTTAATGCCTGGTTCTGTCCGATTATTACATCAGTCTAGTCTGTCTTTTTTTACTTCCCTCGTGGCTCAGACAGTAAAGAATTTGCCTTCAATGTGGGAGATCCAGGTTCGATCTCTGGGTCAGGAAGATCTCCTGGAAAAGGAAATGGGAATCCACTCCAATATTCTTGCCTCGAGAATTCCATAGACAGAGGAGCCTGGTGGGGTCACAGAGAGTCAACCAGCACTTTCACTTTCA
Organism: Ovis aries; assembly: GCF_016772045.2. Taxonomy (NCBI): domain Eukaryota; kingdom Metazoa; phylum Chordata; class Mammalia; order Artiodactyla; family Bovidae; genus Ovis; species Ovis aries. The sequence goes on along the minus strand of NC_056063.1, from coordinate 20,008,746 downwards.
GTCTCTTTTTTTACATTTTATTATAAACTCAATCAAACAAAAAGTAGAGAGGATCATCTAATAGATCCTTATGTACCCATCACCTAGCTGCAATTATTTTCAACATTTTAGCCCAGCTTTTTAATCTTGACTAACAGAGCTTTCATATATTTTCTCACTCAGCAGGTATTTACTGAGCAGCTGCCATGTCAGGCACTTTTCAAGTCCTGGAGCTACATGAGTGAAAAGAAGAAAACAGGCAAAAAGTACCTGCTGTGTCAAGAGCTTACATCCTAGTCAAACGAATAGTAGTAGCTAATTTTACTAAGAGTGACAGGCCATCACTGTTTGGGGCATTTTTCAAGTATTTCATTTAATCCTCACAAGAATCCTGTGACATAGGTGCTTTTATTATCCTCTTTTGCTCAGGAGGAAATAGTAGCACAGAAAGGTTAGGTAATTTGCCCAAGGTCACCCAGGCACCAAATGTAGCTGGGGTTGAGATTGGCTCTAGAGTCTGTGCTCTTAACCACCATGCCTACAGCTTCTCCAGGCCTCAGCAGGCCCTGCCTCTTTCAAAGGTCACTTCTCTGTAGAATCCCGGGCTTCTCTGACTTCTTCAGTGTAACGAAAACTACAAGAACAAGGTAGATGTTTGCTTCACAACCCTTTTTCCTCATTCATGTTGACTTGGTGGAATCTTTGGATGAACAAAACTGTGGCTATTTGTCCTTTGTTCATTCTGCTTCCTCTTAAAAGAGATGTCTTTTGTAGATTCCAATTCAAATATTACAGCAAGCTAAAATACTGTCAAAACCCTATATTTTCTATCCTAATATTAAGAATAACTAACATTTATTGAGCTTTTGTGAGAGCCAGGCACTGGGCTGAGTTCCTTAGGTCTCTTCATATAGCCCTCATAACAGCTCTACAAGATAAATACCATTATCCTTATGCTGCAGATGAAGAAATGGAGGCGCCAACAGATTGTATAACCTACCCGAGTTCTCATGACTAGAAAGAGGCAGAACCAGAACGGGACTTTATCCCACATTCTTAAATACACTACTCTGCCTCTACCTTAGAGGAATTCTCTATACTGTAAAATCTGAACTCTTCTGATGGTCCAGCAAAATATTTTACATGTATCTTATAATACTATTCTTCAAACAAAGATTTTCAGCTTTTTATTGTACCGCCCTACCTTTCAAATTGCATTTAAAACTCTAGTTAGTTCTCCAAAGGGTCCTGGGAGTATTAATATTCTGATTAATTAACTCATCCTATTTTATCATTCAAGACTGGGGTAAACCAACAGACCAGGGTTTTATGACTAAGCCAAGCTCTCATATTAAAGTTATCTGTAGAGATAGCAAAGGGACCCAGAAACAGGATAGAAATCACATATGAAGGAAAACATTCAATAAGGCAGGCCCTATTTCAAGCCATAAATCACCAAATAAAAAACAGTAGATATTTGCTGTGCTCAGTTGTGTCCACTCTTTACGACCCCATGGACCATAGCCCGCCAGGCTCCTCTATCCATGGGATTTTCCTGTGAAGAATACTGGAGTGGGTTGTCATTTCCTTCTCCAGGGGATCTTCCCAACCCAGGGTTCGAACCCAAGTCTCTTGTGTCCCCTGCATTGCAGATGGATTCTTTACCACTGAGCCACCAGGGAAGCCCAGAGTGCTTGTTGACATTGGTTCAATTCATTAGTTTTTAAGTCCTGTGCAAATAAATCAGACTCTGCTTTTGAAAAGTAGTCCTGAAATCCAACAGCAAGTTATTTGTTACTAGCAAGGTGGAGTTGCTTAAAATGTTTCATTGAGTAACAGAAACCTCCCTAACCTCCACTCAAGATTAAATGCATCTATTGGATGCTCTTATACTTCTCTGCATGTCTAGCCAATCTGTACACATCTTATCATATAGTAATAATTTATCTACATGCCTTCCCAAGAAAACTATAAGCTCCATGAAGATAACTATTTCTGGACCATGTTCACTGCCATATTTCTAGTGCGTAGAATGGAGCCACAGTAATGAAAGACAGATAAATAAGTTTCACTGAAAAGAGTGAATGAGGGAGTGAGTGAGTGAGTGAATGAAAGAATGAAACAGGCACTCTAGTACCAGAAAGGAAATGAGGGCTATCCAATTCATTCTGGCACCAGCTTTTCTCAGGCCACAAGGAAATTCAAGTACACACTTGTTGTACACGCTCAATCAAAATTTCCCACACCCAGGAGTTCTCACTAATGTTCTATGACCCTCTCCTTTTTCCTTTCTTCTTTCTAGTTTTTGCCTTGCGTTCATCTGCTTTAGTTTTAAAATATCTGTTTTATCTATACCACCTTAACTCTTCTCTATAAGTTAGTCGCTCAGTCAGGCCTGACTCTTTGCAACCCTATGGACTATAGCCTGCCAGGCTCCTCTGTTCATGGGATTCTCCAGGCAAGACTACTGGAGTAGGTTGCCATTCCCTTCTCCAGGGGATCTTCCCAACCCCGGGGATTGAACTTGGGTCTCCCGCACTGCAGGCAGATTCTTTACTGTCTGAGCCAACAGGGAAGCCCTAAGTTAATAAATAGACTATAAGTACTCCACATTAACTTATGATTTTCCTACTAGAGAATTCCTATGCATAAAGAAATGTTCCAAATTCTTATTTCTGGCTAAATACCAGTGTATTATTTTTACTTTCCCAGAAAATTACCTTTAAGCTGTTGAATTTTTCACATATGCTTAGATGATTTGCACACTGATGATTTGGGAATTACATTGACCCTCAGTTAACTCTTTTCTACCTAAAATTAAATTTTGCAGCTACCCCAAAATGTTTGGAAATTCAATGCCCCCAAGGATTTTGCAATTCAAGTCATAACACAAAGGCTTAACATTTATAGAGCCTCTCTCTAATTTTCCAGACCCATTTTTTATAAATGGAGTGAAAAAAAGAGGAAAGGAAGAGAAAAGCTGATGGAATGCTGTCAGAATCACACTTTTCCTGACATTTCTCAATGTCACCAGCAACTCCTTTTCATTCCTTTCAGCATAGTCACGGGACTCTGAAGCTCAGTTGCGGCAAAGCTGTAGAGAGGGCTCTGGGCTGGAGTCAGATCTCCCCCGTCAGTGACTCTGCCTGGCCCAGGTTCAGGTAGAAACCTCCCTCACAGCCACGAAATGAAAACTCACCTGGCTCAGATGCTGTTCCTCCAGCCATCTCTCGCTGACACTGGTCCTTTGGACCATGAATCTACCATGTCTGTCATTCCTGCTGTTTTGCAGGTTGCCAACAATAGGCTCATCAGTTGGGACCCAGGTCTGAACACAAGCCTGTGAACAAGGTCATTTGACTCTGAGGATGTCACATAGTGAATGGGTGATGTGCTCAGAATCTGAGGCTGGGGTCCCAATCCCAGTTTCACCACTAACTTGTTGTATGACAAAAGGTGAGTTCCTTTACCCCTCAGGGCTCTGCTTTCCTCCCTTGTAGGGAAAGAACACCTACTCTGCCAGCTTTACCCATACATTGTGAAAACACGTCAGCAGATGACTTGGTGCTCTGAAAAGTTAAAGAACCTTAAAAATGAACACATTAGAATGTGGTACCCTCCAATATCCTCTCTCTTCACCTCATTTGGGGTTTCTCTTGCTGATCCCCCCAAACCAACCCCAAAGAAGCCCTCTTTGACCATGAAGGACAAAGCCTTTCTTCAGCACCAATTCTGCGACCTCCCAGGGTATAACTGGGAAGGAGAAAAATCCCCTGCTATGTCAGTGGCCTATCCCTCCTCCTTCTCCTCCCTTCCAACAAAAAGAAAAATAGTAATAACTGCAACTATTACTATTTAGCCTTACATCAAGCATTTGGCTCACATTGTTTCATTTGATAGTCACAAAACCCACTTTAATAAGAGTCAGTAGCCACATTTTAAATACTAGTATCATTTCACCAATTACTGATCATTTATCACTATCAGTGGCCCCGTTTTAGTGATGAGACAGAAAATGAGCTTAACTAACTAGCCCCACTGAAATATCTTCAGGACTTCCCAATCCCAGTGTTGGGGAGGAAGAAATTCCTTCAGGCGGCGCACGATCAGAAAGATCATTTTTGTTTGAGGACTGGAAGATTTGTGTTTCTGAATCATACTTTCAGCCTCCCTTCAGGAAACACGTATGGAAACAAGGTAGCTCCAGAGTTCTCCCAAGTCACTCTCAGAGTAGAGAGCCCTGGATTCCCCTGGATTCCAAAACAAAAGGACCCAGTGGGATTGAAAACGAGGAGGGGCACAGGAGAAGCACGTTTGTCCCAGGGAGCACAAACAAGCTTTCCCTCCGCCACCAGGCACATTTACAAGTGACCACGAAAATTGTGATTCAACGGTCCAGCATGCGGTATAAAATGTCAGCAACTTTCACAGTTTTGAAAACTGGTGCAAATAGAGAAGCAGAGAAAGAAGTCTGCTCTTTACACCCACACAGTACTGTACAATTGATTTGAGCGCCCCGAAAATTCCCCTAAGCATTTTTATCGTTACGTATCATTTGTATCACTCCACAGTTTAGTCAGCCAAACCATATCCTTTTCCAGCTTTAGATAAATTGCCTTTTGACAAACTGCACACAGACAAAATATCACGAAGTCCCCAAGTTGTAATCTTTACCCTGTTTTTCTACCGAGATGAGTAAGATTTTCCTATTTAGTTTAAGTGCATAACACCAGATGCATACAACAGGCGAGCCTCATCCTTAGCGTGTTTACTCAAGCTTCCTTGCCGTGTATCTGAGTTTTGTCACTACTCTTCCCAGATTATGGTACCTGCGAAATGTAATATAGAAAATTACTGTATATTGGTTTGCAAAAAGAAGCGGTCACTCGACTTTTCTAACTCTCCACGATGATAGATAAAGCTTTAGCTATATTTGGGGGGGGAAAAATAGAAATCATCAAAAAGTGCAAGATGCTTTGTCAGTTTGACCAAATTTATCATCAATATCCAAATAAATCTTTTAATATACTATAGAGAAGCCAAACTTTATAAGCCACTACAAAATGTTTAAGCAAAATTCATCTTTGCCAGAGTCAAATAAAAGCTCACCTTGCTGTTGCTGTAACAAGGCTATGTTTATTCTGAAGAGAATACAGTAACTAACACTTTATTCATCCAGCTAACATTAAACTTATGTTCAATGGCCATCCAGGAAAATACTTAAGATTCAGATGAGATAAAGAAAAAAATGCACACAGTTCCCAGTGGCACTAAGCCTTTTAAGATCATTAACACATCAAAAGGACCTTTGTCTATAAATACGTGGATGCAGCACTTTGCCAGGCTAATGAAACTGTTGAGCTACTCAACACGCACACCACACACAAATATATATACTTGGAAAGACTAGAAACCATTAGTCAAACTAACCAGTGATTACTCCAAGAAGAGCAGTAGAAACATAACTCTGATACCTGGTGTACATGGCAAGATCTCAGGATCTGGTCACAGATACTGATGGGTAGGAGAAGGCAATGGCACCCCACTCCAGTACTCTTGCTTGGAAAATCCTATGGACGAAGGAGCCTGGTAGGCTGCAGTCCACGGGGTCGCTAAGACTCAGGCACGACTGGGCGACTTTACTTTCACTTTTCACTTTCATGCGTTGGAGAAGGAAATGGCAACCCACTCCAGTGTTCTTGCCTGGAGAATCCCAGGGACGGGGGAGCCTGATGGGCTGCCGTCTATGGGGTCTCACAGAGTCGGACACGACTGAAGCGACTTAGCAGCAGCAGTGGCTCAGATGGAAAAGAATCCACCTGGAATGCTGGAGACCTGGGTTTGATTTCTAGGTTGGGAAGATCCCCTGGAGAAGGGAATGGCTACCCACTCCAGTATTCTTGCCTGGAAAATCACATGGACAGAGGAGCTGGGCAGGCTACAGTCCATGGGGTGGCCACGAGTCAGACACGACTGAGTGACTAACACAACAACTGACCGGTGTTTAACCCTCATGTAAATTTCTTACATGAGAACTGTAAAACTCTTGGGCTCTGAGAATAAGTTAGAGGCAACAGTGTTGAACATTTTTAACATCTCAGTTTTGTTTTTATGTTTTTTTTTTCCATAAATGTCCTACTTGAAATTAATATACTACACCTTGAAATTAGTGTTACAAAAGTTGGCGCGTTTATATTCACATTCTAAAGTATGCAAGTTTTACTTTCAGTTTTTACCTAATGAAATGTGTTTCTTCATCAATACACATTAATTCACACAATCCTCTACAAAGCTAAGTGCTTTCAAAATGATTGTATTCTATATTTGTAGAGCACCTCGGAGTTTTCAATCACTTTCATGCACTTTATCTCATTTAACAGCGAATAACTACCATAGGGGTGAGATACATAGCTTCACTGACCCGTCTTTACCAAGGAAACAAGCTCAGAGAAGTCGGTGTCTGAGCCGATATCACAGAACTAGTTAGTGACACAACCAGAACTGGAATCCAGGCCTCCTGGGCTTCCTTCTACATGCCACCCACACATGGCACAACAGAATTACAACCGTGAAATTAATCATGCAGAAACTATTTCTACTATGCCTTCGTTCGTTCAACAGAGTCTATTTACTACCTACATGTGCCAGACCCTGAACTAGAAAGACAGATAAAAGCTCAACACCACTGCAAGCTTTTCCAGAAGTTTTGTCTGACTCTTTTCCTTCTTCTTCTTGCCAGGGTAGCCTGGGTTTTCCCCCCTTAAACTGTCCAAAATAAACATGGCAATGGCTACAAGTCACAGCATGCAATTGTGGGCACTGTGATACAGGCAAGTCCAAGTCTGTGTGAGGGAAAGTTTCTGAGACCTTCCTCGAATTTTCAGTCTCCTGAACACTTTGGGGTAAAGCAGGGAGGCATGACTCTGTGCTGCTTGAAAAATATGATTCTGTGCCAGAGGAACATGCTATGTTTAATGTCCCACTGATTTTTGTCCCCATCATATCTGTGGCGAGATCCCCCAGGTGAGCTGGTAACCTCCTGCCAGCGACTATCTACCACTCTGGCTGCATGGGATTCACTGAATCCCCCACCCACTCACCCCGGTCTGCACATGTAACCAGGATTCTTTAGGGAGGTGCTTTCTGGAGACCTGAGAGAACCATAATTTCTTCTATAAAATTTCTCCTTCTTGCAATGCCATCATTCAAGTTTTATTCCTTTTCATTAAAAGTGCTTCTCACCATTCAGTTTGTTTTTCAAATGTGAGTGCTGCCAGAAAAATGACTGTGGGGAGTTTCTATCGCCTTAATGTGAATTTGATGACTATGAGCTTTCTAGAAAGGTGGGAGGAACTGGCAATCACACGTACCTGGGGTCCTGCATAGAACATGCAGAGGCAGGGAGGAGAAAAACAAGGGAAGGACACAGCTCCCCACCAGTTGTGCCAAAAGGAGCTCTGAAATAAGCGGTGTATCACTGGCTCCTGAAGACATTATAGCCATAGGGCAGTTTTTCTGCCCTTGGTCCTTTTTTAATAAAAATTAATTTTTAATGTAAAAATAGAACTCTGGTTTCTAAGGAGAAAATGGATAAATTATTTTGAGTATGAAAATTTTCAGCTGCCTCCAAAAATTTCTACTCAAGTACATCACCAAATCATCAAATAAATCATCATCCCCCAAAACCTCCCCAAACACTTCCTGATAAATGGCCAGTTTTTCTACATATCCACCATTTAGTCTAAGATAGTGGGAACCTCTTTGATACACTCTCTGTCTTTTTACCCATATCTAATCTATCACTGAATGGTGACCCATGTCTCTCTCCAAACCAAGCAATTTGTTTTATCCCGTAACTCCATTCCTTCCCATTGCACTCCTGGATTACAGCGGTGACCTGGGGACTGGATTGCCTGCCTGGAGTCCAGTGGTTCTCTACTTTGGTTTAATCCTAGAGAAAGTTTTAAAATACAAAGCCTGAGGTTCACTCACAGAGATTCTGATGTGATTGGTCTGTGGTATAACCTGGGCATTAGAGGGTTTTGTTTGTTTGTTTTTCTTTATTGTGATAAAATAAACAATATAAAATTTACTATTTTAATTACTTATAAGGGTATAGTTCAGTAATGTTAAGTATATTTAGACTGTGCAACCAATCTCAGAATTCTTTTCATCTTACAAAACTAAAATTCACCACCTTATTAAACCATAACTCCCCATTCTCCCCTCTTCTAGCCTGTGGCAATCACCATTCTACTTTCTGTCTATGTACCTCATATAAAAGGAATCACACAGTATTTGTCTTTTTGTGACTGGCTTGTTTCATTCAGCACGATGTCCTTGACGTTCATCAAGCTGTAGGCTGACCAATGTTCTATGATATGCTCCTCTGTCCATGGGATTTCCCAGGCAAAAACACTGCAGTGGGTTGCCATTTCCTCCTCCAGGGGATCCTCCCGACACACATCTCTTACATCTCCTGCATTGGCAGGCAGGTTCTTTACCACGAGCACCACGTGGGAAGCCCGTGTCTATCCTATCTTTTGGTAATCCCCTCACCCATTGATGGACACTTAGTTTTGTCTCCCGCTCTTGGCTCTTACGAATAATGCTGCTAACTGTGCAAATCTGTCACTGGCAAAGCCCATTAACCATTCCCGGAAAATAAAAAGAGAATCTGGGTGACTAATGAAGTCGAACCTTTCTCTCCTTTGTGCTTAGTCTAGTTTCACTTGCTCATAGGCCGCCATGTGCAGAGGACTTGAACTTGGCACTTTGGCTGCACCCACACCTCAGCTGGGCGGGCACGTGCAGAAACCACTCAGGTCAGTGCAATTCAAGATGGCGGGGGTGGGCCGTGTACAGAGATGCTGCCCCGGGCACTGGATCCAGAGCCAAGAGCAGTGCCTGCCTCGCGAGAATTCCCACACTTCCCCACCACAAGACTCGATAAAGCAACCTGGCCCACAGTCTGGCAGGGAAAGCATGTTCTCTAGAGTACGAGCATGTACCCCTCCATTCTTGGCTCAGAGAATCAAGCTTTCCTTTGCTTCTGAATCATATGCAAATACTACACCGTTGTATATGAGGGACTTGAACACCTGAGGATTTAATACCCTCAGGGGTCCTGGACCAATGCACAGTACTGAGACACACATACACAGAGACATGTGTGTGTGTGTGTGTGTGTGTGTGTGTGTGTGTGTGTGTGTGTATCAACTATTACACATATATCAAATTCTAAAATTTTTCCAAGACATTGTCTTCTTATTTCAGGAGTCTCCTTGCCAGGACCCATAGCCATGTTGACTGTGTCATCTGGGTCACTCAACACTGTCCATCCGTCTGGCAAAGACTAGGATTGGGTCCAGAGCCAACTCAAATAAAAGCCTGTGTCACATTTCCTGCCCTCCCGCCCCCTGCCCGCAACATAGCCAGCAGGGTCTGAGAGCAGGACATTGCAATCCAGTCCGATGCTTTACACCATTTACTGACAGTACATCACTAGATCCCACGGGGCGGAGACACTGTGCTCGAACGTATTTATAGACAAGGGAGCCGAAACCCAGTCTAAAGTCACACGACAAGCCAGTGCCTCAGCCTGCTGTCCTGCCTGAGACAACTGCTCTTGTCCACAGCTCTCCTGGCATGCATCCCCTCAGCTCCTGCTCTCTTGCTAATCTAAGTCCTAAAGGAAATGGGAGCCCCAAACCCTCTTCCCAGGACACTTGTCATCCAGAGAAGAAGAAAGGATGCACATAATGAAAACAGACAGGAACACAAATTGTTTTAAATATGTAACCATATACAAAACCAGCTGCAGCTGGTGCACAAGGGCTGTGGGCGGCTGATGGAGGAAGGGGTGGGGCTGCTCAGGAAGAGGTGGGCTCTGAGCAGAAGAGGGTGAAGGGACAGGGAGAGAGGGCCGGTGCAAGAAAAATGGCTGTCATGTAGGAGAGTTCCAAAGTTTGAGAACATGGAGAAAAGAGGTCTGGGAGCCAGAAGGGGCCATCTTACCAGAAAACATGATAATACAGGAAAATACAGGCAATTGACAAATGTTACAAATCTATGAATGAACTTGTAGGTTTGTTTGTTTGTTTGTTTGTTTTTCTAGAGGCAACCAGATGCCAGGGACACAGCAGCTTCCCTCAGGAGTGTTCTGGGCCTCAGTTCCCCTATGAGCTCTGCACACCCACCCCTACTACCTCATTTTCTCCTAGAGTGACCTGTGGTGAGGCCATAATTTGAAGAAATGCTTCAGTGTAGTAAATAATAGGGTAATGATAGGAAGGATCTGAAAAGTGCCAGAACAACCTTACCTGAAAGAGAATTTTGATTGATTCAAATATCTCCATAGGGCAAGAAAGCAGGTCACTTCAAAGGCATCATTCCCTCTCTTTTAACTCTCCACAAACATTCTGAAAGACCAGATGAAGTTCTCAACAGGATCCTGCACCTCCCCTTCCTAAAATTCTTCCCATTTGTGGCTGTTTGTTTTCTGACTATCTTGCTACTAGACAGTAAGTTCTTCCAGGGTAAGAAACACATCTGTCTTCTTCTCATTCAAATCCCCAGCAGGTTCCACAAAACTGGCTTATCATAAGTGCTCCATAAGTATTTGTTCATTGTCTTCCTGGAGAACTGTGGAAATCTGAGTAAGTTACAACCCCTCTTTGAGCCTCAGTTTCCTCATTTATCAACTCACAGGTTTAAATTAGCTCTACAGACAAAGAAAAAAAAAATCTAACCATGCTTGTGGTTAACATTTCCCAAAAGGAAATGGGCTGCAATGAGGCATACCCAATGCAGGGCAGAACCAGAGGTCCTACTCAGCCTCCGTGCATCCCTGGTCCCCAACACTGATCTCAAGGGGCAACCTGAGGTGGGAGCTGGAGGAAAGGCTGAGGATGTGTAAGGGGGCAAAATTTGATGGGAAATGACTGACCTGGAGTTTAGAAGACCTGGTTCTAGTTCTGGGTCCACTAGTCTCACTTGTGACCCAGAGAAGGTCACTGTGGGTTTCCCATTTGCTAATCCATAAAATAACTGGGTAGGCATCAAGGAAAGTTCCCTTCAGATCAAAGATCTTTTTGTTTTTCTCTTGAAAGCCAAAGGTTCCTCAGCCAGAGCTGGGCTCACCATAAAAGAGACTTGAGCCCAATATTATTGCTAATATTCCCCTGATCTGTGGTCCTTCAGATCTGCACAGTTTCTGAGGTGTATGGATGGGAGACTGAATCAACAAAAAGGAAAGAGATTCAGTTTCCCCTAACCTAAGCTATATCAGGCTACTGGGGTGGGCAGGGGAAGGGGGGGATGTAAAGGCTATCAGTAGGAAAATTTGGAGCATCAGTGTAATCCCTCCCCAAGTTAGAATAACTGCATTTTTTTTCAGTTTCTGCATCTGTGCTGTCACTGGGGAGTTAGCTGGCTGTGTCTGTGTTTTAACATCTGTCAGCTAAATCAGAGACTTAACTGCAAAAATCGTGGGGCTCAGAAGCACCATGTGGTTTGACACTCCCTGGATGACACAAGGTCAAGAAAGCAATAAATGAATTGCCATGAGACCCAATATAACATTTTCATCAGTAACACAGCCCTAGTTCCAAAAAGCCTTTGCTCCAAAAAGAAAGAACTTGTACCCATTTTCCCCAGAACCATATTTGGACATTTCAAAGGAGCAAACCATAACAAACTAGAAGCATCTGGGGCAAACAACTGGCTTTCTATTTAAAGAGTGTCGTGTCTTTCAACATAACAGGACTGACATTGCCCATCAGAACCCACTCCAGGTATGAACAGTATCGCCTTGAAGCAACATAGTGATACATGTGCTTTGCCATCTGCTAAACCAAATCCTAGCCACGTGGGCATCTATTCATGTGGAACTCCTTCCTAAGTTCTATCGCTTTAACCAAAGGTTTCTCTTTGAACATACTTTGTTTTGCAGATAAAGAAACTGATCTAGGTGATAGTAGAGTGATAAGCAAGCTCAAACAACCTAATTTATATTAACACCAGGATCTGAAATTACAGAATTCTCAAGATTTCATAGAAAAATTGAGTTACCAAATCACTCTCCCCTGCACAAAGCACAAGTGTAGTATCAATGTTTCAGAAGACCAGATGGCCCACCAGCAAGTCCACAGAACGTGTCTTTCACTGGGGCTGGGGAGCATCTCCTCCCCTAAAGGGGTCCAAATTTTTATTACCTACTAATTCCAAGCAAGATATCTCAACTTCAGTTGTGATCATTGAAGCCCTGTGGAAAGAACAGTCCATGAATTTCTATACTGCCTTTCCACTTAGGCTTTTTTTTTTCAAATTAATGTTTGCTTAAATGAGAGTTTCTGAGCCCCTTTGCTTTTCACAAGTTTTGAACTCCACACCCAATGCAGCGGAAGGCCTCATCTGAACCCTTGTCTGTACTAACCAGGTGCATGAACGCTTTCTTGCGCTTCCCTTAGACAGCAGCTGAAGCTCATTTGATATGTAACTGTTAAGATTTAGTGCTTACTACGGTGCATCCATCATTGTAAGCTCTTTACATGAAATACTTCATTTAATCCTCAAAACAACCTTTTGAATTAAGTACCATTTTGTCATCCCATTTTACAAACATGGAAACCAGAGGCACAGAGAACTTAACTCATTATTGACTAGGGGATTTTGGCAGAAACTAATGCCTGTGTCCATGGGGATTCTGCAGCAAGAATACTGGAGTGGGTTGCTATGCCCTCCTCCAGGGGATCTTCCCGAGCCAGGGATCAAACCCATGTCTCTTATGTCTCCTGCATTGGCGGGCAGGCTCTCTACCACCAGCACCACCTGGGAAACCCACAGCTTAGCACACACATGCAACCCTGTGGCCAGCGATTTTTATTTCGGCCAGCCAAAAAACAATTCTGTTATTTCACTAACACTTTGCAGATTATTACATTCAATAACTAAACCTGAAATACCTGAAAAATCTTCTGATTTTCATGAAATATTGTCTTCAGTCCACTCTTCCGTAGAAGCAAAGGAGCATTCCTCCGCATTGTGAATTTCATTTTCACTTTCCGTATCAGAATGCATCACTAACGGTTTTTGTCTTTTTCGTGGTCTAATATTCACATTGTCTGAATCAGAACTATATTCTGAAAAACTATCATTTTCTGAGCTACTAGTATATACGTCACTCGAGCAGTCAGAGAAAGTATCTGCTTAAAATTCACCAAAAAATTCTTCTCCACTCAAAATTTCATGATGCATCATTTTTGAAAATTTTGTGTATATAATAGATGCAAGGTTGGAACAAAAACCTAATGGAGCAGACTGTGAATGATAATGACACTCATTAATTGTATACTGAACCTTTGACCAGTTTTAAGCACTGCACAGTGATTTTAACTGTATCACTCTCTAGAAACACAGATTCGTCTCCAGTCAATAATTACTAGAAAACAAAAGACACACTAATACATCCCCAGTCAATAATGTGTTAGTCAAAGCTAAGTAACCCAACAAGCTAATAACTGATGGAGTTTGGATTTGAACTCAGGCTTTCCTGCACTAGTAAGCAAGCTTCATGAGAACAGAGACTCTGCTTTATTCACTGCTGTATTCTCAGCCATCTCCATAGTACTTGGGATATAGCATATGCTCAATAAATATTTATTGACTGACTACACCAAACATCCTCCACAAACCAAGGGAATGACCCAGCATCACAAGCACTAGCTTGAACCAAGAGAAAATTGCTTAGAGCAGCATTTTGCACACAAATTCCTCATGCAACCCCTGGGCTTTGTGTAAAGAATGCAAAGCCCATTGTGAGTGTCTGAGAAAAGCTGGGAGAAACCATCTGACCTATTTTGTTCAAGCTGCTCTCCAAGCCCCCCTTCTCCCCAGCCACCCTGATTTGGTCACTGCTGAAACTGGGTCAGTGTCGAAACACCACAGTCAGCTTACAATTCTTTCACCATTAAAGGTTACTCTATTATCTGCACATTAAAGAAAAAAACTACCGCACCAAATCACTGGCTACAGACTCGTGTGTAAGACACAGACTTAGAGTTTGCCTCTAGTGTATCACAAAATAACCCTTCCAGAAACGGATGGAAGCCTGTGAGGCCTCCAACTCCTCCACTCCCCACCCCTCCTTGGAGGGCCACCTAGCTCCTGTCCTCTGCTATTCTCCCAGGCTCCTTCCTAAATTAAAATTTTGGATTACCCGGACTCTAATGCCTATTTAAAATAAAACCTAAATTACTACCTTATGTTCAGGGCAAGTCAACACTCTGTCTGGCATCTCTCATTTCTGTGTGAGATTCGAACAAACCCACCCGGCACAAGTGGAAAATTGGTCTTGCATCACATACACTGTTGGGATCACCACATTTGGAATTCTAGGTTTATTCTCCCACAGAGTCAAATTTAGCCGAACCCTCGAGAACAGCTCTGTGCACTCTGACATTAAAAGTAATATTTGCTAAAAAGCGTGGGGGGTTTGCAGGCAACTTGAGCTGCAGCAAGAGGCATGTTATTACTGACTTAACTCCTACATGGGTTCCATCTTAGTCATCAGGCACATGGCTGGGTTTCACAACCTCCCCCTTTGTTTCACTCCAACCTCAGAGGACCCAGGTAGGTTTTGCGCAGTTGGTGTTTTGTTTTGTGACAGCCAAAGAGTAAGCCATACCAGTTATAGTATTTTTTAAAGGAAATCTCACCAAAGGTGAGACATAACATACATAGGCAAGTATGCTTTGAATGAATGGAAGTAATGATGGTTGCCCCGGAGTAACCTGGACTGAACAAGGAAGTAGCCATCTTTAAAATATTTTGTGATTTAAAACCAAACTTTAAAGCTAAATTTGGTTCCCAGTGGGATTTATTTATCCCTCATGCTGCCAGTTTTCCCAACCAGACAGGCAGATGTCATTGTGAAAGATAATTTCTCTTCTAAAGACTGAATCACATTCACATGGCCTCAAGGAAAACTTAGACTCATTTTAAAGATAAATGAGCTATGACTTCCCTGGTGGTCCAGTGGCTAAGACTTCACACTCCCAATGCAAGGAACCTGGTTCGATCCCTGGTCAGGGAACTAAATCTCACAGGCCACAACTAAGAGTTCCCATGCTTAAACTAAAGACTGAAGAATCCAAGAGCTGCCACTAAGACCCAGCACATCCAAATAAATACATGTAATAATAACTAAATAAATTATGAAAAATAAAATTGTTTCTAAAAACCTAAGACATTTTTGGAAATTGTACACTCTCTAGCAACTTTGTGGGAATTATCATATAAGCAGTGTCTTATGAGTTATATAAAATGTTATAAAATAGAAAAAATAAAATTGTTTCCTATCTTTGATATTACTCTAATTTTTAACCCTCCCTCATGTTTCTTTCTAATGGAAATATAATTGACACACAATCTATCCTCCCTCGTTTTTAAAAATCAAATTGGACAAACTGGGCAAAAACTTTAAATGGTAAATGTGATCATAATTGGAAAAACTCTGAGAGACTTTGATTCATGTGGAATAATGGATGAACTCTCAGCTCTTTCAGAAAGCTATCTGTCAGGGAACATCATTATTCCCCTTCAAATTATCCCAACCCAAAATATTCGGTTCTTATCACCAAGAACAAAAACAAAAAAAATGTAGGATGCGCATAATTTGAAGGAAAATCAATAAACATCGGTTTCTGTCACCATCTCTGCTTTTCACAAGCAGCACTTGCCTCTTGTGGCTCATCGCTCGGAAGAGAGTTAAGATCAACCACTGGCAATTCTATTCTAGTTTTTGCATGCCACTTCTTGACACTCCACCCAGTCTTTCTTTGATATTAAGAACAATGTTTACAGTGTGATAACAACACAGCCCCTGTGCAAACGGAACCAACCATCATAAAGGCCACCACGCAGGACTGTCTCTGTCTAACGTGCTTTACAGTGAGCGTCCCCCCGGGATAAAGGCGCCCGGTGCTTGGGAAGGCAGCTATGGTACAAGTGTCCATTGACCTGCAGCTGAACTTACCACTTGCTGTCTTTCTCTTATAATCTAAATCTGGAAATGCCCTGTCTGGTCAGCAGTGCACTACAAGTCATTCAGCAAAATGCTCCAGCTGCCATAAAAGCGTGCCTGTGTGTTAGAAAACGAACTTGTAAAATATAGTCTAAGGATTGTGTGAAGGCCGTTATTTCAGACAGCCAAAATGCTTCTGCCGAGACACCTTTGTAATGCAGCCCGGCGGCAGCTGTGGGTATTGTAGACGCTGTGGGTGTGAGTCTGTCTGCAGTCACAGCTGACCCTGCCCCGGGGCCTGCCTTGTCACTGAACACCCTCCCTGGGACCGGGTCCCCAAGCTGTCTCACTGGGCACTGACCCCATCGGCTGGGCCAGGCCTGCCTCAGCAAGTTCCTTTCACATCAGCACTCTCTTTAGTCTGACTTCGTAAGACACATCACGACTCTCCAAACCACTGGCAAAGTGGAAAACAGACACAAATCATATGTGACAAATTTCATAATTTGATAAGGAGCAAGCCAACTTTTTGAAAAACACTGTCGTGGCTATTTTGAAAGAATAATTGTGCCTTAAAAAAAACCCCAAGCATTTCATTATTCTCTCTGGACTGTTGGTTTTTCAGACCAGAACAGTGGTTTTCGTTTTTCCTTGTGTTTGTTAGTCTGTTGCTTTGTCTCTTGCTTTTTAACAAACACATGGTATTGATATCTTTTAGTAAAACTGTGTATTTGTGCTTTTTGTACGTATAAATTATGTTCTTTATCACTGCATAACCTTTTCGTTGATTCCACCTCCCAGTTTTTCCTCAGCTTGGTTCACTGCTCCTGACCACAGTCTCCCTCTCTGAGCCCCTGAATTAGCCTCCTACCCAGCCTCCCCACCCCACTGTTGCTCCCCAATCCGTTCTGTGCACTGCAAAGAGAATTATCTTTTGAATCCACTTCTGATCAAGACACCTCCAGGCTTAAAAACTTTCAGTGACTTCCTAACGGCCCCTTCCTACTTCTCCAGCTTAATCGCACATCAATCTTCGCCCTCCACCCGGGCACCTGTGCCCACACCTCAGGACTACAGGGGTCTTCTTTCAGTTCCTCCCAAGTCTTTGTGCCCTTCAGACACCTGCCAATGCCATTCCCTCTGCCAGAAATGCCCCTCCCACCTCTTCACCCCCAAAGACTGCCCCTGATCCCTCCTTGCAGCTAAGATGCATTCCCTCTATACCTGTCAACGGGGTGAGATCCTGCTACCTGCTCTCAAAGCACCCTGTCCATCATGCTTATAATCACAATGTACTTAATTACCATGTGAAACTAGCTTCTAATATGTGGTTTTGTGCCTGTGTTCACTTTGGTCTCCCCCAGATGCCTGAAATAATACCTCAGCAAGTACTTGCCACACGGTCAGTGCATCACCTTTACACGATATGATAACAGCTCAAAGGACAACTAGAGTGACTTCTCGGGGGGCTCAGTGGTAGAGAATTTGCCTGCAATGCAGAAGACGTGGGTCCAATCCCTGGGTTGAGAAGATCCCCTAGAGAAGGGAATGGCAATCCACTCTGGTATTCTTGCCTGGATAATCCCATGGACAGAGCAGCCTGGCGGGCTACAGCCCATGGGGTCCCAAGAGGCGGACACAACTCAGCAAGGAAACCACCACCACCACCAAAGTTGCACAGAAGGCAGGGGAGGGGCGGGGCTGAGAAGGTGGCTTTCCACTGATGGGAACAGTCTTCCCTCGGTGTTCTTTCTCCCTGGAGTCTGCGAACAGATGATTAATTCAAGTCTGGCTGAGCAGCTGGCTGGTGAAACTTATAGCCCAAAATTCAGTTGGCCAAACTGTACAGGAAATCACATTTCTAAAGTTAGAAGGACCTCCAGATTTTATTCATCTCTAGGAGTTAATGTCTAATAATCCAATAGGCTCTGAATTAAATTTTTCTCCTATTACTTACTTTTTTCCTTGACTTTTTATTTTCAAATACTTTAGATTATTGCGACATTAATACAGTGAATTCTCATACACCCCCACATCCAGTTTCTTCTATTACTAGCATCTTCTCTACAATGGGATTTTCTCACAATTAATGATCCAACATTGATATATTATTATTAACAAAGACCACACTTCACTCAAATTTCCTCAGTTTTCCTGTTATGTCCTTTGTCTAACCCTAAACACATTATAGTTAGTAGCAGATATCCTTAGACTCTTACTGATATGACAGTTTCTCAGATTTTCCTTGTTTTTGATGACCTTGAAAATTTTGAGGATTACTGAACAGTATTTTGTATTCTGTTCTTCAAATCGCATTTTCTTAAATTGAGATATAATTCACAAACTATAAAATCCATTCTTTCAAAGAGTACAATTCAGTGGTTTTAGTACATTCACAAAGTTGTACAACCATCACCACTACCTAAATCCAAAACATTTTCACCACCCTAAAAAAAAAATCTAGCACTCATTGGACATTATCTCTCATTTTCCCTCCCCCTCCCCACCAGTCACAGCCAACCACTAATCCAGCTTCTGTCCCTATGGACTTGCTGTTCTGGACATTTCTTCATACCGTGTACCATGCTGAAATTTTTCTCTACTTTCTCTGAAAGTCTCTGAACAACACTTTACTGAGGCTGAACCTCATCCTGATTTCCAAAAAAGATTTTCAGAAAAAGAATTTACCTCAATGTATCGCAAAACCAATACAGTATTGTAAAGCAAAATAAAGTAAAAATAAAAATTAAAAAAAAAAGTTCTTATCATAAGGTAGGAAAAAAAAAAAAAAAAAGAATTTACCAGTCTCCCATTGCTCTAAAATAAAGTGGACTCTTTGTAACTAGACTATGTTCCATTTTAGAACAAAAATACCTGGATTCATGGCCTAGGACAGAGTTCATGCCATATTTCTGTTAATAGATATGAACTCCTAGTTACTCAAATAGACTCTCTAATCTCGGAACACTTTCTATGTCTCTTAACATGTTACATTCATGTTAAACTGAAAAAATCCTGACATGGACAAGAGAGGCTGTTCCGACAGACATCTGCTTCATATGGCACCAATTAATAGTTTGGCTCTATCTAGAGCACATGCAGAGAAGGCTATGGCACCCCATTCCAGTACTCTTGCCTGGAAAATCCCATAGATGGAGGAGCCTGGTAGGCTGCAGTCCATAGGGTCGTGACTGAGCAACTACACTTTCACTTTTCACTTTCATGCATTGGAGAAGGAAATGGCAACCCACTCCAGTGTTCTTGCCTGGAGAATCCCAGGGACGGGGGGAGCCTGGTGGGCTGCCATCTATGGGGTCGCACAGAGTCGGACACCACTGAAGTGACTTAGCAGCAGCAGCGCACATGCGGGTCTCCAGGATATTTGAATACTCCATTACCTGCGGTGCTCAGTGACAAAAGAGCAGCCGAAATGTTTGCTCCGCATTCCTGAAAGAAGGCTTCCCTGGTGGCTCAGGTGGCAAAGAATCTGCCTGCAATGCAGGAGGCTTGGGTTCAATCCCTGGGTCAGGAAGATCCCGTGGAGAAGGGAATGTCTACCCACTCCAGTTTTCATGCCTGGAGAATCCCATGGACAGAGGAGCCTGGTGGAATACTGTCCGTGGGGTAGCAAAGAGTCAGACACTGAGTAACTAATACATTCTCAACAGAGGCCTGATGAATCACATACCACACCACTGAGAGATGCAATATGGCTTAACCTATAATCAGCTCCCAGGAAAAACAATTCCATGTTCCCCATAGAAGAGATAAGGACACAGGAATCGGACCGTTTCTTCCAAGGGGCCTTGAAAGAGCTACTGCTTCGGAGCTCGGGCAGTATTCAGAGGCTGGAGTACAGCTGGCCTTAGTCACCATTCAGAGCCAAACAAGAGGAAATGAGTCTAAACCTCATCAAAAGAAATCTAGGTTAGACAAAAGGAAAAATCTGTGAAGACTGTTAGCAGGATACAATGCCCAAGTGTTTGTCCAGCATTTTTTAAATTAGTCAACTGTCCTCACCAGTGGCTGTGACTAATTAAAAATCATGTCACCACTTTCAGAAATGCAAGCTGGCTGTAGCAACAATCAACTACAAGAATACAACACTATGCCTCATGAACTGATATAAGAATCTTGCTCAACCCAGGAACTGTTCCTGGGATATTTCTATATGACGTGAGAATTCAAGAATTTAGTTTTAAGTGACTACTGAAATAAACTCTGTGACATAAGCTACATGAAGATAAATAAACTGGGGGGTGGAGGGAGGTGGGGAGGGGCTGAGGGGAATAAGTGTGTTTGTTCAAAATTGGAGAAAAGCTACATAATTCACTATATATCAAGCCTGAACTTGGAAAGATCCATCATATACCAATTATGTGGTAACCAGTTTTTGCAAAGCACTGGCTAACTTCCAATCAGTAATAAGGAATCTTTGAATTCAAAAGTGCACATTGTTCTTTGGCTAAAAATAGTAGAAAATCTCAGTCCTTATGATCTCTAATTTAATGCACTTCCTGCCACCAACAAAAACTTACTGAATACCTATTATGTGCCTAGCTTATTAAAAGTTTTTGACAAACATCAAACTGAAAATTTTAATATGAACAAAAAGATGTTTTAAACCGTTTAAAAAAAAACCGTTTAACATGTTTGGAAAACATTATACTTTTTTGACAAGATGTAATTTAGTCTGTATTTTTTTCCTTCTCACACTTAGTAGCTATATTTCCTCAAATCTCTGAGACGTCCATAGAATTTATTTTCAAGTGCTAAAGATTTTAAGCACAAATTTCAGAACTGCGAGACAAGTTTACAGAAACAAACCCAGTGATGTGTAGGAACACAGGAATACCACAGCAATTGTGCTCCTGGCCCCCGAAGCCCTCTGAGTTCACCGCCGCCCCCCACCCCTCTCCACCCCCGCCCCTAGGGACGTCTGGAGCTCCAGTCTGGGAAAGCAATGCGCCTCCTGCACATCCTCTCCCAGGGTCTCTGCCCAGGCCCGCGTCCACGAGCAGAAATGCTGACTCATAGCCTCGGCGGCGGCGGGGTAGCAGCTCTCACTTCCCCAGCCCTGCTAGGCGGGACCAGGGAGCGCTGCGAGCGAGCTGGTGGGTGTGGAGGGATGGAGGCGTGGAGGGCTGTGGGAAGAGTGTCTGGCGAGCGCTGGGAGCTACAGCCAAGACCTGGAGCCCCAGGATCAGAATGCTGGGCTGATCCAGGGAATCGCAGAAAAGGAAGAGGAAAAAAGGAAAGGAAATTAAAGGTCAAGAGGACAGAGAAGGCCGAGGGAGAAAATGAGGAGAAAAAAAATAGAAGTGCCTGGGGTCAAGCGGTCAAGAAAGGGCTGCCCACCCTTTTCCTGGGTTCGCTCTCCTTCTTCTGGCCCTCCCCTGAGCTGGGGGCCTCCAGGCAGGATGTGTCCTTGTCCCTGGGGGCAGCCAGCCAGCAGAATGTCTCCGTGCTTTGAGCTGACTTAACAAATAATCTTTGGCCAGACACCTATTTGGGTGTATTTGGTTGCTCACTAGGCTCCCTTCCAAAAGGGCCACAGGAGAAATTTTAATGGAAGCTATTTTCTCCAAAAGGGGATTCCCAGCTGGCTCCGTGGTAAAGAATCTGCCTGTCAATGTAAAAGACACTGGTTGGGTCCCTGGGAGGGAAGATCCCCTGAAGAAGGGAATGGCAATCCACTCCAATTTCCGCTTGCCTGGGAAATCTCAAGGACAGAGGAGCCTGGTCCACTACAGTCCATGGGATTTCAAAGAATTGGACAACTGAGGGACTGAGCGCCCACTCAGGCACTTGCCCAAGAAGATAGTCCAAGCTCTCTCTTGTCCACTATATTCAGGGGTAAACTACTGCTCTGCACTGGATCATACCTCACTGATAATAATCTATGATTTTGTGTACTTTAGGATGTTGAAGGCCATATGTCATCACCCCAGAAACTTAATTAGGGCTAACAATAAAAGAAACACTTTTTTATTCCCAAAAGCAGTTGTGTAATTCTAATTTTAAGTTCTAGAATAGGCAAAACCAATCTATGATAGGAAAAAATCAGGACCATTGTTGCCTTAGGGATTTGGGCATGGGGATGGACTGGGGAGGAGCATGGAAGGAACTTTCTGGAATGATAATAATGTTCTGTATTTTAGTAGTGATTTGGATTACACAGCTATATGCATTTATCAACACTTTTCCAGTGGGTATGTACAGTTTATTGCAAAAAGGAAAAAAAAATCATAGAAAATATTTAACTCTAGTTGAGGACACGTATGCTAAAGTGCATGCATGTCGTCAGCTGGACATGAAGCACAACAAAAGAGAGTGATTAAAAAGTCATCATATGAATTAACAAACAGTAACAAATAGCTTTTATTTTATCACATGCACAAGCTAACTTTTGTTAATGCAAAATAAACTTCATATGCTGATACATGGGAAAAGCATGCACAGAAGTGCGTTGATTTAGGGCATCAACCTATGGGTAAATATTCTCGGGAACTGCTAGGTACTGTTCTTCATAGGGTGATAGAAAAGCTCCCCTACAGTTCTTGCTGTGTCTATCTCTGTGCGATATATCCACATTACCAATCCCTTTAGATTATAAGAACCAGCAATTTTAAAACTAACTTGAGGTAGACAGATGGAAAGGCACATGTGGAGTGGTCTGAGAAACTCTTGTTGAACATTGACAATATGGCCTTTATTTATGACTGGCTTCCCTTCTCAAGATTTTGAGGTGTTTCCAATAAAAACACGTGTCATTATCGATAAAACTAAATAAAAAGAAGAGCATCAGGACTAAACAAAAGTAGTGGTTTTAGACCAACAAAAAGAAAAACACAAATATACAACATAGGAGCCTAGGATAATAGCTACCGCTGAGCTTCATATTTGTCTCTGAGCCACCAAGAAAAGTAAGAATCAGTTATATTTTTATTTTCTAATCTAATATTTAGCACAATGTTCTAAAGCAATTTTATTATCTGAAACTCTTTCAGGTGATGCAGTGATGTCCCTGACAGTCACCTCAACACCACTCCTACCCCCAAAAAATGTACTAAGTGATTTTCTATACCTAGTTATTGTCATATTCTTACATTTTATTATTTTTTATAATAAAAATAGTACTATAAAGTGAAAGTATTATTATACACTGCACGGCTTGCAGGATTTTAGTTTTTCGACCAGGAACTGAACCCCTGACCTTAGCAATGATAGCACTGAGTCCTAACCACTGACCACCAGGAAATTCCCACATTCTTCAGTTGTTAAAATCTGTAACATAAGAAAATAGTTATTCCCAAGGCAAGGACTTCTAGGAAAGGGAATTCCAGGTAATAAAGTATATATCACCTCCAAAGGTGATGGAATAGATAGAAGTAGATAAGATAGAAGTAAATAAAATAAGGTTTTATGTCACAGTCTATGCCCTATATGAGCACCGAAGAATTGATACTTTTGAACTGTGGTGTTGGAAAAGACTCTTGAGAGTCCCTTGGACTGCAAGGAGATCCAACCAGTCCATCCTAAAGGAAATCAGTCCTGAATATTCATTGGAAGGACTAATGCTGAAGCTGAAACTCCAATACTTTGGCTACCTGATGCGAAGAACTGACTCATTTGAAAAGACCCTGATTCTGGGAAAGATTGAAGGCAGGAGGAGATGGGGACAACAGAGGATGAGACGGTTGAATGGCATCACTGACTCAATTCGTCCCACCCTCTCCTTCCCACACTATGTGAACAAGTCTGTTCTCTGTGTCTGTGTCAGCCCTGGAGGAATTCTTTCAGAGAGTTTTGTGAAACAACAGCACTGTATCCTTTTGATAAACTTCCTGTTTTTCTAGGATAATATTTAATGAATATAATTTCATGAGAAGCTTAGAAAATAGATTCCAAGAATGAAAATTTCCGTTGGTTTGGCTTGATTCAAGCACAGAATTTGTAGCATCTAGAGGAAAAGATGAATTCTAAACAGTCTCCCATAAATACCACTTTTCTCAGCCAAGCTTTGATGAAGGTGATGAAGAGCAGACAATTTGAGTTGGCATGCTCTTGCAGGGTCTGGAATGCTCTTCTCTGAGCTGATCCATATGCTTCAGAAACCTCACAAGCAGATGGTGAGGTGTTGATGTTTTTGAAAACAGGGTAGACTTTTCTCTGGGCTCATCCAGATGAGCTCAGACTCATGAGGTTAATCAAGGTCAGCAAACTAGGGAAGATCAGAGCTCACCAGGTAGAATGGGTTTTAAACAGTTTTAGTAGCAATAAGCAGTCATTGAGCTTTGATCAAATATAAGGCTTCTGATCAAAAGTGTGAAGGTTTATAATATCAGAATCTAAAGGAGGCCAGTTGTGCAAGAACTATGGAGTTGGGAAAAGCAAAACTTTCAGATGTTAAGTGGCCATCCAGAGCATCCAAAGGCAGTTTTCATATTAATTCATTGTTATTTTTATTACGAAGCATGTACTGTTGTTGTTGTTATTGTTTAGTCACTAAGTCATGTCCAACCGTTTTGTGACCCCATAGACTGTAGCCTGCCAGGCTCCTCTGTCCATGGAATTTCCCAGGCAAGAATACTGGAGTGGGTGACCATTGCCTTCTCCAGGGGCCCTTCCTGACCCAGGGATTGAACCCACATCTCCTGCACTGCAGGCAGAGTCTTTACCTCTGAGCCACCAGGGAAGCCCAGAGTATCCATACTTATTGCAAAAAATTCAGAAAATATAGAATAGTATTTTAATAGAAGGTAGTTAATAACTTGGGCTTCCCTGGGGCTCAGTGGTTAAGAACCTGCCTGCCAATTCAGGAGACACAGGTTTGATCTCTGGGTCAAGAAGATCCCCTGGAGAAAGAAATGGCAACCCACTCCAATATTCTTTCCTGGGAAGTCCCATGGACAGAGGAGCCTGGCGGGATTCAGTCCATGGGGTTGCAAAAAGTCAGCACAACTTAGTGACTGAACAACAATTAATAACTCAATCTCTCAGGATAATCACTGTTACTATTTTGCTATATATCCTTCTATACTTTTAACTAGGCTTAAGAAAAAAATTTTCGTATATAAATGTTTTATTTACACTTACTATTGTGTTCTCTCAACTATATATTATAAATATGTATCAATGCCAATAGATTCTACCTCATGTCTTCAGCTATGTAATATTCCAGGAAATGGACAGACCATCACAATGTATTCAGTTGGTCTCCTACTCATGCATGTATGCATGCGTGCTAAGTCATATCTGACTCTTTTGGGACCCCCCCAGACTGTAACCCACCAGACTCCTCTGTCCATGTGATTCTCCAGGCAAGAATACTGGAATGGGTTGCCATTTCCTTCTCCAGGGGATCTTCCTGACATGGGAATCGAACCCACGGTCTCCTTTGTCTCCTGCATTGGCAGGCAGATTTTTTTTTACCACTAAGCCAACCTCAGTTCAGTTCAGTTCAGTCACTGACTCTTTGTGACCCCGTGGACTGCAGAATGCCAGGCTTCCCTGTCCATCACCAACTGGGAAGTGACAATAAAATCATGTTGTTCTAAACATCCCAGTTTGTGGTACTTTGTTACAGCAGCTCTAGCAAACTAATAAACCTCTCCACCCACCTTTGAATACAGTGTGAAAACCAAAAAAAAAAAAAAAAAGGATTTGATATCTCAAATCCTGCTCCTCTTTGGTGATACAAACTAGTAATAAATCACAAAATTAAGTTGTAGCATCGGATACTTGATTAGGGTCCCAGAAAGAAATACTGTCCCCTGCCCCCACCCACCAATTAGAGAATTAAATAACTTACTCTCAGAGCTAGTAAGTAAAAGATCTGAGATCTGACCCAGGCCTGTTCTAAAATAGTCATTCCATCCTGTACTGTCCTGGGCAAGCTCTCACCTCTCTTCTGAACCCTAATCCATCTCCTTGTTACCTCTCTTTGGCCCTCAGATACCCAAGGCCCACATGCCACCTCTGGTCCCAGCCCCCACTGCACTCAACCCAAACCACCCCTCCTCTAGGGAACTACATTCCAAAATGCACCTTCTTTGCTTCCCCTCGCTCCCCAAATAAAACTCCTAGGCCTTCAGCATCAGACCTCTGCAAGATTTTCAGAAAAAAAGCCATCTGAATATCTGAAGCAATTTATAAAGCATGTACTTAAAGTCTACACCTGCCTGAGGAGTCTGTAAACCAGAGAATCTCTATTTGGCAGAAAGAGTGGGGCAAATAACTTCTGGAAAGTGCATTTTGGGTTTTACATTATGACTCTGGGCAACTTCTCTTACTCCTCCCAAAACCCCTTCTCAAACTGTCTGAATGCTGGTCAGGGATATAGAAAGTATTAACCAGTCCCCCAGAGTCCTTCCTCAATTCCATTCATCTGTTTATACTTTGTTAAAATGCACAGGTCCCCGGGAAATGTACAGCTCAGGGCAACCGGCCTCTCTTGAGAGCTGCTGAGGATCGCGGGGAACAAGAGTAGCAATATCCCAGGTCAGAAACAACAAAATTCTGTAAAGCAATTATCCTTCAATTAAAAAACAAATTAATTTAAAAAAATATTCCAGGTCACAGATGGGGGAGAGATGCCTGCCCCACCATCTTGCCCACACAGAAATAAACACTCTCCTAAGAGCTTTGCCCCTAAAGTGCCTGTAAGATGTCATGGAAACAGCGGCTTTACTGAGCACATTCGCTAGACATTTCACTACCCTCAGCACTTTTTAGGCATTAACTCATTTTGTCTTTACAACAATCCTAAGAAGTGAGTTCCTCTATCCTTCTTTCATAAATAAAAACCAGAGGCACCAAAAGGCAAAAAGAAAGTGAAAGTGATACAACGTAGTCACTAACTTGTGTCCAACTCCTTATTGACCCCATGGACTATAGCCCACCAGGCTCCTCTGTCCATGGGACTCTCCAGGCAAGAATACTGGAGTGGACTGCCATTTCCTTCTCCACCAAAAGGCAAAACTAGTAGCCAAACCGAGGCAGGCTGACCCCACAGGCTCCTGCTCTAACCACTGTTCTATACAGGGAAATCATGTATGTTCTGTGGATTATTATTATTTCAGCAGAAATGAATAGTAGTAAATCTAAAAATCTGCCAGGCCATTTGAGATCCAGCAAATGTTTCCACTTAGATGCTCAAATCGAACATCAGTAGCTCTAATGGGCCAGCCTTCCTAAGGATCCCACAGGTCCTGTTTGAATGATACCTGGGAATGACAACCAAAGGCCTGCCCCGGGAACCAAGTTTAAGTAACCCAGCAAATCTGAAAGCATGTCTTTGGCCTGAGGACTCAGGCTATTTCTTGCGGGTCAGATTCCAGTGGTGCCTTCTGACTGTATTTCGCTGGAGACGGCTGAGTGGAGCCCCCAGAGCAGCCACCCCTTCATCATGGAACTGAGAGGCCTCCCTCCTGCCTGCCCACCTCTGGAGCATTCCACAGTGGCAGTCCAAACAGCTTGTCCAAACTGTCACACTCAGGGAATTTATTTTCAAACAGAACAGAAAAAAGATGAGGAGATCCCAAACGTCTGCTCTCCTTCCAAGATTTAAAAGGCCTGATGCAAGAAAGTAAAGATAACAAATTTCAAAGTGTGGGATTCTAGTGAGCATAATGCCTCTAGTAGTTCATTTTACCATAAATTCTTTTTTTTTAAGATGTTTTAATTTATCTCTATTTTTTTTTTAAATCTTTAATTCTTACATGCGTTCCCAAACATGACCCCCCCTCCCACCTCCCTCCCCTCAACAACTCTCTGGGTCATCCCCATGCACCAGCCCCAAGCATGCTGCACCCTATGTCAGACATGGACTTCAATTCTTACATGATAGTTTACATGTTAGAATTCCCATTCTCCCAAATCATCCCACCCTCTCCCTCTCCCTCTGAGTCCAAAATTCCATTATACACATCTGTGTCTTTTTTCCTGTCTTGCATACAGGGTCGTCATTGCCATCTTCCTAAATTCCATATATATGTGTTAGTATACTGTATTGGTGTTTTTCTTTCTGGCTTACTTCACTCTGTATAATTGGCTCCAGTTTCATCCATCTCATCAGAACTGATTCAAATGAATTCTTTTTAACAGCTGAGTAATACTCCATTGTGTATATGTACCACAGCTTTCTTATCCATTCATCTGCTGATGGACATCTAGGTTGTTTCCATGTCCTGGCTATTATAAACAGTGCTGCGATGAACATTGGGGTACATGTGTCTCTTTCAATTCTGGTTTCCTCGGTGTGTATGCCCAGAAGTGGGATTGCTGGGTCATAAGGGAGTTCTATTTGCAATTTTTTAAGGAATCTCCACACTGTTCTCCATAGTGGCTGTACTAGTTTGCATTCCCACCAACAATGTAGGAGGGTTCCCTTTTCTCCACACCCTCTCCAGCATTTATTGCTTGCAGATTTTTGGATCGCAGCCATTCTGACTGGTGTGAAGTGGTACCTCATTGTGGTTTTGATTTGCATTTCTCTAATAATGAGTGATGCTGAGCATCTTTTCATGTGTTTGTTAGCCATCCGTATGTCTTCTTTGGAGAAATGTCTATTTAGTTCTTTGGCCCATTTTTTGATTGGGTCGTTTATTTTTCTGGAATTGAGCTGCATAAGTTGCTTGTATATTTTTGAGATTAGTTGTTTGTCAGTTGCTTCATTTGCTATTATTTTCTCCCATTCAGAAGGCTGTCTTTTCACCTTGCTTATAGTTTCCTTTGTTGTGCAGAAGCTTTTAATTTTAATTAGATCCCATTTGTTTATTTTTGCTTTTACTTCCAGAATTCTGGGAGGTGGATCATAGAGGATCCTGCTGTGATATATTTCTGAGAGTGTTTTGCCTATATTCTCCTCTAGGAGTTTTATAGTTTCTGATCTTACATTTAGATCTTTAATCCATTTTGAGTTTATTTTTGTGTACGGTGTTAGTAAGTGATCAAGTTTCATTCTTTTACAAGTGGTTGACCAGTTTTCCCAGCACCACTTGTTAAAGAGATTGTCTTTACTCCATTGTATATTCTTGCCTCCTTTGTCAAAGATAAGGTGTCCATATGTGTGTGGATTTATCTCTGGGCTTTCTATTTTGTTCCATTGATCTACGTGTCTGTCTTTGTGCCAGTACCATACTGTCTTGATGACTGTGGCTTTGTAGTAGAGCCTGAAGCCAGGCAAGTTGATTCCTCCAGTTCCATTCTTCTTTCTCAAGATTGCTTTGGCTATTCGAGGTTTTTTGTATTTCAATACAAATCTTGAAATTATTTGTTCTAGTTCTGTGAAAATGTGGCTGGTAGCTTGACAGGGATTGCATTGAATTTGTAAATTGCTTTGGGTAGTATACTCATTTTCACTATATTGATTCTTCCGATCCATGAACATGGTATATTTCTCCATCTATTAGTGTCCTCTTTGATTTCTTTCATCAGTGTTTTATAGTTTTCTATATATAGGTCTTTAGTTTCTTTAGGTAGATATATTCCTAAGTATTTTATTCTTTTCGTTGCAATGGTGAATGGAATTGTTTCCTTAATTTCTTTTTCTACTTTCTCATTATTCGTGTATAGGAATGCAAGGGATTTCTGTGTGTTGATTTTATATCCTGCAACTTTACTATATTCATTGATGAGCTCTAGTAATTTTCTGGTGGAGTCTTTAGGGTTTTCCATGTAGAGAAATCTTCCAGCAAACAAAAGCCCAGGTCCAGACGGCTTCACAGCTGAATTCTACCAAAATTTCGAGAAGAGCTAACACCTATCCTCCTCAAACTCTTCCAGAAAATTGCAGAGGAAGGTAAACTTCCAAACTCATCCTATGAGGCCACCATCACCCTAATACCAAAACCTGACAAAGATGTCACAAAAAAAGAAAACTACAGGCCAATATCACTGGTGAACATAGATGCAAAAATCCTCAACAAAATTCTAGCAATCAGAATCCAACAACACATTAAAAAGATCATACACCACGACCAAGTGGGCTTTATCCCAGGGATGCAAGGATTCTTCAATATCCGCAAATCAATCAATGTAATTCACCACATTAACAAATTGAAAATAAAAACCATATGATTATCTCAATAGATGCAGAGAAGGCCTTTGACAAAATTCAACATCCATATATGATAAAAACTCTCCAGAAAGCAGGAATAGAAGGAACATACCTCAACATAATAAAAGCTATATATGACAAACCCACAGCAAACATTATCCTCAATGGTGAAAAATTGAAAGCATTTCCCCTAAAGTCAGGAACAAGACAAGGGTGTCCACTTTCACCGCTACTATTCAACATAGTTCTGGAAGTTTTGGCCACAGCAATCAGAACAGAAAAAGAAATAAAAGGAATCCAAATTGGAAAAGAAGAAGTAAAACTCTCACTGTTTGCAGATGACATGATCCTCTACATGGAAATTCTTTTTTTTCTAAATTTACTTGTTTTTAATTGAAGGATAATTGCTTTACAGGGCTGTGTTGGTTTCTGCCACACATCAACATGAATCAACCATAGTATGCATACATCCCCTCCCTCTTGAAGCTCCCTCCCACCCCATCCCACCCTTCTAGGCTTTCACAGAGACTCGGTTTGAATTCCTAGAGTCATACAGCAAGTTCCCACTGGCTATCTATTTTACATATGGCCTGGAAAATCCCATGGACGGAGGAGCCTGGTAGGCTGCAGTCCATGGGGTAGCTAAGAGTCGGACACGACTGAAGCGACTTAGCAGCTTAGCAGTGTGTAATTCTTAATCTGCTTGTATCTTTTCACTGCAATAAGGAAGAAGTACGGGTTTCCCAGCTGGTGCTAGGGGTAAAGAACCCACCTGCCAATGCAAGAGATGTAAGAGATGCAGGTTCAGTCCCTGGATTGGGAAGGTCCCTGGAGGAGGAAATGGCAACTCATTCCAGGATTCTTGCCTGGAGAATCCCATGGACGGAGGAGCCTGGTGGACTAGAGTCACAGGGTGGCACAGGATCAGACACGACTGAAGAGACTTAGCACGTGTGCAAAAAGAGAAGTATAGTGTATCGGTGCCTGACTGTAACAAAACTGTAGCCAAATCAAAGGACGGCTCTATCAAACTGGTTTTGATTTCAGAACATCAATCTGAGCTTGTGATGGCTTTCAATTTCAATTTTATGGGCAGCTCCTAAGAATTTCACACACATGTGCACGTGTACACACCCACCCGTGCACACACATGCTTCTCTTACAGAGTGATCCTAGTGATGAGAAACAAAACACGGCACGCACAGTGAAGTGACTGCCAGGACAGGGTCTGCTCAGCTTTTGAGGGACAGTCTGAGAGCTGCCCTAGTTCTTCTCGAAGTTGTGCTCAGCCAAGCCCACCGAATCCCAAGGGAGAAGGGACTGCTGAGTTGCCCACCACTAGAGCCCACAAGCCTCCTGCAGACAAAAAGACCCAGGTCTACCCCTCCCCCAGGAAGGAAGCATCTGCCAACAAGCTGATGAGCTGAAGTGTGTAACATACAAAAAGGGATGAGGGGGTGGTCCAGTGGTTAAGACTCCATGCTTCCACTGCATGGGGCATAGGTTCCATCCCTGGGGAGGAAGCTAAAATCCCATATGCTGGTGCAGACCAAAAAAAAATGGGGGGAGAGTGAGGTAGCAGACTCTCCTCCTCCAGAGGATGGGAGGAGGAGGAGGATCCAGTGGGAGCAAGAAAGGGGAGCAGGAAGGAGGGACGCTGCATTCAAGAGGAGTGGTAAATCAACCTATCAAATCCATAATTGCCCTGGGTGGATTCTGCCTGAGAAAGGAAGTCCTAGAGAAAGGGGGTAGTGGTCACCGTGTCATCATTCAGGGTCCTTCATCCATGGCAAAGACTGACCTGACTGCTCCTGTGGAGAAGGGCTGGAGACCTGCCTCCTAACTGCAGGGGCAGGTGGTGGGGGAACCTTTAGTCCTGCAGGAGCCAAGATGCCCTACACCCAGGAGTAAGAGGCAGCAAGACTGCACTTGTGGATGTTCCCCATCTATAAGAGACTGAAAATGAACAACCCAGAGAGAGAAGGGTGAGGCTCCTGCCACTGGGAGTTACACCTCTAACTCCTATGTTTGTTCTCTTGCCTCTCTGCTCCTCTGCAGCGAAGAGCTTGAAGTCCTTAAAACAAAAATCGTATTGGCCAGTTCACAGAGTTGGAAAGTAGGATGGTGGTGGCCAAGGACTGGGAGAAGGGGGAATGAGAAATTTTTTAATGGGTATAGAGTTTCAGTTTTGCAAGATGAAAAGAGTTCTGGAGATGATGGTAGGTGATGGTAACACAACAGTGTGAATATGCTTCATACCCCGGGACTGGACACATAAACATGGCTAAGATGCTGAATTTTAAAGGCATCCCTGATGGTCCAGAGGTTAAGAATCTGGCTTGCAAGGCAGAGGATGAGGTTGGGGAACTAAGACCCCACATTCTGCAGGTCAACTAAGCCCTCTCGCTGCATGAAGCAACTGAGACCTGATGCAACAAAAGAAACATATTTTTTTTAAACTGACTTTTTTAAATGGTAAATTTTCTGTTATGTGTGTTTTACCGCAAGTTTTAAAAATTAATATTATTTGCTGAGCCTCAGGGACTTCCCCCGTGGCTCAGTGGTAAAGAAACCGCTTGCAGTGCAGGAGACACAGGAGACGTGGGTTTGATCCAGTCGGGAAGATTCCCTAGAGAAGGAAATGGCAACCCGCTCCAGTATTCTTGCCTGGGAAATCCCATGGACGGAGGAGACTGGCAGATTCCAGTCCATGGGGCCACAAAGAGTCGGCCACAACTGAAGCGACTGAGCATTTATTGTTTGTAGATTTTCTTCCTGAAGGCCATTCTGGCTGGTGTGAGGAGATGCCTCATTGTAGTTTTGATTTGCTTTTCTCTACTAATAAGGGATGTTGAGCATTTTTTCACGTATTTGTTGGCTATCTGTGTATCTTCTTCAGAGAACTTTCTATTTAGGTCTTCTGCCCATTTTTTGATTGGGTTGTTTGGTTTTTTGATATTGCACTTCATGAGCTGTTTGTATATTTTAGAGATTAGTCCCATGTCAGTTGCTTCGTTTGCAAATATTTTCCCCCATTCTGAGGGTTGTCTTTTCATCTTATTTATAGCTTTCATTGCTGTGCAAAAGCTTTTAAGTTTCATTAGGTCCCATTTGTTTATTTTTGTTTTTATTTTTGTTATTCCAGGAGGTGGGTGAAAAAAGATGTTGCTGTGGTTTATGCCAAAGAGCTTTCTTTCTAGGTTTTCCTCTGGGACTTTTATAGTGTCCAGTCTTACATTTAGGTCTTTCATCTATTTTGAGTTTATTCTTGTGTATGGTTGTTAGGGAGTGCTCTAACTTCATTCTGTTGCATGTAGCTGTCCAGTTTTCCCAGCACCACTTATGGAAGAGCCTTGTCATTTCCAAACCAATACTGTTCTATCTTTCCTCACGGCACTCTTCCTCTGAAGCATGCGCTCTCCATCGTGTAATGCCATCCTTTTCCACCCACTCCCCCAGTGGGTCTGAAGGTCTTGGCATCTGGCTCCAAGTCTTTGGCAGCATCCGAGTAACTTCAGTGTTCTCCTTGATGACGCGGCCAATCCGACTTGCCAGATAGTGCGTGCCAGGCACTCTATCAGTAATTTCACATCTTTATCTATAACTCTCACAGCAAACCAAAAGCTCAGCTATAGCACCCCTATCTGGAGACAGCAGGGGCTGGGATTCTAAACAATGCTGGTCAGACTCCCAAGTTCACGCTCGCCTCTGCGTCAGAGCAAGAGACGTCATACTACCCTGCGTCAGAATGCACCTAAAACATAAGCCTAAAAACGCTGCCTCCTGTCGTACACTCTTCCCTTGCCCCCTCTCCCACTAAACCTCTTTCTCTGCCTCACCAGACACCCAGCCCCTCCACCCTTCCTTGGCTCCCAGTTAATCAGCCCTGCCTGACACCTCTCCCTCCACCCCTGCAGCCAGAGAAAACTCCAGGAAAACCCCTCGTGAGACTGTTTCTTTGGCCCAGTGCCCACGTTATAAGCCCTCTCCCTTTGATCACCAAACTACTGATTAAATTAGCAAAATCTCCTAGGCCTACAATTGTAAGCAGTTATGGTGGTGATATAAGCGCCGGTTTGAACTTTTAAGAAGTGTGCTAGATTGGTTGGGACCGTGTAGAGAGAAAACAGCTGATGGCAGGTGGCAACTGATAAGAACCATGGCTACTCCCAGCTAGCCCCATAAACCAAAGGGCATGTGGTTCTTCCTGGGGCTCTTGGCCTAGCAAGAGCACTGTCACCATGAAGTCACTCCTGGCATCTACTAAAAGACACGGTATCTCTGTCCATCCTAAAGACAGTGACTCAGCACTCTAGGGGTCCCACGGGTGGCTGGAAGAGATTCTCACTTCCCTTACCGCCCATCAACATATACCCACCACTATTGACTCAGATGGCAAAGAACCTGCCTGCAATGCAGGAGACCCAAGTTCAATCCCTGGGTCAGGAAGACCCCCTGGAGAAGGGAACGGCAACCCACTCCAGTATCCTTGCCTGGAGAATTCCATGGACAGAAGAACCTAGCAAGCTACAGTCCATGGTGTCTCGAAGAGCTAGACACAACTTAGCGAGTAACACACACGGAATAATAAAATGTACTCTTGGGTAAACACCTCCCTTCCATCTTCTCGGGACAAAAGTTTGTAGGGAAAGGTGAGAAGTGGATTAAGTTGACTTTGGTTGTTTAATGTGAAAACATATTTATGCCTGTGTATTCTTTGTCTTTAAGCATATCAAAAATGCAAAGTGGGCTTCCCTGGTGGCTCAATGATAAACAATCCACTTGTCAATGCAGGAGACACAGGTTCGACCTCTGATCCAGGAGGATCCCACATGCTGAGGAGCAACTGGGCTGGTGTGCCAAAACTATTGAGCATGTGCTTTAGAGTCCATGCTCTGCAACAAGAGAAGACACCGCAGTGAGAAACCTGCGCAGATCAACTAGAGAGTTGTCTAGTTGCCTAGTTGTCCTGTCTTGCTGCAACAGGAGAAAAGCCCGCACAGCACCAAAGACCCAGCACAGCCAAAAATAAAATTAATTAGTTAATTAATTTTTAAAAAATTTAATGTAAAAGTATATGAGAGATATCCATGACAAGTCCTGAACTCTTGGTCATCAATAATACAGACAGTAATACTTGGCAATCACATCAACAATGTCTTCATCAACATTTCTGTTCTCTTGCCCTGTTATCCTGACCTGTTTCCTCTCGCTGACAGTCCCCTTAGAACTGATTCCTAGTTCTAAGTTTTTTGGTACTACTAGAGAGCAGTCCATGGGGTCGCTAAGAGCCGGACACGACTGAGCAACTTCACTTTCACTCTTCACTTTCATGCATTGGAGAAGGAAATGGCAACCCACTCCAGTGTTCTTGCCTGGAGAATCCCAGGGACGGAGGAGCCTGGTGGGCTGCCATCTATGGGGTCGCAGAGAGTCAGACACGACTGAAGCGACTTAGCAGCAGCAGCAGCAGAGAGAATCTCAAAACCCTGTTGATTACCTAAGTTATAAATTTAAGAGCTCAGCTCTGCCCTAAATATGTCCATCTATTGCATTTCCCTATAGCAGTACTTCCAAACTCTTCCAGGTTCTTTGAGTTCCCTATCCTAACCCTAGCCCGTAACTTCCAAATGAAAGAGTCATCCACAACGTCTATGCCTTTCACCTTTCCAGTTTTACGTCCACTCAACTTCCCCACTTCTTTCTTGTCCAAAAAGAAAAGTACCCTACTCCTTTCTACACCCCATCACTCCTGCATTTTGATTCCATCCTCGTTTTCCTCTTCTAGGATGTTTCATCAGTTATTGAGTTTTTTCCACCCAACCCATCAGTCAATAACACCAGGCTTCCCTCAATTCCACCTACTCCTCAAACCACTACCCTGTGTGCCCTTTCATTCACCACCAAGTCTATTTGTGGTCCGAGGGCCCTCAGCTGCCTCAACTCCCATTCATTTCTCACTTCCTGTA
Organism: Ovis aries; assembly: GCF_016772045.2. Taxonomy (NCBI): domain Eukaryota; kingdom Metazoa; phylum Chordata; class Mammalia; order Artiodactyla; family Bovidae; genus Ovis; species Ovis aries. The sequence continues at coordinate 19,972,712 of NC_056063.1, read as the reverse complement.
ATTTAGTTCCCAGTCCTACTCCTCTATTGAAGTTTCCCTAGCAAAAGTAAAAAAATTCTTATTTGTCAAACCCAGTCTTCAGTTCTCATCCAACTCTCCTTTCTGGAGTTACAGCACGGCTGTGAGGCAATACCAAGTGGAATTAATAGCAGGAATCCTGGAGTCAGTGGTCTGGGTGCAGCCAGTTTCCACATGGTTACAAACTGTTTGACCTTGAGTTGAAGTATTCAACTTATCTGCACATCAGTTTCCTCATCCCTAAAATGGAGAATGTGCTGATAGTAGCTCCTAGCATTTAAGGCTTATTAGCTAGCTTAGTCAATGAGGAGGTGCAATCTGAGATAGTGAAAAGCCAGATTGGGAGTCAGGGGAACAGGGATTTAATCCCAACTCTAGAATCTTTGTAATAACAAGCTCTCTGGGTCTCATTTTTTAAATAAACTGGGTGATCGTGAAAGTGCTTTCTGGCCCTAAACACTTCTACGAGACATTAAACAGTTTGGCAATAATTTGAGAAAATGTACAAATGAGTACTAAATGAACAACACATGTAATGAGGGATTCAGGGAAAGGGAAGAATACTGTGAGCAAGATAGTTGAAGGTTAAATGGGCGAAACTTCAGTGGACCCCAAGAGACAGGGAGGATTTTGATTGATGTAAAAGAGGGGGGAAGGGTCTGAGTTTGAGAAGCAAAACAAAGGTATGCAGTGATTTTAGGCACACCAAGAAGACCTCCCTGCCAAAAATCACTTCCCCGTGACTTGTCTGCATGTCTGTGTGTGTCTGTGTGTGTGTGCTCGATTGCCCAGTCATATGCGACTCTGCGATAAGTTCTGAATGTTAATGGTTAAGGGTCTGAAGTTATTGTTAAACCACAAATACACTGTTCATAACTGGCAAAAATGGATGTGCCCCATATCCTGCAGCCACTTAAGGCAACTTGTAGAATAATTAGTAAAGGATGAACACCAAGATAGGCTTCCCCGGTGGCACTAGTGGTAAACCCACCTGCCAGTGCAGGAGACACAGGAGAGCGGGTTCCATCCCCGGGGTGGGAAGATCCCCTGGAGGAGGGCATGGCAGCCCACTCCAGCGTTCTCGCCTATTCTTGTCCATGAGAGAATCCCATAGAAAGTGGAGCCTGACGTGCTACAGTCCACGGGGTTGCACAGAGCCAGACATGACTGAAGCAACTTGGCATGCACGTACACCAAGACTCTGCGCCCAATGCAGCTCCCAGTGTTAGATCCCTGGTCAGGGAACTAGATCCCACGTGCCGCAACTAAAGATCCTGCATGTGCTGTGTTGCTCAGTCATGTCTGACTCTTTGGCACCCCATGGACGGTAGCCTGCCAGACTCTTCTGTCCAAGGGGATTCTCCAGGCCAAGAGTTCTGGCATGGGTTGCCATTTCCTTCTCCATAAAGATCCTGCATGCTGCAGCTAAAAGATCCCACATGCTTCAACAAAGATTGAATATTCTGCATGCTGAAACTAAGACCTAATGCAGGCAAATAAATAAATTCCTTAAAAGGAACATGAGTTGTCATTTATAACCAATACGAACAAGAGCACATTTAAGTTTTTAAATGAAATGAAGGAGGTTGTGACATCTTAAACCAAATTAGCAAAGGAAGTGACTGCTTGACAGATGACTGGGACTCAGCTGAAGTCACAGAGATGCCGGGGCACTGAAAGAATTGTTGCAAGTGGGGACAGTGAAGCATTGGCAAGAGTCATTGTCTAGAGCCTAATTTGCCCCTGCAACAGTATATTGTAACCTCTTAAAGACCATTTTATTTTTTTACACCCACTTTTATTTCTAATACCCAAAAATATTCAACAATTTTATTAATTACAAAAGATCTCTGGGAATTCCCTGGTGGTCCAGTGGTTAGGAGTCTGCACTTCTAGTGCAGGGGCCCAGGGTTCAATTCCTGGTCAGGGAACTAAGATCTCACAGGCTGTGCAGCACAGCCAAAAACTCACAGGCTGTGCAATACAGTCAAAAAAAAAAAATCTCTTTTTAAGTACTGATACATAAAGGGTAATACAGCTACTCGACATTTTTCAGTGCTTTTTCGGTGACAAATGCCTGTCAGTTAGTCCTCACCTCAGTCCTAATTCTTAGATTTGTGATTACCTTGGAGCAGTTAATGAAGTTCTGAAGAGTGAAGTTTTGGGCAAGACAACGCATAAGAATAAGCACGATGAGGATCATTCTTTATATATGTTAAGTTGTATTCTTAGTTCATTCTCTCCTATAAATCAGATTTTCTGCAGCCTTTCCACCATTATGCCCTCAGAGAAGGGGAAAAAGCAACCCCACAGAAAGGAGGGAATGACTTAGAAATATTTCCTCCCAGTCAACAGGGGAAATTAAACTTTCCAGTAAATGCTGACTTCAAAATAAGAGACATAAGCAGAGAGACAAGCGTGGCCTGGTTTCTTTGCCTTGGGCCTAAATCTCAAAGTAAGAGGTCGTTAGGTAAAAGCTGAGGGAAAAGTCCAAAGCTGAGGGGTTCCTGCCCCCATTTCCTACTGGGGCTCCAAGAAAAAACCTCATCCAGAATAATTTCCTCATCACTATAGAGGAGTCTCATGGCGGGAGGGGAAGGGGAAATGCTGATTAGAAAGAGATCTGTGGGGATTCCCTGGCAGTCCAGTGCTTAGGACTCTGCACTTCCCCTGCAGGGGGCACAGGTTCGATCCCTGGTTGGGGGGCTAAGATCCCACGTGCCACGTGGCACAGCCAAAAAGTAGAAAGAGAAAAAGAATACAAAGATCTGAGGTAGCACCCTAAAGTCTTCCTCAGCTCCCGTATGAATAGAAAGGATCCAGAAATTCCGATGTTCCCCATGGAGGGCTTCCTGATGAATTTCCATGGAGGTTGCCAGGGTCGCAGTGGAAAGATCCTGTGACCAAGGACCGCAGAACAAACCACCCAGTCTGGGCATAAACAAGAATCCCAACAGACCTCAGGAGCATGTGTGGTGTCAGCAAGAGATGAGGTGAGTCAGGTCATCTAAAGAACAGCCACGAAGGCCCAATCAGACTTCGGGAGAGGCCCAGGCTCATCAGAAGCTGATACCAGCAGCTGGTCAGTGACCTGCAGAGGTGACACTGACGTACAGAAAGGGGGCAACACAAAGGCCTAAGCCTCTGCACAGACCTTGAGGTCACTTAACACCAGTGATGCTCTAATAAGTTAAATATTTAACACCAGACTCTCCAGAGAGGAAAAGCCCTGGTTTGTGGTATTTAGAGATATCCTTGGTGTAAAGACTGCCACCAAGGAAGATTTCACCTTCACACCATCGAACATAGAGTTGGGAAGAGATGAGGTTCATAGAAGCTACAATTTTACAGTATTTCCACTTACAGATACAGTTGATAGAACTTCAATAGCACAGATAACAGTAAAGTATAGTCAAAAATTAGGAAGTGGTGAATTCTGAGTATTACTTTTCTTGTCAGTATTCTTTCTTTCATTGTAAGTTTGTGCGACTTAGCTGTTATTGAATATTGTATTTAAAAACTGACTTGCAAAATTCCCCAAAATTAAATAATCAGTTTTGGTAAGCTGATGCAAGCCAGCTAGAGCATGCCACTGCTTAAGAAACCCTGCCCATTTTTCCAGATATCATCTTGGAGAGCCATACGGGTAGAGGAAGAAAAATCAAACCACTGGGTCATCTACCCCAAATAAATTAAATTATTATTAATTAATAAGTGCCAGTATCTACTGTCACCTCCACCACCATCATTTCCAACCTGAAAGCTGGGGAAGAAGATGAAATCAGTTACAAAAAACTAAATAAACTGTATTTTCTTTTCATATCTCCATTTAAGTGTGTGTCAATTAAAAATTTTGTACCCAATGAAAAGATGCTCAACATCACTCATTATCAGAGAAATGCAAATCAAAACCACAATGAGGTGCCATCTCACACTGGTCAGAATGGCTGCTATCCAAAAGTCTACAAGCAATAAATGCTGGAGAGGGTGTGGAGAAAAGGGAACCCTCTTACACTGTTGGTGGGAATGCAAACTAGTACAGCCACTATGGAGAACAGTGTGGAGATTCCTTTAAAAACTGGAAATAGAATTGCCATATGACCCAGCAATCCCACTGCTGGGCATACACACTGAGAAAACCAGAATTGAAAGAGACATGTGTACCCCAATGTTCATCGCAGCACTGTTTACAATAGCCAGGACATGGAAGCAACCTAGATGTCCAACAGCAGATGAATGGATAAGAAAGCTGTGGTACATATACACAATGGAATATTACTCAGCCATTAAAAAGAATACATTTGAATCAGTTCTAATGAGGTGGATGAAACTGGAGCCTATTAGACAGAGTGAAGTAAGTCAGGAAGAAAAACACCAATACAGTATACTAATGCATATATATGGAATTTAGAAAGATGGTGACGATGACCCTGTATGTGAGACAGCAAAAGAGACACAGATGTAAAGAACAGGTTTTTGGACTCTGTGGGAGAAGGCAAGGGTGGGATGATTTGAGAGAATAGCATTGAAACATGTATATCATCATATGTGAAACAGATCGTCAGTCCAGGTTCGATGCATGAGACAGGGTGCTCGGGGCTGGTGCACTGGGATGACCCAGAGGGATGAGATGGGGAGGGAGGTGGGAGGGGGGTTCAGGATGGGGAACACATGTACACCCATGGCTGATTCAAGTCAATGTATGGCAAAAACCATTACAATATTGTAAAGTAATTAGCCTCCAATTCAAATTAATTAATTAATTTAAAAAAATTTTTGTACCCAGTAATGGAAGGCAATGACAGTAGCTTATGTGGGTGTGGGTTTATCATTCTCACATAACAGAGTCAGGCCTGCTTGTACTCCATGGTCACAGAATAGCTGCACCAGCCCCATGCAATTCACTTCCAGTCATGTCAAGATAAAGGGGCAAAAAAGCCCAGCAATTTCTGTACCCTTTTATCAGGAGCACAAAAATTTTCTGGAATCTGCCTTCTCTTGCCCCTCCCCACTCACTTCCTCTCAGCGGACTTCTGTTACTTAAGTCTTGCTGTTCTGAACTAGGTTACTCAGCCACCTCTACCTGCAAATGAGACCGGGAAAGATATCTTAATTAGCCTAGACCAATCATGATCCACTGCCCAGGGTTGGGCATGCTGCTGTCAATAAGGAAAAAAATCAGGGTTCTGTCAGTAAGGAAAAAGGGGGTAATGGAGAACAGGCAAGCTGAAAGCAAGTGGGGCATAACATTAGTCAGTATTTCTAACCCCAATATACACAGCAAAGTGGAAGAACAATTTTAAAGGGGAAGGAGCCAAGATTTGGCATTTTTTCCCCAGAGTTTAAGATGGAAATGCAGGAAGAGCCTGGCAGTATCTCTCACATCTAATCAGAGACTGTGAAATGTGGAAGTAATAATCACTCAGTTGTGTCCAACTCTTTATGACCCGTGCTCCTCTGTCCGTGGAATTCTCCAGTCAAGAACACTGGAGTGGGTTGCCATTTCCTTCTCCAGGGGATCTTCACAACCCAAGGATCAAACCTGGGTCTCCTGTGTTGCAGGCAGATTCTTTACTATCTGAACCACCAGGGAATCAGAGGTTATTAGCGGTGCAAACAGAAGGGAGGCTTGGAGGATTTAGCCACCCAAGCACTGGTTCCGCTCAGATTCCTAAAGGAAAACCACTTCCTTTTAGCAGGAAATGGGGTAAAGACAATGAAGTTCAATGTTAAAGAGGCTTCCCCATCAGGGAGAAGTAGGAATAATAGACTCTTGTTGCTTAATAGCTTAGGATGCTCAGAGCTTTTACCAAGCAGTGCCTTCTACGGACCTGAGTCCCACTTGTTCTCTGCTGAGCAGAGACTTCAGATGTCACTCACAAAGCCGGGGAGAGCAGCAGGACTGAGAAGGAAAGTGAAAAGATCCTCTCTGCCCTGCTTCTGATGAACCTCTAGGCTCACAAAGGTTAATTGCTCAAAGGGTTGGGGCTTATTCCTTGGGAAAGGAGCTAAATGACTAAACATCTGTGGGTGCTGAGTCACACAGCCCATCAGCAGATGGAGCCTGCCCTACTGTGACTGGGTGCATGACCATCATTGGCCAGCTGCAGGAATCATACTAGATCCAGGAAAAAAGCAAGTCATAGATGCTCAGGATGGGGTCTAGAGTAGGTGAAAGATTAACTCCTATGTTAAATTAAAAGTTCCACATTTTCTGATACAAAATGTAGGCCCTTTAGTTGAACAAACTGAATAAATGCAACCAATTTCAAGCAAAAAAGATCTGAGACTCATCAGACCACGCTGCAAAAATTACACATGTGCATTAAGTTCCTTCTAGTGTAGCATAGCCAATGCTTTTCCCCTCTCATGTAGTATTAACTTATTTAAAGAACACGTATACAACAGCATTTTTAATTTTCCATGTTTCTTAATCAAAGTTCTCTCCCTGAAATCTTTATTTGTGGGAAGAAAAAAAAAAGTTTCTGCCTCTTTAAACAAGTACTCAAACCTGAAAATGTTAACTAATTTCATTTTCTTGATACAGTGTGTCTGTGATCAGAACTGAGTCATACCAAAAATACTTCGACAAGATTTGACCTTTTACTTAAACCCCACATTGAGATAATCTACTTAAAATCGTTATCAATAAGACCTTTGTTTTTAAAAGCACATTTAAAATAAATCACTTTTTTAAAGGAGAAAACTGTTTTCAATTAAGTTCTTTACAGGCAATCAGCTTGAAAGTTATGTTTGCTCTTTTATTTTCTTTATATATAAATTATGCCCAAGAGTGCCATGATAATAGTACTACACAAACTATGCTTTACCTTTGTATTTACTTCTTGTCAAAATAAACTCTACAGATTAATTTGTTTTTAGAGTGCTTTATGACCAGCAAGCCCCAGGGTGAAAACAATGCAAGCCACCACTATTTTTTACTATGAATGAGCAAAACCAAGTCCAATTATATGAGCATAATTAATTCTTAATTCCTTCCGACAAAGAGTTTTCTTGCAGTAGAAAAATTTTATTCAACTAAAACAATGTTTCATTATTTAGAAAACTTTGGAAGACAGACTTTTTTGCTTGAGTCCCTGAGCAAAGTAACATTGTGATACCTAAATAAGGCTAATTACTAGGATTGGGTTCCTGTGTGTTTTAGTCACCTAATTCTTTTGTCATCAAACTCCTGTTGCTCCTCAAAATGCTGGGAACTTACTAGATAGATATATAATCTAAAAATTATCCATTCCAAAATAGATATTTCTCAAATTTCCTTATTTTCTCCCTTTGGCTTCGCCCTCTACCCCATTCATGTTAAAGGCTGCTTATCAGATTTTACATTTCCCTTAGTGATTTACTAGTAACGTTCTACAGGAGTAAAATTATGACCTGAGCAAGCACAAGTCTGGAAAAGAAAATAATGTAGGAGTGAAATAATTATATTTACTTATTTTATATATAAATTTAATCCAAATCTGTGTGTGTGTGTGTGTGTGTATGCGTGCACACGCGGTCGAGTCCAACTCTTTGCAATCCCAGGTACTATATTCCACCAGGCTCCTCTGCCCATGGAATTTTCCAGGCAAGCACACTTGAGCGGGTTGCCATTTTCTCCTCCAGGGGATCTTTCTGACCCAGGGATTGAACCTGTGTCTGCTGCAGTGGCAGGCAGATTCTTCCACACGCCACCTGGGAAGCTCCTTAAAAACAAAAAAGCACTCCAAACACAAATAAATTTGTAGAGTTTATTTTGACAAGATGTAAATACAAAGTGAATATAATGCCCCCACTCCAGTATTCTTGCCTGGAGAATTCCAAGGGCAGAGGAGCCTGTGGGATACAGCCCATGGGGTCGCAAAGAGTTGGACACCACTGAGTGACTAACACTGTCGATCCAAATCACTATAAAATGATTCTGCTTCTAAAGTTATTTCTTAAGTTAGTTATGGGGTTAAGCGCAGGCTTTTTTGCAAATTGGACATCATCAGATATTTCTTGGATTTCTCTTCCTTTATCCCTCCTACCATGGCCTAGGTAAGGAAGCACAGGGTGAGGCCCCAGAGTTCAGAGTGCAGCTGGAAGAGGTGTTTATTTCAAGGATTTAGAAATGAGGAGAATTAGAGAAGAGTCAAGAAGAGAAAGAAGCTGAAAATCTCATCAACCAAAAGGGGAAAGCACAGAGCTAGAAATGAAAGACAATGGTCAAGTTTGAGACTCTGGATGAGTACAAAGAACAGCCCAGGAGAAGATCTGGAGCAATGAGGTGCACTTGTACCAGCCACAAACCACACCGAGGACGGGACGTGGGTGAGAAAGGGATTGAGTGTGACCAAGCAGTCTGGTTGGAAGACACAAAGGGCAGCAGTAAGGACGAACCCGGACTTCTGGTGAAGCCAACAGTTCTCGTGAGTCTTTCTTTTGGGCCAGTTGAAAGTGAAAGTTGCTCAGTCAGGTCCAACTCTTTGTGACCCCATAGACTATACAGTCCATGGAATTCTCCAGGCCAGAATACTGGAGCAGGTGGCCATTCCCTTCTCCAGAGGCTCTTCCTAACCCAGGGATCAAACCCAGGTCTCCCACATTGCAGACAGATTCTTTACCAGCTGAGCCACCAGGAAAGCCCACTGGCCAGTTACTGGTCCAAAGATCTCTGAGATTTACCACAAAAATAACAATATTACAGCATATTTTGCCTTCTAGTTAACTGGATTAAGAAAGTTAGGAGCCATATTTCCACCCCTCTTTTGAAGCCACCTCTGAAAGAAAGAGCCCCACACCCAGAAAGCCTGTCCCACCCAAAAGGTATTTCCCTGCACTGTGGCCCAAATAACCACCAGTCTGTTGACAGACTTGTCTCTCAATCAAATTCTCAGATGAAGAAAGCTGACAATACAAAACCCAAAGGCATCATACTGAGGTGAGTCAGCTTAAGCAGGTTTCTCTGAGACAACACAAGTTAGATGAATCAAATGGGGGGGGGAAAAACCACAGGCTTTCTTTAAGCTATCATTCAGGCAGAAACTCTGGTCTAACTACTCCTTTTGAGGTGGGTAAACCATGTAGAGACTTTATGGAGTGGATATAGCACCTTCTATGGCGAAAAAGAACATCATCTTTTCATAGAACAGAGAAAGAACTATCTTATTTCCTGATGTCAAGGACAGCAATATAAAATATATACCCTAAATTTTTAAATGGAGTGGAAGAAAAGACATCTCTGGATCAATAGAACCCTTTGAGAAAAACACATGAGATAAATAATTTTATCACAACTTTCCCATGCCTTTCCTTTTACTGAACTCTAAAAACACGATCATATCCATGAAGGGGGGCTTCCCTTGTAGCTCAGTCAGTAAAGAATCTGCCTGCAGTGCAGGAGACCCAGGTTCGATCCCTGGGTTGGGAAGACCCCCTGGAGAAGGAAATGGCAACTCACTCCCGTATCCTTGCCTAGAAAATCTCATGCACAGAGGAGCCTGGTGGGCTGCAGTCCATGGGGTCACAAACAGTCTGGCACAACTGAGCAACTAACACTTACTTACTTATCCATCAAGGGATACCCATACACGAAAGTGTGAAAGTTGCTCAATTGTGCCCAGCTCTTTGCAACCCCATGGACTGCAGCCTGCCAGGTTCCTCTGTTGCACAGGATTCTCCAGGCAAGAATACTGGATCACGTTGTCATGCTCTTCTCCAGGAGACCTTCATGACCCAGGGACCAAAACTGGGTCTCCGCATTGTAGCATATTCTTTACCATCTGAGCCCCATCCATGTACATAAATGGAAATTGAATTGTAAATTATATACTCCCACAATCTTGTAAATACTATTATGGATAAATTTATACATCAACTTGACTCGGCTCCAGAGTACCCAGATACTTGATCAAACATTATTCTGAGTGTGTTTGTAAAGGTGTTTGTGGATGAGATTAACCTTTGAACGGATAGCCTGAGTAAAGCAGATTGCACTCACTACTGTGTGTGGGCCCCATCCAATCAGTTGAAGGCCAGAATAGAACAAAAGGGATGAGTAGGAGAGAATTTCCTCTGCCTGACTGCCTACAAGCTGAGATATCAATTTTCTCCTCTCTCCAGACTTGAACTGAAACATCTCAAGCCTGCCAGCCTTCAGACTAAAACTACATTATCAGCTCTCCTGGGTCTTCAGTTTGCACACCCATCCTGAAGATCTCGGAATTTGTAAGCCTCTACAGTCACCTGAGCCAAGTATATATATACACATATATATATTATACACACACACATCCTGTGTCTTTGGAGAACCCTAATACAGATGCTTCTATAAATTTTATAGCAAACTTGTATAAAAAATAAAGATATATCAAGTAGCCTTAGCTGTTTTCCTCTCCCTTGGACCCATAGCCATACATTCTGCTCTGGCAGTAACTCAGAGAATGATTGGGAGTAGAAGTCACACCCAGACCTAAAAGGCGCTAGCCACTGCCCCCACCACCACCATCGTATTTAGAGCTGCCACATTCAGTCAGACCCATTTCCATCTAAACCTACCACTTCAGGGGCTTCCCTGGTGGCACAGTGGTAAAGAATCCTCCTGCAACGTAGGAGACACAGGTGATGCAGGTTCAGTCCCTGGGTGGGGAAGATCCCCTGGAGGAGGGCATGGCAACCCACTCCAGTATTCTTGCCTGGAGAATCCCATGGACAGAGGAGCCTGGAGGGCTACAGTCCATGGAGTCACGGAGTCAGACATACTAAAGCGACTATGCATGCATGCATGCTACCACTTCGTATGACTTTTGGGAGGCATGCTGTTTTAAACAACATTATTTCTGAAGAGAGAACAAGAGAGGAAGTGAGGAGTGCTGCTTTGGGCCCACTGTCTGGTATATACTGTAACTAGAACTGTACACCTCCCCTTGTAGTGGCCCCACTGATTTAATGAAAGAGTGAAGGCATGTTGATCTGGTTTGCAGGGTCTTAGAAGACTTGACTGAACACATTATATCAACTTAAGAACAAGCAATGTGTCTCAAGCCAAGATCAAAGAGTAAATAACAGCAAAACATTCAAAATGATATGAAATTTTCATTCACCAGAATTCTGGGGCAAGGGTAGCTTATGTTTACAGGGAAACCCACCAGAGCTAGAGAGTACACATTCTAGAGGAAATGAGTGTGTGGTGTGGGAGAGCACACCCAAAAGTGCTCTCCACATGGAACAAGAGAAAATTTCACCATTGTCCTGAGTGAGAAGCTGGTGGGAAGGAAAAGGGTGCAAAAGGAAATTTTAGGAAGCTTTCTGTATGATGTGAAATTGCTATCAGTTCAGTTCAGTTCAGTCGCTCAGTCGTGTCTGACTCTTTGCAACCCCATGAATCGCTGAGATATTTTAAAAATAAACCTTTTAAGGTAAATATTTAGATTATTGTTCAAGGTTTCTTGAGTTACCTTTTGTTGAAAGTTGTACTTACAAGAGATTAGAGCTATACAAGGAAGCCTGGCTTTATGTGAGTTTCATTTAGACAAAGTCCATCTTCAGATTTCGACATATTTCCCAAGCCCCTGTCAGGGAAGACCTTTCCTTTTATTATAACAACTGATGATCCATGATAAAGAGAACATGGAAAGATGGAACTCTGGTGAAATCTTAGCTTATTTTTATGACTTTTAGTATCTTGTGGCATAAGCATTCATCAATCAGCTCTAAAAGAGCAACGTGGAGCTCGTCCGATATTTTAACTCTGGGCATGGCTCTAAGTTTCCTCCATAATGTCCCAGATCAACAATAAGGTTCTATAGACTCTATACAGCACATGTAGAGAAAGCAACAAATACCAGCTCCAACTATATTCTCATCACCTAGGAAGACTAGAAAATATTTTACATTAAAAAGGGAACGCAGGGGCTTCCCTGGTAGCTCAGCAGTAAATAATCCACCTGCCAATGCAGGAGACACAGGTTTGATCCCTGATTTGGGAAGATCCCATGTGCCATGGAGCAACTAAGACCAAGTGCCACAACTACCAAACCTGCGCTCCAGAGCCCAGGAGCCACAGCTAATGAGCCCTTGTGCTGCAACTACTTGGCATGAGGAACCTCCAGGAAGCTTGCAGCCCTAGAGCTTGTGCTCCTCAATGAGAGAAGCCACCGCAGTGAGAAGCCCATTCACCGCATCTAGAGAGTAGCCCTGCTCACCACAACTACAGAAAGGCCTGTGCACAGCCAGAAAATAAATACACAAAAATTTAAAAAAAAAAAAAAAAAAGGAATACAACATGTCACCAGTCTGAATTATGTCACAAAAGGCACCAGAAAGAGAAACCAGACATTACCACAGTGTAATATCTTAGGGGAGAGATTCTAAAATCAGCACTTAGGGTTAAAATTACATAGGATCAAAATGACCCTAGAAAATCCCTAAGGAGGGCACCATGTAGGAAACACACAGTCCCTCAGTTCAGGCCAACACGCCCGGATTTTCCTCCAAAGGTAAAACAGATGACCATGGTTTTGGTTAAAATCAGAGACCTGGCTTCTGTTTAGAGACTATATGGTAACAACAATATGTTATATCAATCAATATCAAAACCCCACTCAACAGGAGGAAAAGTTCATAGCACGAGCAGCACATGGGAACTCAGACAACCGAGGGAAGGGCAGGCTGTTTTCAATCATCTCCTGCATGTCCCAAGGGAAGCGCTCACTGTGTGGGGGAGGGAGCAAAATTTTCTAAGTATAATTGCATTTGTTTAAGCTAAACATATAGCTGATATGATTCCAATCTATTCAGAAGAGAAAACATAGTGGGAAAGAAGACACATCAAAGTGGACTTGACCCTAATTAAAGCGTTGAATTTGACCCTACAACTCAAGACTCAGCCTCACTCACACTAAGCGTGCATGAATGTATAGTCTCACCAGCAGATACACGTTTCTGGAATCCAAAAGATACCAAAGTTTCTTTGAATTCTCGGAATTATCCTGAAGGTAGAGAAAAGAGAAACCACCTCCAGAGTAGACACCGGCCCAGAAGAGTTTAAGAGAAGTCACGCTCTGTTTTCCACTAACTTAACCGCGAGTTGTGGCCCCATGAAAACCAGAAGTGACGCAACACACAGACACAAAGCGTGTTCTAAAAAGCTGAGAAGCAAGAGAAGAACACTTCCCAGTCCCAGAATCACCAGCCTACGAGTCATCCAAAGATGGCTGGAATAAGATGTACTGTGAACACAGCTGATTTTAAACCCCGTGGGTTACAAAGCACAAGAAGCCCATCTCGGATATTCTTCTATGAAAGCCCTGTGGCCACCAATGACCATCCCACCTACCCAAGCATCTGGACAGGAAAGGCCAAGCTAGAGCCAGGTGTCCATGTCTGCATTTGAGAGAAGCCGCATAGGGATCTGATTCTTTTTTAAGTTATATTAAGAATTTAATAATCGTCATCATCGTTATTACAATTACCACCAATTATCTCTTTATTCCTAGTGTCCAGCACAAAGCCCAGTATGCAGCAGACTCAGTCAATCAAATAGAACTGTGGTTAACATATTAACTATGATTCGTCCAGAACTCTGCTGTCCAGTACAATAGCCACTGGCTATATGTAACTATTGAGCACTTAAGACTGTGTCTAGTCCAAATTTAAATGTTCTATAAATTTAAAATACACATCTGAGGTTGAAGACTTAGTATAGAAAACAGAAAGCAAAATATCTCATAAATAATATTTTATATTTATTACGTGTTGAAATGATATTATTTTGAATCTTTCAGGTTAAATGTATTCTTAAAAATAATTTTGCCAGTTTATTTTCACTTTTCAAAATGAGATTGCAGTAGAACTACCATATAATCTAGCAATTCCACCTCTGGGTATTTACCCTAAGAAAACAAAAACACTAATTGAGAAAGATATAGGAATTTCCCGGTTGTCCAGTGGTTAGGACTTGCGTTTTCACTGCCAAGGGCCCAGGTTCAATCCTAGCGAACGTGATTCTGAAGTATCCTCATTTTTATGTCCTTTAATTACCATCAGTCAAGTCCAGCCTAAGAATTCAATTCCCAAACCAGTCCTTGTCTTTTCCCCTGGGTTAGAGAAGAAGGTGGAGAAGGCAATGGCCACCCACTCCAGTGTTCTTGCCTGGAGAATCCCAGGGATGGCGGAGCCTGGTGGGCTGCCGTCTATGGGGTCGTACAGAGTCGGACACGAATGAAGTGACTTAGCAGCAGCAGAGAAGAAAAGGCAGGGCAACAATGGGCCAGCAGTGATGAGGGTGCAGGGGATGAAGAAAAGGTCTGAGAAGATAAAGAGAAACAGAGGCTGCCGCCAGAGAGGCTGAGCTAGCAGTTGCACGACTGCCGCCCTCGGCTGCTCCAGGCTATCCATTCAACAAACACTGGTTGAGCATCTATTATGCGCGCACTACCCTGCTGTGCGTTTCTCCTGTTTGACTGTCTTAAGAGGGGATTGTTTTCAGTGTCTTTTTTATTGACGCCCCCAGTTTACTGGGTAAGTAAGCAATGACTTTCCCTTTCCTTACGGCAGGCCACAGTTCTCACCCCACCTTTATGCAGTCAGGCTCCTGACCCCAGAGGCAATGAAAAGAGGCCAGACACAGCTGTAAGCCAGGGGAATTGCCTCAAATATGGTCGGAGCTTCGAAATCAAAGCAGGGACTGGGTTCACGCAGTGTTCAGTGGTAAAACAACGCTTCATTTTCACTGCAGATCCCTGGAGGAACATATTTAGCACAGAAATTTGAGAACACTTGGATTATTCACTAGAGCTCAAAAAGGGAAGCCAATGAGGGTAATTTACAGTATTACAAGAGATTTTCAAGTTCAGAGATCAAGGACAGAGTCTCTAAGATTGCGACCCAAGTTAACATAAAGCAAGGGTTGTATGTGGTGAGGCTGGCAGAGGGTCCACTTATCTTCTTAGGGAAGAAAGATGCCTGCAATCCAGTTGCCATTTCTCAGAAAGACCGTTTCCTGCCTGTAGTTCAGGAACTGAAGAAACTGTTGTTCCTAAGCCACAGAATTCATCTTTTCCTTGATCTAGCAAAAATGTGCCCATCTGTGACAATGCACTTTGGGGCAATTAGAAAACAAGATCAAAGACAAGGAAAGCCCAGTCACTGTCTTCTGAAAGCTGTCCTCAAGACTGAGACCATGGTCTTTGCTCTCCTTGACATTGTTTATTGATTTGTCTTTCTTTTCTGTTAAAAACTATAATTTTTAAAAGAACAGTAAGCATTGATAAGCTACTGTCCCGATGTACTTGTACCTGCATGAGACAAAGCTGAAAGTAGATAATTTAAAATACATTATTGACTAGAGATGAATTAATATGTCTTTTGCTACCTGAACATTTTTGACCAGAGATGTATCAATATGTTTTTAGAGAGTGATATAATTAACATCACCATGAGCAGTTGTTAGAGTCTAAAATTGATCAAAGATTCATTATACAATTTATTATTGTCATTATCATTTACATTTCGCTCCATTAGGTTTTTATTCCAATCTTGCATATATTATAAACATAAAATTTTCAAAAATGACACAGCACAAAATTTTGAGTAAAGAAGACTTTTCCAGTGAATTTTATGCAGATACTTTCTCTGCTTGACATATGTACTAGTATCTCAGAAGATGATAGTTCTTCAGAATATAGTTCTGATTCAGACAATACGAATACTAGGCCAACAAAAAGATAAAAAACCTTAGTGACTGATTCTGATACACAAAGTGAAAATGAAACTCACAGTGTTGGAGGATGCTCCATTGCTTCTATAGAAGTGGACTGAAGACAATATTTCACAAAAATTAGAAAACTTTACACGTATGTCAGGTGTAACTATTGTATGTAATAACCCTCAAAGTGTTGGGCTTCCAGGTGGCGCTAGTAGTAAAGAACCCACCTGCTACTGCAGACGACATAAGAGACATGGGTTTGATCCCTGGATCAGGAAGATCCCCTGGAGGAGGGCATGAAAACCCACTCCAGTATTCTTGCCTGGAGAGGAGGACAGAGGAAACTGCTGGCGGGCGGGAGGGGGGAGCAGCTACAATTCATAGGGTCGCAAAGAGTTGGACACAACTGAAGCAACTTAGCACACATGCACACAACTCATAAAGTGTTAGTGAAAAAATAGAATTAATTTTTAGCCAGCCAACATAAAAATCACTGGCCACAGGCATTAGTGTCTGCAAAAATTAGTGTCCCCAGTCAGTAATGGGTTAAAAGTTCCTAGACAGGGACTGCAAAAAAGGGAGAATAGAAAGAAGAATCCAACTCCTTTCTTACCTCAGTAAATGTTTTATTCCAAAACCATCCCTCTCAATTAGTCTGGTTATTTATCTCATTAAATGAAGCAAAAGCCACAGTGAAACCATCAAGCACAGCATAAAATAACTTATCAGTATTATTATTCTCTGGCCTTGAATCTAAAGAGGAAGAATAACTTAATGGTACTAATACTGAGAAACAGAACTGCCAGCTGCCTAACTAGAACCTACAGTTTATTTATCATCCGATTACAGTAGAGGAAAAAGGCATCGTAAGCCCAGTCCAAAAGCCTAAAACAGAGAGTCTGAGGTAAAGAGAAAAGGAGCTTTGGGATAAAACATGAGAGGATTCCAAACCCTTAAATGTGGATTTCCATGGAAAAGACAAAGGGAATATAAAAACAGAGCAGCCAGTATCGGACTGGGAAGGACTGGGAAGTAGGGACGAGGCGTCCTCTGTGCGAACTGCTGAGGAATTTCTGAGGGACACACGCCCAAGGCGCAAGATCTGCACCCTGACTCCCACCCTGGCCCACAACTCCTTCCACACACACATCCAGAAGTAAGCTGAGGAGACCCTGGCAGAATGCCATGAGCACGTCCTTTGAGGAGGGCCAGCGGAGCCAGAGGGCGGGCAGACACATGAAGCGAGTCTGCCCCAGAGAGGGCCGGGGCGCTTGGTGGAGGAGCGGAGGTCCTGGCAGACACGGTCGGTAAGAAAAAATTTCCTCTGCCCAGAGATAACGTGGCCAGTTGTGACAGCCTAAGACCCTGCCTCTTCGTCACCCTCCACCCTTGGATGCTGGGTCTCTGTGTAAATTTACCTCCAACAAAGTTTTCCTGTTCCTATTATTTGAATAGGAAGGATTTGTGCAACTGACCCGGAAGGAAATTCACCAATTCTGTGCAGTTCTAGTGTACACAAATTCTACCAATTCCTGACAGATCCCTCCTCAGCTCTTACTTCATTATAAGCTAGTAAGCACACACACACTATTATCTATGTGTGTGTTAGTTGCTCAGTCATATCTTACTTTTGCAACCCCATGGACTACAGCCTGCCAGGCTCTGTCCATGGAATTCTCCAGGCAAGAATACTGGAGTGGTTGCCATTCCCTTCTCCACACCATTGTCTATAAGAATAAACAAATAGGGACTTCCCTGGCAGTCCAGTGGTTATGACTTCTTTCAATGCAGGGGGTACAGGTTCGATCCCTGGTCGGGCAGCTAAGACTCCACATGCCTCAAGGTCAGAAAACCAAAACATAAAGCACAAGCAGTAGTATAACAAATTCAATGAAGATGTTAAAAATGGCCCACATTAAAAAAAAATAATGGAGAAGGCAGTGGCAACCCACTCCAGTACTCTTGCCTGGCAAATCCCATGGACGGAGGAGCAAAAAAATAATAATAACAGAATTAACACAGTAAAAGTCCTTCTAGCCAACCTGCCCTAAAGACTGTATATTTAACAGGCATGAAAGTCCTATACATACAAAAGACATAGAGCTCTAAGTCCTCAGGAAAACATTCAGGCTGACACCACAGCATCTTTAGTTCTCACAAGCCTGCAGGTTTCTTCTCCTACCAATTGCACGGTAGGCTTTCCAGGTATCAATTGGTAGTGAAGTTGTGCCATTTGTACTTCCTATAATGATATAATTCAATTAAATATTGTGTGAGCTGGTGAAATATGAGAAGAGAGTTACATTTGAAAAAGCAAATAGAGTTCCTTTACATAATCAATAAAGATGAGTTTCTAAGAAAATCTGCTCTTAAATTGGCTGTGAGTGATACAACTATCAAGGACAGAGAAGCAGCATAAAAATACACAAGGACACTGTACTCATCACATCACAAGTATCTTCAAGTTCTTGCTCCTGTTTAAAGAAACTGAAACCACAAACCATAAGTGATTCATTTTGAGTATATGATTTATGTGAGAGAGATGATATGAATAATTAGGCCCATTTGCAAAGAAAATGCCTTGACCTTATACTAAAAGGTTGCCTAATTGAATGTATAGGGATATATTTTAGTTTAGAAGATGCATCTGCATCATTTTCTGAAGTCAGTTCCATGAGGAGAGACACCAGGTCTATTTTGTTCACTGTTGCATTGACAGCACTTATCTCAGGGACCAACATATACCAAACATTCAAAAAATATTTGCTTCATAAATAAGTGCTGAAGATGAATATTCTACATCTAATATTCTATCTATAGGTCAGGACCCAGGTAGGGGAGAGCAGTAGATATAGGCTGTGAAAACTGCACCTGATTCTGTCTGTAAGAAGGAATTCATTGAAGACGTCTGAGCAGTTGAGTAACATGACTGAAATAAGGAGTAGGAAGATCGACCTGTCTGCAATTAGTAGGCTATGTTAAAACAATCTAAATGTCCTGTCCGTTGATGGATGAATGGATAAACAAAATGTAGTTATATACATAAAATACGTGCGCATGTGCTCAGTCATGCTCAACTCTTTGCCACCCAGGACTATAGTCCACCAGGCTCTTCTGTCCGGGGAGTTTTCCAGACAAGAATACTAGAGTGGGTTGCCATTTCCTTCTCCAATATACATACAACGGAATATTACTAAACCTTTATAAAGAAGGAAATTCTGACACATGCTAAAACATAGATGAACCTTGAAAACATTATACTAAGTCAAACAGGCCAGGCACAAAAGGGAGTGGATATACTAGGAGTTTGCATTTTTCCACATGACTGGAGCAAAACATTTGACACGTACAAGATTAGAGTTAGAGAGGTTATCAGTTACAATATGATGAGGAGACATGGCAATTCGATAAAGAGTTTGGGCTTGGCACTAGTGTTTGAATGAGTCTAACTAAAATGTTCACAGTCATTCATGGAGTTAAAAAAAAAAAAAGAGGAGAAACTGATGACAAGATGATCCAAGAGGCTGTTTCACTGAGGCATGGTCTAAAGCACCAGCAGTCCTCGTATTGGAAAGAGAAAGGAAGGAAAGAACTTTTAACAAAGCAACACAAAGGAAGTATAAATAACTCGTTGATTTATAAACAAAGGGTTTAACAAAAAGAAAATGTCAAAGATTTTAGCCTGGGACTGGAAAGATGATGGTACCGTTAAGAGAAAAGATAGGACCAACAGAAAGAAGTAGTTTACAAGTTAAATTGATTTCCCTCTTTACACGCAAAGTTGGAGGTGAGAAGAGAAAAAAAAGCAAGATGGGGAAGTCCAGTAAATAGTTAGAGATTTCAGTAAGAGATTTAAGTAAGTGATACAAAAAAAGATAGCTAGTTCAGTCTACCAAAGGATGCTGAGGACATCATCCTCACCATGTAGTGGCTGGTGAATTAATAATAACCTTCAAGTAAAAGACCTCTACGGGTACAGCAAACATACTGCCTGCTTTGCCAAAGACGGATCATTACCACAGAAACAAGCTATTGAAAAGGTTATCAAAAAACAACAATACATCCTCTGGTCTAAAGTCAAGCACATTCTATTTAGATTATAATATGCTGAAATAATCTTCTGAAGAAATTGCTGTGCTGTGCAAATTGTGTCCAACTCTTTGAAGGAAATAGCTATTTTATTTAGTTTCCTTTCTCTATCAGTTTTGGCAGGGAATCTTTGCATTAAGCTTCTGGCATAGCAGAAAGAGAGAAATCCTTGTAGTCAGACTGACCTGGGTTCAGTATCTCTGCCATGTACTGTCAGTGAGAAGCCAAAATAAATGACTACCCCATATCACCCCATCCAAATTCAGGTTCTCATCTGGATGTCCTGTCAGGGTTGGGGGTACTGTGGATAAAATGTGTAGCACATACTATTTAAACAATTCATAGTTATTTTAATGAAATATCCCCATTGTCTAAACATCTTCTAGAATAAGGAAGAGGAGGGTCTGAGTTTGAATGTGCCAATGCCAAAAAAATCTTTGGGTAGTGGAACATGAACTTGGCATCCTCTGGGCCAAGGAGAGGTTCAGATTTGATGTTTATTTGGTTCTTCTTGTGATTGTTTTGGGAGGTTTGGGGAAAATGGGTGTTAAAAAACTGAGAAGGTGTTTGAGAAATAATTTTTGAGACAGATTTCCTTGGGTGGACTAATGGAACCAAAGGAGAAAATTTTCGAATCTATACTCTCAAATTTTCAATCCAGTTTTCTGAATTACTCATCTGAGATTTCTTAGTCTAATAGCAACATACATTCTAGCACCATAATGTATGAAGGATTGTCAGTATCCTATTCTTTGGCATTATTATTATTCACCTAGCCATTCAACAAACAGGTACTGATACAGAATTAGAGTAGTAGGAATGCAAAGAGGAATGCCACATATCCCATGCCTTGGAAGAACCCAGAGTCTAGAGGGGAAAAACTGAATAGATGAAGCATTGCTCCTGATCCAGACATTAATACTCTTACCAAGGCTCCTGGTATAAGTCTCCTGGTAAAAAAAAGCCCACTTGTAGAGTCGACCTTAGCTTTTAGAAAAATTTGGTCATATTATCAGTTGATAATAGCAAACTAGTACAACCAACTACTATATCCTTGGTAAACCGATGCATACGTAATCATTATAATTATCACTTTCAATGTGTGGAGAAAGATGGGTGATAGCAGTTAGCAAAAAAGGAAAGAATGAGCCATCAAGTTACCAAATAATTTTGAAGCTCCGCTCTACTTAAATATGTAAACAGTATTCTTTGAAGAACCGAGAATCGACAATACGACACAGCCGCTCCAGCAGGAATTGTTGCGACTTTTACTATCTATGCATTTCAATCGGCATGTTAAAAAGGACCGACTCATTCTGCTCACTAATATTTCATAACTATACCCTTTTTTCCCCAGATATCATGCCAGCTCCTTAAGGGTAAGAATTATGTGTCTTACTTCCCTTTTGAGACTCCTATGAGCCTAGAGTAGGTTTTAATAAATGCTTGCTTAACCTAATTAAAATAAATTATGTATGTGCCTTGAAATCCTGTCTCGGCTTCATTATGTTGTAGAACATGGCCAAATTAGTAATTAAACATGCCACCCTTGGTTAGTACCAGATGATTTCTCTTCGCTGTTTTTTAATATCCAAAGTGCTCCTTTTCTCTCTTATAGCCAGTTCCTACAACTTTGGAATTTACAGTATTTTCATATTTCCATAATGACACCTGCTGGTAGGAGAAGAACGGATGAACTGCAGGGATTTTATTCAGCTAGCTGTAGCCAGTCATGCTGCAGTCTGATATAACAAACAATCCTGAACATACAAAGAGTACAGCTCCGTAACTTCAAATACTCAAGCACTAAAAATTTGACAATATAAGGTAAGTACTATTTCCATGTTCTTTTCCAACCAGAATTAAAACCTATCCCAGTAATCTCAGCTCAAAGCAAAACTGCTGCAATCGAGAGTAGTTATTACTACGGGCCTTCAAATTATCAATTAACTTCTGTTCTATAGTCTGAATTTAAAATATGGCTGTCTGAGACAATCATTCTTTTAAACTTTTCTGTTGTTTTATATGAGTAATTAATAGATCAAGGTTTAAGTGGCCCAGAAGACAACGAATGGGGCATTTGTCTCTGGTGAACTGCATGTCTTGTCCGTTGAGACAGCAAACCCAGCCACCTCTGGACACACTGCTGGAAGCTTAGCATTAGCTCCAGGCCTCCTACAAAACCCAAAAAAGAGATATGGCTGCATGGTCCTATCTTCTGATCAGGGACAGGGTCATGCCTGCTCACACCCGCAGTCCTCAGCACACCCTTGCCACAAGGTGTACCTGGATAAATATTTTTAAACAAGTGTGTATGTCTGTCTGTGTGTGTTTAGCAGCCAAATAGACTAGATCCCAGGTAGATCTCACCCAGACACCATGATGTCAACCAGATTAAGTGGGTTCACTTTGACAACCTGAGTGAGTTTATTTCACTCAGTAGTTCAGAAAACAGGAAAATTAACCAAGATAGTCTCAAACAAATTTGGATAAACTATACGCACCCAGCTTTGTTTAATATGCAGAGGGTAACGAATAATCCATTAGGACATATATTACATAGACTCTTTCTTACTTGACCAACAATTCCTCTTCATTAGAAACCAGTTATGTATGACAGTTACAGGGGGACAGAGGTAATCTCAGAAAACAGGTTTTCTTTCTAACTGCCAGCAGGTTAGAGTCCACACTGCTCTTCACTCAGCTGAGAGTCTACTTGTGATTTTTTGGTCTTTGCAAGTATGCTAATTTCTCAGATGACCCTGGACTTGCTTATGTAAGAAAAGATGGTTTCTTTCACACCAAGAAGGAAGAGCTTATCAGCAAAATAAGTGAAGTAAACCAATTTTGATTTCCCATTTGAAAAATATTTCCCTTCTTCAAAAATATCACGGCAAGAGACATAGTATTTATGCTTATTAATCAAACACTGCAGGTTTTTTTCAAAAAGGGAAACCCTTTGGGCACTTTAAAAGTCTTTCTTTTTAATTCTACTATATATAGATTATAAATTGATTTGATAGATACTCTGAACACCTACTATGTTAGCCCTGGTAGGAACTGCAAAAAAAAAAAAAAAAAAAAAGGTACTATTGGATCTCGCCCTTGAAGAAAAGAGTTCATGGTCCAACATCACAGACATTAGTCAGTCTGCTCTGCAGGCTGACTGATACCCTGACAGCAAGTCAGGATTCAGCAAACGTTGTGTTTCCACTTCCCACTCCCACCACCCAGAGACTATGTCTGCATGTATGTGACTGGAGCAACCCTATCAGAAGGGTTGTGCTGTTTGTTCCAGGGCACACCCCAGAAAAAAACTATTTGCTCATGAAGACACAAACTGCAAATCCCAGTTCCCAGATTTCTATATCTCATGAGAACCTAACACATGGTTTGGGGCTTTGCTAGTCAATATTTTTGATTGACCGATGAAGTTTTTAAGAAAAACTTCGGTGATTCAGAATCATCTAATCCTTGAGCCATATCAAACAAATAGGAGAAAGAGTGTGTGAGTGTGCATGCGTGTGTGTGTGTGTGTGGCAGACACACTGAACTGGAACTTTCAGCCCAATACTCTTTACAACTGATGAAAGCACTTCATTCTTTGCTTATACTCAGAGAAAATATCGTTGTGATTCATTTTGTATTGGGCTTGTTAAAGACAGGAATCACAGGGGAAACCCCAGCACTCTTTTTAATATCCTTATATCAAAACTCATTTTGAAAAGACAAAATATTTCCTCCCCTGAGTCCCTGACCTCAGATAAACCCATGAACCATTCCAGAGAGAGAGAGGGAGAAAGGGGAAGTAAGATTTATTGAGTGCTGATCACATGCCCCACACTATGTTAAGTATTCTTTGAAATCTTACAACAATCTTGTGAAGAAGGATCATCCAAACATTATAGCTGAGGAAACTGAAGTTCAGAGAGGCTAAGAAACTTGCTGAAGCCACACAGCTTGTAGGTGGTAGAATCAAGGCTTCTCCTTCTATTTCAGCATGCAGCCCCCCCACCCCCACACACACACACACACGACTCCCAGATCCTACTGAACACACACACCTAAGAGTGAAGGTATGGAGCTGAGCGGACCCAGGCTCTACAGGGCCTAAAGCTCATACAAACGTTGTGACCCGTCAACTCCAAATTGGCACTGGCCATCTACCTCAACAAGGATTAAACCATGTGCTGCTGCAGCTGCAGATCCTCGACACCTCCTGCAAGGAGTTCAGGGTGGAGAGGAGAAATGAGGCATGCCGTCCTCAGGGAAGGTGGAGGAGGGACTGGCAGGACAGGTCTTCAGACAGTTAGATATTTTCCGGAGCTGATTTTATGACCCCAATTCTTGTGTCTCCCAGAAAAGCAGTAAAATCCTTCATGGTGATGACTGCTCCCTCATGACCAGCAGAAACCTTCTGGAAAAAAAAAAAAAAACAAAACAAAACCAATGTGCTTGATTTCATGGGCTCCCCCTTCGCCAAAATCACATATATACTGACCATCTCCCTGCCTCTTTGGAGCAGTTTCCAAGAACTATCTGAGGTGCTGTCTCCTAGGCTGCAGTCCTTCTTTTGCCCCAAATAAAACTTAACTCTCACATTGTGAATTTTTTAACTTGATACCCTCTTTAAGGAAAATAAAATACAAGATTCAATACAAAAATTAATTATGGAGAATGAGTAATTACACGTTACTATTTTTTAAGCTTTTTTTTTTCCACATGGACCATTTTTAAGTCTGTATTGAATTTGTTACAATATTGCTTCTGTTTTATGTTTTATTTTTTTGGCCACAAGGCAAGTGGAATCTTAACTCCCCAACCAGGGATCTAACCCACACCCCCTGGGCTGGGAGGCAAAGTGCCAACCACCAGTCATCCCACCAGGGAAGTCCCTACAATTTTTTTAAGTGATGACAAGTAGCACAAATAATTTCTTTCAATTTCTACTTTTGGCTTTCAAGACACATACATCTTTCTGGTCACATCTGAATTTTTGTAAGAACAATAATACTGGCAAAAAATACAAAACTATTCTGAAGTTAAGACACACACAAGAACAATTCTAACGTTTCTACATTGCATTGAGTTATGTAACAGAAAACTTGAATTCTTCTTATGCCACGTACTGTGGGTTGTATGTGAGATGTGTGTGATGAATGTGTGTGAGAGTTTTGTCATCTGAATACTAGTTTCTCAGAGCATTTCTTCTGCTTTGGTGGCAATTTTGGTCATCTTTCCCCACAGAAACTACCAAGTTTTCTTGGGACAAGATGCAATAGATACAAGAAGATGAGACCCAGAATAGGATGCTGGAAACATGCATCTTCTCCCACAGACATTCTTGCTGTACTGCCTACAGCCTGCGCCCTACAAGCACAAGTGTTCTAACAAAATCTATTCCACGCTATTCATTCACACAGTGAGTTTATAATCGGATGCTCAACATAATCAACTATTTTCCAGACAAGAGAGCATCAATCTTCTCACAACTTTATGTCTGCTAAAGGTAAGAATTTTCCGCAGCTGAACTCAAACCTTGCTTCCAATCTTCTTTTCCCTCCATGTCCCCCTGTACTTCCTGTGATGACTGCCGGAGGACTGGCTCATAGCCTTAGGACCTCTGGTGCTCACCTTGGCTCCCCATCCATGCTGGTGAGCATCCAAGGTGGTAGGAGTATTCAAAGAAGCCTTTCCTCACCTAAAGTAAAGTAAAGTGAGGTCGCTCAGTCGTGCCCAAATCTTTGCGACTCCATGGACTGTAGCTTATCAGGCTCCTCCACCCATGGGATTTTCCAGGCAAGAGTACTGGAGTGGGTTGCCATTTCCTTCTCCAGAGGATCTTCCCAACCCAGGGATCGAACCCAGGTCTCCCGCATTGTAGGCAGATGCTTTCCCTGAGCCACCAGGGAAGTCCCATGTAGTTCCTCACCTAGATGGTTATAAAAGGGACTTCAAACTACGTAAAACTATCCCACTAAACTATCAATGCTTGGATCCCCAATTCAACTTCCTCTTAGCCAGATCCAAAATATAATCATCACTCAGATGGCAGCTGACAAATGGTGACAGAGAGGAAATCAGAGTGGAAAGAGAAGGTGATCTTGAGTACCTGCATTTAAAACATCTTGCTTTGCAGGCTTCCCTGGTGGCTCAGTGGTAGAGAATCCACCCATCAATACCAGCAGGAGACGTGGGCTCAATCCCCGGCCCAGGAAGATCCCACATGCCACAGAGCAACTAAGCCCATGCATCTCAACTACTGAGCTTATACTCTAGAGCCCAGGAGCTGCGATACTGAACCGACGTCACAAACACTGAAGCGCTCATGCCTTAGAGCCCATTTTCTGCAACAGGAGATGCCACTGAGACAAGAAGCCCACACACCACAACCAGAGAGTAGCCCAAGCAGCAATGAAGACCCAGCACAGCCAAAAATAGATAAATGCATAATTTTTGTTTAATCTTGCTTTTGCAAAACTTAGAAACATCATAATCCTGTGGACACACTGGTAGCACCTTTTTCAGAGCTTTCATTATTTGATTGCTGGAGCCTGGCCGCTGGTGTGAAATAGACCGTATTGTAGGAAAACAGAGTTGGAAGAGAAGCAATCCAAAGATAGGACACTGATGAGTCTAACAAAGCCTCTGGGTGTCTCTATATACCTGTAAGACTTGGTTCAAAACAGATGACAAGTAAGGAAAGAAGAGTAAAGGTCCAGCAATCGTCCATGCTTCAGTGATTTTAACTCATCATTGACCAGAGAAATGTTTGCAAAAAGTAACGCCTGTGGTTGGCAATTTTTATTTTGGTCAGTCAAAAATTAATTATGTTCTTTCTCTAACACTTTGTGGGTTATTCCATTCAATAGTACTTTGTACACCTGACACACCTCTAAAGTCTTCTAACTTTTCTGAAATGTCATCTTCAATCCACTGTTCCGTAGAAGCAAGGAAGCATTCTCCAGCACCATGAATTTCACTTTCACTTTCTGTATCAGAATCCATCACTGGAGTTTTTTATCTTGTTGGTCTAATCACATCATATGAATCAGAATATTCTGAAGAACTATCATCTTCTGAGACATTCTGTCACATGTCACTTGGACGATCAGAGAAAGTACTTGCCTAAAATTCACCAAATCCTTCACTCAAAATTTTGCAATGTGTTATCTTCGAAACCTTTTATGTTTATAACATACACAGAGTTGGAACAAAAACCTAACAGAGCCAAATGTGAGTGATAATGACAATCACAAGTTGTATAATGAACTCTTGACCAATTTTAAGCTCTAACAACTTCTCATGGTGGTATTAATTGTATCACTCTCTAAAAATGTATTGATACATCTCTGGTCAATAATTGAAGCATAGTCAGCCAGTGAGATGGAGAATCCTCCCTAAATGTTGCCTCCACACTCCACTTTTAAAAAACTTCAGGCCAATACGGTACAGTTCAATAATTAAGATTACCTTTTTGGCATTTTTTTCTCCCAGAGTGGTAGTTTCTTGTCTTCCTCACATGCATGTAAGGATCACTTTGTGAAAGTTTAGCAGGACTATTGTCTCACACATTATTTTTAAGAGTCTGCTAGAGGACTTCCTTGGTGGTCCAGAGGTTAATAATCCACCTGCCAATGCAGGAAACATGGGTTCGATCCCTGGTACAGGAAGGTCCCACATGCTGTGGAACAACTAAGCCTGCTCTAGAGCCTGGGAGCCATAGCAAGAGAAGCCACCGAAATGAGGAGCCCGTGCACTGGTACACCCCAGTGAAGAGCAGCCCCCGCTTGCAGCAACTGGAGAATGCCCGCGAGCAGCGATGAAGGCCCAGTGCAGGCAAAAGTAAACAATTAATTAAACTGTTTGCAAATGTGTATATATATACATATATATGTATAAATAGAGAGAGAGAGACAGAGAGACAGAGAGTCTGCTACAGACTGAAAGTTTGTGGTTGTTGTCTTTTTCCCCCTCTTGTCAGCTTATCAAAGCTTACATGTCTAGTTTCAGGGGAGGCAAATTGGTTTCCATCAGACTGGAAAAAATAAACATGATCCCTCACAAAAAGTGTCAAGTCCCTTTATTCCATTTGCTATTGTCTGAAGAGCTGATCCTTCAAAGGGAAATAACCATTAATTTCAGCTCCCAATGACACACAAAACTGACCCCACCGGACTTGAGGGCTTCATTTATTATATGCCTTATATAAACAATGCCTCCTTCCCCTCCTGTTGCTACCTGAATTTGGTGCGATGGCCTACGGAGCTTGGGAATGCCTTTCTTCCCAGGCACAGATATTCTGCACGCAAATCCCACAGTCTCGCAGACTTCTCCTAACCCCCATACCCAAACGTCTAATGCAAGCTTTTCTGACAGTTGTGAAATTGAAAAAAAAAAACAAACTTGCCATGCTTGCTTAGGACTCTACAACAGAATCACATCACACTTCCTCTTGGTGGGTCACAAAAGAAAGGGAACACAAAATGTAGTTCCTGTCTACTGTCAACCAGAAACACACATACACGCTTCCTGCATACCCTTTTGAGGAAATACTGTTATCCGTATTTTTCAGATAAGGAAACTGAGGCTCAGAGAGATTAGAACATTTTCTCCAAGATCTTATAGCTGTGAAGCAGCTGGGGGAGTATTCAAACAAAAGATATCTGACATCTTTTTTTCTTAATTTTTAATTTATTTATTTTTGGCTGCTCTGGGCCTTTGACACTGCCCACAGTCTTTCTTTGGCGGGGACAAATGGGGGCTACTCTTCGTTACAGTGTGTGAGCTTCAGTAGTCGAGGCACACGAGCTTAGTTGCTCTGTGTCATGTGGGATCCTCCCAGACCGGGGATCAAACCTGTGTCTCCTGCATCAGCAGGCAGATTCTCAACCACTGGACCACTAGGGAAGTCCAGCATCTGACATCTTGTAAAGTGGTACCTACAGCGTGGGGAGACCATGGGCTCTGGGTTTAGCTCATGGCTCTGCACAGAACAGCAGTGTGACCTGAGACAGACACGGTGCCTCTGTGCTTGTCATAAAATAGGGGTAAGAACAGCACCCACCCAGGTTGAATGGTGGAGGCTGGAAAAGGCCAGCACTTGAAAGCTCTCCAGTAACTTGGCTACTTTCTCTCCTCAGCTTTCTTGGAAGCAAAGGCACACCTTGCTTCTTATCTTGCATGCACCCAGCCCTCAGTAATTATGTGTGAAAATGACTCCTGTCACGTCTAGTGCTGTTTGGTGTTTTCCAAGGCCACACTGGTATCCCCATGCTCCAAATATTAAACCTCCCATTTTAATAGACTGATTGGATGAAACACCTCACACAACAATGCCAATGAAGTATGAAATGGATGAGAGAAGCATTTTGCAATTTATTAAACTATCAGTTCCAAAATCTCTTTTCTAATTTTTTTTAAAAATTAACTTGTATTTTTACTTTTTTGGCCACCACCATGCCGTAGGGTTGAACCTGAGCCCCCTGTAGTGGAAACGCAGAGTCTTAATCACTGAACTGCTAGGGAAGTTCCCAGCATCTCTTTCTCATTAAAAAATATATTTTAAGCCAGAGGAATGTAGTAATCAAGTTGTCACACATTCTGAGCAGCATCAGGGCCCTACAATAGGCATGAACGGCTAGTAAGTCAGGATTACATCCAATCCAGTGCTGCCCAGCTTCTGTGGTTTTAAATCAGCTAGCTGCTCAGACACTAAGCTAAGAACATGAATGCTGTAGCTAGCCTCTAGCCATAAATAAAGGCGACACCAGTGTGAGAAATAGGATTGGGCCTGCAAAGACATATTTTGGCAAGAATTGGCCCACTTCTCCCCATTTCTACTCCAAACACCCTAGTCTAAGCTACCATTATCTTTAGGTTGGAATACTGTAATAGCTTCTCAGAGGAGCTTCTCTTCATCCTGCCCTTTCATGGATTCTCATACTGCAGCCACAACTTTTAAATATCAAATCAGACTCTGTCAGTCTCCAAGTCTCCCACAGTCCTTAGGATCAAAACTAAACCTTTTTGTTAGTACAGAGAACAGTATGGAGGTTCCTTTAAAAACTAAAAATAGAGCTACCATATGACCCTGTAATCCCACTCTGGGCATATATCCAGAAAAAAAAAAAAAAAA
Source organism: Ovis aries (assembly GCF_016772045.2). Classification (NCBI taxonomy): domain Eukaryota; kingdom Metazoa; phylum Chordata; class Mammalia; order Artiodactyla; family Bovidae; genus Ovis; species Ovis aries. The sequence goes on along the minus strand of NC_056063.1, from coordinate 19,942,779 downwards.
ACATGATCCAAAAAGATACATGCACCCCAATGTTCACTGCAGCACTATTTACAACAGCCAAGATATGGAAGCAACCTGTGTTCATCAGCAGAGGAGTGGAGAAGGAAGCTGTGGTACATATATGCAATGGAGTATCACTCCGCCATTAAAAAGAATGGAATGCTGCCATTTGTAGCAACAAGGATAGACCAAGAGATTGTCATACTGAGTGACGTAAGTCAGACAGAGGAGAAATATTGAATGACATCCCTTATATGTGGAATCTAAAAAGAAATGAAAGAAAACTAAATCCTTCATCATGACCTATAAGGCCTAATGAGATCTGGCTTCTGCTTATCTCTTTATTCAGTGAATGAATGAATGTGTAAGATATAGCAATGCATCATTTATCTAGCATGAAGCTCAGAATGTCTTATATATGATAGGTGACTTAATTGCTCTCAAACTTTATGGAATGATGTAAACACACTGGGATTTGTACAGAACAACAAAAATAATTCAGTTCCTACAATTCAAGAGCTAATTTTCCAGGAGGTGCTTTTCCAAACATGGAAAGAAGGGAAAAGTCTTGTTTGGAAACAATTATTTCATTCTCTTCTCGTTTCTTCAGGGTTCAGCTCAGTCGCTCAGTCATGTCCAATTTCTTGCGACCCCATGGACTGCAGCATGCCAGGCTTCCTTGTCCAGCTCCCAGAGCTTGCTCAAACTCATGTCCATCACGTCAGTGATGCCATCCAACCATCTCATCCTCTGTCATCCCCTTCTCCTCCTGCCTTCAATCTTTCCCAGCATCAGGGTCTTTTCCAATGAGTCGGTTCTTTGCATCAGGTGGCCAAAGAATCGGAGCTTTAGCTTCAGCATCAGTCCTTTCAATGAATATTCATGACTGATTTCCTTTAGGATGGACTAGTTGAATCTCCTTGCAGTCCAAGGGACCAAGAGTCTTCTCCAATGCCACAGTTCAAAAGCATCAGTTCTTCGGTGCTCAGCTTTCTTTATAGTCCAACTCTCACATCCATACATGACTACTGGAAAAACCATAGCTTTGACTAGACGGACCTTTGTCTGCAAAGGCTTGTCTCTGTTTTTTAATATGCTGTCTAGGTTGGTCATAGCTTTTCTTCCAAGGAGCAATTGTCTTTAAATTCCATGGCTGCAGTCACCATCTGCAGTGATTTTGGAGCCCAAGAAAATAAAGTCTGTCACTGTTTTCATTGTTTTCCCATCTATTTCCCATGAAGTGATGGGACCGGATGCCATGATTTTAGTTTTTTGAACATTGAGTTTTAAGCCAGTTTTTTCACTCTCCTCTTTCACTTTCATCAAAAGGCTCTTTAGTTCCTCTTCGCTTTCTGCCATAAGGGAGGTATCATTTGTATATCTGAGGTTACTGATATTTCTCCTGGCAATCTTGATTCCAGCTTGGGCTTCATCCAGCCCGGCATTTTGCATGATGTACTCTGAACATAAGTTAAATAAGCAGGTTGACAATATACAGCCTTGACGTACTCCTTTCCCAATTTGGAACCAATCCACTGTTCCGTGTCCAATTCTAAATGTTGCTTCTGGGTTAGACAGAGAAAATGGCATGTAGAGAGCCAGGAAGAGTTGTGAAAGGGAAACTAGGAATCTAGGGAAAAGTAGATACAACCACTAGGAGGAAGAGAGAAAAAGAAATCAGTGAAATGATAAAGAATGGGGCAGGGAGGTGAGAGAAGGGAGGAAGTAAGGGGGAAGCCATGTGTGGCTCTTGTCTCTCCCTGCCTGAAACAGCTGCTTAACTGGAAAAAAACAGAAATTAAAGTAAGTCCCTGTGACCTCAGACAGACCTGCGACCATCCAGGAATGATCTGCAGTACCTAGAAGAGCGTATATGTGTACTCGGTTCTCTGGGCTGGCGGACAGAAAGCAAGAGCTACTGTTGGTTAATATTCCACCATCACTACCTTCATCTGCATTTCTGAAAAGGATTTTCCTGTCACTCCCCACATTTCCATAGACATTGACTCACAAGAGCAACACCGCATGAGCAAAGGAGTAAGAGATGAGCAAGCCTTCTTCCATTCTCCTCATCCCGTCTCTCATGGGGCTCCAGAGTCACTAAATGAGAGGAACAGACGATGGGTATATTAGCTATTTAAATAATCCCACTGTTCTTTCCTTTCTCTAAACCACTAAATCATTATGAATATATGTATTATATGATGTTGTTGTTTAGTCACTCAGTCACGTCTGACTCTTTTGCCACTCCATGGACTGTAAGCCGCCACACTCCTCTGTCCATGGAATTTCCCAGGCAAGAAGACTGGAGTGGGTTGCTAGTTCCTTCTCCAGGGGATCTTCCTAACCCAAGGATCAAATGTGCATCTCCTGCATTGGCAGGCAGATTCTTTACCACTGAACCAACCTGGGTTTCCCCATATGTATCATATACTATCTTATTATTTCCCTGATTCAAGGATGCCTTGTCTCTAATACCAAATGATCTTTCCTAAATGTGGAATCTAAGGAAAACAGAAAAAAAACAAACAAAACAAGCTTACAGATTTAGAGAACCAATTAGTGGTTGCCAGAAGTGGAGGATGGTGGAGTAAACACCATGTCACATATTTGAAAGTTGTGAAGAGCATAAAAGTTTTCAATATAAGAAAAAACAATTTTGTAACTACATATGGTGAGAGGGGCTTCCTTGATGACTTAGCAGTAAAGAATTCGCCTGCAATGCAGGAGATGCAGCTTCGATCCCTGGGTCTGGAAGATCCCCAGAAGAGAGCATGGCAATTCACTCCAGTACTCCTACTGAGAAAAATCTCATGGACAGAGGAGCCTGATGGGCTATCATCCATGGGGTTGTAAAGAGTCGGACATGACTGAAAAGTGACTGGGCACGATGGTGACAGAGGTTGACAAGAATTACTGTGATGATCATTTGCAATAAATACAAAATAAATACAAATATATAATCATTATGTTGTACACCTGAAACTAATATAATGTTGTTTGTCAATTATACCTCAATGCTTTTAAATAATAAAAATAAAACAACCCATCTTTTGAAAAAGTGGGCAAACATTTTGAATAGACACATTACAAAAAAAAGATGCCTTGTCTCTCAATAAATTACAAGTTCCTTGAGGTATTCTCTTCATTTCTGTGGTATCCACTACAGCACTCAGCACACAGTGTCAGAAACATAGCAAACATTCAAGAAAAAATCATTGCACTAAAATGTCATTTAGTGTTCTGTTGTCTTCAAAAATCTTCTCTCAAGAACACGAGAATTTACAGTCTGATATTTGAGAAAAAACAGAATCACAGCTAAAATGTCAACAGTAATTCCAATAAATCAATGCACTCAACTTTTTTGGAAAAAAAAAATCAAAAAACAATCTGTATAGCTGGTCTATCACAACAAAATACATTCTGATACCCCATGATGTGAGCAGTACTAATAATAGCTCATCCCGTTGCCATGTAAACACTGAAGAGCTAGCCCATCAATAGATGTGCTGGAAATGCTGATCCAAGTCTAAAAATATCACTTCCTTTTCTCTTCAAGAAGCAATTTTCCAGGTTTACACAAATATGCAAGGAGGATACTTAGTTAGGGCATTCAGGGCTCCTGTAGAGTCATTAACTCTTATAGATTCATTAACGAGATCTCCCAAGCTCTTCTCACACTTGTCAGGACTGGACTGGGTTGTCACTGTCATTGGTGATCTACTTAATTCTCAAAAATGCAGGAGAATCTCTGGCTGCATTGACTGACTGCTTATTCTCCTTGGACCTGTGGCAGAAATCATTAAATGATGGAATGCCTTCCCCTGAGTCTGGACTTGGCTTCAGAACTTCTCCTTGAGCCAGCACCCCAACCCAAGCAACCTCAATCAAGCAGAGTAAAGACTTGAGGTGAAGCCTTTTTCCACACACAGGCAAAGGCCTTGTAATCTCCCATGAAGAGCTACTGTAAAGACCAAATTCCAAAAAAGTAGAGTAAAAATTGAAAATAGAGTTTAAAAAGAGACTTAAAAAAAACAAAGAAAAACAAAAATAAAAGCATAAAAAACAAATTTAAAAAATTGAAAGAATAATAGAAAAAAGAGCAACAGAATAATAAACAAAAAATAATAGTAATAACATTAATAATGTCTTCCTGATGCTTCAGCTATCAATGTCCTTGCCCCCACAATGAGTCAAAGCCAATCCCTGCCAAGTGGGGATGGGATGAATGGGGATATTGGGATTGACATATATACATTATTCAGTTCAGTTCAGTTGCTCAGTCATGTCTGACTCTGCGATCCCATGAATCGCAGCACACCAGGCCTCCCTGTCCATCACCAACTCCCGGAGTCCACCCAAACCCATGTCCGTTGAGTCGATGATGCCATCCAACCATCTCATCCTCTGTTGTCCCCTTCTCCTCCTGCCCTCAATCTTTCCCAGCATCAGGGTCTTTTCAAATGATTCAGCTCTTTGCATCAGGTGGCCAAAATATTGGAGTTTCAGCTTCAGCATCAGACCATCCAGTGAACACCCAGGACTGATCTCCTTCAGAATGGACTGGTTGGATCTCCTTGCAGTCCAAGGGACTCTCAAGAGTCTTCTCCAACACCACAGTTCAAAAGCATCAATTCTTCGGCACTCAACTTTCTTTATAGTCCAACTCTCACATCCATACATGACCACTGGAAAAACCATAGCCTTGACTAGACGGACCTTTGTCAGCAAAGTAATGTCTCTCCTTTTTAATATGCTATCTAGGTTGGTCATAACCTTTCCTTCCAAGGAGTAAGTGTCTTTTAATTTCATGGCTGCAGTCACCATCTGCAGTGATTTTGGAGCCCCCCAAAATAAAGTCTGACACTGTTTCCACTGTTTCCCCACCTATTTCCCATGAAGTGATGGGACCAGATGCCATGATCTTAGTTTTCTGAATGTTGAGCTTTAAGCCACATCTATAAGTAAATAAGTGAAAGTCACTCAGTTGTATCTGACTCTGCACCCCATGGACTGTACAGTCCATGGAATTCTCCAGACCAGAATACTGCAGCGGGTAATCTTTCCCTTCTCCAAGGGATGTTCCCAACCCAGGGATCGAACTCAGGTCTCCCGCATTGCAGGCAGATTCTTTACCAGCTGAGCCACAAAGGAAGCCCAAGAATACTGGAGTGGGTAGCCTATCCCTTCTCCAGCAGATCTTCCTGACTGACCCAGGAATCGAACCGGGGTCTCCTGCATTGCAGGAAAATTCTTTACCAACTGAGCTCTCAGGGAAGCCCAATTATCTATAAAGCAGATAACTAATGAGAACCTACTGTATAGCACAGGGACCTCTACATAATCTTCTGTGATGACCTAAATGGGAAGGAAATCCAAAACAGAGGATGCATATATATACATATAGCTGATTCACTTCATTGTACAGCAAGAAACTAACACATTGTAAAGCAACCTTAATTAGAAAAAAAGATTTTCTTTTCTGGAAAAATAAAAAAAAAACAAACAAACAAAAGACCAAACTTCAATTCAGGTTGTAAAATAGGTTGCATTTGTCTTCAGGGATCTTTACCCTCCTTATCAGATTTACTCCATTGTTTCTACCATCCTCCACCCCAACAAAGCCCCCGCATCTAGGATGTGTGTGCTACACCAAGCTGCCAAATTTCCGTGCTTTGTGCTTACCCCTGGCCTCCCTTCCACAAACGTTATTATATTCGCAGGACCTTTATTCCTCCAACTTCTTTTCTACACCTGGATATCTATCATCCTGCTCCTCCCGGACCTTCCTTTCTTGGTTCCATAGATAACTGCTTAGTTAGACAAAATCACCTCAATTAGTGTGCTAACACTACAAAGGGACATCTTTGAATTTTAGTAGGGTTCTTCTGGGAAATAATGCCCTGGGATGACACTAGGGGCAAGTTTTAGAGCTTAGTGTTAACTGGCTGGAACAGAAATTTGGGAGCCTGCTCCCTGTCATTCCTCTTTGATTTTCTGAGTGCACTCAAGAACCGTTTGTCAATCAGTCACTGCCCTCGGTCTTTTCTAGATCTATTTCAGCAAGTCAACTTAACCACTGCATAAGTACATAGCCCATGATAGGATATATAACACTAGGTAGCTATTAAAAAATCATACTATAGCACTGAATTTGTTTAAGCAGCAAATATTTGTTAAATTACTAATGTGTCAGCTATCGTGTGAGATTGTAGGAATAAAAAAAGTGGATACTACACACTGCTTTCCTTCAAGGAGGCAATCACTCATGAAAAGAAAATACCACGAAACAGTACTGATTATGATCCATGTGCTAACTAATTATAATTTTGGCACAGAGGAGGAACTGATTCAGGGAGGGTGGTATGTCAGGGAGGTCTGAGCAGAAGTGATGCTTCTTACAGGTACATATGTGCATGCTAAGTCACTTCAGTCATGTGCAACTCTTTGCGCCCTTAAGAACTGTAGTCTGCCAGGCTCCTCTGTCCATGTGATTCTCCAGGCAAGAATACTGGAGTCGGTTGCCGTGCCCTCCTCCAGGGGATCTCCCCCATCCAAGGATCAAACCCGAGTCTCTTACATCTCCTGCATTGGCAGGTGGATTCTTTACCACGAGTGCCACCTGGGAAGCCCCAATTCTTACAGGTAACTCTACTCTATCCTTTGTAATGACCTATATGGGAAAAGAATCTAAAAAAGAGTGGTCTTGTGTATATGTATAACTGATTCACTTTGGTATACAGTAGGAACTAATATAACACTGTAAATTAACTACACTCCAATAAAAAAACAAAATTTTAAGGACATGACCCAGGAAACATGTAAAAATTCCTAAGGAAACTTAAAATGATTGGAAATTTTAACACACTTGATTTCTGTGGGTCTTTGGGCATGTGCTACCTAGAAGAGTTTGCTAGCACCTTCCCCCATCCTCTCAAATCTTAAATCCTGTCTCTATAAGCATCAACCTTCCAGAAGCTGAATAAAGTAGCTATCCAATACCACTTAGAGTAAGTGGCTTCATGTTTTCACCAGATCCGAACAGGCCTAGACAACAAGGAGTGGGTAAGGATGAGCATGTATTTTCATTTCTTTCATAAGCCTTATTCTCTGTGGACTGGTTGTTTCTAAAACTACACAGAGAAAGCTTTAACTGCATGAGTAATTTTTGTTTTGTGGTATATTATTCTTCACTTTCAATCATGCGACTCAAAGCTGACTTACAGGATTACAAGAGAGTAGTATAAAGTTTCTAATACAATTCAATGGCCCTTAAGTAAAAACATGAACACCATCAACTGCAGTTATCCTGTGCAACGGCAGAAAACTGTCAAGCCCAATTATGTGAAAAGGCCAGAGAACTGTTCAGACAAGCTCCTCACCAAGCCTTGCCATTGCTCATACGATGCAGGATGCTTAAGATCAAAACTTTAATGACATTACACTGGTTTTCTGAATATAAAACATGCTTTTCAAGTCAGCTCAAGGTAGCATTCTCTGTCCTGGTACATGTATTAGGATAAACATTCTAATAGTTATTCCTAGGAGGAAGATCACAGAAGCCATTTTCCAATCAAGATTTGTACATTCCAGGTAAAGCTGGAGAAAATTGAGGTAAATTCACTACCGAAGAGTGATTTGAAAATGCAAAATATCTGAGACACACATGTGTATCCCCAGCTATCCATCCTGTTTTATTAAATGTAAATCCATTTCTTTGTATCCTTGTTCAATTGAAATTTTGGAAAACTATTAGATTAATATTTGGCACATAGTAAATGCACCAAAAAATGTTTGATAAATGAATGAATTTTTACACATTCTTCACACATGGAACCATATCTCACTTTCCTCAAAAATGTTATTACTACTCTTCCATGTTAATTACTCTCCTTAAGGAAGTTTCTCTTTTTGAAGTGTTTTAAGGCATTTATCTTCCCAGAAATGAATAAATATTAGTTAAGCATCTGCACATTTATATTATTTAGGTATAGCATGTATTTTTTCCCTATTTCACAGATTTCCTAAAATGTAGCCTGCCAGTGTTAAGTCATTAGCAGACAAGGATAAAAACTCCAAGTTTTGTATTTTAGTTTATCTCATAGTCTGCTTCACAGCCCAACCAGGTCTCATAATGAAAACCCCCCTCAGCCAGCGCCTCCAGCACTTAACTTTTCAAATACAAATGATTTGGCCAATATCACTATGATTTAGAAATGTTTTCCTCCCTGTTGGTCTCAGCCATGATCTCCTCTGGATATAGTTCAATTAGATGCCTTTTCACTTTTTCACAAGCAGCCTGTTTTTGAAAAACTTTGAAAAAGTACTATAAAACGTTTTCACTGTCAATAGGAAAAAAAAAATGGATTGCTGGAGGCAGACACAGCTCCCCGTAGAGCTAACCTTTTGATCCTGGAATCCTTTCATGCACTTAAGTCTTCTCTAGAGTCAATGGGAGTGTTGTGTATGCAAGGGCTGCAGGATCAAGTTCAGTCTCTTCTTTAGTACTCTGTAGCCAAGTGGGGTAGCCAGCTGAATCTGGTTTAGTTAAAAAAAAAAAAGAAAAGAAACTTTCCTGATGCTTTGAAGTTTTGGGGGCGGTGTAATAATATCAGGATTTGTAGAAGGTTATTTTGCATAATCCTTAATAAGATATTCTTATGGCTTCAAAAAGTTAGTGGGATAAGAGATGCAAGATGAAGTGTTTTTTTTTTTTTTTAAGTTTTCTGTAGAAATGATCCAAATGCATTTCAAGAAGATGTATAAAGTATAAGACTGTCCAACTGTGTGTCTAGGCAGGAATGCACCTAAAACCATTCCTAAAAAGATGGATTTCTACCCTCTTTTTAAAAGAAAGAGATATAATATCCTTCAAAAAAGTCTCCATGAAATAGAATGGTGGTTGCCAGGGGTCAGGGGAAAGGGAGAATGGGCAGTTTTTGTTTAATGGGCACAGGGTTTCAATTTTACAAGATGAAAAGAGTTCTGGAGATGGATGGTGGTGACAACCACACAATAATGTGAATGTATTTAATGCCACTGACTTAATGCACTTAAAATAGTTAAAATAGTAAATTGTATGTTATGTATATTTTAATGACAATTTTAAAATATATTAAAAATTAAAATTTAAAACTGACTCAATGGACACGATTTTGAGCAAACTCTGGAAGGTAGTGAAGGACAGGGAAGCCTGGCGTGCTGCAGTTCATGGGGTCCCAAAGAGTCGGAACACCACTTAGCAACTGAACAACAACAAACGCTTATACAATTTAGAATCAGGAAAATCGGAACTCTGTGAACTGGACAGTTCCTCCATAGTTTGCATTCACTTGTTCATTTTTTTCCCCTTAACTAAGTGCAAAACACTCTGGTGAACAAAAGGAGTTTGCTGGAGGATTCTACAATGTGTAATGGATTAAGTATCCCTGTGACTAATGCAGTTATTTGAATTGAAACAAAGCCCTCTTTCCTTTAATCCTTATCACCCTAAACCGACAAGTACTCACTGATGAGGATGCTTTTCCAGGCAAGGCGAGAGGGCTGAGCAAGGTGTGCCAAGCGGAAAAGGGAGCTCAAGAAGGGGGAAATACAGGGGCACATCCCAAGCCGCAAAATCTCTCTGCTGGAAGTGAGTTCACTTTATTATTACCAAGAAACCGAGCTTCATTTTCTGGCATGTTGGTCTGGAAAATTAAGAATTTAAACTAACCCCACTGGACATAACTTACCTACTGTTTTTAAAAACAAGCACTTTATTATCACTCTGTGGAAGGGTACTAAAACCCTTGTGATTTATTCATATTGGGAATTCAGCAGCAACTTCAGTCTGAGAAAAAAATAGCCTCACTCAAAAAGTGATGGTCTCAACACTACATATAAAGTTAGGAGGGAGTTTCTCTCTAATTAAATACACACACACACACACACACACACACACACACACATTACAGAACCCTGATGATAAAGCTGAAAAAACAAACAAAAGAAAAGTAAACATTTATTCAGAAGTTGGAAATAAAGTATTTTTTAATATGCATAAATAAGAAACTGATTTTTCCCCACTTTTTTGGAACCCAGATATTAAACAACATAATCTTTGCTCCAGATGACTACTGTCTCTTTAATAAATTCTTAAAGCTTCAGTTGTGGTCCTCAGACAAAAAGACACTACATTAAGAGGTAAAACCTCCAAATTCTCTTCTTTGCTCTCTCTGACAAATGAGGACTACGGGTCCACATGTTCACTTACCAGTATACCTGACTAAAGGAAGTATTTTGTCACCTGTTTGGGATATAGCTTAGGATTATAAAATTAGATGACTTCAGCAGAATAAAACAGGTCTCTCTCTTTCAAGAAAAACCACTGGACAAAGAACACACAATGAATAATGGCCAATAATTATGCAAAGACATATTCAGTTTTGCTTGTGATATAAGCAATGCAATGCAAATAAATCCAGTAGAGCAATTTTTCAAGATGGCAAATTTTAAAAGACTGACAATCAGAGCATTGGGGAGAATGTGTAAAGACAGCTACCTTTGTGTACTATTGATGATGGTATAAATTTGAACAACTTGAGCATAAATTTAGTGACTCAGCAAGTTTATCACTATCAAACTGTTGAACCAGCAATTCTAAGCAATTTCACCCACTTCTAAGAAGTTTCTTTAAACAGATCATTGTACATGGGAACAAAGACAATACAAAAGGATATTCATTGCAGTGCAATTTACTATAGTGAAAAATTGGAAATAAACCATGTCTATTAATAGGAGATTGGTTAGGACTCCTCTGGCGATCCAGTGGTTAAGACTCTGTGCTTCCAATGCAGGGGGCGTGGGTTCAGTCCCTAGGTGGGGAAAACTAAGATTTCATGTGCTGAGTGGCATGGCCAAAATAATAATAATAATAATAAAAATTTAAAAACAGGAGATTGGTTAAATAAATTATTGCTCATCCATTCAACAACTATTGGTTAAGGGCCTATTGAATGCCAGGCAGCATTCTATACACATTATATACATAAGACGTCCAGTAAAATAATGATGAGATCTGTAGTTATTAGTATAGGAAAAGATTACAAAGCAGTTTTTTTGGTATTATTTCATTTATGTAAAAGGGCATGTAAAAGTATATATGTATATGTGAACATAAGTATATTGAGAAACATCTGTAAGGATGATCATGAATGTGTTACCATACTACCAGCATTATCTCGAGGTCTTTTTTGTTGTTAACCTCCATACTTTCCTATACTGTTTGAATATTTTCTAACAAAGCTACCTCATTTTTATAATCTAAAAATATTAGGAGTATATTCATTTTGAAGGGATCAAAAGAGAACCATTGGTACAATGTAATCATATTAATATGCAGAAGAAAATACCAGACAGCCACAGAATTCCAGAATCCAGCTGCAGTCCTAAGAAGTAAGATTAAAAAGCAGATGCTTGCCCACAAGGATGAGGTAAATAGGGACAAAGCACAAGGGGTCCATAGAACTCAAATGCACAATGCAGCTGAATGTACTCTACTAAACTAGAAATCCAGGCCAGCAAAGTCCCCAAAGACTATAAAGCCTAAAAACTAATAACAATAAACATATCATACACAGGGCTTTTATATAACTTGCATGTTATTCGTGTTGAAACGATGGTCCTTTAGCAGTTTATAATATTGCTTTTTAACTTGATATTTCATTCTTTTTTCCTTTAAAAGTGATCTCTCATGAACCCTCCCCTTCCCTTTAATCCTCCAAAACAGTGTTTAGGCTGGGCAGGTAGGAAATGTATATCTTAATTAAAAAGCTAAAATATTCTTGCCTTTACCTGCCTTTTCAGTATCTTAGACAAAGTATCAAATGTATATCAACAATGCAGCCATATTCCAAAATAGTTCCTTTCTACTTTCATGAGCAGAATCAACAGGATGTGCATCATAAAAACAGATAGAGAAACCATAACACAGAATAATATACCAGAACTCCTGCTAGAAATTCTCCCATGAATCTGCTGCATCTGAATATACGAATAGCAGGCCACATGAATAAAAGGACAGGAACATATGAGCCCGTCAGATCTGTTTACTGTTAGGGACCAACATTCACAGATATCTCATGTTATATGCATATTACAACTACTTAAAGGTCTGGGCTTCTCTTGTGAGAGGTGTTCTATTCAACTTGGAATTTTTTTGTTGTTATGTTGCTTTTTACTCTTACTGGGTTATTTTGCATTTTTATACCTTGTACTACACATGCATCATAAAACACCAGCTTTCTGAAATCTGTATAAAACTTCTGCTCCAGGTCTTTAAGATGGAATCAAATCCCAACAGCAAGCAAATACCTTCCCTTCACAGTTTTTACGATAAAAATTGAAAACGAAACTTGAAGACGTTTAGTTCAAACAAAACAAACAAAGCAAGCACTATAGTCTGGTGTCCTGGGCCAACTTTGAGTTCTGAACAGCAAGCTTTCTTGACCACACAGAAGTCTGAAGAATAAGTGTATGTGTGCACATGTGTCAAATGCTACTATGAACCCAGAAGATGTATCTAACAGTCTAGCTCTGCTCAAAAACTGTTTCAAGAAATCAGGATAACCCAGCAGCAAGTTTTGAAGAACTGAAAAAGTATTCTGTAACATATGACCTTTCCAATTAGAGAGAGGGCACATATGGACTACTGACCAAACCCAAGCTTCTGGCTGTCGCTTTTAGCAAAGCTGAAAGACTTGCTGACTTAACTAAGTTACCTGGGCCGGAAGCATCAAGCTTTCTCTGACTTCTTGCCCTTACTTCTCGTTTGTTATATTCTTTAGATGAAAAAATCCAACTTTAAGCAGCCTGCTGGTGTTCCTGAATAAATCAGGTTTTATAGACCTAAATATCTTGCAAGAACAAAGAAAATTCAGCAAACCCTAAGACTAGTAGACTGACCAATTAATTTTGGGGGGATGTTGACCATGTTAATATGAATAGGTCTGGTTACCCCTATGAGGGAAGAGAAAGCTAAGAGTTCAGGTTTCTAGACTTTATATTAACAGTTCAAAGCTAGGCAGTGGGGTGGGAAATTGAGCAGAAGTCCCTCCTTGCCTGCCAAACCAAGTCCTCACTGCAGTTGCTTCTTTATGTATCTTTGTGAATGGGGCATTAAAGGCAATGACTAAAAGAGAAAGAATAGTCCATGTTCATTAGCCTGATGCTGCACGGTAAAATGTTACTTTCGTTTTCTTTAAAGACATTTTTGTAAAATGATGTCAGAAGGAAAGTTTAAAACAGTTTTATTCTCAAAACTTCTTAAAACAGTTGAAAGAGAGAAATCTCTAGGCTAAAAATGCAGTGGTATAATCTTTCACCTTAAGTGTTCAGTTTACATTTGACTGTGTGTGCACGTGTGTGTGGAGAGGTGGAGTCCAATAATATTAGTGTTATTATCAATACTAATAATCAGTTATTAGTATTGATTCAATCTCTTATTGTAATTCTATAGCAATAACTGTGTTTGAAGCAACCAAGAATATTTTATTACCCAGTATGCAAAATTTTAGTACTTAAAACTGAGTAAATATTGTCAAATCCCTTGTGTCCAAATGATAAAATAAATTTTTAAAAATAGAAAAATTCAATTCAGTAAAAGTATCATACTAGCAATTTGGTTAAAAAGAGCACACTGAGTTATTTTGGCTAATGTGATTTTACTTAAATTCTTGTGGTAATATGTATAGTATTTGCTACTGTCATGGCAATGCAATTTAGGGATTATTAATAAGCTTAGAAAAACTCTTCCACAGTTTTAAATGAGAAAGCCACTCCAAGATTTGAAGCAAGCCTAAAAATCTAAAATTCTAATAAGTTTATTAACAAGAACTAAATGAAATGCTTCTTTGGAGACACACACATATTTCCGTATCTCAAAAAATTTAAGGAAGAAGCAGTTTGAATGAACACACAGAAATTATATTGCTGAGGAAAAAAATTGTATCTGAGGCAAAGAAAGAAAGAAGAACGGAAGGAAAGAAAAAAAGAAGTTACAAGGCTCCCTCACACTTCATCAACTTTTCCCTTATTCACTCAGAATTCTTTGAAGGGGGCTTATGTATATTTTTGCCTGTGACAAGGCAGCATTCTTTACCTCCTTCCACTCCTGGCCCAGTCACTACTTCCCACCAAGTAATAATTAGATACCAAGAAAACCAAGCCTGCGGCAGTGTGAACACCGGCTCAACATCCACTAAAATAGTTGAAGGCAAGAGCTAACCTGGCACTCCTCCATACCTTGTCAGACTGAGGTCAGCTGGCTTGGTGTAGGGACCAGCAAGGGGCAGATCACCTTGTTGATTCTCCAGGGCCCTAGGCAAGACTCCACCTCTCCAAACCATTCCTCCCACATCAGTTTCTGCTGCTGCTGCTGCTGCTAAGTCACTTCAGTCGTGTCCGACTCTGTGCGACCCCATAGACAGCAGCCCACCAGGCTCCCCCATCCCTGGGATTCTCCAGGCAAGAATACTGGAGTGGGTTGCCATTTCCTTCTCCAATGCATGAAAGTGAAAAGTGAAAGTGAAGTCGCTCAGTCGTGTCGGACTCTTAGCGACTTATTTGCAAACATCTCCAGAAAGAGATTTCATGGTAATCCATTCCAATGCTTAGCAAACCTCACTTTGGGAAAATGCTTCCCTGTGCTCAACCTAGCTTCCCTCTGCTGAAATTAGAGAACTTTTCCCTTTGTTCTCCTCTTAGCAGCAAAGAGAACAGCTGGTTACCAGTTTCCATACAATAACCCTTCATATACCCGAAAAGTTTTATTAAGGCACCCACAAGTTTCTCTCTTCTAAGCAAAAATAATCCTGGCTCCTTTAACCCTCATATAGTCCTGTTTTGTCAAACTTTTGATTAATTTTTTCTTTCATCTGTATTCTCTTCCTGCTATAATTTATATAATAAATTCCTAGAAAACAGAAAGTGAAATCTGATAACATATACACACTGTGTGTGCTGTACTTAGTCGCTCAGTCGTGTCTGAGTCTTTGCAACCCCATAGACTGTAGCCCACCAGGCTCCTCTGTCCATGGGGATTCTCCAGGCAAGAATACTGGAGGGGGTTGCCATGCCCTCTTCCAGGGGATCTTCCTGACCCAGGAATCAAACTGGGGTCTCCTGCATTGCAATTGGATTCTTTACCAGCTGAGTTACGCATTACTATATATAAAAGATTGTAGACAGACGCTTAAGGAGAAGAGGGCGACAGAGGATGAGATGGTTGGATGGCATCACCAACTCAATGGACATGAGTTTAAGCAAATTCCAGGAGATAATAAAGGACAGGGAAGCCTGATGTGCTCTAGTCCGTGTGGTCACAGAGTCAGACACGACTGAATGACTGAACAGCAACAAATATATAAAAGTTAATTAATAAGAACCTACTGTATAACCTAAGGAATTCTATTCAGTGCTCTATCTATAATGATCTATATGGGAAAAGAATCTAAAACAGAATGGACATATATATATATATATATATATGTGTGTGTGTGTATATAACTGATTTACTTTGCTGCACAGCAAAAACTAACACAACATTGTAAATAAACAGTACCCCAATAAAAAATTAATTTAAAAGTAAATAAATAAATAATAAAATCTGAAATGCTGAGTCCATTAAAGTTGGCTGAGGAGTGAGTTTGAAGATTGTAAAACAAGGTGTGGGGATGGTCAAAAGGGGTGACAGAAAACTGGAGAAAGATACTGAAATGTAACTCCTAAAGCCAAGATAGTCTTAGAAATTTCTTAGTCATCCTAAATTTTCCACCAATATTTTTTAAATAAACGTATAAATGTTCCACAATTGCTTATAGAGTCACTGCATTTTCAAGACTATCATTGGATAACTTTTCATTCATATTGCAAGTTTTGTGAATGTCAGTCTTGTCCAACACTTGGAAAACATGCTGTCTGAGGCACCCTTCCACACCATGCTGCTGCTGCTGCTGCTGCTGCTGCTAAGTCGCTTCAGTCATGTCCAACTCTGTGCAACCCCATAGACGGCAGCCCACCAGGCTCCCCCGTTCCTGGGATTCTCCAGGCTAGACTGCAGTTAAACAGCTAGATAATATCGGCTGTCCAAAAGAATGCCAATCTCCAGTAACTCATTAGCTAGTAAATGCTGAATGCAAATGTTAAATCAAACACTGAAATGCATGGTTTGACGCTATCCCATCTTTCATCAAGACAGATAGCATGATCAATGCCTGACATGATCATTCCTTGTCCTAAGGTGGTCCGACGTGCCTTGTAATTTTGATCTACATCCCAGATGGCAGAAAATATGAAACTGTTTCTTAGAGCACCCAGGGTGTGCCTCAGAGAACGTGCCATACTCAGTACCCCCAAGGGTTCTCTTTACAAGTCTTTTTCTCAATTTTTATTAAATAAGAATACAATAAATGCATTCAAGTATACAAAGTTAACCTTTTTATTCTCAATTATAACAGGATACTTAAAAAAAAAAAAAAGAAAAGCAGTTTTTGGAAAATTGAAAATGAAACCTGCCTTACTTTGTGGCCTCAATAAAGTGAAATAAGCAACTTCCCTGATGGCTCAGTGGTAGAGTCTTCCTGCCAATGCAGGGGACACGGGTTTGAGCCCTGATCCGGGAAGATCCCACGTGCTGTGGAGCAACTAAATCTGTGCACCACAACTACCGAGCCTGTGCTCTAGAGCCCGGGAGCCACAATTTGGGCGCCCACACACGGCAACTGCTGGAGCCTGCGGGCCTGGAGCCCCGTCCTCAGCAATAAGAAGACCCACTGCAATGAGCAGCTCACTCACTGCAGCCCGCTCTCCGCAACTAGAGAAAAGCCCTCTCAGCAACAAAGACCCAGAATAGCCAGAAATAAAAACAAATAAAATTATTCAAAAAAATTAAATGAAATACAGATTATGTACACTTTGTCAAGATGCTGCTTCTATTATGCCAGTTTTGACAAAGTGTGGTGTTTTACAAGTTCTTGTTTCTCAAATACCACATTTCTGCCTCAGAACTGTTTTTTCTCAAGGTATAATTTTTCCCAAAATAAACGTGGTTCCATTTGTATTCCCCAACTGTAAGTCCAATTCTGTTCTCAAGAATCAGTAAGGCAGTGCACTTTAATAGTTGTGTGCAGGTTCCTGCATCCATCAGTGAATTGTGTATGTGAAAGTGTTTTTGGAACGTGTCTTTAATTTACCATCCTGTTGTGTGGACACGTTGGTTGGTCACTGGTTGAGAAGGTATTGAGCTACTCATCAAAAACAAATTGTTGCCATCTGTAAAATAAGTGACTAAAGATATTAGTTCAACAATGAAATTCAGGAATTCAAAATCTTTGAGGCAGAGATACTTTTAATATGCAAATTTGGCTTTTCTCCTCCTCCCTGCTTCCAATCTTGGCATACTGAAGAAGGATCAAACAGCAATAACTGCAAAGATGAGTTCATACCTCCCACTGGGAAGCCAGCAGTGAAGTTCTCAAGAGGCCAGTGCATTTGCAAGGCATGCAGAACCCAGAGATGCCAGGAGTAGGGTGGGCTCCTTTAATGTGTGCCTTCCGGTCAGACTCCCCTGACTCCTACCACTGTGAATTTAAGGGAGTACCACAGGACCTGACACATAGTCAAGAAACCTTTGCTGAATAAATGAATGAAGAAATAAAGTCATAGATTCTAGGCTATATCTCACTGGTACCAATATTTTACTATAGTGGAGAAACAGGCAAAGAAGAAGAAAAGGCCGGTCTGTATGGCCAAAACTGAACTTGGTGGTTCAGCTCAGTTCAGTGCAGTCGCTCAGTCGTGTCCAACTCTTTGCGACCCCATGAATCACAGCATCCCAGGCCTCCCTGTCCATCACCAACTCCCGGAGTTCACTCAAACTCATGTCCATCAAGTCAGCAATGCCATCCAGCCATCTCATCCTCTGTCATCCCCTTCTCCTCCTGCCCCCAATCCCTCCCAGCATCAGGGTCTTTTCTAGTGAGTCAACTCTTTGCATGAGGTGGCCCAAAATGTTGGAGTTTCAGCTTCAGCATCAGTCCCTCCAGTGAACATCCAGGACTGATCTCCTTTAGGATGGACTGGTTGGATCTCCTTGCAGTCCAAGGGACTCTCAAGAGTCTTCCCCAACACCACAGTTCAAAAGCATCAATTCTTCGGCACTCAGCTTTCTTCACAGTCCAACTCTCACATCCATACATGACCACAGGAAAACCATAGCCTTGACTAGATGGACCTTTGTTGGCAAAATAATGTCTCTGCTTTTCAATATGCTCTCTAGGTTGGTCATAACTTTCCTTCCAAGGAGTAAGCGGCTTTTAATTTCATGGCTGCAATCACCATCTGCAGTGATTCTGGAGCCCAAAAAAATAAAATCTGATACTGTTTCCACTGTTTCCCCATCTATTTCCCATGAAGTGATGGGACCAGATGTCCTATTCTTAGTTTTCTGAATGTTGAGCTTTAAGCCAACTTTTTCACTCTCCTCTTTCACTTTCATCAAGAGGCTTTTAGTTCCTCTTCACTTTCTGCCATAAGGGTGGTGTCATCTGCATATCTGAGGTTATTGATATTTCTCCCAGCAATCTTGATTCCAGCTTGTGCTTCTTCCAGCCCAGTGTTTCTCATGATGTACTATGCATAGAAGTTAAATAAGCAGGGTGACAATATACAGCCTTGACGTACTCCTTTTCCTATTTGGAACCAGTCTGTTGTTCCATGTCCAGTTCTAACTGTTGCTTCCTGACCTGAGTTAGTGGTTCTTTTTTCCCACTTGTATTTTGACCACTGAAATTAGTGAAGATACCATGGAGTGTTAGGGCCCTAAACTGAATTGCTCATTCATACTGTTATTTATTAGTTGCCTATCCTGTTATAGGGGTTTCCCTGGTAGCTCAGCTGGTAAAGAATCCGCCTGCAATGCAGGAGACCCTAGTTCAATTCGTGGGTTGGAAGCTCCCCTGGAGAAGGGATAGGCTACCCACTCCAGTATTCTTGGGCTTCACTGGTGGCTCAGACGGTAAAGAATCCGCCTGCAATGCAGGAGACCTGGATTCAATCCCTGGGTGGGGAAGATCCCCTGGAGGAGGGCATGGCAACCCATGCCAGTATTCTTGCCTGGAGAATCCCCATGGACAGAGGAGCCTGGCAGGTACAGTGCATTGGGTGGAAAAGTTGTACACAACTGTGCAACTAAGCACAGCACAGCGCAGCGCACCCTGTCATGACCTGCGTTATCTGTCCAGAGTTATGCGGGTTATTTAATTCCTCCAGGGCCAGGAATCAAACACAAGTATCCTGGTTTAGGGTTGAACCTGCTCCCCATTACACCACGACCTCAATTCCTTTGTGGCTAGTTACTGCATTCCATTGTCATAAACAGAACCCCCACGGAAGAGTGCTATATTAAAATGTTGTTGGCTGTGTTTCAAAACATTGCCCATTTGGGAGCTCTCTTTTCTAGGAAAAAGGCATAGCAATAACTCCAGTGTATCTCCAGTCACAAAATCTAAAGACCAGGAAAATATTCAACTAAAATGTAATACATTTCTTTAAAGACTGAATGAAATTGTGGTTTGCAACTAATGGTTACAGCTTGCTAAAACCGAAGTGCTAACGTGTGTTGTTCAATGCAAATAAAATATGGTTACCTTTACTGTTAATACTTTTAAAAGGCTTTAGATCTTGGTAATTTTTAACTCCAATGTATTTAAATTGCTATTCATTACACCGGCTCTCCATTGGTCCCCTAGCCCTCCAACAATGACCCTTCCTGTAGGATAAAGTACCCTGTCCTCCAGTCTTGGACTCTCTTTCCCTTCTACTGACAAAGATTTTTAAAAGCTCAATCAAACCAGAATCTAGTTCTAGAATATGAATGACAATGTCCTTTAACAGGTTTCATTCCCAAAGGACTTTATATTTTAATAGAAGAGGAAACCTAAGCCAGCCAATTTCAAAATTTTAAAGAAATATATAAATTATTAATCTATGAGTCCTTCATGCTAAATAAAAATAGAAATATAGCATAGTAAAACTTAAAATTCCCAAGCATCTTTTACAAAGTCTCAACAGAAGGATCAAAGATGATCAAGACACCAGAGATTTTGAATTACTTTTTCTTTCTATACTTTTTGTTAACTGACACTTTTTATTTATTTTATTTGGCTGTGCCACAAGGCATGCGGGAACTTAGTCCCCTGACCAGGGATCGAACCAGCACCCCCTGCATTGGAAGCACAGGGTCCCCACAACTGGACCACCAGGGAAGCCCCTTTTTTCCCTATACTTTGAAAAGAATGTCTTGAACTAAAACTGAGGTAAAAACTGGTATAGTGATGATGAAAAGTTTGCTTTAAATTTTGACAAGTTCTGAATTGGAAATAGAGCTTCTCATGTATGGTTTTCAGGAATATAAACCAAAATGATCTTTCTGTAGGAAAACTGTCAATAAGTACCAAAAATCACAGGGCCTTCCTGGTGGCTCAGACTTTAAAGAATGTGCCTGCAATGTGGGAGACCCAGGTTCAATCCCTGGGTTGGGAAGATTCCCTGGAGAAGGGAATGGAACCCACTCCAATACTCTTGCCTGAAGAATCCCATGATTAGAGGAACCTGGCAAGCTACAGTCCACGGGGTGGCAAAGAGTGACTAACACAAATCAAAATGACCTTTCTGTAGGAAAACTGTCAATAAGTACCAAAAATCTCATCTGACCCAGTCATTTTACATCTAGGAATTCATTCTAGGGAAATAATCAAAGATGACCCCAAAATTTGGGCATACGATATTTATGCAACACTTTTAATAGCAAAATAAAATAATTTTAAATCAACCACAGTGTCCATCAATAGGAGACTGATTAAATAAAATTGGTCAATCCCATGGATGGAATCACTGTGAAGTCACTGCGGTAGGGTAATTCTGGCTATACATACTCTAGAAAATATCCACCCCATTGATCATTTTGAAACGTATAGAAATATTGAATCACTATGTTGCACATGGGAATTAGCATAGTGTTGGAGATCAATTATATTCCAAAAACAAACAAACTCACAGAAAAAAGGAGACCAGATTTGTGGTTACCAGAGGCGAGCCTCAGGGGAGGAGAGACTGGATAAAAGTGATCCAAGGGTACAAATTCTAGTCATAAAAGTACACTAGGGATGTAGTATACAACATGATAATCAACACCGCTTATGTTACATACGAAAGCAATTAATAGAGTAAATCCTAAGAGTTCTCATATCAAAAGGAAATCTTTCCTATTCCTTTACTTTTGCTTCTGTATGAGATGACAGATATTCACTAAACTTACTGTGATGATCACTTCACAATGCATGTAAGTCAAATCATTATGCTGTATACCTTAAACTTATCCAGTGCTATGTGTCAATTATACTTCAACAAAACTGGAAGAAAAAAATAAAGAAACCATGCACCCGTGATGCTGCCAGAAAACCCACAAAGTGTAAAGTGGCTTGAGTGAAATGACCTTATTTAGAAAAAACTCACATACACATACATTTATATACTTACATTTTTTAATGACCATAAGATACCCCAAGCTTTAAATAGAGTTACCTCCAGGGAATATGACTGAGACAGAGTGAGTCAGCAGTGTGTGAAGAGAGTTTAATTTTCTGCTTTATGAAACTAGTTATTGCTTAAATCTTTATATCTGGCAAATATCTGTTTTACAGTTCAAACATGAAAATAAACAGGTTTCAAAAATTATGTTTCAGAATAAGGACACGGGAAGCAACTCATAATGTTTTCTCAGGTGAAAAAAACACAAAACAGCATAAACAATGTAAAAATACTTTACAAACTTTGTAAAAATAAATCATATATGGCATAGAATGTAAGAGAAATATAAACAGCCAAAAGGGATGAAAATATATCAAAATATTATTGGTTAGTTCTGACTAGTGATATTAAGATCCTTTTTTTTCTGAATTTCACAGATGTTCTGCAATGAACATAGCATAACAGAAAAAAGTAAATGTTATTCTTAATACATTTAAATTTTTTTCAAACTGTCAGTTCAATAAATTAATGGTCTTTGCTTTTCTAATGCTAAGATGTATACACTCTGCCAACACTGACACTCACTTTAAAAGCTAAGCAGTGCTATTCTGAAGCTTGAGATGTCAATTTTCTACAGACAAGCATCCTTGTAGCTCACCGTAATGTGCTTGTTCTAATAAAGACATAAAATATTAGACAAAAGAGTGACCTTACGTGGCAGACCGACATGCAGCTAGCGTAGCTGAAGTCCAAAGAGTTAAAGTGGTTTTCCAAAAGCTCAAATCTGTTTGTTTAATGGAAGGACTGAGACGTGAATTGATTCTCCCAGTCCAGTGTTTTTCCATGACATGAGAGTGCTATGTTTTTGGATGAGAATCACTGAAACCACAACAAAAATAGCACTTTAAGAAATATACAGCAAAAGGGCAAATGAACAAAATTTGTACGTAGCTTCAGGGAGAACTGTTAAATCCAGCAAAACTCCAGGTTCCACTCTCAAAATGCCATTGGCCTTTCTGAGAATTCTATCTAGGAAAAAAAAAAAAATTAGATGGGACCTAGAAGAACACTTAAAGAAAACTTGATTTTTATTTTATTTTAATAGTAACACAATTCAAGCTTAAATGAAAACATCTGGTTTCACTTTCTTTACTGATTATGATAGCTAGAGATTCTGAGACATCAAGCATGACTCTGTCGTTTATTTGATATGCAAATAAAGCTCTTGGCTTGAGTGTAAATCTCATACTTTCAGTTGTGCCCCTTGTAGCTAATTATTTTTTATATCCCCCCTTGGGTCCAAAAAAGTTAGAGGTAGAGTTAGTCATTAAGAAATGCATCCTTCCCACAAAATGCCTACAGGCACTATTCCCTCCTACCAAAAAAGTAGAATAAAAGTAGACTTTAATTAATTAGAATCCAGATCACTGGGATAACTGCCAATTCTACTTTTTTCCACCCTTCCACAAAGGTTGTGACCCAGATCTCAAGAGGAAAGGCCAAATTTGGGGGCAGGGAGTAGAGACAGAGAGGAGGCAACCATGTGGCAGAGGGATCAGTTTATACCACAGCAAGGAAACAAGCCACTCGTTAGGAGCCGAGTACTGTGCTAAATGAGAGTCAAAGATTACCAGGCTCAGATGAGAAACTTGGGGTTGTTCCCAAAGGGATCAGACCCCTGGAACTGTTCTCACACTGCCTGGCTCTCACCAAACACCCTCTACACATACACACACACCAAAACAAACAAAGACACCCAAAACTATCAGCCCTCTCATTAACCAGATAGGTTTGGGCACTTTCACCCTGGCTAGTGAAGACCTTGCTTTGGTTCTGTGTATCACAACACAAAATGAGTCATTCTGGATCTCAGTGATGAACTGCTACTTCTGGGACCTGTTGCAACACATCCCCATACTTCGAGGGCCTTAGGCCTCTTTTTCTCCTAGTTGGGATCTATGCCTGTATTCACGGATAGTCACAGGTTCAAGAGTATGACTGTGTATTCATTCACATCAGGCAACATGACATTTCAGAAAATGGGGGCCTAGAAGGGCCCTCTCCCTCAGTTTCTATTTCACCAGACCTAGATATAAAATGGATAATTCCATCTGAACCAGAAAGAAACACTGAGAAGAAAACCCAGATAATAGAGTACAAATATATACCTTTCCATAGTCAGCCAGAGTCTCACTTCACAATACTCCTCAATTTAGTGTAAAGGAGGAAATATCCAAAATATTCCTTCATTTATTTAAGCAGACAGATATTAAAACAATGGGGGGAAAGAAATGACCCACAAATCACAATTAATTATTATTTAACTTTTTAAAAATAAACTAACCAGTTCATGTAGCTAGAATTTTTAAAAATACGTCCTTCAACCTCCTTTTATGAGATGAGAGCAAATGAATAGTATTTCAAATGGCAACAAGATATTAAAATAGGCAACTGACAGCTTAGACCAACTAAATTTGTATATATTAAGCCCAGTCCCCACACTTCCATGTCTGATGCTGCACAGTAGCAACTGTTGCTTATAACCCATTGAGGTTCACAGTAATAACTGTGATGTCCTAAAATGGCTACTAAATAAATCAACTAGATTGAATCTTATTAGCATCATCATGCTACTCGAAAGAACTCATATTTTTTCTCAGATTTTAATTGATCATAAACTGGCAAGCTACATACAATAACAAAGTCCTATTATTTTAAAATAGCCCCATCCTGAACATTTAAAACCACACTGACTTAACCTACTACGAATATGACAAGTAAAACAGAAAAAGAGACCAAACCACACTGACAAACCAGGAAGCTATATTCACTGCACTGTCTCATCATCTAATATTACAGGCTGAAATATTTAAGTAAGTCCCGACTTTTACATCCGTCCAGATCTCATATCCGTAAATAGACATAAACTATTTTCCAAGTGCAGAAATCAAGCTGGTTTCTTTTATTCTAGCTTCCTGAGAATTCTGACCACTACTCCCCACCTCCCTCGACTACTCATACATTTTCACCACTTGAGACATTGCAGGGTGAGGGAAAGAGAAAGAAAGAGAAGTCTCATGACTTCTGAAATTGGAAAGAGGAATTAAGTTCTGAAAAGGAGAAAGAGAGTGGCAGTTTTGCTTAATTCAAGGATTGAGTAAAATGTTGTTTAATTATTTTTCAAAAGATACACTCCAGTGTGACAGATAACTGAAGTAAGTACTTTTTTATTTCAATGACAGTACTTTTCATTTCTAAGATTAAAATGGAGACAAAAAGATACACTCTTTTTGGTCATCTCTTTATTTGATTTATAAGAAATGAAACTGTAATGTAATGAAACTTGACCACACAAAAATCACTTTGCTTCATATCCCTGACAACATCCTACTCCCCTTACCCCCCAAATCATAGCTTGAGTGATAGAACCTCCTTTGTACTCTTAAGTATGAAGCAAACTAAATGTTAAAATGAAGAGTCTAACACGGTGGAACTGGGAAAAACACAAAGTGGAAATTTATCCCCCTTGCAAAAATAAGTAAAGTATATGTTAAGGAAATGGGTAATTCAGGGAACCAGAGTATTTAAATAAATTCCCAGATGTCTGTGCTACTGTCTGAACATTTTAAAAAGGAAAGAGCTTTTCATGACTTCATGACTCCTCTCATTCTGAAGATGACTTCAAAGGCCCCAGCATTCAGCAGAGAAAGTCTGTTCTCAGAGCCATCAGGTTTCTGAGGCGCCTCGGGCACCATGAAGGTTCCAAGAACCCACGGAGAAAGCTCAGGCCTGAAAAATGTCTAATTTTGACCTCCCAATCCCCAGGTCTGTGTTTATATAATTCACGATTAAGGTGGATTTATGAAGCTCAGATAAAGTCACATTTCATATTTCCTCAATCTATATTTCAAAACAAGAAAACCAACAGTACTTTTAACATTACCTGCATGGATAGGACAGTCATAAATCCTCACACCTTCCTCTGCACCTCATATGCCGCCACTAGGAAGCTTTAACTACCTCTGGCAGTGCCAATGGATGTGGTTAAAAATCAAGCAGAAAATGCCCAAGTGTGCACACTCAGCTACATGATGTTCACTAAGACTCAAAAAATTTTTTCTCAAACAATTTTCACCCAATTGAG
Source organism: Ovis aries (assembly GCF_016772045.2). Taxonomy (NCBI): domain Eukaryota; kingdom Metazoa; phylum Chordata; class Mammalia; order Artiodactyla; family Bovidae; genus Ovis; species Ovis aries. Next base: position 19,917,071 of record NC_056063.1, on the reverse strand, counting down.
CTTGCGTTTCTTGCCTGTAAATTGCAATACTGCCAAGTTACAGTTTAAAGGTTCTGCCAATTTTTCAGTTTTGCAAGCAAAAAAAAAAGAAAGTCAGTGTACTTTCCCTAAATGGGTAATGTGTGTATATTGAGTTAACACTTGGTTATAGCAGTTTACCACAACTACATATGGAAATCCTGTTCAAAATTTCCAAAATAACACACACACACACACACACACACACCACTTTTGTGTACAGATCATTAAAAAAAACTCAAACCCAGACTGAACTGAGAGGACTGGGAAAGACATTGTGTGTAAGCTGTAAGTGATAATATCCACTGCCATTATTGATGCAATTTAGGCAGAACAATTTACCACCCTCCTAGATCTTTATTCTAACGTGACTCATATCACATATGTGGTCAAATGACTAGTTTCAACCTCCACACAAACAAATTTAACTTCTAGAGAAGTCCCCAAAGCAAATTCACAGCCAAAGACAGACTCAGTTCAGAAGTGGTGGTGGTCATGGTGGAAGAAGTTCTTCTGGGGTAATGTCTCATTTAGGCCCAAGCATGAAGCTCTGAAATCAAGATGAAAACACTCAGAACACCCTGCAGGCATGAGGCAGCAGCCACATAGCCAGCTAATCAGCCTTCCTCAGACAATGCTGCATTTTAAGAAAAAGCAAAATATTCAGATTTTTAACTGTAAATATCTGAAAAATATCTATACTACATTCAGGGCTTTAATACCCTCCCTTTCTTCCCAAAGCTAGGAAAGTGGTGTGCTCACTATCAAATAACCAGTACAGACCATAAACAGCCCGACTGTCATTATAGGGTGAGTAGCAAGAACTTGCATCCATTGTCAGCAGGAGTCCAACCATTCCGGGGGGTCAAAAGCCTTAAAAAATATGCATTCCTTAAATACTGAGACACAGACACACAAAGATTAAAGGATACTCAGTGTCACGCTCTTCAGACTAGTGAAAAAATGGAAAACAATCCAAATGTTCAACAATAAGAAATTAGTTTGACAAAACGTGATTCTTTCTTCCATAGATTATAATGTAGAAATTTTAAAATGATGTTACAGAAGAATACTTAATGACATAGGAAATATTCATGTACATTATTTAATGATAAAAACAAGTTTAAGACACATTAGGATGTAATCCTAATTTAAGAAAGAAAAGACTACTGTATAGCGTTTCCCCGGTGGCTCAGTGGTAAAGGGTCCAGCTGCCAATGGGGGAGACATGGGTTTGAATCCTGGTCCAAGAAGACCCCACAGGCTGTGGAGCAGTCAAGTCCGTGCGTCACAACTACTAAATCTGTTCTCTAGAGCCCAGCGGCCCCAACTTCTGCAGCCCAGGCACCCTAGAGCCCCTCAGCAACAAGAGAAGCCACTGCAATGAGAAGACTGTGTGCCACCACTAGAGAAAAGCCTGCACAGCAACAAAGACCCAGCATGGTCAAAAATAAATTAATTAATTAAAAAAAAATTTTAAAGACTACTGTATAAAGATATGCTTGGAATGATAGATACTAATAATAGCACTATCTCTGGGTAATGACAGGAAAAAATAATTGTCTATTTCCTTCTTTGTGCTTTACTGTATTTTCCAAACTTTTTACAGTGAAAATATATTATTTTCATCTGATAAAGAACACATTTTATCTTTAAACTTAATCATGTGAAATTCTTACAGAGAAACAGTTTCCTTTCTTCCTTTCTGTCCCATGTTACTACCACCCTCATATACAAATCAGCCTGCATTCTGCCAGGTTTCCTGACTTCACCTGGTTTCCTGACTTCACCTGGTTTCTTCTCATGACTAAGTCAAGTGGAAACAGTCCTAGAGGAAATTAGACTGTAAAAACCAAATGCTTCATAAATTCATGTTCAAAGAAGGCAAGTAGGACCATTACGTGGCCAAAAGAATTTGCAGATGAAAATGAGCCGCTAAATGGATTATTTACTTTAGTCTTTACTGATTAAAAAAAAAATAGCAAGCTTTGCATTTCTCAATTACATTTTGAAACAGAAATGATGACATTTTACTCATTTATTCACTCATTGTCTTAGTCCGTTTGGGACTGATATAGCAGAATGCCAAATGCTGGGTAATTATAAACACAAGAAATGTATTTCTCACTGTTTTGGAGACTGGGAAGTCCAAGGTCTTGGTGCCAGCAGAGTCAGTGTCTGGTATAGGTCAGCTTTTTCGCTCATAGACAGAAGTTTTTTGACTGTAGCCTTGCCTGGTGGAAACAGCAAAGAAACTCTCTGGGGTCTCTTTTACAAGGGCACTAACCCCATTCATGAGGGCTCCACTCTCATAATCTATCATCTCCTAAAGACCCCATTTCCAAAATACCCATACATTGGTGTGGGATTAGGTTTCAACATAGGAATATGACAGAGCGGATAACTTTAGTCCACAGGAGCCATAAAACACTGCACATATGTGCCCACACAGTGCCAGGACTTGGGACACAAGCCTAGTCCTTGGCTTAAGTCCCTCACAAGCTGCTGAATTCACAGCTGCACTTGCGGTTTTCAGAGAGCCCACCTCTTCCTCACCCATCCTTTTCTTCAACCACAGCAGTTCTTTATACGTCAGCCTCCCATTAAAGTTTCATTGGAATAACAGATTCCTTGACCTAAAAAAAAAAAAGAGCATTTGGAACTCTCTACTCTACTCTTATTCAATCAACTAGATGGAGTTGAGTGGCATCCACTCACAAATTTTAAATGAACTCACGGGTAAAACTATCAGCCAAAATGTTCCCCAATATAATGTGTTATAATTGTATGTCATCATCATCATCTGTTTCGAAAATTTCCTGTCAAACTTTCCTATGCTTTAGTACACTGAATTCCCTAAGTGGTATTGAATTCTTAACTTTTGATGGTAGGGTATAACCACATGCCAGTTAGGCACTGGGGGACTATTTTCCTTTAGGGCACTTTGACTGTAATCAAGTGGTCTAGTTATTTTCTCCAAATTCTGGTCTAGAACTAGAATAAGAGCTATTGGAGAATTTGTTTAAAATGAAGAGTCAGGCCCCACTTCCAGAAAATCTGACTCTACAAAAGTGAGTGGGATTTTATGTTTTTAATGAGCCATTTCAGTGTTCTTGCCTAGAGAATTCCATGGACCAGAGGAGGCTGGTGGGCCACAGTCCATGGAGTCGAAGAATAGCACATGACTCAGCGACTAACACTTTCACTTTCACTTTTCAATGAGCAGCCCAGGTGTCTTCTAGATTGACAAACACTTTGGGGAGACAAAGGTTCTAGCCTTGGTGAGGGAGGTGCAGAATATTGTTGGATCCCAAGAGACCTTGGGCCTCTCTTTTAGCACCTTTTCATAATCTACTGCTTATATATTCTCCTTCACCCACTAGATTTGAAGCCCCTTTCTGAAAAGTAACTTGCCACAGTTTCTGTGTCTACAGGCTCAAGGCAATTGTCTATGTCCAATAAATGTTTGGCATCACAGTAATTAATAAAACAAAGAACAGCAGTAATTCATCAGATTCTGATCCTATTAGGCTAGAAGCTTTTTTTTTTTCATCAATAGATTATTAATAATAAACTTGCTATTAGAGTTTATATGATTTTTCTCTTGTGAGAGTCAATTAAGATAAACAATTAGGATTAGCTTTAAGAAAAAAAAAAATCTTACAGTGCTTTTGAGTTTTAAGAGTGCTCCATGAAGTAAACAGGATAAGAATAGTTATCCAGCTGTTTTAGTTGAGGACACAGGCCAAGGAGGGATAAAATGACTAGCAAGTACTCACAATTTTTAGTATTTGCACAGTCAAGAATGCAGTGTGTTTTAGTGAAAATACATACTCTTTATTGCTGTGTTTGAACTGGAGGTCTGCCATTCACTAGCTGTGTAATCTTGAACAAATTATTTAAATTTTCTGAGCCTCTATTTTTTTGTGCAGGTACACTATACACAGGGACAAAGAGCAGGCTTGTCTGAAGGAGTAAATGTGTCTAGGAGAGTGTTGAGCACATCAACCCAGGGAGAGTGACCTAGAGACTACAAATTGGGAGACAAAAAGAGAGTTTCCATTTAAATATAAGATAGAAGACTATACATAAGTGTTTCTCTGTATAATAAAAATTAATACATCAGCATCTCTTTATTCTGAAATTTTTCTAGCAAACAAAGATGGTAAAAACAAATTAATCACACGTGTGAATTCAATCTGTATAAAACATTCCTACATATTGTAATCTCCTTAATTTTTATATTGGCAACCCTGTAATAATTAATAGATACTATGCTAAAGCTGAAGCTCCAGTACTTTGGACACTTCATGCAAAGAGTTGACTCATTGGAAAAGACTCTGATGCTGGGAGAGATAGGGGGCAGGAGGAGAAGGGGACGACCCAGGATGAGATGGCTGGATGGCATCACGGACTCAATGGACATGAGTCTGAGTGAACTCTGGGAGATGGTGATGGACAGGGAGGCCTGGTGTGCTGCAATTCATGGGGTCGCAAAGAGTCGGACACGACTGAGCGACTGAACTAACTAACTAACTAACTATAAGTTCACCCAACCCTATTTTTTCCCACAGGGATTGAAAGCCCTGAGATGTGAATTCTCTTAATATGATTTTCTTTTTCAAGGCTCATCACCCTCCGAGTTGGAAAAAGACCTCATGAGAAGAGTAAACAGAACACAAACTTGAAGTCAGATAGCTCTGCAACTTACTTGCCAAGTGACCTTGCATAATACACTCACTAGGCCTCAGTTTCCTAATCTATATATGGAAATATAAACACCTACTTCATGGAGTTGTTATGTGGGTTAGAAAAGGCAATATATGTGATGTGCCTATGAAACACAGCAGGCACTCAAAAAGACCCTGATGCTGGGAAAGATTGAGGGCAGGAGGAGAAGGGGACGACAGAGGATGAGATGGTTGGATGGTATCACGGACTCAATGGACACGAGTTTGGGTAAACTTCAGGAGTTGGTGATGGACAGGGAGGCCTGGCGTGCTGCTGTCTATGGGGTTGCAAAGAGTCGGACACGACTGAGCAACTGAAATGAACTGAACCGAACTGAACCTGCCCCTGCCAAAATGCTATGAAAGGATTCAGTAGCTCCAATTAAAGGTACAACGTCTAGGTATTTTCATAACTAAGCACTGGGACATTAATGTAACATTTCTTAAACTCTAGTTAGTTGCAAGACTCTTCCTTTGTCCCTCTAGAGCAGAGTCATTAGCTTCAAGCAGTCCTGAGACTTCCAAATCTCGGGAAGACTCCAACATTTTCTGAGAGGAAAAGGACTGTGTCAATCCATGAAAGCTTTCTCTTTCCTATGAATATTATCCAAATTTCTCCATGGGACTTCTCTGAACTACTATGAGCTAACTGCCCCACTCCATGATCCGGTTTCTGAGAGTTTAAAGCCTGCCCTCTCTGCTGCCCTTTATATATCAGAGATGCAGAACAGCTTGTATTTATTTCTCTGTATCTTCCATTGGACTGAATATTCATGTGGTTAGAACAATGTCTTCCTCATTATTTTAGGGTTCACCTCAAATATCAATTTTCTAACTGCAATATTGTCACAAAATTTTATACTAGATGAGTTCTCTTAAAATCCGTTTTTAAGGGGAATTCCATGGAGGTCCAGTGGTTAAAACTCAAAGGCCCAGGTTTGACCTTTGGTCGGGTAACTAAGATCTCACAAGCCTCAAGCCATGATCAAAAATAATTTTTAAAAAATTTTAGTTTTAGGGGCTTTTTCTTTTCAAGGTCTGAAATATTAACTATGCAGTAGAATAGGCATAGATATGTTTTATTTATCTATATATGCACCTATATTGGGCTTCTCTGATGGCTCAGACGGTAAAGAATCTGCCTGCAATGCAAGAGACCCAGGTTCAATCCCTGAGTGGGGAAGATCCCCTGGAGGAGGAAATGGCAACACACTCCTGTATTCTTGCCTGTAGAATCCCAGGGACTGAGGAGCCTGGCAGGCTATGGTCCATGGAACCACAAAGACTTGGCCGAGACCCAGCAATTAACAGTTGCACTTTCACTTGCCTCAGCAGATGGTAGCACAGAATATCAGGCCCCTTAATAAAATAAAAGTGAATCCTTCAAATCTTAACACCAGAAGGGAAAGGTAGAGGGCATCTGATCTAAAGCAGCAACAAGGCCTCCTCAGCATCATTTCCTGTGGCACCACCAGGACGGCCCCATGATGCACTGCTCTTCCTTTAAACTCCTCTCTTGGGTCCAGGCTACTCACCCACCCAGTCCTCTCCACTCTATGTTCCAGAAATGTTGAATTTCTTGTTGCTGTTGTTCAGTCACTCAGTTGTGTTAGACTCTTTTGTGACCCAATGGACAGTGAAGCCTGTCAGGCTCCTCTGTCCATGGGATTTCTCCAGGCAAGAATACTGGAGTGGGTTACCATTTCCTTTTCCTGAATTTCTTACCAACAGCCCTAAACTGTCCTGCTCCATTCATCACATATGTGCCCACGTGTCCCTTTTCACAGCATATTTTAATTGCCTGTCTTTTTCTCTCTATAGAGAAAATTGGATGGTAAGCCCTGTGAGGACAGGAACTGTCCTATTCATTATCCCATTTCTGCTCCAGGCATATAGTAGGCTCTCAATAACTATCTGTTTAAACGAATGACATCCTTTTGGCAAGATTTTCAGAAACACTTGACTAAAAAGTAAACAGAAAACAAATGGGAAGGGATTAAAATACAAGAAACAGCAGGAAAACAGAGATTTGCCATCCTGGTTTGGTCTCTGGGAGCTGAGTGGGGCCTCGCCCCACCCACCTTTAGACTGGGCATATCCACCTTGTCTTCCTAGTCCAAGCAGCAAAGCTCCACAGGCCTCTTTTTCTCAGGGAGGAGGCTGCCCTTACCACCCCCAGCCCTGCACACACAGCTCAGGGCCTCCCCCTCCTTGCCATGCCTCCCTGCTGTGTTCCAGGTAGGCCTCTCACTCGCATCAGACCTCTGGCAGAGATGCGCACCTCCCGCACAGTGCCAGTGCGGGACCTCCCCCGCAGGCCCAGCAGCGTGTGGGACACACAAGGCCCCAAGAAGGAGGAACAGACCTCACAGGGGGCGAAGCGTGAACAGGCCTGTGGCCAGCTCACGTGAGGTTAAAGAGGAACGGCTCAAATTCACTTCTACAGGCAAAAATACCTAGAGAATCCTAAGAAAGCAGTCGGCCTGGAGTTCACCGCAGATCTGGGAAACTTTTGTCATTCTTTTTTGGTGGAAGCAGAAACCTGACTCTGAACTAACCCCTACCCAGAGGCCGCTGGGGCCTGGAAATACCCCTGTGAATTCTCCGCGTCTAGGCCGGGGCCTGAGGGTTCCCTGCCGTCCGGCCATCTGCAGGGGCCTCCCTGAGAACCAGGTCGGCCGCGACTGGACGACCCGCGGCCAGACTGCGGCCCGCACCCCGAAAGCGGAGGCCGCGTCGCCAGGGCTGGGAGCGCCTCGGGGTAGCTCGGGCCAGGCCCCGCGTGGCAGCTGCAAACTCTGACGCTCCTGCGACCCTCACCCCGAGCGTCTCCGCTGACTCTCCCGACCCGTGGGAACAGAGAGCGCCTCCCCGCCCCTCTTTCCCCTCCTCTCCAGACTGGCCTGCGCCTCGAAGCTCGACAAGCGGTTCCCCCTGCGCGCCTCTCACTCCAGGCCGAGCTAGGAAGCGCCTCCGACCTCGCCGCGGCGCCGGAGCCCGCATGGGCTGCCCTCGGCCGCCGCTGCTCTGTGACCCCGGCTCCGCGCGCGACGCCGTCCCCGCTGCCCCGCGCCCCTCAGTGAAAGGCCCGGCCGGGACCCCCGGGGTCCTGGGAGCCCTGGCCCGCCCGACCCCATGACCCTCCAAACCAGAGAGCCCTGGAGTTATTCCGGGCGGCGGGGGTGGTGGAGCATGGGGGCTCCATTCACGTCTCGGTTTGCAACAGTAAGGACCTGTCCACCCCAGCGAAGGCCAGCCAGTGACCCCGCCGGCCCTTCAGGCGCGGCGTCCAGTTTGCGCAAAGTTCAGTAACCATCAACTGCTATGCTCTGGGAAGGATTTTGAGTAGGTACGGGGCTGAGCCCCAGACAGCAGCTCCGGGCCGGACTACAAATCTGTTTTATCCGATCTGACCTGGATCCGTGGCTCTGAACTTAACGTGACCTCAGCGGCCCGCCTTGGGCTCTGCACGAGCGGGAACCCAGGTGCAGGGGAGGGGCTTACAGACCACTGGAGGGCAAGTCGGGGAGGTATTTGTATGGTGGGCTTCCGTACGGGGTATTTTTCTAGAACGAGTTATATAGATCTCAAAAGTAAAGACCTGGTCCCCAAGCACGACCGCGCCCCTAGGTCTCTCCACAGATAGCCCCGAGCGCTTGTCAGAAGAGGCTGGTGCCCCAAGTTTTCCTCTCGCGCGGCGCATTCAACTTGGGCGCAGCGCTGGAGAAGCGCACGCTGTGCCCACGCGCTCACCTCGGCGCGAGCCATGGACCAATTCGGCGCCCGGGTTCTGTCTCCGCCGACGGGGCAGCCCGGCTCCAGAAGGCTGAGACCTGCCGCAGACACCAAGGTCACCCGTCGTGACCTGCCTCGTCATCATGTAGGAGAAAGGGCCAAAGGGCTGCTCGGAACACTTTTTAAAAATACTTAACAATTTGAAAGAGGAGCCTGAAAGCGTAGACGAACATGCGGGAATTCTCTGTTGTTTAAAGAGCAGTGCAAACTTGCTAGGAAACTCACTACGACGTGACTGTTTACTCCGGGCGAATGGGACTCAAAGAAAATATGCCCGGACCAGATGACCGGGCGAGATCTCCAACGCCAGCCGCTCCCGGCGACTCTCCTCCTGAGAGTCGGACACCCGGGAGGGACGTGCGGGCAGGTGGGTTTCCTCCGCCCTTGAGTGCTACAGCCTCCTTCTCTATTTTCTCATTTTATTTTTTTTAATTAAAGAGAGAAAGAGAGCACAAGTCTTAAAAGTGAATAGCCGAGCAGCGTCTGGTAAAATTTGCGCTATGAAAAATATGAGGTCGAGATAGATCAGTGTGTGGGTGAAGGCTGCTCTAGCAGAAACGCGAGAAATGAGCAGGAGCCCACAATTTTCGTTTTTACTGTAGAAATCGGTAAACGAAATCGAATGGTAATGGTTTGCCTATTACGGCCACTGAGAAAGTTCGAAATAATTTAATGTTTCGGATTTATACGTATGTAATCACTATACTTTTTATTTTGTCTAGCTATTTCCATTAAGTTTTAATAAGCTGTTAAAGTTCTCTGGATAAATTTTGTGAGGGTTTTTTTTTTTTTTTGAGTGAGTGGAGATTACATGAACCAGAAGTGAAGTTTGAGCATAATTTCCTTAGACACTGGGAAGTCTGTATCTCCTGCCAAAATTTCCAAGGATGTGCAGAAGAAAAGAAGATGAAATACTCATTGAGTACCTACTATGCGCAGACACCCTGGTAGAACTGGCTTTACAAATATTATTTCATAGTAATAATTGTTGATCAATAGGTGCTCTTTTCAAAAAGACCAAACCCTTTCTTCTGCATCCAAGACCTCAAGTGGACAGCTTCCATAATTTTATTTTATTCGCAAGAATTTCGTTTTTATTACTTCCTTCTTCGAAGTGATATAATTGCCAAGGTTAATGGAGAGATCCATGTTTAATGATATTAAAGTCTGTTGGTTTAACTGATTACATCGTTTAGTGCTAATCCTGTGGGGGAGGGGGAGTAAAGGTGAGTCAGCACTCACCGAATTTCTCCTAACTCTTTAGGTCCGTGTAAAAATAAAGAAATCTTTATTATGTTTGGCAGGAGAGGGAACTTGTAACTAGGAAGAGAGCGCCGTCACTGAAAGCAATGAGGGGTGGGGAGGGAAACAGGCAAACCAACACTTTTCCGTCTCTGTGGATCAAAGGAACCGAAAACATGACTCGTTTTGTAAGGACGACGCAAACACTGTGGCTTACACTGACCATTGACAGAGGCTGAGTTAGACTAGAGGCTTCGTGTGTTACAAAGGATATGATGAAGTTGAGTATCAGGAGCTTTAAAAAAGAGACAGAGAGAGAGAACCGAGTTGACAACCAGATGAAGTGGGAATGAAGGGGAGGAGAATACACCCAGGAGCCTGAGCAGGCAGGTAAATCATCAAAAATTCAGTTCTTGCAACTAATGAAAAAACCAATCTCACTGTAGTCCAGGGGAAATGGTTCGCTGACGCAAGGCTCGATGGTGAGTCTATTTGTCGTGCTTCTTTTCCGGACTATCAAAAAAAGTTATTTCGAGATTCAGCCAAATGTTTTGACTGGGAGACTGAAAACGGGACGAGGAGTTTCCTGCCGTTACGTCCGAGCCCGCAGCTGGGCCCAGCGCCGAGCGCGCCCCGAGCCGCGCGCCTGCCGCCCGGGGCGGCTCAGAAAGGGCGCTCCCCGCTGTCCTAGGAAGAAGCGAGCCCGAAGTCAGCCGGCGGGGGCTGCTCGGCTTCCCCGCGGGGCCTGAACTGCAGCCTTCCTCCGGAGGAACGCTCTAGTTTTGTTCTGGAAGGGGAAATGGGCTCAACTCTTGGAGAGCTCTCAGGATTCCCAGTCGCTGGACAAACCTGGAAACTTTGGGAAGTACTATACTGAGCTTCTCCGGTTCCCTGAGTCCCTTTCTATCTTCGTTTCCAGGGCTAAAGGGCCGCTTGCCGAGGAGGGGTGCTTCTGTAGTTTTATTTTATTTTTTTCCACGTAGACTGGAGAAGCGCCGCCGCCCGCTCCGAAGGCGACTTGCCGACCTCAGCGCCCTGGGCTCGCGCGGCTCACCGCCCGCCCCTCCGCACCCGCCCGGCCCCGCTCGCGGAGTGCGCGCGAGGGGGAGTATCGTCTCCTCGGGCCGGAGCTCGGTGCCAGGACGCTTTCCTGACATAACCCTGCCCGAGGGCGGGCCAAGACGGGCACTAACCATTGCTTAACTTCCCTAGTGCCGCTCAGGTCCCCACTACGATCGGCAACTGCCTTGAAACCAACCCCCAATGGCAAACACTCGGGCCTCACACCTCCCCTTGGTGCCCGCTTTCCCGGCCCTTTCCGGGGATCCCACACCCTCACCCCATTTCTCCCGCCCGTCGGGGCCGAACACTGGCACCTCTCCTCGCGCGCATTCCGCCGCGCCATTTTAACCCCTTCGACGTTTCCGCTGCGGAGCGGGCGGAAACGGAGGAAACCCATCCTCCCCACCTCACCCTACCCCGCCCCACCCGCGCGGGCCCTCGCCTAAGGCAGCCCGGAGGGGATTGTGAAACAACCCGGTGGCGGGCGGGGGTGGGGGACACGCTACCTCCGGGCTCTCCAAACTTTGGCAAAATCTCGGGAACACTGGTGCTCCCCCAGGACAGTTTTCTTCGCCTCACGGCGAGCGCGGGGTATCCGAGGTTCTCGGCACTAACGGCGAAGAGCCTCTCCCTTTCCCCAGCCCCTTTAAGGACATCTGATCTTCAGTCTCTTAACTTTCTCCTTGGGTCTAACAGCTTCGTCAGCCGCGGAGAGCGACCCCAGGCGAAGCCGGAAAGGGAGAAAGCCAGGGTGTGGGGCTCACCCAAACCCGGGCGCCCAGAGGTTGGCTAAGGCCCTGCGGGTCGAGGCCCCGCGCGCTCTTGAGCATGAGGGAGCCCCGGGGGATCTGCGCGGGGCACGTTGCCGCGCCTGAAACAGGCGTTCCCTTTTCCAGATCATATTCCCCATAAAATCTAAAGCCAGATGCATCGCTTGGGCAAGTTCCCATTTCACCGCGAAAAGCACGGATTTGTTTCCAAACTGGACTCCAAATCGAGGTTTCTGGTGCGGGTTCCAGTGGCCTGCGCAAGGTTGGAGTTTCGATGCCTCAAGGGACTGCCCGGGCGGGTAACGTTTTAGGTACTCTAGCCCAGGCAAAGCATCGTTTGCGAATGCGTAGATTTAATTTAAAAAAAAAAAGGGGGGGGGGTGGCGAAGTAAAGACAATTACGGGCTTTCAAAGCCGTGTGTGAAGTGAGATGGAGGATAAAAGATTATAGATGCCCAGTTTAGCAAGATAACCTGATGGAATCTCTGTTTCACAGAAATAAGTTACAAGGGGGGAAACTTGCAAGAAAGTGAGAACAGTGGCCACATATGAAACCAAAGGGCGAGCATGGTGAAAGCAGGCATTTTAATCACCCTGTTGAGTCAAAAAATAGCTTTTGCTGAGTTTGCTTTTTTTTTTTTTTTTTTTTCAAGAAATAGAAGACTCCTTCCCAAAGTAATAGCCTACGGGTCTATTTCACCTGCAAGTTTCCTCTCATTATTGTATAAAGAAATTTGGGTGGAGTGGGCCATGTTTTTCACAGAACTTTCTGGTATTTGCAGTTGTGGTGAACAGGAAAGGAATAAAAACGAACGTAATTAGTCTGGGATTGCCTACTGCCTATTACCGGCATAACATCAGCAGGAAATTAAGACTGCCTTCCCGAGGTTCGCTTATAATAATTCAATTTTGCATCTTTTAAAAGTATAGCCGTTTTTGAGTACTTTTGGTGAAATGAATAACCAGCGATGCAGGACCTAAACAATGCACACAATTCCAAGTCTACTTATTTAAGGAGTGAAAAGGTGCGGCGCGAAAGCGCCCCTGCACGGGTTGAGGTGTCACGGCTGTGGGCTGCGCCGTGTATTAGGTGCCAGTGAGAGAAAGCACAGACTCAAACTACTCGCACAGAAAACTGTTTCCACGTTTGACTCATTTAGGATCAAATGGTATTTTTAACACTTGCCAAAACCCACAGTTATTGCGACAAGAAAGGTGCCAGGCAAGAATGAAGTTAGTTGTTTATTAGGGCAAGGTGGGACTTTTCGCGCTTTTGGCTACATAAGTGTACCCGAATGACAGGGACGAATGTACCCGAGTGACAGGGTGAGCATCTTGCAGGCCACTCTCCCCGTGTTGGTTCATTGCAAGGGAAGGTGGGGGGAACGGGACGCCTTTTAGCAGATCAGACTCTGGCTGTCACCAGTGAGGGGTGGTGGTGGGGGGTGGTTAACTTCACTTCGTAAAGATACTCATCCTCTTCTTAACTGAAGAAGTCTGAGGCCGCGAAGGCCGCCCACAGAGGCCGCGCCTTGTCCAGATCTGCTCAGGCCGCCTTTGTCCCCGCAGTGACTACCGAGAGGGAGGGGGGCGGGCGCGGAGGTTGTCACTAAAGTTTCCTGAAGTCTTTATACGGCGAAGAACTCTGGGTTTTGCGGGTAAGCGGGCAGCCTATCCAATCTGAGTGGAGCGACAATTCCGTGAGCCTCCGGTCCCCGGCGGCCTCCGCGCGCCCTCGCCCGCCCCGGCCTCTCCCCCGGATCAGTCGCCGGGGGCCAACGCTCGCCCCCGCGCCACACTCCTGGGCCTCTGGGTCCCCTCCGCACGGTCCCAATCAGTCTCGAGTTTCAACTCAAGACCCAGGCCAAACTTTCCCTTCGGGGCTGGTATATTCTCACACGCGGACGCCTTTCCCATGGGGAGGAGGAGCGATGGAGCTCCGGGCAGCTCCCGGGGGCCCTGCGGGGACCACCCGCCACCCGGTTTCCACGCAGCCCCCACGCCCACTCTTGCCTCCCAACCCCAGATCTTGACCTCCCACGGCCGTGCTCAGGGAAGCCGCCGCGACTGATGCGCCCCGGGTGCTTTCGTTTTGCTTTCGCTCCCTTCTCTCCGCAGCTGAGACGACCGCGGAAGAACAAAATGGGGGTGGAAAACGCGTGTCCTGACAAAAGTGATGGGGACACCGCGGTTCCGTCCCAGGCTGGGCGGGGAGAGGGGGAGGCTCAGGCTGAGGCCTGGGACCCCTGTCCCTTGCATGGGCGAAAAGGGCCCGCAGGCCTGGCTTGTTTTCTTCGTGTAAAGAAACGTGATTTGTAGATACTGAAGCAACAAAGTTGGCGCGGAAACGAATTCGCCTGCTTAGGAGGACTGTGTCTTGCAGATACAGACGAATAGGCAGGGTAGAAAGGCCGGAAGAGGGGCGGCCGGAGCCTTTCACTAAGTTGGAAGGAAACCGAGAGAGAAGTTTCGAGATCCGGGATCCGGCTCCCACCCCAAGCTCTGAGTACCATCAGGTGTGAGGGGGCACCAACGCCCAGTCCCATTTGCTGCTCGTCCACTCAGCTCTGCGCTTTGGAAAAACCCAGCAACCACTGCACAGGCTCGCTTCACTTTATCTCGCCTCTCTCTTAATGGTGAGCAAAGCACATGTATCCTAAACTGATGAACTCATGGACTAAGGTCTCCCCCTTAAAGGAAAAAAAAAAAAAAAGCCAAACTTGGAAAGGTTTCTCAAATAGAGGTAAACTTGTTGCTGCCCCGAGTGGCCCGTGCGAAAGCTCTCCTAGGTTTGCACGCGCCCAACGCAGGGCCCGGAAGCTCCGCTCCCGGGCAAGGGCCGGGGCAGAGTCCCGCCCTCCTCCCCCGGCGGCCTGCACTTGAGCCCGAACGAGGGTGAGTGCGAGGGAACAGTCTCTCCAAACTCCTTAGAAAATAACTCTTGCAGACTGTTTACCACAGTGTCCAACTGCCCGGAAAGGTCCGACGCGTTTCCTGCACTCGTCCCAGCTCAGTTCGAACTTTTCTCCACCCGTGATCTGAAGGGCTAAATTATTTTTATTCCGACTCTGGAAAGTTAAACTAAGATCTAAATAAATCACTAAGGGAAATGACCGGAAGCTGCGAAGGTAAATTACACTCAAACCAGCTACTTGCACTTGTTTTATTTTTTTTTTTTTAATAAGGCCTTCCTCTAGTATTGACCGCCCTCCTTGTTTACATCGAGCTCAGGAACAGAAGCTTTAGGCCAGCAAGGGAGCTCAGTTTCATTTCGGGGAGTATGCCGGGGCCTATCACTTCGTCATCAGGTTTGAGAAGAAAGTTCAAATGTTTTTTGTCACAGATCTAGCTTCCAGTAACTCCTCAGAAACTCCAGTACCCCCACGGCGGCTCAGGTCTGCAAAACTCCTCGGTCCGCAGAAGTCCGGGAGGCAGTAAGTTGAGCTCGCGCGACGCCCCGCTGCACCTGCGGAGGAGGCAGGGCGTCTCCGCGCGTCTCGGAACGGCCGCACCGTACTTCCCGCGCTCCGCCCGCCAGCCTTCGGGCGGCCGCCAGCCACCCCGGCGTCCCTCGGTCCCCCGCCCGCAGCCGATCGTGCGGGGGAGAAAAAGGGAAAGGGGGACTGGCATCCCCTCGTCTGGGGAAGCGGCCGCGCGAGGGCCCAGTCAGGCCCCCAGCTTGCAGCGAGGCCCGAACGCGCGCACACTCGGCGACCAGGGCGGTGGCGCTCCAGAGATCGGGCGGGGTGGTGGTGGCGGGGAGGTTTGAGGAGGGCGGAAGCGCCGATGGCTGGCGAGCACTCTCGAGAGTCGCGGACCCCGGGTGACTAGGGTGCGGGTGCCCACGCTGTGCGCGACGCCTGGGTCACTGGCTGGAGCCCAGGAGCCAGGCGCACAGCTGAGCGAGGCGGCCGCCGCCACGGAGCCTGGGGGGCGGCGCGGAGCCCCGGGGAGCTGGTTTTCCCGGGCGGGCACGTGACGGGGTTGGCAGCGCTCTGGCCCGGGCAGGGAGGAGGGGGAGGCGGCGATCGGGAGGCCGGGGGCGGGCGGGCGGCTGGCGCGCTGTGTACTTAGGTCGTGTGCTGGGGCTTTTCTCTCCCAGGAGCCGGCTGGAGGAGGGGAGGGGGGAGGGGCCACCGCTCCGCCTTCTCCTTTTCGCAATGTTGACGCAATCTATAAATAGTGGAACAAAAGGACCAACTTCCTCGGAGCTTTGCTGAAACTGCACAAAAAAATCGAGCTGGGGGGTTCCCTGTTCCCTGGCGATGGGGCGGGGAGCGCGGCGCCCGGGGGAGGGGGCGGGCGCGGCAGCGCGGGCCCCGCCGAGGGGGGACACCTGGCTGAGGCATTGCCGCCGCCGCCGCCGCGCCTCTCCGCGCGAACCCAGGGCTCCGGTCCCTGCGCGGGCTCGAGAGCTCGCCCGGATCGGGGGGTCTTCCTCCTCCACCGTTGACAGGTCAGTCCGCACCGCCCCCTTTCTACACTGGGTTTTCTCTTCCCTCCCCCAAGCCTCTACTTTTAGAAGGGAATAAAGGGGGAAAAAATTAGAGCGAGGCGCAGCAGTGACAGCCACCCAATCTGGAAGCCTAGCAGTGCACGGCGGGGTGGCCGAGGGGCTCCGGAGACGGTCAGCGCCTGGCCCCCCTCGTCGTACAGCCGGTGGCCGCGCCGCGGCCAGAGACGAAGCCAGGACTAGCTTGCGCCGCCCAGGCGGCGAGGAGAGTGGAGGCGGGAGCGCCGCGGGGGCGCGGGCGGGCGAGCGAGCGGTCGACGGCGGGCTCCCTGCTGCAGCTCCTGCTTGGGATACCGAACCCCCAGGGAAGACGCGCCAGGACCAGGGGGCTGCTGAGCCCAGCTCGCCCCCTCGGAGCTCGGAGCTCGGACCTAGCGTCCCCACCTCGTCCCGCGCAGCTGCTGTGGGAGGGCTGAGTGGAGAAGCGCTGTCGCCGCACGCCACCGCACACTCCTGGCTCCGGTGCCCACGCGACCCGCCGCGCCGGCGACTGAGGGGAGGGGGGCGAGGTGAGGACAGAAGGCAACGCTTTCCTCCGGGGCGCCCGGACCCAAGCGCGAGCGCTCGCCGCGCCGCCGTGGCGGTTACACTGGGCGCGGGGGAGGGGGCGGAGCTGGCGCTGTTGACAGCCGCGCTGGAGCGGGGAGGGCGAGAGCTGGGGAGAAGCTGGTGGGGGAGGGAGCGCGCGCGAGCGCGCGCGGGGTTCGGCTAGGAGCGGGGGTCACGTGACGGGCAGACGCCCCCGCTACAGGCTGACAGTAGGGATGACGTCACCGTCCCCTGACTGCAGGGGGTGGCACTTCCGTTCCCCCCCCACCCAGCCCCCTAAGCGGCGGCTGCAGCCATTTCGAAGTGTGGGAGTGGGCGGGCAGGAGACGGGTGGAGGGGGTTTTCGTTGCTGCCCCAGCTCCTGGCTTCATCCCCAGCTGCCCGGAGCCCGGGCCCAGAGCGGTGGCTGAGGCCGCCCTCCCCCGACGCGCCCCATTGTGTGAGCGGGCGGGCGGCTCCGCGCGGAAGCTGGTGCCGGCCCCCTGCGGCTCCCAGCTCCGGAGGGGGCGGGGACGGCCCCGGACGGTCAAGGCCAAGTCTTGGCCGCGTCCCGAGAGCGCCCAGCGCGCTCCTGAGGTCCGACTCTCAACTCCAGGCTGGGACATAGGCTGCCGTGCCCGCGTTCTCCGAAAGCCGGGTGTTTGGAGACCCCGCTCGGCGGCGCAAGCCTAGCGTCCAGCCTCGCGGGTGTGTGACAGGCGTTTGTCACCGTTCCGGAGCACTCGATTCCAGCAGTCGTTATAAAGCTATTTGGGGAAACTCCGGGTTTTGGTGACTCAGCGCGGTAAGCGCTATTTATAAGTTGATTCGTTAGTAGCAGGGAAATACACTTCTCTCAGATCCGTCCGCCCTAGGAGGGAAAAGAGCTCTGTTTCAAGACAGCAATTAAGCCTTAACTTTTTCTGAACGAGTCAAGGGTTGACTTTAAAAAGCCTGTGCTGTGAGAGAAAGCAGACCTCACAAGTACACAGTGTATCTCAAAAAGTAGGAGCGTCTTCCTGGGTAGGTGGAGAATTTTAAGGACACTTCACGATGTGTTAGACCTTTTGGGGGCGGTGATGTTGCGTGAGCCAAGGAGAAACAATTCAGATAAATGACCCAGCAATCCTAGTAGATAGCAGGATATCAGAACTATATTTATTAATTTCAGTATTTGTTAAATACATAACACCATTTGGTGGCTGGGCATAAGATAAAGGAAAATGGGATGGTGCGGAAAATTCCTGTAGGAAATTGTCTTAACAGGAAGGTGTCTGTTGTATTTATCGTCAAAACTCTGGGGCAAATATAAATTACACGTTTGCAACCCAATCTCTCCCTCCTAAGAAAGCACTACAAAAGTGTATACTACAGCCTGGGATGATTGTTCAGTGTAAGTGCTGCACAAACAATTTATTAGTCACTGCTTGTTTTACAGGTTTTACTTCACTGTTTTATTTTTTTCCCACCTCCACCCTAGTTTGGAAATCCAAGAGGCAGACGCTAAGAGAAAGAGCAGTTGCTAGCCTGGCTTCAGGGAGGCAGGAATTCACACCCAGCTTGCTTAGCCTGAATAGCTTCCTGTAGGTAGCTGACCTGAGGTGCTTCTTAAAAGAAGACGGTTTCCTGGATGGGCAGAAGTTAGACCAGCTAAGGAAAGAGTTTTCCCAAGCTGAACAAGCAAAGTAGCAGGTACAAAGCCTGTAGTGAACAACTACAGCCAAGTAAGAATGGGTGGGCTGTGAAAAGGGGGAGAAGGGAGGCTGGATGAAAGGCCAGGTCAGGCAGACTTTGTAGTCCACGCTGGGGAGTTTGGAATGTAGCTTGAGACCTACAAGTGTTTAGCTTTTGGGGGCACAAATACCCTTTTGAGAACCTAGGGAAAGCAATCTGGTCTCTCTCCAGAGTAACCTCTACTACAATTCAGCATACAATCTCAAGTGTTTGTTCTGTGTGTAAATGATTATTGGGCCTCAGGATTTAAACCTACAGAAAAGGGAAAACCATAAAAGGATTTCATTTTTTTAATGGAAATGCATGGTCAGTTATGAAAAGAATACAGGTCCTTGAAAAGATTACACCAGGTGGGGTCCTGGAGACAGGAAGATGGAAAATAAAATAGCCTGTGATCTAAGAATCAACTAGGACCACTGCTGTATACCTAGTGGCAGTGGGGATAGGAGAGGGGTTCAAGAAAGCTAATTTGAAACAGCTGGTAGAATGGGAAAGTGACTGACGGGCCAGATCAAGGGATCCCCATTCTGGTCTGGGCTGTGGACTGGGAGGAGAAATGGGCCTCTGGTTCAGGAGGAGGAACTCTGTTTTGCTTCCTTGAAAAGGAATGAAAAGCTAAGCTGTGGCTGAAAATCCACTGAAAAGGCTGTGTACCCTTCCAGTGAAAAAGAAAGCACCTTCCCAAAGATTTGAATTCAGAAGGGAGACAAGGGCAGGAGAGGATAAAATCTTGCTTTCCTCTCTTTTTAAAAACTGTGGATAGCTAGAGAAGAAGAAAAGGAGAGACAGATGGAATCAAGCTTTGTTTTTGCCCTGCTCAACCACCAGACCTTCAAGGAAAGGGACATGAGCTAGAATGAATTCCCATAAGGGTGGTATTTGTTTCTCATGGCCCTTCAAAACCACACTTAATCATACACAGTTAGTACCCAGAAGTGCTTAAGATCTCAGTCTGGCTAGGGAAACAACAAAAAGTGAGGGGAAAAGGTTTCCCAGTTGTCACAGCTAACCTGAGCTAGAGATTTAATGGAAGCAGAAACTCAGATACAAAACAAACCACCCTCAGGACGTAATGGTTTAAAACCAACACTTGCTCAGGAATATGCAGTTATGGGTAGGGCTCTGCAAGATGCTTGTTTCTTGCCCACAGGGAGTCAGCTGGGGCAGCTCATAGGCTAAAGCCTTGCATCATCTGAAGGCGGTTCACTTTCCCATCTAGCAATCCCTGCTCACAGATGGCTAGGATCTTAGCTAGGGTTTTCAGCCTGAACACCTGCACATGGCCACTCCTTGTGGTCTGGGCTTCCTCACAGCATGGTTCTGGGTTCCAAGGGTCCCAAGACTGAGAGCCAAGTGAAGCTGTAGAACCTAATCCTAGAAATCCTATCCATCACATTCTGTTCCTCTGAGGCGTATCACTTAAGCCATACAGATTCTAGAAGGAGAATCAGACTCTGCCTTTTACTGGGAAGAGCGTCAAAGAATTTGCCATGTGTTTAAAATCACCACACATTTTAACTTCAGATAAACAGATTTAAACAATACGTTGTATATAAAAACTGTTTAAACATAACAAATATCCTTTTTTGATATTAGAAGTGAATATAAAAATCCAAGTATTTCATCATTACAGCAAAGCTAATTGAGAGCCAGTCTGAGTGGGCAATCTCATAATCTTCTCCCCTTTTTCTCCTCCATGACCATTCCCTCCCCTCCAGGTCAGGCCTCCATATACAGACTCCTGTCTCTCCAAAGCTAGGTAGGACACTCCCAGTGGCTGCACTTTTCAAAGACATGATCAGGTCCTAAAAGTTTTCCACTGCCTCCTTAAACTGTCCCTGACTTTGGATATTACTAGCTCATTGCAAGACCATCAGTGACTTCTCCAAGTTTAAAAGCAAAATGCCATGGAGATTATTCCATTAAGTAATTTTATAATAAATTCATGTTATATAATTAAGACAGAATGACAGTTCTTAAAAAGGGTTATACATTTTTAGATATCAGGATCTTTTTTACTTGGGCTTGTTGATTCATAAAACTCAGTATAATTCTAAAGTGATGGTTGAGATTTTAGGTATAAGAATCTGCATGTTTCCTTGAATTGATATAAAACTTGATTATTACCATACAAAATTTGAATAGCTCTTCTTTCACTTTTACAATGCCTACTGCCTGAACTGCATGACATACTGTTATTTGGTTGGTAAAGGAGCTTAAGAGTTCTCTAAGGAACTGAAAATACCTTTCTGTATTCAATCAAGATAAAATAGTCTTTTCTTATAACCTGGTATCTTTTTAAATTCTCCCAAAGCTGATATTATTACAGTTTATATACCTTTGATGTTCTCATAGAAAACTTCCTTTATGACTTAGAGAAGGCTTAGGCTGTTTTAATAATTCATACTCTGCTAAAGTCTGTGCTCTATACATTTTGGTAATTTTGCATAATTATTTATAGTTCTATTGGGTCAAAATCACATTGTGAATTCATTACAAGTTTTAAAATAAGCACATTTAGGTAATGAGCAAATGTACATTTATGATTGCTTTGTGTTATATTTCATAATTTTTGAAGTAGCAAGCTCTTTTAAAAAATAAAATGAATCAATATCTTTGTTTTTAAACTTCCTTATACAGCAATGATAAAAAAAAAATTGACAGTGTTCACATTAAACTAATAGACTTTGTTATCAGGCCCCAAACTGTTCCTAATTCTCAGTGACTTCATAGCTACCATGGAGGCAGCCCAAAGGAGCTTAAGTAAACACTTTAAAATTACGTAATACAGTTCCGAAGGAGGAACAACCCCAGCCAAACCGTGCCATATAGTTTTACAGATGCAATTTTGCTGTATGCCAGAATGCTTATTAACCTATCTATAGAATGACTTCATAGCAAAGATAACAAGTAAGGAAGTTGGAAGTGAGCCAGTCTGTTTCTAGGCCTCTTGAATGAAGACAGGGTTGTGGAAATTATTTCAAAGTAGTTATCCAATGAATGTTTTTCTTAACCTTATAGACTAAGTATTTCGAAGCATTCTGAAAAGTTCTGTAGTAAAAATGGCACCTTAAGCAATAAATTCAATGATTTCCATAAATAAAACACGATGTTGCTGGTTGATAGTAATATTGCTCTACTACTACATTAAGAATTGAAGACTACATGTGTCTCTTCCCTCTTGGACCTCCCTCCACCCTACCCCTACCTCCAATCCCAGCCATCTAGGTCATCACAGAGCATTGTTTTGTGGTCAGAATATGGCCTGTACATAGTACAAGAATATGTTCTTGTACTGTGTTGAACTTCCTTTGTGCCCAAGAAATAATTAATTGCATATATATTTAATGGAAATATAAAAAGCAGCAGTATTCTCCATGTCTATAATGGAAAATCAATTTATATATCTATTAAGCTTCTTAGACGATCATAAAACTTTCCTGTTTCTAAAAAAAAATACAATCTTACTTTTTATTAAGTAAAATAATTTGGATCCTTTTTTATGTTCCTTTTTCCTCACCTTTCTGTGTGTTCAAAATATAATTTATCTTAAATGCTGCCAAAGCCAAAAACAAAATATATTTTCTTCAGTATCTTGGCAAGGCTCTATAAAGAACTGTAAGTCCCTAAAATGGTTAAGTTACTAATATGACTGTATGAGCAAAATGCAACTTTATCTAAATTACAGAAAGAGTCTTTCCATCAGATTGGCAGAGACTGAAAATAAGTGCTAATAACTGTTACTAAGAATGTAATTTACACACCCATCTATTACTATATTACCTTTCTGGAGTCAAAAATGTCCAAATCTTTGATACAGTAGTTTCACTTACAGGAACCAATCCTGAAAAAAAAAAAAATCAGATATGAAATCAAAGATTTATATATGCTTATAACAGTATCTATAGATAGGAGACCATCTGAATATTCAATAGTAAAGGAGTTATAAAATAAACCAAGGTACATCAATCTAATGGAATTTTTGTAACCACTAAAAATACTGAATACCACAGAGAAATGCTAATGTTTAATTTAATGTACAGATAAATCTTTTAGGTTATAAAACTATTTCTCCTCATGGGCTGAGGGGAAAATATACCAAAGTATATTATGTAATTATGGTAATTTTTACCTTTTTTTTGCATTTTCTAAAATGAGCATGTATTTTAACCATCAGAAAAAAATCATTAAAAGATTTCTTCCCAAATATACAAATCAAATAACACATATTTACATTCTTATAACACTAAGATATTTAATAGAGTTATACAACAGTTACTTTTTACATGCATCTTTTTATTTTGCATATTTATAACAATATCTGCCAGTGAATGATCTCTAAATCAGATAAGATATAAGCAAATACAGAGTATTATTTGAAGGGTATAACTTGAGTAATGTTTGGTGGAAAAGTTGATTTGGGGAGAACTTTAGATAGTCAAAATCCATCTGGAAAGCCATAATGGCTGAACCAATTTTATATAAAACTTTTATAACAATATTTTTTATTTTCAATTGTGGTAAAAAAAGACAGTTAAAAAAACACATAATGTAAAATTTATCATCTTAACAATTTAAAAACGTACAGTTCAGTAGTATTGTGTATTTGCAGTGTTGTATATAATAGTATTTTAAGGATAGTGTTTCTACTGGTTTCATAAAAACAATACATGTTCATTTATAAATAATTCAAATATAGAAAGTCACAGAAGATTTTTAAATCTCTTCAGATCCCAGACTTTACCATCAGTATTAAATGACCATCATAGCAGGCATACTTCTATGCACTTATACAAATAAATAATCTTATTTAAGATGAGAATGTGTACACTATTTTTAAATTTTTTAAATATTAAATTTAAAATTATTTGAATATGGTAGCACTATGATAAGCTGAAGGAATTGCTGAACTTCCAGAAAATATGTTTCTGTGCAACAAGAGATCTTATTTCCTAAAATATCCAGTTTAAAAAATTAAGAGTTTGGAGATTTTTTTATCTGTATGTTTCCAATTTAGAGACACAGGTGGACTGCTGTGAAAAAATGTATTATTTTGGTCATTATTTTAAGTGAAGGTTTTAATGTTTCTGTTTTGTAACTTTAACTTGTCATTTGGTCAGACCTCTATTTTAAAATCCAGTGGTCACAACACACCTCAATTCTTAACTCCTACTAATTTTGATCCATCACTCATCTGCTCTTCACTAAGTAGTTTTGTTCTTTTTTCCTATCAGGGATTCATGGATGCCATATTTGCCTTTCTCAGTCAGTTTCTGAATGACACTTATTTAGATACCATAGTTTGGGGTCTTGCTGGCTTTGCCTTAAAACTGCAAACATTTTTGCTTTGAATATTGCTTAGAGGAAGTCTAAGGCCAGCATGATTTCCTCTTATATGTTACTTAGTTTTCTAGCCTAGAGGTCTGAAGTTCTTCCTTCATTCTTCATTGTTAATAGCTTAACCAGTATACACCTTGATGGCGAATATTTATGTCCCTTTTTCTTTGACTATGTTATTCTGCGTATTCAGTTCTTTCATAATTTTGTGGAAATTCTCTTCTGTTAATCTCTAAGTGGTTTTTCTGATTCATTTGTTGCATTATGTACTCAGGGAGTGGAATCCAGCTCTATTGTGTAGTCTTTGTCTCAGTTGCATACTGTCTTCTTTGCAATTACTTTGGTCCACTTTTCTTCTGCATTTTCACTGCAATTCACTATTAAATTCATTTGTCAACTGGAATGTATTGAGTGCCAGCACCAGTGGTAAATGAGATCACATCCCTTCCTTAGTATGAAGCAATGGAGCTCTTACTTGAGAATAGGGAAGAGAGAAATAAATATAACAAAATCAGGTAACGATCATAATAAGAAACCCAAGTAAGGAAAGGGAGGGTTGTGGGCAGGAATCATGCATCTCAGATAATGTAGTGAGAGCAGGTCTCCCTGAGATGACATTTGAGAATAAACGTGAATGAAGCAAGGCAGTGAGCTAGGCAAAGACCTGGGCAATGCAGAGGCAGAGAAGAGCAAGTGCAAAGGCCCCATGGTGGAAACGCAGTATGTTCAGGACAGAATAAGGGCCAGATGAGAAATCAGAAACTGGTGAGAGGTGAGATCAGAGAATCAGGCCAGGTCACAAAAGCGGCTGGAGGCCTGAGAGAGGAGGCTGAATTTTGTTCTGTGACAAGGACAGGGGGACCATATGTGCTTTAGAGCAGGGATCCCCAACCTCTGGGATCTAATGCCTAGTGATCTGAGGTGGAGTTGATGTAGTAATAATAAAGTGCACAGTAAATGTAATGAACTTGAATCATCCCCAAACTGCCCCTCACCCCTGGTCTGTGGAAGAACTGTCTTCCACAAAATTGGTCCCTGATGCCAACAAGTTTGGGGACCACTGCTTTAGAGGAGGCACTCTGGCTTTTGCTAAGTATTTCAACAACAGTAAATTGAGCCAAAAAAATTGATCAAGTGTTGTCTAACCAAAAAAGGAAAAGGGGAGCACTAAGATAAGAGAGTAATAACTTCAGGAAGTCATCTAGTCCCGGATTAACTGAGGAAGACCTGAAGTTACTAGAACCCAGCTTCCCAGTTGGTGCTAGGGTAAAGAACCCACCTGTCAACACAAGAGACGTTAGAGATTCGGATTCGATCCCTAGGTCGGGAAGAGCCCCTGGAGAAGGACATGGAAACAATCCAGTATTCTTGCCTGGAGAATCCCCATGGACAGAGGAGCCAGGAGGGAAAACAGTCCGTGGGGTTGCACAGAGTCAGCCACGACTAACGCGACTTAGCTCGAGCATAGTGCACAGGAACCAGGAGCAAGGACTCATAGAGCTGGAAGCCTGGCCTGCGGTAGGAGGTGCTGCCCACTTGCTGGTAGGTCTGAGAGGGTATGCTGAGGATGCTTCCAGGAGAGTGGGAGATCGTTGAAATTTGGGGCTAACTGCTGCTGTCAGGGTGAAGGTCTCCAGTGGGCAATGCTGGCAGGTATGGAAAGTCAACAAGGAAGAAGATCAAGTTCTTTTTCTGTCTTCTTGCTTTTAGTCTTTTATCTAATGCCTCTTACAGACTATAGCAAGAATTCAGCTGAAAAAAAGTAAAAATGTAGCTTGCAAAGTCCCAGCCACAGCAGCACAAAGCAGAGTAGGGAAGGGGTTATTGCTAAAAGTTAACAGTCTAATAACTGGAACAAAGAGGAATTCAGGATGACCTCTAGGTTTCTGTCTTGAGCAACTGGGTGAAAATAATGCCATTTATTGACATGGGGAAAACTCAGGCAGAAGTAAATTGAGAGGAAAAAGAAAATCAGTATGTTTGAGTATGTTATTGCCAATTTACTATTTAAATACAAACAAATGCAAAATTTATGATTTACCCAAGTCTGTTTCCTTTAGCCAGACTAGACTACTCAGATCTCTCATTCGTTAATCTTTGTATTCCTTTTCGCTTAATTTCTTCAGTTTTTGATTGGAGGATAATTGCTTTTCAATGTTATGTTGGTTTCTGCTGTATAACAACATGAATCAGCTGTAAGTATACATACATCCCCTCCTTCTTGAGCCTCCCTCCCACCCCCACCTCCATACCCTCCACCCACACGCACCCCTGTCATCACAAAGCACCGAGCTGATATTTCCCACAAGCTACCTATTTTACACATGGTAGAAGAAGGCAATGGCAACCCACTCCAACACTCTTGCCTGGAAAATCCCATGGACAGAGGAGCCTGGTAGGCTGCAGTCCATGGGGTCGCTAAGAGTCAGGCACGACTGAGCGACTTCACTTTCACTTTTCACTTTCATGCATTGGAGAAGGAAATGGCAGTCCATTCCAGTGTTCTTGCCTGGAGAATCCCAGGGATGGGGGAGCCTGCTGGGCTGCCGTCTATGGGGTCGCACAGAGTCGGACACGACTGAAGCGACTTAGCAGCAGCAGCAGTGTATATATGTCAAGGCTGCTCTCTCAATTCATCCCACCCTCTCCTTCCCCACCTCGTGTCCACAAGCCCATTCTCTACCTCTGACATGTTTGTTTTGAATGAATTAATTTTGAGGTCCTTATTAGATATATGAGTGGAGTTCCTGGGAAGGGAGTTGGATATGAGTTTGGAGCTCAACAAAGGTATTAAGGATAGAATACAAATTTAAGAAGTCCTAAAAACACAGATATGAACCGTGAACTCCCAGATGTTCAAGCTGGTTTTAGAAAAGGCAGAGGAACCGGAGATCAAAGTGCCAACATCTGTTGGATCATGGAAAAAGCAAGAGAGTTCCAGAAAACATCTATTTCTGCTTTATCGACTATGCCAAAGCCTTTGACTGTGTGGATCACAATAAACTGGAAAATTCTGAAAGAGATGGGACTACCAGACCATCTGACCTGCCTCTTGAGAAACCTATATGCAGGTCAGGAAGCAACAGTTAGAATTGGACATGGAACAACAGACTGGTTCCAAATAGCAAAAGGAGTACGTCAAGGCTGTATACTGTCACCCTGCTTATTTAACTTCTGTGCAGAGTACATCATGAGAAACGCTGGACTGGAAGAAACACAAGCTGGAATCAAGATTGCCAGGAGAAATATCAATCACCTTAGATATGCAGATGACACCACCCGTATGGCAGAAAGTGAAGAGGAGTTAAAAAGCTTCTTGATGAAAGTGAAAGAGGAGAGTGAAAAAGTTGGCTTAAAGCTCAACATTCAGAAAATGAAGATCATGGCATCTGGTCCCATCACTTCATGGGAAATAGATGGGGAAACAGTATCAGATTTTATTTTTTGGGGCTCCAAAATCACTGCAGATGGTGACTGCAGCCATGAAATTAAAAGATGCTTACTCCTTGGAAGAAAAGTTATGACCAACCTAGATGACATATTTAAAAGCAGACATTACTTTGCCAACAAAGGTCCGTCTAGTCAAGGCTATGGTTTTTCCAGTGGTCATGTAGGGATGTGAGAAGTTGGACTGTGAAGAAAGCTGAACACCAAAGAATTGATGCTTTTGAACTGTGGTGTTGAAAAAGACTCTTGAGAGTCCCTTGGACTGCAAGGAGATCCAACCAGTCCATTCTGAAGGAGATCAGCCCTGGGATTTCTTTGGAAGGAATGATGCTGAAGCTCAAACTCCAGTACTCTGGCCACCTCATGCGAAGAGTTGACTCATTGGAAAAGACTCTGATGCCGGGAGGGATTGGGGGCAGGAGGAGAAGGGGACGACAGAGGATGAGATGGCTGGATGGCATCACGGACTCGACGGACGTGAGTCTGAGTGAACTGTGGGAGTTGGTGATGGTCAGGGAGGCCTGGCATGCTGTGATTCATGTGGTTGTGAAGAGTCGGACACGACTGAGCGACTGAACTGAACTGAACTGAAAAACAGAGACAGACATTTTAAAACCAGAAAAACTGAATAAGATGACTCAGGGAGTGGCAGTGGATGAATATTGATAAAGAAGAAAAAAAGAGGGGTGAGGAATATGCATGCCTGGGAGTATCAAACATTTGGGAAGAAGAAAATGATCTGGCAAGAAGGTAATCGGTCTCAACAAGAGCAGTTTAGGTGGACCTATGGACACAATAATCTAATTGGAATGGATTGAAGAGATGATATACAATGAGGAAGTGGAAACTGCAAGTACAAACAACCTTTTAAAAGTCTACTATAAAGCATAGCAGAAAAAAATGGGCTCTTACTCCCATGAAAGCAGAGGGGGATATGAGATCTAGGGTGATAGTATTTTTAGAAGGGGAAGTAGTACAGTATGTTTGGAAGTGGTGGTGGTGTAGTCGCTAAATTGTGTCCGACTCTTGTGACTCCTGGACCCGCCAGGCTCCTCTGTCCATGAGACTTCCCAGGCAGGAATACTGGAGTGCATTGCCATTTCCTTCTCCAGGGCATCTTCCTGACAAGGATCGAACCTGTGTCTCCTGCACTGCAGGTGGATTCTTTGCCGCGGAGCCACCAGGGAAGTACTGATTGGAATAATCTGATAGAGAGACTGAGGATGCAGGAAATGGAGGGGATAATCACAGGACACAAAGCTTGACTGTGTCAGAATGGGTGGGCTTCAGGACACTAGTGGAGGGGCTTGCCTTAGTTAAGAGCAGGGCTACCTAACCCTTTTCAAAAGAGAGAGTTTATATGAGTACAGATGAAGGCAGGTTGATCCATATAGTGTGGGTAAGATGAGTTTCTCTTGTGAGAGCTTGTATTTATCAATAAAATCAGAGTTTGAAGTGAGGAGCAGGGAAACGTGGGAGATGTAGGAGAGAGGAGAGGAGGCGCTATCATCTTGATGAACTGACTTGGGGATGTGCTGCAGCTGCCAGTCTGTTTCTGGTGATTCTGATTTCCAACCATGCGTCTTTCATTTCTTGCTGTTCCAAATTTATTTATTTTGAAATGACAGTATTACTTTGGCCTTCATTGGCTTAGGTAGCAGACATTTTCTTTTTCTTGCTACTTCTGGTAATGCTTTTAAAGGAGTTTTTATTCTTTCTTTTGCACAAACTGTTTTGTCAAGTATTTGGGGAGAAAGATTTTGTGATCTGCCTTCACTCCCCCATCTTTATCTGAAAGTCTAGAACGTTTTTAAGTAGACTGCACTTTATGTTTTTTCAACTAACCCTATATATAGTAACGTGACATAAGAAATCATAGTAATATTACATATTGTATTATTATAATAGCCACTGTTTACTGAATGCCTGTGTGCCGTGTACTATACTGGGCATTTACATACATGATTTCTAAACCATAACAAACCCTACAAGGTAGGTATTGTCGCCAGTTATTTCCACAAGAAACCTTTTTTACTGATGGTGTCAGATCACAGAATCTTACTTGAAACTCATAGCTAGCCAATATAAACAAGGTAAGAACCAATTTTTCTCCCTTTGTGTCTGTAAAAAATTAGCACTTAAGAGGCTGTTCTTTTTGAAGTACAAAATAACACTTTGCAAAAGCGCACCACACAAACTAAGGGAGATTTTATGGACAGCTTTTTGACACAAGACTATATCATTAATCTCTTGGTGGGAGAGTTGCTAACTGACAGATTCAAGGAACTTGGTAAATTAATTGAGGTGTCCCTTCTCTATCCATATCATCAGCAAACATACTGAGAGCCTAACTAGTAAATTATACTAAACCACTATAATTTTACAAGTTATAGGATATGTATCACTGTTTGTTTTGGAAACTCCATTATTTGGATTTAAGTAATATCAAACTTTTCTTCTGGCAACAATATTTATACTCATGTGATGATACTGAAAACATATCACTGGGACATAAACACATATCTATGCCAAGTAATAGGTTTCTTTTTCTGATTATAAAAGTAGTACAAGTAAAGAAAAATTTGAAATTATGTTTAAAGAAAAAATATTTTTTTATTTTAGGAAAATATAGATAAAATAACCAATAATTCCTTTATTTAAAAGTAACTGACTTACAGTTGACATATTTCCATGAAGTTTTTTAAGCATATGAAGTTTAAACTGTTTTCCTCAGTCACTGACTTTTTTCATAACAATTTATCAGAAATGCTTCCTCAAGTCATTTAGAACTCTTTAAAAACATTTTCAATGGCTGCATAAAGATCCTTGTGTGGAGTAGGGTTTCCTTAGGTGGTCACTTACACTATTTTCCTTTCTTATAAATAATGCTGCTGTGAACTTTTTATGCATAAATATATTTTAGCATTTCAGATTATATCCTAAATTAGAATCAATTCTTAGAAACAGACTACATGGCCAACATTTTTAGGTTTCTTCATCTATAAAAATTTTGCTGTTAAAATCTCTTAATTCTCTACATACATGTAATTGAAAATAAGCCTGAGGGAAAAATGTATGAGGCTTACCTTTTAAAATTGAGATTAATATTTAAATTTAGGCTCAGTGTTTTTATTTTGCTTTGTTTTTAATATCTTACCTTTAAGGAAAAATCCACTCTTCCAAATATTATTTACTTCTTTTCATCAGGTTTAAAATTTACACTTAATTTGAGATAGGAGTTTAAATGTTTACTTTTTTCAGCCTAATGCTTCTATTTTTCAAGGTATTACCATTTCTTTTTTCCTATTTCCAAATATGCTCTCCCAACAGTGTTGCCTCCCGACTCATCAGTTTAGTCTCACATTTGACATTGACATTGACAAGTTGCTCGGTCATGTCCGACTCTTTGCGATCCTATGGACTGTAGCCTACCAGGCTCCTCTGTCCATGGGATTTTCCAAGCAAGAGTACTGGAGTGGGTTGCCATTTCCTTCTCCAGGGAATCCTCCTGACCCAGGGATTGAACCCGGGTCTCCTGCATGTACACCACTAATCTCACATGTACACCACTAATTCATGGTGTAAGTGTACACATGCATGTGTGGATACAAACCTAAATAAAATTACAGATCATGGTCATTCTCAAATCTGGCAAATTTGGCACAAGAGTTTAAGAGTACCAAAATTAATATTATAAATCAGTTCAAAGGTATTAGACTGAAATGCAGAGCTATGAATGGGGCTGCCGCTACTGCTGCTAAGTCACTTCACTCGTGTCCAACTCTGTGCGACCCCAAAGACAGCACCCCACCAGGCTCTGCCATCCCTGGGATTCTCCAGGCAAGAACACTGGAGTGGGTTGCCATTTCCTTCTCCAATGCATGAAAGTGAAAAGTGAAAGTGAAGTCGCTCAGTCGTGTCCGACTCTTAGCGACCCCATGGACTGCAGCCTACCAGGCTCCTCCGTCCATGGGATTTTCCAGGCAAGAGTACTGGAGTGGGGTGCCATTGCCTTCTTTCACCCAATTCTAAAATTAATTTACAGTGATGAAGGAATCACAAAATTTGGAAAAACCTCCAGAAGAAATCAAAGTAAATAAGGAGTACTGCTTTTTAGTACTACCATTTATTAATTCACTCAACTAATTAAAGATGTTCAATACTTACTGAACATCTTTTATATGTCAAACAGTTGCTAGGAGGGAGCAAAAAGATACAGGCCTGCCTTCCTGGAAAATATATCCTAGTGGAAGAGACAGGCAAAGGCAAATGAACAAATAAATAAATGTCATAAGTTGTAATCTAGTCGCTTCTGTTAGTATTACTCCTGTGAGACAAAGAAGTGATCTGAGTTCTACCCCCCAAAATTTTTAGAGCGGTACTAAGTTAAAAAATTGAAGATTTAGAATTATTAAGAAATGGATCTCTACAGATATTTTTTGACTCTTATTTATGACTCATCTTATTTAAAATATTTTAGATATTTTATGACTCACTCCCTCGTACCCTGCACACTCCCTTGCCAAAAGTACCTAGCCTGACCCTACCTCAGCTGTAGCATATTACAGTAGAAGGTGTGTGTACATGCTCAGTCACTCAGTTGTGTCTGACTCTTTGTGACCCCATGGACTGTAGCCTGCAAGGTTCCTCTGTCCAAGGAATTTTCTAGGCAAGAATACTGGAGTGGGCTGCCATTTCCTTCTTCAGGGCAATCTTCCCAACGCAGGGATCAAACCCACATCTCCTGGATTGGTAGGTGGATTCTTTACCACTGAGCCACCTTTAAAATGTGCCAAATTTGGGGAGCAAGGAAACCCAGGTTTTAGTAAGTAGCAGTGCTGATACTGAGATCTTTGGTAAGATGTTTAATTTTCTGGTGTCAGTCTGGTGTCTGTCTCCTTTGCAAAATGATGAATTTTGACTAAATGATGGCTAAAATCCCTTTTGGCTTTAAAATTCATTGTCTATGCATCTGTCCTTAAAACCTTTCTTCCATTATGCTCCTATTTATACTGGGGGTGGAGAGGAAATGCATGAAGAATACAGAGGTTGGAAAGAGTAAGATTGATTCCTGTTTGATAGCAATAAAGAATCTATCATTTATAATGGTCATTTCCCCATGTTATTTAATTTTTTGAAAACATATTTTTAACATCTGCATGGCATTCCGACATATGGATATACCAAAATTTATGTATGCCTTCGTTTTAAACATTGTTTTCCTAATTTCTGCAATTATCTAAAGATATTTAAAATCCATTCTTGACTGGTACTCAAAAGAGTATGGCAGGCTCTCACTCTGTCTTGTTCCTTTTGCAGAAAAAAAAGTTTTTGTGATTCCTTCTCATCTACTCCAGCCTATACATGGCTTTCTCGTAACATAAAAACTCTACTTTAGACAACGATCTACAGCCTGTCCTTTCTCCTTTCTAAAACAGAATCATCCCTGAGTGAAGGCCCTATTTCTGCAGCTCTTCCAAAGCAAAACAATGTGAATTAAAGCCAATTCTGTGCCTGCATCAAGTCTGGATAATGTATATTTTTAGTTTTAACCAAAGCTGAGATCCATGAGATTAAAATCCCTACCAGCAGACATACAGGTAAAGATTCATTTTTGTCAGCTGTAACAAAAACATGATTTAGCACTAAGCCACATATGACTTAGTTAACTCTGGCAGAAGTTAACTGTGACTTGGGTGATTTGGCCATGATCCTAAACTTGTTAAAGCATTAATTGTTATTATGTTGAAACATTAGAACGTAAGTATACAATTAGGCGAAGTAAAACTTAAATTTTTATCTGCTAAATTCAGCAAACAACTGCACAATCTGCTATTTAGGGGTGTGTTTTTTGGTAATATGGTATATATTATTTCAATACATGTCAAATTCTGCACTGCTCTGATACTTCACCCAAAAAGTAAAGGAATCAGAGAGGTGACAAAGTGCTTTATAATTACTCTAAAAAATATCCTGAGTGAGTTAAAAATCTTTCCAATTTAGTAGTTTTTGTTTGAGAGAAGAGTAGAACCTCTGTTGTACCTCATGGATTGTGAATTGCCACAAGCTAAACATCTTTTTTTTAACTTCAAGTTACTTTTAAGCACCTGTATAGTATCAATTTGGAATCTGAAAGAATACTCACATTAACAATTACTTCTACAAATAGCTATGGATATTATAGTTATAGATAGTAGAATTTTAGTGAAGGGATCTTTGGGGTCATATAATCCAACTCTCATCTTTCAGATAAGGAAAATGAAGCCTAGAAAAGTTTTTATAACTCATAACAGTAAGCTTGGCGAGCAGAGGGGAAGAAGGCTCCTAACACACTCTTCTGGCCTAATGCATGCCGGAGGGTAACAGGTTATAAGAAAAGTCTGTAGTTAGCTACAGTTGAACAACTCTAAGAAAAAGACCTGCTTTGGTTCCTAAATACACATTTTCCCCTTAAGATTCTTACTAGATGATCCATTCCACCTTAATTTATTACCACAAACACAAAAGGGAAATGTCTTTACACAAATTAATGCGTCTACAAAATAAAACCCAAAAGAGAAGCTGGAGTTAGTTTGGCAGAGCTACAGTGTTGCACAATGTCTGGGAAGGACGTTTATACATATCCGTATGTATACATACTGTAGCCTCTTAACTGTGCTTCAGGAAATGGCACTGACATACACCGTGGGTGTAAATGTTGCCCGCAGGAGTTGTACATCACACATGGACACTGCAAATATAAGTTTTGTATACTGAATTAATTAAGGAAGGCTAATTGCCAAAACAGATCAACACCAAAATATATTATGGCTCAAGGACATTTAAACAAGCACTACAGTAATTACTTTTCAAGGTCTTTCCATACTGTCTTTCAGAATCAAAGTTCCAAGATCACCCTAAGGGTCTTTTCTCTTTCAGCCTGTAGGAAAGTGAGTTTTTT
The DNA here is from genome assembly GCF_016772045.2 of Ovis aries. Classification (NCBI taxonomy): domain Eukaryota; kingdom Metazoa; phylum Chordata; class Mammalia; order Artiodactyla; family Bovidae; genus Ovis; species Ovis aries. The sequence goes on along the minus strand of NC_056063.1, from coordinate 19,882,955 downwards.
AGGGGAGAGGCTTCCCAGGTGACACCAGTGGTAAAGAATCTGCCTGCCAGTGCAGGAGATACAGGAGACATGGGTTCAATCCCTGGGTTGGGAAGATCCCCTGGAGTAGGAGGTGGCAACCCCTTCTAGTATTCTTGCCTGGAAAATTCCATGGACAAAAGGAACCTGGAAGGCTACAGTCCATGGTGTTGCAAAGAGCTGGACCATGACTAAGCACACGTGTGGGTGCGTGCGCACGTGCACACACACACACTCCAAGTAGTGCCTGTTAACTTCCATTCTCATTCTGTTGGCTGTAACTTAAGTCACATGTCCACAGCTAACTGCAAGGGAGGCTGGAGACAGACTTATGTGTATGGCCCAGAAGTGAGAGCATGGATTTTGATACCTAGTTAATAGTCACTGCCCACTTGGGTGCTCACTCTCTCCACATATATACATACACACACAGATTCTAAAGTCATTGCCAAAATTAAATTAACTCATATAATTATGTTTCAAATAGAATAAGTTAGTAGTAGAAGGCCTTTTACTTAAGAATTAGATTCATCTCTACCCTTTCTCTCCTTCAGTTCAGTCACTCAGTCGTGTCCAACTCTTTGCGACCCCATAGACTGCAGTACGCCAGGCCTCCTTGTCCATCACCAACTCTTGGAATTTACTCAAACTCATGTCCATTGAGTCAGTGATGCCATCCAACCATCTCATCCTCTGTCGTCCCTTTCTCCTCCTGCCTTCAATCTTTCCCAGCATCAGGGTCTTTTCCAATGAGTCAGTACTTCCCATCAGGTGGCCAAAGTATTGAAGTTTCAGCTTCAATATCAGTCCTTGCAATGAATATTCAGGACTGATTTCCTTTAGGATGGACTGGTTGGATCTCCTTGCAGTCCAGGGGACTTCAAGTCTTCTCCAACACCATAGTTCAAAAGCATCAATTCTTCGGCGCTCAGCTTTCTTCACAGCCCAACTCTCACATCCATATATGACTACTGGAAAGACCATAGCCTTGATGAGACGGACCTTTGTCAGCAAAGTAATGTCTCTGCTTTTTAATATGCTGTCTGGGTTGATCATAACTTCCAAGGAGCAAGCGTCTTTTAATTTCATGGCTACAGTCAAGTCTGTCACTGTTTCCTTTGTTTCCCCATCTGTTTGCCATGAAGTGATGGGACCAGATGCCATGATCTTAGTTTTCTGAATACTGAGTATTAAGCCAACTTTTTCACTCTCCTCTTTCACTTTCATCAAGAGGCTCTTCAGTTCTTCTTCACTTTCTGCCATAAGGGTGGTGTCATCTGCATATCTGAGGTTATTGATATTTCTCCCAGCAATCTTGATTCCAGCTTGTGCTTCATCCAGCCCAGTGTTTCTCATGATATACTCTGCATACAAGTTAAATAAGTAGGCTGACAGTATACAGCCTTAATGTACTCCTTTTCCTATTTGGAACCAGTCTGTTGTTCCATGTCCAGTTCTAACTGTTGGTTCCTGATCTGCATATAGATTTCTCAAGAGGCAGGTCCCAGGTCCCTCCTTCAGGCAGAACTAATTGTTAATTAATGTATAACAAGTCAACTGAAATCTCAAAATGAGGGAAAAAAGCAAATGTTTGCAAGAATTACCTTTTTTATACATCTATATGTATAAAGACATATATATGTATGAGATGTAGATTAGAAGGAGGTTAGCTTGGTTTCATTATCCCATCACCTACTCAAATTCAGGACTAAGACTTAAAACTGGGCTGTTTGTTTTAAAGGCACAAGGCCATCATGTTCCCTTTTAATTACAAATAAATGATGTCTGAAGAGATTCAGCTTTTTTTTACACAACATAGATAGTAATTCTATAAACAGTAAATTTAGTGGGGTTTTTTTTTTTTTTCAGTAAGTTGCCATTTTAATCCTCAAAACTGTTCCCAGTTACTTAGTTTTTCACAGAAGCACTGCCTGGCTGCACTTCTGAAATCATAAACAGGAAGTATGATATATAAATGTCAGTAAAACTAAAACTCAATCCTATGGTTTGATGTTTTTCTTCCTCTCATATTACCACATTAATGTCTGATTTTATGTATCTTGTACTTAGACCAATTACATGAAGGCAAACAGTAATTCATTACCTGATCAGTTTTCTTTGGCAACCTAACAGTTTTGGGGGGCATGGAAAAAAATACGTGGAATAACCTAAATGTTCATTTTCATGGAGGAGGGAATGGAAATGACCCAGAAACTGCTGTTGATTTTGGATTGTTAGAAACTGCTTTCATGCATAGGTTGTACATCTTTATTGTTGCCAGAAGACAGTGCAGATGGAGGAGGCCGGAGAGTGAATGATTCTTTAAATACTTGAAAACCCATTACAGAAAGCATTTTTACAGTTTGCACCATCTTATTCCGATCTTCAGTAACTCCTTGAATGTGTTTTCCTACATTAATTCTGTTGTGAGATAACTAAGGAGTTGTTTAAGTAGTGCAAAAATCCAGGATATTATCTCTGACTTCCCTATGAAGAAACTATGGTTCTTTCTACAGTTAGTATTTTCTATGTAACACTATTTCAGTGTCTCTGCTACCTGAACTTTTCTATGGAAATTCCAAGAAAAAGATTAAAATTGACCAGTCCAGTTTGTGTATTACCTTAAATATTTCTGGAGAAATGTTACCAACATATAAATGCTGCTGTAAGTCTAAAATGTTTTTCTTTAGGAAACCATTCCTGACCTTGTTCTTAAACTGAACACTGAAGGAATAAATTAACTCAAAGTCACACAATATATGAGGGGAAAAAAAAAAAAAAAACAGAATCTATGTATCTTAACTTCCTTTCAAGGCAAATCACACAGACCCAGAGAATATGTTTCACAAGGAGGTAGCCTGCCTATCTATTGAGGGTCTACCTTTCTGTAGCACACAAGGCAATACTGAACTGCACATATGGTATTTGACATTTGAGGCATTATCTTCTAGTTGAAAATAACATACATACATAGAATAGATACAGGAATATGTGAAAAGTAACATAATAAGAATACACTAATCAAGTACAAGCTACAAATAATTGCTATGAGGATGTGGAAAATGAAGTAACTTAAAACTAGATGGATAATGGACAGAAGTTTAGTGGAATCAGAAAATCTTATATAGATATTTTGAAAGTGCTGATGGGTTTGGATTCCCAGAGAGAAAAAAATAACCATTCATTTATTCATCAAATACCATATTTACTAAGTGCTTCCTATATGTTATATGCTAGGCACTGTTCAAGGCTCTAGAGATGCAACACTATACAAACCTACTGCAGAGCAGGACCAGGCAGGTCATCTCACAGACATGATGGGAATAGAGAACACAAATAAGAGAGTAGAGAGAAATTAAATACTGGTCTTAAATACTAAAGTAAAAAGTGTTAGTCATTCAGTCACATCTGACTCTTTGCAACTCCATGGATTATAGCTGGCCAGGCTCCTCTGTCCATGAAATTTTCCAGATAAGAATACTGGAATGGGTTGCCATGCCCTTCTCCAGGGGATCTCCCCAACCCAGGGATCAAACTCAGTCTCCAGCATTGCAGGCAGATTCTTTACCATCTGAGCCACCTATGTGCTTAAAGAAAGTGAAGTTGCCCAGTCGTGTCCGACTCTTTGTGATCTCATGGACTGTAGCCTACCAGGCTCCTCCGTCCATGGAATTTTCCAGGCAAGAGTACTGAAGTGGGTTGCCATTTTCTTCTCCAAGGGATCTTCCCGACCCAGGGGTCAAACCCAGGTCTCCCGCATTGCTGGCACACACTTTACCATCTGAGCCACCTGGGAAGCCCAAGTATTTATAAGCTTAAATACTAGAATGTTTCTAAATGGGAGAAAAATGTTTGGTGTGCCTTGAACTCCTTTTGTCATTACGGTCAGAACAAACTGCTTTCCCTTCTCAGTTGGTCAGCTCTCTTAGCTTCTTAGATATAACTTTATTACAACCAGAATAATACAAGTCAAATAACTACTACCTGCATAAAGATTCCCAGCTGAAGTGTGCAGAGAGCAAAAAGGGAAAGAATGGCTAGTGGGAAGTTCAATTTTATGGCTCCTTTTATCTTTCCAGTGGTTACTATCATATATTATCAGTCTCTTGCCAGAAACATCTCCCACTTGGTATCTGTCTGAGTTGTGACTCAATTCCTGAAGGTTCTGTTCTCCTCCTTTCGGGTAGAATCGCTGAAAGGAGACTCCATGTAAATTCCTTTTTGCTACTGATACTTAATAAGGTTTTTTTAATTCATCCAGCAATGCTTCTTTACACACTATTTACAGAAAGTATTCTGTGTTTTGGGTAAGCTAGTAGGGAAGAGGATAAGATGGGATGGGGGGCTAGGGAGACTACAAGAGGCTGCAATGCAAGTGTTAGTTGCTCAGTCGTGTCCAACTCTTTGTAACCCCATGGACTGCAGCCCACCAGGCTCCTCTGTCCATGAGATTTTCCAGGCAAGAATACTGGAGTGGGTTGCCATTTCCTTCTCCAGGGGATCTTCCCAACCCAGGGATTGAACCCAGGTCTCCTGCACTGCAGGCAGATCCTTTACCGACTGAGCTACAAGGGAAGCCACAATACAAGAGGCTACAAAATAAATGACAATCAAGAGCTTGGATTAAATGGGCAATTTTCAAAATGCAAAGGAACGTATTAAGTAGCAATACAGAGAAGTACTAGAAGAACTAACAAGTTTAGCAACTGTTTACTTATGGGAAGTAAATAAAGAAAGACATAACCTAAGATTACAAGTTTGAAGGTTCCAAAATTTGTGTTATCACCAACAATAGCCAAGAAATTTGGAAAAAATAGCTTGAAGGAAAAAAATGAAACTAATGTCAGATCTAAGCAGGATATCACTAGAAGACAGAGGACTCAAGCTTTCTTAATAACCTGTTGGGCCTGTTGATGTACATGTGAAAGCCATTATTATATAGAAAACAGATTGAAACCCTATGGGCTAAAAAGGGAACGCAATAGACAACATCAAACGGCTGTGTATAATGAGTTAGCAATTTCAAAAGAAGTAACCTGGCTTTGGAACTCTTTCCTCAGGTCAAAGATGCCCTTTACTAAACATTTTCTCCCTTTTAGCAGACCCCTTAGTGAGTGAGAATAATAAACTTAATGAATAAAATTAAAAGACTTTGTTTCCTTGGATTATCTGTAGATAGTAAGTAGGCAGGGCTAGGATTTAAGTCCAGATCTGTTTGATTCCAACGCTACTTTTCTTAACTAAAAATCTACTTTGCCTCCAAAAGTTACCTAAAAACAATACATAAACAAATAAATAAAAATTGGCTATCCTAGATCTTTTGCATTTCTATATGAATTAATTTTAGAATCAGCTTAACTTTTTTTTAAGCCTACTAGAATTCTGATTTGAATGTATTAAACCTTTAGATCAATTTGAGGAGAACAGACATATTAATATAAACCCATGAGGTAAACTGGAGGTAAATCTCTCCAGTTACTTAAGTCATCTTTCATTCTTCTTAGTGCTATTTGCCCTTTCCAGGTTTCAGGACTTTCATGCCTTTTTTCAGATTTACTCATAAGAGCTTATTTTTTATGCTACTGTAAATGCTGTATATTTTTTACATTTCCACTTTCAATTCTTTGGTGCTAGAATGCAGAAATATAAATGATTATTAGATATTGATTTTATATCCCACTGTCTTGCTAAACTCAAGTTATCCTAGCAGCTCTTCACCAGTTCCACCAAGAGGAAGAGATGCATGATTTATTGTTGTTTAGTTGCTCAGTCTGACTCGTTGTGACCCCATGGACTGCAGCCTGTCGGGCTCATCTGTCCATGGGATTTCCCAGGCAAGAATACTGGAGTGGGTTGCCATTCCCTTCTCCAGATCTTCCCAACTCAGGGATCAAACCTGCATCTCCTGCATTGCAGGCGGATTCTTTACCACTGAGCCACCTAGGAATCCTAGATAGATGATTATATCAGTTTTATTTCCTCTTTTCCAATCTGAATTTTTTTTTTTTTTCTTTCCTGATTGTACTGGTCAGAACTTCCAATACTGAATAAAAGTGGTAAGGGCAGAAGTCCTTGTTCCTCATTGTTCCTGATCTCAGGGAGAAAGCATGCCATCTTTCATCAGGAGATACAACGTTATTTTAGGTTTTGCGTAGATACATTTCATCTGACTGAAGAAAAATCCTTGCATTCCAAGTTTGCTGAGTTTTTTAAAATCAGGAATGAATACTGGGTTTTGTCACACGTTTTTTTCTGCATCTATTAAGATAATCAGTTTTTCTTTTTTAGTTTAAAATGATGAATTATACTCATTGATTTTTTAATGTTAAGACCAATCCTACGTTCTTGAGATAAACCCAATACTATCCTTCTTATATATGGTTGGATTTTATTTAATAAAATTTTGTTTAGGATTTTTCAATTTATGTTTATGAGGAAGACTGGCCTGAGTTTTCTTGTTATGTCTTCATAGTATTTGGGTATCAGGGTAATGCTGGCCTCCAAGAACAAGTTTGGAAGTATTCGCTCCTCTTCACTTTTCTTTAAGAGTTTATGTGTAACTGGAATTATTTTTCTTTTCCTAAATGTTTTGGAAGGATTTGTCAATGAAGCCCTATAGACCAGAAGTTTTCTTTGTAGGAATATATATATATAAAGTGAAAGTGAAGTCGCTCAGTCATGTCCGACTCTTTGCAACCCGTGGACTGTAGCCCACCAAACTCCTCCGTCCGTGGGATTCTCCAGGCGAGAATACTGGAGTGGGTTGCCATTTCCTTCTCCAGGGAAGACGGGAATTTATATATATAAATTATTTATTTATTTGGCTGCACCAGGTTCAGTAGTTGTGGTGTGGGCTTAGTTGCTCTGAGGCATGTGGGATCTTACTTCCCCAACTAGGGACAGGACCTCTGTCCCCTGCATTGCAAGGTAGATTCTTAACCACTGGACCACCAGGGAAGTTCCTATAGGAATATTTTAAACTAATAATTCAACAGAAAAATGACAATTCAGGTTATCTATTTCTTCTATTATATCTATTTCTTCTTGAGTAAGCTTGGTAATTTGTAAAATCTTTGAAGGACTTTGGCCATTTCATCTAAGCTGCTGTTGTTGTTTGCCTAAAGTTGTTCATAATATTCCCTTATCATCCTTTAAGTACCTGTAGAATTTGTAATGATGTCGCCTCTCTTATTCCTGATTACCAATCTTCCTGATATGTGTCTTATCTTTTTTTTTTTCCCCCTACCAGTCTGGCTAAAGGTTTATCAGTTTTACTGACCTCAACAAACCAAGCTTTCATCACACAGATATTCTCAATTGATTTTTGTTTTCCACTTCAGTGATTTCCACTTCAATCTAAATTATTTTTTGTTTTTTTTTTGTTTTTTTTTTTTTGCTTCTTTGTGTTTAATTTGCTCTTCTTAACTTGAGGTCATTGCTTTGAGGGTTTGGTGTTTTTTTTTTGGTATATTCTAATACAGGCATTTCATTTATTCAGAATTCAATAATGTATTTTTATTCTCCTTCAGTTCAAAACACTTTCTGATTTCATTTTTGAGTCCTTTAATCAATGGATATTTGTTTCAAAATATTAGGGATTTTCCAGTTAGCTTTCTGTTACTGATTTCCTATTTAATTCCTTTGTGGCCATAATATACTTTGCATGATTTGGATCCTTTAAAATATACTGGGACATATTTTATGACCTAAAACAGAGATCAGAAAGCTTTTTCTGTAAAGGATCAGGAAGTAAATATTCTAACCTTTGCAGGCCAAAAACTCTGTCAAAATTTTTTTCTGTTTTTCCAAGAAACCTTTCAAAATATGAAAACCATTCTTAGTTCACAGGGCAATATAAAACCAAGCTAGATTTGGCAGTAGGGCAATAGTTTGCTGACCCCTGGCCTAGAATATGCTCACTCTGGGTAAACGTTTCATGTATACTTGAAAGGGAAGGTGTATTCTGCTATTTTAAGTGGAATGTTCCAGGAAGTCAATTAGGTAATATTGCTGGATACTGTTATTTAAGTTTATTACATCCTTGTTAGGCTTCAACTTTTTCAAGCAATTATTAAAAGAGGCATACTGAAATCTCTGACTATAATCGTAGATTTTTCTTTTTCTCCTTGCAGTTCTATCAGTTTTTGCTTCATTTACTGTGAACCAACTGTTATTTAGGGCATAAACATTTAGGATTGTTATGTATTCCTGATTAACTGGCCCATTTATTATCATGAGATGACATTCATTATCTCATAATATTTTGAAATCTTAACACTTTGAAATCTTACTTCTTTCGCTATGTTAATCTAGCCACACCAGTTTTCTTTTGATTAATGTCAGCATCAGCATGGTATTTTCCATCCTTTCATTCTAACATTGTTGTGGTTTTGTATATAAAGTGTTTTGCTTTTATCCAATCTGATCATCTCTGCCTTTTACTGAGGATTTTTAGATCACTTACATTTAATGTGATTATTGATGTGCTTAGATATAAGTCTATCATCTTGCTGTTTTCTGTTTGTTCTATTTATCCTATGTTCCATTTGTTTATTGTTCCTTTTTTCCTTTTTCTGCCTTTTTTCAGATTAAATTTTTTACGGTTCCATTTTTTCTCGTTTGTTGGCTTACTATCTAAGATTGTTTTATTATTCTACTGGTTGTTTAAGGATTTATATATAACTTATCAGTCTACTTCCAAGTGATATTACACTATTATATGTACAGCAAATATCATACTTTTTTTTTTTCCCTTCCTGGACTTTGTACTATTATTTTCATATATTTTACTTGTGCATGTTGTAACCCCCATAATATTTTTTTTAAACAGTTGATTATCTTAAAAGAGAAGTAAATAGAAAAAAAATCTTACATAGTTACCTTTTCCAGTGCTTATCATCCCTTTGTGTAAATCCGTATTTCCACCTGGTATCATTTCCCTTCTGTCTGAAGGACTTCTTTAACATTTCTTGTAGTGTAGTCTGTTGAAATTTCGCTCTGAATTTTCAGTTTCTGTAACACTCAGTTTCAATGTGGGTAAACATTAATTAATCAATTCCCTGCCATATACTATATAAATAGCCTTGGCTAAACTGTAGAAGAACTGAAAACGAACGTATTGTACAACCATGAAATAGCCTAGAACCTTGCCTGTACAAGTCCAGCTTTGGGCAATGGGAACTTTAAGCATTCCAGGGTTTTAAAAGCTGAATAAACTTGGATCATTTTCTAAAATATCAATTTTACTCAGAGATTTTGAAAAAAATTATAAGCATTATATTTATATTAACCATAGGACTATTATGGTATATAATGCACTTTCATTTTAAATTTAAGACAAAGTGCAAAACTAAAGAAAATTCTATCTTGGGACCCAGATTTGGGGGCAGTTATTCACTCTTCTCTGCTATTAACCGAACTTTTGTGGAAAAGTCTGAAAAGCAGTGACTTTGATGATTATTCATGATTTTTTAAAACCTTTCCTAAAATTGGATGCTGTCAACAAATGCAGGTTATTCATATTTTTATTTAATTTCAATATGTATTTCTAAATTGACCACTATATCCTGTCATTCAGCTCATAAATCATTTCTTATTGTACTCATAAAAAGTATACTTGATTCCAAGTTTTTAAAACACCCATCACTATTCCCGTGAAGGAGGACTTTTACTTACCAGTTCTCACTTTGGCTGGTCAGTGTGCCTGCATCAATCAGAACCTGCAACATTGCCCAATTTTCTGATTCCAGTCCAGGATAGAGTAAGAATGCACATAAACAAGCCTGTTAGAAATAGGCCTAAAATAAAGATAGAAAAAGTGTTAGTCGCTCAGTCACATCTGACTCTTTGCAACCCCATGGACTGTAGCCCACCAGGCTCCTTAGTACATGACATTCTCCAGGCAAGAATGCTGGAGTGGATAGTCATTCCCATCTCCAGGGGATCTACCCAACTCAGGGATCGAACCCTGGGCTCCTGTATTGCAGGCAGATTCTTTACCATCTGAGCCACCAGGGAAGCCCCAAAATAAAAAGGGTCATTATGAAGACCTACCAGAAAATCCAATTCTAAGATTGCATCCTAAGGAAATAAGTCAAAAATTTAATTATTTTATTGTTCCTTTTACCAGGAGAGAAAAATCAGCAGGAATCAATAAAAAGACTCCCAAATAAGAAACTGCTTATTTTACAACCTAATATTCTATAATAGAATACTTATTCAGTCATTAAAGTATATTATAGTTGAATACCTTTTGCTCAGAAATACATATGAACAAAAACAGGTGTAAAAATATATTCACTCCATTTACTCCCTTAACACCTGCTTTCTTACCTTATTTTAACCTCAATTCTCAACTATTCCATTTTCCTTCAAACCACAATCTTTCACGTCATTTCCTATCCAGCCTAGATTCCCGGGTTCATCAATTTCTCCTGCTTATAACCTTGCTCCCTCTCCCATTCCTTATAGCATGTATTATACTTTTACTTAAACTCACCTATGTATTTATCTTTTATGTTTCCTTTATCAGAAAAAAAAATCAAAATGAATCTCCATTTCAGTCCCACAATTTAAGTCACACATGTAACCATCTTTGCCTCCTCTCTAATCTCAGAGGAAGAAGTATTCTTCCTTTTCTTTTCCAGCTCAGTTCCTCTACTTACACCTTTGATCCCGTATCAGTATTGAATAAGAGATCCTCATCTCTTAAGGCTTTACCTTTATCCCTCCTATTTTTTTTTAATCCCTTCTCTTTTTAATCTCTCCTCTCTGCCCTCTCTTCCTCACAGTTTATAAATAGGTTAAACTCTCTTCACTGTAGAATCTCCTCCTCTATCTTTTAACTTCCTCCCTACAACTATCATTCTTCAATTGTATTTTGAATAAAAGATGAAAGGTTTTGGAAATTCCCTGGCAGTCCAGTGGTTAAGACTCAGTGCTTTCACTGCTGGGTCCCTGGGTTTGATCGCTGCTCAGGGAACTAAGATTCCTCAAGCTGCATGGCGTGACCAAAAAAAGAGAGAGCGAGCTGAGGAGACTTGGAATAATATAAATTTAATATAACTTCTCTCAATTTTAATATACTTTTCAACTCAACACAAACAGAATTCTGCTACCATCAGTACACTGAATGTGCACTGCAAACATTCTGGCAAACAGTACTAATAACAAAATTGCCGTCATGTTTTTCAATTTATTCCAGTCGTGTTTACTGTCTGACCCTCCTGACTTCTTTCCTTCTGAATCTTCTCTCCCATCGGCTTCTCAAGCACAGCTCAGTTGGTGCTCCCTTCCCTTCCTCTGCTATTTCTTATCAGTTCTTTATCTTCCTCCTCTTAATTTGCCCATTTACTAATGCTCTCATTTCCTCTCCATATATTCCATCTCTATGAGCAATGGTATCCCCTGATTTTAACTATCACCTATTTAATGATATCTGCCTTCAGCCCAGGCCTTTCTCCTCAGCCTCAGACACATAGATGCCAAGCTCCCTAGTGAACATCTCTACATGGATACCCCACTGGCACTTAATCTTCCACATTCAGTATGTCTTCACTGAGTTTCTTATCTCCCTCCTCTTTCCTAGTTTTCCATTTCACACTTTTACATATACACACGTACGTAGAAGCCCCATTCCTCCTCCATTTGTCTCTATTCCAGTAAAGCTGTACCGTACAACCAAGCTGGGGACCAGGGAGTCATTCAAGACTCTTATCTCTATTCCAGGCATAATATCCTAGCACAAAATCTCATTGTTTCCCTCCATGGCTATAAAACTACAGAAAAATACTTCCATTTATTTAAAAAATACAATAAAATCACATTTTCTAACACTCCTTCTAGTATTTACACTATGGAACAACAATCATGTTATCTTACTAGCAAACCATGAAGCTTTTATGTTGTTATTTAGTCACTAAGCCATATCCTTATCCTGGTGGGCTGCGGTCTATGGGGTCACACAGAGTTGGATACGACTGAAGCGACTTAGCAGCAGTAGCAGCAGCAAGCCATATCCAACTCACTGCGATTCCATGGACTATAGCCCACCAGGCTCCTCTGTCCATGGGATTTCCCAGGCAAGAACACTGGAGTAGGTTGCCATTTCCTTCTCCAGGGGATATTCCCAACCCAGGAATCAAACCCAGGTCTCCTACATTGGCAGGCAGATTCTTAACCACTGAGTCATGAGGGAAGCCCTATCAACGTTTATATAGAAACACATATAGCTGGCACTACTTCCAGAAAGCCTTGTTAATACCCCTGTACCTAATGGTAGTTAGCACACAGCAGTTATTGCTTAACTCTCTGTTCATTTTTGAATAAAGTAAATGTGACATATTTGAAATTATCTATAGTAATGATTAACCTGCATTTTACACAGGTTGATAAATGACAGGACTCATATACTATTTTATAATTAGGGAGGAAATGTTCAAAAGTAAGTTCACAGATCCAGTTTTAAGGGCAAATAAAAGTTATACATAAATTATCTTTACATCAAGTAATTTAGAAGAAGCTTTGAACTTTATTATAATTAACAACTAAAGCAAAGAAGAACTAAAGAGTCTCTTGATGAAAGTCAAAGAGCAAAGTGAAAAAGCAGGCTTAAAACTCAACATTCAGAAAACTAAGATTATGGCATGCAGTCCCATCACTTCATGGCAAACAGATGGAGAAACACTGGAAACAGTGACAGACTTTATTTTGGGGGGGCTCCAAAATCACTGCAGATGGTAACTGCAGCCATGAAATTACAAGACACTTGCTCCTTGGAAGAAAGGCTATGACCAACCTAGACAGCATATTGAAAGGAGAGACATTACTTTGCCACAAAGGTCCATCTAATCAAAGCTATGATTTTTCCATTAGTCATGTATGGATGTGAGAGTTGGACTAAAAAGAAAGCTGAGCGCCAAAGAATTGATGCTTTTGAACTGTGGTGTTGGAGAAGACTATTGAGAGTCCCTTGGACTGCAGGGAGATCCAACCAGTTCATCCTAAAGGAAATCAGTCCTGAATATTCATTGGAAGGACTGATGCTGAAGCTGAAGCTCCAATTCTTTGCCACCTGATGTGAAGAACTGGCTCATTGGAAAAGACCCTGATGCTGGGAAAGATTGAAGGCAGGAGAAGGGGACGATAGTGGGTGAGACGGTTGGATGGCATCACTGACGTGATGGACATGAATTTGAGCAAGCTCTGGGAGTTGGTGATGGACAGGGAAGCCCGGTGTGCTGTAGTCCATGGGGTCACAAAGAGTCAGACACAAGTGAGTGACTGAACTGAAACTGATGTGTGCTAACATTTTTCACATCTAAGGATTAAACTTTAGGAATCTCAATTTTATATAACAGGAAAGGAGACTGAGTATAAGCAGAGATAGATGAAAGGACCATTAGATTTAGCTGCATGCTATAAGAATTTCTTGTCAGGAAAAGGTTTCCTATCTACTATACTCTATCAGTGGTTTCGCAGTTTATTAGAAGTACTGCAGTTAAGTCACACCAGTTTTGGGTTGTTTAGCCAACAGCATAAACATCTAATTGTAAAAACCCCGTGTTTATAAAAATACATCTTCCAAAAAGGGAAAAAAGTTCTTTGGTTAAGTATATGTGTACTACTTCTCTACATGGAACACTGACATGAATTTAATCTTCTGTTTCACTTCAAACATTATTTTTGTTTAAGGGTTTCTTTAAAATTAGCTATGAGGTCTGTATATACCATCCAAGTTCACTGGGTCAAAAGTTAACAGTATGGGGTCATCAAGTAAATTAAATGTTAACAGCAAAAATTAAAGGACTTAAATTAAAAACATAGGGCCTAATCCTATGATGAAGAAAAGTAAGGAAAAAGTGTTCCCATAAGAGCTATAAACTGTTCACCTATTTAAAATAAATTACTTCTTCAGAGCTGCCTTAAAAAGTTAATTTGTTTAAAACACGTAAGCATTTCTTTGCCAAAAGAGAACGTGAGGTATTTTATTCTCCTTATTTCCCTATATATTTCTTCTATAAGAAATAATTTTTTACATATTAATAATAGAAATGTAGCATGAAGCCAAACTGGTCACATGGCCTCAGTCATATCTCCTAGAGCCCAGAGAGTTCCAATTTGACTTCTATTTACTAGAAATGAGTAAGCAATGAATGTCAATAGATTCTTGTCCTCCTTAACTTCTAGAAAAAGGTTCTTCCCAAGTCAAGCAAGCCTCTGAGAAAGCCATTAAATGTTTTTTACTCATCGTAAAGTTTACTTATCGTGTACTCAGTCGTGTCTGAGTCTTTGCGACCCCATGGACTGTAGCCCACCAGGTTCCTCTGTCCGTGGGATTTTCCAGACAAAAATACTGAAGTGGGTTGCTGTTGCCTCCTCCAGAGTATCTTCCTGACCCAGGGATCGAACCCACATCTCCTGTGTCTCATGCAGTTTCTTTACCACTTCACTCAATGTGAAGTTTATTTATTAAATCCCTTCAATTTTCCTTTGACACAGAGTCAAGAATATACCCATTTTTATTATTTACCAGTCCTTTATATTATTTAAATTGTTCCTCAAATACACACATTTTAATGGCTAGACAAAAAGCTAGCTGACCCCTGTGTATTTCAGGCCACATATGGTACCTGATCTACCATTTGGGGTATCACTTTTTGAGATGGGCTCTGTTAAACTGGAGAATAACCAGAAAAGGGAACCAAGAGTATGAAGTGTTTAAAATCATCAGCCACTAAAGAAACTAAGGATATTTGGAGAGTAGAGGTTCAGTTGTTCTCATGGTTGAAAATACTAATGTTCATACTTAAGGGGTTATCACATATAGATGGGAATGAATTTGTTCTCAGCAGCTCCAGGGGGCAATTACAAATAGGTGTGAAGTGGTGAGTGAAGTCGCTCAGTTGTGTCCGACTCTTTGTGACCCCGCAGACTGTAGCCCACCAGGCTCCTCCATCCATGGGATTCTCCAGGCAAGAATACTGGAGTGCGTTGCCATTTCCTTCTCCAGGGGATTTTCCCGACCCAGGGATCAAACCCAGGTCTCCTGCTATGCAGACAGACGCTTTAACCTCTGAGCCACCAGGGAAGCCCTTAGAATCATAGACTTATATTAGTTAAAGCACAAAATAGGTGTACTTTAACTAATAGAAGTCTATGATTCCAAACATGAATAGGCTAACTTTACTAAGAAAATTTAAATTATTTTAGAACAATATTTCAGAACACTATATTTAATATATCTGAGGTCAACACTTTCACACTAATTATTTAGAAGTTAGATAGTTGAAACAAATGGGTTTATCCAAGTATCCTTATTGTAATGGGTTGGGAGCAGGATAATTCATACTTCTTTAGTAAATATTACCATTAATAACTGTCAGGCAGTTCAGTCGCTGAGTCGTTTCCGACCCTTTGTGACCCCATGAATCACAGCACGCCAGGCCTCCCTGTCCATCACCAACTCCCGGAGTTCACTCAAACTCATGTCCATTGCATTGGTGATGCCATCTAGCCATCTCATCCTCTGTCGTCCCCTTCTCCCCCTGCCCCCAATCCCTCCCAGCATGAGGGTCTTTTCCAATGAGTCAACTCTTCACATGAGGTAGCCAAAGTATTGGAGTTTCAGCTTTAGCATCAGTCCTTCCAAAGAAATCCCAGGACTGATCTCCTTTAGAATGAACTGGTTGGATCTCCTTGCAGTCCAAGGGACTCTCAAGAGTCTTCTCCAACACCACAGTTCAAAAGCATCAATTCTTTGGCGCTCAGCTTTCTTCACAGTCCAACTCTCACGTCCATACATGACCACTGGAAAAACCATAGCTTTGACTAGATGGACCTTTGTTGACAAAGTAATGTCTCTGCTTTTAAATATGCTATCTAGGTTGGTCATAACTTTTCTTCCAAGGAGTAAGCGTCTTTTAGTTTCACAGCTGCAGCCACCATCTGCAGTGATTTTGGAGCCCAAAAACAAAGTCTGATACTCTTTCCACTGTTTCCCCATCTATTTCCCATGAAGTGATGGGACCAGATGCCATGATCTTCATTTTCTGAATGTTGAGCTTTAAGCCAACTTTTTCACTCTCCTCTTTCACTTTCATCAAGAAGCTTTTTAGTTCCTCTTCACTTTCTGCCATAAGGGTGGTGTCATCTGCATATCTGAGGTTATTGAGCTTTCTCCCAGCAATCTTGATTCCAGCTTGTGCTTCTTCCAGCCCAGCGTTTCTCATGATGTACTCTGCATAAAAGTTAAATAAGCAGGGTGACAATATACAGCCTTGACGTACTCCTTTTCCTATTTGGAACCAGTCTGTTATTCCATGTTCAGTTCTAACTGTTGCTTCCTGACCTGCATATAGATTTCTCAAGACGCAGGTCAGGTGGTCTGTATTCCCATCTCTTTCAGAATTTCCCAGTGTATTGTGATCCACACAGTCAAAGGCTTTGCCATAGTCAATAAAGCAGAAATATATGTTTTTCTGGAACTCTCTTGCTTTTCCATGATCCAGTGGATGTTGGCAATTTGATCTCTGGCTCCTCTGCCTTTTCTAAAACCAGTTTGAACATCTGGGAGTTCATGGTACACGTATTACTGAAGCCTGGCTTGGAGAATTTTGAGTAGTACTTTACTAGCGTGTGAGATGAGTGCAATTGTGCAGTAGTTTGAGCATTCTTTGGCATTGCCTTTCTTTGGGATTGGAATGAAAACTGACCTTTTCCAGTCCTGTGGCCACTGCTGAGTTTCCCAAATTTGCTGGCATATTGAGTGCAGCACTTTCACAGCATCATCTTTCAGGATTTGAAATAGCTCCACTGGGATTCCATCATCTCCACTAGCTTTGTTCGTAGTGATGCTTTCTAGGGCCCACTTGACTTCATATTCCAGAATGTCTGGCTCTAGGTGAGTGATCACACCATCGTGATTATCTGGGTCATGAAGATCTTTTTTGTAGTTCTTCTGTGTATTCTTGCCACCTCTTCTTAATATCTTCTGCTTCTGTTGGGTCCATACCATTTCTGTCCTTTATTGAGCCCATCTTTGCATGAAATGTTCCCTTGGTATCTCTAATTTTCTTGAATGAATTTTAATTCAGTCCTACAATCTGTGGCCAAGAATACAGAAACAAAACAATTTCTCATGTAGGGAAAAATCCTAACAGAATCAGAGTTGAAAATATGTATGCATCTATCCTAAGCCACTTTCAGAAACTAGGGTTCAAAACCATGCAAAGCAAATTTCCCCAAACAGAAGTTTATCTCTTGATCCATGTGTAAATTTTCTCCCATATAAATAACATGGATATACTCTAAAAAGAAACTACTCTAAAAGTAGTTTCTTTCTTTTTTTTTTTTGTCTTTGATGACTTTTAAAGGGTCCTCCCAAAATATTTATGTATAATAAAGTACTTATAAACTGATACCTAATTAACTAAAGCATATACTTAGGAACCATTTAAGTACCTTCTGAGGAGGACTGTATCATTATTTTATCAATTTGGTTACAGGGAAAGTCTATCAAAGTTACTTCACAGAACAAAAATATTATCCATATCTGAAATAAAAGACACACTTGCATTTTAAAAACGGAATGTAAATGGGTGAATATGTGGGAAGAACTCATCACATTACCAACAAATTTCAGTGAATGTTGTACAAGTTTATGACTGGAGAACTAGATGCTGTATCTAATGAAACAGTTGTTGTCCATCTTGAGGTCTGGCAGTTCTCAGACCTAAAAAAAGATAAACAGTACTTTCAATGAATTCGTTAAACAAAAAAGTATAGAAAATTACCTAGATTTGGTATTTTTACCAATATATACAATATTTTTATCAATATATGTGTATATACAAATATATATACACTCATCTGATTAGAGGCTCAATTTAAAATTTCCAGGTAAATATTAAATTTGAAAAATTAAAAGCTCATAGTAGAAACTAAATAGTCATGGATAGATATATGACACAGATAAGAAACACTTTCAAAGCAGCCATTATTGTTAAGCCTTATTCTTTTTTTATGAACTTTTTATTTTGTATTGAAGTATAACCAGTTAACAATACTGTGACAGTCTTAAGTCAACAGTGAAGGGACTCAGCCATACAGATACATGTATCCATTCTCCCCCACCGCCCCCCATCCAGGCTGCCACATAACATTGAGCCAGGTTCCACATGCTATACAATAAACCTTATTCTTTTTGCCTTATTATAATTCTTCTAGTTTACTAGTTATAATATTCCTAACATTTTTTAGGGAAAAAATCCTAACCATAGCTATTTTTAGCACAATGTTTTAAATATATGATAATCATCAAGTACAAAACAGTCTTAAAACAGAACACTTTGTCCGTAAGAGATACTCAAAAAACATCAATTTATTTCAATTAGAAAACAGCCTTTAGGATGGGCATGTGCACACTACTATATTTAAAATGGATAACCAACGATGACCCACTGTATAGCACAGGGAACTCTGCTCAACTCTGCTGTGTTTATGGCAGCCTAGATGGGAGGGGAGTTTGGGGAAGGATGGATCGTGTATGGCTGAGTCCCTTCAGCACTGTTAATTGGCTATACCCCAATACAAAATAAAAGGTTAAAAACTAAATTTTAAAAAACAGCTTTTACAATCAATATAGAACAAATATTTAATATTTTATATTCTTACCATTTTAACTCACAGATTATAAGGACACACAGAACATAAGAGAGTAAAAAAAGGGTAATTCTCAAATTTGTTCAAGTGGCTGAATAATTGGTGCTAAGTACCATTCATTCCCATTAAATCTTTATTAGGAGACACAAGAGACCTGGGTTCAATCCCTGGGTCAGGAAGATCCCCTGCAGTTGGAAACAGCAACCCACTCCAGTGTTCCTGCCTGAAAAAAACCCATGGACAAAGGAGCCTGGCGGGCTACTGGCCATGGGTTTGCAAAGTTGGACACGACTGAGTGAGTAAGCAGAACTGTGCTGCAGACACAGAACGAGGACATGGTCTTGGCCGTCACGAGATTCTCAGAACCAGGAACTACATCTCCACTTGTGCATGTTCACTACCACAGCCACATATCAACACATGCAAAGTCACTGTTTACATACAGCAGTCAACATTCTCCTATTTGCTGCTTTAACAATTACCATTAATTTAGTGGCTTAAAACAACAGAAATGTATTATTTTGCAGTTCCAGAAGTCAGAAGTCCCAAATGGGTCTCAGTGGGCTAAAATCAAGGTATAGATAGAGTCTCTAAGGAAGAAACTTGGAGCCCGTAAGGAAGAATCCGTTTTCTTGGCTTTTCCAGCTTCTAGAGGTTGCCTTCATTCTTTGGCTTGCGGCCTGCTTCTATCCTCAAAGCCAGCAACGGCTGGTTGAGTCTCTCCCATCTCACCACTCTGACACTGGCTATTCTGCTTCCCTCTTCCACATCTAGAAAAACTGTGGAATTATATTAGGTCTACTCAGATAATCAGGATAATCTATTTTTAGGTCATGTGAGTAGCAACCTTAATTCTGTCTGCAACTTGAATACCCCTTGCCACATAACAACATATTCTCAGATTCTAGGGATTAAGATGTGGACTTCTTTCGGAGAACCAGTATCCTGCCAACAATATAAATGAACCATTTTCCTCTGCTTTTCTTCAGGAACTCCATCGACCATCATCTAACTCTAATAAAATTACATGCAAACAGTTCACACATGCACACAGTTCCAGAGACAGGGGGGCCTGCAATTATAAACATATTCTGAATGTTTAAGAATCACTGGACTAGCTTATGGAATATCCATGTTCCACAGAAGGATCGTTTGATAGTATCAAAATGCCAAATTTTAGACTGGCTTTTTAACGTGTTTTATTTTTAGCTTTGATCAGAAAACCTTGATATGGATTGAAAGTTTTTTCTTGTATTTCTCCTCTATGTAATTTTTAAAAGTAGTTCTAATCATCCTAATTTATACTGCTACATCTTGCACTTATAAACAGTTTTCCAGTTGGTATGCATCATTTTGTGATGATTCTAATAGTAAGTCCAGTCATTTTCCCACAATTTACTTAATAATCTTATTACTATTGGACATTCCAACCCAATCCTCCCTTTCTGCTACTTAGTACTATATTTAATATTCTGGGCATCTTCCTGTATAGATCTTTTCCCATAGTTCAGATCTATTTCATCTAGATTCCTGAAATTGGAATTTCTGGGAGGAAAGATGAATATTTCTATCACCCTTTTTATTATTGCTAAATTACTTTTCAAAAGGCCTGCTCTAACTTACATTGCCACCAGCCTTTCCTCACTCATACCATCAATATGAGGGGTTTTTTTAATGGCTTTTGTGCACCGAAAAGAATATTCAGAGGTCATTTAAATTCTTATCAAAGTTATGAACTAAAAAACTTAGTTCTTCCTTGACTTTTAAATTCAACTGGAAGCTCTGGTTAGTCTTTGTAAATTTTACCAGCAATCACTTTCAAGGAGGCTTTTAAAGTTCTCTTAAAATATTTAGCTTTTAGAATTTTATAACTTCTATAACTTCTGCTTTCCTTAAGTACTTAAAGTTGGATTAATAAACAAAACCTCTCCAAGAACTTATTTTAAAAAGAAAAACCTGTATATGTTTTTCTTCTTTCGCTGTGTATTTGTTAACTGTTCTGTTTTTCTTATAGACCTCCTATTAACCCTTTATCTGCTTTATATGTTAAAAAATATTTTTTGATTTGTCATGAGTCTTTACCATTTATAGCCAAATTTTTCCTGTGTATATACATTTTTTGTGTAGCTAACAATGTTCTCCAAGATTGTGTTGAACTTTCTATCATTCTACATACCTCCTGCAGTGATCTCATTCAATCCCACAGTTTAAACTACCATCTACAACTACAATTAGTCAAGTTGTAGTAAACAGATAAAATTCTAGTAAATCTATAGATAACAGCGCACACCAGAACTTCCCCTAAAGTTCCAGACTTCCAAATCAAAACACCAATCCTAATATCCAGTTATCTCTCCAGAGGATGGGAGGATTGTAGTTAACCCAGAGGCATATAAAAATCAACATTTCACATGTCAAAATCCATCAAACCTGTTCCATTTTTCCCTATCTCAGGAAAAGGTACACCAGAAACCAAAGAGCCCCACTACCATGCTTCCTTCTCTCTTCTCCATATACAAAGCCTCCTAAACCTCTTCAGTCTTAGCTTCAACTTTCTCCATCTTAGCTTACTCTGCTTTAACAATATGGGTATTGAATTTACTGGTCCTTTTGGCACAGGACACTAACATATGCTCCTCTTTTGCCTAGAGTGGTCTTCCATTTTTTTGGCCTACCTAATTCCTAAATCTCAGTTTAACTGTCCCTCCTTTGAAAGTGTTAGTTGCTCAGTTGTGTCTGACTCTTTGCAACCCCATGGACTGTAGCCCACCAGGCTTCTCTGTCCATGGGATTCTCCAGGCAAGAATACTGGAGTGGGTTGCCATTCCCTTCTCCAGGGGATCTTCCTGACCCAGGGATCAAACCCCAGTCTCCTGCACTGTAGGCAGATTCTTAACCATCTGAGCCTCCAGGGAAGCCTCCCCCCCCCCAACCCCCCCTCCCTGCCCACTTAGAAAGGCCTTATTTAAATCTCCAGTGGTAAGTCCCCACTGTGTATGCTTTCATAGCATCCTATATTTTTCATGGCATCCTGTACTTATCACAATGGTAATTTGTATGATTATTAACTTAATCCTCTTTTCTCTTAGTAGACTACACCACAGAGAGAGGAACTGTGGCTGTTTTTCTCACCCCTAGATGCTCAGGACCTTAAACAACACATAACACAGTGTTAAGTCGCTCAGTCGTGTCTGACTCTTTGTGACCCGGTGGACTGTTGCCCACCAGGCTCCTCTGTCCATGGAATTCTCCAGGCAAGAACACTGGAGTGGGTGGCCATTCCCTTCTCCCGGGGATCTTCATGGCCCAGGGATCAAACCCGGGTCTCCTGCACTGCAGGTGGCTTCTCTCCTGACTGAGCCCCCAGGGAAGCCCTACGTAACACAGAGTAGATGCTGAACAGTTACCTGTAAATAGTTACACATTAAAACTGAAGCAGTAAATCCAGTTTTGTGTATACTTCATTTCACCATCATTTCTAATCTGTGCTTCAAGTACTTTTTATCTCTTGCCTGGATACTACTGATACCATAGCCTCTGTAGGACTTTCTATCCCTGCTCTTGCACTGTCTAATCTGTTTTCCAGTACCCTTGTTAAAGTGAATTTCTAAAATATAAATCTGATGTTACTAATTGGTTTCAGATTTTTCAATTTCATCAGTATAAAAGTGACATGTAAGGCCCTTCATGGTTAAACCTCTATCCACTTGATCAGGCTAACCTTTCCCAACTCCTCCAAAGGTATCTAGACCACAAATCACACAAACTACCTGAATCTTCTTGACCATGCCAGGGTTCCTTCTGACTCTTGTTTTCTTACATTCTAAAGATTCTGCCCAAAATGCTCTGAAAGGCCTATTTCTGCTCTCTCTTTTACACCGGGACAATTCCAATCCTTTAAGTCTTCACCAAGATATCCTTCAAGACACAGCTCAACCACCACCTCCTAGAAAGCTTTCCTGAGCCACCTATTCCTAACCTGAGTTAAATGTTCTTCCTATACACTTCAAATTATAATTGTAAACAATTTATCTTTCCTTGGATTTTCAGCTCCTTGCTAATAGGGATTACATATTTCTCATCTCTATATATCCTATTCACATGTTTGACTAATCTGTGTACCACTACATATCAAACTCATCAAAACATAGCTACCTTTTGAGAACCAGTATTCCCCTTTCTGAGAAATCATCTAATAAATAGAAAAGTCAATTAGAAAAGCATAAAAATATTCACTTCAAGATTATTTATAATAACTAAAAATTAGAGACAACCTAGATATCCATCAACAGAGGAATGGTAGAATCTACTAAATGATAATGTAGCAGAGAAATTCAGAATGAGACTGTAAAACTAACATAGTAACTCAGACGCTTCTTACATGTTAAGCAGAAAAAGACAAAACTATTTCATATTGTGACCTTATAAAATTATATGTACAGACATTTATTAAGGGAACATGAAAATTGCATGAGTTATTAATGTGAATTATGATTTGACTTTATTCAAACTTTATAAATTGCTATGTCTTCTCAATTATAGTTATAATAAAGAAATTTAAAATTCAACCCATGTTACTAACAGATATATAGTAGTATATGCATATTTTAATGTGCATATATACATATATATTTCCTAACTCTGTCTCCTAAAAGGTCCAAGCAGCAGCAATGAACCTAACCTTGGTTTCTAAGACCATATTCACTAAGAGGAAACAGGGTTATTTAGAGAATAAGCTAACTCCAGGGTTATGGCAGGAGCTAGACTTGAAACATCTTACTATACTGGAAAGCAAGTAAGTATTCCCAGAAAATCATGTAGGCACACCACAAAGGCATAGGACCCAGATTAAAGGTGCTCCCACTAGCTGAATCTAGGACAATTCAAACACCAAAACTAATCAAATACAGACTTTAAAATAGAGGTGAAAGGTCATGATCTGTGTAACTTACCTTGAAATGGTTCAGAAAAAAATGTACAAAATATACACATAACGAATATAGATAGAACACAAGGAAACAAAATACAGAAGTGAAAAAACACAGGAATTCATAAGTTAATTGCAGATAATAAATAAACAGAGGAGAAGAAAGGGCCCTCTGTTTACAGTAGAATGCTGTGGACTGACTGGTCAATATCAAAGGACTTAACAGATTTGCTGAATCATGTTACAACCATCATTGTAAAACTATATTGGCAGTAACATATCCTAAATTTAAATGGGAACTTTGATGAGTAGGATGTATCTTCAAGTATTTCCCCACAGATTACTTATTTGCCATGAAGGAAAAAAAAAACCCCAGTTAACCAAACATTGGAAAATTCTAGCCACATAAAGACCAGATAATCAAAATGAACATCATCAGTGAGGGACATATGGCTATCACATGCTTCTAGAAGTGGTACTAGAAGGATGCAATATCACCTGTGCCATAGTCTAGTTAAGAATGCAAAACCTCAATTTAACTTAATGAGGATGCATCAGACAAAAACAAAATAAGGAAAGTTCTCTCTAAAAGGAGGGTGGAGGGAGAAACTATATTCTTTAAGAATGTCAAAGTCATAAAAGATAAAGAAAGGCTGCGAAAGTGTTCCAGTAAAAGAAGCTAGAATCAAGACCCACTAAATGTAGTACCTGACCGCAGACTGGCTCCTATATTGAAGGGGGGGGAAGTGCTACAAGGACCAACCTACAAAACGCCTGTATCAATGGTAGATTGAAGTATTTTTTCAATGTAAATTTATGAAGTTGATAGGAAATAAGTATTTAGGGATCAAGTGCCAAGATGTATGTAACTTAACCTCAAATGGTTCAGAAAAAAATTGCATATAAAGAAACATATATATTTGGAGAGAGAAAATTTGCAAAAGAGCAAGTAAATGATACCAGTGTTCTCTGAACTGTTTCTATTTTTGCAACTTTTTGTAAATTTGAAATCATTTCCAAGTAAAGTTTTTTAAAAAAAATTAAGTCCACCTCAGAAAAACAAGACCAACAGGAAAATAAAAGCTATTTATGTAGCTTTTACATCTGTGCAATTTGCATCTATGCAAACTGTTTTTAAAACACTCACCAGTGTATACCAAGTTTTCAGGTTACTGCTCACAGTGTTTTAAGAGGCTTCATTCTTCCTTAAAAGATGAACAGACCTGTAACTTTCACAGTTTATCTAAATAAGCTAATATGTTGAAGCCAACATTCCATCAGTTGCAGCTTACTCTTAAGAAACAGCAAGAGGGGGGAAAAAAAAGCATCGAAATTACAAGACCTCTGCTCTCCACACTACCCATATTTACCATTCATTTGCTGGTGATTGCATGGCAGTTTCCAAAGTAAAACCTCAAATTTTAAATTATGACTTCAGTTTTATGACAAGTCAAGAAGAGTATGCAGAGAAACAAACTAGGTGGGTGGAAAGGGGTGGGAGTAGGGTGGCTAACTCTTCACTGTACTGAAGATGAAAGAAAGCCGCACACTTCTGCCCCAATTGAGTCCCTAAATAATTGAGTCCATTCTTCTCATCAAGTGTATCACTGTATGAAGTATTAAAGTTCAAGGAAGGTGTCCTTAACTAGTTTTTTACCTGTGAATCTGAAGATCTGAAGTAAAAGTGCTCTTTTTTCTTTGCTTTCAAGTTCAGTTCGGGAATTTGCACCCCCTTGTGGTCAAACATAAAATTCTTCATTTTCAAAATCTTTTTTTTTTCCCCAGTTGGGTTTTTTTGTTCAGGCATAAGAACTGAGTTGCTTGACTTTGCTTTCTCCCATGTTAGTGAATCAAGAAACTTTAACGAAGGATTTTTAAATCCTTTTTTTGTTAAATAGGATCTGTAACAAACAGGAGTTGATTCTTCTAAAAGTGACCTCTATATATACTTTAGTCTGTGCAAAATGGAGACAATAATTACACCTACCTCATGAGTTACTGGAGAAGGCAGTGGCATCCCACGCCAGTACTCTTGCCTGGAAAATCCCATGGATGGAGGAGCCTGGAAGGCTGCAGTCCATGGGGTCGCTGAGGATCGGACACGACTGAGCGACTTCACTTTCACTTTTCACTTTCATGCATTGGAGAAGGAAATGGCAAACCACTCCAGTGTTCTTGCCTGGAGAATCCCAGGGACCGGGCAGCCTGGTGGGCTGCCGTCTATGGGGTTGCACAGAGTCAGACACGACTGAAGTGACTTAGCAGCAGCAGCGTGAGTTATTATGAAGATTCAAGGAGAAAATGGATATACATGCTTAGCTGACATTCAGTACCTAGTAGGTACTCAATAAATGTTATTATTTACTAATATCAGCACTTTGGAATTCTCCTGACAGAATAAATCTTAAAAGTGGATGGACTGGATAAAAATTTTACCAATTCATGATGTTCTAGTACAGTCTTGCAAATAAGTTCCCCCAAATATACCACTTATCCAGACTGCAGCTATCTGATTCTCTCCACAGGTATATTGTTAAATTACAAACAATATGTGTTTATCTCTAGATGATAGAAATTTGGATGGTTTTTATACTTTAGAATGGCCTGATTTTTCCCCTTTTCTCCCTTTAATAATCAGAGCAGTAAAACTATTCCATTTTCATAGGTTACTCTTATGAAATGGCAAAACAAATTAACATCTTTATTCATCTGACAGAAATTATTACTCCATTTGGCAAAAATAATTTGCCTGGCTGATTTATCATTTTAAGAGGCTCTTGAACACAAATGCTAATTCCTAATGGCCCTAACTGTAATCTGGTCTTTGAAACACCTCTAAAGAAACCATCCTCAAAGATTAGTGTTAATGACTGACCCACAACAATAGCTAACTTTACTAATATACCATGCACTGTTCAAATACCTTTAATATATTAGCTCATTCACATCCTTAAAACAACTGGATGAAGTATTAGCATTAATCCTTTTACAAAAGATCAAACTGAGAAAAAAGTAACTCTTGTAGAGTCACAAAGCTAGTAAATAACAGGTGAGCTCCAACCCAAGCCGTTTGGTTCCAGAGGTCATTCACTTAACCAGTGCACAAAAAGTACCATAGAGATGTAAGTCACATACTATGCAACCATGATACTACTTGATGATGTCAATTATTAAATTATTAAAATCCATTCCTCTTCTGATTGTACCTCAGTAACGCAAACCATGCTACCTTCTCCCATTTCCTTACTTCTTAGTACTTGAGGCACACTCGTCTAATTTAACTCTCACGATGTATGTCTTTGTATACTCAAACATTTATGATTCGTCACAAGTTGTTTTACAATAAAAACTAGGAAAAGGTGTAACAATGCCCCAGATTTTTAACTGTTGGATTCTTTAGATAATTCATAATAACTTGGGATCAGGAAAAAAAGCAACCAGTTTTAAAATAATCTTAAAATGTAATCATTTAAGATCAAAGGGAGTCTTTTTTTAAATCTTAACTAGCCTGGCAACAGGTGAAATAATTCTCTCAAACAAATGAATAGTTAAAAGGTTTTTTAAAGAAGGTATTCAATATTGACAGCTTATCATCATTTACCGTCCTACCACAGTGCCCAGTTTTTTGACACTGAATAGATTTCCCAGGTCTTGTGCCTCTGTTTAGTAATTTTAAGACTTTGGGGAGAGTTTCTTAATCTGAATCTCAGGTATCCTCTTGTGTAAAAGAAAGATAATGCCTACTTCACAGAGCTGTTGTGGGCGATAAACATGATCATTCTGTAAAGCGTTTAGTTAGCACCATGGCAGCCCAGAGTAGTCAATACAATGTATCTAGTTGTTATTACTTTACCAATGCGTGGCACAATAGAAACCCATCTTTGCTAGATTACGCTCCCTTGCTGTTACTGCTGCTAAGTCGCTTCAGTCGTGTCCGACTCTGTGCGACCCCATAGACGGCAGCCCACCAGGCTCCCCCATCCCTGGGATTCTCTAGGCAAGAATACTGGAGTGGGTTGCCATTTCCTTCTCCAATGCATGAAAGTTCCCTTACCAACCATTAAAAAAAAAAAAATGCCCCTAAGTGATTCCCAAAACTGCACATAACCCATTCACCTCTCCAAATGTTTAAAAACGAGAAGACAGTGAGAGACTAGATTCAATCAAAAGTTACACAGCAAGGTAGAGAATGACCCGGCCTCCAGAATCTGACAGATGCGGACTCGTTCACGTGCTTGCTACCTGTGCTACCTTAGGGAAATTACTTAAACTCTTTGGGCCTTAGTTTCCTGGTCTGCAAACGGAGAATAATAACAGTACCTACCTCATAAAGTTGTTCTGAGGCTTAAGTGCGATAGCTCCCATAAAGCGTTGACTTACAGCAAGAGCTCTGCAAACAGGCGGGGCTGCTCTAAAGTACACGTGTATCCATACACACGCTCCCAGACACATTCCGTTGTTAGCAGTTTAGACACTGGCAATAAGCTGTTTCTCTTTTCACCTAAGCTGTACCCCTGTTTGTTTTCGTCGAACAGTAGACTAAATGTCTTCCGACTGGTAATGTCACCTATGGACCCTCGGGCCCACAGTCCCCACGGCCCCTCCAGCCCCGCGGCTGAGCACAGGAGCTGCACGCAGGCGCAGGAACGGAGGTAGGAACCGCGGCTGAGGAAGCGAAGCGAGAGCGGCGACCATGCGAGGATTCTGCGCATGTTCAAGGCGAGGGGTTGGAGTAGGAGTTTGCGCATGAGCAGAAGTGTCGGGAAAGCTAGCGTAGTGGGGGTTTGGAGGCGGTATTGACAGCTGTGGAGGCAGCCCGCGTTCCCGGCATGCCCCGGGGCGGCGGGGTTGGCTCTAACGAATTTGAATGAGGAGCCTCAGCGCTTTCGGCGCCATTTTCGAGTGATGCCTGATCTCATCAATCTAGCGGGAGAGACGGAGTAACCTGTCCGAGACTACAGCGCCTCTAAGACTCGGCCGAAAAATCACTAAAAAAATCCCAAAAATTTACTTAGAGCAAAGGGCACTTGGCGGAGCCTCGTCAGGGTTGGCGCAGCGGGTAAGAGCCTGAAGAAGTAGCAGAGCGGGACTCGGGAGGTGGCAGTGGTGGGACCGGCAGGCGGTGGGGGGTGCAGGGAGTGGGGCAGTGGGTCCCCTTCATTTTAATCGCAAAAAAAAAAAAAAAGTGCAAGGAGATAGGGTTGGGGGGTAATTGGGTTGTCTGAGTGGGCGGCGGCGGGCGGGATGTGGCGGGAGCGCGGAGAGTCGCGGGCGTGGGGGGAGGGGAGCTGCAGTTTGAGCGGGACGCGGACGCGCTGCGGCTCCGCGGCCGCCGCCCAGCGGATCTGTCAGCGGGACCCCCCGCCCGGGGCCGGGGCCGGGGCGCGCTGGGGCTCGGCCGGCCGCGGCTCCTTGACAGGAGGAGGGGGACGGGCGCCCCCTCCCCCGCCGTGGGCGAACCGAGCCGTCTTTTATCGCAGTTTCCCCGGCCCGCGGCGGCCGTCTTCCCTTGACAAGAAACTTGAGGTCTGGAGAAAATTGAGGACCCGGCGTAGCGGGTGCCTCCGGTCCGACACGCGGACAGTCCTCCCCGCGGGACCCAGCCGTGTGTATTGTCGTCTCTGACGCCAAAGCGGGAGATGCCTTCGCGATGTGAGTCTATCCACGCCGCCCGCCGGCTCCGCGCCCCTGGGTCCCGGCAGGGTTAGCACTGACCCGCGTCTGGCTTTTCCAATTTGGGCAAGATGGGGCGGGGGCAGGCTTTTGAGGTTTTAGCGGGCTCCTAGGAGAGATGCTGGACTTTCGCTTTTTGCTCGGGATTTTGGTGGTTTACTCTCACGGTGTCGTCCTTTCTTGGGGGGGGGGGGCGGGGGGAGTGTTCTTGGGTGAGATGAAAGATGGGGCTTCGACCTTGTGATTTCCTTCTCCGAGCCGCACTTTTCTTAGAAGACTTTTTCCTTCCCCAGCCTTTGAAACATGTCGCAAGAAAAAAAAGGCAATCTTTGAGACTGTGTTGATGTTTTCCTCCCGAAAAGTCTTTCCCCGGAGAACTTAACGGTAATTTTGCAATCCCCACCTTTTCTTGGGAGCGCTCTTGACTTCGAGGCGGAGGGGAAAGGGCTGTTATTTGCCTTTCCCTTTAGTGATTTTTTTTTCCTCCTCGTAGTTTCTACCAATTTTTGCTCGACTGCACTTGAATGATTTGAGCCAGTGACGGCTTTAACTTTAATACTTTATAGGTAGATAATGGCCTTTGTAAAATTCCTCATTAAAAATGTACTGGATCTTAAATCCTTTTCTGCGCTGAAGGCACCTTAGATTAACCCTTTCCTGGTGTGATGTATTGCGTATGGGGCGCGCGACTCTGGGTTGCGAATATGCAAGAGTTGATTTTTGCAGCAGCTATTCAATTGTTCGAAAAAGAGGAATAACGCTTTCAGTCACACACTTCTTGGGACTGCCTGCCTAAAGTTTACCTCCCCCACCCCGCCCCTGGAATTGATGTAACGATTGATTGAGTTCTTATTTCTGTGAAGATTGGGGGACCCGCCCTCACTTAGAATCTTTCCCCGAAGAGAATAGGAGAGCGCAATGTGATGTTTTTCAAATGGTGTCTAACGGAGCTCCCAAAACACCGAACTTGTTACCCCCTGATTGGCTGGAAGGAAGCGGGACTGGGGGGTTTGAATGTTGAACACTAGATTATAATTCTTGACTTTCCAAAAAATTACACTTTTAGAAAACTACGTAGTGAAACGTTAAGACGAGGAATTCAAAAGCTGGTGTGTAGTATTTTTTTCGTCCATAAAGGATTTTCGAGTGATTTTGAAATGTATATTAACAGTAAAACCTAGAGAAGACAATTTTCGCAAAATTGTAATTCTGCTGGCTGAGATTACAAGACTTTTATATATTTGCCCCTGTTCTCTACTGGTTAAAAACTGAATTTGGGGGTTTTTTTTTTTTTGGTTCCTCTGACAAAATTTTCATCTTAAGCCACATGTATTTGTCAGATGCAGATTACGGAAGAATTGTTTCTTTTCTTTCCATGAAAAGAAACTTTAATTTTCTTAATGTAAAGAATGAGCTTTTCCACATTTCCCAGAGAAATTGAATACATTTTTTAAACGTTTCACAGATAATTTTAAATATATAGGTTTTGCTAATTTAGCCATTGCAATGGACTTAAAACCTTATTTGCAAGAAATATATGTTGCTTAATTTAGACAGTACAACAGGTAAGTAGCACAGGTGCAGTGTGTATGATTTCATTCATAAATTCATTATGAAGAAATGTATAGCATACAACATTGTGGATGTGTTGTGTTTTATTTGGTTGATTTTCAGTTGATTTTTGTTTGATGTTGCTTGAGACAACCGTCAATGTATTTTTATTTATTACAAAGCTTGTCATTCCGTTTAATTGTATCTTGATAAAAGGCGGGTGTGGTTTACAAAGAAAATCGGTAAACTCACTGATAAACAAGATAGCCATAACTGGGTTTCGAAAGATTTTTTAATAGAAATTTATACTTTTTATGAATAGTAATTGAAATTTTGAAACTTAGTTTGTATTCTCACATTAGGTTAAATATACATTGTTAGAAAATATTCGGATGAAAAGATCATAGGACTTTTTTTTATGAATCTCTGTAGATCTATAAATATAATTTATGTTAATAAGTGGAATAGCTGAGTTTGTAAATCATACTATTTTATATTGCCTTCAAAACAGGGATTAGAACGACACAACCTATGTTCATTACTTTTTTTCAGAGCCGTTTTATTTTGAATCATCTGTTGAAAATTTCATAAGAGATGCTAATTATCCTCTCTAAAATTTGCTTTAATGAAATTGTATGAAACTCTATTTCTATTTTTAATGTAATTTTACCTAAAATACCAGAGTCAGTAGGTTTTGCTATTTTAGGTTTTGAGCTTTAATTTTCATTCAAATTATTATGTTGACTTGTAGAGTTTTGAGGGTGGGGTGGGGAAAGACTTTATAAATTCCACCAGGCTGGTTAAATGTAACCATACTTTTTTAATGTTTTGGTTTATGGAGTTTTTTTTTTTTTTTTAAGGAGGTGATAGGTGTGGGATTGTTATATTTAGTAAGCCATATTGAAAAGAAGTGAAGAGATTTCTTTATTGTAAATATTACACTGGAGCTTGAGAACACACTAGCACCTAAATAAAATCCACAGCATTCACAATATTTTCCCATTTACGTGGTGTTAGTAAGAGGAAGACTTTGGCTTTAGGCTTGTGGGCATGTAAATATGAGTTCCAACAGATATATAAGTATATTCACTACATTTCAAAATGGACAGTTTTAATTTATTTTTTACTGTAAGGACTAGAAAAGTCTTACATTACCACAGGAAAATAATGGTGGGGAAAGGTGTTGATACTGTAACTCAGCTCTTTTTAAAGCTATGTTTGCATGTTTGGGGGCAGAGGGAACTAGAAAAGGCAAGGTATCAGTCTTCCTGGTAACATTGATCTTCATTTGTTTGCCTTTCATTCTGTTTTATAAAAGTCCAGTTTTAGACTTTGTGTTAATGTTGATAAGTTGTCTTAGTTCTACATTTACAAAATGTAGCCTCAGGTGTTTGTGTGTAACACAGCTTTTTTCCTAATCAAATTAATAATCACTTTTAACGTTCATCTAGAGCTAAGGATGAAAATTTCAAAATAGCTTTCGTATTCTGGAGCCCTTCTTTCATCATGCTCTGTGTACTGCATTTTTGTTTTTGGTTTTGTGGAAACATACATATTTTTATCTCTATGTAAAGCGATATGTAGTAACTGTTCAGAATGTCACAAAATAACTTCAATCAGAAATACTGGTCAGTTGATTTGGTTTACAAAAGGAATGCCCAGTGACTATATTAGATATTTCTTCTACATGATACATAAGCTTTCTCCAGTTAAAAATATCAGTGTAAACTTACACATGATTTTGAAATTTTATTCTATAAAAAATTTGTCTTATTCTAAAATACTGGCCTAAAATTGACTGTCCTTTTTTTTTTCCTTCTGTTAAATGAAGCTTGAGTAATCGTCACTGATTTCTCTTTAACCCTTTTTTAGAAGAAACAGATTATTGGTCTGATTATAACTAGAAAACACCATCTTAGAAAGAATTGTCAGAGTATTACTATACATGTAGTTTTACTTTGTTTTAATTCAGCAAACTTAGAAACACTATGTGCCAGGCAACAATTTTGGCATGTAGTTAGAATTCAGACTATGACTTTCTGAGATTTGGTAGCCCCAAATCCCTTAAGACCAAAGGAAATCAGTAATAAACTACCACTTTTCTTTCAAATAAGTGTCAAAATGAGATTAAGCCACTTTCGCATTTTTTACAAGTGACAGTACTAGAACTTTAAAATCATTATTAATATTAACAGAAGTAAATCAGTTGTAGAGTATCACATTCCTAATATGTGTTTATGGATTTTTCTTATTAATTGCATGAACAAATAACTCTAGAACCTTCCTAAGAATACTGCTTTCTGGTTGGGAAATGATTTTTTCTTGCCCTTTTTTTTTCTTTGCCTGTATTAAAGATACTTTAAAGCATCTTTCTTTTAGAAGGATGTTTAAAGTATTAGAATTGATATTAAATAGATATATGAATTTTAGTCAATATTTTTCATCAAATTCTGAGATTAAATACACTTGTTTAATCCTGTCCCATTTCACTAAAGAGTCTTTGTACTGGAAAGACTTGTCGTAGGTTCAAAGTGTAAAAAGCTGTGTTTTGTAATAGATTTGAATTTTAGTATTTCAAGATTTTTTAACATCTTTTTTATCATAAACATTTGGTTTAATATTTGTCTTCTGTCTGAACTTTTTTGTACTTTAGTATTTTTTTTCTTTCCCTGCTATTTAAAATCTTAACATTTGGCATGGAATACATATTGGCTTGTATTATCCTGTGCATTGTAAAATTAAGATAGCTTCATTTTCTATATACTCGCATATAGAAAACTGTATCTTTTGAGGAAGACTATGTAGAAATTATTCTAGTATTTTTAAATGTCTTGGTTTCAGGATTAGTGTTTGTGAGTTATATATATGTGTGTTTTTTGTCATTAAACAATCAGATATTTGGCTGCAGAGGAATAAAGGATTGTTTTATTTTAAATAAAAATGGAAAACAGCGTTGTGGGTCACATATATGTATTATAAGCCTTTGGTAATTAACTAATATTTTTATACAGTTGATCATCACTAAGTTATTAAGATTTAGGTAAAACAAATGAAAACACCCTTTCATACATATAGTTACACCACCTCTACTTGGACACATTAAACAAAACAGTAGCTCAGCATTCATCCATTTATTACTTACAGATATTTTAATTTGTATTAAAAGTAAATTCTAAATTTTCTTCTGTTAGATTGTAACATTTTAAAACATTTGGAAATAGCAGTGTTATTCACTCAGGCTTGACAAAAGACTAGAGTTAAAAATAGTGGTAATTTCTGTCATTAAAACATAATTTGGGAAGAAAAGTAGTTAAAAATTTGTCTCTATCCCTTGAAAACTTTTTAAACTGTGTGGATTTTATGAGTTTAAGAAGCATAGACAAACTATATTTCTATTTTCTTTATGGAGTCTTCTTGACCAGTCCTCTAACAACTACCTACATAAATACACACACTCATCTACACTGCTTTCAAAATGAATGCCCTAAAGAGAAATGAAAGCAGAAACATATTAATCTGATTTGTTTGAAGAGGCTTCGGATGATAAAGCATATCACAGGTGTTTTTAATCAAGATATTTCTATTTTTAAAACGTTATTTTCAAGTTAGGGTTTCTTTGAACATAGGCGAAATTGGGGTTGTTTTGAAGATCTTACCTCTGTGTTCAGGGATCAACTGTGAAACTGCAGGAGGCGGAAATCTGTTGAGTGTCTTCATGCTATAATACATGACATTTTTATTGCAGGTTTTGACCTTTAGGAGAGAGCCAGTTCTGGAGAACAAGCTAACTTCTTTGATTGAACATATAATGCATTGGAACATAATAGGAGATTAAGGTATACTAATGAATTTTAAAAGCATACAATTTTATATTCTTGCAATATGATTGAGCTAGACAGTTTGTAAAGCTAGAACTTTTTGCTAAGCTAAAATCAATAAAGATTTATTAATAGATAGAAATCATCCAGTGAAGTGGCCACAGTTGAGTTCTCTTGATTTATTAAAACTTCAGGTTTTTTTTTTTAATATATATAATTAATGTTCTTGTCATTTGGTCTTTGGTCCAACTCCAAGTGAATTTACTTATTCTAAAAATGAATATATACAATTTCTCTTTTTTTATCTTAAGGTTATTATTACATTGTTATATGTTAAAGACTTAAATAGTGGATTTTTCATATTATAAAATAGTAGATTTAAATCAAATGGAATTTGGTGCTTTGCTTTGCTCTTTGACAGGTATAGTAGTAGATGGAGCCTGTAAAATCAGATAATGAGAATGTTTTAAGAGATATGAAGTATTCCAAGTACTGTCCTAACCAAAAGTGGCAATTTGGTTGAAACTGAAAAACCTACTTTCCTAAGCAGAAACTAGCCTCTTACTCATAGGACTCTGAGTAAAATACTTAAATTGTTCATATCAAAAGTTGCAAACTGTTTAAAAATAAACTGTAGGATTCCAAAACTTCAAGTGACTTGTTGTCTTTACCTCCAAAATACCTTATCACAGATGAAATGATTTATACTTTTCTAGCATGTTTATTTACTTTGAAAGAAGATTTATTTTATAGTTTTAATTGAAATTTTCAGATACTTAGCTAATACAATTTTGGCTATCTTCTGAATTGTCATCTGGTGTAATGATAACTCATTGAACAGTGTTACAGTGTATTCTTTGGTTAATTTTTGAGTAGTAAAGTATTACATGAAAAATTATTAGCATTAATGATTTTTAAAACTCTATTTGCTAAATAAAGTGAGGTTTACTAAAAAAAAAAACACACTAATTTTTTCTTTAAATTTTTTCACCTAAAAAATGCTTACTTTATGTATTTAAGATATAGGAAATTACAAAGGTTTGTTTTCATAAGAAAAGTGTAATTTAGTCTTAAGAGTGAAGTGTATTTATCATATGGTCCTAGAACTGTTTTTATCTTTAAAAAGTGTTTTTTAAAAAATGTTTAAAGTGTATTATCAGATGTGTGTTTTAAAATGTTTGAACATTGAGATACATGCCAAAATAAAAAATCAGAAATTTGTTTCATTTGATAATCCAGGAATGTGACTCTGTTAACAGTTATCTTTAAATAAAATGTTAAAATTTGATAGAAATCAGTTTGATATAAAAGTGAAGTTCAGATATTGGTGTCATTGTACTGTAAAGTGGTTGTTTGAGATAAATACAAGATGCAGAAAGTCTTGATAACTTTGAGAGTGTAATTTTTTTTTAAAGCAGCTTAATTTGGATAGAATGAAAATGACTACAGTTTTTTCCCCTTTAACTTAACCATTCTAGGTGAGAGAATATTAAAATGAAAAGTAAAAAATATAATTTCTGGGGAAGAGTGAAAAAATATAATTATGTAAGGGGGAAAAAAATCCAAGTTCAGCTTATCACTTTCAATCCATATATCTTTATGCACAGCCTTAAACGCGGGAAGAGAGACAGCTTTTGAGTTTATATTGTGAAAAAGATGTAAATCCACACAGTTATTTCTAATTTAGAGAATTTATGAGTTGTGATCTCTGAAATTGTCAAAACTTACTGTTTGGATACAAGTATTTAGAATTAGAAAACTGTCCCATCTATATAGCTTATAAACTTCCAAATTTTTAGCTTAGTTAAGAATATCTAAAAGAATTGTGCAGATATTAACCGTTTTATTTGGTCAGTTCTTCAGAGTAAGAAACTTTAACATAATTAGTAGTGTGTGTTATTTTAGGAGACAGGTTAATAAGGGCTTTTACTGCTGTATGTGATTGGCTATCCCTTAACTACCCTGAAAGGACATTTTGTAAAAATTTTGGCTGTTTTAAATTTACAAACCTGGTTATCTAACTAAGCCTTAACATGCAGTTCTTTATAACATGATATGATGAAAAGGATTTATCTTGTTACATTTTTTCAGTGATAGATTTGTCTTATTTCCGAAATATTTATATTTTTAGTTAAATGCATTTTCAGGACTAAATAATATTTATTTTCAGGAAAATTCTTAGCTTTTCATAAAATACAGTTATACTGTCAGTGTTCTAGTTTTATTGAAAGAGTTATCCTTGGGGGAAAAGAATATTTGGATAAACTAGAATAGAGGCAGTTTAACGTGTCTACATATGAAGGGACTTGAAATTATCCATTATTTGTTACTGATGTATAATACTGGTATATAAGGACAACTTATATTTTAAAAAGTTTGTCAGCTGTAACCATTTTCTTTGAGGTCTACCATGTTGCCAAGGATTCATTAAAGAGTAGATACAATTTCTTAAGGAAAGAATTTTTAATGTTTATTTGAAGTAGTTTTTGTATGTGTGTGTATCTTATGTTTTCTTTTTTGACTAGCAAATAGATCCTTAATCTGTTTGTTTTCTTCATATAGACCTAATGCATCAGAATTGTATTTTCTGATGAGTATTTTCAAAAAGCAGTATTTAATTAATGTCTGGACTTAATTTTTTTTTAATTTAATAGCATTTTGAAGTAAAATTTCAGTTCTCAGTACCACAAACCACTTTTTATATTTTATTAACATATGTGATTTGGCTTAGTTTTACTTTCCTATTTTCATGGTTAGAGTCTCTTGGAAGAGAAAAATGCAGCCTGATTCAAATGTAGTTACTAAGACTGATTGGGTAATAGTTTTTTAAAGTTATTACTGTTTCTAAATGTCTTAATTTTTAAAAATCATTAATATTTGCTGTTATTCTTTTTTATTGAAAGCTTTCATACTAAACAAATATATTTAATAAGTTTGTTATCCTGTGAGCCTCAGAATTTTTTTAAACTTTTATTGTTATTGAGCTGCTGCTAAGTGGAAAAATTACTTTTTCTATTTTGATAAAAATTAACATTGAGGTTTTTAACAAAGTATCCAAATTGTAACTATTATTTTATCTTATACTTTTATTTTAATCTCCCACCTAGCCTTCTTGACTAGCTATTTAAACTTACCAGCCAATTCTTGCATTTAAAAAATTTACAGATGTCCTAATTTTTCTGACTTAAGTATTTTTCAGAATCAGAAATACTTAAGATGTTAAAGAATAAAAATTTCTTTTAAACTTAAAATTATGAGTCCATAAATAGAATTACATTTAAGTTTAAAGATAATTTGACAGAACAAATATTTGTTAGTCATCAATTGATATTATGTACTTACTAAGTTTTTAGCTTTGTATTACATTCAAAGGAGGTTAATTACATGTGGAAAGTGTTTTTAATAGTTGGAGTTTTTGTAAAAACTTTTGGGGTAAAATCTTACTTGCTAATAGTATCTGATGTCAAACATATGATGCTGATTAGATAGATATGTGGAACCTGGGAGACTGGAGCTCTTTATAAGCATAATAAAATTTCATCTCTTGATTAAAGTTTAGATACTTTCTTATATTCTAGAAGAATGGGTAGGGGAGATATTCTTTATGAATTCACCCTGAACCTTGTTCAAACTCTTCTGAGAATTTTGATAATTGAGCAGTTAAATCTAAACTAGGAACTGAAGTGTCATTAAGGAAAAAAATTAATGATGCATGTAGATACATTACAGGTTCCCTTTCTAATCAAAACACCAATTTTGTCTTTAATTCTCTCTCCATCCCACTTTTTAAAGAAAAAATTCCTTCTTACTGAAATTATCATGTAGTGATACAAGCAGACCTGCTAGATATAGATAGGTTGAGCTGAACCAGGTTTTCCTTCTGTGTGCTAAGTTGCATTGTGCTTTTCTCAGCTTGCTGCTTCAGTAGCAGCAACAGGGAATAAGCAAGTATCACCAACAGCCCTTGTTCTTGCTCTTTACAGTTTGGAGCAGGGACTGGGAGATTGCTGCTGCTTGTCAGCTGTTGTACAGAATAGCATCAGTAATAATGGTGGCCAGTGGAGCCTGCACCCACTAGCTTTTACAGACCAGGTGGGAAGGGCCCAACTATTAGTGTAACCCATATATAGTAAAATGAATACATTCTTTGACAAAAAGGTATTTTCTTCCCAAAACAGCTTAAAGAGAACAGTTAGAGGCTTATAGTTCTCAAGACATTGTATTTTACTATTTACTCTGGTTTTATTTTATTTTATTTTTATTCAGTTAATTACATGTGTTTGAATGGAAAACTGTCTTGATTCTGAAAGTATTTATGGTATGTTTCATGCTTTTCACTTTTAAGCTGGTAGGCTAGAATAAATTATTAATGGTTATTGATAACCCAAGTTAAGTAATACACTGAGGAAAGAAAAGTTGACTGTGGTGTCATAGGAGTGTTTATTTCGCTTTGGGACCATATTCTAAGCCCATAATGCCTATATTTTATAGCCCAGTCTAAACAGGCCAATTTTTTTTTTTTAATTTCACTGTAACTAAAAAGAACAACACACTATACTGCTTGGGCATTGTGTATCCAGACAAAGTGGGCTACAGGTGGAAGCCCATAAATCTTTTTAGTATTAGTAAAATAATGTCTTATAGCTGAAATTAGTATTTGGAAAGTTCATATTATTCTCAATCTTTTGAAAATAAGACTGTAATTTCAAGTAGTATAGAAGAGTCATTTTTACTTTTAATTATTTGAATTTGCAAATGTGCATAATCTAAATGCTGTCTATATATTTTTCTCTTTTGTTTCCAAATTCCAGTAGGTTGTAGCTAAAGGGAAGTGAATATTGGATATCTATTAAAGTTCAAATTTCACTTGTAACATTCTTGGAAAACTTATAAATGAAGTTTTTAGCATATAAGCCTAGTACCCCAGTTCTTAAAGTCCAACATTTGCATAGCATTCATTTTTTTGAAGAGATAATCATGGGGTATCTTTTTGTTTGGTTGGTTGATTTTTGTTTTTTTTTCCCTAATACTACAATGTTTCATTAATAAGCTGATGTAATTTAACAGATAACATATTAATTACTATTACCTATCCTTAACCAAAAAAGTGAGTTACATAATGCTTTATATTGGAAACATCTTGTTATTACTACTAATTACTGTGTAAAGTGTCTATGGACCACCTATACCAAAATAACCCAGAATAAAGCATTTTTCCAGATGTGTTGAACAATCTGTGGAGCTGGACTTAGGAATCTTGTGTTGTTTTTCAAGTGCTAAGTGAGATGTTTTGTCAGGGTTTTATTTTGTTTTGTTTCCAGAAGTATCACGTGAGAACACTGCCCAAAATTATTTTGGGGGAGGATTCTTCACACCAATGAGCCATTTACATTATCTGCTTTTTTTTCCCCTCTCTGAGCTCAGAAACTAATTATGAATCTTATCATTTCTTACACAGTAGTTCTAAATGAAGTCTTGGTATTTCTTCCATTGTTAGATTTTTCTTTCATATCATGAAAACTTTATTTTTGTTCGAGTACCTTGGGCCAAATTTTTTGTTTGTTGGTATATTTAGTATACTTCTATTTAACCTGTACTTGATGAAAACAGAAGGAATTGATCACTTGAATTTTTTAAATTTCCATTTAGATAGTAGCTATTTATCTTAAATGTACTTCTAAATATGTATTGGAGAAAATTCAGAAAGGGAACCTTTCATATGCTGCTTGTGGGAGCATTTGGCAACACCCTGCTAAAGGATGAAAATATACATAGGCTTTAGCTCAACACTTCCATTCCTACATGTTTTATATAAACTCAGACATTTGTAGTAAAGGCTTATTTATTTTTACTTTTAATAGAAAAAATTGAAAGCAATGTAAATGTTAAGCAACAGAGAATGGCAAATTGTGACAGTCATATGATGAAAAATGTTTGTTATCCAGCTATTAAAATGAGAGCCATGTGGATCATCACAGATGAATGTCTTCTAATACTTGAATTTGTAGTAATAGTGTAAAAGGATGCATAGGAATTAAATACCAAATTCAGGATTATGATTATGTCTTAGAGAGGGAATGGGATCCAAGGTATGCTACAAGAGACTTAGCTATATGTAAAGTCTTTTATTAAAAAAAAATAAAAGCAAAGTAAGGATGACCAAACATTAGAATTCAATACAGCTTCATTGGAAGGCCAGGGGTGGGATATGGAGATTCATTTTACTATTCTGCTGACTTTTCTGTGGATTCGAAGTACTTATTTTTTCAAATAAGTTTTTTAAATGTACAGTCATGTTTGGTGAAGATACTCTGTAGTAAGATGTACAGTTGGAATACTCCATTAAGAACATGGATTTGGGTTTATGTATTCTGTGTCTTGTAAGTGTTTAACAGTTAGTTGGTGTATAAACTACAACATATAACCATGGCCCACAGAAATCAAACACTCTAACCAACTTAACCTGCTAGAATATTTTAAAATTCTTTTATTTTTAAAGATGAGCTCTACTGTTTCCTTTCTTTGCCTGCTGGCATTTAATCTTCCTACTCTTATGAGTAAAGGACAACCATGGAAACAGTTTCTCTTTTTTTATCACTACTCTTTCATTTACTCTTTAATTCAAGCAATTTCATGACTGTGTTTTCTTGGTTTTGACCATAGATCATAGCATACTGTTTTCAGAAATTTCTTCATGCATTTTAGGCTCCAACTTAAGCTTAGTATTTATAGTGTATTACAGTAGAATTCTTGGAATTGGGTAATATATGGATTTGTACTTTTCATGTGTATGTGTGTGAGAAAAAGAGATTGTTAAGTGTGGAGCTATGGTACTGAATTTATCTTAAAATATCTGCAATTATATGATGTCCTCCAGAAGCCTCAGTGTGTTCCAAGTTAGACGTTAAAGTATGAGTTTTAGTTACACTTACAAATTCAACTTTTAAACTTCAGGAGAGTAATAATAATAGAGAAATGAATTTTAAAAATTAGTGATAGTACTCTGAAATGAAATATTAATATATAAATGCTGCTAGGTATTTCTAACCTGTGTTTGTCCTGTGCTACATAAGGACTGAAAAACGATGATTGTCACCTTGCTGAAAATTTTCTACCTTATATAAAGTGATCAAAGTTTTTTGAGGCTTTCTTGTTTTTTTTTTCCTAGGTTATTAACAATAAAATGAAGACTATAGTATAACAAGCCCCCCTACTTAGCCCTGCAGTTCTTACCTAGTAAGTATTAACTGGCAGCCCTCCTACCATTGCTATAAAAAAGTTACTGTTTGGCATTATGCTTTGGTTTATTTCAGAATTTTTTCCTACTATCCTAGAATGACAACTTTCTAACTTTTCTGGCCCCCAACATGTTGAAGTTTGATGTTAACTTTCTCCATTTTAGAGCACAAATAATGCCATTGCCTTGGGTAAGTTTTCTGTCTTGGAGAGGATTTTACAGCTCAGCCCTCTCATCCCTATATCTGAGAATGATAATTTTAAACCCTTTTCCTTCAAAGGAACTTACAAATAAGTAGTAGTCTACTTATTGTCATCATTATTCAGGTTTACTAACAGTTATTTTGTGGTTTTAGAAATTGGAATGTCCTCTCCACCTGATAGTTTTTTTTCATTTATCCTACATTTCACTAGATTATACTTCTGACTTCTTGTGACGTGCTTAAAATTTAGCTGTTAAACTTCAAGGGGTGGGAAAAACAGGAAGGCAATCCCTTTTCCTTCCTTTTATATATACACATGCACACCTCCTTCTTAGAATAAGAAACATTTTTACCTTGATTCATTTTACTTTTGAGAAACTTACAAATGCTAAGGGAATAATCCTAATAGATTAGCCAAAATTAATATCATATTCCTAGAAAAACTGTCAAAAACAAGGTTATGATAAATGCCCAATATACTTATTTCCTTAAATTTGAGACACTGAAATCAGCTACCAGAAAGGTTAGTTATCATGTATTCCTTCAGTTAATTTTACATTTGTAAACAAAAAATTCAAGTGCTCCTGTTTTTGTTCTTGATATTGAGGGATGGCCCTATTTAAATGAAAACTAGTGCTTCAGATGCTTCTCTTACATTACCTCATACCATTGCATTAAGGACCCAGTAAATAATGTGTATGTGTCAAGGAGTGACTTTATTATCATAGATTAGCCATTGAACTCAATAATTAGTTTTTAGGGTAGGAATGAATTAAATATTGAAAATATTATAATAAGCCAGTTTGAAGAGTAGTAGCCAAATGCCATAGATCACTTCTTTTTTCTGATTTTTTTCCTTTTATATTTTTGTTTCTGGAAAACTAGAATGGAAACCTTTGCAAATCCCCAAAGAATCCTATATAATCCGGGCTTGGGTTTCATAATTGGTCCCTTGGAAGCCAGCTCAGCTTTTTCTTCAACTTAACTCTTAGAAAAAGAAATCTTTTCAATTGGTATTGCACTCTTACTGTAGACTGGAGGACATTACACTTTTCAAAAGGAAATAGATAGCATTTAATTTCCAGTAGATTTGTAAGTACTGATGATGTCACATTCTTAAGCTCATTTCATCTGTTTTATAAATTTCCAAGCAAACAGCCTTTCTTGGATACTCTCCAGACTCTTTTAAAACACAGGTCATTTGCTATATTTCATAGTTGGAATGCTTTCTCTTGTCTCCTTTAGGTAATATGCCTGGAGTTCCTTTTAGTCTTAGATACTAAAATAGTGATGTTTCCAATTAAACTATACCCAGAAAAATAGGCCCATAGTGACAGTGGTCATTGATTCTTCATGGTTGTGTGTGTTTTCCTTCTCTCTCTCGTGTTTATTTTAATGCCATTGTTTCCTTAAGATATTTTTTTAACTATTTACTCGTGGAACATAGATGTTCCAAAAGTTATGGAATATTTTTGTTTCATATGTTTGATACTGTAAAAAATGATAGTGCTTTGGATTCATTTCTACAAGTTGAGTAGAGATTAAAT
This sequence comes from Ovis aries, assembly GCF_016772045.2. Taxonomy (NCBI): domain Eukaryota; kingdom Metazoa; phylum Chordata; class Mammalia; order Artiodactyla; family Bovidae; genus Ovis; species Ovis aries. Next base: position 19,839,322 of record NC_056063.1, on the reverse strand, counting down.
ATTTTTCAGGTTTGGTTTAAAACCCTTAAACTTCTGTTGCTTAACATAAAATATTCAGAAATAGTTGCACTTCTTACTTTTTTTCCTTTCTTGAGCTATGTTTTTGATTTTTACATATTTCTGTTTTGTGAGTTTAAAATAATACATCATTTGGTGTAAAATAAAATAGCATCTTCAGGTTCATTGTCAGCAGTTAATATTATTGCTTCTGTCTCTTTACCACAAAAAATTTTGACCTTGACTTTGTAAATTAGGAAGATCTCCTGGAGTAGGAAATGGCAACCCACTCCAGTAATCTTGCCTGAAGAAATCCCATGGACAGAGTAGCCTGGCAGACTACAGTCCATGGGGTCACAAAAGAGTCGGACACAACTTAGCAACTAAACAACAACAAATACCACTCATGAGGAAATTTTAATTATCTTGAATAATTTTGCAATGTGAATATTTCTGGGAGATGTGTGCCAAAAGAGGAAAAAAACAAATTGCTCTTTTGGCACTTGGATTAGTAAAGGATGTTATAATCTGAAGCAGAAAATGTTATAGGGTGCTAGGTACTGTCAGCATTTGGTGATGAAGAAAGATTTGCAAACTTAATATCATCAACTGATATTTAGTAAACATTAAATCTAAACTTTTAAAGCTATATATATTGTTTTATAATTTGTGAACAGAGATAGTTCATGATATGTAACAGCCATTTTCCAGTCATTGTTCAAATAACTTTTTGAGAAGCAGACAATGCTTAACCAGATACCAGGTGTTCTGTTCTCAAATTTTGTTTATTTGACATATATATGTGTAAGAGAATGGGTTAAATTTGAGCTTTAATGATTAAGGCAATGCTGTGTTTTTTATCTCACTAGAATTATAGCTAAAATTTGAATTTTAACGCCAAAACTATAGAAAGGGAGTAAATTCATTGTTCTCCCACCCTGAACAACTTCTCAGCTCACGATGGATGACTCAAAGAAGAATAATAGAAAACGTACTATTTATGAACTGCCTTTGGATGTTTTCTTAGGAAATGAAGGCAAGACAGAATTTAATAGCACAAGCCTTGATTTAAGTAGGAAATAAGTATACAAATCTAATGAGCTCATTAGTATAATAGCTAAAATATTAGTATAATAGGTATTTCAAGTTCTAAGCATAAATATAGTAGGTAACATCCCAAACTGTTCTCTGCAGTTTTACCATTTGCCTATTTGTCTGAAATCTGAGTCTACAAAATTATCTCTCTGTAAAAATAGGAATAAATTGAATGCAGATTGACATAATCATATATCCAGTTGTCTGCAATCACACCTGACTTTTTGCCTAGACTGTCGGTTGTACTCTTCCTGTTACTTCCGATAAGTTTATTAAAATTGCTTTCAGTTTTATTTTCCTTAATTTGGTTCTACAAGCTGTTTCTTATGCCTCTGGAATTTGGTGCCCTATAGTCAGAACTTAAAATTGGTAGTTTGTCCTCCAAATCCTTAATAAGACAGGTTAGTAAAATGCAGTGAATTTTTTATGTCAGTTTTTTAATTGATCTGTATTCATCTTATTTTAGCCCTCAGAATATTAGAATTAGAACTGTAATAAATAGACTTCTTCCTTAGTGTTATAAATTGTATTTATATCTGTAATAACTCTGTGGTAATAGAAAGTAAAAGTCTTGTAAGGGAGCAGGTTTCAGTTTAGCATATAACTTAATTTTGGGCCCTGATTTGTCTTCTAAAAATAGTTTTTGTATTTTGAGCTAAACATTCCCACGTCCTTACACTAGTTCTCACAATATGAATTCTAGACCATTAGTATCTTGAATATTTCACTTTGGATCTGCCACATTTTGACAGTATTTCTTTTAAACTACTGTATATAGAACTGAACCCAGTATATTCAGTGTGGTTTGAGGTACAAAATACAGTATGTGTCTTATGAATAAGATACTTACAGTAATGTATCCTGATTCCACTTTCTCTTTGTCATCAGTACTGTTGGTTCATGTTGAATCATAGGCCACTGAATCCCTAAGTCTGCCAGAAGTGTGTTTCAGATCCTACTGTAAATTTGGATTCAGCAGGTTTTTGTTGAATACTTGTTCCCCTCTCGATGTGCTCATAAAAGTTTATAAGATTTTACAGCCTTAACACCAGGTTCATGAAGTAGCCATTAATAGGTCCCGTTTTACAAAGTAGAAACTGAGGCTTTGTGTACTGAAATATTTTATCCAAGATCTTGACTCATAAGGGACAGAGCCAGAATTCCATCTTGGGTCTTCTGGTTCCAAATTGACTGTTCTATTTAGTTGCTGCCTCAGTAAATTACTTCTACTGCTCATTTCATTGATAAAGTTAGAAATGCAGAAATTGACCAGTGACTTCTACTGCAGGATGATTTAAGAGTTTAGGAGACATGTTTAGAACTTTTTAATATCTTTGTTAAATACAGTAATGCTTTATGTAAAAACTATATGAATTGAATTTAGAGCAGTGTCAGATAGAAAGTAAATGAACCTAAGCAAAAATATTAATGGAAACAAAATTAGAGTTGCATATCACTTACAAAGAGGTGGGGGGGGGGATCATTATGTTAAAATGCATAATTTTTGTTCTTTTGAATTCTTGTCTGTTATCTAATATTAAAAGAAAGCTAATTTAAGTTATGTAAATATTCCCATTTACTCAGATTTATTTTCAGATTGACTTAAGCAAGACATTTATTTTACCTCACCTTTCAAAATGACTTTTTTTCTTAGAAGACCGTAAGAATGAAAAGTTGATACCTCAGAAGCCAGTAGAGATACTTAAGAGCCTGCAGGCCAGAATACAAACAACCAGACTTGAAACTGAGAACTATTGTGTAAAGATTAAAGGACAAGAACTGAATGGTTCTGTTTCCTGAATTTTTTAGATTTTTTTTGGTTCTAAGTTTAGTCATCGGAGTTCCTTTCGTAACTACTTGGTGAAGATGTAGGCTCTATGACGTTTCCAGTGGACTGGGATATAGGAGTGGAGGAATGGCATGGTTTGTACCAGCAAGCATTGCCATGTAGCTAGTCTTAATTTGCAAGGAGGATAAGTATGAAATAATGAAACCAATTATCTGCTCAGCACAGTATTCAGTTCTGGGAATAATTGACTGGATTCAAAACTTACTATAAATGGATAATTCAGTTCTTCAGAGAGGCTGAAGTAAGAATCCACTAGAGAAGATAGACTTAAGTTGTCCTTAAAAGTAGGAATAAATGGAACGGGGTTTAATTTTAGCCTCCATTAGTAGGTTTGATGAAGATTCAAAGGGCAGGTACGAATATTCTCCTTAGCAGGGGAAAGAATTGGAAAATAATTTATTACAAGCGTCTCAGTTCTCCCGGGAGCCTTCACATAGTGGGAGAGGATAGTCACTACTCAAATGATGAGCAATTGTGTTTTTTCCACTTTCTGCTCAACTGGTGACCACAGTAGCATCAGGCTTGAAACCTCTTACTATAATGATACCCAGCTCCTGTTAAAATTTCTGGTTATTTCAGAAAGATCCATGTAAGGCGTTTGGTTGTCATGGCTCTTAAAAGAGATGTTTTAACTTGAATTGTGGAGTGTTTTCATTGGCGAAAAATAGGAAACACTGGAGAGGGCCTGGTTATACATTGACACTAGGCAGAAGAGTACACATTCCACTTGGGAAACCACAGATATATTCTTGAATGTATGAGTTTTAAGAAGTTTGTTAGCTAACTAAAGACAGGAAGTCGGGCTGAAATACAGTTGTAGATATCTTGTACCTAGACCTGATTTTAAGGTATAAAATTATGAATGGCAAAGAAATTGATGAACTATAATCTCAAAGAAAGAGCCAGTTAGTTTTATTGAACAACTGAATGGATTGACAGAGGATAAAAAAAGAATAGTAATGGGTAAGTATTCATAAATTTGAATGTAAAAGAGTAATGAAAGAAAGTTAAGATAAATAGCATATTTGTGTTCTCATTGAACCTTTTATATTGCACTTTTTGGCTGACATGGTATATTTATAATTCATATCTAGGGAGTAGAGAGAAGTCAATCAAAAATTAAAAACTATTTAAAAAACTAAGTGATTTAATTTTGTATATAAGGATACTATTGTTAGGATAATGATAAAATGATAACATTTTAAAAATACTATATATATGGGGCTTCCCAGGTAGTGCTAGTGGTAAAGAACCTGACTGCCAGTGCAGGAGACATAAGAGACACAAGTCCAATCCCTGGGTCAGGAAGATCTGGAGGGGAGCGTGGAAACCCACCCCAGGATTCTTGTCTGGAGAATTCCATGGACAGAGGAGCCTGCAGGGCTATAGTCCATAGGGTTGCAAAGAGTCGGACGTGACTGAAGCAACTTAGCGTACGTGCACTATATGTATATATGTATACTTATATATATATATAGTTCTTGTATAAATACATACATCTCCTGACTTTTTTGGAATAAATTATTTAGATTGAAATCCACTTCATGCACAGTTTCTAGGTAATCATTAATTTCTTCATCGGGAAAAGGTGGCAACAGTACAACTTTATAGTCACTTAAACTGAGTTTTGTTTGGATTATAAAACAGGGTTTCTGGATTATATCTAAATATTGCTTCATTTCAAACCTATTCTCAACACTGAATTTTAAATGTATCTTATCTAGTTAATAAAATCTTTGTTTTTAAGCATTTGTATCCAAAAAAAACAAGCAAATTTTTTAATCTGTTGTCTGTGAATTTTATTTTCTCCAGGTATAATCTATATATCATACCACCTGTGTAGTATTCCACTGTCCTGAGCAGGAGAGTCAGTCTGTGCCTGAGGGACTATGTATCACCAGCTCCTTAGAGGTTTATATGCATAATTTGAAGCATACTTGAAGTAATTACTATTATAAATTATGTTAATGCCAGATTAAAAGTAGAACTATTTGAAAAATCTAAAGTATTTTAGTAACACATAAAGGATATATATAAACAACAAAGTAGTATAAATATTTCCATGACATGTATTAGCATCTGAATGTCCCTAACATGTGACAATAGACACTGTCTATAGAGTCAAAGAAATTTTGAATTTAAAGTAACCCTTTCTTGAAGGCATGATTAAAAAACTTACTTTGGCACCCAAAAGTAGGCAGCAATTATTATAAATGGAAAGGAAAAAATCAGAGCTTATCAGCCTAAGAAATTATTGTTGATATTGAACACAAGTAAAGAGACATGTACCTTCCCTTGCTGGAATTGCTTCAGTGGAATCTTTAACTTCGTTAATATGTTTAAATAAAGGATTTCCATATTTTTCTGGCATGTGGAAAGGTTTTCTAATATTTAAAGTTTTTCAAGCTTTCAAATAGAAAGCTGTGGTTTTTAATTATCTCTGAATTAAAAATAGATAGGAAAAGATCTTTGTGTTTATTAAAACATCTGATAAAACTGCAGTATTTTCACAGAAAAGTAGTAATTTTAAGAGGTGAAATTGAGAGAAATTGCAAAGTTGGTTTGCTGATAGGAATGATCCAATAGAGAAAAAAATTAAAGATGTAAGGGAGAGTGCTACAGGAATATCTTTAAGTTATCAACAGAGGATAAAATCTATTGAAAGGGGCAGGATTGGTCATATGAACAGTGATTGTTCATAATACAAAGAAGAAAGAGTTACATGGGCACAGGCACATATATGTGTATTGCTGTGGTGGAAATTGGCAGAAATTCTCTTCTGATAGTTCCTGTTTTCTGAATGAAAGTGAGGATGAAAGGGAGATGTTGGAGGTTTGAAGGGAGAGATGAGACACCTGTCTGATGTTTTTCTAGAAGAACGAAAGGACCAAGATTACCAGGTAGCTGTGAACCAATTTTAGGTATAAAGAATTTGGAAAGTAAAATTATTTCTGTTCACAGATGACATGATATATGTAGAAAAACCTTGCTCATAACACACACACAAACCTGTTGTAATAAGCAAAATCAGCATTAAAAAATCAGTTGCATTGCTATGCACTAACAATGAATAATCCAGAAAGGAAATTAAGAAAACAGTTTCATTTACAGTAACATCAAAAAGAATAAAATGCTTAGGAATCAAATTAACTCCAATAATGAAAGACTTGTGTACTGTGAACTATATAACATTGCTAAAAGAAATTAAAGAAATATAAATAAAAGATATCCCATGCTCATATATTGGGAGTCTTAATTTTGTTAAGATGAAATACTACCCAAAGTGATCTACAGATTCAGTGCCATGTGTATCAAAATCTCAATGACATTCTTTGCAGAAGGGGAATAGCCAAAAGAATCTTGGGAAAAAAGAACAATGTTGACACTCTCAGAGTTCCTGATTTCAAAACTTAATATAAAGCTATGGTAACCAAGCAGTATGGTACTGCTATAAAGTCAGACATATAGACCAATTGGAATAAACTAGAGAAACCCCTAAAAGTAAACTAGGAGCCCCAGGCCCCTTGTACATATATGTTCAGGTGATTTTCAACAAATGTGCTGAGACCTCTAAATGGGAAAAGGGCAGTCTTTTCAACAAACGGTTTTGGCAAAACTGGATACCCTAAAGAAAAATTAGATACCTCACACAATATACAAAAATTAACTTAAAATGGGTCAAAGACTAAATGTTAGAACTAAAACAATAAAACTCTTAGAAGAAAACAGGAGGAAAGCTTCATGACATTGGACTTGTATTTCTTGGATGTGACACCAAAAACGCAGGCCTCGTGCAAAAACTAAATTGAACTTTGATCAAAATTTAGAACTTTTGTGTGTTAAAAGATAATTGTCTATAGAGTGAAAAGGCAACTGACAAAATAGAAAATAATTGCAAGTCATGTGTCTGATAAGGGTTAAATATCCAGAATGTATCAAGAGCTTCTGCAACCAAAAAGAAAAACAAAAACCTTAGTTAAAAAATGAGCGAAAGACTTGAAGAGACGTGATATGTGTTGTCAAAGATGTAGAGAAATTGAAACTTTTGTACAGTGCTGATGGAAGTGTAAAATGGTACAGCACTATGGAAGACAGTATGGCAGGTCCTTAAAAAATAAGAATTGCTATATGATCCAGTAATATATAATGGGGTATATACCCAACAGAATTGAACTCAAATAGATATTTATATACCATGTTCATAGCAACATTTATCGCAATAACCAGAAGATCAAACAAAGCAAATATCCATAGATTCAGTTCAGTTCAGTCGCTCAGTTGTGTCCGGCTCTTTGCGACCCAAGAATTGCAGCACGCCAGGCCTCCCTGTCCATCACCAGCTCCCGGAGTTCACTCAGACTCATGTCCATTGAGTCAGTGATGCCATCCAGCCATCTCATCCTCTGTCGTCCCCTTCTCCTGCCGCCAGTCCCAGCATTAGAGTCTTTTCCAGTGAGTCACCTCTTCGCATGAGGTGGCCAAAGTATTGGAGTTTTTCAGCTTTAGCATGAGTCCTTACAAAGAACACCCAGGGCTGATCTCCTTTAGAATGGACTGGTTAGATCTCCTTGCAGTCCAAGGGACTCTCAAGAGTCTTCTCCAACACCGCAGTTCAAAAGCATCAATTCTTCAGCGCTCAGCTTTCTTTATAGTCCAACTCTCACATCCATACATGACCACTGGAAAAACCATAGCTTTGACTAGATGGACCTTTGCTGGCAAAGTAATGTCTCTGTTTTTTAATATGCTATCTAGGTTGGTCATAACTTTCCTTCCAAGGAGTAAGCGGCTTTTAATTTCATGGCTGCAGTCACCATCTGCAGTGATTTTGGAGCCCCCCAAAATAAAGTCTGACACTGTTGCCACTGATTCCCCATCTATTTCCCAGATTAGTGGATAAATAAACTGTAGCATTTACCCAATTGAATCTACTCAGCCATAAGAAGGATATAAAGTCTAATATATGCAATATGGATGAACTTTGTTAAGTAAGTCAGACACTAAAGGACAAATACTGTATGATTCCTTTTATACAGAGTACCTAGAATAGGCAAATTCAGAGAGACAAAAAGCAGAGTGTAGTTTCCAGGGGCTGAGGTAATAGAGAAGTGAGCAGCGTTCAGTGGGTACAGTTTCAATTGGTTCTGGATGAAAAGGTTCTGGAGATGGATGGTGTGATAGTTGCACAACAAAGTGAATGTACTTAATGCCACAGAAGTAAAATGGTAGAATTTATATTTAAAAGCAATTTTTAAAAATAAGTGAAGACATTCTAACTGAAGATTTTTAAAAGGCTTGTAAAACTGTTTACATTTTGCAGTATTCACACTACGTTTTTCAAGTTTGGCACACCTGGCTTAGTTTCAAATACATGGTTTTAGGGGAATTCCCTGGCAGTCTAGGGGTTAGGACTCTGTGCTCTCACTGCTGAGGCCCCGGGTTCACTCCCTGAACTAAGGTCTCATAAGCCATGTGCAGGCCAGAAAGAAGAAATTAGCTACATATACTTCTAATGGGAAAAGACTCCCCAAAAATGTGAAATATGTGACGGTTATGCTTTGTATATACAATTAGATATTATTAGGGAGGGGCACATTTCAAGTGCACATCACCTGTCCAGAATAGATGTAGTATGGCTTTAGCATAGACATTTTAGTGATTAAAAGAGTGGAGTAAAAGAAGTTGGCTGACCTTGAGCTAGAGTGGTGATAGTTTTCTGGTATCTTTTTGAGAGAAGTAATTTCATATGTATGTGGAAACTGTTCAGGAGTATACTTCCTTATCTGGTGAAGAGTGAGAACCAGAGAATAGGAAAATCAACAACCACAGGTTTCCTGTTTTATTTCTCATCTCTGGATACAAAATGAACTCGTTTTTCCAAGACTTCATTTATTAAAGTTATTTCCTATATAAAGTGTTATTCAACTCTAACAAAATAGCTAATAGATAAATATTCAAGGTAAAATAATATTTGGGTTTTTTTAAAACAAAAGAAAGTTAGTTTTAGGCCTCCTGTATATTTTTACTGTATTAAAATATTTCACATGCAACCTTTTTTCTCTTTAAAAGTATATTTGCATTTGACTAGCTTAAGTTTAATGAAGCTTAGCTTTTGTGTGTCATTTCTTATTTTTCCTTTGACATGAAATCTTACCTACTTGATGAAGATGTCGTTTGAGAGGTGTACTGCAAGGAGTTAAATGCTGTTTGTAAATAATGCTTTTACAAAGGTAAAGACCAGATTTTACAAATATCACTTTTTGTTTGTAAAAGAAAAATGTAATTTCATATATTTTAATGCATTAAAAAATTTGACTGTTTAACTGTATTGACTTAGTAAGTTGACACAGAAAAAAAATGATTTTCTATTTCTCATATTATACATCTTTGTGTTCTTAACTTACAGCAGTGTGCTTTGCACGTATTAGGCTTTCCTTAAATATTCAGTGTAAGAATAAGTTTTATTATGCTGCTCAAAAGCATCTAAGAAATAACTATTTATATCTGCTATGTTAATGTTAGAATCTTTAAACATGGCTTTTTAAATGTATTTATCCTCTTTTTCTGAAAGAAAAATTTTTTCGTATCTTTAGGTGCTCATGTGTTTAAAAAAAACAAAACCTTGGAGTAAAGTAGCAGCACATAATGGTTTGTGGATTTTGAAAAGGTGCAGGCCATATTGTGCTGCCTCAAAAATACAAGGATCTGATCTTCTGAAGAAAATATATTTCTTTTTATTCATAGCTTGTATGATAGCAATGTCAGCAGTGCCTTAGCAGCACGTAAATATTGGAGTTAAGATTCTAAAATTATCTCCAGTATTAACTGTGCTGCTGAAGTAAGGTTGGCCATACTCTACTGTCATATTTTAGTGTATATTAATATTACCAATGTATTTTCAGCTTTATTGATAATTAATTTTCAGTATTATAGTCTTATTCTCATATGATTGAATAAAAATAAGTTAGTACTTTTAGATGTGTATTAAAATTGTGTCTTGTAATTTAATAATTGTGTTGAATGCCATCAAGTTTATTGAAAGCTTATACAGCATCCAGTAAATTTATTTTAATGTATATTTATATTCAGTTTAAATATTCAATTTTTACTTCAGAACAGAAATAATACTTTTCCCTTTCTCTACTTAAGTGAAATTAAGACATTCGTTTATCTCACAGATAAATATATATTGTAAAATATACATTTTGAACAGAACTTAGAGGATAATTTCTAGTAATATTTCTAAATATTCTGTTATAAGGGAAAGGGGAAAGAATCAAAATATGTGAATTAAATTCCTGAAATCCTGTGTTTCAAAGATGCACTTAATCATAACTTTAAAGGTAGGAAAGACCTTACAAATGACCAGTATATTTGTTGGATAGCTCAAGAAATGAAAACTCAAGTAATTTGCTGCACTTGCAGATTAAGATATTAAGCCTGTGTCTTCTGAATTTATACTGTCATACTGGTTTTTTCTTGTTTTTACTAAAAAATTTTGTTTATCCTTAGCCACAGATTCTTGTTTGTAAGTAAAATAAAAAACATGAAGGCCTTGTTTGGTCTTTTTAATATCTAGTATTTAACTTTAGCATAAGAACTACAAAAATTATTATGGTTACTAGTTTTATAGATGCAAACAATCAAAATTTTAATTAAAATTTGAAGGAAAATGTTTTCTTTACCTTCTGTTCCTTATTTGTTTAATAAGTCATTAAACTAAAAGTTGATGTTCAGGATAAGAGTGTGTTTGTGTAGTGTACCATACTCCTGGTCTTATTTTCTACAAGAAATATCTCACTCCTTTAAATTGTAACCCAACAGAAAATCTATAAAATACAAGCAGTTCTTAGAAAATCATTTCAATTTTCATTGTCTACTTTGGAAACCCTTAAAGTATTTCAGATGTAACTTAAGGAGTTTTGTTTGAGCATCTTCTGTTTAAATTATAATTTCAAGGTAAAGAAAATTACTGTAAGAGAGTTCTCATTTTTAAGAAGATTCTCACTTTTTCTCAGCAAAATTTTCCCCCAGAATAAAGAAGTAATACACTATATTGGCTAGAATCAAATGCCAGCTTTTACAAGGAAGTAATACTGCCTTAGGGCTTTTAAAAATCATTTATCAAGCTTTTAACCTGTTTCCCTTATTTCATCTCAGCCATTTCATGAAAGACTGTTACAAATATATAATTTTTGATTCTATTAAAAATATTTCAGGAACTAATATGTAGATACTTAGAAATATTTATTGAATGAGTTGCAGAGTTTCTCCAGTATTTTACAGAACAACCCTGGAATTAGATTTCTATTTTGATTTTGATTTTGAAGTCAGATTTTAGAAAATTGTATTTTGTCTAATCTGCCTTCTAAATGCATTTTACTTTTACTAAGTAAACCTTTAGGTGCTCAAGATGTGAAAAAGGATCATTTGGGGCTAAATAAAAACTTGAATCCTGAGAATGGATTAAAGAAAAAATTGAAATACTGGAAGAGTAAGAAAGTATAAAAAAACTGTTGCATTGAAATTTATTATAACAGTATGCAGCTCCTTTCCAGTCTCTTAATAGAGAACAGGAAATAGCCTGTCAATACCTAATGAAACACTCATTTAGGTAACTCAACAGGACTTAAAGTCTTATTTATAAGGGTTAATATACTTCTATCTTTGTGTAATTTTGGAATACAAAGAGCGAATGGTAAAATGAACGTTATACCCTTTCATGTTAGTCTTAATATGGCCATTTATTTTGCAGAGAAGAAGTAGTTTTATATGGATGTATATTAAGATTTCATTTTTTCCATCTTCTTTGGAAAAAACGTCTAATCTTTTTCATTCAAGTTTAAGTTGATGCCAAATAATTCCAGTATTGAGCATCTTAAATCTGTTACTTGGAGTATGGATTGAGTTTGGTGCTAACTCAGAGGACTACAGGCAAGTATTCAGGAGATAGCCAGAGGGATATTTTAGTAGGTGAACAATTCATTTCACATACTGTCTTCAAATTCAGATATCTTAAGATCACATATACGTGACATAGAATTGAAAATTTGATCATAGACTAAATATCATATTTAACAGTAAAGATTTTCTTCAGTTAGTCATATGTCCTTTTAATTGTTAGAGAATTAGAAGTGTTTTTAAACCACCAAGTATCAATTAGTGGTATCCTTGGTTAGTCATAACTGGATTAGCAGGATTATACTTTAATAAACTTTGACCTCTAAGTGTTTGTATTTATTTAGAAGTTGACATTCTAAATCATTTTTTTTTTCCTTTTGCAGGTGGATATTACTAGCCCTTATTCATGGAAAAAGTTTTATGCTAAGTGTTGTTTCTCATTGAGTATTACCAAAAAGGAGAAAAATTAGTATCCTAATTTTTTGAGATTAGATTTGGCTCTAGTAAGTAATACTTAGACCATTTATTGGGTTGGCCAGAAAGTTCGTTCGGTTTTGTCCAAACTTCATTTGAAATAACTTCCCTAGATTGTATTGTATACAATGGTCACATCAGAGTACATTTGAAAAGAAACTTAATCAAAATTGGCAATTTTTGTGTAGCTATTTTAATATTGAAGATGGAAGAAAACAACATTTTCAGCATGTTATGCTTATTTCAAAAAAGGTAAAAATGCAACTGAAAAACAAAGATTTGTGCGCTGTGTGGAGAAAGTGTTAAAAGTTTGTGAAGGTCATACTGTAGATTTTCTCCCTGGATGATGCTCCACGTTCAGGTAGACCAGTTGAAGTTGATAGTGATCAAATTGAGAACAATCAGTGTTATACCACGCAGGAGATAGCCAACATCCTGAAAATATCCAAATCAAGCGTTGAAAATCATTAGCACCAGCTTGGTTATGTTAATCGTTTTGATGTTTGAGTTCCACATAAGTTGAGAGAAAAACCTGCTTGACCATATTTTGACATGCGCGATTCTCTACTGAAACATAATGAAAACTGTTTATTTTTAAAACAAATTGTGATGAGTGATTAAAAAGTGGATACTGTACAATAATGTGCAGTGTAAGAGATCATGGGACAAGTGAAATGAACCATCACCAACCACACCAAAGGCCAGTCATCCAGAGGTGATGTGTATATGGTGGGATTGGATGGGAGTCCTCTATTATGAGCTCCTTCCAGAAAACCAAACAATTAATTCCAAGTATTGTTGCTAGTTAAACCAACTGAAAGCAGCACTCAACGAAAAATGTCCAGAATTAGTCAACAGAAAATGCGTAATTTTTTATCAGGATACTGCAAGACTGCATGTTTCTTTGATGACCAGGCAAAAACTGTTGCAGTTTGGCTGGAAGGTTTTGATTTATCTGCTGTATTCACCAGACATTGCACCTTTTTGTTTTCCATTTAAGGTTTTTACAAAATTCTCTTAATAAAATTTCAGTTCCCTGAAAGGCTATGAAAGACACCTTGAACAGATCTTTGCTGAAAAAGATTTTTAAAAGATTGGGGAAGATGAAATGATGAAGTTGCCTGAATAATGGCAGAAGGTAGTGGAACAAAATGAGGAATACATTGTGGAGTAAAGTTCTTGGAGAAATGAAAGATGTGTCATTTTACTTTGAAACTGAAGGAACTTTTTTGGCCAACCCAAACACTTGCATGTCTGGAAGACCATCATCAGTACATTTCCAGCTAAAATTTTCTTTTCTTACCTCTTATCAGGGATTTCTTATTTTTGTGTGAGCCCCTTTAATGGAGAATTTATTTCTCCAGTAGAATTTAAGAATTTATGTTCTTACCTTGCTTATTTATAAAATGTATCCCAGAGATTTCTGATATCTTGTTTTTTTTGTTTTTTTTTTTAGGCTATTTGCAGTGAAAAAAATGTTGGCAAAATAAATAAGTTTAAACTTGCTATGTCAAAATTACTGTGCAGTGTGATAAATTAGTTGATGAGTTTTTGTTTGTATTATACTGAAACTAAATTCAACATTTATAACTTCTATATGGGTCTGTTTCTTGATTATTAATACATGGGATTCATATAAAAATACATGAATAATACATTAGCATACTGATGAGTACAGGTTCCCCTTAATTCTGTTTAACTTCAATAATCTGATACTATATTCTTATTATAAGAATATATTACTTATTAAGAATTATATTACTATATTCTTATGATTATGTTCATGTTTTGCAAAAATGTAAACTGCCTAGAGAATCTTGTTTATGCTATAGGGTTAGATTTTGAGAAATTATTCTGAGAAAAAGTAAGCCACCTTTATACTAAATGTTCTTCAGTTTAATTAACTTGTTATTAAAGTTATTCTGTATATCATTTTATAATTTAACCACTTAGCATTAATTAATCTTTAGGAAGTAGTAGAAATTTTTAAATCACTCCAAAGTTTTCTTATTTCCACATCTCACTATTTTATAATCTTTAGAAATGCTTATGTTTATGAAAGTAACATTTTCAGGGATATTAATTCTTACAGCACCACTAGAACTTTTTTTAAGTTTTCATGTGATCACTTAAATGCCAATTTAGTGTGAAACAACAAAGCGTTGCCCCGTAGTTAGAACTAAAGAAAGTGTAGGTACATCATTTCTTAAGATAATTTGTACATTTTCACATAGTCTATGCAGATTTTTATATTGTATTTCCATAAATGTCTTTTCTGTCTTGTGTTTAACAAAGAGCATTAAATAGATTTGAAGCATTTATATAGAGAGGACTACAAATTTTATTACAGGCACTGAGGATCAGCACTGAACAAAGCAGATAAATTCCAGCCCTCATAGAGCTTACAGTTTTGGGAGTGAGGCATGGGTAATAGAATACACAAAAAATGGATAGGTGCTAATATGTGGTATGTCAGGTGGTGGTAAGTTCTATGAAGAAAAATAAAGCAAGGGAAGTGGGAGGAATGGGTTAAACGGGTCTGGAAGGCAGGCAGGCAGATGTGTTTTTCAATAGTGTGGTCAGAAAATTCCTCACAAAGATAACATTTAAATGAAGACCTAAAAACTAAAGGAGCAAACCGCTAGGTTTCTGGGAGAAGAGCCTTTCGAGCAGATGAAATAACACCTACAGAGACCTTGAGGCTGAAACATTTTTGGTGTTTACCAAAAAGAGCAGCGAGAAAGTTTGGATGGCTATCATCAAATATACAAGAGAGAATAATAGCTCATAAATTAAAGTTTCTAGGAGCCAGATTTTACGGCTATTTAAGCTCTTGGCTTAACATACAGATTTAATTTTCCTTCCTTCTTTAAAACTACCTTGAGAGTTGTGTGAGCCTCAGCCTACTTGACCTTTGTAGATAAGAGTATTTTTTTTAGATCTGACTCAGAACGTCCATCTGAGACCATTTAGAACGTAAAATGTTTAAATGGTTGGTTAATAGGTATATGCGTGATGATCAGGTTTTTATGAATTGTGTTTTGATGGCTCTGAAATTGTTTTTACTTGCTCAGTTTAGCCTAGTCAAAGCTAGCTAAATGAGTAAGTGACACATTTGTAATTTACTCAAACGAACCAAAATTGTCTGATTGCTCCATTCTAGTAATTGCCACCATTTTTCTCATTCCAACTCTGTTACCATTTTAGCTAAGAACACTTGCCTGAAAGCGTTCATCCCTTATGGTATGTCCCACTAATTTAATCTTCCTAATGCACTGCTTTTGCATATAGGATAAAATTCAGACTTATTGTACCTCATGATCTTGCCCTAACCTTCTTGAGGTTTTTCCAGTTTTTTCAAGCAAACTAGTCCTGCTCCATCTGTTTTTCTAATTTCAGTGCCCTTATTTATGCCATTTCACCACCCCAATTCTGTCCCAATTTATTCCTGTACAGTTTCTAAATGCACTATGCTGGTCCATGAGTTTAATAGTTTGGTCTTATCCCTCCTTCCCATGTTACAAAAAATTTATCCCTGTAGCTGTTAACCTTTTTCTCTCACTTAACAAAGAAATAACAGCATTTCTATCATTAATTTCACCTCATTTATTCCTGTATATTTACCTTTTATAAATACTGACAATATGAAGAAAAATATTTAAACTTAAGAAATAAAACAAAAAGCAGGTAGACTAAAACATCCAGAATTTCAAAACACCCAAAGTTCAAATATTAATTTTATGCTGACAAATGATACAGCTGATTTTTTTCTCAGTTATGTGAAAATATTTATACCACATAGAGTGTGGACTAGTCATATTTCTAGGATTTTAGCACACTAGAAGAATTAAAGAATTCTTAAAAGTATGGATTCTCTATTTCAAGTAAGTGCTGTTGACAAATAGAGCCATTTAAGAAGTAATCCATGTGTTTGTTATAGTATTGTTTATAATATTAGAGGATTGGAAGAGGTTTTAAAGTGTCCAGTAATAACCTGATTAACATGCTGAGTGGAATACTGTGCAGCTATTTAAAATAATGTAATCAGTATTTAATGAGCTAGAAAATTCCTGGTTATGTGAAAAACGTTACCACATAGTATGAATCATTAGAAGAATATATATGCTAAAATGTTACTACTGGTGTACTATGGTGTGAAGTAAATCTTATTTTTTTATATTATAAATAAACGTATGATTTGGGGGGTGGTTGGGAAAAGAGCCTTGAAAAATCAAAATACTTGAAGCAGCCTTACCACTTAATCACCTCCTTTGGAAGTCCATAAATGGAAAACCTAAGTTCTTATGGGTTCAGGAACTTAAGAAGTGATAATGAAGAATTAACTATTTTGGGAACTAAACAGGTAATTTCAAAAATCAAATAAGTTTAAAATCCGCCTTGGGGGAGCAGTCTACTCTGTTTCTTAAAGGAGGGTTGAGAAGGAATTCAAGAGTCGCTTCTTGAATTCTTTGTTGAAAATCTTTGCTGTCATTTCTCCCATCTTCCAGCCCCCAAAACCTAAAAAGGTAAGTATAAGAAAAGGAGTGGCTGTGTATTTTAATTTTGGAACTATATCAATAAACTAAAGAAAAATCTGGTTTATAGAGATTTAATAGCACAGCGAAACTGACTTTCTGATCTTAAAAGGATTTTGTCTTTTTAAAAGTTTTTAATTTTCTCCCACCATAGAACTAATGTATAGGCATAGAAACCTCAAAAAAGGCAAAAAAATTGTTTAAAAATTATATTTTTATCATCCAATGAGAGTTACTATTATTAACAGTATGTTATTTCCTTCTAAATGTATAGTTGGATTAGCAAATTTATTTCCTAATCTATAACTATGCCAGGAGCTGGAAAAAACATCACCCTCTAGAAGAGAGACGAGACATGCTGCTGGCTCAGAAAGTTTTTCTTGATGTTTATCTAAAATACAGTTGACCCCCAAACAATGTGGGTTTGAATTGTGGGAGTCTTTTATTTTTCTCAATAAATACATGCTACAGTATTACACGACCTGCAGTTGATTGAATCTGAGGATGCAGAACCGTGGGTGTAGAAGCCGACTAAAGTTACACAGGGGGCACTGGTGGTAAAGAACCTGTCTGCCAGTGCAGGAGATGTGAGAGACGTGGGTTTCATCCTTGGGTCAGGAAGATCCCCTGGAGAAGGGCATGGCAACACTCCAGTATTCTTGCCTGGAAAAACCCATGGACAGAGAGAGGAGCTTGGTGGGATACAGTCCATGGGGTTGCAAAGAGTTGGACACGACAAGTGGCTTAGCACACGAGCACGTAAAGTTTTACATGGATTTTCAGCTTCAAGGTGGGTCAGCTTCCCTAACCCGCTTGTTGATCAAGAGGGAACTATATAGGTAAAAACCACTAATTATATCATCTGTTCCATAATAGTTTACTGTAAAAATGCTTAAGTTTTTGAACTTCCTCAAGATATTTGAGGAGAAAATGCGTCTTGTTTGCCATCTGGCCTCCTCTTCCACACCTGCCTGTCATCTCCAGTACCTTTCCATTGTTTGAGAGCCTTTCTGAGACAGGGGAGGTCATTGAAGGATTTTAATTGGGAGAGAGAAATAATTACTGAAAATGTACTGTTCAAGGTTTGCTGAAGAAAGTCTAAAACTAGTATAGTAATTAAATCCTGTGCTTTGTTTGTACCTCAGTAATTACATCAAATTTATCAAAAAGCTGAGCCAGTGTTCAAAAATTATGGGATTCACATTCGATATTCAAAAAACATTTACTAAGAAATTTGGATTGAAACATGACATGACATAAATTCATAATGTATGACCTGTTACAGCAACCCATTTAGAGAGCAAAAGTCTCAATCTGGTTTTCTCACATTTCAGTATTTTATCATTTAAAACTCTTAAAAGTAGTTTAGATTTAGAATACGACAATTTAGCTAATTAATTAAACTTGGGAGTTTAAAATCTGACTCTGAGAGGAGGGGTGTTTGTCACCAGAACTCGCCTATGGTGCAGGTGCCAAGTTAGACGCGCTCTCGCTAGTTTTGTCACCATTTTAGTTGGCCATTGTATCCTTGAAAAAAGGGAAAGCACCCAAAAATGCTCAAGTTCATCATAAGCCCTCAGACCATTTTTTAAAATATAACTCTTTAGGTGTATTTAGTTATAAAACTCAAGGAATTTGGATTTTTTTAAATTGATGACTAAATTTCCACATAGTTAAACTCTTCAGAAAACATTCGTGATGAGTTTACTTTTCTATTTCTTAAGATATTAAATTCCTTTAAGACAGTAATAAAGGGAATTGCAAATGTTTTTTGGGGGGTAACCAAATTAGATGATTTGGAATTTGGGCAAAGGTCCAACAAGTTTCAGAACTAGCATGAAAATTATTCATTTAGGCTTATAATTTATTGCTATATGCTAATAAACACTCCCCCAAACCACTGTTGATTGAAAGTCCTGGTGTGTGTGGCTTGTGTAGGCCTCATGCAGATTATGGATGTGAACCAATTAGAGGGCTTTCAGAGAGCTGAAAAAATTGGAGATGGCAAATGTCCTAAGGGGTTCTTGAAGGTATTGAGAAGCTTGCTTGAAAAAGAACAATATTGAGACCTTTTTATTCTGTATTGCAAAATACAGAAGGGCAAAACTGAGGAGATGGAGTTTCAGGGGGTGCAAATGTAAACTCTTAAGTAAGGGATCTCTACCGACTGTTGAAGTGTACATTATAGAAATGGGCTGCTTTACCAGAGACCCCACAAGGGATGAAATTGGAGGGAGGAGTAAGATTTAAACATAACATTTGAGATGAAGAAAATCAGTACATCAGCTTGAACAAACTTGCCTTTAAGCACATGTGCTATCTGACTAAAGGACACTAGGGAAATTCCTGGATTCTTTTTAGGACAGGTTATACTGAAAACCATTATTTTAAAAGAACTGGGTATATAAGAAAAGTTGAAGATCAAGGTTTAGAGAAATGTGTCACTTGTCTTAAAACTGAAAATGTTAACAATGAGCTAGTAAAGTTGGAACATAAATTTTAAATACTAAAAACTTACAAGTTGGCATTTGTTTTCAAGAAGGATTACTTTATCAAGGCTGTTGAATAAATCCAGTATAGAACTGGATCATTAAGTTTTCATTTTCCTCTTAAAACCTCAAAGGAGAATAAAGTTAAAGACGTTGGATAAACAAGAAGGGGCCAACTCTAGAGAAAGTCTTAATCACAGTTTTGAGAGGGCAGTTAAGTCATAGTGTCAATGGGACGTTCTTTGATGTTTATTTTCTAGGGTGCTTGGATTTTTCATAAGACTGCAGAGCCATAACTTGGGCTTAGAATCACTGCTTTTGGAATTCTATATATGTAGCTTCAACTGGAGATTTTATTACCTTGCCAGACACATAGTAGGTGCTCAGTTATTAAGTGGAGTGTTCCTAGGAAGATCAGTCTCACTCAAATTAGCACTGGATTGAGTTGTCATCTGTCATCAAACATACAGGAAACAATTCTGTAATATATTTGCTAGTCTTGAGCCCACATCTTAGTTGAGGCTTGAGTAAATAGTGCTATGAATTGGCTGAGATGATTTCTACATCTTTTAATGCTGGCTGCTTAGTTTTTACAATTCAGTTAGCTTTCAGACTACTATAGTTCTCTTCCAAATTTATAGAGGTTCTTCATAGTTAATACAATAAGGAACATCAGCCCTTGCACACTTCTTAATGTTTATTTGTTCCTCTGGGAAAGAGGCCAGTAAATTTTTATTTTGAATGGTCGTTTTAGTAAATAATCCAAATCAAATCAGAACATTGCAATATCTACCCCTTGGGTTGTGGATATGATTTCTTTTTAACTGCATATGGAAACCACTCAAGCTTTAGGTGCTAATAGTGACAAGTTACCGCTGACACATTGCTTTTATCCTTTGCCAGAAACTTACATTTAAAAATCCTTTCAATTCTCATAGATCACCTAATGGAGGAGACACATTGTTACTCCCATGTTGTAAGGAAACTGAGTCACAGGGAAATAGATTGCCTGCTGCTGCTGCTGCTGCTGCTAAGTCGCTTCAGTTGTGTCTGACTCTGTGCGACCCCATAGATGGCAGCCCACCAGGCTCTACCGTCCCTGGGATTCTCCAGGCAAGAACACTGGAGTGGGTTGCCATTTCCTTCTCCAATGCATCAAAGTGAAAAGTGAAAGTGAAGTCGCTCAGTCATGTCCGACTCCTAGTGACCCCATGGACTGCAGCCTACCAGGCTCCTCTGTCCATGGGATTTGCCAGGCAAGAGTACTGGAGTGGGGTGCCATTGCCTTCTCCAAATAGATTGCCTACTGTCGCATAACTAGTAAAAGGGGAGTCAGAATTGAAGCTCAGTTTGATTGCAGAGCTCGTACTTAATGAGCTACAACCTCTGTCTTATAGTTAAGAGTTAGAGGAGACAAAGTGGAAATTAAGCCCTAAAAGGCTCAAAATGATAGTTACACTTTCCAAAGAATGGTGATAGATTTGTATGTGGAAGTACTATACTAAGCACAAATTAACTTCTGAAGTACTCCATGATGCTGCTACTATCACACTGCAAGGAGACATGCTCTGAGAATGGTGTTCTGGTAACACTGGTCCTGAATGTTTATGTGTGTCAGCCCTTATAGTAGCAGTGTTCGCCCCTGAGAAAACTGCCCTAGCACCTAACTGTGCAGAGCAAGTCTACAAGTCTATAGGTCATATTTGGTTGTACTGCTTTTAAGGCATCCTAGCATCAAACAGCATTGTTATCTCACTTCATGTGTCTCTTTAGAAGCTAGTCAAAATCTAAGAGAAAATAGAACTTTTGTAACTAGAAGGCTGCAGAAAAATTATACATTTAAATTGTAAACTTATTTTGCAGATTACCCTAGGCTGTGAAACATACCATTTTCTTTGTATTTCATGTCAATTTAAAGGGCTTCTGGCCGGCTTTATCATCATTAACTTCATTCTGTCCTATAGAGCAATTCTAGGCAGGATAGCAGGTTCTCACTGAGCCTTCAGAAATACTCGGGGGTATTGTCTCAGAAGGGCAACCTCCTCCCACCCTCTTCACATACACACACACAAAATTAACAACTCCCTTTTCTGTTGTCATCCCTATAGTCATTTCGTTATTGCTTATGTTACATTATATTGTGATTATTTTCCTTATTTCTCTATGATTATCCTGTAAGCCTAATAGGCTTGAACGCAGACTGTCTTAGCCCATTTGGTGAGCCCATAATCTCATGGTGCATTCTATCAGGTTAATTCCCTTCATGATTGTTGAATGCATTGATACCAATAATACATTGATACCAATATTAGGATGACTACTCAAAACAACTGGCTTGTTAGATAGCCAGAAGTTAGATCCTTTCAGTAGAATTCTCCTAAGATCAATTAGATCAAATCTATTTCCAGATCAACAGTATCACAGTTTCATTGAAGGATCACAGGGAAAGAGAAATGAGAAACATGAAATAGTTCTTCCCAGCTAATAGCAAGTTTTATATTTTATACATAAGGTAAGTCTGTGAAGGCTCTTTATCTATTACTGAGATGGTGCATTAGTTAAGGCATAAAGAATTTCACAGAGCATGTTTTATCTTCTAGGTAACAGACAAACTGACAGTATACCTGATGTAAATCTTAGGAAAACTGTGGTAGGTTGAAGTGGCTTCTGAGATGTTTTTCCTGAAATGTTACAAGAAAGCATTATGGAGGTCAGGAATTCCAGTTAGCTCTGTTTCCATCTCAAGATTTGGGGTTTTATAAAATATTAAGTAATTTTAAAAGTATTAAAATTATTTGATGGCTATTTTCCCCACTTCATCATTCACCTGACTGACCCTGCGCTCCATTGCTTGAGACAGCCAAATCCAAATCAACCTTGCTTAGAGCAATGAAATTACATTAGCTTGTATGTAAGAATTCAGCCAGAACAACTCTTTATGCCCGTCTCTGTTTCTCATCAAGAAACAGTTTTCACTTTCGTCTTTGCCACTGAGGTCATAGGGTGTGACCTTTTTTCCTAGCACTGTCTTCGTGTCCTTTTCTTGCTGATCTCCAACTGTAACTTTAACCAGCTTCCTGAACACACAGTACCCAGCCTCTAAATGCTGCCTGCCTAAATTCATGGCATTCAGCTGGTTGACCCTGAATTGGGAAATCATCTGACTTCTGGACTCTACTTACGTTTGGAGGACCTAAATATATTCCCAAATTAACTGAAGTTCTAGCCTTGTAATACTCTGCTTGCTCTCAGATTGATTTCGCATGATGGTCTCTCTTGCTCTTCATAGTTAAAAATGCCTTCCAAACTAGGCATGACCTACCAGATATTTGGCTGTTTTATAATTAACAGACCTGTTCATTGATAATATTCCTGATAGATCTGCACTCTGAGATTGTTTTTATTTTTAAGATGTTTTCTAAAATTAACTGCTTACTGCCAATAATACCCTCATTTTTAAATAAGGAAAAAACCTAGGATACTGTTGCATTAGTTTAGGATTTTGACATCAAGATTCTAAATACAACACATGGCAACAGTTAGTTACCTTTAAATAGATAATTGCTCAATGGAATTTATCCAGAGACCTGTGAAAGGAAGCATGGGAATGATGAAATCAGCCTATAACCTTGTCTTCAATCTAGTATGAAAATTCCTTATTTTGGCAAAGTTTACTTTTCATCTTGTTTCATTTCCTGTCTTAGTATGATAACCTTTTTATATGAAACTGCTACTTAAATTTTTGTAGTTTTCATTTGTTCATGTGTAGAAATGTGTAATTTTATTACTTGTGATATCTGATGTATTTCAAGTAACAATTTCCTTATGCATATAAGAACTTTAAACTGAAAACATACCTGACATGGAGTAGATTTCCCATAAACATTTAAATTAATATTGAATCAATCTGATTTATTTAACATGGTGGTAAGTCAGAATTTTTAGAATTCTGTTATCAACAGTCTTACAACATTACAACCTCTGTTTTTTAAATGTTTACTTTTAATATTCAGTAGTTTTGTATTTAATTTCTCATAGTTGAAAATATGAAACTTCTAGAAACAAAATTTTTCTAGAGTAAATCTTTTTAGACTGTGTGTTTGGTTCTGTTACTGGCTCCTAAGGAAAAGAAATTGCAATAATATAGGTCTTTCTAAAAAGAAATAATTCAGGATTAGGATTCCTATAAGAATTAAGAATAATGTAGAAAATCAAGAAATAAATTAGGATGACCAAACAATTAAGATGGTGAAACCTCTGAGACCAAATCCTTGTCCCAGCTCTACCCTGTTCCCAACTGCTCACAGAATGGATCATGTGCCCCTTATGTTGAAGTGACCACTTATTTGCTCTTCTGCCTCCTTGAAAGAAAGGAAAGAAAGTTATGTTTTGCCACTGATTTAGCCATATGAAACTCATCTCATCACCCTTTTCTGGGTCTGAAGCTGCTGTCTCTAAAAGTGCCATCTCATTGTGCTTTGTATCGGTTAGTGCTGGGGAAAGCTTGAAAAGCATATGTACAAAATTTAAAAATTTTCTGTTATTTTGGAACTTTGCTGCTTTGGGGTTGAGGCACACTGGTCACCCCTCTGCCTGTGAGAGCTCTCTGCAGTCTGTGGGCTAGCAGTGTGCTGATCTTTTCAAGTTTCTTTCCCTACCCAATCTCCCTTTTTTGATGAGGTTTCAGTGAGGTCTGCTAGGTGTGCAACCTGCAGCTTAATTGGCTTAAAATGTTCTCTCCTTTGGTGTGGTCTCTTTGGGGACCAACTGGGAGGGGAAAAAAAACCAATAGTGTAACTGTTTTGATACTGAAAATTGATAAATGTCTTTTTGAAATAAAGAACCAGTTCCTCCAAAAAATAAAAAAAGAAATTAGGAGTGAAAATATCCATTAGATTAATTTGATGAATCTAGACATGAGAATCTGTAAGTTATTTTCTCTCATTTTGTCCTCATTTTTAAGTCTCAAACAACGAAACCTCCATCACTTGAATCTGATTCGGTAATGTATGTACAGCTATTTATTCATTCAACAAGTTATTTTGTTCAGAGTCATTTGCCTCTGATACTAGTCTCTTCAGTGTCATCAAAATGAATTTGATTTAGATAACAATTAAGCATGTAGGAGAAACATAAGTTTTCCCGCTGATTTAGAAGATCATGAAATGAAGCAGAACAAAAAGTTATAATTTAGTATAATAAAGTTCCTATTTGTGAATGTTGTCCTAAAGAAGTGTTTAGTACCGCTTGGTTATTTTGCCAGGGGAATGACAATGTAAACAGAAGCTTAAACTGTCCTATCCTAGAGAAGTTAAATGTGGTCATATTCAAATACTTAAAAATTGGCTTGGCTTAAAGTTGTGTGACCTTAAGTAAATTGCTTTCTTCAAGTCTCACTGTAAATTGTAAGTAAAAGGTCTGTCTTGTCCTAAATTTTTATAATCCTAGGACAGAGTCAGTCTACAATGTATTCATTTTATAAATAATTCTGTATACTGACATGTTACTCATTAATCTTGCAGACTTAGGTGGAAACCTCAGTTATCACCTTAGAATTTTGGATATTACATATTTACCTTTTCCATTCTAGAAAAAATTTTAGATTTTTTTCCCACGCTTTTGTCAGATTGTAACTTGACTATATGAAACATAGCCAACAGAAAGAAAAACAGCTCCATGGAAACTTGGAGAAGGAGAGGCATGCACTCATTCTTATTTTTGAAAAATAAGAAAAAATTTTAATGTTTATCAGATAAAGCATTTAATTGAATTAATGGAACAGTGTGAAGTATTGGCTATTTAGTCAACTGGAGTTTACAATGACCTTAAACCTTGTTTGAATATTTTGTAAAGCAGTAATAAAAATTACAGAATTTCAGTATATTTTCTCTTAAGCAATATGCTAAATGTTAAATTTTATGTAAGGATCAAGTCATATAAAATATTATAATAGGTATAGAACTTTCAAGAGTAGTATTTAATGTGTTTTAAGCCATAATGTCCAAAAGGTGTTTGGTTATAATTTTTCTTAAAGTTTACTTTTTTCTTGAAGTAGAGTGCAAGAGACAAATACAGGTGGATTCAATTTGAAGAATTCCAGTTTCCTTTAAGCAAAATTTCACTTTATTTCAAACTGAACAAAATTATATTGTATTCGTAATTTGACAACACACTTGAAATGTGTACAGTCTAAAGGATTCAAATTTCAAACCTTTCAATTATAATCTATTGGTGGGCAAGCAAGGCCACAACTAAGTATTAATACTTGTAAATCTCTCCTATTGCCAGAAATTGTATCAGAAGGGATTGGATTATCAAGAATGGCTGCTATGTTTTGTTTTGCTCTGGGCTGTGTGGCATGAAGGATCTTATTTCCCGAATCAGGGAACCCATGGATTGAACCCGTGCCGCCTGTAGTGGAAGCAGAGTCAAAAGCACTGGACCACCAGGGAAATCCCAAGAATGGCGACTGGTTTTGATCATGGTTATGTACATAACATATGTATGTATGTTATATACCTTACCAAAGTAGAGCAGGACAGTTTATTCATATGCAAATCTATTTTGAATAGTGTAAAAATCTGATATGGTGATAATTTGAGGTCTACACTGCTGCTGTTGTTAAGTCACTTCAGTCGTGTCCAACTCTGTGCGACCCCATAGATGGCAGCCCACCAGGCTCCCCCGTCCCTGGGATTCTCCAGGCAAGAACATTGGAGTGGGTTGCCATTTCCTTCTCCAATGAAGGAAAGTAAAAAGTGAAAATGAAGTCACTCAGTTGTGCCCAACTCATAGCGACCCCATGGATTGCAGCCCACCAGGCTCCTCCATCCATGGGATTTTCCAGGCAAGAGTACTGGAGTGGGCTGCCATTGCCTTCTCCATGAGGTCTATAAATGAGAGTGAATATAATTTCATCCTATCAAAAAGCTATTAAAATAATTCTTAAAATGCCTTAAAAGTTTTCTGTTGATATTTTTCAAGTGAAATGATCTTTTATTATTAAAGACCTAGTCTGTGCCCAGTACTTCACAATAGTCTAAAAAAGATGGTCGCTGTCCACAAAGAATTTTCCTAGCTGGTAATATTGTACTGACTTACAAGAAACAACTAGAGAAGAGTGGAGTGTAAAGTCTGTCTTACGGACTTGAAGTGCGCAGTAGAATCTCAAAGAAAATGTGGATCTAGACAACAGAAAAGACTTCTTAGAGGATGTGGAAAATAAGCTCCTATCTATTGAAAAAATAGATAGGATTAACTCAAAGAAATGAAAGAATTGGAGACTTGGTGCAGAAAACATGAAGAAAGTCACAATCAGGTAAGGAAGAGTAGCTGAAGTTTTAAAACAGATTGGTCTTGGGGAGATGGTAGGGAAATAAGTGTACATGTTTGAGATTGTTTTCTTTCCTCTGCATAATGTGCCCTAATTTCTAATTGAAGAAAATGAGAGTATTTTCAGATTGCCTGCAGTCTCCTGAAAAATCAAAATGTGATGATCTGAAGGAAAATAAAACATGAGTTGTAAGAAATACTAGAAGGAAGCCTAGGCTTAAGTTAGGCTAAACATTGGATTACCCTAAACATTGGGCACTCTAGGCCTTTAACTCAGCAAATCAAGTGAGAAATCTTGAGAGGAAGGGGTTGCATGGCCAAAGCCTATTGTCAGGGATACTTTTTGCCCAGTTGAGATTGACCTTACCACTACAGAAATGATTATGAATTAATACTGTAGTACTGTTGTTAAGCCAAATAAAAACATTACTCCTTTTCCAAACCTCTAATTTCATCCACCCTTAGCTCAAATTATTTACTCTTAGGGTGTGCTTTCCCTCATCTTTAGCTATCTAAATATTTTTAGGGTATCTAGCCCCTGCATGAAATTTTCCCAGTTCACTTTTCCTCCTCATCCAGAAATATTGTTTCTCTGTTTTGTGCTCCTATACCTGCTCTAGAACAATTAATACACCCTTCTTTATGGGCAGAGGCTTTTTTTTTTTTTCTAACACATTAGCACAGATTAGTTTATTTGGCACCTCTCCCAGGTAACATCCTAACCCAGTTAAAATGCCTAAGAAGTGATTCGAATGAAATCTGATCATGGGAAGGTCCATCTATTTTACTTTTCATTATATACTCTGCAAGATGCTTGATAAATGGCAATTGATTGCTGAAAACCAGTAATTTGGAGACAATATGTTCTGGAAAGGCTGAATACCAGCTACATAAATATAAAAATGCCCAGGCTCATACCTGGTAATTTAGAAGTTCTCCATCTTTAATTGTTTCACATATCAGAGCGCCTCTGTTCTATGCTGCCTATTAACATTGAGGCATTAAGAAACTACCTTGAAGAAATTTCTTCTTAAAATTTTAATCAAAGCCAGAAACCTATGCACAGGAGAATGAATAGTCGGAAAGCTTATGAAATTTTGAGGCTATTAGTGATCTAGCTGATCATCTAAAACCTTCCAAGAAAGTATAATTTAACTGTCTCCTGTTGGCTTTTATTTGTTGTCTCTCTGAGGAGATGGACTTGCCTGGTGGCTCAGCTGGTAAAGAATCCACCTGCAATGCAGGAGACCTGGGTTCCACCCCTGGGTTGGGAAGATCCCCTGGAGAAGGGAACAGCTACCCACTCCAGTATTCTGGCCTGGAGAATTCCAGGAACTAGTCCATGGGGTTGCAAAGAGTCAGACACGACTGAGCAGCTTTCACTTCGCTGAGGAGATGAGGCTCTCCCAGTGGCTCAGCAGTAAATAATCCTCCTGTAATGCATGAGATGCAAGTTTGATCCCTGGGTCAGGAAGACCCCCTGGAGAAGGAAGTGGCAACCCACTCCAGTATTCTTGCCTGGGAAATCCCATGGACAGAGAAGCCTGGTGGGCTACAGTCCATGGGGCCTTAAGAGAGTAGGACACAGAACTGAGCCACTAAGCACATATGCACACCCTGAGGAGATGGGAGATGCAAATAGAATGAGAAGTCCTTACATTAAAAAATACTTGTCAGAAAAAAAAATTCCAAGAGCCATCATTACTATAATCACGAAAATAACTATGGAACATCTGCTACAATGCTTTAAAGTGACTAGAGTTAATGGCATGCTTCTGAATCCCTCTGCTTACTAGAGCTACCTTAGTGACTGAAATGGGTTTTCTTATAAACTTTCTTGGACAATTTTATAAAAGACTATCCAAGTCACTTGAAAAAAGCTTTCAGAAAGAAAAGAAAAAATTGTGGATCAAATATGGAACTTTTGTTTTCTGCTAGGACATTTAAGTTATAATGTGATAAGGATTTATTTTTATGTACCCTTAGAGCTTTTATATAAAATCTGTAGGACATTTTTGTCTGATTTCCAGAACCTATATATAAATTACATTTTTTGAAGTCTAATGTTGCTGTTGGGTTTGATTTGGCTTTGAGGGAGGTTGACATATTTGCCAGACATATTTAGCCAGAAGTCAGGAATTCAACCAGCAATTAGATAATGATTCCCATGGTGAAGCAGTTTCCCCTCTATACTGATTTGCTTTATGACCTGTTTTCTAGGCACTTGTTTTGACATCACCACTGCCCCCATCAAAAAAAAAAAAAAATTGTATCTTGTGTACCTAGACCATGTGGAGAAAGGACTGAGACCAGAAGCAGAAAACAGACATTGTCCATACAGAGCAAAGTGCCAGACAACAGCTCGTTCTAGTAAAAGGCAATAAATGCCACATGTGATGATCTCCTCAGTTCAAAACTGTAAGTAACTAGGGAACTGTAGGGGCATTAGACAGATGTCTCTGCTGACTCAGTAAAAAAATGTCTTATTTTGTAATTTGTGGCTTGTACGCTTGTAAATTAAGATGCTTTGAGTTGTCAAGTACTGGACTTTTCTGGTTTGTGGGTAAGATCCTAAGCCAAAATAGAATGTAGTATTCCCCCAAAAGTAACTTGGGACCTTTGCCTTAAGACTCAAGGCAAAGGTCACATGAATTTAGATAACTAGGTTAGAACTAAGTCATTGGACCTTTGCCTAGATATTAGGCAGATTAGGGGACTTTAGTCTTGATAGAGCAAGGAATAGGGAGATGTTATGGCCTCTTGAAACCAAAATAATAATAACATAAAATAATGGAATTTTTGGAAATTAAATGCAGCTATACTATATACAGAAGGATTCTAAGAAAGTCTGTTGGCAACAGAACTGGGCATGTGACTACTGTGGTGATCTAGGAGTGAAGAAAACCTGAACAGAATAGTGACAATGAAAATTGAGATAAGAGAATAAATTTAAGATATTTCAAAAGAAAAAAATTGCACAACATCATAATGAGTTGAATAAAAGTGGGTGTCAAAAGTAACATTTTCTGTCCTGGAAGACAATAATAGTATCACTGAAAGAAGAGAGTTAAGAAAAACTAATTTGAGAAGGAAAGATACTGAGTCCCATTTTTGTAATATTGAATTTAAAATGATATCCAGGTATTCTTTTGGAATTGCTTTGATTAAAAGTCACTGAATATACAGAACTGGAATTCTATGTAAAAGTCTGGCTGGAGAGGCAGTGTCAGTTACCCATTCAAAGCTGATACGGGTAGACAAGCTAACTAAAGATCTTTATTAAAGACAATATATCCCTTTCTTTTAAAAAGAAGTACATAAACACCTGCTGCTGCTGCTGCTGCTAAGTCACTTCAGTCGTGTCCAACTCTGTGCGACCCCATAGACGGCAGCCCACCATGCTGCCCAGTCCCTGGGATTCTCCAGGCAAGAACACTGGAGTGGGTTGCCATTTCCTTCTCCAATGCATGAAAGTGAAAAGCGAAAGTGAAGTCGCTCAGTCGTGCCCGACTCTTAGCGACCCCATGGACTGCCGTCTACCAGGCTCCTCCGTCCATGGAATTTTCCAGGCAAGAGTGTAAAAAAATTATTTGGGTATGTAGTCTTAAATAAACATTTCCAAAATGGAATTCAAACCTTTTTTTTCTTAGAGTGTCATATCTCAAGCTTCTGCCTTTAGGAAAATTCCTACACTTGTATCAGTTATGAAAGTCAATAACTAAAATGTGTTCATATTCTTGAACCTTCCCTTTGCTTCTATTCACTAAACAAAATCTTTCCCAATGTTACACCTAAGGAATGAAATTGAGAACTTTAAGTCCAAACAATTCAGTCAGTTAAAACTGTAAAATTGACACATAACTTTAATTTCTCAAGTGGAAAAGCATGTAATTAAATTGTGGGAAATGTGCTGGTCTCCAATTTCAAGAAACAGTGCAGCACAAAGGCCTGGCATTCTGGCTGAAGAATTGTAATAATAAACAGAAATGTGAAAACCAGGAAGACGAGTTTTCCAAGAAAGCAACTGTGGCATTTCAAAAGAGGTATAACAAGAAATTCTGGAAGATGGTCAAAATAGGTTTAGATAATTGAGATTCCTTATTTAAATACTTGTTTTTGATGGAGAAAAACAGTTAAGAAAAGATTAAGCTGTCTAAGAGGTTGAAAACATTTTCTCTTTTTCACCCTAAATTGGGTTTGCTTCTGAAGAAAAGTGTTAGCCCCAAAAAATCAAATAGAGATTCAGTACTGCTTAAATTATACCCAGAAATTTTAAAAGTTGACCAAGCAAAAAAATTTTTTTAATTAATTGAAAGTAGTAATCTGGTTTTCTAGGAGTTAGACCTTGCTTTATAGGATTCCTATTTAGAAAGTCAAAGTATCTTGATTGGTTTCCCTAGTAATTACATGCCCATCATGAGACAGAAATACCATATTATTCTACATTTTAAATTTCTAATATATTCTACTTTAATGATATGTAAGAAAACCTAAAGTATTAATCTTTGCTTCCAAAATAGCCTTTTAAAAACTCAGTAATATGTCTTCTGAATATAATAGAATCTTTTAGACCCTTTTACATTCAGTGAACCTATGTCTTCAAGTCAAGTTATCCAGAACTGGGAACATTTGTTTCTATGTTTCCATCCTAGTTACATCTGACTTACGTGCCAGGTCTGATGACTTCTACTATCTTTTCATGACTTCTAAATTATGGAGGTAAGTCAAGATTTAATATTGACTGCAGTCATGTAACATTCATTCTGAATTTGTATTCCTTTAATATTTAATTACTAAGCATTCTTGTAGTATTACACTTTCATTAGCATATTATGGTATATTGTAGTTTGGCTTGGCTATTTTAAATGTATAATTTTGCATAACTTTCAACTACTTAGTATTTCTATATACATCTATGCTTTCATCTCGATTTTTGTGTGGTTACCCATATAAACTTCTCATAGACAAATACCATGGGTTTCTTTCTGTAGTCTT
The DNA here is from genome assembly GCF_016772045.2 of Ovis aries. Lineage (NCBI taxonomy): Eukaryota > Metazoa > Chordata > Mammalia > Artiodactyla > Bovidae > Ovis > Ovis aries. The sequence continues at coordinate 19,807,655 of NC_056063.1, read as the reverse complement.
TAACTTGAATCAACTCATTCAGACTCTTCATGTAAAATATCATTTGTCTTTGAATCTACTGTAATTCTTGTTTTTCTAAGTGGGTGTTTACTGAGACTATAGAGTTCCAAATTTTTCACTTCAGTTCAGTAAGACTGTTAGATGTCTAGCACTGCTGTTCAGTTGCCAAGTCATGTACGAGTCTTTGCAACCCCATGGGACTTTTGTTAGCTGCCTCCTGTACAATATTACAAGCCTCTGTCCATCGTTCTTCAGGGACTCTGTTCACTGGATCTAATACCCTGAACCTATTCATCACCTCCACTGTATATTCACTTCCACTGTTTGGCACTGTGGGGGAATATAAAGACCAGTATGAAGCACAGTCCCAGTCCTCATCTTAAAAGAACTCATGGAACCGCAGACATTGCAACCAGACTTTCTTGGGGCGTTTTTACAAGAAGGGTAAGATAAACCTCTCCTGTTTGGCTTCCAATTTGGGAACCCAAAGGTATTCAAATTCTTACCAGAGTGTGAAATGAGAAAAGTAAGATGAAATAGAAACACTTGGTAGTCGGTGTGTTTTACTCAACTGGCAGAGTTTAAAAAAAGCCACCTTAAAACTATGATTTCTGGATTTGAGGTGTTGGTGTGAAACCTGAAGGTATAGAAAACTCTGATTAAGTCTTAGGCACATTTCAGTTTGGGGAGTAAAGTCCTGTTAATTCTACTGTATTTTGTTGCTTATTTATTGTGTGCCATGCTTAATACTCATTTCCCATTCACATGTAAGGGGTTAGCTTTTTATCTGTTAAAATATTTGAGGGGTTGGATTGACCTCATTGCTTAGATAAATATTAAGACATTTTTCCAAGCTTAATAATTTTGAGATGATGAGTCTTTTGGTGAAATTTGTACAAAACTTTTTATCTCTAATAGATCCAGTAGAAGACCTAACAATTCAAAAAGTGTAGTTCTGGGACAAAGCTGGTGAGCAATTATGTCTTTATGATGTTGTTGATATTCCAGAAATTAAGTAATTTTTAGTAATATATTTTCATCTCATCTCTTTACTTCTTAAACTTTTGCTTAAAACACTAAGTTTGATGTTACACTAGTGTTTCCCATGGGTTCAATAGCTCCAGGAAGGTAATAAAATTTCCCAAATTTCCTTTTAAAAATTTCCTCTTAGTCTTAGTGCCTTCTGCATTGCTTAATATGCTCTTACAGGGTCAACTTCCCAACACAGAATAAAAATAACAGTAGAATATGGGATATTTAAGAGTCTTAGCAAGTCTTATTCTTCTAGCAAGATCTCTGGCAATGTGACCATTTCTGTTGTTCATGATAGAGAACCAATACAAAGATGTATATAACTGAGCTGACATTTGTTAGATAGAAACAGTATACAAGACAAATTAGAAACAGCTTACAATTCCCTAAGTCATATACTTCTCAAACTGCTTTCCCTTGACCATTTATATTACTTCAGACTCCTGATTTCAAGTAGATTTTGAAGTGAAAGTCACTCAATCATGTCTGATTCTTTGCGATGCCATGGACTTTACAGTCCATAGAATTCTCCAGGCCAAAATACTAGAGTGGGTAGCCTTTCCCTTCTCCAAGGGATCTTCCCAACCCAGGAATCCAACCAGGGTCTCCTGCACTGCAGGCGGATTCTTTACCAACTGAGCTATTAGGGAAGCAGCTCAAATTAAGTTTGACTTTAACATAACTCAGAATTCTTTGCAATTATGACTTGTATGTTAAATTCAAGAATAAAATTCAACACTACAGCTCCTTTTCAGAAAATCTTTTTAGGAAGAACTTCCAGCCACTTAAAAGTTTATATTGTTGAGATTCAAGAATAAGCTAAAATCCTTAGTGCCTTATCAGAAATGAAACTTTAGGTTATAGAAAGAGGCTGAAACAAAGGTAAGTGGGAGAATAAGGGAAGCCCAACTAGATGGGCAAACCATGCTTGGTGATGATTCCTCCCTATGTATCCGAGATGGACGATTACGAGTCTGTGATTTGATCGCCAGAGTTTTCAGTTTGGTTGACCAACACAAACTTCTGCCATTATTTTCTTATAATTTCTTATGATTTTCTTATGAGCAATTTGGTCAAGAAGTTAAGTGATACCCATATGAATATGTTAAAGTCTTCTATTTTCCCTAAATCAGGCAAGAGTTTGAATTTGTCTGTGGTTCATCTAACACATCCCTATTTGCTTCCAGCCATATGCCTGCTTCCCTTTCTAAAACAAGACCCAGTTTTTTGTGCATGTTGATGTCTCACTCATCATACCCCACTCTTTGTTGGAGTGAAGACAAGAGACTCACTGAGATAATCTTGACAGACGTGTCTCCAGATATCATCTTAAAATATTTACTAAAATAAGAAACTCAATCTACTCTGAAAGTACACTTTTCCTAGTCAATAATATATAATTTTTAAATTTTGATAATTTATCTCATTCTAAAAACCTCTGGATTGTGAGCCCATGTCTTTTGAGGAACTATTTAATTAAAAACCTAAGTTAATTTAAACCCATCATCAATATTATGAATTGTATTTGTAGTAAGCTCTAGGGAGGAAGACCTTATTTTGTTCCTTGCAGTATCCTCAGTGTCTGGAAGAGTATTTAGCATACAATGTCAATAAATATTTTCTGACTGAATTAATTAAATATATGTATATTACATGTTTCCATGGGTAATGCTTCTGTTCAGTTCAGTTCAGTCGCTTAGTGGTGTCCGACTCTTTGCGACCCCATGAATTGCAGCATGCCAGGCCTCCCTGTCCATCACCAACTCCCGGATTTCACTCAAACTCATGTCCATCGAGTCAGTGATGCCATCCAGCCATCTCATTCTCTGTCGTCCCCTTCTCCTCCTGCCCCCAATCCCTCCCAGCATCAAAGTCTTTTCCAATGAGTCAACTCTTCACATGAGGTGGCCAAAGTATTGGCTGCTGCTGCTGCTGCTAAGTTGCTTCAGTCATGTCCGACTCTGTGCGACCCTGTAGACGGCATCCCACCAGGCCCCGCCGTCCCTGGGATTCTCCAGGTAAGAACACTGGAGTGGGTTGCCATTTCCTTCTCCAGTGCATGAAAGTGAAAAGCAAAAGTGAAGTTGCTCAGTCATGCCTGACTCTTAGCGACCCCATGGACTGCAGCCCACCAGGCTCCTTCCATCCATGGGATTTTCCAGGCAAGAGTACTGGAGTGGGGTGCCATTGCCCACTCCCAAAGTATTGGAGTTTCAGCTAAAAAGAACATTTTATTTCTTATCTCAAGCTAGTTTCTACAAGTTTAATGACTAAGAACACATTAATAACAATTTAAACATTCCCTGTCTTATTCTTTGCCAATCTATAGTTACAGTATTTTTGCTTCACTATTATTTTAACTAGTTATCAGTCTTTAATGATCTTCTCAGCAAAGCACTATAGAGAATTAAACAGTGTTACATATATAACCATGCCAACTTTACTCAGCTAGTTAAATCACACACTGCCCAAAACTTAGCAGAATGGAAATATTGTACCCTAGAATATGATGCTAGTGAGAAAACCAGACCAGACATATCCCCAAAACTAAGATGGCAGACTAAAACAACTAAGTTGACTTTTCTGCGGTAAAGAGAAGAGTGCTACCAAAAACACAACACTCATTCATAAGGCTTTTTTTTCTTATTTGGGTCATTATTTTCAGTTCCTAACTTTGACATTATTAGTCTTGAAGTATTTTTCTCTTTTCCATTATACATAACCTCTTGAGGTACTACTAGGAGACTTTTGAAAAGATCTTTCTTCCCTATAGCTTACTACACGAATCTATAAATAATTACTAGAAATTTCTGGAATGTAATTCCTTTGCTAAGTGTAAGGATTTCACAGGAAAGATGGTAGGGTAAAATTTGGATCAATATGAGATAATAGGCTATCCCATGCCAAAGCAGTCCCCTAACCCTGGCACATACTCAAAATCTTTGAGGCATGGCTTTTTCTTCCCTTTTTAAAAAAGACCTACCTGGTCTGGTGAAAAGTAAGTCTTCCTCTCACATTTAAACCGCATTCACTTAGTTCTTTCTCCGTAGGTGACCATATCTTGGCTGAAAATTCCTGAACATATGTGTGTGTGTGTGTGTGTGTGTGTGTGTGTGTGTGTGTGTGTGTGTGTATAAAATATATTTTTCTACAAATGGAAACTACTTACTGTACATAAAGTAGAAATATATTTTTTCACTTTATATATTGTCTTACACCTTGCTTTTCAACTTATAAATGTTCGACAATCCTTCCTTCTTAGTTTATAAATTGCTGTCTCATTCATTTTAAAGGCTGCACAGCATTTCACTGTGGCCCAGAATTTATCCATTCTCTATTGATGAACTTTGAGTTTATTTCTAATTTTTGCTGTTATGATGATACAGTTTCTCACTTAAATGTAAGTTCATTAAGAATAAGGATTTTTGTTTTACTCTTGTTTTAAATCTGAAAACTTAGTGTCCAGCAAATGTTCAACAGATGTTTTTGAATGAATGAGTTTGTACTTTTTAAAATGGTGCTCAACTGCTTCCACTCAACATTTTTTAACCCTTTTATGTGCAAAGTACTTGGTGCTCTATTTTTTAGTTGTTTTTTTTTTTTAGTGTTTAAATTATGAAAGTATGACACATTTACAGGAGACTTGGAAAAAGAACAGTGACATATCAATTCAGTTCAGTTTCTCAGTCGTGTCCTACTCTCTGCGACTCCATGAACTGCAGCATACCAGCTTCCCTGTCCTTCACCAGCTCTGGGAGCTTGCTCAAGCTCATGTCCATTGAGTCAGTGATGCCATCCAACTATCTCACCCTCTGTCGTCCCCATCTCCTTCTGCCTTCAATCTTTCCCAGCATCAGGGTCTTTTCCAATGTTTCAGTTCTTTGCATCAAAATATTGGAGTTTCAGCTTCAGCATCAGTCATTTCAATGAATATTCAGGACTGAATTCCTTTAGTATGGACTAGTTGGATCTCCTTGCAGTCCAAGGGACTTCTCAAGAGTTTTCTCCAACACCACAGTTCAAAAGCATCAGTTCTTCGGTGCTCAGCTTTCTTTATAGTCCAATTCTCACATCCATACGTGACCACTGGAAAAACCATAGCTTGGACTAGATGGACCTTTGTTGGTAAAGTAATGTCTCTGCTTTTTAATATGCTGTGTAGGTTGGTCATAGCTTTTTTTCCAAGGAGCAAGCATCTTTTAATTTCATGGCTGCAGTCACCATCTGAGTGAAAAAGTAGTCTGTCACTGTTTCCATTGTTTTTCCATCTATTTGCCATGAAGTGATGGGACCGGATGCCATGATTTCAGTTTTCTGAATGTTGAGTTTTAAGCCAGCTTTTTCACTCTCCTCTTTCACTTTCATCAAGAAGCTCTTTAGTTCTTTGCTTTCTGCCATAAGAGTGGTATCATCTGCGTATCTGAGGTTATTGATATTTCTCCCAGCAGTCTTGATTCCAGCTTTTGCTTCATCCAGCCTGGCATTTCACATGATGTACTCTGCATATAAGTTAAATAAACAGGGTGACAATATACAGTCTTGACGTACTCCTTTTCCTACATGGAACCAGCCTGTTGTTCCATGTCCAGTTCTAACTGTTGCTTCCTGACCTGCATGAAGATTTCTCAGGAGGCAGGTAAAGTGGTCTGGTATTCCCATCTCTTTAAGAATTTTCCAAAGTTACATATAGTTCTACTATATGTTATAATTATTCTTTTAAGTAGATAATTAAGATTTTTAGTTGGAGCTTCAGTATCAAACTCTCAAAAATTAATAGAATGAACAGACAGAAAAGTAGAAGGATATAGTAGACCTGAGAAATACTATGAACCAGTTCAACATAATTAAGATTTATACAATTTTCACACAACAGCAGGATACAAATTCTATTCAAGTTCCCATAGACTATAAACCAGGAGACACTGGAACATATTCAGGGATGCAAAACAAGGTGGAAAAATGTAATGGTCTAAAAGTATTGAAATCATAGAGTCTGTTCTCTTGCCACTGCAGAATTATATTAGAAATCTATATCAAAAGATATTTGAAAATAACCCCCATATTTTCAAGTGTAATGTAACAATTACCAAGGGAGATCTTTGACTTAGCCATTGAAAGCCTCAATAAAGTTAAAAGACTGAAAAAACACAGAAGGTGATTGCAGAGAAGAAAGCATTTAAATGAGAAATTAATAGCAAAATGAGTAATTAATATATCAAATATACTTTGATAACTCCATGTGTTTGGAAAATAAATGTCCACTTTTAAAGGATGAGTGTATCTAAGAAGCCATACCAAGGAAAATTAGAAAATATGTGTAACAGAATAAAAATGAAAAGAGAATTTGTTGCATGCAACTGAAGCTGCTCAATGCAACTAAATACAATGTGGAATCTTGAATAAGGAATGAACAAAATAATGAACATTAGCATAAAATTTTGTAAAATTTAAACAAAATCTGTACTTTAGTTAATAATACTGTATCACATGTTAATTTCCTGGGTGTTTTATACAACATAGTATTTCTTTATATTCTCAGAATTGAATTAGAAGTTTAAGCCTCATTCAAAAAAATTTTTTAAATCACTAACATAGTAAACTTTCTAGGCTTTTAGCCGTAGTACTAGACACCAGAATAAATGGAACTATCCAACCTTTGAGGGAATATAAATTAGAAACCTAGCATTCTATTCATACTTATTCAAACAATTGGAACCAAAATGTCATAAACTCATAAATTCATAAATTTTAAAAAATATATATATATTATATAATGTATATATATTTTATATATATACAAAAGAGCTTTTCTACTATACTTGATAAAGGCTTGAGAAAGAACAAGAGATGGAGAAGTTAGAAAACATAAACTAAATTATATGGGAGCACTGAAATAGAAAAGTGAAACAAACTAGATAAAAAATCATACAGTCTAGTTGTTTTTAAACATGGCTGCTCCTTAGAATCACATCTAGAGCTTTGGGGGAAAAAAACAATACCTGGATATTTGTATTTTTTTTTAAATTCCAAGATAATTCTAATGTGCATCTGGATTTTTAAAAAATGATTACAGGTTTTTCAATTAAACGGTAGTTTTAGTGAGATAGAATTCTACTACTTTCTGTTGACCAATCATGATACAGTGGTATTAAGATGAGTAATAGTTACATAATCACAATAGTAAAAGATGTTTATCAATTTTCAATCAATGGCCAGACAAAAAATTAAAATAATTGCAGTTGGAAGCCATAATGGAAGCATGATTAACCTAACAACAGAAAATAATTACAATTTAGGGAGTTAAGTAGTGATGTGATGACTGAAAGTGCATACACGCACCTGCCCAGCCAGTCTGTGTCTTTTGGTTGGTACATTTATTCCATTTACATTAAGGTGATTATATATACGGGTGATTTTATTACAATTTTCTTAATTGTTTTGTTTATTTTTTGTAGGTCTTTTCCTTCTCTTGTGTTTCCTGCCTATAGAAGTTCCTTTAGCATTTGCTGGAAAGCTGGTTCAGTGGTGCTGAATTTTCTTAACTTTTGCTTGTCTGGAAAGCTTTTGATTTCTCCATCAAATCTGAATAAGAATCTTGATGGGTAGAGTATTCTTGGTTGTAGTATTCTTGGTTCCTTTTCATCACTTTAAATATATCATGCCATTTCCTTGTCTTGTAGCATTTCTTTCAAGAAATCAGCTTATAACCTTATGGGACTTCCCTTGTATATTATCATTTTTCCTTTGTTGCTTTTAATATTTTATCTTTGTCTTTAATTTTTGTCAGTTTGATTATGATGTGTCTCCGTGTGTTTCTTTTTGGGTTTATCCTGCCTAGGACTCTCTGTGCTTCCTGGACTTGGTTGACTATTTCCTTTACCATGTTAGGGACATTTTCAGCTATTATTTCTTAAAATATTTTATCAGGTCCTTTCTCTGTCTCTTCTGTTTCTAGCACTCCTACAGTGTGAATGTTGGTACATTTTATGTGGTCCCAGAGGACTGTTAGACTGTCTTCAGGTTTTTTTCATTCTTTTTTCTATATTCTGTTTTGTGGCAGTGATTTCCACCATTCTGTCTTCCAGGTCACTTGTCTGTTCTGCTGCCTCAGTTATTCTGCTCTTGATTCCTTCTAGTATATTCCATCTCTGTTTGTTTTTTAGTTCCTCTACTAACTAAAAAAGTTCCTCTAGGTCTTTGGTAAACATCTCATGCATCTTCTCTATTCTGTTTTTGAGATCCTGGATCGTCTTCACCATCATTATTCTGAATTCTTTTTCTGGAAGGTTGTCTATCTCTACTTCATTTAGTTGTTTTATTTACTTCATTTAGTTGTTTTTCTGGGGCTTTATCTTGTCTCTTCATCTGGGACATAACCCTCTGCCTTTTCATTTTAATTAACCCTCTGTAATATGGTTTTTATTCTGGCTGGCGGCAGGATTATAGTTCTTCCTACTTCTTTTGTCTGACCTCCAAAGGATTAGGCTAACAGGCTTGTGTAAGCTTCCTGATGGGAGGGACTAGCAGTGGGAAAAACTGGTCTTGCTCTGGTGAGCAGGGTGTGCTCAGTGAAACTGTAATCTGATTGTCTGCTGGGTCTGTGCTCCCTCCCTATTAGTTGTTTAGTCTGAGGAGACCCAGCCCTGGAGTCTACAGGCTCTATTGAAGAGTTAATGGTGACCTCCAAGAGGGATCAGGCCAGGGGCAGCACTTCCAAGGACTGCTGCTGCCAGTGCCCCAGTCCCTGTGGTGAGCCACTGCCAACCCACACCTCCACAGGAGACCCTCAGACACTAGCAGGGAGGTCTGCTCAGTCTCCTGTGGGGTCACTGCTCCTTTCTCCTTGGGCCCCAGTGCATGCACGATTTTGTTTTTGTCCTGCAAGAGTGGAGTCTCTGTTTCCACAGTCCTGTGGAAGTCTTGTGACCAAATCCCGCTGGCCTGCAAAGTCAGATTCCTTGGGGATTCCTAGGCATTTCGCTGGATCCCCAGGCTGGGAAGCCTGATGTAGGGTTCAGAACCTTCACAACAGCGGGAGAGCTTATTTGGTATTATTGTTACCCAGTTTGTGAGTTGCCCACTCAGAGGATTATGGGATTTGATTTGATTTTCATTGCACCCCTCCTGTCTCATTGTGGCTTCTCCTTTGTCTTTGGATGGGGGCTATGTTTTTAGGTGGGTTCCAGTGTCCTCCTGCTGATGGTTGTTCAACAGCTAGTTACAATTTTAGTGCTCTCATAGGAGGAGGTAAGTGCGCCTTCTTCTACTCTGCCACCTTGAACCAATCCCCTCTTTATTCTGTGCTCTTTCATTTAATGATTTCCTTTCTAGATGCTTATCCTAATATTTTAAGTGACACATATATATGAGGATTCCTACAAGAGGACTCATTAAATCAAAGTGATATATGAATATTGAATGTTAGTATTAATAGAAGTTTTATTCAAAAGCTTTTCACCAGAGTAGGTGCTAATTGTTAACAAAGGTATTTCTTACCAAGTGTTTAGCACATGCTTTTACACATAGTAGAATTAAAACTGAGTGGATCAAGCTTACATTCAAGTGAGAAAAATTTGTTTTTATGATGGCATGTAAGTCTATACAGAGAAAAGGGCTGCTTTCTACACCTAGGAAAAGAGGAAAACAGGCCTCCAAGAAGAGGTGCAATTGAAAGTGGGTCACCCATCTTCCATCATTATCATCACTGATAGTTATGGAGTGACTTCCATGTGCCAGGCAATGTGCTGAGTATTTTACATTATCTCCTTTAATTTTCACATATCCTATAAGGGAAATATATTATCCTATAAAGGATATTTATTTATTATCCTCATTTGATAGATTAAAAAGAAGCTGAGGCACAGAGAGTGACTTGCCCACGCCATGTAGCTAGTGGCTTAGTTGGAATTAGAAATCAAGCAGTCTAGTCCAGCGTTCTGGTCTGTTCCCACCCAGCCACCTGCCCCAGACTCAGCGCCTCCATGCCCATGTGCCCCAAGTGTGACATGGAGGTATACTTTAGTGAGTGGGTGACCTCCCTGGGGAAGGACTGACATCAGCCTTGCCTGAAGTGTGAGAATGTGGAAAGACACTGACCTCGGGAGTCATGCACAGCATGAAGGCAAGCCCTTACCACCCCTGCTACACAGCCATGTTTGGACCCAAAGGCTTTGGGCACAGTGGAGCTGAGAGCCACTCTTTCAAGTAGACCCAGGTTTTGAAGATCCTATCTTCAGCTGCCTGCTGGGCTGCTGCCCTCCAGGCTGATGGCAGGCCTTCCCCACAGGCACCTGGGGCTCCCCTGCAGACCCCCATCCCCTCAGTAAACCCAGATATTTGCAGGGGAAGACATCAAGCAGTCTGATTCCAAAGCCCCATTTTGTGTGTGTGTGTGTGTGTTTTTTTTTGCTACATTGGGTCTTCATTGCTGCACATGGGCTTTCTCTAGTTGCAGTGAGTGGGGGCTACTCTCTACTTGTGGTGTGCAGGCTTCCCATTGTGGAACACAGGCTCAGTAGTTGTGCTGCGTGGGCTTAGATGCTCTATGACATATGGGATCTTCTGGAACCAGGGATCAAACCCATGTCCCCTGCATTGGCAGGCGAATTCTTAACCACTGGACCACCAAGGAAGTCCCTCAGTAGCCCCTTCTTGAATGCTTTATGTGTTCATGAAGAAGAGAAAGGGAAAAGAGGCACTGAAGATAGAAAGAACATACACCAAAGCACCAACGGCACGATGCTGTTTAGAGAGCAGCAAGTAGTCACTGTGGCTTGAGCATTAAGGTGCAGTTGCCCAACGATGGCATGGTGGAAGGCCAGAAAGATAGACTGAGTACATATTTGACTAACATATATTCCCTATATATGGAACTTCCAGACGGGAAGATGGCTATTGCTCTGGCATGAGGGTAGTCTCTGATTTCAGTGTTTTGTTCATGGCAAGAGCGGCAGGCTTTTTTATCCTTTCGAAACTATAGCATTCAGTTCTGTCTTCAGAGGATACTGTTCTGGTGCCGACCAGATGGAAGCCTTCCATCAGTAAAGTATCAATCAGTAAGCCAAGAACATTAGTTCCGTTGGCCAGTTTTCGGTTATCAGGTTTTATGGAGACATACCTAGGACACACAAAAATGTTCAGTTATGAAACATCCCTTTAATAACTAGCAAAACTAAATATATAAATTTGATTTATAACTTCAAATAAAGGCATAATACCACTTTTATCAGGTTTTTTTAAAGACTTCATTTATAAATCTAAGCCAGTAATTTCAGGCTACTGGAAATAGAGACCCTACTGTAATCTCCAAAGTCATTTTAATTCCACATTTAGGAATATAGCTAACACTGATGAAGTCTCACTAAGCAATTATTTTCTGGAGCAAACAATTTCATCAAACAATTAAATCAGCTTTTGATTATTATATAATTTAACTATTTCCAGTTTTTCTTTTTGACTTGCCAAATATTGTTTTAATTAATTGATTCGGTCATTTCAATGAACACTTGATCCTTTTACAGTTTCCCCCTAGATTTAATTTTACTCATTATCAGCACTGACATTACAGATTTTCTCCTGTGACTTCCTGTTATCGAAAACATTTTTTCAGGTGAGGTTTTGCAGATATTAAATGTCAAGATTTTATTGTCAATTTTTCTCAATAACTATCCATAGCTGAAGAGCAAAACAAAGGATCTAAAAGGACTCCAGAGTCAAAATGACAAAACTTCCTATTTCCTAGAAAACTCAATAAAACCAATACACATAAATCAAGAAAAAATATATACCTTAACTTTTCAGATTGACTGTGCTGTGCTTAGTCGCTCAGTCGTGTCTGACTCATTGCGACCCCTTGGACTATAGCCTGCCAGGCTTCTCTGTCCATGGGGATTCTCCAGGCAAGAATTCTGGAGTGGGTTGCCATACCCTCCTCCAGGGGATCGTCCCAACCCAGAAATTGAACTGGGTCTCGTGCACTGCGGGCGGATTCTTTAGCATCTAAGCCACCAGGGAAGATTGCTTTAATAATGTCAACATAATAATATCCACAAAGATACAGCTATATTGCCCCTTCTTTATCTACCATCCAGGATGTTTTTTATGTCATGTGTCCTCCCACATGACATGAGTCTGAACAAGCTCCGGGAGTTGGTGATGGACAGGGAAGCCTGGCATGCTGCAGTCCATGGGGTCGCAAAGAGTAGGACACAAGTGAGTGACTGAACTGTCCTCACACCATTTGTTTATGAAATGTGGGGGAAAAAAAAAAAAAAAAGGCTAACTTAAATTAGTTCCAGGCTGCCACCTAAACTGTCTGTGGTTTTATGGGATAAAAAGAGCCTTGGGGACACCCCTAGCCTTTTAATTATGATTGATAGACTGGTTATTGTAGTTCACATTTAGAAACTCATTCTAGACAAAAGAATTCAATAATGTAAGAATTATGAAACTACAAAGTACATAACCAAAAAATGTTTATGTTTAATACAGCAAATTTTTAACATTAGTAAATGATTTCATCTACCCACAAGCCCCAGATCTTGATTGTAGAGCCTGGAAACATTTGTCAAAGAAAAAATGTTACAGAACATCTGACAAAATTAAGATGCAAGTAGTATTGTTGTTCAGTTTCTAAGTTGTGCCCAACTCTTTTGCAACCCCATGGACTGCAGCCCTCCAGGCTCCTGTGTCCACAGGATTTTCCAAACAAGAATACTGGAGTGGGTTGCCATTTCCTTCTCCAGGGGATCTTCCCGACCCAGGGATCAAACTCATGTCCCCTGAATTGGTAGGTGGGTTTATCACTGAGCCAGGTGGAATGTACTTGCAAGAAATCACTGGGCCTAAATATCAGATTCCCTAAGATGCCAAATTGAGAAATGGAAGATTTCAAGGCACAAGAAAAAGAGAAAAGAAACCAATGGGAAATGGAAAATCAAAACTTCTTTTAAAAACTTAAAAGGCAACTACACGTCTCCATTTGAGCTAATTTAAAAAGGAAAAGACAGAATATGTCTGAGACATATATGTCTAAGACTCTAGAGTCCTGTGACCATAACTTGAGCTTGATAATGTGGTATCATATGAATGGCCCTCTGCAAGATGCATGCCAAATATTTTTAGTACTATGAATTTAAGAGATAATAACTGAGCAACTTGCTAGGTTACCAAGACCTCAAAATGATAAATCATATTAGTAGACCATAACTGAACAGCTGGATGATATATCAGGCTCTAAGGAGCCATTCAGGCTTACTTCTCCACTTTTCACCTTCAAAAACAACATCTGAATGGACAGATTCAGACCAAGGAGTGAGCAGGAAATAAAAATGATTGCCAGCTAAGTGGGATATACCTAAGGTGGGCCTCTTAAGACCAAGAAGTTTCATCCGATGACCTAAACTCCCAATAATGTCACCGGATTTGGGTTATCTCTGTTCAGTTCAGTTCAGTTCAGTCAGTTGTGTCCAACTCTTTGCGACCCCATGGACTGCAGCACTGCAGCCAGGCGTCCCTGTCCATCACCAACGCCCAGAGCTTGCTCAAACTCATGTCCGAGTCAGTGACGCCATTTAACCATCTCATCCTCTGTTGTCCCCTTCTCCTCCTGCCTTCAGTCTTGGGTTATCTACCTCTACTTTGAAATTGGGGTTATAGAAAAAAAAAATCACGAACTACTTATCAGCTGAAAAAATTCTAAACTTCAAACACTGAAAAGAATACTATTTGGTGATGCATTAAAAAAATCTAATTTTAAAAATTGCTTCTAGTTTTAGAGTTATCTATTTTGGAATTTAAGTGTAATGCCATTCTCTTATTAAGATGAAAACAATCTGATTTGTAAAACACAAACACTAAACGAGAAAGGGGAAAGTACTGTCATTGTACACATACAAATATCCCAACTTGAGTTTGTTTTTCAAGATTATAAAAAGATTACATTTCAAGATTACATTTTCTCCAAATGTGTAGTTTTTAAAGATCATTTAGTATTTCCAGGATATCTTTTTACCTTGTATGTTTCTTCTTGAAATCAATTATACCATTTTTCCTTATGTTTTTAACTTTTTAGAAAGGGATCCCCAAAGATCTTAATCATGCAAATTTAAAAATAAAAACTGGTAATTCCCCTTGTTTATTTTAGTGTCCTACCAGTTGTGCACAGAGGTATCTTAAAACATTTTGAGGTGAAGATAGGGTCTTAGGTTTTCTCCACAATCAGCATGTTAATTTAACTGGATCCCTTTCCCCAAAATGACATTTCATGAAAGACAGGAGATTGTAAAGTGTGAAAACTTAAGAACTGTCATACTGCCCAGGGTTTTTAAGCTGGTATGCAGGACCACGGGGTATGTTGTGGGAGAGGTAAACGTTCACTCCTGGTGTCTACTGCAAAAGTTAATATCCCAAAATATGTCTACCTTTACCCCCCAAAAAGTATATTTTATTTAAATACTATGAGTAAAGAACATATACAGACGTTTTTTCCCTCCTGAAAATTAAAGCCAGCTTTCACAGTTAGTAAAATAATAGTGGGACCGCATTAAGACATTTTTAAGGGGGAAAAGAAGTGTCCGTGACAGTAGAGTTAAAATCAGCCTGAGGGTCCAGCCAAGAATAACGGGGAGAAAGTGAATAACTGACTCAGAAGCAACTATCCTTAATATACTGACAGCCTATCCCAGTATTTTGAGTTGTGCAAGAGTGCCAGCGACGTAACAGGAGACCAGACTTGCCATGGGATATATCTGCCTTAATGGTGTTTAAGACATAAAGTGGAATAGAGAAAAATTAGTAGCCAAATCAGAATGGCTGAAAGAACAAATATACATAGAGTGTAAGGAAATCAGGACAAACTGTTGAGCCTTTACTATATGCCAGCAACCAAAAGAAACCCTTAGGGTAGAAAAAGGCATCTCATTCCATGGGAGTGGAACATAATCTATGAAATTATTTCCTCCTACAACTTGAATGACCATAGACCCAGTTTTCCCTGGACTATTCTGATTTACTCCTGTTGTCCCATGTAATAAAAATTCTTTCTTTCACTCTGAAAAGTACCCCCATCTGGACAATAATTATCTGGTCATTCCACCCAACTCTACTGATTCCTTCCCCCACTCCAGAAAAAATTATTTTCAGTCATTATTTTTTCTAAGAAAATTCAGGCATGAGAAAATTTCAGTTTTGAGGGGAAACATTAGGAACTGGTATAGAATAGAGGCTTCAAAGTACAACATACCTGATTCCTGTTTGGTTATCAGTAGTGCTGTCAGAGCCGCATTGGAAAACCAGGTCATGGTAAGATGGTCTTTGTAGAGGCAGTGGAAGTAAGGTCATCTGAGGGAAAGAGTTACTACTCAAGGCTGGTGCAGAAGGTTGTTCTATAAACACTGTAATCCTCCCAGTTAGCATCTCAATTGTTTTGCTGCAAGAGCCAAACACCCTGAAGAAAGCCTGAGTATTTCGGCTTAGGAAATATACCTCCACAAGAGCAGGTCTTGGCTGTAACACGTGTTCTTGGTTTAAGAGATCCACCAGAGGATTGAGTTCATAGAATAGAGCCTCTCTCTGAAGTCTAAGATGATCTGAAAAGTCAGTGGGTAGTAGAAGTTGGTGAGTTCTCAAAAAATCTAAGATGAAACTAAATAAAACACCATCTCTGTCCACAAAAATCTGGCCACCAACCATCTTGAATTCTTTGTCTCTGCCATCTAACATTCTCATCAACCGAGAGCCAGGAAATTGCTTTAAGGTGGAAGACCTTGTGGTGAATACCTTCCCTCCCACATTCAAAGTGACCAGTTCCTGACCACTCATTCTTCTCTTGCTTCCAACTAAAGGCCACAAACCATCAGACACAGCCTTAGGAACCTGTACATCAACCTTAACCACAGTGTTAGTTATATATGATTAAGAAATCCAGGGGAGGGGAAAATAACAAAAACAGAGACCTAGATTTCCAGGTAACTACTGTTAAAGCAAATAGTGTGTCCATAGCTGGGTTTACAAATTTGAGAGTTGCTTGGGAACCTGCAGTATACAAAGTGAAAAAGCAACAGATGAGAAACTGGATAGTTTAAGGAAACTGCCAATAGGTCTGAGAACAGGGAACAGTTACAGTATCCCATTTAAAAAGAAAAATCCTTCATAAAAACCTCTTGTAAATATGTATTAAAATATATTCTGGAACCAGAAAACCATTCAGCCTCTCCACACCTCATATCTACTCGAGTCCTCATGGCAGAGACACTATTTCTAGAGAAACGTCTTAATTTCTTATGACCCCTTTAGAAATTTAGTGGCTAAATCCTAGATTGACAGTTGACCTCAACCAGCAGCTTAAGTTGACTACTCTTCTCATAACTGCAAAGATTCTTCTGTACTTGAAATTTAGTTACCCTTTTTTTCCCATCCCTGCTTGTATTACCTCCTCTTAACCAAATTAATGTACTGGGGTAAACACCCTCTGGGCTGTCAAGGAATGTCTTGCCCCATAACAGAAATAAGTTTGACTGAAAGAAACACTTCCTGGTTTCATCTGAAGCCTAAACAAGGTGAAAAAAATTACGTATTTTTGTTCTGTGGGAGATAGGGCATCTTTATCTCATGTGAGCAGATAGGACAGTACTAGTGTTTAGCTGATTGCTTTGCACTTTGTAATAGCTGATAGACTGCTTCATCTACTGTCAAATGAGTCTCACTAAAGTTCTTTTAAACAAATGGATTGGTTGGTTGTACAGTTGCCATTATATTTTGGAACAACACTTAGTTGCCAGTAAAAAGGAGGCCTTCTCACTTCCTGCTTTTGCCATGTGTTCTTTTTAACCCATGCCTTGGCTTACACAGTCACTAACACTTCTGTAGTTTACCACCAAATTCCTTTGGTGATAAATTTACAAAACCTAAAAGCAGATAAAAGGCAAGCTGAAATAAATCTCCACCCTCCTAAAAATGTCAGCTTAGCATAAGAAAATGCCAGTTTTTGTTTACATGAGATTTACATTGTATTGAAAAAGGAAATCAACCCTCTGCAGAAAAAGCTGCAAATTCAATCCATCTTATTTTATTCCTTTTTAAAAGAATGCTCACTCTCAAAAAACAAAAAACAGTTGCTTTACAAGAGTAGTCTTTATTACATGCTTAAAAACAATCATTATTACACTACCTCATCAATACAATATTAAATCATGTACTCTCTTACCCCCTTTCATAGCACAAACATAACCGATACTGGGGATAGGATGCTAATTTCAAAAGCACCTTAAAAAGGAAGGAGGGCTGGAGACTAAACTATTAAATTTCACTTTTATCTTTATGCTACCTAATTTCAACATGTATAAGACATTATTTTTGAAAGGAATACTTTTAGAGGGCAATATCTGACTGGAATCTTAATCAAATCTGAACTATCACTCTATTCTAACAATTTCTAACAAAAGACACAGAACTATGTACTTGAAACAGATTTTATAATAGTTTATATTTACACACAAATTCTGCCACATTATTCAGCACCACCAAAGTAAAACTCTTCAATCTTTCACTGAAAATGAAAAGCCCATCTGTCAACTGTTCCCAGTAAAAAACTGATTGTTCTACAAAATCAGCTGATCTAGGCAGGTAGGAACTAAAGTTTGAAAGATTATCTCTCCAAGTTGCGATTTCGTCAAATAGGGACCATTCTAGGAACATGGTGGGACTGAAGAAAATGAGAAGGCCAAGTAGAATGACCACCACAAATAACGGATAAAGTCTCCAGGGAATCTTGCTAATGAACGTGCCAGTGTCTTGAGGCAAAGAAAGTTTATCCACGTCCACTAGTTTTATGTCTTCCCACTGACTGGTATCAAAGTTCTTCATCAAAGGGCTTGAGGGCAAATTTGAGGGAGGCAAAGGAGTTTCCTTGATGACTTTTATTTTCTCCCTGAACTCCTGCATCTGCTGCAGAAATATGATGGGTTCTGACACATCTTTGAAAGCCTCAGCAATGTTAAAGGCCATTCGCTGTTCCTGCAAGATGGTGTTGAGTTTGTTGATCTCTGGGTCATAGGCCTGCATCACTGCAAGTTTCATGGTCTCAAAGTCAGACAGGATTTCATTCTTCTTTTGATCTAACGTGTGTTGTAACTTCTCAAAAAACTCCTTCACTTTATCTGAATCTTTAGTCAGCAACTGTAGAGACTTCCTTTTGCTAGTTTCCAAGGTATCCAAGCGAGAAAGGGCATCTCCCCGACGCCAGGTCTCAAAGCTCTGGAAGAGGGACTCAAAGGCGTCCCTTTCCTGAGCATAGGCATCTTCGATAGAACAGAAGACGTGCTTGGTGTGCTCACCCCGAGTCGCACAGATGCCACAGATCAGCTGCATGTCAGTCAGGCAGAAAATGTTGAGAGGCTGTCCCAAGTGTCCTTTGCACACTGGCATTTTGGGAGAGATCTTAATCTTGTTATACTTTTCCACAATACCCTTCAGGGAGTAATTAACCTGCAGGCTATTGACTCCTGTTGCTGAAGTTTCCTTCCGGCACGTGGGGCACTTAAATGGAGAGGATCTCCACAGGGAATTCCGCACATTCCCCTCTAAGATCCCTTCTAAGCACTTTTTGCAAAAGTTGTGTGAGCAAGGCAAAACCCGGGGATCATCAAACAGACTGCAACAGATTGGGCACGTGAGGTCTTCTTCAAGCAGCTCCATCACATCTCCTACCAGAGAGAGAGAAACACTTTATTTTACATCAGGAATCCCCTCCATTTGGACTATGAAATAATTAGAAGAAACTATCTTCACAGCCATTTAAAAAATGCTCTTGTCACAGAAATAACTGGTCAAACAAAGAAAATAAGAGAAATTTGGGACGGGAATGCACACCAAAGCAGATTTCATCTGCTGGGACTAGAACACACTCCTTATCAGTGGGGCTCCCGGTACACAAGGCCTTTGTGTGGGCTCTCCAACAGCAGGCATTGGCTGAGACAGGGCGAGGGCTGGGACGACTGCAAGTGGAGCCAGCGGGGCCCAAATGCTTGCTTTAAAGCAGAGCTGACTACTAGCTGTCAGAAACAAAGCCACTCAGTGTCTGAGCAGAATGAGCTCTTTAGTCTGGGCCCACAATCATAAAATGGTATGCTATTTAAAGAAAGAAGCAGAGATATAAATCCAAGCATGTTCTCTCATGGAGACTTTTATTAAAAACTGGCAAATTTTCCTATTTCAAAGGCAAGATTACAATTATTAAAATCAGGGGTAAAAACATAAAATGAGAGCTGCAATTCATTCTTCCCTAGAGAATTAAATGGGTATTTTTCAAAACCACTGGGACAGTAATCAAAGCTGTTTGCACTGTCTGGAGCAATCAGTTCTCAAGATGCAATGGGGAGAAACCTGGGCTCCCTAAGGCTCTTCCAAGGCACCTGTGAGGACAATACTATTTTCATAGTAATACTGAGATGCTGTTTACCTTTGGCAGTGTTGACACTGCGCCATTAAAAAAGCAATGGTAAGCAGACACAGCTGGGGCCTTAGCAGGAACCGAACAAGACCACAGGTAGCCCCAAACTGGATTCCTAATGTATTCACCACCACATACCCACAGCTGGGCAAAGGTGAGGGCAGCCAGTTTCATTTTAGAATGTTCTTGATGAAACAGTAAAAATTATTCATTGTACTAAATCTTAATCCTTGTGTACATGTCTTTTTAAATCTTTCATATAACAAAATATGAAGTAACCACAAAGTATTTCTATTGCATACCAGCAGATACTGTCTGGAGGAAAAGCAATTAGGCAATTTAGCCACAAGCTAATCAGCTGCTTTTTTCAGGGAACACCGTTTTTATACTTGAAACAATGAATGACAGACTGTGGGTATGGAGACTTAAGTATCTGGCAGACATTTTTCTGAAAACAAACAAAATGAGCCCATCACTTCAAGGCAAACAAATGACAGTGTTTCTCGCCAATGATAAAAAGTTGAATTTTTAAGTGAAAACTGGATTCTGGCAAACATAGTTGCCACTTAAAAGAGCTTGATAGCTTACCATTAATTGAAGACTTTTCTAATGAAACAAGTGGTAATATTAACATGCGTATTGTTTTACGACAGAGATCTTTGTATAATGAAATATGTCACTATTTGGAGATTTACTGGAGAAGGAAATGGCAACCCACTCCACTATTCTTGCCTAGAGAATCCTGTGGACGCAGGAGCCTGGTGGGCTGCTGTCCATAGGGTCACAGAGTCAGACACGACTGAAGCGACTTAGCATGCATGCATGCATGCATTGGAGATCTACACTACAAATTAACTGGTTCAAATCACCAATGCATGTTACAGGTCATGCCTGGGTAAAAGATCAAAAGGCCAATTATGTTAAAAAAAATATGATTTTAGATTTCATACTTCAACTAACTTTTAAGAAACTACCCCTTGTTGAGTTTTGGTATAGTATCAAAGAAGAGTGATAGTTTTCCAAAAAGGGCATTAAAATATTCCTCCTTTCACCAACTACGTATCTGTGCCAAGCCAAATTGGATTTTCTTTGTATATTTCAACCAAAATAACTGATTGTAACAGATGTAATGCAGAGATACAGAAAAGATTCCTATTGTTGTCTACTAAATGGCGATTCTTGACAGAGATCTCTAAATATGTAAAACAAGGCCACCCTTCTCACAACTGTTCTGAAAAGTTATTTTTCACAAATTATGTTAACATGATAGGTTTATCATAATTTTAAATGAATTACCTTAAATTTTTTCTCAGTTTTAATTTCAAATACACATGTAAATAAAAGCTCTTGGGAGCCTCAACTTTCAAGTGTAAAGGGGTCCTGAGACCAAAATATTTGAGACCTCGGAACTAGAGAATACTAATTCTCAATTCAAGTTTATTCTTTTAAAAATGTATATTTTAAATCTTTTATCCCTAAAGTTTCAGAAACAAAAATAGCACTAAATATGTCCCCATTCAGTTTACTAAGATAAATATATCCTTCAGTATTTATATGACCACCAAAGTAATAAAATTTATAAATAAATAAATAAAATAGGGTCTACTAATCTCTATGTCATCTTATAACCAAAAGTAAGTAAACCTTTTGACAGTAATTTAAAGAATCACAATTGGACCTACAATGTAGAAGACTTAAAAGATAAGCTGAACTTGCAGGACTAACTAGTTTATGGTCTTAGGTTGTGAGAGATATATGTATAGTAAATATATAATACATATATATGTGGAATTGGGGCTTCCTTGGTGGCTCAGTGGTTTGATCTCTGGATTGGGAAGATCCCCTGGACAAGGAAATGGTAACCCACTGCAGTATTCTTGACTGTGAAATCCAATGGACAGAGGTGCCTGGTGGGCTACAGTCCATGGGTCGCAAAGAGTCAGACATGACTTAGCAACTAAACAACAATGTAGAACTGAAGTAGAGTATTCTGTCAGACTTCAGTGTTATATGGCAAAAATGGTGATGAGCTTATTTTCTGAAAAATCTTTTGTGACATGACAAATCAAATAATCTTCGAAAAGCACTGGAAAGAGAATGGCTTCCGAGACTGAGGTTAGTGTGCTGAAAGGTTATCAAGCAGTTATAGAACACTCTCTTTAGAGCAAAGAAAGAAAACTTTTCATGATCTTCCACCACTAGTCCTGGTTCTGTCACCTCCCCTGCTCTCTAACATGTTTCACCTAGAATTATATAAACCTAATTTACTCTTCCTTGCCAGGTTAGTATTTCCAGAGAATCCTATCTAAGCACTTTAAACAACTAACAGGAAGAACAAAGGAGACCAAGTTTTGTCATGAGGAGGAGGGAAAGGCACCCAAGACAAAGAAACTTTGAAAAAAACCGAGGATACTGAAATAGAGGCCAAGAAGAATTTTAAGGCAATCAAGTATCAAAAAGAAAAAAGGAAAATGTCACACACAGGAAAATTTAGAAATAATAGTCATCCCAAAGCCATAATCAATTTACAGCTCTTAAAATGAACCAGAGAAAAACGTAATTTGGAAAGTCCCTTTTCTAAAAAAATTGCATCAAAACCATAGTAGATCCTGTTGTTCCACTTTTAGTGATACAACTTATAAATTTTAGTTCATAATTTAAAGACTTTCACTTTAATCCACATTAAAACAATTTTATTTTCTTAGCTTTATACTCAAAACCTTATGTCAAAACTCTGTGACCAATTCCCTAGCTGACTTTTAGAGAAAACTGAGATATATTAGCCTAACAACCCAAGAAACCACGGCAAGTTTGCTGCCTTTGAAGTTTTAAAGGAAAACAAAAAGGGTTTTAGCCTCACTAAGAGAAGGGTATGCTTGACAGTAAAGGAACTTACAGATTCTTTTCTTAAAAGTATGCTAACATAAAAATCTAAATAAATCACCTGAGCTTACTTCTTCAACGAAACTAAAATATACGTCCCCTTTTTTGGGGGACAAATATAGATGTCAAGAAACTTTATTATGTGAACAAAATTTCTGTTCACCAGTCATAAAATTTCAACTTAACCAATCTCAAACTAGGTATACAAAGGCAAACAAGTCTTCCAAGATTCATTTCTTATTTTGAATCAAAACTTCCCAAGTTCTGTTTATTTTGGCTGCTCCACACAGCTTGTGGGATCTTAGTTCCCTGACTAGGAATTGAACCTGGGCATGTAGTAAGGAAATCGCAGAGTCCTAACCATCACACTGCCAAGGAATTCCTAAAAATCTCCCAAGTTCTATACCAACAAAGAAAGTAGCTGAATATATAACTAGTTACCTACCACCTCCTCTGGTTTTCAACTTCATTTGTCTACTGTATTTATACTTTAAAATATTTTTTAATTTGCAGAGAGTAAGACTCCTTTTGGTACATAATTCTATGAGTTTTGACAAATGCAGTTGTAAAACACCACCACAGATTTATTTTCAAGCAAACTTTCAAAATATCCACTCAAGGAAGACTACAAAAACTGTTTGATCAATACTACCTTGAGTGGGTATATATTAATAGCAACAAGAGTATTTAATACAACAACCAGAATATTTTAAAAGATAGAAAAGCTAACAGTTACAGGCTTCCCTGATGGCTCAGACAGTGAAGAATTTGCCTGCAACGTAGGAAGCCCAGGTTCAATCCCTGGGTCAGGAAGATCCCCTGGAGAAGGGAATGGCTACCCACTCCAGCACTCCTGCCTGGAGAATCCCATGGACAGAAGAACCTGGCGGGCTACAGACCATGGGGTCGCAAGAGTCGGGCATGACTGAGGACTAACACAACCCAAAGGAAAGGAGTCATAAAACACAAGTAAAAGTTGACTTCTCCCTCCTGGGAGCCTTTTTGTTTTTATATGATCAACTCAAAATGATTATAAATGAAGAGGTGTTCATTTTATTCACTTAAAAGATAATTTTAATAAAACCTTTTAATTAAAAGAACCTTTCCTATTAAATCTTGGCACTTCATTAGTTGACAGCAATATAAAGTTCAAAATAATATCCAATTTTTTTTCCAAATCCCATTAGAGATTAAAAAGATTATACCTTATATCTTAGAAATTTAAACCGATTTCCATCCTGCTTTGATCTTTGAATTCAGAAATTTCAAAGCAGTATCTAAATACCTAACAAGTAACTAGATAGAAAATACTGAAACTCACTTCACAGACAAAACTAAATTATGTGAACTCTACTAAACAGCCAGTCATCAATCAACCTTATTTTGAAACAAAGTATAGAATAAAAGAGCTCACCTTTTAAAAAACTTACATCCTCTCATCCCACTAGTTAATCTTATTTTCAAGTAGTATACTGATAATTTAGTATGAGATCCACTAAATGGTTTCTTGAAACTTACTAAAGATGTATTAATAATAACTGAATCTAGGTGGAGGATATAAGGATATCTATTGCAGTGTACTTTTAATTTTTAGTATATTTGAAAATTTTCACAAAAGTTGGAAAAAAAAAATTAACAGTGAGACCAGTTATAAGAAAATCATATTGAGCTAAAAAGGTAAAACTTCAGAAATACTAGCTGACAATAAGCTTCATAAATTTTTTTATCTTTTATAAAATAAAAAGTATCTTACTGGAAATGTCTGGATCCAGGCCTATGAGTAGACTGACATACTCATTTTGCTCTCAATCTATGACCTTGGACAAACCACCTACACATGTTAGTTTTTCTCCTCACTGAAAAACTGTTTTGAAAGTTATCTAATAATATATGAAAACTATTTACCAAGTTGTTTTTTTTTTAAGTACTCTTTATCAGTATGTTATTAACACTTCATTCTGGCTTTTAGAGACTGTGCCAAAACATGATCCAAACAGGATATTGTGAGATTAAGAAAAAAACAAAATTTCTGATAACTTAAAAAAGGAATATGAAAATATACCACATATAGTATCTAAAATAGCTTATCTAATTGTTACATGGCCCTTGCAAACACCATATAATTTACCTTTGTGGCCATATAAGACATAAGTAACCTACCTTTTCTGGCACTGTCCTAGAATAAGTGGCAGTAATAAGTAAATAAGTAATAATAAGTAAAATTTCCTCCACTGTATTTCTAATAGAATTCCTGATTAGGGCAAAATAAACCTAGTACAGAAGGTCTAGCAGCTTAGAAGCCCTACCTACTCCGAAAGTTCACAAGTTTTTGGACTAAAATGACATCTCAAAAACCAAAAACTAGGTCATTACCTTCATAGTCTAGACAAACTTGGGAAAAATTAGTTTTTTCCTTTCCTTCATTCTCTTCTCTATGCCACTCTTTTTCCTTGACTCTTGTTTATTCTTCTTTTATCTCATGTTCCCCATTCTACTTCAAGAAACATAATCTTTTTGATTTCCTCTTATTCCCTCCTTATCTCACACCTTCTCTCTCTCACCTGATAGTCACCCAAGATATTATTCTGTAACCCTGTTAATCAGTAGCATTAAATCAATAGTTCTAGGATTATGAGCTAGATCAGGTATCACTCTCCTATTTATGAACAACTATTTAGAAATCTATGAGGATATCTAATGGTATGAAAGCCCATTCTCTCCCACCCAGATGCAATCAATTAGAATAAAATGAAGGTCTGAATTTCAAGGAAACATAACATATGGCCTAAATTATTCTCCTAGTCCGGTACCAACCAGATTCAGATTATTTATCTTTACCTGTTAAGAGTTAAAATTAACTTAAATTGGAACTACCAACAGACGTGAACTGGTTATGAACCAGACGTGTCTGGTTTCTTATCTCCCAAATAAATGTAAAGAGGTTTAAATGAAGGTGAAAAAAATTTTAGAACAAATCTTCTTCTGCAACAATAAACTTGGCAATCACTAGCCTAAATTATTATCCCCAACAGATTGGTATCTATTGAAAGTTTTCATCATCTAGCCCTGCATTTGAGGTTAATACCAGCTTTCAGAAAAGTACTGTCACTTCAGTACACAGCAAGCTAGATCTATCTGGTAAGTGAAAATCACTTAGTGTGTAATACTGCGCCAAGAGAAAAAGGTTATTCTGTGGCCAACTGATCAGTACTACCTACCAATAAAATTGGTCTGAACCAAGTTCCCTTTGTTCAGTGTAGAATTACATACACAGTTTATTCTAAGTAAAACTCATCTAGAAAATATTTCAAATAGAAAGCTGATAATGCTAAACTTTAAGCAGTTTCCAGGTTGGCTATAGTCTATTCACTATGCTGACACTCCACCCTCCTATTCAGTATCTGCACATATTCGGGGGAACAAAGAGAGCTCCTCTGGGAATTCTGAAGGGTTGGCCAGGCTATTGCCAAATAGGATACACTTGTGGTGCTTATTCCACGGAAAGACGATTTAAACTATCGGCAAAAATTTTCAGTTCCACTTTTCCTTAGAAATGTATCCACATCTATAATGCAAATGAATTAGAAAGCATCCACATTAAGGGAATCTGCTTGGATTCCCTCAAGGGCTTGACTGGAGTGTAACTATTCTCCATGTCAAAGGACACCTGTTTTTGGTTACCTGTTAGGGGTGCTATTCCTCCAGTACCTGAGAGTTTCAAGGCAAGGTAATGAAAGCAGCAGTGTCTTTCATGAATACAAAAATGGACAATCCAACCATCTAATGCTGTTTTAAAAGATGAAATAGTAAAAAATCCATTCCTGCCCTAAATTCCAAAATATAGGACATTTACAGAGGTATTATCATACAAGATGTAAGAAATGCCTTACAAAAGAACATAGAAAGCTGACACCATACTAATGTTGGAGAGGTTATCCATACATGTGGATTTTGTTTTTCTAAAATTATAATTTGTGATTACAGAAAATTCAGGAAATATAGGGGAAAAAATTACCCATGGTCACATTGCCAAGAAATAACCATTATGATTATTTTGGTGTATTTCTTCTAACATTATTTTGGCATATTTCTTCCAATCTTGTGTGTATGTACACCATATTTTAACAGAACTGGTAGTGTAACAGAACTCTGTGTCCACTTTTCCCACTTATTTTATTACTTGCATTTCCCCTATTGTTCCCCTATTCGTTTAAAACATGATCATCTTATGGATATGCTATTTCCTACTGTTTATTTTGGGGGGATTATAACATTTTAATGAACAATGTAGCAAAGTCTTAGTCCAACACTCTAATTATTTCCTTAAATGGTTCCTTTAAGTGTATTGTCAGGTGAGTCAAAGAGTAGAAACATTCTCAAGGCTCCTGAAAAAACCGTCAATTTTCCCTCTAGAAAAGAGTATACCACTTTCTGCACTCTGACCAATGATGTATGATGGTGCTCCACCTCTCCAAGTAGTTCCTGACCTTACAACAGAACCATACTTTTATAGAGCTTAGTAAAAAAAAAAAAAAAAAAAACCAGAGAAGAAGAAAAAGGCATATTTTACCATACCTACCTAAGTTTAAAGTATAAAACTGTTTAAGGCAGTTAATATTAGTATGTGTCTGCATATCACCAATATATAGTACATGGTGCTAAAAGTTATGGGGTAAGAATAAAATACTGGGCTTAAAAACATTTTAGCTCTTAGCGATCATTTAGCTAAACACCTAACTTTACAAGTGAAAACACTGAGCCCCACCCCACCCTGCAAACTGTACACAGCAAGCAAGGCATAGGACCTGAGTTGTCCAATTATGAGACCTCAGCACTATCCCACGGAGAAGGCAATGGCACCCCACTCCAGTACTCTTGCCTGGAAAATCCCATGGACCGAGGAGCCTGGTGGGCTTCCGTCTATGGGGCCGCACAGAGTCAGACAAGACTGAAGTGACTTAGCAGCAGCAGCAGCACTATCCGAAAAGTAGGTCAAGAATTCAGGATCCTCACTTGTTAAATGGAGACATCTAATCATGAGTTCTCTAAATCCCTTCTAAAATGCTATAATTTTTACAAAGTAGGTTGTAACAGATTCTCCAGTGAAGAAGGGTAAAGAGCACTGAAACTGCATCTAACTACCTAGCTTTCCAAGCACTAGCTCTACCCTTTATGGCATCAGGATTTTTATACCTACCTCATGTTCTTGGAAAGATTAAGTAATGTGTGACAATCTTGTAAACTATTGACCTACATCATTGTAAGGTGATTTAATTAACATGTGTAGAGATACTGTAAAAACTGTAACTACACATTTACAGTGAGCATGAGTTAGAGCATAGTGTATTAACCAAGAAAAGTCCTAAGACAGTTGGACTCTCTTGAACTATAATTTCAAGGGAGGGCAAAGTGTTACATAGCATACCAGGTGCAAAGCACCATTGGTGGAGATGGGCATAGCTTAACAGCTATGGCAGAAGTAGGGCCAGGTAACCAATACATGTAGAGAATAAAAATAACCTGGTGTTACAGAAAGACTTGCCAGAGAGGCTTAGTATGTCAGCTGGTGCCAAAAAAAAAAAAAAGTATTTTTAGGGAAAGACAGGAGAGTATGAAGAAATATATCTTCTTACTGTGCAAGACAGAAGTATAACCAGTTAATCAACAACTCCATCAAGTTCTACCACAGGGACTGGTTATGTAAAAGAAATTCTGCTTTTAAAATACCTATTATAGGGTCAGAAAACTCAAGCCCTGTTGTACAAACCCAAGCAGCAGTGACACAGGAAATGAAAAAAAAAAAGACAAACCCTATTTAAAACCAAAAGTTGTTGTAGCCTCTCTTCCTTTGCAATACAAATCTTTGGATTATGTTTCAAATAACTGTCATTTAAAGAATGTCTAAGTATTGAATCTATTTTTCTGGGTTTTGACAAAATATGAAACGAACAAAGACCATTTATGAGGGTGGGAACATATAATCTCGACAGAGTTCGATTTTGAAAGGTTCTGGGCCTGAAGAAATTGGGTGCTTTTTTGCTTAATGTAGGGAAAAGTAGTTTACCTCTGTCACTTGCAAGCCAGGAGTATTGGTCAGGGTTACTGGTTCCCAAGGCAAAGCAATCAGGTTTTGGTTTGTTTTTTCTTCAGGTCGTGACTGGTAATCAAAATGAGGCTATTGCAAAGAAAGAACAAAGAAGAGTGTTATGCATTTATCTGCACAGGATCCTTAGTCTTGACCCTCAATTTTTTTTCCAATCATCCCCCCACAAATAAAGCCAGCCGGCAAGGACCTGGTGAAAAAGCCAGGAGCCTGGGAGAGCCTGGCGATCTTTTGTGCTAAGGAGCTTCACGGCTAGGGCGCCCTCCCCCGGCACCAGGCAGCCTCCCCACGCCTAGTGCCAGAGGGTGGTGGTCGCGCGCTCCGACTCTGGTTCACGGTCGCCTCTTCTTTTGTAGGCGACCCCGAGGAGCCGGCGGTGAAGCCAGGAGCGCTTGGTAGCGGAGCAGATTTCCTGCAGCCCGGCCGCGCTGGCCAGGCCCCGGCCGCCCACCCGCACGCCATTCCCCCCACCTCCGGTAACCGGGCCCGGCTGCTCTCCGCGGAGACCAGAGCTCAGACTGAGCTCTCCGCCAGCCCCCACGCACGCAGGTGCCCGCCCAGCCAGGGCAAGTCCCCACCCCGCTTCCCCAGGAGAGGCCGGCCGGCGCGTACTTATCTCGGACCTCCCGGGGTCGGTGGAGGGGAAGCCGCCGGGAGCCGCGCAGCCGCCAGTCCTCCGGCCGCGGGTACCGCGCGTTTACGAGGCGGGAACGGCTGCAAAATGGACTCGCGGCGCCGACGGGCCTCGCCCCGACGCCCTCTTTCCCCCGGCACTTCGGTCCGCCTCCCCCGCCGAGCCGCGCCTTTGTTCCGCCTCCCGGGGCTCGCCTTTCCCCCGGGGAGGGAGGCCGCGGGTGAGGGGAGGCGGGAGCCCTTCCGGTATCTCCAACCGCCGCCTGCAACCGCCGGCGCGCGCGGCGCGCGGGGCCGAGGGGCGGGCTCCCGGCGGCGCGCTCCGCTCGCTTCGAGAGGGCTGCGCGCGCCTGCGGGGCGCCGTGCCCGGGGCGCCGGGCCGGGGACGCGGATCGCGCGGACCCGCGGGCTGGGCGCCGGCCGAGCGCGGGCGACAGGAGGCGGCGTGGTTCCCGGTGGAGCCGCCTGGGAAGGAAGCCGGCGCACGACGAAGATGGTTGGGTTTGGATTGTTGTACTTTTTTTTTTGTTCGTTGCATTTTTAGGAACAAAAAAAAAAGCCCAACCCTTCACACCGCTTCATCTGCATCTCTCACGACCAGAAGCTCGCCTCAGCGGCTTGGGGGAGACTGAGACGGCTGTCCGCCTGCACCCACAACCCGGGGTGGGTGGGACGGGCACTTGCGCAGAGACCAGCGCCAGGCTGTAGCCAAGGGCTCCAGCCAGAGCACAGTCCAAATAGTTAACTATTGCCGCCCCCGTCCTCCCCATCTGTTTCTTTGCAGGCTTTAGACTGAACACGAGGGACCCAATTTAAGGTTTCTTTTTAGGGAAAACACCACTGCCCTTTCCTTCGGAGAGAAAGAACTTAAATGCAATTAGCCGCTAGCCTGACTCTGTATTCTGACGTCCAGCCCCCTGTATAGGGACATTCTCTAATAGCAAAGGCGTTAAGCACTTAAAAACGAGCAATTACAAGATTACAAATGTGAAAGAATGGCTTCTCCCAAACTTGCAGCCTTGAGGGATGTGAAGCAAGTACAGAAAAATCACAGAATATTCCCTGGGTTTGAGTCTGTCTGTGTACAGGAAGTCTGTTCTTTGGAAGAAGAATTCCTGGAGAAAAGGACTGGTGCTTGGGCCCAGTAACTAACACTGCTTAGCTCAATCGCTGTGAAAAGCTCCTCCCCACTCCCTTCTAAGATGTTAGATGAACTGGAGTTCCTGACCATGCTTAGGTCCCATTAAACCCAGTGTTGTGTTTATCTGTTAAACCCAATTTTGCCTTTGAAGAATATGTTGCCGTCAAATATAGTCACAATCTGAAAGTTGAGAAATATGATTTATTCAGTGGGAATTTTTAGGACTTCAAGCCTGGGAGACAGCATCTCAAGCGACCCTGAAAGAACTGCTGGGGGTAGGGCTGGGTAGGGAGATCAAGTTATAGAAGTTTGCAACAAGGGACAGGTAGTCTGAACATCAAAAGAATTGTGAATTGAAGAAAACCAAGGAATTTAGTGTTTTCTATGTACCAAAAGATGCAAGTGTCTGGGCTCACTGAAATCGTTCTTTTCATATGCATCTCAGCTATCTGGGGCCAGATCCTGTTTTTTCTCAGTGCTCACCATAGGGATAGGGAATAGCTGCAACCTAATGGCTGCCCTGCAGCAGGTCTTATTTTCCTTCCTGGTTGCCCCGGATGGCTGGAATCACTGATAACTGTGACATCCTTGTTTATTGATATGGCAGGAAATACTCCATTTCTCAAAGAGTTCCTATATTTATGGCATTTTGTCTTCATAAGAACACTGTGGAATGGCTATTGTGATCTGCAACCTATAGATGAGGAAGCAGATGAAGTCATAATTCCAAGACAAAAAATAGGCAGAACTGAGTCTCTGATGTCATATTCCAGGTACACAGTCTTTCTATAGCAAGGTAACTGTCAGTACAAAAACTACATCCCAGTTGCCTACTAAATAAGTGTTATTTAAAAAACACCTGTTTGTATAAACATTTTGAATTACCCTAATATTAAAATGATAAAAGAGGGAAAAGTTATTAATTCATACATCAGAAATTATCCTTATGTAATTATATGATACTCATGTGTATCTGGCTGGTAGTGGTGGTGGTGATTTAGTCGCTAAGTCATCTCTGACTCTTGCGACCCCATGGACTGTAACCCACCAAGCTCCTCTGTCCTTAGGATTCTCCAGGCAAGAATATTAGAGTGGGTTGCCATTTCCTTCTCCAGGGGATCTTTCCCACCCAGGAATCGAACCTGGGTCTCCTGCATTGCAAGCAGATTCTTTACCAACTGAGCTGTGAGGTAATCTCTCTGCTTGGTGGTAAATATTAATAAATAAACTTCTGACCAACTAAATGAACACATTGGTTAAATCTGTGTAGAAATGCTTAGATTGTATTTAAAATTAACTACTATGAAAACGTTGTGTATTAAACTCTCAAGTGTAGAAAAATAGGGAAGGAAGAATAACCTATTTTCCCTCCCAAGGCCCTTATTTTGTAAAATAGACAATCAGGCAATCACCACATATAGTACTACTAGAAAAAGGGAATTACTGTTGGATTAAAACCTACATACACAGCACCATCTTTCCTGGAAGAGCACAATGTAACTAGATCCCACTGGAGATAGCACTAAGGGATTGTCAAAATGCTTGTCACACTGGAATTTCCTTCTGTTGACTATTCTTCAAATAAATAGACTAAGCTTAAGATTGGAATTCTTATGTAAGCATAGCAGTAAGATAGAGTCTTATGTAGGTTGATCTTTCATGAAAAAAAGTATTTTTACAGGTAGAATTCCTTTCTACTTTTTTTTTAGTATTTTTATTTATATTTACTTTTTGGATCTTCGTTGCTGCACGGGCTTTCTCTCGTTGCAGTTGAGTGGAAGCTACTCTCTAGTTGCAGTGTGCAGGCCTGTGGTGGCTTCTCTTGTTGTGGAGCTGGGGCTGTAGGCGCACGGGCTCGGTAGCTGTGGTGCATGGGACTAGGTGCCCTGCAGCACGTGAGGTCTTCCCAGACCAGGGCTCAAACCCATGTCCCCTGCATTGGCACGTGGATTCTTAAGCACTGGACCACCAGAGAAGTCCCTAGAGTTTCTAATGTTATATATTTGAAATATATAAATATTCTTATTTTTTGTGATTTATTTCATGCTGTTGCTTTTGTCCTGAGCCTTGGCAAAGTTAAAATTCACCAGCATTCCTTACACCTATCAAGACAAGTGATCACATGGTAGATAACAAAAGGGACAGCACCAAATTTGGTGTACACCGAAGTGTAAACTGTCAAGAGTTGGGAACATCTAACAATTAAGACTGGAGCAATTATGTGCAGGAGAGGGGCTGGTGAGCCTCCCTGGATATACTGGAACATTTCATTACTATTCTATCCTTCCCTTCCCAGCAGCCGCCAAAGTCATGAACACAAGCCCCAATATTCCCCAGCAAGAATTCCTGGCAATACAAGGCACTGACATCGCACGGTGTAGCAAAAAGGGCAGTGACTTTGGAATCAGTTCTGCATCCAAACTCGAGCTCTGCCATATACAAGTTGTTCAAATTACTAAACATCTCTAAGCCTCAGTTTTCTTTTCTGTAAAATGGGGGTCATGTTTCACTTGATTGGGAAAATTAGATCAGGTACAAAGCAACCAGCATGGTATCTGACATATAAGAGGTGCTTAATAAACAGCTGCTACTGCCCTATGGAAGAAGAAAACCATGCCAGTTTTGAATAACCGATACTTTGGATTTGTGAGCGTCAAGCACAACAATCGTAAGCAGAGGTAAACTACCTATACAGTAGAGGAAAGTAAAGCGTTAGTTGCTCAGTTGTATCCAACTCTTTGAGGAAGCTGGCACCATAATTTCTGCTTTTTTACAGTCCAGGGTGGCCTTTTAAAGGCACAGATCCTTCTACTGCTGTATCTTCTTTATCTTCTTTGTGCTTAGGGAAAGAAGAAAAAGAAAAAAACATCTCACTTAATGAAAGGAAGACTTTGCAGTGGTTTTTAAAGCTTTACAATTTCAGTGAAATGGTTGGAACATCCAAAACATTCCATTAAAAAGGAAAAAAAAAATCTACCTGTAAACATACATGTATCACCAAAGACAGAAACTTACCTAAGACTTGGGTGAAATTAAAGGAATTAGTCCTTGGTTGGAAGAGAATTCCAGGCTCCATGTATTTCAATTGCACAGTGAAGATGGTACATTAAATGGAGCAAACAGCAAGACCAGTTAGCTTTGGGAGAGAATGAGATACTTAAGCAACAGTAAACTTAGCCTTTAGTTGTGCCATTTCTTTAGATGGAAAGATAATTTATAAGAATAAAGTAAAATGTCAGAGGTAATTAAGATGATATTAACATTTATGGGCTTCCCTGGTAGCTCAGTTGGTAAAGAATCTGCCTGCAATGCAGGAGACCCCGGTTTGATTCCTGGGTTGGGAAGATCCGCTGGAAAGGGGATAGGCTACCCACTCCAATATTCTTTGGCTTTCCTGGTGGCTCAGACGGTGAAGCATCTGTCTGCAATGCAGGAGACCTGGGTTTGATCCCTGGGTTGGGAAGATCCCCTGGAGAAGGAAATGGCAGCCCACTCCGGTCTTCTTGCTTGGAAAATCCCATGGACAGCCTGGTAGGCTACTGTCCATGGGGTCGCAAAGAGTCGGACACAACTGAGCAACTTCACTTCTTCACCCACTCCAATATTCTGGCCTAGAGAATTCCATGGACTGTATAGTCCATGGGGTTGTAAAGAGTCAGAAAGTGAACAACTTTCACTTTATAATTTTATACTCAGGACTGTGCTGGGCACCAAAGACAGTAAATGAGGAATTTCCCATTGGTTGAAGATACAACTCTTAAAAGCATGAACTAGTATAGTAATAGTGGCTCCTTAAGAGCCAATGTAAGTGGTGAAAACAAGATCAGAGGAAGGCCTGGAAGCATCATAAAGATTTCAGAGGGGAGGTGGGAGTCCAACAGAACCTTTAAAGATCACAGGATTTAAATATGAGAAAGAAGAAGAGCATTAGAGGTAAGGAACACAGTTCAGGGTGGGAATGAACTTCACTGATACTAAGTCAGTGAGGGGCATGGCTTAGTTTGGGGGAAAAAAAAATTCTGAGGCCAAATTGTGCAATGTTTTGATGTCAGAGTTGAACTTCATTCTGTAGGAAACGGGAAGCCACTGGATAATAGTATATGGCACTAACAAGATGAAAACAGAATTGTAGGAAGACCTATCTGGTAACAGGAGCCAAGACCTAAGGTAGAAGTTTCCTTTATTTTAATACTTTTGAGGTTATTCAAAATTATAGATTTTTTAAAAATGCAGTCGGGTACAACTGAATGACTAACCAACAACAACAATGTATATAAAAGTACAATGTATATTAAAAAAAAAAAAGTACAACATGTGTGCCTAGGTTAAATCCCATTGAACCATTTAATTTCAAATATATTGCTTATTAAAGTTCTCAATTTGTAAATAAAATGGAAGAAGAATTAACCATGACAAATATCCTCCTAAAGTCCTCTGAGGGGAAATTATAGGTGTGTGTGTGTGTGTGTGTGTGTGTGTGTGTGTATTTACATTTATATTTATATATCAATTCTATATAATTTATCTTACCATATATGACTGTTAGTATATTGCTTAAATATTAATTATACTTTAAGTATTCCACATTAGAGCTTTAAAAATCATTACTTTGAAGCATAATGCTCTATTTTGATATTTTAATGATGATTACATTCAATTATGTTAATCTTTTCTAATTTTAATTCCCATACATGTAGAATTTTTTTCTTGATAAAGAGTTATTTTATGGGAGCCTTAAGAAATGATTCATTCAGGTAAATATTTGCAGTTTTTAAGAGAACTTGATTTGCAGAAACTGTTTAGTTTGGAATTTTTGTGTTGAGTTCGTTAATCATCATGTGCTCTAGTTTTCTCTTGAAAATGTCAGTTATAATAAGAAATTTTATAATTTCAATTTAGGAAACTACTCTCACCCTGTTCTATGAGACATTTTTAGAATATTTCTCCCACAAATAAGGGTACAATAGTTTTATATCGTAGTTTTAAATAACTGGTAGATTTCTATACTTCCAACACACTTTCTTTATCTCAAGTAAAGGCAGTAGTAGTACATCATAGAACTTTGGCTCTGAAGATCTAAATGTATCAGATACCTACCTATACAGCACTGCATGAGAAATATATGCTTCTGTTTTTTAATGAGTCCAGTTGAGTCTCTCTGATATCAAAGCATGTGGTAATAAATGCCTTGTCAAAAATGTATTCATCTTATTGGGTTTTCCCTAGTGGCTCAGTGGTAAAGAATCCACCTGTCAATGCGGGAGACGGGCTCGAGCCCTGAATCGGAAAGATCCCACATGCCGTGGAGCAACTGAGCCCTTGTGCCACAACCGCTGAGCCTGCGCTCCAGAGCCCGGGAACCACAGCTGCTAAAGCCCGCATGCCCTGGAGCCTGTGCTCTGCAACAAGAGAAGCCACCCCAACGAGAAGCCCGCGTGCCGCAGCTAGAGAGGAGCCCGCGCAGCGACGAAGACCCGGCCCAGCCAAAACCAAACAAATGAAATTATTTTTTTTAAGATATATATATATATATTTATCTTATAATGGTCTTGTTGTTTACAACACTATCCTGGTTGTGGCGAGAAGATGGCCAGGTCTCCGGGAGCTTGCGCTGGATCTAAAGCAGCCCACGCTCCTCCCAGTCACGGCAAAAGACACACAATCAAGAAGACGCCAGAGACTTGTCAAACAGTATGAGCCCAGGGCGGCATTTGGGGAAGGTCACTGACCTCTGGGCTGTAAAATTCAACGGACAGTTTTTTCAGTTCTCATTTGCTTTGGTCTCTTGGCAGTTCTCACTGACTCTTCCTTAAAAAGCCCTCTTTCCCTGGCCTTTAGTAACGTCACGTTCACGCCCAGTTTTTCTTTTCTGCGCTCAGGGACTCCTGCTGGGTTGTCCTTTTGTATCCAGAATGTAAGTTCTAGAATCCTTTGAACATTCAGGTTCAGGACACTCTCCAGACTTCAGCTATCACCTAATGACTCACATTCCCCGCCAAGCAGAGATCACAAACCGATAACCCTCAGTCTCATCGTTCTTAAGTTTATATACACTTTAGGGAGGTGTGGCCCTTTTTCCTCTCCCACAGCCCTCCTCTCTGCAAGTGTTTGAGTCAGCCCTTGTGTTGCTCAAGGTTCCTCCTGTTGCTCCCACAGTTCCTTGTCTCCCTAACAAACGCCCCTCGCTGGGCCCCACATTGCTCCTCCTTGTCCTCATCCTTCAAGCACAGCACACCTGACATATCCCAGGTTAGCTCTCCAAGATTTTCCAGGCCAATGTCAGATCCCTCTTTTTTTTTTTAATCAAATTTACTTATTTTTGGCTGCACAAGGTCTTCATTGAGGCACACGTGCTTTTTCTCAGTTGCAGCAAGCGAGCATTACTCTCCATTGCAGAGTGGGGGTTCCTCCACAAGAGAAGCCATCGTGACGAGAACCTGAGCACAGCAACTAGAGTAGCCCTCGCTCACCACAACTAGAGAAAAGCCCTCGCAGCAATGAAAACCCAGCATAGCCAACATTTTTAAAAACAAACTTTTTTTAAGTTGTATCACAATATACAAGGATGCATATTTTTTAATATAACGGTTCAATCATAGAAATACATGCTGTCAACTGCTAGTTGGGGATGAAACTTTCCAATCTGTCTTCCTCCTTTCCCCAGGAAGGGATTATGATGAAGGGTGAGAGCTGAGACGCTTGAGAGGCCTTGCCTGTCCTGGAATCCAGAATCTTCTAATCACCAGCAGTGGCACATTTAACACATCACTTATTCTGATCTTCAATTTCCTCATATGTGAAACAGAGGTAATCACAATCCCTATTTCATAAAGTCAAGTGTAAATTAAGGCCATGCCTGGGAAGCACTTGGCTAGTACAGTGAAGCACAGTGCCCAGATGTGTTCAGTTAGCGTTTATCATCATTGTTGTCATCTTTATTATTGCAGATATGAATCTAGACATCCCTGTCTCCTCCTATAATGAAAGTGTTACATATAACCAGGGCCAGCTCAGAGCAGGGGAGGCTGATGGGTTTTCTGCCCTCTCCTATGGTGTGCTGATGAACAGTTAACATTCAGCTTTGGGCAAGGTTGGGGGCGGGGGCGGTGCGTGGAGAGCCATACTTTGTACTGTTTGCCATTTTCCATGTTGTAAATTCTCCCATCATGGCTGATTTTAAGTTGTCAATGTGAGTTCAGTGAACTCACATTGGGAAAAGTTATCAGAATTGAGAAGAATTGGGGAGAGTTATCAGAATCAGTTCTCAAGTCCTATGAGCCTGCTTCAACACACCCAAAAGAGAATTTATCTTTTCTGCTGCCTCTTTGTTCACTGCTGAAACTAGGATTTGATTCGTCTCAGGCAGAGGACTAGACATACCTATCTGACAGGCTCCTGCAGAGGTTAAGAGTTTATTTATGTCTGGAAGATAGAGGAAGTCTTCAGATCTGAAACCCAAAGCAGGGCTCAGACCCAGCTTGCCAGGGTGCTCATAGCAAATGACACTTGCTCGTTTGTGATGTTCCCTTTGTCCCTGGTGGACCTTGCATATGAGTGTGGGTGTGGCCGCAGTCTAGGCTAATACACTGTTTTCTCTGGTCATGTGGTCATAATGCCTTCTTAAGAGCATCAGCACCTTACCTTTTTTTTCCTTTATTACTACTTTTATTTTTAGCTGTGCTAGGTCTTCATTGTTGCTCCTGGGCTTTTGCTACTTGCGGCGAGTGGGGGCTATTCTCTAGTTGGCTTCTCATTGCAGTGGCTTCTCTTCTTGCAGAGCATGGCTCTAGAGTGCAGGCTCAGACAAGTTTAGTTGCCCCAAGGCATATGGGATCTTCCCAGAACAGGGATCAAACCCATGTCCCCGTGCATTCTTAACCACTGGATCACCAGGGAAGTCCCACCTTACTTATTTTTAACTTGTAGTATTTTGCATTGCACTCTTTCTATTGATACGTAAGATGTTCAGGTAATCATTTTGTCATCTTCCCACAGTTTTATAGATACTTTCTGATGGCTGCATAATTCCATTAATACACCTAACTGTTGAGTTTATGAAAGGAAAAAGAACCAGGAGGCAAAAACCAGGAAAAGGAACATAGATGGAAGGGAAAAAAAAGAATCTAAAGAACTGAATATAGTCATAACTCTTGACAAGAAAAGCAAGTTGAGCTCTGAAAAATAACCATCAAACCTTACAATTAGGTTTCTAATGCTTTCAGGAAAAGAAGGTTCACCTCTGGATGAGGGGCAGAGGTGGGTAGGAAGAGAGTTAAGTGCCTTACCTCATGTAGAAGGCGCAGTGGAGAAACCGAGGCTGGAGTGGTTCACTGACCTGCTCAGGGCCACACAGAGCAGATCGCCTAGGCCAGGCTTCACCCCACCATAGTTGGGAGTGAATGAGAATTAAGGAAGTGCAGACAGGAGGTATGAACAATTCTTTCTGGAAGCAGGATGGGGAAAGAAGAGAAAGAGCAATAACTAAATAGAGTACAGGGACACGTAATCATTGCTTTTTAATAATAAATATAGGCCTCACTGGGGCTTCCTAGGTGGCTCTAGTGGTAAAGAACCTGCCTGCCAATTCAGGAGATATAAGAGACATGGGTTTGATTCCTGGGTCAGGAAGATCCCTTGGAGGAAGGCATGGCAACCCATTTCAGTATTCTTGCCTGGAAAATTCCATGGATGGAGGAGCCTGGCAGGCTACAGACCATAGGGTCGCACGGAATTGAAGACGACTGAAGTGACTTAGCACACACAGCATGCATAGGGCTCACTTCCTCCTAAGTTGCAATGAAAAAGATCCCAGTGAGGGTAGGGCCAGAAGCAGACAGACCGCAGAACCCTAAACCCTGTCCCGGAAATGTGTCTGTATTGGAAATCTCACCCTGATTGTCTTTGCTCCATCAGAGCCTCCTTGGATCCATCCCTCCTTTGATAGCTGAGGCCCAAAAGTGAGACAACAAAAGGCAAAGTCAAAGCCAGAAAGTTTAAATGGCTTTTCTCAAGGCAAGAGCAATGTTTCCTGACCTTGCCGGTCATAGAAACTGTCCCAGACTCTCATTTAAATATACAGAACGTCAAGAGATTTGGATTCAGGTCTATGTTGGTGGAGGATGGGAGTGGGTAGCTGAAAGTAAAGTCAGTTATCCTTAAATTCTGGCAGTTTTGTGTATCATTGTACTGGCAAGTAACAAAGAGAAATAAGCACAGTAGCATAAATCCCCATGGTTCGGCTCACAAGAAAAGGCTTACTCATAAACATGCTGGGGGTTCTCACCCTGCCTCTGTGGTCTGATGCTATCTTGGCACATGCTGGCTTAATCTCCAGCCCAATCTGGGCACAACAGAGAGAGGTTCGTTGCCAAAATTATAAAGTGGCAGGAGAGGAGGGAAATGGGGCTTCATCTGTTCTTAATCTGTTTCAAACTGACTATTAGTTCCTAACCAGCACACCAATCCAGACAAGGCCCGTCCTTGCCTACCTTGGGTTTCCCTGGTTGCTCAGCAGGTAAAGAATCTGCCTGCAGTGCAGGAGACCCGGGTTTGATCCCTGGGTTGGGAATATCCCCTGGAGAAGGAAATGGCAACCCACTCCAGTATTCTTACCTGGATAATACCTTGGACAGAGGAGTCCAGAAGGCTATAGGACATGGGGTGATAAAGAGTTGGACACGACTTGGCAACTAATATCACCTACCTCCTCCCCTTCTTCTCTGCCCCTCCAGCAGGCGCCTGGTGGTGGCAGCCACCCCCTCCTACAGGCTTCTCAGTCTTCAGGAGGGTGACCCTACATCTTTGTTTGCCTGCGAGAGTCCCAACCTACTCCTAAGAGCCTGGAGTCCTCTCAGGTTTGGTGTCCGCCTTTATATTCAAAAGGGCCCCAGTGTGGATGATAAATTCCATGTTCATGCTGCCTGTGAACAGAGCAAGAACAAAAACACAAGTGCATGAAAGCAAGGAGGAGTCTGCTGACAGTTTACAATGACTTCCATTTATCAAGCAAATCACTCAGTCATCTCAATTAATCTTCACAGCCACCCCCATGAGGGAGCTCTGGGCACAGGGGTTTTTGCAGATGAGGAAAGTAACAGGGTTAAATGACTTAACCAGGGTCATCCAACTAGGAAGAGCAGAACTGGATTCAAACATCTATCTGTGTGACCCCAGCTTATGCTCTAAAAGGGGACTGCTTGCCTCCTCAGGCCATGTGGACACCCACCCACCGATTTCTGAATGTGTTAAGAAACAGAACTTTACCCAGAAAGTTGGTCGATTGGTTTCAGCACTAAAGGAGCTCTCTCAAGTTTCCTATTTTTCATCTTACACTTGCAAGTAGAAATCTATTTCTGCAGCTGTGTGTATGATTCAGCTCTTGTTTCTGTAACCTAATTTGAGAGAACACGTCCAAAAGCAGCAATGACATCCACAAAATGGGGCTTCATCTGACTCAAGTGGACCCAACCAATTTGCAAATGGAAAATAACACTGAAGAATAAGCTTTACATCACAAACGTGGCTGCTTCAAGTCATCCTTCGTGAAACTAAAGATGTAAGTGTAACCCAGAAAATGGTTCAAAATCTTTGCTTTACATATGCGTAGTTTAATCTTATAAACCAGTTGCTCTCCCAGAAAAGACAACTTAAACTTGCACCCTTTGCTTTCATCCCCAGATTGCCTGCAGTTTTCCTTTATTTTTTCCTTTAAAAAAAATGGGTATTTTTTTCATTTTCAATTCCAAAGCACTGCCTTTTAAAATATACACGTATATACTTATTTATTTGGCTGCACCAGGTCATAGTTGTGGCATGTGGGTTCTTATTCCCAGACCAAGGATCAAACCCAGGCCCCCTGCATGGGGAGCTCCGAGTCTTAGCCACTGAGCCACCAGGGAAGTCCCAGCAAAAGCATTGCCTTAATGCATTTTCTTTGAAAAATAACAGACAAACTTCGATCAATACCCCAATTTCAGACCTGTACCTTGTACATTGTTACTGGTTTGTTGTAGTCCTTCTGTTTTCCTATCCACTATCCGCTAGCCTACATATTTCTTTTTTTTTTTTTAATTAAAGTTTGGTTGAGTTACAATATCGTGTTAGCTTCAGGTGTACAGCATGCTGCTGCTGCTGTTGCTAGGTCCCTTCAGTCGTGTCCGACTCTGTGCGACTCCATAGACGGCAGCCCACCAGGCTCCTTCGTCCCTGGGATTCTCTAGGCAAGAACACTGGAGTGGGTTGCCAGGTGTACAGCATAGTGTTTTGGTATTTTTGCAGATTATGCTCCATTGTAGGTTATTACAAGATAATGCGTATCATCCTACATATTTCCTTGATTATTGTAAGCTCTGGACAGAAACAATTCACCCAGTGTTTAGAATAGTGCCTGGCACGTACGTAGTGCGTGCTAAGTCGCTTCAGTTATGTCCGACTCTTTGCGACCCTGTGGACTGTAACCTGCTAGACTCCTCTGTCCAAGGGATTCTCCAGGCAAGAATACGGGAGTGGTTTGCTATGCCCCTCTACAGGGGATCTTCCTGACCCAGGGGTCAAACCGATGTCTCCCGTGGCTCCTTCATTGCAGGCTGATTCCTTACTGTTGAGCAATCAGGGAAGCCCTCAATAATTCTTTGTTAATCAAATAAGACTTTGCACAAGGCACCCAGGAACCGGATCATGTAGGGCCTTGTAAGTCCTCCACTTTATCTTAAATGTGAAGGACAAGTCATTGGAGAGTATATGCTCTGACTTACAGTTTACAAAAATTACTCTAGGACATCCTTGGTGGTCCAGTGGTTAAGACTTTGAGCTTCCAGTGCAGAGGGCATGGGTTAGATCCCTGGTTGGGGAGCTGGGGAACTAAGATCCCGAATGCCATGGGGTGTGGCCAAAAAATAAAAATAAAATAAATTAATTAAAAAGACCATGCTGGCTGTA
Source organism: Ovis aries (assembly GCF_016772045.2). Lineage (NCBI taxonomy): Eukaryota > Metazoa > Chordata > Mammalia > Artiodactyla > Bovidae > Ovis > Ovis aries. The sequence continues at coordinate 19,765,478 of NC_056063.1, read as the reverse complement.
ATGTGGAAGAAAGATTATAACAGGGGTAAGAGTGGCCTAGGGGTAGTCAGAGGCTAATGCAACATCCAAGCAAGAAAGATAATGAGGACTTGAGTTAGGGTGAAAAAAAGGTCAGATTTTTAGATATATTTTGGTGTTACAGATGGCAGAACTTGTTAATAATGAGGGTCTGGGGGAGGGGAGAGGAACTGAGGATAACATCTAGGTTTTTGGCCTCAATACTTAATCTTCCTGAGCCTGTTTCCTCTTCTGTAATGTGAGGATAATTAGAGCATCTCTGTGTTGGGATTACCGTGAGAAAAAATAGAGGATGTTGATGGCTCACACAGCATTTGGTAAACCCTCAGTAAATGTTAGATCTTTTATTGCCTTAAAGATAAGCATTTCCTAGGACTGTAAAAATATCCACCCCACAGAGACTGAGGGGAAAAAAAAATTGTTTTGTAGAGTGTACCCTCCCCTCCCAAGAGACAGATATTTATTTAACAGAATACTTAGCAGTAGTGTTGGAACAGTTTACTTGCACACAGATACCCAGAAGAATTCCTCATATCTCAAACGGCTCATAATTCTCCTTTAAGCAGTGCTGTCCATTTAATATTTAGCAGAAAGAGTAAATAAAAGGTGAAATTACAAACCTCTGCTGATTAAAAAAATCAATCGAAATGTAAGAAAAAGTACATCTGAAATAATAGTGATTAAAAAGAAAACAACTATTTGCTGCATTTTAATACACTAGGAACTAAAGTACCACACTGTCTGGTTCAGTACAGGACACCTGGCAACCCTCTTTGTCAGTTGTAACTTTCTGCAAAGCCAACAACCAACTCTTTTTGGCTGCGTTGGCCTGTCCTTATTTCCCCCTGGAAAACTGTTATAAACTTAGCACAGATAACATTTTGCCTCTAGTACAATTAGCAGCTTCTCTCAATGGGTCACCTGGCTTGGCAAGTGCTTGTGTGGGGTAATCCAGTATCTTCTTTCAAAGCCTCCCAATGGTGGCCTCCAGGTAACATGTGAAAAGCTATCTGTGGGGAATTTAGTGGTTCCTTCATGCTCCTCAGGGACTTTCCTGCAAGCATCTTCTTCTGCCTCAGCTGATCTCCCTGATTATTGGTTATCTGAGCCCTCCACCCAACTCGAGACCAGCCTTTCTTCTTCGCAGACAGCCTCTCAGCCCTGCCCCCTCACAGCCAAGGCCTTTTAGGGACCCTTTTCTCTTCCTGAAGATCTCCACTCAGTCCTCTCCTCAGGTGAGACCCTGGGACATTTCTTCCAGGGCTGTTTTCCTGCTTTATTGACTACTCCAAAGCCTTTCACTGTGTGGATCACAACAAACTGTGGCAAATTTTTAAAGAGATGGAAATACCAGACCACCTTATCTGCCTCCTGAGTAAACTGTATGCAGATCAAGAAGCAATAGTTAGAACTGGATATGGAACAACAGACTGGTTCCAAATCGGGAAAGAAGTACGTCAAGGCTGTATATTGTCACCCTGCTTATTTGACTTATATGCAGAATACAGCATGAGAAACGCTGGGCTGGATGAAACACATGCTGGAATCAAGACTGCTCGGAGACATATCAATAACCTCAGATACGCAGATGATACCACCCTTATGGCAGAAAACGAACAGGAAGAAAAGAGTCTCTTGTTGAAGGTGAAAGAGGAGAGTGAAAAAGCTGGCTTAAAACTCAGCATTCAGAAAACTGAGATCATGGCATCTGGTCCTATCACTTCCTGACAAATAGATGGGGAAACAAAGGAAACAGTGACAGACTTTATTTATTTATTTTTTTTGGTTCCAAAATCACTGCAGATGGTGACTGCAGCCATGAAATTAAAAGACGCTTGCTCCTTGGAAGGAAAGTTATGACCATTCTCGACAGCATATTAAAAAGCTGAGACATTACTTTGCCAACAAAGGTCCATCTAGTCCAAGTTATGGTTTTTCCAGTAGTCATGTATGGATGTGAGAGTCGGGCTATAAAGAAAGCTGAGTGCTGAAGAATTGATGCTTTTGAACTGTAGTGTTGGAGAAGACTCTTGAGAGTCCTTTGGACTGCAAGGAGATCCAAGCAGTCCATCCTAAAGGAATTCAGTCCTGAATATTCATTGGAAGGACTGATGCTGAAGCTGAAACTCCAATACTTTGGTCACCTGATACGAAAAATTGACTCATTGGAAAAGACCATGATGCTGGGGAAGATTGAAGGCAGGAGGAGAAGGGGACAACAGAGGATGAGATGGCTGGATGTCATCACCAACTCGATGGACATGAGTTTGAGCAAGCTCCAGGAGTTGATGATGGACAGGGAAGCCTGGCATGCTGCGATCCGTGGGGTCGCAAAGAATCAGACACAACTGAGCAACTGAACTGAACTGTTTTCTTGCTATCCTTCTACCCAACTAGGGGGAGCTGCCTCTTCTGTACTCTTGGAGCTGCTTTGATTTGTCCAGTGACAGCCCCTGAGAGCTGGGCCTGACTGACCCAACTTGGTCTTCAGCTGGATCCTAGTGGCCTCTCACGGGGCAGGGACCCCCCTTACTTCTAGTGACTGACCCTGGAGTCCAGACATACCACGTGGGCTGGACAGACTATCCTTGATCATCTTTCCTGCCAGCCACTCCCTGCAGCACCCCCAGACAAGCAGAATACAACAGTGGCTGGCTCAGATCACTCAGGAACAGGGGAGGAAACTGATGAAGAATCAGCTTCAGAAAGAAAGTTGTGATTCCTCCGAAACAGCAGACTACAAGGGGGCAGTTATATTTAAAGTGCTCCAAGCACATGATTCTCTGAAGATTTGGGCATTTGAATTTGGCATTTCTGTTTTGGGTTTTTTATTGTTTGTTTGCTTTTTCAGCCACGGCACATGGCATGTGGAATCTTAGTTTCCCTGACCAGGGATGGAACCTGCACTCCTGACAGTGGAGGCCCAAAGTCCTAACCACTGAACCACCAGGGAATTCCTGGGGCTGTTTTTTAGTTTTCCAAAATGAGAAAAAAAATATCGTCAGATGACTTTTCTGCACCCTGGAAACCAGAGCCTCACCTGGAATCATAATGTAAAGCTTCAGACTCAATCTGGTGGACAGGTTCACCACTCACACATTCTTTCTCACATCTTTATCATTTATTACCTGATAGATTTTCCCTAAAAAAGATATTATTAAAGGCCAACCTCAAACCTTTTAAAAAGTACCTATGAAATGTGATCTACATTCATGATTAAGATAGTGTTTTCAAAATTTTATGAATTTTATTTAACAATTATTATAGTACTTTTTTATGTACCAAGTATAATCCTAAGAGCTTTACAAAATTAACCTATTTAATCCTTAAACTAATGAAACATTTACTATTATTAACCTCATTTGTAGGTGAGAAAATTAAGTCACAGAGAGGTTAAGTAACTTACACAAGGTCACACAGCTAATAAGTGACAGAACCAAGAAGTCAAACCCAGTGACATTGTGTGCTGAGGTCACTAGGCTATGCTGCCTCTATAAAGGGCCTGAAAAATAGATAGATAGATGTGCCGTGCTGTGCTGTGGTTACTCAGTCATGTCTGACTCTTTGTGACCCCGTGAACTGTAGCCTGCCAGGCTCCCCTGTCCAGGGGATGTCCCAGGCAAGAACACTGGAATGAGTTACCCTGTCCTTCTCCAGGGGATCGAACCCAAGTCTCCTGCATTGCAGGCAGAGATAGATAGATTTTTAATATATATTTATCATATATAAAATATATACTGTGTGCTCAGTAGCTCAGTCATGTCTGACTCTTTGCAGCCCCACGGACTGTAACCCACCAGGCTCCTCTGTTCATGGAGGTTTCCAAAGGAATGGGTTGCCATTTCCTACTCCAGGGGATCTTCCTGACCCAGGGATTGAATGCACATCTCCTGCATCTCCTGCATTGGCAGGCAGATTCTTTACCACTGAGACACCTGGGAAGCCCCATAAAATATATACTATATGCATATATTTTTGTGTGTAAATGTTATATTTTATACATGTACATATGTATATATGTGTGTGTGTATGTATATATGAGAGAGAGCAGGATTGTAAGTGCAGTTTTCCAAATGGCCCTCTTTTGGGGTGTTTTCAAAGCATGGCTAAAACCCAGAAAAGCTCTATATAATTTTTCTGTAGCTACATCCTCTTGCAGAGGCTAGAGGACTGGATTCATAAATGTCGGCTTCTCCTCTGACAAATGAGGTAGCTAAATCAGAAGAAATAGTTCGTCAAGTGAGTGTAAGAAGCGTCAGAATGCAAAATTATTATTTCCTGGAAGGCTGACCAGGTAATTTTCCTCTTTAGATCTAACTCTGGGAGGTGTCCTGACTCAGTATTCAGTAAGCTAACTCCGGACTCTTCTTGTGCCTTTTGGACTAAATATAATGCGAGTTTGTTCTGTTCAATAGTTCATATTCTAATACTTATATGCAGGTATAAGTTTAAATTTCTAGGGTCTCACGCCTGCCGATTCACGAAAAAGGTAACGCTCAAGTAAACAAGTGGGGCGTTCTAGCTACTGGTGCAACTGCGCCCCCTGCCGGCGCTTGGCCGGCCAGCCGGCCTCATCAGGGGGGCTCTCCCGCTCCCCCCAGCACAGCGCAAACTTTTAGCCCTTCCCCTCTTTTGCAGCTTTCCAACCAAGCCAAACTGGCTTAGCGCTGCCCTAAGCTAAGCACAAGTGCACTTAGCGCTGAGCATCGAAGGTAAATCAAAGCCTCGCAGCCTTAAAGTATCTCACGGTCTATCGGGGCACACCCGAAGCAGCCCATTAGAATGCAGCTGCAGCCGCCTCCTGTCCCATACGTTTGCAACCACAAGTGGCACGCCAGAGCCTGAACCAAACAGCATAGTACAATGCCCTTTTGTTGGAAAGGAGGACTGTGACTCACCCCATCATTTTCTGTGTGCGCAGAAACCACGGCCTGCACAGGAGCGACCGGGCCAATCGGTCGGTGCTTCGCTGAAGCCCCAGGTTACCTGGAAGCTGTCCCAATAGCGAGCTCTCCAGAGTGGGCGCCAGAGGGACTGCACAGAAAACTCACGATTAAGGTTAACAGGGGCCAGGAGGAGATCTATGCATTCGGATATTAAATTAGTAAGTAACAAGTGCATTAAAAATATGTGACTAAGACCTCTGATGCATTAGTAACAAGATGCTAGCTTAGCTTCCCAACTAGACTTTATTGGATTTTTTTAAAAACAGAATTTTATCTGTTTGTGTTTTTCAAACTAGGCCAAGAGGCCTCCTCGATTTCTAAAATACAAAAATTGTTTCTGTTCCTCTTCTCAAACCAAATCAGACTCTGGACACACCCAGCAGCTCACTGTGTCTTTTAGTTAACTCTCTGTCGCCTTTCACTTTAGAGAAAGTTCTGCTGGTAACAAAACCTGCTATACTAGTCAAGAGGGAAAAGGACTTGAAGGAAAAGGAAGAACATGTTTTTAGTAATTGTTGTCAAAACATATGAGGATAAGAAGTAAAAGAAGTGGAGAAATATGCCACTCCATGCAGGAGTCACTCTGGACAAGTGTTTCCGAGCTATGGCCTATAGGTCAGCCATCACGGCAACCGAAGAAGAATGTAATTACAAATGAGGACCTGTGAGGAATCTCTAAGACGGTTCCCACAAAGGGTACAGTGGAGAAAAAAAAAAAATCTGTGCAAACGAAGAAAGGCAACACTGGAACCTCATGAGAGCAGAGAAGAAGAAAAAGGTGAAAAGGGAGAGAGAATGAGGTGGGAAGCAGAGAGAAGGGGTGACTGTGAGGAGCCACAGGCAGGCTGCATCAGGGTGAACATCTCACGTTTATAATTTAATGTAAATAATGCACGGCTTTGTAAAAAAGCAGGCAAGGAAAGAAGAACTTCAGTGTCCTCATACACATACACACAGAGTCAACATGTGAAAATGCAGACAGTGCAGAAGAGCATAATGTAGAAGTGAAAGTCTCTCCCCCACCAACAAACAGCTATTAATGGCAGAGCAGAGGTGCAAGGGGTCGGGACAGGCAGGAGGCCAGGCAGCCCTGAGACAGCAGCTAGAGGCCAGCCCTGGACATTGTGGTCTAAACCGAAGGCTTTCAGTTAATGGCTTCACGGGAAGCCCTTACACAGGCTTCCCCCACCCCTAAAAATCCTCGCCTAATTCTCAGCAAATGTAAGAACTGTGGCCAAAAAACGACAGCCACCTCCCTATTTGATTTAATCAGAAAAACAAACAAACAAACACACCACCTCTATTTTTATGCATGCCTGATACGTTAAGAATGCACCTGAAGCAAATTTGAACAGAGAGCATTAAGCTTTGTTATGTACTTACACTGAGTGAACGTGTGTGTGACAGACATACAGATGTCACTCTCAGGACCTGGGTCAGGTGGTGTGTGGTAGAAAAAGCCGGCCAGTTACGCCATATTTATATCTCTGTCCTCTGTCCTAATTCACAGGAGGTGACTGTGGGAATAAAGATGAAGCTGGAGAGCAGGAGGTGGTGGAGTAATGTCTTATGCCTGGTGATAAATGAAAATGCTGAATTTCCACAGGTATGTTAGGATTTCACACGTCCCATAGAGAGGTTAAGATAGCATTTTCTCATATAGTGTTAACATAAAATAGTTAATCCTGAACAACGATGAACATATTCCCTATTAAAGAAATAACAATAATACTATTTATGTAATAAATCATGGATAAGAGATATTTATCAGAAACAGAGTCTCCTTTATACAGTTATAAATGAGTTCTAGTTGTTATTTTAATAATAATCCTTTATATAATAATTCTTTTTTATGTTTTATTTCAGTTTTTTTTAATTTTTATTTTTACTTTATTTTACTTTACAATACTATATTGGTTTTGCCATACATACATAATAATTCTTTATGAATTACTAAAGTGCCAGTTTGACCTTTACCTGGAATATCTAGCAAAGTTAGGACTTGAATAGTCCTCACTGTATTGTACATACTGTATCTCTGTATACTTTCTGAGGCTTTCCCGATGGCTCCCCCAATTGTAGGCAGATGGTAAAGAATCTTCTACAGTGCAGGAGACACAGGAGACACGAGTTAGATAAGAAGAGCCCCTGGAGGAAGGAATGGCATCCCACTCCTGTGTTCCCTGCCTGAGTAATCCCATGGACAGATGAACCTGGTGGGCTACAGTCGATGGAGTCACAGAGTCAGGCCCAACTGAACACACGGCACTTAGCTTGTTAATTGGTTGATTTATACCCTGCTTTGTTGAACAGGAGATTTAAGGTTGCCCAGAGCCTTTCACATCAGACGTGCTAAATAGTCTCCAACTGCACGCTATTAGGCTGTATATAAGTATATATATCACCAATGCTATGAACGTGAACTTGGGCAAACTCCGGGAGATGGTGAGGGACAGGGAAGCCTGGCATGCTGAAGTCCATGGGGTTGCAAAGGGTCAGACATGACTGGCTGACTGAACAACCACAAGTATATACAAAAAATATATGCCAATTAGAGTGATCATAATGGTAGATGACTACATTTGAATAATATTAAATGCTAAAACACATGGTAACTGAAATGCTTTCTCTCTATCACACACACACACACACACACACACACACACACACACCCTGTTTTTAACCCCATAGCTTTTCTGAACAAAAACAGAAGAAAAATGCAGAAAATATAAAGCCACACTGGAGTGGGTCCTAAGCAGTGAGCTCTTTGGGGTCCCTAGCAGAGACATACATTCCAGTCTATTCCCAGTCATCCAGAGTAAGACAGCAGAACAGGGACATGAAGACTTGAGAAGATTTTAGTCTTCTCAGCATCGTCCTTTCAAAGAGCTATCATCAGACTCCTTTTGATTCTAAAGGGAAAAGGATAATAACACTGTTCTTCTTAGGGAGCTAATTCCCTCTGGCTGAAGTAGTCAAACCACATAGCTCTTTCTGTTTATTTACAGTGTTGTAATTGTATAACAGGATAGAAGTACCAATGCATTCAATAGATAAAATACTCTTTATTTAAAATAGGGGAGGATTTCCTGGGGGAAGCATAAAATTAAGAATGTTATGATAATTTTGTAAACTATCCAGGTGTAATTACCAACCAATAAAAATAAAATATATCATAATACTCTTAGTTTTCACTAGATATTGGTTTATAAGTCATGGTTCTATTGTTTACCTTGTCACAACAAAGTCCTTAAAACCAATATTCTTTATTTGTTGATATGTACTAGGTGGAAATCTTTATAATCCTGGGATTTTACGTGCAAAAAGCTGCCCAGATAGGCCCCAGCTCTGGGTGTGCAGTGCATACGGGCCTCGGGAGCATCCTTGTGATGCACGGGCCTAGGTTGGCTGGACCTTTCCCAAAGGACCCTGAAATAACACAGCTAAAAGTGGAGAAACAGAAGCTAAGATCTCAGCTGATAAGATGAGCCTTGCATGAGGTCAGAGGACAAGTAGTCATCAGTAAGAGAACAGTAGTGATTAGAACCAGAAGTTGAGAAAAAGAACAAGGCTTTATGAGGGCTAAATCAGCTAAAACAGTTCAAAACTAAGGCTCTGAAGGACAAAGAGTATAAGAATGTTCCCCATCCCCTGTTTTTAGTCACTGGTTTAGGGGATGATTTAGGGGGTTCCCAGGTGGTGCTAGTGGTGAAGAACCTGCCTGCCAGCGCAGGAGACATAAGCGATTCGAGTTCAATTCCTGGGTCTGAAATATCCCTGGAGAAGTGCAGGGCAACCTATTCCAGTATTCTTGCCTGGAGAATCCCACGGACAGAGAAGCCTGATGGGCTAGAGTCCATAGGGTTGCAAAGAGTAAGACACGATTAAAGTGACTTAGCGCACATGCAAGCATTACTGATTTAAATTTACACTGAGAAATTCATGGCCACAAGCAACCAAAATGATGATGATGATGGTGGTGGTGGTGGCATGATTGGTGTATTTTCTCCCCGAGTGCCAGACGTATGACGCAACAGCTCTTAATCAAGAGTTGGTTGCTTTTCTGGTTTGGTTGAGAAGTCACTGTCACAAGCATCAGAAAAACTCAAATAGTGCATTCTCTCCACGGGCCTACATGGGAGTTAGAAGGTAGCCCGATGAACAAGGAATCCCATGGCATAAGGTGATGATAGTTTAAGGGTCCATCTCTCTATTGGAGTATCTTACTCCCCCACAGCATCTGCATTAGAGCTGGCTTTGCCACTGGGACCAGAAATGCTGGCTGTTAGTCCTTTGGGATCTAAAGCTGTGAAAAAGGGAGAATCGAGGGGACTAGGAATTGTTTCTGCATTCTAGGGAATGTGGAAGATTTTGCAGTTTCTTTTTTGTAAATTGGAGATATGACACCACCACCACCATCACCCGCCCCTCCCCTCACCAAAAACAAAAACAGAAACCTCCTAGGCTCTAGGAATGGAGTCTTGTAGTCCTCAATGGGTAATATGGTCCTGTCAGTTTTAGCCTCAGCCAAAGATGAAGGAACTAGCATTTCTGATAGAATTAAGAGATCGAAGATACTGTTTACTGAAAATAAACCATCGATGGAAGATTCAGGGAAACAGGGACAAAACTGTATCCTCAGCACCTGAACAGGGCCTGGTTCACAGAAGGTGAAGATAAGCATTTGAAAACGAGGGCCTGGTTCACAGAAGGTGAAGATAAGCATCTGAAAACGAATAAACAAATAGATAAACCAGAAAACCAAAATACAGGTAACTAGTTTTAAGTAATAAAAACCCTGAGAGATCAGAATCCAGGGAATTAGATTCAGTCTAAAAGGCTATCGAGCCCAGAAATCAGAATACAGGTCTAATCATAACAGTGGCTTCTTTTGCATTTCCTGCTGATCTAGGATGAAACTACATTTCTAGATTTTTTTCCCCAAACATTTTATTATGAACATTTACAGCAAAGTTGAGAGAATTTTATAGTGAATACTGTGTAATTACCACCTGGATTCTACCATTAATATTTTACTATACATGGGTTTTTTCAGTTCAGTTCAGTCGCTGAGTCATGTCTGCCTGTTTTCTACCCCAGGGACTGCAGCACACCAGGCCTCCCTGTCCATCACCAACTCCCGGAGTTTACTCAAACTCATGTCCATTGAGTCGGTGATGCCATCCAGCCATCTCATCCTTTGTCGTCCCCTTCTCCTCCTGCCTTCAATCTTTCCCAGCATCAGGGTCTTTTCAATTCAGTCAGTTCTCCGCATGAGGTGGCCAAAGTACTGGAGTTTCAGCTTCAGCATTAGTCATTCCAATGAATATTCAGGACTGAATTCCTTTAGCATGGATTGGTTGGATCTCCTTGCAGTCCAAGGGACTCTCAAGAGTCTTCTCCAACACCACAGTTCAAAAGCATCAATTCTTCAGTGCTCAGCTGTCTTTATAGTCCAACTCTCACATACACACATGACCACTGGAAAACCATAGCTTTGACTAGACGGACCTTTGTTGGCAAAGTAATGTCTTTGTTTTTCAATATGCTGTCTAGATTGGTCATAACTTTCCTTCCAAGGAGCAAGCATCTTTTAATTTCATGGCTGCAGTCACCATCTGCAGTGGAAGAACCCCGGCTTTAGAAGCAAATAGTCCTAATATCTGGTTCTAGCACTTACTAGTTATGCTTTTGCTGAAGTAACTTAATCTTTCTGAACCTCCTTTTCCAGATCTTATAAATGCAGATAATAACTTTTACAGTAATGTTATGAGGCTTAAGAACAGATGAGAAACATTGGTGTCTTGGTGATTAGTATTAACTCACATCCAATTGCATTAGCCAGAATAGTTTATGTTTTTTATTTTCATGTGAATTTCTGAGATGAACATCCATATGTGCACATGTATAGTAAATATATTTATATATGAAAAATCTTAATTGGCTATTATTTCAAAATGGCTAATATATAAAAGATCTGGTAATATTCAGTTGATTATTTGAAGTTTTGTTCATAACTTTGCTCACAAATAAAGTACCCATTGTGCCAATATGCCTTTCTAGTGAAGCAAAAAAACCATCATGTACATTTTACAGAGAAACATTGATAAAGTTAGCAAATATATAATATTTCTAATATTTAAAGGAATGTTGTTATAAAGCCATAATACTCTGATTGGAATTAGAATAAATCTTCTAATTAAAAGGACAAAAGTCTTGTTGTCCTTTATAGAATGGCACAATCACAAAATGTGATTATTTGAGCCATATAATGTTGGAGAAGAATTTCTTTATTATTGTTTATTTCATTAAGCAATGATACAGTTTTGATATAGACCATTAAGATAGTGAGAGATGTCAAAAATCACCTGTGTGATGAATTATAGTCAATATATTATAAGCAATATAGTCAATATATTAAGTCAATACATTATTATTACATAATATGTACATAATTACATAATAGATGTATAATATATAAAATATGTATAATATATACATTAAATATGTATATATGTACATAGTATACATATATTACCTAATTACTACATATATAATTATATATGTAATTATATAATAATTACATAATAATATATTGACTATATTATATACTATATTAATATATTATTATAAGGGGTTTCTCTAGCAGCTCAGATGGTAAAGCATCTGCCTTCAATGCAGGAGACCTAGGTTCGATCCCTGGGTTGGGAAGATCCCTGAAGAAAGAAATGGCAACCCAGTCAGTATTCTTGCCTGGAGAATCCCATGGACAGAGGGGCCTGGGAAGCTACAGTCCATGGAGTCCCAAAGAGTTAGACATGACAGACTGACTAACACTTCACTTTACTTCACTATATTATAAGCATATGAAAGTAACCTATGTGATTATGAAGTTTTACTGCCTATATATAGAAAAAGACATGTCATTTAAAAAATTATTGACAATACATATATAGGGATTATCAAATGGTGGAACCCTGAAAAATTATTTCATAGAAAGAGTATACCCTTTTGCAATGTTATTGTGTATGCAGCAAATAACATACTAAGCTACTTTGATCAGCAATCAAAGCAGGATTTATAGCTAACCTAAAATGTAACACTGGCTCCTTCAAGTAATTCATTCCAGTGTTTATCAACAAAGCTTATTAGCCAAAAATCCTAGTGAAAGAGTTCATAAATCAATGAATGTGGCTGTCAATGCTGAGAGATTTCTTGAACAGATACAAAAGGCACTCACCGAAAAGGAAAAAAATTGATAAATTGGATCGAATTATAATTAAGAACTTCATCAAAAGACATCACTAAAAAAGCAAAAAAAAAAAAAGCCACAGACTGGAAGATGTTACTGAACGCAAGTTCACAAGTTTGTGTGCCCAGTGCACAGAGGCCAAACAAACCCAAACTGTCAGAGTTTGGAGCAGAGAAAGTTTTATTGCAGGGCCATGCAAGAAAAATACGTGGCTCATGCTCATAACCATCCAGACTCTCCTGGTTTGGGGGGAAAGCTTACATGGGCAAAACTTGGGATGAGGGCTGCTGGGTATGAGACTTTCTTCTGATTGGTTGGTGATGAGGTAACAGGGTGTTGCTCTAGGAATCTGGTGAAAGTGAAAGTGAAGTCGCTCAATCGTGTCCCACTCTTTGCGACCCCATGGACTGTAACCAACCAGGCTCCTCCCTCCATGGGATTCTCCAGGCAAGAGTACTGGAGTGGGTTGCTATTTGGTACTCTCCCTGAAGTTGCCAACCTCCACTGGGTGGGGATTTTGGTTCGGGTAGAACTCAAAGATATTGTTACCTATACCTCTTGAGGAGGCACCAGGGTCTTGCACTATAATTTTCTGATTGTTCCTCTTTGTTTCTACATCCCCTTACTTCCCTGATTAGCAACTGTTTGAATCTGCTCTTTGGTATTCAGGAAGGTCTAGGAGACAGAAGCCCTTTTCCTGCAAATAAGAAAACAGGGGACACAGAAACGCTTTCGTGCACAGAAGGGCCCCATAAGGATCCTGCTTGCTTTCAAGATATTCATAATATCTTATATCTGATAGAAGACTTTTATCCAGAAGATATTTTAAAACTCTTACAAATCAATAATGAATAAACAATTCAGTTGTTTAGAAAAGGCAGACTTAAATAGGTACTTTATGCTCAAGACAACCTGCTTTATCTTCACAGAAGAGAAGGGAATTAAGGTACACGTCTTCTAGGTTGAAAAAAAAGTGAAAGTGTTAATTGCTCAGTCATGTCTAACTCTTAGTGACCCTGTGGACTGTAGCCCGCCAGGCTCCTCCATCCATGGGATTCTCCAGGCAAGAATACTGGAGTGAGTTGCCATTCCCTTCTCCAGGGGATCTTCCCAATCCAGGGATTGAATCCTGGTCTCTTGCATCGCAGGCAGGTTCTAAAGAACCATTTGAGCCACCAGGGAATCCAGGTTGAAAGATTTTGGTAAATCACATTTTTTTAATTCCCTGGCATCTTATTTATATAGCACATCCTATTGGTTTTTTCCCCCTTCCTTTTTATTATTAAAAAATAGTTCTGCTTTATCCTCTATTATTCTTATTTTTCCTGTACTTTTATAAAATACCTTTCTTTTACCCCGTTTTATTTTCCCTTCCTATGCCAGATCTCTATATTTTCCATCTGCATCCTGGCTTAAGTGTCTTAGAAATTTAAAGTACTAAATATTCTTTTCTTTGGGTCATTTAGAGACATCCTATGAAGGACTCAGCTGGAAAATATTCAGTGGTGCTGCTGACAGCAAAGCTGCAAGGTGACTAATGTCCGTGTATTGCAAGTGAAAGGTTCTCCATGTTATTTGTCTTGTTTTTGGTTGTTGAATGTAGGTAATACACCTTATAATTCAGCAAACCCAGACTGAATGAGTGCAACTAATGCCAGGTAAATTTAAACATCAACTTCTGAGGTAAGGAAGAGAAGGAAGTAAATGAAAATGGGGTATCGACGCTTAAATGTGACACCCTAGGGAGGCAGTTTGCATAGTGGTTAAGAACACAGACCAGATTTGCATGGATTTGAATCTAACTTCCTTTATTGACTATGTGACTCTGGGCACATTTCTTATCTTTTCTTTGCCTCAGCTTCCTCATCTGTAAAGTTGGAGGACAGTTTGACCTCATGGGGTTATTACAAGGATTAATTTAGTTTATTAAAAGTACTTAGAACATTGCCTGGCAATATTAAACACCACATAAATGTCAGTTACTATCACTCAAAATTATAATAATGAATAGATGAAGGCTCCAGAAACATTTTTAGATTTTAGAAGTCTGAGGTTATTTTTTGTATGTAGTGTTTCTGATTTTTAAAAGATCACCAATGGGGCTTGGATAACCCCAAGAAAAAAAAAGTGTGGCTTACTACACTGATAAATGAGTTTTTAAGAAAGAAACCATTTTGTATGACCCAGTACAAGGAGTAAAGTTGACTCACAGGAGATGTCTGGCTGGCATGAAAACCATTAAAGAAAATCCTGAGCACGATGTTGACCTCAACTCGGAAACACATGCTTTACATTATTATCCTATCACTTCTTGAGCTCCTGGCATGTGTCACTGAAACAGACTTGTTTTTTTTGTTTTTTTTTTTTGTAATTTTTTTCAAGTGGTCATTCTCTGTTATTGCTTTTGACTTAGATAAACGACCTTCTAACTAACTATTGGGAAACCTTTTGTAGACTTTATTTGTGATGGTTATGTAAAGTGATAGCTGTGAAAGACTGTCAAAATATCTAACAGTGTGCTTTTCCAAAAGAAAGGGCAATTTCTTTGAAAGTAATAGTGAAAGGATAATAGAATCCCAGATATAAGAAGGAATAAGGGCTGTGAGCTCATGGATGGCATTCATCTGCCAAGACAGGAAAGTCTGTCTCAGGAGCTAACCGGTTTTGCTTGCTTCCTACCACTGAGTACACTTGAGTAGCTACAACAGGAGCAAAGTACACTGGGCAGTGCCCCAGCAAATGACTTTTCTTGCCAGGAAAGACTAGGGCAATTCTGCCTCTACAGTAAAGGCTGATTCACAGCTGTATAGGAGTATGGCATTTCACTGAATATGTGACTACCTTGAATGGCCTGAATGTTCATTATATATTCAGTATATGTACTACTTTTAATACTTTCCCGGTGGTTCAGCGGGTGGTTCAGAATTGGCCTGCAATGCTAGAGACACAGGAGACGTAGGTTCCATGCCCTGGGCTGGGAAGATCCCCTGGAGGAGGGCATGGCTACGTACTCCAGTATTCTTGCCTGGAGAATCCCATGGACAGAGGAGCCTGGCAGACTACAGTCCACAGCACCACGTAGAGTTGGAGATGACTGAGTACGCATGCACGCAGGCACTACTTTTAATAATATTTCTGAATATTTTACCTTATAACAACTAATTTTATTTTATTGTCTAAACACATGAGTTATGGCTGCTATGGCCAATTCAGAGATTAATGAAACATACAATAATAAAGTACACACCTGCCTTTTGAACTGAGAGCACATTTAAGAGGATTATAGCCTTAATTGCAAGAGTCAGAACTTCAGAATTTGAAGCAGCGTGACCTGGTCGAGCAAATGCAGGCTTAGGAGTCAAACTGATGGGCTTTGAATCCCACCTTGTTTATTTCCTAGTCATCTGTGTCTACCCAAATTACTTCCCTGGTGGCTCAGAGGTTAAAGTGTCTGCCTGGAATGCAGGAGACCAGGGTTCAATCCAAGAGTCGGACAAGACTGAGTGACTTCACTTTCACTTTCACTTTCCAAGCCTATTGCTTCATCTGGAAAGTAGAGGCAATATTCACTCTCAAAGGTTTCAATAATTCAATTATATATACATGTGAAAGAGTGCCTACCTCACACACAGACAGAAAATTTTTGTCTCTGCAACATTCTTTTCAAGTCCCCCTCCTTCCCAATGGGAAAAAACTAGAACACTAACACTTCTCAGAATATTGGTCAAAGTTTTCAGTAAAAGAAAATGTCAAGTGTAAAATGATTACCAAGAAAATAGTATATAGGCAGTGAGGGGTTCAATCATCATCTTAATTATTAATCCTACCATAATAAATCTCCAAGTACAAAGTGCTCAGTTGCCTCAGTCATGTCTTACTCTTTGCAACTGTGTGGACTCTGTCCCTCCAGGCTCCTCTGTCCACGGGATTCTCCAGGCAAGAATACTGGAATGGGTTGCAATGCCCTTCATAAGTATTATAATGAAAACACCATTTGTATAAACATCAGAGACACAGGCCCCTGAAATTTTTCTCCATAAAGGATATTTGTACTCAGGTCACCAGAATGTTGTGTAGAGGAACCCATTACACTGTAAGAGAGTATTCTGCTTCGGGGTTTCCAGGACTTGAAGCCTAGGGAAGCCTTCAGGAAGGAAACCTTGTTTGGGAACAGAGATTTGAGCCAGATTTCAGGTTAATTCTAGATAGTCATCCCACACCATCTCCAGACGCCAAGTGGGATCTGAAGATGGAAAATAGATCGGGGCGGGTGATCTACCTAAGCACGAAGATGACAGGTAATCACCAAGGGAGATTCCTGTGTGGAAATAGGAAAGAACAAGCGGAAGAAACGGAGTTACTTCCTTCGGAGGCCCCACATTCTTCCCGCTACCTCTAGGTTCCCATCACAATCATCAGAACTCCATGCCCACGAGGAGGATGAGCTTGGAAGAGACAGGTCAAGGATCGCCCTCCCGCCCTGCCCAAGGGGACCCTCCCAGAGTAGCCTCCTGCGCGACTGCGACCGCGCGGCACCCCAAGGTCACGACGAAAAGCTCATCTCTGTACCTAAAATGCAGCAGGACCAACGACTCAGAGCGCAGGATGTGTATTCACAATGCAATCATTAACAGCCATTAATCCTGGGCCCTGTGCGTCTGTTTAGGATTTGACAACACTCTTCAGAAACCAGTCACGGTAAGGAGGGTGGGGGTGGGGGGCGCGTCAGAGGCTCTCGGGTGGAGGCATAGTTTTCTCAGTCCTGGGCGCGCGGGGACAAGCTTGGGGCTCTTCTAAATCGGCTCCCGTTCCCCAGCCAGGTTTGCCTCTGTCAGCTCATCTCTAAAGATAATGGTTAAGGTGAGGGAAGCACAATTTTAAAGATACAGCACCCCAGGACCCCTGAGCGTACAGGGAAACCGGCCAAGCTCACGAATCCCTGTTATCAGGACACACAAGCAGGACTTTGCAAAGGAAAAAAATCCTCCTACGCGCAGGCGCGCGCCGGCCCCGTGTTGTCCGCCAGGCCGCCACCCCCTTCACCACGCCACGCCACGCCACGCCCCTGGCCACGCCCTCCCCGCCATAGCCCCGCCCTCCCCAGCTCCGCCACGCCCGGCTGGTCTTCCGTGTCTTCCGCCCAGGGAGGCTTCTCCTCATCCTGCGCTGCGCTCTGCCGGCCTGGGGCGTCGCGGTATCCGCCTCCGCGCTGCGCACAGACCTCCCCCACCCCCGCCGCACCTACTCAGGCGCTCGGACGCGGGCGGGAGGCGGAGCGGAGGGGTCGGGGGCGGTGTCGGCTCAGCCCAGCAGCTGCAGGCGGCGGCGGCGGCGCCGGAGGTCCACGAGATATGGCTGCCTCGGTGTTCTGCTGCCTGCGGTGCTGCAGAGATGGCGGGACGGGCCACATCCCTCTGAAGGAGATGCCGGCCGTGCAGCTGGACACGCAGCACATGGGTAAGGGCCCTCCCTTCCCCAGACCCAACGGCCCACCCCGGGTCGGGCGCGGCGGGTCGGGGGGCAGCCGGGGGTGTCTCGAGGAGCCCCGCACGCGGCCGGGCCCCGCCGGGCTCCGGGCGTCGTCCCCTGGCCCTCGCCCTGCGACGCTGCCGAAGACCCGGGTCGGCGTCGCGGATCTCCTCCGGACTCCGGCCGACCGCACCGTGGCCTGGTGCTGTGTTCAAGCAGCCCGGTCCGCTCCTGTCTCGGGGAGATACGGACGTGTGGACCTTCCCGTTCCCACAGGGACCTCCTCTGGGCCGCCACCTCCCGAGACTCGTCAGACGTCCCCGGCGAGGGGCGCGGGGGCTACTCGGTTCTCCTATCCCGCGGTCGAGCTTCAGTCAAATACGCACATGTTGAGAACACTTAGCTGTCCTCGCTCCTTCCTCTGCTCTGACAGCTTTCTATTAGCCCGTCAATTATCGGTTGTTTGCTCTCACCTCCTAAAGTCAAGACAAGGCAAGTTGCAAAAGCCTAAAGTCACAGCTTAGCTCAGGACATGTCATTTCAACAAAAACCTCCCCTTGTGCGGCTCCTCCTGAGTCATGCTTAGAGGTGGTGTAATTTCACCTGGCTGGCTTCTTCCTAGCAGGTCAGGCTATTGCAGAAATAGCGTGTTGCTTCTTCCCATCTATGGTTTTTCCTTTCAATTTCAAATGAGCCTATAGCTTCTCCTCCTATAACATTCTCCTCTTCCCCTCTATAGCCTCTCGCCACCTTATTATTTCTTTCTTAGGCTTGTCCCATGTAGTTTCATGCTTCTGGAGTGTGGTTCTAGGAGATGCCATTTCCCACTGTAATTATTTCAGAGTACTGTCTTTTTGCCGAATAATTCTCTTTTAAAGATACATCTGCACTTTTAGTTTTTCCCATATCTCTCTTTAACTAAAGGACAGTGCCTTGAAGTAACAAAGGGAATTTTTAAATATTTGTAGCAAAACCCTCTCCTGCCCAGATTCTTTATACTCTGAAAACACTCTGCTCATTATATTTTTCTTTTTTTCACATTTCTATAGCATGTACTAAATAACAAATGTGATAATTGTTTACCACTTTGTATGCGGGTTTTTACTTTTCATTCTTAGATCTCCCCAGTGTAATATAGAACCCCAGTGCATAAATATGTATGTAGTGAAGTCACTCAGTCGTGCCAGACTCTTTGCAACCCCATGGATAGTAGCCTGCACCAAGCTCCTCCATCCATGGGATTTTCAAGGCAAGAAGTACTGGAGTGGCTTGCCATTTCCTTCACCAGGGAATCTTCCCAACCCAGGGATAGAACCCAGGTCTCTCACATTGTAGACAGACGCTTTACCATCTGAGCCACCAGGGAAGTCCAATATGTATGTAGGTGTACGTATATCTCCTTGAATTATTTCTTATTCATCATCACTTATAGACAGAGGTTCAAATTCTGTGATTTCCCTCAGGAAATGTTTCCATTTCATGTATTCATTCACTCAGCTGATATTTATTGAGTGACTGTCAGATGGCAGGCATTGTTTTATATGCTAGGAACACAGTAAAGGAAAACCACACACAGTTTCTGGAGGTTATGATCAGCTTTAGTTCTTTCTGTCTCTACTGCCAAACTCCTGAATTACTACAGTCTTTAAAGTATTTGTTTTCTCTGGTCTCTTCTGCACGGAGAGCTGGTCACTGGTACTCTTTGCACTATGTTCTCCTTTTTCCAAAGCTGCCCCGCATCTTTCAGTAGAGTAACGTCATCCCCTGATTTTCTTCCTGCGTGGAAACTTTTTCTTAACCTGTCTTCCAAAAACTTCAAATTCTTCAATCACAGAAAAAGCCTGATTTTAGAAAACAATTTAAGAGGAGAGGCTTACCAAGTTAGGAATAGGTTTCAAGCATGAATTAATCTTAAATTGAAATATGGGAAGCCCACTGAGTGAATATGCATGTATTTGGATATGTGAAAGGTTAATATGATTGCCTTTTTTTTTTAAAGTCTCTGCATTTCATATGCAAATAAGTGTTGTCTCTTTCAAAGTTGTGACTTATATTGGTAATGCTACATCACCTAAGTGATTTGGAATTCCTCTTGGGATTTTCTGTGGTGTAGTTTTATAAATATCTTCTTTTGTACCACAACCTCCATATTTAATTGTGATTTGGTTTTTTAGAAATATAGAACGTCCCTGGTGGCTTGGGTGATAAAGAATCTGCCTGCAGTGTGGGAGACCCGTGTTTGATCCCTGGGTCAGGAAGATCCCCTGGAGAAGGGAATGGCAGCCCACTCCAATATTCTTGCCGCAAGAATCCGAAGGACAGAGGAGGATTGTGGGCTACAGTCTGTGGGGTTAGAAAGAGTTGGACACGACTGAGTGACTAATACTTTTTAGAAATGAATGTCTTCCAAGGTAGCTTCCTTGAAAGGGATGTTATTCATTTAGAAATGTCTAATGCTTTTTAAAAAAATACTCTTTGGCTATGTTTATATATTTTCTGACTGTACTCAAATTTGCCTTGAGTATTTAAGCAATCTTGATAATAAAACTGTACAAATTACATAGATCCAAATATAGGATAGCTTTGTACTTAAAAAAGAGAAATAGAATAGGCTTGAAATAGTTCCCTAATGATTCACAAGCCCTGTAGAATGTTCTCTGAATATACCCCTCTTTATGTATAAAACATCTCAGTACCTGGCAGAATCCCTTGGAGATAAGAAATGATATTGAGATAAGAACATAATAGCATATTCAGATTTGGTTGTTTGGGTTCAACTCAGAGTTAACATGTAAGAACCATAGAGTATTGCTGGGTTTAAAAAAATACCATGTATTTTCATAATTCTTGAAATGTTTTTTCACTTAGGGTGCTTTCAGTTACAAGCAGTAAAACCTACAACTCAAAAATTGTTGAAAAATGAAGGAAATTAATCGGTTTGTGTAAATTTAAAAAGTAAAACGCAGCACTAGCTTCAGAAAAGACGCAATGCTGCCAAGGACTGGGCTCCTTTTCTCTCTTTCCCCCGTCAGCTGTGGCTTATTCCTGAAGGCTGGCGTCCCCGACAGCTTACAGCCTCTCGCTGTACTATAGGCGTCCTCATTCGAATCCAGCAAGAGCAAGAGAATCTTTATCCCTTCATTCTCTCTGCAAAAGTCTTGAGACTATCTCTGATGGTAGTGGCTTAGGTCGCATAACCGTTTTTCACTCAGTCACTGTGGCCAAGAAGTGTGGAATGCACTGATTGACTTAACTCAGGTCAAAGCTGTACCCCTGCAGCCAGAGATTGAGTCAGCTTCCTTGGAACTGTTTTGATCTCCAGAGAGAAGTTCGTTGGGAAAGAGAAAACAGATGCTGCATGTCCACGACAAGTACTTAGCAGAGCATATTCATTCATTTCCGTATCGGTTATTTGTCGGGCGTCTGCTGGATGCCAAGCAGTCCATGGTCTTTGCTATTAAGGAGGAGCTGGGCCCCGGTTGCTCACCAGCCAACTGCTGGAGATCTGTGAGGCAGCTAGATATAAATTATGTATAAAGACACTTTCCCAGAATTTGCAGTTTAGCATTTTGTAATTAGAAAAAAAAGGATGCTAATGAATTTTTAATAATCATATAATAGGATCTTGTGGGCTTCCCCGATGGCTCAGTGGGTAAAGAATCCAGTTACAATGCAGGAAACCCAGGACAAGCAGGTTCAGTCCCTGGGTTGGGAGGATCCCCTGGAGGTGGAAGTAGCCACCCATTCCATTATTCTTGTCTGGAAAATTATATGGACAAAGGAATCTGATGGGCTACAGTCCCTGGGACTGAGCAGGCACATAGTGCAATACAAAGGATCTTAGTTTCACCTTCTATAAGAGTGTCTTTAATCAGCCCATTTAGAATTGTGGTAAAGTCTTGAAAATTTGGTATTTCTCATGTGTATTTGTCCCAAATAATTTTTTGTTCAAGTATCAATTCAACAGTGAGTTGAGAGACCTGCCTCTGTTAGTACATTTGTTACTATTTTCTAATTTTATTTTGCCCCCTCTGGAAAGAGGGATTCCCTACAGTTCCCCTAGCCAGATCTGCTTGGTTTATTAACTTACTAGCAGAAAAGTTATACTGATTACAGATCTTGGGAGTCTGTCATGGGATAGTTATGGGATATTTCTTAACAGATAAGCATTTTGTTAAATTTCTTTATGTTCTCTGCTATGGTTTCCTAAATCAGTGTTTGGAAAAGAATTGGTATTGGAGTCACATGATCAAGAGATTGTTTTTCTTACTCTCATCTATCAAATGTTATTTGAACTAAGCTAAGATTTTCCATGAGAATAAAATGCATTTAATGATGTTGAAACCTTGTTTACATCTTTTCAATGTGATTAACAGCAGCGATCTTACAGATATTTTTAAGATCCTAAAATTGGCATTTTTCCACGTCAGCTATCTCGAGAACATGGATGTATGTTTCTTTCCATGGTTCATTACTCTTCAGTTCTTACTTGACCAGTGCACTTGCATAAGACCTTGTACATACGTTCATTCAGCTTTTACCAAGTTGTTTTGTTTGGATTGAACTGAAAATTGTACTAATTTCCCAGCTTCTTTTAGTGTTTCTGTTTTTATTTAAATTAAGAGATTTATGAAGTCATCAAATTGATTCACTGGCTAAAATGGAAGAAAGTCTACTTCAGGGAGTTCCCTGGTAGCCTAGTGGTTAGGATTGTGGGCTTTCACTGAGGTGGACCCAGGGTTCAGGGAACTGAGATCCCACAAGCCGCACAGCACAGCCAAAAACAAAAACAAATCTACTTCTACCTTAAAAGTGTTTAAAATATTCAGTATGTATATTTTAAAAATTCAGTATAATTCAAAATTACTGTTGATTTGAAGCTGTCTAATTAAATTCCTAGCCTCAAATTAATATTAAATATAAATGTTCTCCCAGAAAAAAAAGTGAATTAAATATTTTAAATTTATCATTATTTCAATTTATCATTATTTCATATTTCAGAGTATATATAGTCTTCCTATTTTTTGGAGACTAAGAGTTAAAAGTGAAATAGAAATTAACCTTGAGGGACTTCCTTAGCTGTCCAGGGGTTAGGAGCCCACCCTGCAATGCAGGGAACACAAGTTCCATCCCTGGTCAGGGAACTAAGATCCCACATGCTGTGGAACAACTAAGTCCATGGGCTGCAACGAGAGAGTTTGTGGCCTGCAGTGAAACATCCCACATGACTCAATGAAGATCTGTTGTGCCGCAGCCAAGACTCAACACAGCCAAATAAGTAAACAGTAAATCAGTAAATATTTTTAAAAACTTAACCTTGATTGTTGGGTAAGAGAATACAAAACTTTACACAGTGTCTGTATTTTTTGTTTAGGAACTGACGTTGTCATTGTAAAAAATGGAAGACGAATATGTGGAACAGGAGGTTGTTTAGCCAGTGCACCTTTACATCAAAACAAAAGCTACTTTGAATTCAAAATCCAATCCACAGGTTGGTATAACGGTACTTGACTGTTAGTAGTCTGAATGTGAGGAGGAATCTTCAATATATGGAAAAGATTAATGAGGTAATTAAGAAAAAAAACACTGAACTCTTACTTAGAGACCTTTTTCACTCACATCTTCTTGTGAGATCCTGGTTTCATTAGTTAATTTAGTTATATTAAGTTCAGTTTTCTCATCTATAAAATGGATTACAGGAGCCGCCTTTCCCGCTTCATAGGAGCTGTATGTATGAAAGTGTTTTAACAGCAGTATGTACTGGTTCCGTTTAACACACAAGCATTGTTATTAATATGGTTAATGATTAGCAGGAGCTAGGTGAACCATTTCGTTTGGTCAAGCGTGTAAGGTGTAGACTCTTGCTGTTTTATCTTAAGATAAAATTAATCTTAAGATCCTGAGTTTTTCCCTTAACTCTTGTTAAGATTCCCTGATTCAGTGTCTTCTGAAGCGATTGGCAGATTTAGAATCTTGGTAGAAGTCTAAAGTCTCTTTAAAATTTTTTGAATATGTACACCTGAAACTAACACAATACTGTAAATCAATTATACTTCAATTAAAATTAAAAAATTTTTAATTATGAAGTTTCTTGACTTGTATGGCAGTTCTACATGAGTATTATAATAGTTATTATTAGTTAACTTGTGGCAGTTTGAATATGGGGAAATTTTTTTCAGGCTTTATTAGAAAGAAACTTGTAGTAAAATATGGCATGAGTAATATAGGTGCAGAACAGGGAAACTAGAGTGGAGTAAATTAATTCTGCTCTTACATGAAAGACATAAAATATCCCTCTGGGACTTGTTTTTTAAATTGTTTTAAATACTAATTTTTCTTAAGTGTGTAAAATAAATATAAATCTGTCCTCCATTCCATTCTTTTGTAAGTTAACTCACTGGCTGCAAAATGTCTCTGGTTACCGTAATTTTCTCAAGTATAACATACCTTTTCTCAAGAGAAGTGAATATTTCCTTGAGCCTTAAATGTAATACAGATTTCTTTGTGGGTTTTCTGTAAAGGATGCTATCCTCAAAGATATTTCTAGAATAAGTGTATTGTTGGAGTTTGAGGCATTGATCCCTCAATGCAAGCTTCAGGCAGTGTGCCAACGGGTGTCACCGTGCACAGTTCTTCAGGAGGAAGAGGACGCTGTAACCCTGCCTAGAGCTGTTGTCACATGAGATTAGTATCATCCCCTGCTGGCACTCTTGTCTCGCCTTGGAGGATAAATTATCAAATTATTTAGGAGGCCAAGACAGGGAAGTCCAGACATGGAGTTTTCTGATGGCCTCACTCAATCCAGGAAAATTGATTGACAACGTGGTCTTCAAGCATTCTTTAGAATTTCCCCTGATTTTGATAAAAACTGAGAAGGAAACAGTTTGAGATATAATCAGGAGCTGTACATATTCTGTTAGACTGATAAAGAAGAGAGCTGGTCTCTTTAAAAAGTCAACTTAGACCAAACGGTTTTAAACTCATGGACTTAAGGTATTGGATAAGAAGATGATTTTACATTTTATCATTAATTTTCTCCTCTCCATAGTATTGATCAGGTCATACATTATTGGTCACATATTACAGATGCAAAAACTAAAGAAGTCATTTCCTGCTTCTCAGAGGTGGTGCTTGAAATAGAACCCGAGGCTATTTAAATTCAATGTGTGGCTTTTTAGTAATATTTGGGGGGAATAATAATAATAATAGTAATGACAGTAGCTAGCATCTTTTAAAAATACTTCCTCTGTGCTTTATTTATCCATTAAAAAAAAAATACAGTGTTCCAGTTATTTTACTTGGATAATCTTGCTGTATCTTCTGATAACTTTAAGAGGTGAGTTCGGTTAGACTCCATAGTTCACAGATGAGGAAACAGAGGTTACGTAACTTGCCCAAGATGACATAGCACAGGCAGGATTTAAACCAGGCAGTACAGCTCCAGGGCCCACTCTTATCTCCCAGGCTGTACCTACATCTGCAGAGATGTAGCACATCATTTGCAAACTACTTAAAAAAATTTTTTTTTAAGATTAACAAAAAATAATTTAGTGATAATATGCCACTTTCTTTATAAACAATTTACACTCTCTTTTAAAACAACTTTCTTATTTGTATTCTTCAGATTTGGGGAGCATTTAAATTATTATATTTTTTAGGAATCTGGGGTATTGGCGTTGCAACTCAGAAAGTTAACTTGAATCAGATCCCCCTTGGCCGAGATGTACACAGTCTGGTGATGAGAAATGATGGAGCCCTATACCACAACAACGAGGAGAAAAACAGGCTGCCAGCAAACAGCCTTCCACAGGAGGGAGATGTGGTGGTAAGTTTCCTTGTGGACTTGCTTTCCACTGTGAGTTATTCAACTTGAGCTGCTTTTAGTATTTCTAGTTGTGCCTGGGAGTTTGTGGTCCAAATTCCAGAGCACCGGGATTGGATCTAATGAGGTAGTTGGTTTTCCAAAGAGAGCCCTTGACGTCGATGCTGCTGTCTTACATAACTGCCTTCTTTCTAGAGCTCACTGGCCAGGAAAATCACCACGAACCCTTATTTCCATTTAGGAGAGTTTATGACTGGTTGGCTGCCAGTCAACATCTCCTGCCACTGTCACTTAAAAGAAACCTTGGCCCACAATTTTAAAAGAACGCTGACCCTTACGTTAGAAAAGATTAGGTATTTTTGCAGCTGGAGATCTCTTAGAGAAGACATTTATTACTTAATTTGTTACAGACTTCTGTTAAAGAATTACAGCATTTTTATCAGGAGTGTTGGTCCTTGTTAAACTTAACCTGCTTAAACTTCTTCACTTTGAGAACTCTTTCAAGAACTGGCTCAAAATCCTAAGGCTTGATTATGGAAAAGTTTTTTTTTTTGGAAAGCAGGGGATAAAAGGAGTTACATATTATGAAGGCTTCTCGGTTTTTATTCCCAACTAGATATATTCAAGTCTTTGCCAGAGCCATCCTATTGAAAATGTAATCCAGAGATCCCTTTCTGTCTTTTTCAGATACTTCCTCTCACAGTGTTTTCCAAGCACCTTATACATTGAATTCAGGCCATTAGCTGTTGAGAATAGGGTTCTTGGGTCTCTTTTAGCCAGAGGGTCCTTATACCCAGAGCCTTGGGTTCCTTGCTTTTGTAGCAAATTGAAAGGAATCTAAAGAATGAGATTTTCTAATAATTAGATAACAGACATGGTAAATCCAGGTTACTGAATTAAAGAAGTATACACTATTTGGAAGAAGTTGAAAAATAATGAGGAAGTGAAAGCTTTTGACTATGGTCTGATCTTTCTTCTCTTCAGTTTAAAAAAAATTATGAAGAACAGTTTTTAAATAGGTAAATTATAGAAAGTGGGTTTTTTTCCCCCAAATTAACTAAAGAAAACAAGGAAACCAAAGACATAAACCATTTTTAAAATCTGCTTTTCCTTGTTCTTCCTTTTAAATAGTTGGTTCTGTGTTTATAGATCATTGCCAGATGCCCGTAATGTGGAACAGTCTATTCAAGGGGTTATTTCATGAAAGAGAATCTTGAAGTCAAGTTGATGCTGTCAGCCTGCTTATACTAAAAAATGAAATTCAAACATAAAGGATAGTCCGGGTAACTCCCCGGTGGTTAGGACTCCGTGCTTCCACTGCAGAGGGCCCGGGTTCCATCCTTGGTCAGGGAGCTAAGATCCCATGTACCGCATGGTGAGACCAGAAAAAAGAAGAAAGGATAATCAGTAACAAAAGTTTTTCTTTGTTGATGTACTGACTTGTACTGTTATTCTTTCCTTCCTGTCTCGTTCCTCATATCGACAGATTTAAGGATGTCATTTTTAGTCTGTCAGCATTGTTAAATTAGACTTTGAGTTTTTATGCCCATTTTGATAAAAGGAGGGCTCAAAAAGATGAGAGACAAGCAGAATCCTGAGAAGTAAAGCACCATCCCACGCTAATGGCTGTATCTTCCTAGTTCAGACGCTTGCAAACAAATTTCACTGAATTGCTGACAACAGCATAGGAAAGCTGGAATGAATTATAAGACAGTCGAAACATTCCATATGTGTAGAATGTCGGTCATATACCATTCTCTGAGGAGAAATTAAGAAGCACAAGCTTTCAATATCCAACCAAATGATTGTGTTTCTGTAATAACCATACAGGATCAGCAGGGCCTACTGCAGCACCAAGGAGGCACACCTGAGACAGCTTATGCTTACTTTTACCTTTTGTATATAGTTTTGAAAAGTACAGGTTACATTTTAAAATTACAGTTTTCAGTTTAATTTCAGAGAAGGTGAAATGGGTGGTACTATTATTATCATTTTACAGACCAGAAGTTAAGTAATAGCTTATTCAGAGTGACCCCAGGATTACAGTCTAATTTCAGAGTCTGTTCACCAAACCTGCAAATAATTATTGATAAATCCTTAGAACACATCGGGTTTTTGGTATCATAAATTATGAAAGAATCAAACTTACTGTCTAGAACAAAGGGCAGATTAAGGGAATTCCCTGGTAGTCCAATGGTTAGAACTCTGTGTTTCCACTGCAGGGGGCACCAGTTCAGCCCTGGTCAGAGAACTAAGATCCCGCGGTGTGGTTTCTCACATCCTTCCTCATGTCTTTCCTTGGTATTTTTGTTGTTTAGTCGCTCAGTCGTGTCCGACTCTTTGCGACCCCGTGGACTGTAGTCCGCCAGGCTCCTCTGTCCATGGGATTTTCCAGCCAAGACTACTGGAGCTTGTTGCAATCTCCTTCTCCAGGGGATCTTTGATACTGGGTAGTGGGTATTGTCCCCTGGAGAAGGGAAAGGCTACCCACTCCAGTATTCTGGCCTGGAGAATTCCATGGACTGTATAGTCCATTTGGGGTTGCAAAGGGTCACACACAACGGAGTGACTTTCACTCACTCACTCGTGGGGTATTGATACTGGAGGGTGGGGTTGAGAACTTGCAGTAGGTTATGCTGCCACCAGGTGGGGAAGGTGCCCAGATCATACCTGTTAGTCTGAACTGCTGGATTTCCTGTAAAGAGGGTTACATGCTGCTTTTTATGTAATCATGTTTTTAAAATGAAACAGGTTTCTTCACTAAAAAGCAAATCCTGGCAGTCACTTTATTATTTAAAGCATTTAAAGTATTATTTAAAGTATTTAAAGTATTTAGTATTTAAAGTATTATTTACGTATTTAAAGCAAATATGTAATAAAGCAAAAGCAGTTTTGTTTATCTTTCTCAGTGTTTAGTCTAACCCTGGCTTTGCTAAGATTTGAGGAGAATCTTTTATAGCACTTAACATGTTGACTTATCTGGGCCTTTGCTGTCTTAACTGGAAAGTGAAGCATTTAAGACTAGATCATCTGTAAGGTCTTTTTCTGTCTATAAAAGCTTTTAGGTTCATATAATTTATCCACAGTCAGAAATCCTTCAAGTGGTTGCTTCTTGATCTATGATGATTTCTCTATTGAAAGGTCTCTGCTGTCATTCTTGAAAGGAAAACTC
Organism: Ovis aries; assembly: GCF_016772045.2. Lineage (NCBI taxonomy): Eukaryota > Metazoa > Chordata > Mammalia > Artiodactyla > Bovidae > Ovis > Ovis aries. The sequence continues at coordinate 19,736,799 of NC_056063.1, read as the reverse complement.
TCCGTCTTTAGCTAGTAAATAACTGTACAGAGTTTTAAAGAGAGTTTTAAAAGTGTAAAAGTCTTTACAAGCTTTGAATTGCATGGCAATTAAGAATAACTTTTCCAAAGCCATACTGCATCAGTTTAAATTCCAGCTCTGCCACTTCCTAACTGTGCAACCTCAAATAAGTTATTTAACCTCTCCTATGCTTCAGCTGCCTGATCTGTAAAGTGGAGATAATAAAAATACCTAGGATTAAATAAGTAAATATGAAGGGTCTAGTGTTTGGTACGTAATACAGGTTGTTTTCCAGAATGTCAATAATAATAATTGTAATTTTGTACCATTAATAATATACAAAGTAATATATTTTTATTTTGCTGTCTTTTTAAAGCCTTTTGAGCTGTTGTTTTTCTGTTTTCCACTTGATACTAATTATCAGTTATATGCAGTTGTAAATACCCACCTTACCTTAGTAATACGTTTCACATATTTGAAACCAAGGTAAAAAGATAGAGAAATATATTATTTCTTTTTGAAAATAAATTGTATAAAGACAGTTCACCACAACTGAAAACAATAATAGGTAATAATCCCTAACGGTGAAAACGTCACTGTTTTCCCCCTTTGTTATAAAATTCGACATAAAGCAGTGTTTTTTTTTTTTTTGTTTTTTTTTTTTTTAGCAGTGTTTTCTATATGAGTTTAAAAGGTCTCTCTGTTTACAGTATGTAGTACTTATATCACCTTAATATTCAAAATATAAAACCCAGATTATCTGAATAAAATACTAGGATTTAGTTTGACCCCTTGAATGTGGACTCATGGGATTTTACTTTTCCCCTCTCCCCACATAATCACCACTACTTTTTTTTTTTTTTAGCTCAGTTCAAATAGATTTCTACCAAATTGTAAACCCTTAATAAAATCTGTTATGGAAAAAAAAATCTGTTGTGATCTTTTGCTTAGTTTTTTGTTTCCATGCTCCCCAGTTAGTGCTTTCTGACTGTTCAGGTTTTTATGGAACATATATATTTTCCCTCTTTTTAATATTTATTTTGCTTCCTAGGGTATTACATATGACCATGTAGAATTAAATGTATATTTGAATGGAAAAAACATGCATTGTCCAGCATCAGGTATACGAGGGACAGTGTATCCAGTTGTTTACGGTAAGCGAAAATATTTCTAAATATTATTAAATGTATGTTAACTTTTGCTTGGCATTTAACTTTGTAACTATCATTCAGAAGGCTGGACAAATTAATAAGGACCTTTGTATATGGAGTATACTCAGTAGGTTATCACAATCCCTCTTTGCGGGACTAAGGAAAGATTTTATTTCCTTTGTATTAAAAAAAAACTTGCTAAATACAATGATTATTCTTAAATATGCAATAGCCATATTCCCTTTTAGATCATATAGTCTTAGATTCCAGAAAGTTTCAAAAACTTGACGGAATTTTCAAAAAGGCATTCCTGCCAGTTGTTAGAAAGGGTTAGACAAACAGAAAATGTAATTGTAAAGAATATTTTGAAAGTAGAGATGGGAATTCCATGTAGATTGAACACTGGTTACCTTTACAAAATCACCTAAATGTTAAAACTCTTCTGAGAAAAATTATGACTTAGAATGGTTTCATATTGATTGTTTTGCTTTTGATAGCCATGTATGTGTAAGTATAGTTTCTGTGCAAGTATACCTCCAAGAACTGGGTTACTTAGAGATGACTCTGTACTCCTCAGTTACTTTTATTTTATTACAGAAAATTCCAAACATGTAGAAGTAGCCAGAATAGAATAATGAACCCTCATGTACCCATTACTTAACTTCAAACAATTGTCAGCTAATAGCCAGACAGGTTTCATCTCCTCCCTACAGTCCTCTGTTCTTCACCTCCCCTCCTTAGATTGTTTTAAGGCAAATGCCAGACATTATACCATTTTATTCTAAAATATTTTATATGTATCCCTAAAAAATAAGGTGTCTCTCTTTATAGGAAACGTACATAAGTACAGTGCCTTTATCACTCTCTTCATTTTTTGTGTTATCAACTTGAAATCAACAAGTGTATGATTTTCTGCCTGTGCTATTAGTAGATTGCAAAACATTTTCTCATTTAAATTACTTTAAATAATTAAGGATTTGAGCCATAACAAAAACTAATTGTTAACTTTTTTATAGTAACTTACCAGAAAAGTAACAGACTTTGTTCAGAGAGGCAGAAAAGTATACAGTAGCAAATATAAATATTTAATAATTTGATATAACAACCAAAGCCTGTGCTTTAAAGTTTTCATTTATCTTCTTTTTCCCTAAATAGTACTTTTCAGTAATTCTGCCTTCTTTGTCTTTACATATCTTTGCATGAAAAGTGTATTTTAAACTTGATATAAGTTAGTTTGCTTGCAGTATTTGGTAATACTAAAAGTAATGTCTTTGTTTACTTAAATAAATGGAAATGTAGCTTAATATTTGAAATAGTTTAGTCTGAGAAATAACTGTCAGTAAAATTTTAGACTGAGTTACACAAATGAAGATAGCAAACGAGATTTTTATTCTAAATTGTTTCTTTGATTTGGCATTATTTTTAATGCAGTGACGTTTCTGTAGTAATATATTTTATAAATTGAAATTGATAGCCAGATACAATCAAAAATAAAAATAAAATTCAAATTCCCTTACCCTTTGCTGTCTATCCTATACCCAATCCTAATTCTTTCCAGTTGTCCATACTGTCAGTCCTCATATTCAACCTGTGGAGAGACAAAACTGCGTAACAGTGAAGAAAAGTTTGTTCACAGTTAGGACTTCCAGCTTCATCTAAGTTCTCTGTGTTTTTTACATCTCTGCGCCTTCCAGACTTTCATCACTCTTGAATTCCCGGTTCATTCTCTGTAGATCCATCTTCCACTTTAGAGAGAAACAGTCCATCATGGTGAACTCCAGCTTCCCTCCCCCACCTCCTAAAGGTTTTCTCTTCCAATCTTGTCTCCTTCCCATCCCATTTTAGAGGAAGTGGTGCCCTTAATGTTCAAAAAACTCAGTCTAGATCTCAAACTTCCCAGTCCTGGGACTTGACTGTCAGTTATTTTGTCTGTATCTCATGTCATCAACCTCGTTCTTCAATGCCTGTAAACATTCTAAATCATTCTTATTCCAAAATGCCCTCCCTTAAACTTGTGCCCCTCGCCAGGCCTGGGTTTACCCTTCTCTATATGGCTGCATTTCCTAAAACATAGCTTTTGTCTCTGTTTATATTGTATATTCAGCTACTGAGGCTGCCTTTCCCACCACTTCACTGCAGCAACCTGCGTTAAAAATCACTAGTGGAAAAAAAAAAATCACTAGTGACTTCATGAATGTCACATCTAGCGCTTAACTTTTGTCCTGCATTGATAATGAAATATAAACTATTTAGTAATGTGTATCAAACATATATGTGCAACTTAACAAATAGCTATAAAGTGAAACCCACATCATCGCTGTAGTCAAGATAATGAACGTGTTCGTCACCCCTGAGTTTCCTCCTGCCCCCTTGCCATGCATTCTGCTCACCTCTCCCCACCCCTCCCCTTGTGGCCACTATCTGCTTTCTGTCGCTACAGATCTTACGTTTTTAGAGTACTGTATAAATAGAATCATACAATTTGTATTTTTTTAATCTGATTTCTTTTACTCAGTGTAATTGAGACTCATCCATGTTGTAACCTGTGCCAAGAATTCATTGATTTTTATTACCAAGTAGTATAGTTCATTGTGTGGACACATCACAATTGATTTTTCCCTTCACCTATTGTTGGATATTTAGGTTGTTTCTAGTTTTTGGCCATTACAAATAAAGCGGCTATGAATATTCATGTATAAGTCTTTGTGTGGATATATGCATTCATTTCTCTTGGATAAGTACTGCTTAAAAAAAAAGGAAAACAAAAAAACATGTAGAAGCTGAATAAGGCCTGCAGGCTAACTAACAGTATTGTATCAGTGTTAGTTTCCTGGTTTGGACATTGTACTGTATTTGTGTGAGATTTACCAATGGAGGAAGCTGGACGAAGGTTACCCAGGAATTTTTGTATTGTTTTTGCTTCCCTTTGTGAATCTATCCTTTTTTAATAAAATATTTTTTAAGAAGTAATTTATCGTAATGTATAAAATTGAGAATATACAGGTAGGTAAATAAGGAAAAACTTAAATTACCTGTATTTACATCATCTAGAAATGATCATAATAATATTTGATGTATTTCCGTTCAGTGTTCTTGACAGATTTGATTCTTCACTGTGGCTGTTTTTAACCAGTAGGATCGTGTTTTGTAACCTGGATAGCAGATGTGCTTCTTCTTCGTGCGTGTTAATTTTATGGCATTATGGAGACAGTTTATAAGTATGTACTCATTCAGTTTAAGGTGTTTGCTTCTAATTTATTTTCTTTCTTTTTCTGTCTCTAGTTGATGACAGTGCAATTTTGGATTGCCAGTTCAGTGAATTTTATCATACTCCTCCACCTGGTTTTGAAAAGATATTATTTGAACAGCAGATCTTCTGAATGTATTTGTTTTTGAAACTTGTATTTCTGCACTGTTAAAAGTGTTTACCATTTAATAAAGCTTTACCTGACACATAGATGAAAATATATTCTTAAAAATATGCTTGTTAATATTGTCTAAGGAACCAGTGTATACACTATACCACCCTGAAGTTGTGATTTAAAGTACTTGGGTTTTGTGATATGAAATCAGCATTTGGGGCGGTTTATTTAACTCTTATTTAAATAAATATAACTGTGGGTTTAATTAACAGTATTAAATGGGAATATGTATATAGATATTTAAAAGGGAGTCTTTCTTAATGTAAAATATTTGTATTGATAGAGACAGAGTTGGGTGGGTTTTTTGGTCATTCTGATGTTTAGACCTCATTAACTGTTTTAAGTCCGCAGTCCAATAATTTTGTGTCTCAGTGTCTTTTTTAATATAGCGTATAACAAAGTGACACATTTATATTATTGGCAACTTCAGTTTTGGCGATTTATTTACTGTAAAATGTACCACTTTAAAAATGTTAATTGCTTGTTTTGTTTGTATGCCGTTTTTAATTTTCTTTGTGAAAGGAGATAAATGTGGTAGTAATTATTGGAGCATTTTGTTGAAGACCATCATGCTGTGTTACTTCAGTACCTGAGTAAGTGGTGGTTGACTGGTGACAGTGTACACAGCAGACATTTAGAATAGTATGATGCCTTCAATTTAAATGGAAATGAGGTTATTCTTTTAAGGATTTTAATTTAAATGTGCATTTTTCTGTAAGGAATAATAAAATAATAGTAATTAAGGACTGTTCAGTACTATATTAAATACATGTTCTTCCTGTTGTAATTATACTGTAAATTCACTTTGCCCTTGATTATTCAGAAGTTCAGAAATAAGTGAATCCTCTCCATGACCCTGACTGAGCCTTTGCTTAGTTTTCAGGAAGAATCCTTTAAAAAATACCCTACAAAGCTGAACAAATCACTGTCCGTATCTTTGGGACAGTCTCCTTTGCAGATAGGCCAGGCCAAGGATGCATGCATTTCACTCATTTATCAACATGGAGCAGTGTGTCATACCAGAAAAACATCACTTAAGAATCAAAGGAGACCTGAATTGGTGTTTTGCCACCGGATCCCATTATCTCTTCAGGCAATTTCCTCAGTTTCTCTGGATGCAGGTTCCCCATTTATAAAAGGGATAGTCATACCTTGTTGGTAAGATTCTGAAACTGGTTAAAATTACATATGCAAAACAGCCTCATCATCATCCACACCTAATGAATGCAGCGTCTTTGTTGACTGCGCTCAGTGGTTTTCATAGTGTGGCCCTTAGACCAGCAGCATCAGCCTTCCTTACCTGACAACTTGTTAGATGTGGACACTCAGGCCCCACCCCAAACCCATGGAATCAGAAACTGCTGGGGACGCACCCAGGAATCTGTTATAGGAACAAGCCCTTGAGGTGATTCTGATCCATGCTAAAGATTGAGAACCACTGCTCAGGAGAGAATTCTCCAAGAGTGATTGCCTGCTATAAATTTTCTAAGGATTTAAGACTATTGCTGACATATAGAGTCCTGCACAATATTTATTATTTGATAGATAAAAATATAACAATTGGTTTTAAAACATAGATATATTTGAGTAACATATTTACATAAATCCCAGATTTAACTCTGTAGATACACAGAATTGAACTAACTTTATTATTCATGTATTTTTGCCTTTCTGACCTTGTAATTTTAATTAGTAAAGAACATGGTTATTTCAGAAAGATTTAATAAAACTACTGCTTGCATTCTTTATAATGTTACCTACCTCCGAATTATTTTTTTAAGAGCTAACCTTTTTTTTTAATGATCATGTTCTTTTCTCAAGACTATCTTTGCTACCTCTAATCATACTGAATAGATACAGTACTAAAATTGGTATATGAGTTATGTCCATGACAACAGTTTGATGAAAATCCCATGGACAGAGGAGCCTGGTGGGCTGCAGTCCATGGGGTCGCCAAGAGTCGGACACGACTGAGCGACTTAACTTTCACTTTTTACTTTCATGCTTTGGAGTAAATGGCAACCCACTTCAGTATTCTTGCCTGGAGAGTCCCAGGGACGGAAAAGCCTGGTGGGCTGCCGTCTATGGGGTCGCACAGAGTCGGACACGACTGAAGTGACTTAGCAGCAGCAGCAGATGTGCTTTTAATCTCTAGCTATCTAATTTCTCGTAGGAAAATTACCTATAACCTCAGTCTTACCTTGAGAAAAACATCAGATTCATAAAGGGGCATCCTACAAAATACTTGAGCAGTACTGTGCACAGTCATGGGCATCAAAAACGAGGGAAATCAGAGACACCCACACCCCAGGGAGCCTAAGGAAACAAGTCAATGTAATGTGCGAACCAGGAACAGAAAAGGATATTAGGTAAAAACTAAGGAAATCTAAATACATCATGGGCTTTAGTTAATAATGTATCAATATGTTTATTACTTGTAATAGATGAACCATAAAAATGTAAGACGTTATTAACGGGAAATTGGAAGAGGGGACATATGGGAACTCTGTACTACTGTCTCAATTTTTCTGTGAATCTAAACTGTTCCAAAAAATAAAGTGTATTTAAAAACCTACATTCAGCTAGAAGAAAATTAAAGCCTTTCTTGAAGACAATAGAACATTGGTATGGTATATCCTTAAGCATAAGTATTCAGTGATAGCTAAATATAAACATAGATGGGACATAAAACATCCTTATATTTTAACACAAAAAAACCTGCATTTGTTCCTGGCTGAAGAAACTGTCCATTGTCTTGATTCTGTTTTTCACAGAAATCCACTTGTTCACACTGATGTAGCTTTTTATACTCACATTGAAAATTAGTGATTTATTATCCATGTTATTCTTTCAGTGATGTAAACATTGCAAGGGACTTGCAATGGCATATATGTGAAACAATGAACATCTCATAATAAGTTTACATTCTTAAAATCCAGAAAAAAATACTGGCTTTTAACTGCTGTCAGCTCACTGGTTAAGATTATTTGAATATATTTTCCACTTGGATTACAAGCTGTTATCATTTAAGAATGATACAAAATATAATTTAAGGCTTTTAAAAATCATTAACAAAAACAGAAACATGTAGTGTTGCTCACATCTTTATTTTTTCTTTTAACTGCATGTTCACTTCTTAATGTAAGTCTAGGTATGGACCAGCAAAAGCATAGCTGAAAATTTGAGTGAAATCTTAGACTATTCTTGATAAGCCACATTAAATCAATAATTTCTTTTGATAATGTAAAAACACTAGATACTGTGAGAAGAAAAGTTTTAATCAAAACTGTGGGAACTTTTCCTGTACATAGTACTCATAGTGAAAGTGAAAGTCGCTCAGTCATATCCGACTCTGCAACCCCCGGAGAATCCCACGGATGGAGGAGCCTGGTGGGCTGCAGTCCGTGGGGTTGTGAAGAGTCGGGCACAACTGAGCGACTTCGCTTTCACTTCTCACTTTTCACTTTCATGCATTGGAGAGGGAAATGGCAACCCACTCCAGTGTTCTTGCCTGGAGAATCCCAGGGACAGCGGAGCCTGGTGGGCTGCCATCTACGGGGTCGCACAGAGTCGGACGCGACTGAAGCGACAGCAGCATCAGCAGCAGACCATACAGTCCCTGGAATTCTCCAGGCCAGAATACTGGAGCGGGTAGCCTTTCCCTTCTCCAGGGGATCTTCCCAACACAGGGATCAAACCCAGGTCTCCCACATTGCAGCCGGATTCTTTACCAGCTGAGCCATAAGAGAGGCATAGTACTCATAAGTGGAATATAATATAATTTGCAATATTTATGCAATCTGATAGAGAAATACTTTGGAGCTAAACGGGCTGTTCCCATGAATGAGTGGAAATAGAATCAATCAATTGTCATCCAATAGGATATGAATATCCTTCAACTTGTTCTTTTAAAAAAACCAGGACCAAATTATTGAAATAACCAGTACAAACAGCAATGTTAGATACAGTTAGCAATGTAAATGAATCACATACCATCCAAGATTTCTATAGACATTTGAAGGAAAAACTGTCCCAGGATTGGCTGAAATGCATAATCTGTAAGTCCATAGGAATCACTACAATGTAGTCATTCAAAGACTGAATCACTTATGTGTCGTGTTTCATGAATACTCAAACGCAATATTCTGTGCTCTCAAGGAACTCTGCTAATTGTAATTCATTCATAAGTATGGCTCTACAATACCCAAGATCTACTAGTAAAATTTTTCCTGTAGAGCCGTACTTATGAATGAATCATTTCTTGTATCATATTTATGAATGAATTACAATTGTATGTATAATATGATCCACAGTCAGGTAGGTGGGACCTCGCTCTTTCACTGCTGGGGCCTGGGGTTCAATCCTGTCAGGGAACAAAAATACATTCCTCAAGTGTGGCAGGGCCAAAAAACAAAACAAAACCCCAAAAGCTTATGCATAGGAAAAAAATATATACTATACACCAAAATGGGAATAAAATTACAGGAAACTAAGTCACTGCAAATTTATCTGATTTTTTTTTTTACAATTAATATACTATTTGGGGAAAAAATAATTTTAAGAGGAGTGACTCTGGAGGAAGCTCTGTGCACTAGAGAACGGGATTTTACATTCACACTGAAAAAATCTAAAAGGCTACAGTAAAATCACAACTCAAGTGCAGGATATAATGTGTTTCGTGACAATTCATCTTAAAAGATTCAGAAATTTTCGTTGATACCATGCCTGGCACCACCGTAGACCGGGTCCCCAGGCCCATGGAAATAAGTGAGAGGGGAGCCACACATGGAGTAGACCAGTGCCAGCACACACTGCACTTGAAATCAAGGACAGGGATAAGCCAGTGAAGGCCACTGGCCTGCTGAGCGGCTGCTTAATTAATCCATGCCTCCATGAGTGAATGGTCATTGAGGATGTTGGTAATGTGGGAAGACTATATTTAATCCACTGAGCTATTGAAACCAAAATGACTTGTGAAATACTAGTCATCTGAAGGAGACTAGAAATAAAGCCTCCCAAAATCTACAGAGTCACGTGTGTGATTCTCACACATGTATTTCAGCAAAGACAATCATAGATGTGTTTCAGATATCTGATGGTTCATCTCTTTAAATAATGGGTAGATTTGTTTTCTATTGTCGTACAGGCAGAGTTATTAGAAGGTAAATCCCGTGGACAGCGGAGTCTGGTGGGCTGCAGTCCGTGGGGTCACTAAGAGTCGGACACGACTGAGCGACTTCACTTTCACTTTTCACTTTCATGCACTGGAGAAGGAAATAGCAACCCGCTCCAGTGTTCTTGCCTGGAGAATCCCAGGGACGGTGGAGCCTGGTGGGCTGCCGTCCATGGGGTCACACAGAGTCGGACACGACTGAAGCGACTTAGCAGCAGCAGCAGCAGCAGAGGGAAGCAGATTTCCGTTTAAGATGGAAAAGAACTTGGCTATTTAGTTCACTATTGAAACTGCTGCCTTGCAAAGAAATGAACTTCTGGTCCCTGGAATTGTTTTAACCAGTGTTTTTAAAATGTAAGTTTTGTCCTTATTCAGGTATGGTGAGCAGGGGAATACTGCCATTGAAAAAAGATAGTTTGTTACGGTTCCGAAGAGAGGGCACGCCATGCCACACAGGGACCCACAGGTAAGCATCAGAGTTGGTCAGGAGGCAGGAGGAGCATGGGAAGGTGTGGGCATCAGCCCATGTGGTTCCCATGGGCAAGGCAGGGCAAGCACACTCAGGACTGTGTGCTGTGCGTGTTCAGTTGCTCAGTTATGTCCAACCCTGTGTGACCCCACAGACTGTAGCCCTCCAGGCTCCTCTGGCCATGGGATTCTCCAGGCAAGGGTGCTGGAGTGGGTTTCCATTTCCTTCTCTGGAGAATCTTCCCGACCCAGGGATCGAACCTGCATCTCCTGTGCATTGCAGGTGGACTCTCTACCCACTGAGCCATCAGGGATTGGCTGGTGTGAAGAATTTCAGCAGACACTAGGGTACAGGGGCTGACCCAGCTGTCTGGTACTTGGCCCTGGGGTGAGCAGGACAAGGGAATATTGATTGGCATGAATGTAAGAACCAGTTGGGAAAGTGGGAGCTCTGGATTAGTTGGTTTGCAAATGAAAGGCAGACTCCTGGGGTGAGTTGTTTGCTGTCTCTAGGAATTAACTAACCCTGGGTGAAGCAGTCCCTCCTCTGACAGTAAGGCTCCAGGAAAGCATCAGGAATACAGAAATAAGAAAATGTAATTAATACAGAGGCTAGAGGATTATCCCAGAGACCTCATAAATATGGCTCCTCCTGGGTTAGAGACCAAACTAGATGCTTTCTAAAACTCTGTGATTCCGATTCACTCAGACTATTGCTGAGTCTCCAGACAGGTTAAACTGAAAGCAAGAAAATAGGAGATGCGGAGTCTCCAGGGATTATGTAAGGATTCGTCACGTTAAAATTTGTTAATTCTGGAAAGCGGTGCTGCTGTGTGCTCAGTTGCTCAGTCAGTCATGTCCGACTCTTTGTGACCCCCATGGACTATAACCCTCCACTCTCCTATGTCCATGGAATTCTCCAGGCAAGCATACTGGAGTGGGTTGCCATTTCCTGCTCCAGGAGCTCTTCCTGACCCAGAGATCAAACCCGAGTCTCCTGCGTTGGCAGGCAGGTGCTTTACCACTGAGCCACCTGGGAAGCCCACCCCTAACAGTAGAGGCACCCTGTTTGTCTTGGATGATTACGTGCTTCCACTACTTCTGCCACTCTGAGATCCAGTCTCCTCATTAGAATCGGAGAGACCATATCAGTGGTGGTATCTTTTACCTGACTCACCAAGGGGAGCAGCTCTTTGAGAGAGCTGGCAGGGGCTCCACTCATGAAAGCATTCACCCAATGCTTTCACGAAGCAGACGCGCTCTGGGCCTTGTCATGGAGCAGGACTGAACAACGATGTGATGAGAACAGTGAAGAAATATTTTGTACCATCTTCTGGGCTCTGTTCACAGTCGAATAACTTTTCCCTAGTGTTACGGGCTGTTCAGATGTTGTAAACTTTTTAGAGCATGGCAGAAGACTACAGAAAGATATTAGGATATTTCTTGAATCAAAGCCTCAGGAGGGCCAGAAACCAGAAAGATTTCTGGATTCTTCAGCTGCCTTCATCCATGTCTCTTCTTTCTAAGATTCTGCCATCATTATGCCATGCTCCCCATCCTCAGGCTTGGGTCTCCCCATTCACATTCTAGAAGAACAAGCCAGTTTCTCTTCTGTTTTATCAGTTTTCCTGGAGCCTCCACTGACCAAAGCCAAATTCAGATTCAAAGGCATGCTTTTAACTGGCCTGCTTAGCAAGTATTTTGAAGAGCAAAGAACTTTCACATCAGTTTCCACAAATGCATCCAACATCATGCAATAAGCTGGCAACAGTGCTTGGGGAATTACCCAGTGGTATGTATAAACCTGAACAGGCTGTACTCACAAGGAAAAATATGTGATTTATCTAAGCATAGTAAATACTTCAGAGTTTAGATTTCAGAAAAGGAATGTCTCATGTAAACAGTAGCAGTGGCTATCCCTATAGCAAAATTTCTAAGCATGAGAATACGTCAGATTTTTCTAAAGAACGTTTGCCCAGTCATAGAAGAGGGAAGAAATTTGAAAAACATATTGTCCTTTCTTTTCTCATGTCCTTTTCTTTACCATAAAATTACTGTGCACTGAATTTCAGAAGGCCATATCATTAAAGCTGTCAAATTTTGCAAATTCATACCATGACAGTTTGGTGTTCCGCTACTGGCAGACTTCTCTCTGGTCAGGGATGGAACCCAGGAACCCTGCACTGGCAGTCTTAGCCGCTGGACCACCACGGAAGTCCCAGCCACGACTTTAAAGGAAAAATGTAAACTCTTTCATGCAGTCAGGTGAAACAGAACTGTGCTCTGTTAACTGTCTTCACTTTTGCCTACAGAATGTGGGGTCCTTGAAGTGCCTGGCATATATCGCTTTTAAACCAGCTCCGTCATTTCAAAAGCAGATGGTAGGAATATTTGCAGAGAAGAACATACCTGAAACATTACGTTTTGATCCGTGGGCAGTGAAGATTCCATTTGTCTGTTCTCTTCCGCTTGGATTTTGGGCCTTATCCCTGTTGTACCCCCTGATTAATACTTATTTTCTCAGGGTTGTGGTTTCGTGGTTTTTGGATGTCACTTCTTCCCGAGTGACTTGCTGTCCCTGCATCTCCAAGAGGATCCCAGCAACTTAGCCCTTCCTTTTTTCCTTTTCCCATCTACTAAGTGGCTCGGATGGTAAAGAATCTGCCTGCAATCCAGGAGACCCAGGTTCGATCCCTTGGTCCCGAAGATTCCCTGGAGAAGGAAATAGCAACCCACTCCAGTATTCCTGCCTGGAAAATTTCATAGAGGAGGCTGGTGGGCTACAGTCCTTGGAACTGCAAAGAGTCGGACACAACTGAACAACTGTGACTTAAGTTGACTGTGCTTGAACTCACTGGTCTTTCAGTTCCTGGATTCCTTTGTTTCAATCAGTGGAGCTTCCAACCAAACTGGCACACTAACTCCTAAGCAAGCCAACCCACATGCTAGTCATAGAGTTAACTTGGAAATACTGTTCTAACTTCCAGAACTTTATGAAAATCACAGTGAGTTTAGACACTCCTGTAGATAAACCGTCTTTGTTTTGATTAGTATTTCGCTGGTATATCATTTTGCATTCATTTACATACAGGCTTTGCATTTTCCTTATGCTTTAGGTTCATCTCTTGTTCACAGCACATACTTGGATTTTTTTAAAAATCCAATGGTCAGTCTTTTTCTTAAACTGATTAATTTAGTTCATGTATATTTGCTGTAATTATTTATATAGTTGGACCTGTTTCTGTGATCTTAGTATTTTATTTCAGCCTGACTCACTTTTTCTGTACTTCCTGTTAACCCTTTCTTTAATAAGTATACATTCCCCCCAGTGACTCAGATGGTAGAGAATCTGCCTGCCACACAGGACCCATCTCTGACCCATCTCTGGGTCAGGCAGATCCCCTGGAGAAGGGAATGGCAACCCACTCCAGAATTCTTGCCAAGAGAATCCCATGGACAGAGGAGCCTGGCAGGCTACAGTCCCTGGGAATGGAAAGAGTTGGACACAACTGAGCGACTAACACTTTCACACCTCTAATAAGAGCAAAGCTTTACTATACACTCATATCTCTTCATCTCTAACCCCAGACCTATATTATGTTACTCTGTGTGTGGGTGCTAACTTGCTTCAGTCGTGTTGGACTCTTTTGTGACCTCATGGACTGTAGCCCACCAGGCTCCTCTGTCCATGGGATTTCCCAAGCAAGAATGTTGGAGCGAGTTGCCATTTCCTTCTCCAGGGGATCTTCCCCACCCAGGGACCGAACTCGTGTCTCCTGCAGGTTACACTGATGCATTGGCAAGAGGGTTCTTTACCATTTACCTCCTGGGAAATCTACATAGTGTTATTACCTACATTTCAATGCCAGTTTATGGGAAATATATATACTTTTTTTCTTTAGTCATAGCTATCCTTCTAAGTCAAACAAATTTTACCAGTATCTCTTGCAGCACCTAAAAGATTTTCTCCCCACTTATTTTAACCTCTTTGCCCAAAACAGTTTCCAGTGTAGTCTTTGTGTGATAAATTTTCTGGGGACTTCAATGCCTGAGAATATTTTTTAATTATGCGCTGCTTTTGGTGGCAGATTGGACAAAGGAAAGAGGCTGGTTCTAATTTCTGTTCCCTCAATATTTTGAAAATACCACTCCACTGTTTTTTCTCTCTCTCTTTTTTTTGGCATGTGGGATTTTTCCCTGACCAGGGATTGAAACCACGTCCCCTGCAGTGGAAGCTCAGAGTCCTCACCACTGGACTGCCAGGGAATTCCCTCCACTATTTTCTTGAATCAGTTGTTGCTATTGAAAAATTTGATGTCATCTGACTTCTCTTTTTGCAATCTTCTCTTTCCCTCTGCAGTACTTTAGAATTTTCTCTGCTTCTTTTGAAATTCTTAATTTTACTGTAAAATATCCTGGTGTGGATTTTTTTCATTATTTCTCCTCTATAACTCATTCAATCTTTCACCATTTATAAGTTACAAAAACTTATCTCAGTTTCTCCTCGAACACTTCTTCCTCTTCATTTTATTTTTCCTCTCTTTCTAGGACTTTTATCAGTCACATGATAGTATTCAATACTTCTATCTTCCAAATAACCTAGCTTTTAAAAAATATTTTATATCTTTTTGTAAAATAAAATTTAAAATATTTTATATCTTTTTGTAAAATAAAATTTAAAATATTTTATATCTCTTTCTTCCTTCCTTCTGAAAGATTTCCTTCACCTGGTCTTCCAAGTTGCTAATTTGTTCTGCAGCCTTATCCATTCTGTTATTTGTCCACCTGATGTGTTCTTTTCAACTGTTATTGATATATTTTTCACATCTAAGATTTCTTATGTTTGTTTTCTTTTTTTTTGTTTATATTGCCATATATTCTTTAATCTCTTTTGAAGGACAGTTTTGCTGGATATGGCTTCCCCAGTGGCCCAGATGGTAAAGAATCTGCCTGCGATGCAAGAGACCCCGGTTCGATAGCTGGGTGGGGAAGATCCCCTGGAGAATGAAATGAACACCCACTCCAGTATTTTTGCCTGGAGAATTCCATGGACAGAGGAGCCTGGCGGGCTACAGGCCATGGGGTTCCGAATAGTCAGACATGATTGATAGACTAACATCGCAACTACTACTAATCCAATATGACTGGTGTTTTTTAAAAAAGAGGAAATTGGGGGACAGACATGCATACGGAGTGAAGACGGCCATCTACCAGCCAACAAAAAAGGCCTGGAAAAGATCCCTCCCTCAGGGCTCTCTCAGGAAGAACCAACTCCAACTTACTTCAGACTTCTGTCCTCCAGAATTGTGAGATGATAAATTTCTGTTGTTTAAACCACCCAGTCTGGGGTTTTTCTTATCGGAGTCTTAACAAATGGCCTCCCTGGTGGCTCAGTGAAAGAATCCACCTGCCAATGCAGGAGACACGTTCGATCCCTGGGAAGATCCCCTGCAGGAGGAAATGGCAACCCACTCCAGTATTCTTGTCTGGGGAATTCCACGGACAGAGAAGCCTGGTAGGCTACTGTCCATGGTTTCACAAAGAGTTGGACATGACTGAGCGACTCAACAACAACAAGCAGATTAACACAAATCTCAATTTTGGCGTGTTTCAACTGTGCAAATACCTTCTTTTAGGGTGCTTCAATTACCTCACCAGAAAAACAGGATAAGCCTTCCCTCGCAGGGCTGCTGAGAAGTTTAAACAAGATAAGGTTAAGTGAAGAGCACCCAGTTCCCACACTGGAACAGAGTGAATACTCGGTAAATATTACTTAGGTCTTTCCTGCTTGAACAAACCAAGTATTTCTTTCAGTTTACCCGACTGTGGTCAGCTCGGCAGCCTGGGGATGCAGCCTGGTACCGTCGACAGAATCCGCTCGAAGCCCTCGGAAAACACAGAAAAAGGCTTCGACAGCTTTGGGCGGCCCCGCTTCACCCTGTGCCTTTGGCCAGGGGTGCCCCTAAGGTTTCTATTCCGCCCTGTGTAGGGAGAAACCTGTTCCGGAGGACGGCCTCTAGGGGGCGCGCTGTCTTCAGAACTCGAGCCTGGACTCGCCCCTGGAGCGAGGCAAGGCGGCTCTGAGGCCACGCGGAAGGCGCGCTGTCCCCCTTCCTCCCCGCGCAGTTTGCTCGCAGTAACTCTGGGAACCGGAAACCCCTCACTTTCCAGCCCTTCGATGAGCGCGCACTGATGCGCGATGTGCTGTATCACTTACTCTGGACAAACCTTTCTCACAACTAAGTTCAGGCTCAGAGAGGTTAAGTAACTGGCCGAAAGCCACACAGCCAGCGGACTAGAACCCATCTCTTCCCAACTCCAAAAGCAGTAAAACATCTTTATGGTCCAAGAAGCGCCAAGTGTTCAGTTCTCCAGAGGGAGCCAGGTGACTTGCAGACCTAATCATGGGCCCACCAAAAGACCTCAGGGACAAGAGAACCAAACAGCCTTTGCTAATACTGTCCTTTTCTCCTTGGAACTTGCTGTTGCTCCTGCAGCCCTGTGTCTCTGCCTCTCTTTGCATCCAGTGGTGATTTTTTTTTTAAGCTGCCCTGACTCATTCTGAAAGTGAAGTTATTGGAGGTTAATTCCTTTTCCTTCTTTTCTCCTGAGATAGTTGATTTTCACAGCCACTCCAAACGAGTGTTCAGGACAGTGTAGGAGCAAATGTTTTAACTGTTTATTGCCTCCACTGGAGGAGTCAGGACACATTAAAAAACAACAGTAGTGAGTGCATGTAATTGATGGCTTATGTCTACACTGCTGGGCAACAGCAGGGTTTTTCCTCCGAGATATAGTCTCGCGTGCCAGAAAAAATAACCAGTGTAACATGATGTTCCTTGACACTGAATTTGTACTCCAAGTCCGTCCAGGTGATAATCTCCAGCTCCTTCGGGCAATTGTTCATTCACCCACCCACCCATCCATCCTGCCAACAGTTGGGAGCCCATAGCACGCACACCACGGAGCCCTGAACCTTGACGGTATCTGCCTACAGGACCATTGTGATCCGGCAGAGCAGCGCTCACAGGAGAACTGACACCAAGCCCATATTCAGAAAACACTCTTTAATGAAGGCCATGCTCATGCAAAATATGTCAGTTCTTCCTGGACTTTTTGTTGTCTGGCCTTGTGTCAGTTCTTTTTAAGAGTATAGGAGTGGGACTTGCTCGGTGGTTAAGAATCGGCCTTGCAGTGCAGGGGACGGAGGTTCAATCCTTGGTTGTGGAACTAAGCTCCCACGTCCCACATGCCTTGGGAGCAACTAAGCCTGTGCACCATAACTAGAGAGTCTGTGGGCTGCAAAGAAAGATCTAGCATGAAGCAAGGAAGATCCCAAGTGACGCAGCTAAGACCCGATACAGTCAAATAAATAAACAAATATATTTTTTTTAAGTATAGGAGTGAAGAGAGGAGCAGCTGGGAGGCTGGAATTTTGTTTCTCTGTTACACTCACCAGTCCCAATGTGGTCCTGTGGACAAAGCCCTGGCTTTTTGTATTTGTAAAGCAAGGAACACTGGCTTCTTTCTAACTCTGCTAGAGTCTCATGTCAAACTGGCATCATCAACTGCCACAGCCTCCAACTTTAGTATCTCTTCTGCCCACAGCAGAGTTCACAAGCCTAATGCTATCTGTGTGCAAGATGAACTGCATCTCCGTGAACCCCTGGAAAACAGACTCCTGGGCCAAGACAGCCTCCCTGCCCCCCATCCTTTGCTATGCATTTATTCTGTAGGTTAGTGGACTCAGGGAGGCCAGACTGCCTCGGAGGCCCTCCCCAGGCTCTTGTTCAAACATGCCACCATCAATATCTAAGTAAAAGTGATTGGGTGTCATGGAGAGCAAAGACACTTAGAAGGTGCTTGAAGGTCATAGCAGAAGAGCAGAAAGTCTTCAGAACAATCCTGGGGCCTTGGAATCTTGACACATAGATACCAAAATGTCGATTGAAAGGAGGTAGAGGCTGGAGCTCACAGAGGTGAGGTAACTTGCTGGAAAGTGACTAGAACCCAGGGACCTAACTCCTCTGGATTCCAAACTCAGTGCTCTCTCTACCAGGCCACCAACTACAAGTGTGAAATACTGACACTTAGCCAGACCGTTGGAGCTTCCATGGTGGCTCAGCGGTAAAGAATCTGCCTGCAATGCAGGAGACCCCAGTTCAATCCCTGGGTCAGAAAGATCCCCTGGAGGAGGGCATGGCAACCCACCCCAGTATTCTTGCCTGGAGAATCGCCATGGACAGAGGAGCCTGGTGGGTTGTAGTCCATGGAGTCGCAAAGAGTTGGACACAACTGAAGCAACTAAGCAGCTGCAGCAGCAGCAGCCAAACTGTTAGAGAGCCACGGATGACATGTCACATGACTCCTGTCCCATGGGGCCCTGTGCAGCAATCCTGTATGAAGGCATCTCCAACTTCCTGCTGAGAACTACTGTGGTTTTTACCCACAACTTTACTTCCCACCAAACCTTCTCCAGAACACATTTGCCCTGTACCACAGACAGACCTGAACTTTTGATCTTACCGGCAAATTGGCTTCTCCTCCACCTTTGCCTTTCTTGTGCATAAGACTCCATCTATGCTTTCCTTTCTCCCAGAAACCTGCCCCCTCACCCACACATCCCATACTCTGTCCTGGTCCTTCCTCTACCAAAATACAGCTCCATCCTCTCTCTCTCTCTCTCTCCACTGCCCTAATCAAATCACCATGTTCTTTAGTCTGACTTCAACTGACATCTAATCACTGGGAGAGTTTACATTAAAACTCAGGTTGCAGGGCTCCCAACCCTAGAGTTTCTGATCCAGGGGTCCAAGAATGTACATTTTCACAAGTTTTTGGTGAAGCTGAAGCTCCTGGAGTCCACTCTTTGACAAACGGAACCTCCTTCCAGTCCTTTCTCTGTATAGCAGTCCGAGAAATCTTTGTGTGAAAATCACTCAGGCATGTCTGACTCTTTGAGACCCCATGGAGTATACCGTCCATGGAATTCTCCAGGCCAGAATACTGGAGTGCATAGCCTTTCCATTCTCCAAGGGATCTTCCCACAACCCAGGGATCAAACCCAGGTCTCCCATATTGCGGGTAGATTCTTTACCAGCTGAGCCACAAGGAAAATCCAAGAATACTGGAGTGGGTCGCCTATCCCTTCTCCGGTAGATCCTCCCAACCCAGGAATCGAACTGGGGTCTCCTGCACCGCAGGTGGATCCTTTAAGAACTGAGCTATGCAAAATCTCATTTGGATCATGTCAGTTTCTTTGCTCTGTTAGTCTGGCCAGGCCACTGTTACAAAATACCATAGACTGGGTCACCTATAAACAAAGAATTTATTTCGGACAGTTCTCAAGACTGAGAAATTCCAGATCAAGGTGCCAGCAGATTCTGTGTCTAGTAAAGGCCCACTCCCTTTTCTCCTACCCTCTGTCTTTTCTCCTACCCTCGTGTGTGGAAAGGCCAAGGGAACGCTTTTATAAGGGCTCCAATCCCATTCAGGATGTTTCAGGTGACTCAGTGGTAAAGAACCCGCCTGCCGATGCAGGAAGCTCGGCTTCGATACCTGGGTCAGGAAGATCCCGTGGAGAATGGAATGGCGACCCATTCCAGTATTCTTGCCTGGGAAATCTCATGGACAGAGGAATCTGGCGGGCTACAGTCCGTGGGATCACAAAAAGTCAGACACGACTTGGCAACTAAACAACAACAATCCCACTCATGAGGGTGGAGCCTCATCACCTTCTGAGGGCCCCTGCCCCAAATACTGCCACGTTAAGGGTTAGGATTTCCACACAGGAATCTAGGGGGGACACAAACATTTGGTCTCTAGCACTTGAAACTCCAGTACTTTGGCTGCCTGATGTGAAGAGCTGACTCACTGGAAAAGACCTTGATGCTGG
The DNA here is from genome assembly GCF_016772045.2 of Ovis aries. NCBI lineage: Eukaryota > Metazoa > Chordata > Mammalia > Artiodactyla > Bovidae > Ovis > Ovis aries. Next base: position 19,716,690 of record NC_056063.1, on the reverse strand, counting down.
GAAAGATTGAGGGCAGGAGAAGGGGGCAACAGAGGGTGAGAGAGTTGGATGGCATCCCTGACTCGATGGACATGAGTTTGAGCAAACTCTGGGAGACAGCGAAGGACAGAGAGCCTGGTACACTACAGCCTATGGGGTCACAAAGAGTCAAACATGAGCTGGCCACTAAACCATAACAGACTGGTCTAAAACCCTTCGTGGTTCTCATCACACAGAAGAGGGAGCTATGTCTGTCTTGTGTCTCTGGCCGGCTGCTGTCGCAAGTTCCTTCAGAGTCCATGCCACCAGACTAAATCCCTGGTGCCCTCCAGTTGCCTTCACTTTCAGCCTGCTTGTTCCTTAAGAACTTGAGTACTGAACTCACCATCTTCATCTTCACCAACCCCTTCCGTCACTATTTAGGGAGCTTTGGCCTCTGTGTTCCTGACCTCCTCACCTCGTGTGGTCTCTAACTTTCCACCCCGATGGACCTTGTCATCACCTGTAAGTCTTGATTTGAAGCCCCCTCTTCTTGAGCACCTCTTCCTCTCCTTGAAGCTTATTGGTTCTAATGCTCCCATCCCAGGGATTCTCTGATGTCATCAAGGCCCATGATTCACTGGCCTTATCATAGCTTAGTTTTTCACTTCCTTCCTGACTCAGCTTAGGGTAAATGGCATATTTTTTAAGAGCACTTCCTCATAAATACCACTAACACTCAGCTATCCCCTGCTCTATCCCTGTACCCAAGCAGCCGGAAGAGAACACTAGCTGGGGTGAGTGTTCTCACTTTAATTCCTGGCCACAGACCCTAAAGGTCCCATCACACTGCCCACAAGTCCGATCTGTTTCCCTTCCTGGACCAACGGCACAGACATCACTTTTGCACATGCAGAAGCTCAGGCCCCACCCAGACCTCCTGAATCAGGATGATCTGCACTTTAACAACGTCCCCAGGTGATTCATTTCTGCATCAAATGTTCAGAAGCACTGCCCTGGTGGTTTGCTTTCTGAAATTCATTCATCATCTTCCTCTTTCTCCTCAAACCTCCTGAACCCCTGTGGCCCATCACTCAGCTCACAGTCCACTGAGAATGCCGAACACAGTCGTGTGAATTCAGCTGTCCATCACATTCTCAAATCTGCTTCCATTTGTAGGGTCCCAGCTCTGTAGGGGGACTTCCCTGGTGGCTCAGATGGTAAAGCGTCTGTCTACAATGCGGGAGACCCGGGTTCGATCGCTGGGTTGGGTGGCCTCCAGATTTCATCCCTTTTGCTCCTGCATCCCTGAATCATGAGATGCGTGTGCTATGTCACTTCGGTCGTGCCCGCCAGGCTCCTCTGTCCATGGGATTCTCCAGGCAAGAATACTGGAGTGGATTGCCATTTCCTCCTCCAGGGGATCTTCCCGACCCAGGGATAGAACCTGCATGTCTTACATCTCCTGCTTTGGCAGGCAGGCTCTCTACCACTAGCACCACCCGGGAAGCCCACTCCTTGGCTACTGGACATGGTCTCGTCCCGTGATCCCACATCCTGCTTCTACCGCCCACCTCTTAGCTTCCCAGCAAATCTCCCAGGTCCCCTTTCCTGCTGCGTTCTCGTGGCTCACTCGCTCTCTTCACTTAGGTCTTTGCTCAGCCACCCTTTATAAAATCTCTCTCATACACACATTTTAATTATTTTTATAATGTTCATCTCTGCCGGGTATGTTCTCTGTTTCTTTACTGTCTGTCTCCCCACACTGGAATCTCAGCTCCAGGGCACAGGGTCTTTTTCTGTCTGTGGTCCCATCCCAGGGCCTGACAGCCACTCATATTGCATAGATGAGTAGGAGCTAGGCTGGAGTGTCACACACCAGAAAGAGCCAGAGGCTACCAAGAAGGGCCCTGAAGCTCAAGACCTCAGGGGTCCCTTCATTTGACAAGAGGTGATGGGACAAATAATATGTCATTTTCCGCTCTTCATTGCTTTCTTAGGACTGATTTGTTGCAAGGATATAGAAATGTACTTGTCATCGCCAGTGAAGAGGAGGGAGACAGTTGTTATAAGATAAGCAGAGTCTCACTGAATCCCAGGGGAGAATTCAGAGGGGCCTCAACTGATGGCAGGTCAGCAGGTGGTCCCAGTAAGTCTCCCCTCCCTGTATTCCCATCCTGGTGCACGGTCCTCCTACACCAATCAGGCCTGACATGTAAGGAACGAACAGGATCGTGGAAACAGCGGTCTATGTGTGGCTTCTGAAGTTAGATCATAAAAGACACTGCTTTAGGTCACTCGCCCCAGGGGAAGCCAGCTGCCATCTCCCGAGGATACTCAAGAGTTCCCGGGGAGTGGGGACTGGAGGGTCAGTCCACACGGGGAGGAACCCAGGCCACAGCTGGTGCTGTTCAGCAACCTCCAGAGCAGCCCTTGGAAGCGAACCCTCCAGCCCTCCCCGAGCCTCTGTCTCTGCCACTCCCTTCTCTGCTGTCTCGCTTTCTGTGGGCAAATGCCCCGATGTCTAAACCAGTCTCCCTCTTGTCTCTGCAGGTGAGCCTTTTTCCTGCTTACCTTTTAACATACAAGTGGGAAAAAAAAAAAAAAAGTTGCCAGTTGTTGGTCTACTCCACGAATAGGCCAGCTTTTACTCTAAAGGGCCAGGTGGTAAATAATCGGACTTTGCAGATCCTGTTGCTTCTGTCACGACTATTCAACTCAACTCCATGTCTGTAGCGCAGAAGCTGCCACGACAATACCTAAGTGAATGGGTGTGGCCGTGTGCCGATAAATTTTATTTACAAAGTCAGGGGCAGTGAGCTGGATTTGACTGGAGAGTCGTGATCTGCTGACTTCCAGTCTTCAGGACATCACGGTTCCAGGGCCCAATACCATCTGATGGGCTCAGCCTAAGGCTGGTATCCCCTGTGGGTGAATCAACTTCAGCCGAATAGCAACAGTGAGACCAGATGAGTTAAGGGAGGAACAGATTTTCTAAGAAAGAAATGGTGCTGATCAGCAAATAACGTGCATCTTTTAGCACAATCACATTCAGTCAGTTCATTAACTGACCGTCTACATCGTGCTGAGCAACTTTGATAGGATATGGGAATATGAGTGATACATGACCCACAGTAGGAGCTATTACGTGTCTCATGCTTAAAAGTGCCAGACTGGTCATTAAGTACTTGTTACATGTTGTTTCATATAACCCTCAATGCAAAACTGTGAGGAAATTAAAGCTCAGAGACTAAGTAACTTATTTAAGGCCATACAGTAACAGGGGAGCCAAGCTGCCCTTGACTGTAGAAGCCAGAGCTCTTAACCATTGTGACCTGGGCTATTCAATGCTGCCTCTCAAGTTCCTTGAATTCTTGCCCTCTGAGAAGAGCTCGTAGTCGCCTTGGACTTTTTTTTTTCTTTTTTGGTAAATTCTCTATTTTTTTGCAAATTAGTTTTGAATCCTTTTGGCTGTTAATAAAGCCAATTATGTAATCATGCCCTCAATTGTTAATAGAGTGACTCTACAATTAAAAGTGACGTTGAAGGGGGCCCTGTTAGTTGGGCAGAGCCTGCACCTGGCCAACTTCCTGGCACGTGGGATTTGTGGGTCACTTACAGACTGGCAGTTCTTGTGGCCTGCAGCTGCTGTGCCGTCTCACAAAGGCCCGTTTAGGAGCTTTATTGAGGAGGCTGGGGATCCCGCCCCAGTTCATTTCTCATTGTCTCCCTAAACTCTCAAAAATTGCAACGTGAATAGACATTCTAATAGTTCACTTGCATTATTTTTTAGCGAATTAGAAAGCAAATCACAGTGAACTAAATATGTAATTTCCCAGAAGAGGCTCCCCTATTCTTTTAACCATGGAACATTTAATTTTTTTTTTTTAGCTGCTTTTTCAAAGAGCCAGTTAGCCATATTAGAATTTAAATTTTAGAGATTTACATGGTTGTTTTTCTATTTAAGTTCCAAATCCTCATTAATAATATCTACTAAGAAAAAAACAATATACCAGAACACTGTTACATTTGTAATAATAGCATTTTTGTTTCATAATTCTGAAGTTACAAATCAACGTGTGTGTGTCAGTCATGTCCGACTCTTTGCAACCCCATGAACTGTAGCCTGCCAGACTCCTTTGTCCATGGGATTCTCCAGGCAAGAATACTGGAATGGGTTGGATTTCCTCCTCCAGGGGATCTTCCCAACCCAGAGATCGAACCTGAATCTCTTGAATTGCAGATGGACTGTTTACTGCTTGAGCCATCAGGGAAACCCCTGCAAATCAATAATAGAGAATTACACTAAATCATTTAACTTTTTTTTTTTTTTGAAGATTTGACCGTGCAATTGTGGTTCTGTTTCAAAACTAGAGGTTTTGTTTTGTAGACACTGCGGTAGATTGAAAAACCTGGTGGGACTTCCCCAATGGTCCTGTGCACTTCCACTGCAGGGGGGTGCAAGTTTGATCCCTGGTTGGGTAAATAAGATCCCACATGCTGCATGGTGAGGCCAAAAAACAAAAAGCTCCAAAACACCAAGTCTTCTCTGGAGTAAGAACATTCCCCCAGAGCCTTAAAAGTTATATTTCCTTGTATAAACGAGGTCCTGAACTCAATAATAATTGGGGGGGAAAGTGCTATGCTAAGTTGCTTCAGTCATGTCCAACTCTGTGCGACCCCATGGACTGTAGCCCACCACTCCTCTGTCCATGGGACTCTCGAGCCAAGAATTCTTGAATGGGTTGCCATGCCCTCCTCCTGGGGATCTTCCCCAACCCAGGGATCGAACCTATGTCTCTTAAGTCTCTGGCATTAGCACGCAGGTTCTTTAGCAGTAGTGGCACCTAGAAACCCCCACTTACACCCTCTTAAAACACTGCCATTGCCACAGAAGGAAGCCAAGCTTTTGAAAGGTAAGTGGTTGCATGAAGAGAGAATCCCAGCTGGCAGCCAGCACCAAGTCCCCTGACAGTGAGGCATCTTAGGTTAGACCTGCCCACCACACTCAAGCTACTTGATGACCTTGGCTGCAAGAATCACTTGGGGAAAACAGAAGAATCACACAGCTCAACTTAGCGTAAATTGCAAAAGTAAGAGCAAAGAAATCGTAGTTGTAAGCAACTATGTTTTGGGGTAGCTTATTATAAATGGATACAAGCAAACGTGTGTGTGTGTGTGTGTGTGTGTGTGTGTGTGTGTGTGTGTGAAGTTGCTTCAGTCGTATCTGACTCTTTGTGACCCTATGGACTGTAGCCCTTGGAATTCCTCCCTCCATGGGATTCTCCAGGCAATACTGGAGTGGGTTACCATGCCCTTCTCCAGGGGATCTTCCTGACCCAGGGATTGAACCCACATCTCTTAGGTTTCCTGCACTGGCAGGGGAATTCTTTACCCCTAGCACTGTAGCAGATGTACTGAAATATTTATGGATGAAATGACATATCATCTTGGATTGACTTAAAAATAATCTGATGGTAGAGATAAGTTGGTGAAGGTATAGTTGAAGACTGGCTGTGAGTTAATAATTGTTGAAGCTGGAGAATAGATGTTTAGGGGAATTCACTGCTTTATTCTCTCTCCCTTTAAAATTTAAAAAATATTTGGACATGTTTGAAATTTCCCTGATAAAAATTTTTTTAAAGTAAGTCAGTTTGTAATACTGCAAACGAAATAGAAAATTACCTATGTAGTATATTATAACTTAAACTAATTTATTTTAATTCTCAGGCTCACCTGCATTGGGGACATGGAGTCTTAACCACTGGACTGCCAGGGAGGTTCCCTAAACTTAAACTTTAATGTTGAATATTAGAAGACTTCATGTCAGATTTCATTAAAAAAAATTAGGATCAAAACCAAAGAAATCAGGCTAAGTGGAATATAAGGTGCAAAGAAAGGGCAGAAAACTTAAGCTGTTGGTTCTTGAGTCATCAGAGGCTGAATGGGCGCTGTAACTGTGCGTGGCTGCCATATTTTTTAAGCCTTTATTGAATTTGTTAGGGCTTCCCAGTAGCTCAAATGGTAAAGAACCTGCCGGCAGTGTGGGAGACCTGGGTTCAGTCCCTGGGCTGGGAAGATCCCCTGGAGAAGGACATGGCAACCCACTCCAGTATTCTTGCCTTGAGAATCCAATAGACAGAGGAGCCTGGCAGGCTACAGTCCATGGGGTCTCAAAGAGCTGGACAGGACTGAGTGACTAACACTTCACTTGAATTTGTTACAATATTGCTTCTGTTTTGTGTTTTGGTTTTTTGGCCCATGTGTGATGGCTCCCAGACCAGGGGTCAAACCTGCACCCCCTGCCTTGGAAGGTGAAGTCCCAGCCACTGGACCATCGGGGAAGTCATGGCTTCCAAGTTTTACAATTAAATGTTAAGAAAGAAGCATTGATCCCAACTATTTTGCAGTCACCTGTGTGTCAGACTCTATGCTGAGAACTGGAGTTGTATCAGAGGGCTCATCCCAACCTGCCTTATCTGCCCTTGGACTCACTGTAATTTCTTTTGGTGAGAAACTCAATGCTCAGGGTCTAGTCAGGTGCCTACACATGTGAGGTGGCTACAAGGCGAGGGTGTGGAAAAGTGGCCTGTCTTCTGTCTTCCTTACTTTCCCTATTTGTCTTCTATATACCTTCATGTCCCTCATTTTCTGCATTGCTGTTTTCTTTTGCATTTAGTTTTTTCTTACACGGAAACATTTAAACTCCTGTCTCATTTCTTTTGTGTATATTTTTCAGCTATTTGCTTTGTAGTTGCCATGGAGATTCCATTTGACGTCCTGAAGTTATAACACTTCAATTTGAATTTATGCCAGTTTAACTCCAATAACGTTTAAAAATACTCTGCTCCTTTCCATCTTCATCCCACCGCCTTTTGGTTGTTGATGTCACAGAATGTATACATTGTGGTGGTGCTGCTCATTCGCTCAGTCTCTCTGCCACCCCATGAACTGCAGGATACCAGGTTTCCCTATCCTTCACTGTACCCCAGAGTTTGTTCACACTCATGACCATTGAGTCAGTGATGGCAGCCAACCATCTCGTCCTCCGTCACCCCCTTCTCCCCTCTTGTTCTCAGTCTTTCCCAGCATCAGGCTCTTTTCCAACCAGTCGGTTCTTTGCATCAGGTGGCCAAAGTATCAGAGCTTCATCTTCAGCAGCAGTCCTCCCAGTGAATATTCAGGGTTGATTTCCTTTAGGGTTGGCTGGTTTGATCTCCTTACTGTCCAGAGGACTCTTTGTTCTGTAGCTGACCATGATGTAATTATCTAATATTTCTGATTATTTAATATAACATTCATGTCATAGTCAGAGTTTAATTTTAACAATTCTCCTTTAAGGACTGTTGACTTGTAATCTTGAAACCATGCATACTGACTGCATTTGTTAAGATGTTTGTGGTAAAGAATGTGCTTCCCTTAAAATTATCACCACCATGGTTTTTCTAGAAGGTTGAATTTGTTCACCAGCTTCGTCATGAATATCTGCTGAGGAGTCCTTACTGATCTTGTTCCAGTGTAAGTTCAACAGAAAGCTTTCTTGATTAGACAGGCGAAGTATCTGAGAGTATCCTTCTTGTCTGCAAAGGGAATTTTGCAGCAGCAAAAGTAAAGTCAGTCAGTGGTTCTAATAGATTATTGTTAAAGCACAAATCAAACTCTGATCCATTTACATCAGCGTAGATAGTTTGTGTGAGATTACTCAAGAAGGGTGAAGAATGAGAGGGAAAAAAGGCCTTGAGCAGAGCGTGAGGAACAGAACCTGCGAAAAATCTATTGGAGACCTCTGTGCCTGCCTCGAATCCTCTTGGCCCATCCCTTCTTATAAACTTTAGTCACTTCTGCGGCAAACAGTTAGGCACGTAGGTCCCAACAGCCCCTCCCCTTGGCTGCCAATTGAACCTTTGGATTTCTATGGGGATGGAGGTGAGGACTGCCACCATCCATGGCATGCCTGTGGGGACCCACTGAGCCAACCAGATCTGTGTGAAAACTTGGAGGTACAAGGAGTTACCCATCTTTAGGCAACCTTGGAGCCTCTGGAGGCAGCCTGGCGGCTTTGAGGTCCATTCTCCCTAGCAAGTCGGCCTCCCCAGTGGGGTCAAGCCTCAGTTGTCCACAGCAGTGACTGGCTTGGCTCCCAAACCCCACTCTCATTCCTTGGGGCCACTTTATTTTTTTAAGAATGTATTCGTATATTTATTTATTTACTTATTTTTGTCTTTGGCTGTGCTGGGGCTTTGCTGCTGTGCCCTGGCTTTCTCTAGCTGCAGCAGGTGGCAGCTACTGTCTAGGTGAGCAGCTTGGCCTTCTCACCGCGATGGCTTCTTTTGCCGTGGAGCACAGGATCAAGGGCACGCCGGCTTCAGTACTTGTGGGGCATGGGCTTAGTCGCCCCCATGGCATGTGGAATTTTCCTGGACCAGAGACTGAACCCGTCTCCCCTACATCGCAAGACAGATTCTTAACCACTGGACCACCAGGGAAGGGAAGCCCCCACCTTGGGGCCACTTAACAACAAAAAAAATTACATGTATATCTGTCTCAGGGTCCAAATAGGCTGTGTATCCTATTCTAATGCATTTATTTGTTTGTTTATTTTGATGGCACCACAGGGCATGTGGGATCTTAGTTCCCCAACCAGGGATAGAATCCGTGCCCCCTGCAGTGGAAGTCTTAACCTCTGGACTGCCAGAGAAGTCCCAGCACTGTGTTTTTTAAACAGAAGAAATTTATTCAGAGAAATGGTTACATGCATGATAGAAGAAGCTGAGAAGCCCACAGGGGTCGGGGAGAGGGCAACAGAAAGACCGCAGTCTGAAGCCATTGACACCTCTGGGCAGGAGGGAAAAAGTACTGAGGCGATGGCAGCAGGGTCTAGAAGACAGCATCACAGTGGGCCTGTCCAGCAGGAGCCAGAGCCCTAGAGGACGTACCTTTGCTGCTGGACAGGCTGCCCTCCACTTGCTGCAGGCAGAAGCTGGCTGAGCTAGGAGCTGAGGAAATGCAGCCTTTAGGGGTCAGCTCACTGCTGCAGAGAGAAGAGCAGGGGTAGGCAAGGAGAGGAGGCAGGACAGACCGATTTGGATTGCCACAAAGGAACTGGCAGGGAGAGACAGCAAAAGAGCCTGACACTGAACGGCCAGGGAAGCCTAAATTGCTCCAGGTTTTTTTTTTTTTTTTTTTTTTTTAAGATCTTTGTAAGATTAAAAGAATCTCCCCATATGTTTCTTGCTGTCAGCTGAGAGGGCCTGGGAGCCACAATACTCCAGTGATGGTGAGCATATCGAGTGCCTAGGTCTTGGTCTATAGTATGCATGTACCATTTTTCAATAAGAAGAACTAGGGGTCCTCAGAGAAATGGCTGATTCTCAGACTCAGGCCAGAGCTATACAAGGTGAGCCTGGAGCATCTTGTAGGGCTAGAAAGTAAAGTGTTAAAACAAACATGGGACTTCACTGGTGGTCCAGTGGTTAAGACTTTGGGCTTGCGATGCAGGGGGCACATGTTCAGTCCCCGGCCAGAGAACTGAGATCCCACATGCCATGTGGCATTGCCAAAAGATTAAAAAGAAAACAATACACACACACACAACAAAACAAACTGCATGATGATGTAGGTACGTGAAAGGGACAAAGGAGTCAAATGAAAGAGCCTCTAGGGACTTTGCAGGTGGTCCAGTGGCTAAAAATCTGTCTTATAATGCAGGGACACAGGTGGCATCCCTTATCGGGGAACTAAGATCCCACATGTTGTGGGCGACTCAGCATATGGACCACCACACTACTAAGTCCGTGTGCCATAACTAAAACCCAGTGTGGCCAAATAAATAGACTTCCCTGGAGGCTCAGACGGGAAAAGCATCTGCCTATAATGCGGGAGACCTGGGTTCGATCCCTGGGTTGGGAAGATCCTCTGGAGAAGGAACTGGCAACCTACTCCAGTATTCTTGCCTGGAAAATCCCATGGATGGAGGCGCCTAGCAGGCTACAGTCCATGGGGTCGCAAAGAGTTGGACAGGACTGAGCAACTTCACTCACTAATGGCCAAAGTTGGAGCATTTGAGCAACAAAATAAAGTGGCACTGGATTATAACCCAAAGTATAAAATAAATATCCAGGAGTCTATACTGATGTAAACACATGATTGAGTAAATAAACACGGGAGTGGAGAGACACATCTCCCATGCAGAAGAATCCCAAAAAATTTAAGTAGATACTCAGCCCTCCAGGAGGTGGAGCATAACTCCCACTCCTTCAAAGTGTGTTACAACTCTGCTTTCTTCCAAAGAGTGCAGTGTGAGAAGGGTGAGGATTGGGGGGATGAGCACCTTTAGAAGGGAGGAACCTGGCAAACAGTGCCTTCACCAGGTGATCAAGGTCAACATCAACGTGGATAAATCCCATTGAGAGTCTGTAGGCTTGGTATGGTGTGATGAGAAGGACACTTGATCTCTCAATCTTCTTCCCCCAAACCCATAACTCCTGTCTAATCAGGAAAAAAAAATTAGACGAATCACAATTGAGGGATACCCTACAAAAGAGCTGACCAGCACTGCTTAATAGTCAAGGCCATTCAGTTCAAAGAAAGTATGGGAAACTGTCACAGCCAAAATAAGCCCAAAGAAATGTGGCAACTCCATGTAATGTCAGATCTTGGAATTAGAAGAAAGGACATCAGGTAAAAACAAAGAAAAATTGGACTGCCATACGGACTTTAGTTAATGATAATGAATCAGTATTGGTTCATTAGTTGTGACAAAATGCCATATTAATGTTAGATGTGAATAGTCAGGAACACTAGGCACAGGTCATGTGGGAGCTCTTTGTACTATCTTTAGCTATTTCTGTAAATTAAAACAGTTCCAAAATTTAAACATTAAAAATAAGTCCTGCCTAAGTGTAAAAGTGTGTATCAGTTGGTTCTCCAGGCGTTAATTGAATGCCTTGTCTCGGCAGACCTGGGCTGTAGGATCTTATAACATAACAGATTCCTTCCCTCAATAAACACACAGTCTGGTATGATGCAGCTTGTTGTTGTTCAGTGGCTAAGTCCTGTCGTTGTGACCCCATGGACTGCAATATACCAGGCTTCCCGGTCCTTCACCATCTCCCGGAGTTTGCTCAAGCTCATGTCCATTGAGTCAGTGATGCCATTCAACCATCTCATCCTCTGGTGCCCCCTTCTCCTCCTGCCCTCAGTCTTTCTGAGCATTTCTCAATTTTTCCCTATGCATTTCTCAAATCCTATTTGGGTAACAATTTTTTCTCCTTCTGATTCAATCTCTCCTTCCTCTAAATTGTTTTATATTTTTATTATTTTATGCCTTCTATGTATTTCTGTATTGTTTTATGCCTTCTATGTATTTCTATTATTATTTGATATTTGCCAAATTTGATATATATGACATTTGATATGTATATATATATATATAATTTGGAATATTCCAAACAACATATATATATTATTTGGTATATCCCAAACAATATATCTAGTATTTGGTATGTTGTATATATTGGTCTATATCCCAAACAATATATCATCTATTATTTGGCGCATGTGTGCATGCTCAGTCAATTCTGTTGTGTCTGACTTTTTATGACCCCATGGACTCTAGCCTGTCAGCCTCCTCTGTCTATGGGATTCTCCAGGCAGGAATACGGGACTGGGTTGCCATGCCCTCTTCCAAGGGGATCTTCCCCACCCAGGGATCAAATCCTAGTCTCCTGCATTGCAGGCAGATTCTTTACCGGTGAGCCATCAGGAAGTCCCTATTATTTGGTACATATGTATTATTGGTATACACCAATATTTATCTATTATTATTTGATATAGACCAAATTTGATATATAAACTCTAGACAGAGACTTTCCAAGCATGAGGAAACTCCCCACAGCATAGGAAGGGAGCAGGGAGGGACGCAAAGAAGCAGTGGCAAACCAAAGACAGAAACAATAGGAAACTCAGTTATGCCAACTGCTGCCAAGGAGGAAAAAAATCAGTGATTGGCAGATGTAATTTGGACAGATTGCAAAAGAGCACAAGACTGGGAGGCAGAGGCTTTAATGATTTGGGTGAGGACTTACTCTCCTGAACACTAAGTTCAAATAATGATGATGGGGAAATCGATGATTAAGACTTAGCTTATTGGGTTACATCTATTTGAATCATCAACTTTATTTTTCTCCTCATTAGTTTTCAGTTTAGATTATTGGAAACTCACTTTCCTTTGAAAAGTGTCCCTTTTGCAAGGGGGGGAGATTCCCCAAAATGGACAGAATATGAAGCCCCATGAGGCTTGGCATATCTTTGTATCTGCAGTGCCTGGCGTAATACTCAGCTCTCTTGGTTCAACCCTCATCCTTTTGACCCTTTTTCCTCAATCATATTTTGCTGCCTGCTCTTCCACCTACTAAGTTGGGAGTCAGAATTGTTATGGAAGCGATACACAGAACCTTAGGAAAATCTGTACAACACTCCAGTAATATATTTGAAAATATAGAGGAAATCCATGACTTCCTAGTAAAATATAAGTTACCAAAATTGATCCAAAAAAAAAAAAAAAGAAGAAGAAGAAAATCTAAACCAGTCAATACTCACGGAAGAAAGTAAAAGAGTGATTTCAATCTAACCTTTAAAAAAGCAGTGGGCTCAGGAGATCTGGGTCCTATCTACCCTTTAATACGGTGTTATTGCAAAGTAACCGGTGATGTTACTGGCCTGCAGTTACTGGAACCAGTTACTGGAATGTTACTGAAAGAGTCTTCTGAGGATACCCAGGGATGACTGTATTTCAGGTCACAGAGAAAAAAACTAAAAGTCTTAAACATTTTATGAACTTATCATAATCTTAAAATACAATCAAGTTACCCACCGCTCCCTCCTCCAAAAAAAAAAAAAAAAAAAAAAGGAAGGAAGAGAAGAATTCTAGGTGCAAGAGACCCATCAGGAAACACGGCAGAGCCTGTAGAGAAGATTGTGTTCTAGAAGAGGGGGATTGACTGTAGCGTACAAACACAGCACTGACAGACGCCGAGAAGTTAACTGGAGCGACGTGGTGCAGAGTTCCAGGGGTGACGGCGCATCTGCTTCAACTGTTACTAATGTATATATTTTTTATCCTCTGCAAATCTGCACTCTTTCTCCCTCAATCAACCCAGAGTTTAGCACTTACCTCTCAGATTGCCTCTGAAGCCCTTTTCTTACCAGAAAGTTGGGTTTACCTCTTGATGGATCCTGAGTCGATGGACACAACCAAGCCAAAGAGTGGGAGAAGGAAGGACTTACTGTCACCTGCAGCAAATAAGGCTTCCCAGGTGGTACTAGTGGTAAAGAACCCGCCTGCCAGTGCAGGAGACAGAATAGATTCGGGTTTGATCCCTGGGTCGGGGAGATCCCATGGAATTAGAAATGGCAACCTGCTCTAGTATTCTTGCCTGGAGAATCCCATGGACACAGCCTGGCAGGCTCCACCCTGTAAGGTTGCAAAGAGTCAGACACAACTGAAATGACTTAGCAAATAAGAACCCTTTCCCAAAGCAATGTCTCCCCAACAGCAAAACTGAGGAGGTTTTAAACTAAGGGTATATTCGTATTCATAAGTGGGCTTGAGCAAAGGGCTTCACCTGGTGGCTCAGACAGTAAGGAATCTGCCTGCCAATGCAGGAGACCTGGGTTTGATCCCTGGGTTGGGAAGACCTCCTGGAGAAGGGAATGGCAACCCACTCCAGTATTCTTGCCCGGAGAATCCTATGGACAGAGGAGCCTTTGTGTCCATGGAATTGCAAAGAGTAGGACATGACTGAGTAACTAAGCAGGCAGGCAGACACATGCATATTCATCATGGGGCTTGAGCAAAGGAGAATTAAGCGCAGAATTGGACCAAAAAGTTGACAGTGTCTACGTGGGAGTTGATTGAAGTCCAAAGGGTCAGCATCATCATTCTGTCCTCCATCTGGGTTCAGTTCAGTTCAGTTCAGTTGCTCAGTTGTGTCCAACTCTTTGTGACCCCATGAATCGCAGCACACCAGGCCTCCCAGTCCATCACCAACTCCCGGAGTTTACCCAAACTCGTGTCCATTGAGTTGATGATGCCATCCAGCCATCTCATCCTCTGTCATCCCCCTTTCCTCCTGCCCTCAATCTTTCCCAGCATCAGGGTCTTTTCCAATGAGTCAACTCTTCGCATGAGGTGGCCAAAGTACTGGAGTTTCAGCTTTAGCATCAGGCCTTCCTGTGAACACCCAGGACTGATCTCCTTTAGGATGGACTGGTTGGATCTCCTTGCAGTCCAAGGGACTCTCAAGAGTCTTCTCCAACACCACAGTTCAAAAGCATCCGTTCTTCAGTGCTCAGCTTTCTTCACAGTCCAACTCTCACATCCATACCTGACTACTGGAAAAACCATAGCCTTGACTAGACAGACCTTTGTTGGCAAAGTAATGTCTCTGCTTTTCAATATGCTATCTAGGTTGGTCATAACTTTCCTTCCAAGGAGTAAGCGTCTTTTAATTTCATGGCTGCAGTCACCATCTGCAGTGATTTTGGAGCCCAAAAAAAACAAAGTCTGACACTGTTTCCACTGTTTCCGCATCTATTTCCCATGAAGAGATGGGACCAGATGCCATGACCTTAGTTTTCTGAATGTTGAGCTTTAAACCAACTTTTTCACTCTCCTCTTTCACTTTCATCAAGAGGCTTTTTAGCTCCTCTTCACTTTCTGCCATAAGGGTGGTCTCATTTGCATATCTGAGGTTATTGATATTTCTCCTGGCAATCTTGATTCCAGCTTGTGCTTCCTCCAGCCCAATGTTTCTCATGATGTACTCTGCATAGAGGTTAAATAAGCAGGGTGACAATATACAGCCTTGACGTACTCCTTTTCCCATTTGGAACCAGTCTGTTGTTCCATGTCCAGTTCTAACTGTTGCTTCCTGACCTGCATACAGGTTTCTCAAGAGGCAGGTCAGGTGATCTGGTATTCCCATCTTTTTCAGAGTTTTCCACAGTTTATTGTGATCCACAAAGTAAAAGGCTTTGGCATAGTCAATAAAGCAGAAATAGATGTTTTCCTGGAACTCTCTTGCTTTTTTGGTGATCCAGCGGATGTTGGCAATTTGATCTCTGGTTCCTCTGCCTTTTCTAAAACCACCTTGAACATCTGGAAGTCCATGGTTCATGTATTGCTGAAGTCTGGCTTGGAGAACTTTGGGCATTACTTTACTAGCATGTGAGATGAGTGCAATTGTGCAGTAGTTTGAGCATTCTTTGGCATTGCCTTTCTTTGGGATTGGAATGAAAACTGACCTTTTCCAGTCCTGTGGCCATTGCTGAGTTTCCCAAATTTGCTGACACATTGAGTGCAGCACTTTCACAGCATCATCTTTCAGGATTTGAAATAGCTCAACTGGAATTCCATCACCTCCACTAGCTTTGTTCGTAGTGATGCTTTCTAAGGCCCACTTGACTTCACATTCCAGGATGCCTGGCACACCATCGTGATTATCTTGGTTGTAAAGATCTTTTTTGTACAGTTCTTCTGTGTATTCTTGCCACCTCTTCTTAATATCTTCTGTTTCTGTTAGGTCCATACCATTTCTGTCCTTTATTGAGCCCATCTTTGCATAAAATGTTCCCTTGGTATCTCTAACTTTTTTGAAGAGATCTCTAGTCTTTCCCATTCTGTTGTTTTCCTCTATTTCTTTGCATTGATCGTTGAGGAAGGCTTTCTTCTCTCTTCTTGCTATTCTTTGGAACTCTGCATTCAGATGCTTATATCTTTCCTTTTCTCCTTTGGTTTTCGCTTCTCTTCTTTTCACAGCTATCTGTAAGGCCTCCTCAGGACTTCCCTGGTGGCTCAGATGGTAAAGCGTCTGCCTACAATGCGGGAAACCGGGGTTCAATCCCTGGGTCGGCAATATCTCCTGGAGAAGGAAATGGCAACCCACTCCAGTATTCTCGCCTGGAAAATTCCACAAACGGAGAAGCCTGGTAGTCTACAGTCCATGGGGTCGCAAAGAGTCAGACATGACTGAACAACTTCACTCTCCTCAGACAGCCATTTTGCTTTTTTGCATTTCTTTTCCATGGGGATGGTCTTGATCCCTGTCTCCTGTACAGTGTCACAAACCTCTGTCCATAGTTCATCAGGCACTCTATCTATCAGATCTAGTCCATTAAATCTATTTCTCACTTCTACTGTATAATCGTAAGGGATTTTATTTAGGTCATACCTGAATGGTATAGTGGTTTTCCCTACTTTCTTCAATTTAAGTCTGAATTTGGCAATAAAGAGTTCATGATCTGAGCCACAGTCAGCTCCCGGTCTAGTTTTTGCTGGCTGTATAGAGCTTCTCCATCTTTGGTTGCAAAGAATATAATCAATCTGATTTTGGTGTTGACCATCTGGGTGGGGGGCCTTAAATCCTGCGCAATGTAAAGATGTATTGTTATGCATATTCCTTGGGGCATATTCCTGCCCCAAGACTGCCTATTGTTTCTTGACTGCTTCTCCCTTGTTTGTACATCCCCTCTCTTAAGATTATTAATTCCTGAGACCTGTGCAAGGGCAAGCATTGTGGCCAGGCTTAGATCACAAAATGGCTTTATGTCAAGAAAGCCATTCCTGGTTCTCTTTCTTCAGTCCAGTTCAGTTCAGTTGCTCAGTAGTGTCCGACTCTTTGCGACCCCATGAATCGCAGCACGCCAGGCCTCGCTGTCTGGCACCAACACCTGGAGTTCACTCAAAATCATGTGCATCGAGTCGGTGATGCCATCCAGCCATCTCATCCTCTGTTGTCCCCTTCTCCTCCTGCCCCCAGTCCCTGCCAGCATCAGGGTCTTTTCCAATGAGTCAACTCTTTGCATGAGGTGGCCAAAGGATTGGAGTTTCAGCTTTAGTATCAGTTCTTCCAATGAATACTCAGGACTGACCTCCTTTAGGATGGACTGGTTGGATCTCCTTGAAGTCCAAGGGGCTCTCAAGTCTTCTCCAACACCACAGTTCAAAAGCATCAATTCTTCGATGCTCAGTCTTCTTCACAGTCCAACTCTCACATCCATACATGACCACAGGAAAAACCATAGCCTTGACTAGACCGACCTTTGTTGGCAAAGTAACGTCTCTGTTTTTGAATATGCTGTCTAGGTTGGTCATAACTTTCCTTCCAAGGAGTGAGCATCTTTTAATTTCATGGCTGTAATCACCATCTGCAGTGATTTTGGAGCCCAGAAAAATAAAGTCTGACACTGTTTCCACTGTTTCTCCATCTATTTGCCATGAAGTGATCTTCTAATCTATCTCTTACACTAGAGCACAAGGACTGCTTTAGCCCTCTTCCTATCACATGATAATTGCGCAAAAATTGCTGACTAGTTTCCACAAAGGCTCTCATCCGATCCTAACTATAGCACTGAAGCAGCCATGAGTGTTTCCCGCTACCAAGGAAGATACTGGTTCAATTTGCCCAGGGCCATCGAACTAAATAATGGTGGAGATGAGATGCTACCCTGGGTCTTTCCTACTCAGTAACTCCAGGTCACAAACACTGTTGATAGGAGGGGTAAAGTGAAGAACAAGCCATGAGGCACCAGCGATTTGGCTTCAGCTAGTATCTTTCCTGCCTGTTCTCTTGATCTTTCTCCATTCAAAGCTAATGACCAGTTTGGTTTTAACATGATTAAAGCAATTCTAGAATGAGCTACCAGAAAGCAGCAACTGAGAGAGGTTGCTTCCCAGAGTAAGATTTTATGGTGATGCCACAGCCCTTCAAGACTGCAGAGGAGACTCCTTGGACAGTCTCCAGAACTGGAGGTGAGTGCCCTTGGGCATTCTAAACCAGCACATTCTCACTTCCATAATGGTGTCACAGCGAGGATATAATTCCCAAGTGTCAGGGAACTTAAGTACTTCACAAGTTCTTTCAAGCGCGATTGTCTCTAGGTCTACTGACACTTTTTCCAGTCTCCTCCCAAGCCCACCCCTGGCTTTAAAACCTTCCCTAGATCAACGTATCCCTCTGAAAGCCTTCCTACCTTCGATTCTCATCTGCAAGTCCTCCCAGGAAGGCCAAGATCAATCAATCAATTGGATAGCATTGATTTTCTAAGTGCTTTTTTTAGTTTTTTTTTTTTAAATTAATTTTTTAATAGATGATTCATGTACATTCCAATAACTGCAAAACAACAATAAGGTATGTAGGGAAATGCATGTTTCTTTTCTCTCTGTGTACCAATCTGTTACAGATTCAGAAACGTTCTGTGACCTTGTTTTTCTTTCTTTTTTTTTTCTGTTCTTGTTCAGTCGCTCAGACATGTCCCTTGCCACCCCATGGACTCAGCATGCCAGGCCTCCCTTTCCTTCACCACCTCCTGGAGCGTGCTCAAACTCCTGTCCATTGAGTCAGGGATGCCATCCAACCATCTCATCCTCTGTCATCCTCTTTGCCTCTTGCCCTCACTCCTTCCAGCATCAGGGTCTTTTCCAATGAGTAGGCTCTTCCCATCAGGTGGCCTAAGTATTGGAGCTTCAGCTTCAGCATCAGTCCTTCCAATGAATATTCAGGGTTGATTTCCTTTAGGATTGAAGTGGTAACATAATGAATACTCTGTTTTTCACCTCAAATGCCTAGGGGACAGGTCCAAATCCATTCAGGTAGATTTGTCTAAAGGAATCTGTGGCTGGAAAGCATTGTATTCTATGGATGAACTTGTTACCAAACAAAGTTCACGTACCCAGGGTACAGTGAGGTCAAACAGACTGAAATATGGGAGTTTGGAGAAAGGCTTATTACAGGGCTAAGCAAGGAGAACAAGTGGCTCATGCTCAAAAACCTTGAGCTCCCTGATGGTTTTCAGGGAGAGGTTTTTATCAGCAGATTTTGGGGTGAGGGCTGCAGGGTGTGTGGCTTTGTTCTGATTGGCTAGTGGTGATGTAAGAGGGCGGTGCACATGTTAAGAGTCTCAAGGAGATAGCTCTGGTGAAGGGATAGGCTGTCCTTTATTTGACATGAAACTTCATTAGACTTGAAAGCAGAGACATTACTTTGCCAACAAAGGTCTGTCTAGTCAAAGCTATGGTTTTTCCAATAGTCATGTATGGATGTGAGAGTTGGACCGTAAAGAAAACTGAGCGCCAAAGAACTGATGGTTTTGAACTGTGGTGTTGGAAAAGACTCTTGAGAGTCCCTTGGACTTCAAGGAGATCAAACCAGTCCATCCTAAAGGAAATCAGTCCTGAATATTCATTGGAAGGACTGATGCTGAAGCTGAAATTCCAATACTTTGGTCACCTGATGTGAAGAACTGACTCATTGGTAAAGACCCTGATGCTGGAAAAGATTGAAGGTAGGAGGAGAAGGGGATGACAGAGAATGAGATGGTTGGATGGTGTCACCGACTCAATGGACATGAGTTTAAGTAAACTCAGGGAGTTGTGATGGACAAGGAGGCCTGGCATGCTGCAGTCCATGGGATAGCAAAGAGTCAGACACATCTGAACGACTGAACTGAACTGAACTGAATGGTCCCCTTTCCCCTTGCCCACCTCTTTAGTTCTGGAGCCTACAGGCACTTAGGCCCAAGAGAACAGGCCAGATGGGGAATTGGAGGTGTTCCACTAAAGGAGAAATTTGTCTCAATCTTTCCCTTATAGTTCAGTTAGTAAACAATCTGCCTGCAATTCAGGAGATCCTGGTTTGATTCCTGGGTTGGGAAGATCCCCTGTAGAAGGGATAGGCTACCGACTCCAGTATTCTGGCCTAACGAATTCCATAGACTGTATAGTCCATGGGGTCGCAAAGAGTTGAACACAAGTGAGCAACTTTCACCCTCACCCTAGCCTGTATCAAAGTGGTCATTGTTTTCGATTATTATGAATTTGCTTTCATTGACCTTTTTGTGCTCCAAGGAGAAGCTGAAGCAGTCAAAGTTGGGGAAAAGTGGGATCGAAGTCTCTAGGTAGGAAGGCTGATGGTTCTGACATGAAGGGCAATAAGAAAGTGAGGAGAAGTGGATATGAGGTAGATTCCACCTGGGATGACGAGGGCCCCACCCTACCCCCACAGTTGCTGCCACACCCCCACTTTAAGGCAGCTCATTCCATTGCACCTGTCAGCTCTGAAGCCACCCTTCCTGCCCTTGACACCCAAGAGAGGAGGCTGCCCCAGAGTGATATTTCCTAGGAATGAAAAACACTTCCCTAACCCTGCCTAAGGAATGCTCTGGTTTCCACACTGAGGTGGCCGGAGTGTTGCCCTGAAGATCAGAGACACAAAGCTGCACGCCCCCCATTCCAGCCCACAGAGCATTGGTCCATACTGTTTGCTCCCGTCCAGTAAAATGCACCTGGAAAAACCTCTATTGTTTATGATTTACTTCAGGATAAATCTCCCTGGGGACTGGTGTGTGTGTGTGTGTGTGTGTGTGTGTGTTGGTTTTGATTTCTCCTCTAGGGATGGCCAGTTACTCTTTTTGATCCACTGGTCACCCTACTTGGAGCATTCTCAGTGGCTCAGTGGTAAAGAATCCACCCACAATACAGGAGACACGGATTCCATCCCTGGGCCGGGAAGATCCCCTGGAGTAGGAAAGGGCAACCACTCCAGTATTCTTCCTGGAGATCCCATGGACAGAGGAGCCTGGCGGGCTACAGTCTGTGGAGTCGCGGAGTCAGCCATGACTGCAGTGACTGAGCGCACGCACACACATATCTTACTGGGCCTATCCTACTTCCTTTTAAGGCAGCTGCTCACTCTGTCCTCCTTGAAACACCTTCTTTTCTGTTTTTAAATTTATCGAAGGAAATCCATGTTATGTTTGGAGCTCTTTTCTTTGTAATTTTATTTATCTAATTGTTTTTGGCTGAGTTGGGCCTCTGTTGCTGCACCAGGCTTTTCTCTAGTTGCGGCAAGGCGGGGGCAGCTCTCCGATTGCGATGCTCTCTGGTTGCGGCACGGCGGGGGCTGCTCGCTGGCTGCGATTCTCTCTAGTTGCGGCCAGGCGGGGGCTGCTCTCTGGGCGATGCTCTCCGGCTCTGGCACGGCGGGGGCTGCTCGCTGGCTGCGATGCTCTCTGGTTGCGGCAAGGCGGGGGCTGCTCGCTGGCTGCGATTCTCTAGTTGCGGCCAGGCGGGGGCTGCTCTCTGGACGATGCTCTCCGGCCCTGGCACGGCGGGGGCTGCTGGCTGGCTGCGATGCTCTCTGGTTGCGGCACGGCGGGGGCTGCTCGCTGGCTGCGATTCTCTCTAGTTGCGGCCAGGCGGGGGCTGCTCTCTGGGCGATGCTCTCCGGCCCTGGGACGGCTGGGGCTGCTCGCGGGTTGCGATGCTCTCCGGCTCTGGTTGTGGCAAGGCGGGGGCTGCTCTCCGGGCGACGCTCTCCGGCTTCTCGCTGTGCTGGCTTCTTTCACTGCAGTTCACAGGCTCTAGGGCGCATGGCCTTCAGTAGCAGTGGCTCCCGGCTCCAGAGCACTGGCCTAATAGATGCGGTGCACGAGCTTGGTTGCTCCACAGCTTGTGGGATCTTCCCAGAGCAGGGATCAAACTCCGGTTTTCCTGCATCGGCAGGTGGATTCTTGACCACTGGGCCCCTAGGGAAGCCCTGGAACACTTTCAGGACAACGCGCACTCCACAGTTCCTGGCCGTCTGCCAGGGCACTCCCGGACCTTAAAGCACCGAAGCATCGGTCCTCAGCCTTCATCGCCGCTCTGCCTCATCTCTTCGTGTCTCATGGCTTTAAGTACCGTCTCTGTACCAATGACCCCCGCATTTCTCTATCCAAGCAGCACCTCGCCTCTGAACTGGAAACCCTTCTATCTAATTGCCCACTTGACAGCTCCAGTATCTTACTGGCTGTCAACACCAACAGGATTTGTCCCTCAAAGCTTGCTTCTCTGGTAATTTTAGTAAATGGCAATGCCACTCTGAAAGTTTTGGTTTGTACCAAAAAAACCCCAAACAAACAAAAACAAAAACGATACAACTCTGGAGAGTCATCCTTGACTCCTGTCTTTCGTATAACCTGTCTCACTCAGCTTATAAACCACAGTCCTTCCAGGGGCCCATGAGTCTGACAAGTGTGTGACTAAATTAGCCCTGTTTCCAGACTTGATCGTGAAATAATGGGGGTAGGGTGAGCTTACATTCCCCACAAAAATCTAATTTTTGGAGTCTACAGATGTTTGCCAGAGGCGTCCAATAATTGAAAGACTAGATGGGCTTAGGTCGGTCACAATAGGCTTATTTCCTCTCAGTTCATTTCTTCAACAACTATTTACTAAGCAGCTACTCACAGCCAGACCCTGCTCTAGATGCCATGGATACATCTCTGAACAAAACAGAACTCTGTAATCCAAAATGGACAAAGCTCTCTAATCCATTTTGAGCTTATTTTTGTGTTTGGTGTTAAGGAGTGCTCTAGTTTCATTCTTTTTCATGCAACTATCCAGTTTTTTCAGCACCTCTTTTTGAAGAAACTGTATACTCTTGTATAATGTATATTCTTGCCTCCCTTGTCATAGATTAGGTGACCATAGGTGTGTGCGTTTATCTCTGGGCTTTCTATTCTGTTCCGTTGGTCCATATTTCTGTTTTTGTGCTAGTACCATACTTCCAAAAGATCCATGTACCCCAATATTCATTGCAGCACTATTTACCATAGCCAGGACATGGAAGTAACCTAAATGGGAATGGGTATGGATAAAGAAAAATGTGGATAAAGAAAAATGTGGATAAAGAACATGTGGTACATATATACAATGGAATATTACTCAGCCATTAAAAGGAACGAAACTGTGCCATTTGCAGAGACGTGGATGGACCTAGAAGCTGTCATACAGAGTGTAGTAAGTCAAAAAGAGAAAAATGTCTTATCTTAACCCATATATGTGGAATCTAGAAAAATGGTGCCGATGAACCTATCTGCAAAGCAGAAATAGAGACACATGTAGAGAACAAGTGTGCAGACACCGAGGTGGAGAAGGTGAGCGGGATGAGCTGGAAGACTGGGACTGACATATATACACTACCTATGTATAAAATAGGTAACTAATGCGAACCTACAAAAAGCAGACAAAAGTCTCTGCCCTCTTGAAACATGCATTCTAGTCAGTAAACAGACAGCAGATAAAATATCAACTAAATTACATAGAATTAGCCAGCAGGTCCTGGGAGAAAACTCAGGCAGGGAGAGGTGTGGGGAATATTGGGGAGGGCAGGTTCTGTGTCCCGTGTTGGATGAGGTGTTCAGAGATGGTCTCACTGAGCAGGTGACATTTGAGTAAAGGCCTGAAGGACATGAGGAGTGAGCAGCGGTGTTTGGAAGACTGAGTGCGAAGTGTGGGAAACACCGGAGGCAAAGAAAGGGCCCTCTGCAGGAGGTTCTCTGTTCTTTTCAGCGGCACCTTGAGTAAGGAGGCGGGTGTGCCAGGAGTGAAGCGAAAGAGGGCAGTGGAAGGAGACGAGAGCAGAAGCGCGGCCTGTCTGGCTCTGGCCATGGAAAGACCCGCTCGCACGGCAATCTCGGGAGCCGTCACCAGCACGTGGCCACTCAACTGTGGCACTAGAGGGAACCAGGGCTTCTGTGGGTCACCACTGATTCCAGAGCTGGGGCAAGAAATGAGCATCTTGTCCTTCTAGAAAGCAAGGAGGCTTTCAGAGATGACAGTTGTTCTTCAGTCTCTCAGTCATGCCCGACTCTTCGGACCCCGGGGCACGGCAGGCTCCTGCGTCTATGGGATTCTCCCGGCAAGAATACTGGAGTGGGTTGCCATTTCCTTTTCCAGGGGCTCTTCCCCACCCAGGGATCAAACCCTGAGTCTCCTACATTGCAGATAGATGCTTTACTGCTGAGCGACTGGGGAAACCCTTAGAGATGACTGGGTTGTATTCAAAAGACTCAGGTCAGGAGCCAGTGAGGTTAAAGAGACTCTCAAAAGATGGAATAATTCGAGCAGCTCCAATGGATTGAGATTCATCAAATATATTAAAATGTGTGAGATTATAATTATACCAGGAGAAAAAAAAATCCTCCTCACAGGTCACCTTTACAGGTTGCTAAGGAACCGACTCATCACTCTGAAGGCTGGTTTAAAAAGGGAAAGCTGAGCATTTGCCTCGTCTTTTCTATATGAACCATATCTCAGGATAGCTGAATTGTTGAGGAAAAGTTCTTGTTTCAGAAGCTTTCCAGCTAGTAGATGAAGGAGGAATGCTGGGATTAGAGTACCGTACCTCTCTAATCACTAATGAGATAACAGATCTAAGCAATGATCATCAGTGCTTGTTAAAAACTCTCAGGGGAAAAGCTTATGGGGCACTTTTAAATGGACGGATCAAGCTGGCAGTGCCTGGATTCACGCGCCAATCCTAGCATCACAAAAGAGGAGACAAGCAGACACCACGTGATGCTGATGCGACGCAGTCGGAGGTTCACGGCACCAGCTATGAAGTATCCTTGTCAAAAAACGGACCCTGAGATAGTTGTGGACTTTGGGAAGGTCATGTACACACTGCCATATTTAAAATGTGTAACCAGCAAGGACCTACTGTGTAGCACAGGGAACTCTGCTCAGTGTTAGTGGGAATGGGAGGGGGGTTTAGGGGAGGAAACATACATGTGCGTGGATGGCTGAGTCTCTTCACTGTTCACCTGAAATTACCACAGCGTTATTAATCAGCTCTACCCCAGTACAAAATAAACAGTTTAAAGTTTGGTGGGGGAAAAAAAAAAAAAAAAACGGACCCTGATCTAATCACGATGTAACCACTACTTTTCAGGAAATGCAGGGCTTAGGGAAACACGTTGAATGTTGCCACAGGGATGCAGTCAGCAAACTGCAGAATGTAGGTAACTGCAAAGTATCCCAGTTTTCCCAACAAATGAAAAGAAAAGAAGGCAGGACAGTTAATTTAAGTGAAAAGAGACGTAGAAGATATTTAAACTGACTGCAATGTATGGACCATAAAATACTAATTTTAAAAAGCTGTTAAAAAATAATGAGAAATTTCGAGTATCTGAACACTGATTGAATATTTGATAACATTAAGGCTTTTTAAGGGATGATGATGACATTATGGTTATGATATATTTTTTAACATTTATGTATTTATTTGGCTGCACCAGGTCTAGTTCTGTTTTCACTGTGGTATGTGGGATCTTTAACTGCAGCATATGAGATCTAGTTCCCCGACCAGGAATCAAACCCCGGCTGCTTGCATTGGGAATGTAGAGTCTTAGCCATTGGACCACCAAGAAAATCCCAATGGTTATGATTTTTTCTGAGTCCTTATCTTTTAGAGACACACCACTAAAATATGTGTGGATAATATGATGTGAAATCTGGGACTAATTTCAAAATAATCCAGTTAGATAGATGAAAGTAGGATTTCCACATGTAAATAACTGTTGAGGCTTGGCAGTGATCCATTACATTATTTTCTCTGTTTCGTAAAATGTTTGAAAATGTTCCATAATACAAAGTAGAAAAGGAAGAGGGGGATCATGTACAGAGGAGTCATAAAGAAAGATTTTCCATGACACATGGGGATAATAATGCCTATTTTCTAACTGCGGTGCCAGCACATAAGTCATCCTCCAGTATTTATTATTGTTTAGTCACTCAATTGTGTCCGACTCTTTGCAACCCCATGGACTGTTGCCCACCAGGCTCCTCTGTCCATGGGATTCTCCAGGCAAGAATACTGGAGTGGGGTGCCATTTCCTTCTCCAGGGGATCTTCCCCACCCAGGGATGGAACCAGGTATCTTATGTCTCCTCCATTGGCAGGCAGGTTCTTTTACCACTGTCACCACCTGGGAAGCCCAATTCAGCTTTAGTAAACATTAAATAATATTAAAAGCAAATGAACAACAACAACCAAAAGAAAGAAAAAAAAAAACCCAAACAGCATTACTTTTCTCCTGGAATTTAAAAAAAAAAAGTTTTGACCAAACCTCCAGAAATGTTCCTTAAGCAAAATATTTTAGTCTTCCCACCCTGTATGTGTGCCTTCGTGCTAAGTCGCTTCAATCATATCTGACTCTGTACACCCCTGTGGACTGCCGCCCACCAGGCTCCTCTCTCTGTGGGATTTCCCAGGCAAGAATGGAGTGGGTTTCCGTTTCCACCTCCAGGGGATCTTCCCAACCCAGGGATCGAACCCTCATCTCTTACATCTCCTACCTTGGCAGGCAGGTTCTTTACCACGAGAGCCACCTGGGAAGCCCCCCTGAGTATGTCAATAGCATTTATAATCAGCTGCGGTATTTATCTTTAATGCTTTTATCTTACATCCCTACTTCCAGCCATTCGTCTTGAATAAATCCTGCAGCAAAATGAAGTGCCTCAAAATCACAGATTATTTTCATTCCTTTGCAGTTCTCTGCACTGTTGAAATGCTACTGGCTCAAGCAGGGCCACTGATTAAGGCTGGTGTCGCCAGGTTCTGTTTTTGGTTTTTTTTTCAGGTTCTGTTTTATTTGACTCCGCTCATGGTAAACCACTAGCTGTGCTGTGTTGTGCTTACTTGCTCAGTCACGTCCAACTCTTTGCTAGCCCTGGTGTTAAAAATAGCCCAGATTTATCTTTTAGGATTATCACCTAACTTTGACATGTCTACTGTGCTTCACAGAAGGAGCTTCACATAAAGAAAAGTGAGGCAGGTTTGGGACAAGAATCGTGTTATTTTGCGGCTATGGTTTATCATAAGGTATGACCTAAATCAAATCCCTTATGATTATACAGTAGAAGTGAGAAATAGATTTAAAGGCCTAGATCTGATAAAGTGCCTGATGAACTATGGAATGAGGTTCGTGACATTGTACAGGAGACAGGGATCAAGACCATCCCCATAAATGCAAAAAAGCAAAATGGCTGTCTGGGGAGGCCTTACAAATAGCTGTGAAAAGAAGAGAGGCAAAAAGCAAAGGAGAAAAGGAAAGATAAAAGCATCTGAATGCAGAGTTCCAAAGAATAGCAAGAAGAGATAAGAAAGCCTTCTTCAGGGATCAATGCAAAGAAACAGAGGAAAACAACAGAATGGGAAAGACTAGAGATCTCTTCAAGAAAATTAGAGATACCAAGGGAACATTTCATGCAAAGATGGGCTCAATAAAGGACAGAAATGGTATGGACCTAACAGAAGCAGAAGATATTAAGAAGAGGTGGCAAGAATACACGGAAGAACTGTACAAAAAAGATCTTCACGACCCAGATAATCACGATGATGTGATCACTAATCTAGAGCCAGACATCTTGGAATGTGAAGTCAAGTGGGCCTTAGAAAGCATCACTACGAACAAAGCTAGTGGAGGTGATGGAATTCCAGTTGAGCTATTTCAAATCCTGAAAGATGATGCTGTGAAAGTGCTGCACTCAGTATGCCAGCAAATTTGGAAAACTCAGCAGTGGCCACAGGACTGGAAAAGGTCAGTTTTCATTCCAATCCCAAAGAAAGGCAATGCCAAAGAAGGCTCAAACTACTGCACAGTTGCACTCATCTCACATGCTAGTAAAGTAATGCTCAAAATTCTCCAAGCAAGCCTTCAGCGATACGTGAACTATGAACTTCCTGATGTTCAAGGTGGTTTTAGAAAAGGCAGAGGAACCAGAGATCAAATTGCCAACATCCGCTGGATCATCGAGAAAGCAAGAGAGTTCCAGAAAAACATCTATTTCTGCTTTATTGACTATGCCAAAGCCTTTGACTGTGTGGATCACAATCAACTGGAAAATTCTGAAAGAGATAGGAATACCAGACCGCCTGACCTGCCTCTTGAGAAATCTGTATGCAGGTCAGGAAGCAACAGAACTGGACATGGAACAACAGACTGGTTCCAAATAGGAAAAGGAGTACGTCAAGGCTGTATATTGTCACCCTGCTTATTTAACTGATATGCAGAGTACATCATGAGAAACGCTGGACTGGAAGAAACACAAGCTGGAATCAAGATTGCTGGGAGAAATATCAGTAACCTCGTATATGTAGATGACACCACCCTTATGGCAGAAAGTGAAGAGGAACTAAAAGCCTCTTGATGAAAGTGAAAGAGGAGAGCGAAAAGTTGGCTTAAAGTTCAACACTCAGAAAATGAAGATCGTAGCATCTGGTCCCATCACTTCATGGGAAATAGATGGGGAAACAGTGGAAACAGTGTCAGACTTTATTTTTGGGGGCTCCAAAATCACTGCAGATGGTGACTGCAGCCATGAAATTAAAAGACGCTTACTCCTTGGAAGAAAAGTTATGACCAACCTAGATGGCATATTGGAAAGCAGAGACATTACTTTGCCCAACTAAGGTCCGTCTAGTCAAGGCTATGGTTTTTCCAGTAGTCATGTATGGATGTGAGAGTTGGACTGTGAAGAAAGCTGAGCACTGAAGAACGGATGCTTTTGAACTGAGGTGTTGGAGAAAACTCTTGAGAGTCCCTTGGACTTCAAGGAGATCCAACCAGTCCATTCTGAAGGAGATCAACCCTGGGATTTCTTTGGAAGGAATGATGCTGAAGCTAAAGCTCCAGTACTTTGGCCACCTCATGCAAAGAGTTGACTCATTGGAAAAGACTCTGATGCTGGGAGGGATTGGGGGCAGGAGGAGAAGGGGACAACCAAGGATGAGATGGCTGGATGGCATCACGGACTCGATGGACGTGAGTCTGAGTGAACACCGGGAGATGGTGATGGACAGGGAGGCCTGGTGTGCTGTGATTCATGGGGTCGCAAAGAGTCGGACACGACTGAGCGACTGAACTGAACTGAACTGAACTGAAAATATGGTGATTTAATGAAGATACTCTCTCCAATAGGGCTTCCCAGGTGTCGCAGTGGTAAAGAATCCGCCTGCCAATGCAGGAGGTGCTAGAGACGAGGGTTCAATCACTGGGTCGAGAAGATCCCCTGTAGAAGGAAATGACGACCCTCTCCAGTTTTCTTGCCTGGGGAATTCCATGGACATAGGAGCCTGGTGGCCTAGAGTCCATGGGGTCCCGAAGAGTCGGGCACGGCTTACCAGCACACAGCCATGCCTTCTCTCCAATTCTAGCTTAAATTTCGTCTGGAACAGCCCAGTAGGTTCTGTCTGCAGGAAAAGGGTTCTCTGCTTCTGCAGCGGCCCCTACTGGTGCTCTAGTGCCGAGTGGCTGAGACTTCTGTTCCTTGCCCTGGGAGAGAAAGGATGTTCTGTTTCGTGAAGTGCTGAGGGACCTAGATGGGTCAACACTGCTCTATTAATATAAAATGAGATTATTCACCAGCTGTTGTTTCACTGCTTTCATCAGAGCCACTGAAACGTTTGCAAAATAGCAAAGGGTTTCTGATGGGAGGAACATTGTTCAAAAGCCAGACCACCCAGCGGGCATTTCACGTAGCAGGCTTTGCACCCAACCTTTCCAGAAATTCAGTCATGCATTAAAGAGTTTCTTATGATGGGTCCGTGCCATGGGGAAACCACAGCTCCCTTCTTTTTCTCCCCACTGACTTCTTTTCCCCTGTTATTTCCCCCTTTTTTCTTGCATGACCATGTGTGTGCATGCGTGGTAAGTCACTTTGCTGCTGCTGCTGCTGCTAAGTCGCTTCAGTTGTGTCCAACTCTGTGCGACCCCATAGATGGCTGACCACCAGGCTCCCCCGTCCGTGGGATTCTCCAGGCAAGAACACTGGAGTGGGTCGCCATTTCCTTCTCCAATGCATGCAAGTGAAAGGTGAAAGTGAAGTCGCTCAGTTGTGTCCGACTCTTAGTGACCCCATGGACTGCAGCCCACCAGGCTCCTCCATCCATGGGATTTTCCAGGCAAGAGTACTGGAGTGGGGTGCCATTGCCTTCTCCGAGGTAAGTCACTTTAGTCATGTCCAACTCTGTGAGACCCTATGGACTATAGCCTGCCAGGTTTCTCTGTCCATGGGATTCTCCAGGCAAGAGTACTGGAGTGAGTTGCCATGCTCTCCTCAGAGGATCCTCCCAATCCAGGGATCGAACCCATGTCTCTTACAACTCCTATATTGGCAGTTCATTACCACTAGTACCACCTAGGAAGCTCTGTATTGCCAGAGGTCTCCCTAGAAATCTATGGAAAAGAGTTACTAGACAAAGTTAAAGTAAAAAACAAGTCCAGGTCGAGAGGTAGTAAATGTTTGGATATAAATTTTGTTTTTTTGAGTCCATCACATGACCTACGGTGTTCTTGATTTTCATAGACTCGTAGAATATTATCCAAGATGGGAGGAAGGATACCAGAGATAGAGAAGCATGCTCCTCAGGCTCCATGTGCACTTGAACTACGTAGGCATCCTGGCTTCCCTGGTGGCTCAGTCGTTAAAGAATCCACCTGCAATGTAGGAGACCAGGGTTCAATCCTTGGGTTGGGAAGATCCCCTGGAGAAGGAAATGGCAACCCACTCCAGTATTCCTGCCTGGAAAATCCCATGGACAGAGAAGCCTGGTGGGCTACAGTCCATGGGGTTGCAAAGAGTTGGACACAATTTAGCAACTAAACCACCAACCACCTACCAGGTCTGGAGAGGGGCCTGAGAACCTGCATTTCTGAAAAGCAGTCAAGGGGATGGACAACACTTTGAATGCAAGGGTCTCAGTTCAGTGGTATTCCCATTCACATTTTTCAGTGTGTCTGTAAATTTGCCCAAGATTTAGAAAATATAGCCTGAACAGATAATCGGAGTGGCAAAACTATTCCCCCTAAAACTGAATTCCTTAATAAATACTTTGTTATAAAAATACATGTGAGAATAGAGCATCATTCAGTATCCATTTAAAAAAATGTTTCTCCTCTTCTTTCTACTGATGGATCATTCAACCTCGATGGTGATTTTCTTGCTTTTCTATTGAAGTGTGAATACAGAACGCCTATTCTCTACTTGAATCCAGTGTACTAACCTATAACTACCTTTCCCATGAAATAATACTTTCTAAGAATGAGTTTCCTGGACACATCTTGATCACATATGTGACAGGGAAGGTCAGGATCTGGGTCTGTTAATTAGGAGCTGAATGACCTTGGACAAATTGCTTAACCTCTCTGATCCTTAGTTCCTGCACCTAAAAGAAAGGAGAGTGGAGGAATTAAAAATTTAAAAAGAACATTTTTAAAGTGGAAAAATAGGACTACCTATCTCACAGGATTATTGTAAGCTTTAAACAAGATTATGTATGCAAATTACTTGCTACATTATTTGAAGTAAGTACATAAGCCACGTGAAGTGTTCCATAAGCTGAGCTTCAAGACAAATGAAACCCTGAAATTTACATTTAGAATTGCTAAAATGTTTTCCTGTAAACCATTTTGGAAGGAAATCTTTCAAAACATTTCTCACCCCCTCCAACCTTGTGTTCGGAGAAGGCAATGGCACCTCACTCCAGTACTCTTGCCTGGAAAATCCCATGGGCGGAGGAGCCTGGTTGGCTACAGTCCATGGAGTCGCTAAGGGTTAGACATGACTGAGCGACTTCACTTTCACTTTTCAGTTTCATGCATTGGAGAAGGAAATGGCAACCCACTCCAGTGTTCTTGTCTGGAGAATCCCAGGGACGGGGGAGCCTGGTGGGCTGCTGTCTATGGGGTCACACAGAGTCGGACAAGACTGAAGTGACCTAGCAGCAGCAGCAGCAGCAGCAACCTTGTGTTACAGGCTTCCCCTGGGGCTCAGCGGTAAAGATTTCTTCACCTGCAGCGCACGAGCCGCAGGAGATTTGGGTTTGATCCCTGGGTTGGGAAGATCCCCTGGAGGAGGTCATGGCAACCCACTCCAGTGTTCTTGCCTGGAGAATCCCTATGGACAGAGGAGCCTGGCAGGCTACAGTCCATAGAGTCGCCAAGAGTCGGAGACGACTGAAGTGACAGCGTGCACGCACGCACCTTGTGTTACGGCGTATCCCAAATCCAGTTTAGCTCTTCCCTCATGACTCAGGGTCCCTGTTTTGAAAGTGAGTGACTGCCCTGTCCTGGAACGCAGGCATGGCCTCAGTCAGGGTGATGACGGTCTTGGCCCTTCTCATAGCCGCCCTCCTGGCCCTCTCCCCTGCTAGCACTCCCGCGCTTTCTGTTCATACTTCCACAATAGCTCTTACCACATGGAGACCAAAATATCTGTCTATTCAGGTTTTTGGCCTCAGACCTCCTTGCTCGGGGCCAGGGCCAGGCCTCCAGTAAGTGTTTGCTGTTGAACGAAGAGCTCCCTCGGCCCCACTTAAAGGGTTGGATGTCAGGAACTCAGAAGCGTGGCTTGTGTTCATTTATTCAGACACTTTAAAATGCCTCCATGTTCTCAGCCAAGAGCTGAAAGCACTGCTCTATTTTATCTTTTAAAGATAGCCAGGGAGGGACAGAAATTGTATTCCTCCTTAGAACCTTGTGATGGTTTTTAATTATTGCAGGGCCAAGAAGTTATTTATCCTTCTGGTAAATTTAAAACCCATTCTGTTGTTTTGGTTCTTTGAAGATGCTTCCCTGGTCACTCAGCAGTGAAAAATCTGCCTGCCAAGCAAGAGACGCAGGTTTGACCCCTGGGTCAGGAATTTTCCCTGGAGAAGGAAACAGACAAGCCACTCCAGTATTCTTGCCTGAGAAATCCTGTAGTCAGAGGACCTGCTGGGCTATAGCCCATGGGGTTTCAAAGAGTCGAACACGACTGGGTGATTAAGCACTCTGCATGCGGCTGCTGCTTTCATTGGCAGCAAGGCCACTGAAGCCAGGCAGCCTGGGATTCGAACACTGATCTGCAGTTTGACTCCTGTTTGAAGCCTGTTTGACTCCTGGCTTTGATGCTGTTTCCAAATCTGTACAAGGTTATAAAAGTTTGCTGAATGGCTACGTGTATGGAGATGGCAGTAAAGATATTTCCAGAAGTCCTCTTAGGGAGGAGTTTTAACATTTGAAAGTCCCACTAGGGTTAGGGGCAGGAGTGGAACTCTACCGAGCCTCCCTGCGTAATATTAGACTGCTGGGAACTAGAGCTGCAGGGAGCTTCACCTTTTAAACAGTCGGGCATCTTATTTTGCAGAGCACAGAAGTGAGCAGGATACCGAGCTGCTTCTTATGGGCAAGACTGGTGGATTATTTCTCAACAACTCTCCCTACCCTTTGTCCTTACTGCCAGAACCGTCTTTCCAACTCTAGAGGCTAAAAACACCAGTATCAGTTACTACAAGCCTGTGACTCAACCCTGGTGGATGAGTTTAAAGATAAGTCTTGAGATATTTCTGGGAAACGTTTTCTCTTCTGATTTAGGTGGGGAGGCAGGGGATGTGGTGAGAAGTGCCACTTTTTCTACGTGTAAGTGTAGTTATATGCAGGTATTATTCCTCCAGCTATGGCAGCCGTCTTGTGATCATGGGTAACAACTCTGAGGATGAAAACTTATATTCTGTGAATGGAAAAGGAAAAAGGCAAAAAGCACCTGGGTTGGGTGCTTGATGACATTGTTGTGCTTCTGAGTTAACCAAACCTAGGAATGATATTTCCAGTGATAATAAACTTTATTGTTTAAGCTATGTTTCTATTGCATATTCTGTTACCTGTTACTTTATTCAGTATAAAATTGAGGCGGCTAAACCTTGGAGACGGGAGACTAAGAAGGAGGCTTGATGGTAGCACGGCAGAAGAGGACAGCAGAGAAAAGCCACTTCTGTTGAGAATTTTGACACCTGTTGGATGCGCAGTGTAGAGCTCTGTTTCACGTCTTTGGGGAGGCACCAGTAAATTTATATTGCTTGCGCATAGTTTTAGTGCTAATGGATTCTTATGGGGGACTTGAAGAAAAGTTGAAACCTACATCAAGAATGGTGCATGATGGTAAATTCCCTAGTGGTCCAGTGGTTAGGACTAGATGCTTTGAAGGAACTAGGTCTGGGAACTAGGATCCCACAAGCCCAGTTATGTGGCCAAAAAAAGATAGAAAGAGTTGTGCTTAACGGAAACAAAGACCTGGGAGTAGCCTTCATTTCTTACATAACTTTTGGGTTGTGTAGGGATTGGAGATCCATCTGTCAAGCATCTAGAATGATGCCTAGAACTTGGACATAGATAATAAATTATAGATGTTATTATTACCTTGTATTTTTAGTTTTAATTTTATTTTTTGACTGAGCCATGCAGTTTATGGGATCTTAGTTCGCCCACTAAGTACTGAACCTGGGGCCCTTGGCACTGGTTAGGGAGGTCTAACCACTGGTTTGTCATTGCTGTTTAGTTGCTAAGTCATGTCTGACTCTTTTGAGACCCCATGGACTGTAGTCTGCTGGGCTCCTCTGTTCATGGGATTGCCTAGACAAGAATACTGACGTGAGTTGCCATTTCCTTCTCCAGGGGATCTTCCCTGCCCAAGAATCAAACCCATGTCTCCTGCTTGGCAGGCAGATTCCTTACCATTAAGTCACCTGGGAAGCCCCTTGTGTGTAACCGCTGGACTGCCAGGGAATTCCCACTAGTGTTATTATCTCAGCTCCTATATATGTATCCAGGAAGGAGGCAGAAATTAGATGCTCTTGGGTGGGGCTGTACTGGAGGGCAGACCACGTGGTCGGCTTTAAGAAGAAGGTCTGTGAAAACAACAAGGAGCTGAGCGTCCCAGGCAGGAGCCTTGGCAGGTGGGCAGGGAAGTTTCACAGCAGAGCCACTGTGACCCTACGGGTGGGGCAACAGGCTGAATGCAGAGGCTAGAGGTAGAGGCAAATGGGGCGGTATTACTCAATGGGTATGAAGTTTCAGTTATGAGAGATGAAGACGTTTGGGAGGTCAAGTGCATCTAACTCTACTGTGCTGCACACTTGAAAAGGGGCTAAGATGGTAAATTTCGTGTTATATATTTCTTAATACAGTTGAAAAAAAGGAGGGGAGGATCCCAGTTACTAGAACTAAAGCCTACAATCAGAACAGGCTCAACAGAAGCCTGACAGTTGTTTGGAGAGAGGCTTCCTGGATTTCCCCTGATTAGTAAAGGATGGGTTCCAGAGCTTACCCTCAAGCTGCCACGCAGAAGTCAAGTTTCCTCAAGAGCGGAATAATACTTTAAGGCTCTCTGCTTCCACTCCAGGGGATGTGGGTTACATCCCTGGTCCAGGAACTAAGGTCCCGAATGCTGTGTGGCGTGGCCAAAAAAATAAAAATTAAAAATAAAGGGTGGTATAATACTATATGGGCTTCCCAGATGGTGCTAGTGGTAAAGAACGTACCTGGCAGCGCAGGAGACACAAGCGACGTGAGTTCAGTTTGTGAGTCAGGAAAATCCCCGGGAGGAGGGCATGGCAACTCGCTCCAGTATTCTTGCCTGGAGAATCCCATGGACAGAGGAGCCTGGTGGGCTACAGTCCACAGGGTTGCAAAGAGTTGGATATGACCGAAGTGACTTAGCGAGCAAGCAAGGATAATACTGTGCATGTTTGTGTGTGTGTATCTATACATATAATATCTCCTTCTCTCTGTGCTTTTGTGTGTGTGCATGCATGTATCTCCTTACCTTATTTAACCTCTCAAAAGGGCCTTGGGTGTCAACCTAATTTATCTGGACAGCTATGGGGAGCCTTCAAAGCTAGGGACTTGCTTTGGTCAATGTGTTGTGAAAGAACGTAGCATAAACACCACTCGAACTGAGGCTTTAAAGGTTACTGTGGACGTTTGCACCTACTTTTTTGCTCTTCTCATCTGGCACAGGACTGGCACGTCTCACATAGCTACTCCTGCAACCTTGGTCCCAGATTGTGAAAACACACGGAGCAGAAGCAGGGCCTTTACCAGTGTGGCGGCAGACGTGGTACCAGAGGAAGGAACACTGGTTGTTACAAGCCACTGGGAGTCAGGGAGTCCTTTGTTACTATGGTAAAGCTGACTGATACATCTGGACCATCACCTTTTGCCAACACACAGAATCGAGAAAAATAATGAATCATTGTTTTAAGCCACTACATTTCAGGGTCGTTGTAAGGCAAAAATAGATAATTTTAAGACTCTCTGCTTCCGCTCCAGGGGATGTGGGTTACGTCCCTGGTCCAGGAACTAAGGTCCCGCAGGCTGTGTGGCGTGGCCAAAAAAATAAAAATTCTATTGAGAGAAGCATTCTATAGAGAAGGAGGGCTAGCTTGGTCCTAGGCAGGGCAGAAAGAGAGAAGGTAAATTTAAGGAATATTAAAAGAGTGTGTTTGGACTCTTTTGATCACTAATGATAAAACCTGAGCAAAAAGTAGAATCTTATCGGCTAAAGTTACTGAAAAGGAGTGAAGGTCAAATGATGTCACAGGATTGTTTCTCTCCATCTCTTGACTACCTTCCTTTGGTTGGATGGGTACCCTGGATTCTGAACAGTGGATTCCAGCAACCCTGAGTACAGCTTCCGCAGCCTCATGTCTTCCAAGATTCAAGTTCAGTTTTCTAGCGACCTTCTTGTCTGGTCCTGCCCACAAAGGTCCTGAGATTCACTCTGAATAGACTGACTGAGGTCAGAGCCCAGCCCTGAGACAATCCCTATAACGGCGGCTGCAGAAAAGGATGCGTTTGTTATGGGTCTTTCTGTTGAAACTCAACCAGGTTTTTTTTAAAAGGAGAATTTATTCAATGGTATAATTAAAAAAAAGAGAGAGACAGAGAGAACATGTCATGAACTATTCCAATTTCAGGTGCAGTTTGAATTAGATTCAAAAGAATGTGTCCAGGATTTATTTCTTGACTTTTAAAAATTATGGCCAGCTGAGATACTCTTCCTACAGAGGATTTTGAAAACCAAGGAGAAGTGAGTTTGATGACAATAAGAGGCTACCATCAGGTGTTTGTTTTTTTATTTTTTGGTCGCACTTTAGGGGTGTGCAGGATCTTAGTTCACCAAGGATCGAGCCCACACCCCCTGCAGCGGAAGCATGCAGTCCTAACCACTGGACCACCAGGTAAGTCCCTTGGAGTTCTTCTTTCTAATTGATTTCTACAAACAACCATAGCTGTATTAGTCTTGCTGTATGATCACAGGTTTGTGTATAGTAAGGAATTGTTCTTTAAGTTCATTAGTGTTCCAACTGCCCTCAGAGGCAAGATTGTAAAATGAATCCAGATTGCCTGAGCTTAGATCCTGGCTCTCACACTGAGTAGCTGTATGACCTAAGCAGAGTCTCTACTCTGTGCCTCAGTTGATCTGTCTGTAAAATGGGATCAGCCAAAATCAACCCTGAATAGTCATTGGAAGGACTGATGCTAAGGCTGAAGCTCCAACACTTTGGCCACCTGATGCGAAGAGCCAACTCATCGGAAAAGACCCTGATGCTTGGAAAGATAGAGGACAGGAGGAGAAGTGGACGACAGAGAATGAGAAATTTGGATGGCATCAGTGCCTCAATGGACATGAGTTTGAGCAAACTCCAGGAGAAGGCAAAGGACAGGGAAGCCTGGTGTGCTGCAGTCCTTGGGGTCACAAAGAATCAGACATGACTGAGCAACTGAACAATAAAAATGGAAAACGGTATTATCTACTTACCTTGTAAGCTTGTCAGTAATATATGTAAATCACTTAGGACAGTGCTTAGAACATGTTAAATGTAAATGTTAGTTGCTCAGTCGTGTCTGACTCTTTTGAGATCCCATAGACCGTAGCCCACCAGTCTTCTCTGTCCATGGGATTCTCCAGGCAAGAGTACCGAAATGGATAACCATTTCCTTCTCTAGAGGATCTTCCTGACCAAGGGACTGAACTCAGGCATCCTACATTGCTGGCAGATTCTTTACTTATTCTCATTTCCGTAGTAAACAAATAACTAATGAAGATGGGTTTTCAGAATTATGGCTATTTCAAATGGCAGGGCTTGGCTTGGTTCAGATTTTCCTTTGGTAGTAAGTGACTGGAATTATATCTGCTCATACTGTGGGTCAGAAGACATTCTTATGGTATTTTTCTATGTATTTTTAATGTATTCGTCTTTCCCATCCCTTTTCCCATTAGTTGGGTTGTCTAATGTTACGAGAGAAACAACTTGTTAGACTTCCCCGGTAGTCCAATAGTTAAAAGCCCGCCTGCCAATCTAGGGGGTGCAGGTTTGACTCCCGCTCCAGGAAGATTCCAGGTGCTGCAGGGCAACTGAGTCAGTGCACAGCTACCGAAGTCCGTGCTTTAGGGTCCATGCTCTGCAAGGCGAAGCCCGTGAACCACAACAGAGAGTAGATCCTGCTCACTGCAACTAGAGAAAGCTTGCTCGCAGCAATGAGGACCCAGCATACATAAATAAATAATCTTTTAAAAAAAGAGAGAGAGAAATAACTCATTTCATTGCGCTTCTTTAATATGAAAGAAAACCTAAGCAAAGCTCTACTGACGTCTAAAGGGAAACAAGCTAAAGATTTCTTTAATTAGAATATTTTTCAGTTTAGCTTTGAACAATAAGGCCCGGTTATTGTCCTCTATCTTTTTATCTTCTCATTGCATAATCTCACTTCTCCTTTTTCTTTTTTACTTTGAGAAGCTTAGAAAAACCGGAATTTCCAAATGAGTGTGACGTTAGCAATTCATATCATGATGAGTTGTAAGTTACTCATAGCTTCTCCTGGTTATTTTTGTTTGGGTTGTTCTGTGTAGTTGTGGTTGATAGAACAATTGTTCTGTGAGTCTGGAATTATCTTGGCTCTAGCAGCTCGCATTCCTATCTGTAATGTGTCCCTCTGTGACAGCGGCAGGGATTAAGGTCTATGGGGACATTATCCACAGCTCTCAGTTTTGGAGGCTGTTACAGCAGGCTCCATATTGATCTGAAAGTAGGGCAAGTGGATGGGGCTGGAGAGAGGCTTAGATAAGTTGAAGTACTTTCAGAAGTCCTGGAGTGTGCAATTTGCATGGGTTTTATCCCCAGGCTAAAGGGTGGTGAGGAGGGGGAAGTGTGAATTTTGTCTCATTGCTCTGGAAGGCAGCTTTGGATCACCAAGAGGATCCTGTTCAAATGCGAACATCTGCTGAACCTGTTCCTGAATTAAATTTTAGGAATGGTTTGGGAATCAGGAATCTCCTGGGTCAACTTATGGGTTTAAATAGCTACCCACATCTTAGGTTTCTCCAGGGCAATTCAACTTGTTTTCTCTTACAAAAGTTTGATGTCATAAATGAAGAAACAAAAATATGTGTGTCTGAGGACTTCCCTGGTGGTCCAGTGCTTTTACTGTAGAAGACAGGAGTTTGACCCCTGGTCAGGGAACTAAGATCCCGAATGCATTGCAGCACAGCCAAAAATTAAAAAGAAAGGAAGAAAGTGTGCCCTGTGATGTTTTTAATTTTTAAAATCTTTTAAAAAATGTATTTTTAATTGGAGAATAATTACTTTCCAATGTTGTGTTGGTTTCTGCTGTAGAGCATGAATCAGCTCTAAGTATACATATATTCTTTCCCTCTTAATTTTTAAAATCTTTTTGAATAGCCAGCAAGATTTATTGGATATTCTTGGCATGAAGAAAATATTGGTTGGTGTCGAATTAGAGTCTCAAAAAACTTGTATTTTTGATCCCTATACACTAATAGTTTTATTAAGCAATTAAAATGTGCTGGGCATTAACTGACTATGGGTATAAGTATTAATATTTCTAGCTCTACTTTATAATGTAAATAAAGTAATGTAAATAAACTGAAGCTTTGGACGTTTAAG
This sequence comes from Ovis aries, assembly GCF_016772045.2. Lineage (NCBI taxonomy): Eukaryota > Metazoa > Chordata > Mammalia > Artiodactyla > Bovidae > Ovis > Ovis aries. Next base: position 19,677,125 of record NC_056063.1, on the reverse strand, counting down.
AACTCTCTTGGGATCACAAGTCTAGTAAAAGATGGGAATTGAACATGTTTGCTGTGTGGTGCTAAGCCGGTTCACTCACGTCTTTCTCTTTGGAACCCTACAGGCTCCTCTGTCTATGAGATTCTTTAGGCACGAGTACTGGAGTAACCCACGCCATGGGTCCTCTGTCCATGGGATTTCCCAGGCAAGAATGCTGGAGTGGGTTGCCATTTTCTTCTCCAGGGATCTTCAGGGATCAAACCAGCGGTTCCCTGCAGCAGCAAGTGGGTTCTTTACCAATAGCGCCAACTCAAAATTGCGAACAAAAGTCTGTCTGTTGCTAAGTCTACATCCTTTGTAAGGCAGGGTAGTTCATGGAATTTTCTGTGGTAGTGTTCTATGTCTCTGTGTTCGAGTCTGGTGCCCCTAGTATAGGTGGCTTTTGAGCACCAATGACATTTGTGTGACTGAGGAAATCGTTGTTGTTTTTTTTTTAAATATTTCTTTATTTACGGTTGTGCTGGACCTTTGTTGCTGCGCTTTCTCTAGTTGTGGCAAGCAGGGGCCACTCTCTAGTTGCGGGATGTGGGCTTCTCATTGCAGTGGCTTATCTTGTTGCAGAACATTGCTTCTAGGTTGTGTGGGGTCAGTAGCTGTGGTGCATGCTCTTAGCTGCCAAGCAACTTGTGGAATCATCCCAGACCAGGGATCGAACCCTTGTTCCCTATTTTGGCAGGCAGAATCTTAACCACTGAATCACTAGGGAAGTCCAGAAATCAGTTTTTAATTTTATTTAATTTTGATCAAACAATTAAATTTAAATTTAATAGCCACATGTGTCTAGTGGCTACACATAGCTGTAGGACATCACATTGCTTGTTCTATAAACACAGGCTACTGTGGTCTCATGCACAGTAGATCTGGATATCGAAGACAGCAAGTGTGAGCAAGTAGTTGGAGAAAAAAAATAACCTTTTATGCAAATCAAAGTCATTTAAATTGCAGATTTTAAAGGAAGGTAGACCTCAAAGTTAAAAGACTCACAAAATGTAAGTAGGGAAAACTTCTTTTGGAAAGCTTTGATAGTATATTTTATTTTGTTGTTGTTTAGTTGCTAAGTCGTGTCTGACTCTTTGTGACCTCTGGGACTGTAGCCCGCTGGGCTCTTCTGTCTATGGGATTTCCCAGGCAAGACTACTGGAGTGGGTTGCTGTTGCCTTCTCCAAGGATCTTCCTGACTTAGGAATGGAACCTGCATCTCCTGTATTGTCAGGCAGATTCTTTACTGCTGAACCAACTGTTATTAATATATTGGCAGTGTTGATTATAAGGGATATCAGTTCAGTTCAGTTCAGTTGCTCAGTGGTGTCCAACTCTTTGCGACCCCATGTACTGCAGCACGCCAGGTCTCCCTGTCCATCACCAACTCCCAGAGTTTACTCAGACTCATGTCCATTGAGTCGGTGATGCCATCCAACCATCTCATCCTCTATCATCCCCTTCTCCTCCACCTTCAATCTTTCCCACCATCAGGGTCTTTTCACATGAGTCAGTTCTTCCCATCAGGTGGCCAAAGTATTGGAGTTTCAGCTTCAGCATCAGTCCTTCCAATGAATATTCAGGACTGATTTCCTTTATGATGGACTGGTTGGATCTCCTTGCTGTCCAAAGGACTCTCAAGAGTCTTCTCCAACACCAGCTTGAAAACAGGGAAGAAGTTGTGCCTGGAACTGTATTCATACTGCAAGATTCAGTCCTCTGCTGCTGCTGCTGCTGCTGCTAAGTCACTTCAGTCGTGTCTGACTCTGTGCGACCCCACAGATGGCAGCCCACCAGGCTCCCCCGTCCCTGGGATTCTCCAGGCAAGAACACTGGAGCGGGTTGCTATTTCCTTCTCCAATGCATGAAACTGAAAAGTGAAAGGAAAGTCGCTCAGTCGTGTCCAACTCTTAGCGACCCCATGGACTGCAGCCCACCAGGCTCCTCCGTCCATAGGATTTTCCAGGCAAGAGTACTGGAGTGGGGTGCCATTGCCTTCTCCATCAGTCCTCTAGGTGTTTTCATTTAGGGAATCATGAATAACCCAAATGTTATAGTAAGGACAGAGGAGTATGTTTACAGTCAAACAATTTAACCAAGCTTTTTTGATTTTTACTTTCAGGCTTCTCCTGCCTCCAATTATCCTGTTTTCCATGAATGGTTTTAGAGCTGAATATTTACAAACTGGAGCCTTTGCTGCTCAATATTAACAAATAGACTAGGTCTCCTACAAAGAGTGATACACAAACAAAACATAGATGCCTACTTAGTAAAAGTCTCCGTGATAGCCCCTTTTCTATCTGACCTCTGGATTTATGGTTGTTACGAAAAGCTTGGCTTCTTTGTACACTAGTGCTGAGTCAAATGCTGGAGGCAGAGTTTTGGGTGAAGTAGAAAAGGATATCTTTATTGCTTTGCCAGGCAATAAAGTTTTTTAATTACTTAATTAATTTGGGTGCACCTGGTCTTAGTTGTGGCAGTGGGATCTGGCTCCCCATCCAGGGCTGGAACTCCAGGCCCCTGTGCCCTGCACTGGGAGTGCAGAGTCTTTGCCACTGCACCCCTAGGTAAGCCCACGTGAGCTCCTTCTTGGATCTGTTGTGTTTGTGTTGCCCTTTGCATATCATCACCTGACTGTCCACTGGGAAGGCAGGCAGTGAGTCAGAGGAAGAAAGAAAGTTTGACCGACTCTCCAGGCAGAGAGCCTTTCCCTCCTGTCTCTGCTCTGCTCCCTACTCCTCCCCTGTCCATTAATGCAAGTGCCTGATGAAGATGGTGTATGGGGGGTGGTGGACACTCAAAGTATGTTTGGAACAGAAATCCATCTAAAAGAAGAATTGTCAAAGAAAAAAAATTGTCAGAAGTTTTAGGACAAAGAGGAAGAATAGAATGAGGGAAAAGAGGAGGTGGTGGCTGACAGAGAGATGCCCCAAATTTGAGTCACTGGTGACAGTCATTTCCCAGAGAGTAAGGACTTCAATGAAAGGACCTCTTGACGAAAGTGAAAGAGGAGAGTGAAAAAGTTGGCTTAAAACTCAACATTAAAAAAACTAAGATTGATGCATCCAGTCCCATGGCAAACAGATGGGGAAACAATGGAAACAGTGATAGACTTTATTTTCTTGGGCCCCAAAATCACGGCAGTTGGTGACTGCAGCCATGAAATTTAAAAATGCTTGCTCCTTGGAAGAAAAGCTATGACCAACCTAGACAGCATATTAGAAAGCAAAGACATTGCCAACAAAGGTCCGTCTAGTCAAAGCTATGGTTGTTCCAGTAGTCATGTGTGGATGTGAGAGTTGGACCATAAAGAAAGCTGAGTGCTGAAGAATTGATGCTTTTGAACTGTGGTGTTGGAGAGGACTCTTGAGAGTCCCTTGGACTGCAAGGAGATCCAACCAGTCCATCCTAAAGGAGATCAGTCCTGGATGTTCACTGGAAGGTCTGATGTTGAAGATAAAACTCCAATACTTTGGCCACCTGATGCAAAGAACTGACTCATTTGAAAAGACCCTGATGCTGGGAAAGATTGAAGGTGGGAGGAGAAGGACAGAGGATGAGATGGTTGGATGGCATCACCGACTTGATGGACAGGAGTTTGAGTAAGCTCCAGGAATTGGTGATGGACAGGGAAGCTTGGTGTGCTGCAGTCCATGGGGTCTCAAAGAGTTAGACATGACTGAGCAACTGAATTGAACTGAGCTGAAGGACTTCAAGGCCTGGTGGGGGCTTCAAGTGACAGAAACCTGGTCCAAGTAAGAATGCAGAGAGATTCTGGGGCTAAGGTACCAGGTATGTGGATATTGAAATCACTAGAAATAATGGCAAAGCATACAATCGACTAAGATCTGGCCAAGAAGGGACCCTGCTCTGGACCCTGCTTCTTTAGAGGTCGTGACCTTTGCTCCCTTCTGCTGCACTACTCTCCATTGAAAGCCCATGGGGCCAACTGGTCATGCTCATTGGAACCTGTGCCTCTCAACCCAGCTCTGACTACCAGGGACTGGTGATTCTCTGTTTAAATGGCCAATCCTGCTTCTAGGATCTTCCTAGGCTTCTTTTCTGGGTCTGTTCTCCTGGGGGAATGTGATGCTGCAGCTTTGCACATTTAGGCCTGAGCAATGGCCGAGAGGCATCTCTTGAGTCAGGTAGGGAGATGTGAATAAAGCTTTGTAGGTGAGTGGCAGAACTTGAACGTTGTGAATAGGGCTATGTATACTTGTTCTCAAGGTCTGTTCCAGTATGGGGTGGGGCCAGGACAGGGAAGAGAAGGGAAACAAAATGTGGGTGAGGGTCTGGCTACCATGCTTCTTTACACAGCCGCATTCTGAAGCAGAAGTCCAAAAAGGCAGGAAATTTAAATTCAGACTCAGACTTCCAGGTTGTAGTGGAAGCACATTTGTCAAAGTTTAGAATATATTTTAAGCTTGGAAGCTGGATTTTAAACTTTAAGATTGTAGACATGTGATATGTAGACTCCTGTTTTGGATCTTGTCCTTGTGTATTAGGAATCAGCAGGTTATAAGGGTCTTCCTGCTGTGAGCCTTGACACCCATCACACATTTGGGGGATAACTTTTTTTTTATTGTCTGTCAACTCTGATAGATCTGAAGTTATGTGAAGGCAGGATACCAGGCTGTCTTATTTACAAATATATCCCAGTGTCAGTGCAATGACTAACATATGGTAAGTGCTCACTAAATATGCATAAACTCTAAAATCATGACTTACATGGTTGGTGATGGCAAGTAGGGTGAAGAGAAGAGGCAGAAATGGGCAAAGTAATTGGAAAAGTTTTTGCTAAACTGTAATAGAGCTTGAACAACAGTGTGCAAGTTTCCCTTCAGTCAATCAGAGGAGTGGCAAGCATGCAACATCTATTACCTTAAGAACTAGAGTAGAAGTAATCTATGTATTCATTCTAAGCTTTTGGTGTTTTTTTTTTTTTCTCCCCATCAAATGCGTGTTTGGACCATTTGGCCCACAATGTCAGGGCCTGGAGTTTTTGAGTGACTTATTCCCTAAAGTGCATTAAAAAACATGAATCGACATTTTAAAAAGAAGAAAAAAAGAACCCAGCTTTTCGGTTTCCCTTGAAAAGTTGGGCCTTTGGCAAGCCTGACCCACAGTCCAATATGGCAACAATGGTCTGAAGCCTTTAAATAAGCTTGTGTTTATCAACAGGCCAATATCCACCACTTACAAAAATGGCCCAGACATAGCCAGGCCAACAAAGGCCTCTGAATTCACGACCTCTGAACCTCAAGTTCTCTATGTCTCCTTTATTTTGAAAGAGTATCTTCTTCAGTCTTTGCATGGTTATATTTCTCCCAACCTTTGAATGACCTCAGTGTCAAATGTCGCTTGTATCTGCCAGAGGTTCTGAAAATAAATTATTTCACATACATTCAAAGAAACGCACCTGCTCCAGAAAGCAACTATTAGTATTACGGATTCAAATTTCCCTTAATCAATTCCTACAATGACCCTAAAGGGAGATGCTAGACTAGAGAGTCTGCGGATCAAGGTTTGACTACTTCTTGAACGCTGATATTATGTATGGTGGTGAAACAGAGGTATTCAGTTCAGTCGCTCAGTCGTGTCCGACTCTTTGCGACCCCATAAATTGCAGCACGCCAGGCCTCCCTGTGCGTCACTAACTCCCAGAGTTCACTCAAACTCACGTCCATTGAGTCGGTGATGCCATCCAGCCATCTCATCCTCTGTGGTCCCCTTCTCCTCCTGCCCCCAATCCCTCCCAGCATCAGGGTCTTTTCCAATGAGTCAACTCTTCGCATGTGGTGGCTAAACTATTGGAGTTTCAGCTTTAGCATCATTCCTTCCAGAAAAATATCTATTTCTGCTTTATTGACTATGCCAAAGCCTTTGACTGTGTGGATCACAATAAACTGTGGAAAATTCTGAAAGAGATGGGAATACAGACCACCTGACCTGCCTCTTGAGAAACCTCTATGCAGGTCAGGAAGCAACAGTTAGAACTGGACATGGAACAACAGACTGGTTCCAGATAGGAAAAGGAGTATGTCAAGGCTGTATATTGTCACCCTGCTTATTTAACTTCTATGCAGAGTACATCATGAGAAACGCTGGGCTGGAAGAAGCACAAGCTGGAATCAAGATTGCCAGGAGAAATATCAATAACCTCAGATATGCAGATGACACCACCCTTATGGCAGAAAGTGAAGAGGAACTAAAAGCCTCTTGATGAAAGTGAAAGAGGAGAGTGAAAAAGTTGGCTTAAAGCTCAACATTCAGAAAACGAAGATCATGGCATCTGGTCCCATCACTCATGGGAAATAGATGGGAAACAGTGGAAACAGTGTCAGACTTTATTTTGGGGGGCTCCAAAATCACTGCAGATGGTGATTGCAGCCATGAAATTAAAAGACGACTCCTTGGAAGGAAAGTTATGAGGTATTAGGGATACATGAATACAGGAACTGCCAGGGTGGAGGTTGCAGAACGGAGCCTGGGACGATGGTGAAAAAACAGACGCTAGAGCGCTAATCAGTTCAAGTATTTATTGGTTATTCATGACGTGCCAGGCACTGTATTAACAAAGGGCTTCAGCAATAGACCCACCACTGTCGCTACTTTTACTGCGCTAATTCCAATGCGGCAAACCAGGTAACACACACACATAAACACACATATAACATACATATGTATGTGTAACGTGGAGATAAATGCTAATTATAAAACCAAAGCAGAGCAAGGGAACAGCAAGTGAAGGTGGGTGCTGTCTTAGGTGACCCCGGCCAAACAAGCAAAGGAGCAAAGCAGGAACCATGGATCCGTTTCTAATTTTCTTGGAAGCCTCCTTCGAAGTCCCGCCCCCCTCCCTCCCAATAGGCGCAAGAGCCGTCTCCTGGGAAGCTCCTCCCACAGTCCCGCCCAGAGGCGGTCTTGGGGGCGGAGCCCCGCGCCCAGGCTCTCCGAGCGCCCCGCGCAGAAAGCCGCGCGCTTAGGGTTCCCGGCATTCTCTGGGTGCTTTGCAGGCTGAGAAAATTACCCCCGCCGAAGAATGGCATGCTGGGAACTGTAGTTTCCGGCCGCAGCCCCGGGTCTGAACGGGCAGTAAAAAGCCGCCAAGTCTGGCTCCATTCCTGGCACAGGACTGGAAGCTCCGAAGGGTTGTAGGAAGGGCTCTCTGGAGGGTGAGAGAGTCGGGGGGTGGGGGTCACTCCGAGAACCGTCAGGCGCGTCCAGCCGGCTGAGCATCCAGGCCGGAGGCCGTCACGTGACTCCAGCCCCCTCCGGCGCCCGCGGCTCTCTTCAGCGCTGTTCCCGCCCCGCCCCGCCCCTCGCGTCCATCGGCCCGAGCTTCCCCCGGCGCTGCTGCCACCTCGCGCTCGGAGGCGTCACGGAACGTGCTCGCCTCTCCCCCTCCCCCGCCCTTCCCCTCTCCCGCCCTCCCCCACCTACCCCTCCCTCGCCAAGACTCGCCGCCGCCGCCGCCGCAGCCGCAGGAGTAGCCGCCGCCAGAGCCGCGCGCAGCCATGGCCGAGAACCCCGGCTTGGAGAACCACCGCATCAAGAGCTTCAAGAATAAGGGCCGAGATGTGGAGGTGAGTGTGCTTCCGCGGCGGGGGGCCCAACCGGCTCGCCCTCCCGGTCGCGCCGGCCCTGAGGCGGCGAGGAGGGGCGGGGGGCCGGCGCGACCGGGCTGGTTCTCGCCGGCCCGCGATGGGTCGGAGTTGGCCGCCGCCTCCCGTCCCTGCGGCCGGGCGGCGGGAGGCGGGTGGCGGTCCGGGCTGCAGCCGCCAGCGGCGGCTGCCCGGTGCGGAGACCGGGAAATGCCGGGGTTTTCGGCCCCGTCACGCGGGCGCGGCCTGCTGTCGGCGAGGAAGAGGTGTGGAGCTGAGGCGGGGTCCGCGGGCCGGGGCCTCGCGCGCCGGGGATGCTGCGGCCGCGGTCTTTCGACCGCCACGCTGAGGGGGCGGCGCGGCTCTCGCCCGGCTCGCGGTGCAGCCTCCCGCCCGGCACGGCCCCCTCAGCGCCTCCCGCGCTGCCGCACATGGAGCCTCGGCTCCGCCGGTCCCCGCGCCTACCTTCGGCGAGCCGGGCCCAGGCGGGCGGTGGCGGCCCGCAGAGGGGGGTGGGGACCAGCTGGGTAACCGACTTGTTTGAGGGTGGCGGATGGGGGAGGGTAGGATGCGCCAGGACCATTTTCTTATAACCCGGTGCGGTTCCCCGGAGCAGTCGTGCTGAGCTTCTCCCAGCTTGTACTCTCGTTAACCGCTGGCATTTGGAGCAAGCCGAAGGTGGACAATAGTTTCCCGTCTATTGTGTGGAGGGCTTTGGAAGAGACGTTGTTCCGACCTCCGCTCCCAGGACCTGTTTTCTTAGCCTTTTCTTGTAGCGGAGGGGGTGTGCATAGAAGGATCATTCCTTTGACACGTTGTACTGAAATAAAGAGGCTTGGAGGGCCTCTTGCTGTAAGCTGGTAGAATGTCCAAGTGGTTGCAAAACTGTAAACATTCATCGCGGTCACTCAGTTCGTTGCTACTCAGCATGTTGCCATTGTCTCATTAAGGTGACATTAGCAGGTACTGTTTGCAAACTCGGCTTCTGCAGGCAGCGCTAGAGGTCTCTCTGCAGCTACTGAACGCCGTGTAGTGTGGTGCAGAAACTTCCCTGGGACTCTGACCTCTGGATTTGCTAGGGGGAAGGTGTTTCAGGTCCACAGCCTCCTTTTCTAATACCAGGTGACATAATTTGCAGTTTTGTTATTCTTGCTCAGAGGCCAGTGTGACTTAAGAAAGTGTGCATTTTGTCCTGTCTTAAAGAGAGAAGGTGGTGGTGGTGGGGATATGCCATTCAACGTTCTGTTTTCTAGAAAAACAGAAAACTCAGGCTATTTTTCGGAGCTGCCAAATTAAATACTAATTAGGAAATACGTGGAATTCCCATTTGACTGAGACAAATTAAGGTCATCTATGTCTGTCGTGGTCATGGTTAAGCTTCTTTTATGAGAAATACTTTTAAGTAAAAGTGAAACTTAGGAATAGCAACAAGAAATTTGCGGACTGCCTCTGATTTTTGGTCCACTTGATGATAGAAGTTAATTTTGAACTTTTCCCATCAGTATTTGTTCTTGAAGCTTACACCAGTTATAAAGCAAAGCTTAATGTAGTTTGAAACATTCTGGTATTGTTTGTATCGAAGTAATTAACAATCTTTCTGCTTCTGGGTGTTGGTACAGGTTTTTGTCTTTTTTTTTTTTTTTTTTTTTTTGCCTCTGTTGTGTTCTGGGAACTCAGTGATAACCTAGAAAGGACTCCTGCACATAATAGGCACACGTAAATGCCTGCTGATGATCAGACGGTAACCAGTAACTTCTAGATGCATGAAAAAGATGACTGGTTGCTAACTAAGCCTTCCAGCCTGAAAGTATTGATCACAGCATTACGATTCCCAGGATACAGGAAGGAATCTAAGGCATGAAGTAGCAGACATTGAAATGGTAGTTCCACATGGCAGGCACTTTACTAAGAGCTTCATTGATAACCGCTTTTAGTTCTTAGGACAACTTTGTGAGCAAGGTGTAGCATTATCCCCACTTTACAGAAGGAAAGTACTTAAGATGAGAAGCTCAGGACTGCTTGTACAGGCTGCACAAGGTCATGGAGTGGGTGTGAGCATTCACTCATTGTCTGTTGGGTATATAAGGTTGCTCAGTCTGTACCTGGAGGAGTTTACTTTTATAGTTCAGTAGGAGTGTAGGAAAGTAAACTGATCACTACAGTGCAGTGACATCAATAAGTGTATGCTGAGAATGCATGAGGAGATCCTGACTTGGAGCTGAGCAGTCAAGGGAGATGTTCTGGTTGATTCCTAGTGGATGAATGGGAATGAGTAGATCCTGAAGGATGCAAGGAAGTTGGGAGAGGGAGAGGGCAAGGAAGGGGCATTTCAGACGTGAGGGAGCAGTAACCAAAGAGTCCTGAGAATGTAGGGCTCTTTAGTTACCACTGTAGCTGGACTGCTAAGAGAGAGGGATGCTAGAAATGTGACTAAAGGGTGAACTGGGGTCAGATCTGCTCAAGTGCCTTTATTGTGGAATTTGGTATAACTGACACTAGACACCTTATCTAGTTTAGTCTTATCCTTTTTAGAAACTATTATACTAGAAACTTAGGTTGCAACTTAGCTCTGTGACTAAATAGTAGTGATTATCAGTCTGTTAAAAAAACAGTGAAATATACTTTGCTGAGCTATCAATCATTCCTGTCTTTTCTCCTACAGAACAGATAAAAAATAAAAACATTACAGATTATATAGCCAGCCAATACACAAGATGCTAGGTGTAAGAATAAAACACATAGTTTCTAAAAAAAAAAAAAAAAAAGTGTGGAGTTATGCCAGGGAATTGTGACTAGGGGAAGAATGCAGTTTCATAGTCATTCAATTGGGAATGGCTTCATAAACGAAAGGTTGGCGAATTTCATAGAACGGATGTACTAAACTTGTACTGGGCACACAGGAAATTCGTGAATAAAGATCTGGGTGAAAAAGAAGAGAAGTTAGATGAAGGAGGGAAGAGATGGGCTTTAAGGTTGCCTGTGGTGGTTTGAGAATATTTTTGTGGCAAAAAGTTGTTGATAAGAAACTTCTTGATAAGGAGATATGAAGAAATTTATTTCAGAGTAGGATTAGGAGGTGTAACATGATAACAGCGATGGAAAAAGGTGACTGGGCAGAGATAACTAGAATAAATTTTGGAGTAAAGGTACTGTTACCCATATGTAAGGAGGAATTTGCCAAAAAATTAAGACCGGGGCTGGTCCTAACGTAGAATGAGGATTTGAACCTCCTCCCCTTCCTTTCTCTTCTTTGTAAAACTCAGTGGAGAGAAAGGAGATAAAAGTTATCCTGAGCTTTATAGATGGAAGTCGGGGAGGGAATAATTATCATGGTCAGCAGTTTAAGGCTTGGGTTGGGGGAATGGATTTGGTATCTAAAACAAGGAAATACATAATGAATTCCAGTTAGTGAATACTTATAAATCACACTTGCAGGTAATTGCCACCTGGGTCAAATGTTCACTTCAAGGATGTGATATTTTAATCTTTGACAGAAACGAATGATTATTTTAAAATTCTTAACGTTTATTGAATGCTTACAGTGTACCTGTTCAGTTCAGTTTAGTTGCTCAGTGGTGTCCCACTCTTTGCGACCCCATGAATCACAGCACGCCAGGCCTGCCTGTCTGACAACAACTCCCGGAGTTCACTCAAACTCACGTCCATCGAGTCGGTGATGCCATCTAGCCATCTCATCCTCTGTCGTCCCCTTCTCCTCCTGCCCCCAATCCCTCCCATCATCAGGTTCTTTTCCAATGAGTCAACTCTTCACATGAGGTGGCCAAAGTACTGGAGTTTCAGCATCATTCCTTCCAGTGAACACCCAGGACTGATCTCCATTAGGATGGACTGGTTGGACCTCCTTGCAGTCCAAGGGACTCTCAGGAGTCTTCTCCAACACCACAGTTCAAAAGCATCAATTCTTTGGCACTCAGCTTTCTTTATTGTCCAACTCTCACATCCATACATGACCACTGGAAAAACCATAGCCTTGGCTAGACGGATCTTTGTTGGCAAAGTAATGTCTCTACTTTTTAATATGCTATCTAGGTTGGTCGTAACTTTCCTTCCAAGGACTACCTGTACCAAGTATCAATTGTTTATATGCATTATTTAGTCTTATGAAGTATGTATGTATTACTATGCAAGGAAACTTGAGGCTTAACAGTTCTTAAGTAGTTAGCCCCAAGGCCTCAGAAGGTTTAAGTGACAGTGTGTGTGCAACTCTTTGTGACCCCGTGGTCTGTAGCCCACCAGGTTACTCTGTCCATGGGATTTTCCAGGCAGGAATCCTGGAGTGGATTGCCATTTTCTTCTCCAGGGGATCTTCCCAATCCAGGGACCGCTGCGCTTTAGGCAGAACCTAAACTCACGATGAAGCTGCGTGACACTAACGCCAAAACGTGCTTACTGTGCTGCGCTGTCTCTTCACTGAGTAGAACCTAAGACCTGACTTACGTGATGCACATCTGAAGGTTAATAAATGGGGGAAATAATTAGGAAATCTTAACTATATCAGAGAAATCCCTATTCTTCCCAACCCAGGGATCAAACCCAGGCCTCCCCCATTGCAGGCGGAGTCTTTACCAGCTCCGGCTTTACCAGAGCCACAAGGGGAGCCCGGGAATATTGGAGTGGGTAGCCTATCCCTTCTCCAGGGGATCTTCCTGACCCAGGAATCAAACCGGGTTCTCCTGCATTGCAGGCAGATTCTTTACCAGCTGAGCTATCAGGGAAGCCCTTTTCATTATTTTAAAACCTTGCTAATAAATTTTTTTGACATTCAATTTATCACTTTGATTTATTTACCTTTTTTTTTTTTTTTTTTAACTCTTGCAAAGTTTGCCTACAGTAAGAAGCCAGTTAGTTGGTTTCACTGAAAAATAGTAACTCATATTCTTGGCCTTACCACTTAAACTTTAGGCTTCTGTTTCTTTTATTTTAAAATTATTTTTTAATTGGAGGATAATCGCTCTAAAATGTTGTATTGGTTTCTACCGTACATCACCATGAGTCAGCCATAGGCATGCATGCGTCCCTTCCCTCTTGAACCTCCCTCTCACCCCATCCCATCCTCTGAGTTGTCACAGAGCAGCGGGTTTGAGCTCCCTGCATCGTACAGCAGATCCCTCCCTGCTATCTGTTTTACGTCTCGTAGTGTATATATCTCAGTGCTGCTGTTTGTTTGTCCCCCCACTCCTTCGCACGCTGGGTCCACGAGTCTGTCTCTGTGTCTGCGGCTCCGTTGCTGCCCTGCAGATCGGTTCATCAGGACCATCTTTCTAGATTCCACATACATGTATACTTGATATTTGTTTTTCTGTTTCTGATTTCACTCTGCAAAATAAGCTGTGGGTTCAGCCACCTCAATAGAATTTACTCAGATGTGTTCCTTTTTGTGGCTGAGTAATAGTCCATTGTATATATGCACCGTAGCTGCTTTGTCTGTTCATTGGTTGATGGACATCTGTCTAGGCTGCTTCCATGTCCTAGCTATTGTAAATAGTACTGCAGTGGACATTGGGGTACATGTGTCTTCTCCAGTTATGGTTTCCTCGGGGAATATGCCAGTAGTGGGATTGTTAGGTCTTATGGTAGTTTCATTCCTAGGAATCCCCATACTGTTCTCTATAGTGGCTGTATCAATTTACATTCCCACCAACAGTTTAAGAGGGTTCCCTTTTCTCCACACCCTCTCCAGCATTTATTGTTTGTAGATTTTTTGATGATGGCCGTTCTGACTGGTGTGAGGTGATACCTCATTATAGTTTTGATTTATATTTCTCTAATAGTGAGTGCTGTCGAGCATCTTTTCATGTGTTTATTAGCCATCTGTATGTCTTCTTTGGAGAAATGTCTGTTTCGGTCTTGTACCCACTTTTTAATTGGGTTGTTTGTTTTTCTGGTATTGAGCTGCATAAGCTGCTTATACCTTTTGGAAATTAATCCTTTGTTAGCTGTTTCATTTGCTGTTATTTTCTCCCATTCTGAGGGTTGTCTGTTCACCTTGTTTAGTTCCCTTGCTGTGCAAAAGCTTTTAAGTTTAATTAGGTCCTATTTGTTTATTTTGGTTTTTATTTCCATTATTCTAGGAGGTGGGTTATACAGAATCTTGTTGTGATTTATATCAAGGAGTGTACTGCATATATTTCCTTTAAGAGTTTGATAGTTTATTTTTTAATTGGAGGATAATTGCTTTACAATGTTATGTTGGTTTCTGGCACACAACAGTGTTAATCAGCTATAAATATACATATATCCTTTCCTTCTTGAACCTCCTTCCTTGGCTTCAGTTTTTAATACTAGGACTAAATAAATATTGTCTTATCCTCAAATTTAACTAGCACTACTAAACTTGTTTCTTTCTTTGAAACCTCTATTGGCAAGAGATATACCTAACTGTTCAAGCTTAAAATCCTTATCCTCGGCTTTGATTCCCATCTTCCTTGCCTTCACTGTCGGTTAGTCGTCTGACGAGCCCTCAGCCCTCACGTTTCTGCCTTTGTTATCAGTCTTAACACTCCACCCTCGAGTTGGCCCCTGTCGCAGTCACCTGCGCAGCTCTGGCGGTGCCCCAGGTTCCCCTGGTCTTTCGTCCCCAGTGTAGCTTTACGGGTTGACCTTTCTGAAGTCTTCCTGTAGCACTTTTCTGGCAGTTCATCCCGTTGCATTCAGGGTAAAATCAAAAATCCTTAGTATGCTGCACTTAATTTTACAAAAATTCTGCCTTTTCTACCTTACCTACCACTTCTGATAATTCCTGTACATTTTGTACACGTGTATACATTCCTGTATACTTGCTTTTGCTGTCTGTTTGGGGGGCTCACTCTGACAGACTCTTTCTCCACTCAGACTCCTCCATGTATCTGTGAGACACCAACATTGCAGTTCCTCCAGATAGCATTATAGTTCAAAAAAAACCCTTCAGCAGTTCTCCACAGGGCCTTTCTTGACCTGTCTACTTTTTTCCTTCCCTCTAATGCTTTTCTCTGAGTTTTCCTTTACCTCTTTGGTAAAGATTGCTGTGACGTACAACAAATTCTCTTGTGTGTATAACAGCCTGTCAAGAAGCCCACTGAGTCTAGGGACCTTGGGTTATGACTGGTCATTTGTTGACTAGCATGGACAATTTATTTAATAAGCACTCTTTAAGAGAGATTAGATGATATAGTTGGGAGTGAAAGGTACAGTCTAAGATATTAATAATTTCTTTTATTATTGACTTTATGGCATTAGTACTGTTGTCTGACCCTCCATTGACAGTCTGTTGTACTGTAATGTATTTCTGTAACGTAAACTAGTTCATATTTGAATGTTAAAGAGGAATGATGTTAGTTCATGCACAATTCATGTAGGCTAATACTTGATTTTTACCAGCACATGAACAGTTTAGCCCTCCCAAATAACAGGAGTTGAACACAAGTAGTTGAAGTACAGAAACAGTTGAACATAGCAAGCCCAGGAGTATGCCTGTTGGCTCCCATGAAATGTGTGTTCTGTCTTAAAGGTGCTTATTGTTCTAACTGTCTTGATGTATTTCCCGCTTTCTTCCTAATTTTGTAGAACATGAAGTTTTTCAGGAATCTATATGTCCTATAGCAGATACACTATAATTCTCTTTTCTTGAATTCACTCTCTGGACATATCATCTCTCCTGGTCCTTCTGCCTCATTGATTATTCTTTTCAGGTCATCTTTGCCAAGTCTTCTTTCTACCCATTGAGTATATGCATGTCGTGAGGTTCTGTCCATAACTTGCTTCTCTATGGACTTTTTCTTGTCCACATCAGAAGTTGCCTTAGTTTTAACCACCATTTCATTGTGGGGAGTTTACATCTGATTTAATCATCCACTGGAAATTAATTATGAGCATCACATCAGCTTCTTAAGCTCAAAGTGTTTAAAGTTTTTTTTTTTTTTCCTGTTTATGGCATCATCACTCTCACCGTAACCTGAACTTGAAATTTGAGAGCTTTCCTGGACTCCTTCCTCATCTTCCACGTTCAGTCAGGTGCCAGTCATGTAGCTTGAATCTCTGCTGTCTCAGGATTTGGGCCCTACCTCTCTATTCCCCTGCCTCCAGCCTACTTTCAGCCTTGTTACTTAGCATCTAGCAGTTTAAAAGTTGCCTGCAGAGTGGGGTTCTTGCTTCAGTTCACGAGGCCTTTCAGTGAGCCTGACACCTGATTATTTCTCCAGGTCCTGTCAGTTCCTCACCCCGCCCAGCCCCATGCCTTTAAGCTCTGGCAGCACTGAGCTGCTTATGCACTTATGCATAATCTGGACTCCTGCCCTCCCCTGCTTGCCATGCTATTTCTATTCTAAGGGCTATCCTGCTGACTGGAGTATCTTTCGCTGCCTCCTGTTGACTGGCTAATTCCCACCCCTCCTAAATACTCATCTCTTCTGAGAGATCTTTCTGAATCTCCCTTCATCCTCCCGGGTTGTTAGCAACCTTTCTTCCCTCACTGTGCTTGGAAATTTTTTTTTGTTTGTTTTTACTTTTTTAATGTTTTTATTATGTTTTATTTGTTTCACCTCTGTGTACCTCCATTGCAGTGGTTGGAACAAAATAAACATTAAAATGTTTCCTGAATGAGGACATTCATTGTAATTTTCCTAAAGTATGTTTTCTTTTTTTCAACTGAAGTGTTCAATCTTTTAGGGCGTTTTCAAAAATTGCTTCCCCACAAAAGCCCAAACTTATAATTTGATAGGTTAATACTGTGGCCACCTGATGTGAAGAATCGACTCACTGGAAAAGACCCTGATGCTGGGAAAGATTGAAGGAGGGAGGAGAAGGGGACGACAGAGGTTGAGATGGTTGGATGGCATTACTGACGCGATGGACATGAGTTTGAGTAGGCTTCAGGAGTTGGTGATGGACAGGGAGGCCTGGTGTGTTGCAGTCCCTGGCGTCGCAAAGAGTCAGACATGACTGAGTGACTGATCTGATGTGAAATCATAATTTATAATTTATTCCCAAAGACTTTGGCTACTTCTCTAAAAGATAATGCATTCTTAAATAAATACCACATCACCCTGACACAGTTAATCATTTCCTGATAACGGCTAATGTAATCCGCAGTTAAATTTCCCCAGTTGTCTAATTTTTTTAAAAAAACATTTGGTTGTTAGAACCATGATTACACAAGATCTGATCACATTTGGTTATGTCTCTGAAGTCTCCTTTAATCTAGAACAGGCACCTCCCACTGTGCTTTTCATACATAATACAAAATTTACCATTAATATATATACACATAAATATAACATTTATTGTTTATATATACATAATATAAAACTAACCAATTTAGTGTACTTTCTGTGGCATTAGGTGCATGTACATTGTTGTATAATCTTTCCCACTGTCCATCTCCAGGACTTTTCATCTTCCCCAACTGGAACTCTGTCTCCATTAAACAGTAACTAAAATTTCCCCTCTCTCCAGTCCCTGGCAACATCTCTTCTTTCTGTCTTTATGAATTTGACTGTTTTAGGAACCTCATATAAGTAGAATCATATAACGTTTCTCCTTTTGTGACTAGTTTATTTCACTTAGCGTAATGTCTTCAGCTTCATTCATATTGTAGCATGTGTAAAAAAACCTTCCTTTTCATGACTGATTAGTATTCCATTATATGGACATACTACATTTTGCAACATTTATCCACTGATGGATTCTTGGATTGCTTTTATCTTTGTGCTATTTTCCCCCACCATTAAAAAAAAATGGTGTTAATTTGGTGAAGGAAGAAAATCAGATCCGTTTTCTTATATTTAGTCAAACCACGTGAAATTGCCATTTTTACAGTTTTAAGCTGCCAAGTATGATCAAATTTCTATGGTTCAGCTTATTAGGCTATTATAATTGCTGGCCACAGTGGGCCCTTCCCACAAGCTACATCTGTCCAGGAGCAACCTTAGTGAGGGCATTCAGCCAACCTTCAGTGGAGTGGTGGTCGTCAAGCAGTGAGTAAGGCACATATATTTAGGCTTAGAGAAGCTGTGAGACTAAATCAAGTTCACACAGTTAGTGGAGAAACTGGAACATGAGCACAGAGTGTTTGGTTCCATTATATCTGAACCATGGTATACATGTGTCTCTAGCTAGTCACATGTATCTAGCTGTGAAGATATCTCACGTCCAAGGTAAGAGAAACCCAAGTAAGACGGTAGGTGTTGCGAGAGGGTATCAGAGGGCAGACACACTGAAACCATAATCACAGAAAACTAGTCAATCTGATCACATGGACCACAGCCTTGTCTAATTCAGTGAAACTAAGCCATGCCATGTGGGGCCACCCAAGACGGGAGGGTCATGGTGGAGAGGTCTGACAGAATGTGGTCCACTGGAGAAGGGAATGGCAAACCACTTCAGTATTCTTGCCTTGAGAACTCCATGAACAGCATGAAAAGGCAAAATGATAGGATACTGAAAGAGGAACTCCCCAGGTCAGTAGGTGCCCAATATGCTGCTGGAGATAAGTGGAGACATAACTCCAGAAATAATGAAGGGATGGAGCCAAAGCAAAAACAATACCCAGCTATGGATGTGACCGGTGACAATGTGACAAGGTCCAGTGCTGTAAAGAGCAATATTGCATAGGAACCTGGAATGTCAGGTCCATGAATCAAGGCAAATCGGAAGTGGTCAAATAGGAGATGGCAAGAGTGAACGTCGACATTCTAGGAATCAGCGAACTAAAATGGAGTGGAACGGGTGAATTTAACTCAGATGACCATTATATCTACTAATGTGGGCAGGAATCCCTTAGAAGAAATGGAGTAGCCATCATGGTCAACAAAAGAGTCCAAAATGCAGTACTTGGATGCAATCTCAAAAACGACAAAGTGATCTCTGTTTTTTTCCAAGGCAAACCATTCAATATCACGGTAATCCAAGTCTATGCCCCAACCAGTAACGCTGAAGAAGCTGAAGTTGAACGGTTCTATGAAGACCTACAAGACATTTTAGAACTAACACCCAAAAAAGATGTCCTTTTCATTATAGGGGACTGGAATGCAAAAGTAGAAAGTCAAGAAACACCTGAGGTAACAGGCGAATTTGGCTTTGGAATACGGAATGAAGCGGGGCAAAGGCTAATAGAGTTATGCCAAGAAAATGCACTGGTCATAGCAAACACCCTCTTCCAACAACACAAGAGAAGACCCTACACATGGACATCACCAGATGGTCAACACCAAAATCAGATTGATTATATTCTTTGCAGCCAAAGATGGAGAAGTTCTATACAGTTAGCAAAAACAAGACTGGGAGCTGACTGTGACTCAGATCATGAACTCCTTATTGCCAAATTCAGACTTAAATTGAAGAAAGTAGGGAAAACCACTAGCCCATTCAGGTATGACCTAAATCAAATCGATTATGATTATACAGCGGAAGTGAGAAATAGATTTAAGGGACTAGATCTGATAGATAGAGTGCCTGATGAACTATGGACTGAGGTTCATGACACTGTACAGGAGACAGGGATCAAGAACATCCCCATGGAAAAGAAATGGAAGAAAGCAAAATGGCTGTCTGGGGAGGCCTTACAAATAGCTGTGAAAAGAAGAGAAGTGGAAAGCAAAGGAGAAAAGGAAAGATACAAGCATCTGAATGCAGAGTTCCACAAAATAGCAAGGGGAAATAAGAAAGCCTTCCTCAGCGATCAGTGCAAAGAAATAGAGGAAAACAACAGAATGGGAAAGACTAGAGATCTCGTCGAGAAAATTAGAGATACCAAGGGAACATTTCATGCAAAGATGGGCTCAATAAAGGACAGAAATAGTCTGGACCTAACAGAAGCAGAAGATATCAAGAAGAGGTGGCAAGAATACACAGAAAAACTGTACAAAAAAGATCTTCAAGACCAAGATAATCACGATGGTGTGATCATCACATAGAGCCAGACATCCTGGAATGTGAAGACAAGTGGGCCTTAGGAAGCATCACTATGAACAAAGCTAGTGGAGGTGATGGAATTCCAGTTGAGCTATTTCAAATCCTGGAAGATGATGCTGTGACAGTGCTGCACTCAATATGCCAGCAAATTTGGAAAACTCAGCAGTGGCCACAGGACTGGAAAAGGTCAGTTTTCATTCCAATCCCAAAGAAAGGCAAGCCAAAGAATGCTCAAACTACTGCACAGTTGCACTCATCTCACATGCTAGTAAAGTAATGCTCAAAATTCTCCAAGCCAGGCTTCAGCAATACGTGAACTGTGAACTCCCTGATGTTCAAGGTGGTTTTAGAAAAGGCAGAGGAACCAGAGGTCAAATTGCCAACATCCACTGGATCATGGAAAAAGCAAGAGAGTTCAGAGAAACATCTATTTCTGCTTTATTGACTATGCCAAAGCCTTTGACTGTGTGGATCACAATGAACTGTGGAAAATTCTGAAAGAGATGGGAATACCAGACCACCTAACCTGCCTCTTGAGAAATCTGTATGCAGGTCAGGAAGCAATACTTAGAACTGGACATGGAACAACAGACTTGTTCCAAATAGGAAAAGGAGTACGACAAGGCTGTATATTGTCACTCTGCTTATTTAACTCCTATGCAGAGTACATCATGAGAAACACTGGGCTGGATGAAGCACAAGCTGGAATCAAGATTGCCGGGAGAAATATCAATCACCTCAGATATGCAGATGACACCACCCTTATGGCAGAAAGTGAAGAGGAACTAAAAAGCCTCTTGATGAAAGTGAAAGAGGAGAGTGAAAAAGTTGGCTTAAAGCTCACCATTCAGAAAACGAAGCTCATGGCATCTGGTCCCATCACTTCATGGGAAATAGATGGGGAAACAGTGGAAACAGTGTCAGACTTTATTTTGGGGGGCTTCAAAATCACTACAGATGGTAATTGGAGCCATGAAATTAAAAGACGCTTACTCCTTGGAAGGAAAGTTATGACCAACCTAGATAATATATTCAAAAGCAGAGATGTTACTTTGCCAACCAAGGTCCGTCTAGTCAAGGCTATGGTTTTTCCTTGGTCATGTATGGATGTGAGAGTTGGACTGCGAAGAAAGCTGAGTTCCAAAGAATTGATGCTTTTGAACTGTGGTGTTGGAGAAGACTCTTGACAATCCCTTGGACTGCAAGGAGATCCAACCAGTCCATTCTAAAGGAGATCAGTCCTGGGTGTTCTTTGGAAGGAATGATGCTAAAGCTGAAACTCCAGTACTTTGGCCACCTCAAGGGAAGAGTTGACTCATTGGAAAAGACTCCGATGCTGGGAGGGACTGGGGGCAGGAGGAGAAGGGGATGACAGAGGATGAGATGGCTGGATGGCATCACGGACTCGATGGATGTGAGTCTGAGTGAACTCCGGGAGTTGGTGATGGACAGGGAGGCCTGGCGTGCTACGATTCATGGGGTCGCAAAGAGTCAGACACGACTGAGCAACTGAACTGAACTACTGAATATGTCTTTCTTTGTGGTGTTGATTAACTTGTTTTTCCTATTTCTTACTACCCTCTGAGTTTTCTGGAAACTAGAGGTTAGTTTTAAAGGCTTAAATATCTTTAAGCATTCTTGATTTTAAAAACCTTGTCCGTTGGTGTGCTGTGTAATCTGTCCCAATCGTGATGTTAGACTGATCAGGTGGTTCGGATGATAACGAGTAGTTTCATGTTTTTATGTCAGAGTTACCATATTTGGCGAGAGGAATTTTAGTTTTTGGGTGAAATATGATACAGACTTGATTGTCATTTGAAATGAAAACGTCTCCTGACTTTTTGGGTAGTAAAGGAGTTAGAAAATGTATCTAGAAAATCTCACTTCAAGGTCGGTAATATTCTTTTTCCATGACTGACAGCACTCCTACATTCCCTTTTTTTTTCTTCTTAATATAAGGTTTGGCTGTATTCTCATTTCCAAGTTTCTGTTCCTTTGCTTTGAAAGTAAAACAGTATTAAATAGTTAAGGACGATGTAGCTATCTTTTGCAGTAGTTTTGCCATTAAGAAAAAAATTGTCACAGCTTAGGATACCAACATAAACAATTAAAACATGGTAGAATTAGGACTTTCCTGGCGGTAAGATTCAAGAGTTTCCAATGAAGGGGGCATGGGTTCAATTCCTGGTCGGGAAACAAATATCCCTGTGCCACTCAGTACAGCCAAAAAAAAACTTTTTTAAGGAAAAAAAAAGAAAAAAATCTCATAACCCCCAAAACTCAACAGTTCAGAATGACTAATTCCAAGTAAATATAGTCATGATTCTGCTGCTGCTGGTAAGTTGCTTCAGTCGTGTCCGACTCTGTGCCACCCCATAGATGGCAGCCCACCAGGCTCCGCTGTCCCTGGGATTCTCCAAGCAAGAACACTGGAGTGGGTTGCCATTTCCTTCTCCAGTGCATGAAAGTGAAGAGTGAAAGTGGAGTCGCTCAGTTGTAAATCATGACTATTTATTTGGAAATAGTCATTCCGAACTGTTGAGTTTTGGGAGTTATGGCTTTTTTTTTTTTTTTTCCTTAAAAAAGTCTTTTTTTGGCTGTACTGAGTGGCACAGGGACGTTTCCCGACCAGGAATTGAACCTGTGCCCCCTTCATTGGAAACTCTTGAGTCTTACCTCCAGGGAAGTCCCAATTCTGTTTCTTTTCCTGCCAGATTTTTTTTTTTTTTAAATACTGGTGTTTCTAAAAATCTTCTATGCATGAACTTCTAGGGTAGTTCAGTTTG
The DNA here is from genome assembly GCF_016772045.2 of Ovis aries. Lineage (NCBI taxonomy): Eukaryota > Metazoa > Chordata > Mammalia > Artiodactyla > Bovidae > Ovis > Ovis aries. The sequence goes on along the minus strand of NC_056063.1, from coordinate 19,654,807 downwards.
GTAGGAGAGACTGACATCTAAGTATATACTTAGTGTGCAGTATAAGTTCTGTGATATACGTACAAAATTTGCAAAGTACTGTGAGAGCATGGAGAAAGGGAATGACTCTATCTGGGGAAACTGAGTAAGGTTACACAGAAGATCACTCTTGAGCTAGGTCTTGGAGGCAGAATTTGCCAAGACACAAAGAAAAATAACATGCATAACAGTGATTACACCATAAAGTGTTAAAAGCATGGTGCGCTCAAGCACTAGTTAGTTTGGTGATCTTACATCTGTTCCCCCTTCTGGAAACAGCATTCTGATTTCACCTTTGAAGCTACTCTTGTTTCATTGGATACCTCTTGGTGGAAGTTTTAATTGAAAGCTCCTGCTTCCTTTGGTTAATTAAAGTGTTTCACTCTTTTTGGATAACATATGATTAGCCAATCACATGCTATCCCCTGGCCTGTAAATCTGGTACTGGAACCTGAGTGATTCATCCTAGCAAAAGTATTGTGTAGAAATCTTCCATTAATTCCTGCCACCTAGATCTTTGGAGTTGCTTTAATCCTGATTTGTTCATAGATCTCATTCTTTAGCTTTTCCTTTGGTTCTTTGAATTTTTCTATATTTTTCCAGTAACTTCTCTTCTGTCTTCTTGCTTCCCTTTTATATCTTAAATTAACTGAAGTGTTGTGTTTTTTTATTTTTCTATTGTTTGCAACATATCTGTAATTGAAGGTGATGATTGTCCTGGTTTGGTTAGTTCTGAGGAAGTTCCCAGGATACAGGACTTTCAGCATTGAGACCAGGAAAGTTCTGGGCAAACCTTAACAGATTGGGTACTCTAACCAAAACAGTTTAGGAGTAAGGATAATGAGTTTGGAAAATCAAACATTGTCCAGATGGAAATACTCAGTATGTAGCTGAAAATCACCTGTACAGAACTAGCTTGCTTCACTTATTTCAGTCAGCAGTTAATCTGAATTCTGAACTAAGTGTGGGGGATAAAACAATGAAAATATTGATAATGAATTATTGTTGAGCATTTACTGTGTACAGGGGACTCTGCTTATAAGAATAATCGTAAATAACCCTCATAAAATTGCCATTATACAGATGAAGAAAATGAGTTAAGTCATTCATTTAAGAAGATACAACTAGGATGAGGCAGAGCTTGCATTCAGTTTTAGATTTCCTAATTGAAAATCCTGTGCCCCTTAATGACCATTCTCCTACTTTGCCTCAGGGTCCCTGCTCTAGGAAGACTAGTACGGAAACACTGTAAAAGCAAACAAAGGAAATCACATGGAGAATACACTGGGCACAGGGGACGAGTGTAGGTGAGTCAGGAGAGGCTTCATGCAGATGGCTGCTTAAACTGAAGCTAGAAAAGTGTATAGTTATTTGGTGGTAAATCTTGGGTGGTCCTGAAAGTAATAGACAGCAGCATATGCTCTGGGGAGCTAAACTCGTTTAGTATTTCTTACAGGTGGAGTGATTAGAAAGCTGAAAAAGATAGGCTGGGGCCAGATTGTGAAAAAGGCTTCCCTGGTGACTCAGTGGTACAATCCACCTGCCAGTGCCGAAGACCCAGGTTTATCCCTGGGTTGGGAAGATCCCCTGGAGAAGCAACCCACTCCAGGATTCTTGCCTGGGAAATTCCAGGGACAGAGGAGCTTGGTGGGCTACAGTCCACGGGCTCACAAGAGTTGGTTGTGACTTAGGGACTAACAACAGCAAGATTGTGAAAAGGCTTTATGGTGGGGAAAATTTTACATGGGAAGCAAGTTTTGTGCATTGAGAAGGATTGCTTTGTTTGTACCATAGGAGATGGATTGGTGAGAATGGGAAGAGAGCTTAGAAGGAATAGGTAGAAAACTCTCAGGGGTCTCAGAGACGGATTGTCTGACTGATAGCACTGGCATGGGTGGCAAAGGCAGGAAGTTGTCAGGACGGTTTTCCTTCTAGAAGAGAGGTTAGTAAACTTTTTCTGTGAAGGGCCATAATAGTTTTAAAAGCCTAAATACTTTGGGCTTTGAGTGCCATAATGTTGATGTCACAAGTGTTCAACTCTGCCCTGAGCGTGAAAGCAGCCACAGATGATAGGGAAACAAAGCTTATTTACAAAACCGAGCGGAGGGCTGATTTGGCTCATAGGCCCTAGATTCTAGGACGATGTGGCAAAAATTTGGAAAATAATTCACACGGTGTTTAAGGTAATGTATTAATAGATATGGGCTCATAGGGATAAGAAGAAAAGAGGACTGGAAGCAAAGAACCCCAGGAACCACATCATTTTAGAGTACTAGTGAAATTGCCACTGAAGAATGAGTCTGCAGGAGACTTCCGGCAGAGTGTGGCATCAGAACTTTAGGGGACAAGAGTCTCCTGAAGGAAGGATGTCAGTTGCAGTTTTAAATGCTGCAGAGGACAGGTATGATGAGGACCTGAAGTAAGTGGTTCATTGTCATTGGAGCCTAGTTATTAAGTGGAAAACTCCAAGAGTGGTGGAGGCTGGGAACTAGATTACAGTAGGGTGAGAAGTGAGTTGGAGATGTAGTAGATAGAATCAGCCAGTAGAAACTCAGTTTAAGAAACTTGGTGCTCATGGGAAGGAGGGACCACCGGCCATCCTGAGGAGGCAGTGTGGGTAAAAGAATTATTTTCGTTGTTTCTCAGCTGTTGAGAAGTGTGGGATTGGCTCCTGTTTGTAGGCTACATGGAAGAAGCCAGAGCAAAAGAGATTTAAGGACCTAACTAGCTAGAAAAGGAATAAATGATTGAGTCTGGCATACTGGGGAGCCATTAGGTGCAGTAATAGACACATATTGTGCTTAGGTTTGGAAGGGCTCTCAGTTGGAAAGGACTTGGAGAACTAGAGCTCGGAGTGAGGATGGGCTGCAGTAGGGTGGAGCAGATTATGGCTGATGGCCTATGTTTTCTTTGACAAAGTTACCTCCAGAGAATAGAGTCTAAGAGAGGTAATACTTGAGGTTAAAGATTTTGGGGGAGTGCAGACTACCTGGCAATGAAGGCCCAGCTGAGATAAGCACAGTCTTCCCTTGGTATTGCAGGGAATTGGTTCTAGGAGCTCCCTGAGATACCCGAATCCATGAATACTCAAGTCCCTTTGTAAAACGGCAAATGTAGTGAATGAGTACGTTTGGCCCTTAGAATCCAGGCAGACTGATGGTACTATAGTGTATTTTGGTAACAGTTGTGAACAGTTTTCAGTTGATTGTGTCAGATTTAGCTACGAAAGCATCCTGAGTTATAGTTAGAATTGTTAGTTAAGCCAAATATAAAGTGTAGAAATCATACTCACTTGAATCATTAAAAAACTGAACTAACAAGATGCAGAAATTGAGTCTGAACCATTTCTCCCACAGATATGGAATCTGGGGGTGTAGAGAAATAAGGAATGTTGTTCACTCACCTAGCTGATAACCAGGTTTTCTGATTCCAGTACTTGGGTAACACAACATGCTTAAAAACAAAATCTGTATTTTAGAAAACTTTAGAACATATAATAGTAGAGAAAATAGTTTATGGAACTCCTGTTATACCAGTGTAAAACAGTTAATAATTTTGGTCAGTCTTATTTCATTTATATTCTTACCCATTTTACCCTTCCCTGGAATATTTTGAAGCAAATCCCAGATATTCTGTTTTGTTTATCAGTATTTAACATGATCATGAACTCCTTATTGCAAAATTCAGGCTTAAATTGAAGAAAGTAGGGAAAATCACTAGGCCATTCAGCTTTGACCTAAATCAAATCCCTTATGATTATACAGTAGAGGTGATGAATAGATTCAAGGGATTAGATCTGTTAGAGTGCTTGAAGAACTATGGAAGTTGCTAACATTGTACAGGAGGCAGTGACCAGAACCATCCCAAAGAAAAAGAAAGGTAAGAAGCAATGTGGTTGTCTGAGGAGGCCTTACAGTTAGCTGAGAAAAGAAGAGAAGCTAAAGGCTAAGGAGAAAGGGATAGACCCATCTGAATGCAGAGTTCCCAGAGAATAGCAAGGTGAGATAAGAAAGCCTTCTTAAGTGAACAATGCAAAGAAATAGAGGAAAACAGTAGAATGGGAAAGACTAGAGATCTCTTCAAGAAAATTGGAGCTACTAAAGGAACATTTCATGCAGAGATGGGCTCAATAAAGGCCGGAAATGACACGAACCTAACAGAAGCAGAAGAGATTAAGAAGAGGTGGCAAGAATACACAGAAGAACTGTACAAAAAGATCTTTATGACCCAGATAACCGCGATGGTGTGCTCAGTCACCTAGAGCCAGACATCCTGGAATGTGAAGTCAAGTGGGCCTTAGGAAGCGTCACTACAAACAGAGCTAGTGGAGGTGATGACATTCCCATTGAGCTTTTTCAAATCCTAAAAGATGATGCTGTGAAAGTGCTGCACTCAATATGCCAGCAAATTTGGGAAACTCAGCAGTGGCCACAGGACTGGAAAAGGTCAGTTTTCATTCCAATCCCAAAGAAAGGAAATGCCAAAGAATGCTCAAACTACCACACAATTGCACCCATCTCACAGGCTAGCAAAGTAATGCTCAAAATTCTCCGAGCCAGGCTTCAACAGTACATGAACCGTGAACTTCCAGATGTTCAAGCTGGGTTTAAAAAAGGCAGAGGAACCAGAGATCAATTCTCCCCTACCAGCTGGGTGTCCTAGAGTTCAACTAATTTCTAATGCCACCTACCTGGAGATAGCCTCAGATTCCATGGGCTTCCCTGGTGGCTCAGAGGGTAAAGAAACTGCCTGCAATGCAGGAGACCTGGGTTTGACCCCTGGGTTGGGAAGATCCTCTGGAGAATGGCTACCCACTCCAGTATGCTTATCTGAAGAATTCTGTGGACAGGGGAGCCTGGTGGGCTACAGTCCATGAAGTTGCAAAGAGTCTGGCACAACTGAGTAACTAACACTTCCACTTCACTTTCACTTCCAGTTTCCACAGGTCATTGATTTAGTACAAGACTGCTCCCCACCCTCATCCCTGCCTGTTTTCTAACCACCTGGCCACAAAACTTGTGTTGGAATACTTTGTCATACAGAACCCAGAAAACATTTTAGTTACTAGATTATTGGTTTCGTATGAAAAGATGTAACTCAGCAACAGCCAAAGGTAAGAGATGCATTGGAAAGGTCTGGGGGAAAGGAGCAGACCTTCCATGGTCTCTCAGAGCACACGGGGCTCCAGCTCCCCATGTGTTCACCAGCCTGGAAGCTCTCCAGGCTTTTTATGAGAACATGATTAAATCATGGACCATTGATGATGGTTCTGGATCTCCAGCCCCTCCACCCTCCCTGGAGTTTGGGGGGTGGGGCTAAAAGTTCCAGCCCTCCAATCATTGGTCTGGCATCCAGCCGTCAACCTTAGGTTACCTGCACCTCATTGATATAACTACAGACACCTTTACTGCTCTCTTCAGGCTTCAGCTGTGTCCAGCTCTTTGCGACACTATGGACTGTAGCTCTCCAGGCTCCTCTGTCCATGGGATTCTCCAGACAAGAACACTAGAGTGGGTTGCGGTGCCCTCCTCCAGGGAATCTTCTGACCCAGGGATCGAACCCCATCTCTTTTGTCTCCTGCACTGGCAAGCAGGTTCTTTACCAGTAGCGCCACCTGGGAAGCCCACTTCATGCTCTCTTTACTTAGTAAATTCCAAGAGTTTTAGGAACGCTGTATACCAGGAACAGTAGGTAAAGACCAACTATATATTTCATATTATAAATCACCATATCATAGTCAGATATATTATTATACTTAAAGAGCCCAGAATAATTATACTCAGTTAAAAATACACTTTTGATATGAAATTTCAAAGTAAAAATACTCAATGTTATACCACAGATTTATAGACCGAAAGGAACCTTCTTGGTCAGTTGTTTGGGGTTGGGATGTGACATAGGAAATTAATAATATTTTTAATAATTTTTTTTCCTTTTTTCAACTAAAAAGAAAAGTAGAGGAATAATCCTCTCTGTTTCAAAATAGGTTGATAATAGCAGGTATTAAGTTTTAACTTCCAAAGATGGTATATAGATTATTATGGAATGAGGAAACTTTATGGAAAGAGGCTTTTTCATATTTTCAGTATTTTAATAGTGAATTTTTTTAAATGAAAATGACTCCAATGCATCTATACATTATAAGAAAGATGTTGAAACACTTTGTGTCTCTGAAATAGCCTTTGATACATTCTGATTTATTATTCCTTGACTGCAAACACACACATACACACACACACGTTTTCTTATTAGATATAGAAGCATTAAATCACAGAGAGTCAAGTGGGACAGCAGTGAACTTGGGTTGTGGCCCTTTTCTTTGTCAGAATAGTGTATGCTTGCTCTTTGCATTCCCTACCTCAGAATCGCAGAGGTAAAGATTCAGTATTCCAAATGTCTTTGCAGTGTTTCCAGAGGATATTCGGGTTGACACTGTTGTCATTTTTCTTTAGTCAGGATAGCAGTAGAGAGACCGAGAGAGAAAGCTGAACAGAGTGTGGAGGAAGGTGGCTGGACAGGCATTGAAATAATTAGGTTGCATAGTACATCTGTGAGTTCCTCTCAAAAATTCAGATGTGCAGGAAGAAAGTAGGTAGCCTGAAAAGGATGGTCATGTTGGCTAAGTGCTGGTCTGTACATGGACAGTACAGATGCATACGTAGATGATAAACAGCCTAGATGCTGGATGGTGCATGACGTGTGGAGCAGAGAGCATGGACTGTGCTATGCTGTACACAGACTGCAGTATCTTCTTGTAAATTTGTTAGCTTGAATCTGGTTCTGTGAGTGTCATGTATATGTATATCTTAGTTTTGGAATAATGTATAATTAGGAATATTTATTGAGACCTTTTTTCTTTTTAAACTTTGCAAAAATAAATTTTTAATAATTAGAAACTGGTGTTTTAAACAAAAACATAAGAAGTAGAATATTTTGGGAATGGTGCTGTGTGACATTAATTTGTGTACTAATTTGTAATAGTGGTTAATTATTCACTTGTTAGTAAGTATATTCTGCTACTGCTAAGTCGCTTCAGTCGTGTCCGACTCTGTGCAACCCCATAGACGGCAGCCCACGAGGCTCTCCTGTCCCTGGGATTCTCCAGGCAAGAGCACTGGAGTGGGTTGCCATTTCCTTCTCCAATGCATGAAAGTGAAAAGTGAAAGTGAAGTCGCTCAGTCATGCCCAACTCTTAGCGACCCCATGGACTGCAGCCTAGCAGGCTCCTCCGTCCATGGGATTTTCCAGGCAAGAGTGCTGGAGTTGGGTGCCATTGCCTTCTCCAAAGTATATTTTACTTACTATTAAAAATTAAATACATTTTAAAGGAGAAGATGAAACATAAACCATGATTCTAAATATTAAGGCTCTCATACTATTTAATAATAAAATGCAAATTCATTCTTGTATGAGAATAAATTCTCATTGCCCAAAATCCTTTGCTATGAGTGACAATTTAAAATGCTTCCACATCTCCACGTACAATTTAAAGTTACTGTTATGGTCTGTGGCTGGTAGCAGCAGTATTTTCAGTATTGTGCTGAATTCTGGAAACATTGTTTTTGATTGGAATAAAAAAGTTGATACTTGGATGTTAAGAGTTCTATAGTAAATGGGCATTTTCTTTTGTTTTCTAAGTTTTATGAATGTAGGGCTCATGCAAAGTAACATTTTTGTGTATCCTTTGAAACTTTGGGAAAGTGGGATAATTGAGTGTTGAGCTAAATTAATCAAATTTTGGAATACAGAGGGAGAAAGTACCTGGACCATAACACTGATTGTGATGAAGTGCAAACAGCATTGTCAGTGAATATGACTCAACAAAAGTTCAAAGTTAATGTTAGTTATTCAGAGTGAAATGAAGTGAAAGTCACTCAGTCCTTGGAATTCTCCAGGCCAGAATACTGGAGTGGGTAGCCTTTCCCTTCTCCAGGGGATAGTTATTCAAACTACCTTTTAAAAGAAGTTCTAAAAAAGATTGATTTATTTATGGTTGTACTCAGGCTTTCTCTAGTTTTGGCAAGCAGGGCCTACTCTGCAGCTGCTGCTAGGGCTTCTGGTTGAGAGCCTCGGCTTTAGGGCACCGGCTCAGTCGTTAGGATGTACAGGCTTGGTTGCTTCTAGGCGTGTGGGATCTTCCTGGACCAGGGATCTAACCCGTGTCTCCTGCATTGGCAGGTGGATTCTTAACCACTGGACCACCATGCAAGCCATACTTTTTTTTTTTTTTTTGGTATTATGGAGTAGAGGGAAGTAAAACTGAATGAAACAAGTTCTCGGCCTTCAAGGGCAATTTAATATAAGAAATAAATACAGCTGTTGGTAACTATAAGGTTGTGATTGTTTAATAAAAGTAAGGGTGGTTTGGGTACACAGGAGGGACAGGCGAACGCTGGCCTTAAAAGACTTGACAGAACTTCACAGTGGAGAGGACATGAATGTTTCCTGCTTTGCACAAGATGTGTAGGTTAGGTATATGTTTAGCAGAAAGAGTTTCGTTTAATTAAGCTGATTTCTTGATGACGGTGTACGTGTGACCCTCCCTCTAGTTTGTTTCAGTGGCCCCGAGTGTCAGCATGGAGGTCTGTTCTATCAGTGTTTCTCGTCTGCTCTGTTGTCCTAGGGGTGCCAGCTAGGGATCTGGGTGGTGGAGCCCTTGTGGGCTTGTCCCTTAATCTCAGTGCTTTGCAAATATGTTTCGTGTGCGCGCGTGCGCGGGGCTGTGTGTGCCATAATGTGAAGGAGGCTGGGAAGCACTGTTTTAGATTACTTACTGTTCCTCTTCTGGTAAAAAGTTCTTTGGTGTATAGTTTTGTTTTTGTAAAAACAGCTAGAATAGTCACAATAAGAACACATTCTGGATAAATGGTATTAGGTACCAGTGCAGACAGAATCTTCTAGTAAACCAGATATTAGTTCCATGCAGTGATTAGGGCGCCTTACCAGGTTTTTAATTCTCAGCTTTGTATTTATGAACATGATGGCATTAAGTAAAGATTTGATGTTTGTGGTCACGGCCACACTTTAAATAAATGTGACCAAAACACAGTATCCCTCCATATGCTTTTCTTCTGGTAAACATAGTAGGTATTGGACCTATTGCAGAGAAAACTATACTCCTTTCAGCAGGACAGGTACTTCGGAGGAAGGGAAGTTGGGCAGATTTGCTTAGGGTAGGGACAGCCTTGAGAGGAAGTCCTGAGCCCCCTTCCAGTAAGAGGCAGAAAAGGGAGAAGAAAGCAGAAAGGAAAATTCTGAATTTACAACCTGGAAGAAAGCAGGCATCTGGAGACCCAGTCCTAGATGTTACGCCCTAGTTGTGACTGCCTGGAGCTGTTGAATTCTAGGTAGAACTGTTCTGATTTTGGGGGCTAGTGTGACTTGAAATACACACCCCCCATATTAAAGAAGAGAAATCGGGGTCCCAACTTTCTTATCAGTGAAAGGGACTAAGATATGGTAGCAAAGGGATAGTTTTGGTGCTGCAGACCAGAGTACAGTTACTTGTTGCTTGTTTGTTTTGTGTTAGTGAAGTAGAAGATACCTGGTGTCTGGAGGGTAGTTTAGGGATCTTGAGAAAGATTCGCCCCCTTCCCACTCTTATTCAGTTCCTCTGCCTGGTAAACTTCAATAATGTGTCTTTGGCTATATAACAGTATTGGCTAGCTATTTAAAGAATAAGAAAAGATTAAAGAACAGACCATACCAGCACTCTTTTAAGCTGGAGTATTGTCTTTCGGTGGGATAAAATATGTATCAGAATTTACGGTTTCTCTGCAGCTAGGGAGCCAGCCTACATTCAGCCGGGAAGTTGTTCTTTTCCAGCATACATGTAAGGAGCTGTTAATGGCCTTTCACCATGAAGATAATCTTATGTGCTGGTATTTAAATTCTAAGTAGTTTGTTTTTAATTACTACTATAGAAAGATGAAATAGTTCCAATTTTGAGCACTCCCTCTAGACAGGAAAGAAACAGGGAAGCCCTTTTATTCCAAAATTGAAATGAGGAAATAAATCTATTACTGGCAATGTTCAGATACCAAAAATAATCTTAAATCTCCTAAGAAATTCAGTAATAGAGGTATTAGAGAAAGACTGTAAAATAAATATTTTTAAATGAATGAATCATATAAGGAAGAATCAGAAGCATTAGGGAAAAAACCCAAGATACTACCAGAGTAGATCAGGCATACTTGAAAAGGACTTAATGTAGCTAGAAATGAAAGAGGAAAAAAAAAGTCAGTGACATTAGGTACTCAGTGGACAGAAGTGACAGGATTTAAAATTGGAAATGCTTATTACAACCTATAGAAAATGGAAGGAGGACATAGGTGACTGCTTACTTAGTGATGCAGACTGTGCCAGGTTCTTCTGTTAATGTTTATCTCTAATTCTCAGAACCACTTTTTCAAGTAGTTTTAATATTCCACTTTTAAAAGAATACTGTCGTTTACAGATAAGGTAAAAACAGTAAATGAAGCAAGATCAGTGAGGAAGATGATGAACTCTGTTCTGAATATGCTAAGGAATTTGTGGGGTGTTTGCTGAAGTGATCCAGAAGACGCTCAGCTCAGGAGATCTGGAATTAAAGTTTTAAGCTGCTTCATTTCCCAGGGTTGTTGGACTTGCAGAATATACCAAAATCTGTTTATTTCTTAACATAGTTGTTTATTTAAAGGATGCTGGCTAAAGGGAACTATAGTTGAAGGGATGACTCAAGTCTGACATCGAAATTTACTGTGTTGGCCACCTTTCCTTCTCTGAAAAAAAGCCTTTCAGATATTGCTTCCCTTGCCCCATCACACATTTTATTCATTTCTCATGGGTAGCAGCTTAAACAAATTTTAGTTGTGCATATAAACTGTCAGCTGATGAGAATAGTTTTTAATGTTATTTTAAACTAATCTGAAGTTTTCTTGGGGGATTATGCTTGAAATGAGGTCTTCACATATGATTAGTAGTACTGTTTTAACAGTTGATCAATCAGAGTACTAGTTCATTAATTAAGACTGTGTGGTACTGGTATAAGGAAAAACATACAGGTCAATGGAATGTAATTTAGAATCCAGCAGTAAACTTACATTTACAGTAGATTGGTTTTCAACAAGGGTGCGAGTGCCGTTCAACAGGGGGAAAATGGTCTTTTCAATAAAAAATATTGGGACAGCTGAGCTAGATATCCTCAAATCAAGGAATGAAGTTAGGCCTCTGCCTCACACTCTTAACTTAGGTGGATCAAAAACCTTTATGTAAGAACTGCTGCTGCTAAGTCTCTTCAGTCATGTCTGACTCTGTGTGACCCCATAGATGGCAGCCCACCAGGCTCCGCTGTCCCTGGGATTCTCCAGTCAAGAACACTGGAGTGGGTTGCCATTTCCTTCTCCAGTGCACGAAAGTGAAAAGTGAAAGTGAAGTCGCTCAGTCGTGTCCAACTCTTAGCGACCCCATGGACTGCAGCCTACCAGGTTCCTCTGTCTATGGAATTTTCCAGGCAAGAATACTGGAGTGGGTTGCCATTGCCTTCTCCTATGTAAAAACTAACATATTAAAAAAACTTCAGGAGAAAAAGGTAGGTGTAAATCTTTATGACCTTAGATTGGGCATTAGTTTCTTGATGACAACATCGAAAGAACAAGCAACCACATAAAAAATAAATAAACTGAACTTCATTAAAATTAAATATTTATGCTTCAAGGGAGATCATCAAGAATGAAAAGAAGCCCACAGAAGGATAGAAAGTATTTGCAAATCCTCTCTGAGGATCTTCTTTGAGGATTTATAAGGGACTTATATCGAGAATATCTAAAGCACTCTTAAAACTCAGTAATAAAAGACCAGCCCAATTCAAAAGTAGACAATAGACTTGAATGGAGATATCTTTAAAGGAAGTGTGGCCGGTAAGCAAAAAGATGCTAAACATCATTGGTCACAGTGAGATGCCACTTCATGAAACCCACTAGGATGGCTGAAATAATAAAAGCAGATTATAACAAATGTAGTTGAGAATGGTGAAATGGAAACCCTCATCACTGTTGGGATTGCAAATTGGGCTTGCCTGGTGGCTCAGATGGTAAAGAATCTGCCTGTAATGCAGGAGATGAGGGTTCCAACCTTGTTTAAGGAAGATCCTTTGGTGAAGGGAATGGCTACATACTCCAGTATTCTTGCTTGGAAAAGTCCGTGGACAGAGGAGCCTGGCAGGCTTTTACAGTTCATGCGGTCACAAAGAGTTGGACACGACTGAGTGACTAACACTGTCTCTTATACCTGCTGTAGAAAACAGTTTGGCAGCCTCTAAAGGGTGAACATTGAGTTACAGTATGATCCGGCCATTCCGTTCCTAGTTTTATATTTCAAAGAAATAAAAACATGTTTCTCCACAAAACTTACTTGTAATAGTAAAAAAGTAGTGAAAGTCGCTCAGTTGTGTCCAACTCGTTGCAATGCCATGGACTGTATAGTCCTGAATAGTCCTGAATTCTCCAGGCCAGACTACTGGAGGGGGTAGAAATAATCCAAGTGTCTTACCAGCTGATGAGTGGATAAATAAAATGTGGAATACATCCTTACAGTGGAATGTTATTCAGCAACAAAAGGAAAGAAGTACTGATAAAAGGAAACAACATAAATAAACCTTGAAAACATGCTAACTAGAGAAACCACCCACCAAAAAAAAGGCATATACTGTATAATTCCATTTATATGACCATTTATATTCCAGAAGAGACAAATCTTTAGAGGCAAGAATAGGTTAATGTTGAAAAGGACTGAGGTGAGAGTTAGGTAGAATCAGGAGGTGACTGCTAAAGGAAATAAGGTTTCCTTTTATAGTGAGGAAAATACTCTAGGGACTTCCCTGGTGGCCCATTAGTTAAAACTCTGTGCTTCCACTACAGAGGGCATGGGTTCGATCCCTGATCAGGTAACTAAGGTCCTGCAGGCCACACGGTGTGGCCAAAATTTTTTTTTTTAAGAAAATGCTCTGCATTTGATTTTGGTGATGGTTGCACAACTCTGATTGTACTAAAAACTGTTGAATTTGTACACTTTAAATGGCTCAGTTATGGGCGTGTGAATGATATCTCAATGTTGTTGTAACAACCACCACCAGAGGAACAATGGTTCCACTCTGGAACCTAGACTGTATGCAGGCAGGCAGAACAATATACTGTACTGTTTTAACCACCGGACAAAAACGTTTTCCTATAAAGATTAACCGGATGTTTCCTAATACAAATGTTTATAACCTTGCTGAAAAGTTACACACCATACGTGTTTTAGAATTCATCAATAAGCAAACCCAGATGATTCAGAGTTAATAATATAAAGTCGGTAATTGAAGCCATGGAAATATAGTATTCTAGAAGGGGTTTGTGGAGGAAGTAGATGAGTGGCCTGCAAGGTTGTAGACAGAGCCTACAGGGAGAGCACCATAGTGGGACGGGGAAGGAGGCCACGGAGGAGGACGGCATGGGGGTCAAGGGAGTGAGAGTGCACGGGTGACAGTGTGTCCCTGCAGAGGCGCCACAGACGGATGTGTCATGAATAGAAGATTGCTGATGATGTTTGCAAAAGCTGTGTTAGTGAAGTTTTTTGAAAGCTGGCTAAGTGAATGGAGTGAAGAAGTGGAAAATGCTGTAGACTGTTCCGTCAAGAATTTTGGCTAAAGGAAGACAGTTGTCAAAAGAAAATGTAGATTGAAGAAGGGCTTTTTTTTTTTTTCAAATAAGATGAGAGAGACTTGAGCAAATTCATGATGATGAGAAATAGAGCTTGGGAAAATGGACAAGGGGGTAACTGATGAAGAAAGGCCCAGTGGTTGTGATAGGATGAAAGGAAAGAAAAATGTTTGAGGATGCAGTTGATTGGGGATGGAATTGAGATTTGGAGGTGCAGTGCATGATAGGAAGTTGAGAGAATTGCTACCATCTCATGGTTCCTGTTTTCTTAATAAATAGAGAGCCTGGTTTTCTTCAGAGAGGAAGGAGAATATGGAAAAGGGGTCTTGTGGATAGTAGCTTTTTTGTGCAAAACCTACCTAAGGAAGGCGGGAAAACTATCCAAACAGCAAGCATTGAGAGTTTAACTGAGATTAGAGACCTGGAATTGGTAATACCCATATTGGAGGCTGAGGTTTGTTTTTGTTTTGTTTTTTTTTTCTCTTGCAGCGCTTGCTAGCCTGGCTTTTGGAGTAAGACTTAAAGTGAGTCAAAGTTAGCTTTTTATCAGGGCAACAGGATAGAAATACACGGGGCAGAAGTGTTGAAGTATGAGGACTATGTAAGAAGGAAGCAAAACAGGAAGGGTTTAATAAAGTGGGAGAAAATCAAGGGCTGAGGGTCTAAAGTAATCTTTGTGGATCTAGGTCAGTCTGTCCAGTGACTAATGAACGGGAAGTTGTCTGTTGCCTTAATTGGATCTCTGGAGTATTTTGCTGCTAGGATCAGAGATTCTTCAAATTAGAGGTCAGTGTACATGTGTTTAAGGGAAAGTCTACCCATTTCATATTAAAATGTTGAATATTCCAGAGTTTATGAATGAAGTGTAAAACATCCCAAATTTATCCTAATTGGACTGGCAGATCTGTGGTTGGTTCTTGATGAAAGGGTTGCTGGAAACTTAGAAAAAAGAACAACTGGTGAACAGGATGTTAGAAGGGTTATTGAAGATACCAGGGATGTGGTCAGGACTTGGTTTGGAGAGGAAAACTAAACCAGCTTCTCGTCTTTGCTGATTGTAAGGGCACTGGTGACAGAAATGAAAATGGGCAGAGTGATGTGCTAAGTGAGGTAGGTTCTTCTCCGCAGCTCCGCGGAAGCAGTGGTCTTGAAGCGTATGGAGGTGGATGAGACATTGACTCTGATACATGTGGAACATGGGGACATCGTTAATAATGGCGATGGTAGCTAATGTTCTTGCGGGCTCTCTGTGCCAGGCACTGTCCCCATTATGCAAATTTTAACATGAACTTGACTCATTTCTTGATGTAATCCTATGAGGCATTGTTATCAGCATTTTATAGATAAAGAAGCTAAGATGGAAAGGCCAGTAACATTTCGAAAATATCATCCGGTTTGCATGGGGGAGCCTGAATTTAAACCTAGACCACTGACTCCAGAGCAGATATTTCTAACCACTGTGCTGTGCCATTCTAGGATGGTGCTCTAATGTGATTTGTGTAATATGTCTTCAGTGTGTGTTGAATAATTTACATGAAACCTTAGAGGAAAATTGTTTGGTATGATATGGATACTTTCTAATTTAGTAATAATTTTGTTGGTTATTTTATGAGAGAATTAACCAAGAGCAGTGGTTAAGAGTGTGGTTCCAGCAGCACCAGTATCAGTATCATCTGGGATCTTGTTGGAAACAAATTCTTAACCCTTACCCCAGCCCTGCTGCTTGAGGAATCTGGGAGCAGAGCCCAGCAGCCTGTTGGTTTTTTCTTTTTCCTGCCTCACAGAGTCTTCATTGTGGCGCCCGGGTGCTGTGAGTGGGGGCTGCTGTCTGGTTGCGGCGTGCAGGTTTCTGATTGCGGTGGCCTCTCTGTTGCAGAGCACGTGCCCTGGGGCGTGAGGGCTCAGTAGTTGCGGTGCAGGGGCTTAGTTACCCCAAGGCATGTGGAATCTTCCCAGACCAGGATGGAACCCCGTCTCCTGCATAGGCAGGCAGACTCCCAATCACTGGGCCACCAGGGAAGTCCCAGTTTGTGTTCTAACAAAGCTAGTTTATTTTACTGCAGGCTGAAAATTGGAGAGCTACTAACCCAGAGCAGGGTATCATATCAGAAGATAAATTAGAATTTGAATTAGCCTTAAATGATACTGAGATTGTCAGTGTTTTCTGGATCACATTCTGAGGATTGAAATCTGATGTGGATTCATTAGCATTAGATAGTCCCTTGTGGCTCAGATGGTAAAGCATCTGCCTACAATATGGGAGGCCTGGGTTCAATCCCTGGGTCAGGAAGATCCGCTGGAGAAGGAAATGGCAACCCACTCCAGTACTCTTGCCTGAAAAATCCCATGGACAGGGGAGCCTGGTAGGCTACAGTCCACCGGGTTGCAGAGAGTCTGACATGACTGAGCGACTTTACTGTCACTTTTCACTTTCATACTCTGTGACTGCAGTTTGATATGTTGATTCTACTGGTCACAAGTGAAATGGGAAGCAAAATGTCAGTAGATCACAGCTGTGGACAGCTCACAATGCTTGGTTGTATATCAGTAGTGCTATTTTCTTTCCTTTAAACATTAAAAAAATTGTGTAACATTTGATATATAAAAATAGATAATGTAGACATGTTTTGAAGAAATAATAAAACAAATATCTGTGAATCCAATACTAAGTTTAAGAACTAGAAACAGAAGCTGTCTCTCTGATCACATCCCTAGCTTTCTATCAGAAGTAAATCCGCAGTCCAAGTAGTGACATTCTTGTCTAATTCTTCTGCCACTGTATCGCCCTTGACTGGGCTGAGGGACTTGTACCCTAGACTGTGGGCCTCTATGTTGTAATGAAAGTGCATGTGTGACACCAGAGCCAGAGGATGTATTTCATTCCATATATATACACACATACACACACATATATATAAAAAGTAATCCACTGTCATAAATGTGTGTAAATCATTACTTTGCTTTTCCTGATTATTGTACATGTCTGTATCCTGAAATAACATAGTATTTACTTTTGCTTGCTTTTTTTATAATATGAAATATTCGTACTGTATAATGTGGAAAATAAAAAGTTTTCAGTTGTTTTGTTCATGTAGTGTTAACAGCTCTAGATTCATTTGTGTGGCTGTAGTTCATTCATCCTCATTGCTGAGTAATGATTGCCTCACGATTCACTTATTTTCCTTTTAATGAACATTCGCGTTGCTTTCAGTATTTTTGTTTCTTTCTATTATAAACCAGTCATGCCAGAAACCACTTACATTTGTCTCATGATGAGTATATGCAAGAGCTTCTGTAGGATTTATACCTTGAAATAGAATTGTTGTGTACTTGAGTATTTTCATCTTTACCATATTTTAAAAATGCCGAATTTTCTCCCCCAAATGATTGTACCAACTCACCAGCTGCTCTACATCTTCATGAACACTTGGTGATATAATACCAAGTTTTGGCAGTCTAAAGTGCAGAAAGGTATCTCACTATACTCTCAGTTTGTGTCTTCCTACGTGATGAGCTTGACCATCGTTTCGTGTTGACTGTTGTTCTGTCGTCTATGAAATGCCTTGTCTTTCTCCTGTTTTGTCTATTGTCTTTTGTATGAGTACTTTGTATATTCTGGATATTTGTTGTTTAGTATTCATGCTTCAGGTTTCTTTCCAGTTTGGCTTCTCTTTTCACTTTCTGTGTGACACCTTTCAAAGACCAGAAATACTAAATTTTAATGGAGTTATTCTTTTGATTTTAACATTTTTGTGTTCTACTTAAACTTTTCTCCACCCAGGGACTGTAAAGATATTTTTCTTTAAAAACTTAAAGTGTTGATTTTATAGATTTTCAAACCATCTGAAATTGATTTTTCTGTATGGTGATATAGTAGGTATCCAGTTTAGTTTTTTTTCCCCACATGGATAATTATTTGGCTCAGGACCATTTATTAAATGGCCTGTCTTTTTTACTAGTAGTCTGCAATACCATCTCTATCATATCAAGTCTCCATGTATGTTTGAGTTTATTTGAGGGACTCTTCTTTTGGTGAAGAAGTGAAAGTGAAGAGGAACTAAAAAGCCTCTTGATGAAAGTGAAAGTGGAGAGTGAAAAAATGGGCTTAAAGCTCAACATTCAGAAAACAAAGATCATGGCATCTGGTCCCATCATTTCATGGGAAATAGATGGGGAAACAGTGGAAACGGTGTCAGACTTTATCTTGGGGGGCTCCAAAATCATTGCAGATGCTGATTGCAGCCATGAAATTAAAAGCCGCTTACTCCTTGGAAGGAAAGTTATGACCAACCTAGACAGTATATTAAAAAGCAGAGACGTTACTTTGCCGACCACTGTCCGTCTAGTCAAGGCTATGGTTTTTCCAGTGATCATGTATGGATGTGAGAGTTGGACTGTGAAGAAAGCTGAGCGCTGAAGAATTTATGCTTTTGAACTGTGGTGTTGGAGAAGACTCCTGAGAGTCCCTTGGACTGCAAGGAGATCCAGCAGTCCATCCTAAAGGAGATCAGTCCTGGGTGTTCATTGGAAGGAATGATGCTGAAGCTGAAACTCCAGTACTTTGGCCGCCTCATGTGAAGAATTGACTCATTGGAAAAGACTCTGATGCTGGGAGGGACTGGGCGCGGGAGGAGAAGGGGACGACGGAGGATGAGATGGATGGCATGGATGACATCACTGACTCAATGGACGTGAGTCTGAGTGAACTCCAGGAGTTGGTGATGGACAGGGAGGCTTGGTGTGCTGCAATTCATGGGGTCGCAAAGAGTCGGACACAACTGAGCGACTGAACTGAAGTGAACTTCTTTTGGTGAATTTATTTTCTGCTTTAATCTGTATATACTTTTATATCTTGAAAAGTTTAAAAATTTTAAAATTACAGCTGCTGCTGCTACTGCTGCTAAGTCACTTCAGTCGTGTCTGACTCTGTGTGACCCCATAGACGGCAGCCCATCAGGCTCCCCTGTCCCTGGGATTCTCCAGGCAAGAACACTGGAGTGGGTTGCCATTTCCTTCTCCCATGCATGAAAGTGAAAAGTGAAAGTGAAGTTGCTCAGTCGTGTCTGACTCTTCGTGACCCCATGGACTGCAGCCCACCAGGCTCCTCCGCCCATGGGATTTTCCAGGCAAGAGTACTGGAGTGGGTGCCATTGTAGAAGTAACTTCATTTAAATATCCAGTGTTCAGACTTCCCAGCTGTGTTTTATCTGTAGCATACGTGCACACATTCTAATGTATGTAGTGTTGTTGTTCAGTTGCCAAGTCGTGTCTGACTCTTTGTTAGCTCATGGACTGCGGCTCTCCAGGCTTCCCTGTTCTTCACTGTCTCCCTGAGTTTGCTCAAACTCATGTCCATTGAGTCAGTAATGCCATCCAACCCTCTCATCCTCTGTTACCTGCTTCTGCTCCTATCCTCAGTCTTTCCCAGCATCAACATCTTTTCCAGCGGGTTGGCTCTTTGCATCAGGTGGTCAAAGTATTGGAGCTTCAGCTTCAGCATCAGTCCTTCCAATGAATATTCGAGGTTGGTTTCCTTTAAGATTGACTGTTTTGATCTACTTACTGTCCACGGGACTGTCAAGAGTCTTCTTCAGCACCACAGTTTGAAAGTATCAGTTTTTCAGCACTCAGCCTTCTTTATGGTCCAACTCTCTCACATCTGTGCATGACTACATTATAGTTTGTTTGGGTCAGTATTCATATGAGTTCTGTGTTCTGTGATTGGTTGACATGTCTCTTAGATCTCCAGTCTGTAGGTTCCTGCTCCATTTCTCAAGCCACCACCACCCACCCGCCTTTGCCTTGTTGCTTGTTGTTTGAGAAATGGAGTTGTTTATCCTGAATTTTGCTCGTTGCAACTTCTTGATGTCTAGTATATCCTTCTGTTCTTTTCATTTCCTGTAAATTGGTTGTCACATGTAAAGGCTTGGTATGTTTTGTTTATTAATAAATCTATTTGCAAAGATTGATTTGTATGTGGTATTATATACTGCAAAAGAAAGATCTTGAGATACAGTTTACATACATTTTCACATCTACTCAGTGGGTTTTAGCATATTCATACTAAAAGTAAAAGTTGTACAGCCATCTCCATACCCAGTTTCAGAATATTTTCATTACCACAAAAAGAAATAATTCTCCATTCTCCATCCGCTTCAACTAATCCGTTTTCCACCTCCATAGATTTTCCTGTTCAGGACATTTACATAAATGGAATCATATAGTATGTGGTCTTTTGTGACTGACTTCATTTCATTCAGCATAATGTTTTCAAGGGTCATTCATGTTTTTAGTATATGTTAATAATTCATTCCTTTTTATTGCTGAATGATTTTCCGCTGTATGGGTATACCACATTATACGTATCCATTTGGTGGGGCATTTAAGTTACTCCCACATTTTGGCTATTGTGGACTGAGTTGCTGTGAACATTCTGGTACAAGTTCCTGTGCAGGCATATGTTTTCATATCTCTTGGGTATATACTGGGAGTGTAGTTGCTAAATCATGTGGTGATTCAACGTTTAAATTTTTGAGGAACTCCCAGACTGTTTTTCAGATTATTGTGCAATCCCACCAGCAGAATGTGAGAGTTCTGATTTCTCCACATTCTCACCAGTACTTATCTGTCATCTTTATTTTATCCATTTTAATGAGTATTTTGTGATTGTTTTCTATTTCTCTGATAGCTAATTATGTCGAACATCTTTTCCTGTGCTTATTGGCCATTTGTTTATCTTCTTTGGAGAACTGTTTATTCAGATCCTTTGCTTACTTTAAAATTGTGTTGTTTTATTATTGAATTGTATGGGTCCATTCTGGGCTTCCATCATAGCTCAGTCGGTAAAGAATCTGCCTGCAGTACAGGAAACCCGGGTTCAATCCCTGGGTTGGGAAGATCCCCTGGAGAAGGAAATGGCTACCCACTCCAGTGTCCTTGCCTGGAAAATCATGGACAGAGGAGCCTGGAGGGCTGCAGTCCGTAGGGTCCCAAAGAGTTGGGCACGACTGAGCGACTAACACCACTTATTCTAGATAATGTCCCTTATCAGATATATAATTTGCAAATCTTCTCTCTCATTCCGCAGATTGGCTTTTCACTTTCTTGGATAATACATAACTTTTATTGTTGTTGTTCTTTAGTTACTAAGTCATGTCCAATCCCATGGACTGCAGCCCGCCAGGCTCCTCTGTCCCTGGGATTTCCCAGGCAAGAACACTGGAGTGAGTCGCCATTTCCTCCTCCAGGGCATCTTGCTGACCCAGGGATTAAACTGCATCTCCTGCACTGGCAGCTGGGTTCTTTACTACTGAGCCACCAGGTGGTGGTGGTGGTGGTGGTGGTGGTTTATTTGCTTAGTCGTGTCGGACTCTTGCAACCCTGTGGACCACAGCACGCCAGGCTCCTCTGTCCATGGAATTTTCCAGGCAAGAATACTGGAGTGAGTGACCATTTCCTTCTTCACCGGATGTTCCCAACCCAGGAATCAAACCCGGGTCTCTTGCACTGCAGGCAGATTCTTTACCGACTGAGCTACCTTTTTCCTACAGGGAAGCTCATAATTTTTATTAGGTGATGCATAGTGAGGGGCAGGAAAGCCTGGTGTGCCGCATTCCATGGGGTCGCAAAGAGTTGAACCCGAGTTAGCAACTGAACAGCAAACTACAGTGCTGGATTATTTCATTTCCTGATATTAGCAACCGTTGATGATCACTGCCTAGGTCCATTAATTTGTTAATTGTAAAGTGGTGTATTTGAATTCTACAATTCCTTCTTTGTAAGAATTCTGAGATTGAAGTTAATGTTCCTTCAGCTCATTGAAGATACCAATTTTACCGCTCTGGGGCTTCCATTGCTTTTCAGAAGTCAGCTTTGTCATGAATACCTTGAAACATGGATGACTCAGTTGGTGGCAAATTTAGTTATTATTGTCCCAGAGCTATTTTTTTCTAGTTTTATCACTACTTGACAGGTCAATTTTATATCCTTATGTAGTCCTCTACCTCCTCCCCAAATAAAACTTATACATATTTTTCAATTACTGTTTTTAGAAGGAGCAAGTATATAAATACCTGTATTGCAGAGGATTTTAAAAACAGGTTTATGTTAGTATAAAGTTTGATTTGTAGTCAATTGTTCAGTTGTGCAGCCATCACAAAAATCTAGTTTTAGTCTACTTCCATTAACCCCCAAATTCCCTTCCTGTCCTTTTCTGAAATTACTTACTTTTATTTTAGAGATTCGTAACCTGGAGTTAATAGAGGCTTTCTGATGGCTCTAAAGCCACATGAAATTATATGTAAACCATATGTCATACAGGGCCTGTGTTTTTAAAAAGGCAAAATTTTAGTAAAGTATTAATTATATGAGTACATTTTAGAGTTGGTTGGGGATGTACAAGTGACTGGGTTGAAGGTTACAGTATGACCGTGCCACTAACTGGATGCACGTTTAGCTTCATGATTTTTTTTTTTTTTGATTACTTTTCTTGAAGTTTCATTTTGTCATACGCATATATAATTCATTTTCATACATTCTGAAGTCATATGTAGCCTAATTTCCTTGAGCTCGCTACCTTATTTCTTCCCTGTTTCCATATATTTATGTGTGAAATAGTCCTAGGTGATTCTTTACTTATACTCTTTGATATTTTATAGAAGGTTTGTATTTTTGTTATGGTAGCTAGTTAGCTTTATTTGGTTCCTTCTCTTTTAGTTATTATCTGTTGATTCCCTGTTATGTACAGTTTGGAAATTGATTATGACTTCTTCCCCTCCTCCTCAGCATCTGATGTAAAATATATCTTTTTATTTTTTACTTTTTTTGTGTGTGTGTCTATTGATTTTTTTTTTTTTTTTTTTGGTAGTTTGTGGCTGCACAGCATAGCTTATGCGATCTTAGTTCTGGACCAAGAGTCTAACTCAGGCCCTCAACAGTGTAAGCGTGGAGTCCTAACCACTGGACCACCAGGGAATTTCCTTTAAAGGTTTAAAAACAATTGACCTTTATTTTGAGATAATTATAACATCATATGCAAATGTAGAACATAATACAAAGAGACCACGTATTCAGTTTCCTCCAATGGTAACATACTGTAAAATATTGATATATATACAGTCAAGAGCTTCTCCATCTTCAGCTGCAAAGATTATAATCAACCTGATGTCGGTATTGACCATCTGGTGATGTCCATATGTAGAGCCTTAGATGGAGAAGCTCTATACAGTCAGCAAAGACAAAACTGGGAGCCGACTGTGACTCAGATCATGATCTCCCTATTGCCAAATTCAGACTTAAATTGAGGAAAGTAGGGAACACCACTAGGCCATACAGGTATGACCTAAAGGAAATCCCTTAGAGTTATACAGTGGAAGTGACAAATAGATTCAAGGGATTAGATCTGATAGGCGCCCGAAGAACTATGGACGGAGGTTCGTAACATGGTACAAGAGGCTGTGATCAAAACCATCTCCAAGAAGAAGAAATGCAAAAAGGCAAAATTGTTGTCTGAGGAGCCCTTACAAATAGCTGAGAAAAGAAGAGAAATGAAAGGCAAAGAAGAAAAGGAAAGATAGCCATCTGAATGCAGAATTCCAAAGAATAGCAAGGAGAGATAAGAAAACCTTCTTTAGTGATCCATGCAAAGAAAGAGGAAAACAATAGAATGGGAAAGACCAGAGATCTCTTCAAGACAATTAGGGGTACCAAGGGAGCATTTCATGCAAAGATGGGCACAATAAAGGACAGAAACGGTATGGACCTAACAGATGGAGAAGACAGCAAGAAGAGGTGGCAAGAATACACAGAAGAACTATACAAAAAAGATCTTCATGACCCAGATAACCACAGTGGTGTGATCACTCACCTAGAGCCAGACATCCTGGAGTGTGAAGTCAAGTGGGCCTTAGAAAGCATCCCTACGAATAAAGCTAGTGGATGTGATGGAATTCCAGTGGAGCTATTTCAAATCCTAAAAGATGATGCTGCAAAAGTTCTGCACTCAACCTGCCAGCAAATTTGGAAAACTCAGTAGTGGCCCACAGGATTGGAAAAGGTCAGTTTTCATTCCAGTGCCAAAAAATGTTAAACTACCACTTAATTGCACTCATTTCACATGCTAGCAAAGTAATGCTCAAAGTTCTCCAAGCCAGGCTTCAACAGAATGTGAATCCTGGAGATTCATCCAGGCTGTTGCTTGTATCAATAGTTCATTCATTTTTAAAAAATGTTTTTATTTTGGCCACACCACATGGCGTGCAGGATCTTAGTTCCCTAACTAGGGATCAAACCCAAACCCCCTGCAGTGGTAGTGTGGAGTTTCAACCGCTGGGCTGCCAGAAAAGTCCCTCATTTCTTTTTTTTTGCTGGGTAGCATTTTGTGGTATGGATGTACCAAAATTTTGTTTAAACTACAAAGGATGTCTGGGTTCCAGGTTTGGGCTGTCATGAATGAATAAAACTGCTACCAACATTTGTGTACATTTATGAAATGTAAGTTTTCATTTCTTTGGGATGAATGTTTAGTAGTTGCTAAGTCCAGTGTATTTGCATGTTTAGTTAAAAAAAAGAAGATTTTCCTGATACTGCTTTACATTCCGCCAGCAGTGCATGAGTTTCTCCACATCTTCCTCAGCGTTTGGTATTGTCTCAGTTATTTAATTTAGCTGTTCTGGTAGGTGTGTAGTAATATCTCGTTTGGTTTTAATTTGCATTTCCCTAATGGTTAATAATCATCTTTTCATGTATTTATTTGCCATCTTTATATCCTCTTTGATGTAATAGCTCTTCATTTCTTTTGCCTATTTTCTAATTTAATTGTTCTAATATTATAAGAGTTCTCTATAATAGTGTCATTGACAATATTTCATTTTCATCCTTTCCACATGGAAGCTTTCTAAGAGTAAAATTTTAAATTTTGATGAAGTTTCATTTATTGGTTTATCCTTTTATGGATCATGCTTTTAGGGAAAAGTCTGAATTCTTTGCCTAGTTCCAGATCCTAGTTTTAAATTTCAACATGATCAATTTGTATTATATTTTGTGTATGAGGTATGAGTCTTCAAGTTGAGGTTCATATACTTGTCTGTTAACATCTACCTGAATGCCATCATTTGTTGAAGAGTCTAGCTTTCCTCTGTTGAATTATTTTCGTGCCTCTGTCAGAAGGCGATTCAGCACGTTTGTGCAGGTCTGTGTGGGTTCCCTCTTCTGTTCCTTTGATCAGTGTATATATCTTTCCACCTGTATCACGCAGTGTTTATTACTGTAGCTATATAATAAGTCTGGAAGTTAGATAGACTAATTCCTCCCACCTTTTTTCCCACAAAATTGTTAGCTATTCTAATTACTTTGGCTTTCTACGTAAGCTTAGAACAGTATTATCGGTATTTGAAAGGAATTGTGCTAAATCTGTATATCATTATGAGAAGAATTGACATCAACTTGAGTCTACCAGTCCATTAACACAGTATGTCTTTACATTTTTTAGATTCTTAAATTCCTTCATCAGTGTTGTTTCATTTTAACATATGTATCCTGTACAGGTATTGTTAGGATCATACCTAAGGTGTTTTTTTGGAGAAATTATTAATGATATTCTTTGTATTTCTCATTTTGATGCCTATGTGTGCGTTGTTAGTTTATTGCTGGAGGAATGAGGCTCCCTGACTTCAGACTCTACTACAAAGCTGAAGTAGTCAAAGCAGTCTGATACTGGCACAAAAACAGAAATATAAATCAGTAGAATGGGATAGAAAGTCCAGAAGTAAACCCAGACACCTGTGGTCAGTTAATCTAAGACAAAGGAGACAGGAATATACAATGGAGAAAAGACAGTCTCTTCAGTAAGTGGTGCTGGAAAAACTGGACAGCTGCATGTGAAAGAATGAAATTGGAACACTCTCTGTGGTAGTTTTGATGCCCATGTGTTTGTTGCAAGTGTATAGACATACAAACTGACTTGTGTGTTTTTATCTTGTATTCTGTGACCTTGCTGAGCTCATTTGTTAGATCTACCCTACATATAGATGTCCAGAGGCATTTTCTTATCTGTTTTTGAAATCCACTAGTCTTTCTAATATATCTTGGTATTGGTTTTTCTGGATTGATTTCCCAGTACTTTGTGTGCTTTTTCAGTAATTTCAGGTCTTTTAGTTTTGGGACTTTTCTTTTTTAATTATTGTCTTTATTGTTATTTCTAATAATTTTCACCTTCATTTCTTTTTTATTAAAATTTTATTTCTTTGCACATTCTGTAACTCTTAAGCATTATCTGTTGTGTTGGGTGATTGTTCTTGGCTAGGTTTTCTTTCTGAAATTTCCAAAATTTTCAAATTCTTTCATTTCTATTACCTCATTTTTGAATTTTTCTGAATAATAATGTTCTTTCACGTTTTCTGTCGTTCTCTAGGATGTAATTTTTACCTGTTGTATTTTAATGGATCATTCTGTTCCTTATGTCTTATAACATAGAATTTGACCCCAGTCCTTTTATGTTGTTCATTTTATGATATGTTTTCCTGAGCTTTTCAGAGTGAGGGATGGGTCAGGATAGCTTTTCTAGCCATACTACTATAGACCCCCTTCTTCTTTT
Source organism: Ovis aries (assembly GCF_016772045.2). Taxonomy (NCBI): domain Eukaryota; kingdom Metazoa; phylum Chordata; class Mammalia; order Artiodactyla; family Bovidae; genus Ovis; species Ovis aries. The sequence continues at coordinate 19,628,518 of NC_056063.1, read as the reverse complement.
TTTAAAAAATGATTTTATAAATATATATATATATATATATATATATATATATATATATATTCCTATTTTCTGAGATCTGGCTCTTTTTCACTCACCCACTTTCGTCTGGATCCTCTGTTTTGCCCTAGTTGTGCCTGTCTTAATCACTTGGAATTCTTCTCCCAGAAATTTCTTATAGGGCTTTTCCTAGGAAGGAGGACTTCAGCCTCTTGTTTGAGTCTGCTCTCGTCATTTCTTACAGTGTTTTGTCCCTTTCATTTGCAGCTGTCCTCAAATTGCCTTTCTAAATTCTAGAGATTCATGATTTGGGGTTCTCCTCCCCCCTCTTCCTTCAATTACCCAGTTACTTCTGCCCTTCTATTTCCTTCAGCAGATATGCTGAGAACATGTCAGTCCTGTAGTTGGTGATTTAACCAGATTTAACCTTCTTGTATTTGAGAATTCATGGGTGTGCCTTATCACCCATTGTTGTAGATTTTGTCTGTGGGGTTTTGGTTTGACTGTCCTGGTAACTTTTTTTTTTTTTTTTTTTTTTTGATGAAGTGAACGATTCTAGATTAAAAAAATTCACTGAAAGATTTTATTCAAGAGGATTGCAACACAGGTTTGCATTAGAAAAAGCATGCTCTGGCTGCATTATGGAAAACTGGTTCAGTGCATAGAAGGAGACTGGTAATGATCCAGTTGACTTGATGGTGGCTTAGTAGTCTAGGATGGTGGCGGTAAGGCTGGAAGGTTTGAATCCTATTTTGTTGACCTTGTTGGATGTCAGAGAATTGGAGAGTGAGTAGCCATCCATGGATGATCTACCAGGATTGGGGCTCTTAACTTTGGGTGGTTGCACTGTTTCCTGGTATTGGGGATATTCATGGAAGCGTAGGTAGTATTTTTTTCTGTGGGGAAAGATCAGGGAGCAGGTGTGGTATTTATAAGCAGCTGAGTTTGAGGCCCTGCAGTGATCTGTCCCCTATCCCTAAACTTATACATAGGCATACATATTTTAATTCTTCGTTGAGCCCTTTCCTGACCCTCTGATCATGTCTCCTTCTGATATAGAACTTTATTATTTATTTTCCTATCTTAACAATTAACAAATTTATATTACTGTGTGTTATTACTATCTTTTCCCCTAGACCAGCTGCTGGCAAACTTTTCTTAAAAGGACAGATAGTAAATATTACAGGCTTTGTGGGGCCAAGAGACAAAAATAAAGGTATCATATAGACATGTAATATTCTTTATACTGTAATCACTTAAAAATGTACAGACTATTCCTGTGGGGCCCTGAAAAAATAGGCAGCTTGCCAGAATTGGCCCACAGGTTACGGTTTACTGACCACTGTACTAGACTATCAGAGAAGGCAGTAGCACCCCACTCCTGCACTCTTGCCTGGAAAATCCCATGGATGGAGGAGCCTGGTGGGCTGCAGTCCATGGGGTCGCTAAGAGTCTGACATGACTGAGCGACTTCACTTTCACTTTTGACTTTCACGCATTGGAGAAGGAAATGGCAACCCACTCCAGTGTTCTTGCCTGGAGAATCCCAGGAACGGGGTAGCCTGGTGGACTGCCGTCTATGGGGTTGCATAGAGTTGGACACAACTGAAGCGACTTAGCAGCAGCAGCAGCAGTACTAGACTATAATTGCTGTATTTGCCTTCTAGTTGCAGGCATATTGCGTGGAGCATTTAGGTTGGATTTAGTAAATTTTTGACGAAAGAGTGAATATTGTATTTACAGATTTGAAGCCCAGGCGAGAGAGCAGAATAGATACTTGGGCGTGGTCTTCAAACTGTAATTGAAGATGTAAGAGTAGATGAGATCACTTGGGAAGAATGTAAGGAAGGAGAGGCCCTAAGATGGAGCCTTTTTCTATAACTTAAACAGAGTGGAGAGGAAGTGATGACTAATTCAAAGGTACTTGCACCATAGATGATAGTTACCTGTTGCTGACTGACCTAAGCCATTTGGCCGTTTACACTCATAGGTTCTTTTGGATGAATAGAAGGCCTTTAACTGTATAGATAGGTGCAGGTAATAGGTGATTTTCCTTAGAGATTTTACTACCAGTGAGTTGTACTGTTATTATTGTTGTTGTTTTTGGCCATGCTGTATGACTTGTGCGATCTTAGTTCCCCGATCAGGGATTGAACCCAGGTCTTCAGCAGTAAAAGTGCTGAGTCCTAACCATTGAACTGCCAGGGAATTCCCAGTGAGTAATAAAATAAGCCTTAGACAGAATTTGCTGTTAATTCTTACACAAGTGTGTATTAGCGAGCAGTCGCCAGAAGTCACAGAGCTTGTTTTATGAGTTTAGCTCTTTTAGATCCTGAACTACCACCTAGCAATAAAACTTTAACCCTAAGTAGACACCAGGAAGATCTGACTAGAATTAGGGAACAAAATCTTTCAAGATGAGGTGGGCCACAGAATCACTTAGACTCAAAAACTTCTCTGTAGGGCTTGTCATATTCTTAAACTGCAAACAGGTAAGACTCAAGGTATACCTATATGCCTAGTTAATCCATATGTCTTGAACAATTCCAGTTCAGCAATAAAAAATTATTTCCAACATCCCTTACGTTAATTAACAAACAAGTGTCTAAATTCAGAAGTTGGTATTTGAAGCACTTACTAATTGGGAATTAACTCCTGATTTGGGCACTTCACCTGCTAACTAACCTCCTCTGAAGTGTAGATTCCTCATTTATTCAGAGTGCTTTAGTTCACCCACCACTTCTAGCCTTGCTGAAGTAGTTTTTTAATGGAAATTACAGCGTAGCAGTGACTTGACCATATTTTCGAAGAGACAGGCTGCCTGAGACTTTCTTGTTGTCTGCTATCTTATTTTTTAATTAGTTAATCACTTTATTTTGGCTGCTCTGGATCTTCTTGCCACGTTGAGGCTTTCTCTGGTTGTAGAGAGCAGCGGCTACTCTCTAGTTGCCGTTCATGGGCATCTCATTGCAGCAGCTTCTCTTGTTGCAGAGCACGGGCTCCAGGGCTTCCGTAGTTGCAGCACGGGGGCTTAGCTGCTCCGCTCCATGTGGCCCGAGCGTGTCCCCTGCGTTGGTAGGCATATTCTTAACCACTGGACCACCGGGAAGTCCTTGTGTACTGTCTTTAAACAGTTTGTAAACAGTTGACTGTAGTAGTCATTACAGTCAGAACACCTTTCTCTTCCAGCTTTAGTAATGGCTGGATTAGGCAAATAGTCTGTACAGGCAGATTTCGACAATTGGTAGTTTTTCAGGTGAATAAAGACAGCTTTCTTTACAGAGTGACCAGATAACACTTCATTAATATTTGTATTTGCTCAACATTTATTATAATTTGTATGATTAATCAATACATAAAGCATTTTCTGTATTAATAGTGTTGAAACATAAACCCAGAAACATTAAATATAGAATTATACTCAGGGCTCGCTCTTTTTACTGTTGAACCCTATTAGTAGTAATAGTTTTAGCAGTGCCTCTTTCCATGATCACATCAAATAAATGTTACTAATTTGAATTTTATTTGGCAGTTTCCTTTACATTAATTAAATATATCTGTCTTTAAGCATGAATTTATGTCTAGATTAATATTTCAGTGTATTTAACAAAGTTTATAATTTGGGTTCCATGGGATTCTTTTTCCTACAAAGAGATTAATTCATCACTGCAGTTTAAGAAAACTTGACAGAGGCACAGTAACAAAAGATCATTAAATAGAATAATATTAATAACACTGCCTGTAGCAGTGTATTAAAAAAGTAATACACTATGACATGTGGCCTTTATTCTAAAAATGTAAACACTTACTGTATTTGTATGTGTAATGAAATAATCCATTATATCACTGTGTTAAGGGGAGAAGGGATATATGTGCTGTCCTTAGTTGCTCAGTCATATCCAACTCTTTGCAAAACCATGGACTGCAACACGCCAGGCTCCTCTGTCCATGGGAATTCTGCAGGCAAGAATATTGGAGTGGGTTGCCATGCCCTCCTCCAGGGGGTCTTCCCAACCCAGGGATTGAAACTTAGGTCTCTTGCGTTGCAGGCGGATTCTTTACCAGCTGAGCTACCAAAGATATCTAGTTATTTTAATAATTCCTATTAAGACATTTGTGAGAGCCTCTTATTAAACTTAGAAGGATACTTCTTTATCTTTTTATACAAAATACCTGTCTCAAGTTTATTTTCATTTTTATGTGATTTTTAAGGTCATAACAATGAGTAAATTACTTTCTTGAAACATTAATTGTTTGAGATAGAATACACTAGTTGCAGGCATAAAAAATTGGTTCTGGCTGACTTAAAAGCAAAACCATATTGGAAGATTATGAGGTAGTTCATCGAATGAGTACAGACACCAGATAACTAGGAATATAGCAAGTTCAGAAATAGGCATGGCTCACTGCCTTGTTCAGATACTTCCTTTGGTAATTAACGTGCTTTTAAAAAAAATTTTCCCTCTTTCTATTTTGCTCTGGGTTCAGAGTTACAGGGGAGAGTTCTGTTGGCAGAGTTTGAGCTCATGCTGTTTATGCTAGGAGAGAGTGAGATGATTTTCTTTTTTCTTTTTTTGGAGATGCTTTAATAGATGGTTCCATCAAGACTACACAGTGGAGAGTATATAATTCCCCATAGAAACCTGGGTGCAGTTAGGACAGGGGTGTGGGTCTTAGGCAGCTGAGCTCTGTCTCCCACTCCCCACAGAACTAATCAACAGGTATCCAGTAAAACAGACAGGAGTTTTGACTTTTTAGCCTCCTGTAGTTCATCATTTAAAGTCTAAAACTGACTAATCCTTAATCTTTGAGAATAAAATCTAAAAAAAAAATAATAATAAATGCCAGAGACCTTAATTTATACTAGCAGTATCAATATTTAGATACTTAATGAAATTTTTGTTTTTCTTACAGACAATGCGAAGACACAGAAATGAAGTGACAGTTGAATTGAGAAAGGTAAGAGTGATTTGTGTTTAATTAAAAAATAGATTTTTTCTAATGTTAAAACTTTGTATAAATTGAATAATGAAAATACTATGGCAGATTAGTGGGCATCCCTAAAACTATACAGCATAAAAACATGGTTAAATAATTTATGATGGCATACATTTTTAGTACCTTCCATTTATTGAGGTGTTACGTACTGTGTGAAGTACTGTACCACTGTCATTGAAATTCTCATAACATCTGGTGAAGTTAGATACTGTTTGTTAAAGACACTTTAGAAAAATAAATAACAATAGAACAACCTTATATTCTACCAGGTGGATGCAACTATTGTTAAAAATTTGTTTTGTTTTCTTCCATTACTTTTGAATTACCCTTGATTAGATTGTGTTTTTATGCAAGCACATTTTATTTTTTTAAGCACATTTTCTTTTAAGCAAATTTTAATTATCAATTAAAAAAGTGCACATAATAAATTCTGTCTATATACACACGTACATTTAAAAAATAGATTTGAAACTTACTTCTAAATCTTTCTGTTTGTCTTAGGTTAGATTTTCTTCATCTGATTCACTCCTGAAACTCATATATTATCTTAAATCTTTCCAGTTTCAGAGAGAAAGACTATCTTGATGCAGAGATTACACACTCTCTCAGTGAGTCACTAAAATTAAATGGACTTCCCTGGTGGCTCAGACGGTAAAGCGTCTGTCTACAATGCGGGAGACCCGGGTTCAAACCCTGGGTTGGGAAGATCCCCTAGAGAAGGAAATGGCAATCCACTCCAGTACTATTGCCTGGAAAATCCCATGGACAGAGGAGCCTGGTGGGCTACAGTCCATGGGGTCAGAAAGAGTCAGACACAACTGAGCGACTTCACTTCACTTAGTACATTTATTTACTCAGTAAGTCTTTAATACCCACTTTGTGTCATGAATTTTTACTCAGCATTAATATTATGCTACTTGTTATAGTATACAGTTCCTGAGATCCATTCTTCCATACCCCTTCTGACCCATTTTTTTTTTATTAAATTTGAAGAATACTTGCTAATCTCAGTTCTTTTGACTCTTAACTTCATGGATACTCAGAGATTAACCTCAGTGATTTGTCAGTTTTCAGATCATTGGGTCATTTGGACCAGAGAACTGAACTAAGCCTTAAAAAGCTGAACTAAGCTTTTAATAAATGAGTGAGGTGAGCTCCTTGCCAATCTTAACACTTTGGACTTAGCTTCTTTTTCTTTTTAACTTTTTATTAGCACATACATACAAAATATCAATACAACTTAAGTGTACAACTTGATGAATTTTCACAAAGTGAACACATCTGTATCCTAAGGCTCCTTCACAGTTAGTGCTGTGCCCCAAAGCAACCATTACCCTGATTTCTAATGTTATAAATTGTTTTGCATATTTTGAACTTTATATAAATGGAATAGTATGTGTCCTTTTACATTTGGTTTTTCATTCATCTTGTGAAGATCATTCTCTGTAGGAGAACCACTAGGAATAAAATTGAAATTAAATAATTATTCATTTTTTGTTAGCTCTTCACATTACATCAACTCTCTCCCCAGATGTAAGCCTTCATTTTCCCTTAACTTTTCATGCTTGGAATACAATTCTGAGACTTTTGTATTGGTCTTGGTATTATTCAGAATTCTCTCCTGTTTTAAGCTTTTTAGCTCCTCTGATATGCTTATAAATCTAAGCTCTTCACTTATATTTATACTTGGTGATTTGTTTCTCTTATATTAATAGTTGTACTCCCTCTGTATTTAATTTATAGAATTAAAGTTTCTTCCTTGCCAGAGTACGTCTTTTCTTAATGTCCACCTTGGTTTCTTTAGACATCACTTTTTTTTAACTTTTATTTTATATTGGAGTATAATTGATTAACAATATTGTGTTAGTTTCAGCTGTACAGCAAAGTTATTCATTTAAACATATACTTGTATCTGTTCTTTATCAAATTCTTTTTCCATTTAGGTTTTTAAGAATATTGAGCAGAGTTCCCTGTGATATACAGTAGGTCCTTGTTGGTTGTGTGCCCAGTGGCTTTAGTCCTGTCCAACTCTTTGCAACCTTGTGGACTGTAGCCCACCAGGCTTCTCTGTTCATGGGGTTTTCCGAGCAAGAATACTGGAGTGGGTTGCCATGCCCTTCTTTAGGGGATCTTCCTGACTCAGGGATCAAATCCGTGTGGTGGTGGTGGTTTAGTCTAGAGACCTCTTTCTTAGCTCTTCATTTTTCCCTTCTGGATAACATTATTTCCTTTCTAATTACTCTGATTAATTCCTGAAAAAAAAAATGCTTGTGGGATGATCAAAATAAAATTAACTGAAGAAATTTCAGGCAGTTCCTTATTTCACATTTCAGAATTCCTTGAGTAAGCAGCAGAAAGTGACCCCTTCTGAAACAAATCATAGACTTCAAAGCTTAATTGATTTTGATGTACTTCTTCAGAGGTGGGAAGAGCCCTTCAAAAGAAGATTCTTCCACTCTTTAAGGACAAAGTATCTGTCTTTGATTTCACCCTTGTTATCTTTATTGCTCCATTGAGGAGAAAATCACAGCATTGTTATTACTGACACTGAGATTGTTGAAAATACAAGAAAGGGAGCTAGTTCCCAGAGTTTCTTAGATGAGCTCTACACATTTCTACTAGATGGTCAGCTTCTAAATTGAATGTGTTAACCACACTCCCCCCATCCAACCCCAGCTTCCCACACCCCAGTACTCCTAGGTCTCTTCCCCAGCCCGTCTCAGAATGCTTAGTCAGATTCTGGACATGTAGTTGAAAGTGTTTGTCACTTCATTGTGTCCACCTCTTTGCGACCCCATGGACTGTAGCTCCTCTGTCCATAGAATTCTCCAGGCAAGATTACTGGAGTGGGTTGCCGTTCCCTTCTCCAGGGAATCTTCCCAACCAGGAGTTGAATCCGGGTCTCCTGCACTGTAGGTGAATTCCTTACCAACTGAGCCATAAGGGAAGCCCAGGAATACTGGAGTGGGTAGCATATCCCTTCTCCAGTGGATCTTCCTGACCCAGGAATCGAACCGGGGTCTAGAATTGTGATATCTTAAATTTTTACTTAAATTTACATCACTTATTGAAATTTTACGAAAAACGCTTTCGTTATAGAGTAGTGCTATTCAGAAGACCTGATCTGTGACAAGTCAGGTAGCTTGTCTCAAAATAGTAAACAAATCTGAAGCAAAGGAATGAATCAGTGAGCTGGAAGGTAAAATGGTGAAAATAACTTCTGAAGAGCAGAGTAAAGTAAAAGGAATGGAAAGAACTGAGGATAGTTTCAGAAACCGCTGGGACAATATCAAACACACCAACAGTCGAGTTATAGGGATCCCAGAAGAAGAGAAAAAAAAAGGGGGTATGAGAAAATTTTCAGAGAGATTATAGTTGAAAATTTCCCCAACATGGAAAAGGAAATAGTGAATCAAGTCTAAGAGGCACAAAGAGTCCCATACTGGATAAACCCAAGGAGAAATATGCCAAGACACATACTAATCGAACTAACAAAGACTAAACACAAAGAAAGACTATTAAAAGCAACAAGGGAAAAGCAACGTGTAACATACAAGGGAAACCCCATAAGTTTAACAGTTGATCTTTCAACAGAAACTCTGGAAGCCAGAAGGGAATGGAAGGATGTATTTAAAGTACTAAAAGGGAAAAATCTATAACCAAGATTACTGTACCCAGCAGGCATCTTATTCAGAATTGATGGAGAAATAAAAAGCTTTACAGACAAGCAAAAGTTAAGAGAATTTAGTACCACCAAACCAGATTTACAGCAAATGTTAAAGGGACTTACATAGTCAGGAAATACAAGAGAAGAAAACAGATCTACAAAATCGACCTCAAACAATTTAAAAATGGCAATGAAAGTGAAAGTGAAGTCGCTCAGTCGTGCCCGACTCTTTACAACCCCATGGATGGTAGCCTGCACCAAGCTCCTCCGTCCATGGGATTTTCAAGGCAAGAAGTACTGAAGTGGGTTGTCATTTCCTTCTCCATGGAATCTTCCCAACCCAGGGATCGAACCCAGGTCTCTCACATTGTAGACAGACACTTTACCGTCTGAACCACCAGGGAAGTAGGGACATACATATCAATAATTACTTTAAATGTAAATGGATTAAATACTCCAACCAAAAGACACAGACTAGCTGAATGAATCCAAAAACAAGATCCATATATATACTGTCTACAAGAAACCCACTTCAGACCTAAAGACACATATAGACTGAAAGTGCATATCCCATGCAAATGGGAAGCAAAAGAAAGCTGGAGTAGCAATTCTCATATCAGACAAAATAGACTTTAAAATAAAGAAAATTGCAAGAGATAAGGAAGGACACTACATAATGATCAAGGGATCAATCCAAGAGGAAGACATAGCAATTATAAATATCTGTGCACCCAACATAGGAGCACCTCAATACATAAGACAAACACTAACAGACATAAAAGGAAAAATTGACAGGAACACAATAATAGTAGGAGACTTCAACACCTCACTCACACCAATGGACAGATCATCAAAACAGAAAATTAATAAGGAAACACAAGTCTTAAATGATACATTAGATGAGATGGATCTCATTGATATCTTTAGGACATTCCATCCAAATGCAGAGGAATACAAGTGCACATGGAACATTCTCCAGGATAGACCACATCTTGGGTCACAAATCAAAGCTCAGTAAATTTAAGAAACTTGAGGTCGTATCAAGCATCTTCTCTGACCACAATGCTATGAGACTAGATATCAATTAATAAGAAAAAACTATAAGAAACACAGGGGAGATTAAACAGTGCATTTCTAAATAATCAGCAGGTTACTGAAGAAGTCAAAAGGGAAATAAAGAAATTTTTAGAAACAAATGACAAAACCTATGGGATGCAGCAAAAGCAGTTTAAGAGGGAAGTTTATAGCAATACAATCCTACCTCAAGAAACAAGAAAAACATTGAATAGACAACCTAACTTTACACCTAAAAAAACTGGAAAAAGAAGAACAAAAAACCGCCAAAGTTAGTAGATGGAAAAAAATCAGAAAGATCCAAGCAGAAATAAATGAAAAAGAAATGAAAGAATAGTAAAGATTAATAAAACTAAAAGCTGGTTCTTTGAGAAGATAAGCAAAATTGACAAACCCTTAGCCAGACTCATCAAGAAAAAAAGAAGAATCAAATCAACAAAATTAGAGGTGAAAAAGGAGAGGTTACAACAGACAATGCAGAAATACAAAGGATTATAAGAGACTATTATGAACAACTATCTGGCATTAAGTGGATAACCTGGAGAAATGGACAGATTCTTAGAAAAGTTCAATCTTCCAGGACTGAACCAGGAAGAAATAGAAATTATGAACAATCCAATTACAAGCACTGAAATTGAAGCTGTGATCAAAAATCTCCCAAAGAAAAAATGCCCAGGACCAGATGGCTTCACAGGAAAATTCTCTTAAACATTTAGAGAAGAGCTAATGCCTATCCTTCTAAATCTTTCAAGAAATTGCCGGGGAAGGAATACCTCCAAACTCATTCTATGAGGCCACCATTACCCTGATACCAAAACCGGACAAAAACAACACACAAAAAGAAAACTACAGGCCACTATCACTGATGAACATAGATGCAAAAATCCTCAACAAAATTTTAGCAAACAGAATTCAGCAACACATCAAAAAGCTCATACACCATGATCAAGTTGGGTTTATTCCAGGAATGCAAGGATTCTTCAGTATACACAAATCAGTCAGTGTGGTACACCATATTAACAAATTGAAAGATAAATATAATAATGTAATCTAAATAGATGCAGAAAAAGCCTTTAACAAAATTCAGCACCCATTTATGATTAAAACTCTTCGAAAAATGGGCATAGAAGGTACCAACCTCAACATAGTAAAGGCCATATATGATAAGTCTATAGCAAACAGAATTCTCAATGGTGAAAAACTGAAAGCATTCCCCCTAAGATCAGGAACAAGACAAGGGTGTCCACTTTCACCACTATTATTCAACATAGTTCTGGAAGTCCTAGCTACAGCAATCAGAGAAGAAAAATAAAAGGAATCCGGATCAGAAAAGAAGTAAAGCTCTCACTGTTTACAGATGACATGATACTGTACATAGAAAACCCTAAAGAGAGTATCAGAAAATTACTAGAGCTAATCAATGAATTTAGCAAAGTTGCAGGATATAGAATCAATACACAGAAATCACTTACATTTCTATATACTAACAATGAAAAATCAGAGAAATTAAGGAATCAATCCCATTCACTATTGCAACAGAAATAATTAAATATCTAGGAATAAACTTACCTAAGGAGACAAAAGAACTGTACACAGAAAATTGTAAGATACTAATGAAAGAAATCAAAGACAACATAAACAGATGGAGAGATACTCCATGTTCCTGGGTAGGAAGAATCACTATTGTGAAAATGACTATACTACCAAACGCAATCTACAGATTCAATGCAATCCCTATCGTTACCAATGACATTTTTCACAGAACTGGAACAAAAAAAAATCTCACAATTCATAGGGAAACACAAAAGACCCCAAGAGCCAAAGCAGTCTTGAGAAAGAATGGAGCTGGAGGAATCAACCTTCCTGACTTCAGATTATACTACAAAGCTATAGTCATCAAGACAGTAAGTATGGTACTGGCACAAAAACAGAAATACAGACCAACGGAACAAGATAGAAAGCCCAGAAATAAACCTATGGACTTAATGGGTACCTTATTTTTGACAGAGGAGGCAAGAATATACAATGGGGCAAAGACAGCCTCTTCAATAAATGGTGCTGGGAAAAGTCAACAGCTACATGTAAAAGAATGAAATTTGAATACTTCCTAACACCATACACAAAGATAAACTCAAAATGGTTTAAAAACCTAAGTGTAAGACCAGAAACTATAAAACTCTTAGAGGAAAACATAGAAAGAACACTCGATGACATAAATCAAAGCAAGATCCTCTATGACCCACCTCCTAGAGTAATGGAAATAAAAACAAAAGTAAACTAGTGGGACCTGATTAAACTTAAAAGCTTTTGCGCAGCAAAGGAAAGTATAAGTAAAGTGAAAAGACAACCCTCAGAATGGGAGAAAGTCATAGCAAATGAAGCAACTGATAAAGGATTAATTTCTAAAATATACAAGCAGCTCACACAACTCAATACCAGAAAAACAACCCAATCAAAAAGTGGGGAAAAGACCTAAACAGACATTTCTCCAAAGAAGACATACAGATGGCTAACAAACACATGAAAAGATGCTTAACATCTCTCATTATTAGATAAATGCAAATTAAAACTACAATGAGATATCAGATATCACCTCGCACCAGTTAGAATGGCCATCATCAGAAAGTCTACAGACAATACATGCTGGAGAGGGTGTGGAGAAGAGGGAATGCTCTTGCACTGTTGGTGTGAATGTAACTTGATACAGCCACTATGGAAGACGGTATGGAGATTCCTTAAAAAACTAGGAATAAAACCACCATATAACCCAGCAATCCCACTCCTAGGGATATACCCTGAGGAAACCAAAATTGAGAAAGACACGTGTATCCCATTGGTCACTGCAGCACTATTGACAGTAGCTAGAACCTGGAAGCAACCTAGATGTCCATCGACAGATGAATGGATAAAGAAGTTTTGGTATCATATACGCATTGGAATATTACTCAGCCATAAAAAGAAACACATTTGAGTCAGTTCTAATCTGATGGATGAACCTAAAACCTACTATAAAGAGTGAAACAAGTCAGAAAGAGCAACATAACTGTCATATTCTAATGCATATATATGGATTCTAGAAAAATGGTACTGAAGAATTTCTTTATAGGGCAGCAGTGGAAAAACAGACAGACATAGAGAATAGACTCATGGACTTGGGAGAGGGGAGGAGAGGGTGAGATGTATGGAAAGAGTAGCATGGAAACTTACATTACCATATGTAAAACAGATCAGTTCAGTTCAGTCACTCAGTTGTGTCCAACTCTCTGTGACCCCATGAACCGCAGCATGCCAGGCCTCCCTGTCCATCACCAACTCCTGGAGTCCATGCAAACCCATGTCCATCAAGTCGGTGATGCCCTCCAACCATCTCATCCTCTGTCGTCCCCTTCTCCTCCTGCCTTCAATCTTTCTCAGCATCAGGGTCTTTTCAAATGAGTCAGCTCTTCACATCAGGTGGCCAAAGTATTGGAGTTTCAGGTTCAACATCAGTCCTTCCAATGAACACCTCGGACTGATCTCCTTTAGGATAGACTGGTTGGATCTCCTTGCAGTCTAAGGAACTCTCAAGAGTCTTGTCCAACACCACAGTTCAAAAGCATCAATTCTTCAGTGCTCAGCTTTCTTTACAGTCCAACTCTCACATCCATACATGACCACTGGAAAACCATAGCCTTGACTAGACAGACCTTTATTGGCAAAGTAATGTCTCTGCTTTTGAATATGCTGTCTAGGAGGAGCCTGGTAGGCTGCAGTCCATGGGGTCCCGAAGAGTTGGACACGACTGAGCAACTTCACTTTCACTTTTCACTTTCATGCATTGGAGGGGGAGGTGGCAGCCCACTCCAGTGTTCTTGCCTGGAGAGTCCCAGGGACGGGGGAGCCTGATGGGCTGCCGTCTCTGCGGTCGCACAGTCGGACACGACTGAAGCAACTTAGCAGCAGCAGGTTGGTCATAACTTTCCTTCCAAGGAGTAAGTGTCTTAATTTCATGACTGCAGTCACCATCTGCAGTGATTTTGGAGCCCAGGAAAATAAAGTCTGACACTGTTTCCACTGTTTCCCCATCTATTTCCCATGAAGTGATGGGACCGAGTGCCATGATCTTCATTTTCTGAATGTTGAATTTTAAGCCAACTTTTTCACTCCCGTCTTTCACTTTCATCAAGAGGCTTTTTAGCTCCTCTTCGCTTTCTGCCATAAGGGTGGTGTCATCTGCATATCTGAAGTGATTGATATTTCTCCCAGCAATCTTGATTCCAGCTTTTGCTTCCTCCAGCCCAGCGTTTCTCATGATGTACTCTGCATATAAGTTAAATGAGCAGGGTGACAATATACAGCCTGACGTACTCCTTTTCTTATTTGGAACCAGTCTGTTGTTCCACGTCCAGTTCTAACTGTTGCTCCTGACCTGCATATAGGTTTTTCAAGAGGCAGGTCAGGTGGTCTGGGATTCCCATCTCTTTCAGAATTTTCCACAGTTTATTGTGATCCACACAGTCAAAGGCTTTGGCATAGTCAATAAAGCAGAAATAGATGTTTTTCTGGAACTCTCTTGCTTTTCCATGATCCAGCGGATGTTGGCAATTTGATCTCTGGTTCCTCTGTCTTTTCTAAAACCAACTTGAACATTTGGAAGTTCACGGTTCATGTATTGCTGAAGACTTGTATTGCTTGGAGACTTTTAAGCGTTGCTTTTCTAGCGTGAGAGGAGTGTAATTGTTTGATAGTGTGAGCATTCTTTGTAGTAAAACAGATAGCCAATGGGAATTTGCTGTATGGCTCAGGAAACTCAAACAGGGGCTCTGTATCACCCTAGAGAGGTGGGGTTCGGAGGGAAATGGGAAGGATGTTTAAAAGGGAGGGGATATGTGTTTCAGTTCAGTTCAGTTCAGTCGCTCAGTCATGTCCAACTCTTTGCTACCCCATGAATCGCAGCACTCCAGGCCTCCCTGTCCATCACCAACTCCCGGAGTTCACTCAAACTCATGTCCATTGAGTCAGTGATGCCAACCATGCCATCCATCTCATCCTCTGTCGTCCCCTTCTCCTCCTGCCCCCAGTCCCTCCCAGCATCAGAGTCTTTTCCAATGAGTCAACTCTTCGCATGAGGTGGCCAAAGTACTGGAGTTTCAGCTTTAGCATCATTCCTTCCAAAGAAATCCCAGGGCTGATCTCCTTCAGAATGGACTGGTTGGATCTCCTTGCAGTCCAAGGGACTCTCAAGAGTCTTCTCCAACACCACAGTTCAAAAGCATCAATTCTTTGGCACTCAGCCTTCTTTACAGTCCAACTCTCACATCCATACATGACTACTGGCAAAACCATAGCCTTGACTAGACGGACCTTAGTCGGCAAAGTAATGTCTCTGCTTTTGAACATGCTGTCTAGGTTGGTCATAACTTTTCTTCCAAGGAGTAAGCGTCTTTTAATTTCATGGCTGCAGTCACCATCTGCAGTGATTTTGGAGCCCCCCAAAATACAGTCTGACACTGTTTCCCCATCTATTTCCCATGAAGTGATGGGACTGGATGCCATGATCTTCGGTTTCTGAATGTTGAACTTTAGGCCAACTTTTTCACTCTCCACTTTCACTTTCATCAAGAGGCTTTTTAATTTCTCTTTACTTTCTGCCATAAAGGTGGTGTCATGTGCATATCTGAGGTTATTGATATTTCTCCCAGCAATCTTGAATGGCTAATTCAAGTTTAGGTTTGACAGAAAACAACAAAATTCTGTATAGCAATTATCCTTAAATAAGAAAATAAATTATTTTAAAAAAATAAAAAAAAAATGAACAAGACCTTGCTTCCTTTACCATGAAAGTTTTTCTGCCTAGAGTAATAAATAATTGAACTAAATGGTGTGTTCTGAATTCTTAAATTTTGAACAATTTTCAATATTGAAAATTCTCCAAGCCAGGCTTCAACAGTATGTGAACTGTAAACTTCAGATGTTGAAGCTGGATTCAGAAAAGGGAGAGGAACCAGAGATCGAATTGCCAATATCCGCTGGATCATCGAAAAAGACACAGTTCCAGAGAAACATCTACTTTTGCTTTATTGACTATGCCAAAACCTTTGACTGTGTGGATCATGATAAACTGTGGAAATTTCTGAAAGGATGGGAATACCACAGCACCTGATCTGCCTCCTGAGAAATCTGTATGCAGGTCAGGAAGCAACAGTTAGAACTGGACATGAAACAGAGCGGTTCCAAATAGGAAAAGGAGTCCTTCAAGGCTGTATATTGCCACCCTGCTTATTTAACTTATACACAGAGTACATCATGAGAAATGCTGGGCTGGATGAAGCAAAAGCTGGAATCAGGGTTGTAGGGAGAAACATCAGTAACCTCAGATATGCAGATGACACCACCCTTATGGCAGAAAGAGAAGAAGAATTAAAGAGCCTCTTGATGAAAGTGAAAGAAGAGAGTGAAAAAGTTGGCTTAAAACTCAACATTCACAAAACGAAGATCATGGCATCTGGTCCCATCACTTCATGGCAAATAGATGGGGAAACAATGGAAACACTGACAGACTTTATGTTTGGGGGCTCCAAAATCACTGCAGATGCTGGCTGCAGCCATGAAATTAAAAGACGCTTGCTCCTTGGAAGAAAAGCTATGACCAACCTAGACAGCATATTAAAAAGCAGAGACATTACTTTGCCAACAAAGGTCCCTCTAGTCAAGGCTATGGTTTTTCCAGTGGTCATGTATGGATGTGAGAGTTGGACTATAAAGAAAGCTGAGCACTGAAGAGTTGATGCTTTTGAACTATGCTTTGTGGAAGACTCATGAGAGTCCCTTGGACTGCAAGGAAATCCAACCAGTCCATCCTAAAGGAAATTAGTCCTGCATAATCATTGGCAGGACTGATACTGAATCTGAAGCTCCCATGCTTTGGCTACCTGATGTGAAGAACTGGCTCATCGGAAAAGACCCTGATGCCGGGTAAGATTGAAGGTGGGAGGAGAAGGGGATGACAGAGGATGAGATGGTTGGATGGCATCACTGACTCAATGGACATGAGTTTGAGTAAACTCTGGGAGTTGATGATGGACCGGCAGTCCATGAGATCGCAAAGAGTTGGACAGGAGTGAACAACTGAACTGAACATCAAAAAGCTTAAACATACACATTGAGGCAATATAGCATAATGGTTAAAAACTCAGTTCTGCCATTTTTTAGCTGTGTGACTTTGGGCAAGTTATTTCATTTCTTTTTGACTCTGTTTACAATATGAAATAAAACCGAAATACAGACTTCTTGTGAGTGTTGAACCATAAAGGCTTAATTAAATAAGAAGAGATCAAGAAGGTAAAGGAAAACAGAGGCGCTCAAAAAGAGTTTGAGGCCAGTTAGGCACTGCATATTGACTTCCCTGGTGGCTTGGACGGTAAAAGTGTCTACCTGCAATGCAGGAGACCCGGATTAAATCCCTGGGTTGGGAAGATCTCCTGGAGAAGGAAATTTTCCAGTATTCTTGCCTGGAAAATCCCATGGGCGCAAAGAGTTCGATATGACTGAGTGACTTCACTTTCACTTTCAGGGCACTGCATATTAATAACTAGATCTGATCCTCAGTTTTTATAGATCAGTATCAGTGTTATTCAAAGTATAGTTATTGGCTAAAAGTCCTCAGACTGTTTGTTGCAGGTCTGCTACAAGCTAAGAAGCTTGTGCTTGTAATAAACTGCAAAACTAAGCACACCATTTCAGTCGAGTTGCTCAGTCATGTACGACTCTTTGCGACCCCATGGACTGCAGCATGCCAGGCCTCCCTGTCCATCACCAACTCCCAGAGTTTACTCAAGCTCATGTCCATTGAGTCAGTGATGCCATCCAACCATCTCATACTCTGTCGTCCCCTTCTCCTGCCTTCAATCTTTCCCAGTATCAGGGTCTTTTCCAGTGAGCCAGTTCTTCACATCAGGTGGCCAAAGTATTGGAGTTTCAACTTGAGCATCAGTATTTCCAATGAATATTCAGGACTGATTTCCTTTAGGACTGATTGGTTGAATCTACTTGCAGTCAAGGGACTCTCAAGAGTCTTCCCCAACACCACAGTTCAAAAGCATCAGTTCTTCAGCACTCAGCTTCTTTATAGTCCAAATCTCACATCTGTACATGACTACTGGTAGAAACCATAGCTTTGACTAGACGGACCTTTGTTGGGAAAGTAATACCTCTGCTTTTTAATAATGCCGTCTAGGTTGGTCATAGCTTTTCTTCCAAGGAGCAAGCATCTCTTGATTTCATGGCTGCATTCACCATCTGCAGTGATTTTGGAGCCCCCCCAAAATAAAGTCTGTCACTGTTTCCATTGTTTCCCCATCTATTTGCCATGAAGTGATGGGACCAGATGCCATGATCTTCGTTTTCTGAATGTTGAGTTTTAAGCCAACTTTTTCACTTTCCTCTTTCACTTTCATCAAGAGGCTCTTTATTTCTTCTTCTGTTTTTGCCATAAGGATGGTGTCATCTGCATATCTGAGGTTATTGATATTTCTCCTGGCAATCTTGATTCCAGCTTTTGCTTCATCCAGCCCAGCATTTCTCATGATGTACCCTGCATATAAGTTAAATAAGCAGGGTGACAATATGCAGCCTTGACGTACTCCTTTCCCGATTTGGAACTGGTCTGTTGTTCCATGTCCAGTTCTAACTGTTGCTTCCTGACCTGCATACAGATTTCTCAGGAGGCAGGTTAGGTGGTCTGGTATTCCCATCCCTTCAGAATTTTCCACAGTTCATTGTGATCCACACAGTCAAAGGCTTTGGCATAGTCAGTAAAGCAAAAGTAGATGTTTCTCTGGAACTCTGTCTTTTTCAATGATCCAGTGGATGTTGGCAATTTGACCTCTAGTTCCTCTGCCTTTTCTAAATCCAGCTTGAACATCTGTAAGTTCATGGTTCATGTATTGCTGAAGCCTGGCTTGGAGAATTTTGAACATTACTTTTACTAGTGTGTGAGATGAGTGCAATTGTGCAGTAGTTTGAGCATTCTTTGGCATTGCCTTTCTTTGGGATTGGAATGAAAACTGACCTTTCCCAGTCCTGTGGCCACTGCTGAGTTTTCCAAATTTGCTAGCATATTGAGTGCAGCACTTTCACAGCATCATCTTTCAGGATTTGAAACAGCTCCAGTGGAATTCCATCACATCCACTAGCTTTGTTCGTAGTGATTCTTTGATTCTTCCTAAGACCCACTTGACTTCATATTCCAGGATATCTGGCTCTAGGTGAGTGATCACACCATTGTTGTTATCTGGGTCATGAAGATCTTTTTTGTATAGTTCTGTGTTTTCTTGCCACGTCTTCTTACTGTCTTCTCCTTCTGTTAAGTCCATACTGTTTCTGTCCTTTATTGTGCCCATCTTTGCGTGAAATGTTCCCCTAATATGTCTAATAGTCTTGAAGAGATCTCTAGTCTTTGCCATTCTGTTGTTTTCCTCTACTTCTTTGCACTGGTCACTGAGGAAAGCTTTCTTTTTTCACCTTGCTTTTCTTTGGAACTCTGCATTCAAATTTGTCGTTTTTCCTGGGTCGCTTCTCCTTTTTTTCCAGCTAATTTAAGCTGGAAAATGTAAGGCCTCCTTAGACAACCATTTTGCCTTTTTGGATTTCTTTTTCTTGGAGATGGTCTTAATCACTGCCTCCTGTACAGTGTCCCAAACCTCCATCCATAGATCTAATCCTTTGAATCGATTTGTGACTTTGTATATTTGTAAGAGATTTCATTTAGGTCATTCCTGAATGGTCTAGTGGTTTTCCCGACTTTGTTCAGTTTTAAGTCTGACTTGGGGCTTCCCTCATAGCTCAGTCAGTAAAGAATCTGCCTTCAGTGCAGGAGCCCTGGGTTCTATTCCTAGGTTGGGAGGATCCCCTGGAGAAGGAAATGACAACCCATGCCACTATTCTTACCTGGAGAATTCCATGGACAGACGCAAAGAGTTGGACACAAGTGAGGGACTAATACCTTCATTTTCATTTTGCAATAAGGAGTTCATGATCTGAGCCACAGTCAACTCCCAGTCTTGTTTTTGCTGACTGTATAGAGCTTCTCTTATCCTTGGCTGCAAAGAATATAATCAGTCTGATTTTGGTATTGATTATCTGGTGATGCCCATGCGTAGAGTATTCTCTTTTGTTGTTGGAAGAGGGTGTTTGCTATGACCAGTGCGTTCTCTTTGCAAAACTCTGTTAGCCTTTGACCTGTATCATTTTGTACTCGAAGGCCAAATTTGCCTGTTACTCCAGATATCTCTTGACTTCCTACTTTTGCATTCCAGTCCCTTATAATGAAATGAACATCTTTTTTCGGTGTTAGTTCTAGAAGGTCTTGTAGGTCTTCATCAAACCATTCAACTTAAGCTTCTTCAGCATTATTAGTTGGGGCATAGACTTGAATTACTGTGATATTGGGCTTCCCTTATAGCTTAGTTGGTGTATCATCTGCCTGCAATGCAGGAGTCCCACTTCAATTCCTGGATCAGGAAGATCCCCTGGAGAAGGAAATGGCAACCCACTCCAGTATTCTTACCTGGAGAATCCCATGGACAGTGGTTCCTGGTAGGATCACAAGAGTTGGACACAACTTAGCAACTAAACCACCACCATCACCACTGCTGTGATATTGAATGGCTTGCCTTGGAAGCGAACAGAGATCATTCTGTTGTTTTTGAGATTGCATCCTAGTACTGCATTTTGGACTCTTGTTGACTATGAGGGCTATTCCATCTCTTCTGAGGGGTTTTTTGCCCACAGTAACAGGTATAATGGTTATCAGAGTTAAATTCACCTACTACAGTCTATTTTAGTTCACTGATTCCTAAAATGTTGATGTTCACTCTTGCTATCTCCTGTTTGACCACTTCTAATTTACCTTGATTCATGGACCTAACATTCCAGGTTCCTATGCAGCATGCTTCTATCCATGGGGTTTCAGAGTCTGACACGGCTTAGTGACCAAACAACAATGAAGCACTCTGAAGCCTAGTGGCTTATTAACAAAATAGCCATTTTATTCCACTGACAATTCTGTGGGTTGGCAGAGTGGTTCTTCCGGTCTGGGCCAGTTCACCTGATCTCTGCCTGGGCCCCTTCACTCATCTCTGGTTAGCTGGTGGGTTAGCTAGTGACTGGATGATCTGAGATGGTCTCATAGAAGTTTCTTACTATTTACTGAGACCTTAGTTGTCTTCCGCATAGCCTCATCCTGCAACAGGCAAGCTCACAGTTGC
Organism: Ovis aries; assembly: GCF_016772045.2. Lineage (NCBI taxonomy): Eukaryota > Metazoa > Chordata > Mammalia > Artiodactyla > Bovidae > Ovis > Ovis aries. Next base: position 19,607,536 of record NC_056063.1, on the reverse strand, counting down.
TTACCTGGTAGCTCTAGAATTATATAATCGGCAAGAAAGGACATGCTTGGATGTGGGGGAGCTTTTCAAGTTCATTTACTAAACTCAAGTCCATTGCCAAAGCAAGTTACATGGCCATACCTGAAATAAATACAGGACCAGATTATCCAGAGTCATGGATACGGGAAGGGGAATGATAATCATTTTATAAAACAACCACAATTTGAATATGAACAATTTTATGCCAATAAATTTGAAAACTTAGGTGAAACGAACAATTTCTCAGTGGAAAAATTTAAAATAATTTACGCAGCTTACTCAAGAAGAAAATTTAAAATCTGAATAGATTTTAAAACAATTAATAAGATCAGTAACTAAAAATTTAACGTCTCTTATTGCCCTCAAAAGAAAAAGTACTCACAGAGAGAACTCCAGCAAACATTCAAGGGACTGACAATTTCAGCCTTACTTAGTGATTTCAGAGAAGGTAGAGTGAACATTTCTGAACTCATTTTATAAGGTTAACAAACCATAACACCAAGAACCAGGCAAAGACAGCATGAAAAAAGATGTATATAAGCCAGTTTCACTTATGAACATAGGTGGGAAAAAAATCCCTCATAAAGTATTATTAAATTGAATCCAGTAATGAATATATATACATATTTTAATTCCAAGACAGGTTTATCCCAGGTTATAAGTTGAACATTAAAAAGTTCTGAGTTTAACATTAAAAACTCACAATTTACCACATTTATAGATGAAAGGAGAAAATTATGTGGCCATTTCAATAGACTTTTTTAAAAAGCACAGTTTAGTAAAATTGAGCACCTATGTGTGTCTGAAAAAGAAAATGTAGCAAATTAGAATTAGAAAGGAGCTTCCTTACAGCAGACATAATATATAATGGTAAAATGCTATCCCTGGATTGGGCATCTGTGTACAGAGGAGGATTTAGTTGTGCTTATGCTTTTGTATTACTTTTGTGCCTGAAATACCTGGGAGAGTAGGAGGAATAGGGGGAGTAAGATCCCTGAAAGGCCTTTGGAAGCTTAATTATTCAGACTCTGGTAAAGTTAGAGGAAACAGAGGATAAAAATAGAACCAGGGTTAGAATAATTTTTGTTTTGTTTATCTGTCAAATCCGTCAACTTTTTTGAAACTTTTTAAATGGCTTAAATTCCAAGAAGTGTTAAAAATCACCATATAATAGATGTTGTTGTGAGCTACACAGTCAAAGGCTTTCTTGTAGTCAGTGAAGCAGAAGTAGTTGTTTTTCTGGAATTCCCTTGCTGTCTCTATGATCCAACGAATATTGGCAATTTTATGTCAATTTTTTGGGCTCCAAAATCACTGCAGATGATGACTACAGCCATGAAATTAGAAGACACTTACTTCTTGGAAAGAAAGCTATGACAAACCTAGACACTATATTAAAAAACAGAGACATTGGTTTTCCAACAAAGGTCCATATAGTCAAAGCTATGGTTTTCCCAGTAGTCAGGTACGGATGTGAGAGTTGAACCATAAAAAAAAAAACTTGAATTGAGTGCCAAAGAAATGATGGTTTAGAATTGTAGTGCTGGAGAAGACTCTTGGAGTCCCTTGGACAGCAGGGAGATAAAACCAGTCAGTCCTAAATATCTGATGAATATTCATTGGAAGGACTGATGCTTGACGCTGAAGCTCCAATACTCTGGCCATATGATGCCGAGGAGAGCTGACTCATTGGTAAAGATCCTAATGCTGAGGAAGATTGAAAGCAAAAGGAGAAGAGAGCAGCAAAGGGTGAGATGGTTAGATGGCATCACTCACTCCATTGACATGAACTTAAACTCCACAAGATGGAAGACAGGGAAGCCTGGTGTGCTGCAGTCCATGGGGTCGCCAAGAGACAGACACAGCTTAGCGACTGAATAACAAACAATAAAGGATTTTAGGGTTAACTGTGTGTAAGTCATAAAGTGAAAAGCATACATTTTTTTTTTTAATTTGGAAAAAATTTCATACTTGCAGTTTGAAATTCAGAGTTTCAAAATAGTACCAAAAAAGTACAGCACTCAGCACCTAACTTCTTTGATTCTTGGCATTTTCCCATATTTGCCTTATTCTTACTTTCTCCATGATAAATAAATATATATATTTATATAACCCCCGCAACCAGTTAAGTTGCGGCATGGTGCCCCGTTACACCCTTAGTACATTACTTTCATACACCTTCCAGTGTAACCACAGTTCTTTTTTCAAGTTCACATAAATTTCTATCTAATCCATAGACCGTCACTGATACTTTGCTAGCTTTTTCCAATAATATTCTTTTATAAACCCAAGATCCAGTCTAGGATTAGACATTGCAGTTAGTTATATCGTCTTTTAAGTCTCCTTTGATCCAGTAGTTCTTCAGTCTGTATCTTTCATGACAGTGTATTTGAATATATAGACTGGTTTTTTAATAGAATGGCCAATTTAGGTTTGTCTGACTTTTCTCAGATGGTCGTTATTACTACTATTATTTTGCTCAGGAATACCACCAAGATGATACTGTTTTCTCAGTACATCGATGAGAAGGCATACCGTGTTGATTTTCATTTACTCTTTATTCTTTTTAAACTGTATTTGAAATTTAAAAAAAAATTCTTTTCTTGGCCTGCAAAGAGATCAAACCTGTCAGTCCTAAAGGAAATCAGTCCTGAATATTCATTGGAGGACTCTGATGCTGGGAAAGATTGAAGGCAGGAGGAGAAGCAACTGATAGCTGATTCACTTTGCTGTATACCTGAAACTAACACAACATTGTAAATCAACTATCAGTTCAGTTCAGGCTCTCAGTCATGTCAGACTCTGCAACCCCATTTACTGCAGTAGCCTGGCTTCCCTGTGCTTGCTCAAACTCATGTCCGTTGAGTTGGTCATGCCATCCAACTGTCTCATCCTCTGTTGTCCCCTTCTCCTCCCGCCTTCAATCTTTCCCAGCATCAGTGTCTTTTCCAGTGAGCCAGTTCTTCACATCAGGTGGCCAAAGCATTGGAGTTTCAGATCCAGTATCAGTCCTTCCAATCAGTATTCAGGACTGATTTCCTTCAGAATGGACTGGTTGGATCTCCTTGCAGTCCAAGGGACTCTCAAGAGTCTTCCCCAACACCACAGTTCAAAAGCATCAATTCTTCAGCACTTAGCTTTCTTTATAGTCCAACTCTCACATCCATACATGACCACTGGAAAAACCGTAGCTTTGACTAGACGGACCTTTGTTGGCAAAGTAAGTCTCTGCTTTTTAATATGCTGTCTAGATTGGTCATAACTTTTCTTCTAAGGAGCAAGTGTCTCTTGAATCCATGGCTGCAATCAGCATCTATAGTGATTTTGGATCCCCCCAAAATAAAGTCTGCCACTGTTTCCATTGTTTCCCCATCTATTTGCCATGAAGTGATGGGACCAGATGCCATGATCTTAGTTTTCTGAATGTTGAATTTTAAGCCAACTTTTTCACTCTCCTCTTACACTTTCATCAAGAGGCTCTTTAGTTCCTCTTCATTTTCTGCCACAAGGGTTGTGTCATCTGCATGTCTGAGGTTGTTGATATTTTCCCCGGCAATCTTAATTCCAGCTTGTGCTCCATCCAGCCCGGCATTTTGCATGATATACTCTGCGTATGAATTAAATAAGCATGGTAACAATATGCAACCTTGACACACTCCTTTCCCTATTTGGAACCAGTCTGTCGTTCCATGTCCAGTTCTAACTGTTAGTTCTTAACGTGCGTACAGATTTCTCAGGAGGCAGGTCAGGTGGTCTGGTATTCCCATCTCTTTCAGAATTTTCCAGTTTGTTGTGATCTACATAGTCAAAGACTTTGGCATAGTCAATAAAGCAGAAGCAGATGCTTTTCTGGAACTCTCTCTCTGTCTTTTTCAATGATCCAGTGGATGTTGGCAATTTGACCTCTGGTTCCTCTGCCTTTTCTAAATCTAAGTTGAACATCTGGAAGTTCACAGTTCACGTACTTTTTGAAGCCGCATGGGGAATTTTGAGCATTACTTTACTAGTGTGTGAGATGAGTGCAGTTGTGCAGTAGTTCGAGCATTCTTTGGGATTGGAATGAAAACTGACCTTTTCCAGTCCTGTGGCCACTGCTGAGTTTTCCAGTGTGCTGGCATATCGAGTGCAGCACTTTCACAGCATCATCTTTCAGGATTTGAAATAGTTCAAGTGGAATTCCATCACCTCCGCTCGCTTTGTTTGTAGTGATGCTTCCTAAGGATCGCTTGACTTTGCATTCCAGGATGTCTGGCTTTAGGTGAGTGATCACACCATTGTGGTTATCTGGGTCATGAAGATGTTTTTTGTACAGTTCTTCTGTGTATTCTTGCCACCTCTTCTTACTGTCTTCTCCTTCTGTTAAGTCCATACTGTTTCTGCCCTTTATTTTGCCCATCTTTTCATGAAATGTTCCTTTGGTATCACTAATTTCCTTGAAGAGATATATTTGCTGTTTAAGATTTTATTTTCCCCCATATAGGCCATTACAGAATTTTGAGTAGAATTTGCTGAGTTATACTTATTTTTCTTTACTCGATTATAACCTTTGCCATTTGATCAGGACACTTATCTGCCCAGTTTTTTCTCTGTAAATTAGTAAGTATTATGTGGGGAGCCACTTGAGACTATAAAATATCAGTGCATTATTTTCATATTTGTGAGATGTATCGATTTGAAAATAATGTAGAATTAATTGAGTACATACTAAAATGTGCTGTGATATAATTTGAAGTTGGTAATCTCTTAAGCATTAGCGTACATGTAAGCATCTAGTTTAAACATGCTTACTTATACATAGCACAAAAGTAAATACCATGCATATAACCCAGTAAGCCTCGTCTGTCTCTAGTTTTTCTAATTGATCTGAGTTTTAGCATCAGTATTAATACATCATCAGTACCTTTCTGTTGTAGTCAAACACTTCTATAAATATTAAAGACCAGAAGGTAAAGCCTTGAAAGTTGTAAATTGAAAAGAATCTTAGATATCATACAGTCTTTTATCTATTTTACTCAATTCTGTAAACAAACTAAAAAAAGAAAAATTGTCATTTACCCAGTTATATATTATGTAAAATGGCACACATTGCCGTTACAAAGAGTTCAAATCCCATAAAATGCAGAGATAAGCGTTTAAAACTGAGGTAATAGCAAGTAGATGTCATTTTTGCTAGTGAATTCCCATCCCTGCACTCCCAATAAGTGAGATACATACAAATCTTAACATTTGAGCAATAAACCCTCATTAAGCTGGCTTCTTAATAAATGCATTGCTTCAGACAACCATTAGCAGCAAGCTGATGAAAGCTGGTGAAATATATTTGCTAGGCCTTTATAATAAGAGAAGGAAATGGCAACCCACCTCAGTATTCTTGCCTGGAGAATCCCAGGGACAGGGGAGCCTGGTGGGCTGCCAGCTTTGGGGTCGCACAGAGTCAGACACGACTGATGCAACTTAGCAGCAGCAGCATAATAATTTAAAATTTGAATCTTTATTACAAATTAGGAAGCACAGTATTGGTGAAAACAGTTGCTGCCTAATAAACTGTGTGTGTCTATGAGTGCTGGCCTTTAAACCAGTTAATTTTGTTACCAGATCCAGAATGTGGCCTGTCATTGATTTATAATATACATACTTAATTCATATTGTCCTTATAAAGAGATTTAGTGTTTATTTCACAGTTGGCTGATAAAGTTGAAATAATTTTAATGACATTTTCATTAGCAGCAGCCTTTAGAACTTAACTATTTTATTGGTTGTCTTTCAGAACAAAAGAGATGAACACTTACTGAAAAAAAGAAATGTTCCTCAAGAGGAAAGTTTAGAAGATTCAGATGTTGATGCTGATTTTAAAGCAGTAAGTTAACATTGCTTATAAGTTGTTGTAAAAGTAATTTTTATAATAACCAGAGAACTTCACTCTCAATCTTAAGACTAATTTTACAATGATAATTAGGGTATATTAACTCTTTAGTAAATACATTAATTAATGTAATTTTGCTATTAAACTCTTTGCTGAACTATCTTTTTTTCTTTTTAAGCAAAATGTAACACTAGAAGCTATATTGCAGGTATGTTATTAATTTAATATTCTCTTTTTGAAGTATTTTCAAATTGATTTTTTTTTTTAATTTCTGAAATTTGTGTTTGGTGTTACAGAATGCCACAAGTGATAACCCAGTGGTCCAGTTGAGTGCTGTCCAGGCTGCAAGGTAAGGACGAATTTGTCCAGAGAGAGAATTATGTCACACATGGTCTAGAAGTAGTACACTGTTATTTCTGTTCATATTTTGAAACTTATAGCAGCTAATTTCTCATACTTCTTTTTCTAGAAAGCTTTTATCCAGTGACAGAAATCCACCAATTGATGACCTAATAAAATCTGGGATTTTACCAATTCTAGTGAAATGTCTAGAAAGGGATGATAAGTAAGTATGGATTTAACTCCCTGTTTACTTTTTTCAGCCAACTGAAAATTTGTGATTATTATTTAACTAATGGGTTCCATTTGGTTTTGCCTTTATTACATTTTTCATTTGTCGTGTATTTTAATGTAGTTTTCTAAATACTGTGATAATACTCTGCAGACCTAAGTGCTTTTCTTTTTAGTTTATAAAGTATGTGTGTGTGTTTTCTAGGAAAATTTTTAATGTCTGTTTATTGTCTATTCTAAATTGTCTCAAACATTTATAGTCTTTATTTGTTAGTTGGCTTTTTCTTCAGTAATGTTTTAAAACAACCCAAATAGTGTTTGAGTCATTCTTTGCTTATGAGTCTATATATAGATTAACCTCATGACTTGAGTCAACATGAATGGTTTCCAGAACTGAGTAGCTCTTTCTTACCCTGGGAATATTCCAGCTGATCCACTGATACTCTGTGAAGTCTTTAACAGAACTCTAGCCACGATTAGTGGTCTATCATCATGGTTTTTATCTGTGGTAAATTAAAACTAAGAGGGCAGATTATAATTTCCCAAAATAGAAAGAGAAAAACACCACTTGGTATCTTTTGAGGTGCTGGCCCCATTTCTACTAGTGTTTGGATGCTAGATGCTAAACCTCATCAGTTTGAGTTAATTGGCTAGAATGTAAGTCTCAACCCCAAAATACATTTAAACAAGGGCTCATTTTTCTTTTAAGGACATTTAGACTAAAACTTGGGGGTATTTTGCTAAATATTGTTTATGAGATTTTCAGGTGACTAGATTAAAATAGTAGCATTATAAATGTTTCCACTAAGAGTTTTTATTATTTTAAAATACTTCATTCTTTTTCCATTGTGTACCACAACCATCTCTATCGTATAGATTTTCCATAAGATTTATTTAAGCAAAAATAAGTTTTGTTTCAGTTATTTAAAAAAAATTCTGTTTGCCTCTACGTTTAGGGCCCTCTCTTTTTTTTTGGCTCTTGAGCTGCTTTTCTTTTTTCTTCTTTTCTTTTCCATTTATTTATTTATTTTGCATTTTTGTCTTTGTCATGGGCTCATTTGTATGGGTGTGTCTGTGAAATGTAGCTTGTATGTATAACAGAAGAGTATGCTGAAATATATAGGGATGTGTATAACTACCACTGGAGGTAAAAATAGAAAATTGTCAATGGTTTCAGCCTGACTTAATGGATTTGTTACGGGAAATTGTGTCATAAAATAAAAGACCCGAGACTGGAGCTGAATAGACCTTGGTTTAAATCTAGGGTTTGTGGCTGACCTAAACCCAAATAGCATTTGATGCTTAGGTACCTCATCTATAAAATTTAGGTGGTTGCAAGGAATGAAAATAATATATACAAAATACCACATAATACCAAGCATATAATAAATGTTTCTTTATTGTTTACTTACTGTGCTCATTTTGTTACTTATTTTTTCTGTCTTATCTCTCTCTTTTTAAATGATATCTTAGAAGACCTTCCCTAGCTTTGTAATTGTATTTTTTACATCTTTCTGTTTTCTCATTTCAGGCCCTCATTGTCAGTATTTTGCCAAACCATCCATCCTAGTTTAATAACTTTCTCCTTCCAGTCTGAGAAAACATAAACTATCTGATCATCTTTGATCTCATCATCTCTTTATTTCTCCTCAACTTTGATGCCCTCTTATTTCTTGCCTTTCGCCAAAGTTCATCAAGTATTGCTAGTTCTTGTCTGCTACTTCATTGTCTGGTCTGTTCCATCTTTTTAACCTCACTGCTTGCTGTTATCACTGACATTTTTTCTTCTTAAAACCCTTTCCTTCTCTGATCTCTCTAATCTTTTGATATTAACAACCTCACTCTGTTTCTTTGATATTTATAGAGTTTCTTCTAAGTTCCTAACCTTTGGCTTTCCTTGGTTTTTGCTCATTCCCACCTCCTCCCACCTTGGCATTCTGTTTGAAAAGAATTGATATTTTTCAGCTATCCACCCTAACTTAACATAGATAATTTCTTAACAGATTTTTCCCACATCAGCCTTTGCCCATTTTTATCTCTTCTTCATGGACTTCAACATTGTTTTCTTCACGTCACTTTTCAGTAGCACTCTGCACTTGATATGTCTGTAGAATAAATTCCAAGTCCTGAAGCCTGAGATTCGAGTCCTGCTCCACACACACATTGTAACTTGCCCTTGCAGTCTTACCGTGTTGCGCATCTTCTTGGCTTCAGCTCTCCTGATCTCTGTGTTGCCACCTGCACACATCATGAGCAGCCCAGCCGTGGTGGTTTTCTTTGTATTGCCAGCTGTCAGTGCCTTTCTTTCTTTATCACTCTTGGAAAACCTAGTTCAGTTTTCACTTTCTTTGTGAAGTCTTCCATCACCATTCCAGATTATAATGATCTTATCCTTTCAGCAAAATTATATAGCCTTGTAATATCCCTGGTATGTGAAGCAGGCGATGTAGTGAAGTCAGAGCTTTAAGACCCGTCTAGAAGTTGTGGCAGCGATTCAAATGAAATGATGAGGACTTCGGCTGCCACAGTGATATTTTGGATGGCACTATAAATATAAGAAATAGTTAAGCGGCAAAATTGATATGATATCTGTGGGAGAGAAAGGGGTCAAGGAAAATAATGACTGGCTAAATGTTGCAACTACCAATGAACCTAAAGAAGTGAGTTTATATTGACTGACTTTGAGAGCAAATGAGACATTCAAGTGGAGATATTCAACAGGCAGTTGGACATAATGAGGCAAAATTCAAGGACAAGGTAAAGGATAGCCATGTAATCTGTGGGTCTTAAATCGTAGTTAGGTGTCTAAAGATTTTTTTTGTTTTTTACAGCCCTTCATTACAGTTTGAAGCTGCATGGGCATTAACTAATATAGCATCAGGAACCTCTGCACAGACTCAAGCTGTTGTACAGTCTAGTAAGTAAATTAACTTATTTACTTGCTGGACCTTCTGTCATTTGCATGAAATGTGCTGAACAGGAAGACAGAGAACAGAGTAAATGGTTGCCTAGGGCTGGGGGAGAAGGTAGTAGGACTTTCTGGGTATGGGATTTCTTTTGGGGGCAGTAGAAATGTTGTCAAATTAGATTGTGGTGATGACTACACAACTCTGTATAAACTCTAAGAACCTTTGAACTGTACACTTAAACAGATAAATTATATCTCAGTAATGCTGTTAAAAGTTTGAGTCAGTTTTAATTTAAACTTTCAATAATACAGGTCGTGCAGAGATACAGCTAAAAATCCTAGAGGTAGTATACAATACACTGAAATTTTAAGAAAAAGTGATCTACCTTATACTTAGTTCTCACCTGAAATGAATAGGATACCAGTCTTTTGGAATTTGAGTTAGTTCATAAATTATGTGTAGAGTAAGAAATATAATGATAAATTATCTTGAAATATAAGGTAGGCTTGATATGGGTATAATCAGTTCTTTAATTGATCCCTTATCAACAATTGGAATCATATTGACTAAAGTATTCTAAGGTAGAAACCTTTTTTTAATGAATTGCAGGAAAAACATCATGCTGTTGTTTTCATTTAATTAACACAGTCGCAGTTCTAGATACTGTCAGTAAGTCTGTTGCTTGAGACTGGGGAAACACTAAAATGTAGCATATTTAGGGTAAAGGTATTTGCTACATTTATTTATTCACTGAACTATAATTGAGCAACTCTAGTGTACCAAACTCTATGTATATTTCATCAACTTACTTAGGCTGAAACCTGTGAACTCTTCAACATTTTGCAGTATAAATATTAGTTTTTCTTTATTATAGATGCCGTACCTCTTTTTCTAAGACTTCTCCATTCACCACATCAGAATGTTTGTGAACAAGCAGTATGGGCTTTGGGAAACATTATAGGTAAGTTGAAATTAGGTTTTAAAACACTCCAATTAAGTATCTTAATTAACTTTTTTCCTACATTGGCCATTACATACTATGTTTCCTCTAATTTTAATGTGGGTTGACTTATCTTCTTGCTTCATAAATATTAACTTAAGATTGTACCTCTTTAGATGGATATGCAATTTGTTATCCAGGACTGGTAGGTTAAATTTGTGTTCCCCAAATCAAAATCGGGAGAAATAGCAACACTTGATGCCCTTGACTGATGTTGAGGAAACATAGAACATCAGTGTCCCAACATGAGCCATTGCATACATTTCAGACTTTCTCATCCTGAATGTAATTTTTTTTTAAATACAATTTTCATTTCTGTAGGTGATGGTCCTCAATGTAGAGATTATGTCATATCACTGGGAGTTGTCAAACCTCTTCTGTCCTTCATCAATCCCTCCATTCCCATCACCTTCCTTCGGAACGTCACATGGGTCATTGTCAATCTCTGCAGGAATAAGGACCCCCCACCGCCTATGGAGACAGTTCAGGAGGTAAATGAAGAATTGCAAAGGCCAGATGGTATATTTTCCCTATGTTTATGCTTTAGGTTTTCATGTACAGGGAATGAAATAACGCATATACTGATTTCATTGCAGGTATGAGATATTTAAGTAATGTATCATAACTTAATTTTTGACTTCTGTGAAATAAAAGTTGAGACTTGTGGCACCTGACCAAATACAGTCCACCTTAATTTAAGAAACCATAAATTCAAGCAGAAAACAACAAAAGAAGAAAATAAAATCTCAGTTTTATCACTACATTGAGTTGTTGATTTAACACTAAAAAATAAGGGATGGCTGCTGATAAAACTAGTGTACTTATATGCAAATGTTCTAGAGTTGAATTGCTGTGTTAAATCTGCTAATTAAAGCAAAGTAAAATCTTTGCTCTTTACATCTGATTTGTAGATGGATCTGAGTATTTTAAGTTTTATAAAATCCTATGTAACCTTTAATCACTTGACTGTATAGAGAAATGTTGACTGTGAATCTGTAATCTTTATGATTGGCATCATTCACCATCATCTGCCACCTCTTGCCTATATGGAAAGGGTACTTAGTGATTCCCCCCACGCCCTCACAGATTTAAAGAACAGATTTGAAATGTCTGCATTCAACAGACTTTATACTGGTCCTACTTCTCTTGACTAAATCTGAGGTCAAAAACTTCAATTTGACTCAAGTAGTTCATTAAATAAAATCTTAGTTTTAAGCAGGTAAGTGGGACAGTGAGATCAGTTTTAAGAATGGCTTTTTAAAAATAACTATATACTCGAATCTCCACTGTTTGCAGTAGACATATGTCATAAAGAAGGTTATTGAAAACAAATGTTTTTCCTTGAAGGTACATTAATCTCTGTCAGACTTACTTGACTATTTTAATTAAACATCTGAAATATTTTTTGGTGTTTCAGATTGAATTTATTGTATTTTAATTTTCCTAATAGAGATTGAAAAAACTCAATGTTGTTTTTCTTGCCCTCAAATAGTATTTACTGCTTTTTTAAAAAATCACAGTTAATCGTTTTTGCAAAGACATGTTTGTCCACTCTAGAGTTATTTATCATTTGTTTTCTTTCCTCAGATTTTGCCAGCATTATGTGTCCTCATATACCATACAGATATAAACGTAAGTAAAGCAGAATCTTAGTTTTGTCTTAATGAGACTGAAAGGGTTATTTTATCCTTATGCTTTTAGTAAATGTCACCATATATCTTAATAATTTGTCAAGCTTCCACAATGTATGTGGAAGAAATGTATGTTCTGTTTTCAGAAATAGGATTAAGGTTAAACTGAGTTTATATCTTAAATCATTCAGATAATAAAAATACTAACATTGGAGAAATTATCACATATGTAGTTAATTTAGTTATTTATATCATAATAGTATTTTTAAGTATCTATTTATAGAGTGGTAAGAGCTTTATAAAGCTCCTTCGTACTTTAAAAAATTTTTTTATTTGATTTTTGTAATTGGTAGTCTAGATATTATTATCCTCATTTTAAAGAATAAGAAACAGCCTCAGGGAAAGGTTAAGTGATTTATTCAAAGTAGCGGAGCTTATAAGGGTCAGTGTCCATATTTAAAACTGAGATCTTCTGATGACAGATCTTGTTTACTTCCTATGAAACTGTACTAACTCCTAGGCTATAACCTTTTGCGGTATAGTATTGAAGAATGTCAAGTATCGCTTTAAATGCAAAGGTATCTTTAGATTATTTGTTCATTATATGAGGTTTAGTTAAGCACTTACTGTATATATTCTGGCACAGTTTGTTTCAGGCACTCTGAGAATTCTGATTGTAGCAACACTGAATGCCAATTCTTCCCCAAAGTAAAACAATGGATAAATTTTAGACAATTCAGAACCGACTCTAATGTTCATCCAGCGTGAATTTGGCTTCTAATATTTCAATTAAGATCTCTTCCGATTTGTATTTGTGTTTTTGTGTATCTTTGTTTACACATAATATTTATGTGTGTGGGTGTCAGAATTATGTGTGATTTATCATTGAGATGAAGAAAATACATCTTTGTTAACATTTCTCAAGAAGCAATATATAGTTCCTATATAAGTACTGAACCACACATTTCCCTAGTTAATTTTAGGACTTTAAGTTCTTAGGAAGGAATCTTTTAAAGGTACCTAAAGTAACTTTTTATTTGTGAAGTGTTAGCCTGAACTGTCATAACAATTAAGTGAATCCTGTTTAGTTATATACTGTCCTGTTTTCAAAATGGGCATAAAAGTGACTTAGCAATAGACATAAGATAATAAATACCTTAGAAGAAAGGAGGAGGTATAATTATTTTTAAAAGTGTACTTGTTATTACTGCTAAACTTAGTCCAAGCTTTCTGAAAGCCAGAATTAACAGGAAAATAACCAAGATATCTGGTCCCATCACTTCATGGGAAATAGATGGAGAAACACTGGAAACAGTGTCAGACTTTATTTTTGGGGGGCTCGAAAATCACTGCAGATGGTGATTGCAGCCATGAAATTAAAAGACGCTTACTCCTTGGAAGAAAAGTTATGACCAACCTAGATGTCAGCATTAGCAGCAGGTAAAAAGAGTGAACGAAATGGGCTTTTGTCAGTTGCTTGCTGTACTAAATCTATTTCTGTAATCTCCTTTGATCTTACCAGCACCCTTATGAGATAAATTTTGTTCTCTTATTTTACTAGTAAGGAAATTGAAACTCAGTAAAGTAAAATAACCTAACTAAGGGTCATACGATAAATAAAAGCCATGGCTGAAAATTAAAGCCGAGTCAAGGCCTATACTGTTTTGTACCATGATCACATAATGTTACAATATGTGTGCAGACAAATAAGAAAAGAAAACAGAGAAATCACCAAAACACTAGAATTATCAAAGCACCTGGCAACCGGAAAGCTTCACTGAGAAAGTAACATTTGAAATAAGCATTATAAGAAGGATGGTGGTGGAACTGTTGTTAGAGGTGAAAAAAGATGATTATGTTAATAGCATTTATTAAGGGTTTCAAGTGTGCCAGGCACTGTTTTTTAGCACTTTTGCATATATTAACTCATTTATTCCTTAGGAAAATCGTGTGATTGGTTACTGAAATTGTCTTCATGTTACAAATACGGTAAAAAAAAAAAAAAAAAAAGGCCAGCTAACTAATTTGTGTGTAGTCGTACAACTAGGATGAGAAGGATTTTGTCAAGTTGAAAAAGTTGTTTCAGGTACCAGAGGAACTATGTTAAGAATTCAAGAGAATACAGGAGGATGTGGAGAATCCAGGTGGTTAATAAACCGAAACGTTTGCTGGGGAGTTAAATTACAGGGGTTTGTATCCTGTGTTAAGGAGTTTGGACTTCTCTTGTAATCAGTGCAGAGTCACTAAGACTTCGCAATATGAACATATCACTCCTCTATTTGAAAATCTTAGTGACTCTGCACTGATTACAAGAGAAGTCCAAACTCCTTAACACAGGATACAAACCCCTGTAATTTAACTCCCCAGCAAATAATCCAGAGCCAGACGTCTTGGAATGTGAAGTCAAGTGGGCCTTAGAAAGCATCACTACGAACAAAGCTAGTGGAGGTGATGGAATTCCAGTGGAGCTGTTTCGAATCCTGAAAGATGATGCTGTGAAAGTGCTGCACTCAATATGCCAGCACATTTGGAAACTCAGCAGTGGCCACAGGACTGGGAAAGGTCAGTTTTCATTCCAATTCCAAAGAAAGGCAATGCCAAAGAATGCTCAAACTACCACACAATTGCACTCATCTCACATGCTAGTAAAGTAATGCCCAAAATTCTTCAAGCCAGGCTTCAGCAATACGTGAACTGTGAACTCCCTGATGGTCAAGCTGGTTTTAGAAAAGGCAGAGGAACCAGAGATCAAATTGCCAACATCCGCTGGATCATGGAAAAAGCAAGAGAGTTCCAGAAAAACATCTATTTCTGCTTTATTGACTATGCCAAAACCTTTGACTGTGTGGATCACAATGAACTGTGGAAAATTCTGAAAGAGATGGGAATACCAGACCACCTCACCTGCCTCTTGAGAAATCTGTATGCAGGTCAGGAAGCAACAGTTAGAACTGGACAGGGAACAACAGACTGGTTCCAAATAGGAAAAGGATTACGTCAAGGCTGTATATTGTCACCCTGCTTATTTAACTTCTATGCAGAGTACATCATGAGAAACGCTGGACTGGAAGAAACACAAGCTGGAATCAAGATTGCCGGGAGGAATATCAATAACCTCAGATAATGCAGATGACACCACCCTTATGGCAGAAAGTGAAGAGGAACTCAGAAGCCTCTTGATGAAAGTGAAAGAAGAGAGTGAAAAAGTTGGCTTAAAGCTCAACATTCAGAAAACGAACATCATGGCATCCGGTCCCATCACTTCTTGGGAAATGGATGGGGAAACAGTGGAAACAGTGTCAGACTTTATTTTTGGGGGCTCCAAAATCACTTCAGTTGGTGACTGCAGCCATGAAATTAAAAGACGCTTACTCCTTGGAAGAAAAGCTATGACCAACCTAGGTAGTATATTCAAAAGCAGAGACATTACTTTGCCAACTAAGGTCCGTCTAGTCAAGGCTATGCTTTTTCCTGTGGTCATGTATGGATGTGAGAGTTGGACTGTGAAGAAGGCTGAGCACCGAAGAATTGATGCTTTTGAACTGTGGTGTTGGAGAAGACTCTTGAGAGTCCCTTGGACTGCAAGGAGATCCAACCAGTCCATTCTGAAGGAGATCAACCCTGGGATTTCTTTGGAAGGAATGATGCTAAAGCTGAAACTCCAGTACTTTGGCCATCTCATGGGAAGAGTTGACTCATTGGAAAAGACTCTGATGCTGGGAGGGATTGGGGCCAGGAGGCGAAGGGGACGACAGAGGATGAGATGGCTGGATGGCATCATGGACTAGATGGACGTGAGTTGAGTGAACTCCGGGAGTTGGTGATGGACAGGGAGGCCTGGCGTGCTGCAGTTCACGGGGTTGCAAAGAGTCGGACACGACTGAGCGACTGAACTGAACTGATGTTCATATTGGAGAAGGAAATGGCAACCCACTCCAGTACTCTTACCTGGAAAATCCCATGGATGGGGGAGCCTGGTGGGCTGCCGTCTGTGGGGTCGCACAGAGTCGGACACGACTGAAGTGACTTAGCAGCAGCATGTTCACGTCTGTTATAGTCAGATAATTTGAAAGAGGTAAGGAGGATCTGGAATAGGGCAAGTTTGAACATAACCTGGCCTTTTTTGCTATCATAGTAGGTTTGAGGAACTTGATGAGGGTATCAACCCAAAGAAGTAATGGGTAGGAAGATAAAGTGAGTAGAACCTCAAGAGGAAAGAATCAAAGAGGAGAAGTGAAAAAGTAAAAGAATAGCATTAAAGTAAAGACGTCATTTATGAGACAGTCATTTGTGAGACTGCTGGAGAGGCTTTGTTGGGGTGTAGAGAGAACTAGCTTATGGACATTAATATGCTTAAATGACATTAGAAAAACTCTGTACTGACTCAGAACTAAAGAAGAAATCTGGACTGATCCAGGTCAATCTGTGTTCATTTTCTTTCTAGTTATTGTTCTTAAAGTCAACGTGCAGTTGCAGTGATTCTGTAGCATTTGGTTTTCATGTCCTTTTTGAAGTTACTCACCCGTGGTTTGATATGCCCAGACAGTTTTGAGTGTTACCTAACATTTGATACAAATCTACCTTGCTTTGCTGCTGGTACAAATGAAATCAGTCAGTTGTGGCAGATTGGTTTTATGCTGAGACTTGATGGGTAGTGACACCTGATGATATGTCAGGGGTCCCCGAGACCACCTTCAAGTTCAGTGATTTGCTGGAAGGAATCACTGAAAAGCTTCTATACTCATGCTTACAATTTATAGCAAAAGAATACAGATTTGTTTAGGGAAACCTGTCTTTTCCCTCCTGTGTAGGTGAAAACCCCATCTCTTCCCTGTGGGTCTCTCTCCTATGTGTCTTCTTTACTGCACACACAGAACACTTCACTTCTCATACTTCTGGTCACCAGATGTTTTGCAGTAGGGATTTGGAGGAGGTTCCCCACAACACCAAGTGAGTATCTGCAATACACTGGGTATCCTACAATTTAATTCAGTTCTAGCACTAACCAGAGATAGAGTCAGATCTCACAGGTCAAGGACTCAGTCCCACATGGTGGCCACCTCTTCCCCTAACCCACAGGCACACTTCACTTGCCAGTCACAAAGTCAGACCGGTGCTTCTGACCAACCAGCTTTAAACTGGAGGTTTAATGAATAGAACCAAGACCCCCTCCTCGGGTTCTATTAATTTGCTAAAGCAGTTCAAAGAACTTAGGTAAACAGTTATATTTACTAGTTTGTTAAAGGATGAACCTCTGTACAGTCATCAAAAACAAGACCAGAAGCTGACTGTGGCTTAGATCATTAGCTCCTTATTGCAAAATTCAGACTTAATTTGAAGAAAGTAGGGAAAACCTCTATACCATTCAGGTATGGCCTAAATCAGACCCCTTATGATTATACAGTGGAAGTGGCAAATAGATTTAAGGGATTAGATCTGATAGAGTGCCTGAAGAACTGTGGACAGAGGTTTATAATATTGTACAGGAGATGGTGATCAAAACCATTCCCAAGAAAAAGAAATGCAATGAAGCAAAATGATCATCTGAGGAGGCCTTACAAATAGCTGAGAAAAGAGAAGCAAAAGGCAAAGGAGAAGGGGCAAGATATACCCAGTTGAATGTAGAGTTCCAAAGACTAGCAAAGAGAGATAAGAAAGCTTTCTTAAGTGAACAAAGCAAAGAAATAAGAGGAAAACAATAGAATGGGAAAGACTAGAGATATCTTCAAGAAAATTGGAGATAGCAAGGGAACATTTCATGCAAAGATGGGAATGATAAAGGACAGAAACAGCAAGGACCTAATAGAAGCAGAAGAGATTAAAAAGAGGTGGCAAGAATACATAGAACTGTACAAAAAAGGTCTTTAAAAATAATTAAAATACTTCAGGATTGCTGAAGACTTCATTGGCACATGATTAATCTGATTACTAGCTGAAAGGGAAAGAGTATAGTCATTGACTGTTAGTGACTGTAAAAGCATTTAACCATAGAAATCTAGAAAATTGGGGGGTAAAAAAAAGAATATTAGATGGAGGAGCTGTAGAATAGCAGAAGCAGTTCAGATGGGAAAAGGCAATGAAAGGTACAATTACAAATATTAAAGCAGCTGTTAGCCTGCTTACATAGGTGAGGAAAGCAAACTACTGAAAACAAAAGAAACTTGAATAGTCTTATAATCTTGCGTGTGAATTCAAATTTTTAAAGCATTTTAAAAATGAGATTTTCATTGAAGGTCCAGTATATTATCAAAAAGAAAAAGGGCGACTAGAAGAGTCTGTGGAGAAGGCAATGGCACCCCACTCCAGTACTCTTGCCTGGAAAATCCCATGGACAGAAGAGCCTGGAAGGTTGCAGTCCACAGGGTCGCTGAGGGTTGGACACAACTGAGCGACCACTTCACTTTTCACTTTCACACATTGGAGAAGGAGATGGCAACCCACTCCAGTGTTCTTGCCTGGAGAATCCCAGGGACGGGGGAGCCTGGTGGGCTGCCGTCTGTGGGGTCGCACAGAGTCGGACACGACTGAAGCGACTTAGCAGCCGCAGCAGCAGTAGAAGAGTCTGCAGTTTCAGGGGACCTGAGACCTAGCTGTAACTTACTTTCTCCCACTAGCCTCTAAATGTTGTCATGAGATTCCACCAAAAACCTTGAATTGATGTCAGCTTAGAAACCTTAAATATTTCATTTTTCTAATCTACTGTGTATTAGGAAAAAAAAAAAAAGATTTTCTGCTAATAGAAGGGGGCTATAATGGAGGGGGCAAAGTTAGATTTCATTTAGCAACGTCCTAAAACATCACAGGCCAAGGCAATCAGTATTGTTATGCACAGTATTCAATTTTGTGGCTAAGGTTTATTCAAACATCCTGCTTGGGATAGGCAGTTAGTCCATTTCTTGAATTTTGCAAATATGAATAATGTAGCAGGGATTAATCTTGTGTATTTTCATATTGCTGGAGGTGTATTTCAGGGTAAATTCCTAGAATCAGGAAAGCTAGATCAGAGTGAATGCACTGTAATTTTTGTTACACACTACCAAATACCCTGCATAAGGGCGCTTCCGTTTGCATTCTCAGCAGAAATACATAAAAGTGACTTTCTCCTTAGCCTTGCCCACGGAATGTACTGTCACATTTTAAATTTTTGTCAGTCTGTGAGAAACTGTATTTCATTTTTGGTATGTGTTTCACTTTTTGTAAGTGAAGTTGAACTTGACTTTGTTGAAGAGCCATTTTTGCATCTTTTCAGATAGCCTGTTTATCTTTTATTGCTCATTTTTTTATCAAATTTTTGGTCCCTTTTTCTTAGCTTATAAGAGCTCTTTATGTTTTAAGGAAGTTAGCTCTTTACTTTTGATATATATTTCAAAAATTTTCCTAATTTGTCCTTTGTCTTTGATATATTTTGCCATGCAGATTTTTTTCTTTTTATATAGTCAAATTTATCAGCCATTCCTTTTGTTGATTTAGTTTCCTCAGTTACAGATGTTTTATCATGTTAAGGAAATGTCCATAAAATCCCATTTTGAGTGTTGACCTCAGAAATGAGTGTTGGAGTTTTTCAGTGTCTATGAAGATGATTATATGATTTTCTGTTTAAATCTATTAATATGACATAGATAGATGTTCCTAAAATTGAATCATCCTTGCATTCCTTGAGTAATTCCACTTGATTATATTATTTTCTTAAGGTAATATGGGCTCCTGTTCACTGATATTTTATTCATAATTTTTATATCACTATTTACCTGTATGATATTGGTCCACAGCTTTTTTAATGGTGTCTTCATTAGGTATTAATATTATATTTTTACCACATTTAAAAAACATTATTCTTCATTTATTTTCTGTGCTCAGCCTGGGGTCGGTCTGTCTGATCTTTGCAGATTTGGTAGCTTTTCCCATTGAAGCCTTTTGGGTCTGGATACTTTGTGGGATTAGTTCCTTGATAATGTTCTCTGGCTATTGAAATGGGCTTAAGTTCTCTTGTCTCTGCTGCGGTCAGTTTTTTGTAAGCTGTTGTCCTAGAAAATTATTCATTTCTTCTCAGTCTTCAACTCTGCTTGCATGTAAGTATGCAGAATAATTGTAAGATTTTTTTGAGGGGTTTAATTTACTGTTTCAAGGTTCATTTTCTTCATCATTTCTTATTTTGTACATTTGTGCTCCCTCCACCACTTTCTCTAATTAAGTTAACAAGAACTTTTCAAAGTTTTTTCAAAGAATCAGGCTTCCAGGTTTTTAATTAGATCTGTGGTTTTTCCTGTTCTTTACTTCATTTCTTTCTACTTTTGTATTTGTTGTTTCTTTTGCTTTCTTTTGGTTTACTCCGTTCTTTTTCTAGCTTTTTATTTGGAATCGATTTTCATTCTTTTTAAGTTCTGTCGTATACTTTTTAAGGCTGTGAACTTGCCTTTGAACACTGCTTTACATAAATCCCATAGCTTCTGATACATGGTATTTTCATTATAATAGTCTAGAAAGTTTTTTGTATTTTTTAATCTAAGAGTCAGACTCTTAAATTTCCATACTGTATTTCATATTTATTAATATCCAATTTTATTGCCTTGTAATAGTTTTATAGTATTTCTGATTTATGTAATTGATGTTTACTTTGGACCTAATTTTTTTGTGCCCCATCTGCATGTTATAATATCTATTATCAAGGTTTGAATTTCAGTATATATTTATAAAATCTGTATCCTCATTTTTTTGTCTACTTGACCTCATACTGACAACAGTGTGTAAAAAATCTTTCATCAGTATATTTTTATTTTTTCTTGAATCTTTTTAGTTTCTCCTTTATAGTGATATTTATAGGGTTATTTGGCAAACAGATGTCTTTAACAGTTATATCTTCATTGTAAATTGTGGAATTTTTAGCTTTATAAAGCAGCCTTCTTTATTCTTTGTAATGATTTGAAGAATGAATTATACTGGTCGGCTTGCAGTCTCAGCTTTCTTATAATTTACTTGGTGTGCCTTTGCTTGTCCCTTTATTTTTAGCCTTTCTGAATAACTTAGGTGTGTCTCTTGTATACAGTATAGAATTGGGTTTTGTTTTAGGATCCAATTTGAAAATCTTTTTCTTGTTACAGGTGAGTTAAGCCTGTTCATGTTTGGTTTCAACTCTGTCCTGTTACTTTGAGTTACAATTTCTGTGGTTTATTTTCCACTTAGTGTTCTTCTCTCTTTTAAAAATTTCTTTTGGTATTTAGGAATGTTTGTTTTTCTTACAGTGTTACCTTTATACTTAAACCTTTTATAATGCCTTTTTTTAAATTTTAACTGTCTGGTTTGACAGGTTTCAGTGGTATTTTTTGACTCCTGTCTTTACCCATAGAATAAGTGACTAGCTTATTCTAGTTTCACTTTTCTCTCACCTCATTCTCCCATTTTTGAATATAGGTTTGTGTCTTTTGCCTAATTTGGGAAGTTTTCTGTCATTATTTCTTCAGCTACTTTTTCAGCTTCACCTCTTTCTGAAACTCTACTGACATAAATGTAACATCTTTTGTTATTCATCTTACAAGTTCCTAAAGCTCTCTTCATTCTTTGCCATCTTCCCCTTTCCCCCCACCCCCACCCCATGGATGATTTATATTGATCTGTCTTTGAGTTAGTTGATTTCTTTTCTCTTTCCCTTTTACTTCCAATGAGTTTTAAATTTTGATTATTGAGTTTGTTAATTTTAAAATCCATTTGATTCTTCCTTATGTCTCCTTTTTATTTGCTGAGATTTTCTATATTTTGTTTCAGCAATTTTCACAATTGCTTGGTGAAGAATTTTTATGACAGTTACTTTGAAACTCTTGTCAGATAGTTCCAACATCTGCCTCATTCAGTATTGGCGTCTGTTGACCACCTTTTCCCTTTGCAGTTTAGATGATCCTGGTTCTTGATATGATGAGTTATTTTCAGCTGTAGCCCACGTTTTGGGTGTTGTTATAGACTCTGATTTCTATTTAAATCTTGCTACCTGTTAATGCTAGACTGAGGAGTAGACGAGCTCTGCTCCACACAGCATCTGCTCACACCCTCCAGTAAGGAGACCTTCCTTGTGGGGTAGGATGGTAGACGGATGCAACTCTCGGGCATACCTTCTGTCCTCTCATTTTTGAAGTTGCAATATTTCTATTTTTCTAAAACATATATCTTTTCAAAAGTATTCTTCCACTCTTATCTTCCCATTTGTGTTCATCTTTGATCTACAATGAAATATTTCTTCACTTATCTCTTAGTTGAAAGAAGCTCATCCTCTGGTAAGGGTGTCAGCAGATTTTTCTGTAAAGAACTGATAGTAAATATTATAGGCTTTTTTGAGCCACATGGTCTCTGTCCCACTAATGCAGAGTAGCAAAGGATATGTTACTGTAAGCTCTTCACTCCCCTCTCCTCTTCTCTGAAGTCTCACATAAGCTTAAGGCAGGAGGTCCAGACAAAGGATAGAATTCAGTTTTTTCTCTTCTTACAGGTATTTTGACATTTGTAGCATTCTCAGACTCCTAGTAATGTTGAAGGTGTGGGCTATGTGTGGTTTTACCTGCCCTTATTAAATAGTACACTTTTTTGAAGGATACATGGAGAGATTTGAATTGAGACGGCAGTATTTATTTTAGAGAAACAAATGTCTTATAGTAGGAAACAACTCTGGATTTCACATGAGATCAGACCTGTGCTTACATTCCTCTGTCAAGACACCAAGGAAAACTGCTTATAAGCTCTCTGACTTTGAATGAGTCAACAAACCTGAGCCGGGTTTTTGTTTATTATTTGCAAAGTTAGAGGGGTGTAGTGTATGGTTTATACTGTGTGCTATTCTGCTGGAACATTTTTCAAGAGATTTGCAAATAATTAACTTTTTTCCCCTAAAGTTAAAATGCCAAGTCATTTGTCTGTTTAATAGTCTGAAAAATTACATTGTTAAACATGTTTGAAAACTACAAACATGGATAAATGATCTTTCGGGCCTTTCTAGACTTGAAGCAGCGTGGCATACTGGTTTCATTCTGTATATAAAGTATTTCCTTATGATTATTGGGTATTCAGTGTATGGGAGCAGGAAGAATTCCTTTTCTGCCTATCTTTAAGTTTGTCTACTTAATACATAGATGTGGAAGTTGGGGTAGAAGTTGGCCCGGACTTCTGTGTCTCATTTTTGTGAAGAGTGACCTGAGATAGCCATTGAGAGAGTTTTACCTTGTATCAGCTTAGCAGATATTTTTGCTGCCAAGCTAAAACAAAATTTAATTACTTTTTATGTCACCATCTCCTAAGTGTGTTATGTATCTTAAGCATTCAAACAAATATATATATATATTTTTCAAACAAATATATATATATATATATTTTTTTTTTTTTTTTCAAACAAATATATTGAGTGGCCATTCTTTTTTATTTCCTGCAGATTCTCGTGGACACTGTTTGGGCACTGTCATACCTGACAGATGGAGGTAATGAGCAGATACAGATGGTTATTGATTCAGGGGTTGTGCCGTTCCTTGTGCCCCTTCTGAGCCACCAGGAAGTGAAAGTTCAAGTAAGTATTAAGCATTTTTCTTACTTGTATAAAATTTGTACTTGCTATAACCAGTAAACTTACACAACCAGGCTTCAGTTCTATCTGTATGCACATTTCTTCAGTATTTCTTCTGCTATTTTACTGAGTCTGATTTTGTTGATTTCTAAATCTTTATCTCATCCAGATTCTTTGCTGAGTTTCAGACTCATGTAGCTAATTGTCTTTGAGTCCTTAGACATAATTGCCAAGAACCTCCTTCAATAATACTCTATTATTATTTCAAGCAGGCAAAAATGAACATACCGTCTTCTCCCACAAACCCACTCCTCCTCATATATCCCCTATTAATGGACAGCATAGTCCAAGCTAGGAACCTTGGTATTTCTCCTCTTATCTCTGCTGTATTTCAAAACCCTGTTAGTCCTTACTATATAGCTTTCACATCTGTCTTCTCCTTGTATGTAGAGCCACTCATTTAGTTCAAGGTTTATTTTCTCTTCTCTGGATAACTGCATTTCTTTCTCTTTCTCTCTCTCTCTGATTTCTCATCACATCACTGATAGATCTGTTCATCCCACTTCTGCCCAAATGACTTTAGATAGAAATCTGTACCCATTCCAGGCCTTTATTAAAATCTTTCTGTGGTGCCAGTTTACTAATAGATAAAAATAGCTATGAAAAAAATGGACCTTTACATTTTATTTTAATCTTTTCTCCAACAGTTTTTCACATAATTTTTCCTGTATAATTCCAGTTTTCACAAGACTGTTGTTCAAAATTCAGAATTGCTTCTCAGTTCTATAAAATGCTTTGTGTAAGCATGCAGTAAGTTTCAATCAATTCACCGCTTGCATTTTTACATTTTCTCAGGATTATAAAAAACATAGAATCAGATTCATCATAAACAAATTTATAGAAAATATTTTATCCCCACCCAGACAGCAGCACTCAGAGCGGTTGGCAACATAGTGACAGGCACAGATGAACAGACCCAGGTTGTTCTCAACTGCGATGTCCTGTCACACTTCCCAAACCTCTTATCACACCCAAAAGAGAAGATAAATAAGGTAAGGCATATAACAGCCCCGTCAATGCACTTCTTTCTCTTTGTAGATCTCATTTTTAACTACCTTCTTGTTTCGATTACTTTTCGTTTGTGATTCTCTTCAAACACTCTGGTTAATTTCAGATCACCTCTGCAGTTCTTTTCTTTCAGTTCTTAATTGCCTGCTATAAGTGCTGCCATGATCATCACAGAATAAAATTAGTTTCCTTTTAACCAGTGTTTTTATTTCAATATATTGAGCAGTAGCAGTGATCAACAAATTAGTAGCCACTAGGTGGAAAGAACATGTGAAATTTTCCATTGGGTGGCTGTTATCTTTTTTTTTTGCTGGTGTTTTTTAATAAACAAATAGATCATAATTTAATCTTCCTACAGAATTAGATTGAATGTAAAACTACAGTGCCTAAATTAAAGGATCATTAAAATTGTTTTCTGTTTGGTTTTTGTTTTTTTAATATTTTAAGCTTACGATATAAACTTACTGTTAAACATGTGCTGAAGTACTTTAGTCTTCTTGTCTAGCTTATTTCACAATGCATGTTTTCAACATTCATCCATGTTGGAGTTTGTATCAAAACTTCATTCCCTTTTATTGCTGAATAGATAGATACTGCATTGTACCTATATACCGTATTTTGTTTATACGTTCATTTGTGGATGTACACCTTTGGATTGTTTCTGCCTTTTGGCTCTTGTGAATAATAATACTGCTGTGAACATTGGTTTCCGTCCTTGCTTTCAGTTCCTTTGGGTGTATATCTTTATGAGTAGAATTGTCCAGTCATATGGTAATTGCATGTTGAGCTTGTTGAAGAACCGTCAAGCTCCTTTCCATAGCAGTTGCACTGTTTTGCATTCCTGTAAGCAGTGTTATGAAGGTTCTAGTCTTGTTTTATATAGGTATTATCTGTTTATTTATTTGACTGTGCCAGGTCTTAGTTGCAGCAGGTGGGATCTTCAGTCTTCATTAGAGCATGCGGGATTGTTCATTGTGGCATGTGAAATCTGGTTCCCTGATCAGGGATCAAATCCAGGCCCCCTGCATTGGGAGGGCAGGGAGTCTTAGCCCCTGGACCACGAGGAAAGTCCCTCCAATTCCTTTTTTAAATTATTATTGTAGCCATCCTAGTACTGTGAAGGTAGGGTCTGCTTGTTTCGATTTGCATGTAGTGTATTACAGTTTTATCTGCCTGAAATGCCACCATCCTCAGACTAACAAAACTGCTTATTTCTTCTTTGTCGTAACTATATTTATATAGTTCCTTGACTAAAATTTGATAGTTGGATTTTTACAGAAAAGTGTGTTGTCAGAAATCAGATTTTGTAGGTGCTTTTGTTCCAGTGAGCTTCTCTGGTGGCTAAGGTGATAAAGAGTCTGTCTCCGATACAGAAGACCTGGGTTTGATCCCTGGGTCGAGAAGATCCCCTGAAGAAGGGATCTTCTGAAGAATGGCTACCCACTCCAGGATTCTGGAGAATCCCATGGACAGAGGAGCCTGGTGGGCTACAGTCCATGGGATCGCAGAGTTGGACACGACTGAGCAACTAACACTTTCACTTTCAATTTGTTCCAATGAAGGGAAAGAAACCAGAGTCTTTTAAACTCTAGGCAAATATATGTGATTTTTACAGCTGAATGTATTAGTATTCTGTGACTGGAAGCAAGGCTAAGAAGTGAGGAAACTGGACAGGAGTAGGTCGAGAGGCTCTGGCCTGGGATCTGGTATGCTCTGAGTGAAGGTATCATGGGGGAAGGGAAGAGGGTTTCTATGGATAGCTATCTCCTCAGCTTCAGCAAGGAGGTAGTTGCTGGCAGAAGTTTTCCACCTTGAGTGTTTGTGTTATTTGCATGTTGGTTACATCATAGTTCTTTGGAGGTGTAAGTTACCAACTTGTTTTTCCCCCCCCCTCAACCTTTAGTTTGAAAATTTTCAAATGTGCAAGAAATTTGCAAAAATAATATAGTGAAACACCCTTTTACTCTAAAACACCAGTTAATCAGTTATTCATATCTCACCACAATTGGATGGCAAAAAAGTGTACAGTCTTTTTATTTATTTATTATTTAGGCCATGTGCCAGGCCTTGTGGGATCTGAGTTCCCTGACCAGGGATTGAACCAGGCTGTGGTGATGAAAGTGCTAAATTGTAATCACTAGGCCAGTGGGGGCTTTCCTGTTATCTTTCAGTTGTAGAGGAGGAGGAAGATAGTACTTTAACACTAAACTTAGAAATAAACCTGTTTGTTCATGACATAAATCCTCTAAGGTTACAGTAAAATTTGTCATATAGATCATTCTTAGACTAGTTAGAGACTTAAGTTCTAATATATTTTACAAATAAGTATTTTTACAATAAAGCAATTCATCTTTCTTAGAAGTAGTTTTAACCAAGTATTAGGAAATTCTGTCTTCTATTTATTTCTTTCATTTGTGTTTTAGAGCAGGGGTCCCCAACCTCTGGGCCAAGGGCTAGTACCAGTCCCTGGCCTGTTCGGATTTGGGGCTGCACAGCAGGAGGTGAGCAGTGGGCAAGCGAGCAAATCTGCATCTGTATTATAGCTGCTCCCCATTGCTTTCCTTAGTGTCTGAGCTCCGCCTCCTATCAGAAGAGTAGCGGCATTAGGTTCTTGGAGCTTGTACCCAGCTGTGAACTGTGCCTGCGAGAGATCTGGGATGTGAACGCCTTATGAGAATTTATTGCCTATTGATCTGAGGTGGTGGTGCTCAGTAAATATAGTGCCCTTGAATCATCCTAGTTGCCACCCCTGTCTGTGGGAAAGTTGTCTTCTACAAAACTGGTGCCAAAAAAGTTGGGGACCACTATTAAGAGGGAAGCTCATGCAGCAAAAATGTAAGGTCCTTGCATAAAGATTTTTTGTCTGTTTTGTTCACTGCCATGTCACCACTGTCTAAAACAGTGCTTAGGGTATAGTCCTAAGCATCTGTATTATTGAAGGTTATGCTAGGTTAATGGGCCAAGATATTATGCTTAAAAGTTTCCTAATAGGTTTACAATGGAAGATACTGTATTGCCTAATCACTTTTAGATGCGTTTGCCTTATTGTAACTGAGCTGATTTTGTTATTGTATATGTAAATCACATTAAAATAAGAGCATAAGCACATTAAAGATACAATTTTTCAAATAAAGGTGCCCTGTATTTTATTTAATTATAGGAAGCAGTGTGGTTCCTTTCCAACATTACAGCAGGCAACCAGCAACAAGTTCAAGCTGTAATAGATGCTGGATTAATTCCTATGATTATTCATCAGCTTGCCAAGGTCAGTCATTGTTATGAGTTTGTCATGTCTGTTAATATGTTATAATCAAGACTTTTTGAGCAAAAAATTCATTTCAGCTTTTCTTTTTAAATCTTCAGGGGGACTTTGGAACACAAAAGGAAGCTGCTTGGGCTATTAGCAACTTGACGATAAGTGGCAGAAAAGATCAGGTGAGTCTGGAAAAAAAAATGTTATGATTGTTAATATTGGGAAGTACAAACTTGACGATAAGTGGCAGAAAAGATCAGGTGAGTCTGGAAAAAAAAATGTTATGATTGTTAATATTGGGAAGTACACACTGTCTTGTGTTTAGGAGTTTTTGATTGTTTATAAGCCCTGTACTGTATTCCTTTGGAGGAAGAGGTAATTATATGAATAAGAGTATCTCTTCTCTTTTGTTCTCTAGGTTGAGTACCTTGTACAGCAGAATGTAATACCACCATTCTGTAATTTATTGTCAGTAAAAGATTCTCAAGTTGTTCAGGTGGTTCTAGATGGTCTGAAAAACATTCTGATAATGGCTGGTGATGAAGCAAGCACAATAGCTGAAATAATAGAAGAATGTGGAGGTAAGAGGGTTGATTAAAGAAAAACAGTTGAGCTGTGGAGCTCTGAAACATTAGTTCCTTTAAAGACAGTTAATTTGAAAGAAAAGTGCTAGGATACATTGCTATTAATATCATCTGAGGATGTTGCTCTTCTTTATTTGCTATGTTAGTAATCCAGGAAGATTTTCCAGAAAACAGCTGATTGTGAAAGTCACTCCATAACTTTCTTAGAGTTTTACAGTGCTTTTTAGGAAACACAATTACTCCTCTTGAAGTCATGTTGCATAAGATTAAGTGAAAACAAATGTGATAACATCACTGAATATTCAGACAGAAAGTGTTTTCTTAATAACAAGAAGAAAATATCCTAGAGATGTTACGGAGTCTTGTCCATGGTCAGAGAAGTAGTTTGTGGTAGAAGCATAATTAAAAGCCAGATGTTCATACTGTGCTACTATTAATTCACTATTCATTTTGTTTTTAAGATGTCTTATTAATGCATACATATAGAATTTAGAAAGCTGGTAACGACAATGCTATATGCAAGGCAGCAAAAGAGACACAGATGTAAAGAACAGACTTGGACTCTGTGGGAGAAGGCGAGGGTGGGATTATTTGAGAGACTAGCATTGAAACATGTATATTACCATATGTGAAAACAGATGACCAGTGCAAATTCGATGCATGAAACAGGACACTCAAAGCTGGTGCCCTGGGAGAACCCAGAGGGGTGGAGTGGGGAGGGAGGTGGGAGGGGGGTTTCAGGATTGGGGGACACATGTACCCACGGCTGATTCATGTCAATATATAACCAGCACAGTGTTGTAAAGTAATTATCCTCCAGTTAAATAAATTAATTTTTAAAAATTAATTCAAAATTAAAATAGGAATAAATAAAATAATGGAACTAATTTTTTTTAAAAAGATGTTTTACTTTTTAAATAATTTGAAACAAGCATTGTATTCTGATTCAGAACAATTTAACCCAGAAAGTTTGAGCTATAGAATTGTTACTCCAGCTTTTTATCAGTATAGTTGCTTCTGTCTATGAGACAAATACTTATAATTAGGGTACATATTTACTTAGCATTTAATGATTTTTATAAAGCACTCTATATCCATTATCTTTGATACCCATTTTCCCATTTTTCTGGTTTGGATGTTACTATAGAAAAAAGTTGAATTTTTTTCTATAGTAACTTAGATTTGTTACTATATAAAAAATTTTTAAAAGTTATTTTGAAACTACTTCAAAATAACTTAGCTAAAAAGACATTCAAGGAAGAATAGTATCAAAGATTTAATAGAGTTGCATCTGACATATGCAGTAAATATTTGGGGAATATAAATAAAGGCATTCTACAGTTAACTATTCTGAAAAAAAATTCCCAAATTGATATGGCTATATAGGAGATAAGCACCCTATTTCTTTCTTTCTTTTTTTTTAAGAAATCACTTCTGAATTTAAAGTTTTACCTTCTATTTATGTCAATCTTTGAGTAACATTTGGAAAACGAAAAGATAAAAAAATTATCGTATGCACCAGTATGATTATACTAAAGGAATCTTAGGCTGGGGGAGATCTTGATCCTAGTCTTGCCACTCACTTGCCATGTAACCTGAAACAAACCCCTTTATATCTGCGCCACACTCCCTCATCTGTCAAATGGAGTGTTTAGGTGATTTTTAAACTGCCTGCCTCAGGGAACAGGGTACCTCAAGGGCCTCCAAAGAGGAAGAAATTAGTGGGGTGCTGGTTCTCTAAACAGAACAACTCAGGATTTTATCTGTTTTTTTAGATAAATGATCATCTTTGGAGGGTGGTAGGGAGAGTGTTTTTAGTTCTTTAGGATGTTTCATGATTAAATGAGCACAGTTTCTTTATTAGTGTGTACTTAATTATTTTAATTATTATCAGGTTTGGAGAAAATTGAAGTTTTACAGCAACATGAAAATGAAGACATATATAAATTAGCATTTGAAATCATAGATCAGTATTTCTCTGGTGATGATGTAAGTATATATTAAAGTATAGTGTGTCTGCATGTACATTAAAATCTATACGTAAAGTAAGTTTACTAAGAATTAATTTTCCGTAACTAAATTGATACTGTATTCCTGTTACCTTTGCTTTTGTAATTTGTTAAATGGGAGGAAACAGTAATTATAGAAATGATGTATGTTCAGATCGGTAAATCTACAGATACAGGGACTTAAGAACGGGGCAGTTTTTAAATGTCCAGTTTTAAATCGCTGACTCTCTCTATTTCTGTCTGCACTGGGCCTTTGTTGCTATGCAGGCTCCTCCCTAGCAGTGGTGCGTGGGCTTCTCTTGCGGTGGCTTCTCTGGCTGCAGAGCGCAGGGCTTGGGGCACATGGGCTTCAGGAAATGGCGCTCCTGGTCTCTACAGCACAGGCTCGGTAGCTGTGGCACACGGGCTCAGTTGCTACACAGAGGTGGGATCTTCCCACATCAGGGATAGAACCCATGTCCCCTGCATTGGCGGGCAGTTGGTGTCTTTCCCGTTGAGCCCACAGGGAGGCCCTATGATTTTCTTAAAATATTCTTAGGTATTAAAAACACACACAAAATTCTTTTCCTAAGAAGTAAATCAACTCTGCTTACACTGTAATGTATAGTATCTTAACATAATGAAAATTCTTTTTCTTCTTCTTGTAGATTGATGAAGATCCTAGCCTCATTCCCGAAGCAACACAAGGAGGTACTTACAACTTTGATCCAACGGCCAACCTTCAAACAAAAGAATTCAATTTTTAAATTCAGTTGAGTGCAGCATCTATCCCACATTGAATACGAAGCACCACCAGATGGCTACCAAAATGACAAGAGCAACAGCAACTACCGAAGGCTCCAGAACATACATGCCTCTTTGTTTTGATGCTTCTAAAGCAAGCCGTGTCTCAGTCACTTTGCAGTTGCCAAAAGTCACTATCCACACGGACTGTAAATGCATATGCATGATTTCCTAAACTGGTTTAGAATTCTCCTTAACAGTCTTGACTGCCCTGTTTTCCCCCGTTCCCTGGTGCCACACGCTGACATCTGCAATCTCCAGTTTAGAATATTCCGTAGTGGTGGCATGTCAGCTGCCCACTTGATACTCCTTTGGAAAATGGTGCGCTGTGGATCAAGACACTTTGGTATGACACACACACGCGTTGGAAGACTTTAAAGAGGTGCAGTCTGATCTGAGCCTCCATCATTGTCCTCCACAAACATATTTTCATACTCTTTATGTGGAAGAATAGATTTTAAAAGTACAAGCCAAATGATTTTCATTGGTGGAACTGACAAACAAAAAGTAACTTAAAAAAAAAGAAACTTGGTTATTGATTAAACAGATAAGTTTTAAAAAACTGTGCTTCATCTACCAGTAATTGATGTGTTTATTATCTGCCTCAGAAGCCAGGGTTGGAGGAAGGACTTTAGCTATGGATGGTAACGCTTTCGCCATTATACCTAATTTTTGAGAACAGCAAGCCCTATTTGACCACTCACTCCAGCCTGTGTGTTCCTGCTGTTTTGAAGTAATCAAATGCTGTGCATGGTATTTTACCTGAGCTGCAACCTGTTACGGACTTGAACTTCTGTTTAAGTTGAAAGCAAGAATCCCTGACCATAAAGAAAAATAAATAAATAAAACCAAAAAACACAAAGGTCTAAAGTACCCATTGGTGATATTAAAAAAGAAAATCTTGCTTTCAGCTTTCAGGAGTTAATATTTTTCGTTTTAAATTGATAATTGGATATGGTTGATTTATATTGGGTTTAAACTGTGGAGCTTTCATGTTTACTGTAATTTAGTCTTAAAATATTTTTTACTTAGTAACCAGTGCTTTTGATAATGTGGTTGGCAACAAACCAGCAACTATCTAGAAGTGTCATAAGACTTCATTCTTTGAGTATTGGGAAGTTCATTCAGATCCTACTCTAAAAGCATATTCACATATAAAAAGATTCAGACAAGGATCTGCCTAGAGGAATAATCTGCAGTTATTTAACATAAACCTGATTTGCAGTGATCTTCAAGTAATTCTGAAAAATCTGGTATTACTGTGTAAAGTCACTGCTTTTGGTAAATTGTCCGACCCAGTTATTAATGAAAGAATATGGATTTGAAATTTCTTAAACTGAACAGTTTGTGCTGTCACAGGAATGGTTTTGTTGCTATTGTTTACTGGGTATAATTTCCCAACGCGTTGATGTGAAGGGATAGGAAATCTAAACTAATTTAGTTATCCAATGGGAGGGGGGTGTATTTACTGTGATGAAGATGAGATACATGCCGTCAGAGCTTTGTGAATCAGCGGGGGTGTTTTCACTGATAAACAACACATAGCAGGTGTGCATTCATTACAAATATGTGTATCTGCCAAGGTGGAGCCACTTTAAAGAGTGAGTTTTGTCTTGTATCTAAAGTGGATACAAGCGTATGTTTAAAATGCAAGATTTTTACTTGCTAGAGAATCTGTTTTAATATAGTGGTTTGGCCTCTGATTATTTATAGGTTTTATAAATTTTAGAATCAATTTCTCTTTAAGGTGGCTCAGACTTTTCAACTCTTGTGCACATAAAATTGAGTTGAAGTTCATTGTGCCTTTTTTTCTTTATCCAAATTTTGAGTTAAAGCTTCATATGGTAACTGCATCCTGTTCAGACACCATGGTCTAAATTTTTGAAACTGTGTGGTGTTCACTAAAAGTAGGAATAATAAAGTCAAAGCTAATCAAGGTCACAAACTTCGGTGAAACCCTTAAAGTCCAAATCTTCTTGATATTGTGAATTATACCCCTTCCAGTTTACTTCCTTCTGGACTCCCCATAGTTACTGACAGTTACCTTTTAAATTTTGCACACATGGAGACTGAATTGGGCCTCTACTGTGCCGACTCCTATTTCCTGTGTGTTTTAAGTGCAAACTAACATAAGTGAACATTAGCATCAAGTAGTGCAGACGTCCGTGTGCATTGGCTTGATCCAGTTTGTTGTGACCTATCGGTTTGGAATTGGAATTGCACCATTTCGTAGACAAAGGAAACTAAGTATATTGCTGCACTTTTACGTTTTCAAAACAGTGTTGAAAATTTGCATTGTTTTTATTTTTTTTAAACTCAGTTAAAAAAGACTAAAACGTTCTTTCAAAAGAGGCATCTAAATGTGTTCCTAATTTTGTATATGGGCTTAGGTTTTGTAACCAATAAAAAAGCTGCTATCAAATATGATAAAACATCGAAGAACTTATTTTTGAAAGTATCTGAATTTCCTAGTTTTGTTTTCTATGTGGTTAAGTGGAATTATTTTCCAAATATTAGCCCCAATGAAGGTGAATCATGAATTAACTCTTTCACTGTATTTTAATATCTCCTTTCCACTAGAGCAAACTAGGATGACCAGTAACAATGCTAGGTTCAAGAATATCGTGTAACCTAAGAAGTAGCAAAATCTACACTGATTTCCTAAGCTGCTGTAGATGGTGACGGAAACAATAGAAACTTCTTGTTGCACAGGCTTGAGGCTAGCAGGCAGGGTGGTGGCTGGGACTTGCTCTCTGGAGGGAAGGATTTTCATCACTTCCTGCTTCTGGTAGTCCTCAGCTGGTAGCTGCATCTCTCTAGTCTCTGCCTTCATTAGCACATCAGTTCTCTGTGTGTCTCTGCTTTAAATACCGTAACTCATAGAAAGCCATTTCAGACGATTGTGTAATTGTGACTTTCATGAAACAAAAGCTGAAACTTTACTTAAGGCTTGTCTAATCCTTGAAAACCAGAACTTTGCAAGATAGTAATTGAAGTAAACCTAACAGTTTTAACCTGTTAGATGGAGGTTGTGGCTATAAATGAAATCTTGGATTATTTAAAAGAACCTTCTCCAGGGGATCTTCCTGACCCAGGAATCCATCCGGGTCTCCTGCATTGCAGGCGAATTCTTTACCATCTGAGCCATCAGGGAAACTTCCCTGGTAGAGAATCCCTCTGTTACTTCCCAATAAACTCAATTTTACTGGCTGCTGGCATAACCTTTAACTCTGTGCTCATTAATGGGTTGACTTGGGATCTTTTTCAGTTTTTCTCAGCATCAGAGTCTTTTCCAATGAGTCAGGTCTTTGCATCAGGTGGCCAGAGTATTGGAGTTTCGGCTGCAGCATCTGTCCTTCTGATGAATATTCAGGATTGATTTCCTTTATTGATTGACTGGTTTGATCTCCTTGTAGTCCAAAGGACTCAAGAGTCTTCTCCAGAAGCACAGTTCAAAAGCATCAATTCTTTGGTGCTCAGCCTCAGCCTTCTTTATGGTCTAACTCTCACATCCATACATGACTACTAGAAAAACCATAGCTTTGACTATATGGACCTTTGTAGGCAAAGTAACATCTCTGCTTTTTAATACACTGCCTAGATTTGTCATAGCTTTTCTTCTAAGGAACAAGCATCTTTTAATTTCATGGCTGCAGTCACCGTCTGCAGTGATTTTGGAGCCCAGGAAAATAAAGTGTCACTGCTTCCATTTTTTTCCCCATCTATTTGCTATGAAGTGATAGGAATGGATGCCGTGATCTTAGTTTTTTGAATGTGGAGTTTCAAGCCAGCTTTTTCACCGTCCTCTGTGATTCTTATCACGGGGCTCTTTAGCTCCTCTTCACTTTATGCCATAGAGTGGTATCATCTGCATATCACATTGTTGATATTTCTCCCGGTAGTTGTGATTCCAGCTTGTGAGTCATCCAGCCTGGCATGTCATGTGATGCACTCTGTTTACCCATGAAATCCCTCAGCTAACTTTAACGTGTATCAGGGTTTCTCAAACCCTTCAGTATTGACATTTTAGGGAATTCCCTGGTGGTCCAGTGGTTAGGACTCTGCACTTACACTGCCGAGGGACCAGGTGCGATCCCTGGTCAGGAAACAAAGATCACGCAGGCCTTGAGGTGTGGCCCAAAAAAAAAGGAGAAAAATGGACATTTTAGGCTGGGTAGTGTTTGATTGTGGGAGGCTGTCCTGTGTATTGTAGGGTGTTTAGTTGCATCATTAGGCTCTGCCCACGAGACTTTGTAGCATCTCTGCGCTTCCCAGTCAGGACAGCGAAAAATGTCTCAAGACACAGCTACGTGTTTCCTGGGGGCCAGAACTGCCCCATGCGTGAACGATTGGCCTAAATCAATTCAGCTAGGAAACTTCTCCACTCAAATGAGACAGCCTAAATCATGCCTTCTGTTCTATGAACAGTGCCAGGTCTTCCACCGTCCACCCCCAGAAACAGAAGATAAAAAGAGGAAACCCCCTCCCCACCCCTGCCAAAAAAAAAAAAAAGTGCCTTTTCTTCATTCTCAGTTTTGGGAGAAATCAGCTTAGCACATTTCCCAGATCCCATGTGAGGACTCCTGGCAGTCCTGAGCCTATCTACTGCGAAGGGTTTAGGAGGAATGGGCACGTGGAGTGGTTGCTCTCACATGCATCCTGTGGCTAAAAGAAGTTGTGTGTGCACGCACCACTAGGGAAGCCCAGTTCACCCAGTTGCATCCAATTCTTTGCCATACTGTGGACTGCAGGCCACCAGGCTCCTTTGTCCATGGGATTTCCCAGGCAAGATTACTGGAGTGGGTTGCCATTTTCTCCTCCAGGGTATCTTCCCAAGCCAGGGGTCGAAACAGCATGCCCTGTGTCTCCTGCATTGAAGGTGGATTCTTTACCGCTGAGCTACCAGGACAGCCCTAAAGGTTGTGTGAAGCAACCAGATGTGTGGACTGCCCTTTGTTTTCTCGACACTTCCCTGTAGCAATGTGTGTGAAACACTTCTGGTTGAAGAGCTTGAAGTTTTCTGGGAGAGCTGGGGTTGGAGCAGAGAAATCCCTAGCATAGTTTGTAAAGCATTATGAGAGATTGGCCTCATCAGGATACTTCACAGGTTTATTAAAAATGATTAAAAGTAGGGGATCTATGGCTGTTCTATAAAGTATGTGTTCCCTGCAGGGCCTTTCTTCTGCAACATCCATTTTCCCAGCCCTGAAGAACTGCCTACCATCTGCCTTCTGGAGTAATTCTTTAAAACTGTGGTTCCTGGAGATAAATGGGGCCTTGTGCCAAGTGATGTGTGAAGCCTCAAGGGAAACCAAGCATCTTCACAGGGCAGTGGTTTTACTTGATGTAAGAAAGTTTTATGGTACTACAAACCTAGGTGTTAGAGAGTAAAGGACACATTTTGCCTAATGTTTTAAAGACAAAATCAGGTTTTGTTTTTGAGGCAGACCATTTTGTGGACACATTTCTGCAGGCTAGGAGTCAGAAGAGTTGGAGAAGCAAATGCACTCCCAAGTCGATCTGCTTATGGACTAGCTTGCATTGTGACTGAGTCTTAATATTGAATAAATGTCACCACTCTTAAAGAACCATCATTACAAATGAACTGTTCTTAATTTCAAGTATAGACTTTTAATTATTCCCGTATAGCAGAAGAGACAGATCTGTTTTTATTAACTTCCTTTCTCAACCTGAACACTCCATGCATTTCAGCCATCCTGTTTTAAAGTCCTTCCTGGACCTGGTTCCTCTTGGCTTCGTGCATTCCAAGGACCCTGTGTATAAAGTGTGCTTTGGCTAGTTTCTGGATACAGTGGAATGGGAACATTTCATTATCTGGCCATTTAATTCTGTTAATGTGGAAGGGACTGTTTCAGTTACTTTACCAACTTCATCATCATTAGATTTGTGATCAGGTAACAGCCTCAGTTCCCTTTGTTTTCAGCTCTTTTCAATCCAGTAGTTTGGTGTTTATAGTTTTCAAACCTTAATAGAATCTATAAATTTCACTTTATTTGATTTCAGCTCAGTTTTCTTCATAATAAGAATATTCCATATCTGTATGTATCTTTTCCATGGCTTCAGTCATTTTTTTATAAATAAGAATTTTGAAACTAAGCGTTTAAGAACATTTGAATACTTCTTGAGCATCCTATCCCCTGCCAGGTCCCGTGCTAGGGTGCAAGGTCCACGCACACACGAATTAAAGTAAAGTTAGGTCAGATGTTAGAGATACACAATGATATGTAATAGAGGGAATTGGCCTGGTTAGGAAGGTGATAATCAGGCTGGCAGTGAGTTCTCAGTAAATGCCAGCCACTGGTACGAGTGCTTAAGAAGTACCAACTTGGTCCTCAACATCTCTGTGATGAAGATTCTTATCAGGCAGACAGCAGTTAAAGTCTCCAAAAATTACACAGCTGATAATGGTGAAGGAAAAGCAGGAGTTAATCAGGCAGATTCACTGGAAAAGCTTTTCTGGCAGAAGAAACAGTACAAAGTAGGAAGGAGCATGGGAGTCCAGGTAGCGAAAGGAAGTACAGCTGGAGCCAAAAGGATCGTGACCGGGAGGGCTGCCGGGGGCAGGGGAGGGCTGGAGAGAGAGGCAGGTGCCAGACCCCCACCTGTAAGGCATACAAAGAAGTTTTGATATTCTACAAGCAACAGTAAATCATGTTCATTAAACAAGAGTGATGATAGAAGTATTGTGTTTAATAACAATCATTAGCTGGTAGGGCAAGGGCAGGAAATGTACTTTGAGTTTAGTAATGTGTACAGGTTGAAATAGTGAGTGTGAAGCCCTAAAGCAAGAGATGGTGAACAGGTTGGTCCATGAAGTGGGTGAAAGAAAGTGTCCAACTCTTCACGACCCCATGGAGTGTAGCCAGGCTCCTCTGTCTGTGGGATTTCCCAGGCGAGAATACTGGAGTGGGTTGCCATGCCCTTATGCAGGGGATCTTTCCAACCCAGGGATCGAACCTGGGTCTCTAGCATTGTGGGCAGATTCTTTACCATCTGAGCCACCAGGTGGAATCCAGAGATACTGGCAAGCGAAGCTTAGATCAGGAATTGAGAGGAAGATATCAAGGATGATTTCTGTGTTTCTGGGTTGCTATAACTGATGAATATTAAGTGGCATAAAAGATAATAAGCAACACTGAGGGGGAGTTCCCTGATTCATTGGTTAGGACTTGGTGCTTTCACTGCTGTGGCTGAGGATCGATCTCTGGTCGAGGAACAAAGAACATGAAAGCCTCACAGTGCAGTCAGAAGAAAAAAGAGCAACAGTAGAGAGTCAGATGCATGGAGTAGAGGGTGATGAGTTCAGTTCAGGTTGAGTTGAGTGGAGACAATGCAAATGATGGTCAACACTGTAAATACTGGGGCTCAGAGGAGAGGGCCAGCACTAGAGATCTGAATCCTCTGTTTGGGGGATTATTAAAACAGGAAGTGCAGGTCATCCCTGGGTATCCATGGGGCATTTGTTCCAGAAGCCCCTGTGTGTACCAGAATCCACGGATGTTCAAGTCTCATTAGTTTGCCCTTCCTATCTGCAGACTCAAGAGCTGACTGTTAGTTCAGTTCAATTGCTCAGTCGTGTCCAATTCTTTTCCACCCCATGGACTGCAGCACACCAGGCCTTTCTGTCCATCACCAACTTCCAAAGCCTACTCAAACTCATGTTCATCGCGTCAGTGATGCCATCCAACCATCTCATCCTCTGTCATCCACTTCTGCCTTCAATCTTTCCCAGCATCAGAGTCTTTTCCAAGGAGTCAGTTCTTCCCATCAGGAGTCCAAAGTATCGGAGTTTCAGCTTCAGCATCAGTCCTTCTAATGTACATTCAGGACTGATTTCCTTCAGGATTGATTGGCTCTCCTTGCAGTCCAAGGGACTTGCAAGAGTCTTCTCCAACACCACAGTTCTAAAGCATCAATTTTTCAGCGCTCAGCTTTCTTCATAGTCCAACTCTCACATCCATACATGACTACTGGGAAAACCATAGCCTTGACTAGATGGACCTTAGTCGGCAAAGTAATATCTCTGCTTTTTAATATGCTGTCTAGGTTGGTCATAGCCTTTCTTCCAAGGAGCAAGCATCTTCCAATTTCATGGCTGCAGTCACCATCTGCAGTGACTTTGGAGCCCAAAAAATAGTCTGTCACTGTTTCCATTATTTCCCCATCTATTTGCCATGAAGTGATGGGACCAGATGCCATGATCTTAGTTTTCTAAATGTTGAGTTTTAAGCCAACTTTTTCACTCTCCTCTTTCACTTTCATCAAGAGGCTCTTTAGTTCTTCGCTTTCTGCCATAAGGGTGGTGTCATCTGCATATCTGAGGTTATTGATATTTCTCCCAGCAATCTTGATTCCAGCTTGTGGCTTCGTCCAACCCGGCTGACTGTAGTTGTCTGTTAAGCATCTACTCAAGGGTCAAAAAGCAAAGGCCTTGGGGACACTCACTCGTGGGTTCTGGCCTCGGCCCAGTCACTGAGAGTCCTTAGACAAGTTATTTAAATCTGTTATTTGAGCCTGTTTCCACATTTGTAAAATAGGGGGACACACACTGAGTCCCAGGGTTGTAAAGAAAGATAAAATACCACATGAGCTGGCTCAGCTGTAAAGAATCTGCCTGCCAATGCAGGAAACAGATTCCATCCCTGGGTCAGGAAGATTCCTCTGGAGAAAGAAAACGCAACCCACTTCAGTAGGACAGAGAAGCTTGGTGGGCTACAGTCCCTGGAGTGGCAAAGACTCAAACACGACTGAGCAACTAAACAGCAACACAGTAAGTACAACATAAAATACCGCAGGTAAATTATCTGGTACCAAACTGCTGTGACCTACTGCTCCTCTCGCCCATACTTACGCTGCTTTTGGATCTTTAAGGATAGTGTTAGAGTAAGCCATAATGTCTACTGATGGTTGCTTGCAAGGCTTAATTAGAATATTTTGTCCCTAAAATTCTCCCCCCCCCCCAAACCCCCTACCTCCTCCCTTCCTCTACTGCAGGCTATTGGCAAAAATTCCAACAGCTAGACTTCACTTCCTGGCTTAAGGGTTTGAACCCTGTTAACAGTCACACTCTATCAAAAGGTGTGGCCCTATCTCCAGCCTTTTGGGCGTGGTCTGGGAATAGGTGGCTTACCCTTACTCCTTGGAAGGAAAGTTATGACCAACCTAGACAGTATATTAAAAAGCAGAGACATTACTTTGCCATCAAAGGTCGGTCTAGTCAAGGCTACGGTTTTTCCAGTGGTCATGTATGGATGTGAGAATTGGACTGTGAAGAAAGCTGAGCGTCGAAGAATTGATGCTTTTGAACTGTGGTGTTGGAGAAGACTTGAGAGTCCCTTGGACTGCAAGGAGATCCAACCAGTCCATCCTAAAGATCAGTCCTGGGTGTTCATTGGAAGGACTGATGTTGAAGCTGAAACTCCAGTACTTTGGCCACCTCATGCGAAGAGTTGACTCATTTGAAAAGACCCTGATGCTGGGAAAGATTGAAGGCTGAGAAGAAGGGGACGACAGAGGATGAGATGGCTGGATGGTATCACTGACTCGATGGACAGGAGTCTGAGTAAACTCCGGGAGTTGGTGATGGACAGGGAGGCCTGGCGTGCTGCGATTCATGGGGTCGCAGAGTCGGATACGACTGAGTGAACAGAACTGGGGATAGGTCTGGTTTCGGTAGTTAAGAAAATTGGTGAGCATGAACCTGAGTTGAGAAAACGTCTGGCTCTGCAGTGTAGGGACTCCGCGGGGCAGCGGGGCGGGAGGGTGAAGCCTCCTTTCGCCCCACCCGCTCGCCTCGCAGCCCGGTCCCCTCGCCGCGCAGCCCCGCCTCCTCGCCGCGCAGCCCCGCCTCCTCGCCGCGCAGCCCCGCCTCCTCGCCGCGCAGCCCCGCCTCCTCGCCGCGCAGCCCCGCCTCCTCGCCGCGCAGCCCCGCCTTCCCGCTCACAGCTCGCGGGGAGATCCCAGCCCAGGTGCGGGCAGTCTGCGCTCGGAGCTGGAAGCATGCACGCGGGCGGGGAGCTGGGCGCCTCGGCGGGCGGCTCGCTGTTGCTGTTCGCCTCGCTGTTGGCAGTGGGCTGCGCGCTGGGCCTGCGCCTGGGCCGGGGGCGGGGAACGGCGGACCGCGGGTCGCTCGCCTGGCTCTGCTTCAACGCCCTGGTGCATTTCGCGGTGGTAAGTAAGCGTCCTCGTCTGGGCCCCGAAAACGCGGATGGACGCCGCCTCTCTTTAGATCCTTCCCTCTAGCTTCCAGGGAAGGACGCGGACGCCAGGGACGCCTTGGCCGCCCCGGGCCTTATGGCGGGAGACCCGGGAATCACCTGGAGGCCCGTGGCCTTTGGCCAGATACTGCACTTCTCCGAAGTCCCAAGGCCATAGCGCAGCTTCCCTAGTGGTGCCAGTTTCTCTACCAGATTAAAACTAAACCAGGAAAAGCCGAACATTGTTATCCCTCTGTGATGCTGTTAGTCGGATTGTAAGCTGCGGAAAGGCCTTGGTTTGCTTGACTTCTTAACCTGCACATAGATGTTTAAGATAATTGAGAGTTTTTGAATGACCCAGAGGCAGCAGGGAGGGGTGATGAGGTACGCTGGGGCCTGAACCAAAACCCCAAACCCGCTCCCAAATAGTAATCACCATTTATTAGGTAACTACTGTATGCAGGCCCAGGACTCTGTTTAAAATTTCTGACCTGCTAACACCCCATAAGTCACTTCTTACTGTCCCCATTTTACAGAGAAGCCTGCAAAGTTAGATGACTTCACAGTGCCACACAGCTGGCGTGATTTTCGGAATAACTTTTATTAATTAGTCTGAGTCCAAAGCTTGCACTTTATTTCATGCCAGGCTTTAGGAAACCTGTTCTTAAAACTTCAACTCACTTTTTGTATGGCCAGGACAGTTGCTTTTAAGGGATTCTTTTGAAAATGCCCCATTTCCCGTGCACACACTCTTCTTAAAGCCTTTTGTTAAACTAGGCAAAATATCTTTTTCCTTTTTTTGCCAATTTGACCTTGGTTAAATCTAGGCAAACCCAAAGCTAACGTGAAGCCAGGGTCTCTACAATCGGTTCTCCTCCCTATCCGGTGGTTTCAATCAACGGAGGACAGAGGACAGAAAATACAAGAAAAAAATTTCCAGAAATTTCCAAGATGAATTTGCCCACCTCTGCAACTCCCCCTCCTCACCCACAACTAGTTACATGGTATTTACCCTGTATTTACAGCTACTTATGTAGTATTTACATAGGGTTGGGTATTAAAGGTGAGCTAGAGATGATTTTATTTAGGTCATACCTGAATGGTATAGCGGTTTTCCCTACTTTCTTCAATTAAACTCTGAATTTGGCAATAAGGAGTTCATGATCTGAGCCACAGTCAGCTCCTGGTCTTGGTTTTGTTGACTGTATACAGCTTCTCCATCTTTGGCTGCAAAGAATATAATCAGTCTGATTTCGGTGTTGACCATCTGGTGATGTCCATGTGTAGAGTCTTCTCTTGTGTTGTTGGAAGAGGGTGTTTGCTATGACCAGTGCATTTTCTTGGCAAAACTCTATTAGTCTTTGCCCTGCTTCATTCCGTATTCCAAAGCCAAATTTGCCTGTTACTCCAGGTGTTTCTTGACTTCCTACTTTTGCATTCCAGTCCCCTATAATGAAAAGGACATCTTTTTTGGGTGTCAGTTCTAAAAAGTCTTCTAGGTCTTCATAGAACTGTTCAGCTTCAGCTTCTTCAGCATTACTGGTTGGGGCATAGACTTGGATTACTGTGATATTGAATGGTTTGCCTTGGAAATGAACAGAGATCATTCTGTCGTTTTGAGATTGCATCCAAGTACTGCATTTCGGACTCTTCTCTTGACCATGATGGCTACTCCATTTCTTCTGAGGGATTCCTGCCCACAGTAGCAGATATAATGGTCATCTGAGTTAAATTCACCCATTCCAGTCCATTTTAGTTCGCTGATTCCTAGAATGTTGACGTTCACTCTTGCCATCTCTTGTTTGACCACTTCCAATTTGCCTTGATTCATGGACCTGACATTCCAGGTTCCTATGCAATATTGCTCTTTACAGCATCGGACCTTGTTTCTATCACCAGTCACATCCACAACTGGGTATTGTTTTTGCTTTGGCTCCATCGCTTCATTCTTTCTGGAGTTATTTCTCCACTGACCTCCAGTAGCATATTGGGCACCTACTGACCTGGGGAGTTCCTCTTTCAGTATCCTATCTTTTTGCCTTTTCATACTGTTCATGGGGTTCTCAAGGCAAGAATACTGAAGTGGTTTGACATTCCCTTCTCCAGTGGACCACATTCTGTCAGACCTCTCCACCATGACCTGCCCATCTTGGGTTGCCCCGTGGGCATGGCTTAGTTTCATTGAGTTAGACAAGGCTGTGGTCCTAGTGTGATTATATTGACTAGTTTTCTGTGCGTATGGTATGACCTAAATCAAATCCCTTATGATTATACATTGGAAGTGAGAAATAGATTTAAGGGCCTAGATCTGATAGATAGAGTGCCTGATGAACTATGAAATGTGGTTCGTGACATTGTACAGGAGACAGGGATCAAGACCATCCCCATGGAAAAGAAATGCAAAAAAGCAAAATGGCTGTCTGGGGTGGCCTTACAAATAGCTGTGAAAAGAAGAGAGGCGAAAAGCAAAGGAGAAAAGGAAAGATATAAGCATCTGAATGCAGAGTTCCAAAGAATAGCAAGAAGAGATAAGAAAGCCTTCTTCAGCGATCAGTGCAAAGAAATAGAGGAAAACAACAGAATGGGAAAGACTAGAGATCTCTTCAAGAAAATTAGAGATACCAAGGGAACATTTCATGCAAAGATGGGCTCAATAAAGGACAGAAACTGTATGGACCTAACAGAAGCAGAAGATATTAAGAAGAGGTGGCAAGAATACACAGAACAACTGTACAAAAACTTCACGACTCGGTTAATCACGATGGTGTGATCACTCATCTAGAGCCAGACATCCTGGAATATGAAGTCAAGTGGGCCTTAGAAAGCATCACTACGAACAAAGCTAGTGGAGGTGATGGAATTCCAGTTGAGCTATTTCAAATCCTGAAAGATGATGCTGTGAAAGTGCTGCACTCCATATGCCAGCAAATTTGGAAAACTCAGCAGTGGCCACAGGACTGGAAAAGGTCAGTTTTCATTCCAATCCCAAAGAAAGGCCATGCCAAAGAATGCTCAAACTACCACACAATTGCACTCATCTCACGTGCTAGTAAAGAAATGCTCAAAATTCTCTAAGCC
This sequence comes from Ovis aries, assembly GCF_016772045.2. Lineage (NCBI taxonomy): Eukaryota > Metazoa > Chordata > Mammalia > Artiodactyla > Bovidae > Ovis > Ovis aries. Next base: position 19,563,017 of record NC_056063.1, on the reverse strand, counting down.
AGGCTTCAGCAATACGTGAACCATGAACTTCCCGATGTTCAAGCTGGTTTTAGAAAAGGCAGAGGAACCAGAGATCAAATTGCCAACATCTGCTGGATCATGGAAAAAGCAACAGAGTTCCAGAAAAACATCTATTTCTGCTTTATTGACTATGCCAAAGCCTTTGACTGTGTGGATCACAATAAACTGTGGAAAATTCTGAAAGAGATGGGAATACCAGACCACCTAACCTGCCTCTTGAGAAATCTGTATGCAGGTCAGGAAGCAATAGTTAGAACTGGACATGGAACAACAGACTTGTTCCAAATAGGAAAAGGATTACGTCAAGGCTGTATATTGTCACCCTGCTTATTTAACCTCTGTGCAGAGTACATCATGAGAAATGCTGGACTGGAAGAAATACAAGCTGGAATCAAGATTGCCAGGAGAAATATCAATAACCTCAGATAATGCAGATGACACCACCCTTATGGCAGAAAGTGAAAAGGAACTCAAAAGCCTCTTGATGAAAGTGAAAGAAGAGAGTGAAAAAGTTGGCTTAAAGCTCAACATTCAGAAAATGAAGATCATGGCATCTGGTCCCATCACTTCATGGGAAATAGATCGGGAAACAGTGTCAGACTTTATTTTTTGGGGCTCCAAAATCACTGCAGATGGTGATTGCAGCCATGAAATTAAAAGATGCTTACTCCTTGGAAGAAAAGTTATGACCAATCTAGATAGCATATTTAAAAGCAGAGACATTACTTTGCCGACTGAGGTCCGTCTAGTCGAGGCTATGGTTTTTCCTGTGGTCATGTATGGATGTGAGAGTTGGACTCTGAAGAAGGCTGAGCACCGAAGAATTGATGCTTTTGAACTGTGGTGTTGGAGAAGACTCTTGAGAGTCCCTTGGACTGCAAGGAGATCCAACCAGTCAATTCTGAAGGAGTCAACCTTGGGATTTCTTTGGAAGGAATGATGCTAAAGCTGAAACTCCAGTACTTTGGCCACCTCATGCGAAGTGTTGACTCATTGGAAAAGACTCTGATGCTGGGAGGGATTGGGGGCAGGAGGAGAAGGGGACGACAGAGGATGAGATGGCTGGATGGCATCACTGACTCGATGGACATTAATCTGAGTGAACTCAGGGGGTTAGTGATGGACAGGGAGGCCTGGCGTGCTGCAATTCATGGGGTCGCAAAGAGTCAGACACGACTGAGCGACTGAACTGAACTGAGAGATGATTTAAAGCCTAGGGGATGCTGTTATATGCAAATACTACACCATTTTTACAGAAGTGACTTGAGCATTTGTGGGTTTTGGCATGCCTGGGAAACAGTCCCTGTCTGAGGGAGGACTGGAATATTGAGAAAGAGCTGAGTTTTGGACTGTCGCCTAGGGTGCAGATGTTTATCAGTTGGATATGTGCACATGTCAGATACTGCTGAGTGGAATGACGAAATTCCTTCTTTCCTAATAGTCAGCTTGTGGAGGTTGAAGACAGTAAACAGTTCCCTCAACTCCTGTATTTATAGATTTTTTTTTTTTTTTTTTGCTGCATGGGGTCTCAGTTGCAGCACATGGGATCTTCGGTCTTCGTTGCAGCACGCAGGATCTTTAGTTGCGGCATGTGAGCTCTTAGTTGTGGCATGCAGGATCTAGTTGCCCGACCAGGAATCAAACCGTGGCCCCCCGCACTGGACCACCTGGGAGTCTCTAAAGAATTTTTAGGCCGTTGCTGAACACAAGGTATCCGAGGAACAGGGGCAACAAAACAGGTTACAAGGCTCACTTAAAGTGTATTATATTTTAGACACACAAAAGGGTATAAAAACACTAAAACATAGACCCACATGTTCAGCACCTAGTTTAAAATTAAAGTCTGCTTTCAAGCACCAACTGCCAGGAAGCACTGGATACATCTCCACTTGGCACCTTGAGGTGTAGCCCCACGTATGCCTCACTCTCCTTTATTCTGAAGGAAATTCTTCCCCCCACCACCACCCATGGACCCATCTTGTGCTGTTTACCTGTCTCAGCTGCAAAACATCCCACTGTTTGAGTGTACCGTACCATACATCCCTTGAAGTGAAAGTGTTTGTCACTTGGTTGTGTCCGACTCTGTGACCCCATGGTCTATAGCCTGCCAAGCTCCTCTGTTCTTATAATTCTCCAGACAAGAGTACTGGAGTGGGCTGCCTTTCCCTTCTCCAAGGGATCTTCCCAACCCAGAGATCAAACCCGTGGCTCCCGCATCTCCTAATTGTAGGCAGATTCTTTGCCATCTGAGCCACTGGGGACCTGAATACATACCTTGAATACATACAATAATCCCTTAATTCTAAAAGGCACTTTTTTTTTTTTCGTATGTTACAACAGTCAGTGGCATAACCACTGTGGGTTATTTTATTGATATATTAAAATATATATTTTAAGTAAATAAATATATATATATTTTTTTGAGCTTCCTTATGGCTCAGTCAGTAAAGAATCTACCTGGAATGCAAGAGACCCAGATTCGATCCCTGGGTCAAGAATATCCCCTGGAGAAAGAAATGGCAACCCACTCCAGTACTCTTGCCTGGGAAATCCCAAGGACAGAGGAGCCTGCTGGGCTGCAGTCCATGGGGTTTCAAGAGTCAGACACAATTAGCCACTAAACCACCACTAAAAAATATGTATTCATTTGTCTGACTGCACCACCTCTTAGTTGCAGCACCTGGCGTCTTTCACTTGTGGCGTTGGAACTATTTGAGCAGCATGTGGGATCTAGTTCCCTGACCAGGGATCGAACCTGGGGCCCTTGCATGGAGAGTGCGGAATCACAGCCACTGGATCACCAGGGAAGTCCCTGATATTTTATGTCTCTGGAATTAGGTTGTATCTTTCAGTTGATAATGAAATATGATAGATAAAAGCACGCCCATTGATAATGTCTGGTTAAGTTGACTATTTACACACAATGCTTCAACCAGCGTCTTGGTACACATATCTTTGAGACTGTGAGAAGGGCTCTTAAGTGGTTGAGGCCTACCAGACAAATGCATGTCCATATTATCTTTGAGATGATTGGGAATTTGTTGCGAGAATACCCAGAAATGTGGGTGGAGCTAAGATTTGAGTAGAAAGACTGAAGGAGGTCTGGAACCCCAGCTTGCTTCCTCCCACTGGAACCTGAGCTGCCTCTCCTCACCCCTTGTGACTTGACTTCTCAAATGGAGGAGCTGTCTGGGTCTGTTGGCCACCATAAACTGCCGAGCTCCCCTGTTGCGCAGAGATTCAACCAAGCATTGCCAGAGATGGTTCAGCTCCCTGATGTCCAGTCAGACCCTGGTCACCTGGGGCTGCAGCTCTGGCCTTCAGTTCATCGATTATGGCCGGGATGGACGGCTGGCTGGTTTCCTGTCTGATGGGGGTCATAGTGACATCCATGAAGAAGTCAGTGGTCTGGCTCACCATTGCTCAAAAGGTGCTATGGGTGTTTCTTGCCCTGGTGCTTCATGGGTTTTCCCTCATCTGTGATCTGAGTATGGCATTCTAGGCGTGGCCAGGGGGCTTCCCAGGTGGCACTAATGGTAAAGAATCTGTCTGCCAGTGCAGGAGACACAGACCCAGGTTCAGTCCCTGTGTCAGGAAGATCCCCTGGAATAGGAAATGGCAACCTGCTCCCGTATTCTTTCCTGGAGAATCTCATGGACAGAGGAGCCTGGTGGGCTATGAGGTCGCAAAGAGCTGAAAACAACTGAGTGACTGAGCACAGGCGTGGCCAGAGCTGGAGGCAGGGTGTATATGCCTGTTTGGGGAACATGTGGAAGTCCAGGTTGATTAGAATGGAAGATTTACATAGGGTGAGACTCAGGCAACCCGTGTCCAGCTGCTATCTGCAGACCTAGATGATTATCGTAGGCTTTGATTTCTCTTTCTTTAGAGAAAGAGACAGAGGACTATACTGATAGTCCTCTGTCAGCATCTATGGTGGATTGCTTCCATAACCCCGTGGGATACTCAAAACCACAAATTCTTAGGTCCCTTATATAAAGAAAGGGGACAAACTGGAAAGAGAACTTGGATTACAGATAAGGCTTAGAGTTTTATTCTGCGCAAGGAAGCCATGGAAGTGTTTCAATCAAGGAAGTGAGCTGGCCAGAGTGGATCTTTCAAAAGATAATTTGTTGGTGGTGTGTTAAGTCACAGGGTAAGGGGTCTGAGATTTTACCTTTCTTCAAGTGAAGTTAGCCTTGTTGATTGTCCAAGCTCCACAGGGCAAGGCAGTGAGGGCCAGATGGTACTTGCACACGCTGGAGGGGCACGTTACAGGAGAGGAACAACCCCAAATTAGGTTCGCATCTTCTGTGGAGCTGCTGGGGACCTGCTCCTACTTCTCTCTGGAGAAAGACCTTATCTTTACTCAGAAATGTAAACAGATCTCTGAGGAAGAGGAGGTAAGATCTTTATCTTCATTACCCTGAAACATCTCAGGAAGGAGAGGTCTCTAAGCCCTACTACAATGGAATGTCTCCTTACATGCATATTCTTTTTTTTTTAATAGATTTTTTTTTTTACATGTTTTTCTTTTTAGAATAATTTTGTTTGGGGCTGTGCTGGGTCTTTGTTGCTGTGCAGGCTTTTTCTCTAGTTGCAGTGTTAGTTGCTCAGTCATGTCCAACCCTTTAGACAGTCCGACCCCATGGACTATAGCCCACCAGGCTCCTCTGTCCATGGGGTTCTCCAGGCAGGTATACTGGAGTGGGTTGCCATTCCCTTCTCCAGGGGATCTTCCCCACCCAAGGATCTTCGTTGTGGTGCATGAGCTCTAGTTGTGGCGTACGGGCGCCAGGGCCCATGGGCTTCAGTAGTTGCACCCAGGGCCCATAGGCTTTAGTAGAAGTTTAGTGCTTAGGCTCAGAAGTTGCGGCACTGGGCTTAATTGCTCCACAGCAGGTGGGATCTTAGTTCCCTGATCAGGGATCAAACCCACATCCTCTGCACTGCAAGGCAGATTCTTAACCACGAGACCACCAGAAATATTCTTAAATTAGTGTTAATGACTGTGCTTAGGCACCCCAGCCAGACATTGCAAGAATAGGAAATCTTTATGGAAAATTGTTTCCTAACAGATGCTGGGTGGATTGGAAAGGATAGTTCAGGGCAAGAAGATCAGCTAAAAGCGATTGCAGTATTTTAGGAATGAGAAGAAAGCTGAGCTCGGGTAGTGATGAAAGTTAAAATGAGGAGGAAAGCGAAAGGAAGAATTTTATGAGTCAGAGTAACCACTTATACATCGGGAGTGGAGATGATCTTGGGGTTTAGAATTTGGCCGGCTTGGATAATGTTGATAATGTTAACAAGGACAAGAAAGTCTGATTTTAGAACTGTGAATCTGGGACTCCAGGGTGTAATTGAGGGGGAATGGTTGGAAGGCGCTGAAAATGTGAGACCCGTTGGAGAGACAGAGTCAGGGTGGAACAGAGAGTTGGAAGTTCCTCCCTGGACTGGAGGAGACAGTAGGAAGCCCTGGGGAGAGTGACTTCTGAAGAAGAGGAAAAGGAATGGAGAAAAGCCTGGGGGATGACAGCAGAGTCTTTTGATATTGCTATTGAACAGTCAGGAAGAGGAAGATCCAGGAAGGATCTTGGGGGCAAGGCCAAGAACAAGATACAGTGCTGGGTCCTGGGAGCCAAAGAAGGGAATTTCAGGATCACCGTGAAATGTGCAGCACTGTTACAAAAATAAAAAGTTCAAAAACGGTGAAGGCTGAGCCTTTGGGACCAGCCGTCAGGAAGTGGATGTAGCTGGCATTGCTTGAATGGGAGCACCAGCAGCTGGGGGCAAGGGCTTAGCAGGTGGGGCAGAGGGGAAGTGGACTCAGCGTATGCCAGACTTACAGGAGATTTGGTGGTGGGAGGAAGGACAGTGCAGGAGTGTGCCGACTTGAAGAAAAATGGACAGACTTAAGAGCTGTGAGTGTAAGTTGTTTTTTTTTTTTAATTTATTTAATATATAGAGGTATTTTTTTTAGCTGCACTGGATCTCTGTTGCTGCGTGGGCTTTCTCTAGTTGCAGAGAGCGGGGGCTACTCTCTAGCTGGCGTGCGCAGGCTTCTCTTACTGGGGAGCTCGGGCTCTAGGCATGTGGGCTTAGTTGCCCCACAGCACACGGCGTCTTCCCCAACCAGGGATCGAACCCATGTCCCCCGCATTGACAGATGAATTCTTGACCGCAGGACCACCAGGGAAGTCTGTGAGTCTAAGTTTTAATTCAGGGACCTTACTGAGGACTGTGAGTGGCCCAGGAGACAGGCTCTCAGGAGCTCAGAAGAAGCTGCCCCCAGAAGACAGGGGAAAAGAAAGAAGAAAGTCACTCAGTTGTGTCTGACTCTGTGACCCACCAGTCTCCTCTGTCCGTGGAATTCTCCAGGCAAGAATACTGGAGTGGGTTGCCATGGAAGAGCTTATATACGGGTTTTGGCTAGGGAAGACATGCAGTCAAGCACACGTCCTCGATAAAAAAAATCACTGCTGGTCACAAAAAACACGACATCTCGAGGTAACAATATCAGTGCTTGTCCAGCCATATATGTGAAGATGCTTGAATCTGGGCTCGTGAAAATTCCTCCTGAGACGTGCATCCTACAATCTCTGGGGCCTGTTTTTCTGAAGCACAGTGTGTCTCATCCTGCGTTTCACCCCAGGTTCCCCTCAGGGAGCGCAGCAGCTGCGGTGGTTGTTGACTTCATCCGCATAGAGCTGGGTGCTGAGCAACACCCTTTATTCTTCGTTGTTTACAAAGAAAAGTTCAAAAGATACGGCAAGAGCCAGGGACTTGGGGTTTAAGGTGGGAAGGCCTGCGCGCATGTGCGAGCAGGACCCTGGTCCAGGGGAGGATGGACGGCAGAGCTGTGCGCGGGCCCACGTGTCGTCTGGTGTTGCCCGGCCGAGGGAACCGAGGGGAATTGGATGTGCCTGACTCTGCCACTGGTCCTCTGCTCAGACCCCTAGGCTAGCCATTCCCACCCTTTCATGACTGCGGAGCAGCACTCGGGCTTGTCCATCAGGCTGAAGGACGGTTGTCACGGAACATCTGGGCTCTGTAAGTCTCTCCATTCATTCTGCCTTAACGCCCAAGCGTCTTTCTTCAAGAAATCCTGAGGCTGCTTCCCTCCCTATTAATTGGTGTATTTTGGACATTACCCTTTTCCGTTTCACGTTGCCATCTGTTCTTTGCCTTCACGGCAGTAACTTCAGCCTCTGATCTTGGGACTTTCTAAAATTGTCTTCCTCCCGCTACTTCGTCATGAGGTCTGAAGTTGCCTTTTACTTCGCCGTCTGTTGCTGGCTCCTGTTTTCCTTTCCATTTTTGGCATCATTATCTTCATCAGTTTTATTCTAAGATGGATATCCTCTCTGGTAAATGAATTTATAGTCCTTGTGCTGTTTGGTAAGCCTGGTGAATCACAGTTGGTTTAGCTGTGTATTAAGAGTAATGGTTCATGCTGGTTAATTTTGTGCATCACCTTGCTGGACCATGGGGTGCCCAGATATTTGGACAAACGTTATTCTGGGTGTTTCTGTGAAGATGTTTTGGATGAAGTTAATATTTACATTGGGAAAGCAGAATGCTCTCTGTAACACAAGTGGGCCTCATCCCATCAACTGAAGGCCTGTTGTTCAGTCGCTTTGGCGTTCTGACTCTGTGACCCCATGGACTGCAGCACGCCAGGCTTCCCTGTCCTTCACCATCTCCTGGAGTTTGCTCAACTCATGTCCACTGATTCAGTGATGCTATCCAACCATCTCATCCTCTGCCGTCCCCTTCTCCTCCTGCCCTGAATCTTTCCCAGTATCAGAGTCTTTTCCAATGAGTCAGCTCTTCGCATCAGGTGGCCAAAGTATTGGAGCTTCAGCTACAGCATCAGTCCTTCCAGTGAATATTCAGGACTGATTTCCTTTAGGATTGACTGGTTGGATCTCCTTGGTGTCCTGACTGGAACAAAAACCTGGTCTTCCCTCAAGTCAGAGAGAAAGCCTCCTACCTGGGAGACATTCACGCTGGGACACTGGCTTTTTACTGCCTTTTGAGTCGAACTGAAGCAAGGACTTTTCCTGAATCCCAAACCTGCTGGCCTTTGGACTGGATCTGTACCATTGAGTTCCGTCTCTTCTCAGGCCTCTGGTTGGGTTAGAGCTCCATTGGCTCTCTTGGGTCTCCAGCTTGCTGACTCAACCTCAGGTCATGGGACTTGTCAGCCTTCATAATTGCTTAAGCCAGTTCCTTATGATAAGTCTAGGTAGATAGATATATAGACACATAGAGACAGAAATTTAGGTATACATCTAATCTCCGGTGGTGCTGTTTATGGTGTCGAAGCATAAAGTATAGCTCCCAGAATGAGCCGCTGTCCATTATTTAGGGTGGTAGACAGTCCTCGTACTTCTGCAGATCAGGATTCAGTCTGTTTTCTAACATGATGAAGAATGTTCCTTAGCAATTGGGATGGCTGTCCACGTAGCCACATCTCAGAATGACATACTGTTCCTCCTTTCCACAAAATTTGCATGCCTGCTGGGGCACCTGTGTCTAGATACAAACAAAATCGATGACCCTTGTCCTCTCAGAGTTTATGGATTGGCAGATTTTTTCTCATTATTTCATGTGGAAAATAATATTTGTTAATATAAATATTAATATTTATTAATGTCACTCGATATGAGAAATTTCCTTTGCAGATAAGGGCTAGGAGAAGCTTAGTTTCTTTTTTAAAAATTGGTCTCTTTCTCTCTGATGGCAAGAACAAAATAAATGGTTCTCCTTTTCGCTTTGGCTACTTGGATGCTCAGAACCATATTTAAGCTCTATAATAACAAAAGATAGTCTACATATAGATGTTTTTATTGTCCCCGATTCAAATTCTTATGTATGTTTTACCGTTTAGTGGAATGTTTTTGCTGTAATTAACCTAAAATCTTTTGTAAAAGGAGAAAGCCTGTAAATACTTCAAAAAATGTTAGTGCAACTAAACTTACTTCCTTTGAAATAAAAATATTCCAGGGAAATGTCTTTTTTCTTTTATAACACTAAACACAATTTGTAACTGTTTTGACTTCTTCTATCTCCAGAACCTGGCCTGGTGCCTGGTTTGTAGGAGCTATGCTGGAATATTTGTTAATACTGAATGAATGGAAGAGTGATTCTTTCCATTTAATTTTTAGCAGCATCTGCCATTTACATTGTAAGCCTCTGATTGCTCAGATATCTAAAATGTCAGTTCTTGGACTTCCTTCGTGGTCCAGTGGTTAAGACTGTGCCCTCCCAGTGCAGGGATCATTGGTTCGATCCCTGGTCAGGGAACTAAGATTCCATATGCCACAAGGCAAAAAAAAAAAAAAAGTGGTTAAAATGTCAGTTCTTTTTCTATGTCAGACAGTCTTTTAAAAGAAAATTTGTTTGAATCATTTATTTCTACAATAATTGTAAAAAAAAATAACATATCTACAAGGAAGAAAAGTTAAAATTACCTAGAGATAATTATTGTTAGTATTCTTAAAAATAATCTTCCAGAATGTATATGAATATATATATCCATATAAATATTTTTCAGGATCCTTTTTGAAAAAATGGGATCATATTATTCATTCTTTGTTGCTTTTTTTCATTTAGCTGTGTTCAGTGGCCATCTGTATGAGTCTCTTGAACTATTAATACCTCATAAATTTAAATAACTGCTTAGGATTCCAATATACGTCACGTATAATCTTTTTCACCAACCCTACATTGTTGGACTTATAGGCTTTTCCCAGTTGCTGGCAATTATATAGAATGTTCTCTGTACATTTTTATACACTTGTCTCAAGTGTTTACTCAGGATGAATCCTGAAAAGTATAGTTGCTTGCTCTAAGGGAAGCTAAGAGTTTCCCTGGTGGTTCAGTTGGTAAAGAATCTGCCTGCAATGCAGGAGACCTGGGTTTGATCTCTGGGTTGGGAAGATCCCCTGGAGAAGGAAATGGCAAACCACTCCAGTATTCTTGCCTGGGAAATGCTGTGGACAGAGGAGCCTGGCGGGCTACAGTCCATGGGGTCACAAGAGTCAGACACGACTTTGCAACTAAACCAAGGGAAGCCAGTGTTTGAAGATCCCAGAAATGTGATCCCCATTTGTAGTCCCATCAGCTACTTTGTCCCAGTCATCCAGTAGGAGATAGCAAGATTGTATCAGGTATTTCTCAGATCATCTTGGCTTCATCTGACCCTTGACAGTTTGCTCTGCTTCTGCCACCCTGATGGCAACCAACTCCAGCTTCACTGGGTCCCATCCAGGCAGCTTCTGCTTCCAGCCCCTGCCCCAGGCCCCTCACATGCCACTCAGGTGTGAGGTCCTGGGGTCCCACTCAGCTCCCACGCCCCTGCCCATGGATGAACTTTTGACAATGGTTTTTGGGAACCACAGGATAAATTCTTCCTTCCTCTCCCAAGAGGAACTCCCCAAAGAAGCAGTAGATCATACAGTCTTTGGACAAGTGTAAGACTGAGACATCAGTTAGCTTGTTCCTAAGCAGCTTTACTAAGCTGCTAAACCCACTAATGTAGCCTCATACCTGATTCACGTCTCTCCTTGGCCTCATTTCCCCTCCTCTGCCTCCTTGGGACAGCCATCCCCATGAAAGTAGTAGAATACAGTATAATACTTCCTCACTTAAAGTGAGGTCATGAGCATGGACCTTCTCCCAATAACGACTGGTTCCTTATAAAGGAGGAAATTTGGACACAGGGAGAGAACGCCATGTGAACTTGAAGGTGTTGATCAGAGTGAGGCTTCTTCATGCCAAGGCGCACCAAAGAGTACCATCAAATGCCTGGAAGGTGTAGGGGAGAGGGGCACGAGACAGATTCTGCCTGCAGCCCTGGGAAGAAACTGGCCCTGCTCACAGGTTGATCCTGCACACCAGCCTCCAGAACTGTGGCACAGGTCAGTGTTTGCGGTTTTAAGCCACCCGATCTGTAGTACTTTTCTGTGGCAGCCCAATCCAATGACTACACCTGCTTCCTGGGAACTTGACTTTATTCAGAGTGGCAATTTGTTCTGGGCCTCTGCTGGCCTCTCCTACATATTAATTGTCAGAATCAGATTGGATTCACACCCTCTTTCTGAATTGGTGCTCTCGGAGAATAAGAATGTTGTCACGGGCCCAGCTTGGGTCTGTTCAGGTTGTGATGTTTGGCAAGGGCTGCTTTGTAGGCCAGCCGCCAGCCCGTGCGCTGACTGCCTCCTTGTCCCTCCTGATCCTCGGATCCGGGCTCCTGCAGCCAAAGGAGCGGCTGCCGCAGCGTAGACCCTGGCCCAGGCCGTGGCGGGCACAGTGTGCGTCGTGCCCCACACATCCAGAGGAGCGCCCGGTGCCGCGTGTGGAAAGTGAGAACGCTGCCATCGTCTGTCTGGGAGCGGTGTTCAGGAGCCAAGTAGCCCAGTCTCCCCTTGAAATAGGACTTGTCTCATAGTCCAGACAGACGCTCTCGGGTCAGCCACCTGTGCTTGAAAACGTTCAGTGGGTGCCATCTTTCCCAAACAGAATAGCTCTGGTTATAAGAAAGTGTTGCCTTATGTTGGGCTGAGACTAGCCCCCTTGTGATTTCTTTGGGTCCTACTTGTGCCGTCTTCTGTAGCCCAAAGGGAGGCTGAGCTGCAGCTCCGCCGATTCCCACGGCGTGGTTTCCTGGCTCTTTTCCTCCCTGTCACACACCCTCACTCACACCACAGGCTGCCTTTCAAGTGCTGGTTACTCGGCGTTGTCCCAGAGGAGCTCTGACTCAAGAAACCCGGGGCGGAGTGGGAAGGCGGACGGAGCGTGGGCTTTGGGGTCTGACACGTGTGCTGGTGCAGCCGGCTCTGTCTTTCCCCACCCGTGAAATCCTGGGCAGCGCCCCTTTTCCCACTGGAAATCCTTTCTGTGATGCAGAGGGGAAGGAAGAAATATATGTGCATTATGAAATATCGTGGTGATTTAGTGACTCAGTTCTGTCCGACTCTTTGTGACTCCATGGACTAGAGCCTGCGAGGCTCCTCTGTCCATGGAATTTTCCAGGCAAGAGTACTGGAGCAGGTTGCCATTCCCTTTTCCAGGGGATCTTCCCAACCCAGGGATCGAACCCAGGTCTCCCGCATTGCAGGTGGATTCTTTACCATCTGAGCCACCAGGGAATGTGCATTAAATATGTGTGAGAAATACAGGCTGAGGAGGCTTTGCAGCGCATATACAGAAAAACCAAAATTCTCACTACAGTGATTTCCCCCGTTTACTGCTGCTGCTAAGTCACTTCAGTCGTGTCCGACTCTGCAACTCCATGGACTGTAGCCTGCCAGGCTCCTCCGTCCATGGGATTTCCCAGCCAAGAATACTAGAGTAGGTTGTCATGCCCTCCTCCAGGGGATCTTGCCAACCCAGGGATCAAACCTGAGTCTCCTGCAGCTCCTATATCAAGGGCAGATTCTTTACTTCGAAGCACTGGGGAAATTATTAATTTCATTGTTACTCATACTTGTATTTTGCATTAAACTCTTTTGGCAGCGAAGAGAAATAAAAAGCAAAATAATATGTGTGTGTGTGTGTTTTTAAGGAAGGGAGAAGGGAAACTTTCTTTCTGGGTTTCCTTATTGGGTTAGTCTCTGTAGGCTGCTGCAACAAAATGCCACACACTGGGTGGCTTATAAACAGCAGAAATTGCTTTCTCATAGTTTTGGAGCCTGGAATTCCGAGATCAGGACCCAAATTTGAGATGTCTACCCCAAATTTGTAGACATAAAGTATGGAACTAATATTTTCTTCGAATGGTTGTTGAAAGGATTAAATAAACTTTGTAATTTAGGGCAGGTCTTCTCAAACTTGACTGTGCCCAGGAATCTCCATAAATCTGGGCTAGGGTCTGACAGTCCACACAAGCTCCCAGCTGGTGCCCGAGCTGTGGCCCATGGACCATATATGAGTAGCAAGGATGCAGGGCACTGGGCACAGTGCCCGGAGCTTAGCAGAGTTCAGTTAATGTTCATCCTTCTGTCCCTTTTGTGACCCCTCCTCACCATCCTTCTTACTTGGATTAAGTTTTAATCTTCATCCTGTCCCTAAGTAATAATGTGATTATACACATGTCCAATAAAGATGAGCCTTGGAAGGTTTCAGATCTAAGAAGTAACTGCCTCAGCAAAGGAGGGTATATTCTTTAAAGGGGAGAAGTGGTTTTTAAGTCCTAAAGCAAACACTAAGCTACCATGTTGTAGGAACAATAGAACTCGTGTGGCTGTGTGGTACCCGAACTTCTGAAAGGGCCAGCATGGTCCATTATTAATATCAGGCGACAGCCCGCCTGCTAGGACCGAGTGGAATGGTTCCATCGAATGGAAGTTGTCGCCTCATTAAGCGGATGACAGCTGGGCAGCATATATTTATGAAGTCAATAAAGCCTTGTCATTGAGGGGCTGTAGGAGGTTGAAGCAGCTGATCCTTCCAGAAACAATGATATGTGCTGTCGCCATGACATGGAAAAATCAAGTCCGATTAGGCTGAGGTTTTATGAGTCAGATCAGTAAATGCTAATACACTTTGACAGGATTCATGTATTGATTCTATTCTTGCTCCACTTTATTCTCCCACTCTTAATGCATTGCAGTTTTTCTGGCTCTTCATTCAAACACTTTTTTTTTAACCTTGCAAATATATTTAACTATAAATTCAGCCTTTACAAACACAAACACAAATTACAAAGAAGAAAATGTATGTTCTCTTTTATTTCTATAAAGGCTTATAAAAATTTTATTTAAGGGTGAAATGAGTAAATTGAGCGTTCTTTACCAATTGGTCATTGAGTTATAAATAGCAGAAACTTGCCCAGCTCAAGCATGTTTTTAAAATCTGAGCTTTGACTTGTAGCTGTCTCAAAGTCTATAAAATGCATTGTTAGAACTACATGTCTGGAACACATTAAGTGGAAAATGAGATGAGACCAGCCTTTTTTTTCCCCCACTTTAAGGCACATAAGATCTTAGTTCCCTGACCAAGAATTGAACATTGGAAATACGGAGTATTAACCACTGAACCACCAGGGAAATCTTGCCTTTGTTTCTTAATTTATTTGCCATGATTCATTTTAGCTTTTAAGTTGATTTTGTTAGCAGCTCAATTAGACGGTATAGTCCAGTCACATTTTAGTGCATTTAATATGAATTAAATGTTTTTAAACCAAAATTCCTGATACATTGAACTTAAAATCTTTTAAGTCAATAAACATTGTAGAATTGTCCTTATCACCCTCTAGGTTGATAGTAGGAAAACTAATGGCAGGGAGAAAGTATTTTAAATATTTATAGCTATGTAATAACATATACATGAAGAATTTCCTGAAGGCTACTATGGAACTCAAGCAGTGATATCTCTGGGGGGTGAGATTGGGGATTAGAAGAGAAAGAGACTTTTACCTTTTACCTTATAGCTTTTTGTAAATTTTTTTTAACTTACAGCATGTACCACTTCAATAATTTTTAATAGTTAAAATGGTAAAGGTACACCACCAGAAAGGATGTCGGAAGAGTAAGCAAAAGTGTGATGGAAAATCAGCATGCTGTGGGGGTTGGGAGCACCGATGTGGGGCAAGGACAGGTGAGTTGTAACAGGAAAAGAGCCCTATCAGGGTGAGCCCTAGCAGTGAAGACCTGGCCTGCCGATACAGGAGATGCAAGAGACGCGGATTTGATCGCAGGGTCGGGAAGATCCACTGGAGGAAGGCATGGCAAGCCACTGCAGTATTCTTGCCTGGGAAATCCCAAGGACAGAGAAGCCTGGTGGGCTACAGTCCGTGGAGTCACAAAGAGTTGGATGCGACTGAAGCAACTTAGCATGCACACACAGAGGGAGTGGAAGCCCACTCTGCAGCTTCTCTGCAGACTTAACTGGACAACACGGAGAATTCACTCAGCCTGTCACCCGGAGCCAGGAGGACAGGGGGCTAGCATGTCAGTGGCTGTTCGTTCACCAGAATCCTTGCTTTTTATCCGTGTGTGTGTGTGTCCTTTTTGACCAAGTGCTGTATGTTGATCAGTCAGTCGTGTCCAACTCTTTGCAACCCCATGGACTGCAGCACGCCAGGCTTCCGTGTCCTTCACCATCTCCAGGAGTTTGCTCAAACTCATGTCCAGTGAGTCAGTGATGCTGTCTAACCATGAACAGTATGAAAAGGTGCTATATATATATATATTTAAAGTATTTATTTATTTTATGTATTTGGTTGTACCAGGTCTTAGCTGTGGCACGTGAGATCTAGTTCCCTGCTGCTGCTGCTGCTAAGTCGCTTCAGTCGTGTCCGACTCTGTGCGACCCCATAAACGGCAGCCCACCAGGCTCCGCTGTCCCTGGGATTCTCCAGGCAAGAACACTGGAATGGGTTGCCATTTCCTTCTCCAGTGCATGAAAGTGAAAAGTGAAAGGGAAGCTGCTCAGTCGTGTCCGACTCTTAGCGACCCCATGCACTGCAGCCCACCAGGCTCCTCTGTCCATGGGATTTTCCAGGCAAGAGTACCGGAGTGGGGTGCCATCGCCTTCTCCACTAGTTCCCTGACCAGGGATCAAATCTGGGCCCCCTGAGTTGGGAGCATGCAGAGTCCTAGCCCCTGGACCATCAGGCAAGTCCCGTGTATCTTTTTTTAAATCAAGCTCTACTGTGAAAAATTTTAAACATGTGCAGATGTAGAGAGACTAGTGTAATGAGCAGGTTCAGTGTTTTCAAATTTTGCTGCACTTGCTTCATTTGTCCCTTTTTTTTCCTCTCCCTCCTTCCTCCCTCCCCTCCTTTTTCTTTCATTATTGCTGAAGTATTTTCAAGGGAACCCAGACCTCCTGTCATGTTGCCCCTACATCCTGAGTGAGTTTCTCTGTGAAAATTCAGGCTGTGCTTCTTAGGGGACAGGTGTCTGCCTCTCAGACAGTGGTAGGAATCATTGTACTCACTCCAAAATTCTTGACAACAGTCTCAAGCCCAGTGAGTCAGTCAGGGAGTCTGCCCTGGGGGCTGCCACGAGCTTGGCCTTCCCATGACTGATGACCAGTGGCAGGTGTGGGACGCACAGCCCACTCCTACTTGAACGGCTGGGGCTCAAAAGGCTCTGACCCCGCAGCCCTCCATGGGGGCCCCTTCCTCCACGCCTGGCCCTCCACTGACAGGCACTCCGCCCGGGCCACCGCTCAGTGAGGTCGGTGGACCAAGTGCCACGCTCAGGGCTTCCAGTCAGCAAGAGACACTCTGTGAAAGGTGAAGGTCTAGCCTAACTCTGCTCATTACTCTCTCATTCACTCAGGTCTTCATTCATCCAACATCTGTTGAGAGCTTTACTCTGTTACTTAATATCAATGAGGGAGTTGAAACTCAGAGAGGTCAAGGTAGCAGGGAATATAAGAAATAAAATATGCTGTATATATATATATATCTTTTTTTTTTTTTTTTTGCTCAAGCTCACCCAGATCTCCAGCCTGCAGCACAGGGCGCTTACCCCTCCACCTGTTCAGGCCCTCCTTCCCAGTTAAGCAACACCCCACTGATGGCCTTTGCTGCTTACCAAGCACCTTTCATCTGATCCTTAAAATCTCCAGGTAGCTGTTGAGCTCAAACATGAATTTTAGTTCTGGCTGGCTAGTTCTTCACCATATAGTATGATTAAAGACTTTTGGAGCTGATAACCTTCCAAGTTTATTCTGTAAGTTAGTATAAATTTCGTCTTCCAGAGCCTGAAAATAATTTTAACAGGGAAGAAAAAGCACTTTGTGGTTCATTTGATATAAAATATGAATTCATGGGAGGAAGTAAGTCTATTTCCACTCTCTCAAATTCTACAGGTAATTTTTGCTCTTGGGAAATAGTAACTAATGTTTCCAGTGACTTTGATCTTGATCTTAGATCCAGGTCCCCATCCTGCGTTTACCCACAGAATTACTCCTGAGGAAAGAACCACACAGGATGTCAGGGTCCAAATTTGCAGATGGCTCCAGCTGAAGAGGTTGCTCGTGGAAGTCATGAGATCAACAGTCTAATTTTGGGAAGTCCTATATCTCACAGATACGTGGACTGAGCCCCACAGAGGGTCATATTCAGCTCAGCCTCATTGCTCCTACTGGCCAGTCCAGCAGATGTATGTTTGTCTAGAAAGTTCCCCAGCCATGCCAGGGAAGTGATGTGGACTTCCTGTGGCTCTGCTAAAAATAAAAAAATCAGCTAGTGAGAATAAGGAGCTACAAAGTAGACAGGGAGTACGTCTTGTTTAAAAACATGATCTCGTGTAATTTTTAAAAATCTCCTTTAAGGAATAGGATTTTCATATATACTCTGACATAAACCACACTTACCTGCTAGGTAACTTACAGAATGTTAAGAAAAGGGAAAATAGGGCTTCCCTGGTGGCTCAGTGGTGAAGAATCCGCCTGCCAATGCAGGGACACTGGATCGGTCCCTGATCCAAGAAGATTCCATTTTGCTGTGGAACAATTAAGCCTGTGCCCCACAGGTGCTGAGTCCACGCACTGCAGCTACTGAGGCCCGTGTACGTAGAGCCTGCGCCCGGCAGCAAGAGAAACCGCTGCAGTGAGAAGCCCTCGTGCCTCAAGAGAGAGTAGCCCCCGCTCGCTGGGGGGCTGGAGAAAGCCCGAGGCGGGAGGGCTCGGGCAACCGGAGAAAGCCCGAGCACAGCAATGATGACCCTGAACAGCCATAAATAAATCTTTTTTAAAAAGGAAGAAAAGAGAAACCAGCTTCAAGCCTCTGTTCAGCAAAGATTGGAATGGACAAGAAGCTGTAAGATTATGTTAATGAGATGGGGAGAAAGTAGGGTCTCTTCTCTCAATTAGAGAAAAAGAAAGGCAATTACAAACTGTGGCATGAACCAAAATATCTTACAAGAAAGTCCTGGCCCAAAGTGGAAGGAAGCGAAAATGTAGCATGATTTTGAGAGATGTGTGAAGGTAAGCAGGACTATTCCATTTGCCACATTCTTCTTAAGTGACAGAAGTACTGATTTGTAGAGTAAGACGTTGTGGCCTCCTCCAGTGAACACTGTTTTTATAATCGCCATATTGTCAATAGAGCATCGATTGACTTTTCAGCTTCGAGAATCTACTTACAGATAAAATGGGGAAGACAAATACGTTTACAGAACAAGAATGGAAAATGTGATCAATCTCAGCAATGTACAAAGTGGACAGAGGCTGAGAGACGTGGGGAGGAGCGGGAGAGAGCTTGCTGGGGGTTCTCATACTCGCCTGATATCACAGAAGTCCATATACTGCACAGCACTGATGGAGGAGTCAGGTGAGGTTTGAACCTTATTCCTGAAGTTACAAATTCGGGATAACTAACAGAAGAATTAAAGAGAACTCATGTAGATGTTAAAGGAGTTCAGAACACGCCACTCCAAATTATGCCACTTTGACGCATTGATTTTGAACAGAAGGCAGTTGAGAACAGTAGATGTGGAGGGCACTCTGATCTCCCCCCTTTCTAGCTCAAATCAGGTCTTTGAATTTCCCTTGAGAAAGGTGCTCTTCCTTTACCAGGAGGAAAAGAATGTTCATTTCACCAGGGACTGGGAGTCAGTGCTGAAATGGTCCTGTGCAAATAGCCCAACTGAAATAACCCTTGTCTTCCATTATTTCTCCCCGTGTATTTACTGGGGACAGTACTGCTCAGCCCAAGCCCCCTGGTCTCTTCACATCCCTGCAGTTACTGGTCTTTGGGTAAACAGGCGTGTGAGTTTTGGGGCCTGACAGCTTATTCAGGTCATTTTCCTTTTGAAGATTCCCATGTACGTGTCAACATAGTAAATCAAATGTGTATGCTTTTCTTTTAGTCCATTTATGTCAATTAATTCTTAAACCAGCTTACAGAACCTAAGAGGGGAGGAAGAAGTTTCTCCTCCCCTACATCATCAAAAATTGGATGGAGGGAAGGGAAGGGGAAACAGTATAATTTATATTGTAATTTTTCAGGATGGGCAGTTAATAGAGGGCCTTCCCCAGTAGCTCAGCTAGTAAATAATCCACCTGCAATGCAGGAGACCCCAGTTAGATTCCTGGGTCAGGAAGATTCCCTGGAGAAGGGGTAAGCTACCCACTCCAGTATTCTTGCCTGGAGAATCCCTGTGGACAAAGGAGCCTGATGGGCTACAGTCCATGGGGTCGCAACGAGTTGGACATGACTGATCGACTAAGCACAAAGAAATAGTAATAGAAATAGTAATATAAGTAGAAAGATTGTTGCCAGAACTACAGTTAGAAGTGGTTAAAACTGGTAGCCTCTGGGAAGTTTTGTACTACAAGTGAGCTTAGGGTTTAGGCAAAGACACTGTTCTGATGTCATGTACATGATTGTTTTGGTAAAAAGAAATAAATAAGTTGTGCTGATCAGCAACAAAAATTTTTTAAAGGAACAACATAATCAGATATCTTAGAGAATCCTAGTTAATCCAATTTTTGAAATTTTAGGCAAAGGAACATTTCTCTGATGAGGAAATGCTAAATATAATTGCAGAGATTTCCTTACCCAAAATTTTACATATAGCCTGTAAGCATTTTTAATTTTCCTAAATTTGCCCTTATGCAGGAGGAAAAAACTAGTTACTGCTCTGATAGTGATACTTAAATGCCACGTTTGTTAAGAGAGATCTTGGCGTTTTTTGGAGGTGAGACACAGTGAAGTACTCTGAAGTACTTCTGGATTAATCCAGAATTTAGTTTATTTACTATAACATTTAGACTCTTGGACAAAATTTTCAGCTTATTTTTTTTCACCGTCTGAACACACCTCTGATTTTAGAATGCCAGTCACTGAAAACTAGCATTTACTATACAAACATTCACTTTGGGTGGATCCATTTCCAAGGTCGGCCCTCACCTGCCCCCGCCCGTGCACACTGGGATTGCGCGGTGCGGGGCTGAGGTGCCGGCCGGGATGTGTGCTCCTGCACGCTGGGCAAGGGGAGCTGCCCGCACGGGGGTGTGCCTCCGGTGCCATCTCCCGGGTGTGATGCTGAATTAGAGCATGTTTTCCTTTTCTTCTCTCCAGGAAGGCCCTTACGTCTACTTGTCTATGGTGGGAAACATCACAGACTCAGATGCCTTGATCGCTTCATTGTGTGAGTAATGTGAAACGCTGGCACTTGCCGCGTGTGAGGGGTCCGTTCCCTACGGCTGTCCGTTAAATGAGTACCTATACCCCACGTTGTACGATTCTGTTTGCATGAAATGTCTGGAAGCGACAGATCCATGGAGACAGACGACAGATTAGTGGGTGCCTGGGGGTGCAGGAAGGGAGCGGGATTTGGCCAGAAATGGGGAATGACTAACAGTGGGTACAGGTTTCTTTTGCGAAGTAGAAACTAATGCAAAGTGAGGTTGTGGTGATTCAAATCTGGGAATGTACTAAAACTTGTTGAGTTGTACACTTTAAACAGGTTTAAGAAAAAAACAGACCTGGCACACGGATTATATCTCAATAAAGGTATATTTTAAAATGTTTGCACTGAGTGCAGATTGAGGAGTCTGCAGTATTTAAACTGGGTGTTTTTCATACTTTTAACATTTATTTGTATATAAATGTATATATATTGTACAGGCTTCCCAGGTGGCTCAGATGGTAAAGAATCTGCCTGCAATGCGGGAGACCTGGGTTTGATCCCCGGGTCAGGAAGATCCCCTGGAGAAGGGCATGACAACCCACTCTAGTATTCTTACCTGGAGCATTCCATGGACAGAGGAGCCTGGTGGGCTGCAGTTACATATATATATTCTTGTAGATAATTTCCAGAACTCTCCCTGCTCTGCAGAGATATTAACTAGTTTTCCTTAGCGATCCGATGGTCAAGAATCCACCTTCCAGTGCAGGGGACACAGGTCCGATGCCTGGTTGGAGAACTAAGATCCCTTATGTCTCAGAACAACTAAGTCCATGTGCCGCAACACAGACCCAGCACAGCCAAACCAAAGGACGCAGATTGCTTGGGGTTCTTGTTAAAATGCAGATTCTGATTCAGAGGGTCTGGGGTTAGGCCTCCTGGATATTGATCTGTGGACTGTCCTTCGATTCACCAGGATGTAGAACTTGTTAAAGATGGTAAGGAAGACTTTATTCCACAGAGACCACAGCATTGGGAGAGAGATTGGCTCAACCCTTAATACAGGGACATATGTTCATGTTCAGTCAGGCATGTCCGACTCTTTGCAACCCCATGGAGTGTAGCCTGCCAGGCTCCTCTGTCCATGGGACACTCCAGGCCAGAATACTGGAGTGGGTGGCCACGCCCTCCTCCAGGGGCTCTTCCCAACCCAGGGATCAAAAGCACATGTCTTACATCTCCTGCATTGGCAGGCAGGTTCCTTCCCACTAGTTCCACCTGGGAAGCCCCAAAATGGAATTCTCTGGGCAAGAATGCTGGTGAGGGCTGCCATTTTCTTCTCCAGTGGACCTTCCTGACCCAGGGACTGAACCCGGGTCTCCTCCATTGCAGGTGGATTCTTTACTATCTGAGCCGCCAGGGAAGCCCTAGATACAGTGATAGGTGGAGATTTATAGGCTGGGAACAGGGTCAGAGACAGTGGATGGAAAATTATTAAGAAGAAACATCAAGGCTGGGGGACTGATGATAGACTCAATAGGATCCTTGCTAAAGGCAGGCCAGGGTATTGCTATGAAGGGTGGGGGATGAGGAATTAGATTCGATATCAGCAGTGATTGGTAATCTGCACTTTCTGTTTATAGCAGCAGTATCTATCATACCACAGCCAAGGCATGAGACAACCTGAGTGTCCATTGACAGATGAGTGGATAAACAACCTGCATTGTATTTATCCGACTCTTCAACCCCATGGACTGTAGCCTGCCAGGCTCCTCTGTCAATGGAATTCTGGCAAGAATACTGGAGTGGGTTGCCATGCCCTTCTCCAGGGGGATCTTCCCTTCCCATGGATCGAACCTGGGTCTCCTGCGTTGCAGGTGGATTCTTTACCGCCTGAGCCACCAGGGAAGCAGAATATTATTCAGCTGTAAAAAGAAGGAAATCCTGCAGTTTGTGATGACACAGATGGGCTTTGAAGAACATTATGCCAAGTGATAGAAGCTAGACAGAAAAAAAATGAAAACTACAATATCTCATTTTTATGTGGAATTTGAAAACCTGAAGCTCACTTTAGAGAAGGATCAGATTTGTGGTTACCAGAGGCAGGGGCTGGGGAGTGGCGGAATTCGATGAAGATGTTCAAAAGGTACAGACTTCTAATTATACAATACATTCTTACTAGGGATGTAATGTATGACACAGTCAATGCAATTAACACTGCTGTGTGGCATTTATAAAGCTGTTGAGAAAATAAATCACTAAGGTTACTCAGCAGGATTCTTGGGCCGAGCCCAGAACCCAAGGTGCTGGGGCCGGTTAAGAAAGAGTCGCCGCCCCTCGCGTCCTCACCTCTGCGCTGTGGCAAAGGCCACGGCCGTCGCTTGGCTCCTGGGTGCCCCCTGCAGCTCCGCCTGTGCCTCTTTCTCTAAACCTCTGCCCGAGCCTGGCGGTCAGTCACAGGATAAAGGACGAGGATCACATTAGGTTTGTTAATGCTCTGCTTGTCCTTTCCCTCCCTTTATAGGCATTGAACCTGCAAAGAGATGGTCAAAGTTAAGCGATAGATGAGAGGCCAGAGATCTGGTACACTGGGGCGGGCAGATAGCAGGGCCTGCTTACCCTTCCCACCCCGCCTTCCTCTCCAGCATTTATACTGCCCCCGCCCTCCCCAGGCCCCACTTACACACGCACGCACGCACGCACGGGCACACATCCTGTCTCCTTCAACTTGCTGAATTACCTGTAGTTTCAGACACACCAAGCACTCTCAGCCCCAGGCTTTTGCTCAAACTTTGCCCCTGAAACACCTCTCCCTCCCCTATTCAGGGCTGGCCTGCTGTGATTTAAGACCTGAGATTTTTTTGTTGTTGTTTCTCCATGAAATGCACTTTATTTCTGTAATTCAGATTATTTCTTAGCACAAGTTCCAGAAGAGGCCATTTGGTTTAGGGAGTAAGAGCTGTGTTTCAGTTCATACACACTTCCCAAGGTGGGGGCAACTGACGCACCACTCGAGGGTCCATGTGGGGCTCGTGTTAAATGACCCCCTCCTCTAACTGGCCCTTGAGACTGGACCGGGTACCTTTTGGGACAGAAACGAATGGTGGGCTGGCCACTGATCTGTGGGGTGCTTATCCTCACTCCATCGCCTTGATTGCTGGCAGTTGGATGGCATCTTCGACTCAGTGGACACGAGTGTGAGCAAACTCCGGGAGATGGTGAAGGACAGGGAAGCCTGGCGTCCTGCAGCCTGTAGGGTCACAGAGTCAAATGCAACTGAGCAACTGAACGCCAACAGTGGAAGATCTGGGAGTAAGAGAAGAGCCTGAGATTAAGACCCAGGGTTGCCTGTGCCTTGACTCCTGGTAAAATCCAGAGGCCTTGAAACGCCCTCAGTGCACGGCCCCTCCCCACCCTGCTTGCCTGTATAATAGAAGTCTAGACAAGCAGTCCCCCACCCCCACGCCCTCCCAGCTCGAGGACCAGCAGGCGCCTGTGTGTCCCTGAGGAGCCGGCTTCAGTGCCCTGCCAGCCCTGAGTTACTGCGGCAGGCCAGCCACGTTGCCAGTGGGAGCAGGGCTCACCCACGCTGGTGTTAGTGCGGAGCTCGCCTCGCACGGCTCCTCCCCGATCCCTCCGGGTCCTAGTGCGGCGCCCCCCGTGGCCCCCGTGGCCCGTGTCCTCCTCTCCCAGCCTGCGAGTGTCACACCACCAGGGAGCGGCCGTCAGCCTCATCCGTCCAGTGTCGCCCGCCTGTTGTGTGCTGAGCCTCCCCATGAGCCCAGGGTGACGCCTCCCTCCCCTGTAGAGTGAAGAGGAGGTGATCGGAACCCCTCCGCTCCTGGTCTGTGCAGTGCCTCCCCTCCCTGGCCCCATTCTCTGTCCCTGTCACTCACTGCGTGAGCCACCAGCAGGCAGACTTCGTGTTCTGTGCTAGGCATTCTTGAGGTCTAGCACAGAGGCGTCTATATGCTACAAAAAAGTGTTGAATTAAAGAAGGAAATGGGGACTTGCCTGGCGGTCCAGTGGCTAAGACGCCCCGCTCCTGAGGCCCCGGGTTCAATCCCCAGTCAGGGCACTAGATGCTCGTGATACAGTTAGGAGTTCCCGAGCTGCTCCTAAAGATCCTGCGTGCTGCAGCAAAGCCTGCAGATCCCTTGTGCCCTAAGACCCAGCTACAGCCAAATAAATAATTTTTTTTTTTAATGAATGGATAGGGTTATTTTTGTGAATGTCTGAATACCCACTAATCTCTTCGCTCCTAAAGCACTGACCTTTCACTTGTGATATTTTCTTAGATTTGGGGTACACTAGGTGGTGTATTCCACCTGTTGTATCTGTGTTTAAATTTAAAGGGAAAACTTTTACTTTCACTGTTAGTTGTTTCCTGGTGAGGTCGCGGCTGGCAGTCAGCTAAGGACAGGCTGGACGCCTCTGCCGGTTGTGTCTGTCGCTCACAGAATCTCCGCTCAGCGTGTGTCTCTGTGTTATCTCATTTAAGAGCTCACTCTGTTTACTGGCCTGTCCTTTTCCTGAGGACAGCCTTTCATCAGAAACCTCTGTCCCCAGCCCCGGAGAGACCCTAACTCTAACCATTAAGAGACTGTTGTTTTGTGCTGTTCAGACCAGATCAGTCAGATTATGGAGCTAATTATGGACCATTCATAGCTTTCCTAAGTTATGTGAGAACTGTGGGAGCAGGGGTCACCCACAAAGAGAATGAAGCAAAGAGGTGGGGGCGTTGGGTTCTTTTTTCCGCCCACTGGTTATGTGAGATCTTAGGACCAGCATGTATTACTTTGGTAAACAGAAAAAGAAAGAGATAAAGACAGAGAAGGAGAGGAGGAGGAAGGAAAGAAGAGACGAGGGAAGGAAATATATGACTTCACGCAAGGCCCTCGGTCTAGCACTAAAAAGACTGTCTGACCTCATAGTGCTTTCTGGAAGAAACCATCCTGATAATGGGGTCTGAAAAGGTTTCTTAGTGCACACCTACCCCCAGGTCAGCACAACTGAGGCTTTCGTGGTGGCTGTTGTTGGTGAATACTCTGTAGCAGACTGAAATGCCCCCTTTGTCCATTTCAGATTCATTCCGTAGTCCAGGCTGTGTTGCCCCCCTCCCCTCCTTGCTGGCCCCTCAACACTCAATGCCTCTTCAGTTATTAATAAACGTGTTTTTATAAACATCTCCTGAACAGTAATTTTCCCACATCTGACCTAATACAAACTTTATATTGAAATTTTAAAGTTAGGAATTATAATGCATCTACCAAGATAATTACTAAAGATTATCTTTGCAAAGTCTGACTGTGTCGAACTGATTTAGAATTCTGCTGCTTACGATGAAAAAGGAGGAGGTGAAGAAGCCACGCCTGTGAAAGCACTTTGGAAAATGCACACCATTTTACAAATATAACGTGATGTTGTTATCAGTACTGGTGTCCAGGGGTACTGGGTTTTTGTCTCAGGACCCCTCTTTCCTTCCACTAAGGCATCATGAAGACTGTAGAGAGAATGGCGGTTCAGTTATTCTTTTTATCTCCTCCAAATGGGGTGGGGGAAGGTCATTTTCACCAACTGTCATAAAAATAATTGCCAGATGAGTAACAAAATGTATTTGTTTTTAGGGAAAGAATATGGCAAAGCTGATGCAAGATGGCTTAATTTTGATCCAGCCATCGTGTCTGTGGAAATTCTGATGGTCGTCCTGGGTGGGTCTCTGGCAGTGGTCCTCATTTATGCCATTGTCAAAGAGAAGCATTATCGGTAAGTGCTCTCCCCTCTCCGGCTAGAAAGAGGAGAAACACCAGCTGTCCTGATGCCACAGTGTCATGTGGCGTGGATGACGACCACCGTTGTTTGTTGGACGGAAAGTAGAGTAGAAAGTCATTTGATGTCGTGTAATTTCGGATTGGTCAAAATAAAAAACACTAGAAATATGATGGCAGTGACAACCTCGACACCGTATAGACAAGCACAGGGCTAGCAGCTTTGGGTGACTGGCCACCAGTATTGCGGAAAATCAAAGGGTAGTTATTTTCATCTTCCACCCCCAAATCATTCTAGAAACTTCTCTTCCACGTGTCACAAAGAGAAGTCTCTTAGGTAATTCTGAGGTGGACATGCAAGATAAATAGGTCTTTTCAGAGGCAGCCTTTAGAAGGTATGGGGAAGGCAGAAGAGCGGGGAGATAGAGGAGAAAGACGGCCGATTAGCCATCCATCAGTGAGGCCCTGCAACTGTGAACTCCGCCCCCTCCCTCCATTCCCTTCCTTTCCTCCTGAGGGACAGAGTGACCTGGGACGAACAGATCGCTTTCCTGGGAATGATTCCCAGGGAATGGTTTTAGACTCATGTCAGCTGGGCACAGTGGCATTCCATTTTCCACCATCTTGGATCAAAGAAGTCTGTGTAAAACTTCGTCATGAAATTTCAGACTTGAAAGAAACCTCAAAAGTCATTTACTCTACTCGCCCCCGCCCGATGTTACTTAGAGAGTTGGTAGGAGAAATTTCCTTCTGGGCGCCTGTAGTTGTTCAGTCGCTCAGTTGTGTCCGACTCTTTGTGACCGCATGAACTGCAGCGTGCCAGGCTCCCCTGTCCTTCACCGTCTCCTGGAGCTTGCTTCTGGGCACCTTACATGTCCATGATCGTGGCTGTGGGTTTGCTACGTTTACCCATGTGTATATTATTTCAAACATTTTCACACGTATGCGTTGCTGAATATGTACCAGGCACGTGCTTTATCTACGTATCTCATTTAATCTCCACAGTATTATTTGAGGTGGTGGTTGTTTAGTCGCTGAGTCATGTCTGACTCTACAGACCCCATGGGCTGTAGCCTGCCAGGCCTCCTCGGTCTATGGGATTTTCCAGGCCACAATACTACAGCGAGTTGCCATTCCCTCCTCCAGACCTTCCTGACCCAGGGATCGAACCCCAGTCCCCTGCATTGTCAGGTGAATTTTTTGCCAGCTCGCCACCAGCGAAGCATTATTCAAGGAAGGGACTACTATTAGCCCTTTTCCAACAGGTGAGATTGGAGCTCATAAGTTCACATCCAGGTCTCTCTTTCGTGACTTCACTAAACCTTCCAAGGGATAGGACTGGATACCCAAGAGACCTTCTTTAACTCCGAGCATAGTCTAGAGAGGGTACTGTTGCTTCTCCGAGGAGAGTGTCTCTTCGTTGTGTCCGACTCTTTGTGACCCCACGGACTGTAGCCCACCAATTTCTCTGCCCGTGGAATTCTCCAGGCAAGAATACCGGAGTGGGTTGCCGTTTTCTTCTCCAAAGGAAAATGAAAGCATGGGTCTTCATCAGTGATCAACTTGCCCCATCAAGGGAGCTCTGTGTGAAACCGGAGGTCCCACTTCAGGGAGGTGATCTGCTGTGGGAGATGATGTTGGTATAGCTGGCAGTTTCATCTCTGTCTCTTTCTCTCTAACAGGCATTTCGTGCAGATTACCCTGAGTGTGTGTGAATTGTATGGCGGGTGGATGACCTTCTGCCCACACTGGCTTATGGGAAGCCCCAACCTCAACACCAACAGTTGGCTCTACTTTTGGGTTTATCTGGTATTTTTTAATGGTATTTGGGTTCTGATCCCAGGACTGTTACTGTGGCAGTCATGGGTAGAACTCAAGAAAATGCATCACAAAGGATCTAATTCACGCAAAAAATTTCAGTGAATTTTCAAAGTCATAAACACTGTCAGCTTGCTTTATGAGAATGAATCCTTTTTGTTGGGCCAAAATGTAATGCATTCCAGTCTGTGCTTTTCTTTTTTTCATTGTCATTTTGGAACAACCTAATTGATTTCAGTGGAATCAATTTCAAATGGACTGTAAGGTTGACGAGTTTTTGCTGTTGTTGTTTTTTTCCAATTAAATGGCAATACAGGGAACAGAATAAATTTTAAACAGAATAAAACACATTTAATTATATCCTTTTATGGCTAACATTAATTGTTGTACGTTAATAAAGCCAATTATCATGAAATGCCATAGAGCATGTTATATTAATTTTATATTTCAAAGAACTTATTGTTGCTTCAACTTCTGATCTTCCCACCAGTCTTTTGATTACTAAAGTGAAACCAGAAATGAAATGAATGCTTCTGTTTTGTGTTTGTACTGTAGCAAATTTGTGAAGCCAACAAAAAAAAAATTGACAATAGAAGGAGTTTATGAGTGGGTTAACTCCTCATGGGTGAACACTGGGGTTTCACCAACAGCTGATTAATTTATACCTGTTCTCTTGCAAGGAGGAAGAGTTGAAATACCTTACAAAAATACGATAAAAAGTAAATCAGGAAATAGGGACATAGGGAAAGTAAGAGTGAGAAATAATAAGATGAAGGCAAAGTTAATACGCAGAAAGGCATGCCGTGATGTCGTGTATAATTGATACAAGTGACACATAAATTTGACATTTTCCTTCAGCACCAAGAGGGAAACACTGCCACACGCTGTCGCAGGCCACACTCGTTTCGGCAGATGTTGCAGCAGTTCTGTCCAAGGTGGGGAGCGGGTACTCGCCTTAACTCGTTCAACACCTGCTTTTCTTATGGCCTCTTAGCGCACGGATGTACTCTCTTGCCTAGGAGGGTTGCCTGGCACATACATACACCAGGCACTTGCTTGGCCACTGCGGCTGCTGTCATTCAGCTCAGCCTATGTTCCACCTCCATCTAGGTTTCCTCTTATCGTGCAGAGAGCTGCAGGTACAGTCCTGGATGCCAAATTCGTTTCACCGTTTGAGGTATTTGTGAGAGGTTTGAAGGGTGAAGGCATGGAGACCGTTTTCAACTGTTCCTTTTCACTGTTGTTTTTCTGTTCTCCGGTGACAGGGAATGTCTATGGAATTCTCCTGCATAAAATACCTAGAGTAATCACTGTTTTTCTCTGCTTATATCGTGAATGATACTTGACTACGATATTTGTTGAATACTGAATGAATGTGGGCAAGTACGCTTGAGGAATATTATATGAGCACGTTAAAGACTCTGGAAGTTCTGCAGTATGAAGCGAGATTAATTTGTTAAGCCCAACTTTCCCCAACATATATCAGACCACTTTAACAAGTGGGATGGTTGTTTCATGGAACATCAGGTAGGGGGAAGCTCTGAGTAACAGTCCAATTTAATGAGATTAAAAACAAACCAGTAAATAATTAAAGTGGCATTTTAAAAAATGTCATTTGGTATAGCATTCTAATATTTAGGGGAAAACAGAAAGATATTCAAGTCTTACACAGAAAGCAAAGACAACTACAAAACACTGAGAGAAGTTAAATAAGACCTAAATAAGCAAGAGAGATATGCATGTTCATGGATTGGAAGGCTTAATGTTGTAAAAAGTTCAGTTCAGTTCAGTCACTCAGTCGTGTCCGACTCTTTGCGACCCCATGAATCGCAGCACACCAGGCCTCCCTGTCTATCACCAACTCCCGGAGTTCACTCACACTCATGTCCATAGAGTCAGTGATGCCATCCAGCCATCTCATCCTCGGGCGTCCCCTTCTCCTCCTGCCCCCAATCCCTCCCAGCATCAGAGTCTTTTCCAATGAGTCAACTCTTTGCATGAGGTGGCCAAAGTACTGGAGTTTCAGCTTTAGCATCATTCCTTCCAAAGAAATCCCAGGGCTGATCTCCTTCAGAATGGACTGGTTGGATCTCCTTGCAGTCCAAGGGACTTGCAAGAGTCTTCTCCAACACCACATTTCAAACGCATCAATTCTTCAGCACTCAGCCTTCTTCACGGTCCAACTCTCACATCCATACATGACCAAGGAAAAACCATAGCCTTGACTAGATGGACCTTTGTTGGCAAAGTAATGTCTCTGCTTTTCAATATGCTATCTAGGTTGGTCATAGCTTTTCTTCCAAGGAGCAAGCATCTTTTAATTTCATGGCTGCAGTCACCATCTGCAGTGATTTTGGAGCCCCCCAAAATAAAGTCTGACACTGATTCCACTGTTTCCCCATCTATTTGCCAGGAAGTGATGGGACCAGATGCCATGATCTTCGTTTTCTGAATGTTGAGCTTTAAGTCAACTTTTTCACTCTCCTCTTTCACTTTCATCAAGAGGTTTTTTAGTTCCTCTTCACTTTCTGCCATAAGGGTGGTGTCATCTGCATATCTGAGGTTATTGATATTTCTCCCAGCAATCCTGATTCCAGCTTGTGCTTCTTCCAGCCCAGTGTTTCTCATGATGTACTCTGTATATGAGTTACATAAGCAGGGTGACAATATACAGCCCTGACATACTCCTTTCCCAATTTGGAACCAGTCTGTTGTTCCATGTCCAGTTCTAACTGTTGCTTCCTGACCTGCATATAGGTTTCTCAAGAGGCAGGTCAGGTGGTCTGGTATTCCCGAATTTAATTGATCTATAGATTCCATGTAATCCCAATTAAAATCCCAACAGATTTATCTGTTTGCCATTTTTTAAATAAGTTGATTTTAAGATATTTTATGGCAATGCAAAGGGCCAAGAAGGTGAAGACAACGTTGTGAGAGCTCAGAGCTGGAGGACTTTCTCTACCAGACATTCAGTCTTAGTATAAAGCTGCAGTAATTACAGCAATGTGGTGTTGGTACAGGAAAACCAGTGAGCAGACAGACCCATGAAGCAGACTGGAGAGACCAGAAACAGACCTTCCTGTATGGACTCTGGATTTAGGACGAAGGTTCCACTGCAGAGCAATGGGGAAAGGACAGTCTTTTCAGTAAATGGTGCTGGGTCAGTTGCATATCCATGTGGGGAATATGAATTTTGATCCTTACACCATGCATAATATCAACTCCAGATGAATTGTTGATTTTAATATGAAAGGCAAATAATAAAGCTTCAGGAAGAAAAAATAGGAGAATATAGCCTTTAAAAAGATTCAAAACCGGCAATAAGTTTGACTACTTTAAAATCAAGTGTTGATACTTTGGATTATCAAAATCCACCATTAAGAGAAAAAAAAGGAAGCCAGAAGGTGGAAGACATTTGTAGTACATATAGCTGACAGAAGACCTATCCCAATGAGTAAATCAATTAGACAAAGACATGCAATTTAATAGAGAAAAGTTGATGAGATAATTTGACTAAATACTTCACAAAAGAGAAGGGATTTGGGGAATGATAATTAAGGCCACAAGATGTTGCTGTGTGCTGCTGTGGTAAGTCACTCAGTCATGTCTGACTCTTTTCAGCCCCATGGTCTCTAGGCCACCAGGCTCCTCTGTCCCCATGGATCCTGGACTGGGTTGCCATGCCCTCCTCCAGGGGATCTTCCCAACCCAGGGATCAAACCCAGGTCTCCCACACTGCAGGCGCATTCTTTACCTACTGAGCTACCAGAAGCCTGTTAAAATGGCTAAAAATGGGAAGACTGACAATGATGAGTGCTGGTGAGGACGCAGAACCACCGGCCTTCTCATGCACTGCTGGTGGAGTGTAAAGTAGAGAACTGGTTTGAAATGGAACTGAGCGTGTGCATGCCCTGAAACCCAGCTTAGGCGTGCTTCACAGAAGTGTTGACTCTGTGCGCCAGAACGGCAGCAGCATTCATCATAACCCCAAACCAGAACCAACCTAAATGAATAAACTGTGGGATATACATATATAATGGACTGTAGATATGTACAGTGAAAATTCCAATATGAAAATTAACAACCTACTTCATAGTAACATGGATGCATTACACAAAAATAGTTATAAGTAAAAGAAGCCAGAGCAAGAGGGTACATATTGTATGATTCAATTTCTGTAAGCTTCAAAACTAGATAAACTAGGGGAATTCCCTGGCAGTCCAGCTGGTTAGGACGGCTTGCTTTCACCACTGAGCTGGAGGGTTCAGTTCCTGGTCAGGAACTAAGATCTCACAAACTGCACATTAGGAAAAAAGTGTAAAAAAATAAAAAAAGTGTATACATGTCAATTCCCATCTCTATGTATAAAAGAAATAACTAATGAGAACAAAGAACTCTATCTACATTGAAGGAAATTCCGAAAAAGAGGGGATATATGTAAGTGTATAGCAGATTCACTCTGCTGTACAGTAAAAACTAACATTGTAAAGCAGCTATACTGCAATAAAAATTAATTTTTAAAAAATGGATAAAACTGTGGTGTTGGAAATCAGGACAGAGGTTGCCTCTGGGGAAGAAGGTGGGGATAGTGATGGGGAGAAGTCACGAAGGGGCTTCTGAGATGCTGGTAATGTTTTATTTTTTTCATTTGAGTGGTTGTTATAATTTGTGATAATTCATTCAGCTGTACCTGTATGAATGGTGTACTTTTGTCTATGTATGTTATACTTCAACTTAAAAAGTTTATTTGTTGAGATTCCTGGTATAAAGACCTGAAAAATGTCTCCCCCAGGTCCTCGTGAAGAGAATGCTGTGTCCTTGACAGCAGTTTGAGTATGACTGGGGCTGTTGTAACAGTGTCCCCCACGTGGGCTGAAGGCAGGATGCCAGAGAGAGTCTGGATCAGCCTTTCTATGAGGGATTACTAGTTGTTTCCAGTACTTTGCTCTCTGCTGATCTGGCTCAAGCCACGGGTAAACAGAGTAGAGAAAAATGGACGGGCTTACATATTGTGCAGGCAGTCCTAAAAATACGACTTTTCTCAACTGAGCTTTTGCTGAGTATTGCATGGGAGAGAAATGGAGGTTATAGACTCTGACAGGACCCTGGGAGACAGATACATTTTACTGCCAAGTAAGGACCTGAATGTTTTAACCCTTCAGTGAATGGGAAGGATTGGTGTCCCCATATGAAGTCTAACAGGTCACTGAACAAAAGCCTGTCTCCCGGTGACAGGGAGTTAGGGGCAAGGTGACACGGGTAATACTGTATTTCATTAACTCTAAGATAGATATTTTCACCCACATTTTAACATTTTTAAAATGAGAATGCAGTTTACAGCTGATGTGTCATAACTGACTAGACCATGTTTTTTGTTTCAAAAATATAATCATCTATAATCACATCTTGAAAGTGAAAGTTAGTCATGTCCGACTGTGCGACCCCATGGACTATCCAGTCCATGGACTTCTCCAGGCCAGAATACTGGAGTGGGTAGCCATTCCCTTCTCCAGGGGCTCTTCCCAACCCAGGGATCGAACCCAGGTCTCCCGCATTGCAGTGGATTCTTTATCAGCTGAGCCCCCAGGGAAGCCCTATGGCATCTTAGACTCAATTAAATAAGTCACTACCTTCAATATTGTTCCTCTCTTCAAGTGTGAATATCTCCAACTACTTGGATTCAAATGTCTAAATTTTACTTGGGATCTTAGGAATCATTTACTCCAATATCTGCCCCACCCCCGCACCCCCATTCCATCACATTTGTTTCCTAGGAGCTGTCCATAGAAGGCATATTTTGATGATTTGCCTATCAAATGATTTGCAATGAGTTATGAATTGCTTATATTAAAGGCAGCTAGCTTCCTGCAAACTGTCCATCCTTTCTCAGTGTTTCCACCATAAATTTCCTCTGTGCGCTCTTCCTTTCCAAGTAATGTTGAGGCAAATATCAGCATAATCCATCCAAAATCAGAGTCTAAATGATGACGTTTTCTTGTATTTAATTATGTCAGCTCTACAGTCCTGAAGTGCCAGCACTGAGGCTTTAGGAAAAGTCTACAGGCTGCAATGTTGTTCAGTCGCTGAATCATGTTCGATTCTTTGTAGCCCCACGGACTGTAGCCCACCAGGCTCCTCTGTCATCCAGTGTCTCTCAGAGATTGCTCAATTTCATGTCCGTTATGTCGGTGATGCTGTCTCAGTTCAGTTCAGTTGCTCAGTCGTATCTGTTTGCAGCCCCATGGACTGCAGCACCCCATGGGGTCGCAAAGATGCTATCTAACCATTTCATAAAACTTTGTCCAAAAAAGGCTTGACGGAAACCAAAACGCACAAAGTTTGGAGAAGAATCCTTTGTTTTCTTTCTTTTCAAAGTATTCTTAAAATCCATGTACCGTTGTTCGTTACGGAAGCTGGAGTTTGGATCTAAAAATAATTTATAATGAGAATAATTGGATAAAGCCTTGAGAAAGGTTAACTGTTGCTGTCCTTACTCTTGTAAAACTCCCTCAAGGTCCATAATTACCCTGGCAGGCCTCCTCTACTCACTGTCCTTTTAGAAACTCTACATTTTCTCTCCCTTTCCGCTGCCTTGACATTCCGGCTGACCCGACAACAAAACCCCTGTTTCAGTGTAGGACGCAGATCACATCCTTTAATTTATATTAAGGTGCTAGTAACTGATAGTGGTTGGATGTATCATCCTTCCCGGATATATTTGCATTTAAAAAATACAATTGATCCATGCCCGTTGATAAAAAATGGAAAATCCAGATAAGCAAAAAGAAAAATAATTAACCCCCAGTATCATCAGATAGGATCGCTATTACAAATTTAGTTTCCATTTCTCAAGCTGTTGCCTGTGCATGTATTAACATAGGTGGGAGAGGACACTTTTAACATGTGAAGAAGGGTTTTAACCTCCCCGCTCCCTTCCTCTCTCTCCCTTGCCCCAGATTTATCATCCAGGAACTAGCAGTATACTATACTTGTCCACACCGAACCAGCTGGATAGAATTACAGAACATGCCCCCATCCTTGAGAAATTCATGCGCTCACAGGGACCGATAGGTAGCAGTTATCATTTATTTTTGGAAACCAGTTTCCTTAGATGTTTGTGTCCACACAGATCAAGTTGACATCTTAAAATATTGGATTGGCCGCCTCCCAGCTCTTCAAGGGAGGGATCAAGTGTGCTGAGCGTGCTGCAGTGCTGCGTTTCAGGTGTTGAATCCCTTCCCCTTTGGAAGCCTCTCTCAGTCCCCCAGTCAGAAGAGCAGGACTCTGCATTCTTGCAGCCCTTGTCTGTGTCACTTAAGTGGCCTCGTATTGTTTTGTTATTTTTGATGTCCACCTTCCCAGCTGCACATGGGCCCTTCAAGGCCACACTTAGAATCCTAGACTCATATATTGTTTAAAGGGGCCTTGAGCGGGGAGTAGGGGAAGAGGAATTGGGAGATTGGGATTGACATTTACTCCTATATATAAAATAGATGACTGATGAGAACCTACTGTATAGCATGGGCAACGCAATGTTCTGTGGTGACCTAAATGGGAAGGAAATCTAAAAAATGGATGTGTGTATATATGTGTGTGTGTGTGTATGTAACTGAATCACTTTGTTGTACAGCAGAAATTAACAACATTGTAAAGCAACTATACTCCAATAAAAATGTTTTAAAAGCGGGGTGGGGCCTGGGTAGGTTCAGTTCACACACACGGAGACTAAGGCTCAGAGAGGTTGGATAACCTGCCCAAGTCCACATAGCTTTTTAGTGAACTAGAACAGAGTTCACTTAAAGTACTTTTAGGGACTTCCCTGGGAGGCCATTGGTCAAGTCTTCACCTTCTGATGCAGTGGGTACAGGTTTTATCCCTGGCCTGGAGCTAAGATTCCATGGGCCTCCTAGAAAACATAAAATGTAGCAATTTTGTAACAAGTTCAACAAAGACTTAAAAGACTCTCCACATCAAATAAGTACTTTTTCAAGTCCAACCTTGTTAGACATGTTGCCAGAAGCCTGCAAGCTATGAAAATCATTCAGTTTTGTGGATTTTTTAATGGTCAAAAAAATTCAAGCTCAGTACATTTTTGATCATCTGGGTCTATTCATTATACTTGAGGAGCCTCTCAATTTCATTGTTCTGTGTTTGCTGATGATGCATTTTAGTTAAAAAAATAAATATTCTGTCTTGGCCTCTCATTTCTGATTTGCTGTTTTGTGCTAAAAGGAACCGGGCACAGATTTTTGGCATTTCTTGGTTACATTCTGGGAGTCAGACTGCTTTTGGTCCCAGGGGTGCTGGAGGTGGGATCTAATCACTAAGAACTGGAAGCAGGGTCTCACCCAGTTGAGTTGCAGGAATTGAGTGGGTCTCATGGGCTTCTGAGCGCCCACAATTTGAGCTGTCTCGGTAAAGTCATTGCCTGTAGGGAGATAGGACCGCAAATTCATGCTCCCCGCAACAGCGACATCTGGCGGCCGTGGGGTAATTTGAGCGGCTGATCTGTGGGTTCTGATGGGATGCCCCGATTATATTTATAATAGTAAAGCAATTGTCACTGTGGAAGCCACTGCCCTTTCCTGGGGAACCCCGTTTCCTCCCATGACACACCCACCTCTAACCACCCCACACCCAGGATGCACCTGCAGCAGCTTCCTGCCTCCTGGGGGCCCCTCTCCTCCTAGCCCCACTGGCTGCCTGGGTGCAAAGAAGTAGACTTGGGCCATCTGGCAAGGGTCAGCCACCAGCGGCCACGGTAGGTAGGGCAGGCCTGGCCTGCATTCTGGAGCTTGCAGGCCAGTGATTTACTGCCCGCTTGGGCATCAGGTGGCTGGGGTATTTTTAGTGTCCCACTCTGGAAAGTGTCAGTAGTTCACTAGCCCGAAGTTCTGTTCTGTGCAGAAAGGGTTCTGTGATCATGATCGAAACCTGTATCCTCTCATTCTGCCTGCCTTTTCTTGTCGTTCAGCCACTCAGTCGTGTCTGACTCTTTGTGACCCCATGGACTGCAGCACGCCGGGCTTCCCTGTCCTTCACCATCTCCCGGAGCTTGCTCAAGCTCATGTCCATTGAGTCGGTGATGCCATCCAACCATCTCATCCTCTGTCGTCCCCTTCTCCTCCTGCCCTCAATATTTCCCAGCATCAGGGTCTTTTCCAATGAGTCGGCTCTTCACATCAGGTGGCCAAAGTATTGGAGCTTCAGCATCAGTCCGTCCAATGAATATTCAGGGTTGATTTCCTTCAGGATGGACTGGTTTGATCTCCGTGTAGTCCAAGGGACTCTCAAGAGTCTTCTCCAACACCACAGTTCTTGCTTTAGAGTCTGGCTATTCCTGTCATCATATTAAGGGCTTTGAGATGTCCTGCAGTGGAGAAACCTGTGTAATTCCATTAAACCTAGCACCTCCCAAGCTTGTTGGACCACAGAACCCTCTTTTCAGGCCAACAGCCCTTCACAACCTTTGGAACCGGTGGTTCACAGACCCAGGCTTGGGGAGTGCTGGCCCACATGCCACAGCCACGTTGTGAGAGCTGCCAGCTGCCTCGACTCGTGGCTGCATCTGCACCCCAGATGGCATCTCCTTGGACGCCAGTTGCTCCCAAAAGTGAACCTGAGCTCATCGTGAGTCAGTCCCGCCTGGACCATTGCCCCAGTCCTAATCCCTCTCCACGCTGGCTCTCCAACACCTCCCGGCCTGCCTGGTAGCCGAACCATTGGGAGGCAGCAGGGGAGAGAGGGGCCCCCCATGCCTCCACATCTGTTGCAATCCTCTTCCTCGTGCTCCCCTCCCCGCCCCCGCCCCAGATCAGCACCCAGAGGGTGCTGCTTGCTTTGAGGCCAGGAGCCCCTTAGACAGCAATCTTCTTGCTTTCTCTTGCTTTCTGCCTTCTGAGTTCTCATCCTGTGTTCCCCAGCATCTGCTTGGATTGCCCTGGGCCTGGGAAAGAAAGTGAAAGTGTTAGCCGCTCAGTCACATCTGACTCTTTGTGACCCCACGGACTGTAGCCAGCCAGGCTCCTCTGTCCATGGGGATTTTCCAGGCAAGAATACTGGAGTGGGTTGCCATTCCCTTCTCCAGGGGATCTTCCCCACCCAGGGATCAAACCTGGGTCTCCTGCATTGTGGGCAGATACTTTACTGTCTGAGCCACCAGGGAAGCCCCTGGGCCTGGGAGGAAACTTTTATTAAGTGAATCAGTCCCACAGTCCTGACTTGGAAGACTTCAGCCCTGGCTACCCTGGCTGGCATTCTGAGAATGTATTACCTCTTTTTTTTCCCCATTAAATCCAAGCAAGATGTGAACCACAGCCTTTGAATCTGTGAACTGGTCCTTCATCCCTGGTTTCCCTCCTCTTCACATCCCCAGACCCCCACGTTTTTGGTTGAGTCTCTCCCACTTGGCAGCCCCATTCCAAGCAGAGATGGTTCTGCAGGAAGAGCGAAGGTGGTTTGTTACAGGACTGAGTGCAATTAAATCCCAGAGGTCCTGCCAGCTGAGGTGCACTCCCCCTCAGCTGCATGCTGTCTTCTTCCTCTCTGCTTTGATCAACATTGTATAGGAATCTCTAAGTCCATTCCAGAATCTCTGGCTTCCAGAACCCATTGCCTGCTCTCCATTCTTAACTAAAACCTGCTCTCAGCATAGCATATAATCCGTATGTTCACATTAAGTTAGAATCAACTGAACACCCACAAGATGGAAGAGAGTTTTATGGCCCGGGACGACTCCTGGGAGCACGTGAAATTGGAAAACCAAGGAATCTTAAGAATTCCAAGAAGCAGTTTCACACAAAACTGAGAAGTAGCCATTACCACTGCATTTTCCCTCTCAACATCCATACGCCCCTGGCGTGACCATGTTCATGTCAGACTGTCCTCTGTACAAATGTCAAAGCACACGCCAAGTTTGTAGGACATTTGCCATCCACCACCCCTGTCTGAGGTTAGTTCTTTTCTTAACTCGTAAATGATTCAAGACTCAAGCTCTTTTTATGATTCAACCTTGGGATCCCACCCTAGAGCATTATTTTATAAACCAGTGAAATCATGGTATAAAACTATAGATAGGTGGTTTCCACCATTTAGTGCCTGTATTAGTCACCTAGCACTGCGGGGGAAAGACACACCATCTTCTCAGTGGCATGCAGTGGTAAGCATTGTGTTTGGAGCCCTGTGGGGGACCGGGATCTGGATGATCCCGACTGGCCTCAGCTGGCCATCTCCGCTTGGGCTGCCGTGGCTTCAGGTCTCTGGACTACTTAGTAGGCTTTTGTTTGTTTTAAAATTATTTTGTCTTTGGCTGTGCTGGGTCTTTGCTGCTATGCTCAGGCTTTCTTCCAGTTGCAGTGGGCAGGGGGTACTCTCTGGCTGTGGTGCGAGGGTTTCTCATTGCGGTGGCTTCTCTTGATGCAGAGCATGGGCTCGAGGGCGCAGGCTTAGGAGTCGTGGTTCATGGGCTTAGTTGCCGCTTGTCTTGTGGGATCCTCCCGGAGCAGGGATCGAACCCACATCCCCTGCGCTGGCAGGTGGACTCTTAACCACCAGGGAAGTCCTTGGCGGTTTTGCTCTCATGCCTCTCCTCCTCTCCTCCTCGGACAGCAGGCCAGCTGAAGCTTGTTCTTCTGATGGCAGAGTCAGCAGAGGGAAACCCCCGCATGCAAACACTATTCAAACCCCTGCTTGTGTCTATCTGCTGACAGCCCACTGGCCAAAGAAAGTCACATGGTCAACCCCAGTGTCGACAAAAGGACCCTCCATCCACAATGAAGCCACAGCAAATGTGTGGATGGAGAAAGGAGTGAGGAATCGGGGCCAATAATACCACCGTGCTCGCTGGTGGCACACAAGACGATAAAGGGCTTCTTCGGCCAGTTGCTGCTAGCAGCGTTTTGTTGCAAAGGTGCTTCAAGGAGCCCAGCCAGTTCTGGGAAACTTCGGAAAGTTAAACAGCTCACAGGCTCCCTGTGGTCAGAGAACCAGGTGACCACCCTGCTAAATCCAAGTCAGCTTCTAGAGGGAGAGGGCAGCCCGGGAGGCCAGATGAAGAGGGAGCAGTCAGCAGAGGTGTAGAGAACAGAGCAGACAACCAAAGAACTCTTCCACAGCTCAAGGGTGCAAACCGCTATGC
Source organism: Ovis aries (assembly GCF_016772045.2). Classification (NCBI taxonomy): domain Eukaryota; kingdom Metazoa; phylum Chordata; class Mammalia; order Artiodactyla; family Bovidae; genus Ovis; species Ovis aries. The sequence continues at coordinate 19,523,178 of NC_056063.1, read as the reverse complement.
TCTGAGGCATTGATGCCAAGGAAAGCAGATGGCAGAGCCTCTGGGCCAGCCAGGTGAAGGCCAGCGCTAGCCGAAATATGGACAAGAAGGAATACCAAATAGGCAAGGTTGAGACCCTGACTCGAGCCCTATAGTTAGTTGGGTTTAGATGCTTAAATTAAGTGGCTGACTTTATTTGAGGGGGCTCCAAAATCACTGCAGATGGTGATTGCAGCCATGAAATTAAAAGACGCTTACTCCTTGGAAGGAAAGTTATGACCAACCTGGACAGCATATTAAAAAGCAGAAACATTACTTTGTCAACAAAGGTCTGTCTATCCAGATCATGTTCATTGGACAGCTGAAACTGAGTGAACTCCGGGAGATGGTGATGGACAGGGAGGCCTGGCCTGCTGCAGTCCATGGGGTCGCAAAGAGTCGGACACGACTGAGTGACTGGACTGAACTGAACTGAACTGAAGCAAAGTTATCCGTGATGTTCTGGTTGCTCTTGCCTTATTTATTATTTAAAATGTAGTTTTCATTTTTATAAAAATCATACAGGTGTCTAGTTTAAGAAGTGAAATAAAACCCAGAGGCCTGTAATGGGAAACAGAAGTCTCCTGCTTGGGGCTTCCCTAGTGGCTCAGACAGTAAAGAATCTGCCTACAATGCAGGAGACTAGGGTTCGATCCCTGGGTTGGGAAGATCCCCTGGAGGAGGGCATGGCAACCCACTCCAGTATTCTGGCCTGGAGAATCCCATGGACAGAGGAGCCTGGCGGGCTCACATGTGACTGAGCCTCTAACACACACATAGTCTCCCTGCTGCTGCTGCTGCTGCTGCGTTGCTTCAGTCGTGTCCGACTCTGTGCGACCCCATAGACGGCAGCCCACGAGGTTCCCCTGTCCCTGGGATTCTCCAGAAAAGAACACTGGAGTGGGTTGCCATTTCCTTCTCCAATGCATGAAAGTGAAAAGTGAAAGTGAAGTCGCTCAGTCATGTCCGACTCTTCACGACCCCATGGACTGCAGCCTACCAGGCTCCTCCATCCATGGGATTTTCCAGGCAAGAGTACTGGAGTGGGGTGCCAGTGCCTTCTCCGATACCAAGTCTTAATTACTTCTCCCCAGAAGCAGATGTTTTAGCTGTGTCTTGTCATATTTTCTCTATATTTCCCCCCACATTTATGTTGCTGTTCCTTGATTTTCCAACCTTACACATCGTCTGTTTTCCTACCTTGGAAGAGAAGAATCTAACCCTCTCACACTCTCCCCCATGCTCCACCCACACACATATTTTCCTTCCTCCATCCTCCCACTAGAGACATTTTGGTTAAATGAATATTTTAGTACTTATATTATTATGACTTATGTAAAAACTTTTCACAACTGAGCCATTCGGTATACTATGATTATATTTCCTTTTGGTGCAACTTTTGTTTCCCCAAGAGTTTTTTTTTTTTGTTCTGTCTGTTTGCTTGGTTTTCTCTTGATAAATGCTTATCAATAATACAGCCCTAAACTGTCAGAATTGTGGATTTCACTGATGCAATCGAATAGATAAGAGGAAGCCACTGGGTTTTTTGGTAGGTTTATCTGCAACATCCTTCCGGGAACCACGCATTCTCTGGTTCTCTTCTGTACTAATTGCTCTGGAGGCCGTCACAGAGCTGGTGTTCTCAAAACTCCTCTGCTTCCCTCTGGTGGTGAATCTCACAGTGCCTGCATCCCTGATCTTCATTTCAGTTTATTCTCTTAAAGGAGCGTGACGACCAGTACCCTTCTAAGAAAAGATGCACGCATTCTCGTTTATCTGAAAATGACATTCTGTCCTCATAAATGATTGCTAGCTTGATTGGGTGTAAAATTCTAGGGGGAAAATAATTTTCCCTCAGAATGTTTTCTCTTAACTTTCCATTTTGAAATAATTTTCGACTTACAGAAAACTGCGTAAACATTCCAGAGTTCTGGCTAACGCCTTTACCTAGCTTCCCCTAATGCTAACGTCTTACATAGCCGGGATGCACGCAGAAGTGCACATCAAAAAAAAAAAAAAAAAAAAGAGGCAACTAAGCAATTAACTTCAGTACACTGTGTTAACAAAGTGGCAGACTTTGGATCTCACCAGTTTCAATAATGTCATTTTATTTTCCAGGATCCAATCTAGGACCTCACATTATACTGAGTTGCTAAATCTTCTTTGTCTCCTCCATCTGAACCGGTCCTCAGTCTGTCTCTTTCATGATCTTAACCATTTTGAAGAGTACTGGTCAATTATTTTGTAAAATGTCCCTCAGTTTGGATTTTTCTGATGTTTTATCATGATTCGGTTGAGCCTATGGACTTTGGGGTGAGAATGCCACCGAGACGACGTGCCCATCTTCCCGCCTCATATGGTGATGCTATGCTCACCGCTCCATGGTGATGCTATGCTCACTCCTCAGGATGTCCATCTTCATCACTTGGCTAAGTAGTTCATGCTAGGCTTCTCATTATTATTTTTCCTTTTATAATTAGTAAAAATATTGGTAGACATTCTCTAAGATAACACAAATACCCTGTTTGTCCTCAGACTTTCACTTATCAAATTTTAGCATCCATTGGTGAATCTTACCTATAAAGAGTTATTAATATACTGTGCTTAATAGTAATTTTCTATTTGCCTCATTTCTTTTACCGTCATTAATGAAATTCTTTTGTAAGATGAAGCTGTTCCTTCTCCTCCATGCATTTAGTCATTCACTTAGTTATTTGTATCAGCATGCACTCACTGATATTTCTTTTATCCTAGGGGTTATCATACCATTTTCAATTGTTCAAATTGCCCTCTGAATATTGAAGGCTTTGTTCCATTATCCTTTAGGTTTTAGTATTGCTGTTAAGTTTAATGCAGTTCTGGTTCTTGACCTTTAGTATGTGACCTGTCATTTTTAGGATGTTCTGAAATTGAAGAGTATTGTGCTCATGTTTATAACATGCATTTGTATTGGGCAACTCCGTAGACTTTTTCAGGCTGGAAACTCATGTGTTCTGAAAAATGTTCTTGTTTTATATATTTATCTGATAATTCATCCCTCTTCTTTCTCACTCTTTCTGAGTTTTCTGGGACATCATTATCCTGATGCTAAACTTTGAGACTAATCCTCTAGTTTTCTTATGTTTTAATTCCCAGTTTTTCCTCCTTTATCATTTTGTTCTACCTTTTAGGAGATTTTTGCTTCTACTCTGTCTTCCAACTTTGTACTGGATTTCAGTGTAGAATTCCAAGAGCGCTTTCTTGGTTTCTAAATTTTTTTTTATAGCCATCTTGCTTCATGGATGTGAGATCTTCTCTTATTTCTAAGGAGATGTATCATTTGGGGGAAGTTTTCTTTTGCTTCCTGAAATGATCTCTTTCTCCTCTTTCCTCTGAGTTGTTTTTTCCTTTCTCTCTCTCATATTGGAGACTTTTTCTCGGATGTCCTGTCGTCCTTTATTATCTGTTCCTATTTGAATAAGGCATTATCACTTCTTCACACTGGAGTGATCCATCACTCACTGCCTTCAGCTTCCCGACTAGTGAGATAATCAAGCGTTGTCCCTGATGAGATGCAGCATGAAGTAGAGAATGCCACCTCCCTGTGTCACCAAAAACATCTGACCTGAATCTCGTCACACCTTTAGACCTGACTTCCACTTGACAGCGTTTACAAGTGATACGGGGACCAATTAAATGACACACGACCCAGTCAGACACCAGCTCTGAGATGCTGCTTTAATGAATGACCTGGTCCCTTCAAAATATCAACATTGCGGGGCAGACAAATGGAAGGAGGATAAAGAGACATAATAACCAGATGCAATGATATTCTAGGGACAGTGCGGGAAATTTGAATATGGATTGAATATTGGAATGTACTTGGGAACTATTTGAAATTTTCTCAGGTGTGATAATGCATGTGGGTTAGAGCTGATGTGGTCCTTATTCTTTGACTAGAGATACTGAAATATGTCTAGGTAAAATACAACGTCTGCAGTCATCTTCAAATGGTTCAGAAATATACTATATGTACATACCTTTATCTAAAGATAAAACAAACATGCCAAGGTGTTAGCAATTGTAGTACTTAAGAGGTGGGCATATGAGTGTTCATTATAGTAATTTTTTTTTCAGCTTTTCTGTATGTTTACATTTTCCATAATAAAAATGTAGGTGGAGGAAAGAGAAAGATACCAGAAAGCTTCTAGAAGCTCGTGTGAGTCCTGGCTCATAGGAGGCAGGGCTCGTCAGCTGCTGAGCCAGCTGGTTCATCCGGGGACCTTCAGATATCAGTGTTGTGTCTTCTCTCCAGCCAGCCAGTTCCTAGAGGGGGGCCCCCAGTTCCCACCTCCCTGTGTAAACCTCCCTGCCAGCCCCTGGGAGCTGGAAGCGGGAGAGTCCAGGCAGCCTCACTAGTCCATTCACACACTTTCAAGGCTTTTTTTTTTTAACAGATGTCTCATCTCATCCTCAACTGGTAACACCTCCAGAGAATAAACTGAAAGCATCCAGTGGTCCAGACTGAATAAAATAGCAAAGGAGTCTGAGGATATGTCTCTTCATACAGACTTTCCACAAGTTATGTTTCCTTTGTTGCTTCATGAGAACCCAAGTCCTGAGATGTCCTGGGGTTTGTGTCAGAAGGACTTGCTGTGTGAGGCTGTGTAGACCGAGGTTTCTGGGCCACACTTCTGCAGAGGTTCAAATTCTGCTGTGTGACCTGGGACAAGTTGTTTAACCTCTCTGTGCCTCATCCCCCAGATCAAGTTAGAAACTCTCACATTGTTGGGGAATTAATACACCTTGAACTTAGACCAGTGCCGAGCACAGAGTGAGTCCTTCGACTGAACATACATACACACACATACGTACATATATCCCAACCCCCAACAACTTATATTCCCACTTTCTTCGGTCTGTGAATCACTTTCTGTCTTCTGTAATCTTAGTGCTATCTCAAGCCTCCCAGATTCACTTCTGCTTTCTTTGTCCCTGTGGGCTTTGGTGTTAAAAAAAAAAATCCCTTTATTGTCCCTCCTGTCTGTTATGGGGAGATGGTAGAGTCGTGTGTCTATGTACATTTCACAACGTGGAGCCACAGGGCTCAACAGCTTGCTTGCTTGCTTTGTCTCTCCTGAAGCAGCTCCCCCAGGTAGTACATTCATCATAGTCTGGCCTGAGCTCAGAGTGTAGCAGGCAGAGCCGGGGGAGCATACGCCAGGCTTCTTACTCAGGTGTGGATCCAGCTCCTAAAGTTCTGTCTAGAAAACGCTAAGAAGCGCCTTGGGATGAACCTGCTGGTTGCATGTCCCATGAGCTCCTTTCTGAAATCCCCTGAGTCATCAACACTGACTGAGGGGAAGGAAGGGTGTGTGATGGGTCCATCCCGAAGCTTGTGTAAAAACCTCATGACCCGTGGCTGTGACAGAACCTGACAGCCAGCCGGCTTCTCCGCCCCACCACCCAGAGCTCTTGATTCCTGGGGATCACCTGATCGACCCAGAGAACTCGATCTTGTCTTCAAAGTCGTAGAAAGGGGCACCTCTGCACATGACTTCCTTGAAGAGTTTGGAATGCTGTTTTAATATACTTTCTCCCCAGGCAGGATAGTTGTTGTTAAGTCACTAAGTCGTATACGACTCTGCGACCCCATGGACTACAGCACACCAGGCTTCCCTGTCCTTCACTGTCTCCCGGAGTCTGCTCAAACTCATGTCCATTGAGTCGGTGACATGACTAACCATCTCATGTTACCGAACCATCTCATCCTCTGTCACCCCCTTCTCCTGCCTTCAATCTTTCCCAGCCTCAGGAACTTTTCAAATGAGTTGGCTCTTCTCATCAGGTGGCCAAAGGATTAGGCCCACAGAATTTTGATCTTTTTCCGCTTGGGTCATGACGTTGTCCTTTTACACGCAGAAGCCCAGCTCAAAGTATACGATGTGCTAAGTTGCTTCAGTCGTGTCCGACTCTTTGCGACCCTCTGAACTGTAGCCGGCCAGGCTCCTCTATCCTTGGGATTCTCCAGGCAGGAACACTGAAGTGGGTTGCCACGCTCTCTTCCGGGGGATCTTCCTCCCGCTCACTCAGGACTCTCCCATCTTGGCTCAGCCTCTGCAGCGAGAGGCATGGCCTGAACAGTCTCATCATTCCTAGTGACTGACTTGCATCTGTTTGTCTGCAGGGGCGGGGGCTTCTGTGTGGGACCCCACTGGTCTTGAGTTGCCTCAGGTGGGCTCTGAAGGAAGATGAGTCTTTATCGAGGCAACTGCACCGCATGATCTGAGGTTGCAGCTGGGACGCTGCGGGTGGCGGAGGACGAGAAGGAAGGCAAGGTCCCGGCTCACCCATGTGCTCGGGAGGGGGCTGTGGCCCACTTTAGAGGACACAGCTGCCCCCAGCCCCAGCGGGAGGAGGTGAGTACGGAGATCCGTGAGGATGGACAGCCCTGACCCGAAACTCAGCAGAACCAAACCAAAACCCAACTCCCATGGTTTGTAACTTTCATCGAAGGATCGCTTCTGTCCAAAAGTGGGGGGGAGAAACATCTTCAGAATCTGAGTCAGAGGGGCTCCCCTGACGACTCACTGGTAAAGAATCTTCCTGCCAGTGCAGGAGACACAGGTTCGATCCCTGGCCTGAGAAGACCCCGCCTGTCTTGGAGCAATGAAGCCATAATTGTTGAGCCTGTGCTCGAGAGCCCATGTTCCACAACAAGAGAAGCCCTGCAATGAGAAGCCTGCACGCCGCAACTAGACAGTGACCCCTGCTCACCACAACTGGAGAGAAGCCTGCGCAGCAAGGAAGACCCAGCACAGCCACAGATAAATAAATAAAATAAAAGTCAGTGAGTCAGAGAGGGAGAAACTCAACCCGTATTCAAAGAGGTGATCGGCTCTCCAACGTGAAATAAATACCGTATACAGTGTTGGCAGAAAGAAACAATTCATTTATATATAAGAAGGCAATAGGCATGTGCTTTTCAGCCACATCAGCTCCTGCACCTCCTTACTCCTGCTCATGGATTAATGGAAGGCAGAGGGATCTGAAAGGTGTGGGTGATTTGAAACATGCAAAATACCTCTCCCATAAGGAGAATACCTTTTAAACAAGAAAATAGAAGGCATAATTTGTTTTTCCTAAGGTCCCCTGTGTTGTAGCTCTGTGGTGTAAGTACATATATATATCCACACGTGTATCTGAGCAGAAGAGCAGGAGGGGAGCCCCTCTGTCTGCCCCCTCCACGTCCCTGATGGGCTCCAGCCTGACTCAGGAGGGGAGCCAAAGGCTGAGGCCATCCAACTGGCCACAAACTGCCCCACCTTCCAGTTGTCAGCTGCCGGGAGAGTAGAATCCGCAGGCCTACCGGCCAGCACTGACCTATTGCCACCCTTGCTTCCAGTGGGCAAGGCCAGCTACCCTATGGTCTTCAGGGAAGATTCTAAAGGAAGATGGGGTTCCACCCTCCCTCCAGACCTGCCATGGTTGGAGTAGAAGCAGGGGGAAAGATGGGAGACCTGAAGAAGGCAAAGCCAGCCACCACCTGTGTGCCTTAGGCCATCCTGGTCTCTTCTCAGCCTTTCCTGGGCCCCTGGCAGTTACCTAGCAACATGGCAGATGTTTTCCACTATGGAGTCATAAGTGTTGGGTAAACTATAGTTATAAAAAATGTTTTAATGTAGGCTATCATTGAACATTAAAAAAGTGGGGGGGAATCCAAGTGGCAGAAATGAAGGGAAAAAACCGTAACCAAAGCAGTTAGGTGAAGCCTGGAGTTCAAGAGCATCTTAGAAAAGCCAAACGAAGATTCTAGGGACCAGGCTGCAGTCATAGCATCTGCATGGGGATGGGAGATATGGCCTCACTCTTGTTTGGAGGGGAGAAAATTTTGCTCTGAGCTCAACAGAAAAGCAAGAGCATTAAAGTGGCACCCCCCTCTTAAAAGGGGATTAGAAAAGTCTGCTCACCAGCTCAGTCAAGCATGTGAAAGCAAATGGTCTTATCTTGGGATATGAATGCAAAAAAAAAAAACAAAAAAACAGTCATCTGTCAGAAACTGCATCTCTGGGGCCTGGCCTGTGAATGAGTACAGAGTTCAGATTTCTAGTGCCTGGGAGGTCTGTGAGCCCCAAGCGGAGAAACTAACATAATATCTGATCTCAAACAATCAAAAGCCCCAGCATCTAGTAGACAGCTAATGGGAAACCCCTCTGTGTAGAAACCCTGTCACAACCCAGAGCACAAGGCAGTCACACAGGAAAAGCACACGCTGCTGAAGATGAGCTCACAATGAAAACAGGACAGATCACGTGAGGAGATGAGCTTCCATGAACAGAAACCAGCAGATACTTCCAGAGGGTCCTGGGTGCCCCAAGGTCTACAGATAATGCCAGTGTGAATAGAGCTATAAACACATTCAGACCCAGCAGAGCCCAGCGGTTCCGACCCCTTCACAACCTGCTCCTCCCGGGTCCACCTTCTCAGTTCATTCCAATCCCACCTACCACATAGTTTCAAAACCTTGAATGTCTTCAAGTTCTTCCTCTCTCAGCCTGTTTTCTTAAAAATGGCTCTCAGTGTTCTGATCTTCTCCTCTCCTCTGTGACTGCGACAGGCATCCGCTGGGATTCCCTGCCTCTCCATTCCCAGTGTTCCTGCTTCTCTTTATTTCACCCCTACACTGCCACTAAATTAGCCTCTTAAATGGAAGCCAGACAGCTCCACTTCTCTGAGATCAACTCCTAATTATGAAAGTCTAAGCCTTCTCGTGTGTGTGTGTCAGTCACTCAGTCGTGTCCACCTGTGGGTGACTCCCTGGACTATAGGCCATCAGGTTCCTTTGTCCATGGAATTCTCCAGGCAAGAATACTGGAGTGGGTTGCCATTTCCTTCTCCAGGGGATTTTCCCGACCCAGGGATGGAACCTGGCTCTTAGATTCTGAACCACCAGGGAAGCCTTCTCAACTTGGATCTAAAATTTCTCTCCATTAAAAAAAAAAAAGGTAACATTTGTTCATTTATTTGGCTGTGCCAGGTCACCATTTCAGCATGTGGGATCTAGTTCCCTGACCGGGTATCGAACCTGGGCCCCCTGCATTGGGAGCGTGGAGGCTTAGCCACCAGACCACTAGGGAAGTCCCTCCTTTCGGTTTTGTTTCCTTTTATAATACATACCACCTCTCACCCTCAACCTCCTGTTTCAGGTTTTTTTTTTTTTTTTTTTTTGGCTTATTTGTTCTCCTATACTGTCCCTCATGCCTCCAAACAATCTATTTCCTCTGATTAGACTGCTCCCCCATCTCATCTACCAATCAAATGTCAACCTTGGATTAAACCTCCTAGAAGCACGATGTCGTGGAGGAATGCAGGCATCATCAAGGGCTAGAACATCTGGTTCAAATTCCAGAAGTGTCACTTAAGAGCATCGCCTCGAGCAAGTCACAACCTCTCTGAGCCTCAGTGTCTAATCCTATAAAATGGGAAGGATACCCACTTGGCAGAATTAGGAGAGTTAGAGATCAACTCTTGTAAGGGACTGAGCACAGAGCCGGCCCCAGCACATGCGCAGTAAACAGCAAACTCCCATCCTCATCTTTTCATGGGAATCATGTTCTCTGCTTCCCCACCCAGAGCTCCCTGAGCCTGGAGGCCTTGTTCCCTTTGTCTGCATCGTTGTACTTTCCTGTGTCCAACACGGGAAGTCTTGAAACACATCAACTGGCAAGAGGTGGAAAAAAACAGGCACATCTAAGCTGATGTTTGAAGGGGAGACTTTGGGTAGAGGGACCTCTCAGACATCAGAGGGATGTCGAGGGCCAGTTGTCACGTGTCACTCCACAGAGGGCAGAGCCACCGTCAGGAGCTCTTAGGAGGCTGATGGAAACCCAAGAGGGAAAGAATATCCAACATTTAGAGCTGTTTAACACGAGAGGAGGTACCAAATGGAAGCAGCTTGCTATTAAAAATCTCAGATTATAGGAAGAATTCCTGGGTTGGATGAAGGATAAGACCAGGTTGGTGCTTCTACCCTTAGGGAGTCACAGGTGCCTTTTAAAATCTAATGAAAGTTTCTGATCTTTTTGCAAATAATTTCAGGAGCTTCTTGGATCCTAGGTAAAGATCACCTCACCTGAGAACCCTTCTAGGATGCTATGTTCAACTTCTTCTTTCCCTGTAAATAGTGAGAGGTACATTGCCGCTCTTCATATCTTCAGAATTCACGCCTCCCATCTGGAGGCCCCGCTTCATATCTAAAACTCATTGCCCTTTGCCACAAATTCCATGCTCGACATATTTTTGATTAAGTGAATGAATAAATGGATGAATGAAACCGATTAATCTGATCTCTAAGGGAATCTATACACTACAAGAAGAAAGAGAAGGAAAACAGAAAGAAAACAACGAAGTGTTCTGGAAAAAGACCAGCACAGGATAACAAAAAGGTGGAGAAGGGCCGTGCATTCGTGCGTTCACACTCAGTCGCTTCAGTCATGTCTGACTCTCTGCGACCCTATGCACTACAGCCCGTCAGGCTCCTCTGTCCGAGGGATTCTCCAGGCAAGAATACTGGAGTGGGTTGTCACGCCCTCCTCCAGAGAATGACTAGTCAGGGTCAGAGAAGGTGATTGCTTTTGGAAGGTCGGAACTCCCAGCCTCTGTCCAGGGCTGAGTGCCCCAGCCAACTTCTAACCCGAGATCTCTTGGAAGCAGATCTCTTGACCCTGCTGGCCCTGACTGCTTGCAATTTAGGGGGCTACTAAGGACAATCACTCATAAGATCGTGAACACATCCAAGTCTGATATTCTGATCTGATTTTGAAACCTCTTTCCCTCTGTGAATTTAGGTCTTAATTATTCGGCAGCTACTTGTTCTGTTATTACAGTTTCTCAGTTCACACGCGGTAATGATGAGTTACTAAACAAATTCTGTTGAGGTATTTTTCTTTCTTTGTTGTTTAGTCGGTAAGTCATGTCCGATTCTCTTGCGAGCCCATGGACTTGTAGACCGCCAGGCTCCTCTGTCCACAGGATTCTCCAGGCAAGAATACTGGAGTGGGCTGCCACTCCCTTCTCCAGGGGATCTTCATGACCCAGGGATCAAACCCACGTCTCCTACACTGCAGGCAGATGCTTTGCTGCTGAACCACCTGGAACACTTAGAGTATTCATTATTCCAAGAGTAGCTGATTTGCAACAGCAACACCGGTGGCAATAAGTCCCAAGACTTACACATTGTGTCTGAGCCTAGGAGGGTTCCTTGTTTAATAAACAGAACCCTCCAGGATTAGCTGGTGTTCCAGTCTGTAAGAGCAGAGAAGACAGGCTGCTCTGCCGAGATTGAGGCTCTCAGGTTTCCCGACAGCCGCCCCCTGCACTCACCTAGAGACTCGGGGGGCTGCGGTAGCTCAGGAGACGCCTCAGGCTCCCCAGGGCCTCAGGCAGCCCCTCACCGGTGAGGGCACTGCAGGCCCGCAGCTCCCAGCAGAGCCCCGGGAACCTCTGCAGGCCTAGCCTGTCTCGGATCTCGGGCAATGGCAGGGCGTGGGGTGCCTCCTGCTTGTTGGCCAGCACCAGGAGGGGGACGCCATCCAGGTGGGGGTCCTCCAAGACCTCCGTGAGCTCAGCCACTGCCTCGGGCAAGCGGGCGTCGTCTGTGCTGTCCAGCACAAACACAAGGACGGCCGTGCCCTCCAGGTAGTCCTTCCAGCTGGCCCTGAGCGGGCTCTGGCCCCCGACGTCCCAGATGGTGAGGCATGCCTGCCCAGGGGCCTCGAGGGGCTCCACATTGAAACCCACGGTGGGCAGGGTCTCCACCCGCTGGTGGCCCTTCAGTTTGTACAGGAGTGTGGTCTTGCCGGCCGAGTCCAGGCCCATCATCACCACCTGGGCTTCTGTCGTGTGACTTCGAGAACTCACAGACCCCATGGGGGGCCACTGCCAGACCCTAGGGAAGAAAGGCCAGGTGCACTCGTCGGGAGGAAGACAAATCCGTGTGGGCCATGGGAGAAGGGCTTCTACACCCAAGGTAATGTCCACAGTGTCAGCTTTCAAACCCAGGTCTGGGCTTTGAAAGGGCAGGGAAGAAGGGCTGTGTGAGTCAGCATCAGCTGACCTATTTCTGGGGGTCGGGGGGGAGGGGTGCCTGCTGCAGAGAAGAGACCAGGGTCTCCCCGTGAAGACATGGAACGTCAGCTCCCATTCCTTGGTAGTTAAGGCAAGGAGGTACAACCCACTTCTGCTAGACAAACCTGGTTGAGCAGAAGTGACTGAAGGATGTCTTCGATTCTTGCCGTTCCGTGGCTTCGAGCCTCTGGTGTCCACCTGGAAGCCTAAACCCCAAGGGGAAGTTATTTTGGGGTCAGTGCACTGAGAGAAGTGGGCAGGGGGTTAGTGGTGACTTCTGCAGCCTTTGGAACCACCCCGCCCCTGCCCCACCCAGGACCAGGCTGCCACCCCTTTAACCATGCCTATTTATAAATCCTGCTGACTGCAGGCAAAGGAACCAGTCAGAGCAAAGTGGTTTCCTCCAGTGGCTTACCGACATAAATCACCTCCAGAACATTACACACGTTTTTGAAGAATCTCAAGTGTTAAGACCAAGACCTGTCCCCACGTTAAGTCCCAAGAAACCTTGGCTGGAACAGGGGAAGGGACATCTCAGGCCCAGGAATAGATTTCAGCTGCCCCGTGGAGGAAAATGAGACGCCCTCTGTTCAATCCTCAGGCCAGGGGTAGAAGCGTAAAAATGACAATTACCTCAGAGTTACTAGGGAGTTACTACCAAGTTAAGAGTTACCGAGGCTGCCCGTCTGTGTGGTCCTCCCAGGGCAGCGGCTTTCAGTCCTGAGAATCCAGTATAGTGTGAGAGGATGGGGCCGGTTCCCCTTTTTCTGCTTCCCTCCCGGGCGGGTCGGGGGCGGGGCCGGCTCTGAGCCCCTCCCCCGGCGCCGCCGGGGCTCCGGGAGAAGACACCCTGGTGCCGCCAGGATGCCCTTTGCCCTTCCGCTCTGCCCTAGGAGCCTCGGCGCAGCTCCTGGGTCTCTGCAGCTCAGACTCCGTAGGCAGGAGGGCGGGCGCCTGGCTCGGAACCGGGTCGTGTTCAGCTGCTTCTCTCCTGCTCTTCCTCCCAGGATCTCAGATCCCCTCCAAGCAGAAAGCTGAGAACTGGACCTTTTCTTTCAGCTCATGCCTCCCTGTGTTTCTGGTGCCTGGAGATTCTTTCGTTTGCTTGGAACCATATGTGCTTAAGAACTGCCTAAGTAGGATTAAACAGTCTTAAAAATTAGGCCTAAAGTGTTGAAAGTAAACCAATATATATATAATATATATATTTAAATATATATAATATAAAATTATATATATAATTATATATAATTATTATAGATATATAATTTTATGGCTTACCTTATATGTGAAAGTGTAAAAGTGTTTAGTCACTTAGCTGTGTCTGACTCTTTGCAACCCCATGGACTGTAGCCCACCAGGCTCCTCTGTTCATGGAATTCTCCAGGCAAGGATCCTGGAGTGGGTTGCCATTCCCTTCTCCAGGTTTAATCCAGGGGTTAAACCCAAGTCTCCTGCATTGGGGGCAGATTCTTTACTATCTGGGCCACCATATATATATGCGTATATATCTATAAATGAGTTGAGTTGATGACGGACAGGGAAGCCTGGTGTGCTGCAGTCCATAGGGTCGCAAAGAGTCAGACATGACTCAGTGACTGAACTACTACTATTATGTTAAAATTAGAAGTTTAAATTTTTATTTAAAAATTATAAAGCTGTGTTAATGTAGTTAAAATTAAGGACGATTAAGCAGCTTTGTTAATTTTTTTTTCCTGAACAGTGTCACTATATTTTTCCCAGTAGAAATGATGGCCCCGAAAAATAGAATTTTCAAAACATTGGCCAGTCAGAAGCCCTTGCTTCTGCAGCAGATCCTGATTTGGATCTGGAGCGTCAGTGGTTTGGCTCTCATAATGGGTGACAACTCCGCTTTCCGGCACATTCTTTCATTAAAATGTCAGGAACCAAGCTGAGGTTTGTGATTCTCTCATCTTACCAATGAAGAAACAGGCTCAGACGGGATAAATAATTCGCTCACGATCTTGCTGAGGTTTATAATTCATCTCTTTCTCTTTTATCACGCCGTGTTACTCACCAAGGAAGTGCTTTGTAAATGGCAAGCGTCTTATTGTGATGACTGATACCATCAGGTTGCTATGTTTAACAGGAGGAAGCAACTGGGAAAAACCAGAAACCTAGGCAGCACTGTGCTGTTGAGGTTACTGTTGCTTTGTTCTTTTGTGAGTCTGTGGTTGTGGCTCCCGCAGTCTTGCGTGGGCTGTGTGTGTGTGGTAAGGGGTACCACACCTTCCCTTTATCAGGAAGGAAATACTCCCCCAAAGCCTCCCAGTCAGTTCTAATATCTCATTGTCCGAGAGAATGAAATGACTTGGTTTGGCCAGGCAGGGTTCACCTCTGAACATACTGTCTGTTTCTCAACAGCTGAATAAAGTTGCACTATTCTAAGCAAGAAGGAAGTGAGAATAGTGTTCGGTGACCAGCAGCATCTACTGTATTGCCCCAGCATTCCATGGTAGAAGGGTGTCTTCTTACAGCGCATGCTTTCTTCCAAGATTGTCCTAATGAGAATTAACAGTGTGCGTGTGTGTGTGTGTGGCCGGGGCGGGGGGCGGGGGGATGCGGATTGGGGAGGGATGTCCCCAGTGTTCATACTTGGTTGCTTAGGTAGCTCGGTTGTCAAGTCCAAAGATAAGAAATCAGAGGAAATGCTGCAGTAATTCTTGCTTGCTGTCTAGCAAATGAGAGCGAGCAGAAGAGTGAGCCTGGAATCGTGAGGCAACATCATAGAATAGGAAGAAGGCAGATTGAGGAACTAGAGATCGGAATTCGAGGCCCAGATCTGCTGCTTCTTATCTGTGCTGCCTTGGGTCAGTTATTTAATCTTTCTGAACCCCAGTTTTCTAATCTGTAAAGCAAAAAGGTAGGATAGGTCATCTCTAAATTTCATTCTGCTTTAATAGTCTATAAATATGATGCGATTTTTTAAACTTTTTATTTTACCTTGGCATGTAGGTGGTTAACAATGTTGTGATGGTTTCAGGTGGACAGCAAAGGAACTCAGCCACATATATACGTGTATCCATTCTCCCCCACGTTCCTCTCCCATCGCCACATAACAGGTTCAATGCAACGCTTTATTGAGCAGCTATGAGCAGTGCTCTGTATAGTCTATCAGGTTTTGTTGTTTCTTTTTTTGGGCTTTACTGCTCAGCATGTGGAATCTTGGTTTCCTGACCAGGGATCAAATCCGGGCCCTTGGGAGTGAAAGCATCCTAACCACTGGACTGCCAAAGAATTCCCCAATTAAAAAAAGTAAATCTTTAAAAATGCACCTGCATGCTTTATGAATGGGAGAGGTCAACATTACTCATGCTTATGGAGACTAGGATATCACGTAATAGAATTAGATATAGAGTATAATATTGTAGACTCTTTAAATGTCTGTATTTAGCATTACAAATAGTACTTCGAGTTATCACTTTGGCTGACTTGTGTTTTACATTTACAGCACAGCTCATCTTCCAGACCTTTTCCATGTTTCTAGTTTCCATTTTACTGAAAACACCATCTCTCCACCGTGGTGGAGCTGGGGGAAATTTTTGTGCCTGTCTCTCTTTGCTCTCTCTCACTAGCTCTGAACAGAAATAGTATCTTGGCAGTGGATCTTTGTCACTTAAAAAACACACAGGAAAAGGAAACAGCAGTGGGTGATCTGCTTTTTGAAACTGTGAGAAAGATCCGAAGAATGTTAGCTTCGCACTCAAGCTCCTTCAGCTTCTGCTTTTACAATATTTGCAGGAAGTTTCCTGACACTTAAGGGGGAAAAGATACAGTGGCCAGAGGCTGCCTTGTGAAAATACACAGGAAGGCTAATATGGAGGCCAAGAGAGATGCATGTGGTGAGCTTCAGCCTTGGTCCAAACAGGGAGGTTTTGCTGCTTTTCTTCTAAGGTTGTTTTAATATGCAAAGTAGGTCGTTGGCAGCAGCTGCTATTCAATCAGCCACATTTCCTGAACTGGAGAGTGTATTTTTAGTTGGCAGGAAAAAAATCACTTGATTAGGAAGGAGTGTGAAAGGTCACTTCTCAGAAACTCCAATCAGCCCTTGAGGCTTCTCCATTTCCCAGATGACTTCCTGTCACTCTGGGCAGCAAGCAGCAAAGTGTTTTTCGATTTTCTTCTTTTTATTAAAAAGCATTACATAAGTGATGATGGATATATTCTTCTGTATGAGAGTCAAACAATATAAACGTCTACGAGGTGTAGTTCCCAAGCTCAACCCCCTAATCACTACTCGCCTTCTCAGAGATCATTAGAATCCACAGTTCAATGTACATTTTTACAGTTATCGTTCTATGATACGCTTATGTATTTTGGAGCACACGTCTATTTTATTATTCATTTTTGTTTGGTTGGGTCTTTTTTTAAAAGTAATTGTGATGTCTGCAACTTGTTTATTTCATCTAACAGTGTGTCTGTGATTTCTCCATGTTGGTACATGCACCTGATTATCTACTAGTTAGTCCATATACCTAGTTGTCTACCTAATTATCTTCTGTTATTATTTTAAAGAAGAATTTATTAAATAATGAGAAGGCTGTAAGAAGTATAATACTAAAATGCAGGAGAAATTATGTGACTCTGAGATTTGCTTGTCAAAGGAGAAGAAGTGGCTTGGAATACAAATATAACAAGATTGGCCATAAATTGAAAATTGTGAAGTGAGGTAGATCAGGGGTATATGGTATTAGTCTTTGCATTTTGCATACATTTGAACTTTTCCATAGGAAAATATTTAAAAAAAGTAGAAGAGGTATAAATTATATATAAAATTATATAAGAGATATAAAACCTCCTGATTCTGCCATAGCTCAGAAGCTTCTGGGACCTTGTCACGTCTCACAGTGTTTTTCTGCAAGAATTTGCAAGTTGCCCTCTCTGGAAGCCTCTGTTACCTGGGCAGATGCAAATTGCCCTTGCTTTACCCTCATTGTGCTTTGCATGTACAACCCTGAACACACAAAGCATAGTCACTCATATACTCACACCTCAAAGGAAATATCTTCCTAAACTGAAGTTTTTTTAAAAAGAGTTATCACTGATTAAGCCCCTCGCCTGTATCATACATGATATCTACATTAGTTTATGAAACAAGCACAGATCTCACTAAGAAAGAATATAGATGAGGGCTTCCAGGGAAAGATGAGCTATGGAGTTTCTGAACCTGACTTTAACTCCCTTGGGAGTTTTGTAAGAGCCCCTTCTGGGGCAGCTGGTGGGCATAGCCCTTCTTGGGAAGCATACGGCTCGCTGTGGTTGGGGTAGCTGGCAGGCCCTAAGTGTGGGCCAGTCTGGTTATCTGTGGTCACTAGGAATGGATGGCTCTGTAGTTTTAGTTCTCAGGAGCTGGCGAATCAGAATACCTCTTGGGGTATGTCCTCAGGGAGTGTCAGCTGATCCTGGCTGTGGGGCATAGAGAGAAGAGGGGAGAGACTTCATCAGCACGCATCCAAGGCCTAGCAGGTACAGACGTGAGTCTGAGCCAGGGTGGCCTGGGAGCATTTTCCTCCAGGTAAAGAGTGTGATGGCTGCAGAGAGCTTGATGGGAACAGCCCTCACTGAGCCTCTAAGTAACGCCACCTCAGTTGAACCTGGTCACTCTCCACTCGGTCCGCACATCCTCTGGGAGATCCCCTTGACCTCACTCCTGTGTTGATCCTCTGCTTTGGATTCTAGGTTTTCCCCTTTCTTGGGTCACTCTGTTGTCTTGATGGAGCACGTTTTCTTGGATGCGTGGGAGGTATCATTTTATGAGACCTTGAATCTCTGAAACTATCTTTGTTTTACTCTAGCAACTGATTTGACAGTGTGTCGATGGATATGAAAGTCTAGGATGGGATTATTTCCTCTCAGGACTTTGTTTTTTGGGAGGTTGTTGTTGTTGTTTTGGCCACATTGTATGGCACATGAAATCTTAGTTCCCTGACCAGGGATCAAACCTGTGCCCCTTGCATCGAAAGCACAGAGTCTTAACCACTGGACCATCAGGGAAGTCCCCCTCTTTGAACTTTGAAGGCATTGCTTCTTTGTGTTCTGGCATCCGCTGTCACTGTTGAGAATCCAAAACCAGACTGACTCTTGATCCATTAAGTGTGACCTTGATCCACTAAGTGTGACCTTGATCCATTAAGTGTGACTTTTTTTCTCTCTGGAGATTCATAAAATCTTCTCTTTGTTCCAGGAATTCTAAGATTTCATAATCATGTGTCTTGATATGAGTCTCTTTTCATCCATTACACTGGAAACTTAGCAGGTCCTTCACTCCGCTACCTACTCCTAGAAGTGAGTTACTCTCAGTTCTGGGACATGTCGATTCTCCTCTCCAATTTTTATGTCTCTTGCTGGAAATGTTATTATTTAGTTGTTGAGCTCTGACTTATTCTCTAATTTAAAAAAATATTTCCTTTTCTACACCTTTGCTCTTTTTTTGGCCACACCACGTGGCATTGGGAATCTTAGTTCCCTGACCAGGGATGGAACCCATGCTCCCTGAAGGGGAAGCTCGGAGTCTTAACCACTGGACCACCAGGACAGTCCCTTACACCTTTACCTTTCCACTCTACTTCCTGGAGGATTTCTTCAACATTATCTTTTAACCCTTCTGGTATATTTTCTGATTTCATCTATGATTTTTTAAAGTATTTTTAAGGGCTCATTTTTGTTCTCTGAATTTTTGAAAATAGCATGCTTATTTTGCATCATCTCTCTGAGCTTCCATGGAACCAAGCAGAATGACAACAGGAGACCCTGAATCAGAAGACAGATGTGGTAACAAGCAGAGGGGGCATGTTCTTATCTTTTGAGTTGGGGTCTGATTCCTTCAAGGGAGCGTGCAGTCTGTTTCCTAACAGGGAGCCTGCTTTTCCCTGGATCCTATTTGCCACTATGGAGCAGAATGCTGTCTTGTCAGTGTGCACAGTAATTACATGTGGACCAAGTGAAGGAGCACAGAACACTCACCAATGTAGCCCATGTGGTGGGCTATTAGGCATTCTAACATGTATACTATCATGTAAGAATCGAATCGCCAGTCTATATCTGACGCAGGATACAGCATGCTTGGGGCTGGTGCATGGGGATGACCCAGAGAGATGTTATGGGGAGGGGAGGTGGGAGGGGGGTTCATGTTTGGGAACGCATGTAAGAATTAAAGATTTTAAAATTTAAAAAAAAGAAAAAAAAAGGTCTCAATAATTATAAAAGAATTGGGGATTTCCCTGGCAGTCCAGTGGTTTAGGACTCTGCACTTTCACTGCCAAGGGCCTGGGTTCAATCCCTGCTCTGGGAACTAAGATCCCACAAGTTGTGCCTTGCAGCCAAGAAAAAGATGATAAAAGAATTGAAATCACACTGAGTATACTCCTTAGTGTGACCACAGGGCAAATAAGGTAGCATTCCAGGTGGCTTAGTGGTAAAGAATCCACCAGCCATCGTTCAATCCCTGGGTCGGGAAGATCCCCTGGAGAAGGAAATGGTAACCCACCCCGGTATTCTTGCCTGGGAAATCCCATGGACAGAGGAGCCTGTTGGGGCTACAGTCCATGGGGTCACAGAAGAGTTGGACACAATATAGTGAGTGAACAACAATAAGAAAGTAATGGGCTGATACGTAGAAAAGCACCAACCCCCCTACATTTTTGGAAATTAAACAACACACTTCTGGGACTTCCCTGGTAGTGCAGTGGATAGCAATCAGCCTGCCAGTGCAGGAGACTCGAGTCTGATCCCAGAAACAGGAAGTTCCCACACGCCGAGGAGTAACGAAGCCCCAGCGCCACCACTTCTGGGCCTGTGCTTGTGAGCCTGCAAGCTGCAGCTACAGAAGGCCACGAGCCCCAGAGCCTGTGCTCAGCAACAAGAGAAGCCACCGAATCGAGAAGCCCATGTACGACAACAAAGAGGAGCCCCTTCTTGCTGCAGCTCGAGAAAAGCCCACGCAGCAAGGAAGCCAAAAATATATAAATGAATATTTTAATGGAAAATAAATAAATAACGTACTTCTAAAAAACCCATGGAGCACCTAAGAAATTGCAAAGGAAATTAGAAAATATTTTGAGCCGAATGAAATACAATATATCAGGATTTGTGGGTTACAGCAAAAGCCTTGGAAAATGCTTATATTAGAAAAGAAAGAAAGATGTACAAATCAATGATCTGAGCGCCAGTCTTGAGAGAAAAAAATAAAAGTAGTTCAGTTCAGTTCAGTTCAGTTCAGTTCAGTTGCTCAGTCGTGTCCGACTCTTTGTGACTCCATGAATTGCAGCACGCCAGGCCTCCCTGTACATCACCATCTTCCGGAGTTCACCCAGACTCATGTCCATCGAGTCGGTGATGCCATCCAGCCATCTCATCCTCTGTCATCCCCTTCTCCTCCTGCCCCCAATCCCTCCCAGCATCAGAGTCTTTTCCAATGAGTCAACTGTTTGCATGAGGTGGCCAAAGTACTGGAGTTTCAGCTTTGGCATCATTCCTTCCAAAGAAATCCCAGAGCTGATCTCCTTCAGAATGGACTGGTTGGATCTCCTTGCAGTCCAAGGGACTCTCAAGAATCTTCTCCAACACCTCAGTTCAAAAGCATCAATTCTTCGGCACTCAGCCTTCTTCACAGTCCAACTCTCACATCCATACATGACCACTGGAAAACCATAGCCTTGACTAAAAGGACCTTGGTTGGCAAAGTAATGTCTCTGCTTTTCAATATACTATCTAGGTTGGTCATAACTTTTCTTCCAAGGAGTAAGCGTCTTTTAATTTCATGGCTGCATTCACCATCTGCAGTGATTTTGGAGCCCCCCAAAATAAAGTCTGCCACTGTTTCCACTGTTTCCCATCTATTTCCCATGAAGTGATGGGACCAGATGCCACGATCTTTGTTTTCTGAATGTGGAGCTTTAAGCCAAATTTTTCACTCTCCACTTTCACTTTCATCAAGAGGTTTTTTAGTTCCTCTTCACTTTCTGCCATAAGGGTGGTGTCATCTGCCTATCTGAGGTTATTGATATTTCTCCCGGCAATCTTGATTCCAGCTTGTGTTTCTTCCAGTCCAGCGTTTCTCATAATGTACTCTGCGTAGAAGTTAAATAAGCATGATGACAATATACAGCCTTGACACTCTCCTTTTACTATTTGGAACCAGTCTGTTGTTCCATGTCCAGTTCTAACTGTTGCTTCCTGACCTGAATATAGGTTTCTCAAGAGGCAGGTCAGGTGATCTGGTATTCCCATCTCTTTCAGAATTTTCCATAGTTTATTGTGATCCACACAGTCAAAGGCTTTGGCATAGTCAATGAAGCAGAAATAGATGGTTTTCTGGAACTCTCTTGCTTTTTCAACGATGCAGCAGATGTTGGCAATTTGATCTCTGGTTCCTCTGCCTTTTCTAAAACCAACTTGGACATCTGGAAGTTCACGGTTCACGTATTGCTGAAGCCTGGCTTGGAGAATTTTGAGCATTACTTTACTAGCGTGTGAGATGAGTGCAATTGTGTGGTAGTTTGAGCATTCTTTGGCATGGCCTTTCTTTGGGATTGGAATGAAAACTGACCTTTTCCAGCCCTGTGGCCACTGCCTAGTTTTCCAAATTTGCTGGCATATTCAGTGCAACACTTTGACAGCATCATCTTTCAGGATTTGAAATAGCTCCACTGGAATTCCATCACCTCCACTAGCTTTGTTTATAGTGATGCTTTCTAAGGCCACTTGACTTCACATTCCAGGATGTCTGGCTCTAGATGAGTGATCACACCATCGTGATTATCTTGGTCGTGAAGATCTTTTTTGTACAGTTGTTCTGTGTATTCTTGCCACCTCATCTTAATATCTTCTGCTTCTGTTAGGTCCATACCATTTCTGTCCTTTATCAAGCCCATCTTTGCATGAAATGTTCTCTTGGTATCTAATTTTCTTGAAGAGATCTCTAGTCTTTCCCATTCTATTGTTTTCCTCTATTTCTTTGCATTGATCACTGAGGAAGGCTTTTTTATCTCTCTTTGCTATTCTTTGGAACTCTACATTCAGATGCTTATATCTTTCCTTTTCTCCTTTGCTTTTCACTTCTCTTCTTTTCACAGCTATTTGTAAGCAAGCTAAAGACAAAATAAGTAGGAGGAATAATAAAATAAGAATGGAATCAATTAAATGGAAAAAACAGAGAAAATTGAGAAAGTTGAAAAGATTTATAAAGTCAATAAATTGCTGGTAAGACTGATGAAGAAAAAACAAATTTATGAGGAATGAAAAAAGAGACGTCACTGTCAATTTTAGACATTAAGAGGACTGATGAGATTAAAAAAAATTTTTTTACTTAAAGGATAATTCCTTTACAATGTTGCGTTGGTTTCTGCCATACATCAATACAAATCGGCCATTGGTATACATGTCCCTTCCCTCTTGAAGCTCCCTCCCACCCCATCCCACACCTCTAGGTTGTTACAGAGCCCTGGTTTGAGTTCCCTGAGTCATAGAGCAAATTCCCACTGGCTGTCTGTTTACACGTGGTACTGTATGTTTCCATGCTTCTTTCTCCGCTCGTCTCACTCTCTCCTCTCCTCCGTGTCCACAAGTCTGTTTTCTGAGTCTGCGTCTCCATTGCTGCCCAGCAAATAGGTTCATCAGTACCATCTTTCTAGATTCCATAGATCTGTGTTAATATACGATATTTGTCTTTCTCTTCTGACTTACTTCACCCTGTATAATAGGCTCTTGGTGCACCCACCTCATTAGAACTGACTCAAATGCTCTGATGAGAATATTATGGACACCCTTATGCCAATAAAATCAACAACTTAGATGAGCTGAATAAATGCTATTTAATGAATAAGCTCTCTTTTTTCCTGGCTAACTGAAGTATCACCTCTGTCGTATTCTAATTCATATATTGACATGGCAGCGTGGGTTTGAATGTTTCTGCCTTCTGTATTCCATTCCATCATTTGATTTCTTCCAAGAGCCAGAGTTCCAGGGAACAAGTAGGCAGCTGTATCACCCTTTCTAACCCAGCCTGAGAAGTCACACTAGGTCACTTCTGCTTTTTATTGGTTACAAGCAAATCATAAGCCCCACCCAGTTTCCAAGAGAGGATACACAAACTCCATCTGTCCATAGGAGAGGTACAAAAAAATGTGTGGCTATTTTTTTTTAATCCATGCTATCTTTAGAGGCAATACATCTAATGTTTTCATTCAGTATAATATTTTCTGTCAGTTTTGCACAAATATCCTCTTAGTAAAAAATGGAGGACCTCTCAGATTAGATTATGGTCAAAGGTATACATAAAAACGGTTATCATTTGTTTTTCTCATGGAGAAGTTAGCATACTTCACAGAGGATAGGTTTTTTTAACCATCTTATTTATTTATTCATTTTTGGCTGTGCTGGGTCTTCCTCTAGTTGGGGCACGTGGGGGCTACTCGCCAACCCTGGTGCTCAGGCTTCTCGTCTCGGTGGCTTCTTTTGTCGTGGAGCACATGTTCTAGGTACACAGGCTTCTAGGTCCACTGAGCTTGTGAGCTCAGCGGTTGGTGCTCCCTGGCTCCAGGGCGTGCAGGCTTCAGTGTTTGTGATGTACGGGCTTAGTTGCTCCGAGGCATGTGGATCTTCCCAGAGTGAGTGAAGTTGCTCAGTCGTGCCCAACTCTTTGTGACCCCATGGACACTTCCCTTGCCTAGAAGTCCATGGGATTTTCTAGGCAAGAGCACTGGAGTGGGTTGCCATCTCCTTCTCCAGGGAATCTTCCCGACCCAGGGATTGAACCCAGGTCTCCCACATTGTAGACAGAGGCTTTACCATCTGAGCCACCAGGATCTTCCGAGACCAGGGATCAGACCCTGCACTGGCAGCCTAATTCTTACCCACTCTACCGCCAAGAAAGTCCTGAACAACTTTATATATCATTTTTTTATATATCACTTTTATTTTGATAAATGCAGGAACAGGGGAGGGAAATGTCTGCCTGGCGAGTTACAACATATAAAGCTTGTATATTGCTGAAACTCTAGGAAATGGTGAACTCTGTCTAAATTCTGGCACTCCTTCTTCCCAGGGATGTGTTATCCATATTCAAAGAGTCTTTAGAAATCCCCATTGCATGATCAGGAATTCTGTCTTCTAATCTGGCTCATCAATTCACTTCTGAGTCGTTGTTGTTCCCTTGCTAAATTGTGTCTGACTCTGCGACCCCATGGACTGTAGCACACCTGGCTTCCCTGTCCTTCATCATCTCCCAGAGTTTGCTGAAACCCAAGTCCAGTGATGGCATCCAACCATCTCATCCTCTGTCATCCATCCCCTTCTCCTCCTGCCTTCACTCTTTCCCAGCATCAGGGTCTTTTCTGATGAGCCGGCTCTTTGCCTCAGATGGAGTAAACTGAGATAAATCTTCCTAGTTGTTAAATTTGTTGCTTTTTGTTTGTGAAACCAAAGTAAGTAACTCTCTTGTGAGAATGCCTAGGCCACGTTTTAAAAGTTGGTCACCCCTGTAGTAGGATTAGAAAGATTGCAGTGGTTTTTAGAAATGGATGAAGAAATGTATCCTGAAATTAAAAAGTACTTAAACCTATAGCATTGAGAGAGCTGAGTGTGAATTTCTTATCAAAAGCATCATCAAATCTAGGTTGGTTAAATAAACTAGAAGCAAACACAATAAATGCATTAACAACACAGTGAAAGCATTTAACAAATGTTGAGTTTTGGCCCATACCACACGGTGGCAGGCTTACTCTGTGTTACGCTTCCTGTTCATGAAGCAAATCTCAATGTTTGGATTTAAGTCCAGGAAACCACATCTTCTAGGAAGTTAACTTTTAGAAAGAATAGCATAAGTTGTTGGTTTGTCAAGACTATGTTTTCTTATAAAATGTTCTTTACAATCTTCCACAGGACATTCTGCCTTGAGATCTCAGTTTCTTCATCACTAAAAGTATGGGTTTGGATTACTTACAGTTCTAAAATCATCCTTTCCTTTTTTTTGAGCCTTCATTGGATTTATTACAATATGGCTTCTGTTTAATGTTTTGGGGGATTTTTTGGCCTCTAGGCATGTAGAATCTTAGCTCCCTGACCAGGGATCCAAACTGCACCCCCTTGGAAGGCAAAGTCTTAACTACAGGACCACCAGGGAAATTCTAATCAATTGCCTTTTAAACAAATTTAGATACCTTTTTTATTTTGATAAATGCAGGGAGAGGGCAGGGAAATGTCTGCCCTTTTATAACCTCTCTTAAATCTAAAAGAAAGCCTAAACATTCTTAATTTCATCCATATTGCAGTTAACTTGATAAGGAATATAACTTTTCAGTTAGATTGCCTAGATTTGAATTTGAATTTGTCCTTTATACTGTTCATGGGGTTCTCAAGGCAAGAATACTGAAGTAGTCTGCCATTCTGGAAACAGTGACAGACTTTTCTTGGGCTCCAAAATCACTGCAGATGGTGACTGTAGCCATGAAATTAAAAGATGCTTGCTCCTTGGAAGAAAAGCTGTGACCATCCTAGACAGCATATTAAAAAGCAGAGGAATTACTTTGCCAACAAAGGTCTGTCTAGTCAAAGCTATGGTTTTTCCAGTGGTCATGCATGGATGTGAGAGTTGGTCTATGAAGAAAGCTGAATGCTGAAGAATTGATGCTTTTGAACTGTGGTGTTGGAGAAGACTCTTGAGAGTCCCTTGGACTGCAAGGAGATCAAACCTGTCCATCCTAAAGGAAATCAGTCCTGACTATTCATTGGAAGGACTGATGCTGAAGCTGAAGCTCCAAGCCTTTGGCCACCTGATGCGAAGAGCTGACTCATCTGAAAAGACCCTGATGCTGGGAAAGATTGAAGGTGGGAGGAGAAGGGGACAACAGATGGTTGGATAGCATCACCAACTTGATGGACAAGAGTTTGAACATGCTCTAGAGTTAGTGATGGACAGGAAGGCCTGGCGTCCTGCAGTCCATGGGGTCGCAAAGTGTCAGACATGACTGAGTGACTGAACTGACTGAACTATGTCATTTGTTAACTGTGAGATAAGGGACCTGGCCTATCAAAATTCCAGCTTCCTCCTCTTTAAAGGACTATAAATTATACTCCTATCAGGTGGATTTGTTAGGATTATATGCGGGAAAATATATGTATGGCAGAGACTGGGCAAACTGTTCATTAAATCATTCTTTTTCTTCCTGGGCAACCAGCTAAACCACATTTCACATCATCACCTGCAGTTAATTGTGGTCCTATGACCACATTCTGGCTAATGGAATGTAAGAGGAAGAGGTTCCTGCTACTTCTAGGCTCAGCTCACAAAAACCTCCCATTGTGATCCTCACTGTTCTTTCAATTTCTGCAATTTCCCTGGAAGCTACTTCTTAAAGATGGCAGAGCCATCACCTTTAGGAAACGGAAGGGAGTTTGGTGCTTAAACGGCATAGAGGAGCGCTTCGTGCCTATTACCAACACTCATTATGAACTTTACGTGAGTGAGAAATAAACCTCGATTTTGTTAATCCACTGATATTTATATAATCTGGCAGCTGTCATTAACTAAAATAGCACTTAAAGCACTTATCACAATACCTGCTTAATTAATATTCAGTTCAATTCAGTCGCTCAGTCATGTCCGACTCTTTGAGACCGCATGAACCGCAGCATGCCAGGCCTCCCTGTCCATCACCAACTCCCGGAGTCACCCAAACCCATGTCCATTGAGTCGGTGATGCCATCCAACCATCTCATCCTCTGTTGTCCCTTTCTCCTCCTGCCCTCAATCTTTCCCAGCATCAGGGTCTTTTCAAATGAGTCACCTCTTCGCATCAGGTGGCCAAAGTACTGGAGTTTAAGCTTCAATATCAGTCCTTCCAATGAACACCCAGGACTGATCTCCATTAGGATAGACTAGTTGGATCTCCTCGCAGTCCAAGGAACTCTCAAGAGTCTTCTCCAACACCACAGTTCAAAAGCATCAATTCTTCGGCGCTCAGCTTTCTTTATAGTCCAACTCTCACATCCACACATGACTACTAGAAAAACCATAGCCTTAACTAGACAGACCTTTGTTGGCAAAGTAATGCCTCTGCTTTTTAATATGCTGTCTAGGTTGGTCATAGCTTTTATTCCAAGGAGTAAGCGTCTTTTAATTTCATGGCTGCAATCACCATCTGCAGTGATTTTGGAGCCCCAAAAAATAAAGTCAGCTATTGTTTCCACTGTTTCCCCATCTATTTCCCATGAAGTGATGGGACCAGATGCCATGATCTTTGTTTTCTGAATGTGGAGCTTTAAGCCAACTTTTTCACTCTCCTCTTTCACTTTCATCAAGAGGCTCTTTAGTTCTTCTTCTCTTTCTGCCATAAGGGTGGTGTCATCTGCCTATCTGAGGTTATTGATATTTCTCCCAGTAATCTTCATTCCAGCTTATGCTTCCTCCAGCCCAGCGTTTCTCCTGATGTACTCTGCATATAAGTTAAATAAGCAGGGTGACAATATACAGCCTTGACATACTCCTTTTCCTATTTGGAACCAGTCTGTTGTTCCATGTCCAGTTCTAACTGTTGCTTCCTAACCTGCATACAGGTTTCTCAAGAGGCAGGTCAGGTGGTCCTGTATTCCCATCTCTTTCAGAATTTTCCATAGTTTATTGTGATCCACACAGTCAAAGGCTTTGGCATAGTCAATAAAGCAGAAATAGATGTTTTTCTGGAACTCTCTTACTTTTTCAATGATCCAGCAGATGTTGGCAATTTGATCTCTGGTTCCTCTGCCTTTTCTAAAACCAGCTTGAACATCAGGGAGTTCACGGTTCACCTATTGCTGAAGGCTTGCTTGGAGAATTTTGAGCATTACTTTACTAGCGTGTGAGATGAGTGCAATTGTGTGGTAGTTTGAGCATTCTTTGGCATTGCCTTTCTTTGGGATTGGAATGAAAACTGACCTTTTCCAGTCTTGTGGCCACTGCTGAGTTTTCCAAATTTGCTGGCATATTGAGTGCAGCACTTTGACAGCATCATCTTCCAGGATTTGAAATAGCTCCACTGGAATTCCATCACCTCCACTAGCTTTGTTCATAGTGATGCTTCCTAAGGCCACTTTTCTTCACATTCTAGGATGTCTGGCTCTAGGTGAGTGATCACACCATCATGATTATCTGGGTCATGAAGATCTTTTTTGTACAGTTGTTCTGTGTATTCTTGCCACCTCTTCTTAATATCTTCTGCTTCTGTTACGTCCCTACCATTTCTGTCCTTTATCGAGCCCATCTTTGCATGAAATGTTCCCTTGGTGTCTCTAATTTTCTTAGTCTAGTCTTTCCCATTCTGTTGTTTTCCTCTATGTCTTTGCAGTGATTTCCTCTATGATTTCCTTTATGTCTTTGTATTGATTGCTGAGGAAGGCTTTCTTATCTCTCCTTTCTATTCTTTGGAACTCTGCATTCAAATGGGTAGCTTTTCACAACTATTTGTTAGGCCTCCTCAGACAGCCATTTGGGTTTTTTGCATTTCTTTTTCTTGGGGATGGTCTTGATTCCTGTCTCCTATACAATGTCGTGTACCTCCATCCATAGTTTATCAGGCACTCTGTCTATCAGATCTAGTCCCTTAAATCTATTTCTCACTTCCACTGTATAGTCATAAGGGATTTGATTTAGGTCATACCTGAATGATCTAGTGGTTTTCTCCACTTCAATTTCAGTCTGAATTTGGCAATAAGGAGTTCATGATCTGAGCCACAGTCAGCTCTCAGTCTTGTTTTTGCTGACTGTATAAATCTTCTCCATCGTTGGCTGCAAAGAATATAATCAATCTGATTTCAGTGTCGACCATCTGGTGATGTCCATGTATGGAGTCTTCTCTTGTGTTGTTGGAAGAGGGTATTTGCTATGACTAGTGGGTTCTCTTGGCAGGATGCTATTAGCCTTTCCCCTGCTTCCTTCAGTACTCCAAGGCCAAAGTTGCCTGTTACTCCAGATGTTTCTTGACTTCCTACTTTTATTAATTAATTTTATTTGTTTTATTAATTAATAAATTAATTAATATTAGATATTATTAATATCATGACTCTTAATCATATAGACCAAGTGGATTCAGAGGAGGGAGGAAGGGGAAGATTCTTCTGGAAAATATCTTTTCTTGCTCGAGGAAGATGGCGGCCACCCTAGTAGCAGCTTGGGGAACCAGGCCGGCACCAGCTTGGGGGCCTGAGGCTATTGCCCCCGACTGGGAGAACCGGGAAGTTTCCACAGGGACCACTATCATGGCCGTACAATTTGATGGGGGCGTGGTTCTAGGAGCCGACTCCAGAACAACCACTGGGTAGTACATTGCCAATCGAGTGACTGACAAGCTGACCCCTATTCACGACCGTGTTTTCTGCTGCTGCTCAGGCTCAGCAGCTGATTCCCAAGCAGTAGCTGATGTGGTCACTTATCAGCTTGGTTTCCACAGCATTGAGCTGAATGAGCCTCCGCTGGTGCACACAGCGGCCAGTCTCTTTAAGGAGATGTGTTGCCGATACCGAGAAGACCTGATGGCAGGAATCATCATTGCCGGCTGGGACCCCCAAGAAGGGGGACAGGTGTACTCGGTGCCCATGGAGGGTATGATGGTACGACAGCCCTTTGCCATCCGGGGCTCTGGGAGCTCCTATATCTATGGCTATGTGGATGCTACCTACCGGGAAGGCATGACCAAGGAAGAATGCCTGCAGTTCACTGCCAATGCTCTCGCTTTGGCAATGGAGCAGGATGGCTCTAGTGGAGGGGTGATCCGCTTGGCAGCCATTGCAGAACCAGGGGTAGAGTGGCAGGTACTTCTGGGAGACCAGATTCCCAAATTCACCATTGCCACTTTACCACCTCTCTGAATCCTGAGATCCTAAGATATAATGAGACACCCCATACATACCCCATTCAAAATTCAATAAACAGTTCATCAGTGAGAAAAAAAAAATCTTTTCTTGGCTCCAACACTTTGTGATATTTTAATGCTTTTGATCATGCCTATTCCTAGTTTTCTCTAATGAAATGCTGTCTATCCAGATCAAATGTCACATATTCAGTCAAAGATTTCCAAGACATCCTGGTTGGAAATGATCCTAGTTACACTGAACTGTAACAGTTATACAGTCCAAGCCTCTTCACCTTTGCTGTCTTCTACAGTAGGATGGCATCACCGACTCAATGGACATGAGTTTGACTGAACTCCAGGAGTTGGTGATGGACAGGGAGGCCTGGCATACTGCAGTCCATGGGGTTGCAAAGAGTTGGACACGACTGAGCGACTGAACTGAACAGTAGGGTTGGGCATCTCTGGTGGCCCAGTCGGTAAAGAATCCACCTGCCAATGCTAGAAACATGGGTTTCATCCCTGGGTCAGGAGATCCCCTGGGGAAGAAATGGCAACCCACTCCAGTACTCTTGCCTGGGAAATCCTATGGACAGAGAAGCCTCAGTTCAGTTCAGTGGCTCAGTCGTGTCCAACTCTTTGTGACCCCATGAATTGCAGCATGCCAGGCCTCCCTGTCCATCACCAACTCCCGGAGTTCACTCAGACTCGTGTCCATCGAGCCATCTCATCCTCTGTTGTCCCCTTCTTCTCCTGCCCCCAATCCCTCCCAGCATCAGAGTCTTTTCTAATGAGTCAACTCTTTGCATGAGGTGGCCAAAGTACTGGAGTTTCAGCTTTAGCATCATTCCCTCCAAAGAAATCCCGGGGCTGATCTCCTTCAGAATGGACTGGTTGGATCTCCTTGCAGTCCAAGGGACTCTCAAGAGTCTTCTCCAACACCACAGTTCAAAAGCATCAATTCTTCGGCACTCAGCTTTCTTCACAGTCCAACGCTCACATCCATACACGACCACAGGAAAAACCATAGCCTTGACTAGACGGACCTTAGTCGGCAAAGTAATGTCTCTGCTTTTCAATATGCTATCTAGGTTGGTCATAACTTTTCTTCCAAGGAGTAAGTGTCTTTTAATTTCATGGCTGCAGTCACCATCTGCAGTGAATTTGGAGCCCGCAGGCTACAATCCATGGGGTCACACAAAGTCAGACACGATTTACTGACTGAACCTCTACCACCACAGTGGAGTTTTTTTTCTGGTGGGTTTATATAGCTTGCTTCTCCCTAATTAGACTATAAACTACCTGGTAAGAGAGACTGTGTTTTTCTTTTTTTATTATTTTGTATTGCAACCAGAAAAGAGTATTGTGCAAATAGTTATTCATACTTGACTCACTGGTTAAAAAAAAAAAAAAAAAGCCCCAAGTAGTATATGAGATTCCTTCTAGCATTTTGTTTTTCTTTTGGCCACTGTGCAGTGTGTGGGATCTTAGTTCCTGGACCAGGGATGGAACCTGTGCCCCCTGCATTGGGGGCACAGAGTCTTAACCACCGGACCACTAGGGAAGTACCGCTCCCCAACATTTTCGTATATGTCTTTCATGGAGTTTTATAAGAATGAAGAACAACAACTGAGCACTAACTCATCGTTGGGGGACAATAGTGGTAGATGTGGGTATTTTATGGTCAGTGGTTTTGGCTAGAGGAAATTTATAAAGAATACAGTGATGCCTGATTTTCCATTTTGAAACAAGGATGATTTTATATATACTAAACTCTGCATATAGGTTAAATAAGCAGGGTGACAATATGCAGCCTTGATGTACTCTTTTTATTTGGAACCAGTCTGTTGTTCCATGTCCAGTTCTAACTGTTGCTTCCTGACCTGCATAGAGGTTTCTCAAGAGGCAGGTCAGGTGGTCCTGTGTTCCCATCTCTTTCAGAATTTTCCACAGTTTATTGTGATCCACACAGTCAAAGGCTTTGGCATAGTCAATAATGCAGAAATAGATGGTTTTCTGGAACTCTTCGCTTTTTCGATGATCCAGCGGATGTTGGCAATTTGATCTCTGGTTCCTTTGCCTTTTCTAAAACCAGCTTGAACATCAGGAAGTTCATGGTTCACGTATTGCTGAAGCCTGGCTTGGAGAATTTTGAGCATTACTTTACTAGCGTGTGAGATGAGTGCAATTGTGTGGTAGTTTGAGCATTCTTTGGCATGGCCTTTCTTTGGGATTGGAATGAAAACTGACCTTTTCCAGTCTTGTGGCCACGGCTGAGTTTTCCAAATTTGCTGGCATATGGAGTGCAGCACTTTGACAGCATCATCTTTCAGGATTTGAAATAGCTCCACTGGAATTCTATCACCTCCACTAGCTTTGTTTGTAGTAATGCTTTCTAAGGCCCACTTGACTTCACATTCCAAGATGTCTGGCTCTAGGTGAGTGATCACACCATCGTGATTATCTTGGTCATGAAGATCTTTTGTACAGTTCTTCTGTGTACTCTTGCCACCTCTTCTTAATATCTTCTGCTTCTGTTAGGTCCATACTATTTCTGTCCTTTATCGAGCCCATCTTTGCATGAAATGTTCCCTTGGTGTCTCTAATTTTCTTGAAGAGATCTCTAGTCTTTCCCATTCTGTTGTTTTCCTCTATTTCTTTGCATTGATCTCTTTAATCATGAGAAATGCTGGGCTAGATGAAGCGGACGCTGGAATCAAGATTGCCGGGAGAAATATCAATAACCTCAGATATGCAGATGACATCACCCTTATGGCAGAAAGTGAAGAGGAACTAAAAAGCCTCTTGATGAAAGTGAAAGTGGAGAGTGAAAAAGTTGGCTTAAAGCTCAACATTTAGAAAATGAAGCTCATGGCATCTGGTCCCATCAGTTCATGGCAAATGGATGGGGAAACAGTGGAAACAGTGTCAGACTTTATTTTGGGGGGCTCCAAAATCACTGCAGATAGTGACTGCAGCCATGAAATTAAAAGACACTTACTCCTTGGAAGAAAAGTTATGACCAACCTAGATAGCATATTGAAAAGCAGAGACATTACTTTGCCAACCAAGGTCCGTTTAGTCAAGGCTATGGTTTTTCCAGTGGTCATGTGTGGATGTGAGAGTTGGACTGTGAAGAAGGCTGAGTGCTGAAGAATTGATGCTTTTGAACTGTGGTGTTGGAGAAGACTCTTGAGAGTCCCTTGGACTGCAAGGAGATCCAACCAGTCCAT
Organism: Ovis aries; assembly: GCF_016772045.2. Taxonomy (NCBI): domain Eukaryota; kingdom Metazoa; phylum Chordata; class Mammalia; order Artiodactyla; family Bovidae; genus Ovis; species Ovis aries. The sequence continues at coordinate 19,489,982 of NC_056063.1, read as the reverse complement.
TCTGAAGGAGATCAGCCCCGGGATTTCTTTGGAGGGAATGATGCCAAAGCTGAAACTCCAGTACTTTGGCCACCTCATGCAAAGAGTTGACTCATTAGAAAAGACTCTGATGCTGGGAGGGATTGTGGGCAGGAGAAGAAGGGGACGACAGAGGATGAGATGGCTGGATGGCATCACTGACTCGATGGACGTGAATCTGAGTGAACTCCGGGAGTTGGTGATGGACAGCGAGGCCTGGCGTGGTGTGATTCATGGGGTCGCAAGGAGTCGGACACGACTGACAACTGAACTGAACTGAACTGAACTGAATCAGTTAAACTTATTTTGGTTTTTTGTGGGAGCGGGGGTTGGTCATTTTTTCTTTTTTTCATATTTGCTTAAGATGTTTTCCTTAAAAATTTTAAAAGTTATAGGTGAATTTAACATTGTATATGCATCATAAGGAACTTAGAATATTTAATTCTGAATTTGCCTTTCATCTTCAATTTGATTGCTATGTAATATCCTAGTGTGTTTTATCCTCTAAAAATTAATAATGTTCTACAAGGATTGTTTACTTAGATTTACCAATGTAATCTACTAATTTCTTTACTCTTTTCGATTCCTGTATTCAAATCCTTCCTCCTTGGTTTATTTTTCTTCTTTTTGCAAGGGTCTGTCGGTGGAAAATTCGCTTAGTCTTAATTTGAAAAGGTCTGTAGTTTTTTAATTTTATTATCTCCCTCCTCACTGTCAATTATCACCTCTGAAGGTTTAGGTGACTTACCCAATGGAGGGACTCAGATTCTCAAAACTCATGAGTTCCAGTTACTGTTTATCACGCCCTTCTCAGGCTGTACCCACTGCTCTTGTCCATTTGTTATCACAATTGCCCAGGACAGTACTAAGAGAAGTTCAAGTTGATTCTCTGGTGCCCCAATATGGGTTTTCTTGACTCCATGGGCTTCCCTGGTGGCTCAAACAGTTAACAATCTGCCTGCAATGTAGGACACCTGGGTTCGATCCCTGGGTTGGAAAGATCCCCTGGAGAAGGGAAAGGCTACCTGCTCCAGTATTCTGGCCTGGAGAATCCCCATGGACAGAGAAGCCTGGCGGGATGCAGTCCATGGGTTGCAAAGAGTTGGACAGGACTGAGTGACTAAGCACAGCACAGCACACTGTGTAACAGCTGAGCACTAGCTCCATTGCCTCTTGGTGATGTCAGTTAATCTCACCAGGACCTTACTGTTGCCTGCTGGTCCCTGACACAGGGGCCGCAAGTGCCTGAGCGGTGGTGTAGCTTAAAGATCAATGAAGATGCTTGCTGTGTTCCCTGGTAGAAATGGTCCCCCTCTGGGAACCAAGACCTTCAAACCTGTGGTTATAGTTGTGAGGATGAGAAAGCAGAAATTCCCACGTGGGTCCCAGCATTGATGGTAAATAGGGACACTCCCGCTTCCACACACTGGCTCTCATTTCCAGGTTTCCTATTGAGGATAACAGCATCATATAATGGTGATTGATTTAGAGCATTTTGCATCCTGGAGGCGGTAGCAACTTGTCCTCACAGGGTGTCATCTCCAAGATGGCAATTCAGCCAAGCTTTCAACCGGCTGTTCTATTGTTTACCAGGCCATTCTCTTCTGGGTGCCATACCATGGGATAGGTCCACTGGATTCCATGCCCATGTGCCCACTGGTCCACCTCCTTGGCTATAAAGTGGTTCCTGCATTGGATTTCATATTTAAGAAGCTCCTTCATCTGACCAAGGGATTCCCTGGTGGCTCAGACGGTAAAGGGTCTACCTGCAATGCAGGAGACCCAGGTTCAATCCCTAGGTTGGGAAGATCCCCTGGAGAAGGCAATAGCAACCCATTCCAGTACTCTTGCCTAGAAAATTCCATGGATGGAAGAGCCTGGTGGGTTACAGTCCATGGGGTGGCAAAGAGTCAGACATGACTGAGCGACTTCACTTCACTTCATCTGACCAGGGACAAGGAAGCAATTCTAAACAGAGTGTGTTGGATCACTTGTATATGCAAAGGTGATCTTGTGTGGGAGTGGTGTTGACACCATGAGAGCAGCAGTCTCATGCCTGGTCTCCTGGCTGGTCCAGGGAGCGAAGCAGGTTTTATCTTTTTATGCCACCTGTTCAGCAAAGCATCTGCTTCAGCACAGGGGAAGATATGAATCAGGGGAGCCATCTCCTTCGGCCAGGGCTAAGGTGCTTATTTGTTTATTTAATGTGTTTGCGTGAGGATCACAGGGAAATCGTCTAGTTCCTGGGGTGAGGGTGAAAGGGAGTTAAAATTCTTTTCCAGGTCTCCATTACCACTCCTCTCAAGCTTTTCTCCCCATTTTATGCCATGTTTTTTCATCCCAACTGTAAGAGCAGAAATTACCCCCAAGGTAGTTTGATCACTAAGGACTGAGGTTATAGAGCTTGTTGTCACTGATCACGTTCACCTGCTTGGTTAAGCTCATTGAAGAATCTCCCTCTAGGTAAATTCTACGTTTTATTATATTTGCACAATCCTAGAAATTATGTCATCTCAAGTCTCATAAACAATGATGTTGTTTTTGAGAATGCCAGACAGATTTCCTGACTGTGTATTACATAAACAGGTAAGCAATCTTATATTGTGACCTAAATGTTCCCTAGTTAACCATTATAAGAGTTGGTGGTTCTCTGGTTTATTTCTCTGAATCTTGACTAACCACGAGAAGAGAGAGGGGCAGAGAAGAAAAGGCGGAGATAATCTGAGTGCTCCCAGCTGTTTTCCTTCTCTCAGGAGAAATAATATTCAAGTGTTTAAGGAAGTAAGTGAAATCCCTTTTAATTTTGCTTGCTGAATATCGAGAACTTCCCAGTGACCTGTGAAAGACACGTGTCTGCCTAGGGAACCTTTAGAAGACTTCCTTGGCCAAGAAAAGTGTGTAAGAGGTGCATTCAGTCAAGCATTAGATAGCCCAGCTGAAGGAAGTGGGGCTGGTTTGGCTGACCCACGCCTGACCCAAATTAGACTCGGAGTAGAGGAGTACAGGGGAGGGGAAGGGCGTAAACAAAAGATGATGTTCGGAGCTCCCATTTACCGAGAGATTGACTTTTGAAACGAAATTCTGCAGCCTCCGAGAGTGCTTAGAATGGCTCTCCTATGTCCCATCCCACCTTAAACCTTACATTACCTATATTTCATTAGTTTACTGACAGACACTTCTTATCAGCATAGTACTGTATTAGCAGGAACACCCGGATGGGGTATCCCCCCTGCCCCCACCTCTGGAGATAAGCGCCCAGTTTCTTCCTTAAAGAACTACTAGTGAATGGAGTTCTTTTGCCCTGCAGGCAAATTTAGAGGGCCCTAAGATAATCTCCTTTGGAACAAGTAATTTTGCTGTTTTTAGAAACAGTTACAGAGAGCTTTTGGAGCTGGAAAAAAAGAAATCACCCAGCACAGTGCGCAGGCCGATTTTAGGTGAAAAGACTGTAATTTGTCTGATGGAAACTTACTCAATCCAATAAATAGTCCTAATAAATATCTGATTCTTTCAAGTACCTTAATGTTAACCTAATTAGGTATCCTTTGTTCCAGGTGTAAACAAGGTCATCGAGTCCAGCTATGCAGGGTGACTCACTTTTCCTGAGTAAATAACACTGTTTCAGAGGCATCCCTATCTTTGAACACATTGCTCTCTCTTCTGGAAGGGCTTTCCTTCCCTTCTTCATCTAACTACTTCTTGTCCACCTGAATTTGGTCAAACTTTTTTCTTAACCCCCTGTCTAATTCTTGGTGCCTCATTTGTGTTCATTTAGCATTCTGTATCACACTTTCATCTTGGACTGGAATAACCAAACTACACCTTCCTTGAAACCCACAAGCATGTCTTACTAAACTTTTCATTCTCCAAGATTCTGGGAGCACAGCATCTGGCCCATGATAAGCAGTGAGTGCTCAGGAAGTATTGATGACTCAGACCCCAAACTCCCATTTTTTCCTCAAACACGTTTTACAGGAGAAACTGACTTCGGTGTCTTTGAGAAAAGTAGACCTCTTTTAGAGCACTCACTGAGTGTCTGCTACCTTGGGGTCAAGCCACTTCATTCAGTGCAGATTGAGGGTCTTTGTATAAACCTTCACTCAGGTACTGAGGATCTACCACACTGATCATCACTCAGGGGATACTGAGGGCATCAAAATAAGCCCAGAAGTCTTGCTTTAAAAGAGTTTATAATCTAGGAAAGAAGATAGGGATAGAGAATTTACTTCTTACCAGAATTGAATGGAACCTTTCTGAGTACTGTGAGATTTACGTATGAGAATAGGTACACTGTCCTGGAAACTGCAGCTGACACCTCTGCATGAACTTCAGTTGCTGTTTCATCAGGTGGAGGATGCAGGGTAGGAAGACAAGAGTGGGTTTTGACCTGGATTTTGAAAGATGAGTAGGAGACTGATACGTACTGATATGGGTTGTTAAAGATAACAAGAACTCGACAGTGGTTAAGGCAGTAAGAACAAGACTTTATTCAGCAACTACCGCAAAGGGGAAAACAAACCTCACTATAAAACTGGACTCAATTCCCTTGTGGCCAGAATCTGTTTTTACTTCTTTAACTACTGTTGGGCTCTGGTTTTCCTTATGGGAGGAGAGGGCATTCACGGCATCTCAGACTGAGGCCAAAGAATGAACAAAGAGGAGTAAAGCAACTTGGGGGGAAAAGTAAGTAATCCAAAGAAAACTGAGCAGTCAAGGGAAGCAGGAATTCTCTCCAGCCAGAGCATGGAGTCGTGTTGAGTTAGCCCTGGAAGATGAGGAAAAGTAGGCATCTTTTAGTAGATTAGCTGAGCTGTTTGGTGATGCTTAAAAAATGGTATGTTTTCCTATTTAAATGGGAAAAGTAAGTTTGAACAAAATTGTTTGGAAAGTTATGTTGTGCCAAGCAGTTGGGTCTTTATATTGTGGAGCCAGAGAGTTTCCCCAGAGCTGCGCAGTACTTTATAAAGGTGACTGCAGTCTCCATGCTTTCCCAGGTGGCTCAGTGGTAAAGAATCCGCCTGCCAAGGTAGGAGATACGAGTTTCGGATACCTGGGTGGGGAAGATTCCCTGGAGAAGGAAATGGCAACCCACTCCAGTATTCTTGCCTGGAAAATTCCATGGACTTGGCGGGGCTGGGGTGGGGGCTACAGTCCATGGGGTCACAAAGATTCGGACAGTCTGAACTACTGAGCATGCACGCGGGCACACAAACCACAGACGTGGTCACAACGGATGACAGGCTGGATGGAGCAGCAGGTCGCATACCCGCTCTCGGCCTCAGTGGTGGTGGTGGTGGTGTTTTTTTTTCATTTATAACAAAAATAAACTAATAAAGGGTCATTTGCCGTCTTAGGTCCCTTCGCATCCTGACAGCCTGCATCCGAGGTACCACTGCCTTGCTTCCATTACCGGGGCCCTGTACCTCCCTCCCTGCTTCCTTCTGATCTTGGTGCAGGGGTCACTTTATTCCTGGGCCTTAGGCGCTTGTCCACCAGTAGATTAAATGAGAGACGGATGCCTGGAGTTTGGGGGGTGCAGGGATAGACATCTCTGGCCTTTTGCTCCTGGCAGCACCCCCTAAGTAATGCCCCCGTGGGCAGGCGCGCTTTGGGCCCGGGAGAAGGGTTTCCAGCCGAGTATGTCCATCCTAGGTCCCTTTCGGATGGCTGGATGGCCCCCTCCCCACGGGCAATCATCCAGAGCGGGGGCGGCGGGAGCAGAAAGGCAGGACAAAGCCGCTGCGAGTGCCGGCAGTCACCGAGCGCGACCGGGACTCTCCGCAGAGCCTGGGGGCTCCACGCGGCTTCTCAGGAAACCCCGCGCCCGCTGGCCCGGGCCGAGAGCCTCGGGGCTCCCAGGCGGGCGGGCGGCGGCGTCACGTGAGGCGGCCCGGGCCGCGTGACCCGGCGGCCCGGCCCCCGGCGCCCCCTCCAGCTCCGCCCCTTCGCCCGCCACTCGCCGGAGGTTCTCGGGCCCCGACGCCTCAGAGGTCCCGGCGGCTGGGCCCGGCGGGACGGCGCGCGGCCGCGGCTGGCCTCCCAGGTACCCCGGCGGGGCGGGGAGGCTGGGCGCGGGCCCGAGCGCGCGGAGGCCCCTTCCCCTCGCTCCGCCTTCCCAGCGGGCCCGGCCGGCGCGCCGCGTTCCTCCTGCGCGCTCCCCCTGGCCTGGGTCCCCAGGCCCCCGGTCCGTCTGGCGCTGCGGCCAGGCGGGTGATGGGGCGGCCGGCGCCGCGCCGTTAGCGCCTCTGCTAGCGTTTCATCCGAGGAGGAGGAGGGACGGGGTGGGGGAGAAGCTCTGGAAAGTTTTCCCGGCTCCCTGTCTTTCGGGAGCTGCGGAGACGGCGTTTTGCTCGGAGCTGAAGTCTGGCACGGCTCTGGGCGCTGGTCTGCGCGAGAGGAGACCTCCCCGCCGACTCTCCCCGTCCTCCCTCGGCCCTTGCCAAGATCTTCGCATCTGTTCCTAAGCCTCAGTAGGTCGCCATACTCTGCACCGTCTCCCTTTCCTCCGCAACACGGAGTCCACCAAAGGGGTTTTATTTAATAGGGACTTTGGTCCGGGAGTGCGATGAACCGAGTGAAAAGACATTTCTCTAGTCCTGCGTCGGTTAAGCTGCCTGCTCTATTTAAGATGACCGTCTAGGCACGCTCTATTCTGCTCTTGTAAGTGACTTTTTATGTTTATTTGCACGTGAGACACTCCGAAATCATCTGCTGCAGAACTCTGCATCTGAGGATTACAGTTTTATAAAGCAGTTTCATAACATTTAAGAAAGCCCAGATTCATAGTCTTATTTGGTTTTGGCTTATTCTTTTTGGAGGGAGGATTATAGCTCTTGGAGGCAAAAACTGAGTTTCTGAAGCTGGTGTGTGTTGTGGGCTAGCACATGAGAGTATCGAGGTATATAATGCTGAAAGGAATGGGGAAAATGGTTTGAACCTGACAACAGTGTGTGGTGTGCTTTAAATTTTTTCAAGTATCTATTTGTAGTGAGCACTGGTGAATTTCACCTCTTTGGACTGCCTTCAGGGTTGAATAGGTATATTTAGAGTCTGTTAATATGGCAGTTAATCTGTGGTATGGATATCTTTTAATCCATTGTGCAAATACCAGTCCATTTATTAATACTTCTAGACTAGTCATTTTTTCCTACCCTCCCCAGCGTTTCTGTTGAAGAGGAAGGGTATTCATCTTTAAAGAGATTTCTTCTGCAGTGATTTTTATGTGATCCAAACGATCAAGTTCTGAGAACTTCAGAAAGCAGGTAGCTATAAAGATCAGTGCTATCAAGTTTGCGGCTTAAAAAATTCTTTAAAATTGTTTAAAGAGTTCGCTCTGTGTTCTCTGTCCAGCAGAAGCTTGGCTTCATCTTAATACTCAGCAGCTCAAGCTGGGAAGTCCAAGACTGTGTCTTCCTTTATCTGAAAGTCAGAGTGGGGAAAATGAAACAGAAGGGATGTGAAAGACCTTTATTATCATTATGACACTGTTCCTTCTGTGTGTCCTGCATTGAACAGTAAGACAGGCATGGAAAACAAGGTTTGGACCCTCAAGGAATGTCGAGTGCAGGCAGACATTAAGGAAGAATGTACATCACCTGTAACTTATATCATCTAAAGAGGACAAGTTAATATTTTGGGTGTAAGTCCTTTTTTTAAAAAAAAACAAAACTTTTTTTGAAGTCTAGTTGCTTTATAATGTGGTGTCAGTTCCTACCATACAGCAAAGTGAATCAGCTCTATGTATACATAGATCCCCTTATAAGTTCTTTTTAAAAACAGGTATACTGGATTGCTCTGTTCAGATAGTGAGATTTCATATTGTAAAAGGTACTGTGATACTCAAATTTAGTCCATTCCTGAACCTAGAAGAGCCAGTAGCAAGTTTGAGTATTGAAGTACTTAGCCAAATCTATTTGATTCTTGAGTTTGGATAGAAAGAGTTAAAATAGCTGGGGAGACCTCTCTTTATATATATATATATTTAGTATAGATATGTTTTTTAAAAATGAGATTGTACCCCTGCATACGTAATATATTGTAAGTTGTGAAATGACTTCAGAAAATGATGAATCACATCTAGGGAAGATTATACTTAGACCATTCCTGAAGTCTGATGGTCTGTCTCCATCCCACAGTCCTAGAAGAGAAGATTCCATGGCTTTTGTGAGCTTAGCATCCCAGGGGGGAAAAAAGAATATTTTTGCCCCAATATTCTTTTTGATGCTTAAGAAAAAGTTTGAGTTTTGGAAATAGATAAAGTCTGTACCCTCTCTAATGCTTCAATCCTGAATTCAAGTGGTATCTTGAAAATGTTCAGTAATACTGTCTACAGCTGTGGAAGAGTGTTCCAGAGGTGACTGCCAGCAATTTATCCCATCCCTCCATTATCGCCCCTCCTCCCCTCAAGAGATGGAGTCTGTTTCTGCTCCCTCTGAACCTAGGCTTTCCACATCACTCACTTTGACCAGTAAATGTGGTGGAAGTGCTGTGAGTCAGTTCTGGATATAGTCCTTAAGAGCCTGGCAGCTTGAGCATTTCCTCTCTTGGGGGCCAACAGCTGGTATAGAGGCTTGAGCTAGACTAGGTGGAGAAAGACCACCTGAGAAGGTTTATGTGAACAAGGCCTGGCCCGTTTCAACCCTGCTTAAGCGCCCAGTGCCTGCGATCCCAGCTGAGCCCACTTAAAACACAGCATTGAGTGAAATAACAAATTGCTGTTGTTTTAAGCCACCGAGTTTTGGGATGGCACGTTACTCAGCAACAGATAACTGAAACAGCGTAGCACCTTGTGCAGTGAAACCCTGGGTATGAATCCGGTTTGCGTATAAAGCTGTCCCAAGATGGGATCCATGAGCACAAGACTGTGGTCAACATACTCAGGGGCATGCTTTAAAGATAAGTCTCTCAATTAATTACATCTTTATTTCATATTACATAGGGATGCACTAGTTGAATTAAGTACAGTTTAATGAAGGCTATGGCTATGTCTGGGCTTCCCTGGTTGCTCAGCTGGTAAAGAATCCCCCTGCAGTGCAGGAGACCTGGTTGAATTTCTGGGTTGGAAAGATCCCCTGGAGAAGGGATAGGCTACCCACTCCAGTATTCTTGCCTGGAGAATTCCCATGGACAGAGAAGCCCGGTGGACTATAGTCCATGGGGTCAAAAAGAGTCGGACACAACTGAGCCACTAGGCACAGCATAGCACCTGGCTGGCTATATCTTGTATTCTCCTAGATGATGGTTAAGTCAAAAGACAGTTTCTTTTGTGTAATTGGGTATTATTTGTATATATGATCAGTCTTAAGTTAACACTTGGTGATAGCATTGTCTGACATGTTTTAGAGGAATTGCCCATTGTTGAGGTTGGATGTGTGGTGTTCCTTGAAGTTTGCCACTTGATGAACGTAGCACCCTCATGATCTCAGTCCTAAGTGCAGATGTAAGATCTGTTGCAGGGAACACAAGTCTGGGAAGTGCTTTGCTTTCAAGGGTCAAGGAGAGTGAATTGTATGCAAGCTGTCATTTCTAATGAATATGATATAGGACTTCAAAAATCCACTGATGGATTTTTCAGGGGCAGTTCTTACTGCCTTTTAAAATAATCATTTATTTATTTGGCCATGCAAGTTCTTAGTCTTGGCATACAGGATCTTAGTTGTGTGGCACATGGAATCTGTTAATAGTCCCCTGACCAGGGATGGAACCCCAGCCCTCTGCCCTGGGATTGGGAAGTCTTAGCCACTGGACCACCAGGGAAGTCCCCTTGTCTTTAAATGAAAAAAAAATCATCTGAGCAGCTTTTCATTCTAATTCTGGTTCAGTTAAAAAAAAAAAATCCAAAAACCCCTCTTTTCTGGAAAAGAAAATCTCATTGGAGATCAGGTGAGTGCTTTTATGGACTGATAGTCTCCACCTCTGCTGGACTCTGTATAACATCTTTGTAGGTTTCCCTGGTCAGTGTTCTTTCCCATCCTTCCTGGTGGCTACTTCAGTCTCCCCCCACCTCTTTTTTTTATTTTTTATTTTTTTGATGTAGACCTTTTTTTTTTTTTAAGTCTTTATTGAATTTGTTACAGTATTGATTCTGTTTTATGTTTTGGTTTTTTGGCCATGAGGCATGTGGGATCTTAGGTCCCTGGCCAGGGATCAAACCTGCACCCCCTGCATTGGAAGGTGAGGTCTTAAGCACTGGACCTCCAGGGAGGTCCTACCCTTATTTTTTATTGGTTCACTCCATCTTTTGTTGCTACCTCCCCTCTTACTCTCAGCCGAAAGCCTTCCCTCTTCGTTCACAGGGAGAATTTATGAAAGAGAATGCTCTCAGATGCAAGTCAAACCCACAATGAGATACTGCCTCACACCCACTAGGGTGATTATAATGACAAAGACAGACAATAAGATGGAGAAACTGGAACCCCCTACGTTGCTGGTGGAACTGAAAAATGCAGACCCTCAGCAGCCAAGAGAGGACAATAAAGAAGGAAATTACCTCCAGCCTTTTAAATTCCTTTTCATCAGGTCTGTCCTTCGCCTTTTACACGCTCTCAAACCATTGCAACCTGGCCTTATTCACCCATGGCCTCCCTGAGGCTTCTTACAATTGCCAGTAATTTTTGGTAAACCCAACAGACCGTTCTCAGTCCTCACTTTGTCTGGTCTCTCAGCAGCATTTGACCCAGACACTGCCTCTTGCGTCCCTAGGCTCCTGTGACACTCTCCTCTTGGTTTTCTTCCTGCGCTGCCTCTTCCTCCCGCCTCTGTCATGAAGCCCTGCTTGTCCCTTTCCTGTTGGAGTTCCTTTGAGTTTTTTCCAAGACCGTCCTGAGTGATCTCATGCCAGATTTCCAAGTCTCCAATACAGATCTCTTGCTTTTTAAAATTATTATTGTCATTTTTTGAACTAGGGTTGATTTGCAGTGTTGGCTTCAGGTGTACGGCACAGTGATTCGGTCATACATTTGGGTACGTATCTGTACAGCTCTCTTTCTTGATCTTCAGATTTATAAATCTGTCTATTCTACATACCCACTTTGATATCCCACAGGTAGCTAAAATGCCCAGAGTAGAATTCCTCATCTCCCCCTGAAACTTGCTGTGTTCTCTCCCACCATGAGTTGTTAAGGATCCCTCAGTGCCTGAGCCGAGCGTCTGAGTGTGAGCCTTGGCTCTCCCTTTCCCTTGTGTCGCCTCCTCCTCCCCCCGTTCAGTCAGTTATGCAATGCTTTTGAATTTGTCTCTGGGTTGTTTTCTCCACTTCCGTTTACCTGGCATAGACGTCCGTTCTTTCTTCCCTGGTTACTGCAGCCACCTTAGGCCCTGGGTGTGTCTCCTTCGTCATCCCCATCTAGTCTCTGCATTCTGTCGAAGTTTCCTTCACAGACACACATCTGATCATGCCACTTCCGTGCTTAAGTTCCTTTGGTAGTTACTTGTTGCCTTTTGGATAAACTAAGCTTTTCGGCCACCCTATGCGAAGAGCCGACTCATTGGAAAAGACACTGATGCCTGGAAAGATTGAGGTCAGGAGGAGAAGGGGATGACAGAGGATGAGATGGTTGGATGGCATCACCAACTCGATGGATATTAGTTCAAGCGAGCTCTGGGAGATGGTGAAGGACAGGGAAGCCTGGCATGCTGCGGTCCATGGGGTTGACTGAATAGCAACAAGCTTTTTGCAGCAAGTGTGGCCACGCTGTGGTTAGCATCTATTTCTGTGCCTCGAAACCGCCCCCCCTGCCACCCCGATTCCATGAAGTTCTGCTGGGGGAGAGACTGGCTCTGTGTCTTGTTTACCTAGAGGACATCCAGTTAACACTTACAGAGTGAATAGAGTGTGCTTCTGCCCATCCATTGCTGGAATTGTAGTTTGGCTTTAGGCCATCACAGGGCACAGGGATACTCTTCATGCAGTGGAGAGTAGTAGGTGAAATCATTTTAGAGATGTCCCAGGAGGAGAGGTTCATGACACCAGAGATAGATTTGAACTTGGGCCCATCCATTTCTTTAACTATTCACTTGTCTATTTTTACGTGGCCTATTTTGCTAAATCTGCATGCTTGATGCAACAAAGAATAGAAGCGTAGAAAAAAATTATTTGTAGTCATGGAGATTTCTTTTCTATTTCCTTTTGAAAATAAAAGTATGTCGTAAAAGCAGCATAACTTCACAACCCTGAAGTTATCCTCTTTTGTTGCTAGTGCCATGTCCACTTGGGTGGTTTGCTTTGCTAACCTGAGCATGTGGCTTCTGTAAAATGATTTCTTCACTTACAATGAATGGGCTGTCAGATTCCCAGGTGTCCTAGAATTGATTGCCTCAAGCTTCTGTGCAATGACATGAATGCAGCCTCTTGGAGGATGAAGCTTAAGAATCGCTTTCTGAGGCCATTATTGCACATTGAACTTCAAATCAGGTAACCTGTTGGGTGAGAAGTAACAGTTGTCTTCTTCAATGAGTAATGGACTTGAATGAAGCTGATGAGGCCAAAGGGAATCGCAGTATGTGTTAGGAAATTGCAACAGAGCAGTCATGTGGCCCTTCAATGAAGGTAGGAGGGTTACCTTGTCCCTTGCACAGAGGTGTCTTGAGGGATGGCAGAAACTCCTTTGGAGAACACTTCATTCTTAGGGTCCCATAGTCTTTGTGGAATTTATCAAGTATTCGGGGCATTCTTTCCTACTCTTTCATTCTTGAGTGAGTGAGAGTCGCTTAGTTGTGTCCGACCCTTGGAGACCCCATGGACTATAAGCCACCAGGCTCCTCTCTCCATGGGTTTTCCCAGCCAAGGATACTGGAGTAGGTTGCCATTTCTCTCTCCAATTTTCATTCTTGCCATACAGTAATACTGCAGAAAAGAGAAGTGAACGGCAGTTGCTCCAGCTGTTTCAGCATCAGTGTCCCAGCCAGTCTCTGAAACTTTGCTACTTTGCAAGATTTGTATCAGAATAGATGAAACAGTTATAGTGTATTTTTTAAAGGGTGAAGTAGTAAAAAAGAATACCAAATTTATTATTTTATAATTGTTTTTAATTTCTTATTAATTTGACTTGAATTTTTTAGCCAGTGCCCTTTCTTTCCCAGGATCAAGGCACCTGGGAAAGGTAATTATTAATGTTTCTTATGTGTATTAAATGATTTTAAGTAACTTTTGTTTCACAGAAGTAAAAGATATTTACCAGTTTTCATCAATTAATAGCCAGACAAAAAAATAAAAGATAATTACAATTGCAAGCCATGATGGAAACATGATTAACCTAACAGTATAAAATAATTACATAACAAAAGTGCTTTTGTATTTAAAAGATTTTTGAGCTCATTCTCTGGAGGCTTGTCTGGACCTGGGAAATACATTTGGTGTCGAGATCAGTGTTGTAGCATCTGCTGGGTCTCAAAAAGCTCATCAGAATAAGTGTGGAAGAAAATAGTAAGAGTAACATGCGGCTCTTCTGTAACTTCAGAGGTTTTTTGAATTGCTCGTGTTGTAGCATAGATACAAGACACAACAAGTTATAAAACTGTGCTTCAGAAAAGTTTACCCCGAGCCCTAGAATTCCTGTTTGAAAGCCTTCCTAGAATTGAAACATAATGTACTCCAAAATAGGGAAAGATGGCCACGCTCTGAATCTCTTGTGTTCAAATGGGAACTTACACGGGCGACAAGAGGAGGCTGTAAAGAAACACTCGTTCCTGCAGGAAACCCGGATGAGCTCCACCGAGGAAATGCTTTCATGTTGCCGTACGCTGGAGGGAATTTGACTTCTGGAACTTCATATAACCGGTTTCTGGGAGATGTACTTTTTATATAGTTGTAACTGCCGTGCACATAATTTTTTTTCCATTTACAGGTATCAGCTGGCCTGTGTTGCCGTGTTTGTCTCATTGCTTACTTAGTTATTCCACTTGTATTTGCATTTTAGCTTTCTACTTGCTAGGGTTGACTTCCCGTTAGTCCTAAAGTTTCTCAGAGACAGGGGTCATAATTGTATCGCTTTATGCTTTTCCCCAGCATTATTGGTATGTGGGGTCAGAAGAATGAATATATATTATCATTTTGTTGACATTATCAAATGGTAGTGCTTTCTTGTAAGACATCGTAGACTTTATCAGTAGCTCATTAACTATAAATAAATCCCTATTTTAAGATGGCCTAGCAACTAAACTGATAATTAAAATCATCACCCATCCAGTTTATGAAAAGACAGAAACCTTTACTAGGGATCTTCAGTTTATATATAAGTGCTCTAAAGATTTTTCAATTAAAAAATCATTTTTCATATTTGCCATGACTGTTTCTGGATGTCGTCTAAACCTGGCTATGGCTGGTATGGTGCGGAACACATAGGCCATTTTAGATGGATTGTTCCAATGCTCAGAGTCCTTCCTGTTTCCTGTGAGGATGTCAGCTTCCGTGATAAAGAGTGATGCAATCTCACTTCATGCCCGGAGGATGACGCCAGCCAGGGGAGTCAGAGTCGGGGAGCTGCCCAGTTCTGCTGCTGTCTCACTCTTATCATCTCTTTTCCTTAGGAAGCTTTCGGGTGAGCAGAAGACGGGTTGCAGGGGTGAAGTCCCATCGGTGACGTCAGTCTCTTTTGTGCCAAATACATCTGAGTAGAGTTCGGGGGTTAAGGTCTCTGTGGACACCAAGGGCTGGCTTACAAGGCAACCCCAAATTTCTGGTATCGTTTAGTATTGAGACCATTATTTGATCAGATGAAAGTTTTCCTGTATTATTTTCCTGTTTTTTAAAAATACTAAACATTTTCAAATATATTTTTGCTAGATCAGTAAAACAATGCCTTCCCCGCACCCTCCCTTAACACTCGGTTCTTAGGGGAAAGGAAAACAGACGTGCTTTTAGGGGAATCAGATGGGCTGCTGCGCACCCCTGTCTCCAGGTCTAATGCAGGTTTCTGTAATTGGAAGGTCTGTGTCTGTCCTCTTGATTGAATTTGCTTTCAGAGAGTACAATGAAACAACTTTTTCTTCCCCATGCCACCAACTCTGAGGGGCAGTGCCAGTTGCCAGGAAAAGCCAGCCCAGGGAATGTGATGCAGGTCTGTGGTGCTAGTGCATACAGAGTCAGTCCCTGGCAACACGGGATGTATATTATTTTTTTTTAAGGATGTGTTTTCTAGTGGCAGAGAGAATACAGAGATCTGAGTGGGTTGGCATATTATCCTTTGAGAGTGTGAAAGTGAAAGTGGCTTGGTCGTGTTCGATTCTTTGTGACCCCAGGGACTGTAAAGTCCTTGAAATTCTCCAGGCCAGAATACTGGAGTGGGCAGCCTTTCCCTTCTCCTGGGGATCTTCCCAGTCCAAGACCTGGATCAAACCCAGGTCTTCCGCATTGAAGGCGGATTCTTTACCAGCTGAACCATAGAGGAAGCCCTTGAGAGGGTTAAACTGTTTTCTAATCTCTGCTTCCATTTGTCTTTTTTGTTTTTTCATGTTTATTTTATATCCATGTAGCCAAGAAAACAAAACAAAACATTGATCCACCTATTAATGTACAGTGAATGATAATTAAGTCTGCACGTATCAGTGCTATTTATGAGAACGTATTTCCTAAATAAAATAATGGCTAAAAATAATGTTGCCAAAAAAATCACTGTCTTGTTGAACTTCATGAGTAACTGTTTAGCATAACGGGCATGCTAATTACAGCTCATTCTTTATGATTATCAATCAAGTCCTGGAAGGACCTGTTCATCATAGCAATTAGTTTGGTCTGGTTTGAAATGCTGTATGTACTGGAAAGTTCTAAGAAGGTTGTATTTCTTTTATGAGTAGAAATGTTCCATTCAGAATTTCCCTAATCTGAGTTTGCTTTTCTGAGACAGAATTATGACTATCCTTTTCCTAAACTCTTTTTCAGTTCTGAAACTCTTCTACATTTAACTTTTAAAAATACATGCTTGAGGTTATTAATACAGGCTTGATAAAAGCCCGTGGGACCTTTCTTTGATTTTTAAAAATTGTGGTTAAAACATGCATAACGTTAAATTTACCATTTTAAAACCATTTCTGAGTATACAGTTTAATGACATTAAGTCGTTCACATGGTCATGCCAGTGTCCCCACTCTCAATGTCCAGAATGTTCTCGTCATCTCTACTGAAATTCTGTACCCTGTTTACTAACACCCCATTCCCACCTCCCCCAGGCCCTGGCAACCTCTTTCTACTCTCTGACTCTGTGAATTTGAGTACTCTAGGTATCTCATGTACGTGGACACATACAGTGTTTATTCTTTTGTGTCTAGCCTGTCTTACTTAGCATAATGTCTTAAGGGTTCATCCTCATCGTGTGTTAGTATTTCATTTCAAGGCTGCGTAACATTCCATTGCATCCGTGTTTATTCATTCCAGTGGGTACATATTTTGTCTATCCGTTCATCTGTTGATAGACATTTGAATTTTCCATCTTTTGGTGGTTGTGAATAATGTTGCTTTGAACATTAGTGTACAGCTGCCTGCGACCCTGCTTTCAAATCTTCGGGGTATACACTAGCAGTGGGGTTGCTGCTAAATCACATGGTAGTTCTGTGTTTGATTTTTTTTGAGGAACTTCCATAATGTTTTCCATGTTGGCTGTTCAGTTCAGTCGCTCATTTGTGTCTGACTCTGCGACCCCATGGACTGCAGCACGCCAGGCCTCCCTGCCCACCACCAACTCCTGGAGCCTACTCAAACTCACGTTGGCTGTACCATTTCACATTCACACCTTCTACACTTAAGTTTATATTAAAAATTCATTTTACAGATTTGCCAGAAGCATTCTGTCCTCCTAGGTAGTGAATTGAAGGTACAAATACCTCTTAAAACTTGTAACAGATTAGGAGGATAAACATAGTTAAGATAACTATTATTTTCATTTAAAATGCTTGTTTATTTTTTATCACAAAATATGTATTACAGAAATTTGGAATATAATTAAGCAAAAAACAACAAAAAAAATCACCTCTATCTTTCCAGAGAAGTACATTGTACATGATACTTAAAAAATTATATTCTTCTTCTGTATACATTATACTTAAAATTGTATTCACATGGTACATATTGTTTTATTATATACCTAAGTCTTGCAGAGTGCTTTTGGGTTTTGTGGGTTTCCTGGTTTGTTTTGGTTTTTCTCTTGGAAATGAGCACATAGTTTAGCTTTTGTTAGCATCTTCCCTGAGTGCACACTGATGTCGGGCAGAAAAGCACTGGGCTATCAGCCTTAAGATACCTGCTTGTCACGGTTGTTGTTCAGTCGCTAAGTTGTGTCCGACTCTTTTGAGACCTCACGGACTGCAGCACGCCAGGCTCCTCCACTGTCCCAGAGTTTGCTCAGATTCATGTCCATTGAGTCAGTGATGCTCTCTAACCATCTCATCCTGTCACCCCCTTCTCCTTTTGTCTTCAGTCTTTCCCGGCATCAGGGTCTTTTCCAGTGAGTGGGTTCTTTGCGCATCAGGTGGCCAAAGTGTTGGCACTTCAGCATCAGTCCTGTCAGTGAATATTCAGGGTTGATTTCCTTTAGGATTGACTGGTTTGCTCTCCTTGAAGTCCAAGGGACTCGAGTCTTCTCCAGCACCACAGTTCGAAAGCATCAATTCTTCAGTGCTCAGCCTTCTTTATGGTCCAACTGTCACATCTGTATATGATTGCTGGAAAAAATGATAGCTTTGGCTAGACGGACCTTTGTCAGCAAAGTGATATTTCTGCTTTTTAATATGCTGTTTAGGTTTGTCATAGACAAGGAGGAGGTAATGGCAACCCACTCCAATATTCTTGCCTGGAGAATCCCATGGACAGTATAAAAAGGCAAAAAGGACACCCTGGCTAATCACCGCTGAATACTTAGCAAGGTACATTCCTATCCAGGGTGGCTTAGGTTGAGTGGACCTAGTGAACCTAACAGGTGTGAAGATTCTTCCCTATTAGTTACACATCTTCAGTCCATTCATTGGTGGAATAACTTCACAAGTTGCTATTTGAAGCGTTTAATTTGTTTTTGAAAACTCCGGAGTGATGATTTAAAGGAAACGTAGTTAAACTATGTTTATGTTCCTCTACAGTGAAGTCCATACGGTTAGATAAAAGCTGTTAACGCCTGTGCGTCACAGTTAGGCACAGTTGGTAGATACCACAGGACATCAGCATTGTCCTAACTAACTCCACTTTTCCTGTGATGGATCCTTGTATTTCCCAGTCATTGAAAGTCACAGGGTTCTTCAGTCTGATAAGTGCCTGGGTGCTAAGTTGCTTCAGTTGTGTCTGACTCTTTGCAGCCCTATGGATTGTAGCCCATCAGGCTCCTCTGCCCATGGGATTCTCCAGGCAAGAAGACTGGAGTGGTTTGCCCTGCCCTCCTCCAGGGGATCTTCTGACCCAGGGATCGAACCCGTGTCTCTTCGTCTCCTGCATTGGCAGGCAGGTTCTTCACCACTAGCACCACCTGGTATGTCTGATAACAGGTTTCATAAAAGGTTAAGTGGTTAATTTTTAGTTATTCTGCCTGCTTTGGCTTTTTGGATTAGCACTTTTATAATTTTGAGATAGAGGGTGGAATGTTAAGTCTTTGAAGTTGATAGAATGATGCTTCTTAGTATGATTTTCTTAATAACCAGCAAAGATACCACTGCCCCCAGGAAGAAGAGTAATTCAATGTCTCACCACAGTAAAGTAACTAATGATGATGGCGGTCATTCTGAGCTAATCAGAACATTCTGGTGGTATTTCCATTTGCATTGTGCTGCCTCAGTAAAGGCTCACCACAAGCCCAGGCTCAGGACTAATCCGTGTCATGGGCAGCACAGGACAAGTCCTGGGTTTTGATGGCTCCACAGAGCTCTTAGGGAACCTTGCTTCTGTTCTGAAGATCCCCTGTTCATGTTATCAGTTGGCCAGGTTGAGTCTAGTCTGATGAAGACCCACTCCATGCCTTAGTCCACAACCCAAGGGTATACTTTGTGCCACATGCTCTTGTGACCTCTCTGAGGATGAAGGACACATGTAGTCTTCAAGGCCTGCCTTCTCAGTGGTTTTGGGAGAATGAAGGTACCAATAACATTCCCAAGGTTTAACCAGGTAAATCCAGACAGAGGCATTTTGGGGAATTGGGGAATGGATTTTTTTTTTTTTTTTTTGGAGGTAAATTTCTTTTATATTTGAGGCATTTGAAAAGATGCTGGTGTACGTGTCTGAGACAAGGTAAAGACAGAAGGAAGCCGTGTTGGGAGCAGTTCAGCCCTTCAAGGACTGATGTTCTCTGTAAGAAGAGTCTCAGGAGTGGGTGTTGAATCCTGACTGCCCCTGACTGCCCCGTGACCTGGGGAAGTCATTTCACCTTTGAACCTCTTTCATTACCTGGTAAGCGTGGATTATGGTCTCTTCCTTGTGAGGCTATTGTGGAGATTAAATGAAATAATGTCTGTGAAGCTACCTAGCACAGAGCAGGTCCTTGATCCTTTTCGTTTCTGACTTCCTGCTCTGGCTGGTTTCATTACCAGGAGTAAATTGCTTGCTTGGAGTAAATTGCTCTGAAGCTACCTAGCACAGAGCAGGTCCTTGATCCTTTTCGTTTCTGACTTCCTGCTCTTGCTGGTTTCATTACCAGGAGTAAATCGCTTGCTTGGCTAGTGTCGCTGCCTTTGTGTTCAGAAATCCCTGGAGCTTATTCTTTGCATCTTGAACTGTAGATTTTTGCAGAGCAGCTTTTTGGAAAACCCAGGCTTAGGACGGTTATCACATCCCATGGATTGATTAAAAGCAAACCTGGGACTAAAACCCAGGCCTCAGGGCGCCAGTCCTTTCCACCAGGCCAGGGTTATTTGGTAATGCTTTCTGCTTTTCTGAGGAGTGTGGGCATGGAAGATACATGCTTTGACTTTTTTATTGACTCTCAAGTTACCAGCGTTTGGAGCAGTGTCTCATAAAGCTTCACATAATTTAAGCATGCATAAACTCAGTTCGTATGATGAGCTATCATTATGCACGTTAGCTTGATTTTTTTTTCTTTTTTTAGCAGATTACCAAACCCTTAGGGCAGAGCTGCCTGTAAACTGATTAATGACTGCAGAATAATTGCACTGCTGTCAGGAAATTGTATGACTTTGAATGGTAATATCCTTTTATGTTATAATTTTAAAGGTGGTGAATTGTATTTTTGGCTGATACAATTATTCCCCCCCTCATTTAAAATGTAATTGTATATTACCATTAAGTATTAAATTTTGACACAGTTTGGTACAGATTTTGATTTAGTTCATATTCTAGAAGAATGGTGTCTGGATTTTCTTGGAACTTATGTCCCTGCTTGTAGATATCCCCACTGGTTCATTTCTTGTGTTTTTCTCCCCTTGTTTTGTAAGGGGCACAAGGCAGACCATTTGCAGGGCGTCTTTTCTGTTACTTCTAAAAGCCTTTCAGACTGTCTTCTTAGCATGCAAAGAACACTTCTAAATCAGGAACTAAGAAAAGAATGAGAGTCCAGTAGAAAAAATACTGACTTTATGTAGTGGGATGACACCGGTCTCTTAATCATATGAGACCGAAAGGTGAAGGGTGCACACACTAGTTTGAGCAAGCTCTTAAAATCCCTTTGTCTCCATTTCCTCGTCTGTCAAGTGAGGATTAAATGAATTAAAAAATGTAAAACAACTTGGGACAGTATTTGGCACACAATACTCAAGAAGTGTTAGCTGTTGCTATGATTGTGATTATGTAAAAAAAAAATTATCCCAACCTCACTCATCCTAAGAGAAATTCAAGTTTAAGCAAAGCTGAGACACGTGAAAATACACTGTGAGCGAGGGTGCAGGTGAAGGGTGGTGCCGTACGTGGACGATTCTTTTATATGAATATATAGGTACTGCTTTAGCAGAGGACGAGTAAAAATAGCTGTTAAAGGTAAAAGAGCTATTAGATTTTGACCCTGCTGTTCCACTTTTAGGAATTTATCTTAGAAACATATATTAGAAAGACGTGTACGTATGCAAGCAGTAGTTTCAGTGTTGTTCATGTTAGCAACAGACTGGTAGGGACTCATCTATTTCTGGTGGGAGGCGTTGGAGTTGTTAAATTCATACAATGAAATGTGCTTGTGGAAGCACTGAAGAGAGACGACGTTCATGTGTTAATGATTCCAAAGATGTCCTATTAAGGGGAAGGGGGAAGCTTTCACCCCCACACCCCCACACCTGCCATGTAAGTCTGCACTGTCTCTGGAAGGAATTAGAATCGACTGTGGTAGCGGTTGCCTTTGAAGAGAGGGTCAGGGAGGGGTTGTAGGGAGACTGACTTTCCTGTATCCTTTTGTACCATCTGGAACAGGAAAATGTTAACATGCGTAAGTGTTAGTTTTTCCGCTCCCTGAAGTCCTTTGTGTGCTCCCACCAACACACACACGTGTGTGCGCATGTACATACACCCTCATGCACACTTTTCAGAACAAATGTTAGTCCAGGGGTCCAACTGTGCAGTGATAAGAACCAGCCTGTGCTGGTGGTGGTGAATGCTTACT
Organism: Ovis aries; assembly: GCF_016772045.2. Classification (NCBI taxonomy): domain Eukaryota; kingdom Metazoa; phylum Chordata; class Mammalia; order Artiodactyla; family Bovidae; genus Ovis; species Ovis aries. The sequence goes on along the minus strand of NC_056063.1, from coordinate 19,468,455 downwards.
GAATATGCGCTGTGATCCTTGGGGCATTGCAAGCATCTTACCCTTCTCATCCAAGCAGGTGCTGATGAGCAAAACCTCCCTGGGTGGTGGAAACTGAGGCCCTGGCTAAGTAAGCCCAAGACCCAGGGCTCTCCTGTAGTTGCTGGCAGAGGTGCTGGGGCCAAAAAAGACCTTGACTTGTGTGTCTGTTTTTAGACATCTGAGAAGAGAGTGAGTTGGAAGGACCATTAAGAGTTCTGTGCCTCATTAGGAAACCCTGGATGTGTCTATCAACTCTTTGATTCTATTTTCAGTTTCCAGAGGTGAGCGCCAGAATGGAAACTCACGAGGCTTGGTAGATTTTTGTGCTTCGTGCAGCCCCCTGGAATTTCTAGAAATACTTTTGAACCCTCAGAGAATTGGAGCTATGACCAAGATTCTTTGTGTGAAACTTCTTGAACAGATCAACTGTAGAGTTTTATGGAGATTGGTACATATCTCTACCTTGTATAGGATGCTCTTTAAGCTGATTGCTACTTGCCTGAAGGCTGTAGTTATCAGCTCTGACATCATGATGAGGGTGAATTGGCTTAATCCTTGTGCGTCTAACATTTCTCAATGCAGTGTGAAATGCAGTGTGGTCTGTATATATGTAGAAAAGGTAGTCATATAAATTACGCATTGAATATGGTACTTTCTTTTATGGTTTCATCCAGTAAATCTTAGGCTACTGCTTCTTAATATTTTTCCCATTCCAGGCTGTTGAGGGATGTTCCATTTCTATCAGTAAACAGTGGCTCATCCTGGGAGCAGTAGTGGAGAGTGGGAAGGTAGAGATAAATGATTCTGATTTTTATAACACACACACCCACACACACTCACACTCTCCTAGTTGAGATGAGAATTAACTCTCTTAGACAAATGAATATTGTAACCTTTAACTTTATCTCATTACCCTGGAGGCAGAAATACCTGATGAGACTGTCAGATTGCACGCAAAACATGTTCGTGACCTTTGAGCCCTGACTTGTAAGCAGGCACGACAGACAGCCGGTTCTAGCCAGTGGTTCTTCTCGTTACAGGAAAAGGCCCAGCTTCGAAGGTGGAGGAAGGATTCGACACTGTGCTGGGGAACGTGAGCCATCCATTTAACCGAGAGTAGGTGGTTTAATCTGAAACCAGCTTCCGTTTCCTCTTTATCAGCGTGGTCTTTTTCGGGTTCAGCGAGTGGCTGTTTAATCTCTTCTGGAACCCTCTCTGTTTGTTACAGCAGAGATGTCGGCTCCTTTGTAGGAATCACTTGAAGCCAGAGTCATGGTGGACGTGGGAAAGTGGCCCATCTTCACTCTGCTGTCGCCTCAGGAGATCGCGTCCATCCGGAAAGCTTGCGTCTTCGGCACCTCAGCCAACGAAGCGCTCTATGTCACTGACAGCGACGAGGTGGGCCTCTCCCAAACCCCAGAGCTTCCTTCTAGAGCTTTCCGGGAGGTTGAGTCTGCTGTGTGCAGACTGAGAAAAAAGGAGGGCAGGAGGAGAACCTGAAATCCAGAAAGATGGTGTGTCTTTGATGTAATTTGTCTTTTCCTTCAGTTTCTTGATTTAATACCCGTCATCCCTGCTGCCCTTCGAGTTTCATTGCTTGTTGCTCAGTAGCTTAGTCATGTCCGACCCTCTGGACTGCCGCACGCCAGGCTTCCCTGTCCTTCACCATCTCCCAGAGTTTGCTTACATCCGTCTCTATTGAGTCAGTGATGCCAACCAACCATTGAGTTTCACAGTACAGCCAAATACTATAAAACTTAAGTAGGCAGCAGAGGTTGGATTTTAACAGCCGTGTCAGTCTCTACCTATTTGCTGAGCGGTCAAGCTGAGCTGAAGCGCGTCTATGTTCAGGGTGGAGAAGGGACCCTTTGTGTAGCTGCAGGCCAAGTGACTCAGACAGAACTGTTTGTCTCCCAGGTCTTTGTATTTGGACTGAACTACAGTAACTGTTTAGGAACTGGAGATAACCAGAGTACACTGGTACCCAAAAAGCTGGACGCCTTATGTGGAAAGAAGATTAAGAGTCTTAGTTACGGGAGTGGACCCCACGTTCTTCTCAGCACGGAAGGTAAAGTGGCAACAAGTTCAGCGTCTTCTGTTTGTGGGAAATCGAGCGGTTAATTCTAATCTAAGAGGAGGTAGGGCTGTGCCACATACTGAGTTTCGAATGATTTGTTTAATTTCTGAGCGGAAGTACATAAAGCAGGTGAAAGTTGTTAAACACTTCAGGCTCCCCTTGGAACAGCCGTCGGACGACTTTCATTTTAAGCAAACTTGTGAGGTTTTAGGCGACTTCTGTAAAGTCGTGGAAGATGAACCGCAGCAGACGAAGTGGTCCTTCAGCCCAGTTTTTCAGTGAGTTTTGTTGTAGCGTGGCAACGTCCAGGTTTTACTTGGTACGTTTTTAAAAACACAGGTGATACTGCTTTTGCTTTACTGGTGTCATTTCTGTATCTTGAATTCAAGTCTCAGTTCATTTCCTGGCATTCACGTGGCCGCCATATAGGAAAAAGCTGGGGTACCTTCTTCCTGCCTCTCCGAGATCAGCAGAGAGGCCTCCGCGTTCTTCCCAGGCTGTTGATCTGTACCGTGGGCGCCCGGAACGCCCTGAGTCAGCCATGCATAACCCGGCTTCTTCCCTTCACGTTTGGGCACATGAGTTCCTGCTCTCTTGCTTTTGTTGGGTAAACTGTAGGGTGCACGGGAGTGTTTGCGTCTCTGCCTTTCTGTCTCTAGCCTGGGGAATCACGGCTTCCTTGGGTGTAACCACCAGTCTTAGTGTTGAGGTTTTTAGTTGCCTTTGACTCCCATTGGAATCCAGTTGGGTTCTCGGCATCTTCCTCAGGCTGTGAGGTCCAGATGTGAGCGTGAGTATCTAGTAAGAGTGTAACTGGCGTGGAGCATAATGAGGTGATTATTCCGTCTCTGAGTTGTGTGATCCGGCCTTCTGGCATCACATGGGCCCTTTCAAGCAGCTGCTTCTTTGCTGGCTGGCTCAGCTTGTCATCCATTGTGACCTAATGGTTTAATGTTTTCCTAACGCATTAATTTTTTAATGCGGCAGTTGACTTCCTACCATAAAGTACTGAAGCGGTTTTTTTTTTTTTTTTTCCCCCAAGAGCAAACTATTAAACCATATGCATGACCTTGGGGGGGTTAACTTTTGGAATTATTTTTGGAGTTCAGATCCTGCAGTTTTAAATATCTTGAATGTTATAATTAAGATATAAATAAGCAGAAAGCACAAATATAAGTAACTGATTTTCTTGTGGGAATAGTCTTTTTGTTTTTAATTCATTTTTGATTGTTGTAATACATTGTACATAACATATATGAGATATGTGATATATAGCATGTTTAATGTATGTATAATATATACATTTGTGTGTATTTTGTATCTGTTTCAAGTAGTCATATAGTTCAAACACAATTTAACACTTTAAACCATCAAATGTTGTATGACTTTTAGTAAAAACCAGCACGCAGTTTCATCCATCCTTACTCTTAAAAACCACTCCTTTTTAACTCCTTCAGGTGTGTTTTTCTGACTTAATCTCGTGTTTTTAAATTAATATGCTTATGCTGTTGGTTTTGAATTTTCATTTTAGACCTTCTCCTTGGACTTTCTGTATCAGCAGATAGGATTAGCGCTCTCTCTGATTAGCCTGATTAGCCTTCCCTCTGCTTATCCTGTCAGTATAGTGATGTCACCACGTCTCCATGTTCAGTTTCCACATTCCCAGGGCTCGAAAAGTGTTATTCTCAGCTGAGCCATTCTCCTTTCTTCCACGGCTACCTGCTTTCCTGGGCTTGCTTTTCTCTCCATCTGTCATTAGCACGAGCTGGAACTCCGCTGTATCGCAGCGTTGCTTCTGGGCACCTCTGAACCCGTCGGGCCGCTCCAGGTCATCCTGTGCCCCGGCTCCAGCTGGGACTGGTCACGCCAGGCTGCCGCACACCTGTCGTCCTAGATCCTCATGTCACCATCATCCTCGGAAGTCCCTTCACCTTTGTCCTTCTGAGTCACCTACATTTTGTGTCCCATGTCTTCCTCCTTGGATTATACCCTCATGTGGGTGAGACACATTTTCTAGCAGCTTCCCAAGAAAGGGATATGAGAGAAGTCTTTGAGACACCGTCTTAAAACGCCTTTTATCTTCCCCAGGCAATTGGTCCATGACTTGTCTGCACAAAAAAGACAAAACAACAACAAAACAGCCTTTTCCATTCCAGTCCTTTAATCGTGTTTTGAGCATTTGCCTCTACTGCCTGGTAGGCAGAGCTCAGTCCAGAATAAAGGGTCTCTTCCTGGTAGGACCCATTTATAGCCACCGGGGCTGCTGGCATTGTTCCAGCGTAATCCCCTTGCCAGCTCTGTTCGGGGGCATTTTCCCCATAGCCCTGTAGTCTCTCTTGTTGACAGAATGGTTCTTGGGCCTGCATTTTGTGCCTCTCAGGTGCAAGAGGAAGATGTCTAGATGCAACCTGTCTCTGCATCTCTGCAGCCCCTGACACCCACTCATTGCATGGCCCCAGGAGGCCACCCCAAGAGAGTGCACCAGACGGTCACTTGGTGGTTCCCGTCACCCTCTTGTGATGGGCGTTGACACGTCCTACTTTAATGAGCCTCTTTAATTCCCAGAGTGATCGCATAGGGCCATGCCCCATGTGGGCATCCCTTTTCCAGTCCAGTTTCCATTGCCCATCCACCTGACCACACAGCCAGGCCATTGGCTGTAGCCGGTGAGTTGGTAAAGACCCAAACATGGGGGGCTTTTCCGATTGCTCAGTTCTTGCATCACTGCTCGGAAAACAGCCTGCAGTTCAGCCACTGAGCTGATTGTTCTTGCCTCCTTCAGTCAGTCTTGCCATCCACTGGTTTTAATGTGGCCACTTTCCAAATGGGAGAGTGTCCATTTGCCTTGGAACTGCGTCTGTAAGGCCAGCAGCTCTTGGTCGCTTGGTTAGAGCTTCATAGGGCACATCTGTAAGGCAGAGGGTTCTAGCAGCTTCTCAGCTGGCTCCAGAGTTGGTCCTCAATGAACAGAGGCTGCCTGGTTCATGATATGGCGGGCACCTCCCCAGCAGCACGCCCCCTGGGTAAAACATTTCTGTTTTATTATGAAACCCTCTGGGTACTGCCTTCCTTATTAGAGTGCTTCTCCAACACCACCCAAGAAGTTGTGGATATCTCAAGTTTCATGATTATTTTATGTCCTTCAGTCACTGAGGGAATCTCAGTTACCACTCAGGCTACTGATTTCCTCTCAAACGGTGAGCAGCATCTGGGAAATTTCTGGTTTGAAATCCCAGTGGTCACTGCTGGGAGGTGCTCCAGGTTGGCTGTAAGCTCCTGGTGCAGAGTGCGGGTGGCGGATACTCTCAAGGTCATGTCTGAGTCAGTGCCTTCCCACCTTTCAGCAGTGGGAGAGCTGCCGCCCTCTGCTAACTCAGATATACCTGCTCTCATGCAGGACCCCACTCAGATCCAGCTGTCTTTTGTAATCTTGCAGATGGGGCTTCCCTGGTGGTTTAGTGGTGAAGAATCCGCCTGCCAGGCAGGAGATGCAGGTTCAGTCCCTGGATTGGGAAGATCCCGTGGAGAAGGGAACGGCAACCCACTCCAATATTCTTGCCTTGGAGATCCCATGGACAGAGGAGCCTGGTGGTCTACAGTCCATGGTGTTGCAAAGCGTCATACACAACCAAAGTGATTTAAAAAAGCCTGCTGTTAGTCCCCAGAAACCATCTGCCTTTCCCCCAGTGGCAAGCTTCAATCGTTCAGCGAGTATATTGGTCCCAGCGCCCCAGCTTGAATTACAGTGGTGAGCTCTTCTTGTCCACAGGGTGTTCTCTCTTTAAACACCTGTTTGGGCTCGGGCAGTTTTATGGGTTCCCAGCCAGCGCCCAGTTAAAACTGGCCTGAGGGTAGATTTCCACGCCTCATGTTTTAGGTAGGGGAAGCAGTCCCCAGTCAGAACTAATATCTACCCAATAATATCTTCAGGTAAGAGAGACGGGACCACCTCACACAGAGTCTGTTCCAAAACCCCAGTTTCCATCCAGACTGTCACTTGACTCCTGTCCACTGTGGCCTGTCCGCATCCTCCCATTCTAAGCTTGGCTGTTAAGACTTTACCCGCAGGCTGTGGAAGCACGGTGCGCTGGTCCTCTCCCCCCCTGGCTGTTTCACCCACACAGGTGCTTGTGCCTTTGGGTGCCTGGCCAGCGGTGGGGCCAGAAGATCCTGGCCTTTAGGTCAGTGTTCATCTTGATCATCTTCCTTATCCTCGCCCCAGGGCATTCTGGATCAATTTTCTTATCTTAATCATTACCTTCTAGCTTTTTGAAAAGTGAAAGGTTGCTCAGTCGTGTCTGACTCTTTGCGACTCCTTGGACTGTAGCCCACCAGGCTCCTTTGTCCATGGGATTCTCCAGTCAAGAATACTGGAGTGGGTTGCCATTTCCTTCTCCAGGGGATCTTTCCGACCCAGGCGTTGAACCCATTGGGATTGAATACAGGTGTCTCCTGTATCATAGACATTCTTTACCATCTGAGCCACCAGGGACGCCCTTCTAGCTTTTTAAATGCCTGTAAAACTGGGATAAGTAGAGTCGACTTGTTTGGGGCCCTTCGGTGTTGGAGACCAACATGGGGTCCCTTCGGTCCACCAGACTGGGACAGTGCCATGGGCATCCCTCGGCTGCAGTTCCATCAGCATCCCTCTTATTGACCCCGCTCGGTACTTGAAGACTTATTCTGCCGGGTTGGGTCCCTTGATGCTCTCGCTTTTGTCTTTCTCCATTTTCATAATTCCTTTCATGTTTTCTGTAAGATCCATATGAGGAAGTTGAGATAGCATATTGGATAAGGCATCTCAAGCTATTTGATTTTGTATTCAGGTGAATACCCCAGGTATCCTCAAGCCACAGTCCCACACGGCTTGCATCTCAGCTGCTTCATCTGGGATGTTCCATTTGCCATTAATAGGGGGAGCTGGGAAATCCGTCTTCTCAGGATAAACACACTACCATGGCTTTTATCCAGTTCACCACCCTGGCAGTTTCCTTGGGAATAACCTCCTGGGTCACGCACAGCCTTGTGTGATGGTTCAGTAAAGAGCAGCGGGTCCTGCCTCAACCCACACATGCTCTTCTAGCCTGCAGCCTTGAAAACCACACACACAGCCCTTACATCAGCTGCACGCACAGCCTGTGTCAGTAAAGGCTCCTCAGGAAGCCGGTGACATCAGCCCTCAGAATGAGCCAGTTCCTGCTCACTGTACCCCGTGCCTCCGGTTGTTTCTTGGTTTCCCCTTCCCCTACGTTAACTGTTTTCTCAGTTGACCCAGAGGTATTAGAGGTACTTTCCTTTGCTCCTGCATAATTTTCTTGGCAGCTTTGAGGAAAATGGCTGAAGCTCAGATTGACCCAAATCTGAGCTTGAATCAACGTCAAGGGCTCCACCCAGCACTTAATTTTCATTTTGGCTGTTATATATGAAATAAGCAGGAAATTGTTCATTTAGTATGCTTCTTACTTTGCATTTCCTTATGTATCTGTTGAGCCAGTTCCTTAGGAGTTGGCTCTACTCCCATTTCTAAATTGCATTGATAACTTTGACCTTTAGTAACTGATCACTAAAGATTTTTGACTGTGTGGATCATAATAAACTGTGGAAAATTCTGAAAGAGTTGGGAATACCAGGCCACCTGACTTGCCTCTTGAGAAACTTATATGCAGGTCAGGAAGCAACAGTTAGAACTGGACATGGAACAACAGACTGGTTCTAAATAGGAAAAAGGAGTACGACAAGGCTGTATGTTGTCACCCTGCTTATTTAACTTCTATGCAGAGTACATCATGAGAAACACGGCTGGACGATGCACAAGCTGGAATCAAGATTGCCAGGAGAAATATCAATAACCTCAGATAGGCAGATGACACCACCCTTATGGCAGAAAGTGAAGAGAAACTAAAAAGCCTCTTGGTGAAAGTGGAGAGTGAAAAAGTTGGCTTAAAGCTCAGCATTCAGAAAACGAAGATCGTGGCATCTGGTCCCGTCACTTCATGGGAAATAGATGGGGAAACAGTGGAAACAGTGTCAGACTTTGTTTTGGGGGGTTCTAAAATCACTGCAGATGGTGATTGCAGCCATGAAATTAAAAGACGCTTACTTCCTGGAAGAAATGTTATGACCAACCTAGACAGCATATTGAAAAGCAGAGACATTACTTTGCCAACAAAGGTCCATCTAGTCAAGGCTATGGTTTTTCCAGCGGTCATGTATGGATGCGAGAGTTGGACTGTGAAGAAAGCTGAGCACCGAAGAGTTGATGCTTTTGAACTGTGGTGTTGGGGAAGACTCTTGAGAGTCCCTTGGACTGCAAGGAGATCAGCCCTGGGTGTTCTTTGGAAGGAATGATGCTAAAGCTGAAACTCCAGTACTTTGGCCACCTCCTGCGAAGAGTTGACTTGACTCATTGGAAAAGACTCTGATGCTGGGAGGGATTGGGGGCAGGAGGAGAAGGGGATGACAGAGGATGAGATGGCTGGATGGCATCACCGACTTCATGGACTTGAGTTTGAGTGAACTCTGGGAGTTGGTGATGGACAGGGAGGCCTGGCGTGCTGCAGTTCATGGGGTCGCAAAGAGTCGGACACAACTGAGCGACTGAACTGAACTGATCACAGCACGGCTGCAGTTTCCTACCACGGTGACTAGGTAGCCATCCGGGAGTCAAAGTTTCCTCATTCTTTGCTCTTTAATCTCTTTGTCTTCAAAAAGCAAATGTCTGTGAGCCATTCGTGACATCAGCTAAATAGAGAGTTCTTGGTTGCAGTGTGTTTGTGAGTGAGAGACAGAGAGAGAGAAAGACAGGGAGAAAGTGTTAGTTAATTCCTAGACCCAATCTCTGTGTGCGTGTGTGTATATAGGCATTCCCACACCAAGAAGTAGTGCTTAGATATTATCAGGGTGTCCAGGAATTGCACACAGTTCTGATGCTGTCTACTCAGAGATAGAATCAGATTGCACAGGTGAGAGGCTCAGTCCTACGACACCGCCCTCCACTTGAGAGGCTGGTCTCGAGCCCAGGTTGTTCCCTGTGCTTCTGATTAACCTGCTGCAAATCCCAGGTTCCCTCTATCTCTCCTTGGGCTTTGTGGGTTTTTTTGTTTGTTTTCCACCATGCCATGTGGCATGTGGGATCTTAGTCCCTGACCCAGGGATCAAACTCAGGCCCCCTGCAGTGGAATCACAGATTCCTAACCACTGGACCACCAGGGAATTCGTGCTTTGGATTGGATTAATTTGCTGGAGTGACTCAAGGAACTCCAGAAAATTGATTTACTCACTAGATGACGGATTATTATAAAAGGATATGAATCAACAGCCTGAATAAAGGAGCCTCCGTCCTTGTAAGGCTTGGTGCCTAACACAGTGGCATGTCTAAGTGTTCTGGTTCTCCAACACGGAAACACTCTGAAAAGGGGCCAGAAAACTGTCCCCTGAGGTTCTTACGGAGGCTTCCTTACATAGTCATGACGGCTAAGCCATCGGCATTGGCAGTTGGTTCAGCCTCCAGCCCTCTCCCCTCCAACCCACTTACCTTATGGTTGGTTCTCCTGGCAGCAGAGATGCCAGGAGATGATGTTCTCATTATCAAAAGACGCCCTCATCATTGTCAACTCTAAGGAGATTCCTCCGGTTTTGGGAGCTGTGAGCCAGGGACTCTGGATGATGACCAAATATACAAGAGCAATGTATTTTTGTAATATGGATGCCCAAATACATACTTCTTACAAATCACAGTGTCACTAAAAGAAGTAAAGGTTGGAACACGAGTTGTACAGAGTCTGGGAGGAAAGTTGCGGGTCGGCTGTCTCTTCTCTGAGCTGATTGTGTGTGTGTGGCCCCCCTTGTGTAGATGGAGTCGTGTATGCCTGGGGCCACAATGGCTACAGCCAGCTTGGGAACGGGACAACCAACCAAGGCCTGGCACCCATCCAGGTCTGCACCAACCTCTTGATCAAGCAAGTGGTTGAAGTAGCGTGTGGCTCGCATCATTCCATGGCCCTGGCAGCTGATGGAGAGGTACGTGCCCTGCTCTTATGCTTTGTTTTTACTTTTTCTTATTTTTAATTTTTGGGGGGCCCATTCATCAAGGTATGGGAGATCTTAGTTCCCTGACTAGGGATTATGCTCCCTGTAATGGAGGTGCGAAGTCTCAACCACTGGACTGCCAGGGAAGCCTCTCATTTACTTCCCTGTAGCTCGAACAGTAAAGAATCTGCCTGCAATGCAGGAGACCTGGGTTTGATTCCTGGATTGGGAAGATTCTCTGGAGAAGGAAATGGCAACCCGTTCTAGTATCCTTGCCTGGAGAATCCATAGACAGAGGAGCTTGGTGAGCTACAGTCCACGGGGTTGCAGAAAGTTGGACATGACTGAGCAACTAACACACACAAAAGACATATAAAAGTTACCATCTTAACCATTTTTAAGTGTTTGGTTCAGTGACATTAAGTACATTCATGTTTTGCAACCATCACCACCATCCATCCACAGCACTCTTTTCATCTTGCAGAACTGACCTCTGTGCCCATTAAACACGAACCCTCTCCTTTCTTTCAGTTCCACCCCTGGCAACCCCCATTCTGTTTTCTAAGAATTTGACCCCTCTAGGTACCTCATATGAGTGGAATCACACAGTACTTGTCCACTGTGACCACCTTATTTCACTTAATGTCCTCAAGGTTCATCCACGTGGCAGCATGTGGTGGATTTCCATCCTTTTTTCAGGCTGACAGTGTTTCATTGTTTATCTGTTCTGTTTATCCATTTGTCTGTTGATGAACATTTGGATCATTTCTACCTTTGGCCATGTGAAAGTGCCTTGCCTTTTTTTTTTTTCTTTAAGACCATATTTGTACTTGAACTGAATAGCATGTGAACGTAGCTGCCCTGGGTACATAGCTAAAACCACCGTGAGAACAAGCTCCTTCTCTAACACAGCCTACAGTGTGTAATCTGGAGCACTGTTTTGAAGACAGTAGACTGAACTCAAGGCAGTTGAGTCTCGGTTTTAGCTCAGATTACAAATCAGATGTGTATGACAGTGTCCTGTACTGTCGTTTTTTTAATGACCTCTACCCGCCCCCCGCCCTCCCCAGGTCTATTTTGTTTTTCAGTAAATGTAGTGATGTTATAGCATCACTACCAGCATTCCAGTAGGTTCTGTACAGCTAGATTTCCTGCCCCACCCCACCCCCAACCAAGTTCCATGCATATCTTAACTGTTACTCATCCCGAGGGTTCTGTCGCCTGGTGCTTTGTGTCATTTCATCCGTCTCCATCTCTATCACCTTAGGTCGGGCTTTGCCATCTCCTGGACTGTTGCCATGGTCTCTTCTGTTTCATAGCTTTTTTTCCTTTTTTTAAATATTTATTTATTTATTTGGCTGTGCCGGATCTTAGTTGCAGCGTGCAAGAACTTTAGCTGTGGGATGTGGGATCTAGTTCCCTGACCAGGGGTCAAAGTCAGGCCCCCTGCACTGGGAGTGCAGAGTCTTAGCCACTGGCCCACCAGCGCAGTCCTCATCCCATAGCTTTTATGTTGGTCTAAATTGTGCAGTATAACTTCTCTGTCCACTGTGTCTTCTGAAATAAAATTCAGATTATGTTGTTCCCTGTTTAGACCTTCAGAGATGTTAGAGTGATTCCACTAAGTGGGGCAGGTTATAGCTGAGGAAACCAGAGCAGCTCGGTGAGATAAAGGTTTCGTGGCTGGAATGTGCTGGAGCCGGGCCTTGCGCACAGCCCTGGTGCATGGAATCTACCGTTCCCAATCTGTTTCTTGGTCAGTGGAACCCCAGTCCCCATTTTTTTTAAAAAAAAAAACAAAAGGCAGCTGGATCGGCGTAGCCATGGCGGCTCGTGTCCTTTGCGCCTGTGTCCGCCGACTTCCCACGGCCTTCGCGCCGCTGCCCAGGCTCCCCACGCTAGCTGCGGCCCGGCCGCTCAGCACTACCCTTTTCGCCGCGGAGACCCGGACGAGGCCTGGGGCTCCGCTGCCGGCCTTGGTGCTCGCGCAGGTTCCAGGCAGAGTTACACCGCTGTGCCGCCAGTATAGCGACGCACCGCCTTTGACATTGGAGGGAATCAAGGACCGTGTTCTTTACGTCTTGAAACTCTATGACAAGATTGACCCAGAAAAGCTTTCAGTAAATTCCCATTTTATGAAAGACCTGGGCTTAGACAGTTTGGACCAAGTGGAGATTATCATGGCCATGGAGGACGAATTTGGGTTTGAGATTCCTGATATAGATGCGGAGAAGTTAATGTGCCCACAAGAAATTGTAGATTACATTGCAGATAAGAAGGATGTATATGAATAAGATATCAGACCCTTTTTCCTCACTGAGAGAAGGCTCAGAAGATGCTGGCGAGTGTCTGGGAGTGAGAACATATTTCTGCATCACTGCTGACTTGGAGAGTAATTCTGTCTAGACTTGTATTTAAATTGTCTTAAGTGTTTTTGCCCTTTGAAAATAAATCTGTAAAACCAAAAAAAAAAAAACAAAAAAACCCAAAAGGCAGCTGCATTGGAAGAGAACTTGGGCTATTTGAAAAGAAGTGCAAAAGAACGACGGTTGAAGTTAGAACTTGCTAATTGCGCAGCCTCCATTCCTGGTTTATTGCAACCTTAAGCATATGCTACTCTGGGAAACTGGTAAAGATAAATATTTACACTAGCTGGTCCTGTGAATCCACTTAACAGGAAGTAATCACTTTCAGGGTTCTTTCTTTCTTTGCCTGTGAAATGAACCTGTGCCACACGTACTTTTTAAGACATCAGTGTGAGTTTCAAGACGGTCCGTGGGCAGCCTCAGACATGTGATCTTAGGTAGAGAATGCTGACAGAGGAGAGAGAACAGAGACTCATGGAAGCCAGAACTAAGGCTGTGTGAGGACCGCTTGCCACAGGCAAGTGAGGGGGCTGAGAGGGGTCCTCACAGATCTTCCTAGTGATGGAGGAAGTTATCTCCTCTGCAGCCAGCGTCTGCCCTTGGCTGATTCTTTTCTCTGGCCACACTCTGTTTGACAGGCTCAGTTAATAATTCACTTGAAGGGATTTTTCATTTTGTTTTTCATCTTTAGCTTAGAGATCCATCTGTGTCTCTCTCCATTAGGAATATGGTTTTCAGACTGTGGCTGATCACAGGCCAAAAGTAAACAGGATGCATTTGAGGGGAGCTGCTTGGAGATGACAGCCATGAGGACTCAGAAAACATTATCCAGAGCAACTCAACCTTCTAAAGCAGCAGTGCTACAGTTAGAAATAATTAAGAAAAAGAGCTTCTTAGCAACCCCATGTCATTCCTGTAGGGACAGACATCTCCTTAATACTTGTGAGTGTGACTGTGTTAGGAAGTGGAACTGTGATTAATAATTTTAGTGATGGTGGGCTTGTGTCATCAGGGAGGGTATATAGTATCGCGCACTGATGATTAATGAGATAGAGGAAAGTAAGTATTGTTTTGAAGGATTTTCATGGGGGAAAAAAAAAGACTACACCCAAAGAGTTAGGCTGATTTTTTTTCATATCACTGATACTTACGTGGCGCATAACCTCGTTTCCTTTAGATGCCAGATTTAAAAACCATAAAGAGCTACTGAAATTACAGTGGCGGTGTAACAGTGTGGAGAGCACTGCTAGACTGCTTGGGTTCGTATTAGTAATAAATCGTATTTACTAGCTGTGGCATCTCAAGCAAGTCACTTAACCTCTCTGTGTTCCCATCTACACGTATCCAGTGGGGATGATACTAGTATTAATACCGACCCCAGGGTCATCTTTCATCTTTTACTGTGAGGGTTAGATGGGTTCCTGTGTGTGAAGCACTTAGGACCATTAGCACACTGTAAGGACTCATTCAGTGGGTTTATTTTTGTTTTATGATGATTATTATGTAATATGATTATTGTGTGTTAGAATTTTCACCCTTACTCTTCTTTCTTTCTCTTTTCTCCTTCTGTTGCGTAGGTATTTGCTTGGGGCTATAACAACTGTGGCCAGGTGGGGTCAGGGTCCACCGCAAATCAACCAACTCCTCGGAAAGTGACAAACTGTTTACATATTAAGAGGGTGGTCGGCATCGCCTGTGGTCAGACCTCGTCCATGGCTGTTCTGGACAATGGTGAGGTGAGCGGTCTTCACAGCCCCCTTTCTCCTGTCCGTTTCTCTGTGAGGTACGGGCTTAAATCATGGAAGGAAGAGTGCTCTGATTTGATAGCTCCATAGATAGTTAGCTGATAGAGGTGTAACCACAGGCTGTTCGCTCCTCATTATGAATTTTTAAGTTCCAAGGTTATCTGCAAGTTGAAGTTTGAATGTGTTTTTGCCAGATTCACATAGCCTGATGCTTTCAGGCATTTGTTTGTGATTTAATGTAGTAGGTGAAAGAATTTGATGTTGCCTCTTTCTTCTAATGAAAGAGGACTCTTTTTTTTTTTTTTAAGTGAAAGCTGGTTTATTTAGAGAGATACACATTCCGTAGACAGAATACAGCCTGTCTCAGAAGATGAGACCAAGAGTGCGGCCACCTCAGAAGGTGAGAGGCGCTGTGTGCTCTTTAAAGTTAGCTGACGGTGTTTATAAGCACTGATGCTAATGGGCATGAAGGTTCTGTGCCTGCCTTTGTCTGCAATGCTTGCCCCCAGGAAGAAGCAACTTGCAAATGGAGAATTTTTCATCCTGATGGTTATTAGCTACTCTTAAAAAACCCACCTTTCCTCGACCACGGTCACCTTTGAGCTGATGGTGGTTTCTATAAAATTGTTCTGGTTGCAGCTTCTGCTTAAATGGACCTGTTACCACTTGTATGTGCCCCAGTGCACAAACTTTACTCCAGGACACTTCTCTGAACGCGAATGTACAGCATCCTGCATCGGGATGTGAGGGTGCTGTAGAGTTTACTGAGTACTCAGCTCTGTTAGCTGACTCTCTGAATCAAGCCTGATACTATGCTGGATGACTTCTGAATTCCTTGGGATAGTCATCCAACATCCTCCATCCCAGTATTTTCCACTTCTTTATTTATTTCTCTTTTTAAACGCTTTTTATTTTTAAAAGTAAATTTAATTTAAAAATTATTATGTGATTACTTCAACAAAGGAAAACAAATAAGACACGTGAAATAAAAAGTGAATACCTTTCCCTCAGTTTTTTAATGGTTTGATTTATGTCCTTTTGGACCTTTCTCTATAAATAGTTACATACAGGTGAGTATAATTACCTACCGCTTTTCTCTGCCAGTTTGCACCTTTTTTTGCTTAACAGCATAGATATTTACCAGAATCCATTGGCAGACCATTTATAGTTGCTCCCATTATAACAGTTGCTTAATTTTCTTGGTATGGATGTTCGTTTTCCATGACCCATATCCAGAACTCTTCTGATGGGCATTTCAGCTTTTTTTTTTTTTCATATTTGGTTATTAAAAACACTGTTGTGCTGATTTTCTGTTACTGTTTGTGTATATATCTTTGTACACACATACAAGTATTTCTATAGAATAATTTTCCAGAAATAGGGTTTCTGGGTCAGGGAATATACCGTTACATTTTTGGATAGCTCTTGCCAAATTTCTCCCCAGAAGGTTCAAACCTGTTAGACTTCCGACACTGAATGTGTGCTTCTGGCCATCCCTTGCTAGCACCCTGAGGCCTTGTCCCCTTTCCCCCTTTCACCCGGACGTGGAAGGCCCTCACCCGCGCCTGCTTGCCCTGCTTTGCCCTGGGGTGTGTTGCCACCACACCGCGTGTTTCTGATCTGAGCCAGGCCTTCAGTCTGTTCCTGGCCAGGACTTCACCCTGTCCCACGCTGGCTGTTCTCAGCCTTCAACACTCGCTGTCAGACCTGTGCCCAGCTCTGCTGCTTTGAGTGGTGACCCCTCTTGCTGCAGGTGTCTGAGGGGTCCCCACATTCTCCTGTGTCTCCTCCTTACACCTCTTTCCTCTGTCCCCTCTCCTGTGGTCCTGCCGTCACTGCCTTCGCTGGACCCCCATCAGAGCTCACCTATCTGCCAATGGGAGATGAGTTTATGTATTTGAGGTCTTCCTGCCTCTGGTCTTGCTCACCGCAGTCAACCCTTCATGTTGCTGCCTGCAAGATTGCTCCAGAATACAACTTTAATTATGTTAAACTCTGCTTTGGAGTATTTCAGTGGCAGATCCATGGATGCATTTCACGTTCCTTGATCTATGTTTGGGCACTTCATCCCTTGGCCCATACTTTTCCTTCTGGTCTTTTCCCTACCGCCACCCAAGGTGGGTCCAGCCAGCCCACCTGCTTGTCTCCTGAACCTGCCTCTCCCTGGGATACCTTCATCCCCATCTACCCTTCAGCCAGATCTGAGCATCTACCTTGCTCAGATTTCTGCTATCTGAAAAAAATCTTAACTTTCTTCCTATGGCTAAGTCCTTTCTCCTCTCTGTCTGCAATGCCTTGACTATATATGTACCCCAGCACTTGCTGTCTGGCTGCAGAAAAATTGCGTATGTCCATCCCCCTGTTCAACTGTGTCCAAAGATTTAATTCCTACTACTTTTCAAAAAATCCTGAAATACAGTAGGTGATTAATAGTTGTTAGTGAGCCTCAGGTTCCTCTTGTAGCAAGCAAGAATTACTGACTCGCCCAAGCCTATCCAGCTAGTAAGATCTGGAGCTGTCATCCCCACACCTGAAACATCTTCTGTTTGGAGATCAGTTGTAGGACCTCATTCAGTAGAATATGAGTGTTGGAAGTGAAAGAAATCTCTCATTTGTTTAGATGGGTTTTATTTTTATCTCTTTCCTCGCACCAGCAGTTTTAAAACCCTCTTCTCCCCCTTCCTCTAAGGTGTATGGCTGGGGCTACAATGGCAATGGTCAGCTCGGCTTGGGAAACAATGGCAATCAGCTGACCCCCGTGAGAGTGGCCGCTTTGCACAGTGTGTGTGTCAACCAGGTACGTGTGGTGGGCTCCCAGCTGCTGCTCCCTGTCTGTCTTCCCTGCTCCGACTTGGACTATCTGTGAGAATTTAGATCCCGGACCAGGGATTGACCTTGTTCCTCCTGCAGTAGAAGCACGGAGTCCTAATCATTGGACCGATAGGGAGGTCCCAGAAATTCACTCTTTTAATCAGACTTTTTGAACAGTGCCCTGTGGCTTCATCTGCCACATTTAATATTCTGTCCTCCCTAAATTCCCATGATGAGAAGCAAGGCCATGGTGCTGGCGCATCGGTCTTGATAATTTGAAAAGCTACTGGGAAAAATCCAGTAGTCTCAGGTACAGGCTTTTCTAATGCTTTTTTAATGTTCCGGAGAATGTCAGCCCACACCTGATGATGAACTGGCATTCTGCAGGAGCTGGCTGTAATCTTTAAGTAGATGTTTCCCCTGCCCTTCTGTTCTCCTGTTGATGGTAACCATGTAAATTTACTTGCAGATTGTCTGCGGCTATGCACATACTCTAGCACTAACCGATGAGGGCTTGCTGTATGCCTGGGGAGCTAACACGTATGGGCAGCTGGGAACTGGCAATAAAAATAACCTGCTAAGCCCAGCACACATCATGGTGGAGAAAGAAAGGTAACTTGGCGGTACCATGTCTTGGGACTGTGTGTGCGTGGGGACTTGGGCCTGTGTGCTCTGGAGCGCTGGTGTTTGGCTTTGTAACTCTTCCCGTCATTAACATTCTCATTGTGAACAAAAGAGTGCTGTGCCAGTCAGAGTGAACGTGAAGTTGACATGATTCTCTTGCAGCTTTCTCAGATGGCCACCCGAAATAACCACCGATAGGCATTCATGCATTTTGCTGTATTGCCTGCAGACTTCCTAGTAGGGTCTGTCACCATGTTGAAATTTAAAGCATATTATTTTCCCTTTGAGCCAACTAAACTTTTAAATAAATAAAATCTGCCCTTGAAAGGCCATTATCTGTTTAAATATTGATTTGATTTAATGTGTGTTACTGAAATAGATGCTTAAATGTTTTTTGAGCCATATTGTGAGGTCTTGCCCATTAAAGCTTTAGGATATTGACTTCTAATTCTGGGAGGCCACCTAAGAAGCATACAGAAAAATGTAGTAAGTTTGGCTTGATGTCCCTTTGGATTGGGATATTCAGAGCCCATGACCCCTGGACCACTGCTTAATCAGCCTAATGAGCGTTCTGAGCACCGATTGGGGGTAAGAGAGAAAGTTGTATTTGTAAGGAAATGGTTTATTGACTACAGGATTTTTTGCTACTGTTGAAGCCCCCAGAACTGCCAGGACATTTTTTTCAGTGTCTACTTTCCTCATTTATTTTGGTTGCTAGTCCGTTTTCCCAGGTTTTCCTCAACATTATGCATTACCTGTCCTAACTCAGAATGAGCTCCGGGTGAGAAAGGGGCACCAGGATGAGCGTAACCCAGAGCTGATGCCCCAGTCTTTTGGTTTTGTCCGTATGACCTGACAGCTAACTTTCCTGGATCCTGGGCTCTTTGAGGTGTTCCGAGCACAAAACTTTTTATTTACCGTGTGTGGTGCGCTTGGGCTTCTGCGAAGAAAACGTAACGTGCGTTTTTCTTAAAACTTTCCAGGGTGATAGAGATTGCGGCCTGCCACTCGGCGCACACGTCGGCCGCCAAGACGCAGGGCGGCCACGTGTACATGTGGGGCCAGTGCCGCGGCCAGTCGGTAACCCTGCCGCACCTCACGCACTTCTCCTCCACCGACGACGTGTTCGCCTGCTTCGCCACGCCCGCCGTCACGTGGCGCCTCCTGTCTGCGGGTGAGAGCTCCCGGCTGCCCGCCCGGACGAAGGGCACAGTCAGCCGAGCGCCGTGCCTGCGCGTCTGCTGGCTGTGGGCTCCGTCCGCTTCAGAATGCTTTACCCTCCTTTAGCTTTAATACCCTTCCCCAAATTAGATTTGCATGATACTGTTTATTAAAATGCAATGGAATATTATATGAATTTATTATTTCCTCCCCTTGGGTGTTTTCGGTTTGAGGTGAAATTCACATACAAAAATTAACCATTTTTAAAGTATACCATTCAGAGGCATTTACTGCCTTCACCGTGTTGGGCAGCCAGCATTTACATCAAGCTCTACAGCATTTCATCACTGTAGAAGAAGACCCTATACCCATTACGCAGTCACTCCCCAGTCTTTCTTTCCCCCAACCACTGGCAGCTACCAATTTGTTTGTTTTGTTTTGTTCCTATGGATTTGCCGGTTCTGGATGTTTCCCTTAAGTGGAATCTTACCAGGTACAACCTTTTGTGTCTGACTTCTTTTACTCAGTGCTTTTGAGACCCATCGAGGTAGTAACATAATACGTGTCAGTACTTCTTTTTATGACTGAGTCCTGTTGTATTATATATATAGACTACAGTTTGTTTGTCATCTATCTGTTGATGGACATTGGATGGTTTCCACTTCTTGGCTATTGTGAATACTGTTGTTTTGAACATTCATATACAGATATTTGAGTGTGTACAGATATTCTTAAGTCCTTTTGTTATACTAAATTTATTATATAATTTAATGTGAACTTAAAAAAATGAAGAGCTTGTTAACTTTGTGGAGTTAATTCCACTTTTTTTTCTCCTTTTTTCCTTTCAACCAGTCTCAAAAGTTTTTTTCTTTCCTTGGAGGAGAGCTAAGGAGAGATATTATGAAGGATAGTGGGGGACTTACGTGGTAGTTAAGACTCTGTGCTCCCTCTGCAGGGGGCCCGGGTTCGATCCCTAGTCAGGGAACTAAGATCCCACCTGCTGCACAGTGTGGCCTGAAAAAAAATAAAAGGATAGTGGAATTGAGTTATCTTTGGTTACGTCATCTGTCCCTTTTCTGAATACTGTCTTCCTTCACGGGCCTGTTGTTGATCGAAAATGTGAAGCTGTCATCAAGCTGAGTAGGCATTAGCAGGATAATCTTAGTCTCTTTTTATTTCTTATTTGTACCTTTTAGCCAGTGTATTTCTTCTAAATTGTTCTTTTGTTTATAGTGCAGAGGGAATAAAGTGAGTCATGATACCCTGTGCTTGAAATTTAATTCAGCTGTGACAGCATGGGGTTTGGACTGCTCAGCAGCTGATACTGAAGGTCTTGTAATACACATCCGGCTCAGGTGTGTCAGGTGGCTGGGGCTGTCCCATCAACAAGTGACCAGTCTTTGTGGTCATGGGGGCAAGATGTTTAGGGAAAGTAAAGCTGCTGCTCAACTTAAAGAAATGGAACCTTTCCAGGTTCTTTAACTGTAATTCAGTGATTGCAGTGCATGTTGTGATTAGAGAAAATTTAGTTCATAGGACGGGACTCCTTGGCCGTAGTCACACATACGTATAGACCTGTACACATCTTCAAAGTCTCATATACCTGTCTAACCTGGACCTGTTTATGAAAGGCTCCCCTCGGGTTCTTGCATCTTAAAATCCTCATCTTGAAAAGACATTCTTTTCAGACCAAATGTCCTACCATTTTCTACTATTAAGTTTGGAAAAAATACAATCACTAAGCATAACTCCCAGGTGACTGCTTTTCCTGTCCACCCTCTAAACGTCAGAAGTGTTTGTTTTCTCGCAGTTTCTGATCTCAGCAGGCCCCAGCATGGGACTTGCCCTGTTCATGTAGGCCACAGGCACCCTCTTGATGGGAAAAAGGTGCAGAGCACCTTCTCAAGAGGGTCTTAGAAGCCCGGGCAGAAAAGTGAACTCAGAGAGCTTCTGCACTCCAAGGGATCAGCCTGAAAAAGAAAGGGAGAGAGAAAAAATGACATGGGGTGACCAAGCTTCAGTGAGTGAGGCCCATAACTTTATTTTCAAAAGGAACTTTTATACCTTGACTTGTACATAGAGGGAAATGAAAGATGCAAAGTCATGCAGAGTCAGCCCAAACATTACATCTGTTTCGTCTTAATCAAGGTCAGGATTTTTGTACATTATCTTCTGGCCTTGGAGGCCTGTGGACATTTTATGACCCTCTTTTGATAAAGGCTGCTTAACCAGAAAACTTATTTTCCCTTGAAGTGTTTTTTCTTTATATTTCTAATCTATGTCAGCCTCAGAAAGTATTAAACAGAGTTACATTCTCATGGAGCAAAGGTACAGTGAGTTACAACAAAGAAAGAACCAAAGAGCTCAAAGGTCTGATGTGGTTAATTCCAAGGCTACTACTGTTTTTCTTACATTCCAGCTATGTTAACTGATGCACTCCCAGGTACACAGTAGATAAGGGATATGGGAACTTGGCAGCAAGCATTGGCTCAACAATGCAATCCTACACCAGCAGTACTCTTAATAGTTTTTAACTCTTTGGAAGGCTCTATATTTTTAGAATGTTTTAGGCTTCCCGTGTCTCTCACAGTTGGGAGGCTGTGGACAATCACATGCGTAGCTGCAAGAGTCTGGATAAACCTGCCAAGCAAGCTAGAATGCCGACAGAGGGGGTTTGAATTGAAATATTCCTCTCATGCCCTAGAGACTTATTAACTAAAGCCCTGAGTTGACTTTTTCCAGACAAAGGTGGTCGGGGATAGCCCCCTGTTAATGTCAGAAGAGTTGGTGAAAGGCACAAAATAGTAAGACAGACAGATTCTGGTTTTGGGGTAGATGCTCGAGCAGGTCCAGGGGGTCCCTTGAGTCCTGATCCGCCTTGTTCGTCAGGTCTCTTCCACATGACCTTGTGCCTTGTGAATGGGTGCCTCTGAAGAACAGTTTCTTCTCTGGAGGTTGGTACTAGTTGCCAGAAACCAAGGTGGTCCAGCCCTTAGGACGAGATGCAGGAGTTGAGGTACTGAGAAGAACTGTGCCTTGGGTATGGAGGGTGGGTAACAATCTAGGCTCTTGGACTCTTTGCCCATCTTAGTTATTTTCTGTCTTTTCATTCACTGGAGATTCAGATATCAGGATCAGGTTTTTGAGAGAATATCCACCTTTTCCCCAAAGCCAAGAGAGCTCGGCATCGTCAGGGTCGGAGGGAAGGCTGTAGATTAGAGTAACAGGGCTTAGGCAAATGGCATTTCCTTAGGAGAGTCTGATAATAGAGCTCATGGAAAGCTCGTTGTTAGGTTTCAGCCTAGCTTTTGGCAGTTGTCCCTCTGTAAGAGTTGCCCTGGTAACAGCAGCTGCTGCGAGTCTTGGGGGAAGTCCTCGTGTTGGAGGACTTGGAAATGGGTCTCCTGCATCAGTAGTGCCTTCATTCAGCAATGCCAGTGAGGGTCTCTGGAATTTTTAAGTTTTCCCGTTAGCCACCTTCTTCCTCTTTTCCTTTGTTCACACATGTAAAGCACAAGAAAGTGTTGCATGAGTTTGTACACCCGCCTTTAGTTTTCTTTATGATAACACAGTTCTACTTATAGGTAAGAATTATATGTCCTTATACCTTTTTATCAGGCAATGTGACCACGGTTTTGTAAAGCTACTCCTCTTAAGTACACATTCCTACTAAGTAAATTTGCTCTGCTTTTAGGTAGCGTGTAAGGATTATTGTTTGTGCTGCATTAATTTTTAAGGTTAAGAAGGATGTTTAGATGCCAGATAGAGAGGGAAAAGGGTCACCCTGGGAAACAACACCACTCTAGTGTGACCACTCAAATGAGGAATGTGTTTCTTAGGACTCCTTGAGTTGAATTTACCAGCTCCTTGAAACTACCTTAAAAGCAGAGCAAAGGTGTCCAAAGTGCTTCAGTGGAGGAAAACTGATCCATTCTCAGCCTTAGATGAATACTGCTCAAACTTTTGAGAGAAGAGTTTACGTAAAATGACAATCTATAACTTTTTCTTTGCAAAAAGACTTTTTTTTTTTTAATGTGGACCATGTTTTTAAAGTCTTGATTGAATTTGTTACAACAGTGTTTCAGTTTTATGTTTTGTTTTTTTTGGATTTTAGCTTCCCGACTAGGGATCAGACCCACAGCCCCTGAGCTAAAAGGTGAAGTCTTAAGTACTGGACTACCAGGGAAGTCCACGGAATACACATTTTTAATGTCTAGCTTAGTTTGGAAGACCAGTTTTTGGCCTTTCCAAATATACATTTTTTTAATTAATTTATTTTTTATTGAAGGATAATTGCTTTACAGAATCCAAATATACATTTTTTTCTTACAGTTTATACACTTGGCGACATTTAGGTATCACCAGCTGCTGAGACTCACCTTCTCATCTCGAGATGAGATCAAAAACTATCTCCTGTGTCTGAAGTACCTTCATTCAGTGCTGACAAGGGCCCCTGGAATTTTTTGTCTCCCTGTTAGCCTGTGAAATTTAATTTCTGTGACATTGATTTTAATACTGGAAAGTTGATTTGTCGAGTAAGGTGTGAACTCATGACAAAAATCTAATGGAATTATCCATCATGCTAGTCACTATCTTTGTGAAGTCTTTCAAACCTTGAGCACCTGTGTTAATGTGCTTGCTTCCTTCAGAGCATGAAGACTTTCTAACAGTTGCAGAGTCACTGAAGAGAGAATTTGACAGTCCAGAAACTGCCGATCTGAAGTTTCGAATTGATGGGAAATACATCCATGTCCATAAAGCTGTTTTGAAAATCAGGTATTTTCTCATGAGTTTAGAGTCATCAGTAACCTTACTCTTTTGCAATCTCCATTTCCTTGTTATTCCACACAATGGAGACTAATAGGAACTAATCCTGGGAGTAGGGTGAAACAGCGCACTTGATAATTTTGCATGTAGTATCAGTCCACTCATTACTGAAAAGTTTTGTGTGTATGTTTCTGTGTGTGTATGCGTGCGCGTGTACTCCTGTGCCTTTTAGAAAAAGCATAATGTGGGAGTATTTTTCTGTACTGTTTGTTAAATGAAGTAGCTCATACATAATTATTTCCATCAAAAAAATTGTATATATGTTTAAGAAAATACAAAGGCCCATCAGTGAAAAGTGTATATGTCTTCTTTTAATTAAAACTTCCAGAGAAGGCAATGGTACTCCACTCCGGTACTCTTGCCTGGAAAATCCCATGGACAGAGGAGCCTGGTGGGCTGCAGTCCATGGGGTTGCTAAGAGTCGGACAAGACTGAGCGACTTCACTTTCACTTTTCACTTTCATGCATTGGAGAAGGAAATGGCAGCCCACTCCAGTGTTCTTGCCTGGAGAATCCCAGGGACGGGGGAGCCTGGTGGGCTGCCGTCTATGGGGTCGTGCAGAGTCAGACACGAGTGAACTGACGCAGCAGCAGCAGCAGCAGTTAAAACTTCATTTTCCATAAGCAGAAAACTTAGGAATACTGGACTTTCTGGTCCTGAGAGACAGCTAATTCCCAGTTGAAGAAATATTCTCTAAATATGGTGCATGGCAGGAGTTCTTTGTATAAATGTGAGGAAACTTTGTATTTATTAATAACTGGATGATTGCTTACTGAGGCTGCCATTCAAGAGAGAGGCACATAAAATCTGACCATTGAGAGTTGAACTGGCCATTTATGAGTCTTTTTTCAAAATTTAGTTTAACATCCATTTACAAAATAACATGTTTTTAGGGAACTAAAATGCTATGTCATTCATTACTTTAAGGGAGTAAGTGTCTACACCAAAGTAGTAATAGAAAAGGGGAAGGGGAATTGTTTCTGTCTGAAGACCTGTGGTCAGCCCATCGGTCCCTTTCCTGCATAGTGTTCTGACCGAGTTTATCTATTAACCCTTGCCTAGACAACTGTAACTTTTTCCCTCCCAGATGAGGTAATTTCCTTTCTAATTGGAGCCATTCTTTCAGTATTCCGAATGGATATTGAAAATATATTTGTGTTTTTCTACTGTAACTCATTTTAAAAAGGATTTGTAAAGATGATTTTTAAAAAATTATGAAGTATGTTATACTTTAAGAAAATCAAATATTCAGAAATCAGTTCCTCATTTAGGTGTATCTGCACATGTAAATACAATACAAAAAGACCTATTTAGTTTTTCTTCAAATATGTGACTATCCTAGTGGGTGTGCTTTACAAATAAATTGGTAACAGGCTTGGGAGGAGAAGAAGGGGAGCGGATGAATGAAAAGGAACAAAGTTGGGATGGTGGCTGTTTTGAGGATGAGTGAGAAAAGAAGGAAAGTTGTCATGTATGGGAATGGAATAAAAGTCCTTTGAACATAATCCAGTTAACTCTTAAAACCATTTTAAGAATGTGCTGATTACAAAACTGCTGATTGCAAGAATGTGCTGGTAACATACAAACATTGAATCATTTGAGTGATATTAATACGTATCAAAAGTTTGAACAGTCACTTTTGAAGTTTTTTTCAATTTCATTGTTTGAAATGCCCTTCTGTATAACATCTTTTAAACAAAACAGGTAAGCAAAAACCTCAGTCTGAATGAGGTCTGTCAGATGCAAACAGTGGTGCTTGTTGAAGCGCTGGTTACTTTGAGGCTATGTGTAATTCTTACTGTTTTAATAGGCAATACCGTAAAGAATGAAAGTGAGTGTATGTAAAAGGTGAATATAAAAACCCTTGCATGTGGAATATATTTTGATTCTTGTACGTGGAATGAATGTACTATTCAAATAGGGTAAATGTCCCTGTAATACTTGATTATCCTTGCTCTCGCCGCCTTAAGCAGGTGAGTTTTGCTGTTCTGTTTCAGGTGTGAGCACTTTCGATCCATGTTCCAGTCTTACTGGAATGAGGACATGAAGGAGGTGATAGAGATAGACCAGTTCTCCTATGCTGTGTACCGTGCCTTTCTCCAGTACCTCTACACAGACGCAGTGGACCTGCCCCCTGAGGACGCCATAGGTACCAGCCATGCTGGGACTGGCAAGACACAGGGTCAAAAACATGTCTCCTCACACTCTTACTGGGCTCACCTTGTGGCTCAGCTGGTAAAGAATCGGCCTGCAATGCAGGAGACCTGGGTTCGATCCCTGGGTTGGGAAGATCCTCTGGAGAAGGGAAAGGCTACCCACTTGGGTATTCTGGCCTGGAGAATTCCATCGACTGTATAGTCCTTGGGGTCGCAAAGAGTCGGACACAACTGAGCAACTTTCCCATACTCTTATAGTTCAGTTCAGTTAGTTGCTCAGTCATGTCTGACTCTTTGCGATCACACGGACTGGAGCACGCCAGGCCTCCCTGTCCATCACCAACTCCCGGAGTTTACTCAAACTCATGTTCATTGAGTTGGTGATGCCATCCAGCCATCTCATCCTCTGTCATCCCCTACTCCTCCCGCTGTCAATCTTTCCCAGCATCAGGGCCTTTTCAAATGAGTCAGTTCTTCGTGTCAGGTGGCCAACGTATTGGAGCTTCATATTCAGCTTCAGTCCTTCAGTGAATATTTAGGACTGATCTCCTTCAGGATGGACATGTTGGATCTCCTTGCAGTGCAAGGGACTCTCAAGACTCTCCTCCAACACCACAGTTCAAAAACATCAGTTCTTTAGTGCTCAGCTTTCTTTTATAGTCCAGCTCTCACATCCATACATGACTCCTGGAAAAACCATAGCTTTGACTAGACGGACCTTTGTTGGGAAAGTAATACCTCTGGTTTTTAATACGTTGTCTAGGTTGATCATAACCTTTCTCCCAGGGAGCAAATGTCTTTTAATTTCATGGCTGCAATCACCATCTGCAGTGATTTTGGAGCCCCCCAAAATAAAGTCTGTCACTGTTTCCATTGTTTTCCCATCTATTTCCCATAAAGTGATGGGACCAGATGCCATGATCGTAGTTTTCTGATAGTATTGAAGGGTAAAAGGTTTCAGATTTATTGATTTTTAATGTGAATTTTAAGAACGATTTAAAGTACATGCCTTTAGAAATAGTATTTAATTTGGGTGAGAGATAAACTTCCAGTTTGGGGTTAGTAGATGCAAACTATTACATACAGGATGGATAAACAACATCCTACTGTATAGCACAGGGAACCGTATTTGGTGTCCTGGGATAAATCATAATGGAAAAGGATGTAAAAGAGAATATGTTGTTCAGTCGCCAAGTTGTATCAGACTGTTTACAACCCCATGGACTGCAGCATGCCAAGCTTCCCTGTCTCATGAATATGCTCTGGGAGATGGTGAAGGACAGGGAAGCCTGGCATGCTGCAGTCCACGAGGTCATGAAGAGTCAGACACAACCGAGCAACTGAACAATGACATGGTCGAGTACATAAGTGTGTAACGGAGTCGCTTTGCTCTGCAGCAGAAATTAACATTGTAAATCAACTATACTTCAATTTTTAAAAAGTTTAGAAAGTATATATAGATATCACAGTTTATTGTGATCTCATTTTACTCTTTTAATCTTGAAGTATAAGTTGCTAATGAATTAAGCACATCGTTTTGGAAACACAGGAGAATTTCGATTTTTTCCTCTTCCTTTGTACTATAGAAGAAATTGTATAAACGGAGTATAGGAGAGGTGTGTTTGGGAGGTGGAAAGGGGACGAACTTAGAGAATTTATTTAGTAAGATTCGGAGTACTGTTCCTTAAGAAGCTTCTGCTGACTTATCTGTATAAGTCTCTTCACCAAAATGAAATATGTATGTTTATAGATGATTGGAAACTATTAGAAGCTCCATTAAGCATCCCATACTTTACTTTCAGGTCTTCTGGACTTGGCGACGTCCTACTGTGAAAACAGGCTGAAGAAACTTTGCCAGCATATCATCAAGCGAGGCATCACCGTGGAGAATGCCTTCTCACTGTTCTCCGCCGCGGTCAGATACGACGCAGAGGTAACGTAAACCAGCACGCAGAAACACACACCGCCCGTAACTCCCCGTGGGCACCTTTCCCCCTTTTTTTCTCATGGGACAAGGAACATGATGAGGGACTTCACTTCTGTTTAGGGAATCATTGAATGAACTGACCCCTAAAAAAAGAAATCTGGCTGGCTTTATTCTCTGTTCACAGTTTCAAAAATGGTCGTTTCTCCTATTTCTACCTAAGATAGGAGACTGGAGTCCCAGCAGCTCCGCTGCAGGTTGGAATATAAAGAGCCACCTCTAGTGGGACTAGCAGACGGCACATGATACTCTCAAGTATTTCTCCAGGCGAGCTTAAAGTACCTTTTCTCAGGACCCGCTGTGCTTTCGCCCCATCTTTGCCCTGTCGTAAGCCGGGGTTGCCCTGTGATTTATACCTGTGTTTGCTCTGAAGTTCTGTCGTCATCTAACTGTCACTCACGGTTATTCATGGATGAAGAGCCTGCTCTGGACTCCTTTTTGTTTGGTGGTTTTTTATACTGGATTGATTCATGGATCTCTAGAGAGTCCTTGAGTGAATGGGCTGTTGGGAGCCTGAAGCTCTTTGACTGTGTGCATTTTCTGGACGTGCAGAGCCAGGGCACCATCAGAATGTAAGCTCCCTCTGAGCAGGAACTGGATCCCGTCCATCTGTGGCCTTGTGCCCAGCACATGGGTGGCCAGTGTTTGTTGAATTGAGTGAAGGTGGTGCCGTGGGAAGGATGCATTAAGCATAGCTGGGGAACTGAAGGCTGAGATGGTTGCTTTTATGTCTTCATGGAGAATAAAAGTCAGAGAGCAATAGCTTTGGCATCTGAGGTGTCTAGCCAAGGTTTGCACCCGAAATGACAGTCAGTCTTTCATCTTATCGTCATGTGACCAGGGAGATCACCTGGTGTCAGGATTTACCAGACTCATGCAAAGATCTGCAGCCACGGCCTTGGAGATGTGTTGGAGGACAGACTGCATCTTTGCCACATTTGAGGATCGAAATGGACCATTATGTCTTGGGTTTTCAAAATGCATCCTATTTTTATTTCAGATTATATTATGATTATAAATATTTGATAAGGTCACATATAGCTGATTTTCTCTGTGGCCTTTTCAACAGATGGAATGATGATCAAAGTAAATAATTTCTAATAGGAAATGGATGTCTAATTTTTTTCCTGCCCTTTCTTTGTCATCAAACAGCAACGCTCTTTCTTCAGATTTTATTTCCTCCCAGTGATATAATTTTAAATTGGTCTATGACTTTTCACTTCATTTGGCGGTTGACTTTGAACCTTCTGTGTCTCCTCCTCAGTGCTAATGAGGTCTGTGTTCTTGAGGTAAGGATCTTGCTGACCAAAACCAGTCAGGACCGCCTGTGCTGTGCTACGTCGCTTCAGTCGTGTCTGATTCTGTGCGACCCCATGGACTGTAGCCCCAGGCTCCTCTGTCCATGGGATTTTCCAGGCGAGAATACTGGAGTGGGTTGCCATGCCCTCCTCCAGGGGATCTTCCCCACCCAAGGATTAAACCCGTGTATCTTTTGTCTAACCTGCATTGGCAGGCAGGTTCTTACCACTAGCGCCACCTGGGAGCCAGGACCACTGGGGCAGCAACTCGACTCTAGTTGCTGGAAAGTTCTTCCTCACCTTCAGCTAAAATCTACCCCAGAAAGTTTACGGAAGATGCCTTATGCCTACCCAGGCCAGGTCATTCCCTTCACTAGTTTTCACTTTTCTGATATCAGGTGCATTAGAAGCTGTCCCTTGCTTGAGACCACAGATGTGCTTCACCAGAGTCGGTCCCAGTGCGGGCGTATAGTTGGCACTCAGAAATACATGCTGAGTCAAATGAACGAATCAATGTATTTGAAGCATGTCACCATAAAGTTGTACTTTAAAAAAAATTGTTAAACAGTAACTCATAATCCTGTAAATTTTATGTATTCAACGTAGAGAAATTAGAAAATAGAAGGCAAAAAGCCTTTTTTTTAGGTTGTATTATTTTTTATTCTGTTGGGAGTTATATAATTGACTAGTATAACTTTATATTTTATTTCCTTAATACTGTAGAATGTAGAAAGTAAATAAAGCTTTAGAATATAAAAATAAAGCCCACTTACTATATCTGTTAGTTGATGGGAAGCTCCTGCTAAGGGAGATTGGAAATGAGCTGCAAAATCTGTTATTTTCAGTGATTCAGCTTAGGGACCCTACATGACTTTTCTTTCATTCTGTGAAAATGCTAGGAGAGTGGAGACTCCCTGCCTCTCATATTTCTTCTTTTTTCTGTAAAAGTTACTGTGGTTCCTCCATGCTTCGTCAAGAGAATTTTGAAGCAAATGTACATATGTTAAAGGAACAAAAATGTATTGACTTAATAGTTGTGAAGATTTTTGAAAGTAAGCTAATTGTTGTGGAACCCGTATAGATGCATTGTCAAACTTTCTGCAAGTTTTTAAAAAGTGAAGAAGGACTTAGAGAAAGAAGACTTAAGTATTCCTATAGTACAAACCTGAATAAGTGTTGATATCAGGGGAGAAAATGTGAATAAAACATTGTCTCATGATAGTCCTGATCATGTTATAGGTATAAACATTTTGAAATGCTTCTATTTATACTGTTTGTTTTCAGGAAATTTTTGTTTTCTGTGTCTGGTTGAACATTAGAAGAAACAGTTGGGGAGGTTTTATTTTGTTTTGTTTAATCAGATTAGAGGACTTTCCAGAAAATTTTCAGAGCAACTATGTCTTAAATTTTTGCTTTTGGTGGGTAGAAATAAATATGAGCCAAGAATCTAATTACAGAATTGATTTTGGGATATGATTTTTTTAAAACTTAGTGCTAATGCCAGATGGTCAGCATTTACTACTTTTCTTAGAGGTTAATTAAACGTTTTTTGTAATCAGTAGACTACAGAATATTTTTTGAGTGTATATTCAGTCACTCAGTCATGTCTGACTCTTTGTGACCTCATGGACTGCAGCTTGCCAGCCTTCCCTGTCCTTCACTCTCTCTCAGAGTTTGCTCAAACTCGTGTCCATCGAGTCGGTGATGCCATCCAACCATCTCATCCTCTGTCGCCCCCTTCTCCTCCTGCCCTCAGTCTTGCCCAACATCAGGGTCTTCTCCAATGAGCTGGCTCTTTGCATCAGGTGCCCAAAGTATTGGAGCTTCAGCCTCGGTCCTTCCACAGTGAATATTCAGAGCTGATTTTCTTTAGGATGGACTGGTTGGATCTCCTTGCAGTCCAAGGGACTCTCAAGAGTCTTCTCCAACACCACAGTTCAAAAGCATCAATTCTTCGGCCCTTAGCCTTTTTCATGGTCCAGCTTGCACATCCATACGTGACTACTGGCAGAACCGTAGCTTTGACTCTACGGACCTTTGTCAGCAAAGTGATGTCTCTGCTTTTTAAAAATCTTTTCCAATATGGTGAGACACTGAAATACTTTCTAAAAGAGAAAAAACCCACTTTGATATGGAATGTTTTTGTACTTGATGTACAGTTGATCCTTGAACAGTGCAGGGGTTAAAGGTGTATAATTTACAGTCAACCCTCCATATCGGTGGTTTGTCCAAATCCCTGGAGTCAGTCAGCCTCGGATCCTGTAGTGCAGTTAGTATGCGCTGTTGAGAAATATCACCCTGGCCGAGTAGTCCTTCTGCAAAATGTCTAAGCACTCGTGTATTTTAGCCTTGGGCTTTTCAGACTGGATAAGAGCTCCAATTGAAAGCTGCAACATCATTTTAAAATGTGGGTTTTAAGACTGTCAATCTTCCATGTTTTGTTACTAAAGAAAATCTCTGGAAAGAAAAACTAAGTTATTTTCAGAGTGTGTACAGTGATTGGAATAATGCGATGTTTAAAGATGGAGAATGAATTTATAAATGTAGAATAGCAGTATTGTGTTTTGATCTTTTTCCTAATTACAACAAATCTGCTACTTGATCTACTTCAGAATCACTTTATAATAATTCCACCACAGAATGTCATAAACATGGACTTTGCTTTCTGAAACACCAAGAATACCATATTATGAGATTCCTTGAATTTACACCCTTGCCCGCTTTGATTTGATATTCCATAGCCTTGAGAAGGCACTTAGAAACTTTTTTTACCTGCTGGCCAAATACTCCTCGTCCTTCTTAGAATTTTTTTTTTTTTTTCCGTCCAGCAGTCCTGTTATAGTTGACTTGTTCGCTGGGTAAGAGTTGCATTTTTTTCCCTAGGTGATTGAAGATCTGATCATTTGCATATTGAGCTGAACAAATCATGTCGGTTCTTACACTATTTAAGAATTCTCAAGGGCATTTTTCTAATGCACATAGCAACATGAGCAGCACACGGGCTCAGGTGCTGATTGAATCTGCTTGACTGTGCAGCTCTCTGGTTCATGGAAGTGAACGTGCAGATTTTAATTCCTCCCTTCAGGTGTGTTCAGCGCTTCTTTTTCTGAAGATCTGCCTTAACCATAGTTTGATTAGTTATTTAGGCAACTCAGATTTAGGTTACTTTCAGTATTCTTTGGAGAAGGCAATGGCACCCCACTCCAGTACCCTTGCCTGGAAAGTCCCATGGATGGAGGAGCCTGGTGGGCTGCAGTCCATGGGGTCACTAAGAGTCGGACACGACTGAGCATCTTCAGTTTTAGTTTTCACTTTCATGCATTGGAGAAGGAAATGGCAGCCCACTCCAGTGTTCTTGCCTGGAGAATCCCAGGGACGGGGGAGCCTGGTGGGCTGCCATCTATGGGGTCACACAGAGTCGGACACGACTGAAATGACTTAGCAGCAGCAGCAGCTGTATTCTTCAGTTAGCGTTTCAGTGTTTGAAACTATTATTAAACATTTGTTGAATGCAGTTGACCCTTGATCAACATGGGTTTGAACTGCATGGGTCCACTTATACATGGATATTTTTCAACAGTAAATACTGCAGTACTGTTAGACCCATGGTTGGCTGAATCTGCAAATATGGAGGGCCAACTATAAATTATACTTGGGTTAACCCCCCTGTTGTTCAAGGATCAGTTGCACTGAGAAATCTTACTAAACTAAATGGAGGGGAAGACAAAGCAATTTGATAAAACTATTTTCCTAGAGTTGTGAACTGACAATTTAGAAGCCCCATTTGTATACCTGGGGTTTCCCTGGTGGCTCAGACGGTAAAGAATGCCTGCAGTGTGGGAGACCCAGGTTTGATCGCTGGGTCTGGAAGATCCCTTGGAGAAGGGATTGGCTACCCACTCCAGTATTCTGGCCTGGAGAATTCCACGGACAGAGGAGCCTGGTGGGATACAGTTCATGGGGTTGCAAAGAGTTAGACATGACTGAGCAAATAACACTTTTCACTTTGTGTGCCTGTATTATATAAAAAAAGTTCTTAAAAGTTTATATCCCAGGTAATCTATACAATTAATAAACTAAATAAACTCACTTTTTCATTATACTACAAAGACCTTTAATTCCAAATTAGCAGATATAGAAGTGGTAAGTTTTTGGGTTTTTTTTATTTTTTGCACTTCTTATTTTGTATGGGGTTATAGCAGAAGGGAATGGCAGAGGATGAGATGGTTAGATAGCATCACTGACTCAATGGATGTGAATTTGAGCAAATTCCGGGAGATGTGAAGAACAGAATAGCCTAGTGTGCTGCAGTTCATGGGGTTGCAGAGAGTTGGACACAGTGACTGAACAGCAACAACGAATAGCTGATTAACAAGCGATGCTGTGATGGTTTCAGGCGGACAGTGACGGGACTCAGCCGTACATACACATGTATCCATCTCCCCCAAACTCCTCTCCATCCAGGCTGAGAAGTGGTATGGTTTTGCAGTGTCAGAATTTAATTTCGCCTTTGAACTTGAAATTGTGTAATTAAAATTTAAATACCTAAAGATCCGTATCTGATATGTGACATGGTTTGAAGAACTTTTTACGCTGTGACTGGGTCCTTCTTTCTCATATATCTTATATGTAGATAAACTAGTTACATATTTTTTGATAAATTAAAAATGTGACTTTCATCTTTCTATGGAATATAATTTAGTCCCTAGAGCTGTTTAGTAACCATTGAGTTGTAATACCAGGAGTGTTATATTGCTTTTTCCTGACTAACAATGTGAGAGAGAATGTTTTATGTTGTAGGGCATTCAGCTTTCCATTTAGCTCACCAGGAATCTCTTACTTTAAAACAAAACAAAGCCATGGCTCCAGAGACTGCGCTAACAATCTAAATGTGTTTTCAATTATCTGGGAATAGAGCTCTGGCAGCAGCTGGCCGAGAGACTTCAGACGTGGTTTCTCTCTTCCTGGTTATGACTGGAGGGGGGGGCGCTTCTTTGAGCAAAGGACAGAGAGACGTGTAGAACGAGGAAGCATTTGTTTGCAGGGGTCTGAAAGGGGCATTTCTGTGTGGAAAGCAGCCCTTCCCCACCCTGCCTGATGTTCTCATTTGCTGGGAGCTGGGATGCAGGAAGCCAAGACCCTGCAGTTTAACTGTTGTTGGGATCCTGGTCTGGTAGAACCCTGAATATTTACCTTCAGTCTTGCTGGCCAGGTTGCAGAAACTGAGCTGTTAGACTTCACCTTTGTGTACATTCCAGGTTACCTGACTGGTGTAATAAATGTATGTTCCAACACTTGAAGGAACAGAGGTCACAGTAGCATTTTGCTGGGGGTGAAAGCATGTCTTAGCACAGGCCAAAATCAATTCTGAAACTGTTGGTTTGCCACTTGTGTATGAGACTTGCCCTGTGAATGTTGATAGCTGGTGACTCTTCTCCTCTGATTGACTATCTGAGAAATTAGTGTGGTGGAAATTATAGTATATTATTCCTTGTGGCTTTAAAAATGAAGACATTTTTATATAGGAGAGCATGAAAGTGATTTTAAGGTCTTTGGAATTTTTATTTAAAAAAATTTTAAATTGTTTTTTTAGAATGTTTAATGTGTCCCTTTAGGTTGACCAATTCTCTTCATCATTTTTCTGTTTCTTAAAAGTCTTTTCTTCCCTGGAACCAAATGACCTGCATCTTAAGGCTTTTCTCTGATGCTTGAATGTAGTAAAACATATAATATGGACTTAAGTTGCTTTCAACTCTTTAAAACCATGTCTTTGAGTGACTGGATTATGTGATAATTGTGAAGAAACTGCACCCCCACATCCCACAACTCTGTGTGTGTGTTTTGAAGAGTCAGACTTGAGTATGGGAACCATTGCTTTTACTGTGTGATGAGAAAATAAATAGTTTATATTTTTTCTGCCTTGTACCTGTGGTCACGTGTTTGCCGAGTTTGGGGTTTCTGGCCTCAAATCTCTTCTAGGGGAGGGTGAGAGCTTTGGGGTGAGGGATCTGGAGAGAAGTAATTCAGTCAAAGTTAATTAAAAAAAGGCCTCTTCTTGTTTTTATTTTTGTTATGTGTGTCCAGGATTTAGAAGAATTCTGCTTTAAGTTTTGCATCAATCATTTGACAGAAGTCACACAGACTGCAGCATTTTGGCAAATGGATGGCCCTCTCCTAAAGGAATTCATTGCTAAAGCCAGTAAATGTGGAGCCTTTAAGAACTGAAGCCCAAGACTGCTGGGTTTTGTGTGAGTGCTCTGGGGCTGGTGAAGGCTTGTCGTTTGTGCTCTATGGGGGATGTAATTCTGCAGGTAAAAAAAAAACAAAACCATCACATGTCTTGCTCACATGGGGATACAGTTCTCTGTGTAGGGATATGTGAAGAGTGCACAGCTCTTCCTGAACCCGATTAAAACTATTTCCAGACGTGTGTATTTTGAATGTGACCTTAACATGGCTGGGACATTGTAAAGGGGTGAAAGTTTTGCTGGTTGGTTGTTTTTTTGGTTTTGTTTGTTTCTGATTAGAGGAGCTTCTAAAGTTGGAAAGCGGATGTTTGTGGCAACTCTCCTGGCTCATGTATCAGCAGCCCTTTTGATCCCAGGAGTTGGGATAGTGCACAAATTGTGAGACGCGTAGCGGGGCCCACCCCCCACCCCCCCAGAATGAAAGGTGCTGGCTTGGGACTTGGCTGAAGAGCTGCGTTAGTTTCTAGGTCTGTAGCCTCACGTTGAAGGGATAGTTAAGATCGTTTGAGGTTTTGCTTGTGTTTTTTGCATCATTGATGACTTTTTTTAACTTCAAAATCATATTCAATTTAACATAAACCTATTGAAATGATAATTACGTGAAGACAAATTTCTCGGTTAGTCAGGGTTTCTCTTAAGACTTAAGTACGTTAAAGAGTAGTAATGTAGAATTATCTATGAAAAATTAATAATGGAAGGAACTTCACTTGGGTGAAGGTGAATATTTTATAAATCAGAGTCTCCACTTCTATCTAACAGTGTTTT
This sequence comes from Ovis aries, assembly GCF_016772045.2. Taxonomy (NCBI): domain Eukaryota; kingdom Metazoa; phylum Chordata; class Mammalia; order Artiodactyla; family Bovidae; genus Ovis; species Ovis aries. The sequence continues at coordinate 19,432,343 of NC_056063.1, read as the reverse complement.
ATTAAGGCTAAATTTGAGAACCCAGATTTAAATGCCCCCACCTTTTCCCCTATAAATGCTAATCGTGTAAGAGGATAATAGTGATATATTCAGCATTCTCTTGCTTCCTAAATCATGGTTGCTGAATCATCAGATTTGCTATATCTGACTCAAATAAGTAGTTCTTAAACCCAAGTTTCTTACAGGACTTAACAGAGTTTGTTTTTATTGGTCTTTATCTGTGCCAAATACATTTTGCTTATTTGAAGTTTCACCAGCTTTCACATTTGACTTTCCTTTTGGTTGTGTTAGGTATAATATTTAGCACAACTTAACTTTGAAGAAGGATCTAAATTACGGGGCGGGTGGTCTGGTTATAAAATGTGGCTTTGGGCGTAAGAGTGTTCAGTGTGTGTCTTTTAAGCTTGCTTCATGTGTGTCTGTTGAGCTTGCTTTGAGAACAAGGCTTTGTTCTTCTCTCTGGTCAACAGACTCATTTCTCTCTGGGGAAGCTCCCTTGGTGAACTGTTTGCTGTTTGGAAGGTCTCCCATCTGAATCGAGACTAGATACATTTTCAGACTCAAATGAACAAGAGGGTGAAGAGATGCTGCAGCTACTGTTTTTAGCAAAGTTTCTGTGTGTGTGTTGGCGGGGGAGGGCCCAGAGATGGAAATTCATTGATGGGGGCAATAAACACAAGCCCAGAAATCCAAGCCCCCTTTTCTTGACCGTGTTGCAAGTGATCAAAGCCCAGTGAGTTACTACATTAGGATTATTACTGCAGCATGATAGAATTTTCTTACTAGGTTGAGAAATGTACATTAATTTGATTATTAGCTATGATGGGTAGTATTTATAACAATCACTGTCATAGGCTTATGATCCGGGCAAAACAAGAACTTCAGTGTGTTTACTATTGCTCTTACTTGAAAAAAAACACTTTAACAAAAGCACAAATTAACGTAGTATATCCATTTCCATAGATAGTTTATTCATTCAACAAATATTTGCCGAGTTCCTAATAGGTGAAGAACCACTTCTCAGATTACTGAGTTATTTGTATGAGTATGTATTCAGTGAAGAGGACAGGAAAAAGTCCTTCAGAAAGTACTTGTGTGTATGTGTTTTTTTTAAAATTATACTCTCTTATTTTTCTACCTGGTTTTGTTAATCACGGCAGGAGGCAAAAACTATTCTTTGAGTTGTTTTCTTCATCTGACATAATTATGAAAGCCGAAGTATTCGTATTTCTTAAAATAGCCCTAAAATGTACTCTTGAACTTCTTACGGGAACATTTGATACTCTAGTTATACAGGTTGTATTTATGCAGTGTTTAGAGTGACATGTTAATAAATAAAGCCGTCTGTTAAAATGGGCATCTAGAGTTATCTTTTCCCTCTCAAAAATCAATCATATGCAGCCTTAAAAAGGAAAGAAATTCTGACATGCTGCCGCTTGGATGAACTTTGAGGGTGTTATGCTCAGTGAAATAAGCCAGTCACAAAATGACAAGCCCTGTATGATCCCACTTACATGCGATCCCTCGAGCAGTCAAGGTAGATGGTGGTTGCCAGGGGCTGGGGGAAGGGGTCTGAGGGGTTATTACTTAATAGGTTCAGAGTTTCAGTTTAGTAAGATAAAAAGTGTCCTGTGCTCAGATGGTACACAACAATGCTTATGGACTTAATGCTGCCAAACTTAACCATGGTTAATACGGTAATGTGTATTTTGCAATGAAAATTTTTTTAAAAAGCAGTACTCTGATTCTTGGATATTATGCTAAAAGCAGGTATCACTGTGAGCATTTCCCTGGTGGCTCAAAGGGTAAGGCATCTGCCTGCAGTGCGGGAGACCCGGGTTCAATTCCTGGGTCAGGAAGATCCCTTGCAGAAGGAAATGGCAACCCACTCCAGTATTCTTGCCTGGAGAATCCCCATGGACAGAGGAACCTGGTCGGGCTACAGTCCATGAGGTCGCAAAGAGTCGGACACAACTTAGCGACTTTCACTCCACCATGAGCATGCTGTTTCTCAGCTATTTCCCAACCCCAGAAAATAGGCTCTAGTTTTATTCCTGCTGAAAGACACTACAGTTGAGCCGTCACAGCGGAAAAATATTAATAATTCCAGATCCTTTGGGGGACTAATAAATGAGGGGTGAGACATAGTCCCTGTCCTCAAGGAATGTAAAAATTGTTAGGAGAGAGGAGCAAGATTTAGGAGTAAACACGGTAACAACATTTATAAACAGCTTCTCGTAAGTCATTGAGAAGAAACCCAGTCTGGTTAGTGTGAGAAGTAGTTGTTCTGAAGGCCCTGTTTGTGTGGCACGGGGGCGCACACACAGTGGCCTTTTAGCTCATTCCCAAAACAGGTGAGCGGCCCAAGCAACGGCTCAGAGGTGGGGGCTAACACGCCTTCCAGGACGTTACCGTAAGCAAGCTTGTTTGGTCAGAATGGAGAAAATAAACCAGGGCTCCTCGGGCAGCAGTGTTGGCAAGGGGAGGGCGTGTGGACACGTGTGGTGTGTGCCTGTGTGTGATGTGGATGAGAGCAGTTATTTCCCACGATGCCAGGCCCTGTGCCTCACAAATACTTGGTTTTTGTTTTGTTTTCTGGCTGTGCCGAGTCTTCATTGCTGTTCGCGGGCTTCCTCTAGTTGCGGCGCATGGGAGCCGTTATTCCTGGTTGCGGTTGCACAGGCTTCTCATTGCGGCGGCGTCTCTGGCTTGGTAGTTGCGACACTGGCTTAGTCCGGCACAGGGAATCTTTCCTGGCCAGGGATCGAACCTGTGTGCCCTGAAATGGCAGGCAGATTCTTATCCACTGCACTACCAGAGAAGGCCCCTATGTTTTCTTTTTTAATGCCCACATTTTTGTACCATAGAGTAGGCAAAATTAGGCTCAGATTAAATAATTTTTTCAGCAGTAAGTGACTCTGCGAAAGTACAAACCCAGGTTCTGTTTTCACTTGTCCAACATCTGCCACTTGATGGCTGCCTCCTTGTTGCTCTGTTGTGCTGAGTTGCCACTGTGAATGACCAGTGAAATCTGAAAGTAAAGTGGAGGCCAGAGGGTTTTTTAAACGTCACAACATGAGAACTGTTCCTCAGATAAGCTTTGCTATAGGATGTAACATCAGGGAGGCAAGCTGAAGTTACAGCAGCATCTAGACCAGGGGAAATCTTTCTTTAGCAGGTCTAAGATGGAGTCTTGGCTTTTTTTATTGAGGTATAGTTGATTTATAAGGTCTGTCTAGTCAAGGCTATGGTTTTCCTGTGGTCATGTATGGATGCGAGAGTTGGACTGTGAAGAAAGCTGAGTGCCGAAGAATTGATGCTTTTGAACTGTGGTGTTGGAGAAGACTCTTGAGAGTCCCTTGGACTGCAAGGAGATCCAACCAGTCCATCCTAAAGGAGATCAGCCCTGGGTGTTCTTTGGAGGGAATGATGGTAAAGCTGAAACTCCAGTACTTTGGCCACCTCTTGCGAAGAGTTGACTTGACTCATTGGAAAAGGCTCTGATGCTGGGAGGGATTGGGGGCAGGAGGAAAAGGGGATGACAGAGGATGAGATGGCTGGATGGCATCACTGACTCGATGGATGCAAGTCTGAGTGAACTCTGGGAGTTGGTGATGGACAGGGAGGCCTGGCGTGCTGCGATTCATGGGGTCACAAAGAGTCGGACACGACTGAGCAACTGAACTGAATATTAGTTTTAGATATACAACATATTGATTCAACATTTTTATAGCTTATACTCCATTTATAGTTATTATAAAATCTTGGCTATACTGTGTATCCTAATAGCTTATTCATTATAAAACATAATAGTTGTAGCTCTTGATCCCCTAAGGTTGTGTTGTGTCCAGCCCCTTCTCTCACCCCACTTGTAACCTCAAGTTTGTTCTCTGTGCTTGTGAGTCTGTTTTTTTTCTGTTACGTTCACTAGTTCGTTTTAATTTTTAGGTTCCACATGTAAGTTGAAAACGTACAGCATCTGTCTTTTGCTCTGATTTCTCTTAGCATAATACCCTCCAAGTCCATCCATGTTGTTGCAGATGTCAGAATTTCCTTCTTTTTGATGGCTGTCTAGTACACAACACACACACGCCCCACACATCTTCATCTGTCCATCTGTTGATGAACTTAGATTTCTTCCATATCACGGCTATTGTAAATAATGCTGCTATGAATATTGGGGGATTGAACCTGGGCCATGGCAGTGAAAGCCCAAATCCTAACCAGGGAACTCCCCTATTTATGGTCTTTTTGAGGACAGCCATTCTGACAGGTATGAGGTGATACATCATGATACTTTTTGCATTTCCCTGATGAGTTAGCAGTGTTGAGCATCTTTTCGTGTGCCTGTTGGCCATCTATCTCTATGTCCTTTTTAATGAAATGTCCCTTTAGCTCTTCTATTTTTCATACAAAGTTGTTGTTTTTTTTGATGTTGAATTAGATGAGCCATTTACATGTTTTGTATATTAACCCTTTATCACTCATATCATTTGCAGATATTTTTCTCCCATTCTGTAGGTTGTCTTTTTGTTCTGTAGATGGTTAATGTGTCATTTAAGATCAGTGTTGCCTTATAGACTTTCTGTCTGGATAATCTGTCCATTGATGTAATTCAGCTGTGAAAGTTCTCCACTATTATTGCATGGCTGTCAGTTTTCCCCTTTATGTCGGTTAATATTTGCTTTATAAACTTGGTGGTCCCATGTTGAGTGTCTCTATATTTCCATTGTTATATCTTCCTTGATCCCTTGATTGTCATGTAATGTCCTTCTTTACCTCTTTAGCAATCTTTGTTTTAGAATCTATTTTGTCTGGTACAGTATTGTTTTCTTTTGATTTCCACTTGCATGGAACGCCTCTCCTTCTTTTAACTGTGTCTACACGTGTCTTTAGATCTGAAGTGACTCTCTTGTAGGAAGCATGTTTTTGTATCCATTCAGCCAGTCTCTGTCTTTTGATGAGAGCATTTAATCCATTTACATTTGTAATTACTGGTATGTTTGCAATTATTGCCATTCATTAATTGTTCTGTAGTTCTATTTGTAGACTGTTTTTATATTTTTTTTTTTTCCTTATTTTGTTCTCTTTCCCTTGTGATTTGATGACTGTTTTTAGTTTATGTTTGAATTCCTCTCTCTGTGACTGCTTTTTGGGGTTTTGGTTTATGGGTACCATGAGGTTTTTGTATAGCTGCTGCTGCTGCTAGGTCGCTTCAGTCGTGTCCAACTCTGCGACCCCATAGGTGGCAGCCCACCAGGCTCCCCGCCCCTGGGATTCTCCAGGCAAGAACACTGGAGTGGGATGCCATTTCCTTCTCCAATGCATGAAAGGGAAGTTGCTCAGTTGTGCAGTGACCCCATGGACTGCAGCCTACCAGGCTCCTCTGCCCATGGGATTTTCTAGGCAAGAGTACTGGAGTGGGGTGCCATCACCTCCTTTTGTATAGCAATCTATGTATATGTATATGTGATTATTTTAAATTGTTGATCTCTTAATTTCAGATGCATTTTAACAGCCCTACAGTTGTACTCTCCTCCCCTCATGATGACTGTTTTTGACATATATTTTGAGTCTGTTTGTCTTGTCTATCCCTTAACTTCTTTTTGTAGGCATAAATGATTTTACTGTTACTTTTGTCTTTTCTGGAGAAGGGCACGGCACCCCACTCCAGTCTTCCTGCCTGGAGAATCCCATGGACAGAGGAGCCTGGTGGGCTACAGTCCATGTGATCACAAAGAGTCCGACAGGACTGAGCAGCTAACACTAACACTTTCACTTTTTGTCTTTTATCCCTCCTGCTAACTTTGTTCATGAGTGATGTACTGTCTTTGCTGTATGTTTGCCGTCACCAGTGAGTTTTTTCCTTGTATAATTTTCATGTTTCTAGCTGTGTGGCCTTTTCTTTTCCACTAAAAAGTTTCCTCTAACATTTGTCGTAAAGATGGTTTGGTGGCACTGAACATTTTTGGCTTTTGCTAGTCTGTGAAACTTTGGATTTTCATCAGATCTGAATGAGAGCCTGTCAAGTGGAGTATTCTTGGTTGTAGGGCTTTCCCTCTCATCACTTTAAATACTATCGTGCTAGTCCCTTCTGGTCTGCGGAGTTTCTGCTGAAAAGTCAGCTGATGTCCTTGTGGGAGTTTCCTTATAAGTAACTTGTTGCTTTTCTCTGTTGCTTTTAGTATTCTCTCTCTACCTTCTGTTTTTGCCATTGTAGTTACAGTATGTCTTGGTGCGGTCCTCTTTGGGTTGGTCCTGTCTGGGACTCTGTGCTTCCTGGACTTGGGTGACTGTTTTCTTTCCCAAGTTAGGCAGGTCTTTAGCTTCTGTGTCTTCAGACGTATTCTCGGGCCCTTTCTCTTCTCTCCTCTGGATTCTCTATCATATGAATGTTGGTGTGATGGTTACTGCCTCAGCGATCTCAGCTGCCCTCTTTCCGTCCCTCTTTTCTGTTCAGTGTCAGTGATTCCCACTAGTCTGTCTTCCAGCTCATGGGCCTGTCCATCCGTATCATTTCAGTCTGCCATTGATTCCTTCTCGTGTGTTTTCATTTCAGTTATTGCACTCTGCATCTCTTTGCTGGTTCTTTATGTTTTCTAACTCTTTTTAAAGAACTTCTAGCTTCTCGCTCTGTTCATTGATTCTGACTCTCAGTTCTTCAGTCGTCTTCATGATCATGACTTGGAACTCCGCCTCTGCTTAGCTCTAGGATTGTATCTTTCATCTGAGATGGAGTGTTTCTCTGTCACCTCATTTTATTTAACTTCCTGTGTTTATTTCTATGTATTGGGGAGGTTGGTTATGTTCCCTGACTTTGGAAAAGTGGCTTTTGGTAGGGGGTGCCCTTCTGTGTGGGCTGTGCGGGTCTTCCTGCTGTGGCAGGCTCACCACTGTGGGCAGGGTGGAAGGTGTGGCTGGCCTCTGGTCTGATGGGTTGCCAGGCCCTGCCTTGGACGGAGGCAGCTGACCACTGGTTGACAGGTGGATCACGAGGCTGTGGAACCCTGCGAGGCTCGCCCAGGGGCTGGTGCTGGCTCGCTGGAACCAGGAATTGGGTCCAGGAGATTCTGGAGCTGGTTCCTGCCCCCTGGTGGCTGAAGCCAGGTCCTGGGGTCCCGCTTCAGGGTCCTGGGGTCCCAGAACTGGTGTCTGACCCCTGGTGGCTATGGTCAGTTCCTGACACAGCTGGCTACAGGGTCTGGGGTGTCTTTTTTTTTTTTTTTTTTTAAAGCTGTGCTGGGTCTTAGTTGTGGCATGCGAACTCTTAATTGTACCATGCAGACTCTACCTCTCTGAGCAGGGATTGAATCCAGGCCCCCTGTATTTGGAGTGTGGAGTCTTAGCCACTGGACCACCTGGGAAGTCCTGGGTCAGGGGTGTCTTGAAATTGGGTTTATCTCCTGGTGGGTGGAGCTTGGACCCAGCTAGTCCCGGGACTGGTACTGGCCTGCTGGGGGGCTGTGGTTGTCCTGAGGCGGGTGAGGCTGGTCCCCAGGCTGGAGCCGGCTCGCTGGTGAGTGGGCTGGGGCTCCGGGGAGTCTGGGGCTGCTGTCTGCCCACTGGTGGACAGAGCTGGGTCCCAGGGTGGTCAGGTCTGCTGTCTCCGCACCAGGGCCTGGCCCTCTGGTGGGCAGGGCTATGTCCAGGGGTGGCTCTGGGCTTGGGGGTCTTAAGGCGGCAGGTCTGCTGATGTGTGGGGCTCTGTTCCCACCCCAGTTGTTCTGCCTGAGGTATACCAGTTGCTGCTGCTGTTTACTCGCTGTGTCCAACTCTTGCAACTCCATGGATTGTAGCCCGCCAGGCTCCTTTGTCTGTGGAGTTCTCGAGGCAAGAATACTGGTGTGGGTTGCCATGCCCTCCTCCAGGGAATCCTCTTGACCCAGAGATTGAACCCACATCTCCTGCTTTGGCGGGTGGATTCTTCACCACTACACCCCCCGGGAAGCCCAAGGTCTCCCAGTACTGGTACCGATAGGCTAGCACGGGCACGGCTCATCCTGAGGCTAAAGCTAGAGGATTCCAGAATGGTGTTTGCCACTGCCAGCCTGCCCTGCCCACGTGGTAGAATGAGCTCCCAGAAACGGCCGGTCTCTGTGTTCCAGGTGAGCTCCAGTCGCCTCCCAACTCTCAGGGAGACGCTTCATGATGAGCAGGCAGGCCTGTCCTGGGCTCTTTTCAAATTGCTGCTTGTGCCCTGGAGCGTGCGTTCCTGTGTGCAGCCTTTAAGAGTGAAGCCTCCATTCTCCCCTGCCCCCTGGGACTCCCAAAGGCAAGCCCCACTGACCTCCAAAGCCGAATGTCCCGGAGGCTCATCTTCCTGGCACAAGACCCTTCGGCTGGGGACGCTGATGTGAGGCTCAGCCCGTCGTTCCTCGGGGAACCTCTCTGTGGGCCACTCACCCCAAGGGTGGGGCTTGACCGTATTGTGTTTTTGCGCCACGTCTGGTTTATGGTTCTTTATCTTTAGTTGTAGAAAAGACTGTTGGGTACCTTCGGTCTCTTGGATCCATAGTAGTGTGCGTGTGTTCACTCAGTCGTAGTCTCTTTGATCCATAGTAGTTCTTCGTGTGGGTGTGCACATGCTCAGTCGTGTCCGCCTCTTTGTGACCCTGTGGACTGTACCCTCCAGGCTCCTCTGTCCATGGAGTTTCCCAGGCAAGAATACTGGAGTGGATTGTCATTTCCTTCTCCAGGGGTTCTTCCCAATCCAGGGATCAAACCCACATCTCTTGTTTCTCCACCATTGGCAGGCAGATTCTTGACCACTGTACCACCTGGGAAGCAAGTTGTAATTTTGGTATACTCTGCCATCTTCTAAAGTGTGTGTGTGTGTATATATATATTTTTTGGCTTCTATAGTTTGTCCTCTGATGATTCTGATGTAGCCAAATTTGAAAACCACTGAGATTTTGCCCCCAGTTATTACTGGCTTGGGCTGGGGTTGCCATTACAGCAGGGATGGACGTGTTCTTCACTTACATCATATTCTTCAACAGATATTTTCTGAGTGTATTATGTGCCAGATACCGTGTTGGGGACTCAGACCAAACTCATGCTGAAATGTAGCACTGTTGTGGGTCAGACAGTGTGGTGAAAAGGTGGAAACGTGAATGTGAAGTTTTCAGAGGTCAGACGTGAATAGGACATTAACATCTGAACTATATATTGTTAGGTTGAGAAAAACCTCCAAAGAGGCCAGTTTTAAATGTTTATTTTGAAGAGGATATTGTACTCATGTGGTGACTGTGGATGAAAAGAAATTTCTAAAGCAGACAGGTTTGGTAATGTATAATAAAATTTATTATATCAAAGAGGCATTATGGGCTGGAACTAGAATCAAAGATAAAAAGTTTATGCATTTAACATTTACTGAGCATGCTAGCTGCTGGAAACGTGACAGGGAGAAAAACAGGAATGGGAGTTTCTGCCCACAGGCTGCTTACACCCCAGTGGTCTGATGTGCGACACAGTGGCTTGCACCGAGAAGAGACGTGAGGAGAAAGGACGATCTCGGTGAAGACCTCACAGCGGAACGTGCAAAGGCCCTGGGGCGGGAGCACCTGGCAGCCACTTCGCTCACTGGAGTGGGGGAGGGGAGGAGGCCACTAAGGGAATTTTAAGAGCCATGGGACACACGGTCTAATTTACTCGAGTAGACTCTGAGGAATATTTTACCAGTGGGAGAGAGGTAGAAGTGAGATGGCAGTAAGGAGGGGAGGCGGATGGGCTTCAGAGACCCATCAGCAAGAGCAGGTAAGAGCGGGCAGGGCCAGAGATGCCCCTCGGGCCCGGGGCTGACGGTGTGTGGCTTCACAGGCCGCTCTCCAGCTTTCACCCTGACTGCAGCTGTGCTCGACTCCTGGCTCAGGAAATGGCCCTTCTTAAGAAGACAGAGAAGAATCTGAAGTGGAACTTGACTGAAGCCCAGAGCACAAGGTTTGTTTTAAGTCCTGGAGCAGCTCAATCTCTTCCTTCAGCTGCCGTCGCCTCTCTTCAGATTCGTGAATGTGATTCTCTACTGCTGTGAGGAGGAGGTTGTTTCAGGTCATTTGGTAGTTCTATACATAACGTACCATTTCTAGCCTCTTTTCAAAGTTCTTAGTACACAGCACTGTGCCCCAGATGAACAGGGTCCAGTGTCCTGTGAGCCTTCATGCCTTTGCTCCTCTTCTAGTTCAGGATCAAATTCTAGTATTTATCACACTTAAGGCGGGTCCATACATCTTTAAAATTTTGTACACAATTAGAAAAGATAGCTTTTGTATCTCTCTGAGGACTTGAAAGCAGCGACTGTATAACCTTAATGCTGCACATTATCCATTTATTGGGAGAGGATGTGGTTAGATTACCGAGGGTACGGCAAACCTTTCAGACAAATGCGTTCTAGATTTAATGCTACAGAAAAGCTTCTGGCTTTATTTAGAAATAGGAGTGCTTTTATTGTGGCAACTTAGAAGCTACTTTAGTTAGGCTTTATGAATCTATAATAATATTCAATGGCAATGTCATTTTTTAAAAACCTGAAAATGGAAGAATATTAAAATATACATACATAACCTTTTCTTGGAGTATCTGTATATATGTAGTTAACTTTCTGGAACATTGGAAAGGCTGAATTAAGCATGAGAGTTACCCCTTGGAGTGTCAGAAATTAAATTAAATCTTCTAAGTTGGTTCTCATGCAATTCCAAATAGTGTCTCCTCCTAACAGTGTCTCTCCCTGGTGCTCACACCCCGCAAACAATACACTGTACTGCTCCCACCTGACTCACCTAGTGCTGACATGTGCTAAACGTGCCACTTTTATACGAAAGAAAAATAAACACAAACGAAAGTCAAAATACAAAAGAAAGCAGGTGCTTTCAAAAAAAAAGGTACTCCCATTAGAAGTATGCAGACATTCTCAAGAGACTGGTGAAAAAACACCACCACACCATTGTTGGTATATTAAAAACTTTCCTGCCAATTATAAATGTAACACAAAATTCAAACAGAAATGTGTATTATGAAAACAAAAATGAGAAAGGCTTATGCATACTGAGAGAGGAACATGAACCAATATTTTCTTCACGGGGAAAGTATTTTCTTAATACATTTGCTGGAAAGACAAATATACCTCCGGAAGAGAAAAGAGTATAGGCCATTGTTTTCAACTTCAGAGGGAGCCCTTTGCCCCAAACCCTCCGCTCCTGCCTGGGATGTGCAGGGCACAGCCTGCCAGCTGTGTGTGGCAGCCTTGGTGGAGAAGTCAGGCAGGACCCATCAGTGTGGAAACGTAGCCTCTTTCAAAGGCATCCGGAACAATGGTGAGAGGACCACTGCCCAGTGTCTCCTGGAAAAATTGTGTCTCTGTTTCCAGCAGGCTTTCTCAAAAATTTCTTGGCGGTTCTTTTTTGATGATGAACTTTAGAATCAATCACAACTTTCCCTCTCCTCCATTAGATTTGAAGATTGATGTTGGCAGAATTGAAATTTATACACGTCACACCAAGTGAGAGGGAGACGGTGGCTTCGTGATTTATCACAGCCTCACCCCCGTTCCTGCTGATGCCCAGGAATGGTGCCCAAATACTTCCATTCTGCAGTCAATTTTTTTTGTTGTTTCTACTTTTTTAAATGAGTTTTTTTCTGATGAGGGAAGTATTTTGTGTCTGTATTAAATGTGGAAAATACAATGAGCACTGAGACAAAAGAAGTTACTATAACCCGGCCACTTACAGGTAACTGCTGTTTCCCTCGCGTGCAGTCTCTGTGTGCGCGTGTGTGTCTCTGTGTGTCTATGTGCTCCTGCTGGGTGTGAGGGCACATGTTTGTAACGGGCTTTTTAACTGAATGAAGCGGAATCGAACGTTCTTCTAAAATAGGACTTTCATCACCTGACTAGTGTTGTATCATTTCAGTGTGGAAGTATTTATGAACTCTGCTGCTCAGTTATAACTCACATACCTGCTTGAAAGTTCACAAGTGTGTCTTCAAACAGTCTACAGTCAAAAAGTGAAGTCCCGATGTCCTCATAGTCTGGAAGGAGGAAAACATTTTCAGTTTTATACAGACAGAAACGCCTCACAGAGGAACCCCAAATAAGGAGCAGCACACACAGCAGGCACCCCCTGCCGCAGCAGCAGCCTCCCCAGGGACCCTGCTGGAAACGCAAACACCTGGCACCTTTACTGCATTAAAAAGGTCCCTGGCCCCTCCTGGGAAGGGGCTACCGTGTTAACAAGCCCCCCAGGAGGTTCACATGTGCTTGATCTAGAGACAAGAATAAACAAACAAAAGGATGTAATGAGTGATCTTTGGCAAATGTTTGCTTATAACTTCACTTTTTGGTTTTGTCCTATAGAAAAAAAAAATCCCTTTCAAATAATCGTATATTTTACATTGTTCCCTAAAATACAGTCAGGCCTTTCCTTTTAAGACAGCTATGCTGCTGACCTCCTGTGCCGTCAAAAATCCAGGCTAAACTTTATAGCCAGCCCCCCAAAATATGCGGTTCTTCGATCTGTGGTTTTGCATCCACAGATTGGGTAGTATTTTATTGTGTAGTATTTACTGAAAAAAAATTCAGGTATAAGTGGGCCTGTAAAGTACAAACCTGTTATTTGTCAGCTTTATTTATAATAGAGCTTTTAGGCTCCTAACACAGCTTATAAGACGGGTATGTGGTATATACCTGTGTGTACAGATGGAAACTTAACCTGCCAAAAGAGTTGTTTCTGAAACGCATCTTTAAACCAAAATCGACAAAAACGTTAAAATTTCTTTCTTCTATGTTTTATAGTTTAAAAAAGCAACTAGGTTTTTAATGAACAAAATCTGAGTCAAATCAAACCTATAGCTTTTTAATGAACAGAATCTGAGTCAAATCAAAACTAACATCATGAATGCCATTCTCAGATCTTAGTAGTAAACATGCTCAGTTGCGGGGAGGGGGCAAGTGTCTGAGTGAATCTAGTTCTGAGCTCTTGCTGGTCACTCTCAGTTATGAACCTCTGGGGAAAAAACATTAAAACTTCCAGGGCATCAGGCTATTTTTTTTTTCTTTTACTACATTAATGAGTTTGTGAATTACTTACATTCTGTTGACTTACAGAGATCTGGATCAATAAACTTTATTAAAGAATGAGATAAAGAAGGAAAAGAAAAACAGCATAGAAAGAAAATGTGTACTTTAGGGGGGTGTTTGTTTTGTTCCCGATGTAGGTCTGTGAGACATCTCTATATGTAGAAAATTTGTTATTTCAGTACCTGATTCCGCAGTGGTCTCATCCATGAGTCTTTCCTGAATCAAATGAAGTTTGTCTAATATTTCTTCAAATAAAGCATCAAGCAGCCCTGCTTCTTTACATTTCTTGAGAAAAGCAGCTTTCACAATTGCGTCTAAGAATAAGAAAAGAATTTCAGAAGGACATGGTACGTCTCAGGGCAGCCATCCTACACACACTCACTTCTTCAGACTTTCCCTAATGGTGGATGAGCATGATTAGATAACACATCACAGCACTTTTGGGCTTCCCTGGTAGCTCAACTGGTAAAGAATCTGCCTACAATCGGAGAGACCTGGGTTCGATCCTTGGGTTGGGAAACTCCCCTGGAGAAGGGCATGGCAACTCACTCCAGTATTCTTGCCTGGAGAATCCCCATGGACAGAGGGGCCTGGCGGGCTACAGTCCATGGGGTCACAAAGAGTCGGACGTGACTGAGTGACTAAGCACAGCACCGCACCTTTATCTTTTCTGTTAATTTTTCCATAGCTCGCTCTTTTTTTTCAAGCTGAAACAATGAAATGTTATAAAAAGGGAAAATAACTTCTCTGCTTAGAATAATGATGTAAATAGAATTTTCTAAACTTTAGCTTCAAGTCTTTGAGATAATAGTATCCCTCATTTTTTTTCTGTCACAATTGACTGTTTATCATTATGGAATATCTGTTTCCTTCACTGGACACTGGAGTAGGCAGCCTTTCCCTTCTCCAGGAGATCTTCCCAACTCAGGAATCAAACCCAGGCCTCCTGCATTGCAGGTCGATTCTTTACCAGCTGAGCTGCAAGGGAAGTCCATTTCCTTAACAGAAAGGTAAAATTACTGGCTTCAGCCTCCTGGGGTGAGGGTAGGGGATCACAGGGTGAGGGGCGGCCTGTCATTGGACTCTGAACTCGGGCAACCCTGGCTTCTATATCGGGAACTGTATCCTTTCCTAATACTGAAGAGCAGTGGGCCATCCCACCCCGTTACCTTGATCTGTTGAGATTCTGATGGAGTGGATAGTCAGGACAAAGATTCCCACTCTCACAGTTCACTACTACAAGTCCAGAAGAATAAAGTGGGGTACCAACTCTCAAATTCACGGTAATAAGTACTGTAAGTCATATTTGTTACCGAAAACTTATAGCAAACCTGTGTGTCTGCCGTCCTTTTCCTTCTTCAGTGCCATTCTCTCAGGTGGCTAGGAGAGAAGAATCAAGACTACTTAACACTGATTTTTTACTGCTGATATTTAATACAGTAAGTCCTCTACATATGAACAAGTTCCAGTCTGAGAGCACGTTCCTAAGTCCAGTTTGTTTGTGTTCCAACAGTTAGCCTAGGTACCCAACTAACACAATCGGCTATACAGTACTGTAATAGGTGTATAATACTTTCCACAAAAATAATACAGAACACACCAAAGAAACATTTTTAGTATTACAGTACCTTGAAAAGTACAGTAGTACAGAATAACAGCTGGTATACAGGGGCTGGCCGAGTGAAAGGAAGAGTTACTGACTGGAGAAGGGAGAGGAGGTGGGAGACGGTCTAGAGCTGAAGGGTCGGCAGCAGTAGGAGGTGAGGGCAAGCTGCAGCTTCACTCACGCCTGAGGTTGACGGCACAGGTTCTGGCTCCTTGCTGGGTTCAATTCTATCTACCCTCTTGAGAAAGCGGTCCAGTGTTGTCTGGATAGGAGCTCTCTGTTTCTCATCACAGGCGACAGCGCAGCACTGGACTGCATTCTGAACGGCTGCTGCAGCTACGTTCGGGTCCTGTGCTCAAAATAGAGACACTGTACTACTGTAGTCTCTAGTACTGTGAAGTGCACAACAGAACCAGCGCCTGTAGAGGCTGCACACAGGTGACAGTGTGCGCCAGACAAGTAAACCAGCTTATGTGACTGGACATGCTCACATCTTGGAAAGGGTGCAACTTGAAGGTTCATATGTAGGGACTTACTGTATTGCATAAAGTGAGAAATTTTATCAAATTCAGTGATATGCCTATGGTGAAAGTCATGTCTGTAGGCATAAACATCAAATGTATTTTTGTGTTGTCTAACAAAACCTTAAGAGGTGTAACAAGCCCCTCTTGTATAAAGGGTGAGAGGCGAAGGCTGCTGGCTCATATTAATTTAGCTTATATGAGCTAATGCAAATCCCCAAAACATTTTCATATGCTTTACCCATAACAGGAATCAGAAAATTATGAGTCATGTATTAGGGCAAATATGGATCCTGTAGCTGGGAAATACTTGGCTAGGTAAGGATGTTCCACTGTACCACGTGGGCTCAGATCCTCACTGATTTGGTACCAGGACACGTATTACAGGAACCATGGGATGGAGGTTATGTGCTTAGACACCCAAGACACATCTGACTTCTCTTTTGTATTCATCTTATCATGTATCACTGTGTCACCCAAAATTCAGAATGGTTTAAAAAAAAGACTATATGGAGAAAATTAAAGCTGTAATAAAATGAAGTCAAATTACCTGTACATGATGACGTTTACTTCTTCCTCTTTTTCTTTTCACTCCTGAAAAGTAGGGTGAAAAACACAAATTATGTAGACGTTGGAATTTGTAAAGGAAAAGACTAATGCTTGACTGCATAAAGTGTACAAAGTCAAACTTGGGTATGTCAGACTTAAGACTAAATGTCTGCAAAACAAACGCCAAAAGGGCAAATTTTAAAATGTAAAAAGACCATATAAATCAATATGAAAAAGGGAGCTTAGGTAGAAAAATGGGCAAATGGGGAGCTCTGGAGAAGAGGCTTCATTAAACAGAAAAACAAATTAGGTCATAGGACAACAGATGTAACTGATCAAAAGTAAGGGAAATACACTCAATTTCACCCAAAGTAAAGATATGCAGAGGAAAACAGAATTTTTCACTGGTCAGATTAAGATGAAGATGTTTAATACATAAAGTTTGCAAGGATTTGGGTCATTGTGTGTACTGCTGGTGTGGCCTCTAGAAGATAACTAGCCAACAGTTAACCCAGAGTTTCACTCTCCATACGCTTTGACCTAGCTATCTACTTACAGGAAGTCGAACAGTATTGTTACATACCTGCACAAGGATGATTCCAGAAGGTGGTTAACTACAGTATTTAATGTGATAGAAAAAGCTGGGAACAAGTGGTTCAGCTATACAACTGAGTAAGATACACCGTGGAAGACGAGGAAGCCCATTTTAAAAAATGAAGTAAGATCTACTCACAGCCACTGACGGAAGAATCTCTAAGATACATGAAGTGAAAAAAGCGAAGTACAGTATATGTTTGTATACACAGAACACTTTTGGAAGAATTTTAAAAAAAAAGATGGTTTCATCCAGGGAAAGGATTCATTACAAATGGTGTTACAGTTTGCTTTTTGAAATACATTATGGTCATCTTTTCCTGTCGATAAACTTTGATTGACAGCAGTATTTTTTATAGTATATCTGATCAGTTGAAAGGCTGATGGTTGAAGAATGAGGGTAGCTCTTTGGTTTAAAGAGCATTGTTTACCACCACACAGTGCAGCCGGCAGGACAGGGAGCTAAGCCTTCACCCGAGAGGGCTGACTCCCATGCAGACAGCATTCCAGATAAGTGTTGGCAAGACGGCTGTTCCAGCAGTACACAAAGGCTACCTAACTCTAGGCAGCCAGGACCCAACTGGCCTCAGAACAGAAATGCTGACCATGCATTCTTAGGGAAACTGCATTCAGAGAACATACAGCACTTTGTCAGTTTTATCTACTGAAAATTGACAGTCATTTTATAAGATGAATCGGAGAAGGCAATGGCACCCCACTCCAGTACTCTTGCCTGGAAAATCCCATGGACAGAGGAGCCTGGTAGGCTGCAGTCCATGGGGTCGCTAAGAGTCGGACACGACTGAGTGACTTCACTTTCACTTTTCACTTTCATGCATTGGAAAAGGAAATGGCAACCCACTCCAGTGTTCTTGCCTGGAGAATCCCAGGGGCGGGGGAGCCTGGTGGGCTGCCGTCTATGGGGTTGCACAGAGTCGGGCACGACTGAAGTGACTTAGCAGTAGCAGTTAGAAGACGAATAGTCATAAAACCCACAGCTTTTACCGTGTCTTGGTTTGGTCTGCTCACTGTAGTGAGAATGGAAGACACCAGACAAAGGCTTCATCAATGGTAGATCTAGTTACAAAGAGAAATTTAGTCCATTATATACTGCACACCGCACAGGGACCAACAACTTAATTTTAAAAGTATTTAACATTTTAACTCAAAAACTTGTATTTTAACTTACTGAGGCCAGTACATCAGGTTATTCCATGTCTTACCTAAATGTTTACCTTTTTTAAACTCACAACACTGAATTCTAGATACTTACCATTTTGAGGGTCAGCATGTTGTTGGCAAAACACTCTGAAAACATGAAATTTCAGAGAGTCAGATATTTTGATTTACACTTTTCAAGTATTATGCCTGTTGCTTTGTAACTTAAAAGGGAACTAACCTGTTTTTCATGAGGGCTTAACCCTAAGTATTTATTTTAAAAACAAAATTGCTGGGCTTCCCTGGTGACTCAGTGGTAAAGAATCTGCCTGCCAATCCAGGAGACACGGGTTTGATTTCTGATCCAGGAAGACCCCACATGGCCTTGGAACAGCTAAGCCCCTGTGCGCCAGAACTTAAGCCTGTGCTGTAGAGCCTGGGAGCCACAGTTCCAGGCCCCTGGGCCCCAGCTGCTGCGGCCTGCTTGCCCTACAGTCTGTACTCTGCAATGAGAGAAGCCAGCACAGTGAGAAGCCCCCGCTTGCCACAACTGGAGAAACGACCCTGCGGCGATGACGACGCAGCAGGGCCAAAAATAAATAAATATAATTATTAAGAACAGAACTGCTGGGACTTCCCTGGGTGTCGAGTGGTTAGGACTCTGCGCTCCCAACGCAGGAGGTGAGGGTTTGATCCCTGGTCAAGAAATTCAGATTCTGCATGCTACGGAGCACGGCCAAGGAAAAAAACCCCAAACAAAAAATGGCCGCTCAAGCCTGTATTCACAATTGACGCACATCAAGTGCAGATGGAGCCCATACCAGCGTCCCCGGTGCCCTTGAACCACATGGACCGTCAACGTGCTCTCTGCAGGGGTGAGTGCTGATGACATATTTCAAACAATATGCTTATTACATAGGAGTCAGTGGGACTTTACTGTATAAAGATCCCGAGCAATCCGGCAGCTAAGGCACACATTTTCATCTGACTATACAAAGTTCTGCTGCTTCTCCACAATAAGCACAAAGTTGGACTTCCCTAGTGGTCCAGTGTGTAAGAACCCACCTGCCATTGCAGGGGACACGGGTTTAATTCCTGGTCCAGGAAGACCCCACATGCCGTAGGACATCTAAGCCAGTATCCCCCAGCCCACGTGCTCCAGCTGCTGAGCCCACGCCCCCAGAGCCCGTGCTCCGCAACAAGAGGAGCCACTGCGATGAGAAGCCCGCGCTCCGCACAGCCAGGGAAGAGCCTACGCAGCAGCGAAGCCCAGGCGCGGCCAGAAAGAGACCAGGAACTGAGGCCGCAGACTGCACGCAGCAATCTGCGGGGCGAGGCGCTTTCTCACTCCACAGGCATCGCCCCCAGATCTTTGATTTGAGCTGCACAAGCCTGGAATTGATCAGCCATAGAAGAGAAGGAAGAAGTGAAGCTGCAGCAGAGGAGTGCTCTGAGTGAAGGAGCTGCTCTGGCTCCATTTTTTTCTGCAGCCTTTGTTCCTCCTCTGCCCCCAGATCTGTGTCTTTAAGGTGCTGACCTCCAGATGCAGGGTCCCCCGAGCCTAGGAGAATGTATGAATTCTTCCCGTCTTACCTATACCAGTGCCCGCTCCTCCATGCAGTTCTCCCAGCAAATCACCCTCCATCCCCAATCAATATTAATCTCATCCTTCGGATTCTGGTATCTCCAAGCACTTTTGTTTGCCAGGTATACTTAATTTTTTATGGAAAATTTCAAACAGAGAGAAGTGGAGGAGATGTGATGAACTCCCATGCCCCCACCCATTTTCAACAATTACCAACTGAAGGCCAAGCCAGCTGCATGCAAGTCCCATCCTGCCACAGGCTGATAGTTCTGACCTGGCCCTCCTATGAGGTGAGTTCCTCTTTACATCATAGCACCTAACAAGGGGTCTTGTGCGTGACAGGCACTCTGAATGTTTCAGTTCAATAAAAAAATCAAGGAAAGTTCACCTGATACTTGATAGTGTTAGTCGCTCAGTTGCGCCTGACTCTTTGCGACCCCATGAACCACAGCCCGCCAGGCTCCTCTGTCCATGGGATTCTCCAGGCAAGAATACTGGAGCAGGTAGACATTCCCTTCTCCAGGGAATCTTCCTGAGCCAGGGATCAAACCTGGGTCTCCTGCATTGCAGGCAGATTCTTTACTGTCTGAGCCACCAGGGAAGCCTGATACTTGATAAAAACTATGACAAAAAGGATTACTTTATGGAGTCTCTCTTCAGTGGTTCTAATATATGATCAGTATTTTTTCAGACTTTAAGGTATAGCAGGAACTTCTTTTTGTTTGACCTTGTAGCTCTGCTGATAATAGTCTTTCACAGTGGGTGTTTCAGGACTTTGGAGAAGTCATAATAAAACAAGCTCTTTGGGAAGGTAAGTAATAAAAGTGAAGTAGAATATTACAACCCATGGGTTTCTCCGTAAATCAAATATAGAAAGAATATAAAATTAACATATTCATACATTTCCTGTCTAGTCTCAAGCAAGAAAATACCTATGGAACTTGTAAAATCAGATATCAAATTATAAATTATTTTACACTTCTTGGAATGTTAGGTTTGCCCATATTTTAGCATATATGACCCCTAAGCTTAAAGAGGATGTGGTGGCAAAGAGCAAAGTCTCTGGAGCCCTTTAGCCCAGCCCTGCTACTTGCCAAAAGTGTGGCCTGGGTACAAATTACTGTCCCTCAGGGCCTCAGTCTTCTCATAATAGTACGGAAATAACAGTATCTACCTTATTGGGCTATTATATGAGTTTTAAATGAATTAACCTTTGCAAAGTACTTTGAAGTATTCCTGGCAAAAAGTAAATGGTTAATAAAGTAATAAAATAGTGTTGGAAGATTTTGATAAAATTGGGGGGGGGGCAAGTCTACCCTCCATATGGAATTTTAAAATATCATTTAGGAATGTAATAGATCTTATAAAAATTGTATTAAAAGTAACCCTCTGGGAGGGATAAATTAGGAGTTTGGGATTAGCATATATATACTACAAGGACCTACTGTATAACACAGGGAACTCTGCTTAGTATTATGTAACAACCTGTAAGGAGAAAGAATCTGAGAAAGTCTGAGCTGACTCACTTTGCTGTACACCTGGAACTAACACACCACTATAAATCAACTATATCCAATGATAAAATAATAATCCTCTCAGCACTGATCCTATTATTCAGACACCATGACTGAAAAAAATGTACATATCTCACTGAACTTAGAAATGTCCAGGACTTCCTTGGTGGTCCAGTGATAAAGAATTCACCTGCCGATGCAGGGAACACATGTTCGATCCCTGGTCCTGGAAGAGTCCGCATGCTCAGGGGCAGCTAAGCTTGTGCACCACAACTGCTGGGCCTGTGCTCTAGAGCCCGCGTACCCGGGGCCCGAGCTCTGCAACGAGAGGCCACCACAAAGGGAAGCCCTCTCAGCAACTCGAGAGTGGCCCCCCATCGTCACAACTAGAGAAAGCCTGTGCGCAGCCACGAAGACCCAGCACAGCGAAAATAAAATGGTTTGATCAGAATCTGTTCACATGCCCCAAAGAAGTGACAAGTGTCTGCCTTGCTTGCCCACGCTAGACCATCAGTTTCTGTTTTATTCCATCTCATAACATTAAAAAGGTCAAAACCGTTAAGACCATTATATAACTTTCTTCACCTTTATATAACATATTCTAGACCGCATCTATGTATGAAAGAGTTCACTTAAAGTGACCTGAATCAATTAACAACTGGCTTACTGATTTCCTCTGACTAAACTGTATAATGACTTAACTGACATCTTTCATCAGAAGGAAGATCAAGGTTCTCCGGGTAAAACAAATACACTTGTAGTAGACTTGAAATACGCCTCACTGCATAAAAATTAACATGACAGAATTATTTAAAGACAAGGAGCAGGATTTCAAAGCCAAAACAAGTTTTTCTTCAAGGACTTGATGTCTGATAACTTGCTGCCTAGTTTTCATTTTCAGAGGCTGTTTATAGTGAAGAGGGTGGTGACATTAGTGGGAAAATGCATCCATTTAGAGACAAGATGGGCATAGCGGGGACCTGTGACTAAGAAGGCTCCCTTCTGTTTGCAGACAAGCGAGAGTGAGAACTGGTTCCCAGCCTCGTGGCCAACTGTTAGGTCACTAGCGCCCCTATGACAAGCAGCACTTTCTACCAGGAAAGACACGATGCAGGGAGAGCAAACTCCAGACAGAGCCAACCTTGCTTCTTTCCTTCCTGTGACTATTGTTGCTGCTGTTCAGTCGCTAAGTCGTGTTCACCTCTTTGCGACTCCATGGACTGTAGCCTGCCAGGCCCTCTTGTCCGTGGGATTCTTTCTCCAGGCAAGAATACTGGAGTGGCTGCCATGCCCTCCTTCAGGGGATCTTTCTGACCCAGAGACTGAACCCACATTCATACACTGGCAGGTGGGTTCTTTACCACTGAGCCACCTGGGAAGCCAGGGATGGTCTTCTGAAGTCAGGTTCCTAACTGGGCATCTCCCAAACCACATTCCTACTTGGAAACAATTTGTATAAAACTAGCTTTAAAAAATCTTCTCTTACTTCCAATCCACCCTTCCCCCAAATGTGGCTTTAAAACAGTTTTATTAAATACTTATAAATTCCTGTACGTCCATCAGCTTGCAGAACTGCGTGGTCATTCTTGGCACAGAAAAAGTGGTAATTCTTGAAACAGGATTTTAAGTCACATCCCACGGTGGCTCCTTTTTTCCCACAAAACGTGCATTTCTACAGAAAAGGAGATTTACTGAGTAAACACCTGCTTTTTCAGATTTTTATAAAAATTAAAAGGCAAGAGGTCATCAAGTGCTATTTTTAAGCTGGCTGCCCTCATGTCCTCAGTTACAAACACTGGGTCCTGACATCTGGCTGCTCGTTTTGGAATCTCAGCACAACCTCAGCTAAATGGAATGTTTTGTAATGATCTGATTAAAAGCAGAAAACTCCTGTCCCCTCTCTTTAAGAGATTTCTAAAAAGCAGGGCTGGCAACACTGCCTGGCTCTAGGCAAGAGGTTCTGCCGGTGACACAGCCTGTGGCCAAGGGCAGCTCCAGGGGGTGCCCTAACAGCTGTGTGATCTCGAGCAGGCCCCTTCCCCTCTCCTAGACATGCATTCTTCCCTGGGGATAACAGCACGTGTCTTACAGATGCTTGACTGAGGAGACATGAGAGAGAGGAAGGGAAACCTCTTTGGCATCTGTGCAGAAAGGCCAAAAATGTAAAAAAAAAAAACAAACATAAAAAAGCTTCTGAAGAGTAAGTTTTTTCCTTACTTCAGTTCATTTGATCTCTTGCCTCTGTATTAGTCTGTTGGCCTGATAGGAGGGTGGGGTAGAGATGGCTAGAAGGTCCCGCAAAGGTCCCGTTTGCGGGAATCTGAGCCATGACCAAGGCTGGTTTATATCACACTCTGGCTGCACGAAGTACAAGCTCAAGGTAACCACCTAGCAAAACAGGAGAAAGCTCACACAGTATCCCAAGAGCAGCACAAACAACTCTAAATAAAATGCAAATATGGGAGAGCAATTAGATTGTGCGGAAGGCCGGATGTGAAGTCAGAGTACAAAGAAGGACCATTTACCATTGGGGGGGCATCTAACTAGATGTACAGAAAAGAAGTAAGAGGAAGATCCCTACCTCACGATATATTTCTCAGTAAATTTCATGTGGAAAAGGCTTTATATAAAAAACAGGTTATTTTTAAAAACGTACTGAAACCTGGAAAATATGAGAAAGAAGAAAAAAGTATAGCACTGAGGTCAGGAAGGCTGTCTAAGCAAGGCAGGAAACTCAGAAGCCACAAAGAAAAGACTGATCTGACTACATAAGAGAATGTAAGCGCCACCTTTAAGGTGATAAGATACCATAAAAAGAAGAAAGGAAGACTGTTTGCTGCCCAGTTGATAATGGGTTAAGAATCTACTAACCCACAGAAAAACAGGAAGAGGCAAATCACACCAGAAATACAATCAGCTAATAAACATCAAATTAGAAGACGCTTGCTCCTTGGAAGGAAAGCTATGACAAACCTAGACAGCATATTAAAAAGCAGAGACATTACTTTGCCGACAAATGTCCACATAGTCAAAACCATGGTTTTTTCCAGTAGTCATGTACAGGTGTGGCAGCTGGACCAAAAAGAAGGCTGAGTGCTGAAGAACTGATGATTTTGAATTGTGGTGCTGGAGAAGATTCTTGAGAGTCCCTGGGACAGCAAGGAGATCAAACCAGTCAATCCTAAAGGAAATCAACCCTGAATATTCATTGGAAGGACTGATGCTAAAGCTGAAACTCCAATACTTTGGCCACCTGATGTGAAGAGCTGACTCACTGGAAAAGACCCTGATGCTGGGAAAGATTGAGGGCAGGAGGAGAAGGGGACGACAGAGGATGAGGTGGTTGGATGGCATAATCAACTTAATGGACATGAATCTGAGCAAACTCCAGGAGAGAGTGGAGGACAGAGGAGCCTGGTGTGCAATTCATGGGGTCACAGAGTCAGACATGTCTTAGCAACTGAACAACAATAAACACTGACTCACTGAAAGTCCACAGAGTAGCTGCTGACCTGGCAGGCTCTCTTCTAGGACAGGGGAAACCGGAGTGGATAAGGCACCTGCCATTATGAAGTAAACTTTGTGGTGGAAACAATGATCAAATAAAGCCAACTTTAAAACAATGACATATGCTTTGTAGAGAATTAAGGCCACGTGATACAGTGTCTCTGGTTCCCTACTTCAGATTGGGTGGTCAGTGATACACAAGGCCTCCCTAAGGGCGTGACATCATAAGGGCTCCTAGTCTACATCAAAGCAGAGGTAAGGACATTGTCAGCAGAAGGCCTTGTGTTCTTGTGACAGGAATGAGCTTCCACACTGGCCAGCTTACAAGAGGGACGAGTAGTGTTGCTGGAACAGAGGGGAGGCAAGGGGGAGAGTGTGAACTAAGATCCAGCGGGTAATTGAGGGCTTGACATAGGGGCCTTATGAACCACAGTGATGAGCTGCAGTTTCATCTTCGTGCAAGGGGAGCATAAACTGGCGCATAAAGACACTGTTCTGGCAGCTGTGTGGAGGATGGGCTGGGAGGGAGACAGCAGGATGGGCACCTGCAGAGTTCAGCAACCGTTGAGAAAGCGGGGTCAGACCCCACCCTGGTGGATGGGTGGTGGTGAGAGAGAAGAGGAGGGCGCAAGGTCTATAGGGTGACGCTGATGGGCCGGATGCTGGGCTGGGGCTGCGGAGCAGATGATGGCGGACAAGCAATGTGCCGTTTGCAGAGGAGAAGCGGACAGGTGTGGATGGACCATGTGCAGGAATGTGCAGGGGGTGGAACTATTTTTTTCTGGGCCAGTTTAACGGGAGATGCAATTAGACATCCAGGTAAGTATGTCAGGCTGGTCTTCAGGGCTGGAGATAAGAGAGTCCAGGGACAAGAGTGGTCCTGAAGCCACGTGAACTGGATGAGGTCATGGAGGAAGGATGTTCAGATTGATGAAGGAGCCCAGGCCAGGGCCTCGGGCACTCCAAACCACAGAGGGTGAGCAGAGGAGGAAAAGCAGCCCAGGCACCTGGGAAAAAGCAGCCTGAAAGGTAAGACATCCCAGCAGTGTGTGCCCGGACGTGAGGAGAAAGTGCTGCAAGACGCAGGGCAGGGACCAGTGTGTGAGGGTCCTGCCGGAAGGGCACCTAAGTCAGACAGGTGACCCTGTAACTGACCAGCTTTTGGCGTATGAAGGAGGATTTTTTTAAAAAAGATGACATGATCAGTTGATCATGTTTATATGCTGACGGGAATAATCAAGTAGAAAGAGGGGACACTGATATGAAGGGGCGAGGGAGGAAAATGCAAGGAGGGGAAATGGTCAACCTCTCCAGGGGTCAGGGAAACGCAATGTAGAACTTGGTGAGACTGGCAAAAATCAACAAGGTCTGCGACCCTCATTTCTGTCTAGGACTGGGAGAAGCGCTCTTTCATCCACTAAGAACAGACGTGTCAAGTGGTACAGTCTTCCTGGGGGTCATTTTGTCAGCACATTTCAAAGATTTTAAAGGGAATTCTCTCTGACTCAGCGGTTTCTAGGACTGTGCCGTACAGTACCCCTCACACCAGCACACAAGGGTAATGCACAAAGACATTTACTACGGCTTTGTTGTTCCAGCGAAAACCAGAGTCAACTCACTATCTAAGGGCAAGGGAATGGCCTCACACCTTCTATTACATCTATGTAATTCTGTGAGGTCAGTAAAGAGAATGCCAGGGAGAGTCTTATGCTTGTGGTTCTATGAACACACCGCATCTTCTTTCCGGCCTTCCATAAGCTTTTGCACACCCTGTCCTCTCTCTCTGGAATTCCCCGCCTTCATTTTCACCCCCACCCCCAGCGCGGAAGGCTTCCTGAGCCCCAGCTGTGCTGAGCTGCCTGCTCACTGAGCGCCCAGAGCAGGCACATCTCAAAGTGCATCAGGTGCTGCGGAAACTGGCCCCGTATATGCTGACATCGCACAAGGACTGAAAGAGTTTGCTCTGGATCACTAAGCTGATTGTGGGTTGTGGTGGTGCTGAGCGTGTCAGTGCTTACGGTTGCTGCACTGCTGACTAAGCTGTGAAGGGTGCTGTCACTGGGGGAGTCTCCTGCAGCAGCCCCGGGAGGGTAACTACCCAGGGTGCTTCCTTCCCAAGGAGCTGACCCCAGCTCCAAGGGTAGATCCTGTTTATGTATGGTCGCCTCTAGCAACTGGTGCAGAAAGAGAAATATGGCCTAACTCAGCTTTCAGGAGGGCTCTTAGGCCATGCTTGGGGAAGAACTTTTTATAGACAGGAAGACGAAAACCCGATGCTTCAGCAGCTACCTGTGGCCACCCTAGATCACCAAGGGACCAGCTGATGCTGTGGACAGCAGGGTGGAAAGGATGATAGGCCCTTGATGATGTCATTGAGCCCCTGAATCAACCAACTCTGAAGCCAGTTTTTCCTCGGGCTAAGTGAGAAAATGAGCGTTCTTTTTTTTAAAAGCCAGTCTCAGCTGGAGTTCCTTCTTTTAGCCAAAGCATTCTGACTCCTTATCTATTGATACTTTTTGCTGATGAAACACATTGTAGCTTATTTTAAAATATTAATATATTCAATTGAATATAAGTTTCCAATACAGATCCTACTTCTTTCAGCTCTCCAAGATACATCTGTATCCCTGCTTTATTAATCAAACAGACTTTCTTTTGAAGGTATCCCCAAGCGTCTGTTCATCTTTCTGAGAAAATGATTCATACTTACCAACTTCCTTCCTCTCTTGATTTCTTTCTTTACTGATTCCACATCAAAATTTCTATCATTATTAGATGAATCATAGTCCTCACATTCCACAAGTGCAGAGGAATACAGCTGCATATTGGGAAAAGAAAAACAATCCAAATTATGTACAAAGAAATGTTGAGAGCTACAAGTCAGAAAATGGTACCAAAAAAGTGTTCATCAGGAATGGAAGCTGACAACCTTTTGGGGTATGTGAGCAGACCTCAAGCCAGCCAGCTTTTCTCTGGGAAGAGTCCTGATCCCTGGGCATGTTTCACACTGCCTAACCGGAATTGGTCAAGGCCCAGATCCCAAGCTGGGCCAACCAAAGTTCCTATTCTAGGAAAGTTAAATAGGCTCTGAGGCTCATGGTCAGAGAAGAGAAAGTCAGTCTATTGAGAGAGGGAAAACAAAAAGTGAGGGCCGGACAGGATATCCCAGGTTCCTAAGGGCTTCTCAGCTCCTGTTTCTTGGCTGCACCTCTGGACCTGCCTTCAGGAGCCACACAGTGGCCCTGCACCTCACTACGAAGCCGCTTGTGTATTCAGGTTGGCTCGAGTTTCTAAGAGCTTCTTGAGACCAAAAGAATCCAAACTACTTCCTAATGAAAGACCAACGTTACAGTATACTTAAATCATAAAGTGCATGGAAAACATAAGAAAAACATTCTGACCTGACAAGGCAAAGATTTCTAATAAAAGCAGAAACTATAAAAAAGGTGTCAAGTTGGTTGGGACTTCCCTGGTGGTCCAGCGGTTAAGAATCCACCTTCCAACACAGAGGACATGAGAGGACAGGGATCGACCCTGGTCAGGGAACTAAGATACCACGTGCCATGGAGCAGCTAAGCCCGTGAGCTGCAAAAAAAGGCTCCACATGTTGCAACCAAGACTCAACACAACCAAGTAAATAGATTAATATTTTTTAAAGTTATCAAGTTGGAATTCATCAAAATTAAAAGTTTTTGCTCTTTGAAAGACATTGCTAAGAAAAAAGAAAGGCAAGCCAGAAATTAGGAGAAAATATTTGCAATTCATATATCTGACAAAAAACTTATATCTAGGATATAGGAAAAACTGTTGCCACTCAATAAGACGATACAATTAAAAATGGCCAAAAGATCTGGACAGACACTTCAGAGAAGAAGAGTTACAAATGGTGAATAAGCACATGAAAAGATGCTCAAAATCGGTAACCCGCAGCCACAGCTATAATGAGAAAGCAATACACACTCACCAGATTGGTTAGAATTAAAAAGACTGAAAAATAGCCAAGTGTCAGTGCAGGTATGGAGCAAATGAAATGCTTACACATTGTTGGTAGAAGTGTAAAATAATGCAGTCACCTTTAAAGTTAAACATACACTTACTTTATGACCCAGCATTCCTCTTCTAGGTATTCACCCAAGAAATAAAAGCGTATGTCCACATTTAAAGAAGGCAAGAATATACAATGGAGAAAAGACAGTCTCTTCAATAAGCAGTGATGGGAAAATTGGACATCAACACGTTAAAAAATGAAATTTGAACATATTCTCATCATCCACAAAAATAAATTCAAAATGGATTAAAGACCTAAGTGTAAGATGGGGCACCATAAAACTCCTAGAAGAAAACACGGGCAATATTCTTTTTTATCTCCAAATGCAAGGACAATATAAACAAAAATAAACAAATGGGACCTAATTAACCTTAAAAGCTTTTGCATCAACAAACCATCAATAAGACAGAAAGACAACCTATTGAGTGGGAGAAAATATTTGTATATGATAATGACCAGTAAGGGGTTAATATACAAACAGCTCATAAAACTGAAGATCAAAAAATAACCTGATTAAAAGATGGGCAGAAGATCTGAATGGATATTTTTCCAAAGAAGACATGCAGATGGCCAAAAGGCACATGAAAAGATGCTCAATATCACGGATCATCAGAGAAGGGCAAATGAAAACCTGAAAGAGATGTCACCTCACACCTGTCAGAATGGCTGTCATCAAGGAGATTGCACACAAATGTTGGTGATGATGTTGGGAAAAGGGAACCCTGTGCACAGATGGTGGGAATATAAGTTGGTGCAGCTGCTATGGAAAACAATATGGAGGTTCCTCAAAAAAAAACTGAAAATAGAACTATCATATGATCCATTAATTCCACTCCTGGGTATGCATCCAAAGAAAATGAAAGCACTAATTCAACAAGATGCATGTACCACAGTGTTCATAACAGTATTATTTACAATAGCCAAAGTATGGAAGCAGACTGTGTGTCCATCAACAGATGAACGGATAATAAAGATGTGCGGTGTGTGACTCTTTGTGGCCCCATGGACTGTAGCCTGCCAGGCTTCTCTGTCCGTGGGATTCTCCACGCAAGAATACTGGAGTGGGTAGCCACTTCAGAAGATCCCTTCTCCAGGGGATCTTCCAGATTCATGGATCAAACTCGAGTCTGTCACACTGTGGGCAGATTCTTTACCGTCTGAGCCACCAGGGAAGCTCCTATATATATACACACACATATATGTATGCATGTATGTGTATGTTTAGTAGGTATACACACACACACACACAAACACACAATGGAATACTATTCAGCCATAAAAAAGAATGAAATTTTGCCATTTGCAACAACATGGATGGATGTGGAGGGTATTATGCTTAGTGAAATAAGTCAAAGATAGTACATGTCATCACTTATATGTGGAATCTAAAAAAAACAAACCAGTGATATAATACACAAAAAGCATGTCTACATGAAGACACATATTCAGATGTTCACAGCAGAGTTATCTTAAAATCCCCAGGTGATGCTGGTGGTAAAAGACCCACCTGCTAATGAAGGAGACACAAGAGAAGCAGGTACCATCCCTGGGCTGGTAAGATCCCCTGAGGAGGGCATGGGGACCCACTCCAGTATTCTTGCCTGGAGAATCCCATGGACAGAGGAGCCTGGCGGGCTACAGTCCATGGGGTTGCAAAGAGACAGACACGACTGAAGCAACTGAGCACAGCACATAGCATAGCCCCACAATGGAAATAATACCTATGTCTATCAACAGACAAATGAATAAACAAATTATGATAGATCCATACAATGGAATACTATGCAGAAATAAAAAGGTACAAAATACAGAAATGAGAAACACCATGGAAGAATCTCCAAAGACTGTTAATGAGCAAAAGATGCCAGACACAAAGCATACACACTGCTTCCTTTCATACGAGATGGAAAGACAGGCTCAGCCTAGAGGTGCTGGGGCTAGGGGGGAAGTGGTTACAAGGAGGCATGAGAGAACCTTCTGGGGTAATAGAAATGTTCTACATCTTGATGGTGGTAGCGGTTACATTGGCAAATACGTGAATTAATACTCTCTGAACTGTACATTTAAAATGAGTGCTTTTTAATGTAAATTATACCAGCAAAGTTAACTAAAAATAGAAAATGAACATTAAGAGTATATTAGGATAAACATCACAATCAAATAGTGTTATTCTCAAAATGGCTTTACAGCAGAAAATAAACACATATCTTATAGTAACAAATTAAAAGGAGAAAACTTGAGACATGAAAACCAAACATAACCGAATCTTCTGTTATAAAGCAAGTTGTTAGGACACTTGAACCTGAAACCTGAGTGGTCTGAGGATCAGGTGATAGTCATATATTAATGCTAAATCCCTGATTTTGATGTTTACATTGTGATTATGTAAATATCCTTGTTTGTAGAAAAGGTGCACTGAGTGTTCAGGAAGGACATCGTGTCTCAATTTCCGATGGTTCTGTCAATGAAAATAATCAATAAACCATCTATAGTAAGAATGGATTTGAGCCAAATGAAGGCCTAGCCCGGAAGTCCATTTCCCAGATTACTGTAAGAAACTGCTCTGCAGAAGCACTGTTTCTAGTACAGTTTTATACCTTGTCAGAACAAAGAAGGTTAAACAAGTCAGCGTTATATTTCTTCAAAATTATTAAAAAAAAAAAAGAAGAAAAAGAACAGACCAGCACATACGCAGTGAGTCAGTATGACCTTGGTACCTGGGAAGGGAGGTTTATCATCAAAGAAGGACCGAGGTTGGCATGCCAGGAAGAAAGACATTTAATTTTTATTTTTAACATGGACATTCTTTACTTCTGGTCAATGTGCCCTTATCTCTAACAAATAAACCAGATGTACAATGTATATTTGATAGGCCACAGAAAGACTATTTTAGTTAGCATAAAATTCTAGTTACCTCATGTATAAGCCAGAATGACTTTCCTTTATCTCAATATGTGAATATTTCTTTGATCAGTTCCAACAAAAAAGATTCTTTGTACTGTATGTGCAACTTTTCTATAAGTTTGAGATTTAAGAAAGTCAAAGTGTGTATGTAAAAAAAGAAAGCATCTAGCATTGTGCATGGCCAGAGAAAGAGAGGGAAAGAGCCCAGAAGAACATTACAATAGATGCAGAAAAAAGCACTTCATAATATTCAACACTTTAACTTGTAGAAAACTAGGAATAAAACGGAGCTATCTAATTTTAATAAATTGAAAGTATTAAAAACTTAAAGTAAATACAAATTTAATGATAAAACCTAGAAGCATCCCAGTAATATAAGAACAATCAAGGCTCACTAACATGCTTCTAATCACCAGTATAACACAATGTTCTAGAAAAATGTGGTAAAATAAGAAAAAGAATTTAAGAGGCCCAAAAATTTATAGGAAAAAAAAAGTTTTCATTTATAGATGAGGACTGTCCAAATAAAATATCCAAGTAACTGATTTTTAGATGCAAGAGTTTGGCAAGATTTTTGGGTGAGTTAAAAAAAAAATCAATAGTGTTTGTGTATATCAATTATGCTGTTGTCTAGTTGCTAGACATATCCGACTCTTTTGCAACCCTGTGGACTACAGCCTCCTCTGGTCATGGGATTCTCCAAGCAAGAATATACTAGAGCGGGCTGTCATTTCCTCTCCAGATTGAACCTGCATCTCCTGTCTTGGCACGTGGATTCTTTACCTCTGAGCCACCTGGGAAGCCTGTATACCAATAATAGTCCATTTTAAAAATGTATTAACAAAAACAAAACAAAAACCAACACAGGAATAGACCTAACCCAAAGTTCTGACAAAAATTGTTGGACATTTTTGAAATTCATAAAAGACCTGGCTAATATGTCTTCCCTGTTAATGGAAAGACATATTGTGAGGGTGTCTATTTTTTCCCAAATTTATCTATAAATTCCATAGA
Organism: Ovis aries; assembly: GCF_016772045.2. Classification (NCBI taxonomy): domain Eukaryota; kingdom Metazoa; phylum Chordata; class Mammalia; order Artiodactyla; family Bovidae; genus Ovis; species Ovis aries. The sequence continues at coordinate 19,400,274 of NC_056063.1, read as the reverse complement.
ATTCCAGTTAAAATTCCAATAGAAATTTCTGTGAAACCTGATAAGCCGATCTCAAATTCAAAGTGCAAAAAAAAAAAAAAAAAGCTAAGGCTTATTGTAAAATCATAGTAATTAAGAGCATTGTACCAGCTCAGGGATACATTAGTGGCTAATGGAACAGAATGGACAGCCAGAAAGATATCTGTGCCTATATGACAATGCTGTTAAGAGCAACAGGTAAGGATGAAGGTTCAAGAACGAGACATCTAGGCGAGAGTCCTGGCTCAGTCACTTACAGCCCTGTGACCTTGGGCAAGTCACTTAATTTCTCCGTGCCTCAGTTGTTCCACCTTTAGTTTGGGCGTAATTACAAAACCTCCGTCTTAGGGTAGTTGTGAGGATGAATAGTTAAACACAGGTAAGCTCCCACCCAGAGTATTACCTTACACACACTGGACACCAAATCATAATAACAACAGTTACCGTTATTATCACTACAAATCAGTAAGGAAAGGATAGTTTGTTTTTTTTAATAACAGTGCAGGAAAGTGAAAGTGTTAGTTGCTCAGTTGTGTCTGACTCTTTGCAATCCCATGGACTGTAGCCCACCAGACTCCTCTGTCCATGGGATTCTCCAGGGAAGAATACCGGAGTGGGTAGCCATTTCCTTCTCCAGGGGACCTTTCCAACCCAGGGATCAAACCTGGGTCTCCCACACTGCAGGCGAGATAGAGCTGGGAGAAGTAGTTAATCACATGGAAAAAACAAAAAGAGGTGAGAGTCAATTCCTAGGCAGGTTGATGAGATGTCTGGGGTACTCAAGGAGGAGAGTGGGGTCTGGAGTTCCCAAAGAGGAGAAAAGGACAAATGTTTTTTCCTACACTGCTTTGTCTTAGTCAATGTAACAATGAATCTTGCTCAAAGACATGTTTCTCCTTAACAAGAACCTTCTGACTAATCTTGTTATCTTAAGATGTATGTTGTGGGAATGCATCTGGTAAGACCCTTTATTGTAATAAGGTATATAGCGCCCTTGCAAAGACCAGTGAGCGGGGTACTCTCCACCCCTCTTCTGATGTCTGTGTCAGAAGCTTTCTCTGTCCCTTTTTCACTTTAATAAAACTCTGCTACACAAAAGTTCTTGAGTGATCAAGCCTGGCTCCTGGTCCCAAAGCTACATCATCTTCAGATACCACGAATTCGACATTGTTCACCATTGTTCACATTGTCAAAAGTAGATCCTTGCTTTATATAGTGATCCAGATAAATTCAGTTGCATCAAAAATATCACTTCCCTTAATTATTTCGATCTTTCCTTTAGCTTTCTAATATGTTGTTGTTTAGTAGCTAAGTTGTATCCAACTCGTTTGTGACCCACAGACTGTAGCCCAACAGGCTCCTCAGTCCATGGGGTTTCCCAGGCAAGAATACTAGAGAGGGTTGCCATTTCCTTTTCCAGAGGATCTTCTCAACTAGGGATCAAACCCACATCTCCTGCATTGTCAGGTGGATTCTTCACCAGTGAGCCACCTGGGAAGCCCATAGCTTTCTAATTTACCTCAGTCCCAAATGAGCTGTTTCTAAATCCAAAGGCATTCTTATTATCAACAAAAAACTGATTAGCATAATTTTAAAAAAAAGCTAAATGAGAACAACACAATTTTTGAACTTTTTGGGAAACAGAAACTTAATATGGAAAAGAAATTCTTAGGGTGAAAATCCTACAAATTATAAAGGAAAATGACGAATGTTAATTACATTACAAGCTTCCATGCAACAGGAAGCACCATAAATAAAATCAAAAGCCAAATATATGATAAAGCATTGAATGTATTTTTATGTAAATAAACATATATAAGTGAAATTAAGATCTCAAAAATAAAATGTAGTCTCTGAACAGAAGTCATAGAATCAACAAACAGAACTGCATAAAGAAAGCAAAACAGAACCACACAGAAGAAGGAGGTGCAAGCCCACAAAGTCACCCAGGAACTGCAAATACAAACAAGAGACTATCGCACACCCATCTGAAAGGAAAACATTAAATTTCATAGTATCATGACAGACACCAAACCACAGATCCAAGGAGGAACTGTGAAGAGAGAAAAGAAGAGCTACAGGTTGGGGGCAAATACATAAAATATATCTGTCAAAGGACTTCTATCCAAGATATAAAGAGCTCTTAAAACTTAACAACAATAACAAGCTAATTAAAAACTGGACAAAAGATGTGAACAGACAACACCAAAGAAGATATACAGATGATAAATAAATACATGAAAAAATGTTCAAAATCTCATGTCATCAGGCCATTACTGATTAAAATACAAACAACATGAACTCACTCATTTCAGGTGGGAATGTAAAATGGTACAGCCACGTGGAGGACAGTTTGGCAATTTTCTACATAATTGCACACACTTTTACCAGACCAAAATGAATAAATAAATAAATCACACAGAATTAAGTGTTGACAAAGAAGTAAGAACAGTGGAAGTCAAACTTGGCGCAATCCCCTTTGGAGAGCAGTTTGGCACATTTCGTGAGGTGCAGAATGTACTCTTCCTGAGCCCAGCAGTTCTGCTTTTTGCTAAGTGCCCCCCAGATCAGAGGAAAGCTCCCATGAATTAGGAGACCTATCCAAGGATATTCATGGCAGCTGGTCAGTCACACAAAAAACTGGAAAACCCCAAATGATCATTCACTTTAATAGTGATTATGGGGACTTCCCTGGGGGTCCAGTGACTAAGAATGTGCCTCCCAATGCAGGGGACTCGGGCTCGATCCCTGATCCGGGAAGATCCCACATGTCTTGCAACTAAGCCTGTGCACCACAACTGCTGAGCCTGCGCCCTCCGGAGCCTCTGCTCTGCAACAAGAGAAGCCCCAGCATGGAGCAGCCCACGTACCGCCAACTAGAGAAGCCCCTGCCTGCTGCAACTGGAGAAAGCCCAGGCGCAGCAACAAAGACCCAGCACAGTCAAAAGATAAACAAACACTAAAGAAAGAAAAAATCATTTTAAAAGATAGTAATTATAGTCATAAAATGGAATACTGTAACATTTAAAATTAAAGATTAGAGGGCCTATCAACATGGATAAGTCTCAATAATCCACAGAATTTGATAGAAATTCTGTAAAGTCCAAGAACATGTAAAACAATATCATATTATTGTTTAGAAATACTTAAATATGTGGTGGAAGCATAAAATTAAAAAGAAGATAATAAGTACCAAACTTGTGTTGGTGAAGGAATGCCGCGAATGGGACAGAGAAGGGAGAGTCCTTAACTATCTACGTTGTTTTTCCTTTAAAAAAACAAAAAAGCTGAAGTGAGTATCATATAATATCATTTTATAAATCTGGGGTAGACATTTTATAAATGTCTATGGGTATCTGTTATATTTGAAATATTTAATTAAAATATCTTTAAAGAAGCTTCTTCACCATAATTCCTTACGTTTGATCAGTTATAAATAAAACCAAAAGTAATCAAAAAGTGTTACTATCTAACACTTTAAAAAGAGAAAAATATGCTCCCCAAATCCCCACTTCAAAGCCCAAATCATGAGCAGCCAATGTGTTGTTCTTTGTTGTATTCAAAGTACATTTGTCTATTTCGGGATGTCCTTCCCTGAAAGGACTCATGTGTGTTCAAACTTACCAAACAGTTTTCATGAGCAGCTATATTCTCTGACTGTGCAAAGTACAGGACACTACACTCGAGGTCTTTGGGGCAGAGCGCGCATATCCTTTTTTGCAACCTTTCTGCAACCTGGAAGACACCTACAAAGTAACATCCCTCGTGAGAAATGGAAAGTGGAATTTCTTGGTCTGCAACTCCTCCACCCATCTTAAAGGAGAGGGCCGGGCACTTGTTTTTAGAAGAGTCTCTCAGCTCCCGGGGAGAAAAAATTTGGGACCCAAGTAGAAAAGCACCTTTGCAATTTTTAATGGATTAATAAAAAAGAAAATGTTTTATTTAAAATGTCCAGGGACTTTCTATAACAAAACAAAAATAAATAAATAAAAGATTGAAACATGAGGAACAATGGGGTTCCCAGATGGTGCTAGTGGTAAAGAACCCGCCTGCCAGTGATGGAGACATAAGAGACACCGTCTGACCCCTGGATCGGAGAGACTCCCATGGAGGAGGGAATGACAACCCACTCCAGTCTTCCTGCCAGGAGAATCCCATAGACAGAGGAGCCGGGTGAGCTAAGAGTCCACAGGGCCACAGAGTCAGACACGACTGAAAAGCCTGAGCACACACAGGAGGAAACCCTCTGCCTAACAAACAGAAGTAGGAATTTAAATACAAAGTTCTCACATCACTTCCCTGCCCACAGGAAGCTCTCAATTATAATCGCTGACATTATAAATCAGTTGTATTCAAGAAATAATGCTCTGATTAACTACCTATAAAAAACAATTTAGATCCTTATACTATATTCAAAAATAAATTTGGGGTGAATTAGAGGTAAATGAACAATGTACTTTAATGTGATGTAATCTAGTATAATAAATTAGGAGAGTAAGATACATGATAGGAAGCAGTTTTTGTTTTTTTTCAAAGAGAAGAATGAAGAAAGGAAAGAAACAGAGAAGGAGAGCTAGGAAGAACAGGGAAGAGTCAGAGATGGAGAAAAAAGCCAGCTGTTCCCAACATCCCACTTGGACGCACCTGGGGGAGACAACCTTTACTTGCTAATCTATTAGTTTGCTGTTAGTTTGGCCACAGGCATCCATGTAATATTTCTTTGCCCTTTCCAATGCTCATCCTCTTTATTCATCTGGTTTTCCATAGCAGAAAGCACTTTCAATTTTACCTTCAAATTTTAGTTCTGAAACAAAACTTCATTTAACGGTGAAAGGGTTCAATTTAGATGAGGTTAAACTGCTTAAGCGCGTCTTAAAAGTCTTTTTTGGTTACTCCAAAGCGTAAGATCTCTCAGCACCTCTCTTAAATTAGACTTTTACGTCTCACACTGTCCAAAGTCCTCACTTTGGAGCTAGCATTTGTTTCACGTTCAGATGAGTTTCTTCTTTAATTATCATTTGTTTCCTGGATTGGAGTCCTGCTTAGTGGGGCTACAAACGAGTGATCCTCCTGCTCCTATCAACCAAGAAAACAGGAGTGGGGGAGACTGAGAGGAAACGCCTCAGATGAAATGGAACCGGCGAACTGCTGCTTTTCATTCCTCTCAAACTACCACCGAGCCGGGAGCGCCTCTTTGTACAAGAGTCACTGTGTTGAGGGCTCTACACCAGCGCTATCCGTAGAAACACCATGTGAGCCACAGGTGCAGATGAAGAATTTCTAGAAGCCTCATTTAAAAAAGCAAAGGAGGGACTTCCCTGGTGGTCCAGTGGCTAACACTCTGCTCTCCATGCAGGGTGCACGGGTTTGATCCTATTGGGGATCTAAGATTCCACATGCTACATGGCAGGTCCCCCTCAAAAGGAAGTTGGTGAAATTAATAGCCTTTATTCCATCAAATATATCCAAAATACTACCCTTTCAACATTTAATCAATAAAACAATTAATTCATCCTTTGTACTGAGTTTTGAAGTCCAGTGTGTTTCGTGGTTACTGCACGTCTCAGCTGGACAATCCACATTTTCAGTGCTCCAGACGCATAGGCAGACGGTGGCTACCAAATGGAAGATATGGTACAGATGGAAGAAGGCACAGCAGATGCTATAAAAGAAACATGAGACAGAACTGTTGCCTGCAAGAAGCTGACAAGGTAAACAAGGAGATGAAGTGGCAACTGGGAAAGTAAAATAACAGAATACATGGCACAGCGTAATGTAGCTGCTGAGTAGGAAATAAAATACATGCTATGGTCAGAGGAGGAAGTGCTCCCGGTGGGATGGGGTGCTGTCAAGGAGCCGGTACAACCTGGAGATGGAAAGGGGAGTCAAGGTGGGGGGGACGTTGCAGACAGAAGCACAGATGCGGGGAGAGGCCAAGAGGTGAGACTGGGAGACAGCTCATCAGCGGGACTGAAGAGGAGAGTTCATGCAAAGGAAGCGGGAAAAGAATTTGAGGAACAGATGGTGAAAGGCTGCCAGGAAGGATTTTTGAGGAGGGGAATAACACGACGAAAGAGTTGTTTTAAGCTCCATTTCAGTACAAGGAGAGAAATACGGTGCACCTGGACAGAAGGCTGGATGTCATAATGCTGTCTGTTCTAGCTCAAATAAGGGCAAACGAAAACATGCTGCCTGCCATCAAGCCATCAGCCACGGCAGCAATCCCCAGCCCCTAAAAATCCATCAAGCCACCAGCCACTGCAGCAATCCCCACCCCCTAAAAACGGTGTGCCCTCAGGGGGGTTCAGGATGGCAAAAACGGAATACTTGCTCTACATACTTAGGATGCACTTCTAAGGAATAATTTCCATGAGCCCAGATTCTTGCATCTTCCCATACTTAGAAAAGCTCTAAAATCATTAACTTAGCAGTAGCCTTCTGATGTTCAACCACATGTTTGTTTCCAGCAAAAACTTTATATCCTGGCTCCTCCCTCACCTCTTCAAAGCAGTTCCCCAGAGTCCGGCTCCCAGGCTACAGTCCTGAGTAAGGTCCCCACAGGAAACAAAACTTGCAGTTTTTAGGTTGTGTTTTCCTTTGGTTGGCATAAGTTTTAGATTTAATGCCATTTCAAGTTAAATCTCAAGAAGGTTATTTTCAAGAGGTTGAAAAATATATTATTTGGAAGAATAAATGATTATGGGCAGTGAACAAAACTTAGGGAAAAATGAGAGAGAGTCTGTCTGATTTTAAAACATACTATAAAGGTATAGCCGGGACAGAAAGTTAGATGACTGAGTCAAAAAATAATACAAAGTGCAGAGAGAAATGAATCATCATCTCTAATTGTGAATATAGGATATCACAAGGTGGCATCTGCATTTCTCCTCTGGCACTGACATCCTTAGCCCATTTTTCTACTGGGTTATTCACTATTTCCTGATTTATAAGAGCTGTACTATCTCCTGATTTATCCAGGCTCACCATCACACACAGGAATGACCCCCAGCAGACATGTTTGTACTAAGTGACTCTTTCCCTATGCACAGCTGACAGTCCTAGAGGACCTACCTGCCCGTCCCAGATATACAGAATTCAGAATAGAAGATTTTAGTTCAGACTGGGCTGGCTTCTTGAAGGAGATGTAAAAACCTGAGAAGCTGTGAGTGTGGCCATCTTCTATCCCATTAGCAGGAAAACTGGACCAAAGAAAGAGAAGAACAAAGCAGATATGCTGAGTGCTGTCAAAGTGTATGAAGACTTTTCAGGCCCTGGTTCCTGGCTCTTTCTGGAAAATACAACAGCATCCATGCTCCTGGGATGAGTCTGGTCTCCCTGCTTTCCAGTAACAAGCATCCCCGTTGCTTAAATGGTATCAGGTTGATTTTGCACTATTTGTAGCCAACAGGCCCTGATTAACACTGGCACTGCCATGACCTGATCTCTGTGTGTAGGCACACGTGCACCTGAGAGTGAGCTCTGGCAGCAGTGTGGGAAAGCCTTGCCCTCACTGTCTTTTATCTGGTCCATTCTGATAAGCTCATGGCCCTCCTCCTGCTTTCCCTTGTCACGCCTCCACTTCCTTCGTCACACTGCTGCCAGAGTGGGCTATCTAAAATGTCCACTGTCCGTGTTTCCTGCTAAAAACTCTTCTCTATCACCTGGAGAATAGAAGCCAAGCTCTTTACATGCAGACTCACCGGTTTCTTTAATACGTGATGAGCACCTATTAAGCATCCTTTTAGGCACTACAAGTAAAGCAGGGAATAAGATGTGAATTTCAACACTCATGAAACTTACATCCTAGTAGTAGAGATAGACCCTCAAACACATTATTTTCAGGTAGTAGTAAGTGCTATGAAGAAAAAACGAGCAAGGGAAGGAGGGTGAGACTGATGAGGGTCGGGGGAGGGCTCTTCTAAACAGGGTGGGCAGGCAAGGCCATCTGTGGAGGTTACCGCTGGGCAGAGATTTGAATATGGTGGGGGTTTAGAGGACTCGCAAGGCAGTGAGGGGTGGCAGTCATCAAGATGGGTAGGGATTGGATCAGATCAGACACGGGGTACACAGTAGCCACAGTAAGATTACTCGGAAAGCAATGAGACTACTGGAGGGCTTTGAGCAGGAGAATCACATTTGCTTTTGTTTTATAAGGTCCTTTTGGCTTCTGTGCAGTCCTGTCTGTATGACAGGCTACAGCGGAAGCCAGGAAACCCACAGTCTAGGTCTGAGATGATAGTGGCTTGGATGGTAGTGATAGAAGGGGCAAGAGGTCAGGCTCGAGATATATTTTGGAGACAGAACTGACTGGTCTGACTAACACGTGAGGTGGGAGGCAAGGAGGAGAGAGCGGCACCGAGTGTGGAACTAGGGTCTTGGCCTGAGCACCTGGGTGAACGGAATGGGAAGGCTGCTAGCAGTTGGTTGAGCAGGTCTGGAGAATGTGGGTGTGTGCAGGCAAAAAGGAGTTTGAGATCGCTCCAAGCATTGATTAAATTGGTGATAGGAGTCTGGAGTTTGGGGAAAAGGTCGGGAAACAACCTCATCTCCAGTAACTCATCTTGCATTCTGTATGATCAGTAGTGCTAGTGTTAAGTCACTCAGCTGAGTCCAACTCTTTGCAACCTCATGGACTGTATGCAGCCCACCAAGCTCCTCTGTCTATGGGATTCTCCAGGCAAGAATAATGGGGTGGGTAGCCATTCCCTTCTCCAGGGGATCTTCCCGACCAGGGATCAAACCCAGGTCTCCTGCATTGCTGAAAGAGTCTTTACCATGTGAGCCACCAGGGAAGCCCACTAGCTAAATGCTCGCCGGCTAAAATGAAAGTCAACATGTTGCTTCACTTGTGGCTGCCACATTTGATGTTTTGTGGCTGGCGCCTTTATTCGAGTCTTCATCTCTGGACTGCCCTTTCACCCTTTCTACCCCTGGGTGACTGACTCTTGCCTTTTAAAACGAAGACAGGGTGTCCCCTGAACACCAGGCTGAGCGGAAGGAGCCCCTCATTTGTGCCTCTGTGGTTCTCAGCAGCTCACACCCGAGTTGCCTATTAGATTCTCTAGGGCAGGGTCTGCCTAGCTCATCTCTGTATTCCTGGCACCTGGTCCTGAGCATGCACTGGGAAGAAGATCTACACGGGTTAGAAGATCCACACCTGTTGAACTGCAAGAAAGGTGCCCCCTCAAGAGGCTGCTGTCTCACTTAAAGACAGGGCCACAGACTTGAACTACTAAATGGAAAGGAGGGCATGGTTCCAAAATATCGCATTCTCTGTGGAAAGTTTCCAAACTGCTTCTTAAACCCAGCCAGCCCGCCCCGACCCCTCCTCCCCGCCGGGCTTCTCCGGTGGCTCAGCGGTTAAAAAAAAAAAAAAAAATCCGCCTGCCAAGATCCCCTGGAGGAGGGCATGGCTACCCACTCCAGTATTCCTGCCTAGGGAATCCCTTAGACAGAGGAGCCTGGCGGGCTACAGTCCATGGGGTCACAAAGAGTCGGACGCGATTTAGCGACTAAACAACTGATCCTGAGACCCAACTGGCCAGTTCTCTTCAAAAGGGGTCCACCTCCAGCCTAGCTCCCCTCTCCCCGGGGAACTTCTCCGACCGCATTGTTTGAGAAGCGGGCGGAGCCGCGCTGGGAAAGGAAACCCACAGGCTTTTCTTTCGCTTTCCCCAGCTGGCTGCATTCCTAGCGATGTAGGACCGCAGCAATGGGCTTTCCCATCTGCAGTGGGGAGAGGCAAAGCACACGGCAAACGGAGGCAAACGATCGCCCCTCCGAGGGGCCCCGGGTAGTGGTCTGGGCTCGGGGCCGCTGGCGGTGGACGCCCGGGGGCCGCGGGGCAAAGACTTCACCGCGGTCTTGGAGACCGGGCCGGCGACTCCCATAAGGCGGCGACCGCAGAGCGGCCCTGGGCCACCACCGAGCCCCACCCGGCCGCCCCCGGCGCGGTACTCACCGGTCGGGAGCGGGACTGTGTCCCGCGCGGCGTGGGCCTCGGACCAGCTGGCGCCGCGGGTCGACTCGGGCGCGGAAGGCCCCGCCGGATCCATGTCTGCGCGCTGCTTCCCCGCCGCCGGAAGTCCGCTTTGGCGAAATCAAGCTGATGGATTTCCCCTGCCGGGGAAGCGCACCGAGGCTTTGCAGACAGCTTCTCTACCTCCGAGTCTGAATTCGAACTGCTTTAAAAAGAAAAAACGAATCACGCCAGGCGCTCCCCACTCTGCGCCCACTTATCCGATGGTCGGAGGGAAGGTGGCCGAAGTCCCTGGACTCAGCTGGAGAAGTGATGGGTCTTCCTGAGGGATTACCCGTTATTTTTAAAAAGCCGTTATCACGTGGGGCTTCCCTGGCGGTCCAGTGATTGAGACTCCACACTTCCACTGCAGGGGGCCCGGATTCAATCCCTGGTTGGGGAACTAAAATCCCACATGCCATGCGGCACAATCAAAATAACACTCCACACACACCCACCCACCCAAGTATTAACCGAGTGCAATGCCAGTTTCCAGTGGTCAGCCATTATTTCACTCGCACACCCCCCAAGTTTGGGCTGAACAGGTCTAGCATAAGCGGAGGCAGAATTAACTGAGTGCAATGCCAGCTTCCAGTGGTAATTCTTTATTTAGCACCCGTAGTGTACACAGCACCATACAAGATGAGGTTTCTGGCGCATGGAACAAACACACAAAACACAGACGCGGGTAATTAAATCGCAGTTACAAAATAAGTTGCTCTGTAAAAAAGAAACATGTAATAGCTGGTGGTTTGCTGAGGCAATCAAAGGAAAAACTTCTCGAGGTCTTGCTTTTTGAGCAGGTTTTAAAGAGAGGAAAGGAGGCAAATTGGGGACAGAAAAGAGAAACTGTTAAAAAGGATAACTTAGTCTTGCCCAACACACATGAATTACAGCAGCAGACGTGCGGAGCAGCAAAACGAGAGAAAAAAGGGCAGGTTCTGCCAGCAGTGTTTTGCCTTCAAGCAGTAAGACTGACTCATTGCCAGGCCAAAAAGAGTCCTAAATAAGAGATTGAATAGCTCAGCTGGGCCAAGTGAAGCAGGTGAAGGGCCCCTTCCCCCACTCTCAGATCCTGATCTCAGCTTTTCAGTGTTCCACTCTTAGGGAGGAGCAGACTGCCAAGATCACTAAGGAAAGCCTAGAGCCTGAAAGACAAAGACCAAAGGAAACATACAAAGAAAACAGAAATCTTGGAGGTCACAGATACTCAGGAAGAAAACATAGGCATGAATGCCTGTGTGTGATGTACTATATAAAGTGTTTTCCAAGCGACAAGATACTGCAACCATGAACCAGTAAGTTACTACTGAAGAAAAACAAAATATTCAGAGAGCTCTAGAAATAAAAAAAAAAAGAGACCCTGCCCCCAAATAAACTAACAAACTGTCTTGTGAGCGTATGTTCCTCAATTCTTTGTCTCATCACAATAAAGATTTGGAGTGATGGACATTAAAGCCCCCTCGGCGTGTCGCAGCTCTTAAGTCTTGGATAGACCGTGTTATAGCTCTCAGGTCTCGAATGGACCATGTTATAACTCTTAGACAAATCAGTGTTACAGCTCAGTGTTACAGCTCAATTTTATTTAGAAGATGGCAGGAAAATCCATCTTCGAGGCGTGAGGGCACGTCGATCTAAAGACACGAGAAGAGTGCCCCAGAGCGCGGGAGACAGCGAGCTAGCTTTGGCTCCTGTATTTATGTTTCTCTCTCCCTGGGCCTGTCCTATATAAATTGGGCCAGCCAGGAGTGTTGTTTGTTTTACCTGAGGTCCTCACTCTGGTCCTCGGACCTTCTTTTGTTTCATTTTCATGGGCTTTTCCCTTCCTTGTCTTGTAGCCACTGCCATTTTGGACTCCTTTTCCCTGTTCTACCTACCTAACAAAACCAAAAAAACCACCACAATAGACAAATTGGAAGATTACGTTGAGGAAATCTCCCACAAAGTAGAGCAATAACACAGAGCTGGAAATTAACAGAAAAGGTAAGAAAATCAGAGAACCAATTCTGGAGGTCTACGGTCTGGGTAACAGGAATCCTAGAAAGTGAGAATAGATGAGGTATGATTAAAGAAACACGTCAAGAAAAGTTCTCTGAACCAAAGAACAAGGTTTTCAGATTAAAGACCCCACCAAACACCTAGTATCAGGTGTAATAATAGACCTTTACTGGGAACAGAACACTGGGTCAAAGAGATTGCTGTAACGTTCGAGAAAGACTGGTCACAAATATAAAAGAGAAAGAATGGCCTCTGACTTCCAACAGTCACTCTGAAGGCCAGAGGTGAGAACATTTTCAGATTTCAAAGCAGCAACACTGGAATGTAGCATGTATGTTCAAAATTGGGTATGAAAGCTACTCAGGAACTCTCTGCCCTGCCAAAACAGCAATCAAGTGTAAGGGCAAAAGAACATATTGAAACATATAGTCTCATTTTTTCCCTTTCAAAAGGTACTGGAGGATGTGCTTCACCCATAAAGTGAAAGTCATTCAGTTGTGTCCAACTCTTTGTGACCCCATGCCTATATGTGGCAGTAAATCAATCAAAGGAGAAATAAGGGGATTTAACTAGAAATAGACCTGACATCGGAAAGACAAAGGGAATCTCTAGGATGCTGACGGGAGATGACAGCTGGGAACCAGTACAGATGGAGGAGATCAGGATGTCAGATCTCTGTACAGATTTCCCATACTTTTCAAGTGTCATTTTATTTCAGTGCGTTGCCTAAAATTCCTGCATCTTTACTGTGAATAAATGAACTTCTCAGCTTTGCCCATTTGTCTATGGCTGTCTGGTTACAATTTCTTGCTCCCTTTCCTAGCTCTTTGGTTTCCCACTCTCTAACCCACCTTCAAGTTAAATTTTTATTTAGTTCAGTATTTTTAAGAAACTAAACCTAGTACAAATTTAAATTCTTGTTTGAAAGGTGCTGCTGCTGCTGCTAAGTCACATCAGTCGTGTCTGACTCTGAGCGACCCCACAGATGGCAGCCCACCAGGCTCCTCTGTCCCTGGGATTCTCCAGGCAAGAATACTGGAGTGGGTTGCCATTTCCTTCTCCATTGTCTGAAAGGTAACCAAAGGTAATTAAACCCAGAAGCTGAGAAAAAAACAAACCCTAAAAAACCCAGAACTACTTCAATTACTCCTTTTTGAGCTAGTATTCCCATGCTGGTTCCAGGGGCGAGGAGAATTTCCTGACAGCCAAATGTACATCTTTGTTTTAACTCTTGGAGACTCTCACCCCCTTTTCACTAGATGATCATGGTCAGGAAACCTACAGCAGAGTAAATCTTTCCCTTTTTCTCTAGGAAAATAATTTGCACATCATGCCCAGGAAACTCCAACGGTCTGTTTCAGACTCTTTCAACAGAATTGTTTTAAGTGAAATTCTTACCCAGCACCATCTCTTCTGGCAATAAATAAGCCATGTCTGACTATTCTCTTAAGTTTCCTTTTCTTACAGTTCTACTCTGTCTAGAACAAAAATATTTCAGCTCATCCAAATTTCTATTCTCGCTTTTCCTGTGTTTGTATAGAAGGAGTGAAAAGAATCTGTGGAAAAGAAGTTTCATTTCAAAAAATGTGCCAAAACTTTCCCCTAGGAGAGTTTCTCTTCTTTCTCATTCAAGTGGACTGATGGGACACTATTTCATGGAACTTATCCAATTAACTTAAAATACTTGGAAGTAATTTGCATAATATTAATATTCTTCAGGCTCTGATGCCCATCTTATGGCTCACAATGGTAAATTATTTGCCAGGAACTAAACATAAATAAATTTTGTAGGTAAAGAGGTGAAATTTGGCCCTATGGGGCCTTGAAAGTCAAAGATAATAATTACAAAAGCAGTAAGAAGTGCTGAAATCAACTGTGACATCTGTTTTTCTGAATATATAATTTACAAATAAGTTACAAATTATACAGTGGTGTTTCATATAAAATATACACATCCATTCTACTCATGTACAGTTGAAGAGCAGTAAGAATAAAGAGATAGGCTATGCATATGAAAATGTCCCTATTTTGTTCCAAGCATTTCTAAGTAATGCAAATAAACACTCCCAATAAGGGTAAACTGGGATCTCTTGACAGATCGTAATGTAAATTAATTCCACTGGCCACAGGGATTTCTTTTGCATGGCCCTAGTTTCAGCTTGATCAGCTGATTTCATGAGCAGGTATTAACTACAGATTTATAATATTTTTTTTCTACACTTATTAACCCCACATTGGCAGAGGATTTCTTTCTCAGGCATAGTTCCAGCTTCATAACCATAATCCCATGTTAGTTCTGTTCTTGCTTTCACATACCTAGAAAGTAGAAATTTTAAAAATAATCATAAATTATCCTGAATGAACCAAATTTGATTATAATCAATTTTCATATTAACATCATTAACCCTCCTCAACAATATCGTTTTCTCTCTCCAACATCCACTACTTAGGAATGCTCTATTTGAGTTTTATTTCAAATCTACTAAAATCCCAAATAAGAAGAAACTTGTCAATATCCACAAGGGAGGAAGTGTGTTTTTAAAAAGAATGGGCCCCAGCAAAGCACTGAGGCCCGGGGAAGTAATCAGGGGTAGTTTTGACTTAAAGATGTAGCATTCTGCATCATTTACTTTCTGAACTGAACTGGCTGAGACCTGTCATTCTTAGCCTTTTTGGACATTAATTCTAAGAGGAAATAAGAATTAAAATTTCAACTATTTAAAATTTTATTGCCTCTAAACAGTTTGGGATGACTGAGTATTCTAGGGTACCAGAGAGTTAGGGCTATAGCATATACCTTCTTTTAATATTTTTGTACTGTTATTTTTAAAGTCACAACTTCAAAATTAATCATATTAAAAAATTTTTCAAACCTGTTGGTGAAGAACGCCACCAAAGGAAAACTTCTGTCATGTGTTTCTACAAAAACATTCTGTACCAAAAGATTTGGGCAACAACTATGCTGTTAACAAAAATAGACAAACACATGTTAGATATAGCATAAACTCTGATACACTGTTCTTTGAAGCATTAGAACACCATTCTGTTTCCAACACATCTTATTTTTATTTTTTTTTTCTGACTAGTATGCAAAATATCATAGCTCATTACAATTTTGTTGATAGTAAGAATTCATTCAGAAAGCCCTGTTTTGACATTCTTACATCTTGCCAGTAGAAACGCAAAATAGTAAAAACTCCTATTTATCATTATTATAAATGCATTTATCTTTTGATTCAACAATCCAGTATCTGGGAGTGTATTTGACAGATATATCTGCATATATATCCATGTAAGATTATTTACTGAACATTGTTTTCAACAGTAGAGGTTTTGAAGCAATGCAAATGTCTATCTAAAGAGGATTATTTAAACTTCTGGATAGCCACACACTGGAATCATATGCACCTATAAACAAAAACAAATGAGGAGCTCGGTGTACTCATACAGAAAGATCTCCAGGGTATATTGTTAACTTAAAACACAAGGTGTAGGACACTGAATGTAATATGCTGTCTTTTAGGTAAGGGGTAGGAATAGGAACACATCCTTATGTTTACTTGTATTTTCATAAAGAAACACTGTAAGAATACACCAAAAAGTAATAAAAAATGATTTTACTATAGAGGGTGGATTGGGGGCAGGGTGAACAGGGGCAGAGTACATTATTTTTAAAATAAAACAAAAAGTTTAATATGAAGAATATGTTATGACCTGAATTTTTACATCAAACAGATCCTTTGGAAAGGGTATCTGTGTAAGTAATTGATTTCTCTGCTGAACACAAGCATTATTTATTGTTTTTCCAAGGCTTCTAACATGGTGATAACTATCTCCTATCACCACCATTTCAGTGTTATTTTGCTGCACATGAGCTGTTATTGCTACACAGTCATCTATCACCAGATTCATAAAGGGATCGAATCCCAGCAATATTCCTCAGACACATTTACCACTGTTAGATTTCAGTAATAACTTCCTATCATCCATACATTTTTTTCAGTTTGAGCCTGGTGAGCTTTACTCAGGGTACCTCCTTGGCAGGGTCACAGCTGCTGTGAAACAATTCTGTTTGTATGTATTTTCTAAGGTGTTTTATTTAAGTTTTTAAATCATGAGAATGGATTATCTATGTAGAAAATTAAATTTAAAAAGACAGAAAGGCCTTGTTTTTCTCTTCCTATAAACAACGGGAGATCCAGCTAGTGAGACCAACCATATCATTCCAGTGCAGCCACTATTCAACGTAACTGACTGGAAAGAAAGCCGCAACAGTCCTTTGCTAAGGATCATTCTTTACTGATCTCCTGGCTCTCCTGGCATGTTTAGTAGCTTCCAGCAGTTTGGCAATAGTGTAGAAGTAGTGAAAGTACAGGAGACCCAGGTTCCATCCCTGGGTCAGAAGATCCCATGGAGAAGGGAATGGCAACCCACTTCAGTATTCAGAGAGGCGTCTCTTGTTAACCAAGTATCCTTCTAACTAGGAGAGCGAAAAAGAAAAAGGCCAAACAGATTTCTCTAGCAAAGAAAAAAAGTTCTTTGGTTTCAAAGATTTTCTGACTTGAGAGTACTTTTTCTTCTGATGGCACATGAATTACATTTAAAATTATCACTAAACAGCAATTTCAAACCATTCAAATGTCATATTTTAAAGAGGTGTTGAGGGAATTCCCTGGTGGTTCAGCTCTTAGGACTCTACTTTCACTGCAGAGGGTACAGGTTTGATCCCTGGTCAGTGAACTAAGGTCCTTTGAGCCAAGTAGTACAGCCACAAATAAATAAATAAATAGGTCTTGAGTTTAGCAAAGGAAATACATAAAAGAATCTTGGGCTATGCATGCTTCCCATTATTTTAAGGGAAAAGTCAAAGCTGCCCATCCCACTAACTGAACCCCAGAGAGAGGAAGAAGCGCTCTGATGCAGAGCAAAGAGAAAAATTAAGGCCACATCCAGAAATCAGTGAACCTGAATGGACTTTTCCAAAGGATGTGTGGAGGTTATCATAAAGTTCCTGTCCTGCTTCCACGACTCCTCGTCACTCTCCTGGGTAGGGTAAGTCAGAACAAAGTGGAGCCCAGAGAGGAGGAGGAATGCAGGTGGTTTCTGCATGGTCTGGCTGGCCAAAGACAGGGCAGTCTATACAGACACTGGGACTAGTGGAGAAGGTATTTCTCTTTTTTCCCCTGGAAAATTTCTGGGACTATATACATTCTTTGAAAAGCATGTATGATGGTAGGAGGCAGGAGAGACGAGACTGGCAGTCTGATGGGAAAAGCTAACTCCAATTCCACCCTACACAGTAGTTATGGCCAACAATGCAAAGTATCCCTCTCATCATGAAGATGCCAGGAGTCTTAAGTGTCAATGAACCTTGTGAAGTGAAAGTCGCTCAGTCATGTATGACTCTTTGCAATCCCATGGACTATACAGTTCGTGGACTTCTCCAGGCCAGAATACTAGAGTGGGTAGCCTTTCCCTTCTCCAGGGGATCTTTCCAACCCAGGTCTCCCGCATTGCAGGCAGATTCTTTATCAGCCGAGCAACAGGGAAGCCCAAGAATGCTGAAGTGGGTAGCCTATCCCTTCTCCAGCGGATCTTCTAGACCCAGGAATAGAACTGGGGTTTCCTGCACTGCAAGTGGATTCTTTTCCAACTGAGCTAACAGGGAAGCCCAATGAACCTTAAATCAGAGAAATCATAAATATTCCTCTATATAAATGAAAATAAGTCTCATTACATATATCCCAAACATACACAGAAACAGCAAGTGACTATGGCTTAGGAATAAGAAAAGAGTTAGATAGTAAAATGCAATATTCTGATAAATGTACTGGTTTTCTGTACTAAGCCACTGCTGCCACTGCTGCTGCTAAGTCGCTTCAGTCGTGTCCGACTCTGTGCGACCCCACAGACGGCAGCCCACCAGGCTCCCCCATCCCTGGGATTCTCCAGGCAAGAACACTGGAGTGGGATGCCATTTCCTTCTCCAATGCATGAAAGTGAAAAGTGAAAGTGAAGTCGCTCAGTCGTGTCTGATTCTTAGCGACCCCATGGACTGTAGCCTACCAGGCTCCTCCGTCCATGGGATTTTCCAGGCAAGAGGACTGGAGTGGGTTGCCATTGCCTTCTCTAGTACTAAGCCACTAAATCACTCAAAACTTAGTGAGAGTAGTAAAACATAAGTGCTCCCAACTAAATTTTTTTAATAGAGGTATTTCTGAATAAGACATTGTATTATATGAGACACAAAAGAAAAACTTATTCTATGTGTCCCGTTGTTTTTTTGAAGGAATGCATCTTAAAAGCCTTTCAATAAATATATACGATTTTCTTATAATTCCTTATAGTTCCTTTAAGCAAATGTTTACTGTGTGCTAGATAGTTTAAGCACTTTATATATAATACATTTATATATAAATGGCCCAACAGCAATAACTACCGCTATGGGTTTTGTATATGTGTTTTTGCTAGATGATCATTCACAACATTCTGGACAGTTATTTACTCCATATTATTGAAGTGGGAAATACAGCATGGAGAGGTCAAGTAAGATGTCCAAGCCCATGTAAGTAGAGGCCTGGCATTCTAATCCAGGTAGTGTGGCTCTGGAATTTGTCAGTCATATTTTCCTCATGATTTTGTGAAGCAGCCTAGGGGAGAAATGTTTAGATATAGGAATCTCAGCCCATATACTCACATTAAGGAAGCGGCCCACATTTCCTTCTTTTGTGGCATCCAATAAAAACACATTGCCTTTATTGCACTTCTCTAGAGAATCAGATGAAGCATCCTTGATTTCATTTGGTAACTCTTTACCAAAAAAGACCTGCTGGTTTTGACATGCTGGAGATTTTTCCTCTTGGGGCTTTTGTATTTGAACCTCATTCTTGTTATCCAGTGTGACTGCTTGGTGACATGTGTCCCCTGGTGGAGTGTCTTCTCTACACTTGGTTATATCTATCACATCAGATTCAATCACAGGCTTGTCTTCACAATCTTCAACTTGGTTTGAGCTTGAGTCCTCTAATAAACATTTCGGAAGGAATTGTCAGGGAATATAAATGGCTGAGCAATACTGCTGAGAGTAACAATACTAATTAAGTGCAAGTTGTGTTAATTATTGCTAATCCGTACAATGTATTAAGGTACACAGTACTTCAATTTTACAAATGAAAACTCTGAGCTTCTGAAGGCTTAAGGGATTCACTCAACTAACTAGCAATAATAATGAGAAGTGGGGTAAGAAACCCAGAAATATCTGATTCTGAAGTCTACCTTCTTTCTACTACCGAACAACGGCTTTTTATGAATCTGTATACATGTTGCTTCCTGTTACTATAGTTAAGCTCTACTCCTTACAAATTGACTTCTCTTCAACTTTGTACTCTGCATTTAAATATATTCTAAGCAGCTGGAACAGAAAGGGTTTAGGGAGCATTTTAGGCCTTTATGATACCAATGAAAGGCTGGGGAGACCCTGATTAAGTTACCCGCTCTAAGGCCCAGTAGCAGTAACTACCGCTATGGGTTTTGTATACGTGTTTTTGCTAGATGATCATTCAGTAATCACACTTCTACAAACAACAATACTTTGACGAACTGCTTATTTTTCTTATCCAATAATGCAAGTAATTTTCCAAAATATTCAAAAGTATGGATGCATGTCAAATGGAATAAGTAAAATTATTTATTGTTAAAAAGTCACTTGTGCCTCCTAATTCAGTGGCAGAAAGAAATTACACTTTTCTAAAATTAATGTTGTTGATGTAATCATCACTGTTTCTGGCTGCTTTTTCCTATCATAGGTTACTTGCAGTAATATTAATAGTATATAACTAATTTTGTAGTGCCTGCTATATGTACTGTAGTGGTCAATGAAAACAACAAAAGAACCAAGAGCAACAGGACTCAGATGACTTTCATGCATTAAACGGTGATATATTAGAATGTTGTCCCCAAACACACATCTTTGACATAAGAACTATTTTGAGCTAAGGGCAATTTGAGCTAAGCAGTAATACAGGAAAAGCTCCAAGTCCTCTATTTGAGCTAAGCAGTAATACAGGAAAAGCTCCAAGTCCTCTCCCCTCTCTGCCTAAAAATAGGATATAAATTTACAAAGGTGTCCTTCTATTAATACTAGGAAGGTGGGGAGTTGGGGGTGTATATGTCTAGGAACCCCAAAGGGAGAAGAGGCCACGGTCAGTCAGTTCTTCATAAAGGGTCATGTCTCAGCAACATCTCTCCCTGAGGGATATACTGAAATGCAAATAAACTAAAGCCCAGTTTTGTCAGGTTTTAATATTAAAGTGGGCTTTCCTTATGGCTCAGCTGGTAAAGAATCTGCCTGCAGTTGCGGGAGACCTGAGTTTGATCCCTGGGTTGGGAAGATCCCTGGAGAAGGGAAAGGCTACCCACTCCAGTATTCTGGCCTGGAGAATTCCATGGACTGTATAGTCTATACCATGGCAAGACTGGTAACACTGAAAGATGAGCACTCAGGGTAGCAATATTTTCACTTTCTGCTAAGCATCCTCTGGGGCAGCACTGGCTGGAATACTGCAGGAGAATGTCATGTCTTTATTTTTAAAGGAGCCTAAACAAAGAGGAAATGGCTGCACCGGGCAGGGCTTCCAAAGCTGGAAATGGACTGTGAGTTGTCCATGCTATTCTCCTGCCCAGCATCAGGTCACGGTTGGCATCTAGACCAGGGGTCAGCCAACTTCTTCTGTAAGGGGCCAAACAGTAAACACTGTGGGCTACACCATCTCTGTTTTGAGTATTCAGCTCTACTATAGTGTGCAAGTAGAGACAATATGTAAATCAAAGAGTGTGGCTATCTTCCGATACAATTTATTTAGCAACACTGAAATTATAATATCCTGTAAGTTTCGAGTGTCACAAAGCATTATTTATCTTCTCATCTCTTCTCAGTTATTTTAAAAGGTAAAAATTATCTTAGCTTACAGGCCATACATAAACCGGTGGTGGGCTGGTTGTGGCCCACAGATCACGGTTTGTCGACCTCTGATCTAGACATACAGGAAGCCTTGTGCTGAATGCAGCATTTTTGTAATGGTGTCTGAAAAAATTAGCTACGAGTATTGAGCATGAGAGACAAAAAGGCAGAAGAGGCAGGCAACCACAGAATGAAACAAAGCCTACTTCTCATTTCCTTGGCTTTAGAGTTCAGATGTTCTTGAGCTGGAGTAAGTTCCCCATTATCTTCTGAGGTGACAGCCTCTGAGGAAGTAAATCCCTTAAAAGAAAACAAGGAAGATGTCTTCACTTTCTAGGTTAGGAAAAAGAATTTAAGTTAGCAGTAAGGCCTCTTTCATCAAGTTATCAATCTCCATAGGCTGCAGCAATTAGATTTGTTTTCAAAGACTCAAAGCTGATAGGCTGAGGAATCTCTGACACGTCAGAGCCCTTTCAGCTGTGTTCTACTCCCAAGCACTTTCGTGAGCCACAGCTATGAAAATTATAAGGACTGTCAAGACATTCTTGAGGCATTATAAATTCAAAATGAAATACACATGTATCTGTCGGTATTCCTCAATTCTGATACCAGATGATAAATTTAGCTTCCACTATAAGATGTGCAAAGATTAAAAACACTCTTTGGCTAGTTACTTGAAAGAAAAGGTTAAAGGAGCTGCCTATCTCCATGAGTTGAGGACACTGCAGTCACTTTATATGGTAATGATAACTTTCAAAAAGAGGTATTAGGTTTAGCACAATGCTTGGCACGCAGCACATTTGACCACTATTCTTCTTATCCATGTACTTCAACGGTCAACATGTGTTGAGCACTGAGCTGGGTGTCAAGCATTGTGCTACACTAAGTTTCTGACGTTATCTCATTTAACCCTCTTAATTCTGAGATAGATACTATTATTATAATTTTTCAAAAAAAGAAATGCAGACAGATGTTAACCAGCTAGTTAAGGTGCAGTGTTGGAGGGCAAACTAGGTCTATGTGATCTCCTGGCCCAATCTTCGCATAATGATGTGGTATTAAGGAGTTATCTTCTGTATGCTACTAGGCAGAGGGCAAGTATTTGTGTACCACCTACGTTAGTATTTTTCACTATGAAACTACCATTTTGTCTGCCTGTTCTGTTTCTTGCATCATTCTCTTAAGTTACAGTCTCTGACTAGTTATTCTTCTCAGGACAGACTGAAAAGTGTATCTTCAGAGGCTATCATGTAAAGCGCTGCTTTCTGGATGATCCTCTCATTAGACTGCTTCTGTTCTTTCTCCTACATCTCACAACCGTACCTCCTCAACCTAAATTACTCCATCCTTCTTTCTTATGTAATACTATCACTTCAGCTTCTTCCATGAATTCTTATACTGTATAGCTCTCAGTCTCAGTAGAATACACAGTCAGATCATGATCAACATTCTCCTTCTATATCTAAGTTGGGAACATGCCAACCATTACTTAGGATACAAAGTTATTAAAAAACATAGTCCTAACACTTTTAACAGCACCACATTACAAAATAATAAAAGAAATCCTACACATTATTAAGTAACACAAACAATTTGAATTAAATAGTAGTTAATGTTCTCAGAAAGGCACCATCTATGTTTTGCACTTTTTACCATATTTTTCCCATTGTGTTGAATAATGACCGTCTTGGTTTTAGGACTCCTAATGACTGAATGATATCGAATTCTTGCAATACTGTTATACTTCATTCCTCTGAAAAGGAAAACAAAGTTATTCTGTAAATAACTAAAAACGCTCTTTACTGTGCCCTGAAATATAGACAGCATCACTGTTATGTAAATATTCATTAGAAATTAATCTAAGCTATAACACTTATGCCTACTCCTCACTAGAATAATCATATTTTAAGGTCAATCATTCTGGAAATATATTTAAAAAATGAAGAAAATCTAAGAAAACCTTTGCAAATAAAATGGTGATAGAAAATAAAAAGAACTGCCAAAGTCATGACATCCATAAACAATCTGATGAAAGTCAAAGTTTTTAAAGATGAAGTTCCACAGATGGAAACTGAGGAAATTCAGTATGTTGGTTAGATTTTAAAATTTAAGTGCCCTAGATTTCTCAATGTGAAACATACAACTGGGAAGCAAATTGATATATAAGAGATCCAGAAGTTGGAGTGGAAAGTAAAAAATAAGAAAAAGAAAGAACTACTCTTAATTGGTACGAAACAGTATAGATCAATCTTGACTGGGTTCCTATGATCTCACTCACATAATAGGCTCTTTGGTATTATTATGGAACTTAGGTGGATACTCCTGAGTCTCCATACTTCTCGGACGTGCTTCCAGTTCTATTGGGATAACTTCAACCTCACAATCTGCAACTTCTATTTTCCTCTTTTTGGAAAACATATTTTTCATAATATTCTCTTCTTTTCCATTTTCATCAATAGCATCAGGTTTCTCAGTGTCAGATCTGCTTAGTAATCTTCCTAAAAGAAAAAGTAAAAGAGCTAAATATGACAAAAAGTAATAAGTTACTAGGCAACAAAAGGGCATCTCTTCTGCTCTATTACAACGGTGTATGGTGTACCTCATTTCTAGAATGAAGATAAACATTAATTCATCCTAGAAAACTACTGTGAGAAATAATAAAAATAAAAGACCAAGAAGAGATTTCGCATCTTCCAGTACATGAAAAAACATAGGAATAAGTATTTGTCTGAAGTGGGATAATACAGAACACAGGAGATTCAGCTACAATAATATAAAACAAAAATACAGATCAGAAAGCACTCTAGAAAATTAGAGAGGTGAACTCTAGTCTTACAATTATAGCTTTTGTGTCTAGTTATGAATGATCATTTAAAAACTTTATTTATAAAGTGATGTCTTTAAATCTGTGTTGATATGTGCCTATTCTCATCTTAAGCCTTAATGTAATCAAAATGTTAGTCTGAAGTTTATGCATTTTCTTTCAAGGAACTTCAAATTACAGTTAACAAGTCAAAATTAACAGCTAGATTAGAGAGATACCCTTAGGTGCATTTCCTAGCAATGCAGATAAAGTCAATAAATGACACTTCCTGGACACCATCTGGCATTTTATGGTAAGCTAACTTTTATCAAAGAGTTATTTTGAGAAATATGAGACAAATGTCCAGGCAAGTTGTGCAGCATTTGTGTCTGTAAGTGGGATGTGGCAGGGATCCAGCTGTGACTGTTCTGAACCCTGAGGATTCTTGCCCTCACTAAAGGGAACCTGAATTCCAGATAAGGAGGACTGCTCTGGTCCCTGCTGCCTGGCACATTTCCTTCAGACTGCCTTGAGAGCCACATTTCACCAACCTTTCTCACTTCGTGGTACACACAGAAAGTGAGGACTTTTGCCTGACACTCTGGGGTAAAAGGAAGAGACTACTAGAGATGGACCTGTCTGGCCTGTGGGCTATGGCCTGAATGAATCAGTAATTTGCACAACCGTAACACACAGTGGGGAGGCTTTGCTCAGAACATGGGCAACTCTCTATAGAATCCCTGAAATGGAGAGAACTGCCTTGACTGACTTGGAGAAGGCAATGGCAACCCACTCCAATACTCTTGCTTGGAAAATCCCAGGGACAGAGGATCCTGGTGGGCTGCCGTCTATGGGATCGCACAAAGTAGGACACGACTGAAGCGACTTGGTGGCAGCGGCAGCCTTGACTGAATCATTACCTAAAGGTATTCATTATAACATTAACTTGCTAAATTCTAATAGCTCAAGATGTTGACGAAGACAGTCTCTGACCAATAATCTTTACTTTAGTAAATCAGTCACTTTTCTATTTGAAAGTTTTCTTACTTTACCCCGAAGCATCTGCAGCCACAGAGACTAAAAAACACATCTCATGCAGTAACCCAAGTTTTATCCTTCAGCCTTTCTTTTCTGGAACACCTGGTACCTCCTAATGCACGTCATGCCTTCAGGGCTCAATTTCCCAGTCACTTGCCTTCCTCTGACAGTCCTCCTATACCGTCGCTCTTGTCCTTGCTATAAGATCTCGGTGGCCCTGACTAGTCAATGGAGATTCAGAAATGTAGATCTTACCACAGCGTAACGCGAAAGTAAGCCTTTGCTTTACCTGAATAAATGCAAACAAACGTCCCTCTGTCAATGTCATCTAGACAGCGCACTCCCCATCCCTTCTTCTCAGTTTTGAACACTTGTAGCCTCACTTGAGGTCCGTGCTGGACAACTCGGTTTTGACACATTCGTCGATCACACTTGCATAACAGGCTGCATTCATAAATGCTTGTCAATAAAACATACAAGAGAAAATCAATTAGACAAATTAAAAGCAAAAGCACTTTCTATTGCTACCTTGCTAATAATCACTGAGGGAGAGAGACCAAGTGTGAAGGCTCCCAGGGCTAGACTGCCTAGTTCCCATCACAGCTCCAGCACTCACTAGCTGCATGCCCATGGATTTAATCTCTTTGTGCTTCAATTTTCCATTTTTAAAAATGGGGATTATATGGTACTACCATATAACATGGATTATATGGCATAGGGTGGTTTTGTGAAGATTAAATGAATTGGGTAAGTCAGACAAAGAAAGACAAGTATCACATGATAATCTTTATATGTGGAATTTAAGAAAATGGTAAAAATGAACTTATTCACAAAGTAGAAATAGAGTCAGAGATGTAGAAAACAAACTTAAGGTTACCAAAGGGGAAAGTTGCAGGGCGGGGAGGGGGGATAAATCGGAGATCAGGGGTGACATATACACACTACTATATATGAAACAGACAGCTAATAAGGACTTCCTGCATAGCACGGGCACTCTGCTCAGTACTCTACAATGACCTATGTGGGAATGGAATCTAAAAGCAAGTGGAGAGATGTATAACTGAATCACAGCGCTGTACAGCCGCAACTAACACAACATGGAAATCAACTATATTTCAATAAAATTCAACTTTAAAAAAAGATTAAATAAGTCTATTTGCAAGGTGCTTGAGACAATGTGTGGCACACAATAAGGGTTAGCCCTTTTAAAATGTCGCCCAATGTCTAAGAAGGGAAAGTCTAGGAAGAATACTTTTCTGTTTGTCTTTTAGCAGTAACAACCTTGAAAAGAAAATTCCCAATTCTCAGACGACCTCTGCACAGTATATGTCTTAATGGGGAAACGTCTACCCAAAGTAAGCTAACCCAATAGGGCTAAGAGTCAGAGGCAAAGCAGATGAGTGTCAAGTACAGTCTGCATGTTACATGTGTGTACTCTGACTTCCATTTCCAAAAATGATATACAGGCTTTTAAAAAAAATTCTGTAATTTAGATTTTTGGTATAAGAAACTAATTCCAGCTGAACTATTTAAAATCCTAAAAGATGATGCTGTTAAAGTGCTGCACTCAATATGTCAGCAAATTTGGAAACTTGCCAGTGCCACAGGACTAGAAAAGGTCCGCTTTCATTCCAATCCCAAGGAAGGCCAATGCCAAAGAATGTTAAAACTACTGTACAAATGTGCTCGTTTCACATGTTAGTAAGGTAATGCTCAAAATCCTTCAAGTCAGGCTTCAGCAGTACAGGAACCAAGAACTTTCAGATGTACAAGCTGGATTTAGAAAAGGCAGAGGAACCAGAGATCAAATTGCCAACATCTGTTGTTGGAAAGCAAGAGAATTCCAGAAAAACATCTACTTCTGCTTCATTGACTGTACCAAAGCCTTTGACTGTGGGGATCACAACAAACTGTGGAAAATTATTAAAGAGATGCAAATACCAGACCACCTTACCTGTCTCCTGAGAAATCTATATGCAGATCAAGAAGCAACAGTTACAACCAGATATGGAACAATGGACTGGTTTCAAATTGGGAAAGGAGTACGTCAAGGCTGTTTATTTTCACCCTGCTTATTTAACTTATATGCAAAGTATATCATGAGAAGTATCAGGCTGGATGAGTCACCAGCAGGAATTAAGAATGCCAGGAGAAATACCAACAACCTCACATATGCAGATGATACAACTTTAAAAGCAGAAAGCAAAGAGGAATTAAAGAGCCTCCTGATGAGGGTGAAAGAGGAGAGTGAAAAAGCTGTCTTGAAACTCAAAACTCAACAAAGATCAAGGCATCTGGCCCCATCATTTCATGACAAATGCATGGGGAAAAAGTGGAACACTGACAGACTTTATTTTCTTGGGCTCCAAAACCACCGCTGATGGTAACTGCAATCATGAAATTAAAAGATACTTTCGCCTTCAAAGGAAAGCTGTGAAAAACCTAGACAGTGTATCAGAAAGCAGAGACATCACTCTGCCAACAAAGTCTGTATAGTCGAAGCTATGGTTTTTCCAGTAGTCAGGAATGGACGTGAGAGGTGGACCGTAAAGAAGGCTGAGGGCTGAAGAATTGCTTGAAGAATTGATGCCTTTGAATTGTGGTGTTGGAGAAGACTTGAGAGTCCTTTGGACTGCAAGAAGATCAAACCAGTCAAATCCTAAAGGAAATCAACCCTCAATATTCAATGGAAAGACTGATGCTGAAGCTGAGGCTCCAGTACTTTGGCCACCTAATGCGAAGAGCCAACTCAATGGAAAAGACCCTGATGCTGAGAAAGACTGAAAGCAAAAGATGAAGGGGGCAGCAGAGGTTGAGATGGTTAGATGGCATCACCGACTCAATGGATATGAATTTGAGCAAACTCAGGGAGACAGTGAAGGACAGGGGAGCCTAGTGTGCTGCAGTCCATGGATTTGCAGAGTCAGAAACAACTTAGCAACTGAACAGAAACAACAAATAAGAAATTCAGCATTCAGTTCGGTTCAGTCGCTCAGTCATGTCTGACTCTTTGCGACCCCATGAACCGCAGCATGCCAGGCTTCCTTGTCCATCCCCAACTGCCGGAGTCTACCCAAACCCATGTCCATTGAGTCGGTGATGCCATCCAACTGTCTTATCCTCTGTCATCCCCTTCTCCTCCTGCCCTCAATCTTTCCCAGCATCAGGGTCTTTTCCAATGAGTCAGCTCTTCGCATCAGGTGGCCAAAGGCTTGGAGTTTCAGCTTCAACATCAGTCCTTCCAATGAACACCCAGGACTGATCTCCTTTGGGATGGGCTGGTTGGATCTCCTTGCAGTCCAAGGGACTCTCAAGAGTCTTCTCCAACGCCACAGTTCAAAAGCATCAATTCTTTGGTGCTCAGCTTTCTTTATAGTCCAACTCTCACATTAAGAACATTTAGAAGACTAAATAGGCCACAGTGATAAAGCACCCTCCTTCAAAGGTATAAACACCCTGCAACAAATCCACAGTGTATCTTACCCAGTAGGTATCTGTCTCTCTAGTCTTTTATATTTATATCCAGTGGTTATTTTATTACTTGACAAGGGGCAAGTCCTGGCATTCCTTGCTGTCAGTTGAAGACATGCGCATTTTGTTCTAAGAGGAAGACAATGGATGGAGAAGTCAGAATAAAAAAGCATCAAGTTATGAGGCTCTCCTGACAAAAGTATTAAGAATATAATTGTATTTAAAACAGTTATTTGGCTCATGGATTGTCAAGACGTCTTCCCTAAATAAAACAGACCTCTTTGAAAGACAACATTTACCAAAAGTTTATAAATAATTATAAACTGCCCTGTATCTCGACTTGCTCATTAAATAGTTAACTATATGAGTTTTAACATTTCAAAATGAATTCCTTTCATTTCCTATTCAGCAGAAGCTTCACTGTAAGAATTCTCCCAGGTTTGCTCTCCTACAATGGATAAACTTAAACGTGTCAAGCTCAAAAGAACTCACATAGTTTTGTGTATGTTTTATATTATCTCTCTCTCCAATGACATAAAAATAGATTGAGGAGACTGATGCCACGTATCTGGCTGTTTTTCGTAGCGCTGCTAAGCAGTAAACATGAACACCTAAAAACAAATTTCCTCTCTAACTACTGAGATGACTACCTAACATGACAGGGACTTAACACTCGATAGGAGTAAGGAACCTGGGTATCTCAGTTATAAACCAGATGTGTGACTACTGGTTAAAAATCTCTGAATCTCATCTCCTGTGTTAAATGGCAAGTGACTTTAAGATTGTTTCCTCTATGATTCACTTCAGTATTTTTCTGTATATATACAATACGTGTCAGAGTGGTAACTACCGTTTGCAACAGACAAAATAAACAATAAATTGACTGACTTGGATTCTATTTACAGATGTAGAAATCTATTGTTGCTTTTTCAATACGAGTTTGTTTACAAAGTTTACAAAGTACAGACAACACAAACAATAACAAACACTCATTCTGACCAGACAGAATCAGCTGTCATCATTTTGTCTAGTCCTTTCTCTTATGTATATACAGCTGACCCTTGATCAGCACAGGTTTCAACTACACAGGTCCACGTATATGTGGATATTTTTCAATAGTAAATAACACAGTACTACATACATGTGGTCATGTATGGATGTGAGAGTTGGACTGTGAAGAAGGCTGAGAGCAGAAGAATTGATGCTTTTGAACTGTGGTGTTGGAGAAGACTCTTGAGAGTCCCTTGGACTGCAAGGAGATCCAACCAGTCCATTCTGAAGGAGATCAGCCCTGGGATTTCTTTGGAAGGAATGATGCTAAAGCTGAAACTCCAGTACTTTGGCCACCTCATACAAAGAGTTGATTCATTGGAAAAGACTCTGATGCTGGGAGGGATTGGGGGCAGGAGGAGAAGGGGACGACAGAGGATGAGATGGCTGGATGGCATCACCGACTCGATGGACGTGAGTCTGAGTGAACTCCGGGAGATGGTGATGGACAGGGAGGCCTGGCATGCTGCAATTCATGGGGTCGCAAAGAGTTGGACACGACTGAGCGACTAAACTGAACTGAACTGAACATAATCTACAGTTGGATGAAAACTTGGCTGTGGAATTATGGATGCGGAACCACTTATGTGGAGGGCCAATTATGTTACATGTTATATTTTCAAGGGCTGGCACCCCTAACCCCTGCATTGTTCAAAGGTCAACTATAATTTACAACATATATACTGTATATATGATCTTCCTTAAAAAAAAAAAGATAAAACTAAGCTCTCAAGAGGTTTGGTGAGGCATCCTTTAAACTTTTACATATATATTTATCCACAAACAATACAATGTATTGTTTTAAAAAATTACTATAGTTATTATCCTACAACTTGTCTTTTCATTCAATATAATGCTTTTGAGATTTACCTTTTTAACTTTTCCATAGCATTTAGAATCACAATTAAACTGCTTCTAGCTTTAATACAACAATGCTGTAATATCCTTATTCTTATGCCCTGTCTAAGCATCGCTTGGGTAGCAGCTTTCAAATATTTTTGACTATGACTCACAGCAAGAAATGTCTTACATTTCTAAGAAAAGATCCTACAGAGGCAGCATATTTATGTGTGTGTATATGTAAAGTAAGAAATAGCAGTCACATATTAAGTACCTTATCACTGTACTTCCTGTACACATGGTACTTTCTGTACAATTTAATTTTCAAGATTCTAGTTACAACCCTTTAAGTGATTTTACATCCTACTAAACTTAAGAGCTTGGAAAACAATGCTCTAGTATAAAAATACTATTGCTGAAAAATAGGAATGCATATCTTCAACTGCTGTGTAATTGTCTGAATACCCTCTTAACACCCCCACCCCCCACCATATAACTGTCTGGCTTGTTACAGAATTCTAGTTTTATATTTATTTTCCTTCAGCATTTTAAGCTAATATGCCTTTTTGTCTTCTATTATTTTTGATGAAAACTGCCTTGTCAATATATTTTTTCTCTTTTCCATCTGCTAGCATATTTATTCTTTGCCCTAGATACTTGCAAAGTTGCATCGTGATATATTTAGATGTACAGTTATTTTATTTCCCTTCCTAGGACAGTCGGATAGACTGAAGCGACTTAGCAGCAGCAGCAGCAGCAGTACACAGCAGGCTTTTTCACGCTGAGGACTCCTGTCTTTCTTCAGTTCTGGAAAATTCTCAGCTATTATCTCTTTGAATGATGCTCTCTTCTCAGAGGTATGTTGGAATTTCCCATTGACCTTTCATATTTTTCAACCTGTAAACTTTTCTTCCTTGTATTTTTATCCCTTTGCATTCTGGGAGAACCCTTTAGTTTTGCTTTGCTATTCACTGATTGTTTCTCCAGCTATACCAATGCTACCACTTAGTCCATCTACTTAGTTTTTTATTTCCATAACCATATGCTTTATTTCCCGTATTTCTAAATGGCTCTTTTACTTATATAGTATAGTTAAAAATGATCACCTCCTCATTTCATGGATATTAGGATCTTATCTCTTTGGACATTTTAGACACACCTATTTTAAAGTCTCCTTCAGTCACATTCTCCATCTATCTCTGACTCCTCAGGCGGGATCTCTGCCGTCTATGGGAACTTACGCTGCCTTCACGGTCCTGCCTGCCTGTGTGATCTGACTATGCGAGGTCATGCTTCTGCCCAGGTCACTCCTGGGCGCTCTTCTACACTGGCTGCTCTGGCTCCGACCTACGGGTTTCACAGCTCTAAGCCTGGTTGTTATCAGTACAGTTATACAACCGCAGGCCCTGTGGGTTATCAGCCAACCTCCTAGTCTTGGGTAGGTCCCTGTTTCTGCCCCCTTTCCCTGAGAGCTTGGTGCCCACTCTCCACCATGCATGGGACACGTTTAATTCCCATTCCCGTCAGGATCAGAATCCCTGGCCACAGTGCTCATGTCCAATTCCAGATTCCCGTGAGCCTCAGCTTTTTGCTTATTTTGTGACTTCTCTTGTAATTTGTGACCAAAAAACGAACATATGTGTGCTGGTGGTGCATGTTACATGGGGATTAGTTTCTATGGTCTAAGGCAAAAATCACACCCCATCAAAATTATGCTTGAAAAAAACCTTGTTAAACTAACCATAAAGTTCAGTAAACACTGTCCAACCCAACAGTTACTTTTCTCCTTTAGCACTGAAGGAGACTGGGCTTGGCCAAATGTAGACAGGTTAGAAGCAATGCTTAAAAACAACAACCTATATTTAAACAGAATAAAACTTGGCACAGTGAGAGGTTTCCTCTATGACAAAACCTAAAGGAAAAGGCAATGGCAACCCACTCCAGTGTTCTTGCCTGGAGAATCCCAGGGACGGAGGAGCCTGGTGGGCTTACGTCTACGGGGTCGCACAGAGTCGGACACGACTGAAGCGACTTAGCAGCAGCAGCAGCATAGGTTCAAATCCTGGTGCTTAAATTTGTTGACCTTACATTTGGTTTCTCAACTTCCTCATTTGCAACATGGAAATAATATTAACTACTCCATAAGACTTTGTGAGAACTAAACAAGAAAATAAATGGAAAGCACTTGTCACAATGTTTGGCACAGTTACACGGCATTAGCCCTAATTGTTGCTATCAATAGTTACAGTAACAGATTAAGGGAAAAACTTATCTCTGCAAGAAATAATTCCCCGATAAACAAAATAATAGGTGAAGAGTTTCTTTCCTACTGCTAAAGGAGAGTGCATCTATTTTCAATTCTTGATGAACTGGTTTTAGATAAGATAGACAAACTGATACACAGCAGGATTTCTTGACAAGTACCCCTACATTCAGAAGATTTTTTTTGAAATGCCATGTTCTTCTACTCACATGTCTACGCAGCCCTCAGAACAGTCACATGAATCAGTAAACATGCTGGAAAAGCTGTTTAGATAATATGCTCGTGGCCACATAGTCTTTCTGTATTTAAACTGTGGAAGTTTTCTATTGTCAATTTCATTACAGAAAGAAATGGGCACCGATTCCACTCCATTGCTAATATCCACATCAGAAACAATTTCTTCTTCCTTTGGGTAATTCCGAGTCAACTGAACATAGGTATTGAAAGAAAAGTTATCTGTAAATAGAAAGTTACACTCTGTCTCAAGCAGGTAACGAAAAACTTCCTCCATGTTTCGTAGACTCCTTCCACAAGGGGTTTTATAACTCACGTGGAGTGCTGAAGAATGAGAGTTTGTCTTTGCGTGTCGTCTTTGGAAATGGCATTTGACTGGTAGCTGCAGAGGGTTTTCCCCCTTGAAGGTAAATGGCATTTTCATCAGACAGGTGCCAGAGCACTCATGCTTTTGGTAAGATAAATTTAAAGAAGATTCTTTTTCTCTAAAGTCTGCATCTTTATTTTCCATAAGGGGAATTTCTTGGTTTTCTGTAGATCTGTTTAAAATTAATTATTTATTAGAACCTCAAATTTATAGCACAATTCCCCATATTTTAAAAAAACACTAAGATGATATTTAATTCCTATATTAGTTTCTTCTCAGACAACATGAAAATAAGCCAGACCCTGAAATAAATCTATGTTTTACAGTTATATAAAGTTACGTTTTTTTAATCTTCTGAGCACCAAATAGGTGGTGTTTTTTTTCTAGCACCACTTCTTCAATGAGTGTCCAATAATTCAGTTCAATTCTGGCATTATCCACCTGGAGTCAGCATCAGATTCCACAAATTAAAGGGTTCAGTCCCACAAAACTGCCCCTAATCCAGATGCAAAATGCAATTTCCAGGTCACCACACTTCCGACCAATCCATGAGTTTCCACAACCTCCTCCTCTTTGTTAATGGGCTGGAAAGACTCACAGACTTCAGGACAGCATTTTAACTACTATTACCAGTTTATAATAAAAGATGCACTCAGGAACAGCCAAATGGGAGAGAGGCATGGGGTAATGTAGGTAAGAAGGGGCATGGAGTTTCCATATGCCCTCTCCAAATGCAGCCCCCCTCCCAGCACCTCAAAGTGTCTGCCAACCAGGAAGCTCCAAGAGCCCTGTTGTTTTTTATAGTGGTTTAACTGCTTAAGCATGAAAGATTAAATCACTTGCGACTGGTGATTATCTTCACCTGCAGCCCTTCTCCCCTCCCTGGAGGCTGGGAGGTAGGGCTGCAAGGGCATCAAAGATTTCTTGAATGCCTGCTATGTGCCAGGTGCTATGAAAACAAAGATGAGAGCTCTGTAATCAAGGAACTTACATTCGAGGCAGAGAATTAAATATTTATAATAAAGTATAAATGATATTATGAATAATGCCATGTTAAATAATGTTATAGAAAGACATCTTTTATTTTTCTGACTTTAAGGGTTCTAATTTTATAACTAATTTTTTGGGTTTGAGAGTTCAATTTCATCTGGAGTTTATATTGATGTAACATGAATATCTAACTTAAATTCTCCAAATGATATCCAATTGTTCTAGAGTCTTTTACTGAATACTGTCAAGAGTCCTTTCACTTAACTTTGACTTACTAGCTTAATATCTCAAGTTTTTATAAATACACAAAAATGTTCTCTTATTTTCTATACTCATTTCTTTTCTTCTGGCCATGCTGTATGGCATGTAGATCTCAGTTCCCTGATCAGGGAAAAAACCCATGTCCCCTGCACTGGGAACATGGAGTCTTAATCACTGGACAATCAGGGAATTCCCTAAATAACAAATTTTTAAATGAAAAGCATGTATTTTCATTTTCTAGTTGCTGGAACCATCCTGAAGCCTAGTTTAGATACTGTGATTTCCTTCACTGGAGCTATGAGCAGCAGCACAGTGGCCCTAACTCTATCGTCTTAGCTTGAAACTCTTAACATTTCTAAGAAAACATTATAACATGGATAATCCAGAAAATATTTCTATAGTGTTCATTAAAATCATTGGTTTTCTGGTAATGGTTTCTTTTTTAAGAACACTATTCATCATTCTCTTCTTTTTCTCATCCATTTGCCCTTTTCTTCTACATTTTGGGTAATCTTATAGATTCCAGACTATACCTTTGAGTTCCTTAATAGCAACTTTCACAATGAATACTTCCTTAAAAGAAAGTTTAGGGTAAAACTGATCACTGTACTACTATTTACATTAGGTAATATTTGGAATGATCTATCCATCCTTAAAGGGATGAACAAATAAAATGTATTTTCACATTATGGAAATCCAAACAACAGTTAAAGGGAATGAAACAGATCTATAACACAGCAAGCAACATGGTTAGATCTCAAACTAATGCTGAGTAAAGTAAGAAGGTACATATATGAATATTTATGTAAAATTTAAAAACTATAAGTAATAGCACTAAATATTACTTATGGCTATGTAAATATTTTAAAAATGAACTAGAGAAATAAGTGATGACAGTGACTGCTCTTAGAAAGGCAGAGAGGAGAACAGGGTGAGAAGTTAGATATGGCTCAAAAGAGACTACAGTGTTTTGTTTTCTTTTAAAAAAAGACACTGGAAGCAAATACAATGAAATGTTAATAGCTGTTAGTTCTGGCTGGTGTTAGTATAGTTTTTGCTATATTCTTTTATATGTTTCAATCTTAAAAACTCTCAAAAAGATAGTAAAAAATATTGAATGACAATGCAGCTAAAAGATCAATGCAAATCTATCATATCCATGGACTACAATGCAATAGCACCTAATACATTAAAAACGACGGAAGGAACAACAACAAAAAAGAGGTAAGGTTATGTTTTCCCTTAAATAATTTCAATCTATTTTAGTAGTTTTTGAATAATACTGGGGGTACATTCCATAGTAAAAATATAGTCTGTAATGCATTTTTTGCTTTGTTCTTCCATTTTTCTTTGTTTTTCCATTTAATTTCTATCTTCTTAGCCTAGTCCACTTTAATAAGTTTTTGATTTATTTGTTTACTTTGGTATTCAGTATTTCCTTCTTTTTTAAAGACTGTGCCTGGAATTACTCTTTCCTTATTATTAAATGCCAAGTTCCTTTCTACCACTTTTTCTTATAAAGCATTATAGTATATTCTGAGCTATGAACACTACTATTTGTCTACCTGGGACATATATACCTTTGGTTTCATTCAGTACTTACTGAAATAAATTCTCTTAAGCTCTCATAGCTTTGTTCTTTGTTTTGTTCTAGACTAATTTACTCTTGAGTGATTTACATAGCTACAGTGTGGCTGAGAGGGTAAAGTGTCTGTCTGCAATGCAGGAGACCTGGGTTTTATTCTTGGGTTGGGAAGATTCTCTAGAGAAGGAAATGGCAACCCACTCTAGTACTCTTGTCTGGAAAATTCCATGGATGGAGGAGCCTGGTAGGCTACAGTCCATGGGGTCGCAAAGAGTCGGACACAACTGAGCAATTCCACTAGTGTTGGATAACCAGTAAACTGAGTGTTTCATTTCCCTTTTCAACTTGATTTTGAACTTTAAAACAAATAAATTATGTTTCAAGCTGGGTTCTGTGGCATTCTTTTCTACAAAATGTCATCAGTTCATTTCCTCTATTTTTGGGGAAAGGGAATATGAAATACTGATGATTCAAGAAGTTCTTTGTTATGAAGGGATTAACTCAGCATATATTCAAGAGAAAAAATTTTATCTGGGGTATCCTTAGTTCTAAAGTTTATTAAAAGATTTTATTACTTACAGATTTAACAAATAACCTATGTAGAGAATTATTAAGCTACATAAAATATACAACTTTTAAAACTTTTCAGGAAGGTCAGGGGAAATGGATAGTTAGAGAGTTTGGGATGGACAGCTATACACTGCTGTATTTAAAATGGATAACCAACAAGGACCTATTGTAAAGCACAGGGAACTCTACTCAATGTTATATGGAAGCCTGGATGGGAGGGAGTTTGGGGGAGAATGGATACATGTATATGTATGGCTGAGTACCTTTGCCGTCCACCTGAAACTATCACAGCCTTGTTTGTTAATCAGCTATACTCCAATACAAAATAAAGAAGATTTAAAAAAAAAAAACTTTTCATGGGAAAGAATCCTTTTTTAATATATTTTATCTACTCTTACGTCAAATGATTAGCAACAATAAATCACTTTCTGGGAGCAAAAGCACTAACAACATAAATAAATTTAACTTCTATACATACAGATAGGTGCAGTCTTTTGGAAAGAAGTCTTCATATGATGTCGAGGGCAATGAACTTAATTTGTTTTCTTCTGCATTCTGGGTCACAGATGTATGATCTACATGAAAAAATTACAAACAAGTTAAAAATGAGTCACTGTAATATCTAAATAATAACTTCATTGACTAGAGATATAAGAAGCCCTTAAATCTGAAACCATTAAGGTTTCAAAATTGAGGCAAAAATTAGGTATCAACATTTTTAAAAATATTAAGAAAATAAGATAGGATAAAATGAGATGTAGAAGAAATTTCTACTGCAGATATTCTAACTTGGCCCAAACTTTATCTGAATTTTAATCATCC
Organism: Ovis aries; assembly: GCF_016772045.2. Taxonomy (NCBI): domain Eukaryota; kingdom Metazoa; phylum Chordata; class Mammalia; order Artiodactyla; family Bovidae; genus Ovis; species Ovis aries. The sequence continues at coordinate 19,362,987 of NC_056063.1, read as the reverse complement.
TTTAAAGCAAACATCAGGTATCCCTATTTCCGCTTGTATTTTACAGAAAAAATAGTGTAACTCTCAGAGACTATTAAGGTCACAAAATGGGAGGCCTTCACATTTCTCTTGCTTTCTTGTTATTCTATTACTTTCTATTTTTGTAGAGGGAAAAGTATTTGGGTTGCTCTTTTTGTCTTTTCATTTGTTCCTTCATAGTTCCCTTAGTTTCCCCTATATCTTTCTGCACTTAATTTCATCTTGAACCAGGACGTCCCTGGTTCATTCTTGTCTCTGTGTTTTCCAACTTCACCTATTCTTACTCTCTAACATAACTTCACTATACAAATAAGCTATGCAGTTAATGAAAAAAAGTTATAGATTTCCTGCTCTTATTTTGGAAAAAAAAAGTGAATAGGCAGAGTAATCTGTTTTTAAAAAAATTGTTTTTAATCATGCTTTTTCCTATTAAGTGGTGGACCTTAATAAAAAAGTGATTCTCTTCCTGCCTTATTATTAACTTGCATTGGTCCTTTAGTGTAGACCAGTCTTATTAAACAGAAAAAAAAAGTTTAAGAAAATAAAGGAATAGTTTAAGTTATAATCCAGGGTCTTGTGTGCAGACAAATGCGTCGCTTCAGTCATGTCCAGCTTTTTGTGTCCTTAGGCCACCAGGGTCCTCTGTCCAGGGGATTCTCCAGGCAAGAATACTGGAAATGAATACGAGAATATTTGCCATGCTCTACTCCAGGGGATATTCCTGACCCAGGGATCGAACCTGCATCTCATGTTTCCTGCATTGGGAAGCAGGTTCTTTACCACTAGTGCCACATGGGAAGCCCTAATCCAAGGTCATCCTTGGCTAACTGGAAAGCAAATATCCCTCTTTAGTTATGGAGGTAAAGAAAGAAGATTTAAAATCTGACAGATGAAGAGAGCTACAATAACTGATTAACAATTAGTTTCGGCCGGTGGTTAAGACTGTGCTCCCAACGTAGTAGAAGGCAAAGTTCAATCCCTGGTTGGGGAAGTAATAACCCAATGCCATATGGCACAGCCTTTAAAAAAAAAAAGTAAGTTTTTCAAATTAAGAATTTCTGATTTTTCCCAGCAAATTTCTTTGAATGAGCCATATAACGCCATACTAACAGATACAAAGATAACAAAGGTGTATAAGCAGAGTCGGAAACAAGATTTACTAAAAAACAGGGAGATTTGATATCAACCATTAGATAAGAGGAGAAAGGAGTAATAATAATTTCTTTCAAGAAAACAGTATCCAGTTCTTTGTATAGGGATACAGCAAATATTTCTAGAATTACACACAAGCAAAGAAAAATCAAACGTATATTAGTGGTTTGGGGAATTCAGGCTGGATCTGGGATGGCTTGTTTTGACCTCAACACCAAGTCCTTTTGTTTCTCCCAGTCTTAGTATTCCTTTAAAAATAAATACTAATATGAAACCTAAAGTTTAATAAAGTTACTGCTGCTGCTGCTGCTAAGCTGCTTCAGTCGTGTCTGACTCTGTGCGATCCCACAGACGGCAGCCCACCAGGCTCCCCTGTCCCTGGGATTCTCCAGGCAATAACACTGCAGTGGGTTGCCATTTCCTTCTCCAATGCATGAAAGTGAAAAGTGCAAGTGAAGTCACTCAGTCGTGTCCGACTCTTAGCGACTCCATGGACTGCAGCCCACCAGGCTCCTCCATCCATGGGATTTTCCAGGCAAGAGTACTATGAAGTGTTTAATCCCTACATTTGCTAGCAATGTCACAACATAATTCCCTGATTACTTTAAAAACATTTGCTAGCTCTACCACTAGCAAACATATACTTCTATTTTGATAAATTAATTACACTTCAGATAAACATATAAAAATATGGAACTAGAATACTCTGCATTTCTACTAATGAAATCATTACTTTAAAAGAACCAAGACAAAAACCCAACTTACTTTCTTTTACTGGGAAAGATTATTTAGAAAGAAAAAAGCTGTTTAGAATTATTTCTTCTTACCACCTCTTGCACTTATAGGCTTCTCTCTTAGAAAACTAATCTAACCCTTAAGGTATGTTGATTCTAAGTGCTACTGTAGGCTACTGGGAGAAAGACTGTTTTCTTGAAAGAATGTTCTCTTTTCTAAAACTTTACGTTAGCGACTGAAACTGAAAACATTTCTGAAAAATAAAACCTTTAAAATAAACTGATGCATGTACACAATGGAGTATTACTCAGCCATTAAAAAGGATACACTTGACTCAGTTCTAATGAGGTGGATGAAACTGGAGCCTATTATACAGAGTGAAGTAAGCCAGAAAGAGAAACACCAATACAGTACCCCATATATATGGAATTAATAAAGATGGTAATGATAACCCTGTATGAGACAGCAAAAGAGACCAGTCTTTTGGACTCTGTGGGAGAGGGCAAGGGTGGGCTGATTTGGGAGAATGGCATTGAAACATGTATAATATCATATGTGAAACGAATCGCCAGTCCGGGCTCGATGCATGATACAGGATGCTTGGGGCTGGTGCACTGGGATGACCCAGCGGTATGGTACGGGGAGGGAGGTGGGAGGGGGGTTCAGGATGAGGAACAAGTGTACACCTGTGGTGGATTCATGCTGATGTATGGCAAAACCAATACAATATTGTAAAGTAATTAGCCTCCAATTAAAATAAATAAATTTATATTTAAAAAATAAATAAATAAAATAAACTGATGATGTTAAACCATATTTTCAAAGATTTAAAACTCTAAGGCTCTAAATTATGACAGTTAAAATGATTACAATCTGTTGAAAATATATGGCAGTATTAACTAAAATTTAGAAAATGTACTTCAACACTTTAGCAAATTGGTGACAGTCTAACATTTATAGGCTAGTGATTCTGATAACTTTTTAATAAAAAAAAGTTTTTTAATTGAAGGAAAATTGATTGACAGTGTTGTGTTTGTTATATAGCAATGTGATTCAGTTATATACACACACACACACACGTATGGTCTTCTTCATATTCTTCTCCATTATGGACTATTATAGCATATTGAACATAGTTCCCTGTACTATACAGTAGGATCTTGTTTACCTAAAATAACTTCTCAATTTTTCTTTTTCTAATCCTAGTACATTATCTTTGTTCAATTCCTTTAAAGTTGATACACTGATGTTCTAATAATAATCTAGAAATGAAAAAAGTTTCCATCAATTTATCTATACCAAAATATATCTTTGTAGCATTGTTCTTTACACAAAGCAGGTTTACAGTGGTTTGGAGTCTTGGAATTCTGTTTGTGCTTCTTATAGGAGAACCTTTTTTGAAGAAGAGAGACATTTGTTCTTCCCGAGAGGTTTAACAGGGTGTGCATTTCCTATCTCTGGATGGGCAGGACTTTTCATTGACTAGGAACACTGATTTCCATAACTTACCTATATGGATCTTGCAGTTTTATTTTAAACTGTCTTTGCTTAATGCAACATAATTAAGGCTGGCTTGCTTCAAAGCAAGAAAACAGCAGAGAATATTCTAGGTTAGGATTAGAAATGTACATACCCTTTATCAATGTTGAATTGTGGTTTATAGTTGCATCTTTTACTAGAATCATTGCTTGGATGTATTCTGTTAAGGAAGGGAAAAAAGAATGAAAACAATTGGCAACAGCATCACCTTATTCAAGATGTCAGCTACTGTGCTATGCAATTCACTGATACATACTTTATCTCATTCAATCTTTGTAACTCCTCTGAGAGGTTTTTATGAGTATCTACTTTAAAAACAAAGAAATTGAAGCTTATAGGTTAAGCTGTTTACTTCAGATCAATCCGATAGGAAGAGGTAGAAGTGAATTCAAACCTACATGTATCAGATTCATGAAGGAATGAGAATATTAAAATGAAAGACAGTATTAATTTTGCAGACAAACACACAACAGATTAATGTCATTGAATATCCAAAAAGAATTAAGAATATCCTGGGGAAAAACAAAGAATAGGAGGGTGGACGTTTTGCTTGAAAATCATATATTCTGATGTAACAAAGGAAGTTTCCATATAAAAGTCTATATTCTACAACTACCTGGGCTGAAGACAAAGAAACAGAAAAAATAAACATGTGGATGACTGAACCGACTGCCTATGTAAAACACAAGACTTGCTTTCTGAAGACTACTAAGGCAAATTCTGTTTAAAGCAGGCAAAACGTATCCATATACATCGAAGCTGTCTCTGAAAGACTGGGTGATGGGTAATCTGTTATATTTTACTGTATGTACCAAATGTTCTACAAGAAGCACATACTGGTTTTGTAATACACCCCCTCCACCCTGCATAAAGATACAATGAGGGAGAGAAAAGTAGCCTGAGATAAAGAGATTTATTTATTCATAATTTATTATTCAAAATAATCCTCTTCATCCACTTTTACAAATGTTCATAGTATGATAAAAATGAGTTTTTATAGAAACAGAGCATATACACAAAAAAAGCAAACAGAACTGATGTCAGGTTCTTAGAAAACAAAAGAAAATATTTTGCCAGTTAAAAAAAAAAAAAACACACTGGAATTAGAACTAAACTGTATTGCCAGTGGGCAATAGTTAGCATTAAATGTGTTGAAAGTTTTTATTGCTTCATACCTTTATTTGTGGCAGACCCATCTTTGATCTTTTGTTTCAGTGACTGCAGCACATTTTGCACTTGTTCAAATATGAAATCCACTTTCCCATCATCTTCCAGCTCCATCCAGAAAGTTTTTGCATCACCTAAAGAAAAAATAAGTGAATAGCCTAAGAGCTCAACAGACATAGGCTGTAACTTTCCTAAGGCACATGCTACTAAAAATCCACTTAGTTTCTAAATAAAATCAAGATTTAATTGGGCTATTACTTTCCTTCAGGAAAAAGATTTTTGTCACTGTTTCTTCTTTTCTCTTTCGGCCACATGATCTTAGTTCCCTGACTAGGGACTGAACCCAGGTCCTTGGCTGTGGAAGTGTGGAGGCCTAACCATTGGAGTCCTTGGTCACTGTCTCTTTAGAAAGAATGAAAAACAAAGATGACCTGGGCATCTCCCTTATTTCTGCTAACTAAAGAAACAGGTGTTGAAAACTGTAGTGAAACTATTTCTTGACTAGAAAACAGAAGGAATGACTTCACTCTGGGGTGGAAGCGGGCGTACCTATGGACAACTATACATTTAAAATTTTTCAAGGACATAACCTCCAATGAGTATCAAGTGGATGATTTCAGAATGAAACATCTCAACAACCGTTGAAATAATGAAATATCTAACACTAACGCTTTTAAAAATCTTTGCTACCAACTTTTTAATGGTTATGTTGACTGAAGAAAAACAATCTAAAAGCTGCAAATTATGTTTTATTTGGGGACCTACTGAGGACTACAGTCTGGGAGAGAGCCTCTGAGATAGCTCTGAGAAACGGCTCCCAACAGGTAAGGGAGGAGTCAGGATAAACAGTTTTTGCTGAGAGGAAAAAATAAAACATGTAATTAAAGATTGAATGATTACTGCCAATCACAAAGAACAGATGTCTCAATTTAATGATGTTAGTGCTTTTTTATGTCTAGGGAGATACAAGAGTCTGGGCTCGCTGAAATTATTCTTCGGATATGCATCTTAACTATCTGCGGTCAGTACCTAATTTTTCTACCTTTTCAATTCTCCTCAGGGAGTGCCACTGGCGGGGGGATGCAGATGTTGGCTTGATGGCAGGCAGCACTATTTTCTGAAGTGGCAGGCAATATTTTTTGTTCACAGAGACATGAGGCAAAATAATGTTTAAAGCTTTTATAAAGTTATATAGATAAACTAACATTTCAGATGCTCAGCAAACTAACACTGTAATCAAAAATTTCCATCCTTCCACAGTTGAACAGAAATATGAGAAATGCAATGAAAATAAACTGACAAAAGTCAAATCTCACACTATGTTTCAAAGTAACAAAAATACCCAAAATGTTAAATACAAATTATTTCTAAAATAGATAAGATTAATGCATACAATGCTTAAAATGAACAGGGCCTTAAGCAAAGGAGGAAATGCACTGAAGACAGGTCACTTGAGAAGCCACTGGGAGGATTAATGAGCAGACAGCACAGTAAGTTCACCAAAAAATACATTTTCCTTCATAAAAATTAAACCTAGAACCTCCCAGTTAGTAACAGTGGGGAATTCTTCAGTCTCTACTCTCCCTGGCAGTCATCTTACCCCAAGGGGACCTCTGGCTAACGAAGCGGCTGCTCTCCAGCAGCCTCAGGAGGAGCACTGCTTCCCTGTTACCTCTCTGGCCTATTGTGTACTACACAAGACTAAGCCTACTTTTAATTCCCCAAAGCACAGTTCAGACAAAGGTTTCAACACTTGAAAAAAAAAAAAAAAACACAATGTGAAAAGGCAAAAGGGATGAGAAATGTTTTAGAGAAAGGTAGAGGCTGTGACATGGAGGGCCTTGTGTGCCACACTAAGCAACCTTATTTTTATATGGAAAGCAATGGAGAGCCACTTGAGAGGCTTAAGCAGCTTATCGTTATGTCATTAATTTGTTTTTAAAAATATCACTCATGGGGCAGTGGGAAAAGGGAGTCAAGACTGATTTCTCTGTTCCTGATTTGGTCAACCACATGTACAATACTGGTATTATTTGCAACAGTGAATAAAGGCAGAGCAACAAGGGGGAAATTCAAGCAGCACAGGTAAAGTGGATACATAGGTTCCAGAGGAAGATCTGGTCCAGACAGACAAGTTAATTTTGGAGCCAATAATACAAAAATTCTTGATTGAAGCCACAGAGGAGATGTGATTAGAGAGAATGCGTAGAATGAGAAGGGTTTTCTGTAAAACATCAACATGTAAGTGATGTGAATAAGAGAAAGGAATCATGGAGACTGAGAAGGAATATAGCACCAGATACTTAAGCTGAAACTCAAATCAGTAAACGAATACTGCTGCTACTTGCCTCTAGAAATGAAGAATATCATCTTACGACTCCACTGTCTATCCAAGCTTGCTCCATTATTCAGCTAGATTTAAGATTTATTGCAAGAACATAATCATGAAGCAAGAGGTACGGCACCTTTGCAAAGAAGGAAGACAAGTAAACTATACAGTTATACTATGTCTTCCAATCTCACATGAGATAGAGTCTTTGTAAATAGGCAACAGTCATGAATCATGTTGACCTGAGCTCATTTAGTAGATGAATATTTACGGACTGCTTACTAAATACACTAATAATGACCTAGGTACATGTATATGTATGTATTTATCTTTCTCCATCCATTCCTTGAAGAGCTTCAGGGCAGTGGTCCAGAGAATCTCTAAGACACATTTGAGCCTGTTATCAGCAAAGTACAGTTTATGAATTCTTGGATGTTGGGGCTTCCTTGGTGGCTCAGATGGTAAAGAATCTACCTGCGCTGTGGGGCACCTGGGTTTGATCGCTGGGTGGGGAAGATCCCCTGGAGAAGGGAATGGCAACCCACTCCAGTATTCTTGCCTAGAGAATCCCCATGAATAGAGAAGCCTGGCGGACTATAGTCCATGGGTCAAAAGAGTCGGACACGACTGAGCGACTAAGCACAGCATAGCACAAATCTTTTCAGACAATACACTAGGTCAAAGTATTGTAACAGTAATACATTATTTGCCTTTTCTTCCCTATATTGACATTAGCTGATGGTTCAAAAGCTCTGGTGAATAAAAGTGCTGGAGCCTTAGTGTGAATCAAGGCAGTTGCACCAAACTACCAGTTAGCCATTGTATTGTTTACCACCAATTTCACTTAGGGTTCTTGATAAGGCAACATAAATAATTACCACAGTACAATGGCTCTTTCAAGGAAAACCACTAGTGAGACCGTTTTGAGTTTAAGATAAACTAGCTTTCTTATCCTCCCATCAGTTCAGTTGCTCAGCCGTGCCCGACTCTTTGCAACCCCATGAATCACAGCATGCCAGGCATCCCTGCCATCACCAACTCCCGGAGTTCACCCAAACCCATGTCCACTGAGTCGATGATGCCATCCAACCATCTCATCCTCTGTTGTCCCCTTCTCCTCCTGCCCTCAATCTTTCCCAGCATCAGGGTCTTTTCAAATGAGTCAGCTCTTCACATCAGGGGCCAAAGTACTGGAATTTCAGCTTCAACATCAGTCCTTCCAATGAACACCCAGGACTGATCTCCTTTAGGATGGACTGGTTGGATCTCCTTGCAGTCCAAAGGACTCTCAAGAGTCTTCTCCAACACCACAGTTCAAATGCATCAATTCTTCGGCGCTCAGCCTTCTTCACAGTCCAACTCTCACATCCATACATGACCACTGGAAAAACCATACCCTTGACTAGACGGACCTTTGTTGGCAAAGTAATGTCTCTGCTTTTTAATATGCTGTCTAGGTTGGTCATAACTTTCCTTCCAAGGAGTAAGTGTCTTTTAATTTCATGGCTGCAATCACCATCTGCAGTGATTTTGGAGCCCAGAAAAATAAAGTTAGCCACTGTTTCTGCATCTATTTGCCATGAAGTGATGGGACCAGATGCCATGATCTTTGTTTTCTGAATGTTGAGCTTTAAGCCAGCTTTTTCACTCTCCTTTCACTTTCCTCAATAGGCTCTTTAGTTCTTCACTTTCTGCCATAAGGGTGGTGTCATCTGCATATCTGAGATTATTGATATTTCACCTGGCAATCTTGATTCCAGCTTGTGCTTCCTCCAGCCCAGGGTTTCTCATGACCATGGAAAACCATTTTTAGTTAAAAGAAACACTAATAAAAATTATGGTTTTCTGACTGGGTGTTTGGTACACATTTTCTCAAACTTGAAGTACAAAACTAACTGCAGTCATTGCTAATGATAAAATTCAAGCTACCAAATTAAAATTGAAAATTTAGAAAACTTTCATCTGCCATGGTAAGTTTGAAAGGTTCTCACTAATTTATCAATTTTAGATGACTGATAGCGATATTAACAAATGTAATTTTAAAATACTGTGATTAAATGTGTCAACATTTAGAAAAATCTGCATAATTCATTGCACCAATGTTTTCCAAGTGGCCAATGCATGATGTTATAAAATCATGCCTGTGTAAGAGACCCATTCAAAGTGCAAGGCAAATCAATGGATTTTAACGTAACAGTGTAAAGAAAACTCACTGATATGAATTCAGATTTCACACTATAACTAATCTTGAAGGAATGACTACTTTTTGAGTTTTGTAGTTGTATCAAATAAAAATTTCCACGATTATCTGAGAGGCTATTAAAATATTCTTCCTTTTTCCAACTTCTTGTCTGTGTGAAGCTTCATTTTCTTTATACATTTACACTGAAGCCTCATTTCACAACAGACTGAAGGCAGAAGCAGATATGAGAATCTCTCTTCTATTAAGCCAATATCAAAGAGATTTGTAAAAATAAAAAACAGTGGTTTTCTAATTTTTTTGTTTCAGAAAATAGTTCTCTCTCACGTAATTTATATTAACATGTTGGGTTTATTATTTTAAAAATATAGATCAATTACCATTTTTGAAGCTTCTCAATTTCTTAATATAGTAAATATGAACAGATATGAACCACATAAACAAAAGCTATTGAGGGCTTTAAATACTTTGAAGAGCATAAAGTAGGCTTTATACTCTTTATACTCTGAAACCAAAAGAAGGCTTAAAACCACTGGCCTAGATAACTGTCCAGTGAAATAGGTACTACAATCTGTTTAGCAATTCACCTATTACACACACGTTAAAGGGTGGTGAAACTATTCTGTATGATACTGTAATGGTGTATACATAACATTATGCATTCATCAAAACCCACAGTACTTGAAAGCACAAAGAGGGACGAGGGAAGCTTAATGTATGCAATATCATTTAAGAGATCAGGGATCCCAGGAAGGCATGTATACACAACTTTGCTGAAGGGCTGGGTGGAAAAGATGTTGGTTGAAACAACTTTGGAAATAAGTGGACTCTGTAAAACTACAGGCAAAAGGAACTTGCACAAGCACTGAGGTTTCCCACCTCTGAATGAGTTTATACTTCTGATACTGCTATACATATATATTGGAATTAAGCAAATAAATAAGTGGGTAACAGATAATGGGAATTTACAGATAAGCAAGGAGACTAGGTTAGCATACCCATGTGGTAATGGATTAGAGCCAGAAACATCAGTATAAACTCATGTTTAACTTAATATAGTTAGAGATGGTTACATACAGAAATATTTATAGATACGTATAAATACAATTTATATATATCTTGCTCTGTCAGTTGAGAGGGCCTATAATCAAGACACCCCAAGAGCAACAAACACACCTACTGCCCAGATCTTGGTTTGTAATACCATTCTCCAATAAAAGGAACCTGGTAGGCACATTCAAGAAATGGCTCATTCTAGGAGGATGGCAGGAAATACATGAGATTAACTTGGAGCATCTTTTAGTATCAGAAAATAAGAAAGTGCTAAAAACCAAAAACGAAGAACAAAACAAAAACCACCTGCACTGATGGAGTATGTCAAAGGGGGAGGAGACTGACTGAAAGAGCTCCAAATGCCCAATCCTGGGATAATTTGAATAACAAAATAAAAAAGTACTGGATTAGAACCCAAAATATAAAATATGTATTCACGAATCTATACTGATATAAATACATGACTGATTAAATACATATATTGGAGAGAGGAGACCAATCTCCTTTGTAGAATTTTGAATAATAGTGTGAGTATCCTACTCTCAAAGAGGAGTATGACTTTCCGCTCCTTAAGTATGGGCTGCACATAGTGATTTCCTGTCAAAGAGTAAGTAGGGAAACGGAGGGGAAAGAGAGCAGTAATGTACAGTGGAGAAATCACTGAACACAATTCAGCCAGGATCAACAGACAAGAAATCATGTTGATAACATGTACCCTTGACATCATTTGGTAAAAAATGACACTTCACCGCTATGGTCTTCCTCCCCCAAATAAACAACCCCAGGTCTAATCATGAGAAAAAAAAATATCACTCAATAATTCCGATAGAGGAGCGTCTTCTAAGACACTTGGATACAAAATCTTACAAAAACAAGAAATGTCTGAGAAACTGTTATATCCAAGAGGACCCTAAGGAGACATGACAAGTAAATGTAATGTGGTATCCTGAATGGGACCCTGGAATAGAAAAAGACATCATGTAAGGAAATAAGAATAAACTATGAGCTTTAGTTAACAATAATGTGTCAGTAACAATAACTAACAAATGCATCAGTCAAATGTTAGATTTTAATCATAGGCAGAACTGGGTGCATGGAACTCTGTACCAGCCTTTCAATTTTTCTGTAAAGTTTAAAGTTTTCTAAAAAAATAAAGTATATATTTTAAAAGTACATTTAAGTACTGACTAAGCATTACAGATACACAATTAATTATAAAGAGTCAAAACTGTTGTTCCATGAGAATGAATCCTTAATTGTAATTCAGGAAAGTCACATGCAATGAAAAAACTTGAAAATTCGACAATTCAACTTCATTAAGAAGTCTATATACTTTTAAACATAAAGGTTAACAATGGTTTTTCAACCTACCATTTTTTTCTCCCATCTTTTGGTGCTGTTTCCAAACATCAAATTCTTCAAAATTAACTGTATCAAAGAACTGAATCACTTTGATTGTAGAATATAACTGGAATCCAACTGTGGTCTCTGAAATTTGCAGTACTCAGAGAAAATATATCATTATACTGTTTTAAGCCGAATATTCTTTGACACCTGAATTTTAAACTGTGCTTGAAGAAACTTTCCGAAATGATTACTAGTCCAACTTCATGATCATTCCATGAATCTTTATCAAGTGAATACGTACAGTTGTATCAAATCAACAGTATCTTTTTAAAAACAAAAATCAACTCCATCTTTTGGTCCATGAATACATGAAACATTCTGTAAGGAAAACAATAAGGAATGGTAAAAGACATATTTGAAAATAATAAAATATATCAGAAAAAGAGGGTTGTTGTAACAATAGCTCTATCTTTTAAAATAGCATGAACTATCATGAAAAAAGAATACATATTAACTGGAAAAATATGTAAAATATCAATATTAGGAATATTATAGGAAAATTCAAAATTACCTATTTAAAATATATGTTAATTAATATAAAGTATCTCCATTTCATAAACCTTTAAAAACTTTTAAATGGGGCTAATAATGTTAACTACTTCAAAAGACTGTTGTGAGGGTGACTTAATCCCTTAGAATAATACCTGGCACATTACAAAGGACTCGACGAACGCTAAGTTATTATTATTCTTTCTGTATATATACTTTAAAAACAAAATTTGAATTTTAGTATATATAAATTTTTATGATCTTTCATTGATAATACATCTTGCACTTTCTCTCATCATTGTTTTTCTATAATATGACCTTTTAAGTGACTGCACAATATACTTTGGTCAATAATCCATTAAGTTAAAGTATACTAAAGAATTTAAATAATTAGAATGTAGCAAGTTATTAAGTCAACCTCTATATCAGACGTTTAGATTATTTCTATTTTCCCAGTACAATGAATAATGATGGAACATACTTTACACCTATCTCTGATTATTTCCTTAAGATACACACCTAGAGGTGAAACTAAGGTCAAAAAGAGGTCAGCAGTTTTAGTCTCAGGATGTTAGTCAACGCATGGTGAATTCTTCTCCTACTCCCACACCAAATTCACAGAAACCTTAAGTTTTTAAATTAGAAATATAGAATCATGCTGAAAATAAAAAGGAAATTATCTATAGACTGAGTCTGTGGGACCTCTCTGTGGAAAGGAAACAGATGGGAAGTTGCAAAGATAATGCCAACCACAAACGGATCATGGCAAAATAAAAAGCAGATCCTCCCAGAGGAGACGAGTATGTACAACCAAGAGTCACCAAACAGCTGAAAAAAGTCACACCATGGAAGAGACTTAACAAGCCCACCAAACTCATGAATTGAACTGAATTAAAGAGAATTAACTGAGCATCCTGAAAATAATTTTAAAACAAGTATTACTGTATTTAATATCAAAGAGCTAAAGAAATAACATACAATTCTGAAAAATAATTAACTGGATATCTTGGATATAAAAGTAGTTGTTAAATAAACTCAATAATTAACGTTCATAGTAACAGATTCGGATAAAGAGCCAGGAGACAAAGTTGAGTAACTCACTCAGAATGCAGAGCAAAGAACTGGCAAAAAGAGGGGTAAGCAGAAAGAAGACAAGGCAATAATGATCAAAAAATTCTTATAACTGGACAACACATAGGCCACTAAGAGTCCACTGAGTAACAAAATAAACTTATTAATACAAACCACTAGACAAACCATGGATAAACTTCAGAATATCAAGAATAAAGACAAAACCTCAGAAACTTTCAGAAAATCTAGATGATCTAAAATGAACATTTATCAAACTGGTAATCAGACTTCTCATCAGAAATGTCGATGCAAAATGTTAAGGGAAAATAAGTCTGAATCCAGAATACTATTTCAGCCACCTTATGTTTCAAATAGCCAGAGTTAAAAAAAAAAAAAAAAAAAAGACTCTTACAGACATTCAAAGAGCCATCAGAGACTCTGAAAGAAATGAAGAAGTGCTTCATTAATAAAACTAACCTAGAGGGAAGTGCTGAGGTAAAAGAAACAAAAGTGAGCAAATTCAGAAATAAAACACATTAATGCCAGATAAAGAGAGATTAAAAGTGGGTTTTCATGACGAATGAAATAATGCTAGAAAATAAAACCACAGGAAATTAACGTGTTTTTTTGGAGGAGGGATGGAAGGGGATTGTTGTAAGATTACAGAAAGCAAAGTAAATCATACTAAGTTCTTTGTAGAGAGAATATCAATACGAACTAAATGTATGAATTGCATTAAAAATATAAAGGTGACACATTGTAAAGCAACTATCCTCCAATAAAAATTTTTAAACATGTAGAAGTACAGTATGAAAAAGAAAACAGAACAAAGAAAACTTGGGGCTAAGCTCATTTAAAAAGAAAAATAGAAAAATACAAGATACGAATAGAAACATGGTAAATAAAGAGGACGCGAAAAAGGCCAATTATGTTAGTAATCACAAAAAAGGTTTTCTTCAGTAAATTTGCAGAATATTGTAAAGCATAGAGACGAAAATTTAAATCATTCATAATTTCATCATCCAGAGACTACCAATTTAACTTTAGATTGTCACAGTATTTAAAAATTTGTTCATATTTTTCCCCCTTCTCACTGTTTCATTTTGGCAGAAAAACAGTTTCGCTTCGATTTATGGTTCGTTTTCACCAACAGGCTTTTGTGAAACTGTGACCATTTCTTCTGCTATGTTTTACCAGTGATGACAGTAATGAACATTCATTGAGTATAAACCATGTGTCAGGCAGGCTTCTAAACACTTGCCGTGTTACTGACCTGCATAACAATCACGAGGGACAAACTGTAGCATGCCTGGGTTTCTCTCACAAAGAAGCTCAAGCATGTTACACTGTAAATAGCAAAGACAAACTAAGGAACCAAGCAGCCTGGTTTCTGAGCCCGTTTTTGATCCTTCTAATCTACCGCCTCATTCGTAACACACACAACTCACTGCAGGATTCCACTTGCTAATGAGCACAATTACGTATTGTTTCCTATTTCCTACCTATTGGGAATAACTACTTACTGGGTTGTGGTTAATGAAAGGAGCTCTGAGGATCTGCTCTCAACTCCGTGATCTTGGGGAAATGATTTTACTTATTCAGCGTAGTCTTACCTGTGAAATGAGTCAGTGGATAAACCGTCAAGCTCTGCTTCTGGATTTTGAACCGCAGTTCATTTTCCGCAGCCCCCTTTACAGCTTCAGGTTCCCAGCTGCTTTAGGAATCACCGGATGTCAAGAGACTGAAATGTGGCGGGTGGGAACTCAGGGCGCCCGCGGTCCCCCTCTTCAGCCCGGGACTGTATGCGGGCGAAAGGGAGATGGGAGGTCCCAAGGGGTGGGATCCAGGCGGCAGAGAGCTCCGCCGCGTTCCGTGGTCCTGGGCCGAAAGAGCCTTCGGGAGGGCCACCCACGGCAGCTCCACTAGCTCAGCTAACGGTTTCCACGCAGCCCGCGACAGCCGAGAGCTGCGCTCCGCCCGCCCCACTGGCGAGGCTGAGTTCCCCGCGGGTCGGACTCCTCTCCCACTCCACGCCGCCGAGAACCCGCGGCCTCAGGTGCCCCCTGGCCGGGAAGTACTTCACCGTTTACTAGCCCTCACCTCAGCCAACAGTTCCGCCTCGCCTCAGCCGGGTAGGGAGGACCGCCCATATTTCTAAGGTCCATGAGCCCCAAATGGGAATAGAACACCGACAGCTCCCACTTCCCAGGCTCTAGCTCATTGGCTGCACACCCCTACCAGGTTCACGCCTTAGAGGTTCCGAGCGCGTACAGCCTGCAACGCGACCGCGCTTCAGCGCGCCGTTTTCCGATTGGCTGTCAGAGTTCTCGGGTTGTCTCGCGCTCTCCGACTGGACCAATGCGGATATCCACAGTCTAGAGGCCGGCATCGCTGGAGTGGTGGTTCGTCTGTTTCCTCTGGTAGGTGTTTGGCTGCCATCTTGTGTGTGGCTGGGACTGGGCTGCTGGGCCTTTGAAACCTACCTTAGCGGCTCAAGCTGTAGAGATGTCCTGAAGAAGCACTGGAGGAAAGAAGGGGCCTGAGGAAACAGACCTGGAAGCTTCTTACCTCCCTGAAAGGGAACGGTTTTCCTGGTCTGAGTCTCAGCCCTGGCTGGAAAGAGATAAATGATGGAGGTGATTAGGATCACAGGCTTTGGTTGGTTATTGTCATGGCTTGGCGTGGACTCTGATGTTTTAGCAGTGATCCCTTCGGTTCCAGGGAACTATTCTAGTAATCGTTGTCTGCGATTCTGACCATCAAACCGCTGTACTCACAAGGAAGGTTGTCTGATGGACTGCCTGATTGAGAAAGAAACAAGACTGGTGATGGAAGAGGAGAGAGGGAGATACGACTATCTTTACTAGTCGGAAGAGACGTCTTCGTTTTCTGTCGTTTGCGAGGGAGTGACTACTCGTGTTTTGCTTAACTTCTAAGGCCATCCTTTGAAGCCGTGCCCCAGCTTCTGGGTTAGGGCAGTTTTATTCATTAGTGTACAGCTGACACTCCTGCAGTGGTTTTTTTGTTGGTTTTTTTTTTTTTTAAGCTAGAACATGGATGGCCTTTGCAGAAACAGTGGAAGCAAAGGAAGAATTTTGTCAAATCTTGGTTTTCCTGATTACGATCTGCTGAAGATTTGGGAATCTCAGGGTTTGCTTTGGCATGCTTGGTGGCTTCGTCCTGGGTAGGCAGAAGTTTGTGTAAAAGAAAGTGTTTTGCCCAGAGTCCGAGTCCCCAAAACTGAGAGAACAAGACATACCCACCAGTGCAAAAGCATGAAAGGGTTTTATTTCTAGCTCGAGCCAGGGCCCCCCCACCACAGTGGAGTGGAGCGGAGCAGAGCAGAGCAAGAGCCCCGAGCCCAGATTTACAACAGTATTTATAAGTTTAGAACAGAGACAGGGAGTTGGCAAGGGTTGATTGGCTGCAGGGGTTTCCTGGTATTTACTGATTGGCCAGTTATCATCCCTCTGATTGGCCAGAGTTATCATCCCCGGAAGCCCCGGAAGCCTGACTCAGGGATTATTTTTGGCCTAGTGCACCTCTCTGAGCCTGTCATGGCTCTGGTGAGGTTGTAACAAAAGCATTTTTAACTCCCAAACTCTTTGAGATGGGAGGACGGAGGCAGGAATTACCTCTTTCTCCTCTTTATTATTTTTAAAAATCAAAGTAGAAAGCTTGCTTGGTTATTCATTTAAGGGGGAAATTATCTCGGATCCGAAAACCTAGCTAAAAGGCTAGTATTTTATGATTAATGTTACCAGTTTTGATACTCATGAGAAGAAGCGAAGATACTGCCTTGAGTTTAGAAATCAAATGGCAACCCACTCCAGTATTTTTGCCTGGAGAATCCCATGGACGGAAGAGCCTGAGCAGGCTACAGTCCACGGGGTCGCAAAGAGTCGGACACGACTGAGTGACTTCACTTCACTATCAAGGTTAACTGGTAACCCATTCAAGTCAACAGTGCCTTGTATTTTGTGGCAGGAATATCAAGGAGAACAGCAGTAAAATGTAAAATAAACAATTGAAAATTAATTTTCTTTAAAAATTTTACTTTTTATCCATGAATCTTAAAAGCTTAAGTTATAAGAGTTCAAATATCATTAATTTATTATGGAGTTGATGGCTTAGGTACTAGGTGCCTAAGGAATTTTGATGTCTGTGGGGAGTTTTGGAACCAGTCCTTGGCTCTGGAGAACTATATAGGCTATCAAAGGGATTGGTGGCTAACAAACATCAATAACAAAGTACCAAAAACAAAAAACAAAAAAACAAAGTACCTGCTCAGTAAATGTTTGTGAAAGCCTTTGGGTAATGATAACACGGTAATAGTTCTTGGCATATATTCAAAAATATAATTGTTGAATGAATGAATTTAAAAATATAGCAATTGGGAGGTATGGGTATACTTTTTTTTTTTTCAGTTCAGTAGTCACTCAGTCGTGTCTGACTCTGCGACCCCATGGACTGCAGCATGCCAGACCTCCCTGTCCATCGCCAACTCTCAGAGTTTACTCAAACTCATGTCCTTTTTTTTTTTTTTCTTTAGCCTAACTAAAAAATAACTTTTTAATCTGCTTTTCAAAAACTTGACCTTCAGTTTGTTTTTCTCTTCCAATTTATACATTAGAATAATACTAAGGACAAGTTCATAATCCTTTTTTTCTGAGGTCTGTTTATGAGATCCTACAGTAGAGATAATGAAAATGAACCCTTAAGTAATAATGCTCTATTTGCCATTTTTTTCTTGAAAGTATCCAGTCAGGGTAAATGATGTCAAACTTATTGCTTTCAGTCTCTTCTGCTGAATAAAATTTGTTACTCTACTATTTTCTTTTTGAGACAACGTAAAGTCAAAATACTGTGTTTACATTTACTATATTGCATAAATATGTTCTGTATATAAGTAATTTTAAAATAACAAATTAGGTATCTGCAGACTTTTGTTTGAAGAACATAATTCTCTAGATTTCATAATGATCTGAAGATCCATAGAAATGTTTTAAAATAACACTTTTGTGTGAACAATGTCAAGTGATGTTAAGTAAAAGTGATTTAACTTTGATTTAACTTGTATTAAAAGTTAAAGCCCTGGTGGGCTGCAGTCAATGGGGTTGCTAAGAGTCGGACACGACTGAGCGACTTCACTTTCATGCATTGGAGAAGGAAATGGCAACCCACTCCAGTGTTCTTGCCTGGAGAATCTCAGGGATGGGGGAGCATGGTGGGCTGCATCTATAGGGTTGCACAGAGTCGGACATGCCTGAAGTGACTTACCAGCAGCAGCATATATACAAATTTAGATTTTTTTCCCATTATCAAGTGATACATAGTTTCTAAAAGAAAAAATTTGATGACACCTTTTAAATATGTTTTGTAACTGAATGTAGATTAGAATATCACAGTAATCCAAGTCTATGCCCCAACCAGTAACACTGAAGAAGCTGAAGTTGAACGGTTCTATGAAGACCTACAAGACCTTTTAGAACTAACACCCAAAAAAGATGTCCTTTTCATTATAGGGGACTGGAATGCAAAAGTAGGAAGTCAAGAAACACCTGGAGTAACAGGCAAATTTGGCCTTGGAATGCGGAATGAAGCAGGGCAAAGACTAATAGAGTTTTGCCAAGATAATGCACTGGTCATAGCAAATACCAACAACACAAGAAAAGACTCTACACATGGACATCACCAGATGGTCAACACCGAAATCAGATTGATTATATTCTCTGCAGCAAAAGATGGAGAAGCTCTATACAGTCAACAAAAACAAGACCAGAAGCTGGCTGTGGCTCAGATCATGAACTCCTTATTACCAAATTCAGACTTAAATTGAAGAAAGCAGGGAAAACCGCTAGACCGTTCAGGTATGACCTAAATCAAATCCCTTATGATTATACAGTGGAAGTGAGAAATAGATTTAAGGGCCTAGATCTGATAGATAAAGTGCCTGATGAACTATGGAATGAGGTTCATGACATTATACAGGAGACAGGGACCAAGACCATCCCCATCGAAAAGAAATGCAAAAAAGCAAAATGACTCTCTGGGGAAGCCTTACAAATAGCTGTGAAAAGAAGAGAAGCGAAAAGCCAAGGAGAAAAGGAAAGATATAAGCATCTGAATGCAGAATTCCAAAGAATAGCAAGAAGAGATACGAAAGCCTTCTTCAGTGATCAATGCAAAGAAATAGAGGAAAATAACAGAATGGGAAAGACTAGAGATCTCTTCAAGAAAATTAGAGATACCAAGGTAACATTTCATGCAAAGATGGGCTCAATAAAGGTCACAAATGGTATGGACCTCACAGAAGCAGAAGATATTAAGAAGAGGTGGCAAGAATACACAGAAGAACTGTACAAAAGGATCTTCACAACCCGGATAATCACAATGGTGTGATCACTCATCTAGAGCCAGACATCTTGGAATGTGAGTTCAAGTGGGCCTTAGAAAGCATCACTACGAACAAAGCTAGTGGAGGTGATGGAATTCCAGTGGAGCTATTTCAAATCCTGAAAGATGATGCTGTCAAAGTGCTGCCCTCAATATGCCAGCAAATTTGGAAAACTCAGCAGTGGCCACAGGACTGGAAAAGGTCAGTTTTCATTCCAATCTCAAAGAAAGGCAATGCCAAAGAAGGCTCAAACTACCGCACAATTGCAGTCATCTCACACGCTAGTAAAGTACTGCTCAAAATTCTCCAAGCCAGGCTTCAATAGTTTGTGAACCGTGAACTTCCAGATGTTCAAGCTGGTTTTAGAAAAGGCAGAGGAACCAGAGATCAAATTGCCAACATCCTCTGGATCATGGAAAAAGCAAGAGAGTTCCAGAAAACCATCTATTTCTGCTTTATTGACTATGCCAAAGCCTTCGACTCTGTGGATCACAATAAACTGTGGAAAATTCTGAAAGAGATGGGAATACCAGACCACCTAACCTGCCTCTTGAGAAATCTGTATGCAGGCCAGGAAGCAACAGTTAGAACTGGACATGGAACAACAGACTGGTTCCAAATAGGAAAAGGAGTACGTCAAGGCTGTATATTGTTACCCTGCTTATTTAACTTATATCCAGAGTACATCATGAGAAACGCTGGACTGGAAGAAACACAAGCTGGAATCAAGATTGCCGGAAGAAATATCAATAACCTCAGATATGCAAATAACACCACCCTTATGGCAGAAAGTGAAGAGGAACTAAAAAGCCTCAAATGAAGATCATGGCATCCGGTCCAATTACTTCATGGGAAATAGATGGGGAAACAGTGGAAACAGTGTCAGACTTTATTTTGGGGGGCTCCAAAATCACTGCAGATGATGATTGCAGCCATGAAATTAAAAGACACTTACTCCTTGGAAGGAAAGTTATGACCAACCTAGACAGCATATTCAAAAGCAAAGACATTACTTTGCCGACTAAGGTCCATCTAGTCAAGGCTATGGTTTTTCCAGTAGTCATGTACGGATGTGAGAGTTGGACTGTGAAGAAAGCTGAGTGCTGAAGAATTGATGCTTTTGAACTGTGGTGTTGGAGAAGACTCTTGAGAGTCCTTTGGACTGCAAGGAGATCCAACCAGTCCATTCTGAAGGAGATCAGCCCTGGGATTTCTTTGGAAGTAATGATGCTAAAGCTGAAACTCCAGTACTTTGGCCACCTCATGCAAAGAGTTGACTCATTGGAAAAGACTCTGATGCTGGGAGGGATTGGGGGGAGGAGGAGAAGGGGATGACAGAGGATGAGAAGGCTGGATGGCATCACTGACGCGATGAACGTGAGTCTGAGTGAACTCCAGGAGATGGTGATGGACAGGGAGGCTTGGTGTGCTGTGATTCATGGGGTCACAAAGAGTCAGACACGACTGAGTGACTGAACTGAATTGAACTGAACTGATGGCTCAACTTAATGATTGTTGTATATGAAAGATACAGTTGTAAAAATCATAAATAAAGGGAGTTAGTAAATGAATAATTTAAAAATAGTAAGAGTGTAAGACATCAAATAAATGCAAATTTTTTAGAAAGCAGGGTTCATTATCTTAGTATTAGACAAGGCAGAATTTAATTGAAAAAGCATTAAGATGAAGGATATTATAAAATATCCCTTATAAAGCTAAGGGCTATATTTACAATAAATATTTTAAAAAATATCTGTTTACCAAATGACATATCAATAGATATGAAGTAGAAACTGCTAGAGATGTAAGAAGGAACAGAAGCCTGCTAATAATAGAAAACTTTAACACGTATCTCGACGTAAGTCAGGTTAAGTAAACCAACAAAATCAATAAAGTAGCTCTTACAGATTTGTATCAAAGTGAATCCATTAATAGAGGATATATCTTCTCAAGTGCACATGCTGCTGCTGCTGCTGCTGAGTCACTTCAGTTGTGTCCAACTCTGTGCAACCCCACAGATGGCAGACCACCAGGCTCCACTGTCCCTGGGATTCTCCAGGCAAGAACACTGGAGTGGGTTGCCATTTCCTTCTCCAGTGCATGAAAGTGAAAGTGAAGTCACTCAGTCATGTCCAACTCTTCGCAATCCCATGGGCTGTAGCCTACCAGGCTCTTCCATCCATGGGGTTTTCCAGTCAAGAGTACTGGATTGGGGTGCCATTGCCTTCTCCGCAAGTGCACATAGGACAGTTATAAAAATCTATATTAGACCACAAAGGATATCTTGGTTCCAGAATACAAAAGTCAAAATTTTGATCACACATAGTAAGTCAAGAAAATAATTCAAAAATTAAAAAAATAAAACTTGGTTCAGGGTTTCTGTAGCATGATGGTAACTTTCTAAATCCAAATATCCTTTTTGAAAACCACATAGATCTATAAGGAGAGCAAAGTAAACTACCACCACCCTTGCCTGGCTAACATAATCTCAAATTATGGTTATGTAGGCAACTTAACACTGAGACAAAACAGCATCAGCTCTAGAACCTGTGCTCAGAATGACAAAAGTGAAGTTGAGACTTCAGAACAGAGGAAAGGGAAGCAGGACCTGGGGTCAGTAGAATGCAAGTAGAAGGGAAAAGCCTACCCTAAAGAGGAAAACCCTTGGTGTCTCAGGGGGTAAAGAATTCACCTGGGCTTCCCAGGTGGCAGTAGTGATAAAGAACCCACCTGCCAGTGCAAGAGATGCGAGAGACATGGGCTCAACCCCTGGGTCGGGAAGATCCCCCTGGAAAAGGAGATGGTAACCCATTCCAGTATTCTTGCCTGGAAAATTCGGTGGCCAGAGGAGCCTGGTGGGCTATATAGTCCATGGAGTCACAAGGAGTTGGACACACCTGAGCATATATGCATATTGCAAAAACAGCCAAAAATGATTCATGTTGACATATGGCAGCACCAACACAATACTGTAAAGCAATTTCTGTTCAGTTAAAAATAAAATTTTAAAAACAGCCACAACTGATTAATTATCTTAAAAAAGCCTTTCTCACCCAAATCCAAAGTTATATAATATAGTCTATGGACTGTGTGAGACCAGCACTTTGATGCCTTTCTGGTAAGAATGCAAAAGTGCAAATCCCAGGAGGAACTTTGACAATATCTTATAGAATTACGTATGTATGTATCTTTTGACCCAGACATCTCACTTTTAGGAATCTGTTCTAAGGACACATTGGCATAAAATATAAACTGGCATTTGTATAAATTTAGTCAAACAAT
Organism: Ovis aries; assembly: GCF_016772045.2. Taxonomy (NCBI): domain Eukaryota; kingdom Metazoa; phylum Chordata; class Mammalia; order Artiodactyla; family Bovidae; genus Ovis; species Ovis aries. The sequence goes on along the minus strand of NC_056063.1, from coordinate 19,340,148 downwards.
TACTTGTATTAGCAAAAGATTGGCAACAATGAAATAATCTCCAGGTTGATGGTATCCCTTCCAAGCCGCCCTTTTCCTCAGAAGGCATAAAGAGACTGTAGAAAGTCTCCATGCACCAATATATGGTGATATGCAGAGTATATTTTGAAATGGAAAAAGCAAAAGCCCAGAAGAGTCTATAGATTAATCTATAAGTAGAAAGGATGGTGCCAATGATGGAGAGATTTCCCTATAACTTGTTTATATAGTTTTGATCTTAGAATCATGTATGTTTACATATTCAAAAATAAAATAAACAGGTAGAAAGAGAAATCTAAAAAGGAAATAAATTTACATAACTATAAAGAATTTTGATGACATAGCCACTCAAGAAAAGGAACAATTTTAGTAACTTTATTTTATCTTTCAAATTTATTTATGGCTGCGTTGGGTCTTCATTGCTGCTGAAAGGCTTTCTCTAGTTGCAGTGCTTAAGCTTCTCATTGCAGTGGCTTCTCTTGTTGCAGAGATGAGCTCTAGGGTGTGCAAGCTGAGTAGTTGCAGCTCATGAGCTTAGTTGTCCCACAGCATGTGGGATCTTCCCAGACCAGGGATCGAACCAATATCCCCTGCATTAGCAGGCAGATGCTTAACCACTGGACCACCAGGGAAGCCCTGATTTTAGTGACTTTAGAACATAAATTCTGGACTGTACCTTGGCCCTCTGCATCTGCAGTGTCAACCAACCACAGATCGAGCGTGTTCCGGGAAAAAAATTCGAGAAAGTTCCAAAAAGCAAAGCTTGAATTTTCCCCAATTTATAGAGCATGTACATTGTTAAATAATGTAGAGATGATTTAAAGTATATCTGTAATGTTTATGTAAGGGATCTAAGCATCCATGGATTTTGTTGTCCATGAGGGGATTGTGCTGGAACCAGTCCCCCATGGATAACAAGAGATGACTGTACCTTAGTGGGATATACTCAGTAGTATAATTGTTGTTGCATTGCTATTTTTGAAGTAGTTTATGTCTATTGTTGGGTAAAATAAGTGTTGCAAAATAAGTGTTACAGAATATTAATTCTTGAACAGAGCCACAGTAGTTTATCAGGGCTATGACTTAGAAAATTTAGCTTGGAAAGTCCTTTGCTAGATTGAGCAAAGTGGAAATGAAGTACAAAATTACACAGAAAGACAGCTAACATAACAGAGTGCAGGTAACATGGCAGGCTTTGTGCTAGGCACTATATATATATGTATATATATAATTTGACTCTTAAGAGGTGTCCTTTGAGTTTGTGATACTATTTTCATAAGAGGGTCAGAGATGTTGAGATTTAAACCCAGATCTATGTGATTCCAAAGCCTGTGTTTTTTCTACTACATTATTGTAGGATATATACATCAAGTATTGAGAAGAAAGAATATCAAGAGCTAAATGTTCTATTTAAACTGGTAGTTGCTGCTCAGAAAATAAAGATGCAGACCCAGAGTCAGTGGTTTATACGTTCTTCATGCAAGAGCATTATACTGAAGGAGAGAGTGTAAGTTTTCTCTTATTTCTAATGGGAAAATGTAAACATATACACACGTACACGTGTACACCATCATATAGATGTTGAGAGAGAAAAATTTTATAAAAGTTGCCATTGATGACTGAAATTAGTGAAAGATATGAACTAAAGCTATGGCAAAGCAGAAAAGAGAAAAGAATCTAGTAGTCATGGGTTTTCATGGTGCTTTTATCAGCAAAAAAACCTTTCAAAGCTTCCCTTTGATATTTTAGAGCTCTTCTAAGCTTTGCACAACTTTTTGTACATATTGAAGTTGTGTAGTTTAGAAAATACTAGTTTAGATAAAGAGGTTTTCTCCTGTGTAAGGTGAAGGCTGATAGAGATTTCAGCCGTGTTAGAGTTCCTCTCATCCATACCACCCTTTCACATTTCTACTTATTTCCCCCAATGTTAAAATATTTTTATTTGGTTCAATACTACTCTTTTAAACGTCTACCAGTTAAAGTAATCGGAGTAGGCTATTTTAATTTATTTGTATTGATCTATGGTGATATGAAAATTCAATTTATAATTCTATGTACCTGATAACAATAAGAAAAAACTGTTAAAATTTCTATAAAGATTTTTTAAATTAAGTTTTTAGCTTTTCTTTTTGTCAGAAGCTGTGTTGATCAGTGACTGTGGTGAAGGCTGAGAAAGTTGAAGCAAATCTGCAGGTGATACAAACTTCTAAGGTAAGCTAACATACTGGATTGGCCAAAAAGTTCATTTGGGTTTCTCCATATCATCTAACAGAAAAGCCTGAATGAACTCTTTGGCCAATCCAATAACTCAGTCAAGATTATAGGTGCCCTTGACAGACTTGTAGACTACCCTAACACACCAAAACAAGATTTATCAGGAATAATTATAATATCCCAATTTAAATTGTGCAAAGCAATTGCAGAAGTATTTAATAGATTTCCATTTCTGAGAATATGATAGACAAAAGAAAGTGAAGTTGCTTAGTCATGTCAGACTCTTTGTGACCCCATGGACTGTATGCAGCCTGCCAGGCTCCTCTGCCCATGGGATTTTCCAGGCAAGAATACTGGAGTGGGTTGCCATTTCCTTCTCCAGGGGAATCTTCCCGACCCAGGGATCGAACCCAGGTCTCCTGAATTGCAGGCAGACTCTTTACTGTCTGAGCCACCAGGGAAGATCATGATAGAGAAGACATCCATAAAATATGTAAAATAGTAGATTCCATATTAAAAAATCCTTTAAAATAAATGGATGAACCTATAAGAAAACAAAGGAAACTTTCTGGGGCCAGAAACCAAGCAAGCCTATTCTGTGAGGTAAACAAGTGCTGAAATCACTGAATACTTTGGTGGCATCCATCAATTTCTGTTGGCATAGAAACTTGTACATGGAGAAAAATGGAGACTTGGAGAAAATCCTTTGCATTCTGCGAAGTGTAGGGGGCTTGTTAGAAACCATCCTGGAGAGGCATACAACTCTAGGTGGAGTTAAAATCTCCCTGAGCAATTCCTGGTTACCAGGTCACATTTACTTGGATTTGAGGCCTTATTTTGTACTATTTTCATGGTCTCTAAACTCTACAAGTAGAGAGTTTTAATTTATAATAGATGTGGGTCTGTGACAGTTTTCAGAAACCGTCACAAATCCTCCATAGAGAGGGTTACCAACCTAGTTATCAAATAATCATAGTCAACATTCTAAAAAATAAGCTCATACACATTTTTTTAAAATCACAAAACATAACAAGGGAGAAAAAATAAAATACATTGAGCTAGAGTCAGCAGAAACCAGAACTAAAACTTATCTACAGATATTTCAGCTATTAGAAGTATCTAAGATAGAAGATAAATGTATTTAATAAAAGAGGGATTTTTAAATATAAAAAGTAACAGACTATAAAAATGGCCAGGCACACTAAAATAAGAACAAATTAGGATATCAGAAATTATAAACCCCATAATAAAACTAAGAAGTAAAGATGTTAAACCCAGCATATAAGGCACAGTTAAAAAGAGAAAGAAACTGTGGTTGACCTTGTGAATTTTTTTCAAAAAGTACCTACTACAGTACTACATGATCTACGGTTGGCTGAACCCACAGATGTGGTTACTGCAATTACAGAAAGCTAATTTTAAAGTTAAACATAGATTTTTGACTGCATGGTGGTTAGTACCCCTAACCCTCCATTTGTTCCAGGTTCAACTGTGCATAGAAGGCCATACACAAAGAAAAAAGATACAGAAAAAATAAAAGAAACTGTGAGATGAGTTAATCAGAATAACAGGATACAATTTGTGCAAGAAAGTTAATACTTAAGTAGAAAAGATGAACTTCTCTACAGAGAAAGCATCATCCCCTTTGTAAGGGGATAAAAGAAAAAAAAAACACCTAATTTCATTTAGTGAGTTCCTCAACTCATCACATAAAAGTCAGCACTTTCTCCTTGTCTTACTTTTTGATTCAAGATAAAGAACGTAGTAGAACAGGAAAGTGATTCATAATTTTAAAAAATCAGTTGTAGATTTATTCACAAATATTTGCTGAGAATAAAGCAGGATAAAGCAGTGAACAAAACACACAAATTCCCTCCCTTCAGATTAATTTATGTTCTAGTGTCCTTAAAGTCATTTAGGAAGTAAACATCAAGACAACAGCATGCTTTTTCCTTTCCTTTTCATTCATAACTTTCCTCAGCATGGGATTAGAATGGAGATCCAGGAGTCTGCAGACTTTATCATATTCAGAGGATACAATAGTGTAGAGTGTGTACATTATATGTATCAGAGCCTACATTTTTTAAAAAATGCCTATCTAAAGAGAAACATAGCTGCTACTTTTTAAAAAGTGAAACTTTCTGCTTACAAATGCTATGGTAGAAAGTTCAGTGTTTTTCTTTTTAAACTAGAACATTTATTGAGCAACTAATTATCAAAACTCTTAAGATCTACTGGATGCTGCCACAGCTGCTGTTTTGGGATTAGGTGATGTTGTTCAGGAACTCAGGCCTGAATCTGCTGTATACACCTTTTAGGTGCCTTATTCAGCTAGTGCCAGTGGCATTTCTTTTAGCCTTGGCACTCCAGTTATATCTTCTCTTGCACTTGGCAGGGTAGTCGCATTTGCCACAGATCGGTTTATGTCAGTGATAGGACTTAGAGCTAGGACAGCAACACAACATGTGTCTTACTGTGACATTTTCTGAACAACGACGTTCCCTTCCTCACCTTGCTTCTGATTATTACAGAAAAGAATAGAGGGAAAAAAAGTAATCCTAAAAACAAAGAAAATTGCTCTAAAATTTTCGTTGTATTTCCTTCTAATTTTATCTGGATAAAAATTATATGTGTATATGGACATGCAAATGGCTGTGTGTATTGTGGTTGTTATTGTTTAGTCACTCAGTTGTGTCCAGTTCTTTGCGACCCCATGGACTGCAGCCCACCAGGCTCCTCTGTCCGTGGAGTTCTCCAAGCAAGACTATTGGAGTCAATTGCCATTTCCTTCTCCAGGTTGTATGTATATATGTAATTAAAAGCGAATTTGATGTATGTATATGGGCTTCCCTGGTAGCTTAATCGGTAAAGAAACTGCCTGCAGTGCAGGAGTCCCAGGTTCAATTCCTGGGTCCGGAAGATTCCCCGGAGAAGGAAATGACAACCCACTCCAGTATTCTTGCCTGGAGAACCCCATACACAGAGGAGCCTGGTGGGCTCTAGCCCATGGGGTCTCAAGAGTCAGACACAACTTAGTAACGAAAGCACCACCACCACCATACATATATGATAGCTGATTCACTTCATTGTGCAGCAGAAACTAATACCATATCGTCAAACAGTTGTAGTCCAATAAAAAATGAATTTGAAATACTCATATATTTTATCATTTAATTTTTATTTAGCATATTTTTCTTATATGAATATATGACCCTTTCAAATGTTATTTTGACATTCTATTAAATTCTATAATAAAATGGTAGCATAGCATAATTTATTCAACCATTTCTTTTTTGTAGCTATTCTAGGCTTTCCTATCATAAATAACATTGTATAACATCACTGAATATCTGGTCATATTTCTGATTACTTTCTCATACTAGCTTTCTGTTAGTAGAAATGGTGTGTTAAAGAGCATAAACATTCTGAAAAATTGCTTCCTACAAGTATTCTTAGTGATTTTATTCTGCACAGCAGCATATGAGACTTTGTCTTACCACCTGGTGGTAGTCTATGTTTTAAAAAATCTTTCTTCTATTCCTTAGGAAGATTCTGTTTCTTATAACAGTTATGCTTCTTTTACTAAGGTGAAAACTTTCATCTACATTTTTGTTCTGTATTGAAATGGAGAAATTGTCCACCTTTTAGTAGTTGGCACAAGAAATAGTTCACATTTCCTTTGTAAAACAAGAGACCGTGTGTGTTTATATTTATTACAGATTTTCCCCCCCTGTGGTCAGTAGTTATTAATAGATTGTAATTATTTCTCCTATTCTAGATCATGTTTTAGAAGTCTTTAGAGTTACAGTAAATGTGTTTTATAAAGAAAATGGAATCCAACTATAGTTACTGAACTAATTCCATAGAGATTTTTCCATTCAGTGTGTATGTTTTATTATAAGTTCTATGTATTTGTTTGCTGTCAATGGATTTGTTAGAATCTGAAAATTAAATATCTTGTTTAAAAGGACTTTCCGTTATTAACAAGCTTCAAAACATAGAAAGGGATACTCTGAGACAAGTTCCCCTTGACATTTCAAACTGAGTAATTTATAACTCAAGGTTTTCTTTCTCTTCATTCAGCCTTATCTTTCTTTGTCCTTTCTGTGTTCTTTTTAAATCCTGTTTTCTCCTTGGCTCTAGAGCACCAGCTTACAAATTGTACTTTTAAAGATTTATAATAGAAATAATATGATTTTCCAACATAAAATTTTTCATGTAGTTCTAATTTCAATAATTTGTAGCAAAGTGAAAGTTTGTAAAAACTTGGAAAATTAGAAGATGACATACTTTATAAAAAGAGCAAACATGGGCTGAGAGTTGTTTAAAAGCTATATTGTGTTCATAACTGATTCAAGAAAGAACTTTTCATAGAAGTATCGACTGTGGAAAAAGTAGAAAATAGCTCCAGCAAAGAAGGGCAGAGAAATATGAGACTCATCACCATCTGACTCTAGTTTTATAGCACTGAGCCCATCTTTGTTGGTTATGATGCTATTGTATATTATACCTGCGGATTCCATGATTTCTTTCTTTTGTCATTCTCTGTTAGTCCTTAAATTGGGAAGCTGGAGGAATACCATAGCATGTTTCTCACCTAGTTAGTTTTTGTGGTGCAACTGTAAGTGAAAGTGTACCATTGGACGTAGAATTTGATGTACATGAATCATAGCCTTTAGCATTTCTTGCTACATTTATGTGTTTTTGTAACCTCACTTTTCACTCTGCCCCAGCGCACATTCTGTTACTTCACTCTTACTCTCTTGAGCTGATTTTGAGTCCTTCTCTTCTGAGAAAATGGAAGCAATCATGTGCTTTGTAACTTCATTCCTCTTTACCCGGACAGTTTCTTTACGCACTCTTTCTCTTCCTTTTTCATTTTAGAAAAACATATATAATTCTTTGTGGGGGTTGAACTTTCCACTTATGGTCTTGATTCCATCTTCTGTTGTGGGCTTAAGACTCTTGCCTCATTAATTTCCCTCTTCTTATCTTGCATCTTCCTCCTATCTGTTCCACCCACTCAGTCTACTGACAGTTCAAAGTTAACAACAAAAAAGCAACAAAAATCCCTTCAAGCTCTCCTTCTGATCCTTATCAAATGCTTGGAAACAGTGTGCCTTCATCAGCTCATCCTTAACCTCTTGCAATCCTACTTTTGCCCTGGACTTCTGTTGTGTGTCAGGTACTGCGAAGACTCTGACCTTTCCATTCAGTGTTCTAGGTGAGGCAGCTGAGCCATGCTACCTAGCTCTGAACCACAATTACCAGTTTCCCAGAAGGACTGGCTAGGAGTCCTCTTCCTGCTTTATGATTTGCTATAGTGCCCACATGGGGCTTCCCAGGTGACGCTAGTGGTAAAGAACCTGCCTGCCAATGCAGGAGACCTAGGAGATGCAGGTTCAAGCCCTAGGTGGGGAGGATCCCCTGGAGGAGGACATGGCAACCCACTCCAGTATCTTGCCTAGAGAATCCCATGGACTGAGGAGCCTAGCGGGCTACAGTCCACGGACTCGCAAAGAGCTGGACACGACTGAAGCGACTTAGCACGCATGGTGCCCTAAGATCTGGTGATCGCAACCTGGCTTTTACCTCTCTATCGAGAAAAAGAAACACAAAAAGGCAAAATGGTTGTCTGAGGAGGGCTTACAAATAGCTGAGAAAAGAAGAGACGCTAAAGGCAAAGTAGAAAAGGAAAGATATACCCATTTGAATGCAGAGTTCCAAAGAATAGCTAGGAGAGATAAGAAAGCCTTTCTCAGTAATCATTGTAAAGAAATAGAGGAAAACAATAGGCTGGGAAAGACTAGAGATCTCTTCAAGAAAATTAGAGATACCAAGGGAACATTTCATGCAAAGATGGGCTCAATAAAGGTCACAAATGGTATGGACCTCACAGAAGCAGAAGATGTTAAGAAGAGGTGGCAAGAATACACAGAAGAACTGTATAAAAAGGATCTTCACAACCCAGATAATCACAATGGTGTGATCACTCATCTAGAGCCAGACATCCTGGAATGTGAAGTCAAGTGGGCCTTAGAAAGCATCACTATGAACAAAGCTAGTGGAGGTGATGGAATTCCAGTTGAGTTATTTCAAATCCTCAAAGATGCTGCTGTGAAAGTGCTGTACTCAATATACCAGCAAATTTGGAAAGCTCAGCAGTGGCCGCAGGACTGGAAAATGTCAGTTTTCATTCCAATCCCAAAGAAAGGCAATGCCAAAGAATGCTCAAACTACCACACAATTGCACTCATCTCAACACTAGTAAAGTAATGCTCAAAATTATCCAAGCCAGGCTTCAATAGTTTGTGAACCGTGAACTTCCAGATGTTCAAGCTGGATTTAGAAAAAGCAGAGGAACCAGAGATCAAATTGCCAACATCCGTTGGATCATTGAAAAAGCAAGGGAGTTCCAGAAAAACATCTATTTCTGCTTTATTGACTATGTCAAAGCCTTTGACTGTGTGGGTCACAGCAAACTGTGGAAGATTCTTAAAGAGATGGGAATACCAGACCACCTGACCTGCCTCTTGAGAAATCTGTATGCAGGTCAGGAAGCAACAGTTAGAACTGGACATGGAAGAACAGACTAGTTCCAAATAGGGAAAGGAGTATGTCAAGGCTTTATATTGTCACCCTAGTTATTTAACTTATATGCAGAGTACATCATGCAAAATACTGGGCTTGATGAAGCACAAGCTGGAATCAAGATTGCCGGGAGAAATATCAATAACCTCAGATACACAGATGACACCACCCTTATGGCAGAAAGCAAAGAAGAACTAAAGAGCCTCTTGATGAAAGTGAAAGAGGAGAGTGAAAAAGTAGGCTTAAAACTCAACATTCAGAAAACGAAGATCATGGCATCTGGTCCCATCACTCCATGGCAAATAAATGGGGAAACAATGGAAACAGTGACTTTATTTTTCTGGGCTCCAAAATCACTGCAGATGATGGCTGCAGCCATGAAATTAAAAATCAGTTGCTCCTTGGAAGAAAAGCTATGACCAACCTAGACAGCATATTAAAAAACTAAGACATTACTTTGTCAACAAAGGTCTGTCTAGTCAAAGCTGTAGTTTTTCCAGTAGTCATGTATGGATGTGAGAGTTGGACTATAAAGAAAGCTGAGTGCCGAAGAATTGATGCTTTTGAACTGTGATGTTGAAGAAGACTCTTGAGAGCCCCTAGGACTACAAGGAGATCCAACCAGTCCATCCTAAAGGAAATCAGTCCTGAATATTCATTGGAAGGACTGATGCTAAAGCTGAAATTGCAATACTTTGGCCACCTGATAGGAAGTACTGACTCATTTGAAAAGACCCTGATGCTCGGAAAAATTGAAGGCAGGAGGAGAAGGGGACGACAGAGGATGAGATGGTTGGATGGCATCACTGACTCAATGGACATGAGTTTGAGCAAGCTCTGGGAGTTGGTGATGGACAGGGAGGCCTGGTGTGCTGCAGTTCATAGGATTGCAAAGAGTTGGACATGACTGAGCGGCTGAACTGAACTGATCAGCCTATATTTCAGGATTTTAGGGGAATATGAATAGGTAAAGGTCCCCTTCCTTGTCCTACTTCTTTGGATATCACTGTTTCCGCTAATACTTTTGGTTTGGAAGAATTGAAAGCGACCCCTGGCAGTTGAATTACAGGTGTGCGCAGGTGCTCATCCCTGCTGCACAGCGTTCGGTACTGTTATTGCACCCTTCATATTCTTGATGCTCTGACTTTTGGTCATAGTGGCAGTATACTCTTCTGGTTCTCCTTTCCTTCTCTGACTATGATTTCGTTAGTCACTGTTTTTTTCTACCACCACCTGTAGGTGTCCTTTAAAGGTTTGTTCTTGTCTTTCTTGTTGGTCTCTCATATTGCATTGACTTCCCAGGCGGCACAGTGGTAAAGAATCCGCCTGCCAGTGAAGGAGACATAGGAAATGAGGGTTCGATCCCTGGGTCAGAAAGATCCCTTGGAGTAGGAAATGGCGACCCATTCCAGTATTCTTTGCTGGAAAATTCCATGGACAGAGGACCCTAGCTGCTAGCGGTCCATGGTGTCGCAAAGAACTGGAAAGCGTGAGCAGTTGAGGAGCATACATTGCATAGGCAGCATGATGTGTGTCTCTGGCTCTATTTTCTCTCCTAGTTCTGTGTGTTCAGCTGCCTCTGTAAACATCTATATCCAGAAGCCTTGCTGGCATCTCAAACTTGTTACATAAAAGCAAGTTGTTATTGTGTAAAGATTTGTTTTTTCTTCTTCGGCCCTTATTTACTCTGAAGATATTACCCATCTACTCTCACATAGGCATGGAAACTCATCATCCTGTTTGTCCTCTCCATTACCACCCACATTTATTCAGTGGCCGAATCTATTGTCTCTGACAGTCAGGTAGTCCTCTCCTTCCCACTGTGTACTTAGTTTCATTGTCATCCTGCTGCTGCTGCTGCTGCTAAGTCGCTCAGTCGTGTCCGATTCTGTGCGACCTAATGGACTGCAGCCTACCAGGCTCCTCCGCCTGTGGGATTTTCCAGGCAAGAGTACTGGAGTGGGGTGCCATTGCCTTCTCCACATTGTCATCCTGCTGCTGCTGCTGCTGCTAAGTCGCTTCAGTCGTGTCCGACTCTGTGACCCCAAAGATGGCAGCCCATCAGGCTCCCCCATCCCTGGGATTCCCCAGGCAAGAACACTGAAGTGGATTGCCATTTCCTTCTCCAATGCATGAAAGTAAAATGTGAAAGTGAAGTCGCTCAGTCATGTCTGACTCTTCATGACCACATGGGCTGCAGCCTACCAGGCTCCTCCGTCCATGGGATTCTCCAGGCAAGAACACTGGAGTGGGTTGCCATTTCCTTCTCCAGTGCATGAAAGTGAAAAGTGAAAGTGAAGTCGCTCAGTCGTGTCTAACTCTTCGTGACCCCATGAGCTGCAGCCCACCAGACTCCTTCACCCACAGGATTTTGCAGGCAAGAGTACTGGAGTGGGTGCCATTGCCTTCTCCACAGTGTCATCCTAGGCTAGTACAACTGCCTTTCATTTCATCTCCTCCTATTTCTCTACCTTTTTGATTCATTTTTACTCTTCTAAATTCATACTCATGAAAGAGTTTGATTACTTCATGGCTCTCCTTTGCCCACAAATTAACAGGTAAACTCAGTAGGCTAGTATTACAAACTCTTCATAATCTGGTCCCAATCCGGTTTTCTTTTTACTGTCGTTCACATAGCATTTGCTTCTGATAAACTAAATTCTTGTTTGTTATTTACATCTTGCACTTCCTAAATCCTCTGTTCCTATCTCCATGTGACCAAATGCTACCCATCATTCAGAACTGGGTTCAATGTACCTTTTCTCTGAAACCTTCTGTGATTCCTCAAGATATAAGTACGGTTTGGCTTTCCTGAGTTTTTTGGCATTTCATTAGTCTTTTCATTTGTGATTCATAACTTTTTGCCTTACACTGTAGTGATTTTTGGTACATGTATTATACCCCCTAAGAGAATGTGAATTCCTTTTCACTCTGTAGCCCCAAAGAGCATATTTTCCTCAGATGGTTGGATGAATGAATCCTATATATGGACATGATAAGAAAGTTGTAACAGGGCCTTGCCATTGTGTTCAGGGCCATTGCATGTTAATTGTATGGTTTGTCCACTAATCAAAACTCTTGGCTAGGAAAGTGAGTAGGGCCTGAAATCCAGCTCACATTCCCCTTTCCCTCCAATCAAATTACGTGCCAGGGTGGTGCAGGGTTGCATCTGCCTGAAGGAAAGAATGCTTGCTCTTTGCATGATGATGCTGTAGTCTGGTTAATCTGTGCACCTGCTTGACTGCACCTGTCCCTTTTCCTGACTCTTACCGAAGTAAGCTAGTAGCAACCCTGAAGTACCGACAGTATTGACTGAAGTTCATTATGGAAACTGCCTTGGGGACTTCCCTGGTGGGCCAGTGGCTAAGTCTCCCTGCTCCCAGTGCTGGGGGCCCAGGTTCAATCCCGGGTTCAGGAACTAGATCCCACACGTGGAAACAAAGATGAAGATCCCACGTGCGGCAACTAAGACCTGGTGCAACCAAATAAATAAATAAATATTAAAAAACCCTACTTTGTATCACATAGAAAGTACCCAAGATTTGTTTGTTGAAATGAAAGATGTGGATTAATCAAGTGTAAAAGCATTGTTATAGACAGTCTCCTTGATAATTTGCAATTAATCTCAAATTCATAAATATTCTGGAACCCCTGTGATATTTCTAGAACCTTTGAGATTTCTTGTAAGATTTTACTTAGATCAAATGGCTAATATCCCATTTCCCTTTCCCCCACCTCAACTCTTATCTTTTGGTTAGAGTAAATTAGACTAGACTCCAGAGTTTCTGTGCTCCTGTCCTGTGCTTTTTTAAAATGCTGCATCCAGGGAATTTCTTGGCTGCCCAGTGATTAGTAATCCATGCTTTTAATGCCAAGGGCAGGTTCAGTTCCTGATGGGGGAACTAAGATCCCACAGGCCATGTGGTGTGGCAAAAAAAAAAAACCCCAAAAGACTGCATCCAGAATTTTTTTTTAATTTTAATTGGAGGCTAATTACTGTACAATATTGTAGTTGTTTTTGCCATACATTGACATGAATCAGCCACGGGTGTACATGTGTTCCCCGTCTGGAACCCCCCTCTTACCTCCCTCCCCATCCCATCCCTTAGGGTCATCCCAATGCACCAGCCCTGAGCACCCTGTCTCATGCATCGAACCTGGACTGGCAATCTACTTCAGAATTCTTTTTTTTTTTTTTTTTTTAGTTTTTTATTTTTTAAATTTTAAAATCTTTAATTCTTACATGCATTCCCAAACATGAACCCCCCTCCCACCTCCCTCCCCATAACATCTTTCTGGGTCATCCCCATGCACCAGCCCCAAGCATGCTGCATCCTGCGTCAGACATAGACTGGCGATTCAATTCACATGATAGTATACATGTTAGAATGTCATTCTCCCAAATCATCCCACCCTCTCCCTCTCCCTCTGAGTCCAAAAGTCCATTATACACATCTGTGTCTCTTTCCCTGTCTTGCAATTGAATTATTTTGGCCTGGTTGGTGTATAAGGCTTTTTTTTTTTCTTTTTCTTTTTTGGACTTCCCTGGTGGCTCAGATGGTAAAGCGTCTGTCTACAATGTAGGAGACCCAGGTTCAGTCCCTGGGTCGGGAAGATCCTCTGGAGAAGGAAATAGCAGCCCACTCCAGTATTCTTGCCTGGAAAATCCCATGGACAGAAGAACATGGTAGGCTACAGTCCATGGGGTTGCAAAGAGTCAGACACGACTGAGCAACTTCACTTTCACTTTCACTTTTTCTTTTTTGGACTGTGCTATGGCAAACTCAATGGACATGAGTTTGAGAAAACTGCAGGAGATAGTGAAACACAGGGAAGCCTTAGGGTGCTGCGGTTCATCAGGTCGCAAAGAGTTGGACCCACCTGAGTGAATGAATAACAAAAGTGTCATACAGGATCTTAGAACCTCAACCCGGGGTCACCCACCCTTCCTGCAGTGGAAGCACAGAGTCTTAACCACTGGACCACCAGGGAAGTCTCAAGACAAATTTAAAAGTCCTTAAACACAGAGTTAATGACTTGGTGTGTGGGTTATGTATATCTCAGGGGCTCTTACTGTGTGTATCTACTAAGTGTTTTATGAATGAGATTGACTACAAACTACCTGTGACCCCCTCCAAAGGATCTGCCTCATCTGAGAGTAGTCACAGAGAAACTTCAAGCTGGATGATGTACTTTTAGAATGTAAGAGTATTTTTTTTAATTTTATGAGTGGATCAGTGTCTAACATTTAACAGTTAACTAGATCCCAGGCATGCATGTATAGTGTATTTCACTTGATCCTCTTTAGTGCTGGAGTGTGTATGGTTGTATCCAACTTAAAGATAATATTGCTTATATACAATTTGTTTTCATTCAAGTCTGGGTCAACCTAATTCCAAAGATTCTGTGGCCTATGAAACTAGCCACTTGATATGAGAAGAATGTTCACAATAGTTTATCACATAAACCCCTTCAGAGGCTATATAGCTATATTCATTTATTAGTGAATAGATGTACGTAGAGATATATCTTGGCATTAGGGAAACAAGGTGGCCCTTCCTTAGACGGGCATGGTAGAGCTCACTGCTGAGACCTAAGTATTTCAGCTGCCACTGCAGCGCTGTACCAGCAGGGGGCCAGAGTAGTGCTCCAAATTGAGAAAAGGTCTGATGTTCTCAACTTAAAGATTGCTCCAGCGTTTAGGAAATACAGCCAGTGGGCAGGATTGTCACCTAAATTCTGTAATCCAAGCTTCCTCCTGCCTAAAAAAAGCAGGAAGAGATGGAAGCAGAGTTAGCGTGAGAACAAAAACAGACTAATGAAGTTTTGTTATCTTGCTGAAGATCTTTTAAAGCTTTCCAAATTTAGCCAAGGATTAGCAATCAATGGATAATTGGAAATGTGTTTTCATTCTATCAATTAACCCCCATTTCACTGCAGCTTGGACACCTCTAAAGCATTTCTCATCTAGCATTTCGTCTATATTCTGCTTTTATGAAAACAATTTGAATATCTTTAAGCAAGTTCCAGGGTAACAATTCTGCCTGAAATGGGAATTATGAAAAGAACTTGAGGTATCTGTGGTACGTGGATAGCATGGCAAACTCCTAAGGTAGTAAATAGATTCTTTGCTTTGGGGCTTTCTTTTTGGCTTAAGACCATTGAAGAATAAGTCAAATGTTATTCCTAGGCTACCTGAATGTGTAGCTGTGGTATTAATATTTTGTATTTATACTGTAGTCTTTCAGAAGAGAGAAAAATAGAGAAACAAAAGCATAAATGAGAAGTGAAAGGGGGGGAAACAAAGAGACAGGTAAATACCACTTAAAAAAATCTTTAGTTGCCCAAATTAGCAAAATAATAGCAATAAATTCACAATACTTGTTAGCATATTCAAATAAGGGCTTCCTGGTAGATCAGACGGTAAAGCGGCTGCCTACAATGCAGGATACCCGGGTTCGATCCCTGGGTCGGAAAGATCCCCTGGAGAAGGAAATGGCAACCCACTCCAGTACTCTTGCCTGGAAAATCCCATGGACGGAGGAGCCTGGTAGGCTACAGTCCATGGGGTCACAAAGAGTCGGACACGACTAAGTACCTTCACTTTCACTTATTCAAATATATATATATATATACATATATTTTATGGTGGTGAAAGTAACAGTCATTTCTGCTTTAACACATTTTGAAAACACAGGTTTGTTCCAATATCATTGATGTATTAGGAAACATTTAAATATAATGCAGATTTCTCATTTGCTTTTGTATAGTCTCATGAATGCAGAAAGCCACCCAGCTGAACCAAGCCATGGAGAAATACACAAAACATAGACATGCACACATCTCAAACACATACCAGCCATCTCTGTATACCTCAGGTTATGTGAGTCATATTCATCCACCTTTGGTGTTACAACTTTACAGCTGATAACAGACAATCCTCCCATCCAAGTACTCAGTTCAGTTCAGTTCAGTTGCTCAGTCGTGTCCGACTGTTTGCGACCCCATGAATTGCAGCACACCAGGCCTCCCTGTCCATCACCAACTCTCAGAGTTCACTCAGACTCCCGTCCATCAAGTCAGTGATGCCATCCAGCCATCTCATCCTCTGTCGTCCCCTTCTCCTCCTGCCCCCAGTCCCTCCCAGCATCAGAGTCTTTTCCAATGAGTCAACTCTTTGCATGAGGTGGCCAAAGTATTGGAGTTTCAGCTTTAGCATCATTACTTCCAAAGAAATCCCAGGGTTGATCTCCTTCAGAATGGACTGGTTGGATCTCCTTGCAGTCCAAGGGACTCCCAAGAGTCTTCTCCAACACCACAGTTCAAAAGCATCAATTCTTCGGTGCTCAGCCTTCTTCACAGTCCAACTCTCACATCCATACATGACTACTGAAAAAACCAGTCTTGACTAGATGGACCTTAGTCGGCAAAGTAATGTCTCTGCTTTTGAATATGCTGTCTAGGTTGGTCATAACTTTCCTTCTAAGGAGTAAGCATCTTTTAATTTCATGGCTGCAGTCACCATCTGCAGTGATTTTGGAGCCCCAAAAAATAAAGTCTGACACTGTTTCCACTGTTTCCCCATCTATTTCCCATGAAGTAATTGGACCGGATGCCATGATCTTCGTTTTCTGAATGTTGAGCTTTAAGTCAAACTTTTCACTCTCTTTTACTTTCATCAAGAGGCTTTTTAGTTCCTCTTCACTTTCTGCCATAAGGGTGGTGTCATCTGCATATCTGAGGTTATTGATATTTCTCCCGGCAATCTTGATTCCAGCTTGTGTTTCTTCCAGTCCAGCGTTTCTCATGATGTACTCTGCATAGAAGTTAAATAAGCAGGGTGACAATATACAGCCTTGACGTACTCCTTTTCCTATTTGGAACCAGTCTGTTGTTCCATGTCCAGTTCTAACTGTACTAACCAGGCCCAACCCTGCTTAGCTTCCAAGATGAGATGAAATCAGGTGCATTCAGGGTGGTATGGCTATCAACAAGACAAACCCTATTTCTACTTTTGACATAATTCACAAGCTATAAATCTTTTAACATCTACCTCCACAAACAAATATCAGGTCTTTTTCAAGGAAAATGCCATATTTATTGTGGTATTTATTTTATGTATTTGTTTATGCCATATTTATTTTATGTATTTCTTAAACCGCTTGCTGTAAAAAAAATGTGTTATTTTTATTAGGTTCCTACTTTAAGAGAAATAAGTGTGTTTCTGATGACATTATTGAGTATTGGGCTCCAACCCAATTTCCCCCACAATTTCTTTGGTTCTTACTACATGATACAGAGCTGTGTAACGGGGTGATTTTTTAGGAACACTTATCTTGTTTTGTAGTGAAACTGATTGTACATGTTAATTATAGCATATTTGGAAAACACTAGAATATATGAATGTAATCACCAGTGTTCCGGGACTTCCCTGGTGGTCCAGTGCTTAAGATTCCTCACTCCAAACGCAGGGGGCCCAAGTTGCATCCCTGGTCAGGGAACTAGATTCCACTTGCTGCAGCTGAAAAAACAAATTCACACACGCTGCAACCAAAGGTCACACATGCGGCAACCAAGACCTGGCACAGCCAAGTTAATAAACAAGTAAATGAAAGAGATGTTTGAAGAAACTTTAAAATATATTTTTAAAAAATTACCAGGGTTCCAACTAATGTTAATACTTGGTATTATTTCCATATCCATATAAAAAGAAATGTTTGTGGAAAAATTAGGACAAAAATTGTGAGCTCATATTCTTTTTTAAGCTTAAGATCTTGGATTTTTTAACTTGATAGTATGCAATAAATATATCCCCATTTCTTTAAATATTCTTAAGCAGTTTGACTCTGATAATCTGTATGGATGAATGAACTCCACTCAGTATGCAGCAGACATGCTGAATGGCCTGGGACTATGCTAGTTGTTCGTACACTTGCTTCGGTCGGTCAATCCCCATGCTACATGGAATCCAATGATTAAATATAGTCAATCACGTAGTTTTGGACTTTCTGGGGAGGGGTGTTTGCTATACGTAGTAGTAATGGCTCAGTGGTAAAGAATCCACCTGCAATGCAAGAGGTGTGGGTTTGAGCCCTGGGTCGGGAAAATCCCCTGGAGGAGGGCGTGGCACCCCAGGCCAGTATTCTTGTCTGAGAAATCCAGTTTACAGAGGAGTCTGGTGGGCTGTGTGTTCATGGGGTCACAAAAAGTTGGACACAACTGAAGCAACTGAGCACCCGCAGTGTAATAAATATCTCTGTATCTGCTTCCTTGCATATTTGTTATTCTTAGAATGAATTTGTAGACATTGAATTACTAAATGAAAAGGAATATGAATATTTTAATATTAATATTAATATTTTGCAACTTATTGTTAATATCCCTAGAGGGAAAAGTTATGTTAATTTACACTCTGTGTCAAAGTACTAGAGTTCTTGTTTTATTTTACCATAACCAACCTAAGAAGTATAATTAAAGCAAACACAAAATAAACTTTCTTATCTGTTTAGGTAACTAGAGTGTTACTGATCAGGAGGGAAGACTGTGAGGAAAATAGAGGCTGACCCCTTTCTGTAGAGAGTTAAATACAGAAAGATGTAGACCATGGGAAGTGGAGTGATATACAGAACTAATAAATAGGAATTTAGTTAAGTAATAAGAGGTCTTTTAGAAAAATGCGTGCAAGATAAGGTGAAAGGAGGCTGTAAAATTTCTGCCTTCTTGCAGTAAAACTTGTTGGCTGACCCAATGATATAAATAAAGTAGAAAAAGAGAGAAAGTCTTATTTAAGACCTTCCAGATATCACTTCCAATTGCCAGATTTTAAGCCACCCTCCTCATAATATTGTAAATAAGCAAAGTTGCAGGTAAATGAAATGATCATAATCACTGAAGTGAAGTAATATGTGATTTCACAGCATTCTACCTGGGTAGAATTTGAGTCACAGGATTTTGAGTAAAAGATAATGAACTCATATGAGAAATCTGAGCAATTGTTTTGTGTGTGTGTGTGTGTGTGTGTGTTTAAATTTTTGGCCACACAGAGTGACATACGGTTTTTTAGCTCCCTGACCAGGGATTGAAACTGTGCCCCCTGCAGTGGAAGTGAGGAATCTTAATCACTGGACTTCTACAGAAGTCCCTGAACAATTGTTTTAGATTTATGTTATACATTGTTATAGGGCTTCCCAGGTGGCTCAGTGGTAAAAAAAAAAAAAAATCTGCCTACCAAGGTAGGAAACATGGTCCCTGGATTGAGAAGATCCCCAGGAGAAGGAAATGTCAACCCACTCCAGTATTCTTGCCTGGGAAATCCCCCAGACAGAAAAGCCTGCCAGGCTACAGTCCATGGGGTCACAAAAGAGTCTGACACAACTGAGCAACTAAACAACAACAACGTATACCATTGCAGATCCTCTGGCACTTGCTTGTCTCATTTCAGCTCTGTGCAAACCCTCATGCAGGTACAATCTCATAGCTTCATCTCTTGTCATTCTGCAAGCCCTTTGCTACCTGCCCCAAGGCTTCCCTGTGGCCACTGCTATGAGGTCTCCTCAAGGTCCAGACCACACTTGTGCAACCCAGAAGCACAGAGGAGTTAAACTCAAGGGTAGGGGATTTAATGCCCTTTGGGGAAAGCCTTTGATCAAGAAAAGATGAGAGCCATAGGTAAATTCTTCCCCTTCCTTTTCCACCCTCCCACCCCCAAGCCCTAGGGGTGATCCTGAAATGCACTTTATATGGCTTCTAAGAGGCTCAGTCTGATAGATTTAACAGGTGGCCAGCTTGATGAGGCATTGTCATATTGGCTGTCCTCCTTTGCTTTATTTCCCTATTCCCTCATTCCTGCTCACTGTGATTGGATTTCTTATTAAAATAACATTACACGAGCTTTTTGCTTCAGACTCTGCTTTTGATGGGGGCAAAAACACAGGCTACAAGGACAGCAGCAAAAAGAATAGTGCCTGTAACTGACTGAAGCATATTGAATATATGAAAATTTGTGAACCTAATACGATAGTGAAAAGAAGAGAAAGAATTCCCCTACCAAAAAAACCCAGTCTCTCATTTGCCGCCATTGAAAGTGAATATTATGAGCCTCCTTCTCTCAGAATTGATAATCAGGACTTTCCTGGTGGTCCAGTGTTTAAGACTCCATGCTTCCGCTCCAGGGAGCGTGGGTTTGATCCATGGATCCCACATGACACACAGCATAGCCAAAAAAAAAAAGATATTTTGCTCTATAATTATACATGTATAATAATGAAAAAATGTTTTTTATAAGCTTTAGCTTTTAAAATTCTCACTGAAGGGGTGTTACATATCCTGACCGATAGTGCTTGTATGTGATGAAGTGGGGAGGGATGGGGAGCATTTGGTTTGCACATGAATGGTATAAACCATTTTGTGTTTGTTGTTTCTCTGTTCTATGTAATTTCCTTTGTATAACTAATATTGATGCTAAATTTCAAAATATGCCATATTTAAAAAATTTTTTTCACAAAATTACATTGAAATTATGAATACTCATTCTAACACCTCCCTTGCTTTTTTAAGAATCTTCTGACCTATAGTCAGATGCATTATCCATTGCCTCACCGACCCCCCATCTCCCTTGCTTTTTAAATCTCAAGATTAAATTACTAATATTGGTGTGTTTACTTCCTACACTTTCTTATTATGACTGAAAATAGCATCTGCCCAGAGGAACTAGCATATTGGCAGATAAATCTGTTATCACTATCAACATGCCTTTGTTATTCACATTTTGAAACAAGATGGTCAGGGCAATTTAATCTGTTGACAAAACCCCATGCAAGTATAGGACTTAGAGGGGGAAAGATGTAATGAGAAAAAGATTTTGTTTATCCCTAGACTTTTTTTTTTTTTTTTTTTTTTGGCCAAGAATTAAATTTGCCTCAACTTAATTGCTTTACGCACATTCTTGTGACATTGCATGATTGGGAGGGAGGGAGAGAGAGATGGAGCTGTGACTGTGTGGAATGTGTCTAAAAGCGTGCATTAGAGGAGAGGAGAAAGCACAAGCAAGCTGGTTTGACCAGAAACAGAACTGCCTGTGACAGATTAAGAGACAAGCAAGGCTGGGAATCTGAGAGCAAGTAAAGAGAGTGGAAATTTACAGCTGCCCGGTGTGAGTGTTCAGTGAGCATTTTCTGCTAACGTTTTCCGGTGGTAACTGTTACTCTTCAAAGAGAGAGACAGAAAGTCAAGACAGATCGTGGAAAGTCTTTTCTCTGCCATGCTTTGGTAAAAGGAGGCACCCTCTGTTAAATGGAAGATAAAGGCTACTTCATCTAAAGTGCTTTGAGCCCCGGAGAGAGCTGTCTTCAGCACCTCACCATGGGTCTACTTTTCGCTGCTTAGACAAGCCTGGACTTTTCTATAACATTGGGTGAGTAATCAACCAGGTTACCTATCCTGGTTCACAGAAATGGAATTAATATGATAAACTTTTCATTTAGTTGAGGTTTTACAATTACTGCTTATAAATTTGTTTTATAAACCAAGCTGTTACCTCGTTTCTTTGTGCATGATGAACTGCTGTTACTAGGAGAGGTTTAAAAACACAACAACTACAAAACAATACTTCTCTGTTGCCTGAGGCACTTGAATCATTACCAACTATTCTGTGTCCATGGAATATCTTATTTTGGAAATGGGTTTTTATTTACAGCGTGTTTCCAAAAATAAAACAGTGGCAGGATACCATTTTTCATGTTTCTCTTTCAACTGAATGAAAATTCCAAAGTTACCTCTATCTGTTTATTGTCAGTAAATTTAATATGATCATTGTGATGTTTGATAGTATCAGTTATTATAAATTGAAGCATTCTCTCATAATTCAATTAGGAATGTTAATGAGGCCATTAATTAAAGGGATATGAAATTTGAATGTTGAATGCTTCAGTTAGACTCAAAGTTCTGTAGTGAAAACAAAAATTAGATAATTTACATCTCAGACTTACCATTTGATACAAAATGAATGCAACTTTCAAATTAAGGAATAAGGAATAAGAACAATTATTTTTTTCTCATAGGTGGTACATAATATAATATAATATTGTTCTGGTGAAGAACTATTTTAACGAGTTGCATTTATGTATGTAAACAGCAGAGCAGAGAAAAAAAGAGTAAACTCTTGAAATATGTATTCATATTCCAATAAACTTTATTTTACAGTCTTAACAGAGGAGATTGTATACTAATTTTACACGTCTTTTTAAAGGCACCCATGGAAGGCATGTAATCATTCTTCTGTGGGAAGAAGGAAGTATATATTGTTAACTGCTAAAGTGAGTCATTGCTTAAAGATGCATCTTTCTAAGCAAAGTTTCTAATCTACTCTGCCAGCCTCAAAAAAGATGTCCTTAGTTACTAATTCAAGTGAGTCCTTTAAGGCAGAACAACTTAGCAGAAGTGAAAACTTAAGCAGAGTGTCAGTGAACAATGAAAAGGGTTTGTACTCAAGGTATAATATAAACTGGCTGTACTTTCTCTAATAGTTCCTGTATGTGTTCAGAAGCGTATAGAACAGGTTTTGTTTCATGGGTGTGTGTGTGTGTCTGTGTGTTTTTGTTTTTTTTTTAAACCTGTTGACCTGTGTATAAGAAGAAACTTAGCTGGTCTGTGGAAACCTTTTCCAAACTAGTATCTTGTTCTTGAAGTCAAAAGTAAATCCAAAGCAATTATATTTATATCACAAACCAAGTTTTACTTCTTTACAGAATTCCCCACACTCAGTGCTTAGACTGATGGAAGAATTGCATATAGCGTCACAATCTTCAGAATAAGCTTTTATTTTGAACTAGTATTTCATTGATATTATCTTAGTAGGGGTACCATTTCTTAAGCCTATAGGAATGTAAATATATAGAAATAGGGAATAACTCATCCTCAGATTCCAAGTGTTTTGTACCTTAGAAGTTTATTTGTGAGTGGGTTGTTGGGAATTTAGGAACCATCTTCCCTGGGAAACAATTTAACAAATGATTGCTTGATTTTATTATAGTCTAAGATTATATTTTATTCACACTATAGAAAAACCATTGCCACCCTGAAAAATATCAGAAAATCAGTTATTGCAAAGATTCGGACATGACTTAGCAACTGAAAACAACAACAAAAAGTGATGAAACTAAATCTAGAAACAATTCAGGGTTGAATAAGGCATTTTTATTTTTCCTAAATGTTAATACATGAAGGAAAGCAATATGTTTATAAATAGCATTTCTATGTACTTTTCAGAGCTTCTAAGATTAACTGCACTGTTTATGAGCCCTAATCTTACATTAATATCAGTGATTTTTCTTTTCCTTGTTACAGAAATATTTCTAGCTGATTCTTTTATACTTATCAGCCATTTCTAAGATCTAGCCCAGTATCTGGCACGTAAGTAGGTAGCTAATAAATATTTACCACATGGAGACTGAACTCTTTCTTTGGTTTACAAAAATGGAACTGAGTAGTTTTTCCAATGTACCCCAAAAAGGAAACGGGTTTAGGGGCACACAGTTTTTATTATGAGAAAGAGATGGCCTGTCAAGAATTGAATTTTAAGAAGCAAGCAAAGCAATAGTAGTACAGAATAGGCCTAACTGTTAAAAGAAGAAGAAAAGACCAGGGTGTAACTTAGTGACAACCCTGAATGAGTAGGGATGGTGATGAGGGGGGCAATTTACAAGCTTGGTATCTTGAATATATGGGACATTCTGAAGTAAGGCGTCAACTTCAGACTTATTACTTATTGCATATATATTACAGATCACTCTTACTTCAACTCAACAAATAATGGCATAATAACAATAATGATGTGCTTTGTAATTTATTATATCTGGGAAGGCAATTCTAAGTTATGATTTTGCAGTAGGGAGAGGCCTATTTGGGATATAACAAATACAGGAGAACTTTTATGTGTACCTTTTTATTTTAAAATTTACATTTATTCAAATGTACCCATTTTAAGAGAATGTTTCACTGAATGTTGAGAAATATATATACTCCTGTAATCTCCGTCCCACTGATTAAAAAAAAAAATTTATGTACCTATTTTTGGCTGCATCCGGGTCTTACTTGCTATGCATGGGATCTTCTCTATGGCAAGCGGGATCTTTCCGTTTGCTCAGGTTTGGTTGCCCTGAGACATGTGACATCTTAGTTTCCTGACCAAGGATCAAACCCATGTCCCCTGCCTTTGAAGGCATGTTCTAAACCACTGGACTGCCAGGAAAGTCCCCATCCCATTGATTTTTAAAAATGAAACTTATTGGCCCAATTAGTTTCCCCCATAGATGTACTTTTTCACTGCGTTATTTCTATCTGTTAGTCGTGTATGGAATAAAAGATAAAAGAATGGGAATTTCTGAACTTTCCTGAAATTTTCTTTAATGTGGTTGTTTACTTTTTTTTTTTAGTTGAGAGAAGGTAACTGTGACTTAAGTTTAAATTAGCAAGCTCTATGGAAGACTTTTGGAAATGTTCCCCTCTTATCACTGATTATAAAAGAAACCTATATGAAGGGGAAAAAAAGGCTCATTAAAAAAAAAATTTTTTTAATGGAGGATAATCGCTTTACAGTGTTATGTTGGGTTCTGCTGCACAACAAATTGAATCAGCTGTATACTTTTATCTATCTACCCCCTCCCTCTTGCGCGTCCCTCCCACACAGCCCCCCACCCCGCGGGTCCTCACAGAGCGCCAGGCTGAACGCCTGCGCTGTGCAGCAGCCTCCCGCTAGCTGTCTAGTTTACACAAGGTGGTGTGTATACGTCAGTGCTGCTCTCTCAGTTCGCCCCACCCTCTCCTTCCCCGCCATGTCTACAAGCCCATTCTCTACGTCTGTGTCTCTATTCCTGCCCTGCAAATAGGTTCATCAGTACCGTTTTTCTTGATTCCATGTATATGCATTGATATGTGATCTTCATTTTTCTGGCTTATTTCACCCTGTATAACAGACTCTGGGTTCATCCACCTCACTACAACTGAATCAATTTCGTTCCTTTTTACGTCTGAGTAGTATTCCATCCTATATAGGTACCACAGCTTCTTTTTTCATTCATCAGTTGATGGACAGAAGATACAGTTTACCCATGGAAATCCTGAGACTTTTCTTGTCTTCAGAGAGAAATTTCCCACTCCCTTAAGATTTCGTGGAAAACCTTTGAAGTTAGAACTGTTATTGAACAGTACAGTTGGAGATTAGACATAAAGGCCTAGAAATTCTCATTATCTATTTCAGTTCAGTTCAGTTCAGTCGTCTCCGACTCTTTGTGACCCCATGGACTGTGGCACACCAGGCTTCCCTGTCCATCACCAACTCCCAAAGCTTGCTCAAACTCATGTCCATTGAGTCTGTGATGCCATCCAACCATCTCATCCTCTGCTGGCCCCTTCTCTTCCTGCCTTCAATCCTTCCCAGCATCAGGGTCTTTTCTAATGAGTCAGTTCCTCACATCAGGTGGCCAAAGTATTGGAGCTTCAGTTTCATCATCAGTCCTTCCAATGAATATTCAGAACTGATTTCCTTTAGGATTGACTGGTTTGATCTCCTTGCAGTCCAAGGGACTCTCAAGAGTCTTCTCCAACACCACAGTTCAAAAGCATTAATTGTTCGGCGCTCAACTTTCTTTAATGGTCCAACTGTCACATCCATACATGATTACTGGAAAAACTATAGCTTTGACTAGACAGGCATTAGCCATTTATTCCCCTTTAAAATACTTTAAAGGATACCATGAGGGCATTTAAGGCCCCAAATGACCTCTTCTCCTAGCTTCTCCTTCCCCCTTCAAATGCACTCCTCTCCACTTACATCATAAACATGTTTAGATGAGTCATTGGAGTGACTGACATTGGGTCATCTGTAGAGGCGCACACACGGAAATTAGGAATATGAAATATTTCACTGTGTCTTAGGAAAAGGAATGCTGCCAAAATCTACTAAAAGTCTACAGGGCCTGAGTTGCCTGGGAGCAGAGCTGAATAATTTTTTTTGGCTTTCTCTCCAGGATCTAAGCCAAGTACAACTCTTTAATGAAATTTCATAGCCAGAGTAACAGAAATCATTTGTTTGACTAATGCTTTGAAAAGACATGATGATCAAATATTCCACAGTTTGAACTTTAAAAACACGGTTATTTAGGCATTAAAATTTTCATTTATGAGAAGGTGTTTCCATTGTAAATGCATTTACATGATCTATTAAAGTTTGAAGAAAAGAAGAGAAAATGTTAAGGAAGAAAATTAAATATTCATAATCCAGCTACCCAGAGGCTATCATTGTTAAATTTTTAAAATTATTTCTTTCTGCATAAGTTTTGCGTATTTGTGGGTTTGCTTGCTTTTATGTAGTTGTCGTTATACTCTGTATTATGGGATGGTTCTTTTAGCAGCCTGTACATTTTATTTCACATTCTTTGTAAACATTTTCATAGCCATATACTGTATTCCATCAAATCTAAGAAGTCATTGGTTTTAAGGCATACACTTTATGTATCACTAAGAAAGAAAACAAACAAATGAACAAAAATACCCTGCCAGTTAGTATAAGGTTCCATAAATTATTAAGACACATGCACATTTTAGAGATGTTGAAATGTGGAAAAAAAAAAAAAGAGTTGTAAAGATAACCATTATTAGTTTATTTTCTTAGGACAAACTGATAGAATTACTGCATCAGAGGTTTTGATATTTAAAGGCTCTAGACCCATGTTGCCCAATCCCACCAATAAGAAAAGAGAGAGCCTGTTGCATTTCACCATCAATAGCTAGACTTTTCTCGAACCAACAAAGACACTGTGTTACATCATGAGCAAAATAGTCCTTCATTTTTAACTTTGCGTGTTCCCATGATAGAAAATAAACATTTACTATGTGTTTAACTATATTTCCTCCTTTGTGGCTTTCTAATATGTATACATTATTTTTTCATGATTTTCTTATTTGTTTTAGATCTCCTTTTATAATGATTTTAGCCCTCTGTCTTTCGTATTCATGTCACAGGATTCTGTTATTTGTTGTTTGCCTGTAATGTTATTATTATATCCATAAAAATTAAAAAAGTTTTAATTAAATTTGTAGCATATTTATATTAACTGATTTGTCAGTCTTTTTTTTTTTTTTTGAGATTTACTTTATCACTTGTAAAATTAGAGAAATTATTTTATATCCAGAAGTTTAAAAGTCACTTACAGTCAGTTCTGTATCTGGCCTGTTTTGTTCCATTGGTCTGTTTTCCTTGTCTTACTGTTTTACTTATAGCACTTTATAACACTTTTAATTTCATTCCCCCGTAAGAAATCTTCCATTTTAAAATTTGTTATCCTGTTCTTTTATATTCCTGACTGAATTCATTTACTAAAAACTTTCTTGGATTTGTGACTGGAATTGTATCAAATTATGGACTTTAGGAGTAATTGACATTTTAATGATATTTAAATATTTAATATTTGATTTTTCTGTTCAAAAACAAAATGGGTTTTTCTGTTCAGTTCCTTGCTTAGTTATATGGATTTTTTTCCCTGAAAAATCTGTTTATTATTTCAGGAAAGAAGAAATATGCTCATTATAGGTAATACAGAAAAACATCAAGATAACAAATCTCATTCGGATAATATGAATTAACATTAATTGAGCCACATTCCGGGAATGATTCTGTGGTTGTATACAGTTAAAAAGGTGGCTTGCTGAAGCATTGAATAGATAAATAGACATACTTTGTACATGTTTAAGTACATCTTTCATTTGTTAGTTTTCTGCCTCAGGAATAGTAACTATCCTTATGTTGGATTATTGCTGTCAATTTTCCATAGTGATAGATTCTTTACTTTTAACTTTTTATTTTGAGATAGCTATAGATAAGAAACAATACCAAGAGATCCTGTGTACCTTTCATCTAGTTTCACCCATAATGACATCTTGCATGCTAATTAGCAGTTAGTGAAAGTGAAGTAAAAGTCGCTCAGTCGTGTCCGACTCTGCCACTTCGTGGACTGTAGTCCGTCAGGCTCCTCTATTCATGGAATTCTCCAGGCCAGAATACTGGAGTAGGTTGCCATTCCCTTCTCCAGGGTATCTTCCCCACCCAGGGGTCGAACCCAGGTCTCCCACACTGCAGGCAGATCCTTTACCATCTGAGCCACCAGGGAAGCCCAACTAGCAGGTAGTGAATTAATTTAATGGATAATGATCAGGACTCTTTTTTTTTTAATGATGTAGGATAGAACAGATAGAATGGAATCTATCCAGAGTTCAGGTATTGTTTCATGAGACAATTATACGACCATTTATACACTCCTTTGCTCTGGGTCACAATATAAAGTGCATTTTTTACTATATGTCACTATTTTAAAAGGTGAAGGAGTTTCCTGGTGGTCCAGTGGCCAAAATTCCTTGCTCCCAAGACAGGGGCCTGGGTTCGATCCCTGGTCGGTCAACTAGATCTCACATGCCGCAACTAAACATCCCCCAGGCCACATCTAAGACATGGAGCAGCCAAGTAAATAAATAAAAATTTAAAAAAAATTGAAAACAATTAGAAGTCAGAGAGTGAGTGAAATTTACTCAGTTGTGTCCGACTCTTTGCAACCCCATAGTCCAGGGAATTCTCTAGGCCAGAATACTGGAGTGGGTAGCTGTTCCCTTCTCCGGGGAATCTTCCCAACCAAGGGACGGAACCCAGATCTCCCACATTGCAGACAGGTTCTTTACCAACTGAGCCACCAGGGAAGCCCACATTGTGGTATAAGTGCATGCTAAGTCGCTTCAGTTGTGTCCAGCTGTTGGTGACCCTATGAACTGCCAGGCTCCTCTGTCCATGGGATTCTCCAGGCAAGAATACTAGAGTGGGTTGCCATGCCCTTCTCAAGGGGATCTTCCTGACCCAGGGATCAAACCTGCATCTCTTGCATCTCCTACATTGGGAGACAGGTTTTGTTTTTTTTTTGTTGTTTTTTTTTTTTACCACTAGCGCCACCTGGGAAGCCAATGGGATGCTCTATAGCATGTAAGATAAATGTGAGATTTGTATCAATACACAGATCTCATAAACATAATGTTGGTGGGGGAAAGAAACTGACTTGTAGTACCATTTCTGTAATGCTTCAAAGCACACACAACAATATCACATATTATCTGTAATATTAGTAAAAGTGTGAAAGTATGCATAGCTAGGGTACATGATAAATAGATACAGTATGAGCCAGAGGTGAATGCGATCAGAGAACTGAAGCTGCCAAGGTGGTAGCTTGGGTTGTTTTGATTTTTGACCTGGGTGGTAAATACACAGGAACTTGTTACATTGTTCTCTATTTCTTCTTCCAGATGCCCCAAATATTTTATTTAAACTAAATTAATACATCTAGGGGGAAAAACCGAGTTGAAGGGTATTTTGATTAGCTTGGTGGTATCACAAGCCGTTTGTGAGCCAATTGCTAGAGCCAGGGCGGTGGAAGAGATACTTGGCCTGCCTGGGTCATGTCCTCACCCTCTTGCTAGAGTAGGTGGGGTGGTGTGTGTGAGGTGGGGTGGGAAGGAGAACAGAAAGGTCTATCACCAGAAAAAAAACCAGGCACCCAAAGTACCAGAGATTTTCTTTTCCTGTTTTGATTCGGTTATTTCTAATTTTATTGTTATTTCCATTCTTCTTTTTCTTTGAGATTTTTGAGGCAATCTCCTTTTTGACATGAATGAATTGTAGGTTCTCACCCTCCCACCTCAAGGTTCCCTTTCAAGAACTATTTCTGGTTTTCTTGAGCTTTTGTGGGTTTGACTCCATCTCAACTTTTGGTAAAAATTTTATGAAGTGTACACAGTCTATCTGCACATAAATATGTTGGCCAGAGATTTAATTATGAGGTTATAGACTTTCCTTTCAGAACTCTAGATTTCTCCATGGCTTCATGACGTGTAGTTTTATGAAAGTCCAAAGACAGCTTAATTTTGATCCTTTTTGTTGTTACAGTCATTTTGCAGGAATGAGCTTTCAGAGAAAAGTGTTGGTTTCTTCTGGAACCGCACTGAGTTTTGTTGATGTTGTTCAGTCGCTCAGTCGTGTCCGACTGTTTGCGACCCCATGGCCTGCAGCACGCCACAGCACAGTGAGTTTGGGGCCTCATTATTAGTCTCAGCGAGAAAAATCCTTTCAATGATCGCATTTAGATCTCTTTTCTACTTAAGCTGTTTTATCTTTGTTGCTTCTACTCCATGTTTTAGTTCCTTTTGCACTTGTTGGCTTCCTCCACCTGTTTTCATTGTCATAATATGTGTTTTTATAGGATATAACACTGTATCTTCTCCATATTTCTATAATACCAAAACGTTCATTCAGGTTTTTCCAATGCAGGATATACTACACACACACACACACACACACACACACACACACACACACACACACGAGTATCTTATCTCCATCATTTTAGTTTGAGCTTTTCTGGTGTTCTGGCAAAATCCTTCTGTGTGGCTGTGTCTCCCACTATATCGAGCACTCTCTGAGGCTTATTAACGTTTGTATTTAGTAGTGCAAGGCCTCGAACCTTATAGAAACTCAGTAAATATTTTTTGACTGAATAAATATGGACTAATTGTGTACCTTTCAGTTGTCCTCAGTCAGTGCTCTATGGGGTCACTTCTGCCCTGTGCAGATCTGGATTGCTATGCTCCGTCTGGGGGTGTTTCTGTATGTGTGTGTGTATATTATGTGTTCATCTTTTATCTTGACCAGTTCTCCTCTCTGTCTTAAGTCCTTTCCTTTCCTACCTCCCCACCCTCAGTTATCTCTGTTCTGTCTCCTAAAGAGAATTAATTCTGGAAGTTACCTTTCCTGTTGAAGTCCGCAGGACACTTATCCCCTTTTCTTGTACTGTTGTAAAAAAAAAAAAAAATAGCACCTGTGTTATTTGTTGTTTATTCTGTTTAATTACTTTGTAAATGGGAAAAGTACAACAAGGCCCGTGTCGGTCATCTGGTATTTGTGTTGCTGCGTGGCTCACTGTCACCACTAACCTGGAGGGCAAGTTGATTTTCAGTGCCCCAGGGGCATTCGTCTGGGCAGTGTGGGTCTGTTGGACCTAACATGGCATCTTCTCTTGTTCCTGCTTCTTGTGTTGCTGAAATATAATGCATGTTCTAGAAACTCTGAGGTAGAATTTATGGAAAAATTACTGGTACCATATTATCCCAAGGAGGCATCATTTTCAGAACTCCCCCTTACACCCTTTATCTTTGGCCTTGATAGATACTAAGAATTAGACTCAGAATGGGTGTGGGCCAGTGATGAATAAGAGAGAGCTCACCGTATTTGGCCTATCTAATTTGAAAATATGATGCTCTATCTTTCTTTATGAATCAACCTTACAATATAAAGGTTCCTCAAAAAATTAAAAATAGACTGACCATATGGTATGAGTACTTACCTGAAGAAAATGAAAACACCAATTCATAAAGAACTACGCACCCCCATCTTTATTGCAACGTAATTTACAATAGCCAAGATAATGGAGACAAGCTCAGTGCCCACCTATGGATGAATGGATAAAGAAGTGCTCTGTGTGTGTGAGGTGTGTGTGTGTATAGAACAGTATTATTCAGCCATAAAGGAATGAAATCTTGCCATTTGTGACAAGAAGGATGGAACTTTGAGGGTATTATGCTAAGTGAAGTAAATCAGAAAAAGACAGATACCATATGCTCTCACTTATATGTGGAATCTAAAAGACTAGGAAACAGAAGCCGAGCTTATAGATACACAGAATGGATTGGTGGTTGCCAGAGGCAGAGGGCGGGGTGTGGATGAAATGGGTGAGGGGGTCAAAAGGTACCAACTTTCAGTCATACACTAAGTAAGTCATGGGGATGCATTAAAAAATAAAATAAGGTAACTTGCTTGGTACTAACAGAATGTATGTGGGCTTTCTCAGAGCCTTTGGCAACATTTGTCCTGATATCTTCATAAGTGAGATAGAAAAAATATGAGTTAAACGTTATGACAAGGTGAATTTGCAGTTAGTTTAAAAAAACACTTATTAAAAACTTACATGACATGTAGACAAGCATGATAACTTCTGAATCATAGTGGATCAGTTACCAAGTCAGAACTAGATTAGGATTTAAATACCTCATGTTTGTTTAGCAGATACGTTGAATGCCAGCATTATAACTCTTGATCACAACAAGTACTGAAGAAAATTTTTGGAAGGATCTCAAGTAACTCAGAGATTGGACAGGAATCCTAGGGAAGCAGATTTGGGGAGTAGGAATCCAGGGGATGTAGTGTTTAGAACCGTAACCAAGGTTATGCTGGGTGCATAACTGGTTAGAGTATTGCTGTCGTTGCTGTTATACATTTGTGTGTAATATTCTTCACTGATTAATTGCATTATTGTTAATAAGAAAAATATGAGGAAAAATGGAGTTGACCCAGAAGTCTTTCTGTAGAGGTATTGGTAAAGTAAAATTTAATAAGAAATTACCAAATACTCCTAGTAATTATATGTCTGTATAATGGATGTTGTTGTTGTTCAGTCGCTCAGTTGTGTCTGACTCTTTGTGACCCATGGACTGCAGCATGCCAGGCTTTCCTGTCCTTCACTATCTCCTGAGTTTGCTCAAATTCATGTCCTCTGAGTTGGTGATGCCATCCAACCATCTCATCCTCTGCCGGCCCCTTCTCCTCCTTCCCTCAGTCTTGCCCAGCATCACGGTCTTTTCCAGTGAGTTGGCTCTTCACATCAGATGGCCAAAGTATTGGAGCTTCAGTTTCAGCATCTGTCTTTCCAATGAATATTCAAGGCTGATTTCCTATAGGATTGACTGGTTTGATTTCCTTGCAGTCCAAGGACTCTCAAGAGTCTTCTCCAAAAGCATCAACTCTTCGGTGCTCAGCCTTCTTTATGGTCCAGCTCTCACATCCATACATGACTACTGGAAAACCATAGCTTTGACTAGACAGACCTTTGTCAGCAATGTGGTATCTCTGCTTTTTAATATACCGTCTAGATTTGTCATAGCTTTCCTTCCAAGGAGCAGGCATCTTTTAATTTCATGGCTGCAGTCACCATCTACAGTGATTTTGGAGCCCAAGAAAATAATGTCTGTCACTGTTTCCATTGCTTCCCCATCTATTTGCCATGAGATGACAGGCCCAGATGCCATGGTCTTAGTTTTTTGAATGTTGAGTTTTAAGCCAACGTATTCACTCTCCTCTTTCACCAAGAGGTTCTTTAGTTTCTCTTTGCTTTCTTCCATTAGGGAAAGCCTAAAAAAAAAAATACTATAGCCTGAAAAATACTGTTTTTAGTATTATTATATTTTGGTTTTAAAAATACATTTTTATATATAGAGAGAAAAATTAAGGAGGAATATGTATAAAAGCTGATAACAGCTGTTACCTCTGTATCACTGGTTAATGGGAGCTTTTGATTAATTACGTCATATTTCTGTAATGTTTGACATATTTTTACTAATTAATGTAAAGCAAATGAATATGTTTCTCCTAACTGGAGCCTTTAATTTAGATCTTTTTCCCTAGCATATTTTTAGTATAAATAGGGTGATAATAGCTATATTTAGCTTTTTCTGCTCTATGCAAATAGATGTTCTCAAAAAGAAGAACTGATTTTTCTTTTCCCCTCCTCCTCACCTCCCCACTCCCACCCATCATGGTAATCCTCATTTCATCAGTGAGTATGGCCAGCTGAATATTTGAAGAGTAAAAAAAAAAAAAAAGATTCTAAATAATTTTACATTGTAATTTTGTTATTGCTATGGAGTGGAATGTTTTAAAATATTGCTTTACTAGAGCTTGTGGATCCTAGTCTGACTTTTGTTTTACATGTTCTATTTTATTTATCATCACTAATATCACCATCTTCCTCACTCTGTTTAGTCAAAATATCTAGTTTTAAGTATCAGCTTATTCTCTAAGAATACTCCTTTTCCTATTCTTGTATAAATCTTTAATTTCTTTTATAAGAAAGATATTAAACTCTGAGTAAAAACTTTTAGGTAAACCTTTAAAAATATCTTTCTTGAAATATTTTACACTAACTTAAATTTGACATGAAACTTAAAACTTGTTTTAGTTTAATCGATTTTAATGTTCCATATTACTGAATTGGTTGTTGAAAACATGACATTTTGGTATAACAATTTAATCATGTTAAGAATTAAAATAGTAATTTTTGTTTGTTTACTTGTTTTCAGCATTCTATATTACATGAAGAGATTTCTATAAATGAAAAAATGCCTCTGTTTAGTAAATCACACAAAAATCCAGCAGAAATCGTGAAAATTCTGAGAGACAACTTGGCCATTTTGGAAAAACAAGACAAAAAGACAGATAAGGTATGAGCTGAAACAATAATGTTATTATTAAAATACATGAACAGACCAAAAGCCAATGTAAAAGCTTAATGAAGAATCCTAAACATGGTCTGCGATGCACTCTCAAGGTCTTTGTGAATACATTTAAATTGGTTTCAGTTCTTAATGCCATTGATAATTATTGAATCTGTTGTCTTGAACTCTTCTTTCATTTTCTAAAGCCCCAGACCAGCCTTGGATCCTCTAGACTTAAGGAGTAACGGAATATTACTCAGTCATAAAAAGGAAAGGACATCTTGCCATTTGCAACAACTTGGGTAGACCTAGAGGTTCACTATGCTAAGTTAAATAAGTCAGAGAAAGACAAGCACTGTGCAATTTCACTTATATGTGGAATCTAAAAAACAAAACAACATTAAGGAGAAACAGTTATTGTCAGAGGAGAGGTAGGGTTTGGGTCGGGGGAAGGAATTGGTGAGGGAGATTAAGAGGTACAGACTTCCAGTTGCATGGGTATGAAAGAGTGTGGAGAATAGAGTCAATAACTAAGCAGTGTCTTTGTTATGGCCACAGATCGTAACTAGACTTATACATTTTAGAAATTTATAGAAATGTCGAATCACTATGTTGTGTAACAGAAACTGACATAGTGTTACAGGTCAGTTATACTTCAAAAACATATGAACAAACAAACTCAGAAAAAGAGATCAGATTTGTGGTTACCAGAGGCAGGGGTGTTGGGAAGAAGGAATTGGATGTAGGCAATCTTCCAGTTGAAAGGTAAAGAAAGTACTAGAAATATAAGGTGCAGCATGATAAATGTGATCATCACTTCTGTATGTTATATGTGGAAGTGGGTAAGAGAATCCTGAGTTCTCATCACAAGGAAAAAATTTTTTTCTCTTCTGTTTCTTTAATTTTGTTATCTGTATGCAGTGATGGGTAAACTTATTGTGATAATCATTTCATGATGTATGTAAGTCAAATCATTATGCTGTACACCTGAAACTTATACAGGACTATATGTCAATTATATTTCAATAAAACTAGAAGGAAAAAATTTAGAATGAAAAAAAAAATCCGGGGTTTTACAGTTAAACATCTAATGGGTTATACTATTGATACTTATACTGTGTATAATGTTATACATGAAGGGTAAAAAGTTTGTGTTTAAAGATCATCTGACAGTTTCTACTACGATGCCGCCTTTTTTCTCGTTTTGGCCACACCACAGCACCATGTGGGATCTTAGTTCCCCAACCAGGAATTGAACCTTGTACTGGAAGCATGGAGTGGTAACCACTGCACTGCCAGGAATACCCAGTGCAGCCTCCTTTTAACATTGTTTTTAAGTCCTACCCAGCAGCACTTCCTCAGAGGAAGTTCTTTTTAGTATCTTAGATATTCCCTCAAAGGGACATTGAATCCGACATATTCAGTACAATACCTTTAAAGTGACTGGGGCTTCCCTGGGGTCTCATCGGTAAAGAATCCGCCTGCAATGCAGGAGATGCGGGAAGTGTGGTTTGATCTCTGGGTGGGGAAGATCCTCTGGAGGAGGAAAT
The DNA here is from genome assembly GCF_016772045.2 of Ovis aries. Lineage (NCBI taxonomy): Eukaryota > Metazoa > Chordata > Mammalia > Artiodactyla > Bovidae > Ovis > Ovis aries. Next base: position 19,304,422 of record NC_056063.1, on the reverse strand, counting down.
GGCAACCGACTCCAGCATTCTTGCCTGGAAAATCCCCATGGACAGAGGAGCCTGGCAGGCTGCAATCTATGGGGTCGCAAAGAGTTGGACACGACTGATCACACCTGCACCCCTGCACCGCACTGCATGCGTGCTCTAAAACCCTGCAGTTCCCTCCTAGTGTAAACTCTAGAGATGTTCTTGCACACGTGCACCGGGATGTGCTGTCAAGATCGTTCATAGCATTGTTGTGCATAGTAGCCCATCAGTGGAAACACCTCGGTGTCCGTCAACAATGAAACCGAGAAGTTGCTATCAGTCCAGCTATCAATAGAATACTATAGAACAGTGCATTTAAAGAAGTGCCGCGACATACAGCAGAAAGAATGAGCCTTACAAATACGGTGTTGAGCGAAAGAAACAAATCATAAGAGGGTACAGGTGCTATTCCAAGTCAGCAGAACTAAGCTATGTTGTTTTGGGAAACAAACATAGATGTTAAAATAACCTGTAAAGAAAAATAAATCAGTGATTATCATCAAAGACATAAAAGGATTTACTTCTAGACTGAAAAGAAGGCATTCAAAGTGGCTTCTGGGATGCTAAAAATGTTCTCTTTTTTGACCTCTGTTTTGGCCACACAAGTGTTTGCTTTGTAATTATTCTAAACTCTATATATGTTTAAAGTAATCTTCTATAGGTATATATCACAATTTAAGAAAACTTCTTACCTTTAATAAATTAAGGATTTCTTCAGTCATATCATGAAACGTACCTGGAAATTAATTTTTAATTAACAACTACGATGAGTTAGTTTTTTTATTATTTTGCTGTATTCTATTTCCTTCTTTACTTATAATGATTAGAGTACAATACTTGAAAGTACTAAAACTATACCTACTTTAAAATATTCAGCAGTGTTAACTAATTTGCCTGTTTGTTTTGCTTACCTATTTTTTAAAATTTTTGCTGTAATTTCTTAGTATAATTAAGATACTATACAATCTACCATTTTAAAGTGTGCAATTCAGTGGTTATTAGTTTATTCAGAAGGTTGTGTACCCATCACCACTGTCTAATTTCGGAATATTTTCAGCACCTCATTCTCCCCTCCCCAGGCTCTACTCACTGATATACTTTCTTCCTCTATAGGTTCTCCTATTATTCTTCTGATTAATTAGTTTGGCTGCACTGAATCTTAGTTGCATCACATGGAGTTTTTAGTTGTGGCAAGTGAACTCTTGGTTTCAGCATGTCGAGGGCCCCCTGCATTGGGAGGGTGGAGTACTAGCCACTGGACCACCAGGGAAGTCCCTCTCCTATTTTTCTTTAGAATGTAGTGAGATTTTTGCTCTTTTTTTTTTTTAAGTTTCATAGATAACAAAAAGATAATGGTTATGTGTGAGGGATCAGTGGATTGACAAAGGTTATGGGTTTTGACAATATATGATTTTGTACCTATTTCGTTAAAAAAATCAGAATTATAGGGATTTGTTGAAAATCATTAACAAATGCTTTAAATAAGACTACTTGCTACTGATAAGTCTTCAACATGAATTGAATTGAATTTCCAAGAGTTAAATTTATAATTAATTACTAGCAAAGTTCACTATGAATATGATTTAAAGAAAGATCATTTCAATTATATTAACCAAGTAGAAATACTAAAGATCTCTCTTTTATAAATTAATTTCAGTAATATTTTCAAAAAAAAACAAAAACAGTGCCTACTACATGGCTTTTGTTTGTTTGTAACTGTATTGAGTTCTTTAATCATAAATAAGCAGAAAATAGGTAACTAGTGGGAAGCTGCTATATAGCACACGGGGGCTCAGCTGAGTGCTCTGTGATGACCTGGAGGGGGTGGGGGTATGGGGTTGGTGGGGTTTTGGCGGGTGGAAGGGAGGTTCAGGAGGGAGGGGATATATAGCTGATTCATGGTGTTGTACAGAAGAAGCTCATGCAACACTGTAAAACAGTTATTCAATTAATAAAAATAATAATTATACAGAATTTTAAAAGTAAATAAATAAGCAGGGCTCAAGAAGTGGTTTTTGTTTGTTTGTAGCCTGAAATTTTTTTTTTTCACTCTTAACTGTTAGCGTATATTTTGGTCCCTAGGCTTCAGAAGAAGTGTCAAAATCACTGCAAGCAATGAAAGAAATTCTGTGTGGGACAAGTGACAAGGAGCCCCCAGTGGAAGCCGTGGCCCAGCTCTCACAGGAGCTCTACAATACCGGGCTGCTGGCGACTCTCATAGCCGACCTGCAGCTGATAGACTTTGAGGTACACTATCTGCCAAAGGCTGACACTTGTGCTTTTCAGTTTTTATACACATGACTACCAGTATCTGACTGTCATTTTTTCTTACTGTTGTTGTTGTTCAGTCGCTAAGTTGTGTCTGACTCTTTACGACCCCATGGACTACAGCATGCCAGGCCTCCCTGGCCCTCACTTCCTGCTGGAGTTTGCCCAAGTTCACGTCCGCGGCGTTGGTGATGCTATCCAACCATCCCATCCTGCTGCCTTCTTTTCCTTTTGCCTTCAGTCTTTCAGGGTCCTTTCTAATGAGTCGGCTGTTTGCATCACATGGCCAAATTAATACTATTTATATACTATTTAAAATCCCATTTTCCCCACTAAAACTTCTAAAATCACCTTAATCTTTAAAAAAAAAAAATCAAAAGGTATACCATAGTTAAGTTTTATGCAGCCAAGTTGTGAAGTTAATGGTTAATAATAATAAAAGATAACTTGTTGAGTGCTTATTGAATGTTGTACAGTTTTTAAGCACTCTTCTAGTTTAATTCTTTTCTTTTTAAGTTTTAAAAAATATTTATTTATTTGGCTTGCCAGGTTTAATTGGGGCATGTGGGATCTAACCCTGACCAGGGATTGAACCCAGACCCCCTGCATTGGGAACATGGAGTCTTAGCCACTGACCACCAGGGAAGTCCCTCAGTTTATTCTTAAAGCAACCTGTATGTGATCAGTACTATACTATTGGCCTTGATTTATAGATGAAGACCCTAAAGTTTAAAGGTATTAATTTCCCCACAGTCACTCGGTCACTAAGAGCCTAAGCTGAGGTTCAGATGTAGTATCTCCCAGGCCTGTTTCTTTAATTAAAACATTTATACCAATGATTTAAGAATTTTGTTAAATGCTACTAATATAGGATATTTCTCTCATTTTTTGAAAGCAGTTATACCTAATTACTGAAATAATATGTAAAACAATAATCTAGAAACATAAGGGGTGAATGTGTGTAAGCATTTTATTATCTATGATATATCTAACTTAGAACAGTGGTTTCTCAATGAAATGTGTGGTTGTAAGACACATTTCACGATGGAAATCTTGGTTTTGATTTGATTGTTGTTTTGCTACTACTGTCAGGCTTCAGATAATGTCAGGTAAGCACTTGGATCTCCATTAATTTTCAGAGATAGAAGAGAATGGAGATTTCTGAAGTAAATTGCTTTAGTTTTGTCACTGAGGAAGTGAAAGGAGACTCATTACAGTGATGGACCAAGATAAGGTCGCGGCTCTGGGGATGTGTGGAAATACTAGCTCACAGTTCTCTGGATGGCTTAGATGGAAGAAGATTTTGGCCAACTAGAGCTGAGGGGGAGGAATGCAGGGCAAGACTTCTCTGTGTGCTTGACTAGAAACAAGACTGACGGAGGGCCCCACAGGGCCCAGATTTCAACTCAGCCTTCCTTTTAGAAACCTCTGTCTTGTTGGCCATACCACTCTGAGCGTGCCCAATCTTGTCTGATCTCTGAAGCTAAGCAGCGTTGGGCCTAGTTAATACTTGGATGGGAGAAACATGTGTCTTTTTCTTCCTTCCCTCCCTTATTTGTTTCTCTAACTTTGACATTTTCTGCTCAATTATCTCCTTTCTTACTTTTCCCTCTTGCTTGGCTTGTCATTCTCCCTCCCCATCTTACTCCCTATTTCCCTTTAAAAAATATTTTTATTTAGTTATTTATTTTGGCTGCACTGGGTCTTAGTTGCAGCATGTGGGATCTAGTTCCCTGACCAGGGATCAAACAAGGGGCCTGTGCACTGGGAGTGTGGAGTTTTAGCCACTAGACCACCTAGGAAGGCCCTCCCCATTTCCTTTTTAAAACCAGACTTAATGGAATTAAACTGTAGTTTTATCATTGTGTTTATATACTTTCATGTTTCCTCAATTTAGTTTAAAATGAGTTATTATGGGCATTTGTAGGAGCTGTGCGTAGTAGGAAAACCCTTGACTTAGATTTAGACTTGTTTATGGAGTCCCTGCTCTGCCATTTGGTAGTTAGCAACATAACCTCTTTGGGACTAAACTTTACCATCTATAAAATAGGAATAATATGAACTTACAGCATTGTTTTTAAATATTAAACTAAGTAAAATATACATACATATATGTGTTATGGAAGAACACTAAATACATATGCAAATATATAGATGCCAAATAGTATATTCTCATCTCTCCTTCTCAAACTTAAGTTAGATATAATCTGGTTTATTTTTGTTATAACCCTTGATGTCTGTTTCTTTGTTTATTATTTTAGTTTTAAACTTGGTTGGTGAGTGACCGTAAATGGGAAACTCCCCTGCTCTTAGAATATGGTGTTAGATTTCTATAAATCTATTGTTTTGTGTGTTTCCCTGAAAGCAGCAGTGTATTAAGCTATTATCATCATTAATTTAGCTTGAGTTAGTTTATGAGATTAACCTAATCTGCAGTGGGATGCTGGAAGGACTATGACCAAGGTTGGCTATGTTTTGAAGACTGAGTCAAGGGTGAAATATTGTTGGGTCCGGTGACCTTGTGAGGCCTTGAGCAACCACAGAATGGCATAGGCTCAAAGTGCTCGCCAAGAATTGAGGAGATGGGAATAGACCAAAGAAAAACTTTGTATGTTTCACATCTTTGTGCTGCATTGACTTAGGTAACAAAAGAGGAACAGTAAGAAAGTTTGCTTTAAAATTATTTGGGAATTAAGTCATTAAATTGCCTAAAAATGGACTTCTACATTATCAAGTAGAGTAAAATTTTACTCCCTAAAATCCTTGGAGAAAAATACTTATCTTTCTGAATATTTGAATTTTCCATGTAGCTGAAGATTAAGTTAACTCTTCAAATGGAGAGAGATAAGTAGATAAGTAGTACTTTTGTGGCTTACTTTACATTTTCTTTGTAAAATGCATTGTAGACGTGTCTGTCCTCCAAAATGATGTACTAAATGTAATAATTTTTCCTGGTGACTCAATACTATCATTACGAAGGCTTGCTGTCATGATAATTGCAGGCAGTTTTTTTTCTCCCAGCTTTATTGAGGTGTAGTTAACCAGACAGGTCTTGACTTTGTTCATTCAGTTGTGACCTAGAACATAGTTATAAATGAACGTGATATTCAGTAGGTGAGGCTGTCCTCCTCAGTCAAGCCCACAGACAATAAATACTTATAAATGCTTCTTGGTTGAATGAATGAATGAAAAGCAGTTAAAGTTGAGAACAGTTTAGTTTTAAGCATTCCACTGATTACATACAGTATTTTCAGAAAGAATGCACCATTACGAGCATCATTAGACTACTTGCAGAAATGTACTATCCATTTCTATGGACTAGAAGTGTTAAAGATCAGCCTGCGGGCAGCAACTTTTCTTCTCACGTGTAAAGTATCCACATTAAAAAGTGCGTTTTGCTTGTTAAGTCACTTCAATCATGTCTGACTCTGTGTGACCCCCATGGACTGTTGCCCTCCAGGCTCCTCTGTCCGTGAGATTCTCCAGGCAAGAATACTGGGGTGGGTTGCCATGCCCTTCTCCGGGGAATCTTCCCACCCAGGGATCGAACTTGCATCTCTTTGCTTGTAAAATCTTCGGTGTATTTTTATAACAGGAAAGGAACATTATTTCTTTAGGGATGGGCTGCAGCTTTTGCCAGATAGCCTAGAAAGATGGAGCATTGCTTACAGAGAAAAATAGACCTTCTGTTTAGAAGACACCTACATGGGCTTTTTTATTCACTGTGAAAAGTGAGGTCTCCAGGCAGTGTTGGGAAGGAAAAGACTGAAAGGAAAGAGCTTAGATTCCTTTTGCAGAGTAAAATGGCAGAAATTTGAGAAATGTCCTCTCATTGGCTAATTTTGATAGTAGAAGGAAATAGAAGATAGGAAAAGGGAATGGAGCAAGGGGGATTGAAGGCTCCAGAACCAAGACAGAGGAAGGGGCTTAAGGAAAAAGATGATCAGAAATGCTGAGGAATCTGTAATAATAGTGATGTGTGGGATTCAGTTGGACGTTGTTTCTGCAGTGTGCTGTAATTACCCTTTGTTACCCTTAAACCCTTGATAAAAGAACTATGTACTAATAATATGTTGAATGAAGGAGAAGAGGCAGTTTTCTACACTTGAGATAAACTGTGTATAAAATAGCTGGTTGAGGAAATAACTGGTTGTAGAAGGCAAGACAATGAACAAGGGTTGAGAGGAGGTAGGAGCAGGGATTTGAACTTCAGAGCTGACAGCGATGATGGTGGCCCAAGGCGTTGGTTTCCGTTGAGTAGCAGAGACTGACTCAGCAATCTGTGTGACAAGCCCACTTCCTTCTTCAGAAACCGGGAGGAGAGTAGTCCAATGGGGTGAGAGAAGAACTGGAAGACCCTGCTGTGATGTGAATAAGGGCTCATTAGAAGACAGACCTTTGGGTTACAATTGTTTAAAAAGAAAACTCATTACTTTATAACCATAAATTTTTCTCTAATCTTTTAAGCCTTAAAGATGCTGACAGAAAAAAAAAAATTACTTCAGCGTATTCTTATGAGTTCCAAAAAAAAAGAAAGAGTTATGGCTGAGATTGCAAGCTGTCTGCTTTATGGGCTCAGGAACAAACTCAGAGCTATGGTGTTTGAGGTTTGGCCAGTATTCAAGACACAGCCTTAGACTCTTTGATGTTTTGAAATACAGTGTGATAAGAGATCAAAGGATGAAAACGTATTGTATGTAAGAGTCCATGCATTCATTTTAAAGGCAGGTGTGCCTTGCAAAAATAGGGTGGATACAGTCAACTGTTCAGGTTAAATTAGAAGGCGGCTCCAAAATGCAGAAAACTTCCTACTGTGATAATTTAATCACTAATGATTATTTCTTGCTACAAAAATAAAAAGCAAAAAAAAGCCCTCTAGAATCAGCTTCTCAATAAGCCAGGTTATGGTCCTGTTTTTGAAACTTTCCATCCCCTTAAGATCTTTTTCTGTTCCCCAACCCTAATTAAAAAGTGGTCCTCAACCTTTGGTTTTATTACTGTAAAAATAGAGATCATAAAGCCTTTAGACACAAGCTTTGACTGTACTTCATGCATTTAATGATTTGAAATGCTTACTAGGTGTGTAGGGCATGGATTTTATTTGGCCTTCACTCTGATTATTTGTTTATTTTTGTACCTATCTTTAGACAAATGAAGTCAAAGAATGCACAGGTGGGAAAATATCATATTAAATGGACTGAGTATGTGTGTGTTTGTATATAAACAGCTTTTGAAATAATGTACATGCCATACAATTCACTCATTTAAACTATACAACTTAACGGATGTTTGTTTCTTTAACAGGGAAAAAAGGATGTGACCCAGATATTTAACAACATCCTGAGAAGACAGATAGGCACTCGGATTCCTACCGTGGAGTACATTAGTGCTCATCCTCACATCCTGTTTATGCTCCTCAAAGGGTAGGTGCATGCTTTCCTTTAAAGTAGGTTTGAGTTTGGAAAAGTTGTTAAAAGTGGATGGCATCAGCATCATTTGAGATATGATCAGTTCCCTTTTAGATTCATATTTGCTATGCTTGAAGTCAGCCCTCCAAATCTATGTCTCTGTGATTGTTCAGGCTGCAACAAAATGCTTTCTAAGTAAAATTCCTTCCACCTACTGCCCCTCTTTCCTCCACTTTCCTTTCTTCTCTACCTATTACATTATAGCTAACACTTCCCAATCCACCCTCTTTCTGGCTGCCCACTTACCCTCTTCGCTTCACTAGTGGCTCAGATGGTAAAGAATCTTCCTACAAGAGACCCAGATTCAATCCCCAGGTTGGGAAGTCCAGTATTCTTGTCTGCAGAATTCCATGGACAGAAAAGCCTGGTGGGATACAGTCCACGGGGTTGCAAAGAGTCGAACACGACGGAGCAACTAACACTTTCACATTCACACTTTACCCTCTTTACATAAAATTGAATCCCCTCATTACACAAATATACACAGACACGGACGGATACATACAATCCTTTCAATGGTTAGCTTCTACTCAGGCGACATGCTTTCATGTGGGGATAGAATAAATATCACTGTACATATGTGGGACCACAGGGCAGCCAAAAACCTAAAGTCTAGTCGGATAATAAAATCCTCAATTATGACTCTTTTGTGTTTGCTCATTTACAGAAGTTTCTTGGGCATTGTGAGGCTACTCTAACTCCTAGGATCAGGAATATGAATGTAGCAGGACTTGGGGATAGTAGCCCTTTGTCTTTGGTCTCCCCTTCTCTGTCTTTCTACTTTACCATTTTGAACTTCACATGCTATTCCATACCTAGTCCATCTCATCTGTTTTCAATTCCCAAGTCCTTGTGCATTTTAAAATATTTAATTGTATCAAAATAATACGTGCCACATACTTTAAAAACCAGGTATAGGGACTTCCTTGGTGATCTGGTGACTAAGACTCCACCTTCCCAATGCAGGGGGCCCAGATTCAATCCCTGGTCAGGGAACTAGATCCCACATGCTGCAGCTAAGACCCAGTGCAGCCAAATAAATAAACCAGACACAACAACAAATAGCAGCTCTTGGCTTCTTCCTTCTCCATTCCTCAGTCCCATTTACCAAAGACAACCACTTTGATTTTTTTATTTGTTCATCTGGTATTTACCTCTGTATTATGAATTAGGAGCTTTTCCTAAGTTTTGATTTGCCTATTTAAAAATATATCTGTTAAGTTTCTCATGGACTAGGTGACAATTTCGTTTTTCCACCACCACCACCACTACTCCATTTTCCTTCCCCTCACCCTCCCAATATCCTTTATCACAATTTTTTATCTCATTTAAAAGTCACATGTATATTATTATAACTATGTAGTATACTATTACTTTGTTTTTCCATACAAAATATTGTTTTTACTGGAGAATTAAGTCTTTAAATTCTGGAAAGGGCAATATACTTGTATCATGTATGAGGGTAGTTTAAAATTATAAGAAACCTTAAGCTTTATAACAAATAGTCCCCACAATGTAGTGGCCCCACTACAAGATAACTGGATTTCTCACGTAATAGATGTTCTAGGTCAGCAGGGGTTCCTTCAAAGTGTGCTTCCTAAGAGCACTGTGTTGATTGCCAGTTCAGCCCACAGGAAGGCAAAAACACTTGGGAGAATCTATGAGCCAGGCCTGGAAATGGCTTGTGTTACTCCCACTCACATTCCATTTGAGAGCACTTAGTCACTTGGCCTCTGAATTCTTAAGGGAACCTGAGAAATGCAGTGAGCACCCAGGAAGACAAGGAGAAGGGATTCTGCAGACAGCTAACATTCTCTGCCCCTTAGTGTTTCTTTGAAAATGTATTCCCTTCCATATTCTCTGTCCTTACTTTCTAGACCTCCTGTTAGTCAAAGCAAAATCTCTGAGATTGATTTCTTAACTCTTCTGTTTTCTGTTTGTCTTTTTGTCTCACTGGTCAGAAGATGTTCTTAATTGTATCTTCCATTGAAGATAAACTCAACTGAACTTTCAACTACCCTATTTTTAATTTATAAGAACTCTTTTTTTGTTCTCTGATTATTCCTTTTTCTGGTCTCTTGCACTTATCTCTGTGACCTTGGGCAAGCCTCTGCAGCTTTCCACCAAGTCTCAGTTACCTTATTTGTAAAGAGTAAAATTTGTAATATTACCTTTGCACAAAATAATGTTACATTATATGCATTGTCAGACAGATTTTTGTGTACAGTCAGGGTTCTGCTATTTACTTGCTAAGACTTTGGGCAAGTTACCTAACTTCCTTAAGTCTTGATTTCCTCCTTGCAATCTGAAGACAATAATAATACCTACTTCAGTAGGTCATTATGAGTCTTTTAGTGAGGTAGTTTCTGCAGAGTTTAGCACTGAGCACATGGTACTTTACTTGGTAACTACTAGTCTAAGAAATTATTATTACTATCCCTCTTAAGAGCTGCAGTTCACACTGAGTAAAAGTTTGAACAAATATAATTAAGACCATACATAAGTGTCAGAATAATACTGTAAAGGGAAGTGTTCATTTCCAGTTCAGGTATATCTACAAGATTTAATGGGGTATGATCCTCATACCTGGTTATTGGTGGAAAAGGCTGAAATGATCCATTTTTACTCCCATCTGGAGATTCTAAAATGTTAAGCTAAAGCATTTGACATCATCCTGTAGGAAATGGGAAGCCATTGGATTGTTTTGGGAGAAAAATATCAGATTTGTGTTTCAGCAAGTGAAGACAAATTAATTTGAAGTTGGCTTGCAGGACTTCCCTGGTGGTCAAGTAGTTAAATTCATCTCTGGATTAAATTAAATCCCTCCATGTTCGATCCCTGGCCCAGAAAGATTCCACATGCCATGGAGCAGCTAAGTCCGTGCGGCACAGCTGCTGAGCCTGCACGCCCTGGAGCCTGTGCTCCACAGCAAGAGAAGCCACTGCAGTGAGACGCCTGAGCGCTGCAGAGCAGCCCGTGCTCGCTGCAGCTAGAGAGCGCCCAGGCACAGCAATGAAGACCCAGTGCAGCCAAAAATAAATAAGTCGTTTCAAGTTCACCTCCTTCAAAAAAATTAAATGGAGTTAGCTTGCAAATAAGTGATCCCTTGACAATGCTGAAATATGTTGTCCTCCTAAAAATATGTTGGAGAGCACGTCAGCTGATGTTGAAGAGAAGTGGTGTGGATGGTTTAAAACGGTATCTTCCGCAGTGAGGTCATTATGTGAAAGGAGACACGCACCTCCACGAACTGCATTCTCGGAGTGGGAATTATTTGTTTGGAGGCTCTCCTTTCTGTAGTTGCTGTCACTGAATAGCAGTCAGATGATGGCAACCGTCTCTATTATAATGATTCTTCCTTTATTTTGTAACCCAAACTTTAAACTCATTCCTTCACGTCCCGCTTTATAGACATCACTTATTGAGTGTTTGCTATGTGCCAGGTGTTACATTCAGTGTCTTTACTTATGCTGTTTCATTAATCCTTCTATCAATACTCTGAGGACTAGGTATTATCCTCACCATTTTACAGATGAGGAAATTGAAACTTAGAGTAAGGCTATTATTGCTCAAGGTTATATGTACAACTGAGTGACAGCCAATTTTTCAGTGCAGATCTGATTCTAAATTCCATCTTAACCACTAATACATCCTTAAAAAGACTTGAAGCCCTTCAGATAGGAAGGGAGCGGGAATTATAGAAGACCCAGAGGACAGAGTAGACAAAAAGAAGCCTTAAATGGAACCAGCTTTCCCCATTACCGTTTTCTAGGTTAGCTTGAAATGCCTGGAGTTTAGCTAGACATTTGGTAAAGGTCAGCATTTTTACTGAATTATCTCTTGCAAAGTTGTGCAAAAACTTAGAACATAACTTTACTGGTGCACTCATAAATCAAATAATGATGTTATTTAGGGATATGGTAGTAACATGCTATATTGGACCTAAGTTGAACCATAAAGAATTAAGACAGAAAGAAGTTGATTCTTGTCTATCAAGGAAAATCATTTGGGTATGGGATACAAAACTTGGTAAAAGGATTTGGAGCCCAAAGTTTATGAAAAGATTATTTAAAAGGACTTTCTTACTTTAGACAAACTTTTTTCCTGGCCCATGCAAATGACATTCCAGGATACTGAGGGGATTTGAGAGTGAGGTTGCTAAACTGCTCTCACTGATCCATAAAGAGCCACTGCCAGTGGAAGCTGTTCCAAGTCCAATATTAAAATAGTAAATTTCTCCTAATAATCTTATTTTAAAAAATTTTATTGCAAAACTTTTTTCAACCATATACAAAAGACAGAAGAAAGAAATCCCATGTCCCAACCTTCATAACCATTGATATTTTGCTGTGTTTTTTTTCTCTATCTTCCCAACACCTCTCCCTTATTTTTTCTGTTTTTTTTTTTTGTAGTATCATTATGAACTAGTGGACTTAATGTGTTTTCATACATCTTATATAATTGTACTTTTAATCAAGCATCAATTTTTTAAGTACATCTATATAAGATATATAAAAAAACGCTAGGAAAAGCTTTATAAAATATCTTTCAGCAAACATTTGGCCTCCTCAATATAATCAAGAAGTTTTGCTTCTAATCTAGAAACATTTGCTAACTTTAAAAGTAGCAAGCTAACACTGTCCACTGAAAAGGCCTAGAAGCAGTAATGACCCAATGTTAATGAGTATCCCTAGCACTCAGATTGTAGTTTCTAAGAACCATTTCTAACTAAAAGGAGCCAGAGTCCTTTGTTCAGTTCAGTTCACTTCAGTCGCTCAGTCATGTCCGACTCTTTGCAACCCCATGAACCGCAGCACGCCAGGCCTCCCTGTCCATCACCAACTTCCAACTCCCGGAGTTCACCCAAACCCATGTCCATTGAGTCAGTGATGCCATCCAACTATCTCATTCTCTGTCATCCCCTTCTCCTCCTGCCTCCAATCCCTCCCAGCATCAGGGTCTTTTCCAGTGAGTCAACTGTTCGCATGAGGTGGCCAAAGTATTGGAGTTTCAGCTTCAACATCTAGGACTGGTCTCCTTTAGGATGGACTGGTTGGATCTCCTTGCAGTCCAAGGGACTCACAAGTCTTCTCCAACACCACAGTTCAAAAGCATCAATTCTTCGGTGCTCAGCTTTCTTCACAGTCCAACTCTCACATCCATACATGACTACTGGAAAAACCATAGCCTTGACTACACAGACCTTTGTTGGCAAAGTAATATCTCTGCTTTTTAATATGCTATATAGGTTGGTCATAACTTTCCTTCCAAGGAATAAGTGTCTTTTAATTTCATGGCTGCAATCACCATCTGCAGTGATTTTGAAGCCCCCCAAAATAAAGTCTAACACTGTTTCCACTGTTTCCCCATCTATTTCCTGGGAGAAATATCAATAACCTCAGATATGCAGATGACACCACCCTTATGGCAGAAAGTGAAGAGAAACTAAAAGCCTCTTGATGAAAATGAAAGAGCATGAAAAAGTTGGCTTGAAGCTCAACATTTAGAAAACTAAGAGTCCTTTGTAGAAACAGCTAATTCCAGGTCTGTGTTAGGAAATGAACAGGATGGCCAGAAAGCAAGGAAGTGTTCACAAACTAGTGGGAGTGATGTCAAATGGACAGGGGTCATCTGGAAAAGACCACTTTTGTTTTTGATGCTTTTCCTAGTGCTGGCTGCCCTTGTTTCTTCTATCAGGAGCAACAAAAGTCATTTTTCTCCTTACATAATATAATCTGCATTCTTAAACTGAGATATTCTTGCACAGGATCTTTCTTCAAATCATTTTATGTATAATATTTATTGTAGCTCACCACCAGATGAGATAAGTGCTCTTATACTTTGGCTTTTATTAAATTTGGAACAGATCTTCCTTGCTATTATTTGAATAAGCATGCATATAAAATAGTGTGCCTTCTCCACACTGACACAGTTAACTATACGGTCCAGACTTCCCATGTGGTTTCCCAGATAGCTCAGTGGTAAAGAACCTATCTGCCAATGCAGGAGATGTAGGAGACTCGAGTTCAATCCCTGGGTCAGAAAGATCCACTGGAGTAGGAAATGGCAACCCACTCCAGTATTCTTGCCTGGAAAATTCCATGGAGAGAGGAGCCTGGTGGGCTACAGTCCATGGGGTTGTAAAGAATTGGATATGTCTGAGCGACGGAGCATGCATGTGTGCATATGATCTAAACAGCAAATCAGAAGGAAGATATGGTTCAGTCCTATAAAATAACGATTTACATTCATTGGAATAACTTTTATCAGCAACGTGCCACTAGGTTAGTTGTTGTGGAGAACATAGTGATTTGTCATGGTCCTTGTCCTTGAGACCCTTATCCACAAGTAGAGTAAAATAGATGAGGTAAATATTGATTCTTTACCAAACCTAAGGATATTAATGTTCTTGGGATTTGAAACTTAAGGTACTTAACTTACGGAGCACTTCTTTTTATAGCCAGCAATAAACTATCAAAAGGCAGTATCCTGGAGGATAGTCAGTTTGAAACATGTGAATTACAAGTTCCTTACAGGGTACTGAGGAAAATTAGGAATTTCTTTATATATCCCAATATATTCCTAACTGTAAGAAGTTGTCAGCTCAGAGGAATGACCGTTCCTCTCTTGGGCACAAACTACTAGGATGGAATGACCGATGTTCTGACCCAGAGTAGCATTTTGAAAAATGCTCTCTTGTTTCTCAAGAATACATAGTCTGTGCATCACAGATGGTTCCGATAAACTTCACCTAATGAAACAAAAAAAAGGAGCTAATTATACACGAAAGTTTCGAGTAGAAACTTTTATTCTATAGTTTCCATTTGATTAGTTAAGAAATGAGAATAGCTAGAGATCATACAGTTTTTCCTGTAAGCCAAAGTTTGTGTCTCATTAGAGACTCCTCGTATTAAGAAGTTTAATCAGAGTTTGAAGTTTGCTAAATTCTTTATACACTTTTGTGAAAGATGTTATACTAAGCAGTCTTTGGAGACTAGGGTAAAGATGGAGGCAGGTACCAGTAAATAAGACACAGATACCCCATGGAGATTCACATAGAGGAGGAGAGAAAGTGACAGGGTGAGTAGAGCATATCCTTAGCAATGAAGCTGTTTGTGGTAAGGTTAAGAAAACAAATATATAACAATCTATTGAAACAGGCCACACTGAAGAATGAGAAATGTGTTAAAGTGGAATTACAGACAAGCTATTTAGGAGTCTGAAGGAGGGGAGGGTGACTCTGAATGGTAGGTGATTGGAAACACTTCAAGAAGGAGGTGGCATTTGAACTAAGTTTTGAAAAATGAGAGAGAATCTTAGAGGTGAAAACTTACGCAGCAGGGCATTCTAGGTTGAGAGAAGGCCATATCCCAAAAAATTAAGGGAGGTGTTGGCAGATGAAATTGAAAGGTTAAGTTTAAAGCAAAATTATGAACGTCCATATGTATCTTACTAATAAGTCATTTTAGGATTTTAATTGTGTGCCCCTTACGTTTTTTCTCTAGGTCAACAGTCTTTTTTTTTTTAATCACTTCTTCAGTGCTCTATTAGTAAATGACTGTTCTTCTCCTTCACATTTCAGAAAATGTACCCCTCTTTATGAAGTGGTACATCTTTAATAAAACCCACCTTATAACTCTCCCATTTCATGCCAATAGGCTGATTTTCAAATTCTTCTGATAAGAGAAATTGCTAAGACTATAATTTGGCATTTTTTAATATTCTACAAAGAATTGTACCTGTCTGAATATATTAGCATTTAATGTTGACATGAGTTTTTCAGGAAATATTCAGATGATATTTGTGAATATTATTCCACATAAAAATGGGACAAAATGAATAAATACCGCCCTGGTTTAATAACTTCTCTCAGAGACCTTTCTTTGCTGTTTTCCCTGCTATAGTTATCAATTGGAAGTTGCCAAGTAGCCTGTTTCCTAAATTGTGGGAAAGAGATTTTATTCTCGAGTCTGAAATTCATGTAAATATTCTTTTGTTATTCTTGAATCCTCAGTTTCCCTCAGCCCAAATTTATTCCTCAACCTACCTCTGTTGACTCTTCCCCTGAACAATATCCGTGACCTGCCCACAGTCCTCTATTCTACTTCCATCGCCCAGCCCAAGCCCCCGTCATCTAGCTGGGCTGCTGTTCCTCCGCACTAGCTAGTCTCCCTGATTGCCCTTTAGCTCCACAGCTCATTCTTTTCTGTTTTACAGAATTCTCCACAGGGAGCCAGAATGATCATTGTTAAAGTATCTGATCAGCTGTGTTAATTGCGTATGTTAAACTCAGCAAAGGCTTCCTACCACGCTTACTTGGCTTACAAAGCTGCTGGTTCTTTCCTTGGACCTTTTGCACTTTCAGTTCCTTTTCCTGGAATGCTTTTCTCCTTCCAGGACCACTTAGCCTAAAGTAAAACAAATTAAGGAGTCACACTCTCTAGCGTACCTATTTTATTTTCTTCAGTTTCATCGCCCTGAAGTATATGAAATTATCTGGTCATTGTTTATAGTCTGTTTCTTCTCCCACCAGACGCATTTTCACTAAATTGTGAATGCTAGGAAGGCAGTGACCTTGTCTGTTGACTGTTGTATCCCCAACAAAAGATACTGTTGCATCTTTTCTAATCAATTCCAAGATTTCTTTAAGTCTGTTGAACTGTGAACATTTGATATCGCTTCAGATGCCTTTGCTACTTTTAAGGTATCCCCAGCATCTGAAATAGTGCCAGGCACATTGTAGATATTTAGTAGGTATTCAGTGAGTGGTGTTTGAATGAACTGTGACAAATGGTACCTATGCTTCCATTAACAGCAGTATTGAAATGGTTCTTTTAATACCTAGTTCTCTTTCTCTCTCGTTTGTGCTTTAGCTATGAAGTCCCACAGATCGCCTTACGTTGTGGTATTATGCTGAGAGAATGTATTCGACATGAACCACTTGCCAAAATCATCCTCTTTTCTAATCAGTTCCAAGATTTCTTTAAGTATGTCGAACTGTCAACATTTGATATCGCTTCAGATGCCTTTGCTACTTTTAAGGTAATTCCCTGCCCCTCCCCCCTTACCCACCCCCACCCACCCACCAGAATCAGCAGGGTTATTTAGTTTCAGTACTTAAGTCACTTGGCTCTAGGAGGCAGTTTAATTTTAAAAAGCAGAAAATTGTATTTCTTAGACCTGAGCATAGCCAACCATGTATGATATGGATCATAAGAGAATTCAGTAAACAGAACACAATCTACTAGACCCGTCTGTCACATTGTGGAAAGAGCAACTCAACGTGCTTGTCATGGGGCTTCCCTGGTGGTCTAGTGATTAACAACCCACCTTGCAATGCTGGGGACTCTGGTTCAACCCTGGTTTGGGGAAGATCCCACATGACATGAGGCAACTGGGCACATAAAAAGTCTCACCTGGCCAAACAACAGTTGTACAGTGGCTACAGATGAAGCCCCCAGGAGTCTATCCTAGAACACATGGTAAGAGAGACCTTGGTGCGTCAAATAAAAAGGACATTTAACGCAAAGGACCATTCCATTTCTTTCTAG
Organism: Ovis aries; assembly: GCF_016772045.2. NCBI lineage: Eukaryota > Metazoa > Chordata > Mammalia > Artiodactyla > Bovidae > Ovis > Ovis aries. The sequence continues at coordinate 19,287,117 of NC_056063.1, read as the reverse complement.
CAAATATTTGTGCTGAAATAATTCAGGTGTTCTCTATTAGTAAGTACTGTAGTGCCTTTTTCTTTCCCCCTTTTCTTTTTTTTTTCCCCATTTTCTATCTGATGACCCTTTGCCATCACAGAAGCAAGTTAGTTCCTTTATTGAAAAGCCATCGATAAGACTTCACAAATAGCTGTACACCTACAGCAGCTTTAAAGAAGGGGAGAAAAGCAAACTCAATTCAGCATGTATTTCTGAAAATTTACCCAAAGATTTTTCAACATTTAATAGAATAAACAAATGTAATAATAATGTCTTAACATCATATGCTCGACCCATTTTAACTTTCACCACAATATTGAAGCACAAAGATAAATTATAGCAGTTTGTACTTGAGCATATTTTTTGTTGAACTTAAGTCTCTGAGAATCTAAGTAACCTTAAAAAAAATAAACTTTCCTAGTATGCTACTGATTTTGAAAATGCCAATTTTCTACATTTTACCAAAATGCTATGGTCAATATAATGTAATGAACGCAAGTCTCTTTTTAAAAATCAATTCATTAATTTATTTTTGGCTGTGCTATGCCTTCATTGCATGTGTGCAGGCTTTCTGTAGTTGCAGCTAGCAGGGGCTTCTCTTCCTCGCGGTGTAAAGGCTTCTCATTGGAGTGGCTTCTCTTGTTGAAGAGCACAGTTTCTAGAGCTGGGGCTCAGTAGTTGTGGCACACGGGCTTAGTTACTCCGAGGCATGTGGGATCTTCCTGGACCAGGGATCGAACCCATGTCCTCTGCATTAGCAGGCAGATTCTTACCCACTAGGCCACTAAAGAAGTCCCACTTTTTTTTTAAGTAACTGCTTTCAAAGGGATTTGTTAGCTTGATTGCTTGGCTGGTTTGGGCTTTTGTTTTTAACTTCCTAGGCTTAGCCTTTTTTTTTTTTTTTGACCTGTAGGATGACTGTTCTTCAGTTTAATTATTGATGTTTTACCATTATTCGATTATATTTTCTCATGGCCTTGTCTGCAAATTTTCCATTCCCCAAAGAGATTCCTTACAACCACAGTCTCTTCCATGCCCACCCCCCCCTAGGAACTGACATGCTAAAAAGTGGTTTGAATTCCATCTCTGTCTGCACCTGATTTGCTGTATGTCCTTGAGCAAGTTAGTTAACCCTTGGGCCTCATTTTCTTCATCTATGAGATGAGGAACATAATCCCTGTTTTTGCAGAGTTGTGCAGATTAGAAATAACCTATGTAAAGTGCAAAGCACACTCTCCAGCACATAGTAAATGCAGCTGCTGTGAGCTGCTGTGATCTTGAGTCCCTGCCATGGAATGTGTGTCTCTGTCATTTCACCCCGAGTTCTTCCAGGCTGTGCAGAATTCACTAAAATACCAATATCAATAATTTTTAGCATAAGACTTAGACCATGCAGAAGCTAGTCCTGTCAAAACAGAATTGTTAGGAAGTGGGATGAAAGAATACACTATTTTGAATACTTTTTAAAATTTTTAAAAATTTGAATTTTAGTTTTCTTGGCAATTTCCTGGCTTTTTCATTTTTTGGTAGAATCCTAGCTATTTTTTCTCCCACTCAGTTCTTTGATCTTTAATAATGCAACAGCTGTATTTGTCTATGTATTGTGTATATATACATGTGTGTATATATAATATATTATATATAATATATATTATTATTATTATATAATACTTGGATTTTTCTATAATATCTCATATATGTGTGTCTGTGTATATATATTATATATTAGGAATATATATATAATATGTATTATATATAATATATATAATAATTATATATTATTATATTAATAATATAATATATATATACAGACACACATATATGAGATATTATAGAAAAATCCAAGTGAACATTTTGGCCCACCCTATATGTGTATATGGGGGCTTCCCGGGTGGTGCTGGTGGTAAGGTACCCACCTGCCAATGCAGGAGATGTAAGAGACACAGGTTTGATCCCTGGGTCGGGAGGAGGGCATGGCAACCCACTCCAGTATTCTTGCCTGGAGAATCCCATGGACAGAGGAGCCAGGCAGGCTGCAGTCCATGGGGTCACACGGAACTGGACACAACCGAAGCGACTTAGCGCACATATATGTATGTGGGGCTTCCCTGGTGGCTCAGACAGTAAAGAATCTGCCTGCTATGCAGGAGACCTGGGATCAATCCCTGGGGTGGGAAGATGCCCTGGATATGGTACACTCCCTCCAGTTTTGCACTATTATGTGTATAAATGTGAGGGTATGTCTATGTATATATAATGTGTACACACTCACTTATTGTCTCTATCCACACACATATGTGCTGGAGGAATTTTTCCCTACCCTATTATATATTCTATTGTTGGATTTTAAAGTTATTTTTTCCCTTAGAATTTGAAGGAGCCGCTGCCCACAGAAGCCCTCCTTATTCCTCTTTCTTTGTGTAACACTAATGTAGGGCGAATGGAAAACCTTCGCAGGCAGCACTTACCTGCCAGGTACTCTTTCCCGTGTCACCGTCGTTGCAGGTGTAGGGCCTGAGGCCACGGCAGATTGTGATCCTTGTACTCAAGGCTGATGACTGGCATCACAGATGCAGAGCTCCATGGGTGCAGCCATCCAGAGTGCCCGCTGCAGCCCATGCGGAGACCTTTCTAACCTGAGTCAGCTCAGAAAACCACTAGCAACGCTCAGGAGATTGGGGACGTGAAAACTGAGCATTCCAAATATCCACTTAGAAAAAGACTAGGGACTCCAAAAGGATGCTGTGGAACTAGGAGGTCCCTGATGTAGCAACCAGTTTGAATTTTGACTGGGATGAACTCCTTAGAGGGTTTTCCCATTTTAAAATCCCAGTTCCAGAACTGTACTGTTACGTTCTCCTGGGGAAACAAGTACGTGTCTCCATTGATAGGTCCCGTGGTCAAACAAGTTGTGACGACAAGTAACAGGAAATGAAGTTAATAGCCAGTTTCATTATTTTGGGGCTTGAAAATTGTAGTGCAAACTGATGAGGACCTACCGTATATCACAGGGAACTCTACTCAATACTCTGTAATGACCTATGTGGGGAAAGAATCAGAGAGTGGATATATGTGCACATATATAACAATATATACAGCAGAAACTGACACAACATTGTAAATCAATTATATGCCAATAAAAATTTTAAAGAAGAAAACTGTAGTGCAAAGTACTTTAAATATTTTACCTTTTATTGAAATAAAAATAAGTGGGTTTTACAACCCAGGACTCAGTGGCAACCTGGAGGGGTGGGATGGGATGGGATGGGAAAATGGGAGGGAGGTTCAGGAGAGAGGGGACGTATGTATACCTGTGACTGATTCATGTTGATGTATGGCAGAAACCAGCACAATATTGTAAAGCCATTATCCTCCAATTTAAAAAATTGTTTTAAAAAGAAGTGAGTTTTACCGTTGCAGCTGCCTTCTTTTTCTCTGTGAGGTTATGTTGTGTATCTTGTATATACTTTTAATTAAATTAATAGTTTTAATTAAATATGTATTAAAGCATAAGAGTTTATTTTGGAAAACTTGAAAATTCCTGTTGTTTTTAATTAAATTCTGCATAGTACCTAGGCAAGGCATTTAGCCTTTAAGCATATTAAGAGGATTAGCTGGGGCTTGTTTTCTTTTGACATCAAGGTGACTTAAGGTTATAATTTAGGTGTGAATTTCCAATCAAACGTTCCTTTATGCTTTTGTTCAGTTTCCTGGGAGTTAGGTCTATAATTAGATCAGGCTACTTGTCCTCAACTTTGAAAGGGTGCATTGTGCTACTTAGTAACTGCACAACACTTCACAGCCCACTAACCCAAGCGCAGGACTAGGACAGTGCTGAGATAAATGTCATTCTTGTGGGACTTCCCTGGCGGTCCAGTGGCTGAGACGCCACACTCCCAATGCAGGGGCCCAGATTCTATCCCTGGTCAGGGAAGTAGATCCCACATGCCATAACTAAGAGTTTGAATGCTGCCACTAGAGATCCCACGTGCCACAACTAAGACCCAGTGCAGCCAAATAAATAAGTAAAATAAACATAGTTTTTTAAATGTCGTTCTTGTGCTTCCGAGAATCTTGCTGCTGCTGCTGCTGCTAAGTCGCATCAGTGGTGTCCGACTCTGTGCAACCCCATAGACGGCAGCCCACCAGGCTCTCCCATCCCTGGGATTCTCTAGGCAAGAACACTGGAGTGGGTTGCCATTTCCTTCTCCAATGCATGAAAGTGAAAAGTGAAAGTGAAGTCGCTCAGTCATGTCCGACTCTTAGCGACCCCATGGACTGCAGCCTACCAGGCTCCTCCATCCATGGGATTTTCCAGGGGGCACCTCCATTTCAAAAGTGATCAAGAAGAAAACTAAAGGTCAATCATTGAAAATCTGTTACCTTGTGAGATATGGTTTTAGTCCATTCAGTTTTTTGCTTTTAATAGTTATTAATGACATTTTAAAAGATCATCATAAGCTTTATTTGAATGTTTATTGTATCATATTTACAATGTATAGTTATGGGCTTGAAGAAATATAATGTAAGCTTGTCTCTTTGGTGACATTTGTTTCACTAGTTAAATTATTTCTATAATCTAACAATGATGAATTTAAAGCACTCTTTGTTGTTTTTACCATGAAACAAATTGTATTTCACACCTTAAACTAAGAAATGGAAATAATTCTGGGATGTAAATAAAAATATTCTGAAATTGTTGTGTTTCAAATTAATTGACTTAGAAAATCTTAGAAGAAAAGAATAGATTTGTAAAATTTATTACCTATAATAATTTTGTTTCATTGACTGTTCTTTTTCTAGGATTTACTAACCAGACATAAAGTGTTGGTAGCAGACTTCTTAGAACAAAATTATGACACTGTAAGTAGAAGTCATTTTTAAGTCTCTATCTCCTTCTTCCTTTCTCTCTCTCCTTCTTAGATCTCTTAGCCCTTACTTCTATTTATGAGAGAAGTTGAAACCAACCATCCACCCCCTTGGTTTATTACCCGGAAGTCAGATCATTAAGAAGCTATGAAAAATAGAGGATAGCAGGAGATCAGGGCATCCTTGTTTTTCTTATCTCTTCCTGTTGTGCTCTGGAGCTCCAGGAAACAACTAGCACCAGCTCACTTTGACCTTGACTTAAGAGCATCCATGTTTCCCTTAAGAGGCAGTGTATATGTATGTGCCAAGTCCCTTCAGTCATGTCTGACTCTGTGCAACCCCATTATAGCCCACCAGGCTCCTCTCTCCATGGGATTCTCCAGGCAGGAATACTGGAGTGGGTTGCCATGCCCTTCTCCAGGGGATCTTCCCACCCAGGGATCGAACCCATGTCTCTTACGTCTCCTGAATTGGCAGGTGGGTTCTTTACCACTAGTGCCACCTGGGAAGACCCAGAATACTGGAGTGGGTTGCCATTCACTTCTCCAGGGGAATCTGCCTGACCCAGGGATCGAACCCAGGTCTCCTGCATTGCACCAGAGGCTTTACCATCTAAGCCATATAGGGAACCCCACCCTTAATAAAATGAATCCTTTTACATGGTTGATAACTAGTTTCACTGACTAGTAGAAATACCAAAATATACATCTGTCTTCCAGCTCCCTTCTCTAAGGGTGAATCCATCTCATCCTTTTGATAATCAGCTATCATTGTTACTGACCAAACTTACCCAGCATGCAGCAAAGCCAGTCTGCTGACACCGGGTTGTGGTGAAGGAAAGTCCAGCATTTACTGCAAGGCAATAAATGCTCAAAAGACTCAAATCCTGAATAGTTTTCCAGGAAGAGGTGATGGTTGTGAGTGGACCATCTTCTGACTGGTTGGTAGTAAGGTGACAAGGTGGTATATCAGGGGTTAACATCATCAACCCTTTCGTTTCAACCAGTATGAGGTCTTCATACGTATGGTCAGTATATGGTTAACTTCTTCCACCTGGTGGGGATTTCAGTCTCTCTTAAACAACTCAAGGATATGACTCAGGATATTATCTATAGACTTTATGGAGGAACTGAAGATCCCTGACTTTGTTTTTGGCTAAACTGTTACTGTTTTGTCTTGCTTGACTGTTGTCCTTTGTTTCTGCATTTTCTCACTTCTCTGATTAAATTTGCTCTTGGAATCTGGGCCTTGAAGGGTAAACATTTCCTAGAAACAAGAAGTGGGAGACTCGGGAAGGTACATCCCCGGGATTGCCCGCAGGGTCCTGCTTGGTTTCATCATGTAGCTCTTCTAGAAAGCTTTCCCTAACATACACTCTAACCCCCTCACCCCCAAACACACACAAACACACACACACTCTTCTCTCTCTCTCCCCCTCCCATTCTCCTTCTTTCTCACACGTTTCCCACATTGTCTAATATTATTATGGTGTGTCTTTATATCTTTCTGTCTGGTTCATAAGCTCCCTGGGAGGCAGGAATCTTATTGGTCAAACACAGGGGTTCAGAATGCAGTACAGATTTATGTCCAGTTGCTTTGCTGCAGAATCCTGCTGTATCTCTTACTAATTATGATTCTGGACAAGTTATTGTGCCTACTAAAAAATGCGGATATTAATAATAGCTACTTCATAGGGTTGTTGTAGGAATTTGACAAAATTTAAGGTTTTGGGGATAGCACCATGGATTAATTTTTATCATGATTACTTACATCCCTAATACCTAACTCAGTACCATATATTTGGTGGTGTTAAATGAACATTGAATAAGCATACCCAACCAAGAGCTGCTATGCTTTTGCTAAGTGTATCGGCAATAGAAACAGCATCCAGTTCAGTTCAGTTCAGTCTCTCAGTCGTGTCCGACTCTTTGCGACCCCATGAACTGCAGCACGCCAGGCCTCCCTGTCCATCCCCAACTGCCAGAGTCTACCCAAACCTATGTCCATTGAGTCGGTGATGCCATCCAACCATCTCATCCTCTGTCGTCCCCTTCTCCTCCTGCCCTCAATCTTTCCCAGCATCAGGGTCTTTCCCAATGAGTCAGGTCTTCGCATCAGGTGGCCAGAGTATTGGAGTTTCAGCTTCAACATCAGTACTTCCAGTGAACACCCAGGACTGATCTCCTTTAGGATGGACTGGTTGGATCTCCTTGCAGTCCCAGGGGCTCTCAAGAGTCTTCTCTAACACCACAGTTCAAAAGCATCAGTTCTTCAGTATTCAGCTTTCTTTATAGTCCAACTCTCACATCCATACATGACCACTGGAAAAACCATAGCCTTGACTAGACAGACCTTTGTTGGCAAAGTAATGTCTCTGCTTTTCAATATGCTGTCCAGGTTGGTCATAACTTTCCTTCCAAGGAGTAAGTGTCTTTTAATTTCATGGCTGCAGTCACCATCTGCAGTGATTTTGGAGCCCAGAAAAATAAAGTCAGCCACTGTTTCCATTGTTTCCCCATCTATTTCCCATGAAGCAATGGGACTGGATGCCATGATCTTCATTTTCTGAATGTTGAGCTTTAAGCCAACTTTTTCACTCTCCTCTTTCACTTTCATCAAGAAGCTCTTTAGTTCTTCTTCACTTTCTCAAATTATCCAAAGACTAATAGCTACCAGCAAGACTACATAGATGCATTTCTTTAAAAATGGCATAAAATGAGTTATTCTGCAGCTTATTAGATGAGGTAATAGATGCTTTCTTCAGGACTTCCCTGGTGTTCTAGAGTTAAGAATCTGCCTGCCCATGCAGGCAATATGGGTTCCATCCCTGGTCTGGGAAGATCCCACATCTGAGGGGCAATCAAACCCATGCACCGACACTACTGAGCCCATGCACAGCAACAGAGACCCCACACAGCCAAAAATAAAATAGATGTTTTAGTCAAAGTGATTTATTGGGAGGACTCAATTACTCCATTTTTCTACTCAACTTCTAATTTGCAGAACAGAGGGAAGCATGTCTCTGGTATCACCCGCCTCCTCGTCCTCCAGTATCTCTATGAGTAAGAGAGGATGGAGAAACGGGGAAGCCTCCCAGTGGACAAAGGCAATCCGCCCAGAGATACACAGCACAACCGCTGGGCTGGGCTGAAGGACTGGGGATTTACTTCTGAAGCAAACAGACTTAATGCAGAGAAATCACTGTTGGGTTTCCATTCTTAATATTTCTTTTCTTTTCATTAGATTTTTGAAGACTATGAGAAACTGCTTCAGTCTGAGAATTATGTGACTAAGAGACAATCTTTGAAGGTAATGTCAAATTTCTTTAGGTTAGAGTCTCCAGAAGTTGACATTCTTGTTCCTAAATAACTGGTTTAATAGTGGACAAGTAGGAAATTCTCTGGTGGTCCAGTGGTTAGGACTCTGAGCTTCCACTGCAGAGGTCAGGTGTTTGATCTCTGATCAGGGAACTAAGATCCCTCAAGCCATTCGGCACCACCAAAAATCAAACCAAAAAATAGTGGGCAAGGAAATACAGAAAAATTATTCTCTTTTTTTTTGTAACTTGAGAAGCATTTTCTATGTTATGATCGTGTGTATTGGTCACTCAGCTGTGTCTGACTCTTTGTGACCCCATGTAGCCAGGCTTCTCTGTCCATGGAATTCTCCAGGCAGGAATACTGGCTTGGGTTGCCATTTCTTTCTCCAGGGGATCTTCACTCAGAGATGGAACCTGGGTCTCCTGTATTGCAGGTGGATTCCTTACCATCTGAGCCACCAGGGAAGCACATGTTGACAGTACTTTGTAGCAAAACAAGCTAAGTGCCCTGCTTCAAATACTTTTTGGAAGTAACAGTAAAATTATTAAGTACAGCATAAGCACAGGATGAGGAGTCTGTGTTTGTATGTAACCAAACAGCATTTGTGATATGAGATTCTGTCCGATGAGATGCCTGTAGAAATGCCTGTCCCTCATCAGACAGGGACCCGGCAGAGTAGAGCCATATCCGTCTATGAGGGATCTCCCCTTCCTCAGTGGAGAGGTGCCTGGAGGCAGTCCTTTTGCCCACATGAAGAGGGACAGCTCCTGAGGGAGTGGGCATTGGCTGGAACTGTATCTCTGCCCTTCAGATCCTACTCAGAGCTTCAAAAGAAAGTTTTTGGCAGATAATAATTTGATGTCTTTTGTCAAGCCATTTATATGATGCTTGAGCTTACTCAATATTATTTTATATTATTATTTTATTTATTATTTCTAAAATATATTATTTTTATATTATAAAACAGTGCATTTATTTCTAAATGTTGGATATAGTTTTAAGCTCAACATATAAATCTATATAGTATTACATATTAATATTCTATATAGTATTTCTAAACTATACTGTTTTTATATATTGACATTATAGAATAGTACACTTGTTTCTAAATATTGGATGCAGTTTTAAGCTAAAGCAATAAATTAAATCTGCCTTGTAGCACACATTTGTCAGTTCACTGTCCCCGTGGCTATATCAGCCTTGACCATGCTCCCCTGTACCTGCGCCCTCGCTGCTCCAGCTTTACCTGTTGAGGGGGAGATCAGGGGACTATTTCCAGCCAGTCATTCAGCACTCTTTATTGAGTTTCTCCTTGTGGAAAAACCCATACATTGTGATCCACATTGAGAAAAACATACCATGGGTACGCTGCTGTCTGTACTGGAGGTGAAGTAATGAGACGGAACTTCAGGCAAAGGCCATCAATGCTGTGTTCTCCCATGTCCAGAAGGCTTGTTAAAAGCAGTTGAAGGGGCTTCCCCGGCAGGTCCAGTGGTTAAGAATCCACCTCGAAGTACAGGGGACATTGGTTCAATCCTTGGTCAGGGAACTAAGATCCCACATGCTGTGGAGCAACTAAGCCTGCACACCTGCAAGTACTGAGCCCACACTCCGTACCTAGGGTCAGTGTGCCACAGTGAAAGACCTTGCACGACATAACTAAGACCCTATGCAGCAAATAAATTAATTAATTAGAAATTTTTTTTTTAAAGAAGCAGTCAAAGAGGAGAGTACATCCTGTTGGCATAGCCATGTACTGAAAGAGTCAAGCCAGGGAAACTCTGTGTTGCAGAGGTGGAGGACTTTGGAACAGGAAACAGAGCTCTAAAGGGCCAATGTACAGCTAATCTCTCATGAATTTTCCAAGTCCTTCCTCTTTTCGATGGGCATCTGTCAAATACTGGACCAAAGTAGAGAGGTTGATGTGAACTAAGATGCTTGAACAAATTTGGATCAAGAAAGCTGGGGTCATGGGCTTGGAGTTGATCCTCGCACCATTTCCCACAGTGATGAGAACTTGTGGCAGATTTTTCAGAGATTGACAGTCTCTAGGGCTTTAGGCAAAGTTATAAAGCTGACATTTTTTTTACCCAGATATCTCCCTTCTTGGACTTCTTCCTGCTTTTCTTTCCCACTGTCCTGTCTTCCCGTTGTACGCATGTGCCCTCATTCTCTTCTCAGGATGTTTTCAACCCTACCTGGTCCTGTTCCCTTGTTAATATTTGTAAAATGGTTAGAGCAGAACCCATCAAATGGTAAGGGCTGGATATATTTGCTAAAGAAAATTGAAGTAAATTTCATTAATAAATATTCTTCATCATTGTCCTCAGAGTTCAGTCTCTGGAAGGCACTGATCTATTCTAAATAAATAATTGGGACTAGGGTATGAGTTAGAGGGCTTCCCAGGTGGCTCAGTGGTAAAGACGCTGCCTGCCACAGCAGGATATGCATGAACAAAGCTAATGGAGGTGATGAAACTTCAGTTGAGCTGTTTCAGCTCCTAAAAGATGATGCTGTGAAAGTGCTGCACTCCATATGCCAGCAAATTTGGAAAAGTCAGCAGTGGCCACAGGACTGGAAAAGGTCAGTTTTCATTCCAATTCCAAAGAAGGGCAATGCCAAAGAATGTTCAAACTACCGCACAATTGCAGTCATCTCACAAGCTAGCGAAGTAATGCTCAAAATTCTCTAAGCCAGGCTTCAACAGTATGTGAACTGTAAACTTCCAGATATTGAAGCTGGAGTTAGAAAAGGCGGAGGAACCAGAGACCAAATTGCCAACATCCATCGGTCATCGAAAAAGCAAGAGAGTTCCAGAAAAACATCTATTTCTGCTTTATTGACTATGCCAAAGCCTTTGACTGTGTAGATCACAACAAACTGTGGAAAATTCTTCAAGAAATGGGAATACCAGACCACCTGACCTGCCTCCTGAGAAATCTGTATGCAGGTCAAGAAGCAACAGTTAGAACTGGACATGGAACAACAGACTGGTTCCAAATTGGAAAAGGAGTACGTCAAGGCTGTATATTGTCACCCTGCTTATTTAATTTATATGCAGAGTACATCATGAGAAATGCTGAGCTGGAAGAAGCACAAGTTGGAAGCAAGATTGCTGGGAGAAATATCAATAACCTCAAATATACAGATTATTCACCCTTATGGCAGAAAGCAAAGAAGAACTAAAAAGCCTCTTGATGAAAGTGGAAGAGGAGAGTGAAAAAGCTGGCTTGAAACTCAACATTCAAAAAACTAAGATCATGGCAGCCAGTCCCATCACTTCATGGCAAATAGATGGGGAAACAGTGGGAACAGTGGAAACAGTGAGAGACTTTATTTTGGGGGGGCTCCAAAATCATTGCAGATGAAATTGAAAGAAGCTTGCTCCTTGGAAGAAAAGCTATGACCAACCTAGACAGCATAGTAAAAAGCACAGACATTACTTTGCCAACAAAGGTCCATCTAGTCAAGGCTATGGTTTTTCCAGCGGTCATGTATGGATGTGAGAGTTGGACTATAAAGAAAGCTGAGTGCCAAAGAATTGATGCTTTTGAACTATGGTGTTGGAGAAGACTCTTGAGAGCCCCTGGGACTGCAAGGAGATCAAACCAATCAATGCTAAAGGAAATCAGTCCTGAATATTCACTGGAAGGACTGATGCTGAAGCTGAAACTCCAATACTTTGGCCACATGATGCAAAGAACTGACTTCCTTGGTAAAGCCCCTAATGCTGGAAAAGACTGAAGGCAGGAGGAGAAGGGGATGATGGAGAAGGAGATGGTTGGATGGTGTCACGGACTCAATGGACATGAGTTTGAGCAAGCTTTGGGAGTTGGTGAGGGATAGGGAGGCCTGGTGTGCTGCAGTCCATGGGGATGCAAAAAGTTGGACATGACTGAGAGACTGAACTGCACTGGGTTTGATCCCTGGGTCAGGAAGATCCCCCGGAGAAGGAAATGGCAACCCACTCCAGTGTTCTTGCCTGGGAAATCCCATGGACAGAGGAGCCTGGTGAGCTATACTCTGTGGGGCCGCAAAGAGTTGGACATGACTGAGTGACTGATCACACACACACACGTGTATGAGTTAGACTTTTTCCTACCAGGATGCATTTGCATTTAAAAATCCAAGCCTCTTCACCCAGTAGATGTATGATTAGTACAACCCATAATATACATTTGGTGGGTAACAAAGGTGAGAAAGACACATTTCTCACCACCCTGCTCTCCATCATCCAGCTTCTCTTCCTCTTTTTCCATGGTTCTGCAGCTGAAGACCTCAGCACTGTTCCCAGTGACTCTGGCAAAGAGCATCTGACTTTGTACAGTATCTGGTATAGAAAGTCTCCTTTAAACTCTCCCCTTTTCGGAACTTCCCTTGCTGTCCAGTGGTTAAGACTTTGCCTTTCAATGCAGGTGGTGCAGGTTCGATGCCTGGGTCAGAGAGCTGCAACTAAATATCCTGCATGCCACACAAGACCTGGCACAGCAAACAAAGGCATTAAAAAAAAAAAAAAAAGCTCTTTCCTTTCAAACTGATTGTTACCTGCTTATTTACAGATGCCCCAGCCCACTCATAAGGTCTCTTTCTTGTTCATTATTAATCTACCCACACATACTACATGAGCCACCATTTCTGCCTAAAATCCTTTACAGCTGACTGTCTCACCAATATTTGACTTACAACGTAGTAAAACCGAGCATTGGTCAGACATTGAAAAGCGCTGGTAAAAGGCAGATAAAGCATATCAAGAATGCAAAAATTGTTCAAATCATTATTGAAGATATCCTTTTTGAATGCTAGATTCTAGGTAGAGGTATTGCTTAGATGGTCTTGTATCACTCTGTTCAAGGAATGAACTCCTTAAATATTGTTTGCTCTTGTCTTCAACCGAAGAACATGGTTCTGGAGAATTCCCCCATGCGCTGGTGGGTTTTCCTTTGGGAAATTAGATCTGTGGTAGCAGTGTGTCCTGTTTTGATGTAACAATGTTTATATCTCTGGATTCTGTAGTATTCTGTGATATTTCATAATTTTAGAAAACAAGAGAGGTTAGATTATCATAAGTATATTTACTCACAGTACCGTGTAAGTAATAGACTGAAAACTAGGCTATTTTCTGATTCCAAAGTATTTGCTACCTGCTGCTTATTGTTAATCATATTCTAAATTTTTTGAACTATCTTGAGGTGCTTAGATTCTTGGTGTCAATAAAAAGAAATTAACAGAGAAATTCCTTTCACTCAGGTGACACAGCTTAGGATTTATTTCTTATCTTCTTCAGAGGCCTGGTATTTAATTACTAGCAGGAAAGATTATAATTCAGAAGAAGCTTGGTGGAATTTTGGGTTTGGGGATGGCTCTGATATAAGCGTCTGAATGCAGAGTTCCAGAGAATAGCAAGAAGAGATAAAGCCTTCTTCAGCGATCAATGCAAAGAAATAGAGGAAAAGAACAGAATGGGAAAGACTAGAGATCTCTTCAAGAAAATTAGAGATACCAAGGGAACATTTCATGCAAAGATGGGCTCGATAAAGGTCACAAATGGTATGGACCTAATAGAAGCAGAAGATATTAAGAAGAGGTGGCAAGAATACACAGAAGAACTGTACAAAAAAGATCTTCATGACCCAGATAATCACGATGGTGTGATCACTCATCTAGAGCCAGACATCCTGGAATGTGAAGTAAAGTGGGCCTTAGAAAGCATCGCTATGAACAAAGCTAGTGGAGGTGATGGAATTCCAGTTGAGCTGTTTCAAATCCTAAAAGATGATGCTGTGAAAGTGCTGCACTCCATATGCCAACAAATTTGGAAAACTCAGCAGTGGCCACAAAACTGGAAAAGGTCAGTTTTCATTCCAATCCCAAAGAAAGGCAATGCCAAAGAATGCTCAAACTACTGCACAATTGCACTCATCTCACACGCTAGTAAAGTAATGCTCAAAATTCTCCAAGCCAGACTTCAGCCATATGTGAACCGTGAACTTCCTGATGTTCAAGCTGGTTTTAGAAAAGGCAGAGGAACCAGAGATCAAATTGCCGACATCCGCTAGATCAAAACATCTATTTCTGCTTTATTGACTATGCCAAAGCCTTTGACTGTGTGGATCACAATAAACTGTGAAAAATTCTGAAAGAGATGGGAATACCAGACCACTTACCTGCCTCTTGAGAAATCTGTATGCAGATCAGGAAGCAGCCGTTAGAACTGGACATGGAACAACAGACTGGTTCCAAATAGGAAAAGGAGAATGTCAAGGCTGTATATTGTCACTCTGCTTATTTAACTTCTATGAGAAACGCTGGACTGGAAGAAGCACAAGCTGGAATCAAGATTGCCGGGAGAAACATCAATAACCTCAGATATGCAGATGACACCACCCTTATGGCAGAAAGGGAAGAGGAGCTAAAAAAAAAAGCCTCTTGATGAAAGTGAAAGTGGAGAGTGAAAAAGTTGGCTTAAAGCTCAACATTCAGAAAACGAAGATCATGGCATCTGGTCCCATCACTTCATGGGAAATAGATGGGGAAACAGTGTCAGACTTTATTTTTTTAGGCTCCAAAATCACTGCAGATGGTGATTGCAGCCATGAAATTAAAAGACGCTTACTCCTTGGAATAAAAGCTATGACCAACCTAGATAGTATATTCAAAAGCAGAGACATTACTTTGCCGACTAAGGTCCGTCTAGTCAAGGCCATGGTTTTTCCTGTGGTCATGTATGGATGTGAGAGTTGGACTGTGTATAAGGCTGAGCGCCGAAGAATTGATGCTTTTGAACTGTGGTGTTGGAGAAGACTCTTGAGAGTCCCTTGGACTGCAAGGAGATCCAGCCAGTCCATTCTGAAGGAGATCAGCCCTGGGATTTCTTTGGAAGGAATGATGCTAAAGCTGAAACTCCAATACTTTGGCCACCTCATGCGAAGAGTTGACTCATTGGAAAAGACTCTGATGCTGGGAGGGTTTGGGGGCAGGAGGAGAAGGGGATGGCAGAGGATGAGATGGCTGGATGGCATCACTGACTCGATGGACGGGAGTCTGAGTGAACTCCGGGAGTTGGTGATGGACAGGGAGGCCTGCTGTGCTGCGATTCATGGGGTCACAAAGAGTTGGACACGACTGAGCAACTGAACTGAACTGATCAATTTTATTAAAATATAAAGTTTTTATTTTTAAAGCTCTTATTACTTCTACATGGTTTCACTGTGGCCATGTTTCATTAAGCCTGTAACATGAAATTTAAAGAAACAGAAATATGAATCTTTTGCCATTTACTTAGTACAGTATTTCTTTATAATGCTTTGTATTATTATGAAATGGAACACTTTTACTTACTATCAGTATTAATGAATAGACTAATATCTAATGACTGAAAGACTCAGTGTTTTTGGCCAAGTGGTTTGACACAATTGCTTGCTTCTGAAAAGTAGTGAAATTATATAAGGAGGATAGATTGATAGAATTTATATGTAGGCATCCCCATGTAATAAAAATTGAAATGACTTTACCTGAACTTAACTCATAAATATCACTACAATAAATTTTTATTGAATGTGTGTGTGCGCACAAATTTTAAATTTTTTAAATGAAATTTCTCTGTGGTCAAAAGACCTTTTGATATGTGTAGGAGTATATGATATATGTGTACATATTATACATATTATATTTAAATAAATATGTATCTACATAGAATTTATAGTTACACAGAAGCTATATATTCATATGTGTGTGTGTGTGTGTGTGTGTGTGTGTGTGTGTGCGTGCTCAGTGGCTTCAGTTGTATCTGACTCTGTGCGACGCCATAGACTGTAGCCAGGCTACGTAGCCCGCCAGGCTCCTCTGTCCATGGAATTCTCCAGCAAGAATACTGGAGTGCGTTGCCATTCCCTCTCCAGAGTATCTTCCCAAGCCAGGGATAGAACCTGCATCTCCTGCACTGCAGGCAGATTCTTCACCACCGAGACACCAGGGGAACCCCTAAGTGTGGGTATATGTGCAGAGGAATATATGTGTGTGCATATCTGTATGTATATCTTTAGAAGCTTCTTGTCAGTTTTACAACCTAGCATAATTTTTTTGAGAGTCTGGGAGCCGTCCCCCTGGAATGTGAACATCTAGGAAGATAGCACTCCTGCCTCTCCATCACAGGAGAATTTAACCTTGGTCCTGCTCTCCAAGCTGTAACCATTTGCTTGTCAGAGCGATAAGAAGATTTATTATCGTCTTCATTAGTTGGATAAAAGCAGCTAGATAAAACAAATGGCTACTTCCATGGCTGGGTGAATTCAGAGTGGACTATGAAAGGGTGCTGTCAAGCCCTCTTATAGGAGAAAGAAAGGAAAGTGAGGTCACTCAGTCGTGTCTGACTCTTTGTGACCCCATGGACTGTATGTAGCCCGCCAGGCTCCTCGGTCCATGGGATTTTGCAGGCAAGAATACCGGAGCGGGTTGCCATTTCCTTCTCCAGGGGAATCTTCCCGACCCAGGGATCAAACTCAGGTCTCCTAAATTGCAGGCAGACTCTTTACTGTCTGAGCCACCAGGGAAGGTCTCTTAAAGGGGAGTGACCAGTTATCTTTCATCTTGAGCATATATGTATGTACTGGATTATGACTGTTTGCCTGTATAAATGAGGCAGGATTGTATATCTTTGAAATGTTTTCTGTGTAGAGTGCCTATAGCGTCATGCTCTGGATACACGTATTCAGTAATAAAACTGCTTTCTTTCTTTTTACACTTTGTGGAGAGGATTCTGTGTTGTTTGGCCTTTATTTCCCCAACAGTATCCACACACCTCACACAAGTTGTCAAGGCTACCGACGTGAGCAGGATTTGATACATGCCCTTGTGAAGCTTGTATTCTAAATAAGTTTACCAGTAACTCTGTTCTGCAAAGCAGAGTAAGTACAGCTAGGAAAAAGCAAAGAGCACAAAGGCAGGAGGGGAGAGTCAGCTGGGAGAAAAGTTGAGGTTGAGCTATAGAAACAGAAGGTAGAATGGTGGTTATAGGGTAAGGGGCAGGGGGATGGGAGATGTGGGTCAAAGGGTACAAGCTTCTGGGTATAAGGTGAATGAATTCTGAAGATCTAATGTACAGCATGATGGCTATAGTTATTAATACTGTATTGTAGGACTTCCCTTGTATTCCAGTGGTTAGGACCCAAGTTTTCAACGCAAGGGGTGCAGGTTCTATCCCTGGCGAGGAACAGTGATATCACATGCCACGCTTACAGCCAAAAAAAAAAAATTCATAGTAATATTGTAGTGTATGCTTGAAAGTTGCTGAGAGTAGATCTTAACTAGTCTCACCGCAAAAAGAGGAAAGGGTAACTACATGAGGTGATGGATGTGTTAATTCAACTGATTGTGGTAAATATTTCACAGTATGTACTCCTATCAAATCTTCATGATGTACACTTTAAATGTATACAGTTTTGTCAATTACACCTTGCTAAAGCTGGGGGAAAATTGGAGCAAGGGGAGTTATGCCACAGAAGCAGAAGAATGAGAAAAAATAAGTGAGGTAGTGGAGGGAGGGATGGAGTAGCAATGAGTCCAGTCACAGTGGGTTTTGTTTTGGGTTGTTAAAAAATATTTTTATTTGTTTATTTCGCTGCACTGAGTCTTAGTTTTGCTGCCACTATGGTGAAAATAAAAGTTCAGCTATTTCCTGCCAGAGGGTCTTCAACTATTCCCGCTTTTGGCATTTTTATTTTGTTTTGAAGTGTCTTAGTCTGTTTGGGCTGCTATAACAGAAATACCATAGACCGGGGGACTTAAAGAACGTGCATTTGTTTCTCACAGTGTGGATGCTAGGAAGTCTGAGATCAAGGGGCCAGCAGCAAGAAAGCTCCCGGGGTCTCTTGTGTGTTAGCACCAAACCCATGCATGGTGGCTCCACCCTCATGTCCTGTTGACCTGCCAAAGGCCCCACCTCCTAATACCATTGCGCTGGGGATTATGATTCCAACATATAGACTTACAGGGACAAAAACCTGCAGTTCATAACGCAGAGTAATGCTGCATTTTAGGAATTATTATCCCCAGAAAATGTTCTGTTTTACTTTTTGATAAAAACTTGCTATACGTATTAAATTTCATATGGACTCAGGGTCAATGAATTTTTTCTCTTCTGGCTCTATATCAGGTTTTGTCATAAAATTTAGGAAGAAGGTAAGAGTCACTTAATATTATCTGTTTTTCCAGCACTACCAAAGTATATTTATTCAGATAAGGGAGAGATCATTGTTGAGTCAGTTTTATTATTCTTATCCTATCTCAGTGCCTAAGGAGCAATACATTAGTGAGAATCACATTAAAGCAAAGGATAAAAATTAGAAACTAACTTCTGGCTAACTTGATGAAAGCTGCAGAGAGAGCTTTCTGTTTGTCTGCACTGGGCCTTCGTTGCTGCGTCTCTCTAGTTGTGGCGAGGGGGAGCTGCTCTCTAGTTGTGGGAGGTGGCCTTCTCGACGCGGTGGCTTCTCGTCACAGAGCACAGGCTCTAAGGTGTGAGGACGCAGCTGCCACTGAGCATGTGGGATCTTCCTGGACCAAGGATGGACCCCGTGTCCCCTACTTTGCAAGGTGGATCCTTAACCACTGGACCACTAGGGAAGCCTGAAAGAGCTTTTTTTAAAGCTGCAACAATGAATGGCATAAAAAAAAAAAAAAAAGACTCAGAAATGGATTAAGCACTGACTTTAGCAAGACTATATGAAAAGTTTAAAAATAACAAGGATGACTACAGCTTCCATGCCTGCACTTTAAGATGCACTTAAGGACTCTGATTTTTTTTTTTCACGTCAACATTCATAACTTACATTTTGTTTTCTGGTGAGAAAGGAGTGGGATATATTTTGAATAAGAGGACTCTCAGATTCTACTTTGGTTTTGTGTTTTTCTGTAGCTGCTAGGTGAACTGATCCTGGACCGGCACAACTTTGCCATCATGACCAAGTACATCAGCAAGCCAGAGAACCTCAAACTGACGATGAACCTCCTCCGGGATAAAAGCCCCAACATCCAGTTTGAAGCCTTTCACGTCTTTAAGGTAAACAGCACCCTGCAGAAATAATGTGGACATTCCTTTTCCAGTTTCAAATGGCAAAATCCCTATTTTGGACCTTCCTTTTGACTTGAGAGAACATGAACTAAGCAATCTGTCGGTTTTGTGTGACTTAGGTGAGATTCTAGAGTTATTTGAATGGATGCCCATTTGTTTCAAAAAGATTCGCTGATGAATCTATATCTCGAAATGTTTGCATCTTTTTCAGTAAGAAAATAGGTGGATATTGTTTCCCAGAAGTTACTAAGATAATCAGTGATTGAGCTAAAACCCAAACCCTGAGTGTCAGAATTTGAATGTTTCACTTCTGCCTTAAGTGTTCCTTTGAACTTTAAATGAAACGGAAAGAAACACAGTGTACTACTTTTATTCCTTGCTTAGAAATATTTTAATGCATTTTAAAAGAAAACTAGTCTATATAATACCTACTTTTTCGAATATTTTTTCTGTGATGTAAGAGTAATAAAATCATCTCCTAGAAACTTTAAGCAGTAGATTTGTTTAAAAGTAGAGTGGGGGCTTCCCTGGTGGTCCAGTAGTTAAGAATCCACCTGCCAGTGCAGGGGACATGGGTTCGATCCCAGGTCGGGAAGATCTTGCATGCCAAGGTGCCGGGGGCCAGCGTGAGGAATTCCGCCCATGGCAAAGGTCATGAGGAAGGAGGCTCGGCATACGAAAAGGCGTGATCAAGCCTCAGGAAACCCCCTGTTCCCGAGCATCTAACCCCAAAACCAGAGTCTGTTTTATGCTCCCACCTACACCTCTGACTTTACGGGGGGTTCTCCCCCATAACCGTTTCTCTTGGAGAAGGAGTAAGCGTGCAGCTCCAAGGCGACAAAAATTCTTGGGCGTGACAAGAGTGTTTCAGCTTACGGACTCCTCTGAAGGTTATCTAGCCCACTTGTATAGGTTTGTCCAGCCACATGTGATTGTTTACAGCCTCCCAACCTGAGAGGCATGAGATGTTTTAGACTTACTAAAGGCAAAATCTTTTGGGGAGTTGGAAATTATTAGTATAGTTGGTTAGGAATTATATTAGTGAAGGGTTCTTCATTTGTTGTGTCAATAATTGCTGCTAATTCCCTGCTCTGGGTGGGACAAGGATGTCTCAGGTCAAACCTCTCTGCTGACAGACTAGCTTGTGTGACAGGATTATCCATACTGCTGCCACTAGGCACATGATTGTTTACTACCTCTTAACCGTAAACAGCACAGAGAGTTTTGGAGTATTTTGAGAGTCTTAATTAGCATAGGACTTTTTCTTCTTGTTGAGTCAATGACTGCCGCCAGGCCTCCATATCCTTAGGCACTTGAGAATATATTAATCAATGTATTTGGAATATAGTAAAGGAAATATAGTAGTTTGATGTTAGCAATACTAGACTTTTTGAGTTAATGGATTTTCTCTTTTGTAATAGATCACTGTACTTTGTTATAAATCACTGTGTCCTTGCTATCTAAAAATGTAACTTTATCATATCTTAAGACTAAATAGATCTTAAGGGGAGCGTTGGTGAAAGGATTTTCATTTGTTGGGTTGATGTTTGCTGCTAAATCTCCATGTTCCCTACCCTTATAATGAATATAACTAGCATATAGGAAGAAATAAGTATTAACCTTTAAGCATATAGGAGAAATAAGTATTAACCTTTAAGACTAATCATGTTAACCTTGGGTTGAATAAATTCCTTTCTTGATTGTAACTCACTACACCCTCACCCTATAGGAATGTAACTTTATTTGGAGGGTGGTGCCTGGTTTAAGAAAAAACACCCTTGGAAGAAATAAGTTTTTGGTTATCAGAAAGAAAGGATCATAAAATGTCAGCAGGTCTCACTCATGGCCAGAAGATGATGTAATATTCCTAAGACCTTTTTTATACATTTATGTGAAGCACCTGATTTTGATAAAGGTCAGGACTGCTGACCCCACGTGACTCTGTATTCATCCCTATGTGTAACAAAAGGTATATAAGCAAACCCCAAAATAAAGAAATGGGATCAGTTTCCGGAAAGACTGATTCCCCCATGTCGCTTCTCTCTTGCTCCCGGTTTTTCTGGCTGAATTCCCATCTGGAGCATGGATGCTATTCCACGTAATCCAAGTTATTCAGCCTCCTTTTCTCCACTAATCTTCCTACTACACTATCCAGTTCTAATCTCTCTCTATCTGTGATTAAATATGTATTTTTCCAAAGACGCCGACTCCGTCCCCACCTTCGAATCACCCTGGATCCACCGGGGCTGGACCCCGGCACCAAGGAGCAGCTAAGCCTGTGTGCCACAACTGCCAAAGCCAGGACGCCCTAGAGCTCGCTCTCCACAGAAGAAGCCCCTGCAGTGAGAAGGGCGTGCACCGCACCTAGAGAGTAGCCCGCTGCAATTTGCGAAAGCCTGTGCGCAGCAGTGAAGACCCAGCACACCCCAAAATAAATTTAAAAAAATCTTTTTAAAAGAGTGAAAAGAAAGTGACATCACTCAGTCATGTCCGACTCTTTGTGACCCCATGGACTGTATGTAGCCTACCAGGCTCCTCCATCCATGGGATTCTCCAGGCGAGAATGCTGGAGTGGGTTGCCATTTCCTTCTCCAGAGGATCTTCCCAACCCAGGGATTGAACCTGGGTCTCCTGCATTGTAGGCAGATGCTTTACCATCTGAGTCACCAGGGAAGTCAAATCTTTTTAAAAATAAATTAAAAAAAATAAAAGTAGAGTAGGTGAGAGAAATCTAATCTGTAATCCACTAACCATGACTTAACTCTTGTAAAGATTTTAGTAAATTTTATTTTCCTGTGCACATATGTAAACGTTTTTTTCTGCAGCTGAATTCACATTGTACGCAATATTGATACACTAATTTTATCACTTAATGCTATACCGTATGTGAACACTAATTCATTATTGTTATATATAGCTTTTTAAAAGAGTCAATAGTTTTACTGGTATCATAGTTTTTCACTGAGTATATTTAGTTTTCTTAAATATTCCCCTGTTGTTTATAATTAGGCTGTTTTCAAGTTGTAGCTACAATGAGCATTTTATGTTTCTAGCTAATTTGTTTCCAACTTTAGGATTATTTTCTTAGGATCAGTATCTAGAATAGAATTAAGGGTTGAGAGAGTTCCAACCTCTTTTTCTTTTTTAAATCTTTGTAAGGTATATTCTGTGATTGAATTTACATATATAAGTCAGAGACACAGCAATTTTTAAGGTGTGTGATTGTTGCTTTGAAAGGTAAAAAAAATTTTAGTCGATTTTTCAAGCCACCAGATCTTTATTGTGCAAAAAACCACTAGAGCCATTCAAATCCCATATTAATTTATAAATTCTATTTAATTGCAGTCAGAATCCTAGCAAGTCTTTTTCTGGAACCTGACTAGCTGATTCTAAAATTTGTATGATAGAGCAATGGCCTGGGATTATCCGTGACAATTTTCAAAGAAAACAAGGTAGAGAAATCCACTCTACTATATATTAAGACTTCCTCTGGGATTTGTCATAAGTGGAAATAGTACTGTATTGGCATGGAGACAGATAAATAGAGCAACAAAACAGAGTAAAGCCCAGAAGTGAGCCTGTGCAAATATGAAAATTTGATATTTGGTAGTGGAGAAATTATAAATCATTAAAGAAGGGGTTACTGTTTCTTAGTTCAGCTCAATCACTCAGTCATGTCTGACTCTTTGCGACCCCATGGACTGTAGCACGCCAGGCTTCCCTGTCCATCACCAACTCCTAGAGCTTGCTCAAACATGTGTCCATGGAGTCAGTGATGCCATCCAACCATCTCATCCTCTGTCGTCCCCTTCTCCTGTCTTCAGTCTTTCCCAGCATCAGGGTTTTTTCAAACAAGTCAGCTCTTCACATCAGGTGGCCAAAGTATTGGAGTTTCAGCTTCAGCATCAGTCCTTCCAACGAATATTCAGGACTGATTTCCTTTATGATTGACTGGGTTGATCTTTTTTCAGTCCAAAGGATTCTCAAGAGTCTTCTCCAACACCCAGTTCAAAAGCATAAATTCTTCGGTGCTCAGCTTTCTTTATAGTCCAACTCTTACATCCATACATGACTACTGGAAAAACCATAGCTTTGAGTAGATGGACCTTTGTTGGCAGAGTAATGCCTCTGCTTTTTTAAATGCTGTCGAGGTTGGTCATAGCTTTTCTTCCAAGGAACTAGCATCTTTTAATTTCATGGCTGCAGTCACCATCTGCAGTGATTTTGGAGCCCCCCAAAAATAGTCTGTCACTGTTTCCATTGTTTCCCCATCTATTTGCCATGAACTGATGGGACCTGATGCCATGATCTTAGTTTTCTGAATGTTGAGTTTTAAGCCTACTTTTCACTCTCCTCTTTTCACTTTCATCAAGAGGCTCTTTAGTTCTTCTTTGCTTTCTGCCATAAGGATGGTGTCATTTGCATATCTGAGGTTATTGCTATTTCTCCTGGCAGTCTTGATCCCAACTTGTGCTTCATCCAGCCCGGCATTTTGCGTGATGAACTCTGCATATAAGTTAAATAAGCAGGGTGACAAGATGCAGCCTTGACTTACCCCTTTCCCAATTTGGAACCAGTCTGTTGTTCCATGTCCAGTTCTAACTGTTGCTTCTTGACCTGCATACAGATTTCTCAGGAGGCAGGTAAGTGGTCTGGTATTCCCATCTCTTGAAGAATTTTCCACAGTTTGTTGTGATCCACACAGTCAAAGGCTTTGGCATAGTCAATAAAGCAGAAATAGATGTTTTTCTGGAACTCTGTCTTTTTCGATGATCCAGCGGATGTTGGCAATTTGACTTCTGGTTCCTCTGCCTTTTCTAAATCCAACTTGAACATCTGGAAGTTCACAGTTCATGTACTTTTGAAGCCTGGCTTGGAGAATTTTGAGCATTACTTTACTAGCATGTGAGATGAGTGCAACTGTGCGGTAGTTTGAGCATTCTTTGGCATTGCCTTTCTTTGGGATTGGAATGAAAACTGACCTTTTCCAGTCCTGTGGCCACTGCCTAGTTTTCCAAATTTGCTGGCGTATTAAGTGCAGCACTTTCACAATATCATCTTTTAGGAGTTGAAACAGCTCAACTGGAATTCCATCACCTCCACTAGCTTTGTTCGCAGTGATGCTTTAAGGCCCACTTGACTTCTCATTCCAGGATGTCTCACTCTAGGTGACTGATCACACTGTCATGGTTATCTGGGTCATGAAGATCTTTTTTATATAGTTCTTCTGTGTATGGTTCTAGGATAAAGGATTATTAATATAGAAAACTCCCATCCACTATATTCAGAAATAAATTATCAGTAGAGATCTACACTTGAAAAGCAAAACATCTTTTAACTTTTATTTTTTTTATTTTTTTTTCCAACAATAATTATATTTATTTAAAGTAATACATTTACAGCCCAAATAGTTCTACATTGTACGTTTCAGGTTTAACCAACTTCATAAAAATACTTGAGAACAGCTGAATTATTTTTTTGCCCATTCTTCTCTCTCTTTTCTTTCCCGAATAACCTCTTTCAGATATGGTTCAAGGTAGAATTTATCCTCCTCATATTTTGTCCACTGCTCTTTAGGCAGGATCTGCTGCCTCATGCTGAGGTCCAGTGCTCTCTTAATGTGAAACACTCTGTCATTATAAAGGTTCTCAGGAAGCCTTCTTATGGCTTCTTTTACATCGTCATTCTCGTGTATTGTGTCATCTCACATTAAGCCCAGTTTATTGAACCCGGCAGCGTTTGTAATACCATTTTCGAATACCCTCCAGCCACTTGCTTGATGCTGAAACAGCTGGCCGGCCCGCCATGTTGACCTGAAAACTCTTTTAACTTTTAAAAGAGAAAGTAAACCTTTTATGATGTTGGGGAAGGAAGAATTTTTAAAAAGAATTTGAAACCACAAAGCATAAAAGGAAATAATATTTGACATTTAAATTTAACACCTATTTGAAAAGACATCATAAACAAAGAGAGAGAACAGGACAGAATGTGGTACAGAGAGTTGACAAATCGTTTAGAAAAAGGCAAACAATTAAACAGAAAAATGGGCAAAGGATACAAGTTGGTAACTTGCAAATGAGGAAACCCGTTTTTGTTGCTGTTTGTTTAGTCACTCCGTTGTGTTTGACACTGTGACCCCATGGGCTGTAGCCCGCCAGGCTCCTCTGTTCGTGGGATTTCCCAGGCAAGAATTCTGGAGTGCGTTGCCCTTTCCTTCTCTGGGGGAAACCTGATTGGCCAACAAATAAGTAAAGATGCTCATCTCAGTGGCAATCATGGAAATGGCCATTAAAATATCAATGAGATGTCACGTTACATTTTTCATATTGCCAAAAATGTTTAGGTCTGACAAGATCAAATTGTGGTAAGGTTGGGGGAGCAGTCAGTTTGTACACTGTAAATTAGTATTAATACAAGCACTTGGGAGAGCAGTTTAGCAAAATAAAGTACTGAAAGTGTCCATACTCCTGATTCCTAAAATCTCATTTCCTGGACAGTCTTGCTCACAGGCATAAGGAGTTATGTACCAAAATGTTTATTGCACATTGTTTAGCATGAAAATGAAAAAAAAATGGGTATCTGCAGAAATCTAGGACAATAAATTGTGATATATTTATATAATAGCATATTAGTAATGGGTTAAAATTAATAGAGTTATATGGAATCAATGTAGGTAAGTCTCAGAAACGCTGAGTGGAATTAAGCAAATATTAAAAGGATTTTATTTATTTAAAGTTTAAAAACATGAAAAACTATACTATGTATAGATTCATACGTATGTAGTTAGTGTCTAGGAGAAGGCAGTGGCACCCCACTCCAGTACTCTTGCCTGGGAAATCCCATGGACGGAGGAGCCTTGTAGGCTATAGTCCATGGGGTCACTAGGAGTTGGACACAACTGAGCGACTTCCCTTTCACTTTTCACTTTCCTGCATTGGAGAAGGAAATGGCAACCCACTCCAGTGTTCTTGCCTGGAGAATCTCAGGGACGGGGGAGCCTGGTGGGCTGCTGTCTATGGGGTCGCACAGAGTCGGACACGACTGATGTGACTTAGCAGCAGCAGCAGCAGCAGTTGGTGTCTAAAAACCTGCATGGAAATGATAAATACCAAATTCAGGATAGCAGTCACCTCACAGGAGAGAGAATAACATCAGGAAAGAGAATGACATCAAGAAGTGTCTAATGGCCTTTAATTTTATCTGTAATGTTTTATTTTATTCAGATTCTGAAGGCACATATGGCAAAAATGATAGAGCTGATGGTGGGAACTTGGAATCTGCAGTGTTACTGCTGTGCTCTTCTCTGTATTATTTCATAAGGAATAAGCACAAATTGGATGGAATAAAAATAGGCTCTTGCAGGACAGGAAAATGCCTGCACAGTATAAAATGATAGACCCTCTTAAGATCCTTCCTTTTTGACTGAGGAAATTATAGAAGGCTTGCCATTGTTTTGTCATTCCAGCTCCCACAGAGTTTTACTATGCCATCCTAGATGAAAACATGCTTCATATACTTTTGTTCCAAAATGCAGTATTGTAGAAGTATTCAGTGGGTGGCAAAATAGAAATAACCTACTTCCATCCTGTGAGATCAGAATTTGGATTGTCTCATTATTGGACAGAGTACTTGCATGTGTATAAACTGGATGTACCCCAGACCCTGACTTTCTTCCTTCCACTGAAGTGCGCACTGAATTACTTGCCAAAAATAATACTTTGTTATTTAGAAAAATAAGGTTATTTTTCACAGGTGTTTTTCAGTTCTTTATTAATAGTCTCTTTCCCCAAGTACCTTCCATAAGATACAGAAAATGTGGTCTAAAAATGTCTTCACCGGATTATTAATGGCCAGTTTTCATTAGCTTGCTTGAATCTTTCAAAGACTTGAATGAGATGCCATTTCATGTTTTCTCTGCTATTGACAAACAAGATTGTATGATGGGAAAGGACTGGCCAGAACTCAAGAGACCTGGGTGTTTATTGTGGCTCAGTTGCCATCAGGGACTTTGGGCAAATCCATTTGGATCTGTATCTTCACTTGCAAAATGTTAAATTAAAAAAGTTGAAGTTAGGGACTTGCCTGGTGTTTCCTAGTGACCTAATGATGTTGAACTTTTTTTTCACATGCATATTGATAATTTATATATTTTCTTTGGGGAAATGTCCACTCAAGTCCTTTGCCCCTTTTTAAAAAGCATTGTGTGTATTTTTGTTGTTGCATTAGAAGAATTATTTATATATTCTGGATAATAGACACTGGTCATAGGCACGATTTGTAAATATTTTCTAACCTTCTTTATGTTGTCTTTTCACTCTCTTGATAGTATCCTTTGATGCACAAATGTTTTAAATTTTGATGAAGTTCGCTTTACCCATTTTTTTCTTTTCTTGATCATGCTTTTGATGTAGCTATGAAACCAGTTAAAGGTCATGAAAATGTACCCATATATTTTCCTCTAATATTTTTATTAGCTCTTATATTTAGGTCTTTGATCAGTTTTGAGTTAATTTTTGTTTATGGTGTGAAATAAGGATCCAACTTAATTTTTTTTGTGTGTGTGTGGATTTCCAGCTGTCCCATGTTGAGTGTTTGCTTTTTTTAAATTATTATGAAAAGGTATTGAAGTTTGTCAAATACTTTATCTGCATGTGTTAAAATGATCATATGGTTTTCTTTCAATGTAATCACGTGTCATATTGACTTCCTAGAGCTGGTTTAATGAAGTTCCATAGGCTAAGTGTCCTAAAACAACAGAAAGTCGTGTCTCTGCATTCTGTCAACTAAAAGTCCAAAATTGAGGTGTCGGCAAGCTTGTTTTCTTTTGGCGCTTTCAGGGAAAATCTGTGCCTCTCTCCTAGCTTCTGGTGGTTGCCAACAGTCCTTGGCACTCCTTGCCTTATAGATGCATAACCCCAGTCTCTGTTTCCATCTTTTTTGTTTTTCTTTCTAATTCAAGTTTATTCATTGTATCTGAAGTAAAGCTGATTTGGCAGCATTCCTGTCTGTCTCCATCTTCACATGGCATTTTCCTCTGCATATGTCCGTGTGTTTCTGTGTCCAAAATTTCCTCTTCCTCTAAGGATACTGGTATTAATAGTGGGATTCAGGCCCAGCCTAGCCCAGTATGAACTCATCTTAATTTGATTACATCTCTGCTTCCAAATAAAGTCGTATTCACAGGTACCGAGGGTTAGAGCTTGAACATTCATCTTTTGAGAGGATGCAGTTCAGTCCAGTACATGTGGTGTATTACATTGATTGATTTCATTATGTTGAGGATGCTTGTATTTCTGGGATAACTCCCAATTGGTCATAGTGTGTAATCCTTTTAATATTATTCTGGACTTCATTTGCTTGTCTTTTGTTGAGGATTTTTGTATCTTCATTCATAAAGGATATTGATCTGTAGTTTTCTTGTGGTAGTTTTGTCTGGCTTTGGTAACAGGGTGATGCTAACCTCATATAACGAGTTAGGAATTATTCCCTTCTCTTTTATTTTCTGGAACAATTTGAAGTAGATTTGTGTCGATGTTTCTTTTAAAATGTATAGAATTTACTGTGAAATCATCTGGTTCTGTCTGGACTTTTGTTGAGAGGTTTTTGGTTCCTGATTCAACTTCCTTAAAGAAATAAAAGATCACAAGAGAATACTACAAATAATTGTACATCAATAAATTAGGTAACCTAGATGAAATGGACAAAATCCAAGGAACATACAATCCACCAAAAAAGAAAGAGAAAATCTGATTCATGGACTCTCATTCCACCTACACCGTAATTTTCTTCTGAAAGGGAGTAAAATCTCAGGCTTTCTGTGTTCAATAACTCAAGTAACAGATGAGACGCGGGAGGGACCCGTGGTTTCCAGGTGTGCCCCCCTTGACCTGGGTGTGTGTTTCCCCATGTTTCAGGTGTTTGTGGCCAGTCCTCACAAAACACAGCCTATTGTGGAGATTCTTCTGAAAAACCAACCCAAACTCATCGAGTTTCTGAGCAACTTCCAAAAGGAAAGGACCGACGATGAGCAGTTCACCGATGAGAAGAACTACCTGATTAAACAGATCCGTGACTTGAAGAAGGCGGCCCCTTAAAGCCCCACCGAGATTCCTGCCACCGTCGCCGTCTCGTTTATTCCGTTCGTGTGACAAGTGTCATTTCAGAAAGTAGCCATTCTTGGGAAGGCTGTGGAGGTGCCTGCTTTTCCTCAATCTGTCATTCAGGGTAGGTGGGATATAATCATTTGAATGAAAAAAATTAATTTAGAATAATATATTCATTGTAACCTGTGATTATTTATATGAAATCAGAGCCATCGTATTGGGGAATTGATGAAAGCAACTTTAACACTTTCTTAATGGAAGGCAGCAAGGCTGTGGGCTTGCAGATGAGCCCTCAGTCACCACGAGCCACCAAGTGCTGGGAACTCGAAGGGTGGATGTCACCCAGTCCTCAAGGAGGATTAAATTCTCAGAGGAGAATTGGGAGTTGGGGCAAGAGACACAAAACTGTTTTGCCTATCTGCCCATTTGCCCACAAATTTCTTAAGGCACTAAGAAAATAAGATCCAGTATTTTCAGCCATTCCATATTCTATTCCCTGCCCACATCTATTAACCATAATCATTCATTCGTAGCTTCCTAGGAAACGGCTACCCTCCTTTCTGCTTATGACCCCACATTCCATCTCAATGAATCTCCTCTGCACACCTGACTCATGGTACACACACACACACATACACCCTACTCTGACCAGATTAGTATGGAACCAACTAGGTATAAACAGGATGGTCTAACAAGGATCACAGGCATGGAGGACCCACTGGGGTAGGATCTGCTCACTTGAACACTTGTAACCGATGGTTAAGAACCACAACTCTAGCAGAAGTAATTGCTGTTTCACAGACTTCTATAGGGTTAGTGAATATTTGGGATATTTCATTCATACTTCTTAATTTGGGAAAGAAGTTTTGTGGTGAAAGTGTTTTTCAGAGTAAGAATCATTGCATCGAGATGCCTAGTGTGTGTAAAACCACAGGTCCAGAGGTCACACAGGGCTTTAGACCACTTATACATAAGGGAACACTGCAGTTGGGAGGGCAAATGATTACACGCATGAAACGTCCTCAAAGGACTAAAGCAAATTTCACTCTAATTTCTGATCTGTCATGGTAATTTCACATCAGATTCTTCACTGAAAAGGTTTCTGTGAAAATGTTGGTCTCAAGTACTCTCTTGCATACTAGGATGATTTAGGAATTAATTTGTGTGTTTTAAAATAAAGGTCACGGTTTGTTTTCAGACATCAAGTGTACAAAATGGAATTTTAAAGCTATATTTACAAGACATTAAAAGTACAATTGTTAGTCTGTACTTTTTTTTTAATGATTCTTGTTTCCAGATCATGAATTAGTGCCTTCCATAGGAATCTTCACTTTTTACAATATAGGGTACTATGTTCTTGAACCAGATATTTCTCCAGCCAGAGAGGGGAAGATCCCTCTCCAGGATCCACACTCTTGTAGATTTAGCATCTGAAGCATTACCTGGCGTGGTTTCATCCTTCTTGGCTGCGTTTATCCTCGCCCCCAGCCCCAGCGTTGAATTCTGAGGCAGATGCTATTGGATCTGCTGGAGATTCTTGTAGCAGCACTGACCAGTGCTGGACCATCTGATGGCCTTCAATCTTGCATTGCTGAGGTCAGATTATTTTTATAACATTCCCTGACAGTCCAGAGTCTCTTCGAATCTGACTTTTCTGGTTTTGTTTGTTTAAAAGAGATGAGTATAAATATTAAAAAAAAAAAAAAAAAGGAAGAAAGAAAGAAGGCGCAGCAATGACTATTGGAAATTTATTTCTTTGCTTAAATACTGTCCCACACGTCATGTGGACAAGTGGAAAGCAAAGCCTTGTTAGAGTTCTTTTTTGATAAGTAAAACATATTTTATTTCCCCTGAGCTTGAATTAGCTCATTCCTAGCAAACCCCCGTAATAAATGAAGTAGCTGGGGTTTTGCTGTGATACAAATTTGTAAATTGTTAACGTGAGAAAGAGGGAGCCAAAAGCTCACAGTTAAAGTATGTTTGCATAAAAGTCACTGTAAATATTGTGAGATTTGAGTTTCAAAAAGGTCATATTTAATAAGCCATTTCAAAAGCACACATTTAAATAAAGACTGACTAAATGAAAAGGTGCCACATACTCCTTGGTTGGTTTCGTTTCTCTCTGCGTGTCCCGCCCCTGTGTTCTTGTCACCGCTCCAAACAGGGAAAGCACCGGCTGCCGGGAGGCCCCACGTCCCCCCGCCCTGTGAGGCTCACTGCCCTTGACCAAGGGCTGCCTGTCAGGCAGTAGACATTTCACGGGTGCTTCACTACAGCCAGAGTCATTCCCATTTTATATTTGAGGAAACCAAGGCGCTAAGGAGTTTACCCCAGACAACATGGACCAGAGCTGGGGAACAAAGCCACGGTGGCCAGAGGCCAAACTCCTACTCTTATGCTTTTTTTCATCCCCAGGGCTGTGAAGGAGGGGCGGGCCTGGGGGTCTGGACTCACGCTGTGCCCTCCCCCACTGCCGCCTGGCAGGCTCCCAGGGGTGAAGGCTCCAGAATGAAGCCAGGATGGATAGAGTTCATATTGTTTTTGGACGGGGCTCTGGCTCAAGCCAGGCGTTTGCCCAAATTTTAGGATTATTACCGTGGGAGGAAAGGCCAAGAGGCACGCGGTCTTTGAGCAACCATTCTGCCAGCCAGCCTCTGTGGCTGCCCGTCTTTGGGAGGCTCTGGGGAGCAGTACCTCCTGGAGGGGGGTGGGCAGCGAGCTTCCCAATGCCTCTGTCAGCAACCGCACTTGCTGGTCCATGTGACACTCAGCTGCTCTGAGCCACGGTGCGATCTGGAAACGACATACGACCTGAAAGTGACTGGAATCATGTGAAGGAAAATGAAATTCAAAAATCACTAGGATTTTTAAAATATGAAATGATGGCTGTTTTAAAGTAACTCGACGGGTCTTTCTAGTCTTAGAGGCACTTGAGATTTATATCTTTTACTTTTTTTCTGTGTTATCCAAAAGAATATTGCATGTATGGGTGAATCACCACCATCTTTTCATGCCTGTTCTTTCAGGAAGGTTTGGGCTATTTTAATGAGGGCCCATAATTAGATAAAGCCCGAAACAGAAAGACCTGGAAAAGCTAGACTTAGTCTTCCTAAGAAGATTGAAAAGACAGAAGATGGCTGTGAACACAGGTGTGATTTTGTATTTTGGGTGGTTTTTTTTTTTACATAATTTATTTTTGGCTGTGCTGGGTCCTTGTCGCTGCAAGCAGGCTTTCTCTGGTTGCTGCAGGCGGGGGCTACTCTAGTTTCAGTGTGCGGGCTTCCCACTGCGGCGGCTCATGTGGACCAAAGGCTCAACAGCTGGGGCACTCAGGCTTAGTTGGTCTGTGGCACGTGGGATCTTCCCAGACCAGGGATCAACTGCATTGGCAGGCTGATTCTTTCCCACCCTGAGCCACTAGGGAAGCCCGTGATTTTATTTCTGACGTACAGAAAGTGCTGGTATGGGGCTTCCTCGGCGGTCCAGTGGTTAAGGCTGTGCTTCCAGTTCCAGGGGCGTGGGTTTGACCCCTGGTTGGGGAACTAAGATCCCATATGCCATTTGGGGTGGCCAAAAAATTAAAAAATAAAAATACTAAAAAAGTTATTTTAAAAAGAAAGTGTTAGTACATGACTACCTAATGAAAGCAAAGTACAGCAAAATGAGCAGCCTAGCTGACGCTAAGCCTCTTCAGACACACCTTTGTATCAGTCCCAGAGGTGATGGAGGAAAGCACTGACTCACAGAAAGGGTGAGTAACTTCACCCGATCAAACAGCTGGCAGCAGAGCCAGGATTGAGGGCCAGGTCTGACCCCAGAGTCCAGGCTGCACGCCTGGGCCGTCTCCCTCCAAGCCTGCTCTTTAGCTCCACCCCCAGGACAGACACATCCTTCATCATGGCCCCCAAGGAAAAGAGGAAATCCTGCTGAAGGAGAACTCAGCAGGAAGATTTCAAAAGCTAGCTTCACTTCAGGGGGTAGCTTTGCTCCACGTGGTTGTCTGATCTTGGAAGAAGGCATTAGATCTACACGTGGGACAAGAGATTCCATCCTGAACTTCTGGATCCTTTGGAGCAATCTCTTGCCTCTGAAAAAAGAAAGTGAAAGTGTCAGTTGCTCAGTCCTGTCTGACTCTTTGCGACCCCATGGACTGTAGCCCACCAGGCTCCTCTGTCCATGAGATTCTCCAGGCAAGAATACTGGCATGGGTTGCCATGCCCTCCTCCAGGGGATCTTCCGACCCAGGGACCAAAACCCGTGTCTCCTGTGTCTCCTGCATTGGGAGGTGGGTTCTTTACCACTGGCGCCACCTGGGAAGCCTATGGTCGACTGCAGGATGGTGCAATTCACTGTAGAGCTGCCTTGGCTGAGCCCAGATTTGGAGCAGCTGAAGGAGAGGGTCCCCGGGGCCGGGGCGGGGGGGCTGGACCCCGACAACAGGCCCAGCCAGGAGGCCTGACCTGCCATGCCTCCACCTGCCCAGTGAAAGGGTGGCTGCCACCTCACTTCCATTTGCAAGGCTGCCAACTTTCTTTTGAGCCCAACCAAGCAGGAGAGGAGACCCTGGAAGCCTGTTGCAGCTCAGTTAAATGGACATGTTCAAAACTCCCCGTGTAGGTGCTGTACCGGGGGCTGTGTTCTCACATCCTCTTAGCATCTTACCCCCTTGAAGACCTCTGGCTGGTTTTCCCTCTTAAATGACACCAAAGTGTTGTGTGGAGTTGCTGGAACTACACAGACAGTGGGGACAACCATACCTGGACTTCATCCCAGCTCCACGACAAGGATTCGATCTTGAGAATCACTCACCTTCATTTTCCTAACCCGTAACATGACGGGGAAAGAGAAGCTGCTTCACGGAGAATCAATGAGATAAAATCTGTGATGTGCCAACCCAGGGTCACTCCCATGTTGACTCCCAGCTACCCCTTGGGGTTCACGGCCAGTGGGGGAGGGAATCACACTCCAGTGTGGAGTCCAGGTGGAAGGGGCCACAGGCATGAAACACATGTGCAGAGATGACAGGTGTGTGCCCTGAGTACTGAGCGTGAGGACACGGGGAGGGATCTCGGAGGGGAGCCTTCAGTGGCACCTCAAGGGTTTAGGGCCATCATGGAGGCAGCTGGCTTTTCAGTAGGAAGTGACCTGCATCCTGTCAGAGCAGTGTCAGTCTGGGGGGCAGTGGCCTGGCCTGGGGAGTGCTGAGCAAGGGGGTGCAAGACAAGGAGGAGGCTCTAAGAGCAACTGTGGCCGATCTGAGCCTTCTCTAGGTTGACCCGATTCCAGGTGCTTCACAGACACTAAACTCAAACCTTAGAACCTCCTGTGAGGAAGAGCTCTTACGATCCTGACTTTACAAATGCAGGAACTGAGGCTCAGAGAGCGTGGGTCACTGGCCAGGGATTGTCCGGTAAGCACATGGTGGGGCAAGATTCAAACCCAGGGGCCAGAGGCAGGAGCCTTGGAATCTGTGAAATAACTTAGGACTTGACATTGACTGGGCTTAGTTCCAAATCGCTTCTCAAAGATCAGGGCATTAAGAGCACGCGAAACTTGGCTAAAAGGATTCCTAGGAGATGGCCCCTCAGGGGACAAGTAAGAGACTGCTGTTTGAGGTGACAGTGAAGAGGAGGTTCAACTTGCTAATACAACTTCTTGGACCATCAACCCTCCTCCAGGAGCTTCTTTCCAGAAAAATATCTCCTCTAAAAAGTCACAATCACCTGGCACAATGTGCCCTGTGCATAGAGATGCCATGTGAAGGACCCCACGATGCCCAGGTCAACTGGAAAACTGCAGCTTTTATGGAAGATGACAAATGACCATCTAGCATCATACGCCTTCAGGCTGGTTTGTTTGGGCTTTGGGACATGCCCACATGACACAGTACACTTGCTTAAACATAAAAAATTCTCCCCATGAACCAGAGATGCTGGTGTTCGATGTCAAGAAGACAACACGGTCAGATGACTTGCAGCTTCTCTTTCTTCCTGCTTCTCATCCAGTCAATTCAGTTCAGTCACTCAGTCGTGTCCGACTCTTTGCGACCCCATGGACTGCAGCACGCCACGCCTCCCTGTCCATCACCAGCTCCTGAAGCTTGCTCAAGCTCATGTCCATTGAGTCCATGATGCCATCCAACTAACTCATCTGCTTCTCATCCAAGGACCTGCTGTATCTAAACAGCATTACCTTGCTTCAGTGCCAACCCCCCCTGCCACACACACACCAGTTCACTGGTTTCTATAAAAATAAAAGGAGATATGGTCTCACTGATCATCTGCTGAGAATCACATCAAGTTACGTCAGCTCTGATTTGATGACTTGACTCAGCAAAACTTAACAAAGGCCATAAAGCATTCAGAGTCAGCAAGTGCCTCTGTCTGAACAACGGCAGACCATTTCATACCAAAGGAATGTATCTACCAGGCCTTCTCAGGCCCATTAGACAATATAAATGATGGGAAAGGGGAGAATTCCAGTCATTAGCCCCCCATTAAACATGGTTCTGTGGCTAATATTACAGAAAAGCTGCCAGCACTTGAGTCCAATTATCCATTTGCTTCTATTACTGTTTCCCTGATAGCTCAGCTGGTGAAGAATCTGCCTCCTAATGCAGGAGACCCTGGTTCGATTCCTGGGTCAGGAAGATCCACTGGTGAAGAGATAGGCTACCCACTCCAGTATTCTTGGGCTTTCCTTGTGGCCCAGCTGATAAAGAAACTGCCCACAATGCAATAGACCTGGGTTCGATCCCTGGGTTGGGAAGATCTCCTGGAGAAGGGAAAGGCTACCCACTCCAGTATTCTGGCCTGGAGAATTCCATGGACTGGAGAATCCAAGTGCATGGGGTCGCAAAGAGCTGGACACAACTGAGTGACTTTCACTTTCTTTCACTCTGTTACTGTAATGGGGCAGCAGGAGGGATCCCTCGGCCCTTCCTTGGGTTTCCCTGGGGGTGGTGTTTGCCCCTAGGAACCCTGAAGGCAAGGCGCAGTCATAAACTTTCAGGAACTGTATCGTTTTAAGAGATTTTTTTGATGTGGGGCATTTATTGAGTTTGTTACAAGATTGCTTCTGTTTTGTGTTTTGGTTTTTGGGCTCCCAGGCATGTGGGATATTAGCTTGGCGACCAGGGTCAAATCTACACTCCTGCACTGGAAGGCGAAATGTTAACCACTGAATTGCCAGGGAAGCCCCATGAACTGTAACTTTTAAATGCTCTCGGCTGGGATAGAGACCCTTTGGTGACTAGTAAAGCCACCACATCTTAGTTCGTCCTGCTTACCTGTTGCTTTTCCTTATCATAAACACACACACATGCACACACATGTAAAAAAGGGGGGTTCCAGAGCAGGTCAGGCTTGTCTCTAGAAAGCCATCATCACTAGAAATACAGGCCACTGCTTAAAAGAGACCCTCATATTAAAAAAAAAAAAATAGAAGTTTCTTCATTTTTGATGACTACAGAAGTCATTAAAACAGGTCAGGGCTCAGAATCTAAGAAAGATGTTACTATTTGCAGCCTGGTTTAGCGCAGTGGTTCTCATTTCTAATACAGTAAATATTTTTATTTCTTATATAGTAAACATTGATAGGTGGCTCAGACACTAAAAGAAACCGCCTGCAATGCAGGAGACCTGGGTTCGATTCCTGGGGTGGGAAGATTCCCTGGAGGAGGGCATGGCAACCCACTCCAGTATTCCTGCCTGGAGAATCCCATGGACAGAGGGGCCTGATGGGCTGCAGTCCATGGGGTCGCAAAGAGTTGGGCACGACCGAGCAACTGAGCAGCAAACATTAATAGATTTAACCCAAATAAATGAATCATTTGGGTCTTTAATAATTTTAGAATGGTTTTATTTATCTGTTGGCTGCGTTCTGGGTCTTCGTTCCTGCACGGGCTGTTCTCTAGTTTCACAGAGTGGGGGCTATTCCCTGGTTGCTGTGCTCAGGCTTCTCATCGCGGTGGCTTCCGTTGTTGCAGAGCACGGGCTCAAGAGTTGAGGTGCACGGACTTAGTTGCTCAGTGGCATGTGGGATCTTCCTGGATCAGGGACCAAACCTATGTCTCCTGCACTGGCAGGACTCTTTACCACTGAGTCACCAGGGAAGCCCGGGTCTTTAATAATTTTTGAGAGTGTAAAGAGGTCTTGAGACCAAAAATTTGACAACCTTTGGTTTGGCTGAAGAACGGTACATTTTGGAGTAAAACGATTTTTAAGTTTGTTTTATCTCCCACTAGCTAGGCAACCTTAGCTGAGAAATTTAACCTCTGTGGCCTTCCACTTTCTATGGGTCGAACTAATTGCCCTTGTAACTATCTGCTCAAGCATGTTTCCCTGATTATGTCTGTAAGGTTCCTTCCATAACCCTAGCACAGCACATTGCATGATACAGGACAGGGCCTCAGTAAATAACTATGAACTGATCAGTTGATCGGTGGGACAGATATGAGGATTACATGGGGCAATATGTGCAAAGTGCTGCGGAGGTACCTGCCTGCAGGCACGCTAAGTCATGTCTGACTCTGTGACCCCATGGACCATAGTCCACGAGGTTCCTCTGTCCATGGGATTCTCCAGGCAAGATTACTGGAGTGGGTTGCCATTTCCTCCTCCAGGGGATCTTCCCCAGCCAGGGATCGAACCCAGGTCTCCTGCATTGCGGGCAGATTCTTTACTGTCTGAACCACCAGGGAAGCCCCAAGGTACCCAGCACGAAGCAAGTGTCACAGATACTCAGTAAATGTCAGATCTCTTTCCTCACCACAAGGCTGTTCTCCGTTAATGCGCAGTTCACCTAAATAAAGTGAATATATAAAGCACTGGGTCTCAAAGTGTGGTTCCTAAACTAGCAACAGCAGTAGCACCTGAGAAATTGTCAGAGATACAAATTATTTGACTCTCAACACTAGACTCATCCAGTCAGAAACCCTGGAGGTGGGGCCCGTGGATCTACATGAAATATTGTTGGAAAGTATTCTAAGGGAGGAAGGTGGTTAGGCGGCTGAGAGGTGGAATCCCCCTGCAGCAAGCCCTGGGACCGCACAGAGCCTCGCCTCTCCCATCTCATAAGAGTTGGGGGCCAAAGTTCTCCTAGACTAAGCGGCTGCCAGCAGCTCTTCCTAAAGACGAAGGCGAGGCAGTTGGGGCGGGAGAGTCAGAAAAAGTGAAGTGAAGTGAAGTGAAGTGAAAGTTGCTCAGTCGTGTCCGACTCTTTGCGATCCCATGGACTTATACAGTCCATGGATTATCCAGGCCAGAAGTGTCTGGTAACCAACTCCGCCGCTTCGGGGAGAGGTTCCACCAACCCCATCCCTGAACCTAGCGGTCGGAAACCGCCGGTGCTCTGGCGCCCTCTAGCGACCCATCGCTGTGGGGTCAACTCTCCGCCCTCCCTCCTGCCTCGGTTC
Source organism: Ovis aries (assembly GCF_016772045.2). Classification (NCBI taxonomy): domain Eukaryota; kingdom Metazoa; phylum Chordata; class Mammalia; order Artiodactyla; family Bovidae; genus Ovis; species Ovis aries. The sequence goes on along the minus strand of NC_056063.1, from coordinate 19,248,321 downwards.
TCAGCCCGGGGCCCGCTAGGGGCTTTGAGCACCTGCCAGGCTGATGCTATTCCTCCTCTCCCTCTAAGTGCAAACAAGCGTCCTGAGGAGGTTTAGGATCTCTTGGAAAAGGAAGCTCTTTTAGTCAATACGCTTTAACCCTGAGAAGGTGGGTTTCTAGAATGAGCCTGCAATACTGTGTTTTCCTCCCGGTGTTTGCAAGAAGAAACAGCCCAGAGTGCAGTGTGCTTGCTGGCCCCTCGCTGACAGCAGCCTCTGGACATCAGGGGCCCAGGAAAGGCCCCGTCCCCCCTCTCACGGCAGCGCCCTGGCTTCTAACTCCCAGCCACGAGGCCTGGGCCTCTCCGAGGGACCCTGACGCATGGGATCACCATGGCGCATGGGATCACCATGGCGCGTGGGATCACCATGGCGCGTGGGAAGGTGGAGAGAGTGAGGGCTGGGCACCTGGCCTGCATCAGCTGTGTGACCTGGAATCATTTCCTGACCACTCGGTGCCTGGCTTTCCAAGCAGGACACAGAGGAGGCCCTGAACCAGATAGAAGAGTCAGTCTCCCCAAAGAACCTCCTTTCCCACGGGCCCCAAGCCAAGCACAGGTGCCACACGTCATGAGCTGATGTGCGACAAGCCAGGGAACGCAGTCCAGCGCCCCGGCCCCCGGCCCTGCCTGAGGGACCCTCCTTTCCCTCTTCGGTGACAGCAACTCAGAGCCAGTCCCAGCGTCCCGGGATGTCTGAACTGTGCTGGTGTGGCCTGCTCCACACAGCTCGGTTTCCAGGTCATTCCAACAGGGAACAAGGGCACCTGCCCGGTGTTTCAGCTGCAAGGCCCCCGCTTTACAAACTGCTCCGTGACTTTTGAGGTTGGGAGATGTGAACATGGAAGCCTGAGACCAGCGATCTTATACATTGATGATGCAAGTAGAAACTGGGGTAACCTCTTTGAGGGTACTTGATAATATTCAAATTTTAACTTCTGGATATTATTCCACAGATATCCCTGTGAAATTATTTTGACGCACAAGATATTTGTGCAGACGGCGAAGGTACAGGACTGGAAATGACTCACATTTCTATCAACAGAGACTGATTCAGTAAATTATGACAGGGCCATAAATTCAAATACACAGTTGTATTACATATGTGTATGTGTAAAATATAAACACGTATGTATATATTTTAGTTTTGCACCATGTGAATGTACTACAGATTCTAGATATTAGTTTTCAAAGTACAAAGCATCACATCTACCCTTTTAGAATGGAAATTCTAAAACTGAGGAAAAAGAGATAAATTATCTGCTAGTCTCAAATAGTAGGATATGTGCACAGAACTCAAAAAACTGTGTGTGTGTGTGTGAGTGTGTGTGAGTGTGTTTGTGTGCGTGTGTGTGAACTTGCCTAAATAGAACTGTGCTCTTAAGAACACTTCCTGTGAAATGAAAACTGTTATCTTGCTGATTGAGCTAATGGGGGTCATGGGATTTAAGATGACTGATTTAATCAAAAGGGTCACTTTGATTTAAGGGGGCTGATTGATTGAACGAATTTTGTGAAGAAAAATTGCTCATGCACAGTTTTAGCTTTCTCTTTCAAATGTCACAGCTGAATCAACCAAGTCCACAGAGAAATTGCATGTATTTACATTTCAAAGGATCTACAGGGGAATCTTTTATTCTATCTTCAATGAAAGATCCATTCAAAAAGAACAAACTTTCTAAAGTGTTAATTTTACAGTCCTGGCTCAAAACATCAAAAATACATTATAACTTTGTATTTTTAGCTGTGTGTTTATTTGGCTCTATTGATTTGCGGCACAGGGCCTCGTCACTGGGTAATGGGGGAATCTCTCATAGCTACCCAGAACTCTCTAGTTGCGGCACCCAGGCTCCGTAGTCCCCTGGCATGAAAGATCTTAAATCCCCGACCAGAACGCAAACCTTCATCTCTTGCATTGCAAGGCGGATTCTTAACCACTGGACCACCAGGGACGTCCCTAACTTTGTATTTCTTACAACTTGGAAAACTAGAGCTCTTTCTCCTTGGAAATACATGGAGAAAAATAACAATATTTCAGGCTCATGCTTGAAACCACCTTCGCAGGGTCAAGGTGTATTGACCAAAAAAGCTTCCTTCTCCAAGAGATCCTAAACGTCTGTAGGGCACTTCACGGCGCTTAGAGAGAGCGGAGGAGCGCAATCAGGCTGGCAGACGCCCAAGTGCTGGGGATGGAAGGCAGGAGGAAGGGCCGAGTGTCGGCTTTAGAGAGGACGGCCTCTAGAGGGCGCCGGGCACCAGCGGAGCCCACCTGCGGCTCCCCAGCCAGACCTCCAGGCTGCGAGACGCGGCTGGTGGAAGCCCAAGGATGAGCCCAGAGAGCAGAGGTTGGTTCCCGGGCGCCTCAGTCTCTCCGGCCCAAACTGGCTGGCCCCACAGAGGCCCCTTCGGCATCCGATGGGTCACTTCCCCTCTGATCGGGTGGCTCAGGGGCTAGACAGGCTGACGGGCTGTTTCTAAAGAGGCAGGACTCTGGACCCAGAACTACCTGGCTTGACTCTGGGACTTGCAGCTTGCCTGCGTGGGTGTTGGCATTTGGAAAAGGAGGGATGGGGGAGCAGCGGTCCTGAACCGGCAGCCTGTAAAGGCGGCGGTATTTTGGTGGGTGGGCTGTGCTCATCCCTGCGCCCTTTCTCTCGAGAGATCCCCCTCCCCCCCGCCCCGCAGACTTCTTTCTTTTCCATCTGAGCCTCTCTCCTGTCCCCACACCCCTTCTTCCCGCAGCAGAAGGGTCTCACGTATCCATCTGTTGCCCAGTCACTGATCCTAGACCTGGCGTCAAAAGCTATGTGAGGTGCTGGGAACAAGGAAGAGTTCCCAACTTCTGCAGTTGCAGGCTTAAGGGGCAGACGGAGCGGTGGAGCTGGGCCACGCGACTAAAAGCCGCCCACTTGCCCTCCGTCCCGGACACCTGGCGTTTAGCGCCCGGGGCGGGGCGGGGCCTGACAGTAGAGCCTGCAAGCGACTGGGGGCCGAGCGCCCCGCCGCCCGGAGTGGAGCGAGGGGTCACTGCGGAGCCCGAACTCCTCGCGCCGCGACTCTGCCATCCGCCCTCGCTGAAGCCCAGACCGCACCTGGGGCCTCCCGCCAGGTGCGCTGGCCCGGACCCTGCACCGCGTGGGTCGGGGTGGGGGTAGGCGGCGCGAGGCCGACTTTTGAAGCGCAGGGGGTTCGCTTCGAGCTGCGGCTGCTCCTTCGGAAGAGCGGCCCCGCAGCACCTTCCGTTCAGTTCAGTTCAGCTCAGTCGTGTCCGATTCCTTGTGACCCAGTGGACCGCAGCACGCCAAGCCTCCCTGTCCATCACCAACTCCCGAAGTTTACTCAAACTCGTGTCCATTGAATCGGTGATGCCATCCCACCAACTCATCCTCTGTCGTCCCCTTCTTCTCCAGCACCTTAGCCCAGGGGAATTTGGGTCTCTCTTTTCGCCCCTTTGCCCTCTGCCCGGCTGGCTCGGCCCCGCGTGGAATCGGGGAGGGGGCGGGACAGAGTCCGGGCTGCAGTCGCAGAGCCCCCTCCTCCCGTGGGCCGGAAGTGTATGCGGGTGGGTGTGGGGGTCCTGGGTCTGCACCCCCGGGGGCGGGATTCAGCCTCCTAACCTGCCCTCACCTTAGACTGGAATTTGCGGTAATACTTAATTGCTTCTCGAGTTCTAGGGCTTAAAATTGATCCATAGATTCGCAAGTCTCTTGATTTAGCCAAGTGCCTCTGCGCTCTTTCCGCTGTTAGATCAAGTACCAGCGGGGAGGGGACAGCAGATGCGACTGGAGGGGCCCCTGAAGCCCTGGGCTCAGCAGACTAAACAGGTCAGAGCCGCGCGGTCATAGACGGCCTTCGGGTGGTCGAGGATGATAGTTAGCTGTAAATGGAATTATTTTATTTCTTTCTAATATTTGGTCACTATTGTATTCTGATGCTGGCAAGATTGAGGGCAGGAGGAGAAAGGGGCGACAGAGGATGAGATGGTTGGATGGCATCATCCACTCAATGGACCTGAGTTTGAGCAAACTCCAAGAGATGGTGAAGGACAAGGAAGCCTGGCGCGCTGCAGTCCATGGGGTCGCAGAGAGTCAGACACCACTTACCGACAGAATGATAAAACAACAGATTGTATTAATGTAATGCAGCTGACTTTTGTATGTTGATTCTGTATCCTACAACCTTATTGTACTTACTACTACTATTAATAACATTTGGGGCGGGGGAGCCATATATAAGGTCACGTTTTCTGAAGACAGAAGAAGCTTTATTTTTTCCTCTCCATTTTGGATGCCTTTTTAGTTCTTATTTTTCTGTCAAATTCCTCTGCTTAGGACTTCAGTACTGTCTGTAATAAGAGTCGTGAGTGTGGATAGCCTTATCTTGTTCCTGATTTTACAGGAAAAGCTCTGAATTTTTCACTTGGGACAGAACCCGGGTCTCTTGCATCTCCTGTATTTGGCAGGCAGATCCTTTACCACGGCACCACCTGGGAAGCCCATAAATCTGTTAGGGTTACTTTTCTAAGGCTTCCCTGGTGGTTCAGTTGGTTAGGAGCCTGCCTGCAAGGTGGGAGACCCGGGTTCGATCCCTGGTTGGGGAAGATCCGCGGGAGAAGGAAATGGCTAACCCACTCCAGTACTCTTGCCTGGAGAATCCCATGGACAGAGAGGTCACAAAGAGTTGGACATGACTGAGTGACTAACGCTTTTTACTTTTAGAAACTGTTATGCAGGTCAGTGTTTTTCATTAATTTTCTGCCTGGAGATCTATCCCTGTTTACAGATGGGATATTGAAGTACCTTGCTATTCATTACTGCTCCTTTGTATGTAGTTTTGTTCATATTTGCTTTAAGTATCTATATGTTCCAGTGCTGGGTGCACATATATTTATACTTGTAATAGACTCTTGATAATTTGACCCCTTTATCACTGTAGGGTAACATTCTTTGTCTCTTGTGACTGATTTGGATGGAAAACATGTACTAATTACAGTTACTCCTGCTGTCTTTTGGGCTGCTATTTGCATGGAATGTATTTTCACATCCTCTCACTTTAATCTATATATGTCCTTATGTTGAATTAAGTCTCTTGTAAACAGCATATTGCACGTTCTTTTTAAAATTATTGTTTTATTTTGGACATGCTGCTTGGCCTGCAGGATCCTTGTTCCCCAACCAGGGATTGTACCCAGGTTCCCAGCAGTGAAAGTACAGGAACTTAACCTCTAGATCTCCAGGGAATTCCCTGTAGGTTCCTTTCTTAAATTAGTTATCACTTTGTGTCATTTAATTGGAGAATTTCATCCATTAATGTTTAAGTTGTTGATAAGGATTTTCATTGTTTTCTGTTTGTTATTGTTGTTGTTCTGAAGGAGGAAACAGAACAGGCTCTATCTTGAATGCAGGACTCCATCTTGGACTTTGAGCTCTACGTATAGTATCCATGGAAACAGCATACCAACTGGAAAACCAGGCCCCCAGAAGGAAGCACCCATTGCCTAAAAGAATACCCTAATTATCTGTGTAACCAAATAGAATCATACATTCTATTATGCTTATTGGGGTATGACCACAGGCCTATTGATAATTGTCCTCCGTTAACTACCTAGGCTTAAGGCATATGAATCATGGGTTAACTTTGATTTTATCTTTCTTTTTCCTTTGTTCAGACTAGTTTCGGGGAATTTGGGGTATGTAAGGTTTTCACAAAAACTGGCCAGGGTCCTTGGCTAAGAGGAGACTCTGCCTTGGGCCAGCGGGTGTAATAAACTGCACTCCACTATCTGCATTGTCCTTCTGAGTGAGTTTGTTTCTTGGAAATTGTGGCTACAACAGTTCCTTTAGGTTTTGTTTTTTTTTTTGATATGGTATGAATTAATTATTTGTCTTTTGTGTAACTATAGTAATTTTTCCTTTGTAGTTTCCATGAAATGTATATAAAGTATCTTGTATGTAAAATGTGTTTAAGTTAATAACTAACCTTTAATTTCATAAAATATTTCATGTAAACCATAAATTATCCTCAGAAAAATACTTGTATATATGTTTGTATATATATATACACACACACAGACATACACAAATATCCATTACACATTTGGATATTGGTATATTTTTCTTTACAGGTAAGATTTCTTATTATATTTAAGGAAGTCGTTTTTTCCTTTTCTTCAGTTATTTTTTCCTGTACTATCTATATGAGGAGTTCACGATAATTTTATTCATATGAGCACTTTCCACATGTGGTATTAGATTTATTTTTATTTTCTTTTATAAACTCACAGCCTCCCTTTTAATAGACCTTTTAACTAATGTGTCTATGTGAACTGTGGACTACATATTTATGCTATGCTGCTGCTGCTGCTAAGAAGCTTCAGTCGTGTCCAACTCTGTGCGACCCCATAGATGGCAGCCCACCAGGCTCCTCTGTCCCTGGGATTCCTCTTAGGCTATAGTCTTTAAAAATATTTTGTCTTGGGACTTCCCTGGTGGTCCAGTGGTTAAGAATTCACCTTCCGTTGCAAGGGGTGCGAGTTCAATCCCTGGTCAGGGAGCTAACATCCCACATACCTTGCGGCCAAAAAAACAAAAGCAATATTGTAATAAATTCAATAAGGACTTAAAATAAATGTATTTTGTCTTATTTTCTGTAATGAATTTCCACTGGTTATTCGGAATTATTACATACAGATCCACATGCTCTACAAATGGAGATGATTATTTTACTACCCAAAGTGTTGTTAGGGGTTCATGTCTACTAGTGATCTTTCTGACAATTACAGGAAATCAATGTATTATTTCTCTATAGGTGAACTAGTGTGGGTATTGGAGATTGCTTTGGGTACATAAGCGTTAAGATCTCTTATTTTTAAAAGTGTTCCCTGCAATATCCTACCATGCTCCTTTGTGTCTTTCAAGTGGATCACATGCTTTTCCTGAATTTATAAGTCAATTAGTTGTATTTATATATTTCCTAATGTCACGCAAGTGCATGTTCCTCGATTTGTCTCGTCACAACAAAGATTTGGAGTGACGGACATTAAAGCCCCCTCGGCGTGTCGCAGCTCTCAGGTCTTGGATAGACCGACCGTGTTATAGCTCTCGGGTCTCGAATGGACCATGTTATAGCTCTTAGACAAATCAGTGTTACAGCTCAGTGTTACAGCTCAATTTTATTTAGAAGATAGCAGGAAAATCCATCTTCGAGGCGTGAGGGCACGTCGATCTAAAGACACGAGGAGAAGAGCGCCCCAGAGCGCGGGAGAGAGAGAGAGAGCTGGCTCTGGCTCCTGTATTTATATGTTTCTCTCTCCCTGGGCCTGTCCTGTGTAAATTGGGCCAGCCAGGAGTGTTGCTTGTTTGACCTGAGGTCCTCACTCTGGTCCTCGGACCTTCTTCTGTTTCATTTTCACGGGCTTTTCCCTTCCTTCTCTGTAGCCACCACCATTTTGGACTCCTTTTCCCTGTTCTACCTACCTAACACTAACCACGAAAACATTGGGTTCTTTGGTGTTGAACTCACTTAATCTTGGTATAAATTTTTTCCTAAGTTAGCTTTGAAAGTGAATATCAAAGTCACTCACTAGTGTCTGACTCTTCGTGACCCTCATGCACTGTAGGCCACCAGGCTCCTCTGTCCATAGGATTCTACGGGCAACAATACTGGAGTGGGTTGCCCTGCCCTTCTCTGGGGAATCTTCCCAACCCAGGGATCGAACCTGGGTCTCCCTTATTGCAAGCAGAAGCTGTACCATTTGAGCTACCTGGGAAGCCAAAAGTTAGCTTTATTAAGGAATTATTCATTTCTTCAAGTCTAACTGAGAAAGGCAATGCAAAAGAATACTCAAGCTACCGCACAATTGCACTCATCTCACACGCTAGTAAAGTAATGCTCAAAATTCTCCAAGCCAGACTTCAGCAATATGTGAACCATGAACTCCCTGATGTTCAAGCTGGTTTTAGAAAAGGCAGAGGAACCAGAGATCAAATTGCCAACATCCGCTGGATCATGGAAAAGCAAGAAAGTTCCAGAAAAACATCTATTTCTGCTTTATTGACTATGCCAAAGCCTTTGACTGTGTGGATCACAATAAACTGGAAAATTCTGAAAGAGATGGGAATCCCAGACCACCTAACCTGCCTCTTGAGAAATCTCTATGCAGGTCAGGAAGCAACAGTTAGAACTGGACATGGAACAACAGACTGGTTCCAAATAGGAAAAGGAGTATGTCAAGGCTGTATATTGTCACCCTGCTTATTTAACTTCTATGCAGAGTACATCATGAGAAACACTGGGCTGGATGAAGCACAAGCTGGAATCAAGATTGCCAGGAGAAATATCAATAATCTCGGATATGCAGATGACACCACCCTTATGGCAGAAAGTGAGGAAGAACTCTTGATGAAACTGAAAGAGGAGAGTGAAAAAGTTGGCTTAAAGCTCAACATTCAGAAAACTAAGATCATGGCATTGGGTCCCATCACTTCATTGCAAATAGGTGGGGAAACAATGGAAACAGTGGCTGACTTTATTTTTCTGGGCTCCAAAATCACTGCAGATGGTGACTGCAGCCATGAAATTAAAAGACACTTACTCCTTGGAAGGAAAGTTATGACCAACCTAGACAGCATATTAAAAAGCAGAGATGATACTTTGCCAACCAAGGTCCATCTAGTCAAGGGTATGGTTTTTCCAGTGGTCATGTATGGATGTGAGAGTTGGACTGTGAAGAAAGCTGAGCACCGAAGAATTGAGCTGTGGTGTTGGAGAAGACTCTTGACAGTCCCTTGGACTGCAAGGAGAGCCAACCAGTGCATCCTAAAGGAAATCAGTCCTGGGTGTTCATTGGAAGGACTTATGTTGAAGCTGAAACTCCAAAACTTTGGCCACCTGATGCAAAGAGCTGACTCATTGGAAAAGACCCTGATGCTGGGAAAGATTGAGGGCAGGCGGAGAAGGGGACGACAGAGGATGAGATGGCTGGATGGCATCACCGACTCGATGGACATGGGTTTGGGTGTACTCCGGGAGTTGGTGATGGACAGGGAGGCCTGGCGTGTTGCGGTTCATGGGATTGCAAAGAGTCAGACACGATTGAACGATTGAACTGAACTGAACTGAAGGTCTACAGCATAATGATTTGATGAACATATATCAGGATTATCCCAATCAGTTTAGTGAACATTCAACACCTCATATAGGTATAAAATTCAAGAAATAACAAAAAATTTTGAGATAACTCTTATGATGTACTCTCTTGATAACTTGCATCTATAACATAAAGGGGTGTTAATTATATTAGTCATGTTGCACCTTAAATCCCTAGCACTTATTGATTTTATTACTGGAAGTTTGTAACTTTGGCTGCATTCCTCCATTTCCTTCTCCACCCATACACTGCATCAGTCAATCAGTTCAGTCACTCAGTCACGTCTGACTTGGTGACCCCATGGACCGCAGCATGCCAGGCCTCCCTGTCCATCACCAACTCCCAGTTCACTCAAACTCATGTCCATTGAGTTGGTGATACCATCCAACCATCTCATCCTCTGTCATCCCCTTCTCCTCCTGCCTTCAATCTTTCCCAGCATCAGGGTCTTTTCCAGTGAGTCAGTTCTTTGCATCAAGTGGCCAAAGTATTGGAATATCAGCTTCAGTATCAGTCCTTCCAATGAATATTCAGGACTGATCTCCTTTAGGATGGACTGGTTGGATTTCCTTGCAGTCCAAGGGACTCTCAAGAGTCTTCTCCAACACCACAACTCAAAAGCATCAATTCTTTGGCACTCAGCTTTCTTTATAGTCCAACTCTCATATCCATACATAACTGGTAGAAAAACCATAGCTTTGACTAGATGGATGTTTTTGGCAAAATAATGTCTCTTCTTTTTAATATGCTGTCTAGGTTGGTCATAACTTTTCTTCCAAGCAGTAAGCATCTTTTAATTTCATGGCTGCAGTCACCATCTGCAGTGATTTTGGAGCCCCCCAAAGTAAAGTCTGTCACTGTTTCCACTGTTTCCCCATGTAATTGCCAAGAAGTGATGGGACCAGATGCCATGATCTTAGTTTTCTGACTATTGAATTTTAAGCCAACTTTTTCACTGTCTTTTATCAAGAGGCTCTTTAGTTCTTCACTTTCTGCCATAATGGTGGTGTCATCTGCATATCTGAGGTTATTGATATTTCTCCTGGCAATCTTGATTCCAGTAGTTTGAACATTCTTTGGGATTGGAATGAAAACTGACCTTTTCCAGTCCTGTGGCCACTGCTGAGTTTTCCAAATTTGCTGGCATATTGAGTGCAGCACTTTCACAGCATCATCTGTCAGGATTTGAAATAGCTCAACTGGAATTCCATCACCTCCGCTAGCTTTGTTCATAGTGATGCTTCCTAAGGCTCACTTGACTTCACATTCCAGGATGTCTGGCTCTAGGTGAGTGATCATACCATCGTGATTATCTGTGAAAATCTTTTTTGTATAGTTCTTCTGTGTATTCTTGCCACCTCTTCTTAATATCTTCTGCTTCTGTTAGGTCCATTTTATTTCTGTCCTTTATTGAGCTCATCTTTGCATGAAATGTTCCCTTGGTATCTCTAATTTTCTTGAAGAGATCTCTAGTCTTTCCCATTCTATTGTTTTCTTCTATTTCTTTGCATTGATCGCTGAGGAAGGTTTTCTTATCTCTCCTTGCTATTCTTTGGAATCTGCATTTAAATGGGTATATCTTTTCTTTTCTCCTTTGCTTTTTTTTTCTTTTGATTTTCACCCTGCTTTTATTATTTTTACTTTACAATATTGTATTGGTTTTGCCACAGATCAACATGAATCCGCCATGAGTGTACACGTTTTCCCAATCCCGAACCCCCCTCCCACCCCTGCCCCCCACACCATCCCTCCGGGTCATCCCAGTGCACCAGCCCCAAGCATCCTGCACCCTGCATTGAACCTAGACTGGCGATTCATTTCTTATATGATATTATACGTTTTAATGCCATTCTCCCAAATCATCCCACCCTCTCCCTCTCCCACAGAGTCCAAATCTCCTTTGCTTTTCACTTCTCTTCTTTTCACAGCTATTTCTAAGGCCTCCTCAGACAGCCATTTTGGTTTTTTGCATTTCTTTTTCTTGGGGATGGTCTTGATTCCTGTTTCCTGTACAATGTCACAAACCCCCGTCCATAGTTCATCAGGCACTCTATCAGATCTAATCCCTTGAATCTATTTCTCACTTCTGTATAATCGTAAGAGATTTGATTTAGGTCATACCTCAATGGTCTAATGGTTTTCCGTACTTTCTTTAATTTAAGCCTGAATTTGGCAGTAAGGAGTCCATGATCTGAGCCACAGTCAGCTCCTGGTCTCTTGTTTTTGCTAACTGTGTAGAGCTTCCCCATCTTTGGCTGCAAAAAACATAATCAATCTGATTTCGGTGTTGACCGTCTGGTGATGTCCTTGTGTAGAGTCTTCTCTTGTGTTGTTGGGAGAGGGTGTTTGCTGTGACCAGTGCGTTCTCTTGGCAAAATTCTGTTAGGCTTTTCCCTGCTGCATTCTGTACTCCAAGGCCAAATCTGCCTGTAACCTGGAGTACACTGCGTCTGGTAACCACAAATCTGTTTTACTCTGAGTTTGTTTGTTGAACTATAATTGGCCTATGACACTGGTAGTTCTGGTTGCCCAATGCAGCAATTAGATATTTCTGGACATTTCAGAATGATCAGCACAGTAAGTCTGTGTATGTCATCATACATAGGTAAGGATCACATAACTATTAACTACATTTCTCAAATCTCATACCCAAGACTGTTTATATTTGTTTGCAAGTATGTACCTCTTGATCTCCCTCACCTGTTTCTTCCCTCCTCCCACTCCCCTCCCTGGTGACCACCTACTTTTTCCTCTGTATTTACAAATCTGTTTTGTTTTGTTATCTGTTCATTTGCTTTGTTTTTTAGATTTTACCAATAATTGAAGTCATACAATCATTGTTTTTCTAATTTTCACTTAGCATAGTACCCTCTAGGTCTATTCACGTTGTCTCAACTAGCAAGCTTTCATTCTTCTCTATGGCTGAGTAATATCCTGTTGTGCATATGTATGTATGTATAATCTTTATCCATTAATGGGCTCTTGGGTTGGCTATTGTAAATGATGCTGCCGTGATTGTAGTGGTGCATATATATTTTCTGATAATTGATTTTTTTCAGATAAATAACCAGAATTGGAGTTCCTAAAATATATGGTAGACCTATTTTTAATTTCTTTTTGGAAATAGCCATACTTTTTTTTTCCAATTTTTTCCACAGTGACTATACCAATTTCCTTCCCACCAAGAGTGAACAATGGTTACCTTTTCTCTGTTGTCATCTGTTATTGTGTTCTTGAGAACAGAATATTCTGACAGCTCTGAGATGGTATCTTCTTGTGATTTGGATTTGCATTCCTCTGATGAGTGATGCTGAGCATCTTTTCATGTGCCTGTTGATATCTGTATATTTTCTTTGGAAAATTTGTCTCTTCAGATCCCCTGCTCATTTTTTTAAGCTGGGTGCTTTGTTCTATTAATGTTGACTTTTACGAGTTCTTTGTATATTTGAGGCATTAACTCTATCAGATATATACTGTGCAAGTAAACTTGAGCCGGAACCACCTAGTGGGCCAATTCCAGCAGATGTTTAATATGAACCAAAATACATGGTTAGCCTGGTCACGTATTTTCTATTTTCAAGCCTTTTAAAATATACAATCAGAAATAACAAAAAGAAAGACACTCAAATGCTATAGTGGTGTTGAATAGATTTTAATTCTTTATCCCCAAAGATTGTATTTTAGAAAATCTGTATTTTTCAGGTATTCCTTCCTTGTCTAAAAAATAGCCCTCAGCAGAAGAACACATACTCCTCTGACACAGTATCTTTGGGGCTTATCCCCAGGGGAAAGATACATAATATTAGGGAGTGGCTATTTGTACTAAATGGGCTTCCCCAGTGGTTCAGCAGTAAAGAATCTGCTTGCAATGCAGGAGACGTGGGTTCGATCCCTGGGTTGGGAAGGCCCCCTGGACGAGGGCATGGGAACCCACTCCCATGGACAGAGGAGCCTGGAGGGCCCCAGTCCATAGGGTCTCAAAGAGTCAGACACAACTGAAGCAACTGAGCCCGTTTATACTAAATACATTATTTAAAATGACTGCAGGAAAGAATTTCATGCTTAAAGCCAAAACACTGCAGAAAATATGAAAATGGAGAAGTGAACAAACATATTAATTTACCTGTTTATGCCCCTGAAATCATAAAACGAGAGTGAAGTTTTTTTTGGCTTTCTCTGTTTTAAACATAAGCTCAGGACAGACAGAACGGAGGACTCAGTGAGGACAGTCGGATGCTCTGCCTGGGAACGTGCTGCGGTGCACGAGGCTGAGCTCTGCTCTATACTGTCCTGAAAGACGTTGCCCAGCAGCCCTCGCTGAATCTCGTGAGTCTGACTGACAGCCCCAACCTTGAAACTCACTCCAGTAGTGTACCCAGGATCAGGAAAGAAGGCCTTCAGAATTCTGAGGCGGGGTGCAGGGAGGGTCCGGGGTGGTGGTTATTCCCAGTCTACAATTCTACATCCAACAAATTGTCTAAACTGAGGGCAGAATAAAGACATTCACAGATACTCACAGTATTGAAACTGCTCCCCATCTACAGTCATCTTACCACCATGTACCTTTTCTCAGGGACCTTCTGAAAGATATGCCCGCCCAACTGAGAAAAGTCTGGATTCTGGGGGTTCCAGCTCAAGAACGTGGAGGATGCCTCTGTCCCTGCCCTCCCCGACCCCAGGAGTGCCATGGAGGGAGAACCTGGGAAGTCAGCAGCGCAGAAATTCCAGTGACTGATCAGCCCAGGCTGGAGGTGGTCAGAGGCTCTGGGAGGCACTTCTTCAATAAGAAAAGCTTTTTAGGACACCCAATGTGCTTGAATACCAAAAGAAGATTACACAGCTGGGAGAAGGGTTTGGTTACAGCTTAGCAATAAAATATACAAAATCAATGTCCCCGCAGCCCCGTGCAGAAAAGACAAATTTGAAATGCACGAAAACACATTTTATACAGAAAGTCATCACAGTACATAATGTGATAAAGCTGTGAGTAAGCACTTAAAGTCATAATACCAAACAATGAATACTGATGCAATCAAATTGAAAGAATATTAGGAGGATGGGGAGATGGAAGTGTGTGCTGAGGAGAGGGAGGAGAAAGAAAGCCCTCCCATGATGGAAATTCAAAAGAAAATACCTAAAACTGAAACACTATTAAGAAACGTGATTTGGAGACAAATACAAAGTAAATCAGCTAAAATCCTTGAGCCTGGTGGCCTCTGGGGAGGGGTGATACAGAAGACAGAGTGGGTCTTACTGTTTCAAGAAAGGTTTATAGATCTATTTTGCTCATTTTTAATGTGTAGGTGTAATTTTACTTAAAAAATGACTTAATTTACAACGACAGAAGTCTTTTATTACTGTCACATACATGTTAAAATCAGCTAATACGTCAACAGGTACAGGACAAATGAACACTGATATTAAAAACAAAACTGAAGTAAAGAGAGAAAAAAACCAAAGCTGATACTGATTTAGGCCCTTGTGACATCCTGAGCTAGACTTTAGGAAATCATTCACCTTCTGGACACTCGTGTTTCCAGTTCTGCAGAGGAATATTCTAAATAGATGAGATCTAAGTTCCTTTGAAATCTGAGTCTGTTTAAGTGCAGTAGTTGAATAGGGTAAACACATTTTATGGATGCATTTCTAAAGGGTATTCCATTTTAAACAGGCCTTGTTTTCAACTAGTACTGATTAATAGGGCTTTTCACTTTTCTTATATGTAATAATTTTAAACGATCACAGAAAAACCCCTTAATATGACACATGAAATGAAGGTTCTAAACTGTTCCTTGACCTTAAGAAGCAGTAGTAACAGCCGCAGCTCAATGCTAAGCGGCCACTCTTGGTAATACCAGAACTTCAAAATATAGCTCTAAAGTGGGTTAGAAGCAGACTGCTGTGGTAGATCTGAAAGCTCAACTGTTCATGCATAAACCGAGGAAGATTTATGAGAAGGTATATTCTCAAACTCATTAAGTAACTGAGGAAGAGAAACCCATGGAAAAGCCGAATAAAAGAAGAAGCGTTAGCAGTGATTAGATACAGGTAAACCCTCACGCACCCCACCTGACAGCCGAGCGCCGCCGAGCCAGGCCTGCACTCACCCCACCTCCAGTCAGCATAGCTGCTGTCCTTGGCAGTAAACAAATGCAGAGCTCTGTTTCAAATTATGCATTTACTGTTGCCTTCCCAACCTTTGAAATTAATGGTGATGTATTTTTAAGGGCAAGTTCCGATTTCTCAGCCTGAGGGGTGAGCCCTCTTGACTGTGGGTGACTAGGTTTTAGGCAGTACTGTTGCTGCCCCAGGGGGCTCCTGGTACAGGTTAGCAATCTTTGCGTGAGTTCCCAGTCACTTCCCTTTCCTGCTGCCCGGGGTGACCACCCATCTCCATTACTTTCTCAGATGTTCATCTCACCCTCACTGTTCAGCTGCCCGCTCCCTGCAGCCCCTTCAGGACCTCCACTTCTACGGGGCCTCCACTTCACCCGAGTGCCTGCCTGTCCTCCTGTGTGTTCCTTCCACCACTGTTCCTTCAGTTACATGCACAGGGCAGTTCTCAACCTTGAAGGTCCTCAGAAGCACCTTCAGGGAATGCTGGCCCCAGCCCCGGAGTTTGATTCAACAGGTCTGGGGTAGGGCTTAACAATGTGCACTTCTAACAAGTCCCCAGATGAGGCTAACGCTGTTGGTCCAGGGACCCCACTCTGAGAAGCATTATTATTAATACGTGACTTTATGCTTATGTCTGTCACTAGACTGCAAGCTTCTTGAGGTCAGGGAGCATTTCTTACACGTCTCATCTCCAGGGTCTAGCCGGTGTCCAGCAGTCATTTAGTCAACAAATATTTATTGAATGCCTGTCACGTGCCAGACACTGTTGCAGGCACTAGATTCAGCAGTTTAAAAAAAAATTTACACACACAACACAGGCTAAGCAGGCTGCTGTCCAAACAGGGGCACAGGCCAGCGTGCGGGGTGGCCTGTGCACTCTCCTGAGACTGGCAGGAGGCCCTGTGAGGATACGAGACGCCCCAGGGAGAAAGTGGGCAACAGCAGAGGTGAAGCTGACTCCCCGCACAGAGTCCGTCGAACCCCAGGGCTGCCCATGGGCCACCGGCCACACGGCTCCCTCCCTAACTCCAGGAAAGTACAAAGCCCATGCCTTTATCTTTGGGCTGATTTTCTGAAAGTTTCCTCACAAATAAAAAATGAGAGGACTCATGAAGAGCAATTTGGAAAATAACCATCATGTTCACCGTCAAGACTTTCAGTATTCTTAAGGTTTGCAAATGTTTTTATAAGGCCTTCCATTCAAAGCCCTGAAACGCTCTCTGCTAATTATATGGAGGGGATAATGGGCAGCATTTATGAATGGAATTCTAGACTAAAATATTTCTTCTCTTATTAGTGGTTTCAAGAGTCAGTGAGATCAGAGAATAATATTGTCCGAGAATAATGCTGTCTTCCTATTGCTACCCTGAATCAGTGATGTAACACCAGAGTCCAGCAAGTGATCATGTTTTACACACTGAAAGACTGAAAAAAAAAATAACCTTGTTAGGAACACACTTTTATAATGGAGAGCAGGTCCACCAAATTCATTTTTTATGACTCCAGGCTAATAAAGTAAATTCTGATTACCAGAAAGCTTTGGGTATAAATGGGGCCTTTTGGTGAGTCACACATTGACTTAAAAATGGTCAGGTTGCTGTTTATTTCCATGGAGTAGATTACTAATTATCACCTTCATAATCCAAAGGGATTAATATTTCTGAAAAGGTGTGTACTTCTCTCTGAGATGTGACCTCCAATGAACCAGCCCCTTTCAGACTGGATCCCCTAAAGCTAAGACCAGGAGAAATCAATCCCTGTAGCCGACTGAACTGGTCTCTTGAAATGACTGACACCTGCTTCAGTGTAAAAAAAGAACACACCACTATACTCTGGAAAACATACAAATAAATCTAAATAAAAATATTCTCCTTAGTATCATTCATATGCTAATAATAAATTAGCTTCCTTTAAAAAATTTTTTCAACTATTTACAAAATCCATTCTTATTTTCTGAGTTAACAAGGCTGGATTTTAAAAGTGCAATAAAAATTCTGGAGGGCTTCACCCCTTATTCAGACAAGACTTAGTGGTTTGCAAGACGCAGCTTCTTGTTCTGGTGTGGTTCTTCATCCAGGGGTACGGATCCCAAAACGCCATCTGATGGTCAAGAATAACTTAACGTCAGGAAAATGTTACTTCAAAGAAATGAGCTTTGTCACTTCAAAGAAAATGTCACTCCAAAGTCAGAGGCTGTAAGATCAAAACAATGCTTAAGCTAAAGAGGAATATTTTAAAAATAAAAATGAAAAAGGGCATATTGATTTTATCTTTAAAATTCTCAACTGTTAAAGAACAGATTCTAGATAAGTCATTCACAGGTGACACAATGTATCTGACCTTTTACAAACTGGATTCATCAACAGTGTACAGACAACAATTCACAAAACTTTTTCGGGGGAAAAGTTATTACTGTTAGGCTGGAGGAGACAAAAGGACCCGTCTGTTGTCCAGGGAGAAAAGGAAGTCGTCTGTGGGGCAGTGAGGTGTGAGGGGACACACCCCCCTCCCATTGGAAGGCAAGCAGACTCATCACCTTGGTCAGGTGGGAGACGGGCCTGGCTTACAGCTCGCCCCATGACCTGATTTCCCTGGCTTTCCTGGGACACACACTGTGTGCGTGTAAAGTGCACAATGTGATGGGTTTCAACACAAGCACACATCTGAGAAACCACCACCACACTTCAGATGGTAAGTATACCCACCACCTCTGAGAGTCTCCTTTTATCCTGCTGCTTTCTGTCTTTCCAGGGATCTGCCTGCCCTCCAAGCCTCTGTGCTCGCCTCGCTCTTCCTAGTCTTGAGGACACTTGGATCAGGGTGCAGGGAGAACAGATCTGGAAAGCTTTCTCTCTCTCTTATTATGTAATATTGGAAACATTAAAAAAAGAAGACTGTGTGTGATACAGATGGGAGTCCTAAAGCCTAATAATAAATTAACACTCAAGAACCTACTTGGTCGGTGTTCAGTCCCTAAGCCGTGTCCGACTCTTTCACCCCAGGCTCCTCTGTCCTCCACTCTTTCCCAGAGTTTGCTCAAGAATCTACTACCCAACCCCCAAAACTGAGGGAGGGGTGTGAAACCACCCCCAAAACCACCTCTCAGGTGCCCCTCAGTCCAATCCCATCCCTCTGTCACCCTTATTCAGAGGTAACCACTGTGCTGAATCGTTTATCATTCCATTGCTTCTTAAAAATAATTTTGCCACAGGTACTAACCAATACACTATCTGCCTTCTTGTTGAACTTTACATCGAAGTTGCATTATAATGTTTTTAGTCTTCTGAAACTTGGTTTTTTCATTCAGCATTATATTTCTAAGATCCTTCCATGTTTAAGAAGCTGTAATTCAGTTTACTTTCACTGCTTTATAATACTCCACTGTAATATTTTAATTTCCAGAGATAAATTTTTGTGCTATTTTCCAGTTTTTGCTTTTAAGAGCAATGTTGCAATGAATTATCTATCTCTGTCTTTTCTACGAAACATGTAAGAATTTTCCTAGGGCATATGCTTAGAGGTCAAATTGCTGGGTCATGGAATACACACATCTTCAGTTTTACAAAGATAACCTTAAACTGCTTTCCCAAGGTGGCTGTATACATTTTTAGTCCAACCAGCAATATACAGAAGTTCCTAACGATCCACCTCCTCACTAGCACACTTGGTGTCGTCAAACTTTAATTTTGCAACTCTAGTAGGTACAGCAATAGGGGTGTAAACATTGTTGCAGTGATTTTAATTTGCATTTCCATGACTGCTAATGAGCTTGAGCATTTTTTCATGTGTTTATCAGATGTCTGTGTTTCTTCTGTTGTGAAATACCTGTAACTATCTTGCACCCATTCTCAAATGAACTCAACCGTTAATCAACTGTATATAATTGGCAGCCATGGACTACTTCATCCAACAATAGCAGAATACACATTATTCTTAACCTCACATGGAATGTTTACCAAGAGAGACCACATTCTGGGCCATAAAACACATCCTAATAAATTTAAAAGAATAGAAATCATACAAGATCTGCTCTCAGACCACAATGTAATTAAACTAGAAATGACTAATAGAAACATAACTGGAAAATCCCAAAATATATGTGGAAGTTAAATAATACATTGCTAAATAACAAATGAGTTAAAAAAAACAAAACACCAAAAAACTCAACATAAATTTTTAAATATTTTGAACTAAATAAAACACAACATCAAAATTTGTAGCATTCTGTGGAGGAAATGCTAGAGAGAAATTTATAGCAGTGAATGTATATATGAGAAAAGAAGAATGATCTAAAATCAATGGCCAGAATATACGAATCCAAATAACCAAAGTAGATTCGTGGTAGCCTGGGGCTGGAGGTAGGAGGAAACAGGGATGACTAATAAAGGGGTAAGAGGATTCTTTTTGAGCTGATGGAAAATTCTGAAATTAGGCTGTGGTGATGGTTACGCAACACTCTGAATCTACCAAAACCCACCCAATTCTGTACTTTAAAAGGGCAAATTTATGGTATATAGATTATACCTCAATCAAGCTCTTATAAAATTTAAAAAGAGATAAGGATATTATTTAGTGATATAAAAATACAAAAAATACATATTAACAATTTTTTTAAACAAATATGTATTTGTTAAAAAATACATACAAAACACAAACCTGCATTTCAGTGGACAATCATAAAGCAAACATTTAACCATCACCCAGGGCAAGAAATAAAGCCTTGCCAGCAAAAACGGAAGCACTCCTCTCATCCCCTCGCCATCCCGACCCCTCCTTCCCCTCTCAGGACACCCCCAACAGCACGTGTAGTGATCTAGGGACAGGGAATCCTGGCTACAAGACTCTTGATTGTAAGTGGCAAAAATCTCCTCTTTCACGGCTTGCCTTTGTACTCTTTCAGTGCTATCTTCTGACAAACAGATGTTCTTTATTTTAACACAGATAAATGTTTTTTATGTTTAATGCTTTTTTGTGTCTTCTCCCTAACAACAGGGAATTATTAACTCACCCCCCTCGAACACGATTATTGAGTACATAGTCTTCAATCAGATCCATATTTTTTCCTTTCCTTTTATCCTTAACCACCTCCCCCCAACTGATAAATTTTTAAAAAGAAAGATGGAGTGGATATGTACTTTTTTTCCAGACTGCAAATTAAAATTTCACTACTTGAATAAAATAAAGCTAAGTTAGAACACAGAAAATCAGGATATTCACATAGACATTATTTTCATAAAGACTTTCATATTTGCTAATTTTTCAGAGTAATCAAATCATTATTATCAAGAAAATTTTACTTATTATATTGAACTTCTACTTACCTTAAATCCAAACAGAAAGATAACAATACTTAAAATAATATTGTATAATAATAATCATATTCAAAATAATATGCATGAGGAATTGCAAGGTCTCCTAAAGACTATATTGCTTTAAAAATATGTATTAATATATAAACAGTAAAACTCTGAATACTAGTAATTCATTTATGGTAACTGTGATGACTCTTAATTAGATTATTAAAATAACCAGGATATTTCCATTCTCTGGCCAATCTGAGCTAATGTGGCTTTACTCAAACAAGAATGTACATAGCCTCATAATTTGGCCCTGGTTCCATCTGTATTAATTAGATGTATTTTTCCTTTCTAACTGTCCAAGAGGCTTTTGTTTTGGTACAGAAGAGCACTGTTGCCTATAGTCTCATATAAATTTAATTTATAAATTCGATTTGTGCATGATTATTTGTATTAAACTACAGAGTCCATAGGACTAGTCATTAATAAGCACTTCCCATGACATCTAGCATATAGTCGATACACAAGTGTTTGCACAAACTGAATGCAAAAATCTAATCTGCAAAAAGAATATGATCTCCCTCCAACCACAGCAATTTCCAACACCTGATCATTATAAGTTACTATTTTTCTTTTCTTAGCAACAAAGTCAACCTCAATAAAGGACTTGTAGATACTTACTCTCTCTGCTTTCAGGCTCATTTTGCTCAAGAACACCAGTTCTTGATGGATTCAGTTGCCACTATAAAAGGAAACAAACATTTTATGTATGTGTTTAAGAAGGTTTTTAAAAATGGCATTTCAGCATTGTGCCTTCAAATATAAAGACAGCTTAAAACAGTAAGAACAGTTAGTGTGCCATACCACCCAAGCCCTAATAACAACTTTGGATGGCCCTGAATGATATGACTGCTGGATTAAGGATCAAGATTCTTAGAGAATCTTATATATATGGTTTAGTAAGTATTTTTTAGGTGCTTTACATGTTCCAGGCACCCTGGACACAAACAGAAAAGTCAAGTTGAAATCTATAAACAGTACTATTATATCTTTTGTACTTACTGCAAACTATAGCATATAAAAGTTATATTAAGTGCCAGAATTATCACTAAAAAGCAACACATGATTCTGGACAGGATCCTTTTGCTATAAAGAACTTTATTGGGACAACTGGTAAACCCTGACTGAACTCTGTGGATTAAATGGTAGCAATATATCAGTGAAAATTTCCTGAGTTTTGTGGTTGTAGTGTGGTTATGTAGGACAACCTACTATTTGAGGAAATACACAAGAAAGTATTTAAGAGTGACTTGGCATCATCGCAACAACTTAACTCTCAAGTGTTTCTGGAAAAAAATTCTTCTAGTGTTTTTGTAACTTTTCTGCATGCTTGAGATTATTTCTAAAAAAAGAAAAGTTTTTAGAAACCAGAGTAGTTAAAAAAAAATCATGAGGCATTAAAGTTCTGAGTTTTCTACAAAATAATTACCACCTCAGCAGTTCTTTGGAAATATCAAATACTAATTGCTTCTAATGTTTTCCTGATTTTTCTCATGAGAAATGCATGTGTGTGTGTGTGTGTGTGTGTGTGCACACGTGTGTGTATGTGTCCCCTTCCTTTTGTGTAATCTTAAACTTTAAACTATGTTCACCTCTGCTGCTGCTGCCGCCGCTAAGCCGCTTCAGTCGTGTCCAACTCTGTGCCCCGTAGATGGCAGCCCACCAGGCTCCCCCATCCCTGGGATTCTCCAGGCAAGAACACTGGAGTGGGTTGCCATTTCCTTCTCCAATGCATGAAAGTGAGAAGTGTAAGTCGCTCAGTCGTGTCAGACTCTTAGCGACCCCATGGACTGCAGCCCACCAGGCTCCTCCGTCCATGGGATTTTCCAGGCAAGAGTGCTGGAGTGGGGTGCCATTGCCTTCTGCAATGTTCACCTCTATCTACTACTATATACTATTGAATTTAAGTTGGCATAAAGCTCAACATTCAGAAAACTAAGATCATGGCATCTGGTCCCATCACTTGCCATCTACATGGCAAGTAGATGGGGAAACAATGGAAACAGTGGCACACTTTATTTTTTGGGGCTCCAAAATCACTGTAGATGGTGACTGCAGCCATGAAACTTTAAGACGCTTGCTCCTTGGAAGAAAAGTTATGATCAATCTAGACAGCATATTAAAGAGCAGAGACATTACTTTGCCAACAAAGGTCCATCTAGACAAAGCTATGGTTTTTCCAGTAGTCATGTATGGATGTGAGAGTTGGACTGTGAAGAAAGCTGAGCACCGAAGAATTGATGCTTTTGAACTGTGGTGTTGGAGAAGACTCTTGAGAGTCCCTTGGACTGCAAGGAGATCCAACCAGTCCATCCTAAAGGAGATCAGTCTTGACTATTCATTGGAAGGACTGATGCTGAAGCTGAAACTCCAATACTTTTGGCCATCTGATGCGAAGAGCTGACTCATTAGAAAAGACTGTGATGCTGGGAGGGATTGGGGGCAGGAGGAGAAGTGGATGACAGAGGATGAGATGGTTGCATGACATCACCAACTCAATGGACATGAGTTTGAGTAAACTCTGGGAGTTGGTGACGGACAGGGAGGCCTGGCCTGCTGTGGTCCATGGGGTGGCAAAGAGTCAGACACAACTGAGCGACTGAACTCAACCACTGAATTTAAAAAAAAAGGCTGTGGGAAGAGGTGGATCAAGGACTTTCTTTTGTTAGCCACCAGATGGCACTATAGAACCAACTGATTCAAGGTCTCTAAGGTCAAGTTCTTCCCTGGTAGCTCAGCTGGTAAAGAATCCACCTGCAGTGTGAGACTTGGGTTGGATCCCTGGATTGGGAAGATCTCCTGGAGGAGGGCATGGCAACCCACTCCAGTATTCTTGCCTGGAGAATCCCCATTGGACAGAGGAGCCTGGCATAGCACAGCACAAGGTCAAGGTAAAATTCTCTCTCTAGAGATATATATTCATAAGGTAGATCCTAAGCTGAACATTTGTGACTAGGCAAGTACTCGCACATAAAAATAAACTCAATGATAATATTTTGTTGAAACTCTTTAAAAGGGCAAGAATCGCTAATTTAAAATATGCAGCAGAGTAACGGAACAACATGGGCTTCCCAGGTGGCTCAGTGGTAAAGAGCTCACCTGCCAATGCATTTGATCCCGTGGTCGAGAAGATTCCCTGGAGGAGGAAATGACAACCCACTCCAGTATTCTTGCCTGGAAAATCCCATGGACAGAGGAGCCTGGTGGGCTATAGCCCACGGGGTCACAAAACAGCTGGACATGACCTAGCGACTAAATAGCTATCAACATAATACAAAGTATATTTGAAAACAATGTGTATCTACTTACTGTAAACTTGCTGACACCTTCAAGGTCCCCAAATCTCATGTAAGAGATGTCTGCCTTCTTTTTTCCAACATCTACATCCCCTGCATAGATTTGTTTTATGCCTGCACCTTTAATTAAAGGTACACATTCATCACAAGGGCACTTGGTCACAAAAATCATACTTCTTTCTTCTGGTTTTATTTCTTGACACCTACAAAAATACATATACATATGAAAAAATTAGGAAGGTAGTTTCTAAAAGGGTAAGTTATGTTTTAGAAAAATCTTTAAACAGAGTCATTTTGGAAACAGATTTACAACATTATACACAATAATGATCAAGCCTTATTCTTGCTGAATTAGTCAATGCCAAGATTTTCAGTATTTAGACTACAAAGGAAATGAAAACAGAGGGAATAATGCTTTCTAAGTAGGAAACTCTTTACAAAGCCAGAATTACGGGCCAGAACTAACGCCTTCCCTGAGAATGTACCATGTGTGATTAGACATTAAGTCATCGTGGTAGCCAGAAGATCTGGTGCCTAAGAGATATTTAATAAATGCTTACTAAATTGACTAATGTTAGAGTTCTGTTTTGAGTTATGGTTCCCTTACTGCTTTTACCTCACATAGGATAACTTAACAAACACTTGGCTTTGAAAAAATGAAGCAAGTAAATCTGTAATGAAGAGTTCAAGAAAAAAACCTGTGTAGTAAAATTCTGCACGCCGGGGTAGTTTAGGACTGAGGATAGAGGAGTTGCACTTCCAGGTTCTGTGGTTTACAAAGCTCTCAGTCGTATGCTCCCCATCACCAGCCTTCCGCATCCATGTCCTCAGTTGAGTCTCATTCGCTTCCCCTGGACCAGGGAAGCAGAATTGTATGCATCTAGCGACTTAGCAGCAGCAGCAGCAGTCTGTTCAAACTGTACACCTGTACCCTAAGTAATCGTTACTGTAGCTCTGTCAGTGTCTTTCCACTTGTCCACTACTACCAAATGAAGTCTAAACTCGAAGTTCTCCCTTGTCAATCCCAAGCTAGCCCACGGTCCAGCCTAAATGGAACATCTACGTTCCTAAACACACAAGCATTTTCCTTCTTCTAGCCCACTGCTATGCCTCAGGCAAGAATGGTTTCCCTTCAAGTAAGCATCTTCAATTGCCACAATCCTACCAAAGCTTTAAAGCTCAGCTCAAATGCCAGTTTCTCCATAAAGGTTTTCCCTCACACTCCCTCTCCATCTATTGCAGCCCCTGAATTTCTACCCACTTTGTGCTGACCCTTCCCACACAACTGGCCATGTTAGGTTGAGTACAGTCTTATATCCCACACTGGACTATAAACTCTTCAGGACAGAAACCATGACTCATACAGATTTGAATCTCCCAAGAGCACCCACTAAATGGTAAATGCTGAGAAATATTTGTGGAAATTATCTAAATTAACATTAGAAGGAGGTAATGCCAGTGATAAGCTCTAACAAAAACTATGTTAAAGCAATTTATGAATATATAGATTCATAAATACATGCTCAGAATTTAGAAAACAAAGGTGATCTTATGATGCAGAAATATGCAAGACCCTAAGAACACACTTCAAGCAGTTTTATTCTGGAGAGAGAAGGAAGAAAGGAAAAAAGATTTGCTCAATAAATCTGAAGGCCTGGAGGATCCCTGACAGTGGCCTCTGGTCACGTAGCAAAAACCACATACGACTAGAGCTATACTTCTGAAAAGGATATTTCTTGGAATTTTTAAAAAGGCAATAAATTACAGCAAAATGAAAGCTAATTTCAATTAACCCTTGCTACATTTTATACAAAATACACGCAGACGGATTTCATACCTAAATGTTAAGGCATTCTGTTCCGCATGTACGATGTATCTGAATTTCCTTATTTCTCTGTCTTTCTGTTTGTCATCCATGTGCGGGAAGTCAGCATACTCAGATCCAACAGGAAAAGCATTATAACCGCATCCTATGAAGTACATGGCGCCTGTCCCATCACAACTTCTCTATGGAAAGTGAGCAAACCAACAAAGCCGCGTTCAACATTCTGAAAAGGCATCTTACATTCTATCTTTAAAGCCTAGCCTCACACTTTGTATAATGGATTTACTTTTCCATAACACACTATAAAGTTATGGCAAACCTAGATAGCGTATTAAAAAGCAGAGACCTGGCTGACAAAGGTCCATATAGTCAAAGCTATGGATTTTCCAGTAGTCATGTACGGATGTGAAAGTTGGACCATAAAGAAGGCTGAGTGCTGAAGAACTGATGCTTTCAAATTGTGGTGCTGGAGAAGACTCTCGAGAGTCCCGTGGACAGCAAGGAGATCAAACCAGTCAATCCTATAGGAAATCAATCTTGAATATTCACTGGAAGGACTGAAGCTGAAGTGCCAGTACTGTGGCCACTTGATGCAAAGAGCCGACTCATTTGAAAAGACCCTGATGCTGGCAAGAATTGAGGGCAGGAGGAGAAGGGGATGACAGAGGATGAGATGGTTGGATGATATCACCGACTCGATGGACATGAGTTTGAGCAAACTAGGGAAGGGCAGGGAAGCCTGGAGTGCTATAGTCCATGGGGTCGCAAAGTGACTCAACAATGAACAACAGTGATACACTGAGCCATCAGAAAAATACAGTACTGGATTTTCCTTCAGCAGGGTGATCTTGCCAAAGTTAAATTTCAAGCAGGCTAATCATCTCTAGTATATAATATCAAGACAGTCCTTCATTTAAGCAGTTAGTTAAATACTAGCTTAATTCACACACTGTTTCACTTGACTCAGACATCTCTCCCTGATCGGTTATAAGATCCTAGAGAACAGAAACCATGTTTTATACTGTCTTTCTGGCCCTTAAAGCACACCTATTATAGTGGTCCACACAGAGCAGGTACTCTATATTATTATAAATTATTGTTAATTTATTATATGCTCTGTGCTGTGCTACTGGTTAGCAAGTCACAAATTCCAAAAATATTTTGAGCAATTTCTGTTTGGGGTTAAAAATGTGCTATTATGTATACAGTTGGAAAATAATGTATTTTCCTTCCATCTTTATGTTTACTGAGCCTCTATTGTGTGTGTGTGTGTGTATACATATACATATAAATAATAGAACTTCCTACATAAGCGGCATGTTTCTTACTCCTGGTCAGTGGCATATTAGGTGTTAATATGAATGCTTTATCAACTCTAAGAGTAAAATATTTAATAAACCAAACCTGTTCAGAATAGTTTGGAAAATGCTATGCTGCTGCTGCTGCTGCTAAGTTGCTTCAGTTGTGTCCGACTCTGTGTGACCCCATAGACGGCAGCCCACCAGGCTCCCCCGTCCCTGGGAGTCTCCAGGCAAGAACACTGGAGTGGGTTGCCATTTCCTTCTCCAATGCATGAAAGTCAAAAGTGACAGTGAAGTTGCTCAGTCGTGTCCAACTCTTAGCGATAAACCTCACTAAATTTCAATATATTAATAATTACTCATGTGATAGTATCAACAGTATCATATTTACTGTCTCCTAGTTCCATTCCTTCTCAACACATCCCCATAATTTCAAGTCTTCATCATCTCTTTTCTTAATCTCCCTACTTCCTGTCTAGCCCCACTTTAAAATGCAAATCTGATCATTTTCCCGCTTAAGATGTTCTTGGACTGCACTGTCCAATACAGTGGCCATTACACGTGGTCAGTGCGAACTGAGAGGGGCCAGAAGATGCCCCGGGGAAGGGAACGGCAACCCACTCCAGGGTTCCTGCCTGGGAGACTCATGGGCAGAGGGGCCCAGGGGGCCACAGTCCATGGGGTCGCAGGAGAGTCTGACACGACTGAAGTGACTAAACAACAGCAAACAAGTATAAACACACACACAGAATTATGACGACTCAATACTCCCCTCAAATGCAAAATGTTTCATTAAAAATATTAACCAATATTTTTATATTGGTTACATGCTGAAATGGTAATATTTCTCAACAGGTGATTAAGTATATTCCTAAAATTAACTCACTCCAGTGTTCTTGCCTAGAGAATCCCAGGGATGGGGGAGCCTGGTGGGCTGCCACCTATGGGGGTCGCACAGAGTTGGACACGACTGAAGCGACTTAGCAGCAGCAGCAGCAGCAAAATTAATTCACCTGTTTCTTATTTTTTTTAATGTGGCTCCTAAGAACTTTAAAATCATGTATGCGGCTTGCTTTTCATTTCTGCTGGTTAGTGCTATGCTCGGGTATCCCCACTGTCTAAAAGATAAAGTCTCAACTCTCCATGGTATATGAAGTTCTTCATGGTGCAGCCTAATCTTTTTGCTATTCTACTAGACACAGGACTCTGGACGCCAATGTGCCAAATCACTTGCATTTCCCCATATTCTTATGCGCTACCTCTGCGTGTTGCCCTGAGTCCCACTAACTTGCTCTGCTGATGAATTCCTCCTCATTCTTCAAGACTAATAGCACCTGACCTCCTCCAAGAATGCTTTAATTTCTCTGAGCTGAGTAAGAGGCCTCCTCTATGCTCTCATGGCGTCATGTTATGATTACAGTTATATGCCTGTCTCTTTTTCACCTCTGTCTCCATCAGTAGACTGTGTAAGGCCATGAAGGGTGGAATATGTGGCCCCACTGTTCACAGGGGCACAGAGTCTATCCTGTCCTGTGGAAGCTGTTGAATGAAGGTTTACTAAATGAATGTATCTATCTAGAAAACTGCTGAAAGAAAGCAGTTTTTCAGTTCAGTCAGTTCAGTCGCTCAGTCGTGTCCGACTCTTTTCGACCCCATGAATTGCAGCACACCAGGCCTCCCTGTCCATCACCAACTCCCGGAATTCACTCAGACTCATGTCCATCGAGTTAGTGATGCCATCCAGCCATCTCATCCTCGGTCGTCTCCTTCTCCTCCTGCTCCCAATCCCTCCCAGCATCAGAGTCTTTTCCAATGAGTCAACTCCTCGCATGAGGTGGCTAAAGAACTGGAGTTTCAGTTTTAGCATCATTCCCTCCAAAGAAATCCCAGGGCTGATCTCCTTCAGAATGGACTGGTTGGATCTCCTTGCAGTCCAAGGGACTCTCAAGAGTCTTCTCCAAAAAAAAAAAAAGAGTCTTCTCCAGCACCACAATTCAAAAGCATCAATTCTTTGGCGCTCAGCTTTCTTCACAGTACAACTCTCACATACATACATGGCCACAGGAAAAACCATAGCCTTGACTAGACAGATCTTTGTTGGCAAAGTAATGTTTTTAGAACTTAATAAATACCCTAATAAGAAATATTAATCCCCATGGGTCAACAAAATGTCATGCACTTAAGATCAAAATATGTTAAACAAAATCAAGTGTAAATGGTTATAAAGAATTAATTTCACACTTACAGATTTTCCTTCCGCCCAGATGACTGCCCCGACTCCTGTTTTATGATCCTCTGAAAGATACATGGCATGTGACTCAGTGAAAACCAATGATCTGTTAGTTTCAGAAATAGACTGTTTTTCCAAAAACAATAAACATGTATTTATTGAAATATACTTCATAAATGTAGTGGCAATCCTTGACAACCTCACTAATTAAGGAAAAGTATGAGAATACTGTCAAGCATAGACTAGGGGAGCTAGGTGTGAACTAATTATAGACAGTGTCACTACCAACCCAGGCACAGACGATGCGTGTGCAGAGATCACTGCAGTAACAGTGCCCACGCTCACGTGACTTCAAAGCTGTGACTAGACTTTAGGGTAACTTTACTGAATCTCCACCAAGTCAGTTTTTAAATACCTATTTCTAAGAGATGATGAAAGTAAGACAGAAGTTTCTGAACTAATGGATTTGGTGTAATATAATAACCATTCACAACAATCAAATCTGTCTTCTCCTAGCGTTTTTTGCACTCTCATCAAACAACATACATTTCATGGATGTGTTCTTGCTATGAAAAAAGTTCATACTCATAAACATATATCCTTATGGGCCCTCACATACATATATATATTGCTGGAAGGTACATGAAAGGAATTTTAATTTACACAAAATGATGTCCTTTCCCTGACCTTCAGAGTTTACCTTGTGGGGAGAAGAATGCCAAGTTGTTGACATGATGCTCGTTTCTAAATCAAGTGGTAGAAGTTATAAATATTAGATTAAAATTTCCCTGCAGAACCAATTTAATTACTCTGCAACAAGCAAAGCTGTATTTCTTTAAACTATTAACCTTAAACAGAAAATACAAAACCAAAATAGAAATTCTACATATTCAAATTAAGTGATTAAGATTTAGATCTCTTCACCCAATCTGCTTGCCTTCCTCTGACATGAAGAATTTCGTAACCAAGACTTCCCTTTACTGAATACCTGAGTCCCTACCTCATGAAGCTCATGGTCTGGTGTGGGAGGAAGGTGGTAACAAGAAAGAGTCTAAAAGCGAAGGCAGCGTGCTGGGCTATAAGGGAAAGGAACATGATATCGAGGAACAATGTGGCAGGAACGTACGTTAGAGGTGGAGACTGTCAACAAAAGGATTTGGGGATAAACAAAGTCTTGTGCCTTCCAAGATCTTCAGAATATAACATGGTGAGAAAAGAACATAATTGTGGCTTTATGCTCATTTCTAAGGCAGGTAGCAGAAGCTAAAAATGAAAACCTCTAAGTGAAAGTGTACTTAATACATGCATAAATCTGGAACAAAAAATGAAAAACTCATGGAAATTCTTCAGATCCCAAGTTTTTAATTTTAAAAGTTAAACATATTAACTTTATCTAGAGAGCTCAGGGCAGTGACTAACATATGGTAAAAGCTCAAAAACCGTTTGCTGAATGAAAAAAACAGAATAATATGATTTTAATGAAATAAGAACATCTATTTGCTGGGGGGGGGTAAGAAATTCTTCATATCAAGTCTACTTTTCCTACCACTGACACTAAGTATTCTTCATATTATTTTTAAGTCCAGGAGCCACCTTTTCTGTTTCAGTCTAAGGACAGACTAAATCTTGTCAAGAGGGGAAAAAAATGTGGTGTTTTAAAAAATTTTCTTCTTTTTTTTAGAATTTTATTTATGGCTGTGCTGGGTCTTCGATGCTGTCCAGGTTTTCTCTAACTGCGGTGAGCGGAAGCTATTCTCTAGTTGCCGTGCGAGAGCTTCTCATTGAGGTGGCTTCTCGTTGCAGAGAATGGGTTCTCACCTAGGTCGCCCAGGCTGCAGGAGCTGGGGCACGTGGGCTCAGCAGCCGCAGCTCCCGGGCTCTACAGCACAGGTTCAACAGTTGTAGCATATGGCCTTAGTTGTCCCAAGGCATGTGGATCTTCCTGGATCAGGGATTGAAGTCGTGTTCCCTGCATTGGCAGGCAGGTTCTTTCCACCGAGCCACTAGGGAAGCCCCCCAGAATATGATTCCTAAGCTCCACTATTTAGCTAAGGTTAGCTTCACCAAGAGAATATACTTTACTACATGTCTTTTGAAATCGGAATAAAATTTCATCCATATACAATGGAGAAGGTTTCACCCAGCCCTCAAGGTTGGGTGACGGATGAGGTAATTTCTCAAAAAGCTTTTCACATCTGTAATTTTTATGTAAAACTTCTTTTAAAAAAATCTTTCATGTCTATAAATTGCTACCCAGGATCTGCTCATTCACAGGGTTTTCTCTGTATACCCTTGAAGGAAAGGTCAACTTGTAATCACTGAGCCAAACTCCTCGGACCCTTTGATCACCGGAAGTCAGAGGACTCCTTATGCTATTGTTCTGGCACACAAGTGTGGCTATTTTCACTCCCAATACTGTGGTCACATCAGGGTTTGTCCAAGTGTGGTCCACAGACCAACTGCATCAGAACCATTGGACGCTTGTTCAAAAGGCAGACTCCTGACTCCCATGGAAACTCCCTGAATTAACCTCTCCAAGGGAGGCAGCAGACTTGGGAACCTAGACTTCTCATGAGCATCGCCTCAACTGAAAGTTGAGAACCGCTGAGTTATGATTTGAAACAGTTGAGCTTTTTTGGCTATGTCACCCTACTTTCATCATCAACACTGTGTGGTTCGGGAGGAAGGCATAATTGTCAGCTTTGGAAAACACCTAGTCTAATGGAAAACAGGACATAAAAGAAATCAAAATTCACACTTAAACCAGATAGTTAAGATTAGATGCCCTACAGCGGTTTGGCATCATACAGTTTGTGCCTGTAGTAGAATCAAATTCTTTTAAGGTGATGATTAACCCTGTTGAAATCCCTTGCAGAATTCTAAAAATTCACAGGCCTAGGACACACCTCTGACAGGGACCAGGCTTAGTGGGTCTGGATTAGAATTTGAGCATTTGTACTTAGAACTTCCCTGGTGGCTCAGATGGTAAAGAATCTGCCTACAATGTGCGAGACCCGGGTTCAACCCCTGAGTCAGGAAGATCCTCTGGAGAAGGAAATGGCAACCCACTCCAGTATTCTCGCCTGGAGAATCCCATGGGCAGAGGAGCCTGATGGGCTACAGTCTATGGGGTTGCAGAGTCGGACACATGACTGTGACTAAACTTTCACTTTTAATAAAAGCTTCTATGGTGATCCTGACAAGCTGCCTTTTGAAAACCTCCATTTTACTGAAATCACTTCAACCCAGGGTCTCTGTTGAGCATGTACTGCAGACCAGTGCCTCGGTATGGACTCTTTCTGAAGATTTTCTCTATCCTCCTTCTCTTCTTGGGATAAGTTTTAAAATTCCTACTATAGCCCACTCACCAGGCATTCCTCTGCTGCTCCTCCTGCTGGCATTTTCTTTTCCCTATTCCAAAGTCGCATTTTAAAAAGTGATCATCATTCTACTTTCAAAAATGTTATGTCTGGTAAGATGTAAAAACACTATTCTGTAACTGGAAATATAGATACCACCCTTTATCATGGTAAGGTAAAATTCCCAAGTAATATTTTCCTTCTTCACATACATACTCATGTACAACTTAATAAAGTTAACACTATTTGATTTCTCCCCTTGCTGTTTGAAGACATACCAGAAATTGGAAGAATCTGCCAAATTTCCTTTGATTCTACTGGTTATTTGAAATTCATATTTTTAAAGATTTTTCTACATTTTTACTAAATATTGAATAGATATAGAATATTTAGTTAAAAAAGAGGAATAATTCTGGTTCTCTCTCTTTCTTTTTGTCCTTTCTCTATTGGAGGGCTCATTCAACTGGGAAACGATAAAAGCAAGAAGCAGAAAGGGCTGAATCAGATTCTGATTTAAAAATGCAGCATCTAATATAGGCCACAAGAAATCCTAAAACTGCTCTAAGAAAGAGATGTCTACTCAAAGGTCTCACTAACTTCTCCATATTGCTATGAGCAGCAACACTTTAGTATCTAAGAGTCAATAAACGCTACCAGAAGTGAAATGAACACCACTTTATGTCTGACACAAATACGACCCCATCAACCCCGATTTAGGAACTAAGCATGTAACTCACCAGTTCGATATGCCAGTAACCTGGCCTGAATCATGCAGTGCCTTGCAATTTCTTGTGGCAAACTTTGATTGTGAATTTCATTACTGTGTTCGGTGTTGCCACAATAAAATCCGTAGTGTTTAAAGTTGGGCACGCTGGAAGCTACTGCGGCCAGGAGAAGGACAAGGTCTTTCATGTTCTGCCTTAGATTGCTAAAATACGGATTCTCACACAAGTTCTCCAAACCTATAGTCATCAGTATTTGCTTATGCATTTCTTCATTGGAAACCAAAAATATCATTTCATATTCTTTTATTCTCTCTTGTTTACATTCAGAATAAAAATCAAAGTTAGTGTCTGGCAATGTTTTGGAAATTTTTTGAATAAAGTCACATTTGTAAGAGGTCTCCTCTACAAACTGCACCATGTAACACACCAAAGGCTGAAGTAAGACACACACGTGGGCCCGACTGTTTGACTTCAGTCTTTCTACTGCTTTGGCATCTAACTTTGCATCTTCAAAACTGGAAGCCTCAGTGAGCAAACTTATTTCTGGGTCAGCAGGCCAATATGAAATTCGATTAACTCCAGCTGAAATAAAAAAATATGAAAGGTAGTTAGCAGATGCCTGCTGAAATTAAGGGTTTTCTTGATAAATCTATCATATCATTGCAGTCGATCCTGAGGTCCCAATGTAATAAATGTCTACTACCAAACCACCAGTAATATAGCCCGAGTGTTGGCAAACTATGGCCACAGGCAAATCTGTCCCGTTGGCTACTTCTGTACAGCTTGCGGGTCAAGAATGGCTTTCACAGTTTTAAATAGTTGAGAAAATGAAAAAAAAAAAATACTTGTAACACAATGAAAATTATATAAAATTCAAATTTCAGTGCCCGTAAAGATTTATGGGAATACAGACATACCTAATCACTGACATAGTTTCATTGTTTCTGTACTATGATGGATTAGCTGAGAGATGAACAGCTGTATGAATACGATACAGCCTGTAAAGCCTAAAATACTTACTATGTGGCCCTTTATAGGAAATGTTTGCTGACAACAAAGCCAGTGGGAATCAATGGTTTTGCTAAGTGTGGTCCCAAAGCCCAGAGCTAGGAAGATGTACCAGAGTACTCCAAGTAATGAAATGGCTGCTTCTAGAAATAGTACGGCATAATTGATATTGACTAGAGTTGTGAACCTAAAATAAACAATTTATCCACGCATGAAAAATGTACTGGTACTTTAAACTCTTTTCTCTGGGAAGCTCATCTAAGAAAATATTTGAAGTAAAGACAAAAAATAAAAATTCATGTACTTGTATATGTTTAGTGCAGCACATTGTTTAAAACAGTAAAAATTGAAAAAATCTAAATGGCCAGAACAGGGGAACAGTTTAACACATTACAGTCCTCCTCATAATAAAATATACAGTTATCCAAAACATCCATAAAGAATTTATAACATGACGGGAGCAGGGAAGCAGGGGGAGAGGAAGAAGCGTGAGCTGCTTTTATGAATACAAAATCAAAGACAAAACAACTACAAGGAACATTCTTCAATCAATGCAGCAGAGGAAAAGTTAGTCATTTTAATATGGGCTCCTGTGCTTAGCGGCTCAGTCATGTCCGACACTTTGCAATCCGATGGGCTGTAGCCCGCCAGGCTCCTCTCTCCATGGGATTCTCCAGGCACGAATACTGGAGCGGGTTGCCATGCCCTCTTCCAGGGGGATCTTTCTGACCCGCATCAAACCCAGCAGTACTGCAGGTGGATTCTTTACCACTGAGCCACCAAGGAGTCCCATCTTTAACATACAGAGACCGAAATTCTTGAGAGCACGTGTGAATTGACGAGAGAAAGTAAATTTACCAAAGAGAAAGCAAAACTGAATAACAAACATGAAAACAGTTTTAAATTTGTATTTGGAAATGAACAACAAGATGCCTGATACAGAATTAAACACATAAACGTTCATCAATTAATTAGTATTTAAAACAAAGAAACCTCTTTGCTCATGTCTCATATAATTTCCATTAGAAACGGCATTTATTTTTTTATCATTGTGCCCAGAGGTGAATAGACAGATGGCCCACAGGTTTTCTATATTCAAAATAATAAACATCTGAGTTGAACAAATGCACATTTCTATCTACTCCTTGCTACTACAGACTCTTACTGTGGCTTGGGCTGTAAGGTAATTGTGGAGGCCTCCTTTGAAGGAGGCTCTAGCCACGTGACCACTTCTTCTGGAAGTGCCTATAGCTCAAGGGAACTCTCCTTACCGTCAATCTGATCTTTACTCTCCTGCACTGGCAGGCACATTCCTTACCACTAGCCACCCAAGACGCCCATGTAAAAGATATACCATTTTTTAAATAGGAAAAATGGTCTGGATACATACCTAGGTACAAAACAGAATCATAAACACAAAGATTAGAGAGGAGCCCAGTGTGAATAGATAGCTATACATTAATTCTTTGTGCTCCTCCTTTCGAGGGGTAGAGCAGTCACTGGGAGGCAGCCACCCAGCTAGGAATTACAGTTCCCACAATGGACGCGAACAGAAATGATGTCTGCGACTTCCAGGCCAGGGCTTTTAAGAAACAGGTATGCTTTCCCTTGCTTTCCCTAGTGGCTCAATGGCAAAGAATCTGCCTGCCAACACAGGAGACTCAGGTTTGATCCCTGAGGTGGGAAGATCCCCTGGAGGAGTAAATGGCAACCCACTCCAGTATTCGTGCCTGGGAAATCCCATGGACAGAGGAGCCTGGTGGGCTACAGTCCCACAAGGTCGCAAAAGAAGCAGACAAGACTTAAGAGGCTAAACAACAATAACAAAGCAACATTTTCTAAAC
Organism: Ovis aries; assembly: GCF_016772045.2. Taxonomy (NCBI): domain Eukaryota; kingdom Metazoa; phylum Chordata; class Mammalia; order Artiodactyla; family Bovidae; genus Ovis; species Ovis aries. The sequence goes on along the minus strand of NC_056063.1, from coordinate 19,212,073 downwards.
ATTCAAAGAGTCGGACATTACTTAGTGACTAAACAACAACATGCCTGCTCTACTCCGTCTCTAGACACAGGAGAGGCCAGTAGGGATTCCAGTAGCTTACGACAGAAGATGCTGGGGCCCACAGATCAACCACAGAATAGCTGGCTGCTGTTTGGTAACACCTGCACTGGACTATTACATGCATGATGAGTGTCTAATATATTAAGCCACTGAAATGTTGTTGGTGTTTGTGAAAGCAGCTAGTATTAGTCTACCAATACACTGAGGGTCGGGACTTCCCTGGTGGCTCAGACGGTAAAGCATCTGTTTACAATGCAGGAGACCCAGGTTCGATCCCTGGGTTGGGAAGATCCCCTGGAGAAGGAAATGGCAATCCACTCCAGGACTATTGCCTGGAAAATCCCATGGACAAGAGGAGCCTGGTAGACTACAGTCCATGGGGTCGCAAAGAGTCGGACACTACTGAGCGACTTCACTTCACTTCACACTGAGGGTCACCTAACTAGTTAGTGATACAGCTGAGAGCAGAATACATGTTTTCCGATTCTTCTTCTTACAGTATATCAAACTGTCTTCAGATACATATGTATATTTTTAAATTATATTAGACAATTTGACTTGTTCTCAGATAAATGCTATTAATCCCCAACAAAGCCTTATAAGCACTTACCATTTACAATCATTTTCAAACAAGCAGAACATGGCTTTCTGGAAAAATAGAGATCACAATTTTTCAGCTTTGACCCATGTTTTATCAGAGCAATTTTCCCAGCATGTAAATCTTCACTTGAACAGTGGAGACCAACAATTTTCATATTTTTCACCACCACAAGACCAGTTCTCTTCACCTATATTAAGATATAAAGTAGTAACTTATTTTATAATATCTAATGATCATCTCATGGATTATACTTGATTTATGAATAAAACAAAAGTTTAATTCTTCATCTGAACATAGTTTGAACAAATATACATTTTTCATCAGGTCCAAAAAATTTTCTGAAGGTTTAAAACGTTGACTTTATACCAGAAGTTTTCTAAATCTAGGCTTTCTTAACCAAACAAGCATTTAATTATCACAAATTTATCCTAGTAAAAAATGAATTACTTTTTACCCTAGTAAAGGGCAATAATGAAGTTGATTTGACTTGTTTCTTATAGCATCTAGCCTAAGACTACTTAGTATTAAGGTTCTAGATAGTAAGAAGGAAAAATTTGGCAAACCCTGTGATTTTACACATGGGTAAGTGAAGCCCAGAAAATTTACATGACTTTCTGAAAGACTCACAGATGGTAAAAGCCAGAACTAAATAACAGGTCATCTTAAATTTAAAAAAAAAAAAAAAAAATTTTTAATTGAAGTATAGTTGATTTACAATGCTGTATTAGTTACTGCTGTAAAGCAAAGTGATTCAGTTATACATATACACATTCATTTTTTTATACATTCTTTTCCGTTATGGTTTACAATAGGATACTGAAGATAGTTTTCTCTGCCATATAATAGGACCTTGCGTTTATCCATTCTATATAAAGTTTACATCTACTAACTAGAAATGTTCTAATTGATCCTATTTTACTTTTTATTCTTGTTTATTTACTTATTTGGCTTTGGCATGTGGGATTTTAGTTCCCTGACCGGTGGCTGAGCCTGTGCCGTCTGCACTGGGAGCACGGTGTCTTAACCCCTGGACCACGAGGGCAGTCCCTAAAATATTTTAAATACTGACACTCTCAACTTCTTTCTAACAAATGATTCTACTAATTTATTATTTTTTTTGATTCTACTAATTTTTAAGACTATGGCAGTCTAGACTAATGTGGTTAGGATTCACCTCCCACAAATATACAGGTTATTTATAATTTTTAAAATGTTTTAAAATGTATAGTCAAGCTCAAGGAAAGAAGACATAACCCCAGGTGTTAGAAAGAGAGAGAACTCAAGGCAAGAGCACTCAGCCACAGCCGTCTCAGCGGTCTCCCGCCCACGGTAAGGGGCTGGGCTGACTTTTATTTTTCAGTCCCAGAAGCTGGGCATGAGCTGGAGGGCCAAAGAGTGGTTCCTTTAAACCTAAGGTGATCTAATTTATACAGATACTAATCAAAAAGGCAGCTGTAACAATATTACATCAGATAAAACACATTGAGGTTAAAAATCAGTTCTGCATGTGCCACAAAATAGCTGTTTTCACAGCAAAAAATTCTGAAGGGACATTAAAACTAATCCTTGGGTTCATAAGGGATTTTACAATATGAGGGGGACTTGGGCTGAGAACACAGTGTCCATTATTCCCTATTCCCTTTCAAAAAGATTTTGCTCTAAAGTTATTCTCAAGAGGACATGTTTGAAATCACTTTCAAGATGAGATCAAACTAAAAAAGAGCCAAGTTTCGGTTTCAGTTATGAGTATAAATTTCTGTAATGGTGGAAAATGAGACTCAGTGGAATATCTAAAAATCATTCTTTAAAAATGAAGCATTACTCATCAATTAACTTTTTTATTGGAACAATCTTTTAGGCCACATTTATCACTTTTTTGTTGAGAGTACTTTTTACTTTCGAAAATATCTTTGTTTTCTTCCCATTCCGTTTCTAGCTAGGGCCAAAACCTCAAGTTTGAGACCAGGATTCTTCCATCCCAAACTTAAAGCCAATAAAAGCCTCTGTTGCATTCCATTCTGGGACTTCTGCTTACTCCAACTCCCAGAACTAAATCTTTGCAGTGAGTCACTGTTCTGGATACTGATTTTGCTTCACTTCACTAACATCTGGACAAGTCGTCTACGTAAACCTAATCGCAGAGTTTTACAGTAAAACAGAAGTGAAAGAGGACAGTCTGTTGTGTATACGTTCACTACTTTTTTTCCTTTTGCCTTTCTTATAATTAAAAACATCTAAATATTCTAAAACAAATTATTTCTATATTCTTGTTGGGCATTTTCGAGACTCACTCTCAGAAATAACCAGAAGTCTCCAGGAATGTACATCAAGGCAACTTTTTTGAATGATAAAAATGTACAAGGTAACTTTTTTCAAAATATGAATGTTTTGTCTCCTCTCCACACCCAGTGAATCACAGAGTCTCTCTGGAAAACCCAAAAGATTAAGATGGCAAGGAAATACAAGGCATATCAAAAAGAACAAGGCTCATCTGGTCAGGTCTGGGCTTTGATGTTACTCTACTTATAAGCTAGTAAGTTGGCCTGGTACTGTTCCACAGATGCAAGCAGAAGACAGACTACATCAGAAATGACTATGGCTCCCGTACAGCAAGCAGTGCAAGCCTCACGTCTGCGACGGTCCCCTTGCCCACCAGGGGTCACGCGGACGGGCCTATATGGATTTCTAGACACAGAGTGAGCTAGCTGCGTCCCAGGAGAGGAACACTGTGCTCGGGAATTCTGCTGTGTTTTATTGAGAATGGTGAGCAAGCCTGTTCTATGTCCCAGAGAGAGACATTACTTCAACCCTCAAGGTTACCTGCTGCAAACTCAACTCCTGAGAAATGGCCTGGGCAGAGCACAGCGAGGGCCTTGCCTTCTTGGCAAGACGAGCAGGATATGTTGGAGTTTGAGGGAATATGGAAAAGGGGTTTCTCAACACATTCTCTGTGAACTCACATGGGAAGGTGATGAGAGTGAAACTTGAAAATGTTAAAAAAAAAAAAAAAAAAAAGAGCAAGACGCAGGAACAGATTATAGATTATATAACCCCAGCTGGTCTCATCTCCCCACCCCCAGCCTTTGGAGAGACATACATAGTCTTATAAATGTATGATTTTTAGAAGGATACACAAAAACTCTCCTGGAAATGGGAATGGGGAACTTGAATATAAAAGAAACTTTTACTCTACTTTGTATCATCCCTTTTGCTTTGTTACTATGAACATGTCTTCTTTAAAAATCATAAAAATGCACCTGTTTTTTGTCAGCAGATACTCTGGCCATCTCTTCATTGTCTCCTAGGGGTCCATGCTTTCCTTCTTCCTTTTCCTAATTAAAAGCAGATTAAGGGGGCAAAAAAAGGATTAGTACATAAAATGTGATTAATTCAATATTTCCCATGTAAAGAACAGGAAGCGGAGGAAGTAATGATGTTGGTAATGAAATGATGGGGGTGTGGGTGGTGGTAGTGGTAATGCTGACTATATGTATGATGATAATAATAATTCCTAACAGTTACCATGTATCTGGTCCTAAATCACCTTCTTTAATTTTCCCAGCTTTTACAAAGTAGCTATGATTATTCTCATTTTCCAGATGAAGAAATTGTGGATAGAGATAAAATATTTCAACCATGGTCACAGAGCTAATAAATGGATAAGCAGGGATCTGAGCCCCTAATCTACTGTCTTCACCATTATGCTACATTACTTCTGTCCTGGAAAAGTATGTGAGGTCTTTGAGCATAAAGATAAGGTCCCAGAGGACACCATGGGAAGAGCTGGGAGAGGAAGACAATACATGATGTATAGAGAAACATGGGGGAACAATGCAATTATTCTAAAGTTTTAATGAAGTAATATTCGGGAAATTTTAGATAAGTCTTACATAACTGAAATTTAAAACTATGAGCTAGTAGGAAAGATAACTATTTTTAAGTGACAGCCATGTTCAATAGTATTCGATTTCTATTCCAAAATTTTTTTTCAAATTTATTTATTTTAATTGGAGGCTAATTACTTTACAATATTCTGGTGGCTTTTGCCATACATTGACATGAATCCACCCCGGGTGTACATGTGTTCCCCATCCTGAACCCCCCTCCCACCTCCCTCCCCATCCCATCCCTCTGGGTCATCCCAGTGCACCAGCCCCGAGCATCCGGTCTCATGCATTGAACCTGGACTGGCGATCTATTTCACATATGGTAATACACAGATTTCAATGCCATTCTCCCAAGTCATCCCACCCTTGCCCTCTCCCACAGAGTCCAAAAGTCTGTTCTATACATCTGTGTCTCTTTTGCTGTCTCGAATATAGGGTTATCATTACCATCTTTCTAAATTCTATATATATGCGTTAATATACTACACTGGTGTTTTTCTTTCTGGCTTACTTCACTCTGTATAATAGGCTCCAGCTTCATCCACTTCATTAGAACTGATTCAAATGTATTCTTTTTAATAGCTAAGTAATATTCCATTGTGTATTATTCCAAAATTTTAAGTACTTATGGGTTTTTTTTCCCTCAGAAGTCCCACTCATTTATCTAGTTTTAGACTGGATAATTAAAAATTCTTATTCTTTATACTATGTATACTTTGCTGAACAAACCTCAAGACACATTCATACAGTGTAAATATTTGACAACACAGAAAACTCAGATAGCAGTTATATTCAGAAATGGTTGTAGTTAACAATTCCCTAAGGTTGGCAAAAATTATAATTTAAATATCCAATAATAAGGAAACAGACATGTTACATTGATAGAATGGATTGTTATGCAATCATTACGATGACAAAAAATGATAAAAACCTAGAAGAAAACAGGCGGTAAGCTTCTTGACATAGGTTTTGGTAATTTTTTGAATCTGACAGCAAAAGCAAAAGAGCAAAAGCAAAAATAAACTGGAAATACAACAAACTAAAAAGCTTGTGGAGTTGGAGAAAATATTTGCAAATCACATATCTGACAAAAGGCTAATATTCAAAATATATAAAGAACTCACACAACTCAACAGCAAAAAAAAAAAAAAAAATCAACAAATCCATTAAAAAAATGGGCAGAAGCTGAACAGACATTTTTCCAAAGATATACAGATGGTCAACAGGTAAACAAAAAGATACTCTACATCATTAATTATCAGGGAAGTACAAATCAAAATCACAATGAGATATCACCTCCCACCTGTTAGAATGGCTATCATCAAAGAAGCTAGAATTGACAAGTGTTAGGGAGGGTGTGGGAAAAGGGAACTCTTATGCACTGTTGACTTCACTTTCACTTTTCACTTTCATGCATTGGAGAAGGCAATGGCAACCCACTCCAGTGTTCTTGCCTGGAGAATCCCAGGGATGAGGGAGCCTAGTGGGCTGCCATCTACAGCATCACACAGAGTTGGACACGATTGAAGCGACGCAGCAGCAGCAGCATGCACTGTTGCTGAGAGTGTAAATTGGTTCAGGCACTATGGAAAACAGTATGGTGGTTCTTCTAAAAATTAGAAATAGAACTATAACATGAACCAGCAATTTCACTTCTGGGTATTTATCAAAAGCAGATGAAAACACTAACTGGAAGAGATATATGCACTCCCAATGTTCACTGCAGCATTATTTACTTACAATAGCCCAAATATGAAGACAACCTCAGCGTCCATCAACAGATGGAGAAGAGACACTGTGAGTATTCAGTACACACAATGGAATATTATTTAGCTATGCCACAGAATGAAATCTTGCCATCTACAACAACATTAGGGGATCTCAAGGGCATTATGCTAACTGAACTCAGTCAGACAGAGAAAGACAAAGACCATAGGATCTCTCTTATATGGGATCTCAAAAGAAACAAACAAAAACCCCCAAGTTCATAGACACAGAGAACAGAACGATGGTTGACAAAGACAGGGGTGAGGGTGGGGGAAATTGCTGAAGCACTGGCTACTCCGAACGCATTAGACTAAGTCACCATTCCAGTGTTTATAACAGTATTGCAACAAGAGCATTTTCAATGTTGTTAAGTCAAAAGGGCAGGATCCAGAATTAAATGATATCCAGTGAATAAAGGAAATAGAGCAAAAAGGTTGTGAAACAGCACAAAAATGTTAGTAGTCTCCAAGTGGTGCAATTATGAGGGATTTTTTTTCTTCTATTTTGTAAATAAAAAACATGTATTATTTTTGTAACACATTAAAATATTTTATTTTTAAAAAAACAAAGACTTTTAGAGTGTCAAAAGCAGGGTTTCCAATACAAGTACATATGAAATTGCATCTTAGAGTTTCTGTGGCTTACTTTCTATAGCAAAAGCAGGATAAAGAATTTAAGTGAAATGAATTTATTACCTTAGCTTAGAGAACATTTTTCTTATTAGGAAAAAGATCTTATCAACTTTGTGAACATCATGTGCAATTAATAGTGGAATTATTTATATAAATTAATGTGCCTGTCTGATGAAAAAGAACAAGATATATTTTGGTGTGTGTGTGTGTGTGTGTGTGTGTGTGTGTGTGTGTGTGTGGTGTGTATGAATGAATTAAAATGATACCAAATCTTTATATTAAAAAAGGTTCTTAAAAATTATTACTCAATTTGTAAAAAGCCCCGCTTTTAATTAATGTTTAATTGAAATACATTTGACATATAACATTGTAAAAAATCAAGGTGTACATTACTTTGATACATTTGTATATTATAATATGACTGCCATTATAGCAATAATTAGCACCTCAATCTGGAGAAGGCAATGGCACCCCACTCTAGTACTCTTGCCTGGAAAATCCCATGGACTGAGGAGCCTGGTAGGCTGCAGTCCATGGGGTTGCTAAGAGTCGGACACAACTGAGCAGCTTCACTTTCACTTTTCACTTTCATGCATTGGAGAAGGAAATGGCAACCCACTCCAATGTTCTTGCCTGGAGAATCCCAGGGACGGGGGAGCCTGGTGGGCTGCCATCTATGGGGTCGCACAGAGTCGGCCACGACTGAAGCAACTTAGCAGCAGCAGCAGCACACCTCAATCATATTACACAACTATTCACTTCTTTTTAGTAGCTGGAATAATCATGTTACACAACTATTATTCACTTCTTTCTAGCAGTTGGAATAATTAAGTCCTAATTTCTTAGCATGTTTGATGATTATAAAACAGCATTGTTTTCTGCACTCCCTGCGACTGTGCACTAGATCTCCAGGGCTTATTTACTACTCATAAGTCTGTACCCTTAAACAACATCTATCTCAGCCCCCAGTAACCACCATTTTACTCTCTCCGAGTTTGGCCATACAGTCTTGTCTCTCTCTGTCTGACTTACTCATTTTGCATAATGTGTTCAAGGTCCATTTATTGTGCCGCAAATAGGAGGATGTCCTTCCTTCTCACAGCTGAATAACACTGTAATGTAAAGTCCAGCTTTTAAATGCACTTTAAAAGGCTTAAATCTTAAACATTTGCTTCTGTCTTTTTAAGACAAATTCCATTAGCAAAAAAAGATCCCCAAACCAAAAAACCCAACAGCTTGGCAATTCTTCTATTTTCATAAAATAATACTAAGCTATTAACAACTAGGGAGAATAAAGGACTTCAAAAGCCATGAAGAAAATGAAGAACTTGCTCAAAGCCAGTAACAGTAAGTGGTTGAAAAATAGGAAATAAAAATGCACAACATCTTAAATAATGTTTTATTTATAAAACATTTCACATAGGTATTGGGAGAAAACCACTCCAAGAACTATCATTTTATCATGAAGTAAATTTCCCATCTACACACAGACCTTACACTCTCCTCAAAAATTAACTCAAAATGAGTCACAGACCAAAACTATAACACTCTTAGAAAATAACCATAGGAGAAAACCTAGATGATTTTTTGAGTATAGCAATGACTTTTTAAATACAACACCAAAGGCATGATGCATGAAAGAAATCAATGGTAAGTTGGACTTTATTAAAATTAAAAACCGCTCTGCAAAAGACAATGTCTCAAAAGAATGAGAAGACAAGTCACAGACTAGGAGAAAATATTTATAATAGACAGCTGATAAAAAGACTGCTCTCCAAAATATACAAAGAACTCTTAAAACTCAACAATAAGGAAACAGATAACCTGATTAAAATGTGGGCCAAAGACCTTAACAGCCAGCTGACCAAAGAAAATACCGATGGCAGTCTGAGAGGGTAACTGTTAATATTCTATTTTTAGTCTGGAAAGCGAAACCGTCACAGCTATGAACTACAAGCATGACACTAAATCGCGAGGGTGTTTTGCAATTTGAAGGCTTGTTGAGTTTGTTTTTAAGTGTGACCGAAACTAGAGCAATAAAATCAGATTTTAGACCATCGCTTGCCTAAAGGTTGAAAAACTATCTATGAAACAAATTATACCTGAGATTTCTGTCTTTGGGTTTTCACTGCTGGGAAGAGTTCCATCCAGAGACTGAGCAGAGTGAAAAGGTTGACTTTAGAAAGCCTTGGTATTTCACCTACAAAAAGAGAGGGCAAACTCTTAAAACTTTTACTGATGATGAAAATCAGAACTAAGGTCACTGCCACTTGGATGCTGCAGCCTTGGCTCCGCTGTTTTAGCAAGAGGCAGAGAAAAAGGATTCGTGTGCAAAAGAATCAAAGCACTTTCTTATCAGAAAGTTTCAGCCTCCTTAAGGGCAACCTCTTCCAGCACCTTCCGAAGTTGGGCCCTCTTTCACCCAGCAGGCCAAAAAAAAAAAAAAAGTACAAGTGATGCACATAGCTATGGGAATTATTTTTTTTAAGTTATGAAAAGTCCTTGCATCGGAGATCACGGTGGAGCAAGCTTTACTCTGAACTGTGATGAGGCGCTGCAACAAGGGCAGGGATTAGAACATAGAACTAAAAATACAGTGACCTTAAAAGGTAAAGGAGCTGAAATACAGGAAAGCGCCGCGTGCGGTTAATTTTGGAATCAAATTGAAAAAAACAAAACAAAACAAAACACGATTTAGGGAATTTTCAGGCTCGCCGATCCACGTCCTGGGAGAAAAAGTAAAGGGGAGTGAGGAGTGCGCACAACTTCAGAAGCCAGTGCAGCCGGGCCAGGAGATCCCGGTGACGGAGGCCGGGACGCGCCCGGGGCAGGGATGGGACACCCGAGAGCAGAAACGCAGGCGAAGAAGAGCAAGAGGAAACCCGGAATGAAACGGCGGGAGACTCGCAGAGCAGAGCGAGAGGCTGACGGCGGGAGCAGGATTCGGGGCACTCACCGGTCATGCTGCCCGTCTGGGTGCTGACTGACCGTCCGGCCCCCGCGCTCTCCAGATTTTGCATCTGCCCCACTTCTCTCATCCCCAGCCTAGCGGCCTCTGCAGCCCAGGAAACCTCTCGCTGTCCTGCATGATCTTTGCCCCAGCAACCCCACCTCTCGCCTCCTCCTAGCAACCGACAGGACGGCGACGGCCAACTCGGCGCGCTCAGATGACGCACGAGCTCGGCGGCCATTTCCGGGCGCCCTGTGTGACGTCACGGCGAGGCGCGGCCGCGGTGGCGTAGGGGCTATTCTTCCCGCGGCGACCCGGCCAGTAGTAGAGGACACGGGGCTGTGAATCATTTGACGCTTGTGTTTGACTACGTTCTTAGGGTTTGCTGAATGAAGTCTGCTCGCTTGAGGATGTCTTGGCTCGAAGTCCCAAGTTGCGCACACTCGGCGAGGGCGATGAGGGCTTCGCTTACCTGAGAGTTGGCCCGAGAGTGAAGGAGAATTGAAGTGGAAGTCAGTGTTAATGACTCAGTCGCCTCCCACTCTTTGCGACCCCATGGACTGCAACCCGCCAGGTTGCTCTGTCCGTGAGATTCTCCAGGCAGGAATACTGGAGTGGGTTGCCACTTCCTCCTCCAGGAGATCTTCCCGACCCAGGGATCGAACCCAGGTCTCCTGCATTACAGGCAGATTCTTTACTGCCTGAGCCCCCATACAGTTAGCGGTCAGGGTCTCAGAGAGTTTGAGAAGCGAAGGAGGTGGGAGCTGGGCAGTCCCAGGTGGTTATCCTCTAAGATTGGCCAGTCCGGGGCAACTTAGTGCCAGGGACTGCCACAAGAACATTCTGCTGCTTCTTAAACACATGAAGACATTGAGGGTAGAACTGTCCTCAGGAAATTGAGGATGGAGGAAGTGGCCCTTGGAAAATCTGAGAGGTACCAGACATTGTGGATTTGTGCTCAGTGCAATTTAGTTTTATTATTTTATGTGTCCTAGGCATGACTCAGAATGAAGCTCCTCCCTCCCCCCAGTGACTCAGCCCATTTCCCATCACTAACCTAAGCTGTTATCATAATCTGAAATATTTTAAAAAATAGGCACAAAAAACGCTCCAAGACTATGAAAGCAAAAGCCAATATTATGAAAGTACATTATTTTGTAAGAGACTGAAGAGAATTTTCAGTGATGATGGAGATGACTGTGGTTCATTAATCGTCACTGCTGTATAGTATTTCATTGTAGCTATACACCACAATTTATTTACCCATATTTGAGTCAAGAGACATTTGCTCTATCTCCAGCTTTTTGCTATTGCAAGCAGTGCTGCTTTAAATTTTTTTTGTATATTTTTTTACGTTCATATGGATGAGCTTCTTTAGGGACTACACTTACGAGTAGAATTCTTGAGTTGTCAAGTTTTCCAGATACTGCTGAAAAGTTTTCCAGAGAGATTGGACCAATTTACGTAGCTCTGTATCCCCACTAATTCTTGGGTATTGTCAAACTTTTAATGTTTACCAATCTGGTTGGCATAAAATGATATCCTGTGGTTATGATTTTCTCTGGTTTCTACTTAGGTGCATTGGCCATACATATGTCCTCTCTATGAAATACCTGTTAAGCATTTTTCTATTTGGTAGTTATTTCTTATTCATTTGTGAGCATTCTTTATACATCCTTGATACTCATTCTTGGGTGGGAATGTGTATGGTAAATATCTTCTCATTTGTCACTTGCTTTTTCACTTAATTATTTTTTCAGTGCATAGTTCTTTATTTTAACGTGCCAAACGTACGAATAATTTTCTTGGGTGAGTTTTGTATCTTTTCAAAAAGCATTTTTATCTGTTTATAAAGATATCTTTTGTCTGTCAATTATATCTCAGTTTTTTTAACAGTAGCTTTTATATTTCCACTAAAAGCCATAAATTTTTCCTTTCATATTTATATCATCATTCATCTAGAATTTAGTTCTGTGTATGATGTTAGGTGAAGAAGGAAATGGCAACCCACTCCAGTGTTCTTGCCTGGAGAATCCCAGGGATGGGGGAGCCTGGTGGGCTGCCGTCTATGGGGTCGCACAGAGTCGGACACGACTGAAGCGACTTAGCAGCAGCAGCAACATGATGTTAGGTCAGGATCCACTTTCTTTTCCACTTCGATAATCAGTTAGCCCAGCCTTATCTCCTTATTGATCTGCAGTGTCACCTCTGTCATATCAAGTTTCCATATATATGTAAATCTGTTTCTGGGTTCTATATTATTGGTTTATTATACCTCTGCCCCCTTGACTCCCCCCACCCCCACTAAAAAAAGCCACCTTATTTTCTTCAGGAGTATCTCGGTTATTCTTGACCCTTTAATCTTCCATGTACATTTTGTTTTATTTATTTATTTTTAAAATATTTATATATTTATTTGGCTGTGCTGGGTCTTAGTTGTGGCATGTGGGATCTTCAGTTGCACATGCAAAATATTAGTTGTGGCAAGTGGGATCTTAGCTTCCCAGCCAGGGATCAAACCACACCCCCTGCATTGGAAGGGCAGAGTCTTAACCACTGGACCGCCAGGGAAGTCCTGTTAAATGACTTTTTGACCAACTTATTCAGAGAATGGGGAAAGAAGGAGGGAGAGACAGATGGAGGGAATGGAGGAAGGAGGGAGGGTTATTATGTTTATCACAAGTTTTCTTAAAAACTCAATGATCCCAGGTAGCGCAGTGCTGGTAAAGAATAGGTGCTCAACATCACTAAATAGTATCCTTCCCCGCTTTGTGTTTCATTTACTTATTCTTTGTAGATAACCCGGGTCTCTTCCTTTTATTCTAGGTCCTGTTGATTGGGAACATTGGTCCTAGCAGTGTGTGTATTTGGATAGAATCCTCTTACAATAAAACAAGCTGAGGTGTCTGTGCTGGATTTCTTGGTACTGGTGAGGTTCGGCAGAGACCGAATACCTGGCTTGTAGAAGAAAACCTACCTCACCCTCCGTCTTGCTCGGGTATGTGGAAGGCACACCAATGACCATGCCTCCTGCACGCCTGGAGACAAGGTCGCCGCAGGACTGACAGGGACCCCTGCTGGCCAGTGCACCCTTGTACAAAGGATCGGCCCTCATGTGGTCATTTTAGGCAAGGATGTAACCATAAGCACCACCCTGAATCCAGAAATTGAGGTTTCCTAAAGAGTTCTTGGAAGGCAGTTCCTGGCAGCACTTCAACCTCAAAGAAGCAAAGAGAAGCCAAAACAAAGTCCAGACGCCTTTCATGGCACATTTGCTTTGTTATGGAGGGCAGTGCTGCCAGAGAGAAGTCACTTCTCAAGTTTTCCATATATTGTCCCTACTGGTGTCTTCAGAAAAGTAAACTTGGTGCCACATAGGTCAGTGTGCTACAAAGTAAGACTGTCCAGGGACCCTGAGGACATCTGTGCCCACCAGGTAGGAAGGACAGGCAGGCCCGCCTCCTGTGATGTCCTGGGGTTCTCTGCCATCGGTGGCCTGGGAGCAGGCAGGCAGTGGGCCTGGCACCATGGTCCATGACCATGCTTCATAAGGGTCCCCATGTGTGCAGCACCGTCTGGACTGGGTTTGGTTGTTTCTGAATCAGCAGCCTGAAGAGGTTCTCTGATGATTCATGTTAGAAGTCAAGGGACTGGAGGGAGGGATAGGAATGAGAGGACAGGTAAGACAGGGAATAGGGAACTCATGCTGGTGGAACAGCTACTTGAATCAACTTTACAGCAATGATAATGGTAATGATAATGGTATCTTACAGTAGAGAGCGTTTTCTACATTCCAGACTCTGTTCTAGCCACTTTGCATGTGTTCAGTGCTCAGTCGCTCAGTCATGTCCAACTCTTGTGACCCCGTGGACTGTAGCCTGCCAGGCTCCTCTGTCCATGGATTTCCCAGGCAAGGATACTAGAGTGGGTTGCCATTTCCTTCTCCAGGGGATCTTCCTGATCCAGAGATTGAACCCACGTCTACTGTGTTGGCAGGCAGGTTCTTTACCACTGAGCCAATTAGGAAGCCCAGCCCCTTTTACATATTCATTTACTCCTTCCAACAACCGTATGAAGTATGTATTTTTATTTTTATCCCTACTGATAGGAACTGAGACATTGAGTACCTCGATCAAGCAGACACAGCTTGAGAGGTGTGGGAGAAAGATATAAATGCTCATCACTTCATTTAATACAACATCTATGATGCAAATTTTCATCATCTCCATTTTACAGGCAAGGAAGCTAAGGCCCTTGGACCAGCAACATCAGCATCATTTAGGAGCTTATTAGAAATGCAGCACCTTGGGCCCTACTTCAGACCTACCAAAGCAGAATCTGTACAGAACCACTTTTTTTTTTTTAAATCACCTGAAATTCTGCAGGCCTTTCTGATGTCAGTGCTTTTATTGGCCTGTGAGCTGAATCTGTGGTTAGTCTGGATGATACAGTCATACATTTCAAGGCCAAAAAGGCCATTCAAAAGTCGAAATGATTTCAACCCCGTAACATGAACTAATGTTTCTAGAGTATTTTGTCATACACTTTGCTTGGTGAGTATTTGTGCAGTCAATTAATTAAACAAACCCTTCCCCAATGTTGGTACCTCACTTGAAAAAAGCTGGGGGGCTCAGAGAGCTCTTTCTGGGGTCAGCGAGAGTTCCCAGTCAGGGCTCCCAGGACACCATCCGCAGGGCAGAGGGAGGCCCAGGACTGAAATCACAGCCACCCATCCCTCTGCAGTGACCCCTGACTTGAGACCCACGAGGCCACTCCTCACGTCTTTCTATGATGTCTCTCCCCTTTACAGCTAGTGGTTAACGTGAGAGGACACTTTCTGCTGTGCTAGAGAACACTTTAGGGGTTCCCAGGTGGTGCTAGTAGGAAAGAATCCACCTGACAATGCAGGGGACATGGGTTTGATCCCTGGGTCAGGAAGATCCCCCTGAAGAAGGAAATAGCAACCCACTCCAGGATTCTTGCCTGGAAAATCCCATGGACAGAGGAGCTTGATGGGCTACGATCCATGGGGTTGCAAAACGTTAGACATGATTGCTGCTGCTGCTGCTGCTGCTAAATCGCTTCAGTCATGTCCAACTCTGTGCGACCCTATAGACAGCAGCCTACCAGGCTCCCCCGTCCCTGGGATTCTCCAGGCAAGAACACTGGAGTGGGTTGCCATTTCCTTCTCCAGTGCATGAAAGTGAAAAGTGAAAGTGAAGTTGCTCAGTTGTGTCCGACTCTTAGCGACCCCATGGATTGCAACCCACCAGGCTCCTCAGTCCATGGGATTTTCCAGGCAAGAGTACTGGAGTGGGGTGCCAGTGCCTTCTCTGTAGACGTGACTAAACACAGAACAATTTTAGACCTTAGAACAACTTTTCAAATATTTTTGACTATGACCCACAATGAGAATACATTTTATGAACCATGAAATATACCAACTGATATATAATTGCAACAAAAGTTTCACAACATAACAGTTGGCCTTACTACAGATACACTGATTAATCTATTCACATTCCAATAAACGTGTCAGACTGCACTTATCTCACAATCCACCAATGGATGAGGTGGGCGTTTTGAAAGCAGGTGCCCAGCCATCCACAGGAGTGACAGAATTCAGAGACTCCATCTCAGGGACCCAGTGGTAAGGAAGGCTGATGCTCCTTGTGACACCTGGAAACACACCTCTGTCACAGGAAAGTGTGATGCAGATCCCTCTTTTCTAGAATCCGAACAAGAAAGCTCAAAGGAGAGCTCTTTGCTTCTAAACTTTATACCATAAATAAAACATAAACAAACACATAAAAGCATTATACTATAAATAATGTATCAATTCTTAGCCATGATTTTCCATAGGGAAGAAGCCACTTCTGAGTGCCCCAGAGAGGAACTCCCATGAGAAGAAAGACTGCGTGGTTGCAGCTCCAGCACGTGTCCACTTAGTGCCACCAGACAAACAAGTGGCAGAGGCACAGGGCTGCGCCGAGAGCACAGTGAGTCCCCCAATCAGTGTCCCCAGCAACAGCTTCTCAGAGCCTCCGACATGCTCTTTTGTGTTGTGTAACTCTTGGGAAGGTGGGTACAGCATGCAGTGTTTTTCTATCATAGCTGACCACAGAATCCTTTCTTGAAATGCTCTCTTAAAACCTGCAGAATACAGTTTAGAGACCGCTGCCCTCAGTGACCAGTATGCCTCTTCCACTAGTTGCAAGAAACACAGTGTAGATGGGAGGCTTCCTCGCTGCTGTATGAGGGCAGGGCCAGGGTGTTAGGACGCTTCAAGCAGACTTGAAGGCATCACATATATAGCTAATCACATGAAAAAGGACCTGGTCAGCAGGTGGAGCAGACCCTTGTTTATGGAGTCACCACTGTAGCTCACAGCTGAGCTAGTTGTATCCTGCCTACCTCCAGGGGCCACCATTCATAAGACCCTGGCAGTGGCTGAGGCCCTTTGGAGTTCCCAGAGGCAGCAGCAGCCCTCTAAAAACAGGTTTATGTTTCAAACTGTAAAAAACAACGTCACACAGTTGTTGGCCAGAATATCCAGCACAGTCTCTCTCACCCCGACTGCATCCATCGTTGTTGCTCAGTCACCCAGTCGAGTCCGACTCTTTGCGACCCCATGGACTGCAGCCCACCAGGCTCCCCTGTCCTTCACTGTCTCCTGGAGCTTGCTCAAACTCCTGCCCATTGAGTCTGTGATGCCATCCAACCATCTCATCCTCTGTCGCCCCCTATCTTTCCCTTGACTCCTGTTTTTCTGTAAGTGTAGCTTCTCAGGGTGGAAGTGGGTAAGGCTCTTAAGAGATCAGACTCAGACCTGAGACTTGAATCCATCACTACTTATCCCACCAAGCCAAGGCGAATAAGGCATATTAAAGCTCTTATCAATGTGATCAGCAGTCTCTTCGTAGAAGCCAAGTCCTGCTGCAGCTCCCTGCCCTCAGGCTTCAGTGACTAGGTTCTGAACAGAGGGTACTGTGCCTCAAGTAAATGATTTTCTTCAAGCCGAGAGGTGAGACCCCTGATCACTTGACTCTACCCAGAATTCCTTTCACTTGTTTCTAAACATTTTTTGCTGCCATATGGAAACATTAAGTAATTTCTTGAATCAAACTCTCATTATCCTGGATTCCTTGTAGATGCACCATCACATTTATCTAAAGCATAAAACAAAAACAACACATAACATATACCTAAAACAAAATACACCTCTGACCTCACAGGTGACAGTTTTTATGGCAGCATCTGTCTGGATTACTTGTTAACTGGAAAATGAGTGTCATATCCCAAGAATAGGAGAGTGAGGACTTAGAAAACCTCCCCAGAGCTCATTTTGTGATGTGGGATTTTAGGAGGATGAAATGAATTTCCCCAAGGAGGTACATGAAAGGAAGGCCAGAGAGATTGGTACAGATACATCTCATACCTTTGTTTACAAAAAAAAATTCATGCTAAGTTGCTGACAAACTTGCAAAATATCAACCACTCTTTCTTGTTGTTTAGTTGCTAAGTTGTGTCCGACTCTTTGCAACCCCATGGACTGCAGAACGCCAGGCTTTCCTGTCCTTTACCATCTCCTGGAGCTTGCTCAAACTCATGTCCATTGAGTCAGTGATGCCATCCAACCATCTCATCCTCTGTGGCCCCTGTCTCCTCCTTTCCCCAGTCTTTCCCAGCATCAGGGTCTTTAACAGTGAGTCGGCTCTTCCCATCAGGTGGCCAAAGTATTGGAGTGTCAGCTTCAACATCAGTCTTTCCAATGAGTATTTAGGGTTGATTTCCTTATTGCAAAATGTCAACTACTCTTTCCAGTTCTCCCTAACAGTATCCGTTCCCCCTTCCCGATTCTTTCCTCCCTACAGACATGTTTTCCCTTAAGTCCCAGAGCCATGGGACAGGGCGCCAGTGTTGGTTGCTGACTTCTGCATGTTGGCACTGTTTTCTGTGCAGCCAGCCCTGTTTCCGGCGGGGTTCCCTTTGGCCTCCCTGCTTCTGCAGAAACCTCTCTGTCTGGACCGCCTGGCCAGCAGCAGTTTCGAGGCCGCTGCTCTATACTTCTTTGAAATGAGGTTGTAGAGGATGGGGTTGATGGAGGCGCTCAGATAGAAAAGTTGCAGAGCAACGATGTTAAAGTACTGAGAGAAGTGCATCATCTGGGAATCCTCGGTATTTATGTAAATGATTCTGCCAACGTGGAAAGGCAACCAGCAAACTATAAACGCCAGAACCACCACCACTGCAAAACAAAACACAGGCACCAGAATTAGCTAAAGCATCTGAAAACAAGAGTTCCCACTGAAGCAATAATTAACAGCAGGATAAATAAAACTCTTGCCTAGCCAGATCCCCACCCCAGAAAAACTACCAGGTTACAGGCAGCATCCATGTTTGGTTTGAAATTGAATATTTGAGAACAACCAACAACAACTGAACATTCGGCTCATACATGCCCTAGCAAGGACGGACATAAACTAGAGAGTGATTTCTACTAACAAGTAGAAATCGTTTCTTTCCACAAACCTATTTCAGAAACATGTTCTCTGTTTTCCGTTGAAAAGAATTATGCAACCTCTGTACGATCTTTATTTATTTATTTATTTTTTGATATGGGCACTATTCACTTTAGTCCTCAGGATAACATAACATTTAGTAAAGAAACTTTATCTTAACGTGAGGTATCCCGTCTTCTCCAGGGTTCTGTGAATAATTCCACATTTGCGGCATCTAACGGACACAGGCAGTGGGCTTAAGAGCCTGCAATCATTCATCTTGGATCAGTCTAGCTCTTTGCTCACAGAGGCTTTGGAAAATAATAGCTATTTACCAGACCCGGATATCCCACCGTTAGGGGGGCTCCCTGGGTGACACAGAGCTCCTAGAAGACGGGAGATGGTTTTCTACGGAGACTGGGGAGACAAGCTGGGGTCGAACCGCAAAAGGAAGCGTGGCCAGAAGGGGTGCTGAGGGCTGGGAGATCCGGGGAAGGGGCACCACGCGGTCGGGGTGTTTGGAACAGAGGCGGCGCCACTTACGCAGGACGCGGACCGTCTGCCGGTGGCCCTTCTCCCGGCCGGAGGTGGCCGGGCCTCGCAGCTGCCCGCGGCTCCTCCACAGCTCGCGCCCGATGAGCCCGTAGAGGACGCTGAGGCATAGGAAGGGCAGGAAGAAGTAGGCGGTGGTGACCCACAGCATGACGCGCAGCGCACCCAGCTGCGCCGGGCTCGGCCGGCACTCCCGGCTGAACAGCGCGGCGGCAGCTGCTTCGGGCCCCGACGGCGGGGACCGCGGGGAAGCCTGAGAGGGCCCCAGGAAGGGCGGCGGCAGCGGCGGCAAGGGGGAGGGCCGCGCGGTGCTGTTTAGGTCCCGGAGCGCATCGTGGCCGGCGTCCTGCTCGACGCCCACCAGAAAGAAGAAGGGCCCGGCGGAGAGCAGCGCCACGGCCCAGAGCGCGGCGATGAGCGCGCGGACGCGGCGCCGGGTGACCAGGACGCGCGCCCGGAGCGGACGGCAGACGGCCAGGTAGCGCTCCACGGCGAGCGCCGTCATGTGCAGCAGCGTGGCGTAGGTGCAGCCCTCGCCCACATAGAGTGAGAGGCGGCAGAGGAGCTGCCCGAACACCCAGGGCCGCGAGCGCCACAGGCGGTACAGGTCGAAGGGGAGCCCGAGCAGGATGAGCAGGTCGGACACGGCCATGCTGCCCAGGTATAAGTTGGTGGTGGTCCGCATGTCCCGGTAGCGCCCGATCAGCAGCATGGTCACCACGTTGCCGCTCACCCCGACGGCGAACAGCCCCAGGCACACGGCGGTCACGGGCACCAGCGCCCCCAGGGGGAAGGGCGAGCAGCGGCGCTCGTCGCACGGCAGCAGCGCGGCCCACGGCGGCTCCCCGGCGCCCCGCGAAGCGTGGCTGCGGTTCCCGGGGCTGCCCATGGGCGCGGCGCGCGGGGCGGACGCACGGACGCTCGCGGGGTCCCCGGGGCAGGGCCGGGTGCCTAGCGCCTGGCCCCGCAGCGAAAGCGCTTCCTTCGGCGGTCGGCGCGCGCAATGCGCGTGGCGCTCCCGCCGCCCGCACGGCTCGAGCCCCGCTGCAGCGCGCGCCGGAACGCGATTCCGCGGTGTCCTCTTTGAGGGCTGCCGAGCAGGTGGCGCGCAGTCCCCGCCCCCGGCCGCCGCCCTGCCCGCGCCGGCCCCGCAGGCGCTCCCGCTCCCCGGCCCGTCCTGTTCCAGGCGCTTCCCTCCCCAACTGATCGCGGGAGGCGGCCGCCCCGGACGACGCCTGCCCCGACGCGGGAAAGAGATTTCTGAGCCCCCAACCACGTAGGTTACTGCACCCAGCGGAGTGCGGGCGGTTTTTTGGGGTTGGGTTCTGAGAGGGACCTTCTGAGGGACCTCGGCTGGTGGCTGCGTCTTGACGGCTCGGGAGGGAGCCGCAGGACCAATAGCGGGAGAGGAGCTTAGACCGGAATCCAGAGCCCCTCCTGGGTTCTGGTGGTGGCTCGACAGCCGAGTCTTCTCAGATCAGCCCCAGCCTGAGGGGGCAACAGCCAGTTCTCCTCTTCTGTAAATTTTCAAATGGTGATGGAGTTGACCAAGTAATCTGAACTATCTCTTATGACTGAAATCTATGGACATGACCATGTCTACTCATTTTAAGGGGCTTCCCTGGTGGCTCAGACGGAAGAATCCGCCTGCAATGCTGGACCCCTGGGTTCGATCCCTGGGTTTGAAAGATCCCCTGCAGAAGGGAATGGCAACCCACTCCAGTATTCTTCCCCGGGGAATTCCATGGACAGAGGAGCCTGGCGGGCTGCAGTCTATGGGGTTGCAGAGTCGGACCCCACTGAGCGACAGTCACACAGGAAGGACTAATATCCTGGGGGAGAGACTGAAAACTGAGTCCTGAGTCCATTCATTGTGGTCTTGATGACAGTAGCTGACGCCGAGAGCTCAGGATGTGTCCGGTGCTGTGCTTTCCGTTTAATTTTCGAGTCATTGGAACTGAGTTCTTTGTTTGTGGATGGACACCGTCTAGCGATTTTTCCATCCTTCCAACCGTGGTTTAAATCCTCGACTTCTTTTCCTGAGTTCCCTTCCTCTTCCTGGAACTGAAAGCAGGCTTTACTCTAGCCTGGCTTCCCCTGCTCCGCTCAGCCCTCCGGAGGAGGGGTACCGGTCACCGCTCTCATCATCACTGTCCCCGTCGTCCTAAAACCTATCTTTAAATCTCACCTCCTCACACTGTGCCCTCTCCAGCCCCTCCCCCCTCATTCCCCCTCATTCTTAAGAATTTTGCTGTCTGACCTTCATTTTCTCAAGAGCTCCTGATAATAATAAAATTCACACCCCTACACAATTCCTCTGCCTCTCCTTTCTATCCGTGGTCTTGTCCTCCACCCAGTCTCAGGCAGTGGCCCCTGTGAAACACATCCCTTATGCCTTATTGTTCCCAGGGGCTTGCCTTCATCTCAGTTTCAGCCACCCCAGATTCTAACCTCCACCCCCTGTCTGTCTAGCTCACTTTCTCTGATACCTCCTGCAGTTCTTCAACTGCAGGAGTTCAGTGGGACCTGCATTCAGCCTCTGCTCCACCCTGTCCCTCAGGAGCCCCAGGTTCACACTTCCCGACTATAACGAATTTAAACTCCAAGAGCAATACTAATGGCTTCCAAGAAAACACTCTCAACGCCTGTGCTCTTTTCTTTCTGGTCTCTTTGGCCAGAGTAACCCTGGTGAAGCTGAACTCTCTGCTTACTTTGTGCAGACTTCCAAGTACCTTGAGTAGAGTTGCATCTCTTGAAATTCACAACCTTTAGCTGGGGGCTTAGTTTTCTCCCACCATCTTCATCCTTATCCTATTTCATTTGCTTTTCCCACCCTCCAGACCACTCTGTACATCCTCCTCTCTCCTTGATCCTCAAGACTTCTTTCCCATCCTCACGCTCAGGTGGTGACCTTGTACTTTAATTCCTGGGAAGAATAGAAACAGCTGGAATAGAACTACATGCTCCCATCACCACAGCCACCATCCCCCCAATCCCCAGACAGATGAATGAATGGATGTTGTTGTTCAGTCACCCAGTCTGCCTCTTTGAGACCCCATGGACTGCAGCACTCCAGGCCTCCCTGTCCCTCACTATCTCCCAAAGTTTGCCCAAGTTCACTTCCATTGCATCGGTGATGCCATCCAGCCGTCTCATGCTCTGACACCCTCTTCTCCTTCTGCCCTCAATCTTTCCCAGTATCAGGGACTTTTCCAATGAGTCAGCTGTTCACATCAGATGACCAAAATACTTGACCTTCAGCTTTAGCATCAGTCCTTCCAATGAGTATTCAGGATTGATTTCCCTTAAGACTGACTGGTTTGATCTCCTTGCTGTCCAAGGGACTCTCAGGAATCTTCTCCAACATTACAGTTTGAAGGCATCAATTCTTTGACACTCCGCCTTCTTTACGGTTCAGCTCTCACAACAGTATGTGACCACTGGGAAGACCATAGCTTTGACTGTATGGACCTTTGTTGGCAGAGTAATGCCTCTGCTTTTCGATACACACACCCCCTTCCACTCCCTGGACAGATGAATGAGTGGATGGTACTTTTACCTGAACTCAACTCTGCCACTCAGAACTTCATTCACCTCCTCAAAATCCTAGAAATCACTCTGGAAGTTCTCTCTCACACGCATCATCAGATTTTCCTCCCTTTTCTGGATCGTTTCCATGTTTTCAGCAAAACTCATAAGAGTGTCTGCGTCCACTGTCTCCCCTTTTCCTCCCTTCCCCCTCCCTCTCTGCCTAAGCAGCGAAAATATAATTTCTCCATCTCTAGTTGATCTGAACTCTCCCTTACTCCCTCGGGTAGCAAGAAACAGTTATCTAGCCTGCGTGAAGCATTGTCCGGTTGAATGAATTAGACAGCCCCTCTCAGCAGTGCTCGGCCCTCTTCTCTCTGATGGCTTCCTGCTTCTGCCCCGTCTTTCCCTAAGAGGGCCCAGGTGGGCGGGAAGCGAAGGTCAGGTGGCTTAAAGGGCCTTAGGAAACCAGGGAGGGAGGGGGGTGCCTAGCTTTGTGTTGGTTCCTAGGGGGCTGGCATTTGCTGGACTCCAACTCGTCCAAGGGTCCTCGTCCCCCTTGGTCACCAGGCGCTCTGCTGACCTGAAGGCAGAGGTCTGTGGCTCGTGAAACTGTGGTCTTTTTCTTTGACTCCCGTGATGCTCCCAGGAGCACGTAGGTACCAGCTGGTAGGTACCAGCTGTCAGCTGTCACAGGCTACAGCCCCCCGAAGTCTCTGTCCTTGGGTCCTTTCTGCTCCTTGGCCTGGTGGTCTGCCCACGTCTGCTGAAAGGCTTCCTCATCCATCTCCGCCACATTACAACTCTGAGAAAGACCCACTGGGGCTCAGAGCATGGCTGCACATCAGGCTCACAAAAGCCAACTCTCCATCTCGTCTGTACTGCACAGCTCCATTCAGACCCTCCCCTGCACTGCTATATTTTCTCTGTGGAGCTTATGACCAACTGACCTGCTACTGAATCTACTTAGCTGTTTGTTATCTGGCCCCCTCCATCTCCTGACATCACATGCTCCGGAAGACAGGATTTCATCTTTCCCTAGTGCCTGGTACCAAGTGAGAATTCAATAAATATTTTTTAATCTCAGAGCATGAATAAGTCTTTCCAGAATAGGGCACCATATTTTCTTTACAATTCCCAGCAGTTGAGAACCGTACTCTGATTACAGGGGCTGTTCAGCAAGCACTCCTTGATAATCTGGTTGGAGATAGAATACTGATACGGAGAATTAGATTCATGGACAGGTTTTTATTATATTTTAGTATGACTTGGCCTCTGGGGCAGATCTGAACCCTATTATGATGGCTTGGCCTTCCATGTTTTAGGAAGAAATGGGACCAGATACCTGAAGAATGACTAAACCCTCTTTCTACTTTGTATTTCTGAGCCATCCACCAGCTCATGACGTTGTATTTCATTGGAGGAGAGGGAGAATTTTCAGTAGTCCAGGTGTGTGGCTACCCTCCTCCTCTACCAAATGTGAAGTATCTACCTTCACATTTGCTGCTTGTGTGGGGCAAAACCGAGCCTAGGTCTGACCCAGCTCTCCCCCTGCTTCCCTGGAAGCTGGTGTCCTTAATAGGCATTTTGCCCCTGGCTGGAAGCCTCATAGGCTGGAATGTTCTGGAAGAAAAAAAAAAGCTAACTTTGTGCTATGTGTGAGGCGCATTTTCAAGTACCTGCATATGGTAACTCATTGAGTCTTTAACCACAGCCTTTTGAACGGGTGCTTTCAGTATGTCCATTTTACAGATGAGGAGACCAAGGCACAGAGAAGCTGCCTTAGGTCACGTAGCTGGTGAGCGTCTGCTTCCCAAGGCCGAAGGCACGACCTCTGAGCCAGGGCCTCTCGCTTGGTAGGCCATAGCACAACCAGTCTTAGGAATGGTTCCTGTGATCAGCTTCTGCTCGGAAAGTGTATTTTAGTTCGTATTCTATAAACCAGATTTTTGTGGACAAATGGAAACAGAAGGTTTTTTTTTTTTTTTTTCAGTTGAAGTATCGTTGATTTGGGGTCTTCCCTGGTGGTTCAGCAGTAAAAAAAATCTGCCTGCAATGCAGGAGACTTGGGTTTGTTCTCTGGATGGGGGCAATCCCCTGGAGAAGGAAATGGCAACCCACTTCAGCATTCTTGCCTGGGAAATCCCATGGACAGAGGAGCCTGGCGGGGTATAGAGCAGGGGGTCACAAGAGTGGAACATGACTCGGCGACTAAACCACCACCATAGCTGATCTACCAGGCTGCGTTAGTTTCTCATTTACAGCGCCATCTCCCGTGCTCCTGGAGCCCTTGTAGGGTTGAGTCATCACTGAGCAGGCTCCTGCCACTCACCTGCACCTCACTTGGGAGCTGCCCTTGGGCTGTAGCCTCTCCCATCTGCACAGGTTCCTGGAGACGGCGCCACAGCAACCCAGCCTGGTCCTCAGGCAGAGTGAGGGTTCGGCGTGGAGGTTTTCCACCCGGCTGCAACAGAGTAGAACCTTTGTATTCTGCTGCTGCTGCTGCTAAGTCGCTTCAGTCGAGTGCGACTCTGCGAACCCATAGATTCTCCAGGCAAGAACACTGGAGTGGGTTGCCATTTCCTTCTCCAGTGTGTGAAAGTGAAAAGTGAAAGTGAAGTTGGTCAGTCGTGTCCGACTCATAGCGACCCCATGGGCTGCAGCCTACCAGGCTCCTCCGTCCATGAGATTTTCTAGGCAAGAGTACTGGAGTGGCTTGCCATTGTCTTCTCCATTTGTATTCTATTACAGGTTAATCACTAAAGAGATGTTGCCTGGAAACGTAAATGGCCCACCTCTAAGGAGCCCTGCCTCCCAGGTAATGAGCATTAAGCTAAAACACCTTTGGGTAGCTGAACCACCCTGACCAGGCCCACCTGTGAATGACTCAAGGGAGGAAGAAATGAACACATCCCCTTTGGAGGCTCAGCTGGAACCGGACGTATTTGTCTTTACTTCCTGCACTTTTAGCTAAAGAGAAGCCTGAATTCTGACTCGGGCAAGATGACTCCCCGGCTTCTTGGTCAGCTGGTTTTCTGAATAAAGTTGCTCTATTGATTTGGCCCGTCGTGTGGCGAGCAGTACCAGCTTGGACTTGATAACAAATTTTGGTGCAGTCAGCCAGGAGCCTTGCTACTCATGGCTAGCTGGTCCCCTTTGGGGAATTTTTGGGTAAGGCCCCTAGCAGCTGCTAGGACCGCTTATCTTGAAAATCTTCCCCTCAAAATGCCCCAGAATGGCTCTGGCTGCCCCAGCACTTGGCAGCTGGGGCAGGGAATCAGCATTTGGAGGCCGACAGGCTCCATATGGTAGGGTGAGTTGCTCTGGTGTGTACAGCCAAAAAATTTATTTCCTCTGCGTTTGGGGCCTTTCTCCAGAATAAGCCAGTTTGTTTGTATGTGAGTGGGGAACCCTGTTGGAGAAAGGAAAGCTGTTGGGCTTTTACCTGTTTTGTGAGCCCCTTCATTTGTTTCTTGGGGTGCTAGTGTTCCTACGTGCCGTTTGTGCTTTTTTTTTTTAAAGTTACTCACCTTTTAATTGAAGGATAATTGCTTTACAGAATGCTTTGTTTGTCTTGAATTTCTGTCTTTCAAAACGGAGAATGTTTCAACTATCCCTGAAGAAAGTCCTCTGAGGTGCATTTTGGATCTGATTACAGCTGTGAACCTATGAGTGAGAGGAAGATATTTTATTGAAACAACGTGTGGCCACAGTGCCTCTTAGGATCTCCAGGAGGGGTTGAGGCAGGGTTATCTGGGGACCCTGGGCACCTTGTACTGCTATGCTTGTGTTAATTAGGTCATTTAGGGTCTCCTACGTCACTGGCATATGTAAAGCCCACAAGACCAAAATTGAGGGTTTATTTAGATTTTCTGATTGTCCTTTGGGTTTTTTTTTTTAATTTTGCATGATACTGTTTCCCCATTTATAGCCAGCCCGCTTTTGTGATATTTAAAATTTTTTTACTGATGTCAAGTGGAGGTAAGGAACAGGAAAAAAAAGCAAAGAGAAAACAAAGTCTTTTTTTGTCCAAGAGTGGGATATTCCCGGGAAGAAGAGAAATCTTCCACTTGGTTCCTAAAATTACTGAAAGCTACAAATAGAAATAGATGTGTCTTTCCCAAAATATTAGTAAGGGGTTTTGCTGTCTAGACAGATAGGATTTATTCTGACAGAAACCCAATTTGAATCCACTCTCTTTTGTAACTGATGGATTATACAATGTTATACCTGATTCATGACTGAAATTTTGGAATGGGAACTATGTTTGTTTGTACATGTTATAGATGTCTGGCATTGCCAGAATTAATTTGTAAAAGAATTTAATTGACCTAAAGGAATTTAGGCTTCCCTGGTAGCTCAGCTGGTAAAGAATCCACTTGCAATGTGAGAGACCCTAATTTGATTCCTGGCTCGGAAAGATCCCCTGGAGAAGGGACAGGCTACCCACCCCAGTATTCTTGGGCTTCCCTGATGGCTCAGATGGTAAAGAATTTGCCTGCAATGTGGGAGACCTGGGTTTAATCCCTTCATTGGTGAAGATCCCCTGGAGAAGGGAATGGCTACCCACTCCAGTATTCTGGCCTGGAGAATCCCCATGGACAGAGGAGCCTGGTGAGCTGTTCGCAAAGAGTCAGACATGACTGGGTGACTTTCACTTTCAAAGGAATTTAAGTGCTTAAATAAATACTCAAATGGCTTTTTTAAAAACACTGGCCAGAAGGAACTTCAGGTTCATGTGACCTAGGAAATATTCAGTATTGAATTAATGTCTGGTATTAAAGTTAGCTTAAGCTTGTTGGTTTGATTAATACATGTTTTAGGTCATCAACATCAAATATATTACTTTTTATTGTGCCTAGGTTTGCTAGAAATCAAATACTGAAAGACCTTATTATTCCTATTACAGCAAGAAAAATAATAATATGACAAAGCTTTTAAGTAAATAAAATAGAGATAAATGAGGTAAGAGTAAGAGGTAAACACTACAGAAATAGCTGGGGCTTCCCTGGTGGCTCAGACGGTAAAGCGTCTGCCTGCAGTACAGGAGATCTGGGTTTGATCGCTGGTCGGGAAGATCCCCTGGAGAAGGAAATGGCAATCCACTTCAGCACTCTTGCCTGGAAAATCCCATGGACAGAGGAGCCTGAGAGGCTACAGTCCGTGAGTCGGAGACGACTGAGTGGCTTCACTTTCACTTTCTTTCCCTGGCAGCTCAGCTGTGAATCAGCCTGCCAGTGCAGGAGACATAGGTTTGATCCCTGGTTTGGGAAGATCCACTGGAGAAAGAACTGGTAAACCACTCCAGTATTCTTGCCTGGGAAACCCCATAGACAGAGGAGCGTGGAGGGACTATAGTCCATAGGGTCACAAGAGTCAGACATGACTTAGCGACTAAACAACAAATAGGAATAATTATGTTTTGGGAATGTCTATCTAAAATAGTTTCTCCAGATTTATGTAACTTGAAATTCAACAAAGTTAAATGAAGAGGATCCATTGAATATCTGGGTCATTTCA
This sequence comes from Ovis aries, assembly GCF_016772045.2. NCBI lineage: Eukaryota > Metazoa > Chordata > Mammalia > Artiodactyla > Bovidae > Ovis > Ovis aries. Next base: position 19,184,075 of record NC_056063.1, on the reverse strand, counting down.
AATGGGATAAAATATTAGGACATTAATTGCTGGGCATGTCTCAGTTTACCTACCTTTGCCTTCTCAGGAGAGAAAGACTAAAGCTCAAGTGTGTCAGCTAGGAAATGTGGTATGACAGTTTCCAATTACTCGCTTCTTGGTTTTTCACTAGAGGTGAAGGTTTTAAGGTTCAGAATTGCAAGGTACCATTTCAGCATGCAAAGATATAGGACATGTGTTTTCAGCAAAGAAGGTATGAGGAATGAAAAATGCATTTTGCTAAAGCAAAAAAGGTGGTTTTGTCTTAGAGATGACTGTTTCTTTTTAATAACGTTTAAGTTTATTTTTAAAATTTTGGCTACACTGGGCCTTCATTGTGGCATGTGGGCGTCTCTTGTTACAGAGTGTGGGTTTAGTTGCCTTGTGGCACTGACCAGGGATCGAACCTACCTCCCTTGCATTTGAAGGTGGATTCTTAACCACTGGACCACAGGAAAGTCCTGAGCTGATTGTGTCTGAATGGAAAAGAAAGTGAGGGATATAAAAAAAAAATTAAAAAAAAAAAAGAAAGTGAGGGATAGATTAATGCAGATACAGAAATTGTAGAAGGTTCTTAGAGCAGGAACACTGAGAGAGGTTTGTGCATGGTCAGGACTGGCTAAGATAACATTGAACTGAGTTAAGAAAATGAATTTTAAAATTAATGTACAAAGCCTGAATTTCGTTCTCTAAAGAGGACAAGATTTTCTTAAGGTATTGAACTGCTTTTGATAATTGTGCATTTCCTTCAGTGTTCTGTATTTGTCATTGAGATACTTTTTTATCACTGGTTGAAACTTGATATTTCTGACAAACTGCCCAAAGATAAAATTCTAAATGAAGTTCATGTGACCTTAAGCTAAGGTTGAGGCTTTCCAAAGGGTCCCTGGAATACCTCAAATTATTGTCTCCATCTCAGAGGAATATCAAGCTAATTAGGCTTGTTTGGTATGTTAAACTACATAAGAAGCATTGTCAAATAAATGGTGATGAAAGAAATTGTATCATAGAACTTCTTAGATTGTATGTATGGGTAAATGTTAATATACACATTTTAGAAATTATGTGAGATTCCTAAAATTCTGGTATATCCTGGTAAATTATAATAGGTCATAAATTTAGTAATTATCTTAAATTGTATGTCACAGCAGTAGCCAAGTGTCTTTTCATCCGCTTTGTAATCCTAATTGGTTGATGCCAAAGCAAAAAAGTATCTTTTTAATAGTTTAGTTCAGTCGCTCAGTCGTGTCCGACTCTTTGCGACCCCATGAATTGCAGCACACCAGGCCTCCCTGTCCATCACCAACTCCCGGAGTTCACCCAAACTCTTGTCCATCGAGTTGGTGATGCCATCTAGCCATCTTATCCTCTGTTGTCCCCTTCTCCTCCTGCCCCTAATCCCTCCCAGCATCAGAGTCTTTTCCAATGAGTCAACTCTTCACATGAGGTGGCCAAAGTACTGGAGTTTCAGCTTTAGCATCATTCCCTCCAAAGAAATCCCAGGGCTGATCTCCTTCAGAATGGACTGGTTGGATCTCCTTGCAGGCCAAGGGACTCTCAAAAGTCTTCTCCAACACCACAGTTCAAAAGCATTAATTTTTCGGCACTCAGCTCTTTTCACAGTCCAACTCTCTCATCCATACATGACCACAGGAAAAATCATAGCCTTGACGAGATGGACCTTTGTTGGCAAAGTAATGTCTCTGCTTTTGAATATGCTATCTAGGTTGGTCATAACTTTTCTTCCAAGGAGTAAGCATCTTTTAATTTCATGGCTGCAGTCACCATCTGCAGTGATTTTGGTGCCCCAAAAAATAAAGTCTGACACTGTTTCCACTGTTTCCCCATCTATTTCCCATGAAGTGATGGGACCCGATGCCATGATCTTCGTTTTCTGAATGTTGAGCTTTAAGCCAACATTTTCACTCTTCTCTTTCACTTTCATCAAGAGGCTTTTTAGTTCCTCTTCACTTTCTGCCGTAAGAGTGGTGTCATCTGCATTTCTGAGGTTATTGATATTTCTCCTGGCAATTTTGATTCCAGCTTGTGCTTCTTTCAGCCCAGCGTTTCTCTTGATGTACTCTGCATATAAGTTAAATAAGCAGGGTGACAATATACAGCCTTGACGTACTGCTTTTCCTATTTGGAACCAGTCTGTTGTTCCATGTCCAGTTCTAATTGTTGCTTCCTGACCTGCATATAGAGATGAGAAATTGCTATTTATGGCTTTACAGCGGCTTTTGAATGACTCTGTAGCTATATTGGGCTTCCCTGGTAGCTCAGCTAGCTGGTAGAGAATCTGCCTGCAATGCAGGAGACCCTGCTTTGATTCCTGGGTCAGGCAGACCTCCTGGAGAAGGGGGAGGCTACCCACTCCAGTATTCTTGGGCTTCCCTGCTGGCTCAGTCAGTAAAGAATCTGCCTGCAATGCAGAGACCTGGGTTTGATCCCTGGGTTGGGAAGATCCCCTGGAGGAGGGCACGGCAACCCAGTCCAGTATTCTTGCCTGGAGAATCCCCATGGACAGAGGAGCCTGGAGGGCTACATACAGTCCATGGGGTTGCAAAGAGTTGGACATGACTGAGCGACTAAGCACAGCACACATAGCTATGTTGTGAAGAAGCAAGATTTCATCAGGTTCAAATAGTTGTAGATAAAAAAAAAAAGGATTGATTAGAGATTCTAAGAATATTCATCACCTCCATTCAGTAAGAAATAGCCTGAACCATCTTCATCCTTTTCCTCACAAGATTCTGGAACTGACATGACACTGGAGAATTTTAATAGGGAAGAACCTTTGTATTCTATTACAAATTAATCACTAAAGGGATGTTGCCTATAAGCTTAAATTATATATAAATGGCTCATTTCTGGGAACCCTGCCTCCCAGCTAATGAGTATTGAGGTAAATACCTTTGTTCAGCTCACAGGAAACATCCTGACCAGGCCCACCTGTGAATGAATGCAGGCAGGAAGTAACTAACAAGTTCTCTCCAGCGGCTGGCCGGAACCAGGCAAGGTTTGACTTTATTCCCTTCCCTTTTAGTATAAAAGAAGCCTGAATCCCAACTCAGGCAAGATGGTTCTTTGGGATACAAATCTACTATCTTCTTTCTTGGTCTGCTGGCTTTCCAACTAAAGTTGCTGTTACTTGCCCCAACAACTGGTCTCTCAGTTTACTGACCTGTCGTGCAGCAAGCACTCCGAGCTTGCACTCAGTAACACAATCAATAGGCTGACACCCCAAAGGCTGGGAGACACCTGGGGAATGGCATCGCTGAAAGCTCATTCTCTCATCATCTGGCCTGGATCCAGGAAATTTGAGGACAAGGGCACCTGACCAGAGTACCTGCATTATTTTGCACTTTGTCATTTAGCTTAATGAGTCATCTTGGTGCTCTTTCCAGATCAGTCAATAGGAGGCTACCTTAATCTCTTTTGCTATAGCTACATATGGTATTCCATTGCATTGGGTGTACAATTTAACCAGTCTCGCACTGTTGCTCATTTAGGTCATTTCTGGTCTTTTGCTGGTACAAATGGGTCTGCAATGAATGGTGCTGTCCAATGTGTCATGTCTGCAGATAAATATTTGTTAGTGGACTGCCTGCTCAAAGAGTGTAAACAGAAATTTAATTTCCCTTCATAAGGGTTGTATAGCTTAAGCTCCACCAGCACTATCTTGTTTTTCTACCGTTATCAATGGTGTGTAATCAAAGCTTTGCATTTTTGCCAGTGAGAATGAAAATGGTGTTTCTGGGTTTTTATTTTATGTTTCTTATTTCATTTCCATATTTCGGAACTGACATTTTCCTTATTAGGAAGATTAGATTAGCCCTTTTCTGGGATATTAGTGCAGATATTTCCTGGTTGGCTATTGGCTCTAACTATTTTTGTTTGTTTGTTTACTGCTAATACAGAAGTCTTTATCTTTATGGTGTTAAAGTGATCAGCATTTCTGTGACTTCTATGTCTTGAGGCATAATTTGAAAGGCCACCACAAGTCCAAGATTATAAAGGAATTCTCCCATATCTTATTTATTTAGTTTCATCATTTATATTCATTTGGAATTCATCCTGGTATAAGGTATGAGATGTGGCTACCCAGTTGTACCGATATCATTTGTTTTGGTGGTTTAGTCGCTAAGCTGTGTCTGACTCTTTGGGACCCCATGGACTGTAGCCTGCCAGACTCCTCTGTCCATGGAATTCTCCAGTCAAGACTACTGGAGTGGATTGCCATTTTCTCCTCCAGGGGATCTTCCCAACCCAGGGATTGAACCTGTGTTTCCTGCTTGGCAGGCAGATTCTTCACCCATTGTTTGTTGACTTGTTCATTTTTACTCCACTGATTTGAGGTGCCACCTTTATTAAGTACTAAATTCTTCTATGTACTTGGGTCTATGGGCTTTCTAGTAGGTTCCAAACAACTCTTTTCTGCTGGTATTATTAAGGCTTTATAACTTAGTGCACCTAGTCCCCTCTCATTGCTCTTTTTCAGCATTTTTCTATTTTTGTTTTCCCAAATGAATGACAGTTTACTTATTTACAGTAGATTTATACTGTCTTTTAAAATTTGGTGTCCCTTTAAAATGTTATTGATGATATTGTCATAAACTGTGTGTGCTCTTTCTAGAATAATGTGTACTCCCTGGATCCTTTGTAGTTTCGTACTTGTCACCCCTCTGGGGTAATTAAAAAAAAAACTTTTTGGTTAATTAATTAGACTGCTTCGCATCTCAGTTGTGGCACTCTGATCTTCATTCTGTCAAGTGGGCTCTAAAGTTGTGGCATGCGGGCTTAGTTACTCCTTGGCACGTGGAATCCTCATTCCCCGATCAGGGATTGAACCTGTGTCCCCTGCGTTGCAAGGTGAGTTCTCAACCACTGGATCACCATGGAAGTCCCCCTGAGGTCATTTTGAGCCAGATTTACAATGATTGGAATCCACGTTCTTCATAGCATGACTGGATACTAAACTTCATGCTGGTTTTAAAGGTCTGAATCACATTTAGAGAATCACAAATTAATTCTATGAGTATTAGTACTTAAAAAAAGTGGAAGTCGCTCAGTCATGTCTGACTCTTTATGACCCCGTGGACTGTAGCCTACCAGGTTCCTCTATCCGTGGAATTCTCCAGGCCAGAATACTGGAGTAGGTAGCTGTTCCCTTCTCCAGGGGATCTTCCCAACCCAGGGATCAATCCTGGTTCTCCTGCATTGCAGGCAGATTCTTCACTGTCTGAGCCACCAGGGAAGCATTAATACATGCATTTTCCTCACATGATTTTTAGGTTGCTTTTCAGAATACAGGCTGTAAGGAAAAAGGTCTTATGCTACCCTGTATGAACTTCTTACTACACAGCTACTGTCATTGGTAAACTGAAACTGTAAAGCGTAACTTCCTCTCCAACATCACTGGGTCATCCTAGAAATGTTAAGAGTCAGACAGAGCTGGTAACTAGTGGGCAGGCCAAATCATTTAATAGCTATTAATGACACCCATTACATCATGAGAAACGCTGGACTGGAAGAAACACAAGCTGGAATCAAGATTGCCGGGAGAAATATCAATCACCTCAGATATGCAGATGACACCACCCTTATGGCAGAAAGTGAAGAGGAGCTAAAAAGCCTCTTGATGAAAGTGAAAGAGGAGAGCGAAAAAGTTGACTTAAAGCTCAACGTTCAGAAAACAAAGATCATGGCATCCGGTCCCATCACTTCATGGGAAATAGATGGGGAAACAGTAGAAACAGTGTCAGACTTTATTTGAGGGGGCTCCAAAATCACTGCAGATGGTGACTGCAGCCATGAAATTAAAAGACGCTTACTCCTTGGAAGGAACATTATGACCAACCTAGATAGCATATTCAAAAGCAGAGACATTACTTTGCCAACTAAGGTCCGTCTAGTCAAGGCTATGGTTTTTCCTGTGGTCATGTATGGATGTGAGAGTTGGACTGTGAAGAAGGCTGAGTGCCGAAGAATTGATGCTTTTGAAATGTGGTGTTGGAGAAGACTCTTGAGAGTCCCTTGGACTGCAAGGAGATCCAACCAGTCCATTCTGAAGGAGATCAGTCCTGGGATTTCTTTGGAAGGACTGATGCTAAAGCTGAAACTCCAGTACTTTGGCCGCCTCATGTGAAGAGTTGACTCATTGGAAAAGACTCTGATGCTGAGAGGGACTGGGGGCAGGAGGAGAAGGGGACGACAGAGGATGAGATGGCTGGATGGCATCACTGACTCGATGGACGTGAGTCTGAGTGAATTCCGGGAGTTGGTGATGGACCGGGAGGTCTGGCGTATTTCGATTCATGGGGTCGCAAAGAGTCGGACATGACTGAGCGACTGAACTGAACTGAATGACACCCATAAAAGACTCCGTTTTACCAGGCACAACCCACCAACTAGAGGGAGTGGGAACACCCAAGGACATCAGGGAAGTTGGAAAAGGAAGTGAGAAGTTGGTCTGTGTCCTTAGAAATGTGGACTTAATGACTAGGTCAATTTAATTGACTCGATGTCCGGGATTCTCTAGTTATGTGCTATCTGTGTATCAGTCTTTAGGAATGTCTTATAGTTCCTTCTAGAGGTAAAAAAGTCACTGAAAATTAACCATTTTAAAGTGAGCATTTCAGGGGCTTTTATTTATTTGACTGTGCCGGCTCTCAGTTGCAGCATGTGGGATCTAGTTCCCTGACCAGGGATTGAACCCGGGCCCCCTGCATTGGGAGCATGGTTTGAGCCACTGGACTGCCAGGGACTTGTAGTATAGTCACAATGTTCCACAACACCCACCTACTTCTACCAAGTTCCAAACCATTTCCCCAATAGAACACCATACACAGTAAGCAGTTACTCTCCATCTCCTTCTTCCAGCTCCTGGCAACCACTCATCTTTCTATCTATATGGATTTATGTAGTCTTGATATTTCCAGTGAATAGAATCACACATGTGACCTGCTGTGTCTAGTTTCTTTCACTCAGCCTGTTTTCAAGTTTCAGCCACATTGTACTGAGTTGATCAAAAAGTTCGTTTTTCTGTAAGATGGCACGGAGAAACCCAGATGAACTTTTTAGCCAACCCAATAGCTATATTCCCTTTTTGAGCAAGTGAGCTGATCTCACCTGTGGATGAATGAGTGTTTAAGAGAATGAGTTAAACCTAGGGCAGGGTGGAGGCTCAAAATGGGAATCAGTGTATCCAAGGATGAAATTTTGTTTTTTTTTTTGTTTTTGGTTATTGTTTTTTTTTTTAATTTATGTATTTATTTTTTTAATTTTAAAATCTTTAATTCTTACATGCGTTCCCAAACATGACCCCCCCTCCCACCTCCCTCCCCACAACATCTCTCTGGGGCATCCCCATGCACCAGCCCCAAGCACGCTGCACCCTATGTCAGACATGGACTCAAGGATGAAATTTTGGAGGAAAAGAAATTAGAGCTTTGTTTGGTCTGAAATGCCTGTACCAGATTCTCTATGTACTTGGGACTACGAGCTTTCTATTTTCTGTGTATGTGTGTGGTGGTATTATAAGTTCCTAAGGCTTTAGAGTTTAGTGCAGCTAATCCTCTCTCATTGCTCTTTTTCAGGGTTTTTCTGTTTTTGTTTTGTACCAGATTCTCTTAGTCTGATTTCTTTCTGTTCAGTTTTAAGAGGACTGTGAGCTGCTTTGGATGTGGTGAGGTGTTCAGCTTGACATTTAGGAAGTACTCAATAAATGCTATCATAAATGCAATTAAAGTCAATTATTATCTTGATTCCCTTGAGTTGAGGGCTTCTCTGGGAGACAGCAGAGGATAGTGGTCAAGTTCGGGGGCACTAGAGCAGTCACATGGATTCAAATATCTAATCTTGGGTTTCTCACTTATTAGCCGTGTGATCTTGAGCAGATAATGCTCTGTGCCTCAGTTTATACTTAATGGAGCAATTAAGAGGACTGTGAAATAACTAAGGTAACACTGAATATAACACCTTTAACACACTGACTGGTCAACAGATGCTATTACAATTTGAATGGGTCATGTGGCTTTAAAATGTTTTGAAACTTTTCTCTTGGCAAATTTCCCACAGCATCGTGTTATCTATAAGATGAAAAATAGTCCTTATATCGTCTAAACATTTGAAGGCACCAGTGCAGACACTGTTTTGCAACTATTAAAATCTTAGTTCTTCTTTCAACTTCTCCTTTAAGAGAGTCAGGGAGAAAACAAATGAGTAAAGGGACACATACAGATTGTTCTCAATCTGTAATATTAAAGGCTTTCTGGTGGCTCAGACAATAAAGAATCTACCTGCAATGTGGGAGACCCGGGCGTTTAAAAAACACAAAGCACTATGGTCACCTATGTTGATGGTAGGTGTTTAGATTCTAGGATGACAAGTGTTAGGTTTGGGAGACCCATTTCCTTTTTGCAGCCTGTTTGCGTAACTGAGCCACCACAGACATGGGATCCTCCTGCAGAGAATCTGTTGATGATGTTAAGGTACGTACACGTGTTGGAAACCAACCCACAAAATGCTTAAGCACAACATGTAACATTCCTATTTCCAATCTATAGGAAAAAAAAAAAGGTGCTGTGGAACGGTGACTCCAGTATCCTATCATTCTCAAGGGTGGATTCCAACTCAGTGGCTTCCATGCAGCAATGTCCCTACGTCCAGTTTCTCCTCTTCCACAGCCTAACATTTTAAACTTTCTCATGGTGCCTACAGTTGCAGCAATTACAGATCCACTTGGATTTTAAAAAGCAATGTATCCCTGGATGAGGTCTGTGGGATGGAACTTTTGAGATAAGCGAGAAGGGATGTTGAATGTCTTGGTATGTGTGAGAACTTTATGGTATTAAGCAGGAGGGCATGTTGAACCTTCTGGTGGAAAGCAGGCCTGGCTCTGGGCCCTGTAGGTGGGAAAGAAGGCAAAGAATGCAGGACAGGTGAGGAGAGGTCAGACTTTCTTTCCAATGGGAAGTTTACCTCAGACCCATCTTTATTCATTAGATATCTTGTTTTCTTTATATATAATGAGTTGCACAAAATCAGCTCACTAGGATAAAACTTGACCTTCTTGAATATGGATCCTTCTCCTGTTGAAGATTTAATTATTTTGAGAAAACTGTTGTAAGCCAATTGCAAGAGGGAAAAAAACATTTCATTCTCCAAAAGAGGCAGCAAATAATGTTTATGAATACAATAAACATATCTCAAAAGAAGAATGATACAACTTTTATTTTCCATGGATTTTAAAGATATTTTTGCTACATAGTTTATGTATTTTTATGAGATTATATTTTACCATCTGTATGAAGTTCATCCTTACACAATTTTAAGGTGATATGTTTGGTAGTGTGTCTATAATCTTTAAAAAGTTTAGAGTTTTTGGAATGTACAGTATATGAGGTAAAATCAAGGTGACATTAAAAATTGTTTCTCCTCTGCACGCGTTTTGCAGTGAGGCTCGAATGGCAAGCACACTATTAAATGACATTTACTATCAAAAATAGGAGTTCATTTGAGATACTATGAAAAACATAAGCCACTGTAACTGCCACAGTGGCACATTTTACCATTTTAGACATTCAACTATATAGAAATCTCTGGGCTATTACACTCAGACTCATTTGTACTGCCAAATGTGGCACTTTTCAGAAGTTTCTAGAAAACAATCACTGTTTCGGGGGACGTTATCAGCCTACATATAAGAGATTAAATTTAAATAAAATGTAAACATACAGTATTTTATAGTGACAGATCATTCTTACCACTTGGGAAGGCCAAGTTTATCCATTTCTTTTTTGAACAAAAGTTAATGTTTTTTTCTACAGCACAGATCATTTGACATAAAACAATTACAATACATGCCCATTCTAATAGAAGAAATTCTTCAGGGATCTTCAAAGCACAAAACATACGTCCTTTTTTTCAAAGACTGACAGAAGTGCTTAGTAATCACTAAAATGCTAACCTCAGCAACTAAAAATTAGTGATTCACTATCCTAAAATTCAAATAATAAATTAAAAAGGCTAGTTACAAGTGTTTTACAGATAACAGATGTGGTAAAACAAGAATTTTAGATAGTTTCATTACGAACTGTATTATTACTGGCAGTCATGGACATCTATGCAAGATGTACAATGTGATACTTGACAAGATTCAGTCTGATCATCCAATAACTCACAAATGCAAGCTCACAAAACATTAATGAATTATGTAATTGCAAAGTGCTCTAATGCAACATTAACCACATGCAATCAACAACTGGAACAGTATCCAAACAGACACTACATTAAACATTAGTTTTTCAAGAAAGAAAGCAGCTTGAAGTTTACTGGTGCAAATTAATTTTGTCTTCAGATTTGGTGCCCCAAACAAAAAGGTTAGGTTTGATTATGAATTCTGATGGTGATAGCAGTAGTTATGGGAGAAGCAGCAAAACTTACGGGAGTTCTTCAAAATTAGCCTATACCAGATAGATGGAGTGAGAGTGTCTGTGTGTGTATGTTATATATATATATTTCTACACTTGGTATATATATAAAGCCATATGTACGTGCATGTCCTTTTACACACACGTAGAGTTCAAAGGCTCAAAAATAAAGTAAGTCTGAAATTCAGGATTGATTATGAATTACTTTTAAAAAGTTAACTATCTAAAAGCCCTCTGTTCTTTTCCATGTTTTCAAGACCTGAAGATGTGTTTCTGAGTAAACGTTAAAATATTTTTAGGCCAAGTAAACTGTCTGTGCTTTCTTCAAGTGACTTATCTGTGAATTCATGAATATATACTTGTAATGAAGAACTCCACATTTATCAAACAAGAAGCTTTTTTCCATGCATATTCTTTCATCCAGTTTTTGTCTGCTAAGCCCCTCCAGTTATTCATCATAATCCCACTTACCAAATTAAGACAAATGAGGAGGTAGAAATATAGCACTAGATTGCTTTCACAGCATCATCATACTTTAACATTTTTATATAGCATGTTAGTGTGAATTTTAACCATTCTGAATTTTTCACTAGGTAATAATCTTTAGAACAAACAGATCAGGATGTCACTGTTACACTCATGCCGATTGGTCAAAATATCAATTATATATTGTATTGTTGCCTCTCAGAAATTTTGTTTCACAAGAAGGCATGTCAAAACAAGAAAAAAAAGCAAGAAAGGAAAAAAAAAAGAGCCCCAACCAAACAAAAAGCCGAAAATTGCTATTTCTGTGGCTTGCATTCTAATAAGGTGCCAGCCTCTACCTAGCAATATAAAGCATTAAAAATGGCCAAAATGATGTACTAGAGTCTCAATGCCAGTGCTTAATGCCACTGTTTTTGTAAAAGCAATACAGAAATAATTTTAGTACATGACAAAATAAAATGTAATATTAAAAATAAAGTTATATTTTCACTTGATTACAAAGTACTGAATGATAAAGGCAATCAAAATGGAAAAGAACGCAAAGAGCACAAGGATGACGGCTGCGCACTGCTCGTCGCTGAGCGCCCGCCCGCTGCTCGTGCTTTCCACAGTGTCTCTGCTGGCGCTGGCTGGTGGTTCAGTCCTCTGAGAGATGAAGAGCACTGTCGTGCTGTAGGGACCGACGAGGTCCTGATGCCCTGCAGGGTCTTGGCACTGGCGAATGGCACACACGCGGAAACGATATTCACAGTTCAGCTGAAGGCTTGAATACCGGAATGAAGAGTCAGGACCTCTGTAAATCTGATGGCAAGACATGGGGAAAGGAGAATTGTATGTGAAGGCTGGGTAGAAAATCTATGTTAAGACTGGCTAGGTTTAGAGTTATTTTTGACATGGAAGCATGTGATAGCCACCGCCTGGCTCTTTTAAATGAGGTTTTAAAATACCTATATATTAAAGAACTCAACTGTTTGCTGTGTAATGGCAGGGGAAATCTGAAGAGTCAGGGTGTGCCATCTCCCCTCACAGAGCTTACAGACCAGCTGAAGAGGGAAGATGTGCCCCCAGGGTAGCTACAGAATAAGCACAATCAGTCCACGGGCATTTCTCTGGTTTTACCAAATGTAAGAAGTCAAACTTGTGTGAAGCCATTCCATGAAAAGAGGAGCAGTGTCTCAGCTTCCTCTCCCATGGTGTCTTCGTAAAACTGGTTTTCTGTAATGTTTCAAACAGATGTGATGAATGAAACAATAAAAAAGGAGAGCTTGCTACAGGTGTCTGTGGCAAATCATTTTATAAACTTTAAAGTGAGAGATCACTTAGAACCAAAGAATTAGATCTTAAAACCCACTCCTCTGCTCAGTCCCCCAGAAGGGCAATAATAGGAATGGAATTCCACAGATTTTCAAGGCAGAGTGCTAGTGACTGTAGGGACTGGGCTCCGAGCTCTGCTCTACCCCTGCACACGCCGTGATGGTGTGACAGCAGTCATCCTGTATGGAAACTAATCTGTTACGGCGCTTCTTAGCACAGTGCCCAGCATACAGTGAGTGCTCAATATATGGAAGCTCTCACTTCCATTACTGAATCCCTTCACTCATTCTCTAAATGAAAAGACCAAGACTCAGTGGCTTCCCAGTTGAGTTTCCCCAGCTAGCTGGTGGGTTACAAGTAAGGTCAGGCAATTTTGGCTGCCTTATTTGTATCTGTGTTATAAATCTAAATTTTTACATACTGGTTTGCTCCCAATGGAGCAAGGTAAGATCTTTCCCTCAATTCTGTGTCTCTAGCATACAATAGGTACTTGTTAATAAAAGGCCACTATATTAGTATTGACTATGTATATATCAAATGTATATTGGTAGATACTGAAAAGATATAAATTCATAAATTCATTCAATAAATGAATTTTTATTGAAAAATGAATCTTTAAAAAATGCTGAATATGCCTTAGTCCTGAAGAGGCAGATGAGCATTTCAGGAAGTGGGAATATAGAAATGATTTATGTTTCAGTGATGGTAAAAGGATGAAGTTAAGTAAATCAGAACACTGTATTAGAAAGCAGTGTGAAACAATATATATACAATGGGTCAATTTAGTAAAAGTTAAAAAATATGTATTTGTCCTACAGGTACAGTAGATGATACTCATTTTTGCCTTTGAAATTTTCTTTACTTTCCATTTGTCTCCAAATGATCACGGTAAAATGATTTGGGAAAAAGCCTCAACAAATGGCATGAGGGTGACAGGTGAGGCGATTTGACACCGAGAAGAAGAGCATATTACTACACTAACTGGAAACTTAGGTCTAATTCCACAGGGGCTTTACTGTGCGCTATTTAAACAGTGTCTAAGGAATCCTGATCGTAAGGTTGAGTGAGGGATTGAGGGAATTGGGCATGACAGGGCCTCCTGGTGATAAAAGCACAAGGTTTCAAGTGAAAGTGTTAGTTGTTCAGTTGCGTCTGACTCTCTGCGACCCCATGGGCTGTAACCCACCAGGCTCTTCTGCCCATGGAATTCTCCAGGCAAGAATACTGGAGTGGGCAGCCATTCCTTTGTCCAGGGGATCTTCCCGACCCAGGAATCGAACCAGGGTCTCCTGCATTGCAGGTGGATTCTATACCAGCTGAGCTATCAGGGAAGTGTTTACAGATACCGAAGTGTTTATGATAGTGATAAATTAGGAGGAAGCTGGAGAGGAGACTGGGAAGGAAGATGATAAGATCATTTTGTTTCAGATGTTGGGAAGATGTCTAAACAGGGAGACATCCTATAGGTAACTGTAGATACAGGATTTCGCTGAATATGAATAAGCAAGAGTTCCCCATGGCAGGCAATGAACACTGAGAGAAACTATGTCCCTGATGACTGCACTAAGCTCCTGGATCAATCTGCCTACCTACAGGGTTTTCTCTAAGAGGATTTATACTTTATACACCAATTTGAATTAATTTTCCTGGTACTTGTAACATTAATGAGCTTGGTCTCAGATACAGACTCCCAAATGGGAGTTATCTACTTTGAAGGTGGTTCTACTGTCCCCCAATATTTTTACTTCACCCTGTTATACCAATTGAAATGCTGCTTTGGTTAAAAAGCACTTGTTTAAAAAATGTATACAATGCTGGGAGGATCAAAGAGCCAGTAGACACTTGACTTTTGATATGAATTTTTCCAAGCAAAAAAATTTTCTCCCAATGCCCATAAGGTCAGTTATCCTGTGGAGATGAGAGTTACAATGTATGTGAGGGAGGGAACAAGAGTCAGGGCAAGAGTGTAATTTTAGGGAACTAGGCCAGGCCTTGGCGAGGTGCTACAGAGTGGGAAGTCTGGTCAAAGCCAATGACTGATCAAACAGGGCGGAAAAGGGAAGAAGATAAAGAACTATAAGTGTGGTCTAGGGTCAGAAGTACTAGTTGCTGCCACGCTAATTAGCTTTCAGATCCCCCAAACCAGCAACACTACAGGTTAAACAGGTTTTTATAGGCTCACCTAGAAAGTCAACCACCAACTTAAAAAAAAATAATCCCCTTCTTAAAAACATCAACAGTTCCTATTGCTGTAGAATAAAGACCCACCAAGACCTGGCCTCCTCCACTCCACACTCCATTCTTGAGCCTTACTCAACTTACACCTGAGAGGTCACCAGCTCCCTCAAGAGTCCCTTCAGTGATAATCCTTTTGGAAAACATTCTAAAATCCGGGGGTGGGGGTGGGGAATCATTCCTTTTTATAAAGTGTTTTATCTTTATTATGACCTTTTATTTGTTTGCTTACATAAAATGTCAATTATAGTTATTTCTGCTTGCTTGCTAATGTGTAATAAATGAAAAATAAGAACAGTAATATTAATAATGTAGCCTCAGTTTCTTCATGTGTAGTATTTAATACATGTGTGTTGAATATCAAGTAAATTTTAAGTAAAATATTAAATTCCACGAATGAGATCAAACTCTTAAAAAATGACCTTCAAACTTTTAGAATATAATTTGTCAGTAAATTATAAAATTATATAAACATTTAAGAGATTTAGATGAGCATATGTACATGCATATATATGATGAAGTTCTAAGGAAATCAGTCTTACAGTATGCTTACAATCTAAAGTAAGAGTGTTGATGGGGATAATTTAGCTTTTAAATTACAATTAGCACTGCTGTTTCATGTAGTGATGTGTTCACATACTGCTCAAATGTCGGATCCCTATTTCCTTTAAACATGTAGTGCAATTACATTTTCTTTAGTATTAATTTGATTTCCTCCTTGGAAGGAAACCTGCTTATCTGTAAATTATATTCAAATCCAATTATCATGTCAATT
Organism: Ovis aries; assembly: GCF_016772045.2. Lineage (NCBI taxonomy): Eukaryota > Metazoa > Chordata > Mammalia > Artiodactyla > Bovidae > Ovis > Ovis aries. The sequence goes on along the minus strand of NC_056063.1, from coordinate 19,168,814 downwards.
TGCCGATGACTTAATAAAGAAAACAACCACATTCCAAATTTAATCTGACCCTTTGGGGCCTTCTGTTAATTTTGGTTAAGAAATTATGCTTCCATATTTAGCAAAACTTGAAGGAAAAAATTATACCTATATTGAGAAGTAATCTATTATTAATAATTACAACAGCACAAGAGTGAAATAAAACAGATGAATGACTGGTTTTTCTACTGAGAAAAGAAAATACAAGGTTAGATACTAAATTGAAAACAACCCAATTTAAAAGCCCTCAAAAATCACGAAGTTTGACAGCAAAAAGGGAGAAGCAGATGAAATGCCTAAAAGAAATAAGGCTTTTGAGCACCATAAAGACTTCTTTTCTAAGTTATAATGAACACTGACAGCTCCTCACTTCATTGGCTATTCACTCTCTATCAGGAATCCGTCTTTGAAATTTCTTGGCTGGGAAGGTGACACTTCCTCTAGGCTTCCATACTGCAACTCTGCACTCTGACTAGGGCTATTACCAACATTGTCAAAGCCTCCTCAGTGGTGTCTCTGCATCTGTCCTCATCCTACTCTAGTCACAATGACCTTGTGTCTGATCATGTGACTACTCTGGCTACAACCCGCCACTGGCTTCTCATTTCACGTGGAGTAAATGCTGGAGCGTGGCCTGTAACACCTTGCATGACCTCCATGCCACTCACAGACCCTCTATGATTAACTCCCTGACCTCATCTATTACTCCTCCCTTTGGTCACACTGCCCCAGCCACAGTGACTTTCTTCTTGTCCATTAAATTTAACAAGCATGTTCCTACCTCAGGGCCTTTGCACCTACTGTTCCTGCTTTTTGGAACACTCTTCTCCCCATATTCACCTCCTTTGAGTCTCTGTTCAAATGTTACCTGCTGTCCTGCATGAAACAGCACTAGCTATCCCTTGCCCTAGTACTTTCTACTCCTTTTATCCAGTTTTATTTTTTTCTCCATTGTGCTCATCACTATCTAACACTGATACAGTGATGTGTTTATCTGCTTCTAGTATCTCTTTTTTTCTGTTAGAATGTAAGCTGCACGAAGCCAAGGACTTTTTGTTCCGTGCATATCCTGAGTGCCCGGCACAGAGTTCAATAAAGCCTATCAAATGAATGAACACTCTGTTTAAGTACAGCTCATACCTAAAAGATTTTGAATCCTGATATACTGTATAGTTACTAATCTTTGGAACACAGTAAGCACTGAACAAACGTTTCTGAATTAGGAAGATAAAGGTTAGTCAAATCTTGTACTGAAAATACATTGAAGTGAAAAAAGGTAAAAACATGTATCTATAGAATTATATTTTGACACATACCTGTTTGAACTCTGAATCTTTTCCCACCATAACTTGGAGACTGTAAATAACTGGATCACCTTTCATTGGCTGTAAACACTCCCATGTAATATCACAAATGTGATCATTCACTTTCTCTATTTTGGGGGCTGTAGAGAAGAAATACAAATAAAATCTGCTTGACTTGATTTTTCACTTGGCACATCACACGGACATTTGTTTTAATCAAAATCAACAGACTTTAAAACCTAGTTATAAACTTGAAGTAAGCATCAGTGAATGTTTGAAATTTGCCGAGAAATGGTCAATGGCTAACTCTTACCATCCTCCAGAACATGCAATCTATAACATTATAATGCAGACTCATCAAAAGATCTGTCAAGAGAAGCACTGTTTTCACTCAGCTAAAAAGCTAGTGGTAGTTCTACAACGTCTTTTATGGTGGTACTTCAAAGAGCATAACCAGGACATGAAATTTTATAATTTAATAAATTTCCTTAGAGAATGAGTTCAAAAACACCCCCAACTTCTTGGCCACACATATGACTACCTCACTCAGTAGTGAGGTAGAAGGTGTCAAAAGCAGTAATCTTCTTAAGGTTCAGAGACAACTAAACCAGATGAAGGAACAGGAAAATAACTCCGTGAAAGCCATCAGCATTACTAGGAGGAGTATTCCAGAACAATCTTGCCGTTATGGGTCCGGTTAACAGATGGTACATTCAAGTATATGATCCAGGACACTGTACTAGATGTGTTTGTGATTTGTCCCCAGAGGGACAGGAGTTTCAGTTTTTTCCTTGGCTAAATGCACAAAGTACAATACTTGCCAGGGTCATTTTAAAATAAGAACTCTGCTGAAATTAATCTTAAATATATATTACATGCACAAATGTGTGAATATGTATGTAAATTTGACTCAAAAATTCAAATTAACTTAGTACTCAGGTTTTGCTGAACAGATGACTTGACTTTCCTCCTGAAATCCAAATAAATGAAATAGCAATGACTCAAAACAACAAGGATTGTGATTTTTTTTCCTTTAAATAACAACAGTGAAAACAGTAAATGGCCCTATTAGAAAACCAGCCTGTCTATTCAATTTAGTACTTTTATATTTATTTAAAAGATGAGTGACAAAAAACAGCACTGATTATGCCAGATAAAATAGCTTTTATTATTAAGTGAAACTCCCAGTAAGTAGGCTTGTCTAGCTCATTTCCTTTTTATAATTTAAATGTTAGACACATACTAGATGATAAATTTTAACTGTACAAAAAGTACATTATGAAAGAGCATTTAAAATTATAATTTATTATTAAAGAAAGTAACTTGAAGATGGAGAACTTACCTTTCAGGGCAGCTGGGACAGATTTTGGAGTAGTGAAAATATATTCTTGGGAAAGAGGACCTTCCCCTGCTTCATTACAAGCTTGAATACAGAATTTATAGGACGTCGACTCGTTAAGTCTTTGTACTTTGTATGTATGACATGGACCTCTGTATAAGGATACAAACCTAAAATGGAAATGACTCTTATGAAAAATAAACCTTGACGACCTTATGAAAAATGTTTAAAAACTGCTAAAAAAGAACAGCTCAGACATTATTTAGGAGCAGTAAGTTACTCCTAGAATTTAATGCCACAATGGTTTGTCACTCAATAAACCCTTATTTTTCATCAGATGAAAATCACAGAATTAGTTAATTTCCCAATTTGCCATAGTTTCCTGAAAATTTATTGCAAAATTGTATATACCATCACAGTAACTGTTTCTTTTCAGGCTTCTGGTATAGCTTTGCTTCTGACTGCTGTTTTTTAATGTATACATCTTAAAAGATACTCAGAACATCCAATTTTCATTATCAATTATTTCTAACTAGAGTTACAAGCATACAGTTTGTCATATAAAAAAGACAATTCCCTTTCCTAGGCATAACTTTAATTGATTTAGTGAGGTTTCCTTAATATTTCCCTAGCAGTAGGAGATGACACTGTGTACAGTTTCCCACAGACCACCCACCTGAACTGTCCAGTGGAAAGTTTAGTGTCTTATAGGTCATACACATGCTGAGTGTTCTCCACATTTTTAACTGGCTGTTTTAAACATTTTTGGAGAATGAATAATGAATGCTCATGTAGTTCTAATAGTCTGAAAATTGTAGTTAGTCTAAAATGAAGGAATACTTAATGATCATTAGTAACACTGTTTCCAAGAAGTAGTAATTGGATAAGCCTTGCCTTTTGAATCTACATTTTTTTTTTTAAAACTGAGAGGATTAAAAAAACCAGTGGCAAAGCCACTGTTGTAAAAAGCTGAACCATGATAAAAAACCTGTGGTCAGGGAACAGATAAGGTAGCATTCCAAAACAATCCCACAACAAATGTGAAGAGTTGTGAAAAATCAAAGGAAAGTAACTAAAGATATTAAATTGATTTAATTCATGAAATTTATGTGGTAAATTTACAATATCATAAAACACTTTAATTTCTTTATTTTCCACAAAGACCATAAGCTATACCCCATACCCTGCAACAGTTCTCTAGCTAAACATTAATCATGCTTAAAGTTCTACAATATAGAATAATATCTACAATAATATCTAAATATAGACTAATATCATCTCTACTTCATAGAATCTTTGTTCTATTATTTTTCAACCAAATACCAATTAAATGTTTCTAGTAAATCTTGCACAACCCTAAATATGAATAAATTAATTCACCTAACAATAACAACATATATTAAAGATAAATAGCTATAACAAAAATGTGCAGCAAGGCAAAAAACTTCCTTCCAGATATAAGATTACAAAGAGTACACAAAATTCTGCCAGGAGCAAAGGCTAACATTCAGAGAGGCACAGATTTTAGGAAATAAATGATCAATACTATTTGCTCTGTGTAATGCTCTTATGATTGATACAGGATGTTTAATTCTGTATGCTATTTTAAATGTATAATTATTTCTGATAGGGAGTACTGATATACAAGTACCTTGAGTATTCCATTATTAAATATTTGGCTGACATACAAACCCAATACAAAAAAACAAAGTAACCTTGGGAAAAACTGTCACTAATACTCTGAATCTATCAAACAGACAAATTTATTTCTAACAAATTGAGTGAAACATAAAAAACAAAAACAAAACAAATTTCTTAAAAGATTAAAGTATCAACTGAGGAAGATATATGGCATTGTTTATTTTGGTTAAATTTAATATCAATTTACTACCCCAGATTGGATTTTGAATAATTTATACTAATTACTTTGAGCAACACTGTAATTCAAATGCATGTTTTAGTGGAATAAAACGGCACGCATGTAACGAGATGGCCAAGGACAGAACAGAGAAGAACCGGAGCAGCCGGGGGACTGGACTATGCGTCAGAGGGCCTAAGATCTGACGGTGAGGAAGTGCACTCCTGCATTCACGTGGTGTTCACGCTGTGAGTAAGGAGGAGGGTGAGACATAACCCTCAGGATCTCAAAGGTCTTATGCCAATCAACCGCTTACTGTAAAAACTACCTCTTGCTGGAAATCAGCACTGAAGAACTTATTTTGCAGTAAAGATTGCTCCTTTTACTAGCTTGAAGAGAGTGAATGGGTTAGAGAGCCAAAGAACAGCTCCCCTATTTTCTCTCTTCACTATATCTTCTGATGTTTCAAAAATGGCATACTTAAAAAAAATTATTTCTTATGAGACTTCTGCTTTTGAAAACAATTTATTTCTAGTGTTAAAAAAATTTATATACAGAAGACCTAAGAAACTATGTAAAGAAGCAATTAGAAACACCCACCTTCCATTCTTATCCTCCATCTGAAGGTGGTACTGAACCGAATCTGTTGACAATGTCTTTGGGGTTCCTTCTCCCCACTTCAGTTTAAGGTTCTGGTGGCTGAAGGCAACGCATTCCAGACGAGGTGGATCAGGAGGGAGAGGTTTAGTTTTTAATTTTATCATGTGGCTGAAAGGACCAGCTCCAAGGCTATTCAAGGCTTGAATTCGTATTCTAAGCGCCATGTTAAAAAAAAAAAAAGGTTTAGTTTATGATTATTCTATTTAAAGTGTCTCTCTGGTCTAGGCAAAAATGAAGATAGTTTTTACTGTGTACCTGTATGTTGTATCTGGCTGCAGATTGTCTAGGATGTAGTTTGTAATCTTTCCCACTGTCAAAGGCTGTTTATCTCCAAAGTCTATGCTATAGGCAAGGATTTCTGAACCATGATCACAAGGCTTTTCCCAGCTTATTGCAAGGCATGTAGATGGTGAATAATTGGGATTTTCTATATCATCATCACTTATTTCTTGAAGACAAGTCACAATAGCAGGAACTGATGGTGGAGTCATACAGGCTACTACTTCACTAAAAGGGCCTGCACCCACAATGCTCAGAGCCTACAAATTAACAGAGCCCCAAAGTTAAAGACAGAATTATGCAAATACTCACAAAACACAAGACTCTAGAGTGTCAAGACCCTGACCATCTTTACCTGGACTCTGCAGTAATAGGTGGTTGCTGGTGAAAGTCCTTTTAGTTCGTAACTGAGACCGGGCCCGCAGTAACATATCTGCATACTTCCTTCAACTCCTCCCCATTCCAATCGATATTCAGTGACATCAGTTCCATTACTCAAAGGGACCTTAAAGTTAAGAAAAGGGGATAAAGTCTTTTGTCTTAAGTTCTGATAATGATTACATAGTTTTGGGGCAAAAATGTCATTTCCCCAAGCACATAAAAAACTGAACTGTTTTTGGATTTCTAAAAGAATGTTTAACAGAACACAAACTGTTTAATATTACATTTTTATTCATTAAGGCCACCTGAATTAAAGATATAACTTTGTTTTCAAAAAATATAATTGTTTTCAATCAGACATAGAAATATGATTCAGTCACTTTAGAAAGAGTATCTTAAGGTAAATAAGACAATTTGAAATAATTCTATTAAGTAATATAAATGTTAAATCATACAAGGCTATTTTCTTTGTTAAATTTCAAATGAAACAGAAAATGGAATTATCATTATTGATTACTACTATATGCAGTAAGTATACTGGAGATAATAAACATGAGAGAAATAGTATACACTAATTTCCATGAATGTTTGTTCTGAAAATTAAGTGCACCATGGCTAAATATCTCAGTACTGAGATGGGGCACCATCATGAATAAGAATATAAATACTTGTAAACATATACCTTACTTAAATACTGCAGAGCGAGAAAAGAATTTACTTTTTACCAAGTGGATTTAACTAGGACTTAACTCTTTTTATAATTTATGGAGATGAATAGTATCTTCATTCTTTTATGTAAAATTATTTTAATCATTTAAAGCAAATATATGTGAAGGAAATTACAATACCTCCCAATTCACTTGTGCACAAGTTGCAGATCTGCACGTCACTTGAGGGGGCTTACACTGATCTGGTGGTCCAGGGGCTGTAGTAATATCATGTTTTTCTGAAAATGGCCCAAACTAGAAAAACAAATATTAATCAGTGTTTTCATTTTTCACCTACCAATTGCACAGCTCTCCATAAATATTCACAGATAATTAAATTCATCATCCCTTTCCTTTAAGACTAATTAGTCATAATAAAATTCTCCTAAAAGAAATCACAGAAAGTAAAGATTTAATTAATGATCATGGAAGTAAATATGTGAGGTTATTTTAAAGTTTCTTTTACTATGGTTTCTTCCCTTGCCCCTTATTCTTTTATGAATTGATTTTTTGTAAGAAGGGAGGGGAATTTAGGAATTAGGTCGAATAAAAGGAAGAAATCATGTCAGGAGTGAAGAAATGAATACCAATCAAAGGCACAAGAGATTGTAGGCATAAATTATAACTTAAATAACAGCTTTAGTAGGGTGTAAAAATGCATTCTGTGAAAACATAGGGAACAAATATTTACTTGAGATGATTCTGATAAGTTATCACAAACCTGAAAACCCAGATTATAGACACTAGTATTAAAGATGCTACCCCATGTACTGCAGCCTTGAGGGGCTGCCAAGATCATCAGGGTTTACTAAAATCTGACATAATGGGGAAAGACTTGTCAGTTTAATTTCATGAAATTTTAATTATACTGTAGTTTTAAGAAACACAGTGCTAACTCAAAGTCAGAAGTGACTGGTTGGTCCTCAGAGAACTTTTAATTCAGAGAGATGAGAGATGTCACAGTTGAGCGGAAAGGGTTTTGGCTCGAGTCGGACAGAGTGACTGATGTCTCCCACTTTTTAGTGTGTGTGACTGCTGAGGCAAGGAGTTGAGCTTTCCTGGGCCCCAGCTTCCTCAGCTGTAAAATGGAGATATCACCTATTCTGTCCATTTTATGGAGTTATACAGATACAGAGATAATTAAAAACAAAAACAAAAAATACACAAAACCAGAAATGCTTAGAATGTAAGTTTTTTCCCTTAGGCAAAAAAAATGAATCACAAGTAGTTGTCAACTGGAAATAAACACTGCGTACAACCAGCCTCAAAACACTTACTCTTAAGTATTTCATCTTATGATCATGTTTCTACTCTTCTTACCAAGTAAACTCCATTAGCACTGCCTGAAAGGCTCAGCTCAAGTTCAAAGTGTCACATATTAGTAACTGGAGTTTTAAAGTACTGATATTCTGTAACTGTTAAGCTATGGTACATACTGAATTCTCATTTATCAATAGAGGCTTATTAAAAATTGTAAAATTTGGAGTCACATGTTGAAAGCAAAATGGTCAAATAATGGGCACAATGACATGCTACATGATATACCACTGGGATTTATAATTCAGTCAGCTTCGTTTTCCTACCCCCATTTTGTTAGCTGCACGTAGTCTGAAGCTGTAAGTCTTTCCAGGAAGAAGGTTGCTCACTGTACATTCTACTTCAGGACCTTGGTAAACTTCTCTGGGTTCATCTCTTTCTGCAGGAGACATTTCCACCCCATAGCAAGAAATGGGTGATCCACCATTGACCAGAGGGGGTCCTAAAGGTGGAAAGATTCACGCAGTTAAATAAGAGGAATATATTTAGTACCGACTTAATTATAATTTATTACCAAAATGAAAATTACCCCATCGTAACTGTATTTCTTTTGCTTTGGGTCTACCCTGTAATCTGGGAGGGAGGCATGGGCCAGGAGGCACAGCTGGAGTCTGCACAAGTAAAGATTCAGATACCTGCCAAAACAAAAGCAAAAACAAAACAAAAATGCCCCAAGCCAAATAATCAGACTGCTTTTGTTAAAGGAAAGTAAGACGAACACAAAGACTGCACCAATAATTTGCATCTGAGTATCAACAGAAAAGGAATAACGTTTTGAATAAAATCAAATCTAATTAAATCATTAAAACACAAATTTTATACAGGCAAGTAAAATAAGGACAACTATTATGTACCTACTAGGTACGAAGTTACCAGGAAAAAAAACAAACCCCAACAAAGAACTCTCTTCTTCCTTCCATAATTAAAACAAAAAACTTCCCTCATGACCTAATGGACATTATTTTTGGTGTCCAAATGGATCTACAAATCTCTTCTAAAGAATATTTTAACATTCTATCAATGCTGTTTGCTGTGTTTTTAGGAGGTTTAGACTATTTTGACCACTTGACTGTCTTTTTCAACCTAAACGCTAATTTAATATTAACAACAAAAAAATCTTTTCTTTCACTCTAAAACTAATTTAAAAATCAGGTAAGTGTTCTCAAGTATTTAGCATCTTTTCCAGGTAATTGGTATTACTTTTCATTTCTATGCTACTAAAAAAAACTTTTATTTTAAAAGACATTCTCTTAAAAGCACTGACACAAACTCAGTGCTATATTCATTATCTGCACAGTATTAGGGTTTATACTTAACATTTTATAAACAGTACGGCTCACGCTTAAGATTTCTTATTAAAGAAAATGAAGCAATTGGATCCAAAGCCTGTTGCACAGGACTTGCAACTCAGCTTCACTGTACTCTCATTTTCAACAAGATGCTAATTCATTAAAAAAAAAAACTACTTTCATTGCATTAAACCTCATTTGAAAAAAGTAACAATTATGAACGCTCTAAGATACATTATTGGTTGAATTCATTAAAAAATCACTCCTATTAAAAAACATTATACTTTTCCAGAACATTACAAATGTCTCATATATAATCAATGGCACATTTAAGTCCATTTCTGTCTCTAGTAAGAAAATAATTGCCAGACTTTTCTGAAATAAGTGTATATTTAGAATTTGTGTTTAAATAATGATTTTGTTTCTATTTCTGTTAGGGAGGGTTAATTGAGCATCATCCTAAAATTTATCTTTATAAAATTTTCTGCAATGTTTTTCCAAAACATTTTCTGCAATGTTTTTCTAAAACCTATTTTTTCCAAAGCTAAACAGCAACCAGACAACAGATATTCACTACAAGCTAAATACTACATTAGGCTAGTCTGGTCACTAAAAATTTAACCACCTGGGTTATACATTTTATGGATATATTTCAATATTTGAGGTGGCATCTGATGATTTCATTTCATTTGACCAAACTTGAGAAAAAAAATCTACACGTAAGTATTACCGCACTCTGTCCTCCATCACTGATGCAGTAAACTCGAAAACGATAGAAACAGCCTGGATTCAGTCGATCACAAAGATGTTCCCTAGTAGCGCCACTGTATATCATATCCCATTTGTTTCCTGTAAGATGGAAGAATTACGCTCCATCAGCGACAAGGTAATGGTTAACATTTTGGTATCAAGGACATGGCAGGTATCCTAGCTTCACTTCACTAAGTAAGCGTTTATGTAATTTGTCAGAAATGATTTAAGCCTGTTTTTCGAGTTTCCTGGAAATGATGTAATTTTCTTTATGTGTACAGCTTCTTAGACAAATTTGCATGGCTCTGTTGAAGTAAAATATCTCTGTAACTCTGTACAGACTCTGACTTAGATCGATAATTTGCTTTTAATTAAACATTTTAAATGTGTTTACTGGCCCAGTAATAACATTATAACACACAAAGAATAGAAAAAACCAATACCATAGGAAGTTTAGTCTTAATTAAAAGACATCTTTATTTTTTGCAAGGAAATAGGCCATTTGATATAAAGATAAAAATGTGTGATTCAAGAATAAAGTTCACTAGACAAAGAACTTATTACTAAAACTACTGTAAGTTAAATTTTAGAAGATTTTTCTGATACATCTGGGTATAAATCTGAGTGAGCTAACCTTCAGAAGACTTTAGGTATACTGGAATTGAGCAATGCAAACCAATGAGAAAAAAAAAAGAAAATGTAATAATATAAGTATACAGCAGTCTTACATTTGAGTCACTGTATATCTGGAAATTACAACTTAAAGTGGATCATAACAGGCAAAATCTTATCTGCTACAAACAGGAAAAAAATCAAGAGGAAAGAAAAGACATCATGTAAAATTTAGAACCATGAAGACTAAAGGTAGACTGACTGGTATAGATTATCAGTTTTAATAGTTATTCTTACCGTTAGAACCTTCTGCCATCTCTACTACATATTTATTGATGGCTGCCCCTCCATTGTCTTTTGGTGGGTCTATCCAAAGAAGCAAAAGTGGTATTAGGCAGAGTATATACAATTCAAAAAATGACATAAACTCATAATAAACAGAACACCACACTCAAGACTGCTCTAAAAGAAAGAAGAATCACCTGCAATGACTTTTTAAAAATTAATACCAGCACCTTCTTTACTCTTTTGTTTTTACAGAAGCAGATTCTCAATACATTTTTGTTTTAAATGAATAAGCGATTTTAATTTCTCATGAAAACCAGAATGAGCCATGAACACTTTAGCTATGAGTTCAATAATCTTTCATCTCACACAGGCGGCCCCTGCTCAGAGTTCTACAGTTGACCCCAAGTTCTTCCTCCATCAAACCTGAACTTAGTATGTATGAGTACAATGCTCTCCATAAAGCAGATCATCAAACAGTGAGTCTCACATTTCTCACTGACCTTCCCTGAGCTAACAAATCTACTCAAGTGTCTTAAAAATGATCTAAATATTCAAATCATTTAAATCAAATATAAAAGTAGTGACATACAAATATGCAAAATATCTTACCCCAGGTTATTTTAAAACTATGTGAATGTATCTTTCCTTTAACTGAAGGCTTTACAGGGACTCCAGGTTTATCAGGACAGGTCGTAAACTCTACGACTTCACTTGGACTACTTTTACCTTCTGAGTTATAAGCAATAACCTATGATGAGAACACAAAGACATAATTAATGTCTGATACTTAATGATACTGGCTTAATGAACAAAGTGATGGGAGACAAATAGGGTCAATCAAATGATTTATGTGAGAACTGCTTGTCTTCAAAAGGAACTCAGCACATATGAAGAGAATTAAGGTATTCAGTCAGTCCTAAAAATACAAGTGAGTCTAATATTTTGATACTAAATAAGAGTCATCACTGGAACAAGCTATATAATCTGATGATACTTGGCGAGGCTTGATTTAACTTATTCTTTTAATATTCTTCAGGGATTTAAAAAAATGTCAGATTCTCTGAATTTCCTCTCTTTAAAAGATAAAGGTTTTAACTCCTCCTCCTTTTGAATTGTCCTTAATAACTTGCTTCTAACAAAGTGTGTAGCAGAAACGATGGTGTGTGTAGCTCCCCTATGGAGAAGCCCATGTGGTGAGGTTTTATAATGATAACTGAAGCAAAAATGCAATCCAACATCGTAAGAGGAAAACTGGAATAAATCTATGTATTCCTCAGATACTTTGTAAATTGTGTCAATATAAAAATTGTATTTGAAAATTAAAATGACCCAGTGCTACCAGAAGTCTTGAAAATGAAGCTAGTATACAAAATAAGTATTGCAGGCATACTCCTTACTGTCTGAGCCACCAGGGAAGCCCCAAAATAAAACAGATATAATTATGCACCACATAAACAAATTTCCTGATATCAGTAAAATTTTCTTTCTTAGGTTCTCAAGGAGTAATAAAACTTTTCTTTTTAATAGTGAAAACACTTTACAATGGCTTCTATCATTTATTGGGAATAATTTGTTTAAACAAACAATGGTAGGAAAATTCAAATGTTGAATTTGTCAACTAGTAAGCATCCTGTTACCTTTTTGGGAAAACCTCTGTACGAAAATGAAGGCTGGCTTATATTAAATTGTATATTAGCTAATTCAAGGCCCTGTCTGCCAAGCAATAGCAATGTGTATCACTGACCAAGTCAAAGATAGACTATATCCTAGAATGGACGCTTGGAAAGATTCAGGATTTCAGGAGAATCCTAAAATGCTCACAGGAGAATTTTCAAAGCTTGCTATTGCTTCAAGTGAGCAAGAATGATATGTAGAATCTCCAGGCCTCCAACGAGCAAGAATGACATATAGAGTACCTCTACTTTCCTAAAATAATTAAGTCTGAAGGCCATCAGATGGGACAGTGAGACAAGCACGGGTGCTAGGGGATGGATGAAGGTTGGGTGGAGGCAGCAGCATTCACCCTGCACAAACTCAAGTGCTCTGGATAGGACTTTAGGGAAGGCTATGAGGGCAAGAGGGGTTTTATCCAGTAAGTAAAATACTGTGATAAACAGGGAAGAGTTTCTCACTGATGATGATGGCAGTTAGAAATAAGGACAGGGAGAAAATTAGAATTAATCTGTGGCACTAGATCAAATGGAGGTATAGGGTGCAAACTCATGACTTTTAAAAATAGATATGTATGTAGAAATACGTGTTCCTGCATGTAAAGGGTCTATGTGTGTCTACACACATACACACACAACATACACACGTACATCTAGTTCTTGGCTTTGTCCACTGAGAGGAGGCCTAGGAGTAGCAAAATCCTATAGCATTAAGTATACTTACTACCCAGATCCTGACTTCTAAACACCACTGTCTGCTTAACAGTGTGTTAAGTGTCTGCTTAACTTCTTAACACCACTGTCTCAGGTGCTCTGAGAAAGGGTCAATGTCAAATTTGAAGGAGAGAACTGCATGATGAGAATGTAGTATCATGTGCCAGAAAGGAGGGGCTCAAAGAATGATGGGGTGGGGACATGTCAAAAAAACTAGAAGTCAGCTTGACAAGGGCTCCCAAAATCTAAGACAATTTGAACCTCATAACTGATAACCACAGTAACAAAATATAACCCACTCAGTAAACAGGAATCCATGAGTTCATACTAATATAAATGAGAAGAGAAAGCTTTTCCTTTTAGTATAATGCCAAGTAATCAATGTAGAAGAAATTTTAAAAACCAGCACTTGGCAACCATTAATCATAGTTACTGAATGATTTAGGGCAAGAATTATCAATGGATGTTAAAACTAGTGGGTGAGACTTTGATGAGGAACAAGATGTCTATACAGTATTTGCAAAATACTTATTACAAAGGGAGAAAGAACAACTTTACAGCAAAGAAACATGGTAGTTATCTTATCACCTTTATAGCTACTAGTAAGTGGACCACCACTTCAAAGAGCATAACAGCATTACTTTTTTCTGATATACCTGCCAAAAAAGCATATTCTGACTATGTTCAATGACACCCACATTTTAAAAGATGTTTTGTTTACATTTTACAGAGTCTTGTTAAACATTAAGACTGCTTTGAATTTAAATACATAAAGTTTGAGAAGCATTATATAGTAAGAAAGTAAAACAATAAAGCTCATTAGAAAAGGCCAAAATATTTAAGATTTAAAATTATGAGAATAAGGCATGTACTTGGTTTTAAAACAGAACAGTAAGAACAATAAACCTTTCAAGGGCTTTCAAAGCTTACCTTAAATTTATACTTTGTACTACGTCTGAGATTTTTCACTGTGTAAGCAAGGTCTTCTCCATCATATTTAGGCTTAAAACCATATCCCTGGAAAGGGAAAAAAAGTCTTTATTAGATGCCTTACAGCAGAAATACGGGGAATAAGCAATATGTGAAAAGATTCAGGTCCTCTTCATCTTCTGCTGTGTGCAATGTGAGTAATGCCTGGTTGACTGTAATCTTCTCCTTGATGTTTCTATCTTGAGAAGACAGATCAAGAAATGCTACTGACCACTTGTAGGAGGATGAAGACCCCCACTTATTCTCAGTAAATACAGTAACCAAGAGAAGATCTCCGTGTTGAGGGAAAATCAGAGACAATGGTAACATCACCATCAGTAAGCTTATCCCTAGAACTAAGGTGAATTTCCCAGATGGACGTTGCAAGAATTAAACAAAACTATAACTATTTAACATATTTAATTCTCCGTGCACACACACTTGTGTTTAGGTGAAAGATGAATGATTGGTTGGGCTGGCAGGTTGAGATGTTATTTAGATTTGGCATTATTATTTCTAGCCCTAGGGACAATGCTTCACTACTTTCACAATGTTATTTTTAAAAGTTAAAAAAAAACTGAGACATAATTCACAAACCATGAAATTCCCATTTTAAAGTATAAAATTCACTGGTTTACAGTATGTTCACAAGCTTGTAAAACCATCATTTAATTCCTGGTTCCAGAATAAAGCCTAAATAAATAAAGTACCTTTATTTTCTGGTTAGCAGTCACTTCCTCTCTTCTCTTGTACACTAATATACTTTCTGTCTCTATGACTTTGCCAATACCTATATAAATGGGATCAGACTGCGCTCTTTTATTTAGCATGATGTTTTTAAGGCTCATTCATGTGTGGCATATGTCAGTACTCTATCCCTTTACATGGCTGAATGATATTCTACTATATGGATATGTTACATTTTGTTTATCCAATTATTAACATTAGTTGACGGACATTTCAGTTATTCCTACTTTTTGGTTATTATGATTAATGCTGCTATGAACACTGGGGTACAGAGTTTTGTACAAACATATTTTCAATTCTTCTGGGTATATATCTAGGATGGACCAAACTATTTTCAACTCATATTGCTTCAAAGTAACTCTGAAAAGCTATGGAGCTATAGGTAACTAACAGGGGACAGTCTACCACTTGTTCAGCTCAGCGCTGTCTCACCGGAGATGAGACACTGTAACTGGACAGTATCACGTGAGGCTCTTCGTCTCTGTGGCACCTGGGGAAGCAGCGGTTGCACACAGGTGGAGAACGCAGACACGCTCTTTCTTATCTTTTAGAGTTGCTTGGTCTAAGGCTGTGATGATCTTGCCCTCTCTTTATTCTCCCCAAAACATATATACTTACATGGGGTCCGTGTTGTTCCCAGGCACAAAGTGCAAATATACACACCCACATAAAAAACAAACCCCCCTCCAACATATTGAGAAAGCAAAAGACTGAGCTGTTCCTCACTTCCAGTCCTTTCCAAACAGTAACCAACCAAGGTTTCAAAGGGTCTGGGGAAGGAGCTGGCTATTGTGGCGGTATTTAGTGTATCAGGATTAATGTCACACTGAAATATTCTAAATACCCTATTTAAAATACATATACTTACTGAAGTTTCTTCCTCCATCTCTAAAATGTAAGAAATTCCTTCATCTGATGGCGTTCCTGAGGGTTTACTCCATTGTAAGGATAACCAAGTAACCCCAGCTTTAGTTAATACAGGACTTGCTGGCATAGATGGGGCACAGCCTGAGGTGTAATATAAGACTTCTTCACTAAAACCGCTGTCAAAACAAATGGTTTTTAAGAAGGAATGAAGAAAAGTTAGTTTTCTAAAGCCAAAGAACACAGTTTTGATAAATGACATTTTTGGTGAAAATGATAAATTTGATAATGAATCATAATCCAGGAATGTATCTTTGATGTGATAATATCTTTATGGTAACTAGGTCAGATACCTAACAATCAATTATTCTTCTTTTAAAACTGCCATTTACATAATTAAATTTCTCTCATAGCTTTTGCTAGGTTAGTAACACATCTTAACCATATCAACAAAGTGATAATAAACTAAGGCAGAATTTTTAGTGGTTAATTTGGACTGTAAATAATTTATACAAATGAACAGTCTAAAATACCTATATTAAAATGTATCTTACCTTGTACCATAGTCATTTTTGGCTGATAGTCTAAATTTACAACCCATTGCTGGTGACAGTTTAGTAATTTTAAATTGCTTCTGTAAGCCCATATAACACTGACAAAATTCTCCATTCCCTTTTCCCTAAAAGAAAGTTTTTAAACATCACTGTACATTAATGTAAAACGAAATCCACATTAATTCCTGACAGTAACATATTAGCTAGTATACATTTAAAGTCATCTTCGTTACATACATGTCATGAATCTTAAGAGAAGGTTGAGATAACACATCCTTTATACGACACTCGTTCATTAATGCAAAATTAAAAAATCAAAGGGTAGGCATCTCTGTATAGCTTCTTGAACTAAACATCCCATTTTAGAGCTGATGCTAAACCTCTGGCTTTTAATAAAAGAAACTCTTTCTGGGTATGGACCCCACAACTCTATGGGGGGACTGGTAGTGGTAGAAATAGGTTGATCTTCAACATGAATATCTGGCTGCTCTTCATAACCTATGAAGTTCTATGCAAACAGTTTTAGAAAAGGTCCCTCCTATGCATCTTCAAACCACCTAGACAGCTGCTCAACATCCTTAAAG
Source organism: Ovis aries (assembly GCF_016772045.2). Taxonomy (NCBI): domain Eukaryota; kingdom Metazoa; phylum Chordata; class Mammalia; order Artiodactyla; family Bovidae; genus Ovis; species Ovis aries. The sequence continues at coordinate 19,151,910 of NC_056063.1, read as the reverse complement.
TAAAGACTGATGCTACTACTGATTAGATTTAACACTGAAAAAGTATAAATAGATAGAAAAACTCCATTATATGTATTAAGATGGGAGAGAGAAAAGTCTGCAGTTAGGACAAGTGAAGAGCTTCAGAAATTTAAGTGTTATATAAAATCGACAAATTTCTTATTTTCTACCCATTTCTCTGTTGTGTGGTAGAGGTAAAGGACAGGGCTTCCCAGGTGGCGCTAGCGGTGAAGAACCCGCCTGCCAGTGAAGGAGACATAAGAGACACGAGTTCAATCCCTGGGTTGGGAAGGTCCCCTGGAGGAGGGCGTGGCAACCCCAGTATTCTTGCCTGGATAATCTCCTCAACTGAGGACCCCTGCGGGTGGGCTACAGTCCACAGAGTCACAAAAAGTCTGAAGTGACTTAAAACACACACACACACACATGCACATACATACACGTAAAAGGTTACAGTGACCTGTCAGAAAATCTTTAGTCTGAATTTGGTTGCTTTATTTAACTCTAGTTTTAATAATGTTTACAGTGTATTCTATTGAGTTATCTAAATAGAAACTCATATCATCTCTAAACAATGATAATTTTGTCCCCCAGGCCAGCCACCATAGCTCTACTTCTTTTTTTTTTTTGATACTGTTAAGCTATAATTTCCTGAGGAATGTCAAATAAAGGTGGGAAAAACTGGTAACTTTGACTTATTTTTGTCTGGCTAGAAATGCTTTTATTGTTTACTGATAGTACTTCTCTTAATACAAAACTATCAAATAAGGGATTACCCTTTTATTCCTAATTTGAGTTTTAAATGAAACTGGTAATAAATTTTATCAAATACTTGTCATAATTAATCAAGATGATATGGTTTTTCTTCTCAATTACTCTGATACTGCAATAGACTGTCTAATTCTGTATTCACTTAGAACTTCTGGAATAAAACTTCCTTGGGCTGCGCCTCATTACTGTTTTAATATATGGCTGGAATTTCTTCTACCCCCTCTGGCCCCTCCTCTTTGCTGCAGTGAAGCAGCAGGGCAAAAGAGAACACGGCAAATGACAGTAAAACAAAGTACTGAATAGTAGAGCCCAGGATGCTTGCTGTGGTAGGCCCCCAAAGACACCCAGATCCTGCACCCTGGAACATGTGAATATGACCTCAGATGGCAGCCGAGGCTGTATAAATGTGGCGGAAGTCAGACTCCTGAGAGTGGAGAGATTATGCTGGGTCATCTGGGTGCCTCCTTAATGGAATTACAAGTATCTCTTCTAGAGGAAGGCAGAGAAGGACCTGAAGATGACCATGTGATAAGGGCAGCAGGGGGAGAAAAGGCAATCTGATGTGGCCATGAACCAAGCAATGAGGAAGCCTCCAGGAGCTGGAAAAGGCAAGGCAATGGGTTCTCCTCTAGAGTCCCTGAAGTAAGCAGGGCTCAGGTGCCACCCTGATTCTGGCCCAGTGAAAGCCAGTTTGGATTTCTGATTTCCAGAACTATAAGAATAAAAGTGTTGTTTTGAGGCGCCCAGTTTGTGGTAATTTGTTAAAGCAGTCACAGTAAACAAACATGCTTGCCTTTAAGGCTGATGTGAAAGAAAATATTCCATCAAGTTAATTAACCAAGTGATTGCTTTGACGGTTGGTTTAGTTGGAAGAAACTAAAACATCAGGAGGTCTGGTCAGTAACATTTTCTAGGAACACCATCAACTGACTCAAGCACCACATGAAATCATTCATATTGTTTTTAAAGAGGAAAAAATTATTAAACAGAAAGGTATTTCTGCCTGAAGGTACACATACATTTTAGGCTAATTTTAAAAGTTCAAATGTACTTACCTCATCCCATTCTAAAATAAAACTTTGGATTTTAGAGCCATTGTCACTAGGTGCCTAAAACAAACACCAAAAAAACCCCAAATGAGTACAAGTTAGTACGTTTATAAAAGGTATTGGTGATGATCTAATCTAAGGCACCTATTGTGCTATAGATGTTCTCTGGGATTTAGCCCCGGAAAAATCTGCACAGAGAATACAGATAGAGATGTACATCCTATAATCCTTTTAACTGCCGGAAAAGAAAACAAAGCAGGAGGCTACTCAGATTTTTTTAAACTCTGAACAATCTCTTTTATCAAGAACTATGTTTTATCAGAAGGTTTTATCATCTTTAAGCTTCTGGGTTAGATAGATCCTGTCATTTTCATTAAAACTCAACTTATCAATACAATCTGCAAGTGATACCATGTAATACACTAAAGAGTAAAAGAGCAAGTGTGCTGAGAGGAACTCCAAAGGCGCATATTTTCTGGATCTCCACTTCTAGGTTCCATGTGTTGATTGCCTAAGACTGTTAATTCATCAATGTGTTAAATTTTCAATGGTGAAAATTTTAGTTCTAGTCATTTCCCCCAGGATTTGGTCACTCTAGAACTAAAGAATTTCACCTTTATTTCAGAACAAGGAAAAATTGTATTTTTTTCTCCAAGACATTTTTTTTTTTGAGAGCCTATGATAATTAAAATTTTTTGTGTTTCTTTTTCCATCCTCTTTTTGGTAATTTCTTTAAAATTTATTTATTTTTAATTGGAGGATAATTGCTTTACAATATTGTATTGGTTTCTTCCTCTAGGATTTCTGAATGTATTCCTGGATAGCCATATAGATGAATATCTGTTTATAATTATTATAGCCTAGAACTTGATTCCATTTTCCAAGGTATCAGTGGTATAATTTTAACAGGGTATTCCCCTAAATCCAGCTACTATGCAACTTGGGAAAGACTGTACTTAATTTTATTCAGAAATTTACCAAGACCTATGTTATGATTTCAGAAAATCATGTCACCAATGACAACAATGCCTGTTCTATCTGGGATCCAATTCTGTCCAGTGTCTATCCACTTTATTACATCTTCTTGTGTAATATTGGGTCCAAATATTTATACACTAAAAAAATACAAAGAAACTGCCTGTTGATGCAGGAAATGTAAGAAACGTGGGTTTGATCCCTGGGTTGGTTAGATCCCCTGGAGGAGGGCCTGGCAAACCACTCACTCCAGTATTCTCGCCTGGAGAATCCCATAGATGGTTCATGGGGTTGCAGAGTCAGACATGATTGAAATGACACAGCATGAATTCTATTAGAAATAATTTCATTCCTCCTTTACGGCATCATATTAATATTTGGGTTAAGTTATTATGAATCTCATTTTAGGATAAAATTCAGGATATAAAGGTGTTATTACAAAATACAGAGAGCAGCAAGTTTGAGAAACACACTGCAGTGTCAGCACACATTCAGTGTAAGGACTGCTAATTATGAGCCAATCTTTTCCGTTATACTTATGTCACACGTATGTTATACTTTTCTGTTTCTGTTATATACATGTTATACATAACATATATTTTATGTTTCTGTCATAAAAATGTCATAAATATATATCTGTCATAAAAATGTCATAAAAACATATTTTATGTTTCTGTTATAGATAACATATATATATAATTTGTAACAATGTTTCTGTTACATTTATGCTACATTTATACTTGTGTTATGTAAGAAAAACTGTTAAGAGTGTTATTTTAGGATACAAGGAAAAAAATGCCTATTTGATATATGTGAAGAGCAAGAGCAAGTTAGCTTAAACCTCCTTTTGTCTCCGAAAACAAATGAAGTTTAATAGTACAGGGGAAAAAAAAAAAAGGAAATAAATGTCCAGTTGGAAACACTCTATAGTCTTACCTTCCACTGCAAAGTAAGTGAATTTTTGGTCCGATTGGCTATCCTTGGTGGATTAGGTATGTCAGGTTCACAGCTCAAGGTGGTAAAGGTTTCAGCTTCGGAAGGAGTTCCCTTTATAGAATTGTATTCTGCCTGGACTCTATGGTAATAAAATAAGTTGTAGTTTTATCCTGCAGAATCACTGTATCCTACCATTCTATAGCATCACCTTTAAGTATCTGCAAGTCAGTAAAGTGCCCTCTAAATGTTCTATCGAGAAACACACATATCAGAAATAAAGGGTAACCTTTAAAAAAAAGAAAAATAGAATAAACCAGCGGCTTTCATATTTTTCTAACTGCTCAAAGTAAGAAATACATTTTCAACTATGACTCTGTCTCTGCAATATGTATTTATACATACACACACATATATGTCATCCACACAACAAAAGTAGTATTCTGAAACAATATCCTTAACTGGGTAATATACTGATATTTTCTATTCCATTTGAGTATATTTAATTAAAAAAATTCTGACTAGAACCCACAAAATTAATTTCATGATTCAATAGCGGTTACAATCCACATTTTGAAAAATATTAGGTTGGATAATACTTAGGGTTCATCCACAGGGAGTATAACTGAAGACAGTTTAATAGGATAATCTCAAGTACAAGTGTTCTTTTTAAAAATAGGTGACTGAATAAACTGTTATACGAGTCCCAGCTGGAGAGGCCCTATAGTCTAAAAAATAATTTTGTGAAATCACAATAGAAGAATTGTGCAGAGTAAAACAGTAGTATCTAAGCTATCCCAATTAAATGTTACCAAATTCTAAGAGTTTTAATATTCCAAACTCTTACAAATTAGGCTGGAATAAATATACATAAGTGGAAGTTATTATTTATGATTTTGCTTTGTAAAAATTTCAAAAGCTGGCACAGTCTTCCAGTGCTAAATCAGGTATTACAGATATAGTATACATATGATCTGTCAGTTCAGTTCAGTTGCTCAGTCGTGTCCGACTCTTTGTGACACCATGGACTGCAGCATGCCAGGCCTCCCTGTCCATCACCAACTCCTTGAGTTTACTCAAACTCATGTCCACTGACTTGGTGGTGATATATACTCATTCTAATCCCTAAGTTGTACAAACCAGGCCATTTACCCTTCAATATAACATTTCAGATAAAAGTTTTTCTGGGGAATGTGTTGATAATTATAGCAAAAGAAAAATCAAAATCCACAAACTCCGTGTTTTTAATCCAAAATTAATATTGAAATTATAGTCTACACTTTAAGGAAATCATTAAAAACAAACTCTATGCTATAGTATATCACATAAAAGTAGCATATAGGAATTCCTTACTTTGCATGGTAATCTGTAGCTGGTTTGAGATCATTTAAAGTGACACTGGTTTCTTCTCCTCTGGGGGGAAAAAGGTTAACATATCATTATTTGATAAATATAGCATTTTTAGAGAATGTGTCTTATGTATACTAGTTTGTGGAATTTTATGAAATTATACTGCTTCTTACTTTCTTACTTGAAATTATACTTACTTCTTACTTTGTGGTTCCCAACTGTAACCACATTCAGACTGTATCAATAAGCAATTTGCGTATTTAGGATACATGCCACACTTAGGTATGTCCCTGCATAACACTTGAAAACAAAAAGGTGTGCTAAGTAAATGGACTGTATAAGCAAGACTGTGTGTGTGTACGGTGTGTGTGTGTAGTTAGGGTAGCTATTTAGCTTAACTGAAGAAATGGAACCATTTTCAATTACTGGCATATAGTTAAAATGCTAAGTAACACATGAAATCAAAACTGAAATCAAAACTATCAAATTTTTACAAGGAGTCTGCCACTATTGGATTTTATTTAAAATATAATGTGGAACTTTATTTAAAATGTTACAATTTAATGAGCAGGTTTCTAAAAAGTGAATCACAATTTAAGGTAAAGGATATTTCATAGCCACTATTACATTTTCAAATATAATAGCACATATTTTCTTAAATAATTATTTGCTACCACTATTATTTGGGCATGTAGCCAACAAGTTAGCCTATTTTCTCTTCCTTTTCTTTTAAATCACTGTTCTCTGTTCCATTTCCTTCAGTCAAGTTTCTCTCCTCTCCACTTAATGGACTTCTTCCTCCCGTCCCCCTCCCACTTTCCTTCCAGGTACCCTGTTTCTCAAATCAAAGCCAGTGAACAGCATGAGAAAGGAAACATGTCTCACTGATGGAAGGACACCTTACTGAACTGGGGCAGTTGTAGTAGCAGCCTCAGAAAGAGACTTTAATTGGCGCAGGATAACGAGATGACTGAGGCTGACTAATGTCCCCCTTGTGCTCTCTGGTCAGGCTGCAAATGGAGATAAATTCTTTCCCTTAGGAAGCAGTCATATCAAACTAGAACAGCCATTAACACCAAAAAGAAACCTTTATGTTGATGGTCCTTTACTCTCTATTTAGCCCGTAGGTAGGTTTGCTCTTTTAAGAAAATGAAATAAAATACACACAAGGGAGTCTCAACAAAGAGGAGGAGACCTTGTTACTAGATGACAGTTACTGAAGCAGTTTCACATTCCTTTCTTCCCCATACTTTTTTTTTTTTTTAAATACACCAAGGTTGATTTATCCAGTGTTTTGTGTTAGTAATGATCATTCAAATGGCTAACCATGTCCTCCTTTACAATCTTCCTGATGAAGTTATATAACAGTTACCGATTTTACTCTTTTTCACCAGAATAAACAATTTCTATATGAACAAGAACAGAAAAATAATTCATTTTACAGCTGTCAATCACAAAATCACAATTTTAGCCACTGACACTTTCTAAGGCTTGCTGGAGTATAACACACTTTTGAACCTAGAAAAGAGAACTATGGCATTTTCAACACACAAATGAGGAGCAAGGGTACTAAATTCATTTCACAATAGGACATGAGGTTGTACATGTAGGAATGAAATCCAGCTCCCTAGAGGAGCAACACTGCATGAGCTCACAATGTAAGACTTCTCCATTTCTGGTCCTGGCTTCTACAATTTATATTTATGTCTCAGGAATATGTAGATAGTGAAATATCTGTTAGGGAGCCCCTATTGAAAAATAAAAAAGCTGAATGTGGCCAATGAAAGTGAATTATTCCAAGGGAGTTGTAGACAGAAATGTGAACCAGCTGGCATGTGGGCTATTTACATTGAAATCAGTATCACCGGTCAACTTACAGATTTAAAATAAAAGCAAGAAGAGAGAAAACAGCACAGAATTAGTATTAAGCTCTTTATGATAAACCATTAACTTATATAACGGGAAGGAGTAAAACAAAACAAATACCTACGCAAAAACACTTTTGTATTTCCCATCTTTTCCAGTGCTTGAGACCAGAATTTCATAACCATAGAGCTCTGGTACAGCCGTCTCATCTGTTTCACCATTTATGAGGCTGGAAGGCGGTGACCAGGTAAGAACTACTGTCCTTGCCTGGATGTCGGAGGCCTGCAGAAACATAATATTTAAAAGCTCTCTGAAACAACTGTAATGTGCACAACAAACAGCACAAAATCTAATAGGGTTTCAAGATTAAATAAAATGTATCTGTAGTTACTTACATAAAATGACTCACCAATAGAAACCTGCCCATTTGTAAATGAGATACAATCTGCCATGAAAGGGTAGATGGGATCGACAAAGTTCAAAGACCATTTTTTTTGGCTGTTTAAAACAATTACTGTAAACATCATATACAGTTGAAAGAATGGCAGAAAAAACTCACTTGTAACATACTTGAAAGGTTTCATTTCCTCACTTTAGAAAGTGTCTAACAATAAGAAAAAGACCAAAACCTTAAGAGAAAAATGAGCAAAAGACTGGGACTGTCAAAGAAAAATAACTGAATCATATTTAAAAAACAAAATATATCTAACTACCTTCATAATTAAATAATCTATACATAGCATAACTTTCTCTTCTTTTCATTTGTGTACGTTTTTTACTGAAAAATAACACCTCACCATTTCAGAAAAGTTTATTTTTCTTTTAATTACTAGTGAAGAACCCTTTGGGGTCCTTAATGGGTCTAAAAATTCAGTTTGTATGAGCATTTTACTTAATATTAAATATTAATCTTTTATCTGATGGAAATATTTTTCCTATCAGAATGATAGCCTTTATTTAGGCTATTTTAAAACATACATTAGCTTTCCAGATGGTGCTAGTGGTAAAGAACCCGCCTGCCAAGGCAGGGATGCAGGTTTGACCCCTGGGCCAGGACGATCCCTGAAGGAGGGCATGGCAACGCACTCCACCATTCTTGCCTGGAGAATCCCATGGACAGAGAAGCCTGGTGGGCTATAGCCACAGGGTTGCAGAGTTGAACACGACTGAAGCGACTTAGCACGCATGCATGCAAAATACCCAGAAAATTTTATGCCGCCAGTTTTGCTGTCATACATTTTTCTGCTTTCTTCTATTACATCTGCACACAAATAGGACTGGGGAATATTAACCTTCTTCTATGGTTTGATTTTAACTCTTTTTGCAACTGGAGCTATTGGATTTATTTTATATGGAAATAATTTTCTTTTTTTAAATGATTATCAGTTGTACCTACACTCTTCATTAGATCTTTGCCTGGTCCAGTGATTTTGAATGTCATTAAGCGTATACTAAAACCTTGTTTTAAAAATGAATTGCTGGTTGAGTATTCTGCCACACTGATTAACAGCTTCGCTCTCCTTATGTCAGATCTGTATTGATCTATTATTACTGATCTCACATTCCTTACATATAGTTAAATTTTACGTAAGCCCTAAACCTATCAAAATCCTATGTGAATATACTAAATGTAAATGTCAAGAAAATACATGTGATACTTACCACTGGTTTGACAATGTTGGAAAGAAGTGCTTCAAAAGCTTTAGTTTCTTCATCTTTTTCTTAAAAAAAAAAAAAAAAAAAAAGGGAATAAAAAAACCCCAACTTAAATGCAATCATCCTGCTCCCTTTACAATATGTCTTCTAAAACATGTAACAAGAGGTTGGTATTTGGGAATTTTATTTCCTAGTTTTTACTCCTTAGTTCATATTCAGCAGTTTGTGTTTTTTTATAGAGTTCTTCTGCCTCAGTTTCTATTTCCCTTTTAACCATAATAACTAGTTATAGTGCCACTATATACATCCCTTTAAAAAAATAAAGTACTCTCTCTTAAAAGCCCTTATTTGCCAATCTCATACCTCTTAATGACAAGTTAACTAAGCATTTGTTTCATATATGCCTTAATCGTGGCTCCCAAATAGGAATATAATTGACCTGACGATAACTTAAAACCACCACTGAAGTATTTGAAACTTTAGCTTAACTCCTCTGAAACATCAGTGCTGAAAAGAATGATCAGAAGGTCTCAAAAATATGGGAGAACATTTTAATAAATGTTTATATTACAAGCCAAGAGGCTATGAAAGCACTAAATTGATGGGAAATAGAAATTTTAGAGAAAAGGAAGTAGTTCTCAGATTTCTTATGGTGGAAGCCACAGGTTAGATGAAGGATCTGAGGGAAACAGAAAAGAACTTTTGAACAAAGAAATGGAAACGACTCTGTCCTAGCTTTAACATTTATAGAGTATATAAATGGATTGGTGAACTACATAACTGGTTGCTATCAGGGACTTGTATAAGAAGAAGCTGGGAAGAATAAGGGTTTTGATTAAAAACCAGTTTAGCCTTATTTAGATTCAGGAAGAAGGAAGGAATCTGGATGAACTTTGAGTTTTCCTATCAAACAGAAATTTCTCAAGGTTAGTAAAATTTGTGATATAGGTGTATTAATTGAGCTTTCCCAAAATGTAAAAAGAAATACCCTAGTAACAATTCAGGTTCTAAAACTTACCCCTCACATTTAGACCGTGTTATGCTATTAACCTACAGTTTATGTGAAGCATGATGAAATGACTGAAAGGTCGGACTATATACTTTTAGTAGGTTAAAAGATGATAAAAAGACAATAAGAATATATTTTAAATAGTTACCTTCTATTTCTGTATCAATTTGCGCACCGCCTTTCCCCTTTCCTGACTTCTTCATTGATCCTGTGTTTGTACCACTAGCATTCTGCCCTTTTGTAAGCCCATTATGTTCACTTATAGGAGAAGGGCATTTCTGGGGTGATGATGGTGGACTGCTCATCTTATCTTTCTGTGTTCCTTGTCGATCCTTTAATTTCTTCTGCAAACGTTCGTATGTTTTACTAGATCTTTCATCTCTAAAGTTGGACCTTCCATGTGAAGAGTGAGCATCTAAGAAGAAATAAAGTAAAAATCATTTAGAAAAGGTTGCTTTCTCCAAACACATTTATGGCATGAGAAAAGAGTATGAAATAAATCTATCATTATATTATATAAAACTTATAATTCAAAGAAAAATCTTGCACAACACAAAGCTATTTCTGTGTCTCCACTAACTGAAGAGAACCAAGCTTTATGACTTGATTATAATTATAATCTTACAGATATTTTTTTCCTTCCTCGTTTCTCAGTATTAATCTCCATAGAAACAGCTTGGTCCTAAGCTATGACTGTCACAGGAGGGGAATAAGACCTGAACTGAGCTGTGGAGAGTTCTTTTATTCTACGTTAATTTTAGCCCCTCTTTCAACTTCAAACATCTTCTCTGAATAACAATGGCTTCTAACAATGTAAAACAGTAGTATACTGTAATAGTTAAGATTTTTCTTATAATTTTCTCACATTTAAGAAAACTAGGTCATAATTAGGAGTAAAAAAAATGAGAAAGACTGATTTGTAGTATAAACTCTTGCTATCAAAAGTATGTTCATTGGGCTACTGCATGAGACTTACCTGGGAATTCGTTAGAAATGCAGAAAACCAAACCACGCTCAGATCTACCGAATTAATACACATTACTTGGACAATAGAAATAAGTTTGAAAAAAATGTAATATATGACATGTAATATATCTACGACTTACAGGCTGTGTTGCATAATTTAAAATTTGTATTTAGAGTTATTTCTTCTACAAATTTACTAAGCTTGAATGACAAGTACTGATTAAGTGCAAGGAAAACAGTGATGAAAAAAACAGATTCAGTTCTTCAGGGCTTTACAGTTACATAAGGGAAAAAGACTTCTAAATAAACAAAAATAATCAAGTTGTGTTCAGTTCTGTGAAAGAAACAGGTTTCAGAGACTGACAAGGAAAGGTTATGGGAAGATCTCTGAAAGCTAAAATCTAAAGCAAAAAAAAAAAAAAAAGAAAGAAAAAACCCCAAAGCAGCAGCAGCTTACATGCAAAGGGGGGAAGAACACTTCTGGGAGAGAGAACATTATGTGTAGAGGCACTGAGGCAAGAAAGAGCTTGGTTCTGAAAAACCGGAGGTGGGGTGCGTACATGGGAACAAGACAGACCAGGCAGACTGCGGCCACAGAGCAGGATCTTGTCCAAGGCAGTGGTTGGGAACCAGGCCCAACTGTGGCCCCAGGAGTCATTTGGCAGTGTCTGGAGATACTTCTAGTTGTCACAGCTGGGTTGGATGAGGGTGAGGGGTGGAGTTGTGTGCTACTGGCATCTAGTGGGTAGAGGGCAGGGATTCTTCTAAACATCCTACAAAGCCAGTTCTGTCCTCCACAGTAAAGACTCATCCTTCTTCAAAGATCAAAAGTGCTGAGGTTGAGAAATTCTGGTCAAGGGGACGGGTTTAGGATTTTATTCTAAATGCAGGGAAAGTCACTGAACTCTATTAACTAGAAGAATGGTCTGATTTACATTTTAAAATGATTACTCTGGCTGAGTGTGGGTGGCTGTGGGCAGGAATGACAGCAGAAAAGCCACTGGAAGGCTGTTGCTGCAGGTGTCCTGGCCAGAGGTGATGGTGGCCTAAGTCTGAGTAGCAGTGGAGAAAAGCAGTCATATCTGGGAATCTTCTGAAAGTAAGACACCCACTGATGTGGGGGTTGAAAGAGGAGGAATCGAATTTGGTCATCTGGTTTTCACTTGTGCAAACTGAGTAGACAGTGGTACCGTCCATGGAGATGAAGATGACACAGAAAATCAAGTTCCATAATTACGTTTTAAAATACTATTACTGAGATATATGCGACACTTAAGTGGAGTTATCAAGAAGGCAGTTAGGGAGTAACCTGGTGGCCTAGTGGTTAGGATTCCAGAGTCCAGGCTTTTAATACCACGGCCTGGATTTAATCCCTGGATTGGGAATGCAGCACAGTCCAAAAAAAAAAACAAAAACAAAAACAAAAAACCCACAGACAGAAATAAAAGCCTGGGGCTCAGAGGAGAGGTTTTTGACTGAAGATACAAATTTAAAAAAAACTGTCAGTCTATGGATGGTATTTAAAGCCACAGGAAAGAGTAAGATGATTATTTTGTGTATATGTAGCTTTCTATTCTTCCCAACAATTTATTAACTCCCCGAGGGCAGAGATTATGTTTTGTTTTTTTTTTCCCCCAGTATCTTATAGAACCTAGCAATGTTAGTTAGTGGCATCAGAGGCTTCAGAATTTAATAGTAGCATGATCATTCCTAACTAAAAAGTTTCCTCAGAGAGCAGCAGGACAGACAAGTAGACCCCTGGTTTGAATGTGTCCCCAACGGAACGTTGCTGCATGATGTAAGTTACTTTCCCTTTCTGATTTTCAGTTTACTCACCTGCCTTGAAGGGTGGGCATGAAGATGAAACATTTAACCTATTTTTTAAAGTTTAATTTTTACTGGAGCATAGTTGATTTACAATGTTGTGTTAGTTTCTGCTGTATAGCAAAGTGAATGGGTTACACATATACATATATCCACTCTTTTTTAGATTCTTTTCCCATATAGGTCATTACAGAGTACTGACTAGAACTCCCTTAACACAGTGTTTGAGTGATAGAAAATTATTGGGATAGTTACCATTTTTTGGCTTCTTTTATATAAAGTGATAATAGTACCTATTATACCCAAGCAAAGACCAGCCAACTCCATAAAACAAGAATGCTTTCTAGATGTCTTACCTACATCTCCATATACTTGTGAAGACTGATACTGCGGCATATACTGCGTTGCCATGTCTCCGGCTCCGGTTACTGGTGAGTACATGTGGCGTGGTGGGGGGGGCATCATGGTTGGGACAGGAATGAAACCAGGCAGAGGAGGGTGTGGAGAGCGGTGGATGACTGTGTGACCACCAGGATGAAACTCTGGTGCCTGAGGAACCACAACAACTCGTCGAACACCATTGTCTTCAATAACCTATAAAATGAAAAACAGATTAAATGTTTCTTCCATAGGACGTTACAGATTTTTCCAGATATGTGAAAGTAAGAATTATTACACCAATTAGAAGTTAATTAAGAAATTTTACAGAATCAACATGAAAATATTTTATTAAATACATTATATACATATGAATTAGCACTGAACAACATATGAAGTAGTTTTGTTACACAATTGAATGTAAATCTTAAAACACAAGATTGGCTAAATAGTAAGATACACAGTGAGTTAGGATATTCAGTATTTATCTTAGGTGTGACATGCATTTAGTGATACAGTTAAAATGTAGCAATGGGACCAAGTGTCTCAAGGGACCTTCTGGTTTCAATATACTAGGGTCAGGAATTTCTTTCTTTTTGTGGGGTAGGGAAAAAATAAGATGTGGAAAGAACAGAAACTGTGAAATAGCAACGGGGAAAAAAACTGGATCCAAACTCCCCTGATCAATTGTATACTGAACTTAGGCATAAAATTCTTAGGACCATGACCAGAACAATTTTAACAGCTGAAGATCATGTCAAGGTAGGCAGAAACACTCCCAGTTAAGGAAAATATCTGTGGCTCTAAGTCTTAGAAATCACACATTTCCACATAGGGGTCACTCTGTGGAAAAATATTTTTAAAAATGACAGATTTCCCTTTGAACCTCACTGGAACAAGAAGAACATACAGGAAGGACTAAAAAGATACAAGATTTTACCTCAAATTTAGAAATCCTTCTACGAGAAGAGTTTGTTATCTTTTAGACTTTAATAACAGAAAATGATTAAAATGTAAAGCAGTACCTTAAAGGCAAATGGGAGGCCTGGCGTGCTGCGATTCATGGGGTCGCAAAGAGTCGGACACGACTGAGCGACTGAACTGAACTGAGTATTTTCACATTTTATTGTGGAAGAATAAGTTTTACTATGCCTAAACAAATAGCAAATTTTGTTTATAAACATACGTGCTTGGTAAGGATGTTAAAAAACACAGTACTTGGATACAGATAAGCCTAAGTTACAAATAAATTACTGCTTTAGCAAGAATACAGTTGCTATTAAATAGGTTATTAAACTTTCCCTGATGAAGTGTGAGACGACTTGTGACAAAACACGGAACCAGAAGAGCAAATGAATCGCTGTCTTGATACACTCGGTGAAGAGTACGTTTGTTTCAGCACAGTGGAGACTGCATATCCCATGTCTCCCTATTTAACCCAGTTCTGGATTCAAGCCTGGACAACTGCCTATGACTGGTGGAAACAACGTCCTATCTGGAACCATAGCTGAAGATAATCCGGAACCTGTTTACCATTTTCCGGCCTCTAACCTACAGGATGGGACCTGAGAGCCTACAGGATGGGACCTGAGAGGAAGTCTGAAATGGATTCTGAGTGAGCCAAACCACAGTGCCTGCCATTAACATGCCACTTTCACCTTTATCACCATCTGACTCATAAACCTTAGATGACCCCCACTGCTGATAGGATTGCATGGTACATACTTTTCAACCTAGCATTCCATCTGGCTCCAACCTCTCATTATGGCTGTTATCTTTCTTCCACACCAAACTCTGAACCCTTCATTCCAGCCAGGCTGGTATACTAGAACACCTATCTTCACACTTACCTGCATATTTCTTTATCTTGTACTTTGGCTTATGCCATCTTCCCTCTTCATTTTACTTTTCCCCAGTCTACATCTATGAAAGTCCCATCCATCCTTCCAAATCTAGCACTAACCACACCTCCGTTCATTAAAACAAAATTTGTTTTTGAACAAAAAGATAGTGGTAATTTAGGAGAGAAAAAACCAGTGACATGTTTGTGTGGGCACACACTAACAGGGGCAGACAAACATGGCAGCAAAAGTAAGTTATCTAGCATGCTGCACGGCGATAAACACCATGGACAAAACCAACACACCAGGTGGGGGGGTCAGAAGGACCGCGAGAGGGGAACAGTTGTAGTATAAAAGAATGATCAGGATAGGCCTCATTGGCAAAGTAAAATTTGAGCAGAGATGTGAAGGAATTGAAGGAATTAGCCACGCAAAAATCTGAAAGACTGTTCTGGGAAGAGGGAACAGTCAGAACAAAGCCTTTAAAGTAGGAGTGGCTAGGAGGAAGCCAGTGTGACTGGATCAGCGTAAAGGAGGAGAAAAGACAGAAGCGGATGAGATCAACAGATACAAAATGGTAGATGATGGCCAAGTCAGGCAGGTTGTACTGTACAGGCTATTAGGGACTATATGTACTCAGTGAGATGGAGGACCATCCAGAAACAAGTGGTTCTCATCGAGGGGTGATTTTACTCCCTAAAGCAACAGTCTCCAACTTTTAGGAGGACTGGTTTTATGGAAGACAGTTTTTCCATGGACTTAGAGTAAGGATGGTTTTGGAATGATTCAAGTGTATGACATTTATTGTGCACTTTATTTCTATTATTATTACATTAGCTCCACCTCAGATCATGAGGCATTAGATCCTGGAGGTTGGGGACCCTTGCTGTAAAGGACATTTGGCTGTACCTGGAGTCATTTTTAGGGCTTCCCAGGTGGCGCTAGTGGCAAAGAAGCTGCCTGCCAATGCAGGAGACGTAAGAGATGCAGGTTCAATCCCTGGGTCAGGAGGACCCCCTGGAAAAGGGCATGGCAACCCACTCCAGTATTCTTGCCTGGAGAATCCCCATGGACAGAGGAGCCTGGTGGGCTACAGTCCATGGGGTCGCAGAGAGTCGGGCATGAATGAAGCGACTGAGCATGCTTGGAGTCATTTTTGGTTGTCACCCCTGGAGTTGGAGGCACTAACTATTTAGCGAGTAGAGGTCCGGGATGCTGCTAAATGCCGTACACCACAGAGGACAGCCCCTCCATAACGGAGAATTACTGGCTTACGCTGTTTATGGTGCCAAGGTTGAGAAATCCTGATACACCCTTACATTTACTAGGGTTACTCTGGCTGCTGAGTTGAGGACAGACTGTAGGGCAAAGCCAAAAATGGGGAGGTCATTCAGGAAGTCATTGTAGAAATCTAGGCAAGAGATGGTGGTGGCGTGGGCCACAGTGTAGCAGTGCAGGGAGTGAGAAGCTGCCCACAGTCTGCGTGTCTTTAAAGGCAAAACAACAAGCTTAGCTGATAATTCCACTGGAGAAGTGTCAGAAAGTTTTGGAACGATGGTATTTCGCCAACAGTGAGAGGGAAAGCTGTAGGTTAGAACAAGCTACTTCAGCAGAGTTGGGAGAAGGTCTGGAGTTTTAGGTTTTGCACATGTAAGTCTGGTAGGTCTGTAAGTGCAAATGTTGAGTAGCAGTTAGAGAATAGTGGCCTGCAGTTCCACAAAGGCAGGAAAGGACAAACAGGTAAGGCAGGAAGAAAACTTGAGAGTGTGGAGTTTGGTTAAGTATATCAGGGAGAATGGACTGATTTGTTAAGTGTCGCTGATAGGTTCAATAAGATGAAGACTTAAGAACTGACCATTGGATTCAGCAATTTGGAAGTCATAGGAACCTTGATGAGAGCAGTTTTAGCATAATCATAGGGGCAAAGCCTGAGTGGAATGGACTGAAGAGAGGAAGTGGGGAGGAGAATTAGAGAGCTAAATTTCCTCACAATTTTGAAAAGTTTTCCTGTAGAAGGGAATATGTAGGGTGGTAACTGACAGCAGAAGAGTCAAGCAGCTTAAAAAATCTGTTGCTGTTTTTAGTGGGAGCAATTACAACAAGCTGATATACTAATGAGCATGATCCATCAGAGAGTAAGAAACTGATGATGTAGGGGCGAGAGAGAGAGAGAGCTACAGTAATGTCCTTGAGCAGGCAAAAGGAGAAGACAGGACTCCAGCTGGGGCGCAGGATTTAGATAGGAGCAGAAAAGTCTGTCTGATCTAGATGAAAGAAAAGTACGGATTGATGAGATGAGAAGATAAAGAATGTAACTTCAGATGCCGATAGAGATGCGGGGTTAGGCGTCTGTAGCTTCCTTGATTGCTCTCTGTGAACCCTTCCCTAGATACCAGAATCTCAGTGTTCTCTCCTTCCTATCAATTCTATTACATTTATTCTCTAGCATCTGTTTGGTATCCCTAACACTGCAGTATTTGTTAATTTTCCAACATGTCTTACTCTATAATTTAACTCTAAGTTTCTCAAGGGACATGTGTTAACTATTCAATCCTCAAAACAATGCTAAAATAGGTAGCATTATTATTTCCATTTTTTTTAGACAGGGAAACTGACGCATAGAGATGTTAAAGAACTTGCAACGTCACACAGGCAGTAAGTGGAGGAACTAGTAACTGAACTCAGGTAAGCTGGCTTCAATTCCATGTTCTTATTCACTTTGTCAGCACAGAATCCACAAATAACTGCCTCCTAGTGCCCTTTTAAATTTCACAAACACAAGTGAGAGCTCATCAGTTAAAAAAGAAATGGCTAAATTGCTTATGAAATTAAAACCACTTTTCTGCTGAATAAGAACATTTCAAATATACAGATAAGCTGAGGGAAGGGAGACTGGGGAGTTAATTGTTTTAAAAGGTTGGGAAATGAGATTTCAACAAGAAACCTGATTTAAAATAGTCTGGAAGCCCTGAAGAGGGGGAACTCTCATGCACTACTGTTTGCTGTCTTTTGCAGACTCTAGCAGGAATCACATACCTTGCATTTCCCAACCAGAAGGAAGCTTACTTTTATACCCCAGCTGGAGGAAGGAAAATTTTTCTCCTTGCTTAGTATGGCCAATGAGAAGCTACCACAACTAGCCTAATCAGAAGCAGCCATAACCCTCAACTCTCTTTCCTCCGATGGACTTTGCTCAAAAACCACCCCTTCCCAACTCCCCTCTTTTCTTTAAGAATGGTCCTCTTCTTTGTTTTGGGAACTTGCCTATGGTTTGCCATAGTTTGCATGTCCTGCACTGCAATTTCTCTGCTATTCCTGAATAACATCATTTTGCTGTTAACTATGTATTTTATTTTTAAGGTTGATAAGGTACAGAGTTCAGTTTTGCAAGAAGAGTTCTGGGGATGGATGGTAGCACAACAGTGTGAACATACTTAATACCACTGAACTGTACCTTTAAAACTGTTACGGTATATTTTTAATGTGTATTTTACAATTAAAAGAAAACAAAATAAAACTAAGATACAGAGATTAAAAAAACTAAAGCCAGATCACGATCAAGAGGGTGTGGAGAACTCCACCACTTCAAGAAATCATCTGAGCAGCCAGTAACTTCAGAGTAAGGCCAGAGACCTCAAAACTATCCGCCTAGTCTCTAGCTGCCAAGAAATAGCCAAGACACTGAATTTTACACCAACAGGGTACAGTGATGGCAGAGATTAAGATAAACAAGTTCTGAGAAGGAAAAAAAGGTAAAATATAATCCAAATTAGTCTATGTTAAAAAAATTAAAGACAATGAGATAAATGGAAATATCAACACAGTCTGATTACCTAACCACATACACCATATAATATCTAATTAGACAAAAGTCCTGTTTTGTCTCCTTCACTGAACACAGACGTAATTGAGAGGGGCTGCAGAGAAAGGAGGTTGTGTTTGCTATCTGATATTTTATATTGTGCTCCAGAATGGACATTCCATGACAGATCTGTTCTGTATTCTATTTTCTCCCCAATAACTGGTACGGTACATGTAGTGTATGACAGATGCTCAAAAAATATTTGTTTGATGACTGATATGACCAGAAATAAATGCTATTAGTTCTACTCAAATGTCCCACCCCTCTTAACAATAGCTAACTACTAGGGTTTTGTGACTTCTTCAATACCTACCACCTTTGCTTCCCTGCTACTTCTAGCAACCTACTTCTACTGCATCATTCTGAACTACTCCAAATTTAAGCTACTGAACAGTATTACAGATATTTCTGGCCATTCATCTAACAGATTCACCCAACGTCTAATTAAGCACACAGCAACACAAGCGACTACAACCTTTCTGTCCAGCTCTTACTGTGTCTCTTCAGCCTCATTTAAACCTTTCAGTCTCTTATACTGCTGTCCATCTGTTTTGGTTGTTCCTTCCAGGAGAGACAAAGACTGAGATCAGACTTGTTTGTACACTCTTTGAGAGATTTACTAACCTCACTGCTGTGTGCTGACATAAAGACACAGTGAAATACCAAGTCCAGCTCAAAGGAGTAATCTGAAACTTCATGAAGCTGACACAGGCCCTTTCCCCACATTATGAGATCTACAATCCCCTCCCTGTTAGGTACCCTGTCATCACCATAACAACCCACATTCCATAAAAAACAAGGAGCCATTACAGAAAGGCAGAAGGAGGGACCTTTTGGTATTACCTTTTTTTTTTTTTTTTAATAGTAACTGGACTTAACATTATAATTTTAATGAAAAAGTTAAACCAGGGATCTCTAAATTTTGAAATCCTAGTATTAATCAACTACAAATAAGTATTAGCACCTATCACCAATGACTGAGATGTTTCTTTCTAATGAATTGACCATTACATTTCCAAGATCCGAAATGGCCAACAGACCATAGAAAGAGACTTCTTTAGGCTCCTGTTTGAAACCAACAGCTTCAGCAAACTGCTGGCCTTGATTCAGGGCCAATTGGTATTACCTTTTAGGAGTCCCATTCAGGTTAAGTCTACACTATTTTCTTGATAATTCATTAACTTCATCACTAAAATATCAAGTGTGATTCTGAGCTGCAATACCCTTAGGGACCACAAGTTGTTATTATTTGCCAGGAAACTAAGTACCTTCTACACCTGTTACCATATGCTTTCTGTGCCATTTGTTTTCACTGCTTTTGTTTACTGTACTGTTTCTCCCTTTGGTGTCTGAGTTCAGCTGGCACATATTTCTGTCTATGCAGTATGTCAAACCGCTCATACATTTCCCTTTCTTATTTGTTAAACTGTAATAATCAAGTTCCTTAAGGTCATGTCTAAAATTATGTCTGTAATTAGAGAAAAGGCTAAGGGGAAACATACTTAATGTTTACAGAGAGTATCTCTGGGTTATAACACTCAATGGAATTTTTTCCCTACCCTTTTACATGTTTTCCAAATAATAATGATCAGAAAATGAACAACTATATTTGTTCTTTATCACTAAATATATTTCCCATTGGTTTGCTAGCAAAATTAATATTCCTTGACATTTAGGCTTCTGGTGAACAATGAACATTTTCAGTTCAGTTCAGTCGCTCAGTCGTGTCCGACTCTTTGCAATCCCATGAATCTCGGCACGCCAGGCCTCCCTGTCCATCACCAACTCCTGGAGTCCACCCAAACCCATGTCCATCGAGTCGGTGATGCCATCCAGCCTTCTCATTCTCTGTTGTCCCCTTCTCTTCCTGCCCTCAATCTTTCCCAGCATCAGGGTCTTTTCCAATGAGTCAGCTCTTCATATCAGGTGGTCAAAGGACTGGAGTTTCAGCTTCAACATCAGTCCTTCCAGTGAACACCCAGGACTACTTTATGCATAAAATTTTAATGAACTTTAGGTTTCCCAATCATATTGCAAGCACCTGATGATTAATAAAAAATTTTAGAAAATGATGATCCATTTTTCTGATCCAACAACAAAAGCTATGCAACTAAAAAATTAAGACTGACTATTCTCATTACTGCTAAGTAGAATGCTGAAGTATCAGAGAAATAAGGTACAAATATAAATTAACAATATTATAGAACTCTTGGATAAAGCAGCAAAGAAAGTATAACAAAATTGGCAATTTTAACAGCAACTCTGGGCTTTTCAAATGGCAAATGAGAAAAACAGAACCAACGAATCCCCAAATTACCTAACATGTAATACCCTGTCTGTTATTCTCAAAAATCAAGTTAAAATATATGTGAATTATTGATAAGTGCACTTCTGAAGTGCTTCTAAACTTAATGGCATTTGTACAAACATAAAAAATTTAAAGATTGATTTATCCTGGGTAAATCATGATTTCTTTATTTCTACTTAAGTTCTTTGTTAAATCTCGATCTTCATCTAAGATTATTTATCTTTTGAATCTTTAATTTTTCCGCCTCAATATGCTCTTTGATTTGTAGCATGATTGCTTCCCCAGTGGTAGAGCTAGAGAGTCCCAACATTGGATTTTAATTTTTTTTAATTAAATTTATTTATTTTTAATTGGTGGAAAACTGTCTTACAACATTGTGTTAGTTTCTGCCATACTGGATTTTAGTTTTTGCAGTCCTTGCTTGTCTGACCAAATGTTTTAGGACATTTACATTTGCTGAATATTTACATTTAGTGAATCCTGTTAGTATTATGTACTGAATTACATGATGGTATAGCAAAAACATTACTTGACCTTCCTTCGATCACTGGCCTTCAACAACAGATACACAGAAGGCAGGGATGGAGTTGATTAAACTGCTGCCCCAAGGGGAGAACGGTGTACAGAAGTCTAAAGAGACTGCAGGTGACGGCTATTCCTGGATTTAGTGTGTGTGCTCCTTTAGCTCCCACCGAGCCAAATCCAACATGCAACTTAGAACAGCCATCTACGTGTCTTAATGTTTGGTTCAACTCCCGGCTTCTATCTTTGCTAATATAATTATGTTTGCTTCTGCGTTAAATTTTGGATAATTACCAAGCTCTTAGCTGTGCTGAGAACTTGGCTTTTGGTAAGTATTTTCTAACATGAGAAATTGTGTATGTCAGGCAATAGGGTGATGTCAATGGTGATGTCAAAATGTTAGAATTCATTCTTACACACTAGGTACTTAAATTATTTCAATAATGATGAGAATAGATTTTTGTCTTTGGATTACCGTTGTGTGATTTTAAATGATTACATTTCCTAGAGACAATGATTACTGTTAAAGTTCATTCTCTTATTTGACAAATATTTATGAAATACATACTATATTTGAGTTACTACAGAACAAAAATAAAAAAAGGTACCTCCATACACTCAAGGAATTTAAAATCCCATTTAAGGAGAATATATAGACACATAATTATAGTATCAGGTATGCATATGTAACTAAAGAATGGTACAAATAACTTGATCTAGGTTCTCAAAGATAGGTAGAATTTCAAAACGCAGAAATGAGGGAATGAATAACATTCCCTGGATAACAGCATTAAGAAAACCATGGAGAAAGAAGAACATCAAGTGAGCATGTGAGTAGTCCTGTTTGGCTGAAAAAAATAGATAGGTGATGACATTTATCAAGAGAAGGCTACAGAGACAAACCAGAACAGAACTATGTTAAGGCCTTATGTGTCAAGAAATCTAGACCTCACTGAGTGGCCAAGCCAACTAATGAGCACAGAACTGAAAAAATTAAAGAAGTTATATAGGAAGATTTTTTTTAGTGGCTCTTGCCCTAAAAATACAGCACTTTGGACTTCCCTGGTGGTCCAGTGGTTAACACTGTGCTTCCAATGCAGGGGGTGTAGGTTTAAGCCCTGGTTGGAGAACTAAGATTCCATATGTTATGTGGCATGGCAAAATAAATTTTAAGAAAGATACAGAATCTCAACTTGGATGATTATTTGATTGATTTACTAGTATTTACTGAGCCCTTAATACATGACAGGCACTGTACTCAGCACTGAGGAAATAAAGATGAATGAGAATTCTGTATGGTCTAGTCTTATTATCTCTCTGACCTCACTCTTTACTATTATTCTGCCTTAAGGACTCAGTCAAGCTGCAACGGCCCCCTTGTTCCCAAGCATGCTCTCACGTTAGGCCTTTTGCACCAGCTGTTTCTGTTCCCAGAATCCTCTTTCCCTGAATAAATGCATGGCTAACTCCCAACTGTTCTTCAAGACTTGGTTCAAAGGCACCTTTCCAATGATGCCTAGTCTGACTACCCTATCTTAAAGTGTAACTAGCTCTGTTTTCTTTCTTTTCCCCCCATTTTACCACCGAATACATTATATATAATTTATCCATTTATTATGCTTATGTTTCCTTTTGCCCACAAGAATGTTGACTACAGAAGTACAGAGGTCCTTGCCTCTTTTTATTCAAGCACTGAGAGAGTCCCTAACATGTAAGAGCACTCAAAACATATCTTTTGACTACTGTTAAATACAGGAACTGTATGAATTCATAATCTTCTCTTCTCAGGAAAGAGAATTTATTAACTAAACAATGTGAAAAATTTGTTAAAAGAGGGATATACATAATGTGCTATGAGAACCCAAATGGAAAGGCAAGTGAAAAGGTTCAAGGAAAGTTAATTCTAGAAGGTTATAATTGAGTGAGTTGAGAAGAATAGAAATTTGCCATAAAAATGAAAGGTACTGTTAGCTGAGAGAACAGCAGAATACCTACAATTGCCTTTGAATAATCTGTCTTAATCACCGTTATGTCACTAGCACCCAATACAGAGCTTGGCACATGATGCCATTCAACATGTTTGTTAAAATGAGCTATGCTAGAGAGAGAAGACGAGGTAATCCTCTTTATGGAGACGGAGAAAGGTCTGAAAAGGAGCACACAGAGAAGAAGGAAGAATCAGGATAGCATTACTTCAAGAAAATCTGGGGTAATCTGGGGTAAATCATATCAATGTTGTTTAGTTGCTAAGTAGTGTATGATTCTCTGTGACCCTACGGACTGTAGCCTGCCAGGCTCCTCTGTCCATGGGATTTCCCAGGCAAGAATACTGGAGTGGGTTGCCATTTCCTTCTCCAGGGGATCTTCCTGACCCAGGGATCAAACCCGAGGCTCCTGCATTGGCAGGCGTACTCTTTTACCACTGAGCCACCAGGGAAGGGTCAAATGTTCAGAGGTCAAAAAGGACTGTTGCTGTTCAGTCGCTCAGTTGTGTCGGACTCTTTGCAACCCCATGGACTGCAGCACACCAGGCCTCCCTGTCCTTCACCATCTCTTGAAGCTTGCTCAAACTCATGTCCATTGAGTCAGTGATGCCATCCAACCATCTTGTCCTCTGTCATCACCCCATTCTCCTGCCGTCAATCTTTCCCAGCATCAGGGTCTTTTCTAATGAGTCAGTTCTTCACACCAGGTGGCCAAAGTATTGGAGTTTCAGCTTCAGCATCAGTCCTTCCAATGAATATTCAGGATTGATCTCCTTTAGGATTGACTGGTTGGATATCCTTGCCATCCAAGGGACTCTCAAGAGTATTCTCCAACAACACAGTTCAAAAGCATCAATTCTTGAGTGCTCAGCCTTCTTTATGGTCCAACTCTCACATCCATAAATGACTATGTTTTTAACAAATATTTAGAGGTCAAAGAGGATTATGCTGGAAAAAGGGCTTTGGTTTGGTGTATACCAGAGAGTAGTTTTAGTATGGTAAAAAAGGCAGGCAGGCTAAGGAGTCAGTGGGCTAAACAGAAGCAGAAATAATGACCAGATTATTCTTCTGGAAAGCTTACAAAGTACTTTCAAATATGAAAGAAAGTTAAAGTATTAGTCACTCAGTTGTGCCTGACTCTGCAAACCCATGGCCTGTAGATCGCCAGGCTCCTCTGTCCACGGGATTTTCCAGGCAAAAAATGGAGTGAGCTGCCATTTCTTTCTCCACTTTCAAGTATGTCATCTCATATATGTTATCATCTTATCTTACAGTGAGGACACTGAGGCTCAAGGAAGTTGATTTGTCCAAGGCCATGCAGCCAGCAAGCGTTTTAAACATGATATGGATCCAGCTTTTGGACTCTAATTCTCAACTATTTCCATTCTCCCCAGCATCATGGTCCTCTTTTGCTGTCATTCATATAGTGGGGTAGGCTTCAGATAGTGGGCAGTGAATCTACCACAATAGCCCACCAGTATTTTGGCATAATCAGGGAGGATATAAGAGAGGCTCCGAAGAAAAGTCTAAGTATACGGGCTTCGCTGGTGGCTCAGTGGTTAAGAATCTGTCTTATTATATAAAGATATGTTATATCTTAATATAATTATTATATATTTAATATAATCAAACATACACTAATTATAATTAAATATATATTCAATATATTAATATATTATATTATATTAAGATTCTGCCTTATTATAATGCAGGGAACATGGGTTCCATCCCTGGTCTGGGAAGATCCCACATGCTGCAGGACAACACGTGCAGCCTGTGTGCTGCAACTACTGAAGCCTGTGTCCCTGGAGCCCAGGAGTGGCAACAGGAGAAGCCACTGCAAGGAGAAGCCCACATGTGGCAACGAACAGCAGCCCCCACTCACTGCAACTAGAGAAAGCCTGCGCGTAGCAATGAAGACCCAGCACAGCCATAATTTAAACAAATAAACACATCTTAAAAAATTTTTCAAGTACAAACTCAGTGCTAGGATAAGAAACTGGCTATTTCCAAACAGCTTTTGAAGCAATGAGTGCTGACTACGTAGAATCTCAGTAGCAGATATCGACACCTATAGATTTTATAGTTTTACTAAGTTTGCCTGTGCAAATAAGTAAGCTATCCTTTTTTCTTTAAGTCAGAGCTTTTCAACTTGTATCTAAGAAAGAGCTACAGGTGTGTGGTGATACTGATCCCCTTAGCCCTTAGAGTTGCAGGTCTACAGGTCTAAATTCTCTTGTATAGACCACAATGTGCCATCCAATGATCATGGACCCCTGTGAATGAGTGTAAAAAGAAGTTGGACGCACTGGCTTGGATTACTTTTAAGTAAATGGTTAATTTTAAAATGTTAGCATGGGTGCCTTTAAACCTTACGATATTAATTATATTATTCACATATCCCAGGAGAAAAAAACTCTACAATTAATTCTTTATTATAATTCAACACCCAAAAGACAAGGTCAAATGATGAGTGCTACTAACTTAATTTTTCCTCCTTTCCAAATAGCACTGATTGTGCTAAATTTGAAATAGATTCACCAAAGATATACTATACCGGGTAATAAGCTTCGGCATCTAAATTTTGTTTGCATTAAATAGTAACATTACGATCACTAACATACACATATATAGACAAAAGTAACACAAAACATACCTGTGGGGCATAGCCAGGAGGCACGTAAATTGGAGGCACAGAACCATTTGGGGACATCATTGGAACCTGAGCAGGACCTGAACAGATGACAGAAATCATCTATTAATCCTGGGTTACTTAACAAGCAAAAATTGAAAACAATTTGAATTACATTTTGAATTCTTCATTTTAAACTAAACCCTTAAATTAATAGTGTATAACCATGAAAGGAAATTCAGATGCTTCACCTGCTAAAATAGAAATGTTTATCTTGTAAAGGGCACTGACTGCTCTTTACCTACAGTTATGTTTTTCAAACCTGCCTGGTGATCGTAACAGTCGCCTGGGGAGATTTTTGAGCACACAGGGACTTCTCTGACAGTGCAGTGGTTAGGACTCTGCACTTCCACTGCAGGGGCTGCGGGTTCAATCCCTGGTCAGGGAGCTAGAGATTCTTGTTTAGTATGCTTACAGTAAATGGGGGTCTTGAATCAGTGTACTTACAGATGTCCCAGGTAATTCCTGTGCAAATTGTGCAAATTAAGAAACACTGACCCAGTGGAAAATCAAACCAAACTTTGCATATAAAATCAATGAAAAATACAAAAGGCAAAATTTGAAAAAAACAATAGGAAAAAATCAAGAAAAAGTCAAGAGAAAGAAGCAGTAAGAGGAAGATTAGTTAGAAATTTGGAACTTGTTTTCTTAGGGTTAAAAATCTCTTTTAACCCTGTAATGCATAAGTCATGCCTTTGGGGGCTTGAGAACGTTAGAAAAATGGAATACATGAGTATTTGCCCAAATAAAGGTTTTTTTGTTTCTTACACTGAAAAGTCCTTTTAAAAAAAAGAAAACTCAGCTAGTCTTAAATTCTACATTTCCTTTCATTTTAATAGTGATATCATTTCCCAACAACTTTTTAAAAAGTTGTTTCATATCTAAGGATATATTTCTACTATGTATTTAGTAAACACTAAAATATTATGTATTTTTTAACAACTGATGTAATGAGCTTTAAGAAATATGCTCTGATGCTTCTAAGGACAAGTAAGGCCTTCTTTATTTTCATATCCTTGGAAAACAAAAACAAAATTTTCCTACATCTAAGTCAACATTACCTATAAATTTACTAAACAATACTTGTGACATGCTTTACAACTCTAGGCAAGAGAGGCTTCATCCAAAACTCACCTTTCAACTTCAATATGCTGGACTCAAGAAATGACAGCAGTTTTAAAGTTATGCTGGTTTACTTCTGTTAGCTAATTTATAGAAAACTATGGCAAGCTAGCTTTCTGAATCCTGAGATCTGGCTTAGAGATTATTCAGAATGTGTGAAATTTTGCTGAGAACCAGAAAGAGAATTCACTGAAAACTATTATATATAATTTTAATAAAGGACATTACTTTGTTGTGTTTCTACTGTATGTGCCAGAGACTGCTACCTTGCATACGTGGTCAAGTTTAATCCCTATTTCAAGTTATCAGAACAAGCTTTTGTTTTTTAGCCATCAGAGTAAAAAATAAATTATTACCGATTACATTTAAACTTATAAAACTACATAACTGCTTTGGGTTGCTCTTCTTTCACTAAAGATATGAATATATAAATACTAACTAGTTGCAATTCAAACCATAATATTCTTTGAAAGCTGCTAAGTGTTTGTAATTTAGTAGTACAAAATTCTACTTTATTCTTTAATTATAAGTGTGATTACTGAAGAGAGCACAAAACAAACCTAATCTCAAATAAACCAGCAGTAAACCCATAACTAGCTGCAGTCCAGGAATAATCATTAACTCATATCCCTATGAAGTAATCTTTTCACTTTAGCAAGTGAATTTTCTTACCCTGAGGGAAAATGGTACAAGGTTAGATTTTTTTTCTTTAAAACCAAACCAAACCAAACCACACACTTCATGTATAGCATTATTTAATATCTAAAATACTGGTGTGAAGTAACATGCAACACAACCTATAAAACTCCCATTGTATAAACAAAATAAATACAGGTATTTATTTTGTTGCTTAGAACTACAATATTTACAGCACCATTTCTGTTGCTATTCCTGTCTATAGTAGCAAAACTCCAAAACCTCGCATACTTGATGATGCAGAAGTTCCATCACCTCCTTAGTTCCAACAATATTTTTAAATTTAGGAGGTACGAAAAGATTAACTACAAACTCTTGATTGAGGGCAGTGATGGAGCTCCTGTCTCAGTGAAGAAAGCTAAGTCTGTTACAGACTGTACCATTAAGCACATCTGGCAGGAGAGTAGCTGTATCTGAACCACTGTAGATCCACCAGCTAACTCCTTAATAATATATACGATTTGAGCAAAATCTACCACAAATCATATACCTAGATTTTTAAGGGCATATTTCCTTTTCTAAAATCTTGCATAAGAGTAAACAGCTCTATTTACCAATTGCCTTAAGAAATCTGAGAAGCCTAAATTCCTTAAAAATTGCCATCAATGATTCAGTAAAGACGGTATTTCATCTAGTAAAATGTCAACTCTTTTTAAATTTTTTCTTTATTAGCAGATATGAGCAGACATCTGATTAAAAAACAAAACAAAACGAGAGATCTGTCTGGGTTCAAATTCGTAACAGGCAACGGGCTGCTGACGTGCCACACATTCTCCTTACAAGCAAGCTTTCACAATGGCTTCCAAATAATCTGATGCCAGTTTGCAGATTTTAGTTGTAAAAAGAAAATCCTAGTAAAGGCTCTGGAAAGGAATATTCTGTGGAATATAAAATCAACCCAACTCTAAACAGAGTCTAATCTTTTTATAACTACATGGCCACAATGTAAAATTTTTACAGCGACAGATCTGGCATCTATTGAAAAAACACACGGCATGACTTTAGAGTAATACAATACTTGCTACGTTTTAAAATAAAAGCAGAATGTTCAAAACCAGTCAATCTTACCACTCATTTTGTTTTTACAGTAGCAGAGAACAAGAAAATCCAACAAGGAAACAGCGTAGTACACGTTAGCAGCTTTAATTGGAGAACCGCGGTTGCTGCCTTTTTTTTTTTTTTTAAGCAAAGCTACGAGGAAAAGATCCTTTGACCGAGTCACGTGATACTAACCACGTGACCTGCAGTGACCCGCGGAAAGGGAAGGGGAAAAAAAAGCAAGCGTTCCTGCTGGCAGTGTTTGGCGTACAGTAAATGATTAAAAGATTTCTACTGATTCTGCCCTGGATTTGAAAATTTTCAGACTCCTTTATGAACCAGCTCAAAAGCTCATCAAGATATTCATGGAAACATAGATATCTGATATAAAAAAACTCCCTTTGGGGTTAGGGTTTGTTCTCATTTTCCTCTGATAACTAATAGGCCTGTGTGCTAAATCGCTTCAGCCATGTCCGACTCTGCGACCCTATGGATTGCAGCCTGTTCTGCTCCTCTGTCCATGGGATTCTAAAGGCAAGAATACTGGAGTGGGTCGCCACGTCCTTCTCCCAGGGATCCTCCCGACCCAGGGATCGAACTAGCGTCTCATTAGTCTACCTGCATTGGCAGATGGGTTCTTTACCATTAGAGCCACCTGGGAAGCCCTACATACTATCTACTAATTCAAATTTTATTACCCCAGCCGGCTGCTTTTCATTTATAAATTTTAGGACACATATAACACTAATTTAGAAGCCTCACTCTGAAATGTCCTTGTGTAACTTGATGCACTCTCCATACTCATCCCTTAAAATTCTTTTGTGTATTGTGGGCAACCCTTAAGGAAAGCCCACAGTACACAAAAGAATTATCTACAGAATACAGGCTTCATCAACTTGTTCTTTAAGCATGGGATTTCTATTTCAGACAGGCATTTAACATCTCAAGTTAATAAACACTACCTTTTTTTTTGTATTATTACTGGTTTTACTTTCTTTTCATCTGATTTTTTCTTGTTTCTAAAGGTTTAACCTGGACACTAATACAGATACTGGGTAGATGGTATTCTCACTCATGCTCATGAAATCTGAAAAGACAGGTCATGATTGGGGCTTAAAGTACTTTACTCAAGCAGGTGTAGAGACCAGGAAGAAGACTAAATGTTCAGTTATAAGAGAGGGTAATAAGACTGTAAGAACTTTGGAGGGCTTTTCATTACTTTATGGTGCTGTGTAGTTAAGGACATTTATTTATAGCTAATACAAATATACAGGTAATGATAATGAATGTGATTTGTAATAAATTGAGCAGTGGAAAGAAAGTGCATTTTCGTATTAAAAGATGTAAGTTTTAACAACAGCATCAATATTTATTAGCAAGGCAATTTACTGCTCTTCTGTGACTCAGTTTCCTTCTATAAAATGGTTAAAACAATCAACTTCATAGCATTGTTGTGAGAATCAAACTAGATAAATTTAAAGTACCAAGTACACTGGCTGCCACCACTCAATAAATGATAGTTATTATTATAAGAATGGTCACTATGGGGCTTCCCACGTGGCTCAGTGATAAAAAATCTGCCTGCCAATGCAGGAGACAAATGAGACATGGGTTCAATCCCTGGGTCAGGAAGACACCCTGAAGTAGGAAATGGCAACCTGCTCCAGTATTCTTGCCTGGAAAATTCCATGGACAGAGGAGCCTGACGGGCTACAATCCACAGGGTCACAGTCAAACATGACTGCGCACGCACACACACACACACACACACACACACACACACATATCTGAGAAAGTAATGGACAGGGTACTATTCAATGTTTTACATGTGTTAACTCAATCCTCGAAATAACTGAAATAGGCATCGCTTATAGGTAAGGGAATTGAAGCAGAATGCAATAAAGTAACTTGCCAAGAGCACACAATGAGGCAAAGCCAGGATTATTTTAACAATAAGGCAATATTTTAAACATATATAAACCATGTTCAAAGACTTGGTCTTCCAAAAAGCTGGAGAAGAACTGGCAAGGGATAACCTGGAGGTTTCAATAAATACATGCCAGACATTTCAGAGGAGATAAGACACTGAAGTATCATTCTCACTAGTGAGGAAGGGTAATTGTTACCTTCTAAGTCTCACTAAAAGGCAAAGCTGCCCTGAGGAGCATAGCTTAATACCTAAAAGTCTCCTGGTCTCAACAGAATCTTCTCATAAATGTTGGATTCAGGCTCCCAGTAAATCCAACCATGCCTCTGATCTTTAGCCCCTAAACAAAAAGCAAGTCCCAGCAGCCCACTTCCTCATTTTGGCTCATGTTCTCACACAGCTGTGTTTCCATTTCTTGACTTTCTTTAACGGATGATCTTCTCATTTCTTCCCATTGTGCTCACTGGAACATTTTCCTTGTTATAAATTCCCCTAGATCCTCAACCTTTTCACAGAACACCTGCTGATGGGCTTTCTTTAAATGAAACCCAGCTCGCCTCCAGGACAGCTCTTCCAATAGCTGCTGGGAGCAGCAGCTTCTCATTCTCTCCTGAGGCAGGCTCCAGACACCCGAAGGGCTGCTTCTCAGCGCCACTACTGTTGCTGTTTCATGCTTCAGCTTCTTGTTCCTCGAGATCACGCCATAGTAATGCATGGTGATACAGCACCCTCTGCCCCTTCTCACTGCCATCATTTATTGAGAGCTTCAGCACCATGTTCACAGTGTTTTTCCCAGCTCTTGCCTATCAGCAAGACGACTTCCGTGTCCAAGAAAACCTAACATACCTTTCTTGAACTCTTCTATTGTTTTTAGTAAAGCATGTTCAGTGATATATCTTAGAATTTATCACTCAGAATTCCACTACAGAATCTCGTCTTTGAAATGTTAAAGCTCTCATGTTTAAATCTCCGGTCACTGTATCTAGCATCTCACTAGTTCTTTCTTCTGCGACATTAGGTCTTCCTCATAGTGATCTCCTGTTTCTCCTGATCCACCTGTGTCTTCATAGCCTGATCTTTTTTCCCATCCATGTCTTCCTTTTACCTTGCCTTCACTAAAAATACCAATTCTAACAAATCAGATTTAATTATCTTCTCATAGACCTGAACTGTAGAAATCAAATGTTATGTGGATTGGCATGTTTATGAATTTAATTATATCCAACCTTAACTCAGCCATGAGCACCGCCCAGGAATCCTTTCAGGAATTTATTCCTGGATAATAAACTTATATCCTGTTTTCTACAGGGATTATCAGAGATCCCCACCACTCTTTAAGGATATCCCCCAATTCAACCTCAACTACGTATCTCAGCATAAAATTGAACTCTTTCAATGTTGTTTACAAACTCTTCTCTTTTCAGAAGAATCATTGTCCTTTCACACTGGATTAAAGCTATCTCCCCCCCTTTCTAGTCTTGAGCTGATCTCTACTTCCTCCTCTACTGGGGTCTGCTTCAGTTCAGTTCAGTTCAGTCGCTCAGTAGTGTCCAACTCTTTGCGACCCCATGAACTGCAGCACACCAGGCCTCCCTGTCCATCACCAACTCCCGGAGTCTACCCAAACTCATGTCCATTGAGTCTGTGATGCCATCCAACCATCTCATCCTCTGTCATCCCCTTCTCCTCCTGCCTTCAATCTTTCCCAGCATCAGAGTCTTTTCAAATGAGTCAGTTCTTCCCATCAGGTGGCCAAAGTATTGGAGTTTCAGCTTCAACATCAGTCCTGCCAATGAACACCCAGACTGATCTCCTTTAGGATGGATTGGTTGGCTCTCCTTGCAGTTCAAGGGACTCTCAAGAGTCTTCTCCAACACCACAGTTCAAAAGCATCAATTCTTTGGCACTCAGCTTTCTTTACAGTCCAATTCTCACATCCATACATGACCACTGGAAAAACCACAGCCTTGACTAGACAGACCTTTGTTGACAAAATAATGTCTCTGCTTTTGAATATGCTATCTAGGTTGATCATAACTTTTCTTCCAAGGAGTAAGCATCTTTTAATTTCACGGCTGCAATCACCATCTACAGTGATTTTGGAGCCCCTCAAAATAAAGTCAGCCACTGTTTCCCCGTCTATCTGCCATGAAGTGATGGGACCGGATGCCATGATCTTCGTTTTCTGAATGTTGAGCTTTAAGCCAACTTTTTCACTCTCCTCTTTCACTTTCATCAAGGGGCTCTTTAGTTCTTCACTTTCTGCCATAAGGGTGGTGTTATCTGCATATTTGAGGTTATTGATATTTCTCCTGGCAATCTTCATTCCAGCTTGTGCTTCTTCCAGCCCATTGTTTCTCATGATGTACTCTGCATGCAAGTTAAATAAGCAGGGTGACAGTATACAGCCTTGACATACTTCATTTCCTATCTGGTTTACCATTAGCGCCACCTGGGAAGACAGGGTCTGTCTTCAGTACCCTCCTAACAAGATTCAGCTCTATCCCCTCACTATCCTCAACTATTTCCACAGCTGCGACACTTCTAATGCCCAAGGTTAGTGTTAGGATCCATATTTTCGAGGACTTTTCAGTTACAATAGAAAAATAAAAGTTAAATTTATTTCATGTTTTCTAAAGATATGTTAATTTAACAATGTGCATCAATTTTTCCACAGAAATAAAGAGAGAGAATGCATTGAGAACACCACAATTACAGGAAAACATTTTGCAGTGGTGAATACATTTTTCATTTTCCCTTTTGTACCTGATTATATGACAATTTTAACAAACAAAAGGCTCCTGGTTTTTATTTTCTCAACACTGCCTCAAATGTTCACAGAGGGTTACTGGAGGCCTGGTGACACCAAGTGGCCATCAGGGGCATGAGCATCACATACTGCCGTGGCCACCGGCAGGAGACTGGAAAGAGTTCTGCCCTTAGCCCTCCTTATCAAAGAACATTCTGCTCTACTGCTAAGTACCTTAACTGCCATGCTTGACTTGCTTCTGACAGGGGTCAGGAAAAGAGAAACGGTTTATTCTAGTTGCCTTTAAGTATAATCACAGGTTAAAGTAAAAACAAGAGATAGACAAGCTGCTTAGAGGAGATCATGGCAGAAACTAGCAACACGAAATGAAGGCTGATCAATACATCAGAGCTTATTTTAATGGAACTATTAATTATACTGTTAAAAAATGAAAAGTCTGGAACAAATGTTAAACCAGTCAGATATCAAGATGAGAGGAATAAACTGGGATTGTCCTAGACAAAATGGGACATAAGGTCACCCTATTAATAAGCGATGCTTATTTGTTCAGGTTACAAAACACCTGATAATTTTTATTTATATGAGGCTGGTAATCAGCACAAGCCTATATAGTCTTGGAACTGAAATGAGTTAGTCTATTGTAATTTGATTGTATGTATTTTTTTTTAATCATATATTTTTATTAGTGTATCTGAAAGGTCCTTGAAAGTATGGACTCTAACACTAATCCTGGGCATTAGAAGTGTGTGACAACTGTAATTTGGGAAAAAGAATGAAGTAGGAGATTAAAGAAAAAAGATCAAGGTAATTATTATTCACTGCTTTAGGGGACTTTCTTTTCCTTGAAAATTTATTATTCCTTTTTAAGTCTGGATGAAGTAGACTATTAAAATCAGGGGTCTATGGATGATTTAGAATTATGGGTAATTTCATTTATCTGTGTACAGGTAACTAGAAATTTCTATAATCAGACTTGCTAAGCATTTAGATGTATCAATGACAAGCATATCAAGTAGGAAAAGGATGAAGAATGACTATCATACTACGGTTAGAATCTATCTTTAGCACTAAATCAAGCTGTATATAGATAGAAAACAGTAGATATGTTTACCAAGAAAGCACCTGCTTCTAAACAAGAGTTATTTTTAGGGCTCTTGTTTAGAAAGCTACAAAGGCTCTGATATTAATGTGCGTGGATGCAGCAGATTGTAAACATTACTATTTTTAGTACCAGTCCAATGTGAACAACCACAAATCATTCTTTGTTATTCTAGTAGGAAATGGTGCTTGGGATTTACTACAGCACATGCGGTTAACTAGGTCTCACTAACTGTACACCCACATGCTGACATCACACAGGCAGTGATATGGATCAGTGACGCAAATCCCGTCAGGATCAAACATTAAGGCCACAGAGGTTAAAAAAAAAAAAGTGCCTGCATGGCAGGGCAGACCCATCATCCAACATGTACAGACTGGATTAAATCAGTACTGCTGCTGATGAAGAGGCTTGTGTTAGGTCCTTTTTATACAACAGTTTAACTTTATTTTAATTATAGATTTTCCACATATAGACTCTATATTTATCTTTATGTTTCTTCACAGCTTCTGTGGTTTAAGGTCTGGACCTTTAAAACATATGTTAAGGCTCCGCCAGCCACATGAGTTATCTGGAAAATGGCCTCCGCAGCCAGGCTCTTTGGACCCATCTTCTGAAGACTACACCACCAGCACTGATTAAGTATTTTATGTAATGTATGCTTAGCAAACAATAGTCAGATTTAGATCTGGAGCACTACTCCGATGCCTCAGCGTTTGCTGCTCCCTCAGTTTTCTTCCCACCGTCACCGTCCTCTTTGAGCAGTTACTGTTTTTAGTTTTATTGGCATCAAAATATTAATTTCTTATGGTTACAGATGGATTGGAAAAGATAGCTTATTAAGAATAACCATGTATCAGGTTTCAAAATCCCTTCTCTTTGAATTACGCGTACCCACCTGGAATCAGAGATTTCATCTCCTGTAACAGGAACAGAACCTATCCCTGGAGATGTGCCACAGGACGTTCAGGTTCTTCTGAAAAGGAACTTGGTCTCTACACTTAAAGCATCACCCTTCCTTCTCATTTCTCACATTCTACTCAAGGACTATCACTTCCCAGGAGAACTGGAAGGCCGGAAGGAGATGAGAGCTGGAGGTGTTTCCTTCTATCACTGTTTGACATAATCAGGCTAACATGAAACCACGTCTTTCCCAAGCTTTCAGGCACCTGTTTTCATGTTGTTCCCTCAACTAATGGTGCTTTTTATGAGAACGTAAAAAAGCCTGGTGAGTTGTTGTTGTTGTTTTAGTATTTACTGGAGTATAACTGATTCACAATGTTGTGTTAGTGTTGCGTTTATTGCTGTATAGTCGATTAACCATGCTGTGCTAGTTTCGAGTGTATAAATCTTAATAGAGGTATTTAATGCATACAAAAGCAATTATGTGTCTACTCTTTTAAAAACACAGGTGACAGTATACTACACACATTGTTCTGCACCTTAATAATATAGTTTGCTTAGAGAGCTTTCCATGTGAGTACATGCACAGGCTGCTCCAATCTCTTAATGGCTGCATAGTACTCCACCATAACAATGTCCCATAATTTAACTATTTCCCTATTGATACTCAACTTATTTTCAACATTTTGCTGTTACAAACAATGGTGTAATGAACATCTCTGCACAAACATAATTCATAGATGTATCAGTATGTCAACAGGATAAATTACTAGAAGTGAAATAGCTATTAGCTATATCAAAGAGAATTTGTTTTTCAAGTTATCAAATCTCAGAGTTTGTATTTATATTCTTATTAACACACCCTTACCAGCAGTTATCAAACTGGGACTTCCTGGAGAGCCCTAAGACACATTACAAACCTTTCTTATGAGAAAGAGCTATAAAACCAAAAAGCATTTTGAACCTAACATGCTCAGTAATAAATTAATCGTCTCTATCCTTCTACCCAAACCAATTTTTTTTCTCTTCCTTGTATATGTTGCAGCACAGCGAAAGATACTGTCATTTATCTTTACGCTCAACTGACTATGAAATCTGTAAATCATTCTAGTTTCTTCTTACCCTCCACACTGAGTGCCCAGGTCTTATTATCCTTATTACTTATTTGCTTTTGTTGTTGCTATTTTCCTGCTTCAAGTGAATCCTTCAGTGGCTCTTTGTTCTTTTTCAGGGAACACTTGAACTGTTTAGCATGCTATAAAGGTATTTGTAACACACCCTATGGGGCTTCCCAGGTGGCGCATTGGTCAAGAATTACCTGCCAATGCAGGAAATGCAAGAGACGTGGGTTTGACTTCTGGGTTGACTGAGCACCTATGTTTCCATTTTCAGTCTCATTTTCAGATACTCCTCAGTGTATTCTGTTTTCCATTATATTTCTTTATTCATACCTTTTCAGTCTCCTCTAATTTCTCTGTGCTATGCATTTGCACATGCTATTCCTTCTACTTCTAAGATATTTCTCGCTTATTTTTCCTCTTGGCTAAACAACTATTTCTTTAACCATCACCTTTTCCTGCACGTGCGTGTCTGTGTCCTCAGTCACTCAGTCGTGTCTGATTCTTTGGGGCCCTAAAGACTGTAGCCCACCAGGCTCCCCTGTCCATGGAATTTTCCAGGCAAGAATACTGGAGCAGGTTGCCGTTTCCTCCTCCAGGAGATCTTCCCTACCCAGGGATCAAACCTGCATCTCTTGCGTCTCCTGCACTGGTAGATTCTTTACCATTGTGCCACCTGGGAAGCTTTTTCCAGCACATCTGTGTGCCCAGCCGCTCAGTCATGTCCAACTCTGTGCAACCCTTTGGACTGTACTCAACAAATATTCCTAGCTGGGTTAGGTATGTCTCCTCTGGCCTCCCACATACATCTGGGCACACTTAATTCCATCACAGTACATATCACTCTCTCAGTTTTAACTGTAGATTACTTGCCTTTCTTCCCCACTGTGCTGTGAGGCAGGGTCTAAGTCTTTCAAATGGCTGTCAAGAATGAGTCATCCTTCAGAACAGTTACAGACTGGGGCAAATTCTCTTTCCAGGAAGAGAGTATGCATACACTTTTAGGTATCATGTCTTCTGTGTTCCGGCAACACCCAAGCATGGGAGACTGAGTACAGGATGGGGAGAAATTCCAACATATTAAGACTAAAAATAAAGTAAAATTTTTAAATATGATCTTTCACTGTAATGGTTTTTCCAAAAAATTGAGGGATTATATGATAAAATGAAGCAGAAGAGGATGTCAAAGACAAGAGAACTTTGCTGATCCATAAATAATGGGAATGGGATTTGACTAAAGTTCACCTTCTAAAAGTGAATCAACATCCTTAAATAATGTTACTGCACATATTTTGAGATCAGAGTCCTATGTTAAAATTATGACTCTGGCAGACAGTAACTTTGCCTCTGGAACCTTAGAGAAACTAAAACAGACATGCAAGGAAAACTTCTACCACCACCTTTATTATGTTGTGGCCTGACTCTTATGGTTAATGGGAGCGTGTTCGGATGTGCCTTAATGTAACACCACAACCACAGTCAGAGGCAAAGTCATACTTTTATAAAGATAAGAAGGGTCTGTACTAGATATGAAATTATGCTCGTGTTAGCTGCTGTGACACAGGAAGATAAGAACTGTGAAAGAATGATTTTTTTCAGCCCTTTATTATCTAGGTAGGTACTAAAAATCACATTCAATATTGTTGCCATATAAAGAAAGGAACCAGAAAAGATCTTTTTTTCCCTGGGACAGTCTTTGCAATAGGTAAAAGGATATATAAGTCAGATTATATAATTAATTCATGGTAGTCTCTTTATAACTTTATATAAATGTTCATGGAAGATTGTAGCCTTGTGTTGCCCCAGCTACACTTTGGGGGGAAAAAAACAGAAATGTTTATGCCTAAGTTAGACTGCTTAATTAACACTTCCCTGAGTTCAAATTCGTGGTTGCAGTCACTACAGGGCTAAAATAAGATAACTCTCTGTATCAGTTTGTATTCAGTTGCTCTTCTCACCAGGAGATCCTTCCAGTGATACTAACTTTAGAGAGTCTGGTCTTTATTTTTAATAAGGAAAGTGATCTTTCTAGACATTCTGACATAAGGTTAAGAAAAAGAATGCAAAGCACAAAGTAGGTTTGTAGTAAATACTTATTTCTTTTCTAGTATCCCTTCACAGAATGATTTGGTTAAATAGAGGGGATCCAAACAAACACTTCTTTCATAAATACGGACTAGCTTACTTACACTGGTATTTTTTTGGGGCTGACAAAAGTCCTCAACATCTAATGGTTTTTCCCTGGGTTCATATCTGTCCATTTTAATGTCAGAATTCTTTAAGCCAGTTCTAAATTATGGTATCAAATTTACACATTTCTTTTTTCCACCCCCTTGATTTCAAAAATTGTCAGACTATTATTAATATTATATACTTGTAAGCTTGGTATGTCCCATATTTTTAGCTTTCACTAGTTAAAAAATCACTTATCTGCACCAAAATGGTCCACCATTTTCCTTAATAAGCTCAGGGTCTCAGCTTAAAAAAAACTCAAACTCTAAATTTTATAAAATAAAATCAGGACTAAATTTTAGAAGAGTTACAACATTTATTTAAGCAATTAATATTGATTAAAATTATCAAGTTGTACAGAAAACATAAAGAAGGAAAGAGATTCCTATAATCTTACCACATAGGGGCAGGCACTTGAAGGAAATGTGCTCAAATTAGTTGTGATGCATATATACGCATTAAAAGTAATATTTTTCCTTATTACAAAAAAGCTAATTATGTTGATACCCTCAGTAATTTATAATCAATAAAGAGACTTCAAGATTCAAGCCCTGATTGAACAAAACTACTAATTAATAATCTTTTTAATCTTCCATTTGGGGGAAATAAAAAGTAAAACCAGAGCTTATCCTTTGTGTGTCCTCCAGGACATCTTTCCTAGTCCCTGGCCTGGTTTGGATGTTCCTACCAGAGCTTCTATAGCACCCTTCCTGTTTTCTTCCTTTTCTCATGTTACTGACAATCTTCCCTACGAGATCACAAACTTTGTGAAGGGCAGGGATAGGGTCTATCTTACTCACCAGTAAATCCTCAGAGTTTTGGAATAGTGACTGTT
Organism: Ovis aries; assembly: GCF_016772045.2. Taxonomy (NCBI): domain Eukaryota; kingdom Metazoa; phylum Chordata; class Mammalia; order Artiodactyla; family Bovidae; genus Ovis; species Ovis aries. The sequence goes on along the minus strand of NC_056063.1, from coordinate 19,112,183 downwards.
CATATCGAGTTCATAATAATTTGCTAAATAAAAGAATGGGTTTTTAATGAAACCTAATATCCTAATCTAGACTCAGCAATTTACTCAGCAACTCAATCTTCTAAACAATCTGCACTATACCACCATAACAATCAGTTTTAATGCTTATAATGATTTAGGGCACAGGAAGATTCTAAATTATGTTCAGTACATTCTGTTCACTAAGGCTAAATTTAAGTGTTTATTTTGTAAATATTTTCAGTTACATGATTCGGAAAAAGATTTTCTGGTTTTCAGTTAATCAGAAAATATTTTAACAAGAACACCTTGCCCCAGGTTAAAGTTTAAGGCATATACCTTATGCCGTACTAAGTTAGACTGCTTAATTAACACTCTAATAATATCATCTTTAGCAAAAACACTTAAATCCAACTGATGAAAATTTCTTCCCCAAGTGATGAGGAGGTAGAATCGAAAGATACAAATCTTCCTGTAGACCATCCCCATTATTTTAGGGTAATAAAAATTAAGATGTTTCTCAAGTATAAATGAGCAAAGAACCTTTTCAAATTCTAACATTTAGAGCGTTTGAATTCGCTCAGTCGTATCCGACTCTTAGCGACCCCATGGACTGCAGCCTACCAGGCTCCTCTGTCCATGGATTTTCCAGGCAAGAGTTCTTAGGGTATAGTAATTTGGTTTTGGATCTTTTGAAATAACACACTCCCATTTCTAGAATAGAATTTTGAATGACCTGTAGTAAATATGTGAAAATATTTTGGAAAAAAGTATGTGGTTGAGAGAAGCTAACTATTGTTAAGTCATGAGTAGAATGCCATCTCAGATACTTATGTTTGAGAAATGGCTGTAAAGCGTGGATTTTGCAGCCAGACTACCAGAGTTCAGGTCCCAGCTCAGCTGTTCAGTCACCCGAAACTGGGCAAGTTATTAACCTAGGTCTCAGTTTTCTTTGTCCATAAAATGAAGACAGTAATAGCTATCTCACAGGGGTGATACGAGAATTAAATAGATTAATTACATTCAGAATGTTTACAAAAGTAACTGCTACAGTAATTGTTCAATAACCATTAGACAGTATCATACATGCTAATTAAATTATAAGTTACTTTCTGCCCTTTTCCCCATTATTTGCAGTTCTATAAAGCACTGGTTTTGCAGTTAAAAATAAGTGCTGAAATAAAGACAACTTGTTGCTTATTCCTAAAGTAAGTCAATTAACATTTGGAGTTTCTATAAATGCAAGGGACAGTTCCAGGTGCTAATGGAGAAGGAAAGGAGATCTAGACACAATATGGTCTGTACCATACTCATTTGAGAAAGGCTAATGTGGGTCTAGACACCTGCATGTTTAAACCTCCCTGTTGAGTCTGATCCCTTGGTGGAGGGATAAAAATTATAATCTTTACAGTCAGAAAGACCTTCCTTTGAGTCCCAGATCTTTCAGTAACTATCTATGAGACTTTAATGAACCTCAAGTTTCTCACTCTGTTAAGGTTTAAGTAAGATTAATTGTACACACCACAATGCTGTCAGACAATGAGAACTCAATTACATTATTAGTGGTGGACTCTAAAATAGAAAAAAGAGAAAAACCAGTAAGTGACATATAAACCAATAAAAGACATATGCCAAGTTAGAGATAAAGGCCAGACAATGAATGCCAAAGGAAACGGAGAAGCACTTTTTAACCCTGGGGTGGTCAGAAAAAATCTCAAGGGATGGGGAACTAGTTTGTACTGCGTTTTGAAGAATTGCAAAAATTCAGAAAGCTCTTGTGTGTACACATGTGAATGCATACTCTTGTGTAATTTTTAATGAAGGGGCAATGTAAACAAAGGTAAGAGAGGGGTCTCTGTAAGAAATATATGGGGACTGGTGCTGTGCTTAGTCCTTCAGTCATGTCCAACTCTTTGCGACCCCATGGACTGAAGTCCACCAGGCTCCTCTGTCCATGGGGATTCTCCGGGCAAGAATACTGGAATGGGTGGCCATGCTCTCCTCCAGGTGTAGAAACTGGAGTATCTACTAATTCTGGTATATCTGGAGTAGAAATTTCTGAAACTAAAACTAGAAAGAAAGACTGGAATGAGTTGATGGAGTGCCTAGAAAATGAGGCTAAGAGTCCTATGCTGTGTGAAATGAAAGAAGGCAAGGTTTTTTAGTTTGTTTTTAGCATAGTAATAAAAAAAGTCATGCTTTAGGAAGGCCAAACTTGTAGTTACAGAAACAAATATGGAAAATAACACTTCTGTAAAGAAATTTGAATCCAAATCAATGTGGGACTAATGTGCTTATTAAAAGACTTCCCTGGTGGCTCTGCTGGTAAAGAATCTGCCTGCAATGCAGGAGACCTGGGTTCAATCCCTGGGTTGGGAAGATCCCCTGGAGAAGGGAAAGGCTACCCACTCCAGTATTCTGGCCTGGAGAATTCCATGGACTCTATAGCCCATGAGGTTGCAAAGAGTTGGACATGACTGAGCGACTTTCACAGTAACGTGCTCAAAAGGGCATGAAACTACTCAATTAGGTATAATACATACTTACACAGATTTCTGTGACAAGTTTTAATCAAACCCAGTTAGAAAGTATAGCTCTCTAATGTGGCTATTTGTGGAAATTTCCCCAGTTTATCAAGGGCTTTCCTGGTGGCTCAGATGGTCAAGAATCTGCCTGCAATACAGGAGATCCGAGTTCAATCTCTGGGGGAGGAAGATCCCCTGGAAAGGGAATGGCAACCCCACTCCAGTATTCCGGCCTGGAGAATTCCATAGACAGATGAGCCTGGCGGCCACAGTCCATGGGGTTGCAAAGAGTTGGGGACACAACCGAGCGACTAACATTTTCACTTTCCCCAATTTATATGGCTAGTCAGATTCATTTGTTAAATTACAGTATCATCAGCCTTGGTTTCCTCATTTCGGAAGGAGCTGCTGCATACAAACAGTACTCAACTTATTAGACAGTCAACTGGCAAAATAGATATTTCAAACCCAGAATGTACTATTCCATGCTTTCAACTTTATAAATGGTAGTAAGGCTCTGCTATAATTAAAAACTCACAAAATAAATACTGATATGGCCTATAAAGTAGTTAAAATATTGTGCATGTGCAATGACAACAGAGTAGAATGACCTTTTCCTATTACTGTAAAATACATCAGAATGTATCAAATACTTAAAAATACCTTATATACTTCAGGTATATATATATATATATGTATATGCAATGTATATACATACATACATACATATATATATATATTTGACATGGCCTCCACTCCAAATGATGAAAATCTCAAGAGGGACAAGGAGGAACAGTGGAGAAATACTAATCACATTGGGACAGGTAAAATGTGGCTGAGGGAAGGTAGACAAGTATCTTTTGGGTAAAAAGAAAGGCGGGCGGTTCTTATATACAACTCTTATATTTTACAAGATTCAAAAACGAGAAAGTATAAAAAAGAAGAGAAGAAAAACTTCCCCTTCATCCCTGTTCCCAATTTTATGCACCACCACTCCATAAGCAAACACTGTAATTATTTTTAGAAGATCTTTGAAGATTTTCAATTATTATTATTATTTAAAATAGCCTGTGGCATCTATCAGTTATTTTCTGGTATTTGTTCTTCACTTCTTCCATAGTAATAATCTTCTGAATGTTAGCTGGATCCATGGGCACCTCATCCAAAGGCAACTTTTAGTTTTCTTATTTAGTTAGAAGTGATCAGCTAAGCTATGGCCAGTGAGCACAAGTTACCTGTATAATCTCCAAAGTATGTCCTTAAAGAAAGAGGGCATATCTTTTATCTCTTCTTCTCTTCCTCTTTTCCATTCTGTCTGGGACATGAACATTGGTGGTGAGCCACCACGGCTCATGCAGACGAGTGTAATATTCTAGGGATGGCAGATCAGGATGGAAGTAACCTGAATTCCTTTACTACCTATGGGGCAAAGAACTCCATAGAAGTACTAACAGACCTCTGAACATGACACATGAGAGAAAAAATGTTCATGTTATAATTGTCATAGTTTTCTATTGCTTTGTTAACATTTGCACAGACTTAGTGGTTTTAAGAAACACCCATTTATTAGCCCACAGTTCTGTAGTTCATAAATCCTAGTGTTGTATAAACTGGGTTTTCTACTCAGGGTCTCACAAAGTGAAAAATCAAAGTACTGGCTAGGGTGTGTTCTCATTTGGAGGCTGGAGGCCTTTTCCAATCTCATGAGGCTGTGGCGGAATTGAGATTCTTACGGCTCTAGGACTAAGATTCTCATTTCCTTGTTAGCTATTTTACACAATTATATTTCTAGATCTTACATTGCTTTTACCATCACCACTCATTAAAAATTGTTTGAGATTTTTATCACTTAGAAAAAAACAGAACTCACTGAACTGGTTGAGATTTCCTATTTTCAAGAGAACAACAATGATATTTTATTCGTTAGGAACATAAAGAATTGAAGACAACTTAATTTGCCTGAATTTTCCTTTTTAGCATAAACATTGCAGTTTTCTCTTAACTAAGTCATATATAACACAGTTTGTCTTGAAAGGTAACATTTAATAGCATTTAGGGACAATCTGGGACTATTACACAAAGTACTCAAGATGAATCATTCACTTAACCTAAAATGGGCTGAATTTATGAATGGATGATCCATTATGTTTCATTTTCAAAAACAAGACTCATTAATATTTCAAAATGAGTCTTTTGAGCCTCTCTAGAGAAACTGATGTTTTCATTTTAGAAGGAAAAATGTAGAGGGCAAATTTTTAAATAATGGATTTCCACCACATAGTTACTTATGCTTTTAGAGTATTTCCTAAGGGTAGTTAAGCTTTCCTAAGTAATGTATGCTGCTGCTGCTGCTAAGTCACTTCAGTCGTGTCTGACTCTGTGCGACCCCATAGACGGCAGCCCACCAGGCTCCCCCGTCCCTGGGATTTTCCAGGCAAGAATGCTGGAGTGGGTTGCCATTGCCTTCTCCATGATTTAGTTTATTAAATTATGAAAAAAATATAATAGCTAGTCATATGGGGAAAAGACTACTACATATGGTTTGGACTTGAGTTAATTATAATTTCCATATACCTTAAAGAACTTCATTTAGTTCAGTCATATCTGTAGTAAAAAAAAAAAAGTCCTTAGTTCAAAGATTATCAGTGGTCTTTAAAAAAATTCTCGGAATACTGATCTCAGTCCAGTTCAGTTCAGTCGCTCAGTCGTGTCCGACCCTTTGCGACCCCATGAACCACAGCACACCAGGTCCCCCTGTCCATTACCAACTCCCGGAGTTCACTCAAACTCACATCCATCGAGTCGTTGACGCCATCCGGCCATCTCATCCTCTGTCATCCCGTTCTCCTGCTTCCAATCCCTCCCAGCATCAGAGTCTTCCAATGAGTCTTTTCAACTCTTTGCATGAGGTGGCCAAAGTACTGGAGTTTCAGCTTCAATAAGTCCTGCCAATGAACATCCAGGCCTGATCTCCTTTAGAATGGACTGGTTGGATCTCTTTGCAGTCCAAGGGACTCTCAAGAGTCTTCTCCAACACCACAGTTCAAAAGCATCAATTCTTCAGTGCTCAGCCTTCTTCACAGTCCAACTCTCACATCCATATATGACCACTGGAAAAATCATAGCCTTGACTAGAAGGACCTTTGTTGGCAAAGTAATGTCTCTGCTTTTCAATATGCTATCTAGGTTGGTCATAACTTTTCTTCCAAGGAGTAAGCATCTTTTATTTTCATGGCTGCAGTCACCAATTGCAGTGATTTTGGAGCCAAAAAAATAAAGTCTGACACTGTTTCCACGTCTATTGGCCATGAAGTGATGGGACCGGATGCCATGATCTTAGTTTTCTGAATGTTGAGCTTTAAGCCAACTTTTTCACTCTCCTCTTTCACTTTCATCAAGAGGCTTTTTAGTTCCTCTTCACTTTCTGCCATAAAGGTGGTGTCATCTGCATATCTGAGGTTATTGATATTTTTTCCCGGCAATCTTGATTCCAGCTTGTGTTTCTTCCAGCCCAGTGTTTCTCATGATGTACCTTGACGTACTGCTTTTCCTATCTGGAACCAGTCTGTTGTCCCATGTCCAGCTCTAACTGTTGTTTCCTGACCTGCATATAGGTTTCTCAAGAGGCAGGTCAGGTGGTCGGGTATTCCCATCTCTTTCAGAATTTTCCACAGTTTATTGTGATCCACACAGTCAAAGGCTTTGGCATAGTCAATAAAGCAGAAATAGATGTTTTTTTGGAACTCCCTTGCTTTTTCAATGATCCAGCGGATGTTGGCAATTTGATCTCTGGTTCCTCTGCCGCTTCTAGAACCAGCTTGAACATCAGGAAGTTCACAGTTCACCTATTGCTGAAGCCTGATCTACTTATTATTAAAATAAATTTAAGATATGGCATAAGATATTACCATAATTATGAATATCTAAAAAATTGAGAGTTGGTAGAAAATTGTTGAATCTAATTCACACTAGCGCATCCTCATTTCACAGATGTGCAAAATAATGGGCAGAATTTAAGTAATCTACTGAAGGATACAGAATCAGAACATTTTAGACTTGTGAAGAACCTTAAAAGGCATTAACTCCAACCATCCATTGAAGAGAAATTAAACCTGCTAATGGCACCATCAAGTGAAGACTCAGTACATGCATTACCACCTACAAAGGCAGATGGGAAACTGATTGCTCCTGAGTCTCTCTGACAGCTCTGTTTATTACAAAGTTGTTCCTCATATTAAGCTAAATTTGTTTTCCTTTAACTCCCACCCACTAGTCTCAGAACCCAGGCTGACCTACTCCCAGACTTGTACCTTTAAAAATACACCATTAAGTTATTCATACATTTCGTTATTAATATTTCTTTAAAGTTTTATTGTGAATTTAGTAAGAAAATTATATTTCATTCTGCAAGTTATAGTAATTATAGCAAACAATACAGTGACCGTGATATATAAAACAGACATTTAACTTCTAATAAATTTCAGACATTTTTAATATCAAAGATCTGATATATCTAACAAGATTCATGGGGCCTAAGGTGTAGTTTGTACACGTCTCAGAGATTCTAGGATATCACAGCAGGTCACTAGGGGTCCTAGTTGGATGAAATCTTCCTCTCCCATCCCCAACAAAGACATCCTGGGAGAAAATGGCTCTTTTTTAAAACACGAATATTTGCAACCATTTAATTTATGTTAGCCAAAATCTGGAAACAACTCAAAGGTCCCTCAAGAAATGATTTAACAGACACAATATGGGGGTGTTCACACAATGTAACACAACTCAGCAATTAAAAATGAGCGAACTAATGACACATGAAAACATGGATGGACCTCAAACTTGTTATACTAAGTGAAAAGAAGCCAAACAGAAAATTCTGTATATGCTTTCATTTATGAGCTACTACTAGCATAGGTAAAACTATAAAGACAAAAGCATTCTGAACAGACCTAACGAGTACAAGGATTCAGACTAGAACACAGAGGCCGGAAGTGCTAACATTTGGAGTGCAGAGAACTCACTCTAGGGTAACAGAGTTGGGATAACTGGGATACAGAGCTTGTAAGTATTTAACAAAATGTTGTTTTACTAAGGACCTAAATGTCATGTGGCTCAGTTTAGGAGAGACTTACTAACAAAATGCTCCGCAAAGGAGATGGCAAATATGAAGAGCTGTGTGTGCTTATCCTCACCATGATCCCCAAACACATGGAGAACAGAGTTGTACTTACTAGCGGGGACAAACCTTCCCTAACTTCAGAAGCCCCTATAAAGGCAGGGAGAGTCAAGATCAGGTGTATGAGAAGATAATGTGAGAGCAGAAAAGCAGTAATAAAGAGCAGCAGCAGTAAAGGGAAGACAAACAGGAACAGAGGTGCTGACAATAACCGCCCCAGGAGCAACAGTGCTGGTCGCTCTCTGAGTTAGATGACAGTGGAAGCACCAAGGGTCCAATAACCTCCCACTGGCAGACTAGAAAGTGACACCAGCAGCAACAATGGTGAAACACACATCAGTAACCACTGAGAAGCTGGTCAGAGCTACCTGGAAACAAAAAGGAAAGCAGGAAGATTTAGAGGCAGAGGTAGTATCAATGGCACACTAACTGTAGCGGGTCAAGGGGCGTGGAATCAACACACTGGGGAACTGTCGATTAGTTCATGACTTCTCGAGGTAAGGTGAGCTACTGCTTTCAACAAACTTGAATTTACTTTAACATTTTTTTTTTACATGTGAGAGTCAAATCATAAAAAAATAGCCAGAAATCCAGGATTTGGCTAAATGATTGACATCTAGGCATTACTTATGGCTCACTACATTTATATTTTTATATTAAAATTTCCATATTACCATGCAATCTTAATTGGTGCTCATATTGAAAACTCTAAGGCACTAAAATACCTCTGAGTATAAAAATATATTTTCAGTACATAGTAGTTACCAAGGCAAACAAGCATACCAATATACTTAAAAATATTTTAGCAGTTAGTTTTAATAAATATCAACAGCACACCTACTAAGCAAAAGGCATTATTTTAGCACAGAGAATCAAAAGTAAAAATGACACAGTTTTTGTTGTTAAGAAATCAAAACAGAAGGAAGCTATTACTCCTTGAACATTTTTATTAAGTAAGGTTTTATGTACCAAGCTAAAGACAGTATCATTATTTCTGTAAGTTTTGAAGTTTAGTGGAAATTTCTCTTACAAGTGTTTATTTCATTAGGAATTTGAATTAGTAAATTAGCTAGTGGGCATCCTATTTATACAGGTCTATTAGGAGCAATAACTATTCATTAGCTTGATTACTCTTTGAAATGTGCCTCTGCATAGGTATACTTGTTAAATTTAGGACTCTCATTCAGAGCACTCACTTCCAAAATTAACTAAGATTTTAGTTTAATTAACAGGTTACTTTGGAATCAAGGACTCTTTAGTTGGAATGAATGCTGGAATTTACACAACCAAAATTCTTTTACTACACAAGAATTATGTAGTTATTCATCCAACCAGTACATGAGTACACATAATGATGGGTCTTTATAAAAAAAACCTTTTAAAGATAAGATCTGAGCTCAGTCTGGAAGCACTTGGATAGGCTGGAGGTAGTGGTGATATGGGTAAACTGTAGATAAGAAGAACAGTACAGAAAGTATTCAAATAAAAAGGGTTCAGAGAGAGCAGATAAGCCAACTTAGCAAGACTAAAGGAAAATAGTATTCAAAGGAAAGTGGGAAAAAAGCAAGCGAGAATGATGAAATGATCTTTCAAAAAGACTAAAGAAACTGAACTGGATTCACCGAAGATTTCTGAGCAGGAGACTGACATGAACAACATTATAGTATATTAACCAAGAAACCCTGGGAAAGAGACTAATTAGGATGCTACTACAATAGTTAAGCCATAAAGTATGCGAAGTTCATGCCTTGGTGTGGTGGCAGTCAGAAAGAAAGGAAGAAACCACAAACATAGAACACTTTTATGTTACCATAAACTTTAGTCTTGTCTCAAAAGATAATAAATTACCATTCTTACCTGTAATACACTGAAACTGTCCATCTTCTCTTCTTATTGTAAATGCTTCCCCTGGGTTAACTTGTACCAGAATAACCTTAAAATGAGGGGAAGAAGTATTAATTATAAGAACAGCAGATCAAATCTGCATATCAAGATATTAAATGTTGCAAGTTAGAGAGTAGATGTATGCTATTTAATAGGGAAGGAAAATGGGGACTACACATTTGTTGAAAAAATTAATTACTTCACTTTTCTGGAGATCAGACTTAAGCCAAAAGTAAGGGAATAAAAACAAGACACTGCACTGCTGACCTTCCAATTCCTAACCCCTCTAAAAAAAAAGAGTTCAGATCTGACAGTTACACTACACTCTGTAAAATTACTGAATAGGTTCTCTTCTCCACTCAGCTTCTTTCATTTCTTACATCCTCGTATCCATGCTGCCATCCTTTAGACCTCACTCAATTCGCAGGACAGATCAGCCAGGCAGTTTTCTTTTGTCATTCTTTACAGAAAATGCTTTTAATGCCTGATTTCCGTTAATACTGTCAACAGGGGATGAGTGGACAACTGATAAAAGGAATTGCCTGAATATTTGCCAATAGTTAACTTCTAGCTTTCTTAGCATTTTGAACAGAGACACATACAGCTATTGAGCATTATGCATTCTGAACTTAAATACTCATACTACTAATATTTATATTACTTCCTGAATAACAGATAAAACATGTTCTTTAAACATATGTTTTGGATAAGATGGCTACCACCAAAGGGCAGATTAAAGTTGACAATGACTATAAATAATGCCATATCACGGAGACTCTTAAATTACTCTTACAAGTAGGCGATGATGATACATGGGCTTCCCGGGTAGCTCAGGGGTAACAAATCCACCTGCCAACGCAAGAGATGTGGGTTCAATTCCTGGGTTGGGAAGATCCCCTGGAGTAGGAAATGGCAACCTACTCCAGTATTCTTACCTGGGAAACCCCATGGACAGAGGAGCGTGGAGGGCTACAGTCCATGGGGTTGAAAGAGTCAGATACAACTTAGCGACTTAACAACGTGATGACACATGCAAATACTAATAAAAAATGTTACATAAATGTAACATAAAGAAGTGTAATGAAAATGTCCCTGATTAAAGTTACAACCATGCTTAGTATATATACTAATGAAGACTAGAAAAATCTAGAAAAATGTGATTAACACTTAACATTTCTTAAATTTCCTAAGAAATAATAATTAAAAAAAAATACAGTGGCTTGGTGAAGTTATGGAAGAAAACAGATAAAATTTAAGAGTATCAAATATAAAATTATTTTCTTAAAGAAAGAAATAATTTTCAAAAAAAAGCAAGACAGAAGAAAAAGACATCTCTGGAATGAGAAGGAAAGAGAAGGACCAAGATGCATAGACAGATAACAGAAATCAGCAAGCCTGACATGAATACCTCTAAACAAACAGGGCATACAGCCTGGGGAAAGTCAGAGCTAAGGAAACCCGAGATATCATTTAGTCCAACACAGATTTATTTCTTTAAAAGTACAATAAGAGATTATCGTTGTTACTGAAAAGTTACTTCATTTTACAAGACCATTCAAACAAACTTTCCCTTAAGGTAAACTCCCAGTGCAGTGGACTTAAAACTTGTTAGCTAACTATTTAAAGTGAAGCAATTTCAAATGAACATTTACCACCTTGGAATCTGAACTACTACATAAAAGTGCCTAACTTTATCCAAATGTCAGGGCATAATTATTTATTAGTAATATCTACATATATTTTAAAGGAAACACAATAATGAGTGAACAGTTTTTTATTATTTTTATCAGTGCAGATCTGTTGCTTTAAGGATATGCTCTCTAGCGTAGGAGAAACGCACAAATTTACAGGACAGAGAAAGAACATACACAGGACACACTGTTTATAAGATTTCTCCTGAACTGATGCTGGACACCTGCCTGCCTCTTACTTTCCATATTTTCCTATACTGACCACCCTATAGCTTTTCAGCTATCTGTCTGCTCTATTCCGTTCAATCTAATATTCCATAGTCAGAAGTTTCATTTTCATTTCCTGGCCTCTGATTTATTTACTATTCTCCAGCACAATCTGATTCACACTTGACTTCTGCTGACGTTTTCCTATGAGGAAGTACTTCTCTCTTCAAGAAACACTACTCATCCTTCAACAAGCTGACCACCCTAAAGCACAGTTAGGTAATTCCTGTATTAGAGACAGCACTTTGTATATCCTTCTATTAAAATACTTGGTGCATGACTGTATTCACTTGTTTGCATGTTGTCAGCTCTGCTACAACACACACGAGCCCTTTACTTCAGTCTATTTACTTTTTTTTTTTTTTAGTCTATTTACTTTTACATGCAGAGACTACAGAAGGTGAAGAAATGTTTGCTGAATTCACTAGTGTTCAGTCTCTAAATAGCTCCTAAATCTCTCCTTCTGGCTTTGAGAACAAGGCTAGCTGATAAAACTTTCTGTGATGATAAATGTATTCTATAATGGTGCTGTCTGATAATAGCCTCTAGCTGTATTTGGCTATACATGGCCTGAAAATGTACACAAGCGCTACTGAGCATTTGGAATGTGACCAATGAGAATGAAGAACTCATCTTCTTTAATCTTCTTAATTTTAATTAAATAGCCACATGTAGTTAATGGCTACTGAGTATAGCTCTAGATTCCCCAAACTCCAAAACTGTATTTCCAACTAATTTCTGGATTTACTTACCTTGATAAACTACAGATACCCAATCTTATTATGTCTAAATTTAAACTCATTATATGATTTTCCTAAGAAATTAAGCCAGGAAATTGATTTCACAAACAAGCATGAACTACTTAAACATCAAAATGTTATTAAGCTGACTTCACTATTAACAACTTTGAATCATGCTTTGTTCTTCACTGGATGCTGTCAATCTGTAGGGGGCGGCTGATGTAACACATTTCAGCTGAAGTCTACATAGAGATTAATAACTGTAAATAAAGGGGCAGCTATCAAACTAATGAATTTGAGTTTAATTCTTAGTCCTATGAAGGAAAATCATTTTCAAACTCAGGTAAGAATACCAGCATATAGAGAAACAATTGAGATCTGTTAACAAGTAATTAATGAGCAAATACTAAACGTTAGGCATGTTTTGCAGAGCTGAGGGTATACGGATGAATCATTAAGGGAAATTAGTTACAGCCAACTACAATGCTAAGCTAGAAAAGGTATGCAATATAAAATGTGATAAACAGAAAATACTTTCTATTAGGGTCATCTGTCTTCACAATCGCTTTTTTAGAAATAAAAGCACTATAATAGAAAAATATGAATTTGGAATCAGACAATTCTATACTGAAATTCTGCTCTATTGCTTAATAAATGTGGTTTTTAGACAAATTATTTAAACTCCAAGAACTTTAGTGTCCTCTTTTCTAAAATGTAGTGTTTTTGAAGGATTAACAGAAACACTGTATGTAAAGTGCCAGCATAGTGCCTGATATACAGCAGACCCTCAAAAACAATTAACTTTTCCTTTAATTAGGATTCTTTTTGTTTTGCATTTAATCTTTTATCTAGACTGTGGAATACTTCATTACAGTTTATGGCAGAATAACATTTCACTGCATCACATTTTGTTTATTCATTTGTTGATGGACATTTGGATTGTCACCACCTTTGGGCTATTAATAAAAAGGCTGTACAAATTTTTATATGGACATATGTTTTCACTTCTCTTGAGTAAATACCTAGAAGAAAAACTGCTGGGTCACATCATAACTGCATTTTGATTGTTTGGGGAATTGCCAGATTGTTTTTAAAGTGGATAGACCAATTTACATTCTCACCAGCAGCGTATGAACGTTCCAATTTTTCCATGTTTTTGTTAACACTTGCTACTATTTGACTTTTTTATTCTAGCCATTTTACTGGGTATGGTTTCATTTGCATTTTTCTAAACATTAATGATGACATTAATTAAATTAACTGAACATTAATGCCAAAAAGAAAGAAAGTGAAGTCACTCAGTCGTGTCCAACTCTTTGCGACCCCGTGGACTGTAGCCCACCAGGCTCCTCCGTCCATGGGATTCTCCAGGCAACAATACTGGAGTGGGTTGCCATTTCCTTCCCCAGGGGAATCTTCCAGACCCAGGGATCAAACCCAGGTCTACCTTTTTTGAAGGCAGATGCTTTAACCTCTGAGCCACCAGGGAAGCCCCTAATCAAGGCTATGGTTTTCCCAGTGGTCATGTATGGATGTGAGAGTTGGACTATAAAGAAAGCTGAGTGCCAAAGAATTGATGCTTTTGAACTGTGGTGTTGGAGAAGATTCTTGAGAGTCCCTTGGACCGCAAGGAGATCCAAAGTCCATCCTAAAGGCAATCAGTACTGAATATTCACTGGAAGGACAGATGCTGAAGCTGAAACTCCAATACTTTGGCCACCTGATGCAAAAAACCGACTGTTTTGAAAAGACCCTGAGGCTGGGAAAGACTGAAGGTGGAAGGAGAAGGGGATGACAGAGGATGAGATGGTTGGATGGCATCACTGACTAAATGGACATGAGTTTGAGCAAGCTCCAGGAGTTGGTGATGGATAGGGAGGCCTGGCGTGCTGCAGTCCATGGGGTCACCAAGAGCCAGACACGACCGAGCGACTGAACTGAACTGAAACATTAATGATGTTGAACAACTTTTAATGTACTTATTGGTCATGGACATAGCTTCTTTGAAGAAATGAGCATTCAAAACCTTTGCCCAGTTTTTAATTGGGTTGTCTTTTCATTGCTGAGTTCTAAGAGTTCTGTAAATATTCTGAATACAAGATCTGACAGATTTACAATGTTGCATCAGAAGCTCTTTGGAAAAAAGAAATGTGTTTATAGTTAATTTTTTCCTAAACTTGCGGTGTATTTTTCATTTTTGTTCAATATTCATGTTTGTATATATCTAATATTAGTACTGATACATAACTATTGATTTGTAAGGCTTTTTCTTTTCCAGTTTATGTCAGTGGCATCATTATAGTAATATAATGATCATATATAATATCCCTTTCTAATTTGCTGTTTCATGCACCCTTTTACTTTTTAAGATTTAGCCATAGTATAGGTTCAGACAATGGAATACTGGTGATCATATTCTAGCATTCCATCATATGAGGCTTCCCAGGTGGCACTAATGGTAAAGAACCCACATGCCAATGCGGGAGACAGAAGTGACACATGGTTGATCCCTGGGTCGGGAAGATCCCTTGCAGGAAGGCATGGCAACCCAATCCAGTACTCTTGCCTGGATAAACCCATGGTCAGAGGAGCCTGGTGGGCTACAGTCCATGGGGTATCAAAGAGTCAGACATGACTGAAGTGACAGCACACACACAGGCATTCTATCATATGAATCCTCTAAATCCTATTCATTTCTCTACTGTTAGATATTTATACTACTTCTTGTTTTCTTGTTATTACAAAGCAATGAATAGGCACGCACATGTGCCCTTGTATACATGTATAAGATTTTCTGTAGGATAACTACCTAGAAGAATATTATATTAGATTTTAGGTCTGCATTTTTTCTTTATTAAATATTGCCAGCCTACTTCCAAAAAGACTTGCACCAGCAGTGTATGAAGGATTCCACTGCTCCACAGACTTACTATATTTCAGGTTTCTTAATATTTACATTATCACTAAGGTTTTAATTAGCATTTCCCTTCTTCAAAACAGTTCCAAACTCCTTTTTCTCCCAAAACCCTTAATTAGTCCAATGAATCATCCCAAGAAGATAGGGTACTTTGTTACATACAGGCACTTTGTTGCCAACTTTGCAGCTAACATGAAATTCTTTCCTTATACACTAAGCAGTCATTAATGTGCCAGTTAAGTTTACCAGTGGTTTTAGTTTTAAAACATCAGTTTTTATATTACATAGGCATGTGTTAAGTTGCTCAGTAGTGTCCAACTCTTTGTGACTGCATGGACCGTAGCCCACTAGGCTCCTCTGCCCATGGGATTCTCCAGGGAAGAATACTAGAGTGGGTTGCCATGCCCTTTTCCAGGGGATCTTCCTGAACCAGGGATCAAGCCTGGTTCTCCTGCGCTTCAGGCAGACTCTTTACCGACTGAGCCATTAGGGAAGCACACATAGATACACAGACCAATAAGCGGTCAATTGTATGTTCACAGATACTTATGACACACTGGAACTGATGTTTACTAATAATAGGTATTTTATTCAGATATTCCCCAAGTGGAGGCACATCTATTTTTGTTTCCACAAGAGGCATGTGGATATTTCCTTTAAAATTCAAATAGTATATATATATATCTATCATGATAATAGATAAAATGAAACAAACAGAGAATTCCAAATGTTGATTTGACTGCAGAGCAATAGCCAAAAACATACTGCTTGTGGAACTGGTGCTGTCTCTTTGCAAACCTTTTTTTTTTTTTTTTTTTGCCAATAGTAGGACAGGAAAAAATAATCTTACCCTAGAAGGAAGCAGCAGCTATTTGGGGAAAATTATAGTCCTCTACTATAAGGAAAAACTGAAGCAGCAATAAAAGCTTGGTGTTTGAGGGAATATGAGAAGAGTTCAATTGTATTTGAGGTATTGGGGATATATAACTAGAAATAAACTAACAAAAATAACAGCAGTTACTACTTGAACATATGTTAATATATTCCCTATGACCCATGCACTCCATTACCAGGTATATACCCCAAAGAAAAGCATACACATGTGCAGAAGTTGTGTACAGGAATGTTCTTGAAGAAATCACTTGTGGTAAGCAAAAACCGGAAACAACCCAATTTTCCATCAACAATAAATTGAAGCAACTGAGGCATATTTATAGGATGGAATATTATACAGCAAATACTATGAACAGCTATGAATGGTAACAGGAATGAATGTTGACCAAAATAATGCATACTGTATAATTCTACTTATGTAAAGTTCAAAGACGGGCAAAACTAATCTTTGGTTTGGGGAAGTAAAAAGGGATAGATAATCTTTGGGAGAGAGGGAATACTTCTCGGAAGGATTAAAAGCATAATCCTTCCCAAGAGACTTCTTGGGATTGATTACCTTTCAAATCCTTCCCAAGAAGCCTCTTGGGGGTGCTGGTAAAGTACTACTGCTTGACCTGAGGATGGCTACAGGGGTTACACTCCTTTTAGTTTTCTTAATTGGCCTGTACAGAAATGATTTGTGCACTTCTCTGACTTATGTTGGTTTTAAATAAAGACATTCTTAAAATCTTAAACATTTCAGATAAAGCAAAATTTTAACCTCTTGCCAACAAACTCCTCTTTCCTAAGAACTACTGTTAATAAATGGATATGTATGTGTACAGAGCTTTTCTTCCTGTGATATATGTGTATGTACACTTGGAACTGCATAGCTTTTTACCTTTTTCAAATTGTTAGAACTTTTTTTTGTTTAAAAAGTAATAAATCCACAAGAGTAAAAAAATACTCAAACAGTACAAAATGTTGTATAAAATGTAAACTCTTCTACTGGGGTCAGTCCCTGCTTATAATTTCTTGTATAATTTTCTGTCATGTATTTATATACGTGTGCATATTTGTCTGATTTTCAAAATGTTCTTTTTTGAAATATCACATAAATGCATTTCAGGAATTTGAATCCTGGGCGTTCTATCTGGCACTAAGTAGATATACAACAGCACTTGAATATAAAACAACCATAAGTTTATTATTGAAAGGGAAACATTATGAGAACTGAAAAAGCAGAATTCAACTTCTAGTTCTACAAACATCTATATAGTTTGTGACAAAAAAAAAATCTCTATTTGTATTAAGCTAACGTAAGAACATACAAAAGATCATGGGGAAAATCATCTTTGTAAGAAGCCTCCTTTTCATTTAATGTCTCTTATTACAGAAGTTTATAATCAGATTCACTTTAAAGAATTTTCAGTATCCCATGGATAAATTTCAGTTGAATGCACTTCCTTATTTATTTAGTGCTGCTTACCAGTTATTCTTTACTTCTTCCTCACTTCAGTCCAACTTACATTTCTTAAAAGTCAACAATTCTTACATGATTCTGGGGCACAGGAGCTGACTAAGTACAGAGTTCCTTAACTAGAGAATTAGGAATTATTCTGACTGTATACTATCCAGGAGTTAATTTAATAGAATATCTATTGTTTTTAGATCAGAGTCCATCAAAATTCCATGACCATTATGCTTTATTTCACTAAGATGCTGTTCCCTTTAGATTTGATGATTCTGTCTTCCACAACAGGTTTAAGTGTGTGTGTATACTCATAAATATTTCACTAAAATAATGTAAAAAATTTCATGTTTCAAGTTATAGAAACAGCTAAGCGTCAATACATTGCAGGGCTGGAGCAAGGTTTCCTAGGAGGTGGCATATGCTCTAAATTGGTGTCCAATATATGTTGCTGTTTCTCTCATAGCCAGTCCAAGTCCAAGAGTCAAGGGATAAAAATGGGAGGGATACCACTCTCTTGTAATAAAAATATAATAAAAGATTATTATCCTGCAAGGTTACTAGATACTAAGCAATATATAAAAATAAGCTGTGTTTCTATTTACCAACAACAGAACATGATATTTCATATACATGCATACAATTTATAACAGCTTAGATATACCAACTTGAACTTTAAGGACTAAAAGGTTCGATACTGTAAAGATGTCAATTCTTTCCTAATTTGATCTACAGATGCAAAGTAATCCAAATCTGAATCTCAGAAGGCTGTGTCTGTGTGTACTGAGAGGCTATTTCTAAAATTTGTATGTAACGCAAAGGCCAAGCATGTCAAAACACTCTCAAAGAACAACAAAGTGAGACAGTTTGCCCTACCAGATTCCAAGACATCATTTAAAGTATTGGTGTGTTCTTGGCACAGGGATAATCAAAACAGATCAACAGAATAGAATTAATAATTCAGGAAAGATTCCACAGATTTATGGTCACTTAATTTATAGCATAAATATCACTGTGAAGCAACAGGAAAATGACGGTTGTTTCAATAAATGGTGTGAGATAATTAGATATATATATGGAAAAATAATCAAATTAACACAATTCACAGAAGAAAACTCCAGTGAATTTTTGAATAAAATGTTTAAAGTAAAACCATACTTTTTAGAAGATAATGTAGAAAAGCATTTTCATTACCTCAGTGTAGGGAAGAATTTTTTAAACAAACAAAAAACACAAATAGATAAAAGAACTGATAAATGTGACTACATTAAAATTAAGAATTGTTCATCAAGATACTGAAAAGTGTGGTTACAAGGATAAGAGAAAACATTCACTACACTGCTGCTGCTAAGTCGCTTCAGTCATGTCTGACTCTGTGCGACCCCAGAGACGGCAGCCCATCAGGCTCCCCCGTTCCTGGGATTCTCCAGGCAAGAACACTGGAGTGGGTTGCCATTTCCTTCTCCAATGCATGAAAGTGAAAAGCGAAAGGGAAGTTGCTCAGTTGTGTTCAACTGTGAGCGACCCCATGCACTGCAGCCCACCAGGCTCCTCCGCCCATGGGAATTTCCAGGCAAGAGTACTGGAGTGGGGTGCCATTGCCTTCTCCAATTCACTACACTGGTGCCTGATAAAAGGTTTATATCCAGAATATATACAAAGGGTTTTGACAAATCGAAAGAAAAAAAACAGCAACAAACTAGAAACTGCCTAGATGTTCATCAAGAATAGAAGAGATAAGTGAATATACTGCTGTAAATCCATACATGGAATCCTATACAGCAAGGAAAAGAACACATTTCAGCAACATACAACAATAAATGAATCACACTGTTGGATAAAACCAGGAAGACACAAAAGATCAGCTATAGTAAAGATTACTTTAAAGGTCAAGAATAGGCAAATCTAAACCATTATTGCTTAGTGATATGTACATACATAAAACTATAAAGAAGAGTCTGGCAGTAATTCCCATAAAAGTAAAGATAATGGTAACCTCCAAATATGGAGGGTATTGTGAGGTAGAAGGAACACACAGGGGATTTCTAGGATGTTTGCAGTTAGTCTGGCTAACAGTTATAAGAATTTATGTTTTATAGTCATGTGCTATATTATATCTTTGTTTTATGTACTTCTCTATCTATATAGGTTATAGTTTACAATTTAAACATGTTTTGAAAAGAGTAAGCTGAGGGCATGTTCCCTGTTTTCTTAAATTCTCTTCCTGGCATCTGTTTATCACAGGACCAATTACTTTAACCATATTTTCTTAGTTTCTGTGTTCTTGATGCTTTGGCATTTATGGTTGAGCTGGGTAGGGAAGAGACTGCCCATCCCAGGACTAACCAATTCTTAGAAGTGGCAAAGGGCTCAGTCAGGAGCACACCCCTCATATGCAAACCAACCAATTACAAGTCTACAACTAACCCCCTTACTGAACTCTTACAAGCCAATATTTCTAATGCTCTAAATCATCCCAGGGCCAAGTAACAGGCAACTAAAGACCACCTGTATAGCCCCAAATCTGCCAGAATCATTTTTTTATTAATATTGATATTTAATTGACAAAACACTGTATTGGTAGTTTTAAGTGTACAGCATGATTTGATATGAATATATTACAAGGTAATTACCACAGTAAGTTTAGTTAACATCTACCACCACACTGTTACAAGCTTTTTCTTGTGATGATAACTTTTAAGATCTACTCTCTTCCGTTCAGTCGCTCAGTCGTGTCCGACTCTCTGTGACCCCATGAATCGCAGCACGCCAAGCCTCCCTGTCCATCACCAACTCCCGGAATTCACTCAGACTCACATCCATCGAGTCAGTGATGCCATCCACCTGTCTCATCCTCCGTCGTCCCCTTCTCCTCCTGCCCCCAATCCCTCCTAGCATCAGAGTCTTTTCCAATGAGTCAACTCTTCACATGAGGTGGCCAAAGTACTGGAGTTTCAGCTTTAGCATTATTCCTTCCAATAAACACCCAGGACTGATCTCCTTCAGAATGGACTGGTTGGAGCTCCCTGCAGTCCAAGGGACTCTCGAGTCTTCTCCAACACCACAGTTTAAAAGCATCAATTCTTTGGCACTCAGCTTTCTTCACAGTCCAACTCTCACATCCATACATGACCACTGGAAAAACCATAGCCTTGACTAGACAGACCCTGGTTGGCAAAGTAATGTCTCTGCTTTTCAATATTCTATCTAGGTTGGTCATAACTTTTCTTCTAAGGAGTAAGCGTCTTTTAATTTCATGGCTGCACTCACCATCTACAGTGATTCTGGAGCCCCCCAAAAATAAAGTCTGACACTGTTTCCACATCTATTTCCCATGAAGTGATGGGACTGGATGCCATGATCTTCGTTTTCTGAATGTTGAGCTTTAACCCAACTTTTTCACTCTCCTCTTTCATCAAGAGGCTTTTCAGTTCCTCTTCACTTTCTGCCATAAGGGTGGTGTCATCTGCATACCTGAGGTTATTGATATTTCTCCCAGCAATCTTGATTCCAGCTTGTGTTTCTTCCAGCCCAGCGTTTCTCATGATGTACTCTGCATGTAAGTTAAATAACTAGGGTGACAATATACAGCCCTGACGTACTCCTTTTCCTATTTGGAACCAGTCTGTTGTTCCATGTCCAGTTCTAACTGTTGTTTCCTGACCTGCATATGGGTTTCTCAAGAGGCAGGTCAGGTGGTCTGTATTCCCATCTCTTTCAGAATTTTCCACAGTTTATTGTGATCCACACAGTCAAAGTAAGTAAGTGTGTCAGTCGCTCAGTCGTGCCCGACTCTTTGCGACCCCATGGACTGCAGCCCTCTGTCCATGAGATTTTCTAGGCAAGGATACTGGATTGGGTTGCCTTTTCCTCCTCCTGACAAAAGCAACTTTCAAATATGGTGCTGCTAACTACAGTCATTCTGCTGTACATCACATTCCTAGGATTTATTTATCTTATAACTGGAAGTTTGTATATTTTGGCCATATTCACCCTGTTTGCCCACCACCCTAATTCCCCACGTCTGCAATAACCAATCTGTTCTCTGTATCTATGAGCTCATTTAAAAATATATTCTATATAAATATTACTCAGCTATTAGAAAGAATGCATTGCATCAGTTCTAATGAAGTGGATGAAACTGGAGCCTATTATACAGTGTAAAGTAAGTCAGAAAGAAAAACACCAACACAATATATTAATGCATATATATGGAATGTAGAAAGATGGTAATGACGACCCTCCCAGTCCATCCTACAGGAAGTCAGTCCTGAATATTCATCGGAAGAACTGATGCTGAAGCTGAAACTCCAATACTCTGGCCACCTGATGTGAAGAACTGACTCATCTGAAAAGACTTTGATGCTGGGAAAGACTGAAGGCAGGAGGAGAAGGGGATGACAGAGGATGAGATGGTTGCATGGCATCACTGACTCGACGGGCATAAGTTTGGGTAAACTCCAGGAGCTGGTGATGGACAGGGAGGCCTGGTGTGCTGCAGTCCATGGGGTTTCAAAGAGTCGGACACAACTGAGCGACTGAACTGAACTGAACGGCCCTATACATGAGACAGCCAAAGACACACAGATATGAAGAGTCTTTTGGACTCAGTGGGAGAAGGCGAGGGTGGGATGATTTGAGAGAACAGCACTGAAACGTGTATCACCACATGTGAAACAGATCGCCAGCCCAAGTTCAATGCGTGAGACAGGGCACTCAAAGTCGGTGCACTGGGACAACCCAGAGGGACGGGATGGGGAGGGGGGATTCAGGATGGGGAACACGTGTACACTGAGGCTGATTCATGTCAATGTATGGCAGAAACAACCACAATACTGTAAAGTAGTTAGCCTCCAATTAAAACAAATTAATTAATAAAAAATGTATATTCCATATATAAGTGAGACCATACCATGTCTTCTCTATTGCAAATAATGCTGTAACAAACACAATACAGGGGTACATATATCTTCTTTGAGACACTGACTTCACTTACTTCAGATAAATACCAGAGGTAAAATTGCAGGATCATGTGGTAGTTCTATTTTTAATTTTTTGAGGAATCTCCATATTGTTTTCCATAATGTCTGCAACAATTTACATTCTTATCAACAGTGAACAACAGTGCCCTGTTCTCCACAACCTGATCAATAGTTATTTCTTCCCTGCCACAATTAATGAACAGCCAATCCAAAGCTGTTTACCCTGTTGTGTCTTTCCTGAGAAAGCACTAATTAATGGCTTTGGTCTAAGCTTTCTGCCTGTTTCTGCTTCTGCTTCCGGACCAAAATCTGGTGTTTTCCCTGTGGCCCAACATGGCATGGCATGCTCTCTTCTTTCAGGAAATATAAGTAACATAAATTTAGTCTCTCTATGTCATTACTCAAGTCACCTCCATAAATTAAAATCCTACAGGGACAAGTGAGATAAAATAGTAATGGAGATTTATAAAATAACAATTAATAAATTAATGAAATAGAGAAGATTCTGATAAAGACACTAGATAGGCACTGAGTTTTGAAAGACCTTAACCAAAAGTTTCCGTTTAGTTCAGTCGCTTAGTCGTGTCTGACTCTGCGACCTCATGAACTGCATCATGCCAGGCCTCCCTGTCCATCACCAACTCCTGGAGTCACCCAAACCTATGTTCATCGAGTTGGTGATGCCATCCAATCATCTCATCCTCTGGTGTCCCCTTCTCCTCCTGCCCTCAATCTTTCCCAGCATCAGGATCTTTTCAAACGAGTCAGCTCTTTGCATCAGGTGGCATAAGTATTGGAGTTTCAGCTTCGACATCAGTCCTTCCAATGAACATCCAGGACTGATCTCCTATAGGATGAACTGGTTGGATCTCCTTGCAGTCCAAGGGACTCTCAAGAGTCTTCTCCAACACCACAGTTCAAAAGCATCAATTCTTCAGCACTCAGCTTTCTTCAAATCCAACTCTTACATCCATACAGGACTGCTGGAAAAACCATAGCCTTGACTAGACGGACCTTTGTTGACAAAGTAATATCTGCTTTTTAATATGCTGTCTAGGTTCGTCATAAATTTCCTTCCAAGAAGTAAGCGTCTTTTAATTTCATGGCTGCAATCACCATCTGCAGTGATGGTGATTTTTGGAGCCCCCAAAAATAAAGTCAGCCACTGTTTCCATTGTTTCCCCATCTATTTGTCATGAAGTGATGGGACGAGATGCCATGATCTTAGTTTTCTGAATGTTGAGCTTTAAGCCAACGCTTTCTCTCCTCTTTCACTTTTATCAAGAGGCTCTTTAGTTCTTCTTCATTTTCTGCCATAAGGGTGGTGTCATCTGCATATCTGAGGTTATTGATATTTCTCCTGGCAATCTTGACTCCAGCTTGTGCTTCCTCTGGCCCAGTGTTTCTCATGATGTACTCTGCATATCAGTTAAATAAGCAGGGTGACAATATACAGCCTTGACATACTCCTTTTCCTATTTGGAACCAGTTGGTTGTTCCATGTCCAGTTCTAATTGTTGCTTCCTGACCTGCATATAGGTTTCTCAAGAGGCAGGTAAGTGGTCTGGTATTCCCATCTCTTTCAGAATTTTCCACAGTTTATTGTGATCCACACAGTCAAAGGCTTTGGCATAGTCAATAAAGCAGAAATAGATGGTTTTCTGGGACTCTCTTGCTTTTTCCACGATCCAGCAGATGTTGGCAATTTGATCTCTGGTTCCTCTGCCTTTTCTAAAACCAGCCTGAACATCTGGAATGAACTTCACAGTTCACATATTGCTGAAGCCTGGCTTGGAGAACTTTGAGCATTACTTTACTAGTGTGTGAGATGAGTGTAATTGTGCGGTAGTTTGAGCCTTCTTTGGCATTGCCTTTCTTTGGGACTGGAATGAAAACTGACCTTTTCCAGTCCTGTGGCTACTGCTGAGTTTTCCAAATTTGCTGGCATATTGAGTGCAGCCGTTTCACAGCATCATTTTTTAGGATTTGAAATAGCTCAGCTGGAATTCCATCACTTCCACTAGCTTTGTTCATAGTGATGATTCCTAAGGCCTACTTGACTTCACATTCCAGGATGTCTGGCTCTAGGTGAGTATGAGTGATCACACCATCATGATTATCTGGGTCATAAAGATCTTTTTTGTACAGTTCTTCTGTGTATTCTTGCCACCTCTTCTTAATATCTTCTGCTTCTGTTAGGTCCATAATATTTCTGTCCTTTATTGAGCCCATCTTTGCATGAAATGTTCCCTTGGTATCTCTAATTTTCTTGAAGAGATCTCTAGTCTTTCCCATTCTATTGTTTTCCTCTATTTCTTTGCACTGATCGCTGAGGAAGGCTTTCTTATCTCTCCTTGCTATGCTCTGGAACTCTGCATTCATATCTTTCCTTTCTCCTTTGCTTTTTGCTTCTCTTCTTTTCACAGCTTTTTGTAAGGCCTCCTCAGACATCCATTTTGCTTTTTTGCATTTCTTTTTCTTCGGGATGGTCTCGATTCCTGTCTCCTGTACAATGATATGAACCTCTGTCCATAGTTCATAAGGCACTCTGTCTATCAGATCTGGTCCCTTAAATCTATTTCTCACTTCTACTGTATTGTCATAAGTGATTTGATTTAGGTCATACCTGAATGGTCTAGTGGTTTCCCCCACTTTCTTCAATTTCAGTCTGAATTTGGCAATAAGGAGTTCATGATATGAGCCACAGTCAGCTCCCAGTCTTGTTTTTGCCATTGACGTTCACTCTTGCCATCTCCTGTTTGACCACTTCCAATTCGCCTTGATTCATGGACCTGACATTCCATGTTCCTATGCAATATTGCTCTTCACAGCATTGGACCTTGCTTTTATCACCAGTCCCATCCACAACTGGGTGTTGTTTTTGCTTTAACTCCATCCCTTCATTCTTTCTGGAGTTATTTCTCTACTGATCTCCAGCAGCATATTGGGCACCTGCTGACCTGGGGAGTTCATCTTTCAGTATCCTATCTTTCTGCCTTTTCATACTGTTCATGGGGTTATCAAGGCAAGAATACTGAAGTGGTTTGCCATTCCCTTCTCCAGTGGACCACACTGTCAGACCTCTCCACCATGACCTGTCTGAGGTGGCCCCACATGGCATGGCTTAGTTTCATTTAGACAAGGCTGTGGTCCGTGTGATCAGATTACCAAAAGTTTACATGCATTCAATATTTTTGGAAGGTAAATGAACAGAAATTAGAGAAGGTAAAGTTAAAATAGGAAAGTGCTGAACCACACAAGAAACCAAAATATCTGCACTTTCATTTTGTTGGTACCAATAGTGACTAGAACTAAGAGCATATTATGTACTTTAAAGCTCAAATTCCCTAAAGCACACGTGTGGGTTCTAACAGGGTAGGAGGAGCACTCATAAGGGCTTTACCAAGAAAAGATACAATCTCAGATCAAGCACATGCCTGAAGATGTGAAATGACATAGCCACTCTGGAAAACAGCTTGTTAGTTTCTTATAGAGCTAAACACAGATCGAGCAATGATGTTCCTAGATATTTATCCAACTAGTTGAAAACTTATGTCTAACCAAAAACCTACACATAAATGTTTAAAGCACTTTTACTTATAATTGCCAGAAACTACAAACCACCAAGCTGTCCTTTCATAGGTAAATGAATTAAGCAGTACATTCATACAATGAAGCACCATTCATATAATGTATTATTCATACAATACAATCATACAATGTTGATACAACAGTATCATTCATACAATAATAAAAAGAAATGAGCTACTGAAACAGCCACAAAAAGAAACTTTCTAGATCATATTGCTAAGTGAAAGAAGTTGGTCTGAAAGGCTACATACTGCATGATTCAAACTATAAGATATTCCAGAAAAAGATAAAAACTATAGCAACAGTAAAAATACAGCTATTTGCCAAAGTCTCAGGGGGTGGGGAGTGAGGGAGGAATAATGGAGCACTGGGGAGTTTTAAGGAAGTTAAACTGTTCTGTATAATACTATAATAATGATACATAGTATTACACATTTCCCAAAACCCACAGAATTGTACAATGCCAAGAATGAACCCTAATGTAAACTGTGGAACTTAATAATGTATCAATATTGGTTTATTGATACAATAATGTATCAATACTGGTTATTATTGGTTTATTTATTGGGCTTCCCTGGTGGCTCAGATGAAAAGAATCTGCCTGCAGTGTGGGAGACTTGGGTTTGGTCCCTGGGTTGGGAAGATGCTCTGGAGAAGGGAAAGGCTACCCACTCCAGTATTCCGGCCTGGAGAATCCCTGTGGACAGAGGAGCCTGGCAAGCTACAGTCCATGGGGTCACAAACAGTCAGATACAACCGAGCAGCTAAGCACATTGGTTTATTAATTGCAACAAATGTTCCTATAAGATGTTAATATTAAGGGAAACTGTGTGTAAGATGTCAATGAGAAAACCTCTCAGCTCAATTTTTCTGTAAACCTAAAACACTCCAAAAATTTTAAAAAGATGAATTAAAATTTTCAAACACAAAAAACAGTTCAGGTGCTGCCAGTCAAAATGAAAGATAAATGTCTATCATAGCTTCCCTAAAAGCAACACTAGCAGTAATGATGTCAGGAGTGATTCCTTCCAGTGCAATTCATAAGCCAAAAGACCCACTATGTATGTGACATTGTATAAAATGCATTTGCTATAAAAAAGTAAGAAAATATTGATGAGTATTTTAGATAATCTGGATGGTCAACCATAAGAAAATTAATTTGATCTCAAGAGGCGGAACAGAAATCATCTCATATTCCCAAGAAGAAACAGAATGATATTCCCAAGACAGTAAAGACAAAGGACAACCTGTCTGTTATCCTAAATTGTTAACATCATGCATGTACACAAGACTTCCTTCTGTCAGGAACTGTCTTCAGCTTGCCTCTTTACTCTGGGCACCAACCAGGTGGTGTCATATCACCACAGGCAAGCTCTTAGTTTGGCCATGCTTGGCATAGCACTAAGTTCCTGAGTTAAGACAAAGAGATGTGTGTTGTCAATTGTTACCTACTTATTGTTAGCTTCAGCTCCTTACAGTCTACCATAGCTATTGGTCTATTTTGTTACACTTATACTCAGTATCAGTCATGATTATTTCTCAGCTTACTATAACTACATCTGTTGACTTAAGTCCTGACTGACATACCTATAGAGTTTCTTCAGTCTTTTAAGCATTCACTGAGTGCTTCAATTTAAATTCAGAAAATATTTACTGAAGCTCATTTCACCTTCAAAGGTACACCTACTGTAAGCAGTTATTATTACCTCTCTCTCAGAAAGAAGTTAAATTATTTGTCTTAAGTCACCCAAATCAAATCTATCGACCAATCCTATGCTCGTTCCACTCACTGATATCTCTCCCCTAACTAGCAAAGAGTGCTAGTTAGAATTTAAGGCTTTATTCCACCTCTTGACATCTGACTTCAAAGCCTACCTAAAAACCTGTCTTCTAGAGCTACTGACTCCACCTGATCCTTCAAATCTTGCTCTAGTATGCTCTTCTATTCCCAGCTCCTTTCTCTGTATCCGTCTACACAATCACTACTATACGCTAGCCATGGTGCTCTTAAGATCTCAAGAAAAATTCTGCCAAAAGAATCTTCTTTTGAAAGAAAAGAAAGAAATAAGTCATAAGAGGGCATGCTGGTCTTGTTTCAGCCTATTGTCTTCCCTTTAACAGACTATATACTATAGGAACTACATCAGTGTACTGTAATTAACAGCTTCAGATTCTTTCTTGTATTACACTATAAACAACTTGAAGCCAGTGATTTGCCTGAGGCAACAATGATAAAAGGCACTCCCAGAGCCTTGAAGTAAACGAATATCTGCCACATCTATTATTTTTAAGGGAGGAAAAGCCTGTTTAACGGACTTGAATTTTATCATAAAAAGCAACTTTAGTGAAATGAAGTTGTTGCTACAAGCTATCAGAGCATTCGTGAAAATAAAAACCAGTGTATACTTTTCATACCACGTTTATTCAAAACAGAAAAATGTAGAACACAAGCTCATCACTCAATTTTTCAATAGCAAAGTGAACAAAGTAGTTCGTTATCTGGTAAGCAAATAATTGCCCACTGTAGATACTAAGTTTATAAAATAACAAAACATGATTATATTTCTCTTAGTTTCCCAAGGAAGCAATATGAATAATGGAGCAAAAAAGCTTTGTGTGATCTTGGGCCTTTCTGAGACTCATTTTGTTTCATCTGCAATAGGGACAGGATTGCTGAAAAAATTAAATAAGATCATAAAGTTCTTAGCGCATGTTTTTTCCCATAGTGAGAAGCTGAATTGTTCCTTCTCTTCCCTCATTATTATTTATTATGTCCTTAATCTTTGTTTCCTTACTCACAACATTAAAATCCAGACCATACAAGGTAGCCGTGAGAATTAAGTACACAGCTTGGCACATCACAGGTACTTATGAAAGCCCATCATTCTCACCCCTTTAGGATTTCTGAGGGAATGAGGCATCAACGAAATAACAGAACTTTATTTATAAAGCCCTGGGAGAAAAACACACCAGGAATTGTGTGTTTGCTTTTAGCGGGGAGAGGGATTCTGGTGAGAAGAAAATATTTTATTATAATATAATGCAGGCAGTCATTTAATCATATAATTAAATCATGATTTCATAGTGATTTGAAGTAATGATCTATAATAACCATTGAGGCACAAGGTTAAACTTAGTTAAAAAACGTTCAGGGACTAGTATACTGTTTGCCTAAAGTAAAATGTTAAAAACAAGTTCAGTGGCAACTAAATAGAAACACAAGAAATTTAACCATTAATTAGTGAGACATTTTAGAAGCAGCTTCAAAAACAGTCTCATTTCATTTTCCTATGAAACCAGAACAACAGTGTCAACTGGATTTTAAAATATTAACAGGAACCCATTGTTGTGATGCTGCATTCTGTTCTAAATTTTGCATTCTTCTGAAAGAAATACATGTGTACTAGATATTAGAAAATAAACATTTCAGTTTCCTTACCTGTTGTGTTCCATCTGCACTTACAATAGGGGCAGACAGAAGAGAAATATCACTACTTAAAATCTGAGTTGTATCCAGTAGTGGTGGATGTTCTGCCATTATCAATAAGACATTAATATACCGGATAACCCTCCAACTCTGAAAAACAAAAATATATAGCCATTTGTATGTACATCCTTAAAAATACACTAAAATACAATGCATTCAAGATAAAGAGATATTCTGACTCTTTTTCTGTCAACAGATCACTTAGGGAAACACATTTCTTGTTTACCAACCATCTGTCAATGTAGACAGCAAATCAAGATATGTTATCAGGAGCTTCTATTTAAATTCCATGTCTGTCTGTCTAGTCCTTCCATCTCTACATACCATTTATTTAATTTAACCACCACTACACTTTAGCTAAACCCTGGAATAAGAATTAAAATGCATGACTGAGTGAGGCAGCTCTATCACTGATTCTTTTTAATTGAGCTGAGAAGGTGTTTATGAAGAAACAATTAACTCTCATCACCCTATCAATCTCTAGGAACTACACAAGAACTACAATCTTTTATTGATTCCTCAGACAGAACAAAATGGTAGAAAAATTCCCTCAGGATTAGAAAAAGAAACTTCAAATTTTAAGTGTTAAGTTCTGGCTTTGGTCTTCTGTCATTCTGGTTTTATTGTTTCTTCCTAAGAACCTTACAATAAGCCAACTCATTTCAGTGAGAAAAGCTCATACATTTAGAACACTTTAACTGTATACACAGTATCACCTGTTATTTATTTTAATAAAAAGCAAAAGATTTGAGGTAGTATCAATCTACCATGTATAACATCAACCAATGTCAGCAAATTACATGTCAAAATGAGCACAACTGAGGTCAATCATAAATTTTATCAAATCTATACTGAAAGGTAAAATAAACATTGTTGGATGCGTGTAGTAGTCTACAATTCAGTAGGGTCAAAATGTTTAGCTTTTTTAAATGGAATTTTGTTTTTACTTATTCATCTTGGCCGTGCTGCACGGCATGTGGGATCTCAGTTCCATGACTGGTATCAAACCCTCGCCCCCTACAGTTATCTTGGATTGCTTTCTTGTATGGCCATATTCACACTACATGCAAAGCAGCTGGTTTTACTTCAGCTTGCAAACTGGAAACTTCAGTCATGCAACTAAAATGTTGCATCTGGAAACCTAAAAGTTCCTTTCATTCCTGCCCAGAGAACTGTCAGCTTCTTTCAATCAATTTCTTTTAATTTTGCTACTACTCAGTTCCTATGTTCTCATCTTGTGACCACAAATACCCACTTGTTTTATTTTCTATTTTTTTTTTTACTTAACAATATTGTATTGGTTTTGCCATACATCAACATGAATCCTATGTATCTATTTTCACTTGTTTTAAGTAAATTTGATATGTGAAAAAAAAGAGAAGTGATTTGTCACACTTGCTAATTTCTATGGAATGAATACACATTCCCCCACAAGCCACCATGGTTTAAAAACTGACCTGAAAATGCCTGAATTTTGAACAATCACTTTTGTACATAAGTACAAGATGGCTCCAACATATCACTCTCTATATCTATGTATCAATATTTGACCGTCTATGTGATAGTAATTTAACATCTAGCAAGTCTGGGTGAAGAATAATAGCTGGATATCTTTGTACTATTGCAAATTTTTTTTTCTAACTAATGTCAAATTAAACAATGTTTAAAAAATTGATGCCAGACAGATTGCATATCTGAATGCAAAAGGTAAGACAAAAAAGCTGCTAAAGATAACACAAAAGAAAATCTCATAACTGTGAGACAGAGAAAGGTTTTTTAAACAGGGTATAAATTATGTTTCTTAAATCATAAAGTAAAAGAATGACATACTGAACTTCATCAAGAACTATGATTCACTTAAAAAAATCTTTAAGAGAATGAGAGAGCAAGCCACAGAATGAAGGATATTTACAACATATATAACCGTAGAAGAGCACATATTTAGCAAATTCAGGCCTCCTAACAAATTGAGTTTTTTAAAAAAAAGAAAAATGAGATGAGACCTGAATACACTCTTCACAAAAATGGAAATTCAAGATACCAACAAACATATGAGAAGATTCTCAAGTTCATTATTGGGAAAAAGTTAATTAAAATCACAATGAAATGCCTACCACATACTAGGATGATAAAAGTGGAAAAGACTGATGGTATCAAGTATTAGCGAAGCTACAGAGCAACTGACACAATCATAAGGAATGTGAATGAAAACTCATAAAAATCACTTTGGAAACCAGTTTGATATTATCTACCAAAATTGAACGTATATGAATATGCTATGACCTGGCTATGATTCAGCTATTAGACTCCTAGTATATGCCAAAAAGAAATGCATGAGCATGTGTATCAAAAGATAAGTACATGAAGGTATGTATGGCAGCATTCATCTTTAATAGCCATCTATAAGTAATCTAAATGTCCCTCAACAGTAAATGGAACACTGTATCTGATTCATCCAACTCACTACTATACAGCAATAAAAATTAATGGACTAGTGATACAGAGAACAACAAAAATGAATTTTATAAATACAATGTGAGTGAAAAATAGACACACAAAAAAAGAGTACATACTGAACAATTTATAGAAAGTTTAAAAACTAATTAGATTTGTCTGGTATTAAAAATCAGGTAGTGATTACCTTTGGAAAGGAAGAAAGGATGGGGACCGGGAGGGGCACGAAGGCAGTTTTGGGGCTGCTGCTACTATTCTACATCTTGACCTGGGAGGCTGTTACATGGTAATTACTAGTATGTTATAAGCTTCCTGGTGGCTCAGAGGGTAAAGAATCTGCCTGCAATGTGGGAGACCTGGGTTCAATCTCTTGGTGGAGAAGATCCCCTAGAGAAGGAAATGGGAACCCACTCCAGTATTCTTACCTGGAGAATCCCATGGACAGAGGAGCCTGGCAGACTACAGTCAATGGGGTCACAAAGAGTCAGACATGACTGAATGACTTCACTTTCAGTGTATTATAAATTTAGCTTTATACTATGTATGTACTTCTCTGCATATACTTCAATAAAATTATTTTTTAAAGTTAAAATGAACACATGATCACCTCAATTGATGTAGGAAAAAAACACTTGATAAGATTCAACAACTTTCATGATAAAAATACTCAACAAACTAGGAACAGAAAGAAACTACTTCAACGTAATAAAGGCCATGTGTGAAAACCTGAGTCAACATTACACTCAGTGATGAAAGGCTGAAAGATTTCTTCTAATCAGGAAAAAGGTTAGATGCCCACTCTCACCACACCTATTCATAGTATTGGACACAGTATTAGAAGTCATAGGCAAAGCAATTGGGCATGAAAAAGAAATAAGAGACATACAAACTGGGGAAAAATAAATAAAACTATCTTTGTTCACAGATGACAGGATCTTAAATGTAGAAAACCTTAAAGATTTTTTTAAAAACTATTAGAACAAATAAATTTGGTAAAAATACATGACATGCAATCAATGCACGAAGATCAGCTGCATTTCTATAAACTAACTGAAACAATCTGATATCTGTTTCATGTACTTTTAAAAAGAATAATTAGGAATAAATCTAACCAAGGAGAACAAAGATTTGTATTCTGAAACCATGAAGTACTGCTAAGAGAAATTAAAGAAGACCTGAATAAATGGAAAGATATCCTGTGTTCATAGTTGGAAGGCTTAATATTGTTAAGATGTCCATAATACCCAAAGCAATCTACAGACCAAATGTGAAAGTGAAAAGTGAAAAGTCTAAGTGAAGTCACTCAGTCATGTCCGACTCTTTGCGACCCCGTGGACTGTAGCCTACCAGGCTTCTCCATCCATGGGATTCTCCAGGCAAGAGTACTGGAGTGGGTTACCATGTCCTTCTCCAGGGGATTTTCCCCACCCAGGGGTCGAACCTCGGTCTCCTGCATTGGAGGCAGACGCTTTACTCTCTGAGCCACCAGGGAAGATCAAAGAGCAAATGTAATCTCTATTAAAATCTCAATGGCATTTTTTTTCCAGAAAAATTCAGATGTGAAGAACTGACTCATTTGAAAAGACCGTGATACTGCGAAAGATTGAAGGCATGGGAGAAGGGGATGACAGAGGATGAGATGGTTGGATGGCATCACTGACTCAATGGACATGAGTTTGAGCGAACTCCAGGAGTTGGTGATGGACAAGGAGGGCTCACATCCTGCAGTCGCAAAGACACACGACTGAGAGACTGAACTGAGACCTGAGAGGAGAGAAATACATCCTCTCTCTCTTAATGTGGATGATGAAGCAGAAAGATACTGGCCACCATTTTGCAATAAGTGGACTGACTCACAATTAAGTTGCCGTCACTGAAGTGAGGAGGCAGAAATTTCAAGCCTGTTTAAGTGAACGTTTTACTTGGGAACTCCTAAATGGTACAAACTGCCTTTTGATTTCAGTGATCAAATACCCTTCCTTTTGTTTATGTCATGAAAATTCTTTTAGTAGTCCAGTGTTCCCCTCTGGGGGGCTTTATTTTATTGTTCTTTTTCTGACTTCTTGAGTAGCATGCTTAATTCATTCATTATTTTTGGTTTCTGATATTTTCAGTTAATTCCATAAAATTTCCTGTGAGTCTCACTTTGGCCTCATTAGATATTTGACCTCATTGTCATTCATTTCTATATTACTTTTTAATTTCACGCTGTATTTCTTACTTAACCCAAGAGTTCTGTGTGTTGTTTAATCTCCTGACAGATAGTTTGGGAAAGGGATAGGAGAATTTATTGAGGTTTTCTTTGTGCCTAGTATTTGGTAATTTTTATTGAATATTTCGTATGTGTGTGAAATAAAATTATGTGTTTTGAAACAGAAAAAATAAAAAATAAAAAAAAATAAAAGAAAATATAAAGTATATTTTCTCTAGAAATCCGTGTGTAGCAAAAAGTCCAGAAGTCCTCTCCTTAAGTTTCAAAATAAGTGCAATTAAATAAGGTATTTGATAAAAAAAATAAAATAAAATAAAATTCCTATGGAATCTCAAGAATCCAAAACAGAAAAATAATTTCAAAAAGTACAAAGTTGGACGACTCAAGCTTTCTGATTTCAAAAAACATACTACAAAGCCATAGTAATCAAACAGTGTGATAATGGCATAAAGACAAATACACCAATGGAATAAAACAGACAGCCCAGAAACAAACTGTCATGTATATGGGCAAATGATCTTCGACAATGATGCCAAGACCAGTCAACAAGGAA
This sequence comes from Ovis aries, assembly GCF_016772045.2. Classification (NCBI taxonomy): domain Eukaryota; kingdom Metazoa; phylum Chordata; class Mammalia; order Artiodactyla; family Bovidae; genus Ovis; species Ovis aries. Next base: position 19,077,363 of record NC_056063.1, on the reverse strand, counting down.
GGGCAGTCTCTTCAACAAACAGTGATGGGAAAACTGCATATTCATATGCCAAAAAAAAGAAAGTTAAACCCTTATCTTGTACACCACATTCAAAAATTAACTCGAAATGAATTAAAGGCCCAAATGTGAAACCCATAACTCTCCAAGAAGATAACAGGGGGAAAGCTTCAAGACACTGGACTTGGCAATTATTTCTTAGATATAACACCAAGAGTAAAGGCTACAAAAACAAAAATAGACAAATAGGACATCAAACACTTTTGTGCGTCAGAGGACACACTGAGTAGAGTGAAAAGGCAACCTATGGAAATGGAAAAAAAATACTTGCAAACTTAGCTCCAGTTGCTACGAAATACCACAGATTGGGAGGCTTAAACAACAGACATTTATTTCTCACAGTTCTAGAGGGTAGGAAGTCTAAGATCTGGATGCCAGCATGGTCAGGTTTTTGGTGAGGGCCCTTCTCCCAGCTTGCAAAGGACTATCTTCTTTCTGTACCCTCACATGGCCAAGAGAGAGAAAGCTCTGGTCTGTCTTCCTCTTCCTGGACTTAAAGGGCACTAATCCCATCATAGGAGCTCCACCCTCATGAATCACCTACCTCACAAAGGCCCCACTCCTTAATATCAACACATAATGGTACAGGGTTACATATGAATTTTGGAAGGACACAAACATTTAGTCCATACTAAATTCTGCCCCTGCCCCCCCCCCCAATTCATATCCTCTTTTCATGTAAATTAAACACACACACACACACACACACACAAACAACACATTCATTCCATCCCAAGAGCCACAAAAGTCTTAACCCATTTCAACACAGAGTCTAAAATTGCATCTAAATCAGATTTGGGTGAGACCTGAGGTACAATTCATCCTGAGACAAAATTCCTCTCCCACTGTGAACCTGTGAAACCTGTTAAGTTTCATGCTTCCAAACTACAACAGTAAAACAGGCATTAGATATTCTCATTACAAAAGGAAGAAATCAGATGCAAAGGGTGACAGGTCCCAAGGAAGTTCAAAATCTAGCAAGGCAAATACCATTAGATTTTCAGGCCAGAGAATAAGAATATCTTTGGTTCCAGGCTCTGCCCTCTGGACCCTAAGGGGTGTGCCATCACTTCCAAAGACATTCCTTTCGCTTGGCAGAGTCTTACCCATGTGACTCTGCAGGGCAGAAGTTCCATTCTGTGAATTCAAGGTGGAGGTACCCTGCCCTTCAGGCCTGTGCACTCTGACCCTGTGGTACTAGCAGCCCTGATGACCCTGAGTCACCTTTGGGATACTTCTCTATTCTTGAAGAATAACACATGTTTAAAGCCTTCCTTCATTGCATTCTCCTTGCTTCCTTGAGTCTCACACCTGGCCCTTTAGCCCCACCTGGCAGTGTTTTTAATTCCATCTCTTCCTAGCTTCTGTTGAGATGCTGATTAAGTCCTTGGCTCAGGTCCACACTAATATCCTCATTAAATGGTTGGTGAGCCACACTCTTGGTGTTTTTCCTTCTGAAGGTGCTTTCTCATTTTTGCAACCTGGATAGGCTGATAATTTTCCAAATACTTTTAACTTCTGGTTCTTTTCTGCTTAACAAACCCTTCTTCAATTCATTTCTCTTCTTTCACATTTTGCTATACACCGTCAGAAGGAATCAAGCCACTCCTTCAACACTTTGGTTAGAAATCTCCTCAGTTAAATATCTGATTTTATCACTCACAAGTTTCACTTTCCACAAAATGTTAGAACATGAACACAACACCGCCTAGTTCTCCACTCCTTTATAATAGGGATCACCATTTCTCCATTGTCCAATAACAAGTTTCTCATTCTCATCTGGGACCTCCTCAGAATAGCCATTACAGTCTATATTTCTACCAACATTCTGTCCATGATCATTTATGAATTCTCTGAAATGATGGAGCTTTTCTCTTCCAGCTCTCCTCTCTTCTTTCTAAGCTCTCACTATTTGCCATTAGCAGTCCCTTAATGACAATTTTGGGCTCCCCTGGTGGCTCAGTCGGTAAAGAATTTGCCTCCAAAACTTAGTCAACTCTCCATGAACTTGGGAGTAACTAGTTAGTGCAGTAGTTCTTGGGTTCCTCAGACTCAGAGCCTACCTTAATATAATCACATATTTTGAGATATCCCTTTCCTATTCTGAAATGAAATTCACAGGTAATGCAATCTAACTATACAGATAAAAAATAAATGTGAAATACCACCTGTCATATGAAAGAGAAATATAAAGAATATAACCTGATATGTATATCAACACATACATGGCTAAACTGGAAGATAAATTCTACAAATTTCCAAAATACTTCATGGGGAGGAAAACTAAGCTGGGTGAGACCACTTAGTGCTCTATTCTCCCTGGTGCTGGATGGTGCAACAAGTGATTGACAAGTAAGTTCTTTGTGACTTAGAGCAGGTTACTTTTTTCTCTGAGCTGGAGTGTCTTCATACTGAAATGAGAACACCGCTTACTTCACAGGAATGCTGCCTGTATCACTTTTTTACACACAAAGCACTCAGGACTACATCTAGCCCATAGTAGGGTCTCAGTGCATGTTGATTCTCATTTCTTTCTTGGAGGAGTCAAAGTTACTGTGGGTCCAAGGGTTATTTGTCCTCTTTGCAAGGGATACCTGATTGGGTTTAGTGTTCTTCTACTGGGGGAAATGAGAAGTGGGAGTAATTCAAAGACCAAAATGTTAAAGAAACAGTGACTTTTACTGCTCTCCACTGCTCCCGTCCCTTCTCCAAGTAGGTGAAATTAACATGGGTCAAATACATGGGTTAAACTGCCGTTCCTTCTCCCCAGCCCAGTCTTTTCATGCTAGGGACCTTAGTTCCATTTAGTTGCGTTCAACTTTTTTGCAACCCCATGGACTGCAGCACGCCTTTTCCTGGCACATACGTCAAGTTTGTCCAGCCTCTACTCATTCAGTTCAGTTCAGTTCAGTCGCTCAGTCGTGTCTGACTCTTTGCGATCCCATGAATCGCAGCACGCCAGGCCTCCCTGTCCATCACCAACTCCCGGAGTTCATTCAAACTCATGGCCATCGAGTTAGTGATGCCATCTAGCCATCTCATCCTCTGTCATCCCCTTCTCCTCCTGCCCCCAATTCCTCGCAGCATCAGAGTCTTTTCCAACGAGTCAACTCTTCACATGAGGTGGCCAAACTCTACCCATCACCCAGTTCCAAAGCCACTTGCACATTTTTAGATATTGCACTCTACTTATCATACCAATTACTGTCTTAGCTTGTGCTACTGGAACAAAATACCATAGACTGGGTGGCTTAAACACCACACGTTTATTTCTCACAGTTCTTGGAGGCTGAGAGTCCAAGATCAGGTGCCAGCACAGATTCTTGGTGAGGGCCCTCTTCCTGGCCTGCAAATGGCTACTCTCTTGCTGTATCTTCTGTGTCTTATAACAATTAGTGAATCCATCATGAGACCTCCAGCCTCATGACCCCATCTAAGCTTAATAATCTTCCAAAGACTCCACCTCCAAAAACAATCACATTGAGGTTTAGGGCTTCAAGATGTGAGTTTGTGTGGGTGGGTGGGGGGAGGAGATATTCGGTTACAACACTACTAGGTTTAGGAACAGTACTGTTTTCTCACTCAGTCCCTGTCATAATTCTGAAACTGTACCAGTTTCCTTGTGCATACATTTTACCAAAGTTTCTCTTCCTAACCTTTTTATTAACAGCCATCCATTCTACATGAACTTGTTCTATTTTAATGATGCTGCTGTCATAATGATAACAGTCGAGACCTAGAAGCCAAGGTAGATAACTCATGGAAATAAGCTTGGCCGGGGGTTTGAAACTTCAGCTCTACTTGTTCAAAAACTATGTGGGAAAATACAAAGAAAGATCCTACTTGGATTACAGCCAGAGTGTAACTGACAGACACATAGGAAAATTATGTACATTTATTAATATATTGAGAAATCCAATTTTTTTTTGGTCTTTTGCCTTGTCTAAATCAATGAAACTAAAAATTATAGGATTCCAAGGCCACACATGAAACACAAGGCTTTTATACACTCCAAGGTAGATTTAGTACATTTAAATCTACATTTTAGGATTACTGGAAAATATACATATGAAAAAACATTAGGTAAAAATATTAAAATTACAGTAGCAACTATATTAAGATAGTGGAATTACAGTATTTTTTTCTCTATTTTGTCAACTGTTTTGTAATATGGCTATGGTTTTTTCACTTTTATCAAAATTCTGATTTAAAAATGAACGGTCTTGAGAAGCCACAACTTCTCAAGGCAACTACAGAGTTGCATCCAGCTGTAATAAACTATCTAAATATCCTTTAGGGAAATTTCAAGAAATTCTGCTTGAACTTGGACTTTTATCCAAATTACTAATTCATCTTATGAACTGATATCCTAAAATGTACTTTTCCAATTTAGATCCTTTTTTTTTTTTCAAATGTCTCGATTTTTTACTTTCTAAACTTGACTACATTAGATTAAAAAAAGAGGAGGGGGAGCATTTTAAAATCCCCCTGCAGTGAAACTTACCGAGATGAAAGTCGCAGAAACCACTATGCAAAATCATCTTATTATTTCTTACCAGCACCCCAAAACAAACATTTCACAGATCTGGCAATAAGTACATGATGTTAGATTTTATTTTTCCTAAGACTAATTATAATTAATTCAATTACCCTGTTTGATGTTAATGGTACTCCAGAAGAGTGACTCTTAAAAATATGTGTAATTTGGGACTTCCTTGGTGGTCCAGTGGTCGAGAATCTACCTTGCAACGCAGAGGATGCAAGTTCAATCCCTGGTCAGGGAACTAAGATCCCACATGTGGCAGGGAACTGAGCCTATACATGGCAACTACAGAGTCTGTGCACCACAAGTAAAGATCCTGCAAGATGCAACTAAGACCTGACACAGCCAGGGCTTCGCTGGTGCTCAGCGGTAAGGAATTCACCTGCCAATGCAGGAGGCACAGGTTCGATCCCTGGTCTGGAAAGATACCACGTGCCATGGAGCAACTAAGCTCACGTTTCCTAACTACTGGGGCTGCGGTTTACAGCCTGGGAACCGCAACTACTGAAGCCTGTGCACCAGGGTCTCCTGCTTGCCAGGCAGATTCTTTACTGCTGAACTACCTGGGAAGCCTGTATGAGGTTTAGGGGAGTGGTTTATTTATTTATTGTTTGGGGAGTGGTTTAAATATAACTGTGTAGACTGGTGAATGTCTCGCTTTTTCATGTAAAATGTCTTAAGAGTTTTCTAAAGAAGTATATCTGTATCTACTTCATCCTTTTTCATGACTGTCTTAATATTCTACCAGGAGGGTACACTATAATTCCAATGATGAGCACAACATGCTTTCATCTTTCTTCATGTATTTCCCTTTCTTCAAGGAAAAATCATGTAATATTCTCTATGAAGCTATGATATTATTTCTGTATTATAGATACACAGAAATGAAACTTTTGGTTTAGAAGTACACACTTTTTGCTCAGTCATGTCTGACTCTTTGCGACCCCATGGACTGTACCCCACCAGGCTCCTCCATCCATGGGATTCTCCAGGCAAGAATACTGGAGTGGGGTGCCATTTCCTTCTCCAGGGGATCTTCCCAACCCAGGGAGCGAACGCAGGTCTCCCACATTGCAGGCAGACACTTTAACCTCTGAGCCATCAGGGAAGCCTTCAAAATTGATAGATATAGCTAAACTTCTACCCTAAAAAGATAAAACTGTTCATACTCGAAATTCAACAGTTTGAGTGGCTACTTTCCAATCTGATACTTAGCTGAGGTTTTCCAATTTTTGCCAATTAACAAAGATTTAAAAACATCTTATCTCGTCGACGTTTTGAATTTCTCTTATTATTGGTGTGTTTGAGTATCTCTTCAAAACTGTGTAGGCTATATTTCTACTTCTATGAATTTCCTACTTACATCCTTTCTCATTTTCTACCAGGTTGATTTGTAGGCACACCTTATATACCTTGAATATTACTTTGTCTATTACATGTCAAATATTTTAGCCCAAGCCACCATGCTTGTCTTTTTTAATGCCATTTAAGTTTGACATCTCATTTGAAATGGCTTTCACTGCCCTGAAATTTTTTAAAAATTAATTTCTTCCAAAATTTTTGCCATTTTATTTTTTACTTACTGCATGTATTTAGTCCAGCTGGAACTTAGTTTTGAGAGTGCCACAAAGTGAGTACTTAAATTATCTTTACCTCAACAGAACAGCCAATTGTCTGGCATCATTTATAGACTAGCTCTTCCATTACTCACTTGTTTACCATATAATAAATTCTTCTGTAACCATGGAGCTCCTCCTGAATTCCTTATTCTGTTCCTTTGATCAACATGCTCATTCCTACTCCAAACTCTTATTAATAATTATAATTTTACGGTATGTTTTTTTATCTTTGAAAACAAAAGGTAAATTCCCTTTTGTTACGCTTCATATTGAAACGTATCTGTCCATTCTGGTGCACTTTTTAAAAAATGTAGATTTATTTTAATTGGAGGTTAATTACTTTACAATATTGTATTGGTTTTGCCATACATCAACATGAATCCGCCACAGGTGTACACGTGTTCCCCATCCTGAACCCCTCTCCCACTTCCCTCCCCATACCATCCCTCTGGGTCGTCCCAGTGCACCAGCCCCAAGCATCCAGTATCATGCATCGAACCTGGACTGACAATTCGTTTCATATGATATTATAAATGTTTCAATGCCATTCTCCCAAATCATCGCACCCTCTCCCTCTCCCACAGAGTCCAAAAGACTGGTGCACTTTCTCAAAACTTGAAACATCAGTTGGTCAAATCCCATTTTAAAAATTCTGTTGGATTTCTAATTAGGATTACACTGTCTTTACTGATTAACTTGGTAATTAAGTTCTCACAGTCAGGAATATACTATTATTCTATTAGTTTAAGATCTCCTTGTACTTTTTTTCTTCAGATGGTGCAACATATTTCTAAAAATTTCTTAAGTATTTTATAATTTAGGCTTCTACTTTTCTTACTGTTTTTCACAGTTGGTTATTGCTGGTTTATAAGAAAGCTAATGAATCTTCTAAGTTTATCTGATAGCCACTTGGTTTACTGAAATCTCTTTTTGATTTAAATAACTTTCTGTTGCCTGTCTTACATTTTCTAAGTAGATAATTGTATCAACTGCAAATAGTAACTATAATATATCCCACCTCACTCCTCTTCCCCATTATTTAGAGGTTATTTTTCTTGTTTCTTAATGTACTGGCTACTTTGACCAATGTTCCCTTCTTTTAATGAAAATACTTCTAATAGTTCACTATGACATTTAATACAGGTTTCTGGTAGTCTCTTTACAATATTATTTTGTGTTGATAAAAAGTTGTCAGGGATAACCAAATTTTAGAAAATGATTTCTTTTTTTAACATCAAAGAGAGAAACATACACTTTCCTCCATTAACCTATTAATATAGTGAATTACATTAATATATTTCCTAATACTGAATCAATATTACACTCCTGGAATTCTACATATCAGAACTGGTATGATTCAAAGCTAGGCTCTGGAGTCAGATGCCTGGGTTCAAATCCCAAATCTTTCACTAACTAGTTATATGATTTTAAGCAAGTTATTTAACTTCTTTGTGCTTCAGTTTCTTCATTTTATAAATGATGACCATAATATCTACCTCAAAGAGTTGTTTTAAGGATTAAGTAAACTAATATATATAAAGTTGTTTACAACAGTATACAGAATACAGAAAGCATTTAATACATAAATAATTGTTACCATTTACTGAGTGCCTTACATTTGCCAGCCAAAAGGTATGCAGCATTACAGGGGTCAGCAAACTAAGACCTGTGCACTGAATCTGGCCTCCTGCCAGCTTTTATTGGAATGCAGTTATACCCAATATTTATAATTTATCTATGGCTATTTGTAAGGCTCCTAAACCACAGTTAAGTAGTTGCAACAGAGTTCATATGGCCACAAAGCCTAAAATACTTACTGTCTGCTCCTTTACAGAAAAAAAACAAAACAAAACTGCCAACCTGTGAAGTACTCTTCAAACTCACAGAGTTCAGTCTAACAGGTGAGACAGTCAAGTTAAAATATATATACACACATATATATATATGCTACAGGATGTTACGTACACAATCATGATATTCTGAGCATACTGTGGAAACATACGGCAGTTCAGTACTAAACTACAGAAGGGATTCACACAAGAGAAGAGAGATAAAAGAAGAGGTATTTTATTTACTTTTCATTTTAAAATATTTTTATATGCCTTTCTCTCTTATCCAACTGTGTGAATTGCTACACAAAAGGAATACAATGTTGATTTCTGTGACATTCATATTCTAAGTATCCAGAACATTTAAGCTTTTTAACAAATGATAGATATATAAGTGAATGGTGAAAACAAGAATTTGGATACCTAACAACGATTAGAAATGCCTATCAAAGGTCTAGATATAAGTATCCCACGGCAAGTATTTTACTTGCCATGTTAAATAGGCTCTTTTTAAATCCCTGTAACAGCTAATTCTAGGAGACAGATCCCTGTATTACCCCTCTTTAAAGTAAGGAAACTAAGGTAAAGTAATATGTTCATGTTCGTAACAGCCAGTAAAGGAAGAAGTCAACAAAGAAACCTGTACCTGCCTAACGTAAAATACATGCTGTTTATACTACAAAGTTGGCAAGTGGTGGGAAATGGATATAGTCAAAGAATTGTTGTTGTTTTGTTGCTAAGTCATGTCCGACTCTTTGAGACCTCATGGACTGTAATCGGCCAGGCTCCTCTGTTCATGGGATTTCCCAGGCAAGAACACTAGAGTGGGTAGCCATTTCCTTCTCCAGGAGATCTTCCCAACCCAGGGACCAAACCTGCATCTCCCGCATTGCAGGCAGATTCTTTACCACTGAGCCACCCAAGAAGTCCAGCCACAGGATATCATCAGAGTACAAACTCTTAAGATAAAGACAGAATACTTTATAATTGACACAGCAGGAACTGTAGTGTAGTTTAATTTCTAAAACTGAGCAATGATTTAAATAAATTTGTATTTTTGAAGGAATAGTCTGGAAGCAGCCTGAAGATGAACTAGAGGGACAGCTGCCCACACATTCTACCCAAAGTCTACTCTGTCACACACATTAGACCAGTTTGGTCAGGTTCAAGTAATTGATTAAAAAAATATGATTCTGGCACACTATGGAATTTGAAGAATAATGATCTGAAGTACTGGCAAGAGCTAGTTCTAATACAGAAGAAACAAAAATATATTTCATAAACTACTAACTAAAATGTAAGGGAAAATATATATTGCAAATGAAAATATTACATAAAAAAAATTAAGTCTAAGAATGAAACTGTGATTGAGAATGGCTGTCACAAGACAGACTCACAGACTTAAGAGAATGAATTTATGGTTACCGAGGGGAAGGATGGGAGGGAGAGCTACAACGGAAGTTTGGGATTGACATGTATACACCGCTATACATAAAATAGATAAACACCAAGGACCTACTGTACAACAAGGGAACACTGCTCAATACTCTGTAACAACATAAATGAGAAAAGAATTTGAAAAAGAATAGATCCATGTATAATTGATCTCTCTGCTGTATACCCGAAACTAACATAGCATTGTCAATCAACTATGCTCTAATTAAAAAAAAACTTTGGAAAACAAAAAAGTATGGCTATCACAAGCCAACCAAAAAATTTAGAGAATGAAAACATAATAAAATCACAAAAAATTACATCTTCACTTTTATTTTCATTTACGCCAATCTAAAGACAAATGGATTTTGAAGTAAATGAAATCATTACTCCCTTCAAGCTAGATCTCAACAAAAGTACACAGTTGTATTTGACATCTATTCCTGCAAAGAAAGCATATAATTACTTTTTAAAGAAATGTCTTAACTGTGCTTTAAAATGTACTTAAACATCTGTTTAGAACTGCCAGAGAAGTAGGCAGATTTTTTTTCCTCCTCACTAGGGAATTGGATTTCACTAAGAAATCACTTAAATTGTTTAAATTGTTCTGTTCAAATATATGTTAAAATGCGGATTCTAAAGAAGGAAAGCAGAACACGGTAACTTTCAGACATTTTTGATAGAGTCTGATTAACAATCTATCAAATGCAGAGATCTTTTACACCGAGGTTTATTTCAAAGCACATATCATACTTACTTTGTATTTCTAACAACTAGCACATAAGCAATCTCAAGAAGTGAGGCAGGAAGAGACAGAAGTCAATCAGAATAGCTTCATCTATAAAATGAGAGTACCACCACATATCTGGCAGTCTATATGGGATTTTAAAAATATAATCAACTTTCCAGTCAGAGTTCAAGTGGATCTTATTACTATATATACAGAAATAGTCATCTACTTGAGAAAAAAAAAACACATAAGGAATTCACTTTTGCATATTTCTATCCCACTGTGGAAAGACTAGCTGAATTTCCTTGGAATAGATCAGTATTCTCCTGCAAAGAGGAACACAGGCATTGGATAGGGACAATGAAAGATTAATAAGAATGGAAAGAAAGCTTTTAAAATGTGCACTCTTTGCCAAGAAGGCAGTTAAAAGTTTTGAGTAAACTAAATGTTTACTGGAATACTATTATTTACAGAACTTTGGAGGATAAAGCTTGAACTCATTTCTGGTATTACTAAAAAAAGGTTGCATTGCTTGCAATGTAAAAACATATGGTACATTAATACCATCATGGTTTCCAACATCTCTTTGGGTGCTCACGATATTTCTGTGGGGAAAATAGGATATATATTACTCTCATTTTAAGAACTGGGAACCCAAGACTGAAAAATAAAACACGTAATCTGAAATCATATGGCTAATAAGGGTAAAGTTGGAACTCAAATCCAAAGTACTTTTATCTCCTATCTAGGAAACGGAAACAGCTGGAATAATGAAGCTGTTTCAAATACTGACAAAAGTGGGGTGGCAGAGTGAATTGTTAATTTCTCCTTAAAGCGAAATTTAAAAAGCTGAACTTTTATTATGTAGCAATTCATGAAGGATTGAAATTTAGTTCAAAAGGTCTATAATGCCTTAAAACTGAAAACAGTAAACACATATACAAAGTATGGAAAATGCTAGTACAAGTAAAAGGGCAAGAGTTAACTTCAGTTTGGGGGTTTTGTTGGTTTGTCTGCTTTCAATGTCTTTAACAGGGAAAAAAGAAACTCTATTGATTTTACCCAGACAGCTCTCCATCTTATATATCTTTACTTTTCCCAACACCCAATGCTATCTCTAACATACAGAATGTATTCACTAATACCTACCCGATTCAAATAAACTTCTCATGATATATTCTTACTTTCTTGGTAAGACAAAATACAGAGTAACCCTAGCCAATTTTATTCATGCAACCATAACCTGAAGTACCACTATTTATCTGGTAATGGTACATGAAACACAATGCGCTGAAGGAAACAGAACTGCCGAAACACACACCTATAAATTTAGAAACTTCAAAAGATATTTCATGTAGAGGAATTTTCAAAATAACTGATACTTACCCTTTAAATCACTGTAACTTATCTTTAAACAATCACAATGAAAATATTTTAAAAGAGATTTCTAGGTCTTTTTTCTCTGCCTCAATCTACATGTGATACAATCTTTTCTTGATGACTCAAGCTCATCAATGTGAATGTCAATTATGTGACTCTCGGAGTTACTGAGGGACGTTGCAACTGCTCTTCTCTTTACTAACTCCTCAACTACTTTTACAGACACTGCTTCCTGCTACGTGTTCCCCAGTTGTCACAGGCCACCAGCATCCCACCCCTTCTACAATGACAGCTGTAGTTTAAAAAATGTACAACCTGAATAGGCAGTTGATATACTTAACCTTATACAGATTCTAAATCAAGCCCTGGAGTAGCTATTTTCACTGCTCTAAGGACTAGCTCAAAGGCTTTTCTTCTTTCACTTCCTAGTTCTGAAACTCAGTCTAGGCAGTTGCTAGAAGTTTGGTCACAAAATAACAATTACAATAGAAGTTATTTCTGCCTGTTCTCTTTATTTTTAACATATGGAAAAACATAAATGATACTCAAAACACACAAAACAACCATGTAGGCAAATGATGTAAGGCAGCTCACATTATGTGCTATATGGACAATTAACTAGCCAATTATTAGCCAACAGTCAGCAAAGTAGGCCTGCTGGTCAAATTCTGCGATTGGAAGAAAACAAATAAAAAAGGATATTCAACAGAGACTATAAGTGGCCCACAAGGCCTAAAGTATTAGCTATCTGGCACTCTACAGAAAGTCCGCTGATCCCTGATCTAAGCTATAATAAACACACACATATAAAATATATAAGCTATTCCTCAAACATAAAGCTTAAGTTATTAATATGTCAAGGTAGATACAGCATTCTTCCAGTGATGGCTTCACAATGACACAGGCAAACTGTCCTGTCCAGCCCTGCCTATTCCTTTCTTGACCATGTTATGGCGCTTTTAGCCAAAATCTTGACTTGAACCTTCTTTTCTTCTTCCTCCTGATACTTACCCTCTCAGACTGGTCTCCTTGAATGTCCTTCCTTTTGCTTGATCCCAAAATCCTTCCTAAGATTCAAGTCTGACTTCTTCTGAATGCCTTCCAGGATCATTCCTGCCCTCAGTAGCCTCACTTTCCTTTAAATTCCAGTTCTTGCCACATAATTTAATAAGGCCATCTTGTATTTTTTGTTAAGGATTTCTTGTGTGTTAGTCTAGTATCCCCAACTAGTCTGTAAACTACTTGAAGGAAGGAAACACATCCCATTGCTTTTGTATCCCCACTCTAATAGCTCACCATCCTCTGAGCATGTCATCTCTCCAGAGATGACACATTCAACTCTCTATCTTGAGAAAAAAAAGCCCGAGGCCTGGTAATGGATGATAAGTGATTGGAAATATCAAAGGAAGACACATACAAAGGAACTTGATGTAAGACCATAGATTACACCACAAACTTATAAAGTATATGTGAAAGGTAAGCAAAACTACCACAGTGGGAGGGTGGAGATAAGATCAAGGGATAAAGAGGCCACAGCATAACACTCTGAAATAAAATGAGGCCAAAATATTAAGAAAATAGTAAAAGCTCCCAAAACAGGTTAAAAAAAAATTGTCTGTCACCATTATTGGTCATTCATTTCTTTTAAGCAAGCAGCTCTCGACACTGATATCCACAGGGGCCATTTTTCTTTTTCTTTTTGCAACGTGATAAACAGAAGCACTGAAAAAGACTCAGTGGAATTGCAGGCAGAGCATTCTAAACCTTTGGATTTACAATATTGTGAATTTATTTGAAATCTGCTAGAGACTGCTCGGGGGAAAAAAGCAATCATTTATCTTTTGATCACCTGGCTAATAAAACTGGAAATCATATGCATAGCCCTACATCATTCTCAAAGACATCACCTAGACTCATTTTCATAGAAAAATGCCCCAAGAACATTAAAGAAAAAAAAACCTTTAGGTTATCTCATCAAACTGTATTTTAAAAATACAGGCAAAATAGATGCACAAGCCTTGGGTATATACATATTAAAATAGACAAATATTTTTTAAACAGACGTAACTATTAACCATCAATCTAAACTAAAATTATAAATTAAATGCTCTTCACCCAAGTAAAGCTACAAAAGATGATGAGAATATTAATCATGCATCCCTGTTCTTTCCTGGGTTTTGTAGCCTCTAAATCCTGACCTCTGCCTGGCTAGTTAGAGAAGAGGAAGAAATTTTTTCTTAGTCAGTAATAAAATATGTTCAATAGTATACCACAGAACTTAAAAAATTAGAACATAATTATTAAATGCAAGAGAAAATAAATCAGCTTTCAGTTACTCATATAAAGGGGGAAAGTGATGACACAGACGACATCAAAAGGTAATTCTAAATCTGTTTTTTTGAATGCATATCATTAATTTAGGAGAAGTAAATTACTCCTATGTTTGATTGAAACCAATGTTAACTAGCAGTTAATTTTTCCTAAACAGTCAATGACTTTTGAAGGTTCAGACAAAATGGAAAAAGAGGGAGTTCATTCAGAAGCATACAGGTGGTTAAAAGCAGCCAGCCTGAGAAAAAAAAATTTTCAGTGAACCTACCCAAGAAAACTGAGAGAGGTTCTCTGAAAGGAAAAAAGAAAATTTCATAAAATTTACTATGATAGTACTAAAATTCAGAAACAAAATTATTTATAAAAATTTTAACAAATTTTTTCCCCTGTCAAGTCAGTATCCTCTGTTCCCACTAACTGGTATAAGCGGTGATGGCAAGAATTATCAGTGGGTTAAGAAGCTGAAAGCAAAATTTTAGGCACTACATTATAGAAGATGTGTTACAACCAATCCCTTTTATCACTGTTTTAAGTCCACCATCTGTCTCAGTGTGCACTTTTATCTCATTACTTGAGCAAAATCAAATCAACCGAGAAAATATCAAAAAGGCAGGAGACTCATTTCTCTGGACTATTTTTAGGTGATTTAAAAGCTTACATGATGGCAAGAACTACAGATTTAGCAAATACACAAAAACTAAATATTTATCCAAATACAAGATCACAGCCATAAGACTCAATTAGTTTCTGCCCAACATATGGCTCCAACTCCTGGGTGGCATATGTTTAGCACTAGTGCTGGTACTATCATGGTGATAAAATATTATAGTAACAGTTCAACTTTTCATTCTTATAGTACAGAAAAATACCAATTTTGCTTTCTAGAACTAAAAACACGGAAAGAAGCAAAATCGTTTTGCCGCTCAATTTCGAGTCCACAAACCTACATGCACATGAGCTTTACATTAAAAAAAAAAAAAATCCTGTCAGCCTGATATTCTTAGTTAATAGATGCTCAGACGCAAAGGTGTCCAAAGGAACTTATATGAAATTTCACAAAAGAAAATCCAGAATTTACGATTCCTAGTACCCCCACTATCCACCCCCTACCCCTACAAAAAAAAATAAAAAACAACCCCAAGGGTTTTTTTTTTTTTAACGCTAACAATTTAATAAAAGAACGACTAACAAACATTAATTAAAATAACCGCTTTTCTGCCCGCGATTTTACGGCTAAATTATGAGTTCATTTTCCTTTACCTAACGCATGACGTCCTTCCACCGCCGTGTCAGAAGTTCAAAGATCCAGGTTGTTTAACAGGGCGAGGACTGCAGCCTGGAGTCCAACCCCCCCGCGACTGAACAGGTGGTTAACTCAGCCCGCTGAGGAACGGCCAGGTACCGGCACCAGCCAAACAAGATCAAACACACCGGGCCGGGTTTTCGAGGTTTGAACCCCAACAGGCGCGGGGGGAGAGTCTCTTGAGAGGGGCGTTCAAGTTCGGCGGCCGCCGGGCGGCCACAAGCCCGGGCGCTGCGGACGCTCGGCGATCCTCTCCGGGAGGGCTCCGGCACTCGACCCCCGCGCCGCCAGGAGCGGCGCTGCTCGCCGCGGGCCGCCGGCCAGGGGGGGCGGAGGGAGGACCGCCCGCGCCCCCGCGCCGCCTCCGCGGGCTGGTGGCGGGGCCGTGGCCGCGCCCCCGCGAGCGCCTCCCGGAGAGACTCGGGCCCGGCAGGTGCCCGACAAGCGGATGCGTCCCGCCCGCGGCCCACTGCCCCCGCTCGGCAGAGCGCGCGCCCCCAGGACGGGGTGGGCCGCGCCCCTCGACGGGCCCGAACCCCCGCTCGGAGCCCCGGCCCTTCACACTCAGCCTAACGGTTTCCGTGACGCCTGCCCCGGGGCGCGACGGGACCGGGACGCCTCAGTCTCGCCCGCCTTTCCCGAAGGGAGCGCCCGCGCTCTCACCTCCGAGTCACGCCGCTCTGAGGCGGAGGAAGGCGGCTACCCCGGTGCCTCTTCTTCGGGTTCCTGATCGTCCTCGCTCCACCTCAGCGGCAGGGCCAGCTCTCGGGGCCGCCGCAGCCGCTGGCGCACTGACTGTTGGGGTGGTTTCCCGGCAGTGACGGCGCCGCCTCAGCCCCGCTCCTCGCTCCCTCTCCGCGTAGCTCCCGCTTTCTGTTTCACCCGAGGGACCGCGAACGCCGCCGCCGCCATGCTTACTACGGAGCCGGGAGGAGGAGCCCGGACTCGGCTCGCCGAGTGCGGCTGCGCGAGCCCCGCCGACGGCGCCCCCGGCCGGCCCGGACCCCGCGTCCCCGCCCCGCGCCCGCGCCGGCCGCCCGGCGGGTCTTTCCTCGGAGCGCCGGGCGGCCGAGTAGCCCCACCTCGCCGCAACCCGGGACGCCCACCGCCCTCTCGGGCTCCGGGCTCTCTCCCGAGGCCCGACTGCGCCCGAGTCGTCGTAGCCGCCGCGGCGGCCAGGCTGCTGGCGACACTAGGGAAATGAGTTAGTAATGGACGTTCCTGGGACCACTCACACAATTTCTCAGTCCAAACTCTAAAAGACTCCTTGTGAGGCGCACCGGGTCTGCCTCTTTCCGAAAGCACAAAACTTGATGCCGGCAGGTGCTTTTAAAGACACTCCCCCAAGGAACAGGAAGCCAACCGAAGTGGGCTTGGATGTTTTCAATTCCAAACGCTTTAGTGCCCGGGATCTCCTCAGCAAGCAAAAACACTTAGATATTTACTCCAGTTGAAAATGTAGGGGTTAGTTTTTTGGCCTCTTCCCCAGTCAAATCGCATGGAATCCCATTACCTTAATTTGTGCAACAGCCTGAAGACCTGGAAGGGAACGCAGCCGAGATTTCCCTGAACCTCCAGCGACTGGGGGCGCTGCAATAATGCCTGAGGGCTGCCCTGGGCTGCTTCCTTTTGCGGGTTCTAGGGGTAGTCCTTGGGACAGGGAGTCTAACCCAGGAACTGACCCTTCAGAAACAATGGCGATGTAACCAGGCTTCTTTGTCTGGTTTTATTTCGGTTTATTAATTGTGCTGCCTTTCAAAAATAACAGTGCTTTTTTCCTCCACCTTTTAACAGGAATTCTCTGAAAATGTATTTATTCCCTACCTTAAGGGATACAATGGTTAATGAAATCCTTTGTTGATGACTGGCCATCAGATGCCATACCTTGGCCATAACCTAAAGTCCCAAAGGATTGCTGAGGTATATAGGGTCTCTTAGGTGATCTCTGTTTTCTTCTCTTTGGAATGTTCTCATTACCTTTTCTAATATCTGTTACTGCTTCTCCTCTTCTCACCTGCCTCTTGAACCACTCAGATCCTTCCTCTCATCCTTTCTACTTTACTGTTTATTTTTTACTCTTTTCTCCTTTCTTCTGTGCTTTATCTCTATAGCTCCAGGTAATGATTGATGAGGTGTTTATACCCACAATCAGCCAATGAGAGATTTGGTTTCTTCCTCTTCTTCCCATCAGTAAATAGGACAGTGACTCTGTATCAAGTGGTATCTTGAGATATTTTCATTGTTGTTCACTCTCAAAAGTTCTTTTCCTGCAAGAGAGAGAGGTGTTTCCTTTTCTTAACTTTCAGATTTGGCCCTCTTCCAGACAATTGCTGGAAAGCTGATCTCTGAATAACTGAAGCATAACTGTATGTTTTAAAATAGGACTTATCAGAGCGTGGGTGAGTTGGGTGGCTTCTCCATATTGCTTCCCTAGCTCTATTTGGTCTGAGACTAAGCTAGTGGTTTCCAAAGCCAACTCTAAGTAATTTCCAAAGCTTCCTATTCAGGAGCTTTTTAAAAAGACAGAATCTTGTAATCTATCCCTCAAGATTTAATTCCTTTGCCATTGGTGTGGGGGTAAGGGGGAAAAAGTTCATTAAAAAAACTATATTATTAAAAATTATATTTGGGGCATACCTACATGTATAGGCACAACAAGAAAGAAAAGCTATTTTGGAGGAGACTAAGACATGGCATCCGGTCCCATCACTTCATGGGAAATAGATGGGGAAACAGTGGAAACAGTGTCAGACTTTATTTTTTGGGGCTCCAAAATCACTGCAGATGGTGACTGCAGCCATGAAATTAAAAGACGCTTACTCCTTGGAAGAAAAGTTATGACCAACCTAGATAGCATATTCAAAAGCAGAGACATTACTTTGCCAACTAAGGTCCGTCTAGTCACGGCTATGGTTTTTCCAGTGGTCATGTATGGATGTGAGAGTTGGACTGTGAAGAAGGCTGAGTGCTGAAGAATTGATGCTTTTGAACTGTGGTGTTGGAGAAGATTCTTGAGAGTCCCTTGGACTGCAAGGAGATCCAACCAGTCCATTCTGAAGGAGATCAGCCCTGGGATTTCTTTGGAAGGAATAATGCTCAAGCTGAAATTCCAGCACTTTGGCCACCTCATGCGAAGAGTTGACTCATTGGAAAAGACTGATGCTGGGAGGGATTGGGGGCAGGAGGAGAAGGGGATGACAGAGGATGAGATGGCTGGATGGCATCACTGACTAGATGGACGTGAGTCTGAGTGAACTCTGGGAGATGGTGATGGACAGGGAGGTCTGGCGTGCTGCGATTCATGGGGTCGCAAGGAGTCGGACACGACTGAGCGACTGAACTGAACTGAACTGAAGACGTAATTCAGAATACCATCGAAGTAGACATAGATTAGTCAACAATATACGATGCTGTAAGGTTGAGTCAAGTGAGGACTGGGGAATTTATGTTCTGTGGAGAGAATGAATCACACACATAAATAACCCTAGCATGGCCACCAGTATGAATTCTTTGGGAATCCGGAGAGCGACACTAAGTTACACTGACTTTGAACAAGTCACTTCTCAGTGCTTCATTTTCCTTATCAATAAAAGTTATTTAAAATCCTCATCTTTCTTGAGCTCTGAGTAATACCCAACAGTTGGATCACTTATCTCCTTGAATAGTTCTTCCTTTGGCACTATACTCTTGCCTTTTCCTGCTACCTTTCTGGGTATCATTTCTCTAATTCCCTCACAGATTCCTTCTCCTCTCCCTAACTGTTAAATATAGGAGTACCTCACAATTTAGTCTGGGTTCTTTTCTGTTTTCATTATAATCTCTTGGTCTGAACATCATCACCCACCCCAGTTACTTTCAGTTCAGTTCAGCTCAGTCATACTTGTTACCATCAAAAGTTGACGATTACCAGGTATGTGTCTCTAGCCCTGACCCTTACCCTAAATTCCAAATCAACTGCTTCAGTAACTCAGTCACTTAAAGTCTCAAAGTCACAAAGTTTAGACCAACTTAGTTGATAAACTCTTCTTGTTTTCCTTTCTCCTCATCTATGTGTGTGTGTGCACGTTTTAGTCACTCAGTTGTCAGGCTCTTTATGACCCCATGGTCTGTAGCCGGCCAGGCTCCTCTGTCCATGGGATTCTCCAGGCAAGAATACTGGAGCGGGTAACCATTCCCTTCTCCAAAGGATCTTCCTGACTCAGGGATGGAACCCAGATGTCCCGCATTGCGGGCAGATTGTTTATTATATGAGCTGTCAGGGAAGCCCTATCCTCATCTATCCAGCTGTTCAAATCAGGCAGTAATCAGCCCCTGACATCTCCCTTAGATTCATTGCAACACCAAGTTCTGGCAATTTTCTTTCCAAAATCTCTCAAATTGGCCTACTTTCCTGTTGTCACCAATCTAATCTGGTCTCATTGCATATGATCTGAGCCCTTCCATCAATTCTCCACTTTGCAGCTAAAACAGTTTTTCTAAAAGCAAGTAAGACTATTTCTCTTCTCACATAAAACCCTTAAACAGCATCTCCCTGCTCTAAGATAAGACTAGCATTCTTAAGGTGGCCTAACAGAGCATGTGAGGTCTTGCCTTTTCTAATCTGATCTGATACCACTCTCCCCTGGCTTCCTGTGTGGAAGACTTCCCCACCACCTTTTATATTCTCAAACATGCTGCAGTCTCAACAGCACAGGCTCTGTGCACATGATCCTCTTCTCCCTTTTAACTTGAGTGTGGAAAAAACATTTCTAACTTCCCAGACAAGTTCAAGACCCCTTGTTGATGAAGCCCTTCTACAACTAATGTACTTTTCCCTCTATGACTTACCTCAGTTTGTAGCATTTGGTTGGAGAAGGAAATGGCAACCCACTCCAGTATTCTTGCTGGGAAAATTTCATGGACAGACAAGCCTGACAGGCTACAGTCATGGGGTTGCAAAGAGTCGGACACGACTGAGCGCACATACATAGCATTTGCTATGCGTATATACTGCATGAGTCTATTGTTCCCTTCAAGAGAAGGACTGAACCTATTTTTGCTTACACAGTGCCTAGCATTTAATAGCTGCCCAATAAATATTTCTTAAATTAATGTTGTCCTCTGAGGTTCCTTTTGGCATTCTGGAAAGTTGTTGAATCACGCAATTAGGAGATCTGAGAGAGGAAACTTTTGTATGATTAGTAGAAAGAGATGTGGTATGCATTGGCAGACAATTCTTCACAGAGCTGTCATACTTCAGTACATCTAGTAAGCAGAGACACCAGCGGTTTTGATCTAGACTGTCTTTTCCAGATGTTTGTATATCAGATTTAGAAGGTTGAGATTGTATTTCCCACTGGAGCAGGAGGCACACCTTGTTTACCATCCAATATGATAACTTCTCCTTCTGTAGTGAAGGTTGAATGGGTTTACCTGTTCAGTTCAATCACTCAGTCATGTCTGACTCTTTTGACCCCATGGACTGCAGCACACCAGGCTTCTCTGTCCATCACCAACTCCCAGATCTTGTTCAAATTCATGTCCATCGAGTCAGTGATACCATCCAACCATCTCATCCTCTGTTGTCCCCTTCTCCTCCTGCCTTCAATCTTTCCCAGAAGCAGGTTCTTTTCCAATAAGTTAGTTCTTTGCATTAGGTGGCCAAAGTATTGGAGCTTCAGCTTCAGCATCAGTCCTTCCAATGAATATTCAGGACTGATTTCCTTTACAATTGACTCGTTTGATCTCCTTTTGGTCCAAGGAACTCTCAAGAGTCTTTTCCAACACCACAGTTCAAAAGCATCAGTTCTTTGGTGCTCAGCTTTCTTTATTGTCCAACTCTCTCATCCGTCAAGACTACTGGAAAAGCCATAGCTTTGACTAGACAGACCTTTGTCGGCAAAGTGATGTCTTTGCTTTCTGATATGCTGACAGAATGTGGTACACTGGAGAAGGGAATGGCAAACCACTTCAGTATTCTTGCCTTGAGAACCCCATGAACAGTATGAAAAGGCAAAATGATAAGATACTGAAAGAGGAACTCTCCAGGTCAGTAGGTGCCCATACGCTACTGGAGATCAGTGGAGAAATAACTCCAGAAAGAATGAAGGGATGGAGCCAGAGCAAAAACAATACCCAGCTGTGGATGTGACTGGTGATAGAAGCAAGGTCCGATGCTGTAAAGAGCAATATTGCATAGGAACCTGGAATGTCAGATCCATGAATCAAGGCAAATTGGAAGTGGTCAAACAAGAGATGGCAAGAGTGAACGTCAACTTCTAGGAATCAGCGAACTAAAATGGACTGGAATGAATGGTGGTGAACTCAGATGATATCTATATCCCCGGAAGTGAGCACCAGAACCATCAACCAAAAGAGTCAACGAAATCAGTCCTGAATACTTGGATGCAAGCTCAATAAAAAAAGAATGATCTGTTCAGATCTCTGTTCCAAGGCAAACCATTCAATATCACAGTAATCCAAGTCTATGCCCCAACCAGTAACGCTGAAGAAGCTGAAGTTGAATGGTTCTATAAAGACCTACAAGATCTTTTAGAACTAGCACCCAAAAAAGATGTCCTTTTCATTATAGGGGACTGGAATGCAAAAGTAGGAAGTCAAGAAACACCTGGAGTAACAGGCAAATTTAGCCTTGGAATGCAGAATGAAGCAGGGCAAAGTCTAGTAGAGTTTTGCCAAGAAAATGCACTGGTCATAGCAAACACCCTCTTCCAACAACACAAGAGAAGACTCTACACGTGGACATCACCAGATGGTCAACACCGAAATCAGATTGATTATATTCTTTGCAGCCAAAGATGCAGAAGCTCTATACAGTCAACAAAAACAAGACCAGGAGCTGACTGTGGCTCAGATCATGAACTCCTTATTGCCAAATTCAGACTTAAATTGAATGAAGTAGGAAAAACCACTAGCCCATTCAGGTATGACCTAAATCAAATCCCTTATGATTATACAGTGAAAGTGAGAAATAGATTAAGGGACTAGATCTGATAGATAGAGTGCCTGATGAACTATGGACGGAGGTTCGTGACATTGTACGGGAGACAGGGATCAAGACCATCCCCATGGAAAAGAAATGCAAAAAAGCGAAATGGCAGTTTGGGGAGGCCTTACAAATGGCTGTGAAAAGAAGAGAAGTGAAAAGCAAAGGAGAAAAGGAAAGATATAAGCATCTGAATGTAGAGTTCCAAAGAATAGCAAGAAGCGATAAGAAAGCCTTCCTCAGCGATCAATGCAAAGAAATAGAGGAAAACAACAGAATGGGAAAGACTAGAGATCTCTTCAAGAAAATGAGAGATACCAAGGTAACATTTCATGCAAAGATGGGCTCGATAAAGGACAGAAATGGTATGGACCTAACAGAAGCAGAAGATATTAAGAAGAGGTGGCAAGAATACACAGAAGAACTGTACAAAAAAGATCTTCAAGACCAAGATAATCACGATGGTGTGATCAGTCACCTAGAGCCAGACATCATGGAATGTGAAGTCAAGTGGGCCTTAGAAAGCATCACTGTGAACAAAGCTAGTGGAGGTGATGGAATTCCAGTGGAGCTATTTCAAATCCTGAAAGATGATGCTGTGAAACTGCTGCACTCAATATGCCAGCAAATTTGGAAAACTCAGCAGTGGCCACAGGACTGGAAAAGGTCAGTTTTCATTCCAATCCCAAAGAAAGGCAATGCAAAAGAATGCTCAAACTACTACACAATTGCACTCATCTCACACACTAGTAAAGTAATGCTCAAAATTCTCCAAGCCAGACTTCAGCAATACGTGAACTGTGAACTTCCAGATGTTCAAGCTGGTTTTAGAAAAGGCAGAGGAACCAGAGATCAAATTGCCAACATCTGCTGGATCATGGGAAAAGCAAGAGTCCCAGAAAAAACATCTGTTTCTGCTTTATTGAGTATGCCAAAGCCTTTGACTGTGTGGATCACAATAAACTGTGGAAAATTCTGAAAGAGATGGGAATACCAGACCACCTGACCTGCCTCTTGAGAAACCTATATGCAGTTCGGGAAGCAACAGTTAGAACTGGACATGGGACAACAGACTGGTTCCAAATAGGAAAAGGAGTATGTCAAGGCTGTATACTGTCACCCTGCTTATTGAACTTCTATGCAGAGTACATCATGAGAAACGCTGGGCTGGAAGAAGCACAAGCTGGAATCAAGATTGCTGGGAGAAATATCAATAACCTCAGATATGCAGATGACACCACCCTTATGGCAGAAAGTGAAGAGGAACTCAAAAGCCTCCTGATGAAAGTGAAAGTGGAGAGTGAAAAAGTTGGCTTAAAGCTCAACATCCAGAAAACGAAGATCATGGCATCTGGTCCCATCACTTCATGGGAAATAGATGGGGAAACAGTGGAAGCAGTGTCAGACTTTAATTTTGGGGGCTCCAAAATCACTGCAGATGGTGACTGTAGTCATGAAATTAAAAGACGCTTGCTCCTTGGAAGAAAAGTTATGACCAACCTAGATAGTATATTCAAAAGCAGAGACATTACTTTGCCGACTAAGGTCCGTCTAGTCAAGGCTATGGTTTTTCCAGTGGTCATGTATGGATGTGAGAGTTGGACTGTGAAGAAGGCTGAGCACTGAAGAATTGATGCTTTTGAACTGTGGTGTTGGAGAAGACTCTTGAGAGTCCCTTGGACTGCAAGGAGATCCAACCAGTCCATCCTGAAGGAGATCAGCCCTGAGATTTCTTTGGAAGAAGTGATGCTAAAGCTGAAACTCCAGTACTTTGGCCACCTCATGCGAAGAGTTGACTCATTGGAAAAGACTCTGATGCTGGAAGGGATTGGAGGCAGGAGGAGAAGGGGACGACAGAGGATGAGATGGCTGGATGGCATCACTGACTAGATGGACGTGAGTCTGAGTGAACTCTGGGAGTTGGTGATGGATAGGGAGGCCTGGCGTGCTGTGATTCATGGGATCGTGAAGAGTTGGACACGACTGAGCGACTGAACTGAACTGATGCTGTCTAGGTTGGTTATAACGTTCCTTCCAAGGAGCAAGCTTCTTTTAATTTCATGGCTGCAGTCACCATCTGCAGTGATTTTGGAGCCCCCCAAAATAAAGTCTCTCACTGTTGCCATTTTTCCCCCATCTATTTGCCATGAAGTGATGGAACCAGATGCCATGATCTTCGTGTTTTGAATGTTGAGTTTTAAGTGAAAAGCCAGCTTTTTCACTCTCCTCTTTCACTTTCATCAAGAGGGTTTTTAGTTCTTCTTTACTTTCTGCTATAAGGGTGTTGTCATCTGCGTATTTGAGGTATTGATATTTCTTGTGGCAATCTTGATTCCATCTTGTGCTTCATCCAGCCCGGCAATTCGCATGATGTACTCCACATATAAGTTACATGTAGCTCATTGTAAAAGATGGAGGCTTCTTAACCTTGAGGTTCCTCAGCTCTGATGCTAACCTACTGCATGTGCAGCATCACCTGGGTTACTCCATGTTTCCCTAGCTGAGACCTGGGAGGCAAGGGAACTGCTGTGAACAGGAAGCTGGTGCTCCTTGCTGTGAAAAAGTGAAAATGAAAGTCACTCAGTCATGTCCGACTCTTTGCAACTCCATGGACTGTACATTCCATGGAATTCTCTAGGCCAGAATACTGGAGTGGGTAGCCTTTCCCTTCTCCAAGGGATGCTCCCAACCCATGGATCAAACCCAAGTCTCCTGCATTACAGGCTGATTCTTTACCAGCTGAACCACAAAGAAAGCCCATGCCATGTGTAATACAGTCCTTTCACCCAGAAGACTCAGATATTCTGCTAGCATCCAAGAAACTGTAGCAGGCTAAGTTATTAGCTTGCAAGGAGCATAAAATCTCAGACCCTTCACAGCTCTTAAAAAGGTACAATGCAATTGAAATGAAAGAAAGAGATGAAAAGGTCAAACAGCAGGTGGAGATTTGTCTTTTGGGAAATTTGGAGCGAAAGTCTCGTGAGGAAGAGAGCTGGGACAAGAGGTTGAGGTGGAAACATTTTGCTGATCAAACCTGAGCAACGCTGGGAGTCATAACTCAGAACAGAGCCAGAGAGAACACTGATTGTCATTTGCTCCTCTTTTTGGATAGGGAACTGTTGCAAGTCGGGAAGAGGAAAGGGAGGCAAAAGCAGTTGATCTGGTGGTACACCAGTTAAAGCAGCCTGAAGTTTTTCATTTGTCTCTGAGGGATGTGATGTAACGTGGGGGAGGAGATAAAGGCTTGCATGTGAGTGTGCTAAGTCTCTTCAGTCATGTCCGACTCTTTGTGACCCTATGGACACCTCTGTCCATGGGGGATTCTCCAAGCAAGAATACTGGAGTGGGTTGCCATTCCCTTCTCCAGGGGATCTTCCCGACCCAGGGATCAAAACCAAGTTTCTAATGTCTCCTGCATTGGCAGGTGGGTACTTTTACCATTGGCGCTACCTGGGAAGCCTGAGAAAGGCTTTGGAATCAGGTAAATCTGGGCCCAAATCTCAGCTCTATTTCTGACTGATTGATCAATCTTGGACATGTCATCCTTCAGAGCCTCAATTCCTCACCTGTAATCTAAAGATAAAATATCTACTTTGCAAGAGTAAGTGGCATGATGCATGAAAATGCCTGGTATATGCCCGGTGCTCGATAAATAAGTAATATTACTAACTATATGATTAGGATGTCCTGGATGATTGTGACCTGGTGAGGGTAGGAAAGTTCAGAACCTTCCTCAGTATTTCCAAAGACAGGAGTTGGTCAGAGTCAAATTTTGCTTCAAATTCTCAATCCTATTGTAATTTCCATGCTTCACTGCACTTTCCCACCCATGCTTTCCTGTGTGGATGAAATAACTGCTTCCCTAAAAGCAAAGGAAACACGGAATAAAATAGAAAGCAACGCTGGCCATTTTCATCACGGGAAATTTCTCACAGGCCATCATTCTCCTCAGATCCCACTCTGCCACTCTGTTGCCTCAGATCCTCACTCTGCTAAAAACCTTCCCCACGATTTTTAATTTCTGGGACCCACCCCCCAAATCTGTCTTGGGACAATTCCCAAATTCTCGTTCATTTATTACTCAGAAATTTTTTTCTTTGTTTTCTGTCCTCGTTTGTATCCCAAATAGCTATGGAAGCCTGATTTTCTTTTCAAAAAATCAAAAAGATCCATTCAGTGATTTTTGATAGAGTTAACTCTGTTTTACAGAAGTAGTTCTTAAAATTTGGCATGAATGAAAATCACCTGGAATGCTTACTTAAGATATAGCGGTTCTACCATGTGTCCTCCACACACAGATTTGGATTCATGAATCTGTATTTTATAAGCACTCCAAGAGTTTCTGAAAAAGGCAGTCCATGGGCCATACTTTGAACATCTTAGAACAGCTCAAACAGCAGTCAGATTTCACAAAATGAGATGGTTTTTCTCTCTGTGACATGGAGTTAAACTAGGATTGACTTAGTTGTTCAAGAAAACTGATCGTCTATGGCTCAAGTCTTTCGTGTTGTTTCTGTATAGAGAGACCAATTAGGAAAGACTAATTCCTAATTCCTTAATCACAAAATGATATCCTAATAGTCCAAATTTGTTAATGTTAGTGATATGATTTCAAAGCAATGCTACAGGAGACAGTCTTACTTCCAAAGAGGGAAAAGTCTTATCTGATTACTGGCCAGGACTTATTGAATAGGTTCCTGATTTGAAGAGGCCATACAATAATAGCCAGATTATAAGGATTTTCTTTAGGTTGAGAAAATAAGGTTTTTATATCTGTCTTTTAGACTGTCAACAGGTCTTTGATGTTTTGTACAGCTTTAGGAGGCAGTGATAGCAGCCCTGGAGTTGAACACACCATAATCATTATCCAGCATAACCAGATGACATATGAATCAGTTTTAAAGACAGAAGAAGGAGATAGCCATCTATAAGGATAATAAGGCCAAAGATGACTTAGGATTCAAAAAAAACTATCTCCAAACTACTTACCTTTTGTTTCTCAAAAAATCAAATTTCAAAACCAGAGCAATACTTTATCAAGATAACAATGGGATGTTAATCTGGAAAAAATAAAAATAAAATTTAAAGAAGTTAGGAAATGAAAGTTCAGATAACCTAAATGCAATTGTCACCAAAGTTCTTCTGCAAACTTCAGAAGTAAATATTTAAACTGAGTTGCATTTTCAAACTAACAGGCAAATCAACTACTCATGGTAAGTAGAGCAAATATCTTTATACAATAGGTTATCATTAATTTTTACATATACAAGTGAAACAAGCATCTTTTAAATAAGGACAATGAGGTATAGTAGTGGGAAAAACTGCTGCTGCTACTGCTGCTAAGTTGCTTCAGTCGTGTTCGACTCTGCAACCCCATAGACGGCAGCCCACCAGGCTCCCCCGTCCCTGGGATTCTCCAGGCAAGAACACTGGAGTGGGTTGCCATTTCCTTCTCCAATGCATGAAAGTGAAAAGTGAAAGTGAAGTCGCTTACTGGTGTCCGACTCTTAGCGACCCCATGGACTGCAGCCTACCAGGCTCCTCTGTCCATGGGATTTTCCAGGCAAGAGTACTGGAGTGGGATGCCATTGCCTTCTCTGCTAATACTGGGCAATTGACCTTAAAGCGAACTTTTCATACTTCTCTTCACTTAGGGTGAGTTGTTTTTCCCCTTTGTAAATAGACTGCTCTGCTGCTTTGCTAATGTGCCCAAACATGCTCAAATCCTAGACCAAAAAACAGTTTAGCTCAAACTGTGACCCCAGCTACAAAAACAACTTCTGAGGAGGGTCTTGGATGTTAAAGAGATGATTTACTATATTAATATTCTTAATAACAGCTTCCATTGAACATTGGACTTCCCTGGTGGCTCAGATGGTGAAGAATCGGCCTACAATGCAGGAGACCCGGGTTCGATCCTTGAGTCGGGAAGATCCCCTGGAGAAGGGAAATGGCAACCCACTCCAGTATTCTTGCCTGGAGAATTCCACAGACAGAGAAGCCTAGTGGGCTACAGTCCATGGAGTCATAAAAAGTCAGACATGACTGAATGACTAACACTTCACTTTCATTAAACATGGATTTTAGACTAAGCATCTTACTCAACATTGAAAAAGAACAACTACTTCCTCCTAAGAATTTAAACTGATAATCCAAATCTGCTTCAGAGAGAAGTCCATTGCAAAAAAGTGAAGTGAAAATCACGTCCGACTCTTTGCAACCCCGTGGACTATACAGTCCACGGAATTCTCCAGACCAGAATACTGGAGTAGGTAGCCTATCCCTTCTCCAGCACATCTTCCCGACCCAAGAATCAAAGCAGGGTCTGCTGTAGGTGGATTCTTTCCCCACTGAGCCATCCGGGAAGCTCTCCATTGCAAAGGACAGAATCAATCAAAAATATTTATAGAATACCGTTTATATTAAAGGCTTTGTACAAAGAACAAATGCCTTGACCTTAACAAATTTATTTTCTGTGCTGATTATTTATGTTGTGCGCTCTGTTCCATGCCCACCCTTTCATATTCTGCTCTGGGATGCTGGGTCTGGGTCTGGAAACTACATTTCCCAGACTCCCTTACCAGTTACCTTCATCTTAGGGTCACCTAGTGGAGGCTGTGGTAATTAAAGAGATATTGGAAGGTGGTAAAGGGGAGACAGGACTTGCTTTCTATTTGCAATTCCTGTCAAAATATAACAGCTCCAAAATAATTTCAATATCTTTGGGCATATTTAGACCAGCGATGCCACACCCCTCCACTGCTGCTAGGACTAGCCAACTCTTGCTTCTTTATTAGCGTAAACACCAGCCATACAACACGACCTTCATCAGTTCGGTTCAGTCGCTCAGTTGTGTCCGACTCTGCGACCCATGGGCTGCAGCATGCCAGGTTTCCCTCTCCATCACCAACTCCTGGAGCTTGCACAAACTCATGTCCATCAAGTCAGTGATGCCATCCAACCATCTCATCCTCTGTCATCCCCATCTCCTCCTGCCTTCCATCTTTCCCAGCATCAGGATCTTTTCCAATGAGTCAGTCCTTCCCATCAGGTGGCCAAAGTTACTGGAGCTTCAGCTTTAGCACCAGTCCTTCCAATTAATATTTAGGACTGATTTCCTTTATGATTGACTTGTTTGATCTCCTTTCAGTCGAAGGGACTTTCAAGAGTTTTCTCCAACACCACAGTTCAAAAGCATTAATTCTTCAGCGCTCAGCTTTCTTTATAGTCAACTCTCACATCCATACGTGACCACTGGAAAAACCACAGCTTTGACTAAACGGACCTTTGTTGGCAAAGTAATATCTCTGCCTTTTAATATGCTGTCTAGATTGGTCATAGCTTTTCTTCCAAGGAGCAAGTGTCTTTTAATTTCATGGCTGCAGTCACCATCTGCAGTGATTTTGGAGCCCCCCCAGATAAACTCTATCATGATTTCTATTGTTTCCCCACGTATTTGCCATGAAGTGATGAGACTGGATGCCATGATCTTAGTTTTTTGAATGTTGAGATTTAAGTCAACTTTTTCACTCTCCTCTTTCACTTTCATCAAGAGGCTCTTTAGTTCTTTACTTTCTGCCATAAGGGTGGTGTCATCTGCATATCTGAGGTTATTGATATTGCTCATGGCAATCTTGATTCCAGCTTGTGCTTCATCCAGCCTGGCATTTCGCATGATGTATTCTGCATAGAATTTAAGTAAGCAGGTTGACATTATACAGCCTTGACATACTTTCCTCATAGACCTAGGTATTAACAATATGAAGACTCTTCCTATAAGCAAGCAGTTTTTATTTAGTTATCTGCCCTGCCCCAGCCCAACCCAGCAGTTTCTAGCTATTAATACTTTCAGCATTCCTGTTGCCCTTTCAGTTTTTCAATACCCATGTGACTGTGGTTCAGTCACTAAGTCATGTGCATTTCTTGCAACCCCATGGACTGTAACCCACCAGGCTCCTCTGCCCACGGAATTTCCCAGGCAAGAATACTGGAGTGGGTTGCCATTTCCTTTTCCAGGGGATCTTCCTGAACCAGGAATTGAACCTGGGCCTCCTGTATTGCAGGTAGATTCTTTACCATTCCTGTTGCCCTTTCAATTTTACAGTATCCATGTGACTAATTCCTTGAATTAAATTCCTCCATCTGAAATACCTAGCATGGTTTCTGACTTCCTGCCTGGACTCTGATTGGTAGATTCTAATCAGGTAGATTTAAAATATTTGGTCAAGGAGACAATATTTACTCATGCAAAAAAAAAAAAAAAAGAAGAAGGAAACATTCAGAAAAATAAATTATGAAATAAACTACTCTGATAAAATATCCTGCAGGGATTCAAAAAAGCAGCCAATCAGTTGCTATGGGTTGATCAAACACAGGCATCATGCCTTTTCTTTCTTAAAAAATAAATTTATTTATTTGTGTGGCTGTGCCAGGTCTTAGTTGTGGCATGTGAGCTCTTAGTTGCAGCTTGTGGGATCTTAGTTCCCTGACCAGGGATCAAACCCAGGTCCCCTGCCCTGGGAACAAGGAGTCTTAGCCACTAGACCACTGGGGAAGTCCCATGCTTTTACAGTTAAATTTTTTTGGATTTAATATTCAACAGTGTGATCAAAGTACTATTAGTTCTCATTCTACAGATGAGAAATACTGGTTCTGAGAGGTTAAATATATGCTTACATACAGCTAAGATGGTAGCAAAGCTGAGATTCTTACCTAGGTCTGTGTATGCATTCTTTCCATTATTCCATGTTAGTTCAGAAGGGGTGATACTTGAGGTGGATCTTGAAGAATAAGCTTCAAACAGACTGGTCAGAGGAGAGCACTTTAATGGGAATGATAGCTAACAAAGGCATGAATTTGGGGAAATGCCAAGTATTCCTGGGGATAAGAAATAAAAACTTGTGCAAAAGTTTGTGATGAAAGCCATCACACAGGGCAGAAAAAGTAGGTTGGGGCCAGATTAAGAAGGACCTTGGGTGGCACATGACGAATTTAGAAACCACATATTTTAAATCAGAGATCAGAGAAGTGAAATGGCAGAAGTGAGAAGCTGTTTGGTATTGGTGATTAATGGACTTCATCACTGATATTTGTCAAGCCGCTGTTGTTACCAAAGGCTTTTTAAAGAACCAACAAATAAGAACAAGACAAGAGAAAAACCTTTATGGATTAACCATCAAAACAAGTGATTAGAAAAGGAATTTTAACTTTGCATAGATTTCAGGGTTAGCGAAAAAGCAAACATCAAGCCAAAAAAAGAAAAACAACTTTTAGAGAAAGAAACTGGTTTTCATCACAGAGGAAAAAGAAGAGTACTTGTTTATCCTTTGCTGTCAGATAAATCAAAGTCCTAAAATAATCTACATGGCTATGAAAAATGTTAAGTACTTTTTGTAGAAAGGTATTATTATTTGACTAATACATTTTTCGGGGATAAAATGAAGAAATATTAAAATGACAAGTCAGCAACCCTAAATTGAGACACACCAATAAAGTGGGCCACCCATCAACCTGTCAGTGGACTATTATGTTTTGTTACAAACCTTTCCGTGAAGCAATTGGATTCAGACACATTATGGGTTAGATAGAATTTTGTGGGCTAGTCTGGAAATTCAACTGTCATTTATAACTTTGTTTCCATGGCAAAATGCCTTTACAAGTTCTAAACAGCAGACTTTCAAATTAACTTTTGGAATATAACCCATTTGCAACTTAGGGACTGCCTGTGCTTTGAATGTAGATTGTCTATTATAACACGGTTTTAACTCTACTGAATCTCAGAGGATTTCAAATTAGTATCTTTCTTTCAAATCCAATACCTTATTTGGGAAAAGGGGATTTAAAAATGCAACCCACCTAGTGTGAAGAAAAGGCAAACCCAATGACTTTTTTCCATTAATGGTCTGATTATAAGGAAGCAAGCATTTTGTCTATAAGTAGAAAGAGTAAAATGATGAATTAAAAAAACACCTGAGCATTTATCTCATGAAGACAGTATTTGTTATCTTTTTGTATAGCTTTTCTCTACGACGCAAAGGTAACTCAAAGAAAAGAACTGCACCCATTAATCTTAAAAAGCCTGCTTAAATTATTCTTAATGATGATCTTTGTATCCTGTAGGTGAAAATTTTCTAGACTAGAAATGTAGGGATTATTGCAGTAATTTTCCATTGAACACTACAGCAAAAGACGTAGGCAAACATGTATAAATGAAACCTGGTGTTAAATTTTTTTCTTTTCCAGGGAATGAAATATTTGTTGTTCAGGAAAAGGATATAAAACATTTGCCTGGATTTCCAGTTAATTTTACTCTTTCAAGTAATTTCTTTTTTCCTCTTTAGAAAGAATTGAAATAGATACAGCAAAATAAGAGATATTTCTCTTTTCTTTCAACTTGTACTTTTATTGAAGACGTTTATTTACTTAAATTTATTTTTAATTGGAGGATAATTGCTTTACAATGTTATGTTGGTTTCTGCCAAACAACCTGAATCAGCCATGTGTATA
The DNA here is from genome assembly GCF_016772045.2 of Ovis aries. Classification (NCBI taxonomy): domain Eukaryota; kingdom Metazoa; phylum Chordata; class Mammalia; order Artiodactyla; family Bovidae; genus Ovis; species Ovis aries. Next base: position 19,044,646 of record NC_056063.1, on the reverse strand, counting down.
GCTATATCCTCTTCCTCTTGAGCGCCCCCATCCCACCCCGCTAGGTTGTCACAGAGCACGTGGCTGAGCTCCCTGCGTTATACAGCTGTTTCCCACGAGCTATCTATTTCACACATGGTTGTGTATATATGTCAATGCTACTCTCTCAACTGAAGACTGACTTAAGCTTTTTAAATTCATAGCTGATAGTTTTGGGACAGTATATGAAATGAAGCTCTGATTTGCCATCAGTTAGAACGGTTTCCATCACCATTGTTAATGGTGGCTTATTTGTTTACCCCTGGAATTTTTGTTTGCTTCTTTTATAAACCAGATTTTTTCCTGGTCTATTTATCATGTAGGTGGTACATGATAATACCCTTTATAGTCTTAAAAACACTTTTGTTTTATTAGAAACCTTAAGTATCTTTTGAAGCCAGCCTGACGGTTTGAAATTGTTATCTTTTTTATTTAAAGTTTACCTGGTCCTTTATTTTTGTCTATTGTTTTCAAAATTCTTCATTTTGTATTTTTCATAATAATACTCGAGAGCCACCAACCTGGGAGTCAAAAATTCTGGATACTAGTTTACTCTTTCAACAAGTACTTTCTGAGGGCCTTTTTGTGTAGTTCATTTATTGCCATTCAGTTCTACAAATGTTTTACTTCTTATTATGATTTTTCTCTGTGATCCATAGAGTTATTTAGGAGTACTTTTTGTTCTTTCCAAACATTTTAAATTCACGTTTTATTCTTGAATTCTAATATTTTTTATCCTGGGCAGAGTACATATTTTATACAATGGCTGATTCATTGAAGTGGTTCAACTCTCTTTGGTGATGTATATGTAGTCATTTTTTAAAAAATGTGCACTTGAAAAGAATGTATACTTTCTATCTGATGCAAAGATCTATTCATATCTATTGGCTTAAGCCTTTTAGTTTTGTTGTTCAACTCTTGAGAAAATTCTTATTAGTCATTTTGAGTTTGAGCTCTCCATTTAAAATCTTCCACTGAGATTATCAGTTCATTCATGTCTCCTAGTAATTTAGTAAGATATTGCTTTATAAATTTTGGAGCTATGTTTTAAAGTATATATTGGCTTCCATGTTGGCTCAGAAGGTAGGGAATCCTCCTTTAGTGCAGGAGACCCGGCTTCTATCCCTGTGTCAGGAAGATCCCTTGGAGGAAAGCATGGTAACCCACTCCAGTATTCTTGCCTAGAGAATTTCATGGACAGAAGAGCCTGGTGGGCCACAGTCCAGAGGGTCGCGACTGAAGTGACTAACACTTTCACACTACATGTTGAAGGTTGTTTTATTTTCTTGGTGGATCATTCTTATTATTCACTGTCTCTTTTACCTTATTGATACCTTTGCCTTAAATTCTCTTTTGGCTAATTTTACTTTTGCTATTAAATGCTTTTCTATTGGAGAAAGCAATGACACCCCACTCCAGCACTCTTGCCTGGAGAATCCCATGGACGGAGGAGCCTGGTGGGCTGCAGTCCATGGGGTCGCTAAGAGTTGGACACGACTGAGGCGACTTAACAGCAGCAGCAGCAGCAGCTTTTCTATCTGTCTGATTTAGCATATATCAAATTTCTGTTCCTTTATTTTTTTGTCTTTCTGTGCAGTTGTTTTACTTGTGTCTTGTATAAACATCTAGAGCCCATATTTTTGTACATTCTGATTATCTCTATCATTTTATAGGTGAATGTAATTTTTTAATATTTATCGTGATTGCTCATCTATTTAGACATATTTCTACACACTAGTTGTCTTTTTTTAATTGTATTTTTCTTTGCTTTCTCCTTTTTTGCTCTCTAATGGGTTAAACAAAGTTTTTCATGTGCCCCATAATTTTCTCTGCTGGCTTGGAAATTGCAGATTATTTTTCTGTTTTTGAGTGGATTTATGTATTTATTTCTATTTCTATTCTCTCACTGAGCACAGTTCCAGTTTTGGTAGACCTTGTGCTAAGTCACTTCAGTTGTGTCCGACTCTTTGTGACCCTATGGACTGTAGTCTGCCAGGCTCCTATGTCCATGGGATTCTCTAGGCAAGAATAGTGAAGTGGGTTGTCATGTCCTCCCCCAGGGGATCTCTCCAATCTAGGGATCGAACCCGTGTCTCTTATGTCTCCTGCATTGGCAGGTTGTTCTTTACCACTAGTGCCATCTTGGCAAACTTTACTCTTTAGTAAATACAACTCCTCTGCTTTCTTAGCGCTCGCATTTTGTTACTTTTTTTTTTTTTTTGGTTATATCTAAAGTTTTAGTGTATCTCTTAATTGAGCAAAAAATATATTTGTGCATTAATTTATACTGTTATTCATATTTACTGGCATATTTTTAGCTATTTCTGTTCTCCATGTTACATCTTGTATCCTACGCTTTCCCTGTAAGTTCATTTCTCTTCTAGTGGAATGAAGCATGTACTTTAAAGCTCTTTCGGTGAAAATTTTGGTCAGGATCAAGTGATTCTCAACCATATCTGACCCAGATATATCTTTTTGTAATTAGTATTTTGTAGTGCCTTCTTTACTTCATGAAATAAAATACACAGATAATATAACAATAAATAAAAATTTTAAGCAATCCATATAATGTCACAACTGCTTAGTAGAAGGAAAGTAAATTATAAAAAATGATGTGCTTCCCTGGAGGTCTTCCTTGGTGGTTAAGAATCTGCCTGCCAATGCAGGGGATATGAGTTTAATCCCTGGTCTGGGAAGATCCCACAGGGTGCGGAGCAACAAAGCCCGTGTGCCACAGCTACTGAGCCAGTGCCCTGGGGCAGAAGAGCCACAGCTCCTGAGCCCACATGCCAGCTATTGAGTACTGGGTGCCTAGAGCCCCTGCTCAGCAACAAAAGAAGCCACTACAATGCGAAGCCCTAGAATCGCAAGGAAAAGTAGCACCGGTTCACCACAACTAGAGTAACCCTGTGCACAGCAACGAAGACCCAATACAGCAAAAATAAACAAATTTTTTAGAAGTACAATTTGTTTTATGTAAATAAAAGTTTGAATACAACCACTAGAAGGCATGATGAAGTAATCACGTGCTTACATATACTTATCATGTTTAAGTTTAGATTTAAGGGAAGGAAAGCAATATTTAACTCAATATATTTCACATTTTAATTTTACATTTTCTCATTGATGTTATTTACTGCTTATTTTATATTTTACTTCATATTTGACATTTAAATAAAGAGGCTAAATATGTGTGCACATCTACATATGCACATCCATACATAGAATAATATAACTACAATAGCTACAGGGTACAGATGTATTGTTTATTGGGACTCAAATTTCTTCAATGGCCTTGCTATTGGTGACATAGTCTTCCAAAATAGTGAAAAATCTTTAGTACAAAGTTTTAAATGACACAAATTACAATGGTCCCTCTCTGAATTTGCATCATTGTTGTTTTTCTGGGTAATTCAACACATATTATTTTTATGATGCTTTTGAACTGTGGTGCTGGAGAAGACTCTTGAGAGTCCCTTGGACAGTAAGGAGATCAAACCAGTCAATCCTAAAGGAAATCGACCCTGAATATTTGTTGGAAGGACTGTTGTTGAAGATGTAATTCCAATTCTTTGGCCACCTAATTCAAAGAAACGACTCACTGGAAAAAACCCTGATGCTGGGAAAGATTGAAAGCAGAAGGTGAAGGGGGCAACAGAGGATGAGATGGTTAGACAGCATCACTAAGTCAATGGACATGAATTTGAGCAAATCCCAGGAGATAGTAGAGGACAGAATAGCCTGGCATGCTGCAGTCCATGGGGTCACAAAGAGTCAGATATGACTTATCTTATGAACAATTTTTGTGTTCCTATGTAAAAATGGAGATAGGTCTTAAGTTCAGAAGATTATAGAGAGGATTTTCACATATATATATGTGTGTGGTAGAACATTAGAGAGTCAGATATGACTTATGAACAATTTCTGTGTTCCTATGTAAAAATGGAGATAGGTCTTAAGTTCAGAAGATTATAGAGAGGATTTTCACATCAGTTCAGTTCAGTTCAGTTGCTCAGTCGTGTCCGACTCTTTGCGACCCCATGAATCGCAGCACGCCAGGCCTCCCTGTCCATCACCAACTCCTGGAGTTCACTCAAACTCACGTCCATCGAGTCCGTGATGCCATTCAGCCATCTCATCCTCTGTCGTCCCCTTCTCCTTCTGCCCCCAATCCCTCCCAGCATCAGAGTTTTTTCCAATGAGTCAACTCTTCTCATGAGGTGGCCAAAGTGCTGGAGTTTCAGCTTTAGCATTATTCCTTCCAAAGAAATCCCAGGGCTGATCTCCTTCAGAATGGACTGGTTGGATCTCCTTGCAGTCCAAGGGACTCTCAAGAATCTTCTCCAACACCACAGTTCAAAAACATCAATTCTTCAGTGCTCAGCCTTCTTCACAGTCCAACTCTCACATCCATACATGACTACTGGAAAACCATAGCCTTGACTAGACGGACCTTAGTCGGCAAAGTAATGTCTCTGACCTTAGTCGGCAAAGTAATGTCTCTGCTTTTGAATGTGCTATCTAGGTTGGTCATAACTTTTCTTCCAAGGAGTAAGCGTCTTTTAATTTCATGGTGTAGTAGAACATTAGAGAGTCATTCAGGACAGAACAGTATTTTGTTGAATGGGACTTCCTCAGCATATAGCTGACCATCCAGCATTCTTGGCCCTCCTGTCCTCTAATGGCCAATAGTATCTCCCCAATTATGTGATACCTCAAATTGCCTCCTCACGTTTCTCACATACACCATAAGGGCAGTACTGCCTCAGTTGAGGCCAACTCAACTAGTTAATCTACTGGATAGTGGTTCTTCATGCTGGATCTGCAGAAGCTCATGTGATTTCAGGAGATCCATGGACTCCAAAAAAAAAAAAAATACATAGACTTTCACGCTTGATACGACATGCTTTGTTGCTTTATCAAAGACCACCGTTAATGCTCTGTTCAAGCCCAGCAACAAAAACATTCACATTGGTCTCTAACGTGAGAACTTACAGACCCCATCTATTTATCACTGTATAACCTATATAACTTATATCTCTCTGCATATAATTTATAAACATTTGCCTGTTAGATAGAACATAAAAAAAAGCATATAATAGTAGGGCAAGTTTACTTCCTTCTTTCAATATGTTGATAACTATTTTTCAACATAATTGATGTACTTTGTTTTATGTGTTTAATTTTATGTATTTTAAAACATTATTTTTAGAAGTGAGTGCCATATCTTCACTAGATTACCAAAGGGGTTTTTCACCCAAAAAGTGGATAAAATCTCAGACCCAAGGCTTTAACATCTTCGAATTATTTTGCCTACATTGGCTCCATGGTAGGGGTTCAGAACCAAGACCTCAGTGAGGGAGTGTCCAAGAAGGAGTCAAAAGTCAACATAACTCAGAAATATAGTTAGACTGTAAGACAGGAATACAAGAAGGGACTGAAAAGGTAATAGTCTCTTTGACCCAGTTTCTCTTCCATCAAGCTAGACCTAGGGTTCTCAAACTTCGACGAGCCTAAGAATTCTAAAGAGTAAGTTCAGAAACACTGAGTTAGTTGAATCAGAATCACTAGGGGTTGGAGTATCATATTGGTGATATGGGTGATTCATAGACCAAACTCTGAGCAACCCAGGCTACACATGGACTTCTTACACAATATTTTAAAGGGAGCAGTTGGAACCTGATATACGTTGTATTTTCCCACTCCATTGCCCCGAAAAGTACTTCTTTTATTTCATCCCCTTGATGTACCTTTACTTATCTGTTAAGCCTACTGCACAGGAGACCCTATCTTTATTCCTTTCCAAAGTTCTCCCACCCCTCACATATTCCTTTATACATTTTTCATGCAAAAGGGGTTTTTATATTAAATTATTTATTTGAACACCTGTGTCACTAGGCTAAGATCCTTGAGGGGCAGAAAAATATTTCTATCCATCATGGGTTTTTTTCCTTCTCATATCTTAGATATTCGCTAACTTGAAAATGAAGAAATTCTCTTTTCACTGAAAATTTTCATGGACTTTATTCTAGAATCAATCTCATACTTTCAGACTTCTCTATCTATATGAAAGTTTTATTTATTTTGGGGCACTTTGTGCTCCAGGAAAACTGGTGGAACAGGATTTTAGATAGTTAGATATTTTCAGGAACTGATTTCATGATCCCAATCCTTGCATCTCCTCATATCTAGAAAAGCACTAAATCCCTTCATGGTGACATCAGTTCTTTGTCACTAGCAGAGAACCTTTGTAAGATAAGTGCTTAATTATGTGAACTCCTCCTTCACCAAAATCACAGATATTGATCTCCCACTGCCTCCTAGGAGCCAGCTTCTCAGAGCTGTCTGAGGGGCTGCCTCCAGGGCTGCAGTCCTCATTTTGCCCCAAATAAAACTTCACTCGCAAGAAAAAGTTTTATCCATCTCATCTTTTCCTTTCTTCGATCAAGTTTCTTGGGAATATGTACATATACATTCACCAACGTGTATTAAAAATACCACATATTAGTTATTGTGGCAGAGATAGTTGCCTTCCTAAAGTGAGAATGTCCTTTCTTACAAGCAAGCTGCCAAAACTATTCAAAAGTCTTGCTTGCAGAAGAGGACAATCCTGTTCCCAATGCTGAGATGGGAACAGAAATTATTGAGCAAGACCTCCAGGAAAACCCTTAGAAGGAGGACAGGTTTAGCTGGTTTGAACATTTTTGCCCTTTCCCTTTAGACCTTCAGCTGCCTTCCATCAGGAACATGGACACACTGTTGGGAAGTGAAGTGACCGTCTTGGGAGCCCAAAGTGATGAACAGAGTAGCATGGCTGAGTGAAGGATACAGGAACCTGGACACTGATTACATCATGGAGTTGCTGACCAGCCCTAGTAATTTCTATTTCTCGATTTCTCGCAGCTAGAGAAAAATAAAACCCCAGTTTATTCAAGTTACTCTTCCCTTTCTCTCTTGTTCCCCGCCCACTTCCTTCCTACTCCCAACCCCTCCTTCTTTTCCCCACCTTCTTTTTTTGGGGGGGTTTCTGCAGTAAAATGCAAACATTTGGCTGATAGTTACCTAGCTTCATCAGTGAGTAAGGTTACATTCCTATGAACCTATGTTATCGCAGCAGGAAACAGAAAGAACTTGTTATTCAGTTCAGTTCAGTTCAGTTCAGTTCCTCAGTTGTGTCCGACTCTTTGTGACCCCATGGACTGCAGCATGCCAGGCCTCCCTGTCCATCACCAACTCCTGGAGTTCATTCAGACTCGCGTCCATCGAGTCGGTAATGCCATCCAACAATCTCATCCTCTGTCATCCCCTTCTCCTCCTGCCCCCAATCCCTCCCAGCATCAGAGTCTTTTCCAATGAGTCAACTCTTCGCATGAGGTGGCTAAAGTACTGGAGTTTCAGCTTTAGCATCATTCCTTCCAAAGAAATCCCAGGGCTGATCTCCTTTAGAATGGACTGGTTGGATCTCCTTGCTATTACTTGGTTGTTTATTTGACCACTATAGAGATCAAATATATATTCCAGCTGCTTTCTCCATGGCTAAGTTATAAGGTGGCATTTTTTTGCGGGGCTGGGTCTTTGCTGGCGTGTCCAGGCTTTCTCTAGTTGCAGAGAGGAGGGGCTACTCTCTAGTTGTGGTGCATGGGCTTCTCACTGCAGTGGCTTCTCTTGTGGCACCCAGGCTGTAGGACACAGGCTCAGTAGTTGTGGCCCTTGGGCTTAGTTGCCCCATGGCATGTGGCATCTTCCTGGACCAGGATCAAACCCATGTCCCCCGCACTGGCATGCAGATTCTTACCACTGGACTGCCAGGGAAGTCCTAAAGTGGCACTTATAAAATCAATGTCATGTTTATAAAATCATATGTGGCGTGTGTATAGACAATAAGTATATATGTATACAAATACATAGCTGTTTAGAAAGATGTTTACCAAAGCCCCCAATAATTGACAGTCGTGGGATTTTAGATTATTTTTATTTCACTTCTTGTAATTTTATATTTTTCTTGCATCTCTTACATGACTGTGGATGTATGAACTTTTAATACCAAAAATAATAACACAACTTTTAAAAAGTTAAATATAATAGTAAGAACATTCATATTATTAAAAACAAAACATCTTTCTTAAGAGTATTGGTTAATTAAACAACTGTAAGGATGAAGCAAAGGACAAGCTTTTAAGTCATCAGAAAGGATTTGGGCTCTTGTACTATTTCCCCCTAGGAGCCCTGAGCTGCCACTAAAAGTCTGACTGGACCACTGTGATGGAAAGGCCACATATAGGTCCATGCCCCACCTGAGCCCAGGCTTCTAGCCAGTGTCACCAAGGCAGCAGGCAGTGATGGAAGCCATCTTGGACCCTATCAACTCCACGTGGAAAAGAACAATCACCTGGCTGATCCCTGACCTACAACACCGTGATAAATAATAAAATGATTTTTGTTAGAGAAAAGGAGAAGATCTTGAGTTCTAACTTTTCTCTTCTCTTGGGATAATGGTCTTACCTACCCTGGAATCCACTTCAAAGGCTGGAGACTTACTAAGGGTGACTCTCCTCCACAGTGTCCTGGCCCTGCTTGGGACTTAGGGCGTTGTGCCAGGGTTACTTTTTGTGCTGTCCCACCTGTTTTACAAACAGCCGTCTTGAAATCTTTCTATAGTTAAACACAGGAAGCTACAAAGTGATCAGTATGTTTAAGAAGAAGAATGGGGACATTGGATAAAGTAGACAGGATTTAAAGTAGTTCTTTTTTTTTTTAGTTTATTTTAAAATTTTTCATTGTTTATTTTTTGTGCTGCATGGCATGTGGGATCTTAGCTTCCCCAAATCAGGGATTGAACCTGTGCCCCCTGCAGTGGAAACAACGAGTCCTAGCCTCTGGGCCACCAGGGAATTCACTAGTATAGTTCTAAAGAGAACATGTACTAACACATACAATCATCACTGTGAAAATCTCCAGGGCTACAGTGTTGCAGCTTTTTAGGATTTTATGTAAACAGAATCTCCTGCAGTTACATAGCAACAGTGGTTTGGGAGGTACTCTGGGAAAATACAATGAAATGTAAGGGATATAGCTGTATGAGGCAGGGTTCTCCAGAGAAACAGAACCAACAGGATATATGTGGATGTATAGATATAAGAAGAGATTTATTATAGGAATTGGCTCCCATGGTTAGAGAGGGCGAGAAGTTCCGTGATCTGTGTCTGCAAGCAGAAGAACTGAAAGCCTGGGTGTAATTCAGGCCTGGTTTGAAGGTCTGAGAACCAGGGGAACTGATGGTGCAGCTCTTGGTCTGAATCAAAAAGTCCCAGAACCAGGGGCACCGGGTGTGTTAGGACAGGAGAAAACGGAAGTGCCAGCTTAGGCAAAGAGAGAACAAATTTGCCTGCAGGTGGCACAGTGGTAAAGAATCCGCCTGCCAATCCCAAGAGACACAAGAGACTCGGGTTCGATCCCTGGGTCTGGAAGACCCCCACCCCACCCCCGGAGTAGGAAATGGCAACCTACTCCATTATTCTTGCCTTTAAAACCCCACGGACAGAGGCGCCTGGCGGGTACAGTCCATAGGGTTGCAAAGAGTCTGACGTGACCGAATGGCTTTCATCGGTTCATTCTCCACTCACACGGGTGAGAGGGATCTTCCTTATTCAGTCTACTCATTCAAATGATATTTGTGGTGACCCAAGGACGAAAGAGCATATAAAACACCAAGGAGGGTCTTGGAATGGAGGAACAGAAAAACCAGACTCTTGTTGACCTTCCCTCCCATCCTCAATGATGTAACTATTAATGAATTTTAGGTCCTTCTGACCAGTATAACCTTCCCCACCCTTTCCCCATATAGGGAGAAGGTATTTGCCTTACTCTTCACCCCCCACCCCAAATACCTACCTCATTCAATCAGCAAATGACCCATAAGGCCCCTTTCCCACTCCTTACACCCAGGGTATAAAAAGGAATCAAGAACCCCTGTTCACTGTTGGCTCTCCCTGATTGTCAGGAAGCTGGCCTGTTGTGCTTGCAGTGACTCTCCCCTCCCCACTCTAATAAACTTTATTCTTCTTTCATTCTGCCTCGTGTCTGGAAATTCTTTTCCAACCCATGCCTGAACCACGATGATAATGTCTTCCAGAGACACCTTCACAGACACACCCAGAAATAATGAGGTTTTTTCGGTTTGTTTGTTTTAGTAACATTAGCCATCACGACATTTCCTCCAAGGACTTATAATTTGGCTTCAGAGGGCAAATATATTCAGACAAGCAAGATAACCAATAAGATTTCTGTCTTATATGCATGTCTTATGTACAACACAAGTATAATAAGTGCCATAGAATTTCAAGGATAGAAAACAATCACGTAGGCCAGCATGATCTAGAAAGTGCCTGGAAAGAGCATTATCCTATTGGTCCTGGAAGGTAGGCAGGAAATCTTACAGGCACACAGTAGGGGAAAAGAACAACTTCCCTGTTCCAAAGGAGCTCATTGAACTAGAAATTCTTTACTTAATAAGAGTTAAGTAAACATTTTTTTACCCTTAAAAATTTTCCTACCCTATAATTTATCTAGTGTTTCTCTTAGCAGTGAAATTCACATTCCATGAAGCGTTATGTATGAAGCACTGTAGGTAGTTTCTCAACAGAAGACACAGGTCTATGTAGTTTAGATAAGGCTCAAGTATGTAGTATGAAAAATAAATCCTTAAATCAGCTTGATCTAGAATCTGTTGTAAAATATTACATTGAAAACAAAACAAGAGAAATCCGAGACCTTTAAAGGTTTTTATTTTCTAAATACTTACTCAAATCTTTCTTTCATATGTTAGTATTATTTACTTATAATGTTAAAAATTAGATGAATCCAACTCAGGGAACAAGAAGTCAGGTTCTCAGTTTTTGCTTGGCTTAAATACCTTTTTCAGCTCCTGGCACAAGCTGTTCACACATGATAGTCTCAGTACTTAATTGCTGAATGAATAATTACATGAATAAAGAACAAGGAAGATTCAGAGGGGAAAAATTTAGCAAAACCTGGTTAACACATTTCAGTAAATATTTTGGCTGTTGAAATGGAAACCAAAGCATCTTGTTTAAGAATAGGTGGCTTAAAATTACATACAAAAAAAATCAAGTTGCTTGATTTAAATGTACCTTGCTCTTTCTCATTAATGTACGTACTCATTGTTTTCTCCAGTTATGTTGCAACTGCTTTCAGGTTTAAACCTTCAGTCTTTTATTGTGACTCATTTTGTGTGTGTGTGTGTGTGTATGTGTGTGTGTGTATGTGTGTGTGTGTGTCTGCCTGTGTGTGCTCAGTCTCTCTCGGTTGTGTCCGACTCTTTGGACTGTAGCCTGCCAGGCTCCTCTGTCCATGGAATTTTCCAGGCAAGAATACTGGAGCAGGTTGTCATTTCCTACTCCAGGGGATCTTCCCAACCCAGGGATGGAAACCCACATCTCTTGTGCCTCCTGCATTGGCAGGCGGATTCTTTACCACTGAGTCACCTGGGAAGCCCATTTGCACTTTTTAAAAACAAAAAGGGACAAAAAAGGGTCATGAGGCCAACGATCACAACATATAAAGTGAATTAGCAATTCACTAAGCTTTTTCTTTCCCCTTGCACAAGCTTCTTAAGTTTTTTTGCAATAAACATATGTTCCTTTGGTAAAAAGAAAAAAAATATCTTAAATGTTTATTTGAAAATACAGTAGGTTTGAAAGGATATAAAAGGGTTCAGGATTTTAACCAGTCACTCTATGATTTTATGGTATGGGGTGATTGTAGATCAATTATTTCCTACCTATTTCCCACTCTCACTGCACTTTAACAAGTGCTATTCAGCAGTTAGATGAGGCTGGAGGTAAGAGGCTCCCCTGGCCTGCTGGGTACAGATTCTAGCAGGTAGTTACTGTATTTAAAACTCTTTGAAGAAGAAAGGTATTATTTAGGTATTAAGCATTATTATGAACATCCTGTCTTTTAAGAGCTCAAAGGAAAAGACAAAAGGACCTGTCCTTATTAGTATTTCCAATTAAACTGGGAAGGATAAATTATTTCCAAACCATCTAATCTTTCCTACGAGTCCCCACTACCCCCACTGCTACATTTCAGTCAAATCTACACGTGGAGAGAGACAGGAATCTAACCTCTAATTTTCCTCTTAGCTCTAATAAACACAGTTTATTACAGGGTTTCCCTGCATGTTTGTTTGTATCTTCGAGGAGTCAGGTTGCTTCTGCTAATGAGGTTTAGCAATATTCTCATAAGCGGAACTACTTGCCCCTCTCCCCCAAGTTGAGTAAATAATACAAGAACATGTGGCTGTTTAGTTTGGGGTCTCATAAAGCATTGTGCAGGTCCTTTTACTGCAATACGGTGATGTAAATTTGTCTGGGTATTCCTAAAAGAGTCATATACTTCTAGAGATTAGTTACTGAGAAGTTTTTACCCTTTTCAGGGAATTAACAATAGTCTTCAGCTCAGTTCCGTCACTCAGTCGTGTCTGACTCTGCGACCCCGTGGACTTGCAGCACACCAGGCCTCCCGCCATCACCAACTCCCGGAGCTCACTCAAACTCATGTCCATTGAGTCAGTGATGCCATCCAAACATCTCATCCTCTGTCGTCCCCTTCTCCTCCTACCTTCAATCTTTCCCAGCATCAGGGTCTTTTCAAATGAGTCAGCCCTTCGCATCAGGTGGCTAAAGTATTGGAGTTTCAGCTTCAGCATCAGTCCTTCCAGTGAACACCCAGGACTGATCTCCTTTAGGATGGACTGGTTGGATCTCCGTTCAGTCCAAGGGACTCTTGAGGGTCTTCTCCCTCCAACACCACAGTTCAAAAGCATCAGTTCTTCAGCACTCAGCTTTCTTTATAGTCCAGCTCTCATACCCATATATGACTACTGGAAAAACCATAGCTTTGACTAGATGGACCTTTGTTGGCAAAGTAATTCCTCTGCTTTTTAATATGCTGTCTGGGTTGGTCATAACTTCCAAGGAGCAAGCGTCTTTCAATTTCATGGCTGCAATCACCATCTGTAGTGATTTTGGAGCCCCCAAAAATAAAGTCTATCACTGTTTCCATTGTTTCCCCATCTATCTGTCATGAAGTGATGGGACCAGTTAGTTTTCTGAATGTTGAGTTTTAAGCCAACCTTTTCACTCTCCTGAAAGAGGAGTGAAAGACTTTCTTCAAGAGGCTCTTTAGTTCTTCTTCACTTTCTGCCATAAGGGTGGTGTCATCTGCATATCTGAGGTTATTGACATTTCTCCTGGCAATCTTGATTCCAGCTTGTGCTTCATCCAGTCCAGCATTTCTCATGATGTACTCTGCATATAAGTAAAATAAGCAGGGTGACAAGATGCAGCCTTGACGTACTCCTTTCCTGATTTGGAACCAGTCTGTTGTTCTATGTCCAGTTCTAACTGTTGCTTCTTGACCTACATACAGATTTCTCAGGAGGCAGGTCAGGTGGTCGGGTATTCCCATCTCTTTCAGAATTTTCCACAGTTTATTGTGATCCACCCAGTCAGAGGCTTTGGCATAGTCAATAAAGCAGAAATAGATGTTTTCTGGAACTCTCTTGCTTTTTCAATGATCTGATGGATGTTGGCAATTTGATCTCTGGTTCCTCTGTCTTTTCTAAATCCAGCTTGAACATCTGGAAGTTCACGGTTCATGTACTGTTGAAGTACTAAAACCACAATCACAGAAAACTAACCAATCTGATCACATGGACCACAGCCCTGTCTAACTCAATGAAACTATGAGCTGTGCCGTGTAGGGCCACCCAAGACAGATGGGTCATGGTGGAGAGTTCTGACAAAACGTGGTCCTCTGGAGGAGGGACTGGCAAACCACTTCAGCATTCTTGCCTTTAGAATGTATGAACAGTACAGTATGAAAAGGCAAAATGATAGGACACTGAAAGATGAACTCTCCAGGTCCGTAGGTGCCTAATATGCTACTGGAGATCAGTGATCAGTGAAGAAATAATTCCAGAAAGAATGAAGAGATGAAGCCAAAGCAAAAACAATATCCAGCTGTGGATGTGACTGGTGATGGAAGTAAAGTCCAGTGCTTCAGCAACAGTCTTAACTTGCCGGTTAAATTAATTGAATTATCAGACCCTTTTCGTGAAGTCAGTTTTGACTTGGATGCTTACCCAGCCGTCTCCCATAGCTTTCAACCTCCTGAGTTATAATTCCAAAGTTATCCAGCTTTAAACTGGCCAAAGAGCTCATGATTTGATAGAAATGATATTTCGAGGGATATAAATTGAATTTCAAAATGACGTTAAGGAGTTCCAAATAACAACCTGAATATCTGTCACAAGTACAATGATTCAGAAAAGGGTATGTCTAAACAGATTAGAGACTCAATAGAGAACATCATAAATTTAGACCAGATAATTAGAGGATATAATTTTTAGCCTAGAGGGATGTGTTTTGAATTCAACACCAGCTAGTTTTGGTAGAAGGTTGAGTCTGAATATTTCAAATGAAATGGCACCACAATAAATTATGTGTTCTAAAATAAGGACCTTTGTCCTCTTCATGAGATTCCCTCTTAGAAGTACAGTGTAATAAATTAAAATTTGAACTGCATACTAAATTGAAAGCATGAAATCCCATTTTTAATTACTTGAGAAATCAAGCGTTTGCAAAATCACCGTATCTCAGAGGACTATTTTGCTTCCACATGTGTAAATGAATTGATTCCATAGACCCCAGAGGAGGAAATGGTAACCCACTCCAGCATTCTTGTCTGAAAAATTCCACTGATAGAGGAGTCAGCTGGGCCACAGTCTGTGGGGTTGCAAAGGGGTTTGACATGACTGAGCGACTGAGCACGTAGAGACCAAATTTCTTGCCCCATTGCAAAATAAAGAGTTTCAGTCAAAAAGTATAGTTTCTTCCTGCATGTATGAATTTAAAAGCCTGAACGCATTGTATGCTAGTAGTCAGGCGGTTGTGACAGCAGTCTAAAATGAAGAGCTCACTGCACCCTTCCAGAAGGATCATCAGGAACCTGATGACATCATTCAGACTAGAGAGTCTCTTGAACCATGTTCCTGTCACCTGGGAGCTCTATTAAGGTGATGGAGACAGTCATCGTAAGTCATCAAACTTATCGATCACAAAATATAAACATATAAGGGAATAATGTTAGCATCCACCCTGTTAATGTGGGAAACCTACTTTTAAAAATAATTTGGGAGCTAAGGGTGACCTAATACTAATAGACACTCTCCTAATCTTGCCCTCATACTTTGGTCCCCTATCAGATTCTCTCTTCAGGAATAACATTCTCATCCCCCAGCTGCTGGGCACATTGGCTGCTTTCAGCTCACTCTGTATTTCTCACTGAAACTGCCCGCAAGGAACTGCTCTCACTAAGCAGCGGCTTGTGACCGATGACTGGAGGATATAGAGAGAAAAGGACCAGCCCCCACGCCTCGGCATGGAACCACACCCAGCCCCAGAGCCCTTTAAAGGGCTGGCTGAGGACTCAGTTGCAACAACTTTGCAGGTCAGCTCCTTTGCTTTAACTTTGTTTTTCACTCCATTATAGGACAATGTCCTGAAAGCACTCTCTAAGTGAAGTTTTTGCAGTTCACACCTCATCTATCCCTCTTCTCAGGGAAGCCAATTTAACACAGAGAGAGTCAAAATGCATGAATGCATGCTGCGTGCTAAGTCGCTTCAGTTTTGTCTGACTCTTTGCGATCCTATGGACTGTAGCCCACCATCCTCCGCTGTCCGTGGGATTCTCCAGGCAAGAACACCAGAGTGGGTTGCCATGCTGTCCTTCAGGGGATCTTCCCGACCCAGGGATCGAACCCGAGTCTATTACATCTCTTGAATTGGCAGGAAGGCTCTTTACCACTAGCGTGAGGTTGGCCAGGTGTGTTGGCGAAAGCTGTGGCTACTTAGATTGACCATCTTGTCAAAAATATTACTACCACCAACCTGTTCACTCTGCTGTTAAATATTATCATGGTCAAACCATTTCTTTGAATTAGTCATGAAGGCATGGGATATGTGAGAAAGTTGTGTAGCAGAAAACAAGACCCACCGTGGAAGACAGTCTAATGTATAGTAAGACTGGATGAATTACAGGAAAAGAAGAGGGAAGAAAGATCTCATGCAATCTGCTTTGAAGAAGAAGTTCATAATGGGCTTCTCTGTACCCACTGGTGCTGGATTTATATGTGACTGAGGGAGGCATGAAGAAGGTGACAGGAGGGAATGGGTACTTGGAGTCAGGGGTATTGAAAGGAAGGCAGTGGAAGGGAGCAACTTCTTCAGTTCAGTTCAGTCGCTCAGTCATATCTGACTCTTTGCAACCTCATGGACTGCAGCACACCAGGCCTCCCTGTCTATCATCAACTCCCAGAGCTTACTCAAACTCATGTCCATTGTGTCAGTGATGCCATCCAACAATCTCATCCTCTGGGGTCCCCTTCTCCTCCTGCCCTCAATCTTTCCCAGCATCAGGGCCTTTTCAAATGAGTCAGCTCTTCTCATGAGTTGGCCAAAGTATTGGAGTTTCAGCTTCAATATCAATCCTTCCAATGAACACTCAGGACTGATCTCCTTTAGGATGGACTGGCTGGGTCTCCTTACAGTCCAAGGGACTCTCAAGAGTCTTCTCCAACACCATAGTTCAAAAGCATCAGTTCTTCGGCGCTCAGCTTTCTTTACAGTCCAACTCTGACATCCACACGTGACTACTGGAAAAATCATAGCCTTGACTAGATGGACCTTTGTTGGCAAAGTAATGTCTCTCTCTCTCTTTTTTTTTTTTTTTACTTTGGATGAAATATGTTTAATGTTACAACAGAGTTCAATTTATAGCATATTTAAATATAATTATCATTTAAAATAAACTTATTGTAGCAGTTTACTTTTTTTATTTTAGTTTTTTATTTTTTAAATTTTAAAATCTTTAATTCTTACATATGTTCCCAAACATGAACCCCCCTCCCACCTCCCCTCCCCATAACATCTTTGCAGGTCAGCTCCTTTGCTTTAACTTTGTTTTTCACTCCATTATAGGACAATGTCCTGAAAGCACTCTCTAAGTGAAGTTTTTGCAGTTCACATGTATACTATCATGTAAGAATTGAATCGCCAGTCTATGTCTGACGCAGGATACAGCATGCTTGGGGCTGGTGCATGGGGATGAACCAGAGAGATGTTATGGGGAGATGAATGTCTCTGTTTTTTAATATGCTGTCTAGGTTGGTCATAACTTTCCTTCCAAGGAATAAGCATCTTTTAATTTCATGGCTGCAGTCACCATCTGTAGTGATTTTGGAGCCCCCCCAAATAAAGTCAGCCACTGTTTCCACTGTTTCCCCATCTATTTGCCATGAAGTGATGGAACTGGATGCCATGATCTTAGTTCATAATCTTGGCTTTAAGATGACTCTACAATGAAGCTACTCTAGACCACTCCTGCCCACACACATAGTTTTCTCTTTTGAATTCCTTTTGCCATTCAGTTTATTTGTAAATTTTTGTCTAATGTCACTTAAATATTTAATAGGAGTGTGCCTTTCCTCATACTGTTTTGAATGCCTTATGGCCCCAACACAGAACTATACATATAAGTACTGTTGAATGGATGAATGACTGGATAAACATAAGATGGAAAGTTTAACACATTAGAAACAAACACTTGTGATCCAAAGGTCCTAAATATACTGTTTTGGAAACTTTTAAATGTGGGATTTAACACAATGTGGTTTTTTTTTTTTTTAGCACAACGTTTTTGATAGGGAACAAGGGATAGCCATCATTTTATGCTGACCAAATCCAAACAATATTTTTGAGAGGGCAATTTCAATCTCAAAGTCATAACGATATAAATATCTTGTCACAGGAAATAATAGATTCATGTAATTTCAGTATATGCCACAGCTCAGTGAGAGCAAAGAGACTTACTGAAAAGTTACATGCTTTATGTAAACGCTGAGCAGTAAATGACTTCTCTTTGTTCAGGTATCTCCAGACACCCCCTCCTCCTGTTGAACACAAGGTTCTGCCTTGTCAGAGAACAAAGGTGCGGATGGCAGAGCACGTCTGTCTGGAGGCTGACCTGGCTGTAAACTGACTCCATTTCCAGACGAAATGACTCGGATCCTATTTCTCTTGGACAAAGTCTTGATACATTCCTTTCTTCCTCTTAATCCCACTGACCAAAATACTCAGGTGAAAACATTTCTAGGAATAGTTTGAAATGAGGATAATAACCATTTGCTTCTACCACACTCCACTTTTCCAGGAAAGATAATTTCTTCTTTAATTGATGCTTATTAAGAACACTCCACAGTTACTTCTTCCTCCAAATAACACATCGAACTAAAAATATTGAGATCAGTTTGCATGCATTCATAAAGTAAAAAGCTGTGGGCTAACGTCTATCGTAAGATTATTTAAAACAGACAGAAATGTGAATGGCTGTAATAGAGAACCAAATAATGATCTCTTTTTAAAAGGTTAAAGCATTTATGTTTGAAGAAACCTCCTTTGAACTGCAGCCACAATCCTTGAGGTGGTCTGCAATGACATTATTCATTTGAAATAGGACAAGCTATTTTGAAAAGGCATTTTTAAAGTCACACTCAATACATGGAATCTATGTTGAAAAAATTATTAATCATTTATAATAGTAAGAGCTCAGTTATCTAGAAACATCAGTTAACCTGAAATGCATTTGTTACACTTTGTATTTGGGTGATTCAGACGAGCTATAGGAAAAGCTGGTGAAGATAATAACTTAATATTGCAAGCAACTTTCAGAGGAAAAGCTTTCTTCAAGAAAGAGTGAGCCCTCTTAGGCCCATGAAAAATATATGATTGAATTCCTGAAAGTTTTAACCCATTGAGCATGACAAATAATTTTGGCCAAGAAAAATCTCAGTAATGCTCCCATGGAATATTTCTTTTTTTTAAACAAAATAGCTTTCTGATGAACTCACCATGTAATTCAAGTTACTACATGGATTAATGTTTTGCCTGGAATCAGGAAATATGAGTCAATTGCCCTTTGGAGGACATATTTTAAAGATAGTTTTAGTTTCAGGGACTTATACAAAGTCTTGTTTTTTTTTTTTCTGAAGATAATCAGGCATCAGAAATAGTTAAGTAAAATAAACAAGTGAACAAGTAGAATAAAACAAAACAAAATGAAAATATCATTAGGATTACTAGAGGAGAATGGAGACCATGCCTTCAAATAATTGAAATAGAAGTTGAATTATTCTGTCTACACTGCAAGGGTATTTCCCATTTGACCAGAAATATTACAGTGCAGGTCATCTATGAGGATCAATAACTGAACTTGCGTTTGTGTTGCACTGTCTGTAACCAACTCTTGTTTCTCAAATCAATGCAAGTAAAGGTAACACAATGTATACAGATTCATGTGATTCTTGACAGATTTCTCCACAAGGTAAATAATATGACAATAATCAGTAAATGTCTAATTGTACCCGAATCCTTTTGCTCTTTGGTGTTAGTCATTCAGTCGTATCACACTCTTTGTGACCCCATGGACTGTAGCCCGCCAGGCTCCTCTGTCCATGAATACTGGAGTGGGTGACCATTCCCTTCTCCAGGGGATCTTCCTAACCCAGGGATCAAACCCAGGTCTTGTGCATTGCAGGCAGGTTCATTACCATCTGAACCACCAGGGAAGCCTTTGAACAAGAACAAAATGATGAACTGAGAAATCCAGATTTGTAGTTTGAGAAGGGAAGCTGGTCTAAGTTTTACAGAGCATTCAACAAGCTGACACATCTAAATTTGGGGGAGAATAGAGAATTTCCTGGGAGACCCCTGGTAGCTCAGACGGTAAAGTGTCTGCCTACAATGCAGGAGACCTGGGTTCAATCCCTGGGTCGGGAAGATCCCCTGGAGAAGGAAATGGCAACCCACTCCAGTATTCTTGCCTGGAAAATCCCGTGGACTGAGGAGCCTGGTAGGCTACAGTCCAAGGGGTTGCAAAGAGTCGACACGACTGAGTCGCTTCACTTCACTTCACTTCACTTCACAGAGAATTTACTGAAGAACAGAAAGACCACATTTGCATCCTTACATATGTACCACGCCTGTGAAGGTAAACAGGTGAGCCCTGCAGTCCCCTAATTAGAGCAGGCTTTGAATAGTTCTAGGAGACAGAAGTCTTTAGTCATGTGTGCTAGATAATCTTAAAATTTTAGTCAAATGAGAGATTTAAATGACTCTTTTAAAATCAAATTCATTATTTGCCAAAAATCTCAATTCTTATGTGATTGTTCAGAGTATAAATGCTCTTTTAATAACACGTAAATGAAGTTAGTCGCTTCACTATGATCTATAAAATGCCTTCCACTACTTATTATTCATTACCTGGGAATAATTTTCTTCTCTGTGTGGCTCTATACTTTTTCTATCTTTAATCTAATTGTTCTGGCCAGCTGCTGTGATCTGTTGTGTCATGGGGATGGGGAGAATAATTTCTTAATTGGGGTCTAAACTGAAAGCAACTTTTCCATTAGGTAGAACATGGGTGCCATGGCGACTTCTGGGTCAGATTATTAAACTCAATTGCGGTTACCAAAGGACATTTATGCTTAAACTTTTCCATGGCTGATGTCACTCACAAGGTCAGTGTGTTATGAATCTTTCTTTTTGAAGCATTTCCTGAATAACAGTATCTCCAAATCTGTGTCATTAATTGCTTCTAATGGTCAAAGCCAGGACCTCCCACACTGACTTATTACAGATCTTAGTGGATGATAATGAGATTCAAATTTCATTAGCATGGTCCATGGGCTGTATTCTCTACTAGAAGCTGGGAACACAAGGACAGAGAGGCTTGTCTTGAATTGTCTCTTTCAATTCCCATTTCGCATGCACCTTTGCTATGTTGACTTCTATCAGGCTTTATATTCAATAAATATATTCAGAAATAGCTCTGCAGAGCTTATATTTGGGGTCCAGGAAGGAAGCCTCTCTCTCAAGGCAAGCAAAAAGGAAACTTCAAAACAAGCACTGCTGAACTCATATACTTACACATTTCTGATGGACTTGGAGAGCTCTTCATTTCAGGACAAAGTTTGTACGGTGTTGCAAGTCAGTCAATAAAGGGTTCAGGTATATTTCCTGCACTCTGTTCACTCAGAAAGAAAATCATGTGTACATAAAATCCCAAGTGATTATCTTCTCCCAAACCTGCTCTTTCCCCCATAATCCTAACTCAGATAATGATACCAGCATCCCATAAAACCCAAGTTGTTGCCTCTAGCATTGGTCTCTGAGTTGTGTGGATTCTGCCATCCAACCGTTTTTTGAATCCATTCTCTGTTCTCTACCCTCACTGCCATTGAGAAGCTTCAAGTTGTCATCACCTCTGTCATGAATCACTGCACAGACCCAGGATTTCCTCTTGGGCCCCATTACCTACAGCGTGTCCCTCTTCAGTCTGTCTGTTCTATACTCAAATTTGTCTTTTTAAGATACAAGTGTGATGGTGTTCCTTTCCTCTTTGCAATGTTCATTGGCTCCTTGTAGATGATGTAGCTCTTCATTTGATCTTTTATTTTCATTTCCCATCTCTTCCCTGGTGGCTCAGATGGTAAACCATCTGCCTACAATGTGGGAGACCTGGGTTCAATCCCTGTGTCAGGAAGATCCTCTGGAGAAGGAAATGGTAACCCACTCCAGTACTCTTGCCTGGAAAATCCCATGGACAGAGGAGCCTGGTCCATGGGGTGGCAAAGAGTCAGACACAACTGAGTGACTAAACTTTCAAACTTTTCCCATCTCTTCCCATAGTATGCCCTCTGTACTTCTCTGCCCGTCCATGTATACCTCTAATCTATGCGCAATGCCTTTGACCTTGTTTGCCTTGCTTTGTTTTAATGTTTCAATGTCACAGCCTCTAATTCTTTTGCTGTTTTCTATAACCAGAGAAGACTGTACTTTTCTCTGTACTTTTGGGTTACTTTGTATGTATTTCTAATTTAACTAATCATTTTATTTTCCAATTATTTGATTCTGTTTTGTTTCTCTCTCCTACATGCTAAGCTACTAGAGAGTTATTTAGTTGCTAATTCATATCTGACTCTTCATGACTTTGTGGACTGTAGCCTGCCAGGCTTCTCTGTCCATGGGATTTCTCAGGCAAGAATACTAGAGAGGGTGCCATTTCCTTCTCCAGGGGATCTCCTGGGATCAGGAATTGAACCTGTATCTCCTGCATTGGCAGATGGGTTCTCTACTACTGAGTCACCAGGAAAGTCCCTATTAGAGAGTGGGGGTTCTCTTATTTGTTGTTGAATCTCTAGGCTTAACTCATTGATTGATCCAAAGTTGCCACCCAATCAACGTTGGATGAATGAAGAAACAAGAATTGATATGTTCCTGCAACTTATTTATTAGGTGTGTATGGAATATGGTGCCATCAGCAATGTGCTGGTAATGCATGATATTGATAGCAATAACATAGCCAGATTTTTCTTACTATGCTTTGCACTCCATAGAGGAAAGCCACAGATATGCATCTAATTTGCTTGAATTCTGGAGATGAAGTGCCATAATTCCCCAAAATATTGGATGAGAAAATTATACATGGCTCAGGAGAACAATGTATTCTTTGACATTAGCTGTGAAAGCTTTCAAAACAAAAATATAACTTCTCCTCGCCTCTGAGCTGTTTTCCCTGCTCTCTTTCCTATGAGAGATCGCATTTTTCTTTCTGTATGCACAGTATTTTTAGAGCACTCTGCTGTTATGGAGCATTCTGCAACCCCGAGTTAACCTATTTAGATCTCAGTGTTCTTATCTGTATGATGAGGCTAATGGTACTAAGCTGCTCTATCAGGGATGTTTGATTAAATATGTTTCTTGACATTGCACAGACCCTGCATACATCAGCAAGGGTTTTCAAAATAAAATGTTCTATACGCACAGAAAATTGTTTCATTTGGCATTGTCTTAAAGGCAAGCACATTTCCAACAGGAATGTTTGCATCATCAGCAAACGTTTCAAAATGGATCTAAGGTAAAAATTGTTATGACTGCAGTGAAAGTTTTATTTGGAGTTGATAAGATAGGCAAGTATTTCAAAACATCTCCACCCATATTTTTTTGTGGGAAAAGCAAGGCTTGGTGGACTGTGAGGTAGTTTTTGCTCAGCATGCTGGTTCTTACAGGGAATTTTCTAATATTTTTAACTTCAAGACAGGCCTATGTTGGGTCATGTCTTTGTACAATGCCTTGACACTTCAAATAGGAATGGAGCCCAGAATTGCTGATGGCATGCCCTGCCCTGATGATTTTCCTGTCATTTCATGGGGACAAGAAGGCCTGCATTCATCTCTCACATGTGCAGAGCGAGATTGGCTTAGGTAGATAGAATCTCTTCTTTTACAACTCATTTTCCTGTCCATCTGATATCTTCTTTACTACTACCTTTTTTTTTTTGCCGTACTGCATTGGCACTTGGGATCTTAGTTTGCTAAATGGGGATCGAACCTGTGTCTCTTGCAATGGAAGCATGGTATCTTAACCACCGGACCTCCAGGGAAGCCCCTACTTCTACTGCTTTTTGTGACAATGGCCAGTCTTTCTCCAAGCAAAAGGTAGACCACACAGAGAGGAGAAGCCAGTAGAGAAAGGAGAAAATGAATGGAAATTAATAAAAAATATAAACAAAACATATCCTAGAATGCTTCTGAGAGGCTGAAAATTGGTAGGATGAACTCAGATTTTCCAAAAAAGTACAGAAGAATATTCCAACTCACACTTTCCTATCATCTGTTTCAAACCTAGATTCAGTTGTCAATATGTGAATAAATGAGTGCTGGCTTCCTACAGTAAAATTGTTGTGAAAAATAATGGCAGTTAAGCCAGGAGAAATAGCGTAGATAAAGGTTCTGATTCCAGAAACTAGTTACAGTCAAGTTTTGATTAGGCTTCTTTACTGTGCTTCCATAGCTTGACATACCACAGAATCATCTGGAAATATTTTTAAACATTAAGAGAAACTCTTTTTATTGAAGCATAATATATATTAAAATTTTTTTATTAGAGTATAATTGCTTTACAATATTGTGTTAGTTTCTGCTGTATAGTATACATCTTAAATGCATATATTTTAAGTATAAATGCTGAATTTTCACAAACTGAACACATTCATTACCAGGTCTCCCACATTGCAGGCAGATCCTTTACCAGTTGAGCCACCAGGGAATCCTTATTATTTATTAACAGAATTCTAATTTTCTGTTAGGAAAATTGTCAGAGAGACATACAGTTACCTAGAATCAACACTAAATCTTGACCTCTCTTGCAGTTAGATGTAGGCATGTAGCTAAAATATAGCCAATGGGATTTAAGCAGAAGTGTCATATGTGACTCCTGGGAAATCTTCAAAGGGTTGTGGTGTTCTTTTCTTGATCCTTTCCTTTCAGCTAGTGGCTGGAATATGGAAGCATTGGCTGGAGCTCAAACAGCCATTTGGACCCAGGTCAATAAAGCCCATATGTTATGGATGGCAGAGCAGAAAGCTGGACAGAACTTATGTTCCTTAGAACTTTATGGATTTCATACCAACTCTGTAGTTAGTATCAATTCAGAACTTTAGAATAAAGTATTTCATGTTTTGGCTACTATTAATGTGAGTTTTCTAATAGTAAAGCTGAACCTAATCCCAACTGACTCAGGATTTTCCTGTTCTATGTGCGTAGGATCCCAAGAAGAGGTGGTGATCTCTTAAGAACATGGTGTCCTATTACTTGCTAAGAAACAACTGAGAGCAAATTTGGGTTTTGATAATTAATTCTTAAATAAGACCAATGTGTGCAATTTTGTACAGTAGGAGCTTTCTTTCCAGGAGCTATGTTAGTGATTGGCCTCTTTCATTAGTCTTCACAGGGATCATGTCTTATCTGGTATCTGGAGCTCTTGGGTGAGATTCTCCAGAGAGTGGCTCATTCTTTGCAGGTCAGTGTTGGCCTTAACGTATTGTAGTTTTAGGGGAATTCTATGGGTTAGGGCTTCCCAGGCGGCTCAGTGTTAAAAGAATCTGCCTGCCAATGCAGGATATGTAGGAGATGCAAGTTTGATCCCTGGGGTGGGAAGATCTCCCAGAGGAGGACATGGCAACCCACTCCAGTATTCTTGCCTAGAAAATCCCATGGACAGAGGAGCCTGGCGGGCTACAGTCCATGGGGTCCCAAAGAGTCCAACACTGCTGAGCACACACAGACAAGATAGATGGATTAGGGCAAGCTTCCAGCAGCAGTTAAGGGTACTGGATTCAATTCCTAAAGAGATGAAGCTGGCATGAATTTGGCATATTGTCAGGTTTTAAGCCAAGACGAGCGGGAGTGGGCTCTCACTATAACTCCAGTACCAGGGGGAGAACTGAGATGGGAACCAGGTGCTGGGTTGGAGGTGAAGCAGAGGCAGGGAAGAGTAGCAGGTCCCCAGGCATCAGAATGCCCAGGATTGGCTGACTCTGGTCTGCAGCAAGACCAGCTTCAAACCTCTATTGATCAGTGCCTGAGGTTCCTAATGTTTGTATACCCTTTACCTTGGTCAGAACCCAGACAGGGCTGAAGTTACTGATAAAAGATAGCACTGCCTGAGGCCGAAATGCATGAGAAAGATCATTGTCTGACTTATTGCAACTTACTTAACTCTTCTTGGGCTTCCCTAAAGGCTCAGACGCAAAAGTATCTGCCTGCAATGCAAGAGATCTGCGTTTGATCCTTGAGTCAGGAAGATCCCTTGGAGGAAGGCATGGCAACCTACTCCATTATTCAGTCCATAAGGTTGCAAAGAATTGGATATGACTGAGTGACTAACACTCTCTTCTTAGCCTCAATTCTCTCTTCTGTAAAATTGGAGCTAATAAGACCTGGCTCAGAGGTATTCTATGATAAATTAAAAGAAAGAAAGCGATGTGCAAGGAATTTGCAAATTGTGACAAGTTATACAAATGTAAATTATTATTACTCTCTCAGGAGAAGGATGGCAGCAATTTAACTGTGCAGAGCAAATCTCCCTAGCATTTAAGATGAGACGAATATAATTCATTCATCTGAAATGAAAGGGGGGTAGATTTATAGCATCAGGATATAATTACTAGATTTGTAATCTGGTCAGGAAACTTTTGTCAAAGACATACTGTATTCTTATTTGAGAAAAATGCAAGGCTTTTAAAGAGATCACACAATGGACTTGTTTACCATTTAATCATTTTATAGGCAATATGGTTTATCTTAGGGAAGCCACGATTCACAAAAGTCCAGCTTATGATCTATGTGCCTCAAGAACAGCCGTGTTGAGAGAGATTAAATGTTGTGTGTTATTCAAGACAACCATTCAGCATCAAATACAAGAGTCAAGAGTGCTTGCTTTTTGCCATAAAACAGCATTGGGACGTATAGGTTTACAATAAACCATATTTTATAGGCAACAGGTGTAGCTGACTTACATCCTAAATTGTGTGAGGCTGTGCTGTCAGGCAGGCTCTAAAGGGATTTGGAAAGATTTATGAGACTGAGTGACAGCCAAGGTGATTCTTGAAATTGACTTTTTAAGGTGTCATTTTGGTGAATGACAGGTTATAGTTACTAAAAAAAAAAAACCCTCATAATAATAAGGAGTTTGTCTGTAAATGGCAGTAAGGCTGTTTCGTGGGGGGGGGAGAAAAGCTCATTTTTAAACTAGAAATTGCTACATTTTGGACATCGGCAAATCTAATTGGCTCTGAGCATGTGGCCTGACTTGCTCAGCCATTCAGAATCACTTCTTCCCCCAGCCAAAGGCCACATGCCTTCAAACCGGGTTATAATCTACTCGCCCTGCTTAAACAGAGTTTGCTTTTAATTAGGATCTTTTCTGATTATTGCAATTAATTTTAAGACAAAGGAATCAGCTATGCATCAAAGGAAGAGAAAGAGGAAAAAAATAAAAGAAGGAAAAATATATTCTATGGTCTTGTCAAATGAACTTCTCTTTCCTTCTGTCATCCTGCTCAGGGGCCCCCATGCTTGCTCCTCTCCCTGAGATAAATCATTTAATCTTTATCCTCCTCTCATGTTTCAGACCAGTCAGCTAGTCTCACAAAGCTTGTCAGCATTTGAACTTAACATTTTCAGGTTGAATAAGAAGCATTTTTTTTCCTTTCATTTTTGATTGGTTGTAAAATACGATATCATAATTGTAGAGAAAATTTTAGAGGAAAAAAACGCCTGTCATTCTCCTTAAGGTTATTGTTTCTTTTGTGTTTTTGTTGCTAATTCATTTGTTTATATGACAAATAATTACTTCGAGCCTTCAATAGGCTGAGCTCCATTTTAGACTAGGGATATAACTGGGAACAAACCGCTCTGCCCTTCTGGGATTTTCATTTGAATGTGGGGAGAGAGAAACAAATGAATATTATGTCAGATGGTGTTGAGGTCTAAGGAGACAAAACAGGGTAAGTGTTGGGAGTGTGAGGTTGGGTGGGGAGGTTATTATTTCCTTTCTATTTTCTTCCAACCACACACATACTCACTCTGTGCTCTGTAAGACCATGTAGAAAATGCTAACATGCTCCACCCCTCCCCCACAAAAAACCCAACCTGTAAATATATATTTAGAGATACAGTCTAAACTTTATTTTTTCATAGCATGACAACACAAATAAAGAGTCTTCCCTGGTGGCTCAGATGGTTAAGAATCTGCCTGCAATGAAGGAGACCCATGTTCAATCCCTGGGTGGGAAAGATCCCCTGGAGAAGGAAATGGCAACTCACTCTAGCATTCTTGCCTGGAGAATCCCATGGACAGAAGAGCCTGGCAGGCTATAGTCCATAGGGTCACAAAGAGCTGGACATGACTGAAGCAACTAACACTTCCACTTTCTTTCAACACAGAGAAGAAGTTTGATGCTAATTCTCAAATGCATAAACCTGGAAGAAATAGACGTAGAGAGATAAAGCATCAAATAAAAGAAGAAATTGGCAGAGGAGACAGAGGAGAAAAAGTTCTAGTCATTAAAAATTTGCATTCATATTAAACTCTGAGAATTTGGGGCAAGACCAAATTATAGGGTAGAGAAATCCTGAGATAAAGTTAGAAACAAATCAAGGAAAATTAAAAGCAGTTTATGTCAGGGGCTTCCCTGGTGGTCCAGTGGTTAAGACTTCACACTTCCAATGCAGAGGGTGTGGGTCGAATCCCTGGTTCGGGAATAAGGATCCCGAGGGAGGCCAAAAAACCAAAACAAAGCAAACAAAAAAGCAAATGAAATGCACACAACAAAACTTTTTTAAAGAGCAGTTTATGTCAGAGTCAACAATCTTGTCCAACCTGTGTACACTGATTGTTTCTGTTTTCATGAAGTTCTTGATCCCCTCTGGTCCTAGAAAACAGTCAGAAGATTAAAAATATTAAGTTCTGCCTACCTAGAGATGTCAGGACTATTAGCAATTTGAGAGATGCACTAACACCTTAAAACTGAAAAGTCTAAAATCAGAAAGATGCTAAGCTCTGATATGGGCTCTTTCGAGTCTACGCCAAGCTGAAAGTTGAGTAGTTCAATTTTCCCTGCCCCTTTTAAATGCAAGTATATTTGTATGTGACTAATTTTCATTAAAATACTGGTTAGAATCATCACATGTAAAATTCAATAGCCCCCTTTACTCTGGGAGCCACTAAGGACTAGCAGAATGAGCTCAGCATTGGCAGTAGGCAGATTTGGATTTGAATCCTGGCTTTTCCAGGTATTCATTGACCTCAGGCAACTCAGTTCACCTCATTGGAACTATTTGCTAGCCACTGGGGGCATTTATGGTGCTGAAAATGATATGCATTCAAGGACCTAGTCTTGACTTGCACGCACGAATGCTCAGTTGTATCCGGCTCTTTGTAACCGCATGGACTGCAGCCTGCCAGGCTCCTGTGTCCATGTATTTTTCCAGGCAAGAATTCTGGATTGGATTGCCATTTCCTTCTCCAGATATAGCGAGTATTCAGTTAAAAGTAACCATTATTGGGACTTCTCTGGTTTTCAAGTGGCTAAGACTCTGTGCTCCTGATGCAGGGGGCCCGGGTGTGATTCCTAGTCAGGGAACTGGATCCCACATGCTGCAACTAGAAATCCCAAGTGCTGAAACTAAGACCCCACACTGCCAAATCAATTAAAAAAAATTGCCGTTATTATTGCCATGCTCATTCAGTATTTTAAAGATTTATTTACTCGAAAAATCTTACCATATTTGTATATTGATGAAGGCCTTTAGGTGTCCAAATGACAATCATATAAAGTTTTTTGTTTCAACAGTTTCCAGCTTTATTGGATGTAATCCATGTTTCATAAAACTGATCCTTTTAAAGTACACAATTCAGTAGTTCTTAGAATATTCACAGAATTATACCACTCTCACCACTAACTTTAGAAATTTTTATCACCCCTTGAAGAAACCCCATAACTTCTAGCTGTCACTTACTGTTCCCTCTCTCCCTAGCCCTTGGCAACTACTTACCTACTCTCTGTGTCTGTGAATTGGACTATTCTGCACATTTCATATAAATGGAATCAGATAATATGTGGCCTTTTGTGATTAATTTCTTTCACTTAGTATAATGTTTTTAAGGTTTAAACATGTTAGAGCATATATCAGTATTTCTTTCCTTTTTATGCCTGAATACTATTCCACAGGGTATTCCATTTGGTTTACCCATTCATCAGTTGATGGGCATTTATATTGTTCCTACTTTGGGGCTATGTTATATAATGCTGCTCTGAATATTTGCATACAGGTTTTTATGTAGACGTATGTTTTCATTCTCTTACAAAGGAAACTGCTGGGTCATATGATAACTGTATGTTTAATGCTTGAAGCTACTGCCAAGCTGTTTCCTTTATTCTAAATGGCTAAGAAGTGGGTGATTCTAGCAGAGAAAATAGAAGATGAGCTTGGGGCATCTGTAGTGCAAGAAAGCATGGAAGTGCTAAAAAAATTAAAGATGAAGGCATATTAAAGGGACACGGGAGCCAACCTAAAGGAGCTACCAATGACCCGGAACAATTTGAATGGCAAAGGAAACAGCACAGCGTTAGATCACAATCCAAATACAAAATAAATATGTGTTGGTTCGCACTGATATAAATAAATGATTGAATAAACAGAGACTTCCCTGGTTGCTCAGTGGTTAAGAATCTGCCTTCCAGTGCAGGGAAGCTTAAGCCCAGGTGCCACAACTACTGAGCATGTGCTCTCGAGCCTGGGAACCGCAACCCCTGAGCTCAGGTGCCGCAACTACTGAAGCTCTCTTGCCTAGAGCCCGTGCTCTACAACAAGAGAACCCACGAGCACCACAACAAAAAGGAGCCTCCACTCTCCACAACGAGAGACAGCCCACGCAGCAGTGAAGACCCAGCACAACCAAAAATAAAGAAATCAATAAAATCTAAAAAGTAGTTGAATAAACAAATAAATAGGAGAGAAGAGGCAAGCCGTCCTTAATGAAGAATTTCAAATAATATAAGTAGATATTGCCCTCTCCATAATGTGAAGTTTGAGTGTGGACTGAACTTAGTGACTTGTTGCCAAAAAATAGAGTATGGAAAGGAAAAAAAATAGTAACTTTAGAGAGATATCTGGCAACCCAATTTAGCCCATGATCCAGGTCAGCATTACTAGCAATAAGTCATGTTGAGCTCGTGTGCCCAGTGATACGATGTGATGAGAAGGGCACCTGACCTATGAGGTATTCTTCCCCAAGATCCATAACCCTGATTTAATCATGAGAAAACATCGTATACATGCAAATAGAGGGACATTCTGCAAAATGCCTGATCAATACTCTGCAAAACTGTCAGGGTTAGGAAAGAAAGCAAAAGACTGGGAAACTGTCCTAGAGCAGAAAAGACAAAGGAGACATGATTGAATGCCAAGTGGCGACTTGCTTGGGATTCTGGGGCAGGTAAATGACCTGAGCTGAGGGACTACCCTGGTGGTCCAGCGGTTTAGACTTTGAGCTTCCACTGCAGGGGGCACAGGTTCAATCCCTGGGTCAGAGAACTAAAGATCCCATATGCTGTGTGGCCCTGCCAAAAATTCAAAATTTTTTAAAAAAGGATCTGAGTGGGGAAACTGATGACATTCAAATAAAGTCCGGAATGTAGTTATTAGTGATGTACCAATGTTGGCCTCTTAGTTTTGGCAAATGTTCTACTGTAATGACATATGTTGGGGGTTCCCTGGTGGCTCAGTGGTAAAGAATACAGCTGCTAATGCAGGATATGTGGTCCCTAGGTTTGGAAGATCCTCTGGAGAAGGAAATGGCAACCCACTCCAGTATTCTTGCCTGGGAAATCCCATGGACAGAGGAGCCTGGCAGGCCACAGTCCATGAGGTCACAATAGAGTCAGACACAACTAAATAATAATAACAATGTCACATGTTAACATCAGGGTTAACCGAGTGAGGGGCGTATAGGAACCATGTACTATCTTTATAACTTTTCCATCGATGTAAAATCACTCTAAAATGAACAGCTTTACTTAAAAAAATAAATCCATTACATGTAAACATAAGTAATATGTTTTATTTGAAATATAACTATATGAGTCAACACACAAACAATTCTTTAATGAAAAAAGTCTAGTGAGTATAGGAATGGTTAGCCAGGAAATTCAGATAAAAGAATTTGTCACTGAGAATGAATGCTAAGATTGACCTGAACTGGTGGCTTGCATGGATTAAATTTGCCAGGGAATTGCTTATCTTTCTATCAAACTATCTAAAGTTACAAGGTTGGCTGCCTAAAGCAACAGCAGCTACTGCAGCAACACAGATTTTGAGCATTTGATCCCTGGCATGGGGCACTTAGGGCACAGCTCTGTTGTCTTCTTCTGTGGATTAACTTCTCCCTTTTCTTAAGCAGTATCAGCATTTACCAAATTAGTGAGTTAGGGTTACACCAAAGAAGATATTGATTTCTTTTGGCCTCCTTTGCCTGGGGTTGCTAAATACACTTTCCACATGCCTGCCAGTAGATCTCATTCCTAGTTCAGGACTCAGGTCTTGTGTAAACTGTGATGACTCCCAAATCTGTATTCTCACACTTCCCCCTCGACTTTCCGT
The DNA here is from genome assembly GCF_016772045.2 of Ovis aries. NCBI lineage: Eukaryota > Metazoa > Chordata > Mammalia > Artiodactyla > Bovidae > Ovis > Ovis aries. Next base: position 19,012,482 of record NC_056063.1, on the reverse strand, counting down.
TTTCTGACTTTTTCTCGATGTGAACTGGCTGTCCCAAGGGCACACAACTGAAAAGACTGCAAAGGTAAACCTATTCTCTTGCTACCTTTCATTCGTGTTAAAATTGTTCCTCCACCAATTCCCCTCCTGAGGTCTAATGACTCAGTGCTGTTGTGGTAGCACAAAAACAGCCATAGACAATACATAAGTAAATGAACGCGGCTGTGATTCAATAATACTTTATTTAAAAAAGGGCAGTGGGTCAGATTGGGCCTGGGAGCTATAGCTTGCTGATGTCTTGTTTAAACTATAGCATTGGGTGAAATTGCCTGGGGCGGGAGGCTGCAAAGGCCAGAAGCTCTGGAAAGAATCCAGAGGAACATCAGTGTTAAAAGTCGTTGACTTGGGAAAGAAATTCAAAGGAGGAGAATGAAGAAGAGTAGTCAGAGGGGCGGGAGAAAATTAGAATATAGAAGTCTCCTGGAAGTCAAAGTAATAGTGTACCTGCATCCTTAACAAATGCTTTCAGAGGGATGAAGGGCTTCTTAGGTGGCTTAGTGGTAAAGAATTCACCTGCCAGTGCAGGAGATACAGAAGACGTGGGCTCGATCTCTGGGTCAGGAAGATCTCTGAAGAAGAAAATGGCTACCCACTCCAGTATTCTTGCCTAGCAAATCCTGTGGACAGAGGAGCCTGGCAGGCTACAGTCCATGGGGGTTGCAAAGAGTCAGACATGACTTAGCAACTAAACAAAAACAACATAGAGATGAAGTAGGAATGTTGGATCTGGGTGAAGTTGGACATAAACCATCCTGAGACCACTGTGCTTTGTGACAAAGTGGACAAAATTTTGGAGCTGGGATAATGCAAGCTGAAGTTCAGCCATGAGTCCCAGACCATTCAAGGAAGACTGGGGTGAGAAGGAGAAAGAAGTCAAGTCCTCGGTGTATATGAGATCCAGGGCTTGCTCAGGATGCATCAAATATTAGTTCTGGATAGCAAATGTGTGCTTTGGAGTGGTGGAATAGTGAACTCCATGGCTTTACTTTTTGATTTTAAAATGTGGATAACGTATCTTAAAGAAGCATATAGACATTGACAATAAGTTATCACTGTAAGACATCATTTCTCAGTAAGATAACACTGTTGGTGGTTGGTGGTTTGGTTGCTAAGTCATGTCCTATTCTTGCAGCTCCATGGAATGTAGCCTGCGGGCTCCTCTGTCCATGGAATTCTTCAGGTGATAATACTGGAGTGGGTTGCCATTTCCTTCTCCAAACAGTGTCTATTGGCTTGGTCAAAAAGTTTGTTCGGATTTTTCTATGGAAAAATACCCGAATGAATTTTTTGGTCAAACCAATTCTTTCTGGTGGGGAAATTGGAAATAGAAAGTTTCTGGAAAGCTTGACATCATGGATAAAAGCAAGCAAGCAACCAACCAATCCACCAGTTCCTAACTGTGTCTCTCGATTTCTTTCCCCAGCCCTGCTTTTGTAGGGGTGAGGAGGCAATCAGACAATTTGAGAAGAATTTATTTATTTATTTTTTTATAGTGAAAACTTTTATATTTGAAATTAGCCAGCTGGACTCAGTTTAGATGATCCCAATTTTGTTGGCAACATCCAAAGCATCATAGTCAGGAGCCAGTCGAACATATGCCTTCTTCTCTCCATCAGGCCTGATCAGAGTACTGACCTTGGCCACGTCAGTGTCATAGAGCTTCTTCACAGCCTGTTTGATTTGGTGTTTGTTGGCCTTGACATCCACAATGAACACCAGTGTGTTGTTGTCTTCTATTTTCTTCATGGCTGACTCGGTGGTGAGGGGGAATTTGATGATAGCATAGTGGTCAAGTTTGTTTCTCCTAGGGGCGCTCTCCCGAGGATATTTGGGCTGCCTCCTGAGCCGCAGAGTTTTGGGCCGCCGGAAGGTGGGTGACGTCCGAATCTTCTTTTTCTTGTGGCTGTGGACACCTTTCAACACTGCTTTCTTGGCCTTCAAAGCTTTTGCTTTGGCTTCAGCTTTAGGAGGGGCAGGGGCTTTCTTCTTTGCCTTCGGTGCCATCTTCATGAAGAGGGCTGAGAAGAATTTAATTCCATACCACATAGCCCCCAAAATAATTTTCCATTTTCATCCTCTAAGAACATGATTGCACTTGACATATCATAATTAGAAAGATAGCTCACAATAACCTATTTGCACTAAATTGACTTTGAAACGGTTTTACTGACTATGGGAATACACCATGCCTCCTCAGTGTACAAATACTGAGACTGCCTCACATGGTTAATGATTCTGAACCTAAACCTTTCTTTTCATAGATTTGAGAAATCATTTCAAAAAGAAAGAGCTGATAGCCTTCACTGGTAACCTCATCTCAAACATTTTATTCATCATTCACATGACCACATTTTTCAATTAAAAAGATACTTTGGATGGAATTCTTGTTTTTTCTTTCTCTTCTTTTTTCCGTGTCCTTACATTTCTGGGACATAGACATGAGAGATTAACTACCTCAGAAACATCCTGAGGCTCAAATCACAGTAAAGCCCAAGAACACCCCATGACCCGGCTACCTTTTTTGTTCTAGGAACTCTGCTCTGTAGTTCTTGGAAAACATGAGAAGTGGATTAGTGTTACAGTCCAGTGTTTACTCAAGAGTCGAAAACAGAGATGCTGAGAGAGGCCTGTGACTGCTCATTTTGCCTTTTGATCAGTGGGAATAAAGCCTGGTACTGACCATTTTACCTCATTAGTGGGGCTCACTGACCACACCTCTCTCTTTAATTCTTTCCTGAGTGAATTTGTAATTTGCCTTTGGTTTCTGCTTTTAAAAGAACAGATTGTGAAGGATCAAAGAGGAACTGGATAATGACAAGGAGGAAGTGGCAAGTTAGTGATATCTTTGTAGGACTAGTAACTATACACAGTGTGATTAATCAGAATCAGTCTTCTGAGAAGTGACCAGAGATTAAATTCCAGTACAATAAACTCTAAGTATCTTATTTATTCTTTACTTCTTGTCCAGCCATGAAGCTTTTATTGAGCATCTACTATATGTAACACTTGGTAAAAAAGAAGTGTAAAATAATGGATAAGAGACTAAGATCTTAAACAGAACTGTATATAAGTCCCTGGTTCTACTATTTACTAATTGTACTGGGTTATGTCAACCAGAAACTTCAGGAAGTGACCTTATTTGGAATAAGTCTTTGCAGATGTAATTAAGGTAAGGCTCTTAAGATGAGATCATCCTGGATTAGAAAGTGAAAGTGTTAGTTGCTCAGTCACATCCAACTCTTTGCAACCCCATGGACTGTAGCCCACCAGGCTCCTCTGTCCATGAAATTCTCCAGGCAAGAATGCTGGAGTGGGTAACTGTTCCCTTCTCCAGGGGATCATCCTGACCCAAGGATCAAACCCGGTTCTCCTGCATTGCCCTAAATCTAATGATGATTGTCCTTATTAGAAGCAGAAAAGGAGAAGAGACAGAGATACATAAGAAGGCTATATGAAGATGGAGGCACGGATAGGAGTTCTGCAGTCCCAAGGCCAAGAACACCAAGGGCTGCAGAGAAGCTAAGAGAGAGGCATGGGAGGGATTCTCCCTCAGAACTTCCAGAAGGAATTGTCTCTGCCAACATCTTGATTTCTAGACTCAACACAAAAAAATTTGCATTGTTTTGAGCCAACAAGTTTGTGATAATTTGTTATGGAAGCCCTAAGAAACCAATACACTAGATGTGACTTTGGGGTTAACTAACCCTCTATATTTTAGCCTCTGCCTCTATAAAAAGAAGAGGATAATAGTACCTCCTCCTAGAGTTATTGTGATGACTCAATGAGATAATACTTGTAAAGTGCTTCTGGCATACAGTGAGAGCTCCATATGTGTTGGCAATCATTATTACCATATTTTTGGTTCAAGTTGATTTCTAATTTATCAATATTATGATTACTTGCATAATTACCTCCCTTTCCTTTTTTATTTGGGAGATCTTTTACCTTTAAAAGGAGCAGAAGAGGGAAAGAGAGGGCCCATCATGCAGATGAATCACTCCTCCCAATATTGTTAGTTGCAGAAACCATATGGACCCCAGAACTTCTGCCCCTATGGCAAGAGCATAGTATACATTCCTTGAGGGGCTGCCAAAGGCTTGGTTGGAGCAGTAAGGGCTTTAAATATTGTTTACAGACTATAACTTTTATCAAGCTAGGTTATTTATGTCTCTCCAAGTTGATGGAAATCCTGGCAGTCCTCCAGGGCAAAGACTCATAGAACCACACCCCTTTCCCCTCCAAAAAAAAAAAAAAAAAAATCCCTGTCTTAAAATTGTGGTTGGGGGAACTATTTCTTTAGGTCTTTTTAGAAAACATTATATTTAATAACATTCTAAAGTTTTTTTTCATAAGGTTCTTATAGATATGTATTACATTTATTCTTAAGTTTCTAGCTTGCTTCTATTTCTAAATTACATTTTTGGTTTGCTGAAAATTAAAAACATTTTTTTCTTTTTATTGTTTTTGTGTTTTCTTTTATTTTTATTGAAGTACAGTTGATTTGCAGTGTTGTGTTAGTTTGCAGGAACTAAGATCTGGTGCAGCCAAAAAAAAGAAAAAAAAAAGTGGTATAAATTGCCTCCAAAATAAAAGCCCACCACGTGTCGTGCCACTTTTTTAGCGGTTGGTGGTAGAAGGTGCAGCATCTTGTTTTTCTTTTCAGCCTTGATGGATGTCTCAGCATGTTCTAGTTCATGAGAATCCGGAAAATTTACTGAGGAGATGGGTTCCTGAATTTTCATGGGGTTCATCTTTCACCTTCTGGTTTACATTCTCACACATTTTCTCCATGTCTATGTCAGCACAATCAACAACCCTTGCCCTTCTTTAAGCCATTTTCTCCTGAATCACTCTATGTACTTTCCCCTTTTGTACATGATGAGATCTAACCTTGTAGGTACCTGGACAATAAGGAACATTGAGGCAAATTCTTCAGGAGGATGAGTGCCACTTTATAAGGCAACTGCCTCAGGTGAAGTTATTATGGGGTATTCAAGCAAGGAATAGAGAGTCTCCTTAGACATGAGGGGCTTCCCTTGTGGCTCAGCTGGTAAAGAATCGCCTGCAGTGAGAGAGACCTGGATTCGATCCCTGGGTTGGGAAGATTCCCTGGAGAAGGGAAAGGAGTCACACTCCAGTATTCTGGCCTGGAGAATTCCATGGACTGTATAGTCTATGGAGTCGCAAAGAGTCCGACATGACTGAGCAACTTTTGCTTCACTTTAGACATGTAGGGCAGGCTCCTTCTACTGGCGAGAGAATCTCGAAGTGATTTAGTAATGGTGATGGTGGCAGGGCCTGTGTGGGGGAGCTGGTTAAAATTCTCATATTCTGAACCCAAGCAGACATCTCCATTCCAAATCTCATCTCATTCTTATCCAATCAATTCCTTCATTTTTACGTGAGAGACTTAGGCAGACTATGAATTTAATTTACATTGTAATTCTGCAACCTGTATTGTTGAATTTTGAGTTCAGTTTTCAAAGATATTTGCCTGTGGCTACCAAGGGAACAGTTCATGCAAAGATGGGCTCAGTAAAGGACAGAAATGGTATGGACCTAACAGAAGCAGAAGATATTAAGAAGAGGTGGCAAGAATACACAGAACTGTGAAAAAAGATCTTCATGACCCGGATAATCACGATGGTGTGATCACTCATCTAGAGCCAGACATCCTGGAATGTGAAGTCAAGTGGGCCTTAGAAAGCATCACTATGAACAAAGCTAGTGGAGGTGATGGAATTACAGTTGAGCTGTTTCAAATCCTGACAGATGATGCTGTGAAAGTGCTGCATTCAATATGCCAGCAAATTTGGGAAACTCAGCAGTGGCCACAGGACTGGAAAAGGTCAGTTTTCATTCCAATTCCAAAGAAAGGCAATGCCAAAGAATGCTCAAACTACTGCACAACTGCACTCATCTCACATGCTAGTAAAGTAATGCTCAAAATTCTCCAAGCCAGGCTTCAGCAATACGTGAACCGTGAACTTCCTGATGTTCATGCTGGTTTTAGAAAAGGCAGAGGAACCAGAGATCAAATTGCCAACATCTGCTGGATCATGGGAAAAGCAAGAGAATTCCAGAAAACCATCTATTTCTGCTTTATTGACTATGCCAAAGCCTTTGACTGTGTGGATCACAATAAACTATGGAAGATTCTGAGAGAGATGGGAATACCAGACCACCTGACCTGCCTCTTGAGAAACCTGTATGCAGGTCAGGAAGCAACAGTTAGTACTGGACATGGAACAACAGACTAATTCCAAATCAGGAAAGGAGTATGTCAAGGCTGTATATTGTCACCCTGCTTATTTAACTTCTATGCAAAGTACATCATGAGAAACGCTGGGCTGGAAGAAGCACAAGCTGGAATCAAGATTGCTGGGAGAAATATCAATAACCTCAGATATGCAGATGACACCACCCTTATGGCAGAAAGTGAAGAGGAGCTAAAAAGCCTCTTGATGAAAGTGAAAGAGGAGAGTGAAAAAGTTGGCTTAAAGCTCAACATTCAGAAAACGAAGATGATGGCATCCGGTCCCATCGCTTCATGGGAAATAGATGGGGAAACAGTGGAAACAGTATCAGACTTTGTTTTGGGGGGCTCCAAAATCACTGCAGATGGTGACTGCTGCCATGAAATTAAAAGACACTTACTCCTTGGAAGAAAAGTTGTGACCAACCTAGATAGCATATTGAAAAGCAGAGACATTACTTTGCCGACTAAGGTCCATCTAGTCAAGGCTATGGTTTTTCCAGTAGTCATGTATGGATACGAGAGTTGGACTGTGAAGAAGGCTGAGCACCGAAGAATTGATGCTTTTGAACTGTGGTGTTGGAGAAGACTCTTGAGAGTCCCTTGGACTGCAAGGAGATCCAACCAGTCCGTTCTGAAGATCAGCCCTGGGATTTCTTTGGAAGGAATGATGCTAAAGCTGAAACTCCAGTACTTTGGCCACCTCATGCAAAGAGTTGACTCATTGGAAAAGACTCTGATGCTGGGAGGGATTGGGGGCAGGAGGAGAAGGGGACGACAGAGGATGAGATGGCTGGATGGCATCACTGACTGGATGGATGTGAGTCTGAGTGAACTCCGGGAGTTGGTGATGGACAGGTAGGCCTGGTGTGCTGTCGTTCATGGGGTCGCAGAGTCGGACATGACTGAGCGACTGAACTGAACTGACCAGATATAAGAAATTCTTTCAGGGATAGAACAGAAATTATCTGATAATCTGTGACAAGCTGGAGTGTATAGAGACCTGGACTCGTAATTTTCTTTCTGTAACTGCTCCCTTTGCACTCAGAAGAGTCCATTCAATGCTACAATCCTTGTGGTCAACCTAACAATCAAGTGAAGCAATCATTTGTGTCTCCAAAGTACTGAATCCATTGAGAACTTATCATAACCAACCAGAGGTATAACTTGATTAACTGTACTACCAATGCATGAATCACTAGTATTCACTAGTGCCATGATCAAAGCACTGCATTCAAGCTCCAGGACACAACCAAATCAATCCCCTAAATCATAGTTTTAAAATTTTCCCTTAGAAATTTCTGGTATTAACTCATGTGTAGTTGATGTCTCAGGAGACAGACTTTATACAAGTTATTTTAACAAAGATAATTTAATATAAAGAGTGATTAACTAGGTATTAAATTGATAATTAGGTGGGACTTCCCTGGTGGTCCAGTGATTAAGACTGCCTTCCAATGGATGGGATGTGGGTTTGAGCCCTGGTTGTGGAAGCTAAGATCCCACATGGCTCTCAGCCAAAAAAACCAAAACATAAAACAGAAACAAAATGTAACAAACTCAATAAAGACTTTAGAAATGGTCCACATTAAAAAAAAAAAAACTTAAAAAGATATTTATTTATGGCTGTGTCACGCCTTAGAGGTAGCAGGAGGGATCTTTGTTGCGTCATGTGGAATCTTCAGTTGCTGCCCATGGACTCTCTCCAGTCGCAGTACAGGGGTTCCAGAGCACACAGGCTTAGTTGCTCCGAGGCACGTGGGATCTTAGTGTCCCCACCAGGGATCGGACCCACATCCCCTGCATTGCAAGGCAGATTCTGAACCATTGGCCCACCAGGAAAAAGTCCCAAAATTATCTTAAAAGAAAATTTTTATAACTAAGTAACAGAAGAGCTAGAAAGAGAACACTAATACATCATGAAGACAGCAACTGTGGGGACAGTTTCCATCTTTGTGGCTGGGCAACCACAGGGAAGAAGCTGGAATTATTAAAACTCAAAAATTTGGAGGAGACGCCCCCCTCCCCAACTGTGAGTAGGAACTCACACCGCTGGGAAGGGGACACAGTTTGACTGTCTGTGAGGTCTCTCAACTTGAAGGAGAAGCCCTGCGGAGGTGGGGCCCAGACTCCTGAGGTGGGGACACTAGCCAGTTGGTGCTGGTGTCTCTAAGGGAGTGTAACGAGGTTTGTTCTGCAAGTGTTGGAAAAATTGCAAACTCATCGAACTACTGGGACGGGAAGGAACTGAAGTTGCCAGGATGCAGGATGATAGTCACAGGAACCGGAAGCAAACAAGAGGCAAAGAGGAAGCAAACAGGAAGTGCAGTCCTTTCTTCTTCCTCCAGCCTTGCAGTCTCCCTGTAATGCTGCCTTATGATGAGTCTGACAGGGAACTAGGTGGCAAAGCAGAAATGTGGTTTGCAAGGTCCTGGCATGGGCACTACAAAGCAGAGAACGGAAGGATATGTTCAAAGTTATGGGACAACTGTTCAGACCCCTGTTTGACTCTCTTTCGTACAATTTTCTTATTACTCTGAGTGAGTAGTACTGTGAGACAGCAAAGCAATGACAGCATTGAAGAAACATTTATTTACAAGCCATTAGCAATAATTATCACTTTAGTAGAGGTAACTATTTACTCAGAAATCCAGTGTTATAAAACAAAAGCCTTTAAAGGATTGTGCTTATTGCTTATAAGAACTGGAATTCATATCCCAATGACAGAAGTCTTAAAGGCTGGAAAAAAAGGTAGAATTGAATGGTTTAATTAGAAGGAAAAATAAAGAAAAATGCAAATTGGAATTTCATGTAAACATAGATTTATTTGTGTTCTTATTGTGTAATTTGCAGCCATTTGACATTCTACTGATTCCTTATAAAATCTTGATACTTATTGTGAGAAAACTCTTTTAAAAGGCTAAATTCAAATTTAATTGATGCCACACTAATAGAAAAAGTCTCTCATTCTTTATAACTTAAGATACATTTGTTCCAATTCAGTGATTCATAGTAGATTCATGGCTGATGAAGTTTGCCTTAAAAATAAGGAACAGAATATGGAAACATTTTAGTCAGAGAGAAGTTTCCTACAGGGTCTAATTGCAAGGATTCTCTGTAATTAAACTGTTCTGAATGTTGGCTTAAGTTTTAATAAGCTGATGTCTAACTTTCCCATGATTATCCTTATTCAAAACAAATCAGACTTAAGAAAAATATTTTTTTCCCCTGAAACTGCAGTGCATTTCAAAGACAGATATACTTAAAATGTATTCAAATTATAAAATGTAGTACCAAGTGCTGCATTTAGCCCTTAATGCGTTTAGTATTTCCATAGCAGTCTTACAACCCTTTTTTTTTAGCATTGTCATAAATCATAACACAGATGGTGTTTCTTGATATCTTTCAGTCAGATTTCAGTCCTGTGTCATAGCAGCAACCTCTATCAATATGGTTTTTTGGTAAGTGGCTTCATGTTGCTGTTGACAAGGCTGATATAAACAAGCTGTGTAATTTACTCTGCTACTGAATAAATCACACGTGAACGTTTAAGTTTAGCTGTGCTAGCCTGATAGTCTGGCAAGTGTTTTTGTCTACATAGAGAATATTGGACATTTCAGCTCAACCCAGACAAACAAAAACAAATGCTTGAATTTATTCTCCTACGTCTGAGAAGAGTAAAATGTGGTTTAGCTCTAAGTTCAATAATGAGGTTAAGGAGTCATACTTTCTATGGGTCTTTCTAGCAAGTTGTTTTTGAGGAAACCCCAAGTCTTCTCCTGATAATGGAAATGATGTCATATGGTGATTTTGATGTAAGCATGAGTCTGTGACTGAAACTGAAGGATGCTTGATTACCTATTGGTAAAATGTGTACATCCTGAACTTCTCTTGCTAGGAGGAATTAGTTAAGCACCTCCTGGGTATAGGAATGACACAGGACAGGTATGCCCAGAGTCTCTTACATTATTGAAGAGATGTTTTTGTCTTCCTCATTTCTTTAGATTCTAAGAGGACGGTTGGGTGATGAGTGTGTTGAAAAGATGCGCATGAAAATATGCTCAACATCATTAGTCATTAGGGAAATGCAAACCAAAGCCATAATGAGATAATACTTTACACCAGCTAGCTTGGCTATAATGAAAAGGAAGGAAAAATAAATGTTGATCAGGATGTAGAGCAATTGGAACTCTCATAGGTTGCTGATGGGAATGCAAAGTGATACAGCAGCCCTAGAAAATATTTTGAAAGTGAAAGTTAGTCTCTCAGTCGTGTCCAACTCTTTGTGACCCCATGGACTGTAGCCTGTCAGGCTCCTCTGTCCATGGAGATTCTCCAGGCAAGAATACTGGAGTGGGTTGCCATTTCCTTCTTCAGGGGAATCTTCCCAAATCAGGGATTGAACCCAGGTCTCTTGCATTGCAGGCAGGAGCTTGCAATTTACTGTTTGAGCCACCAAGGAAGCCCAGAAAACACTTCAGTAGTTCTTTAAAAGGTTAAAGATAGAGTTACTATATGATTCTACGTACATACCCAAGAGACCTGAAAATACTGTACATGAATGTTCACAGCAGTAGAATTCTTAAGAGCCCTAAAGTAGAGACAATGGGAATGTTAATGGATGAATGGATAAAGAAAAGGTAGATCCATACAGTGAAACATCACTGAGCAAGAAAGAGGAAAGACGCACGTATGTGCCAATACACGCGGCAGCACGGTTGAACCTTGAAAACAGTAAGGCAGCTGAAGGAAGCCAGACAGATTGTCCGATTCCATCTATATGAACTGTCCAAGTTGGCAAATTCATGGAAACAGAAAATAGATTAGTGGTTGACAGAGATTTGAGGGTTGGTTGGTATGAGATTTCTTTTAGGGTAATGAAAATGTTCTGGAATGAATGGTAGTGGAGACAAAACTTTGTGAATAGTACTGAGAATTAAAGTTCATAGTTAAGAGGATGAACTTTAGGGTACTGAATTATATCTTAATAAAGCTAGTACTTTTTTCCTCACCTTTTTTTCTTTGTTTGTTTTGTTTTGGCTGAAAATCTTGCAGGATCTTAATTCCCTAAAGAGGGTTTGAACCCACACCCTCAGCAGTGAAAACACTGAGTCCTAACTACTGGACCACCAGGGAATTCCCAATAAAGCCATTATTTAAAAGAAAAAAATAAGGTGACATTCATTTCAAGTGTGAACCCCACACTTGCATGAGCCTAGAAGTAAATGCCTCATTAAATTTTGACCCCTGGGTATCTTGCTTGCCTTTCCCTAGTCTAGGCCCCACAGAGACACGATGGAACTCTGCCATTGGCCTGGTCTTACATTTTGTTTGAGTCTTATCCTTTGTTTACTTGTACTGATTCAGTTTCATAACCCTAATTCCCCACATTGCTATACACTGACTGGCCCTCGCCAAAAGCCTATGACCTCCTTTGCCAACCCTGATTGGAATGTTAGGTCTGCGTCTGTCTTGTTCCGAGGCAGCCAGAGTGCCTAGTGTGTAGTAGGTGTTCCAATACCTGTTGAACAGAAGCCATTTTCTTAGAAAATGTCATGCAATGACTTCCTATCATTTTCAGGTTAAAATTCATACTTCTTCCTGGGTTGGCATGTAAGGTCCTTGGGACTGTACCCTTATCAGGCTGTTCCTCCTCCTGCTGTCTTGCTATTCGGAGCTCCTTGCATAATTTTCCTGTTATACTGAACCTTTTGTTGGTTGCTGAATGCTTCATACTTTGGCCACTTGATGAGAAGAGCTGACTCACTAGGAAAAAAAAAAAAAACACAGACATGATGCTGGGAAAGATTGAGGGCAGGAGGAGAAAGGGACCCCAGAGGATGAGATGGCTGGACGGCATCACCGACTCGATGGACGTGAGTTGAAGCAAGCTCTGGGAGTTGGTGATGGACAGGGAGGCCTGGCGTGCTGCAGTCCATGGGGTTGTAAAGAGTCAGACACGGCTAAGCGACTGAACGATGATGACAAATGCTTCATGAGCTTTCCTTTCTGCCTTTGTATTTGGTCCTCCTCTTCCTGGAACATTCTCCTCCAGTAGCAGCTCGGATCCTACTCAATCCTTCTTCCTTCCCCCGTCCCTCATGGATGTCAGATCTGCATCCGAGTCTGTCTGAGGTTCTTTCTGCTGTTTCTGACTTCAGCCTCTTTCTCTTTCACAGACTTTTTCCTCCAGCAAACCTCTTGTTTTCCTAATCCTGTTGTGGTATCTGCTTCTCCATGAACTTGAAGTAACACGCTAGCTTGACAGTCACACCTTCATTTTTCTTTTTGCACTGTTTTTCACTCCCCCAGAAATTATACTGTGGGCCTTAACTGACATCATTCTAAACTTAATAGCTTAACTTTCTTTCCAAATAATATGAAGACTTCTGATTCTTACACTGCATTTGTTCACGTTCCTCAGCAATATGGTATGAATGTTAAATATTTAATTCTTGCTTTGTTTTAAACATTAATAATATAGTATTATTAGTAATATAGTAATTATTACTATATAAGTATTATTGTTGTTTCATATGATCTTAATTTACATTTATGTACATATTTACTATTTTCAATGCACTTCATTTCTTCCATTTGCAATCATTTTCTTTTGGCCTGAAGTACATCCTTAAGCTTGGACTGTGAAGAGATCAAACCAGTCAATCCTAAAGGAAGTCAGCCCTGAATATTCATTGGAAGGACTGATGCTGAAGCTCCAATACTTTGGCCACATGATGCGAAGAGCCTACTCATTGGAAAAGACCCTGATGCTGGGGAAGATTGAGGGCAGGAGGAGAAGGAGACAGCAGAGGATGAGATGGTTAGGTAGCATCACTGACTCACTGGACATGAATCTGAGCAAACTCCAGGAGATAGTGAAGTACAGAAGAGCCTGGTTGCTGCAGTCCATGGGGCTGCAAAGAGTTGGACATGACTTAATGATTGAAGAACAATAATACCTTAGCATTTCCTTCCTTGAGGTCCTTCTGGTGGCTGACTCTTTCTGTTTTTGTTTATATAATGTCTTCACGTTGACTTTGTTATTGATAGGTAATTTCACTGGATGTAGAATTCTAGGATGGTAGTTATTTTCCACGACTTAAGGATGGTGAGAACTGGAGAGCTAGAAGGGTGTGTTTGTTGACTGAATAAGCCAGTGAAGCAAAGGACTTGTGATAGAGAAAAATTTATTGAAATCAAGGAAAATCAGCAATGTCAGTTAGTTAGGAAATAGGGGGAAAGTAGGTTACATATTGGAGTTGCTGTGGGCAGATAAGAAAAACCTGCTTGGGTGTGGGTGGGTGAAGGAAAAGAATCAAAGAATTTCAGTAAAAGATGTTTATCTATTCTTAGAGTGGGAAGATAAGAGCCCAGCTGGAACTCCTATCTAGGCCAACCTAACTACCTGCACACAGACCCTCCTCCCCTCCTTCCTCTTCAGGAATATTTCTCTCATGTATCATCAAATTTCCCCTTACCACTGGATAGTTCTCAATTTTAAAATTTCCTTTTTTTAGAAATTATTTATTTATTGCTTTTGGCTGTTCTGGGTCTCCGTTGCGGTGCAGGCTTTTCTCTAGTGGTGGCTAGTGGGGGCTACTCTCTAGACGCGGTGTGCAGGCTTCTCATTGTAGTGGCTTCTCTTTCTGTGGAGCATGGGCTCTAGGTGTGCGGGCTTCAGGAGTTGTGACTCCCAGGCTCTAGAGCACAGGCTCAGTATTTGCGGAGCATGGGCTTAGTTGCTGCTCAGCGTGTGGGGTCTTCCTGGACAAAAGGGATCGAACCTGTGTCTCCTGCATTGGCAGGTGGATTCTTCACCACTGAACCACCAGGAAAGCCCTCATTCTCATTAAAAAAACAAAAACAAAAAAACTTATTTATTTATTTGGCTGTACCAAATCTTAGTTGCGACATGTGCGATCTAGTTTCCTGACTAGGGATCGAACCCAGGCCCCCTGAGTTAGGAGCATGGAGTCTTAGCCACTAGACCACCAGGGAAGTCCTGGATCATTCTGATTAGCATGCAAAGAAGTTATAGTGTCTTCAATCAAAATAATTGCCCTATAACTTCCCCATCCCCGTCCAACTACAGCTAAGTTTCTCTGTCCCATTAAAGCTGTTTGACAGAATTGTCTCCACTCACTGTTCCTATTGATACTTTCATCTCTTCTCATCCTCCTTTGAATTTATCTCCATCAGGCTTTTGCTCCATTACTTCACTGGAGCAGTTCTTCTAAACACTGTTATCGATCGACCCACAAATTGCCAAATCTGCAGGTCAATTCTCAGTCCTTATTTTACTTACTCTCTTAGCAGCTTTTGAAAACAATCTTCCTTCCTCCTTGAAACAATGCCTTCCAGCAGACCACTTTCTCAGTTCCTCTATCCAACACCTCCTCTTAAAAGACTAATGGGTGTTTCACATGTAATATGTACGATATTTAACTTCTGATTTCTACCTACAAACCTCATCTTTCTCTGTCCTTCCAGTTGCTCAGGCACTCAAAGTCAACTTTGAGTCTTTCTTCATCTCACATCAAATCCACTGGGCAAATCCAATTGGTACCATCTTCCAAACAAATTCAGAATTTGACCACTTCTTCACCTCAATTGATGTTGCCCTGACTGCAGCCACCATGATCTTCACTGGGTTATTGGAAGTGTCCCCTAACTCTTCTTTCTGATGTTACTCTTGGCTCTTCCCAGCTCCTTGTCTTACTCTATTCTCAGCACAGCAGCCTTTTAAAACCTAAAGATTCTTTTAACATCAAAGGTTATATCTTTTCAACATTCTCCATTGGCTTCCCATCTACTCCAGAGCAAAAGCCTCAGTGCCCCCAGCCCCTATTACCTCTTTGACCTCTCCTACAGATTGCTGCTGGTCTCTCTGATCATAGTGGTCTCCTGATTGTCCCTTGACCACACCAAACCCACTTTAGTCTCAGGACCTTTGCATCTCCTTTTCTCTGTAAGAAACGCTTTTTTGCCCTCCAAGAGCCTTATAGTTTACTCTCTCACTCCTTTAGTTCTCTGCTCAGATGTCACATTGTCAAAGAGGTCTTGCTTTTTAACCCTTTCGAAAATGGTACCTCCTCCCTTCACTCTCTTACATTGCTCCATGCTCATTTTATCATTGCCACATGTTATATTTGTATATTATCTGACTCCCCTTCTACTATGACTGCGTCTTTCTTGCTTACTGCTATGTCTCCAAAGCCTAGAATAGTTTGAGGTACATTACTGGATGCTTTAAAAGTATCTGTTGTATGAACAAACGATTCCCTTCAGAGAGGAAAACAACATTGCAAAAGTCACTGAAGTCCTTTTAGATGCCGTATCCAGGACAACATCCATGGTGTAAGCTTTCCAGCCATGGCCAAGGATTTGGAATCCAGCAAAATGAACTAAGGGTATGAGCCCCCGAGGTAGTGGGGTGTCCAAGGGTTAGTAAAATAGCTAAAGCTGAATTAGCCCAGTGGAAATCTGAGGAATTCATGCCAGCCTGTGACTTGTGTCCCGTGTGTGTGGAGTGTGGCTTCTGAGATTCCTCCTTGCAGAACCAGAGTTGCTCCTGCTGTGATGTAAGGGCGATTGGTTGCCAGTACCATTTTGTGTAGGACTGGGGAGATGGCTGCAGTGGGATGCAGTTGAGTTGCTCCCAAACATAGACTCTTCCATGTTGCTACAGTGATGAGATAAAGAAACCAGCAAAGAGAGTGAAAAGGTAGTTTATTTTTAATCAAATAAATATGCTGATCCCTCTGTCTCTTTTAAACATTTCAGCACTATATCTGAGTGCCTTTGAAAATGATGAAATATTATTGGAATTTGACAGCTTAAGGCAACTAATATTTATTGAGTAATTAGCCTTCATCTGGATATTACAAGAGTAGGAATCGAATCAATCAAAATCACTAAACGTTGCCTTGAACAAAGCAATATGGTTAAATGTTTTAAAAGACAGAAATAGAACCTGGGTCATTGGTTCATGTAGTCATTGGATGTCCACTGTGGAGACCTCTGTAAGACTGACTGTTGACTTTCTGCATTCCTCGTGCTCAGAGCCTGGAATACTGCAGAGTTCTTTGTGAAATTGTTTTCCAGTCTCCCCTGCTGGTAGGGAGGCTGTTAGACACTAAAGCCAATCTCTGCAGTGGAGAATGGTTTTCTCTCTAGAATTTTATGGTTTTGAGCATATAAACCAATACTCAACATTTTCTTTTGTTTCTCTGTAATTCTTTTAGAGATCTACCAACATATCTTTTTGATCTACTGATAACCATTCAATGTATTTTTCAGAGACATCAATCGGGTTTTCAGAGAATCTACCAAGTTCTTTTCTGAGGCTGTTGATAAATAATCAAAGTAACAACATAAATGTTGTTTATGGCCACCTGATGAGAACAGCTGACTCATTGGAAAAGACCCTGATGCTGGGAAAGATTGAAGGCAGAAGGAGAAGAGGGTGACACAGGATGAGATGTTTGGATGGCGTCACTGATTCATTGGAAATGAACTTGGGCAAACTCCGGGAGATGGTGAGGGACAGAGAAGCCTGGTGTGCTGCAGTCCACGTAGTAGTGAAGTCAGACACGACTTGGCGACTGAACAGCAACAACATAAACAAATTCCATCTCTAGCTCATTCCACTCCCAGAGAAAGGTCTAAGGAACTACAGAATAGATGAAATCTGGTCTGGTGAGGCCAAGAAAAAACTACAAGCAGGGAACTAGCTATTACCTGAATTCGAAAAATGTGTGCCCTCTGGGTGAGAATTAGAAAACAGTCATTCTTTCTCCAAGATTGACAGAGCTGAGCCTGGAGCACCCAGTTTGGTGAGTGGGGCCAGACCCATACTTGGCAACAATTTCACCCTTTCTGGGCTCCTTGAGATCCCTTTGCTTGGGTGCAGTCACATGGTGCTGTTACCAAACCGAACTGGGGTCTGCTTGCTCACTAGGCAACAAAGTCAATTCACTCCAAACAGGTTGTGGTGAAGGAAAGCACAATGTTTATTGCAGGGTCAAGCAAGGAGTACGGGCAGTTCAAGATCAAAAGATCTGAACTTCTTGATGGTTTAGCCGGAAGAGTTTTTAAAGGCAAAATTTGGGGTGAGGGTTGCAGGATGTGTAAGTTTCTTTGGATTGGTTGGTGGTGAGATAATGGGGTGGTGCTCCGGGCATCTTGTCC
Organism: Ovis aries; assembly: GCF_016772045.2. Classification (NCBI taxonomy): domain Eukaryota; kingdom Metazoa; phylum Chordata; class Mammalia; order Artiodactyla; family Bovidae; genus Ovis; species Ovis aries. The sequence goes on along the minus strand of NC_056063.1, from coordinate 18,994,994 downwards.
TCAGCCTGAAGTTACCATCCTCCCTCTGGGCGAGGGCCTTAGTTCCTTTAGAAAACTTCAAAGACATATTTGTATGTGTATCCCTTGAGGAGGAACCAGGACTCTATTTTATTGCTGCTCTATTGTTGCACAGCTTTTCCTTTGTTTCTGCATCCCCTTATTTCCCAATTAGTGACTGTTTGAATATACCCTTTGGAACTCAGGAAAAGTCTAGAAAGCTGAAGCCTTTAACCTACAGATAAGAAATGGGGCTTTTGTACTGGGAGGGGCCCCCAGGTTTCAGTGGCTGGAAAGTTTGAGTTGTTGTTCAGTTGCTAAGTCTCCTTAGGGCTTCCTAGGGGGCTCAGTGGTAAAGAATCCACCTGCCAAGGCAGAAGCCACAAGAGATGCAAGTTCGATCCCTGGGTTGGGAAGATTTCCCTGGAGGAGGAAATAGCAACCCACTCTAGTATTCTTGCTTGGGGAATCCTGTGGACAGAGGAGCCTGGTGGACTTCACAGTCCACGGGGTCACCAAGAGTTGGACATGACTGAACATGCAAGCAAAGACAAATCCTTGGCTGGGGAACAGATAGCTGCGTGTTGGAGCTCCTTTGCTGCATTTTTCTCCAACAGAAATCCCAAGTGGGAGACTTCAAGTTGCAGGGCCTTAGTGTGTGCAACACAGGGTGTAGTGATCGAGGGAGTAAGATGAATGCTTTGTTCTCAACACCATGTTTAAAATAGGATATCAGTTACTGTCTTCTCTAGATCTTTCTTGCTTTATTTTTCCATTGCACTCCTCCATTTGATGCCCCACCACAGTGGTTCAGTTTCACAGCTTCTGTTTGTTTGTTTGTTTGTTTTTTTCCAGAATCCTTATAGGTCTGAACAGGTATATTTTAATAGACAAGCACATGGCTTACCAATGACCATACACCTAATGAGTGTACAATCCACAGGAATGGGCACTTGTTCTCTCACATGTCTTTTCAGAATATCAAGAAGTGTTTGATCTAAAAGCCAGGGTTCTTGATGAAACAAACCAGAATCCAAGTCTCAGGCCTTTCCCTTACTAACTGTGTGATTCTGGGAAGTTTCTAACTACTAGGGCCTCCTTTTCTTCATGAGGATTAAACAAGAAAGCATACAAGTGCTCTATTAAGCCCAGAGCCTGATGCACAGCAAGCATTCAAACTTTAGAAGCTCTCTCTGGCATCACAGTTACTACAAAAAGTACCCTGCCCATGGCAGATCTTGCCAATCAGTCATGGTATGTACTACAGCTTGGCCTCAGAATACTTTCCAAAAGTAGATTTTAAGTAGTTACTACTCAGGGGTTGGCCTGGCCAACCTAGCAAAGTTATCAATACTTGTGTAAATATAAGGTATCCTGTTGTGGGGACAGTGGGGTAGGGTGGGCCAAGCCAGGAAAGGCTGGGACTAAAAGCCTACTCAAGGACAAGAAGGTGTGTTGGAACAAGAGGGAGAAGACAGACTTGGTACTGTGAATCAAAAGTATGAAGCCATATCCTTAAAAAACCAAAGACGGAGATACTATGTGATCCGGAAACTCCACTCCTGGGCATATATTCAGAAAAGATGAAAACTATAATTCAGAAAGATACATGGGATATATATGTATGAAAGTGAAAGTTGTTCAGTTGTGTCCAACTCTTTGTGACCCCATGGATTATACAGTCCATGGAATTCTCCAGGCCAGAATACTGTAGTGGGTAGCCTTTCCCTTATCCAGAGGATCGTCCCAACCCAGGAATTGAACCCAGGTCTCCTGCATTGCAGGCAGATTCTTTACCAGTTGAGCTACAAGGGAAGCTCAAGAATACTGGAGTGGGTAGCCTATCCCATCTCCAGCATATTTTCCCAACCCAGGAATTGAACAGGGGTCCCCTGCATTGCAGGTAGATTCTTTAGCAAATGAACTATCAGGGAAGCCTGATATATATGTATACACCACATCAAAAAGAAGATGTGATATGAGCTGAGTTGAGTTGAATTCAGTCACTCAGTTGTGTCAGACTCTTTGCGACCCCAAGGACCGCAGCATGCCAGGCCTCCCTGTCCATCACCAACTCCCAGAGTTTACTCAAACTCATGTTCGTTGAGTTGGTGATACCATCCAACCATCTCATCCTGTCGTTCCCTTCTCCTGCCTTCAGTCTTTTCCAGCATTAGGGTCTTTCCCAATGAGCCGGTTCTTTGCATCAGGTGGCCAAAGTATTGGAGTTTCAGCTTCAGCATCAGTCCTTCCAATGAATATTCAGGACTGATTTCCTTTAGGATGGACTGCTTGGATCTCCTTGCAGTCCAAGGGACTCTCAAGAGTCTTCTCCAACACCACAGTTTGAAAGCATCAATTCTTTGGCACTCAGCTTTCATTATAGTCCAACTCTCACATCCATACATCACTACTGGAAAAACCATAGCCTTGACTAGACGGACCTTTGTTGGCAAAGTAATGTCTCTGCTTTTTAATATGCTGTTTGGGTTGGTCATAACCTTTCTTCCAAGGAGCAAGCATCTTTTAATTTCATGGCTGCAGTCACCATCTGCAGTGATTTTGGAGCCCCCCAAAATAAAGTCTAAAGTCACTGTTTCCACTGTTTCCCCAACTATTTGCCATGAAGTGATGGGACCAGATGCCTGGATCTTAGTTTTCTGAATGTTGAGTTTTAAACCAGCTTTTTCACTCTCCTCTTTCACTTTCATCAAGAGGCTCTTCAGTTCCTCTTCACTTTCTGCCGTAAGGGTGGTGTCATCTGCATATCTGAGGTTATTGATATTTCTCCTGGCAATCTTGATTCCAGCATGTGCTTCATCCAGTCCAACGTTTCTCATGATGTACTCTGCATAAAAGTTAAATAAGCAGGGTGATAATATACAGCCCTGATGTATTCCTTTCCCGATTTGGAACCAGTCTGTTGTTCCATGTCCAGTTCTAACTGTTGCTTCTTGACCTGCATACACATTTCTCAGAAGGAAGGTCAGATGGTCTGGTATTTCCATCTCTTTAAGAATTTTCCACAGTTTATTGTGATCCACACAGTCAAAGGCTTTGGCATAGTCAATAAAGCCGAAGTAGATGTGATATATATAATGGAATATTCAGTTCAGTTCAGTTCAGTCACTCAGTCGTGTCCGACTCTTTGCAACCCCATGAATCACAGCATGCCAGGCCTCCCTGTCCATAACCAACTCCCGGAGTTCACTCAGACTCGCGTCCATCCAGTCAGTGATGCCATCCAGCCATCTCATCCTCTGTTGTCCCCTTCTCCTCCTGCCCACAATCCCTCCCAGCATCAGAGTCTTTTCCAATGAGTCAACTCTTCACATGAGGTGGCCAAAGTACTGGAGTTTCAGCTTTAGCATCATTCCCTCCAAAGAAATCCCAGGGCTGATCTCCTTCAGAATGGACTAGTTGGATCTCCTTGCAGTCCAAGGGACTCTCAAGAGTCTTCTCCAACACCACAGTTCAAAAGCATCAATTCTTTGGCACTCAGCTTTCTTCACAGTCCAACTCTCACATCCATACATGACCACTGGAAAAACCATAGCCTTGACTAGATGGATCTTTGTTGGCAAAGTAATGTCTCTGCTTTTCAATATGCTATCTAGGTTGGTCATAACTTTTCTTCCAAAGAGTAAGTGTCTTTTAATTTCATGACAGCAGTCACCATCTGCAGTGATTTTGGAGCCCCCCAAAACAAAGTCTGATACTGTTTCCACTGTTTCCCCATCTATTTGCCATGAAGTGGTGGGACCAGATGCCATGATCTTCGTTTTCTGAATGTTGAGCTTTAAGCCAACTTTTTCACTCTTCTCTTTCACTTTCATCTAGAGGCTCAGCCATAAAAGAGGATGAAATAATGGCATTTAAAGAAACATGGATTGGCCTAGAGAATATCAGACTAAGTGAAGTAAGTGAGACAGAGGCAGCTATTATATGATTTCACTTATATTTGGAATCTAAGAAGGAATACAAATGAATTTATTCACAAAACAGAAATGGATTCACAGACAAAGAAAACAAACTTTTGTTTACCAAAGGAGGATTAACTAGGAGTATGAGTGTAACAGATACGAACAACTACAGATAAAATAGATAAGCAACAAGGATTTACTGTATAACACAGGGAACTATATTCAATATCTTGTAATAACCTATAATGGAAAGTAATCTGAAAAATAAAACTAACCTGCTTTTTTGTAAACCTGAAACTAACACAATATTGTGAATCAACTATACTTCAATTAAAAAAAAATGAGTATGAAGTCATGATCAGGGGCCAAACCAAAGGGAACAAATTAAAAAAGAAATCTGAGAAGGAGAGCCAGAAAGCAGTTTAAAAATTCCTATGGGGACTGGGAGTCTGGATGTTCATTTAAATGCAGGCTCAGGGGAGAAGGAGGACAGTGAAATCCAGACAAAGGAATCCTAGAATGGTGATCTGCAGTTGTTGACATGAATGTGAATCCTCGCAACAGTGCCCCAAGCTGTAACTTGGCTTACAGACAGGTGCGGGTAGTCTTCTGACCTTGTTTGCAACTGTGTGAAAGTGAAAGTGATAGTCGCTCAGTCATGTTCTGCTCTTTGTGACCCCATGAACTGTAGCCCACCAGACTCCTCTGTCCATGGAATTCCCCTGGCAAGAATACTGGAGTGGGCTGCCATTCCCTTCTCCAGGAGATCTTCCGGACCTAGGGATGGAACCGGCATCTCTTGTGCCTCCTGCCTTGCAGTCGGATTCTTTACCTTCTGAGCCACCGGGGACGTCCTTGTGACTGTGTATTACTCTACAATATAAGACACGGCTACTTCCGTGACTGGACTGCTGTTAAACCATTTTCTGGTACACAGATGAAGATAGTATTTGTTTAAGGTAAATGTTCCCTTATCTACCTGGATCCTCAGTTCCGAAAGGAATCCATACATTTGATAAACAATCCCACTTTGAATTTCACAGGAGATAGAAATGTATTTTGGTCTTTTGAGCTGGACTGCAATGCATTTTCCTATAGGCATATGCTTTGCTGCTGCTGCTGCTGCTAAGTCGCTTCAGTCATGTCTGACTCTGTGCGACCCCACAGACGGCAGCCCATCAGGCTCCCCCGTCCCTGGGATTCTCCAGGCTAGAACACTGGAGTGGGCTGCCATTTCCTTCTCCAAGGCATATGTTTTACTTGGGAGCAAATGCAATCTTAGTGGAAGGATTCTAAATTTAAAAATTTGAAGAAGTGTATAACTCAAATATTTTGTCCTACTGTCCTTGGGAATGCTAATATTTTGAATATTCCAGTTCAGTTCAGTCGTTCAGCTGTGTCCGACTCTTTGAGACCCCATGGACTGCAGCATGCCAGGCCTCCCTGTCCATCACCAACTCCCAGAGTTTGCTCAAACTCATGTCCATTGAGTCGGTGATACCGTCCAACCATCTCATCCTCTGTCATCCCCTTCTCCTCCCACCTTCAATCTTTTCCAGCATCAGGGTCTTTTCCAATGAGAAGCTCGTAGCATCAGGTGGCCAAAGTATTGAATTGAATATCCCAGATTATTTTAAAACCTGAAGAGGTGTGAAATTTTTTTGAATATAATTACTATAATTACAGTTTAAAAGGATACCTGAAAAATGTGTATTTGGTAAGTTAACCATTGCACAATATCGGTTCTTTGAAAGAATGACCATGAAGTCGTGAGCAACTGATTTTCAAAGAAGCATTGTTCATTTAGAGAAGATAAACAGTTTGTAGGAAAATAAAGAGTTCCTCTTATAGGCTACATAACTCCATCTGAAGCCAGTTTATTGAAAATGCGGCAACATCAAATGAGAAAGAAACCTTTAACCTGTGTGTCCTTATCTGTCTCGAGGACAATTTCTTTCCTTATAAGCTAGTTAGAAAGTTCTAGGGAGCTGGCCAGGGCACAGAGCTTGAGTGTGTCCTAGACTAGGTTGCTCTGTCCTTTCCCTGTCCAGCTCTGTTTCACAGGGGCTGATCCCTGAAGCCTGCATCTCCCAGGCTTTCTTGCCAGTTGGTGTCTGACTTGATTTGGCCAAGGGGAGGCTGTGGTGGGAGATAGAAGAGCAGGAAGGAGACGCAAGTCTCTCTTCATCTTTCTTTTTTTAAAAAACATGTATTTTTAAAAATTATTTTCTCACTGCTGTGGCTTCTCTTGTTTCAGAACATGGGCTCTAGAGCACTGGGTCAGTAGTTGGGGTGCATAGGCTTTGTTGCTCTGAGGCATGTAGGATCTTCCCAGACCAGGGACTGAACCCATGTCCTCCTCATTGCTAGGCGGATTCCTTTCCACTATGCCACCAGGGAAGCCCCCTTCTTCATCTTAACAGTGTCTTCTTTCTCCTCTCCTGGCACAGAGAGCTCTCAGTGTCTTCCTGCTCCCTTGCCCCCTTATTCTTTAAAAGCATCTCCTTCAGTAAATATTTGCATCTCTGATTCCACCTCAACCCCTGCTTCCCAGAAAACCCAGACCAACACTGATGTCTTCAGAGACCAGCAACAGGTCAGGGTTGACATTTTTGCTAGGAAAAACAAAACTGAAACATCACCATTCTGGTAAAGAAAGGCTTAAGATTCCACTTATTTTGGTAGTTATGTAACAGAAGGGAAAGGGGCAGGGCACAACTTTTGAAAGAATGACGTAGCCCAAGGATACAACATACACCCATTAGAATCAAACAGAACCAAGATGGCAGACGAGACTAGACCTTGATCCTCAATCAGCAAGTGGAACGACACACCCAGAGGCGCCATGACAGTTCCAAAGTGAAAGTCGCTCCGTCGTGTCTGACTCTGCCACCCATGTACTATATACAGAATACTGGAGTGGGTAGCCTTTCCCTTCTCCAGGGGATCTTCCCAACGCAGGGATCGAACCCAAGTCTCCCACCTGCAGATTCTTTACCAGTTTAGCCACCTGGGAAGCCCAAGAATCCTGGAGTAGGTAGCCTATGCCTTCTCCAGCGGATCTTTCCTATCCAGGAATTGAACGGGGGTCTCCTGCATTGCAGGTGGATTCTTTACCAATTGAGCTATTGGGGAAACCTATGACAGTTTCAAGGCACTATCAAAAGACCAGGGAATAGGTGGTAGCCCAATTCCTGAAAATCTCCACCCTTTCTCCAAAATAGATGGAATAACCCTCCCACTCATTAGCATATTTTACCCAGCCTATAAAAACTAATCACACCACATTTTGTGGCTGCACTTGCCCTCTGCGATGGCCCACACTCTGTTTGTGGCGTGTGCTTCTCTCTGAATCTGAATAAATCAACTTCTTACCTATCACTTTGTCTCTCACTGAATTCTTTCTGCAATGAGGCATCAAGAACACGAGCTTCATTAGGTCCTGAAACTAGATACCATGGGTTTGGGTTGGGTTTGAGTTCCAGCACATGTGTTCAAGTCCCAGTCCAAAGTAAACAGTTTCAGTTAGACCAGATATACCCAGATAAAGTGTCATGTTCTTTTATTTTTGGTTTGTCTCAGGTCCTGCAGTGTTTAATTTTTCCTCTGACAGTGGGTTGTGCTGTGCACACTTATGCACGAAGACATGAGGGCACAGCACAACACAGTTTCTACGAGTTCTGCTTTCACTCAAATTGCCAGAGGTGTTGTGAGCAGACATTAGAGGAAAAAGGAAGCTGAGTCAGTGCTACTTGTCCCTAAGGGCTTTGTGGTAGGCGGAAAAAACAGCCCCTCAAAGATGTCCACGTCCTAATCTCTAATACCGGTGAATGTCACCTGCATGGAAAAGAGACTTTGCAGGTGTGATTAAATCAAGGAACCTGAGATGAGGAGATTATCCTGGACTATTCAGGTGGGCCAGTGAAGTCACCAGGGTTTTATTAGAGATATGAGGGCCAGTCATGTTATGCTGCTAGTTTTGAAGATGGAGGAAGGGTTCACAACCAAGGGATACAAGCAACCTCTAGAAACAGAAACAAAGGCAAGGAAGTGGCTTCTCCTCTAGAACCTCCAGAAGGAGTGTGGCCCTGTGCATACCTTGATTTCAGCTTCAGTTCAGTTCAGTTCAGTCGCTCGGTCATGTCCAACTCTTTGCGACCCCATGAATCACAGCATGCCAGGCCTCCCTGTCCATTACCAACTCCCAGAGCTTACCCAAACTCATGTCCATTGAGTTGGTGATGCCATCTAACCATCTCATCCTTTGTCATCCCCTTCTCCTCCTGCCTTCAATCTTTCCCAACATTTCAGCTTAGTGAGAGTGATTCTTGACCTCTGACCCCCAGAATATTAAGATAATAAATTTGTGTTGTTTTGAGTCACTGCGTTTGTGGTGACATGTTAGAGCAGCAATGGGAAACAAGTATAGTCTTATTCAGGTTTGTAATTTTATCTTCTTTGGCACGTCCTGACATTCAGCATTTACTCATGGGCTCTGAAAAGTTTCATATCAAAGGTATCTCTTGGGTCCACCTCTATGTCATCATTTCATTCATTAACTCAAAAATGTCAATGTAGCACAGTTGATTAAGACTCAACCAGGTTTGAACCTTATGGCCTTCCCCAGTGGCTCAGTGGTAAAAATCCACCTGTGCTGCAGGAAATGCTGGAGACTCGGGTTCGATCCCTGGGTTGGGAAGATTCCCCTGGAGAAGGAAATGGCAACCCACTCCAGTATTCTTGCCGGGGAAATCCCATGGACAGAGGAGCCTGGTGGGGTCGCCAAGAGTCAGATATGACTGAGCACACACAACCACTGGCATTTCTCAGTTCTGTGACATTGGGCAAGTTACTCAATCACCCTGGGTTTCAATTTTCCCATCTTCGAAATGGGAAAGGGTTTAGAAAATTATGGGCTTTGGCAGCCTGGATGCGAGGGGAGTTTGGGGACGATGGATACATGACTCCCTTTGCTGTTCACCTGAAACTATCACAGAATTGTTAATTGACTATATTCCAATACACGGAGAAGGCAATGGCACCCCACTCCAATACTCTTGCCTGGAAAATCCCATGGACGGAGGAGCCTGGTAGGCTGCAGTCCATGGGGTCGCAAAGAGTCGGACATGACTAAGTGACTTTGCTTTCACTTTTCACTTTCATACATTGGAGAAGGAAATGACAGCCCACTCCAGTGTTCTTGCCTGGAGAATCCCAGGGACGGGGGAGCCTGTTGGGCTGCCGTTTATGGGATCGCACAAAGTTGGACACGACTGAAGCGACTTAGCAGCAGCATACCCCAATACAAAATGAAAAGTTAAGAATAAATAAATATTCACACACACTCACACACATATATGTGTGTGAGTGTGTGTGTATGTATGACATTATGGCTTTTGGGCCAAACTCATCTTCTTGTCTCTTTTTACAAATACAGTTTACCTAGAACACAGCCATGTAATTTGTTTACATATTGTCTGTCTGTGGCTGCTTTCACACTATAACAGAGGAGTTGAGTAGTTGTGACAGAGATCATTTGGTTTATAGTACCTGAAATATTTACTATCTCACCCTTTAACAGAAAGCTTGCAGATCCCTGAAATAGAATAGATATCTACATCATGGCATTTTTATGAAGTTAGCCATGAACTCAGGAGTTCTTGACACATAGTAAGACCTTAGTAAATACTAGCTAGTGTTTTTAATATCATCATTGTATAATTTATTATTATCACCATCATTATTTGGCAATTCAGCACCAACGCCACAGCAGACATTGTGGGTCCCCACTAGCCCTGCTGTCACTGCTAGGACTGACTCCTTGAGTCTGAACTACAGGGTTTCTCCCGGAGTTCCCTCTATCCACACCAATGCCCACTTCCAGGTTTTGGGCTGCCTTTAGCCTAGACCAGGGGAGACAGTAGGGGGAAATATAATAAACTCACTGTGGATTTGAGAGTACTTTGAAATCTGTTTTCTCCCCTAATCTGCCTATACTCTTTACAGAATCCTCGAATGACTGCCCCATGCATTCTGTATTCAGTGGAAGAAACAGATAGCGTGTGCTTATTCCATCTTACCTGAAACTACAACCTCTCAATGCAGTTTAGTGTCGTAAATTTTAAGGCAAGATGCTAATTATTTCTGGGATTATTAAAAAATAGTACAACTTGGTCCCTGTCTTAAAAAAGTTTAATGGAGGGATTTCCCTAGTGGTCCAGTGATTAAGAATTTGCCATTCAATGCAAGGTTGAAGGTTCAATCCCTGGTGAGGGAACTAAAATCCCACATGCCAAGAGACAACTAAGCTTGAGTGGCACAACTAGAGAAGCTCACGTGGTGCAAGGAAGAGCCCACACTTTGCAATGAAGACCCAGTGCAGCCAAAAAAAAAACCACAAAGCTCAGTGGAAGGTAAGAGGTCAGGATAATCCCCACATGTCCGAGTTTGGTCTTTTTTTTCTCCCCCCTGTGTATATGTGGGGAAAGGGTAAACAGTGGGCTGAGCTCTCAGCCAAATGAAACTAGTAGGGAGCTGGTTAGGGTTAGGGCTATAGTCCATGGGGTCACAAAAGAGTTGGACATGACTTAGTGACTAAACAACGCAATGAGCACCCAACCTTCTCCAAAGTAGGGTTCTCTAGTCAAAAGCTGTATTTTCAAGTGTGGCTTAGACTGGGAGGCTCCAGTAGGGCTTTGGATTCATTTCCTCTTGAAAATAGAAGGGCAGTGTCTCTGTTCATTTGGAATAGAATAGAATGGGCCTGAGAGAGGCCTTGCCTGGGCTGTTTCAGCAGCAAACCTTGCAGGCTAGCTTACCTCACAGGTTCAGCAAGAGAAAAAGCAGAGCATAACTATCTATCTTTTACATCGCACAGTAAGTTGGCCCACTATTAAACACAGTGCAGTTAGCATTTAACCTCTAATCAGATTGGCAATTCTCCTTCCCTTTGGGGAGGAGCTTGTAATAAACTGGAGAGAGGAATAAGAAATGTTATTGGACACTCCTTTATCTATGGGAGAATTTGACTTCCCAAAAGGGATGAAAGTGATTTTGTACATCTGAACAGAGAAACTCCAAAGGATATTAACCCATGTTAATACTTCCTGGATTTATGGTAGTAAACATAAATGAATGCCTGTTCCCCAGGCAATTTTGAACAGAGTCCAAACTTCCTCTTTAATACCTATGCTTGCCCAGAATTGTTTTCATAAAAGAGTGACAAACACATCCCTTGGTTGGTTTTCTCAAAAGCCCTCAAGTGAACTTAGATCTCCCCTGCAGGTCTCGTCAGAGACAGCTGAAACCTTTAAGCCTTTCTGGAGCTCCTCATGGCCAAGCTGAGGACAATTTGCGCAACAGAATAAATAATGATAGTGGTTGATTATAATGCATAAAGCAAGACAAATATCCGAGAATCCATATTGATGTTAATAAATAATTGAGTAAATAACGAGAGAGAGAGAGAGAACTGCTCTTCCTTATGGACTACCAGTTAAAGAATGGAGAAGGAATGACTGAAATAGAAAAACCACTCTTTTGCAAACACTTCTATAATAGTTGTTTCAAGTACCATCAGTGGATGGTAAAATTAGCAGTGAAGACATCATGAAAAACAGCTATTTGTCCAGTTTCCCTCTCAAGATATTCTTAATGTAAAAGGAAAATAGTAACTTTTATTTATTTTTTTAAAGATTTTTTTTTAAATGTGGACTATTTTTAAGGTCTTCATTGAATTTGTTACAATATTGTTTCTGTTTTCTGTTTTGGTTTTTTGGCTTCAAGGCATGTGGGATCTTAGCTGCCCGACCAGGGATGGAACCCACACCCTTTGGATTGGAAGGCTAAGTCTTAACCACTGGACCCCCAGGGAAACCCCAAATAGTAACTTTTAAAAGTATAAAACTGGTAGATATCCCTTTAACCAAGTGATCAAAGTTAACATCACCACAATAAGACACACAGATATCATGTACCTCCTGGTCTGATGCACTAAGAAGGTTGAAGTTCTGTATTCTTGTTCCCAAAATGCATAAACTCAACTAATCATGAGAGAGATCAGACAAATTCAAACTGAGAGATATCCTACAAAATAAAGGACTCTATTGTACACTTTCATAAAAGTCTGAATAACTTTTCCAAATTGAGGAGACCAGGAGACATGACAACTAACTGTAACATGGGATCCTGGCTCGGTTCCTGAACCAGAAAAAGGACATAGGTAGAACAACTGGTGCAATTCAAATAAGATCTATGGATTAGTTAGTTTTATTGTACTAGTGTCAATGTTCTAGTTTTAACAATTTTATTATAGTTATATAAAATGATAAAAATTTGGGGAAGCTGAGTGTAGAGGATATGAAACTCCCTGTACATACAGTCCATGGTATTCTCCAGGCCAGAACACTGGAGTGGGTAGCCTTTCTCTTCTCCAAGGGATCTTCCCAACCCAGGAATCGAACCCAGGTCTCCTGCATTGCAGGCGGATTCTTTACCAGCTGAGCCACAAAGGAAGCCCTTCTTGAAGTCTAAAACTGTTTTAAAATGAAAAGTTAGAAAATAAGGTCTTTCTGAATTCTGTGAAGATATTCCTTCACCTTTAGATTTATGCAATGAAGTACGGCAGAAATTCAGAAGATAAAAATTTGGTATATGACATTATATATTTTGTAGCATATATTAGGCATGTAATTTGTAATTGATGAAACATAGTCTATAGGTTCATTTTAAAACAAAGTTGGATATTAAACCTTTAATTAGGAATTTAATGCCCTAATATGACTTTAAGTCTGTGAAGAAACAATTTTAAGCTTACATAATTTTGACTTAAGCCACTATTTCTAGAAACGCAATCCTCTGCAAAACTAGGAATGGTCCACAAATGAATTACATTTATCAGAGACTGAGTAGATTGATAGAATCTGACTTGCAGGGAGGTTCTGACCATCTTGATTTTTTTTCCTTTCTGGTTACAAATCATCATTGATTTCGATAGATAAACTTAACTGCAGCTAAAGTGTGGCCATCATACTGAAGGACTTTGGGGCATATGTCATTATGCAAGAATGCTTTGATTAAAAACAATGGAAAAGAAAGACAAAACCTAATTCAGTTCTGGCTTCTGAGAATAATTTTTAATCTGAAGATCTCAGAATCAACAGGGACATTCTTTGGGAAGATTCATTACCTGAAAGGACACTTTGTTCCAAGAACCAAGGAAGACGTATGAGAACATGCATGACTCTCCAAAAGGAAATGATATTGGGCATAGATGTTATTCCTGTCTGATTTGCATGATGAATGTATTCCCAGATCCTATGCTGCGGAATACCAATCTATTGATTTTGGGAAGCACAGAGCTCTTAGTACTGGGTAACAGAAATGGAAATGCTGTGATAGTTTGTGTAATGGTCAGTGTGTATGGAGGTGGAAGTCACTTGCAAATACTCAGGTGAATTAGTGAATTTTGTAAAAATGCTGGTTTATTTTCTTGGGCAACACTAATCATGAGTAGAAGCTAACTTACAGAGTGCTTGCTACCTGTTAGGCTCTGTGCTGCACACTTTCTGCATAATTCATGTAATCATCAGCGCAACCCTACAGGGTAGATACTAACGGAGAGCTCTACTTTACAGATGGGGAAACTGAGCTCTGAAAGTAACTTAACTTGCCAAGTGGGTAAATCTGGGCGACCTGGCTCTAGAGTTATGCTTTTAGCCACTGTACTATATTTAATGTAGGGCTTCCCAGGTGGCACATTGGTGAAGGATCCACCTGCAAGTGCAGGAGATGTGGGTTTGATCCCAGGGTCGGGAAGATCCCTTGGAGAAGGAAATGGCTCCTCACTCCAGTATTCTTGCCTGGAAAGTCCCGTGGACACAGGAGCATGGTGAGCTACAGTCCATGGGTCACAAAAGAGTTGGGCGTGACTGAGCGAGTGAGCATGCAGACTTAATGTAGTTTAGGATTTTGCTTCCTTGGTTTATTATGTTCCCTCTTCTCTTCTGACCATATGCTAGCGATGTTCTATTGGTTCTGGATATATAGTAAGTACAATCAGTATTTTATAAGCACTTTATAAAAATTAAATAATTTAATTCCCATAACTAACTGGTGTGTGAATTTCAATGTCTTTGTTTTGCAAACTGAGGTTAAGTAAAAGTCCTAAGTCCCTAGCAATTAATTAGCCAAGGTGAGAGTAGCTATTAGAGAGACAGAACTTCTATTCTTCCCTCTCCCCTCATTTTTTTTTTTTTTTTGCATGTGGGATTCTACTTCTCCCACCAAGGACTCAACCCAAGCCACCGGTGTTGGGAGTGCACAGTCTTAACCAGTAGACGGCCAGAGAAGTCTTCAGGGTTCCTGTTCTTTTTTTCTTATTTTTTTGGCTGCATCTCTTGACATACAGGATGTTAGTTGCCCGACCATGCACCAAACCCTCGCACATTGGGAACATGGAGTCTTAACCCCTGGACTACCAGGAAAATCCCCAGGGCTCTGATTCTTAAACACTGCTCTGTGCTCACTTTGGAGGATGTGGCAGATTGCTTTTCCTCACAACCCAAGTTTGTTCTCCCCCTTCTTCCCTATTGTGGAGTTTGGGGTGAATAACAGGCCCCTCTGTAGGGGCTTTGTTAACCAGATGCCCTTGAAGTTAGATTTGGCCATTCAACTAAGCTCTAGCCAATGGAATGTGAGCAGAGGCGAATCTTCAATTTCTATCAAAAAACTGGCCGGACTTCTCTCTTTCCTGTGGGGGAAAGCAGAGTTGCCAAGCTGGTCTGGATCTGCTGGACTGTGATACCAAATTTGTTCTGACCGAGGATAAGTCATAGCCCTTAAACAACTACTCTCTCCCGCATCATCTGACTTATTCTAATGACAAATGTTTCCTGCCTTCTGGCAAAGATGTTTTGTTTTTTTTTCTTACAGAAGCTCAACTTCTACCACAACATCAAATGGTTTAATGGTCATGTACCAGAACCGAATATAATATTCCAAGCAGTCACCTATGAATTCAGGATCTAAGCATTCTGAGAACAACTGCTGCCTAAAGATGTTCTAGGTTCATTAGTTTGTGGACAGAAATATTGCTGTTCATTCGACTGTGATTTCCCAATGACCTGTGTAACTTTTATCATGTATCCATTAAAAATTATGGGGCAGAATACTACTTAATGACACAGAAGGGGAGATGTTCATGATATTTTTTAAGTGAAAAAAGTGTCTTCCAAAATGATAGGTCAAGTATGACCCCTGGTTTATAATAGTAGATCTCATTACGTTGAGTAATTACAGATTTTTATTTCCTCTTTCTTGACTTATTTGTATTACAATATTTTTTTCAATAAAATTGTATTATTTTTATTAAAAAATTTAAAAGATGAAATAAAGGTGGAATGTATAGTTTATATCTGTGTATGTGAATATGTGTATATGTGCTGTGCTGTGCTGTGCTAAGTTGCTTCAGTCGTGTAGAGCTCTTTGCAACCCCATGGACTGTAGCCCGCCAGGCTCCTCCGTCCAAGGGATTCTCCAGGCAAGAACACTGAAGTGGGTTGCCATTTCCTTCTCCAGGGGATCTTTCCCACTCAGGGATCGAACCTGTGTCTCTTACGTCTCCTGCAATGGGAGGCAGGTTCTTTATCACCAGTGCCACCTGGGAAGCCGCGTTTGTGTGTCTGTGTGTGTGTATATATATATATCAGCTCTTTATGGAAAAAATTATATATATAAAATTATGTATGTAATATATATGTAATTGTGTGTATTTACATGTGTATATATATACACCTGTGTGAAATAGAGATGCTCTAACAAATTAAACTGAAAAATATCCTGGCTTAGAGAACTAGAGTTTCAGTTCTTGCTCATGTACTGGAGCAGAGAGCAGGTTCCAAGGTGGTTGGTGGTGGCTCTACTCCCTGCAGTCATCCAGGGGCTCAGGCTGACAGAGGCTCTGCCGCATTGAACAAGAGGCTTTCAGGTCACCATAGTCACCTTCATTCCCACCAGCAGGAATGAAGAAAGAGCCCAGAGAAATGCACGTGGCAGGTTTTTAGGATCAGGCACACATTCTACTCACATTCCATTGTCTAGAACTCAGTCTTGCCACATCCAACCATGCCCCGTCGTCATTAACCCAAGACGTAATATCATAGTTCCCAGTTATTCACTCAGGTTGAATAAATAATTGAACAATATGACTTTTCATTTCTCTTTGTTAGATTATTTTTTGGTTCAAACTTAGTGCTGCTAAAAGATAATTTATCAATTTTCCTGTCAAATTTTTTTTCATAAAGAGCGGGAATAAGAATCTTCTCTCCCCAAAGATTCAGGACCTAGCCTGTTGTACTTCAGCTTTATAACAATCATATTGATTCACTTTGGTATTATGGTCTAACTAAGTTTCATTTCAGAACAAGTGGCACCTATTATTTACAGGTCAGGAAAATAGTTGACATTCAGTCCTGTCTCTGGGGTGAAACTAATGAATTGTGAGATTGGGTCATGGTGAATAAATTACTCTGAAACTGTGGAATTCAGATGTTTGATATTTTCTTTTTTGAATCTCAGTTTGCTCTCTGTGACTCCCTGCTGTTTGCCTTTTGATTTTATAGATTGTATGAAATAAGCTCTTTGCATCCTCATCTCCACCCTCTTCTTTTCTAACCACTCCTCAAATAAAAGGGTAGTTTGTTAAATACTGAATATAATCCAAAAAATCAAGTGAGATTGATTTCCTTGAGTGATGGTCACAATACATTTCTTCTGATCAAGGATAACTCCTAACTCCTTAAGCAGCTTCTCCCTCTCACCCAGTCTGAAATATTCTGATGACAGAAATGTTTTCTGTATTCTGATCATGTTATTCTGATATTGAAAGAGAGGAAGCAGTTAGGAGATGTGAAATTCTGAGTCAGGAGAGTAAGAGTGATGGGTGAATAGCCTTGAAGCTTTAAGAATTAAGGTAAGGAAAAATGAAAGATTATGAACAATGTTTTGAAAGCTAATTCACGTCTCAGAGGACAGTGAAGAAAAGACCCAAGATCTGAAATGTACGGATGTGAGAGTTGGACCATAAAGAAGGTTGAGCGCCGAAGAATTGATGCCTTCTAACTGTGGTGCTGAAGAAGACTCTTGAGACTCCTTTTGACTGCATTGAGAGCAAACCAGTCAATTTCAAAAGAAATCAACCCTGAATATTCATTGAAAGGACTGATGCTACAGCTGAAGCTCCAACACTTTGGCCACTTGATGTGAAGAGCTGACTCACTGGGAAAGACCTTGATGCTGGGAAAGATGGAAGGCAAAAGGTGAGATGGTGAGACAGTATCATTGACTCAATGGACATAAATTTGAGCAAACTCTAGGAGGTAGTGGAGGACAGAGGAGCCTGGTATGCTACAGTCCATGGAGTCAAAAAGAGTTGAACACAACTTAGCAACTGGACAATAATAGCAACAGAAATGTATGGTTGAATAAATAGAACTGCTTGTAAAAGTGGGTTTTCCAACACTCAAGAACCTATCGTCTTGTCCTCCTTCTCATGTCCTCCTCTTCAACATATCCTCTCCATCATTCATAAATTCTCCTTCTTTTCTCTCCTTCTCCATTCCCTGACTTTCTTATCTATTCCTTTCACACACCTGTTTTTTTCCTGGTACCATCCTCAACTCTCTACACCTCTTTCTCACACCTTAAGGTAGCCATAAAATGGAATGGTATAATCTAAAATACATACATTTATTTACAAATAATTTTAAGCTCTAAATGTCAGTGTCCACATTAGGATCTGGACATCCAAAGATGAACAAGGTATAGTAATAATTCCTGATCTCAAATAACTCATAGTCTATTTGGTCAAATGCTTCCACTCTTTGGGAGTATGAAAGGTAAAAAAGATAATTTTACCAAGAAAAAGCTTCCCTGATTCTCCCTGGCAAATAAGAGGACACTTGGGTCTTAACAGATAATTAAGATTTTCCCAGGCAGATAAGGAGGGAAGACACTTTCAGGCAGAGGGAACAGCATATAAACTCTTTTATTTTTCTTTGAAAAGAGATTTCCCAGTACTGAATGAATTTCTTCAAGAATTATTGAAGAGAAAGTATTTCCTTTCTTATCTATTCTGAGATACGTTACACTGATTAATGATGTCAAAGCAAGATTTTCCTGTCTATAACCCAGTTATTTAGAATTCCTATCTCTTGAGAACACAGCTGAGCATCAAGCAATAAGCAGACAAAGATATCAGGGTAGCCAAGACTTTCGCTGCAAAGTGCCTCTGCTTAATGAAGAACTGTTCAGTCAGAGCCTCTTTCTGGTTATTACAGACATCGTTCTAACAAAGCAAATCAGAGACAGTCATATAGGGTGAGATCAGAGAAAGACCTGAGGTAGAGGGCTATTTCAGGCAGATATACTAGGAGTTGTTGTTTAATCACTAAGTTGTATCTGACTCTTTCTGCAACCCTGTGAACTCTAGCCTGCCAGGCTCCTCTGTCCATGAGATTTCCCAGGCAAGAATACTGGAGTGGGTTGCCATTTCCTTCTCCAGGGGACCTTCCTGTCCCAGGGATTGAACCCGTATCTCCTGCACTGGCGAGCAAATTCTTTACCACTGAGCCACTAGGAAAACCCTTACAAGGAGCAGTAAAAAGTAATGGCTAGAACCCTGAGAGTCTGAAAAGACTTATAAAAACTAGCAGGGGGTTCCAAAGCTCCAATCACAGCTGTCCTGAGACCACTGCGTGGGAAGGCAAAGAAGCTGGCCTGCTTTGGTCAGCTCTGCAGTTAGCTAGTTGCACTGATGTTTTCCGTGATGATAATGGGTCATTTACAAAGGAGGTTAAATTCAGTTCCATGTGCTCTGCCTTAGAGAGCAGCTTATGATTAATTTTAGAAAAACTGCCACCTAAAGTAGCTAAAATTTTCTTTTGAAATTTACTGCTGTATCCTAAAATAGTCTGCTCTATTAATTCTTTGCAAGGTTTTCTGATTTTACTATATATTCCTTAAAATCAGTAGTACTTACATTTTACCTTTAAAAAAAAAACCTATCTTAAAAAAAACTCTTTTAACTGTATTTACAACTTAAATCAAGAATTAGCTGTCAGGGTCAGGGAAAGATACAGGCACCAGAGCCTTCTTCCCGCCCGTCAGAGTCACCACCAAGCTTGGGTCTGCACAGAGATGAGCAGGAGTGTGCTGCCTAGGAGAAGGATAACATTCTAGGGGAAGGACCACATTAAACCAGATAGTTCAACATTTAATTTCAAATGAAAAATTAAAGCATGTTCAAAGCCCTGTTTACATTTAACCACCATTTGTTTATAT
Organism: Ovis aries; assembly: GCF_016772045.2. Classification (NCBI taxonomy): domain Eukaryota; kingdom Metazoa; phylum Chordata; class Mammalia; order Artiodactyla; family Bovidae; genus Ovis; species Ovis aries. The sequence goes on along the minus strand of NC_056063.1, from coordinate 18,975,735 downwards.
ACCAGAATCCCTGGCAGGCAGCCATCTTGGATTACCCTGAATCACTGAAGCCTTGGCATGGCCACTTCTGAATATGTTGCTGAAGATCAGAGCCTCCTTGACCACTTCTTTCTGGATTGTTCTCTGCTGCTCAGTCTTTTGACTTGACTAACTTTAGGGACATGCAACCCATATTTGAGGCTTCCCTGGAGGCTCAGATGGTAAAGAATTTGCCTGCAATGAGGGAGACCCGGGTCTGATCCCTGGTCAGGAAGATCCCCTGGAGAAGGAAATGGAAACCCACTCCAGGATTCTTGCCTGGAAAATCCTACGGACAGAGGAGCCTGGTGGCCAACAGTCCACGGGGTTGCAAAGAGTTGGACACGCTTGAGCGATTAGCACTTTCACTTTCATACAACACATATTCATTTGGTGCTCTGTAGAAGAAACAGGCAGGAAACGGGTCAGGGCAGAGATGAAAGAGGCATTTGTCTTGCCCCTCCAAGAGTTTGGTGGGGCACAAAGGATGTTCACAGAGAATTCAGGTCAAGGTATAATGTGAAGAGTGTGATAAAAACTACAAACAAAATGGTATTGCAAGCATTGGTGGAGTGAGATTATTTTCAGCCCAGCAGTCAGTGGCTTAGGGGTTGAAGCAGGGAAGATTTTGTAAATGAAGAATATAGAAGCTTAGTCTTAAGGATTGGAGAAGGCAATGGCACCCCACTCCAGTTCTCTTGCTGGAAAATCCCATGGACAGAGGAGCCTGGTAGGCTGCAGTCCATGGGGTCGCTAAGAGTCCGGCACGACTGAGCGACTTCACTTTCGCTTTTCACTTTCATGCATTGGAGAAGGAAATGGCAACCCACTCTAGCGTTCTTGCCTGGAGAATCCCAGGGACAGAGGAGCCTAGTAGGCTGCCGTCTGTGGGGTCGCACAGAGTCGGACACAACTGAAGCGACTTAGCAGCAGCAGCAGTCTTAAGGATAGGTATGATTTCAAAGAGGAAAGATGACAAGGAAGACTTCTCTGGGTGATAGAGGAGACTGTGCGTGAGAGCATGGGGTTAAGAAAGCGCATTATTATCAGAGGCTTCCCTGGTGGCTCAGTGGTAAAGAATCCACCTGCCAATGCAGAAGCAATGGGTTTGATCCCCGGGTGGGGAACATCGCACTTGCCGCAGACCAACTACTGAGCCTGTGCTCTAGAGCTGGTGAGGCCTAACCACTGAACTCACATGTTGCGGCTACTGAGCCCATGCACCCGAGAGCCCAAGCTGCCCGACAAGAGAAGCCCCCACAAGAAGCCTGTGCACCCAATTAGAGAGTAGCCCCCACTTGCAGCAACTAGAGAAAACCCTCCCACAGCAACGAAGACCCAGCACAGCCAAAAAAATAAATGAATAAATCTTTAAGAAAGGACACGTTAGGTTTCGAGAATCAGATTTTGAAGTGTGCAAAGATGGATTGGTATCGGAAGGAACCCTAGGCAGGGAGCCCGGAGCTAGGCTGTGAGGTGCTATGCCTCGGGCTTCACCTGTGGGCAGTGAGATGTGGGGGAGGGACAGTTTGCGGCGCCTGCGTGATAGCCAGTGTTGCCGCCCAAAGTGGAAAAGCATCTGCTCCTTCCACATGATCAGAGAAAGCTGGAGCTGGGAGCTCGAGGCTCGGGGCAAGAAGTGAGAAAGAGCAAAACAAATATTGCACAGCAACACGTATGTGTGGAATCTAGAGAAATGGTACAGACGGACCTGTCTCCAAGCCAGGAGTAGGGATGCGGACGTAGAGGATGGATTTGTGAACAAGGTGTCGGGGAGGGGAGTGTGGGACCAGCTAGGAGAGCAGGACTGACATATATACTACCAGGGAGAAAGCGGATAGCTAGTGGGAACCTGCTGCAAAACATAGGAAGCTCAGCTCGGTGCCCTGTGATGGCCTAGACGGGGGAGGGGGGATGGGAGATGGGAGGGAGAGGATATATGTATGCATATGGCAGATTCACATCACCGTATAGCAGAAACTGACACAACATTGTAAAGCAATTATAGTTCAATTTTTTAAAAAGAAGAAGTTCTCTCAAGCACCCCTGCCTCTCAAGCCTCCCTTCTATCTCTGGAGGCCCATGGCTGAAGACCCCATGGTCTGGGTGACCCAGCACGGCCTGTGCTCAGCTTCTGCGAAGCCCCTTCTCCACTACAATGTGCCCTCACCCCAGGAACACAATCACCTTCATTCTTGAGCCCCATCAACACTGGCCTCTTTGACCACTACCTTAGGGTCTTTTGCTTCATGAATGAACTGATTTCAGCCTCCCCCTGAACTAGATATAAACTCCTGGAAGGCACGAATCAGTTCTTTTGCTTCTTTTGTTTACCCCTATTTGGTGACAGGTGCATAGTAGGCTTGCAAGAAAAAGGTCTTATTTTTATACCAGCCCACTTTCCTCCCCACAAAATGGCTGAAGAAAGAGTATTAATATAGCAAACTACTTAATTCTTTAAAGATTCCCAAGAAGAAAGCTATAGCTGTCAAATAACTGAGATGGTTTTCCTTCAATTAGCAGCTTTGATTGCATGCAAATTTTTAGATTTCTGTTCAAGGTATAGAAGTCCCCAGAGTGCCAGTGGCCGCTTACACCCACTTCTTGGCCAATATTTTTTACCAGGCCCTGAGTCATAGCTCTGAAATCAATTCTGCCCTTTACTGCAAAATCATTAAAGGGCCAAGAAAAATGATCCTTGCTGTTTAATCAGCGGGGGTGCTGGAAAATCAGGAGACATTGATACTGTACCGTGTGATAAAGGTCTGAATGAAGTATGCCACCAAAGACGTGAAGGATGTGATCACGTTCAATCTCAAGCCTGGCTCTAAAATGAACTCAAAGGAAATGGTGTTCTGATGTACTCTGTGTAATGCACAAAATCACAAATTTTTTGCACATTCAATTTCTCTCAGAGTCTTTTAAATCTTTCTTACCCAAAGAAAAAGAACATTCTAAAGGTGAAGCGTGTGATCATAAGAAACTGAACCTAGGTATAAAATGATGTCAATCTACTGCCAATTTTTTTGGTGTGCTATCTTCCTTAGTTTAAAAAATGAAGTTGGACTCCAAGAAAATGATGAGAAAGCAAAGATAAAATATTCCCCATGCAATCAGAAAAATCACAGAACTGAGGAGACTCCAGTAGGAAGACGTCACTGCTCTTGCTGTATCATACAACCCAACAGCTATAAGACTAAGGCTCGGGAAAGATGGAAATTCAAGAGCTGTGGGGAGGAAATGGGTCATTTCTTCATCTTTTCCTGGAGACTCTGGTGCCTTAACTGGAGACCCTAAATGAAGGCTTGGTCACCAATTCCCAACTTCAGTATGTCAGAGCCAGGATGGAAGGGACCACAAGACATAAAGCCTGATGGTTTAAATAAGGACCTGCTTCTGGCCTCTTTATTTGGGGGTAGTTTTGGGGCCTGTAGAATCAGAACCTCTGAGCCCATGGTCAGACTACAACTCCTTCAGGTTCATGGGATTTCCTGCTCTTTGCATTGTGAGTTACTGAGATCAGAGCCCTCTTTACCAACCATGGCAAATAGATGAGGAAACAGTGGAAACAGTGTCAGACTTTATTTTGGGGGGCTCCAAGATCACTGCAGATGTTGACTGCAGCCATGAAATTAAAAGACACTTACTGCTTGGAAGGAAAGTTATGACCAACCTAGATAGCATATTGAAAAGCGGAGACATTACTTTGCCAACAGAAGTCCGTCTAGTCAAGGCTATGGTTTTTCCAGTGGTCATGTATGGATGTGAAAGTCAGACTGTGAAGAAAGCTGAGCACCGAAGAATTGGTGCTTTTGAACTGTGGTGTTGGAGAAGACTCTTGAGAGTCCCTTGGACTGCAAGGAGATCCAACCAGTCCATTCTAAAGGAGATCAGTCCTGGATGTTCATTGGAAGGAATGATGCTAAAGCTGAAATTCCAATACTTTGGCCACCTGATGCAGAGTTGACTCATTGGAAAAGACCCTGATGCTGGGAGGGACTGGGGGCAGGAGGAGAAGGGGACAACAGAGGGAGATAGCTGGATGGCATCACCGACTCGATGGACATGAGTTTGAGTAAACTCTGGGAGTTGGTGATGGACAGGGAGGCCTGGCGTGCTGTGATTCATGGGGTCGCAAAGAATTGGACATGACTGAGCGACTGAACTGAACTGAACTTTCTGGATTGTTCCCATCAATCAGTCTCTTGCTTTGACTAACTTAGGGCCCTGGAACGAATACTCATTTAGTACTCTGGGACACACATACTAGGAACTGGGTTGGGGGGAACTAAGATGAATAAGATCATTTTTTTTTGTTCGTTTGTGTTTGTCCCTAGGTAGGTTTGGAGTTAGGGATGGGAAAGGATGATCACAGAGAATTCTGTACAAATACCTCTGTAACTAACCCTCTTAGCCTATGCATGCCCTCTTGCTGGGCCAGTGAGATACTCTCTTTGAGTATCTTGGCCATGGAGCCCATGGAGAGAGAGGCACAGTAGGGGGAGCTTGTTTATTTCCCCTCCTTGACAATAAGGTACTAATCTTGCTTATCTTTATTGGTCTAGATCTGTGGGCAATGACTGCACATACTACTCTCTCAGCAATTATTTGCAGTTGCTGCTGATAATAACGGGGCTTCTCAGGTGACGCTAGTGGTAAAGAACCCGCCTGCCAATGTAGGAGACACAAGAGATGTGGGTTCGATCCCTGGGTCAGGAAGGTTCCCTGAAGGAGGAAATGGCAACCTGCTTGGAAATTTTCTTGCTTGGAAAATTTCACGGACAGAGGAACCTGGCTGGCTACAGTCCATGGGGCCACTGAAGCACAGCCAAACAACAATAATAATAACCATTTATATGCACCCAGAACTTTTCATGCACTATTTTCAGCAAATCATTATGAAAATCCTTCTGAAGTAGATACCACTATTTTCATTTTTCAGACGGGTCTCTCAGAGATCAGAAGCCCTACAGAGTATCTGAATAGTATGTCCTCATCATCACAGACAGACAAGGATATGCTTTGGATAATTTAAAAAAGCCTTGTTTTCTAGTTCTTTCATCAATATATCCATTTAACAAACTCTTATTGAGTGCTAGGACTATGTGCTAGGAGACCCCAAGATAAGAAACAAATGCAGAACAAAGTGTTTTAAGACATAGTTCCTTGTTTTGAAAAATTCCTTTTTATGCAAAGGAGATAGACACATGAACCAACAATTTTATTTCAAAACCCTTAATGGGACTATTGAGCAGAACTACCTGCCTAATTAACAAGTTATGAAAAATACGGTATTCTAAAACATTTGTGATGCTAATTATGAGACTATTTACAAAAGTATCTGAAAATGGTTTAGATGTAAGGAGGTAAGTCTTTATTCTAATTCTGATTTTTTTTTCTGTGATACCGTTTTCTTAGACGATAGTACCGCTGTTGATGTGTAGTTCCCCTGGTGTTTTTGTTTTATAGAAACAACTTGATGGAAACCTAATAGCTCTTTCGAAACACTCTTTAAATTTTCTTCTTGTCGTTCTTCCAAATACTTTCTCTCAGCACATTTTTTCTTTCAGATATTTTATGGTCAGCATATTAGAGACAGCTTCCTTTTTAATTTGGATCTTGGCACCTTAAAAATAGGGCTTGATAAAGGAGCGTGCTACGGTTCCTTTCGCAATCTTGAACTGCCTAAGACTGCCCTCTTAATAACGCTTCACATTTATCTTAGTACTTAGGAGTTTGCAAAGTGCTTTCCTATACATTATGTTAATGAACCTTCTTGATTACTTGATGGGATAGGCTAGAAAGTATTCTTATTGCCATTTTTATTAGTGGTACAATAAAGACAGAATACCCTCCAACAATACAGACAATTACAAAATAAAAAAAATTTTTTAAAAAGGGCTTCCCTAGTGGCTCAGATGATAAAAAAAAATCTGCCTGCAGTGTGGGAGACCAGGGTTTGATTCCTGGGATGGGAAGATCCCCTGGGTAAGAGAATGGCTACCCACTCCAGTATTCTTGCCTGGAGAATCGGATGGACAGAGGAGCCTGGTGGGCTACAGTCCATGGGGTTGCAGAGAGTCTGATGACTGAGCGACTGAAAAAAAAAAAATCTCTTCCCAGACCTTTCCTCATATGTTACCATTTTCAACTGCTTTTCTTTTCTCTTCTGGTACTTTTCTCTATAATTTCAAATAATAGCATCTGGTCATTTCTTTGCTTGTTAGCCTTAGGTAGAATCTAAGAATCTAAATGGATTCCTTTTTGTGAAAGTGAGAAATTTAGCTTATTTATAATGTCTTCCTCTTTCACTCAACTTTTTGCTAGTTATATATTTATTTTAGTTCTTCATTGCATATCTTTATAATACTAAATAACATGGTGCTTAAAATCTGGAATGCTTCATATTTCAGGTTTAGAAAAAATATATTTACCCATTTTATGGCAGATGAAGAATTTTCACTCTTTACCTCATCAAATAATATTATCCTTTATCTCATCTCTCTCCCTTTTACTCCAAACTTCTATCAGTCCTATGATTACTTTTGTATGTTAAGGTTTTAAATTTTTACCTTGTGTCCTGTAACTATAATTAATTCTTACATGCTTTGTCTATGGTTGATTAAAAACATTAAAACATGATACTTATTCTAATATGATTATGAAAATACCATGCACTATATGTAGTCCATGAGGTCAAAAAAGAGTTGGACACGACTTAACAACAACATCTAATCAGTGATTATTTACACAGCGGTAAAGGTAGTCTTGTAATTAAACCTATGTAATTTAAAGGAGACTGTTTCAAAATCAAATGAGATTTAGGTGATATTGATTGTCTAAAACTGGACTGCAATGCTGCAGTTTGGGTCACATTTGGATCTATTGTTTTTTGTTTTTCCTAGAATTTTAAATTGCTTAACTTTTCCCCTATATTGTCAATCCACTTTATAGCCATGTCTCAGCTGCAATCAGCATTGGCTTCTAAGAGCTCATAAATGCCCGCTTTTCCAGAGAATTGTCCTGGGCCTAATGGAAGCTGCCTTTCCAGGGAGGTTACCCCTTTTCACATAAGCCTGTAGCTGGTTGACTGTCTGAATGACAGACACAGGGGCAGTAGACCAGTTTACTGCAAGATGGGGCCCATTCTCTCCTGCAATTTGTGGTCCCTATTTCCCTGTGGAGTTACTATATAGCTTGTATTGAGCAGAGCCACATTTTTGCTTAGCTTTTTAAAAAAATCTTTTATTATTTCCCTCATTCTCCTTCTCCAAAGAGTGTTTCCTCAATAAATCACTTGTAACAGAATCCTCGTCTTAAGCTCTGCTGGCATTATCAACTAAATATTTTTCCTCCTCAAAAATTTTCCTTTTGAAGTCCTGATCCCTACTGTGACGATATTAGGAAGTGGGGCCTTTGGGAGGTAATTAGGTTCAGATGAGGTCATGAGGTTGGAGCCCTCATGAAGGGATTAGTGTCCTTTTAAGAAGAGAAAAGTGTCCAGAGCCCTTCCTCTCTCTCCATCCAAACACACCACAAAAAAGCCAGTGAGCAAACAGCAAGAAATTTTATCTGCCAGCCAAGAAGAGGACTCTCACCAGACACCAAATCTGCCAACACCTCAATCTTAACTTCCCAGCCTCCAGAACTGTGAGTAATAAACGTCTGTTGTTTAACTCACCCGGTCTATGATTTTTTGTGATAGCAGCCCAAGCTGATGAAGACAGCTAGGATGTCCAATCTAAGATGGTTTTGATAGAAGATCACAAAGTGAAGTGAAGTTGCTCAGTCGTGTCCGACTCTTTGCGACCCCATGGACTGTAGTCCACCATGCTTCTCCGTCCATGGGATTTTCCAGGCAGGAGTACTGGAGTGGGTTGCCATTTCCTTCTCCAGAGGATCTTCCCGACCCAGGGATCGAACCCAGGTCTCTCGCATTGTAAGCAAGACACTTTACCATCTGAGCCACCAGGGAAGTCCTCACCAAATCACTTACATAGTTGGTTTTTTTTTTTAAACTTTACTATGTATTTTAAAGGAATCCACTTTCTTCTTGAATACATTTCTTGCTAGAATCCTCTGACTTCTAAGTTTGGTTCCACTGCTTTCTAGGTATACTATGCATCTAGAATACTGAAATTTCTGTGCCTCACTTCTGGGTTATATCCCCTAATATTTGTATCATACAGTACAGTGTTCTATTTCTTGGATTCCTTTTTGTGTTAAAAGAACATGTAATAAAATTTAAAGCAATTGTCACAAAATTTGGACAGGGGCTTAATTTTGTGAGTCATAACAAGGATGAAAATCTGTTTTCACCGACTTTATGATTGACAGTTTGGCCAAACATATAATTCTTGTTTCAAAATAATTTTCCTTCACCCTTTAAAAGGCAATTCTGCATTGTGTTTTAGTTGCTAAGGTTGCTGATGAAAAATCCAATTGTCAATCTGATTCTCTGGGGGGTGGGTAGGAAATCTATTATTTGTCCCTGAAGTTTAGAAAAATTTTTTATCCTTTTCAGTTTTCTGAACTTTCATCTATTTGGCCACTCAATGGGCTTTTTCACTCTGACAGCTCCAGCCTTTCTTCAGCTCTAGGAAATTTCCTTGAATTATTTTTTTTAATTGCTAAAGCTCCTTTGTTTTTTTCTGCCTCTTTCTAGATTTCCTCTTAGGTGCATAATGACTCTCCTGGATTTATCTTTTGTATTTCTCTTAGTCCCCACCTCCACTCTATATTTTAAAATTATGCTCTACTCACTGGGAAGTTTTCACAATTTTACCTTCTTCTTGGTGTCCTTCTTTGGGGCTGTTTTGATTTTTTTCTCGATTATGAGGACTCCTTAGCTTTCCATTTATATTTATGAATAAAGTGCTAGATTATTATTGTGAAGATCTGGTACGACTTGCCCCTGGGGTATGTGAGGTTCATGGTGAGCGAGAAAAGTAGTCTGCATCTGTAATGGATGTTTAGTGTGGGCATGCTCAGTCACTCAGTCGTGTCCGGCTCTTTGTAACACCATGGACTGAAGCCTGCCAGGCTCTTCTGTCCATGGAATTTTCCAGGCAAGAATACTGGAGTGGATTGCCATTTCCTTCTCCAGGGGACCTTCCCCACCCAGGTGAATCATGCTTACTGTCATCTGCAGCTCACTTTTGTTCTCATATCTGCTAACTCTGGGCTTAGGGTTCCTTCTGATCTTACAGGGAGGAACATTTTCAACTCCTGTCTCTGCTGCAGTCTCCTGCGTGGGTCCTGGGCTGTGACTTCCTCTCTCAACATGAGTCATTTCCAAGGCTTTAGTTTTTGATACTGTTATGGCTGTGTCCTCCTCATGCATCTTTATTATTGATCTAAGGGATATCAGGGAGGACAGTGAGGTCAGCGCATGTGTGTCTTCTAACCTCCTGAATGAGATCTTGATCACTGCCATTTTCTAGTTCCCAAAACATGGGCACTGAGTGATTAAATGCTTTGTCTAATAACTAGTAAGCTGTAGTGGTGACGACTAGAATCCCAGTTTTCTGTCACCTAATGTTCTTTCCATTTCTCTGTACCTTTTTACCACCTCTTGTTCTCTCAGTCCTTATCAGTGGAATTCGAGACAGCTGAGCAGGAATGTTTACAAGCAGATTTTTGCGCATGTATCTCATTAGAGCCAGATGTGAGAACAGATAATGTATTTGTATTTGCTCTGAATGTTTTTCCCGAGTCAGTGTTGCTCTCACTCTCCTCTTGGGCTTACGCACAAACGTCAGAGATAAAGAGATTTGGAAAGTTTTTAGTTTTAAAATCAGAGTGAGTCACTTGCAATAAGAGCTTTAAAATCAATTAGTTGAGTAGGGGGAAAAAAATCTCTTAAAAAAAAAATCTTCATTATGACCTGCGAACATCGCATTTATTAGGGCCTAGTTTGTTTCTAATTTCTGGAAACTAGCTTTGTGTGGGATGAAGGAAAGATATATAAATTACTTTCATCCACTGTGTAGTCAAAGCATACAACTCCCTTAACCTCATTCAGGTCCACCTAATATTTTTCCTCTTGCAATCAGTTTTTGTACCCATTAATAATTAAAAAATGAAAGCTGGAACATGGAATTATGGCTGTTATTAGACACACAGGCCTATTAAACAAAGTGGATTAAAATTTTTCACCTTCTTTTTGAGAAAAATATGGTTAATATGAAAGAAATAGTAGATAAAGTAGGGATTCCTTTTCATCAGGGAATCGGAGAGCAGAGAGTAACAATTCAATCATTCAATGAATGAGTATCTATTCTGTACCTCCTACTATATTCAGGCATTGTTGGAAATTTGGGATAAAAACAGATAAAATGGTGAGCCTCTAGTAGAGAAGGCCTATGTGAAGCAAATAATAGATATATATGGCAACATAATGAACTGGGAAGACACCATGAAGGGAAAGTCCACACACAGAACCATGGATAACTGGGGGAAGGCAGTCAGAGAAGGCTTTTCTGAAGCAAGGACGTTTAAAATGAGTTCTAAATGGGAGGGAGCAGGGTAAAAAGGGAAGAGAATTTTAGGCAAGGGGACAGAAGCTGAAAGGACCCCACAATAGGAGGGGGCATGGTCTAGCCTGAGAAGAGCCAGAGCAGCTGTAGAAGGGGGCCGAATCCACAGCAAAAGGGCCCGTGACCTTGGGCAGCAGGGAAAGACACTGAAGATGGTGAGGGGTCTGACTGGATTTGTGCTCAGAAAAACCCTTCTGTATCATGAGGTGCAAGCTGGGGATGGGCTGCAGAGGACCTAGCAGGTCAGCTGGAAGACCACACTAGTAACCCAAATGAACAATGGCACTGACTTAGACAAAGCTCTTGTAGCGGAGATAAAAATGGGTGGATTCAAGCAATATTGAGAAAATAGAATTTCTGGGGCTGGTGGTAGATTGAATACAGAGACAGCATGCATCCGGACCTCAAGGATGACTGGTTTCTCACAGGTGGAGGACACACGATATTTTGGGAATATGGCGATTAAGATGAGCTTGAGAATGGGTTCTATACCAATAGTTCAGAATGAGGGTTGGACTGCTGTATTTAAAATGGATAACTAACAAGGACCTACTGTAAACCACAGGGAACTCTGCTCAATGTTATGTGGCAGCCTGGATGGGAGGGAAGTTTGGGAGAGAATGGATACATGTATATGTATGACTGAGTCCCTATCATATCATTGTTTATCGGCTATACTCCAATACAAAATTAAAAGTGTTTAATTTTTTTTTAAAGGATGAGCATTGGGATGAGAAATGGCCTTTTAAGGTAAGGGGAAAGATGGAAACAAAAGATACAGGGGTAATATAACCCTGGGCACAACAAAAGTTGAAGACCACGAGGCGAGGATTAGGGTAGGCTGCAGAAGAGAAATGTGAGTCAGAGGTTAGAAAGGCTGGAAAGATAGGTGCAAGCTAGATTTTCCTAGAGCTGTGAAGGCCATCTGAGGAGTCTTGGCTTTATTTTCTAGACAGCGGGCTCCAGAGATTGAGAAGATTAAAGTGAATGGAGCCACGGCTCCAAGATTTCAAGCCTGAGTGGGTGGAAGACTAGGGGGCTATCCTCAGAATGGATAAGACAGCAAAACCACGTGTTCTAGAGGGGCTGATAGTGCTAAAGAATCCGCCTGCCAATTCAGGAAGTGTAAGAGAAGTGGGTTCGATCCCTGGGTCTGGATCCAAGATGCCTTGGAGGAGGAAATGGCACCCCACTCCAGCATTCTTGCTGGGAAAATCCCCTGGACAGAGGAGCCTGGTGAGCTACAGTCCACGGAGTCACAAAGAGTCGGACATGACTGAGCATCTGAGCCCTAGAGGGGCTGTCGGGACAGCCAAGGAGAAACATTTACCAGGCGTTTGAAAATACATGACTTGAAGGTCAGGGCTAGAGAAGTGGATTTGGAAGTCATCTCCAAATAGTTAAAGCTGGGATGGGGAGAGGGGAATGTTGGTGAGATCACTAAGGAATTAAGAGTAAGGATTTCAGAAGACAGACCCAGATGAGAATCTCAGGAAATGCATCACTCAAAGGGCATAGAGAAGACGCGTTGTCAATAATAGGAGTATGGATGAAGCTGACGGAGAGGCAGGAAATGAGTGGGAGGAGAGTGACGTCAGTCAAAGCAGGGGATCAGCTTTGTAGGATGAGGATCAGAATTGTAGGAGGAACAGGGTTAATAGTGTTAAATGACTCTTCAAGTCGTAAGTTAAGATTGAGAAATCTGGGAAAAAGCTCATTAGGCTTGAGGCAGAGAAGCAGAAGAGACAGGACCAATCAGAACTGAAAGGAGATGGGGACTGGCTCAGGAGATGCTTGTTGAATGCAAGAAGGCTGGAGAGTGGGCCAGCCTCCCTGCCAGGGAAAGCTCTCAGTGGTACCTCTAGAGCTGATGTTTTAATATGTTTCTTAATGATTGTATTTATTTGTATTTGGCTGTCCTGGGTCTTAGTTGCTGCACAGGCTTTTCCCTAGTTGTGGTGCACAGGCTTCTCACTGTGGGGGCCTCTCCTGTTGTGGAGCACGGGCTCTAAGGCACAGGGGCTTCAGTAGTTGCTGCAGCTGGTCTCTCTCTGTAGTTTTGGCTCCCAGGCTCTAGAGCACAGGCTCAATAATTATGGTGCACGGTCTTAGTGGCTCCATGCATGTAGGATCTTCCTAGATCAGGGATTGAACCCGTGTCCCCTGCATTGACAGGTGGACTCTTCACTACGGAGCCACCAGAGAAGCCCTCGAGTTTTCATTTGCAGCTGCGCATCTTCCGTGGTTTTTAATTGTGTTCTGAAGACCATAAAATAATGCAGCCGGAATGATTGTTCACCCCTAGGTCTTTTCTGGTCATTGTTTGATATTCAATGTGAAGTTATTGTAAAAGTTGTATTTAATCCACTTACTCAGTGACTTGGGAAGTTTGGCTTCCATTTAATGGCTGCACGAATGACTGATCGGGCTCCAGGTCTTGATGCAATTGACGTACTGATGCCTGGCGCTTCCTCCCACACAGGCTCCTTAGGTAGCACAGGAAACAGACAGGGGATCTAAGGTACCTGTAAAAGGAGGGCTTCTCTGACTGTTTGTACTCTTTGGGGTGGATTACAGAAGTGGGGAAGGGAACTTTCAGATGTTACTAGATTACTTTCAGTTTACTAGAGAGTTCTTGTTGGAAATGCATCCAAAGGACTAGGATGAGTAGCTGGCTGTTATCAGTAGGTGATTTGGTGGCTGCACAAGCTGCAGAATCTGCATAGCTACACAGTAAGACATATTTACATTTCTCTATATGTTCCAGAAATGGAAATCTGCAATGGAAATGAAAGAGCATGGTTCTGCTGTAACATCTTCCTGACACTCCTAATCAAAGCACATCATTACAGCTGCAAATATCCATGGAAAGGGCAAAGACAGGGGATATGGGGAAACCAGTGTTTAAATCTCTGCCCTGCACCTATTAGTATGACCCTGGGCATGTTACTTCACGTTTCTGTTTCAGATTTATCATTTAAAAGCAGGAAGTATGGGACTTCCCTGGGGGCCCAGTAGTTGAAGAGCCTGCACTTGCACTTCAGGGAACATGGGTTCAGTCTCTGGTCAGGGAATTAAGATCCCAAATGCTGCATGCAGTTCAGCAACTTGACTGAACTGCAAGTTGCTCAGTCTGGTCTGATTCTTTGTGATCCATGGACTGCAGCATGCCAGGCCTCCCTGTCCATCACCAACTCCAGGAGCTTGCTCAAACTCATGTCCATTGAGTCAGTGATGCCATCCAACCATCTCATCCTCTGTCGTCCCCTTCTCTTCCCGCCTTCAATCTTGCCCAGCATGAGAGTCTTTTCCAATGAGTCAGTTCTTCCCATCAGGCGGCCCAAGTATTGGAGCTTCAACTTCAGCATCATCCTTCCAATGAATATTCAGGACTGATTTCCTTTAGGATGGGTTGGTTAGATCTCCTTGCAGTCCAAGGGACTCTCAAGAGTCTTCTCCAACACCACAGTTCAAAGGTATCAATTCTTCAGCACTCAGCTTTCTTTATAGTCTAACTCTCACATCCATAGGTGACTACTGGAAAAACATAGCTTTGACTAGATGGACCTTTGTTGGCAAAGTAATGTCTCTGCTTTTTAATATGCTATCTAGGTTGGTCATAATTTTTCTTCCAAGGAGCAAGCATCTTTTAATTTCATGGCTGCAGACACCATCTGCAGTGCTGCATGGCATGGCCAATATATATATATATATATATATATATATATATATATATATATATAATTTAAAAATAAAAACAAGAAGTAACATGTTGCTAAGTCACTTCAGTCATGTCCGATTCTGTGTGACCCCATAGACGGTAGCCCACCAGGCTCCCCAGTCCCTGGGATACTCCAGGCAAGAACACTGGAGTGGGTTGCCATTTCCTTCTCCAATTCATGCAAGCAAAAAGTGAAAGTTGATGACTCCTGAATCTACACTACTCCCAAGCTCACTACCCTGATATTCAACTGCCTCTTGGACACTTTGTAGGTATTTCATGGGCAACTCAAGTTTGTTTGTCCAAAATCAAACTCGTCTTTACCCCTACCCTGAGTAAAACAAAGTATTGCTCTTTCTGCAGGTTTCTAACTAATTTCATAAACTGGAAACTTGAGTGGCATCTTTGGCATATCTTCTGCCCCTCTCCATTTTCAGTTCATCACCATGTCTTATCAACATCATTCTCCAGCTGTCTGTCCATCCTGACTTTCACTATAATACTGATGTTTTCCTGTCTGGACCTCTCATCTCCTGCCACTTGCCCTCTTATATCTTGTACTGCAGCCACACTGAGCTGCTTTTAGTCCTTGAGATGTACCATGGGCTTACTTTCCACTTGACCTTTGAAACAGTGGTTCTCTTTGCCTGGAATGCTCTGGCCATATTGCATCCTTTTCTATCTTCTGCTTAAATGCTATTTCCTTTGGGAGCCTTCACTCATCCCCACTGCCTTCTGGACCAGGTTGGGTGACCCCAATCACCAATTCCATAATACTTGTGATACTGCCCCTACTATAGCACTTGTCAAAGTCTATTTTGGAGACTTGACTAGTTACTTATTTTCTTCCTAAACCCTTAGTTCAGAAATTGTATCCATCTTGTTTACTAATGGGGCTTCCCTGGTGGCTCAGATGGTAAAGAATCCACTTGCAGTGCAGGAGACCCGTGTTCGACCCCTGGGTTGGGAAGATCCTGTGGAGAAGGGAATGGCTACCCGCTCCAGTATTCTTGCCTGGAGAATCCCACGGACAGAGGAGCCTGGCAGGCTACTGTCAATAGGGTCGCAAAGAGTAGGACATGACTGAGTGACTGACCAACAACAGTGGATTGTAATAATACTAAGCAGCATTTTTTGAGTACTTAATACGTACTAAGTACTTTACATGCATTATCTCGCCTAATTCTCATAACAATCCTATGAAACAGACATATTATTCCTGTCTGTATTAGGCAAATGAGGAGAACAAGGTTTAAAGAACTAAAAATAAAAACATTGTCCAAGGTCTTCTCAGCAGTGATTTTCCAAAGACATCTGCCAATGATCCTTCCTTCTAGTGACAGTACCGTGGTGAAGTCCCCTCTCACATTGAATGGGGACTGACCAGTGTGACCGGTAGAAAATGGCAGAGGTGATGGTCATGTAACTTCCAAGGCAAGATCATTGTGGCCTCTGCCTTGCTCCCTTGGCTCACTTGCTTTGGGGTAAGCCAGTTGCAAAGTCATCAGATCACTTAAGCTGCCTGGGGAGCCCATCTGGAAGGAAACCAGTCTCCCTGCCAATAGCCTACAGCACCTTGCCGTATGAATGAGCTACCTGGGAAACAGAATTCCCAGGCCCAGTCTAGTCTCCAGCTGACTGCAACCCCATGAAAGATCTTGGGCCAGAATCACTTAGCCAAACTGCTCCCAAATTTCTGAACTACAGAAGCTGAGGAAGATGAAAAACGATTATCACTGTTATAAGCCTGACAGTTTTGGGGTAATTTGTTTCACAGAAGTAGATAACTCGTAGACAGTTCAGTGGCGTGCGTGTGTGCTAAGTCACTTCAGTCATATCCAACTTTGTGTGACCCCATGGACTGTAGCCCACCAGGCTCCTCTGTCCATGGGATTCTCCAGGAAAGAATACTGGAGTGGACTGCCAAGCTCTCCTCCAGGGGATCTTCCCAACCCAGGGGTCAAACCTGCATCTCTTATATCTTCTGCATTGCAGGAGGGTTCTTTACCACTAGCACCACCTGGGAAGCCCCAGTTCAATGGGAGAACCAGGATTTTCTCCCAGGTCTGACTCCAAAATGCTCTTAACCATGAGCTCTCCATTTTCTTACAAACTCATTTTTAACACAAAGTGTTAAAAATGATAGTTATGCAAGCATCTCACAAACTCTCTGTCACAGATGACAAAAGAGAGACACAGAGAGATTTAGAAATTAATTGGTGAATTCAAGTTTTGACATCAAGTGGTCTAATTTTAAGACCTGTGCTCTTTGTTACCATACCGAGCTAACATTATAATCAGAACAATCTTTCAGGAAAATTAATCTGTAGTTGGACTGCTAGATGGAATGGAAAGAAAAGAGCATGGAAGTGTGGTCCTTGACTGGGAGGCTACTGTGATTATCAAAGAGAATATTATTTGAGAGAAATCAAGACTTCTGTCATGGAGAACAACCCAGAAACTATTTCTCAAAGTATCTTTGAACACTATTTTTAAAGTAAGATTTTAATCTTTCATTGATATTATTTTTGTTTTGTTTCTTAAAGAATTGTTTATTTGCTTATATACTTTTGGCTATGCTGGCTCTTTGTTGCTGTGTGCGGGCTTTCTCTAGTTGCGGCGATTGAGGGCTACCCTTTGCTGCGGTGTGAGGGCTTCTCATCGCAGTGGCTTCACTTGTTGTGGAGCATGGGTTCAGGCTCAGTAGTTGGAGTGCATCAGCTTAGCTGCCCTATGGTAAGCGGGGTTTTCCTGGAGCTACGGTAGAACCTGTGTCCCCCGCATTGGCAGGTGGATTCTTAACCACTGGACTTCCAGGGAAGTCCTCTTCGATTACTGTTATCGCCTATTGAAGATTTGGATGGGCAGGTCATTGATCTTTAACAATAAAATATCTCTCAAATTGCAATAATCTCTACTTATTACTCAGTATTCTAGAAAGAGATTAACCATGATCATTGTCCAACTGGAGAAGGCAATGGCAACCCACTCCAGTACTCTTGCCTGGAAAATCCCATGGTGGAGGAGCCTGGTAGGCTGCAGTCCATGGGGTCGCGAAGAGTCGGACCCGACTGAGCGACTTAGCAGCAGTAGCAGCATTGTCCAGCCTGACCTCCCAAATGGTGGGAGCTGGGCCAGCTGAAGACTTGTCAGCATTCTCTATAATGTGTAATTTCTATTTTCCTGCAGCATTCAATATTTATTTATTATTAGCTATATTTAACTCATTTTTTAAATTGGAGGATAACCGCTTTACAGTGTTGTGTTGGTTTCTGTGGTACAGCAATGTGAATCAGTCATAAGTATACACATATCCCCTCCTTCTGGAGCTTCCCTCCCACCTACCTCCAATATTAATTTTTATATCAAAATATTTGTACTGCTGTCTTTAAAAAATTGTTTTTTTAAGTTTTTATTTTGTATTGGGTATAGCCAATTAACAATGTTGTGATAGTTTCAGGCGAACAGTGACGAGACTTAGCCATACATATATATGTATTCATTCTCCCCCAAACTCCTCTCCGGTCCAGGTTGCCGCATAACATTGAGTAAAGTTCCCTGTGCGGTACAGTAGGTCCTTGTTGGTTATCCATTTTAAATATAGCAGTGTATGCACTCTGTTTTAGATTCTTTTCCCATTAGGTTATTACAGAGTTTTGAGCAGAGTTCCCTGTACTCTACAGTAGGTCCTTGTTGGTTCTCCATTTTAAATACAGTAATATGTACATGTCCATCCCAAGCTCCCTAACTATCCCTTCTCCCCATCCTGCCCCCAAGACCCCTGGCAATCATAAGGTCATTCTCTAAGCCTGTAAGTCTCTTTCTGTTTTGTGGTTCCACTGCTTTTAAAAAAGGAAGGAGAACAGACCAAGATTTTCTGCCTTTAAGGTAAGCTAACAGATCAGTGATAATTGAAACGAGAAATCCTGGTGCAGGAAGAGAACTGATTGTGCTCTGTCCTTGGTAGAGTCTTGAGTCATTCATGCAGTATAGTGTCTGGAGAGTTCTAGTGAGTCATGCATTGCTAACTATGGAAGAAAATGTATTTTCTAAAGCTGTCTGTTATGACTCATGTCTTTCAGTGAGCATCAGCAGATGTTGGTACCCTATTGACTGGTGATCTGATAGAAAGTTCCTCAGAGAGATCTGTGACGCAATTTCCCTCTTGGATCAATCTGGCACGGGTCCTTTCATTCGGCTTGCAAGATGCTTGTATTAACATTGTGACTTATTTTTGGCTTGGTGTTAAAAAGATTGTTTAGTAACAAAAATGGAGCATTTGGATATTGTGGCAGCTGGGAGGAAGGCTCTTATTTTAAAATGAAACAACTGAATGAATGTTTTTTACAGCGATTCATTCTTCATGTGGGAAACATTTCTTTGTATGTATATTCTCTCTCTATTGGATACGTGAAGCTGTTTTACCTTCAATATTTAGGCAGAATTTCCTAGCGAGCGATTTGGGAACAATATCTATAAAGGATAAAGATAGGTTCCCCTGCAAAATAAGCAGTATGGAAAGTATTAGGATTGAATGTTAGGAACCACTTGGATTCTACTCCTAATTGGGTCAGAGTCTGTGTATAACCTTGAGCTAGTCACGTAATCTTTTTTAAACTTAGGTTTTCTGTCTGAAATAGTCAGAAAATTGCTTACCTATTTAGCCAAGGCAGAAACAATTTCCTGATAGGAAGATGACTCAGCAGCCTGAGGAGGCAATGTAGCCTCTTGTCCTGGAAGTCTTCGGGGAGACAGAGGCAGCCAGCTGCCTGGATGGATTAAAGCATAGTGCTTGAAGATTGGAGACCAGAACACGCAAATGAAGCCTGACCTTTAGGAACAGTAAAGAGATGTAGTCATTAAGGTCATGTGGTTTGCCAGGCACTGAGCTAGATTCTGAGAGATAATGGTGAACCAGATGTACCCAAAGTTTCTGCCCTTATGATGTTTACTGTTAAAGCTGCTTTGTGCATGTTTGAGATGATTCAGAGAGAGGTTCTATTATTTTTATTATTTTAGTCTCTGGATCTGAGGCTTTTTTTTAAATTCCTTTTAAAATATGGGATCATTCAGGGTCACTGCTCAAGAAACACAACTGTGGGAGTCTTACAGGAGAGGAGTCTGATGTTGTATGGGGTATTGCTAAAACAGGCCTTGTTAACACAGGGCTTAACTGCTGCAACTCAGATGGGAGTAATGGAGTCACACTGGCATTGCCAATTACCTGAGATGAGAGTGTGGGGAGAGTTTAACATATATCACAGGGACTTTCGGGTCAAAGTTAATGGGGCCTCCACTGCCCCCAGAGGGGCTTTTCACCAATGTGCTGATGTCCAACTTAGATGATGATTATGCGGCTGCAGTAATTGAACCATGGATTCTGAGCACACGAGCCATTCATTTTCTGTGGTCAGGAGCATTTCCAGTGGTGGTGTACAGATGGTGTAGTGGTATCACTGGTCTTGCACCAAGGTTTTGTTTAGAGCTCACATCTTACAAAGCAGTCGATCTTCCTACCTTAAGAAATTTGAAAGCTCCTTCTCTTGCCATTGTGCCTGTTGCTCATGCAGGAGGAAAGCTGCCACAGGTGCTGAGATTAGGGTGGTGGAGAGAGAGCTGCAGCATCTCACAACAGGTCCTTTGATCAGATATCAGCTGGCTGGGGTATCCCAAGTCTTTCAGTGTTATTGGCTCATTTGTTCCATTATAGTTTTAATTTTTAAACTGCAATATTTGCTTTACTGAAGTGGTCAGAACCAAACCCACAGTATCTCAGAAGTCTGCCTGTACCCCAAAGAATGGGAAGCAGAGTCTCAAAGAGATACTTGTAAACTCACATTCGCAGACAGCTATTCATGATAGCCCCAAAGTGGAAGCAGCCCAAGTGTTGGTGGACGGTTGCTTGGACCAGCAAAATATAATCTAAGTATACAATGGAATATCACTCAGTGTGAGTCCCTCAGTCGTGTCTGACTCTGCGACCAATGGACTATAGCCTGCCAGCCTCCTCTGTTCATGGAATTATCCAGCAAGAATAGTGGAGTGGGTTGTCATTTCCTTCTCCAGGGGATCTTTGTGGCCAGGGGTCAGGGATGGGGAGTTAGTGTTTCCTGTTTCAGTTCGGGAAGATGAGAAGGTTCTGGAGTTGTTGGTGGTTTGTGGCGGCTGGCTGCACAGCAGTGTGAAAGTACTTGATGATACTGAGCTGCACACTTAAAAATGATTAAAATGGTGCATTTTTAAAATGCATTTTTACAGTTGGAAACTGCTGGCTGCTGCAGTTCTCCTTGCGCAGGTACCCTGGGAGGAGCCCCGCTGGGGTGCCCTGTGGGGCCCTGTGGACCGCTGCTCCCTGCCTGGCTCCCACCATCCAAGGCCATGGACTGGCTCCTGGGGTTGCTGGCTCCCTCCCTGGCCTAGTCTAGCAGGATGAGGCCCGCTGGGGTTTGACTGCACCATGATGTTGGCCTGAGACACCTAGTTGCTGACGGCGCCTTGGCCCTTGGCAAGGACACGCTCTTCGAGGCCGGTCCCAAGAGGCTGTGGCCAGGCCCTGAGCCATGGCTGCTGCTGGATAAGCTCACGGGGGAGGTGGCAGGCAGCGTGCTCTGTTCAGCCTACTGCATGGACACGTGGCTCGGACGGCTGCGGATCTGGGCCATGCCCAAGGGATCAGTGAGGCTGCCCTGGGGAGTGCAGTTCCTGGGCAGAGCCACTCAGGGACAGACCTCGGGGGCCCAGCATCGTGCTCCGGGTTGGCTGGGCAGGAGCGGGGACTGCATGTTCTGATTGGAGTCCCATATTGTGGCCAGGTAGACTGGGTTCCTGTGCAGGCTCTCGTGGCACTGGGTGCGCTCGGCTGCCTTGCCCTTGCTGAGGTCGTCCAGGGTGCACTGGGTCAGGTGGTGGTTCTTCTCCAGCACCTTCTGGATGGTTTGCTGTATGACACCCTCCCCTTTGCCTCTTGGCCTGGCCAGGGACATGGCAGTGGATGCCCCATTATAATTTTTAAATTAAATGATTTTTATTTATAATTTTTAAATGAAAATTATTCCAAAGCCTATCCTACTTTGAGGGATGTCCCAGCAGCCATGGAATATCGCTCATGATTCTTTTTTTTTTTTTTGAAACTGAAGTGTATAGTTGATTTACAGTGTGTTAATTTCTGCTGTACAGCAAAATAATTCAGTTATGCATGTATATTACATTCTCTTTTATACTCTCTTCCATTATGGTTTATTTCAGGACACTGAATATAGTTTCTTATGCTGTACAGTTGGACCTTGTTGCTTATCATTCTATATATAATAGTTTGCAACTGCTTATCCCAAACTCCAATCCATCCTTCCCCAGCCCCCTTCCCCCTTGGCAACCATAGGCTGTTCTCTATGTGAGTCTGTTTCACAAATATGTTTGTTTGTACCATGTTTTAGATTCCATGCATAAGTGATATCTATGGTATTTGTCTTTCACTTTTTGGCTTACTTCATTTAGTATGATAATCTGTAAGTCTCTCTGTGTTGCTGAAAATGGCATTATTTCATTCTTTTTTTTATGATTGAGAAGTATTCTGTTGTGTATGTGTACCACACCCTTTTTATCCATTCGTCTGTTGATGGACATTTAGGCTGTTTCCATGTCTTGGCTATTGTGCACAGCGCTTATGAACATAGGGGTGCAGGCATCATTTTGAATTAAAGTTTCGTCTGGATATATGCCCAGAAGTGAGATTGCTGGATCATATAGTAATTCTATTTTTAGTTTTTTGAGGAACCTCCATTCTGTTTTCCATAGTAGCTGCACCAACTTGTATTCCCAGCAACAGTGTAGAAGCGTTCCCTTTTCTCCACACCCTCTCCAGCATTTATTTGTAGACTTAATGATTGCCATTTGGACTGGTGTGAGGTGGTTTTGATTTGTATGTATCTAATAATTAATGATGTTGAGCATCTTTTCAAGTGCTTTTGCTCATCTGTATGTCTTCTTTAGAGAAATGTCTATTTAGGGCTTCTGCTCATTTTTCAACTGGGTTGTTTGTTTTTGTTGTGGTGGTGATGGTTGAGTTTTATTCTGTGTGTATCTCATGATTCTTAAGGGTTTACATTTCTGAGATCCTACAACAAATGGTGACTATCTGATACGGGAATGTAAAAAAATCAAATCTCTTGCCAGAAATCAAATATTCAGCTGTTATCAAGTCTTTATTCTACACTGTCTTCCTGCTTCTTCTACAATTGGAAACACTAGCCTGTTTCTGGTGTTTGGTGTAAGCGTCCCCAAAACTGTACGTAAGACTAGATTAGGAAAAGTCACCCTCACATCCGCCATCTTTAGAACTGACGCATCCTGAGTAATGATTTGTAACTGTGAACCTGAAAATTTGGGGACTACTATGCTAACTTAAGGCAATCAAACTATAAACTCATCAGATTAGTTTAAACTACAAACCCATATTAGCCCGTTTGCACTGTGTAAAGGAAGATGGTTTACACGAGGAAATACATTGCAAAGAACTCAGAAAATATTTGAAGGGAAGCTGTTGAGTTTGATAATAACAGCCACCAAAATCATCTCTCTTATTCCTTTGTCTTTGGTTCCTGGATAACAGTAATCTTCCCACTTGAATCTGACTCTCTAGGTACCACACAGAGACCAGTGGGAATGGGAAATCCAGTGTTCTTGATGATTACAGTTCTCAATGAAAAATAATAGATGTGCCAGTTTATATATTATTCTTTTGTGAATGTTATTAATGTTAACTGGAGCCCTAAAGCCTAGCAGTCTCTAGGCATACCAATAGAGCAGACCCTTTAGTCATAAAGTTGAGGACTAGACTCTAAATGAGATGATCAAAGACATCGTCATCCCCCGAGACCCTGACTGGCTCCCAGCCTAGATGAGAGCTCCGTCTCAGCTTTCTTTTACTGCCGCATGTTGGACTGATACTATGCTTTGAGAAGGCAATGTCAGAACCTTAATGTTCTGAGCCAAAATCATCTGGTGGCACAGGCTGGCAACCTGAATGTGTTTTCCAGTTGAAACTAGCACGTGGTCACAGCAGTCACCACGGCAACGGTGTGGCTGGAACCCTTAGGGATTTTCGGCTGAGGAATAGGGCAGCTGTGAGGATGGCTTCTACTGGAATTAATGGTGACTAACTTATAGGATTAGCCTCCTGGGAGCCCTTCATGCTTTTTTTCTAGTAGACATAACTACACACTGTGATTGTTCTTCGACATGAAACACTTCTCTTGACTTTCATTCGATACTATGACTCTTTTTCCTCTTCTAGATTTTACAAATGTCAAGTAAATCTTCATAAGGGGCTCCAATTTAAAGAGTGGGAGAAAGGTGAAGACTTTGTTTTAGGCCGCAGAAAAAGATAAGTTTTATCTCATTTTCAACCCTGAATTCCTGAGTTTTCCTTTTGCTTTCTACCTGCTGTGTTGTACTTATCTCCAAATTGAAAGAAAGGCAAAATAAGATGTTAAGGGGAGTAGAACAGTGAACTTGAAGAGTTGTTTAGAATCTATTCTATGAAGTCAGAGTCTTTTACATTATTTTTTTCACACTATAGACATACCAGTGCTAACATCAAATTGATAACGCTTAAATTCATATAAAAAACCAAAGACTGGGGGAACAAATCAGGAAAGCTTTATAATAGATTTCAGACATGTATTCAAAATTTTCCATAATGGCTTATTACTGGGGAAAAAAAGAAAGATAAATAAGCTAGATATCTGTCATGAGAGTGGTGGCTGCAAAATTATATGAGAATAATAAGCAATATTTTTCCATAGATTAGTGTTTGGAAATACATATGGAGTATACCGTCACTGAAAAATATATTATGTTGGAAAGTTATGATTTTTATGCAGCTCTAAAGATAATTATAATTAGAATCTAGAAAACAGAAAATAACTTTGTTTTCCCCCTGGCTTTGTTGAGTAAAATTGGCAAATAAAAACTGTATATATTTTAGGTGTGCAATGTGATGTTTTGATGTATGTATATCTTGAAATGATTACCACAGTCAGGTTGATGAAGATATTCATCATTTCATATAGTCACCATTTTTTTGTTAGTGTGGCAGGAACACTTGAGATCTATTCTCTTAGAAAATTTTAAGTGTGCAATAGTGCATTATTAACTGTAGTCACTATGTTGTACATCAGATCCTCAGAAATGAAGTCAGTGTGATAAGCATTTGCTTATTGATTGCATTTAGAATTCAGTCATAACAACCTGTTTGGTTGTTAAGGTGCGGCGACGTTGCAGGTATTACTGTAGTGAATGTGAATAAAATATGCTTAACTGGTACTCTGGGCTTCCCAGGTGGCTCAATGGGTAAATTATCCACCTGCAACGCAGGTTCGACCCCTAGGTCAGGAAGATCCCCTGGAGGAAGGCCATGGCAATTCACCCAAGTATTCTTACCTGGAGAATCCTGTGGGCAGAAGACCCTGGCAGGCTACAGTCCGTAGGGTGGCAAAAAGTCAAACATGACTGAAGCAACTTAGCACACACACAATTGGTACTCAAGGAATTGTTCAAATTGTTTTTAAAAAAACCCAAAACTTCAAGGAGCACAGATCTGAGAATGAAAGGTAAGGACATCTAGACACAGGGTTTATTGATGGTGTTTATCACATACAAATGTAAGTTCATAGACTGAAGTGAGGTGCCATCTTGGTGAAATAGACTATGGTCAACAGGGTAGAGCCAAAGATGGTGACTTATTTAAGGTGCTTGTGACTTAGAACAAATAATTGACTCACCATGTGGGCTCTTAGTTCCCCAACTAGGGATCGAACCTGTGCCCCCTGCACTGGAAGTGTGGGATCTTAACTACTGGACCACCAAGAAAGTCCCTAGGTGCTATTTTGAAAGGCTTCAGTTTAGTGATTAAAGAGATAGCCGTGGAGCAGGATAAAGGTCTATCCATAAGGACGAGCACTAATGATGAATGTGGCCTGTTTCCTAGTTTAGCCTGGAAACATGGCTTTCAAGTCTCTTGTTTTGTTTTATTTAGAGTTTAATTATTGCGCCTCTGGAGCAAAACCTCTTTTAGCCCCGTCAGCAGTTGGTGACTAGTAAGTATATCATGCCTTGCTCAAATAGCATTCCCAGAGATCAAGGAATTTGCACAAATACAAAATTAACAGGCATCTCTACTGAAAAGTTCACTTACCTGACACTTTCAGAGAATGAGATGGGTTTTCCAAATAAGGTCAGGACCTTCCCCAAGGTTAAGGGCCTTGGGCAACCCAGTCAGTGTAGGTTCCTGAGATAATCAATCACACTGGAAAGGAGACCCTCTGCCAGCATCTTTCGTAGGCCCCTTGGATCATCTTTATTCAAGACAGAAATTTTTACATTGAATTTTAAAATGTTCCAAAATAGAAGAGTGTGGTGTAGCAACACCATGGGACCGAGGAAAACTGGGCCCACCGCCCTCCCCGAGGCATGGATCTCACTGGAATTTACCATGTAAAAGGCCAAACTCATTTTAATTTAGCCATTGTTGTTCCAACATTTCCTCCTCCTTCCTGTTAATTGCCTCTTTTCTAGGAAGAAGTGTCCTGAGAAGTTGAAACAATATCGTAAGTCCAGTTTCACCCTAGTAACACAACTGTGTGTGCGTGCTAAGTCTCTTCAGTCATGCTCAACTCTTGGTCACCCTCTGGACCATTGCCTGCCAGGCTCCTCTGTCCACGGAAGTGTCCAGGCAAGAATACTGGAGTGGGTTGCTGTGAGACGTAAATCAACCAACCTCACCCCCAAAAGGGCTTACCACTGATTCTTCCATAATTCCAGTTTCCACACAGAGAACTACTTTCAGACATAAATTGCATTTTAACATGGGTTTTATTCATGGTTTTACTCTTTTTATTCCTCTTAGATTACTGGTATGAATGACTTCAAGTACATAGTCACTCTTTCAACTATTCGTCTCTGTCTTTCCCAGGTGTATCTAAAGCTGTGAGGTGAGAGAATGAAATATTTGTGGGATGATGACTTGTCATTCTGTGCTTCTTTTTTATCTAGCCCAAGTTCTCCATCAAAGGATCAGAAACAAGCTTTGAGAAAAAGAAGAAACAGGCTCTGTTTGTTTCAGGTATTTAATAGTTCTTTGTTGGTTTGCACGATAAAGGATGTCAACAACCACTGTTGTATTTTTGTAAAGAAAATGTCTTCAGAGTTAGAGAGACTATTTGATACTGGGCTGTCGATGGTGGCGGTGGGGGGTGGGGAGCCTGATGTGGCCCCTCCTTCTGGGGAGAAGTGTGTATTTCAGCTCCCTCCAACCCCCATACTACACAGTCTATGATTTAAGAGTTTCAGATGACAGGAAGAGAAAGAAAAATGTCTGTTCTTTTCTCTCAGGTATTCTTAGAAATGCCAACTCATTTTTCTGGAGTATATATAGCACAGGTTAACAAGAAAATGAGTCACTTCCAGCCCTGCGTGGGAACTATGACACAGTAGCAGCACAGCTTCCTTACTGTAGCCTGGAAGCAACATCCTCTCGAGTTTTTAACGTCACAATTGAATTACCAAAAGGAGAGAGAGCGAGGCTAGGAGAAGGGTTGTCATCAAAGTTAACTGGATACACATTTATTATTTTTTAATAAATATTTATTTCTTTTTCTTTTTTTTAAATGGATACACATTTAATAATAACATAAGGAATTATTGTGCTGAATGGCAATTAAGTATAAACGGTGCTCAGTCTATAGAACTGAGCTCAATTCTGAGTATACCATGGGTAAGTGGGGCTCAATTGCCAAGGATCAAGGTGTAGATGGAAAATCACCAAGAGGAAACATCAGGGGTACAGAGGCATTCTGGCTAAACCAACTTGATAATATTTTTGCTGAAGGCAGGGCCCTGGGGATGAAGAATTTGTTCAGATATGGAGGGTGAGGTTCTTGGTCAACTGACATGGCAGCATTTTTGCTAAAACTGGGTGATGGAAAGATGGACACAGAATTTTAGTGGTTGGCTCCTAGTTGAGAAGAAAGTTCTGAGGAATCTGACCAAAGTTTGGTCAAGGAAATAGTCTCTTTTTTGAAAAAATAAATAATTAATTAATATATATTTGCGGCTGTGCTGAGCGTTCGTGGCTGTATGGGCTTTCTCTAGTCGTGGCGAGTGGGAGCTTCTCTCTAGCTGTGTCGAGTGGGAGCTTCTCTCCAGCTGTGTCGAGTGGGAGCTTCTCTCCAGCTGTGTCGAGTGGGAGCTTCTCTCCAGCTGTGGCACACGGGCTTCTCACTGAAGTGGCTTCTCTGGTTGTGGAGCGTGGGCTCTGGAGTACGTGGGCTCTGGAGTATGTGGGCTTCGGAGTACGTGGGCTTCAGTTGTTGTGGCGCATGTGCTAACTTGCTCCACGGCATGTGGGGTCTTCCTGGACCAGGGATCGAACTGGTGTTCCCTACATTGCAAGGCAGACTCTTAACCAGTGGACCGCCAGCGAAGCCCAAGGAGATAGTCTTTGTCATGCCTCATGTGTCCTGCCATAGTTCTCTTTTCTCTGAACCACTCACCCATTTCTGCTGACGGTCCCCAGTCTCTACATCAAATCTAAATCTGGACAAAAGCAATCACAAGAATGGCAAACAGATTTCAGAGATGCTTGCCCTGCTTGATTGGCAGTAGCTTCCAGCTCAGATGAAGAGGTGCCATAGGATAGGAAAAGATGCTGCAGCCAGCACCCCCTGGGACACACCAAGACTGATAAAGCTTAAGATCTGCACAGCTTGCAAACAGACATGACCACATGAACAGGTTGTCAGGGCCTTGGAAGGGGCCTTTGCAAAAGAAGGGTCTTAAAGCTTAGCTTCCTGGTAGATCTGCCTCTGACTGAAAAGCAAACATTTCTCACTCAGATCCAACACTCTAGATCTCAGTGGCCCATTGTTCTTGCAACTAATCCAAATTATATTTCCTTTCTGGCTAGTGCTCCTTGTGTCCTCCTTGAGATATCTTTGCCTATTGTGATGACATTTTCCTTTCCCCCTCTCATAATCAAGGTACCCAGTCATCATTGTCATCCTCCTCCTCCTCCTGCTGCTGCTGCTGCTGCTGCTGCTGCTAAGTCGCTTCAGTCGTTTCTGACTCTGTGCAACCCCATAGATGGCAGCCCACCAGGCTCCCCTGTCCCTGGAATTCTCCAGGCAAGAACACTGGAGTGGGTTGCCATTTCCTTCTCCAATGCATGAAAGTGAAAAGTGAAAGGGAAGTCGCTCAGTCGTCTCCGATCTTCGCGACCCCATGGACTGCAGCCTACCAGGCTCCTCCATCCATGGGATTTTCCAGGCAAGAGTACTGGAGTGGGGTGCCATTGCCTTCTCCGCCTTCTCCTCCTAGTATTTATTAAAGCCCTGGTGTACACCTGGCAAGGTATTAAGAACTTCTACTGCGTTGTCTCTTTTAGCCCTCATAGCCACTTGGATGGCAGATACTATTGCAGTCATTCCCACTGGACTGAGTTGGGAAGTGAGGCTTAGAATGGTTGGCCACTTGCTCAGGGTTAACTTGCTCAAGAGCCAGTAAGTGGCAGAACCAGGTTTTAAATCCAAAGTCTAAGTTCTTAACCCACCACGTAGTACTGCCAAAAGAATTAGTTTGGATTTATGGAATCTGTCTGCAATGCAGGAGACCCAGGTTCGATTCCTGGGTTGGGAAGATCCCCTGGAGAAGGAAATGGCAACCCACTGCAGTATTCTTGTCTGGAGAATCCTGTGGACAGAGGAGCCTGGCAGGCTACCATTTATGGGGTTGCAAGAGTTGGATACAACTTAGCAACTAAACCACCACCATGAGATTTAGGGCAAGAGAGAAGAGAGAAGAGATGTGTTAAGTCTAAAGTCCTTCCTTATCATTACATTAGTGGCTGTTTCCTTATAAGACAGTTTGGCCACACTTGAAATCTAAAGTACTTCGCTACCATGAATCTCAGATATGGCTTCCATCACTTAGTATTACAGCTTCAGTTTCTATCTGTTCCTTTTGATAAATCTTGAGCTCCTTGAAGGAGCTCAGTTATCCTCTTTTATCTAGAGGAGGATTTGGCATCCAGTAGGACTCAATAAAATTTTGTCATAAGAGGGCAGCTGGGGAGTTTACAAGGGTTGCAATCAGAACATCGGTTTTGATATTTAGTCCTGCTACCTACAGGCTTTTTGATACTGGGCAAAGCATTTAACCTCTCTGAGGGTCTGTGCTGCTCCATTTCTAGAATATCGATGATTATTTCTTTAGAGCATTAGGGCATCTAAATGACCACATATATGTGAAGACCTTTTGAAATTTGCAAAACTCTACCTAAATGTGAAGTGGGCTTTCCAGCTGGCTCAGTGGTAAAGAATTCACCTGCCAGTGCAGGAGAGGAGAATTTCATCCTGGGTTGGGAAGATCCCCTGGAGAAGGAAATGGCAACCACTCCAGTATTCGTGCCAGGAGAATCCCATGGATGGAAGAGCCTGGTGGCTTATAGTCCATGGGGTTGCAAAGAGTTGAACACGACTGAGCGACTAAACAATTACAACAAAATGTGAAGTCTATCTGAGTATTGCTCCTGTTTTCAATGTCAGCTGCTGACACAATGCCTTTCTGGCCCAGCATCCTGGGATGGTTGACAGTCTCCTAAGCTCCTTTGTCTCCCCACCACCCGGCAATGTTCCTTCAGGGTGGTAGGAGCTACTAATCAGTATTGCCCATGTCATACAGAAAATCTGCTTCATTTAGAGTTGCCTGTAACTAAATTGATGGATTTGAGGTTTATATTCTTTCATGTCTTCTGCCCACGTTTGCTCTAGGTCCTAAGGAGATGTTAAATGAGCATAAATCTGGGTAACTATTAGGAAGAGGAAAGAAAGGAAGGGTCTACCCAGGTCAGGTTGCAGACAATTGGCTTCTTAGCTATTGAAGGTTAAGTATAGTGACTCACCAAAGCACAATGTTCTTCCTAACAGTCTTTATCATCGACATTTAACCGGGTTTGCCAAATGCAGCAGAGAACATAAAAACCTTAGGAAGCTGACATCTGAAAAAGCTTTTAGAAAGGAATGAATCAAAGGTTCAAGAATTCCTTCAAATTTAACAATCACCACTAATTCAGCCTTCTTGTGCTTGTATTTTTGCTTATAATCAACTTTTCATTTTGGAGAAAAATTTTTCTTTTTAAAAAAAATTCCTGTAGACTATATCTTCAGTCATAACAAATTCTCTCAAGATATTCTGAAGCCTTTAAACACCAACTGCTCTGCAAAGATAGGTATTATTTGCAATTGTCTTTTTTTCGTTTTGAAGATTTATTCATTCAAGTCAAGATGACGGTTTTACCAAAAGGATTTTAGCTATACAAAGCTAACAATGCTGTATTCAATATAAGCTTGACACTTTCTTTTGGACAATCATATAAAGAACAATATGAATACTTAGAATCATTAAATTGTATGTAGAAAAAATGTTTACAAAATTATAAAAGTTCTCTTGACTCAGTAATTATGTTTTTAGTAAACAATCTTGAGGAAATATTGAGGGAGATGGCATTTCACATAACAGTGAAAAATTGGGAAAAACTGAAAGGCCCAACTTTAGGGAGATGGTTAAATAAATTATTGTTTATTGAATAAACTGAAGCCATTAGAATGCTATTTTCTAAATAATTACAGGAAAAAATGCTGGCTAACATAATATCTAGTGAAAAGCCAAGTATATGTATTTTTATATCATAGGCATCCTACTTAGAAAATATATACATATTCATGTAGAAAAAAGACCTCTGTCCATAGGATTTCCCAGGCAAGAATATTGGAGTGGGTAGCCATTCCCTTCCCCAGGGGATATTCCCGACCCAGGGATTGGACCTGGTCTCCTACATTGCAGGAGGATTCTTTACTAGTTGAACCACCAAGGAAGCTCAACTGAAAGGAAACCCACCAATATATTAGTGATTGAGGTTATATATAATATAGTGATATAACATTATATTGAGGTTAACTGTGGGGGATGGATATGGGTGTAAGATTCATTTTTGGTTTAATTTTTTTTGTATTTCCCAGATTTTCTACAATGAGAATGTTTAAAATTTACAATCAGACACATGTACAGGGGGGACACATGTACACCCATGGCTGATTCATGTCAATGTATGGCAAAAACCACCACAATATTGTAAAGTAGTTAGCCTCCAATTAAAATAAATTAATGAATTAAAAAAATTTACAATCATAAAAAAGAATTACTTTAAACATGTCTAACACAATATTTACAGTTATTACACAGCAGATGGTGATGGCAGCCGTGAAATTAAAAGATGCTTGCTCCTTGGAAAGAAAGTTATGACCAACCTAGACAGCATAATAAAAAGCAGAGACATTACTTTGCCAACAAAGGTCTGTCTAGTCAAGGCTATGGTTTTTCCAGTAGTCATGTATGGATGTGAGAGTCAGACTATAAAGAAAGTTGGGCACTGAAGAATTGGTGCTTTTGAACTATAGTGTTGGAGAAGACTCTTGAGAGTCCCTTGGACTGCAAGGAGGTCCAACCAGTCCATCCTAAAGGAAATCAGTCCTGAATATTTGTTGGAAGGACAGATGCTGAAGCTGAAACTCCAATATTTGGGCCACCTGATGGGAAGAACTGACTCATTTGAAAAGACCCTGATGCTGGGAAAGATTGAAGGCAGGAGGAGAAGGGGATGACAGAGGATGAGATGATTGGATGGCATCACCAACTCAATGAACATGAGTTTGAGTAAACTCCGGGAGTTGGTGATGGATAGGGAGGCCTAGCGTGCTATACAGTTCATGGGGTTGCAAAGAGTCGGACACGACTGACCGACTGAACTGAACTGAACTCAACACTGTCAGATTCTTACATTGTGATAAAACATTGAAAGCTTTATATTTCTCCTGAGATGTCTTCCTATACATGTTTATTTCCTGGTTTTGTATGTCCATTTGACTGGATAGACCACAGAATTTTCTGGAAGAGTTCCATAAAGCCTTCAGACCAATAAAGCACTTTCCATGTCGCCCTTTGTTGGGTCCTCAATCCCAGTTAGAACAGACTGGGGCTGTGTGTAGGGAGAGCAGGAGGGACTGGTGACCTAGTTTAGTGAAGAGAGTTTAGTAGCTGTGGTTATGGCAGGTCATGGGTTTCAGTTCCAACTGCATCTGTTGCTAGCCACTGCCTCTCTGCAGCCCTGTTTCCATGCGAGGATTAACTGACATAATGGAGGTCAGCGTGATGTCTGGCACTATAGTAAGCACTCAGTAAAAGTCAGCTTTTGTGTGCGTGTTGCGTGTGCATGCTCACTTGATTGCTTAGTCGTGTCTGACCCCCATGCACCAAAGCCCTCCAGGGGCCTCGGTCCATGGGATTTCCCAGACAAGAATATTGGAGTGGGTAGCCATTCCCTCCTCCAGGGGATATCTTCCCAACCCGGGGATCGAACCCCCTGTCCCCTTGTCTCCTGCATTGCAGGCAGATTCTTTACCACTGAGCCACCAGGGAAGCCCATAAAAGTTAGCTTTTACTGAACTTCAAAAGAAGTAGAACCCTTTCATCAACTCTGCAGGCAAGAGTTAGAATAATCTCAAGTTGCCCTCTTGGTAGGAAGGAAGCAATTAACGGGGTTGACTCTTTGTGTTTTGTTGTTATTGGGGGTGGGGAGGGAGGCGGGGCTCAGAAAGCCCCATAAGGGCTGTGCCCCGGGGAAGCACAGAGTTGGAGGCGCCAGATCAAGTGTTGTAAAAGAGGATTCAATTTTGGAGGGGCAGTTTAGGGACAGAATTGGGCAGAGCTAGGTGACAAATGTTTTAGGGACAGCTGACTGGGAGTGTGAGAGCTGCTTGTGTTTCCGAGTTTCCCAGACATCTTGGCCCAAAGCACAAGGAGAGAAGGCCACCCCTGCTCTGGTCACTGTCCCCTCCTCTCCAGCGCAACGCTTCCTTCTTCTGAACCTGCCTCTCGGAGGCTGAGGAATAGATAATTCTGGTCACACTGATGAGCTACTTATCCTGGGGGGAACAGGCAGTACCCTCCTCCCACCCCTCACCAGGGTGGAGTGTCAGGGACAACACCCTGTGGAAAGTGTCACTCCTCCACTTCTTGCTGCCAAAGGTGATAGGTGCTGTTCATTGGTTCAAAAGTGTGTTCACGTGCACTCAGGGGAAACGAAGCGGTGAGAAGCATCCAGGGAGGCAGAAAAGTCAGGAATTTGACATCTGTGGTGTTGAATTGCTTAGAAAAAGAGTTAGTTCCCTGAATGGTTTGTAAAAGAGGATCCTTGTCCTCTGTGATGAGAAAATTTGGATTAAAAAGAAAAGTGACATGCTTTGGCAATACAGCATCAGAAAGTGAATTTTAGAGAAATCAAATTTCCTTTGTAAGGACGTCTGGGGTGTTCTGCTGGTTCTTGGCAGACCCAAAGCAGCAGAACGAGGCTAAAATCAGTCTAGTCATTTGCCACCTGACTGGCAGTTCAGCGGGACGGGAGAAAGGTGGTCAGCTCAAAGCCACCATTTGGCTTGGCCCATATGCAGTGGGTCAGGGACAAATTTCAGCCTGGGTCGACCTTATTTATATAATTACTTTTTTATCTTTGTTTTTACATTTCTTATTGAAGTATAGCTATACAATATTATATAAGCTACAGGTGTACAATAGTTACAATTTATATATAATTTATATATATTATAACTTATATTCTCCATTTCTAGTGTTATAAAATAATGGCTGTATTCCCTGTGTTGTACAGCATATGCTTGTAGCTTATTTTATACCTAACAGTTTATACTTCCTGGTTGACTTTAAATCGTGTCTGTTCCAGCTGCCAGGCACTGATTCTCATTCCCGTCTGAATTTAGTTGTAGTATCCTTTTGTGTGATCAGCTAGTTGCTCAGTTGTGTCCGACTCTACGACCCCATGGACTGTAACCCACCCAGCTCTTCTGTCCATGGGATTCTCCAGGCAAGAATACTGGAGTGGATAACCATTCCCTTCTCTGGGGGATCATCTCGACCCAGGGATCGAACCTGCAACTCTGATGTCTCCTGCATCTTTTTACCTCCGGTAAATAAGAATTGTTTTTCCAGTAAGAATCTGATGTCAAAGGCCCAGATAATAATCCAGGAAAACTCAGGCCTCTGTTGGAAATTGTGGAGAACTGGTAGAGGAGGATATTTACTTACAAAAATATCTTCTTTCCGTGGTTTGTAAATTGTGAGACAGGCAAGGTCTTACCTGCTCCCTGCCTGCAGGCCTTTCCTTTCATCTAGAACTCTCCCTTCAGATTGTAATAAAATACTTTGCATTTGAAATAGCTCATCCTACTGAATACTAACTTCTTTGGTATTTCGAGGCTTTTTCTTTAAGAACTCTCTGTTAAAATGCATGGGATTCCCAGGTGGCTCATTGATAAAGAACCCTCCTGCCAATGCTGGAGACTTGGGTTCGATCCCTGGGTTGGGAAGTTCCCCTGGAGGAGGAAATGGCAACCCATTTCAGTATTCTTGCCTGGAAAATTCCATAGACAGAGGAACCTGGAGGGCTATAGTCTCGGGGGTCGCAATATTGGATATGACTGAGCATGTTCACACATTAAAATGCAAGCTTTCCAGGAAGGAGTCAAGTCTGCAGTGCTGACAGGTAATACTTTATCACTATCAGTCAGAATCACTTTAGCAAACATTTACTGAATCCTTCCTACCTACTTATTTATACATTTATTTGTTCATTTGTTTATTTAAAAAGTCGGATTTACTGAGGTACAATTTACATACAGTCAAATGTATGCTTTTTAATGTACAGTTAGTTGCATGCCTTTTGGAAAAAATACAGCAGTCATGTAACTAACCCTACAACCGAGGTATTAAACATTTCACTTTGGGGATGGTCCCAGTGCCTGGCAAGAATGCACCTGTTTTCTGTCCCCATTAGTTTTGCCTTTTCCAGTCCTTATTATTATTTTTTAAATGTTTCATTGGAGTATAGTTAATTTGCAATGTTAGTTTCTGCTGTACAGCAAAGTGAATCAGTTATACATACGCAAATCAAATCCACTCTGTTTTAGATTCCTTTCCCATACAGGACATTACAGAGTACTGAGTACAGTTCCCTGTGCTATTCAGTAGATCCTTATTAGTTATCTATTTTATACGTAGTACTGTGTATATGTTGATCCCAAACTCTCACTTTATCCCTCCCTTGGCCCTCTACCTCTGCTCTCCCCATAAGTTTGTTTTCTGTTAATACATCTGTGCCAGTCCTTATTATTTATAAAAATAAAACACCCTCTCCTTAAAAAATGACCCCAAACTGTAGTCGACTCTGTTTGCAGTCTAGCTTATTAACCATTTCCCTTGGGGAGAGTATGGATAACCTTTCAGACCCATTTCCAGTCTCTACAGCCAGCCAAACACTTGTTAACCGGGGAGCCAGTGAATGGGAGCTGGGAAAGGAGAGAAGAGACCCAGGCAGGATGGGCATGCTGGGGGCAGAGCCATTGATTTAGGAAGTACACAGTAAGTCCCTACACACTAACCTTCAAGCTGCAGACTTTCAAAGATGCAAACATGTGTTCCATCAATGTCAGGCATGAGTGAAATTCCAGCTTACCCTCCTACTGCTGATGACGCTTCAGCTCTGCTGCTGCTGCTGCTGCTGCTAAGTTGCTTCAGTCGTGTCCGACTCTGTGCAACCCCATAGACAGCAGCCCACCAGGCTCCCCCGTCCCTGGGATTCTCCAGGCAAGAACACTGGAGTGGGTTGCCATTTCCTTCTCCAATGCATAAAAGTGAAAAGTGAAAGTGAAGTCGCTCAGTTGTTTCCGACTCTCAGCGACTCCATGGACTGCAGCCTACCAGGCTCCTCCATCCATGGGACTTTCCAGGCAAGAGTACTGGAGTGGGGTGCCACTGCCTTCTCTGCCTTTCAGCTCTACCATCTCCCATCTCCTCTCTCTCCTCCAACTCTTCTTGCCTGTTCACTTGAGGCCAGCCCCTATACGCCAGCTGTTGTATTGTGCTACTATACTTTTCAAGGTACTGCACTGTAAGATTAAAAATGTTTTCCTTATTTTTTGTTTGTTTTTTAATGTATTATTTGTGTGAAAAGTATTATAAACCCATTACATTACAGTAGCATATAGCCAGTTGTGTTAGTTGGGTACCAAGGCTAACTTTGTTGGACTGAATGAACAGATTGGACTTATGAACACACTCTGGGAATGGAACTTGTTCCTATGTAGGGAACTTACTGTACTCATCTGGCCGCCAGCCCTGCAGGTGGGCAAGTCACAGAGCGCCCCTCACCCGGGCTTCTGTTGGCCCTCTCATTCAAAAATATAAAGCCAGGTCAGAGGCAGACTGTCAGCTTTATGAGGATGGATCCCCTCTCTTGGTCTCTATCATCCCCTTTACCCATTTGGTGGCATCTGCTGCGAGAGACTCTGTCTGTGGTGGGTCAAGGACAGAGGAGGGTAGAATCATTCCCACATTTCTGGCCACAGAGACTGGGTAGGTGATGGTGCCAGGAATAAGGGAGGAAAATGAGGAGAAATAATATTTTTTGCACGTCTTCCATGTCCCAAGCACACATGATTTCATTTAGTCCTCTCGTGCATCAGATGAGCCTCTGAGCCAGAGGCCAGTCCACGCCAGCTCTGTTCTCCCACCCCACGTTGCGCAGCATCGATCGTAACTGTGGCCGTCCGTTTACCCCGTAACTCCTTCCTCACCCTCCCTTCCTTTCCTCCTCACTGCTCTGTCTTCGTTCAGTCTCATTGTCTCTTGTCTGAATGCTTGCAACCATCTATTAGGATTCTCTCCACTCCAGCCTGGTCCTCATTTATCCCTTTTGTGGCTACCAAAGTTATTTTTCCCAAAAGGAAATCGGATCTTATTTGTTCCCTGCTTAGATTTCCTCTGTGACTTCCCATTATCCTCAGCGAAAAGTGGCAACCCTGACTCCTGGTAAACAAGGACTCCTGATGCAGTGCAAGCCCCCTTCCCTATCTCCTCTACTGCACCCAGAAATCTGCTGGTGGCCCTCGGCGACCACACTAGTTCATGCTCATCTTCTCCTCCTCCCTTTCCTAGCCGTTCCCTGGACTGCACAGGTCTTTCTTGTCTAGATGCAATATTACCCTCTCCTGTTCCCTGTCCAAACATACTGTTGACCTCTCCTTCCCTTGTTCTTCACGGCATCCTGACAATGTTCTATTACAGCCTTTGTATGCGCGTGTGTTCAGTCACTTCCGTCGTGTTCGACTCTTTGCGACCTTATGGACTGTAGGCTGCCAGGCTTCTCTGTCCATGGGGATTCTTGAGGCAAGAATACTTGGGTGGGTTGCCATGCCCTCCTCCAGGGGATCTTCCCGACTCAGGGATCGAACTCGAGTCTCTTATATCTCCTGCACTGGCAGGTGGGTTCTCTACCACGAGCGCCACCTGGGAAGCCCCATTACAGTCCTTACCAGAGTTTATTGCACTCATGTGCTCACAGCTCTGCCTTGTGATCACTCTTTTCCCTGTCTTTCTTACAATTCTTAGTAATTGGCAAAATATAATTCTTAGTAACTGGCAAAATCCCATTTGGTTTTACTTTTTTTAAAGGATTAAAAAACCCACTTATTTTTATATATTTATTTGGCTCTGCTGAGTGTTAGTTGCAGACCTTTGATCTTTGTTGCGGCATGCAGGAATTTTAGTGACAGCATGCAAACTCTTAGTTGTGGCATATGGGATCTAGTTCTCTGACCAAGGATCAAACCCGGTCCCCTGCATTGGGAGCGTGGAGTCAGCCTCTGGACCACCAGGGAAGTCCCTCAAGGACCCATTTAAATTCTTGCTTTCCACAACATGAACCTAGAAAACTGGCTGACACTCAAGCCCATGCTGCTTCTACAGCATAAACTGTAGAAGCACATTTGGGAAGAAAGATGATTTTACTGGGGGTGTGCTGTATTTGAGATGCCTGGGGTCACTGAGGTGACTGTGTGCAGCAGACAATCAGAAAGGACAGTGTGCACTTGGGAAGCAGTTTGGGGTTGGTTTTCAGTAAATAACTGTTTGGTAGACCCGAAGCACTCTCAGCTTTGGAGGCTCTTTTCCACATCATATAAAATATATCAAAATAATTCATGTACAATATTTTAAATAGGTAATCATATGAGTTACACTGCAGACCACTCACATGATTTAAAGACTGGTGATTAAACATTAAATTTTTTTTTCTCATATTTGGCTGCACTGCAGGGGCATGCAAGATCTTAGTTCCCCCACCTGGGATTGAACCTGTGCCCCCTGCACTGGAAGAGAGTTGTCTTAACCTCTGGACTGCCAGGGAAGTCCCTGAAACATTTATTCATTTCAGTTTTCAGTTTTCCTCCCTTCCTCTTTCTTTTCCTTCCTTCTTCCCCTTCTCTCTCAAATATTTCCTTGACATTTGAAAAGATATGGTACTTCTTATACAAGCACCCAATAAGCTGTCCCAAATAAAGAGAGTTGTGCCAATAAAAGTATCTAGATTCCTCTGTAAACTCAGCTTCAAGGCAAATCTCCTACTTCTCCCTGTAGAGAAATTCTGGTGTCTCTGCTGGGTTTGGATCAGTGGTGTTCCTTTGTCAAACGAGAAGATGGCTGAGAAAATCCAGCAGAACCCTAACATTTGAAGTATCTGGCAGAGAAATAGGGGTCTGGAGAGAGGGCCAAGAGGCTAGAGGTATACCAGATAGTAAAGAGTGGAGGGTTTCTAAAAAGGAAAAGGTCAATGGAAAGAGGGGTTCAGTATGAAAAACATGGAAAATAGTTCATTGATAGGCAATTTAGGAGCCATGGTGGGCAGAGCTAGGTCATCTCAAGATGACACAAGAGAGGGAGCTAATTGAGCAGACCAAGTGTAGACAATATTTTAAAGACACTAGACTACTAAGGGAAGAAAGGAGAGATATAGGGCATAACTAGATGCAATTGCAGTTTGCTTTGATTTGCGATGGGGAAGCCAAAAGATGCTCAAGGAGGCTGAGGGGAAGGAGCCAGTGGAAAGCATGGGCATGGGTCATGGAAAGCATGAGTTATCCATACTCAGCTCAGGCCAACCCATTTATTTCTACTCAGTCCCATTGCTCCTGTACTCAAGGACATTGCTCCAGTAATGTTCTTTTTCTGTTACCTCACAGTAAACCTCTTTCAAGGTGTTGTGTTGAGAAGGAAAAGAGAAAGCCAGGCAATGGCTTGAAAGGGGAACATGAATTCCAAAGATTTTGTTTTTAAGATAAGAGAAATCTCCATGGGTTTGTATGTGGCTGGGGAAGATCCAGGAGAAAGGAAAGAACTTGCGAAAAAAAGAAAAGTGAAAGTGTTAGTCACTCAGCTGTGTCGGACTCTGCAGCCCCACGGATTGATGCTTCCCTGGTGTTTCAGACGATAACGAATCTGCCTGCAATGCAGGAGACCTGGGTTTGATCCCTGGGTCAGGAAGATTTCCTGGAGAAGGGAACGGCAATCCACTCCAGTATTCTTACCTGGATAACTCCATGGACAGAGAAGTCCAGCGGGCTACAGTCCATGGGGTTGCAAAGGATCATACATGACTGAACCACTAACACTTCCACTTTTCATTTTTTCACAAGTTTTTTTCATTTTTCCTGGATCTTTCCCAGCCACATACAAACCCACTAAGATTTCTTTCATCTTAAAAACAAAATCTTTTGAATTCATGTTCCCCTTTCAAGCCATTGCCTGCTTTCTCTTTTCTTTCTCAACACAACACCTTGAAAGAGGTCTACTGTGTTTATTGTCTCTAACTCCTCATCTCTCATTCTCTCCTCCATTAACTCTAGTCAGTACTGGTGGGGTCGGGGGGTGTGTGTCCACCTTTCTATTGAAAGTTCCCTGTCAAGGTTATTGAAGACATCAGGTGGCTAAATTCAACAGTCAATGAACGGTCCTCATTTCCTGCAGCATTTGAGAGGTGTGATCACTCTTATTCTGACACACTCTGTTCACTTGACCTCCTCTTGTCTTTTTTAGTCTATACTCACTTCTACAGTGATTTCACCCTAATCTCCTGCCTTAAATACTAGTCTGGACTTCTCCCCAGGGCTTCAACTTCATGTTCAACTTCTCCGCTTGGATGTCTAATGAGCATTCAAAACTGAGCTCCTGAGAGTCCACTCCAGTCCACTGATCCTTCCAAGACCTTCCTCACCCCAGCAGATAACAACTCCATTCTTGTAACTGTCAAAGCCCAAAGCTTCAGAGTTATCTTTGACTCTTCTCTTATTCTTATTGGAGAAGGAAATGGCACCCCACTCCAGTACTCTTGCCTGGAAAACCCCATGGACAGGAGA
Organism: Ovis aries; assembly: GCF_016772045.2. Lineage (NCBI taxonomy): Eukaryota > Metazoa > Chordata > Mammalia > Artiodactyla > Bovidae > Ovis > Ovis aries. The sequence goes on along the minus strand of NC_056063.1, from coordinate 18,935,089 downwards.
TCCTGGTAGGCTAGTCTATGGGGTCACAAAGAGTTGGACACGATTTATTCTCAAGCCCTGTGTCTATTAATTAGTAAGTACTGTTGGTGTCCATTCAAAATATATCCAGCATCTGATCACTTCCTGCCACCTCCACTGCTAACACCCTAGTGACTAGGGGCTTTCCAGACCACCATCATCTTTCACCTGGATCTGCTACATCAGCCTCCTAGTTGGGCTCCCTCCCTGCCCTTGTGTTTGTCAATCTAGTCTCAGCACAGCAGCCAGGATGTTCCTATTAAAGTGTAATTCAGGGACTTCCCTCATGGTCCAGGGGGCTTCCCTGGTGGCTCAGAGGTTAAAGTGTCTGCCTGCAATGCGGGAGTCCCAGGTTCGATCCCTGGGTCGGGAAGATCCCCTGGAGAAGGAAATGGCAGCCCACTCCAGTTATTCTTGCCTAGAAAACCCCATGGAGGCAGGAGTCTGGTGGCCTACAGTCCATGGGGTCGCAAAGAGTTGGACACGACTGAGCAACTTCACTTCACTTCACTCATGGTCCAGTGGTTAAGAATCCACCTTCCAGTGCAGGGGACATGAGTTCAGTTCCTGGACAGGGAACTAAGATCCCACATGCAATTAAGGCCACATGTTGCAACTACTGAGCCTGAGTTCTGGAGCCCGAACCACAACTAGAGAGAATCCTGAGCTCTGTAACGAACAGCCTGTGTGCTGCAACTAAGACCCAAGACAGCCAATAAATACATAAATACATTAAAAAAATAAAAGTGCAATTCAGGGCACATTACGCCTCCCATGGCTTCCCAAATCACTCAGAAGAAAAGCCAGTTTTGCCATGATTTCCTTTCATTGGCTCCTTCACATATCTTGAGCGCACATCTGTCTTAATCCAAGACCTTTGTACTTCTTCTGCTGAAATGTTCACTCCCTTGCCTCCTGCAGGGTTTTAAGCATCTCCTTCTTAGGGTGACACCAACCCCTCTATTCAAAGTTGCAGCATTCTTTCTAAATACATGACTTTCTATCCTCTGCTTTGTCTTTTCCTCGGGGAAAGGACTTCTATTTTATCCCCTGTGATTGATCCAGCACCTAGGCCCTTGCTTGGCACTTAGGATATTGAACGAATGAGAGCAATCCCACTGGAGGACAGAGGGATTATTAATAGATGAAGGCTCAGAAGGGAGCACGTGGAAAGACAGATATAAAAAAAAAAAACTACATTTTTATCTAAAGAGACAGGGCACAGTAGGGAACCAAGAAAACTCCTGATACCATCATTTGCACGTGGACTGAAGCAGATCAATACCAGTATGTCACCTTTCCTATGCATTTCTATTTTTTTAAAGCTTTTATCTCTAATTGTGGTGGGACAAAAACTTTGTCCCTCTGTTAAAGGAATTGCATGTGCTATTAAGAAGATTGGTGGAGATTTACTCACAAAGCACAGAAGCCTTCTTGACCTTGACATTGTCTTACACCTGAGATAAACCAGCTTTATTCTTAAGACCTGTCATCCTGAAGCATAAAACAAGTCTTCTTTTTATTACCATTATTATTAGTAGTAGCAGTGTTGGCTTGCCTGGTTGTGAGGCTGAACTCTAGACATTCTAAGCACCGGTCCCATTGTATCCTTTCCAGCTTTGGACCCAAGACTCATCATATCCTGAGGAATCAGACTTAATGTGCTAAACTCTTTTTCTTCTCTGAGTGTCCCTTTCTTCCCCTTCAACATGAAAATCCTGCTGATAATCCCCACAAACAATCACAAACCCCAAATCACAGATTTTCTTTGACCTCAGGTCTTTAACACTTAACCCTAAGGGAAGTGAGCAATTACATAATTGCTCAAGGACAACTGTAGGGGAAGGGGATACCAAAGATGGAAGGAGAGACGACCATGAAGAAGACTGCATGCCTATAGGAGTAAGCAGGAAACTGAGGAAGCTTATCTGTGCTTGATTTTCTTCATCAGATTAATTTTATTCTAAGTTTTATCTAGGTATAACATGAATCCTCTATAAAAGCTAAGCATATATAAGCCACTTATGATATTGGTTTTATTACTTTGCACTCATCCTTCATATTCTTGAGACTGCATACTTTTTGCAACTAAAAAATAAAGAGGGAGTATTTTCAGGAAGCCAAAGACAAGCATGGTCTTCTGTGAGTGAGGTGAATTCATGAAGTTCAAGGGCTTCCCTGGTGGCTCAGAGGTTAAAGCGTCTGCCTCCAATGCGGGAGACCCGGGTTTGATCCCTGGGTCGGGAAGATCCCCTGCAGAAGGAAATGGCACCCACTCCAGTATTCTTGCCTGGAGAATCCCATGGACGGAGAAGCCTAGTAGGTTACAGACCACGGGGTCGCAGAGTCAGACTGAGCAACTTCACTTACCTAAGGGATTTTAACCCTTACTTCATCGGTAGATTACTGAGTACTTAGCAGGTTTCTGCTGTGAATGACTTGTATTGCTACTGAAGATAGATCATTTCGACCTTTTCATGCTTCTGTTTGTTTGAACATAGTAACAAATGGGCTTCCCTGGTGGCTCAGTTAGATCCCCTGGAGAAGGAAATGGCAACCCACTCCAGTATTCTGGCCTGAAAAATTCCATGGACAGAGGAGCCTGATGGGCTACAGTCAATGAGGTCGCAAAGAGACACGACTGAGTGGCTTCACTCACTTCACTGGTGGCTCAGTGGTAAAGAATCTACCTGCCAATTCAGGAGACACAGATTTGATTCCTGGGTCTGGAAGATCCCCTGAAGAAAGAAATGGCAATCCAATCCAGTATTGTTGCCTGGGAAATCCCATGGACAGAAGAACCTGGTGGGTACAGTCCATGAAATCACAAGAGAGTCAGACACAACTTAGAGACTCAGCAACAACAAAGGAGAAGCAAATAGGGATGAGATGACTGTGAGAAGTCATGGTGGTAAAATAAAGCAAGAGATACGTAGGTACCTCGTTGAGGTTGGGAAGAACTGAAATGATGCAACATCAAAGTTCTAAAATTTTCATTGTGTTTTGTTGATGCGCCATGTAAGTGAAAGTGAAGAAGCTCAGTCGTGTCCGACTCGTTGCGACCCCACGGACTGTAGCCTATCAGGCTCCTCCGTCCATGGGATTTTCCAGGCAAGAGTGCGGGAGTGGATTGCCATTTCCTTCTCCAGGGGATCTTCCCGACCCAGGAATCGAACCCAGGTCTCCCGCATTGCAGGCAGATGCTGCACTGTGTGAGCCACCAGGGAAGCCCCATAAGGACCTATATTAAAGGACTTTTAAATGAACTTGGTTTGGGGTCCACTCTAGTAGGTTTGATGCTGAATAGATTTTGACCTTTAGGTCTTTCAGTTTCAGAGAAGAAAATTCTTGGAAGAGGTACCCTCAAAAGGATCAGTTAGACAACTCAAGCTCTGCATCCTTTCTTTGAATTCCGGTAATATCACTAGGAACACCCTGTGATTGCTATTTGCTATGCAAAGCCTGCATGGTAGGCCTAAGAAGATTGTTCTATTGACAGTACAATGTGACCGTCATAGTCAAGTCCCTTAAAAACATTCCAGATCAGAGTTTTCACACAACCCACAATTTATTACTCTGCGCTGCCTCTTTTGTGGAGAATGAGAAGTTTATTTGTAAAACTCCTAAGTATAAAGGGTTATAAAGGTTGTATATTTCAGTTTTAAATACTGAGATTCTATTCTGTAAGAATAGGACACAGAACAATAGTCTTAAGCCTCTAATTGTATAAAATGGAGGCATATTAAAGACTAACCTCGTTTGCTTTCCTTACTGTGGCCCGTGTTTTATTTCTAATATTCTTTCCTAGTTAGATGTGGTTAAGATACTACAGTTCATTCTATACCATGTAGCTGTAAGCCCCACAGTTGTTCCCACTGGCAGTGGGTGGCTCTTTGTTACTGGTTTTTGTCACTTCATACTCATATGTAAGCCGTATTATTAATCTCAAGACGATATGGGGTCAAACACACACATTCAATGTTGGATTTGGACCTTGGGTCCTCTGCAGGATTTGAAATGTGAAATTTAATCTTTCAGGATTCTATAAAGGAAAAACAATATTGTTTCTTGTACAAATACAGCCTGAATAAAATCTGAAACTTCAGCTTCCTAGCACTAAGCGCCCTCCCTCCATTAAAACATGGTTTCTTATCAAAAGAAATAAACTTGGATAAGTCAGTTTGGTTCTAGAGAAATCCCGTGGTTTCTTCTTATATTGTATACACGTTGAATGAGGGATTGTTGAAAGGCATTGATCCCAAAATAACAAAAGAAGAATGGAGGAGAATTTATTATTCCCAGTGTTCTCCTTACTCTTCTTTCTAAGAGTTGGAGGGAGAGCAGTTTCTGTCTGCATCAGACAGAAAACCAAACAGGTGAATTAGTTGGACATGCTTACTATTCATATTTTAAAGTAGCGCAAAGTCCAGGTCTCCCTGGAGAAATGCCCCAGTGAATATGTTAGGATTCTACAGACAAGTAAAATAGGGAATCCCCTTTTCATGGCTCTGGCCACGGGAGACTAGAAACAACACCAAAATGAGCAGCTACCTCTTGTCTCGTTTCCCCAGGGCTAAATGAAGCCTGCATTCTCTCCTATTTCCAGCTTCATGTGTAGCACCCACACTATAGCTATTGCTTCTCTAAGCAGTCTACCCTCTCACCCCTACAGGGCAGGGCTCTAGGCTTGATTTCTGACCCTAAATGAGCATTTGAGATGTGAAGGACAATATATCACAGAAATGGACTTTCCAGTGAAAAGGAAACTTATCCTTTCAAATGAATTTGGATTTTACTTTCCTCTCCCCTGTCTCTAACTGTTTAGAAATATGTTGAGTTTATTTTAAGAAGCTTTGCACTTGTATGTCAGTAACAAAGACTCTCAGTTGAGACTTGAAAAATGCTTCCATGTCCCAACTTTTAAAGGAAATTTAGAGTCAACTCCCCATGAACTTGGGAGTAACTAGTTAGTCCAGTGGTTCTTGGGTTTCTTAGACTCAGAGCCTTCCTTTAAAGAACCACGCATTTTGAGATATCCCTTTCCTATTCTGAAATGAAATTCACAGGTAATACAATCTAACTATACAGATAAAAAAATAATAAATGTGAAATACGACCTGTCATATGAAAGAGAAATATAAAGAATAGAACTTGATATGTATGTCAACACATACATCGCTAAACTGGAAGATAAATTCTACAAATTTCCAAAACACTTCATGGGGAGGAAACTAAGCTCAGTGAGACCACTCAGTGCTCTATTCTCCCTGGTGCTGGATGGTGCAACAAGTGATTGACAAGTAAGTTCCTTGTGACTTAGAGCAGGTTACTTTTTTCTTTGAGCTGGAGTGTCCTCATATTGAAATGAGAACACTACTTATTTCACAGGAATGCTGCCTGTATCACTTAACATGACATTCGAAGCACTTAGAAACACACAGCCCATAGTAGGATCTCAGTGAATGTTGCTTCTCATTACCTTCTCGGAGGAGTCAAAGTTACTGCGAGTCCAAGTGTTAGCTGTCCTCTTTGCAAGGTTTACCTGGTTGGGCTTAGTGCTTTTCTACTGCGGGAAATGAGAAGTGGAGTAATTCAAAGACCAAACTGTTAAAGAAACAGTGACTTTTATTGCTCCCCACTGCTCCCGCCCCTTCTCCAACTAGGTGAAATTAACATGGGTCAAATTGCCCTTGCTCCTCCCCAGCCCAGTCTTTTCATGCTAGGGACCTTATGCAGATTCCAACTACCTGTCATGGGAGGTAAGGGCACTTTGCAAGCTGTTGTTAGGTGGTTGAGGCTTGGATTGTGATTTGGAAAGCAATCTGAAGTCTCTGCTTCTCTAGGATAAAGGTTTATGAGGGTGAGCCATTTGTACGGGCAGGTAGAGCTGGTGGAGAAGAAGAGAGGTGGTAAATAGTTCCTCCATTCTCGGCTATTTATGCTGTTAGCACCCTATGTTAACTATAAAGCAGAAACCAAGGAGGCTTTCTTTTTAATCTCTAGAAACAACGTGCCAGTTCCTTTTTAAAACTAGTAGCCTCCAAATAAAATCCTCTACAATATTTTGCAGGTAAAACATGCAGCTCTCTTAAGAAAACAATTCAGGCTATAGTCTGTTTGCAGTTTAGGAAAAGATTGTTTTTGTTGTTGTTTAGTGAACAGAGAGGAGATTTTAAAGAAGATGTTCTCTCCCCCCTGTTCATTTAGAGATCCCTGCAAACAGTGATGTTTTAACCGTCGTGTTTTCATGTTTTAGAAATCGTAGCAGGATTCTTATTCTGCGTTGCAAAACAAGATCCTTTAAAAATTATCTGGAGCAGCAAAATGTCATCCTCTATTTTATACCCTCATAAACAACCTCAACTGGATGAAAAGCACTTGTTGGTGGTGGGTGGAGGCAGGCCTCTCTGGTTACTGCCTCTTCTAGGTTTCCCTTCTCTGTCTGATTCTCCTGTTTGATAAGAGATCGGGTAACCATGGCAACGCTGCACAGTGGAAGTCCTTTCATTTTTGTGCTTTACATAATTCTGAAAATAAATCTGCTACCTGTTTGACATTTGCTTCCTTTTCTTACAAACTTTTTTTTTTTTCCCTTTAATCTTAGCACAGTATCTCCTGAAAGAAACTTGCTACTTCAGAGGATTTGCTCCCACTGATGTACTTCCTGTTGGTAGCAGGGTTGACTTTGCATTCTCTGGGGCTTGGATTCCCACTGGAAATTCTCCTCACACACACTTCAAACTAAATTGTAGCTCTATTGTCTGGTTATTGAAGAATAGCAAGACTGTGGTGGTTCACAGGGATCTTTTCTGATTTAAGACTCACACAGTTCAAGTCTATGTCATCCAAAATGGCAGCTGTTGTTATTAGGCCAGTCCCTAGAACTCAGCATCACAGGGCTGGTTTCATAGGGATAATTTTTGTAGGAATCTTCCCAAAGTCCACGGTAGATTTGAAGCATTGGTTTTACACTCAGATTTTGACAGTGTGAAAAGACAGTTTAACCTAATCTTCCTTGAAACATCAAGACGGGAATATAATTTAATATATGACTCTTGACCATCTGCCCTTGCAATGACAGTGTGTATTGTACACACTTGGAAATGTTAGAAAAATTTTTTGGAAATGTTAGAATTTTGTTGTTGTTGTTGTTCAGTCGCTCAGCTGTGTCTGACTCCTCGAAATGCTATGGACTGCAGCATGCCAGACTTCCCAGTCCTTCACTGTCTCCTGGAGTTTGCTCAAACTCATGTCCATTGAGTTGGTGACGCCATCAACCATCTCATCCTCTGTTGTCCTCTTCTCCTCCTGCCCTCAATCTTTCCCAGCATCAGGGTCTTTTCACATGAGTCAGCTCTTCGAATCAGGTGGCCAAAGTATTGGAGTTTCTGCTTCAACATCAGTCCTTCCAATGAATATTCAGGACTGATCTCCTTTAGGATGGACTGGTTGGATCTCCTTGCAGTCCAAGGGACTCTCAAGAGTCTTCTCCAACACCACAGTTCAAAAGCATCAATTCTCTGCTGCTCAGCCTTCTTTACGGTCCAACTCTCACATTCATACATGACTACCGGAAAAATTTTGAGCCATCCCCAAAGACTGATTCCTTCCTTCTTTTTTCCTCTCTCCCTCCCTCCCTTCTCTCTCTCTCTCTCTCTCTCCTATCAGTGAGAAGAAAGATTTGATTCCATGCTGTAAATTCTAGAGACTTCCAGACTTCCACAGTAATGAAGTCTTCTCCTACAATAAAAGGAAATGACTCAGTTTTTTTTGGTTTTGTTTCCTACATTAATGGCTTTATGGAGATTCAGAAATTCGGATGCTGTATAGCTCTTGGTTGGATGGGAGGAAAGTATCATTAGGGTCAGAAGCAGGTCATTGTTTTGAAAGCAGCCCTGGTTCTTACCGTTACACACTGACTTGGATTGTGTGCAGGCAAACTGTTATTGATTGGGTTTATTTCCCTAATGGTTGCGTTCTGCTCTCTCTTGGGATCTTTAATGTACAAGACACATAGAGCTTTCCCCTGCATGTCTGCCGATTAAGTGTTATTGAGTTTAATGAGTCTATTCAACAGCACCCAACTCTCTAGTCTTTACTCAGACAGTCTCCTAGGAGTTGGAGCTCACAGAAAGGACTGCAGAAAGAAACCGACTAATTTGAATAACCTTATGTTTGCTTTTAAGTTCAGGCTTATTCACCCTGGAACATAAGACAGTCGGTGTGTAACTACATGAAGTGTAATCATATCACTGTCATTCAGAATGACTGGACATTCCAACGACCTTTATTGGAAATGACTGGGCTAAGCTCAGGGTCTCGGTGCATACTGCAGAGGTTGTGCCTTGACTAAGGGTAGGGCAGAGAGTTAGAGTGAATGTAGCCTGTGTCAGCTCAGGGGGAAGGTGCCTTTTTCTAACTCCCCCAAAGACTCTGCCTGTGATGCCTTTGGATGAAGTGGTTTCGGTACCTCGCTGTTCACATTCAACCACCTGGATGAACAATGTCTCACGGTTCAGTTCAGTTCAGTTGCTCAGTTATGTCCGACTCTTTGCGACCCCACGAATCACAGCACGCCAGGCCTCCCTGTCCATCACCAACTCCTGGAGTTCACACAAACTCATGTGAATCGAGTCAGTGATGCCATCCAGCCATCTCATCCTCTGTTCTCCCCTTCTCCTCCTGCCCCCAATCCCTCCCAGCATCAGGGTCTTTTCCAATGAGTCAGCTCTTCGTATCAGGTGGTCAAAGTATTGGAGTTTCAGCCTCAGCATCAGTCCTTCCAATGAACACCCAGGACTGATCTCCTTTAGAAGGGACTGGTTGGATCTGCTTGCAGTCCAAGGGACTCTAAAGACTCTTCTCCAATACCACAGTTCAAAGCATCAATTCTTCAGCACTCAGCTTTCTTCACAGTCCAACTCTCACATCCACACATGACCACTGGATAAACCATAGCCTTGACTAGAAGGACCTTTGTTGGCAAAGTAATATCTGCTTTTTAATATGCTATCTAGTTTGGTCATAACTTTCCTTCTAAGGAGTAAGTGTCTTTTAATTTCATGGCTGCAATCACCATCTACAGTGATTTTGGAGCCCCCAAAAATAAAGTCTGACACTGTTTCCCATCTATTTCCCATGAAATGATGGGACCAGATGCCATGATCGTCGTTTTCTGAATGTTGAGCCTTAAGCCAACTTTTCCACTCTCCACTTTCACTTTCATCAAGAGGCTTTTTAGTTCCTCTTCACTTTCTGCCATAGGGGTGGTATCATCTGCATATTTCTCCCGGCAGTCTTGATTCCAGCTTGTGCTTCTTCCAGCCCAGTGTTTCTTATGATGTACTCTGCATATAAGTTAAATAAGCAGGGTGACAATACATAGCCTTGACATACTCCTTTTCCTATTTGGAACCAATCTGTTGTTCCATGTCCAGGTCTAACTGTTGCTTCCTGACCTGCATATGGGTTTCTCAAGAGACAGGTCAGGTGGTCTGGTATTCCCATCTCTTGAAGAATTTTCCACAGTTTCTTGTGATCCACACAGTCAAAGGCTTTGGTATAGTCAATAAAGCAGAAATAGATGTTTTTCTGGAACTCTCTTGCTTTTTCCATGATCCAGCGGATGTTGGCAATTTGACCTCTGGTTCCTCTGCCTTTTCTAAAACCAGCTTGAACATCCGGGAGTTCACGGTTCACATATTGCTAAAACCTGGCTTGGAGAATTTTGAGCATTACTTTGTTAGCATGTGAGATGAGTGCAATTGTGCAGTAGTTTGAGCCTTCTTTGGCATTGCCTTTTTTTGGGATTGGAATGAAAACTGACCTTTTCCAGTCCTGTGGCCACTGCTGAGTGTTCCAAATTTGCTAGCATATTGAGTGCAGCACTTTCACAGCATCATCTTTCAGGATTTGAAATATCTCAACTGGAATTCCATCACCTCCACTAGCTTTGTTCATAGTGATGCTTTCTAAGGCCCACTTGACTTCACATTCCAAGATGTCTGGCTCTAGATGAGTGATCACACCATTGTGATTATCTGGGTTGCGAAGATCATTTTTGTACAGTTCTTCTGTGTATTCTTGCCACCTCTTCTTAATATCTTCTGCTTCTGTGAGGTCCATACCATTTGTGACCTTTATTGAGCCCATCTTTGCATGAAATGTTCCCTTGGTATCTCTAATTTTCTTGAAGAGATCTCTAGTCTTTCCCATTCTGTGGTTTTCCTCTATTTCTTTGCATTGATCGCTGAGGAAGGCTTTCTTATCTCTCCTTGCTATTCTTTGGAACTCTGCATTCCAGAGTTCCAAAATATCTTCCCAAAATGGGAATATCTTTCCTTTTCTCCTTTCCTTTTCACTTCTCTTCTTTTCACAGCTATTTGTAAGCCCTTCTCAGATAGCCATTTTGCTTTTTTGCATTTCTTTTCCATGGGGATGGTCTTGATCCCTGTCTCCTGTACAGTGTCATGAACCTCCGTCCATAGTTCATCAGGCACTCTGTCTATCAGATCTAGTCCCTTAAATCTATTTCTCACTTCCACTGTATAATCATAAGGGATTTGATTTAGGTCATACCTGAATGGGCTAGTGGTTTTCCCTACTTTATTCAATTTAAGTCTGAGTTTGGCAATAAGGAGTTCATGATCTGAGCCACAGTCAGCTCCTGGTCTTGTTTTTGCTGACGGTATAGAGCTTCTCCATCTTTGGCTGCAAAGAATATAATCAATCTGATTTTGGTGTTGACCATCTGGTGATGTCCATGTGAAGAGTCTTCTCTTGTGTTGTTGGAAGAGGGTGTTTGCTATGACCAGTGCATTTTCTTGGCAAAACTCTATTAGCCGTTGCCCTGCTTCATTCCATACTCCAAAGCCAAATTTGCCTGTTACTCCCGATGTTTTTTTACTTCCTACTTTTGCATTCCAGTCCCCTATAATGAAAAGGACATCTTTTTGGGGTGTTAGTTCTAAAAGATCTTGTAGGTCTTCATAGAACCATTCAATTTCAGCTTCTTCAGCATTACTGGTTGGGGCATAGGCTTGGATCACCACAATATTGAATGGTTTGCCTTGGAGACGAACAGAGATCATTCTGTCATTTTTGAGATTGCATCCAAGTACTGTGTTTCTGACTCTTTTGTTGACCATGACGGCTACTCCATTTCTTCTAAGGGACTCCTGCCCACAGTAGCAGATATAATGGTCATCTGAGTTAAATTCACCCATTCCAGTCCATTTCAGTTCCCTGATTCCTAGAATGTCGATGTTCACTCTTGCATCTCCTGTTTGACCACTTCCAATTTGCCTTGATTCATGGACCTAACATTCCAGGTTCCTAGGCAATATTGCTCTTTACAGCATCGGACCTTGCTTCTATCACCAGTCACATCCACAACTGGGTATTGTTTTTGCTTTGGCTCCATCCCTTCATTCTTTCTGGATTTATTTCTCCACTGATCTCCAGTAGCATATTGGGCACCTACCGACCTGGGGAGTTCCTCTTTCAGTATCCTATCATTTTGCTTTTTCATACTGTTCATGGGGTTCTCAAGGCAAGAATACCCAAGTAAAACAGTGAGTGTTGAGAGAGGGCATCAGGGGGCAGACACACTAAAACCATAATCACAGAAAACTAGCCAATCTGATCACACGGACCACAGCCTTGTCTAACTCAATGAAACTAAGCCATGCTGTGTGGGGCACCCAAGACGGCTGGGTCTTGGTGGAGAGGTCTGACAGAATGTGGTCCACTGGAGAAGGGAATGGCAAACCACTTCAATATTCTTGCCTTGAGAACCCCATGAGCAGTATGAAAAGGCAAAATGATAGGATACTGAAAGAGGAATTCCCCAGGTCTCACTGTTAGGATGCTATAATGATGAGCAGGTGAAATGAGTAAAAAGATATAAGGTGGAGGTAAAAGGAAAAATAAATGCACAGACATCTGAATATCATAACACATTATTGACTGGAGACATTAACGCCGCAGGCATTGGTTTCTGCAAAAATCCCCCAGTCAATGGTGTGTTAACCTGACTGTTAGATAACCGATATCTGGTTGAATTCCAGATTTGGTGTGACCTAGAGGGCCTCTTTGTGTTGCTTCTGTCTGTGACTTTGATTCCTCATCTTTCCTACCTTATGGAACTGCTGTGGGGCTTCCCAGGGGGCACAGTGGTAAGGAATCTGCCTGCCAATGCAGGAGACACAGGAGACTCAGACTCCATTTCTGGGTCAGGAAGATCCCCTGGAGTAGGAAATGTCAACCCCCTCCAGTATTCTTGTCTGAAAAATCCCATGGACAGAGGAGCCTGGCGGGTTACAGTCCCTGGGGTTGCAAAGAGTCAGACACAACCGAACACACAGGCGTCTTATAGAACTGTTGTGAGGATTCCTTGAGATAATGAACATAGAGCTCTTGGTGCAGTGCTCAGCAAACAGTAAGTGCTCAATAAAAGTTTTCAGGATTGCCACTCCCCTCTCCCAGTCCCTGACTGTAATTTAGCCTTTCTGGCCACTTTGTAGGAGCTGATAGTCTGTGACACCACATGGAATACAGGGAGAAGAGGAAGGGAAACTGGAGTGTGGGGAATGAATACAACATACGGGATGGGACTCGAAGCATGTAGGGCTACAGGGAGATTTAATCTGCAACACATTTAACCAAGAAGAATCTTTAAAACTCAGACTAGATTTATCTAGAGTTTTGTTCTGGTTATTTTTGTAAATCATATATTGTGATTCTAAATACGCAAGAAATCTGCAGGTTTCTCTGAAGGTGGTAAAGAGTTTGCTTCTGATAATTACTGCTTGTGAATTCAAAAAGTAGAGGGCAGGTTGTAATTACATCTCTGTCTCTGACTACCAAGACAATCGTTCACGTCAGAGGAGGAGTAAATCTTCTGTTCCTTGTTGTCCAGTGTGGTCATCTGACCCCAGTGTCCACGATGGGCAGTGACCATATAATACTCAAGGAAACAGGGCTGAGGCCCTCCCCTGTCCACATTTAAATACAACGTAAGTATTTTTGTCTTCCGAACCTAACTGGAAACCAACTGGCTATACAACTGGATATTTAGCCTTAATGGTTTCCCATGATCACTCTCAATGCTGTCTTTATATACTATTTAAATTCTCTAGTGAGGGGAAATTCGAGGCTCAGAAATATGCTTACTTGCTCTAAACACAATGCCACAATGCCATCTGCAAACCCTTTGAGAACCATCTGAAGCAAATGTGTCTAACTTGGTTGAGTTCAATCCCTGGGTCAGAAAGAGCCCCTGGAGAAGGAAATGGCAACGCACTCCAGTATTCTTGCCTGGAGAATCCCATGGACAGAGGAACCTAGTGGGAGCCCCTGGTGGCACAGAGGAGTCCATGGGGTCGCAGAAGTCACAGAGTCAGACATAACTGAAGTGACTGAGTACAGCAGGTAGGAATCCCTAGTTTTAAGCTAATTTGGTTGTTTTGGGATTTTTTTTTTTTTTTCCCCAGCCTCAAGAATGACAGGAAGAGCGCTGGCCCAGAGTTGGACCTGAGCTGTAGAACCTGATCTGTTTCTAACTGATCTTGGGCACAGTGTCTTCCAGCCTCAGTTTTGTCAGACTTGAAATGGGAGGCTGAACAATTGTCTTTAATAGGGCTGGCTTCACAGTGAGGCCCAGTGTAAAATGAAAATGTAGGACCCCTCGTTCAAATGGCAGGAGCTATGAAAGGTATGTAACATGGCACATTTCCTTTCTTCCAAGTGTTCTCAAGCTGTCATGGTGGGGTTTTTTTTGTTGTTGTTATATCATGCTTGTTGTTATTGCGCCGCATGGCTTATGGGATCTTAGTTCTCTGACTAGGGGTTGAACCTGTGCCCCTTGTAAAGGAAGGGTGGAGGAGTCTGAACCACTGGACCACCAGGGAAGTCCCAGAGGTTTAAAATTTGCTTTTAAAATCATTCTAAGTGAAATCAGAATTTTAAATTATTAATGTGAATTTTATCATTCGTCTTTACATTATGCAATTTTAAAATACAAACACGACAGCGTTTAACTTCTGTGGAATCACGATATGCAATTAGAACATAAGGGTCACAGGCATATGTCTTTCATTCTTAGAAAGGTGGGTACAGGGCACACACTAAACTCAGCTGTTTTCATTTCACTTCTTGATATGAGTACCTCCGACGAACACCTTCTGTCTTCACTTTACTGATGAGTAAGAAAGGATGCAAAGGAAAGGGACCCAGGGAGGGTCCTGGCCTTCCCTTTCTTCTATGTCGTCATCTTTAGCGGAAGTAGTTAGCCGATACACGGAACTTACGCAAGTCTGAGTGGATGGGATAGGTTTTCTTGGTTGTTCCTACTTCAAAGAACTCCTTTGCCATCTTTCTGTGTTGGAAGCGAGTTCCATTTCAAATAAAAAGGGTGGTATCTCGGGGGCTGTCATTCCCCTCCTCCCACCTACTTAGTTGTCGAAGGAACCCGCTTACCTCCTGGTCCTTCTGAGCCTTGCAGAAGCCCCATGCGTCGGGGGTCACCAGAACCTTGCACGTATTGGACATCAGAAGTCTGTTTGCTGTGTGGGAAGGGGGCGGCAGGGGATTCTGGGCACACATACTGCACTTTCCCCCCTCTGCTCCGATGTCTCGTGGCCTTCGCTTACAGAACGCAAGTTAAAAGATGAAATAATGAAGTTCAAGACGGATGGCAATCACAGCATAAAACGGAGGGTGGGGCCCTTCTGAGCCGCGGGGCTTTGTGTGGCTCCACAGGTCTCCCCAGCCCCAGGAGGCGGCCCTGATCTGGAAGTCTCTAGAGCTCATATAATCATCTGATTGCATCATGACTTTGTTTATTCCTGGACATGTTCTATCTTTGCAGAGTGACTGTTTAGAGTGACTCCAACTTAAGGAATTGCCGATCTGGTCATCACATTAAAGAAAGTCAGCCTATTAAGGTATACTTTATGTAACTTTGTGTGTGATAGTCGCTCAGTCCTGTCTCTTTTTGACCTCATGAACTGCAGCCTGCCAGATTCCTCTGTCCATGGGATTCTCCAGGCAAGAATCCTGGAGAGGGTAGCCATTTCCTTCTTCATAACTTTACATAGGTGTAATTCACTCACTGCAAATGAACAGCTTGGTCATTTTTAGCAAACGCATCCAGTTGTGCACCTATCACATCAATCCAGTTTGAGAACACCGTCATCACCCCCTAAAGTTACTTGTGCCCACAGCAGTGCATTTCTGTGCCCACCCAAGCCCAGGCATCACTTCCCCTCATGAAATATTTATATGGCAGCCTCTTTGGACAAATTTACAGTGGCAGTTCTGTGTCTATGAGGCAACTAGTGATTCAGACACAAGGGCATTACAGAAACGTTGGCTCACATAAGGATACCCAAGGCATAGAATTGATTGGAGAGGTTCTTGTGCCACTCATGAAGTACTTTTCAGTGGATTTAAAAACTGTGCCTGAATGCCACAACTAAGACCTGGCTCAGCCAAATAAATAATTTTTTTTTTTTTTAAGAGTTTGCCTCCTTCAGACAGAGTCAGCTCCATGGCTTGGAAAGCTCAGCCTGGGCTACACTTTTATCTCTAATCCCCCCATGACCTACACTCACAGCTTGGGGCTCCTTTGTCGGATACAACCTGAAGGTACAGCCCAGTGGTCTTAGGAAAAGTACTGTTATCAAGAGTGGGGAATGACAGCTTAGACCGCTTCTCAATACTAAACCTGGGTACCACATTAACTTTTCTGAACTTCTGTTTCACATCTACCCAGTGAGGACAGTAGAATTTTCCTTGCTGAGTTGTGGGAACAGTGTGGCAGGCGGCAATACACATTTAGAGGCTCCAAAATGTGCGGAGTGCTCCAAACTGTTAGTAATTGTTTTTACTGGCTGAAAAGTATTACTGGTGCTGTTATTTTCAGCACTGTATCCCAGGAGCAACAGCAGTCCAGGAGTGTCTGGTTCCCTCTTTAACTCTTAAATTACCAAGTGTTTTCTTTCTTTTTTTTAAAAAATATTTATATATTTAGCTGCACCAGGTCTTAGTTGCAGCACAGGGGATCTTTAGTTCCAGCATTTGGGATCTAGTTCTCCAGCCAGGGATTGAACCCAGGCCCCCTGCATTGGGAGTGTGGAGTCTTAGCCACTGGACCACCCGGGGAGTCCTGCAAATGCTTTCAACTGAGTTCATTGACAGACTGTACTCTCAACTCTATTTCCAATTATAGAACAAAACATTAACGGGTACCTAGAATTTCATTTCAAAAATTCAATCCATGGACAAGTGCTGGAATACAGCTACTCCAGGAGTTTACCCTTCATTTTCTCCTTCCTATTTTTCCTTTCATTTAACCAAAAAACTTTGAAAATGCAGGAAAGGTTCTGCCAATAGCTCGTTTTTTCATGCTAGCCAAATCATTTGCTTTCTCTGGGTATCAATTTCTTCCTTTATGAAATGAAGAGTAGAGGCTATAGATATATGCTCAGGGTTTCTTCTGGTTCTAAAATGCTGTGGTCAGTGGTTACCTCTGGGGAAGGAGGAAACATGCTCATACAAAGAAAAGCCCTGCTCTATTTAAATCAAATTTCTTCTTACCATGTCTTTCTGTTCCTTTTTTTTTTTTTCTATTTGCAATAAAAGTTGTGGGTATTGTACCTGATCAGACCCCAGCTGTGATGTCACAGCAGGAAGGAGCGTCAATCTTTGGGTCCCTCTCACTCCCAGACTTTGCAGATTGTTGGGAAGCAGCCTCCTGGCTCAGTGCGGCTCCTGGGTGTCATCATGGAGTAAGTAGGGCAGGTTTGCTGTGAAAAGGGGAGAAGTGAGGAGCAGAGAGGGCAGAGTCTACACTGGGCAGATGATGCCCGCATGTGCACCCTGACAGATGGAAGTGCTGTAAGCATTTATCATTCTTGACTCTGAGTTGTAACAGGATGTGATTGCATTTATTGCTTTTTTCTGATTAAAAAATAATTAAGGAAAGTTTTGCCCTTTTTTCTTTTTAATTTTTTAATTGAAGGATAATTGCTTTACAGAGTTTTGTGGTTTTCTGTCATACATCAGCAAGTATCAGCCATAGGTACACCCATGTCCCCTCCCTCCTGAACCTCCCTCCTATCTCCCTCCCCATCCCACCCTTCAGCCGGTCACAGAGCCCCAGTTTGAATTCCCTGAGTCATACAGCAAATTCCCATGGGCTATCTATTTTACATATGGTAATGTAAATTTCCATGTTATTCTCTCCATACATCTCCCCTTCTCCTGCCTCTCCTCCCCCATGTTCATAGGTCTGTTCTCTACGTCTGTTTCTCCATTGCTGCCCTGAAAATAAATCCATCAGTGCCATCTTTTTAGATTCCATATATATGTGTCAGTATGTGGTATTTATATTTCTCTTTCTGACTTACTTCACTCTGTATAATGTTCATTCACCTCATTAGAACTGACTCAAATATGTTCCTTTTTATGGTGGAGTAATATTCCATTGTTTATATGTACCGCAGTTTCTTTATCCATTCACCTGTCGATGGACATCTAGGTTGCATCCATGTTCTAGCTATTGTAAATAGCGCTGCAATGAACATTGGGGTACATGTGTCTTTTTCAGTTTTGGTTTCCTCAGGGTATGTGCCTAGGACTGGGATTGCTGGGTCACATGGTGGTTTTGTTCCTAGCTTTTTAAGGAATCTCCATACCATCTTCCATAGTGGCTGTATCAGTTTACATTCCCACCAGCAATGCAAGAGTGTTCCCTTTTCTCCACACCCTTTCCAGCATTTATTGCTTGTAGATTTTTTTGATGATGGCCATTCTGACTGATGTGAGGCGGTATCTCATTGCAGTTTTGATTTGCATTTCTTTAATAGTGAGTGATGTTTAGCATCTTTTCAAGTGCTTGTTAGCCATCTGTATGTCTTCTTTGGAGAAATGTCTCCAGGTCCCTTTCCCACTTTTTGATTGGATTGTTTGCTTTTCTAAGTTTTTCCCTTTTTATGAATGACATCTCTGCCTTGGTTTTTATAATGTGTGTGTGTTCAGTTGTTTTGTGTCCTACTCTTTGCGACCCTATGGACTGTAGCCCACCAGCCTCCTTCGCCCATGGGATTCTGCAGGCAAGAATTCTGGAGTGGGTTGCCATGCCCTCCTCCAGGGGATCTTCCCAATCCAGGGATCAAACCCTTGTCTCTTTATGTCTCCTGCTTTGGTAAGCAGGATCTTTACCACTAGAGCCACCTGGGAAGCCCTTTTTATGATGAAAAGCAATTAAAAAATAAAGATGACATATCTGGAGAAGTGAAAGGAACTTTGAAAAGGATTCATGTGCACTTCTTTCTTTTTAAAACTTTTTACAGTGGAATACCCAAAAGCAGAGAGAATAACATGCAATCACAATTACCCATCACCCATAATCAACAGTTATTCACTCTGGCCAATCTGGTTTTTTTCTGCAGTGTTCCTGCTACTCACTACCACTCTGTAGATTGTTCTGCAGTAAATCCCACACATCATATCAGTTCAACGCTAATGCTTTAGTATATATCTCTAAGATGTAAGTACTTTTTAATAAAAGCACAATCAGAATATAATTATCATGCCTAAAGAAGAGAACAGTTGATTAATGTTAGCAAATAGTCACTAGTCATATTTTTCCAATTATCTAAATTTTTCCACAGCTTGTTTAGGGTCCATACTGGTGCTAGCAGTAAAGAACCCACCTGCCAATACAGGAGACATAAGAGACACGGGTTCAATCCCTGGGTCTGGAGGATCCCCTGGAGGAGGGCGTGGCAACCACTCCAGTATTCTTGCCTGGAGAATTCCATGGACAGAGGAGTCTGTCCATAGGGTTGCAAAGAGTCGGATAACTGAAGTGACCTAGCATGCATGCATGAAGTCACTAATCCAGTGGTTCTCAAAGTGTGGGTCCCAGATAAGCATCATTAGTACCAGCTAGGATCTTCTTAGAAATGCAGTTTCTCTGACATTAGTAGCCAAGACCTACTGAGTCAGAAACTTTGAAGGTGGGACACTGCAAGCTGCCTTCTAAGTGATTCTGATACAAAGTTTGGAAGTGCTGCTCTAAACTTTAAGTTTCTCTCTCAGTAGATCTGTTGAAAAAACTGATTGTACGGTCATTATACTCTTCCCCATAGGTTGGATTTTGCCAGTTGTGTTCCTATAGTAATGCAACAATTGTTTTTAAAGCCAACTGAATAATAGTAAATGTGCTGTCTCCATATGGATCAATTCACATAAGGTATCACAACAGTTAGCATAATGAGCCACTATCAGCTGACAGTATTAGTTACTGTTTGTTCTGCCAGTTTGAAAGTGTGACTAAGAGAAACCAATGGATGTTTTGAAACTATCTGGACTTTATTTTTATTGTTAGAATTAAAATACCCCATTTTTGGACTTGTTAGCATGCCTGTTATGCCAAATAGCAGACTGATTAACACATATTAAAAAGCTGATACGTCCAATGGCATGATGGTAGGTCAGCTGTTTGATTCCCACCTCCCTGCTCTCCTCCCAGTTTATACAGTCTCTTTCCCTTGGATGATTCCATGCTACCAGAGTGATGTCATTGACTTGACGTCACTTGATTGCTGGCACAGTCAGCAATCAAGAGCCAATAGGAGCTGGCTCCATCACACCACTGGCTCAGTCTTTTAGAATCTGCTCTTTATGGCCACAGTAACTTGTGTAGTTTAGGCAAAACCCACCATTTTCCTTCATCTGTGTGAATCTAAACTAAGGTGCATGTGATAGTTGATTTTACTTGTTAACTTGGCCGGGCCACATGTCCAGATATTTGGTTAAACAGTACTTTAGGTATTTCTGTGAAGATGTTTTATGGAGGACATTAACATTTAAATCAGTGGACATTTAACATTTAAATCGGCTTGTAGTAAAGCAGATTGCTCTCTGCAATGTGGGTGAGCCTCATCTAATCAGTTGAAAGTCTTAAGTGAAGAATGACTTTCCCTGAGGAAGAGAAAATTCTGCCTTTGGACTCAAACGGCAACATCAGTTCTTCTATGAGTCTCCAGCCTGCTAGCCTGTTCTGCAACTTTTGGACTTACCAAGCCTCTACAATCTTGTGAGCCAATTCCTTAAAATAATCTCTCCCCTTCTCTCTCTCTGACTCCCTCTTCCCCTGCTCCTTGCTTTCTCTCTCTCTCCAAATGTATATGCATATACATAGACATACACTCTGTGGGTTGGTTCTATTTATGTTCCATAAAGCTAATTTTCCATAGAACTTAAATATTAAAAAAAAAATGTTGGGTTGACCAAAAAGTTCATACCAATAAAAAAGTTAGTCATAACTCTAACTTTATAACCCTGTAATAGACTGCGATCTGTGATTGGACAAAGACTAATTTAAGGGCTGTTTTCCCCAAGCATCTTTCTATTGGCTTTTCTACAACACTTGAAACTCCTACTTCATTTACATAAGGTGAGGCCTTGATGCTTGCATGCATACTCAGGTGCTAATTTGTGTCTGACTCTTTGTGACCCCGTGGACTGTAGCCCACCAGACTCCTCTGTCCATGAGATTTCCCAGGCAAGAATATTGGAGTGGGTTGTCTCTCTAGGGGATTTTGGAGATTTCCTCCTCCAGGGGATCTTCCCAACCCAGGGACTGAACCCGCATCTCTTGCATTGGCAGGCTGATTCTTTACCACTGTGCCACCAGAGAAGCCCCTAAGGCCTTGATAGCTCCTGTTAAAATATGGAGCAGGACAGCAATCAGGCTAGTATCAGCTGTCAGCATCTTAATGGGCTATATGTGCAGATTTTGTGTCCAATCACCCCTGAGAAATCTGTGCAGACAAGTTCTAAATGTGGTCCCCTGGCAGCTAGAAGTCCTCATGAAGCCCTGTCTAGGACACAGGTGGGCCTCTGTTCACTAATTTATGTACTTAAGTATATCTCGACTAGCTCTGGAAAGGATTTAAGATGGCTTTCAAAGAAATAAGTAGTGCAGCAAGGCCACAGGGATTGAAAAAAAGTGAGGCAAGGGAAAATGATGGTAGAAGAGGATGGAACCGGGAGCAAGGCAAATGTGCAAATTAGATTTCCTGAAAGCTATGTGCTTCCAGAGGTGTGTTATACAATTGAGTTAAAAACTTCTAGGAGAATGTGTGAAGGGGGCTAAAAGGAGTCATATAACACAAAAAATAAAGAGTTAATCTGTTGCTTAGATAAGTCCAAGTCCTTTGGTCATTAAGGCCAGAGTGAGATTTCTTTAGTAGGTCTTCCAAGAGAAAACTCTGGATAATGTAAACAATTATGTCTTTGCAACATCTTTGGACTAAATGAAGTGACTCACTTCAAAGGGCCCCTTTTGATCATACTCTTCACTTAGCCAAGAGGATTATATCAAAGTGCAATTCAGTAGAAGTACTTTTCAGGTACCTGCCATGATACATCCCAGGTGTAAAGTCACTAGTGATCTGGTTTCATCCAGGGATAAGTTATAAATTATCTAGCTTTTCTCAAGTGCCAGTCTGGCAGGCAGTGATGAAAGTTCCATGGGTTCATGATGAAAATTAAAAAAACAGTGCAGTCACTAGTGAATTTTCCATAACACTAACTTTCCATAAGACTTCAGTTTAAAATACTGTCTTTAAAAGAAAAAAAAAAAAAAGACTGTCCTTTTGTTATATCCTTACTTGGTAAAAATAAGTTAGCAACCTATGTCAGTAAACAGCATTAAAAAAAATTTTTTTTTAACTAGCCTGTGAAATATAAATATCTGGGAAACCACTGACCTAAGAGAATGGAAAGACACACAATCTTCCATGAATATTATTTTTCTCAGCAAGGCTTTTGGTATCTTTATAACTTGCAGCAATATGCTAGAAATCATACCCTCTGATGAATATCTGGAATGCAGCTCTCTAACATTACAAGTCTAATACAAAACCATACGTTTCAAAAATCAGTCAATCTGGAGGTAGCACTGATATACTGTTACAAAAATTTAGGAACCAGACAAGGACCATGCCTAACTAGAAACCACCCCCACTGTCGCTCTGAGTTGAACCAAGGGAGGGCTGGGCCAAGAGTGTCCTCGGGATGTTATTTTGAATGTTCACTACCTCATGGACATATAGGTGAGAGAGATTCCCAAGTTTTACACCATTGAGCACTGTTGCAATAATTCTAATTTGAGAAATATTTTAAAGTAGACATAACCAAGTAGACTGTGAAACATCTGAACCACACAGCAGCAGCAACCAAAATTGCCAACGAAAGCTACACAGTAATAAAACCTACAGAATCCTTTGCTTTGAGTGATTGGGCTTTTTTAGTTTCTCGAGAGGTAAGCAACTGTGTGTTACCAGATGATATCCTCTGGTAGGCAGGACGTGGTCCATATATAGATAGTTAATATTTCCTGGGGCTTCCCTGGTGGCTCAGAAGTTAAGAATCCATCTGCAGTGTAGGAGATGCAGGAGACTCAGGTTCGATCTCTGGGTTGGGTAGATCCCCTGGAGAAGGAAATGGCAACCCACTCCAGTATTCTTGCCAGGAAAAGCTCATGGACAGAGGAGCCTGGTAGGCTATGTTCCATGGGGTCGCAGAGTCAGACACAAGTGAAGCAACTGAGCAATATTTCTTGAGCACTGTTTTACACATTTTATACGTAAATACCTTCAATCTTGACAACAACCTTATGAAATATGAATCATTATTATTATATTCCCAATGTACAGATGAACAAACTGAGGCCAAGAGCTGTTAAATAAATGTCATCCAATGACTACAAGGTAGAACCTTTTTTCAAACTCCAGTAGAGTAACCCCAGAGACTGTACTTAGAACAAGACGCTTCATTGACTCTGGAATACATCTGGAGGAAGCTAGGAGTTGATTACTAGAAATGATGCCCTTGATCTTAGAACAGTTCATTTGTGACCATTCTTTCAGGAAGTTACCAAATGACAAGGATAATTTTCTTGGAAGGCCATTTCTAGCCTGTGTTAATAAAATTGTATCATCTTCAGATAAGAAGGTGCTTTTTGTACTGTTTTTTTTAGAGTCCTTGGCCTCAAGCTCATCAGAAGCAGCATCCAGTTGTTTCAATATGAGCTGAAAACAAGGGGGATGGGGAGTGGAGTGTGACTCTGGTGCTCAGAACATATCTTCACTCTACACACAATTCTTTTTAATTTTATTTTTAATTGAAGGATAATCACTTTATAATATTGTGGTAGTTTCTGCCATACATCAACACAAATCATCATCGGTATATACTTGTCCCCTCCCTCTTAAACCTCCCTCCCACCTCCCTCCCCATCCTACCCCTCTAGGTTGCCACAAAGTGGTGGTTTTCACACAAAATTTTATTGGTTTGGCCAGGTCACCCCTGAATCTCTGGCTTATAGAAGGTACTGGGCGGCAACCTCTGTGTGAACGTCAGTATCTGTGGTGTCTCTGTTGAATTCTGGTACTCTCACCCACATTGAATTCTATTCCACTGAGTCAAAGACCTAAGAAAGATTAAAAATAAATTGCAATCTGTTTTTTATTCACTTCAGTTCAGTTCAGTCGCTCAGTCGTGTCCGACTCTTTGCGACCCCATGAATCGCAGCATGCCAGGCCTTCCTGTCCATCACCAACTCCCGGAGTTCACTCAGACTCACGTCCATCGAGTCTGTGATGCCATCCAGCCATCTCATCCTCTGTCGTCCCCTTCTTCTCCTGCCCCCAATCCCTCCCAGCATCAGAGTCTTTTCCAATGAGTCAACTCTTCGCATGAGGTGGCCAGAGTACTGGAGTTTCAGCTTCAGCTTTAGCATAATTCCCTCCAAAGAAATCCCAGGGCTGATCTCCTTCAGAATGGACTGGTTGGATCTCCTTGCAGTCCAGGGGACTCTCAAGAGTCTTCTCCAACACCACAGTTCAAAAGCATCAATTCTTCGGTGCTCAGCTTTCTTCACAGTCCAACTCTCACATCCATACATGACCACTGGAAAAACCATAGCTTTGACTAGATGGACCTTTGTTGGCAAAGTAATGTCTCTGCTTTTCAATATGCTATCTAGGTTGGTCATAACTTTCAACTTCCCTGGTGGCTCAGACGGTAAAGCGTCTGTCTACAATTCGGGAGACCTGGGTTTGAGCCCTGGGTTGGGAAGATCCCCTGGAGAAGGAAATGGCAATCCACTCCAGTACTATTGCCTGGAAAATCCCATGGACAGAGAAGCCTGGTAGGCTACAGTCTGTGGGGTCGCAAAGAGTCGGACATGACTGAGCAACTACACTTAACTTTTCTTCCAAGGAGTAAGCATCTTTTAATTTCATGGCTGCAATCACCATATGCAGTGATTCTGGATTTTTATTAGGCCTACCCAATTTCTTCCAAGAAAAGAGCATAAAGAATGGTCAGCAGCAGTCAGCTGTGCCTACTGCTGACCTCCTGGGATGGAGGCAGAAGCATCAGACAGCCCATTATCAGTGTGTTCCCCAGAGCACTGGGGGCCGCCATGTTGCGCTTTCAGCCTGGAAGCCCTTCAATCTCTCACCCTAACCCCCGACTCCAATTTGTAAGTTGTCATCGTGACAATACTCACTCCATGCCCTTCTGGTCTCTGGTCTGCTGTAATACAGGCTGTCTCCAGCCAGTGAGTCAATAGAAGTTCGAAGTATTTACAAGCGAGGAAATCATGGGTTCCCAGAACCAGTAAGTGTCTAGCTTTTGAGACCATTCTCCCCAATTTCCCTGAGTCCAAATATCTTTTTTCTTTCATTTGGCTCTGCCAGATTTGAGTTGTGCTGTGTGAACTGTTAGTTGCAGCACGCATGATCTAGTTTCCTGACCGGGGATTGAACCTGGGCCCGATGCACTGGGTTTGCAGAGTCTTAGCCAAAGGAGCACCAGGGAAGTCCCCTAATATCGTGCTTCTGCCTGCAACCTTTGGGAAGAGTTTAATCTCTTTGTTTGGGGCTGCTCAGGGGATCTGTTCTCCTTCTACTTCAAATACTTCTTTTTCAACTCAAACTTTTCTCTGATTTCCTAACCTAGGCTTTCTTTCTTTCTGACCAGCACTGTGGAGGCTTTGTTCTCTTTGACTGAAAGTCCTGAAAGTCTCAGAGTCCCTCCTGGGGAAAACGATCTTGTTTATCCATAGTTATCAGTCCTGTCATTGATGCAGGAACATGAGGCAGACTATCCACAAGAGGCCGGTACAAACAGTGGATGCTTCTCACCGCAGAGGAGGGACAGGGATCCAGAAACAAAGCTGCAGGGGCGCAGAGGACAAATTTGCCTACTCCCCAAATTGTTACTTTTGACTTGCCAGAGGAACATTAAATATTCACACACAGACTCATTCAACAAATGTTTATTGTAAAGTACTGTGCCAAAGCCAGTCATGGAGTTACTTGGGCTCTGCCTTTAAGGAGTTTTTGGTCTAGCAGGAAAGCTGTAGCGTGCATTGTACAACACAAAGATTATATTACAGGGACTTCCGTGGCAGTCAGGAGCAGTCACTGTCTTCCAATGAAGGGGGTGCAGGTTTGATTCCTGGTCCCAGAGCTAAGATCCCACGTGCCTCATGGTCAAAAAGCCAAACATAAAACAATATTGTGACAAATTCAATAAAGACTTTAAAACATGATCCACATTAAAAAAAAAAAAACTTTACAAAAGAGATTATATTATAGGCAGAAAGTGATACAGCTCTAAGAAATGTACAAATAAAGTGCCGTGGGTGTCTAGATTACTTCACTGAAAAATCTGAAATGAATCAAAATTTTAAGAAGTAGGAATAAGAATTTATAGTGGGAGTGAATTTAAAGATCAACGAGTTCATCTGATTCACTTTGTAGATGTAACAAAGTGTCAAAATGCATTTTTTTAAGAAGCTAGACACAAATCCAAGTTTATTAGTAATTATATTACAGAGCAAATGCACCAACTTAAAAAAGAAAAGTATGTTAAGAATGGATTTCAAATACTTAGGTATTTTATTTTGGTTTTTATTTTTACTTTTGGCTGTGGTAGGTCCTTGGTGCCTGTGAATGGGCCATCTCCTGTTGCCAAAAAAAATGCATTTTAAAAAGTAAAAAAGGAGATATACAGTTTAATTGTGACAAAATTGGTCTAAAACATAAGCCCCTGTATTTCTAGCCTGGAGCTATTTTCTTTACACCAAGCAGCTTTCCCCAATAAGCCAAGAACATGTGGACCACAAATTGAATCTAAATTAGCAATAGCCAGCAAAGCTGTTGTTTTAAAAATGGGGATGACCATATTAATTGGAGAACGTCTCAGAAAATACGGGAAAGAACTCTCTGGTTATATTTGGCATTGATTCATTTCTTGTTATAAGAAACTACATCCAAAAGAGAGCTATAAAAATAAAGGAATAAGAAATAAGACCCTAAGAAAGGTTATGGAAATGAGAGTGAGTGAGTCTGAAAAAAAGAATGTTGATGGGGGAATTCTTCAGCCTTCAGGGATCAGGAGGTCCCCCAACAGCTGTCCTCCATTTCTCCAGAAGGTAGAAAACCAGAGAAAATAGACTTGAATATCAAGCAGAAAAGATGAAGTCAGATGTAAGGAACAGGCCCCTGATCTGAAGGTCTAATACAGACAGAGGAAACTGCAGGATCCTGTGGCTAGTCTTTCTCTTTCAGTCTCAGGAAATGGAACCAACGCCTTTCCTAGAAGTTCTGTAGACCTGGCTGCAAGAGAGGATGGAGTCGTTTAAACCTTTTAACGATTCCTCCCGGTATTTGGGAGATTATTCCAACTCCAACACCCTTACTCTATTTGATCTTAGAAATGAGGGGAAAACAAAAAGATAAAAATAAAATGCTGCTTAATATTTCCTGGCAATTATAAACAGAATTGTGGTGGTTTAATTGCTAAGTCGTGTCTGACTCTTTTGTGAACCCATGGACTGTAGTCTGCCAGGCTCCTTTCTCCATGGAATTTTCCGTGCAAGGATACTGGAGTGGGTTGCTATTTCCTTCTCCAGGGGATCTTCCCAACTCAGGGAAGAAACCTATGTCTTCTGTGTCTCCTACATTACAGGCGGATTCCTTACCACTGAGCCACCTGAGAAGCTGGAGCTACATAAATAAAATGGGGTGTCTGATCTAAAACTGCCAAAGAAGGGTCTTGTTTTGCAAATAGCCATTTTGAGTCAAAGCTAAACATGAGACTGAGAAGGAGCCATGCTAGTTTCTCAAGCCTTTCCATGGAATTCCAGAGCCTTCCCGTTCTCACTCTTTCCTTTCCCAGATTATCATTTCTGAAAACATCTCTCAGGTGTTGATGAATCCTCAGAATTATTAACTGAGGATGGCATAAGTCCCTGGTTCCAAAACCTGGGCAGAGAATTATCTGGAAAGTTGAAAATAAAATATAAAAGTCTAGGTCTACAAGCAATAAATGCTGGAGAGGGTGTGGAGAAAAGGGAACCCTCTTACACTGTTGGTGGGAATGCAAACTAGTTCAGCCACTATGGAGAACAGTGTGGAGATTCCTTAAAAAACTGGAAATAGAACTGCCTTATGACCCAGCAATCCCACTGCTGGGCATAAACCCTGAGGAAACCAGAATTGAAAGAGACACGTGTAACCCAATGTTCATCACAGCACTGTTTGTAATAGCCAGGACGTGGAAGCAACCTAGATGTCCATCAGCAGATGAATGGATAAGAAAGCTGTGGTACATATACACAATGGAGTATTACTCAGCCATTGAAAAGAATACATTTGAATCAGTTCTAATGAGGTGGATGAAACTGGAGCCGATTATACAGAGTGAAGTAAGCCAGAAAGAAAAACACCAATATAGTATACTAATGCATATGTATGGAATTTACAAAGATGGTAACGATAACCCTGTATGCGAGACAGCAAAAGAAACACATGTATAGAACAGTCTTTTGGACTCTGTGGGAGAGGGAGAGGGTGGGATGATTTGGGAGAATGGCATTGAAACATGTATAATATCATATAAGAAATTAATCGCCAGTCTAGGTTTGATGCAGGATACAGGATGCTTGGGGCTGGTGCACTGGGATGACCCAGAGGGATGTTACGGGAAGGGAGGTGGGAGGGAGGTTCAGGATGGGGAACATGTGTATACCCGTGGTGGATTCATGTTGATGTATGGCAAAACCAATACAATATTGTAAAGTAATTAGCCTCCAATTAAAATAAATAAATTTAAAAAAAAAGTCTAGGTCTTACTCCAGAGCTTCTTACTTAGTAGGTGGGGGGGTGGGGGTGGGGAGGGGGTGGGGACTCTCCAGGTGGTCCCAATGACCAGGTCTGAGGATAATTAAGTTGTGATATTTTCCTCTCCTGAGGTATTTTCACTTTAAGAAGGATCTCTTAAAGACCTCAGAGAGTTTCAAATCCCCAGTAATTCCAAGATGGTGAAATCCCTGCTGCAGGTGGTCAGAAAAGTGATTTTGGGGATTTCATCCCCTGAATCGTTCCACATGGACTCCACCTACTCTGCAGACTTGGTCATGACCTTGCTTTGCCAAGGAGGAGTGTCGCCCTTGCATGCGAATAATTCTAAGGAAAGGAACAGAACCGAAAATCCTGGGACAAGTGACAGCGGTCCTTAGGGAGGGATGAAGTGAAATGCAAGGCAGGCAGACCAGCAGACTGTTTTGGGGCTCTGCATGGGCTGTGTAAACCCCTCTTGCCTGCTGTTTTGTATTCTTTTATGAAATGGCCAGTTAGGTGTGGCCAGAAAAGGTGACAGCGGAAAGGCTCAGGAAAAAATAAAGTTTGTTATACTCACAGGTCCGTGAGAGCACAGCACGCCACGGAGGGCTACATGGGAAAATCATCAGGGTGGCCAGGAGGCAGAAGGCAAGAGGGAGGGGAAGCTTGAGCCCAGAGACTTTATTGGCGTTTCCTTGGCAAAAGCAAGGCAGAACAGGGTCAACAATTTAGGATTGGCTACTTAGAGTAAGTTCTGCAGGCTTTGGAAGCCTGGAACTTGGCTCCGGGGTGACTAAGGCAGAGGAATATTGCTTCCTGGGGCCTGTGGGCCCAATAGAGGAAGTAAAGCTCTGGACCGGTTAGTTTGCATAACAAGGGCATGTTCCTGACTGGGTCCTTTTTCATGTCTCTACAAATTAGCTAGCCCAGGTAGACATAGTCTCTCTCCAGCCAGAAAGGTTTTCTAAAGATGTCAAAAGATTATAATAAACCAAAAAATAAAAATATTTACAAGACATTGGTTTCCTATCTGAGGGACTTTACTACTATTATTTTTATTTTTTTACCATACCCCATGAGCTGGTCCCCATAGTGTGGTGGGTGGGTTGCTGAAATTGTTGAAAATCTAGAAGATTTGCCAATTTTCCTCCCATCTTGAGACATCAAAAAAAAAAAAAAAATTAGCTAAGGAAACTAAAGGACGATAAGAAACAAGCCTGCAAGGAAATAGGCTATGAATTGTTTACTGATCCTTAAAGCTCAGACTTTCAGCACTGATCCTCAGCCCGGACAGATAATCAGAGCTGTTCTGAGAAATTCCTTGCTTCGTAAACTGGAGTACTTGAGTATCACACTGACAGGAACTCAATATTTTTCTTGGAAGGATTTGGTCAGCCTAAACTGGCTGTTCATTAGTAAATGGAGTCATGCCCAGGTAGTGATTACCAGCTAGTGTTTATCTCAACTACAGTGTGGCAGAGTCTTAGTTGTTCTTCTAAAAATCTCTTCTTCCCTTCTTCTTAACTGGTCACCTAACTGCCTAGTTAGAGACTGAATTTCCCAGCCAACTTTGCAGCTAGCATGACTATGTGATTCTATTGTCCCTCAATCAGTAAACTTGGGGATGATCTGATGCTAGTGATTTCAGCTTAAGCTAACTGAAAGAAAAGTGCTCACCTAGGACTCTCTTTCATTAAATGGAAAGCACACCTACCAGAGAGTCAGCTGCAGTCATGGAGAAGAGGCTAATGCCCCACAGGAGCAGAGCAATGAGACGGAAGGAACCTGGGACCCTGAGGCATCTCCCAGAATCCAGCCAACCTAGCAACCGGAAGTACTCCCCTTGGGACTTTTACAGAAGAAATAAACTTCTGTTTTATTTAAACCTTGTATTGTGGATCTCTTTGTTATGACTGCAGAGTCATTATCTAATTAATATACATAGTTATAAGTTGCCACTTTTTTTTTTTCTAGAAGGAATTACAGTTTTCACAGAAACAGAATTTTAGAATGTAGAATAGACTCCCATGCAGGAGTCCCCTCTACACTAAGCCTTCAGGAGGTCACTCAGGCTCTCTAACCCTTTTGTGATGGGATCTATACTTCTTTACCAGGTGGCCCAGACCATGGGGCTGCTTTGTCTATACTGTGGATGAAGAATGTCGCCCACCATGTCAGTAAACAAAGGATGTTTTAGCCATCAAGCACCAGCCTCTGCAGCTAACCCCAAAGATGTACCCTGAGGGGATTCAGGATGGAGAAAAGGAGGATACTGGCCTTAGATAGTTAAGCTGCTTATCAAAGGAACAAGGTCAATAAGCCCAGACTCTTCCCATACACAGGAAAGCACTACATCCATTAACTTGAGATCTAGTTTTCTTTAATTGACAGTATTCTTTTAATGTTCTCACTCCCTGCTTTTTTGTTTGTTTGTTTTTTTGCAAAATTCCTATATATCCTGGCTCCCCCCTGATCTCTTCCTCAGAGCAATCTGAGAGGCTATCTCCTGGGCTTAAGTCCTCAGTAAATCCACTGAATGAAATGTAATTCTCAGCTTTTAGATTGTGCAGATTATCAGTACACAATTCTTTTATATCTTCCTCCTGCGGCCAATGGTGTAGTGTGTTGCCGCAAAACTAATTGGCCTATGAAACAGGTAACCCCTCCCTCCCCTAAGTATGGTCTTGTAACAACTATTCTAGAAGATGCTCCTCAAATACAGCATTTTGGAGCCAAATAAATTTTGAAAATACTTACACTATACCTACCTCTAAAGAGTATATATTAGTGTTTCAGGTGTAGAAAAGTCTGAAATAAATTTGTTTAACTTGGTTTAATCCAGATTTTATTAAACATATTTGGCCATAAACCATCCGTAATTAAAAAATTAATTTTTCCTGAATAATATCCATCCCTGTCCTGTAAAACTAGTGTGTTCTATAAAACACATTTAGGAAATACAGATCTAATCCATGACCTGGCCTTAATTGGCAATGTTTCCTAGACCACTGAGCAGGTCAGTCACAGACACACAGAATGTGACTCTGGATAGAAAAATGTTGGAATTTGTTTATATTGCTTGGTTATTGGATGTTAGCCCAGTCAGTAGTAAACAGGAAATGTTTTTATTTGAGAATATAGCAAGAACTCCAGAGACAAAGGAAATACACACCCCAAATAAAATCCTTACCCGACAAACCATGAACACATAACCAAACTCTTCCTTCCCACAATTCCCTTTTACAGGGCTTACTAATAGAGAATCTAATCTTTACTGATAAGAAAACTAGTTTGTCTTCTGTGTAATCTCAGCCTGGTTTAGTAGGAAGTGTAGGGACTGTGGAGTCAAACAGCTTGATTTGAATCCCACTTGCTGTCCTTGTGATTTTAGAAAAAGTTTTTATTCTAACTGAGGCTTAATTTCCATTTTTATAAAGTGGGAATAAAAATACCTCATTATGGGGGACTTCTCTGGCAGTGCAGTGGTTAAGACTTTGTCTTCCAATGCAGGGTATGAGGGTTTGATCGCTGTGGGATCCCACATGCCTGGTGGCCAAAAAACCAAATCATAAAACAGAAGAAATATTGTAGCAAATTTAATAAAGACTTTAGAAATGGTCCACATCAAAGAAAATCTTAAAACAAAAATATCTCATGTTTGCAGGGATTAAGTGAGAATGCCAGCAGAGCCCCCACACAAAGCACCTGGCAAATAGTAGGAGTTAAAAAAAGGAATTACCTCAACTTCTCTATTCCCACATCACCCTCCTCTTTGTAGATATTTCTATTTCAGATTGACCTTTCCATAAATTTCGTTACTACAGGATGCGTCCCATTTTCCTTAGCCAAATCCAAGAAATGTATTTAACATCTGCTTAAAGTTAATAAATATAATTTGTTCATCTTGCTCCCCAGATAAAGTCTTTCTCTTCCTGATAGTTGTTATAGGATATGAATAGTTAGGCCCCCCTCTTCTGTTCAGTGAAATTTTTGAGTTCTATCATTGAGGGCGTTATGGTGCCTTTTTACTATAATAATTGATTAATACTTGAAGAATATCGAAGACAGACACATTAACATTTTTCAACTAGATTGGATTTTTCCTCTTTATGGGGACAGAATATTGTGTCTATAATTAATTTTCATTTATTCCACTACAATTCTATTTTAACAGATGTGAGCAGTAAGCGCCCCTGAAAGTCAAAGATACACTTTGAGTAAACAAAGAATTTTTCAGGAACTTAAAGAGGTCAAAAGGTTAACTAATGGTTAGGGATTTGTTTGAAGTTCTGTTGGTTCATCATATTTGTAAAAGGCAAAAGTTTTGTTTGTGGCTATCATTGAGTAGCTTATGACAAACCCTCCCCTGAGCACAATTATAAGAGCTGAAGAGCAATTTTTAAAAGAACTCAGCTATTTGAAGATACCAGAAAACAACCATGGCAGCCAGGACTTCAAGGGCCAAAATTCCAGAGATAGCCCTTGACATAAGAATCTGATAAAAACGGAACAAGAAAAGAATGTTACAGGCTTCTCACTCATGAGCCTAGTTGCAGAAATCATAAACAAAACATTTACAGAATTCAATATTATATATAAAATGAATTAATTATCATGACCAAGTTGAGCTTATTCTAGGAATGCATGATTGTTTAACATTAGAAAAATCAACCAATGCAATTTTCTGTCTTTACAGAATAAAGGGGGAAAATTATATCATCATCTCAATAGATGCAGCATAATTATTTTGTAAATTTCAGCTTCCCAAAGGACTTGCAGAAAGCTAGAAACAGAAAGGAAGTTCTTTAATTTAAAATTAAAAATGTTTCTGCAACAACCTACATCAAACTTTGTATTTAATGGGGAAATATTAAAAGCTTTTCTCCTGAGATCAGTAATAAGTCAGAGATGACTGCATCAGTTCTAATCAACATTTTATTAGAGTTTCTGGGCAATGAAATCAGGACCAAAAAATAAAGAAATATCATAAAGACTTGAAAGGAATATGTAAAACCACCATGATATGCAGATAATATAATTTAGTACATTGAAAACTCATAAAAATAAACAAAATTTAAAAATGAGTTTAACAAAGTCTCTGGATAAAAGGTCAACATACAGAATTCAACTGTATATCTGAACAAAGAAACAAGTAGAAATAAAACTTTTTAATGATATCATTTATATTAGCATAAAACATACTTATTCAAATATGTATTATACCTCTATACCCAAACCCAGAAAACATTAAGAACAGAAATCAAAGAAGACTTAAATAATAGAGCAATATACCATACTCATGGATTGAAAGACTCAAAACTGAAAAACTATCAGTTCTCCCCAAACTGATTTATAAACTTAATGTAATTTCAATCAAAACTCTGCAGAGTTTGTGTGCACATATGTGTGTTAACTGACAGATTGCTTCTGAATTTTACAGGGAACAACTTAGGGCCAAGAATAATCAAGACAATATTGAAGAATCAAATTGGGAACTTATCTTGATGAATATAAAGGCTTATACAATGTAACAGTACATTACGGGGGGTGGGGGGGGTTCCCAGGTGTAGCTAGTGATAAAGAACCCACCTGCCAATGTAGGTCAGATGTAACAGATGCGATTCCATCCCTGGGTCGGGAAGATCCCCTGGGGGAGGAAATGGCAACCCACTCCAGTATTCTTGCCTGGAGAATCCCATGAACAGAGGAGCCTGGTGGGCTATAGTTCCTGGGGTTGCAAAAAGTTGGACATGACTGAGCGACTAACACACACAGTAATTAGGACAGTGTGATATTATGCAAGGAGAGACAAACAGGTTAAAGGGAAAAAAAAGGGTTCAGAAATAGAGGAACACCTATTATGTTGTTTGATTCATAACAAAGATAACTACTGAAAAACAATGGAAATGTATATAGTCTTTTCAGTAGATAATGCCAAGCCAATTGGACATCTAACTGGAAAAAATAAATATTGATTTCTACTTTGCACCATTCATTACACCAGTTCTAAGTTGACTGTGGACTTCAGTGTGAAAATAACATAGGAATGTAACATTGGAATATGCAAAGATACCTTTCATGGATTACCAAAAGTATTAAGCATAAATGAAAAAATGGATAATTTGGAATTATTAAAGTTAAGAACTTTACTAAAAAAAGAGATGAGAACGAAAAAGCAAGCCTCAGATATGGCTATTTATAATACATATATCTGATATAACCAGACTTGATATGTATGTAATCTCTTCAAGAAAATTAGACATACCAAGGGAAAATTTTATGCAAAGATGGGCTTGATCAAGGACAGAAATTGTATGGACCTAACAGAAGCAGAAAATATTAAGAAGAGGTGGCAAGAATACATGGAAGAACTGTACAAAAAGATCTTCACCACCAAGATAATCACGATGGTGTGATCACTCACCTAGAGCCAGACATCCTGGAATGTGAAGTCAAGTGGCCTTAGAAAGCATCACTATGAACAAAGAAAGCTAGAGGAGGTGATGGAATTCCAGTTGAGTGGTTTCAAATCCTAAAGGATGATGCTGTGAAAGTGCTGCACTCAATATGCCAGCAAATTTGGAAAACTCAGCAGTGGCCACAGGACTGGAAAAGTTCAGTTTTCATTCCAATCCCAAAGAAAGGCAATGCCAAAGAAGGCTCAAACTACTGCACAATTGCACTCATCTCACACGCTAGTAAAGTAATGCTCAAAATTCTCCAAGCCAGACTTCAGCAATACATGAACCGTGAACTTGCAGATGTTCAAGCTGGATTTAGAAAAGGCAGAGGAACCAGAGGTCAAATTGCCAACATCCGCTGGATCATGGAAAAAGCAAGAGAGTTCCAGAAAAACACCAATTTCTGCTTTGTTGACTATACCAAAGCCTTTGACTCTGCGGATCACAATAAACTGTGGAAAATTCTGAAAGAGATGGAAATACAGACCACCTGACCTGCCTCTTGAGAAACCCATATGCAGGTCAGGAAGCAACAGTTAGTACTGGACATGGAATAATAGACTGGTTCCAAATAGGAAAAGGAGTACGTCAAGGCTGTATATTGTCACCCTGCTTATTTAACTTCTATGCAGAGTACATCATGAGAAACGCTGGGCTGGAAGAAGCACAAACTGGAATCAAGATTGCTGGGAGAAAAATCAATAACCTCAGATATACAGATGACATCACCCTTATGGCATAAAGTGAAGCGGAACCAAAAAGCCTCTTGATGAAAGTGAAAGAGGAGAGTGAAAAAGTTGGCTTAAAACTCAACATTCAGAAAACGAAGATCATGGCATCCGGTCCCATCATTTCATGGGAAATAGATGGAGAAACAGTGGAAACAGTGTCAGACTTTATTTTGGGGGGATCCAAAATCACTGTAGATGGTGATTGCAGCCAGGAAATTAAAAGACGCTTATTCCTTTGAAGGAAAGTTATGACCAACCTAGACAGCCTATTAAAAAGCAGAGACATTACTTGGCCAACAAAGGTCTGTCTAGTCAAGGCTATGGTTTTTCCATGGTCATATATGGATGCGAGAGCTGGACTATAAAGAAAGCTGAGCCCCAAAGAATTGATGCTTTTGAACTGTGGTGTTAGAGAAGACTCTTGAGAGTCCCTTGGACTGCAAGGAAATCCAACCAGTCCATTCTAAAGGAGATCGGTCCTGGGTGTTCTTTGGGAGGACTGATGCTAAACTGAAACTCCAATACTTTGGCCACCTCATGCAAAGAGTTGACTCATTGGAGAAGACTCTGGTGCTGGGAGGGATTGGGGGCAGGAGGAGAAGGGGATGACAGAGGATGAGATGGCTGGATGGCATCACCGACTCAATGGACATGAGTTTGAGTGAACTCTGGGAGTTGGTGATGGACTGGGAGGCCTGGCATGCTGGGATTCATGGGGTCGCAAAGAGTCGGACACAACTGAGAGACTGAATTGAACTGAATAACTCCTATAAATCAATAAGAAAAGATGGATATTACTACTCTCCTTTCCCCAAAAATGGACCAAAGTTTTCTGCAGGCATTTCACCAAGGAGTATGTCCAAATGGTCAACAGATGTATGAAAATGTGCTCAACATCATTAGTTATGAGGTAAATGCTATTTAAAGTCATGGTAAGAAAGCACCCTCCATGTACCTTTTCTTAGGAATATTCTAGAGGAAATGTTCTGCTAAAGTTAGAGATTGAGCCAAGAAAGAGGATGATGTAGAATCCAGAAAACTGAAGAGCCTACACAAGATGGGGTGCTGGGTATTCCCAGGAGAATGGTCAATGGGGATCACAGTGGAGACCAGTGTATAGCAGGTTGTGAAAACAGCTGGTCCAGACTGAAGCAGCTCAAAAGTTTCTGGGAGATCTGTCTTCAAGAAGATGAAATTCGTTCCACACTTTTAGGAGTTTTAAAATATAAGATGGACACAACTATAGGGAATTTGAGTTGGATTTGTGATTATGCATGGAAAACTGGTCTTCCCAGGGGGCACAGTGGTAAAGAATCTGCCTGCCAAAGCAGGAGACGCTGAGACCCAGGTTGTATACCTGCGTCAGGAAGATCCCCTGGAGTAGGAAGTGTCAACCCACTCCAGTATTCTTGCCGGGAAATTTCCATGGACAGAGGAGTCCATGGGGTCACAAAGAGTCAGATACGACTGAGCAGCAGCACTCGTGCACACACGTAGAAAATTAAGCAAAATAAAATATAGAAATTATTAACTTCAAGGAAAAGAAAACAGAAAGGACAAGCAATTATGACACACTTCATAGCTCAACTGTAAGTAATATTTATGTCATCAAATTAAATATTGATT
Source organism: Ovis aries (assembly GCF_016772045.2). Classification (NCBI taxonomy): domain Eukaryota; kingdom Metazoa; phylum Chordata; class Mammalia; order Artiodactyla; family Bovidae; genus Ovis; species Ovis aries. The sequence goes on along the minus strand of NC_056063.1, from coordinate 18,898,039 downwards.
ACTGATCTAAACAGTATTACAATATAACTACAGAGACAAGAGAGGATTGGAAAATGTGTCTTTTCTGTTTCAAGTTATACCTGAAATTGAAACAATAAAATATTTAGAGATATTAAAGTAAATAATAGAATCAGTTAAAAACACTTTATCTTTTTAAAAAAATTTTTATTTTTACTTTATTTTACTTTACAAGAAAGTAACGATTTGGGGGGATTAGGAAAAGGAGGGCGGGTGAGAATGGCTATTTTTTCCTAATAGTCTTTTAGAGCTATTTAACTGGAAGCATGTTAAATTGTGATAAAAATAGAAACAAACAAAAAAGAAAACTATGGAAAAACTTGAATTTTCTGTGATCTTGGACAAGTAACTTCTCAGGACATGATTTGTAAAATAAAGGGATAAGTAATCTTCTATTCTGGATGATCTCTGGCCCAATCAATTTGTGTTAAGCTGCTTAGTTCTAACTTCAAAATGCTTAACATCCCAGGAAATGACGTCAAATTTTAGACTTCGAAGGGTTAATGACGTCATGGAGTTAAATCCCTCAGTTTCCAAACAGAAAACCCTGAGAAGCCATGTCTGTGCTTTCTTTGCAGGCAGCAGCTCCTGAGTGGCTGGGAACACATTGGGACATGAGTATTCATATTTTGATCCAAACACCCTTTCTATTTTACCCCAACATCAGTGAGAGACCAAAAAATCAGAGGAGAATAACTGCCCCACCCCGCCCCGCCCTGCCCGGCTGCCCCCAGTTCTTAGACTATCATTTCCTGTGGTTGAGCAGGAAAAGTCATTTGATTGAAATCTCTCCCATCCACCCCACCCACCTCCTTCTTGATAGATTTGTGTGTCTAACTCTAATTGCAGCAAAAGGTCAAAGGCAAGAGAAGCCCATTTCTAATACAGAGATAAATCCAACTTCCCAATGCAGAGATTACACCAGAACCAGTTTTATTGTGTGTCACCAAGCCTTCCCTGAGGCCATTAGTAATTTTCCAGACTTCGGTCCCACACTGAGTCTGCAGCTGAATCAATGCTGGGGTTATAACAGGGATGCAGAGCGAGCCCATTAAAGCAGGAGCCAATCCTCAGACCGCGTTACAGGTGACATTCTGCCCGGAGCACACTCTGTATGCGGCGAACCTCTTCCCTTCCCCCAGTCAATCTGCTGGGCTCGCCTGGATGCAAACGTAAGAGGGGCATCTAAGAGCAGTTACTAAGGAGACAAAACAGGTGCTTGGCGTGAGTCATCCTCTTTGGAAGGAATCTGGGTAAATTTTCTAGGGTGGCAGCTTCAGTGGTGATTGATTCACTTTTGACATCCATTTCAATGCACAGGGGCTGAAGAATTAATTTCAAATTAGACTGTACTCCCCCCTTCCCCAACCACCACCACACTGGCAGGTGAAAGTAGAAAATGATTCACTGCAGTCTCGTCTGGGGTTACAAGAATCCCTCTGCTCTGCTGGGGGAAGGAACGGCAGAGGCAGAAGCTGCTGGTTGCCTAGATGGCTCAGCCTCTGGGCTGAGGAAAAGCGTGGGAGACAAATCAGTCATTTGGCTCAGCAGAAAGAGCTGGGGAAAGGACTGGATGTTAAAATGCTCCTGACCTGTGCGAAATCCTACAGAACAGCCAGTCCCATTCAGGCAGTCAATCTTGATAAGCCAGATAAAGGATTTGGGATGGGAGACAGGGCTTCCATGGTGGCACAGTGGTAAAGAATCCGCCTGCCAGTGCAGGAGACCCAGGAGCCACGAGTTCAGGCCCTGCATCAGGAAGATCCCCTGGAGAAGGAAATGACAACCCACTCCAGTATTATTGCCTGGAAGATCCCGTTAACAGAGGAGTCTGGTGGGCTACAGTCCATAGGGTCGCAAAGAGTGACTGAGAACTCAGGAGGTGGGGGTAGGAGACAAGAGAGAATACAATTTAGATTTGACTTTCATCCTGGGAGGCAGCACAATCAGATCAGTGATAATTACCATCCCAAGAATGCCAGGTAATGGCTCTGGGTCCTTAACCTTTCTGAGCATGGGTAATATGGGAACAATGCCTGCATCAAAGGTTGTTGTAAGGACTTACACAGAGCATGCTCCTAGAAAATTGTGGCATTCCTGTCCCTTCTCCTATGAGTTATGAACACGAGTTTAGATAAAAATCATAGAAACCCACCTCTAGAAAGGGGCATTTTGTCACTTGGAATGCTTAAAGAAACTCTAACCCCCTTAAAGGAGTCCAAAGTTTCTGCTCAAACACCTCTAGTAAGAGGGCATTTCCATTTCCAGAAGGAAGTCCTCTTTAAAAAAATTTTTTGACTGTGCTACATGGCATGTGGGATCCTAGTTCCCTGCCCAGGGATCGAACCTGCAACCCCTGACTGGAGGCATACAGTCTCAATCACTGGACCTCCAGGGAAGTCCCATAGAAAGCAATATTTTAATCTTCTGATAATTACTTTGGAAAGTCCTTTATATGTATGTCTCAGTTTGAGCCCCTAGGGGCACAGAAAATAAACTAGTCTAATCACTTCCACAGGAAGCACAATACTTTTCTTCCTAACACGATATGCAACTTTCTCCCATCATTCTGATGGCTGTTTCTTTAAGAGTTTATAGCAGAGAACTGTCATCTAGCTACCTAAATCCATTCTTCCATCCCTTGTTACTATAGAATTATAGTTAGGTAGATTTAGATAATTAGCTGAGGCACCTAGTTGCAATTCTTGGTCAGCACTTCAAGACGGTGGAAATGTCCTTCCTCTGCTCCCTCAGTTGTAACCTGGTCATTGTAGTAACCCTGTTTCAACACCATTGTTGTTGTCGAGACATTAATTCATGTCCAACTCTTTTTGTGACCCCATGGCCTGTAGCCTTCCAGGTTCCTCTGCCCACGGGATTTCCCAGGCAAGAATACTAGAGTGGGTTGCCATTTCCTTCTCCAGGGCACCTTCCCAACCGAGGGACTGAACCCACATCTCCTTCGTTGGCAGGCAGACTCTACCGCTGAGCCGCAGGGAAACCCTAGTAGATGATAACGCCCTGGTGGATGATGAAGCAATGATTGTGGAAGGAACCTGGTTCTCCAAATGACCACGTGGAACAGAGCCACTTACCATCTTAGAATACCCACCTGGGACTGTTACTGCGAGAGAAGCAAGCTTCTTTGTTCCTTAAGCCACTGACTCAATAGATCTCATTGTATCAGCAGCCTGTTGCTATTCAGTTGCCAAGTCGTGCCTGACTCTTTGTGACCCCTTGGACTGCAGCACACCAGGCTCTCCTAGCAGACCCTAACTAAGACAGGTCCTCTTCAGGTGTTCCCAAGAAATGGGTGCAATAATCAGGTGGTGGTATGGTTTCACTAGAGCAAAGACACTTATTTTTCTTTTGCCAGATACTATCACATTTTATGAAAGGAATCTAAGACTAATTATTCTTGTGTAGTCACATCATATTGGCTGTGAAAAGTGAAAGTCTGACTTTTTGCGGCTCCATGGACTATATAGTCCATGAAATTCTCCAGGCCAGAATACTGGAGTTAGTAGCTTTTCCCTTCTACAAGGCATCTTCCCAACCCAGTGATTGAACCAATGTCTTCTGCATTGCAGGCAGATTCTTTACCGGCTGAGCCACAAGAGAAGCCCAAGAATACTGGAGTGGGTAGCCTATCCCTTCTCCAGCGGATCTTCCCGACCCAGGAATTGAACCGGGGTCTCCTGCATTGTGGGTAGATTCTTTACCAACTGAGCTATCAGGGAAGCCCTGGCTGTACAGTAAGCTAAAACCTTACAACATTTTTTCCCGTGTTGTTGCTAAACTACATAGCCTCCAACCAATACTTGTGGAATGGGTTTTTGAATGCAAAGGAAATCCCTTATACGTATCATCCTTATTAAACATCAACTTGACAGATAGACCCATCCTTCTAGTTTGCCAAGATCCTATTGTTTTCCGGTTGTCAGCCACTCTGTTGGTTCCTCCTCTCAATTTCCAGTGATCCATATTTTTGAGCATCATGCCAGCTATAGCCTTTGGCTTCGTTTCATCTTTTGATACTTGGGTTAAGGAATAAAATACCTTACATGTATTTTTCCTGCTAAAATGAACCTAGAGTTCTCAGTCTACAGCTTAACAATATGATTATGATCCCCTGTGATGCAAGTAATAAATATACTCATAGGGTTGCCCCTGATATGGTGCCTTACAAGACAGTATAAAAACACCAGTGAACATCACTATGCTGGGAACATACTCAGTTCAGAGCCTCTCCTTCCTGTCTTGCAGGTGATGTCAAAATCTTGTCCACCCACAGGGGTACACTGCTTATTTCTAAATGGAAAAACGGTCCAACTCTTCTACTTCTTGGCAAATGAGTTCCTTTTGTTCCTTTCTCATTTGTAGACATACATCTGCAGACACAAACTTATTAAAAAGTGCGTTACCATTTTAATTATCTGTCATCTGTAAATGGACACATTAATGTAGCAGGCTAATGAAAAATTAACGACACGGCATCACTCCGAAGCTAAAAGCCAAGTTTTAGCTTCTAGTAACTGTTTGAGATTACAGTTACTGAATAAAAATAGTCTGATTCTGTTTAATTTAGTAGAAATGAAGGAGCTGATGATACTTACCAGAGGTAGCTGGAATTAGCACATAAGTTACCTTACATTTCTGTGTGTTTCTGTTGCCCAACATAACGCCAGTGCTGACTGAATACTGGGTGGGAGGTGGAGTCTTAGACTTGGGCCTGTTCCGAGACCCCTGGTGGGCTCTGTGCTCCTGTAGAACCACTGCCTTCCCTTGCCCTTGGGCCTCACCATCGCCTCTTAAATCCCCAGGCTTATTAGGAAGTTTCCAGCTGGTTGTGCCCAGGACTCCAATGCTAGGCCAACTTAAGCTAGTGGCCTTCAGAAGGTAGATGTGATCCATACCCAGAGGATCAAAAACATAGCAAGCCATCAAGGACACGATGGCCTGTGTTTTGAGTCCTGTTGGAGTGAACTCGGCATCACCAAATTTTAGGAATCCCACATTGTAGACAGATGCGTTACCGTCTGAGCCACCAGGGAATTCATAAATTTTAGGAGTAGAAAGAACTCCAGAGATCCTGGAGGGATTTGCTATGCTCCCATAAAAGAAGAACCTTATCAACCACGCCTGGAGCAGTGTGGAGGTTCCATGAAGCATGACCTCTAAGCTCCAGCTGTCATCTGTTAGATTCTTCTAGTTTCTCTGCCTTCAGTTCAGTCACTCAGTTGTGTCTGACTCTTTGCGACCCCATGAATCGCCTCAGAGAAAAACACTTAAAAAATTGACCCATGGTGACTACTTAGGAAGTTATTTCCATTTTAGGGCCTCTTCCACATTTATCTGCATAGCTTCTTTATGTGTTTTATTTTGTAATCTGAATAAAATGGTGTGGGAAATAGTAAATACCTGTGGTTTCCATCGAAGCTGTGCCTTTTCCCACTAGCCCATCTTTTCTTTGTCTTGTTTTCCCATCCAGTTCCCACATGCTTCTCTGTAGACAGGGCAAAACCACCATGGTTCCTTCCCAGCTGGAAGAAAAACATTTCATCTTTTAAAGTTTTTTCATCGGGCGATGTACATATCCAAAGCCTAATCTGGTCCTCCTCCTATGTTCGCCTGTCTTAGTGAATGGCACTATTATGGGTTTTTAGCTCAGAGATAATTTCTTTAGCCATGTCCAATCTACCAATAAGCCCATCAAAGGCATTCTTCATTTCTGTTACAGTGGTTTTTTTTTTTTTTATCTCTAGCAATTTTTTTCTGATTCTTTCATAGGATTTCCATCTCTTTGCTTACATTGCCCATCTGCTCTTGCGTGTTGTCTACTTTACCCATCAAAGTCCTTAGTATATTAATCATAGTTGTTTTAAATTTCCTGTCTGATAATTTCAACATCCCTACCATGTCTGATGTGTGTGTGTTTTGCTTGTAATTTTTCCTTGGTGGGTGGACAAGATGTACTGGGTAAAAGAAACTGCTGTAAATAATCCTTTACTAATCTGATGGTGACGTGTGTGTGTGTGTGTGTGTGTGTGTGTGTGTGTGGCGGGTGTGTTCTATCATCCTGTGATTAGGTAGATCTCAGTGTTTTTAGTGCCTGTGTCTGCTAATTGTGAACTTTGCAAGTATTTCTGCTTTTTTCTTCCCCCTTTAGTGTGACCGAGTGGCTGAAGCAGTCTGGAGTTGGGTATTTCCCTTCCCCCAGGTCAGTTAGGCTCTGATCACATCCCAGCAGGTTAGGTCTGGTTAACTAGTTGCCCCCAAGGGCAGGCTTTGTTGAGAACACAGTGCTCTGACTTGTTTCACAATGGTTTCTTTCCTCCTCTGGCTGGAGGCACAAGGGGATTTTTTTTTCCCTCTGATGTTTATTGTGGGAGCCTGATCAAGCTCCTGGAGGTAAGTCTCACCATAATTGGGGCCCCTGTATGGCTGGCTCACCCTGGAGTTTTTAACTCTTGGAACTGTTCACTCCACGTCTCCAGCAACTCACTTATGCCAGTTCAGATTTTCTAACCCCACTACTGGCTTCCACAGGTTTATTTTTCTTTCTTTCTTCTTCTTTTCTTCCTATAATTTACTAAAAGCTATATTATAAAAAAAGATTTCTTCTTTAAAATTCAGCTTGATATGGTGGATTTATGTTTTTATTTTTTATTGGAGGATGATTGCTTTACAATGGTTTCTGCCGTACAGTAACGTGAATCGATGTGGACTCAACAACGCGAATCAACCGTAACTATATACACGTAGCCCCTCTTTCTTGAGCCTCTCTCCTCCCCCGCCACCACCCCACTCCTCTAGGCCATCACGGAGCGGCAGACTGGGCCCCCTGCAGAGGCGTCGGCTTCCCGCTGGCTATCTCCTTCACTCACCGTAGTGCGTGCATGTCAGCGCCACCGCCTCAGCGCGCCCTGCCCTCTCCTTCCCTCCTGGGTCCGCAGTCTGTTCTCTGTCTCCATCCCTTTCCTGTAAATAGGTTCATCAGTACCGTTTTGCATAGATTTCTGCTCACAAGTTTCTGGCCCCGTAAACCGAACTGCTCTGTATTCTCCTGTCTCTCTCATCTTGGCGCAGCAGTTTGTTCTGTGTCCCCCTCTCTCATATGGATCCAAGAAGAGTTGGTGATTTTTCAGCCTGTTCAGCTTGCTATTTGTTGTTAGAATAGACCGGGAACCCCCAAGCTCCTTACATGCAGAACTGGAAACTGACAGTCCTCCTGTTATGAGTTTTTAATGAGTTTGGGAATCCATCTAGTTGCCTGATTCATAAACTAGAATCTCATCTCCACATCACCTCCTGAGCCTGCTGACACTTACCTCCTAAATATCCCTTGGACTGTTCCCTTTCTGTCCTTTGTTGTCTCCACACTGGTCCAAGCCACCTCATCTCCTCAGTGCTATCAGCAGCCCCCACTGTGGACCTCCTGTTCCACACACTGGAGCCAGAGCAATACTTCCAGAGCAGAAATCTCTGTATTACTAACCTTCTTTAGAAACCCTTGTGGCCAAAGGATAGTGAGGCCTTGCCCATGGAAAGCCCCTAAATGGACAGAGAGAATTTCCAGATTCTGCAACAAAGATGCAGAAGGGTCTTAAACATAGCCCAGCCAGAATTTCAGCACTCGGCACTGGGTAATGTGGACCTCTGAGTGGGCAGAATTGTTGCCTTACCTGGGTGGGCAAATAAATACTGGAAGGCTGAAGGTTCAGGGCCTTTCACACTTAAAGGACTGACCTCTCTGACAGGCTGCTGACCACAGCTGATACCCTGAGAAGCAGAGAGGGAGGCTCAGGAGGTGTCTCTTTTTAAGTCTTAATTGAATTTGTTACAGTTTCCCTTCTGTTTTATGTTTTGAATCTTAGCTCCGGACCATGGATAGAACACAGACCCCCTGAACTGGAAGGTGAAGTCTTTAAAAAAAAAATTAATTAATTAATTTATTATATTTTTTGGCTGTGCTGGGTCTTGGGTGCTGCGTGGGCTTTTCTCTAGTTGCAGAGAGCAGGGGCTAAGCTCTAGTTGTGGTTCCCAGGCCTCTCGTTGCTGGTGCTAGGGTGCCCAGATTTCCGTAGCTGCAGCACGTGGGCTCGGTAGTTGTGGCACACAGGCCTAGTTGCTCCGTGGCACGTGGAATCCTCCCGGATCAGGGATAGAACCTGTGTCTCCTGAATTATTAAATGTGCATTAATTTTTTTAAACACCATCCTTGTAGAGAAGGGGGACAAAAAGAAGCAAATGTAGACAAATATGGGAAACCTATTGAAAATGTGTTCATTTCCCCAGTACCCCTCGACTCTCCCATCCTGCAACACAAAATTAGTGCAGCTTACGTTTTCATAAAAATTTGGCTGTAACTCAAAAAGCATTGGTAGGTGGATTCTTTACCACTGAGCCCCCAGGAAAGCCCCCAGGAGGCAAAGTCTTAACCACTGGGTCACCAGGGAAGGCCTAGGAGGTGTCTTCTGCCCATGTTGCTCTTATATGCACCATGATACTTCAGAGTGCTTGCGAGGGGAACTGGTTGGGGCCCACAGGTTTCTTGGTTACTACCCACAAGCCCAGCCCTCGTTCCAGGGCCTAAGAAACCTTTCAATGATTTCTCATGACCCTTAGGATAAGGCAAACTCCTCAGCTGTGGTCCTTGGCTGGGTTTTCAGGTTCCTGTCCTGCCCTGCTTTCCCTCCCTCCCTCTCTCCAGAGCCAGTGACTTCCCCGCTCACTCTCTCCCACCCCAGAGCTCTTCTTTTAGTCGGGGATACTTTTTTGTGCTTTTCTCAGCTACATCACTTGCACACATCTTTCTGATCTTAACTCAAGGACCGTTTCTTCAGAGAAGATGTTCCTGAGCTTGTCTAACTACTCAAATCCCAGTGTAGGTTTTTACAGCATCTTGTATCTTTTCCTAACATTGGTCACCGTTGTGGTTTGCATGGGTGCGTGCTAAGTCACTTCAGTTGTATCTGACTCTGTGTGACCCCATCCTCTGTCCATGGGGAGTCTCCAGGCAAGAATACTGGAGTGGGTTGCCGTGTCCTCCTCAGAATTTTCCTGACCCAGGGATTGAACCCATGTCTCTTACGTCTCCTGCACTGGCAGGTGGGTTTTCTACCACTAGAAACGCCTGGAGAGCCCTGTAGTTTGTATATCTGTGTAATTATTTGGTCGGTATCTGTTGCTCCATGAAGGCAAAGACAATGGCTTGTTTTTCTTATTTTCATTTCCTCTGTGCCTGGCTTGGTGCTTAGCCATGGGAGGCACTCAACAAATGTAATAAGTGAATGAGTGAATGCCTGTGTAGTGGTTATAAAGAGGAATCATTGCATAACTGACATTTTCTTTCCTTTTTTTGGATGGAGTTTGGCTGTTCATCAGCAAGTATTAAGTATTAACCTTGTATGAGGCAGAGAGTATTGTTTGTTGCTCTATTTTGTAATAGTATGTGGTATGTGAATTCTGTGCTGTGATTCCAAGGAAGACAAATATGGTATACAAATAAGGTGTAAGAGGCTGATCTTCTTCATCTTCTTTACGCAATATGCTAGCATAAAAGAAGTAACCAGAGACCAACAAACAAGCAGTGAAATCGCTTCCAAAAATAACACAAGTTAGTGATGGAGCTCAGAGTGATGGAAGGAAAGTAACCGCTCCCTCTCCCTTCAGCCACTTTGTACATTTCTGTTAAGAGTTTCTCTGTTCTAGGTAAGTGTAATGTGACCTGGGGACACATGGTGAGTAGTACGGAGTGAGCGTTACATAATACATTGCAGGCAGCCAGTGAAAGTTTCTATAAGTTTCTCTCACTGGGAGAGAGAGAGAGAAGCCATTCTCCAGCAGGGCCCTGGAGAGGGTCCCCATCTGCAGGCCTGTGACCCAACACAAAGGGAACAGTTGTCTCATTCCCCTTCTATAGGCTGCTGCTGGTTTAGAGGCATGCTCTGTTTTCACCACTCGTTAGCGTGGACTGCATGTCCTTACTGAGTGGTTGTGTAACAGCAGAAGTGATTCAAGGGGAATTTAAGGCAGAAAGCTTGTTTACCAAACGTTAACTTTGGTCTGAGTACCGAGGCACTGATGTGTGCCATATGCAACAACACAATTTTGTTGGCCAGAGCAGGCACTGTGTAGACAAACCTCCTCTTTCCTGGGAAGGAGGTTTGGCTGGTACAGAAGAGCCTGGAATGAAGGCTGAGCCTGAAGCCCTCCCTGATGGCTAGGGGAACTACAGTGAAGCAAGGACTCACTTTGTAAATATCTGATGCCTGTTGAACAGCATGTGTGTCTTACTGGAGAAATACTGTGCATCTTAACAGCATTTTTTGTGGAGAACATGCTGTTTTGCTGATTGTTAAACCAGTTGCATAAGAAAACACACACACACACACACACACACACACACTTATTTATTCCAGACGTCTACTGGAAACCCAGTGTAGTCTCATTTGGACCTGATTTCCAGGGATGGTAATAGACTATTTCTTCACACTTCACTTTCATTAAGTATTTTGGAGATCATGAAATTAACTTCTCAAATAGTTTTTAAAAACCCCAAATCACTGATGATTCAGCCCCAGATTAATACCCTTTCAAAAGATGTGAATGAAGAAGTGAACAAAAGGAAGTGGGAATTTGTGAGGTACCATGGAAATGTGGGGTTGTGAGAATTTTAATATCAAAAGGATCAGTCATGGGTTTGAGAATATTTTTAATATATTCCATTTTGTAGTTTTAGGTTCATAGCAAAATTGAGCAGAGTTTTCCCATATATCTCAAACATGCAGAGCCTCTATCCTTCTGGATCAGTCATGGATTTTGAAACATAAGATAATGGGTAGAAAATGGCCATTTATTGATTTTGGCTGTCCAACATCAATGCCCTTCCATAGCATCCTGATTTCACTGGAAAGAAATGTCCTTCCCTCATGGATATTGTCCTCATGGCATAGAGAAGACATGCCTTCCTCTAAGCCGCAAGGGTCCCCAACGTCTGGCATCAAATGCCTGATGCTCTGTAGTGGAGCTGATGTGATAATAATAGACATAGTGTGCACATAAATGTAATGCGCTTGAATCATCCCAAAGCCACCCCCCACCCCCTGCCCCAGTCCATGGAAAAATTGTCTTCCACGAAAGTAGTCCTCAGTGCCAAAAAGGCTGGGGACAACCGCTCTAAGGAACCTGAAAGGAACTTAGCCCTTCCTCTCCCTCGGGGTCGGATGGCACATGATCTGGGCTCAACCAATCAGACTCACTGTCTCAGGAACTGGAATCTTGACAAAGTGTTGAAAGGACACGAGAAAGGGGCCACAGGTACCTGGAGCAGTGACCCACCACACTGGGTGGCTGTGGCTCTTCTTTTACCTGGTCTTCTGGAAATCCTCGGTTCCTGCCGATTTTAATGGTTTAATGCCTACAGCCCCTTGTCAATTCTCAGCCCTCGCGTCCTTCCAAGAAATGATTTTGGCTTAAGATTGCCAGAGTTGTTGTTGTTCAGTTGCTAAGTCATGTCTGACTCTTTGCAACCGCATGGACAGCCGCACGCCACGCTTCCCTGTCCTTCACCATCTCCTGGAGCTTGCTCAAACTCATGTCCATTGAATCGGTGATGCTGTCCAACCATCTCATCCTCTGTTGCCCCCTTCTCCTCCTGCCTTCAATCTTTCCCAGCATCAGGGTCTTTCCCAATGAGTGGGCTCTTTACATCAGGTGACCAAAGTATTGGAGGTTCAGCTTCAGCATCAGTCCTTCCCATGAATATTCAGGGTTGGTTTCCTTTAGGATGGACTGGTTTGATATCCTTGTTGTCCAAGGGACCCTCAAGAGTCTTCTCCAGCACCACAACTCGGAAGTATCAATTCTTCGGTGCTCAGTCTTCTTTATGAGTTGCTGACTAATATGCAAATGGTAAATTAGTGAGAAGGTTGTTGAGATGGTAAGATATTAAAAAACGACTCGAGTGTATGCTCGGGAGGAAACGGCAGGGCTGGGGAAGTTTGGGGCCAGAGTCAGAGGGCGCCTTTGGGTCAGGTTTCTGAGAAGATGAGAGAAATGAGAGATGGGAAACTTCTCAGGTTTCAAGGTAGACTTTAGAGTCAGAAGAAAGCTACCTTACCTCCCCACACTGAATCATCAAGGACATAAAGGAACACAACACTACCGTGGCAGCAAGACAGAAAAGACAAGTTTTTTCATAGTAGAATCAATATGGAAAATGATACATCGTGTTCAGAATAATTAAAAAAGTGAACCGCTTCCAAAAAAAAAAAAAACCTAAAAATAAAAAAAAGGACTTCCCCCAAGACTCAGTGATTAGGACTCCGTGTTTTCACTGCCAAAGACCTGGTTTCAACCCCTTGTTGGGGAGCTAAGATCCCACAAGCTGCGAGGTGTGGCCAAAAAAAAAAAAAAAGTGAACAGAGGAAGGTGAGGGAACGCAGCGATAAGGAAATAGGAAGCAGCAACTACCTCCCACTCTTGTCTGGAAGGACAAAAGAAGGAGGTGGTAGAACTGTGGTGGTAGGTGGGTGGGACATGGGTGGGGGAGATTCCTGCACTGTGCAGGCAAGAACTTTGGGGAGACCTCCTGATAGGTGGGAGCAGGAATGGCAGTAGATGTAGCCGGAGATGTCACTCCCAGAGGTACCGTTTCCATGGTCTGGAGAGAAGGTAGAAAACGCACTGGCGTCTCCTCCCATCCTGCCTTCTGGTCTTCTAATGCCTGCCATTGGCTGAACCCTGCTGGTAACCAGGTGGTGGTGGGAGTCTGGAAATTTCAGCCTGCAGGGAAAGGCAGATGAGAGCCAATAAACAATGACCCCACTGAGTAGAAATGTGGTTGTCTAGCTAAAGAGGCCTCATAATATTCAAAGACAAGATCTGGAGAGGAGTCATATGACACGACTGAAACTAGAGCTGTCGGGAAAAGACAGCTCCTATTAATCTCCTGACACGTGATCACAAATAGATTGGCTGAAAACATTACACATTTATTCTTTCACATTCTGGGAGGCAGAAGTCTAAAATCAGTTTCACTGGGCTAAAATCAGAGTGTCACTAGGGCTGGTTTATTCTAGAAGCTTCAGAAGAAGATCTGTTTCATTGCTGTTTTCAGCTTCTAGAGGCTGCCTGCATTCCTTGGCTTGTGGCCCCTTCCTCAAATCACTCCAACCACTTCCTTGCATCATCATACCTCCTTCTTTGGCACTTACTTTCCGCCTGCCTCTAATAAAAACTTTTTGTAATTCCGTTGAGCCTATCTGGAAAATTTAGGATCATCTATCCATCTCAAGACCCTCAACATAGTCATATCTTCAGAGTCCTTGTTGCCATATAAGGTCACATATTCTAAGTGTCCAGGATTAGGACATGAACATCTCTGGGGGCCATTACTCAGCCTACCACATGTGAATACTTGGAGCTGAGTCAAACTATGGGTCTTCCTTGGGACTGGGAATAGTCATTTGTTTTACAGCTTGAGTCCTGAGATCTTGCTCATCACAGTGAAACAGGACACATTGCACTTTGCACACATGCTGTACTGCTGTGGAATTGACATCTCAGAGGAGAAGGAAGTTTAAGTTTGAGTGGGACTCTCAGAGGGAGGTTGTTTGGATTAAACATTCTCTTTGGTCCCTCTTTGGCTGAGTCACCCAGTTCAACATCAGGGACAGAATGAAACCACCTGCAAGGCCACCTCCTTTGCTTCATTTCCTCTTGTCTCAAACCAGCTGTAAAGTTGTAACCACACAGCATGAAGAAGGTGTGAGAGGGGTGCAGAATCTAATTGGATCTGCCAGGAAGTGGTGAGGTCTATGAATAACCAGAAGAGAATCTACCATTCAATGAGGTACATAAGAAAATAGCTTAGCCTGGGGAAGGGTTTGAAAACTTGAGATCATCACATAAGGGAATGACATAAAGTATAACTTTAAACCTGGATCGACTCAACTCATCTGCAGGATATAGGATTTGACGTCTTTTATTGTCAAAGAGTCTATCCCCAAAAGGCTCAGGATGTCTTTCAGTGACTCAGAAAGAATCCCCTTAGATTTATTCATTCCCCCATTCCTGCCTACTGACTTCAGATCTATGATCAATAAGCAATCTCAGGCTGCCTGCGATGATGATCCTGTTGTGGTCACTGGCAAGGCAATTGCCTCAACTCTCTATAGGAAACTGTAAGATAAGAAGAACTGAAAGCGGAGATGACAAACCCGTATATGAACACATGCATACTAAGAATGGGAGTATTTCATCGATGCTTGACAATAAAAGTACATGTGATACCTGAGAGAATTTAGTATGTTAGAGAAACTGACAGCTTAGTCTTATGCACTTGATTTAAAATGTATAGGCCTGTGTGTGGAGGGTGGGGGAATGTATAGGCTTGCTTTTTAACCAAAAAGCATAAGAGAAATGGACCTCGCCTATAAGTGGTATTATACTGTTTAAAAGGACTTAAATTTTAATTCACTAGATGGACAGAAGTTTCTAATAATACTTCTTCTCTTAAGTCTTCCCTTTAGGTATTTGAAGGGCTTAAGAAGCAATCAAATACTATACTTTTAAATTAATTTCTTTAATTAATTTCTTCTATAATTAATGAAGTCTAAAATTTTAAAAGGGGGAATTTCCTGGCTGTCCAGTGGTTAGGTCTCGGCATTTTCATCTCAGGGGGCATGGGTTCGATCCCTTGTCTAGGAACTAAGATCCCATAAGTGGCAAGGCATGGCCAAATAAATAAGTAAAATGTTTACAGGGATCTGATTAAGTTTGTAAATGGGATTTATTGTTAGAATGTTCAGTGTGAGTGGATCAAGTGGCCTTTGAGTGACCCATCAGAGGCCTTCTTGTTTTTATTTTACACAATTTACCAGACTTATAAATACCCTAATAAGATTTTTAAGTGAAACCTCAGGCCATAATGTAAACAACATTTTAAATTTATTAATCAACTAGTTTAATTTTATGGGCTTCCCAGGTGGTTCAGTAGTAAAGAATCTGCCGGCCAACGCAGGAGATGCAGGAGATGCGAGTTCGATCCCTGGATTGGGAAGATCCCCTGGAGAAGGAAATGGCAACCCACTCCAGTATTTTTGCCTGGAGAATCCCCTGGAGGGAGGAGACTAGGGGGCTACCGTGCATGGGGTAGCAAAGAGTCGGACACGATTAAGCATGCATGCACATCAGTAGTTTAATTTTAAACTTGATAATTATAAATATTATTTTCTGTGCACCACTCCAGTATCAGAATACTCACACTGGCAGCTCACAAACCTATATGGGAAAGCTCAGGGCTGGATTAGCTCAGAGTTCTCTCCAGTAGAAAGCAATTTAACTAGGATTATACAGATGGAGATTTCGAGAAGGCTGCCCAACACATAACTTTTCATGTTGGAGATTTCTGATACGCTGCAAATCACATATCTACTCCCAAGCGTGGCCTTCAATTCATGCTTACCATTGTCACCTCTGTGTCAAGACCTGCCATTCTGTTCTGAATTGATCTGTTTGGTTGGTTTTCCAGCCTCCCCCAAAACAAACCTGGTTCTCAAACTCTCTCCTTTATGGGCATACCTCATCATGCGTCCACTCTGTGGGTCTGGAGTGACTGTTTGCTATGAAGCCTGTAGCACAGAGACTGATTCAGTTTCGAATCTCTCTCTCCAAGTTTACAGCTTGTTTATGATTTCCTGCTTTGCATCTATTAGATTGTTGTCTTTTTTCCTCATCCGCCTGTCCAATTCATGACATTTTGCTTTGCTTTGGAATCAATCTCTCAGGAAGTACTTGGTGAGGTTTTGTGTTGATGACATTAGATGAACATGAACGGCATTTTGTGTTGCAAAGGAAAAAGGATTGCTTTTGTGTATTTTGGAGTAATGCAAGGAAAGCGAGCTTCCGTATGATTGTGGGGTGAAAGTGACAGGATCTCGTCTAATTTTTAAGGCAGCAGGGAAAACAAATTTAGACTGAAATGGGCAGAATGGAGCTGAAAGGCATCCTATTACCTGAGCATTAGGGCAGAGAGCTAATCAATCTCAGACAGCCCCGCCAGCTCTCATTTTCCAGGTCATCTGTCTTATCACTCGATTGTGTAGCTCAGGACAATTCATAGCCTGCTCATGGTCGTTTTGTGTTTATGTTTTTCAGAGTATGTTCAGCCGATTTTGCTGAGTTCCTCGTGTGTGCATTTGTCTTCTCTTTTGCCTTGATTATTTTGCAATAGGAAATTTACTCTGACTTTAGAAACCTATCTTAGGCAGGTAATATTTGGGGATCTCACTTGAAATTGATACAAAATATACAAATATAGAGGGGCTTCCTCTATGGCTCAGAGGGTAGAGAATCCATCTGCAATGCAGGAGACCCAGGAGATGTGGCTTTAATCCCTGGGTTGGGAAGATCCCCTGGAGGAGGAAATGGCTACCCACTCCAGTATTCTTGCCTGGAGAATCCCATGGACAGAGAAACTTGGTGGGCTACAGTCCATGGTGTTGCGAGAGTTGGACATGACTGAACACACACACACACACACACACACACACACACAAATATAGAATGAACGCTGAAGTCTTAGGGGCATTAGCTTCATCTTCATCTGGGAAAATTGATCCACATGATTTCCACACTCAAGATACCCTCACATTTATGATAAGGCACCCCCATATGAACTGCTTTTTCACAGGGAGCTCGTGTTTACATATGAGACATAAATAGTTCAGGAGATTGTTGCTTAGTTGCTCAGTCGTGTCCAGCTCTTGAGACCTCACCGACTATAGCCAGCCAGGAACCTCTGTCCATGAAATTTCCCAGGCAAGAATACTGGAGTGGTTTGCCATTTCCTCCTCCGGGGGATCTTCCCAATCCAGGGTCAGATCTGCATCTCCCACATTGGCAGGCAGATTGTTTACCACTGAGCCACCAGGGAAGCCGGGGAGAGAGCAGGGAGTGCAGATAGAACAAGAAAACAAAATAGGTCATGAGTTAATAACTGTTGGAGCTGGGTGATGGGTTCATAAGGGTGCATCATACTGTCAACTTTTGTTTACCTCTGGAAGACTCTGATGCCAGGAGAGACTAAGAGCAGGAGAACAAGGGAACAGCAGAGGATGAGATGGCTGGATGGCATCACCAACTCAATGGACATGAGTTTGAGCAAACTCCAGGAGTTGGTGATGGACAGGGAGGCCTGGTGTGCTGCAGTCCATGGGGTCGCAAAGAGCTGGGGCATGACTTAGCAACTCAACAACAATATCAAAATAACATAAACTTTAGTTTTCCCTACTGCTCAGAATATAGTCTAAACTCCCTGAAAAATTATCACTCTAAGCACTTCTCTGGTGCCCAGTGGCTAAGACTCCATGCTCCCAATGCAGGGGGCCCAGGTTTGACCCCTGACCAAGGAACTAGATCCCACACGCCACAACTAAGATCCAGCACAGTCAAATAAATAAACAGATATTTAAAAAATAGAATAAATGAAAAGTCAGTTTCAGCAAAAAAGTCAATTTTGTTTAAGAAAACAACAAACAAAAATTATCACTTCATGTACTTGGGAGAAGGTATTCTTTGGGCAAACCATAAATCATGGTTTAAAATTTTAAAAATTATAGCCCATAACTAATTTACAGTCTTAAAACTAAGTTGCAAATGGTAAAGAAAATCTGTATTTTAAACAATTCTTATCAAATCTAAAAATTTCCTCTAACCTCTTGTTAGCTGTGGCAAAAACAGGGTAATTTTTCACTAAAATTCTCATTCTCTTCTTCCTTGGCTACATTTCGTAGACTTTTTGCCTCTGGGTGGGGCAGTATGACTCATGGCCTTTGAGGGGAGCAGAGGTGTCACCCACAGACCAGGCAGTTAAAAGCTGGGGTGCTCTTCCTCTGCAGTCTTTCCTTTCAGTTCAGTTCAGTCGCTCAGTCATGTCTGACTCTTTGCAACCCCATAAACCAGGCCTCCCTGTCCATCACCAACTCCCAGAGTTCACCCAAACCCATGTCCACCGAGTCGGTGATGCCATCCAGCCATCTCATCCTCTGTCGTCCCCTTCTCCTCCTGCTCCCAATCCCTCCCAGCATCAGGGTCTTTTCCATTGAGTCAACTCTTCACATGTGGTGGCCAAAGTACCGGAGTCTCAGCTTCAATATCAGTCCTGCCAATGAACACCCAGGACTAATCTCCTTTAGGATAGACTGGTTGGATCTCCTTGCAGTCCAAGGGACTCTCAAGAGTCTTCTCCAACACCACAGTTCAAAAGCATCAATTCTTCGGCACTCAGCTTTCTTCACAGTCCAACTCACATCCATACATGATCACTGGAAAAACCATAGCCTTGACTAGACAGACCTTTGTTGACAAAGTAATGTCTCTGCTTTTTAATATGCTGTCTAGGTTGGTCATAACTTTCCTTCCAAGGAGTAAGTGTCTTTTAATTTCCTGGCTGCGATCACCATCTGCAGTGATTTTGGAGCCCCCCAAAATAAAGTCAGCCACTGTTTCCACTGTTTCCCCATCTATTTGCCATGAAGTGATGGGACTGGATGCCATGACCTTAGGTTTCTGAAAGTTGAGCTTTAAGATCCAGTGGTGAACCTCAGAGCTCTTCTAAGATGGCATAACCTTAGACTCAAAGGAGCCTGGGGCTCTGAGTGATTGTGTGGAGCAGAGCTCCCTGCTGACACTCACTGGAGTGTGAAAGTGAAGTCACTCAGTCGTGTCTGACTCTTCGAGACCTAGGGACTATATAGTCCATGGAATTTTCTAGGCCAGAATACTGGAGTGGGTAGTCGTTCCCTTCTGCAGGGGATCGTCCCAACCCAGGTATCAAATCCAGGTCTCCCACATTGCAAGCAGATTCTTTACCAGCTGAGCCACCATGAGCAGTAAAAACATCTATCATGTTCAGCCACTAACATTTTGACATCATTATTGCAGTTATTTGGCCCTGATTAAGATATTGGATAAACATTAGTGCTTGCTTAAGAAAATGACTCTGAATGCTAATTAACTGGCATTTTCCCCCTCCAGAATGGTTTCAGTGGTCTTATGGCTCTGACAGTGTGTGGGGGGAAAAGTTTACACATGTCCTTGCCAACATTGACTATTATCCTATTTAAAATTTTTTTTGCCAACTTATGTTTAATATAAATAAGTATTTTATTCTTTCATTTTGTATTCCTCTCATTATTAATTAGGTTGAATATCTTATTTATATACAAGTTAACCATTCTGATTTTCCCTCCTATACATTGTTCATGCATATGGTTTGCCCATTTTTAAAATTGGGATCCCAAGTTTTTTCTTACTAATTTGTGAGAGTTCCTTGAAATACTAATCTTTCATGATTTTTGACTTGCAAATATTTTCTCCCAACCTTACCCTCAATTATTAAGTTTTTCTATTGTGCTGTTTCTTGAAAAGAATTCCTTCACTTTGATGTAGTCAGATCCATAATTTTTGTCTTGTGTTTAGTACTTTTGAAGTCTCTCCTGGGAAACTATTTGTACTCCAATGTGACAGAGGTAGGATCTGACACTTTTTCATTTATATTTTTAAGTAATCTGGAATGTTTCTTTGTACACAGAGTGAGTAGGATAGGAATAAACTTCATTATTCTCATTATGTGAAAAAGGGCAGAATTTCCCACAGTATTTCCCATAGAAGGTGAACCACGTGAGACGTTAAGTGGGCAGCAGAAAAAAAAAGAGTTCCATGGTTAAATACATTTGAGATAAATCCAACTAAACAATGGCAAATACACTTTTATCCTACATATCTTTTCCGAGTCTTTAATGATTGCCGGGAGAAATATCAATAACCTCAGATATGCGGATGACACCACCCTTATGGCAGAAAGTGAAGCGGAACCAAAAAGCCTCTTGATGAAAGTGAAAGAGGAGAGTGAAAAAGTTGGCTTAAAGCTCAACATTCAGAAAACTAAGATCGTGTCTCTGGTCCCATCACTTTATGGGAAATAGATGGGGAAACAGTGGAAACAGTGTCAGACTTTATTTTGAGGGGCTCCAAAATCACTGCAGATGGTGATTGCAGCCAGGAAATTAAAAGACACTTACTCCTTGAAAAGAAAGTTATGACCAACCTAGACTGCATATTCAACAGCAGAGAAGACATTGCTTTGTCAACAAAGGTCTGTCTAGTCAAGGCTATGGTTTTTCCAGTGATCATGTATGGATGTGAGAGTTGGACTGTGAAGAAAGCTGAGCACCGAAGAATTGATGCTTTTGAACTGTGGTGTTGGAGAAGACTCTTGAGAGTCCCTTGGACTTCAAGGAGATCCAACCAGTCTATCCTAAAGGAGATTAGTCCTGGGTGTTCATTGGCAGGACTGATGCTGAAGCTGAGACTCCAGTACTTTGGCCACCACATGCGAAGAGTTGACTCATTGGAAAAGACTCTGTTGCTGGCAGGGATTGGGGGCAGGAGGAGAAGGGGACGACAGAGGATGAGATGGCTGGATGGCATCATCGACTCAATGGGCATGGGTTTGAGTAAATTCTGGGAGTTGGTGATGGACAGGGAGGCCTGGCGTGCTGCAGTTCACGGGGTCGCAAAGAGTCAGACACAACTGAGCGACTGAACTGAACTGAACTGAACTGAACTGAATGCACTGTATACATTTGGAACATTCAGGGAGATTCCATAGCAGGGTTAGGTAAACTACCCACCAGTCCATGGGCCAAAACTGGCCTGTGGTCTCTTTTTTTGTACAACCTGCAAGCAGTATTTGTCACATTATAAAAAGATTGAGAAGAAGATGCAGCCAGGCAGGGAGAGGAAGAGAAGGGAGAGGGAGGCAGAAGGGGGAAGAAGCGGAATATGTAACAGAGATCATACGTAGTCCACGAAGCCTAAAATATTTGCTGGCTGCCCCTTTCTAGGAAAAGTTTCCCTGTCACTAGTCTAAAACGTGTTCAAAATAAATTGATCCCAGAACTTTTAGGATGAAGGTGGTCTCACGGCATTTGATTTCTGCTACACAAACACCAGGAAGCACTGACCTTAGCTAGGTTGAAGCCGTATTATAAAAGCAAAAAATCTGGTGATTTTCCAATTAATCTGAATGCTGTAGAGCCACAAAATTATTAAAGATTTAGTTGACCTTATTGGTTGTTCAGTCACAACCTTCTACCCAAAGTGGGTCCAATCAATAAAAACCGACTGTAGAGGAGAAACACGTCTGGAAACACCTCCACACACATTTCTTTCCCCGAAGCCATTCTGCCACCTAAGCTGACACTGCAGTGAGTTTGTGCTTCTGCTTCAACCCACTCACTCTGAACTCTAAATTCTATTTTTATTTTTCCATTTGCTTCGAGGTTGCTGAAAATATTGATAAACCTTCCATTTCACAGCCTTGCACTCCTGCTTTCTTCCTGAAATTGTTTCTTAAGGGATCTATCTAAGATGATTTCCTTTGTATATATATATTTAAAAACACTTTGAAAGAGACAGATTAGAAATTATTTACTATGTGATTTCTAATTACTGCAAAAGAGTTATGGGGTAGGACAAGGTGACAAGAATCCACACAATGGACCAGTGGATAATGTGCAGAAGTTTTAAAGATGTTTATCCTCTTGACTGAATCTGTATAAAAGGATTCTCTGCCTTTTAGAGATGAGCTTTGGGAAGAGACATGGAGAATTTAGAAAGTTCCCCCAATATGCAGCCAAAATAATTAGGTGGTTAAAAAGGAGTATGAGGGGTACTTTGAATGTGAGCTAGACATGTATCCAAAGAATGAAGTTTCAGTTCAGTTGCTTAGTTGTGTCCAACTGTTTGCAACCCCATAGACTGCAGCACGCCAGGCCTCCCTGTCCATCGACAATACTTGGAGTTGCTCAAACTCATGTGCATCAAGTCAGTGATACCATCCAACCATCTCATCCTCTGTCATCCCCTTCTCCTCCTGCCTTTAATCTTTCTTAGCATCAGGGTCTTTTCCAATAAGTCAGTTCTTCACATCAGGTGGCCAAAGTATTGGAGCTTCAGTTTCACTATCAGTCCTTCCAATGAATATTCAGGATTGATTTCCTTTAGGATGGACTGGTTGGATCTCCTTGCAGTCCAAGGGACTCTCAAGAGTCTTCTCCAACACCACAGTTCAAAAGCATCAGTTCTTCAGTGCTCAGCTTTCTTTATGGTCTAACTCTCACATTCATACCTGACTATTGGAAAAAACATAGCTTTGCCTAGATGAACCTTTGTTGGCAAAGTAATGTCTCTGCTTTTTAATATGCTGTCTAGGTTGGTCATAGCTTTTCTTCCAAGGAGCAAGCGCCATGCTGTCTAGGTTGGTCATAGCTTTTCTTCCAAGGAGCAAGCGCCTTTTAATTTCATGGCTGCAGTCACCATCTGCAGTGATTTTGGAGCCCCCCAAAATAAAGTCTCTCATTGTTTCCATTGTTTCCCCATCTATTTGCCATGAAGTGATGGGACCAGATGCCCTGATCTTAGTTTTTTTAATGCTGAGTTTTAAACCAGCCTTTTCACTTTCCTCTTTCACATTCATTAAGAGGCTCTTTAGTTCCTCTTCGCCTTCTGCCATAAGGCTGGTGTCATCTGCATATCTGAGGTTACTGATATTTCTCCCGGCAATCTTGATTCCAGCTTGTGTTCTATCCAGCCCAGCATTTCTCATGATGTACTCTGCACAGAAGTTAAATAAGCAGGGTGACAATATACAGCCTTGACATACTCCTTTCCCAATTTAGAAGGAGAAAAATATAAAATTTATAGTGGTGAAAACTGGCAAATACTACCTTAACCAGATGAATAAAGTTAACTTTACCAGTGATGTCCTATAACTGACGGGTACCCCCAATACGACATGATGAGAAAGGTACTTCACCTCTGTGGTATTCTTTCCAAAATCCTATAACCACAGTTTTCTCTTAAGGAAAGCAACAGAACAACCCAGATAGGGGGACATGCTACCACTTCCTTAACTCATATGCCTCAAAAACTATCAAGGTCAAGGGGGTGGGAAAAAAAAAAAAAACAACAAGGAAAAACTGAGAAATTTTCAGTGGAAGACAAGAACTTACTAAGGAAACGTGACAACTAAATGCAAAGTGGTGTTCCTGATTGGTTCCTGGAACAGGAAAATAACTTGAAAGAAAACCTGGTGAAATCACAATAAGATTTGGAGTTCAGTTAACAGAACATGCCAGCGTTGGTTTCTTAATTTTAACTAATGGAGTCTCATAGTGTGGGATGGTAGCAAGTGGGTGCTGGAACTGGGTCAGGAGAGTGAATATAGGAAACCTCTGTAATATTTTTACAACTCTCCTGCAAATCTAAAACTGTGCTGAAGTATGATAACATGTTTATTTAAAAAATGAAATTGGAGGGGGAACAGAAAAGATGTGAAACAGTGGTGAGTGGTGATGGTATTAGGAAGCGTTCAGCTGTGGAGTGCAGACTGAATTCTTCAAGCATTCAAAGCAGAGAGAGAGTAGTAAGGGCTGAGATGGAAGGCTTCATGGAGCGATGGATGGGAAAATGAGCGCCTTACAGCTGAGGGGGGCAACATGAGTGGATGGAGGACTGAAGCAGTCCTGCTCAGGGACCAACACAAATGAGCTCACCAGAGCTGTGTGGGCAGAAGTAGTAAGGAGATGGGTTTGGTCAGGTAGTGTGAAGCCAGGCAGGAGTGGAGCTCCTGGATTGGAGGGGCAGCTCAGAACAGATGTGTCTATAAAACCACTGAGGAATTATTGGAAAGGAAAAGATCTTTGTTGGCCAGAGTAGAGAAAGCATGGTTAATAGTTCTCTGCAGGCACCTTAATCATTTTAATAACTGGGAGGTGCAAATCATAAATGAAAAATGGAAGTCTTGTAATAGGTAAAGTGCTGTTTTTTTTTCCTTCAATATTTGGCCGCACCTTGAGGCTAGTGGGATCTTAGTCCCCTGATCAGGGATTGAACCTGCGCTCTTGGCAGTGAAAGCATGGAGTCCTAACCACTGGACCACAAGGGAATTTCATAAAATGCATTGCTATGAAGGAAAATAAGCAGCTGTTTGGCATGGGCCTGATGATCTGAATGTGTGTGGTAAGGGAGACTTAAATTAGACAAGACACAGTGCCTTTTGATTGAGAAGCCATTAAGTCTTAGAATATACCATGAGGGCTGGCAGAGAATCACTTACAGAGGTGGGAATACAGATCAGGCTGGAGGGCTGCTGTGCCTTCTCGGCAGGATAACCCTTTACTCCAGGTTTCTACCAGATCTATGGCCCTGTGATTTGAAAAACAGTTTTGATGACCTGGGTCATGGCTCCTGGTGAAAAAAATCAATGACTGTACAGGGCTTTCCCACTTAGCTTTTCATTTTTACATTCTTAGGTCAAGCTGGTGACTGTAACACTCAGGAAAATGATAGACTGCCCTGCTCAGAGCTCTGGGAAGTCGGAGGAGAAATACAGAGCGCGTTCCTTTGGGTGCCTGACTCTTTGGACTGGGGCCTGGCCTACGGCGTTCCTGCTAACCCACATGGGCCTCGCCAGCTGTTGATATGATGAATCCATTGCTTCTGTTTCTGAACATGTTCTTTGATCCAGTCACTCTTGGCTACACATAGTCTGTTACAAAGAGCAGGAGCAGGCTTTCAGAGACACAGGGAAGCTTCCATGAACATCTGCTGAGTCTCACGAGCTTCCGGTCCCGGGGGAAGGGCACCATTTCTCAATCACAGACTCCGAGATTTTTTTGCATCCATCACATACAAGCAAGCGTTCTTCTGATAGCTCATTTCCCTGGTATGCTTTCTGGAAAAGCAAATAAAACTCTGTTATCATCTCGACTTATACACTCTTTCTGTTATCCACATGTTGCTGCTGTGAATAAGGCATAGCTTGGGTTCCTACAGATAGAGAGAGCCGTGGAGAAGATGGGGGCCTTCTGGGTAGGAGCAGGTGTGTTTTTATGTCCTAGCTGTGTCCTTGAGGCTGTCACAAGTGACACAAGCTGATTTTTTTCCCTTATCACACTGAGATCTCCCCTCCTGCCAACACAGCCTCCTCTAGCCATCACAGCAGGCAGACAACACTGTTATCTTGCCCCCAGTCAGAGTGCTGTTTCACTGGCTCCCTGGGAAGTGAGGTCTACCTTTACTGGTACCCTGACGTCAGGGGGAGGGTTGGTAGGAGGGGGATGGTGGGGTCAGCAAGCTGAGCTGCTTCCACAGGCTCCAGCTTGGAAGAGGGGTTCAGGCTCCCCATCCCCCATGGCTCCTGAGAAAACAAAAAGTGAAAGTTAAAACCGCCACCTACTACCCATCACTGCATCTGCGATTCATTGAAACTGTAGCCTGAGAGCAGCATATATGCATCAATCACTTAAACGGAGGGTAGCATTTCAATGTCTTGTTTCATCTCTAACTTCTTCTCTACCCTCTTCCCCATCCCCACTTCCAGATGATGCTTTTGCCCTTCTCTTGCTCCTGACATTCTCTACAGTGTCTGAGATGATGCTTGATAAGTGGAGTAAGGTTGACTCTCCATGAGAAGAGAGATGTCTATTAAGACACAGCTATAGAATTCAAGCTCTTGAGGGAAATGGAACCAAGTATCAATAGAAGATATTCACCACTGAATTCAGGGACCATTTAATTTGGCAAGATCGAGGCCGTCGGTGGCCTTGCCTAGAGTAGTCACAATGGAGTGGTGGGGAGAGGATCTCAGTTAAGTTGGTTTGAGGAAGGCAAGTGTAGGAAGGAAGTGGAGACACTGACCATGGGCTAAAGGTCATGTCAAAGGGCATGAAGTCAAGGGAGGGTTTTAGAGGCTACTAAAGCCTGCCTGTCTGCTGGTGTTGATGCTGTTTGCTGATCTAGGGGAAAAGACAGGACTGATGAGACCCGTTCGTCTCTTTCTCTTGCTTTTAAAAAAGCAAAGCCCATTGAGAAGGATTCAATTTCCCTTCACAGCCACTGCTCTTTCTGCTAGTTTATAACTGTGTCAGGGTGGAAATCACATCTGATCCACTTCTGCATTTCAAAAAGTGCTTGGACATCAGGTCCATCGGGGCAGGGATCAGGACTGCCTTTATTCTCATTGTGTCCATAGTGGCCAGCACCATACTTTGAGCATAGTAGGTGCTCATTAAACTGTTGTGGCATTGAGCGATTGCTTAAAGAATGATTGCGTGAGCACAGGCATGAGTGGACTCAACTATTTACTTTATGGAGTTTCTGTCGGAAATTTTGAATCATGAACTGCCTTCTCTCCTCTGCCTCTGTCAGTTCTAAAAACTTGCTCTCTAAAACACAGACTCATACTCAGGAAACATTAAATTTAATATACACCTAGAAAAACAGATTTGTTGCAAAGGAACCTACCTGTAAGTTTCAAGTTCCCAGTAGGAATGATTTGGGGGGGTTTCCTCCATTTTGGAATATCTTTTAGTTACAGTTTTCTTTTTTTTGGCCATGCTGTGTAGCTTGTGGGCTCCTAGTTTCCCAACCAGGGATAGAACCTGGGCCCACGCAGCGAAAGCAGTACATCCTAGCCACTGGATCTCCAGGGAACTCCCTCATCATAGTTTTCTTTATAAAGTGTGTTCTCACCTGTCATCTCAACCTTTTATCAGTCCTGAAGTGAAGTGAGGGTCGGATATGATTCCCACTTTAGCAGTGGGGAAGCAGAGACCCAGAGGACTTCAATTTACTTGAGTTCACACAGCTCATTGCAGCAGATCAGGAACTTGACCTCAAATATTCTTGCCCTCCATTTAATGAATTAGTATTTAAGCTCTCAATTTAGTAAGAGCTCTTCACCCACATCCTGTGACTCAGAGGACCCACTCCTGTTTTTCTTCCACTTGTTTCATTTCTGTGCAAAGCAATAACAAGTCTGTATTTCTCCAGGGCAGGCCATGGTTCATCAAAGCTTCTGCCAAGTTTTAACCTTTTCTAATAGTTGAGGCAGATGGGACAGGCCATAATAAGACTGACTTTGCTTCGTGGGAATTGCTGGGTTGGACCAGACACGATGCATCCAGCCTGGAGGCTGAATCCTCCAGTGGCATTTAGGGTTTTGTGATATGTGGGCTTCTGAGCAGGCAGGCAGGGGATGAAGCACTACTGTTTACCAAATCAAAGCAGATGTTCCACTCTTTGAAAGGTGAGCTGGAGGCCCCTCCCCTCTGAAATCTGTTTTAAAATGTGTCAATCTGGGAAATGTAGGCTCCAGATACATACACCTGAGACTGTGTTGTGAGACAAGCTTGACAAACAGGCTTCCCTGGTGGCTCAGCTGGTAAAGAACCCACCTGGCAATGCAGGAGACGAAAGAGACTCGGGTTTGATCCCTGGGTCAGGAAGATCCCGTGGAGGAGGCAACAACGGACACAAGAGCCTATTGTATCTTCTGGGAAATGAAATAAACATAATGATAAACTAAAGACAGTGAATATTAGAGATGCTGAGTTTAGATTCACTCATGCATGTGTCTAGGACATACTCTTGGTTAAGTGTTGGGCTGACATATGAGCATAAGGAAGTGAAAGTCGCTCAGTCGTGTCTGACTCTTTGCGACCCCATGGACTATATAGTCCGTGGAATTCTCCAGGCCAGAATACTGGAGTGGGTAGCCTTTCCCTTCTCCAAGGGATCTTCCCAACCCAGGATCAAACCCAGGTCTCCCTCACTTCAGGCGGGTTCTTTACCAGCGGAGCAACGAGGGAAGCCTGACATAGGAACACAGCAGATTCAACTGCACAAGCCGTCCAGTGTTTACAGACCAGCCAATCAATTAAAAGACTCAGAATGTGAACAACTGGATCATATTGCTGCACTCTGTCAACTTCTAACGGGATATGTGGTTCTGTTTCTTGTGGTTTTCCTTTTTTTTAATTTTAGTTGTATTGAGGCATAATTGACATAAAATTGTAGGATGTGCGTAGTGGACAGAAGGGTGATTTGATATACATATATGTTGCACTGGGGCTTCCCTGGTGCCTCAGATGGTAAAGCGTCTGCCTGCAATGCAGGAGACCCAGTTTTGATCCCTGGGTTGGGAAGATCCCCTGGAGAAGGGATAGGCTACCCACCTCAGTATTCTTGCCTGAAGAATCCCATGGACAAAGGACCCTGGTGGGCTACAGTCTAGAGGGTCGAAAAGAGTTGGACACAACTGAGTGACTAACACTTTCACTTTTCATACATTGCATTTTCTTTATTTTTAATCTATCATAAAATAGAGTCAGCCGAAGCATTTGACATTGTCAGAAGTTGACCACTTCAGTGAAATAAGGATGTACATAAGAATATACATGCATTTCTTTCTTTTTTTTTTTTTTTTCATGCATTTCTATATACATTTTGTCTTCACCTAATCATGAAGGAGTTTAGAGGAAGAGTTGACAATTATTGAGCTTGGATCGACTTATTTCCTCCTTTCACCCTCTTTTCCCACCACTGAACACACACTCTGTGTTAGACCCTTCTCTAAGTATTGGGGATACAGTAGTGAATACAGTGGACATGGTCCTTGGCTTTATGGATCTTACAGTTGAGGTGGGGAGAGTATAGTGGATGGGTTGATTGGAATTATGTAGATAATTAATTATAATGTTTGTAAGTACTGCATAGAAATGTAAAGTGCTTGAACAGGGAAGAGAGAGCAGTGGATACATTCAATGGATATGTGAGCTGAATCAACAGGGCTGGTGATTCATTCGATATGGGTGGGGTGATATTTGATATGGGAGGGTAAGTGAGGGGTCAAGGACGGGACTGGACGATTAGCTGGATGGATGGTGGGAGAAGATGAAGGAGGAACAGACTAGTAAGAAAAAATCCAACGGAAACTGGATTTCTTTTCTGGGTGAAGATATCCTATACCGATCTCCTTTCCTCTCTCTCTCCCTTTCTCTCTCTCTGTCTCTCTCTCCAGTATCTTCCTTCCCACCCCTCTCCACCCCCTAAAGAAAAGAGAATTTCTGAAAGTCCTTTTTTGATTCCCCAAAAGAAAATTATTATCTCAATGAGCCAGGAAGACAGGTCCAGAAAAAGCCTGTTTGGCAGGCTTTTCCACTCCTGATTGTAAATGGCACTCTAATCTCACCCTTTGTAGGAACCATGATGGTGATCTGCTTCTCCCTTTAATGGCCTGCCAGCCTGCTTTTCCTTGTTATTGTACTATATTGTGAGCTTCCTGAGGGTGAGGGTAGCATTCTTTTTTTTTTTTTTTTGTCTCCCTCCATCTAAATAGAGCATGGCATTTAGTAGGTAACAATAATTATTTGTTGAATTGAATGATAAGACAGTTGTATGAATGCTGGCTATAATGAACTTGGGTTCTTTTATGCTTGCCTAGACTTTACGTGATGTTCCTAAGCACTGTGTATTTCTGCGTGTGGCTCCTTTTAAGGGAGGGGTGTGTCTGTCTTTCCAACCACTGCCTCTCCAATCCTGATATATGGCTAAGTTCAAAAATACTTGTTCAAGAGCAGTGGTTGCCAAAGGGGAGGAGGGTTGGGGATGAGTAAAACATGAAAAGGGTTTTAGAAGGTACAAGTTTCCAGTTGCAAACTAAATAAATCACGGGGATATAAAGTATGGGATGGTGACAAGGGTCAATGAGAGTGGAGAGCGTATTTGAAAGTTGCCGAGAGAGTAAGTCCTCAAAGTTAACTTTGTGCAGTGACAGGTGGTAATTAGACTTACTGTGGCGAACATTTCACAATATCTGCAAATATAAAACCTTTACATGGTATACCTGAAACCAATAGAATGTTATATGCCAGTTAGACCTCAGTAAATTTGTTTTTTTTTTTTTAATACTTGCTCCATTTTTGAAAAGAAGAGGGCAAAGTGATTAAAAACCTCTGAAAGCATTCTGCATATTACGCAGGTCAGGGAACGGCAACAGCAACAAAGTACGCCGCTGATGAAACTGAAGAGCCTCAGAAGTACTGTTGAGGCTTATTTTATGTATTTAATTAGTTAATTTATTTTTTGGCTGCACTGTGAGACATGTGGGATCCTAACTCCCCAACCCGGGATAGAACTGATGCTCTGAAATGAGGAGTCTTAACCACTGGACTGCCAGGCAAGTTCCCACTATGGTTCATTATACAGTTGGGTGTTTCTACCCACAGGCTGACCGTCTTTAGATTAGACAAGTTTGATTCAGATATTAGACCCTAAATTAATTTTCATGGTCAACAAGATTGGACGGATGTGACATTTGATACTCAAACTAGAAAGGAGGGTGGCTTTTCTTCATTGGTTTTCAATGATGTTCCGCAGAGTCTTTGGGGTTTCTTGGAAATCTTGAGCAAGCCATTGGGTGGGGCTCTGACCTGTTACTTCTGCCTTCGCACAGTGCATCTCATCTGTATTTATTTTGCTTCAGTTCAGTTCAGTAAAATTTCCTTTGAAGAACAAGTTCAATGACTTTAAAGAAAAAAACAAACCCTATGTCAGATAACAACCTAACACTGTTCTCAAATAATGATAATATTCCTGCATGTAAATTTCTTACCTGAGAAGTGATGGTGGCATCTGCTTATCTTTGGAAAACCACAGCTTAGTCTTCTAGAAAGTACACAAATCATTATCAGTTCAAACATCAGAAAGTTACAGATGTGCTTGTAAAATGCACACTTCTAACCATTGCATTTTTTCCTTTTTTTTTTTTTAAACTTGCCTGTTTTCTGGTGTAGGCTTCCCAACGACTTGCCTCTTTTCTAGTTCACTTCCCATTGTGAACTCTTTGAGAGCAGTAGCAATAACTCTTGTTTCTTTTGAGGTTAGCACAATGCCTAGCACAATAAAGTTATCCTGAGTAAATAAATGGATGTTTGGATGCATGAGCGGATGGATGGACTGGTGGAAGAGTGTCTGTGACAGAACACAAATGCCTGAGACTCGGTAACTTTGTTCTAACCCTGTCTCAGCAATCCTGTTTTGTAAGACCATGAATAAATTGATTTTGTATCTCATTATACTAAATATAAAAATTAAAAATAGAGTGTGTTTTGCAAATTAAGGATATAATGAGTCACTGTTTCTTGGGAATAGAGAGTGCATGAACAAATTAATTACAAAGTCTTATGTTATTATCATTATAATGTTAATTATAAGATATAGATGCTGTTGATGAAACTAACCCAGGAAAGAAATGTTAGATGAGCAATTGGTTCAAATTTTGGGCCAATATTCTGGTGAACAAAATTATTGTTTATGACACAGAGCACCTCAGAGCACCTCAAACTTTGGTTTGACAGAATATAGGCTGTACTGGGTTTCTGCAGATTCAGTAACAGCAATGACCTGGTATCCAAAGGAGACACTGAAAACCAAGCAGACTTGAAGCGGAAGAGCCAACAGTTGTGAAAGGTAAAGACTTCCATCGCTTGTCAGCTGCTGTGCTGGATGAACGTATGTATGTATGAATAAATTTAGTAGACCTTATTAAGCTGTCTTCCTGTGCAAGAGCTAGTGCTGAAGGAAATGAGAGATGAGTTACTAAGTCAAGGGAGACAAGACATAAACATATAACAAAGAAAGTACGAAGGGCCACAAGAGAACTAGTGTTCAGTGGTATGAGGATTCATGAGGAGGAGAATAATCTTACTCTAAATATTGCTTATTACTTGGATTACTTATGCCTTGGTTTTCAAATAAAACAAAACCTTTCATCTTCTCAGTAGAGCCTTTAGAATAAATAAATATGTAGAGAGTATTTCTGGCAAAGGTATGCATTCCCCAAAGAAGGAGGCCATTTTCATGCACAACTGTGTTTCTTCGTTGGGACAGCCGGCTCCGTTTTGCTTCCATCATGTCGTGAAGGCTCTTGACGTTGCAAAGTTGTCCCGGATTCTGGGTCAAAATTGAATCATCAGATTGACTGACCTCGCCACACCATGTGAATTGAATTAAAAATTTATGTGTGCACACACATATGTGTGTGTTTAGCACGTGAAAAAGAGGACTCCCCAGGCCCCACACTCTTTGTTATTCCTACATTTACCAATGTTTTCACAATTCTGTGAAAACAACATATCTCTGATATATTCAAAGTACCTCATTTTTACAAGGCAGGATATTAATATAATCCAGAAAGACTAAGAACAAATTGATATGTGTACTCCTCCAAAAAAACAACAGTAACTTTTGACCTTCATGCAAATCTTTCCATTTGAAGGGATTGGTTCAGTTTTCAATTTAGAAGAATAAAAATGATAAATAGATGATAGATCGAAAAGAAAGTTTGAAGAAAAAAAGACATATATAATCTCATCCTAACTTAATACACAATTTTTTTTTATTTTCATGCATTTCCCTCTAGTTATTTTTTTCTTAACTCACCCTACTTGGTTCTACTCCCACTGGGCCACCAAAATTGCTCTTATCAAGTCACCAGTGACCTCAGTGGCTTGTTTTCAGTCCTTGTTTACCTGATCTGCCAAGAGCCTTCAGCACAGTCTAGGCCCCATCTCTTTCTTTCTTATTCTCCGTGTTCCAACACTTTGGGTTGACTGACTTTGGGTCCACCGTGTTCTGTTTTGTTAATGGTTTCTGCCCTCTGTGTTCTCTGTTCTGTCTTACTTAGAACTCCTATTATCAGATCTCCTGAGTTAATTCTCTAGTTTTCTTACCTTTAATGCCTGATTTCCTGTCCCTTTTCATGGTTGGGATATTCTCTTCTTTCTCTGAGGATATCGATGATTTTTTTTTCCCCTTCTCCAAGCATAGTCTTTGTTTTTTCCGAGTTACTTTTTAACTGAGTATTTATTTTGGTCTTAGTCTTTCAAGATAACGACTGTCCAGATGTGTGCTCACTTAGATGTTTCAGCAAGTTTGTTTGTAACTGAGAGATTGGGAGCTCTGAGAATGTGGATGGTATTGACAAAGCACTGTGGTTTGCCTGGGACTCCTAAGTTTTAATACTGAATGTCCCTTGAACTAGGGAACCCTCAGTCCTAGCTAAGGTCACCCTCTAGATGTCAGATCATCTAGAGGGTGAACTGTCTGGAAAAGTTCCTAGGGAGCCCAATGTCAGTGTGTTCAGCTCCTTTTTCGGTGAGCTGGCAGATTCCCCAAAGCATACTATTCCAATTTCCTGCACGGAGGTCAAAGCCCTGCCTTCGAACATTCTTGGACTTTAGCTGAGGGAGTGCAGCAGGGATTGTCAGCTCCCAATATGAAAATAGCCTCTTAATCTCACTTCAGCTGTGTCTGGATTTTCCTGTTCACTGTTTACTGAGTGCTTGCCATGTGGCAGGCACTGTTTTTAAGCACAGGAGAGGCTGCAGAGGGTAAGATGCAAAAATATCTGCCTCTGTGACGCAAGTAGGAAAGCAGGCAATCAATCAATCAGTTAATTCTTAAAAATTATGATTTGTCAAAAAGAGGTAAACGCTTTGAATTAAGAAAACAACAACAACAACAACAACAACAAAAAAAAAAAAAAAAACAAGAAAAACAGGAGTGAAGGAAAGATGGAGCTAGAGTGAAGTGAAGTGAAAGTTCTTCAGTCGTGTTGGACTCTTTGCAACCCCATGGACCGTGGCCCGTCCACTGGCAGGCAGGGTCTTTACCACTAGCACCACCTGGCAAACCCTTTATTTTATAAATAGTAGTAGGTATATTGGACACAACTGAGTGACTAATACTCACACATGCATATGAATTTAGGGCTTCCCAGGTGATGCTAAGAGTAAAGAACCGGTCTGCCAGTGCAGGAGACATAAGAGATGCAGGTTTGATCCCTGGGTGAGGAAGATCCCCTGGAGGAGGGGATGGCAACCCACTCCAGTATCCTTGCTTGGAGAATCCCATGGACAGAGAAGCCTGGCAGGCAACTGTCCAGGGAGTCACAAAGAGTCGGACATGACCGAAGCAACTTAGCACACACACACATATGAATTTAAGGCTATTTTAAATAGAGTGATCAGAGAAGATGTTCCTGAGAGGATGACACTGAGCAAAGACCTGAGGGATGTAGGTGGTGCTGGAGGAAGAGCCTCCCAAGCAAAGGGAATGAGCAAGGTCCCTGAGGCAGGAACGTGCCTGATACCTTTGGGTATGGCTATCGCATAATGTATGGGCTTCCCTGGTAGCTCAGCTGGTAAAGAATCCACCTGCAAGGTAGGAGACCCCAGTTCGATTCCTGGGTTGGGAAGAGCCCCTGGAGAAGGGATAGACTACCCACTCCAGTATTCTTGGGCTTCCCTGGGTGGCTCAGAGGGTAAAGTTCCACCTGCAATACAGGAGACCTGGGTTCAATCTCTGGGTTGAGAAGATCCCCTGGAGGTGGGGGGCTTGGCAACCCACCTCAGTATTTCTGCCTGGAGAATCCCCACGGACAGAGGAGTTGCAAAGAGTTGGACACAACTGAATGACTAAGCACAGCACAGCATGGCATAGTGTGAAAGGAGGTGACTAGTCATCTCAATTATTAGGTGTAAAATAGGCTGCATGGGCTAAGAGAAGAAAGAGTAACCCAGTTAGGAAACCATTGTATCACTCCAGTCAAATCATGGTGGTGCCTTGAACCAGGGCCAAACTGTGACCAAATTGCTGCTGAGAAATGGCTAGTTTCCAGATATGTTTTCTGGATTCGCTAATGGATTGGTTCTGAGGAGATAGAGACAGGGGGGAATCAAGGACTGACTCCAAGGGTCTTAGTCTGAGCATCGGGAAGAATGGAATTGCTCTTTGCTGACACAGGGGAGATTATAGGGAAGCAGGTTTGGAAGAGACATCATGAGTTAGGTTTTACACGCCATATTTGAGACATCTATGGAATGTATGTGTGGAGTAATAAGTGGCTGTATAAGTCTGGGGTTACGTGGTTCTGCACCCAATTCCAATGTGTGGAGGGGCAGCTCCCCCAACCCTCCCACATCATCAAGGAATGCTGGGAGCATCAGCTGGATGTACTATAACCCAACTCAATTCAGACCCCATTTTTGCAGAGGTGACTCAGGCCATAAAGAATCCGCCTGCAATGCTGGGTTTGATTCCTGGCTCAGGAAGATCCCCAGGAGAAGGAAATGGCAACCCCATCCAATATTCTTTCCTAGGAAATCCCATGGACAGAGGAGCCTGGTGAGTTACAGTCCAAGGGGTTGCAAAGAGTCAGACATGACTGAGAAATAGCATCAGACTCCACAGACAAAGAGTTCAATCCCACAGGACCACTTTCCCCTTCAGGTACCAATCACAAGTCCAGTTTGGTCCCTGCGCTTCTGACTAAGTGGCCATAACTGAGAGGTCCTCATGACCCTGCTGCTGCTAAGTCGCTTCAGTCATGTCCGATTCTGTGCAACCCCAGAGATGGCAGCCCACCAGACTCCCCCTTCCCTGGGATTCTCCAGGCAAGAACACTGGAGTGGGTTGCCATTTCCTTCTCCAATGAATGAAGGTGAAAAGTGAAAGTGAAGTCACTCAGTCGTGTCTGACTCCTAGCGACCCCATGGACTGCAGCCTACCAGGCTCCTCTGTCTATGGGATTTGCCAGGCAAGAGTACTGGAGTGGAGTGCCATTGCCTTCTCCACCTCATGACCCTACTTGGGTTCAATCAATTTGCTAGAAAGGCTCACAGAACTCAGAAATCCTGTTTACTCACTGGGTTGCTTGTTTATTATTAAGGATATTAAAGGATATGAATCAATAGCCAGACGAAGAGACACATAAAGGGGACTTCCCTGGCCGCCCAGTGGTTAAGACTTCACCTTCCAACACAGGGGGTGAGGGTTCCATCCCTGGTGGGGAGTTAAGCGAAAAAGAAAACAAAACAGAAACAATATTGTAACAAATTCAATAAAGACTTTAAAAATCATCCATTAAAAAAAAAAAAGACCTTAAAAAAAAAAAGAGATACATAGTATAAGTTTCCAAACAAAGATGCTTCTGTTCTCATGGAGTTTTGGGGCCAGCACAGTTGCTTGGACTGCAAGGAGATCCAACCAGTCCATTCTGAAGGAGATCAGCGCTGGGTGTTCTTTGGAAGGAATGATTCTAAAGCTGAAACTCCAGTACTTTGGCCACCTCATGCAAAGAGTTGACTCTTTGGAAAAGACTCAGATGCTGGGAGGGATTGAGGGCAAGAGGAGAAGGGGACAACAGAGGATGAGATGGCTGGATGGCATCACCGACTGGATGGACGTGGGTCTGAGTGAACTCCGGGAGTTGGTGATGGACAGGGAGGCCTGGCGTGCTGCGATTCATGGGGTCGCAAAGAGTCGGACACGACTGAGCGACTGAACTGAACTGAACTGAACAGTGGCACATGGGAGTGTTCTGTTTCCTCAACCTGAAAACTCTCAGAAAACTTATTCTTTTTGTTTTTTGATGGAGGCTTCATTACACAGACATGATTAATTAAATCATTGACCACTGGTGATTGATTCAGCCTCCAGCCCTTCTTCATTCCCTGCAAATCAGTCTGAATCCTCTATTTCTGGTTGGTTACCCTGGCAACCAGCATCCATTCTTAGGTGCTTCCCAGAAGTTGCCTCATTAACATAAACCCAGTTGTGGTACAAAAGCCTTTTTTTGTGTGAATTTCACCTTTACGGCTCTGAAGTGGCTTCAGGCACTGAGCACAGGAGACCAAATATAACAAAAGATGCTCCCACTGCTCTTACCGCTCAGGAAACTCCACGGGTCTGGGGAGCTGTGAGCCAGGAACTGTGGACAAAGACCAAATAAATATGAAAAATATATTTTGGTCATCTGAAGGACCAGATGCAAATTTCTTATAAATCACAATATTGTAGGTACTCAAGGAAGAGGCTGGAGACATAAATTCCAGGGATGGCATTGAAGGTCACGAGGCCGGGTGAAACTGCCTAGGGAATAATACAGATTGAGCAGTGGACTAAGCATAGACTGTACATCAACATTCAGAGGATGAGATGAGACGTAACTATCCCACGAAACCGAGAAGGAGGGACCAGTTAAGAAGACAGAGAATCAAGGGAGAGAATCCAGAAGTCAACTGAAAAAAAAAAAAGTTTCAAGAAAGAGTGATGAACTGTGTTGGGCGCTGCTCGAAGAGCCCTCTAGTTCAGAGATACTTTGATCCATTTGGTCCAGAGAGCTTGTGTGGTATCTTCTCCTGGACCAAACCTCCAACCATCTACCAGGGTCAGAGGAGGGACCGTCACCGGCTTGTGCAGAATAGGAAAGAATAATGGGAAATGAGACATCAAAGTGCTTCTTAGATTGTCCACCCTTCCCCTTGTTCTAGCGGCCCCCTCCAGTCATTTCACTTTTAAGTGAATGCCACCAATTTCTGAGCCTTAAAAAGTAGCCTCCTTGGGACTTCCCTGGTGGTCCAGTGGTTAAGAATCCACCTGCCAATATGGGGAACATAGGTTCTATCCCTGGTCTGGGATAGATTCCACGCACTGTGGGGGCAACTAAGCCTTTGTGCTATGGGTGCTGAAGCCCATGCCCCCTGGATCCTGTGCTCCACAGCAAGAGAAGCCACCACAAAGAGAAGCCTGCGCACCACAGCTAGAGAAAGCCCTTGAGCGGTGATGAAGATCCAGCCCAGCCAGAAATGGAGTAAATACATGTAACTTAAAAAAAGAAGCCTCCAATAGATTGATTCATACCTTGCCCCCGCTGCCCATTTAGGAATCTGCTCTCTCTGATGTGCTGTGTCATTTACTTCTGAATGATCTACTACTTTCAGACTTCGCTAATAAAATTGGCTTGGTCTCCTTTTACTCTGGTCCTTGTGGACTTAAGCCTCTTAAAAAGATCCTTTCACTGTCACTTCAGGAAGGAGTAATAATGGATGCATGTATCCAACCCATCTTCTTCACCTGGAAGCTGTGACCACCGTTTTTGATGGTGTGAGGTTGTCAACTATCCGGACGTATATCATTTACTTAACTGTTCGCCAATTTGGACTTTTGGGTTGCTTCCAATGACACATAATACTATGCACTTTGTTCATGATTAGGATTTTTTTTTTTTTTTTTGCTCTGGATCAATTCCCAGAATGTAATAACTGGGTAGAGAGATATTAGAATTTGATACAGTAAAAGGCTGTACAGTGAATAGTTCAAAGCATCGTCTCCGGCATGTAGTCAGAGTGCCTTTGTTTGGATACTTGATCTGCTGTTTGCTATCGGTGTGACCTTGGGCAAGTTTCTTAAACTCTCTGTGTTCCAGTGTCCTCATCTGTCAAATAGTAATAATACTAGTAGCATTACTGAGAGTAGAAGGGTAGGTTAACACACGTAACCTACTGTGACTGATACACAGTAAGTTAAGTCAATAAACATTCTCACTACCATCATTGTGATCACCATCAGGACATTGATAAGTATTGCCAGGCTGTTCTTCAAAAGGGGATCAACTTCAATGCCATCAGCAATGTGTAACTGTGCCCATATAAACACTTCTTTGCCAACCAAACTCAGTAATTATTGTAAAAGGTTCTTAAACAAGACTATCTTAAATTCCTCTATAGTTTTTGTAATTTAAAAAAAATGGACTACAGGACTTCATTGTTAGTGTTCTGGTCTATAAAAGGAAAATCTCAGCAAATTACATGCAAATTCTGATACAGGGGCTTCAGATGGGGGAAGTCATATCATACTTGGATTTGACTTGCGCAAAATCAATTATATCCCTGGACAGGAGAAGGAGAAGAGAAAGAGAAAAAAAAATTTAAACCTATAGTGATTTTTTTTTCCTAACCAATCCACTCAAAGGATATCTATGAGTTTGAGATGGAAAGTTGGATGTGATTTTTCTCAGTTAATCTGAGTTGTTTTTTTTCCCTAAATTTTTAGTCTTGTATTGAAGTATAGACGATTGACAATGTTATAATAGTTTTAGGTGGACAGCAAAGGGACTCAGCCATATATATACAAATATCCATTTCTCCCCCAAACTCTCCTCCCATCCAGGCTGCCACATAACATTGAGCAGAGTTCCCTGTGCGCTGCAGTAGGTCCTTGTTGGATATCCATTTTAAATACAGCAGTGTGTACATGCCTAACCCAAACTGCCTAACTATCCCGTCCCCCTGGCAACCATAAGTTCGTTCTCTGTGAGTCTCTTCCTGTTTTGTAAGTAAATATGCCATTTACAGTATGAGCATCTCACACAGATTGTGATTATACAGTTTTAGATCGGTTTTCATGCCACATACCTCCCAGAGCCAAGACAACGCAGTTGGCCACTGTTTTGAAAGCTGCTGTATCAGTATATTCCTAAGCAATGTTCAAGAAACACTTTGATCGTGTCTGAGACTGTCACCACATCCAAAAGTCTGTAGACAAAAATGATGATATTATTTTTGGTCTGTGGCTTAACTTTCTTTCTTTCTTTTTTTTTTTTTTTTTCTGTTTGAGGCTTTTGATGTTGAACCAGCTAGATGATTTTCACTGATGCTATACTGGCTTTGGATCCAGAAACACTTCCTTTCTTTGTTTGCCTGGCAAATTTAAAGCCATCCTTCAAGATTCAGCTCAGGCCAGAAGACTTCGCAGATCCTGTTGACACCTTAAGCCACTGTGTTCAGACCACCATGTGTGGACCTCTAGTATAGCAGTTTTGAGTCATAATTGTTTGTATGTCTCTCTCCGCTGGTCTGTGAGCTTCTCCAGGATAGGGACTGTGTAGTAGCAATTTCTGTACCCCTGTGCTGTGCTTAGCCGTTCAGTCGTGCCTGACTTTCTGCGACCTCAAGGACTGCAACCCACCAGGCTCCTCTGTCCATGGGG
The DNA here is from genome assembly GCF_016772045.2 of Ovis aries. Classification (NCBI taxonomy): domain Eukaryota; kingdom Metazoa; phylum Chordata; class Mammalia; order Artiodactyla; family Bovidae; genus Ovis; species Ovis aries. The sequence continues at coordinate 18,858,274 of NC_056063.1, read as the reverse complement.
CTTCTCCAGGCAAGAATACTGGAGTGGCTTGCCGTGCCCTCCTCCAGTGGATCTTCCCAATCCAGGAATCGAACCTGGGTCTCCTTCATTGCAGGCAGATTCTTTACCAGCTGAGCTACCAAGGAAGCCTAGTAAAATGCCAGGAACATAGGAGACATTCAATGCAAACTCTTGATTGGAGGAATGAGAAATGGAAACTGAGGCAGAACGAGAATCATGCATGGCTGTGTCGCAACATCCAGGGGAAGAGTTTACTAATGAAAACTCATCAACAAGAGCAGTAGTAACCTCTCACTATTAAAGACTAGGGTGGTCCAGTAGCTAGGAATCTGCCTTCCAATGCAGGGGATGTGGGTTTGATCCCTGGTTGGGGAACTAAAACCCCACATACCACCAGGCAGCTAAGCCCATGCACCACACACAGGGAAGACCGTGAGCGGCAATGAAGATCCTGAGTCACATTAAGACTCAATACAAAGAAAAAAAAAGATTCATTGCAGCCAAATAGACAGATAGATAAATATTTTTTTGAAAAACAGAGACTCTCTGTATTCCAAAAGCCCCATATAAATTATAATCTTTCTTGCAAATCATTTAACTTATTTTACAGATGAAGAAAAGCCAGTTTCAGAAATCATGTATCTTGTCCAAAGTCCCCTGGCTAGGAAGATGGGAGCAAGGATTTGAACCCAGTTTGTGTATCTCCATCACTCTCTCCCAATTCCCTGATTCCATCCTATCAGAGGTAGAAGAGGAACCAAGTGGGGTGATCAGAAAGCATCCACTCAATTTGGCTATTAGGAGGAACTGGGGACCCTTGCTGATTTTAAGGGGCACACATCTATCTGTTCAACTTTATTTTTTACCCTGCGTGTCCAACTTTATTTTTGACCCTCGTAATGAAGCTCCTGGTCACAAAGTATGCTGTCAGAACACAGCTCTTCATTAACAGAAGTGCCATGGAGTATCCTTCAAAAGATCATCATGTTCTCAAAAGGAAGCACAGTTTGCTATGGAGATATGGGTCATGGTGTTGCTCAGGGGACACAGGCCTGGAAATCAGGGACAGCTAGGAAACATGTCCTTGCATCAGGCTGGAAGTGAGCCAGGCGCCTGAACAGAACTTCCTGGAGAGAAGAATGCACAAACATGGATGTGTGTGTTTGTGTGTGTATGGTGGGGCGAGGGGGGCGGTTGGAGGTCAGGGATGGGTGTCATCCTTGAGGTGAGCTCCCAAGGACTGATGACGGCAGGAAAAGCTGATCTCTGAGCTGGTGAGAATGCATCTATTTACATAGCACTGGGACAATGACTGAAGTCCACTTGCTTGCCGGATTAAAATATGCTGCTGATGCACTGCTAAATGGAAGCTTGCTAAGTGTGAGTCACGATGACAAACCGCTGTAACAAGAGATATTGAAACCCTTACCCTCCTATACTCAAAGTCGTTGTTGGCTATGATGCTTCCAAAATAAAAAATCTCCCCAGTTCTTTTATTTATAACTTTCCTAAATCAAATGTAGCAGGGTGGTCTTGGCCCAACCTGTGAAGAAGTTGGACTGTGGAAACAGAGTGACTCCTTTGGACCCCCAGTAAGTTATAGGTGATGGAAGATGAGGACTTCCTTTTGGCTGAAGGGAGAAAGGAGAGGTTGTGGGCGCGGGCACAGAGTTTTTGATGCAGAAAGTATGGATGGGATCCGAGAATTTGCATTTCTAACTAAAAACTTGCCAGGTTATACTGATGTTTCAGATCCAGGGACACTTTTAGAACCATTGATCTAACCACTGCTCTTGACTCCTGAGAATAAATACAGAAAAGCTTAACATAAAGATACGGCTTAATCTGTAAAACCCACCAAACTCCAAGGATTACAAATAAAGTCTTTACATTTGCCACTACAAAAGATTCACTCTCTCTCACTGTATTTCCAAGCTGAGACAATTTCAAGACAAGAGCTCCTTGAGTAGAGGAAGGCTGTGACCACTTACAGAAGGAGCATGCAATCGTCCGACTGGTCCTTTATTGCATATCTTCCAGCAGCTTCTCCAAAGGGTCCTATGGTCAGTTACTAGAAGAAGAAAACATATCTAGTCTAACTGGAACATTAGACACTATCTCTAAGAAACATTAATTTTCAGGGACCCAGAATGCCACTCTCATCTATAGAGTGGAGGCTTATCAGGGCCACGCAACAGATGGCGATTTAACCTAAAGTCACCTCACAGTAGACCCCATAGTTATTGCCCTAGCTTTTTAGTGTATTGATATCATAGATTTACTTAGCAATCTTCAGAACCCCCTCATTGGGTCCTTGACCCATGGAATAAATCTATTCTCATTGGAAAGGTCAGTGAGAAACCTCTTACTCAGTAAATCAAATGCAATGCCTCAACCTTGATAAGACTGAACACATAAATACCATTATTATGGACCTGAAATGATATAGGAGTGGGGTTATTTTCACATTCTCATTGGACTGCCCTTTTGGTAGTATTACAAGTGGTAGATTTTGGATCATGACAACAATTTGTTGTAAGCTTAATCAGGGAATAATGACAAATTGGAACTACTCTTCTGGATGTGGTCTTTTCAGTAAAGTGAATATATATATCCCATGGCGTCAGAAGACAGCTGTTGGTCTCTATCCTCCCAAACAGAAAATATATGGAGTACTTTGCTTTCACCTAGTGACTCCGGGAGATAGTGGAGGGCAGAGGAGCCTGGTGTGTTGTAGTCCATGGGGTCGCAAAGAGTTGGACACGACTTAGCAAGTGAACAATAGGGAGGAGGGCAGTATAACTTCCGTGTACTGCCCAGGGACACATCAACTTCCTGTCCTGTGCCTCACAAGTCAGTCTGCAGGGGCTTTGATTATCCCTGTCATCATTTCACAGAAGATCACAACGTTTCAGTACACGGATGAGATAGATTTCTGGGGGCAGAAAGTCTCTGAAGCTCGATATACTTTGCTATGAATGAGCAGACTGGGAGGTAGACAGTCATGAAAATACTAGGCTTGAGAGGTCAGAAGTCTGAGGCAAGATGGGATACCATTTCGAGTCAACAACTTGTTGCTACATCTTGGAACCCCTACCACTAAGGGAAAAGAAAATGCTTAGTGGAAATGTTTGGATTTTGTAGAAAACATATACCACCTCTGGATGTTCTGTTTCTGCTCACTACACATTGAAAGACAAGCAGCTTTAAGTAGAGCCGGGGGCAAGAGAATTCTCTCCAGCTGATTGTGATGGCAGAGCACCAAGGCTCCAAGGGTTTGTTGCAAATTGTCACGTGGAATGAAGCCTGTAGGGAATCTCAAGGGGATTGCCACAGAAGCGGTCCCTAAGGCTTTCTAGCAAGTGAAGGCACTGTTCACCTTTGAAAAATCTCTCCTGCTTGCTGGTCAGCCCTGTTAAAGACTGATAGTGGGGGACTTCCTTGGTGGTCCAGTGGCTAAAAGACTATGTGCTCCCGGTGCAGAGGACAGGGGTATGATCCCTGGTCTGGGAACTAGATCCCACATGCTGCACCTAAGAGTTCCCAGGCTGCAACTAAAAATGCTGCATGCTGAAATGAAGACCTAGCGCAGACAATTAAATAAATAAATTTAGAAAAGGAGAAACACTAATAATGGGACAATAGGCAATCAGATAGTCTTGACTCTTCAGTCACATTTTTTTCTGTATTTTCTTCACTATAGTGTCATGCTCATACTTTAACTATTTTTCCTCTTTTCTCCTCCCTTCTCCGTGATTTTGAATAGAATGAGTTGGTAGTAGTTGCCTTAACTATTGTGTGTGTGCTCAGTTGCTCGGTTGTGCCCAGTTCTTTGCGACCCTGTGGACTGTAGCCCGCCAGGCTCCTCTGTCCATGGGGATTCTCCAGGCAAGAATACTGGGGTGGGTTGTCATTTCGTACTCCAGGACATATTCTGGACCAGGGATCAAACCCACATCTCCTGGGTCTCCTGCATTGGCAGGTGGATTCTTTACCACTGAGCCACCTGGGAAACCCCCTTTAACTACCACTAAATCTTTACCCCTTTAATATCTAGTCCATAGGATATTATAGGTATTCTAGAAAATCACCACAGGTATTGCTCTTCTAGAGACAGAAGAGTCCCACTGAGACTTCCAGGTCATGAGCTGGATGCAGTCCTTGATAAGCTTTGGTGTTGCCATCTTTCCGAGGAAGGAGTGAAAGATTGTCCGATTGTGTGAGGGATGGTTACATTTTGTCAGGCAGAAGCATTTGGGATGAAGAAGAGTGTCTGTTACTGTTGGATAGCCAAAAGGGTGGACGGTGGTGGGCATTTGTTATTTCTACTAACAATACCTCAGACTCTGCTCAGTGCAAAGTGCAATACCTAATGCCCAGTGGCTGAAGCAGAACGCCTTCTCTATACCAGTTCTCAGGCCTGTTTTGGAGCCTTGCTCTTGCCCATGCACCTGACCTTGAGTCTATGCTACTGCTGCTGCTAAGTCGCTTCAGTCATGTCTGACTCTGTGCGACCCCATGGACCGCAGCCTACCAGGCTCCTCTGTCCGTGGGATTTTCCAGGCAAGAGTACTGGAGTGGGGTGCCATTGCTGATCACAATTCCAAATGTCCACTATAATTTTAATAAATTGCTCTTGTACTTACACCCATTTACATAGTTATTTTCTACTGCATCTAGCTGAGAATCCTGTCCAATCTTCTCATTAAAACAACTGCTGGCCACCTTCAAAAATTAGGAGGGGGATTTCTTGGGTAGTAGTTACAAACCTTCTTGTCACTGCATAGGGCTATCTCCCACTGTGTATTAAATACTGCATATTAATAATTAAATACTGCATATTAATTCCAATACTGATCTCTTGTAAGTTTGGTTTGCATGAATCTAACCCTCTGAGTCTAGTCTGCTCTGGTTACACTAATAAAATCCCAGTGACTTTGTGACAGCTGACTATGAGGTTCTGTCTGAGTGGCTGCCTCTGATCTACCAAGATCTCCATCTCTTTCATCTTCAGCCCCCAAATCATGCCATGACTGACTCCTGGAATTCACATCTCCAGGGTACATTCACGTCCTTTCTCTCACTTATTCCCCTACAACAAGGCAGGCAGGCATTTTTTACCTACAGCCTAGAGGTGAACAATGAAAGCTAAGCATGCAACCAGCTGAGGCTTCCCTGGTGGCTCAGTTGGTAAAGAACCCACCTGCATTGCAGGAGACGGCCTGCAATGCAGGTGACCTCAGTTCAATCCCTGGGTTGGGAAGATCCCCTGGAGAAGGAAATGGCAACCCACTCCAGTTTTCTTGCTTGGGAAGTCCCATGGACAGAGGAGACTGCCAGGTTATAGGCCATGGGATCACAAGAGTTGGACACCATTGAGCAACTGAACCACCACCACCATCATTCAACCAGCTAGAGACAAAAGAACTAAAGAAAAGATACATCAACAAACTAGTAAGAAGATCAGAACCCAGAACCTGGGTCTTTGGATTCACGGATCAGCCTACTGCAGAGGGTGCTTTGCTTCATTTATCAAATCCAAAGCGGGCACAGTGATGGGGGGATGCCTGTGTATGGAGCCAGTGCCATCCACACCCGCCAAAAAACACCTGTGGAGATCGCAAGAGCTACTTAAGCGAGTGTGACTTACTTCTAGGTGCCTTGCGGGCTTCTACACCTTGTGTGCTCTGCTTGTTTCTGTGTCTGCTGTTTTGAGCTGCTACGTTATCTTTGCTCTGGTGTCTGGTAACCTTTGATTCTCATCTTCATGTAACTTTTAGGTTGCCCTTGCCATAGCCAGATTCATACACAATCAGCGCCACGAGCACCAGCACCCTGGGATGACACACTGAGCCCACGTGTGGTGTGGAAAATTTCACTCTTCAGAACCCAGGGGGTGAAGCGCAGAGGCAAGCCGGTTCAAAGAGGTTCTGCGTCAGTGAGAGACATTTTCATCTCTTCACAAATGATTTATGCCAAGTAGACAGTAGCAAAATTATGCAGATCACCGCAGGAACAAAAGTCTCATGAAAATAAACCTCTCACTAAAAGGCTCCTTTTCTGAAAGTCTACAGAAAGGGAGCCTAAACCTTTTAGGCTGTTCAGTTGCATGCTGGGCACATACGTGGTTTTATCCCTTTTGAGTTTGCTTTTAGTTCCCACTCTGACTTTATTCTGGGACCCACCTGTCTTTGAAATTGCCACTCAATTTACATTGCCACCATCTGAAATTTGCCAGCAGACCCTACATTACCTACATTACCCTTCCAGAAACTTAGAAGCCCTCAGGATTTTGTAGTTTGCTCTTTGCATAGCAAAGCATTTCCAGGTTTTTTTTTTTTTTTTTTAATGTCTATACTTTAAAACCAAAGTTACCAGGTTTCTATGATGCATTAGGTATACTGTTCACCTCTAAAGAGAATCAGTCAAGGTATTCTAGCAGCTCTTACCCTCGCTGCTTCCTCTCAGTGGCAATGTTTTTCACCCACTCATTCATTCAATTGGCATATATTAATCTTCTGCTAAGGATTCATCCCTAGTAAAACGGCATTGTGTTTAAAAAGGAGACATGAGGGGACTTCCCTAGTGGCCCAGTGGCAAAGACCCCTCACTCCCAGTTGGGGAACTGTATTCAATCCCTGGTTGGGGAACTAGATCCCACATGCCACAGCTGAAGAGTTCAAGTGCTTCAGCTAAAGATCCCGAGTGCCAAAATGAAGGTCCAAGACCCCATGTGCTGTGACTAAGACCCAGTGCAGCCAAAACAATCAACAAACAAGAATGAATATTTTTTAAAGAGGAGACAAAATAATGCTTTCTAATCAGGACTTACCACCTTCTTGGGTTGTGAGCCACAATTGGAGCTCACATAGAATACAATGTAATCATATAAACACATCCCCTGTGTGTTCAGAGAAATAAAAATCATCTGTGTTTGCTGTTACATAATCTGTAGGACACACCCTTTCAAGGTAGCTCTAGTGATAAAGAACCTGCCCGCCAACGCAAGAGACATAAGAGACACAGTTTTGATCCTTGGGTTGGGAAGATCCCCTGGAGGAGGATGTAAAATCCAAGGACAGAGGAGCCTGGTGGGCTACAGTCCATAGGGTCACAAAGAGTTGGACACGACTCTGAAGTAGCACACAGTCACTGACAATACCTGTTATCCTGTGTTGGCTGTGAATTCTCTGTCAACAACTGGGGGCCCAGAACTTCCTGACTCAGCTGGCAGTCTCTTCATATCCCTAAGTGCTCCAACTCTCTCCCTTTCAATTGGCACTAGGAAGGCAAACTTCCCAATCACATGGCAGAAGCTGAGCCAGCCACAGTAGCTCACGTCTATGAAATGAGGTAATGCTATCTTTTTTCCCAATCAGAGGGAGTAACTTTCATCTTTCTAAAGAAGAAAAGAATCATCTTTGTGGGGGGATCTATTAAGAATCTTTTTTTTTTTTTTGGTAACTTCTGGATGAATTTCTTTTCTAGTTTTACATTAAATTCTAGTATTTCTCTTAGCAGAAGTTACAGCTTCAATTTAGATAAACTGGCTTCTGGGACACACTAATAATTTGAGTTCTCTGAAACTGACATGAATGGAAGTGGAAAGATTACATATTCGCATTTGAGGATTTTAACTACAAGATGTTAACAGAAAACTTATTAGTTTAAATAGAGTTTTGATGGGCCCTCAAATGCTCTCCACCAATGTTGTGGGTCATCTGTTACTTTTATTTCTGACCTTATCAACCCATCTCTTTCCTCTCCTAAAAGTTCAAGTCAAACCAAGGGGCATGTAAATGGGCTGTGGTTGACCCCATGAGCCCAAGTTTCTTTCCTATGGTTCAATCATCTGGCAAGGCTAAATCGTTTCAGATTTGGAATCTATATTTTTTCCCCCTTCATACAAGAAAGTCTGCTTACTTTCATAGTCTCCTTGAAAATACCAATCAAATTCAGATAGGGCCCTCTGCTGTTAGGCTTTCCTTGCAAATGGCCTCAGCTCTTAGAGGCTGGTATATTCCACCTCAAAGAACCCACATGCCACAGCTTCAGTAAAGTGGAAGTCAGTCAGTCTGTCTATTTATCTGATTTATCTGTCTATCCATCGTTCTATCTTCCGCTCAAACCTGTATTGTTCACTTAACAAGCCATGCCAAACGTAGTGCTGGGCATATAGATATACAGATGAATAACATGGAGACAGAGATACTAGTGTAGTAGGAGAGAGACAGGTAAACAGACTGTGGTATGGGCTTCCCTGATGGCCCAGCAGGTAAAGAATCTGCCTGCAATGCAGGAGACACAGGAGACTTGGGTTCGATCCCTGGGTTGGGGAGATCCCTTGGAGAAGGAAATGGCAACCCATTCCAGTATTCTTGCCTGAAAAATCCCATGGACAGAGGAGCCTGGGGGGCTACAATCCACTGGGTCACAAAGAGTCAGACACGACTAAGCATGAGCATGGAAAGTATAGCATTGGTCTCTGCTTTTAACTCTGTTTTCAGTCTTCTATTTTGGTGCCTAGAATAGAGCAGGCACTCAAATCATTATTGAGCAAACTGGTGATAAATCACAGAGGCCAGAGTTGTTGGAGTGAAGTGAACGAGAGAGGGAGAGTTGTGGAGGAGGGCAGAGAGAAGGCAGGGTGGAACTGGGTGGGTGAGGGGTGGATGGTGTGAGGCCCTGTAGGGGATATAGGGCTTTTACTCCAAGAAAGATGGGAAACAAGAGTAGAGTTTGGGCAAAGGAGCGTCATGCTCTGACTTCAATTTGGAAAGTGTCCCTCTGGTTGCTGTGGGGAGAACAGACTGCAGTGAGAGCAGGTGAGAGGCTCCTGCAATAATCCAGAGGAGAGGGGACTTCCCTGGTAGTCCACTGGTTAAGCCTCCACATTGCCAATGCAGGGAACACAGGTTTGATCCTCGGTCAGGCAACTAAGATCCCACATGCTTGGCAGTGCAGCCCAACAATCAGAAAAAAAAAAAAAAAAAAAAAGACAGGAAAGAGATGCTGAGGCTTGAACTCAGCACTGCAGGAAGTGAGCAGCACTCAACTCTGGAAATAGTTTGAAGGTATAGCTGATGGGATTTGCTGATAGGTTTGATGTGGGCAGTGAAAGGGAGAGGAAAGAGTCAGGATGACTCTAAGCTCTTTGGCCTGAGAACCCAGAAGGACGATGTCCCCTACCCGCAATGTCTACCAGCTCACTCCTTACTTTCCTGAGTTTTCTGCCTAAGTGTCTCTTTATCATCAGAGGCCTTCTTTGACCATGTGCAGCAATCATCAAGACTGCTCACACATGTTCAGTTCTCTCTTCTTAGGAAGATGGTAGGACTGCTCTTTCCACATCCTGTTTCACTCAGGTGTGATCATGTGACTCATCTGGGCCAGCGAAATGTGAGCAGAGAGGATTTCACCATTTTCAGGTGAAATCCTTAGCACCAGTGTCTGCTTCCTCTCCTTTCCTTTAGCCTCTGCCAAAGCAACGTTTGCTTGGGAACTCTGCTCAGTATTCTGTAATAATCTAAATGGGAAAAGAGTTTGAAAAAGAATACATACATGTATATATGTAACTGAGTCACTCTGCTGTACACCTGAGACTAATACAGCATTCTTAATCAACTATGTTCCAATATGAAATAAAAATTAAGGAAAAAAAAAGAAATGTTTGCTTGGGCTTATCTTCAGAGTAGGGAATGTGGAGCTAAGCCCTAGATGACCCTCAGGAACCAAGGAGCATGACTAGAAGCAAATCTTTGTTTTAAAACTAAGATTTTAGGGGGCTGTTTTTTAATTGCAACATAAGCCATCTTATCGTGACTGATATATCACCTTAAATAAAACAGAATTCTCAACCCCTTCCTCAGTCCCCCAGCCCTCTTACTTTTACAACATCCTAACAGTAAACACAGGCAAAAGGAGAAGGGGGAAGCAGAGGATGAGATGGTTAGATAGCATCACTGATGCGATGGACATGAGTCTGAGCAAACTCTGGGAGATAGTAGGGGACAGGGAAGCTTGGCAGGCTGCAGTCGCAGGTCAGACATGACTTACAGACTGAACTCCAGCAGAGTATAGAATGATTTTCTTTCCTTTGCTTTGAATTCCCACCCCCTTTTGTTTGAATGAATGCTCCATGAGGATGGAGACGCAGTCTGACCTGTTCACTGCTGCCTCCAGCATTTAGAACAGTGTCTGGCTCACCGCAGGTTGTTAGGCTGCACCCGCAGGCCTGGAAGCTCTGTACTTGCCCAATCACAAGCCCAAAGATAGAGCCCAGGGTCAGCAACAGAGACAGCAGTGATTTGATGGATGGGGGACTCTCACATGTCTGAAGCAAAGACCTGGAGTGACACTCCACCGAGAAAGATGGTGGGCAGGATATAGCAGTAGTCTTCACTACTGGGGAAGAGGGAGATTACCTGTTATGGAGGTTACCAGGGAAACCAGCAGACCGGTGTGCCTTATTGCCCCATTGCTAAACTATCACGGGCTAGATAGTGCTGATGTAAAGATTAGAACCATCACTAGCTGGGGCCGGGGCAAGTACACAGGCATTTACTGGTTAGGCTCATGATGAAGAGGAAAGGTTGGTTAGGTGAGTAGGGTAGAGGTGAAGCAGCGACTGGTTGAACAGGAGCTGCACGGAGAGCGAGAGAACAGCCATCTTGGGTGGCCTGCTCAAACACAGGTGCTAAGGAAACACTAGTTCTGTGAATGAACAAATGCTTGGGACATCAGGGACCGCTTTCCAAAACAGACAGCGCAGAAACTGTATCTCCATGGATGCACAGGAGTGTGCCAACAGAAGGAAATAGACTCGGAAAAGACATGGCCTGTCCAGGGAACCCTAAGGAGTTCAGCATTGTTAGAACGTGAGTGAGTAAAGACAGTTGTGGGAGGAATTACGGTTTGGGGAAATGGAGTGAGGGAAGGAAGATGAGACTAGAGAGATAGGCTGGGGGTCTTCCCTGGTGGTCCAGTAGTTAAGAATCCATTTTCCAATGCAGGGGACATAGGTTTGACCCCTGGTGAGGGGACTAAGATCTCACATGCAGAAGGACAACTAAGGTTGTGCTACAACTAGTGAGTTTGAACCACAACTGGAGAGAAGCTCACGCTCTGCAACAAAACGCTTGCGTGCTACATCTAGGACACGATGCAGCTAAATAGGTAAATAAATATTCTTAAAAAAAAAGAGAGAGAGAGGTTGGATCTAGTTTCTAAAGGGCCTCGTATGCCCTCCTAATACACTTGAACTTCATTTTTTGAGCAGTGAAGAATCAATGGAGTTTTTAAATTAGGAAGTGACAAGATCAGTTTTGATTCTGCCTGAACAAATTACTTTCAGGGAGCAATCTCTGCCCACATAATATTCTCATTGCTCTTTGCCCACTGCAGCTATGTCCCCCTTCATCAAGTCATTCATTCGTTATTTCCCCCACAACAAATGTTTACTGCTTGTTTATGAACAACGTACTGTGTAAGGGGCATGAAGAACAAACAGGAGTGAAAGACGCTCCTTGCTCTAAATGAGCTTTCCTAACCCAGAGTTCAAATTTAGCAACATAAAGGGTGACCACACAAGCCACGTGAGCAAAATTCTGCACTGGGGTCTCTGGCTCCTGTGACCCTTTCTCTCCATCAACACATCCACTCTGGTTCCACATACGAAATTCTCTTAAGTTCGCTTCAGAGTTTCACAACCTTCTCTTCCAAAAGAAACCATCATTGTTTCATCATTGCTATCACCATCCTCAACGTCATCATACCATCCTCACAAAACAGCAGAAAGTTAGCATTTATCTAACACTTTACAGTTTACAAATCTCTTCAGTATACATTACCTCATTTAACCCTGACAAGAACCCTATGAAGTATTGCTATCATCACCTTATAAATGAAAAACCAAACCCAAACTAAGCATGAGGTCATGAGAAATGGCAGCCCGTCTAAAATCACATACTCAGAAGGGCCTGAAATCCAGGTCAGGGGAACAGAGAGAAGTAAGAAATGACCCTCACTGCACTTGCAGATTTTCTAGCTTCTGGTTTTCCACTTTGTTTCTCCCTCAGGACAACAAATATTTTCTGAGCATCTATGATGTTTCAGCCACAGTCTTGGGGCTGCAGAGTGAACGGCAAAAGAAAACACACAGGGTCTCTGCGTTCTTGGAACCTAGCAGCGCTTATAGTCTGGCTTTGGGGGAGGGGGATGGGGAAGCGGGGGGAGCTTTCCCTTTTGCTGCCACTCCTGACCAACTGGTGAGGGAGGGCTTTCTCCCAATTGGTCCAAGGACAGAACGGGCAGCTGGTCACTATTTCTCCACCTCTGCAGCGGCCCCCTCCTTAGCCAGTGTGTTTGTTTTCCTCCGGATTAAGCACAAACGTGCTGGATCCTGCCGTTTCTGCCCTCTCTCGCTGGCAGCGGACTCTAAGGTGTTCTAACAGTCAGAGCTCCTCAGAAAGTCTATGCTACTGGTCTCTTTCCTCACCACACCTTCCTTTCTGTGGCCTGAGCTGCTGGGGTCTTGGTCGCCTCTCAGGGCTGGCTATTGCGCAGCCAAGGGGCGGGGCTCGGTCCTCAAGGGGTGGGGCTCGGTCACCAAGGGGCGGGGCTCGGTCACCAAGGGGTGGAGTTCACAGCGAAAGCGCCTTCGTCACCAGGCTTATTATTCTGCACTGGGAGCCCAGCCTGAAAGCATTTTGCAATTTTTTCCCGAGCTTTCTGGTCAGCAAGCCTAGTTCTCTGAGCTAATGGCCATTTCTGACCCTGCCTTCTCTTGCTCGTTAGTGCCTGTTCTGCTGCTCTTCCTCCAGGGCTGGTACCCTAGCTGGAGGCACCCAGTAAACAATTCCTTATCACTAACATTCCCCCAGCCCCCCTGGAGATGTCTGCAGGTGACAGCGTAGCCTTCTGATTCCAGCCTGCGGGAGGCTTACTCTGCTATGCAGAGTAGTCTGCTATGCAGATTCTATCTAAAATGGGAAAAAAGAATTTCTAACCACGGACTAGACGTTTGATCTGAAGGATGAAGTTAACGTGGCCAACCAGGCCTGATTTACCAGACTGTCATAGGTCTGGCCTGGGGACCTTAAGTGACAATAGCAGAGAGGATCTGTGGCTAACAGGGAATCTGCGGATAGTCTCCCTTGTTGTCATTCAGTCGCAAAGGGTCGTATCCAACCCTTTGCGACCCCATGGACTGCAGGACGCCAGGCTTCCCTGTCCTTCACTGTCACCGAGTCTGCTCAGACTCATGTCCATTGATGCCATCCAACCATCTCATCCTCTGTCGCCGTCTTCTCCTCTTGCCTTCAACCTTTCCCAGCATCAAGGTCTTTTCCAATGAGACGCCTCTTCGCATCGGTGGTTCTCAAAGTCATCACAGCTCACATTTTCTCACTTTCTGTTTGATCCATTTACTGACCCGGGTGACAATGGAAGCTGGGAACTGAGAACTCAACTGTTTGGCACTGGACAGTTCCTTACAGGGGAGGTGACACGGGTGTTCGTGGGGTTCAGACCATGCCTTGGTCTAGCTCTGTACCAAAGAGTCCCTCTCTCCACCCATGCATGGCCTCTGCCAGTGGGGCTAACCTGTGGGGAGCATCCGAAAATTCTCCATCCCTAAATCCTAAAAGCATGATCTTCCCCTGGGGCAGGTGTGGGGAGTGGGAAGTGAGCTGCTCTCAACAGAAATAAAGGGATTTCAGATATTGGAAGTGAGATGGAAGCAGGCAGAGAGGAGCCTAACTTCTTGTCTGGAAAATGAACATGGCCAAGAGGTGAAATTCAGCAAGAGGGGTGGAAGAAAGGGATGGTCGTATGTGTTTCTTTTTTAAAAAAATGAAAATAACAAGATTTCCAATTATCATTACAAACTCACTGTGGAAAATTTGGAAAATAAAAAAAAAGAACTGCAAAGAAAATACTCATAATGTGGCTACCCACTCCAGTGCTCTTGCTTGGAGAGTTCCGTGGACAGAGGAGCCTGGCAGTCTATAGTCTATGGGGTCATGAGGAGTCAGACACAACTGAGCCACTTTCACTTTTTACTTTCATAAGGAAAATGGGGCTTCCTAGGCGGTGTGAGTGGTAAAGAACCCGCCTGCCAAAGCAGGAGATTTAAGAGATGCAGGTTCAATCCCTAGGTTGGGAAGATTCCCTGCAGAGGAGCATGGCGGCCCACTCCAGGCAATATTCTTGCCTGGAGAATCTGATGGACAGAGGAGCCTGATGGGTTATAGTCCATTGAGTCGAAAAGAATCAGACATGACTGAAGTTACTTAGCACAGTCCTATGTAATATTTTGAAATGTTGCTTTTGACTTTTTTCTCAGTCCCTAAATACTGTCCCTGATGGGCCAGTGATTAGGACTCCACCCTTCCACTGCCGGGGGCCTAGGTTTGATATCTGGTTGCCCCTGGGAAAGGAAATGGCAGCCCACTCCAGTACTCTTACCTGGAGAATCCCATGGACAGAGGAGCCTGGTAGGCTACAGTCCATGGGGGTCTCAAAGAGTTGGACACAACTGAGCAACTTCTCTTCACTTTGGGGAACTAAGATCCCATAAGCTGATTGCTGTGGTCAAAAAAAAAAAAAAAAAAAAGAAAGAAAGAACAGAAAGAATTCATCATAAATACACAAATTAAATTCCTCTCCTGCTTTTGAATATGCAAAATATTTTCAACTTTATGATGATAAGTAACTTGGTGATGAACATCTTTGTTCCCAAATATTTCTCTCAATTATTTCATCACGGTGCCTTTCCTCATGACAGAGAATGAAAACATCCCAAGGGGAAATGAGAGTGGGTCTTTCAGGAAGTTGGATGGTAGGGAGACCCCCTGGGAGGGGGGCAGAAATGTCAGAGTTCACAGAGATCTAGAGCTTGCGTGCACGTCCGTCTCTTGGGTGCTTATACTACTGCAGTTTCAGACTACATTCTTTTCGCTTTAGCTTGATTTTATTTGGCAATTGGCCAAAGTCTTCATTGTCCGGAGTACTATTGTGTGCATTGATAAGCTCCCCAGGCTGCCCAACCCTTTTCTATCAGGGAGAGGCGGGAAGATAAAATTGACATTTCCCACTCCTGGTACTTAGGCTCCAGGATGTGGTTTGGAAGGTGCCAATCACAGGTAGAGGACTTCCCTGGTGGCTCAGTTGGTAAAGAGTCTGCCTGTAATGTGGGAGACCAGGGTTCAATCCCTGGGTTGGGAAGATCCCCTGGAGAAGGAAATGGCAACCTACTCTAGTACTCTTGCCTGGAAGATCCCATGGACGGAGGAGCCTGGTAGGCTACAGTCCATGGGGTTGCAAAGAGTCAGACATGACTGAGCAACTTCACTTAATCATAGGTAGAACAGAGTTTGGAACCTAATCAGGAGGCAGAGGGGGGAAAAAAGGAGGAAGCAGGCATTCATTTTGCATTACAAATAAGACTCAAGTTCCTTCTGCCTCTCCTCCCTGCTCCCCCCCCACACACACACCCCAACCCCCCACCCCCCCACCCCCTCACCCCCCCACCGCCCCCCTCAGCCCCGCCATCCTGTTTTCCTCCCTACCCCAACCCAGAGGGAACCAATGCTATCAGATTGCTGTGCCCCTGGGTTGGGGAAGATCCCCTGGAGGAGGAAATGGCCACCTACTCCAGTATTCTTGCCTGGAGAATCCCACGGACAGAGGAGGCTGGGGGGCTACAGTCCATGGGGTCACAAAGAGTCGGACACGACTGAGTGACTGAGCACACACATACATACATTCTATTTCTGTTTTGATTCCCCCGTTTTTTTATTATGATAAAATACATGTATCATAAAATTCACCATTTTTAAGTGTTCTGATCAACAGTATTAAACACCTTCATAATGTGCCTCCATCACCACCATCCATCTCCAGAACGCTTTCCTTCCTCACAAACTAGTACTCCTCGTCTATTAAACATTAACTCCCCACTCCCCACACTCCCTGGCAACCACCATCTGCTTTCCGCCTCTATGATGTAGACTATTCTAAGTACCTCACATAGGAGGAACCATACTGTGTCTGTCTTTTCGTGGCTGACTTATTCCACTATGTCACTGAGCATAATGTGCTGAAGTTTCACTCATGTTGTAGCGTGTGCCAGAGTTTCCTTCCTTTTAAAGGATGAATAGTATTCCATTGTAGGGCTTCCCTGGTGGTTCAGACAGTGAAGACTCTGCCTGTAATGCAGGACACCCAGGTCTGATCCCTGGGTTGGGAAGAGCCCCTGGAGAAGGGAATGGTGACCCACTCCAGTATTCTTGCCTGGAAAATCCCATGGACAGAGGAGCCTGGTGCACTACAGTCCGCGGGG
The DNA here is from genome assembly GCF_016772045.2 of Ovis aries. Lineage (NCBI taxonomy): Eukaryota > Metazoa > Chordata > Mammalia > Artiodactyla > Bovidae > Ovis > Ovis aries. The sequence goes on along the minus strand of NC_056063.1, from coordinate 18,841,932 downwards.
TCTCAAAGAGTCGGACACACCTGAGCAACTGAACAACAATATTCCATTGTATTTGTACACCACATTTTGCCTATCTATTCATCCATCCATGGACACTTGGGTGGCTTCCATGTTGTAGCTGTTGTGAATAATGCTCTCGTGAACATGCTTGCAGGGTATCACTGATACTGAGGCCTGTGACGCTCATCACAGTCTCTGGAACAGTCTTGCACACTGTCAGCGGTGGCACACGTAGGCCCTTACTGCTCTTACCCTGCCCTCTCAGCTCCTCTGTAGATGGGGTTATTCTATTACAGTCTCGTGGGACTGAGATCATTTTGTCGCTACTGCAGGATGTGTCTGCTTTTGAGAGATGCCAATGCGCTCCGTGCTGCACTTTTTTTCCTTTAATAATTCTTTTGGGGAAATGAAAACCTTTATTTTGAGATCTTCAAGTGCACAGTTGATTGGGTACAGTCAATCTCTGTCTTTTTTTTTTTTTTTTTTCAGCCGCACGTGGGATTTCAGTTCCCCAACCAGGAATCAAACCTGGGTCCCCTGCATTGGAAGTTTGGTGTCTTAACCTTGGACCACCAGGGAAGTCCCTGTGCTGTATTTCTAAACGGGCCTTTTGAAAGAAGCCCACCGTACTGTATGCTCCTAGCGCATAAGACCACTTGATACTTTTAATTTAAGATGCTGAGTATGGGCATGAGTTTCCTGCTAAATTTTTCCTGAAAGAACCACTTCTCTGTGTAATTGCGGATACTTCTACTTTTCAAAGGTTTTGCATATAAGAGGCAAAAATTAAGCCAATGCCCTCAAAATAGCAATTTTCAAATGAAGTGAATTGTGCTGGTTAGCATGCTCTGGTTAAGGAAAAGGAATATACGTTCCCATTTTAAAAGAGGCTTTTTGAGTAACTCAGGCTATCACAGGATGGAGAAAGAATGTGACTGGGAGTCAAGAGAGCCACTCTGACCCCTGCCCATTATTAGCAGTGAGAAAGAAAGCACTGTAATATTTCTTGTCTTTCTATTTCCCTCATAAGGTTGTTAAGCTTTAATAAGATCATGTATGGAAGCACTGCACTCAGAGGCATACCGTTCATTCTTGCCTTCCTGCCAGTGTCATTCTAAATTCATCATCTACTTCTTGAGTACCAGCTCTGTGCCAGCAGGACTTTTTATGGGCTTCAGGGACTTTTATAGGCTTATAGGGACACGTCAGAGAGTCAGTCCCACCTTTGGAGCATTTTAATCCAATTATTTAATTAATTTATTTATTGGCCTTGCCACGTGGCATGCAGGATCTTAGTTCCCTGACCAGGGATCGAACCCATGCCCCCTGCAACAGAAGCACGGGAGCCCTAACCACTGGACTGCCAGGGGATTTTCCAGAGGGTTTTTTAACTAGTGAGAAAGGCTATGGTTAAGTAAAGAGAATGGTAAGTACGATAATAACATTATGGCCAGGAGTCCTCGCACAGAAAATGAGAGGGACCTTCACAGAGGGGTTGCATGAGCTGGGTCTTGAAGAATGGGAATGAGTTCACCAGGCAGGTAAGAAGAACGGGTGCGAAAAAGCAAAGAGAAAAAGAGCACAGAGAGTTCTAAAACTGATGAGTATTTTTCTCTCTTCTAGAGAATGCCTGGTCCAGAATTCTCAGTCTCTCCTCCGGCTGGCATCTGTTCAAATCTCTGGGCACTGCATGCAACGGAGAAGCCAGGGATTATGAAGGCCCGTCGCAGGCTGGAGCTTCATGCATGAGCTCAGGGCTCCACGTCTCCCTGGAAAAGACTTAGCTCATCCTTTTCTCCCTGTTACCTTTTCACGGGAAAAATAAGTAAACCACCATGGTGGTGGGCGGCGGGCCTGCCTGTCACTGTTGATCACCAGAGATTTTTCTCTCTGGAATCAGGTCATGTAATCTCATTTCTAAAAGTGGTGTTCAGGTGTTGGGTAGGTGGGCGCTGCTAATAGCAAATGATCACTGATTCTTCCAGCAAAGACAGGAGGAAGTCATCTAGTGGACAGAAAAGTCTGTTCCTCCAGGTCTAATTAATTAAGAAAATTCCAGAGCGTGGATCAGTTTGTCATTCAAAGTGGCCATTCCCAAATATAGTTCTTATGTCCCTATGCTCTTTTATAAACCTCTGGCATCTGCCAGCTGCTGCAGGTGAGACAGGAATGTTTATATCCAGGCAGAAGGGCAAAAACATGATTGAAAATGGACAGCCTGAAGCCAGTGTGAAATACTGAAAGAAAAAGCACAATCAACTTTTTGCTGTGTAGTTTAAAAGAAATTCCAGTCCAGTTGTAGCTGAGAGATGACTCACCCTGTCCACAGAAGCATCAAGAGAGGCAAAGCAGGAAGGGATGAAGAAAAACAAGATTCTGTTTTACATAATTCTCATTTTCATGCAAAGAGCTATTCCAACCGCTCATGAAATTAGCCAGCAATTTAACTACCTCATTATTTAGAGCGTCAGGCAAAGTGCACCAGATTTTTCTAGATAAGGATTATGACAGCTGGTCAGTAAGAAGACTGTCATAGGCCATATCCTCCGATCCAGAACACCAAGGAGAGTCCAAGCTCCTTCAGAAGCCTGGGAGGAGCCATGCATACAAACCCTTTGGTTGCAACTTGAGACCCACTCACATGACCTCAGAGAAGGGGCCCAGGAATCACTCCCTGATCAGGTGATTCACAATCTTGATTACACATTCACCTCACCCGAGAGGTTTTTCAAACTACTGAGATCTGGTTCTCACTCAAGAGATTCTCATTTATTCAGCGTGGGGTGCGACCTGGGGAGCAGGATTTTTTTTTTTTTTAATCTCCTCAGGTAATTCTGACAGGCAGCCGCGTCTGAGAACCATTGATAGAAATATATAAGAACCGGAACTATAACAGAAAGATTCCAGGAAGCAAAACAATCAGGGCTACCAGCATCGCACGGCTTCAGAATTAGTCACGAGGTGTTCTGTGTGAATGGCGCCCCCTGGAGGGCAACTCTGGATGTGTAAGCCTACAGTCGTATTGATGGTTCCTCCATCCCGTTCCTTGGGGACAGGGAACTGATTGTTCCTCAAGTCTTGAATGCTGCCTCACGTTCTTTCATGATAGCTGTGTTCCTAGTCGCTTAAGTCTCTCCATTTCCCAATTTCAAATCTCTAAGAGAAGAGTTTAGTATAGCCAAACAGATGACAAAAAAAATCACTTGCTTCTGACCACCCCAATCCATCATGCTGCTGCTGCTGCTGAGTCGAGAGTGGGGCAACAAGTCGTACTGATCGTTTAAGGGTCCAGAGCTTTGGGCACGAAATTTTTCCTCAGGAAGTGTGGGTAGGAAGGTGATGAGTGGTATCTTTAACACAGTGAGCTTGGCAGAGGCTGGCCGATTTTATTCACAAGACTAACTGTAGAATTAATTGACCAAATTAAGACACTTTGAGAGCCCTGGGATTTCTTTGGAAGGAATGATGCTAAAGCTGAAGCTCCAGTACTTTGGCCACCTCATGCGAAGAGTTGACTCATTGGAAAAGACTCTGATGCCGGGAGAGATTGGGGGCAGGAGGAGAAGGGGACGACAGAGGATGAGGTGGCTGGATGGCATCACAGACTCGATGGACGTGAGTCTGAGTGAACTCCGGGAGTTGGTGATGGACAGGGAGGCCTGGTGTGCTGCGATTCATGGGGTCGCAAAGAGTCGGACACGACTGAGCAGACTGAACTGAACTGAACTGAGAATGAAAATCTGCTATTAATAATAACAACACTGGGGGACTCCCTGGTGGCTCATTGGTTAAGACTTCATGCTCCCAATGCCGGGGGCCTGGGTTTGATCCCTGATTTGGGAACTAGATCCCACATGAGACAACAATTAATAAAATGATCCTGAGGGCACAGCTAAGGCGTGGCAGTGTTCGTGGGTGCTGCCGGATCAGTCAAGTCAGACTCCTTGCAACCCTATGGACTGTAGCTCACCAAGTTCCTCCGTCCATGGGATTCTCCAGGCAAGAATGCTGGAATGGGTTGCCATGCCCTCTTCCAGGGGATCTTACCGACCTTGGGATCGAATCTGTGTCTCTTTCCTCTCCTGCATTGGCAGATGGGTTCTTTATCACTGGCACCACCTGGGAAGCCCCAAGACCTGCTCAGCCAAATAATATTAAAATAACAGCAATAATAACATTAGGGCAGGAGGTATAAACTGAACAGTTCTGGGCAAAGTGGTACGTATGGTCACCCTAGTTTGGCTTAAATTTTGATGGAAAAGGAGGGGAAAGGGTCGAGGTAAAATTTCAGGATATGGATATGGAAAGTAATCTTGTGTTACAGTAGGAAGAACCATAGTGAAGACTATGAGGATGTGAAAAAATACACTCAGGCAACTTCTCCTAGGGCTTCCCAGGTGGCGCTGGTGGAAAAGAACCCACCCGCCAATGCAGGAGACATAAAAGACTCCCGTTCAATCCCCAGGTTGGGAAAATCCCCTGGAGAAAGGCATGGCAACCCACTCCAGTATTCTTGCCAGGACAGAAGAGCCTGGTGGGCTACAGTCCATAGGGTCACAAAGAGTCAGACATGACTAAAGCAACTCAGCACAGCACAGCAACTTCTCCTATAAGGGATAGAAATTGCTGGGGAGGAGGGTCCCCTCATTAAGGCAGTTCTAGATATGCAAATTGCCCACCTAAGGTGTATTAATTTCCTAATTAACAAATTACCACAAATTTGATGGCTTAAAGAAATAGGAATCGATTCTGTCACAGTTCTAGGAGGCTAGAAGTCTGAATTCAAATGCCCCAGGTTCTAGTGGTGAAGACTCTAGGGGAGAATCCTTCCTTGCAGGTCCTGGAAACTCTTGACAGTCATCAGCTTGTGGTTGCATCAGTCCAACATTTGCTTCTGCCTTCAGACGGCCATCCCTTTTTTTCCACCCACGTTGTATCTTCTGTCTCTTATAAAGGCCTTTGTCATTGGGTTTAGGGCCCACCCTGCTAATTCAGTGATATCCCATTCTAACATTCTTAATTGAATGACATTGGCAAAGACCCTTTTTCCAAACTAGGTCACACTCACAGACTCTAGGTGGACATTGCTTTTGTGGAGCCACCCCTCAAACTACCATAGCAGGTGTGGACCTCAGAGGCAGCTTCATTTAGAACAATATGGTCTGAAGACACACAAGTGCTCAAGAATCCATTTTCAGGCACCATATGTTAGATTCTATGTTGCAAGTAGCTGGAAACCCATATGAAATCAGCCTAAACAAGAAAGAAAACTTATGGGCTCATGAAATATCAAGATAGAGGGCTACCTTCAGGTGAAGCTTGAACCAGCAGCTCAATCATGTTTCATTGCAAGCCTACAGTTTGCTCTCCATAGACTTAATTCCTTATAAAGCTAGCTTTTCACTTGTGAACCAAAAATGGTAGCCTGTAATTCCTGGAGCTGCAAATATTCTTGTTCAGGATCTCCAGGAAAGGAGAGTTTGTGCATGCTTGCGCTAAGTCGCTTCAGTTATATCTGACTCTTTGCAACCCCATGGACTATATAGCCCACCAGGCTCTGTCCATGGGATTCTCTAGGCAAGAATATTGGAGTGAGGTTAAGGAGAATTTACTTTTCAGTAATGCAAACTGAATCACTGAAATTAAACCTGTTTGGCTTTCATTGGTCTGACTTGGCTTGAGGCGATGGAACACTCCTATGTCAATTGGGACCCACCTCTGGAGTCGGGATGGGGTCAATCCAGCCTGAACTACATGACTAAGACTTAAGAGACTGTAAAAGAAGGAAAGTAATAAGGATGCTGGAAACAAAACCAGCATCAGGTATCACATAAAGAAAATGAGAAACTAAAGACTGGAAGTAATATTTTTGGAGTGCTTATCGTATCCTGTGTGCAAATGGCAACCCACTCCAGTACTCTTGCCTGGAAAACTCCATGGACAGAGGGGCCTTGTAGGCTACAGTCCATAGGGTCGCAAAGAGTCAGACACGACTGAGCGACTTCACTCACTCGCACCTGAATTAGATCCCGTGTTTACAACGGCTGTAAGAGATATTGCAATGATCCTCACGTTACAGATTAGGAAACAAAGACATGAGGTGTTAAGTAGCTTACTCAGAGCCACACAGCTAGTCAGTATATTATTCTGAAGGCACCAAGGACTGTCACGATCAAATGTATCTTAGAAATATCATTCTGGTAGTACCAAGGAGGAAGAACCGGAAGAATAAGAAGAGCTGCCGGGAGCCCAGTAATTCAGATCAGCAGCAATGAGGACCTGAACCAGAACAGGGTCCAAGGAAAAGGAAAGTGAAGTCACTCAGTCGTGTCCGACTCTTTGCGACCCCATGGACTGTGGCCTACAAGGCTCCTCTGTCCATGGGATTTTCCAGGCAAGGGTACTGGAGTGGGTTGCCATTTCCTTCTCCAGAGGATCTTCCTGACCCAGGGATCGAACCCGGGTCTCCCATATTGCAGGCAGATGCTCTGAGCCTGCAGGGAAGCCAGGACCAAGGAGGGAGAGAAGGAACCAGTGTGAGAAATGCCAAGGAAGTAGAATCAGTAGGGCCTTCCCAAGTGGCACTAGGGGTAAAGGATCCATCTGCCAATGCAGGAGACAATAAGAAATTTGGGTTTGGTCCCTGGGTCAGGAAGATCCCCTGGTGGAAGGAATGGCAACCCACCCCAGTATTCTTGCCTGGAGAATCCATGGACAGAGGAGCCTGGAGGGCTACAGTCCACGGGGTTGCAAAATGTTGGACACAGCTGAAGCAACTTAGCATGCACACAGAATCAGTGGACTTGGTTATTATGTGTGAAAGCACAGAATAGAATCATTCATGAGGCCCAGGCCTCTAACTTGAGTGACTCAGCTAATTCACTGCCATTAACTGAAATTGAATAATAGCTTATATTTACAGAGGGCTTACTTTGTACCAAGCACTTCACTGGGACTTGCTCATTTCATCTTCACAATATTCTTCTAACGCTAAATGATAAACAACCGAAAAATCTCAGGAGGCTCATCAATAAGCTTTAATTAGCCAATGTGTATCTGTGAGTGGGAGACAGAGGTCAGCTAAGGTATATAGGTGAGGAAGTTTGGCTCTGCCTCACCTGTCTCTTATCCTTCCATAGGGACCTCCACTCTTACCAGATAATAGCACTTATTGCAAAGATGTACCTACTCTAAGATAGTGTAATATTGACTTGTTGTTTAGCTGCTCAATCATGTCCAACTCTTTTGTGACCCCATGGACTGTCGCCCACCTGGCTCCTTTGTCCATGGAATTCTCCAGGCAAGAATACTGGAGTGGGTTGCCATTTCCTTCTCCAATGCATGAAAGTGAAAAGTGAAAGTGAAGTCACTCAGTCATGTCCGACTCTTCACGACCCCATAGATCCTCCAGGGGATCTTCCCGACCCAGGGATTGAACCCATATCTCAGGATTCTTTACCACTGAGCCACCAGAGAAACCCAATAGGGACAGATAAATAAAGCAAGGGAATTTTTCCCAAAAGAGAGGTGGTAAGGGCATGAAGAAATGGAAACTTTGTCATTGTTATTGGCAGAATAAATCAATACAATCAGTTTATAGAGCAATTATACAATATCTAATGAAAAGAGCATAATGCTAGTTATATGGAAACCTGATTATGACAGAGGTGGCATTAAGAGTCAGTGGAGAAAGGATGGGCTCTGTAATAAGTAGCACTAGTACATTACACTGGAGAAGGCAATGGCACCCCACTCCAGTACTCTTGCCTGGAAAACCCCATGGACGGAGGAGCCTGGTGGGCTGCAGTCCATGGGGTTGCTAAGAGTTGGACACAACTGAGCGACTTCACTTTCACTTTTCACTTTCATGCATTGGAGAAGGGAATGGCAACCCACTCCAGTGTTCTTGCCTGGAGCATCCCAGGGATGGCGGAGCCTGGTGGGCTGCCGTCTATGGGGTTGCACAGAGACGGACACGACTGAAGCGACTTAGCAGCAGCAGTACATTACATATACAAAGTTGAAATTAGATACTTATCATATGCACAAAATAGGTTTCAAGTGGATAAAAGATCTAAAATTTTCTTTATGAATCTGGGATGGGAAAGGACTTTTTGCAAAGTCACAAATCATTAAGCGAAACATTGATACCTTTGATTATTAAAATTAAAAACCTCTGTTCAACAACCTACCCAAGCATCATAGCTAACACGGCCTTTAACTGACAGTCGTTTAGTATCCAGAATATAGAGAGAACTTTCATACATCTATAAAAACAAATGCAAACTACAAGTACTGAAACAGGCAGAAAATATTAAACAGAAAATATTTTTGATGCTTGAATTGCCAATATGCATATGAAAGTTTTCTCAACTGCACTAGAAATCAAGGGAAAAAAAATTAAAATCACATTGAGATATTTCACTCCCTGTCAGTGTGGTAGAGATGAAAAAGTCTGACATTATCAAGAGTTGGCAAGGAGAAAAAATATTAATGTCATGGAATTTTATTTTTTAAGCTGGGGAATTTTTATGGATTAAAGGGAATTAAAGAAGACTAAAGATATATGACAATTAAATACAATGTTCAATCCCTGATTAGATTCTGGACTGGAGGAAAAATTATGAAGAGCACTATTAGCTCAGTGGAGAACTTTTAACGTGGCCTATACAATAGGTAATAGAGTTATCTCAGTGTTTAATTTCCTGAGTGTAATAATTGCATTATGTTATGTAGGAGAATATCTTTGTTCTAGGATAGATACATACATATTTAAAATTTTATTTGTATTTATTAAATATCTTCATTTTTGTCTGTATACATGTGTTTCAATATATGTATCATTTGGAAACAGAACACTAAAGGCCAAGAAATTTTGAAAAGAAAGGGAAAACAAATGTAGCAAAATGTTAGTAACTGTTGAAATAAAGTAGATACATGTGTTCATTGTAGCATTTTGGCAACTTTTCTGTAAGTCTGAAATTTTTTTCCATGTAGAGGAAGCAAGGACATGAAAAAATGGAAACCTTGACATTGTTATTGGCCATATAAATTGATACAACCACTTCAGAAAACAATTTGGCAATATATAGTGAAGTCAAAGATATCTAATTCTATAACCCACCAATTCTGCTCTGGACATATTTTCTCAAATTGCACAGTAGATGTGTATAAGACAGGTCACTGCGGTATTGTTTTCACAGGAAAAAAAAAGAGGAAGAGCAAAATGTTCACAAATCACAGAAAAAAATAAAGCAACCATCTATTCTTACAATTTAGTAGTTAGAGTGAATGAGCTAGTCCTATGCGCATCAATATTTTAAAATCTCAAAAATAATATTATTGAGTGAAGAAAGCAATTTACAGGAAGATCAGTGCAGTAATATGTCATTTTTATACTGCTAAAACAGTTCAAAAACAACACTAAATCTTGTTTATGGATTCATACATATGTAGTCAATGTTTAAAACTATTGAAGATGATAAACATTAAAATTCAAGATTGTGAAGAGAGACGGGGATGAGATTTGGAGCTCTTGCCCCCAAGGAATCTTCATCCGTATCTGTAATTTACATCTTGAGAAAAAGAATTTGGGGACAATACAGTAAAATGGTAACACGTGACCAAGTGGCTGACAGAGGAGAGGTGTCTGTTATATTAGCCTCTCAATTTCACCATGAGCGTAAAATATTCACAAGACATTTTTGAGATCCTTAGCAAGACAGGACCAGGAAATAGGCATTTTACTCAGCTCTTAGAAGAAGCATACTAAACACCTGCTATGGGCTCAGGAGATGGAGCTCCCAGGAGAGGCTGATTTCGGGAGGTATCTCTCGCCAAGGCAGCCAGTTCACTGCAGTGCTTTTATGCCCATGGGGAGCACTAAACTGACACTGGGAGCCGCGCTTGGGCACTGCATCTCTATCCTCTAAAAATTGCACACATCTATATCTGCAAGGGATTTAGGACAATGGCTGTGAGCTTCAGCCCTACAGTGCCGCACACCTAGAGGAAGACAAACGGCCTGTAATAAATTGTGCAAAAGCTTGCTGACTGTGGAGTTCCTCCCTGGAAGAATTCCCAGCCCTCACTGAGAGCCAGAGGGAGCATCAAGAAAGGGGCCAGAGGGACGGCCCCCAACTCCTTGCTCTAAAAGGGGTCTCTAGTCAGGCATACACAGACTCCAAAAGAAGCCCCATGGGGGAAGTCGCCAATGTCGCTTTGACAGCCTCAGCTGTGCCCAATGTCCTAGACTCGTGTCTTGGAATGTAGTTGAGAACAGGAGCTAACAACTGGGATTGCATGGACACCCCTCCCCCAGCTCTTAAATACAGGTCAGTTGTATGGTTTAAAGCATTGGTCCCCAACCTTACTGGCACCAGGCATGGGTTTTGTGGAAGACTATTTTTCCATGGAAGGTGGTGGTGGTCCAGGCGATAATGCAAGCAATGATGGTGCCACTCACCTCCTGCTGGGCGGCCTGGTTCCTAACAGGCCGTGCACCAGGGGCTGGGGAAAGTGAAAAGTGTCAGTCGCTCAGTTGTATCGGACTCCTTAGGGCCCCATGGACTGTGGCCCACCAGGCTCCTCTAACCATGGAATTCTCCAGGCAAGAACACCCTGGTTTAAGGTGTCGCCCTCTCCATCCTGAGAAAAAAACAGGATCATTTGGTAAACGTGTGGAATGGTAAGCATCTCTTCTGTGGCAGGCACTGGGCTAGACTGCACAGCCAAGGATGAACAAGAGCAAGTTGGGTCCTCAGAAGTCCAGTGTGGGAGGCAGACAAACGGATCAAAGGCAGAAGGTGGAACGTTCCAGTGGTCCAGGGTTCTAGCTGTGACGGAGTCCCCGGCAGCAGAGAAGAGAGCACCAGGAACGCGGATGGTGGCCGTCGGGGTTCCGTAGAGGAAGCAATGTCCGAGCTGATGACGTGTGGCCAGGAGGACATGGGCAAAGCCTGCGTGTGTGTGAGAGCAACGTGAGCTGGGGCCCTGCCCTTGAAGGAAGATGGACAGGAGGGTTTCCCAAAGCCTGAAGGCAAGCAATGCTGTATTTTTGAATTTTGTTTTTTATTGGAGTATAGTTGCTTCACAGTGTTGTGTTGGTTTCTGTTGTACAACGTGAATCAGCGAGAAGTATGCACATGTCCCCTCCCCCTTGAGCCTCCCTCCCTCCGACCCCGCATCCCACCCCTCTAGGGCATCACAAAGCACCGAGCTGAGCTCCCCGTGTGATGCAGCAGCTTCCCACTAGCTATCTACTTGACACATAGGAACATATTACTATATATTGCTTTCACTCTGTGGGGCTGGAGAAGCCTCTTGAGAGTCCTTGGACTGCAGGGAGAGCAAATCTGTCAATGCTACAGGAAATCAACTGTGCATATTAAATACTTAATAAATGTTCATTATCGTTATTGTTGTTAATGCTGAGTCCATGTTTCTGATAGCATTTAAAAAAAATGTCATGCCCTGTCAATGCTTTTTCACTTTATCCTTTGCATACAGCCACTAGATAGACCCCCCTCAAGGCTTTGCTTCCTGTGTCTGTATTATGAAGAAAGTAGGCATGGACCTCCCTGGTGGTCCAGCGGTTAAGACTTCGCCTTCCAATGCAGAGGGGCCAGGTTCCATCCCTGGTTGGGGAACAGATCCCACACACCTTGTGAAGCGGTCAAAAAGAAAAAGGAAAGAAAAGAGAAAAACAGGCATATTGGATATTCTTTCTCGAACCAGGGTTGCTCCCCTGGAGATCCTGACATCAGACTCCAGCTTCTACCCTCCCACCTCTGGTTAAGAAACCCCCACAGGGTCATTGCAGGCTTTTAAACAGAGAAGACGCACAGCAAGATAAGGCTGTTTGCAGTATCACTTAATTATCTTGGGATCAAATTTATAACACGTGTCCAAAATAGTTTATAAGCTCTTGGGTCTTCATTTGTCAACGGCCTGAATTTTTTATTTCTGAGGAGGTGACCCTCAGGCTTCCCGGGTCTATAGTACTACTCTGGGCCCGGGGACGGTATATTTTACACGCTGTTGAAATAAGCCCTTGTCATTTTTTGGGCTAACACTCCCTGGATGAGTGAGTTACTCGTTTCCAAGCACCGCGGCCTTCGCAAGCCCTCTTAAGGTTCAGGCCGCTCTCTTCTCCGAGGGTCCCCGGCTCGGCTGCCACCTAGTGGCGAGTTCTGTAACAAAGGGCTCTTGAGACACACTTCAAATGCGCCCTTGGAAACGAGACCCTCCGTCGCTGTGACTCATTCCAGGATGACAGTGCAAAAGATATTTACTCATCTTCTTAAAAGATGAGTAATCGGCTTCTGGCTGATGGGAGGCTGTCTTTGAAAAACAATCCGATGTTGTTTTCTTCAAATATGAATATCAGGATTTTCTAAGCAAATTAATGATTTTTTTTTCCCCTTCAAATCCACTCCTGCAAGGGAAGGGCTAGGCCAGCATTGGGGGAGGGGTGGGCGTATTGCCAAGGATCGTCAAGCCTTTAGAATGGGCTGAGTTCTGTTGTAAGCACTCAGAACATCTCATCTGATCTTTATTTCAATCCTGAGGTAGGTCTTGTAATAAAAACAAAGCTGGTAATTATTATTTATTGTCATTGTTGCTTTATAAATGAGGGAATTAAGGCTTAGGGAGGTGTAACAAGTGACAAGACCGGGATTCTAACCCCGATCTGTCTGACACCAGTACCTGTGCTCTTGACCATCCCACTCCTAAATGATTATTTTTCTGCACCTGCCTGGTTCCAACATCAGTTCATCCTGCAAATATTTGTCAGGGCTTCCCAGGTGGCTCAGTGGTAAAGAATTCGCCTGCCAAGCAGGAGATGCAGGAAACACGAGTTTGATCCTTGGGCAGGGCAGGTCCCCTGGAGAAGGAAATGACACCTCACTCCAGTATTCTTGCCCGGGAAATCCCATGGACAGAGGAGCCTGGTGGGCTACAGTCCGTGGGGTTGCAAAAGAGTCAGACGTGACTTAGCAACTGAGCATGCATGCACACAAATATTTGTCAAGACCCTGAATATTTCTTCTTTTGAATGTTGATTATTCACAATGATCCAGACACACACCCTTCCCTGATGAAGCTTACAGTCTAGTGGGAGAAAAGAGAAAATGCTTCATAGCTTGATAAATGCTGTGATGAGCTTAGCACAGGATGCTGGGGGCCATATATTTGAGTAGTTTACCGTGTAACCTGGGGGCAGTCAGGATAGACTTCCTAGAGGAGGTGACCAAGTAATCTTACTGGATGAATTACTTACTGGACTAATTCTTACTGGATGAATGGGAATTAGGCAGGCCCAAGGAAGGAGGGAATTAGAGAAGGACATTTCAGACAAAATAAGAAGCCAACACAAGTGACCAGAGGTCCCAGGTGGGAGCTGAGCACTGGGAGAACTCTTATAATTGGAGAGTTTCAGAAAGGGACCCAGGAGTTGGCTCCTATGGGTGCTGACTTTTGTTACCTATGTCTGGCAGGATGCTGGCAACTTCATTCTGAAAGGAACACTGCTTTGCAGAGCAAAAGCTCTGAGAGAGAGAGGAAAGAAAGAAGCCTTCTCTTCCCCCTTGTGGCCTGAAACAGAGGTGTGACTGTTGTCCTGAGCCTCAGCAGAAGCTCTGAGAGGCCTGATAAAGATGCTCTGTGATAAAGCACTAGGTTCGGCCATGGTGGGCCTGGAGGACTGACCCCATGTCATGTGGCTAAGACAGCACAGCGCCCCATGTTACACCCTGGATCAACCTCAAAGCCAAAGTTTGAAAGGATGAGTCTTGTTTTCCCTATTATTTATTTTTAAAATTTTGGGCCACACCATGGGACTTGTAGGATCTTAATTTCCCAACCAGGGTTTGAACTTGAGCCTCCAGCATTGGAAGGCAGAATCTTGGACCCTCAGGGAAGTCCCTTGTTTTGCTGTTAAACATAAGTGCAGAGAAGAAGGAAACGACTGTGATGGAAGAGAAGGCTCCTTGCTGCGCACTGCTAGCACCTTCCACGGATGGTGAGAACCAACTACATGCTCTTCTCTAACAGGTGAGACCTTGGGAGGCCAACCTTCCCGCTGTTTTCTCCATGGTACTGCCCCCTTAAATGACGCTTACTCCTTGGAAGAAAAGCTATGGGCAACCTAGACAGCATATTAAAAAGCAGAGACATTACTTTGCCAACAAAGGTCTGTCTAGTCAAAGCTCTGGTTTTTCCAGTAGTCATGTATGGATGTGAGAGTTGGACCATAAAGAAAGCTGAGCATCAAAGAATTGATGTTTTTGAACTGTGGTGCTGGAGAAGACTCTTGAGAGTCCCTTGGACTGCAAGGAGATCCAACCAGTCCATCCTAAAGGAGATCTAACTTGAATATTCATTGGAAGGACTGATGTTGAAGCTGAAACTTCAGTACTTTGGCCACCTGAAGAACTGACTCATTTGAAAAGACCCTGATGCTGGGAAAGACTGAGGGCAGGAGGAGAAGGGGATGACAGAGGATGAGATGGTTGGATGGTATCTCTGACCTGATGGACATGAGTTTGAGTAAACTCCAGGAGTTGGCGATGGACAGGGAGTCCTGGTGTGCTGCGGTCCATGGGGTCGCAGAGTCGGACATGACTGAGCGACTAAACTGAGCTGCCCCCTAGTGGCTTTCAGTATGACTAGCTGTTACTTGGATGCTTCTTGGGCAAAGCCACTTTGCCAAATTATGAGTAAATCATGAAGAAGGTCATTTACAGGTATGCAGTGTATTCAGTCAACCAGATTTTGCTTCACAGGGTGATTGGGCTATAGCTTAATCAGTTTCTGTCTTCTGTTTACTAGCTGCCTAGTGGGGTCATTTCACTTTGGTGACACTTTTGACCTTTTTGTTAGACATTCCAGAATGAACCCTTTGATTGAGGTTGAATGAATCCCAGGTCAGTGTTCGTTTGTTTTTCCATATTTTTCTGTGTCTCTTAACCAAATCTTCCCTCTCTGGCTCTTTCTCTCCTCATGGAGAATTTCTCCCTCAGTGATTGCTTTTTCTTTAAGTCTTTGTAGCAGCAATGGAAATCTTCCAGTGTTAATGGCAGTGACAAGGGGCCATGTCTTTAAGTCCCGAACAGGGGAATTTGTTATGGCAACTGGCTATGAAATAGGGAGGACTTGGCACCAACTTTTCTATTTGTGACTCATATTTAGAACCTTTTTAAACCACTTTCATAATGTGGTGGTTAAGAACAGTGACTTAGGTTCTGCCGGTTGAGTAATCTTAGACAATTTACTTAACCTCTTCGTGCCTTACTTTCTTCATCTGTAAACTGTCCTGAGACCAGTGCCTGGCCCAGAGTAAGCACTATTGAGTCTGTTTTGGGGAAGGGATGGCGGGCCACACTGCGTGGCATGCAGGATCTCAGTTCTCCAACCAGGGATCAAACCCACGCCCCCTGCAGTGGAAGCACGGAGACTATCGAACCTTTGCTACTGTTCCCTTTTCTGGCTACTTCCCGTGGTCCCTCTAACCTTGATCAAATCATCACTTAATTCCCTTGTGTCAGGCTTCCCTGGTGGTCCAGTGGTTAAGAATCTGCCTTGCAATTTAGGGGACACCGGTTCTATCCCTGGTCCGGGATGATCCCACATGCCTCAGAGCATCTAAGCCCACGTGCTACACTACTGGGCCCACGTGCCATAGCTGTGAAGCCCGAGTGCCCCAGAGCCTGTGCTCCACAACAAGAGAAACCACCACAAAGAAAGAGAAAGAGAAAAGGAAGAGAAAGCACTGCCCTTGTGCTTCAACTAGAGAGTAACCCCTGCTCGCCGCAGCTAGAGAAAGCCCCTGCACAGCAACTAACCACACTACAGGTAGAGAAAAGAGTTGAGAACTTAAACCAATTTTCTAAATACCACTTTAGTTAATAAGATAATTACAATGATAGTTCCTTGTTTTGCAGAAAATATTGACAGTGTGCCATATCTAAAATGAAATTAATTCCGGATGAAGATTTAAATAAAGAGGGAAAAGACAAAGCATTAAGATAACATGTTAATAAATCCAGAAAATCTAGGGAAAACCTTCAAGAAAAAAAAAAAGGACCCAGCACAGCCTAAATTAATTAATTAATTAAATATTTTAAAAAATTCCCTCATGTGGAGGTTCGCCCTGTTCATTCTGGAGTGCCGTTCCTCACCATGACTGCCCCTGTTCAAGAAAGCCCACACGAAGTAGGAAAGAGCCTGCTCACACAGGCTCCCAGCTCATCCCTCCTACCCCACAAAACCACGCTCTCACCTTCTCTAGGACCCCCTTCCAAATGCCAGCTGTGGACTTCTCTATTTATATGGTGCCCATTTTCTCCTCCAGTATTAGTTCTGAACCCTCTCAAGTAATCTTGAGTAATTTATGCCAGATAGCTTTATATTAGAATTTGTAACTTATACAACGCTGGAGACCAGTGTCCCATGGTGTGTTATTTTACACTTTCTGTCTTGGAGTCTGCTCCGTTTATTTGTGAATTTCTGCACAGAGTTTGGATAGATGCCTACCTTGGTGTTTTCAGCATCTTCCATAAGCCTGAACAGAAGCCTGACATGACACGGCACACCCATCACTGCCTTCTCTTCGAGAACTGCTCTGTGCAATAATAAAATGCTATTGCTTTTAGTGATTTGTTTGTGACAAAAGGGCCAAAAATTATATCCTGCTGCAGAAAGATCATATTTGCCTTTAAAAACAAAATTCTGTTTCTTTCAGGGGATAATATAATTTGATTTTCTGTTTTCTTCACAGATATTGCATTTTCATCTTTGTTTTTCTGAATTCTAGTACTCTAGTTCTCTCTGTTTTACCATGGAGGAGATGAGATTTTTAAGGCAAAAACTCTCAATGCTTGAGCTCAGTTTTACTTTTATCTTCGTAAGAGTGTAAGGGATAACATGACTTTTCCCGATGTTAGCTCCTCTGCCTGCAGTAGGGACCACAGTAGACTTACCTGGAGGATGTGTCCTAGCGGCTCTGCGGCTGGGAAATGTTAAGGGTAAGTTTACAGCCACGACTATTGGCAACAAGAAGAAATACTGAGCTGTTAAGAAAAAGACATGAATACGGTGGATATGACATCAGAGCAGGTTGCCATAGTGTACATTCCAGGATTGAGTCCCCTGGCCACTGAGTGATTTCAGTTTATATACACTACCTTCCCGTAGTTGGATGGGAAACTGGGAATCTCATATAGGGCCTCCTCAGTAAAAGGGATCCTGTGTTTCCTGCTTGTGAGATCCCAGGCTTCCGTGTCTCACCCTCAGCTGGTGGCGGCCCTGAGTACTCCTCGATAGCACTATGTATGAAATAGGTAGAGGCCATCTGGGGGTGCGTCTGCACATCTCCCTCAGGGAACCCTTTGCCCCACCCTGGGCTTGCTTCTCCTGTGGAATCTCTGGCTCCCTAGAGCCCTTTGCTGTCGGGCCTTAACCCTCGTCAACTCTCACTTCTTTCCCTTCTTTCTTGCTGCTTTGGAGAGAAAAGATAAATACATAACATTTGCTTTTGACACCTAATTCCATTTCAAAGCCCTTTGTCTTTGTACTTATCATCTGTATAAACGATTTTAAAATCATTATATTGGATTTTTTTCCCAATAAAATTAAACATGTATAGGACCTGTATGCTGAAACCACAAAATACTGATGAAAGAAAGGATGAAAGATATAAAGAAATGGAGAGACATACCATGTTCATATTTGGAAGACTCAATGTAATAAAGACGTCAGTTCTCCCCACACTGATTTGCAAGTTTAATGCAATTCCTATCAAAATCCCAGCAAAATTTTTTTGGTAGATATAGGCAAGTTTATTTTAAAAGTGATATGGAAGGACAAAAGAATTCGAAGAGCTAAAGCAATTATGAAAAAGAATCAAGTGGAAGGAGTCACTCTACCTAATTTTAAAACTTACTACAAACTATAGTACTCAATTTCAGCCATCCTCTCCACTCGGATGCCACACTAATCATGTCTACAGCCTGGAATTCATTCTCAATTGCTTTCTGGAATCCCCAGTAACTTGCTGGCCATTTTTACCTTTCACTTGGGGTTGTCTCACCAGACCTCAAATTTAACTTGTTTAAGCCAGCTATACCAACAAGTTCCAGATTTTCCGCCTTCACCCTGTGATGTCATTGTCTCTCTTGCTGTTTCTGTAAGCCTACCATCTGCTTGCTCTCCAATTTGCATTTATTTGTCCCTTATTTTCCTTTCCCTCTGCGGTCATCCTAGTTCCCATTCTTATGGTTTCATTATCAACTCTTTGTAATAGTCCTCAAACTACTCCCCCATCTTATATCTTTTCCCCTCAATGACAACCCCCTCTAAACACCACCACCAGTGTAACTCTCCTAAAACTTCACTCTCACAATGCCATTTGTCTGCTCAAAAAACTTTCAGAGACTTCACTATTGAAAGGAATAAGCCAAACTCCTCAACTTAGAATTCAACCTCCTTTTTATTGAGCCCAATTAATCTTTGTAAGAGCTTCCCTGGTGGCTCAGATGGTAAAGCGTCTGCCTGCAATGCGGGAGACCCAGGTTCGATTCCTGGGTTGGGAAGATCTCCTGGAGAAGGAAATGGCAACCTACTCCAGTATTCCTGCCTGGAGAATCCCATGGACGGAGGAGTCTGGTAGGCTACAGCCCATGGGGTCGCAAAGAGTCAGACTTGACTGAGTGACTTCACTTTCACTTTCTTTCTTCAATCCTTGCAAACTTGATTCCCACTGTTTTAAAAGAAGTGGACCAAGTAGGCTCAAACACTCTCAATGCCTTAATCACCCTGGGGCAAATTCTCACTTGGGTGCCTTTGTTTCTTCAGCTGAAAATGCTTCCCCTGTTGACCTTTCAGTTTTCTCATTCCTGTAGATTCTTGCATATCCCTCACAATTCTTAGTTTCCAAATACTGTCCCTGAACCTGCACAAACGCTGATTTCTCTCTCACTTGCCACACTGCTAACACTGACCAAGTATGCTTTCCCCACTTCATCCAGCACATTACGTCTGCATCCAGCTGTCTACTATAAGGACCCTGAAAACAGGGGTCATGACCTACGTACACACACCAACTCACCTCGCATGGTCCTGCACACAGCCAGGGCTCAGGACACAGCTTTGGCACACTTATGTGTCTCGATGATAAGGCTTTGTGAAAGCTAAGTTGCTGTATCATGTTCATTCTTTCTTAACCTTGGGTCTAAGACTACAGACTACGAAGAAACCATGGAAAATTCGATATGAAGTGGTTAACACTCGTGCCAATGAGCTTGTTGCTTTTCTGAAATTATCTGAACACTGTCTCTCAGAAAGTGTCATGGTTCTGCCAGTGGGGTCCATATAAGTCCAGAATGAGAAGTGACATCCAAGCGTTTGCACAGGACTGGCTTTTGCAGACATGAATTCAATAAAGATGCAGGACTTAAAAGCGACACTTCACAGGGAACTCTGCTCAATGTTATGTGGAAGCCTAGATGGGAGGGGATCTGGGGGAGAACGGATACATGTGTATGTGTGGCTGAGTCCCTCTGCTGTCTACCTGAAACTATCATAACATTGTTAATCAGCTATACTCCAACACAAAATTAAAAGGAAAAAAAAAAAAAGACACTTTCGGCAGTCACGAAAACAAGGACTAAGTGGTCAACACTGCTGGTCAAACTCATGTTCACTGAGTCGGTGATGCCATCCAACCAGTGGGCTCTGCGGATGAGCAAAGTCATTTCTTAACACACACAACAGCCTTTACTTGGGAGACAGCTCCTCGGTGATGAGGTTTGGAAACTCCTGCAAGAAATGACACGTGTACCAACCAGCACAAACCCTTCAGAAGGCAGAGTGGGAAAGCCTCTGATCATTAGCCTGCCCTGGCAGGCACTGAGGGTTAGTGCAGAGCACTCGCTCAGAGAAGGGCCAAGGGAAACTTGACTCCCTGGAAGAGAACATGAAAGAATAGCTTCCCTGTTTTGCCTGGCACCCCACCCCAAACACACACACATTATCTAATTTAATCCCCGTTTCAATAAAAGGGGGCAGAGTCTCCAAGAGGGTTCGGAAATGAATTGTCCAGGCTGTACAGCTCCTCAAGAGCAGGGCCACGTGCATGTATGCTGTGTTAAGTTGCTTTGGTCGTGTCTGACTCTGTGCGACCCTATGGACTACAGCCCGCCAGGCTCCTCTGTCCAGGGCTGCTCGGACTCAAGAGTTCTCTCTCGAGGGCTCAGAGTGTTGCACATGCAGCACTTTTCAGAAGAACCTATTCACCCTCCGGGAGAACTGAAGCTGTGCCCGCAGCAGCCTGGGCTGGCTGGCTCTGAGGTATGAATTTCAGAGACACTAGGGGGCTGCCTGCTGACCCCCTAGACTCTCCCCCCCCAGAACCCTCCCCTCCATTACCAGACACTTGGAATTAAAACCCAAACCAAAGAAACAAGTCTTCCCATTCCTTAACTGGAGATGTTGCAAAATGCAAATACTGTTACAAAAGGTGGAAGCACTGATTTAAATTGGTACTAAAGGGAAAATAGGAAACACAGCCAAAGGGGAAGAGCGTGGGCTTTGGAGTCAGAAGTGAGTTCACACCTGGCTCTACCAGATGTGAGCTATGTGGCCTTGGGTTTGTTGATTCACCTCTAAGCCTCAGATTCCTCATCTACAAAGTAAGAATTACACTACTTACATCTAAGGGCGAGCAGGAAGATTTCACAAGAAGTACACAGAAGTGACCGGTACCGGGCCTGGCACATAATATATGAAGAATCCATGATAAGCATTCTTTTTATGACTATCACAACTTCTCAGTATTTTTGAGTTCTGTAAAGTGTAATCATACAGAAGATAGACATAAGTGATTAGCCGACTTCAGTCCCACCATTTGGGAGCTCTGTAACCTCGGGCATATCACTTACCCTTTAAGCCCTTACCGTCAAACCTGATCATTGTGGGCATCGAGTGAAATAACATGCTTTGTAACATAGGAACACCTATGTCTATATGCAGGGAGGGTGGATATTTGAAAGTGAAGGGTAAGTACAGCTATGTTTTGTTTATGGTTATAATCTTATTGACCAGACCACTAATTACAGGTCATAGATTGTTGATGGCAGACTCTCGCCTGAGTTGTAAAGAAATTTTGCCTTAATGCTTTGTCTCTATTAGCGTGTGTATATGTATATAAATTGACATACAAACTGTATAGATGTGTAATAAGAAGTTGAGCGATGGTATCAGTTTGACTATGCATCATGTAAATCCACCAATAGTTTGTCCTTTCCTTTTGAACTTTTTATTTTGTATTGGGGTATGCAGAGAGCTGACTCATTTGAAAAGACCCTGATGCCGGGAAAGATTGAGGGCAGGAGGAGAAGGGGACGACAGAGGATGAGATGGTTGGATGGCATCACCGACACAATGGATATGGGTTTGGGTGGACTCTGGGAGTTGGTGATGCACAGGGAAGCCTGGTGTGCTGCAGTTCATGGGGTCATAAAGAGTCGCACACAACTGAGCAACTGAACTGAACTGAACTGATAGCTGATTAACAATATTATGATAGTTTCAGGTGAACAGTGAAGGGACTCAGTCATACATATACATGTATCCATTCTCCCCCAAACCCCCCACCCATCCAGGCTGCCACATAACACTGAGCAGAGTTCCATGTGCTCCACAGTAGGTCCTTGTTAGTTACCTATTTTAAATACAGCAGTGTGTACATGTCCATCCCAAACTCCCTAACTATCCCTCCCCACTGGCAACCATGAATTCATTTTCTAAGTCTGTGAGTCTCTTTTTGTTTTGTAAGTAAGTTCATCCGCATCATTTCTTTTTAGACTCCACATACAAGGGATGTCACACCGTATTTCTCCTTCTCTGTCTTGTTTGTCCTTTTCTTTTGAAGCACTTTCTAGCACTGCCCTCGAGGGTCTGGGAATAAGTGCTGCTGTACATGTTGACTCAAAAATACAGCCTGACACTGCAAAGCTGGCCCACCAGAGACACACTCAGATGGAGCCCTGAGGACACAGTCAGCTCTGAAGGCAGCTCGTCTCTGAACAGATCTGAAAAGCCAGGATGGGTATGAACACATTCGTAGACGTGGGCCTCCTGTGAGGCCACCAGAAGCCAACTCTGAAAAAGCCATTCGAGAGCTTTCCCAGACTGCAGGCAGATGCTGGGGCTCTGGGGGTGGGGGGTCCGGCAACCCAGCCCCTCTCTCAGGATCCTCACAGAGTCTAAAGGAAAAGCACCCTCTCTCTTCTGCCTGCTTGCATCTGCCGTAGCAATGTGCTTAGTGTTCATCAGTTTGCCACAAACCCTTGGGCTGTGTTTTACTAACGGATTCTCTTCCCTCTAGAGAATTTGCTCGTCTGGCCTGGCATTCTTCACAGTTTTACTCCAGAGAAGTGAATAGTCTTTTAGGATGCAAAGAAGTGCAATGGGGGAAAACACAGATTGTTTTATGGAGCGGTCAGCCAAGTGGATACAGTTAGCAGCTATCAGGCCCTTGAAATATGAAAATTAATTAAATTCAATTTGATGAGCGAGAATAATTACTTCAACAAGCTAATTCGATAAATAATCCTGCACATAAGGGAAACAAACATTTCAATTTGGGGGATTATTTGGAGGATGGCTGAAATGCAAAACTATCCAAGTTTTGAAGAGAATGGTATTGACGATAATGAAGTGAGGCCTGAGGGTCAAACCAGCAGGACTCTTGCTTCTGACCACTGGGTGAGTGGGTTCTCACTTTCCACCAACTAAAAGTATTCTGATCCCCCAGAGTGTATCCCCCTTCCAGTATTTATGTCCCCTTGCTGCTGTAACAAATTACCAGGAACCTGGGGGCTTCAAACTGTTTTCACGTTTGTTCTCTTTCGTGTCCATAGATCAGAAGTCCTATATGGGTCCCACTGGGCTAAAATCAAAGGTGTCGGCAGGGTTGTCTTTCTTTTGGAGATTCTAGGGGAGAATCCACTTCCTTGCCTTTTCCAGCTTCTAGAAGCCACTGACATTCCTGGCGAACGGCCCCCTCCTTCATCTTCCAAGCCAGCAGCTTCCTATTTCTCTCCCTCCAACTTCTGCTTTCAGTTTAGCACAGGTGCATTTCGCTTACATACGTTTGTCAGAACCTACAGGGGCACGGCACCGAGTGAACCCTCAGGTAAGCTGTGAACTGGGGATGGTCATCATGTGTCTATGTAGGTTCATCAGTTGTAACAAGTGTACCATCTGGTGGGAGATGTTGATGGCGGAGGAGGCCTTGGATATCTGGGAAAAGGAAGTATATAGGATATATCTGCGCCTTCTGCTCAGTATTTGCTGTGAACCCTAAAACTGCTTTTAAAAATTAAATCTTGGGACTGAGACAGTCAATTTCTAGGTAGATTGATAAGAAGTCTGGGGTCTCTGAGGAGGAAAGAGGGGTCTGGGGCTCTCGAAGAGAAGACAGGGGTCTGGAATTCTCAAGGAGGAGGAAAGGACAAATATCTTTTTTTACCCTCTACATTCCTTAGTCTTAGTCACAGAAAATGTTTTTTTCTTTAAACCTAATGATTTCACAACAACACAACTCAGCTTAAACTCTGTATAAGGATTATATAACAACAATGTGTCCTGCTTGAGGACAGTTTCTCCTTCCTGTTGTCTTAAAATGTATATCATGGGAGTGGGTCTGGTTCAGTTCAGTTGAGTTCAGTTGCTCAGTTGTGTCTGACTCTTTGTGACCCCATGGACTGCAGCACACCAGGCCTCCCTGTCCATCACCAACTCCTGGAGTTCACTCAAACTCATGTCCATTGAGTCGATGATGCCATCCAACCATCTCATCCTCTGCTGTCCCCTTCTCCTCCTGCCTTCAATCTTTCCCAGCATCAGGGTCTTTTCCAATGAGTCAGTTCTTCGAATCAGGTGACCAAAGTATTGGAGTTTCAGCTTCAGCATCAGTCCTTCCAATGAATATTCAGGGCTGATTTCCTTTAGGATGGACTGGTTGGATCTCCTTAAAGTCTAAGGGACTCTCAAGTCTTCTCCAACACCACAGTTCAAAAGCATCAATTCTTCAGCACTCAGCTTTCTTTATCATCCAGCTCTCACATCCATACATGACTTACTGGAAAAACCACAGCCTTGACTAGACAGACCTTTGTTGGCAAAGTAATGTCTCTGCTTTTTTAATATGCTGTCTAGGTTGGTCATAACTGTTCTCCCAAGGAGTAAGCGTCTTTTAATTTCATGGCTGCAATCACCAACTGCAGTGATTTTGGAGCCCCCCAAAATAAAGTCTGTCACTACTTCCACTGTTTCCCCATCTATTTGCCAGGAAGTGATAGGACCAGATGCCATGATCTTAATTTTCTGAATGTTGAGCTTTAAGCCAACTTTTTCACTCTCCTCTTTCACTGTCATCAAGAGGCTCTTTAGTTTCTCGCTTTCTGCCATAAGGGTGGTGTCATCTGCATATCTGAGGTTATTGATGTTTCTCCCAGCAATCTTGATTCCAGCTTGTGCTTCATCCAGCCCAGCGTTTCTCATGATGTACTCTGCATAGAAGTTAAATAAGCAGGGTGACGATATACAGCCTTGACGTACTCCTTTCCCTATTTGGAACCAGTCTGTTGTTTATTTTAATAACTAATTTAAAAAGTATATAGCTCCCTTGCTAAGACTAGCGGGTGAGGCACTCTCCGCCCTCTGACGTCTGTATCAGAAGCATTCTCTGTCCCTTTTCACTGTAACGAAGCTTTTCCCACACAGGAGCCCTGAGTGGTCAGGTCTGGTCTCTGGTCCTGAAGCTAAATCTTCTTCGGAGATCATGAATCCAACATCGTTCACAGTAGGTTAAGACTTCATCTTCCAGTGCAAGCGGTGTGGGGAGCTAAGATCGCATCTGCCTCCTGGCCAAAAAAAAAACAAAAAAAAAAAAACAAAAGGAATATTGCAACAAATTCGATAAAGACTTGAAAAATAGTTCACATTAAAAAAAAAAACAAAAACCTTTGAAAAATAAACTAAAATCTTGGGAGTTCCCTGGTGGTGCAGTGCTTAGGATTCCACACTTCCATTGCAGGGGGCACAGGTTTGATCCCTGGTCGGGGAACTAAGATCTTGCAAGCCAAATAGCGTTGCTAAAAAACAAAACAAAACTTTTTTTAAAAAAAGTCTTTTAAGAGAAGAATGAGCTGTGTGATGTTTGTGAAAAGATTAGAAGGTACTGCATTAAATCTACCTTATTTCACTTTATATCCTGAGAGCTACACAAATCCCTGCCACTGGTGGGAGCTGAATCTACCGCCACAGGGCCACCAGGGTGTGCTGAAGTTTCATGGAACTCAAGGTCAGCTTCCCTGGCAGCCCAGAGCAGAAGTAGGGAGCCCGAGATCAGCAGTTTTCACCCCCTTGTCAAGCACATCTGAACTGTCCCCCTTCAGGCTCACAACACTGCAAGGGAAATATTAACATCTCCATTTTTAAAATGAGAAGCGTAGGGCTCGGAGAGATTAAGTAACTTGCCAAGCTACAGGTCGGAGGGCCTGGATTCAAACGTAGGTTTGTGTGGGCCCAGAGCTTATGCCAGGCTTCCCCCTCAAGTCACTAGAGAGAAGGCCGTCCTCTGTGGGTGTTCTGAGCTCTGGATGTGGAAAACGGGCAGAAAAATGGACCTGCAAACCAGGAGCGGCCCCAAGGGCGGGGTTCAATGCTGAAGGCTGCCTTTCATATTCGTATAAAAGTCTGGTTGCTACTGGAAGAATTCCCATCCCTTGGAAGATTCCGGGGGTCCCTGCGGGCTCTCACCTGAAGCGGGAACCTGGGTCTAAGGCCGCCTCAACACCAAGCGGTGCTGGAGCGGAGGCAGGCCGCCAGAGGGCGCTGTGCAGACACGGTGAGCTCGCGTCTCAGTCACAGGACCCTGCCCAGTTCAGACGCAACGAGTGCCCAGTCAAGGGTGAAGAGAGGTCACTTTGAACTAAGTTTGTTTCTTTCTCTTGAGAAAAAATAATACACAACATATTTTTCAGAAATCTCTTGAGAGTGAAGTTTGCCTCTTGCAAAATTGCTAAACGTTGTGGGTTTCTTTCTCTTCCATAAGACTTCCTTTTGCCACAATGGATGTCAGCAGATACTGCAGAAAAGTGGGTGGAATAGAGAACGCGAGCATGTCCAATCCCAGATCTGCCTCTTCTTAGAAGTGAGGGTTTTCTCTGAACCTCTTTTGTGTCTTCTGTAAGCTGGAGAGCAAAGGCTTTATCTTACAGGTCTGTTCTGAAGACTAAAGAGCAGGCACAGAAGTAAGTAAACAGTCTCGCTCAGTTTGCAATCATTTTGGTCTTATGACCTCTTTATAGTCTTAAAAAGTTATCGAACACTCAAAGAGCTTTCTTTCTTTCTTTTCTTTCTTTTTTTTTTTGCCGTGCTGTGAGGTTGGCAGGCATCCTAGTTCCCTAACCAGGGATCGAACCCAGGTGCATGGCAGTGAAAACGCTGGATGTAACCACTGGACAGCCACAGAATTTCCTCAAAGACCTTTCCTTTATGTGGGTTCTATCATACTTTGTTGTTGTTCATTTGCTAAGTTGTGTCCGACTCTTTGTGACCCCATGAGCTGCAGCACGCCAGGCTTCTATCATATTTACTACATTAAAAACTAAGATTCACTTTTTAATTAAATTTATCATTAAAATATCTATTTCATTAGGAAAAAATATTAATTTAGCAAGAAAACCTGTAAAACAAATATTAAAAAAAAGAGGAAACCAAAACATGTATCAGTTCAGTTCATTTCAGTCGCTCAGTCGTGTCCGACTGTTTGCGACCCCATGAATTGCAGCATGCCAGGCCTCCCTGTCCATCACCAACTCCTGGAGTTCACTCAGACTCACATCCATCGAGTCAGTGATGCCCTCCAGCCATCTCATCCTCTATCGTCCCCTTCTCCTCCTGCCCCCAATCCCTCTCACCATCAGAGTCTTTTCCAATGAGTCAACTTTTCCCATGAGGTGGCCAAAGTACTGGAGTTTCAGCTTTAGCATCATTCCTTCCAAAGAAATCCCAGGGCTGATCTCTTTCAGAATGGACTGGTTGGATCTCCTTGCAGTCCAGGGGACTCTCAAGAGTCTTCTCCAACACCACAGTTCAAAAGCATCAATTCTTCGGTGCTCAGCTTTCTTCACAGTCCAACCCTCACCTCCATACATGACCACTGGAAAAACCATAGCCTTGACTAGACGGACCTTTGTTGGCAAAGTAATGTCTCTGCTTTTGAATATGCTATCTAGGTTGGTCATAACTTTTCTTCCAAGGAGTAAGCGTCTTTTAATTTCATGGCTGCAGTCACCATCTGCAGTGATTTTGGAGCCCCCAAAATAAAGTCTGACACTGTTTCCACTGTTTCCCCATCTATTTCCCATGAAGTGATGGGACCAGATGCCATGATCTTAGTTTTCTGAATGTTGAGCTTTAAGCCAACTTTTTCACTCTCCACTTTCACTTTCATCAAGAGGCTTTTGAGTTCCTCTTCGCTTTCTGCCATAAGGGTGATGTCATCTGCATATCTGAGGTTATTGGTATTTCTCCCAGCAATCTTGATTCCAGCTTGTGCTTCTTCCAGCCCAGCATTTCTCATGATGTACTCTGCATAGAAGTTAAATAAGCAGGGTGACAATATACAGCCTTGACGTACTCCTTTTCCTATTTGGAATCAGTCTGTTGTTCCATGTCCAGTTCTAACTGACCTGACCTGCATACAGATTTCTCAAGAGGCAGGTCAGGTGGTCTGGTATTCCCATCTCTTTCAGAATTTTCCACAGTTTCTCGTGATCCACACAGTCAAAGGCTTTGGCATAGTCAATAAAGCAGAAGTAGATGTTTTTCTGGAACTCTCTTGCTTTTCCATGATCCAGCAGATGTTGGCAATTTGACCTCTGGTTCCTCTGCCTTTTCTAAAACCAACTTGAATGTCAGGAAGTTCACGGTTCACGTATTGCTGAAGCCTGGCTTGGAGAATTTTGAGCATTACTTTACTAGCATGTGAGATGAGTGCAATTGTGCAGTAGTTGAGCATTCTTTGGCATTGCCTTTCTTTGGGATTGGAATGAAAACTGACCTTTTCCAGTCCGTGGCCACTGCTGAGTGTTCCAAATTTGCTGGCATATTGAGTGCAGCACTTTCATAGCATCATCTTTCAGGATTTGAAATAGCTCAACTGGAATTCCATCACCTCCACTAGCTTTGTTCATAGTGATGCTTTCTAAGGCCCACTTGACTTCACATTCCAGGATGTCTGGCTCTAGATGAGTGATCACACCATCATGATTATCTGGGTTGTGAATATCTTTTTTGTACAGTTTTTCTGTGTATTCTTGCCACCTCTTCTTAATATCTTCTGCTTCTGTTAGGTCCAGACCATTTCTGTCCTTTTTTTGAGCCCATCTTCACCTGTATCAATATATATCAATTTAAAAAATATGGATCCATTTTTAAAGTAAGCAAAAATATATATCAATTAGCCCATCACATGCTGACTTACAAGTGATTTTTATGAAAAATAACTATTTTCAAAATAAAAAAATAGAAGAGAGACATTTTCCGTTTTTGCAAATGTCTTTAATGTCTGACGTTCACACATATGTTGCACATGCAGACTGTTGTGATGTCACGTGCCAGCAATCTCTAGAAGAACTTCCGGTAGACTAGTCAAACGATGGGAGTGAAAAATGCAAGCAACACCCCAGTGAGGGCTTGCCAGGCGGTGCTCGTGGTAAAGAACCCGCTTGCCAGTGCAGCAGACAGAAGAGAGGTCGGTGCCATCCCTAGATCGGGAAGGTCCCCTGGAAAAGGGCATGGTCACCCACTCCAGTATTCTTGCCTGCAGAATCCCATGGACAGAGGAGCCTGGGGGGTATAAGACGCAAACAACCAAAGCGAGTTAGTACGCACACACACATTCTGTGGAAATGGTTTTGATCCAGGTACTCATGAGTGATAGTGATGACATTGTCCTGTGAACTAAAAAAGGATGCATAACTTGAGAGTTTCAAGCTAAGTCTTGTTTGGGGCAAAATGAGGACTGCAACCTGGGAGATAGCACCTCAGTTCTGAGAGCCTGCTCCAAAGAGGAAGTAGGGAAAGGTCAATATATAAGATTTTGGTGAAAGGGGTGCTCAGTGTAGTCAAGCACTTACTGTACAAGAGCTTTTCTGCCAGTCACGAGGATCTGATGACATCATGCGGGGATTTAGCGTTTTTCTAGATGTGAAGACATGCAAAGGTTGGGATCATGAAATCAGTGCCTGAAAATATTTAACTACCTAAAGACCTGCCCCTCCAGATCCCCTGGTGCACAGAGTGCCTCACTCTGCCCTGAACTCCCTCAGGGGTGTTAAAGGTCAACAGCAGCAGCTCAGGGCTCAGTCTCCGCAGAGGCAGGTGGCAAGTGCCCTTGTTGCTATTGTGCAGTCACCAGCAAATGCTCTCGGCAAGTGCCAATTTGTAGTTGACCTTCCCCAAAAGAGTTCATCCCAATTTGGGGTGACTGCTCCAGCATGTAACACAGGACACTCTGTTCACAGGAGGTAAGCTGGTCCTTGGAGAAAGTGTCTGACGCAAGGGTTAGGAGAGTTTTCACTCAGCATGCAAAGAGCCTGATGAAAAATTAAGTCGTGGATGAAATGTCTCAGATCCTGCACAGTTGGAATAAGCCTGAGTTCAACAGTGCTCCCAGTGAGTGCCAAGATGATATCTATCTTGAACTTACAAAATCCAGAAGTCATAAAAAAGAAAGAAATTCTGCCGTTTGGACCTAGAGAATATTAAGTTTAGTGAAATAAATCAGACAGAAAAGGACAAATGCTAAAAATGAAACTACCGTATGACTCAGCAATTCGACTCCTGGGTATATATCTGGAAAAAAAATGAGAACAGTACTGTAATTCCAAAAGATACAAACATCTCAGTGTTTAAAGCAGCACTATTTATAATAGCCAAGACATGGAAGCAATCCAAGGGCCCACTGACAGATGATTGGATTAAAAAGATGTAGTGTGTGTTTATGTATGTGTGTGTGTGTGTGTGTGTGTGCTGGAATATTACTCAGCCATAAAAAGAATGAAATACTGCCATTTGGAGCACCATAAATGGGTCTACAGAATATTATGTTTGGTGAAATAAATCAGACAGTGTTTGCTGTTTATCACTTGTATGTGAAATCTGAAAGATATTAGGTAAATAAACATGCAAACAGGAACAGAGGCACAGATTCAGAAAAGCTGGTGGTTGCCGAAAGGAAGAGGCAGGTGAGGAGAGAAAAATCAGAAGCATGGAATTAAGAGATACAGAACCACTACGTATAAAATATTAATAGATGAACAGCAAAGGCACATTTCCAGCACAGTGAACCAACTGTGTGCGCGCATGCTAAGTCGCTTCAGTGTGTCGCTTCTTTGTGACCCTTCTTCAATTTAAAAAAACAAGTCAGAGAGCAACTGGTTAACCAAACATTTAATTCCAGTTAACATAAAATCTGCCTTTCAACGACTTCCAAAATGTTTCATTTCCTTCCTGCTCTGAAGGATGAGATTGATTCACTGTGTTTCCATCTCCTCCCCAGCAGGCATCCCAGCCTGAGAAGTCCTGTGTTAATGAACTTCTGACTCCTGCTGAGACCTCTGTGACTTCCGTGGGCCCGAATCGCGGGTCTGCCCAGGTGGGCATGAGGGTTCCCGGGCTGCCTTCCGCGAAGGCAAACACCAGCCAGTGGAGCCGGGCTTCAGCTGTGGTGTGCCTGGCGGTGTTCTGGGGCTCTGTCAAGGTCCCATTTACCTCGGTTGCCAGATTCCTCTTCCTCCCCTCCTCCCCACCTCCCTCCTCCTCACTCCTGGCCAACCCGTAACAAAACTCCCTCTCCTTGATCCTTGGGACTCTGTTAGTCCTCTCTATAACCCTCATTTCTCACCTAGTGAGGACATGTATCAGGCCCACCTCCTTAATATCCTCCCAGCTCCATTGAAAAACCCCTTGACATAAGCAACCTCATTTTATTTCACCTTTCACACAGGTGGGGTCTGTCTTCCTGACTTGTAGACAGCTACCTTCTCACTGGGTCCTCATACGGCCTTTCCTCTGTTTGCATGATGGGGGTGTGTAGAGGGGACCTCAGCCTGAATCCTCTCCACCAACTTCTGGCTCTCTCCCTGTCCAGCCCCACCTCTCCACTAAAGCCCTTCTCACCCTCACCTCTCTCCTCTGCTTTCGGTAGACTGCCCTTTGCATGCTAGGGCCATGCTGGGCTCTTGCATATACAGTGATGCAAAGTGAGTAGCATTTGTACCCATTTTCCAGACCAGAAAAATAAGGCACAAAGGAATTAAGTAACTTGCCCAGGTTATTTTGTCAAAGCTATGTTTTTTTCCAGTAGTCGTGTTTGGATGTGAGAGTTGGACCATAAAGAAGGTTGAATGCTGAAGAATTGATGCTTTCAAATTGTGGTGCTGGAGAAGACTCCTGAGAGTCCCTTGGACAGCAAGGAGATCAAACCAGTTAATCCTAAAGGAAATCTACCCTGAATACTCATTGGAAACACTGATGCTAAAGCTGAAGCTCCAATCCTTTGGCCGCCTGATGCAAAGAACTGACTCCTTGGAAAAGACCCTGATGCTGGGAAAGATTGAGGGCAGGAGGAGAGGGTGATGACAGAGGATGAGATGGTTGGATGGCATCACCGACTCAATGGACAGGAGTTTGAGAAAACTCTAGGAGATGGTGAAGGATAGGGAAGCCTGGCATGATGCAGCCTGTGGGGTCGCAAAGAATCAGACATTGGTTCCTATCGCCATTACCACTGGGACCCGGCTGTGACCCGACGGCTGCCTGACTTTCCATTTCATCACTGATGCCTCTTTTAAGCAGCTCTTTCATTTGGACACTGTCCATCTTCAGTGTGTTTGCTGTGTGCCACCTTTGATAGGTCTCATCTCACACATACCTACCCTCTAAACAAATCTTCCAGCAGACTACAAGTTGATGGAGTCCGTGTGATGTGCCAGGAATTGCCCTGGGACCTGGGAGAGAGTGGTGAGCAGGCCTTCTCGCACAGAGCTTCCAGGCTCTTCCTTTTTGCACTGATCCTGGGGCTCATTCAGGCACTTTTGCTTCATCTGCTGTCTTCTCCCTTTATTCCAGAGGCACTTTTATCTTGGGCACATATGGACAGGACAATGGATTGCCTTGTGCTTTGTCTTTCGCAAACCCCTCCCAGCCTCTCCTCTCTCAAGGCAACGCCTGCCATTGCCAGTTTTGTTCCCGGCCTTTAAGAGGTCAGCTGGCCCTGCGCCCCCTGCTTTTCCTCATCCACCCCTCTGCCCTCTACCATTTCAGGGGAAAGCCACCATTTCAGGGAATCTGGACTTTCTGGAACTTCTCACACAACTCATGGCAGCCCGCCACCCATTGTCTGCAGAAAGCAGGAAGCTGACATGGCCCTAGAGGCTGTGGGGTGATGCTGGTCAAGGTCGGTCTGAGATGAGAGAGCTCCGTGAGGCCAAGGGCAGGCCAGAGGCCCCTGAGAGCAGCACCTAAGTGAGGAAGAGCCAGCTCAGGAAACAGGAAACAGGTTAAGTGCCTCATTCATTCATTTAGTGTCTTCATTGTTTCAGGGAATATTCTGGGCCTGGGCTACAAGAAATCTGCCTTTGGGAAATTTATAGTATACTGGGGAAGACAAACCATAAACCAATAAATATATATGAGAGTGTCAGGTGGTAATAAATACAAGGAGAAATAAAGCAGTGTGTGGGGACAGAGCTGACAGACATGAGGGGAGGGTGTGGGTAGTATCGTTTTGGTAGTGTCGTAAGAGAAGAGCCTTTCTCGGGGGGAGGGTTGGCATTTAAGTGAAGTAATACATGAAGAAGGCTGAGCGGCAAAGAATTGATGCATTCGAATTGTGGTGCTGGAGAAGACTCTCGAGAGTCCCTTGGACTGCAAGGAGATCAAACCCTGAATAAAGGAGATCAGTCCTGAATATCCATCGGAAGGACTGATGCTGAAGCTGAAACTCCAATACTTCGGCCACCTGATGTGAAGAACTGACTCGTTGGGAAAGACCCTGATGCTGGGAAGGATTGAGGACGGGAGGAGATGGGGGCCGACAGAGGATGAGATGGTTTGATGGCATCATCAACTGAATGGACATGAGTTTGAGCAAATTCTGGGAGATGGTAAAGGACAGGGAAGCCTGGTGTGCTGCAGTCCATGGGGTCACAAAGAGTCAGACACGATTTAGCGACTGAACAACAATAAATGAAGTAAGAGAGTGGTCCACATGAATACCTGATGGAGAGATTCCAGGCAGAGGAAATAGCTGTTGCCAAGTCCCGGAGGTGGGAGCGTGCTTGTTGGGCTCATGTGCAAGGAAGCAGGAGACCAGCATTGCTAGAGGGAGTTAGAGAGAAGAGGGGTCAGGAGTGAGGGTGAGGGAGGGCACGGAGCCAGAGCCCCAAACCTGGAGGGGCTTATGAGTTACAGGAGGCTGTTAGGATTTGAGCCTGGACTTCTGTTCCCAGGTACAGGGCTCTTTACACTGTGCCATGCTGCCTCTGCAAGAAGTTATCATGGGACTTCCCTGAAGGTCCAGTGATTAGGACACTGCTCTTCCAATGCAGAAGCCATGGGTTCAATCCCTAGTTAGGGAACTAAGATCCCATATGCCTTGTGGTGAGGCAAAAAAAAAAAAAAAAAAAAAAAGTTGTCATAAGAGAGAGTCTGGCTTTGAAGATCAGCAGAAATGATGCTTTGGATTCTCTGTATTTTCTTCCCTTCAGTTTACTTGCAAACCAACCAACAATTGGAGTGAAAGGCACAAGATCAAAAATACAAAGAACAAAGCTTTCTAACACCTTTCTTCGTCTTCATAGACTCAATAAACTGCATATCCCAAGCTCTGAGTTCATACAGCCCATGAGGAGAGTGGAATCTGCCATCAAGAAGCATCCAGAACCATTGGGCTGAGGAGGGTCCTGTTGCCTTCGGGGGCTTGGCCTCCAGTTAGCTGTTGCATTCTCCTATGGATGAACTATGTCAACACCAAAATCCATATGTTCAAGCCCTACTGCCGATATGACTGTACTTGGAGACAGGACCTGAAGGAGGTAATTAAGGTCCTACGGGTGGACCCTAATCTGATATGACTGGTGTCCTTATAAGAAGAAGAAGAGAGCAGAGCCCCCTTCCCACCCTATTCGCCCCACTCCCTCCCACTCTGTGCAAACAGAAAAGGCCCTGCGAGGACACAGGGAGCAGGCAGTCGTCTGCAAGTCCGGAAGAGAGACCTCACCAGTGTGAAAGGTGAAATAAAATGGGATCACTTATACTAAGGGGCTTTCAGTGGAGCTGGGAGGACATCAAGGTGGGCCTGATGCATGTCCTCACTCGATGGGACTGTGAACTTTTGAACTGGGCCAAGTTGCAAATATTCCAACAACTCTGCAAGAATACCTGCAACTTGCTCTAGTAACAGGCTTCTGCCTAGTGACCGCCTTAGCAACCAGATCTTGTGTAGCCAAGGCAAGCATTCCGTGCCAACACCAATAAAAATTTTTTGTAAACAACTTATGCAAGCATTTCCTTTTGTCTTTAAAAACACCCTGACTATCACTGCCTAATGGGATACTCTTTAGGTTTCTAATCAAATCTGTGCACCCTGAATTGCAGTTCTTTGATCCCAAATAAACAGCTTGATTGATCATTGCCTCCTGAGAATTTAAAGTTGACACCAGGAACCAATCTTGATGGCACCTTGGTCTTGGACTTCTATCTTCCAAAACTGTAAGAAAATGTGGTTTAAGCCACCCAATCTGTGGAATTTCGTTATGGCTGCCTTAGCTCATACACATCCCAGTGAGCTATTTGTGTATTCTGTTTATTATGCATCATTTGACCTCTGGCAGGCCTGGCAATGGCTTACCTTTCCATCAGATTAGAGAAGAAGGCACCCTCTGACTTCTAGGAAATGTAGCTTTGCTTGCAGGAGGGTTGAGCAAGGGGCTGTTTGGAATCCAAGATACTACAACTTGTTTGTGCTTCTATTTCTTCATCTGTAAAACTGGAGAAGATAATACCAGTGCTTTGAGGAAAGTTCTAAATATAAAATTCAGTTGAATAAATAGCTGTTTACATCATTTATGCATAAGGTCTTATGCTGGGAAGGATGTAAGGGTAAATATGTACGTTCCACTTGAGGGAAATTTTTATTGATAGTGAGGTGCATTGTTCAGTAGCTGTAGAATTATTTTTTTAATTAGTTAATTTATTTTAATTGGAGGCTAATTACTTTACAATATTGTGGTGGTTTTTTGCCATACATTGACATGAATCAGGCACTGGTGTACATGTGTCCCCTATCCTGAACCCCCCTCCCACCTCCCTCCCCATCCCATCCCTCAGGGTTGTCCCAGTACACCAGCTTCGAGTACCCTGTTTCATGCATTGAACTTGGACTGGTGATCTATTTCACATATGGTAATATACATGTTTCAATGCTATTCTCTCAAATCATCCCACCCTCGCCTTCTCCCACAGAGTCCAAAAGTCTATTCTTTATATCTGTGTCTCTTTGCTGTCTCACATATAGGGTCATCATTACCATCTTTCTAAGTTCCATATATATGCCTTAATTTACTGTATTGTGGTTTTTCTTTCTGACTTACTTCACTTTGTATAATAGGCTCCAGTTTCATCCACCTCATTAGAACTGATTCAAATGCATTCTTTTTAATGGCTGAGTAATATTCCATTGTGTATATGTACTATAAGTTTCTTATCCATTTGTCTGCTGATGGACATCTAGGTTGCTCCCATGTCCTGGCTATTGTAAACAGTGCTGTGATGAACACTGGGGTACATGTGTCTCTTTCAGTTCTGGTTTCCTCAGTGTGTATGCCCAGCAGTGGGACTGCTGAGTCATATGGCAGTTCTATTTCCAGTTTTTCAAGGAAATCTCCACACTGTTCTCCATAGTGGCTGTACTAGTTTGCATTCCCACCAGCAGTGTAAGAGGGTTCCCTTTTCTCCACACCCTCTCCAGCATTTATTGTTTGTAAACTTTTGGATAGCAGCCATTCTGACCAGCAAGAGATGGTTCCTCATTGTGGTTTTGATTTGCATTTCTCTGATAATGAGTGACGTTGAGCATCTCTCCATGTGTTTGTTAGCCATCCATATGTCTTCTTTGGAGAAATGTCTGTTTACTTCTTTGGCCCATTTTTTGATTGGGTCATTTATTTTTCTGATATTGAGTTGCATGAGCTGCTTGTATGTTTTTGAGACTAACAGAATTATTTTTTCACAGTTTTAGAAGAGGAGGATTTTTTTTTCATAATGTTAGCAATCTTATTACTTGCTTAGTGTAAACAACTGATTTTTAATCATTATAATACTTTAAATATTGTCTCTTAAGGTGTTAAAACATTTGCAAGTCTAATATATTTGTGACTTCAATTTGACATTTAGAAGTATTAGATTAGATAGCTTTGCAATATCTAAATATTTGAAACAATTCACTTTATTAAATTTATATATTTGATTTATTACTTATATAATTAGTCTGAGAATACTTAGAGGATTGTTGATTATTCAACATTCAAATAAGTGGTAATCATTTAACAAATTGCATGTGTAAGATCATTTCAGGCTTCCCAGGTGGCGCAGTGGTAAAGAATCCACCTGCCAATGCGGAAGATGCAGGACACTCAGACTGGATCCCTGGGTCAGGAAGTTCCCCTGGAGGAGGAAATGGCAACTCATTCCAGTATTCTTGCCTGGAAAATCCCATGGACAGAGGAGCCTGGAGGCTACAGTCCATGGGCTCATAAAAGCGTCAGACATGACTTAGGGACTAAACTACCACTACCACCACAAATGGCCTAAACCTAAAATTCCTGCAAAATGACTGTGCCCAAGTTGATTTATAGATAGAGGATGATGGTATTTAGATCAGAGCATTTCACAAAAACCACAAAGGCTGGAACTTTCATCCAATGCTTGAAATGTTTCCCTTTTGACCTACAAAATGACCGCACACACACACACACACACACACACACACACACACACACACACATTGAGCTGGGATTCTTTATGGTTCCCTCTTTCATTACTATCTTACAATACTATGAAAGTTCAAGTGTTCTGACCCTGCGGTTTGATGGAATTCAGGACACAATATATAAAAATATGGCATCTTGGCATATTGAATATTTGGGGCCGAGAAAATTTGAAAGAACCGCAAAAGCAGGAAGATCATTCCAATGCTTTCCTTGACCCCTCTTCCCTGAAAACTCCTCACAAAACTTTCATGTTAGGGGTGCCCTTCTCATACCCACAGGAAAGAGGCATTCTTATCTCTGAAAATAAAGGGACTCCAAAAAGAATCTGAATAGGACTTACCAGGTTTCTCCCAGTTTACTCCACTCTTCTCATATTCCTTAACCTGTCATATTTCTGCTAGCTCTTTATCAAACCTAGCATAAAACACTCAGGTCTAAATGTTTCTTCCAGGTCTTCAATTCCTTCATTTCCTGTGACATGTATCAGTTATGTTAAATAATTGTGTATATGCTCTTTCTTGTTTATCTGTTCTACTGTGTGTTTTTCCAATACCACAAAGCAGTTAACTCAGTTCTAACCCTATCTACCTGGCTGTTGTTCAGTTGCTCAGTTGTGTCCAACTCTTTGCAGCCCCAAGGACTGCAGCATGCCAGGCTTCCCTTTTCATCACCATCTCCTGGAATTTGCTCAAAATCATGTCCATTAAGTTGGTGATGCCATCCAACCATCTCATCCTCTGTCATCCCCTTCTCCTCCTGGCTTCTATCTTTCCCAGCATCAGGGTCTTTTCCAATAAGTTGGCGCTTCGCATCAGGTGGGCAAAGTGCTGGAGCTTCAGCTGCAACATCAGTCCTTGCAGTGAATATTCAGGACTGATGACCTCCTTGCAGTCCAAGGGACTCTCAAGAGTCTTCTCCAACACCACAGTTCAAAAGCATCAATTCTTCAGCGATCAGCTTTCTTTACGGTCCAACTCTCCCATCCATACATGACTATTGGGAAAACCATAGCTTTGACTATACAAACCTTTATCTACCTGGAGAGAGCATCATATTCCCAGATTAAGGGCCCAGTCTCTCAAGACTGCCCTCCTCCACCCCATGTGAGATGTCAATTGCAAATCCAAGTTGTTACCTGTGCTTCTGGCCAACTGGCTATGCATTGGAGGGTCCCCTGTCCTCCTCCTTCAGTTTGATTAAGTTGCTAAAGTGTTAGCTAAGACTAACTAAAGACTTAGCTAAAGTGTCACTTCAGTTATGTCTGACTCTATTCAACTCTGTGGACCGTAGCTCACTAGGCTCCTCTGTCCATGGGCTTCTCCAGGCAAGAATACTGCAGTGGGTTGCTATGCCCTTCTCCATGGGATCTTCCTGACCCAGGGGTGGAAGCTGTGTCTCTCATGTCTCCTGCATTGGCAGGTGGGTTCTTACCACTAGTGCCACCTGGGAAGCCCATAGTGGCTCCCAAAACCAGGAGAAGCATTTATTTATATTTACCAGTTTTTTTAGTTTCTCTTGTGTCTCAGTGGTAAAGAATCCGCCTGTCAATGCAGGAGACCTGGGTTCGATGCCTGGGTCAGGAAGATCCCTTTGAGAAGAAAATAGCAATCCACTCCAGTATTCTTGCCTGGGAAATCCCATGGGCAGAGGAGCCTGGTGGGCTACAGCCCATGGGGTCACAAAAGAGTTGGAGAGGGCTTTGAGACTAAACAACAACAACAAAGAGTTTATTAGGGAATTCCCGGGTCATCCGAGTGGTTAAGACTCTGAGCTTTCACTGCAGGGGCCCAGATTTGATCCCTGGTCAGGTAACTAAGATCCCACAAGCCTGACAGGGCAGCCAAAAACCAAAAAAGAGACAGATTTCTAATCATTTGAAAAAAAAAAAAGGGGGGGGGGAGAATATTAAAGGATACAGATGAATGGCCAGATGTAGAGGTACAGAGGGGTCCAGAAGGATCCCGAGTGCAGAGCGTCTGTCTCCATGGAGCTGTGTGCACTGTCCTCTCAGCACGTGTCTGCGCGAGCATCCCAGATACTCATCCACTTTCACTGTTCAAGGGCATTTCCAGAGTTTCCTCTGTAGCCCCACCCACCCCACCCCCCAATCTAGTGGATGGTGCTGAAAGTTCCAACCCTTAATCACTTTGTCTTTCTAGTGACCCCCCTCTGCCCCGCTCCCAGTCACCCCAAGGCTATCTAGGGATCCTACCCTAAGGCACCTCATTAGCATAAACTCTGTGTCCTTGAAAGGGGCACTTGTGAGAAATACACTCCTATAGCTCAGGAAATGGCACGAGATCCCAGTTCGATTCCTGGGTCAGCAAGATCCACTGGAAAAGGGAAAGGCTACCCACTCCAGTATTCTGGCTTGGAGAATTCCACGGACTATCCAGTCCATGGGGTCACAAAGCGACTGAGCGACTTTTACTTTCACTTTTCTTTCAAGCTAGGATCCAGGGACAAAGAACAAATAGATTTCTTATTTTACTGCATCCATCTTCATCAGTTTAATTTAAAAACTCTCTTTCCTCCCCTACAGGTTCACTCAACTAGAATAAGCATGACTCACTGAATGCCTCCTCTGTACCCAGTACGTTGCTAGCTGCTGTTAAACAGATTAGCATCTTTACAACACTGTGAGATTTCAATATTTTCAGTTTTACAGGTTAGAAAACCAAAGGTTCTAGAGATTGCCTTCCTTGCCCGTGAATCCAGAGCCGCAGTTCAAATGCTGGTCTCCCAGACTGCGAGTCCAGAACCTTCCCCCCCATCCCCACTCCCAACTCCTCCACCCCCCATCCTCCCTACTCCACCCACCTCCCCCCACTCCCCCACACCCCTACTAAACTGTTTTTGAGAACCTTAGCTTTGAGTCTTGTATGTGACCCATAGCTTAGTCCTCACTATTCTAAGTGCAGCCTTGTGGTAAAATGAAAAAAAAAAAAGGCAACACAAAATAAACCCCATAAACTCTGGTTTAAGGTTATGCATTTCAAACTTCCCTAAAGAACCAATAGTCAGGACTGAGTTCAACCAGCTTTGGATCACTCTTGATTTCTAGCACGCCAGCTTTGAGAGTCTAACCTTTCTCATTTGAGATTATGGCTCTATTGCCATATTTCCGGAAAATGGCTAACTATATTTATGAAACAAGCTGTTTATAGATGCCTGCATTTGAGAAGAGGTTAAGGAGACTCAGAGTGGCTTTAAGTCATAATCAATTAGGCTCCTGTGACATCACTTCACACGTAAAGAGGACCGAAGTTGTGTTCCAAGAGCCCTTGGGGGGCATGTGGAGGCTTTCCAGGAGACTTACTGGTTGCTCATCACGAGAGCTGATGCCAACATCAGAGCTCCCTCTGTCCAGCGCTGCATTACTCTCAGCATAATTACTGCAATCTTTTAAGCAGGAACTTGAGTGCGCCCTATTTCTAGAACGCTCAAAATAGCAAAATTCAAAGACCAGAAATCAGGGACTAACGTCACAAATTAATTATTTGCTTTAAGGAAAGATTCACTGCCTGACTTCATTTAAGGGTCAGACTCCTCAAAGGCATTTAACATGTAAGTTGATTACTATGAACTCTGTTTATGCATAACATCTAGTAGCATAGAATAGCTGACATTTCTGTGGGGGCTAGTGGATTTCAAAAGGATTTGACATGGGTTTTCATATTTTATTTTGTCATGAGGATCACTTTGCAAGATGGGGGTGAGTATTGTTGTTCCAGTGTTACAGATAAGAAAACCAAGCCAAGAGAGCTAAGTTCTTGGCCTGAGGTCACATAGCTGGAAAGTGTCTGAGATGATGTTAGACCCCAGCTCATGGGACTCTTCACTGAAACACTCTTTCTTTATAAACACACTTCTTTTTTAGAGTTACTTTTCCCTTTGTAGCAGAACTCAGATACTTAAGAGATATTTTGGAGTATATTCAAATTTGAAATGGAGAACTGTTTATAAAAAATGATTTGACATCTTCCAAAGAGGGTAACTGGAGATGTGTGTGGTTCTGAAAAGAGAATCTAAAAATACGCTTCATCCAAATAACTGATGAAGCTTTAAAAAAAAAAAAAAAGGATGATCATCCCAGACTACAATTATACTCAATAAGAATTTGCAGGTGTGGGTTTGTTTGTTTTTCTTTAAAGAGGCGAGTCAGCTACAACTAAAAAGCACAAGTTTAAATGTGGCCAGAGTGAGGAAATCTGAGGATAGCTGAAAAGATCAAGTTTTTCCAAGTAAATGGCTCCTTTGCTCATAGATTTATGCCATTTCCTTGCAGGAAAACTTAATAAAATTAATTTGCACTTAACTCCTCTAGCAGAGAAGAATGAATCATTTATAATTGAAGACAATCAAGAATAAGTTCTGTTTAGCTTTAGAACCGGAGAAGGCAATGGCATCCCACTCCAGTACTCTTGCCTGGAAAATCCCATGGACAGAGGAGCCTGGTGGGCTGCAGTCCATGGGGTCGCTATGAGTCGGACACGACTGAGCAACTTCACTTTCACTTTTCACTTTCATGCATTGGAGAAGGAAATGGCAACCCACTCCAGTGTTCTTGCCTGGAGAATCCCAGGGACGGGGGAGCCTTATGGGCTGCTGTCTATGGGGTTTCACAGAGTCAGACACGACTGAAGCAACTTAGCAGCAGCAGCAGCTTTAAAACATGGTTCTATATTTATGCTGAAGATCTAGCCTTTAAGCTACTTCTAGAGTAATGGTTCTCACACACAGGAGGCTTAGTTATTCTATTAATTAATACTACTTCTCAGAAGTTTGTCATGGTCTCCCATGACCCCCTAAATACCTGTAAGTCCACCAGTCTACATTAGAGTGCTTACAATTTTCAAAAAGCACTAGATTTTATTTGTGTCTTTATCCATGTCCCTCAATTAAAATTCCCTTTACTTTTCTCTTCCCCAGCGTCTGCCTGCTAATTTCTGTCTGTGGGTTGACTGGACTCACCTGGGAAGTTCTCACTTGGGGAGTTTCCTGGGGTGGAACCTGGAAGGAAGCTGGGGCTGGAATCATCTGAAAGTTTGGCTCTCCCCCGGGAAGGGCTCACTCATGTGGCTGGCAGTGGATGCTGGCTATTGGTTGGAACTTGGCCAGGGCTGCTAACCAAAACATCTTCATGTTATCTCTCCAGGTAGTTTGGTCTTCTCACAGAATGACAGTCACATTCTAAGAGCGAGCATCTCAAGAGCAATTGTCTAAAAGACTCAGGCAGAGTTAAGACTCATGACCCAAGGCTGTCATGAGCGAGTCTTGGAAGCCCCAGAATGTCACTTCTGCTGTCTGCTGTTGTCCCAGCAAGTTACTAAGCCCAGACCAGATTCAAGAGGCAGGAAATTAGATTCCACTTTTTGATGTGATGAACACTATGCAACCACAGGTCGAGAAGGCCTCAGTGGCGACCTTTCTGGAGAAGGTCTACAATACCTTCGAATAAAGCTAGAACACGGCTGTAAGTGATGCCGAACCTTGGCCTCTGTGTACTGGTGCCAAATTGAATCTCAGAGACAGAGTTTGGGGTGGAAGTAGAAACTAGTAGCTTTATTGCTTTTCTAGGAAAAGGGGAACATAGCTAACAACCTCAAAACTGTGTGTTCCAACATGGGGGATTTGGTGAGGAGCTTTATAGCAATGGTTCAAGGGGGGGTTGCTGATAAGGGTCAGGGTGTGTGCAGGGCCTACACTCCTTTAATCTGGGCTTAGGAGGTCTCCTGATGAGCTTCCGTGGTTTTCAGGATCATCAGACTGTGCCCTTCTCCCTGGAATGAAGAGTGCTTCATCAAGTGGTTAACCTCTTCCATTTGTTGGGGGTTTTAGTTTTGCAGAAGAGCTCAAAGATACTGTTATATTTATCCTTTGAGATGGGACCAGGATTCTGTCCCAGAGCTGTATTATTGTTCCTCTCCTAGTTAGCAGCCGTTTGAACCTGCCCTATGGAACTCAGGGAAGGTCATGGAGACTGAAGTCTATTCCCTACAAACAAGAAACGGGGGACACAGAAAGGTTTTCATGCCCAGGATCCCCATAGGGTCTTACTTGGTTTCATAAGCTCCATTCTCAGTGTAAGAGCAAATAAGAAACAGACATCAGACAGAAGTAATAGACTTTGTCTGTGTGGACCCCTGAGATGCAGGTGGAAAATTTGAATCACAAGCCAGTTCTTGGGGAATTATGGCCAGAATTTTCACTATCTGTGTGGTGTAAAAAAGAAATCCAGTAGTGAATTTAATCTAATGTGGTCATAGGATTGCAATGCATTCAAGAACCTGGCAGAAAATAAGGGCAAAACCTCTGTGGAGGAAAGTCAGTATGAGCCTCAAAATTTTTTCACTGATCAAAATCCAAAGTATAGGAGCCCATGGTCACTACATCCCCCAGATTACTCCCTCCCCACTCCCATTCTCTACAAATAGGACCTCTATTTTCAACATCTTTTCCAAGAAGAAAAGTGAATTCTCTATAGAAAGCCATCTCCCTTACTGATATCCCTCCTAACACATCTTTAACTAGTTTGATATGATCTCTACTCCAGTTCCTGGTGGCTCAGATGGTAAAGAATCTGCTTGCATTGTGGGAGACCCAGGTTCAATCCCTGGATTGGGAGGATCCCCTGGAGAAGGGAATGGCTACCCATTCCAGCATTCTTGCCTGGAGAATTCCATGGACAGAGGATCCTGGTGGACTACAGTCCATGGAGTCTCAAAGAGTTGGACATGACTGAGCGACTACCACATCACTACTCCAGAATAAATTACAAATCAGCTTAACTAAATCAAAATCAGAGAATTGGTCATTTAAAATAGTTACAAAATAGAATGGCATTTGCCTTTTAGGTCCCATGGTAAAAGCGCAGTCCCAGTATCATAATTCTACTAAAGTTTACACAACAAAAATCTTATCTCTCCATTGAACAATATATGTACTTTTTTGAAGAAATACCTAACTTTTCAAATAAAAAGGACTGTACCTAACACCCCAGACACTTTTGGCTTTCACTTTGGTAAA
Organism: Ovis aries; assembly: GCF_016772045.2. NCBI lineage: Eukaryota > Metazoa > Chordata > Mammalia > Artiodactyla > Bovidae > Ovis > Ovis aries. Next base: position 18,797,773 of record NC_056063.1, on the reverse strand, counting down.
TGAAGAGCTCCCTTTTGTTTTATTGTTCAAGGACAACGTTCTTTACCCCACTGGGAAAAGGAAGTCTTGGGAAAAAAGAAAAGTAAATCATTAAGTTCCTCTCTCTTAAACACACACACACACACCATAGACTTAAAGATACTAACTCACAATGCTGTCATCACTACTCACCCCAAGGATCCTTGGTTGCTCCCAGTATCCCCGGCTTTATTTAGGCTGACCCTTGGAAAGTTATTGAGATTTCTGTGCTGTGTTGTGCTCAGTTGCTTTAGACATGTCCGACTCTTTGAGACCCCATAAACTGCAGCCCATCAGGCTTCTCTGTCCATGGGAGTCTCCAGACAAGAATACTGGAGTGGGTTGCCATGCCCTCCTCCAGGGGATCTTCTCGATGAGGGGATCAAACCCGTGTCTCCAGCGACTCCTGCATTGCAGGTGGACTCTTTACTGCTGAGCCACCTGGGAAGCCCCCATTGAGATTTCTAATTGCCATTTAAAAATCTCTAAGACTGTACAATAAAAACATGTTTTAGCTTTCACCCTTCTTTGAGAACATCATTCCTTCCACCCTGCTCAGTTGCTGGGTCTGTCGAATGGATTCAGATTATGTCCATCAGAGATGGCTGGCTGGCTGGGGGTTCTCTTTCCACTTCACTTACAACACGGAATATGTGGTTTCTGTCAGCACCATTTCAACCTGTTCCCAGGTGAGATTTCAATGGGTTTAACCATAACCCTCTGCTATGGCTCAGCGGTATCTGTGTGCAATGCAGGGAACTCCGATTTGATCCCTGGGTCAGGAAGATCCTTTGTAGGAGGGAATGACAACCCACCCCAGTATTCCTGCCTGGAGAATCACTTGGACAGAGGAGCCTGGCAGGCTACAGTCCTTAGGGTCACAAAGAGTTGGACATGACTGAAGCGACTTAGCATGCATGCAACCCTAATCCCTCTTTCTTTTTCCATTCATCTCTCTATTTATTTATTCTTATTGAAGTATACTTGACTTACAGTATTGTATAGTTTCAGATGTACAGCACATTCATTATTTTTATTTATTATACTCAATTTAAAGTTACAAAATAATGGCTATATTTCCCTGTGCTGCATAATACATCCTTGTTGATGTTCAGTTCAGCTCAGTTGCTCAGTTGTGTCCAACTCTTTGTGACCCCATGAACCACAGCATGCCAGGCCTCCCTGTCCATCACCAACTCCCGGAGTTTACCCAAACTCATGTCCACTGAGTCGGTGATGCCATCTAACCATCCCATCCTCTGTCATCCCCTTCTCCTCCTGCCTTCAATCTTTCCCAACATCAGGGTCTTTTCAAATGAGTCAACTCTTCGCATCAGGTGGCCAAAATATTGGAATTTCAGCTTCAGCATCAGTTCTTCCAATGAACACCCAGGACTGATCCCCTTTAGGATGGATTGGTTGGATCTCCTTGCAGTCCAAGGGACTCTCAAGAGTCTTCTCCAACACCACATTTCAAAAGCATCGATTCTTCAGTGCTCAGCTTTCTGTATAGTCCAACTCTCACATCCATACATGACCACTGGAAAAACCATAGCCTTGACTAGATGGACCTTTGTTGGCAAAGTAATGTCTCTGTTTTTCAATGTGCTGTCTAGGTTGGTCATAACTTTCCTTCCATGGAGTGAGCATCTTTTAATTTCATGGCGGCAGTCACCATCTGCAGTGATTTTGGAGCCCCCTAAAATAAAGGCTGACACTGTTTCCACCGTTTCCCCATCTATTTGCCATGAAGTGATGGGACCAGATGCCATGATCTTAGTTTTCTGAATGTTGAGCTTTAAGCCAACTTTTTCACTCTCCACTTTCACTTTCATCAAGAGGCTCTTTAGTTCTTCCCTTTCTGCCATACAGGTGGTGTCATCTGTATATCTGAGGTTATTGATACTTCTCCCACAATCTTGATTCCAGCTTTTGTAAGAAGCATCCCCTTATTTCTATCTCACCCCTCCACCTTTCCCTCTCCCCACTGGTAACCACTACTTTGCTCTCTATACCGTGAGTTGGTTTCTGTTTTGTTAAACACTTGTGATTAATTTATGGTTTCCACGTACATAAGACCCCTTAATTTCTTGTCAGGTAGGTTTAGCATTGATGAACGATATTCGCTTTTGCTCACTTGAGAAATCTTTATCTCTCTTTCTATTCTATTTTATTATTTATTTATTTTGCTGCACTGGGTCTTAGCTGTGGCATGCAGAATCTAGTTCCCTGACCAGGGATCGAACCTGGGGCCCCCTGCATTGGGAGTGTGGAGTCTTAGCCACTAGACCACTAGGGAAGTCTCTCCTTCTATTCCAAATGCTCATCTTGCTAGGTAGAGTATACTAGGTTGCAGCATTTTCCCTTCAACACTTTAAATATATCATTCCACTCCCTCTGGCTTGTGAAGTTTCTCCTGAAAAATCAGCTTATAACCTTTAGGGTTTCTCTTGTACATGATTCTGGTTTTTTTCTTGCTGCCTTTGGAATTCTCTCTTTATCTTTTAACTTTTGCCATTTTAATTATTATATGTCTTGGTGTGGGTCTGTTTGGGACCATCTTGTTTGGAACCTTCTGGGCTTCCTGTACCTGGATATCTGTTTCCTTCTTCAGTTTGGGGAATTTTTCAGCCATTATTTCATCAAATACATTTTCAAACCCTTTCCAGCATTTCTTTCTGGGACCATTATAATGTGAATACTGGTACACTTGATGCTGTCTCAGACTGTCCTCATTTTTTAAATTTATTTCTCTTTTTGCTGTTCTGATTGGGTGGTTTATGCATTCATTCTTCTGTATCACATAGTCTGCTCTTAATTCCTGCCAGTGTGTTTTTCGTTTCAGTTATATTCTTTATTTCTGACTGATGTTTCTCTATAGTTTCTGTTTCCTTGTTTAAAATTCTCACTGTTTTCATCTGTTCTGTTCCCTAATCCAGTTACCATACTTTTTACTACTCTTTGTTTCATTAGTTGTCTTTCTAGGGGATTTTCTCTTGCCCTTTCAATTGAAAGAAATTTCTCTCTTTTCCTTTTGCTTAACTTTCTCTGTCTCTATGAAATTAGGAGAAACAGTTACCTATATGAAGGGGTCTTGAAGGGCTATCCTAGTGTTCGGTCACCCCTGGACCCACTGCATGTGCCACTGGCTTTGGTGGGAGACCTGGATCTGAACACGTGTGTGCTAAGTTGCTTCAGTAATGTCCTACTCTGTGCGACCCAATGGACTGTACCAGCCCACCAGGCCCCCCAGTCCATGGAATTCTCCAGGCAAGAATACTGGAGTAGGTTGCCAGTGCCCTCCTCCAGGGGATCTGAACGCAAGTTCCATCTTCCTCAGGATGTGCTGGCAGCTATCGTCTTGGTAGGAGGTGGGGCTGGCGGTGGAGGGGCGAGAGTCAGAGCCAGGTGTGTGTGTGTGGGGGGGGGGGGGGGGGGGGGGGGGGGGGGGGGGTTCTTCTCTGCCCAGTGGCTGTCACTTCCGTATTGGCTGTGGGGGTGGGTCCCAAGTTGCTCGAGCGGAAGCCCTGAGGGTCGGATCCAAGCTGGCTCTTTCCTTGTAAGCGTCTGCTCTGCCGGCTGCCAGAACTAGCAGCCACCCCAGACGGGAGCAGTGCTGGAGCAACAAGGGCTTGTGCGGGCGCTCAGCATGGCGGGCGGCCTGGGCTGTGGGATCCAGATGCTTCTGCTTCTGCTGAGCTGCCTGTGGAAATAATGGCTGCCCCTCCCTCAACACACACACACTCAGATACCACTGGGGGATCTGAGCCTCCTTTGTCCCTCACAGCCTGGCTCTCCCTTGACCTCGGCCACCCTGCGGCCGCACTGCAGCAGCCCTTGCCCCAGCGTGGAGCTGCGTTGTGAAGCAAGCCGGGCTGGAGCGGTCCGTGGTTCAGGCGGGGGCGACTGTGGAAAACCACCCGGTCACCCGTGCAGTTTCAACCCACCCTCTCCACCCTGATAAAACATTGTGTACATGTTTCTCACGAGTGGAGTCCAGTCTCCCCACAGTCCTCCTCTTAGTCTTACCAGGCCTCCAAGCAGCCAAAGGGACGCGTCTTCCTGGTGTCCAACCCCAGGGCAGGGGTGCCTAATACGTGGTTCTAACTGCTCACTCCCCAGGGAGGGCCTCCACACATGTAATCTCCCTTCTCTTCTGAGCCCCAGTAGCTTCTCTTCCCTTCCTACCTGATTACGTGTGGATCTTTCTTATAGCTTTGATTGTAGATGAGTGTTCCTGCCAGTCTCCAGTTAGTTTTCAGTCAGAATTGTTCCATGTGTGGATGAATTTTGGATGTGTTTGTGGGGGGATGTGAGGTCTGCATCCTCCTACTCCGCCATTTTGATCTCCTCCCTCAACTCCCTCTTGAGGTGTAGACTCTGTTCATCCTTACTCAGTCAGAGAAATCCCTTACTTGGTTTATTAAGGAGCTGGGGTGTAATCTGAGTTGTTTAGTCACTAAGTTATGTCTGACTTGTTTTTGAGCCCATGGATTGTAGCCCACCAGGCTCCTCTGTCTGAGGGATTTCCCAGGCAAAAATATTAGAGTAGGCTGCCGTTTCCTTCTCCAGGGGATCTTCCCAACCCAGGGGTCTCCTGTATTGGCAGGAGTGTTCTTTATCATAGAACCGCTAGGGAAGCCCATGTAATCTGACTAGGTCTATCAGAAGGAAGCCGGTGATTTTGTTAGATGACTTGGGCAGGATATACTATTTCTTTTCCTGGATACAAGTAAGGAAGCATGCAGCCCCTGGCTGTTTTGCAATCAGCTTATTTCCATGAGGTGATTCAGCCTTGGGATCAAGCCCAAACCTAAAGAGGAAGCCTCATAGACATCCTGGCTGAATAGGATCTGAAGCCCAGCTTTCCTTTGTATGGTTCAGTTATATGATATAGTGACTGTTTCAGCCCCTTGTAGTTGGGTTTTCTGGTACTTGCAACTAAAAAAATGTTCTATCACGCCAAATCACCGCTGACCTCATACTCCCCTCACCTCAAAATGGAGCTTCTTTTCTGTGGCAAGGCTGGGTGGGCTACCCTCAGGGGCCCAGATCCAAATGTACTCCTTTTCTGCTTTCCTTTCTTCTCTCAGTGTTCAATTTCCATTTCTGGTAGCCTTTCTTTTCTTCCTTGTCTTTTTTATTTTTTAAGGCAGAATTAATTTGAATTTTCAAATTTAATTTCGACTCAATTTTTATTTTATTTCAGCAATACATAGTCACAAGTTAGACAGTTAAATAGTTATTAAAAGGAAAAGAGAGATCCCCACCCTATCTTCCCACACCCAACTTCTCTCCAAAGGCAATCCTATCAATCATTTTTACTGTTTATTCTGGGCTTTAGCTTCTATTGTTAAATAGCATTTTTATACAGGTAGTTATCATTCTTTAGCTTTAGTTATCATGCATTTTCTGTGATAAAAAGTAGGGACATAGATTTCTTATACCCCTCCCTCCACATACACAACCTCTCTCCTTCATTTCCTGAAAAAAATTATATCACAGTATTTTGCTATTTATATTCTCCATGTAAATATTGTTCACAGCTGAAACATGTAGAGTACTATGGTTTTATTTCCATTCTTGAACATCAGTTTCTTTCCCCTTAGTATTTAGTAATTGTCTTGTCTTTTAACTTGCCTGTTTTCCTGTGTATTTTTACCAGTTCATCCCACACTATCCAAGAAAGACATAAATCTCTCCAACACATGTAAATCAATCAGTTTCTTGTTTTTCTGCTGCACACCAACGTCCTAGGAATTTTCTTCATCTTTATCCTGTGTTGGAGTCTCTGCTTTCTAGATGTCATGTTTTCCTTTATCTCGGTTTACTCTCTTATTTTGGAGAAGCAAACTCTCCTGTAGCTTTCTGTTAAAAGATGTGAAGGTGTTGAAAATGTTGAGACTTTTCATACTGAAAATGTTTCTATCTACCCTCTAATTTCCTGTTGCTTTTTAATGTTCTGGCCCTTTTCTCCGATGTGTAGTAGTCATTGACTGCTGTCCTGTAGGAGGGTCCTCCAGGCATCTGCCTTGACAAGGTGTGAGTCTGTTAGCATTCTGGTGGCTGAGTGACCGAAGAACTCTGAGGCTCCTGTTCACTATGAGGACTTTCCCTCAGTCTTTTCCTAGTCTCGGAACACTACCTCCTTCCCACCCTCCACTCTATCTTGGGGCTGACAATTCCAAAGAGAGAAACTTCAGCCTTCAGTCTTTTCATGAGAGGGAGAAGGGGTAGGTACCTGATGGGGGAGGAAAACTCTCACTTAAGACGTTCAAGTAATGTCCCTGGAGGGTTGCCAGGGGAACGGTGGGTGAAGCACCCAGCCAACCCCTCTGTACAGATGTTTTTAAAATTCTTGTGGAGCTGTATGAACTTGAACAAAATTCTTAATTTCTCTGGGCTTTAGTTCCTTCATCTGTCAAATGAAAATACAGGGCTTTGGTGTGAGGGTTAAGTGGGATTAATGAATGAGTAGTGCCTTGCACAGGCTTCTCTCGTGGCTCAGCGGGTAAAGAATCCACCTGCAATGTGGGAGATCTGGGTTCAGTCCCTGGGTTGGGAAGATCCCCTGGAGGAGGGCATGGCAATCCACTCCAGTATTCTTGCTGGAGAATCCCCAAGGACAGCTACAGTCCACAGGGTCACAAAGAGTCAGACATGACTGAGTGACTAAGCACAGGACAGCAGAGTGCCTTGCACAGCCTGCCCAGCGCAGAGGGCACTCGACTGTTGACAGTACAGTGGTCATGGTGGTGGCAGTAGGTGGTTGACTTGGTTTTGCTTCAGTGGGCAGACAGGACCCCGCCTCCCACAAACCAGTGCTTTTCTACACTCTCTCAGAAGAAAGCCACCCTTCTCATCTTCTGTCAAAATGTTCATCAAATTTCATAGAATTTCAGGAGTGCCACAATCTTTGCAACTTGCCTTCTAGCTCACCCTCTCTCTGAGTGCCCAACCAAACCCTTAGCACCATCTCCTTTATTCTGGAGGTTTATCCCATCCAAATTGATTAACTTGTAGGATGAGAACTGCAGGAAACAGCCCGAACCCAAATGTCAAGAGTAAAATTGACCCCCTTCTTTCCTATTCTGCCCATAATCCCTCCACCCTGAGGGCATCCTTCTCCTAATCTTCCTGTCTTTCCTAAGCCCCTGACAAGAGGAAGGCATAGCTTTTGCCTTTGCATTTTCATTTTGCACTAGAAATCCTCTCCTCGTGCAAAATGAAATTCTTTTCCCCTTTTCTCTCTTGTCCCAGGGCTTCTCTCTGTTTTCCTCCCTCAGTTCTTGTTGGGGACCTTGACTCTGCTTTGTTAGAGGGCAGATTTCCTCTTCACAATCTTTCCCCTGAATTCTAAGGATGCTTTTCTTATCTGTTCTGGGGCCTCCAGTAGCTTTGTTAATTGGCTGTATCCCAGGATAATGAGATGGTTATCATCACTGACTCAGTGGACATGAATTTGAGCAAACTCTGGGAGGCGGTGAAGGACAGGGAAGCCTGGCATGCTGCAGTCCACGGGGTCGCAAAGCGTTGGACACATAGTGACTGAACAAGAATAACAACAGGAGCTTGAAGAAGGACGAGGAACAAGAGAAGCTGGAAACGTTGGGGTTGTCTTAAAACTAAGCATTTAGAATGCCTAGTGGGCCAGAGATCTGACTGATACAGAATTTGATGAGAAGCAGCAGCCGCTGTGCTCAGCATGTTCTCCCAGTCTGACATTTCTGGTTGCAAGACTCTAAAGGGGATTTTTCCTGCTGTACTCCTTATTTAGGCTCAAACACTGAAGATACACCTAATGAAAAATCTGAAGTAGGTCTTATAATAAAATCACGGTCGATTAAATCTTGGGAATCGACTTTTGTTGGGAATGGTGTAAATATATGGTCTTTTGGATAAAGGTGGACACAAGACATAGGAACAGCCTTGCCCAAGAACCCCTTACACTCCTGTTTCGTTTTTCAGCCACACACAGAAAGGAAAGCAGCACTTTGGTTCCTGTGGATGATCCTTCCTGAGTGCAAACTTTAGTCTGTCCTTAAAATTCTCCCCAGCAAAGTAATAAAGCAAAGGGTTGAAGCAGCTGTTGGCTGCCGCCATAGCCAGTGTGATGGCCACAGCTTTATGCAGCAGGTCGCTGCATGAATCCGCCTCCCACTGGAGCAGGTGGAGGGTTCTCAGTATATGATAGGGCAAGAAGCACAGGAGGAAGATGACCAAGGCAATGATGATGGTGGTCAATGCCTTCCTGTGAGAAAGCCGCAGCCCTGATTCTGGGACCTCCGCCTTCAGCAGAGCTCGGATGATCAGCAAGTAGCAGATGCTGAGCGTGCAGAAGGGCAGCAGAAAGCCCACTACCAAGGCAATGTAGTTCATGGTCTTCAGTTTAGGAGCTTTATTACGATTCAGCTCCAAGCACAAGGTGACATTGCCCTTCAGCTCAGAGCCATTGTTCAGTAGCGTTATTGAGGAAGCCATGATAAAGACCCATATGATGCCACAAACAATCCAGGCATTCTTGATGCTGGTGGCATGAAGGAGCCGGAAGGGGTGAACGGTGGCCAGGAAACGCACCACACTCAGCACAGTCAGGAAGTAAATGCTGCTGTACATGTTGACATACAGAGAGTAAGACATAATCCTGCAAGTCAGGTCCCCAAATATCCAATTGGACCCTCTGAGGTAATAGTCCACCCTGAAGGGCAGTGTGGCTGTGAACAAGAGATCCGAAGTAGCCAGATTGAGCATGAAAATGTTCACAGATGTGGACTTCCTATAAGGTTGCAGGAAAACATATATGGAAAAGCCATTTCCCAAGGCTCCCCAGATAAATATTACCAGGTACACGATGGGGTAAAATTCTCTCTTAAAGTTTTCAGCTGTGCAGTTCCTGTTGCTATGGTGATCGCTGAAGGTGCTGTTAATTTCCATTTCTGATGCGGAGATGGATGGAGATAAGGACACAAGTTTTCTTTCCATGCTGAATCAAAAAGAAACAGATACAAAAAATTGCTTCCTGCTCATTGCTTACATTTATCCAGGTTTTAATGAAACAGAGAGAAATACTAGCTTTTCTTTGAAACTTGAATCAAAAAATATTGGCTATGTTTTACCATGTGCTTATCCTTTTACCATCTGTCTTTACTATATGTTTCATTTCATTTCATGGTAAACTTCTAGAATGCAGAATAACCATTCATTTATTTGACTGAAGCTGAAGTCTCAGACTAGGGGAACTCTTGCCCAGGGTCCAGATGAAGATCATCTGAAGCTTGTCTCTGACCCTGGAGAAAGTCATCAATTACACATCTTCTGCTCTGGAAGCTGACAAAGATTCTCTTCTTGATGAAACTCTAGCCAGGCTCCTCTGAATCCTCTTGTCAACCAGGTGTCAACCTTGACTTATGCGACTTGAATAACAACTAACATAAAAACACTAACATAGTTATGAACAACTCAAGACTGCATCTCAAGGATGACCCCTTCTTACATAGCCTGAGAAATCTCAAGGCTGCCAAAAGAATTCAGTGCTTGTTCCAGCCAACACCTGGACATAGGGCCTCTGCCTCAAGCCTCTGTGGGAGGGTAAGAGCCCAGTCTCTTAAGTACCAGTTAGAAAACCCAGATACTTTCCACTTGGACCCAACCCCTCCTTCCTATTTGTAATTTTTTAAATTCCCTGACTCTACTGAGCCCCTGCTCACTCACTCTCCTCTCCTTTCTCTCATTCTCTTTTTAAAACACCCAGGGACTTCCTTGGTGGTCCAATGGGTAAGAATCTTCCTTGCAGTGCAGGGAATGTGGGTTTGATTCCTGGTCAGGGAACTAAGATCTTACATGCCATGGAGCAACTGAGCTTGCGCCCTGCACCTACTGAGCATACATCCATGACTAGAGAGTCGGAGCGCAGCAGTGAGAGATCCCATAGGATCCAACAAGGATCCTGCGTGTTGCAACTAAGACTCGGTACAGCCAAATAAATGAATACGTATTTTTTTAAAAAAAATAAATAAATAAAATAAAACATCCAGTTACTTCTGAGTTCAGTTCATGTTGGACTAGTATATTATTGAAAAAATTGCAATAGTATATTATTGAATACAATCTGTCTTACCACTCTTAGAAGTGTGCAGGTTTTTTTAATCTTTGACCAAGCATTGGTTTAAATGTAAATTTACTAGGCATAGTTGTCATGGATAATCACATGGTTCTTAATTTCTTCTTTTCTAGTCAAAGAGAAATTTATACTGAACACTTCTTGCCTTACCTATGTAAATACTACAGGACAGCCCATAACTGCAGAGGTAGGGGCAGACTTCTAGATGTCTAAGGAAAAAAACAAGTGGCTTGGGGAGACATATTTTCATTGTCTGGGTATGGTAGTCCGGGTCCCTATTTTACAGAGTTTTTTTTATAAGAACTAATAACCATTTTTGTTTCTGCAAAGTCCTCTGTTTTTTAATGTAAGCCCCAAATTACCTAACAGAAGCACAATTCCTGCAAGAATTCTTTTCCAACACCCTCTTCCTGAGATATTCTGATTTCCCATGGTGTGCATTCTCCTTGATACAACAAGTCAATACACTCAATGCTGTTCAACTACAGGGGTGTTCATAAAGGCCTTTGACTAGAAGACACTGACTCTGAGAATTCACAGAATGATACTTCTAAAAGAAGTATGGTAAAATGTTAGTTAAATTAACTTACCCAAATGGATGCTTTGTAAATGTATTTCCGATACAGCAAATATGTTTTTCAATTCTCCTTCAGAGACTGATGTGAAGATGCAACTCAGAAAACATGGTTGGTATGTAAATGACGTAAAAAAAAAAAAAAAAGTCTTTTCTTTAGTTCAGCACTTCCCAAAGTATCTTCCACAAACTACGAATTCCATGAGATGTTCTGTGTAAGGAAAGGCTTCTGTGTTCAAATCAGCCTGAGAGACACAGCAAGCTTTAGTATCCCTCTCTTGGAGATTCATAACACATGTCAAAGCTCTAGGAGGTCCTATAAGAAAAAAAAAACCAAGTCTGATTAATACAGGGTGTCCCTCTTTATTTATTTATTTTTTTACTCTGAAAACGTTTTTGCACACTGAAACATTCTACTATTCCACAGAACTAATGTTCTATAAAACTGTCCCTGTGAAATGCTGCTGTTATTATATAATTTATCCAGAATATGATTTTGATAGATGAAGAGGATCCCTACTTAATGGGCCAGATCAACAAGCCAAGATTCAAATGTCTGGAATTAAAGAGTGACTGCAGCCATGAAATTAAAAGATGCTTACTCCTTGGAAGAAAAATTATGACCAACCTAGATAGCATATTGAAAAGCAGAGACATTACTTTGCCAACAAAGGTCCATCTAGTCAAGGCTATGGTTTTTCCAGTGGTCATGTGTGGATGTGAGAGTTGGACTGTGAAGAAAGCTGAGCCTTGAAGAATTGATGCTTTTGAACTGTGGTGTTGGAGAAGACTCTCGAGAGTCCCTTGGACTGCAAGGAGACCCAACCAGTTCATTCTGAAGGAGATCAGCCCTGGGATTTCTTTGGAGGGAATGATGCTAAATCTGAAACTCCAATACTTTGGCCACCTGATGCAAAGAGTTGACTCATTGGAAAAGACTCTGATGTTGGGAGGGATTGGGGGCAGGAGGACAAGGGGACAACAGAGGATGAGATGGCTGGATGGCATCACTAACTCAATGGATGTGAGTCTGGTTGAACTCTGGGAGTTGGTGATGGACAGGGAAGCCTGGCGTGCTGTGATTCATGGGGTTGCAAAGAGTCAGACACGACTGAGTGACTGAACTGAACTGAACTGAACTGAACTGAAGTTACTTTGGGGGCTTCCCTGGTGGCTCAGATGGTAAAGCATCTGCCTGCAATGTGGGAGACCTGGGTTTGGAAGATCTCCTGGAGAAGGAAATGACAACCTACTCCAGTACTCTTGCCTAGAAAATCCCATGGACTGAGGAGCCTGGTGGGCTACAGTCCATGGGGTCACAAAGAGTTGGACACGACTTTTTCCTGTGGTCATGTATGGATATGAGAGTTGGACTGTGAAGAAGGCTGAGCGCCGAAGAATTGATGCGTTTGAACTGTGGTGTTGGAGGACTCTTGGGTCCCTTGGACTGCAAGGAGATCCAACCAGTTCATTCTGAAGGAGATCAACCCTGGGATTTCTTTGGAAGGAATGATGCTAAAGCTGAAGCTCCAGTACTTTGGCCACCTCATGGGAAGAGTTGACTCACTGGAAAAGACTCTGATGCTGGGAGGGATTGGGGGCAGGAGGTGAAGGGGACGACAGAGGATGAGATGGCTGGATGGCATCACGGACTTGATGAACGTGAGCCTGAGTGAACTCCGGGAGATGGTGATGGACAGGGAGGCCTGGTGTGCTGCGATTCATGGGGTCGCGAAGAGTCAGACATGACTGAGCGACTGAACTGAACTGAACTGAGTGACTTCACTTTCACTTTCTACCTTTTATGTTAGAGTCAGTGAAATTTGGAAATTTGGAAGCACTTACTATTGGGGGAATGAGCATTTCTAAGCATCAGTTACTTTGTGAAATGAGAGTTGTATTAGTTTCCTACGGCTCTTTAACAAAGTACCGCAGGGAGTTCCCTGGTGGTCTAGTGGTTACAATTCAGCGCTTCCACTGCTGTATCGCAGAGTCAACCCCCAAAGCCATGTGGTGCAGTCAAAACAAACAAACAACAAACATACAAACAAAAAACACACACACGGGGCTTTGCTGGTGGCTCAGCAGTAAAGAATCTGCCTATCAGTGATCTTCCCTGTAGCTCAGACAGTAAAGAATCTGCCTGCAATGCAGGAGACCTGGGCTCGATCCCTGGATTGGGAAGATCCTCTGGAGAAGGGAATGGCAATCCAGTCCAGTATTCTTGTCATGGAGAATCCCATGGATAGAGGAGCCTGGTGGGCTACAGTCCATGGGGTTGCAAAAAGTCAGACATGACTGAGCGGCTAACACTACTACTACTGCTATCAATGCAGTAGACATGGGTTCGATCTCTGGGTCAGGAAGATCCCCTGGAGGAGGAAATGCCAACCCACTCCAGCATTCTTGCCTGGAAGATTCCGTGGACAGAGGAGACTGGTGGGCTGCAGTCCTTGAGGCTGAAAAGAATCGAACACAGCTGAGCATGCCCACACAAGGAGGAAAGGGGTGGAGTGGGAGAAATTGGGAGACTGGGATCAATACGATGTACAAAACACACAACTGTTGGGAACACGGTGTGTAGCACAGGGAACTCTAATGCACTGTGATGTCCTAATGGCTTGTTATTTAGTTGCTAAGTCCTGCCTAACTCTCCTGAGACCCCATGGACTGTAGCCCACCAGGCTCCTCTGTCCATGGGATTTCCCAGGCAAGAGTACTGGAGTGGTTTGCCATTTGCTTCTCCAGGGGATCTTCCTGACCCAGGGATCAAACCCACCTTTCCTGTATTGGCGGGTGAATTCTTTACCATTGAGCCACTTGGGAAGCCCATGTGTTCTATTACCAATGGCCTTTTTAGAAAAGGACAGAGTCCTGTCCATATGGCCCTGACTTTGGAGCCAGAACTTGGATAGAATCTTAAGAAAAGTTTATATCAGGAAAGGATCTAAAATAATAGAAATAGACTTGAGAGCAATCAAGTCCTTAAATGTTTTGACCATAAAGACCTTAAAACTGCTTCTCCCATCTCGAGACCAACAGGATCCCTATGACTTGCAATGAGGAAGGCAGTCTGGCCCTGCACCCTGTCCTCTCCATCACTGGGGGCAGTAAGCCTGCAAGGAGAGCCACAGATGCTGGGAGAGTCCCTTATCCCAGGCAGAGCATGGGGCCCAGCAGGTATGAGCATGGACAGGAGAGCAAAAACAGATGGTAGCAGTTGCTCCCTAGGATACTGATGGGTGTGAGGGAACCAACAAGAGCCCCTGGCAAGAGGAACTTTTTGAGCAATTGGGGAAGAAGGCAGAACTCAGGAGGGAAGGTCCATTGGCAGGCAGCGAGGCGCTTGTACTGCCAGGCTACGATGGAAAGAGAGGACTTTGGGCCTGAGAGGAGGCCTGGCCATTGCAGGCAGGCCCCAGTCTTTGCGGGAGAACCTGAATGCCACACAACACCTTGGGCGCAGAGATCTGGGCCAGGGGTGCCAAGAGAGGGGCCGTTTGCCTTTGTTGAGAAGGGGACCGAATCTCAGGAATGAGAGAGATGCTCAGTTTTAGAATCAAGGCATCATATCAGGAAGAGATCAACCCCAAGGGTAAGGAGAGTACCAGAGTTACTTCAAGTCCTCTGCCTCGGATTGGGATGTGTTCTGGGCCCCAGAGGGGCTGGAGGTGAAGGGGAGGGAGCAGGCGTGGCTCAAGGCTGTCAAACTGCCCCAGTGGGAGGGAGAGGGGCTGAGGCTACAGAAGCCAGGGCTTTGATTCGAACAGCGTCTTCATCCTTGGAAAGCTAAAGAAGAAAAACACAAACCCCCCACCTAGAGGGTCTTCTCTGGTGGCTTAGCAGTAAAGAATCTGCCTGCAAAACAGGAAATGTGGGTTCAATCCCTGGATTGGGAAGATCCCCTGGAGGAGGAAATGGTAGCCCCACTCTAGTATTCTTGCTTGGGAAATCCCATGCACAGAGGAGCCTGATAGGCTACAGTCCATGGAGTCGTAAAACAGACAATTGAGCAACTAAACAACAACGCTTCCTAGAAGCCTCATTTAACTGAGTCATAGGTTAAAAGCGGGGCCAACTCAAATCCAAAATTCCATTCAGTGCATGGCTTTCCTTGAAGAAACATTTAAAACACTTTGTTCCTCACTGCCCATAAAAACATGCACTTGACTACACCATATATGTGGCTCTAAAAATCAGCCAGACAAATTAAGTATGTGACACGAAGCTGAGAAGAGGCAAATTCAAAGAAAATTAGGAAATAAATCGACAGCATAAGTTGCACTGCTTTAGAGAGATAGGCCCTGTGCACTAAGTACAGGTGGCAGCGGTGGCGCCTGGCGAACTAATCGTGGCCGAGAGCTACCCCATGTCCGAGGTCAGGGGCAGCGGCCTAGAGTGCCAGGCTGCGACGGCGCAGGAACGGCCAAGAGGAGCTACCCCATGTCCGAGGCCACGGACAGCGGCCGGGAGGAGCTACCCTGCGTCCGAGGTCAAGGGCGAAGGCCGAGACGAGCCACCCAGTGTTGGAAGCCAGGGGCGGTGCCTGAGGCCAGAGGCTGCGGCTGGGAGGAGCAACCGCACGTCCAAGGAGTGGTGGCTGTGCAGGCGCAGGAAGGCCTAGAGGAGCCATCCCACGCTGAAGGTCAGGAAGGGCGGTGGGAGGAGATACCCCTCATCCAAGGTAAGGAGCAGCGGCTGTGCTTTGCTGGAGCAGCCATGAAGAGATACCCCACGCCCAAAGTAAGAGAAACCCAAGTAAGATGGTAGGTGTTGAAGAGGGCATCAGAGGGCAGACACACTGAAACCATACTCACAGAAAACTAGTCAATCTAATCACACTAGGACCACAGCCTTGTCTAACTCAATGAAACTAAGCCATGCCCACGGGGCAACCCAGGGTGGGCGGGTCATGGTGGAGAGGTCTGACAGAACATGGTCCACTGGAGAAGGGAATGGCAAACCACTTCAGTATTCTTGCCTTGAGAACCCCATGAACAGTATGAAAAGGCAAAATGATAGGATACTGAAAGAGGAACTCCCCAGGTCAGTAGGTGCCCAATATGCCACTGGAGGTCAGTGGAGAAATAACTCCAGAAAGAATGAAGGGATGGAGCCAAAGCAAAAACAATACCCAGCTGTGGATGTGACTGGTGATAGAAGCAAGGTCCGATGCTGTAAAGAGCAATATTGCATAGGAACCTGGAATGTCAGGTCCATGAATCACGGCAAATTGGAAGTGGTCGAACAAGAGATGGCAAGGGTGAATGTCGACATTCTAGGAATCAGGGAACTAAAATGGATTGGAATGGGTGAATTTAACTCAGATGACCATTACATCTACTACTGCAGGCAAGAATCCCTCAGAAGAAATGGAGTAGCCATCATGGTCAACAAAAGAGTCCGAAATGCAGTACGTGGTTGCAATCTCAAAAACGACAGAATAATCTCTATTCCTCTCCAAGGCAAACCATTCAATATCACAGTAATCCAAGTCTATGCCCCAACCAGTAACACTGAAGAAGCTGAAGTTGAATGGTTCTATGAAGACCTACAAGACCTTGTACAACTAACACCCAAAAAAGATGTCCTTTTCATTATAGGGGACTGGAATGCAAAAGTAGGAAGTCAAGAAACACCTGGAGTAACAGGCAAATTTGGCTTTGGAATGAGGAATGAAGCAGGGCAAAGACTAATGGAGTTTTGCCAAGAAAATGCACTGGTCATAGCAAACACCCTCTTCCAACAACACAAGAGAAGACTGTACACGTGGACATCACCAGATGGTCAACACCGAAATCAGATTGATTATATTCTCTGCAGCCAAAGATGGAGAAGCTCTATACAGTCAGCAAAGACAAGACCAGGAGCTGACTGTGGCTCAGATCATGAACTCCTTATTGCCAAAGTCAGACTTAAATTGAAGAAAGGAGGGAAAACCACTAGACCATTCAGGTATGACCTAAACCAAATCCCTTATGATTATACAGTGGGAGTGAGAAATAGATTTAAGGGCATAGATCTGATAGATAGAGTGCCTGATGAACTATGGAATGAGGTTCGTGACATTGTACAGGAGACAGGGATCAAGACGATCCCCATGGAAAAGAAATGCAAAGAAGCAAAATGGCTGTCTGGGGAAGCCTTACAAATAGCTGTGAAAAGAAGAGAGGCAGAAAGCAAAGGAGAAAAGGAAAGATATAAGCATCTGAATGCAGAGTTCCAAAGAATAGCAAGAAGAGATAAGAAAGCCTTCTTCAGGGATCAATGCAAAGAAATAAAGGAAAAGAACAGAATGGGAAAGACCAGAGATTTCTTCAAGAAAATTAGAGATACAAGGGAACATTTCATGCAAAGATGGGCTTGATAAAGGACAGAAGTGGTATGGACCTAACAGAAGCAGAAGATATTAAGAAGAGGTGGCAAGAATACACAGAAGAACTATACAAAGAAGATCTTCATGACCCGGATAATCACGATGGTGTGATCACTCATCTAGAGCCAGACAGACATCCTGGAATGTGAAGTCAAGTGGGCCTTAGAAAGCATCACTACGAACAAAGCTAGTGGAGGTGATGGAATTCCAGTGGAGCTATTTCAAATCCTAAAAGACAGTGCTGTGAAAGTGCTGCACTCAATATGCCAGCAAATTTGGAACACTCAGCAGTGGCCACAGGACTAGAAAAGGTCCGTTTTCATTCCAATCCCAAAGAAAGGCAATGCCAAACTACCGCACAATTGCACTCATCTCACACGCTAGCAAAGTAATGCTCAAAATTCTCCAAGCCAGGCTTCAGCAATACATGAACTGTGAACTTCCAGATGTTCAAGCTGGTTTTCGAAAAGGCAGAGGAACCAGAGATCAAATTGCCATCATCTGCTGGATTGTGGAAAAAGCAAGAGAGTTCCAGAAAAACATCTATTTCTGCTTTATTGACTATGCCAAAGCCTTTGACTGGGTGGATCACAAGAAACTGTGGAAAATTCTGAAAGAGATGGGAATACAGACCACCTGACCTGCCTCTTGAGAAACCTATATGCAGGTCAGGAAGCAACAGTTAGAACTGGACATGGAACAACAGACTGGTTCCAAATAGGAAAAGGAGTACGTCAAGGCTGTATTTTGTCACCCTGCTTATTTAACTTCTATGCAGAGTACATCATGAGAAATGCTGGGCTGGAAGAAGCACAAGCTGGAATCAAGTTTGCTGGGAGAAATATTAATAACCTCAGATATGCAGATGACACCACCCTTATGGCAGAAAGTGAAGAGGAACTAAAAAGCCTCTTGATGAAAGTGAAAGAGGAGAGTGAAACAGTTGGCTTAAAGCTCAACATTCAGAAAACTAAGATCATGGCTTCCGGTCCCATCACTTCATGGCAAATAGATGGGGAAACAGTGGAAACAGTGTCAGACTTTATTTTTTTTGGCTCCAAAATCACTGCATATGGTGACTGAAGCCATGAAATTAAAAGACACTTACTCCTTGGGGAAAAGTTATGACCAATCTAAACAGCATATTAAAAAGCAGAGAGATTACTTCATCTAGTCAAGGCTATGATTTTTCCAGTAGTGATGGATGGATGTGAGAGTTGGACTATAAAGAAAGCTGAGTGCCGAAGAATTGATGCTATTGAACTGTGGTGTTGGAGAAGACTCTTGAGAATCCCTTGGACTGCAAGGAGATCCAACCTGTCCATCCTAAAGGAAGTCAGTCCTGGGTGTTCATTGGAAGGACTAATGTTGAAGCTGAAACTCCATTACTTTGACCACCTGATGCATAGAACTGACTTATCTTAAAAGACTGATGCTCGGAAAGATTGAAGGCAGGAGGGAAGGGGATGACAGAGGATGAGATGGTTGGATGGCATCACTGACTCAATGGACATGAGTTTGAGTAAACTCCGGGAATTGGCAATGGACAGGGAGGTCTGGCCTGCTGCAGTCCATGGGGTCGCAAAGATTTGGACATGACTGAGGGACTGAACTGAACTGAACTGAGACCAGATTAGAGGAGTGTAGGCTCTGGACACACGCTAATCTTATCAGCACTCCCACCCTTGAATCATTTGCTATGAAACTCCTCATCGAATCCTTCTGGGCTGGGATACACTGTTTTGAGGGCAGGAGCCCATTGTGCCCCCTTTGCCTGGCAAAGCAATAAAGCTATTCTTTTCTACTTCACCCCAAACTTTGTCTCCAAGATTCATTTCAGCTCCAGTGCACAGATGCTGAGCTTTCAGCATCATTTCACCAATACTGTAGTCGATAGCCATTCCCTTCTCCAGGGTAGCCTCCCAACTCAGGAATCTAAACCAGGTCCCCTGCATTGAGGGTAGATTCTTTACTGTCTGAGAGATCAGGGAAGAATTAAATAATTAAAATTATTAGTAGCTCAGTTATGTCCAACTCTTTGCAAACCCATGGACTGTAGCCCACCAAGCTCCTCTGTCCAAGGAATTCTCCAGGCAAGAATACTGGAGTGGGTAACAGTTTCCTTCTCCAGGGGGTCTTCCTGACTCAGGGATCAAACCTGGGTCTCCTGCATTTGCAAGCAGATTATTTACTATCTGAGCCACCTGGAAAGCCCTTCTGTATCATTAGCTGTTATTACTGCAAAAGTTCACAGACTTAGCTCCCTGAAGTTGTACAAAGAGGACTCAACCTTCTGGATTGAAACGTTTTACAGCCTCAAAATCCCAGAGGCCCCAGAGTGGTAGCTAATATACCCTCCAAAATAGAGAAGTCTCAGTGAGTGCCTTGTTCTTGAAATCCAACCCTGCTAGCTCAGCCCTCAGTTGTAACAGGCTCCAAATGTCCAGGTAGAAACGTATAGCTTGAGACACTTCTTTAGCCTCCCAGAAACAGTCTTGTATTAATACTTTTAGAGTTTTTCAAGGGCTAATATGCATTCACTTTTCAGTTTCATGCATTGGAGAAGGAAATGGCAACCCACTCCAGTGTTCTTGCCTGGAGGATCCCAGGGACAGGGGAGCCTGGTGGGCTGCCATCTACGGGGTCGCACAGAGTCGGACAAAATTGAAGCAACTTAGCAGCAACATGAATTAGAAGCTTACAGATCAAAACAGAAATACAAACGAACAGATCTGAGATTACCATATCTTTTGAATGAGGAACTGAGCTGGTCTCTGGGCTTCTACAATAAACAGGGGGCAGATGAGTGAACTCAGAGCCTTGTTCTATGGAGTCAGCATCTTGGAGTGTTCTGGCGCTCTGATCCTCCACCCCGTCTGTCCCATAGTGCCAGTCCCTCCCATCCTTTCCCGTACCACCAGCCTAATGGTCCATTCTGCCAAATGCCATTTTCCTCCCACACTTCGCAGCTATGATGTCAGCCTGTCAGTGAAAGAGGTGCTAGCGGATCAGCTGTAAACCAGTAGGTGTTAAATAGCATTTAGGGCTTGGGAAGTTCCCACAGGAGCAAATTCTCCAGTCTGTTTAATAGATCTGGGGCCCAGTGGGACCCCTCAACCAGAGTCCTGGGCCTGATAGGATGACCTTGAAGCTTCCCCTCCAGGGCCCGACTTTCATTGTCTCCTATCTGTCCTCTGCCTAGGAGTTCATGTGCGCAAGTTACAAAGCTCATAAGGCCCAACCTTTCCTCCCAGATCCCAACCAAACTGTACCGGACTTGCTCCAGGGCTCAGTAGACAGAAAAGTCAGTGTGCCCTTCATGAAATTTCCAGGAGTTCCTGGGAAGCTTGAAGACCCAAGGAACAGTGTTTGGATCTGGTCTCTTTGTCATCAGGGGAAGAGTTGAGTGAGTCTTTGCAGCAGGGGTGGGAATCGCTGTGGCGGAGGGCCCCTGTGGGAAGCTGAATGCCCTGAGTAGTTTCCTGCTTATAAGTGCCTCCTCTCACTGGCTTCTTTTATAAGGAAGCTGCCTGGCCCGCCTTCATCTCTCCGCAGATTTCTCAGGAACCCCACAGGATTCAGCAAACAGGAAGGGGGAAAGTGTTAGTCACTCAGTTGTGTTTCTGATTCTTTGCAACCCTATGGACTATATAGCCTGCCAGGCTCCTCTGTCTGTGGAATTCTCCAGGCAAGAATAACGGAGTGGGTTGCCATGCCTTCCTCCAGGGGGATCTCCCTGATCTAAGGCTGGAAGCCCTGGGAGCCACCAGAACCTTCCTTGCCTGGACTCCGCCTCAGGCTGCTTGAAATACTGTGTGTCGGGCCCCATGGGGGTGGGGTGCACACGCGATGCACAGCAGCTGTGGCCTGCCGCCACCAAAAGGAGAACTTGCCTCAGATGCAGAGTGTGTGGTCAGTGACATTCACCACCGCAAGACGCAGGAAGAAGAACTTCGAGAAGAAGCATGGTGCCAGGCCACCATCAGGGCAAAGATCAGCACGGATACACGAAAGGTGACAATTTGGAGAGCAATGGCATTGCCAAAATGTCAGCTCCTTTGAGTCGCAGCTTCTTGCTGATGGGTTAGCAATAGCTGCCTTTTCTCTCTCTTTTGCCGACCAGTTGTCCCCGCTCTGTTCACTTGATCAGTCAGTTTGCACATTCTCTTCTGAAATTCCACTCTCGAGAATTTCCCTGTGCCCAAAGGTGCCCATGGGTTGTGGACATATGTGGGGAGAACTACACCTTAATTTTGTTATTTGATGTGCTATTTGGAGGAGAAAAATGCTTCCAGAGAACAGTTTATCCCAGGGGACTGAACCCTAGGGGAGGGTTAACACCCAAGCCACTGAGGGGCCTTTCTGCCTCTGAGAGCGAGATGCACGGCTCACATCAGTGGATTGATTCAATGGACATGAACTTGGGCAAACTCCAGGAAAGAGGAAGGGACAGGGAGGTCTGGTGTGCTGCAATCCATGGAGTTGCAAAGTGTTGGCTACGACTGAGTGACTGAACAACAGCAGCAACAAAGCTGATTATGGGTTTAATTTCATAAAGAATCTGAGCATTTAAAAAATTGTTTTCTAATGCACTTCATCAGTCTATGAAGATTGGAAGTATCTGTTATTAACCCAATTTCTGATCCAAGAAATATCAAGAAACATCCAAGAAACGTCACAGACTCATTCTGCAGCTGAGCCTCTGATTCCCAAGTCTTCTGATTCCAAAGACAGAAAACCAGCAAGTGTGATCTCAGAGGCCATTGCCCTACTCACTTCAGTAATTTCACAGGGGTTGTATCAGCATCAGGACTCTCGCTGTCCACAATCCAAGTGACTACGAGACGCAACTCAGGGGCTCCCCTAAAGCCCACTTACTCAAATGAAAACTGCCTCTCTGTCTTTCCCCTTCCACCTTAGCATTTCACCTTCCATTATTAAATTCACTTATTGGAGCAAAGGAATTATTGACCAAGGTAGGCAGTTAAGCATCATATGATTCCTGGCAGGATACAGTGGCGGGATGAAGTCATAGAAAAATTTGGGGAGTAAATCCCAACAGGATCCAAACCCTAGCTCTAGCTCTTAGAGGTGGCCTGAGCATTTTCAGCAAGTACTCAGCCTTTCGGCATCATTGAGAGGGCCAGGGAGACAATACCATGGAAGACCCCCCACAGCTGCACGGAGCCTGCACATCACACACTTTCAAGGCATCAGCAGCCTGTGCAAGCCTGGCTACTGCCAGGGGGAAAATAGTACGCCAGGTGCAGGAAACCTGTAAAGAATGGTAAAAAAAACTGTAAGGCAGTGGTCTCCAGTCTTTCTTGCACCAGGGATGGGTTTCATGGAAGATAATTTTTCTGTGGATCGGGGTGGGGGATGATGGTTTTGGGATGATTCAAGCATATCACACTAACTGTGCACTTTATGTCTATTATTATTATACATTATATACATACATATATATACATATATGTATATATATTATATACATACATCAGCTCCACCTCAGATCATCAGGCATTAGATCCTGGAGGTTAGGAGGTTAGCGTTACCCCTGCTGTAAAGGAAAGTAAGAAAGCTGTAAAGGATAAGAAGAAAATGTTTTCCTAGGTCTCAAAAAAATTGAAAATCAGGAGAATTGTCCAGGAAGGTGTCCTAACCAGCTGCCAGTAGCCTGGGGGACAGTGGACATGGGTGACCTAAAAGGGAGAGGTCAAAGGACAAAGCCCACCGCCGGCTCCCCCCACCCCTCAGCCCACAGCCCCAGATCATCCTGCCACCCAATGTCTCCTTCAAGGAAGGCCTGCCCTTGTTACCCAAGGTTCCCACCAGCCCCTCTTTCCACCCAGGGGCCCTCTCAAGGCCGCCCATGACAGGCTGTCATCTCTCAACCACTGTCCTCAGAAAAAAAATCCACTCCAGCCTCATAACTTAGTGCAATGCTCTGAACACACCAGACTCTGTCTTACCTACTTAGTCTGAACTCCAGTTCCTCACCTGGCCCTTTATTTGCATATGTGTGCGTGCTCAGTCGTGTCTGACTCTTTGTAACCCTATGGACTGTATATAGCCCACCAGGCTCCTCTGTCCATGGAATTTTCCAGGCAAGAATACTGGAGTGGGCTGCCATTTCCTACTCCAGGCTCTTTCTTACCAGCCTCAAGTTTCTTCCCAGAATCACTTCTAGAAAGAGCATTCTCTGAGCCCTCTGGGTCTTGGCTGTTCTAGTGCTTCCTGTCTTCACACCACCCACAGGGTAGCCACTAGCTCCTGTTTATCCCTACCCTGCAGAGTGTTCACTCACCGAAGCAAGAACATCTTGCTTGTCACTGCTGTATCCTGGGTGCTGGCATAGCTCGTGGCCATAAATGTGCACAAAGAAATAACCAGTGAGTGAGCAAAGGAAGCTATGATTCACCCACTCCCTGCTCATTTTGTGTTTCACGATAGATATCTTCCAGGGAAGAAAAATTCTCAATGGTCTTTTACAACAGAATTGAAGAACTGACTCACTGGAAAAGACCCTGATGCTGAGAAAGACTGAGGCAAAAGGAGAAGAGGGCCACAGAGGATGAGATGGTTGGATGGCATCACTGACTCAATGGACATGAGTTTGAGCAAACTCTGGGAGATAGTGAAGGACAGGGAAGCCTGGTGTGCTGCAGTCCATGGGGTCACAAAGAGTCGGACACGACTGAGCAACTGAACTGAACTGAACTGATGTCCAGGCATTCTTCCTCACAAACTTTTTGTCTCTGAAGTTCAAATCTAAGATCTGGGGACAGGAATGCATGTGAGTGCTTAGCCCCTCCGTTGTGTGTCTAACTCTTTGTGACCCTTTGGACTGTAGCCCACCAGGCTCCTCCATCCACGGGGTTTTTTTAGGCAAGAATTCTGGAGTGGGTTGCCATTTCCTCCTCCAGAGGATCTTGCTCATCCAGGGATCAAGCACACGTCTTCTGTGTCTCCTGCACTGCAGATGGGTTCTTTACCTGCTGAGCCATCGGGGACAGGAATATATCAGGTCAATGGTCTATAGGCAAGAGGAAGGTTGCAAAACACACCCACACATCATAGGAGGTGACTCTCTTTTTATCTCTGAGGGTTGCAAATAGTCTTTCTGACTCTGGGCCAATAACGTCCACTGCAACTAACAAAAGGAGTCCCTTTCAAATCTCTCAGAATTTGCAAGAGAACAAAGTTCTACTTGAGGTAAGATTCAAAATAAAAAGAAACAAACTTATTTCAAAGAATCTGCGATGCCTTCAAGCATTTTGTAGATGATTGTGTTTCCTGTGCTAGAGGAACAAACAAGATAAAACCATAATCCCACAGGAAGGCACTTACTTGGGGAATGGTGTTTTGTTTTTTCCATGATAAACATATTCTTGTTTTCATAAAATGCAATAGAAATAATAACCGTGGATTGGACCCTTTTCGATTCTCCCAGCTTGATGAACGTCCGGAGCAAACAGACTCCCCTTCCTACCCCTTCTTCCTCTCTCTTCCTTTTGCTGCTCCTCCCCTGACTTACCCACCTATCCCCCCTTCTTCTTGTTCTTCCTCAGATCTGCTTGCTTCTTTAAAACCTCTTCTTGAAACACTGAAGATGTAAAAAGCTTCTGCACTAACACTGGCTCTTCCTGAGGATGCTCCAACTTTAAGATTCTTTGGTTCCAGGTTGCTGTTCCAGCTTCCATTACTTTCTCTGTCCAAGGGGTCAGCCCTTACTGCCACCAAGCCAGAGAAGTTTCCCTTTAAAGATTGTCCAAGACTATACCACTTTCTCCATGGGTCAATTCACATAAAGAGGTTAATAGGTTCCATAGAGATAAAAAGAAGCTGTTAACTAAAGTTTACATTCATCGATGAATTAACGTATTTACACTTGCCTGTTTATTCTTAGGGCTTCCCAAGTGACTCAGTGATAAAGAATTTGCCTGCCAATGCAGGAGACATAGGTTCGATCCCTGGGTTGGGAAGATCCTCTGGAGCAGGAAATGGCAACTCACTCACTCCAGTATTCTTGCCTGGGAAATCCACTGAACAGAGGAGCCATGTGGGCTACAGTCCATGGCATCACAAAAGAGTCGGACACGACTTAGCGATAAACAATATTTATTCTTAATGGAGCCTGTGTACTAGGCTGTCTGCAGAGACTCCATCTTCAGCCATTCTTCATCCAGCAGAAGGAATGAGACTCACACATAAGTAATTCCAACACAAAGAAGTGGGCAGTTCTGTGAGAACACCATAGATACAGTGCTGTGGGTTCTGTTGTGGATTTGATAAGGCTCTACAGAAAAGCTGATAAACCCAGGCCAATTCTTCAACATTGCCCATCTTGGCTGCTGTATAACCAGAGCTCACTGGGTCATTGCACAATCCCTTGTTAGGTTTCTACCTTCCAGATTTAGCCTTGGGGGATTAGCATGCCTCAGATGTCTGGTGAGCAAGACACACTAGGAAAGCAGGAGTCCCTGAGTCTGGAGCACACATGAGATACTCAAATGCCCAAGGTGATCCTGACATATAGCAATGTTGTTGTTGTTCAGTCACTAATCATGTCCAACTCTTTGCAACCCCATGGACTGCAGCACACCAGGCTTCCCTGTCCTTCACTATCTCCCAGAGTTTGCTCAAACTCATGTCCACTGAGTCAGTGATGCCATCCAACCATCTCATCCTCTGTGGCCCTCTTCTCCTTTTGCCTTCAGTCTTTCTTAGCATCAGGGTCTTTTCTAATGCAATGCTGCTAAGTCGCTTCAGTCGTGTCTGACTCTGTGCGACCCCAGAGACGGCAGCCCACCAGGCTTCCCCATCCCTGGGATTCTCCAGGCAAGAACACTGGAGTGGGTTGCCATTTCCTTCTCCAATGCTTGAAAGTGAAAAGTGAAAGTGAAGTCGCTCAGTCGTGTCTGACTCTCAGCGACCCCATGGACTGCAGCCTACCAGGCTCCTCCATCCATGGGATTTTCCAGGCAAGAGTACTGGAGTGGGGTGCCATTGCCTTCTCTGTCCAGCGCAATGAGTACACCACAAAAAATACATCACTTTCTTCCCCAGTGAGTGATGTGTACATGACACGGGGTACCCTTGATGACCTCAGGTCAGGGAGGAAAGAGGGTATAATGAATGAAAACATGTGTTTTGAGTTAGAGGGGACCTAGGTTTGAGCCTCAGCTCTGCCTCTTGGTCACTGTTATTCCTGTGCTTCAAGACCTTCATCCGCAGAGGGAAGACTGGGCATTGATGAGGAAAACTGATACAATTAACTCAATGTCTGACACTTGGTAAGTTTCCAGGTGATGCTAGCTAACAATAATAAGAACATGCTAGCTAACACTAACAGGAATTATTTGTGACAAGTATGAACAAAACTCATCAAGAATTAAAAGAAAGGCTTCTTTACGGCCAAGTAAAATGAGTTGGTACCATTGTATCTGGAGAAGAGCCAACCAGAAAGACAAGAACAATTCCATTCAATTTACTTCACATCTTCATTACACAAGCAATGAATGTGGTTAAAAAAAGAATGTAATACCAGCTGAAATAAACTTAAATGATAAGATTTACCTCCAACCAGACACATACAAATGTTTGTGCCTTTACTTCCTTTCCCTTTTCTTCAAATCTACATATTTTCAAACAAAAATGAGTCCATATTTTAATGCTATTTTGTAACCTTGCTTTTTTCTTCTTGCTAAATCATGATCATTGTCATGTAAATAACTATTACATGTCAATGTCCTGTAAAGAGCTAAAAGAATATTCAATTATATAGACATAACAAAGTTTGAACAATTTTTTTTCTACAATAACCATTACTCAAGATGTATGTGCCCTGAACTGAACCAGATTGGGCCAGTTCTGGTTCGATCCTAGGAAAGATCCTGTGTCCTCTTGGCCTCACTTTCTTATTTTAAAGTAAGAGTTACACACTCCAGCAGTCATGTGAATCAAATGAACGACTGTATGTGAAGGAATTTTGTAAACAGTGAAGGCAGTATTGAAAGGGAGACTTAGACAGCTTGCTTAATAGTGTATCCCCTTTCCCTTAAAATGTATAGCTTTCAGGTATGGGTCAGAGAGAGAGAAATACTACAGATAACCTAGGTTGGTTGTTATTATGCTTCTCACCTGTTAGAGCCACCTGAGAAATTTTTAAAAGTTAAAACAACAGCAACAACAACAGATGAGTGGCTCCTCACCAAAGTTAATTTTCAATGATTCTAAAGATAAGTTTCTAATCTCCCCAGAATCAAGTGATTCTGATGGAGCGTACGGCCAGAGTTGAGAACCACTGGCTGAGGTCCCCAAAGGGTCACAAGCAGATTATAAGCACACGGTCTCATACACACCTTCCCTCTCACTGTGCCTCTCAGTAAAACTGAGAGCTGAAATCTACATCCTCAAGTTTAACCTCCTCTCCTCAAAAAACAAGACTCTGAAAGGAAAAAATATATATACCTTATGTTATCAAATGACCCACTCTATGAAAAAAGGAAAGATGCTATATGACCCTATATAGGGGAATGCTTGGGCAAAGTACAGAAAATTTCCTCCATGTAATACTATGTAGCAATTTTAAATTATGATTATAAAGCATTTACAGCAATGTGGGAAAATGTATGCTGTAATGGAAAAAAGGAATATAAACCTATCTGTTGTGTACAAGCATGACTACCAAAATTAACTAAAATCATAGGTAGACACACATAATAAATGGAAAGAAATAACCCCCCAAATATCAATAGCAGCTATCTCAGTGGTGGTTTTTGCTTCCTTCTACTTTTTTTGTACTTTCCAAATATTTTTTAAAGTACCATGTAGTAGAAAAAAGTTTATAGCAGAACAAAATTAACTTACTTTTAAAAATTATTCTTCTTCCTATGAAGCATAGCAAAGCACAATTTTTAACAACAAGTTAACAGGGCAAAGATAAAAATGCTCACCTGAGTTTGCTTTCTTTCAGCTGCCTCGGCTCTGTCTCCCCTGTCTCTGCTGTCTTCCTCCTCCAAGTAATTCAGTTTGCTTGTTTAAAAAAAAAAGCAAAACAGCAAATTGTATTTTATGAAGGGTATCAGCCAATGGCAAGAGAAGAAGGAACTCCGGTCAGACAGCCATTTGTGCTGTAAGGAACTTTGGTGTCAGAGCTGGTGCTGGCTTCCTTCTCAAGATAAAGAGTGTAAGATTTCTACTTAGGGACCACAACTAAAGGAAGAAATCTGTATTAGCTCCTCCCCTCTCATTGTTTTTATTGGCATCGTTCACAACAAACCAAGGGGACGTGATGGGCTGGAGTCAGGAGTTTCAAGTGGCTTCAGTTCTCCTGCATGTTTTTCGTTTCTACGACAACACTAAAATCAACACCACCTTATTAGTATAGCACTTCAAAGCTGCTCAGGGCGATTCCAGCACCCACTTGCTTTCTCAGCGTACTTGTGCTTAGGCAGAGATGTTATCCATTCTGGTGAAAATGCTGTCGAATGCTGTCATGGTATCCTCGCTGCTCACTTAAAGGTCCTGGTTTCGTCCTCGTCTTCCTTCCTCAATTTGTTTTGCACAGTTAACCACTGTCAGTTTCTTGAAACTTTCTCCTCCTTGTTTCTCTGACTCTCTTGGTTCCTATTCTATCCCTTGGATTGTTTCTTCTTTGCTTCCTTTCTGATTCTCCTTCTTTTCTCCTTTTTCTAAATGTGAGCTTTCAGAAATGGGCTACAAGACCAGAAGACACAACAGTCTGCCTTCTGATCTCTTCTCATCATATTCTGCTTTTATCTATATTACCCACCTGGATGCATGCTCAGTCACTCTATCGTGTTTGACTTGCGACCCCAAGAACCGTGGCCTGCCAGGTCCCCTGTCTATGGGGTTATCCCAGCAAGAACACTGCAGTGGGTTGCCATTTCCTCCTCTAGGGGATCTTCTTGGCCCAGGAATTGAACCTGCATCTCTTGTGTCTCCTGAATTGGCAGGCAGATTCTTTACTGCTGAGCCACTTGGGAAGTCTGTATTATCCACATTCATGGACATAATGTGGCCAAACAGAGCTTTTCTCTTCCCTACCCAAGGACACACCCTCTCATTTACCCAAAATTTAATGAAATGGCACCACAGTGATTCAGCCAGTCAATCTCACATAAACCTAGAGGCCATCCTTAACTTCTCTTTCTCCCACAGCCAACATGCAAGCCAATAATTCCGTTTGTTCCACCTGCAATATATGTTCTAAGTCTAACCATTTCTCACTTTCCCCATTTCATTAATATCTTCAGCATTAATGCTGCAATAACATTAGGCAAGAAATAAAACCCACACCAGTATTCTTGCCCGGAGAATCTCCAGGGACAGAGGATCCTGAAGGGCTACAATCCATGGGGTTGCAAAGAGTCAGACATGACTGACTGACTAAGCACAGCAAAAGGCATCCAAACTGGAAAGAAGGAAGTAAAATTATGTTTGTTCATAGATGATATAATCCTACATGTAGAAAACGCCAAAGACTGCACATACACAGAGACCTGGCAGAACTAATAAAAAACATTTGCAAAATGGCAGGCTACACAAAAACCAATTGCGTTCCTATGCACTAACAATGATCAATCCAACAAGGGAATTTCATTTATAATACCATCAAAAAATCCCCATAGGAATCAACTTAACCAAGGAGGTTAAAGATTTGTACACTGAAAATAAAACATGGCTGAAAAGTATGAAAGACATAAATAAATGGAAAGATATCCTATGTTCATGAATTGGAAGGCTTCATATCATTAATATACTACCCAAACTGATCTACAGATTCAGCACAATCCCTATCAATGGTGCTTTTCAGAGAAACAGAAAAAATCCATCCTAAAATTCATGCTGTGAAAAAAAATTCCTTGAAAATTCCAACAGCAAACAAAACCTGATTGCCCAACTAAATCTAAACGAAAATAATTTTAATTAAGCCTTTGCAAGAGGAACTTAACCTCAGTAAAATCGTTTTGACAAACTTCCCCAAAGCAAATTATAAACTGGAGTCTTTTGTATCTGGAAGCAAGCTGAGATTTTGTTGAAGGTCCCTAGAACATCGCAAAAGATTTATCTTGTCTTTTAAAGGAGATAAGTTAAACTGATTAGGTTTATTTAATATGTTAAATTAAGCTCTCTTCATGTTGTATCTGTCACATAGTTACATGCTATGTGTTCTAGGAGAAGGGGGCAACAGAGGATGAGATGGCTGGATGGCATCATAGATGCAATGGACATGAGTATGAGCAAGCTCCAGGAGATAGTGAAGGACAGGGAAGCCTGATGAACTATGGATGGAGGTTCATGACGTTGTACAGGAGACAGGGATCAAGATCATCCCCATGGAAAAGAAATGCAAAAAACCAAAATGGTTGTCTGAGGAAGCCTTACAAATAGCTGAGAAAAGAAGAGAAGCAAAAAGCAAAGGAGAAAAGGAAAGATACAACCATATGAATGCAGAGTTCCAAAGAATAGCAAAGAGACATAAGAAAGACTTCCTCAGTGATCAGTGCAAAGAAATAGAGGAAAACAACAGAATGGGAAAGACCAGAGATCTCTTCAAGAAAACTAGAGATACCAAGGGAACATGTCATGCAAATATGGGCTCAGTAAAGGACAGATGTATGGACCTAACAGAAGCAGAAGGTATTAAGAAGAGGTGGCAAGAATACACAGAACTATACAAAAAAGATCTTCACGACCCAGATAATCATGATGGTGTAATCACTCACCTAAAGCCAGACATCCTGGACTGTGAAGTCAAGTGGGCCTCAGGAAGCATCAGTTCAGTTCAGTTGCTCAGTCGTGTCTGACTCTTTAGTGGAGGTGATGGAATTCCAGTTGAGCTATTTGAAATCCTAAAAGATGATACTGTGAAAGTGCTGCACTCAATATACCAGCAAATTTGGAAAATTTAGCAGTGGCCACGGACTGGAAAAGGTCAGTTTTCATTCTAATCCCAAAGAAAGGCAATGCCAAAGAATGCTCAAACTACCACACAATTGCACTCATCTCACATGCTAGAAAAGTAATGCTCAAAATTCTCCAAGCCAGGCTTCAGCAGTATGTGAACCGTGAACTTCCAGATGTTCAAGCTGGTTTTAGGAAACACAGAGGAACCAGAGATCAAATTGCCAACATCCACTGGATCAGAGAAAAAGCAAGAGAATTCCAGAAAAACATCTATTTCTGCTTTATTGACTATGCCAAAGCCTTTGACTGTGTGGATCACAAGAAACTGTGGAAAATTCTGAAAGAGATGGGAATACCAGACCACCTGACCTGCCTCTCGAGAAAACTGTATGCAGGTCAGGAAGCAACAGTTTAGAACTGGACATGGAACAACAGACTGGTTCCACATAGGGAAAGGAGTACGTCAAGGCTGTATATTGTCACCCTGCTTATTTAACCTCTATGCAGAGTACATCATGAGAAACGCTGGGCTGAAGGAAGCACAAGCTGGAATCAAGATTGCTGGGAGAAATATCAATCACCTCAGATATGCAGATGACACCACCCTTATGGCCGAAAGTGAAGAAGAACTAAAGAGCCTCTGGATGAAAGTGAAAGAGGAGAGTGAAAAAGTTGACTTAAAGCTCAACATTCAGAAAACTAAAAAGATCATGGCATCTGGTCCAATCAGTTCATGGGAAATAGATGGGGAAACAGTGGAAACAGTGTTAAACTTTGTTTTTTGGGGCTCCAAAATCACTGCATGTGGTGACTGCAGCCATGAAATTAAAAGACCCTTATTCCTCGGAAGAAAAGCTATGACCAACCTAGATAGCATATTAAAAAGCAGAGAAATTACTTTGCCAACAAAGGTCCATCTAGTCAAGGCTATGGTTTTTCCAGTAGTCATGTATAGATGTGAGAATTGGGCTATAAAGAAAGCTGAGCACTAAAGAATTGATGGTTTTGAACTGTGGTGTTGGGAAGACTCTTGAGAGTCCCTTGGACAGCAAGGAGATCCAACCAGTCAATCTTAAAGGAAAATAGTCCTGAATATTCACTGGAAGGACTGATGTTGAAGCTGAAGCTCCAATACTATGGCCACCTGACGTGAAGAACTGACTCCTTGGAAAAGACCCTGATGCTGAGAAAGATTGAAGGCCAGAGGAGAAGGGGACGACAGAGGATGAGATGGCTGGATGGCATCACTGACTCAATGAACATGAGTTTGTGTAAACTCTGGGAGTTGGTGATGGACAGGGAGGCCTGGAGTCCTGCAATCCATGGAGTCACAAAGATTTGGACATGACTGAGTGACTGAACTGAACTGAACTGAGGGAAGCCTGGCATGCCACAGTCTGTGGGGTCACAAAAAGTTGGACATGACTGAGCAACTAAACAGCAACAACATGTTCTAGAAATTAAATAATATAAAATTCCTAAAATTCTGATATAATTGTCAAATACAAATTGGCACTTATCAATTGCCAATGATGGGAAAACATGGAAACATTGTCAGACTTTATTTTTTGGGGCTCCAAAATCACTGCAGATGGTGACTGCAGCCATGAAATTAAAAGACGCTTATTCCTTGGAAGGAAAGTTATGACCAACCTAGATAGCATATTCAAAAGCAGAGACATTACTTTGCCAACAAAGGTCTATCTAGTCAAGGCTATGGTTTTTCCAGTGGTCATGTATGGATGTGAGAGTTGGACTGTGAAGAAAGCTGAGCACCAAAGAATTGATGCTTTTGAACTGTGGTGTTGGAGAAGACTCTTGAGAGTCCCTTGGACTGCAAGGAAAGCCAACCAGTCCATTCTAAAGGAGATCAGTCCTGAGTGTTCTTTGGAAGGACTGATGCTAAAGCTGAAACTCCAATACTTGGGCCACCTTATGTGAAGAGTTGACTCATTGGAAAAGACTCTGATGCTGGGAGGGATTAGGGGCAGGAGGAGAAGGGGACGACAGAGGATGAGATGGCTGGATGGCATCACTGACTGGATGGATGTGAGTCTGAGTGAACTCCAGGAGTTGGTGATAGATAGGGAGGCCTGGCGTGCTGCGATTCATGGGGTCGCAAAAAGTCGGACACAACTGAGCGACTGAATTGAACTGAACTGAACTGAACAACAAAGGCATTTGCCATCTGCCATGGAGATTGAACCCCATGCTGCTACAGCTGTTGACCCGCATGCAACACCCACTGAGGGAGTTCAGGGTGGAGTGAGGCACTCTGTGCTCCAGGGAATCTGGTGGATGTTTTTAGGAACAGATTTTATGGTCTCAATCCTTGCATCTCCTCATATCTAGAGAAGCGCTAAATCCCTTCATGGTGACATCAGATCCTCATGACTAACAAAAAGCCTTTTGTAAAATGCATGCTTCATCATATTGAACTCGCTTCACCAAAACCTTATATATGGACCTTCCCCCACTGCAGCTTTGGAGCAGTCTCTCAGAGCTATCAGAGGTGCTGCCTCCTGGGCTGCAGTCCTCATTTTGCCCCAAATAAAACTTAACTCACAAGTCTCAAGTTGTACATCTTTTTCGGTCGACATAATGTTATCAATTATCATTTTTAAATGTATGTTACAGGATAACTAAATTTATTTGTCAATTGCCATTTTTTGTGTGTGTCTGTTTGTGCCCTTTCCCTCGATCTATAAACATGGCTGTATTTTAGTTTTTTGTCATTTGTCAATGGTTATTGCCTTACCCTGATGCTTTTGCAAAAGTGTTCTTGCAAAATTTCTTCAAAGATATTGCAAAATATGGAGAAATATTGCAAAATATTGCAAAAATATTGCACAATATTTCTTCTCCACGAAGAGATTCATGGAGAAGACCCTGACAAGTACTTTAGAATGAGGTTTTCTGATAACTTGAAGATCATAATAATAAACAAAGTAAGAATTTCTAAAACTCTGATGGAAAACTGATGAATTTATAAAACTGCTAATAACAGATCAAGATAAATACGAATTAATTACAGGCTACTAGATGAACTGATGAGGATGACTATAATTTTTATGACTTCATATAAAACACTGCTGCTTCTTTCATGTTTTACTTCTGGGATTCAAAGGACTCCCTTTTCTCCACTCCTTAAAGCAATCTATCAATAACTTCTGACAATTTGGTAAAGGGTATCTTTGCAACAAAAGTTAGCACACTTACATTTTCCTCCTCACCTGATCCCTCCAGAATTTTGAATTTCTTATTAAAGATTTTTATTTTTCATGACAATGTTTGTATTTGTCTATGCTCAATAGGAATTTAATCTCCTCTCTATTGTTGTTGTTTAGTGGCTAAGTCATGTCCAGCTCTTTTGCAACCCCATGGACTGTAGCCTGCCAGGCTCCTCTGTGCATGGGACTTCCCAGGCAAGAATACTGGAGTGGGTTGCCATTTCCTTCTCCAGGAGATCTTTGTGGATCGGGGACCGAACCCGAGTCTCCTGAATAGGCAAGCAAAGTCTTTACCATTGAGCCAGGGTGCAATTGGACAAGTTCTTACCTTGACTTCTTAGCCTTGAGAGGTTTCTTCTTTCTTTCCATCTTTGCTTTTACTTATTTATTTTGAGAGTCTTTCAAAAGTTCAAGCTGCAATTTCTGACTAAAGTTCTAGCAGAGATTTAAAATAATAGAGTCAATCACTATTCGTGCTGCACTTATATAAATAATCAGGTCAAGTTAATTGAAAGTAAGCATAATTTGCAAACAAATTTGTCTTACTGTAATCAGCTGTGATTTAAAAAAGAGGGGAAGATTATAGAGAGAAAAAATTGTATTTTGTTAATACCCCTTTTTGGATATCAGATCCTAGTACTGTCATCTTTAATGTTTTGTTTTCTACCTATTCACTGGAATGAAAACTGAATTCTTCTAGTTTCCTCCAATACTTGGCTAGAACTTCCCAAATAAGCATTTCTGATTTTTTCCCATTTTGACTTGTAAACAAAAACTGTCATTTTTCCCAAAGTCATGCAAGCCAAAGCTGAACAACTTAAAATGAACTTCAGAGGAATCATCACAACAGCTCACGTGTGGTCCATTTTGTCCCTGTTGCTATATGATCACTTAGAAAAATCACCCGAGATATTCACGTTGCAAACCAGGGAAACCTGTTGCTGCTGCTTGCCCGCCTTCCACCTGAAGAAGGGCAAACTCAACATCTGGAAATTTTCCCACCTGGCTGCTCTGCAAACTCAGAAACTGAATTTATAATTTGCTCAGAAATGGAATTTATAATTTTATATTAACCTTTATTTTTCTTTTGTTTCCATGGAAACTACTCTCATTAAATTACCTGGTTGCTCACACTCTGTCCTGTGTGCTCAGCCCCTTCAGTCATGTCCAACTCTTTGTGGCCTCATGGACTGTAACCCATCAGGCTCCACTGTCCATGGGATTCTCCAGGCAAGACTGTTGGAGTAGGTTGCCATTTCCTTCTCCAGGGGATTTTCCCGCCCCAGGGATCGAACCCACATCTCCTGCAAGTCTCCCTCATTGTACGTGGATTCTTTACTGCTGGGCCAGTGGGGAAGCCCAGCTTACACCCTATAGAAGCTTAATCTTAGTGGAAACTCACCTTCAATACCATCTCTTGAATTACAACATCTTCATGTTCATCTTGCAACCATGAAAATATGAGGATATGTGTTTGCTATTACATCATGCTGAGTCCATGTAAATAAGTTAAAAAATTTAAACCCAATTACACGTTATCCAAAAAATTGTAAATAGATTCAGAGGTAAAACTTGCATCTGATTATAACCCATTTGAATTATTTAATTGCTTAAATCTTGTCTCCTGGGGAATCTCTGCTTCAGGAAACTTTCCAATCCTTGGCTATTAGTTTCCTTGTAGTTATCATATTAACCTCCTGAAGACATTGCATTCTCTTGAGGATTTTTAAAGCCTGTCAGAGCCGCTCTCACGCGAAGTGATATCCATCACAATCAGACAACCAGGTGAAATAAACAATAACCACGTAAATAATGAAGATGATGACCACATGGCCCTCTGACCTTATGATTCAACTAATGGACACAGCGAATATGCCATTCTTTGGCCTGACTATCCATCAACAGTAGGTAAAGGAGAGTAATGCTTTATCAGTTGGTGATACTCTCAGCCTGCTGAAAGAATGACCAAAAGGACCATAAAAAAGGCTGAGCATGGAAGAATTGAAGCTTTTGATCGCATGCAGAAGAAGACTCTTGAGAGTCCTTTGGACAGCAAGGAAATCAAATCAGTCAATCCTAAAGGAACACAACCCTGAATATAAATTGGAAGGACTGATGCTTAAGTTGAAGCTCCAATACTCTGGCCACTTGATGTGAAGAGCAGACTCACTGGAAAAGGCCCTGATGCTGGGAAAGGATGAGGGCAGGAGAAGGGGACAACAGAGGATGAGATGGTTGGATGGCATCACCGACTCAATGGACATGAGTTTGAGCAAACTTTGGGAGATGGTGAAGGACAGGGAAGCCTGGTGTGCTGCAGTCCACGGGATCACCAAGAATTGGACATGATTTAGTGACTAAACAACAATTAGAATAAAAAACAAATGGAGACCAGCCTTGAAAAACAAAACCAGTTTAGTTATATAAAACTTAATTTCGTTTACTGGCAAGACTAACACTGCTGGGGTCATTTCTTGCTTATGCCTCTGGAAATCATAAGCAAAACTTGAACTATTTCCCAAGACTGGTATGAGTCAATCACTGAAAATTCTAATATTATAACCAATCACTGTGAAAAATGAACCAATCACTGTGAAGAATGAGTAGTTACTTCTTTCTCCCTATAGAAGCTGCTTTATAACAATATACTTTTGCTCCTCATTCCAGGTTTTGATTTGAATCCTCCCAGTCTGTAGTATCTTTTCAATATGTGCACAATAAACTTTTACTAATTACTACTTCAGGGATTCATTGGCTTTGCTTCAGTTATTCCTGAACGTTCAAAATGGAGAATTTAAAGGGACCCCTAAGGAGCCAAAACAATGTTTAAAAAGGAGAAAAAAGTTGGAGGTCAAACACTTCCTGATTTCAAAACTTACTACAAAACTACAGTAATAAAAAAATGTGTAGAGTTAGCATAAAGACAGATATATTGCTTACTGGTGCAGCATAGAGAGCTGAGAAACAATCATTTTTTGACAAGTTTGCCAAGATTGTTTCGCTGCCCCTGCAAACAGCCACTCTTGGCTACCCTAGGCCACAGATGTACACAAGATGTATGCTCCAACACATCAGGGAAGAGAGCACACAGCCCCTGGGAATATTTGACTGGGGGATTCTCAGGAAGGGCCGAGGGGATGGGCACACCCTTTAGCCCCACAGACTTCCAGCCCTCCTCTGACAGACAGGGCTGGGAGAAGACCAGAGCAGGGTGGACCAAAGCCTAACACCCAGGGCAGTGTCTCGCCATGCCTGAGGCTACCAGCAGTTCTGTCCTCAAGGTCCCACCTCAGCCTTTCTTTCTGGTCACATGTCCTGTTAAGGAGCCCTCTTGCTCCTTACCCACACTCCAGTCAAACGGAACTATTTGTTCATCTCCCAAAATAAAAAGCACTATTTTCAGGCCTGAGAAGAGTGCAAAATGGTAAGGAGTTTATTGTGTTGGATAAAAATAAATAACAAATCGATCCTTGAAATCGTAAGAAGGCTTTGGTTGTTTTGCTTGTTTATAGTTTATTTGCTGGAACTATAATAGATCTGGGGAAAAAAAAAAAAGATCATGATCCATATGAAGAAACAGAGCCTCAGACCTGCTGAACCCTTCACTCTCCTCCCCAGTCCCTGCATACAGCTAGTAAATATTCCTCTAGGCCTGGATGCCAGAGCAGGCGTCTGAAAAACTGCCAAGAATCCATGATGCCTGCTTCCCCTTCTGCCTTCTGTTGACCTAGAGGCCGTAGGAAAGACAAGCTATCTCTGGACGCATGCTCATCCTTGGACTCCTCTGTCCCTGGAAACCAGTCAATTCAGCACCCACCCCCAGTCCTTCCCAGCCTTGGTCCTGACCTTCCTCATCCAATCTGTAGCTCCCCCAAATGACAAAAATCTTGAGACTTACATAGTACATAGTGGCGCATGGAGTTAGTTGCTCAGTTGTGTCTGCCTCTGTGTGACCCCAAGGACTGTAGCCCACCGGCTCCTCTGTCCATGGGATTCTCCAGGCAAGAATACAGGAGTGGTTGCCATTTCCTTCTCTAGGGGATCTTCCCAACCCAGGGATCGAACCCAGGTCTCCCACATTGCAAGCAGACTCTTTACTGTCTGAGCCACCAGGGAAGACCTAGGGCAATGAAAAATAGGTCTTCCTTGAAAGCTCTGGGCTGCTGCTGCCAAGATGGAGGGGGAGGAGGCTCCTGGATCTGTTGCCTGAATGTCCCACAGCTCTCTGGCCATGACTGTGGCCAGGACAGTGCGGTGGTCTGATCTTCACACTGAAGAAGTGAGTATGAGGGCGGGCAGTTCTCTGTGCTGCTTCTTCGTGGAGCTGTGGAGAAGGGGCTGAGGCCAAGCCTGTTGCTCTGAAAGCAAGATTCTTCTGAGCCTGTGACTCTATTTCTAATATTTAATTAACTCACGTGGAAATTCACAGTGTACAAATATTACAATATTACTGTTCTTACTCTTAGGGGGAAAAAAAAGCTTGAAAAAATAATTCAACAATTGACCACTATAGGTTTTCATGCCTTTCCCCAAAAGTCCAATAGATGGACTGATTTTCTTGTTCAGTCACTAAGTCATGTCTGACTCTTGCAACCCCATGGACTGCAGCACACCAGACTTCCCCATCCTTCACTATCTCCTGGAGTTTGCTCAAACTCATGCCCATCAAGTTGGTGATGTCATCCAACCATCTCATTCTCTGTCATCCCTTTCTCTTCCTGCCTTCAATCTTTCCTGGTATTGAGGTCTTTTCCAGTGAGTCAGTTCTTTGAATTAGGTGGCCAAAGTATTGGAGTTTCAGCTTCAGCAGCAATCCTTCCAATGAATATTCAGGATTGATTTCCTTTAGGATTAACTGATTTCATCTCCTTGCTGTCCAAGGGACTCTCAAGAGTCTTGACTAATTTACATCTCATTAAAATAAAGTTAAAAGGAAATCCAACCCTCTACTTCCAGAGCTAACTCTGCATGCCAGGTTTTCAAGGAGCAGAATAAGACTCTTTTTTAAGAATGATACGGAGAGAAAAGTTTCTTCCTTATTTTCTTTCCTCCCTACTTCTCAACATGTTAACCTCAGGGAAAGGAGAAATCTCTTCAAGATTTTATTTTTAGAACAGCCTAGGATTTCAAATAGATATATAGATAGGATGAAAGTTACCCATTATAAACTCTTTCCTTGTACAACTTGATCTGAGGACATAAAGAAATAAAATCTCATTTTAATCAGATTTGCCAGGATGAAAAAACGAAATTGTTTGCAGTAGACAGGGAAAGAGTCCATGGCTTTAAAGAGAAGACAATCCGAAGACAGCAGAGAAATGAATCAACACATTTTTCAACTTGTTACTCCTGATGACCTTGAGAAATAAATAGAAACAACAAAAATGGCAGCATGTTCAATATACACAGTGCACAGAGATCTTCTCTGGAACTCTAACGGGCCTGAAGAAGTCATCAAAGATGAGAATCAACTCTAATTTTGAAGGAGATCTTTAAGTTTATTCCTGGATGACAAAGTGAGTTAAGGAGAAATGGGGCCAATTTCTTGTTGGTTACAATAAAGCACTAGTCACAGCTTGTTGACTCCGACTTTTAGACATAAGCTTGGCTCAGTTGGTAAAGAATCTGCCTGAGTTTGATCCCTGGGTCTGGAAGATATCCTGGAGAAGGAAATGGCAATCCACTCCAGTCTTCTTGCCTGGAGAATCCCATAGACAGAGGAGCCCAGCAGGCTACAGTCTATGGGGGTCACAAAAGAGTCGGACACAGGTGATCAACTAAACCACCACCACCACCAAGCTTGATTCTAGCACGTATGTTCTCACCAACACAAATCTGGGATTTTTAAATAATCAGAACCAGAGAGAGTAGCTTATTTTCAGAACACAAGGAAGAAGTAAACAGGAATCGTGTTTCTATTTAGGCCATTTTGTTTTTGTTCAATCAGTAAGTTGTGTCCGACTCTTTTTGACCCCATTGACTGCAGCACACCAGGCTTCCCTGTCCTTCACTATCTCCTGGAGTTTGCTCAAACTCATGTCCATTGAGTCAGTGATGCCAATCAACCATCACATCCTCTGTCACCCTCTTCTCCTCCCACCTTCAATCTTTCCCCACACCAGGTGGTCATTTCCAATGAGTCAGCTCTTTGCACCATGTATTGGCCAAAGTACTAGAGCTTCAGCTTCAGCATCAGTCCTTCTAGTGAATATTCTGGGTTGATCTCCTTTCAGTTCAGTTCAGTTCAGTCGCTGAGTCATGTCCGACTCTTTGTGACCCTATGAACCGCAGCACGCCAGGCCTCTCCGTCCATCACCAACTCCCGGAGTTCACACAGACTCATGTCCATCAAGTTGGTGATGCCATCCAGACATCTCATCCTCTGTCGTCCCCTTCTCCTCCTGCCCCCAATGCCTCCCAGGATCAGAGTTTTTTCCAATGAGTCAACTCTTCACACGAGGTGGCCAAAGTACTGGAGTTTCAGCTTTAGCATCATTCCTTCCAAAAAAATCCCAGGGCTGATCTCCTTCAGAATGGACTATTTGATCTCCTTGCAGTCCAAGGGACTCTCAAGAGTATTCTCCAATACCACAGCTCAAAAGCATCAATTATTCAGCACTCTGCCTTTTTTATGATCCAACTTTCACATCCATACATGACTACTGGAAAAAAACATAGCTTTGACTATACAGACCTTTGTTGGCAAAGTGATGTCTCTGTTTTTAATATGCTGTCTAGTTTTGTCATAGCTTTTTTCCAAGGAGCAAGCATCTTTTAATTTCATTGCTGCAGCAACCATCCTCAGTGATTTTGGAGCCCAAGAAAATAAAATCTGTCATTGTTTCCACTTTTTCCCCATCTATTTGCCATGAAGTGATGGGACCGGATGCCATGATCTTTGTTTTTTCAATGTTGAGTTTTAAGCCAGCTTTTTCACTCTCCTCTTTCACCCTCAAAAAGAGGCTCTTTAGTTCCTCTTTGTTTTCTGCCGTTAAAGTGGTATCATCTACATATCATATTTCTCCCGACAATCTTGATTTCAGCTTGTAAGTCATCCAGCCTGCCATTTCTCATGATGTACTCTGCATAGAAGTTCAATAAGGAGGGTGACAATATACAGCCTTGATGTATTTCTTTCCCAATTTTTAACCAGTCCATTGTTCCACATCCATTTCTGTTACCTCTTGATCTGCATACAGGTTACTCAGGAGACAGGTAAGGTGGTCTGGTATTCCCATCTCTTGAAGAATTTTCCACAGTTTGTTGTGATCCACACAGTGAAAGGCTTTAGCATAGTTAATGAAGCTGAAGTTTTTCTGGAATTCCCTTGTTTTTTCTATGTTGCCAATTTGATCTCTGGTTTCTATGCCTTTTCTCAGTCCAACTTAGGTAATTTGCAAAGCGAAAAAAATGAAAGCAAAACTTGAAAACACATGTAATTTAGAAAACAACAAACCTCATGTGCAGTTGGACACATTCTGTGATAAGAGAAAAGAATTACCCAGTGTAGTGGCCTGAATGGTAGCACCAACAATATGTCTACATCCTAACCCCAGAATCTGTACATGTTTTGGAGAGATGTTCTAAATTTATTCTGAATCAGATTAAATTATGTTCAGTATGGCTCAGTTCTTTGCAAATCAGAAGTCTTGGATATGTGTTAAAACACTTAACTGGTTCTGATGTTTATTCCTTAGTTATACTTGATACACATCCGTTTAATTCTACAAAAGGCAACGCTGGTGTGGTTTACTGTGATGCAATGTGTGGTGAGGAGACCCTGACCTAGCAATTGGCGAGTGAGGAATCCACAGAAACCCTTTAGGACCTCCTTCCTCCCAGGCCATCTTTTGAGTGCCCGCTCTTCAGGCATCCCTTGATGTTGAAGTAAAACAAACTCTACAACCAGAGTTTAATATTGCAGTGACTGGGCTTGTCCCAATAACTTAAAATTTAAAAAACAAAAGCAGCGAAAAGAAAGTATACTTGACAGTTAAAGCACTTCATCCTTGGGACTCCCCTGGTGGTCTGGTGGTTAAGACTCCTAATGAAGGCGGTGCAGATTCAACCCATGGTCGGGGAACTAAGATCCCATATGCCACATGACATGGCCAAAAAGTTCAAGGTCTTCATCCTCTCCAGTTTGGCTTCTCTGATGTTCAGAAAGATGACCTAACACTGCCTTACATGGCAAACGTTGTGACTGATAGAAGGATCCCAAGAGGAGGAATCACTCCTGGATTACTCAGGTGGGCTCAAAATGCAATCACAGGGATTGTTGTAACAGAGGGGCCGAGGGATGTCTGACAGGACCCCACAGGGGAGAAGGCCCCCTGGAGTGGACAGAGTGGATCCGCTGTCCTTGATTCTAACCGGAAGCCACAGAAGCTGGAAAAAACAAGGAAGGATTCCCCTGGAACCTCTGGAGGGTGCTCTCCCAACACCTTGATGTCAGAAAACTGGTTCCAGAACTGTGCGAGAATAAATTTTTTGTTGTTTTAAGCCAAGCTAATGGCAACTTGCACGACAGTCTTAGGGAGCTCATACCCCTACCTTCTCCAGCCTCGAGGATCTAAAATTCAGGAAGAAAGTGGTCGGTTGCCATGAACCATCCAAAAGTTTAATCCATAGGGGACTTCAGTTCAGTTCAGTCACTCAGTCGTGTCCGACTCTTTGCAACCCCATGAATCACAGCACGCCAGGCCTCCCTGTCCATAACCATCTCCCAGAGTTCACTCATACTCACGTCCATCAAGTCCGTGATGCCATCCAGCCATCTCATCCTCTGTCGTCCCCTTCTCCTCCTGCCCCCAATCCCTCCCAGCATCAAAGTCTTTTCCAATGAGTCAACTCTTCCCATGAAGTGGCCAAAGTACTGGAGCTTCAGCTTTAGCATCATTCCTTCCAAAGAAATCCCAGGGCTGATCTCCTTCAGAATGGACTGGTTGGATCTCCTTGCAGTCCAAGGGACCCTCAAGAGTCTTCTCCAACACCACAGTTCAAAAGCATCAATTCTTCAGCGCTCAGCCTTCTTCACAGTCCAACTCTCACATCCATACATGACCACAGGAAAAACCATAGCCTTGACTAGACAGACCTTAGTCAGCAAAGTAATGTCTCTGCTTTTGA
This sequence comes from Ovis aries, assembly GCF_016772045.2. Classification (NCBI taxonomy): domain Eukaryota; kingdom Metazoa; phylum Chordata; class Mammalia; order Artiodactyla; family Bovidae; genus Ovis; species Ovis aries. The sequence continues at coordinate 18,754,391 of NC_056063.1, read as the reverse complement.
ATATACTGTCTAGGTTGGTCATAACTTTTCTTCCAAGGAGTAAGCGTCTTTTCATTTCATGGCTGCAGTCACCATCTGCAGTGATTTTGGAGCCAAAAAAAATAAAGTCTGACACTGTTTCTACTGTTTCCCCATCTATTTCCCATGAAGTGATGGGACCAGATGCCATGATCTTAGTTTTCTGAATGTTCAGCTTTAAGCCAACTTTGTCACTCTCCTCTTTCACTTTCATCAAGAGGTTCTTTAGTTCCTCTTCACTTTCTGCCATAAGGGTGGTGTCATCTGCATATCTGAGGTTATTGATATTTCTCCTGGCAATCTTGATTCCAGCTTGTGTTTCTTCCAGTCCAGTGTTTCTAATGATGTACTCTACATAGAAGTTAAATAAGCAAGGTGACAATATACAGCCTTGACGCACTCCTTTTCCTATTTGGACCCAGCCTGTTGCTCCATGTCCAGTTCTAACTGTTGCTTCCTGACCTGCATACAGATTTCTCAATAGGCAGGTTAGGTGGTCTGCTTTCAGAATTTTCCACAGTTTATTGTGGTCCACACAGTCAAAGGCTTTGGCACAGTCAATAAAGCAGAAATAGATGTTTTTCTGGAACTTTCTTGCTTTTTCCATGATCCAACGGATGTTGGCCATTTGATCTCTGGTTCCTCTGCCTTTTCGAAAACCAGATTGAACATCAGGAAGTTCACGGTTCACGTATTGCTGAAGCCTGGCTTGGAGAATTTTGAGCACTACTTTACTAGCATGTGAGATGAGTGCAATTGTGCAGTAGTTTGAGCATTCGTTGGCATTGCCTTTCTTTGGAATTGGAATGAAAACTGACCTTTTCCAGTCCTGTGGCCACTGTTGAGTTTTCCAAATTTGCTGGCATATTGAGTTCAGCACTTTCCCAGCATCATCTTTCAGGATTTTAAACAGCTCAATTATTAAGATAAAAATTCTCTTATTTTAATATTTTGATTTTCAGTCTTTCATGATTAATCCTCCCTTCAGGGGAACAACTTAACTTCCCAAGGAGGGCTGGCTCCTTGGAGAGATGCTGAGGCTGGAAGGAGCATTGCGTGCTGTGCTAAGTCACTTCAGTCGTGTCTGACTCTTTGCGACCCCATAGACTGTAGCCCTTCAGGCGCCTCTGTCCATGGGATTCTCCAGGCAAGAATACTAGAGTTGGTTGCCACACCGTCCTCTAGGGGATCTTCCTCACCCAGGGATCGAACCCGCGTCTCTTGGGTCTCCTGCATGTCTCTTGTGTCTCCAGGCAGGTTCTTTACCGTGAGCACCACCTCGGAAGCCTGACGTGAACATTAACAGCCACTATAGTCCAGCCAATCAGAGAGCAGGAAGGAGATGGAGAACCATACTGCTGGTCAGTCACGTGATACATTACAGCCCCTCCTCACCCCCAACACATACACACTTATCCCATTGCAAAATACCTTTTTAAAAAAATTTTATTTATTCATCTTTAACTGTGCTGAATCTTCCTCTCTGCACTGTTCTCTAGTTGCTGGGAGCAAGGGATTACCCTCCATCCACACTTCAGGGGCTTCTCATTGCCATGGCTTCTCCTATTGCAGAGCAGAGGCTCTAGGGCACAGGCTCAGGAGTTGTGGAGCACAGGCTGTGCTGCTGTGAGGCATGTGGGATCTTCCCAGGGTAGGGGTCAAACCCGTCTCCTGCACTGGCAGGCAGATTTTCTACTACTGAGCCACCAGGGAAACCCTGCAAAACACTTTTTAAAAAAACATTGAGCAAATTGGTGATGCGTTGCTGAGTTGAGAAGTCTAACAGGAGGTTAATTTTCTTTGCAGAATATTGCATGGTAATGAGTCAGGAGACTCCAGGTCTAGACATTAAGGGGCCCAGCTCACAGTCTTGGCAAAGAAGCAAGTTCGTTTTCCTCAGTATGATGTGTACAATCGAGTTTACGCAGAAGTTTCTTTGTGAAGGGGGTAAACAGAGGAGCCTGGCAGGCTACAGTCCATGGGGTTGCAAAGAGTCAGACACTTCTGAGCGACTAACATACGAAGATGGCGAAGCCCTCTCACTCTTCATTCCCTTATCAGACCCCTTCCCCTCCTTTTCAGGCCCCCCTTTCTGAGCCCCTGAAAATCTCTTGCTGCCCATCCTAGACCTTTTAGAGGAAACAAAGTTGCTTATGATAAATTAAGGCCTAAGAAATGGCAACCCACTCCAGTGTTCTTGCCTGGAGAATCCCAGGGACGGGGGAGCCTGGTGGGCTGCCATCTATGGGGTCGCACAGAGTCAGACACGACTGAAGTGACTTAGCAGCAGCAATGTATTAGAACATAACAGCATTCTGGAAAAAGCCCACAGAATTAGAGCCTGAACAAAACACATGTACAGAAGAGAATTGAAACTAACTTGTTTAGTCTCAAATCTGGAATTGCTCATTGTTGCCTTCTGCTGCTGCTAAGTCACTTCAGTCGTGTCTGACTCTGTGCGACCCCATACATGACAGCCCACCAGGCGCCCCCGTCCCTGGGATTCTCCAGGCAAGAATACTGGGGTGGGGTGCCACTGCCTTCTCCGATGCATGAAAGTGAAAAGTGAAAGTGAAGTCGCTCAGTTGTGTCCGACTCTTAGCGACCCCATGGACTGCAGCCTGCCAGGCTCCTCCGTCCATGGGATTTTCCAGGCAAGAGTACTGGAGTGGGGTGCCATTGCCTTCTGGTTTCCTCTAAATCCCAAACATGACATCATGAGCCCAGCCTGACCAGCTCTCAAGTCTCTCTCCCTGCCCTCTGTGACTTCCATCCTGGCAACTGACTGCCTTCTTCATCCCCATCTTTGCCTGAGGTGACACGTGGCTAGATAAGAACCCTGGAAAGAGAGTCAAGAGATAGTCTGGTCCGATGTCTTCAGCCTATGTTGTGTGGTTTTGGAAACACACTGAAACTCCTCCACGGGGCAAGGGGAAGAAATTGAGGATACAAAGGCAAGTATGACCAGTTACTACTGAACACAAGGATTTCTAGGATAAACTTAGTTTCCTTCCACAAATATCAGTCGTATGACTACTAGTAATAATGTCAGCCGCTCATTTGTGTCTGACTCTTTGCGACCCCAAGGATGGTAACCCGCCAGGGTCCTCTGTCCATGGGATTTCCCAGGGAAAGGATACTGGAGTGCGTAACCATTCCCTTCTCCAAGGGATCTTCCCAACCCAGGGATCAAACCCAGGTTTCCTGCATTGTAGGCAGAATCTTTGCTGGGTGAGCCACCAGGGAACCCCATCATCAATCATTCTAAAAAGCCCCCAAACACAGCATTTCTGTGCACTGCCTTCTGGGCATTTCACTCTGGTGTTTGCTCATTTGTCACTTCCTGTGTTTGACATAAATTTTCATTCCACTTTTCCCACACCATACACTTTAACAGATCTTCCCATGTCAGTATACACATTTTAATGACTGAACTCATCAGCAAGAGGCACTACAGCTGGGAGAATAAATTGTCTTCATTGTTATCTGTTTTCCCCTGATGCATGAAGCTTTTCACAAATTTGGGGTGACAGACCGCTATGGATGGCTCCGGGTAGGTTTCAATAACAGAATGTAAGGAGGGAGTTTGTAAACATTAAGCTCAATAGAGCAGATAATGGAAACACTCTTGAAATAAATGACAAATGAGCCATCAGAAAATCCTAAAAAATGTTCTGCTCTCCACATTCCCTGAGTTGAATCTGAGGCCAGGGTTTTAAGAACTACTAATATAGGTGGCTCGTGGAGCGGAGTATCCCCTAATACGATACCCCAAGTCCAAGCGCCTGGGGATGTGAAAAATCCTACTTCTTTCCAACTCTGGGCAGAGCGCATGCGCCGCAGAGCATGGTGTTGCCGGAATTCCGTGCTGCTTGGCGGGCTCAGACCTTGCACGCACGCTGACATTTAGACAGCGGTGCTTCCCTGATGGCGCAGTGGGCCTGCTGTCTGTTCTTCTTTCCCATCTGTAGATGGAACAATGACCCAGCTTGAGCAGAACACCTCAGGGACATCGGGGAAACAGAGGCATGGGGCCGACTGAGGGCAAGGACAGGAGAGGAGATGGGTTGGAAACAAACTCACCCCAGATGAAGAACTGGGAACCAGACCACTTCACTTGGTCCGTCTGCTCCAGAGGCTCTGGAGCCAGCTGGGTATCCCAGGGCCTGGGCCTGTTGACTCACAGCTGTGTTCCTGTCTCTCCCCTGTTCTTGCTCTTAGTGGGGTGTGGAACTAGCGGAAGAAAGGGAGAAAAAAGCCATGGTATTTCTTCTCATCTGCTCCTCATGTGACATTTCTTTCTCTTTTTTGGCAGTGCTGCATGGCATGCCAGGGGTTGAACCCAACCCCCCTGCAGTGGAAGTGCCAAGTCTTAACCACTGGACCACCAGGAAAGTCCCTCAGGTGGCATTTCTGATGGCAGCTGTGTCTCCACTGTGGCTCCAGCTTCTGCCCACCCCACCCCCTCCTGCCATGGGCCCAACTTCTGCCGGGTGACCCCTGAGCTTGGAGAAGGCCATGTTTGCCCTCTGTCCATGTAGACCCTGATGGTCACATGGGCTGTTAGTCTCAGTTACCCTAGTCTGTCTTTTCCTCTTTTGGTTTCTCAGCTCTTGCATCACCTGAGCACATCTTCCCTGTTTATTTTATTTTATTTTATTTTTTGGTTGTCCCACATGGCATGTGGGATCTTAGTTCCCTGACCAGGGATTGAACCCCAGGCCCACAGCAGTGAAAGTGTGGCTTCCTAACCATTGGACTGCTAGAGAAGTCCCCAAACCTTCCCTGTTTTAAATATTCAGAATGGCTTCTGTGTTTCTGGTTAGTCTTTCGTGACTGTGTCACCAAGGTCCAGGAAAACTGAGGGAGGGGCTTCCCTAACGAGCTCCTCATCTTTGAGGGATGTGTTCACCACACTCACTTCTCCAGCAGTCAGCTGCTGGCCACCCTTCAGTTGCCAGGCCCATGCCAGGCACTGCCACACACAGATTTCAGGTAGTGATTGCAGTGACAGTGAAATACAGTCCTATCTCATCATATCTAAATGATAAGGATCCTGAATTTCAGAAAACTTGAGTAATCATGCATGCGTGCCAAGTCACTTCAGTCGTGTCCAACTCTTTGCAACCCCATGGTCTGTATGCCACAGGCTCCTTAGTACATGGGATTCTCCAAGGTAAGAATACTGGAGTGGGTTGCCATTCCCTTCTCCGGGGGATCTTCCCCATCCAGGGATGGAACCCGAGTCTGTTTTGTGTCCTGCATTGGCAGCTGGGTTCATTACCTCTAGGCTGGGAAGCCTGAGTAATCATGCATCCTCCTATCGTTAGCAAATACTAACAATACCAACTGTAGTTCCTTTGGCTATGATATTAGCCATCCTGCCCATATTAGGGAATTTCTGCTTACTAACAGAACCAACAGCTTCTCTTAGCCTTGCTGAGCGTTTATGTGACACTCACATTCACTGAGCACCATTGTTTCCTCAGTTAAGCAGGCTTCTGTGCCTCTTAACAGCTTGAGGATGCGAGCAGCAAGGGCCTCTTGGACAGGCCAAACTAAAATGAAACTGGGCATGTGCAACAGAATAGATGGGCGAAGAAAACGAAACAAAACAAAAGACATGTATCATGCGTTTAAGTACCTAAAGAGAGCTTCTCTGGTGGCTCAGTGGTAAAGGATCCAACGGCCAGTGCAGGAGACGGGTTCAGTCCCTGATCAGGGAAGATCCCACGTGCTGCCAGCAGCTAAGCTCGTGCACCATAACTATTGAACCTGTGCTCTGGAGCCTGGGAACCTCAACTACTGAGCCCACATGCTCCAACGGAAGCCCCTGGGCCTTGGGGCCCGTGCTGCACGACAGGAGAAGCCACTGTAGTGAGAACCAGAGCCCCCAAACTGGAGAAAAACCCACCCAGAAACGAAGATCCAGCACAGCCCTAAATAAATAAATAAAATTATATATTTAATAAAGTATCCCAAGAGTACTTTGCAGTTGCTCTAATAGCTGGAAGGATTGAGGACAGGAGGAGAAGGGGACGATGGAGGATGAGATGATTGGATGGCATCACCGACTCGATGGACATGGCTTTGGGTAGACTCCGGGAGTTGGTGATGGACAGGGAGGCCTGGCGTGCTTTGGTTCATGGAGTCGCAGAGTCGGACATGACTGAGTGACTGAACTACACTGGATAGCTGGAGACTTCAGAAATCTGCATAAAGCCCAGGAAATTGTATTATTTCATCCAAGTCATTAGGGAGGTCCAAGTACCAAGCCCTTGTAACTGCCCAGACCAGCCAATTCACTTTGCTTCTCATAGACAAGCCAGGAGGCTCCTGTTGATGACAAGCCAGGGTGCAATTAGAGGCTGCTTTCTGCGCTGGTGGGGAGCAGAGGAGCTTGATGCCATGGAAAGAAAGGAGCCTGGGCTCCATCCTGGTGGTGTGCAGGGAGGTGGGCTTGGTAAAGGTGTGGGTGCTGCAGATAAACAGATGGGAAATGCACAGTGGAGAAGGCATTCTTCTTGTTGCTTTTCTTTTTTTTGCCACACCACGAGGCTTGTGGGATCTTAGTTCCATTATCAGGGATTGAACTCAAGCCCTCAGCAGTGTGAGCATGGAGTCCTAACCGTTGGACCACCAGGGAATTCACCAGGGAAGGCATTCTGAATTTCTCACACTCTAGGGGTGTCAGTGCTTATAAATTCTTTCTGCTGGTGCACATAGAAACACTCTTCTGTTTTGATCATGTATAGTAATTAGGAGCCTGGAAGGATGAAACCCCAGAAAACCTAGCAGGGTGTGTTAAGGAACCAGCTTGATGTAAGGCTGATGTTTTTTTCTTTCTGTGTAAAGTGATTGAAAAGAAAAAAATGAGTTTCTTCTTATGAACCAGAATTAGAACACCCAAGGTGTCTCTCTAGCCCCACTGTCCGCTAAGGAATGGTTGTTTTTATTCAGTTGCTAAGTCCTGTCCAACTCTTTGCAACCCCATAGACTGTAGCACACCAGGCTACCCTGTCCTTCACTATCCCCGAGTTTGCTCAAACTCATGTCCATTGAGTCAGTGATGCCATCCAACCATCTCATCCATTGCCTCCCTCTTCTCCTCCTGTCCTCAATCTTTTCCAGCATTAGGATCTTTTCCAGTGAGTCAGCTCAAAGTCGAGTAGTTCAGATAAGACACTTATACAAAAATTATACTCCAAGTAGAACGTGAAAGTTCTGCAGAGGAGATGATTAATTTAGACTCCTTAATGTTGAATTATCTTCTAGGCAGGTATTATGGCTGATTTTATGTATCAACTTGGCTAAGTTATGGTGCTCAGTCGTTTAGTCAAACACCAGTCTGGATGTTGCTGTGGTGGTGTTTTTTCAGATGAGATGAACAATTAAATCAGCAGACTTTGAGCAAAGCTAATTATCCTGTATCATGTCTGTGCGGGCCTTATCCTATTAGTTGAAGGCCTTGAGAGCAAAGACTAAGATTCCCCAGAGCAGGAGGAATTTTCAAGATGGCAACACAGAAACACTGCCTGAGATTCTAGCCTACTGCCCTGGGGGATTTGGACTCAAGACTACAACATAACTCTTACTAGAATTCCCAGCCTACTAGACTGTTTTGTGGTTTTTGAACTTGATCCCATATTCATGTGAACCAGTACCCTAAAATAAACTTCTGCGTGCCTGTGTCCTATTGGTTCTGTTTCTCTGGAGAAAACTTGATAAGTACAACATATGGCATAAGTGTGTGACAAATAAGTAAGACTGATATACAAGGGAGACAGTAGGCTAAAAACTGCTCTCTCTGGGGAATACAAATTCAGAGCATTTTTGAAGCGAGGTAGGGAGTATATGGGAAATAGATGGGGAAACAGCGGAAACAGTGACAGACCTTATTTTTGGGGGCTCCAAAATCACTGCAGATGGTGACTGCAGCCATGAAATTAAGATGCTTACTCCTTGGAAGGAAAGCTATGACTAACCTAGATAGCATATTCAAAAGCAGAGATATTATGTTGCCAAAGAAGGTCCATCTAGTCAAGGTTATGGTTTTTCCAGTGGTCATGTATGGATATGAGAGCTGGACTGTGAAGAAGGCTGAGTGCCGAAGAATTGATGCTTTTGAACTGTGGTGTTGGAGAAGACTCTTGAGAGTCCCTTGGACTTCAAGGAGATCCAACCAGTCCATCCTAAAGGAGACTGGTCCTGGGTGTTCATTGGAAGGACTGATGCTGAAGCTAAAACTCCAATACTTTGGCCACCTTGTGCGAAGAGTTGACTCATTGGAAAAGACCCTGATGCTGGGAGGGATGGGGGCAGGAGGAGAAGGGGACAACAGAGGATGAGATGGCTGGATGGCATCAGTGACTCAATAGACATGGGTTTGAGTGAACTCCGGGAGTTGGTGATGGACAGGGAGGCCTGGTGTGCTGCAATTCATGGGGTTGCAAAGAGTCAGACACGACTGAAGAGACTGAACTGAACTGAGGGGGGTGTATAATAACCAAGCAATCAATCTCTGTGAGTTTTTGATTTGGGGCCTCTTCAATCTCAGTTCCACGTTGCATTAAAGCTTGTCTTCCATAGGGACTTTCCTGGTAGTCCAATGGCTAAGACTCCACACTTGCAATGCAGGGGACCTGGATTTGATCCCTTGTCAGGGAACTAGATCCCACATGCAGGAACTAAGACCTAGTGCAGGCAAATAAATAAAATTAAAAAACAAAACAAACAAACAAAAAGAACTCAGGCCTGCAGAGACTCTACAATTTTAAACAATCCTCTCAAGGATTTACTTCACTGTCAACAGTGCGTGCTAAGTTGCTTAGGTTGTATCTGACACTTTGCAACCCTATGGACCAGAGCCCTCCAGGCTCCTCTGTCCCTGGGATTCAATGGGTAAGAAAACTGGAATGCGTTGCCACTTCCTTCTCCAGGGGATCTTCCCCACCCAGGGATCAGACCCTCATCTCTCATGTCTCCTGCCTTGGTGAGTGGATTCTTTACCTCTAGCACCATCTGGGAAGCTCAGCAATGATGTGTAAGGCTTTTTATTTACTGTTTGGCACTTCACTGAAGCTGCCTGACATTCTAACACCTGGGTTTTGCCCTCTCTCCAACTACAGTATCAGTTCAGTTCAGTTGAGTTCAGTCTCTGAGTTGTGTCCGAATCTGTGACCCCATGAATCGCAGCACACCAGGTCTCCCTGTCCATCACCAACTCCTGGAGTTCACTCAGACTCATGTCCATCCAGTCAGTGATGCCATCCGGCCACCTCATCCTGGGTCGTCCCCTTCTCCTCCTGCCCCCAATCCTTCCCAGCATCAAAGTCTTTTCCAATGAGTCAACTCTTCCCATGAGGTGGCCAAAGTACCGGAGCTTAAGCTTTAGCATCATTCCTTCCAAAGAAATCCCAGGGCTGATCTCCTTCAGAATGGACTGGTTGGGTCTCCTTGCAGTCCAAGGGACTCTCAAGAGTCTTCTCCAACACCACAGTTCAATAGCATCAATTCTTCAGTGCTCAGCCTTCTTCACAGTCCAACTCTCACATCCATACATGACCACAGGAAAAATCATAGCCTTGACTAGATGGACCTTAGTCTGCAAAGTAATGTCTCTGCTTTTGAATATGCTATCTAGGTTGGTCATAACTTTCCTTCCAAGGAGTAAGCGTCTTTTAATTTCATGGCTGCAGTCACCATCTGCAGTGATTTTGGAGCCAAAAAAAATAAAGTCTGACACTGTTTCCACTGTTTCCCCATCTACTTCCCATGAAGTGATGGGACTGGATGCCATGATCTTCATTTTCTGAATGTTGAGCTTTAAGCCAACTTTTTCACTCTCCTCTTTCACTTTCGTCATGAGGCTTTTTAGTTCCTCTTCACTTTCTGCCATAAGGATGGTGTCATCTGCATATCTGAAGTTATTGATATTTCTCCTGGCAATCTTGATTCCAGCTTGTGTTTCTTCCAGGCCAGCGTTTCTAATGATGTACTGTACATAGAAGTTAAATAAGCAGGGTGACAATATACAGCCTTGACGTACTCCTTTTCCTATTTGGAACCAGTCTGTTGTTCCATGGCCAGTTCTAACTGTTGCTTCCTGACCTGCATACAGATTTCTCAAGAGGCAGGTCAGGTGGTCTGTATTCCCATCTCTCTCAGAATTTTCCACAGTTTTTTGTGATCCACACAGTCAAAGGCTTTGGCATAGTCAATAAGGCAGAAATAGATGTTTTTCTGGAACTCTCTTGCTTTTTCCATGATCCAGCGGATGTTGGCAATTTGACCTCTGGTTCCTCTGCCGTTTCTAAAACCAGCTTGAACATCAGTAAGTTCATGGCTCACATATTGCTGAAGCCTGGCTTGGAGAATTTTGAGCATTACTTTACTAGCATGTGAGATGAGTACAATTGTGCGGTAGTTTGAGCATTCTTTGGCATTGCCTTTCTTTGGAATTGGAATGAAAACGGACATTTTCCAGTCCTATGGCCACTGTTGAGTTTTCCAAATTTGCTGGCATATTGAGTGCAGCACTTTCCCAGCATCATCTTTCAGGATTTGAAATAGCTCCACTGGAATGCCATCACCTCCACTAGCTTTGTTCCTGGTGATGCTTTCTAAGGCCCACTTGACTTCATATTCCAGGATGTCTGGCTCTAGGTGAGTGATCACACCATCGTGATTATCTGGGTCGTGAAGATCTTTTTTGTACAGTTCTCCTGTGTATTCTTGCCACCTCTTCTTAATATCTTCTGCTTGTTAGGTCCATACCATATCTGTGCTTTATTGAGCCCATCTTTGCATGAAATGCTCCCTTGGTATCTCTAATTTTCTTGAAGAGATCTCTAGTCTTTCCCATTCTGTTGTTTTCCTCTATTTCTTTGCATTGATCGCTGAAGAAGGCTTTCTTATCTCTTCTTGCTATTCTTTGGATCTCTGCATTCAGATGCTTATATCTTTCCTTTTCTCCTTTGCTTTCCGCCTCTCTTCTTTTCACAGCTATTTGTAAGGCCTCTCCAGACAGCCATTTTGCTTTTTTGCATTTCTTTTCCATGGGGATGGTCTTGATCCCTGTCTCCTGTACAGTGTCATGAACCTCATTCCATAGTTCATCAGGCACTCTATCTATCAGATCTAGGCCCTTAAATCTATTTCTCACTTCCACTGTATAATCATAAGAGATTTGATTTAGGTCATACCTGAATGGTCTAGTGGTTTTCCCTCCTTTCTTCAATTTAAGTCTGAATTTGGTAATATGAGTTCATGATCTGAGCCACAGTCAGCTCCTGGTCTTGTTTTTGCTGCCTGTATAGAGCTTCTCCATCTTTGGCTGCAGAGAATATAATCAATCTGATTTCGGTGTTGACCATCTGGTGATGTCCACGTGTACAGTCTTCTCTTGCGTTGTTGGAAGAGGGTGTTTGCTATGACCAGTGCATTTTCTTGGCAAAACTCCATTAGTCTTTGCCCTGATTCATTCCTCATTCCAAGGCCAAATTTGCCTGTTACTTCAGGTGTTTCTTGACTTCCTACTTTTGCATTCCAGTCCCCTATAATGAAAAGTACATCTTTTTTGGGTGTTAGTTGTACAAGGTCTTGTAGGTCTTCATAAAACCATTCAACCTCAGCTTCTTCAGTGTTACTGGTTGGGGCATAGACTTGGATTACTGTGATATTGAATGGTTTGCCTTGGAGAGGAACAGAGATCATTCTGTTGTTTTTGAGATTGCATCCAAGTACTGCATTTCAGACTCTTTTGTTGACCATGATGGCTACTCCATTTCTTCTGAGGGATTCTTGCCTGCAGTAGTAGATGTAATGGTCATCTGAGTTAAATTCACCCATTCCAGTCCATTTTAGTTCCCTGATTCCTAGAATGTCGGCATTCACCCTTGCCATCTCTTGTTCGACCACTTCCAATTTGCCGTAATTCATGGACCTGACATTCCAGGTTCCTGTGCAATATTGCTCTTTACAGCATCGGACCTTGCTTCTATCACCAGTCACATCCACAGCTGGGTATTGTTTTTGCTTTGGCTCCATCCCTTCATTCTTTCTGGAGTTATTTCTCCACTGATCTCCAGTAGCATATTGGGTACCTACTGACCTGGGGAGTTCCTCTTTCAGTATCCTATCATTTTTCCTTTTCATACTGTTCATGGGGTTCTCAAGGCAAGAATACTGAAGTGGTTTGCCATTCCCTTCTCCAGTGGACCACATTCTGTCAGACCTCTCCACCATGGCCCACTCGGCATATACACTGAAACCATACTCACAGAAAACTAGTCAATCTAATCACACTAGGACCACAGCCTTGTCTAACTCAATGAAACTAAGCCATGCCCCCGGGGAAACTACAGTATAAACCTCTCTAGTTATTCTAGGCATAGAACCTGCCATTCTAAACACAGTGAAAGTGAAAGCGAAGTCGCTCAGTCTTGCCCGACTATTTGCAACCCCATGGATAGTAGCCTGCACCAAGCTCCTCCGTCCATGGGATTTTCAAGGCAAGAGTACTGGAGTGGGTTGCCATTTCCCTCTCCAGGGAATCTTCCCAACCCAGGGATCGAACCCAGGTCTCTCACATTGTAGACAGATGCTTTACCATCTGAGCCACCAGGACAGTAGGTGCTCAGTAAAATTGGTCAAATTGAATGGAATAAAATATGTCTTCCCATGGACCTCAGATTACTCTGCTAGAGTCTATTAAAGTCTCCCAAGTGATAGTTTTCTAGGCAGGCCCAAGGGGACATGAGATGATTTAGAAACTGCTCTTCCCTCTTTTTCCCCCCTCCCCCTCCCTCCACACTCATTACTAAATCCATCACTGCTCCCTCTTCCCCTCGGCACCTGGCCTCTGGCCCTTCTTTAGCCAACAGTTCACGAGGACTGATAGAATGTAGGGCCTGGTGGGAGCGGAAAGGACCTGAACTCCAGCCTCTTGGCTTCTTGGCTGCAATGGTCACTTTCTCCACCCAGTCTCAGCCATCCCCCAGGAGCAGCCTCAGCTCCATCTGCACCATTAACCACATGTTCTCCAAATCCTTTATTTCAAACATCCTATTCATGCATGACCACCACTTCCTCAGCTCCTGACTCATTCATCCATGTTCCCCCATTTCAGTTACATTTCAAAATCACGAGGTGCCCTGATGCTCAGTACACACACACACACACACACACACACACACACACACACACGCACACACACACACACACGGACACACACACAGCATACAAAAGAGCCACCCTCTCCATCTCTTCCATTCCCAGCTCAGAGTTCAGCATTCTAGCCCCTCTCCTACAAACAGCCCTGGTCTCCTGTCTCTCTCATGCCATTGAAGTCACTTGGCAGAACTCCAGCCCTAATTAAACTCAACTGTCTGCCTACCTCATGCGGGCACTCCAGCTGCCAAAACCAGATGAAGAAAAGCAAACATCCTACTGCTTTTTTTGTTTTACTTTAAATTGATGATAGCTCTTAACTGGGTGAGTTTCCCTGGTGGCCCAGTGGTAAAGAACCCACCTGCCAACACAGGAGAAGTGGGTTTGATCCCTAGGTCAGGAAAATCTCCTAGAGAAGGAAATGGCAACCCACTCCAGTATTTTTGCCTCAGAAATCCCATGGACAGAGGCACCTGGTAGGATATAGTCCATAGGGTCCCAAAGGGTTGAACATGACTGAGCGACTAAACAACAGCAACTTCACTGGGCATTCTGTTTCCCCATGTGAATCCAGTCCCCTCTCTTGAATCAGATCATTTGGCATCTTCTCCTTCATCTTCAAACCTCCAAGAAACTTTCCCCCTCACTTTCAGCTTGTGACCTCATTTCAAACTCTATGAAGAAAATAGATAAATTGGATGAGAACTACCTCATTTTCCCACCACCAAACCCAGGACCTGTGTTGAGACCACACATTCTGCCTTCTTGATTGCTAGCAGGGAGTGAAGATGAGCACTCCTGTCCAAAACCAGCTCTATCCTATGCTCTCCTCCAGCCATCTCTCTCTACTTAAGCTCCTGTTCCTACAGCATCAAGTTCATCATTTCAATCAACATATTGATAGGCTTTAATAGTGGAAGTGAAAGTGTTAATCACTCAGTTGTGTCTGATGTTTGCAACCCCATGGACTGTAGCCCACCAGGCCCCTCTGTCCATGGGATTCTCCAGGCAAGAATACTGGAGGAGTCTACCATTCCCTTCTCCAGGGGGATCTTCCCAACCCAGGGGTTGAACCGGGGTCTCCTGCATTACAGGCAGGTTCAATGAACTTCTTGACCCCACACCTTTCTGGCTACTCGTCCATTTCTCTGTTCTTCTTTAGAGCAAAGACACTGTCTACCTTTTTCATTCTACCATCTCATCCTCCATTCTCTTACACAACCCCCTGGCAGCCAGGCTTTTGTCCTCATCAACCCACTGATGCCTCTTAAGAAGATCAGTAGTGACAGATCTCTTATCATATCCAGCGGCCAGTTCTCTGTCCTCATCTTGTTCACCCTCAGCAGCACTGGCCATCGACCATTGTTTCCTTCACGGACACATTCTCTCTAGGTTCCACAGCACCACAGTCTTTTCTTACACTGGTTGCCATCCTAATTGTGTGGCTACTTTCCACTCTCCACCCACCTGCATTATTTATTTATTTATCTGGCTGTGCTGGGTCTCAGTGGGCAGCGTGCAAACTCTGAGTTGCAACACATGGGATCTAGTTCCCCGACTAGGGATCAAACCCGGACCCCCTTCATTGGGAGCATAGAGTCTTAGCCACAGGACCACCAGGGAAGTCCCCTCCTGGCTTTTTAAAACTTTCTATTATAGAAAATTTTCAATATGTACAAAAATAAACAGAAGAGATACATGTATGATTGAGTCCCTTTGCTGTCCACCTGAAACTATCACAACAGTGTGAACTGGCTCTATGGCAAGACAAAACAAAAAGAGGTTAATAAAAATAAAAGTACACAGAAGAGTCTAAAGAATTCCCATGGTCTTATCAGTCAGCTGCACTCATGATGTGTCTTGTTTTATCTATCTCCCACCCACTTCCTCCTTCTAAATTATTTGCAAGCCCCAGACATATTATCTCATTCTTGAATATTTCGGTATTCAGTATTCTCTAAATAAGAACTGTTTGGTAAGAAACATAACCACACCATTGTTATCACACTTGAGAAAAAAATGAACAACATTTAATATAATCAAATATCAATGACTCCTTACCGGTTGTCTTTGCTATATCCCCTTGTCTACCAAATCTCTCAATGTTGGAACTTCAAGCTGCATACTTAATTCACATCTCTCTTTATGCTCTTTCCCTAGATGATCCCATCCAATTACAGAGCTTTAAATGCCATCTCTATGCTAAGACTCCCCTGAGTGCCACGTTTCTGTGGTCAATGGTTCAACTTGAATTTTTAAAGACAACAGCAATTTTGATATGGCAGAAACGGGACCTTTGATTCTTTCTCCACCCACCCTCTACCCCATACCTGCTCATCTCCCAGTCCTTATATATGGCGCTGCCATCCATATTTTCTCAGGTGAAAATCAGGCAATTAGTCTTGATTCTTTTCTTCTACTTCTGTCTCATATGATGAGGACTCCTATTTGTCTCCATTTCACCTTCTTCCCTAGTAATAGAAATTCTTCCTGGGCACCTGTGCAGAATGAAGACTACATGTCCCAGCTTCTCTTGCAGCTAACTGTGGACTTGTGACTTAGTTTTGGCCAACTGGATGTAAATAGAAGTGTTAAGCAACCACTTTTTATCTCCTTATCATTTCTTCTGTTTTGATGTTTTGAATAGTGGTGCTGCCTTGGACCACAAGGATGAGGGTTGCACCCTACGATGCCCTAACAGTGAGCTGTATGTGTATTCCATCTGGAGACAGAATTTGAACAGGCAATGTGTCATATAAAGAATTATTAACCATTTATGGGAGGAGGGGAGCTCAGAGCTTCTTATATCACTATATTATTTGTCTTTGATTTCCCTTAAAGACTTCCTGTGACTTGTCAGTAAAGACTTAAATTGAAGAAAGTAGGGAAAACCACTAGACCATTCAGGTATGACCTAAATCAAATCTCTTATGATTATACAGTGGAAGTGAGAAATAGATTTAAGGGCCTAGATCTGATAGATAGAGTGCCTGATGAACTATGGAATGAGGTTCGTGACATTGTACAGGAGATAGGGATCAAGACCATCCCCATGGAAAAGAAATGCAAAAAAGCAAAATGGCTGTCTGGGGAGGGCTTACAAATAGCTGTGAAAAGAAGAGAGGCGGAAAGCAAAGGAGAAAAGGAAAGATATAAGCATCTGAATGCAGAGTTCCAAAGAATAGAAAGAAGAGATAAGAAAGCCTTCTTCAGCAATCAATGCAAAGAAATAGAGGAAAACAATAGAAAGGGAAAGACTAGAGATCTCTTCAAGAAAATTAGAGATACCAAGGGAACATTTCATGCAAAGATGGGCTTGATAAAGGACAGAAATGGTAGGGACCTAACAGAAGCAGAAGATATTAACAAGAGGTGGAAAGAATATACAGAAGAACTGTACAAAAAAAGGTCTTCACGACCAAGATAATCATGATATGATCACTAATCTAGAGCCAGACATCCCGGAATGTGAAGTCAAGTGGGCCTTAGAAAGCATCACTACGAACAAAGCTAGTGGAGGTGATGACATTCCAGTGGAGCTATTTCAAATCCTGACAGATGATGCTGTGAAAGTGCTGCACTCAATATGCCAGCAAATTTGGAACACTCAGCAGTGGCCACAGGACTGGAAAAGGTCAGTTTTCATTCCAATTCCAAAGAAAGGCAATGCCAAAGAATGCTCAGACTACCGCACAACTGCACTCATCTCACATGCTAGTAAAGTAATGCTCAAAATTCTCCAAGCCAGGCTTCAGCAATATGTGAGCTGTGAACTTCCAGATGTTCAAGCTGGTTTTAGAAAAGGCAGAGGAACCAGATCAAATTGCCAACATCCGCTGTATCATGGAAAAAGCAAGAGAGTTCCAGAAAAACATCGATTTCTGCTTTATTGACTATGCCAAAGCCTTTGACTGTGTGGATCACAAGAAACTGTGGAAAATTCTGAGAGAGATGGGAATACAGACCACCTGACCTGCCTCTTGAGAAATCTGTATGCAGGTCAGGAAGCAACAGTTAGAACTGGCCATGGAAAAACAGACTGGTTCCAAATAGGAACAGGAGTATGTCAAGGCTGTGTATTGTCACCTTACTTATTTAACTTCTATGCCGAGTACATCATGAGAAACGCTGGACTGGAAGAAACACAAGCTGGAATCAAGATTGCCGGGAGAAATATCAATAACCTCAGATATGCAGATGACACCACCCTTATGGCAGAAAGTGAAGAGGAACTCAAAAGCCTCTTGATGAAAGTGAAAGAGGAGAGTGACAAAGTTGGCTTAAAGCTCAACATTCAGAAAACAAAGATCATGGCATCTGGTCCCATCACTTCATGGGAAATAGATGAGGAAACAATGGAAACACTGTCAGACTTTATTTTTGGGGGCTCCAAGATCACTGCAGATGATGCTTGCAGCCATGAAATGAAAAGACGCTTACTCCTTGGAAGAAAAGTTATGACCAACCTAGATAGCATATTCAAAGGCAGAGACATTACTTTGCCGACTAAGGTCTGTCTAGTCAAGGCTATGGTTTTTCAAGTGGTCATGTATGGATTTGACAGTTGGACTGTGAAGAAAGCTGAGTGCCGAAGAATGGATGCTATTGAACTGTGGTGTTGGAGAAGACTCTTGAGAGTCCCTTGGACTGCAAGGAGACCCAACCAATCCATTCTGAAGGAGATCAGCCCTGGGTGTTCTTTGGAAGGAATGATGCTGAAGCTGAAACTCCAGTACTTTGGCCACCTCATGCAAAAAGTTGACTCATTGGAAAAGACTCTGATGCTGGGAGGGATTGGGGGCAGGAGGTGAAGGGGACGACAGAGGATGAGAAGTCTGGATGGCATCACTGACTCTACGGACGTGAATCTGAGTGAACTCTGGGAGTTGGTGGTGGACAGGGAGGCCTGGCGTGCTGCAATTCATGGGGTCGCAAAAAGTAGGACACGACTGAGCGACTGAACTAAACTGAACTGAAGTATCTTGTTTGCTGATGAAGATGGATTAACAAAATCTTCTCTGTGACTTTTTCTAAACTGAGTTACAAGAAAAGTATTGGATGGGGTTAAGAATAAGACATAGGGCTTTCCTGGTGGTCCAGTGGTTGAGATTCTGCCTGCCAATGCAGGGGACATGGATTTGATCCCTGGCCTGGGAAGGTCCCACATTCCACAAGGTGACTAAGCCCATGCACCACAACTGCTGAGCCCACACAACTAGAGTCCATGCATGGCAACGGGAGAAGCCACCACTATGAGAAGTCCATGCACTGCGACTCTAGAGTAGCCCTCACCAGCGGCAACTAGAGGAAGTCCTCAGGAGGCATCAAAGACCCTGCGCAGCCAGAAAATAAAAAGGACAAAGAATTGATCTCCACCCACTTCCATCAGGCCCTGAAATTAACTGGAATATTACATCTGGTCAAAAGACCTTGAACCTGCCCCTTCCAATCTCCTTTTTCTTCACAACCCTCCTTACTGCAATATTGCAGCCATATCCCCTGGATATTTTATCAACAGAGGGAAGTGCACATAGGTTTCTCCTTTGGGATCTGTAAGAACATTTTAAACCACAGGTTTGGCTCAATTGGAGGACCAAAGCCTTGAGTAGGTGTATACAAAGGGGTTTATCTAAACACAAAGGCAACAAAATTTACCATGATTATAGAAAGCTGAGATGGAAGGAAAATTACAGGTATCTCACTTTCCTCAGCAACACTATTTCCTTTAATTCATTCTCATGTTTGCTGATCAATCTGGTGGTAAACACTTCACAGGTGGCATTTTAATCTTTTCCAGGAGTCCTAGAATAGCACTTACAGCCCATAAGTATTTTCCCAACATTCAGTGTTATTTCCTTTTCTCAACCCTATGTTCCTAACTCAGAAGTGTTTGGGCCTTTTTATTTAGCCCAAGGTCTCCTAGGGCTTCACCAGGTCACTGACTTCACCACTAATCAAATAAACAAATAATTCCCAAGGTCCTTGGCTGGGCCAACTGCCCGTCTCACATGAATCTGGTTAGCCTGCAGCACAGGAGAAGGGGGATGATGCCTTAGTGCCCTGGCTTCCTTCATGATCTCTGACCTCATGACCTCCTCCCTCTTCCCTAGGGGTCCATTAAGATAGAAAAGAGAGTCCTGGGCTTCCCTGGTGGCTCAGTAGTAAAGAATCCTCCTGCCAGTGCAGGAGACACAGGTTCGATCCCTGATCTGCAAAGGTCCCACGTGCCATGGAGCAACTGAGC
Organism: Ovis aries; assembly: GCF_016772045.2. Classification (NCBI taxonomy): domain Eukaryota; kingdom Metazoa; phylum Chordata; class Mammalia; order Artiodactyla; family Bovidae; genus Ovis; species Ovis aries. Next base: position 18,734,959 of record NC_056063.1, on the reverse strand, counting down.
CCAAGCACCTGCGCTCTGCAACAAGAGAGGCCCCTGCAGTGAGGAACCCGAGCATGGCAACTAGAGAGCAGCCCCTGTACAGCACAACGAGGGAAAAGCCCGCGTGGCAACAAAGGCCCAGCGCAGCCGCACAAATAAGTAAATAGAAGCGAGAGTCCGAGAACTGTTTTCAAGATTTCCAAATTGCTAACATTAATATAAGCTATAACACGCACTTGCACCTTCCAAGCTAAAACATCAGTCATCTCCTTAAACAGATAAGGTTAATGGTTAGTCACCATCTCTGTGGCTATTCTATGGGCTAGTCACTTCCACAAAATAAGCACCAACTCATAGTTTTGCCTCTGTTGCTCCTAACTCTTACATGATCCAAGTTTCACTAATGTTCCCACCTCTTCACGCCAGACCATAATCCTGAAAAAATCCCTCTACCTAAGTATTTCCAGAAAATCCCCGAGAGTGTCTCACAGAGGTTCAAGTCCGCTCAGCTCTCTGCCACTTCTAGCCTCTTCATCTGCCTCAGCTCCCTCTGCTGGTCATTGCCACGTCCTTGGGGCCAGCTGACCTGGTGGACACCTCTGCCTTTTTCTTTCAGGAGTGGTCACATGACCTTGAGGGGCTTAGCAGTATGGTTGACTGTGGCCAACAAGTGGACAATATGTCTATTTCTATGCTTCTTTAGCATGCTTAGCCGTTCAGTCATGTCCAGCTTTTTGCATACTATTTACAGACCCCATGGACTGTAGTCAGCCAGGCTTCTCGGTCCAAGGGATTTTTCAGGCAAGAATATTGGAGTGGGTTGCCATTTCCTCCTCCAGGGGATCTTCCCAGCCCAGTGACTGAACCTGAGACTTCTGTGTCTCCTGCCTTGCATGCATATTTTCTACCCACTAAGCCATCAGGGAAGCCCAAGTATGTTCCTTTAGAGGAACACCAAACAATGATGTTTATCCCCCAATATTGCAACATTTTCAGTGAAACGGTCCTTTCTGTTGGCATTTAGTGTCTACCTCCCCTCCTGTCCTGCCTTCATTCCTATGATTCCATCAGATCTGGACATGGGAGGCAGAGTCATGCACTGTATTGGGAATTACACCTTCTTCCATGGATATGGTCCATGTGACTGGGGCAGACTCTCCTTGCCTGGGTCCTGGGGAATTCTTGCTGAGGATGCTTGTCAAACCTCTTGGCAAATAAAATTTTTACTGGGCCTGTCTTTCAGGTTTCCAAATGTGCTGGACCTTTTCTGATCCCCAGTGGTGGATAGAACTTAGGATTCTGTAAATTCAAAGCACCCTGTAAAGCTGATCCCATGACTCTCTTCTTGTAAATAATGGAACAGGCTTTGGGGAGATCAAGAGATTCATTCAAAGCTCTGTAGCCATGTCTTGATTAATTTAAAAAATAAATGAATGGACTTCCCTGGTGGTCCAGAGGTTAAGAATCTGCCTTGCAATGCAGGGGACTAGGATTCAATCCCTGGTAGGGGAGCTAGGATTTCACATACCCCAGAGCAAGTAAGCCCATAGGCCACAACTAGAGAGTCCACGTGCCACAGTGAAAGATCCTATATGATGCAGAGAAAATTCTGCATGTTGCAACTAAGACTGGATGCAGCCAAATAAACTTTTTTAAAACTTAGCAATTTAAATAAATAAATAATAAAATGCCAATGCCAGGTCACACTTTCAAATTAATCAGTCTGACTGGACTTCAGGCACTGGAATAAAAAAAGCCAGATAATTAATTAATACAGCTTTTGGAGTAGAAGATTTTATTTTATTTTTTTGTTTTTTTTTGTTTGTTTGTTTTTTTTAATTTATTTATTTATTTTTTTAATTTTAAAATCTTTAATTCTTACATGCGTTCCCAAACATGACCCCCCCTCCCACCTCCCTCCCCACAATATCTCTCTGGGGCATCCCCATGCACCAGCCCCAAGCATGCTGCACCCTACGTCAGACATGGACTGGCAATTCAATTCCCACATGATATTATACATGTTAGAATTCCCATTCTCCCAAATCATCCCACCCTCTCCCTCTCCCTCTGAGTCCAAAAGTCTGTTATACACATCTGTGTCTTTTTTCCTGACTTGCATACAGGGTCGTCATTGCCATCTTCCTAAATTCCATATATATGTGTTAGTATACTGTATTGGTGTTTTTCTTTCTGGCTTACTTCACTCTGTATAATTGGCTCCAGTTTCATCCATCTCATCAGAACTGATTCAAATGAATTCTTTTAACGGCTGAGTAATACTCCATTGTGTATATGTACCACAGCTTTCTTATCCATTCATCTGCTGATGGACATCTAGGTTGTTTCCATGTCCTGGCTATTATAAACAGTGCTGCGATGAACATTGGGGTACATGTGTCTCTTTCAATTCTGGTTTCCTCGGTGTGTATGCCCAGAAGTGGGATTGCTGGGTCATAAGGGAGTTCTATTTGCAATTTTTTAAGGAATCTCCACACTGTTCTCCATAGTGGCTGTACTAGTTTGCATTCCCACCAACAGTGTAGGAGGGTTCCTTTTCTCCACACCCTCTCCAGCATTTATTGCTTGCAGATTTTTGGATCGCAGCCATTCTGACTGGTGTGAAGTGGTACCTCATTGTGGTTTTGATTTGCATTTCTCTAATAATGAGTGATGTTGAGCATCTTTTCATGTGTTTGTTAGCCATCCGTATGTCTTCTTTGGAGAAATGTCTATTTAGTTCTTTGGCCCATTTTTTGATTGGGTCGTTTATTTTTCTGGAGTTGAGCTGCAGAAGTTGCTTGTATATTTTTGAGATTAGTTGTTTGTCAGTTGCTTCATTTGCTATTATTTTCTCCCATTCAGAAGGCTGTCTTTTCACCTTGCTTATAGTTTCCTTTGTTGTGCAGAAGCTTGGAGTAGAAGATTTTAAAACTGGTGACTGAGGGCCATTGGAGTAGGCATCAATATCCAGATGTCAGTGGGACAACTGGCTCGACTCCGTGTTTCCACAATCACACCAGATGCTTCTACTGCTGCCAAAGCTCTGCGTGAACTCCACTGGAGGAAACCTCGTTGCTTTCCTCTTCATTTTCAGTACAAACACACTGCTCTGAGGAACCGTTGGGAGACATTTGATTTAAGGCTGAAGATTAAGATGCAGGCCTGGTGTCCAACCATGGTTTCCTGGACCCTGGCGTGAATGAAGAGAGTGATTACTCTCAGGCAGCCTATGAGGACCAAGGCGATCCGCAGTCCCAGAGTCTGCTTGGAAGTAATACAGATGGGAAATAGGAAACCTCATCACTCTGCTTCTTAGGGGAGGACAATAAAAGACGGGCAAGTAAAAGGAATTCCAGATGAAGAATGTTTAAACTTGAAAGTGAGACCAATTACTCAAAATCTTTATGACTGTACCAGTCCACTGTCTCAACTGCAAAAGAGAGAAACCAGCTTTAGAAGCTTAAGCAGAAGGGGAATCTATCAGAAGTCCAGCTTCCCTGGAGGACCTGAGAGAATTGTTAGGATGGCTGGAGAACCAGGCTTGGAAGAAGGGCGAGGAATAAAGGGCACCCAGTCACTCACTGCATCTGGGTCATTCAGGACAGCCTGGGCCAGGGGAAGCTGCTGCTGCTGCTGCTGCCCCTGAATGTCCCATGGCACCCCAGTCCTGCCCCCCAGCCCTGCCACCACCAGATACTGGCCTCTCCTACTGCCCAAGGGCTGCTGGGCCCTGGACAAAGGGAGCCACTACCCCCACCAGAGCTGATTCCAAGCTGCTCTTGTTTGCATACCTCACTCCACCTTGGGCCAGACTTGGGCCATGCGCCCCCTCGGTAGCTGCTGAAGAAGCAGGAAAAGCATCCACCTACCTTTTCAGCTCGCCTACTAGTGGGTGGAACCCTGATTCCTAGCAACATTCACCCAGCACCTAGTTCCTTTGACATGGGAGGGCGTTCATATCATTGGTACCCACGCTACTCCTGTCTGGGGCTTCCCAGGCGGCACTATGGTAAAGAACCAATGCAGGAGACATAAGAGACACAAGTTCAATTCCTGGGTCAGGAAGATTCCCTGGAGGAAGGCTTGACAACTCACTCCAGTATTCTTGCCTGGAGAATCCCATGGGCAGAGGAACCTGGCGGGCTACAGTCCACGGGAATGCAAAGAGTCGGACACGATTGAGTGACTTAACATGCACACAGATGCTCATCTCTTAGGTCTGCCATACTAGAATACCACAGATGGTGGCTTAAACAACAGAACATTTTTTTTCTCAAAGTTCTGGAGGCTTAAAGCCCAAGATGAAGGTGTGGATGGGCTTGGTTTCTCCTGAGGCCTCTCTTTCTATGAACTCACTGTACTGTCTCTGTGCGCATTCACATTTCCTCTTCTTGGCACCCCTCTGCTGGTCCAGCGGCTAAGACTCCACTCTCAATGCAGGGGGCCTGGGTTCGATCCCTGATCAGGGAACTAGATCCCACATGACTCGACTAAGACTGAAGATTCTACATGCCACAACTAATACCTGGTGCATCCAAACAGAGTTAAAATAAACAAATTTTAAAAAACATTAAAGAAAATAAAACAATTCTTCTCTTACAAGGACTTCAGTCAGATAGGGTCCTTCCTAATGACCTCATTTTAATTTAATCACAGCATTAATGGCTTAGTCTCCAAACACAGTCACATTCTGAGGCACTGGGTATTAGGCTTAAACATGTGAATTTGGGGGTGGACACATTTCGGCTAGCTGGAGAAGGAACTGGCAACCCACTTCAGTGTTCTTGCCTGCAAAATCCTGTGGATAGAGGACTTGGCAGGCTGCAGTCCATGCTGTCATAAAGAGTCAGATACGACTAAGTGACTAAGCAACAGTAATTCAACCAGCACCCTCCCAAACCAAAAAATGTCGAACCTTTGCGAGTGAAAACAGAGACAATAAGTAGGAATGGGGTTGATATGGTGGCTCCCTGGTGACTCAGATATGGCTTCCCCAGTGGCTGAGACAATAAAGAATCCACCTGCAGTGCAGGAGACCTGGGTTGGGAAGATCCCCTGGAGGAGGGCATGGCAACCACCCCAGAATTCTTGCCTGGAGAATCCCAGGGACAGAGGAGCCTGGTGGGCTATAGTCCATGGGGTCCCACAGAGTTGGACATGACTGAGCAACTAAGCACAGCACAAGCTGATATGTGTTCAAAGGCAGGACTATGTGCTATGTGCTACGTGCATGCTAAGTCACTTCAGTCATGACCAAAATTTTGTAACCCCATGGACTGGAATATCCCATGGACGGAGGAGCCTGGTAGGCTGCAGTCCATGGGGTCGCTAAGAGTCGGGCACAACTGAGTGACTTCACTTTCGCTTTTCACTTCCATGCATTGGAGAAGGAAATGGCAACCCACTCCAGTGTTCTTGCCTGGAGAATCCCAGGGACAGGGGAGCCTAGTAGGCTGCTGTCTGAGGGGTTGCACAGAGTCGGACACGACTGAAGCGACTCAGCAGCAGCAGCAACATGGACTGTAGCCCGCCAGGCTCCTCTGTCTATGGGATTCTTCAGGCAAGAATACTGGAGTGGGTTGCCATGCCCTCCTCCAAGGGATTTTCCCCACCCAGGGATCAAACATGAGTCTCTTATATCACCTGCATTAATAGGCGTGTTCCTTACCACTAGTGCCAAATGGGAAGCCCAACACTTTGAAAGATTTATTTGCTGCAGATGAGAGGGGGCAGGTCTATGTGCCTCAGAAGCCCTTGCTGAATCCAGAACAGAAAAGGGACCACGGGCCTCCTGCCTTAGGGCCTCGCAGGCTCAGAAAGCTCTATTTCGAGGCCACAATGACAAGAGCGGCAGGGACCCTCTCAAGTCTATTTCTTGGCACGGGAGGGTAAACTTCATATTTTTAGTTCAGTTCAGTTCAGTCTCTCAGTCGTGCCCAACTCTGCGATCCCATGAATCGCAGCACGCCAGGCCTCCCTGTCCATCACCAACTCCTGGAGTTCACTCAGACTCATCCATCGAGTCAGTGATGCCATCCAGCCATCTCATCCTCTGTTGTCCCCGTCTTCTGCCCACAATCCCTCCCAGCATCAGAGTCTTTTCCAATGAGTCAACTCTTCGCATGAGGTGGCCAAAGTACTGGAGTTTCAGCTCGAGCATCATTCCTTCCAAAGAAATCCCAGGGCTGATCTCCTTCAGAATGGACTGGTTGGATCTCCTTGCAGTCCAAGGGACCCTCAAGAGTCTTCTCCAACACCACAGTTCAAACGCATCAATTCTTCCAGCGCTCAGCCTTCTTCACAGTCCAACTCTCACATCCATACATGACCACTGGAAAAACCATAGCCTTGACTAGACCGACCTTAGTCAGCAAAGTAATGTCTCTGCTTTTGAATATGCTATCTAGGTTGGTCATAACTTTCCTTCCAAGGAGTAAGCATCTTTTAATTTCATGGCTGCAGTCACCATCTGCAGTGATTTTGGAGCCAAAAAAAATAAAGTCTGACACTGTTTCCACTGTTTCCCATCTATTTCCCATGAAGTGATGGGACCGGATGCCATGATCTTTGTTTTCTGAATGTTGAGCTTTAAGCCAACTTTTTCACTCTCCTCTTTCACTTTCATCAAAAGGCTTTTCAGTTTCTCTTCACTTTCTGCCATAAGGGTGGTGTCATCTGCATTTCTGAAGTTATTGATATTGCTCCCGGCAATCTTGATTCCAGCTTGTGTTTCTTCCAGGCCAGCATTTCTCATGATGTACTCGGCATAGAAGTTTAATAAGCAGGGTGACAATATACAGCCTTGACGTACTCCTTTTCCTATTTGGAACCAGTCTGTTGTTCCATGTCCAGTTCTAACTGTTGCTTCCTGACCTGCATACACATTTCTCAAGAGGCAAGTCAAGTGGTCTGGTATTCCCATCTCTTTCAGAATTTTCCACAGTTTCTTGTGATCCACACAGTCAAAGGCTTTGGCATAATCAATAAAGCAGAAATAGATGTTTTTCTGGAACTCTCTGGCTTTTTCCATGATCCAGCGGATGTTGGCCATTTGATCTCTGGCTCTTCTGCCTTTTCTAAAACCAGCTTGAACATCAGGAAGTTCATGGTTCATGTATTCCTGAAGTCTGGCTTGGAGAATTTTGATCATTACTTTACTAGCATGTGAGATGAGTGCAATTGTGCAGTAGTTTGAGCATTCTTTGGCATTGCCTTTCTTTGGGATTGGAATGAAAACTGACCTTTTCCAGTCCTGTGGCCACTGCTGAGTTTTCCAATTTTGTTGGCATATTGAGTGCAGCACTTTCCCAGCATCATCTTTCAGGATTTGAAATAGCTCCACTGGAATGTCATCACCTCCACTAGCTTTGTTCGTAGTGATGCTTTCTAAGGCCCACTTGACTTCACATTCCAGGATGTCTGGCTCTAGATGAGTGATCACACCATCGTGATTATCTGGGTCATGAAGATCTTTTTTGTACAGTTCTTCTTACTTTAAAATTTTGCACAGTGATCTCTAAACACAGTGACTGTTTTCACTATTTTGGACAAGTTTCTTAAGCACCTCCTGGCTCAGTTTTCTCATCTGAAAACAGGGATAATAGTACCTGTCTCCTGAGGCCGTGTGAGGCTTTTTTTTTCCCCCCCTTCTAATTTATTTTGACTGTGCTGGGTCTTCATGGCAGCATGCAGGCTTAGTGGCCCTATGGCCTGTGGGATCTTAGTTCCCCGACCAGGCATAGAACCTGCATCTCCCGCACGGGAAGGTGGATGCTTACCTACTGGATGATCAGAGAAGTCCCCGTGTGAGGACTGGGTGGGTTAATCTTGCAGAGGCTGAGAACAGTATTGGACACATAGCAAATGCTGCATAGGGTTTCCCCAGTGGCTCAGCGGTAAAGAATCTGACTGCAGTGCAGGAGCCGCCGGAGACGTGGATTCAGTCCCTGGGGGGGAAGATCCCCGGGAGGAGGGCAGGGCAACCCACTGCAGCATTCTTGCCTGGAGAATCCCATGGCCAGAGGAGCCTGGTGGGCTACAGTCCATGGAGTCACACTTAGCACTGAAGCAACTTAGTACACACACACACACACGTGCAAATGCTACCTAGGTTAGCGGTTATTACTTTTATTTCAGGAGAGGTAAAAGAGGTCCCATGACTTCCTTCTTGGTTTTCTTTTATCCTTAGAAAGAGTTAACATTCAAGGACAGAATTAATCCCCTAGGACCCATCCACATACCTAAAATTTTGGCCAGAATTTTAAGTATTCACATATGTATTTTCAAATGGTACAAGCTTCTCTGGCTTTAGGACCAATGTTTGAAAGTGTTACAGTCTGGCCGGTGTATATATGTACATGTGAAAGTTGAGTTACTGGTTCAGTCAACTCCTAGCCTGCAAGAAGAGGACAGAGTCTTGAAAGCAGGAGAGAGAGAGAGAGATCAAGAAAGAAAGACTCTCAAAGCAGGAGCCAAAGGGAAAAGACACGTGTTTTTGCTATATAGACAAACCAGAAACACAAATAATTACCAGCCTTTGGTTAGTAAGGAAGTTGCCCAGCAGCGCCTCCTACAAGGGTGAAGGAAACCTGAAGTGCAGACCACCAAGGTGGTTGAGGAGAGACCAGCCTGGCTTCCTGAAGCCTGAGGGCCTGCTGAGAACACATCACAACCCGGTAAGCTGTTCTCCAGTGCACAGCAAGCGCTGGGCACCATCCCATCTGGGCTGCATGGAAGATGGGAAATGTTTTTGGTAGGGTTTGGTTTGGTTTCGTTTTCCCTGAGCTCTGGAACCTCAAGAGAATGGAAAAAGGCAAATCCAGAGTCACGTGTATCCAGTACCAGAGGCTCTGGGAAGTGTGGAGGAGGCACCAGAGGCCAGGGGAAGAGAGAGCCACCGGCTCTCGTATAGATGGCCTGAATCTGGGGACGTTTCCCTGTGAGAACAGACTGCCTTTTCAGAAATGAGTCAGATTCATGCCCATCAAATATAATTTCTAATTTTAGACAATTTCCTAGGAAGTGACCAAGTTGAATTTTCAGTGCTAATCATCTTCTCTGGGAAATGGATAAAATTTCCTTCTTTGGAACCGAGCTGAACAGCTTTGGGACAGAGACGACCCCCATGTCACTTGGTGCCACAATCCTGGCTCCACTGCAGGAACAGCTGTCATTTCCCTTTTGTTATATGCTGACCTCGATGGCAGGTGAAGGAAGACAGAAAAATACAATTTGAGGGAAAGTGACCCTAAAGCCAGTTTCCCTCTGCCTGGAACGTCCCTCCTCCTGCTTGATTTCTTCCCATCCTTTAGAGCTTGGTTTAAATATCACCTGCCCCAGGGACTTCCCAATTACCTGTCTACCATAAATATACCCCCATGACAAGTGATGGTGGGCCATGGTCTCCAGATATGGTCAAGCATCATTCTGGATGGTTCACTGAGGGTGTTCTCAGAGGAAATGCACATTTAGATCAGTGGACTATGGCTAAAGCAGGTGGGCTTTCCTAATGCAGGTGGACCTCCACCAGTTAAAGGCTCGAATAGATACAAAGGCTGACCTTCCAGGAGCAATGGGGAATTCTGCCAGCAGATGGCCTCCACACTTCATTGGCATCATCAGCTCCTCCCAGTTCTAGAACAGACTCAGATTGCAGGTCTTTCCTGAGTCTTCAGCCTGCTCCTCCCCGACCCCCGACTGCATTAGATTCTGGACTCCCCAAGCCTTCACAGTTGGGTTAGCCACTTCCTTAAAGTAAGTCTCTTTCTGTCCATGTGTCTGCTAAGTCGCTTTAGTCGTGTCTGACTCTTGTGAACCTATGGACTGTAGCCCGCCAGGCTCCTCTGTCCATGGGATTCTCCAGGCAAGAACACTGGAGTGGGTTGCCATGCTCGCCTCCAGGGGATCTTCCCAACACAGGGCTTGAACCTGTGTCTCTCCTATCAAACTTGCATTGGAGAATGGGTTCTTTACCACTAGCGCCACCTGGAAACCCCTTCTGTGTATATGCACACATCCTATTGGCTGTTTTCCTGGAGAGCCCTGACCAATACACCCTCTGTGCACAGACACACCCTTATTCTTTTCCTGGGTCTTTGCTCACGTCCTTCAGGAGCCTGCACCAACATGCAGCTGTGTTGCTCAGTGTTTCACCTGTTTCTTCAGTGTCTTTACCAAACAAAAGCTCCCCCAGGGCTGAACAGCTCTGCCTGCCCTCTGCCCTGTGAACAGCTCTGCCCCCTTGACCTGTGAACAGCTCTGCCTGCCCCCTGCCCTGTGAACAGCTCTGCCTGCCCCCTGCCCTGTGAACAGCTCTGCCCCCCTGCCCTGTGAACAGCTTTGCCTGCCCCCTTGACCTGTGAACAGCTCTGCCTGACCCCTTCCCCACCACTGCCCTGTGAACAGCTCTGCCTGCCCCCTGCCCTGTGAATAGCTCTGCCTGCCCCCTGCCCTGTGAACAGCTCTGCCTGCCCCCTGCCCTGTAAACAGCTCTGCCCCCCTGCCCTGTGAACAGCTTTGCCTGCCCCCTTGACCTGTGAACAGCTCTGCCTGACCCCTTCCCACCCCCCACCCTGTGAACAGCTCTGCCTGCCCCCCACCCTGTGAACAGCTCTGCCTGTCCCCTATGCCCTGGGAACAGCTCTGCCTGCCCTGCCCTGTGAACAGCTCTGCCTGCCCCCTGCCCTGTGAACAGCTCTGCCCCCTTGACCTGTGAACAGCTCTGCCTGACCCCCTCTCCACCCAACCCTGTGAACAGCTCTGCCTGCCCCCTGCCCTGTGAACAGCTCTGCCTGACCCCCTCCCCACCATTGCCCTGTGAACAGCTCTGCCTGCCCCCTGCCCTGTGAACAGCTCTGCCTGCCCACCCCCCGCCTTGTGTTCTCAGAAGTGGGGGGAACACAGCAGAATTAGCAGATCTTGGTTGAATGAGTGGATGGTTAAGCTTATCTGATAGACTATGGAGAAGGCAATGGCACCCCACTCTAGTACTCTTGCCTGGAAAATCCCATGGATGGAGGAGCCTGGGGGGCTGCAGTCCATGGGGTCGCTAAGAGTCAGACATGACTGAGTGACTTCACTTTCACTTTTCACTTTCCTGCATTGGATAAGGAAATGGCAACCCACTCCAGCGTTCTTGCCTGGAGAATCCCAGGGACGGGGGAGCCTGGTGGGCTGCCATCTGTGGAGTCGCACAGAGTCGGACACGACTGAAGTGACTTAGCATGGGCTAGGGGAACTCCTATATGCAAATCAAAGTTCTAACATGTGTGGGAGTATTGTTTTAAAACTACAGTGCATATTCAATAAACTACATACCTAGGGGGAAAAAAATACAAGACTTCTCTGGTGGTCCAGCAGTTAAGACTCCGCGCTTCCACTGCAGGGGGCACAGAGTCCACCCCTGGTCAGGGAATGATGATCCCACACGCCATGCAGCATGGCAAAAATATATTTTAAATTTTTTTTAAATGATCACAACCATAGTGAGGGGCCATTTCACACCCACAAGGATGGATGACTGTAGTCTCACATACACACAGAGCTAATAATAACAAGTGTTGGTGAGGAGATCAGAATGCTTAGACATTGCCGATGGTGCAGCTACTGAAAAACAATTTTTCAGTTCCTTAGAAAGTTAAACATAGAGTGATCCTTTGACCAGAAATTCCATTCTTGACTATACCCAAGAGAGATGAAACTTATGCACAAATGTTCACAGCAGCCTTAGTCATAATGGCTAAAATCTGGAAACAACTCAATGTCCATCAGCAGCTGAAAGGATAAACAAAATGCGGTATATCCATATTTGGATACATCTGTGATGGTTGTACAGCCTTGTATACTTACTAGATGTCCCTGAACTGCATACTTTTAAATGGTGAGTTTTATGGTATGTGAAATGTCTCAATTTTTTAAAATAATAAAACACACACACAAAAAATGCTCTCAAGAGATGAACTCTGTGGGCTTCATGTGCAGAATGTATCCTCAAGTTAAGTGGAAAGTACAGCATCCCAACCACTCCCTTAAGCCCCTCTACCGTGGGGATTCCCTGGTGGTCCAGTGGTTATGACTCTGAACCCCCACTGCAGGGAGCCTGGGTTCCATTCCTGGTCAGGGAACTAATATTCCTGAGAGCTTGGGGCACAGCCAGAAACAAAAAAAGACCCTCCACTGTGTAAGCAAGGGCATCTCTAATTGAGGGTTACACTTATCGGCATAAGGATGGTACTAATAAAACGATTCTCTATTTCTCTTTTTGGCCTATGAATACGCTTAGAGGTGAGTTATCATTCTCAAAACTCAGCCATTATTTTTTGTAATTCATTTATTTGTTTTTGGTTGTGATGGGTCTTCATTGCTGTGTGCAGGCTTTCTCTAGTGAGCGGGGACTGCTCTTAGCTGTGGTGTGAGAGCTTCGCATGGAGTGACTTCTTGTTGCCGAGCAGGGGTTCTAGGAGCTGGGAGTTCAGTAGCTGCAGTACACAGGTTCAGTAGTTGAAGCTGAGGCACTCTAGAGTGCAGGCTCAGTACTTGTGGCACATGGGCATGTGAGATCTTCCCAGACTAGGATTAAACCCATTGCCCCTGCGTGGGTGGGCAGATTCCTATCCACTCTGTCACCAGGGAAGCCCTCACTTAGCCATTATTTAAGAAACTGTAGCTGTAGCCCATTTGAAAACCATGCGTCAAAACCCACAAGTGAATGGAACAGTACCAAGCGTGGCTCTTGGGAAATGACACTTTCGGCTGCCCGCAAAAATAAAATGAAACTCCCCACTTTGTCAGCTTCCTGGAGGAGCACTGGAGACATTTGTCATGAGTCCAATCTTGACCACAAAAACCAGGTTCCCTGCTTGTCCCCACCCTCTCCACCGTGTGCTCTGGCTACTCCCTGTTGCTAAGGCTGCCCCATGGTACCTTGTCCGTAAAGGCAGTGGAAGACAAGCTGAATGCAAGATTCAAATCCAAGTTTGTCTGAGGATAGGGTTGGAGAAATTGGGCACTGTGTTATTTAAGCTCACGAGTGTCTGTATTCATTTTGTAGCACTGTCCAAGGAAAGGACTTTTCATTTGGGGTACGTTTCTTAAAAACTATTATGCTTCCAATGTCCTCTAATTTTGTGTCAAGCCCAAACATCTTGTTATTCTTAACTAATGATTACCCTCAACCCCTCATTTCTGACAGTGCATCTGTGTTTCCCATAGGTGAGTTTAAACCATTTTCTGTTCAGAAAGGAACACCTACCGAGCTGTGACATCAGGACCCATCAGCCGGCGCTGGAGCAGATGACTATGAGTGCTTGGACCCAAATAACCGGAGAAGAACGGCCTCTATCCCGGCTGAACCACCTGTCCCCAAGGCAATTCCGCACCTCCAGGGCAGGTGTCAGAGCTTCAGGCCACGGCCTCTTGGCCTGGGCTGTGGCTCTATGTTCTTCAGAGCCAATACAATGCAGCTGCACGTGTTCACCAGGCACCTTCCCGTCTAGTCAACCCTGACCCTCCAGTCCCGGGCCGCGCTGGACACTGCCTTCACCCTCCACCAATGCCAGGGCCTCTCATGCAGGACACAGATTTCTCAGTCTGACTTTGGCTGCTGGTTTGCCTTCACTTGACTCTCAGTGCTGGGTTTTCACTCACTGGTGACAGCAGCCAGCCCTTCCTTTCCCTCCACTCTCACTTCACCCCTACTCCTTGCCTGTATGTTTTTTAAGATGATAGTAATTAGCATTGTTATGACAACAGCCAACATCTATTCAGTGTTAATAATGTGTTTTACATATGATTACTTCTCTAAGCCTCACGAAATTCAGTGAGGTAGACATCACCTTTTTATAAGGAAATTTAAACAGAGAGAGACAACAAAAATCCCCAAGGTCATATAGCTAACGGATGGAATTGTCGGAGCTTGAACCCAGGCATTTTCCCTCAAGGACTCGGGCTGCCGATCTGACTGGATTTCCCCACGTACCCTCCTCCACCACACCCCCCACCCACGACCTCGATGTTTTCTTTGTGACAACAGATATAATGGCAAATATAACTGCAACCAATGGATGGCATCACTGACTCGATGGACATGAGTTTGAGCAAGCTCAGGGAGTTGGTGATGGACAGGGAGGCCTGGCGTGCTGCAGTCCATGGGGTTGCAAAGAGTTGGACACGACTGAGTGACTGAACTGAACTGAACTGATAGTTGCAACCAGGAAATAGGTCACTACTTGTTTCTACTGTCCAACTCAAATTTAGATAAGGAGGCCCAAGGCAAATTAAACTATATTCTGACTGTTGTGGATATTATCTACTCCTTCCTTCCTTTGTTCATTTTTCATTCCTTCCATTGATCCTTCCAAATAGTAGACTTGGAACAAGACGGCAACTTCACAAACATGGGGTCACGGGGGATTGTGTCACACAGCAAGCACAAGGTCAGCTTTGGCATCTGCTCACTGACAAACTAGTCCAGATCTGGGTGATTTACCAGTGGCAGATGCAGGTGAACACATCCTCAAAGGTCACTGATGATGACTTTTCTTCACTTCTTTGGAAATTTCTAGGAAAAGTTGGTTCTCTTTCTGTCATCCCAGTAAAACCATGCAGCGTAGATTGGGACTTGAACCCATGGTCCTTTCCTTAAGATCACAAACCTGGTCTTAGGACTTAATGAAGCTCAGGTTCTTCACGTCTCATCACAGAAAGAATTCAGTGAGAGACGAAGTGGTAGGTAAGAAGTGGATTTATTTAGAAAGAAGCACACTCCACAGACAGAGTGTGGGCTATCTCAGAAGATGAGAGGCCCTGAAATATGGCATGATTAGTTTTTATGGGGTGGGTAATTTCATAGGCTAATGAGTAGGAGGATTATTCCAACTATTTCGGGGAAGGGGTGCGGATTTCCCAGGATTAGGCCACCACCTACTTTTTTGGCATTTTATTAATCGGCCTCTGGAAGATCTCCTGGAAACGGGAATGGCAACCCACTCCAGTATTCTTGCCTAGAGAATTCTTTGGACAGAAGAGCCAGGGAGGCTACTGTCCAGGGGGTTGCAAAGAGGTGGACACCACTGAGTGACTAACGTTTTCGTTTTCAGAACTGTCGTGATGTTTATGAGTGTATTATTTAGTATTTGCTAATATATTACAATGAGTGTATATTAAGGCTCAAGGTCTACTGAAAGTTGAATCTTCCACCATCTTGGATCTAGTTAATTCTAACCAGTTTTTGCCATGTCCTTCGGCCCTGTCATTCTTTTAAAGGATGTTTTCTTGAACTCTTCCTGTTTCACCAATGGCTAGAAGGGTCCTTAGCATTTCTATACTGGTTGGTCAACCACAAAGACAGGGTTGATAAAAGAGAGGGCTGTGTGGTACATCTGGATAGATTACTATTCAAGACCAGTGTTTTATCCATTTTAGTTTCTATATATAACCAGTTTACTCATGAGTCTAAACTCGTCTGTCTAAAACATAAGATGATCCTATTTTTTTCTAGTAATTTTGCCCAGCTGGCCTTGTCAAATTTTACCAATGGATAGCTCATTCTTTTGGGCTTCCTTTGTGGCTCAGCTGGTAAAGAATCCACTTGCAATATGGGAGACCTGGATTCGATCCCTGGGTTGGGAAGATCCCCTGGAGAAGGGAAAGGCTACCCATTCCAGTATTCTGGCCTAGAGAATTCCATGGACTGTATAGCCTATGGGGTCTCAAAGAGTCAGACACGACTAGGCAACTTTCACTTTCAGCTCATTCTTTATTGATATCTTGGCCAAATTTTATAATTCTTCAGGGGTTCTTGTTTTGAAGCAGTCTCATTTCAGCATTTGAAACTCACTTCTGTTCATTTCAAAATTTATTTCTCAAAAGTCATTCCAAAAAGTCACTCAAAAAAATTCTTTTTTCCTCGTCCTACTTGTACCAAGTAAACCTGGCTTGGTTCTTGGGGTTTGTGAAGTTAAATGTAGTTTATACAACTGTGGTCTAGAGCAGGTTTGAGTCTCCCAGCAAGATCAGATTTTATCTATGAGACAATATTCCCGATCATGTGACCCTGTAAATTATAGTAGTTCCCTCTTCCCCCTTCTCGTTGTCCCCATCTGCACCAAAGATCCATCCCATTACCTCTTGCTCCTGGGGTTCCTCTTTCCTGCAGGTTAAGTGGCTTCAATCTGATATCAGTAACATGATTCAAATCTGGTTATTTTCACTAGAGTCTCTTTGACCTACCAGAACCATATACATCTTTTCCTGGTCAAATAGTGGGTTTCTCTGGCAGTTCAGTGGTAGAGAATCTGTCCTCCAATGCAGGATATGTGGATTTGATCCCAGAGTCAGAAAGATGCCCTGGAGAAAGAAATGACAATCCACTCCAGTATTCTCGCCTGGGAAATCTCATGGACGGGGAGCCTGGCAGGCTACAGTCCATGGGGTCACAGAGTGGGACATGAATTTAAGCGACTAAACAACAACAACCCCTATACTCCCCAAACTCGTTGTTCTACTCTAATTTTTTCATCTTGCACAGCATCCTTTCACATATCATATAATTTACCAATCTATTATGTCTTCTCCCCAAGCTAGAATGTGAGTGCCTCAGAATGGGGATTTCTGGCTGCTTTGTCCATGAAAGTTGACACACTGCTGCTGCTGCTAAGTCACTTCAGTCGTGTCCGACTCTGTGTAACCCCACAGATGGCAGCCCACCAGGCTCCCCCATCCCTGGGATTCTCCAGGCAAGAACACTGGAGTGGGTTGCCATTTCCTTCTCCAATGATGAAAGTGAAGTCGCTCAGTCGTGTTCAACTCTTTGTGACCCTATGGACCGCAGCCTCCCAGGCTCCTCTGTCCATGGGGTTTTCCAGGCAAGAGTACTAGAGTGGGGTGCCATTGCCTTCTCCAAGTTGACACACAGAACTTAGTAAATACGTGTTGCATGAGTGGGTAAAAATGAATGAATGATTCTATTGGGACAAAACTGATTCCATAACAAGGCATCTTAGGGCAGATAATCCTCCTCCCAGTGGCTTGTAAAGACTAAATTCTTTGGTCAATGTATTTTTAAGTTATATCTCCCAGATCCAATTTAAACCAGGATCTTTGCAAGTTAATCAAATAAGCCTTAAATTAGAAAATATATGTACATGCAGCTAACACTGTTCCTGGTGCAGAATAATCTCTAATAAATTAAGTTTCTAACCCCCGCTTTCCGAGAAACACAGGATTTTATTATCCTGAAGGAGGGTGGAGGGCCTCTTTAATTTGAGTCCTTCTCGTGACAAGGACAGATTTATGTGGGGCCATGGCATTGGACGGCTCCTGGCACTTACACCAGAGACTGCTCTTCCAGACTTGCCAGCCTGACAAGCTGACGACAAGAATGAAGACAGGCTAGCATGGTGACATGATGGAAAGGCAGAACCATAGTCGAAATGTGTGGAAATTCTGGGTTCCTGCAGCAAAGAGTTTTTTTTTTTCCTTCCTCTTCTCCCCGTTAGTTTTGTTTTGTTTTGTTTTCAAAAAATGCTTTATTATTTATTTATTTGGCTATTCCAGGTCTAGCTGTAGCTTGTAGGATCTAGTTCCCTGTCCAGGGATCAAACCTGGGGCCCCCTGTGCCGCGGCCAGCACAAGCAAGAGTCACACCTGCACAGGGAGAGAACGGAGCGTCCCCGCTAAGAAAATAAGAGATAGACAAAAGATGGGGTTGAGAGGATCAGACCAAAATGGCTGATACCTTGCTTTATTGTGCTGCGGTATATATAGGGTAAAGTACGTGACTTAAGGCACTCACAAGGTTGTTTTTTAATCTCAGGATACAATCACCAGACCCTTACCATTGTATATAGAACACAATCAGAATATCTATCTTCTATGAAGTATACACAATAAGATAATCTATCTTCTATGAAATGTTGCCGAAACCAAACATCTTGGAGCCTTAAGGGTTACAAAAGTTCTTGAGGGTGGCGGGACAGGGAGCTTAGGCACATGTCCTAGGGCCCGGCATACCTGCCAGGGAGCTCCCAAGACTTAACCCTTCACGGGTCGTCCCCCGCAGCTCCCCTCTCTTTATTTTTTAAAAGCTCCATAAGATGTTGGTGTTGCAACATGTTTTTATGTATTAAAACTCTCATATGTAGAAATTCTTTAACAATACTACGAATAAGGCAAGGAGCTAGACAAATTATGATAAGCACAACAGTCAGAACCTCGCCCATAGCAATTATACTTCGCCACAGTGAATGAAGGCTAGGAAAGTTAGAAAATAAATTTTGTAAAAAAATTATCGACCGTATCAGCTATATTCAAAGTAGCTTTTGGAGAATTTTCGATGTCAAGAATTTCATTGCGCAATTGTAAAAGATCTAAAGAAACATTAGTATTAAACCAAATTCCTTGCAGATGTTTTTTCACCTTATCCCACGGAAAGTCAGAAGTATTGTAAGGCTTTTTTGTAACACAAATCCATTTATAATTAGCATGGCATTGAATTTTCATGCGAAAATTAATGCTCTGAACTTGTTCTCCTAGAACTCTAACTACATCATATAAAGCGGATAATCTATCTTCTATTTTTTTATCTATATCTTCTTGAGTTCCCATTACTTTAGTAACATTATATGACAAGGAATCTACAGTATGAGCAGCTTGAATGGATTGTGCTAAAGATACAGAAGCAGTAACAGCAGTTGCTATAAGGGTGATTAAAGACACTATACCCAGAATAATCAGGCTCAGACCTCTTTTAGGACGGCTAAGAGCCGTATTAATGCGTTGTAACAATTCTAAAGCAGTTTCATCATACCATTCTTCAGTTATTTCAACAGGTAACATTACAAAAGCAGGTTGTTTTACTATTATAACTTGTTCTCCTTTGGCTACACCTCTAATGCAATTAGTAAGTATGCAATTAGAACAATTTAAATGATAAATATTCAATGACAGTGTTATTTCCATATGGCCTTGTATCAACATGAATGGATAAGGGACACAAGCTCGGGGATATAAAAATCCTGTAACTCCCACATCATCATATTTACTTCCACTAATATTGGGCTGTAAATATAGGCTATTGCCATGACCAAAAGCAGCCAAAAGTTTCCATAGTTCTGTCTGATATATAGGAGCAGTGTTTACAGAAAGAATGGGTGGATGCTGTCCTCGATATTCGGGGAAATCAGGTGTTCCTCCAGGTGCCCAGTCCCATAAAAGGGTGGTATTGGCATTGTTGATGTTATACACCGATGCAATTCGTGCTCGACATAAAGTCCAAGGAGTGTCTATTCCTATGCCGATGCTTAAATGTTTGTCACAAAACGGAATGTCGAGGGGGTCCGGTTCCGTCACCGTACGATCTCTTTCCGGTTTTTTCATCAATGCCTGAAATAGTCACTCGAGGATAGGATATATCAGCTGACACCTGTATACAATGAGGATGCTGTGATTGATAAGAAAAGCACATAGGGTATTGAGTAGTAAGACCATAAAAGGAGATATTGGCTTGCTGAGGAGAAATGTGAATATCTGATTTTCCTCCTAAAAGACTTCTATCATTAACATATACAGGTACTGTTTCTTTATCCCATCCTAAGGATTGAATCATAGGCGGATCAGGAATGTATGCCCAAAAAGCCGCAGCTGCCCCGTTTTGTATCCGCTGTAACAATAATAATAACATGATCAGTATTTTTGCAGGCGTCACTGGAGGTTGTACATGAGCCTCATTCCAAGCATATCGCATCAGCGCCTCAATCTGCCTCTGGGTAGGCAGCTCACTCGTGGGCTCGCTCAGTGTCATGCGTTGCATTTGATGTGTCAGGGAGTTCTCTGCCGCGCGTACCAGCCTTTCCGGAATCCAGCGCGGCGCTTCGGCATCCTGTGGAAAAACACAAACATGCCCTCGTCCCCATATTAGTACAGGGTCTGGCCCATACCACAGATTGGTAAGTGGATCCTTCCATCGTACAAGTGGTTTTTTGCATGAGGATCGTTCTCCCCAAAAACTCTGGGCTGCTGAATTGCCTTCTGCGTCTAAAGTTAAAAAATTTAAAACATAAAGAGCATGGTTTAAGGCGTTATGCGGTGAGGGGCTATACAGTTCATTCCCCTTTTTTTGTTTTAATAATTGATGTTTAAGGCGTTGATGGGCTCGTTCCACAATACCTTGTCCCTGTGGATTATAAGGAATTCCTGTTTTATGATGAATTTGGAAAGAAAGACAAAACGTTGAAAAGAACGGCTAGTATAACCAGGTCCATTATCTGTTTTAAGGGTTTGTGGGATTCCTGAAGTAGAAAAGCAAAACAGCAAATGTTGAATACAGTGACGTGTTGATTCTCCAGTGTGAAGGGAAGCCATGAGAAAATTGGAAAAAGTGTCAATAGAGACATGAACATATTTAAGACGTCCAAATTGAGGAATGTGAGTAACATCTGTTTGCCAGAGGTGATTAGGGCGTAAACCTCGAGGGTTGACACCATATTGAGGGAGAACAAAGAATTGAGGACAAGTAGAGCAAGATTTAACAATTTGCCGTGCAGCTTCACGGGAAATTTTAAATTGCAACCGTAAAGAATGACTATTTTGGTGATGTAAATCATGGGATTTTCGGGCTGCATCAATAGCTGATTGGAAAAACACTTGTTTAGTAAGAACGTCCGCAGTGTGATTGCCTTGTACCAGGGCACCAGGAAGGGTGGAATGTGCACGAATATGTCCAAAGAAACAGGGGTGTTGGCGGCAATGGAGAACCTGTTGAATCAATGTAAATAAGTTAAGAACTTCAGGAGAGGTGGTGCCGATAATTGGAACAGTTTCAATCATCTGTAAGGCACCGACCACATAGGAGCTGTCCGTAAATAAATTGAAGGAAGTAGGTACAGTTAGCAACTCTTGGTGGACTGCAAATAATTCCACAACTTGAGCAGAAGAAAAACTGGTTTGTGCGTAATAGGTTTGATGGTTAATGATTAAAGCTGCAGTTCCATTAGAAGATCCATCTGTAAATATAAGTGTCGCTTCGGGAATAGGTTGTTGGCGAACTATTTTTGGAAAAATAAAGGCATGAGAGCTAGCAAATTGTAACAATTTATCAGAAGGGTAATGATGAGTAATCCGTCCCGGGTAATTTGCAAAAGCTATAGACCAATTATCTGAAAATTGAAAAAGCCAATCTTGTTGTTCTAAAGCATAAGGAACACAAATGAAGGGGGTTCCATACCAAAATATTGGATGGCCTCGTGACGTCCCTTTGCTACAATTTTGCAACAAGTTCATAGTAAGGGAGCAGATGTTTAGTTGGAGTAGCAGACAAATATATCCATCGCAAAGGTTTATCTTGATAGAGAACCCCTGTGGGTGCTCGGGGGGTAGGAAGTATATACAAACCCCATGATCGTTCGTAGTCACAATAAGTAATCTGTTGTTGTCTAATAGCTTCTTCTATTGATTGTAAAGCAGTTCGTCCTTCTAAAGAAAGTGTTCGGGGTGACGCAGGATCAGAGTCACCTTTAAGGATGTCAAATAATGGCTGCAAGGTATAAGTGGGTAATTTTAAATAAGGATGTATCCAATTAATGTCTCCTAAAAGTTTTTGAAAGTCATTTAGAGTTTTTAAATGGTCAGTCTGTAATTGTACTAATTGGGTATTATAAACACGAGGATATAAGGAGAAACCCAAATAATTATAAGGAAAATGAGTCTGAATTTTTTCATCAGCAATAACAAGACCATTAAGGCTTAAATGTTGTTTTAGAATCGAAAAAGCTTGATACAATAGATGTTCGTCAGCATGAGCTAGTAATATATCATCCATATAATGAACCAAATATAGCTGAGGAAAATGTTGACGAACGGGAGCTATTGCTGTAGCAACAAATTTTTGGCACAGCGTAGGGCTATTAGTCATTCCTTGCGGGAGAACTCTCCATTGATAGCGTTGCATAGGCTCTTTAAAATTAACAGAGGGTAAACTGAAAGCAAATCTTTTGCAATCTTGAGGTGCAAGAGGAATAGTGTAAAAACAATCTTTTAAATCTATAACAATGATATAGGATTTATCAGGTATAGCAGAAGGAGTGGGCAACCCAGGTTGTAGGGCTCCCATATGCATCATTGTTTCATTTACCTTACGAAGGTCTTGTAGCAATCTCCATTTCCCAGACTTCTTTTAATAACAAAATTGGGAATTCCAAGCAGAGGTAGAGGGTTCAATATGCCCAAGTCTCAGCTGTTCCTGCACCAGCTGTTGTGCGGCAGAAAGTTTTTCCTGTGTTAGGGGTTACTGATCGACCCATACCGGTTCCTCAGATTTCCAATCAATAGGATCGGCATGTGTCACAGGAGAATCAGAGGTCCCTAGGAAAACACCCCAAGCCTTTTCGATCTTGATTAGGTTTTAAATCAAGGGGCAAAATGATGCCTTGATGTTGTTTACCTAAACCTTGATTTGGAAGTAAGCCCTGATCTAACATCAAATCTGTCACAGTGGGTGAAGGACTATATAAATAAACACCCATTTTGCTTAATATATCACGCCCCCATAGATTAACTGGAAGATAGGGCAGAATATAAGGTTTAAATTGGCCTGTATGTCCATCTTTATCCTTCCAAGTAAGAAGGGATGAACTCTGTTCTGGATTGGTAGTTTGGCCAATACCCTGGAGAGTGGAAATAGCCATCTGTTTTGGCCATGTAGTAGGCCAATATTTATCAGAAATAACACTAATATCGGCCCCTGTATCAAGCACTCCGCGGAAAAGCTTACCATTAATGCGTAGCTCAAGTTCTGGTCGTGCCTTGGTAACATTTTGCACCCAAAAGGCGTCAGAGGACCCGAAACCTTTATCTTGACGGTCTCGGTTAATTGTTTTTCCTTGTATGACTAATGGAACTAAAAGAAGTTGAGCTATACGCTGTCCTGCATTGATCACAATAATTTTGTTAGGAGCGGAGGCTAATATTTTTATCTCTCCTGTATAATCAGAGTCAATCACACCAGGATGAATAAGTATTCCTTTTAAAGACGCACTGCTGCGCCCTAAAAGCAGTCCAGCTGTCCCTGGAGGTAAAGGCCCAAACACTCCTGTGGTAAGGGTTTGGACCCCCATCTCGGGAGTTAATACTGTGTAGGAGGTGGCACAGAGGTCCAATCCCGCGCTGCCTCTTGTGGCTCGACAGAGGTCTGCAATGGTCCTTTGGAACCTGCAGTGTTGCCCCATAACATTGTTTCGGGGCCAGGGCTGGCCCTCACCCAGTTTCCCGAAACCGGGGCAAAGGATTACCTTGAACATCCGTTTTGGAACGGCAATCCCGCGCCCAATGCTTTCCTTTTTTACAGCGTGGGCACAAATTAGGAGTGTTAACAGGGCTTTGTTGTTTTGAGGGCACACTGCAGCCCGATGGCCAGGCTGACCACAAACAAAGCAACCCGAATTACCTGACTTTTGAAGTCCTTTCTTGTTCCGGGCTTGCTGCTGGAAAAGTACCTCTTTATGCTTTTTCCTTGTAATGCTGCTGCCATAGCAATGCCTTGCATGTAGGAGGGTCCAATGTCAGCACAAATGCGAATAAAATCAGACAGATCTCCTTTTTCGATAAGGTCTTAAAGCAGCTTGACAAGCAGAGTTAGCGTTTTCAAAAGCCAATTGTTTTGCCAATAACATCCCAGCCTGTTCATCTGACATTATCTTACCTATAGTATCTAAAAGTCGTGCCACGAAGTCCTGGTAAGGCTCATCAGGTCCCTGCCGGACTTTTGAAAGATCCTCTGTCTTAGTACTGGAGCTAGGAAGTTTTTTCCATGCCTGCCGAGCCGCATTTGATATTTGTGCATATGCACCAGGTAAGAAATTAAGTTGAGTATCAGTAGCCTGGTAAGGGCCTTCACCAATCAACATTTCATAGGAGGTCTGTATACCTTGCTGTCGGTTAACATCAGCTATACGAGCACATTGTTCAAAAATTCAGATTTCCATAATAAATAATCTCCCCTGAGAGACATGCCCTAGCTGTCTGCTTCCAATCATTTGGAGGTAAAGCTTGAGTACCCAAATTTTCTATCATAGCAATGGTGAATGGAGCGGTAGGACCATATTGTGAGCAAGCAATCTTTAACTCTTTCAGTTGTTTAAAAGGCAGTGATTCATAATAACGCTGGTTGTTATTTTCAAAGACAGGAAAAGCAAGAGAAAAATCAGAGACAACCTCACCAAGTCGCTGTGCCTGTCTCAATGCCTTTTGCAGCGGAGACATGTTCTCAGACGGTGGAGGGGGCCCTGGACGGGGATCGAGACCAGCCACAACAGAAGGAGCATAAGCAGGGGGAAGAGGCGGAGCAGAAGGAGATTTGGCATTGTTACTAGGAAGCTTGATTCCTGCGTTCTGTAAAGCAATAGTGAGGTTTTTAAAACATTTAACCAATTCATCTTTAGATGTTAACGCCCCTTTTTCTTGTGCTAAAAAACCCCAATCTTCTTGATGGTATTTAGCAGCTTCTTCGTCTAATTCTGCCTCATCTGTGGATGAAAGTAAATCATCATTATCCGAAGGACGCAATAAGTTAGAAAACGGAGGGTTGCTTTCAACCCCCTCGGGAACAGCATACCTGGGTTCCGAATCAGGAACATGGAGAGGATCGTCTTCCTGTTTTAATAAATTTCCTAAACGTTTTAATTCATCATTATCAAAGTCCAGGCAGTCACGAATTAGTGTCCAAAAGGATAAAGTTTCGACAGGGATTTTTTCAGGGCCATGTAAAGTATAATGAGTCTGAATTTGTTCCCCTACCTTCTTCCATGTCTCTAAATTTACTGTACCTTCTCTGGGGAACCAAGGGCAAACTTCCTCGATGAATGAAAGAAAATTGATTAATTTAGGTTTAGAAACAGTAATTCCCCTATGTTTTAACATTACAGATAACATATGCACAAACAACTGACGACTATGCGTCTGTCCCATATTTATACTCTCAACTATATACCTTACTACTCCTCCTCAAATTAATTCACTTGTTTACTCATATACTCACTCTTTTCAATTAATAAGAGTAGTGGCGAGGAAAACTGTCGAGCTCGAGCCCCACGTTGGGCGCCACCTGCCGCGGCCAGCACAAGCAAGAGTCACACCTGCACAGGGAGAGAACGGAGCGTCCCCGCTAAGAAAATAAGAGATAGACAAAAGATGGGGTTGAGAGGATCAGACCAAAATGGCTGATACCTTGCTTTATTGTGCTGCGGTATATATAGGGTAAAGTACGTAACTTAAGGCACTCACAAGGTTGTTTTTTAATCTCAGGATACAATCACCAGACCCTTACCATTGTATATAGAACACAATCAGAATATCTATCTTCTATGAAGTATACACAATAAGATAATCTATCTTCTATGAAATGTTGCCGAAACCAAACATCTTGGAGCCTTAAGGGTTACAAAAGTTCTTGAGGGTGGCGGGACAGGGAGCTTAGGCACATGTCCTAGGGCCCGGCATACCTGCCAGGGAGCTCCCAAGACTTAACCCTTCACGGGTCGTCCCCCGCACCCTGTAGTGGGAACTCAGAGTCTTAGCCACTGGACCACCAGGGAAGTCCTTGTAACAGACCTTCTTGCTCCACAGGGGGAATAATTTTTACTGTTAAAGATCTGGTCCTTGCCCCCAGTGCCCTCTGGCATTTTGTGTCAATGCATGGCAGCAACATAGAGGACCCAGAGGAAAGAGACAGTTGTGTCCACCAGCACGCACTGACACAATGAGTGCTGCTTGATACAGACTCCCACCGTGGGACCCCCAGGTCATGGGACTGACCTTTCCAGAAGGCAATGAAGTCATCCAACAATAACTGTCTCAGTGGAAGGAGATGTGTGTCTCTTAAAGGAGAGCTTAGGTAGCTCACTTGTTCTGATTCATTCTTCTCTTTTCTTACCCTTTTGCACTGAAATCATGTGAGATGTCCTAGACTGTCTCTCTGAAGTTGTCCTCTATTTTTGGTCACCATGTCGATAAAATATGAAACCATACCCTGGAATCCCTGAAAGCAGTACCGTACCTTGATGAAGCATTGAAATTCTTCTAGAGCTTCCCTGGTGGCTCAGGTGGTAAAGAATCTGCCTGCAATGCAGGAGACCTGGGTTCAATCAATCCCTGGGTTGAGAAGATCCCCTGGAGAAGGGAATGGCTGCCTACTCCAGTACTTTTGCCTGAAAAATGCCATGGACAGAGGAGCCTGGTGGGGCTACAGTCCACGGAGTCACAAAGAGTCAGACAAGACTGAGCAACTAACGCTTTTGAACAGGAAAAAAAAAAAATGTCAAATTAGTAAGACATCTCTCTCTTATGTGTATACATTATCTCACTTCATCGTCTCAGGTGGAGGGTATTACTATTTTATACGTGAAAACAATGGACTGCATAAACTGAGAAAAAATGCATGGTTTTGCTATATTAGTTTTTCAGTGCTCCATAAAAAATGGCCACAAACTTAGTGGTTGAAGACAACAGACATGCATTCCCCTGAATTGAGAGAGTAGCCCTGACTTATATGCAGCTGTTGTTGTTGTTCAGTTGCCAAATTGGGTCTAACTCTTCAGGACCACACAGACTGCAGCACGCCAGGCCTTCCTGTCCCTCACCATCTCCTGGAGTTTGCCTAAGTTCATGTCCATTGAGCTGGTGATGCCATCCAACCATCTCATCCTCTGTCATCCCCTTCTCCTCCTGCTTTCAATCTTTCCCAGCATCAGGGTCTTTTCCATTGAGTTGGCTGTTCGCATCAGGTGGCCAAAGTATTGGAGCTTCAGCATCAGTCTACTGCCATGATTAAAACAGATAGCTAATGGGAAGCTGCTGAATATCATAGGGAGCTCAGCTCAGTCCTCTGTGATGACCTAGATGGATGGGATGGGGGAGATGGGAGGAGGCTCAAGAGGGAGGGAACATATGTATACTTATTGGCTGATTCATGTTGTACAGCAGAAACCGACACAATATTGTAAAGCAATTATCTTCCAATTAAACAAGAAAGAAAAATGTATCTCCACCCAGATTTTAGGACTTCCAGAAGTCCTAAATCAAGGCATCAGCATGTTCTTTCTTGCAGCATCCAGGAAAGAACCCTCCCTTGCCTCCCTCCCAGCTTCCAGTGGCAAGAGCATCCTAAGCATTGCTTGCCTTATAGGTGCATCGCTCCAGTCTCTACCTCCTTCTCCACAAGGCCTTCCTCTCTGTATGTCTCTGCGTCTGTTAAGTCTGCCTAGCCTTTCTCTCAGGACACCAGACATTGGGTTTGCATCCCTCTTTGTGTTGGGATGATCTCACCTCTAGATCCTTAATTTATTGACATCTGCATGTGCTCGTACTCATGCTCAGTTGCTCAGCAGTGTCTGACTCTTTGTGACCCCATAGACTGTAGCCCACCAGGCTCCTCTGACAATGGGAGGCTCCAGGCAGGAATACTGGAGTGGGTTGCCATTTCCTTTTCCAGGGGATCTTACCGACCCAAGGATCGAACCTGCATCTCCTGTGTCTCTCCTGCTTTGGCAGGTGGATTTTTTACCACTGAACAAGCAGGGGAAAGACCTCATTTTTGAATAAGCTCACATTCACAGATATCAGGGGTTAGGACTTGGACATATCTTTTCAGGGAGGACACAAGTCAACCCATTATAGTCACGAAGAAGTGGCAAAGCAAGACTCAAAACCAATTCTACATAAGTTTAGCAATTCTGAATCACATAGGCTTCTTCAGTGATTCAAGAGGAACTTGCATAAACCCCTCTAGACTTATAGCTACACTTGAAGACAAGTTCCTTTTCTGGATTGTCTTCCTTTCCTAGGAAAAAAGTTTCCCTTTCTGCTTTTCCCATTGCTTCAGTTCGGTTCAGTTCAGTCGCTCAGTCGTGTCCGACTCTTTGCAACCCCATGAATCGCAGCACACCAGGCCTCCCTGTCCATCACCAACTCCCGGAGTTCACTCAGACTCACGTCCATCGAGTCAGTGATGCCATCCAGCCATCTCATCCTCTGTCGTCCCCTTCTCCTCCTGCCCCCAATCCCTCCCAGCATCAGAGTTTTTTCCAATGAGTCAACTCTTTGCATGAGGTGGCCAAAGTACTGGAGTTTCAGCTTTAGCATCATTCCTTCCAAAGAAATCCCAGGGCTGATCTCCTTCAGAATGGACTGGTTGGATCTCCTTGCAGTCCAAGGGACTCTCAAGAGTCTTCTCCAACATCACAGTTCAAAAGCATCAATTCTTCGGCCCTCAGCCTTCTTCACAGTCCAACTCTCACATCCATACATGACTATTGGAAAACCATAGCCTTGACTAGAAGGACATTTGTTGGCAAAGTCCCATTGCTTAGCTGGATTCAAATGGAATATAATATGAGTCAAGTCCTTCTGAGAATTTCTTGGGAAGTATGTGGTGGGTTATTCTAATGTTAAGTGTGTTTGGCAGAATCTCTCTTCCTATGAGGTGCTGAAATTGTTCTGAGAAAGAATCTGGATTCACATGACAACAGAAGCTCTGGCAAACACTGAACCAGGAGGGAAAAGACCTTATTTCCAAATAAAGTCTTACTAAATTTGTAAAGATGCTCCTGACATGGGAAGGAGTGCTTTAGAACTATCTGTTGTGTCTGAATTTCTTTAACAACAAAAATTCATTTGGATACTCTGCAATAAAGCAGGGGTCCCCAACCTCTGGGATCTAATGCCTGATGACCTGAGGTGGAGCTGATATAATAAGAATAGAAATAAAGTGCACAATAAATGTAACACATCTGAATCATCCCCAAACCACCCCCCTCCACCTGTGGAAAATTTGTTTTCCACGAAACGTGTCCCTGGAGCCAAAAATGTTGGGGAGTGTGCAGTAAAGGATTATTTCAGCAATTCTAGATTGTCTAAACTCTGCACGTTTCAGAGACATTTCACTTCCAAGGTGGTGCTAAAGAACCAGACTGCCAATGCAGGAGAATTAAGAGATGCAGGCTCGATGCCGGTGTTGGGAAGGTCCTCTGGAGGAGGGCGTGGTGACCCACTCCCGTATTCTTGCCTGGAGAATCTCATGGATGGAGGAGCCTGGCGGGCTACAGTCTGTAAGGTCGCAAAGAGTTGGACGTGACTGAGGAGACAGCATGCACGCAGCACACACCCCCCTCGGTCTTTAGCCATGCCAGACAGTTTATGCAAACAACTTGACTGAGGGAACCCTTGGGCCACATGGCATTAGCTTGGTCTCTGCGGTTAGGCCAACCACACAAGCAGTCAGCCATGCCTCTGTGACAGAACCCCAATAACAATCCTGGGCCCCAAAACTGAGGTGAGCTGCCCTTCTTGGTGATACTTCATGTGCACTGCCACGCTTTGATGCCTAGAGAATTCAGTGTCCACGTGACCCCACTGGGAGTGGACGACTGGAAGCTTATGCCTGGTCTCTCCAAGGATTCATCCTATGACCCTTTCTCTGTTGTCGATTTTAGTCTAGATCCTTTCACTGTAACAGGTCCCAACCGTGATTATAACAGCTTTGCTGATTTCTGTAAGCCTTTCTAGTGACTCACTGAACCTGATGCAGGGCCCTGGGAGTCTAAAGAAGACCCCTGAACACAGAAACTATAGTCTAATAAAAGTCTGTAATTTTTTAAACAGTAGATTGTTTCCTTTAAGATTTCCGTTCCATCAAAGCCCTGCTAAATTACATCGGAAACTCCATTACAGTGAGAATTGCTCCTTTCTTTGTTCATCTCCTTTCTTTACATCTCCTTGTCCCCACAATACACATACAGAGCTTTGAATGTACTATGTGTTCAATGAGGAGCAATTGGAAA
Source organism: Ovis aries (assembly GCF_016772045.2). Classification (NCBI taxonomy): domain Eukaryota; kingdom Metazoa; phylum Chordata; class Mammalia; order Artiodactyla; family Bovidae; genus Ovis; species Ovis aries. The sequence goes on along the minus strand of NC_056063.1, from coordinate 18,705,152 downwards.
TGACATGAAATCTGAGACCAGACTGAAGAAAACTCTCCTATCACTGGAGCTGACTTGCAGGCCATAGGCAAGCATTGTTGTCAATACTGGGCTTCCCAGGTGGTTCAGTGGTAAAGAACACCCGTGCGAATGAAGGAGAGGCAGGAGACATGGGTTCAATCCCTGGGTTGGGAAAGATCTCCTGGAGGAGGGAAAAGCAACCTACTCTAGTATTCTTGCCTGGAGAAGGCAATTCTGGGAATAAGCAACTTCTTAAATCACAGCCTTGAAACAGATGCTGTGATTCTTCAAGAAAAGCAGCAACGTCTTCAATGGATTTTTGTTTTACAACTATACTTTTAGTGGACTCTTTGAGGTTGGTCAAAAGTCTTAGAATAAATAAAACTGGATGTGAGAGTTGGACTGTGAAGAAAGCTGAGCGCCGAAGAATTGATGTGCTTGAACTGTGGTGTTCGAGAAGACTCTTGAGGGTCCCTTGGACTGCAAGGAGATCCAACCAGTCCATTCTGAAGGAGATCAACCCTGGGATTTCTTTGGAAGGAATGATGCTAAAGCTGAAGCTCCAGTACTTTGGCCACCTCATGCGAAGAGTTGACTCACTGGAAAAGATTCTGATGTTGGAAGAGATTGGGTGCAGGAGGAGAAAGGGATGACCCAGGATGAGATGGCTGGATGGCAACACGGACTCGATGGATGTGAGTCTGAGTGAACTCCGGGAGATGGTGATGGACAGGGAGGCCTGGCGTGCTGCGATTCATGGGGTCGCAAAGAGTTGGACACGACTGAGTGACTGAACTGAACTGAACTGAGGCAAATATTAAGTCTCTCCAGCCATCTAGAGCTAGCATACTTCTTAGGGGTCTCTGTTCTTCGCTTTGAAAGAGAATAAAATTTTTTTAGCACATAATGCCAAGTGGCAACCTGCCCAACAAATTGGGCAGTGGTCACTAAAACAGAAGGCTAAAAGCATTTTACATTGCATGGAAGTTGTACTCTGCCATCCAGAAATACTCAGCATTGCTTCTTTGTTTGTCTGTTTGTTTTTTCTCATAACAATATCTTCACTAGCAAAATTGTTGCGGGTAAAAAATTAAAACAAAACCAAAAGGGTTGATTACTGGTTTTTGACAAGGACACCAAGACAAAAGGGGAAAGAGTAGTCTTTTCAACAAATGGTGCTGGGGACAAATGGAAAGCCACATGCAAAGGAGTGGAGCTGGAGCTTCACTCCTTCACTAACAAAAACTAACTCAAAGGATCAATGTAAGACTAACACAAGACTTAAGAGTATCAAACTCTTAGAGGAAAATACAGTGGTTTACCTTTGTGATGGATTGGGCAATGGTTTGTTAAATATGACACCAAAAGCACAAGTGACATTAGGAAAAATTGACTTAGAAAAATAACAGCACCAAAATTAAAATTGTGTGCACCAAAGAACACCATAAAGGAAGCAAAAAGATGACGTACAGAATGGGAGAAAATATTTGCAAGTCATACAGCTGATAAGGGACTTGAATATATACTATATAAAGAACTCATAACTCATTAATAAGAAGACAAGCCCATTTTAAAATAGGAAAGGGACCTGAATAGACATTTCTGCAAAGAAGATATGCAAATAGCCAACAAACACATGCAAATGTGCTCAACATCATTGGCCATCAGAGAACTGCAAATCGAAACCAGAATGAGATACCACTTCACACCCACTAGGATGACCAGAATCAAAAAGTCAGATAATGACAAATGCTGGCAATTAGATGAAGAAGTTAGAATCCTCATACACTATTGGGAACAGAAAATGGTGTAGCTACTTTGGAAAATAGTCTGATAACTCTTCAAATGTTTAAAAATAGAGTTCTATGCCATATGATTTAGCAACTCCATCTCTAGATATAAACTCAAGGCAAATAAAAACATACTTTAGTCCATTTGGGCTTTTACAACAAAATGCCATAGCTTGGGTGACCTAAACAGCAAACAAATCTATTTCTCACAGTTCTGGAGGCTGGAAGTCTGAGGTCAGGGTACCAGTGTGGTTTGGTTCTGGCAAAAGTTCTTTTCCTGATTTATAGATGGTATCTTCTTACTGTGGTCTCACATAGCAGAGAGAGCGAGAGCACACGCTAGTCTCTTCTTCTTATAAGGGCACTAATTCCTTTAATGAGGCCCCATCCTATGGCATAATTACCTCCCAAAGGCCCCACATTCTAACACTATCACATTGGGAGTTAGAACTTCAACCACTGAATTTTGGGGGTACACCAACATTCAGGCCATAGCCACACACATCCATGCAAAAATCTGTATGTGAATGTTCAGAGTAGCATGATTCTTAAAGGTCCCAAAGGAAGAACAACCCAAATCTAGTATCTGATGAATCAATCAATAAAATGTGATCTGTCTATAGAATGGAATATTACTTGGAAATAAAAAGAAGTACTAATACATGTTGATGGCTCAGCCAGTAAAGAATCTGTCTGCAATGCAAGAGACACAGGACATGCAGGTTTAAGCCCTGGGTCCCCGTATTTCCTTTGCCAGCAAATCAAATGATAATCCACTCCAGTATTCTTGCCTGAAAAACCCCATGGACAGAGTAGCCTGACAGGCTACCATCCAATGGGCCACAAAGGGTCAGACACAACTGAGAAACTGAGCACTAATATGTGTTAATGTACTGATACTAACTCATACAATGTGGATGAACTTCAATAGCATCCCGAGTGAAAGAAAACAAATGACCACATATCATAGGATTCCATTTGCATGAAATGCCCAGAATAGAGAAATCTATAGAAGTAGAAAATAGACTAGAGGTGATTGCCTAGGACTGGAGGAAATGGGGCAAGGGTGGGGGGTAGTGATGGCTAAGGCATGTGAAGTTTATTTGTTGGGTAATGAAAAATTTTGAAGTTGATTTTTATCATGATGGATGCATAATTTTGTGAATATACTAAGAGTCATTAAGTCATGCACTCTAGATGGGTGAATGGTCAGAATGTGACTATTTCTCAAAAACATTTTTAAGTTGCCTTTTAAAAAAATATGAAGGTTGAGAACAATTTCAGAAACTGATGACATGCAAAAATAAATAAATAAATAAATCATGTAGGTTAATCCCTCCCCCGTATCTCCCAGCCCAGGTAAAGAAAACAGCTTTGCTGTGCACTTCATTGGTGCGAAACAGTTCTGTTGTAAGTCTGCCAAGATCACACAGCCAGTAATGGGGAGGCCAGGCCCCCTTGAGGAGGGACCTTTTTGTTGGTTTGTTTAGTTGCTAAGTCATGTCCGACTCTTTTCAACCTTATGGACTTTAGTCCATCAGGATTCTCTGTCTATGGAATTTCCCAGGCAAAAATACTTGCCACAGTCCAGCGCTAGCAGCCAGGGATTTAACCTGAAGGGTGAGCAGTGTCGGTGAGAAACTGAGGCAGACTCTGAGTTTTCTTGGACTGCCTATTTATTTCAAGCTAAGATTCTCTTTTATACTTTTACAAAAGCATTAGGTCAGAGGTTTGACATTTTCAGTTCCCCCGACCCAGATTTGTTGTCTCCAAAAATCATTGTTGCCCCTCAAAAGGAGTTCCTGCCTCAGCGATTCTCTTATCTACTTCTCATGTATCCTTGTGAATACATAATAACTCATGCTAATGTCTGGGCTGCATACCACATTCCTCAGTTTATTTCTTATCTTTCTTTCTAACTCCTGTTGTCTTTAGCATCCTAAGCTCGCTATTTCTTAAAAAAGGCTTCTAGGTATTAATATCTCTAAAGTTCCTAATCTCTATAAGCTGTAGTAGAATATGCTACCATGAAAACATTACTTAAATCTTTAGTTCAGTTCAGTTCAGTTGCACAGTCATGTCCGACTCTTTGCAACCCCATGAATCACAGTACACCAGGCCTCCCTGTCCATCACCAACTCCTGGAGTTCACTCAGACTCACGTCCATCGAGTCAGTCATGCCATCCAGCCATCTCATCCTCTGTCGTCCCCTTCTTCTTCCGCCCCCAATCCTTCCCAGCATCAAAGTCTTTTCCAATGAGTCAACTCTTCACATGAGGTGGCCAAAGTACCGGAGCTTAAGCTTTAGCATCATTCCTTCCAAAGAAATCCCAGGGCTGATCTCCTTCAGAATGGACTGGTTGGATCTCCTTGCAGTCCAAGAGACTCTCAAGAGTCTTCTCCAACACCACAGTTCAAACGCATCAATTCCTCCATGCTCAGCCTTCTTCACAGTCCAACTCTCACAACCATACATGACTACTGGAAAAACCATAGCCTTGACTAGATGGACCTTTGTTGGCAAAGTAATGTCTCTGCTTTTGAGTATACTATCTAGGTTGGTCATAACTTTTCTTCCAAGGAGTAAGCGTCTTTTAATTCCATGGCTGCAGTCACCATCTGCAGTGATTTTGGAACCCAAAAAAATAAAGTCTGACACTGTTTCCACTGTTTCCCCATCTATTTCCTATGAAGTGATGGGACCGGATGCCATGATCTTCGTTTTCTGAATGTTGAGCTTTAAGTCAACTTTTTCACTCTCCACTTTCACTTTCATCAAGAGGCTTTTTAGTTCCTCTGCACTTTCTGCCATAAGGGTGGTGTCATCTGCATATCTGAGGTTATTGATATTTCTCCCAGCAATCTTGATTCCAGCTTGTGTTTCTTCCAGTCCAGTGTTTCTCATGATGTACTCTGCGTAGAAGTTAAATAAGCAGGGTGACAATATACAGCCTTGATGCACTCCTTTTCCTATTTGGAACCAGTCTGTTGTTCCATGTCCAGTTCTAACTGTTGCTTCCTGACCTGCATACAGATTTCTCAAGAGGCAGGTCAGGTGGTCTGGTATTCCCATCTCTTTCAGAATTTTCCACAGTTCATTGTGGTCCACACAGTCAAAGGCTTTGGCATAGTCAATAAAGCAGAAATAGATGTTTTTCTGGAACTCTCTTGCTTTTTCCATGATCCAGCAGATGTTGGCAATTTGATCTCTCATTCCTCTGCTTTTTCTAAAACCAGCTTGAATATCAGGAAGTTCACGGTTCATGTATTGCTGAAGCCTGGCTTGGAGAATTTTGAGCATTACTTTACTAGCATGTGAGATGAGTGCAATTGTGCAGTAGTTTGAGCATTCTTTGGCATTGCCTTTCTTTGGGATTGGAATGAAAACTGACCTTTTCCAGTCCTGTGGCCACTGCTGAGTGTTCCAAATTTGCTGGCATATTGAGTGCAGCACTTTCACAGCATCATCTTTCAGGATTTGAAATAGCTCAACTGGAATTCCATCACCTCCACTAGCTTTGTTCGTAGTGATGCTTTCTAAGGCCCACTTGACTTCACATTCCAAGATATCTGGCTCTAGATGAGTGATCACACCATCGTGATTATCTGGGTCATGAAGATCTTTTTTGTACAGTTCTCTATGTATTCTTGCCATCTCTCCTTAATATGTTCTGCTTCTGTTAGGTCCATACCATTTCTGTCCTTTATCGAGCCCATCATTGCATGAAATGTTCCCTTGGTATCCTTAAATCTTTAGCTTCTAACTATTTTAATTATTCCTAAGCCCTAAATTCAGCAAACTTCTTTGCCATAAACACTTTCCTCAAAAGTAGGCTTCAGATAGCAATCCCTCCCATGGCCTCAAGCTGTGGCCTACGTGTTCACCCTGGAACACTCTTTTGTAAAAGTCCTTGAACAAATGTCAATGATTAACTTTATGAATTATTTTCTGAACACAGCTGCAGAAGACTTTATGCCTTCTCATGCTCCTCTCAAGAACAATAAGCACCTTAATATTCTTTTCAGTCAACTCAGCTGAGGAAAGGAAAAGACAAGTTAGAATCACAAAGCCTAACTCCTTCATCCTGGGTCTGTGCCTGCGGGACAAAGAGAGGGAGTTGGGGCCAGGCCTCCATTTTGTCAGCATGCTTAATGCGGCTCCCGACAAATACTAGAGTGGGTTAACTCTAGTATTAACTCCACTCCTTCTCTAGGGAATCCTTCTGACCCAGGGAATAAACCCAAGTCTCCTGCATTGCACCTTGTTACACTGATAAAAATGTGTACTGTTCCTCTTTATCCCAGCTGTCTCCAAAGGGATCTTTGGCCTTTTACTGAGTGACTGTGAACTTGGGAAAAGGAAATAACCAGCCATTCAGCAGTCACTGGACACTCAGTTCAGTTCAGTTCAATTGCTCAGTCGTGTCTGACTCTTTGCAACCCCATGAATCACAGCATGCCAGGCCTAACTGTCCATCACCAACTCCCAGAGTTCACCCAAACTCATGTGCATCGAGTCCCTGATGCCATCCAGCCATCTCATCCTCTGTCGTCCCTTTTTCCTCCTGCCCTCAATCTCTCCCAGCATGAGGGTCTTTTCCAGTGAGTCAACTCTTTGCATGAGGTGGCTAAAGTATTGGAGTTTTAGCCTCAGCATCAGTCCTTCCAATGAGCACCCAGGGCTGGTGGACACTAGCTGTCAGTTAACACCAGTCCCAGGAGACCCAGCACTTCACTGTGGCTCACCAGTTAGAGTGGGGGCTTATGGAGCTCAGGTGATCAATGATATTTTAGCTCAGGTCTGTCTCACAGTGGGCCCCTGAACTCATCCTGTGGTTATCTCATTTTGAGGAAGCATAATTGCAATAGATGTACACAGCAGCTGAGAAAATCCCCATGGGAGTGGGAGCCTGCACTGAAATCTCGATTTGTTTGACTCCAGAATCTGTGTTCTCTCCACTCTGCCAGATGTCTGGAGGGCAAGACAGCAAATTAGTAACAAGAGGCTCCAGCAGCCCTGAAATTTATGCCTACTTTCTGCATAATGGAGTTATGGCCGGTGATCTGGTTTGTCAACACAGAGCAGATTGAAGCAGCAAATTAGAAGGGATACAAATTATACAGAAGTATTCTGCTGACAGCCATGAGGGATGATAGGCCTCAGTGGGAGACAGAAGCTGCAGAAAGGCGGGAAGAGCTCCTCTTGCAAAGGGCAAAGCAGTCGCTGGATGTGGGGCAGAATGCAGCTCCACCCCTGTCCACCCTGACATGCCCCAAGAGCATCCTTATAGCAGCCTTTCTCAAACTCGAGTGAACTTCACAATCACCTAGGGGAGTTCTTGTTGTTCAGTGGCTCAGTTGTGTCTGACTCTTTGTGACCCCATGGACCACAGTATGTCAGGCTTCCCTATCCTTCACCATCTCCCAGAGTTTGCTCAAATTCATGTCCATTGAGTCGGTGATGCCATCCAACCATCTCATCCTCTGTTGTCCCCTTCTCCTCCTGCCTTCAATTGTTCCCAGCATCAGGGTCTTTTCCAATGAGTTGGTTCTTCACATCAGGTGGCCAAAGCGTTGGAGTTTCAGCTTCAGCATCAGTCCTTCTAATGAATATTCAGGACTGATTTCCTTTAGGATTGACTGGTTGGATCTCCTTGCAGTCCAAGGGACTCTCAAGAGTCTTCTCTAGCACCACAGTTCAAAAGGCGGGGAGGGTCAAAAAAAGTTTCCTGGACCCCACACCTAGGATTTCAGATTCAGCAGGTCTCAGGGAGCTGAGAATGGGCCTTCCTAATGCGTTCTGGGGTTGCTGAGGCTGCTGGTCCCAGGACAGACTTTGAAAACTGCCAACCTAAGTGTTTGTTGGAAGGACTGATGCTGAAGCTGAAACTCCAATACTTTGGCCACCTGATGCAAAGGGTTGACTCATTGGAAAAGACCCTGATGCTGGGAAAGATTGAGGACAGGAGGAGAAGGGGGTAACAGAGGGTGAGATGGTTGGATGGCATTATTGACTACTGACATGAGTTTGAGCAAATCTGGGAGATAGTGAAAGACAGGGAAGCCTGGAATGCTGCAGTCCACAAGGTCACAAAGCGTCAGAAGTGACTTAGTGACTGAACAACAGCAACAACCTAGAGACTAGCCCAGCGCATTACCAGGTGTTCCCAATAGTTGCACCTTTTAAAGAAAGATGTGACTATGCCAGGTTTCTGTGTTATAAAGCAGAGGCGTACAAAGCTTGTAAAATAATTTGGTCAAAGCTAGTTAGATTAAAAATTGGGGATATTTAAAGAGGTAAGGCTTGGAAATTGGGAAGATTCACTCCTCAGGAGCCCTGCACACGGATCCCCTGATCCATGGGGGAAAGACTTCCCTCATCCCTTTAGCCATCCTCTCCCAACCCCGAACCCCATCCTGCCATCCCTGGTCCCTGCTCCCCAGCCTTGCTCTACTTCATCTCACAGCATTTCTCACAACTGGATGCTGCATTGTGCATTTATTTGTTTACATGTTCATGGTCTTTCTCCCACAGAAAGCAAGATCCGTGAAACCAGTCTCATTTTATTCTGTTCACCAAGGGTCCCCAGAATCAAGAACAGGCCTGGAACCTCGCAGGGTCTTGTTGTTCAGCCACTCAGTCTTGTCTGACTCTTTGTGACCCCATGGACTGTAGCACACCAGGCTTCCCTATCCTTCACCATCTCCCGGAGTCTGCTCAAACTCATGTCCATTGAGTCGATGATGCCGTCCAACCATCGCATCCTCTGTTGCCTCCTTCTCCTCCTGCTCTCAATCTTTCCCAGCATCAGGGTCTTTTCCAATTAGTCAGCTCTTTGCATCAAGTGGCCAAAGTGTTGGAACTTCAGCTTCAGCATCAGTCCTTCCAATGAATAGTCAGGTTTGATTTCCTTTAGGATTGACTGGTTTGATCTCCTTGCAGACAAAATAACTATCAAGAGTCTTCTCCAACACCACAATTTGAAAGCATTAATTCTTTGGCACTCAGCCTTCTTTATGATCCAACTCTCACATCCATACATGACTAATGGAAAAACCATAACTGACTAGATGGACCTTTGTTGGCAAAGTGATATCTCTGCTTTTTAATATGCTGTCTAGGGTTGTCATAGCTTTTCTTCCAAGGACCAAGTGTCTTTTAATCTCATGGCTGCATTCACCATCCACAGTGATTTTGGAGCCCAAGAAAATAAAGTCTGTCACTGTTTCCATTTTTTCCCATCTATTTACCATGAAGTGATGGGACCAGGTGCCATGATCTTAGTTTTTTGAATGTTGAGTTTTAAGCCAGCTTTTTCACTCTCCTCTTTCACCTTCATCAAGAGGCTCTTCACTTTCTGCCATGAGGCAGGGTCTTAATAAATAGTTATTTACTGAGCAAATGATGAGAAAACAATGCTTTGTGAAAATTGTGGCTAAAGGCAGGGGGTGTGTGTACAATGTTCGTGGTGTGTATGTTGGTGGGGCACTGTGTGTTAGTGTGCTTAGTGTGTAATATGTGTAGTGTGTGCGCATAGAGTGTGTGTTGTGTGTGTGTCATGTGTAGTGTGTGTGTAGTATGTGCAAAATATGTGTATGGCGTGCAGTGTGTGTATCTACGTGTGTGTCTGCATGCTTTGAGAGGATCAGGGCCCAGGAAGAGGTATAATTGTTGGGTGGCTACAAGTCAAGGAAAAGGACCCTCCTCTCTGCACCTCCTTTGAGAAAATGGCATTTGAGGAGCACGGGAAAGGAGTGGAGGGAAACCATGGATTCGGAAGAAGCTGTTTCCTTCTCCATCTGTTTGCTGAGAGCAAAGCCCAGCTCGGGAAGGGCAGGAACCCCTCACAGGTTTCACCTGGTGCTCCTCCTCCTCCCCAGGCCTGTAGTCAGGGATCTAACGCCTTTGCTCACTTTATCCTTCACCCAGTTTATCCAACCCCAAGTCCGGTGTCTGTTGGGGAAGAGAGGAGGCGTCTGAGACTGACTGTCTGCTCAGTGACTCCTCAGGGCAGCTGAGATAAAAGCCAAGTGTCTGGTGGTGGGAAAATACAAAAATAGAAATACCCCGCACCACTCCTCCTCTCTGCTTGTCTTCCAAACAACATCCTGTTTTCCCTCGCAGTTACTCTCCAGAGGATCCCACACATACCTCCGACACAGAAAGTCAGGGGTCGGCCTTCTCTGACACAGAAGCAATCACAAAGGCCCAGGAAACAGAGGTCACTCCCCCAAGTCAGCCGCAGATCCAGGACCAGAATTCAACTCTGTCCATCAAGAGAGCTTTCTGCTACCCACCCTGTCATTGCAGACTTGGAGTGCCTGTGGAGAGAAACTGCCCCATTCATCTGATGGGCACCATAGCTAGTACAAAATAGATCTCAAGAAGTAGCTAAGGACCAAATAGGAGAAAACGTACTACCTTTTCCTCCATGTACCCTGCAAGAGGCAGTGTGATTATGGATGACATAAGAAACATGTCTGGTGTGGTTAAAGAGAGAAAGGGACATGAGAGAGAAATTGCAGCACATCCAGGCATGGAAGAGCTAAGGAAAATCAACAGGGTGGGGTCAGCCTTTCCAGGCTCTCCTCATACATTGTGTCTGGAAGCTCAATTTTGGGACCATCTCAAGCTAACAAAACTCACAAGAGACCAGAGGGCAGGTAATCCGTATTTAGTGTGCAGGAATGACTAGGTATCTGGATTAGTTCATCAATCGTTCTCTCCCTGTGGGAAGACTTAATTGGCAACCATATCCCCTAACTGTGTGTCCCAGTCCAACCCCTAGCACAGTGACTAATCACTTAAAATTATTCTTCTTGTTAAGTAAGCTCCAAGAGGGCAGGCATCCTTGCCTTTCTTTCTTGTCAGTGTATCCCAAGCACCTAGAAGAATGTCCATCACATAGCACATGCTCAATGAAGAGCTCTTTAATCAGCACTAAGTTAGGGCAAGGAAAACTGCACTATTGGCAGCAACAGGCTTATGTGGACAGATACAGCCATGTCTGCTAAGAAAATACAGCCGCTAAGCAGACCCAATGGGTGTGTGTCCATGGGCATCTTCATTGAGGGTGTTGAAGACACTGATAAGCCCTAGCTCCCTGACCTCCCTTTACTCTGCAGATCTGCCTTTGGGGTGTAAGAGTCTTTCTCTGGACAAGGTATAAGCCAGTTCTCTCTTTCTTGATTACCGCCCCTCCCCCCCCCCAAGCACCTAGTGACTACATTTTGGCACCTGGCTACCTTGCTTGAAAGTGGGTGAGGCTTGCTAGAATCTCCCCAAATGCTCATTTGTATCTCTTGGCGGGGAGTCAGTCCTTTTCAACAGGTTGATTCATCTTTGTTTCCTCCACAAAGGGCAACTGAGTTTCCAAGTTCAAAACTCCCAGTGATCTAGCCACTGTCTGTAGCAAGTATTCAGAGGGAATCATGGGACAACCCAGGAAATAAAAAACCCTCCAAAGAAGAGATTCTCCTGAGCAACTAGCTGTCAGCTCTGCCATTCATTGTCAAGTATAATTAACCTGCTCATAAAATCTTACAGTGTAACAACACTCTTATATATGATATCACTCTCATTTTTATTATTCAAGTATCACTGATATATATATATATATATATATATATATATATATACACACACTCATCAATATCAATGTATATCATATATATAAGATGTTATGGAAAAACTCAAATGAACATTTTGGCCAACCCAATGTATATGGATAACTGAATCGCTCTGCTGCACACTTGAAACTAACACAACATTGCAAATCAACCATAATTTTTTAATTTTAAGGAAAAAAATACAGTTGACTTACAATATTAGTTTTATGTGTGGAACACAGTAATTCTTTATTTTTATAGAGTGTACTCCATACAAAGTTATAAAACATTGCCTAGGGCTTCCCCCCGTGGCTCATTGGTAAAGAACCCACCTGCCAATGTAGGAGACAAGGGTTCGATCTCTGATCTGGGAAGATCCACATGCTGTGAACTTACTAAGCATGTGAGCCAGAACTACTGAGCCTGTGCTCTGGAGGCCTACATGCCGCAATACTGAGACCCCAGGTGCCCTAGAGATGCCGCCACAGTAAGAAGCTCATGCACCCCAACTAGATAGCAGCCCACGCTCGCCAAAACTAGAGAAAAGCCCACGGAGCAACCAAGACCCAGCACAGCCAAAAATAAATATATAAATAAAATAATTTTACCAGAATAAAATAAAAGATAAAATACTGACTATGTTCCCTACACTGCATATTATATCTTTGAAACTGGTTTACTTGATACTTAGAAGTTTGTACCACTTAATATCCTTCCCCAATTTTGCTCCTCCTCCCACCACTCTCCCCTCTGGGAACCACTCGTTTGCTCTCTGTATACATGTGTTATCTCTTGATCTGATGCTCATATAATCACCTGTCATAGATACAGTCAGGATGGGAGAGGCATTCCACAGAGGAAGACATGGCAGGAGCTTTACCGCCTGGTCTAAGCTGACTCTGCTACTGAAGAACAGAAGTAGAGTTTGAGCTGACTTTGTAGGACCCCAATCCAACAATCTTCCATTATGTTCTCTCCCTCTATAAACTGAGGATGTCATTAGGATGAGGGGAAGGTAGTGACTGAACCCTGCAGTATGTCCAGGTCCTAAGGAATAAAGAGACCAGCAAGATAGAAACTAAACCACCAGGTGCCCGCAGTGCTGAAACCTCCATTCTGCCCCTACCCCCATCAGCACTGCTCCCTCAGTCTTTCTTCTGAGAATCCCCCCAAAATGATCATCAAGCAATTTAAAACTTATAAATCCATGAGGTTCAGGAGAACCCAAGAGGAAACAATGATAGACAAGAAGTGCCCACCTAGTTTTCAGTTCAACTCAATTCAGTTCAGTCGCTCAGTCATGTCCGACTCTTTGCAACCCCATGAATCGCAGCATGCCAGGCCTCCTTGTCCATCACCAACTCCTGAGTTCACTCAGATTCACGTCCATCAAGTCAGTGATGCTATCCAGCCATCTCATCCTCGGTCGTCCCCTTCTCCTCCTGCCCCCAATCCCTCCCAGCATCAGAGTCTTTTCCAGTGAGTCAACTCTTCGCATGAGGTGGTCACCTAGTTTTATAAGATGCTAAAAGATTGTGGATATCCAGAGACTTTTATTTGTGTAGAACTTAGATCAACTTGGGCTTCCCTTGTGGCTCAACCGGTAAAGAATCCGCCTGCAACGTGGGAGACCTGGGTTTGATCCCTGGGTTGGGAAGATCCCCCAGAGAAGGGAAAGGCTACCCACTCCAGGATTCTGGCCTGGAGAATTTCATGGACTGTATACTCTATGGGGTCTCAAAGAGTCAAACAGTCGACTGAGCAACTTTCACTTTCACTTTAGATCAGCTTAATATGATGACACAGAAAGTTGCATAATAAGACAAAGAGATATTTGAGAAATGGTAAGAAAATTTGGTATCTGGTGGTATAATATCTGACTAATAGGACATGGGAGAAAGAGAGAAGTGAGAAAACAGAGCAAGGAAATTTTAAGGAAAGAGAATAAGAACTTTTAACCAGGCTGAAGGAAATAAGACTCTGGGCTGAAAGGAGCCCACTAAATATCCAACATGATAAGTTGCAAAGGACCCCCACAGCCCAGCATCATGAAATTTCAAGAACCTCGATATTAAGAGAACACTCTAAAAGCCTCCAACCAAATATAAGTTCTAAGAATCAGAATGACTTTGGACTTCTCAACAACTTCTCTAGTGTATCCGAGAAGCTAGGATACACTAGATGTTTCAAAATTCTAGGAACTCAGTCTATCAATTGATACGTGAAATTGAGGCATTTTCAAATGCACAATGCTGAGTAGTTTTGTGTCTCATGTCTGCTTTCTCAAGAAGCTACCAATCAAAAGAGTAAATGTGAGAAGAAAAGGAAAGAGTGAATACAGGAAGAAAGGGCAAGGCCGTGGATACAGAACACCAGGATCCCAAAGAAGAGAGCAGTCAGGAGGGGGACCCTGATGCTGACAGGGTGAGACCACCCCACTCCCAGCAGGGCTCCGGAGGAATAAAAGGAACAGATGCATTGCCCCGCGGCTTTGATCACGCTCTACAGATTACTTGGCCTCTTTAGGAAGAATTAAAGAGTGGCACGAAAAGATAACCAAATAATAAAAGGGAGACAAAGATTAACTCTGGACAATCTAAATATGTATAAGAAGAAATGTAATGGTTGGCTCAGCACGGGACATTTACACAGCACTAATAAAGAACATTCTAAATATGTGTGTGCTCCGTCGCATCATTCGTGTTTGACTCTCCGTGACCCCATGGACTGCAGCCCTCCAGGCTCCTCTGTTCAGGGGATTCTCCAGGCAAAATACTGGAGTGAGTGCCATGCCCTCCTTCAGGAGATCTTCCTGACCCAGGGATCGAACTCATGTCTCCTGCAGTGCAGGTGAATTCTTTATCCACTGAGCCACTAAACTAAAACAAAGCCACTAAAAACTAAACAAAAAGCTTATGATATAACCTAATTGACAGCTGGAGGGAGGGGAAGAAATAAGGTAGGGATGCCCAGCAGCTAAACCCTCATCAACTGCAACAGGACAACAATAGCTACCATCAGAAACTGACAAGTCGGGAAATAGCTATATGTGTATATTCCTTAGAAATGTTCAGTTCAATAGCAGAAAACTAGAAGGGGCTTGGAAGGGTGGAAGGTGATGGCCTTCAAGGAGCAGAAATGGAGAGACAAAAAGACAGAAATGTGAAGTAGGGAGCCATTTTTATTTGTCTTAATCTCTTAGTACTACTGGACTTAATATGCGTGTATATATACCATGGATAAAAGTGAAAAAAGGCACAGAGACAGCTAGGGAATGTGGTGCATTATAAAGAAATTTCCTGCGAAAATGGCTGCAGTCAGCAAGCACGCATATAGAATTTAAGAGTCAAGCTTCAGCTGTTTGAAAAATGCCCGCTCAGGGCTTCCCTGGTGGTCCAGTGGTTAAGACTCCGAGCTTCCAATTCAAGGCGTGCTAATTAGATCCCTGGTCAGGGAACTAAGAAGCCACATGCCATACAGTCTAGCCAATAAATAAATAGATAATATGAAAAATAAAAATGCCCACATGCGGTGCCCCTCGTCCCCAACGCTGAGCCCAGCACTGTTACCACACCCCCCAGCTCTCAGCACAGAATCTCCCCTCACACTCCACCTATTCAGTGAACAAACTGTTTGCTCTGCGAATCTGGGCAATGAGGGTTTTCTCCAGGAGATTTGTACTTTTCTATAGCTGATGAAGCATGTCTCTTACATAGCCCTAAGGGATATTTTGTTGACTCAGCCCTTCTCGTCTTTGCCAAGCATCCAAAACTGTCAGGCTGTGTGAGTTCTAAAACCTGTAGGACTGGGGTTATGACTTTCATGGGCTCAAGGAACTTCATCTTTGTGGCCCCTTCCTCCATTAAAAAAAAAAAACAAAACATATATTTATTTATTTATTTATGTATCACACTAGTGTAGAGGTTAATATAAACAATCTAGATTCATTGTTATATGTGTTCATTAAGATGTGGGGTTTTTTTTTTTTTTTTTTTTTCCTGATTTGAAGAGCATTGAAAACCATTTTCACTGGTCCTGAGAAATGCCAGGAAGGGATTAGCTGACTTCAGCACTCTACCACCCTCTTCAGGTTCTGGGAGAAAAGTGTCAAAAAGAAATAAAAGACAAGCATCAAACGGGACAAAGTCATGGTCAAGTGTAAGCGGGTGTTTGTTAAGAAGTTATTACATGTGCTGTGCTAAGCAATTTGCAGGCACATATCTTTGAGGTCCCTCAGCCTTCCTGTGAGGTAGGCCGCATGTCCGTTGACATCCCAGTGGCTCCTGAGGTTAGATTTTGTGCTTAAGTTCAACCACGCCATCAATGGCAGCCCAGGGGTGTGTGACCACCAAGTCTGCCTCGTCCCACCTTGCCCTCAGCCTTTCTGGTGTGGTGGGGGTGGTGGGGGCCATGCACCTGCTCCTGTCACCCTCTGTCTGAGTCCTCCTTTCTCCACCATACACTTTACCTTGCACGGAAAAGAAAAATGAACATCGGTGTGCAGTGAGAGTGAGGCCAGAATCTGATACACTAGGAAACTCCACGAGTGCGTGATCCCTTGTATCTACAGAGATCAGAATGTTGGTGACACTTTTTCCCCTCTCTATCTAAGATTCCTTATCAGCACCTTGTGTTCCCATTTCAGTCTGTGTCATCAGCCGGCCTTGACGGTTGGTCACCTTTTGTGGTACCTGAATGGTGACAAGGCATGAGTACGAGAAGAGGTCCCCCTTACTCTGAGAGACTTTAGATGAAGTCACAGCCAGCCAGTAATTTCAACTCCACCTTATTTTCGTCAGCTCTTACCCATGGAAGAGAAGCTATGACGAACCTAGACAGCATATTAAAAAGCAGAGACATCACTTTGCCACCAAAGTCCATATAGTCAAAGCTATGGATCTTCCAGTAGTCACGTATGGATATGAGAGGTGGATCATAAAGAAGGCTGAGTGCCGAAGAATTGATGCTTTTGAATTGTGGTGTTGGAGAAGGCTCTTGAGGGTCTGTTGGACTGCAAGGAGATCAAAGCTGTCAATCCTAAAAGAAATCAAACATGGATATTCATTGGAAGGACTGATGCTGAAGCTGAAACTTCAACACTTTGGCCACCTGATGCGAACAGCCCACTTGTTAGAAAAGGCCCTGATGCTGGGAAAGACTGAGGGCAGGAGGACAAGGGGGCAACAGAGGATGAGAGAGTTGGATGGCATCACTGACTCGATGGACATGAGTTTGAGCAAGCTCCAGGAGATGGTGAAGGACAGGGAAGGCTGGCGTGCTGCAGTCCATGGGGTCGCAAAGAGTCAGACACCGCTGAGTGACTGAACAACAACATTACCCATGTCTATCTGTGAAAGGGACTCAGTGAGAAATGCGACAATTTGCATTTATACGGAATCCCAGCGTTAATTAATCAGAACACTTAGCTACCTGACAAAGCCTTCCCTGAAAGTCAGAAAGCTAAACCTTGTTTGAAAGAATGATTTGGGCTGCCGCAGAATCTCACCACAGGACTCCTGAGCCTCACAACCTGAGGAAATCATTCTCTGTGGGAAAACCTGTCCATTTATTCCCACAAGGTGATGTTCCTTTCCACTCTGGCTACCCTCCTACCTACCTCTGTACCCACTCGCTAAGCAAAAAATCATGATTAAAAAGGAAAAAACAGGACTTCACTGGTGGTCCGGTGGTCCAGTGGTTCAGTGATCCTTCCAACGTAAGGGCTGAGGATTCAATCCCTGATCAGGGAACTAAGATCCCACATGCCTCATGAACAACAACGACAAAAAACAGCATAAAATAGAAGCAACATTGTAATAAGTTCAATAAAGACTTAAGGGGCTTCCCTGGTGGTTCATTGGTAAAGAATCAGCCTGCCAAGGCAGGAGACACTGATTTGATCCCTAACTGGAGAAGATCCCACATGGCATGGAGCAACTAAGCTTGTGCCCTAGAGCCCGTGTTCAGCAGCAAGAGAGGCCATCGCAATGAGAAACCCACGCACCACAACTAGAAAGTAGCCTCCACTCCCTGAAACCAGTGAAAAGCCTGCACAGCGACAGAGGTCGCACACAGCCAATAAATAAATCTTAAAAATTATTTTAAAGCGGGGAAAAGAGAGATTTTTCCTAAAGTAAATGAGAAACCACAGGAGGGCAGGTTGAGTCACAGAACGCCAGCGTGACGCCAGCTGCCACGAGCAGCGGAAAGCTGTGAGGAAATAAATGACCAAGTGAAGGAATGGCAGGCCCGAGGCAGAACCTTGGTAAGAGACAGAAAACTTCAAGAAATGAATCGCTGTGATGAATATTGGGGTTGAGCCCCAGACTGTTCACTGAGGGGTTACCTCAGAGAAATAGTTCTGAGAGGGAGGCCGTTGGGGTTGCAGAAATCACTTCATATTCTTCTGGAGGTTTGAAATATTTGTTAAACAAAGAGCATGTATTGGTTTGATTCCTTTCGGCTTGGCTTCCCTGGTAGTTCAGCTGGTAAAGAATCCGCCTGGGTTTGGGAGGATTGGGTTTGATCCCTGGGTTGGGAGAAGGTAAGGGCTACCCACTCCTGTATTCTGGCCTGGAGAATTCCACAGACTGTACAGTCCACGGGGTCACAAAGAGTCGGACATGACTGAGTGACTTTCACTTTCAGCATAATAGAAATAAAAGAAATTAAATGATAGCCATGGGAGGCCTCCTGGCCAAAAAAAAAAAAAAAAAGGTAAGAGCAGAGAAGCTGGAGACAAGGACTTGAATTCATCCTTCAGCTTTCTGCTTCTCAGAGTCTTCGCGTGAAAAATGCAGAATTATGATACTTCTGTACAAAAAAGATCTTCACGACCCAGATAATCATGATGATGTGATCACTAATCTAGAGCCAGACATCCTGGAATGTGAAGTCAAGTGGGCCTTAGAAAGCATCACTACGAACAAAGCTAGTGGAGGTGATGGAATTCCAGTTGAGCTATTTCAAATTCTGAAAGATGATGCTGTGAAAGTGCTGCACTCAATATGCCAGCACATTTGGAAAACTCAGCAGTGGCCATAGGACTGGAAAAGGTCAGTTTTCATTCCAATCCCAAAGAAAGGCAATGCCAAGGAATGCTCAAACTACCACACAATTGCACTCATCTCACACGCTAGTAAAGTAATGCTCAAAATTCTCCAAGCCAGGCTTCAGCAATATGTAAACCGTGAACTTCCTGATGTTCAAGCTGGTTTTAGAAAAGGCAGAGGAACCAGAGATCAAATGGCCAACATCTGCTGGATCATGGAAAAAGCCAGAGAGTTCCAGAAAAACATCTATTTCTGCTTTATTGATTATGCCAAAGCCTTTGACTGTGTGGACCACAATGAACTGTGGAAAATTCTGAAAGAGATGGGAATACCAGACCATCTAACCTGCCTCTTGAGAAATCTGTACTCAGGTCAGGAAGCAAAAATTGGAACTGGACATGGAACAACAGACTGGTTCCAAATAGGAAAAGGAGTATGTCAGGGCTGTATACTGTCACCCTGCTTATTTAACTTCTACGCAGAGTACATCATGAGAAACGCTGGACTGGAAGAAACACAAGCTGGAATCAAGATTGCCGGGAGAAATATCAATCACCTCAGATATGCAGATGACACCACCCTTATGGCAGAAAGTGAAGAGGAACTAAAAAGCCTCTTGATGAAAGTGAAAGAGGAGAGTGAAAAAGTTGACTTAAAGCTCAACATTCAGAAAACGAAGATCATGGCATCCGGTCCCATCACTTCATGGGAAATAGATGGGGAAACAGTGGAAACAGTGTCAGACTTTATTTTTTTTGGCTCCAAAATCACTGCAGATGGTGACTGCAGCCATGAAATGAAAAGACGCTTACTCCTTGGAAGAAAAGTTATGACCAACCTAGATGGCATATTCAAAAGCAGGGACATTACTTTGCCGACTAAGGTCCGTCTAGTCAAGGCTATGGTTTTCCCTGTGGTCATGTATGGATGTGAGAGTTGGACTGTGAAGAAGGCTGAGCACCAAAGAATTGATGCTTTTGAACTGTGGTGTTGGAGAAGACTCTTGAGAGTCCCTTGGACTGCAAGGAGATCCAACCAGTCCATTCTGAAGGAGATCAACCCTGGGATTTCTTTGGAGGGAATGATGCTGAAGCTGAAACTCCAGTACTTTGGCCACCTCATGCGAAGAGTTGACTCATTGGAAAAGATTCTGATGCTGGGAGGGATTGGGGGCAGTAGGAGAAGGGGACGACAGAGGATGGGATGGCTAGATGGTATCACGGACTCAATGGACGTGAGTCTGAGTGAACTCTGGGAGATGGTGATGGACAGGGAGGCCTGGCGTGCTGCGATTCATGGGGTCGCAAAGAGTCGGCCACGACTGAGCGACTGAACTGAACTGAATTGATGATACTTCTCCGCCAGGTTTACCACAGGAAGATTCCAGCAGGTGATAAGTGAAGAAAGCACAGGGTGTCTTTTCACGTAGCCCCTTATCACTAACCCCTCTCTCTATGGAGGATGGAACATGCTATGTCCCCAAACACAATTTGCCAAGGATTTTCCTTCGGGCCATGTCCAGGCAATGTGAGGGTCCCCAGCCTTGAGGAGCTGCCCAGCAGACATGAGATCCAGGCGACCTGTCAACCAGTAGCCAGGACAAAGCTGACAGACCCACAGACACGTCACCTACACAGGCGTGCACACACACTCACTGGTAGAGGCGAATGTGGAAACATCCCCTGACACCTTCATTAGGGCCCAGAGTGAGGTGACTGAGAGGTCAGACTGGGAGCGTCAAAGATACACAAGGAGGGGGCATGGTGCTTGGGGCAAAGGAAAGGGTGTTGCCAGAAGCAAAATTCAGCCACCAAAATATCCTGCTGAGAGAGGGTTCTCTCTGAATTCCAAGGGTCCTAGCAAAGTTGCGATTAAGCCCCTGCTGCTGCTGCTAAGTCGCTTCAGTTGTGTCCGACTCTGTGCGACCCCATAGACGGCAGCCCACCAGGCTCCCCCATCCCTGGGATTCTCCAGGCAAGAACACTGGAGTGGGTTGCCATTTCCTTCTCCAATGCATGAAAGTGAAAAGTGAAAGTGAAGTCACTCAGTTGTGCCCGACTCTTAGTGACCCCATGGACTGCAGCCCACCAGGCTCCTCTGTCCATGGGATTTGGGGTGCCATTGCCTTCTCCGCATTGAGCCCCAGGTTGCCCTTTTCCTTCCATTCTCACCCCTCAGCTTCCCCAATGCCTCAGGGGTAAAGAATCCGCCTGCCGTGCAGGATAACGCAGGAGACCCAGGTTCGATCTCTGGGTCAGGAAGATACCCTGGAGGAGGAAATGGCAACCCTCTCCAGTGTTCTTGCTGGGAAAATGCCGTGAATGGAGGAGACGGGAGGGGCTACAGTCCATAGGGTCGCAAAAAGTCAGACACGACTGAGTGGCTGAGCACGCAGCATGCACCCCTAGCCATCCATCCATCCACACAGACTAAGAACCACCCCACATCTGGCTACCTCCTGAAGAGAGGTAGAAGAGAGAGTTTATGGGAAGAGAGATGGGGGTGGGGAGAAAGTCTACAGTGGGGTGGGGGTGGGGGTGGGGGGACCCTTCAGGCTTAGACCCTAGAGCTCTGTGGGGAAATGATTTGCACCATTCCTCGTCACGCTAACGACCAGCGTTGCAGGCATCACTGGAATTTTTATTATACTCTTTGCTGCTCTGGAAAACTGTGTTCCCCAGGCCTTGATATGTTGGTTCTTGGTGTTAAACCAAGTTGATTATTTAATCCTCCCCCTTGTGTAAGGAGAACAGACTGAGCAGCACATTCAAGCTGTCAGGACACATTCTTCTCATCTGTTAAAGGGGAAACTTCTCATAAATGAAGGCTCTGCCTTCCAAGATGGACAGGAACAAGCCAGACTGTGCTCAACATGTTCAGTCCAGGAGAAATAGTAAAAGCTGGGCAAAAATTCATAGGTTGTGTTTTGAGGTATTGCTGGCAGAGAGGGTAAAAAGTTCTAACAAGTATTATTAGTATTCTAGCACCAAGGATGCCGGAAAATGTCAGGCTCTGTGGACCATCACTCAGTAAAATGTCCTGAGGCTGCTTCCTCAGGTCCACATACCATGCCAGAAGCTCTGTGATAGAAATCCTCCTTATTGCGGCTTGTCTCAGGAGGTGCTGTGGAAAGATTAATGGCTGAGAAACAGCTGAAAAAGACTTCAAGAGACACCATCTGGGACAACTCCCTAACATCAGACAGACATGTGTTCTTGTCACTGATTGTAAGTGAATGGTACCTGGGGCTGGAGAGGTGCAGTGACTCACCCAAGATTACACAGCCAGTGATGGAGAAGCTAAGGTGAAGACTCTCATCTCTGCTTTCTGTGCATGCCCTTTCCCCTTCTCTGTGGCTTCCCTAGCCCAGGGAAAACTTGGGGCTGATTTCCTGGTCACTGTGGATTGCTACCACTCAGACACTATCCACAAATTCACCCCATTTACTTACCCTCCAATCCATCCATCAACTTATCCATCCATCCACCCACCCATTGATCCATCCATCCATCCACCTACCCATTCATCTACCTATTTATCTACCCATCCATCCACTTATCTAGTTCAACAAACATTTACTAAGGACCTACTCTGTCCCAGAGTCTGTATTCTCCAGCAGTTGGAGGTAGAAAAATAGGTTAAGAGGCATCTTCTTCCTATAGGGGTCTGAGGCTCAGTGGGGAGGCCCACACATACTCACCCACCTGCCACACTTAGATTCAAGCTAATAAGAATAGAGGCTTGGACGAGGCAGACAAGATGGGGTGGAAGAGGGAGGGGCTATGTAGAAAGAGCTGGAAAGGAGAGGGCTTTCCTACTAGAGGCATGGGAGGAAAAAGCACCAGGAGTGGTATGAGAATGCAAGAAGACCACACTGTCTGGCTGGGTGGAGGATACAATAAGTGATCCGGGTTAACAGAAGCCCCAGTAAA
Source organism: Ovis aries (assembly GCF_016772045.2). Classification (NCBI taxonomy): domain Eukaryota; kingdom Metazoa; phylum Chordata; class Mammalia; order Artiodactyla; family Bovidae; genus Ovis; species Ovis aries. The sequence goes on along the minus strand of NC_056063.1, from coordinate 18,682,768 downwards.
GACAGTTTGAATGCCCTGTGACCTCCTGGCTGACCCTGCTCCTCGGCAAGTAAGAGAAATGTGGGGAACAGGATGGGACATGAGGTTGGTGCTGGGCTATGTGGACATTGAATGTTGGAGTTGGTCTCTGAGACTCGATCCTGTGAGGGCGTCCCCTCTCCCTGTGTCTGAGTCATGAACCAATCCGGGGAGATCTGTGTGACTGATATCCTGTTCCTAAGCGCTTCTGAACTGTTCTTTCTGCCTAGCTTGCTTCTAGTACTCCCCTGAGGGGGTGGGCAAGGGGGGAATTCTGCCTCCTTCATCCTTCATCCTTCACGCCTTCTGCCCCAGTACGTAACCCTGATCACTTCCTGATTGCTGGCTGCTGCTGCTGCTGCTAAGTCGCTTCAGTTGTGTCTGACACTGTGAGACCCCAGAGACGGCAGCCCACCAGGCTCCTCTGTGCCTGGGATTCTCCAGGCAAGAACACTGGAGTGGGTTGCCATTTCCTTCTCCAATGCATGAAAGTGAAAAGTCAAAGTGAAGTCGCTCAGTCGTGTCCGACTCAGTGAACCCATGGACTACAGCCTCCCAGGCTGCTCCGTCCATGGGATTTGGCAGGCAAGAGTACTGGCAATGGGGTGCCATTGCCTTCTCCGATTGTTGTTTACTCGTGGTTGTTTTGGAACATCGTGCATGGCCAAGTTATAAATAGCTTATTTCATTTAAGAAGTCTAAGTATGCTTATCCACCTCACTGATACACGCTTGTCTCTGATGGTACAAACACTTCCTGTTGTGTCTCCCCACGCAGCTAACCAGTGGCCTTTGACAGTGGCCCATTCTGCTGGTTCTGTTTCCTTGTGATTAGCTCCCTGTTGCCTCGCAGAGTGTGACCCCAGCTCGTGTTAGGCCAGCTAACCCAGAGTCTGTCAGCAGGTTCCAACATGGACTCTGCTGCAGACAGAGGCTGGCCATTGGCCGAACTCTTGAGGAGGGACCGCATGCAGCCTTCCTGTGGGCAGGAATGCTTGACAACAGTTAGGGCAGAAGCCAGCCGTGAAGACTTTGGTTATCTCTGATTCCAAAACCATACCCCAGATAACTATGTTAAGTAAAGAAAAGAAAAATAAATTGCCTTCTCCAAATGCTTAAAAGGTGAGGGCTGGGACTTCCCTGGCTCTTCAGTGGTTAAGACTCTGAGCTTCTACAGCAGGGAGTATGGGTTCAATCCCTGGTCAGGGACCTCAGATGCTGCCTACCAACTGACCCCAGAGCCGATATTACATAACACCAACAATAAACAGCCAGAGTATAAGCTACAAAAACACAAAACAATACAAAAATTCAGCTGCTTGGAAACTGAAACTCTCCTAAATCTTAAATCAAGGAGAAATCAAATATGTAATTACAGAATGTTTGGAAGAAAAAAAATTATATGAACATTTCATATTAAAACAAAGCAAACTGATAGCATTATTGTGTCATATTAAAAAACATAAAAAATAAATGTGAGGGCCATCTTTACTTCATACAAGCACTACTTAGCTAGAGTCAGTACCAAGTGGCTGTTCTATTATTGGATTCAGACCTCATGGGATGCCATAGCTCACACAGATAAAGGGTTTGAGAACCAGCGTCCTTCACATCCCATGGCTGAAATAAAGGATTTTTAATTTTTTTATTTAAGAAAGTGAGATAATTGGTGAAGAGATGGAAGTGGGGTAAAGAGAGAAAGGCAATCATTAGAGGAATTATGAGAGAAGAGAATACACACACTTCAGGATTGTCACTAATGAAAAGTGTGTCTATCATGTGTTTTTGATAACTTGTGATGGAGGGAGAGCACATGTTCTTTTCAGATGAGTAAAGTAGTCCGGGTTATGTAGCCTTGTTTCCTGCTATGATAGAGAAACAGAAGAAAAAAACATTCCAGTGGTTATGAAAATGAGGACGGTTGAATCCCCATAAAGGGTTGCCAACAAGATACCTCATTAGATTCACCTTCAGAAAAATAAGGAATAATTTTTTTGTGTGTAAGTATATCCCAAATATTGTATATTAAAAAATTTCTTGTTGTTTATCCAAAATTAAAATGTAACCAGATATCCTGTATTTTCATCTGTTAAATCTGACAACCCTGCTCTTGGATTAAGAATGAAAACTCTCAATAAGCTTAGCATGAGAATGGTGTTTAGAATATAAGAGAAAGGTCAGCAAGAGGTCATCCGGGAAACACCACAAAGAGCTTTTATTCAGGATGTTGAATAAACACCCGGTAAACCGCGAGCTTCTTGCTCCTATGAAAGGCTGGTTCTGTTTCTTGGCAGGATGAAGGCTGCCCTCAGTAACCCCAGTTTATAGCCTGATTGGAAAACTCTCTCGGATTAGAACTGGTTTCCATGGGAACACCCTGGCTGCCCAGTACTTAAGTGCCTGGCATGCATTGCTTATAGTAGATGTTCAGGAAGAAGGGGAGGTTGGGTGAGAGAGCTGGTAGATGAATTCTCTCAACTTTAGCATCAGAAAAGTGGCTGACTTTTTAAAAAATAATTAAGCTTTATTGTAGTATAATTGCTGCTGTATTAGCACCTGCTGCACAGCAAAATGAATCAGCCATACATGTACAAATATCCCCTCCCTTTGGGATTGCCCTTCTACTTTGGATGGGCTTCCCAGGCGGCTCAGCAGTAAAGAATCCACCTGTCAATGCAGGAGATGCAGGTTTGATCTCTGAATCAGGAAGATCCCCTGGAGAAGGAAATGGCAACCCAGTCTAGTATTTTTGCTGGGAAATCCCATGGACAGAGGAGCCTGACAGGCTACATACAGTCCGTGAGGTCTCAATAGAGTCAGATATGATTTAGCCACTAACAACAACCCATTGGGGATGCCACAGTGCCTTAAGCAGAGTTCTCTGTGCTATACACTATGTTCCCAACAGCCGTGTATTTTGTACAAAGTATGTGTATTTTGATAGTGTATACGTACCAGTTCCAGTCTCCCGGTTCCTCCCACTCCACCCCTTTCTGTCCTCCTGTGTGAGCATGCTCAGTCGTGTCTGATTCTTTGCAGCTCCATGGACTGCAGCCCACCAGGTTCCTCTGTCCTTGGAATTTTCCTGGCAAGAATGCTGGAGGGGGTTACCATTTCCTCCTCCAGGGGATCGTCCCAACCCAGGGATCCAACCCTTGGCTCTTGTATCTCCTGCATTGGTAGGAGGATTCTCTACCACTATCACCATCTGGGTAGCCCATCGTTGCCTCCTTGGTGATTGTTTAGTAAGACTAATCAGCCATCCAAAATGTTTCTGTCTGCATTCATTGGCCAATGTTCAGTTTTTTAAGTATAAAAATGGGCAGATCTCCAGACAAGGTCGCTCAGCAGCTTAGTAGCAGAGCTGGGACGAGAAGAAGAAACTATCATGCCGTACCATATGCCTTGGCACATGTTTCCATTCAACAGTTTGCTTTCTTACTTGATAGCTAAGATTTTTAATCCTCACAGGGTCAGATAAAACCATACTTTCCCATAGGCATTGTTCTTTACCCATCATGTGTAAGACAATTTACACAGCCTCCATTTTCTCAATTTTTGGTTTGTTTGGGTTGATTTATTTTGGAAAACCATCACACGATGGAACCGTTTCAGCTACTCCTTTTATCTGCAGATTTATGAATATTTAAATGAGCTTGGTCCCTGCCAATTTAGATACGATTTAGGTGGAAATTTGTATCTCTTCTTCTATCTTCCATGTATCCAAACTCCATTAAGTGATGGTACATGACCATCATTTAAATCTAATTCACACATTTATTTGGGAGTTAGAATATACTTAGGGAATTACCCTGAAGTTTGATTTTATTTATTTCATTTAATTAACTTATTTACTTGATTTTATTTATTTTATTGTGTTTCTGTGACTTTGATAAAATTTAGAAGCATATCCAGATAACATCCATTTTTGGGTACTTAGTATGTTTCAAAATCTACATCAATAAATGAGTCTGAGTTTTGAGCAGAGTATCTCCTTGCTGTTCAGTCACTTAGTCGTGTCCAAATCTTTGAAACCCCTTGGATTGCAGCATACCAGGCTTCCCTGTCCTTCACCATCTTCCAGAGTTTGCTCAAACTCATGTCCATTGAGTCACTGATGCCATCCAGCCATCTCATCCTCTGTTGCCCCCTTCTCCTTCTGCCTTCAACCTTTCCCAGGATCAGGGTCTTTTCAAATGAGTCAGCTCTTCACATCAGGTGGCCAAAGTGTTGGAGCTTCAGCTTCAGCATCAGTTCTTCCAATGAATATTCAGGTTTGATTTCTTTTAGGATTGACTGGTTTGATCTCCTTGCAGTCCAAAGGAGTCCCAAGAGTCTTCTCCAGCACCACAGTTTAAATGCATCAGTTCTTTGGTGCTCAGCTCTTTTTGTTGTCCAGCTCTCACATCCATACATGACTACTGGAAAAACCATAGCTTTGACTATACAGACCTTTGTAGGCAAAGTAATGTCTGCTTTTTAATACGCTGTCTAGGTTTGTCATTGCTTTTCTTCCAAGTATCTCTTATAGGAGAGGAAAAAAAAGATGAATCAGACTGAGCTTCCTGGTTTTCCCTTGATGCACAGCCTTCCATCACTCAACTCAGGTCTACTGACCTAGAAGCAGCAGGCAGGGCCTCACAAAGGTCACCCAGAGGGTGTCATCATCATCCATGACAAAATTCCTGATCGCACTCACAACTACTTTACCTCACAGATGCCTTTGGCTGGAATTCCAGAAGAAACTACCAAGTTTCAGAAATTATGTCATCCTTGAAATGTGTGATGAGAAGAAGTGCTTGCTTGGATCTGAGAAAACAGAATTGGGCATTTACGTGGAAGGTGTATTTTATGAACCCACACAGCAGTGGTGTGGGATGGCCCTGGGACCGGAAATACTTTTGGAGCCCATGCTCCATACCAGATATTGAGCTAGACAGCTGGGAAATAGAAAGATGAATTTGTCTCTCTCTTCTCAAAGGACCGTGAGACATGTAGTTGACTAATTATAGCACAAGGCAAAATACAAGGCATGTCGTAAAAAAGCACAGAATATCATACTATTAAGAGGAAGGAAAGGGACTGCCCTGGTGGTCCAGTGGCTACAACTCCATGCTCCCAATGCAGAGGCTCTAGGTTCAGTCCCTGGTCAGAGAAATAGATCTTGCATGTCCCAACAAGGACCTAAAAAAAAAGTGAAAGTTGCTCAGTTGAGTCTGACTCTTTGCAGCACCGATGGACCATAGCCTGCCAGGCTCCTCTGTCCATGGAATTCTCCAGGCCAGAATACTGGAGTTGGTATAGCCAAATAAGATAAAAAATAAATAAATATTAAAATACATAAATAATTTTTTTAAGGAGGAAGGCGAGAGGATTGTATTGGGGAATAATCAGAAAACAGTATTTCAGCCTTGAAAGTGGCTTTTGATGACAAGACGAGGATCCAAGCAAGCTAGACTCTAATAGGGGACAGTATAGGGTGTGTGAGGAAGACATTTTGGTCTTATCAGTAGGATGTAGAGGACAGTAAGAGCTGAGCCTAGAAAGGTAGGCTGGGGTCAGGTGGTGCCTGGCCTGGAATGGCTTAGTCTGGTGTTCAAGTTCCCTGAGGCAGAGGCTAGATCATCCTCACATCCCCACATTCACCCAGGCCCTCTGGCTTCATCATCTATGTCCATCCTAGGCTCCTCTCCCGTACATATGTGGAAAGAGGTGCTGGATGGTGGCATTAATTTTTGCTAAGTAGCTAGAGACCAAAAGTTATCATCAAATCTTCAAGAGAGACAGAGAAGAGAGTTCCTTTCTAGAAACATAATCTTAAAACAGAGACATCAGTCTGCCAACAAAGGTCCATCTAGTCAAAGCTATGGTTTTTCCAGTAGTCACAGACGGATAATGAGAGTTGGCTTGTAAAGAAGGCTGAGTGCCAAAGAATTGATGCTTTTGAACTGTGGTGTTGGAAAAGACTCTTGAGAGTCCTTTGGACTGCAAGGAGATCCAACCAGTTCATCCTAAAGGAAATCAGTCCTGAATATTCATTGGAAGAACTAATGCTGCAGCTGAAGCTCCAACACTTTGGCCACCTGATGTGAAGAAATGACTCATTGGAAAAAAACCCTGATGTTGGGAGAGATTGAGGGCAGGAGGAGAAGGGGACAACAGAGGATGAGATCATTGGATAGTATCACTGACTCGAGGGACATGAGTTTGGGCAAGCTCTGGGAAATGGTGATGGACAGGGAAGCCTGGCGTGCTGCAGTCCATGGGGTCACAAAGAGTCGGACACGACTGAGCAACTGAACAACAACAGCTTTTACACAATGACAGAGGCATATCACAAGCCTGCCCCCCAGGTGACCCCAAGGGAAAGCCATTGCCTGCAAAGGCCAGGGCAAGAGTGGAGGGAGAAGAGGAGCCGCTTGAATACGAGTGGCTTCTTAGAGCCTGGCTGTGGTCAGAGTGTGGCTCTCCAGTGACTGCTCCTCAGGGGAATTAGGTCAACTGTCTGCACACTGGAGGACGTTACCACTTGGCCAGGCCACAGAAACTATTTCCCACATCCTCAACATCTCTGTTGTACTGCCCCAGAAGTAGCTGTGGGAACTCAGCCTATGCCCTCACTCTTGTTTACACCTCCTCGTCACCCTTCTCCCACTTAACAAAAGAGAGAGAGACACCTCCGACCATCTCACACGTCTTACCACATACACGGTCCCAGTGTGTGAAAGCACGCACCAAACAACCCAGCCAAAGGAAACTTCAGATCCGAGAGAGGAAAGTCCCGTGAGAGCAAAGCAGAAGGAGCTTTCTGGAAGGAAATCCTAGCAGGGCAGAGCAGCCATCAGCCTGCCCTGCCCTAGCTGCTCACCTGCCTCGGTATCCAAGACAAGAATACCATGGTTGCCACCACAAAACAGTTTCTTGAATGGAAAACGATTGAGTAAAAACTTTTTTTTTTCCCCTGTGAGAATGCAATTTTAATTTGTCCACTGGCTTGACAGTGAGGACTGACTTTGCCCATGAGGAGATTCAGGGGGCATTTTTTTCTCCATTTTATTTTACTTTACTATTTTATTTCATTTCATTCATTTTTGTTATTTCAAAATATATATATTTTTAATTTTTGCCACCCTGCCTGGGATCTTAGTTTCCTGGCCAGGGTTGGAACCCATGCCACCTGCAGCGGAAGTGTAGAGGCTAAACGGCTGGACCAACAGGAAAGCCCCTAGATGTCAACTTTAAAATGAATGAAATGAAATAAAATAGTAAAGTAAAATAAAATGGATTAAAATCCTTTTAGGGATTTCTACAGATAAAGATCCCTAGACCTTCAAGTTCTCTTCAAATTAACCAGTGTTGGGAAATATATTAACATAAACTGGGGAGCTGAAATTCTAGTTTTATCCTGAAGAGGGCAGCATTGCTAAAATGTTACAGAGCTGAAAAAAAATATTTTTCCTAATGGTTCTCTCTAAGCTAACTCATCCTGAAGGAGATCAGTCCTGAGCATTGGTTGGAAGGACTGATGTTGAAGCTGAAACTCCAATACTTTGGCCACCTGAGGCGAAGAACTGACTCATTTGAAAAGACCTTGATGCTGGGAAAGATTGAGGGCAGGAGAACAAGGGGACAACAGAGGATGAGATGGCTGGATGGCATCACCGACTCCATGGACATGAGTTTAAGTAAACTCCAGGAGTTGGTGATGGACAGGGAAGCCTGGCGTGCTGCAGTCCATGGGGTTACAAAGAGTTGCACACGACTAAGTGGCTGAGTTGAACTGAACTGAAGCTAACTCTCCTTATTTGCTTTCAGATAATTTTACTTCAGAAAAGAATGACCTTTAGCATTTGAAGGCTTGAGGAGAGAGTAGCTGTCTTTTCATAACAGAAAGGCATCTGTGTCAAGCACATTTTTTCAAGAGTGAAACAGTATTATTATTTGTTTGCTTAAAAAAAAAAATTTCTTGAGTTCCAATAGCAAATAGGTGCTCAAAAAAGTGCTTCCCTGGTAGTTCAGCTGCTAAAGAAACTGCCTGCAATGCAAGAGACCCCAGTTCGATTCCTGGGTCAGGAAGATCTCCTGAAGAAGGGTTGGGCTGTTCACTCCAGTATTCTTGGGCTTCCCTGGTGGCTCAGACCCTGCAGTGATCCACCTGCAATGTAGGAGACCTAGGTTCAATCTTTGGGTAGGGAAGATCCCCTGCAGGAGGGCATGGCAACCCACTCCAGTATTCTTGCCTGGACAATCCCCATGGACAGAGGAACCTGGCGGGCTACAGTCCATGGGGTTGCAGAGTTGGACACAACTGAGTGAATAAGCACAGCACAGCTCAAAAAAGTGTTTGATACTTGGACAGTCACGCTACCTCCAATTCCAGGGAAGAGTTTGGTTAAACACGCAGGATAATTTTGTATCGACATGACTCCCAGGTAAGGCTCACCCACGTCCCCTGAAAGCCCACCTCACTCAGATTGCTTGAGCCTAGCAGTGCCCAGAGAGGTCAGACACAGTGTGTAATTAAAGAGGACTTTGGCACTGGCTGACATGCAATGCCCTAAACGTGATGATAGCTGTTTATAGTTCTCAATGTCTCCAGGAAATTGTGTTCTGATGTCATTTCACTAAGAAAATCATGTGGTTTCCTTATGGGGAGTTAATTATTGCCAGGTCTTGAATAAATGATGGTCAAAAATTTACAGTGAAAGCACAGATAAAGCATGTAGACAGATAATCCATGGCTCACATCGAACACTACCCTGTCAGGAAACGGAAACTTCTTCAAAGATGAGACGGGGAAGCAAGATGAAGCTGGAAGAAAAAGCGTGAAGTAATGAGTTCTGACTCCGAGACTCCCAATTCCTCTTTTTTTAATTTTTATGTTTAATTGGAGGATAATTGCTCTGCAGTGTTGTGTTGGTTTCTTCTCAATTCCTTTTTCTGCTGACGCATCCACTCCCAGCTAAGCGGCTACACACTTCTCGTTCTAGACGTAAAAACTGCCTTCTGGCAAGTTTTAACTTGTCAGTGTTGGTTGCCTCCAGTAGAGTATTTGAATATTAAATGGAACTGAAATAGATGATTTTGCTCCGAGTAGAAGGAATTCCAGCATCAGAGACAGGCGTGGGAGGTAGCTTTTCCAGAGAGTAAGTTCTGTTACTAAGATGGCTGGGCAGGTGTGAAAGGAGCCCTCAGAAGCCCTCCACGCAGCCCTTCGGACATCTCATCAGCACCTTGGCACCGCCAGAACAGAATGTCAGGTCAAGGGATCCAATGCTTTCAAGGCACTGAAAGTTTCGAATATAATCTACAACAATCAAACCACAAAGCCAAAGGCACAAGATATGTGTGCCTGTGTCTGTGTGTGTATATATGTATATATATGTATGTGTGTATATGTGCGTGCATGCTCAGTCACTGAAGTCATGTCAGGTCCGTTTTGCAATGCATGAACTGCAGCCCGCCAGGCTCCTCTGTCCATGAAATTCTCCAGGCAAGAATATTGGAGTGGGTTGCCATTTTCTCCTCCAGGTGCTCTTCCCAGACCGGGGACTGAACCTGCGGCTCCTGTGGCTCCTACATTGGCAGGCAGCCTCTTTACCAGTGAGCCACCCAGAAACCCCTGCATGTATAAATACACACGCATAAATATCATAGCAATGCTATATACGTTATATTGGGTATACATATATTTAAGCACACAATTAACTGCAAAACTATAATGCTTGCTTTATCAGGAACTGTATATCCTACCAGGAGGGAATCTGTCATCACCACCGCCAACGGCAAACAGTTATTAAATGTCCATGTTCACACGGCATTTTCCTGAGCATACAAAACCCCCTGCAGCTCTCCCTGAGTTTACCATTGTGTTAAATACCAGTGTGGGCCCTTCCACAGAGGGAGAGGCAGACAGAAATGAACAACAAGGGCCAGGAGATGATCAACACAGAGACAAGCATCCGGACTGCATGACATCCTGGCCTTGGCTGGGCCCTATTTCTTCATTTAATACATACTACTTATGATCTTGGTTAACTGCTAACCTGACTTATTCAGGTCTTGGCTTATTCCAAACTAAACCACTGTTTTCCTGTTTCCAGATGTGTGTGTATGCTCAGTTGCTCAGTCGTGTCCAACTCTTTGCAATTCCATGGACTGTAGCCCACCAGGCTCCTTTATCCATAGAATTTCCCAGGCAAAAATACTGGAGTGGATTGCCATTCCCTTCTCCAGGGGGTCTTCCCGACCCAGGAATCAAGCCAGTGTCTCCTGAATCTCTTGCATTGGCAGGCAGATTCTTTACCACCAAGCCACCTGAGAAGGTGATGATCCAGATTTACTGGTAAGCTGGCTTATTCAGGTTCTGGCTTATTGCAGACTAAACCACTGGCTTCCTATTTCCAGATGGCAACATCAAATACAGTGGAATGAATATTTACTCTCTCCAGAAATTCTTGTGTTGAAATTCTAACCCTCAGGGTGTTGGTATTAGGAAGTGGGACCTTTGAGAGATGGCATTTTTCTTGAAAGGTTATGAGAGTGGAGTCCTCAGGAAGGAGATTAGGAGGCTTATGAAAGAGACCCCTGGGAGCTGCCTCACCCCTTCTACCATGTGAAGACACAGCAAGAAGTTTGCCGTCTATGAATAGGAAGTGAGCCATTGCTGCTGCTGCTGCTGCTGCTAAGTCTCTTCAGTCGTGTCTGACTCTGTGCGACCTCATAGACAGCAGCCCAAAAGGCTCCCGCGTCCCTGGGATTCTCCAGGCAAGAACACTGGAGTGGGTTGCCATTTCCTTCTCCAATGCATGAAAGTGAAAAGTGAAAGTGAAGTCTCTCAGTCGTGTCCAACTCTTAGCGACCCCATGGGCTGCAGCCCACCAGGCTCCTCCATCCATGGGATTTTCCAGGCTAGAGTACTGGAGTGGGATGCTATCACCTTCTCCAGTGAGCCATTGCTGGACCTCAGATCTGCCAGGACCTTGATCTTGGACTTCCCAGACTCCAGAACTGTAAAAGACACATTTCTGTTGTTTAAGTCATGCAGTCTAAGGTATTTTTGTTATAGCAGCTTGAACAGACTAAGACCCAAGATAAAGGCCATGTTTATTATGCATAGGCTTGAGGGTCCCAGAAACTAGTATTGTCATCTGGGTACTGAAGAAAGGGACCCAGGAAACTGGTGAACTGGAAGTCTACTGGAAAATTGCTTCTAGTTTACCATTAACTGGAAAACTCAGTCCTAGCCCACCTTAAATAGAGCTATTGCCAGAGTGGTCTCTAAGTCAAGAGGGCAAGGGGAAGGAGGGAACAAAAGACATTATAGCCCAGTTCCTGGAGAGTCTTACTTGCATTTCTTCACCCTCAATAAGACTATTCCAGGGGATTAACCCCAGAGATGCCAGGGAGACAGCATCTTTGACTCTTAAGAGGGAACTTTCAAGGTTAAAAACCACATTCTAAACCTCAGCAGCATCAGGCCAGGCTCTACCCAGGATAACACATACCCCTAGGAAAAAGTGGGGGCTTCCCTGATGGTTCAGATGGTAAAGAATCCACCTGCAATGCAGGACACCTGGGTTTGATCCCTGCGCCAGGAAGATCCCCTGGAGAAGGGCATGGCAGCCCATGCCAGTATTCTTGCCTGGATAATTCCATGGACAGAGGAACCTAGAGGGCTATAGTCCATGGGGTCACAAAGGGTTGAACACAACTGATCAATTAACACTTTTTAACTTTTGGAAGAAGAATCGCTTGCCCCAGGAACCCAGGAGTCCACCCTCCCAAGCACTTCCTCGGTGACTCAGATCCTAGCACATTTGGTGACCCTTGGGTGTGATAATGGCTTTGAAGCTTGTGAAAAGTTAGTTAAAGAGGAAAGACGTCAGTCCCACACACTCCTCCCCACCACCCCAAAGAATGAAAGGTCTTAGAAAGGTCTCTAAAGAATACAATGACCAGACACAGAGCTTTAGCTTAGTGTTTTGATTCTTATTTTTTTCAAATAGTCATGGCTTCCTTTATAGTCTCAGAGGGAGTCTGAAATTCACCCAAATTCTTAAAATAAATCCAATTTAACTTAGAAAAATTACTGTATGTCTGACAACATTTTCAGAAGAAGATAGGGAAGGATCTTTCTACACAAAAGAGCAATAATAAAATGACTGAATTCATTAAATACCATGTACCAATTTTTATATATATTATATATAGTGTATATCTATAACTATATCTGTGCTTCACTGGTGGCTCAGATGGTAGAGAGTCCACCTGCAATGCAGGAGACCCAGGTTTGATCCCTGGGTTGGAATGATCCCCTGGAGAAGGAAATGGCAATTCACTCCAATATTCTTGCCTGGGAAATCCCATGGACAGAGAAGTCTGGCAGACTATACCCCATGGGGTAGCAAAGAGTCGCATAGGACTGAGCATCTAAACAGCAACAACAATATGTATCTGTATCTGTCTAGCCTGAAGATAAAGGATACTAATAAGCAGGATCCCAGTTATTCCTGCTAGGCATTTTGTAACATCACCTCCCTTAAACCTCCTAGACAATCACATGAGGAAACGGGGGGTTTGCCAAGATCTGGCAGCTGATGAAATCAGGTGGGATCAAATCTAGATCTGATGAGCCAGAAGCCAGTATTCTCAGCTGACTCTGTTCCACCAACTTCCTGGTCATACTCAAAGTGGGAAAAAGAAAGGTTTCATGAAGATCTTCAGAAAGAATAGAAGGCTATTGCATCTGATTGGTATCAGCCTTTGTAAGTATCACTGGTACTCACCAGAGTGTCCCTTGTGGCTCAGATGGTAAAGAATCTGCCTGCAATGCAGGCGACCCAGGTTCAGTCTCCGGGTTGGGAAGATCCCCTGGGGAAGGAAATGGCAATCCACTCCAATATTCTTGCCTGGAGAATTCCACGGACAGAGGAGCCTAGTGGGCTACAGTGCATGGGGTTGCAAAGAGCCAGACGCAACTGAGTGACTAACACTTACTTACTTACTATCACTGGTAAATACAATATCCGTGGTTTATAGCTAACATTGTTTCCATTTGTGTCTTAAAAATTTTTTTCTTTAATTAATTAGTTTGGCTGTACTGGGTGTTGGTTGGGGCACATGGGATCTAATTCCCTGACCAGGGATCAAACCCAGGCCCCCTGCATTGAGAGCACAGAGTCTTAGCCACTGGACCACTAGGGAAGTCCCTCCAACTGTGTCTTAAAGGGAGGAAGGGAATGGGAGAAGGAGAACGGAGAGGGGAGGACAAGAGTTAAAGCAGCTTTGAAATCCTTGACGAGTCTACTCTTTGTCCCACTAGGCAAGTGGAGAGCACACTTTCTGGGAGAAAAGTCATTCTCCACGGCACATCACTCCCCGAGAACAACTGATTACCTCCTTCAGAGGGAGGCGTGTGATTCCTGCTGGCAGGGTGAAGCAGCTGGCTTCAGGAAGGATGAGACATTCGGAGATGTAATCCAGTTCATCCTAAAGACCTGGGCGGGGCAGCCTTTAGAAGGCCGTTCCTTGCTCCACAAGCCCCAAGGATTTGAATGCCAGCCAGAATGACGCCAAGGATCCTTCCTCTTTCCTTATGGCAGGGACCGGCTTCCTGGCTGGATGTTTGTCATCCACACCTGCAGACCTTAGGAAACCTAGGGTGACCTCAGTAGGTGCAGCCTTGACTTCCTTCCCACCACCACCCCTGAGATGTGGGAACTGAATGAAAATCCACACTGGGACCATCCGCTCAAGCAAACGGGTCAGGGTGGAGAACTTCCTTGCTTTATGGTCAGCAAATGAGGTGTTGGGCCGCCTCCTGGCACATCTGACCAAAGGACAAGACCATCCAGGCAGTGGGTCAGGCTGTTTTCTTACAGGATGGTGTGGTGGGGCTTCTATTTTGTGGCTCATCCGGAAGCAGATGGTATTTATGTATTTATTTAGGCTGTTCCAGGTCTTTGTTCCAGCCTGTGGGCTTCTCTAGTTGCGGCTCAGTTGCCGTGAGACATGTGAGAGCTTTCCAGACCAGGAATCAGACTCATGCCCCTTGCATTGGAAGTCGGATTCTTAACCACTGGACTACCAGGGAAGTCCCAGATGGTTCTGATTCTCTCGTGATACTCCCAGAGCCTGTGCTAGAGCAAGGAAGCCACCCCGTTGGGTTCTTGGACGTTGGATTAAGCCAGACAATCAGACAGCAGCCTTTGTGCACTGTGTTTTCTTAGCCTCTCCTAAAAGGGTCCCCTTTTGCATTAGTGAACACTATGCCAGCTGGAGGACCATTTCTGTGATACCACTAAGCGCTAAATTGGTTCAGTCGCGTCCCACTCTTTGCAGCCTTATGGACTGTAGCCCACCAGCCTCCTCTGCCCATGAGATTCTCCAGGTACAAGTACGGGAGTGGGTTGCCATTTCTTCCTTGAGGCGGCCTTCCTGACTCAGGGATCAAACTCCTGTCTCTTATGTCTCCTACATTGGCAGACAGGTGCTTTACCACCAATACCACCTGGGAAGCTGGTGCTACTAAGGATGTGGCCCAATCCAGCTGACAGCATTAATCCCCTTTTTCAGGCCTCTTAAAGAGAGATTCCTCTGGGTTTGAATAACCAGAAAAATGTATGTTTCTCCTGAATGTGAGCCTGTTTTCTTCTCCGGGCATTATGAATCTGGTAACTTACAGAATTTCCCTCTTTACGTTGGATGTTGAGAAATCCAAATAGGTTGCCTACTTCCAACAACTTGCACAGTCCCACAGGGCATGTATTGTCTGTACACTCTTTGCACTTGTGTTCGTCCTGTTTCCCTACCCTTGCTTTCTTTTTGCCCTGATTGCTTCATCTCTTAGTTGTTGTTGATCACATTGGATATATTCTAAAGGTCAGAGTAGGCCTACTAAAATCACAAATGACTCCCAAAATCTCAAAGCAGTAAGAGAGGATGACCTCTGACTTGGGCTTCACAGGTGGCTTAGTGGTAAAGAATCCCCCTGACAATGCAAGGAGACATAGGAGGCATGGGTTTGATCCCTGGGTACTGAAGATCCCCCCCGGAAAAGGAAATGGCAACACCCCCCAGTATTCTTGCCTGGGAAATCCCATAGACAGAGGAGACTGGTAGGCTACAGTCCATGGGGTTACAGAGTGAGACACGACTGAGCAACTGGGCACACACACACACGGCCTGTCACTTGACTTAAGTCTAATGCAGCTATTACGTGGTGATTCCCCTCCTCAGGAACCCAAGTCCTTTTCACCAAGAGGTAGAAAGACAGGAAGCATATCAGAAAATTGACTGCTTCAACCTGGAAAGCACACACCATTTCTTTGCACTTTCCATTGGCCAACACTAGTCACACAGATGCCAAATTTCTTGGAAATATATTTCCCAGTTGGGCACACTCTTCCTCCGAGCAACTCTATATGGGAAGGAACATGATTCCTTGATGGCGGGCTCTGCTTTCTCTGCCACACTCCCTAAATTGTTCTTGGAATAAGAAAATTAAACTAACTCAATAGACTCTAGATAAAAAGGAAATTTCTCCTCGCCAAAGAACCAATCACTCGAAAAGTAACCAGAATTGGTGAAGATCTGTGGCTGGACTCTATGCTGGGTATTGTAGGTGACACAAAAAGGTAAGTTATACAGTTCTCGCCTTCAAGCAGATTACAGTGTTTTGGGTATACCTTCTATACTTCCACTTCCATGGTTAGGTAGAGACGTAGCCACCCACAAAATCATTCTCTGGTAGAGACATCATTCTACCAGATATCTTTCCTGTCCTCATCAAGTTCTGTAAAGAGAAGAGTCAGACTTGACAAGGAGCTAGCTTGTTTTGCGGCATAAACTAAAGGCCTTCTGAAGCCACCTTTAGGGCAGCCAGTGAGAAGCAAGGAGGCGGGCACTCCTCATTTCTGGCCTTGGGTAAAGGGTTTAATTTCCTCTTGCCTGGATTCCTAACCTGTAAATTGGAGATAATGATGTTTGCCTACCTTGCCCTCAGAATTAATTAGTGGTTGTGTTGTGCTTTTTGTCTATAGATGAAAGGCTTTCATGTAAACATCATCACCATCATCATCATGACCATTATTACCTTGGGTCCTGAAGATAAAGTGATGGAATTCCCACACAAAGTTTCCAGGAGACTTGACCTTTCTAACCTTTCAATCTAATCCTCTACACTTTTAAAAAGAACTGACCCACTTTCCCCCTCTTTCTGACCTTGCTGTCAAGGACTGAGAAAATGAGAGCTAGTCATCATTTCTTAGAGACCTGTGTTTCACACACCCCAACTTAACGATGACTTTCTCCCAGCAATCAAGACTATACCATTTCAACCACTCCCCGAATCCAGATGTAAGAGATAGATCAGAAGACAAGGGAAGGGAAAACACTTAAAGAAACTTTTTAAAACATCTCGGAACTCTTCAAAAAATTATTTCATTTTTTTTCTCCCAGGATATCTAACTATATATATTGACCTTTTCTATTTACTTTTCTATTTACATTATAGGTATTATTTCCTTTCTTCCAGGTAGCTCAGTGGTAAAGAATCTTCCTGGCAATGCAGGAGAGGCAGGTTCAATCCCTGGGTCGGGAAGATCCCCTGGAGGAGGGCATGGCAACCCACTCCAGTATTCTTGCCTGGATAAACCCATGACAGAGAAGGCTGATAAGCTACAGTTCACGGGGTTGCAAAGAACCAGACATGACTGGGCACGCATGCAGAGTCACAATTATTTCCTTTGAACTTAGTACCATGGGCTGGATCCCAAGTTCTAGGGAGCTTGTCTGTCTCTGAACTCAGTAAAAGGTCAAACTCTGAAGTGAAAACTGGAGTCCTTCCAGGGAGATTGACAAGGCTTTGCACAACATCCTACTTTTGGAAGTGGGAGCTAGAAGCAGAGGTGGTATGGGTGATGAAGTGATAGGAGCAGCACCAAGAAAACAGGGTCAGGTTATCAGAGGAGATCCTGAAGCTTCCTTGGTACCTAAATGTAGTGTTCCTGAGCCAGTACTGAGTTGGCATAACCCAATGGGGACTTATACACAGTCCCAGTTCCCAGGACTAGATTAATTGGGGTCTTGATATTTCTGGGTCGCCAATAAAATAGTTTGCTAAAGCAGCGTAAACCCTTTCATTTATCATTGGTGCTGGCACTTCCTCATTCTAAATGAGCCCTGAAATGTGAAAGCTGGTCGGGATTGGAAGAGCTGGAATGAGTCAGCTACCCTGTGATTCCAGCCCCAGCTTGCCTTGTTTCCAGTGACAAGTTGTACAAGGGGATTAAAGTTTTGATTCTAAGTTCTTGGTGACTCATATGCTTAGTCAGGCAGTAATGAGTGTAGCAAATATGTTTATGCCTTTTCCCGTGTGCTAGGCATTGTTCTACCAGTCCTTGGCATGAAATAAGTCATTTAAACCACCCTAGGAAGCAATTTCTATTATTACCCCTACTTTAGAGATAAGGAAACAGAGGCAGAAAGGGTTTAACTGTCTTACGCAAACTTTCAAGGCCAGGCAGAGGCAGAGCCAGTCTTTGAACCCAAGCTATCTATACTTGGAACCCCTAAACTACAGTGACTCTGCTGCTGCTGCTGCTCCTGCTAAGTCGCTTCAGTCATGTTTGATTCTGTGCGACCCCATAGACAGCAGTCCACCAGGCTCCTCTGTCCCCGGGATTCTCCAGGCAAGAATACCAGAGTGGGTTGCCATTTCCTTCTCTAATGCATGCATGCATGCTTAGTTGCTTCAGTCGTGTCCGACTCTGTGTGACCCCATAGACGGCAGCACACCAGGCCCCTCTGTCCACAGGTGTCTCTAGGCAAGAATACTGGAGTGGGTTGCCATTTCCTTCTCCGACAATGACTCTATGAGTGTTCTTTTCTGTGTTGTGTAGCATTTCTGTGCATTAGGAAGTCAGTCCCTATTCCTGGACTGAATTTAAACGATCTGTTTTTTTCTGCAAATTGGAATCTTCATACCTACAGAAGACCTGCAAATACTGGGTTGGCCAAAATGTTTGATTCTTTTGGCCAACCCAGTATGATCAACCACAAAGGAGGGAAAAGGCAGAGCCCAGCAGAATGGATGCTACCTAGTGACCACGTGGTACAGATAGAAATACACGCTGAGGGTGAAAGGAGGGTACTGAGGGCATGGGTCCAGTCCTTCCATGGCCAAGACAGGGTTTGGGTTTGGTTTTTTTTTTTGATTAAAAACAAAACAAAACAAAAAAACACTCTAAACCAAGATGCAGATATCTGTTGCTGATGAGAAAGTCTCTCAGAAAGTAGAAGAGACAAGAGGACCTTTTAACAAATGGTGCTGGAATAACTGGAGATCCACAGGCAAAAAAAAAAAAAAAAAAACCACCCCAAATTAATTTAAGCATGCTGCTGCTGGTAAGTCGCTTCAGTCGTGTCTGACTCTGTGCGACCCATAGATGGCACCCTACCAGGCTCCCCCATCCCTAGGATTCTCCAGGCAAGAACACTGGAGTGGGTCGCCATTTCCTTCTCTAATGCATGAAAGTGAAAAGTGAAAGTGAAGTCGCTCAGTCGTGTCCGACTCTTCGTGACCCCATGGACTGCAGCCTACCAGGCTCCTCCATCCATGGGATGCTCCAGGCAAGAGTACTGGAGTGGGTTGCCATTGCCTTCTCCTAATCTAAGTGCAGATTTTACACTTTTGGCAAAAACTAACCCCAGATGAGTCATCAGTTCAGTTCATTCCCTCAGTTGTGTCCGACTCTTTGCGACCCCATGAATCGCAGCATGCCAGGCCTCCCTGTCCATCACCAACTCCCGGAGTTCACCCAGACTCACGTCCATCCAGTCAGTGATGCCATCCAGCTATCTCATCCTCTGTCGTCCCCTTCTCCTCCTGCCCCCAATCCCTCCCAGCATCAGAGTCTTTTCCAGTGAGTCAGCTCTTCGCATGAGGTGGTCAAAGTACTGGAGTTTCAGCTTCAGCATCATTCCTTCCAAAGAAATCCCAGGGCTGATCTCCTTCAGAATGGATTGGTTGGATCTCCTTGCAGTCCAAGGGACTCTCAAGAGTCTTCTCCAACACCACAGTTCAAAAGCATCAATTCTTGGGCGCTTAGCTTTCTTCACAGTCCAACTCTCACACCCATACATGACCACAGGGAAAACCATAGCCTTGACTAGATGGACCTTAGTCGGCAAAGAAATGTCTCTGCTTTTGAGTATACTATCTAGGTTGGTCATAACTTTTCTTCCAAGGAGTAAGCGTCTTTTCATTTCATGGCTGCAGTTACCATCTGCAGTGATTTTGAGCCCCCAAAATAAAGTCTGACACTGTTTCCACTGTTTCCCATCTACTTCCCATGAAGTGATGGGACCAGATGCCATGATCTTAGCTTTCTGAATGTTGAGCTTTAAGCCAACTTTTTCACTCTCCTCTTTCACTTTCATCAAGAGGCTTTTGAGTTCCTCTTCACTTTCTGCCATAAGGGTGGTGTCATCTGCATATCTGAGGTTATTGATATTTTTCCTGGCAATCTTGATTCCAGCTTGTGCTTCTTCCAGCCCAGCATTTCTCATGATGTACTCTGCATACAAGGTAAATAAGCATGGTGACAATATACAGCCTTGACGTACTCCTTTTCCTATTTGGAACCAGTCTGTTGTTCCATGTCCAGTTCTAACTGTTGCTTCCTGACCTGCATACAGGTCTCTCAGGAGGCAGGTTAGGTGATCTGGTATTCCCATCTCTTTCAGAATTTTCCACATGAAGGGAGAGAGGGATATAAATGGAGCACAGGTGATTTTTAGGCAAACTATTCTGTATGATATAATAATGGTGGGTATATGACACGTATTTGTCAAAACTCACAGGCCTGTACTACACAAAGAATGAACTCAAATGAAAGCTATGGACTCTAGTTATCATATTGGTTCATCAATTATAATAAATGTTTCACACTACTGAGAACTATTAACTATAGAGGAAAGTGAAACAGAGGAACAGGTAAGAGGGGTGCATATGGGAACACTTACAATCTGCTTCCGTTTTCAGTTAACTACAATTGCTTTAAAAAGTAAAGTCAGGCTTCCCTGGTGGTCCAGTAGTTAAGAGTCAGCCTTGGCAAGCAGGGGACACTGGTTCAATCTCTGGTCCAGGAAGATCCACACACTGCTGAGCAACTAAGCTTGTGTGCTACAGCTACTGAAGCCCATGTG
Source organism: Ovis aries (assembly GCF_016772045.2). Taxonomy (NCBI): domain Eukaryota; kingdom Metazoa; phylum Chordata; class Mammalia; order Artiodactyla; family Bovidae; genus Ovis; species Ovis aries. The sequence goes on along the minus strand of NC_056063.1, from coordinate 18,662,540 downwards.
CCTAGGGCCTGTGCTCCACAACAGAGAAAAGCCACCAACCACAATAAGAAACCTGCACACATCTAGAGAGTAGCCCCCACTCACCACAGCTAGAGAAAAGCTCGTGCAGCAACAAAGACTCAGCACAGCCAAAAATATAAATAAATAAATAAATGAATAAAATAATGAATGTTTTTTAAGAAGTAAAGTCTTGGGAATTCCCTGGTGATTAGGACTCTGTGCTTCCACTGCAGGGGACACAGGTTTGATCCCTGGTGAGGAGTGCCTTGTTGTGCGGTCCAAAAAAACAAAAGTGGGGGGAGTTGTAATTATAAAAAAGGCGAAATACAAATAATGAGAAAATTGAAGGATTAATTCAGAAAATTCAACATCTGGCCCACCATTATAAGGACGCAAGTTCAGCATGGGGAGAGATTTTATCCCTTTGGTTCATTGTTATGTCCCAAGAGCCTAGAACTGATTCTGGTATACCAGAGCTAGGTATAAAACAATGCTATATAAAATATATTTAATATATATTAAAATATATAAACAATGCTAGGTACTCCAGAAAGAAAAAGCAGAGAAAATGGAGAGGACAAATTTATTAAAGAAATAATACATTTCTCAGAACTGAAGTATACTCTGAAACAGAAAAATGAGGGACCAGAGGGCCAACAAAGCATGTTACCTTCCACTTCAGAACATCCACGATAAGGAAGATCCAGAAAGTTTACAGAAAGGACTAAGATTGGCATTGGGTTTCTCAACAACACCAAAATCTAGATGAGAATGGAGCAATGTCTTCCAAATTTTGAGGGAAATCTTCAACCTAGAATTCTCTGCCTTGTTGAAATATCAATTGAATATGAAGATAAAATAAAGTCTTTTTCACACCAGCAAGGGCTTCAAAATTTCCCTCCATCAGCTCCTCAGGAGCTTCCCTGGTGGCTCAGCAGTAAAGAATCCGCCTGCACGCAGGAGATGTGGGTTTGATCCACTGGTGAAGAAGATCCCCTGGAGAAGGAAATGACAACTCACTCCAGTATTCTTGCTTGGATAATCCCATGAGAGAGGAGGCTGACGGTCTACAGTCCATGCAGTGGCAGAGTACCTCCTTTTCAGAAAGTTCCAGAAGGATGTACTCCACCAAAGGAAGGAATTAAACTATGAAAGAGGAAGGCACAGATTCTAGGAAACAGAGGCTTCAACACAGAGTGTGGACAAAGGAAATTTCCCAGGTGCTGACGAAGAGAAGTCAAGTCACAACTGCAGAGCAGACCCAGTGAGCAGCCAGTCCCAATCGGAGCCAGGACAGAGGGATCTCTATCTTTTTCTAAGTGAATACATGTACATATTCATGGTCATGTAAATACCAAATGTTGATTTAACCCCAGTTTTAGAAATGCCCATATAGGGAGGTAGAGAGTGAAAGTGGGAAGGTGGAACTGAACTGAAGTCTCTCTGCTGCTGCTTCTGCTGCTAAGTCACTTCAGTCATGTCCGACTCTGTGCGGCTCCATAGATGGCAGCCCACCAGGCTCTCCCATCCCTGGGATTCTCCAGGCAAGAACACTGGAGTGGGTTGCCATTTCTTTCTCCAATGCAGGAAAGTGAAAAGTGAAAGTGAACTCGCTCAGTCGTGTCTGACCCTTAGCATGGACTGCAGCCCACCAGGCTCCTCCATCCATGGGATTTTCCAGGCAAGAGTACTGGAGTGGGTTGCCATTGCCTTCTCTCATTCTATAGTAAAAAGTCAACGTGTAATGTTTATGGTTGAAAAATTGATAAAAAGCAACACAGCCCATTTGGTTAAAGTATGGAGGTTATTACTTTGAAAACACCATCAGTTTCCTGTAGAGAGGAGGCCTCTGGACGGGGAAGCTGTCTCTTATTAGAAAGAAATATAGTGTTCTTTGTCTTTTGAAGCTATGACATGTGTTATATCTTCAAAACACAAATTCAGTTAAAAAAAAAAAAAAGAAGAAGAAGAGGAAGAAAAGTTGTAGTAGTAACTCCAAAAGGACTCAAGCAGATATTTAAAATGGATAACCAACCAGGACCTACTGTACAGCACAGGGAACTCTGCTGAAGATTGTGTGGCAGCCTGGATGGGAGGGGAGTTTGGGGGAGAAATGGATACATGTATATGTATGGCTGAGTCCCTTTGTTATCTACCCAAAACTATGACAACATTGCTAATTGGCTATACTCTGAATTCAGTTCAGTCACTCAGTTGTGTTCGGTTACTCTTTGCGACTCTATGGACTCTAGCACACCAGGCCTCCCTGCCCTTCACCACCTCCAGGAGCTTGCTCAGACTCATGTCCATTGAGTCAGTGATGCCATCCAACCATCTTGTCCCTTTGTCCCCCTTCTCCTCCTGCCTTTGCTCTTTCCCAACATCAGGTTTTTTCCAGTGAGTCAGGTCTTTGCATCAGGTGGCCAAAGTATCGGACCTTCAGCTTCAGCATCAGTCCTTCCAATGAATATTCAGGACTGACTTCCTTTACGATTGATTGGTTGGATCTCCTTGCAATCCAAGGGACTCTCAAGAGTCCCTTCTCCAACACCACAGTTCAAAAGCATCAATTCTTTGGTGCTCCAGCCTTCTTTACGGTCCAGCTCTCACACCCATACATGACTACTGGAAAAACCATAGCTTTGACTATACGGACCTAATATAAAGTAAACTTTTTTTTTTTAAGGACTCAAGCAGGGTCCTTTGGGTTGCCTGCTGATTGTATGAGGATGGAGAGGCAGTGTACAGGTGGCCTGTCTATCTCAAATTCCTTCTTTGGGACACAGAACCCAGACTGTGTCCAGGGTCAAGTAGTAGGCTCATTTGGGTACATCAGCAACATCATTTTTGGTCTTTGATTCTATGCTCTCTGCCTCTCTGACTGTGAATTCTTCGCAGGTTTGAAAATACTGCAATCATACCTTAGCAAGAGGGACAGATCCACATTTTATGGGATCTAAAATTTATATGACTTTGGAGATCCTCGCTAAGAAAAATAATACAAGGTATACTTACTTATTATTATTTAGAATGAGACAATATCACAATTCAAAATGTTTAAAGCTGTCAAATACCCAAAGGCTAAAAATCCAAAGAAGTGATGTTACATTTATTAATTAGCTCCCTGACACACCCTTAAAATAATTTTTTCCTATATTGTTTTGGATGCATAATCTTTGCTCCCTATAACAAAATTTTATCATATTTTTAAGGAGAGAATAGAAACATAATTCAGTCTTCTCTCTAGCAAGTTTGATTGAAATCTTTTTTTTTTTTTTTTTTACAATTGGTTGCCTAGAAAATGTTTTCTCTGGTATCTAAATCATTATTAGTAAAGGCATGTACATGTTTAACATTGTTGTCTTGAATATTGAAATATCTTTTTGTTTTTTTAATTTATGAACTACTTCAGACACCTTGCTTTTGTGGTGTTACTTCAGACTTGTTGCCTGCAACACAGGAATTCTGATAAATGTTGTTGCATGCAATTTCCATCAATACGTGAAAGGGAAAAAAAAATATATGTATATATATATGGGCTTCCCTGGTAACTCAGCTGGTAAAGAATCCACCTGCAGTGCAGGAAACCCTGGTTCAATTCCTGGGTGTGGAAGATCCTCTGGAGAAGGGATAGGGTACCCACTCCAGTATTCTTGGGCTTCCCTGGTGGCTCAGTGAAGACTGCCTGCAATGCAGGAAACCTGGGTTTGGAAGGTCCCATGGAGGAGGGCATAGCAACCCACTGCAGTATTCCTGCCTGGAGAATCCCCATGGACAGAGGTGCCTGATGGGCAAAGAGTCAGACATGACTGAGTGACTTTGTGTGCATAGCGCATGCACACACACACACACACACACACACACACACACACACACACAGTGTATCATAATTGTCTACACTGCATTTTCAAGTATATTCCTGACAAGAAAGAACATGCATTTTGACCAAACTTGTTTGAGAGCTGAATCTTGCATTTACTGAAGATTGGAAGAGTGTTCCACATTCTACATCTTCCCAACTGAAAGATGTTTTTCAGTTCTAACCTTTCAAATCTTGTTTCTCCTTCACTGTCCTCATGCTTCCAGTGCCAAATGCCACAGGGCTTTCCATGTCATGAGATGGCCTCTGTTCCCTGCATCTTACTGTCACGACTCCCAGCCAGTGAACAATAGGAGTAGCCCTTAGACATACTCAGCAGAGACCACAGCATTCAACAATATGTATCACTAAACCCAAACTACATGTATTTCCAGCTCAACTTCCTCCACAAAGCCCAAGGAAAGCCACAGTGTCCCCACCAGATGGGAAAGAATGATGGAAAGGAAATGAGAAAAGAAACAGGGTCTTTACTGACTGGTTAAAATATGCCTTGCAAATTATATTTTTTTTAAAAAAGCATATGACCATGAGGCTCTATTTCTAGAGCCTTAGAAGGCCCAGTGCAAAGGAAATGCCCTGTAGTTTAAGCTTCACTCCCTCTGACTGGCAATTAGGCAGGAAAATGGCCAGTACTCCAGTCCTTCTGCCCTGATGTGAAATGTCACAGCCGAGGCCAGGGGTGGGGAGGTTTGGACTTGGGGCAGGTGAAGGGGTAGGGCTCATGCCTGGCTTACCTGAGCTGACCCTGGCTGTGTGGCTTAAGGGATGTGAGCAGAGGACAAAGGAGTTCACCCTGGAAGCACTTTCTCTGCCAGCTGGCAGGGGAGGAGGCAGGGTGGGGAGTGTTGAGGGAAGGCAGGAAAGAAAGGAAATCCTGGTCCCCAACAATTACTAGCAAGCACCAGAGAAAGTCTCTTCTGGCATTGGATCTTTGATTCACATCACCAGGATAATCAATTCATTGATTATTACCATTTTTTCTGAAGACAGCCATCTTTCCTGTATTTGTTTTTTTTTTTGAAACAATATATTTAACTATATTTACTGTTCATGCCCCTTGAATTACTCTTTAAGGGGTGGAACATTTTTTTTTAAATATTTTATAATATTTTTTAAATTATTTATTTTAGTGAGCGAAGTTGCTCAGTCATGTGTGACTCTTTGCTACTCATGGACTGTAGCCTACCAGGTTCCACCATCCATGGGATTTTCTAGGCAAAAATACTGGAGTGGGTTGTCATATTTATTTTAATTGGAGGCTAATTACTTTACAATATTGTAGTGGTTTTTGCCATACATTGACATGAATCAGCCATGGGTGTGCATGTGTTCCCCATCCTGAACCCCCCTTTCACCTCCCTCACCATTCCATCCCTCAGGGTCATCCCAGTGCACCAGCTCTGAGCACCCTGTCTCATGCATCAAACCTGGACTGGTGATCTATTTCACATATGATAATATACATGTTTCAGTGCTATTCTCTCAAATCATCCCACACTTGCCTTCTCCCACAGAGTCCAAAATTCTGTTCTTTACATCTGTGTCTCTTTTGCTATCTTGTATATAGGGTCATCGTTACCATCTTTCTAAATGTCATATATATGTGTTAATATGCTGTATTGGTGTTTTTCTTTCTGACTTACTTCACTCTGTATAATAGGTTCCAGTTTCATCCACCTCCTTAGAACTGATTCAAATGCATTCTTTTTAATAGGTAAGTAATATTCCATTGTGTATATGTACCACAGCTTTCTTATCCATTCATCTGCTGATGGACACAGAGGTTGCTTCCATGTGCTGACTATTGTAAACAGTGCTGCAATGAACATTGAGGTACATGTGTCTCTTTCAATTTTGGTTTTCTTGGTGTGTATGCCCAGCAGTGGGATTGCTGGGTCATATGGCAGTCCTATTTCCAGTTTTTAAAGGAATCTCCACACTGTTCTCCATAGTGGCTATACTAGTTTGCATTCCCACTAACAGTGTAAGAGGGTTCCCTTTTCTCCACACCCTCTCCAGTATTTATTGCTTGTAGACTTTTTGATAGCAGCCATTCTGACTGGCATGAGATTGTTCCTCATTGTGGTTTTGATTTGCATTTCTCTGATAATGAGTGATGTTGGGAATCTTTTCCTGTGTTTTTTAGTCATCTGTATGTCTTCTTTGGAAAAATGTTTTTTTAGTTCTTTGGACCATTTTTTGATTGGGTAGTTTATTTTTCTGGAATTGAGCTGCCAGAGCTGATTGTATATTTTTGAGATTAATTCTTCATCAGTTGTTTCATTTACCATTATTTTCTCCCATTCTGAAGGCTGTCTTTTCACATTGTTTATAGTTTCCTTTGTTGCGCAAAAGCTTTTAAGTTTTATTAGGTCCCATTTGTTTATTTTTGCTTTTATTTCTGTTACTCTGGGAGGTAGGTCATAGAGGATCCTGCTGTGATTTATGTCGGAGAGTGTTTTGCCTATGTTTTTTTAGGAGTTGTTATAGTTTCTGGTCTTACATTTAGCTTTTTAATCCATTTTGAGTTCATTTTTGTGTATGGTGTTAGAAAGTGTTCTAGTTTCATTCTTTTACAAGTGGCTGACCAGCTTTCCCAGCACCACTTGTTAAAGAGATTGTATATTTTTCCATTGTATATTCTTGCTTCCTTTGTCAAAGATAAGGTGTCTATAGGTGTGTGGATTCATCTTTGGGCTTTCTATTTTGTTCCATTGATCTATATTACTGTCTTTGTGCCAGTACATTACTGTCTTGATGACTGTAGCTTTATAGTATAGTCTGAAGTCAGGCAAGTTGATTCCTCCAGTTCCATTTTTCCTCAAGATTGCTTTGGCTATTTGAGTTTTTTTGTATTTCCATACAAATCATGAAATTAGTTGTTCTAGTTCTCTGAAAAATACCGTTGGTAGCTTGACAGGGATTGCATTGAATCTATAGATTGCTTTGGGTAGTATACTCATTTTCACTATATTGATTCTTCTGATCCATGAACATGGTATATTTCTCCATCTACTTGTGTCATCTTTGATTTCTTTCATCAGTGTTTTATAGTTTTCTATACATAGGTCTTTTGTTTCTTTAGGTAGATTTATTCCTAAGTATTTTATTCTTTTCATTGCAATGGGAAATGGGATTGTTTCTCTAATTTCTCTGTCTGTTTTCTCATTGTTAGTGTATAGGAATGGAAGGGATTTCTGCGTGTTAATTTTGTATCCTGCAACTTTACTATATTCATTGATTAGCTCTAGTAATTTTCTGGTGGAGTCTTTGGGGTTTTCTACATAGAGGATCATGTCATCTGCAGACAACGCATGTCTCCTATATTTGGCTGAATGTGTTTATTCTGTGGACTGTGACAACAACAGCTTGCCATCAGTTGTACTTTGGATCTGTCTCTCCTGTCATCAGTTGTACGTGCAAAAGAAATATAAAAAGACATTACTGGTAGACCAAGGAAAATATAATGAAGAAGATGATTTCAGACCAGAAGGTAATATATTCTACAGTCAAACAGATATTATTCTTAAAAGTCTGTTTATTTCTGGCTCTTGGAGGAACAAGGGGCTTCCCTGATGGCTCAGTGGTAAAGAATCTGCCTGCCAGTGCAGGAGACATGGGTTCAATCCCTGGGTCAGGAAGGTCCCCTAGAGAAGGTAAGTGGTAACCTACTCTGGTATTCTTGTTGGAAATCCCATGGATGAAAGAGCCTGGTGGGCTACAGTCCATGGGATTGCAAAAAGTCAGGCACAAATTAATGACTGAATGTGCACTTGGAGGAACAAACATTTTTAGAGGTTTACTTTGTGCCATTTGTATTATCTCCTTTAATCTCACAATAATCCTGAGAGGAGGTGCTATTAGTTGTATTTTGCAGAGAAGGACACAAGCCCAGAGTAAAATTAAAAGGTTTGGGGTCTGAACAAGATAACACAAAGGTTGTCTGACTCCCAGGCTGTGTTCTTCCACCACCTCACACTGATCACCGAAAACCACCCATAACATCATGTCCTTGGGCTAGTCAGTATTCTCCCCACTGAAGGGCTTGGTGTCCAGGCCTTTCATGCTCTGAGCATCTGGACCCTGACCAAAGCAAACAACCTATCTTGTCCTTTACAGGGCTGCTCAGAGCTTATGGACTGATCCTGACAACTAAGGATAGATTTTATTCTTTTCCCTGAAGAATCACCCCTATCCTCAGAAGCAAGCCCTAGAACTAACAAAGGTTGTAGAAAACTTCTTTTATTAATAGAAACAGTTAAATTTTTCATTTTCAGGTCACAGATTAGGGAGCCTTGAAGGTTAATAATGCTGAGTTGGATGAGTTTTTTTTTAATCCTTTCATTTTTGAAACTATTGTAAATATTATAGAGACATAGTTTCACTCTATATCCTGGGAAACTGTCAACCAAACACTGGCTTCCTTCTCTGAGTTCTGGTGTCTGAAACAAAAGCTGATATTTCTTGCTTGCGTGCCTGGTTGTTGTTTCAAAAGGAAACTGGAAGATTCTCAGCCTTCAGGCAGCACTAGTAGCCACAGACAGCTGGCAATTCTGCAACCACAGTGAAGAGGTTAGGGGAAACTCCCACTAGGTCCCACACACAGATCTGCTGTGTGTGCATGTTTATACATATTTTTTAGTGAAGCACAAAATGTAGACTCAGAGAAGCACGACTGCGGTTATAGACTGAACTACCTTCCTGTCCTGACTTTGTGATTCACTGGACAAGTGGTTTGGGGGCTGAAAGAGGAGGGGGCCAGGAGCGTGAGTCCTTTGATTACACCAAAGCTTTAGAGACGTTTCTGGAAGAATAAGCAGATTGTCTTCTTTTTCTATATATATATATATATATGTATGTATGTATGTATGTATGTATGTATGTATGTATAAAACATATGTCAGGCAATGGAGACTGTTGCTTTTTCCCACACAATCACATGAGCTATTTCAGTCTCCACGGCAAGAAGAGGTCCTTGACCTGTGTGCCTTGTCCCATAAAAGAGTAGAAGCAATCATGATGCCAGAACCATGCTGGCAAACCTCGAATGACTTTTTAAGAAATTAATTAATTTAATTGGAGGATAATTACTTGACAATATTGTGTTTTGTGTTTTTTTTTTTTGCTACATATCAACATGAATCAGCCACAGGCATACTTGTGTTCCCTCCCTCCTGAGCCCCTCACCCACCTGCCACCCCACTCCATCCCTCCAGGTTGTCACAGAGCACCAGCTCTGGGATTTTCCAAATGACAACAGTAATCATCACAGGGACTTCCCTAGTGGTCCAGTGATTAAGGCTCCATGCTTCCACTGTAGGGGATGTGGGTTCCATCCCTGGTTGGAGAGCTAAGATTCTTTGTGCTGCACAGCATGGCCAAAAATAAGAAATAAATAAGTAAAAATTTTAAAGTAACATAGAAACTACTTTAAAAAATTATCGTCATGTTTGGAGACATCTTTCTCTAGGGGAGCCCAATGAATGATAGCCCTGTCTTTAACTCTGACCTTTCCCTCTGAGTCCCTAAATCTCATTTGCCACAGAACGGTGAGGCATCTGCTCCTAAGTCTCCCTTCCTAGGGCCCCCTCATCCCACTCAATGCCCCAAAACTTTCTGATGGCTCTGGGTTGCTCAGAACTCCAAAAGTGGGACACAGCTTTGCTATTCCCTGGCTAGCAATATTGGCCTCACCTGGGGGCTGGTCAGAAATGCAGCATCCTGGGACCTAGCCCTGACCTGCTGGATGGAGTCTACACATTTTCATGAGGGTACAGCTGAGCCTCGTCACCAACTCACATATGACCTGGGGCAGGTCAGGACATACCTCTGGGCCTCAGTTTTCTCATTTGTGAAATGAAGAAGTAAAACCATCCTCAGGTGGCTCCAGAGTCAGGCCAACCACTCACCTCTGGGACAAACGAGTCAACCCCCACCCCCCAAGCCTTAGTCTATGCTCAGTCGCTAAGTCAAGTCTGACTCTTTGCAACTCCATGGGGTGTAGCCCTCCAGGCTCCTCTGTCCATTGGATTTCTCAGGCAAGAAGGCTGGAGTGGGTTGCCATTTCCTACCCCAGGGGATCTTCCCAACCCACAGATTGAACCCACATCTCCTATGTCTCCTGCATTGGAAGGCAGATTATTTAACACTGAACCACCAGGGAAGTCCTTAGTTTACTCATTTGCAGAATAGCAATATTAAGTACCCATCTGATGGGGCTATCGTAGAGAGGGGGATGGATGAAAAAAATCTGTATTTTTTCCCTGTTGCTGCTGTAATAAGTTATCCCGAAGTTAGTGGTTTCAAGGAAAAAACACTTTTAACTTACAGTTCTAGAGATCAGAAGCCTGAAATGGGTGTCATTGGGCCAAAACCAAGGTGTCAGCAGAGCAAGGATGCTCAGAGGAGAATCTGTTTTCTTGTGCTTCCAGCTTCTAGAGGTTACCCACCCTCCTTGCGCCATGGCTCCCTCCACCTTCAATCTCAGCAATAGTTAGTCAAGCCCTCCCACCACATCATTCCACCCACTGCTTCTGCTATTATAGCTCCTTCTCTGACATTGCCTGTTGCCTCCTGTTTTCACTTGTAAGGACTCCTGTGATTACCTACCAGATAATCCAAAACAATCAACCCATCTCACTGTCAACTGATTAGTAACCTTAATTCCATCTAACCTTAATTCTTCCTTTGCTGTCTAATGTAACATAATCACAGACTCCAGGGATTGGGACACAAGCATCTTTAGGGGGCAAATTTTGGCCACCACATGGCATTAGGGAGTTATCACTGTGCCTGGCAAGTAGTCAACACTCAATAAATGTTAGATGTTTTTATCCTGTTTTATAGGAGCAGAGTGGTGGAGTGGCTGTGTTTTCATGATGAAGTTGAAACAGAGTAGGACCCTATGGGCCCTGTTCTCCACGTCCTCAGCCTGCCCTTTGTCTGTGGAAAAACTCTAGCCAAAGAATAAGTTTAAGCAGAGAAGTGAGAAAATGCAGAAGCAAAGGAAAACAGTCCAACAAGACTAAATAATAATAATAGTTTGATCATTAAGCAAAGTCAAGGACCTTTGGTTCCTCCTCAAAGGCTATAGATAAGATTCTGAGCTATGCCCTGTGAGCTGTCTTGTAGATATTACTGAAACCCCCACCAGGTCAAAGAAGTTCACTACATGATGACCAGACTATAAGCCTTGACATAAGTTGCCGCAGTTCTGAGAACTGGCCTCAAGGAAATGGGAACAAACCAACCCTGGAACTGAAGACTAACTGTACTTAAAACAATCAAGATGACACTGGTCAGACCACTGATGACCAATTTGAAGATGACTGTCAGAGCTGACTGTACTGTTTCTTCAAGTAACCCCCTCCCTGAGCCTGTAAAAGCTTTTTCCCCCTGATTGTCAGGGTAGGGAATTGGCCTTTGGACAGAAGTCTACCCTCCCCTATCTTCTCAGTTGCCAGCAGCCAAAATAAACAAACTTTCCTTCCCACCAACCTGGGAAGGCTTTTGAGTGTTGAGCAGCCAGACCCCACTTCCTGTCACAAAATAACCAAGACTGTTTCCATAGACGTGTCTTCTGGTTCTGGCTTGTCTTATCTGCTACAACTTTGGCTCCTGTGGTTAGACACACATCCCTAACTAGGGGGCTCCCACACCCCCTGACGAGTCAGCCACATCCCATGTCTAAAGCTTGAGAAACTTTCATGTGTACCTGTGGATAATAAGTTACAGCTTCATGACAGTTACAGAGTTCCCTGAACCCACTATCTGAGTTTTCTCCTGCAGACCACCTATCCTCTATCATGTTCATTCATTTGAGAAATACTGAGTACCCTCTCAGGGGCTTCCCTGGTGGCTCAGTGGTAAGGAGTCCACCTGCCAATTCAGGAGACATAAGAGACACAGGTTTGATCCCAGTGTCAGCAAGATCCCTTGGAAGAGGAAATGGCAACCCACTCCAGTATTCTTGCCTGGAAAATCCCATGGACAGAGGAACCTGGCAGGCTACAGCCCATGAGCTCACAGAGTTGACATGACTTAACAACTGAGGATGCATGCACCAGTAACTTTCAGGTGCTGGGCACCAAAGCTAAAACAAGGTTGAGAGGACTTATCTCCATTTCTCGATAGAAACCTATGTACTACAGAGGTGACTTGGGAGCTGCCAACAGGGTTCAGAGGGAAGCTGGGAGGCCCTGGCTTCTCCGAGCCTCACTTCAACAGAGCAGCTTCACAAGAGACTCTATGGCCATCAGTGCAAAGACTTTAGACCAATTCTTTGTATTACACTTGGTTACCTCTTGGTTAGATAACATCTGAGTGCAAATCATTGAACTCTTTAACAAAGTATTGTAGAGAATAAATCATAATTAAGAAAAAAAAGCAGCTTCATCTTTTTTTTTTTTTTCTTTCTGTTTCACATAGTGGAGTTCTGCACAGTATTTTGTTTAAAAGCAGTGTCTCCCTTCCAGGGCCTGGCACTCAGTGTGCTCAGTTGCTCACTGTGTCCGATTCTTTGCGACCCCTTGGACTGTAGCCTGCCAGACGCCTCTGTCCATGGAATTTCGCAGGCAAGAAAACTGGAGTGGGTTGCCATTTCCTACTCCAGAGGATCTTCCTGACCCAGGGATCAAACCCAAGACTCTTGCATCTCCTGCACTGGCAGGAAGATCCTTTATCACTATCCCACTTGGGAATCCCTTGGCACTCAGTGGACACTTGTAAATAAGTAAACCTCTGTGAGTCTGCAAAGCACTAATCTAGGATATGGAGCCCCTTTCCAGCTGAGTCTCCTGGGTTGGGCCCTGGGTTTGCTAACGTTGATGCCCCAGGTCCTCTGGTCCTGAGCCTGGAAATGCCTTCTCACCTCAGCTCAGTTGCATGGCTTCCCCTGAGCGCCTTGAGCAGCTCTCCCTCCTTTGTCCTCATTAGTTTTGACCTCCTCTCTTTTCTTTCCATTTCTAGGCACCACCCTCCACCACCTTTTGACCCACTTCTGGTATTTCTGGAGCACATGTCACCCCTCTTACCATCTTTCTGTCTCCGGTCAGTTAAATCCTGGTTTATCATCATAGTAGTCAGCTCAACACCCTCCTGCCCCCCCCCCCCCCCCCGTGATATTTGTTGTCTTCTAAAAGGGATTCAGCCTGCCCTGCTTCCCAGGAGGAGAAATCACCCTCTTCCCCTTGCCAGCCCTGCCCCCTCCCCGTCTCATCCATACTCCACACTCCCTCCCCCACCTTACCATAGAGCGACAACAACCCTTACATAGGGCTTCCCAGGTGGCTCACTGGCCAGTGCAGGAGACACGGGAGACTAGGGTTTGATCTCTGAGTTTGATTTGGGCAGATCCCCGGGAGGAGGGCACAGCAACGCACTCCAGTATTCTTGCCTGGAGAATCCCATGAACAGAGGGAGCCTGGCGGGCTACAGTCCACAGGGTCACAAAGAGTCAGACACAACTGAGCGACTGAACAACAACCCTCACACAGCTCTTCTCCACCCCAGGGGATTTGAAATTACTTAAATTAAGCTGTCTCATCATTCCCTTCCAATCACTTCTAATAACACCTTATATTTATAGCTCTTTTGAGTTCACAAAGCTCTTTGACATTATCGCATTTAATTTGAGCCTCAGACGCCCGTATGAGGTAAGCAAGGCGGTGACTTTTTCTTCTCTTTTTGCAGAGAAGGAAACCGACTCTGGGTGAAACAGCACTTTGCTGAAAGCCACTGCGGTAAAACCAGCTGCAAGTTGAGGTTTGCCCAAGCACAACCCTCTCTGCACTGTGTATTCAGCCTCGCATCCAGGGACTAAGAAGTTTCAGGGCCTGTGTCATGTTTTTTTCGGAGGTGGAATTGGCAAACGAGCAAGTTGCTCTTGATCCTGCCTGTGGCTGTTGGAAAACTTGCCTCGCCCTCCTCACATTAGTTGCCTGTTGAATTTGGAACCTGAAACAAAGAAATCTTCCGTTTGCTTGTTTGCATTTTATATCGTTTCCTCCTGAAACTTGCATTTCTGCCATAGTTAGTCACTTTAATTAGGCCATGACACTTGAAAATTAAGCCAGCTTTGTCATGAAAAGCAAGTTTCTTCTGTTGAAAAAGGACAGCCTTTTGAAGCCAATGAAGATAAGTAGTTTGGCAATATTCTGCACAGCACACCCTTGACAGGCCACAGAATAGAAGGGTAGTTAAGATACCATATCTGAATTATTTGGTAACAGAAATAAATTCTCCTGGTCTCAGGACTCCAAATATTAAGAAATACAAATGCAGGCTGTAAGGGATCACTAGACGGTCAGTTCATGTCATTTCTGTTCCCTCTCCTCTGCCTTTCTTGGAGAAAGCTATACAATTTGGGCTGTTCTCAGAACCTTAGAGACATGTGAAGTACTTTGTATTTTCAAACATTTTTTTTTTGGTTAAAATTGATGCTGAAAGAAATGACAGATTACACCTTCAGAGCCAGGCAAGAGGAGTGGAAACTATTGTATTCTGCTTGGGAAAAGTGGTCACCCTAAAAGCTAATCAGTTTTCAGATCAGCTTCCTCTTACTGAGTCAGGCTCGGAGCAGAATAAGAAATAAATGGTTCCAAACTTGAACGCAAAACAAGAAGTACCTCTGATTAGATGGTACTGAATTGAATGAATGTAGAATGCTTTTCCATCAAAGGAAGAACCAGGTGGTTCTGGATTAGAAAGAGAGGAGTCAGTGTGATTCAGTCATGACTTAAATAAACATATATTATAATTTTCCCTACTGAAGGGCCCTAGAAACAGTGACTCCTCAGTAACAATAAACACACCATGTGCCCAGATGTTGGTTTCTAAATGCCATGCCTCTGGATTTGTCATGAAAAGGAACAGTTTCAGGGCTGGGGAAGGGAATACAAGATAAACCTATGATACGCCAGAAAGTAGAAAAGCAAAGACTTACACGTATTCATAAAAAATGTCATGCAGGGACTTCCCTGGCAGTCCAGTGGTTAAGACTCCATGTTTCACTGCATGGGGGACAGGTTTGATCCCTGGTCAGGGAACTAAGATGACTCATGCGACACAGCTTGGCTGAGAAATTTAAAAATAAAAATAAAAAAGACAAGATCATACAAAGACATTCATAAGTCTTAAATGCATATTGGTCAGTGAAAGAAGTTGGTCTGAAGAGGCTACATGCTGCATAAATACTGTATAATTACATTATGTAATATTCTGAAAAATGCAAAGCTATAGAGAGGCTAAACAGAACAATCTAGGGTGGGGAACAAGATTGACTGATTAGGTGAAACGCAGGGAAACTATTCTGAAAAGTAAAGGATTTTTTTACAAAAAATCACTTTGAGACTTATCTGTTTTCCAACTTCAGATTTTACTGTATAGAGTTTTCTAAAAGGAAAGAACATACAATATACTTACACATGTATGTATTATAGAATATATAGGAAGGACTGAAAACCTCAAGTGTTGATGTGTAGGGTTTATAAATGCACGTAGGCAATATCTTGGGAGAAAGAGTATAATAAAGTTTCAATACATACTGCAATTTGTTTAATAGACTGATTCATTTGATTCAGACATCACCTTAGGTTCCATGGAAAAGAGAAAGTGTTATTCGCTCAGTCATGTCTGACTCTTTGCAACCCCATGGACTATAGCCTACCAGGTTCCTCTGTCCATGGGATTCTCCAGGCAAGAATACTGGAGTGGGTTGCCATGCCCTTTTCCAGGGGATCTTCCCGACCCAGGGGTCGAACCTGGGTCTCCTGCATGGCAGGCAGATTCCTTACGATCTGAGTCACCCGGGGAAGTTTCATACTGCATTGTAAATAGACTGAATGAAGTTTAATAACAAGTGCAACTGAATTAAAAACAGAATTTCCCTCTCCATCATGTCCTACCCCACTGCTGCAAAAAAAGTCTCATAAAACATAAGGGACCTATATGTTACAGACCCTGGGGCATGAAAGGCCAGAATATCATTGATAAGGCTGTCACTCTGCTCGCACCTATTCAGAAATCTAGAACCCACCTGTAATGCCTCCGAGAAGGGGACATTTTTATTTACTGTGGCAAAGTCAAATGAGGCCCATCGAATGAGCCCATCTTTCATAGTCCCAGCTGTAAAGGTGTCTATAGAAGATGTAGAGGTGGAATATCACCTGAAGCCTACAGAAATTCCAGCCTCACACTGCTCCTGGGCTAAATCTCATGGTCCTCTGAAGATTAACTTCCTCACCAGCGTGCCTCATCTAGGGCCCCTGCACACACACCCTTACTCACATTTACACACACACATACGTTTCCCTCTTTTCTTCCCTGAATACTCAATTCCAAGGCAAACTCTGCATCGCACCATTTGTTTTCTTTCTTTCTCTCTCTTTTTTTTTGTCTCTGTAAGGAGCATGGGGACAAGCTTACAGATAACTGCAAACTTGTGCAGAGTCAGTATTTGTAAAACCTCTCAAAGTGACTCTTATCACTATCAAAATAGACTAGGTCAGCAGCCTGAAAAGGAAGTAAAACACAGAGGAAGAAAGATGATCTTCTTAAACCGGCATAAACATCCTTATTTATTTGTTGTGGCCTCTTATTATCGTTACTTTTCTTTGCTGGAATAGCATGAATATTTTTTCGTGAATTGTTATCACCAATTAGCCCAGAAGAAGAATAGCACTTATTTATCACTCTTTCTACTTTCTGCCTTTCTTGTCACAACCATTTTCAATCTCTTTCCAAGATACTGCTTGGCACCACGTATCAGGTCCTCCCTTGGACACTTTTACCAGCAATGCTGAGAGAATCTATTACTTTTGTCTTCCTGGTGAGTCACACAGTTTATTAAAAGCATTTCAAGGCCAGTGTAAGTGCAGTTGACTTAATAGTTGATGAAACACAGAGGAAGTTTTTTTAATTAAGTGAAGGCACGCATGTCTTTATGTTAAAATTCTTTTGGCCACTGTCCCTGGTAGTTCAAGCACATGTTTAATATAATAATTACCCTTAAACAATTCAAGCAATTTGGGTTTGGATACAAAGGAACCAGAAGAATGGAACTGATCATCAGAAACCTTACAAAATAATCAGGGAAAAATTACTCTGTCTCAGTTCTCTACAGAATTGGGGAGTGTTAGAGCAGGAAGGGACTTTGGGGGGTTGTCCATTTTAATTTAATTTGATTTAATTTTATAGATGAGGAGGCTGGGGGCCAGGGAGTTCCGATGCCTTATTGAAGGCTAGCAATTAGCTGCTGGACAAAAAAAATTTGACCCAGTGTTTCTCCATTAAATCGTGGACTTGTATTATTTTGGACTTTTAGACAAGAAAGAAATATGTTTGTTAATTAAATTGCATGCTTATTATAATCATAGTGCTGAATATCATAAAGGTCTCTAGAAAGATGTAACCAAAGGGCATATGGCTCTAGGCCTTAAACACTGATTTCTGGGAATATTTAAGTGCCTTCAAGTTCAGTAAAGGATTCAGAAGAAATCATAGTTGACATTTTCTAATTTCTTTGAAAAATAGGCAGCGATAGAAACTGTTTTGGTTACCAGATGTGTGTGTGTGTTCAGTCGTGTCCAACTCTTTGTGGCCCCATGGACTGTAGCCCGCCAGGGTTCTTTGTCCATGGAATTTTCCAGGCACGTTTACTAGAGTGGGTTGCCGTTTCCTACTCCAAGGGATCTTCCTGACCCAGGGATTGAAACTGCCTCTTTTCATTTGTAGAAGGATTCTTTACCACTGTGGCTCAGCTGGTAAAGAATCCACCTGTAATGCGCAAGACCTGGGTTCAATCCCTGGGTTGGGAAGATCCCTTGGAGAAGGGAAAGGCTACCCACTCCAGTATTCTGGCCTGGAGAATTCCACGGACTATATAGTCCGTGGGGTCACAGAGAGTCTGGCATGACTGAGATACTTTCAATTCACTTCACTTCACTTTACTTCTTTACCACTAGCACCACCTGGGAAGCCCCTTGGCCAACAGAGGAGACAGTCAGGTGTTTCTGGGAACTAAATGTTTTCTGCCAGTTGCTCTCAGTTTCAGCCATCTTGAGATACCACTGAAAATGGGATCTATGGGAAGAATTGAAGGCAGGGAGATCATTATGGTTAAGAGGTCAACCATTCTGGATAGGGATGGAAAATGATATTTCCTAATATCTAAGCCACTGGCAAGGCCAGGAACTGTGGTCAGGAGCCCTCATTCTGCACCCTCTGTATATTAACCTTACCTGTCTTCTCTCGTGTTATATTAATATATTATTATATTAATGCTACCATCATCAGGCTTCTCCTGTTATCCAAGTAAAAGGAACAATTAAAAAATCATTTGAGAGAATTTCTTTTTGGTGCAATAGCTAAGACTTGGTGCTTTCACTGGTAGGGACCCAGTTCATTCCTGGTTGGGGAACTATGATCTGGTAAGCCACATGGTGCAGCCAAAAATAATTATTTTGGTGTTCTCCCATACTTTGTCAAAATTTGGGCATGTAAGAAGCTCTTCATTTGTGTTTTACTTTTGTTATCAATTATTTAGTTGATTTGGAGAAATTGTACCAAGTTTGGGTCCGCCAGTTTGTAACCATGAAGTAGACCAGTTGACCACATTGCAGAATGGAAACCCACACCTGGAACTTCTCCAGGTAGTCTAAATGTGAAGCCACACTCCTTGTGAGTAACCACTTCTGTGGTCCACACCTAGTTCTCACTGCCTCTGATTGAATCTCTCTCATGTATGTTTTTCCTTTGTTTTTCTCTCAGGTTAGTGGCGCTTCCTGTAGATAAGGCACTAAACATCTCAAGCCAGAATATATCATTCTTTTTGCTTTACAGGTCACATTCAGCAAACAAGACACACTGGTCAATATAAATGCCTCTTGCATTGGATTTGGCTTCTGATTTATCATCTTCAGCGTCAGGATAATTACGGATTTGCTTTCAACAGCGGATTCATATATCCAGTGGGTCATTAACTCCATTTCAATGACACTCACTAAACACCTTCATTGAGCTTACTGTTCTGACAGGCACTGTAGAAAACATGGTCTCTTCAGGCAATAAAATCTAATTTATTTAACTTGTCATATTATTGTAATTTAGATGTATTTCCTATAGTTTGCTCATTTTATCTTTCATTTCTCAGTTTTTTAAAACATCGGAGCAATAAGTGGTGCAATAGCTGCTTAGTAAATTTTTTATGCACATTATTCTTCTGCTTATGAATTTGTAAACTAATCAGTTCATATGCTAATCTGCTACGGATCTGTGTTATTTAATTAAATCTGAAAATAGTATATTAATATTTATCAATGTTTAACTGACTAAAGTCAACCTGATATATATATTTAAATTAAGTATCACTGTAAACAATGGAACCATAAAAAATTCCTGAACATTTTGGGTCAGATTTTTCAAATCTGAGAGGAATGAAAAAGCTCGGGTTATCAGCAGTAATCTTTTAAAACTCAGGGTGCTTGAAGGACAGCCAAAATTATAATGAGCTTGAAGCAAATTATCTAATTAATCTTGGTTGATGCAATGACTGTCCTAGCTTGTGAAGCCACCTGTCTCCGTTTGAAGATGTCAACATCAAAAGTGAAACATTTACTGAGAGCCCACAATGCTTCAGGCAGTGGAGAGGAAGGCAAAATGAAAAGACCTCACTTTAGTGAGCTTATTTACAAGGGAAGTAATGGGGAGGGTATTTTAGGGGAGAAATAAATAGAAATAACAAGATAATACTGAGCAAGAAGAAAGTTTAGGATGAGCTCAGGAAAATAATTCCTATCAAAGTTCTCAGTATAATCACTGGAGACATTATAGTGTATAATGTTGTTGGGGTTATTAATATTAATCATAGTAATCATCATTTATTATGAGTGCAGCATACAGAACAATTCCGCAGTGGTAGGATGATGGAACAGATAGAGCTGAACAAGGCTGTGTGGTTTATGAATTCTAAGAACAGAAGGGCTTATGTACTTCATTATCAGAGATAAGTGCTGCCTGACCACATCTAAACACCTGTCTTCTTTGCAACTCTACTCTTAATTAAAGAAGATGATCCTTAATGTTACTGACTCACTTGAAAAAACACTACATCCAAGAATGTTCAGTTATCGTTAGTGGGGAGCATGTGTATCCATCTTCCTGTTTTCTTTCATCTTTAAGAAGTAATCAAATAAGTTTACTTACAAATAAGTTTATCTTGCTATTGTGCATAATTATTTGCTTATCTTGCAACTATGTGCAAGATAAATCAGGTGAAGAATAAAGAAAGCAACTTGAGTAGAAAAACTAAAGAAATTTAGATTACTAAACCATTTTTCATTGAATTTTTATTGAAATAATTATAGATACACATACAATTATAACTTCAACTCAGTTTCCCTCAACACTTTGCAAAACTCTAGTATAATATCGCAACCAGGATATTGGCATTGATACAATCCACTGACACTATTCATATTTTCCTAGCTTAACATGTATACATTGATGTGTACTTAATCTTATACAATTTCATTACATGTAGATCCATGTATCTATCACCACAGTCAACATATAGAACATTCCATCGTCACAAGGATCTCTCCTGTTGCTTTTTATTAGCAATATCCAACTTTCCTCTCACCCTGTTAATAACCCCTGGCAACCACTAATCCATGTCCTATTTCTAAAATGTTGTCATTTAAAAATTACTGTCTAAAGGAATCATACAGAATTACCTTTTGAGATTGGCTCTTTTCACAGAGCATAATTCCCTGGAGATATATCCAAGTTACTACTTGTATCAGTAGTTCATTTCTTTTGATTGCAAAGTAGTAGGTCATGGTACGAACCATATGAACTATGGTATGAACCATAGTTTGTTTAACCACTCACCTGTTGAAGGACATTTGGGCTGTTTCCAGTTTTTAACTATTACAGAACACTGCTATGTACATTCACAAACAGGTGTTCATTATGTTTGTCCAAGAGTGCAATTGTTAGATCAGATGGTTACTGCATATTTAGACTTATAAGAAAACATCAAATTGTTTTCCAAGTGGCTATACCATTTGTAATTCCCACCAACAATGTATCAGTGATCCAGCTTCTCTGCATTCTTGCCAGCACCTGGTGTTGTCAGTATTTTTAATTTTAGCCATTATTGTGGATGTACAGTGATATCCCATCATGGCCTTAATGTGGATTTCTTGAATGACAAATGATGATGAACACCTATATATTTATTTGCCAACTGTATGACCTCTTCAATAAAAGCGTCTTCATGGCTTTTATCAAAAATTATCATGACTGACGAGGGTTTATTCCAGGAATACAAGAATGGTTTAAGACATGAAACCCTATTAAGATAATTTTCCACCTTAATACAGTTTAAAATAAGGGATAATCTCTATATAAGTTCTCCTCCAATACAATAAGATTAGACATTTATCTATGATATTTAAATAATTTAAAAAAATACTTTAGAAATTAGGAACAGAAAGAAAATTTCTTCAAGTGATAAAGGGTAATTATAAGAAATCTGCCACAATTATCATACTTAGTGAAACATTAGAAACATTCTGTTTAAAGTCAGGAAAATCACAAAGATATCACCATTACTATTTCCATTCAACTCAGTTCTAGAAGTCTTAGTCAGAGCTAAAAAAAAAAAAAAGAAAAAGAAATAAAATGGAAGGGGGAAAAAATCAGTTCCAAAGAACTTGATTGTTCAAACAGTGTGTCCAAGAGAATCTACAAATTTTTCAAGCTAATAAGATGGTGTGTTACAAGAGCAGTATTAAAAAGTCAGTGGCATTCCAGGACACTAGCAATGACCAATCAGATTATAATTTTTTAATGTCCATTCATAAAATGCAATAGGAATACAACTAACATGAAATATATGAAAAACCTTATAATGTATTACCTAGTAACATAAAAGACCTAAATAAATGGGGAGATAGACCATGCTCATGATTTGGAAGACTCACCACAGTGATGTCAGTTTTTCCCCCAAATTAATCTACAGATTTAATGCTTTATCTTGGGCTTTAACAAGTTGAGCCTAAACGTCAGGGATCGAGTCCAGGTCTCCCATATTACAGGCAGATTCTTTACCATCTGAGCCACAAAACAAGGCTCTTCAGGACAGCTAAAAAAATTTTGAAGGAAAAAGTAGACGAAAGGATAAAAATATGTAAAAAGATATCACCTTTTCAGATATCAACATTTATTATAAAACTATAGAAAGGAAAACAATGTACCATTGACAAAAGGGCAGAAAAATAGGCCAGTTAATCAGAAAAAAAAAAAAATGTCCAGAAAAGAAGCTTGGCAAGTGTGGAAATTTGATAGCTAACAGAGGAAGCATTACAACTCAGTGTAGACAAGATGACTAATAAAGGATGCAGGAACAATATGTTACTGTAGGGAGGGAAACATTTAGAACTTCATCTCACTTTGTACGCATGCTCAATTATAGACAGATTAAATACACCAAAGCCTTTGACTGTGTGGATCACAACAAACTGTGGAAAATTCTTCTTTGGAATACCAAACCACCTGACGCCTCCTGAGAAATTTGTATGCAGGTCAAGAAGCAACAGTTAGAACTGGACATGGAACAACAAACTGGTTCCAAATCGGGACAAGAGTACGTCAAGGCTGTATATTATCACCCTGCTTATTTAACTTATTTGCAAAGTACATCACGTGAAGTGCAGGGCTGGATGAAGCACAAGCTGGAATCAAGATTGCCAGGAGAAATATCAATAACCTCAGATAAGCAGATGATACCACCCTTATGGCAGAAAGAGGAGAAAAACTAGAGTTTCTTGATGAAGTGAAAGAGGAGAGTGAAAAAGTTGGTTTAAAACTCAACGTTCAGAAAACGAAGATCATGGCATCTGGTCCCATCACTTCATGGCAAATAGATGGGGAAATAATGGAAACAGTGAGAGACTTTATTTTTGGGGGGCTCCAAAATCATTGCGGATGGTGACTGCAGCCATGAAATTAAAAGACGCTTTCTCCTTGGAAGAAAAGCTATGACCAACCTAGACAGCATACTAAAAAGCAGAGACATTACTTTGCCAACAAAGGTCCATCTAGTCAAGGCTATGGCTTTTCCAGTAGTCATGTGTGGATGTGAGAGTTGGACTATAAACAAAGCTGAGCACCGAAGAACTGATGCTTTTGAAATGTGGTGTTGGAGAAGACTCTTGAGAGTCCTTTGGACTACAAGGAGATCCAACCAATCAATCGTAAAGGAAATCAGTCCTGAATATTCATTGGAAGAACTGACGCTGAAGCTGAAACTCCAATACTTCGGCTACCTGATGCAAAGAACTGACTCCTTAGAAAAGACCCTGATGCTGGAAAAGATTGAAGGCGGGAGGAGAAGAGGAAAACAGAGGAGGAGAAAGGAAAAACAGGATGAGACGGTTGGATGACATCATCGACTTGATGGACATGAGTCTGAGTAAGCTCCAGAAGTTGGTGATGGACAGGGAGGCCTGGTGAGCTGCAGTCCATGGGGTCATGGAAAGTCAGATATGACTGAGCCACTGAACTGAACTGAAAGACTCTAATATGCAAAGCAAAGCTCTAAAACTTACAGAAGATTAATTAAGAGAACATCTTTGTGACCACAAGGTAGAATGTATTTCTATAAAAGAAACCACAAATCATAAAGGAAGTATAATTAAATCTGAGTATTTTCAAATTTAAAACAAGATATTTAAATTTTAAAAATACACTTAAACTAAATTTGAATATTTAAATTTAAATGTAACACATGATATCGAAAGGTCAGAGATTTGGAGAAGACACTTAAAATGCATGTCTAACAATGATTCAACAGTCAAACTATATGAAGAATTTCTAAAAATCAAGAGGAAAAGTCAAATAACAGTTGGATAATTGGGGATGCTAAAAGAGTAAATTCAAAGAAATGTATTAACATAAATACAAAAAGATGTTCCAACTGATCAGTAATCAAGGAAATGCATATTAGAACAAGGAAATATCTTTTTAGGCCTGTCAGACTGGCAAGAATTTTCACAATACCAAGTGCTGGTCAAGATGAGGACATTTCATTTAGTCTTGTCAAACTGATGAGAAACTGACGCAAACACTTTGAAAAATAATTTTGCATTATCTGATAAATTACAGTTGTTTCCCTGGTGGCTCAGAGGTTAAAGCATCTGCCTGCAATGTGGGAGACCCAGGTTCAATCCCTGGGTCGGGAAGATCCCCTGGAGAAGGAAATGGTAACCCACTCCAGTATTCTTGCCTGGAGAATCCCATGGACAGAGAAGCCTGGTAGGCTACAGTCCACAGGGTCGCAAAGAGTCGGACACGACTGAGCAACTTCACTTCACTTCACGTACCATAACGGTCTTCCCTGGTGGCTCAGATGGTAAAGAATCCGCCTGTACTGCAACAGACCTGGGATTGATTCCTAGGTCGGGAAAATCCCCTGGAGAAGGAAATGGCAACCCACTCCAGTGTTCTTGCCTAGAGAATTCCATGGACAGAGGAGCCTGGAGGGCTACAGCCCACGTGGTTGCAAAAAAGACAGAGATGGACACGACTGAGCAACTAACACTTTCACTTCATTTTTTTCACATACCCTAAATCCATCAATCCTAATTTTTAGTACATAACCATGAGAAAATTTTGCACAGTATTTAGGGAGGCATTTAAATGGATTTTCATCACATCATTGTTTGTAATAATGCAATGTTGAAAATAATTTAAATATTCATCATTGGAAAATAGATAGTTGTGATATCTAGTTGAAGCGCATGAAACTGCTGCTATTCAGCCATTTGGATATGGTTCAAGTTAATAAATGTATAAAACTGAGTATTATACAGGAGCTAAAATGAGTGAACTAAACCAATATGATTCACCATGGATAAACCCCTAAAATAAAATATTAAGTGAAAAGCCCATGCTATAGTATTTATGGTATGATCACAAACACATTCAGGTGAAAATCTTCATCTTTCAGATCGAGGATCTATGCATAAAAATAACTAGAAGTGTTTCAAAAATTCAGAGATTTTTGAAGATGGTGGAAGGATTCATTGAGAACTGTATGGTTTATGCTCATACTGAAAGTAGTGGTTCCTCTGAAGGAAACCGGAGCATTATTAGACAAGAAAATAGGCTCTGTGTGGCCCCAAGTTACAGATGTTCACTGTACTATTCTAGTCCCTTACTTATTTCAGTTTATTTCATATTTACTAGGTGATCCATTACTGGATATTAATCCAAAGAGAAGAGAGTAAATAATTCTATGTAGAAGACCGAAAAATCTCCAGAGGTAGAAAAGAAATAGATGTTATTAATTGAAACAAAGGAAATGGCAACCCACTCCAGTATTCTTGCCTGGGAAATCCCATGGGCCAAGGAGACTGGTGGGCTACAGTCCATGAGATCGCAAAGAGTCGGACATGACTTAGGGACTAAACCACCAACTGCCACCATTAACTGAAAATCTTTATTACAACACTCTCCACTTGTTTCTAGAAATTCCTATGTATATCATATCAATCCTAAGCTTATTTTCAGCAAAGATTAAGATTGGCAAATTCACTTTTATTGTTCCTCTTCTTTTCTTCGCTCACGAGGTCAGCGATGCATACATGAGATTTTAAAAATATGTCCTCTGGTTCTTAGTGATATAAAGAGAAAGTGCAACAATACCACAAATGTGAATTAATTTTATTTCTTTATATCTAAAATTCACTATGTGTTCCCTACCATATGTGCCTGTGCGTGGTAAGTCACTTCAGCTGTGTTGACCCAGGGATTGAACCCATATCTCTATGCCTCCTGCACTGGCAGGCAGATTCTTTACCACTACCACCACCATGGAAGCCCATCAGAACAATCATCTTCAAACCAAAATAGGGAAGCTGTGGGCTTTCTCAGGATTGTCTATTTGGGGCAGCAATTTCTCTGAGCTTTTAGGGCGACGCGGGAGTCATGTCTGAGCTGTGAGCTAGTTTGAGTGGCCCCAAATGTGGAAAGGAAAGGGAAGGAGAATTTGAGGTCAAGAGAACCAGGAAGACTGGTTAAACCAGGGCCTGACATTCTGATGAATTTAGTAGGTGACAGAGCTTGGTCACAGATGGAGGTCACAAGAGTCAGCACTGCTGTCAGAAATGAGTGTTGAGAGACCAAAAGGACACTGAAGCCCAGAGCTGAGCCAGAGAAGAGCTACTGTCAAATCCTAATTAGAGAGAAGAGCAGAAGAGATCGGAGTTAGAAGTGGGTTGAGGTGAGAAGGGAGTTCCCGAGATCACTGGGCAAAGCCAGAGGCAGGCAGCATGGCGCCACAAATTCCTAGTTTCTTGATGTATCTCCTGCTTCTTTTGCACCCTGTTGTTAACCACTAACAACTGACTTCTAATTTGCCTAAAGCTTCACTGTTCATTTCTCCTTTTGACTCTTTGCAACCCCAGGGACTGTAGCACGCCAGGCTTCTCTGTCCATGGGATTTCCCAGGCAAGAATACTGGAGTGGGTTGCCATTCCCTTCTCCAGAGGATCTTCCTGACCCAGAGGTTGAACCCGGATCTCCCGCACTGCAGGAGTCCACTGGGGAAGGGACAGATAGCCATTCGGTTTGGTGATGTTGAGACAAGGGTTCAGAAATTCATCCATAACCCAGACTGAGCAGATCCAGGGAATAGCGCCAGAATTTTCCTACAAACCTCTCTCCTAATTTTAATTTTAGGAACCCTGAAGGTGGCCTTATCACAGCCCATTACATGGGTAATTTTATTTCAATGTGCAAAAAGTCAGAAAATGGGTGAAGGGGGTCAGGTGTATGGTGATGGATGGAAAGTAGACCTTTGGTAGTGTCTCTCTGTTGTGGATACAGAATATAATCACAGTGGTGTACACCTGAGACTTATGTAATGGAATATTACGTATTTTCAATTTTTAGAAAAGCTAAAAAAAAAGTTAGAAATTTCATTGTGTTCTTCATTTCACTATGATATATTTGAGATCATCAGGTCAGACTATGGTATCAAGCCTTGGAAATATCACACCAGGCCCTGCAAAATGAGATCATGAATTGGTTTCCATGTTTTCTCTAGTAACTTGGATCTGAGGTCCTAAACCTGAGCTAGGAACTAGCACACTAGATAGAAATCTCAGAAGGGAAGAGGATTAAATTGACACTGGTACTAAATAATACAGTCTCCACAACCTTACTTCTAGGTGGGACTCTTAAACTCTCCCACCACTGACCCATGCCTTGTGTTTTTACCAGAGGGGATGGCATTCTTGACCCAAAGTAGACCTGAGATCCTGAATCCTGAATGGCTTGGCGGGAAGACAATCTCAGCCTTTCTTCCAAATTTGCTACAATATTTTCTCCAGGGGCGCACTGACTCTGACTGCTGTGGTAAGGTCAGTTTTGAGTCCCTGCTGTTGAAGCCTTGTTTGTTGTTTTAGTCGCTCAGTCGTGTCTGACTCTTTTGTGACCCCATGGACTGTAGCCCACCAGACTCCTCTGTCCATGGGATTCTCCAGGCAAAAATACTGGAGTGGGTTGCCATTTCCTTCTCCAGGGGATCTTTCCTACCCAGGGATCCAACTGGTGTCTCCTGCGTTGGCAGGCGGATTTTTTTTTTACCGGTGAGTCACCAGGGAAGCCCAGAAAAGACTTAGGGAGGCCTTGTCTAACCTCTGACCAGATTTCAGAATAACCTGTCCCCTAAAAGGCAATTTGAGTGAAGAGCCAGTGGTATAGGAAGACCCCAGACGATCAGGCCCATCATGAAGCTATAAGAATGCTCCCAGGGAGGGTATGAGCAACATCACCTCACTGGAGACTCAGGGCAGGACAGGGAGAAGACACCAAGGCTATAATATGCTCCTTGGATAGATGGCCTGCTGTATTTGTCCTAGGGTCAGGGCCACATCCCTGTGTCTGCGGGGAGGTGATTTCTACTGTGAATCATCAGGTGATGAGGTGGATCTATTGCAGATATCTGCAGATAACCTGGCTCAGAGTTTCACCACTTCCATGCTGTCTGCCAGGAACAAGCTGCTTCTCCTTTAGAGCTCCGACCTGAGGATGGATGGGAAAATGCTTGCTCTCTGTTACCCTTCCCACAGATGAAGTAAATTCAGCTCTGCCAAAGGCTCCATGGTGTCAAGAGGGAACAAGGGAGAAATGACCCCAGAGACCATAGAATGTAAGTGTTTGCTTAATCCCTCTTTTCTCCTCTCCATCCCCAAATGACCTCTCAAATTCATGCTTGCATCATCTCCCCTAGACTCCAGGGGCGCTTCTCAATCCGTCCCCCTACATTTATCTACCCCTTCATGCCATCCCCCAGACCATATCTGATCTCAGTTAAAAATTCATCCGTGACCTCAAGGAACTGCCTTTCTAGATTCGCCTCCAGCTTGTCTCCCCGCATGCCTTCATGGTGTCTGCACTAGCTCGCGAGGTCTGTGAGAGCAAGGTTATCTTGTTCACTGAATTTGCCACAACATCTATGGTAACACAGAGAGCACAGCACGGGGGTCATAGATACATGTGGATTCAATTCCTTTGTCCACTGTCATAGTCAGCATGGCCCTGGCTCCCTGTGTTGAAGGCCCGGTGGAATCAGCCACGCAAAGGGTAATTAACTAAAGGAAAAAGGCTCTTCTTCCATTTTACTCTGGAGGGCAAGAATATTCTTAAAACCAAAAAGATTTTAACATCTTTTCGGCTTTAATGTAATTTCTTGGGAGAATTAAAGGTGCCAAACGAATACAAATTTCTTACATGTAGGCTACTTATTATTTTTACCACTAAGTGAAAATTGTGCCAATTTTATTCTCTTGGTGACTGCGAAATGTCTCTCTAATAAAACACATGTTTTTCTCAAAGTTTTTTTTTTTCCTCCAGTAGGATAACTATGTCCCCCTGGGCTACAGAGTATTGTTAATTATAATGATAAGATACACAAAGGAAAAAAAAAAGATCAGGAAATGCTTAAAAGTCTCCAACAAATGTTTATCAGGAAATGTTATTCCAGAATCAAAACATTTCCTGTCCAATGATTATGGCATGGAGAAAAATCATGTGATGCCAGTTATGGGGTCTTATAAAAAGAATTTTTCTGATGAAATATGTTTATTTGAAGCAAAATCATTACAAATAACATGAGATAAATGAGAGTTGCTCAGAGTCACACTTTTTAAAAAAGTTTATTATTCACATCAAAATCTAAACCTCAAACTTCACAGAAATATATAAGGAGTAAATTGGAAATTCACCATCTCACCACTCAGAGATAACCTCTCTTAATATTTACCTCAATATTTAAATGAACATAATTCCAAGTGTGTGAATGCTTAGTCACTCAGACATGTACAACTCTATTTGACCCCATGGACTGCAGCCCTCCAGGCTCCTCTGTCCATGGAATTTTCCAGGCAAGAATACTGGAGTAGGTTGCCATTTCCTCCTCCAGGGGATCTTCCTGACCCAGGGATCGAACCCATGTTTCCTGGGTCTCCTGCACTGACAGAAAGATTCTTTACCACTGAGCCACCTGGGAAATCGTTGGACTGCAAGAAGATCAAACCAGTCAGTCCTGAAGGAAGTCAACCTTGACTATTCATTGGAAGGACTGATGCTGAAGCTGAAGCTCCAACACTTTGGCCACGTGATGCAAAGAGCTGACTCATTGGGAAAAGACCCTGATGCTGGGTAAGATTGAAGGCAAAAGGAAAAGAGGGCAGTCTGGGGAGGCCTTACAAATAGCTGTGAAAAGAAGAGAAGCGAAAAGCAAAGGAGAAAAGGAAAGATATAAGCATCTGAATGCAGAGTTCCAGAGAACAGCAAGAAGAGGTAAGAAAGCCTTCTTCAGTGATCAATGCAAAGAAATAGAGGAAAAGAACAGAATGGGAAAGACTAGAGATCTCTTCAAGAAAATTAGAGATACCAAGGGAATATTTCATGCAAAGATGGGCTTGATAAAGGACAGAAATGGTATGGACCCAACAGAAGCAGAAGATATTAAGAAGAGGTGGCAAGAATACACAGAAGAACTGTACAAAAAAAGATCTTCACGACCCGGATAATCACGATGGTATAATCACTTATCTAGAGCCAGACATCCTGGAATGCAAAGCTAGTGGAGGTGATGGCATTCCAGTTGAGCTATTTCAAATCCTGAAAGATGATGCTGGGAAAGTGCTGAACTCAATATGCCAGCAAATTTGGAAAACTCAGCAGTGGCCACAGGACTGGAAAAGGTCAGTTTTCATTCCAATTCCAAAGAAAGGCAAGGCCAAATAATGCTCAAACTACCACACAATTGCACTCATCTCACACGCTAGTAAAGTAATGCTCAAAATTCTCCAAGCCAGGCTTCAGCAATATGTGAACCGTGAACTTCCTGATGTTCAAGCTGGTTTTAGAAAAGGCAGAGGAACCAGAGATCAAATTGCCAACATCCACTGGATCATGGAAAAAGCAAGAGAGTTCCAGAAAAACATCTATTTCTGCTTTATTGACTATGCCAAAGCCTTTGACCATGTGGATCACAATAAACTGTGGAAATTCTGAAAGAGATGGGAATACAGACCACCTGACCTGCCTCTTGAGAAATCTGTATGCAGGTCAGGAAGCAACAGTTAGAACTGAACATGGAACAACAGACTGGTTCCAAATAGGAAAAGGAGTACGTCAGGGCTGTATTTTGTCACCCTGCTTATTTAACTTATATGCAGAGTACATCATGAGAAACACTGGGCTGGAAGAAACACAAGCTGGAATCAAGATTGCCAGGAAAAATATCAATAACCTCAGATATGCAGATGACACCATCCTTATGGCAGAAAGTAAAGAGGAACTAAAAAGCCTCTTGATGAAAGTGAAAGAGGAGAGTGAAAGTTGGCTTAAAGCTCATCATTCAGAAAATGAAGATCATGGCATCCAGTCCCATCACTTCATGGGAAATAGATGGGGAAACAGTGGAAACAGTGTCAGATTTTATTTTGGGGGGCTCCAAAAATCACTGCAGATGGTGACTGCAGCCATGAAATTAAAAGATGCTTACTCCTTGGAAGAAAAGTTATGACCAACCTAGACAGCATATTCAAAAGCAGAGACATTACTTGGCCGACTAAGGTCCATCTAGTCAAGGCTATGGTTTTCCCAGTAGTCATGTATGGATGTGAGAGTTGGACTGTGAAGAAGGCTGAGCGCCCAAGAATTGATGCTTTTGAACTGTGGTGTTGGAGAAGACTCTTGAGATTCCCCTGGACTGCAAGGAGATCCAACCAGTCCATTTGAAGGAGACCAGCCCTGGGATTTCTTTTGAAGGTATGATGCTGAAACTCCAATACTTTGGCCACCTCATATGAAGAGTTGACTCATTGGAAAAGACTTTGATGCTGGGAGGGATTGGGGGCAGGAGGAGAAGGGAACGACAGAGGATGAGATGGCTGGATGGCATCACTGACTCGATGGATGTGAATCTGAATGAACTTCGGGAGTTGGTGATGGACAGGGAGGCCTGGCGTGCTGCGATTCATGGGATCGCAAAGAGTCGGACACGACTGAGCGACTGAACTGAACTGAAAGGATGAGATGGTTAAATAGCGTCATTGACTCAACGGATGTAAATTTGAGCAAACTCCAGGACATAGTGAAAGACAGAGGATCGTGGCGTGCTACAGTCCATGAGGTCACTTTTCACACTTCAGTTCCTTACTTTACTTTCTTATCTAATTGTAACCATTGCTTTATTACTATATTTAACGGACATGCTATTAGGATTTCACCATTAAACATAAAGTTAGTTTTCAGTGTGTGCATGTAGCCTTTTACTAAAATTTCTTTTTATCAAAAATGAATATAATGATTGAATCATATCAAAGATATAAACACACCCTATTCCTTTGGCCTGTTTTTAAAATCACACTACACCTTTATGGTGCTTTTGCAGATATCTTGTTTTTTGTTTTGTTTTGTTTTTTTTATAAATTGAAGGTTTGTGGCGACTCTGTGTTGAGCGACTCTTTTGGCACCACTTGTTTTTCCAGCAGCATTTGCTCATTTTGTGCCTCTGTGTCACATTTTGGTAATTTTCACAATATTTCAAACCCTCCACGAGGAAGAGATTATGACTCACTGAAGGCTCAGATGAGATCTAGGAGTTTTTGTCCTTTTTTATTTAAGGTATGTACATTTTTAGACATAATACTTTTGCATGCTTAATAGACAACAGTATGGTACAAACACAACCCTTATATGCAATGAGAAACCAAAAAACATGCAACCCACCCAGGCATACCTTGGAAGTTAGGTCCCAGATCATCACAATAAAGCAAAAATTGCAATAAAGTGAGCCACATGCATTCCATGGTTTCCCAGTGCACAAAAAAGCCATGTTTACACTATACTGCAGTCTTTTGACCTATTCTTATAGAGAAATAAGTTAACCAATATTTTCTCAAAATCTCAAATTCATCTTTTCTTCTCCCTTTAAGCCCACCCCACTGTCACACTGAGTTCAACTCTTCTAACCAGACTTCTGGAAAAAACCTAAAGTTCTGAGAAAGAGAAAGTGTTAGTTACTCAGTCATGTCCAACTCTTTGCGACTCCATGGACTCTAGCCTACCAGGCTCCTCTGCCATGGTGTTCTCCAGCCAAGAATACTGGAGCGGTTTGCCATTCCCTTCTCTGGGGGATCTTCCTGATCCAGGTATCAAACGTGCATCTCTTGTGTCTCCTGCATTGACAGGCAGATTCTTTACCATTGTGCCACTTAGGAAGCCCATTTAAAATATTATACAGATTCAAAACATGTGGTGAAATCAGATGCCTGCCTACAGAGCTAATGGTACTCTAAGGAAGTTGGTCTCTACATATTCAATGATTTGACGTCTTTAATTCTGGCTGTGTTGGGTCTTCTTTTGGGCTTTTCTCTACTTGCGGCAAGCAGGAGCTACTCTGCAGTTGCAGAGTGCAGGCTTCTCTTTGTGGCCGCTTATCTTGTGGACACGGGGTCTAGGGTGCACAGGCTTCAATAGTGTGGCACGTGGGTTTAGTTGTTCTGCTGGATATGGGATTTTCCCAGATCAGGGATTGAAGCTGTGTCTTCTGCATTGGAAGATAGATTCTTCACCACTGAGCCACCAAGGAAGCCCTCTACACGTTTTTGATCATGTACTAGGACCACCAAAAATAGGCACTATTATCAATCTCCTTGTTAAATACTAGTAAAGTTTGATTTCTTAATTTAGACAAAAATAGAGGTATTCTAACAATTTCTTTCCACAATCCAAGTGCTCTAGGTGTCAGATTTGTTGCAGGAAATTTCCTACTTTATATTATAGGAGTAAATGCTATAACCAACACTTATTGAATCCTCTGTTCTAATCATTCTTGCAGTAATCTCATCTTAACATCAAATTCCCCATTAGCGATATATTTCAGTGCCTGAAATCACAGACGGTCTCTACTATAAACTGTCTTTTATTTTTTCATCATTTAGGAATAATCTCAGGACTAAAATCTTCAAGACTTTAAAGACATATGTATCTTATTTTAAAAATACCCTATCTTTTAAAAATTAATTACTAATTTGTCAGCAGTATTATTTCTGCAGAGAAAGGATTGTTACATAGGTTGATTTGTAAATTCTGCATGACAGTCCATATGAAAGGTTTTTTTTGTTTTTTGTTTTTCTATAATTTTGCTTTCTAAACAGTGACTCAAATCCCTTGCATGTGTTCTAAGTTGCTTCAGTCATGTCTGACTCTTTGCCTCCCTATGGACTGTAGCCCGCCAGGCTCCTCTGTCCATGGAGATTCTCCAGGCAAGAATACTGGAGTGGTTGCCGAACCCTCCTCCAGGGGATCTTTCCCACCCAGGGATCGAACCTACTGCTAATCAAGTCTACTGCACTAGCAGGTGGTTCTTTACCATTAGTGCCACCTGGGAAGTCCCTGAATCCCTTAAAATGACTTAAATATACTCGGGATATGGGGGAAAAGAGGCAGGAAACAGTGAGTGTTTGAGTAAGAAAGAATTCCTGTTTCGTGAGTCAACTCTAAATTTGTTTAATGATGAATTTTAGCTTTGGGGGTAATCAAAGGAAAAGTCCTTTCCTGAACAGAAAAATAAGTGATTTTTAATGAAGACTCAGTGTTGTGCTAATATGCGACAAGGAAAGCAGGAGGGAGAAAATTGGTTGATCAGGTATTAAAAAAAAAAAACAACACCATGACTTAAAGCATTTTCGGATTAGCATCAATCACACTTAAGACTATGCCAAAGCCTTTGACTGCGTGGATCACAACAAACTGTGGAAAATTCTTCAAGAGATGGGAATACCAGACCATCTGACCTGCCTCCTGAGAAATCTGTATGCAGGTCAAGAAACAACAGTTAGAACTGGACATGGAACAACAGACTGGTTCCAAATTGGGAAAGGAGTACATCAAGGCTGAATATTGTCACCCTACTTATTTAACTTATATGCAGAGTACATCATGAGAAATGCCAGGCTAGATGAAACACAAGCTGGAATCAAGATTGCTAGGAGAAATATCAATAACCTCAGATATACAGATGATACCACCCTTATGGCAGAAAGCAAAGAAGAACCAAATAGCCTCTTGATGAAAGTGAAAGAGTAGAGTGAAAAAGTTGCTTTAAAACTCAACATTCGGAAAACTAAGATCATGGCATCCAGTCCCAACACTTCATGGCAAATAGATGGGGAAATAACGGAAACAGTGAGAGACTTTAGTTTTTTGGGCTTCAAAATCATTGCAGATGGTGACTGCAGCCATGAAATTAAAAGACAATTCCTCCTTGGAAGAAAAGCTATGACCAACCTAGACAGCATACTAAAAAGCAAAGACATAACCTTGCCAACAAAGGTCCATCTAGTCAAGGCTATGGTTTTTCCAGTAGTCATATATGGATGTGAGAGTTGGACTATAAACAAAGCTGAGCACCGAAGAATTGATACTTTTGAACTGTGGTGTTGGAGAAGACTCCTGAGAGTCCTTTGGACTGCAAGGAGATCCAACCAGTCAATAGTAAAGGAAATCAGTCCTGAATATTCATTGGAAGGACTGATGCTGAAGCTGAAACTCTAATACTTTGGCCACCTGATGGAAGAACTGACTCATTGGAAAAGACCCTGATGCTGGGAAAGATTGAAGGCAGGAGAAGAAGGGACAACAGAGGATGAGATGGTTGGATGGAATCACCGACTCAATGGACATGGGTTTGGGTGAACTCCAGGAGTTGGTGATGGACAGGGAAGCCTGGTTTGCTGCAGTCCATGGGGTCGCAAAAAGTTGGACAGGACTGAGCAACTGAACTGAACAGAACACTTAAGAGGTGTGTCTAACCAGGCTATCAGGTCCAGGAGAACTGGCACAAACCATCCCAAATGAAAGTAGACTATGGATTCATGTTTATGCTTAGGTCTTTTCATGTAGTAGCAAAGCATATTTGAGGACCCAAAGGCACATACTGTGTTAGTCGCTCAGTCGTGTCTGACTCTTTGGAACCCAATTAACTGTAGCCTGCCAGGCTTCTCCATCCATGGAATTCTCCAGGCAAGAATACTGGAGTGGACTGCCATTCCCTTCTCCAGAGGAACTTCCCAACTCAGGGATCAAATCCTGGTCTCTTGCCTCTCAGGCAGATTCTTTACCGTTTGAGCTGCTGCTGCTGCTGCTAAGTCACTTCAGTCATGTCTGACTCTGTGCGACCCCATAGATGGCAGCCCACCAGGCTCCCCCGTCCCTGGGATTCTCCAGGCAAGAACACTGGAGTGGGTTGCCATTTCCTTCTCCAATGCAGGAAAGTGAAAAGTGAAAGTGAAGTCGCTCAGTCATATCCAACTCTTAGCGACCCCATGGACTGCAGCCTACGAGGCTCCTCTGTCCGCAGGATTTTCCAGACAAGAGTACTGGAGTGGGATGCCATTGCCTTCCCTGACCATTTGAGCTACAGAGAAGTAAAAGGCACATAATCAAGGGTAATTTGATTCCACAAACAATTCTTAAGCATTTTGTGACACATACATAATAAGGCAAGATCTATGCCCTCAAGGGTGTTTCTCTGGTGGCTCAGACGGTAAAGCGTCTGCCTGCAGTGCAGGAGACCTGGGTTCGATCCCTAAGTCAGGATGATCCCCTGGAGAAGGAAATGTCAATTCGCTCCAGTACTCTTGCCTGGAAAATTCCATGGATGGAGGAGCTTGGTGGGCTACAGTCCATGGGGTTGCAAAGAGCTGGACACAACTGAGCGACTTCACTTTCTTTCTTATGCCCTCAAGAGTTTCACAATCTAGCGAGATAGAAACATCACAAGTAATTGTATATGGAAGGTAAGTTTAAGTGATAACCCCACCTCATCTGGACACCCTCCCCCTTAGATAAACACTCTTGAAGGAGTTCCTTTTGATTATCCTTTTCAAATCAAAATTCCAAGCTGAACTTTCACTTACAGTTTTATTAGTTTATATCAAAAGGCCAAAAGGGGGAATTCCCCAGCATTCCAGGGCATGGAATGTGGTTAAGATGTTGGGCTCTCACTGCCAGGGCCTGGGTTCAACCTCTGGTCAGGGAACTAAAATACCACAAGCTGAGCAGTGCAGCCAAAAAAAGCAAGCCAAAGGATAACTAGTTGTTTGGTGGGGTGGGGTGGGGAGACTTTGTCTTATGCAATGTCGTCATGCATGTAAGGCTTCTGCTCAGCTCATATCCCATAACATCAAATAAATGCAAGACCCATGGGGCTCAGAGGACTATTATCTGATGATAGACATAACGCCTGCCAACTATAGCACCTGCCATAAAAGTGGCTAGATGTTCCAGAATGATGCTTCTTCAATGACAAAAGCCAAACCACACAAAAGACTGACATGGTCATTCTGAGTTGAAATCTCAGTTACTCCATGCGGCTATGCTGCTTTTGGTAAATCATTTGAACTTCGAACCTCTGTCAAACGTTTCAGATGCATGTAGCAGTAAGTGGCAGCTTGCAAGCAAACAGCAGTGAGCGATGGCTGGAAGCAAGGTCTTAGTTTCCCAAACCGGGAGTCCTAATCACTGGACCACAGGAGCCAGGAGTTAGGGCTAAAAGTCCCTAGTCTTGCCTGCCTAGTCAAGAACAAATTCAGATGAGGAGGCAGAAGGTAAAGAGTAAAGTAAAAAGTTTATTGAAAAGAAAAATACATTCGGAAAGGTACATGGGGAGCTGAGAGAAAGAATCACGCCTTTTGGAAGCTTAAATCCTTCATTAAGGGGCAGTTTTCCAGGTCTTCATCTTCCCTCAGGCCAGTCACCTTGCTCTGTCCCCCCTAGTTAATTTGTCTCAGGACCCTCCCCTGGGGTGCCCATGCACACCCTAGCCAAGATGGATTTCTGAAGTGAAGGCTTCTGGGAGGAGCAAGACTCATTATGGCCTGGAACTTAGCCTCTGACTTTTGACTCCAAGGAGCCTTTCTGCACATGTGCAGTTGTCTCCCTTATCAGATAGGGCTCCCTTATCAGACAGGGTTTGGTTTTTTGTTTTTTTTTTTTTTCCCCTTTCTTTGTCCTTGCCATGATTATTCCCCTGAGGTGAGAGACAAAGACTGGCTATGTATTCTGTTTTTGTTGGCTGTAAATTCCTCAACTGGAGCCCATCTATCTCTTATCTCAAAAACTGCAAGCAGAAGGGTGACTGTACATTTCCAACCTGGAGCCCATCTATCTCCTACCTCAAAATCTGTGTTAAAAAACCAGTGTAAAAGAAATCAGTTTACGTCATAGGAACAGCTTAACAACATCAGTTACAGCGCATTTTATCAATACCAAAACCCACTTAGACCCAACGTCACTGTAGCAAGGTGGAAGAAATTATTGCACATTATAAAGCTGTGATTACAAAGCTGTGAATCTGCCTGCAGTGCAGGAGACCTGGGTTCAATCCCTGGGTGGGGAAGATCCCCTGGAGAAGGGAATGGCAACCCACCCCAGTATTCTTGCCTGGAGAATCCCATGGACAGAAGAACCTGCCCGGCTGCAGTCCATGGGGTGGCAGAGTTGGAAACGACTGAGCGACTAACAACACACACACAAAGCTGTGATGCATTTTACGAAAATCTACGAAGACCAAGAGAAGTGCAGTGTAATACAAGACATGATTGCAGATCAATAAACGGAGATCGCGGTTGTTCCAAAGGAACCAACGTAACCTGTAACCCAGGTCACCGCCTCAGCTCCCATCACTCATTATTTCGGCCTTTGGATTAGAAAGGTACAGGACTTCAGCTCCACAGCAGTGAAGGGAAACAGGGAAACCGTGTGTGGAAGTGATCTGAACTCCCTGATGGAGGGACCACCAGCCGAAAAGCCAGCACTGGTTTGGGGAGTGGGACTGTACAAGAGGTTGCCCCAGCATCTTTTGTGCGCCTCATCCTTCCGGGTCAGGCATCTCCGAAGTCCCAAGACTTTGGGGACCAGAAGCCTGGAGAAGGTGGAGTGCGTCCACAGGGGAATCCCTGAGAAAAGGGCAGAGGTGCACACAGCGGGATGGCCGGTGCCCAGTCCTAGGGGTCCGTTCACAGGCGAGAAAGGGGGCGGGGGCGGCAGGGGGGCAGCGGGGAGGAGGGGCGAGGCGCCATCGCCCGGCCCCCTCCCCTCCCCTCGGGTTCGCTCCCCTCCTCTTCCCTCGGCGATCGGGCATCCGGGCTCATCCCGCCGAGGCCCGGCTGCTTCTGGGGGAGGCGCCAGCTGGTCGTTGCGCCGGTCCCCCGACCAAGCAGTAACGGCGACCCGGGAGGCTGAGCGGATGTGGTTCGGGCCTGCGTTGAGGTAAGGGCAGAGGGGATGGCGCAGGAAGTCAGAAGGGGGCGCCGGGCTCGAATCCGGCCCCTCGCAGATCCCCCCAGCGGGAAGCCACCTCTCCCCGCCCCCGCTGCCCGACCTCGGGGCGCGGCAGCTGTGAGAGAAGCCCCTGGGGCGAGAGCCCCGCCCGGGGCCGCTTGCTGAGGCGTCTCTGCGCGTGCGCAAGTCCTCCGGCGAGGCCTGGGCGCGGGGCTCGGGGGCGACACTCTTGCCGGGTACTAGGGCCCAGGTGTCGGCGTGCGTGGGCACAGCCGCGGGCGGCGGCAGGGCGCACGGCCCAGGGATCGTACCCCGACCCAGGTCTCGGACCGAGGCGGCGTGAGGTGCGCATGCGTGAGTCGCTGGCGGAAGTGGCGCGGCCTCGCGAGGGTCGCGTGTGGCGTCTCGCCAGGGCCCGTCACCCGCCTGGAGGCTTCTCCTCCTTAGGCCAGCGCGGGTGAGGCAACTGCCTCGGGGCTTCGCCTTCCTTTCCCGCTCTCCGCACCTCCTTGAAGCTGCGGTTTTCGTTTGCGTCGCCTCAATTCTGGGTTCCCGTCCTGTGCATCTCTTTCCCGCAGCTTCCGGGCCCGAACCCGTGCGCTGAACTCACTTTGCCAACATTTGGTCCTGATGTCAAGGGATAGTGCAGGAAGTCTGACTAAAAGCTAGGCCAAGCTGTTTGGGAACTGCTGTGGGGGGATGGGGAGAAATAGCCTTCAGTCTTTATTTTAAGCTGGAAGATACTTGCCCTGGAAGCAGAGATTTTTTGAGACGCTGAAAACTTTCCAAGTGCTCCGCCCAGGTGGAGAAAGAACTTCCTGCCTGAGTTGGAAGGCGAGTTCAAAGGGAACTTTTTGCTTTTTGTTCTTTGGGAAATTACATAATAGGTCTGAGCAGTTCGAGCCCAGGACTGTAACAAAACACATGTGGGAGAACTGACTGGTACTGCGCTTGGCTACTTAATCTTTGTCAGAGCTGAGTAAAAGGGTGTAGCGTTCTCAAACAGTGCTTTGCCACAAAGATCTTTCCCCCAGACTAGGAAGTGACAATCACTGTTTGATGTTTATTGAGGCTCCTAGCTTTGCACCTTGCTAGTACTACGTTCCTACTTGACTTTGCACCTTCTTGGTCAGTGGTACTTAGGTCAGTTTCGTGACTCCTGTGGCTGTTCTTGGAATGATTTTTAACTATTGCCGTGTGCCTTGTAATCTGATATGATGTGCTGATACAGCTATTCGGAGGCTGGAATAGAAGCATTTACTATCAGAGAATCTGAGTACTCTAGGTGAAATGTAATCTCTCTTTTCCAGGGCGTTAGGCGATATACACGTTATTAAGTGTGGGTAAAAGCAATAGGGGGCGTCCCATGTGGCGCTGGTGGTAAAGAATCCATGTGCCAGTGCAGGAGACCCAAGAGACCCTGGTTCCATACCTGGGTGGGGAAGGAAAAGGAAATGGCAGTCCACTCCAGGATTCTTGCCTGGAGAATCCCATGGAAGGAGGAGCCTGGCTCGCTACAGTCCATAGGGGCACAGAGTCTGACAGGACTGAAGGGACGTAGCACCCATGCACGCAAAAGGAATGGATACCACGTTCTTGCACACTCCGCTCATTTTGCACAGGCCTTACTGTTGTTTCTGGACTTACGAAGAAGCCTGCCTCCACCCTCAGCAGTGTGCATTTCCTCCATGTTCAAAGTTCACTTAACCCCTCTGCCCAAATCTGCATGGCACTGAACTTCATTAATTGGATCTCAAATTAATTGCCATCACTTCAAAGGTGACTACCTCATCTAAAAAGGCACTTCTCTCACTCTCCATCGCCTTAGGCTTTTTTTTTTAATCCTCTATTTGGCTTTGTAGCACTTATCACTCTTTTTTTTTTTTTTTTTTCAACATTTATTTATTAGTTTGTCTGCCCTGGGTCTCGGTTGTGTCACTCGGAATCGTCTGTCTTTGTTGCTGCATGTGAGATCTTTGTTGCAGAATGTGATCTCTTAGTGGAGACCGGTGAAATCTACTTCCCTGACAAAGGATGGAACATGGGCCCCCTTCATTGAGAGCATGGAGTCTTAGCCACTGGGCCACTAGGGAAGTCCCAGTAGATTTTGTTAACTGTGCACATGAAATTGGTATTTAGCTGTAGAATATTGTTATACTAAAGTCGCAATGTGGATTCATTCATTCATTCAAAAAACATTTTTTGAGTGACTAGTTAAGATTGTCTTAGGTGTTTAGAGTATGTCAGTGAACAAAATAGACAAAGATCTCTTTCCTCTGAAGCTTAAATTCTATCAGAGAATGATTAACAACAAACATATTTAATTATTTATTGTGTTAGAAAATTGTAAGTGCTATACAAAAATGAAAAAAAGGAGAGCAGAGAAAGGGAAGTGAGAATTTAGATGTGGGTTGCAATTTTAAACAGCGTGGTTATGGTAAGTCTGAAGGATAAACTGAAGGTGACGTTCATGGTGGAAAACTGGTTTTTAGAATTGAATTATCTTTCTGGGAAAACTTTCTCCCCACCATTCTCTACTGTGTGTTTCATGGGACCCCACAGCATGTCCATTGTGGCTAATGTAACTTTCCTTTGTGATAGATGAAAAAATATCTTTTCCAAAAACTTCACAATATTCATAGTTCTACAGTTTAATGCAGCACATCAGATGAAGAGACTGGGCTCTTAAATGGATAAGATGAGCCAAACAAATACTACAGATGGGTGGAGGAAAAATGTGTATTCTCTTCACATTTTACTACACTTTGCAATTGTTTCTTGATGTCCCTCTGACTATGGATGACCAGGTGAAGTTGTTTTGTATGAGTAGTCATTGATTTTCTTTATTTGAAACTGTGTTGAAGAGTCACCTGATATGATGTCATGCTTTAAGGTACTAAATTATTGCTCTTAGAGGTTTCTCAATGAACCAGACAAGCCTGGCCAAATTGCAGTACATAATTAAAGGATGCTTAGAGAAAGAGGCTGATGGAGAGGAACAGTTTTAGAAAGTGAAGTGTTTTTCCCTTTGGGTCCTTTACTTAAGTGGATTACAAACACTGTGTTTAAACATCAAAAGGTATTAATCTAAAACTATAAATGTAGAGTACCCAGGGGATTTGCTGATGACTCTAGGAGTTTGTCATATCTAATTTTGGATTTATCACATGGCTAAAGTGAAATTAAAATGCCCCCAGGAACCTCAGATATGCGGGTGACACCACCCTTATGGCAGAAAGTGAAGAGGAACTAAAAAGCCTCTTGATGAAAGTGAAAGAGGAGAGTGAAAAAGTTGGCTTAAAGCTCAACATTCAGAAAATGAAGATCATGGCATCCGGTCCCATCACTTCATGGGAAATAGATGGGGAAACAGT
Organism: Ovis aries; assembly: GCF_016772045.2. Taxonomy (NCBI): domain Eukaryota; kingdom Metazoa; phylum Chordata; class Mammalia; order Artiodactyla; family Bovidae; genus Ovis; species Ovis aries. The sequence goes on along the minus strand of NC_056063.1, from coordinate 18,620,417 downwards.
GTCAGACTTTATTTTTTTGGGCTCCAAAATCACTGCAGATGGTGATTGCAGCCATGAAATTAAAAGACGCTTACTCCTTGGAAGAAAAGTTATGACCAACCTAGATAGCATGTTCAAAAGCAGAGACATTACTTTGCCAACTAAGGTCCGTCTAGTCAAGGCTATGGTTTTTCTAGTAGTCATGTATGGATGTGAGAGTTGGACTGTGAAGAAGGCTGAGCGCCGAAGAATTGATGCTTTTGAACTGTGGTGTTGGAGAAGACTCTTGAGAGTCCCCTGGACTGCAAAGAGATCCAACCAGTCCATTCTGAAGGAGATTAGCCCTGGGATTTCTTTGGAAGGAATGATGCTGAAGCTGAAACTCCAGTCCTTTGGCCACCTCATGTGAAGAGTTGACTCATTGGAAAAGACTCTGAGTGAACTCTGGGAGTTGGTGATGGACAGGGAGGCCTGGCGTGCTGCAATTCATGGGGTCGCAAAGAGTTGGACACGACTGAGCCACTGAACTGAACTGAGGATGCTGTTACCTTTGAGGTTTACTGAAATTGACTTCCTGTAAATCAGAACTGACCAGGAAAGATTTGAGAATCTCTTTGAAGGGGAATGGAATTATGGAATGGAATGGAATGATCAGGGTTGTAGTGTGACATCAGGGACTCCTGTTCAAAGCTGAACATGGAGGGCTGAATGAGGTTTTTTTTCTTTTTTTAAAATATGTTTGCCTGTTTGTTTTTGGCTGCACAGGTCTTCACTGTTGTGCAATGGCTATTCTTTGTTACAGTGCTCAGGCTTCCCATAGTGGTTTCTCTTACTAGGCACACAGGCTTCAGTAGTTGTGACACACAGGCTGAGTTGTCCTTGGCATGTGGGATCTTTCCGGACCAGGGATCGAACCTGTGTCTGCTGCATTGGCAAGTGGATTCTTAACCACTGGGCCACCAGGGAAGCCCTAAATGAGGATATTTACTTAAAAGGAGCAGATAAACTTCCTTCTCTAAAGGGATATTCATAGTGTCCTTCAATAGAAGGCTGGTAGGATCCTCCTTGCTTTCATTATTCAGAAGGGACATTTGTGTGATTCACTTGGCGAGCTCATCTTAATGTGAAAGTCTCCAGGGAATTTAAGACATAATAGTTTTTTTCAGCATTAATCTGACGTTAGAGTGTACCTTTTATATATCTCAGCCTTGCTGATGTAACCTGAACTCATATCGAGTATGTATATGTCCCCATGGAAGACATTCTGAGCTGACATGTACCAGTGGATGATAGTATGTGAATAAATCATGAATTGTGATCACATTACAATATATTCTGTGTTATGCTGAGTGTATTTGACTGAACAGTGTGAATTGCAAATGGAAATGAGCCAAGGCCAAGGGGCTGCCATGTTGAAGTTACATTGTGGGGCAGAGATTTTTTAACAAAATGCTATTTAATAGCTGTGTTAAGAGCTTAAAAAAATTATATTAGATCTATAAGGATCTAAACTTCAAATGGATTTACAAATGTCTCAAGTACCTGTTCATTTTAGCTAGTGTGTGAAAGTGAAAGTGTTAGTTGCTCAGTCGTGTCCGAGTCTGGCTCCTCTTTCCATGGAATTCTCCAAGCAAGAATACTGGCGTGGTAGCCATTCCCTTCTCCAGGAGGTCTTCCTGACCCAGAGATCAAACCCAGGTCTCCTGCATTGTGGGCAGATTCTTTACCATCTTGAGCCACAATCTAAAAATATTTGTATAGTTTATGTTGATGATTTTTCATATTTGAAAGTGGCACTTTTGCTGTGCTTCTCTGAAAAGATCAGTGCTGATGAGCTTGGTAATCTCTTCTAACTAAATGCAGGTTTGCTTTGGATTGAAGGTCTGCTTCATCACTCTTAGTGAAATTTGGAAACTACAATGAAATCATTAAAATGGCAACTATGTTTCTATGTTTCATAAGTTATTTTGCTATTTTTCATAAACATGTGGCAATACCATTCCCTTTGAAGTTGTGCTTTGGTTTTAGTTGGGCTTTTAGTTTTTCAGTCTTGTCCATCCTGTCTATAATTGACCCACTTTAGTTGGCAGTTTTATAGGGAGGGATCTTACTGTCATTTGTCATTGATTTATGATACCTCATTCAAGTGGAGGTAAGTTATGCCTACCATTCTTTTTGGCAAGGGATTATTGGGATCATGTTTAATTACCTTATATTACATTTATACATACTTATATTATTTCTAAGTTTCAGATGACATGCCATTTAAGGGCTCAGGTCAGCATGCGGGTCGGCAGCATCATTACTGCATTGACATTTACTTGGTCTGGAGCTCATCGACACACTGATACTGTAAGCTGTATGCTGGTGTCTTAAAAGACATTGGTTTTCCTTCATGCCCTGTTTCTTCGATTATAAAAGCATCATCAGCTGTGTTGCCCAGATAGGCAAATTTGTTAAAAAAGCATTGAGCGTTGTATTGCAAGAAAACTTTTTTATGTATTAAGTTTCTCAAGCATAGCTTTAGAGTTGATTTCATACTGTGAAGTTGAATTTTGAAAATATATGACACTGGGCTTATTCTCAGTCATGTCTGACTCTTTGTGACCCCATGGACTTCTCCATGGAATTCTCCAGGCCAGAATACTGGAGTGGGTAGCCTTTCCCTTCTTCAGGGGATCTTCCCAACCCAGGAATTGAACCAGGGTCTCCTGCATTGCCGGCAGATTCTTTACCAACTGAGCTTTGAGGCTTTCTCTACAAAAAAATAATTTTCTTATTTTTCATTTTCTTCTGGGATCACTTCTAGAGAACAGATACCGGCATTTAGGAGCTTCTAATTAACTGCACAATAACAATTTCCATGGAAAATGCATTCTCTGATAGATGGTGTGTCTAGTTTATTAGTGCTTAAGGCCCATGCTTACTACTGGGCTGGGGTAATATTGACACAGGCAGCTATGAGCTGGATATCCTTTTGCTCCATGTTATTTTTATTTTTTTACATATTTGCTTTCAATTTAGTGCCTACTGCAGGCACTAAATCAATATCTTTTGAATGAATTAGGCAAATGAATGCCCATTTATCAGTTTAACTAATTAGGTCAGAGGTATTATCAAGTAATATGATACATTGCCATATTAACAAACACTGAATAATACTGGTTACCAGTAATAACATGTAGAGATTGCTTATTATATGCTTTGAACAGATAAATGAATTATTTATCTTCAAGAGGATTAAGAATGGGTATGTTTATTGTGTTCAGTTTTACTGAAGGACTGTCGTCCTGTCCACTGATCTTTAACTGTGTTATTATTAAAAGTACAGATAAAACTCTCAAAATACAGTATGTACAGAAAGAAGTTAATCTATCCCAAACAGGGATAGTTTAGAAATAAATTATTGAACTCTACAAGTTTAGAGAAACAGCCAAAGTAGGAAATGTCATGCAAAAGATTACCTAAGTTGATATATATTTGGTTTTGGAAGTTACTCTTGTGGGAATTCTCCGGTGGTCCAGTGGTTAGGACTCTGTGCTTCCACTGCAGGGGCCATAGGTTTGATTCCTGGTCAGGGAGCTAAGACCCCACATGCCATGTAGTTTGGTGGAAAAAAAGAAAATTACTCTTACAAAAACTTGGAACATTGGCTCTTGAGTGTCTTGTTTGGAGCCCCTGAAGGCAGATGTCAGTGGCAGGAGCTTCTGGCTGGAAAAGGTACTTATTCTATTTCTTTTTATATTGCAAGGCAAAATATCAGTATGTTAAAATTCCATAATAACATTGTTCTTTCATTACATTTCAACAAAGTGAGGAAATGCATAAAAACTATTTTTCAAAGCACAAGGCACTTTTTAATTTGAGTAACTGAGTAAAATACATGAGCCAAGTTATATATCCCAAAATAGACGTAAGGGAAAAACAGTAAAGCAGCATATATTGTGGGTATCACATGGGATGATCTTATGCCGCGACACTGTCCCTGTGAAGAAGAGCTTCCCAGTGCAAACGCCAGCCTCTGCCCTGGGTCTCCCTCCTGTTCAGAAAAGGGGGAAATCTGTAAGCAGAGGGAGACCAGAAGTAAAATCACATTCTAATGCACATTTTTTCTATTTCAGAGCCTTCTTCCCTGGCGTTTAAGATACCCTCCTTTTTCTGTGTTATTGAGTTAATATCTTCCTGTGCTGTTGGTAGACTTTCATCTCACTGATGATGAGAGAAATTGTGGTTTATGAATTGTCAGTATCAAGCCTTTATTGAATTCTTATGTTCCTGGTAAAGACAGTATTAGAATGGTTTATTCTGATTCTACAATTTTGTTTCCCTTACTATTGGTTAACTGTATCCTTCCTTCATACTCAGATGATTAATTTAACTTAAGCTTAAAATCTTGAAAATTCTCTTGTCAATTGGAAAAACCAAATTGCACTAGTTGATAGAATTACATGGCAAATTTTGCCTTTGGCATTACCTCTGGTCTGAACTTCCTTATGAAAACATTTCCGTCAAAGTCCAGCCCTGGGTATGTCAGTATCTGTTACACATTAAAGTAGTATTGTTTTCTGCATGTTTTAAAACTTTATCAAATAGTGTATCATGTGCATCATTCTATGACAGTGATTCTTGATCAGAATTGTTTTGGAGACTTACCTGTGTTGATTCTAGATAATTTGTTTTAATTGTTTTGCAGTATGCACGATTTGTAGGTTTTGTCGATGGAGCCTGTTGATCAGTTCTATGCGCTATTTCTAATGTTTTCCTATTGCAAACAATCTTGTGTATGCTCTAGAGTTTCATCTACTACTACTAAGTCGCTTCAGTCGTGTCCGACTCTGTGCGACCCCATAGACAGCAGCCCACCAGGCTCCCCCGTCCCTGGGATTTTCCAGGCAAGAACACTGGAGTGGGTTGCCATTTCCTTCTCCAGTTTTCCTTTAAAATTGGAGGAAGTTACAGTTCAGTACACACAGGCAAAGTCATATCCGACTCTTTGTGACCCCATGGACTGTAGCCCACCAGGCTCCTCTGTCCATGGAATTCTTTAGGCAAGAATACTGGAGTAAGTTGCCATTGCCTTCTCCATTGCCTTCTCTAGAGTTTCATCTAGGCTAATGTTTTCCAAGACGTGACTTATTAATGATCTTGAAGTTATCTTCAGTTCAGTTCATTTCAGTCGCTCAGTCACGTCCAACTCTTTGCGACCCCATGAATCGCAGCACGCCAGGCCTCCTGTCCATCACCAACTCCCGGAGTTCACTCAGACTCACGTCCATCGAGTCAGTGATGCCATCCAGCCATCTCATCCTCTGTCGTCCCCTTCTCCTCCTGCCCCCAATCTCTCCCAGCATCAGAGTCTTTTCCAATGAGTCAACTCTTCACATGAGGTGGCCAAAGTACTGGAGTTTCAGCTTCAGCATCGTTCCTTCCAAAGAAATCCCAGGGCTGATCTCCTTCAGAATGGACTGGCTGGATCTCCTTGCAGTCCAGGGGACTCTCAAGAGTCTTCTCCAACACCACAGTTCAAACGCATCAATTCTTTGGCGCTCAACCTTCTTCACAGACCAACTCTGTGAAGTTATCTTAGTGGGCTGAAACCAACATTGAAACATTAAATAGAAAAGGATAAATTAGGGTAGGAGTAGAATTGTTGTCCAGTCGCTGAGTTGTAACCAACTCTGTGACCCCGTGAACTGTAGCATGCCAGACTTCCCTGTCCTTTACTGTCTCCTGGAGCCCTTCACTATCACCCGGGTAGACTAGAATGATGTAAAATAGAAAAAAATAGGAAAGAGGTTATCCCTTAGTATCTCATGTAGCAAGAATGATTTTGTCAAACTTTTGTTTCAGGTACAGATATGTATCAAAAAAGCTTGAAAGATACTGTTCTAGTCTAAATATTGTTGAGTTGCTCTAAAAGTGATTGTACCAGTTTACATTCCTTCTAGTAATATGAGTAAAATGTGCCTTTTGATCTTTATCCTCACAAACACTGTGTATTATCCCCTTTAATTTTGCAGATCTGATTGGTGAGTTCTTTCTCATTGTGATTACATTTCCATGATACTTTCTGTGGGTATGTTTGTTAATTTCTTCTTCTGTGAATTGCCTCTGTCCTTTTTCCATTTCTAAATTGGATTGTTTGTGTTTCTTTTTCTGCTTTTAGGTATTCTTTATATATTATGGATATAAATTATTTGCCAGCTATCAGTTATATATGTTGAAAATATGTTTTTCCACTCTGTGGCATGTTTTTCCTTTTGTTCATTTTGTCTTTTATAATGCCAAAGTTTTAAGCTTTAGTATGGTAAAATTTACCAGTCTTTTCTTTGTGGTTTGTGCTTTTGTGTCTCAGTTAAGAAATCTTTCCCTGCCCTGAGGTCGTAAAGATATTTTCTATACCTTCTTCCAAAATTTGAAAATTTTGCTTTTTTTCCTTTTGCAGATGGTTTCCCTTGCACTTTTTATGTTGAAATACTATAGATTAAACTAAGTGTCTTTTGGTAAGTTTCAGTGTCCCTATTGTTGAAGCCTTGTCCCCAAACTTATAATATCTGAAAGTTATGTTTTATAATAAATTAATTCTTTTTATAATTGAGCACCTCTACTGCTGACTTTCTAATAGTAAATTTAACTGATACAATTTTTAAACTGTATTTTTCTCAGATAAATACTGGCTTTTTGAAGCCAGTGGTATGTTCTATGCAAGGTGGTATGTTCTTTTTCTTTTCTATTTTTCTGTAATAGAATTTATTTATGTATTTTTTGTTTTCAGTCACATTAACCTTACTCTAGAAGACAACTTCACAAAGATCTAGAAGGAAGGGGATTAAAGATGACTGAATACTGGGCTCCAGAAATTTAAAACAATCAGGTACAAACATTTTTGGAGAGAATATTCCCAACCAGCCAGTACAAAATGAAACCATCTGTAATGTACACAGGAAAACTTAAAATATCCCTGCAGTACAGGGGAAAGTCCCAAGATCAAGGGCATTGAAATGAATCCTGGCTCCAACCCTGACTGGCTGGTGACTGTTGGTCAAAGTATTGAAATATGTCTGTTAAACAGAGGCAATGATGATACCTGTTTCTTCTGGCCATTATAAAGATTGAATGAGATAAGGCACTTAGTGTTTGGCAATAGTTTGGGTAACTATTTATTTTAGCTATGATTATTATTCCTGTTATGTAGAATCCATGTTTATCACATCTTTGATGTGGCACTCTATGTGTGTATTAATGGATTTTAAGATGTATATGTTGACATATTACTATAACATTGTTATTAGTAATGGCCAGGTAAAATCAAATAGATAACAGGATGAGATGATTATAATCCTCACCTATATTCCACAAACTGTCTTCTTCAAGTAGTGTAAACTGGGGAAGCTTCCTTTTCTCTGTTATATTTGTATCACATCAGAATAATGTTACAAAACCAACCAGGGAATTCCCTGGTGGTCCAGTGGTTGCGACTCCACACACTGCCTTGAGTGTGGGTCCAATCCCTGAGTAGAGAACTAAGATGCTGTAATATGCAACAAGACCAGAAAAAAGAAAGACAAAACACATTTTCCACAGTGCTACAGATTTTGACATTTTTTTCATAGTACTACATAACAGTAAGTAATTGTGAACCATTTTTAAATCTTCAAAGGCATTCTGACAAAAATGAAGTGATGTTAATATTATATTTAGTGTTAATTGAATCTTACTGAATGTGATTTCTTTGAGTATGGTGATTTTCATCTGCCATACATGTAGTTATGTCTTAACCTGATTAGTCAAATAAATGGAATGACCTGTTTTATACCATTCCAATTTTTAAAGAGTTAAGATAATTGCAATTAATCAAAGACACTGAGAAGAGCTTTTTTTTTGTTTCCTTGAGCACCCAGGATATGCTGGTGTTTAAAAATTTCTATTAGCTGATATAGAGTACTTTCCAGGATACATTGTTAGGTGAAAAAAATAGATTACAAAAGAGTATGTGAAGTATGCTATTTTTTGTATAAGGAGGAATTGGGCAATAAAAACACATAAATATATATACTTATTTTGCAAAAAGAAACAGAAACAAACCAGAAACCAGTGAAATTAATTATCTGCAGTGGTGGAGGGATGTGGTGGGGAAACAAAACAAACCCCAGGATTACTGTGGCGCGATCTCAGCATATTAGCAGGATTTCCTTCTACTGGGAACAAAGGTGTCCCAAAGTCCAGCAAGAGACAGTCACTTCTCTAATTAGATCCCGTTTCTTTCTCTTGTTTCCTTTTTTTTTTTTTTTTTTGCCTTTGAATTCCCTTCCTCTGCTCTTCTCCTTTGTCTTCTCTTCCCTCACCTGTCTTTTTATCTTTTATTCCAATAAACTGGGGGCAGCTATGGAAAAGATCTTTCCAGTTAGGATGAGGCAAAAAGAGAGGAAACCCCAGTATAGACTGTCTGCAGTCAACAAAAGGCTGTATTCAAAACATGCTTTCAACAAATATCTTACGTTTTCTTCTGAGCTGTGTGTTGTGGTGGTAATAGCAGTGACTGGGTCACGATCCCCTCCCTTTTTTGCTATTTTGTTATAACTTACCTATTTATCTTTGGCGGTGGGTGCTGGATCTTCGTTACTGCACAGGCTCTTCTCGAGTTGCAGAGAGCAGGGGCTACTCTCCAGTTGGAGTGTGTGGGCTCATGGTCCCCTCTCTGAAAGAGCTTGCAGATTAATAGAGAAGACAGATGATATAGGAATAACTGCCACATGAAATGATTTTTTTCCATATTGGCAGCCAGATCAAATCTTAGAAATTTATAAGTGAGGAAAGTCTAAGTGATCCTTTTCTCAACAGCTGTATTTTTTTCCAAACATTAGAAGTAATGATTTGTATTATTGCCATAGTTTGAGTAACTATTATTCTGAAGGTATCATTTATTACTCTGTATATGCTAAGGGACCTTTTTACAGCTGAAGAAAACAGAATTTTACCAGTATCCTCAAGTGAATATAAAACATCGATAAGTCCACTGTTAAGAGTTACTCTTATTTTGATGATTGCTTTTATCTATTGCTAGGCTCTAACTGCTTGTAGGTAACAAACATCAAGTAAGATGTTCCCGATGTTAGCACTTGAATTCTGGGTTTTATTTGAGTAAATAGAAGCCAACCTAGTAAATCAGAGTATCAACATGGTTTGACATGATTACATTAAATTGCTTTTGGGGGGGGAGAGAGAATATTTATTCCCATTTATTTTTAGTGATAACTGTGTAACGATGTAACCAGATTCCAGACATCCTGCATATTTTGTGACAGGGCTGCTTCTGCTGTTACTTGTATGTGGTAGAAGGTAGTCGTCGTGGCGACAGTTAGTTAAGGCAGGAACATTCAGTGCGATGGCTACATGCTTGGTGGCTGTTTTTTCAGATTTTTTGTTAAGGTCTAAGGTAGCACAGTCACATTTGTTCATTCATCCTTTCGTCCTTTCCATTCATTCAATTTTTTCCCCCACTTAGCAAATCATATACTCTTCAGTGAAGCTGAGAAGTGATAAGTCTGCTCTTCACAGTGATTTGGAACTTTCCAGTCCCAGAGGCAGTTTGACCAAGGTCCAAAATTTATTTTTTCTTGTCTCTAGGAAGTAAACTCTGAAATAAAAATTTTCTACTCATTCCCTAGTAAATGTTTATCTTCTACTAGGGAATATACTTTTATCCTGGGATTATTTTTCACACCTCTGCTGAAGGATTCTCATCGGAGAATAACAGTTAAAACATTTTTTATGTTTTATAGCTGTTAACGCGCATGCCCCAAACTTAATTCCCTTCACTATATTTGAACTTAGCTTCTTTTCTCTGTTAACTAGAAAAGTGAAAAGTGAAAGTCACTCATTGATGGAATTCTCCAGGCCAGAACACTGAAGTGGGTAGCCTTTCCCTTCTCCAGGGGATCTTCCCAACCCAGGGATTGAACCCAGGTCTCCCACGTTGCAGGCGGATTCTTTACCAACTGAACTATCAGGGAAGCATTAATTGGAAGTAAAATAATTTTAACCTGCCCAGTTTCACTCGACACATGGTATCCTGATTTTACTACATACTTTTTCCTCAGGGACTACACAGAACCATGGAAGACTATTTGGAAGAGGAATTTTTCCTTCTCTGTGCTCTCTATGGAAAAAGTGGCAAGGTTAGAGAAATCATGCCCATGGAGCATGTATTTTCTGTCATGTAAAAGAAACTTTGTCAAACATCTATTGGTCATTCAATAGGAAGATCAATGAGATAGTGCCTTTCTTTGCAGGGCTCACAGTGTAGTGGCCAAGCTGCTGGCAGGTCACTGCTGTGGGTGTAGAGAATGCCTGGGGGCCAGCAGGGGGTGTGGGGATTGTCTGAGGGTTAGAGGAGGGGTTCCCAGAGGTGGTGACGTTTGAGCTGGATGAGGAGGGGGCCACCCCTACTTCCACAGATAATGCCGTTTAGTCGCTCAGTCTAGTCCGACTGTTTATAGCCCCATGGACTGTAGCCCACCAGGCTCCTCTGTCCATGGGATTCTCCAGGCAAGTTCTCCTGGAGTAGGTTGCCATGTCCTTCTTTAGGGGATGTTTCTGACACAGGGATTGAACTCGCATCTCCTGCATTGACAGGTAAATTCTTTACTGCTGAATCACCAGGGAAACCCTCCACAGATAATGCTGTCCTACAGAAGGGTCTGGGTTGAACAATGTTTGCTCCACTGCCAGAGATTTAAAAAAAAAAAAAAAGATTCAAAATAGTTAATCTTCGATGACATATCCTTAATTCATCGCAGATATTCTTCATTTCATTTCTGTCACATCCAGACATTACCGTCAACCAGCTTAACTCTGGTTAGTGTCCCAGCTGACGTTGAAAGTTTCACATCTTTCAGCAGGCACATCCATCTCCATCTTGTGTTGATTTTAGTAAATTTATGAAATACCTTTTCAGTGTTAACAGCTTAATGTTAACTGTCGCCGTTAACTTTCATTTTTCTGTTTTCCACTTTTTAGAAAATAAAATATAGTCAAAATGCCATAAAAGACGTAAATCATTATCACAGCCCGCATAGTGTACGGGACAGCGCTGTGACCCATAGACAGCAACCCGAGCCACAGTACTGCTGTGCGCTGACTTGAAGTGCTGGTTTGTGAGCTCCTGTAGCAGAGTAGCTTGAAAAGCAGTCTGTAGAACCCGAAAGTCTTACAGAATATTCATAGAAGATTTCTTTGTTGTTTTCTGGGAACAGATTTGGTGAAATAACAGGCTCACAGCATTAGCGCCGAAATTACTTTATTACATGGTGTTATGCTGCCAGGAAATCCTTAGTGGGTGAGGTATCTGCTGTTATTTTTGAAGGTTTTTTTTTTTTTTTGACTATGCATGCCTGCTATGTAATCTTAATTCTGTTTTTATATGCTGTATTGTACATTGAATTGTGACGACTTACTAATTGTCCACAGTTAAGTATCATAATCCACTTGGTTCTTCGTATGCATGCAGGAGCAGAGTTAACACGAAGAGTGCACACTCAAAGGATAATAAAATGCGTTTTGGTATCTAACTTTATGGAGATGTATTTCCTTAATTATGTTCTCCTTGAGCTAATATTAAAATTTCACCACTCTGCCTTTCCAAACAGATGCCCATGAAAGATGAGAGAGGTGACCTGGATGTGAGCGAAGTAGTGAAGGTGAGCTGGCCTAGGGTTAATTCTCACCTGTGTTGGTGAGTTGTGTGGGAAAAGGAGGGTCCAGGCTAGGATGCAGATTCCGGGGACATGACCTTAATGATGTAAATGTCAAGCTTTCATGCCCTCGTAGTGTATTTTTCCCTACAGATTTTTTAATTGCCCGCTCTTGACTCCTGCTCAGCCAATCCCTGTCTTAACAGTTGGGCCCAGAGGTGGGTGGGTGCCTTCTGCAGAGATGCCTGCTGTCATGCAGGTTGGCCATCATGTGATTGAGGCTCCTAAAGTGTGTGGATCCTTACGTACACTCTTACTGTATACAGTGTACGCGTGCATGTGTGCTAAGTCACTTTAGTTGTGTTCGACTCTGTGCGACCCTATGGGCTGCAGCCTGAAGTATGTGTGTGTGTGTATATTTATACACACAGGGTATACATATATGCTGTATATGTATACAATATATACAATGTATGTAACTATATATGCTCATGATTATGCCAGACAGAAGAATGTATTTTTCTCGAAGGAACAAAGATGCTCAATTCCTTGAGAGTGATGTTAAACATTTACTTCAGAAAGGAATATTTAAAAAGTGCATTTTATAAATGAAGTCATCAGTTTTCTGTGAAAAAGTTTCCCCATAGAATTAGAAAAAAATGAATTTCTGGTGACTCACCTCCAGCAGCCAGACTTCTGGCAGAGATTTAAAAAGCAATATTCACACTTGTGTTGTGTTTAGGTTATATTGTAATTATTTGTTTCCTATTAAATTGTGAGCTCCATGAAAGCAGTAACTATGTATTACTTTTGTCTTGGTATCTGATACTTGGTAATGTTCATTGATACCATCAGACCCAGTGTTCTCTCACCCAGTAGCCTTCTTTACCAAATGTACCACTGCAGGTGATGTCACAGACCCACACACTGGAATCCCACTGGTCAGTAGAGTTATGGGTTGGGTACCATAGGTTTTGTAGAAGTGGGCCAGGAGGAAAGCTCAGAACTAATGATTTGTAGATAAGTGTTAAGGACTTGGCTGGATTAACAGCCAGATTCTAGGCATCTAGTTCAGTTCAGTTCAGTCGCTCAGTCGTGTGCGACTTTGCGACCCCATGATCCGCAGCACGCCAGGCCTCCCTGTCCATCACCAACTCCCAGAGTCTACCCAAACCCATGTTCATTGAGTCGGTGATGCCATCCAACCATCTCGTCCTCTGTCATCCCCTTCTCCTCCTGTCCTCAATCTTTCCCAGCATGATGGTCTTTTCAAATGAGTCAGCTCTTCGCATGAGGTAGCCAAAGTATTTGGAGTTTCAGCTTCAACATCGGTCCTTCCAATGAACACCCAGGACTGATCCTTTGGGATGGATTGGTTGTATCTCCTTACAGTCCAAGGGACTCTCAACAGTCTTCTCCAACACCACAGTTCAGAAGCATCAATTCTTCAGTGCTCAGCTTTCTTCATAGTCCAACTCTCACATCCATACATGACTACTGGAAAACCATAGCCTTGACTAGATGGACCTTTGTCTCTGCCTTTTAATATGCTGTCTAGGCATCTAAGAAACCACTTGATTTTGTAGCAATCAAAATCCAAAAATCTGCTTGAAAGGAAAAAATGAGGTAGCAGTCAATCACTGTATGCTACTTATGTTCTTGTTGTATGTCGCCATCTGTCCTGTTCTTGGAAAGACAACCTGTGGTTGGCATTGGCTTGTTCACTAAAGACTTCATGAGCACAGCAGCCCAGACCCTACAGATGTGAGCAAACACTGGGTCTGCCAGGAGTGTCACTTTTTATGTGAACTTTTTACTCAGCAACAGATGATGTGTGGAGAGAAATCTGGTCCATCTACTCCGAAGCTAGTGATGTTGGAGGACTTCTTAGTCCCTCTGACCCTCAGGCTCCTCCCAGGTAAAATGAGGACAGCACTATGTGTGTCCTTCACTTGTGAAGATGAGAAATAACAAGAATATGTAAGAACCCCTTTAGCACATTAGCATGTCTCCATGAAATGTTTCATGCCATATCCCAAACAATGTTCTTTCTTAAAATTAAAGACTTAAAAAGGAAAAAGCATCAAAATGAACTGCTCATAGTAAATAAGACTCCGTCCTAGTATAATGAGGTGGGTAATTTAGAAGCTTAGACTCAAAGCTGACATAACAAGGTTCTGTCATTAGCGCCACAGGGGCCCCAAAGATAATAGGAGACATCACTGTCCGGACAGGACTTTGCAGTTTGAGTGGCATAGTGGGGAGATTTGGCACCAGGGGAGGCTCCGCCACTTGTGAGAGTGATGCTGCTAGCATTGACAAACTGCTTCCCCTCTGTGTTGGTTTCTTCACATTAGTTTCCGTCCTGACAAAGCACCACAATGCAGGTGGTTTAAAACAGCAGAAATCTATTCTCTGACAGTCCTGGGGACTTGAAGTCTGAAACCATGGTGTCGGCAGGGCCACGCTCTCTGAAGTCTCGAGGGAAGAAGTCCTCCCGCCTCCTCCCACCTTCTGCTGGCTCCTGGCACTCCTTGGTGTTCCAGGACCGTAGCTTAATCACTCTAGTCTCTGCCTCTGTCTTCACGTGGCCTTCTTCACTTTGTGTCTTCACGAAGCTAACTTTACATGTCAACTTGAGTGGCTCCCTAGTGCCCAGGTTAAACATCATCTGTGGGTGTGTCTGTGAGGGTGTTTCCAGATGAGAAAGCACTCGAATTGGCAGACTTAGTAAATGGGTTGCCCTTCTCAGTGTGGGCGAGTTTCCTCCAGTGTGTTGAGAACCTGAATGGAACAGAAGGCAGAGGAAGGAAGAATTGGTCCTTTTTTCCCTGCCTCACTGATTTATCTGGGAGATCTCATTTCATCCTCTGCCCTGGGGCTGGGGTTTACATCATTGTCTCCTCTGGTTCTCAGGCTTTTGGACTTAGATTGAATTGTGTCATCAGCTTTCCTGGGTCTTCAGTTTGCAAATGCAGATATAGGACTTCTGCACCTCCATAATCTTGTGAGCCAAGTCCTTATAATAAATAAATTAATTAATTTCCCCTGACTCCTTTAGCTAGTCTGATCTTCTCCCTACTAGAACATATATCTGGTAAGATGGACTTAATATCTGATGGAAAAAACAGGCCCTAGAAAATTCTTTATCCCTTTAAAGGTAGAGTATGGTGATTACTGGGGCTTCCTGGGTGGCTCAGCTGGTAAAGAATCCTCCTGCAATGCAGGAGACCTTCGTTCGATTCCTGGATTGGGAAGTTCCCCTGGAGAAGGGATAGGCTACCCACTCCAGTATTCTTGGGCTTCCTTGGTGACTCAGACAGTAAAGAATCCGCCTGCAATGTGGGAGACTGGGTTTGATCCCTGGGTTGGGAAAATCCCTTGGAGGAGGGCCTGGCAACCCACTCCAGTATTCTTGCCTGGAGAATCCCCATGGACAGAGGAGCCTGGTGGACTACAGTCCATAGGGTCGCAAAGAGTCAGACGTGATTGAGTGACTAAGCACAGCACAGGACATGGTGATTGTTGAGGGAAATGCCATTTGATAGGCCTGTTGGCCATTATGTAATTTTACTGTAATCTTAAACATTTTTGGAAGTTGAAAAGTGTGTAAGTGTATATATTTCCAGTATAACAAGTAGAGAAGGGCATGACAACCCACTCCAGTATTCTTGCCTGGGGAATCCCATGGACAGAGGAGCCTGGAGGACCACAGTCCATGGGCTCGCACAGTGTCGGACACGACTGAAGTGACTTACCGCATAGCAAATCCGTAAAAGCTCTCTTTAAGGAAGCTTTATCGTGTCCGCATTGAATGCTCTTAGGGGAGTGTGGCTGCTTGTAACCTTAATGGATACTGTGCTGGGTTTGATTTTATCCCCCCAAATTCATATGCTAAAATCCTAACCCCCAAAGGTAATGGTTTTAATATTAGAAGGTGGGGCCTTAGAAGTTGCTTAAGTCATGAGGGGCGAAACCTCATGAATGGAATTAATGCTTTATAAAAGGGGCTCCAGAGAGACCCCCCAGCCCCTTCCACCATGTGAGGACATAGAATATACGGGCTCTGAACTAGGAAGGGCACTTTCATCAGAACACAATCATGCTGGTGCCTTGATCTCGGACTTCCCAGTCTCCAGAACAGTAAAATACAAATTTTTGTTGTTTATAAGCCACTCATTCTATGATATTTTGGTTTAGCAGCCCAAAGGAACTAAGACACCTCATTATTCTGGAAGGTGACCTTATTTGGAAATGGGGTCACTGCAGATGCAAATCATTTAGTTAAGAGGAGGTCATGAGG
Source organism: Ovis aries (assembly GCF_016772045.2). Taxonomy (NCBI): domain Eukaryota; kingdom Metazoa; phylum Chordata; class Mammalia; order Artiodactyla; family Bovidae; genus Ovis; species Ovis aries. The sequence continues at coordinate 18,604,442 of NC_056063.1, read as the reverse complement.
GTGACCCAACCCAGTATGACTGGTGTCTTTCTGAAAGGGGGGAAATTTAGACACAGAGAGAGAAAGACTTGGGGAAGATGATGTGAAAGACATTGGAAGAGTCAGCCCTCTGCAGGCCTGGGGGAGAGGCCTGATAGATCTTCCCCTGACAGCCCTTAGAAGGAGCCAAGCCAGCTGATACCTGGACTTTGAATTTAGCCTCCAGAACTGTGAGAAAATAAAGTTCTGTTGTTTAAGCCCCTCAGTTCGTGGTTCTTTGTTACAGCAGTCATAGCAAGCATATGCACATGCTTCCTGGGTGTTTCTTCCTACCAGCCCCCAGATCTGAGTGGGGGCCCGAGGGAACCCACCAGCTGCTCCAGCTGAATGGTCAGAACTGACCCATGAACTGACCCGTGAAACTTCTGGACGTTTTCCTTGGTGGCACCTTTGGCATTGTCCTTTCCCAAGGGCTTTTGCTGAGACTCAGGCAGCTGATGAAACCGCAGTCTTCCCTCTTCTTTCCTGCTTTTACCCCCAGCCTATTTTCCAAAGCTACATTTAAGATGTAACTGCCACTGAAAGTGCTTGCCAGGCATTCAGCTCCCCAGAGTTCAGCCTTGGATGGTTCCAAGGTCTTTGAGGAAAATTAATAGGTGAGATCTGATTCTATCCTGGGCCTCTGGCTCTTGGTTATGGTGAGAACGGTCCGAAGTGATCGAACCTGTAAAGACAATTCCCCAAAATAGATAGGGTTTGTTTCTCCTCATACCAGTGTGCACTCTTAAACAGAAGGGGGCAGAGAAAATGTGTTTTCTATGAATCATTTTAAAAATAATTTTTAAAAAATTCTTTTTCAGCCAGTCCAGGCTACTCTGTCGTCTTTGAAGATGTTAGATGTGGGAAAGTGGCCAATTTTCTCCCTTTGTTCTGAGGCAGAGCTGCAGTTAGTTCGCCAGGCCTGTGTCTTTGGCAGTGCCAGCAATGAGCTTCTGTATACTACGGTAAATGATGAGGTAATGTGGAAGAAAAAAAATTCAGCCACGTACATTTTTAGTAATGGATCTGCTAAATTGAAGATCTTGGGGGAACTAAGGAATTAAGATTTTAAAAAATGCACAGAGTAGATCCTTATTTGTTAAATAATGAAGCAGTTTTCCTGTAAGGGGACTATGTCTGCTTTGAATGTATTTACAGGTTTGTCGGAAGTAGAACTGCTTGAGCTAACGGTGGTTTTTCCCCACAGATTTTTGTGCTTGGCACAAACTGCTGTGGTTGTTTGGGATTAGGTGATGTCCAGAGCACCATTGAACCTCGGAGACTGGATTCTTTAACTGGCAAGAAAATCGCCTGCCTCAGCTATGGGAGTGGGCCACACATTGTCCTTGCAACAACAGGTAACCTAGGAACACAGGGTAGAATTTTAGCTGTTGCTTCATTTGTTGAGGAGCAAGACTGGGACCACCCCTTACACTGAGAACATACTCTTTGATTGGGCAAGACTTTCTGCCTCTACCCTGTGAATTCGTCTATGCTTTGGATTGTATGAAATATGAACATATCTGGATATCGGAATAAGAAAAGGTGGCCGATGGAATCTAGCAGTTACTGGCACTTTGGTTGTCAGAATGACAGTGCTATAAGCCTGCTTTAGAAGTGTAATTATTTTGCGATAGAATGCTGAACCAAGAATGATCTGGACATTTTGAACTTGAGATTCTTGAGCTACAAACAGAGAGATTAAAGCTAGATTCTAAGATCCCCTCTAACTCTTAACATTCTGTGATTCTGATATTAAACAATGACTGCTGGCTCTAGTTGGTGTCAGTAGTATAAGGACTTAAATATTCTCATGGCTTTTTCATGCATTCAGACTGATAAGACATTGTCTTTAAAACATACCTTATTCAAAACAGTACATAAAATATATATACACAGTTTTATAAATAAATACAAAGTATGCGTCCATGTTCTGCCACCCAGATCAAGAAATACACTCTTATGATTACCCCCAAAGCCCTGAATATGTATTGTACTGTGCAATAAGTAATATAATAAAGATTTTAAAAATTAACTTGGTAACCATTTATAAATCAGGAAATTAAGATTCAGAGACTCATAGTCTTTTTTTTTTTTTAATTTCTCATAGTCTTCTGAATTTCAATCTGGGTTTGTTTTTTTTTTTCCTCTCAGTAGCCTTTTTTCTGTTATTTATCAAAAACCTATCTTCCAGTTATTTTAATTGCATCCATTTAAATTTCATCTTGTTGCTTTGAGGCAGAATGTAGTTTAACTTTCCAAATGTTTTCTTTTATAAAATGAGTTTTGTGGAATAGGGAAGTTGATTAACTTTTCGCATGTGAATTTTTAGTTTCCATTTGTGGAAGTGTGTAATATATATACTTTCATATAATGAGTAGTTGTTTTGAAAGTCGGTTCTGTTTCTTTTTATTTTCAGAAGGAGAAGTCTTTACTTGGGGTCATAATGCTTACAGTCAGTTGGGCAACGGGACAACTAATGCTGGTCTAGTTCCCTATCATATCTCTACTAATCTGTCAAACAAGCAAGTCATTGAAGTGGCCTGTGGGTCTTACCATTCTTTGGTGCTAACATCTGATGGAGAGGTGAGAATAGTCAGCCTAAATTTCACTGATCATAAGGTTTCAATAAGATTATATAGATTCCTATGGCAGACATGGAAATATGATCATTTAATTAAAATAACCACCAACCTCACATTCATCTTTCTCTTGTTAGCAGGTCATAGTCATGGTGTTTATATCATGACGTGTACCTGTATGTGGTAAGGATTTGTATAGCTGCAAAATGTTGAAGGATGTATTGTTACTTCTCTATTGCTATACTCAAGAGGGTTATTTGCAAAAAGAAAAATTCCCCAAATGCTAGAAAATATGACTGAGGCAAAGTAGATATTTTATAGGAATTATATGACATTTGATTATAATTATTGCTGTTTGTGTAGATAATGCCATAATCTAATTCTATAAAGTAATATATTTTATGAGAATGCATCCTGTGAAAACTTCCTTGCCTATGTTGTGAGAATTTATGGATATCAAGCAAGCAGAGGGCAAAGATGAGGCCAGAAGTGCCACTTGAGACACTCTGTGTATTATCGTGTTTCATTTACTGAACTCTTCTTTCAAATAGGTATTTGCGTGGGGTTATAATAACTCCGGGCAGGTAGGGTCTGGATCAACAGCCAATCAGCCGATCCCACGAAGAGTCACCGGCTGCTTACAGAATAAAGTGGTTGTGAACATAGCCTGCGGGCAGATGTGCTCGATGGCAGTGGTGAACACCGGGGAGGTAAGAAAGGCATTTCACAGGTCACTTCAAAAAGCCCGTCTACCTTCTCAGTGTCCTGCTGACCTCAGGACAGAGACCGTGACTGTTTTTCGGCTTTTGTGGGCATCGCGTCTCTCGTTTTCTCTCAGGTCTTTGTCTGGGGCTACAATGGAAACGGGCAGCTGGGACTCGGCAGCAGCGGCAACCAGCCCACCCCCTGCAGGGTAGCAGCTCTCCAAGGCATTCGTGTCCAGCGGGTACGTCCCCTTGGGTTTACGTGTGCCTGTTTTTAAACCTACGATGGCAGACATACCATTGTACTAAAAAAAACCAGTTGTCTTAGCAGGATAAAATGTTGAAGTAGAGGTTAAAGTTCTTTTCCTGAATTTAGTTATAATGTTTATAAGAAAATTTTTATCTCCAATGTACTCTCACATGTAGCTCTTGGAATGTAAACTTTTATTGTGTTTTCCAAGGAAACTTTGGCAGTATGTATCAAGAGCCTTAAAAATATTCACCCCCTTTGATCTGTAATTCTGCTCTTAGGGCATATATCCTAAGGCACCAAGGAGAAAGTGACTTATAGAAGGTATAGTTCCTAGAGCAGACAAGATAAAAAAAGGATGAGAGAAAAAGAAAACAATGGTAAATAACAGATGTAGCATGATTTATCCAATCAGACGGTAAGTTAATGGTTAAATAAGTGATACTAAATCTATATTAACAGAAATGATGCTTACAAAGAGTTTTTTTTTTAATTTTTTTTAAATTTTTTTATTTTTTTTATTTTTTAATTACAAAGAGTTTTAATAGTGCTATATGCACTGTTAAGTAAAAGATACAGGACTACTTATACAGTATGATCACTTTAAAAAAAAGCTTTCAATGCATAATATCTCTATATATTTTTATAAATAAACAATCTTGACCTTGAGATGACTTTCATAATTATATTTTTTGTATCTTTTTCACATTGAATTTATGTTTACTTTCATAATAAAAAGAGACAGTAATTCCTGAAACAGAGAAGAATCTGCTTCTTATTCCTTTCACGCGCCTTGATCTCTGAGCATGAGGAGTGCCACGGCAAAGGTGGCTAAACTGGACTCTTGGCGCTGCAGGACTCATGTTGATCTCCGTGCAGTTTTCACCACACGGGGAACCTAAGCTGCATCTTGGGGGGTGTTGGCTAACTTCAGTGCCTGCCCCTCTGGCTGCCGTCTCCCCTTTTTCATTTTTGATTCTTAACCTGTCTTGTGGAAAGCGTGTTTCGCTCTGTTTGCGGCCTGAATGGGTTTGGTTTTTCTCTTTCCAGGTTGCCTGTGGCTATGCACACACGTTAGTATTAACAGATGAAGGTCAAGTGTATGCTTGGGGCGCAAATTCTTATGGCCAGTTGGGCACTGGCAATAAAAGTAACCAGTCCTACCCTACCCCTGTCGTCGTGGAAAAGGACAGGTAATATGCGTATTTTCAAAGTGAATTCAGTGTTCTTCAGTGATTAAACAAAACTGAGGCATGATACAGAATTACGGGCAATTTATTGCTAGTATTAGAATATTCCTGAACAAGAACCATTCAATCCTTTTTAAAATTAGCTTTAGAATTTGGGGGAAGGTTGAGTGTATGTCAAATATTCTATTTTCGTCACCCATATTTCCTCTATACCTGTAATAGTCACTCTATACAAACTATGATGACTGAGCCTCCAACAGCTCTTTGGCGTTATTCTTCTCACTCGGAAACTTCCTTTCCGCCCATTCCTATTGTTCCCTATTTCAGGTTCTTAAGGAGCTGATAGCATTTGAGGTCTGTCTTCTATGGTTTAGGAAGATGAAAGTACCTCCGATGGGAGTATAATGCCATTCACCCAGCTGCTTATCAGATTTGCCAGTTGGAAAGGATAGAGCTGTTCTCATGATCTCAACTCCTAGGCTGTCACTCTGGGGAAGAGCAGAGTGGTTATAAAATGAAAACTTGGTCTTGTGCACTTGTGTGCACAGTGGTGTTAGTGAAGTGAAAGTCGCTCAGTCGTGTCTGACTCTTTGCAACCCCATGGGACTGTAGCCTGCCAGGCCTCTCTGTCCATGGAATTCTCCAGGCCAGAATACTAGTGTGGATAGCTGTTCCCTGCTCCAGGGGATCTTCCCAACCCAGGAATCAAACCCAGGTTTCCTGCATTGCAGGTGGATTCTTTACCACCCAAGCCACCCGGGAAGCCCAAGAATACTGGAGTGGGTGGCCTGTCCCTTCTACAAAGGATCCACCAACCCAGGAATCAAACTGCAAGGTTGTGATAAGTGATTAACATAACCCCAGAGTTTTTTTTTTCCAAATTATCCTGCTATTTTTGAAGGTCTCTTGAACTTCTCAAACATGGCCTTATCACTGCCTTTTCACTCTTCATTTCTTGACACAGAAGCATGGAACATGAACATTTCATTATCTTTTCATTAAACCAGGGTTGAAATCATTGTAGAAATCAATATTGCTACTTTCATTTTTAGTGTACATATAAATTTCTACAATATCTGATTTTTAAATATATGGATAAGTTATTTTGCATTTGTATGCAGTTCTTTTCTGTATTTCTATTGGAATATTTAACAGTGAAAATGAAGAACCAGTCATTTTCAGTCCCTTGATTTTCATTTGAGTATTGACCTCCCTGCCCCCACCCCCCCCCCCCCCCCCCCCCACGCCCCCCACTGATCTTATAGTAAGACCCTAGACTCCTTAAGAACTGGGGAGGATGGAGAAGGAAATGGCAGGCCACTCCAGAATTCTTGCTTGGGCAATCCCCTGGACAGAAGAGCCCGGTGGGTAAGGGTTGCAAAAAGAGTCAAACTAGACTTAGTGACTAAACAACACAGAGAGACAGAGACTGGCGGCAGACGAGGGCCGAGGGGCGTGTATGGGCACCCAGGATCACAGCAGGCACCCCTGTCCTGCATCTGCGTCGGCCTCCTGCAGCCTGATGGCTGAGGGGCCCTAGAGGGCCACTGGCGGGGTGCTGCTGAGCTCAGAAGTATACCTGGCATCACACCAGGGAGGGGGTCCATGGGAGGTGATCGGGATCTCCCCCTGCCCCATGCCTGCCCAGGACCAGGTGCTGGTTTCCAGTTGCTGCAGTGAACCACTCAAGCAGGAAAAAAAAAAAAAAAAAAACAAAAAAGAACTGGGGAGGAGGGAAGATAATGAAGGTCCTGTGCTGACAGGCACACAGCAGATGCAAGCAGCCATGTCATTTTTATTTCTCTTAAAGGTAGTTCAGAGCCACTCAGTGAAAAGAGAAGAGACAGTCTTAAGGCTTTGAATAATCACAAAAGTGCCTCAGGCCAGCAAATCCAGTCACTCGGGACATTTGGTATTTAGACAGCACGGCACAGAAGTGTGACAGGCCCAGAGTTAGCATGGATATAAAAACAAGCTATATCTGCATGGCGCTTTACCATTTTTCTCATGCTGCCTCACTTCATATAAACTTGCACTCCTCTGTCCTTGGACTCATGGAATCGGCTGCCATGTGCCCACCAGCCATTTGCCCCACCTCGTGCCACTGGTCCTGATGGGCTCAGAGCGAGTGTCGGGTCTTCCCACTGTAGTCACGCTGGGACGGACAGAATATAGGGCGACTCAGTGGGAGAAAGCTAGAGAGCGGGAGACACAGGCATGGGGGTTACGTGAGTGTCCAGATACCTGGAGAGTTACCTGTTCCTTTCTTTTTAAAAAATCTTCACAATTTAAAAACATTTGTTTTTTTAAATTATATAGGTAAAAGTAGAAATTGCTGTTAAACACATCCATACTTGATGTTGTCCACCTAAACATGATTTTGGCTAGAATATCAAGGATGAGTGTTTTGAATGAGATGCTCCTGCTTTTCTCAGTTTCCCGTGCTTGAATTTCGTGCGGTGATTTTGAGCTTGTGGGCTCTCTGTCGCACGAATATTGCAAGGGAGGAACCTCTAGGTTTGCTAGGACTTGTTCTACATCTCCCCGCCCTTTTCAGTGACTGAAGCTTTGCAGGAACATTATGACTTACCTCTCAGGAACTCCTGACTCTTGGGGCTCGTTGTGGGGAGGCTGAGCTAATTAGAAAGAACAGGGTTGAACTCAGGCCAGGATGGATCATCAGATCTTGGTTGCGTGTTCCCAGAAGCGGAAAGTGAAAATCTGGTTACGTGGTTTATTTGCTCAAATAACAACCCAAGAAAAACCTGATTAAAAAAACTTTTTCACAGAAGCCTATTTATGATGAAGAATGTTAACATTTTATGTTCACAGAGAAGTGATTTTAATAGTTAAAATGATTCTCTTTAACTTAGTCATTCCCAGTCTTTCTGAATTTTCAATACTTTGATTTACCAGCATTTAAAGTTCCATAAAAAAACATATTTTGAGTTAAATTGATTTCAAAACTCACTTTGCCTTGCATTTTTGTTAATTTTGTAGCTTTTTGAGGTGTTAATAATTAGTAGTGTGTTGGCCTCACAGAACCAGAATTGAGAAACACTGCTCTGCATCTTGTAATGGTCACGATTTCCTCTCTGCTCTTCTTCTTCTTCACAAGTTACCTTATTTTCGCTCCTCACTGTTTTCTGTTTTGCACTCTTTCTCACTCTCTGCCGTTTCAGTTCTAGTACCTCTTAGCCATTAAGCCGTGCCGTTGTGGTGAATCTAGTTTTATTGAAGTGACACCAAATCCATTTGTTTTCAACATATAGGAATTTTTTTTTCCAGTAAAAATGGCTGGCTACAAAATAAAGTATGCAGTACGCCAGACCTCCTGGGCTTCCTAGGTTCAGCAGTAAAGAATTCACCTGCCAATGCAGGACACATGGGTTTTATCCCTAGGTCAGGAAGATTGCCCTGGAGAAGGAAATGGCAACCTACTCCAGTATTCTTGCCTGGAAAATCCCGTGGACAGAGGAGCGTGGCACGCTAGTCTGTGGGGTCACAAAAGTATCAGACACGACTTAGCGACTAAACAACAACAGTGCCAGACCTCCTGACAGTAAACCTTAGCTCAGTTTATCGTCTACTGCATGTATGACTGGACAATTTGAACTTCCATGTTTGCTTCTTGGTATGAAGCAAGAAGCATATGTCCTTCAGACGAAGGACAGATGACCTTAGACAAAGGCAGGGCACTTTGGCAGGTGCTGGAGTCCCAAGCCCAGACCTGAAGGTTCCCCTAAACTTTCTCGCTTCTCGTTGCTGTAGCAGCTGGTGCTGTCCGCCAAGCCCAAGCCCCACCCCTGACTTCCCTAGTGGCACTGGGTGTTCCAGGTAAACGCCCTAGCCATGCTCAGGGAGGGCCAGCCTTCCCAGCTTCTCTGTATCTTTAACCCCTATCTGTGGAAGCAGCATCCTGCCTCCTCGAATGAATGGCAGGGGCTGCTCCCCGTTCTTGGAGGGCCATGGTAAACATTTCCAAAGTGAATGTAGGAATGAAGTTATTTTGGTTTTCTGGTGTTGGGTAGTTTAGCACAGAAGTTCACAATTGTGTTCCAGTCCAGTTACATTTTTCATGGCACGTTTGTTATCAGGGAAAAGAGAAGTCCATAAAGAGGTCCATCAAAGAACATTCCTGACCGAGGACTTTGTGCATAGTGACATTGAGAGGCAGTGAGTACTTTCTGTTTGTTCAAACAGAGGGTGTGTGGGCAAAGATGATATGAAAGAAAGCTGGCCATAGACAGTAGGCAAACATGTCTGAATTTTTGTCTTGTGGGAAGTCAGTGATAGGTTTGAAAGGAGTCATGAGAATGGTTTTTCTTTCTTTTTTTTTTTTATTTTACTTTACAATACTGTATTGGTTTTGCCATACATTGACATGAATCCACCACGGGTGTACATGCGTTCCCAAACATGAACCGCTCTCCCACCTCCCTCCCCATAACATCTCTCTGGGTCATCCCCGTGCACTAGCCCCAAGCATCTTGTATCCTGCATCGGACATAGACTGGTGATTCGTTTCTTACATGATAAGAATGGTTTTTCAAGAGAATCATTAACTTGACAGCATTGTGCAATTTAGGTCCGAAGAGAGAGAAAGTCTAAGACAGGGAGACTGGTCTGGGTATGGGGTATGCTTGATAAGGCTCTGACAAGTGGGAGATATTACAAACAAAGAATTTGTTGTTATTTTGCCAACTGGATATTCTGAAGAAAGTGCTAAGTGAGGAGGGAGGAGAAGTCAGAGATGACCCTAAAGTTCTGGGAATGCTGGTACCATTGCCCAGGGCAGAATCAAAATGGCACCTCACTTGGGGTAAAATATTATTTTAAGTCTGTGTGGTGGCTTGGTCTTAGAGAAGACAATTAGTCTGAAGTCAACAAAACAGTGGTTTCCATTAGGAAGTGTTCTGAGAACTATCTGCCTGTCAGCCATGAACTTACTGAAGTGAGGTCTAACATAATGTTTGGTCCCAGAAAACTGCTCTCTGGGGTTCTAGATGATATCATTCAGTGATCAGAACTACTGCACTTAACTGCTTGCAGAGTGAGTTGGGGTGCCCCATAGAATGCTCCATGGAACCCTAAAATTGGTGAAGTTTTGATAAAAATATTTATTGACCCTGGGTGGAAATGCCCCACATCTTTTTGATTTACTTTAGTAAGCAATGTTTTAAGAAAAATTAAATCACCTTTTTTTTTTTTTGTCTTTTAGTCTGTTCTCCTGGCTTGTACTTCAGTTTCAAAATAGGTGCCATATTTTTATCGGCCTACTGGCTAGAAGTGGTAACAAGAGGACCTTCATGATGTATAAGTGCTTAAACGAGACATTGCTTAAATGTAGATAATGGTTTGGTGCCTGAAAATTTACAAGCTTAGGCTTAATGAAGAGTTTGTTTGTTTGTTTTTTAATCAGTTAATGCTAAGGGAAGGAAAAATTGACTTGTTTCTTCTCCTGTTGACTGTTTACTTGGTGTGTGTTTGTGAACCTAGAATTATAGAGATTGCGGCCTGCCACTCGGCGCACACGTCGGCCGCCAAGACCCAGGGCGGCCACGTGTACATGTGGGGCCAGTGCCGCGGCCAGTCGGTGACCCTGCCGCACCTCACGCACTTCTCCTCCACCGACGACGTGTTCGCCTGCTTCGCCACGCCCGCCGTCACGTGGCGCCTCCTGTCTGTGGGTGAGTGACTGCTGTCTGTCGGGTGGTGGCCTGAGAGCTAGGAAGAAGACTGGGGCTGTTGTTTCTCAATAGTGGGGACTTTTGTTAAATGCAGGATCAGGCAGTTCATTTCCCTCTCACAGGTTCCTGTGAAAGAGAACTCACTGGACCGATTCATTTTCCTTAAAAGTATTAGAAATCTCATACTAAAATTCGGAGAACTTCGGATGGCTTTTTGATGTGACTGGGAAACCGTGGCTTTTATTTTTAGCGGGTATATTTACTCAAGCTTTCAACATGTTTATTTAGCGAGGTGCTTGGGGCTTTAGTTATTTTGCCAGATTTACAAGCAGATGTGTCTGAGGTTCTTAGAACGATTGCAGCAGCGGGAAATCTGTATTTAGGGAAAAAAGCACACTGCTCAGTTGGTCAGTTATTTTGGGAAATTGGTATTTTCATGAGTGTGAGCAAAGCGATGCTATATTTGGCCTACATTTTCATTGGAAAACACTGGTGTCATTCCCTTAGAACCCGACGACCACCTCACAGTGGCCGAGTCCCTGAAGAGGGAATTTGACAACCCCAACACCGCAGACCTGAAATTTCTGGTGGATGGAAAGTACATTTATGTGCATAAAGTCCTTCTCAAAATCAGGTAAGGCATCATTTGAGAATTGAAATAAGTATGTTTATTATTTTCTAGTTGCAAAGACCTATGTCAGGCACTTCAGTGATTCTGAAACAATGTAAGGCTCTTTTCGCCCTTATGAGCAGACAGTACAGCAGGGAAAACACATTATATGTGAAACGAGAACTCATAGAAGCCGTAGTATGCAGCGGGTGGGGTGGGGTGCAGGGCATACACAGTTGGCTTCCTCAGAGACTCTGTAGACAGCTTGTTTGCCTTGGCACTGGAGAGCAGCCAGCCAGCCAGCGGTGAACATCTATTGAGCCTTGTTGGGGCTGCTTGACCTCAGTGAACCTCCCTGCCCAGGAGCTGAGTGCAGCCCGTGAGAGTCACTCTCCTTAATCAGCTGTGGGATACTGCAGGTTTAGACCTCGAAAAAAGACAGGAGCAGCAAGGTTTGGGGTGAAACTAACAGGCAGACTTTAAAAAATTCACTTTTATTAATGGATAATTTTTGAGCATCCATTTAAAATGTGCAGCCTGAGGCATTTTGACATTTGTATATTCTCTGGAAACCACCATTCCACACCAGGATACAGAATATTGGCATCGCCCCCCTCAAAGATCCCTCAGGCCCTAGCCCTGGGGCAAGCCCTGATCTTCTTTCTGTCAGTATAGATTAGTTAGCGTTTTCTAGAAGTTGATGTAAATGTAATGATACAGTATGTATTCTTCTCTGCCCGGCTTCTTTCTTCTAGCCTAATGATTTTGAAATTAATTTTGTTGTTGTGTAACAGATGTCCAAATCCTCCTGCAGTGAATCACAAACACAGTATAGTATTTCAGTCTCAAGTTCACTTCTTAGTAAGGCCAGGCTATGGAATATTTTCTCACTTCTACTGTTGTCCATAAACTTTCATAAAAATGAGGAGGTTGTGGTTTGTTAGGGCTGTTGTAACAAAGTTCTGTAGACTGATTGGTTTCAATAACAGAAATTTATTCTCTTATGGTTTTGGAGGCTGGAAATTCAAGACCTTGTTGAATGAATCAGGTTGTTCCATCCTCCGTCCCATCTTCTGGTGGTTTGCTGCCAGTTTTTTGCCCTCGTTGGCTTATGGCAGCATAACTCCAGCCTTAACATGGCTTTCTCCCTGTGTCCAAACCCCTTTTTTTATAAGGACACCAGTCATGTCAGTTTAGGGCCCACCCTAATGACCTCCTTTTAATTTGATCCCTTCTCTAAATACAGTCATATTCTGGGGTTAGGACTTCAGTCTGTGAATTTGGGGATTCAATTCAACCCATAACAGAAGGAGAAGAAACAAAATTACTCAGAATTTTTAAAAATAAGGCCACCTGATTTCTATAAATGCTACTCTGTGGACATGGGGTGGGAGGGACCCATCTGTGGCCACAGAGGCGGCTGCCCCAGAGCAGGCTAGCATTTGCAGCCTCCTCTAGTAAACCACTGTTTGCAGACTTCTGGCCAGCAGAGGAAGCGAGGGGCCAGGCCAGGACATGAAGGTGTGTGGCATGCGTGTTTCCTCTCTGCATGGTAGTTGTTTCCTCTTTAACCACTACGAGCACGTGCTCCTCGGGAAGGTTATTGGCTCTTGCCCAGAAGCCAGGACCTGACATCTTTCTTCCTTCAGGTGTGAGCATTTTCGCTCTTCTTTGGAGGACAATGAGGATGATATTGTAGAAATGAGTGAATTTTCGTATCCTGTTTACCGAGCCTTCCTGGAGTACCTGTACACGGACAGCATCAGCCTGTCCCCCGAGGAGGCAGTAGGTAATTCGCACCGGATTTGACCAAGAGTTTGGCAAAATGGTGGTTTGTGTAGAGCCTGAAAGGAAGTCTCTGTGAGGGTAGTCACAAAACTAGTTCTGTTTTTGCGGGCTGAACCCAAACTCTCTTTCCTTCTTCCCACCTCATACAAAGGTTGGCTTGATGGATAAAATGAGAGGTGGGTGAATTATCAACCCGTCAACACTGTGGGGTGGGTTCCATTTCTCCTGAATTGCTAGACAACGTACACAACTTTTTAGTTTCCACAACCTGCTGTCTTCAAGATATTTGCATTATAAAAATGGTAAGATGCATGTAATAAGAAGCCCTGATGGCCTCCATAACTGTGACTGTCTCTTTGGGACAGATTGCCATGGTCCAGTGCCTCACGGCACTTCAGGGTTACTGACGGTAAGAAAGCAACACAGGGCATCCATTTGGGCACAGGGTGAAAAACCTACTCAGTTTCAGGTTATAGCTGTCAGTATCATTGGCTAGTGGGACAGAAGAATGAAAGAATTGCTTCTGTAAGGAACCAAAGAAAGAGTTTAACCCTTAAATTTTTAAATTCGGTATTCATTTTACATTTGTAAAGCCAGTAACACTTTTTACCAGATCAGCATTTAATTTTCCTCAGGTGAACAGAAGTCTGATTTCTGAAGTTTTCTAGTTTTCCTTCCTTTCTCCCACAGTGCTGGAGGGCCAGGGCCCATGGTGTGCCACGCTCCCCTTGGCACCCGTGAGGGAGACAGACCGAGCCCTGCCCTGTGGAGCTGGTGCTCAGGGAAGGGAGGCCAGCCCTTAACAGGAAATCAAAGCGGTCAGTCAGGAGGTCAGGGAAGGCCTCCGTGAGGAAGTGTGCTGAGCAGAGAGTGGGGGGAAAGCAAGCAGACACGCAGGCGAAGAGCATGCTAAACGAGAGATAGTGTAAAGGTCTGAGGAGCATGGAGAGTGCGTGGAAGAGGAGGAGGAGAGGGGAGAGAGAGAGAGATGGCAGTGGAGGTAACTGAGGCCAGGCAGCTGGGTCTGGCCAAGACCAGATGCCGCCTTGGAGGTCACGATGAAGGGCTCAAGTTTTAGTCTTGAGGTGATAAACAGCCTTGGAAGATTTTGACAATGGGGGTTGCGTATTTAGTTTTTGCTTTAATAGTAAAATGGAAAAAGGAAGTGGCTTAAACGAAGTGGTTTCTCTGTCTGTCACCCAGGGACACAGTGCAAGGCATCCTTAGGTGTGGCCCCTGGATTCACGCCCACGGCCACATCTGCACTGCAGACAGCGGGGCGGAGGAAGGGACAGTGGCGAGGCGCCAGGGGCAGACCCCGGTGTCTGTTGAGGAAGTCCCACTTCTTTTAAAACAGGGACCAGAGATGACCAAGGCCTTAATTAGCTGCATAGGAAGTTGCAGGGAGTGGTCACTTCTAGATGGCCATGCCTCAGCCACATAGTCTAGGATTTGGGGAGAAAAGGAGGATGGGTTTGTGTATTCATTTATGGAGGGAGGAGGCACCACAGCTTCAACTCCAGGAGTGAAAAGATCAGGCACTGTAATGGTTGAGATGTCGGGTGGTGGTGCCCTGGGTTAAGGTGGTCTAGCGTGGAGGTGTTGAAAGAGATCAGGGTCTGGACACATCTTACATAGCAAGCTGACAGAATCTGTTGGTGGTTGGTTGTGGGGTGTGAGGGAAAGAGAAGGATGGGGTGTTTGGCCCGAGTGTGGAGAGCACCAGGTTTTGCTCTGGAGTTTGAAAACTCAAAGGAGTTTGAGCTGCCTTTTAGACATCTGTGTGGCAGGTTTTCTATAGGCCCCTGGGCAAGAGTCTAAAGGAGGCCTGCATACCACATGTCTAAAAATTTAAAGTTATGTGTCAAGCTAAAAACTCCAGATAAAATGTGTTAAATCCTCATACCTTGAAAAATACACCTTCATTAAGAACTGAGAGGCCAGGGTGGCATTTCATCTGGAATTTAGAGTGGTAGGTCTCTTGGAATTCCGTGCTAGGACACCATTGCACAGGAAGGTCAGGCCCCTGGCCTCCAGCTTGGGATCTGCTGTCTTTGTTTACCGGCTACCGCCTGCACCACAAGAGGTACGCGGGCACGCAGCCTGCATCTCCGTGCTCCGTCCATCCCGCCCTGGCCACCCCTGGCCCTGGGGGTCTGTACCTTGGTGACAGGGTCGAGGGGAGGAAACACTCGCGTGTATGGCCTCAGGGCTGATTAGGCAGGGAGTCCCAGGGTCCCTAGGGGCTCAGACGGTAAAGAATCCACTTGCAATGCAGAGACCCGGGTTCGATCCCTGGGTCAGGAAGATCCACTGGAGCAGGCAATGGCTACCCACTCTAGTATTCTTGCCTGGAGAATTCCATGGACAGAGGAGCCTGGCGGGCTATAGTCCACAGGAGCGCAGAGTCGGACATGACTGAGCGACTAGCACTTTCACACTTTGCCAGAGTCCTGGGTGCACGAAGTGTGGTCTAGGAGCGGGCACGTCGCTCCCTGGCCACTGTAGGGAGGGGCTGCCTGGAGCAGGTGCAGAGCTGGGCCCTCCTGAGCGGAGGATCCAGGCAGTACCTGTGAGCACAGGCATATGTGAGTCTGGTGCCTGGGGTGTGGGGAGCTGTCGATGTGAATCTGAGAGTTGTTGAGAACCGGCTAGAAACAATCAGGTCATTCGCAGCTCTCAAGATTTCAAAAGATTTCAGTTTGTTTCCCCCAGTGGGCCATAGGCCTTTCTTCTATGATAATATTTGTCAGGTTACAAAGAAAGCAAGTTTCCAACTAAAATCTACCACGTTGTGTAAAACTTCCTGTAAGGTTGAAGAAATCCTGGCTCTGTGTCCTTTGGGCCCTCTATGCAGTACCTTCCGTGAAAAGGTTATCTTGAAGTAAACTTGACAACAGTCTAGAGTCAGGATTCAGCTGGCTTTTGATCAGGTGGCAGCCAGGACTGAATTGGACCTAGCAAGTGTTCCACTCTTCCCAGGGTGTAGGACTGCTGAGCCCCTGGTGTGGATCCCATTCATGCAGGGGTGGAGGGGACTCTCACAGTATCTCCAGCCGAGTGACATAACTCGGGTGCTGCTCACTGCACCAGTGACACACGTTATGCTAATTAACAAATCCGCAAATGGAGACTTAAATAACCATAATGGAAGCTATTTGACAAGGGCCTTTCAAATACTGACTGACCAGTCTTTTTTTTTTTTTTTTTGGCTGCATTGCACAGCATGTTGGATCTTTGTTCCCTGGCTTGGAATTGGACCCTTGCCCGCTGCAGTGGAAGCTTGGAGCCTTAGGCACTGGGTCACCAGGGAAATCCCCTGACTGACCATTCTTGATTAGAGTGCTTTTCATAGTATCCCTTGTGTGCATGTTCAGTCGCTCAGTCGTGTACAACTCTTTGCGACCCTGTGGGCCGTGGCCCGCCAGGCTTCTCTGTCCATGGGATTTCAGGCAAGAATACTGGAGTGGGTTGCCATTTCCTTCTCCAACAGTATCCCTTGGAGTAGCTTAAAAATCAACTTAAACATCTAAATCACTCTATGTTGTATAATTTGAAAGTAGGTGACAGATAATATCTATAACAAGAACCAGGCAGTATTAAAACTGTGCAGCTGGAAATAATTTAGGGAAATAAGTGAAGTAAGAGTCTGAATATTGAACTCTGGGGCAATCGAGTACTCAGAAGTCAGGAAAAATGGTCCAGCCACGAGACTGAAGAGTAACTTCTGAAGGAGAAGAAGACCTGAGCATGTGTTTGAAGAAGCTGGGTGCTCTCACAGCACGTGTGAATGCTGCTGGAGAAGCTGCTGACGCTTCAGCGGGAGGGACGGACAGAAGAAGACTGGAGCCGTTTTCACTTGCTGCTCCTTTCCCCACAGCTGCTTGTTTGTGTGCTGCGTTTGCTCAGGGCAGCTGTGTTCTTAGATCGAGCCACACACTCAGAGTGTGTACGTCAGCCTAAGCTTCAGTTCCCACACCCCTTCGCTAACATTATATTGCGTTGACCAAAAAGTTCGTTTGGGGTTTTCCATATGATGTTACAGATAAATCTGAACAGAAAGTTCTGGCCAACACAGTATTTAAAATAATCTCTGATGGGTTGAGTGAGCTTAAATCAGGATACTTGAGATCATTCCCCTAATAAACATCTCTTTCTACCAGGGTTGCTTGATTTGGCTACATTTTATAGAGAAAATCGTTTGAAAAAACTCTGCCAACAAACTATCAAGCAGGGAATCTGCGAGGAGAATGCCATCGCGCTGCTGTCGGCTGCTGTGAAGTATGAAGCTCAGGTAAGAAAAACATCCTTTCAACAAGCTCACCTTCTGGAAGAAATAGCTGTCTACTTCACGCCTTATGCTGAAAGAAAGTCTGCTTAAAGATTTAATTTGAATAAAGTACTAAAAGAAAAAATATATAAGGGAATGTTTATATAAAGTTAGGATGAACTTCAAGGGCAGAAACCATGAAGGAAAGGATTGATAGATCTGATCTCAAAAAATTAAAATGTTTACACACACGCATATACACACACAAATAGAAAGTAAATGACACTCTGGAAAAAATATCTTTAACACAGTGAAGCAAGTTTAGTTCAGTTCAGTTCAGTTCAGTCGCTCAGTCATGTCTGACTCTTTGTGACCCCGTGAATTGCAGCACACCAGGCCTCCCTGTCCATCACCAACTCCCAGAGTTCATTCAAACTCATGTGCATCGAGTTGGTGATGCCATCCAGTCATCTTATCCTCTGTCATCCCCTTCTCCTCTTGCCCCCAATCCCTCCCAGCATTAGGGTCTTTTCCAATGAGTCAACTCTTCACATGAGCTGGCCAAAGTACTGGAGCTTCAGCTTTAGCATCAGTCCTTCCAATGAACACCCAGGATTGATCTCCTTTAGGATGGACTGGTTGGATCTCCTTGGAGTCCACGGGACTCTCAAGAGTCTTTTGCAACACTACAGTTCAAAAGCATCAATTCTTCAGCACTCAGCTTTCTTCACAGTCCAGCTCACATCCATACATGACCACTGGAAAAACCATAGCCTTGCCCAGATGGACCTTTGTTGGCAAAGTAATATCTCTGCTTTTTAATATGCTATCTAGGTTTGTCATAACTTTTCTTCCAAGGAGTAAGCGTATTTTAATTTCATGGCTGCAGTCACCATCTGCAGTGATTATGGAGCCCCCCCAAAAAAAGTCTGACACTGTTTCCACTGTTTCTCCATCTATTTCCCAAGAAGTGATGGGACCAGATGCCATGATCTTCGTTTTCTGAATGTTGAACTTTAAGCCAACTTTTTCATTCTCCTCTTTCACTTTCATCAAGAGGCTTTTTAGTTCCTCTTCACTTTCTGCCATAGTTAATATATAATTCTTTTTAAAAATGATAATATGAGCAGTTTGATGGAAAAAAATGGACCTAATGGGTTTATGAACAAATGAAAACTAAGAATGAAAATAAAGTATAATTTTTCAGTTGTCAATAGGGAAATCTATTTTTAGAAATAGTACAGGCTCAGGATAATGGGTATTGTCCTAAATTGCTGAGGAGAACGCAAATTAGTGTAATCAGTTGGGGCAGTTTGGCATAATATGTAATAAAAGCTTTAAAAATTTTATTCTTTAAGGAATTCACTTGTAGAAAGTTATCTTAAGAAAGTAATCATGGATTCAAAGATTTAGCATCAAGGACATTTCCCTGCAGTATTGTTTATAATTTTAAAAAATTAAAAAAATTCAGCACATATATATCAGTTCTCAGTTCAGTCACTCAGTCATTTCTGACTCTTTGTGACGCCATGGACTGCAGCACGCTAGGCCTCCCCTTTCATCACCAACTCCTGGAGCTTACTTAAACTCATGTCCATCAAGTCGGTGTTGCCATCTCATCCTCTCTTGTCCCCTTCTCCTCCTGCCTTCAATCTTTCCCAGCATCAGGGTCTTTTCAAATGAGTCAAATCTTCGCATCAGGTGGCCAAAGGGTTGGAGCTTCAGCTTCAGCATCAGTCGTTCCAATGAATATTCAGGACTGATTTCCTTTAGGACTGACTGGTTTGATATCCTTGCAGTCCAAAAGAGTCTTCTCCAACACCATAAACACAGCATAAAGGTAGGAGAAAATTGTTTAAAAAATGGTATAGTCTTTGGGGTCGCAAAGAGTTGGACACAACTTAGCAACTGAACAACAACCTCAGATATACAGATGACACCACCCTATGGCAGAAAGTGAAGAACTAAAGAGCCTGTTGATTAAAGTGAAAGAGGCAAGTGAAAAAGTTGGCTTAAAGCTCAACATTCAGAAAACTAAGATCATGGCATCTGGTCCCATCACTTCATGGGAAATAGATAGGGAAACAGTGGAAACAGTGGCAGACTGTATTTTGGGGGGCTTCAAAATCACTGCAGATGGTGACTGCAGCCATGAAATTAAAAGAGGCTTACTCCTTGGAAGAAAAGTTATGACCAACCTAGACAGCATATTAAAAAACAGATATTACTTTGCCAACAAAGGTCTGTCTAGTCAAGGCTATGATTTTTCCAGTAGTCATGTACGGATGTGAGAGTTGGACTACAAAGAAAGCTGAGCACCGAAGAATTGATGCTTTTGAACTGTGATGTTGGAGAAGACTCTTGAGAATCCCGTGGACTGCGAGGAGATCCAACCAGTCCATCCTAAAGGAGATCCATCCTGGGTGTTCACTGGAAGGACTGATGCTGAAGCTGAAACTCCAGTACTTTGGCCACCTGATGCGAAGAGTTGACTCATTTGAAAAGACCCTGATGCTGGGAAAGATTGAAGGCAGGAGGAGAAGGGGACAACAGAGGATGAGACAGTTGGATGGCATTAGCGACTCAATGGACATGAGTTTGAGTAAACTCCAGGGGTTGGTGATGACTCCTGGCATGCTGCAGTCCTTGGGGTTGCAGAGTCAGACACGACTGAGCGACTGAACTGAACTGAACTGAACAACAACAACGTTAATACTATTCAAGATATATCACTGACTGAAAAACTGTGGTCCTATTTTTTAATAAGTATATTTGTTAAATAAAAATATTTTAAAAATTTAAGTATAAATAGCTAAATTGAAAATGACTAAAATTTATTATCTACATAGAATAAGACTGAAAAATATAGTCAGTGGTTATCTTTGAATTGGTGGGATTGTAGATGATTTTTATTTTGTTATCTTTGCTAGTTTTTCCTGAATTTTCTATAGTCACCATGTATTGTTTTGATAATAAAGAAAACCTGTCTTAGAGTTAAATCTTGAGGAAGCAGGCCAGACTCCTTGGAGTCAATTTCCTTAAGGATATCCTTTCCTTTGTCCAAGAACAGGGACATTTTAGCAGTGAGCAGAAAAAAAGCCTATAACGTCTTTTCTGCTTATATAAGTAATAATATGCTTATTAAAGAAAATTCAGAAAATACAAAAAGTGTGAGGAAGGAAATGCCTCATCAGCCAGAGGACACAAACATTTCATACAGCTCCTTCTGATTTTTTTCCCTAGGTTATGTGTATATCTCTAAATACTAGTTTTTTTCACTTAACATTAAAAAAAAAATCTTCCCTGCCTTGAAGAATGGACATTGAAAAGCATAGTGAATATTTGTCTTTCATCAAGGTAATAATACATTGGGCACTTAGAACACGCAGAATGCTTCATGGCCAAATAGTAGCTATGTGCTTGGTTTCAAGAGTTTGTTACAGTCACGGCGATAATACTGGACTCTTCTGGACTGCATCAAATGATGAGATGGCAGGCATATACTGTTTTCCTCTGAACTAGGCTTAATTTGCAAGACTTCTTCACATTTCCTATTTATGTGAATTATTTGAATGCTTACCATCCAGCCCTCTGTTTTCTAGAAAGTAAGCTCCTTGAGGAACGGCAAGGACTTTGTTCTGCCAGACCCCTAGTGCCTAGGATAGTTCCCGACACATAGTAGGTGCTCGCTAAATGTTTGTTTAATGAACGTCCAACTTTGCCTTTAGAGGTAGACTAACTGATGTGCCCTAAATTAGTACAACAGCCCACAAATAAAATTGACTTAGTGCACACGCCACATAAAAGTGCTTACAAAGAACAGTGCATTTGATGTGACTAGTATTCTTACTTGCTGACTCTAATAAGCAAGAAATGGACAAAAAAGAAATGGACCTTTTCAGCAAATTATCCCTCATGGTTGACTACACTTAATACATAATTAATACAAGCCAGGGATTATTCAAAGTACAGTTCACATCCTGCTTAATTCTCAAAAGAACCCGATAAGAATATAGGTATTATTATTATTCTAATTTACAAGTGAGGAAGCTTGACTCTGAGAGATTAAATTCTTAGTAAGCTATTAATGATAATTTTAAAGCTGAAATGCATTCCCAGATTGGACCAGTTTCAAAGCGCACGCTCTACCACAATTCTCTATTGTCTCCGTAGTTTAAAATCAGCAGTGTTTATGCACTGGCTCAGCAGATGTCCACCGAGTGCCCATTAAATGCCTGACACCATTCTAGGCACTCGAGGGTACAAGAAGTGAACAAAACAGACCAAAAGCTCTGCCCTCATGGAACTTTCTGGTGGTGAGGGCAGTAGATAAACTAATACAATATGTGTTCTGTTAGGTGGTGATAAGTGATATAAAAAAGTTAGGGAAGGGCAGTGGGAGGAGGGAGGCCAGACTGAGATGAAATCTGAAGGTTTCGATTGTGGTCGAGGAAGGAAGGGAGGTCTCACCAAGGAGAGCCGAGCACAGCCATGAAGGAGACACTGGAGGCTATGCAGGCCAGGGCCCAAGGCCCTGGGTCTCCACAGGCCGGCCTGCCTCGCGCTCTCAGTTCTCTGGGGCCAGAAGTGTGTCCAGCCGCCTGATTTCTGAGTCTCAAGTTTGCAGATCTTATCAAGGGAATCACTATGGGACTTTTTTTTTTTGGCCTGGCGTACATTACAGTAAGCCAGAAATCACCAAACTGGAGTTTCTCTCAGCAGAAAGTTGTGATTTCTTCCAAGCACTTTCCCACTTCAGAGTACTGAAGCTCTGTATGATCCGATGAAGCCTAACCATCCCAGCCTTGTCTTCTTGTGAAGGAGAAGAGAGCAGTGGTCTGTTCATGACTTCAGAGAAGCAGTTCCCCAGATGACTCTTTCATAGCATAAGCTTTCCTCACAAATTCTTTACAGGTAGAACTATTTAAGCCCCATAAGAATATAAAAGAGGAGTGTTGGGCTGAACATAAAGAAAATCTCTTAATCAATTTACTCTATGCATTCACACAATAAAGAAATATTTATTACACAAACAAAAAAGAGTGTTGTACTCTGAATAAGTAGTGAAAGAGGAATGAACAATGCCCATCAGTGCCTATCTCTGGGAAGAAAAAGTCTCAACTTTTTTGCATTGGTTACTGTGGATGAACTTGAATGCTTTCCTGTTATTTACATTTTTACAAGCATAGACTCATATCAGCTGTATAGTTTTACAGCTATTCTTTAGGTACCGCTGTCCCAGCAATTCTTTCTGTTGGCCATCAAATCTTCTTTCCTCACCTGTGTGTTTTAGGAATTTTTGTGCTATGTTGCATTGCATCAGGGTATGCGAATTTGCTAAAACGTTTCTGTTGTCGTCCCTAGGACTTAGAAGAATTCTGCTTCAGGTTTTGCATAAACCATTTGACTGTAGTAACACAGACTTCGGGCTTTGCAGAAATGGACCATGATCTCTTGAAGAACTTCATCAGCAAAGCAAGCAGAGTTGGAGCCTTTAAAAACTGACCCTCACCTGCAGGAAAGAATTTCTAGTGTTTCCACTCTCCCTGCAACAGCCAGAGAATAACTTCTCCTTAATAGTGTTGATGATGAGCTACATTTGGGCTGAAAATGTTCTGTCAAAACAAGGGGATGGTGGTGAGTCTTCCCCACCTTCTGAAATCCACTGTCTACAAGAGAAGGCATTAAGTGCTCTGTTCAGATGGAACTAAGCTCAAGGGGAAAAAAATTGAAATGTCTTACTGTATTTACCATTTCCTCTTACGAGTCACTTAAGTTGGAGACTTTTGGTACAGGGGTCTAAGTGTATGCTATTCTGGCCAAATTTGCATATTCAACAGGCTGGTACCACACGGATAAGCTTGACCAGGAATGCTGTCACTAGCTCACTTTCAGCATCCAGCACAGTGCCTTGCATATAGTAGGCACTCAACTTATTATCAGTTTTAATCATGCCTGAACAGCTTTTTATTTATGGGACACTGGATGAAGGAATAACTTAGGTAAAACAAATGTAAAACAACTGAGTTTCCTATTCTTATGGTACATTGTTCTGAGGAATAGTGGCTAATTTAGAGCATTAATTAGAATTCACAAAAGGCCTTGGCAGTTAAATTGTTGAAGATCCAAGGGCTAATTTTAATTGTTTTACTCTGAGTCATTATTTCTCATATGAAATCACTGAGTATGAAATACTTTGAGTGAGTGTTATTCCTGGGCTCATTTGCCTTACATAATTGCATAATGTCCTTTTACTTTTGTGTTAAGAGATTTGCCTCCATAAGTAAAAATGGTTTTCTCTTGTAGTTGATTTTTATGTCACCACAAAACAGGTCTTTTAACTTGGCCCAGTGTGATGATAAAAGTAGCAGCCAAAAAGGAACTAATACATTTCATGGGCAGCACTAGCAAGAATGAGGTAAATTTATACTTTTTCAATCAAGTTACCCAGCTGCGAATGAGAAACTGGAACAGGATGTAGGCTGCAGCGTCAGGCTCCTAATGTGTATTTCCCAACAAGATACTACTATGCGAAGAAACCTCTTTTGGAATTAGAAACCTTGTTCTGATGCTGAACTGTTTGATAATAAAGTGCTCATTTGTAGGTAACAGAACAAATGTGTTTTTTTAATTCATCAGAAGCAGCAAGATTCTACCAACCTTATGTCTCTCAGATACACATGGGTTGTTTCATACAAGCTAATTTTTTAAAGCAGTCACTCAGATAAGGCATCATAGCAAAGCCTACCCTAAAACATAGATGACTTCTAAACAGTTTAATTACTATTCATCCACTTACCTACAAGTGAATGGTCTTTACTGGTGAGGTCACTTGAATCCTTGTTTTTGTTGATCTGTTTTTGCAGACCTGGTCTGGTAGAGGCCAAGGAGTCCAGATGTCTCTAACTAAGTCAGAATCCCATTTTTGGAACTACACAGTTTGGGTTATTTTAAAACAGCCTCACCCCATGTGTCTGAATGTTCTGGTAGGTTTACTGTCTCTCCAGCAAAGAAACATCGAGGCTTGGGTGTTACCAGCCAGCTTCAGTTCTCACAGTCAGATGTCCACAGGCTTCATTCACTTCTGACTTCTCCTCACCCTGCTATGCTTGCTGTCACTGACCAAAAGCCTTTGTATTTTACAATGTCTTCCCGAACCTTCTCTTCCTCTTTCTTGCCCTTTTCGGGCAGTCTTCTGAAGTTCCTCAGTGCCTTTTTCTTTTATGAACTCATTTCATGGAAACATGGGACCACCCAGAAAAACAGGTAAGTTTATTTAGGGATGAAAAATGGATTACCCTTCACGAGGCTCCATAGTGGGTCACCACTCTGCCAGAGTACATGTTAGTAAGAAGGGATGGATGGAGTTCTAGCTAGATTTCCTCCAGAGAGGGAGAGAAAATGATTTGTTTCCATATACTTGGGAAACATACCTTCTGTGCAGACACCCCCACCCCCCACATATGGACTTCTGGATGCTAGAACTACAGTCGTGGGTGAGACCAGTCAGGTTGATCCCAGGATGGGTAAACAGGCAGTAGGCAAGCTGAGTAAGGTCATTTCTGATGGCGATGATGCTGTTACACTTTCAAAGGAGAGCGGCACAGTACAGAGGAAGGATTTTTAGCTTGGGTGTCAAGGAAGACCTCTGAGCTGAGAGCCCAGAGATAAGAAGCAAGCTAAACAAAATTGTGGGGGAAGATCACTTATGGACAGAAGGAACAGCAAATGTAAAAGCCCACGGCAGGGACGGGCTTGGCATCACAAGACAAAAAGGCCAGTGTGGGTAAAGCAGAGTGAGCACAAGGAGGAGGCAGTAATCCACAGTGTGAGCACCCCTAGGAGAGGAGCGCAGCCAATCCATTTACACTTTTAAAGGATCACTTTCACTCTTCAAGGAGTAGAAAGGTGAGGAGGGAGGCAGAGACCAGTTAGAAGTCTCTTAACAGTGGTCTAGATATGAGCTATCAGAAGACAGGTTTTTATCTTGAGCAAGTATGTGTTCAGTAAAATGGGGAAAGACCAGGGTAGAAACAAGGTGTTTTTGTTTGTTTGATTCTGGTTTATATTTTGAGAAGCTGGGTGGGGTAGGAATTGAGTTCTTTCGGCTGTGAGAGCTCTGACTTCCATGAAGAGGTCAGGGCTGGAGAAATAAATTTGGGATTCATCAGCTTACAAAGCCCATTAAATGCTAAGAATGGACAAACTACTGGGAGAGAATTTAGATACAGAAGAGACTGTTACTGCACTTAATACAAAGACCACATCGGACCACTGAGACTCTTAACTAATTTATTGAAAAATAGACAAACTATTGTTAATTGTAGAAAATAGTAATGTAGCAATTTCAAATGTACAGTTTTAACCAATACAAAAAGCAATAAAGCAGTATCTGAAATCTTATGTAAGAAATCTCAATACACGATCTCTGAAGTTCCTTAAATTCTGACACTAATTCTAACATGAACTTATTAGCAAAAGACCCAGTAATGTGGTAGGCCCTTGACCTAAAAGCTAACTGATTTGTATGATATTCATGCAAAAATGAATGAGGACATGAGATAAAGCTTTCTAGTGCCTGTGTTACCAAGATAACTGTCAAAAAATGAGTTTCAACTTAATTGAGCACAAAATAAAATTTTGCTTTCTAACAAATAAGACCAGATTTCTTTTTAAAAAGAACTCTCAGTTTAAACAAAAGTAATTTTCTAAAAGCTAGTAGATCCTACCTTAAATACCACCTATTTTAAATTATACCATCTCTAAATAAGTTAATCACACAAGATAGTTTAAATTACACCTTTAGGTGTTGGGGGAGGGGGAAAGCGCCTCTTTTTCTACTGTAGCTATTTTAATTTGAAGCTTCTGCACAAAATCAGAGAGAGAAACATTAATGCCTAACCCAAAGACCTTTCATCACCTGCACTGTGGCCTAGAAATAATGTGGCTTTGAATGTGCCAGTGTAAGACCATGCTGAAGTTAAAAAAAAAAATAAAAAGGCAACTGCTAGTTCAAAAGATACATGAAAGACATGTACCATTCCAGGAAAAAAAAAAAAAAAAGCCCTCTTCCCAAATTCAGGAGAGGAGAATCATTGGTGAGATGCAATTAGGAAACTCTCTAAGAAAAAAAATTAAGGCTCCTATAGTTAACAGTTGGTTTGCAGAGTAAAATTACTTTGTATCTTGATTCTTTGGGACCCAGAAACATCAGAAAGTGTCCTTGGGATGTACTGGGTCCGGGTCCTCAACAGCAAAGCTCTAGTTGAACACTTTATTTTCCAAGTACTAGACAGGTACTTACTGAATTCAGTGATCTGAATGGTATAAAAACCAAGAGTACTATTAATAACTTTATTTTTAAAGCATGAGTTGGATAAAGAAAAGGATCAATAAACTCTTACAAGTCCTGAGGTATGAAACCTGTATCAGTAGTATGACAGTATCTCATAGGTTTATACTTTTGTTTTCTGTTTGCATTTTAAAACTAAAATTTATAAAACAAACACACAGTACACCCATTTAGTTTCCATTAGTAAACTCTAATGTGTAAAAAAATCAGTCATTTTCTCCTAAGTTTTTAGCATCTGTTTTAGCGCAAGAGTTCAGGGTCATTTGGGTGAATGGGGGCAGTCAGCCAAATTGCATTTGGAAGACAAGACGCATTTTCTAAGGGTATTCATGTTAAATTAAAAAAATAAATATAAATTAATAAAAATAACAGCAAACATCACATACGTGCCACAAGAGAAGACAAAGTACTCGGATAGGCACAGGTTGTGAGACTCACTCCTGGGGGATCCTGCCACCATTTGTAAAGCAGAACAATTATTAAGTAAGACCCCTATGTATCAACAAGTTCCATTCCAAGAGCACGTTCTTAAGTCCAATTTGTTCATAAGTCCAACAAAGTTAGCCTAGGTACCCAATGAACACATTGGCTATATAGTACTGTACTATAGTAGGCTTATAATACTTTTCACACAAATAATACATTAAAAAAACATAAAAATAAAACATTTTCAGTCTTACAGTACAGTACCTTGAAAACTACAGTAGTACAGTACAACAGCTGGCACACAGGCTGGCACTGAGCGAAGGGACAGGCGGAGGGAGACGGCAGAGCTGAAGGGCTGTCAGCAACAGGAGACGGAAGGCAAGCTGCAACTTTGTGCCTGATACTGACGGCACAGGTTCTGGTTCCTCGCTGGATTCAATTGTTCACATCTTTGAAAGTTCACATCTTGAAGGTTTGTATGTAGGGGCCTTACTGTACTTTGGAAACAGAAACATCTGTACAGCTTTTTCAATGGCAGGATCGACATAAGATTTGATCGACAGACACAAGATTTTCAATCTTGTACAATAATAATGCATGTTCTAGTGAGTACAATGTTGCCAGTGGCTTAGGAATCCCCTGCACAAATACTCAACTGTGCTATCCACAAAAAGATATGTATTATCTTCTTCACTAACTGTGGCTGTAAACAGAACCTGGGAGAGTCCTACAATCAGATCTGTAGGAGACAAAGACAATGAAGCCGGACGTGTATAGGGTGCCCACCAAGGTCGTGGGGTCCTCACTTTTCTTCCCTGTTTGAGGTATCCATGCTCTCATTCATTTTCTGCTTTTGCATTCGTGTTCGAGTAGATGCTAAAAAAAGGATGAAGAAATGTTAACAGCACTGATGGTGTGGGGTAAGTTGGTAAAGGCCTACCCAATTTGTTATGCTCACACCAAACTGATGGAGGCCAGGACCTCACAAGCTGTGGTTTCCAATTTTTTAAATCATATACCCCTATCAACCAGCTTTCCCCCAAAATATGTACCATTAAAGTATGTATGTATTTATGTTATAAAACACATATACCCCAAACATTAAAACTCAATGAGATAAAGATAAATAAGCATTCTAATACTGCCTTATGTACCCCCACAAGGTGATCTTATACACACTCAAGTGTGCCCAACTTTGTAGACCACTGCTCTAGAGGTGATGTGGTTAAGTCTGGCATCTGAGCAAACCAGAATCGTGGTCTGGTCCAGAATCTGCTGGAGTGAGTGTTATTCTTCATGAAGTTCAGAATTCCCTTGTGTTTGGAGATGCACTGCAAGTACTGCAAACACATCAGCTCACAGCTGATTTATTATTTTTTAAATAATCGGGCTGCACTGGGTCTTATTGCTGCGAGGCTTTCTGCAGTTTCGGTGAGCGGGGGCTGCTCTAGCTGCAGCACGCAGGCTTCTCACTGCGGTGGCCCCCATGGGGCAGAGCAGAGGTGCCTGGGCTGCAAGTTGCAGTGCGTGGTCTCTAGAGCACGGGCTCAGCAGTTGCGGGGCGCAGGATTCCTTGCTCCTCAGCATGTGGGATCTTCTCAGACCAAGGATCACACCTATGTCCCCTGCATTGGCAGGCAGACTCTTAACGGCCAGACCACCAGGGAAGTCCAGCTTACAGCTCATTTAATTTGGACGTGGACATTTTAAAATACATTATTAATTACAACATAGACAAAAACAGAAAGCTTCTTTTAAATTATTTCAAAGTTCTTAACTTGATTTTAGAGACAGGCAAGAGTTTTTTTATAAAGAAGCACAGAGAACATTCACACTAAGGGCAGAAGGAGCGTCTCTCAGTCTCCTCTTCTGGCTCCTCCGCCCTGAGCAATCCAGCACTGTGTGATGGTCTGTTTCTGAGGAAACCGGAGGAGCAACCTGGAGAATTCCCTACCCTTATGGCTTAAGACTCCTGCCACTTCTCCATTTTCTAGCTGTACGAAGGCCCTGAACTTCAGCCTGGCAGAGGGAATTCAGTCATTGCTAAGTGTGTCAGTGTGAAATGGACTGACTACGGCAACTGAGCTCCTCTGTAAGAAAATACACATATTTTTACATCTTTCTACTCCTTTTAAAATGCATACTTGTGGGCTCCAAAAGGCTTCCACATGTTTTTAAGGCCTGATTTTGGTTATAAGCTTCATGTCTATTTTCATGCACCGGGGAGGAAAAGCTACAAAAAACAGTAGTATATTAATTGATGTAAAATCCAAAAAGAGATTCATTTATAAGCAAAGAACTTAAACCTGCTACATTTAGTTTCAATAGTATCTTCAAATAATATACACAGAAAAATGGTTTGAAATCAAAAGTAATTTTAAAAACTTTGTATCTCAAAGTTAGTATACACAGAGATGTATTGAGAGAACGCTTCTTTTTAAGAAGTCACATTTTAATTGGTATTGGCCTTATCAAGATGTCCTATGACCTAAGGATGACGATTTTAATTATTATCTCTTAAATATTTGTCTTCTTTCCAAGACCTGGCTCTGTTTCCTGTTAATGGATCTGGCACCAGATTATCAGGAAATGTCCCCTTTTCCTGGTGGCATTTCGTGGCTACCTACCTCTCTAAGACAGTCCAGTAACAGTCTGTGCTTTCCTGGTGGCTCAGTGGTCAAGAACCCATCTGCCAGTGCAGGAGACCTGGGTTCGATCCCTTGGTTGGGAAGATTCCCTGGAGGAGGAAATGGCAACCCACTCCAGTATTCTTGCCTGGAGAATTCCGTGGACAGAGGAGCCTGGTAGGCTCAAAGAGTCAGACATGACTTGGCAACTAAACAACTACAATTTATGCACACTGATCTTTTTCCTTTTTTTTTTTTTTTAACGTGGACCAGTTTTAAAAGTCTTTATTGAATTTGTTATTGCTTCTGTTTTATGTTTTGGTTTTTTGGCTGTGAGGCATGTGGGATCTTAGCTTCCACATCCCCTGCACTGGAATGTGCCATCTCAGTCACGGGACCACCAGAGCAGTCCCCTGATCTTTTTCTTAATGTCCTTTCCATCTAACTCTACTTGGGCTAATCCTTCACAATCTCAGATTAGTTTAGGAGAGAATTCCATTTGCCTTAACATTCCAATGGAAACAGTGACAGACTTTATTTTGGGGGGCTCCAAAATCACTGCAGATGGTGGTTGCAGCCATGAAATTAAAATACGCTTACTCCTTGGAAGAAAAGTTATGACAAACCTAGACAGCATATTAAAAAGCAGAGACATTACTTTGCCAACAAAGGTCTGTCTAGTCAAAGCTATGGTTTTTCCAGTAGTCATGTATGTATGTGAGAGTTGGACTATAAAGAAAGCTGAGCGCCAAAGAATTGATGCTTTTGAACTGTGATGTTGGAGAAGACTCTTGAGAGTCCCTTGGACTGCAAGGAGATCCAACTAGTCCATCCTAAAGGAAATCAGTCCTGAATATTCACTGGAAGGACGGATGCTGAAGCTGAAACTGCAATACTTTGGCCACCTGATGTAAAGACATGGAAAAGACCCTGATGCTGGGAAAGACTGAACATGGGAGGAGAAGGGGATGACAGAGGATGAGATGGTTGGATGGCATCACTGACTTGATGGACATGAGTTTGAGCAAGCTTCGGGAGTTGGTGATGGACAGGGAAGCCTGGCATGCTGCAGTCCATGGGGTCACACAAGAGTCAGACACGACTGAGTGACTGAACTGAACTAACATCTAACTTGGAAATGATTTAGTATTCTTTATCAAAATTCTGATTTCTAGTAATGGAAAACTGTTATTTGAAATCCAGTTCTAAAACTTGCAAATTAGGAAAGTTCAGTAATAGCAGAATAAAAGATTATTCTTTACGTAAGGGTGATGATATTTATATATGCTAAGTTTCTAACATCGTCCCTATATCCAGCACTCAGAGAGTTCCTCATTATAGTTCTGCTATCCTAAAATATTTTCTAGCCACAGCCATCCGTAATGAAGATGTGGTTTCACTTCTCAGTCTTCCTGCTGCACAGTAGATGCTGGGATGGATGAAGATGACCTGCACTTTGCATCATACATTTAATCCACAGATACTTGTAAATAACATATTGTTGAGTGAATTATATTTTAAATGCATAAAAGTCTGTTAATTAAAGGGATTCTATAAATTTATCCTTTTATAATGAAAAGGCTTTCTGCAATGTAAACAATTGTTCATTTACTTACTTACTCAAATAAGTACTTACTCATTTCTGCCAGTTTCTGTTGAAATTTGGATTCCCCTGGGAGATGTTTACTGCAGATTTAAAAATTCAAAATATTTCATATGTATATGTATAAATGAAAAACTGAAATTTCCAAAAACGATGGCATTTTCAATGACTATTTATGCTCTTTAGTAAATAGCTTTTATTGTCAAAGGATTATAAATCAAACATCTAAAATACAAATGTCATAAATTTATGAGCCTAGATATTTTATCAGTGGTTCTTATAAAACAGGGTAGCGTTTTTCAAGAGTGAGCATTTTAAAATCTAATGTTAATCAAAACTAACAAAATTCTATCCATGGCACTGTAAAGGCTGATTAGATTTGTAAACATCTGATATTTTTAATGAATTTCAGTAGATTTACGTGGTGCTTTTTTAACTGTGGGATGCAGTCACATCTTCTATTTTGAGCAAGCCTCACAGTTTCCAAAATATTACTGGCACGAGAGAGACTGGCAGGAGCCAAGACCAGAGCGGCCACTCTGGGTTTCTCCCGACGACCAGCTCAGCTCCTGACACACGTGCTAACACCGTCCCTACCTTCCATCTGCTTCGTCGGATCCTTCGATGTCAAAGCGCAGTTTTTTCAGTGGTTTAGGAGGGTTGCTTCCTTCAGCACTTCTTTTGAGCACACGGTCGCTGTTACACACCATTTGATTTATTTTCTGGAACTTCTCTGAAGTCTACAAATTATGGAATTCTTTATTTTAGATCATTTTGTAGTTAGCAACCCCGAACTGTAGGTTTGTGGTGGGTCAAAAATCAGGCAGAGGTAATACCTGCGTTTAACTTCCTGCTTCTTTGGACCAAACAGGAGATATGAAAAATGTTAAAATCAGACTAACTACACCCAACTTCCCTGGTGGCTCAGATGGTAAAGTGTCTGCCTACAATGCAGGAGACCTCGGTTCAATCCCTGGGTCGGGAAGATCTCCTGGAGAAGGAAATGGCAACCCACTTCAGTATTCCTACCTGGAAAATCCCATGGACTGAGGAGCCTGGTGGGCTACAGTCCAAGGGGTCACAAAGAGTCAGACACGACTGAGTGACTTCACTTCACTTCACATCTAACTCTGCCCCAGTAAATACCTGCTCTTCTCATACCCTCCTGTGTCTTCCCAACAACTCTGACTACTACTCCAAAAGTCCTGGTTCCTCATTTTCAGAATTTACTCAAGCACAAAACCAGGGCTATTTCTCAGAAGCATGCAAAGCTGGAAGAGCTTTCTGGAACCTTGTTTTGTTTTTTTTTTTTTAAAGCACAGCATAACTGGAGCAAATGTTACAAGAATTCAATACGAGGTGTCTAGCGAAGAATAACTTTGGACTCACTTTATGAATATCATGCTGATAAGTCATACAGCTTATCAATTTGAAATCATCATTGATTTATAGTATTTGTTGATATTCCTAACTCTTAAAGGTTTAAAATAAAATATTAAATATCTGAAAAACTCAAAGTATTTGAGTCCTTCCAAGTACTATTAGAGATAATTTGATTTATATATCTCCTGAGGAAGAATCCTTTCACAGTTAAGAAAACTTTGGTTAAAAATGCTAAAGAGGGCACAATACCTCATTTTATCCAAAGGACAAACACATGGAAAAACTGTGTCTTATCTATTTTAGAACCAGAGTGAGGTGATTATCTCCATGATGTGTATTAACATGTTTTTTTGGATTCTAGAATGAAATCAGACTTTCCAATAGAAGTTAAATCTGATTTGACTGATTTGACACTGAGGATTAGCTTTGCATAATTAACTTTCATTAGCTAATTTACCAAAAATTAAATGAACTAAGTTTCCAAAAATTAAATGCAAAACCAGATTTTGATGGAAAATATATTTAGAGCACATGTATAATATGATAGAAATGAAATTCTGTACACCTATTAAATGGATTTCCAGTTATGAGCTTTAAAATATGGAAGTATGTATAACCTTCTTTCAACTCTTTCAGAGTTTATCACAAGCAAAACAGTTTGAAGACCACTACTCTATATCTGACTTCCCTGGTGACTCAGATGGTAAAGCATCTGCCTACAATGCGGGAGACCCGGGTTCGAGTCCTGGGTCACGAAGATCCCCTGGAGAAGGAAATGGCAACCCGCTCCAGTACTCTTGCCTGGAAAATCCCATGGACGGAGGAGTGTGGTAGGCTACAGTCCACGGGGTCGCAAAGAGCCGGACACAACTGAGCAACTTGACTTTCTTTCTTTCACTCTATACTTAATCTGGATCCAATCCTATTTATGTGGTCTACATCACCTCTGTGAAGCCTGACAGCTGTAGCCTGTGTTGAGCTAAATGTCATCACATTTACTATTTGTAACACACATGTTAACATTTGGTCTTTTAGTATACAACACGTATCTTTCTCTAGTTATTTCATTGGAGGGGCAGTGCGTAGGCAGACACTAAAATGGCTCTCACTAATTGTCTCCTTGAATGTGGGGCTGGACCTAGTGTTGTCCTGCTTCTGATAAAATAATGCAGCAAAAGTGATGGCAAGTCACTTCCAATATGACAAGAAGACTGACTTCAATTTTGCTTATCTCCCTCTTCCCCTCCCTCCTCTCTGTTGTGAGTAGCCAGCCACCCGAGGGAGAAGCCCGGGTGTCAAGGAACTGATGTTGGCTTGAGCCAACAGCCATCAAGGATCGGCCAACAGCCATACAAGTGAGTCTGACTGAGAAAGGTGGTCCTTCAGGTGAACCTGGAGATAACTGCAGATCCAGCTGACATGCTGACCGCAGCCTCGTACAGATAGACCCTGGACCCGGCTGAGCCAGGCCTGCTCAGTGAGCCACAAGGAATGAGATTTCAAAAGGTTTAAATGCCTAAGTCTGGGGGTGGTTTGTTATGCAGCAATAAATAACAAATATAGGTGGGGGTGGTGGGATGAAACATTCAGTAATGCTCACTGAATATAGGACTGTGAATTAGTGATGGTAAGGAAAGGCCAGCTAAGAGTAGTGGGCTCCCAGACTAGAATAACCATTTCAAAGCTTAACTTTCCCCCTAGATTCCTCTGCAACAAAGACCACCACACAGCCTGTCACTTACACTGGGGCATGTAACCAATTCCTAATCAATTTACCAGGGAAGAATATCCTAGAAGTTGGAGAGGAAGGAAAAGCAAAAATGTGTATATGTACAGAAGGAGACAAGTGGGCGTGGTGGCTACATTTTAGAGTACTTTAAATCATACTCCCAATTAGTGAAATTCAAAGCTGTTTTTTAAAACATTCCTTTGAGACTATATAATGCACATACATATTTGTATGTATATACATTAATGTATATACACATATAATCTCAAAGGTGTTTAGAAAGCAGTTTTGAAATACACCAATTATGAATATGATTTAAAATTAAACCTGATTTGAAAATAAATCTGATATATATATATCTTCTCAATTTTATGCAACATGCTTGAATGAGGTACTTGAATAGTAGCATTTATAAATTCAATTACAGAAAATTTCAAATTCTTTTATAATTATGGTATCATGCTATAGTAATTCACAGAAAAAATACTCACCCCAAATGATTCACCGATTGATACTAAGATTCTGTCAAGTTAATATAAAATACAAATTAGTAATGCAAATCATATACAACTATGCAGAGATGAACATACACACGTCATTCTGAACTCACAGGAAGACCAAATCAAAGGTTTCTTCTACCCCTAGAACCACTGACAGATTATACTTATTAAAGGCTAATTTTGGTAGTGCTAGTCTAGTCACACACTAAGCTCATTCCTTAGATTTTTAAAGCAAGAACTGCATGTCTACAAGAATATATTTTGCCATTGCTCACAAGGAAAGAGGGTAAAAGAAAATTTTAAGTTTACTCATACTTAACTCTTCATAAATCAATGAGTAAGGAAACAATTCAAATTTATTTCACATTTTCTCATTAAAAAGTCAAGTTATATTTGGTAAAACCAAGTTATATATGGTATAAATGATAATCTGAATTCTATTTAGGATCTATACTGATATATGGTAAAGGTTTAACATGTGGGCTTCCCAGGTGTCTCTATGACAAAGAATCTGTCTGCCAATGCAGGAGACGCAGGTTTGATCCCTGGGCTGGGAAGATCTTCTGGTGAAGGAAACGGCAATCCACTATAGTATACTTGTCTAGGAAATCCCATGGACAGAGGAGCCTGGTGAGCTACAGTCCATGGCGTCACAAAACAGTCGGACATGACTTAGCAACTAAAACAACATTTAACACATATCTTAGAATCAGAAATCTCTTAGTTTGTCCCTGTTTGAAACATATAATTTATGCATTTGATAATAAAGCTGAAGAACATTAGCCTGATATGACAAAGATGTGATCATATGCACACGGAATCAACAGATATATGGATTTTATTGTTCTCCAATTCTTTGATAAGTAGCCATCATTCTATATAATTTACCAAAATATGGTGAATACAGAGAGTGTTAAGATGCTCTCTTAATAGCTGATCAGGATTTTCAGAATGTGACTTTTTTGCTAAAGGACTCCAACCCTGAAGTGAATTAACTAAGATCAGCAAGTAGCTATCATTATCAGCATAATATGGGTTAATTATCATCATTAAAAATTTACCTAAGTATACATTTTCCTGTAGCAATGTATAAATTAGACATGGTATGCACCTCAGCAGCTTAAAATGTAAATTGTAGATATCAGCACATAGATACTCAACCATAAAAACACTAAATATATAGAAAATAACACAGGGGCACATGGGAGCATTTATATCATTTGCCAGTTATTTTCTACTTTTCCCTTTACTGTACAGTTTGAAATTTTTATGAGTGGGCATTGCTTATATAAGTAAACACACTACACTGTTTTCACAGGATTAATATATCCCCTTCTTCTTGTTTGTTTTTCTTGCCCATTAAGTGCAACTATATGGGCTAACAATTTCTGAGATGAGACTACATTAACTTTACTAATTAATCTGCCTCCACTATTCAAATAAAGTCAGATTCAAATAGCCCATGATAGCATATAATAAGTCAGCTGAAGTACTTCAAAGCCAGAGAGCACCCACTGTTGAATGCAGAAGATAACATAATGATTTGTAGGTGCACGGAGTCTTTCATCTAAGAATTTAAAACAGCTTCACACTCATCATTTACCTGAGCCACAGCAGCCTTCTGAAGCAGAGACCTGCCCAAGGTAATACAAGGAGGCCGCAGGCAGAAGTAGGGATGGACTTCTAAAGACTTCATTTACCATCATCTACATTTAATCAGTCATCTACATTTTCATAAGCAAGATGAACAGAACCACAGAAAGAGTTCACAGGACATTCAATAAATTCTAGAATAAAAATTCTTAGCAAAAGGAATCTACTTTGTTTAGCAGGGTGGCTACTTAAAAAACTCTGAGAGTGATCTGAAACTTAGGATCAAACTAGTACTCAGATTGTTTATAAAAGACCCAAGAAGCCAGGAAAGTTGATGAGTAAATTTGCAAACCCATCTAAGTAAACAGATTGTCTCGCCCCCAACACCTCCGATTTTTATTTTTATCATGGCACTTAATATAAATTAGGAAATTAGGGACTAGAGCTAAATAAAGAAAGCTTTATGGTTTTATGCTTGGATTAAAAAAGAAAAAAAACCCCTCTCATTTGTTACCGCTTTCCTAAAAAGAAAACACAAACCTTGATCTTGGAGTCATTTTTGTCGGTGTAGGCAGACCTTCTGAAATTTTATATGGGTTCTTTAGGGGTGATATATAGATGTTCCCCCCAGGAATCCGTAAAGGTGAACTAGAAAACTTGTAAGGGCTTCGAGGAATGTGAGGAATCGGTGACAAGGTAGGGGGCTACAGCAAAAACAAAAGCAGGAGGTTACTTAACACTTCAGTGAGATCCACTGGTTTATAAGCAGATTTGCCCAAATAAAGGATGCCTTCAACATACCCTGGTGGAAGCATACTGCAGAATATTTGTTTTCAGTCTCTGCATGAAGACTGAATTATAGAATACGATAATGGAATCATACTCCTCTTCTCTGATCAAAACACGTTTGAATGTCTGAGGAAGAAGAGCAAAAATACTTGTTAAATGAATTTGGGAATTTATCTCTTTAGAGTTTCTATTTTAATAGTTCATGATACTTTTTAACAGTAAAAAGATGCATTACTTTATAGGAAAAAACAATCTAAAGAAGCCATTTTAGGCTTGGATTATAGCTGTTCTACTGGAAGTGAAAAGTCATACATATATACTGTATGTGTTTTATGTATATATATATATATGTTTATTACAAATATTCTGCTTATTGGCATAATACAGTGTTCCCTATTTATTTTATAATATGAATTTGAATATTAAAGTGTTAGCTTCCCAACTGGAGAAAGAAATGGCAACCCACTCCAGTGTTCTTGCCTGGAGAATCCCAGGGACGGGGGAGCCTGGTGGGCTGCCATCTACGGGGTCGCACAGAGTCGGACACAACTGAAGCGACTTAGCAGCAGCAGCAGCAGCTTCCCAATTACATTTTAACTACAAATAATTAACTAATAATATGAAAATTAAAAGTGGACATGTAAATTTATACAAATCAGTCAGAACATATGGTACAATTAATGACTAAAGTTATCCGTATTATAGATAATGGATATTTTTGAAAACTCTTATCATGGAAAATTACCTACCTCCTGAACAGCATGAGGAAGATCTTTGTACGCTGTGACAATGATTTTGAATTTAAGGTCTATATTCTTCACTTTGCATATGCCATACATGGAACACATCATAATCTAGTAAATGAATTTGATACAAAAGCAGTCAGGGTTTTGCTACATGGCTGTGCTCAGAGGATGAGATGGCTGGATGGCATCACCGACTCAATGGATATGATGAGTCTGAGTGAACTCCAGGAGTTGCTCATGGACAGGGAGGCCTGGCGTGCTGTAGTCCATGGGGTGGCAAAGAGTCAGATATGACTGAGCGACTGAACTGAACTGTGGTCTAAAACACACTGTTATCTTTCTTTCAGTTAAAAAAAAAAAGGAAATTTAATCTCCCACAGAATTATCTTTTCCTGTCCTGAGCTCATTTGGCACTGTTTTAGATCAACTATTCTTACGCCTCATGCTTTTTCCACACCTAATGAATTCTAGTTTACAACAACACAGAAAACGCCTATGATAAAATTTCTTCAGTGGTTTCTGCAACAAGAGCTTTCATGTCATGAAATAAGTAAATACTGAAATATTCTCAAACTCTAAAGCTCTCATTTGTAAAAAATACAGCAAAAATATAAAGGGTAGCCAGTAAGCAAATATATGTTAACTACATTGATGCAGCTTCTCATTTGAATCCAAACTTTTCTTAAGAAATCAGTACATAGCTAACAAGTAAGCAGGAGAAGAAAAGAGAAGTGCATAATTTCCTTACCTGGTCCAAATGCCTGTCTCTCATGAGTTCATACTCATTTTGCAGTGTGTGCTGGAAAAGGGTCCAGATGATATGCTCTAGCTCTGGGTGGTCAGACAGAAGGCGTGCACACAGGGTGTTCAGTCGAAGATATGCTAGTCGATACACTGGAAAAATAAGGGGAATTAATCATATTTACTCTTAATTTTGTATCACAGGTAGATATTTTCAAAATATTAAACTGTTATAATAAAATGCTGTTAAATAGCATTTAACGTTGACTTATGATTTCTCACTATTTTCCTTATGATTTCTAGTCTTAGGACTATTCTACATACACAGAAGGCAAAACAATATTTGGCTGAAAATACTATTCAGCAAAAATAATTCTTTTGCTGAATTATTATAGCATAAAGTTGAAGCAGAAATGAAAATCAGAGGAAGAAAGATCCTAAGATACTGTGAAATTAGACAACCCAAATACTGTTTGTTTCAGTTTCATTGGTAATCACTCATCACAGATGTTGAATACTTTATCAATATTCAAGAGTAATTATTTTTTAAAATAACAGAATTTCCAAACTCCCTTAATTTTTTCAATCCTGAAAACAAAAAACAAATAGTGTATTTCTCTATAAAAATGCTAGACTTGTAGATTGCCTAAGTGGTAATATGACTGTGATATTAAATATATTGCGCAAGTTTATTTAAAAATACTACTGGAACACAGGTTGGAGAAAAGTAATCCACAAAACTGAATTTTCCTCCATCTGGTTTAAATGCACCTGTCAAAGACTTGCATAAAGTAATCAGAATTTTTTAGTTAATAATTTATCCCACTGGCACTGGTCTTCAACTTTGGCTTACATCAGACTTGCACTGAGGACTTGTTAAAACAAGGATTATTTCCTCATCCTACTAGAGTCTCTGATCGAGTAGTTCTAGCATTAGGGGCTCAAACAAAAATTCTCCTTTCTGCAGCTTATCGAGTAAGGTGGATTCTGCTGGTTGGGGACCACACTTTGGAACCACTGCTTTAATTCAAGGACTTATAACATGCCTATAAAGCTCAGTATATTTGCTTTATCCAAGTCAGAAATAAGATTTATCACAGAGGAATCTGGCCTTCTACCTTTCTTCAAAGAGCTTCAAGTGGGTGTGCACTTGCATGTACATGCACAGACACCCAAATGACCTCCCCACCCCATCACACACACACAATCAGAAAATGCTGTACAACCTGGTCACCAGGAAATGCATCTGCATTAGGCCACAACCCATTGTATAATCCCAACGTACACATCTCAACAGAGGAAGTAATGTTAGGGGCAAATATTTCCGAGCATAAATTTGAAAGCGTAACAGTAAGCAGCAACAATAACAACATCTGACACTTTCTGAGTGCTTACTATGTGCTAGACACTCTTGGAAGCATTTTATGTATTCATTCACTTAATTATCTCAAAACCCAAATAAGGTAGGTTATTATTATTTCCATTTTACGGATGAGGAAACTGAGGCATAGAGCTTTTAAAGTGACTTGCCCAAAGTCATACCTAGTAAGCCGAAGAGCAAAGATTTGAATCCAGTCAGCCTGGTTTCAGAGTCCACGATCTTCAAAGTAATCATCTACTAACCTTTTTTGTAGAAGAGTGAAAGGGAGGTAGATTTCAATGGCTTCTGAGTCTGGAAGGCTGAGGTTGCTTGTGCCTCTGAATTTGGAGTAGAATTTGCACGTGGAGTTGACGCTTTTTTCTTTGGGGATCTTACAGGAGAAAGGTACCTAGATATATTCAAAGGAAAAGTCTTCATGTGAAGTTTTCTCAGAATCTCTCTCTTTCACAGATACACAAACACACACAGCTGGACACATGCATCCAAACACATCTTGTCTATTTAATCCACTGTTTTACACCAAAGTCCTATTTAAATACAAGTTGGAAAAGAGAGCTTATGAGGAAAACTAGGCTTGCTGTTATCATTTCTAACCCTATTTTAATAAATGGCCTTTCCTAGAAATTACTGCCTTATTGAAAAAATAGCTATATATCTTTATATGTTCGATTTTAATAATTAAAGTGAGATTGAGAAAATAAAAATGACTGCAGCTTAAAAGAACAAGCCATTGATATTAAAATATCAATTTCTCTGATTCTTCTCTTAAAAATGTTTCACTGATAACTATGGTTCATTTACATAAGACTTAAGTTACACACACATACATCTTCCTAAATTACATAGTACAGAATTATATGAATTAATATTTCAGGGAGCATTCTCAAGGCAGGTCTACACCCATATACTAAACATGTAAGGCACACATCGAGACAGAGATATTAGTACGTATGAACTCCAGTTTCTGACCTATCACCACTCTGTGCTGCCCTTTATTTCAGAGGGTAGTTCAGACCTACCTTCTAATTCTGTTTTAGCATCAGATGGTAAAAGAATCCACCCGCAATGTGGGAGACCTGGGTTCGACCCCTGGGTTGGGAAGATCCCTGGGAGGAGGGCATGGCAACCCATTCCAGTATTCTTGCCTGGAGAACCCCATGGACAGAGGAGTCTGGCAGGCTACAGTCCATGGGGTCGCAAAGAGTCAGACATGACTGAGTGACTCAGTACAGCTGAGAAATAATTCTGAGCAGAAAGTAGGATTTGTACCTTACTATGGATGTTTCTACTACATGTAATATATTAACTAGAACACTAGAAAAAGGGAACCAGTATCACGATTTTGTAAGTACCAGGGTCTAGTCTATCACTCTCGAATTTCCCTTCAATTCACTAGTAATACTGTAGACTGACTTAACTTGGGTAGAAGTTAGTCTCCCTCGAATTCCAGGTGAATAATAAGTATCCTGCTGGATAATAGGTAATAATTATAATCGAAGCAGGATAATACTTACTTCGCTTCCTGAATCTCAGACTTAAGAAGGCCAAAGTGGAGCTCTTCATTTCTCTGTTTTTCCAATCTCAAGAAATGGCTCCATATTACAACCAGTTTCTTAAGTCAAAACCTTAGAAGATATTTAAAATTTTTTCCTTTTCCCAATCTTCAAACCCAATGGAAAAGAAAGTTCTCCCTCTAGAAACATACCCTAGATATTTTCCATTTCTTTGTATCTCTACTGACATATCTTAGACCAATTCATTTATTTACGTCTCTCATTTGGACTGTTGAAATTGTCTCCAAACTGGGTCTTTCTACTTTCTTCCTTGCCCTGTTCTTTTCTCTCCTCCTACCCCGTCTGTACTTCAAATGGCAGCCAGAAAGTGGCCCTTTAAAAATACAAATTATAGCAAGCTGGCCCTCTGCTTACAACCTTAATGTTCTC
This sequence comes from Ovis aries, assembly GCF_016772045.2. Classification (NCBI taxonomy): domain Eukaryota; kingdom Metazoa; phylum Chordata; class Mammalia; order Artiodactyla; family Bovidae; genus Ovis; species Ovis aries. The sequence continues at coordinate 18,562,527 of NC_056063.1, read as the reverse complement.
CCACAGCCTTTTAAAATCTGAACTCCTCTCTGTGAGTCTCCTCTCTGATGAGACTACAAGATGTAGCCGCAGTCTGCCTTTCCAGCCTCATCTTGTACCGCTCTCCTCTTGTTTGCTTTGGGATTTCTTTCTGCTCCTAAGACCAGGTATGTCTGGTCACCCAGGGACACTGCACCCCCCGTTTGCTCCGCCTGGAATGCACACCATACAGACTGTGGCAGGCCAGCATCCATTTGTTCTTCAAGTCTCAGGTCAAGCATCATTTCAATACAGAAAGCTTCCCTGAACATTCTATCACTTTCTCAGCTCCTCTCTTTCACTTCATTCTGTTTATTTCCATTACAGAACTTATTATACTCTAAGATCACCTTATATATTAGTTTCCTTGTTCACTGTTTATTTCCTTTCTTCAGCATGTAAGTTCTGTGAAGGGAAGGACCTAATCTATCTTACTTGCCTCTGTATTCCCAGTGCCTAAAACGCTTCCTGGCACCCAACAGTCAACTGCTTATTGAATTAAAGAAAAAGATAAGGCTTGACATATTTATATTAACGTATTACCTAGCAAGCTAAGTTATACATGAAGGCAGAGGTTCCACACACTAGAAATACTCAGGATACAAATGAGCATGGAAATGGCACCTCTGGAAAACAGCTCCTGCACTCGTCACAGAGCTTTGTAATGTCAATTTTTACACAGAACTAAACAGAAACATAATATTACACACACTCCTGTGAAAGGCAATGTAGCTGGATTGTTTCAGAGCATGGGCTTTGGGGTCAGACTGCTTGGATCTGATTTCTGTTGGCTTTTGGTAAGTTACCTTATTTCTCTAATTCCTTTTTCATAGATAATGAAGGCTGCTACAGTGTCTATTACCTTACAGGACTGTTTGGTAATTCTCCAGCACTGAGTGATAAATAAAGGTTAGTGATTGCGTTCTTCTTCGAGCACGTCATCAGGCACTCATCAACCATTTTAGTCTCCTGTTCGCACTGGGTACTCCCTATGCCCACCCTATGGTGGTTTTAGTCGCTCAGTCATGTCCGACTCTTTGCGACGCCGTGGACTGTAGCCCGGCAGTCTCCTCTGTCCGTGGGGTTTCCCAGGCACGAATACTGGAGTGGGCTGCCAGTTCCTTCTGCGGGGATCTCCCCAGCCCGTCCTGTGCGGCACTACGAAGGCGCTGAGCTGCACTTCTGGAAGAATGTTTCCTGCTTTCCTGGCTGTTCTGCTTTGAGGTTCACGCTCTTTCTGTCTCCTCGGTCCTCTCCCTCCTCTCTGGTTTCCATGTTGAAATCCTAGTTTACCTTTGAGGACTATCTAGTCATCCCTGCATGAAAACTGTCCTCCTGACACTAAATTGGAGTGATTTCAGTAGCACTCTGTACCACTCCATATGACCTTTATTTGGGTCATGTATCTTATATTCCTGATTCCTGAAAGCAGGAACAATGTCTTATGCAAAATTCTATTCCCTGAAGCTTTTGCATAACAGCTTGTATCACACTATGCTCAGAATCATTCTGTGAGGTGGATGGACAACAGATTTCACTCACATATCTGCTGCAGTGTGATTATTCTGGAGAGGAAGGTTGAGAGTACAGGCAGGTTCAAAGTGATCAACTGGTCCTTCTCGGTCCTTTGCTTGTTTAATAAGATCAAATAAAGGTGAATCCTATGTGAAACAAGACGACATTAAAACAACACTGGTAAGCGTGACCTTCTTATGTATGTATCAAAATCATAGTGTTTGACATAGTGAGCATTATTAATATAGTTGTAATTGACAATGGCAATTCTGAAGTCAGAATAAGGTTCTTGTTTCCATTTTGAAAATGATTGCCAATTTTTGTACTATGCACAAAATAAAGAATTAGGAATATGTATAACTTCAAATGCTTATATTAGAAAAGAAATTAAAAGTTAGAGAAAGAGATACAGAAAAGATCCAAAGAAAGTAGAAGGAAGAAAATAACAGAGACATGAGCAGGAGTTAATGAAACTGAAAACAAAGATAAAATACATGGTCTGATAAACAAAGCTAATAACTGCTTCTTTGAAAGAACTAATAAAATTAAACAAACCGCCAGTCAGACTGAGAAAGGAAGAGACAGATAAATAATATTAGGAACAAAAATAGGGCCACCATTACAAAGATCAGAAAGATAACAGGGGACAGTTATAAATAATTTTATGTCAATAAACTGGAAAATGTAGACCAAGTGGAAAATTCCACAAAAATAAAAATTAACAAAACTCAATAAGAATAAACCTCAATAGTTCTATCAAGTATTAAAGAATTTGAAACGGTAATTAAAAGTCTCCCCACAAAGAAAACATTCAAGTACCTCTGGTTTTATCAGTAAATTCTACTAAACATTCAAGGAATAGAAAATTCGACTTCTACTTCAACTCTTCTGAGAATGGAAAAAGTAAGAACATTCTCTCTCTGATTTTTGAGGCTAGTACAACACTGATACTAAAAACTGTCAAGGACATTACAAAAAGAAAAATTACAGCCCATTCTCACTCATAAACAGAGATATAAAAATCCTAAAACTAGCAATCCAAATCAGCAGTGTTAAAAACAGAGTATGTCATTTACCAAGATGAGTTTATCCAGGTTGCAAGATTAGTTCAATATAGAAAATCTATAATGCAATTCACCTTACTAATAAATCTAAAAGGAAAAATATTGTCAAAATCAATGCAGAAAAAGCTCTCTTTAAAAACCCATTTATTATGTTAAAAAAGAAGTCTTAATAAATCAGAAACATAAGGGTACTCCTAATTTGATAAATGGCATCTACAAATAAACAAAAAACCCACAGCAAACATCATGTGTAATGGTGAAACATTAAAAGCATTTCCCTTAAAAAATCGGAGATAAGAGAAGGATGTCCCATTATCACGCTTTCTATTCAGTATTATACTTGAGGTTCCAGTCAGTTCAAAAGATAAGAAAAGAAATTAAAGATCAAAAGACCAGGAAGGAAAAAAGAATAAAAATACCATTATTTGCAAATGACTTATGTCAATAAGGTGGCTCAGTGGTAAAGAATCCGCCTGCCACTGAAGCAGATGCGGGTTCAGTCCCTGAGCCAGGAAGATCCCCTGGAGGAGGAAACGGCAACCCACTCTAGTATTCTTGCCTGGAGAATCCCATGGACAAAGGAACCTGGCAGGCTACAGTCCATAGGGTCGGGAAAGAGTTGGATACAACATAGAAAACTCAAAAGGATCTACAGAGAAATTATTAGAATGAGAGAGATTGGCAAGGTCTCAATACTGTTGTAAAACCAATACAAAAAAATATATATTTCTATATATCAAGCAAGTTTAAAACACATAATTTAAAAATCATTTATAAAAATGTAAGACCAGAAGTAAGAACCATTAAAATAATTGATTCAAAAATTGTAACTTTCTGGAGGTAACACCTTGCAAGACCATAAAACCTGGGGACATACTTATTTCACTCTTAGTGCTTACACTAAGAAAGAAAGAAAAAGAGACAAATTGCCAAGATGCTAGATTTACATAAAAAGGAAAAGTGGTGCATCTGTAAATAAAAATACAAAACACTGTAGAATGTAGATTTTGTGAAAGTATGAAGATGTCTATTCAATAAAACGTGTTTGAAAAATTGGCTAACAATTTGAAAAAAAAGGCTATTACACTTTCACAATATATAAAAATTCAATTACATTAAAAAAAAACTGACGAAGTATTAGAAATACAAAAGAATATCTTTATAACTTTTTAAAAAATCTTTTTTCACCTTTATTGAAGTATAATTGACAAAAACCATATATATTTAAGGTATACTATGTGATGGTTTCATAGAAACACACACTGTGAAATAATCACCACAATCAAGCTAGTTAGCATTCATTACCTCACAGAGTTACCTTCTGTTCTCTTTGCATCCCTTCCTCTCCTTCTTTATAACTTCTTGATCAGGAAGGGCCTTTCTAGATTTGACCAAAACCCAGAAGTCGTAAAGAAAAACACAAAACAACTGGACTACATAAAGCCTGAAAACCTCTGTGTGACTAAAACAGCAATAAACTAAGTTAAACAAAATCTTTAAAAAGTAAACAATACTGATTTATTCTACAACCACCATAATGCATTGTACTAATTCCTACTGTCAAGTCATTCTTTCCTATATTCGTTAGGGGCACCCTGAAGTGCAATCTCAATAATGGCTTGCAGCTGAGTAAAGTAAGGCTGACAATGAAAACCAGCTAATGCATGTATGTCATAGTCAGTGTTCCACATTTTCTAGTCATTGATAAACTGAATATCTTTTCATATGGGATGAATCTACATATATTCAGCAGGAGTGGCCTTATCCCATTCTTTTCTCAAACAAAGACCTTTCAGAAGACCTCGAGACTCACAGAGATATGCAGGTAAACTTGAGCCTTTAATAGGACCTAAGTATGTGGCTGATGGGCATTTTACTTTCTCTTCAAATATGGTTTAAACCCACAGATGGTTTACCTGGTTGAATTATCACAATAGGATTATACCAAAGTGAATTCTTCTTCTAAGAATGCAGATGCCATTCTACTCACCAACAGTCTTTATGTTTCACCCAGGTATCACTTTTACACCTCCATCTCTCCCAACCCAACTGATACAGCGGTGTATAGATACAGAGAATGAAGTATACCATGAGAATAAGAAGAAGCATGGCGCAATGCACAGAGCACAGACTCTGGAGTCACACCACAGGTGTTCAAGTCTTGACCACGTCCTGGCTGCCTGACCTTGGAGGGAGTGGCTTTACCTTGTTACGATTCTCTTTTCTGTACTGTGAAGTGGGGATACTAATGACAGTAATGTCCAGTTATCATGCATCCATCCACCCACTGTTTTCCATACGTCTACTCTGTATCAGGTGCTATATTAGGAAGTAGGAACATAACAGTAAGCAATCCTCCAGTTGTCAGCTACTAATAAGAGTCCCTTCAGAAGCACCTGTCCTCTTTCGCCTTACTCAACATGTTCCTCTGAAATAAACTTTAATCATCTTCTACCACAAAAACCTTCCACTCCTATCCAGTTTTCCCCATATCATTATCACTTATATACAGTTGTCCAAAGCAAAAAGAAATCACCTACATTATTCTTTCTCTCACTCTCCACTGGAATCCAATCCACGAAAGTTATATTGGCTCAAACTTCAAAATATATCCCAAGTCTAACTTCTTCTCCAGGTGGGACTTTTAGAGAGTCCTTAAAATTCCAGTGCCAAGCATATATTGGACACTCAATAAAAATTTCTAGAATGTTATATGACAAAACCCTATCATGGGTTTAATTAAATACAGCAAAGCACAAAGACGAAAGTGGATGATAGGACTTGCTTTCTAATTGATAAGTAAATATCAACCGTAGCAGCTGGCTTCCAAGATAACCCGATTAATTCCTCCTACTGTGTATTTACACCCTTGTACACTTGTACACTGTACCTGGGTTAGTCTGTGTGGCCCATGGCATACAGCAGAAGTGATGGCATGCCAGGTCTGAGATTAGCTTATAAAAAACCTGCAGTTTCTATCTTAGGTTCTCTCTCACGGATCTCTGTGTGCTCTAGGGGAAAGCAGCTGCCATGGACCAAGCAACCCTACAGGGAAGTCTACGCGGCAAACAAACGAAGCCTCTGGCCAACAACAAGCAAAGGAAGGAGGGCTACTAACAGCCACGTGAGTGAACGTGGGGGTGGATTCTCCATCTCCAAGAAAGGCCAAACCCGACGGCAGCCTTGGTTGATAACTTGAACAGCTCTCCTGAAAGAACTGGAGCCAAAACTACATAGCTAAACCACTTCCAGATTCCTGACTTTCAGAAATTATGTGCAAAGTGAATCATTAGCTCTTTTATTAAACTGTTAAGCTGTGGGGTAATTTCTTACACAGCAATGGATGGATAACTAATACAGAATCTGACTTTTTTAATCTAAAGAAAATATTTAATGGAATATTTAAGTTTTGAAAATTTATGTATTTGTATTTATAGCACTGCTTGCATTCAGGACTCAGAAGTTTACTCTTGGGCTTCAGGTAAGCTGTTTTATGTCATTGCTAACCTACTTAAACTAACTCTTAGCATAATCACTCTCTGGACATTTCACTCCATTTTGCCACTTAATCATGTGAAGGAAACCAGATTCTCCCTGTCAGCAAGATTAGTATAAATCCCACTTAATAAGTAATACGGATAGAAAAAGTAGAAGTTGTAAGTCTGCTCCACCTGACCTTTCATATCAACATGCATCTAAAGCAAGAGCAAACGTTCCCAGAGAGCAAAGGGCTTCAAGGCTATCAGGTCAAGGTATTCCTAGAAGAGATTCTGATCATCCAAGTAAGTACCAGGTCTCCAGTGCTAGTAGAAAAGTTAGCAATAGGGGAAGTGGAAGACAGGAATTGCTATTGTTTTCTGGGCATTTTAAGAAACATTATTGGCCCTACATTACAGGAAATGTTTTTGTACTATCCTAAGCCAAATCATTATAAGACCATTTTACCCTGCAAAAGGAAATTAGAATACAAAACACAAAATTGTGGGCAGGCCTTAGCCTGACAGTTCTTTCCCATCTAACTTCACTACTTCTTTAACACCGAAATTTTTCAGGATTCTTTCGCTAATATATATGCTGGCTGAGCCATGATCATGACTTTAGTTCTCTCTCTGCTTACTCCTAAACCTATTAATACATTTCTGACTAAAACTACTCTTTCAAATTCCAGATCCAGCACTTCCAACTAAACTCCTCAGATCTCCGCATATATATGTGGCAAGTATCTCAAATGCTAACATGTTCAAATATTAACATGAACGTATTACCTTCACCACCAATCAGCTAAGACTTCTTCAATATCCTCTTTGGTTAACTGTTAGCAATCACCTAACTGCCCACAGAACAAGTCTTAGAATTACCCTGCACTTATCCTTTTGATTCATGCTGTAAATTTTAATATATTTACACTTTCATATTTAAAACTGGTTTCTTATAGACAGCAAAGAGCTGGGTTTTGTTTTTTATCCATTCTGAGAATCTCTGCCTTTTAATTGGAGTTTGGACTATTTACATTTAATGTAGTCATTGACATGGTTAGTTTAAATTCTATATCTATTTGTCCCATCTGTTCTTTATTGCCTTTTGACAAATGTGCAAAAGCAAATCAATGGAAAACGGATGAATCTTGACCTAAATCTCAAATTTGTAAAAATAAACTGGAAATGGATGACCTAAATATTAAATGTGAAGCTATAAAACTTTTAAAGCATAAGGGAAAACTGTGGCAATCTAGAGTTCTTAAGACTTGACAACAAAAGCATGATCCACAAAATTAAAAACTGATAAACAGCACTTTCATCAAAATTTAAAATTTTTGCCTTGAGAAAGACCACGTGAAAAGAAGAGTCTACAGAAACTGTGAGAAATTATTTATAAGCCACATATCCAACAAAAGACTAGAATCTAGAATATATAAAGAACTCTCAATGGTAAACAAACAAACAAACCCACAAACAAGTCAATTAGAAAATGGGCAAAGACCTGAAGAGATACTTCACCAGAGAGAAAACACAGATCACAAGTAAACAGAAAAAGATTCAACACTATTAGCCATCATCCTGATGGGCAATGTAAATTATAACGTCAATGAGCTATCCTTACATGATCAGAATGGCTAAAAGAAAACTGAGACAATACCAAAAAATGGCAAGGATGCAAAGAAACTGGATCACCCATGCATTGTTGATGGTGATTCAAAATGGTACAACTGCTCTGGAAAATATCTGGGAGTTCATACAACACAGTAATTACATGACTTTGCAGTTGTACTCTTTGAGTATTATCCAAAACAGTGAAAACTCATATGTTTATATAAAACCTGGACACAAATGTTTATGGCAGCCTTACTTGTAACAGTCCAAAAGTAGAATCAGCCCAGATATTCTCTAATATGTGTACAGTTAAAGAAACTGCAGTACATACTATGAAATATTAGCAATAAAAAGTATGAACTATTGATATATACAATATCCTAAATGAATCTCCAGAGAATCTGGCTGAGAAGAAAGATAATCCTATTTGATTTCATTTATATAACATTTTGAAATAAGAAAAATTTTGGAAATAAAGGACAGATTAATAATGGCCAGGGGTTAGGGCAGGTGTAGTCAGGCTGGAGAAATATGCATATAGTTCCTTGTGTGATGGAACTGTTCAGTTTCTTGTCTGTGAGGGTGATTATGTGAATCAGCACATTGTCCCCAGACAGGCTGCCAGGTAACTCTTAGTTGAGGGCATTATGGTAAGTGAAATAAGTCAGACAAAGACAAATACAGTCAGTCTTCCATATCAGGGGATGTGGAACCTGTGGATATAGATGGCTGACAGGGCTATGCCATTTTATATAAGGGACTTGAGCATCCACAGATTTTGGTATCTGCAGGAGTGCTGAAGCCAATCCCTTGCAGACAACAAGGGTTGACTCTACAGTACAATCTCACTTATACGTGGACTAAAAAAAGAGCTCACAGACACAGAGAACAGACTGAGGGCTGCCAGAGGCAGGGGGTGGGCAAAAAGGGGGAAGAGGGTCAAAAAGTAAAAACTTCTAGTTATAAAACAGTCATGATAGAAGATACAGCAGGGTGAGTATAGTTAATAACACTGCAGTGCATATTTGAAAGTTGCTAACAGAGTAAATCTTAAAAGTTCTTACCACAAGAAAAAAATTCTAACTACATTTGGTGATGAGTGACTTACTGTGGTGACCATTTCACAATATATACAAATATTGAATCATTTCGTTATATACCTGAAACTAATATACTGATAGGTCAACTGTATCTCAATTAAAAAACATTTTTTAACCTGGAAAATTATAAACAGATAATTAGAATAGTAGAGTTATATCATCTGTTCACTTTTAAGCTTTTTCTATTTCTCTTATTATTGCTAAGAACCTTAATAATATCTTTCCTACATTATAAATAAAAAATGTATTCCCAAAAAAACCTTAAACCTCACAGAATGATATCACATGTGTTTAGAAAGTAGCAGAGTTTAGTCAGAGAAAACTGAAGTCATGATTCTGGGTATAAGTAGGGGTGGATAATGGTCATATGTCAGAAAATGACAGTAAAGCCAAGACCTGACTGTAAAGGACAGACATGGTAACCAGAATCTGAAGGTAGATTCAAACTTAGGGTACTATGTTATCAAGGAAAAAAGGACAAGTGGGATAGAACTACCTTTAAGATCCCAGATGCTCATTCAACCATACGTAGGATAATTAACAGAAGTCAAGAGAGCTGACCTAGTTGTGCCTACTTCAAAACATACAAACAAACAAAGCACAACGTTGAAGTTGAGTCAGGCTTATTTAGTATCTTACTGAGGACTGCAGGCTGGAAGAGGTAACGGAGGAGGCCGGCATATATGTGCATTTGGTGAAGGTGAATCTTGCAACCAAGCACCCATCTGGGTAGAAGGTTAATGGTGTCAGCGCTTTTCTAAGCATGGAGAGATGCAAGAATCCAGGTTCATAAACAATTTCTCCTGAAAATGCCTATCGGAAGGCCTCTTCTGCCAGTTTTCCCACAGCACATTCTGCCCTGGACTCCTTTCAGGGGGTGCTAAAGTTCAGTGACCGCACTGACCAAGGACTCAATTCTTGCAGAAACTGGTGGCAAGAGACGTTTTTAGTTGGCATTTGTATCAACAAGTCAATACAGGTTGTCAAATGGCACTGCTTTATTGGAAAACTGAACTCAGCAGAAGAAAATTCAGTCCCTTGAGGTAATAGGGTACTAGCCAAAGCACCAAGGGAAAAAGATACAATAACTGCACAGGAACACAGAAGTCAGGGTAGATCTGACCTGAAACGGAACTACTGACCGGGGGCTCTTCTGACAGTTAAGTCTCCTAGAAGCATTTAGCTTGAAGAACACTTTCAAGCAGCCAAAACCAAAACAATACAGAGCTCCCGGTTTATGATGTGCCATGCCAAACAAAAATCAGAAGCAGACACACAGAATTTCGTCAAATTTAAACACTATCTAGAGATTTCCAATTGCCACGAAAATCTTGGGGACAGGAACTTGGTGAGTAAAGTCATGGAAGATAAAGCTGGGAAATAGAGACTGAGGAGAGCTTTTTATAAGATTGTTTCTCTTAATTGTCCCTCCAACACAGCACTGTAAAGCAGTTTAAATCTTCCAGTTAAAAATAAATTTTAAAAAGACACTGTTTAATAGTTAAAGGGTAATTCTCTAAGACAGCTATGTGATTTATTCTTCACTTCTTTCAAGTTTTCCTTCAAATGCCCCCTTCATCAACGAGTGCTTCCTAAAACTCTACACAGAACCTCCTTTTTCCTAATAAACGTAGTTTTTTTTTCCAGACAACTTATCACCATATGTCCTACCCTTCCTATAATTCTCTACTAGAACCACCTTTTTCCTAATAACTGTAGTTTTTTTTCCCCAGAGAACTTATTACCATATGTCCAACCATACAACTGTTTGCTTATTGATTGTCTGTATTCCCACAGTAAAATATAAGCCCAGAAATTCTCTTTCATTTGCTGCTATACTCCCAACACCTAGAAGAGCTCTTGGCACACAGTTTGCACTGAATAAATATCTGTTCCTGAATAAACAAATAAATACAGCATACCAGAGATAAAGATAGCATAACCAGGAAAAATAATTTAAATGTGCTTATCCTTTCCCTATCCATATAACCAGGACAACAATCCAGCAATCTTTCTCTTGTTTTGATCAGCCTGCAACAGTTCGTTTTTGTTTAACTGAAAACAACAACAAAAACAAAAGGTTTGGCTTTAAAGGGGGCCCTTTTGTAGTCAGTCCTTCCGGTCTTTTGTTTGTAACCTTTCTGAGGCAGCACTGGTAACAGCTGGTATTGACAGGAAGTCCTCAAAATTCCCAAGAATGTGAAATCAGTTGATTAAAATGAACACACTGGCAAACCAATAAAAAGAAGTGACCATGACAATTTTGTTCTGGGAATGGATCACTAGTGGCTTAGAATCTTAGTGATTAATTCTTCCATGTGCCTTTGCATTTAATATATGTTAAAGAGAAAATCTTTTCCTTTGAATTTTGGCTTGGTTAGGCTAGGTTAAAAGCAAAACATCTACATAAATGCTTAAAGTCAAAGGTATTTCTGCTTTTAAATGTATCTGCAATCGTGTTCACAGTATTAGATCTTAAAAATATGTCATTCGTTAAAAAAAGGAAAGAAAGAAATGAAATGTATATACTCATTGCCCTTCTAGGAATTTAGAATGAAACTAGTTATGAGGCATCCTTCAGAGAACTGAGGAGACAATCACTCAAAATATCTTCTGTGTTTTTGGTTGAGAAAGACATGACCATACTAGTGAGACTACTGCTGTTTTTGTTGTTTTAGTCACTAAGTCACATCCAACTCTCTTGCAACCCCATGGACTACACTAAGACATTATTACCAGGCCTGGCTCTAGTCATCAAATCTTGAAATTTGAAACTTATTCAACTTTAAAGGCTAGCCTTCTCTAGACAGCATCTGCTCTGGAGGCCCTTTAACTGACTTGATTGACTCTCATCTCCATATTGCTTTTGTATTGCATACAAAAGCTACTGTTATACTCTATATTACAAGTATTTCTGTGTTTTTTTTAAACCTAATTCAGTTATATGAATATATTTTAAAAGTGAGACACTTTAAGTATCGTGGAAGTACAGAAGAGGAATTGATGAGATCGAAAGGTCTCCACAGAAAAATAGGATAAAGTTTTAAGAGGGGCAGATGAAGGAATGGGGAAGGAATGGGGAGCAGGAAGATAGGAAAAAAGGAGGAAGGGAACAACTCAAGTGTTAACAGTGATAAACATGCTCACTCAAGTCAAGTTTTACACCACATTCTTGCTTCTCTTTACTTCATCTCTTTGCTTGAACCTGCTACAACCATCGTTCTTTACACTTTTACTTTGTTATAAATCACCATCCATTAGCTTTTAAATCTTTCTTCTAATCCCACCCATCCCTACAAGCTGGTTGCACCGTCTGAACTTGTGTAGATGACTCTCGCTCCAGTAAAGAGTAACATAAAGTGTTCTGTGTCTGCAGTAATAACAGAAAGGTAAATCATTTTCAAATGATATCAATTATCACAAATTTAATAAATGTTCCTGTTAGGTGAAAATATTTTTTATATAAAACAAATATATTCTATCAACATATGTTATAAATGTTCTTTTTTCAAAGTGAGTAAGTTCTGCTTCTAAATCTAAATAGAAACTTTATCGTGGGAAAATCTAAAATGAGAAAACTTTGGCTTTTTTCATAGGTGTAAATTTGAGATGGAAAAGGACCCTGACGAATCACTTCTCATCAAGGCAAACATTTCTTGTATTCAAACGAATAAAATAAATTTAGAATGTTTTTCTTACATTTAAAAACTTCACTGTTTCACACTCTCTTTTAAACTTGAATATATTTATTTCACATACTTTCTCATTCAATTTTTTGCATATATTTGGACTATCTTAATATTCCAACAAATAATACATTTTCCCAAAACCAAAATTTGACATTGGGTGGTTTTCCCAAATTGAGAGCCAACAAAAAATGGCATACCTTCTACCATTAGATCATGATTTGAAGTGGTTCATGTGTAAAGATTCACAATGTATTTCTGAGATAAAGCAAATTTCTTTCTTTGACACCCTGGAATGTTTTCTTTCACTTAATGAAAACTACGCAATCTACTTTATTTTCCTTTTCTCCCTTGTGCCAAATGCAGCAGCTCCCCCTTGCCTAGATTTTTCTGCCCTTCCATTCTTCTCTTTCCCATGGTGTATTCTTTTTTATTCTTCTACTAATGCGTTCAAAAATTTATGTTTTAAGATTTTTATTTTTTGCTTTTTGCAAACATTTGTTGCATTCAAAAGGAATAATTTTTAGAATAATGGATATGACTAATATTCAGAATAATTTCTCTCACATTTTTCACATTTAAAAACTTTTAACTGTGCCACACCAACTCCCTTTTTAAACTTTTAAAATGTAGGTATAATTTACATAAAATAAAAATCCTAAATATTTAGTTCCATCAGTTTTTGACAGTTTTAAAATTATAACCTGCTTTAAGTCCTTTCTGGATGAAATGAAAGGTATAAATGAATAAATAATTAGTTGATTCATTCATGACTTGGTCTACGACTACCTGGCAGGGTAAACTGGTAGGACTGGTAATAAGACGAGTAAGACACTACAACAACCATATAGATAAGAGCAGCGTGGTCAGTTTAAGAAGACAACAGTGAGAATAAAGAAGGTACAAGATACAACTTATATTACTATCAAGGCTAGAAATAACCAATATGAAAAAACAGAAAGGAAGAATAGCTGAGGAGCCTGCTTTACACATTATATGTTTATAGCGGTGTTCAAGAAAGCCTATTTTGAATCAGGCATGAAAAAGTAGAAGACCCCCTGGAGAAGGAAAGGGCAACCCACTCGAGAATTCTAGCCTGGGAAATCCCATAGACAGAGGAGCCTAGTGGGCTACATATAGTCCACAGGGTCACAAAAGAGTCAGATATGACTTAGCAACTAAACAACAACATGAAAAAGTCAGATTTCTTGCCTTCTCACAGCCACAGTTATAGCAGAAATTTAGTAAAGAACTCAAAAGTTACTCAAATCCTTACACTTATAAGTTAACAGAATTCTCTCTCAAACTGATAACCAAAAAATAGTTACACAACTAAAACACAACTATATCATTACTAGAGTGATAAATAAAATATATACTTTAAAGGCTAGCTACTGACCTGACTTATTCATAAAATAAAAATTTGAAAAGTGATGAGAAAAGTGAAAGGTAATAAGATTCACAAAATTTCTAATCAGCTCTTAAAAAACCCATATAAGAAACCGATAGATTCCCAGATTTAACTTTGAGAAGTATGTTGTTGTTCAGTTGCCCAGTTGTGCCCAACTCTTTGCTACGCCACGGACTGCAGCACACCAGGCCTCCCTTCAGAAGTATACAGATCTCATAATAAACTGTATCAAATACAAAAGCATCTATTAAATATACTTGAGTACTTAGATTTATTTAACTGCCTTTGTAAGTAGTTATTTCACAATTTTCATATCTTAATCTAAGGAACTTTAAAGTTATCTAATTTCACTTTGGTTCCTTAACTAGAAGTCAAATTAAATATTTTGAAACATCTAGCATTCAATGATCTTCCCATTCAAACAGTCATTCTGCTGTTGCTCTTCCTCAGTAGAAACAATTCTCAATAAATACCAGTTTATCAGTATAATTCATGCTTCAGTAAACATGTGAGTATCTACTAAGGGCCAACCACTGTGTAAAACTTGGAAATACAAACATATACTAATATACTGATAATAACGGAAAGTTTATTTCAATGAATAGTGATCTATCCATTTTTAAGCAAATGAAACATGAAAAAACTACAAATGAACAGTTAACTGAATATTAAGTCAAGTGAATAACATCAATACGTGGAAGAATATTCCAACGTCTCATTAGTTTATTTTATGGGACAATGCCATATTCAAAATGAAAGTAAAAGTAAACAAGATCAGGGCATATAACGGATTATATTTCATTATTTAATGATATACCTAAAGAGACTGTCAATTTGAAAGTAGACTACTGAGAAACTGTAACAGAAATTCTTCCCCGATGAGAATACAAACTTATTAACTACTCTCCTTATTACTGTTCACTCTAAGTTTCTACCTGTCTTCTTTTATGAACACATACTGCCTCTCTTCCATACCAATGTGATACAAAGAAATTCAGCCTTCTAAAGTTTTAAGTTTATTGAGTGCAAGTAACATTTTGTGTGTCCCTTGATTATAAATTACCTAGTCAAAACAACAAAAACAGACTATAATTCAGGGGATATTCATCAACAAACAACAAAAGTTGCTGATCTTGGTGAGAGCGCAGTCCAAATTAAAAAGGTTAAAAATCAAAAAAAGGAAAAAAGAAAAAAAAATCAGCATAAAACATACTGCAAAACATCAGTTTTAAATTAGCTACGTAATTCATGAAAGAAAAATAAATTGCTCTTAAATGCCCTTCACTCATACCCTAAAGGAAGAATTTCAGCCCAAATGGAACCAATCTAGAAAATAATACCAATATAATACAACTAGATGTAGCCTTCTCTGAAAAATGGTAATACAAAAAAAGAAAAAATAAGAAAATGTGTCCATAGATTGTGATATCATCACTCCTTGAGGAAGTAACATCTACATTCAACTACCCCTTTCCCACATATACTTTCTTCTGATTTCTTTGGGCTTTAAAAATGAGTACACTTCAAATATATAGTGAGAAAACACTCATAAGAGCTTTCAAATGAAAACAAAATCTGACCCATAGCCCAATATATAGTTAATGTCATAATAAATAGGGTAGAGGGAGGGCTGGTGGAGGGGGAGGGCAAGTGCTTAAAATAAAATTCTGAATCTAAAATTTAGCCAAGTAGTGTAACTTTTATTTTCCAAAATTTATTTCAAGCAATATAGGGAAAAAATATATTTGTTTACAAAGATATAATTTTGTTCTGTAAGATTAATACTACTACCCCAAACAGAAACATTTTTAAATTTATTCTTCGGTAAAAGTGATTATTAAAAAAAATGGAAGTGCTATAAAATATTAATTTAATTTTATAGAAAAGAGGAAAGAATGTAAGAAAATTGTTTATGAAAAAGTAAAGAGATTCAGGATTGGAGCCATTCACAACCATGGCAATTAAATTAAATCCTGAAGAGCAATTATGGAAAACAGAAGCCAAGGGTGGCAAAATTTGGGTCTCTCAATTCAAATCCTTTTTACAACTAAAGATGAAATTTCTCTCTTTTACAGCCAATAGATTTTTTAACGTTATATTAAGTTACCACTAACAATTTCAATTTATAAATATACCTACACATTTTAGTTCCCCCCAGCCCCCAAAAAGTCTAATCCCAAACACAGAAGGAATCACATACAGATTTTTTCCCTCTCTTGATTACTACCAAAAAGAAAGAAAGAATTAAAAAAAAAAAAAAAAAACAACCTCCTGAGAGGGTAGCCAACATTCCAGAAGGCATTTCCGCAAAAAAGGAGTTAAAGGGCAGACTGCTCAATTAAACAGTCAGAGGCCCTTTGCAAGCCTCCTAGGTATATCCCCAGCAGATATGGTATCAGATTAAAGGAACTGCAAACAAACTGGGCTGAAACCTTTCTTTGTTCAAGCCCAGCCTCTTCTTCCTGTGATGTCATATTACAAATCGAGCAAGCCTCTCTTTTTCTCTTCAGAGAAAGCTCGTCTCACGACACAGCTGGCACCTGAGGGAAGGCCTCCGAGTCAGCAGGAGCGAACACGCTAAGGAATTTATTTCGGAACCTTTGAAAGACTCCTTTGCTTACCCCTATCTGGGATCCACTGCAGGAATACCGAAAAGGAAAACTTCATTTAAAAGGTGTAAGAAATAAGTGAGATTGAACTAGGAATGTTTAAGTCTCAGAAACTTTGCATTGAAAAGCAAAATGTGATTGCTAACTTCAGCTTAAACATTCTGCAGCATAAAGAAACTTTCATTTTGGAATATTCATCTTGACCACGGAAACCGAAGTTTACAGGATGAGGAGTTTTACTCCGTGTCAGAACACAGTTTTTATTTAAACTTTATAATCCAATGGATTGGCTTCATAGTGTTTTTAATACGAAGCCCTGGGATCACAGATCTTCTGGAGACTTGAAAATGAAAATCTTTTCTTGTTGAAGAATCAAGTGGAAACTTTATAGCAACAAACTTCATGTTTCTTTCGGAAGAAAAAGAAATATTTGTAAAATCTTGCAAAGATCCAAAGGATTTGCAAATACACTGGAGGTTACAAAGTAATCACGATCTGAATATCAAAGGAGACTGTTGCTGACCAAAGGACTTCAACACTGTAAACTGGACGTGCCTTTAGAATGGTAAGCAATAACAGCTCTGACTGCATATATAATGACTCCTTTAAGTACACCTTGTATGGGTGCATGTTCAGTATGGTGTTTGTGCTTGGGTTAATATCCAACTGTGTCGCCATATATATTTTCATCTGTACTCTCAAAGTGCGGAATGAAACAACAACATACATGATTAACTTGGCAATGTCAGACTTGCTTTTCGTTTTTACTTTACCCTTCAGGATATTTTACTTTGCAACAAGGAACTGGCCCTTTGGGGATTTACTTTGTAAGATTTCAGTGATGTTCTTTTATACCAACATGTATGGAAGCATTTTGTTCTTAACCTGTATTAGTGCTGATCGGTTTCTGGCCATCGTCTACCCATTTAAGTCGAAGACGCTGAGAACCAAACGAAATGCAAAACTCGTTTGTATTGCTGTGTGGTTAACTGTGATGGGAGGAAGTGCACCAGCAGTTTTTGTTCCATCTCCGGGTAACAATACTTCAGCAACCTGCTTTGAAAATTTCCCAGCAGCTACATGGAAAACCTTTCTCTCAAGGATTGTAATTTTCATAGAAATAGTGGGGTTTTTTATTCCTCTCATTTTAAACGTAACTTGTTCTAGTATGGTGCTGAGAACTTTAAATAAACCTGTAACATTAAGTAGAAGTAAAATAAATAAAACTAAGGTTTTAAGAATGATATTTGTACATTTGGTTATATTCTGTTTCTGCTTCGTGCCTTACAATATCAACCTTATTTTATATTCTCTTATGAGAACACAGACGTTTGTCAATTGCTCAGTGGCAATAGCAGTAAGGACCATGTACCCAATCACTCTCTGCATTGCTGTTTTAAACTGTTGCTTTGACCCTATCATTTACTACTTCACGTCGGACACGATTCAAAATTCAATAAAAATGAAAAACTGGTCCACCAGGAGAAGTGACTCCAGATTCTCTGAAGCTCAAGGCACAGAAAACTTTATTCAACATAACCTACAGATGTTGAAAAATAAGATACCTGACAATGAATCTACAATATAAGCTGTATGAAATAAGAACACCAGGACTTTACTGGGACAGAACCTCCAAGGTCCTTCAACTGTGAAAATTGTTTTCGTGGACAACAATTTTTCCACCTCAGAAAGAAAATAAACATGTGGACATTTAAAAGTTTTTAGTATTAAAAAAGTATTTGATGTGTTAAGCATTAAAATGTATTCTGTTCTTGTATACACTCAGTTTTATTTTTCTGAGCCACTTTGATTTGTACCTTTCTCTTCATTAGAAAAAAAAATCTCTAGAAAAGTTGTTCAAAATATAAAAGTAATCATGATTTAAGTCATGTGATAACCATCTGTATGGTCTTTGAATATCAGTGATTTTATACTAAATATTTAACAAATATTAAAATTTTCATTTAAGTGTTTAATACCTTTATTCAGTATACATCTAATTTTGATTTCAGTCTTAACTGAATCTCTAATCATGTTTCTTAAACTATAATAACATAAATGAAAACAAGTTATTTAAAGAATCCGTAAGTGTCTTTAGAGTATTTTTCAAAAAGACAGTAAAAATGTCTTCTGTAGAATGACATATTGACACTATTTGAGGATGTCGAGCAGTTACACTTACAGATAATATTTAGGATTTTGTCTTGGTATGCAATTCATAAAAAGCAGAAACTGTATATATAGAATAGTATACTTAAAAATTACACTTTTGGTTCATTTTCTGCATTTAACAGCACTCAACTTAAAAACAATGTATGTTGTGGAAACTAACAAAATGTTATTTTGCTAAGTAAATTTTAAAAAATACTACTACAGTATATTTTAAAGGCATATTTATGTCACAATAAGTAACCTGTTTTTTAAGTATTTTAGTTCAGAGAAATAACATATAATACTTGACACTTAAACAGTGATCAGTACATATGTTTTGATTATTTAAGGCAAACAAATTTTTAAATGTCTAGAAATTTGTATTTTCCCTTTACAGTCAATTAGTACTTTTTTCCATATAGAATTTTAGGTTTACAATCATTATCTTTCTGAACTTTTGAGGCCTTGATCCATCTTTCTTTAAATTGCAAGGCTGTTAAGTCAAATATTGAATAGCTGAACAATATTATTGCAGGTAGACAAGATGTTATTGTATGTCAAAATAACTTGTGAAGTAAGGACACAGGTCCTTCCACAAAAAACTGCAAAACTAGAGGGTCAAATAACTAAATACAATTACATTTTCATTTTACTAAACATAAATAAGGTATCGAGTTAAGCTGAAGCACTATCTACACTGAAATGCTTTCATTTTCCAACAGATTTTTTATTCCCCAAATTCAAGCAGTTTTCCAAAGTTAACTAAAAAAATTATTTATTAGCATTCAATCTATCTGATTTTCACATTTTCAATCTTTCAAGCCCTGAATACAAATTTGGATAAACAAAACACTCTCTGTTTTAAGGTTTAAGTTTGAATTTCGCTGTTCTCTGGGTTTGAGCTGCAGTGGTTTCAAATAAATCACAGAAGTAAGCTCATGTCAAAACTCATTTCAAAGAAAATAACAGTGGAGGATTTTCTTGCTAGTAAGTGATAGTCTCCTTTAAATGAACCTAAAACAAAATAAATCCTTTAAAAAGAAAACTAGTGAAGAAATTAAACATAGCTCTTTATATCCCAAGAGAAGTATATATGTTGTAAAGATGTTTTCTTCAATTGACCCTGAAGTGCCTTTATTTGATACCATTCTTCAGAAGAAAAAAAAAAAAATATATATATGTATATATATTTAGCACTCTAAACATATATTTTTGAGTTGGAAAGCAACTAACAATTTAATAATACAGAAGAAAGGTGTAGAGTTTGTAACAGATTTCAAGGAAGTTTTCTTGGATTAAGCATCTGAGCAAGAATTCAAAAGCATGGATATTATTTTAAAATATAAGCAAAAATAGTCATCAGATAGTTGTTACTACTGGAGAAATTTTTGTTGCCTGCTTGTCAATAGGAAGATGAATCAAAAAATTTATAAGATTCTTCTTGAATACATAACAGACAAACATTAGTTTTCCTCAACTACAACTTTAAATCCTAGGTAAATCTTAACTACAGGGACAAAGAGGGTACAAAAGTTATTTTTCTCTGCTGGTTTTGCATTGTTAAGTAAATTATACATTCAGAGGGCTATCTCTTTCCCTTTTACCCAGAAAATCTGTATTAAGAAAACTCAGAATTTACTTTTTGTTTCCTTAGAATGACAATACTAGCCCCTCCCTCCCCCAAAACTGCCCACTGTTTTTTACATCTTGATAAAAGAGTAGATGATTTACCTGATCTTCCTTTCTGTATTAAAGTAAAAGAAGTAAGATGAAAAGTTTTCAGGTGTGTAAAACCACTTTCCAGCATCCTAAGGATTTCGAACTTAGAAGTGATATTTTCTAAGAAAATCAACCAAGTAGCTAGTTTACCAAAAAAATGTATGAAAATATGTGTATTATATCCACAGAAAATTTAAAGGAACTTAAG
The DNA here is from genome assembly GCF_016772045.2 of Ovis aries. Lineage (NCBI taxonomy): Eukaryota > Metazoa > Chordata > Mammalia > Artiodactyla > Bovidae > Ovis > Ovis aries. The sequence goes on along the minus strand of NC_056063.1, from coordinate 18,541,956 downwards.
GCATTACTTTATCAAGGAGTTTTATTTCATATCCTACATTTAAAATACCGAGAGTCAACCTGACGTATAAACCTTAATTATGGGACTGGCATTTAAACAATTAGTGACTCATTTGAGGAATAGAAAATGGGACATCAGCAAATTTCATAAACCCAACTGAGAAACATTTAACTTATAACTGGTATGCAGCTAGCAAGAATCTGAGGCAACTGCAATTTTAGACCTCTGATGAACAAGGTACCCAGTCTTTTGTCACTGTATTAAGTTACTCCTGCCCTGCGGACTGATCTTTACTATCTCCCAACACTCAAGAACTTTTTAATACCTGCATGCCACATCCAACCCCAGATATCACAAATGAGGGAAGATATGACCCTCATATATATAACATTTTATAAATAGTGCCTACTAGTAGATGAATCTTAAGGAAATCCTAAGGGAAATTATTTTTAAAAAGTTCTTTTGAGCTGTCCTGAAAACCAAATAATCCATTTATAATATGACTTCTAAAAAATAAACTCCAAAATTAAAAGAATGAATGGATAAATGTAAAGACACAGAACATACTTAAATCAACCAGAGTATTTAATGATCAACAATGTTCCTTAAATAGCAACATTTTCCAGAGGTCAACATTACACTATCCTAAAATCACTAGTTCTTAAATTTCTTTTATCTCTTTCTTCATTTTTTTCATGACGTCTGCTACCAATTTTTTTGACAGTCAATTTTATAAAAGTACAAAGAATATCACTTAAGCAGGGCAATAATCCAGGATAATAAAAGAATATGAAATTAACTCCAGGCAAACTTTTCTAACAAGTCTTTCTCCTTCCATCTCTTAAAAAGATTTATTTCAGTAACTCCTTAAAGGGGAACAAAATTACCAGTGCTAAAAGCAGTGGCCAAAATAGAATTCAAGATACAGGACCCCAGAAGTAGAGATAATTCACAAATTTAATGAATGGTTTTCAAACTCAAAATTTGCTCTACTTATATAGATTCAACCAATACTTTTTGAAAATAATTGGAATATTTATGGCCAGCAGGAATGTGAAAATATATTCAACATCACTAATTAAAACAACAATGAGATATTACTTCATACCTGTTAGAAGGACTATTCTCAAGAAGCAAAGGACTAACAGTGTTGGTGAGTATGAGAAGAAAAGAGAGCCCTCCCACAGTGCTGGTGGGAACGTAAATTGGTACAACTATGGGAAGCAGCATGAGATGCCTCAAAAAATTATGAACAGAACTACCATACGATCTAGCTGTTCCGCTTCTGAGTATTTATTTGAAGAATGTGAAAACATTAACTAGAAAAGATACACACATTCCTATGGTCATTGTACCATTATTTTTAATAGCCAAGATATGGAAACCACCTAACAGCCCATCATCAGATGAATGAATAAAGAGTCTGTTATCTATCTGTTAAAAAACCCTTGCCATTTTCAACAACATGGATAGATAGATCCAGGAGGCATTATGCTAAATGAAATAAGTCAGATGAAAAAAAGATAAATACCAAATGATTTCACTTGTGTAGAATCTAAAAAACAAAACGAATTAAAAAAACAAAAACGTGTAGATACTGAGAACAGATAGTGATTACTAGAACAGAAGGGCTGAGGGGTAGGTGAATTGGTGAAGGGCATCTATTGTATGGTGATCAATGGTTTTTGGTGATGATCTCTTCATAGTATATACAGCTGTCAGACTGCAGTGGTACACACATGAAATTTATATAATGTTATATACCAATTTTACCTAAATAAAAATAGGAATAACCTATGGAAATAAAATACAATGAGAAACAAATATGTGCTTTTATGGCCAAGTTACAGTTATTAGTCATAGGGTGAATGTGTTGAGTTTCATTATCTTCCTATCAAAATGACTGCTGGGAAATTCATAATTTAAAAACTGAAAGAGTCTGGGGGTCATTTATACAAATTCTTCATCTTAGGTAGAAGAAACGGAAGAAGTAAAAGGCCAAGCAACTTCATGAGGTCACATAACAAGTTAAGGTAGAGTCAGGTAATTTTTTTTTTTTGACTTGTCTACTCCTTTAATGGTGGTAAAGGGAGTAGCAGATGCAAAGGCCTCCTTGGAGAGAACCTGATATGTTGAAGAGATTAAACCAAATCCACAGGGTCTGGAGATGGAGGGCTGAGATCCCTCATAAGCCATGATACAGCCATGGCAAGCTCTGAGGAGGTGGGGGGCGCGCTGAAGGATTCCAAATAGAAGGAAAGACACGAGCATGTATTTCGAAAAACTCCCATCCCTCTGATTATAGTGAAGAGATGCATTTAACTTCAGGAAAAAGAAAAAAAACAATCACAATAGGAGCTATATTTATTTCATTTAAATTTAAAGAGATTTTCCTATCCTTCATTTTGGTTATGTCCTTTCCCCCTTATTAAAATGCTTTCTTTTTGAAATGATGGTGATGATGAGTAGGAAGACTATTTTAATGTGTGTTACTTGGGAAAATTAAGTTAGCAACCCTGTGGAGAAATTGATAACATTCATATACTGCTGGTGGGAAACAAAATGGTGTAACGCTAGTGGGTGGGAATTTGGTGCACACACACAGGCACACGCACACACAGTCGCTCACTCCTCTCCTCTACTCCAGCGTTCTGATCTCTAGGTATTTACCTTGAAGACACACTTTCAATAATATAAAAACACATATGTGTACAGGACGCAGTCTTGCTTGAAATTGGAAAACACTGACAATCCCCTAGATGTCCAAGCGCAGAAAACTGGTTGAATAAATCACAACACATACACACATATTCACAGAGCAGTATGTTAGTCTTTGAGAATTCTTACAGTATAATAAAAATCTTAAAGAGAAATTATCTGTTGTAACTTAATGGAGGCTGAAACTGAGCAAAAACAATAAAAAAATTTTGGGGAGGGGAAAGAGTGAGACACAAAATACAGCTGTTTCCTATTCTAAGTTTACTCATCATGTTCTAAATCTAGCATGTGCAGGAAGACACCAAAAATACCTTTGATATTTGTCTATTTCTGACAGTAGCAGAAAATATTAAGAACCAATATGCAAATTAATAAAGCCACATATGCAAAGGCCACTTGAATGCATTTTAAAAGAGACTAGGTTGTGACAGTTTAGTTTTTAAAACATGACATAAAAATCTGGAAAAGACAGATGTCAAAAAGTTGGTTCTCTTTTATAATTAAAAGTAACTGAACTTACAGTGTTTAAGAACAATTGCCCTAGAGTGGTTCTAAAATTTTATTAAACTCACTATTAACAACAGCTTCTGATTTTGCTGGAGGAATTCAGAAACTACATTAAATAGAACTGAGATTTCATAAGATACTTCTTTTTTTTGTTCCCTGCACGTCCAGATTCCAGAGTCCTTCCTCACTATTACAGTTAGGATATGACATAACACTAGTTTAGAGACTGAAAATTCTTGGACTATATTCAGGTAATTTTCTAACATCATGGCCTTATAGAAGACACTCTCTGAACAAGAGTACAAGTGCCTCCATTTCAATAGGTTAAGTAACAAGGATATTTCCAAGCTATTCTTTTACAGTTGCCATTTCTCTTGTTTGTACTTGACTAATGAACACTGACCTCAGGGTAATTAGTGACATGATTCACAACTAAAGCACCACAACAAATTCCAATGGCAGTATAACAGAGAACGCTGCTCACATTTAACAATGCTGGAGTTCAGTTACACCTCTCTTCCCCTGAACTTATTCCATTCTGAGAAGGCAGTGAGAGAGACAGAGGTATGTCAGAAGAGAAAATTTCTACATACTTGTAAGCCAGGACAAACAGATCCAATACTGTTTAACTGTGTTCTCAGTCCTCTGTTCTTAGGAAATCACTGTATAGTAGAGACAACGAACTAAAGGACACTAATGATTAATTGTGATGTTTCTAAAAGGTACCATTCTCATAAATGTACATTTATTCCTCATGGCAACCCTGCTAAGTATTATCATGCCCATTTTACAGATGAGGAAAACACAGTCTGAGCTACAGACACATAACTTGCTGAGAATCACCCCAAGCAAGTTACATGGCATCTCTGAATGAACCTCAGAGTTTCCTTGTCTGTAAAACAGGAACAGCAATGTTTATCTTCTGGGAAGATTAAATGGGATATGGTGACGCCAAAATCCAGACAGGAGGATCTGCTACAGCACAGCGACACAAACACAGGTAACACACGAATAAAGAAGCTGATCCCAATAGTGCATGACCTGGGGCGAATTAACATACGCCACCAGGCAGCACAAAGGTTGAAAGTGCCGCCTCTGGGACCAAACCAGTTTGAGTCAAAATTCTAGCTCTGCTACCAACTTAGTTTTGTGGATAGGGGAAACGTTCTTAATTTCTCTGTGCCTCTGATGTTTCATCCATGAAGCGGTGGTAACGAGAGTATCTACCTTCATACATTTGTCAGAAGTCAATGAGTGAACACAACGTTACCTACTGTCGCTTCTACACTGGAATGTAACATGCATAAGTGAGGGTCATTCTGATGTAGGTCTGCATGATGACCAGATTCCAAAGAACCTAGTGATGAGCTGCTTACAAGCACTGCTTCCTAAAACACGTTTCTATGAGCCATCTAAGGGACATTTTTGAGTTTGAGATTTTTATGTTCCTGAATTTCTTTAGTCCTTTGTGCCAATTCATGAACAAGGAGAATGTGTCATATGGATGATGGGGGAGGGGAAGGGAGACATGAATGGACAAGTCATGAATACTTTCCCTCCACAGTGAACTCGAGCAATTTCTCATGTGTGTCAGGGTGTTCCAAAGATTAAAAAAAGAGACAAGAGCATAGAGAAAAGAACACACTGAGGAGTCAAGCCCCGGGCTCAAGACAAGATGGCACTTGAACAAAGGTCTAGAGATGGAAAAAATTTTATGTTTAAAACCATAAACAGATCTGGATCAAGAACTCAGGTTCACATAAACATTCAATACAGGAGAAGATGTGGAACAATTTATAACAGTTATCTCAGTTTCTTTGGGTTTTCTGTTCGTAGTTTTTTAAAATATGAAGAACCACATAAAAAACCACTTAATGCCTCACTGCTTCTTCAATGGTTCAATTATGAAGAAAAGTTACTTTATTAAATTGAGCTTACTTAGAGCTTTATAAAGCAATCACTTATTTGCATTTCAGTGGATAATTTTTCATATGAACTAAGTTACTATCCTTATTTTTGTGCTTTTTCTGTATATCTGTATTTTTTTTAACTTCTTTCTAGACTACTTCACTAGTAGGACACAAGGTCCCTATCAAAAATTTTATTTCTAAGATATTGCCTTCCTTTATTTTTCATTCTTGGACTTACATTTTTTCATTCTTACAGAAGATGTTAGGCATACCTGAAATTTTTCATTTAAAACTCAGAAAGAACTCAGTTTTAACATTTCAATCTATAAAGAGAACTAGTTTTCCATTTCACCTCACTCTCACCCTTCCCTTCAATCTCCCTGAGAGTTGACTCAAATATTTAATTTTCTCAACCCTAAACTATATACAGATTAAAAAAAATACTTATATTACTATATTAAAATATCATTCAGAGAGCTACATAAACGGAACATACAGACGCACAGTAACTTCTTTTAAAATCTAGTTTTCTCCCTTCGTAAAGTCTTCTAATCTTTTCTTCCTGAGGAATCTAGTAGATCAACGGTGACAGTACACCACACAAAGAAGTGCCTCACAAAGGGCTGCATTTTCTCCCGTTTCCAGTACCAACCAGCTCCAGGGCAAAACAGTCATCTTGTTACTCAAGATAAAAAACGTACATGCTATGATTTTCATTTAGAATAACATTTTATACTGTCTTCTATGCGGGACTACATGCTACAGTGGTAATAAAAACAGTGTGAATGAATAAACAGAAATAATGTGGTACAATGAAAGGAGAACTTTCCTAGACTAACACCAAGTCTGGAATCAAACCAGTCTGGGTTCAAATGCCAAGTGGGTGACTCTAGACAAACTGCTTAACCTCCCTGAGCCTGCTTCCACTTTTGAAAAACGGAAACAGTATTAACAGCATCACAGGATGATTATGAAAATTAAATTAGACAAATACTTTTGGTGCACAGCACACTGCAATTAGTCAAGGAGTATTAGCTGCCATCCATCTACGGCTGATGAGCTGCTAGCTGGGAGACAGATTCCTAGGTTCCTCCTCATATGGGAAATTAGATTCACGCCTATACCTACTTTGTGGAGTCAGTGTAAAGAATTAAGAGAGTACTTCACTTTAAAGTCAAAATCATGTAAAGTCATCTAGGATTTGGCCACTCTAAAGGGTGGTCCATGGGCTAGCAACATCAGAAGCACCTGGGGGCCTGTAAGAAATGCTCAATCTCAAGTCCTGCCCTAGAACCACGTGATAAGAAAATTTATTTTAATAAGATCTCCATGCATAGTAAAGTTTGAAAAATACTACTAAGAAAATAATTCTCTGCCTAGAAGGAAGAAAAGAACATTATCAATATCAACTTTGCCAAAAACCCAAAAGTACAAAGGGCATTTACAATAGAACATACTGATTTAATTAGCTCAGGAAAATAAGTTGGAGAAAACAGGCATCACGGACTGACAGGATCTGAAATTGTGAGAAATACAGAATAATTCACAAGGAAAGGGAGGGGGAAGGCAGGAAAAAAAATTAAAACACTGGGTAAAGAGCACAATATTTTCCAGAAGCAAATGGGTACTCTCACCCATGAATAATACAGTAATGTCTATAATGATGTCCCTAGCTCAAAAAGTAAAATTACTTTAAATACACTCTGCCGAAGAAGACAAGAAAGCATATATATTCTCTTTCAAAATTATTTCCCTCAAAAAACCTGTGTGTTTACACACACGCACACATATACACACATATATTTTATTTTTAAGTAGTGCATAAAAAAAATTCAACCTTGAATATTCATTGGAAGGACTAATGCTAAAGTTGAACTCTACTTTGGCCACCTGATTGGAAGAACTGACTCACTGGAAAAGACCCTGATGCTGGGAAAGATTGAGGGCATAAGGAGAAGGGAGCAACAGAGGATGAGATGGTTGGATGGCATCACTGACTCAATGGACATGAATCTGTGCAAACTCCAGGAGATAGTGAAGGACAGGGAAGCTTGGTATGCCGCAGTCCATGGGGTTGCAAAGAGTCAGACACAACTTAGCGACTGAATAACAACAACAAAATTATCTTGTACATTCACTTTTGTACAATATCTCATTTACCAAGAGAGCTAGCTCTTCACTTTTAAAGAGATTAAAAACAGACTTTTGAGACTAATTTACTAGTCTTAAATCAGGACTCATGTACCATTGCCAATGTGGTCCATAATTTTCCCCCAAATATCTTTCCACATTTCCACAGCCAGTTTAAGTTTTTTCCCATCCACTTACAATTGATCACTCCCTCCTTTGACCCTCATGGCTTATCTTATTTCTCAGTATATCACAATGATTTACTTTCCTATAGGTTTCAAGTCTCTTTAAGGGTAGGCGCTATTTCCCATGTCATTAGATACCTTCCTGGGGCAAGTACAATTCCTTTCAAATAACTGATAGATAAATATCAGGTACGATCCAAAGAGAATTGGGGAAAACTGAGGTAAAGGAGAGCAGGGAAATGAGACCTCTCTGTTATCCTTTTTTGAAAAATGTTTCTTCAACATTTTATACATTGTGAAGCAATCTAAAGTAGTGGCACACCTTCAGCAGCGGCAAATAATTCTCAACATTTAAATAGTTTTGTAGAATCATAAAATATTTGAGCTAGAAATACTAAAATCTTTTTGGTCTGTCTCAATTTACAAAGCAAGAAACTAAGACAGAGACATTAACTTATACGTGGAAGAGGCAGGCTCTAAATGTCAGGTCTTCTGATACCCACATTAGGCCACACTCACTCTCACTATGTCAATGTGGTTTGCTCCAGAGATCAAAGAACACTCTGAACACAGTGTTTCACCATGTTGCAAAGGAAGGATACTCCAATAAAAATGATTAAGAAAAACAAACCAAAACAACAATAAACATAGGGAGTGCTTGAAGAATAGCAGAAGGCTAGAAAGGTAAGGCAGGGTCCAATTATCACAACCAGAGTAAAAAGGCTGCATTTATCTAGTGGCAATGGGAGCTACTGTGGGTTTCTGAACAGGAACATTGCATGAAAAAGCATTTAAGAATATTCACTCAGCACCAAACTATAGAATGCAGGGTAGTACCAAAGCTGCGAGACCAGGCAGGAGTCTATAATGGTATGTTCAAGGTAATAAGGTAATGATGTGATCTAGGAAAATGTAAATGAAAATAGATATTTAACATACTAAATAAATATGACACATGGTAATTTTGGGAGGGGTTTCTGTATTTATAATTACTGATCAACTTTAACTGATGCTTTTGAACTGTGGTTAGAGAACTTCTTAGAGAAGACTCTTGAGAGTCCCTTGGAAAGCAAGATCAAACCAGTCAATCCTAAAGGAAATCAACCGTGAATAATCTTCCACAACAATAGTCTTGTGGAAGGACAGATGCTGAAGCTAAAGCTCCAATACTTTGGCCACCTGATGTAAACAGTTGACTCACTGGAAAAGACCCTGATGCTGGGAAAAACTGAAGGCAGAAGGAGAAGAGGGCAACAGACAATGAGATGGCTGGATGGTATCACTGATTCAATGGACATGAACTTGGGCAAACTCCAAGAGACTGTGAGGGACAGGAAAGCCTGACGTGCTGCAGTCCATGGAGTCGCAAAGAGTTGCACACGACTTGGCGACTGAACAACAACATTTTATATTACAAGACTACATAAAACTACAGAGAAAAAGAAGAAAAAAATGTTCGGTATTCAAGCCCTGATGACTTGAAAAGTAAAATGTAAAAATACAAATATTGGGAAGCAAAGGTGTATGTAGAACAAAATAAAATAATTTTAGCTTTGAAAGGTAAAGTCAAATATTCTAAATCACTTGAAAGCACCTACTTAACCATGGGAATTAAGAGCAAGAAATTAGGAGTATCCTGGGTCAGAATGAGAAACATTATAAAACCACAGTGATGTTTTCAGAAAGAATCAGATTTTTAAAAACTAAAATGTTTTGCTGGAAAAAAGATAAATATATGCTTACTTAAAAAAAACTCATAAAAAAAAACTCATGAGGAGCTTTAAAAAAACCCAACATAAAGCATGGTTGCTGTATAAATATAGTATATGACATCATATTACCTCACCATCCTTATTTTTTTAAGTGTTAAATACAGCTTAATCATTATCTTACAATTCATTTGCCTTCCTGAGACATTGCTCTTTGTAAAATATAACTTTTGAAAAAAACTAACGTCTAATGATAAATACTAAAACCATTGTGCAAAGTGCACCAGAGGTTAATGATCTACCATCCAAACACACAACAGATATCCTTTCTGGCTTTTTCAGAGCCACAGGCTTTTCTCCCTTTTGTGTTCATTTCCTGTCAAGTTTGACATTTCAAAAGAATACCAAAGAAGCTTAAAAATTTGTTTACAAGTGTGTCATTAAATCAGGACTCTAAAAATAAAAGCTATTCATTACAACTGTACTGATGTACAAAAGAGGCCTTTATTTAAATTTTGGAAAAATAGTAAAAAAAAAAAAAAAGGAAACATTTTTAATCTTTTCTTATATAGAAGTGCTCTGGTCCAATATTTTTGCAATTGAATGAAGAAACTTGCTGATGTGTAGTGACTACAAAAAAAAAAAAGCCACACACAATAGAATCCAATTTAATGAGTCAGCTATATTTGATAGCATTTAGAGGAGGCTCAGCTTTCTTATGATTTATTAAAATTTAATACCACAATTAATTACTAATACTTCTACATTCTCCATATAATAAGTATCCTCCGAAATACTATTATTCAGAAGATATGATGCATTTAATACAGGAAAATAGAAATGAAACCCTAAATATTCTTTAACTATACATACTCAAAAATCTTTATCAATCACTAAATACTATACATAACTCTTTTGGCTGTGATAAAGGAACAGAGACCAGATTTGTCTTAACTACAAAATCAAACAACATAAATAATAGTTTTTAGACACTGAGTACAGGCTAGTAATAGGACAAGCAATATAAGACAGTAACTCCTGGGGGGAAAAAAGCAAATGCTTAAGCTCCACCTTTGCCTGGAGACTTCCCAGGTTACGAGTCAGGGAGGAGAAACTGAAATAGACCTCAGTGGTCTCCCTGGTTGAAGAAACAGAATTGAGAATTCAAGACAGAGAAATTAGGAAAACTAGCAGGACAGAGTAGCAGAGGAGAGACTTACACAGAAAAGAGAGAGTTGCAAAGAGAGCGCTCCAGGAGTCTGCAGAGAGTTACTCTTGGTCTTTACCCCAGTCCTGATCACCGCCTGCAAACTACTGGAGGCCAAAAAAAGAAGCGTGAGAAGAAGCAGAACCCTTCCAGGAGCTGTAACAGGGCCAAGAAGAGTTCTGATTTCCACCAGCCAGTCTGGAAAAACCTTGTAATGTATGAGACACCAGGTAGAGCACCTAGAAGGGGATTGCCTCAAGAGTAGGGGAAAATTAGTCATAAGATTAAAGACTGGCTTTGTCTAGAAAAAAGAAAAGCCTTTAAAGGATCAAATGCTTCCAAGTAACTAAACTGTGTCCCAAGACACAAGAATAGTGAAAGGAATATGAAAATATCCAGGACCACTAAGGTAAAATTCACAAGGCCTGGCATCCAATAAAAAGTTACCAAGCAGCACCCCCCCCCCCAAAAAGAGACCCTTCAAAAGAGAAGTATCAGTCAATAGACAGTACTAAAAAGATTTAGATATTAGAATTAGTGGACAGGGACTTTAAAATAATTATTATAACTATATTCCAGATGTTGAACGTAAAGGAAAGCACAGACATGCTGAAGAGAGATATGAATGATTTAGAAAAGGATTCAAATCAGATTCTAGAGATGAAAAATCTAATACCTAAGATTAAAAGCACAGTAGATGGAATTAATAGCAAATAAGACATTTCAGAAGAAAAAAATAAATGAACTTGAAGACAGGTATAATAGAAACAATTTCAAGTGAAACAGAAACAAAAACATCTGGGACAGCAACCAGAGCATCAGGGAGCAGTGGGACAATTTTAAGTGACCTAATACATGTGTGACCAGAATCCCTGCAGGAAGGGGTGAGAGGAGTCAACAAAAACATTTTGAGAAAATAACGGCCCCAGATTTGATGCAATCTATAAGCCCACATTTCGAAGTAGAATGCCAAGCAAGAGAAACAGGAAAAAAACTGAATTAAGGCACATCTTAATCAAATTGATTAAAACTAGAGATAAAGAGCTGCTCTGTAAGAAGGGCAACTACTATAAAACCAAAAATGCTATGCTGCTGCTGTTGCTGCTAAGTCGCTTCAGTCGAATGCTATGAGATGCACAGTTTCTCATATGAGAACTCAGGAGGATAAGACGAGGAGGGGGAAAAAAAAAACAAAGGGAGGGAGAGGTCAGCACATACCAGGCAGGAGCAAGGTACCAGACTTCTAAGAAACATTTTAGAAGTGAATCTTGCCCCAGACCCCAGCTGACACCGCATGGTCTGGGAGGAACTGTCCAGTCTAGCTCTTCCCAGATTCCTGACCCACAGAATCATAAGCAAAATAAAATGATTGTTTTAAGCCACTAATGTGCCATTCAGCAATAGATAACTCGCTTATATCAACATTTAATCCTTCCTTTCCCATCTTGAAAAATAATTATCCTGCTGCCTGACGTACCTCCAGCTATACCTTTACTTCCCTTTACAGATAAAACTGGTAGGAACTATTTATAACCACTGTCTCCACGTTATTTCTCACTCATAACTCAGCCAAATTCCGCTGAGATCTACTTCTGCTCCCACATCACTTCCGACAGTCCTTGCTACCTTCACCAGCGGCTTCCTTGTTGCCGAAACTAATAGCCACTCTTCAGCTGCTACTGACTTCCCCCACAGTATCTGAAACAGCAAGCACTCAGACCTTTTCATTCTCTTTCTGACACCACTGCTGATATTTCTCCTTAGTGACAGGAGGATTCCTTGATTTGATCTCTTTTGTAGGCTTCTGTTTTCTGTCTACCCCTTAACTGTTGGTGCTCCTTAGGATTCTGTCCTAAATTACACTCTCTTTTTGTACTACACTCTCCTGTTAAGTGACTTTATTCTATTTCCTAAACTTTAGTCATTTGGTAAAACACAGGGATTTATAGTTTTGGAGCCAGAGAGACCTGTGTTTGAGCCATAAGCTCTGCTGTTTAGCTTATATGGTTTAGGGTAAGTTATTAAACTTCTCTAAGCATTGTTTCCCTCATTTAGAATAATAATACCTCATGGATTATTATAAAAGTCAAATGAGATAAGCACTCACCATAGTGTGGGTGACACAAGATAAACCGTCAATAAAAGGTAGTAATTTCTGTTACTATATATGTGCCAGCAGCTCTCAGGTTTCTGTTCCTGGCCTAGAATTTCCTTCCTAAACTCCAGACACACATACCCAACTGCCTCTTGACACCTTTACTTGATGATCTACAAGCAATTCAAACTCAACATAACCAAATTTCACCTCCAAGGAAATCTCATTCAATTCCAGCTATCTTTAATGAATGATACTACCTTAACGTCATACGTTGACCCTTTCTCTGTCCTTCATTCTCACTCGTGTAATTAACTGCCATATCTTATAATACAAAGCCAGAGACGCTGCTCCAAGTGCTTTTCCCATACATTAACCCATTTAAAATGGAACACACACATGTAATAAGATACAAAGTTTATAAATGACCAGGAAGTAGTATTGATCAACACTGTAAGACTGCAAAGGAGGAAAGAATGACTATAGATTTAGGATGGTCTCAAAAGGCAAAGTGGAAGCAGACCTGAAAATCTGGTAAAATAAAAAGGGGAAAGTATTTCAGGTGGAGCTTATGAAGTGAACAAAGACTCAGAGACAGGCACAGACAAACATGAATGTGTGACTAACAGCAAACAGAGACGTCTGAATCGAGAACAGAATATAAGGAAAGTATTCTCAAAATATTTTGGACTCAGCATCTTTTAACATTCTTAAATTATTGAGGACCCAGAAGTTTTTGTTCAAGTGAGTGTGTCTATCAACATTTGAGAGCCCCTTGGACAGAAGACCCTGGCGGGTTACAGTCCATAGAGTCACAAAATGTTGGACATGACTGAAATGACTTAGTACGCATGCAATATTACTGTGTTAATAATTAAATTTAATTTAAAGTTAGTTAAGAAAACTAAGATCATGGTATCTGGTCCCATCATTTCATGGGAAATAGATGGGAAACAGAGGAAACAGTGTCAGACTTTCTTTTGGGGGGCTCTAAAATCATTGTAGATGGTGACTGCAGCCATGAAATTAAAAGACACTTGCTCCTTGGAAGAAAAGCTGTGACCAAGCTAGACAGCATATTAAAAAGCAGAGACATTACTTTGCCAACAAAGGTCCATCTAGTCAAGGCTATGGTTTTTTCAGTAGTCATGTATGGATGTAAGAGTTGGACTGTGAAGAAAGCTGAGTGCCAAAGAATTGATGCTTTTGAACTGTGGTGTCGGAGAAGACTCTTGAGTGTCGCTTGGACTGCAAGGAGATCCAACCAGTCCATCCTAAAGGAGATCCGTCCTGGGTGTTCATTGGAAGGACTGATGCTGAAGCTGAAACTCCAATACCTTGGCCACCTCATGTGAAGAGTTAACTCATTGGAAAAGACCCTGATGCTGGGAGGGATTGGGGGCAGGAGGAGAAGGGGACGACAGAGGATGAGATGGCTGAATGGCATCACTGACTCGACGGACATGAGTTTGAGTGAACTCCGGGAGTTGGTGATGGACAGGGAGGCCTGGCATGCTGCAGTCCAGTGCTGCAAAGAATCGGACATGCCTGAGCGACCGACCTGAAGTGAACTGAAGCTTGCTACATGTTAACAGAGCTAACATTTTCATGGAGCCTAACTCTATTTCCCTAAATAAACAAAAAATTAAAACAGTGGCAGAGCTTTACAATCCTGCACATCCTTTTAATATCTAGCCTATACAACAGACCTGAATTCTCATATCTGCTTCTGTATTTCCTTCATTGAAATGTGTTGTCTGTTTGAAGTATAAGAATATCTGGCCTCACACAACATGTAGTTGAAAAAACAAGGAGTATTTTAATAGACTTTTCAGATAATAAAGGATATTCTTTTTTGGCACTACCCTAAAACTCAACAAGCAGTAGTTTCTTAAAGGTTAATTGCAATGTGAAATTGGAAGTAATTTTCATGAATTTTAATTTTCATTGAATTTTTAACCTTAATTTTCATGAATTTTAATTCATGAATTAAACTTCACATTCTGATACCTTAGAAACCATTGATTGATCGATCAAAGACCTTAAACTCTGAATAAACTTCTTACTCATGTGTGATTTTATAGCATGATGCACAGATCTTACAAGGCTGATGAATCTCTCTATGTAATGTTGAACAATCACATTTACTAACACTACCACTGAATTCATCAGAAAAGTCTTTGATGTACTGGGAAGCTATTCTGCTTACAGTGAATACAAGATTATCAAAATTCTAATTTTCCCTTGAGAACTCAAAACTTATCACTGGCAATGTTTATCATTAGTTGCTTTCAACCACACTGTACTTGAGAATACAGATTATATAAAATAAATACTTTTAACTGGCTCATCAATGATGTTATTAAAAGACAATAGGCATGTTTTACGTTGTTTCTTTTTTAACTGAGAGTTTGTGGTGGTGAAGAATACACTGACCACAAACCTGGAGGGGAGGGGACTTAGGGGCAGAACGCATACAAGTATATATGTGGCTGATCACCAGAACCCCTTCGCTGTTCACCAGAAACTACCATAACATTGTTAATCAGCTATACCCAAACACAAAATAAAAAGCTGAAAAAAAAAAAAAAACACACAAATGCTTTGATGCTACTGCTCTAATCCGGTGCAAAGGTTCCAAAAGTTTTGGAATAAATGTCATTGGCATAAATGTCAACAGAGTGAAAAAAAGAAATAACATCTTAACAGTAATATGAAAATAGCTTTCACACTGCAGCTCCCCTAAAATGTTTTCTGGGATCACCAGGGGATCACAGACCATACTTTAAACAGCTAATAAGAAAAAAAGGAAGAGACAAAGCTTCTAAAAGAAGCCTTGCAATCATCAAATATTTACTTAAAATTCCCACACTAAAAACATACATTTGATTCCTTTGACCCTCTCTGTAAGCTGGGTAATTATAGAACTGTATCCTGAACACCATAAATGTTTAAGTTGTAAAGATTCTGGATTTTGCTATTTTTCTCGAATGAGTATTTTTTGTTTCTTTGTCTTAAAGCAGGTAATTATTTTTACTGAACTTGAGTTGTAAACTGTTTATTCACCAGCAGCTTCTGTTTCAAGTCACATCTTTTGCTTCAAGCTGGTTTTAGAAAAGGCAGAGGAACCAGAGATCAAATTGCCAACGTCCGCTGGATCATCAAAAAGGCAAGAGAGTTCCAGAAAAATGTCTATTTCTGCTTTATTGACTATGCCAAAGCCTTTGACTGTGTGGATCACAATAAACTGTGGAAAATTCTGAGAGAGATGGGAATACCAAACCACCTGACCTGCCTCTTGAGAAATCTGTCTGCAGGTCAGAAAGCAACAGTTAGAACTGGACATGGAGCAACAGACTGGTTCCAAATAGGAAAAGGAGTTCGTCAAAGCTGTATATTGTCACCCTGCTTATTTAACTTATATGCAGAGTACATCATGAGAAATGTTGGACTGGAAAAAACACAAGCTGGAATCAAGATTGCTGGGAGAAATATCAATAACCTCAGATATGCAGATGACACCACCCTTATGGCAGAAAGTGAAGCGGAACTAAAAAGCCTCTTGATGAAAGTGAAAGAGGAGAGTGAAAAAGTTGGCTTAAAACTCAACATTCAGAAAATGAAGATCATGGCATCCAGTCCCATCACTTCATGGGAAATAGATGGGGAAACAGTGTCAGACTTTATTTTTGGGGGGAGAGGGGGCTCTAAATCACTGTAGATGGTGATTGCAGCCATGAAATTAAAACACACTTACTCCTTGGAAGAAAAGTTATGACCAACCTAGATAGCATATTCAAGAGCAGAGACATTAACTTTGCCGACTAAGGTCCGTCTAGTCAAGGCTATGGTTTTTCCAGTAGTCATGTATGGATGTGAGAATTGGGACTGTGAGGAAGGCTGAGCACCGAAGAATTGATGCTTTTGACCTGTGGTGTTGGAGAAGACTCTTGAGAGTCCCTTGGACTGCAAGGACATCCAACCAGTCCATTCTGAAGGAGATCAGCCCTGGGATTTCTTTGGAAGGAATGATGCTCAAGCTGAAACTCCAGTACTTTGGCCACGTCATGCAAAGAGTTGACTCATTGGAAAAGACTCTGATGCTGGGAGAGACTGGGGGCAGGAGGAGAAGGGGACAGAGGATGAGATGGCTGGATGGCATCACAGACTCGATGGACATGAGTCTGAGTGAACTCCGGGAGTTGGTGATGGACAGGGAGGCCTGGCGTGCTGCAATTCATGGGGTCGCAAAGAGTCGGACACGACTGAGCGACTGAACTGAACTGAAAGCCACTTTGAGACAGGCTTTGCTGGTGGCTCAGTCAGTAAAGAATCTGCCTGCAATTCAGGAGAGCAGGGTTCAATCTCTGTGTCAGGAAGATCCCTCAGAGAGAAGAATGGCAACCCACACCAGTAACTTTGCCTGGAGAATTCCATGGACAGAGGAGCCTGGCAGGCAACAATCCATGGTTGTTTCAATTTTCCAGTTTCCCTAGTCAGAAAGCCTGAGATTTTCCCACTGGCACTCAGTTCAGTTCAGTTCAGCCACTCAGTCCTGTCTGACTCTTTGTGACCCCATGAATCGCAGCACGCCAGGCCTCCCTGTCCATCACCAACTCCCGGAGTCCACCCAAACCTATGTCCATTGTGTCGGTGATGCCATCCAACCATCTCATCCTCTGTCGTCTCCTTCTCCTCCTGCCCCAAATATCTCCCAGTATCAGGGTCTTTTCAAATGAGTCAGCTTTCCGCATCAGGTGGCCAAAGTACTGGAGTTTCAGCTTCAGCATCAGTCCCTCCAACGAACACCCAGGATGGACTGGCTGGATCTCCTTGCAGTCCAAGTGACTCTCAAGAGTCTTCTCCAACACCACAGGTCAAAAGCATCAATTCTTCAGTGCTCAGCTTTCATTACAGTCCAACTCTCCCATCCGTACATGACTACTGGAAAAACCATAGCCTTGACTAGATGGACCTTTGTTGGCAAAGTAATGTTTCTGCTTTTCAATATGCTGTCTAGGTCTGTCATAACTTTTCTTCCAAGGAGCAAACGTCTTTTAATTTCATGGATGCAATCACCATCCACAGTGATTTTGGAGCCTCCCAAATATAAAGTCAGCCACTGTTTCCACTGTTTCCCCATCTATTTCCCATGAAGTAATGAGACCAGATGCTATGATCTTCATTTTCTGAATGTTGAGCTTTAAGCCTACTTTTTCACTCTCCTCTTTCACTTTTATCAAGAGCTCTTTAGTTCTTCTTCACTTTCTGCCATAAGGGTGGTACCATCTGCATATCTGAGTTATTGATATTCCTCCTGGCAATCTTTATTCCAGCTTGTGTTCTTCCAGCCCAGCATTTTTCATGATGTACTCTGCATATAAGTTAAATAAGCAGGGTGACAAAACATAGCCTTGACGTACTCCTTTTCCTATTTGGAACCAGTCTGTTGCTCCATGTCCAGTTCTAACTGTTGCTTCCTGACCTGCACATAGGTTTCTCAAGAGGCAGGTCAAGTGATCTGGTATTCCCATCTCTTTCAGAATTTTCCACAGTTTCTTGTGATCCACATAATCAAAGACTTTGGCAGTCAAAGCAGAAATAAATGTTTTTCTGGAACTCTCTTGCTTTTTCAACAATCCAGCAGATGTTGGCAATTTGATCTCTGGTTCCTCTGCCTTTTCAAAAACAAGCTTGAACATCTGGAGATTCAGGATTCATGTACTGTTGAAGCCTGGCTTGGAGAATTTTGAGCATTACTTTACTAGCATGTGAGATAAGTTCAATTGTGCGGTAGTTTGAGCATTCTTTGGCATTGCCTTTCTTTGGGATTGGAACAAAAACTGGCCATTTCCAGTCCTGTGGCCACTGCTGAGCTTTCCAAATTTGCTGACATACTGAGGGCAGCACTTTCACAGCATCATCTTTCAAGATTTGAAATAGCTCAATTGGAATTCCATCACTTCCACTAGCTTTGTTCGTAGTGATGCTTCCTAAGGCCCACCTGATTTCACATTCCAGGATGTCCGGCTGTAGGTGAGTGTGAGTGGTCACTTCTTTGTGATTATCTGGGTCGTGAAGATCCCTTTTGTATAGTTCTTCTGTGTATTTTTGCCACCTCTTCTTGATATCTTCTGCTTCTGTTAGGTCCACATCATTTCTGTCCTTTATTGAGCTCATCTTTGCATGAAATGTTCCCTTGGTATCTCTAATTTTCTTGAAGAGATCTCGAGTCTTTCCCATTCTGTTGTTTTCCTCTATTTCTTTGCACTGATCGCTGAGGAAGGCTTTCTTATCTCTCCTTGCTATTCTTTCGAACTCTGCATTCAAATAGATATATTTCCTTTTCTCCTTGCTTTATGTCTCTTCTTTTCACAGCTATTTGTAAGGCCTCCTCAGACAGCCATTTTGCTTCCCCCTATACCTTCCAGCCCCAGGCTAAAGGCTTCCTACCCAGGCCCACAACACCCTTACTCCATTTCTTAACCCAGAGCACCCTTACTCCATTTCTTAACGCAGCTGTCTGCTCTAAAAGGTCAGTGACTCAGTGGAAGAGAATCTGCCTGCAAATCAGGAGACACAGAAGCTGTGGGTTCCACCCCTGGGTCGGGAAGATCCCTTGAAGAAGGAAATGGCAATCCATCCAGTATTTTTGTCTGGAAAATCTAATGGACAGAGGAGCCTAGTGGGCTACAGTCCATGGGGTCTCAAAAGTCCATGGGGTCTCAAAAAGTCAGGCACAACTGAGTGTGCACAGGTTTTATAGTTGTATTTTTTTGTGAGGAGTCATATGGTATGGTCTCCCTCCATATTACCAGAGGTACAGATTCCTTACAAAAGATTTTTCATCGGAGGAATTAGAATCATGAAAGTTGTTCTGCATTTATAAAAAATTTCTCTGGTGGCTGCGAGAGAAACAGTGTTAAGGTAGCCACACATGTGTGTAGATCAAGAGGAAAAATCCACAGAAGTCCACAAAAAAGACCATTTAGAGAATAAACTACCTGGTCTATTTCGGTTTACAAAGATTTTACTGAAAAAATCTAACACAGTCTGAATATACTGAAAGTAAACTATCCAAATCTCACCTCGTCATCTACTGGCATGATAAACTGCTTAACAGATTTAAGAGGCCTAAACGTCTGTAAGTCATTTGGCCCAATGCTTAGGCATGGTTCATTTTAAACCACCCCTAATCTTCCAGATTTCCAGAGGACAAGATTTCACTATGTTTTTCAATAGATTATTTAGCATTTTATATTCATATATTGCCTGTTAATCTCTCTGGGATGAAAAAAAAAAAAGAAGTGTGCTTATGCCTTCTTAATGTAATTCTGTTCTTGATTTAGTATTTCTCAAGACTGTGCAGTAAAGGTACTCAATCCTTTTCCCATGTAACCATTAAAAATAAAATTATGTTCTTTCTTTCATTAAATTACCAATGAGTAAAGTAAGTAGTATCTCACTTGATGTTTCCCTGTGAGTATGTTCTCATAAATATCCTCAGTTCAGTGACAGATTCTGACTGTAATACAGAAACAAAAAACCAAACAGGTTTGCTCTGATTCTTGATCTGGATTTTGGTATCACAGGTATGCTGAATTGCTCTGATTCTTGATCTATATGTTAGCAATGTGGGTACATTCTATTTGTAAAAAATCCTTTTTAGTACAACTTGTGAAATATGCTTTTCTGTATATATGTTATACTTCAATAAAGAAAAAAATCCTACAGTCTGTGAAAGCTCAAACTTATCTATGGTATGCCCACTCTCTGAAGTGTTAATTATTCTCACAGGAAAGACTCACATATTATGTTGTGTGGCATGACTTATGTTCACAGTTACCCACCACCACTCTGTTCTGTTTATGATTAAAACAGCAGTATGTATTAATTTTTTAAAAATTCAAACACTAAAAGTAGTCTATAATCTCATCCCCTAGAAATACCAAAGTTAGAATTTAAATTCAGAGGCTTATGAAGTCCACACTACTCTATTATTAAAAAACTGTACCCTTGATCAGACTTTGTGCATGTTACTTTTCCTCCAAAAATTCTCAAAAATAAAGGAATATTGTTTAGAATCCTAGAATACCAGTAACTGAACTCAACAGGCTTGAACATAAGCAATTTTCAATAGTAAATTTCTACTACTTCCTCTATAATTTTCAGAGTTCATATCTTTTCTATATCCTCACAATATCTACCTCAATGCAAGGCATATAGCAGATGTGCATTGACAGAAATAAAGTTCTCTAAAAGAAATAAGAATAGTCACTTTCAGATGATACAGTAATGCCTTGATCTCAGTTTCTAGGAAAAGCAGGCATGGCACCCTCTGAAAAGCACTCTGTTTATTCCGTTTATTGATCTATGTATTTATTTTTGCTACTTTCACTGAACCCCCAGATTCTGAGAGTTCTCTCCTAACTACTCCTTTTTTTTTTTTACAAAGCAGAAGCTTTTGTATAAAAGACTTACCCAATTCAATCATAGCAATACAATGTCTATCAACTTCCCCTACTTCTCTCCTTTTCTATCCTCTCTGTCTATACAGCAATACAAGAAAAGCACAAAGAAACAAGTTATCTCTTAGCCATTACATTTTTAAAATATAAAAAAATTTAAAACTACGTTTACATGAAGATTAAGATTCTAATATAACTAAAGCCTTCATTTTTTCACTGTCATTTCTATATGCTGATAGAAATGAAAAGATGTAAGCTTAGCACGCAACAGTTTCAAAAGAAACCAACTGTATATCAATCTGCAAAACTGATGATTAACAAAGTATTGCCCAACTATGAAGATTTAAAGAGCATAACAGAAGTACTTCATATAAATGGTTTATTATTACTACATAGGAAATATAACCTTTCTTTAAATAAAGCTTTATCAATAGCTTATATGCTATAAATAGACTACCTAGAATATTCTTTTTGCCCATACAGTGCTATAAGCAATAACTACACCTGTGTAGATTTTAGATTATGTTTAACAAAGGGACAAAAAAAAAATCAAATTAAATTGAAATAAAAATTTGTACTTTTAAATCATCTCAATAGCCTGTCAATTTTTTTTAATTATTCTGTTGAAATTTAAGACAAGACATTTACATTTTCAAACATGACACTCCTACTTTAAATAAAGTTCCCAACTACTTTAAAGAATTCTGCGTTGTTTTGAAGTGCCAAGCTTTAAGAAAAGCAATTCATAATAAATTCCTATATGAGATAGTCTGGAGAGCTCAAAGACACCATTCTATTGATAATATTTCACTTGATTCTTGGGCTCTACTTGGAAATCATTAAATCGCATATTTGCTCGAGGTAAATTTTAACAAATACATCTCACTAACAGATAACTGTTATCCATATGCATATGAACATCTTTAACTATTTCAGCTAGTTACTTACTGAGAGCCATGCAAGGGACTCCATGATCCGATGTTCACATCGTTCTAAATGTTTAATCATTTCTCTGGTCAGGTTGGCTTCTGCTTTGATGAAACTTTCAATCACTTTGTAAAAATCAAAAGCTTTTAAGTTAAATACATTCAGAATCCATGGGAAGGATAGATCTGTCCCAGTATCCAGGCTCTGAGACATACTTCCTAAAAATGAAAGAAAAACATAACTTAGGAATGAAACAGAAAGTCTTGAATTACATTATTTTTCAGTTCAAAGGTTTTATTAAACAAAAAATTAAAACACACTAGAAAGGCTAAACAAAAAAAATTTATTTAAAAAGGAATTTTTTATTCTGGAGTCCACAGACTCCTAGGAAATAGGCTTCCCAAGTCTGAGGGCATACGATGTATGTCTCTTTTAGACAGAAGGCTCATAGCTTATATCAAATTTTCAAAGATTTAAATTTTCTAAACTTGTATCAGGGACAGGCTTAACATCCAACCAGTAATGCACTGGCATATCCATTTAACTGTCTCATTAATCACTGATAAAGAGGGGAAGTGATTGTTTAGATTTTGATAATTTGGTTAGAAAAATCTGTTTCAATTGTGCATTTCTTGGTTATATTAGTTATGTAATATATTTGTATTCTTAGACAAATTTTTTTCTTTTGTTTTTTACAAACAAAACTTTTTTGACAGTCGCAAGGTTATTTGCAAAGTAATAATACATGTTGAAAATTGTATTTTAAAAAACCACTATTGGTGCCTCTGTTCCATTTATCTGGCAGATTTCAGTTCCAACCTTTGGTCTCATAACCACTGAATATATATATGTGGCAGTGCTTCCTTATCAGTGGAAGCTGCTCAATAGTACTTCTCAGGGATTTTACAATCTCCTAAGTCTTTAAAAGGGTAATAGGTACATTTCCTGGATTCAGTATAGACCAAAATAGAGACCTTGTGAAAGTATTCCCAAGATGATTTGAAATAATCCAAGTTCACAAGCCGTTCTAAGATGACCAATTACATTCTTTCGTATATAATGATTTAAATATGCATTTCTTCTCCTTAACTTCTCCAACTCCTATCCTCCTAAAAAAACCCACACAACACCTCAGATAAGTTTTTTAAAACTTTAAATTGAACTAGAATGTTTATTTACTAAAATTTAACTTACTGCTATAGGTAGCCATTACAACCTCAAGAGCGCATGCCAACAAAGACATATGAAAGATGTTGTCATTCAGGAGTTTGCTAAAGGAAAAAAAGAATGATTTTTGTAACATTTACTTTTATAAAAAAAAAAAAAAAGAAATTGTTTTACTAAAACAAAAATTTACCTAAAATTTTGAATGGATAATCGTTCTTCTTCCTAAAACAGATTTAAAAAATTAACTGAAGCCTTCTTTGCATTAGCAATTAATTTTTTTTTCTATTATATTCTTTTAAACTTACTGATTTAAGCATGGACTCCATTACTCGGTAATACAATCGGACTCCAAGTTTGTATCGCTACAAAGAAATTAAAAAAAATCAGATCCCACTATTTTAGAAAACATAACAATTACTAATTTTTAAAAAGTTTTGCCCTGAGACACATCTCTGACCCTTCTTAGAAATATGGCTACCAAGACAGCACAAAAGCTAGCTTGTCTAAAACCGAGGAAACTGAAAGTGCTGGTCACTCAGTTGAGTCCGACTCTCTGTGACCCCATATAAAATGACGGTTTTCACATTCCTGATAAATTTTCAAGAGGAGGGGTCCAGTATATGGTTTTCCTACATTCCTACTTCAGTCTACACCGTAACAGATATATATGTACTAAGAATGTATTATATGTTAGTGTTAGTTGCTCAGTCATGTCCAACTCTCTACGACCCCATGGACTATAGCCCACCAGGCTCCTCTGTCCATGGGATTCTACAGGCAAGAATACTGTAGTGGGTAGCCATTCCCTTCTCGAGGGGATCTTCCCAACCCAGGGACTGAACCTGGGTCCACTGTATTGCACACTGATTCTTTACCATCTGAGCCAGTGGGGAACCTAGTACTGTTCTAACTATTTTACACATGAATGAAACACTTCTGTGACCTAGTACATGTAGTTAAGATAGCTCTCCAGGATTAAGAGAATAGTACCTTTCCATAAAGCTGGCAAAGGTAAAAATCAGATCTAAAGGGTCTTATCAGCAAAAAGTTTTAATCAAATAACTAGTTTCCGTTAGTTTAAAAAACAGTCCAATTTTAAATAAACACAAATATACATCATAATCCTTCATTCCAAATTATGACCAAAAGAACTTTTAAATATAATTGTTTAAAATACAGCTGGTATCAAAATATAACCTCATTACACTAAAGTAAATGTGTATAGTAGATTACAGTTTTCAAATATATTTTATATATTACCTCAGTAATGCCACAAAGTAAAGCAAATATAGAAACCTGACAGCTCATATATGAAAGAGCCAGATATAAAACCAGGGCTCAGATCCAGAGCCCATTCTCTTGCCAAATATTAGTTTTAGATTTTCTGAAATAATAACAGCAATAGTAAAAGTAACATCATTCAATAATACCACTAATAAATGGCATGTATAATATTCCATTCATTTAAGTATGTGCATACATAATATTTCATATGTGTAAAAGTTAAAGAATATACACCAAAAACTTAATATCAACAAGATTTTGATTTTTTTTTCACTTGTACTTTCTAAAATTTACATAAGTTTTCTAAAATTTTCTACATGTTTCTTTTTGGTTTCTGTAATAGAGTAAGGAGAGCTAGCCCATAAAGCTTTTTCCAAGTAGCATCATACACAGCCGACTAGGATATGGTATATGGTAGCTGTCAAAATTTTATACTATTAGATAGCATTTACACAACTTGGACAGATGCTGCATTTGAAATTATTTACTATACAGTGGTACTCATCAAAATGAGTTCAAATTACCTGTGATCCAATTTCCATACATCCTTGTCCCACAGCTTTAGCAAATTTCTCTTTAAAGATGTCCCCAATATCCTTCACTCTTTTCAGGATACTTTCCTTTGGATTCACTGTACAATTCTTTAAGAAGGAAAAATAGAAATTAAGATAGAGGATACTGTCTAACCAGATAATTAACACTTTCTGTTCTATAATAGCATGACTTATTAATTTCAATTGTTTATACTTTGAAAACACTTCACAATAAATAAGTAAATACAACTACTGAAAATATGAGAAATATAAAGCATTCCATTCTGGGATGATAGGGACCAGAAACTACTAGACTACAACTAAAAAACCCCTATTATCTAAATTTTCTGCTGGCAATTTAGGAAAGATTTGTTAGCCCTTCCCTTAGCCATCAAAAAACAGCCTCATAGATTTTACAACTGATACCAAAGAAAAAGAGTTATTCATAAAAGATACAAATGAAAGTACTGCATGCTCAAGGAAATTAACAGTTAAAATATTCATACTACTCAAAGCAATCTACAGATTCAAAAAATTCCTGTCAAAATTTTAACGTATTTAACAGAGTAGAGCAGCTGTATGTAGAACCACAGAAGACCCCAAACAGCCAAAGCAATCTTGAGAAAGAAGAACAAAGCTGGAGGCATCAAACTATACTGCAAAGCAATAATCAAAACAGTTTGCTTTGGTATAAAAACATAGATCAATGGAAGAGAACCAAGAGCTCCAAAATAAACCCATGCATATGATCAATTAATTACCACAAAAGAGTCAATAATACAAAATATTAAGTAAGGAATAGGACAATTTCTTTAATAACTGTGCTGCTAAAACTGGATAACCAGTTTCAAAAAACTGAAATTATACCACTATCTTACTCTACACACAAAAATTAACACAAAATGGATTAAAGACTTGAACATAAGACCTGAAACCATCAAACTCTTGGAAGAAAACATGGATGGTAAACTCCCTGTCGTTATCTTGGAGATATTTTGGAACTGACTCCCCAAAAAAAAGGTAACAAAAGCAAAATAAACAAGTGGAACTATTTCAAAGCAAAAAGCTCTGTAAAGGAAAGGAAACTATCAACAAAAAGAAAAGGCCACCTACAGGATAAGAGAAGATATTTGCAAATGATATATCTGATAAACAGTTAATAGCCAAACATAAAAAGAACTGATACAACTCAATACCAAACAAACAAAACAAAAAACTAGCTGATTAAAAAAGAGGCAGAGAACTGAATATACATCTTTCCAAAGAAGATCTACAAATGGCCAACAATCACAAGAGAAGACGCTTAACAACTCTAATCATTCCCTGGAGGAGGGCATGGTAACCCATTCCAGTATTTGTGCCTGGAGAATATCATGGACACAGGAGCCTGGAGGGCTACAGTCCATGGGGTCTCAAAGAGAAATGGCTAATCATCAGAGAAATGCAAATCAAAACCATAATGGGATATCGCCTCACACCTGTTTAATGGTTATTACTGAAAAGAGAACAAATAATAAGTGTTGGTGAGGATGTAGAGAATAGGTAACCCTTGTACACTACTGGTGGAAATCTAAATTGGTGCAAGCACTATAGAAAACAATTTGGAGACTCATCAAAAAATTAAAAACAGAAATACCATAAAATCCGGCAACTTCACTTCTGGGTATTTATATGAAGAAAATGAAAACACTAATTTGAAAAAATATTATGTACCCTTGTGTTCACTGCAGCATTATTTACAATAACCAAGAATGAAAGCAACCTAAGTGCCCATCAATAGATGAATAGATAAAGATGTGGTATACAGGTATTCCAAATAGGGAAAGGAATATGTCAAGGCTGTATATTGTCACCCTGCTTATTTAACTTATATGCAGAGTACATCATGAAAAATGCTGGGCTGGATGAAGCACAAGCTGGAATCAAGATTGCCAGGAGATATATCAATAACCTCAGATATGTAGATGACACCATCCTTATGACAGAAAGCAAAGAAAGAGCCTGTTGATGAAAGTGAAAGAGAAGAGTGAAAAAGTTGGCTTAAAGCTCAACATTCAGAAAACAAAGATCATGGCATCCGGTCCCATCACTTCATGGCAAATAGACGGGGAAACAGGAGAAACAGTGACAGACTTTATTTTGGGGGGCTTGAAAATCACTGCAGATGGTGACTGCAGCCATGAAATTAAAAGACGCTTCTTACTTGGAAGAAAAGTTATGACCAAACTAAACAGCATGTTAAAAAGCAGAGACATTACTTTGCCAACAAAGGTCCATCTAGTCAAAAATGTGGTTTTTCCATTAGTCACGCGTGGATGTGAGAGTTGGACTATAAAGAAAGCTGCTGCTGCTGCTGCTAAGTCACTTCAGTCATGTCCGACTCTGTGTGACCCCATAGACGGCAGCCCACCAGGCTCCCCTGTCCCTGGGATTCTCCAGGTAAGAACACTGGACTGGGTTGCCATTTCCTTCTCCAATGCATGAAAGTGAAAAGTTAAAGGGAAGTTGCTCAGTCGTGTCCAACTCTTCGCGACCCCATGGACCGCAGCCTACCAGGCTCCTCTGTCCATGGGATTTTCCAGGCAAGAGTACTGGAGTGAGGTACCATCGCCACCAAAGAACTGACTCTTTTGAACTGTGGTGTTAGAGAAGACTCTTGAGAGTCCCATGGACTGCAAGGAGATCCAACCAGTCCATCCTAAAGGAAATCAGTCCTAAATATTCATTGGAAGGGCTGATGCTGAAGCTGAACTCCAATACTTTGGCCACCTGATGTGAAGAACTGACTCAATGGAAAAGACCCTGATGCTGGGAAAGATTGAAGGGAAGAGAAGGGGGTGACAGAGGATGAGATGGTTGGACGGCATCACTGACTTGATGAACGTGAGTTTGAGTAAGCTCTGGGAGTTGGTGAAGGACAATGAAGGCTGGCATGCTGCAGTCCATGGGGTTGCAAAGTGTCAGACACAACTGAGCAACTGAACTGAACTGGACTGATACAGGTGTATGGGCTTCCCTGGTAGCTCAGCTGGTAAAAGAACCCACCTGTAATACAGGAGACCCTGGTTCGATTCCTGGATGGGGACGATCCCCTGGAGAAGTGATAGGCTACCCAATTCAGTATACTTGGACTTCCCTGGTGGCTCAGATGGTAAAGAATCTGCCTGCTAGAGAATCCCCTTGGATAGAGGAGTCTGGCGGGCTACAGTCCATGGGGTCATAAAGAGTCAGACATGACTGAGCAACTAAGCTTAGCACAGCACATATAAGTATATATATATACAATGGAATATTATTTGGTGGTAGTTTAGTCACTAAGTTGTGTCCAACTCTTGCAACCTCATGGACTGTAGCCTCCCAGGTTCTTCTGTCCATGGGATTCTCCATGCAAGAATACTGGAGTGGGTTGCCATTTCCTTCTCCAGGGGATCTTCCTCACCCAGAAATCAAACCCGGGTCTCCTATATTGCAGGCAGATTCTTTACCGACTCAGCTATGAGGGATGACCCATTCCCTATGAGGGGATATTATTTGGCCATAAAGAAAAAAGAAATCTTGCCATTTGTGACAACAAGTATGGATGTAGAGAATATTATGCTAAATGAAGTAGATCAGACAAAGAAAGCAAATATTATATGATTTCACTTATATATGAAATCTAAAAAACAAAACAAATGAACAAATGTAACAAAACAGAAACAATCATAGACATAGAGAACAAACAGAAGGGAGGGTGTGGGTAAAGAGAGAAACAGGTGAGGAAGACTAAGAGGCACAAACTTCGAGTTACAAAATACATGAGTTATGGGTATGAAATGTACAGTGTGGGGTATACAGCCAACAATTATGTAATATCTTTGTATGGAGACAAAAGGTAACTAGATTTACTGTGGTGATCATTCTGAGATGTACAGAAATACTAAATCACTATACTGTGTACCAGAAACTAACCAAGACTTGCAGGTCAATTATACTTCAAAGACAAACAAACTCATAGAAAAAAGATCACATTTGTAGTTACTAGAGGCAGGGGACGGTGGGAGTGGGAACTGGATGAAGGCAGACAAAAGGTACAAATTTCCAGTTACAAGATAAATAAGCACTAGGGATGTAACACACAAATGATAAATATAATTAAGACTGCTGTATGTTATACATGAAAGTTGTTAAGAGAGTAAATCCAAGAGTTCTCATTACAAGGAAAAGAATTTTCTTCGGTTTCTTTTATTTTGTATCCAAATGAGACGATGGATGTTAACTAAACTTATTGAGGTCATCATTTCATGATGTATGTAAGTCAAATCACTCTGCTATATGTGTAAACTTATACAGAGCAATATGCCAATCATATCTCAATAAAACTGGTAGGGAAAAAATGTCTATAGCTTCTAATATTTTACTTACACAAGTAAGGAAGATGGCACTGATTTTTAAAATGAAGAAACTAAGAAACAAATTCAGAGAAAAACTTAATGATTTTCAAGATATGCCCCCTCTGAGACAGGCAATTTGTAGTGTATGCAAAACTGTGCAGCCAAACTGCTGCACTCCATTTAATGTTAAACTTTAAACTAAGTTCTGGAAAATATCTCTGAGGCAGAATTTTCTGCTCAATAGAAATAGTTTAAAATAAAAAAGAGGTCCTACATACTTTAAATGCTGGGGGAAATAGCAAAAACAATATTTAAGGAAACAGATTATCATTCTTTTTACTTATATCATTATCCCTTCTAAAAGTTCTAAGTAACTGAGTACCTATGTTTGAGAACTACTCTTGTGCTACAAATTACCCAGAAATAAAAACAACTTTATGCAAACTGGACAAAGAAAATCAGTTCTGAGCCAACACAGTTATGAATATGATGACAGAAAAATACTTTGTTAATCCCTGGGGGGGAATATAAGCAAGAAGACAACAAAGACAACGACAAAACCACAGGCAGTTTATGATATGAAATAGAATGTTAACCAAATTAAAGCACACAGTTACTGGATAAGCCGAACTTTAATAAGTCTTCAAGCCTCATCCCGCTTCCACAGAGGAGCCTTTCAGTCAGTCCCAAGCCTCATCTAATTTTAAAGGAGGAAAAGAATAAGCATGCAATACAGACACTAGGCTTCATTCTCTTTCTCTCTCACTCCCTTTTTTTAAGGGGAGGGAGGATAGCAGGTGCCTTTCAGATATCAAACTCAGGGTCTATCAGGAGTATATACTGTAATGCACACAGGGCCATACAGTAAAAATAAATGAAAATGGACTAAATAAAAAAGACTGCAGAGATATGACAAATATTAAATCCTATCTAATGTCACATTCAAAGGAAGTATCTTAACAGCAGCCAGAGGGAAAAGACAGATTAACTGTAAAGAAACAACATCTGAATTGACAGAAAACGTCTTACTAGCAACAATGAGAGTCAGGAAGTAGTAAAGTAATACCTTCAAACTACTAAGGGAAAGTAAAGGTCAACCTAAAATAGAAGATCCAGGTAAACCGCCTCACCAAAAATAAGAATAAAGTTATTTTAAGATAAGAAATAAAACACAAAGCTTGTAAACTCATATCAAACTAACTCTCACTAAAGGAATTATTAAAAGATGTATAGGGGCATGGAAACTCAAGAGGGGGGCGATATAGTCATGACTGACTCACATTGTTGTTCGGCAGAAATCAACACAAAATTGTAAAGCAATTATCCTCCAATTAAAAAAAAAGATGCATCTGAAGAAAGAAGAAAATAAAAATGGAAGAGAGGTCTAAGCTGCAAGAAAGAATGGTGAGCAAGACAAACAGTACCCAGGAGAAAATCTGAAAATAACACTGTCCAAATAAAATAATATTACTACTAATATCTAATTTGGAATTAAAAAGAAAAGCAAGAAATAAGATAATAGACAACTTATTGGGAAATGGGTGTTTAAAAAAACAGTATTTTAACTTCTAATTTCAAATTTGTTTGCCAAGATATCATAATAAAGTGTTTCACATATGGCTTACATTAAAATAGGAAATCAGATTTTCCGATGGTTGATCACTCGCTGAATTTAAGATCATCATTAATTGTTGGATAGTATTCATAACAGTCCTAGAAAAAAATATGAAGAAATGTTAAGAAATGAAGTAACAAAAAGAACAAATGACTTGTATCTATGTCATAAGTTACACTTATCTTCAATCTCACTGTCTCTTGTTAATCTTTAAGAAGTTCTCTGAAATAAGACTTTACAAATCCCTTAGTATACTCTTGCTTATAAGGAATTAATGTTTTAGTTAGATCTTTAAGAATTGATATGTTCACTATATGTTTATAATTTAAAAACAGATATGCTTATTTACTAATAAAACTATATATCAATAAAACAATTGATAAAAGTAATGACATTGTTTTAAGGACAAAAGGGCATCAAAATGGTAATATATTAAGCAAACGTTACAATTAAATATCAAAACTAGTCAAATAAAGACTAAGATATTTAATAACTCAAGTAAAGAACCAAGTGACTCTCTTTTACAGAGATCTTCAAGATGAAGGCATACCTGATTCTAGAAGTCATCATTACTAAAATGTGAATGTAGGTTAATCTCTTATAATTTTGTGTGTATTGGGGGTACATGGTAAATATTAATAATCCAATTTTGGAGTAGAAGTACATTGCTACTCCGTATGCACTGTTTAAAGATGCAAAAAGCTGGTGAATGTTTACGGCCAAAAGGTTCCTTAAACGTTATTTAATAATCCATGTTTGGTTCTCAGTCAAGCCTCTCGAAACTGACAGCTACAATTCCTCGACTTCTGAAAATAACGCTTCTATGACATGTTGTACTAATTCCTTAAGCCACAATGACTAAAGTCATAAGTGACCAACTGCTAAAACCAAAAGATCTTTCTTATTCGGTCTGATACTTGGTTTTCTTGAGACATCTCCCACTCTAAAACACTTGCTCTTTTCTGAAACTCCCTCCCTCCCTGGCTTCTTTGGCTCCACTCTCCGGCCTCCCCAATCACACCTCTCATTCTTTTTAATCTAACTTCTATCTAGTCCTTAAATTCCAGCACTCTCAGTGTTCAGTCCTTAGTCATCCATCCTTGCTATTATAACCCTCACTTCAGAAAACCTCATCGGTTTTTCCGGTTTTAACTCTCCCTGCTGATTCCCAAATCTATTATGTAAGATCCTTATATCCTACTACTTATTACATTATCTTCTTCACGTCCCATAAATTCCTTAAGAATAATATTCTAAATCTGAATTCATCAACTGTTTATCAAATCTCTTCTTGTTCTTTCATTCCTACTACCTATCTTTTGGTTTAGATCTTCAGCATCTCTCAAGTGAATTGCTGCAATGCAGGATTTTGACAGGGATTTTGACTCACTATGTCTGTGGCAGCAGGATCAAGGCATATGTACTTTGGGGGAAAAAAAAAACTCCTCAGGTTATCTAATTTGCACCCGTGGTTAAGAACCAGATTGACAGGTCTCTCTATTTCTCACCACACCCTCCTCAGTCCCTCTCTTCACAGGTGACTATCATGTAAATTTTCAAAAACCAAGTCTGATTTTATCCTACCCCGGCTTAACCCATGTATAGCAACAGACTATATCCTGCACAAGCTGAAGTCCAAACTTCTGAGTATGGAATAATAATAAGGCCCTTCATGACCTAGTACCCACCCTCCTCCTCTGCCATTTCATCTTCCCATTTAGTCCGTCAGTACAAAGTTGCTTACAGTTCCTCTGACACATTGGGCTGTTTCATATGTCCATTCCTCTGCACATGCTGTTGGGCTTCCGTGACACAAACTTACACGTTTCAAAATTCAGTTCAAACATCACTTCATAAAGTCCCTTCTGTGCCAAGCCTAAGTCTATTACTGCATTCAAACAAGAATGCATTTTTATACGTGTATGTAGTCATTTGAAAAAATTAATGATTGGTAACTCTGTATCAAGTATTATCTTAGGTCCTAATTATTTAATTTAACGGGGAACAAAAAAGTCATGGTACACTGCAGTATAAACTTAAAGGTTATTATGGGTATTGACAGAAACAAGTAAATACACAGATGAATTCATAACTAAATTGTGATACACACTATGAAGGGAAGAACGGGATGCTGTGAAAAATAATAATTTCAGAGAGAAAGACATCTGCATTATATATTTGTATATACATGTAACAGGTATATATTGAGTGCTCTTTGTGTGCCAGATGTACTACTAATTGCCAATGATATTATTATTAAACATAGGTCTGTCTGCCCTTAAGGAGTATAACCTAGAATGAGAATGTGTTCCATTTTAGTAAATAAAAAAGAAAAGTGTTATCATTTGCTCTGTATATATCCCAGAAGGACTAGAACCATTTTTAATGTCTTTTCCTCACAAATGATTAAACCTGAAGCACTATAAAGCACTGATTAAACAATTATAACGAAAATCAAAAGTAAGAAAAGTCATACCTAACTGGAGTCTGTGGAAGAATCATATTCACCTCTTCATCAGGGTTACTTTTCCGTGGTGTTCTTTGCATTTCAAAACTAAATAGTGGTAAGCAAAGTAATTCAGACTGAAAATTTACAACTTGGCCTTTATGAGTCAAACAAGCAGTATAATACCTTCTGTTGCCTCACGACATCATACAAAATGGTTAAGTAAGTAACAGAAGTTAAAGGAAATAGATGATCCAAAAGCTGCTTACACAAATAAAATTTCTTTTTTTCATCATCTTTTTAAAGTTAGGTTTCTTTCCACTAGGTTTACAGACAAACAGGTGTACAATCATTAAGAATTTTTCTGAAAGTGAAAGTTAGATGCTTGTTTTCTCTAGAATGTTAGATGTTGATGATATTACTAGCCAAGTTGTTCAGTATTAAAAAACATCAGCGCTCAAGTTTTTTAATCATTATGCCTTCCAAAATTTACTTTGGCTTAAATAAAATTAGAAACACTTTACCTGTGTTTAATTTTCCAAATTATATATACATATATGTATTTTAGCTAATATTAAACGATTTCATGCTTAACGACATAAAATTAACCATATAATCATTCAAGATTTTTGTACAAGCATATCTCATTTTACTGCACTTTGCTTTACTGTGATTCGCAGAATTGGTTTTTTAAAACATTGAAGGCTGTAATCCTGCATTGTCAGATGACAGTTACCATTTTTAGCAATACGGTATTCTTAAATTAAGGTATGTACATCATTTTTTGGATATAAATCTATTGCACATTTAACAGACTATAGTACAATGTAAGTGTAACTCTTCCATGCACTGGGAAACTAAAAATATTTGTGTGACTTGCTTTATTATGGTATTTGCTTTATTGCAATGATGTAGAATGGAACCCATAATATCTCACAGGTTTGTCTGCAGTTATCTTAACCATTCCTATTTTAGGATTCTATACAACAATTCAAGAGAATATACTTTGGTATTATTAAGTTTTTAGAAAATGAACCAGCATATCAACAAATAATAATATATCATGTGTAATACCTGTCTGTAGGATCAGCCTGAAGAGTTTTATCATGATCCAGAAATAATCTTGCATCTAGATCTTTGTTTTTAAGGTAAATTTCTTCATATTGTTTAGAGAGATTTTCCACCTTAAAAAACAAAAAATATTGATGATTATCCTTTTCATGCCATTGTATCTCAGTATACATATTTAAACAATTTTTGTACCTAGAATATCACCTGGTTCTACATTACATAGACTTCACATGCAATATAAACAAAGGCATATATCTAAAAGTGAAGTATTTTAGTGCAAAACTAGCACACTTTTTTCAATTCTAATTTTAAATCTTGTTTTATGGATATATCCCATACTTTATCCAGACAAGAATCACCAACACTACAAAACAATCCTGAGATGGAAATGTAGATAAAAATAGATATATAACCACTTAATTGCCAAGATCCTCCATTCTATACATCTTTCACTTTTAATCTTCTACTCCACTTACCAATATAAAATAATTTTTCAAACACTAACAAATCTTACCTATCTTTTCTAAATCCTTTGGTTTACTCATGCTTTCTTTAGTAATATATCTTGGGCATATAATCTCAATTAATTAGCCTAATTAACATACTTGCACAATTTATTTCCAATCTCAGACACTTTTCCAAATGCTAGAATCAATAATTCTTTTATCAGTCCTGGGTTCATAATTTTCCAATCATAATATAAAAACTAATGCCTCGTAGAAAATTATTTAACATGCCTTCTCCTGTGACTTTCTGAGAGTGCTAAAACTGCATTCTAAAAGGAGTAGTAGGAAGAAATTCATTTAAATGTAAACTTTGTGCTTGCCCGCATAAGTTTTTTAGGCAATGCAGGCATTCCTATTTGTTTAATCAATGTTCCTGCCCTGTCTCAGTGAGGCACTCAATATCAACAGGTTATTGACTAGTAGCCGTTAGTGCTACATAATGTAAAGTTTATCTTGAATTTTCTAACCTTGTAATCCTTTCAAAGGGAAAAAAATTACAAATGCCTAAGATTCTTTAGAGTTGTCAATACCGTATTTTTTGATATGTAAGTTGGTAACAGGACGCAGTAATACACCATCCGGCCCCTTCTGGCTTCCTTAGTGCCATGTCTTACCAGTCCCTGCTCTGTATCCCAACTTTAAGGAGTTAGTTGGAGTTCACTGAACAGACGATACTATCACCTATCACTGCGCCCTTGAATCTATAATTTCCAACTCCTGGAAATGCTACTTCTCATAAATCTTACTCCACTCAGAAATCATATCATCTCCAAAGAATTTTGTGCAAAATCTACCTGGCCCGATTTGAATTAGGTACCCCTCCTCTGAGACGTCACCACACCCTGTGTACACATCTATTAAACTCTTGTAGACTCCTATTAGTAATGTTCTACGTATGTCTCTCTCTTCCACTAGCATCATAAGGACAATGACTGTGAGTTAAATCTCTACAATGACGACATGTAGCACGATGCCTGGCACATGTTAAGCACTCACTGAGTAACTGATGAATAAATAAGTTAGTTAATTCAAGGACTAGCTACCAACTCAGGTCACAGAATCAGCAATCTAGCTCTCTGATTTCATGTCTTTTGGTCTTGGTGACTGATGCTCAGTCAGTTCAGTTCAGTCACTCAGTCGTGTCCGACTCTTTGGACCCCATGAATCGCAGCACGCCAGGCCTCCCAGTCCATCACCAACTCCCAGAGTTCACTCAAACTCATGTCCATCCAGTCAGTGATGCCATCCAGCCATCTACATCCTCTGTTGTCCCCTTCTCCTCCTGCCCCCAATCCCTCCCAGCATCAGAGTCTTTTCCAATGAGTCAACTCTTTGCATGACATGGCCAAAGTATTGGAGTTTCAGCTTTGGCATCATTCCTTCCAAAGAAATCCCAGGGCTGATCTCCTTCAGAATGGACTGGTTGGATCTCCTTGCAGTCCAAGGGACTCTCAAGAGTCTTCTCCAACACCACAGTTCAAAAGCATCAATTCTTCGGCACTCAGCCTTCTTCACAGTCCAACTCTCACATCCATACATGACTACTGGAAAAACCACAGCCTTGACTAGATAGACCTCTGTTGGCAAAGTAATGTCTCTGCTTTTTAATATGCTACCTAGGTTAATCATAACTTTTCTTCCAAGGAGTAAGCTTCTTTTAATTTCATGGCTGTAGTCACCATCTACAGTGATTTTGGAGCCCAAAAATATAAAGTCTGACACTGTTTCCACTGTTTCCCCATCTATTTCCCATGAAGTGATGGGACCAGATGCCATGATCTTAGTTTTCTAAATGTTGAGCTTTAAGCCAACTTTTTCACTCTCCTCTTTCACTTTTATCAAGAGGCTTTTTAGTTCCTCTTCACTCTCTGCCATAAGGGTGGTGTTATCTGCATATCTGAGGTTACTGATATTTCTCCTGGTAATCTGGACTTCCCTGCTGGCTCAGACGGTAAAGCGTCTGTCTACAATGTGGGAGACTAGGTTCGATCCCTGGGTCAGGATGATCCCCTGGAGAAGGAAATGGCAATCCACTCCAGTACTATTGCCTGGAAAATCCCATGGACAGAGGAGCCTGTTAGGCTACAGTCCATGGGGTCGCAAAGAGTCGGACATGACTGAGTGAATTCACTTCACTTCACTTCAATCTTGACTCCAGCTTGTGCTTCTTCCAGCCCAGCGTTTCTCATGATGCACTCAGCAAATCTGGAAAACTCAGCAGTGGCCATGGACTGGAAAAGGTCAGTTTTCATTCCAATCCCAAAGAAAGGCAATGCCAAAGAATGCTCAAACTACCGCACAACTGCACTCATCTCACATGCTAGTAAAGTAATGCTCAAAATTCTCCAAGCCAGGCTTCAGCAATACATGAACTATGAACTTCCTGATGTTTAAGCTGGTTTTCGAAAAGGCAGAGGAAGCAGAGATTAAACTGCCAACATCCGCTGGATCATCGAAAAAGCAAGAGAGTTCCAGAAAACATCTATTTCTGCTTTATTGACTATTCCAAAGCCTTTGACTGTGTGGATCACAAGAAACTGTGGAAAATTCTGAAAGAGATGGGAATACCAGACCACCTGACCTGCCTCTTGAGAAACCTATCTGCAGGTGACTGATGCTAGGTGTGTCTAAAACACTGCTTCACCATTGAGAACTTGCTCTTCATCATTTAGGCATCCTTTTCCCCACAAGTTACCACAAAAAGTTCTCAGCTGTTCTGTTCTCACTGAACAGCAAGACATTTGAGGCAAAATGTGAAAAGAAATAGATGGATGGCATATCACTAAGTTACAACATGTCTACAATATAATCACAGTCATTTCAACCAAAGCTGTTTCCAATTAAGTACCCGAAAGAGGAAATTCCCTGGCAGTCCAGTAGTTAAGACTTGGTACTTTCACCACTGGAGCCCAGATCTGATCCCTAGCTGGGGAACTAAGATCCTGCAAGCTGCAGGGTACAGCCAAGAAAAAAAAATACTCAAAAGGATGTTTCAAAATTCAGTAATGCCGATAATGTTGATGGCATTAATCAAGGCTTCTATGCTTAAAGAAGCATAATAAAGAAAATCAGAACAAATTAGATTGCAGAAATTTAAATATTTAAGGCATTTAGAAGTTCAAAAGCCTGCATTTTGATTTTCGAAAACTTTCAGCACAAATCAATGTCTAGTGCAAATGTTAAAATGTTGTTTACATATACATTTGAGCATATATCACAAAGGGCTTTTCTGTTACTATGTAAAATTGATTCACCACAATTCGACTTAGATTCTTTCCTTGAGTGAAAAATATTTAATATATAGTAAAGTAATATGGAATTTAGACAACTCTTCTTCCCTCCCCAAAATCCCGAAACATATTAACTTTTTATTACATTTTCGTTCAGATTACCTCTGGAAGTCCATTAGAAGCTACAATTCCAAGAGAATTCATAAAAGGTATAAAATTTTTGAAATAAACATTTTTCACCTGAAAAAGATAAAGTTACAACATGACCATTGAAATTTTAAAAAACTGATTTTTTAACTGCTTTTGACTGGTTTTTTGACTGCCGCTATTAATACTAGAATGAGTGAACTGACATTTTGATCAATAAGTTACATTCAACAAGGTGTGATGTTTATTTATGATTAATACAATTATTCACTTTTAATTTATGTGAGGTAGATTTCAGGTCCTAAAATGGAGGTATAGGGGCCAGTTGTTAATGAAATGAGATTTATAAGAAGAAAATCCATTGAAACCAACTTCAAAATCCCATATTTAACAAGTGGTGAAAAGATCAGAGGCTCAAAAAAATTAAGCAACCTGAGCAAAGTTACATAGCTAGGAAGCGACAGAGCCGGAATTGAAACCCAATCTACCTAGCATCAAAGCCAAGGCTCTTTAACTTCGCTACACTGCCTCTGATTTCTCCCCAGAGAGTATTTTTGGGCCATTTCATACACATATCATAAAGCTTAATGTATACTGAGTCAATTATTTTAGCACAAATTTAGGAAAAGGACCTGCTTTTATAAGAAAATAATTTCACATACATATACCTGATCCAAACTTAGGATGACAATTTACAAAGCATAAAAGAGATGCTCAGACCCTGTTGTCAGCTATGCCATGGGAAGAAAGCAGTCACTGTCTACACTTCTCTAAAGAAGTTTCTCACAAAGAAACAAAACACTGCATTTCTCTACCTTTTAAATTACAGTGTGCTAAGTAAATATTGGAGAAGGCAATGGCACCCCACTCCAGTAACTCTTGCCTGGAAGATCCCATGGATGGAGGAGCCTGGTAGGCTGCAGTCCATGGGGTCGCTAAGAGTCGGACACGACTGAGCGACTTCACTTTCACTCTTCACTTTCATGCATTGGAGAAGGAAATGGCAACCCACTCCAGTGTTCTTGCCTGGAGAATCCCAGGGACGGGGGAGCCTGGTGGGCTGCCGTCTCTGGAGTCGCACAGAGTCGGACACGACTGAAGCGACTTAGCAGTAGCAGCATAGCTAACGATTCTCTTCAAAACTGAATGAAAATGTTTTGTTTGGGACTTACGCAGTTTCATACAAACCTCCCCCGCTATATTTAACATGGATAATAGAGACCATATTTGGAAAACCTGGAATTATCTCTCTGACTATTCTATACTGACAAACTGTCATAGAATTGTAAGCAACTTACTTTTCTTTATATAACTTCCTTTACCAACTTTGGAGTCTGCATTTGTTAAGGTAGAAATAATTTAATATATGCCTATTAATCAGTTCCTATTTTCTACTTCACAAATAAGCTATAAGAATTAAGCTTCTACAATACTTAGTATTGTTTTCCAATTAATTCCCACTTAACTGGAATAATTATAATATGGGTAGTTCTATTTAACCAATTAGTATGACTGACCAATAATGATATGACCATAAATATAACTAACCAACAGTTATATAATCATAAATGCTATCCACAAATAATATTACATATTTTAATATATAAAGTATCAAATTAATTGATATAAATTACCAAAGCTATTGATCACCTACACTTTATAAGTCACTGTTACATCATAAATTATGAAAGAATTATTTAAAAGGAAAACATGATTTATTCCTAATTTTTGGCAAGCAATTATATAAGGAGTTCTGAAATCCAGAGGTTTAACCACCAGGAATTAGAAAGCTGCCTTTATTTATATTCTTTATCTTGAAGGACTAAGCAGCAGACTGGAGTTAAAAAGAAAAAATTTCAACTACATTTGTCACCTTATTAGTGAAGATAATATGTTATTCTAGAAAAGTAAAAGAGTATATTATTTTGTGTAAAGTTGATATGTCTACATGTCTGTATCTATATATTTGATGAAATTAACAAAACTCATAGTGCCAAAATTCAGACTTGATAAATCACTCTAATACTTCTTAAACTAGATTTTGATATCATACCCCCATTCTTTCCCAGAGTTGACAGAGAAATTTCAAAGATGCGACATTTCATACAGTGAATTGTGGACAATATAACAATCTATGAGAGAAAGAGCGTGGCACAGTGAAAGCAGCACTGGTAGCAGATGTTCTGAAGCACACACTTTGTTAGTATCAGCTATCAGTCTCTAGAAGCTTGTCTGCTCATTAGTAACAGGAGGCCAAGTACATTAATTCCAAGATTCCTTCCAGTTCTAACATTCCAGATTTTATTAACAAGATAAGCAATTCCTGGGTGTTCAATGTATCCTCTACCAGTCATTAACATCTGGTGTGATACTCAGAAACAGAGTAATTAATCAAGACTGAACAGAAATTTGGGCTTCCCTGGTGGCTAGCAATAAAGAATCTGCCTGCCAGTGCAGGAGACGCAGGTTTGATCCCTAAGTTGGGAAGATCCCTGAAGAGGGGAATGGCAACCCACTCCATATTCTTGCCTGGAGAATCCCATGGACAGAGGAGCCTAGTGGGCTACAGTCCACAGGGTTGCAAAGAGTTGGATACAACTTAGCGACTTAACAACAAACAGAAATTTAATC
This sequence comes from Ovis aries, assembly GCF_016772045.2. Lineage (NCBI taxonomy): Eukaryota > Metazoa > Chordata > Mammalia > Artiodactyla > Bovidae > Ovis > Ovis aries. The sequence continues at coordinate 18,501,097 of NC_056063.1, read as the reverse complement.
TTGGTATCACTTATCACTAAAATCAAAACAATAGGGTTTTCTTAGTAGCTTACTCTAAAACATTAGGAGTATCAATAACCACAGAAGAATGAAGGAACAAATATATTTGAAAACTACTGCCTAAATCATGTACATTTCAGTGATTCCAGAATAAGGGAGCTATTCTCTTTAAAATCAAAGTAACTGAATATGAAAATTAAACTTTTTCTAAATATTTTGCTACTACAAAAGAGTTGGCACTAATTACAAAAAAGCAAGCTCATCATGAAAGAATCATATATTGTTAGGAAGAACTTACATCTAAATCTACTGTAACTATTTTAAAGAAATCATGAAGTTAAATTACCTCATCTATATTACATTCATGTTCTTTACAGAGAACTTCAATAATTCTTGTATCATTTTCTAGTTGTTTTGCTATCCGTGCACTCCTGTTCTGACCTCGCCTTGGTGTTCGAGGTGAACCATTAATAGGTATTACAGCTGTTTCTGTAAAAATGGTAAATTAGATAAGAACAATTGCACATTCCACTGTATAAAATAATGAAGTATTCTAATTATAACTTGGAAGGTTGGAAATAATCTTGGTAACATTCTGCTACTTTTACTTATTAGGCTTCATGAAAAAGCTAACAGCTTCATCTATTTACTGAATATCTATTATAAATTATATACTGGTAATAGTTTTTGCCATCCCTATTCTCTTCTGCCCCCAGCTGGTCCAAAAAGAAACCTAAAACTCCATAGACAAATATGAAAAAGGCAAGGGAAATAGCCAACTTATAAACTACTTTTAAGTGTATTCTACTCAGTTGGTAAGGGGGGAAAAATGTTTCCTATCTTTAAAGAATCTTAAGAATGTTAAGCATTATTTATGGATTCACTTTCAAGGTAAAGTATAAAAATAAGTTTTAAAAATTTTAGCAAATGCCATATAAATTATGATGATTAAAAAACATAAGCATACAAATATAATAATGTGACACTAAATTGTGATTTCAGAAAAAAAATCCCCTGGATTAATTTGAGCATTTTCAATTCAAACTGAATGTGGATTGAGCTATTAAAGAGATTATAGATGACTAAGTATAAAAAATATTAACTGCCTCTAGGCCCAAAAAGAAACTGAGAGGACAGAGGAACATGTTAGACTATACCATAGGATGCAATCAGTAAAAATTAAACCATGGAAAAGTCAACAGAAAAGGCCACCTGATTATTTAATAAATAAATTACAAGAAAAAAAAAGAGAAAGATAGATGGAGGAGGAATATTTTAAGTCTTAAAGTCGTATCAATCAATCACAAAGTATAGATGTTATTTAGATTCTGATTTAGTCAACCTATAAACATTTTTAATTACTTTTATAAAACAATTGAAAACATGGGCACCTACTAGATATCTGGTGGAATTAAGGAATCACTATATTAACTGGTTTTTAGATACGAGAATGGTATTGTCATTATGCTTTTCAAAAAAACTTTATCTTTCAGGGATATATATTGATATTTATAAGGATGAAATGGTATGCAAAAATGTGCTTCAAAATAATATTGCCGGTAGAACTAGGCAGTAGATAGGACTATGAGTTGATCAAAAGTTATACACTGAGGGCAGATGATAAACACATGGGGGCTTATTATATGATTTAATTATGTTCACGGAAATTCTTCTTAATAAAAAGCTAATTAAAAGTTTACCATAGACGTCAGTTTGATACTTTACCCTGGTCTCTCCTTTAACATGGCACTTGGAGAATTAACTGAATATCCAAATTATCCAAAAGCACAAAAGCTGTCAACCTAAAATTACATTCTTCATCAACTTATTACAGTTATAACATAGTTTAAAAGTGAGGAAAAGGCATATAAAGGAAATTTTTAAAGATTCGGGAAGTTTTTGAATATATTGTTTTGTATTTTTTTCATTTTGCAAGTGGTTTCTGCTAAATGACCTGCCTTTTCTGTCAAATCATGTTCAACACATTTTCAAAATTCTGCTCCAGACCTCATTTTTCTATGAAGTTATTGCTCATGTAGATTAATTAGGCTTCAGCTTTTCAATCACTTCGACAATACTTTGGGACTTACATGTTTTGATCTGTCCTCTATTATTTTTAGTATTATTAATATTTTATCATTTTAGGAGCAAGGAATCAGTTAAGCCTAAGTTAAGTTTACATCTTTCTATAGTATAACAAGTGTTTTTTTAAATCCCACTCTATATGCCATCAAAAGAAGCAATTTCATTCTAAGAGGAGTATACTTATCTTTGCTTAATGCTATCTAATTATTTCAGTAATAGTTATTATTTAACTACACTTTCCATCTCATTACCCTCTGAAGTGGATCAATTACAGTTCACATGCCAGAAAACAAAAATCAGTCACATAATCATTATGGCATCCAATAAAAAAATGTAGTTAATCTGTTCCTGTAGGATGGGCCACCCTTTCCTATACAGTTTAGTTCATATCTGTTCCTTGCCTATTGATTTTCTCTTTACTGGGCATGCCTTCCCCGAACTTACCACAACCCTCAAACCCCAACTACCACTACAACACTCAACTCAAATGCTACCACTTCAAATGGCCTTCCTTGGTCTTTCTCAGCTGGGAAGACTCTCTCATGTCCTAAACTCCCATAGTATTAGCTGTATTTTGGCCCAGACCACTTTCAACCATATACTCTAAAAGCCTGCTTACTTGTCTGATCTCTTCTTCCATATCTTATGCTATTTAAGAGGAGAGGCTATGTCTGACTTCTTTTTTATTATTCCTTTGGCTCTAGAACTATGTTTTGGATCTAGGAGCAGTCAATAAACAACTTTGAATGATGAAGTAGGAGGGGTATAAATTAAAATACTCACTATATGGTTCTTTGAGCAATGCAGGAGGTGAGAGTTTGATAAAATAGTCAAGGACACACAGCATTAATTGAAATGAGATCACCAGATCATCTTCCATTTGTAATACTTGTCCTGAAAACAAAAATGGTCCACATTTTAAGGTAGAGATTGAGATATTAAGTCAGGAAAAATTGTGGACATGGGTGTATCCATATACTCATGATTCAACAATCACTACGAGCATGTTAAAAATCATTTTCTATATCCCTAGGTATGGTGCAAAAATTTGTTTATAATACACTTAGAAGTTGTTAAGAAATGCCATAGAGGTAAAGAATATCAAGAACCTCTAGTTAAAAATAGTAGAGTGAGGTCAGATCAAAAAATCTCTCTTCCAATACCTAACAAAATGAAAAGAAAAATAGGTACTGGTTAAGTTCCAATAAAAATACTCAGAGCATCCTTATCTTTCCCCTCTTTTTACTTAGAAGGAATAGGTATCACTGATGAGAGAGGGGAAAATGGAGGAAGTAAACAGCTACACCAACTCTGACAAACACAAAGACTCCAGTATAATATGCTGAATTAGGGAACAATCTGAATCCTAACACACTCCTTTTATGCAAACAGGACAAGTGCCTGTTTTACAGGTCATTCTAACAAAAACCTAAGAACAATGACTCATATCATTCCAGATGAGGTCCTGACTTTCTCCCTCATCCTTTAAAAGTAAGTATAATTTTTTAAAAAGAGACTGCTTTCATACAATAGCTCTTTGGAGAACACAACAAGTCACAGATAAAGTGCAAAGTGAGTGAAGGGAAATGCATTCACACTACATCAAAGACAACAGAACATCAGGTCAGAGAGGCCCAAATAAAGTCCTAGCAACAAGGTGGATGGAAAGAGAGTGGGAAGCACAGTAGTTATGCAAACATATTAGAGAAAAGAAAAAAGAAAATTAAAAAATAGAATCACGATATAAGAAGGGGGAAAACTAGGTAGAGAACCCCATCTTGAAGATAGAAAGAAAGAAGAAAATGTCCTGAGTCCTTGCACTGAGAACACAAAAGAACACGAATTACATAAAACAAGGAGCTAGATGAGGTAAGGAAAAACTCAAGACCAAGCAACAATTACAAACATACAAGTCAAGTTTGAAATGAAAATAGTTAGTACATAAGAAAAAGACCAAAGGTTAAAATAACATTACAGAAGACAATAAATAGGGAGGACAAAACCAATCTAAGGTAAGACAGTGGGTGTTCTCAAAATTTAACAGAATAATATCTTAAGATGTAGCATGCTAAGATTTCTCTGACATCAAGAGCAGAATCTTCAGGACATGATTCATAAACAGGCCAAACATAGAAAACAGGGCACCAAAAAGCTTTTTTGAAAAACTCAAAAATGGTAAAATCTAGACAGCTAAGGATAGATCAAAATAAAGAACTCAGAAATGGAGAAGCTATGATATAGGAGTGACAAAAAGCTAATAATTCATTTAAACACATAAATGAGATAAAATTAATGTGATAACTATAATTACAGAACAGAATATAACCTTGGATAATGCAATGATGATAAAAAATAAGCAAAGCAGAAAGGAGGAAACAGGAAGGTGACATGGAGAGGATTCTTTTTCTTCAGGGCAGGCTAATATATATCGCTTTAACTTATAACACAAAGTTATATAAAAGAGATTCCAACCTCTTAAATGTTTTCATAATGCTTGAGAAATATTTTAGAAAATATTGCTTAAGTGATAAGACATTCAGATAAATTTAAGCAATTCCTTCCTTTTCTGTTTATTTTCTTCTATAAAATGAGTACAATTAATTTTTACATTTTAAATAGCACAATACTATGATCTTATTTTTAGAAAATTATATCTCCTTGTGAATGCACTCATCCACCCATCTATTTTAATCAGCATGTCATTTCAGATGAATTTTGTGCATACACATAATTTTGATCATTATTTTAGGTGGGTTCTGGGTAATTTTTCTTTGCATTTCACTGTATTATTGAATTATCACGAGTACACATCATTTTTATAAAAACAGTAACATTACTCTTAAAAATAAAAAAGTAGGAAAGAATGAAAAAATATTAGAAAAAGAAGCGAAATGAGACATTTTCAAGGTTGCTTCCAGTACCAGAATTATGAATTTGCTAACAGTTAAAAAATGACAAGAACTGGAGGTAAGGAGGAGCAACATTGAACTGAATTAAAATTTTGAGCTTACTCAAAAGAAGGATCAATTATTACATTTGAAACATTAGCATGTAACAATGACTTTACCTTTAGCTAATAAAAATGTGATCCAAGAAACTTTTAGCACCAACATGGAATTTATTTCAGTGGATATCCTAGTAAACAGAAAAAAAAAAATTAGTTTTCCAAATATACCTTTTTCCCCATGTTTTACAATTACAGACTACAGTTGACGGCATAACAGAATACAGTCCATTTTAAATGCACAATTTACACATGAATTCAGTTTTGTCTCAATTTAGTTTGTGTTTTTTCCAAGTTATTTATATTTTCCCACGGAGTAGTATACCTTTTCTAAAGAAAATACTGAATACCTTCCATTGCAATCTAAAAATACGCCCAGGAAGTGGTAATAATATGACATACTTGGTTTCCAATTAATTCTTTTCTGCTGTTTTCTAATTAAAATCAATTTTATGTGAGCAGAAAATACACAGGTTTGGGTGACTCTAGTTTATCAGTTTAACACCATGCCCTCATAAACTTTAGGACTTCCCTGGTGGCTCAGACGGTTAAGTGTCTGTCTACAATGTGGGAGACCCAGGTTCAATCGCTGGGTCGGGAAGATCCCCTGGAGAAGGAAATGGCAATCCACTCCACTACTCTTGCCTGGAAAATCCCATGGACAGAGGAGCCTCGTAGGCTATAGTCCGTGGGGTCGCAAAGAGTCAGACACGACTGAGCGACTTCAGTTTCTTTCTTTCCTCATAAACTTTAAATCGTTCACTTGTTGGAGTTAACAAGTGGAATTAGATTAATAGAGTTAATTAATAAATATACAATTTCTCTTTGTATCAATTGTCTTCAGTATCATTATTTCTGTGGGGCAGAAAATCTCATGTATTACTCATTATGTTTTTTTCAGTTTCTTCTGAAAAAAAAAAAAAACAAAACAAAACTGTAGAGCTCTTACAATGGTATACTGCTGGAATATGTATCATATATTTAAAAAGACTATTTGGAAATTTAAATACAGACATTCATGTTTATTCTTACACAAAAATTATGCTTTAAGTCTTAGTTAATAAAATGTCTGTAATACACCCTCAATAAAGATTCTGTCAATGAATTAGCATTTTTCTCAGAGTTGGTAAAAAAAACTGCTCTGAATCAACTTCTCCCTTTAGTTTCCAACTAGTTCTCCCTTACAGTAAAAGGCAAGTATCTCATACCACTTTCTTTGTGAAAAGATAAATAATCTGCACAGGGCTTAAATCTATGACCTTAATTTACGAAGTAGTGTGAAATAAGCAATCAAATCAACCCTGAAATTATCAATGTGTTTGGGATTGTTTCATATATTAAAAAACCCAAAAAGTGAAAAATAACATGCTCTGAGGTACTTACGAACTGCTGGGTTGTGTCAAATATATAAGCTCACATGTCCTGAAAGGAAGAAATAATTATGTTAACATCATGGCTTTTTTAAAAGTTACTTTTAACATTTTTTCATAATTTAGAATTCAATTTTATAATGCTTTATTCATCCTATTTTAAGAAGGATACGTGTTTTAAGTACAGCATTACAAAACAAAGTTAAAGTAGATGTTTCCAATTTATGACATTCCATACATCCCTATAATATCTAGTTACAAAACAACTCGACTCCATGTGTGCATCTGCAACTTGGAATACATTCTGTAACTGAATCTTTTTTTTTTTTTTTTGGTGTCTGGTCTGTTTTATTTGTCACTCTCAGAACACCTCATTTTTGACTGGACTCAGACTTGGAAGTAGAAGCTCTCAGGGAGGACAGCCTCCGTCTCTTGGCGATCTGCTCCTGCCGTTTTTCTTTGGCCTCCTTCATTCTCTTGGCCAAAAGTTTAGCATACTCTGCAGCCTCTTCTTTATTTTTCTTAGTACGCTGTTTCTTCAGAGCAATACGCCGGCGTTTGTGTTGCAGAACTCGGGGAGTCACGAGACGCTGAATCTTGGGTGCTTTAGTCCTAGGTTTCTTACCGTCTTTGTTTAGGGGCTTTCGCACAACATATTGGCGGACATCATCTTCTTTAGAGAGATTGAAAAGTTTGCGGATTCTGCTAGCTTTTTTGGGACCCAGGCGACGAGGCACTGTAGTATCAGTGAGTCCGGGAATATCCTTCTCCCCTTTTTTCACGATGACCAAATTGAGAACACTCAGATTGGCATCCACAATGCAACCCCGCACAGATTTGCGCTTTCTCTCTCCAGTCCTCCTTGGTCTGTAACAGGAATGCCCTTTACTCAGAAGCAGGCGAACTCGGCCATGGGTCAAGACACCCTGCTTCATGGGGAAACCCTGCTTGTCGTTCCCGCCACTGATTCGGACCACATAACCCTTCCATTCTTCACCCAAGGCGTCAGCAGCAACTTCTGTGGCCATACGCTTCTCGTAGAAGGTACGAAGTTTTCGTTCATCGTCCACTTCAATGAGCTTCTGGCAGCCAGTGGCCGGGAAAGAGATGTTCAGCTTCATTCTGAAGCGGCCGACAGCCTCCGAGGCGCCACGAAAAAGAGTGTAACTGAATCTTGATCTGGTTACAATCTCACACCAGCTCATAAAAGCTTATTTAATAAAGTCTTGCTGAAATACCACAACTGAAAAGTACTACTTAATGGAAACCTACTTATTTAGGGCAGTGACTTCCGGAATGGTGGGTAGAGTAAGGATCTTTACAGACCTGTTCCCTAAAATAATAACTATAATTGGTAAAAAAAAAAACTATTTCTGAAAAACCATTTAAAGTCTCTGGAAATTTTTCTAAGGGCATACAACAAAAAAGGGAACATATCTTCAAGAAAATCTAACAAATCTTGATGAGAACAATGAGTCTGAGGAATTCAATGTAAAACTCATTTCTTCCTCCTCTCCAGTTCAGCATAAGGAAGCTCTATGCCTGACAGGTGAAACCAAGAAACAGGACTCCTCTCTCTCCAGCTCTCAACCTGGAGCTCTCTCTGGGGAGAGCAGGCTATCAGTGCTTCTCATCTCCCACAGGTCTATGTTGCAGAAGGTCTAGCCCAGGCAAGAGAAGCTGAGCAGCATGGGGCTCCTGTCCTTCACTTCACACCCACTCATAGGGTAAAGTTTTATGCCAGGCACACAACACATCAAAATACTGATTTGTCTTGTCTCGGCTGGCTCACAGGACAGAGGTTCCAGCCAAGAGAGGTGACCTGGGAAGACTAGGGCTACTGTCTCTCCTCAGTGCCCTGCTTTTAAAGCAGAGGTGTCGCTGCAAGAGACGAGACCACTGTCAGCTTGTTCTCCCAACCAGCGGCACAGAAGTGGCAGGCTGGGGAGAAGCAGGTCTCAAGAACACAGAGCCCTGAGCTCTCCCTAGGGGAATTAACTTCACCCAGAATGGTGTGGGGGTGTTCAAGAATAACAGCACGGTTGAAGGCAATGCAGATTTTGGTAAAAGCCAATAAAAGAGAAAACCAACAGATCTTATGAGAGCAAAAAGCTAAATCCTAGATCACTAAGAGGAGAACCAGGGAAAGAAACAGCTAGGAATAACTCTCCTGACATCAAAGACTACTCCTGCAAAGGGAGCCAAATTTAATTGGATTAAACTGTGAAGCACTTTGTGATTCAGAGCGTTGTCAAAAACAAGAAAGTAATCAGCAATAAATGACAGGTAACAATTAAGTGTGATATTAACAGGGGCAGTTAGCTTAACAACAGGGGGAAAGATGGTTAAAGAGAAAAAAACCGCTGTCAGCTCAGTGACTGTGCACCTGTCCAAGGCTACACTGAGGAGCAAATCAGAGGTTAACATACTGGGAGAGAAGACTTCACTGAAATAGTGCCTTCCATGTCATAGATATGCCTGTCCTGGACATATCATATAATAAAAGTATGTGCCTTTTGTATCCGGTATCTTTCACTTAGCTTAATGTTTTCAAGGTTCATCCACACTGTAGTATATATCAGTACTTTATTCCCTTTTATGGCTGAAGAGTATTCTACCATATGGATGTGTGTGTCAGTTGCTCAGTTGTGTCTGACTCTTTGCAACGCCAAGGACTGTAGCCTACCAGGCTCCTCCAGGCAAGAGTACTGGAGTGAATTGCCATTTCCTTCTCCAAGAGATCTTCCCAGCCCAAGGATCGAACCCAGGTCTCCTACGTTGTAGGCAGATTCTTTACCATCTGAGCCGTCACGGAAGCCCTCTAACCGTATTGATAGTTCACATTTTGTTTACCCTTTTGTCAGCTGATGGATATTTGGGGTGTTTCCGTTTTTTGGCTAATACAAATAACACAGCCATAAACACCTGTACACAAGTTATGGATGGATGATGCATGTCAAAATTTGATGTTTTGGGATATATGAGTTAAATAAAACACTAAAATTAATTTCACTTGTTTATACTTGTCATGCAGCTACTATTTAAAATATACGGCTTGCATTTTTACATTTCTATGTAACAGCACTAATATAATTAGTAATAGCTTTAAAAGCTACTGTTTATTAAGCATTTAGTATGTGCTAGGAGGTGAAGTAACGAGTAATACTGTCTTACTTAATTGTTACAATTACTCTGCAAGGAGAGCATTATTAGCTCTATCTTACAAATTGAAATTGAGGTTTAAAGATGTTAGGTATCTTTCTCTAGCTTACAAAGTCAGTAAATGATAAAACTAATATTCATATCTAGATCTGTTTAGCTTTTTAAAACTTATCCTAATCACTACATCACACTGCCATATACATACATATAGTGAACCCAGAAATAAACAGGCTTTGGCAGGCCTGTTTATTTCTCCACGTGTCCATGAGTCAGACACAACTGAGTGACTTTCACTTTTGGTATCACAGCTAATTTTCCCAACAGTTCTTCAGAAGAAGGTACACATAAGATAGGGAAAAAAAAAAGTCCTGATTCACTTCAAGACGAATAAACATTAAATTATCTCATAAACTAGTCAATAAGAATTCCAAATCCCTTTAACAAAGGCCTGAGTGATCTTTTACAGACCAAATCAGACTCAGTCACTTGCCAGCTTAAAATCAATGACTCCATCGCCTTCTGGGCAAAGTTCAAGCTCACTATCAATCTCATCCCCTCCTACCTTTTAGCCATTAGCGATATCCAAAGTACTTTATGGTACTGCTTTGGCTTTGTACACATGCTGATCACTCTGCCTAGGATGCTCAGTCCCAGTCTCCACATATTTTGCTTGGTGAGTTTCTAATTATCCTTTAACTCTACTCAGACACTGCCTTCTTCTACAGTTTTTTCACCCCATAATTCTTCTTATTACCTTAAAAATACACAGTATTGTTACCCACTACATAATTTCTGCTTCTTACAAACAACCCTCTACAATAGGACATCAAACAATTACTGCATGTAATTTTATTAAAATATATAATTTACTTATTTACTGTAAACTTCTTGATGATCACAGTTATCATATGATTTCATATTACGAGCATCTAACACATAGTGGTTACCAATAGTCATTTCATTAATGCCTGTGTAGTTTCTTAATTTATATGCACTAAAACAGCTGATAGCCTAAAGTTTCTTAAAGAATATTCCACCAAAAAGCTACTTCCTCTAAATCACCATTAATATACAAGTCATAACTTGGCAGTAAGGTCACCACTCAGTTCAGTTCAATTCAGTTGCTCAGTCATGTCCGACTCTTTGTGACCCCATGGACTGCAGCATGCCAGGCCTCCCTGTCCATCACCAACTCATGGAGTTTACTCAAATTCATGTCCATTGAGTCGGTGATGCCACCCAATCATCTCATCCTCTGTCATCCCTTTCTGCTCTCGCCTTCAATCTCTCCCAGCATCAGGGTCTTTTCAAATGAGTCAGCTCTTCACATCAGGTGGCCAAAGTACTGGAGTTTCAGCTTCAACATCAGTCCTTCCAATGAACACCCAGGACGGATCTCCTTTAGGATGGACTGGTTGGATCTCCTCGCAGTTCCAGGGACTCTCAAGAGTCTTCTCCAACACCACAGTTCAAAAGCATCAATTCTTCGGCGCTCAACTTTCATTACAGTCCAACTCTCACATCCATACATGACCACTGGAAAAACCAGGGCCTTGACTAGATGGACCTTTGATGGCAAAGTAATGTCTCTGGTTTTGAATATGCTGTCTAGGTTGGTCATAACTTTCCTTCAAAGGAGTAAGCTTCTTTTAATTTCATGGCTGCAGTCACCATGTGCAGTGATTTTGGAGCCCAAAAAAATAAAGTCTGACACTGTTTCCACTGTTTCCCCATCTATTTCCCATGAAGTGATGGGACCAGATGCCATGATCTTAGTTTTCTGAATGTTGAGCTTTAAGCCAACTTTTTCACTCTCCTCTTTCACTTTCATCAAGAGGCTCTTTAGCTCTTCTTTGCTTTCTGCCATAGGGGTGGTGTCATCTGCATATCTGAGGTTATTGAGATTTCTCCCGGCAATCTTGATTCCAGCTTGTGCTTCATCCAGCCCAGCGTTTCTTATCATGTACTCTGCATGTAAGTTAAATAAGCAGGGTGACAATATACAGCCTGACGTACTCCTTTCCCAATTTGGAACCAGTCTGTTGTTCCATGTCCAGTTCTAACTGTTGCTTCCTGACCTGCATACAGATTTCTCAAGAGGCAGATCAGGCGGTCTGGTATTCCCATCTCTTTCAGAATTTTCCAGTTTGTTGTGATCCACATAGTCAAAAGCTTTGGCATAGTCGATAAAGCAGAAATAGATGTTTTTCTGGAACTCTCTTGCTTTTTCAGTGATCCAGCAGATGTTAGCAATTTGATCTCTGGTTCCTCTGCCTTTTCTAAATCTAGCTTGAACATCTGGAAGTTCACGGTTCACGTATTGCTGAAGCCTGGCTTGGAGAATTTTGAGCGTGTGAGATGAGCACAATTGTGCGGTAGTTGGAGCATTCTTTGGCATTGCCTTTCTTTGGGATTGGAACGAAAACTGACCATTTCCAGTCCTGTGGCCACTGCTGAGCTTTCCAAATTTGCTGGCATATTGAGTGAAGCTCTTTCACAGCATCATCATCTTAGGATTTGAAATAGCTCAACTAGAATTCTATCACCTCCACTAGCTTTGTTCATAGTGATGCTTCCTAAGGCCCACTTGACTTCACATTCCAGAATGTCTGGCTCTAGGTGAGTGATCACACCATCATGATTATCTGGGTTGTGAATATCTTTTTGTACAGTTCTTCTGTGTATTCTTGCCATCTCTTCTTAATATCTTCTGCTTCTGTTAGGTCCATACCATTTCTGTCCTTTATTGAGCCCATCTTTGCATGAAATGTTCCCTTGGTATCTTTAATTTTCTTGAAGAGATCTCTAGTCTTTCCCATTATATTGTTTTCCACTGTTTCTTTGCATTCATCACTGAGGAAGGCTTTCTTATCTCTCCTTGCTATTCTTTGGAACTCTGCATTCAGATGCTTATATCTTTCCTTTTCTCCTTTGCTTTTCACTTCTCTTCTTTTCACAGCTATTTGTAAGGCCTCCTCAGACAGCCATTTTGCTTTTTTGTATTTCTTTTTCTTGGGGATGGTCTTGCTCCCTGTCTCCTATACAGTTTCATGAACCTCCGTCCATAGTGCATCAGACACTCTATCAGATCTAGTCCCTTAAATCTATTTCTCACTTCCAGTGTATAATCATAAGGGATTTGATTTAGGTCATACCTGAATGGTCCAGTGGTTTTCCCTACTTTCTTCAATTTAAGTTTGCATTTGGCAGTAAGGAGTTCATGATCTGAGTCACAGTCAGCTCCCGGTCTTGTTTTTGCTGACTGTATAGAGCTTCTCCATCTTTGGCTGCAGAGAATATCATCAATTTGATTTCAGTGTTGGCCATCTGGTGATGCATGTGTAGAGTCTTCTCTTGTGTTGTTGGAAGAGGGTGTTTGCTATGACCAGTGCATTCTCTTGGCAGGACTCTATTAGTCTTTGCCCTGCTTCATTCCATATTCCAAGGCCAAATTTGCCTGTTGCTCCAGGTGTTTCTTGACTTCCTACTTTTGCATTCCAGTCCCCTATAATGAAAAGGACATCTTTATTGGGTGTTAGTTCTAGAAGGTCTTGTAGGTCTCCATAGAACCGTTCAATTTCAGATTCTTCAGCATTACTGGTCAGGACATAGATGTGGATTACCATAATATTGAATGGTTTGCCTTGGAGACGAACAGAGATCATTGCGTCAGTTTTGAAATTGCGTGCAAGTACTGCATTTCGGACTCATTGGTTGACTACTCCATTTCTTCTAAGGGATTCTTGGCCCACAGGAGTAGATATAATGGTCATCTGAGTTAAATTCACCCATTCCAGTCAATTTTAGTTCCCTGATTCCTAAAATGTCAACGTTCACTCTTGCCATCTTGTGTTTGATCACTTCCAATTTGCACTGATTCATGGAGCTAACATTCCAGGTTCCTATGCAATATTGCTCTTTACAGCATCAGACCTTGCTTCCATCACCAGTCACATCCACAACTGGGTGTTGTTTTTGCTTTGGCTCCATCTCTTCATTCTCTCTGGAGTAAGGTCACCACTAGGAAGAATCTTAAATTTAGATGACACTTCCATTCAGAACTACAAGTCTTCTGGCAGAGAAGGCTAAAGTGGAAACGAAGTTCAGTAAAACACGTAAAACATGAATAAAACAAATAATTTTGGAAGAAACATTCAGAATGTATATGACTGGACAAATAAGAAAGTCAAGACTATTAAGGGAACAAATCTAAGGTACAATACATAATAACTTTACTAAGTATGTAATAGTTCCCAGATGGATCTAACATGAACAGTGACATGAAAAAGCAGGGTGCAATCCTAATAAAATTTTTACTTTACCTTTCTAATTTGCTGTAGAGTGCACACAACACATTATACTTCTTCAACAGTCTTGACATAGCATTATCAACTTTGGTGCTAGTATCGATTTCTTTTAGTAAATCAAAGAATTTATAGACACTGCAAAGGAAAGAATAGAAAAAAGTGAATCTACAGTTTTAGAAATTCATTTTTTCATTTTCAAAGCATAGACATTTCAATTCAAAAGGCCTGTTAGCTCTGTACCAAATCACTATTATACCCTTTGGAAGGAATTAGTTTTTGCATTTTACTAGAATTTAAAGGGAAAAAAAGAAATCAACTAGTCTTCAACCCATATCCCTGTATCTATACACCTAAGCCAAGAACACAGAAAAAATAAGGGTTATTACAGACATACAAATATTTAGTTCTATATCTAGCTATATGTTTTAAAAATCCTAAGTTCACATCCATTTATCCAACACAAAAACTACCTGTTTTGTTCCAATGTTTTCCTTTACATATTATAACTCTCCTTTGACAGTGAGAAACCTGGGATCCACCTATCTCTAACTCACTCATTTAATCAATCCCCCTGTAACGACCAAGCTACCAACTCCTCCAAGTCGGCACCGTCCTCTCCTGCTCGGACTGACTCCCCACCCTGAACTGCCCTCACCCCTCCATATAGGCATCTGACTGCTCATCCCAGACAGCTCTTACCTCACATGTGCTGTGACTCCCTACACCAGCTCTCCACACACCCGCTTGGTCTGCCCTTGCACACCAAGCAGCCCGTGTCAGGAAGCCCCCCACACCCTTGGGGGATGACCTCCTCATCCCACTTTGGCTCTAACACCCTTCTCAGGGAGCCATGGCTCTCCCTCACCACAGATGCACACACCTTCTCTCTGTACCCCACCAATGGTTCTAGGGGAAGGAAAAAGGAAATAGCTGGGCGCTCAGATGGTAAAGAATTTGCCTACAATCCAGGAGACCTGGGTTTGATTCCTGGATTGGGAAGATTCCCTGGAGAAGGGAATGGCAATCCACTCCAGTGTTCTTACCTGGGAAATCCCATGGACAGAGGAGCTTGGCAGGCTACAGTCCATGGGATTTCAAAGAGTAGAACATGACTGAGCAACTAACACTAATAATTTTTATTTCACAGGAAAGGAAAGGAACCCGAGACTTAATAAGGATAAGCAATCTATTTCAAGTCATATATCTTGTAAAACATACCTAGCCTATCTTAACCCAAATATTGATTCTCTTTCTAATCCTCTGAGGTCACTAAAACATTTGCTGATGTAAAAATTTACCTCTATATTCAGATTGTTTTCAGCTATATAAAACCTATTTTGGTTTAGTGATTTAATAAAGTTAAACTTTGAAATCTCTGAGAGGTAAACAACTTCTAATTTAATCAGTTAAATATGTACATACAAGGTCTTTGTTTCCACATTTTATTTAGAGGTGGTAAGAAAATTACTAAAATGTGAAATAATTTTATCTCATTTACACAAAACATCAATTATGTTTAACCCTAGATGGCTTTATCCAAGAAGAAACATACTACTATCTTTTTGGTAAATTATTTACTGTTAGATATTATAAATATACTGCAAAAGAAATGACTAGAAGAAATGACCAGAAGGCTTCTCTTGAGTTGTTGGAAACAATTAGTAAACTCTCATTAGGCTTATAAACTCAATACAGACATTAAGTAATTACAGGGGCAAGTATTATAATAGATACTTAACTGAACACACAGTCTCAAAACATATACAATTACAATATCTATTATATTAAAAGTCTTAAACTTTAATAAATCAATTAAATTCCTTGAAGATGGGCTCACACTACTTTTACAAAGGTTTTAACATATAATAAGCCTATTTAATAAATCTGCCTATTTTGTCCACTTTATCAACCGCTACAATTAAGAACGTTAACACAGTGAGAGATACAATGAAAATTTTCCCAGACACAGACTGCTACATTTTAAAGAAAGACATTAAGGGCCCCAGTAGAGTAGGAGAGTTCACTAGTTGACCCAAGTTCTCCATGTTTTAGTTAATTTTGGCATTTCCCACCAATTCCCTGAAGTCTATTAAAATGATAGTTCAGGAATAGTTTGTTTGTTTTTTTTTTTTAACGGCAGAGGCCTATATTAATGCAAGAAATTTTACCTGGTTTCAATATTTTTCTGTAGCTCAGTGAAAGTGAATGGCATCTCATCTAAGTCAACTGCTGCAATAAAGATACAGATTCCCCACAGTTCCTTTTTCTTTTGAACATAACCTTCCTGCAAACAAAACAAAACAAAAAGTTTCAAGTAATTTGTTCAATCATTTACACACAAAATACTAGGCAACTATTTTCTTATTGAGCATAACAAAATAAATTTGTTCCTAAGTCTTTATGAGAGTATTTAATTCTAGGCTAGTACAAACTAGTTACAAAATTAGTAACTAAATTTTATATTGTAAAGCAAAAAAAATTACCAGATAGGTCAAAAAGTTAAACTACAACTTTCTATAAGCAATCTAGAAGCCAGTCAGTTCTCTGAGGTAAACATTTTCAGTTCTCAATAACACAACATCATCCAAGCCAAGGTGAAAGATTTTACTTCATAACATAAATTGTTTTTAAAACAAGCCCAGTTTCTCACTTGATTATCCTCCTTTGGCTCTAATTCACTTGTTCTTTTACCAATCTGTTGATTCAAGTATTTTTTAACCTTATGAAATTTATCTCTCTCAGTGCTCTAACTGCCTTCCTTGTAAAATGGAAATAATAATACTTACCTCACTTTGTAAGAATTAAATGAGACTTTATATAAAGCCCTTACCACAATGCCTAGCATTTAATTTGTACTCAGTGAATGACAGCTATCATTATCATTAGAATATTTTTTCGTTATCATTAGAATACTTTTTCCCCTAAAAATGTATCTTTATTTAAATTACGTGTTTTATAGGTAAAACTGGATTATATTAAATTGAAAACAAAAGAAATAGCAAATTATCTAATGTTCTATCAAACAGTTGGAACTACTTGCTTACTCTTAATTGTAGAGTACAATGGGGCTGAAAAGTATATGATGCAATTTTATATTGTTTTGAAATCTCAATTATTTAAAAGTTTTAGGAAAAAGAATTATTCTAGATTATCAAATTTTAGGGATAATACAAAGCTTATCACTATCCAACTCTAAACTTTTCCTTAATTTTAAAAATCATATCTTTATCTTCATACAGTTTTATCTCTTCCAATTTGTTTTTTTAGTATCTTCTAAAATTTGACGTATGTAATATTTTAGATCACCGACTCAACGGACATGAGTTTGGGTAAACTCCGGGAGTTGGTGATGGACAGAGAGGCCTGGCGAGCTGTGGTTCATGGGGTCAGACACAACTGAGTGACTGAACTGAACTGAATAATTTTTAAAGAAATGATCATTACGCAACTAACACAGTTTTGTCACTTTGAGGATACAGTGATGAAAACAGAACAAACAAAAAAATTCCCTGTTTCCCCGGGAGTTACACTTCTATTTAAGTTAAAAACATGAATTTTTGTGTCAAACATTCAAGACTTTGAACACATACTCTAGTTGTATAACGGTAAGCAGCTGATTCGGAGAAGGCAATGGCAACCCACTCCAGTACTCTTGGGTGGAGAATCCCATGGACGGAGAAGCCTGGTAGGCTACAGTCCATGGGGTTGCTAGGAGTCAGACACGACGGAGCGACTTCACTTTCACTTTTCACTTTCATGCATCGGAGAAGGAAATGGCAACCCACTCCAGTGTTCTTGCCTGGAGAATCCCAGGGACGGGGGAGCCTGGTGGGCTGCCATCTCTGGGGTCGCACAGAGTCAGAAACGACTGAAGCGACTCAGCAGCAGCAGCAAGCAACTGATTAAATCTAATTAAACCTCAGTTTTTACTAAACTAGAAATGGTAATAGTATCCTATCTGGGTCACTATGAAATCTAACAGTAAGGATGCTCTTAAGTAATCGGCACAGGGCCAGGCGTTATACTCACTCAGTAATAAACAGCAGCAGCACTATTATCAGCGAATCTAGCACTCATTCCTCTACATCATATCTGTCTCAGAAACTGTCCACAACCCAATCTTCTCCACACCAAAAATATTCACCCCTGGGAATGCTGAGGACTACTGGAGTTTTGTGTGTAAGAAATCATTCGTATTGACTTCCAGTCCCTGGCAATCACTGATCTGATTTCAATTCCTTCTCTAGAATGTCATACAAATGGAATTATATAGGCTGAAGCCAGTGAAAGTCTGGCTTCTTTCACTTGGCATAATGCTTCTGAGCATCCATATTGTTGTACCTATTAGTATTTATCCCTTTTATTTGTTGAGTAGCACTCCACTGTATGAATATACCACACTTTGTTTATCTATTCCAATAGCTGGATACACTGCTATGAATAAGGCTGTTAACCTTGAGCCTTAAATATTCACCTACAGATCTTTAAGTGGATGCGTATTTTCATCTATCTCGGGTGAATGCCTCACTGGGGAAAGCTAAGTTCTATATTAAATGTAAGTTTAAGTTTGTAAGAAACTGGTAAACTGTTTTCCCAGGTGGCTGTAATACTTTGCGCCCCCGCCAGCTACAAACGAGAGTTGACGTTTCTTCACATCCTCACCAGCACTTAGTTTCTGTTTGTTTTCCAGTCATCCTAGTAGGTGTGTAGCGGCACATTTTCCCAAGGACTGATAACACTGAGTACTTCTTCAAATCTCACTTAGCATCTGGATCTCTTCTTTTGTCAATTTTCTATTCAGTTGTTTGTCTTATAAAGTTGTTAAGAGTTACTTAAACATTCTGGATTCAAATTCCTTAACAGGTATGTGTTTTGCAAAAATCTTCAACTGATATGTAGCTTTCCATTTTCTTAAATAGCATATTTCAAAGGGCATAAGTTTTTAATTTTGATGGAGCTCAATTTATTATTTTGTTTTATAGATCATGCCCTTGCTGGTACTATCCATGAAATCTTTATTTAATCCAAGGTCACAAAGATTTTCTCCTTGGTCATCTTCTGGAAGTTTATATCTATGCTTCCTTTGAATTAATTTTTATGATTGGTGCAACATAGGGACTAAAGTTCATTTTTTGCATATGGATGTCGAATTGCTCCAGCATCATTTGTTGAGAGGAACTCTTTTCTCCATTGAACTACCTTAGCACCTCTGTGTGCAAACACTGACACATATGTGTGAATTGTATTTTCTGATTCTCTGTCCTGTTCCACTGACCCAGTTGTCTTTCTTTCCACCAATACTACAATGACTTGATTACTACAGCTATGTTTTCTTCTTTTTTTAGTTCAGTTTGATTCAAGACTTTTAAATCCGTAAAACGACATTTGATTCAGTTCTCATTGTGCAGATTAAGAAATTGAAGATTAGAGCGTGAAGACTTGCCCAACGCAGCCTATCAATGCCACAGGCCTATAAAACCCAAGTTTCCTAACACTCAAATTAGTCTTCTTCCCTTTATTTAAGAATATTTCCTTACTACATTTCTACATTGATTTCCTAACATTTTCACTACTGTAATCCTTAATCTCACCACCCCACTAAAAGTTTTGTACTCTTCATTTCTATTTTGTTCAGATTAGAAAATCACAATTCCAAAGGCCTCAATATGTTTCTCCACATCAAATAATTTCTAATTACCATGTACTCCCAATGTCCCTGCATCTAGCTTCAGGTCCCTCTTCTCTTCTGACTTTGACAAATGAACATCCTCCTCCACTCTTAAATCAGTAAATGTACTCCCTCACTTCTTCCCACTTTGGATCACC
The DNA here is from genome assembly GCF_016772045.2 of Ovis aries. Taxonomy (NCBI): domain Eukaryota; kingdom Metazoa; phylum Chordata; class Mammalia; order Artiodactyla; family Bovidae; genus Ovis; species Ovis aries. Next base: position 18,481,343 of record NC_056063.1, on the reverse strand, counting down.
TCCTTCAAGACCTAGTTTGTCTTACATAATTTATCTTACAGTTCTTTCTAAACACGTGCTTCTGTTTAGCTACAAACAAGCTTGTGCTGTGCTGTGCTAGGTCACTCAGTTGTGTCCAACTCTTTGGGATCCCATGGACTGTAGCCCGCCAGCCTCCTCTGTCCATGGGAATTCTGCAAGCAAGAATACTAGAGTGGGTTGCCATGCCCTCCTCCAGGGGATCTTCCCAACCCAGGTCGCTCCTGCATTGCAGGCAGATTCTTTACCATCTGAGCCACCAGGGAAACCCAAGAACACCGGAGTGGCTAGCCTATCCCTTCCCCAGGGATCTTTCCGACCCAGGAATTGAACCGAGGTCTCCTGCATTGCAGTCAGATTCTCTACCAGTCAAGCTACCAGGGAAGCCCCACAAACAAGCTTACATCACTTAAAAAATTTAAAAAAAAGCTATCCTTCTATCCCTGGACTTTATCAAGCTACTGTTAGAACCACATGAACCACACATACACACCTCTCACTATTCACACACACACTCACCAGATACACTCTCCCAGTACACACCTACTGCATCCACTGAACACATACTTCTACTATATAAGCGCTATTCTACTGAGGCTATTGTCTAAGTCTCGAGAGATCTCTCTCTAAACTGAATAGACTTTTCTTTGGTTTCATCTACAAAGACCTCTATACAACATCTGACACCACTGTAATGAAACTTTTCTCCTTAGCTTTTCAAACACAGTTAACATCCTCATTCTCTTTTTTATCTCTATCAACTTCTTCTGAGTTTCCTAATTCCAAAGACTTTTCCCCACCACCTTCTTTTTCCTTCTGCCGTCTGTAGCTTCATCCACTTCTACAGCAGCCCCAACTCCTCGATACAGATGTTTCACGTGACTCATCTTGCTTTCCAGCCCTCACTGCTGTCTCAAGATATAGGCCCTATTTTCCAAAGGCAATTACAACCCAAAATTTGTAACTGAATTGTTTCCTCAAAAATTTAGTTGAGAATTATGTAATGGCCTAGGAATAGCACCTTTGAAACCATTAAAACAGAGGAAAAGCAAGTTTTACTCAGCCAAAAGAATCACAAAAAAATAAATGAAAGAAGGAAAAAAATGAGGAAAGGATAAGAAAAAGCATTTTGCAAAAGAAAAAGACAGTAATTTTCAATAAACATATTTTGAATATAAGAACCTCAGAAGAGTGTTAATTGAAGGACATTTTGCTAATTTGCATCAAGAGCCTTAAGAGTTCAGTTTTATCTCTATGAATTTATCCAATGAAAATAATTACTAAGATTTAGTATAATAAATGTTCAAAGAATTACTTACAACAGCAAAAATAGTGGGAAACATTTAAATATTTTTAAATAGAACAGTTAAATAAATTATGATAGAGCTGTATCAGGAGCTACATAAGACTCTTAGAAAACATTTCAAAGATTATAAGGACATGGGGAAAAAAACAGACACATTAAAAGAAAAAAAAAACATCAGAATACAAAATTCTGTGTTTGACTCCAATTTGTTGAAAAATTTTAAAAGAAAGGATAGGCAAAAATATATCAAAATGTTAACTATTATCTCTAGGTGGTAGGATTACAAATGGTTTTCATTAATCCTAGGTATATTTTCTAAATTACCTACAATTATAAAATAGAGGGGAAAGCAAGTCAATTAAAAAGTACTAAAGTTATATAAAACAGGTGAGAGGAAAAATTATGAATATTCTTGAGAAAAATTTTTAAAATAGTAAAACTTTAATTACATATACTACAGTTTAAATGAAAATCTATAATCAACACTTAAGAGACTACTCATTTAAGCTATCATTTAGTTTAGTTTACTTAAACCACCCAACTGGTAACCCTGAGTTAGTGATATGACTTCTACTGGGTTAACCAAAAAGTTTGTTGAGTCTTTTTCCCCATGATAGTTTATGGAAAATACCGAACAAAGTTTCTGGCCAATCCAACACTTGCTCTTTTACGATGCACTAACTTATAAAAGAGCTCCCCCAAGTGGTAACATAAATCATCTTAGAAACATCTGAAAAGTAGGTTATCTTACTGAAAAGTAGGTTAACATAACTAGCATGAATTTAACCTGAAATTTTAAAAGTTAAAAACACTACTCTCTCTTATCTTTACTTTTTAATATATCAACCATGAAAATGATGGAAATAAGCCATAGTAAACACGCTCTTTATCTCAGGGTCAAAAGGATACATCCTTACACCAGATTCATGAGACTGTAATGAGTGATTAGCAATAAAGTTACAAGTTAAATGTATTACAGGAGTAGAGAGGCTAAGGCCTGCCTTTATATCTTCCCCTCCTGGATTTCCTTACCAGGGTTATATGTAAGAACAAAAGAAATAACATGCTAATATGCCAGAAAATCCTCCCTCTCGCTTGCATAATATCAGCTGACAGCAGTGAGTGCTAACGAAATTCTTGATGTGCTCTCAAGAATCAGAAGGCAAGAGTAGCACAGCCAAGAAGAATACAAATGCTAACTTCACTTGTGCTCGATCATATTTTTGATTCAACATGCAGAGGTAAACACCAACTGAATTAGCCATCCAGTTACACAATGCCTTTGTGGGGAAAGAGTTGACTCTACTCCCAGAAAAATATGTTCTTGGCAAATTCAGATTCCTCTAGTCTTCTGCCCAAGAGATGAGTACTTGGAGCTAAGAACTTCTACAGAATTCAGTGGTTAGGACTATTTAAGCACCTAACTAAACTCAAGTTCAGTTTACTAGATTGTTCAATTGTCCCTATCTCAACTAGTTTGTAAGATTTTGAAGGCATAATCACACTAAGTACACTGCTGAACCCCCAAGAACCTAGTACAATGGCCAGCACTAATTTAACATTAAATGTATATATTTTTTAAAAGCAGCATCAATAGTCATAACCCAGCATAGGATAGAATGACTTTTGACTTTTTGACTTTCTCATTTTTCCCCCTAGTAAAAAGTTTTAAGGTGAGAATATTGGTCCTACCACAATTTCTTTATCTCCTGATCACACATTGATCAGCTACTGACAATAAGCAGGATTAATTCACACAAAGAAATGAATTACAGTCTTCACTTCCTGAACCTGTAATACATAACTGACCTGGAATTTAGTTTCTAGTCAAGCTCTCTGCTTTACTGAGTCAAAGGCCCAAAAAATGATCCACCCAAGAAGATAGAGCCATAGAGCAGTGAAAACAGCCACCATATTAAGACAACTACTCATTAACTGATGTCCACCCCTCTTAGAAACAAAGACGAAAAACAGTGAGGAAGTCAATTACTACAACTCAGATTTAATTATGTGTATAAATGGTATTTTTCAAAGTTAACATGTCCATTCATTCCACCAATATCATTTGAAAAAATGAAAACATAACTACTGAATAAATGAGTTGGCATTAGAATAAAAGAATCTTAGTTGGAAGGGAAAATGAAAGAGATCATTGATCACTGAAGTCCTGTGGTCTGGGAGTCTCTAGGGTTCAAATCATAAAATGATAATCTTTGGCAAATTTGCTTAAATTTTTTAAAACTTAAGGGAACCCATATGTTTACTTTCAATAATGCCTTAGTAACTAAAGTAGCAAGTGTTTTACCTTTGCTAGAATTCAATGCAGCAAGGTAACACAATTTACCTTTATACTGATAAAAAGCAAGGGCTGTCAGGCTTGAATAAAATTAGGAAAAATTTTTATTTAATAAAGTTTGGTACACTTTCTAAAAGAGATCTAAGGTGGGGGAAAGTTTGGTGGTTTCTGACTGCAATATAAATCTGATTCAACTTATCTTAAAAATGGTTTGCAGAATGAGAAAAATCAAGGCACATACTGAAAAGAGGTAAAACAGAAAAGGGACAGGCATTTTTGACAAAAATAACTCACTTCAAAACTCTCCTAAATATCTAGGTCTCATATAAACTTGACTACTTGTTTATAGCTGAACATGTGATAGAAATAATTACCAATCTGAACATCAATAATTATGAATATCAGGCCTTTAAAATTATAATGTACATAAGGAAAAAAACTGATTCACTGAGAGAGTATTTATAATCACTTCTTTCAAAACAACACCTGTTGCATCTAAATTATATAGGGCATAAAGATGTTTAAAGTACAGAAAAACAAACGGTCCTATTAAATTGAAGTTGAAGATACCCTAGCAAACCTGGAAGCCTGTAACTCTCCACAGTCATTTCAATCCTAAGGGGAAAAGGTGCTATATGGAATGTGATATATTCTTCTGGTAGCTACCATTCTTCTGGTATCTACTTCTAACATGCAGAATAAAGAGAGGTGAATGAATAAAGAAGATGTGGTGTATATATAACCAACTAAATGTCACTCAGCCATATAAGAGAAGGAAATCATTAATGCCATTTGCAGCAACATGGACGGACCTAATCATACAAAGTTAAGTCAAAGACAAATCTCATATAATATCACTTACATGTGGAATCTAAAAACCAATACAAATGAACTCACAGACAAAACAGAACAAGACTCACAGACATAGCAAACAAACTTATGGGTTACCAAAAGGGAAAGAGCTTGGGAGAAACAAGATATTCAATATCTTGTTATAACCCATAATGGAAAAGAATTTGAAAAAGAATACACGCACACAGAACTGAATCACTTTACTGTACACCAGAAACCAATACCACACTGTAAACTTCAATTAAAAACAAAAAGCAGGGTAAGGTGAAGAGAAAATCTAAGGGAGAACTAGGGCAGAGCATAGTATTAAACAGTGCTAGGCCTTATTGGAAAAGCGAGATATCACCAAGATACTATCCTATGAACAAAGACATAATCTATTAAATTTTGTAAATGTGAAATGTCTTCTGACCCAGTGGTTTCACTTCTAGGAACCAACATTACAAAAGTACTCTTATTTGTGCACTAAATGTATATATAAAGCTATTCACTGCAGCAGTTTGTAGTATCAAATGTTCAAAAATAAACTAAATGTTTGTTACTAGGGGAATATATAAATAAATTACATGTCCATACAATGGAAAATACATCCGCTAAAAAGATTAAGCTAAACACAGAAGCAGAGGTACTCTTCACTACATGAAAAAAGCAAGGTACAGAAAAACACAAAAACTAGAAACTTTTATTAGCTGCCTATGGAGGAGAAGTAGGTAACTTAGGGGAAAGAATGAGAGAGGTTTTCATTGCTTACATTTTTATTTCTTTTGAATCTTAAACCATCTGAATCTATTGCCTATTCCAAAAGCATCAATAATTACTTAAATTGGTTAAAAAGTATAAATAAATAATAAAACCTCAGTGGAAAAAAAAAATCCTCTGTGTGTGTGTGTGTGTGTGTGTGTGTGTGTGTGTGTGTGTGTGTGTGTGTGTGTGAAGGGGGAAATGAGGAAGGGTTAGAGGGGCAGAATGAATAAAAATTTATCAGTGGTTATTTCTATAAAGGTGGGAATACAAAGAGAGCAATGGATATTCACTTCTCACTTTAATACTATGAGTTTCGACTATATATGTGTGTTTATATATAAATATACATTTATATATGCATGTTCATATAGAAATATATATTTCTTTGAAATACTGAAAGGGAAATATAGAAAAATGGAAAAAAATGACAAGAAAGATGTTAGTGAGAAGAACTACATGCTATGCCTTGAAAGTTGGCATTCAAATCTGTTAACAGTTACAAGAGTCATAATGACCACAAAATAAAATAAAATTTCTTCTCCGAAGAAGCCTAGCTAGTCTTCATTCAGAGATGAGAGTAAAATTCCTTCCATGGGTCCTCAGAAAAAACAATATATGCTGCAGTAAAAATAGCAGTCAAATTACATATTATTATAACAATTATCTACAATTACATGTTAGATATATCTGAGTAGTTCATGATGAAAGCTCATGATGAACTTTAATAATGCTATCCGACATATATATTAAGTTTAAGACACTAAATGGTGAAGAGGGAAGAAATGGTTTGATTAAATTTACAGAGTATAAAAGTAGAGAAAAATCAACAAAACCAAAAATTGGTTTTTTGAAAAAAAGATTGATCAAGAAAAAAGATTCAAATTAGTTAAAATTAGAAATGACATAAGGATATTAAGACCAACCTTATAGAAATTTTAAAAAGAATCATAACAGGAATGCTATAAGCCACTGCCTGCTGACAAATCAGATAATTTAGATTAAATGGACAAACTTCTAAAAAGACAGAGATGACCAAACCAACACAAAAAGAAACTGACAATTTGAAAAGACCTGTAACAAAGTTACGAGACTAGGCTAGTAATTGTAAAACCTCTCCACAGAGAAAAGTCCAGGCTCAGCTGGTTTCATTGATGAATTCAAACATCTAAAGCAGAATTAGTATCAATTCACCAAGTGAACGGAGAAGGCGATGACACCCAACTCCAGGACTCTTGCCTGGAAAATCCTATGGACGGAGGAGCCTGGTAGGCTGCAGTCATGGGGTCAGGAAGAGTTGGACACGACTGAGCGACTTCACTTTCACTTTTCACTTTCATGCATTGGAGAAGGAAATGGCAACCCACTCCAGTGTTCTTGCCTGGAGAATCCCAGGGACAGGGGACCCTGGTGGCCTACCGTCTAGGGGGTTGCAAAGAGTCAGACACGACTGAAGTGACTTAGCAGGAGCACCACCACCAAGTGAAAGTGAAGTCACTCAGTTGTGTCCAACTCTTCAAGACCCCATGGACTGTAGCCTGCCAGGCTCCTCCATCCATGGGATTTTCTAGGCAAGAGTACTGGAGAGGGTTGCCATTTCCTTCTCCAGGGGATCTTCCCAACCCAGGGATCAAACCCTGGTCTCCTGCACTGCAGATAGATGCTTTACCATCTGAGCCACCAGGGAAGCCCATCAATTAACCAAAATGCTCCATAAAAGCTGAAGAGAAGGAAACAATTCCCATCTCCTTCAGCAGTCAGTACTACCCTGACACTAAAATCAGACAAGACACTGTAAGGAAAGAAGATAGAGATCAAATCTCTTATGAACAAATGCATAAAAATGCTGAACAAAATACAAGGAAACAAAATGTAAATATATGTGTATATATATATAAGAATAATTACGTACCATAAACAAGTGAAACTTTTCCTAGAAACACAATGTTGGTTTAAAATCTCAGAAGAATATAATACATTTTAACAAGGAGAAAAAACATACAGTTGTCTCAATAGATGCAGAAAAAAATCATTTGACAAAATCCCAAACCATTTGACAAAATACTCAACACAACTGGAACAAAAAAAAAGTTCCTCAACCTGACAAAGGCATCTCCAGAAAGCCCACATCAGAGGTAACAGTAAGACTGAATGTTCTCCCACTAAGTTCAGGAAAAAGGTAACAATGTATTGGAGGTTCTAGCCAGGGCAATTGGCTAAGAAAAAGAAATAAAGGGCATCCATCTCAATCCCAAAGAAAGGCAATGCCAAAGAGTGCTCAAACTACCACACAATTGCACTCATCTCACATGCTAGTAAAGTAATGCTCAAAATTCTCCAAGCCAGGCTTCAGCAATACGTGAACCGTGAACATCCAGATGTTCAAGCTGGTTTTAGAAAAGGCAGAAGAACCAGAGATCAAATTGCCAACATCTCCTGGATCATTGAAAAAGCAAGAGAGTTCCAGAAAACATCTATTTCTGCTTTATTAACTACGCCAAAGCCTTGGACTTTGTGTCCCACAATAAACTGTGGGAAATACTGAAAGAGATGGGAATACCAGACCACCTGACCTGCCTCTTGAGAAACCTCTATGCACGTCAGGAAGCAACAGTTAGAACTGGACATGGAACAACAGACTGGTTCCAACTAGGAAAAGGAGTACGTCAAGGCTGTATATTGTCACCCTGCTTATTTAATTTCTATGCAGAGTACATCATGAGAAACGCTGGGCTGGAAGAAGCACAAGCTGGAATCAAGATTTCCGGGGGAAATATCAATAACCTCAGATATGCAGATGACACCACCCTTATGGCAGACAGTGAAGAAGAACTAAAAAGCCTCTTGATGAAAGTGAAAGAGGAGAGTGAAAAAGTTGGCTTACAGTTCAACATTCAGGAAACTAAGATCATGACATCCGGTCCCATCACTTCATGGTAAATAGATGGGGAAATAGTGGCTGACTTTATTTTTGGGGGCTCCAATACCACTGCAGATGGTGACTGCAGCCATGAAATTAAGACCCTTACTCCTTGGAAGAAAAGCTATGACCAACCTAGATAGCATATTAAAAAGTAAAGACATTACTTTGTCAACAAAGGTCCATCTAGTCAAGGCTATGGTTCTTCCAGTGGTCATGTATGGATGTGAGAGTTGGACTATAAAGAACGTTGAGTGCTGAAAAATTGATGAAGAAAAGATAGAAAAGATATTACTACTACAATAACAGTAGTAGGAATTTTGTTTCTATATAATTTAAGAGAGTGATGCATTAAAAAATCATTAGTTTGTTTTGGGACTCTCAATATAAAAAGGCATACTTTTGTGACATCAATAACTGAAAGGAGTGTGGACAGGGCTAATGAAGTATAATTTTCTATATTATTGAAGTTAAGCTTGAAAAAATTCAAATTAGAGTATAAAACTTTAAGATGCTAAATGTAATCCCCATAGTAATGACAAAGAAAACAAACAATATACACAGAAGGAAGTAAGAAGGGAATTTAAACATTTCAATACAAAAGGTCAGCTAAATACAAAAGAATCACTGAAAATAGAAAATCAACAGAAAATCCAAGGAAATCAAAAGCTGATACTTTAAAAAGATCAATAAAATAAAAAAGCCCACAGCCAGATTAACTTTTAAAAAGAGAGTGAAAAAGAAGACATTATTATAATAGAAATGTATGTGACTCTTTTTTCCTTGCTGTCTTTTGAATTCTCTCTTTAACTGTTGCCATTTTAATTATGATATGCCTTGGGTTCATACTGTCTGTGACTTTGTTTCCTGCACCTGGATGTCTGTTTCCTGTCTCTGTTTGGGAAGTTTTCGGCCATAATTTCATGAGATAAATTTTCTACCTCTTTCTCCCTCTCTTCTCTTTCTGGGACCCCTATTAATGTGATTTTTAGTACACCTAATGTTGCACCCAAAGTCTCTTAAACAATTCTCATTAAAAATTTTTTTTCTTTTTGCTGTTGGGACCAAGTGATTTCCATTATTCTATCAGATACCTTATGCACTCTTCTGTATCACCTAACCTGCTGTTAATTTTCTCTAGTGTTTTTCATTTCAGTAATCCTGTTTTCTAGCTCTGACTGGTTCTTTTTGTATGTGTTTTCTAATCCCTTGTTAAAATTCTGTGTTCATCTATTCTTTTCCCCAATTCAGTTAGCATTCTATTGGATTCTTTATAAGGTATTTACCTCGTTTCATCAGATTTTTTTCAGGGGTTCCTGCCCTTTCATTTGAAATACAGCCCTCAGTCTTCTCATTTTGTTCAGCCTTCTGTCACCATGAAATTAGGTGAGACAGTTACCTATCCCAGTCTTGGAGGTATGGCCTCGTGTGGGGGTGTCCCAATGCGGTTTGCCTGTGCCCAGTGGCTCTGGTCTGCGAGCTGCTGGATCACAAGCGAGCGAACGCAGGCTGTTTTCCCCTGGGCTGGGCGGGCAGCCATCATTCTGGTGGCCTGGAGTTGGAGCAGCTACAGTCCGAACTGGGGCTTCTCTGCTCAAGGGCAGTCTCCATCCTATAAGGGGTGGGGGCGGGGCTCCAGCGGCTGGAACGAAGTGTACTGAGGCAAGTGGGTTTCTGACAGGAGACCCTGTCTAGGTATGGGTCGCGTCCAGGTCTGAGGACATGGGCTGAACTTCTGTGCTGGTTTCTCTCCCTCCCCAACCCCTGGCGTGCATGCCTTGCTTAGAGGCCGGGTCAGGACTTGAGCGGGCGCCTGCGCTCACTGGCCCGGTTTCACTCCCCTCCAGATGCGCGCAGGGACACAGAAGCCTGCGATGGCAGGTCCCACCCTAGAGCTAGTTTTACTCCCCCTCAAGTGTGTGCAAGGTCGGCCTACCAAGTGACAACATTCTCCGCCTGGGATACACTGACACCCAGGCTGGCAATGTCTGCCTCCACACTGGTCAGAGTCGGGGCAGGGTGCAAGCAGGCTCGCAGCCCTCCAAGTGAGCACACTCTCAGGAGCACCCCGTGCCTCAGTGGGTGCAGCGCCAGGGCAAGAGGCGCTGGAGCAGGAGCCCTGAGCAGGCTGCGGGATACACTGGGATGGTCCTGGTAAGCCGGGCCAGGAAGTTTTCCATCTGCTGACTCTGTGCTGTGACCGGGAGGAGGCAAGTCTGTGCATGTCCTTCAAGGGCCGAGACTTGGTTTCTTAGAGCCCTCTGGTAAGCCCCAGTAGTTTCCAAACCAGCTCAAGGGGTCGTCTTCCCAGTGTTGGACCCGTGGGCTAGGTTGCCTAATACGTGGCTCAAATCCCTCACTCCCCCAGGGAAAACCCCCAAGCCTGTGCCATCTCCCTCCCCTTCTATACCCTCCACTAGCGGGTGCAAGTCCTGACCAGACCAGACTGCTTCTCCTCCCTTCCTGCCAGCCTTTGTGTAGTTCTTCCTTTACAGCCTCGGTTGTGAGAGAGCCATCTGGCTAGTTCCCAAATCAGTTTTACCAAGCACCGCTCTATATGTAGTTGTGGTTTTGACGTGTTGGTGAGTGAAGGTCTACTCCATCGTGATCTCTCCTCCCCAGGTATGGTTTTTCACAATGGACGCACCAATATACATTCTTAACAACAATGTACTGTTCCCTTTTCTCTATATTGTCACCAACGCTTGTTACTTCTTGTCTTTTTGATAATAACCATTCTAACAGATGGGAGTGGTATTTTACTGTGGTTTTGATGTGCATTTCCCTGGTGATTAGAGGTTAAGCACCATGTACTTGTTAGCCATCTGTGTGTCTTCCACGGAAAAATACCTATTCAGTCCGTCATCCCATTTTTTTTAAACTGGATTGTTTGTTCTTTAAGTATTTTGGATAGTAACTCCTTATTAGATACAAGATTTGCAAATATTTTCTCCCAACTGGTAGGTTGCCTTTTTATTTTGTCAATGTTTCCTTTCCTATCAGAAGCTCTTTATTTTGATGTAGTTCTACTTGTTTATTTTTGCTTTTGTTTGCTCTGCTTTGGGTGTCAAAAAATCATCGCCAAGACGGTGGTCAAGGAGCCTGCACCTTTGTTTTCCTCTAGGAATTTCTGGCTTCTTACGTCTATCAAGTCTCTTAATCCAATATGAGTTAATTTTTATCTATAGTCTGAGACAGTGGTCCAGTTTTCCCAGAACCCTTTACTGAAGAGATGGTCTTATCACTATTGAATATTCTTGGCTTCTTCTGTCATAAATTAACTGACCATATATGTGCAGGGGTTTATTTCTGGGCTCTCTTTTCTTTTCTCTTGATCTATGTGTCTGTCTGAATACTAAATCCCATTCTATTCTGATGACTACAGCTGTGCAATAGTTTGAAATCAGGAAGTGTGATGGCAGTGATAATGATACAATACCAAAGGCATGATTCATAAAAGAATTTATAACCTGGACTTTATTAAAATTATTTCTGCTCAACGAAAGACCCTGTCAAGAGAATGAGAAGTTAAGCCACAGCATGGGAGAAAATACTGGCAAAAGAAATATCTAAAGAGGACTGTTTTCTAAAACACACAAACTCCTCCTAAAACTCAACAATGAGTAAATATAAACAACAGATTAAAAAATTGACACAAGGTGTCAACACCTCTCCAAAGAAGATGTACAGATGGCAAATAAGCATATGAAAAGATGTTCAGCATCATACACCATTAAGAGAATTACAAATTAAAACAGTGAGATATCACACCTATTAGAATAGCCAAAATGCAAGACAGTGACAATACCAAATGCTCGCAAAAATATGAAAGCAGCAGTGCTTTCTTGAATGGTACCACCACTCTGGGCACAATTTGGAAGTTTCCTACAAAAATGAACACACTTTTACCACAGGATCTCTGCAATAGGATCCAACAACAACACTCCTTGGTGTTTAAAGAGTGGAAAACTCATGTCCACAATAAAAATATATTAACAAATGATACAGATATAGAAGCTTCATTCATAGTAGCTAAAACCTACAAACAACACAGCCACCTTTCAATAAGTGAATGGTTAAACAAACTGTGGTCCAGCCATACCATGGAATACTACCAAAAAATAACAAAGAAACAAACTATTTTCAACGAGCTGGATTGAGTTCCCTCCACAAAACTCCTATGCTGAAGCTGGACCCCTAAGTATCTGAGAACATAACTGTTTGGAGATAGGGTCTCAAGTGGTACATAAGTTAAAATGAGGACAGAAGTGTAAAGCTAATTGAATCTGACTAGCATCCTTACGTGAACAGAAGTCTGGACACCCAAAAGGGCACCAGGGATTTGTGCACAGGAAAACCATTCCAGAAGACAAGGCGGCAGCCATCTGCAAACCAAGGAGGGAGGCTGCAGAAGAAACCAAACTTGCCCATAGTTTATCTCGGACTTCCAGCCTCCAGAACTGGGAGAAAACACATTTCTGTTGTCTGAGCCACTCAGTCTGTGGTATTTTTTTATGGCACCCTTAGCAAACAAATATAATGACATTTAACATCAGTGTGTCTCCAGGGAATTATGCTTAGTGAAAAAAAAAAGACAATCCCTAAGGTTAAATACTACATGATCTTATTTCCATTTCATTCTTGAAATTACAAAATACAGCTGACTCTTGAAGAACATGGCTGCAAACTGTGTGTTCTATATATATTTTCAGTTAGTAAAGACTACTGTTGTTTTCCAGTCACTAAGTTGTGTCCAACTCTTTGTGACCCCATGGACTGCAGCATGCCAGGCTTCCCTGTCCTTCACTATCTCCTAGAATTTGCTCAAATTCAAGTCCATTGAGTTGGTGATGCTATCTAACCATCTTATCCTCTGCTGCCGCCCACCCCACCTTGCCTTTGATCTTTTTCAGCATCAAGGTTTTTTCCAGTGAGTCAGCTCTTGCAAGACTATAGTACTACACTACAGGCATTTTTTTTTCCAATAGTAAATATTATAGTACTACATGAGCTGAGATTGGCTAAACTCTCGGATGTGAAACTACAGAAATGGAGGAACCATGTATATGAAGAAACTGTGTATACAGAGGGTCAACCATAAGTAATACAGATTGTTGACTGTGTGGAGGTTTGCTGCCCCTAACCCCAACACTATTCAAGGATCACCTGAATGTTATCTTTGAGTAAAGATCTTATTAAATGTCTATGTATAGTCAAACTGGTCTATTGGTATTATAAGATAATATTAATACTTGGAAAGATGATTATAATCATTGGTCACTTTTGGGGAATGTTACGAGACAAACTCATCAGCTTGAAAACTAGTCAATAAACAAAAAGAATAAAGCACTTATCCTACCTTTCCTGAATGATCTATACTTCAGAATAAACTTTGATGGAGCAAAGTTTCTATTTACAGAAGAATTACAACTATTAATTGAAAAGGGAAAGATTAGTTCCTCTAATGGCTCCAGTCAATGGTCATCAATAATAGCTTACAATAAAAGAGAGAGAACAAGACATTATGTGTCTACCAATAGGCATACACAAAAACATCTCTGAAGCATTTCTGAAAAATATCAACCCAGGATCTGATCAGGCCTCTAGAATCATTTCTAAAAAACACAGAATTAGGAAATATGTAAACAACGAAGGAGGTATAATCTGTAAAATGCACACAGTAAAAAATCTCACAGGATAAAAACTCCAGTTTCTTCACAAATACAGTGAAAAAAAAATAAGAAAAGAAAGGAAAAGGGGGAGGAAAGGAAAAGGTAAAATCTACAGACTGAAAGAGATTTTAAGACACAGATCAACCAATCACAATGTGTAGGCCTTATTTAAATCCTGAACTTACTGAAAAAAAGAATTTATGAAACAAGATAATTCAAACAATGGATATTTGATATTAAGGAATTTTCATTAATTTTATCAGGTGTGATGAACTGTGGTGCTTCTGTTGTTTGGAGGGGATTATCTTCTGGTGCAGCTTGTAGGATCTTAGTCTCCAAATCAGGGATTCAGTCCATGACCCCTACAGTGGAAGTGTGGAATCCTGATCAGAGGAACACCAGGAAATATCTTGTGGTCATTGTTTTAAAGAGTTCTTTTTTTTTCCCCCATACATACTGAAATATGTATAGATGAAACATCATATCTTGGATTTACTTTAAAATAATCTGGAGTCAGGGAGAAATAGAGTTTGGCCATGACTGATAACTACTGAAGCTGGTTAAGAGGTATGTGAGAGTTCATACTATTTTCTTTAACCTACTTATATAAATATCTGAAACTCTCCAAAATAACATGTCTTTAGAAATTAATCTTAGAAGTAGAATCAGAAATAAAAGAACCTGCAGACATCCTACATCTGTAATACCAATGTAACATTCACATCCATGTTCTTTAGCAGTTTACAGTCCGTGGGGTCGCAGAGAGTCAGATACGACTGACGACACACACACAAACATGTTCTTAAATGTATTTTGCTCAGCAAAACCCACAAGCAATCAGAATATAAGCACCATCTTCAAATAGATAGGGTGTATATATAACTAAGGACTAAAAAATTACAGGTAAAGAAATTTTTCATTACACATAATTTTAAAATATATTTCTACTAAGATTATTAAGAAACCTCTTCATATTTTTGTAGCACAGCTTAAATAGAATGCCTAGTTTTACTCTAATTCCAAACTATTCTCTTCAATTATCTTTCTAAATGTAATTACCTCTAAAATGCTTCTATCAAGGGTAATATATTTCAAAGCCCTTGAATATATACACACACAAATAAACATACAAACATACAAATGCACACACAACCCTCTATGCAAAAGCCTAAAAGGCTGATATTCAGACATCATTTCTGCTTATGAGCAAACTGAGAACTGGTTAATTGGGATTAACCAATTTGCTTAAAATCATATAGCTATATTACAACTACAATAAGAGTTTTTTGCCCTGAGGCCCAAGGTTTATTTCTTCTCTGCCACACTGTGATTCAAGATGCAGAAAGAAAACCAATATTCCAACAACTGATTTACCATAAGTCACAGTATGAGAAGTACATCTGACCAATTTCTTATTTTATTCATATGCTGTAAGCAGCATCAACACAATTTAATCATATGACAGCAACCACATATTACACACTTACTAAACATTTATACAAAAAGGAGACATTTCTAGACAAAATACCACAAACCTTTCCTTTAAAAGGATTAATATATGCTTTCCTGCGTGTATAAACGACTTTTTTTTACTCTCAAGAACCTAAAAATATGCATTTTAATGAAAGTGCCACGTCAGAATCACTATACATCCATTTAAAACTTCAACCATTTTAACTGATCCTTAAATTCTTTAAAAAAAAAAATACTAATATAAGATTTTCTGCAGTAGCTCATTAGTAAAAATATTCTACTTGCATGACCAAATATAAGCACTCATTTACACTAATAAATGCTTTATATGCATGAATTTAATCTACCAAATAACTCCAAGACCCAGAAATTATTGTTAGTTCCATTTACAAATAAGATAATTGAGACTTGGAGATTTCAGGTACCTTTTCAAGATCACAGAGGCAGTAAATGGTAGATTTGAAACTTGAGTCAGTCCAGTCTCATGACAAATTCTTGCTCTTAACCCATCCTTTGTTTCAATAAACATTATCTATTTTCAGTTGCCAAAAATTACCCTGTTACCACATTCTTCTTGTTTCAAAGAAGATAGCCAAGTGCAACTAGAATGGCTGCATCAGAAACAGGTTCATTTTGTCACTCTCTGGCTTCTCAGCACTCACTGTGTCACATTCTCCCTTAGAAATTACTGTATAAAGGAAGATTAAATTATCAGGCCAACTCTCAAAAACTTAACTATCACTGAAAATAACATTTCTATGGAAGAGTCTGGTGAACTGTAACAGAAAAATACAACATCATCCTGTCACACCCAACGAAAAGATGCCCCAAGTTCCAAATGTAACGTGAAATTCCTTTCTTATTTTCCTCAGCACACAACCAGGAATGACTTCTCATCTCCTAGTCCCCATCAAGAGCATCATCAGGAGATGAGTTTTAAACTATGCCAGTTCCCATGGAAGATAGGGACAAAGCCAGGAGAAAGAAAAGGGTAGGATAAAAACCAGTAACATTTATGTATTTATATATGTATATATGAAAGCTGAAGCCCAAAACTATTACTGCTAGAATTCAGTCTTTTTAAAAAAGTTTCCTGTGAACTAGCCTGCAAATCTAACTACCTTATTATACTTACTAAGATATCTGGATTCCTGGGTCAGGAAGATCCGCTGGAGAAGGGATAGGCTACCCACTCCAGTATTCTTGGGCTTCCCTTGTGGCTCAGCTGGTTAAGAATCCACCTGTAATGTGGGAGACCTGGGTTCGGAAGATCCCCTGGAGAAGGGAAAGGCTACCCACTCCAGTATTCTGGCCTGGAGAATTCCACGGATCAGAGTTCCATAAAACTGAGTGACTTTCACTTTGAAGAGATCTGGAACACAACTCACTTAAAAATTGGCAACTATCTGCACTTACCAATGCTGTCTATAATCAACTACCCCTTCTCAACTTTCTGAAAACTAAAAGCCTAGTATCTATGGAAGAGAGAGAAGTGAAGGAGTGATGACTCTCTTTAACAGCACATGCAAAGAAACAGCTTTGTACATGATGTACTCAAATCAGTGGAAATATATATTAGGTGCTTTAGGATGATAATACCAAAGTCATTCATCCAAGATACTGGAAGAATGCCTTTTTAGTATGTAGTTCTAGAGTATGTTCAGATCTTTGGAAATTGTGAGGTTTCTCTTTTCTTTATTACCAGATGCTGAAGCTGAAACTCCAATACTTTGGCCCCCTCATGCGAAGAGTTGACTCATTGGAAAAGACCCTGATGCTGGGAGGGATTGGGGGCAGGAGGAAAAGGGGACGACAGAGGATGAGATGGCTGGATAGCATCACTGACTCGATGGGCATGAGTCTGAGTGAATTCTGGGAGTTGGTGATGGACAGGGAGGCCTGGTGTGCTGCGATTCATGGGGTTGCAAAGAGTCGGACACGACTGAGCAACTGAACTGACAGACCGAATGCTTGTGTCCCCCTCAAATTCAGATGCTGAAAACCTGATGCCCAACAAGATGGTATCAGGAAATAGAGCCTTCAGGAGTGATTAAGTCAGGAGGGAAGGGCCCTTATGAATGGAATCGGTGCCCTTCTGAAAGAGGCCAGCAACAGCTCCCACCAGCTCTGCCAACCAAGGCCAGTGACAAGGCACTATCTGTGAATTCCCTGTGAATAAAGAAGTGTGCCTTTACTAGACCCAGAATCTGCCTGCACCATGATGTTGGACTTCCCAGCTCCAGAACAGTGAGAAATAAATTTCTATTGTTTATAAGCTATCCAGTCTAAGGTATTTATTTTAATAGTCCAAACAGACTAAAACACTAGAGCTTTTTTTCAACAGTTATAAATAGTATTTTTATGGGATGTATATAAACATAGTTTGCTGCGTTGATCAGATCAGTAAAAAAACAAGTCAGCAGTGTACTCTAATACAATGCTGAATGAAAATGTAAACTCATTAAAAGTGATTAGAGTGCAGTTTAGCAAAAATTACCGAAAGTTTTATAAATGCTCATAGCTTTTGACTCAGTAATTCAAATTGTAAGAATTTATCCTAATAATCAGAGATTCACTCATTAATCCATTTAACAAATAATTGAAGACTTAATTTGCACCAGGTATCACTCTTACGAATAAGGATGTTTATCACATTATTTTACAGCTCCAAAAAGTTGGGGGGGAAATGTCAAATAACAGAAAGCTAACAAATCAGAATACATCTAATGGATAAAATATTATAACACCACTGGAAATGACATTATCAAATACATCAAAAAATATTTAACAACATAAAATGCTCATGTTAAGAAAAAAACATTTTTTTAAGATACAAAACTACATGTAATTACATATATAACTATATGTATGATCCCAAATCTGTGTTTAGATCTTATTAGTCGGGATCCTTAGTTAAGTTACTCAGTCTCACTCAGCTTCAGTATCTTCATTTATAAAATGAAGATTTTACATTTTACATGTAAAATAAGGATTTTATACTTCACATCTTAAGGCTTGTCAGATGAGTTATTTGCAAAATGCTTATAATATTCTCTAGTACATATAAAGTGTCAATAATTATTTGCTAGTGATATTATTATATACATAGATGTTAATATATATGTACATGTATTCAAGAAAAAATAGAATGTCAAAATATTATCAAGATTCTGAATTCTAAATAATTATAAGGCAATCGGGAAATTTCAATACTGATTATGTATTATGATATTAAAAATTATTTTGAGTCATTTTTTGTTTTTTAAGAAGTCTTTATAGCATAATGAACTATTTATGAATAAAATATGAAACCTAAGATTTGTTTTAAAATACTTTGGTGAGGGGCTTACACGGAGAGTTGGGTTTTAATTTTTAATGTTATCAGAAATAAATTACCTCTGGGTAATAGGATTATTAGTAGCTTTGCTTTATAATTTTCCACTTTCCAAATTTTCTATGGTGATTAAAAATTACTTCTGAAATTAAAAAAAAGTTTTCAAAAATTTTTGACATTCCTTACCAATACTCCATCCACAGATGAAACTTTTTCCCAAGTTAACCAAGCTCTTTCTCTGACATGATCTGGTATCTTTAATTTCTGACATAATGCAGTAAAATCAGGTTCTTCAGTTTCTTCAAACTCAAGCCTACCAAATGAAAAAATATATAATAGGCACATATTTACAATCAAATTAATTAGATAAATATGTTTCAATAGTTTGCATAGAACAGCACTATCCTGAAAGACAGCATCACTAAATAGTTTAGAATCTTATTTATCTTTGAAAAAAATTACACTTAGAATTTAAACATATATTTATCTTTTTCAGTCTTTCCAGAATGGTAATACCACACAGTGAAAAATGTTTGCTGGTCTGGTGAATCACATACTTCAGAGCAGCAAAGTAGCTTAAAGTAAGTACAAGAGCTAAAACTGGGAAAGTTGGGTTGGTTAACAGCAAGAGGAAAGCAATAGATAATATTACAAAACCAATTCAATATCATTAACTTTTGCTAAAATGCAGTCTACCCTTCACAGTGTTTTATTTAATCTACTTACTAGTAGTTCTTAGATGATGATTAAATTCAAGCTTTCTTTCTGATTTTCCTTAACCAAGACAGGCAGACAAAAAACTCTTCTTGGCTAATTCTTTTTCAATCAGTTAATGTCTACTTGACCTCTAATAATAATAGTACAAGGAATCGCTAATAATTTTTTAGTATTTATTATGATCCCAGACAAAGTACCTTAGATGAAGGTAGACTGAATCCCCACATCAGCCTATTAGGTAAGTCCTCTTACCCTGTTTTACAGATAAATACCAAATCAGAGAAGTTAAAGCACTCACTTGAAATCACAAACAGTATGTCAGAAACCCTGATAGAAACCCAATAATCTAACTCTATAATCCTTGCCCTTGAGCACTATTCCAGACTGCCAACCCTTCTCTGAAACATAATTAACTTTTGGTTATCTCAAGAATGAAGATGGTGTGCTGTTTCCCTTAAGTAAACTCTCAACTCTCAAAGTAGGCATGGGCTCCATCACTGGAAATGCAATTGGACTGGGCCCTGAACCCACCCCAGGTAAAGTTCTCAGCTTCAGACTGCCAGGCAGTGGTTCTATCTTTGTTAAGTAGTTAACCAGTAGTTTGATAGCCCATAAGGACACATTTTATGGGTAAGGATAGATCAAGAACAGACTTTATCTTGCATGGTTCTGACTTAAAGAATTTGTGATAGTTTCATCATTTAAAGTATATAAAATGAAATGCTGGAAAATAGAAGGAAAAAAGACTTTCTTTTCCCAGGTGCTGGCCAGAACTTCAGTATTTCTGGTTACTCCACAATATTCAAGAATGCTTCCGAGCTCTGTGGATAACACAGGGTTCTTTGCAGTAGACTTCACTGCTCTTACCAAAAGGAAACTGGAAAATACTGGACATATCAGAGTTTAATCAGAAACTAATGTCTTCTCCTAGAACATCCCTGGGCTTTCTTTTTTTTTCCCACTAGTGAGAATGATTTTTAATTGATAAGACAGTCATATATGAATTTCTAATAGCCTTTCACAAGCCATTTCCAAAAGCTTTTCCCAATCTTTAACAATTTGTCCCGAATTCTCTTAGCGCAGGGGAAGGTGAGAGAAATAGGGCCTGCTGATGGGCTAGGACTGTGGGAGGGAGACAGAAAGGAGTCCCATTTCCCTGTAATTGATGTGCAGTCTCAAAGCAGGGCCAACTCTGACAATAATAATGGATAATTATACTCGTTCAATTTTTGGTTCTAACCATAAAGCATCACAATCAAGAAAAATAAGATGTTGCAATACATTATCTTCCTGTCAAAGTTCCACTGCATTATCGTAGACTTGCTTAAAATTTAGAATCCACTTACGAGAAGAAAAATAATTCCACGTGAGCACAAAAACACTCGTTTTGTACTCCAACAAACGAAACAAAACAAAACAAAACAAAAAAAAACAAGGACACCAGGATCCTTGCTGGCTCAAAGCCGAAAGGCAAAATGGAAGAAATAACGAGGCACGCTGAAGCCAACGAAAATACGCAAGAAGAGTTCTAGAAAACAAGAGAAAAGTTCAGGAACTTTTAAGCTCTTGGGCTAAACGTCTCACAATATTTTTGCCCAGGTACGAGTTCTTTCTAAAGAGTTACGTTCCACCAGTCACTACCTATGGCCATGAATCCCCAAGACCGAAAAGCCCCTTCTAAGAGAACGCCACAAGGCGCCTCAGCCGAGCTTCCTGGGGGGTAACCGACACCCAGGACCCTGCCCTTCACGTCCGCGGGCATCTCTGCCGCTGCACCCAAGGCTTTTCTGACTGTCTCTCCCAGGACTGGGCTTCAGATACAGCTGCGCGCCCGGGGGCGGTGGGGGGAGGGGGGCACTTCCAACTGTTGCATCGCTAGAGACCAAAAGAGAAAGTCAAAAGACCACTGGAGGACTACAAATCTCAACGGGGAAAAAAACCTATCCAGCAAACACCAGTTAGTTCTTTTCTTTTTTTCCTCTTTTGCGTGTGATGGGGTCTCGAAACACCCGCCGGATGCGCAGGGCCGTCTCGCGGAGCAAAGGCGGCACCTGTCACTTCGCTCAGCGACCCGAGCCCCACCCGCCCGACACCTGTCAAGCTGGAGCCGAGACCCCCCTCCCGGCCGCCCTTCCCAGGCGGCGCCCGCACCCAGACCCCTGTCAGCTCCCTCCCGGCGCTCCGCCGCGAGGGGTGGTAGAGGGGGGACCGTCCTCCCGCCGGGACCGGCGCCCCGCGGGGACGCGCCCCCGCCTAGACGCCGCGGCTGCCGCCGACGCAGCCTCGGGGCGCCCTCCCCGCTCGCCGCCCGCCGCCGGTGGCTCGGCCCGCTCACCTGGCCAGAGGCAGGTCCTCGGAGCCGCTGTCCTGCTCGGGGTCCTCCTCAGGGGGCGGCGGCGGCGGCGGGGGCTCCGCGGCGGCGGCGGCGGCGGCGGCTGCTCTCCGGGGGGTTTTGGGCGGCATGACGCGCTCGCAGGGCAGGCGCCGGCGGGTGCTGGAGTGGGGCCGGAGAAGGGAGAGGACGCGCGCACCTCGGGCACGCCCCGTCCTCGGCCGACTCCCGTTACAAAAATAATTTGAACGTTCCCCTGAGAAAAAAACCGGGCCGGCCCTCCCCCGCCCGGCAACCGAGCGCCGCGTCCAACCGCGGGAAAACGTCACTTCCGCCCGCGGCGTCACGTCCGCGAGGCTCGCGGGCCCGCCGGCGTCGGGAGGGCACCGGGGTGCTGGGCGAGGCGAGGCGAGGCGCGCGCCGGGCGGGCGGGCAGCCCCGGGCCTGCAACCCAGGCGCCCGCCCGGAGGCAGCGGCCGCCGCCGCCGCCTCAGCCTGCCTCGCCTCGAAACTCGCCCCTGCGGGCGTGGGTGGCCGGGTAAGGGCGCTACCCGGCCCGGTGGGTGCGCGCGGGCTCCCTCGCTATAGCCGGGTGGGTCCGGGGCTGCGGCCGAGGCCCCCGCCGGGGAGTATCGGGCGAGCGCACCCGGGGCGGGCACGCCCCTCTCCTCCGTGGGCGGCGCCCTCCCGCTCGCCCGCGCTCCTCCCGCCCAATCCGTTAAGCGAAGTCAGCCAAAACAAAAACAAACTGCCTCTGGGACACCTATGAGGAGCTGGGTTTTGCCCACTACCAGCGGAGACCAAGTACGGGACGACGAAACTGGCCTTTTGAGAGTTCTTTGAGGGAAGAGGGGTGGGGGCTGCGGGCAAAGAACTGATGACAAGGTGCTGCGCGGTTTTAATAGTAGCGTAAAACCAGGAAGCACCATCGAAACGCCTTAAGGACATCTTCAGAGGAGCAGGGGCATTTGAGTAGAAGTTTGCCAGACGGACTTCACATCTAAGGAGGACTTACTATGTGCACAGGGGATTGTTCTGGCCATTTTATCTCATTATCTTACCGAATCCTCAGAAACAGCCCTTTAAAATGAGTTGTAGTCGTATTACACTTTGGATAGGGAAGACAGGCTCAGAGGAGTTAATTCATTTGCCCAGTACTCCAGTATTCTGGCCTGGAGAATTCCATGGACTGACAGGCTATAGTCCATGGGGTCGCAAAGAATCAGATACGACTGAGTTACTTACACACACACACACACACACACAAACACACACAGCCGATGGGTGGTAGAGGTTTTGAACTGAGATATATGTGACTCTACTTATCCATTAGTGAAGTGAAGTCGCTCAGTCGTGTCCGACTCTTTGCAACCCCATGGACTGTAGCCTACCAGGCTCCTCTGTCCATGGGATTTTCCAGGCAATAGTACTGGAGTGGATTGCCATTTCCTTTTCCAGAGGATCTTCCCAACCCAGGGATCGAACCCAGGGCTCCCGCGTTGTAGACAGACGCTTTACCGTCTGAGCCAATACGTTGTGTTAAAGAAAACACCAAGAAGAGAGAAATAGCATGTGCAAGGCACAAAGACACCAGAAAAGAGTTTGCAGGAATTACTATGGCCAAACATTGACTTAGAAACTGTGTCTCCTGTCTCTTGGTATTTACTTATGCTAATAGATTGCCTAGTTTGAGTATCTGCTTTTGTATCACTGGCAGATGCTGTGGGTTGCCCGCTAGGAGCTTCCCAACTGAGGTGCTATGAATAAAATACAGCTGTGTTCTGACGTGAATTCCCTCATCCTTGGAACAGCTGAGCAGGGCTGAGGCAGCCAATGCCTTCAGGCAAGTGGTAGCTCTTGGGTTTATCCCTGTGGGCCATACAATGGATTATCATTTTCTGTGTATATTATGGTGTATTCCAGAATGTGAAAAGGGGTTAGCCATTATTGGCCTACTCAACAACAAGTTCTGCCTAAGTTCAGTCTCTTGGGGACTCAAAGTTTATCCGAAGTGAGGGTCCATGCCCAGACCCAATTTCAGAGGGCAAATACCATTACAGCGGTAATTCCACTCATCTTTCCCAGGATTCGAGTGGAGTAGTCAGGAACACAAGACACAGTTTTGGTTTTTGTAAGATGCAGTTTTGGTTTTTGCAAGATCAAAGATAGTCTGCTGGGTGCCTCTAAAATGAGATACAGATGTCATAGTTCTACCCCTTAACTATTTTGAGAATGTTTCACTTGCAATTGCTGCAGCCATAGTGACTTAAGACAAGCTGACCTGAGGATGAGGCAGAAATACTAAAGATGGCTCAGTAGTAATATCAGAAAATCTGGGTCTTTGGTGACATGACTGAGCCTCTGATTTGACTGGTCCTGGAGCTGACCTTGATGGAGCTGGGGTTTTCAGTTGTTTCCACCAAAAAGCATCAAAACCAATAATTTTGCTCCAGTGAACTCCTTCCATACAGAGACCAGTCATTAATGTAGCCTTAGTACCTAGCACGGTGTTGGGCACACGGTAAATGTTTCTTTGCTAAAACTCAGGATGGAGTGAAAGCAGAGGAAAGTCTAGGAACTGAAGTAAACTCTCTTCATATATAGATATGACTTGCTTTCTTAAACCCATTTTGTCAATACCCAAGTTTACCGTAACTATGATAGCTCAGAGATTTCTGTTTACAAAAGGATGTGTATCTTACCATGGATACATTTAAAGTCCTGGGAATTCCCAGTGGTTACGTCTCTGAGCATTAAATCCAGTGGATAAGGCTGCGTTTCCAAAGCAGGGGGCACAGGTTCAAGCCTTGGTTGGGGAACTAAGGTCATGCACACTGTTTGGTGCAGCCAAAATCAAGTCTTTATACAAAACTCAGGAGAAATTGAGTCCATTAAAATCCTTGTATTCCTCCCACAGCTTTCTGTTGCATTGCCAAAGAAGTGTTAGAAAGTCTACAGATTCTCCAAGGAAGTTTCCCCTGATCTCTCTGCACCTTCATAGAAGTTTTAAGATTACTGTAAAACCAAAAAAAAAAAAAAATTATTTCTTAGATTTTCTACCTGGAAACAGAACTGTTCAGTTTGAGGCCTCTTCAGTGATATCAGACTTTTTTTAAGTCTTCCCTAGTCTAAGAAGTCTGCCTTTGACTTTTTTCTTTGATTTTTTTTTTCTTTGGCTGTGCTGGTTCTTTGTCCTGGTGCACAGCCTCTTCATTGTGGTGCATGAGCCTTCTCTGGTTGCAGAGCACCAGCTCTAGAGTTGGAGGGCTTAATAGTTGCAGCACACAGGACAGCTGCCCGGTGGCATGTGGGATCTTAGTTCCAGGACCAGGGATCAAACCCTTGCCCCTGCATCGGAAGGTTAAGATTCCTAACCACGTTGGCCCATCAGGGAAGCCCCTCAACCTCTTTGTAAACTACCACACTGTCTCCATTTCTTTCCCATGTAGCTTCTTGAAAGGGTAGTCCCCATTTGCGCTTCTCTCGCAACTCCTCAGCCTGCTAGTGTTGCCTCCAGGACTCCACTGAAACCACTCTTTCAAAGGTCACCAGTGTCCTAATTGTCAATTCATGGCTTCCTTTTGGTCTCAACCTACTTGACCTTTATTGCAGTTAACACAGTGAACTACTTCCTCTTAAAGCTTCCATAGTCTTCCACAAATTCGTGGTCTCCTTGTTCCCCTCCTCTCTTCTATTACTTCACAAACTCCTCTACTGGTTCTTCTCCTAGCAGTGCTGGTTCTTGGACCAGTGCCAGTCTGCAAACTACTTGTGTTTAGTACACAAGGAGATAAGGACAGAAGTTAAGAGTAAACGTTTCAGGCTCCCCTGCTGGCTAAGACAGGAAAGAATCCGCCTGCAAAGCAGGAGACCTGGGTTCAATCCCTGGGTTGGGACAATCCCCTGGAGAAGGGAAAGGCTACCCACTCCGGTATTCTTGCCTGGAAAATTCCATGGACAGAGGAGCCTGGTGGACTACAGAAAAATATAATTAGCATTCTATAAACATGAAAAAAAAAAAGAGTAAATGTTTCACAGCGTTTTTAGGAGTTTAACATTTCAGCAGTATCCAAGCATGTGATCGTTGGACACCTGTGGTTAAACAGAGTATAGAGTGGTTCAAATTTCTCCAACTTGCGTGACAAGTAGTAGGTCAGTGGCACAAATTGTAGCTCTGTGTCCTTGTCATGTGCTATAGGACCACATTAGTGAAAGAGTGAAATTTTTAAGGTTTGTCAACGGTAAGCCAAAAGTGAATAAAAATATGTGGGAATGTAAATTTTTCCATTTATAACTAGTTATTTTTACAGTCATTTTATTTTTGCAGCCATTTTCCTTTTTAATCAAGCCTGTTTTTGAAATTCACAGCTAAAGTTGGGAAGTAAAATTTGTGTCATTTATTTTTAACCCTGAATTACAAATGGTAAAATAAGCCTTTTCTGTCTTGTCAAGAAAAGACACATCAGTAGTGGGTTAGTAATGATAGTAGTAAACTGAATAATAACCAGAGAAGTAATTCCAAAGAATTAAATATCTGAGTGTTTGTATTAACTTTGCTCAGAAGTGTAATTCCCCATCTACTGAGTTCACAGCCATATCTCATAGCAAAGTACTGAAAGTATGAACTGACTGATGAAGCAAGAAGGCCATCATACATGGCATTTATACATAAAATATTAAAAAACTATGAATTTGAGAAAACATCTTGAATTTTTATTTTCTACGAAAATAAACATACATAGGGAATTCATGAATCCAGAATCTATTTCTTTCATTGAAAGATAATTTAAATATGACTATTAATATAATAGGATAAATCTTTGGAACAGGCTACTAATGAAAAATTGAAAATGAATTTTTAAAATAAAGCAGCATTTGCTTCATTTGGAATAAAAGTTAAGAATGAATATCTGAGCTTACTGAATTTGCTTTAAAATCTCAGTGGTTAGGACCCAGCAATTTTGCTTCCAGGGCACAGTTTCTATCCCTCCTTGGGGAACTAATATCCCACAAGCCTCGTGGCAAAAAAAAAAAAAGTAAAGTCTTTTCTTCCGTTTCCTTAAACATACATTTAAGAGACTGATTGCTCTGCTATTACTGTTCTTAAATACAGCGCAGGAACAGTTTAGGGACTTCTGTGGTGATCCAGCAGTTAAGACTCCTCGCTTCCACTGCAGTGGGTGTGAGTTTGATCCCTGATCAGGGAACTGAGATCCCAACTGCTCCACAGTGTGGCCAAAAAATAAAAAACAACGGAAAATAGCAACAACAACAACAACAAAATAGAAACAATTTAAATATACATTATGCTAGTGGCATTGTCAGCAACTAAGCTACATTAGAGGACTTAACAAGGAAGAAAAACATCCATTTATCGTGTTAAATACTTTAAATGTTAATAGACTTAAAATATTAAATATTGTTATAGTATTTGATATAGGAAATTGTCACTTTACTGCCAACCTTTTGTTTAGACCGTGGAATGATGGAAAATGAAGGGTATATTAGCTATTCTCTATATTGATCACCTATCTGTACACTTCCAGTGAACAAAGTGCAGTTGTTATAGTTTTTTCCTTTTATGTTATTTTTTGTTTTAATTCTGTTTTTTTGAAATGCAGTTTTATGTCTGTTTGAAATACTTGAAAGTGTGAGTGAGCTTGTGTTTGGTGTGCCATTTTTGTTTTCATTTCATTTTTCTAGTGCTTTTCCATATTTTACTTTCCAAAACTTCATTTTTCACAAAAAATTAAAATTACAAAGTTCATTCCTTTATGGGTACTGTGAGATAGCCCTGGCCTAGAAGATATGCATCTCTCTTCTTTTCTTGCTCTATTTCATTCCCATGATTTAAGTCACCTCCCACATGTGTGTGCTTAGATTCTTTCTGATTTCAAGAAATAGAAACCTACTCAGTTTACCTGAATTATTCAGGGTTTAGAAAGGCAATGCCAAAGAATGCTCAAACTATCGCACAATTGTACTCTTCGCACATGCTAGTAAAGTAATGCTCAAAATTGTCCAAGCCAGGCTTCAGGAATACATGAACCGTGAACTTCCAGATGTTCAAGCTGGTTTTAGAAAAGGCAGAGGAACCAGAGATCAAATTGCCAACATCCGTTGGATCATTGAAAAGGCAAGAGAGTTCCAGAAAAACATCTATTTCTGCTTTATTGACTATGCCAAAGCCTTTGATCACAATAAACTGTGGGAAATTCTGAAAGAGATGGGAATACCAGACCACCTGACCTGCCTCTTGAGAAATCTGTATGCAGCTCAGGAAGCAACAGTTAGAACTGGACATGGAACAACAGACTGGTTCCAAGTAGGAAAAGGAGTACGTCAAGGCTGTATATTGTCACCCTGCTTATTTAACTTATATGCAGAGTACATCATGAGAAACACTGGGCTGGATGAGGCACAAGCTGGAATCAAGATTGCTGAGAGAAATCTCAATAACCTCAGATATGCAGATGACACCACCCTTATGGCAGAAAGTGAAGAGGAACTAAAGAGCCTCTTGATGAAAGTGAAAGAGGAGAGTGAAAAAGTTGGCTTAAAGCTCAACATTCAGAAAATGAACATCATAGCATCTGGTCCCATCACTTCATGGCAAAGAGATGGGGAAACAGTGGACACAGTGGCTGACTTTATTTTCTGGGCTCCAATATCACTGCAGATGGTGATTGCAGCCATGAAATTAAAAGACGCTTACTCCTTGGAAGGAAAGAAAAAGCAGAGACATTACTTAGCCAACAAAGATCCATCTAGTCAAGGCTATGGTTTTTCCAGTAGTCATGTATGGATGTGAGAGTTGGACTATAAACAAAGCTGAGTGCCAAAGAATTTTTTGAACTGTGGTGCTGGAGAAAACTGTTGAGAGTCCCTTGGGCTGCAAGGAGATCCAACCAGTCCATTCTGAAGATCAGTCCTGGGTGTTCATTGAGAGGACTGATGCTGAAGCTGAAACTCCAATACTTTGGCCACCTCATGTGAAGAGTTGACTCATTGGAAAAGACCCTCATGCTGGGAGGGATTGGGGGCAGGAGGAGAAGGGGACAACAGAGGATGAGATGGCTGGATGGCATCACTGACTCGATGCACATGAGTTTGGGTAAACTCCGGGAGTTGGTGATGGACAGGGAGGCCTGGTATGCTGCGATTCATGGGGTCGCAAAGAGCTGGACACGACTGAACGACTGAACTGAACTCATGATTAGTTTAGGGGGAAAGTGCAGAAGACCAAAAAAAGATTCCCTGCTGCTGCATCCGTGTATTTTGCCACCCATCCAGCAGCAGGCACTGTGAACGCTGCTATTCTTCATCTCTTTGTTCTGTTCTCCTGCCACAAGAACCTTCTCTCCATGCCACCAATTCACACTCTTCAGGAGAGAAAACGTGATCAATTCCCCTACTAAACCATAATTTATATTAACGGGATCAGATAAGATAATTCATGGAGCGCAGTGTCAAATGAAAATGTAGAGCCTATTGTTTGAAAATTATTGAGACTTCCAAGATGGTGACAACAGAGCTTTAAATCAGGCCCTTCTAATGTGGAGTGTTACAGAACTGCATGGTCTACATGCCCAAAAAGCCAGGTCTGTCCATAAGGGTAGATCGATGTCTGTTCTGCTAACTAGCATATCCCCATGCCTAGCATGTGCCCACAACACTGAACAGTCAGTTGGATAGCCAGTTTAGTACTACACTATTATACTGAGTTGACCAAAAAGTTTGTTCAGGTTTTCCATAAGATCTTCCAAACAAACTTTTTGGCAACCCAGTATTAGTTTCCCCTCCTCCCCTGCCCACTCCCTTGTCTTCACTCCCTTTTCTTTCAAATGGCCCTCAGGCTCTGTTTTCTAGAGAATTCAAGCTAAAAGACAGGCTCTGTTTTTTAGAGAATCCAAGCTAAAAGACTTGGCATCAAGCTAAACTCCAGTTAGAATGGGAACCAATGGGGTTTTGACTCAACACCACATTCTGTGGTTAAGACACTGGAAAACAGAATGTGGATGGATCTAAGGGAATGAGAAGAAAGCATTTCTATCTTTGTATCTCATGTTCATTTTCACCAAAGAGCATCTACCACAGCAGAGGTCCTCGGGCACCAGGTGAACAAGATAATTTGTGGTATCAGCTAGATCCTGTGGTAGAAAGGTCATGGTGGCAGGGATGAAAGTCTTGCATGGGTCCAAAAATATGGACTCCTTACCAATTCTGTTCTAGCTAGATTACTAGCTGGTGCCATTGCTGAACTCCCAACTTGCTATTTGCGGAGACCAAAACTGAGCCTTTGATGAGGCATTACTCTTTGAGAAGACTGTCTGCCACTTGATGGCAGATTGATTACACTGAGAAGGAGGAGATAGTGATTCATCCCTAAAGGAGGCAGAACTACACATTATTTATCAGAACTGGTAACTAATGTGGTTATGAGCTTGCTTCCTGGCCCTCAGTGCCTCTGCCAGCACCACAGCTCAATTTATGGAAGCCTAATATGCTGACCAGTTGATCCTAAAGGAAATCAACCCCAACTATTCATTGGAAGGACTGATGGTGAAGCTAAAACTCCAATTCTTTGGCCACCTGATGTGAAGAACTGACTCACTGGAAAAGACCCTGATGCTGGGAAAGATTGAAGGCATGGAGAGAAGGGGGAGGCAGAGGATGAGATGGTTGGGTATCACTGTCCCAGTGGACAGGAATTTAAGCAAAGTCCAGGGAACACTGGAAGACAGAGGAGCTGTACTTCATGCTGTACTTCATGGGGTCACAGAGTCAGACACAACTTAGCAACTGAAGAACAACAATATATTGACATGATTTCTTTCATAATAATGGCTCAGATCAAAGAAGCCATTTTATGACAAAAGAGGAGAAACAATGAACACATGACCAGGGGCCCCTCTGGTTTTACTGTGGGACACGTCTGTATTAGATAGATCTTATTGCATTAACAGAACACTCCAGACTTAGCACATTCCAGACTGCAGGAACCTCCCTGCAAAATACAGTATAAGCACCAAACTGACTGCTCATATATGATGCTGTGGCCCCCAACAACTAAAATATAAGGGTACAAGAAATAAAGAATGGAGATAGAATTAGCCCCTTGTGGTGGATGAATGGGGCTTCCCTGGTGGCTCAGATGGTAAAGAATCTGCCTGCAATGCAAGAGATCAAGGTTTGATCCCTGGGTTGGGATGATCCCCTGGAGAAGGGAATGGCTACCCACTCCAGTATCCTTGCCTAGAGAATTCTAAGGACAGAGGAGCCCGGTGGGCTACAGTCCATGGGGTGCGGTGGATGGATGCTGTTGGTGCTTCGCTTAAATCTCCTTTCTCTATTGGCACTCATCCCCCAGCTAATGTGAGTGTTGACTGGGGATTGTCCTCAATCAAATGGGAGTTGCCTCACCTATGACATCTGTAGTCCCTGATCTTTGTTCCCCAAGCAGGGATGGAACCCATGACCCTGTATTGGAAGAGCAGGGTCTTAACCTTTGGACTGTCCAGCAAGTTCTGGTCCCAGAGTTTTTCAGTTGGCAATGTGGAATGAGATGTTGAGGGACCAGACAACACCTATACATGCATAACCCAGAAATGTGGGAGATTTAATGTCTGAGAAGAAAAATCTTATCTCTTCTTTATCTATCTTATGTATCAAACAAGGGGGGTTAACAGATTTTTTTTTCGTTTTTATCTTTTGACCACACCAAGAAACATGTGGGTTCTTAGTTCCCTGACCAGTGAGCAAACCTGTGCACCCTGCCTTGGAAGTATGGAGTGTCAACCACTGGATTGCCAGGGAAATCCCTAACATAAATTCTTTGTCTTCTTTTTCCCAGAAGTTTGTTCTGAGATTAGGGTCATTTATATTGTCTTTTGAAAGATGCTTTCATAAGACCGAGCAGTTATTAACAGTTGTGTTTAATACTCAGTGATGTCAAGTTCAGGCTTCCCTGGTGGCTCAGTGATGAAGAATCCACCTGCCAGTGCAGGAAACAAAGGTTTGATCCCTGTAAAAGGAAATGGCAACCCACTCCAGTATTCTCGCCTGGGAAACCCCACAGACAGAGGAGCCTGGCAGACTACAGTCTATGGGATTGAACAGTCAGACATGACTTAGCAACTGAGCACAAACACTCACACAATGTCCAGTTCATAGAAGAAA
This sequence comes from Ovis aries, assembly GCF_016772045.2. Taxonomy (NCBI): domain Eukaryota; kingdom Metazoa; phylum Chordata; class Mammalia; order Artiodactyla; family Bovidae; genus Ovis; species Ovis aries. Next base: position 18,449,503 of record NC_056063.1, on the reverse strand, counting down.
CAATAAGGTGCATATATTAATACCTGTAGGATGAACAATAATGTGTAGACACAGGTTACTCTCTTCATTTACTTTATTTTTATACAATAAGTTTAGACTTGTGCAATCCTATGTATGATGTTCTATGATAAGAAAAAACTAGTTTTAATTTATGAATCTATATAATCATTATTGTGAGATTCTTGCATTATATGTAAAGTTGTATAATATTAGTTCATCAGAGTACATATTTTAATCGCAGAGCAATCAATATCCAAAAAAATGAAAAAAAGACATAACTGAAAAAGAAATACACTCCAATTAAAAAGCAGGATACAAAAGCAAGACATGACAATATGCTTTTTATTAATATAAGAAAGTGAAAGTTACTCAGTCGTGTCTGACTCTTTGCAATCCCGTGGACTATACAGTCCATGGGATTCTCCAGGCCAGAATACTGAAGTGGGTAGCCTTTCCCTTCTTCAGGGGGTCTTCCCAACCCAGGGATGGAACTCAGGTGTCCCACATTGCAGGTGGATTCTTTACCAGCTGAGCCACAAGGGAAGTAATATAAGAGATTTACTCTAAATACAAAGATGTGACTAGGTTAAAGTGATGGACATAAATATGCCATGAAAATATTAATCATAAGTTAGAGCTTCTATTTTAATATAAAAGAAAGTAGACTGGGACTTCCTGATGGTCCAGGGGCTACGACTCTGCGCTACTAATGCAGGGGGCCTGGGTTCAATCCCTGGTCAGGGAACTAGGTCCCATATGCAACTAAGAGTCCGCACACTGTAAGTAAAGATCCTGCATGCCACAACTAAGACTTGGTGTAGCCAAATAAAAAAAAGGAGGTAGGCTTCAGAACAAGGAGTTTTATCAGAGATGAAAAGGATATTTCATATTGATAAAAGAATCACTCAAGAAGAGTGATTCTTCAATAATATTCTTGAATATTATTATTCAATAATATTCTTCTTCAATAATATTTTTAAATATGCATATGTCAAATATAACTTCAAATTCATGATGTAAGAATGGACAGAACTTAAGGGAGAAATACTTACTTCACAGGAATTGATAAAAACAAGTACACAAAAATAATGGAGCATTTTCTAGACTTTTTTGTATTGATCTCTAATTTGAATCTGCTAAAGCTGAAACTCCAGTACTTTGGCCACCTCATGTGAAGAGTTGACTCATTGGAAAAGACCCTGATGCTGGGAGGGATTGGAGGCAGGAGGAGAAGGGGACGACAGAGGATGAGATGGCTGGATGGCATCACCGACTCAATGGATGTGAGTCTGAGTGAACTCCAGGAATTGGTGATGGACAGGGAGGCCTGGCATGCTGCGATTCATGGGGTCGCAAAGAGTCGGACGCGACTGGTGACTGAACTGAACTGAACTGAAGCTCAAAAAACATACTGTTCGATTTCAGTCATTTGAGATTTATTCAGACTTGTATTATGGCCCAACCTGTGGTCTGTCTTGGAAAATCTTCTATGTGTCTTTTAAAAGATGTGTATTCTGTAGTTGATGGGTGAAAAGTGAAAGTGAAAGTGAAGTCGCTCAGTTGTGTCCTACTCTTTGCAACCCCATGGACTGTAGCCAACCAGGCTCCTCCCTCCATGAGATTCTCCAAGCAAGAATACTGGAGTGGGTTGCCATTGATGGGTACAATAGTCTAAATATCAATTAGCTTAATTTTTATATAGTGTGATATAGGAGTGATGGCTCATTTTTTCCATATAAAGGCTCAGTCATTTCAATACTATTTGTGAGAAACTTTGTGAACAGAATGTATAAAGAACTCTTCCAACTCAATACTAAAAAGACAAACAACACAACTTTTTAAATGGGCAAAATACTTGAAAAGACATTTGCCAAAGGAAGATATATGAGTGGCCAATAAGCGCATAGAGAAATGCTCAGTATATTAGACATTAGGGAAACTCAAAACCATACTCTCCAACAATTAAAATGCTTCGAATTTAAAAGAAGGCAACACCAAATGCTGACAAAGATAGGAAGCAGCCGAAACTCTCATTCATTTATGGTGGGAGAATGAAGTCCACACACTCTTAAGGTGGCTCTCTGTGATCCCTACCCCTTAGTATCCCTCCCCTGTGTGCCCCCCTCCTCTTGAAGGTGAGTGGAACTTGTAATGGAATATGGATAGAATATAGAATGTGGCAAAGGAGATGGGATAGATGTGGTTAAATGTATTTGATTACTTGATTACATAGTATAAGATTGTAGCACTCATCTTGCTGAGGTCTCTTCCTCCTTCGCTGGCCTTGAGGAAGCAGCTGACCATTTAAGGAACCCCACATAAGGAACTGCATGCAGCCTCTAGAAGCTGAGGGCAACCTGCAGCTAAGAGCCAGGAAGAAAATGAAGCCCTCGATCCTGCAATCAAAAGGACATGAATTCTACTGACAGCCACATGAATCTGGAAGCAGGTCCTTTTCCAGTTGAGCCACCATATGAGAAACTAGTCTTGTTCAACACCATGATTGCAGCCTTCCTTGCAAATGATCAGCTAAGCTGTAATTCCTGACTCACGGAAACTGGGAGATAATAAATGTGTTTTGCTTCAAGCTGTTATGTTCATGGTAATATTATTAAGCAACAATAGATAACTAATACAGACTATAAAATGGCACAGCCACTTTGGGAGATGGATTGGTATTTTCTTATAACATTAAACAGAAACCCACCATAAAATGCACATATTCTACAATCAAGAGAAAGATCATAAGCCCTCAAAAAAGACCCATATAAAATATTCTTAACTTTATTCATAATAGCTAAAATTCAGGAAAAACAAATTTCCATCCATACAAAGTAGATAAAGAAATTGTGTGTATTGATATAATACAATGAATATTACTCAGCAATAAAATGAAATAAACTTTTGATGGACATAAAACATGAATGAATCTCAAAAATATTGTGCTAAGCTAAAGAAACGACACAAATGAGTATAAATTGTCAGATTCTGTTTATGTGAAGTGCTAGACAGGAAAATCTAATCATGGTAAAACAACTGAACCGATGATTGTCTCTGGGGGTTCAAGGGCAGGCATTGACTTGAAAAGGGCATGAGATCATCTTCTGCCCTGATGGCCATACTGGCTGTCTTGATGGATTAGGCTTCCGTGGTAGCTCAGCTGATGAAGCATCCGCCTGCAATGCAGGCAAGCCTGGTTCAATTTCTGGGTTGGGAAGATCCCCAAGAGATAGACTACCCACTCCAGTATTCATGGGCATCTCTGGTTGCTCAGATGGTAAAGAAGCTGCCTGCAAAGCAGGGGACCTGGGTTCGATCGCTGGGTTGGGAAATCCCCTGGAGGAGGGCACGGCAACCCACTCCAGTATTCTTGCCTGGAGAATACACATGGACAGAGGAGCCTGGTGGGCTACAGTTCATGGGGTCACAAATAGTTGGACATGACTGAGCAACTAAGCATAGCACAGCATGCATTTGTCAAAACATTTTGAACTGTATACATAAGATCTGTGCTTATCACTATATGTAAATTGTACCTTAATTTGAAAAAAGTTAAAAAAAAAAGGAAAATGGAAATACTTGTTTAGTAAAGATAGTGCACATGGCAACAAATTACCCCAAGACGATTGCAAAGATAAAGAGAAAAATACAGACCATCTGCCATGTATAGTCTGTAAGAACATAGGCTTTCAGAGGAAAAGGCACCTGCTGATTGGTTCTGTCTTCTCAGTTGATATTTGTGTCGGGAGCTTCATTGACTCAAACCACCCAAAGAATACCATCCCACCCAATGAATGCCAAGAACTCTACAGCCCATATATAATCAATGCTGCTGCTGCTGCTAAGTCCCTTCAGTTATGTCTGACTCTGTGCAACCCCCTAGATGGAGCCCACCAGGCTACCCCGTCCCTGGGAGTCTCCAGGCAAGAACACTGAAGTGGGTTGCCATTTCCTTCTCCAATGCATGAAAGTGAAAAGTGAAAGTGAAGTCGCTCCGTCGTGTCTGACTCTTCGTGACCCCATGGACTGCTGCCTACCACGCTCCTCCATCCATGGGATTCTCCAGACGAGAGTACTGGAGTGAGCTGCCATTGCCTTCTCCTTGGTAAGTGCAATAAAGAAAAAAAACAGAGTAAACTTTTTTTTTCTTTTTCAAGTGTTAGTCACTCAGTAGTGTCTGACTTTTTGTGACCCGGTGGACTGTAGCCCACCAGGCTCCTCTGTCCATGGAATTCTCCAGGCAAGGACACTGGAGTGGGTTGCCATTTCCTTCCACAATGCGTGAAAGTGGAAAGTGGAAAGTGAAAGTGAACTCGCTCAGTCGTGTCCGACTCATAGTGACCCCACGGACTGCAGTCTACCAGGTTCTTCTGTCCATGGGATTTTCTAGGCAAGAGTAGTGGAGTGGTTTGCCATTGCCTTCTCTGATAAAATCAATGAGTACTCATAATATGATCTATACACAAACAAGTCTCCTGAAATAACTTTATCCATCCTTATCATGTGGTTACTTCAGACAGGATCTGACTTTCACCCAGTATCAAAGGTAATACTTAATTCAAAATAATATTTATTGTGGTGCTCTGCCAAGCTATATACAGAGATGAAGTTATCAAAAGACCTAGAAGCAAAAACCTGTCAAGGATATGAAAAACAAGAGAAGTCTGAGAATCTGGCATCATCTAAGGAGCCTAAGGAGAAATAACAACTAAATATAATTTCATATCCCAGGTGGGATCTTAGAACAGAAAAAAGGACGTTAGGTTAAAAACCAAAGAAGTCTAAATACAGAGTGAAGTAAGCCAGAAAGAAAAACACCAATACAGTATACTAACACATATATATGGAATTTAGAAAGATGGCAATGACGACCCTGTATGCAAGACAGCAAAAAAGACACAGATGTGTATAACAGACTTTTGGACTCAGAGGGAGAGGGAGAGGGTGGGATGATTTGGGAGAATGGCATTCTAACATGTATACTATCATGAAAGAATTAAATCACCAGTCCATGTCTGACGCAGGATACAGCATGCTTGGGACTGGTGCATGGGGATGACCCAGAGAGATGTTATGGGGAGGGAGGTGGGAGGGGGATTCATGTTTGGAAAAGCATGTAAGAATTAAAGATATTAAAATTTAAAAAAAAAAAATTAAATAAATAAATAAATAAAAATAATAAAAATAAAATTAAATTAAAAAAAAGAAGTCTAAATAAAGTATGGACTTCATTAATAGTAATCTGTCAATATTGGTTCATTGATTGTAAAAAATGTACTAGTACAAGATGTTAAATTAGAGAAACTGTGTGTAGGGGTGAAAGGCTATATGGGATCTCTCTGTGCTAGTTTCTCAATTTTTCTGTAAATATAAAACTGCACTAAAAAATAAAATCTATTAACAAGAAAAAACCATGAGAATGAAGTTTAGTATCATGATAGGATCTGGGAAACAAGCACTGTAAGAGACTGATCACATACAGAAGATTAGAAGACATGGGGTCAGAGCAATGGGGTAGCACCCCAGGAATAGAACGGTGGTTTTGAGTCTGTTATATTTCCTTTCTTCCAAATTGTTTCTTCAGTTGTAGTCAGCGTCAACCAGCCTCTTCTCTGGCACCTGCTGTGATTTCTGTTTTTATCCCCTGCCAATCTGGATATGCAACATCTGCAAGTTCCCCCTTATAAATTACTGGCATAAAAATAATAACAAGAAATGTGGTTGTTTTTGGTGATTTCATAGGGAAAATGGAGGAGGCATTTATGCTGAACACAGCAAACAATTTTTAATCCCCTTTAAATTGGAGATTTAGAAGGATGTTTTTGGGAAAATGGGGGAAGTGTTCGTGTGTACTGAATATTAGATATTTTATTGTATCAAGTTTAAATTCCCAAGTGGAATAATTATACTGTGGTCATATAGGAGAATGGTTTCATTCTTAGGAGACACATACAGAAGTATTTCCTGGTGAAGTTTCATGATGTCTACCTATAACTTTCAAATGTTTCAGAAAAGTATATACATATATATATATTTCTCTCTGTATCTACTTTTTATCTAACTATATACAAAATTTGTGAATACATACATTTATAAAATGTACTCTTTGTCTCTATACACGTAGACGCAGTGGATATACTACATTGTACTATTTTTGCAACTTTTCTAAAAGGTTGGTCTTTTTCAAAATTGGTGGGAATCTCCTTTAATATATCTGTTCTCCAAAATCCACACTTGGCTCCCCACTACAATGGATCTCTCTTGCATACTCTTTCCCCCGTCCTGCCCTATCCTTTTGACGGCTCTCATGTTTTATCCAAGATTTCTTTCTCCCTCCCCTTCAAATATGTCTCCTCTTACTTACCTCTGCTTGGCTTCTATTCTCAAACTCACAATCCTAAACCCATCACAATTTCCAGTGAAACCTAGGGGTCTCTAGTTGATAAGGCTTACCTTCCCAAAAAGACAGTCTAGCAACCATCGTGTGCAACTGGGCATGTGTTTTTGAGCTGTCTTCCCTACCCCAGGTAGCACAATGAAATAGTCCCACCAAGTGCTACTTTGAAAGATATCTGGGGAATGAAATTTTCATCTCATGTCGCAACTGGAGGATTCCAACATTGCACCAAATTAGGAAGACTGCATCTGTTTCTAAACTTACGGCATGTCATCCAACCTCATGTTCAGCTTTCAGAGTAAGAACAAAAGTTTTCACATATAAGTGCTGAGCTTCCAGAGACGTCTGAAAGGAAGAACAACTAGTTGAGCTAATAGCAGGGGCTTTCATGCTAAAGACTATAACTAAGAGGGATTTCCAGTGGTTGAAAAGATTAACTCTTGGTTTCTAAAGCCCCAATTCCTGTTAAATTTCTTACACTGAAAGCTTTAGAAGTGATTGTCCTATTCCAAAACTATAAGATAGGGCAATGTACCATATATTAAATGTCAGTAGATCTCAAAAATGAATGGGCAAGAGACTCTTGACAGGTACTCCTAAGTAAAGAGTTTGATGTAATTACTGAACTTCAAGTCAGGATACCTGGGTTTGCCTCTGATGCCCATATAACTCCTCTCCTTTTTTCTCCTCTTCTGGACCATGTTTTTCCAGTAAACCTAATTTCTTTGTGTTGAACTATCTGTTCAGAGACTCCAAAATAGTACTGTTCACCCCCATGTGCCGTCTACACCTGTACACTTCTTTCCCCATTGTCACCTCCCCTGCAAAATCATACCCCATGGGGTCCAGTTTTTACCACTTACAAAGCTCTTTTTAAAATGTTTTATTTTTGTTTGTTTGTTTGCTTGCTTGCCCAGGTCTTAGCTGCTTCAGGCAGGATCTTCAGTTGCACCATCTGAACTCTTAGTTGCAGCATGTGGGATCTAGTTCCCCTTGGAGGGATCGACCCTGGGCCCCCTGCATTGGTAGTGCAGAGTCCTAGCCACTGGACCACTAGGGAAGCCCCACAAAGCTCTTTCATGTATAGTGACTCCCTTCTCTCAATAATTCAATGCTATGTGTTTTATTAAACCCTTTTTACAGTTGATTTGAGGGTTCCCCTGGTGGCTCAAAAAACTGCCTGCAATACAGGTGACCCGGGTTCGATCCCTGGGTTGGGAAGATCCTCTGGGGAAGGAAATGGCAACCCACTATAGTATTCCCACTTCCCTGGTGGCTCAGGTGGTAAAGCGTCTGTCTACAATGCGGGAGATCCGGGTTCGATCCCTGGGTCAGGAAGATCCTCTGGAGAAGGAAATGGCAATCCACTCCAGTACTCTTGCCTGGAAAATCCCATGGACAGAGGAGCTTGGTAGGCTATAGTCCATGGGGTCGCAAAGAGTCGGACACGACTGAGCGGCTTCACTTTCACTATAGTATTTTGCCTAGAGAATGCCATGGACAGAGGAGCCTGGTGGGCTACAGTCCATGGGTTGCAAAGAGTCAGACACGACTGAGTGACTAACACTTACAGTTGATTTGAAACTGAATTTGAAGAGGCTAAGAGGTTGTCCAGGGTCACATATCTATTTATGGCAAAGCCAGAAATTCAACCTGGATTGTGATTTCATGTCTGACATTCTTGTTTTCTCACCTCAGATAAAATTCCAGTTTCAGTGGTTTAGGTTAAAGTGTCCTTCCTGAATATGCTAGAAAAAACAGGAAATCCCATGGAGTCAGTATGAATATCATAATAAAAACAAAAGAGATGTTGGATATTCATCTATTTTCTTTCTTTTTCCTCTTGACTCTCTCTTCCAATTAGAAAGAGGATTTCTCAACCCTTCTTTCCTATTTTCTTTTTTCTTCCCCCAAACACCTTTCATTCTCCTGCTAGTTCAGTAGAGACCCACATCTCACTCAGATCTGCTTCTCAACTGCAAAACTAGGTTAGGGGATACTATTAATAAAAGTAATGGTTTCACTTTTAGCTCCCAAACCCAACTGTGTTAGAAACTAACTTTATTTTCCTCTGAACTATTTTCTACTTAGAGTCCCCACCCTCTAAGTGGCAAAAATTTAAATTTAGTCAACATACATCCAAGACATATATCTAATTTCTGGAGTGCATGTGGAGTGTCAAAGCATTGGGTGTTGTGACATCTGTGGCTTGGCTTCCATTTAGCCATCTATCATCTGGTTTCATCTTTGTTTACTGGATATACAAGGCGATTACTGCATCATCCCCATGAGCCCACTAAAAAGGCCCCTGCAGGTTTGACAATTATTCTTTCAACTTCTATACACAACTAAGGTCCACCTTTTCCTGTGGTCATGGATGGATGTGAGAGTTGGACTGTGAAGACAGCTGAGCGCCGAAGAATTGATGCATTTGAACTGTGGTGTTGGAGAAGACTCTTGAAGGTCCCTTGGACTGCAAGGAGATCCAACTAGTCCATTCTGAAGGAGATCAGCCTTGGGATTTCTTTGGAAGGAATGATGTTAAAGCTGAAGCTCCAGTACTTTAGCCACCTCATGCGAAGAGTTGACTCATTGGAAAAAACTCTGATGCTGGGAGGGATTGGGGGCAGGAGGAGAAGGGGACGACAGAGGATGAGATGGCTGGATGGCATCACGGACTCGATGGATGTGAGTCTGAGTGAACTCCGGGAGATGGTGATGGACAGGGAGGCCTGGAGTGCTGCGATTCATGGGGTCACAAAAAGTCGGACACGACTGAGCGACTGAACTGAACTGAACTGAACTGAACAGACTCTGGGGTGCAAAAAAACTCATTCCACTGCCAGGCTGAGTCACGGAAACTGTGGGGTGCTCCCTGAAACCCCATCCACTCCTGTGGCACTCTCAGGCCACGGAACCATCCACCTACCACACGGCATCACATGGGACTCTCTAAGCTGTCCCACACTTTGGACTTGTCACACAGCCCTTCAGCCTCTGAAATCTTGGGTCTCCTTGGGCCTCTTTCTAAGAACACATGTAGATTGCCTCTCCTTTTGGATCCCACAGACTTATCTGATGTTTCTGTCATGTTGCTCCTCCCCACTGGGAGCAGGATCAGTCTGTCTTCAGTGACCCATAGAGCAAGTTCTCCTCTTGTTCTATTTGCCGTCTAGACTTTCCCCTTTCCTCTCAACCCAAACGATCTTTAATTTTCTCTGATTCATTATCTTCTTCTACTTAATTGCTTAAGCCCTGAGTCCTCCTCTCAGGGTTTATGAAGATTCCATGAGATAAGTAAAAAAGTGTTAATTGGGAAAACGAGTTGGGACTTCCCTGGCGGTTCAGCGGCTAAGACTCCACACTCCCAGTGTAGGAGGCCTGGGTTCAAAGCCTGGGCAGGGAACTAGATCCCACATTCACCCCTGAAAGATTCCACATGCCGCAGGGATGATCCCACGTGTGGCAGAGCAGAGCCCAAGTACCACGACTAAGACCCAGTGCAGCCAAACAAGTTTTTTTTTTTTTTAATGAGTTAAAATTGGCCATAATAGAAGGTTAAGTCACAGGGACTTTTTAAAATTAATGTTAATTTTAAAAAATTTGTATTACTTTATTTTGGCTGCCCTGAGCAGCACCTGGGATCTTACTTCATAGCCCAGGAGCTGACTTGTGCTCCTTGGCGGTGGATGCGCAGAGTCCGAACTACTGGGAAGTACTCCCTCACGGACTTTCTAATCCAGAGAAGCTTTTGAAAATAATTTTCCATTAAAAAGGTGCTTCCTGAATCTGTCATCTTTCCGTTCTGAATAGTAACTTTTATTTACTTTATTACTCTATTTAGTCACAGTTATCATGGCTTTTATTTCTACTAGCTAGTGTACCAGTTTACCTTCTTGTTACAGCCTTCGTTTTCCTTTGTCATGTCAAGAAATGTAATTTTAGAATGTACAGTTTTGTAATAACTTCTCCTAACGGTTAGTTCATTTTTCTTTCCCTTTTCAATTTAACTTCTCTTTCTGAAAGCAATTGAGAAAAAATTTGTTAAGTCCCTCTTTATGCACAGGTATGGGAAGAATATAAAGCAGAAAACCTATAAACACTCTCCTCAAGCAGCTTATGATCTTTTAATAAAGCGAAATCCAGACATAAGTGAAAGTTAAATAGCAAGAGAAGGGTATGAGTGAAAAACGTGCCTTTAGAAGATTGTTCCAAGTTGTCTGAGTTTTTATTAGAATCTCTAGGAATTCGACTTTTGAGAAATTTACAACTCTTAAAGAAAGGCTACATTATTTTTGATTGATGTTATTTTTTAACAGAAGGGGCTAGTTAACATATATCACTAAATAAAGAAATACGGAGGGAAAAATATTTTTGTATGTTTCAAGAAGCCAAAGTTCTAAACCTACCTTTGACCTCTGTATGCTCTGCGTATGAATACATGTGTGTGTGTGTGTGTGTCCACACTTGCCTTGGTATTTTCAGTAGGCCAGAGGGGAAAAGAGAGAGACTTAAGAAAAAGAACTGGAGGAGAAGCCAGGCACCCGCTCCTGCAGCTGTCTAGTATCTGCATGTCATATGGAAGAAAAAATTCGTCACAAATGTGATAGAACTGTGTATTCACCAGCTGGTGAGGCCTTCAATAGTAACTTGCCCATATTTTTTTTGTTAATTTATTCATCCAGTAAATATTTACCAAGTCCCTACCATGTGGATACTCAGAGGGGGAGCCTTTATAGGCTGAGATTCTGCCTTCATGAATCTTACAAGCTGATTGGGAGGAAGACATTAAAAATTAATCAGATTTATAATTACAGACTAGGAAGGAATGGGATGTAGGGTAAAAGGTAAAATGAGGGAATTCATCGGGGGACTCAGGGCAGCTTCCCTGAGAAAGTCACATTTGAACTGAGCTCTGAAAGATGAGTGGGAATCAATAAATTAAAGAATCAAAGAGAATGGCATGTGGAAAGCCCTCAAGGCAGGAGGGAGCGTGGCATATGAAGAACTAAAAGAAAATTGGAGCACAGCACAGAAGGAAGGTGGCGTGGGATAGAATTGGAGAGGTTGGCATGGGTGTACAGGGCCTTGGCAGGCCACAGTGTGGGAGACAGGAAGGGATTTTAAATAAAGGAAGGACACAGTCAAATTTCCTGACTGCTGGGTGGAGACTTGAAAAGAGGAAAATAATGGACAGGAGGAGGTCATTTAGGAAGTCATTGCATTAGTGCCTGATGTGATAAGAGCATCCTACTGTTCTTCTGTCTGGGCCTCCAAGCTCAAGGTCTGAATGAATGAGGAGAAGCCTTTCAGAAGATCCTTCCATCCCCAGGTCAGTCCTTGTCCACAAGTCTTTCAAGACAGTGAAGTCCCCTAGTGCACCCAAACCTCTGATGATCTGTGTGGGGCAAGAGTTCTGCAAATGGATTGCAGGAAACGCAGTGTCAAAAACAGAATGGTTCGAGGTAAGAGAGACAGGGAGCTCTGCCTTTGGGGCTGAGGCCATTTGATAGAGACAGACTGAGCCTCCTCTGGATGAATGGCACTGGGCTGCATTCACTCGCTCCTGGGTGTCAGGTTTAGGGGAAAGAATCCTCAGAGACGGAGAGGTAGGGATGTCAGGCTTGAGTACCTGAGATCTGATGTCAGGCTTTCACTGCAGCTGGCTTTATTGCCTGGTTCAGTTAGGGAACTTGCTGCCACTGCTGTGGGTGAGATCCATGAATCACTCCTTTGCCTTTCTTTTTTGGTATTATTTTAATTGGAGAAGTATTGTTTTACAGTGTTGTTTTAGTTTCTGCTGTTCAACAACGTGGATCAGCTATCATGAATTAATCTTGAAAGCACTCACATAGTAAAGTTGGTGGTAATCTCTTTTTGCATCTGGGAGATGAAAGTTATAGAACTGTGGTGAATGGAACCAAGGAATGTTTAGCAGCTCTGGTGGATCACTAAACTCCCGAAAACCCTATGTAAAGGGCTTTATCGGGAACTCTAGTTATTTCATAGGAAACCAACAGTCTTCATTTCACTCCAACAAAAGGATGATTGTGAGACTTTGGCCACAGCTGTAGGATGCAGGGCCACCTGTCAGCTAAATAAAGGAATCTGGGAGTGGCAAACTGCTCAAGACTCTACATAAGGTTTGGCTGATGGCAGAACAGCCAAGAAGTCTTGCATCAGAACTGTGGGCCCTGCGGACAAGTATTTTATTTGTGCCAACGTGGAATTTTTCCAGCCTGTACAGTGGCTAGATAAGTGATTAGCTTCTCCATTATTTTAGCGGGGAGAGACCTAGGAGTTGGCAGACAGCATAAGTCCTAGGAAGAAGCAGGAGCTGGCAGCATGGAAGGCAAGTATCACAGACAGAGGCAAGTAGCAAGTTCACTCTATTGTCCAAGAAGCAGAGGAGATAAGTACTGCAGAATGCTCTGGGCAAAGGTCAATAATCAACACAGAGCTATTCCAATTTTCCAGTCATTCCAAGTTCAACCGAATTAAGCACTTTAACAGTAGGCATTTTGAAAAATAAAACATATCAGGGTGGTCCAGGGGTTTAGACTCCTGTTGGCAATGTGAGGACACAGTTTCATCCCTGCTTGGAGAAATAAGATCCTACATGCTGTGGAGCAACTAAGCCTAACAGTTGAACCTGCAGCTCTGGAGCCTGCACTCCACACCTAAGGAGTCCAGAAGATTCGGCAGCAGAATTCCCGCATGATGCAACTAAGACCTGACCCAACCAAATTAATAATAAGTAAGTAAAAATTTGAAAAATAGAACAGATCCATTTAACGGGTATTTAGATAAAACTCAAAATCTAGACAAGAGATCAAAACCTTTCTAATATCCTACACACTAGCATTACTTTGCTAGCATGTGAGATGAGTGCAATTGTGTGGTAGTTTGAACATTTTTTGGCATTGCCTTTCTTTGGGATTGGAATGAAAGCTGGAATGCAAAGTCAAGTGGGCCCTAGGAAGCATCACTAGGAACAAAGTTAGTGGAGGTGATGGAATTTCAGTTGAGTTATTTCAAATCCTAAAAGATGATACTATGAAAGTGCTGCACTCAATATGCCAGCAAATTTGGAAAACTCAGCAGTGGCCACAGGACTGGAAAAGGTCAGTTTTCATTCCAATCCCAAAGAAAGGCAATGCCAAAGAATGCTCAAACTACTGCACAATTGCACTCATCTCACACACTAGCAAAGTAATGCTCAAAATTCTCCAAGCCAGGCTTCAGCAATATGTGAACCGTGAACTTCCTGATGTTCAAGATGGATTTAGAAAAGGCAGAGGAACCAGAGATCAAATTGCCAACATCTATTGAATCATTGAAGCAGAAACAGAGTTCCAGGAAAACATCTACTTCTGCTTTATTGACTACACCAAAGCCTTTGACTGCATGGATCACAACAGACTGTGGAAAATTCTTCAAGAGATGGGAATACAGACCACCTGACCTGCCTCCAGAGAAATGTGTATGCAGGTCAGGAAGTGACAGTTAGAACTGGACATGGAACAACAGACAGGTTCCAAAATCAGGAAAGGAATACATCAAGGCTGTATATTGTCACCCTTCTTATTTAACTTATATGCAGAGTACATCATGTGAAATGCTGGGCTGGAAGAAGCACAAGCTGGAATCAAGATTGCCAGGATAAATATCAATAACCTCAGATATGCAGATGACACCACCCTTATGGCAGAAAGTGAAGAGGAACTAAAGAGCCTCTTGATGAAAGTGAAAGAGGAGAGTGAAGAAGTTGGCTTAAAGCTCAACATTCAGAAAACTAAGATCATGGCATCTAGTCCCATCACTTCATAGCAAATAGATGGGGAAACAGTGGAAACAGTGAGAGACTTTATTTTCTTGGGCTCCAAAATCACCGCAGATGGTGACTACAGCCATGAAATTAAAAGACGCTTGCTCCTTGGAAGAAAAGCTATGACCAACCCAGGCTGCATATTAAAAACTAGAGACATTATTTTGCTGATAAAGGTCTGTCTAGTCAAAGCTGTGCTTTTTCCAATAGTCATGTATGGATTTGAGAGTTGGACTATAAAGAAAGCTGAGTGCTGAGGAATTGGTGCTTTTGAACTGTGGTGTTGGAGAAGACTCTTGAGAGTCCCTTGGACTGCAAGGAGATCCAAGGAGTCCATTTTAAGGGAATCAGTCCTGAATATTCATTGGAAGGACTGATGTTGAAGCTGAACTCCAATACTTTGGTCACCTGATGTGAAGAGTTGACTAATTTGAAAAGACCCTGATGCTGGGAAAGATTGAAGGCAGGAGGAGAAGGGAACAACAGAGGATGAAATGGCTGGATGGCATAACCAACTCAATGGACATGAGTTTGGGTAAACTCCGGAAGTTGGTGATGGGCAGGGAGGCCTGGTGTGCTGCAGTCCATGGGGTCACAAAGAGTCGGACACGACTGAGCCACTGAACTGAACATCTCACTTGTTATTGGGGACTCAATCAGATTTAAAACAAAGAAAAGGGGATGGAATAGATAAGGCAATGAACTCTCATTTCCACTATCCTTCTCTGGGCTCCTTCAAGGTTCTTTAGTACCCCTTCATGTGTACCACATTTGAATCAGCTTCTATATTTATGTATTTATATGGCCCTTCATTCAGCTATCCCCTGCATGCATACATGCTAAGTCACTTCAGTCATGTGGGACTTTGCCACCCTATGGACTATAGCTGCTAGGCTCCTCTGTCCACGGGATTCTGCAGGCAAGGATACTGGAATGGGTTGCCATGCCCTGAATAAACCCGTGGACCTTACGTCTTCTGCATTGGCACGCAGGTTCTTTACCACTAGCACCACCTGGGAAGCCCTCAGCTATGCCATAAGTCAATGCCAAATTTTAAGATTCTAATTGCTTTTTGTGGCAAATGTCTAGCCTGCAGATTTTTAATTAGAGGCTAGAGGGAGATAAAGCACCTTTCAATTTTCCCTTCCACAAAGAGCATAGATTGACTTGCAGCTATGTGCATTCTGATTTCAGTGACTGTCTAACAAATAGCATATATATGTACTATATATAGTAATGGACATTTATTAAGTCTATATTTATGTGTTTAATTTTTAGATTACACATCTGTTATTTAGAATAATCTTAGCAGTATTAAAATAATAGCATACATGCTATTGTTTTTGAATTTGATAAAATTTAGCCAAATTTTTCCTAAATCTTCAAAGCAATATGACAAGCTGTTTATAAAATTAAATATACAAGCAACTCCTGCAGCTCAATTCCAGAAAAATAAACGACCCAATCAAAAAAATAGGCCAAAGAACTAAACAGACATTTCTCCAAAGAAGACATACAGATGGCTAACAAACATGAAAATATGCTCAACATTACTCATTATCAGAGAAATGCAAATCAAAACCACAATGAGGTACCATTTCATGCCAGTCAGAATGGCAGCGATCCAAAAGTCTACAAGCAATAAATGCTGGAGAGGGTGTGGAAAAAAGGGAACCCTCTTACACTGTTGGTGGGAATGCAAACTAGTTCAGCCACTATGGAGAACAATGTGGAGATTCCTTAAAAAACTGGAAATAGAACAGCCTTATGACCCAGCAATCCCACTGCTGGGCATACACACCGACGAAACCAGAATTGAAAGAGACATCTGTACCCCAATGTTCATCACAGCACTGTTTATAATAGCCAGGACATGGAAGCAACATGTCCATCAGCAGATGGATGGATAAGAAAGCTGTGGTACATATACACAATGGAGTATTACTCAGCCATTAAAAAGAATACATTTGATTCAGTTCTAATGAAGTGGATGAAACTGGAGCCTATTATATAGAGTGAAGTAAGCCAGAAAGAAAAACACCATAACAGTATACTAATGCATATATATGGAATTTAGAAAGATGGTAACAATAACCCTGTATGCAAGACAGCAAAAGAGACACAGATGTATAGAACAGTCTTTTGGACTCTGTGGGAGAGGGTGAGGGTGGGATGATTTGGGAGAATGGTATTGAAACATGTATAATATATAAGATACGAATCGCCAGTCCAGGTTCGATGCAGGATACAGGATGCTTGGGGCTGGTGCACTGGGATGACCCAGAGGGCTGGTACGGGAGGGAGGTGGGAGGGGGGTTCAGGATGGGGAACATGTGTACACCGTGGCGGATTCATGTTGATGTGTGGCAAAACCAATACAATATTGTAAAGTAATTAGCCTCCAATTAAAATAAATAAATTTAAATTAAAAAAATTTTATATGGAAATGAAAAGGGCCAAGACTTGTTCAGATATTTTTGAAGAAGGCAATGGTGGAAAGACTTGATTTACTAGGTGCTTGGTTCAGTTCAGTTAAGCTCAGTCATGCAGTCGTGTCCGACTCTTTGCGACCCCATGAATCACAGCACGCCAGGCCTCCCTGTCCATCACCAACTCCCAGAGTTCACCCAAATTCATGTCCATCAAGTCAGTGATGCCATCCAGCCATCTCATCCTCTATCATCCCCTTCGCCTCCTGCCCTCAATCCCTCCCAGCATCAGGGGTTTTTCCAATGAATCATGAGGTGGCCAAAGTATTGGAGTTTCAGCTTCAACATCAGTCCTTCCGATGAACACCCAGGACTGATCTCCTTTAGGATGGACTGGTTGGATCTCCTTGCAGTCCAAGGGCCTCTCAAGAGTCTTGTCCA
The DNA here is from genome assembly GCF_016772045.2 of Ovis aries. Taxonomy (NCBI): domain Eukaryota; kingdom Metazoa; phylum Chordata; class Mammalia; order Artiodactyla; family Bovidae; genus Ovis; species Ovis aries. Next base: position 18,432,408 of record NC_056063.1, on the reverse strand, counting down.
ACACCACAGTTCAAAAGCATCAGTTCTTCGGCTCTCAGCTTTCTTCACAGTCCAACTCTCACATCCATACATGACCACTGGAAAAACCAGGGCCTTGACTAGATGGACCTTTGTTGGCAAAATAATGTCTCTGCTTTTCAATATGCTATCTAGGTTGGTCATAACTTTCCTTCCAAGGAGTAAGCGTCTTTTAATTTCATGGCTGCAATCACCATCTGCTAGGTGTTAAAGATTACAAAGTTAAAATAACTATAACAGTGTGGTGTTGGCACAGGAATGAATAAAAGGACAAATGAAACAGAATAGAGAGCCCAGAAATAAACCAAACGTAAGGATATTTGATATGCAACAGAGATGGGACTGCAGAGGAGGGAGGGAGAGAAGGGTATGTGTGTGAAAGAGGGAGAGGGAGAGAGTCGGGGGAAGAGACTAACTAACTTCAAAAAGCAGTGTTTATAGAAGAAATTATATGATACTAAAGATTTGCTTCAAAATAATCTATAGGAAGAAGGAGAAAAAGATAAGACATGATTACATGTTTCATAATTGTTTAAAATGAATATTTAATTTATGAAGGTTTATTATAGTGTTTTCTTTCCTTTTCATATGTTTGAAATCTTTTACAATCAGAACTTAAATAAGGAGATGATCTGAATGTCAGGGTGAGGAGTTCTACAGACCTACTCTCTGGTGAAACAACCCTAAATGGTAAAAAAAATTATATGTATATTAAAGAAAAACATTTAAAATCTCTGTAAATTGTCCTAAAATCATACAGCAAATGAAATGTTTACTCAATAAAATTTACTAAACCTCAGTAAGAACAGTCAGAATCTATGGTACTTGTGTCACAACCCACTCCCCTCTTCGCCCCTTTCCAGTTCAGTATAAAGAACTTCACTCTGAGCAGATGTGGCCACGAATCAAGATTCAACTATATACTATTTACAAGGCACTTCTGATTCAAGATACAAAGAAGTTGAAAGTAAAAGTATTGAAAAAGATGTATCATGTAAATAAGCATAAGAAAGCTGGAGCAGCTATATTAATATCAGGCAAAAGAAACTTTAAAATTATTTGCTATTGATAAAGAGTTTTATGATAATTAAAGTGTTAATATATTAGGAAGATGTCATCATTTTAAACATGTATGCTTCTTAACAACAGAGCCCCAAAATGCATGAAGCAAAACCTGACAGAATGGAAGGGAGAAATAGTCAATTCAACAATAATAGTTGGAGAATTTAATATCCCCTTTCAATAGGGATAAAACAACTAGATTGAAGGTCAGCATGAAAATAGAAGACTTGACGGACTTTGTAAACCAACTAGTCCTAACGCATCTATAGATCAACTCTACCCAACAAAAACAGAAAATACATTCTTCTTAAGTACACATGGAATGTTTTCCAGAACAGACATCTGCTAGGCCATAATACAAACTCAGTAAAATTAAAATGATTGAAATCACACAAAGTATGTTTTCTAACCACAGTGGAATGAAAATAGATATCAATATGGAAAGAAATTTGGGATACTAAAAATTATGTGAAAATTAACAGTGTACTCCTATATTACCAGTAAAAGAGGAAATCACAAGAAAAACTAGAAAATACTTTGAAGGATCTCCCTGGTGGTCCAGTGTTTAAGACTCTGTGCTTCTATTGCAGGGGGCATGGGTTTGAGGGACTCAGACCCCACAAGCTAGAAATAATGCCCAATTCAATAGCAATCAGCATGTTTTGTACCCCAAATTTTCATCTCCAAATTTCTCAGTAAAAGGAATTAGAGATCCTTAGAAACTGGCCAATTCTTGATCTGGAGAAGAAAATATTAATAAAAGCCTGGAATAGCTTATCATTCCAGAAAGCAAGAAAGCTATCAAAGACTATTTCAAAAGGAATCAAGAGTCAAATTGAGAAGTCTCCCACTGAAAATATGTGACAACTTGAGCACAAATAAAATTAATAACTAAAATGAATTGAGATACATCAACCACATTTTCCCATTGAATTCATGATGTCCTTGGACTTCCCTAGTGGCTCAGAAGGTAAGGAATCCATCTGCAATGCAGGAAACCCAGATTCAGTCCCTGGGTTGGCAAGATTCCCTGAAGGAAGAAATGGCAACCCACTCCAGTATTCTTGCCTGGAGAATTCCATGGACAGAAGAGTCTGGCAGGCTACAGTCCGTGGGGTCGCAAAGAGTTGGACATAACTGAGCAACTAACATTTTCACTTTCATTTTCATGACGTGCTTACAGTAAAACAAAAAAGAAAACACATTTTTCACCATTGAGATTACTAAGGAAGTAAGTCATTTTGAAAATTGTTAAATTAAAGCAAAGAATCAAATATTTATCCCATTTCTTATATGAACTCTAAGGTAGTTAATTAGTTGATGATGATAAGTTTCTCTAAACAGAATTTTTCCAATAAATAAGAAAAGGGAGTGAGAGAGTTAAAACATCACTTTTGGGGTAACCTTTATGAATGAGTGAAAGTGAAAGTCGCTCAGTCGTGTCTGACTCTTTGCACCCCCATGAACTGTACAGTCTTCTCCAGGCCAGAATACTGGAGTGGTTAGCCTTTCCCCTTCTCTAGGGGATCTTCCTGACTCAGGGGGATTCTTTATCAACTGAGCTATCAGGGAAGCCCTTTATGAATGAATAGATTCTGGTAATTATTGTTCAGTGGTGACTACCATCACATCAGAAAAGACACCAGATAATATGTGTCTCCTGATGTGTTTATATCATCTGTGAAGTATTCTTGCTAAAAAAAAAAAAATAAAAATAAACCAGAATCAAATCACATCTTTAGAGTCGCTACCAACTTAAGGGAAATGCAGTGAAGAGAAACAGGGAAACTTGTTAAATGAAACTACAAGGGTGCTAGCAACAAAACCCAGCCTGTGGGACAAACAACTCAGTTTCTTCAACAAATAAATTGCAGGAGGGGAAATGAAAGCGATAGGCAAAGGATAGAAAAAGATGAAAGTGAAGGATCTATGGATTAAAAGAGTTTTAAGACTCTTACTTTACAGCAAATACAAAAATTAACTAAAAATGGGTCAAAGACCTAAATGTAAGAGCTTAAACTATAAAAAACTCTTAAAGGAAAACATAAGGGGAAAGCTTCACGACCTTGAATTTGGCAATGGTTTTTTGGATATGATACCAACAGCACAGGCAACAAAAGTGAAAGTAAATTGGAATACATCAACAGTTTAAACTTCTACAACATCAAAGTGAAAAGTGAAAGTCACTCAGTTGTGTCGACTCTTTGCAAACCCATGTTTGCAAAGTCCATGGACTTCTCCAGGCCAGAATCCTGGAGTGGGTAGCCTTTCCCTTCTCCAAGGGATCTCCCCAACCCAGGGATTGAACTCAGGTCTCCTGCATTGTAGGTGGATTCTTTAGCTGAGCCACCAGGGAAGCCATCAAAAGACACAAGTCCTAGAGGAGAACATAGGCAAAACACTCTCAGACATAAATCACAGCAGGATCCTCTATGATCCACCTCCCAGAATTCTGGAAATAAAAGCAAAAATAAACAAATGGGATCTAATTAAAATTAAAAGCTTCTGCACAACAAAGGAAAATATAAGCAAGGTGAAAAGACAGCCTTCTGAATGGGAGAAAATAATAGCAAATGAAGCAACTGACAAACAACTAATCTCAAAAATATACAAGCAACTTATGCAGCTCAACTCCAGAAAATAAACGACCCAATCAAAAAATGGGCCAAAGAACTAAATAGACATTTCTCCAAAGAAGACATACGGATGGCTAACAAACACATGAAAAGATGCTCAACATCACTCATTATTAGAGAAATGCAAATCAAAACCACAATGAGGTACCACTTCACACCAGTCAGAATGGCTGCAATCCAAAAATCTGCAAGCAATAAATGCTGGAGAGGGTGTGGAGAAAAGGGAACCCTCCTACACTGTTGGTGGGAATGCAAACTAGTACAGCCACTATGGAGAACAGTGTGGAGATTCCTTAAAAATTGCAAATAGAACTACCTTATGACCCAGCAATCCCACTTCTGGGCATACACACCGAGGAAACCAGAATTGAAAGAGACACATGTACCCCAATGTTCATCGCAGCACTGTTTATAATAGCCAGGACATGGAAACAACCTAGATGTCCATCAGCAGATGAATGGATAAGAAAGCTGTGGTACAAATACACAATGGAGTATTACTCAGCCGTTAAAAAGAATTCATTTGAATCAGTTCTGATGAGATGGATGAAACTGGAGCCGATTATACAGAGTGAAGTAAGCCAGAAAGAAAAACACCAATACAGTATACTAACACATATATATGGAATTTAGGAAGATGGCAATGACGACCCTGTATGCAAGACAGGGAAAGAGACACAGATGTGTATAACGGACTTTTGGACTCAGAGGGAGAGGGAGAGGGTGGGATGATTTGGGAGAATGACATTCTAACATGTATACTATCATGTGAATTGAATCGCCAGTCTATGTCTGACGCAGGATGCAGCATGCTTGGGGCTGGTGCATGGGGATGACCCAGAAAGATGTTATGGGGAGGGAGGTGGGAGGGGGGTTCATGTTTGGGAATGCATGTAAGAATTAAAGATTTTAAAATTTAAAAAATAAAAAACTAAAAAAAAAAAAAGACACAAGTAAATTGAAAATTTAACCTATGCAATGGAGGAAATATTTGCAAATCATGTATCTGACAAGGGATTAATATTCAGAATATATAAAGAACTCCTACAACTTAACCACAAAAAACAAACTATTTTAAAACTGGACAGAGGACTTGAATAGATATTTCTTCAAAGAAGATGTACAAAAGGCCAACAAGCAAATGAAAGGATGTTTACAATTAGTCATTATGGAAGTATCGATCAAAACCACAATGGGTTACAATTTCATGCCCATTAGGATGACTACGGTTACAAAAAAATGAAAATCAGAAAATAACAAGAGTTGGCAAAGATGTAGAGAACTTGGAACCCTTGTGCATTATTGCTGGAATATAAAATGGTGCGGCCCCTAAGGAAAATGGTATGGTGGTCCCCGAAAAGAAAAAGAAGTAGAATTACCATAAGATCCAATAATTCCTCTTCCAAAAGAATTTAAAGCAAGGTCTGGATATCTGCCCACCCGTGTTCATGGAAGCATTATTCACAATAGCAAAGAGGTGGAAGCAACCCTAGAGTTCATCAACAGATGAACAGATGGATGAAATGCGGTATATACATACAATAGAATGGTATTGAGCCTTGAAAAGGAATGAAATTCTGATACATACCACAACACGGATGAACCTTGAGACCATTATGTTAAGTGCAATCAAAAAGACAAATGTTGTATGATTGCACTTATTTGAGATACCCAGAGTAGTCGAATTCACAGAGACAGAAAGTAGAATGGTGGTTGCCAAGGGAATAGGGCAATGGGGAGTGCCGGTGTAATGAATGCAGAGTTTCAGTTATGGAAGATGAAAAGCGTTTGGAGATGGATGGTGATGATGGTTGTGTAACAAGGCGAATACACTTAATACTACAGAACTGCACATTTAAAAATGGTTAAGATGGGAAATTTTATGTTTCGTGTATTTTACCACAATTAAAATGTTTTTAATCTTAATTTTAAAAATGTTTAAGAAACAGCCAACTGAAATGTATGGACCTTACTTGGATTCTGTTCCATACATATGAACTTAAAACAAAGAAGGAGGGATTCCCTGGTGGTCCCAATGGTTAGCACTTGGCTCTTTCACTGCTGCGGTCCCAGGTTCCATCCCTGCTTGGGGAACTAAGATCTCACAAGCATAATGAAAACAAAAATAATGAAAAAGATCTCACAAGCTGTGCAGCCAAAAAGAAAAAAATTTCAATAGTAACTGTATATTTAATGAATTTTTATTATCCAATTTTTAGATGAGATATAGTATTATGGTTGCTTTTTTAAAGAGTTCCTGTCTTATAGAGATAGATGCTAACATATTTATGGATAAAATAATTTGATGTCTGGAATATGCTTTAATATAGTGAAGGTAAGGGACAAAACAGATCAGCTAAGAGTCGATAATTGTTGAAGTTAGTTGTTAGGTATGTCAGTGTTCCTTCTCCCCCATTATGTATTTTTTAAAAATACTTCTTTGAGTTGAATGTTGGTGGTAGTTGATATTATTCTTTACTACTGGATATACATATCAGAAGGATACTACATTTATGCCAATTTATTCTCTGCCTACAATGACAGGCTTGTTTTCCACCTCGTCTAGCAAATCTGTTCCCTTCTGTCAAATGCTGTGGAACTAAATAGTTCCCCACATTCCAACTGCTTAGAAGCCAGAATAAATAGCTATATACCGCATGGCACCATCAATCCCTGTTCACAGTCCAGAAATATCATCAGAAAATGGGTAAGTGATGCACGTCTGTCAGCTGACAGTATCATGTGAGCCACAGTGTCAAAAACCTGTGGACTGATGATTGCCCTACAAACAGGACAGCACTGGAGACGCCGAGACTGATTTTTAGGTTAAATTTATCCCTGAAGGAAACAGGGAGGCAATGTTTATACAAAACGGTAGGAAACTGGATATGAAACACATCATCTAGCTGCTTCAAACCATTGTCCCAAGAGCTTGTTATTGAGTGAACAATTAGTTATTTCCTGCCATTTATTTTTAACTTCCATGTTTGCATTTTAAAGTATAGCATAATAAAATATTTTCTCTTCAATTTTCCCTAGTGAGTTTTACATTTTTATATTTTTCTATATTTCAGTATTTGTAGAATATGATACATAATATTACAAACATATTCTTCTACTTTTATTTGGGAATTAAAATGGCTATAAAAGGCACATTTATTTAAACTTTTCTTGCAGAAGATTAAAGAAACTAGAAAAAAAATAATCATAGCCTTATTTAAATACGTTTTCTCTCCCTGTCTGAAGTCCTTCTTTGTATCCTGGTCCTCAGCTTACACAATAGTAGGAAGCCATTCTTGGCACATGTTTTTGCAACTGTAGGACACTTCAGAATCCGGTTAAAACCAGTGCCCACCCCAAGTGTAATGAAAAGATTGTTCAAGCATTTCCTTCAGTTCACAGAGGGAAAAATTTTCAAAATGGGTTAAACTCACATAATGGTGATCAACCATTTTGCCTTTTTGCATTTCTTTTTCTTGGGTATGGTCTTGATCACTGCCAAAGATCTGAGTTCAAATCATGACTTGATATCAAAGCAGTTGAGATTGTTTGCCAAGTACAAGCTTGCTCTATTTGCCCCACACAGGCCAACAACATCCAAGAGACAAGGTGCTGAGGCACAGAATATGAATTTATTCAGAAAGCTAGCTGATTGAGAAGATAGAGGACTAATGGTCTCAAAATAACCATCTTATCAGGGTCTGAATGCCAGGATCCTTCCTAGAACAGAGAGGGGGAGAGGTGAGGAGGTAAAGTAGAAAGGGGCATTAATCTTACAAATATCTCCTGGAATGGCTAGTCTTGGGGAGGGGATGTGTTAATTTTGTCCTTCCTGTAGCCGTCTAGAAGTGGACAGGGTCCTGAACAAAGGCATTTTGGTTTCACATTCAGGTAGAGAAGCAGGGTTCCCTGAGGCAGACCTTTATGTACGGACAATATCCTTTTAGTAAACAAAAGCAAGGAGAAGCAAAGGTTAAAGTAAAAGAAACAGATTCAACAAGGAGTCACTTCTTCCCTGTAACAGAGTGACCCGAGGAAAGTCACTGAACCCACTGGGGCTTTGGCCTCTTTGTTATATATTAAGAAAGTTCCAGAAGATGAGCTTTAAAATACCATCCAGTTCTAAAATTCTGTGCTTTGAATTAAACCATGCAACAGGTTATATATATAACAAGATTTATAGATGACACCAAACCTGGTCTCCCCCATCACAGATTTTTATCCACTTTTCCATTCTTTTCACCTACTTCAAGTTAAAGACTCTTAACTATCACTACCATGAGAAAAGATGAGTATTACTCACTCAGTCGTGTCCAACTCTTTGCGACCCCATGGACTGGGGCTCGCCAGGCTCTTCTGTCCATGGGATTCTTCAGGCAAGAATACTGGAGTGGGTTGCCATTTCCTTCTCCAAAAGAGCTTCCCAACCCAGGGATCAAACCCAGATCTCCAGCATTGCAGGCAGACTCTTTACCATCTGAGCCACCAGGGAGGCTCAAGAAAAGAGAGAAATAATAAAGATGAAGAACACAGGAAAACATGTCAAACTTTTTTTAAATCTCTGAGAAATGGAAAACTTTCTGCACTTTGTTTCTGTATGCCTAAATGGCTTTGCCTTACTAATGATCAGATAAAATCTCTCAAACATGTTGAGCAATGATCACATTTTATTGTGCCCATCAAGTACATATTTAACTGACTAGATAGAATGGCCCTGTTTGATATCAGTATCACAAAATTCAGGAAGGAAATGAATGTTTGGACTTTGGATTTGAATCAGAAGACTTCAAGAGTCTGGGCTCAGAGTTAAAGACTCCAGGAAGCCTGAGTGTCAATCTCCTCTTTTGTTAAACGGGAGTATAACATTAATACCTCTGTTCACAAGGCCATTGTGACAATAAGTAAAAAATAATGTAGAGAACACCAGCTGAGAGCGGACAGGAGTGCCTGACCAGAGGAAAAGAATATATTGAACCACGCAAAACTCGGTAGCACGAAGGAACTAGGGGGGAAAATAGGAGTGTTAATAGGACTGGACCTGCTCTCAGTGGGTCAGGGAACTGAAGCAGGGGTCTGATCCCCACATTGCAGCAATCACTTGGGTCAGAGGAGAAACATTTAAGGCTGAGTGAAACAGCTGATCTGTGGCAGCCTAAATGGAATGAGAATCGGGCAGTCCTTGCGGCAGCCATACCTACCCCGGACAGGGACGCAGAGTTTGGGGATTGTGGAGCCATCCCAGGGTGAGGGCTGCTGTTGACTGTGGAGAGACGGATCAAAAGGAAGTGAGGGAGGAGACTGTGGTGGGAAATGCCTGTGGAGGAAAGCTGTGCAGCCATGGAAGCAAGGCGATACTGCTGAGTCACGCGTAAGGGGTGGAGCCATCACCATAGCCTCTCTCTCCACACAGGCCAGCATCAGCAGCTGATCAACAGAGGCTGGCCCATCAAATGCCTGATGCGCTGAACTACGGAGTAGGACCCCTGAGCTTGCGGAACAACAGAGAAGGACCCCAGGCAAGGGAGCCCTCTAAGTGCCTGAACAGGTGGAGCTACAGAAAAAGACCGAGGAAAGCAGCCTTCTGATTGCCAACTACAAGAGGCTTGAAAAAAAGACTCTGATAGGGCCATAACTCCTGCGGCGGAGGCAGTCCGTGTCCCTGCACACTTGGCGCCACTAAGGTCCCGCAAGTCAAGCAGCTGCGCCACCTTCATGCTCAATTCTCACTGGGGCACAGCTGCCACAGGCAAAAACCGTCTTGGATCTATGCACACAGGGTTGCTTCGGTAGTTGCAACCCTGTAGACTGTGGCCTGCCAGGCTTCTCTGTCAGGGAGGGGTTCTACCAGGCAAGAATACTGAAGTGTATTGGTCAATACGGGTTGCCATACCCTTCTAGAGCACCTTCTGCTGCTGCTCTGGCCACCAACTCCCCTGAGTATCTGGTGCTGCCAGAACCCCTGCGACCTAAGCAGCTACCACCTCCACACCTGGCCCTCCCAGGGGCAAACCCAAGTCCTCCAGGGCAGCCTCAGGAGCAGACCCTAGTGGACGACCCATGTGCAGAGGTGGAAATAAAGCCACAGTGGAAACCCAGGGGCAGTGTGGCTAAGAAAGAAGACCCAAAACCTTCCCACCAGCTGTATAAGCTGCAGATTAAATCCACACGATCAACTAGGCAGACTCTCTATCTATAGAATATATAAAATGTCATTGAGAGCTCCCACAAAAGAAAATGCACTAGTTCTGATAGCTGTGGACATTGGAGGCAAGAAAACATAGGAGTAGGAACAGATGAGAATCTGAACTGCCCCCACAGAAGGTCCAGAGATGAGCAGTGTTGGAGGGCAACCTAGGGAAGGGAGGTGGACTGTGACTCCCAGTGAGGGAGAATCTGACAGCAGTGACTCAAGAAAAACATTTATTATTCTTGTTCTGACTTGTTCTGTAGATTCTTTTGGATTTTTTTCCTTTTTTTTCCTTTTTCACTCCCTCTGTTGTAGTTGTTGATGTTATTGGATCTATGAAATCTAATTAAGCTTTTGAGCCTTTTTATTTCAGTCACATTTTTTATTGTCGTTATAAACCTCTGCCTCTACGTTGAGCTTTTGCAGTTCTGTGGAGTTGTTTTTTTCTTTCTTTTCTTTAGTTTTAATTTTTAATTTTTTAAACCTATTATTATTTTTTCTACATTTATCCCTTTGTTTGGTTTTCCTACTGTTCTTTTCCCCTTGCAGTTAATCTAATATATATATAAATCTTCTTTATCTACCTCTATGTAACTTTGCATATATATTCTTTCTTTCCTTTCCTCTCAACATGTTTGTCAGTTTTATTTTCATTGCTTTATTCCCCACTTGGCACTTTGCTTTAGTTTTGTTTTCCAGTTTGTGCTTAGTTAGTTTTGTCCTGGTAGATATAATTTTTGGTTTCCTTTGTTTGCCTGGTCAATCTAACTACTGTATTTTTGTTGGACTGTTTTGATTTTGCTTATGAGTGTATATGTCTATGTGTATATTCAGTCACACTTTTTATTGTTGCTATAAACCTCTGCCTCTACATTGGGCTTTTGCAGTTCTCTGGAGTTTTCCTTTCTTTTTCCTTTTTTCTTTCTTCTTCCATATTTTTTTTCTCTTTTTGATAATTTTATTTTTTAAATTTTTTAAACCTAGTATATTTTTTCTACGTTTATTCCCTTGCTTGCCTTTCCTATTGTTATTTTCCCCTTGCAGTTAATCATTAATGTATGTCAATCTTCTTCATCTACCTCTGTTAAACTTTGCATATCTATTCTTTCTTTCCTTTCCTCTCAACATATTTGTTAGTTTTGTTTTCATTGCTTTATTCTCCACTTGGCACCTTGCTTTAGTTTTGTTTTCCACTTTGTGCTTTAGTTTTGCTCATAACTGGTAAACATAATTTTTGATGTACTTTGTTGGCCGAGTCAATCTACTGTACTTTATTTTGTTGCACTGTTTTTACTTTGCTCATGAGTGTATAAGTATATACATTACATATGTATATGTAGTGTATGTTCCATTATTTTAATTATTGTTTGCCTGATTTTGTAACCGCCATTTGTCTGAGGTTGATCTTTGGCTTCTCATTTTTGGACATTTGTTTTAATTTCAGTTAATGCCAAGCCAGGCTTCAGCAATACATGAACCGTGAACTTCCAGATGTTCAAGCTAGTTTTGGAAAAGGCAGAGGAACCAGAGATCAAATTGCCAACATCTGCTGGATCATTAAAAAAGCAAGAGCGTTCCAGAAAAACATCTATTTCTGCTTTATTGACTATGCCAAAGCCTTTGACTGTGTGGATCACAACAGACTGTGGAAAATTCTTCAAGAGATGGGAATCCCAGACCACCTGATCTGCCTCTTGAGAAATCTGTTTGCAGGTCAGGAAGCAACAGTTAGAACTGGACATGGAACAACAGACTGGTTTCAAATAGGAAAAGGAGTACGTCAAGGCTGTATATTATCACCCTGCTTATTTAACTTCTATGCAGAGTACATCATGAGAAACGCTGGGCTGGAGGAAGCAAAAGCTGGAATCAAGATTTCCGGGAGAAATATCAATAACCTCAGATATGCAGATGACACCACCCTTACGGCAGAAAGTGAAGAAGAACTAAAGAGCCTCTTGATGAAAGTGAAAGAAGAGAGTGAAAAAGTTGGCTTAAAGCTCAACATTCCGAAAACTAAGATCATGGCATCTGGTCCCATCACTTCATGGGAAATAGATGGGAAACAGGGGACACAGTGGCTGACTTTATTTTTGAGGGGTCCAAAATCACTGCAGATGGTGATTGCAGCCATGAAATTAAAAGATGCTTGCTCCTTGGAAGGAAAGTTATGACCAACCTGCTGGAGCTGCTGCTGCTGCTAAGTCGCTTAAGTCCTGTCCGACTCTGTGTGACCCCATAGACGGCAGCCCACCAGGCTCCCCTGTCCCTGGGATTCTCCAGGCAAGAACACTGGAGTGGGTTGCCATTTCCTTCTCCAATGCATGAAAGTGAAAAGTGAAAGTGAAGTTGCACAGTCGTGTCCAACTCTTAGCAACCCCATGGACCGCAGCCCATCAGGCTCCTCCATACACTGGGTTTTCCAGGCTAGAGTACTGGAGTGGGGTGCCATTACCTTCTCCAATGACCAACCTAGACAGCATATTCAAAAGCAGAGACATACTTTGCCAACAAAGGTCCATCTAGTGAAGGCTATGGTTTTTCCAGTAGTCATGTATGGATGTGAGAGCTGGACTAAAGAAGGATGAGTGCTGAAGAATTGATGCTTTTGAACTGTGGTGTTGGAGAAGACTCTTGAGAGTCCCTTGGACTGCAAGGAGATCCAACCAGTCCATCCTAAAGGAGATCAGTCCTGGGTGTTCATTGGAAGGACTGATGTTGAAGATGAAACTCCAATACTTTGGCCACCTGATGTGAAGAGCTGACTCATTGGAAAAGACCGTGATGCTGGGAAAGATTGACGGAAGGAGGAGAAGGGGACAACAGAGAATGAGAAGGTTGGATGGCATCACCAACTCGGGTGGACTCCGGGAGTTGGTGATGGACAGGGAGGCCTTGAGTGCTGCGATTCATGGTGTCACAGGATCTGACACGACTGAGCAACTGAAATGAACTGACCTGAATGTCATGATAAACCACTTGTGGAATCCTCGTTCATGACCAGAGATCAAGCCCCGAGCCTTTGGAGTGGGAGCACTGATTCCAAGACCCTAGACTACCATAGAACTAACCCTAGGGAGTATCACATAGTGAGAACTCACACAAAGGAAACCACTGTAATACAACACCTGGCATCACCCAACCACCACTAGTACCCCATGCAGGACGCTTCATCTAAACAACAAACAAAACAAAAGTACAAACCAAATCACCAGCAGACAGGATTAGCACCTCACTCAATCATGTCCATCAGAGGAAAAACAAACAAACAAAAACTCAGCACAAATCTCATGCTATAGGAAGCTTACACAAACCACTGGACCAATCTTAGGAGGGCAAGAGCCAAAAGGAAGAAAGAATTCAACCTTGAAGCCTGGGAAAAGGAGACCTCAAACATAAGTTAAAAAATAAATAAATAAAGGCAGAGAAATACTACACAAATGAAGGAACAAACTAGAAACAGAGAAGTCCAAATAAATGAAGAGGAAATAGGGAAAGTGCCTGAAAAAGAATTCAGAATAATGATACTAAAGATGATCAAAAGCCTTGACAACAAAATGGAGAAAATGAAAAATCAATTTAAAAAGACCTATAAGAATTAAAGAATAAACATACAGAGACAACACAATTACTGAAATTAAAAATACTCTAGAAGGAATCAATAGCAGAATATCTGAAGCACAAGAATGAATCAGTGAGCTGGAAGATAAAATGGTGTAAATAACTTCTGAAGAGCAGAATAAAGTAAAAAGAATGAAAAGAACTGAAGACAGTCTCAGAGACCACTGGGACAAAATCAGGTGCACCAACATTCGAATTATTGGGGTCCCAGAAGAAGAGAGAAAGAAAGCATATGAGAAAATTTTTGAAGAGATTATAGTTGAAAATTTGGCCAATATGAAAAAGGAAAAAGTCAATCAAGTCCAAGAGGTGCAAAGACTCCCATACAGGATAAACCCAAGGAGAAACATGCCAAGACACATACTAATCAAACTAACAAAGACTAAACACAAAGAAAGAAAATTAAAAGCAGCAAGGGAGAAGCAAAAAGTAGCATATGAGGGAAACCCCATATGCTTAACAGCTGATCTTTCAGCAGAAACTCTGCAGGCCAGAAGGGAATGACAGGATATATTTAAAGTACTCCATGGGAAAAATCTACAACCAAAGTTACAGTACCCAGCAGGGATCTCATTCAAAATTGATGGAGAAATAAAAAGCTTTTCAGACAAGCAAAAGCTAAGAGAATTCAGTACCACAAACCAGCTTTACAACAAATGTTAAAAGGACTTATACAGTCAAGAAATACAAAAGAAAAAAGATCTACATAATCAACCCCAAACCATTAAAAAAAATGGCAATAGGAACAGATATATCAATAATTACTTTAAATGTAAGTGGATTAAATGCTCCAACCAAAAGACACAGACTGGCTGAATGGGCACAAAAACAAGAGCCATATATATGCTGTCTACAAGAAAAACATATTCCATGCAAGTGGGAAACAAAAGAAAGCTGGAGTAGCAACCCTCAGATCAGACAAAATAGACCTTAAAATAAAGAAGATTACAAGAGATAAGGAAGAACCCTACATAATGATCAAGGGATCAATCCAAGAGAAAGACATAACAATTGTAAATATCTATGCACCCAACACAGAAGCACCTCAATACATAAGACAAACACTTACACATAAAAGGAGAAATTGAGAGTAACACAATAATAGTAGGAGACTTAACACCCCACTCACACCAATGGACAGATCATCAAAACAGAAAATTAATAAGAAAACACAAGTCTTAAATGATACATTAGATGAGATGGATCTCATTGTTTTCTTCAGGGCATTCCATCCAAATGCAGAAGAATACATCTTCTCCTCAAATGCACAGGAAACATTCTCCAGGATAGACCATATCTTGGGTCACAGATCAAACCTCAGTAAATTTAAGAAAATTGGAATCATATCAAGCATCTTCTCCAACCACAACACTATGAGACTAGATGTCAATTACAAGAAAAAAAGCTGTAAGAATCACAAACACATGGAGATTAAACAACATGTTTCTAAATAACCAACAGGTTACTGAAGAAATCAAAAGGGAAATTAAAAAATTTCTGGAAACAAATGACATTGAGAACACGACAACTCAAAAAAACAACAACAACAAAAAAAAAAACCTATGGGATGCAGAAAAAGCAGTCCTAAGAGGGAAGCTTATAGCAATACAATCCTACCTCAAGAACGAAGAAAAACATCGAATAGTCAACACAGCTTTACACCTAAAACAACTGGAAAAAGAAAAACCCCAAAATTGAACCCCAAAACTGATAGAAGGAAAGAAATCATAAAGATCTGAGAAGAATTAAATGAAAAAGAAATGAAAGAAACAATAGTAAAGACTAATAAGACTAAAAGTTGGTTCTTTGACAAGATAAACAAAATTGACAAACCTTTGGCCAGACTCATCAGGAAAAAAAGAGAGAAGAATCAAATCAGCAAAACTAGAAATAAAAAAAGAGAGGTTACACAGACAATGCAGAAATATGAAGGATTATTAGACTATTATGAACAACCATATGGCAATAGGATGGATAACCTGGAAGAATTGGACAGATTCTTAGAAAAGTTCAATCTTTCAAGACTGAACGAGGAAGAAATAGAAATTATGAATAACCCAATTACAAGCACTGAAATTGAAGCTATGATAAAAAATCTCCCCAAAACAAAAGCCCAGGACCAGACGACTTCACAGGAGAATTCTATCAAACATTTAAAGAGCTAATGCCTATACTTCTAAAACTCTTTCAAAAAATTGCAGAGGAAGGAATACCTCCAAACTCATTCTAGGAGGCCACCATCACCCTGATACGAAAACCAACAAAGACAACACAGAAAAAGAAAACTACAGGCCAGTATCACTGATGAACATAGATGCACAAATCCTCAACGAAATTTTCTTGAACAGAATTCAGCAACACATTAAAAAGCTCATACACCATGATCAAGTTGGGTTTATTCCAGGAATGCAAGGATTGTTCAGTATATGCAAATAAATCAATGTGATATACCATATTAATAAATTGAAAGATAAAAACCATATGATCATCTCAACAGATGCAGAAAAAGCCTTTGACAAAATTCAGCACCCATTTATGATTAAAACTCTTCAAAAAATGGGCATAGAAGGAACCTACCTGAACATAGTAAAGACCATATATAATAAGCCTACAGCAAACATTATTCTCAATGGTGAAAAACTGAAAGCATTCCTCCTAACATCAGGAACAAGACAAGGGTGCCCACCTTCACCAGTATTATTCAACATAGTTCTGGAAGTCCTAGCTACAACAATCAGAAAAGAAAAGGAAATAAAAGGAATCCAGATCAGAAAAGAAAGAAGTAAAGCTCTCACTGTTTACAGGTGACATGATACTGTACATAGAAAACCCTAAAGATAGTATCAGAAAATTACTAGAGCTAATCAGTGAATTCAGCCAAGTTGCAGGATACAAAATCAACACACAGAAATCACTTGCATTTCTATATACTAACAATAAAAAATCAAAAAAATTAAGGAATCAATCCTATTCACCATTGCAACAAAAAGAATCAAATATCTCGGAATAAACTTACCTAAGGAGACAAAAGAACTGTACACAGAGAATTATAGGACACTAATGAAAGAAATCAAAGATGACATAAACAGATGGAGGGATATTCCATGTTCCTGAGTAGGAAGAATCAATATTGTGAAAATGACTATACTACCAAATGTAATCTACAGATTCAGTGCAATCCCTATCAAATTACCAATGGCATTTTTCACAGAACTAGAACAAAAAATTTCACAATTCATATGGAAACACAAAAAACCCCAGATAGCCGAAGCAGTCTTGAGAAAGAAGAATGGAGCTGGAGGAATCAACCTTCCTGACTTCAGATTATACTACAAAGCTACAGTCATCAGGACAGTATGGTACTGGCACAAAAACAGAAATATAGACCAGTGGAACAAGATAGAAAGTCCATAAACCCATGCACCTATGGGTACCTTATATTTGACAAAGGAGGCAAGAATACACAATGAGGCAAAGACAGCCTCTTCAATAAAAGAGGCTGGGAAAACTGGACAGCTACATGTCAAAGAATGAAATTAGAACACTTCCTAACACCATGCACAAAGATAAACTCAAAATGGATTAAAGACCTAAATGTAAGACCAGAAACTATAAAAATCTTAGAGGAAAACATAGGCAGAACACTCGATGACATAAATCAAAGCAAGATCCTCTATGACCCACCTCCTAAAATAATGGAAATGAAAACAAAAGTAAACAAGTGGGACCTGATTCAACTTAAAAGCTTTTGCACAGCAAACGAAACTATAAGTAAGGTGAAAAGACCACCCTCAGAATGGGAGAAAATAATAGCAAATGAAACAACTGACAAAGGATTAATTTCCAAAATATACAAGCAGCTCATACAACTCAATGTCAGAAAAACAAACAACCCAATCAAAAAATGGGGAAAAGACCTAAACAGACATTTCTCCAAAGAAGACTTACAGATGACTAACAAAAACATGAAAAGATTCTCAACATTGCTCATTATTAGAGAAATGCACATCAAAACTACAATGAGATATCACCTCACACCAGCCAGAATGGCCATCATCAAAAAGTCTACAAACAATAAATGCTGGGGAGGGTGTGGAGAAAAGGGAACACTCCTGCACTGTTGGTGGGAATGTAAATTGATACAGCCACCATGGAAGATGGTATGGAGATTCCTTTAAAAAAACTAGGAATAAAACCACCATATGACCCCGCAATCCTACTCCTAGGCATATACCCTGAGGAAACCAAAACTGAAAAAGACACATGTATCCCATTGTTCATTGCAGCACTATTTACAATACCTAGAACATGGAAGCAACTTATATGCCCATCAACAGATGAATGGAAAAAGAAGCTGTGGTGCTTACTTAGTCACTCCAGTTGTGTCCGATTCTCTGCGACCCCATGGACCATGGCCCGCCAGGTTCCTCTGTCCATAGGATTCTCCAGGCAAGAATACTGCAGTGGGTTGCCATTTCCTTCTCCAGTGAGAAAGTATGAAGTGAGTGAAGTTAGTGAATTGAAGTCACTCAGTCGTGTCAGACTGTTTGTGACCCCATGGACTGTAGCCTACCAGGCTCCTCCATCCGTGGAATTTTCCAGGCAAGAGTACTGGAGTCGGTTGCCATTTCCTTCTCCGAAAGAAGCTGTGGTACATATACACAATGGAATATTACTCAGCCATAAAAAGGAACACATTAGAGTCAGTTCTGATGAGGTGGATGAACCTAGAACCTATTATACAGAGTGAAGTGAATCAGAAAGAGAAGGATAAATATCAAATTCTAATGCATATATATGGAATCTAGAAAAATGGTACTGAAGAATTTATTTACAGGGCAGCAATGGAGAAACAGACATAGAGAACAGACTTATGGACATGGGGTGAGGGGAGGAGATGGTGAGATGTATGGAAAGAGTGACATGGAAACTTATATTACCATATGTAAATTAGATAGCCAACGGGAATTTGCTGTATGGCTCAGGAAACTCAAATAGGGGCTCTGTATCAATCTAGAGGGATGGGATGGGGCGAAGATGGGAGGGAGGTTTAAAAGGGAGGGGATATATGTATACCTATGGCTGATTCATGTTGAGGTTTGACACAAAACAACAAAATTCTGTAAAGCAATTATCCTTCAATAAAAAATTAATGTAAAAGCACTGCTACATAGCAGGTGCTCAGACTACACTCTTCCTGCCTTCCTTTCTTCTTTCTAGTATCATTCACAATAATAATAATAGGTACCCCAAAATATTTGTTAACTGAAGAATTTATTGGATGATATTTTAAAAGGCAGCATAAGACTAATAGGGAAAGAAGGGAAAAACTTTCAAGATTGATCAATCAAAACAGTAAAAACCTAGAAAGACATATGCCAAATGTAAATGGTAGTCTTCTTTAGATTGTGGGAATGCACTTTTGATTTTTGTATTTATTGCCATCTGTATTTTCTAATTGTTCCACAGGGAATGTATCATATCATAATTAAGAATTTTAAAATAGAATTTTATTTTAAGTAAAGAATTTTAAATAAAACAAGATTTTAATTAAAAATCTACCTGAACCCATCAATCAAGCTGACCATCACTTCCTATTGACATGATGTTATAGGAAGATTACAGCACAGCCAATGAAATGCTCTTGCCAAAATAAGTAACCTGAATTTGATTCCTCATCCAAATCTAACTCAGTTTACAAAAAATACAAGAGATACAGGAGAATTTTAAATGATTTCATGGAAATGCAATCAGAAAAGTCCAAAATTTAAGAAATACCAGAGGACACCTGACCCAACTTTTCAGTCAATGAATGTTAGGAGGGTGGAGAAGGGAAGATGAAATCATATATTAAAAGAGATGTAAAAGATATAACAGTTATCACACAGCAGAAACCAGCACAACATTATAAAGCAATTATCCTCCAATTAAAAATTTTTAAAAAGGATATACCAATTAAATGCAAAGTATGGACCTTGCTTAAATCTCAGTTCAAACAAACCAACTATCAAAAGCCAGTTGAAGAAATCTGAACATAGATTTAGATATACATTAGTTGATTAAGAAATAATGTTAATTTTGTTGAGGATGAGGATAACAGTCTTGTGATTTTTGCTAAAAAAAGAAAAAGATAGTATTGATGGGTGAAATGATACTTGTTTGAGAGTTACTAAAATATGCCAACAGAAATAAAAGTAAAACAAGGGAGGGATAGATGAAATAATCAAGAAAATATTGCTAACAGGTGGTGTTGGAGAAGACTCTTTTGAGTCCCTTGGACTGCAAGGAGATCCAACAAGTCCATCCTAAAGGAGACCAGTCCTGGGTGTTCATTGGAAGGACTGATGCTGAGGCTGAAACTCCAATACTTTGGCTACCTCATGCGAAGAGCTGACTCAATGGAAAAGACCCTGATGCTGCAAGGGATTGGGGGCAGGAGGAGAAGGGAATGACATAGGATGACATGGCCGGATGGCATCCCTGACTCGATGCACATGAGTTTGGGTGAACTCCAGGAGTTGGTGATGGAGACAGAGAGGCCTGGCGTGCTGTGATTCATGGGGTCGCAAAGAGTGGGACACAACTGAGCAACTGAACTGAACTAAAAGCTCAGTGATGAGCTCATGAGAATTTATTATACTTTTGTTTCTATCTTTGTATCTGTATTAGAAATTTTCCATAACTAAAAGTCAAAGATGAAGACTTCCCTGGTGGTCCAGTGGCTAAGACTCCAAATTCCCAACGTAGGGGGTCCAGGTTCAATCCCTGGTCAGGGCACTATATGCCACATGCTACAACTGAAGATCCCGCATGCCTCAATGAAAATTAAAGATCCTGCGTGCTGCAACTAAGACCCAGCACAGCCAAAAAACAGTCAAAGATGTGATATTTAAAAGACAAAAAAGTAATGGTCAACAGCAAAATGTCTCTTCTGTTCCTGCTCATTCCTTGCTGTTCTCTCTGCCTGGTCTTCTGTTCCAGTCACATAGATGTGGCCATACAATCTGTATGTCTAAAAAGGGCTGGCTGGGTCAATAATATTGAAAACTGAGTTTCAAAGTCATTTCCAAGAGATCTTAGATTTTTAAGTCATTCCAGGAAGCCTGTGACTTCTGGGTAAAGGTATGAGTTACAGAGAAAAGGACCTTCCATTCTCTAAAGACTGATTCTTTGTCAACAAGTCATACCTGGTCTCAGGCTCATCTTTATAAGTGAATTGCATTGACAGTCATCAACTTTGAAACAAGGAAGTTTATACCAATTAGCTTGTGTTTTCCCCGTGGGTTTTTGTTTGTTTAATTATATGTTTTGTTGTTTAGGGTTTTTCTGGTCTGAACACTTTCACCCTGTGATTTTTCTGCCCTGGTTTAAATTCTCTCTACCTGCAATGCCTTGTTTGTGTGGCTCTGTGACCAAATAGAGCCAGCACTCTTAATCCTTGGCCAGACCCCTCTGCCTAGAGTTAATCTATTCCAGACTTGTTTAATTTAGCAAAGTCCTTCACAGAAACCACATAAATATTTGACTTTGCACTTTCAGTTTTTATATGTACATGGCTTCTTAGAAAGCCGATTACTCTGTTTTCCATATTTATTATTTCTGACCAGAATTTGGTGTGGCATGCCCTTTTCTTACAAAAGCCACGGTCTCTGAGTATCTGGGGAAGATGAGTCAGGTATACAAGATTCACTACCCTCCCAGCCACGAGATCCACCCTTGGCTCCAAATTGAGCTGATACACTATCAAAGTGATATTTTATCACTCTCATCAGTTCAGTTCAGTTTAGTTGCTCAGTCGTGTCCGACTCTTTGCAACCCCATGAATCACAGCACACCAGGCCTCCCTGTCCATCACCAACTCCCAGAGTTCACTCAGACTCACGTTCATCGAGTCGGTGATGCCATCCAGCCATCTCATCCTCGGTCATCCCCTTCTCCTCCTGCCCCCAATCCCTCCCAGCATCAGTCTTTTCCAATGAGTTAACTCTTTGCATGACGTGGCCAAAGTACTGGAGTTTCAGCTTTAGCATCAGTCCTTCCAAAGAAATCCCAGGGTTGATCTCCTTCAGAATGGACTGGTTGGATCTCCTTGCAATCTAAGGGACTTTCAAGATTTTTCTCCAACACCACAGTTCAAAAGCATCAATTCTTCGGCGCTCAGCCTTCTTCACAGTCCAACTCTCACATCCATACATGACCACAGGAAAAACCATAGCCTTGACTAGACGGACCTTAGTCGGCAAAATAATATCTGCTTTTGAATATCCTATCTAGGTTGGTCATAACTTTCCTTCCAAGGAGTAAGTGTCTTTTAATTTCATGGCTGCAGTCACCATCGGCAGGGATTTTGGGACCCAAAAAAATAAAGTCTGACACTGTTTCCACTGTTTCCCCATCTATTTCCCATGAAGTGATGGGACCAGATGCCATGATCTTCGTTTTCTGAATGTTGAGCTTTAAGCCAACTTTTTCACTCTCCTCTTTCACTTTCATCAAGAGGCTTTTCAGTTCCTCTTCACTTTCTGCCATAAGGGTGGTGTCATCTGCATATCTGAGGTTATTGATATTTCTCCCGGCAATCTTGATTACAGCTTGTGCTTCTTCCAGCCCAGCGTTTCTCATGATGTACTCTGCATAGAAGTTAAATAAGCAGGGTGACAATATACAGCCTTGATGTACTCCTTTTCATATTTGAAACCATCTATTTCTGCTTTATTGACTATGCCAAAGCCTTTGACTATGTGGATCACAATAAACTGTGGAAAATTCTGAAAGAGATGGGAATACCAGACCACCTGACCTGCCTCTTGAGAAATCTGTATGCAGGTCAGAAAGCAACAATTAGAACTGGACATGGAACAACAGACTGGTTTCAAATAGGAAAAGGAGTACATCAAGGTTGTATCACTCTCATGCTGCTGCTGCCGCTGCTAAGTCACTTCAGTCGTGTCCGACTCTGTGCAACCCCAGAGATGGCAGCCTACCAGGCTCTTCTGTCCCTGGGATTCCCCAGGCAAGAATACCGGAGTGGGTTGCCATTTCCTTCTCCAATGCATGAGAGTGAAAAGTGAAAGCGAAGTTGCTCAGTCGTGTCTGACTTCTCGATCCCATGGACTGCAGCCCACCAGGCTCTTCCATCCATGGGATTTTCCAAGCAAGAATACTGGAGTGGGGTGCCATTGCCTTCTCCGATCACTCACAGATCCTATCAAAATCTGCAAAACAAAGTTTAGCTGTTTCCAAAATACAAAAAGAGGTGATCTATAAAACAGCTTTATTAGTCAACATCTTTTCTTCTGCTGGAAACAATGAGACTTATAGGGAGAGGGAAGCTTATCATGCTTCTTTCAACCACTACCTCCAGGCAGACAGAAATTGCAGACTCCTTTAGGTCAGAGCTTAGTGCTGTAATCTGCACACAAAAGTGCTCATGAATGTACTTATTTTCCACCAGGGATTTGGATTTTCTCGGTCATCTAGCAGAAAATAGTTTACTATAGAGGCAATGTTGACTTAAAAAAATAGATCACAAGTAGGATTACATATTTGAAGGAAGTCTCTGTTATACTAGACCCTTGATAAAATTATCTGTTGGACTGAATCGATGAGCAGTTACGGTTTCTGTTTTGAGTCTCCATACCATTCACACTCATTCAGACCTCAGAATATTCCGTGTTGAATAAGCAGGACCTTTCTCAGAATGTTGTTTCCAAGAGGCCTTTTACTTGTCAATTGGACTGAATTACAGCCTTTTATTCTCCAATATGATTCAGCCTTATTACATTCAAGGGATCCCTAGATTAGAGGCAATTTGAACTTTAGACATTAAATAAGAAAATAAATTTTCTTATACTCTGGCTACTGAAGACACAGTATCCAGCTCACTGTCCTAACATGGCAACAAAACCAGTGACAAGTCTGAGGTGTATGTGGCTTGCATTCCCATGGTCATGAAAAGAAAGTGTTAGTCGGTCAGTCATGTCCAACTCTTTTCGACCCCACGGACTGTAGCCCACCAGGCTCCTCTGTCCGTGGGATTCCCCAGGCAAGAATACTGGAGTGGGTTGCCATGCCCTTCTCCAGGACCCAGGAATCAAACCTGGGTATCCTGCATTGCAGGCAGATTCTTTACCGTCTGAACCACCAAGGAAGCCCATTCCAACCCCTAAATGACATTCTGAAACTCAAAGGAAAGAAAAAAGCCAAAAGAGAGGTTTGGTTTGGTTTGACATTAACAGTGGCTAAAGTCCTTACAATGATACCAATTTTGGGGAGAGACTACACAGAATGATGTTAAATGCATTGAACAAAATTAATTCCGTAAATCTTTATTATTTACTGAGTGCCAGCTGCCATTCTAAGTACTGGGGAGGAGATATAGCATGAACGAAATGAGTCGAGTCTCTGTTGTCAGGGAACTTAACATTTTACTTGGGGAAACAAGCAACAAATATGCAAAAAAATAAAGATATAATAGGTCGGGTGATAATAAGAATCATGAAGAAAGTAAGGCATTATGGTAATTCATGGCTTCTAAGAAGACAGACCAGAAAACTCTCAGACCCTGCGGAGTGCAGGCAGAGATAAAAGGAGATTATCAAAGCCACAGTCACCCACGCACAAGGCCCCGACGATTGGTCTCACTGTGCAGCAGAATGATAAGACAGGTGGTTTCCAGCTGCTGGAGGCCAGGGGTGAGGGGAGGCAGGAAGGCAAAGCCCACAGTTCTGTGCTTCTCGACTCTAGTGGACATTTCACTCCAGGTGGACTGAGGGGATCACCGAATCCCAGAGGAGCTTCCACGAGGAAACAGGGGAGGCTGTAGACAGTGTTCCCAGCCACTTTAAAAAATAAATTTTCCTTTTTAATATTTATTTTTATTTGGCTGCTCCAGGTCTTAGCTGTGGCATGTGGAATTTAGTTCCTGACCCAGTCTCCCTGCACTGGGAGCTCAGAGTCTTAGTCACTGGACCACTAAGGAAGTCCCCCCAGTCACTTTCTTATTTCATTCTTCTTTACATTACTTATTAGCTGTTTTAAGAGCGTTGAGTCAAGTTCTTGTCATCACATTTGCCCTTCTTTCAACTTGAAGCTGTCTTCGTGGGCTGGCCTGGGTTGGGCTAAGAACACAGTACCAATTGACATTGCTGGTGTTGAGGGTGGAGGTGGGATTCTCTTTAGAAAAGGTGCTCAGACCAGACCTATCCAATGAAGTGACGCGGAGTAGAGACATGGATAAAGTAAGGCAGTGAGCCTTGGGCGGTATGTAGGGGCTGGAGGTAGGAAGAGTGGAATTCCTGGCCCAGAAATAGCAAGTGTTGAAGTTCTGAGGCAGGATTGCTCTAGGTAGTTTAAAGAAAGGGGAGGCAGCCACGTGACTGGAGAGGAGCAAGAAAGGGGAGAGAAAGCCAGTGAAGGGGAGGTCAGGGGATTACTTATGGCCTTGCAGAACATGTGAAAACCTTGACTTTTATTCTGAATGAAAATGGATTGCGGTGACTGACCTAACTGAGACTGGGGAAGGACCACTCTAGCTGCCCTATTTGGACGAGGCTCTAGGGACCACAGATAGAAGCAGCAAGACTGGTTAGGAGGCTGTTTCACTGATCCAAGCAAGAGCTGACAGTGGCTTTGACTACATGTTAGCAGTAGGGAGAGTGAGAAGAGGCTGGCTTCCTGATAGTCTGTATTTTGAGGATAGAGCACACCAGATTTGCTCCTTGATTAGGTGTGAGGTTTCTGAAAAAGAGAGGTATCAAGGATGAAGACACATTTTTAGTTTGAGCAACTGAGAAAAGAGTTGACATGAGAATATGGAAGGGCTGGCTAGCTTATTTTTGTGTGTGTGGAGGTGGGTGGGGTGGATAAAATTTTCCTTTGAATATGCTGAATCTGGTATGCCTACTGGACAAGTAAAATGAGGATGTGAAGATAGCCACTGTAGCTTTGTTGTTGTTTAGTTGCTACGTCATGTCTGACTCTTTGTAACCCCATGGACTGCAGCACACCTGGCCTCCCCATCCCTCACTATCGCCCAAGTTCATGTCCATTGAATCGGTGATGCTATCCAACCTTTAGCTTAGGGGGAATTTAAATGAGAAGTTTTCCAAATGACAGATGTTTATTTGAAGGGATAAGTTATGTACTTTCCTTGGCCTTCAGTTTCAAAACAATGGGAAACTAAAATATATAAGTTGTTTTCAGTGTTTAAGTTATGATATAAATCTAATACTGGGACTGCTATATTTTCACTCCCCCTCCCCATCCAGATGTGAGGTTTACAATAAAGAGACTTTCACAATGAAAACATTGAACAAAGATTTTGAAACATGAGCTATCCACAAAGAATTGTGCATGAATGCTCATACCAACTTTATCCATAATAGCCAAGCATTGGAAATAACTCCATATGCAGGAGAAATGATAAATTATAGTATTTATTAAAAAGTAAAATTGTTGTTCAGTTGCTAAGTCATATCCAACTCTGGCAACCTCATGGATTGTAGCCTGCCAGGCTCCTCTGTCCATAGAATTCTCCAGGTAAGAATACTGAAGTGGGTTGCCACTTCCTCCTGCAGGGGATCTTCCCAACCCAGGGATTGAACCCGTCTCCTGCTTTGGCAGAATTCTTTACCACTGCACAACGTGGGAAGCCCCTAGGTAAAATACTACTCAGCAATTAAAAAGAAATACTGATTCATGCAACAACGTGGATGTCAAAAATTTTGATTGAAAAAAGCCAGACTAAAAGACTACAAGTTCTACGATTCAAGTAAATTTCAAGAACAACCAAGAACTAATCTAGGGTCATAGAATTCAGCAAGTAGTTTCATCAGATGGAGGAAAATTGATTGGAAAGGAGTACAAGGAAACTCTCTGGGATAATGAAGTTGTTCTGATGACTGTTAACCCAGACATAGAAAATTGTCATAATTCACTGTATTGAATACATGTACATTTTATTAAATGTAAATTCTATCTAAAATACACAACAGGACATGAGCCAACTACTGAAAGGGTTATATACTACTGAAAAACCTAGGAGAAAAGCAATTAATCTAATTGAGCACAAACTGGGAGCTCTGTTTTCCAGCAATCAAAGCAACAGGGAAGCATTATTTAGCTCTATTATCTAATATCAGCATGTATAAAATTTAAAAAGAAATTCCTATCACTACATTTTAAAGAATATCCAGGGGAATTCCCTGGCAGTCCAGTGGTTAAGACTCAGCACTTTCAATGCAGGGGGTGTGAGCTCCATTCCTGCTCAGGGAACTAAGATCCAGTATGCCAAAGTGCAGTCAAAAATGACTATTTAGATAAAAACATATTACACATTTTTTCAATAAAACCTTCATAGAAGTTGAAGAAACATTTTGGGCTCATTTTTATTTCTGTCTGTCCTCAACAGAAGTAAGAGAATATTAAGTTATGGGTCCATGAAGGAGGGCCTCCCTGGTGGCTCAGTGGTAAAGAGTCTGCCTGCAATGCGGGTGACACGGGTTCGATTTTTGGGTCAGGATGATCCCCTGGAGAAGGAAACGGCTACCCACTTCAGTGAAACTAAGCTATGCGCTGTGGGGCCACTCAAGATGGGCGGGTCATGGCGGAGAGGTCTGACAGAATGCGGGCCACTGCAGAAGGGAACGGCTACCCACTCCAGTATTCTTGCCTGGAGAATTCCAAGGACAAAGAGAGCCTGGCAGACTACAGTGCATGGGGTTGCAAAAAGTCGGACACTGAGCGATTTTCACTATGAAGGAATTTCTATGGGGAACCTGAAGGAGGCGTTCAAGGTAGTTTTCTAGACTGCCACCTAGCTGCAAGGATAGAATCTAGGGACTCACTCTTGAGAAATAAAGCATTCTCAGATTTCATAAGCTCACTTTTCTGCATGCCTCAGCTGGCTTTGTGACAGGAGTTGGATATCAGATAATTAGGGGTTAACTAAAGTGGAATGTTCTCTGGAGTTGGTTAAAACTATATATGTGGAGTTCAGCTACTGAACTTGTATTTGGTTAATTATATGTTCAAGAACCTTTCTGGGACTTCCCTCGTGGTCCAGTGGTTAAGACTTCGACTTTCAATGCAGGGGTACAGGTTGGATTCCTGGTCGGCGGAGCTTAGATCCCACATGCCTCTCAGCCAAAGAACCAAAGCATGGAAACAATATTGTAACAAATACAATAAAGGCTTTAAAAATGGTCCATTTAAACACACACACACACACACACACACCTTAAAAGAAAAAAAAGTTCTAAGAAGCTGCCATATTCACACCCAAATAGAAAACCACACACACACACACACACACACACACACACACACACACACACACACACACACACACCTTAAAAGAAAAAAAGTTCTAAGAAGCTGCCATATTCACACCCAAATAGAAAACCATGCCTGGGCCTGCTTAGTTGGGACTTAATGGATAACTTCATCTCTGGCATTTAGGTACCTCTTCTGCAACTCCTGCCTGTGCTTCCCAGCAGCGCTGTAATTGACAAAATTAGGCAGAGCAGTACTTTGTTAGGCCTTTCTTGGTGGCTCAGCTGGTAAAGAATCTGCCTGCCAATGCAGGAGACATGAGATCCAGGTTCAGTCCCTAGATTGGGAAGACCCACTAGCGGAGGAAATGGCAACCCACTCTAGTATTCTTGCCTGGCGAATCCTACGGACAGAGGAGTCTGGCGGGCGACAGTCCATGGTGTCACAGAGAGTTGGACGTGACTGAGCACGCGCGCGCACGCACACGCACACACCACACACACACACACACACACACACACACACACACACACACACACAGAGTACTTTGTTGTTCAGGACTCCCAGCTTTTAACACGTTTAGCATCCTTGGCTCCACTCAAGAAGTGCAAGTAGCATCCTTAGCCTTACGACAACCAAATAGTCCTGCTCTGTTTTTAAACTTAGCATCACCCCTTTCAGTAAACACTGGGGCTTAAAACAAAGTTGGTATCCTTTTGAATATGGAAAAGCATCTGATCCCAAATTCAGTGGAATCACATGACACAGAAAGAGATATAAGCTTGGTTTGAAACATTGGGGGGACATATAGTATCAGTTATCCACTTCTGTCGTACAAAAACTTGAATATGGTTCTCAGAACATTTTACTTAGAACAAGGCTATGTCTTTGCACAATGAGCCTACCAGGATGAAACAGCCTCCAAGTAAAATCCTCAGCAGCTGAAAAGAACCCACAAAATGTTGCTCATTCATTCAATAAATATTAATTGAACTGTCCATTCGAATAATGAAGATTATCTGCCCCAAATACTTTGGTTATAATAAAGTTGATGTTAAAACTTTTTGTTTTCTAGATACAACTGATCAAGAAGTTAGTTTATTCCTTCATTTGGTGTTAAGACCTATTACACGCCAAGTAGAGAGGACACAGTGGTAAGCTTTGCTGATAGTCTACCGGAATGTTTCAGGGAAATAGATAATAAATATGAAAATTATTAATATTAGAATTAAAGAGTTATAGTGACTTTTTCTGAGGAAATTTTAAAATTGAGATATAAAGGATGAAGAGAAATTAAATGTTTTGTTTGTGGGGAGGGAGGGGTTTAGGGAGAGAGTTAGGCAGGGGCACCAGATTATACAAAAGCCAGAACAGGTTAGCATGAACATAGAAAAGTGGAGAAGACAAATCTCATGAGGGCAGAATGTCAGGGCTTGGTAAGATTTCAACCTTTCTCCTAAGTGTAGCAAATCACCATCATAAAATTTAACAAAAAAAAAAATACATGATCAGACTTATGTTTAACCCAACTCATTCAGATCCACAATGGATAGATTGGAGAAAGCCAACTTAGATTTTGGAAGTGACATCTAGACGACTGGGTGGGCAATGTTATATTACGTAGTAAAGTTGATGGCGGGCAAGACAAGGGAATGAAGGTGGAACAGGGAGGAATGATGGATTCATTGAGTAAATAATTAAGAGCTCCAACTATATGCCAGTGCCCTGTTAAGATACTGACGAGTCAAGTGGGGAAAATAAGCAGGAATAACAAAACAAACTTTCAATCACAGTGCCATAAAGGAGAAATATGTGATACTATGAAGTCATGAACCTTTTCCTAACGCTTCAGAAAAGGTCTCCTTTGGGAAAGGGAACTAGAGTCTACAGATTGACTGAGAAGTCAACCGCAGGGCATGGTGAAGAATGAACAGGAATAATTTTCAAGGGAAGAAAAACAGCATTTACACTGTAAGGAAGCCAGTGTGAGACACCAAAGAGCAAAGGGGAGTTTGATGAAGACGAGGTTGCAGAGGTGGGACAGCACTGTATCATGCAGCAGTGAGGAATCTGTCCTTTAAGAGCTAGGGAAAGCCTTGAGCAGGTTTTAAAGCCGTGTGTATTATTTAAAAAAAAAACAAAAACACATCAAATTTGTGTCTTGAAGAGATTATTGTGGCTGCAGTATGACGAATAGATTGCGGGGGTGAAGTGGATATTAAGCCATCTCTGCAAAAACCACGAAGATGCTGGGATGTGAAGGACTTGGTGACTGGGGAAAGGATGGGGTTTCTGGGTTGGGCTTCTTAAAACATGCTCCCAGTTCATGACAGGTAAAAGCACATCATCTGACTAGAAGTTTTTTTGTTTTTTTTTTTAACGTTTATTTGGCTGGCTATGTCTTAGCTGTGGCATGCAGGATCTTCAGTCTTTGCAGAATCATTAGTTGCAGCATGCAAACTCCAAGTTGCAGCATGTGGGATCTAGTTCCCTGACCAGGGATGGAACCCGGGCCCCCTGCACTGGGAGTGTGGAGTCTCAGCCACGGGACCACCTGGGAAGTCCCTGTTCTCACCTTCTTACTCACCAGGGCAAGAATTACACCTTGCCTTGGTCATCTAAAAATTACATGCGACATTACACGTTCAACTGTCAAGAATGGTGGGAATGGGGCTAAAAAGGATGCTAGAAAGAGGGGGGCATTTGCTTTTTACCATCAACATTCCTATATGACATGACTTTTACAATAAAAACGTGAATACAAATGTAAGCCGAAAATTGAATATAGAAACCCCATCAAATTATTTACAAATATAAGCAAGAAAGCTAGGATTACCTTGTTTTATGCCACTTAGAAATGGATTTTGAGCTCTCAAGAGCCCACTCCCATCCATCTGCTTCTTGGGACTCATCTGCAATAGAAGACTGGAGGGATTAAGAGTCCACGCCAAATATAGGTTACAGTATATGCAGGAGATGTAAGGTACGTGAGTTCAATCCCTGGGTCAGGAACATCCCCTGGAGAAGGAAATGGCAACCCACTCCAGTATTTGTGCCTGGAGAATCCCATGGACAGAGGAGCCTGGTGGGCTATAGTCCATGGGGTCGCAGAGTCAGACACGCCTGAGTACACGTGTTATTTTTTTAATCTTAAACTGTGATTAATATTTTGTCAGTAAGATAAAAGCCTAACAATGATCAGTAGTGAGAGAGCGGACTAGACTATGCTTTTCCCTCATGTAATATTTGAATGAGAAAGACCCAGAGAGAAGAAAGCTACCCCTGACTTTGGACAAGACATTTAACAAACTGACAGCTCTGCAGTTTCGTGGAGCTGAAACGATGTCCTTTTT
Source organism: Ovis aries (assembly GCF_016772045.2). Lineage (NCBI taxonomy): Eukaryota > Metazoa > Chordata > Mammalia > Artiodactyla > Bovidae > Ovis > Ovis aries. The sequence continues at coordinate 18,401,257 of NC_056063.1, read as the reverse complement.
ATAAACACATACACGTGAAGTCCTCACCTGGGAAACTGAATCTCAAAGAGTTAAACATGCAAGGATTGGTGCCCATCGTTCAGAGCAGGATTCATAGAATTCCAGCCAGCAAACTCCTCTCTAGGTGGAAAGGAGGTGTCCAGTAAACTATTAAGTGTGCACTTAGCAGGATGTTAGCCATTTAGCCAGCATTAACTCATAACCACATTCAAATGTGGAATCTGGACTTTTTCCTTCCAATGATCCATTTGCTTCTTGTTTTATTATTCAACTGCCTTTGAGTTTCTTTACAGTCTACACCCCACTTCCTCTGTTTGAGATAAACACCCTTGAGAACACTGTTTTGTTTTTGCATCCTACTTATTTTAACATGGATGTGGAGAATCTAAAATGGACACAGCAAAAGCAGAAAATTTTAAAACGTGCACTGAAGAACAGGATCAGTGTTTACTTGCTAACACATACCAGTGATGGGGGTTCCCAACACACTAGATAGCGGCTGCAAACAACTAGACGGCACTATACAAAGCTCTTTCACATTTATTTTGTTCCATCTTCTGCCACAGTGATCAGACCAGAGTCCTAACGACGTGCAAAGATTTTAATCTTCTGACGTGTGCTCTTTATTCAGCCATGCAGCAGGATGTTTCTGGAAGGGAGCTAGCCAGATTACAGCAATCATAGATAAACGTGCACATACGCAAGACGGAGAGCCCCAGGGAAGTCAAGGGTAGGGAAGCATGTATGAGTCTCCTCCACCCCCCAGGAAACTGGGCAGTCCTCTCTGCCACGCTGATTCGGTCCTCTTCTCTCTCACTTGCTTTGCCTTCTGCTTTCCCCAAGCTCACGCCCACACCACGACTGTAGTCTCAGGCATGGCATATGAGTTCAAAGGGTACAACCCTGAATCTCAGCTGGAGCTCCAATACTCCTGGGCCATGTCTGACTGACCAAGCTTGGGTGAGAGGGATACCTCTGTTCAACTGACTCTAAATAAGGGATACACACCTCAGCATTTTTAATGGCAAAAAATGTTACCCATTACCGAAATGTCCAACGAGAGAACTTACTAGAAAGTTACACTACACCCACAATAAATATAATTCAGCCTTTAAGAGGTAGAATGCTCCACGACCTGGGAAAGTGCTTCCATTAAGTGGAGGAAAAGACTATAAAACAGTGAAGACACAGAAGTGCAAACACCAAAATAACAACAAAACACAGTCAGTTCTTGGTGGGGAATAATTTCCCCCTTTCCTTGTGTTTCTATGTATTTTCCAAATCTACAAAGAGCATGCTGCTGTTACAGTAAGATGATACAGTTTTAAATATACACTCAATTCCTTATTATGATTATTGCTGGGTAATAGAATTACAGAGGATCTTTATTTTCTTCTGAGTTTTTTTTTTTTTTCTTTCATTCATTTGAACTGTCCACTCGTGGTAAAATTAAAAAAAGACGCTTTGTGTTCAGCACATCATTTTGGTCCCCTTCCTGGACACACCTGATGACTACATTCCCCACCTCCCTTACCACTGGCTCAAGGTCATAGGGCTGGGCGCTGGCCAATGGAAATGGGGAATAGTGATGCGCACCCTAGCAGGCCTGCCCATAAACCCCTGCAGGATCTACCACTCCAACTCCCCTTCTTCCAGGGCAAGTCTGAGGATTCCAAGCTGGCACTGTCACAAGATGGGCAAGTCTGGGTCCCTGGGAACCTTCCTGCCACATTGAAGTAATGATGAAAACAGACAGAAGACCTGCTGTCCGAAACCACTGAGATGTTGGAATTGTTACAGCAATTCATCTATCCTATCATCCTAAAAATTAAGATGCTCCATCCAGAACACAAACCTTCAATACCAGTCCATGATCTCTTAGAAAGAAGTCCTCAGGATGGCAGAGAAGGTCCACCATAACCTGGTCCCATGCACTTCACATCCCCCAAAATCTCACTGACCCTTCTAAAGGCTCCTAAAACGTCTGGACCCAATCTTCCCCTCTTCCAGCACCAATCACAACTGTGTTACAATTAGTTGGTTATTAATCGGTTCCTTTCATGAGACTGACAGTCTCTACTAAGACGCAGTTGTCTTTCTTTTTCACAGGTGTAACTTCAACACTTAATGCTGCGTGCTGGGCATATAGAAAGGATGCGAAGTATCTGCTCAATGAATTAATAATGTGCTCCTAAGTGTTCATAGCCCCTAAAAACCATGAAATGTTAGTGCCTTGGAGGCAGGGAAAAGCAGTTCTCATTTCATCAGAATATATTCTCTTCTAAAACAAATTTCAATCCCCAAGTATCTGTCTAGCCAGCCTAAAGCTTTTACAGTATTACTGAAAGGAAACCAAGAGCCAGGACTCAAAATAATATCCTTGTTAGCCTAGTACTGGTTCCTAGACTAAATCCTTTATGGGTTTGTAAAGCTTTAAAAAGTCTAACTTCTTAAATTCAGAATTGGAATTTGTCTCAAGAATTTACAAGGAAATTACTCTTAGATATTTTAAATAGAGGTGGATTCTAAATTATTTCAGATAGGAAACAAACTTAGACATATAAGAATCACCCCTATAATCAAAATGCTCCGTTTGTGAGGACATATTCCCAGGAAAGCACTTTAGGTTATGCTCCTTGGAAAGTTTAGGTTTAATGACAGCCCTTCCATTAAATACAAAAACATTCCTTCAAAATGTTTTAAACAGCATCTTCAGTCTTAGATGTTACTTGAACAGTATCCATGAAGAATATAGTTATAAAACCTATGTCTTTACCCACTGTATATAGAGAACTGGAGTTTTAAGAAATGGTTTTTTCTTTAATATGGATTACCTCAAGATATGAAGAACCAAATTACTCTTTGGTTTTATTATATGGGAAAAACAACACACAGTCCTTTAGTCAAACAACTTTGTGATATTTATATTCCATTGCACAGGTAGAGATTATACAAATTAGTAAGACAAGTTATTCCTTAAATTCCAAACAGTTTCTAAAATAGCATTACACCAGATGCCTAGAATATTAAAACATCGAGGTGGAAATCATACTCTAAATAGTTAAATATGACACTGAAAATACTACACACTTTAATTAGAGGAGAAAATTAAAATGTGTGCTAAAATGCTCTAACAAACTAAGTAGCAGAGCAACAGCTACAAGTAAGTCCCCGTGGTCCATTTTTACGTATGCATATATGTGGTTATTAGAGAACCTCTCGTCTGGAGAATGCATCAGTAAAACACAAAAATCTGGATACATGGATTAATGAAACTTAAACACTTCCTAATACCTAAGCTCTATGATGAAGTGTACTATTACCTATGACTTTCTGTAACTAATTCAAGATAAAAGACACCACACTTGGAAAGAAAAAAAAGATTTTTAAAGATAATGGTTTTAATTGAGTTAATGAGATGAAAAAATCGTGAAGCCCTATGTGCTACTTACATGAAAGAAGATTTTTTAAAAAATAATCACTGCACAAAATACAAAGGGTGGGGTTATGCTGTGGTATTAAATTTCTCTCCATTATGTTTTTCTTGACTGTTCAAGAGCAAATTAAAGTTTCCACGGCAAATTTGTTCTCAAAATGCCGAATCGTAACACAGGTGCTGGCTGCACGTTTCTGAATACCTGTTTGAAAGAAAAAGTTTTTAAAATTTCTGGTTCTTTGGTAATAAATATTTATATCAATCTTCACAACTATTATTCAGACATATACAAATATTTTACTCTATCTATAGTCCATTAACTTCTGTAGTTTGATTTGTTTTAACATGGCAGAAAATAATTTCCGCTCTTTTCTAAACTAAGCATCTTTACAGAGGTTGATAACAGTAACAATGGCATACATATAAATTTGTGACCTTGCAGGTAACAGAAACATTCTATATCTTGATGTGGTGGGGATCTGTTGAAATTCAGAACTACACACTAAAAGAGGGTGAATTTTATTATACATAAAATTATGGCTTAAAAAAAATTATGAACCATGAAGTTCATTTCACAATGTAAGACATCAAGCCTCAGGTTTCAGGTAACTCATCATCAAAAAAGTATCATCAAATAGTAGATCAGAATCATCAAAAGTGCTAACAAAAAGCCAGGAATCCATTTAACCAGGTGCCACAATTTCAAAGAAATCACATCACAGTGTATCTGCATGGCATGTCTTACTTTCTAAAGCTCTGTCACCTGTACTTTCGTCTTATTTTTTGAATGATCTTGAAAAGAAATGAGGAGATAAATAACATCATCGCGTGAGAAAACAAAGGTCAAGCAATTTGGCAAAGTTACCTTAACTGTGTCAGTGCTTGTAATTCTTCAGCCCAGTTCCTTTCTAACTAACCTGACTGTGGTTATCGTCAACGTGACCCAAAAGGCCCACTCTGCTTAGAACCCGAGTGCACACCTGAGAGCTACTTCAGAGACTCTCTGGGTAAGCAGAACCCTTGCAGAGTCTGGCTGAACCAAAGTGGGAGGATGGAAAGGCAGACAGGGGGACCATATGGAAGTGAACTGACAGCACATCCAGGGAAGGAAGTTCACACTCCCCTATTCTCTACATCTGAAAAGAGGAGATTCAGAATTAAGATGACTCTTCAGTAATCTAGAAATAGTATACAGTGTACAATACAGGCTTATTTCTTACTCATGGCCCATGTATTGGTAACAATGACAAGCCTGCAACTAAATCTAACTTAACACAATGAAGTGAAACCAACTTTTCTGCCAACACTCTGACATTCGTAAGTATTACCTTTGATGGTGTCTCTGCGTTGCAGTTTGTAAGTTTCCTTGTCATGGCACAGTCGATAAATGTAGAAACCCAGGTGATCGATGTTTTCAATGCGATCAGTGATGACCATGTGTTCATGAATCAGATATGACTGAGGCAAGTAGGTCCCAGCCTACATTTGGAAAAGAATTATATTACATGGATATCTCAAAACATACATTGAACAGACAAGGAAAACAAACAAAATTTTTAGGGATTATAACGCAAAACAGAGATGGGCAAACTATCACCCACCATCTGTTTCTATAAAGTTTAACTGGGGACTTCTCTGATGGGCCAGCGGTTAAGAATCTGCCTGCCAATGCAGGGGACACAGTTCGATCCCTGCTCTGGGAAGGTTCCATACACCACAGGAAAACGAGGCCCAAGAGCCATACCTACTGAACCCCATGCACCTAGAGCCCATGCTCCACAACAATGAGAAGCCCAGGCACCACAACTAGAGAAAGCCCACACACTGCAACAAAGACTCAAGCGCAGCCAAAAATAAATAAATCAATAACTTTTTAAAAGTTTTATTGGAGTATAGTTGTGCCCATCTGTTTACATATTGTCTATGGCATCAAAATTGAATAGCTGCAACACTGACCTTATTTCTTTAAAGCCTACTATTTATTCTCTGGCCCTATGATGTAATTTAAGAAATCACATTTTAATTTCAATAAATAAAATATTAAAAGAGACAAGGGAAAAAAATCCCAAACCACCACCAGTCTCAGTTACTTGTCATGTAAGATGCTTATTAGCTATACTGTCAGTAAGATGGGCTAATTTATCAATAAGGAATTCCAAGATCCTATAACAGCAGCAATAAGAAGCATCTGAAAGTTTTATACCTTTATGTTAATAAGCAGCTCCAATAGGTTTTTGGGTGGCATGACAATGGAAGTGTTCAGAGGAATCACATAGCACTTATCCAGGTTAAGATCCAAATAGGCGGTAAGTTTCTGGGAAGAAAAAGATGATATTTTTGTTAGATTCATGTATAAATATTACAAATATACAAACAGGCAGCAACTAGATTTTTAAGAACAATTTTGTACCATTAAAATGGGGTGGCTTTAGAATGTGTCAATCACTGGCATTTCAACAAATCAAGAATTTGGTAGGATAGGAATGGAAGTAGTAAGTGGAGAGGAAATTCTGCTACTAGTCAGAATTTACATACTGATCAGATAATAACAAACTATTAAAACTAACTCCAACACCCTATCATCTGATTTAAGAGACTTAGTCCCGGCACTTATAAACCATCATGCCCTCCAAGGCATCCATCTATTGTATATAAAAATTAACTTCTCTCTGATGCATCTAGAAAGTATTGGCTAGTTACTACCATCCACCAGAGAACTGGATGAAACTGACTGAAATAAATCAATTAAATGACTCTGTTCTTGTGGTTCAAATGAGAAACCATGATTGAGAAAGACTAACTCAACAGGATGGTTCTGAGGATTAAAATGAGTTAAACCAAAACATGTAAATATTTAGATTTCTAAAAGCAATTTAACAGCAGAGAAGGAACAGCATCTGGTATGCATTAAGACAGACAAGGAAAGGGGGAGGAAAAGTAGATTCCCCGAGGGTTGGCCTCAGACAAAGAGCCCATCAAATGTTGGAGTTTTTCTTGTAGGGCAGAAAAAACCCAAGGCCTTTTTTAAATTTTTCTTTTCAAACAGTAAACCGTAAATAGAATAAATTAGCCAATATTAAAATTAAAACTACAAAAGCATCCATCAAGGGACCTGCATTCTTTTTACAGTTCAGGGCACCTGGCTCACCTTGTTAAAGTCATGAACAATATTGGCAGGGTCACTATCTGCAAACTCTGGGACAGGCACGCTGATGAATTCAACCTCATCTTCCTCAAAGATCTTGATATTTTCTTCAATGGTCTGGTAGCGAGAGGCTGGGGCGTCTGCAGAAGGCTCATTTAAGATGACATCATCTTTGATGTACTTGATTCCACAGTAGTAGACGTCATCTGGCTACAGAGAGTTTAAACACTATTTCAGCAATGCAGTGGGAGACAGGTTTTTAAATGTAAGTATTACTTAAGCTGCCACCTTCATCTAAATAGCATTTTGCTTGCAAACTCCTACTTTTAGATGACAAGTCAGACAGTTTAATTACAGAGTTAACACATTCTTTAAGATCAGGTGTTGAAGTATTGTAAAAAAAAAAAAAAACAGTTTCAGAAGGAAAAAAGCAGTTGATTTTTCCTTTGCTTTTTGTATTTGATTAAAAATAGACTATAAAAGCAATTATCCATCTGGTGACAAGTAAATCTGTAGAAACACACGCCTCTTTCTACCTGTAGACCGTAATTTTATAAAAGGAATATATTCATAAACCAGGAATATTTTTCTTAAAGAATATACTTTTAATTTTGCTGTGATTCACTGATTACATGATTTTTCTCTTATTAGCCAAAAAAGGGATGGTTTTTCTGTCATTTCTACAGGCATACAGGTAGCTCTCATTTTTCCTTAAAATATATCACAATTAAATGGAAAATATCAGATTACAGCAAATCATTATAAAGATTTTAAGTAGGCATATATAATAAAGATTATGAGCATATAACAAAAAGATAGATCAACAAATATCTCTAGACAGTGGAGCTGCAATGACTTTTTATATCGAAAATACATTTCTTATAAAAAACTGCATTAAGAAAGATGACCTGTATTTCACTAATGGCTATCACCATGCTATTATCTCAAACACAGAAAATGAGCACAAAACTTATACATCCTCTATAGAATGTCTCATTATTTTAATAAAATCTATTTGTCAACAGTTTCTCCAAATTCTGGTATATTAAATGAAATAAAACTACTGGATTATTGGCAGTAAAGAGAGATCATAAATCTCAATATTTGTAATCAGAAGAAAAAAACTATGGCTCAATCCACTGGGATTCCTATTCTATAATAAATACAAACAACTTTCATCCTAAATTACATCAGCATTATTGCCAAAGTCCCAATTCTTAAGATAAACCAATGGCTGAGAAAGAGGTAGAGAGAAATGCAACAAGAGTACTCTGGGCCCGGAAGCAAAAAGCTACTGTGGGGAAGCCCAAAATGTCGATCCAATAAATTACAGTTTATCAACATGACATCTGAGGCTGGTATATTTATTCAATTGGCAACTGAAAAATCCTATAACTTAGCTATTAATCATGGTAGGAAAATGGAGGGTTCGCCAGTTTTGAAATATCATCTAGCCATCTATATCCTTCAGTCAGCAGCATTTCAAAACAATGTTATTCTGCTTTTAATGACTGTCTAATAGGCTCAGTGAACTTACGCTCAGGGAATTTTTGAACATAACCAGAAAACAGAACCACCACTCTGGCTAAAAAGGCCACAGACAAAAAGCACAGGCTTAGAGTAAGTTTGGGCCAATTTTCTAATACAGGTGATGGAAAGGCAGAAGTGTCCTTAGCATTTCCCCACTTACTTGAAATGCAAAATATTTGTACAGGTACGCTCCCCCTAGAATGACACCTGCGAGCATAAACGCCAGTCCAAAGCACATGCACCAACACCAAGCTCTTCTTTGGCCAACTGGAACCACTTCATCTGGGTCCTGAAATTCGGAAGACTGATGGTCAGTATCTTATCTCCAGTCAGAACCACGGAAATGTCAAGCTGAAAGAAACCTTAAGTATGATCACTTTGTAAACAAAAATACAGAAAACCAAAGAAGTCCAGTCTCTACTCAACAATTCCCTAGGAATGATTCAGTGGTGGCACCGGGCCCCAGCACGATGCCTCCTGAGCTGAGACACCAGGCCCTTGGGAGAGTTCTTGACTTCTTCTGACTTTCAGCATCCCATCTGCCACCCATACCTCCAGAGCAATCAATAACATACTCAACAACTTCTACTTTCTGTGCATAACTTTTGTGGTTAAAATATCTTCTAATATTTAAAAATTTAGAAAAGGCTACAACTTTGTCATGCAAAATTATGGTGCTGCGCCTTGTGTATCCAGCTTCCCCTATGGCTCAGTGGTAAAGAATCTGCCTGCCAATGCAGGAGATTCAGGTTAATCCTTGGGTCGAGAAGATCCCCTGGAGAAGGAAATAACAACCCACTCCAGTATTCTTGCCTGGAAAATTTCATGGACAGAGGAGCCTGGCAGGCTATAGTCCATGGGGTCACAAAGAGTCAGACGTAACTGAGCCCGCACACACGTCTTGTGTGTTACAACTTCAGGGTATGTGAGGTTATTCTTAAAATTATACGTCAGCCTGCTGCAGGTAGTTAATATTTCACACTAGGTACAAAGCCACTCCTAACGAAACACAAGAAAAATTAACAGGAAAACTGGGGCAGACCAAATAATATTAAACAGATTCTTTAAATAATGAGAATCTCAAAGAAGTAGGACAAACATATTCAGAAATAATTCCATTAATGCATTGCTCTACCCTAAAGGATCCCAGTTTAACAAAGTTATTCACTTTAAAGATAGAAGCAGTAGAAAATTGAGGAAAGATTCAGTAAGAAAAACTTACTTATGATTAAGAGACATACAACTAGTATGCAATTGTTAGAATTCTGATTCCGACCTATTCAAGGAGGTAATTTAGCCCTGAAACATCACCAAGGGTCAGGATATGCACAGTCCTTAGATACACTTGCCCTTCTAACTCAGTCCTTCCACCCTGCCACTTCAAAGTTACAGCTAACTTATCTGTACCCAGGTTTATGTGCAAAGAGCTAACAAACAAATGAGATTAGCTGCTGGTGTTATATAACCAGTGGCTCAAAAAACAGGACAGACAGCAAAAGAGAGACTCCAGTGGACTTGAAACCAACATAATAAAAGATGATCTACTAAGTAGTATCAGAGAAGGCAATGGCACCCCACTCCAGTACTCTTGCCTGGAAAATCCCATAGACAGAGGAGCCTGGTAGGCTGCAGTCCATGGAGTCGCTAAGAGTCAGACACAACTAAGCGACTTCACTTTCACGCACTGGAGAAGGAAATGGCAACCCACTCCAGTCTTCTTGCCTGGAGAATCCCAGGGACAGTGGAGCCTGGTGGGCTGCCATCTATGGGATCGCACAGAGTTGGACACGACTGAAGCGACTTAGCAGCAGCAGCAGCAGCAGTAAGTAGTATGTGTGTGCAGCCTCTCAAGTACTGTACGCAACTCTGACCTTTACTTGGAAAACTCACTATGGGATGAGTTAGAGGACAAAGGAGACTTGACCCCACAATTACATAGATAAACAGGATATAACTTATAAGTTAGGAATGAAAACTGCATGAACGATGCTGGAGGGAATTCTCTGGTGGTCCAGTGACTGGGACTCCGAACTTTCAATGCCTTGGCCCGGGATCAATCCCTGGTCGGGGAACAGGGATCCTGCAAGTCACGTGGCACAGCCAAAACAGAACAAAACACCACAATAAAAAAAAAAAAACAACACTGGATATAGTTGAAGCCAGAGTTCAGATAGGAAAGACTGAAAGCTAAAGTTACGTACGTTTTCAATTCTCAGACGAGGAATCTTAACTTGATATCACTTGGGAAAAGCCCAAGCCCAGATGTCCCAGCCAACCAAGGATAATTTTAAAGTTGGTTGAAGTTTAAACACTGTAGAAAAAATGTGTCTCAGTCTAGGGATTGACTCAGATGCTGTGAGATCATCACACTTTGCTGTGGTAGGTGTAGCTGTCAACAGACTGTATGTATACTTAGAGGACGACAAGTGCACTGCAAGGAAGTAGTGTGTACCAGAGAATAAACCTAAGGAATTTATCGGGTCAGGTAAGACATCCCGTCTGTGAACAGAATTCCATGGAGTCATCAGGTATTATGAAACCCCAATACCAAAGGACATACAGTGTTTTGCTTGAGTCCTTGTCTGACACAAAGATCTAAGAAGACAGGAAACAGTTCCAAGGATAATTAATTTTAGGGTGGAGGCAGGGTGGGGAGACGAAAATGGCAGATGGAAACAGTGAATTCTACACATTTGGTATCAGCTGCTGAGACCGTCAGATGTGTGTGTAACAGCCCCCTGTTTTGGCAGGCCCTCTTCAGTAGCAGCACTTCAAGGAGCAGCCGGAGAGCATGGGCAGACCCTCGTAAAGGAATACGCAGTCCCAACTGTTAATTTGATGACAAGTTTCCAGGCCTTTTGCTCTATCATTTTTAACGGGTCAACAAGCAATATTTTCAAGACTAAATTATAAATGCCTACTATGGACCAAGTGCTATGGGTATATAGCCACAGCCAAGAAAGGGAGCATTCAGGTCAGCCTGGAAAATCAATCTATAAAAAAGAACATAAATACGTTACAAGCTCTAATAGGAGAAGGTAGAGAACACAGGAGGACTGATTTGGGAAAGCCTTCCCAGGGGAGAAAATACTGGAGTGGAATGAAGGACAAATACTCATTAACTGCGCAGAAGGTGGAGTTAACGGGCGTCATATGTAGGGCAAAGAATGAATAACCAGAACGCATTACTTCTCCACAGTCACCTGGGGTATGGCTCGAGTGCCCAACGTGGTGGCAACGGATGCAGAGATGAGAATGGACAAGTTACTGGGGCAGGTCACAAAGGTACTTTATGTAACATGCTATCTCTTGTTCATTCAAAAATCACATTTCAGGACTACAGCAATAAAAATTTAAATTTCCCAAAAGAATCTAACTTATACAATCATTTATTTCATAAAAGAGGTACCAGGTCTTCCAAGTCTAACTAATCTCTTGTTTTCTCTAAATTCCTATAAGGTCAGTATGGTAGCACCAAGCCAACCTTGGCACTCAATAAATAATTGATGAGTGGATAAAATTTAAAAGCTTTAAAACTTATTTTTTAATGACCCCCAAAATTACATTAACAGCCAGGATGGTAATGAAAGGTGGGGGCAACCTAAGAATTTATTAACCCACAAGAGACTGTGGCTCTTTAGGGAAGAATAGTAGCCCTAAGTACTTAGCCCAGTTCAACATTAAGGGCCTGTTATTTGCAACGTACTGTGCTACATCCTGTGGGAAATTCAAATGTGATTAAGATATGGCTGAGACCTTAAGCAATTTACAGCTAAAATTAACAGTATGCATGACAATTAAATGATGTTCCTTTATTACAGTCTTAGTCATGGAGAAGGGATGAAAGTGTATTCAAGATAGAAAAGTTTTTAACCTAAGTGATTTAAAAATGTATTTCAAATAACTAAATTTTAAAACTTGAAAGAGTAAGCTCAGAGGGGAAAAAAGCCGCATATAAGATTAAAGAAAAGCCCCATGACCATCTCAAAATACGTAGACTACATTTGATAAACTCTCACTCCCATTCATAATAAAATCTCTTTTCAAACTAGAACAGTTGAAATTCATTAACATGAAAAAGGTTAATGATCAAAAATCAGTCCCAAACCTCATATGTAACAGTTAAGCTTCAGAGTTAAACCATAACCTTTCAAGTCAGGAGTATGAGGATGCTCGCTAGAACGGATTCTTTGTTTTTGTTCGAACACTGTACTAGAGAGCCAACGTAGTTCAAAAATGACAGAACATGAACAGAAAAGAAGATTAGGAAAAAGAATACAAAGCTGTCATTATGTTAAGTGATATAACTGTCTAAGCAGAAAATCTGAGAAAGCCACATTATTCAAACTAATTAGAGTTCAGCAAAATTGCTGAAGATCTGTAATTAAAAATCAACAGGTCAAAGATTTATACATAAATAGTCATAGCATCACTGTTCATAATAGCCCCAAAGCAGAAACAACATAACTATCCACTAACTGATGCATGGATAAATAAAGTGTGGTTTAATCACACTGAATCTCAAACACATTAGAGTGAGAAAATTCCAACACAAATGACTAGCTTTGAAAAGGAAAAACTACAATGACAGAAAGCAGCTTAGTGGCTGTCAGGGTGAAAGGACGATAGAAGAGCCATGGGGAAATCTTTTAGGGTGATGGAAATGTTTCATATCATGAGTGGTGGTGGATATATGACTTTATACAAGGACCATAATTTCTATCAAATTATATACATAAAACAGGTGTATTTTGCTGTCAAGTTTTTTCTTTTTCTTTTTGGCTGCGCTGGGTCTTCGCTGCAGTGCGTGGGCTTTCTCTAGTTTGGGGGCACGGGCTCCTCGCTGCAGTGGCGTCTCCTGTTGCAGAGCGTGGGCTCTAGGGTGCACAGGCTTAGCAGTTGTGGTGCACGGCCTTAGTTGCCCGTTGGCATGAGGAATCTTCCCAGACCAGGGATTGAATCCGTGTCCACCGCACTGGCAGGCAGACTCCCTACCACTAGATCACCAGGAAGACCTACTGCCTGTAAAGTTTATTTCAATATGGGGAGTGAGAGAAAAAAATATCAACCGAGTTCCTATACAGTCGGCAATAAAAGGAAGCCTAACAACACCAGTGCTGGAGTGTGGAACAAAGGGAAGTGAGAACTTTCGCACAGTTAAAGACAGGAGCTGGTACCAATGTTTTGAATGACAATCTAGCAGGATCTAATACAATTAAAGGTATGTATATATCCTACAAGCCAGTGTTTCCAGTCCTAGCACTATAATCCTAGATAAACACTTTTGTACACAAAAAGAGGCTCAGTAATGGTAAGTGCAGAATGGTCATTAAGAAAAAAATTGGAAATAACTTAAATGTCCATCAAGCAAATAATAAAGTATAGGTTCATACAATTAAAGTCTAAATGAAACCAACTAGCACTGCTGACTTTGTGATTAATCTTAGAATTCTGAACCAAAAAAAGTCAAGTTGAATTAAAAATTTACATCACACATTTAACACTTAAAAAAACATTAAAAAAAAAATAAATGGTACTCTAAACTTTTTTTTTTGGGGGGGGGATGTTTGGATTATTTCATAATTCACCACCACAGTAAGAAAAAGGAAAACCACTCATGAACAAGAACATCTTCACTGACATCTATAACTTCACTTGGCCTAATTTAAACAAGTAACAGACATTTCCTCCCCTGGCACGGCAATAAAACTGGTGCACCTTAAATTATGCTGATAAGGTAAAAGAACTCCCACAGGTGCTATACAATTATCTTCTCATTAATCTTTCTAAAACCTCAAGTTTTCATCCCAGTTTATAAATGAAGATGCCAAAGCACACTCTGGCCCATAATCACCCTTGTCACCCTCCACAGGAGGAAAAGAAAGAAACTGCTTCAAATGCATTATCACTCTGACACTACTAATCTCTGGTTCAAATGAATCTTATCACCGTATTATAAAGTAAAATTATTTAACCAGTTATATCTTAAGCAAAATGAAGGATAAATTCAGTTCTGGTACTTCAATTAGTTAAGAATTAGGTCACCTCAATGAGTTCCCTAAGAGGCTTTAGTAAATGTGCTTCAACTATAAACTGAACTCAGACAAGATGCAAGGGTTTTCATATAATTTTTATTCTGTTCCACACTAACAACTCACTTCATGAGCCTTCTTTGCAGAATGAATGAGGAGACATTTCTTCAAAGCTCCCAGAAATATTACTCTGCATTATTACAGCAAGTGCAACAGCAATGCTGTAAGAACCAGAATTACCAAAGAAGAAACTGTCTCTCAGAGTTAAAACTCGTATTACAAAAACGAAAAAGAACGTGATGGTGTAAAAACACTTCAATATAAAACGTGAAATTCAGGGGGAAAAAATACAATTTATTCAACTCAGAGTAGCATCAGAAGTAGATTTAGTTTATTTCAAAATATGTGCTTTTTAAAACACATTCAGTAATACTGATAAACGTGGGGCTGCACAGGCTGGCTGCCCATGGGTGTGCTGTTGAGCCTGCGACTGTTTTACAAAATACAGAATTAGCTGCCAACATTTTAAAAAAGCGAATAATTCAAATTTTCATAAATAAACTTATCATCTATGTTCTAGTCTTCTCAATTCCTCCCTCATCACTTTTCTTCCTAGTGAAGACCAAACATACTAAGTTCTTTTCTACAAAGTCACTTAGTTTTGGACTTCAATCTTCACTTCCATACCTATGACTAGGTTATGTATGATTCCTTCTGAGTATCTAATTTTAAACCTCTTCTCCACATAAAAGGATTTAGAGTTCTGGGTTTTAGAGACTAGATTAATATGGTGAATAAAGCATCTTAATCCGTTAAATGGCAGAACAGGTATTCTTTTGCAAAAAATACATCCAAGCATGAATGGCATAAGCAAAAATGGTGACAGGGAGGAGCCGGGTATTGGATAAGCTCAGAGAAAGCTGTGGTCCAAGAACTGTTGCATCAAAGATGCTCGAGAGGACGCCCAGTTCTCAGGGCAGGAACGATGAGAATGAAGGACAGCCACTCCCGGTATAATACCTCTGGTATGAGGTTCTGGAAAAGGTAAATAACAGAGACAGAAAAACGGAACAAACTACAAAGTGATGTGATCACACAGCCGCATATACTGGTCAAAATCAACAGAACTGTATAAAGTTCCAGGGGCTGAAATTTTCAGGATGTAACTAATACTCCAACAAATCTCAATTCCTCTCTTTCCCAGCTTATGAGGAGCAAGGAGAGGATTTTTTCCTAAGACCTCATAAATGAAAGATTGAAGGCAGCAGGAGAAGGGGATGGCAGAGGATGAGATGGTTGGATGGCAGCACTGACTCGACGGACATGAGTCTGAGCAAGCTCCAGGAGTTGGTGATGGACAGAGAAGCCTGGCATGCAGCAGTCCTTGGGGTCACAGAGTCGGACACGACTGAGCAACTGAACTGAACAGCAAAGTACTGAAAAAGCCAATTGAAAAAGACATTACTAGAGAGGAAAAGAAAATGACTTCCTATTCCAATAAGAATTAAAAATAAAACCCTTGGTCATCACTGAAGATCTATTTTTAAATATTTCCAAAATAATTTCCTAACTAGACTCTTCAAACCACTGAAATAACATAGGCAATTGCTCCATCTGATTACTATCATGTAGAATAGCAGGGTCATTCATTTACCACCATACTTGTTCTAAAGTCACCTGGCTTCTACATTAGCTTTCTTTCCTATCATGGAAGCATCAAAAAGACATGATCCAGCAACCTGTTCACCATTAACAGCATTAACTGGTTACCAACTATATTCTGCTATATGTAAAACACGAAAATCTATGGCTAAGAAGCTAAAAAATCTATAAAGCCACCAAACATCTGTTTGCAGTTTCTCTTGCTCATTTAAACACGTAAAACTGAATTTTATCTTCTCATTTGATTTTTCAAGTAAGACTGCTACTATATCTCAACCATGTGAGAAAGTCCACGAGAAACCTTGTGTATAAGATGCAAAAAGGGAGCAGTTTTCCAAGTGATTGGCATTATATGCATAATAAGGTTATTGCATTATTTTACACTTGCGTAAGGAGAGATTTTTCAAAACAAACTAATCTAAAATTATAATGTCTACAAAACCAATTTCTCTTTAACGTCCTTTGTTACCAAATCCTATGACACAACCAGCAAAATAGGAATTAAAAAATTAACAATGTAAATCCACTGCACAACAATTTAACTACTGTGAGAAATACAAAAATCTGAACCAAAATTATTGCCATTATGTAAAATTAGCACAGGCCGAGGTTAAACAAAAAAATAGGCCAGAGCTATAAAAAAGAAAAAGATCAGTCTGTAAATGCTTTTAGTGCTGGACTGTCACTTAATCACTTTCTACATGATTAGGAGCAAGCAGAGTATCTGGTACCTAGCAGAATATTAATATAGGAATACCTTAAAATCTTCTATATTTTCCTGCGTATTTTAAAAGATGACCATTTCTATATAGTGTTTATTCCATTTACACTGAAGAAAAGTGTAATATTTCATCAGGTTTTCAAATTCGTATTAGTGAGATATAAAGGTAGTGGGTAGTCAAAAGAAAAACTTAGACTAGCACTGACTGACAGACGTTTGTAAACAACACTATTATATACAAATGACATTTATTGTTAGTAACAGTCTTTAGTAGGGATAGACAACTTGGTCAAGACAGATATCTTCTGCTACTGGCTGAATCACGAGTTCACACTGTTCTTAATGAGAGTATCAACCATCTTCCAAAAATTTTCAAGTAGGATAGGAATGCTCTACTCTATAATTCATCATAGAATTACATGTCAAGATTAGAGGGGGGAGGGAACAAACCTGTTCTGGACTCATTTTTGTATAAATCTTCCATTTTAATGTCATTCAATAAGATAATTATACGTTTGTATTCAAATATGAGTCATTCCATTTAAAATGCAGCATTTTTGACAAGAAAATTCCACATATAGTCTCTTTAAAGCATAAAATAATTCGAAGGCGGAAAGCTGTATCTTCCATCCAAGTTCAGAAATTTGGAAGTTATACAAAAAGACTATTAGAAAAAAATAATTCCAGTCCTGAGATCACAGATATTTGTACCTATATAGTGAATACATGGTAAAACGTGCTTTGAACCTATGCCTAGCACCAAATACATGAGCAGTAAACATTCAGCGGTCACTTGATTCTGCTCCCTTATCCTACTATTCGCCTCACTCTTGGATCCAGGAGGGTTGTTTTCTTGTGAAAACAGATACAGATATTTAAGCAGGTTGTGGTTAATTTGGTTTACATAGTCGGTTAGTCTCTCTGAGTTACACTAGGGGTTTTTTGAAGGTTGGGCCTTCAGTAAATTTTAACTTCTTAGTATAAGGTCTGGTCATGCAACAGCGGCCCCTGAATATGTGAACTTCTTAGAAAGCAAAGATCCTCTATGCAAGAGCAGTGAGAGGTCATTTAGTCCAATACGTCATTTTACAGATAAATATCCAACCAGAAATGACCTGAGTTTCTACAGCTTTTCCCTATCATAACAGGTTTACTCAAATTGACTCACACTCATAGGAAGCACTGTGTTAACTGTTACAACAGTAGTGTTGTTATTAATGTGTTGACAAAGTTAATAGAATAGAATTTTTTTCTATTATTCATCAAATTAACAAAGGATAGTAACAAAAAGTATTTAAATCATATGCACATGAAGGAAGAACAATGAAGGAAAATATCTCAGGCTCACTAGAATATAAACATTTCAAAGATGAACAAGGCAAGACGTTATTACAAAAATGAAGCTAGTAAAGTTAGGGAAATAAAGCCACAAAGCAAAAATCATGAAGTTGGCAGTGAGGGAGCTGTCGAAAATTACTCATGAAAAGACAATTCTGGAATATTAAAAAAGGAGACAAGCAGATGCCTCTCTATAGGTTATCCTGTCAGACGTTAAACTGATGCTAATAAAAATGAACATGGCTTCCTATTATTATCTACTATTCCTATTATCTATTATCATTAAAATTCCATTTTCAATTTTAAATAAAACGATCTAGTAAGTCTTAAAGCTATGAAGACAGCTGAGTTGAAAGTCCTGTTATTGATTTCCAGTTAAACAGTCATCTTTACTTCCTCCTGAAAGCTCAAAAGAGTGATAGTAAAGGGATAAACAAATAAACCATAAGCTAGAAATGGAAATGACAGAAGATAAAGTATGTCAATAGACATTTTAAAAGCTGAAAGCATAAGGGAAAAAACCTCAAGCTTCTGGAGGAAAAGTAAAACAAAAGTGGTCATATTCAAAGAACCAGGAATCAGAATGGCATCATAGAAGATGGAGCAACACCATTAAAATGCTGAAAGAAAATTACAGCTAACCTAGAATTTTATGCCCAGATAAATTATCAATGAAATGTGAAGACAGAGTAAAGATTCTCAGACAGGTTTAAAAAAAAATTCCATCTCAAATGCTGTTTCTTGGATTTATAAAACTGAAGATCCAATGGAGGATGGAGGCAAAGGCAGAATTCTAGGATAATAATTACTCTCGGGATATCTGTGCAGCCACATACCTAGAGTAGGACTATCTGAGTGGAAAGACTGACAAGTGAAATATCACCAAGAAAAATAGAAAACTCGGTAAATTATCTGCTAAGTTTGTAGATATGAAAGTTTGTTATCTGAAAGTTTGTCAGAGACACTGAGGATGAACTAGCAATACACAGAAAATTAAGTAACCCTCTCTCTTGACTCAAGAAGCCAATTATCAAATTCAGGGGAAATAATGGCTTTGTACAAGAAAGGAAGTAGAAAAAGTTATATTACATTACTCCGATGTAAGTTTCATGTCAATTACAATAAAAGCATGGACCAGCAATTTAACCAGACATTACTGTAACTATACCAGGAGAAGAGACTATGTATATACTATATAAACAAATAGAAAAGGCTAAATAGTCACCTCCCATTTTAGGAAGCCAGTAAGTACTATCTAAAATTGCAAAAAATACAAATGAAAACAAAAACCATGAAATAGCAAGTATTTAGAAGTTCTCCAAATGTGCTCTAGGGACAGACACCACAATGTCGGGGGGGGGGGGGCGGTCCACAATGTCACGGGGGTCCACAATGTCAAAACTAATTTTGTAATAAAAATAAGCCTCCCCCACCCCCATTCCCATTCTCTGGACAATGTACAGTGGAGTTTCCCAGAAGCTGAATGCGTGACACAGCATAGAAGCCAACTGGAGAATTCAGCTGTCTTCTATTAGCCACTCAGTAGAGGGTAAAAATTAAAAAAGACGTTGCTCTTACTGTTCTGAAAGTCTGTCGGTTATATGGAAATTTTTATTTATAAATGTTATTTTTGCTAACATTATAGGTTTTGTATTATTTTAAATCAATAAATATTGTTTTAATTTTGAATACAGTAAATATCAATAAATATAACCAACATAAATCAAAAGCTCTTTGGGACCCTCAACAATTTTTTAAGAGTACAAAGGGTTCCTGAGACCAAAAAGTTTGAGAACCATTAATGCACAAAGTGGGTTCCCCCAAAAATGTGCGTTCTTCAGAGATAAGTTTTAAAACGCAAATAACTGTCCTGCCCTAAGTATTACTTTGGTTAAACCCCAAAATAAATTTATAAAATTATATCAACATTCTATTCTGTAATAAGAAATACTTCTATACAAAAAGGGACATAGCTACTGAATGCTAAGGATTTTTATGTTGCAGGAATGACTCTGGCAGAGTATCTCAGGGGAGCAGGGTGTTACTTATCAACAATACTGCAATTTAACTGACATGTGAAGTAGGGATGAGGAATAATAGTAGCATAAGAAGTAACATTCCAACAAAAGAAAGACGAGGGGGCTAAAAATGGGACTTCTAACAGATGGGGATTTGGGGAAAAGTGCTAACATTTAATGAGTTTCTATGTACCAGGGACTGTTAATTCTACCACAAGAACACTATTTAAGGTCGGCACCATTACATTATTTTACAAGTGAGGGAACTGGGGCTTGGGAGGTTGTGGGACTTGCCCAAATTATCAGATCCAGGTAATAATATTAACCTTTGCCAGCAGGCTCTAACACTATCTGAAGACAGTGTTGAGTTTGAGGTATTAGTCTATAAAAAACAGTATAAAATGAGTAACTGCCCTGCTTCATTAAGTTTCTACTTCTACCTGGCTTCCACTATGGCTGAGAGGGTGAAGAGTCCACCTGCAATGCAGGAGACACAGGAGCCTCAGGTCCGACCCCCTGGAGGAAGGAGGAAAGGGCAACCCACTCCAGGACCCTTGCCTGGAAAACCCCACAGACAGAGGAGCCTGGCGGGCTGCAGTACCTGCGGTCGCAAAGAGTTGGGCATGACTGAGCACTCAGGCACACCCACCCTGAAGTCCACTTCCAGAAATTTTGCAGTGGTGCCAAATAAAAGTTTGAATCATTTAAAAAAAAAAAAAAATCTGTAGTAGTAATAATAGCATCTACTGAGTCATACGCTGTTCCAGGTATTGTGAAACACTTTTTACAAATTATCTTATTCCCCAGTTAGCTGATGGAGAAAGACACAGAGAGTTGTAGTAACTTCCCCCAAAGTATCGCAGTAGATGGTAGAGACAGAATCTAAACCCCTAAAGTATAAACTGCATAGTCTGAGTTCTCAGTAAGTAAACAGTGTGGCTTTCCAAATGATACTCCTTTTTCGACTGTGAGGGAACTGGGGCAAATTGGAGAAATTAATTATTTCTCCCCAAACATCTAAAAATATATTTTTAAAAAAAATCATTCTTAGCTCGTGGGTTATACAAAAACAGGCGGTAGGCCATAATCTGCCAGTCCTGCTCTCCACTGTAAAGGAGACTGTAAATCGGTGGCCTGTGTCAGTCGTCTGTGTTTCTGCATGAAATTCTTGTATGAATTAGTGGTTAATATTTAAAAATCAAGTTTTAAATGAAACCCATTCCAGCTTACCTTTAAAACCTGGAGGATCAAGCAACATTGGATCTTTCACTTTTTAAATGAAAATGAAGAATATTCTAAGTTGCTTAATATGCAAAAAAAAAAGGAAAAAAAAAGAAAAAAGAAAAAAGCTTGGCTTCACTAAAACATCTACTTGGGCCCAAGAGTATTGAATTTGCCATCTCTGCTTAACATGCATAGTTTTTGCTTGAGCTAAAACTGATGGAATTGGGAAACTCTTCCTAGCATTAAAATGAAAGCAAAGTAAAATAAATTGAAGAGAAAGCTAGAAAATGAAAAATGAAAAAACTGCCATGGTATATACAGCAGAAATGAAATACTAGAGAGGCTGGCTGAAAAAAAAAAGAATTTTAAGAAATGCAGACCTAGGTTCCCGAGTGGCCTAGTGGTGAGGATTGCAGGCTTTCTCTCGTGGCTAGGGTTCAAATCCTGGTCGGGAAAGTGAGATCCCACAAAAACCACAGTGTCCTCCCACCCCCACCCCCCAAAAAACTGCAGACCTAGATGGACTGACCTTTAAAAGTCATTTTTCCCAGCATAAAGATGATTCTTCTTCTGGATGTTGCAGTAAGTGACTTAATAATGCAACTTACCTTTTAGGTTTTTATATTACAAAATTTTAAACATCATAATCATATTTAAAGCAGAGAAAACAATCCAAGATTAACTTTGGCATTAAAAGTTAAAAACATTCAAAGGTACAAAACCTCGTTAAACCTTTTTTAAAATATGAAATTCAACTATGCCAAAAAAGGTTTATGCAAGTATTTCAGAATCTTAAGGTACTAAATACCTCACACGCACTTAGTATCCATTTCCCAAATAAACTCCCTACATTTTTAATTTGAAAATGTTTAGGATTCATAAACTGTGCAAATTTAATTCCAACATTAATTTATCTTCTGACAAATATATCTTAGCTCTAGCTCATATAATTACTGCTAGAAACTAATCAATGTTAATATTATCAGTTATCAATAAATATTGATAAATATTAAATGAAAAATTAGAATATCCCTCTATCATAAAAACAAGAGTAATTCTGTCATTTTTAAAGAATTTTTCTGCATAAGTCTATGTTCATTTTACTTGATTTTCCCCCAAATGACAGAATTATAGAAATACTTCATTAAGTTATTAAGTTCTTTTTTTCCCTTTGATCAAGAGTTCAAAAAAACTTCAAATGTTTACAAACAATTTTGCTCAATTGTTGGTAACATAAAATAGGATTATTTAAAGCTATTAAGTGTATATATCATAAACATTGATTAAAAGGGAAAATCACAATTGAATGATTTTTATTGATATTCTTAGGGTCACATCTGTTACAAAATTTCTAATTTTCAACTTTCAGTTGTCCAGTCTGTAAAATTTTCATTGTTAAGCCATGCAAAGTAAATAGGAAAGACAGGAAATAACTCTTTACACATAAGCTTCTTGAAAACATAACTCCAGTGTTATTGCTTTCTACAGCATTTTGACAAAAACCACCACATTCAGAAATTCAGCACTGTCAAATCCTTTATTTTTAACAGGCAGCAGCTATGGCCTGAAAAAGTCCTTTGATGGCAAAGTCCTTAACTCCTTTAGTTGAAGCTCTAATAAAAAGTGACAAGTTTACCAAAAAGTTTAAGAGGATGGATTCACTGATGTCAGTTTGAAAAGACAAATTTTTTTCTGGTTCTTCCTCTGCTGACACTGTGATAAAAGAGTTCCTGAAGTTTTAGTTATGCCATGAATTCAGAAAGCATTTTCCTTTCGAGGGAGAAAAAAATGCCTTTTAAACAGACATTCCAGGTATTTAAGTTAGGGTATGAAAGAACAAATAAATAAAATGTCCCACTTTACATCAAGCTCTAGCAATACATACTGAAAATTTTTTAAGTTAAATTCTATGTCAATTTAAATAGGCCTGTACCATGTGTTCCGAGAGATATTTCTGGTTAAAGTAATACTTTTATGCACCTAAATCTCTAATATGGCTGAGCTGAATTCCAAAATGTCTTACAGGTCTAGATTTTGCCAAGGATAATATATTTGGTTCTATCTAGTCCAAAGAAGATTATGTTTAAGGTGACACTGGGAAGACCCCAAGCAGGGTCTTGGGGGCAGTTTTCTGCTGCACAATGTACAACTTTTCCACCCTCTGGAGCGGCAGCCACCCATGAGGCATGTGGACACAAAAAGATCCTGCCAAGGTCACTTGGTATGCACAGGGGCAATTAATTCATCTCCCATCACTAAATCCTCACTTCAGATATCAATACCCTCACGAAGAACTAAAATGCAGCGACTGTAAACTTTTTGCTGGTCAATGTTTTACTGACACTAAACTATACAACAGGGTAATGATATGCTCTTTTGTTAAAGGGAACCAAGCTCCCCATCCCTTCTCTAAAGACCAAAACATTTCAGTATATGACGTCAGACTTTATGTTCCTCTTCCCCTCTAGTCCCCTACCCCAAACAAAAAATAAAATGAACACCAACATCACCAAAAAGCTAAATGACCAGTCCTGTTTTATGCAGAGAGAAATGCCAGAAAGTGAAAAGAATTAGGAGGGAGATAGCTGTTTTGTGATGGCTGACTCAGAACTTACTGGGTTAGTAGCCCTTCACTTAGGCTTCCATCCTCCCCTTTCTTTCCCCTCCACAAGCATTTCACTTTTCCTTTTAAGGATGTCTACAACTACAATGTACTGCAGAGAAGAGGCAACATTATTTA
This sequence comes from Ovis aries, assembly GCF_016772045.2. NCBI lineage: Eukaryota > Metazoa > Chordata > Mammalia > Artiodactyla > Bovidae > Ovis > Ovis aries. The sequence continues at coordinate 18,377,411 of NC_056063.1, read as the reverse complement.
TCAGCAAAACAATTTACAGGGATACCTAGGAAGAAAACTTGAGCTTCTTCGAGGCCTGAAACGGGAAAAGGCATTTCATAATCAGGCATGACAACAGGAGTTATTGACAGCTACTCTTCTACAGTGAGGTAACCCAAAACCAAAATTTAGCTTATTACATAATACCTCTAGCCATCTCTTTTCTCCGTGACCCACAGCTACTTAATAAGAGGAAGACATGTAACAAGCTGAACAAGGGGAGGAAAAAAGGAACAGTCTAGTTAGGGTGAGAGGGGAACAGTTAAAACAATCTGACTCCTGCCAAATATAATTATGTAATTCTTGCCATTTTCATAGAATTTTAAAACTGGAAGAGTCCTCCACAGACCATCTGGTCCTACCCTGTCATCTTACACATAAAGAACTCTTCAAAAAAATAAAAAAGCTTAAACCCAAGATCAAGCAGTTGTGTACTGACAAAACTGGGACTTCTGACTCAGGACAGTAAGTATTTTCTTTGATATTTACACGTATATAACAAACAATGTTTCAAAGTTCAAAGTAAAAACACAAAAGTTCATGAATGAATAGCTGCCTCTCACATAAAACATTCATAATTTCAAATTCACCTCTATTACATAAAACCTAGGGGGATTTGTAGAGAAATAATAATAAACAGCAAGCTAGTTGAGACAATATAATCCACAGACGTGGCTGCTGGGATTAATAGCTACTGAAAAGACAAATCTAAAAGATAGGACAATGCAACAGCTTCCAGAGAAAAGAGCTAAAGAAATGGCAAAAGACAGGAGCAGTGTAAAAGTACTGGAATGTGAGTTACATAAGCCAGCTGACTGGAGCGATCAGAATTCTTTACTGCAGAAGGTCTGAAGAATCTGCATTTTAAAATCAGAATCCCAGGTGATACTAGGTGATCCTTAAGGGGATATCTGGAGAAACAATGGTCTTCAGGACACTGTGGTCTGGGAGAGTTAAAGATACTCAAAATTCTTGTTCAGGAGTTCTTGCTCATAACTAGCTAAACCGGATCCTCTTGACCAACCAGGCAAGGAAATGCCCCAGGCAAACACAGGAAGGCTGATTCTGTGCAGAATTCGGAGAGTCAAACTCGGTGGTCACGGTACAGTCACCCGAAGGAGTCAGAACATTATGTAATCACTGTCCCAGCTGTAAGAGACCGTCTGCAAATGCCTGTTACTAAGTAAGGTTTGCATTTACTGTTAAGTGACTGACGGGTTATAATGATTCTCCTTCTAATGTACAGCAATATTCTGTTACTCACTTAAGAGGTCTTTGAGTTCACAGCTCGAAAAAGCATTAGTCATTTTGTATGTGCCAGTTCATCCATGATTGCTGTGTGGTTATAAAGGAAGACAGGCCCTCACAGCTTAGTTCCAGTATTTTTCTTTGGATATGGGGATCTGAGAAAACAGCTAGGAATGGTTACTTTTTTAACTGCTGCTATGACCACAATATTTGAATATGGTGAAATTGAGAAATTCTGAGAACCTGAAAACACAGTCACCGTTTCAGAAATGACAATAAATGTCCAAAATCAGATTTACAGCTACCCAGCAAATTATTCTGATTTTTGTCCAGCGTTTCAAATCTCTTTCACAACAGGAACAGGGAAAAGCTATCTGAAGTGACATCATCGGATCCTTTCTTCCTCTCTTTTTTAGTGAGAGGAATTATATTTGTTCATAGGATTTTTTAAAAGATATGTAATAGGATTAAAATCTACCTAATCTCTATATATGTATTTCAGTCTGTTATGATGGGGTACTTGACTATCAATTTAATTTAGGTACAATGAATGTTAGACAAATACAGAGCTCAGATAATAATTTGCTGCTGCAATTATCCTCTGTGGATTCCAAACATTTTCTCTAAAACCTAGACTCTCTGCAATGGATTCAGGCAAACAATACCAATGCCAAAACGCTTAATCCTTTTAGGCAATCTGTCCACTTCCTATTTCAAGGCAAGACAGTCATTTAAAAAATCAACTCCTGACATTAGTGTTTTTAACTAGAACATTTCCAAAAATCCAGTACAGGCACGTGCAGATTAACACTGTATTTTCAACCATTTTTCACACTGTGTTTCCCAGTAGTAGTAATATATTAAATAACAGTCCTTAATACCTGCACAAGTTACTGGGGTTTTTTTTTTAAGTTAAAACTAAGTTTACCCTACTTACGGCAGGTCTTGAAAAATGCTAACAAAAAAATTAAAAGTTAGGAACATAAATAATTCTACAACTAATTTCTATAGAATTAAATTTTTGCAGCCTGAAGAAGATCTGGTAGAAAGGTTGTGAACCTTTCCTGTTTATTCAACTTCTGAGACAATCACATCCTAAACGACTATTACTGTAGCACGATAATAGTTCCTCTCTGGATTTCTGCTTAGGGCTAAAAGGGGGATTTTGTAAAATAAAGAAAAGTTGTTGAAGGGACCGAGGACAATTTTAAAAGGGATGAAGGACAATTTTGAAAGAGACTTAGGACAAGTTTGTTTAGTTTCACTTAGCTTAAGGGGTTCTCGTAAAGTTGCTGATATAATTTAAAAGTGAACTGTCGGTTTTACACTAACATCCAGATAGTAATCAGTAACCTTTACCGGGAATATTTCAGTTATAAAATGAACAGCCAGAATCTATTCTGAGCAGACCATCACCTTGCCTTCTCCCCTCGCCCGCTCCCTCCTTCTCCAGACCCCACGGCGAAGTTCACCTGCCGCTACCAAAGGGCCGTGGAAAAAGAGAAGGTTAAAGAAAAAAAAAACGCTTTTAAAATTAAGAGGCTTACAGGAGCCGGACTTAGTTCCAGTGCAGTTCAGCCTGGAAACGAAAGTAAGGAAGCAACTGCGGTTTAGGCTTGTAATGATGTCAGCCATCTTAGGGACATTATTTATACTGGGAGGACGTGCCAAACTCTTGTTGTTGTTTTGTCGTTTTGCATGTCGCCGCCGATCTCCAGGTGGAACGAACCCCGGCACGGCTCCACGCACATTCCTCGACTGCACCAAGCACCGTGCACTCGGCCCGGTTCTCCAATCCTCCTCCCCCGGAGGCCCCCAAGCCCCCGATTCCGCGCCGGGCACCGCTTTCTGTACACGCACTTTCTTACAAAGAAGCTGCGCCGGACAAGAACGGGGAGCAGCCCGAGAAAAGGGAGTACTCGGCCCTCTCACGGACCCCCGTCCCGCGCGCGCCCCGCGCTGTCCCGGGGCGCACAGCCGCCCTAGCCCCGCGCAGCTCTCCCGGGGCCCCAGCGGGCCCACTTCCCCGAGCCCCGGCCCTCGGACCTTGCAGTCCACGGCAACGGCGTCCGGAGGGATGATGAGCGCCTCCTCGCCGCTCTTGGACTCGTCCTTCTTGGCCTCCTTCTGGGCCAGAGCCGAGTTGAACGTCACCTTCACCATGGCGCGGCCTGGGGCGCCCTCGGAGGGCGGCGGCGGCGGGCTTGAGGCGCGGGCTGCGGGCTCCTGGCGGCGGTGGCAGCCTCCTCGGCCGGGCTCCGAGCGCGGCTAAGCGGTGGCGGAGGTGGACCGGCAGCTGCGCGGTGGCCGAGGCGGCGACTGCGGCACCAGTCCTGCAGCCTCGCAGCTCGGGGGCGAGGGCGGAGACGGCTGGCTCCCCGCCGGGGGCGGGCCGATCCGGGTGGGCGGGGTCGGGGGCGGGGCCGGAGGCCAGATGGGCGGGGTCCCGCAGTCTGAACCCAGAGTGAGCAACCGATTGCGGGGGGGGGCGGCGAGCCCTGCCCTCATCCCGGATGGGAGGAGGGGATCGGGCAGGGAAGGAAAGAGGGGTGCTCTTGTGCGAGGGCCTGGATTTTGCAGTTCCGATTTCGCTTCCAACCCTGTTTACCGCCGCGCACAGGATTGCAGCTTTTTAGCAAAATTAGGTGAACTTTCCTGGGTCCGCCTGGACCGTGCGTTAACCTCTGGCAGAACCAGGTCGACCCTTCCCTGCCTGCTGCCCCCACCGAAAACCTAAAGGCTGTGGACTCTGGGGGCCTCCATACCTCCACTGTCTAACTTTACTATGGATCCGACTCAGTGGAACACAAATATTCAGTGCTCTCTATCCTTGTGATCTCACTTCTTTATCTTTCCCGGACCCCACCCAAGGGCGTTACCTGACTCACACTTGCCTTGTTTTCTCCCCCCGCGCCGCCCTCGCAAGGTCCCAGGCTGCCCTGCCTAGTCCCAAAGCAATTCAGAGGAAGGTTCTTGGCAGATTTGTATTTCATACATCTCACATTTCTAAAACAAAATGTTCCCCTCTTGTGTAGACTTGGACAGAACCCACATGAACACGGGGCTGATTTGTGATTCATATTCGCTGATGAGTCTTTAGCGGCTTTCTACGAAATTAAAAAAAAATTATGGATAAAGCAAAATTTTGTTTTGAAGAGATCTCATTTACCACTAATTCGAGAGAGGATACGGGCCTGCAGTGATACTGAGTTAATGACGGTCAACAGATGACCCTTTGGATGAATGATTGATCTTGAATCCTTGTTCCACTCCATTCTGTCCACATTAAGCCAGAGATGTGGGCGTACTCTAGAATGTTTCAGCTGTGTCAGCTCTGCTCTGAGTCAACCATGAAGAAAGTGGGTTGAGTGTGAGGTTCTGGGGAATTTGGTTCTGTTCAAGGAGGGGGTTTAAGTCTCTTAGACTCTCCACAGAATCCCACCATGCCTGAGTGCTAAGTCCCTTCAGATGTATCTCTTTGCATGGCTATGGACTGTAGCCCACCAGGCTCCTCTGTCCATGAGGTTCTTCAGGCAAGAATACTGGAGTGGGTTGCCATGTTCTCCTCCAGGGGATCTTCCCAATCCAGGGATGGAAGTTGTGGTCTCCTACAACTCCTGCATTGGCAGGTGGGTTCTTTACCACTAGGGCCACCTGGGAAGCCCATAATCAGACCATAACTCCCTGCAATCGTACCAAGATCTCAGAATCTTCCAGATCATATATTTGCAAGAGTCATCCTGGACTGAGGTAGAAATCCAGACCAAACACTGAGTCTGCTTAAGCATTCTGAAATTCGACTACAAATGAGTTATGTGTTCCGTTGAAAATACTAAGAGATAGGTCAAGTCCTGGCACATCCTGACCCTAGCTAGCCATATGACTTGCAATGACTTATTTAAACTCCCTGGGTTTCCCTGGTCCAGGGATCAACTCTGTGGGGTTGACTCTGTGAACTGACATAGTTTCAGAGATTTCTTGCAACTCTACAATTGAAGACCAAGAAATTTTGGAAGCAAGATCTAGATGATTATAAATGGTTATACATATCCTTCCTAGGAGAAGGCAATGGCACCCCACTCCAGTACCCTTGCCTGGAGAGTCCCATGGGCGGAGGAGCCTGGTGGGCTGCAGTGCATGGGGTCGCAAAGAGTCGGACATGACTGAGCGACTTCACTTTCACTTTTCTCTTTCATGCGTTGGAGAAGGAAATGGCAACCCAGTCCAGTGTTCCTGCCTGGAGAATCCCAAGGACAGGGTAGCCTGGTGGGCTGCTGTCTATGGGTCACACAGAGTCGGACACGACTGAAGCGACTCAGCAGCAGCAGCAGCATATCCTTCCTGCTCCACTTTTAATGATACTAGAATGGTGGAAAAACACCCAAGGCATTTTGCACTATAGGGAATGAGGGAAGAAAACAAAATTATAAACAGCACTATTAAACAAACTAACAAACTGAACAAAGATGTTTGCCTGATCCAAAAATTAACTAGCCCTTAGTCAATTTCTAGTCTAAAAACTCGGGAATAAAACACTATTCCTTGTTTTGTGTACCAGCAGCAAGCAATAGTTTAAAATCAGATGGCAAGCAGTCTGGGAATAATCTGGTTTTGTTTCTCCACTTTGTCTGGTGTGTCTACAAAACTGTGTAGTACACAACAGAAGAGATAATGAAGAAGCTGGAACAAGACCAAACAAAGCAAATCTAGTCCTGTGATTTACAAAGGGTTGCCCAATGACCCTGGAAACTGAGAGGGGAGGAGGAGTCAATGACTCAACAGAAGAAAGTTGAAAACATTGTCATCAGTTACCACTAACTACTGAATGTGAAGAGAATCTTGGAAGACCTCTGTTTTCTCTTTTCACGGTGATCTTGAGAGAGTGATGGGAGGACACACTAGAGTCAGCAAAATAAATTCAAGGATCTTAGATCATTTAGATTAGTGTGATGTGTTGGAAAGGGATTCGGAGGGGCCAACACCCTCCCCACCCCGCCCCTAGTCCCTGCCTGCACCAGGGTTCTTTTACGTCTTCATGCTTTCTGTGCACTCTCCTTCAGATTTAGCAGGTTGATTAGGAAAACATTTTTGCAAATATAGGCCCCTTAGTGAAACAACATCCCTGAATATGTCCTTTAAAATATGTTCTTGACAAAGTCCCTCTTAACCCAGTGTGTGACTATAGCTGAACACCTTGTGGCTTTGTCTTAGATTTTATTTATTTAAAGGTGTTTCTTCTAGGCAAAAGGTGAAGGCATCTACTTGCTTCTCTCTAGACTTAGGAAGCATCACTCCGAACAAAGCTAGTGGAGGTGATGGAATTCCAGCTGAGCTATTTCAACTCCTGAAAGATGACACTGTGAAAGTGCTGCATTCAATATGCCAGCAAATATGGAAAACTCAGCAGTGGCCACATGACTGGAAAAGGTCAGTTTTCATTCCAATCCCAAAGAAAGAAAATGCCAAAGAATGCTCAAACTACTGCACAACTGCACTCATCTCACACATTAGTAAAGTAATGCTTAAAATTCTCCAAGCAAGGCTTCAGCAATACATGAACCATGAACTCCCTGATGTTCAAGCTGGTTTTAGAAAAGGCAGAGGAACCAGAGATCAAATTGCCAACATCTGCTGGATCATGGAAAAAGCAAGACAGTTCCAGAAAAACATCTACTTCTGCTTTACTGACTATGCCAAAGCCTTTGACTGTGTGGATCACAATAAACTGTGGAAAATTCTGAAAGAGATGGAAATACCAGACCACCTGACCTGCCTCTTGAGAAATCTGTATGCGGGTCAGGAAGCAACAGTTAGAAGTGGACATGGAACAACAGAGTGGTTCCAAATAGGAAAAGGAGTACGTCAAGGCTGTATATTGTCATCCTGCTTATTTAACTTCTATGCAGAGTACATCATGAAAACTGCCAGGCTGGATGAGGCATAAGCTGGAATCAAGATTGCTGGGAAAAATATCAACAATCTCAGATAAGCAGATGACACCACCCTTATGGCAGAAAGCGAAGAGGAACTAAAGAGCCTCTTGATGAAAGTGAAAGAGGAGAGTGGCTTAAAGAGGAAAGTTGGCTTAAAGCTCAGCATTCAGAAAACTAAGATCATGACATCTGGTCCCATCACTTCATGGCAGATAGATGAGGAAACATTGGAAACAATGGCTGACTTTATTTTTCTGGGCTCCAAAATCACTGCAGATGGTGATTGCAGCAATGAAATTAAAAGACTCTTACTCCTTGGAAGGAAAGTTATGACCAACCTAGACAGCATATTAAAAAGCAGAGATATTACTTTGCCAACAAAGGTACGTCTAGTCAAGGCTATGATTTTTCCTGTGGTCATGTATGGATGTGAGAGTTGGACTATAAAGAAGGCTGAGCACCGAAGAATTGATGCTTTTGAACTGTGGTATTAGAGAAGACTGTTGAGAGTCCCTTGGACTGCAAGGAGATCCAACCAGTCCATCCTAAAGGAGATCAGTCCTGGGTGTTCATTGGAAGGACTGATGTTGAAGCTGAAACTCCTACTTTGGCCACCTGATGCGAAGAGCTGACTCATTGGAAAAGACCCTGATGCTGGGAAAGATTGAAGGCAGGAGGAGAAGGGGACATCAGAGGATGATATGGCTCAACAGCATCACCGACTCGATGGACATGGGTTTGGGTGAACTCCGGGAATTGGTGATGGACAGCGAGGCCTGGCGTGCTGTGGTTCATGGGGTTGCAAAGAGTCAGACACGACTGAGCAACTGAACTGAACTGAACTGAACTGAGACTTAAGCAAGCATTGTTTTCCTCACTCCTTCCTAATTTCAAAATTGTGGTTGTTGTTCAGTCGCTCAGTCATGTCCAACTCTTTATAACTGCATGGACTGCAGCACACCAGGCTTTCTTGTCCTTCACCATCTCCTGGAGCTTGCTCAAACTCATGTCCGTTGAGTCAGTGATGCCATCCAAACATCTCATTCTCTGTGGCCGCCTTCTCCTCCTGCCTTCAATCTGTCCCAGCATCAGGGTCTTTTCTAATGGGTTGGCTCTTTGCATCAGGTGGCCAAAGTATTGGAGTTTCAGCTTCAGCATCAGTCCTTCCAATGAATATTCAGGGTTGATTTCCTTTAGGATTAACTGGTTTGATCTCCTTGCAGTCCAAGGATTCTCAAGAGTCTTTTCCAACACCATAGTTCAAAAGCATCAGTTCTTTGTTGCTCAGCAATCTTTATGGTCCAACTCTCATATCTGTACAGCTACTGGAAAAACCATAGCTTTGCCTAAATGGACCTTTGTCAGTAAAGTAATGGCTCTGCTTTTTAATATACTGTCTAGGTTGGTCATAGCTTTTCTTCCAAGGAGCAATCATCTTTTAATTTCATGGCTGCAGTCACCATCTGCAGTGATTTTGGTCCCCAAGAAAATAAAGTCTGTCACTGTTTCCATTGTTTTCCCATGTATTTGCCATGAAGCAATGGGACCGGACGTCACAATCTTACTTTTTTTGAATGTTGAGTTTTAAGCCAGCTTTTTCACTCTCCTCTTTCACCTTCCTCAAGAGACTGTTTAGTTCCTCTTTGCTTTCTGCCATAAAGGTGGTGTCATCTGCATATCTGAGTTTATTGCTATTTCCCCTGGCAGTACTTCAGATAGCCTTTATTGTTTCTAAGTTTCTTACCTCCCAAGTTTATATATTTTATTGCCTCCCCACCTCAATTGTTGTTGTTTGTTGTTCAGACACACTAAGTTGCGTCCGACTCGGTGACCCCACGGTCTGCAGCATGCCAGGCTTCCCTATCTTTCACTATCTCCCAAAGTTGGCTCAAACTCATGTCCAATGCTATCCAACCATCTCATTCTCTGTTGCCTCCTTCTCCTCCTGTCCTCAATCCTATATATATTTTCTAATTATTTTATTTTATACCATGTAACTGCTTTCCCTGATGAACTAAATTAGTTTTTAAGGGTGTTGTAATATGCAAGTGTTAGTCGCTCAGTCAAATCTGACTCTTTGCAACCCCATGAACTGTAGCCTGTCCGGCTCCTCTGCCCAAGGAATTCTCCAGGAAAGAATACTGGAGTGGGTTGCCATTTCCTTCTCCAGGGGATCTTCCCAACCCAGGGATCGAACCTTGGTCTTCTGCATTGCAGACGGATTCTTTACCATCTGAGCCACTAGGGAAGTCACCCTGTAATATGCCAACCCTTTGGAATTGTCTTGTTTATAAATGCAGTTCTGTTTCGACTTGATTGACTGTGGCATTGACATTTTTACAGTATTTCAGTTTGATTGTGAGAAGAGTAGCTATGTTCCACTCTGAGTGCTCTGGTTTTCTAGTTGCCATCTGTCTGTTGCCCTCCTCCAAAGCCTGGCTATCAAGTCCATTCATGCTAAGGATATGCTATGAGTCTTCACATTTAAAAGAGAGGGCTGGGGGTGGGGGTGGCGGGAAGAAACCATAAGAAATGCAAGTTAAAAAAATAAATGACAGAGAGGAACTGAGAGATATGGCAAGAAGGCACAAAGATAGTCCAACGGACAGAATCCGCTCAGACCTGAACCCTACTCTGGCTTAAACCTCATCTTGCCTCAGATTTTATCAGCAATACTCAACAAATAAACCATCTGTTCAGAGTAAGAGGTTGGAGGCTGCAATGACCTGGAGGGGCCTGGTAAGTTTTCACAGAGACAAGATTTTAGTTGGAGGAATGGGAAGGATTTGGATGCAGGGAAACGAAAGGGAAGAGCACCCGAATGGAGGAAACAGCGAGAAAAACACCAAGACCACTAGAAAGAATTGAGCCAGGCAAAGAGCAGCCTCTGGGAGAGGGTGTATGCTAAGCAAGGTGGGGATCAACAGCTGCAGAGGGTGGATGGAGCTGTAAATATGCATGTCCTCTTAGAATGACTAGTGTGGAATTTTTCCTGAGGGGATTGTTGAACATTTCTGCAAATAACCTGTTTGGGAAAAAAAAAAAAAAAGTTTTCTCTATAAAGATTAATCTGGCATTCTGAGCAAATGAGAAAGAAGGAAACACCAAAAACCATTAAAACAGCTTTCCAGACCATTGAATCTACTTCCCTCTTTAAAAAAAAAAAAGAGAGCATACATGTGTTCCTTAATGCTTTTATTTATGTTAGAATAAAGGATACCATATAAACCAGCATAGCTAATAATAACATATGATAGAGAGAGAGTATGTGTGTTTCTAGGTCAAACAAGTTATTATAAAAGTCAGGTATGCCAAGACTAGCCGAAGACTAAAGAAACTCTGCTCTACTCTAGTTAAACTTTACCAAGCGTCATAGGCCTTCCTTCATCCAGGAAGCCTAAGAACTTTCAGGCAAATGGTGCAGAGGTGCTGCTGTTGTCATAACTATTATTTTGGCAACACGGATTGCTGAGGAAGGCGCTAATATTTCTCTATTGTGAGTGCATACGTACATAGCCCCCCACACACAGGCAGTGTGTGTTTGTGAGCGTGTATGTGCACGTGTGTAGCCTAAACTTTGTAAGGTCCTCTATCATCAAATCAATCTAATGTCCCCAGTGAACTCTCTTCAGTCTATTCTGGGCAGTCTTCAGTGCAGGAGTTTGTCCAACTTATGTCTTTATCAGAATCTTTTTTCTCATTAATACAGAGAAAGCTGGAGAAGGAAATGGCAACCCACTCCGGTGTTCTTGTCTGGAGAATCCCAGGGACAGCAGAGCCTGGTGGGCTGCCATCTATGGGGTCGCACAGAGTCGGACACGACTGAAGCGACTTAGCAGCAGCAGCAGCAGCAGCACAGAGAAAGCAGGCAGTTTGCCATTTTGTTACAACAAAAGAGGAATGAATATGAAATCAGTACTAAGACATTTATTTTCATGAGTTTCTTAGACTTTTGATTAAATTTCCAGATAGTTCCATTTTTTTGGTTCACTTTTTAAAAAATTAGACACTGTATGTAGTGTTACTGACACTTTTGAGCCCCAACAAAGGTTCTCATGCCCGATGTTGCTTGAACCAATAGAACAAGACCAAGTTCAGTTTAGAAGCAAAGGAAATTTTTAAAAAATGTTTATTTATAGTATTATTTGGCTTTACCAGGTTTTAGTTGCAGCATGCAGGATCTCTAGTTATAGCATATGGGATCTAGTTCCTTAACCAGGGCTTGAAACTAGGCCTCCTGCATTGGGAGGGTGAAGTCTTAGCCACTGGACCACCAGGGAAGTCCTGGAAACATTTCTTTTATCAACGAATGGAGAGCCAGGTGTGAGCTTGGGCTCCAGAGCACTGAACTCCACAGGCTGTGGGCAAAGCTGCTTTATCGGGACCTGTTCAGCAGGGAGGGGGCAGGGTTCTCCCAGGAAGGCACACCTGAGCCGCACAGCCCGTCTGCACACAGCCTGCCTGCACACAGCCCGCCGCTGCCATTTTGAATTGAGGTATCCTCTGTGTGTGTGTGTGTGTGTGTGTGTGTGTGTGTGTGAGACCTGCAGATGGCCCTCCCAGCTGAGGTGTGGAGGGAGCCATTTTGAACCAGGAACTCTGGTCTGAAGCTCCAAGTTCAAGCCCTCTGCACGTGGCCCTCTATGAGCACGTGAAACTAGACTAAGCACAGAAGAAGAAAAAAAAAGGTTGGATTTTATTTTTCTATTTTGGTTTCCCAGGAATTATTAACAGGCTTGGTCAATGATAGTAGGACATATATGAACTCCTGAAGGCAGACTTCATCTAACACTGATTTTTTTAAAATATATTCATTACCCTAGGATTAACAGTCCCCATGTGATTCCTAAATATACTTTTCTTCCTTACTTTTTGACTTTTTCTTTACAGCTGAAACAAAAACAGTGATCACTACATGAATTCTGCTGAGTTATTTACCATTCTGACACTTTAGTGACATAAAGGAAAAAATATCACTTAAACCTAACTCCAAAAATATTATTTGAACTGTAGGTGCATTCATTATTGGAACATATGGCAACATATGTTCTCTCCTGGAAATATTTTCGTAAATTTAATTGCCAAATAACTTGTAAAATTAATTTGCCTAGAAGCTTTATGAGAATGGCTAGGATAGTCTAATCATGGTTTGAAATACCACATCTCTATAAATATTTTTGTATATTATATCTTGTATTTAATATATACTCATTAATTACATCTAAGGTATATATACAATTTTAAATCTAGGTCAAAATAGAAAAATAAAGATTGGGCAGGGAATTTAAGAGTTAACCTGGCTGTTTAGGAGTAGTCAAATTTCTGAAAACCATAAATGTAAAATCTCATGTTCTCAAACTAAATAGCCAGAAGATTTTGCCTTGTGTTCAGTGTTCTACCTACTACAATCACCATCCTGGAAAAGCCTTCAAGAAGTCTTCTGAAAGTTCTTTTACTGCCTTGTCCAAGAACAGACTGCAATACAATCTAATGGGAAGGTCATGCTTCTTCAGACACAACGCAAAATAACTTTCCTTCCGATCGTTTAAAAAAAAAAAAATTCAAAAATCAACAAAAAACTTGAATTCGTTTGGTCTCCTGCACAACTGTGGTCAACTGAGCTATGATCACTAAAATGATATTTCCAACTTGGGACCTCAAGATACATTGCATCCAGCAATGGTTATTAAGCAAGTAAAACATTCATAAAGCAGCATAATTAATGGGGTAGTAAGATTAAGGGCTTTATTCCACACTGACTCTTCATGACTTCTAGGTGGTAGTACAACCCAAACCCAGCCATAGATACTGATAAGGAGGCTATGTGTGTGTTCCTGAGTCGCTTCAGTCGTGTCCGCCTCTGTGCAACCCTATGGACTGTAGCCCACCGGGCTCCTCTGTCCATGGGATTCTCTAGGCAAGAATACTAGAGTGGGTTCCCATGCCATTCTCCAGGGGATCTTCCCGACCCATGGATCGAACCCATGTTTCCTGCATCTCTCTTTTTCCAACAGTAAAAAGAATCCACTACTGCTGAGCCACCTGGGAAGCCCAATGAGGAGGCTATTTCCCACTTATTCAGAGATCATTTCTTAGATAACCATGACAGTCTATGCCTAACTGAAACTTTCCCTGTATTTCTAACCCTTAGTAGACACAAAGACCTGGGAAAGACCTTACAATGAGTTACTTAGCACCTACTGGCACAGTTAATCTGTGTTGCCCAGTTCTGACTCTTTGCTACTACACTCCTAGGGCAAACAGAGGTGGGGCATATATTCAGAGCTGTGTTTCTTAAACTTGGTAATAATTGCAAGATCTCTGGGATAGTGAATGAGTTGTTTTCTTCTCTTCGGTTCTGCCCCAGTACTCTCTAAAAATACTTTAAGGTTGTTCCATGCCCAAGAGGAGACTATTAAAAATATATATCTTTAGGGTTTGATATCTGTAAAACAAATGAGCAGACTACAACTAAAGGAGCTCAAGATAAGATGTATAACAATGAACTGTGCTGTGTGACCCATGCCAGGGACAAAACAAGGTCTTAGGAAGTATTTTTAAGAGCCTCCCCATCACAGATCACACTTTAAAAAACACTTGGCTACAAAAGGAATTATTTTATTCTCCACTTAGGGGATATGGGTCCCAAATCACTTTAACCAACTGCAGAAGAACATGAGAAATGCAAATAAGTCCACCAGAACAGGAGAAATCTACTTGGATTTTTACTTTGAATGTGGTATCATCAGCTTCCTTCTGCTTTGAATCATTGCATAAGAGGGAAGGCATATACCCAAGAGAAAAATTGTGCTTTGAGTCAGAAAGCATCTAAAGGGATCGTTTCTGTATAATCTATCATTTAGCTTTCCTTTGGCTAAATTTAAGAAAAGGTTGGGGGGTGGGAGTTTGATTTATGAAAACTCTAGAGAATCAAGACCCAAGTATTTATTTAGAAACTTCTTTTTTTATGTTTATAATTTCTTTTAAAAGATGTTTCAGGCAGATAAAATAGGAGCAGAGCTGGAATATATATTTTGAAGGCCAAGGGAAATTCAGGCATGTTACGTATACTAAACACACATGTTTCTCCTTAGGATGTTCTTGGAGCTGGTTGATTACACTACATAATAGGCCTTAAAAATCCATCTTGAGAAATTACCTGACCTAAGCCAGAAACTGCTCATTTAGCTGCCATTTGCTTTAAGAGACTACATGGAAGGAAAAAAAAATATTATAAAAGAAAATCAGATAAGATACTAAAAGATAGACTGAGGAAGTGACCCACCTTTGGTTTCATCAGAGACAACAGCCAAGGAATAAAGGATAGTATCTTCTTCCTCTTTCAAAGTGCTCTCTCTGGGCCATTTTTTTTTCAGATGTAGAAGAATTGAGGGAATAAACACAGTTAGACATTCCCTGAAAGAACAAAATCATGCAGAATTGCAAATAAACTTCCAGTCATACAAAGAAAAAATTCCTTGTAGTTTCAGAAATGTCCATACACTTAGGCACATATTTAAAGTAACCTAGTCTCAATGATCATCCTTAAAGTTACTAACAGGAAAAGGGAGACATGGGGGCAATACTTCACTGTGGCTTGCACTACTCAGAGGAGGACCGTTTGTTCTCTTTTTTAAGATTTTTTTTTTTTTTTGATGTGGACCATTTTTAAAGTCTTCGTTGAATTTGTTACAGTATTGATTCGGTTTTATGTTTTGGTTTTTCTGGCCATGAGGCATTAGGGATCTTGGCTCCCTGAACCTGCACCCTCTGCACTGGAAGGCAGTCTTAACCACTGGATCTCCAGGGAGCTCTTTCAATGCCTCTCAGCGCTGTGGGTCAAAACACCACCTATGGAGCTTGCTGCTCTAGATACACCATACCGAGTTTTTCTTTCCTTTGGGTTATTCGGTTTTCAAAAAATTCATTTCTTTCTGGAAGTGAACTAGTTACATTTTTGCAAAAAGAAAGATGATGCTTTGGAGGCATAATAAAGTATATTGCATTATAGACAATCCCAAGAAATAACATGGCCGTCATTCTAAGACACCAGAGTTAATTGAATGCAAACGAGAGTGCTTATAACAGACGCAAACATGTGTATGCTGCAGATGAGGAATCTCACTGGCATTTAACCAAAGCAATTCAATTCAATTTTTTAAGAAATCATTGGCCACAGTACCTATAGACACTTTATAAAAAGGCATAACTGAAATAATGAGGGTGAGAAAGGTCCCTTGTTAAAAAACAAGTAGATTCCCTTGTTAATAACAAGTTGGTTGCAGAACAGTGTACAAGGACACAAAGATAAAGGAAAACTTGAGTAAAGAGGGTGTGGTGTATGAGAAGTGGAAGAAAGGACACGTAGCATTAAGAACAAGTGGGTTCTGCGAGGCAAGAGTTTAAACTAAAATATCTTGTTGTCAAATGGAATGCATCCAAAAGGAAAGTAAATGGCTGAGTGGCTGCTTCCGTCAGGTTTCCAAGAGGACTTTCTTATAGAGTTCCCAAGAAAAGCCAGTCTTTTGGAATCTCTAGTACCCATGATCTAAAAGGTATTTTCAAACAACTAAGGAGGGAGGCAGGACTAACATGCTTGAAGTCATGACTTAACAAAAAAGACAAGGGAGGAGAAGAATCATTGCTAAACTGAAGTTAGCCCTGAACCCAAAGGCGCAGAGCACACAAAGCTCTGTTCCCAAGGTGATGCTGGTCTCACTTGGGGAGCGTCTCCTTCCCAGCCAAACTGAAAATTCTTACTTGGAGCAGGCTCCCTTTGGAAGAAACCTGAGGAAGATATAACACACACATGCACACACACACACACACACACACACACACGAAAGGAAGCGAAAAGAGTGTTTTTAGTCTCACACATCCTGTGCTTTTTTCAGCTGCTATTTTGAAGGATAAACATTACATTTGTGGTTGAATTTTTCCCTAGGGTCAAGAAAAACAGAACAATATGGTCGTGAAAAGAAGAGATTTGAGAGGGAGCTGATGACCTTGGAAATGCAAGCTGCTTTCCTGGTTTACAAAATAAAATAAAACAAAGAAACCTTAAAAAAAAAAAAACCCAAAACATAAAGTGCCTGAAAAAGCGTGAAGACCTTGTATCTATCTCCAGTGCCCATGGGGGTGGGCTGGTTCTAAAGGAACCTAAACACAAAGACACTCTGTCAAGTGGGAACTTCTGTGAGCAGAGAAATGACATGCTGTACCTGTATGGCTGCATTCCATTTTTAGGTTTCATTCAACTGGCATTTTATAAGGTGGGACATTTTGCTCAACTCTGGTCCAATGGAAGCGAGAACGTTTCCATATTCTTCTCAGCCAGATAATTATAGCCAACTGTATTTAGGAAACTGGCAGAATTTTTTTCTACATGTGAAGGAACCTACTTTACCAGTGTGTCCGTTCCATACGATCGTTTGTTTCCATATTAGATACCAAAGGTAGTTCTTACTTCTATATCCGGGAATCCCGCTGTCATTAAAACACTGTCCTAAAGGCTAGAGTCTCCTGAGAGATGGGAGAATTTGACAGGTAACAGATTCTTGGAGATCAACCTGCACAGAACTGTTGGGGGCAGTGGGTGGAGGCAGTGCTGATCTACATACTATTGAGCTGCCTCGAAAAACGACTCAAGCTGGCTGATAACATTCGTGGAAGGGTCCTATAAAGCGGCTTCTTTCACACAGTCTACAGTGTGATTGACTTTCGTGGTGCCATTAGGTCAGAACTGGAAGATAAAAAGGGTTTCAGGAGCCCGCAGATGTATGATTCTTAAATCTCCCTATAACTGAAAAAGTATTATTGGATAGGAATCATATTCACTTCTTATGGTGGCTCTAACAAATTATCTCAGAAGTGATGGCTTCAAACAATAGAAATATATTCCCTCACAGATCTGGAGGTCAGAAGTCCTGGACTCGTATCACCAGACTGAAATCAAGATGTTGATGGAGGCACACGTCTTCCAATGGGAGAATCCATCTGTTGACTCTTCTTGCTTTTGCTGGCTCTTGACATTCCTTGGCCTGTGGCTTCATCAGTCAAATCTTCAAGTACAGCATCTTTAAATCTGTCTCTGCTTTGTCCTCTTTGCTTAGTCACTAAGTTGTGTCTGGGATCTTTTGTGACCCCATGGACGGTAGTCCACCAGGCTCCTCCACCTCTGGATTTCCCAGGCAAGAATACTGGAGTGGGTAACCATTTCCTTCTCCAAGGGATCTTCCCAACCCAGGAATTGAACTGGGGACTCCTTCATCTCCTGCATTGGCAGTCAGATTCTTAACCACTGAGTCATCCTGGGAAGCCCATCCTCTAAAAAGCTAGAATTTAAAAGTAATGAACCACCTGGACAATTGCACTCATCTCACACACTAGCAAAGCAATGCTCAAAATCCTCCAAGCCCAGCTTCAACAGTACATGAACCGTGAACTTTCAGATGTTCAAGCTGGGTTTAGAAAAGGCAGAAGAACCAGAGATCAAATTGCCAACATCTGCTGGATCATCAAAAAAGCAAGAGAGTTCCAGAAAAACATCTACTTCTGCTTTATTGACTATGCCAAAGCCTTTGACTGTGTGGATCACAACAAACTGTGGAAAATTGTTCAAGAGATGGGAATACCAGACCACCTGACCTGCCTTCTGAGAAACCTGTATGCAGGTCAGGAAGCAACAGTTAGAACTGGACATGGAACAATAGACTGGTTCCAAATAGGAAAAGGAGTATTTCAAAGCTGTGTGTTACCCTGCTTATTTAACTTCTATACAGAGTACATCACGAGAAACGCTGGGCTGGATGAAGCACAAGCTGGAATCAAGATTGCCAGGAGAAATATCAATAACCTCAGATATGCACATGACACCATTCTTATGGCAGAAAGCAAAGAGGAACCAAAGAGCCTCTTGATGAAAGTGAAAGAGGAGAGTGAAAAAGTTGGCTTGAAACTCAACATTCAGAAAACTAAGATCATGGCATCTGGTCCCATCACGTCATGGGAAATAGATGGGGAAACAATGGAAACAGTGTCAGACTTTATTTTCTTGGGCTCCAAAATCACTGCAGATGGTGACTGCAGCCAGGAAATTAAAAGACGCTTACTCCTTGGAAGGAAAGTTATGACCAACATCGATAGCATATTCAAAAGCAGAGACATTACTTTGCCAACAAAGGTCTGTCTTGTCAAAGCTATGGTCACATATGGATGTGAGAGTTAGGCCATAAAGAAAGCTGAGCACTGAAGAATTGATGCTTTTAAACTGTGGTGTTGGAGAAGACTCTTGAGGGTCCCTCGGACTACAAGGAGATCCAACCAGTCCATCCTAAAGGAGATCAGTCCTGGGTGTTCCTTGGAAGGACTGATGCTGAAGCTGAAACTCCAATACCTTGGCCACCTGATGTGAAGACCTGACTCATTTGAAAAGACCCTGGTGCTGGGAAATACTGAAGGTGGGAAGAGAAGGGGACAACAGAGGATGAGATGGTTGGATGGCATCACTGACTCAATGGACATGAGTTTGAGTTAACACCGGAAGTGGGTGATGGACAGGGAGGCCTGGCGTGCTGCAGTCCATGGGCTGCAAAGAGTCCGGCCACAACTGAGCAAATGAACTGAACTGAACTGGTTGATTAAACAGGGGCTTTCCATGGGGGTGCTAGTGGTAAAGAACCCACTTGCCAAGGCAGATGTAAGAGACGTGGGTTCGATCCCTGGGTCAGAAAGATCCCCTGAAGGAGGGCACGGCAACCACCCAATATTCTTGCCTGGAGAATCCCATGGACAGAGGAGCCTGGTGAGCTACAGTCCATGGGGTTGCGCAGGGTGGCCGTGACTAAAGCAGCTTAGCACACACACATTGATGAAATGGCGCATATTATCAGAATCAAGCTGTATACTCTTCAAAGTGTTCAACTGAACATTGTAGTTGACAGTCCAACACCTATTCCATTCCAATCACATTGAAGAGATTTGGCTATAGATTGAGGACATACCCAATTTTTACCAATGGATGTAAGTCTTCAAAGAAAAGCTTTTTTCCTTTTATGAAAGAACCAAGAGAGAGATGACTTTTCTTCTTCCTCTACATTTTGCCATATCTGGATATGACTTAGAATTATTTACACACTGTTACTTTTTTCCCCCTTTTTGGCCTTGCTACACAGCTTGTAGGATCTTCATTTCCTGACCAGGGACTGAACCCAGAACCTTGCAGTAAAAGCACAGAGTCCTAGCCACTGAACCACCACAGAATTCCCCCCACTATATTACTAAGAGAAAATCTAAGAGCTAAATAGAACCTGGGTCTTTGTGGCATTACAAAAAAATATGGTAGCAAACTAATTTATTCTTTTTTTTTTGGCTGCAATGGGTCTTTATTGCAGGATTTGGGTTTTCTCTAGTTGCTGTGCTCAGACTTAGTTCCCTGGAGGCATGTGAGATCTTAGCTCCCCAACCAGGGATCAAACCCATGTCCCCTGCAACGGAAGGCTGATTCTCAACCACTGGACCACCAGGGAAGTCCTCTGATGTCAAGACTGAGATAACATACTGACCCATTGCAGATCTCACCTTACCTCTGATTAAGTTAGTTAAGCTACTTCCTCCTTAAGTCAGTTTTTATTGTGTTTTGTTTTCACTGTGTTTTCTATAGCTGTACTGGAAAGAATCCTGACTGATACCAAGTATAAAAATAAAGTAAATGTGTATCAGTGCAACTTTTTTGAAAAAGAAAGAAAGAAAACACAATAGAGAATATGCAAAAATATGTAACTGCTGGGGATGGCCAGCATTTAAATAAGGTTTGAAGTTGGCTGGGCACTGGACTACGTACTTTATATATGTTAACTCATTTTATCCTCATAATACTTCTAATGAGGTGATTACCATTAACATCCCACTTAACAGATAACAAGCTATCTGTTGACAATTTGTAAGTGCTTGGCAGAGCCAGAATTTGACCCCAGGCAGTCAAATTCTAGAATACTCATATGTTATGCTGTACTACCTCTCATGTCTCTATATTTCTCTCTTTTTTTTTAAAGTGGCTCTTCCAAATAAAGAGTTAAACAATATTCCTAACTGCACTTGATAAGTGGTTAAAGGAGATATGCACACTGTATCAGTTATCAACTGTTGGGTCACAAATCAGCCCCAAATCCTGTGCTTTAAAACAAAAACAATTATGTGTTTTGCTCATAAATCTTTAATTCGGGCAGTACTCAGCAGGATTGCTTACCTCTGCTCTCACCCCACAGCATCAGCAGGAGCGACTAGTTTGAGCACTAGTGAGTCAAGCTGACTCATGCATGCGGTTAGCAAGTGGGTGCTGGCTTTGTTCTGAGCTCAGCCAGGACTATGCGTTGCAGCCCTCTGTACAGCTGCTTCACCTGGACCTCCTCACAGTGACTTGGGTTTTCTCACAGCAAAGTGGCTGAGTCCTAAGAGCAAGTGTATAATTCGATGCACTTTTTTTGAACTGAAGCAGACACTGTATTGCATTTTTTTTTTTAAACTTAACCTTGGAGGTCACATAGTATCACTTCTGCCAGAGTCATAAGCCCACCCAAAATCAAGGGGAAGAGCATAGAGCTTGTCTCTCAGTGGGAAGAGTGTCCAAGAAAAATGTATTGGATGATTAGGTTGATATAGACAGATTAAGAAATGCCTGGGACAATATAGATAGGAAGTCATTGAGTGGGAAAACACAGTCACAAATGTGAAAAAAAAAAAAAAAGCCAATTTAAAAACTTCCAAAAGAATAAAAGATTTTGTGTTTGGCAAGGCTGAAGGTGAATTGTAAATGGGGACATGCTTTTTGGAAAGCCGCTTGATAGTATTCATACTCTTTGACACAATATAAAAATATTCTTATTTCTTAATACTGAGAAGATGTCCATAAATATCGGTGATTTACATTCTGCATGATAATTATATAACTAAGGCTTCTCGAGTGGTGCAGAGGTTAAGAATTTACTCTCAATGCAGGGGACACGAGCTCAATCCATAGTCGGGGAAGATCCTACATGCCGAGAGACAGCTAAGCCCATGCGCCACAACCACTGAGCCCACTAGCTGCAACTACTGAGCCCACACGCCACAGCTACTGAAGTCCACGCACCCCAGAGCCTGTGCTCCACAAAGAGAGAAGCCGCTGCCATGAGAAGCCCGTGCACTGCAACTAGAGAATAGCCCCTGCTCCCTGCAACTAGAGAAAGCCTGAGCACCTCAGTGAAGGTCCAGCACAGCCATAAACAGATACAATTATTTGAAAAGTAATTAGGTGGGTAGTAAAAATGGCAACTTTGTAGAACTCTAAGTAAACACATACACTAACATAACAGCACAAAAATAGTATGTATAAAGTATTCAGTTCAGTCACTCAGTTGTGTCCAACTCTTTGCCACCCCATGAATCACAGCACGCCAGGCCTCCCTGTCCATCACCAACTCCTGGAATTCACTCAGACTTACGTCCATTGAGTCAGTGATGCCATCCAGCCATCTCATCCTCTGTCGTCCCCTTCTCCTCCTGCCCCCAATCCCTCCCAGCATCAGAGTTTTTTCCAATGAGTCAACTCTTTGCATGACGTGGCCAAAGTACTGGTGTTTCAGCTTTAGCATCAGTCCTTCCAAAGAACACCCAGGACTTATCTCCTTTAGAATTGACTGGTTGGATCTCCTTGCAACCCAAGGGACTCTCAAGAGTCTTCTCCAACACCACAGTTCAGAAGCATCAATTCTTCGGAGCTCAGCCTTCTTTATAGTCCAATTATCACATCCGTACATGACTACTGGAAAAACCATAGCCTTGACTAGATGGAACTTTGTTGGCAAAGTAATGTCTCTGCTTTTGAATATGCTGTCTAGGTTGGTCATAACTTTCCTTCCAAGGAGTAAGCGTCTTTTAATTTCCTGGCTGCAGTCACCATCTGCAGTGATTTTGGAGCCCCCAAAATAAAGTCTGACGCTGTTTCCACTGTTTCCCCATCTATTTCCCATGAAGTGATGGGACCAGGTGTCACGATGTTTGTTTTCTGAATGTTCAGCTTTAAGCCAACGTTTTCACTCTCCACTTTCACTTTCATCAAGAGGCTTTTGAGTTCCTCTTCACTTTCTGCCATAAGGGTGGTGTCATCTGCATATCTGAGGTTATTGCTATTCCTCCCGGCAATCTTGATTCCAGCTTGTGTTCTTCCAGCCCAGCGTTTCTCATGATGTACTCTGCATATACATTAAATAAGCAGGGTGACAGGACTATGCAATATGTGTACATATATACTGACAGATTAAAAGTGAACATGGAACAATAGAAATAGAATTTAATGGCTTTTGTGGTCTTCTGTAAATTTACTTAAACATATAGTATTGATATATCATTTTAATATACTATATAAATTAAGTATATCGTAAACTCCAACAGTCATAATTATAGCACACTAAAGAAAGAACCCATGAAAATAGAGCCCTGCTACTTCATCATACATAGGCTAACACACATGATTTGTTACGAATGTAGAATATTTAGTGAAGAATAACTTACTCGTCTTTTAGAATTTAGAAGATTCTTGGTAAATTGGAGGATTGCTGATACAAGTTAAAATAACAGTCTATGGAAGTTAATTACCACTTCAACCTCATTTTTTAAAAATTATGGTACGTCTAGAAGATTGATTTCAGATGGAGGACTATAAGGAAAGGTCTCCCTACCCACCTGTTCTAGTCCCTCAAAATTACAAAAATTATAAAGACAAACCAGAATTCATACTATTGCTTGAAAATAACAAAATATGCTCTGATTAGGTCCTTGTGTTTGAAGAATTCCAGAAATATCGAAAGCTTGTATCATTGGATTAACAGAGTAAACATCAGCTGAAAACAAAATACCAGTTGTAACCAATGTACCACACTGAGGCGGATGTTGATGGTGAGGGAGGCTGTGTGTGGGGTGGGGAGGGAGTGTATGAGAGCGGCCTGTACTTCCTGCTTGATTTTGCTGTGAGCCTAAAACTGCTCTAAAGAATAAAGTTTATTAAAAGAACAACAGCAACTAGACATCCTAGTGCATCAGAGACTCTAGAGGTAGGAATGACTCAGGGAATGTTGGGATGTTCTAAGCTCAGAGGCACTGAATATGGAGAAGCAGGAGAGTTTTTTGGGCAACAGTTTTCTAAGCAGAGAGGCTTCCCTGGTGGCTCAGATGATAAAGTATCTGCCTGCAATTTGAGAGACGTGGGTTGGATCCCTGGGTTGGGAAGATCTGCTGGAGAAGAGCATGGCAACCCACTCCAGTATTCTTGCCTAGAGAATTCCATGGACAGAGGAGCCTGGTGGGTTACAGTTCATGGGGTCGCAAAGAGTCGGACACAACTGAGCAACTAAGTTTCACTTTCACTTTCTAAGCAGAAGGCAGTAAGAGCATTTACCTCCAGGACACTTGGTGCAGAAAGGCAGGGATGTTCTTCAGAGCACACAGCATCAGCTGGGGGTGTGTACACTATTCCTCCCGGTGTGGCAAAAATTGGTTTGGGGGTGGGGAGTGGGGAGAGAAGAAAGACAAAGAACCCCTTAAATATTGCAATAATTTGCGGCCCTCCAAAGGACACCTGATATGAAAAGCCAACTCATTGGAGAAGACCCTGATGCTGGGGAAGATTGAGGGCAGGAGGAGGAGGGGACAACAGAGGATGAGATGGTTGGATGGCATCACTGACTCAGTTGCCATGAGTTTGAGCAAATTCCGGGACATGGTGAAGGACAGGGAAGCCTGGTGTGCTGCAGTCCATGAGGCTGCCAAGAGTCGGACACAGCTTAGAGACTGAACAGCAACAAAGGGCAACAATAAATAAGCAGATATACAGCACATGTGTGGTACTAAAATTCATTGAGCTTAGGCAGTGGCTCGGGGGGAAGTGTCATAGAAAAGCTTCTTAGAAGAACAACAATGAAAACAGGATTGAGAAACATGTTCCAGAGGGTAGTGAAATTGTGGTGGGTGGGGGGGAGGTGTCTAGGAGCAGGAAGGAGAAGAGGGCTGGAGAGATCCACAGTGACTGGTACAGCTCCCAGGAGCAGAAGCAGCTCAGAAAGGGCTGCTCAAACACGAAGACAAGCGGTGCACCAAGAATCACCAAGGTTTTAAGGCAAACCAGCACCATGGAAGACAGGCATCAAAGGCAATAAGTATAAGCGTGAATGCCCAAGGAAACAGTTTCTAGAACAAATCGTATTTCAAGTTAACTATGATCAATAACTGCAGAGATATGACAGGATACTATACCTGTAAGAGCAGGCAGTTTTTAATTAAAGAATCACTTGTTGCTCTTGTAAACAACACACACACACAAATATGATCATTGAAATAAAAGTCCTAGTAAGTAAACCAAATAAGGGCTTCCCAGGTAGATCAGTGGTAAAGAATCCACCTGTCAATGCAGGTTTGATCCCTGGGTCAGAAGACGCCCTGGTGAAGGAAATGGCAACCTGCTCCAGGATTCTTGCTTGGAGAATCCCATGGACAGGGGAGCCTGGCGGGCTATAGTCCACGGGGTCCTAAAAGAGTTAGACACAACTCAGCGACTAAACAACAACAGATAAACCAAATAGCAACATAAACACATCAAAGTATATGAACTAGTGAATTTTAAGGAATGAACCAAAAAATTTAGCCACAGTAGAGTGTACCAAAGATGAAGTGTAATACACATAGAAAAGGAATTTAAAGAAAATAAATTAGTGCATTTTAATTTCGTTACTATATTTTTTTGGGGAAAAAAGGAAAGCAACTTGTATCTACATGTAAATGTGGTAAGCCGTTTTCTAAAATGAATCTTAATGATCCCTGCCAGTAATGTAATCTTGTAAAGTTTCAATCTACTTTTCTATAAGAAGGGAACTTGATAGGCCAACATTATAAACTGCTAACTTCAGAAGATTGGTGGGAGAATTATTATCACAAAATAGACCTCAATTGCACAGTTTATCAATTACCACACGTTTCCTTTCCTTTCCCTTCTGATGTGGTGCTATTGCCTAACCATGACTAAGATTTTTTTCCCCCATTTCACAATGGGATCTTAGCGTCAATAAGCAGGTTTGAAATGATTCAATAACTTTCTCTAATTTTACTGCACAATGGTAGTGAGTAGAGCTCTGAGTCAGTTGGAAAAAAACAGCACATTTTAAGTCAGGTGAATAAGAACCACTTTAATAATAGTAGCCTTCAAACTGCATATTTACAGTAATTCACAATGAGCAGTTAATTGTAATAAGAAACTAATTGTCCACATATTACAGCTTAGCAAAGTAGAAAGGCTGAACTTGCATGATTTCCCAAACCTGTGAAACAACACTACAACTGGAATTTCTCATAATTCCTAACTTTCTGATATTCCCTTAGACTTCTACAAGGGACTTGAGGCTCAGATAGACTTAATTAGACTTAGGTAATGAAAAGAGCTAATACTTACTGAGACCTATTATGTTCCAGATACTATGATAAGTGCTTGATGTGTATTACCTCACCAAATCCATCCACGGGACATCTATATGAGGTAAGTCTTACTACGATTACTTTCACTTTTTAAGAGAAAACTGACATCCACAAATGTTTGAGCAACTTGCTAAGGACTCACAGCTAGGCATGTAGCAGAGTCCAGTGTGAATCGGGCAGTTTGGCTCCAGAGCCCACGCTTCTTGACTTTATGCTTTGGGGAGACGCTTTGGGGCTGTGGTCTGAAAGGGTGGAGAGCTTTGAAGAGTTTTAATGGGGTGGGAGTTGAGAAATGAAGCATACTATTGAGCAGAGCTATTGCTGCCTGGCAGTAAATGCTGATTCTGCTTCCAACAGGCTTTTCTCTTACTCAATTACTCTTTCCCTTGACATCTTTTCTTCCTTTTCTCTTGTGGATTCAGATCAAGCTTCAGGAGGGGTGGCCACCAATACGAAGCCAGCCGTCCTCATGTGCAGAACAGTGTGTACACATGGGAAAGCAGAGGGAGGCTCACATATGGTGATCTTTCAAAGCAAAATATGGGAAGCCTAGTTTCATTCATTTGCCATATTGTTTTTAAAATTACATCTGTTATTGGTTTTGTTTTTGTCAAGATTTTCATAGGAAGATATAGCTGTACTATACTAACTGGTGACTATATTTTTAAAAACTGTGATACTTATATGTACTCACTGTAAAAAAAAAAATCAAAGAGTTCAGATTTGTGTAGAACAAAAACTTTTAACTTGGATCAGAGACTCAAATGTAAAAATAGGCCATAAAATAAGTGGAGAAAAACACTGGTGAATTTAAATAATAATATTGGAGTGAAGGAAGAACTCTAAGTGTAAACAATACACTGGAATGATGAAGGAAAATATCAACACATTAGATTGAATGAAACCTTCTTGTGAAAAAATGTATTACAAACAAATAAAAATGATTAACAAAAGCAGGGGGACAAAATTTAACACCTATCAAAAATAACTATTTGAAAAATATATACAAAGAGCTATCTCAAATCAATAAGAAAAATGAAATTAAATAGAAAAGTAGGCAAAATATATACAAACAGTTTACAAAACACAACAACCATAAAAATGTTTTGACCTAGTTCAGTTTAGTCGCTCAGTCATGTCTGACTCTTTGCGACCCCATGGACTGCAGCACGCCAGGCTTCCCTGTCCATCACCAGCTCCCAGACCTTGCTTAGACTCATGTTCATCGAGTCAGTGATGTCATCCAACCATCTCATCCTCTGTCATCCCCTTCTCCTCCTGCCCTCAATCTTTCCCAGCATCAGGGTCTTTTCAAATGAGTCAGGTCTTCAAATCAGGTGGCCAAAGTATTGGAGTTTCAGCATCAGACCTTCCAATGAATATTCAGGACTGATTTCCTTTAGGATGGGTTGTTTGGATCTCCTTGCAGTCCAAGGGACTCTCAAGAGTCTTCTCCAACACCACAGTCCAGAAGCATCAATTCTTTGGCGCTCAGCTTTCTTTATGGTCCAACTCTCACATCCATATGTGACTACTGGAATAACCATAGCTTTGACAAAACGGACCTTTGTTGGCAAAGTAATGTCTCTGCTTTTTAATATGCTGTCTAGGTTGCTTATAGCTTTTCTTCCAAGGAGCAAATGTCTTAACTTCATGGCTGCAGTCACCATCTGCAATGATTTTGGAGCCCCAAAATAAAGCCTGCCCCTGTTTCCACTGTTTCCCATCTATTTCCCATGAAGTGATGGGACTGGATGCCATGATCTTAGTTTTCTGAATGTTGAGCTTTAAGCCAGCTTTTAAACTCTCCTCTTTCACTTTCATCAAGAAGCTCTTCAGTTTCTCTTCGCTTTCTGCCATAAGGGTGGTGTCATCTGCATATCTGAGGTTATTGATATTTCTCCCAGCCATCTTGATTCCAGCTTATGCCTCATCCAGCCCAGCATTTCTCATGATGTACTCTGCATAGAAGTTAAATAAGCAGGGTGACAATATACAGCCTTGATGTGCTCCTTTCCCGATTTGGAACCACTCTGTTGTTTATGTCCACTTCTAACTGTTGCTTCCTGATCTGCATACAGATTTCTCAAGAGGCAGGTAAGGTGGTCTGGTATTCCTATTTCTTGAAGAATTTTCCACAGTTTGTTGTGATCCATACAGTCAAAGGCTTTGGCATAGTCAATAAAGCAGAAATAGATGTTTTTCTGGAACTCTTGCTTTTCCATGATCCAGCGGATGTTGGCAATTTGATCTCTGGTTCCTCTGCCTTTTCTAAAACCAGCTTGAACATCTGGAAGTTCACAGTTCACGTACTATTGAAGCCTGGTTTGGAGAATTTTGAGCATTACTTTACTAGCATGTGAGATGAGTGCAATTGTGCAGTAGTTTGAGCATTCTTTGGCATTGCCTTTCTTTGGGATTGGAATGAAAACTGACCTTTTCCAGTCCTGTGGCCACTGCTGAGTTTTCCAAATTTGCTGGCATATTGAGTGCAGCAGTTTCACAGCATCATCTTTCAGGATTTGAAATAGCTCAGCTGGAATTCCATCACCTCCACTAGCTTTGTTCGTAGTGATGCTTTCTAAGGCCCACTTGACTTCAGACTCCAGGCTGTCTGGCTCTAGTTGAATGATCACACCATCGTGGTTATCTGGGTCATTAAGATCTTTTTTGTATTGTTCTTCTGTGTATTCTTGCCGTCTCTTCTTAATATCTTCTGCTTCTGTTAGGTTCGTACCATTTCTGTCCTTTATTGAGCCCATCTTTGCATGAAATGTTCCCTTGGTATCTCTTATTTTCTTGAAGAGATCTCTAGTCTTTTCCATTCTATTGTTTTCCTCTATGTCTTTGCGTTGATCACTGATGAAGGCTTTCTTATCTCTCCTTGCTATTCTTTGGAACTCTGCATTCAGATGGGTATATCTTTCCTTTTCTCCTTTGACCTAACCCATGAATAAAATATTAACTCACTAATTTAAAGGTTTAAACTTTTTATAATACCTAGTATCTGAGGGGTGTGAAGAAATAAGTACACTCACATATCCATAGTAAGAGTGTAAACTAATGAAACCTTTTTATTAATGAAGTAAACTAATGAAGACAACTTAGTAGTATTTATGAACATTTAAAATTCTCAGACTTATTGACCAAGCAATTCTATGAAGAATTTATCTTATGTACATATTAATATAGACACTCCAAAATATATGTCTTTGTGCCACCATCTGTAATAAGGAAAATCTGCAAACAACCTAAATGTTCTTCCGCAGAAGAAAGGAAAAACTATGGCTTTTCCTTTTGAGAAAACACCATCCGGCATTTAAAATAGTGAAGCAGGGCTAAATGTTTTCATGTGGAAAGATGTTTAGAATGTATGACTTAGTGAAAAAAGCAATTTGCCATACAAAATCTATGATATGATCCCATTTGGGTATGTGTGTTTTACAGTGTAAATATGTATTGGTTAGTAAGTAAACAGATAATCATGAAACTGATCAGATCCCTTGGTTTACAGTGTAGAGGCTTGCTGGATATAGGGTTTAGCTTCAATGGCTTAATCTGCTGGCCCAACTCTGTTTCTCTGGTTCTCCTGGCCCAACCTCCTCTGTTGACTTTTCAGACTAGTTCTAGCAGTTCTGGGACTACTGTGGTTCTCATGAGAGGAACACCCCCCCCCACCCCCGCCCACAGCAAATTTCTCCTTGCATCTTATTGGCCTGAACTGAATCACAGCAGTGACTCATGAGCTCATTCTCAGCTGAATCCCTGAGACAGGAAAGTACCCTACAAGGATAGCTTAGGCCTAGCATTCTGAACCAGGTACCAGTAAGGGATGATTTGGGCTTCCCTCATAGCTCAGCTGGTAAAGAATCCACCTGCAATGCAGGAGACCCCAGCTTGATTCCTGAGTCAGAAAGATCCCCTGGAGAATGGATAGGCTACCCACTCCAGAATTCTTGGACTTCCCTGGTGGCTCAGACAGTAAAGGATCTGCCTGCAATGTGGGAGACCTAGGTTTGATCTCTGGGTTTAGAAGATCCCCTGGAGGAAGGGTTGGCAACCCACTTCACTATTCTTGCCTGGAGAATCCCTGTGGACAGAGGTGCCCGGCGGGCTCTAGTCCATGGGGTCGCAAAGAGTCAGACACGACTGAGCAACTAAGCAAACACAGCACACAAGGGAGGGTTTAACACGCTTATCTGAGATCAATTAGAGTTCACCCAAGAGGTGAGGTCAAGGTCATCCTACCTCCATCCCCCACCCTTCCCCCCCAAATCCCCAAGTAAATAAAAGGCAACTGGGCATAGAATGGAATGGAATTAAAGGCTATGGGGTAGAAACAGATTTCTTTTTTCACTTCTTAGCCTTCTACACCATTAAGTTTTTTTTTTTTCAAACATAGCTGCATGTGTCTGACTCAGGATCAGAGCAGGAATCCTATGAACAGAGGGTTTGATGAAGAGACTTTAATAAAGAGATGGTTTGCACACACATGGGTGAGGTTAAAGGAAGAATAAAAGGGATGGGGAAGCATGCAGGGACTAGCAACAGCAGGAAGTTGTTCTTAACCCCAGGCCTATGGGGCAGGGGTGCAGTCAGAGTGGGGAATGGTGTTAAGGGAGCCTAGAGTGAGCTGGTGCTGAGGAAGTGGGGTGAAGAGCAGCCACTCCCTGAACCGTGCTGAGCAGGAAGGGAGTGTTTGGGTGGGGGGATAAACGAATGCCCTCATGCCCTTCAGGCTCCTGATGGTGCTTCCATGTGCCAACCCAACTGCAACCAGAAACCAGAGGGCGAGGGGGAAGGCAGTCTGTAGAAGTCAGCCTCCTGGGACTCAGCAGGGAGAGGGGGCTAGAGAATGTCTGATTGGGGGCAGGTGGAACAAACAGCTAGCACAATATACATTACCTAATTGAAAACATCAGTCACTTTTTAGGATTAAATAAACCATGGGAAATCCTGCCTGTGCAAGGATGTGCATGGATGACCCTACAGTGTGGAATAGATCAGTCCTCGAAGGACACACACGATTCTGATTCTCCTATGTGAGTTAACGAAAGCAGTCAAGTACATAGAAACAGAAAGTAGACTGGTGCTCGCCAGAGGCTGGGGGAAGGGGGATGCAGCGTCATTGCCCAGTGGGTACATAGTTTCAGTTCTGCAAGATCAGAAGACTTCTGCAGATGGTTGCACTGCAGTGTGAATAAATACTGCTGAAGGTGTGCACTTAAAATGGTTATGATGGATGGTGGCCATTTTAATAAGCGTGCAGGGGATCTCATCGTTTTAATTTTCAACTCCGTAACACAAGCCGAACATTTTTTCATGTGCACATCTGCCATCTTCACGTCTTCTTTAGTAAAGTGTCTGTTCAAGTTCCTTGCCTATTTTTCAGTTGGATTGTTTGCTTTGTTATTGTTGAGTTTTAAGGGTTGTTTGTGTACTTTGGATAACAGTCTTATCAGATATATCTTTCATGAACATGTTCTCAGTCTGCGGCTGGTCTTCTCATTCTCTTGCAAGTGTCTTTTGCAGAGCAGAAGTTTTACATTTTAATAAGGTCCAGCATATTCATTCGTCTTTCACTAACAATACCAAATAGTAGTGCAGATGTAGACCAACAGCAATTCTTATTCGTTGCTAGCCGAATACGAAATGATATAGCCACTTTGGAAGACAGTCTGACAGTTTCTTGCAAAACGAAACATTCTCTTACCATGTGATTTAGCAGTCATGATCCTTCATTTTACCCAAGTGAGTTGAAGACTCACATTCACACAAAAATCTGCACACAGATGATTATAGCAGCTTTATTCATAATTGCCAAAACTTGGAAGCAACCAAGATGGTCTTCAGCATATGAATGGATAAATACACTGTGGTATATCCAGACAATGTATTCATAATATTAGTGCTAAAAAGAAATGAGCTATCAAGCTATGAAAAGACATGGAGGAACTTAAATGCATATTTCTAAGTGAAAGAAACTATCCTGAAAAGACTGCCTATTATATGATTCCAGCTATATTCTGGGAAAAGCAAAACAATGAAGACAGTCAAAAGATCAGTTGGTTGTCGGAGGTTAGGCAGATGAGGGGGATGAATAGGTGGAACACAGAGGATTTTTAGTGCAGTAAATCTACTTGACATGATACTATCATGGGCAGGTCATTATACATTTGCCCAAACTCATGGGATGAGCAACACCAACAGTGATTTCTAATGTAAACTATGGATTCTGGGTGATGATGTTGCGTCGGTGTAGGTTGATCAGTTGTAACAAATGCAGCAGTCTGGTGGGCGATTTTGATATGGGAGAGGCTATGTGTACATGGGGGAAAGAGGTATTTGGGAAATCTCTATACCTTCACCTCAGTTTTGCTGTGAAGCTAGTACTGCTCTAAAAAATAGAGTCTGTTCTCTATATTTTTATTTATTTATTTTTGACGGCGATGGGTCTTCACTGATGCCTGCGGGGTTTCTCTAGCTGCAGTAAGCGGGGGCTCCCCTTCACGGTGGTGCGCGGGCTTCTCACTGCGGAGGCTTCTCTTGTTGTGGAGCACGGGCTCCAGGCGCGTGGGCTTCAGAAGCTGTGGCTCGTGGGCTTAGTTGCTCCGCAGCACGTGGAATCATCCAGGCCCAGGAATCGAATCTGTGTCCCCTACATTGGCAGGCAGATTTTTAACTACTGGTCTACCAGAGAAGTCCAATAAAGTCTATTTTTAAAAATTGGTTATAATAGTACATTTATGTTCTGTATTTTTTAATCACACTTTTTCAGAAAGCAAGAGTCTTTTCCTCCTCACTCCCTCCCCTCAGCAGCAACAAAGACCATCAAAGTGTCCATATTTTTAAACAAGTTTTAAACTGCACACTCTTATTTTCTAAGATAATGATTTAAAAGCAATCTTATGCTCAGAGAGAGGTCCTGACTACAGAAGTATAGATTTGTTAGTTACCAGCATGGGTGTGATCCTTCTATCATGGACTGAAGGAAATCTCCAGGGACTGTGTGCAAAGCAGGTAGGAGAGGCTAAGGAGGAACCCAGGGAAACCAAATTAAAGAGGCAGAGAAAGTCGGAGAAGTCAGCCAGGAAGCATGAAGAGTGAACAAAGAACCAATAGAAAAGCAGGATCCAAAGACAGAGAGCATTTTAAGAACAAATGCATACATTAAAGCCACAGTGAGATACCACTTCACACTCAATAGGATGGCTACTATTTTTAAAAAGACAGAAAGAAAAATGAGTCTTGGTGAGAATGTGGAGAAAATTCACTGCTGGTAGGGATGCAAAATGTTGCAGCTGTGTGGAAAACAGTTTGGAAATTCTTCAGGAAGTTAAACAAAGAATTATCATATTGTAAAAGCAAAGACCTTTGCATTCTATTACAAGTTGATCACTAAAGGGATGTTGCCCTGTAAGCTTAAATTATACATAATGGCCCATCTCTGGGAACCCTGTATCCCAGGTAATAAGCATTAAGCTAAAATACTTTGTTTAGCTCCCAGGAAACACCCTGACCAGGCCCACATATGAATGAGTACAGGAAGAAATGAACACATCTCCTCCAGAGTCTGGCTGGAACCAGGACTTTTTTCTGTTCTCTTTTGGTATAAAAGAAACCTGAATCCTAACTCAGGGAAGATGGTTCTTTGGGACACAAGTCTACCATCTTCTTGGCCTAGCAGTTTTCCAAATAAGATCGTTATTCCTTGCCCCAACAACTCATCTCTCAATTTATTGGCCTGTTGTGGGGCAAGCAGTATGAGCTTGTACTCCGTAAGAACATGACCCATGAATGCCGCTACTCAAAAGGATTGAAAGCAGGGACTCAAATGGCTATTTGTACACCAGTGTTCACATAGCACTGTTCACAATAGCCAAAAAATGGAAGCAACCTTAATGTCCACTTTTGGACAAAGTCAGTAATCAAAATTTGGTATATGCGTACAATGGAATATTATCATTATAAAAGGGAATGAAGTTCTGTTACGGTGTGGGTGAATCTTGAATACATTGAAAGTGAAAGTGAAACTTAGTGTCCGACTCTTTGTGACCCCATGGACTGTAGCTTACCAGGCTCCTCTGTCCATGGATTTCTCCAGCAAGAAAACTGGAGTGGGTTACTATTTCCTTCTCCAGGGGCACTTCCTGACCCAGGGATCAAACCCAGGTCTCCTGCATTGTGGGCAAACTCTTTACCGACTGGGCCACCAGGAAAGCCTTTAATACATTACACTAAGTGAAATAAACCAGACACAAAAGGGTAAATAGTGCTCGATTCCACTTATATAAGGTACTTACAATAGGCAAATTCATAGAGACAGGAAGTAGAATAGAGGTTACCTGGGGCTAGAGGGGAGGGGAGACGGAGGCGTTATTGTTTAATGGGTATACATTTTCAGTTGGGAAAGATGTGAAAGGTCTGTGGATGGATGGTAGTGATGACTGCCTGACAATGTGAATGTACCTAGAGCCACTGAACTGTATACTCAAAACAGTTAGAATAGTACATTTAATGTTATGTATATCTTACCACACAAAAAAGAATAAAGGCATAAAAGAAGCCAGACGCAAAAGGGTACACACTGTATGAGTCCATTTATATGAAGTTCAGGAACACACAAACCGAATTGAAAGTGGGGGTGGTGTCTGAGCAGCAACTACCTTAATATATGTGTGTGTGGGAAGAAAGCTGAAGGAAAAGAGACACACAGGGAAGGTTTCCAAGGGCTTTGGACAGGGGACACACCAGGTGATGTTAGCTAGCAAAGCTTAGAATGAAACTTTTCTTTCTCTTTAGGAAAAAGAAAGTTGAATGTATTTTTAGTGTAAGGAACAGATGGACAGGGAGGGATGACAACACAGAGGGGAAGAGACAGGTGACATCCGGAGGTGTGAAGGGAGAGGATGAGGAGGGGAGCAGCAGGGGAAAGCATAGGACACTTCTCCCGCTGTGACTGTGGGACGGAGGGCAAGGATGGGCGAGGATTAGCAAGTGAGGACTTGGAAGAGAAGCAGAGTGAAGGAGACCAAGTTGTACGGTCTTGGTTTTGTTTTTTAAACAACCCAGTTTTTACAAACATTGATCTATTTTTGGGGCCGCACCAGGTCTTCAGTGGCAGCACCTGGGATCTTCTATCTTCATTGCAGTATTCGAGCTGTTTAGTTGCATCATGTAGGATCTAGTTCCCGGACCAGGGGTTGGACCCAGGCCCCCTGCATTGGGAGCGTGGAGTCTTAGCCACCGGACCACCAGGAAAGTCCCTGCATGGTATTGATTTCACTCCGCTCAATGGGGCTTCCCCTGGTCTGTTTGGTGTTACCAATATCCTTCCAAATTCCAACTATTCATCTATTACTCTCTCTAAAGCCAAACTCTGTCACTAACCACCACCTTAAAACCTTCTCTGTTGAAGTTTTCCTTGATGAAAGGTATTTGATGAGAAGATCTCCAAGATTTCTTCAAGGTGCAAGATTATGTTTTACCATGGATGTGAAGTTTAGAATGAAGCAGTTGAAGAATGTATGTATTTTTAATTTCCTCTGTGTCCCAAATTTAATAAATGCAGCTAAGAAATATAGGCAAGAGTACTGGAGTGGGTTGCCATTTTCTTCTTCAGGGGATCTTCCCGACCCAGGGATTGAACCCGGATCTCCCTCATTGTAGGCAGATGCTTTTACCATCTGAGCCACGAGGGAAGCCCAAGAAATAGGCACATTTATGCCAAAATTGTATTAGAGGGAGAGTGCCATCTCCCTTCCTTACAAAAGTTTGGTTGTATTGCTATTATTATTTTAAAGTGAGAACTTTCTTTTCTACAATGAAATTGATTTTAGACTTAGATAACTAAGTTAAATATATCCACTTGTATTTGCTGTACCAAAATTTGTTAGTAGGAGATGAGTAACTGGCCAAGTTTGTCTGTCTATTCAGAACTGTAAAGACTTCATTACAGTGTAGCAGCCAGTGATAAGATTCTGGGACCACTCTAAAATGTATGGTCTAATTAACTCAGAATAGAGGCCTCTGATGAAGGGCAGGCAATATTGCAGTAGGAGTTTGGCTAGAAGACTACTTCCTAAAAAATCACTCAGAAAAATCCCATTGAAAAGGCATGAAGACAATTCTAAAGGTAAAATTATAAATGACAGAGGAAAATGGAAAGCTCCATTAATATTCAAAGGATGAAAACTTAAATGCCACCCAGATGCCATTTTATCTTATCACATTAATAGGATTTGTAAAATCATACTCAAGGGTAAAGAGATGGGAAATCTCATTGACTGCTTGTGAGAGTATAAACTGGTTTATCTTTTTTAAAAAAATAGAAGAATATGGATGAAAAGCCTTAACAAGTGATTCAAACAGCCATATCTTTTGAATCAATAATTGCAGTGCTAGAATATTATCCTTTAAAAACCTCAGAAAAGTGGATAAAAGCATTTTCACACAAAGAAATTCATTGCAGTGCTAATTATGATAGAAGAAATTAGAAACACCTGAATGTCTGACAATGAGGATTTCAATTATAAAAAATTTACCTGATATTACACATTTTATAGTCATTTAAAATGTTTATGAAGAATTTTTAACTGTAGCGAAAATGTAACATATGGTAAGTGATACAGTATTATTTTACTATATTGAAATATGTATATATATATAATACAAAAAGGACTGGAAAGTGTCAAAACTTAAAGTGGTTATCTCTAAGTGGCAGGGTTTGAAATGATTTTCTACTTTTTTTTACACTGCTCTCTGTTTTTCACAATGATCAGCATTTTTAATCAGAATATGAAGTTATTTTTAAGCTTATTTTAATTAATGTACTCATTTTGCAAGCCATATAGTTTTTTTGGGGGGGGAGCGGTGCTGTGCTGGGTCATCCATGTGGTGGATGGACTGTTCTTTGTACTATGTGGGCTTGGTTGCCCCACAGCCTATGTGATCTTACTTCCCCCACTATGGATTGAACCCCTGTCCCCTGCACTGGAAGGCAGATTCTTAACTGCTGTACCACCAGGGAGGGAAGTCCCAGAGTTATTTTTTTAATAAAGAGAGAAAGTTACCCTTGATCATTTTTGGTAATGGTTACATAGCTGTACTCCAGTAAAATGGACCAAGACATCCAGTGGCAGTCAGCTATTCATTCAACAATATTTATTAAGCGTCTGCTCTTCATCAGGCTCATGATATGTGCCAGGGATACAAGTTTAGAGAAGACATCCAGACACTTGGCTGGCCCTCGATAAGCTTACAATCTGGTAGAAGGCATAGTACAGTAGTTTGCCAGGGTTGCCAGAACAAGGACCACAGACTGGGTGGCTTAAAAGAACACAGGTTTTTATTATGCAATTCTGGAGGCCAAGATCGAGATGTAGGAGGGTTGGTTTCTTCCCAGGTCTCCCTCCTTAGCTGATAGACGATCATCTTCTCCCTCTGTGTTTATATCTTCAAACTGAGTGTGACTGTGTCCAAAATTCCTCTTCTTACAAGTCATATTGGATTAAGGTCCACCCTCATGACCTCATTTCAATTTAATTACCTCCTTCAAGATGCTATCTCCATTGCTTCTTGGCCTTTTGACTAAGAAAAAAAAAAAAATGACCCTTTCTCCAAATATCATCACCCTCTGAGGGGTCACCTGTGCTGGGTTTAGGACATTGGCGTATGAATTTAGGGGAGACGGAAGTCAGTTCATAACAAATGACAATAAAACAAGCAATAGCATCAGGAAGAACTGGAGAAGTTGAGACCAAAGGCTAGACACTATCATTGCACTCCAAGCACTGGTCATTTCTGGGGAAAGTGCTGTTTACTCTATTACAACACTTGCAGCTTTCAGTCTTCTTTTTCAGTGTGTTTGTATGTTTTGGAGCTTCTTTATTTAGCAGATTGATAGGAATGAAACAAATTTTCGTCTGGTGAGGATGAAATGCAACTGACATTTTAAATTTATCTTCTCTTCAGAGTGTCAGAAAATGAATATTTATTCTTTGATGCCTTATATTACAAAGTCATTCATTATCTTTCAGGGACCAGATTGGGTTATGAATTGATACCTGCTGAATTCCCAGATGAGCATATGTCATAACTCCCAAGAAGGGCTTGACTAGTTCTAAGTCTCTAAAGCTGTAAGCAAATGGAGGTCTGGGGAATAAACTCTTTCCAGTCTAATAACTTCTCTGTGACTCATTTTCAGTAATTTTCAAAATTCAGAAGAACATTTTTTTATGGTATCATATATAGAGTCTGGAAAAGGCAATGGCAACCCACTCTAGTACTCTTGCCTGGAAAATCCCATGGACGGAGGAGCCTGGTGGGCTGCAGTCCATGGGGTCGCTAGGAGTTGGATACGACTGAGCGACTTCACTTTCACTTTTCACTTTCATGTACTGGAGAAGGAAATGGCAACTCACTCCAGTGTTCTTGCCTTGAGAATCCCAGGGATGAGGGAGCCTGGTGGGCTGCCATCTCTGGGGTCGCACAGAGTCGAACACGACTGAAGCAACTTAGCAGCAGCAGCAGCAGCAGCAGCAGCATATACAGAGCCTGCCTAATTCACAGTCTACTTCTCATAAACCTATATTTCTTGCGGTCTTAAAGCTGTCATGGCCTGTGGCCAGGCTAAAATTAAATTTATTACATTCATTTTTAGTTCATTAAAAATAGAGAAAATTCTTCTTCTAATATTTATTTATTTGGCTGTGCCAGGTCTTAGTTGTAGCACAGGGATCTTCAATGTGGGGTCTTTGGGTTCTGGCATGAGAATTCTTTCCTGTGGCATGTGGGATCTGGATCCCTGGCTAGGGCTGGAACCCAGGTCCCTTGCATCGGGAGCTCAGTCTTAGCCACAGGACCACCAGGGAAGTCCCACATATAGAACAGACTCTTGAGGTTGTGTAACTCACAGCTGCAATACCTTTTTTAGATTGCACTCATATATACACCTCATGGCTCCTCCAGTCCAAGAACAGACACAATTTCACATAATCATTTGAAAAGCAGGAGAAGGTTGGTACAGCCAAGGGCTTAAGGGCCTGGGCTCTAGGGGCAGCGGCACCACTTCCTACCCTCAGGAGGATCATGAAGGTGAAATGAGTGAGCCCTTGGAGAGCCCTTGGAGTAACGCCCCATGCCCAGCGACACGCGCAGCCTGTGAGAGCTGCTGTCATTGGACTTCGCAGAGCAGACTTCCCATTTGATGGGGTCTCTTTCCTACACTGAGTTCAGACTTAGCCCAAGTCTTACTCAAGATCCGACTTGGACTCAAGAGTGAGTGGTCTGTGACAACTTTGAACCCTGCTGATGGTTACATTTTAATAAGATAAATACTTGACTTAATGGCACCCCACTCCAGTACTCTTGGCTGGAAAATCCCATGGATGGAGGAGCCTGGAAGGCTGCAGTCCATGGGGTCGCTAAGTCGGACATGACTGAGTGACTTCACTTTCACTTTTCACTTTCATGCATTGGAGAAGGAAATGGCAACTCACTCCAGTGTTCTTGCCTGGAGAATCCCAGGGACGGGGAGCCTGGTAGGCTGCTGTCTATGGGGTCACACAGAGTCGGACACGACTGAAGTGACTTAGCAATTAGCAATTTCCAGGTCAGCCTTTGGCTAGCTGAATCCACATAATTGCAGTGATTCCCCTTTCTAGGACTACAACATTAAAATTCTAACAACTGTGGAAGTGTACTTTTAGATGCCTTTCCAGGAATTTGCAAGCACTTCTTAGTCCCCTGAATTCCTCCAAGTCATCTGTGGATAGTCACCGTGTAGGACTCTCTTGCTTCCTCTGGAAATTCTTGTGCAGGTTTAGGGGGCTTAGGTGGCTCCAGTCTCTGGGGCTCTGTTGTTGTTCTTTCCAGTTTGCAACGCTCCTTTTCATCTACATTATCCCTCCTTTATTTCCAAATTGGACCCCAAATGTCTGGAGTCTTATTGTTTTTACTCCTCTGCCTGATCCCCAGTTAATACTTACATATCTTTGACATTACGTTATGTTGCCCTTCTGAATCATTGATTAAAAAATATTGTTTCTTTCTTATTTGTGCCTTTTGTCTCTGTTAGATTGTAGAATCCTTAACAATAAAGTGCATGTCCTTCAATTCTTTTGTAGTTTATCCTATCAAACACAGTAAGTAACACTTACTGCCTACTATGGCCATTTTATCACTTTTTCCTCCTAATCACAATTTTCTCTTCTCTACTTTGTAAGCTAGCCTTTATCGCCGGTCTTCTTACAGTTAACATATAGCATTTAAATGGCCCTTCCTGGTGGCTTGGCAGTGAAGAATCTGCCTGCAATGCAGGAAATGCGGCAGGAGCCATGGGTTTGGTCCCTGGGCTGGAAAGGTTGCTGGAGGAGGAAATAGCAACCCACTCCAGTATTCTTGCCTGGGAAATCCCACAGACAGAGGAGCTTGGTACAGTCCACGGGGTAGCAAAAAGTCAGACATGTCTAATGGGTTTTCTATCCTCTTGTATTTTTATATTGTCAAGTATATTCTTTTTTTAAAACAAATTTATTTACTTATTTTTGGCTGTCCTGGGTCTTTGCTGCACGTGGGTTTTCTTTAGTTGCGGCGAGTAGGGGCTACTGTTCATTTTGGTGTGTGGGCTTCTCATTGAGGTGGCTTCTCTTCTGCAGAGCATGGGCTTCAGTAGTTGGGGCACTCGGGCTCTAGAGCTTGAGCTCAGTAGCTGTGGGGCACAGGCTTAGTTGCCCAGTGGCACGTGGGATCTTCCCTGACCAGGGATCGAACCCATGTCTCCTGCATTGGCAGGCAGATTCTTAACCACTGGACCACCAGGGAAGTCCTCAAGTACCTCTGAGAAGTTTTAAAAAATAATAATAATTTTATTTGTTTTTGGCTGTGCTGGTTTTCGTTGCTGCCTGCAGGCTTTCTCTACTTGTGGCAGTGGGGGTGACTCTCTAGTTCCGGCTTCTCATTGCTGTGGCAGCTCTTCTTGTGGAGCAGGGGCCCTGGGGCGGGCAGGCTTCAGCAGTTGTGGCTCCTAGGGTCTAGAGCACAGGCTCAGTAGTTGTGGTGCC
The DNA here is from genome assembly GCF_016772045.2 of Ovis aries. Taxonomy (NCBI): domain Eukaryota; kingdom Metazoa; phylum Chordata; class Mammalia; order Artiodactyla; family Bovidae; genus Ovis; species Ovis aries. The sequence goes on along the minus strand of NC_056063.1, from coordinate 18,336,652 downwards.
TGGGCTTAGTCTCTCTGTGGCATGTGGGATCCTCCCCGATCAGGGATTGAACCCGTATCTCCTGCATTGGCAGGCTGATTCTTCACCACTGAGCCACCAGGAAAGACCCTGAGAACTTGTTTTCTCTTTCTCTGTTGCCCAATTTATGTACACGTTATACCAGTGAGATTAAAAAGTCTAAATGTTTCTCAAAATATACAAAGGGAAAAATAAGCAAAATGTCCCATTCTGAGTAGAAGTGAGTCTTTCTTCTTTGTGGTCCTGACAGTATTCTTTATCACACGTTTTTGTGTAACAAACAATTTTTATCTTTTCCATTTCTCTTTATCATTTATTGACTATTTAGGATTCAGCTAAATTCTCCAAAAGCCATGGATAGATAATTCACCTGTTAGCTTTGGACCTAGGTTTGGGAATTGGTACAGAGAGGTTTCAATTCAGGTAGATTTGATTTATCCATAATTACATTTTTTATTTTTTTAAAAAAATTGGGAAAATGTACATAACATACAGTTTACCATTTAAGCCATTTTAAAGTGTGTAGATCAGTGGCATTAAATACATCCACATTGTTGTGCGACCATTAGCACTATTCATCTCCAGAATTCTTCTCATCTTCCAGAGCTGGAACTCTGCACCTATTAAACAATAACGCCTCATTCCCTTCTCACCCCAGCACCTGGCAACCACCATCCTACTTTCAATCTCTGTGAGTTTGAGGTCGCCCATTGTATCATGAGGACTCATGTGGTATTTGTCTTTTTGTGTCTAAGTTATTTCGCTTAGCATAATCTCTTCATGGTTCATCCATGCTGTAGCCTATGTCAGAAGTTCATTCCTTCTTAAGGTGGAACACAGTTTTTTTTATTTTAATGGTTGCAAAACATTCCCTTTCTGTTGTGTACCTTCAGGTGTTTCCTCTTTCTTAGCAATTCTAGTTAATGAAAATCAAGCTCTGCCTTTAAATGTACCTATGTTTTTTGAGGCCTGAAAAAACTGGGAAGCTGAAGAAAACTATTGACAAGTCTAGTATCCAGGAAATCTCATTAAAAACATGTCTTCATGCTTTCAGCGGAAATACATATATTTTAAGATGCATTAAAGAGTGTTTTTAGAAGCAGAGGAAGCCAGTTGTTCAAACGGGTGGCTTCGTTGTTGTGCTTCAGCAGTGATTACCGCATCATCTTGGTCAATATATTTACTGACCATCAGTTCAGTTCAGTTCAGTCGCTCAGTTGTATCCGACTCTTTGCGACGCCATGAATCACAGCACACCAGGCCTCCCTGTCCATCACCAACTCCCGGAGTTCACTCAGACTCACGTCCATTGAGTCAATCATGCCATCCAGCCATCTCATCCTCTGTCGTCCCCTTCTCCTCCTGTCCCCAATCCCTCCCAGCATCAGAGTCTTTTCCAATGAGTCAACTCTTCGCATGAGGTGGCCAAAGTACTGGAGTTTCAGCTTTAGCATCATTCCTTCCAAAGAAATCCCACGGCTGATCTCCTTCAGAATGGATTGGTTGGATCTCCTTGCAGTCCAAGGGACTCTCAAGAGTCTTCTCCAACAGAAGGAAAGAAATGAATTCCTTGATAACATTGAGACTGAGTTGGCAAGTGATTTCTGAGCTCCAGGATAGGCTGAAAGGTGAAAGGGAAGATGTTTTAACCTGCCAAGACTAGAGTTAAAGCCTTTAAAACTGTTTCTTTTCCAATAATTTCTGCTCCTGCTGCTACTGGTGCTAAGTCGCTTCAGTTGTGTCCGACCCTGTGCGACCCCAGAGATGGCAGCCCACCAGGCTCCGCCATCCCTGGGATTCTCCAGGCAAAGAACACTGGAGTGGGTTGCCATTTCCTTCTCCAATGCATGAAAGTGAAAGGTGAAAGAAGTCGCTTAGTCGTGTCTGACTCTCTGCAACCCCATGGACTGCAGCCCACCAGGCTCTTCCATCCATGGGATTCTCCAGGCAAGAGTACTGGAGTGGGGTGCCATTGCCTTCTCCATATTAAATCGCAAAACTGGGTAAGGAAGCTTCTGGCTTGTACTTTATTTCAGACAGCAAGCTACTAAAACAGTGAGAAAAACAGAGAGACATCAAGGACTTAAAAGGCAAAATTACATATAACTATCCTGGTAATTGAAAATATATTTTAAAAATATGAATGGAGGCTCTGATCACAAGCCTGGAACTACACCAGGTATGGATGTTCTCTTTTTCTTACAAGAAAGGAAATTTTACGTTGCATTTTATTACCCCAGGAGGAAGAAATATTTTTGCATTCATTATTTACATCCTACTACAAAAATCATTTGAGGCAATTGAGAAAAAATTAAACAATGTGATTTAAGAAATCTGAATGTAAATTCTCTCTTCTGGTTCTTGTCTTTCCTTGTTCAAGCATTGACCTTTTCTTTGAAAAGATTAACAGAAATCTTAACCAAAAAAACAAACTCCAATGACGGGAAACAGTCTAGCAGCCTCTCGATGGTGTGGCTGTGTCTCGTCTACCTAGGGTTGGCGAGTTCAGCCCTCTCTTGTATTAGGTTTTTCTTGGCCCATAAATAGAGTAACCATATGTTCTAGATTTTCTGGTACAGCCCCAATTAGAAATATTCTTTCCTGTTGTCAGACCATGTGTCAAACCATGTGTCCTGATATTTTTATGGAAAATGTGGTCAGCTTCCTCAGAATTTTCAGTGTTTCTCTAATGGGCCTCTGGTGTCCAGAGGTCTCTGCGCCTGGTATGGGCTGTGCATACATCCTACTCAGTCTGTGCAGGCTGATGTCTTTGCATCTCCTAAGAGCCCAAATTGCCTTTTCCAACCATGTGCAGAGACCTCCCATCTCTTATTATTACTTATTGTTACATTCTACCTAATATTCCATTGCAGGCGGTCTTACGTTTTTCTTATTGTTTCATTTGGGCTAGGTTCATCTCTTCAGCTAAAGTGTACAGTCTGGAGGAAAGGCCAAGGCACATGAATTTCTTGCACAACCTCCACAGTGCCTCATTCGGTGCTGGGCATGCAGTAGCTCCTGTGAAAGAAAGAAAGGGAGGGATGGAGGAAGGAATTATGGGAAGAAAGAAGAAGGAAGGAAGGAAAAAGGGAAGGAAGGAGGGAGGGAGGGAAAGAAAAGATTCACTGAATATTTTTGTCATTCAAGGCAAAAAATTTGAGCGCTTTTTTGAAAAACTCTTTACCTGGACCCTGTTATGAAACCATACATATATTAGGTCATTGGTCTATATCCTTGTCAGAATTCAAATATAGATTTTTAGCATCCGATTTCTATTCCAAGGCATTGATAATAAATATATACATACATATGTAGAGGAGGAGGGCTATAGAAACCCAGATCTGATGTGCAGAGTGCAAACGATAAATTTCATGACTTCGTTAGGCTTCTCTTCCTTCTGTCCCTTTGATCTCGGTGTCTTCCCAAACCTCGGTGCTGTACTCTCTAAGCATTTGCTCCATGGGAGTTGCTTACAAGGTAGACACTACCAAGGTGATAATATTAATATCAAATCAACATTTCTTGAAGGTGCTTTTCCCTGGGCTCCAACCTGTGATTCACAAGCAGGCCGAGATTATGGGACTGGAGTGAGGGAGACGGAAACGTGGGGAGACTTGGGCAGCCTCAGGAATCAGGGAGCCTTTTCGAAATATCCGCAGTATTTGAGATTGAGTAGGTTTGTGCTGGAGCTTGGGCATGTGTATGTTGGAGGACTCCTGTGATTCTAATTTCAGGGAACCTCAGTCCCAAACCTCTTAATACCAATTTCATTTTCTTTTTTTCTGGCCATGCCACACAGATTGTGAGATCTTAGTTCCCCTACCAGAGATCGAACCTGAGACCTAGTCAGTGAAAGCACAGACTCTGAACCACTGGACTGCCAGGAAATTCCCACTTAGTAACAATTTCTTATGGCACATCTTTTAAGACCTTGCATCAGCATGCCTTCATCATACCACCTTCTCTTTCCAATTTCCTCATTCCTTTCAGTATTAACATTCTTTTTTCCAAGTAGGTAAGATGCCTAAGAGAATTTAATTTGCCTTATTTATGCATTTAATGCATTCAATTAATAAGGGTTATTTAAGTATTTGGGGAAGCACTCATAAGGTTATAAATTTGCTCTGCAGGCTTTTTGAAATGTTTATAATAAAAATTGGCTCTATTAAATTTATAAATGCAGTTTAAAATGTTTAAGGGGATTTAATTATCCAAGCTTGTACTGATTATTTAACCTAATTTAGTTTCTTAGCATGAGCAAACCCAATATTAATTAAAGAAAAGTGAGAGAGTAATCTAAATTTGCATAACAAGATCACTAATTTAAACTCAAGGAAAACTAAATTTTTAATTTTGTAACTAAAAAATGGAGTATCAATTTGATATCCTAGTCAGTGTAAATAGTTTTGTTCTACTCCTAAGGTTTCTTTCTGTCCAAGACATTAAAAAAAAAAAACAACCCCACCAAATAAACATCTGACAATATTAAAAGAGAGGCCCTAAATATGTTTAAAGTAAATGAAACCTTATTCCTCACAGTCTCTTTGCTCTTTAGGGTCCTGAAATTTCTGGAATATAAATGATCCACACCAGCCTTCTTTAACCTAAGGAAGGGAATTATTAGCACTTTAAAAAACTTCTGTTAAATACAACATTCCTTCAACCATTAGGCATATAATATGCAATATGTGTTACAAAATGAAATTTGCTCACTTGGTTTGTGAATGATCTATGTTAATCCTTGGGGCTTAATCCAAGCCTATAACTAAATAAATTACAAAAGCTCTTCTACAGCTGGAAAGAAATCTCAGACCCGGAACCTTCTCCTCTTCTCCCCTTGCTTGCCTTAGTTTCTCTTCTTGGGGGCAATTCAAGTAAAATAAAGAATTGTGATGCCAGCAGATTCGAACACAGACGCAAAACCTAACGTTTTTGATGTTGGGAAAGCTGAAACTGTACACTGCTCTTTTTCCACTAGGGAGTGGGCACATCCGTTTGCGTAAAACTGCAACTGTAGCCAGGGCCCGGCGCAGGCGCACTGCACAAGATTAAGCGTCTGGCTGGACTCCAGAGCATCTTGCCTAGGCTTGCTCATCTTTCCTGCGCTTGGTCTTCACACACAGTAGTGACTGCGCTTTAGCAGATGACCTACACCATGGCCCAGCATGGCAATCTCACACTACAGGTGTCTGCGCACTCATATTCCCGATGGAGGCTTCTGGCTATTCATATTTTCGTTAAGGAAGAAAAAAATTTCCGCCACTCCTTTCTGGATTAGTTTAATTGAAGAGTGCCTTGTGATGGTTTGTGTTGGGCGTCTCTGATGGCTCAGAAACTAAAGAATCTGCCTGCAATGCAGGAGGCCCTGGTTCGATCGCTGGGTCGGGAATATCCCCTGGAGGAGGAAATGGCAACCCACTCCAGTATTCTTGCCTGGAGAATTTCATGGGCAGAGGGGCCTGGTGGGGCTGGCAAAGAGTTAGATATGACTGAGTGACTAACACTTGTGATTGCTGGCCAACTGTAAAATACAAAACAAACAAAAATTACCATATGTAAGTATTTATCTCTATGAATCATTGTATGAGGATTTTCTTGCTACATAAAACCAAACTAAAATTCAGAAATGAATTGGACAGCTGAGTGCTAAACCTAATACAACATGTAACTCTCTTCAATCACTCCAGAGTTAAAATTTTCAGGTTTATTTAATCAACTTCCTTTATCTTTGCTTTGAGATTATTATAAACATATTATGTGTTCAAAGCCATGAAATATTCTCCTAATAAAAGAACCACTTTTTCATTTTTATTTTATTTATTTTTATTTTTTGCTTTATATGTTGGAATTTCACGTAAGATTTCATATCTAGAAGGGATTTCCTGCAAAGGAAAGTTTGAAAAGTCACTGGTTTACCTTAGGCTAACAGCTTCTTAGTTTTCCTCTGGGAGTTCAGTCCTTTCAGTCTTGTGTAACACACCACCACCAACAACACATGCATTTCCTAAAGATTTCTTGGTATTTCTTGCCTATTCAAAAATTTCTAAAGGCTCCTATTTGAACTACTAAACTAAGTTCAACATTTTCCCCCTGGTTTTCCAGGTAGAAATAACCTGACCTTACTTTACTTATCCAAGTATGTTTGTTTTCAGTCACACACAGATCCTTGAGTCTGAGAGGGGTAACGGGGGAGCCCTGCCCCCACTTCCTTACCTCCTGCCCTTGACAGATCTTGCTAATCCCCTGCACTGAGCCACCACCAGTCTATTCGAGCTGACACGTGAAACGGAAGCCCGTTTGCCACCAGTTCTTTTCTGTACCCTGGTGTGCTCCGCATCTTGGTTCATCATGCCCTTAAGTCTGAGAGTTTTCCCCCTCTCTTTCCTTCATGCTGGGCTTCCCTTGTGGCTCAGCTGGTAAAGAATCTGCCTGCAATGCGGGAGACCTGGGTTTGATCCCTGGGTTGGGAAGATCCCCTGGAGAAGGGAAAGGCTACCCACTCTAGTATTCTGGCCTGGAGAATTCCATGGACTGTATAGTCTATGGGGGTCACAAAGAGTCGGACATGACTGAGTGACTTTTACTTTCCCTCATCCCAATTCCTCCTTAACCTTCACAGTCCACACTACACTCTTCATTAACTCCCTGAGTTCATGGTGATCTCTTCTTCCCACAGGTTTAGAATTTAACTTTGCCTAACAGCCTTCTTTGTTCTATGATCTTCCCACCAGCATAACAAACTTTTGTGTTTCTTCACAAGCTTCGGATAATTAATTGCAGGGAAAGCTTTTTGAAGGATGGAAGGAGTTCTGAAAGTGAAAGTGAAGTCGCTCAGTCGTATCTGACTGTGACCACATGGACAGTAGCCTGCACCAGGCTCCTCCATCCATGGGATTTTCTAGGCAAGAGTACTGGAGTGTGTTGCCATTTCCTTCTCCAGGGAATCTTCCCAACCCAGGGATTGAACCCAGGTCTCCCACATTGTAGACAGACGCGTTACTGTCTGAGCCACCAGGAAAGTCTGAACTGCAATGATAATGACCTGAATTCAACTTTAATCCAATCTGTAACTTACTGATTCTGCAGTTTTAACCAGATCACTTAAATTCATATAGCCTCACTGTGCCCTTTGTAAAACAGGGATAATAACACCTGTTGTATTTTAGAAGAGGATGGAATGGTCTGTTGCTTGTTTTGGCTAGCTACCTTACTGGGGTCACCGTGGATGCAGAGATGATTATCAAGTTCTTTGAGTTCAGAAAGCTGATCTTATTAACCTACCCAGAGTTGACAGATTTTAAGAATCTGACTTTGGAGATTCTTGTGGCTTGTCTTGTCTACGTTTTTTCCCTAGGTGACCTCTCTAATCCCAAGGTTTTAGATGCTTTTTATACACCACTGACCCTCAAATGTCCAGAAAACTGGGTCTCTCTGCTAAGACTCCTTTACCATATATCAAAATGGTCACTCGACACTTACTTCTCCTGGGAAATTTCACGTCCTTTTCAAACTTAACATACTCAAACCAAACTCTTCTTCATTCCCTAACATCTATGTTCTGACCCAGAGCCACATCTAATCTTTGCTCATTTTAGTGAGTGGATGGCAACTCTTCAAGCTTTCCTTGTGGTTCAGATGGTAAAGAATCTGCCTGCAATGCGGGAGACCTGTGTTCGATCCCTGGGTTGGGAAGATCCCCTGGAGAAGGGAAAGGCAACCCACTCCAGTATCGTTGCCTGGAGAATTCCATGGACAGGGAAGCCTGGTAGCCTACAGTCCATGGGGTCACAAAGAGTTGGACGTGACTGAGTGACTAACACACTATAACTCTTCAACCCAATTACTCAAGCCAGAATTCTTTAGCTTCCTCCCCTATATCCACTCTATCCCCAAGCCCTTGTAACCCTGTCTCCTAAATATATTGTACTTCTGTTCCTTTCTGTCTGCTGCCAATATTCTTATCCATGTAAGTATTGCCTCTTGACGGAGTGATTGCACATTTCTCCTATCTGGTCTCTCCGTTTCCACTTTCATGCCCACTCCAATCCATTCTTTACACAGCAACCAAAAGGGTCACTTGAAAGGACAAACATCACCATGTCTAACATTATCTTTGTATTTTGTACTCAAATCCAAGCTGCCCCTGAGTGGCCTCTGAGGTCCCTTGTGATCTGGCTCCTGCCTACCTCTCCAGACTCATGCCCCTTCTTTTCCTTGATACTTCCAATCTGTATTGGTCTTTCAGAGTCCCGAACACACCAAGCTCTTTACTACCTTCGGCCTGATAGCTTACTCTCAACCAAGCTCTTTACTACCTTCAGCCTGATAGCTTACCCTCATTCCATTGTCTGGTTAATCCCTAGGTCCACTTAAAGTGTCAGAATTCAGCCTTAATTGTCCAGTCTAAGATAGCACTTAGCACAAGATGCAGTTATGTTTTTGTTTATGTGATTTCCTTCCTGTAACTTCCTCTCTGCACTGTAACAAGAAGGCAGGAACTACCTACCACTAACACCACTGTATGGGGCCTGCCCTACACTAGTAGCTCAGTAAGTATGTGATGGCTGAGAAAAAATGAATACACTTATTTCTTAGAGTAATTAATATCCGGTTTATTCTTTTTCCTGGTTCCTGCAAAACTGATCAAAGGCAAAATATTCGCTTGATGAGCATGGACAATTAGAACCAAAATATTTGCAAAGTATCTGGAGAAATTTGTTCCATGAGTTTTACTTCCCTTGCCTCACACAAGCATCTCTCTTAATTGGATTGCGCTGGATATATATCACCTATTTCTTTCTTCCCACTTCAATTCCTCTGCTCGACTAATAGGTCCTTGTGATTACAAGCAATTGTGTTGCTTCAGACAGTCAGATTACTATATGTACTATTGATTGGGTAAGAGAATTACTCTACTACTAATAACAGTCATTACAGCCACAAACATTTATATCATACTTTACAATTTTCTAAGTGCTCCTAATGTTCATATCTCATTTGATTTGGACCTGAAGATGCTCCCTTGATTCATTTGGATGGTTCCCAAAGCTTTATCTGTAGCAGCTGGAGGAAGGACTACTCAAGTTGAGGGCTGAATTTATGTTTTTTTATGTTGACTTTTGATAGTTCCACTTCAAGACAATGATGTTCTCCTCAGCACATCCTCAAACTCTGGAGACTCTTACTGTGTATATACCTTAATTTACTGACTATAATTTTTCCTAGGATTGCTGGGACAAACAAAAGAGATAATAATAATAACTAATATTTGTTGAGTGCTTGCTATGTGCCAGACAATGTCCTAAGTGATTTACACATACTAATTTATTTAGTCCCCATAACTGACCCAAGTTATGAGAAGCAGATAGCATTGCTGTATTCGCTTAGAAAGATGCAAAAGTTTATATAATTTGTCTCCTTGCTAGTAAGTGGGGAAGTTGGGGTACGAACCCAGCAGACGGATCCCAGAGTCCATATTGTTAAGCAGTATATATGTGAATGTTTATTCTTTAATACATTTCTTTAATGACATTATTCTCTAATATATTTAATTTACTTAAAATATTAATATTAATAAAATATAACATATAAAATACAATACTTAATATAATTGAATGGAATTTAATATATTTATCAAAATTTTAAGGAGAGCTTACTGCTTCCCTAGTGGCTTTGATGATAAAGAATCTGCCTATAATGCAGGAGACCCAGGTTTCATCCCTGGGTCAGGAAGATCCCCTGGAGAAGGGAATAGTGTCCCACTCCAGTATTCTTGCCTGGAGAATTCCATGGACAGAGGTCCTGGTGGGTGGGCTACAGTCTATGGGGTTGCAAAGAGTCAGACATTACTGAGCAGCTAACATTTTAACATTACTGTGTGCCAGGCATTAAGCTTAGTGCAGGAGTGTAGCTTGCTTTCTAGGAGGGAAGATGGACTTGAATGACTAATTATGAGCAGGATATGTGCTGTGAAAGCAAAGGAACACTGTGGTACGGGAGAACAGGACAGAGGACCTGTTCTAATTGGGGTCAGGGAGAGCCTTCTCAAGGAAGGGACAGTTTAGCTGAGGCCACATGCACAGAGGCTAAACAAAGGGGAAGTGAGGGCCATCAGCAGCCGGGCACACCCTTCCCTGAATGCTTGAGGAACTAAAGGAAATCAGTACAGCTGGAGTTTTGAGAGCAGAGAGGCAAATGAAGTGAGGTGATGATGAAGAACAAACCAGTTTCTATAACAGAGGGCCTCGGGTGCCAAAATAAGGCTTTGATATTTTGTTCTAAGGGCCTTGGGCAACTGTTGAAAAGATTTGAAGTGCAGGGTTTTTAAGACTGTTTCAGCTGCAATGAGGAGAAGGGGAAATCAATGGGAGATTGTTGTAGTCTTCCAGGAGAGAGGGGCTGAATGGGATAGGTGACAGGGATATTAGGAAGTGGATGGGGTCAAAATGCGTCCAGGAGGTGCAATGAATAGAGATCCCGGTGACTGGATGGATGCGGAGGATGAGAGAGAAGGAGGAGTCAAGGTTTCTGGCTTGAACAAAATTTTGATAATGGAAATAGAAATGGATAATAGGAATAGGACAGATTTGGCTGAGGAGACTGATGGCTTAAAGGATGAAATTTCAGGGGTGCTCAAATGGAGGCAGTCGTGCCCAGCAGGCAGTTGGACTGTAGGAATCTAAAGATGAGAAAGAAGTAATGGGCTTAGAATTTAATTCTAAGATGGACATTTTTACAGTTACCATTTCAGAAATTAGAATGGGCCTTTAAAAGTTTGTATATTAAAAATAGCATTTTCATGGTGAATTATAACTGATGGTGTCAAAGCAGAGGATATTTTGTAAAATAAGAATAATCTGTGAAACCATAACTACTTTGTATTTCATGGTGTTTTGAGGAATCAGAGGAGGAAAGCCTTTAACACATTCTTTTTACAAGAAAGATTGTATTTAGTGAAAGTAAAATTCAGTACTAGCACTGAGTTTTGGCACAAATGCCAAACTGGTGAAGTTCAGCTTAATGAGACTTTACCATAATTGTTAACAAGCTTGAAGCATTTGTTCTTTTTAAATAAGTCCAAATCATTCCTTCCTCCATTTCTACCTCCAACACAATTTTTCCTACACCATTAACTTGATTAGCAATCTCTGTCTCCACATTACTAAAGTATGCTTTGTCAACCTTGGATAGAATAATGTGTCTTTAAATTATAGGAACTTAATAAGATTTTAATGTGGTGTATTTCCTACCCCTGAATGTAAAATGCTGTCTTTTCATGTAGTTGTGGCAGTGTTTCACATACCCATCACCCCAGTCCTTGGCCCTCTATGTGTTAGATGAGTAAAAGGGAGAGCACGCTTAGTTTAGAAGAAGACAAGGACTCATGGACACCCTTTTCTCAAATTCTACATCATTTACCATCTGTGAGGTGTTTTTTTGGCCAATATATTATCTTCCATTGTCAATTTAATATTCATTACTGCAAGGAGATCCAACCAGTCCATCCTAAAGGAGATCAGGCCTGAGTGTTCATTGGAAGGACTGATGTTGAAGCTGAAACTCCAATAATTTGGCCACCTGATGCAAAGAACTGGATCATTTGAAAAGACCCTGATGCTAGGAAAGATTGAGGGCAGGAGGAGAAGGGGACAACAGAGGATGAGATGGTTGGATGGCATCACCAACTCAATGGAAATGAGTTTGAGTAAACTCTGGGAGTTGGTGATGGACAGGGAGGCCTGGTGTGCTGTGGTCCATGGAGTCACAAAGAGTCAGACATGACTGAACAACTGAACTGAACTAAACTGTGTGTTTAACCTTCAACAACCAAAGTTGCTCCCTATAACCCTTGGTTCCAGCATCTTTCCTGGCTTCCTGCTCCTTTTCTACTAGAGTTTTCTGGATCCTTCAACTAAGGCTCTCCAGATCTCACATAGACCACTTCTAAGTACAATGAACGCTCAAGAAGACTTAAAAAATATTTTTCCTTTTATTGTGGTAAAATACATATAACATAAAACTTGCTATCTTAATTATTCTTGAGTGTAAAGTTCAGTGATATTAAATATATTTATAGTGTTGCACAATCATCACCATATCACAAGGAAACTTTTAGAAAGTAATCTTTGCTTTCTAACTTGCTCTATGAGGCAAGCATTACCGTAATACCCAAACCAGATAAAGACATTTCAAGAAAGAAAACTACAGAAAAAAAGAAAGAAAAAATAACAAAAAACTGAAAAAAGACAAAAAATAACAAAAAAGAAAACTACAGACCAGTATCTTTCCTGGATACAGATGTAGAAATCTTCAACAAAATATTAGCAGATCAAATCTAACAATGTATAAAAAGAGGTATGTACCAGAACTGAATTGTATTTATTCCAGATATGCAAGGCTGATTTGATATTTTAAAAGAATCAGTCAATGTAATCCACCACATCAACAGGCTAAAGAAGAAAAATCAGATGATCATATCAACTGATGCAGAAAAAAGCATGTAATAAAATCCAACACTCATTCAAGATGAAAATTCTCAGCAAATTAGGAATAGAGAGGAAATTCCTCAACTTGATTTAAAAAAAATCTATAAAAAACCTACAAATAACATCCTCTTGGGAATCCCCTGGTGGTCCAGTGGTTAGGATTCAGTGCTTTTTCTTCTGGGACCTGAATTCAAGCCCTGTTCAGGGAACTAAGATCCTGCTAGCTTCATGGATAAATAAATAAATAAATAACATTCCACTTAATTGTGAGAAACTATATACTTACCTTTAAAGGTTGGAAAAAGGCAAGAAGTCCTCTGTCATCACTGCTATTCAACAACATACTGAAAGGCCTAGCTAGTGCAATCAGATAAGAAAAGGAAATAAAAGGTAAACAGATTGGAAAAGAACTAAAACAAACCTTAACTAAGAAACAAAGATAGGCACCTCGAGTCCATTTTAGAATTGGTAGACTTTCTTTATTGTATACGTATTTTCTATTGCAAAGATTTCTACATTTATCTTTATTGTAGCCTTCCATTTCCTTTGGGTTTAATTTACTGTTCTTTTTGTAGCTCCTTAAGATGGAAGCTTAGATCATGTGGATTTTCAGTCTTCTCAAATATATACATTTAATTTCCCTGTAAGCCTTGCATCGGGCTTCCCTGGTGGCTCAGAGGTTAAAGTGTCTGCCTCCAATGCGGGAGACCTGGGTTCGATCCCTGGGTTGAGAAGATCCCCTGGAGAAGGAATGGCAGCCCACTCCAGTATTCTTGCCTGGAGAATCCCATGGATGGAGGAGCCTGGTAGACTACAGTCCACAGGGTCGCAAAGAGTCGGACACGACTGAGCGACTTCACCTTTCACCTTGCATCACAAATGTTTTAATATGTCATATTTTCATTATCATTTATCTTAAAATATTTTCTAATTTCATTGCAGTTTTTTCTTAGACTTACACTCTGTTTAAAAATGTATTGCTTACTTTCCAAGCATTTGGAGATTTTCTAGTTTTCTTCCTGTTATTGGTTTCTAGTTTGATTCCTTTGTAGCTGGAGAACATGGTTTGTATGATTTCAGTCCTTTGAAAATTTTTGAGACTTGCTTTATGGCCTGGGCTTCCCTCATAGCTCAGCTGGTAAAGAACCTGCCTGCAATGCAGGGGACCCCAGTTCTATTCCTGGGTCAGGAAGATCTGCTGGAGAAGGGATAGGCTACCCACTCCAGTATTATGGCCTGGAGAATTCCATGGACTGTATGGTCCATGGGGTCACAAAGAGTCAGACATGACTGAGCGATTTTCACTTTCACTTTATGGCCTAACACCTGGCCCATTTTGACAAATGTTCATATACTTTTGAAAACAACAGTACAAGGTCATTGTTCATTGTTATATTCTATGTATGTCAATTAGGTTAATTTGACTACTTGTGTTATTCAAGTCTTTTCCCTTTTTTTGTATCTTTTTTGATTACTTGTTCTATCAGCTAATGAAAGAAGTGCTAAAATCTCCAATAATGATTGTGGATTTATCCATTTCTTCTTTTAGTTCTGTCAACTTTGCTTAATATATAATGAAATTTTGCTATATTTTTTATAAATTACTAATACATTCTTCAGTGTATTACAAACTTGTGACAATTTAATTTGATCATTAATTGACACTTTTATCATTATGAAATGTCTCTTTTAATCTCTAGAAATATTTCTTCCCCTAAAACCTGTATTGCCTGATATTAATATAGCTACACTAATTTTCTTTTGGTTAGTGTTTACATGACATATTTTTTTCAATTCTTTTTTTTTTAATGTTCTGTCCTTAGACAATTGTCTCATTAATAGCATAGAAATTTTAATTTTTTATCCAAAAGCAATTTTTTCTTTTAATTGGAGTAATAATCTATTAACATTTAATGTAATCATTGAAATGTTTATATGTACTTTCTTGTTTCAATTTCTGTTTTTTATTACTTTATTTCTCCTCTTTTTTTGAGGGGAGAAATCAAATGCTTTTTATTATTCCACTTTTCCTCCTATTTTAGCATATTGGTTATTCACTTTTAGAGGCTCCGTATTATTTTACATTCCTTCTAAAAGGGAGGCAGTTAGTACAGACAAATCACCTTAATATGTCAAGGGTTGATTTATTAGCTTTGGTCTCCTTTGGTTTTGGCTTCAGTGCCAGGATGAGGTCTTTCTGAGACCTCACTCAGAAGTCTGAGTGTTGCTCTTTCACTTTGGTGCCCCTTGTACTCCCACCTCACTAACACCCAGTGCTGCAAGAACTTTGCACAATGCATCGGCCTCCCAGTTGCTGCTTTCTATTAGGTTTCTTGCAGTCTCTGCTGTGTTTGCTCAGCTTAGGAGCTGTCAGACAGCTCAAGGGGAGATTGCATCTAGCCTTTGGGTTCACTTCTCTGAAATTTCCTTCTCTCTGGGATTTTACCACCCAAGTCCCAGCCACTTTGGCAACTTCAAACTCCAATCTGGCTTCTTTGTGCAACAGACTAATAAAGTAGCAGCCTGCTACTCTGTTCCTTGCCCTGTGAATTGAGCCAGGGTGAATATGGAGGTCATATTGATGTGCCCACGTTCTCTTAGGGATCATCTGTGTTGGTCACTCCCCACATTCCTTCAAATGGTGTGTTAAATATTTTGTCCAGCTTTTAGCAATTTTCACTTTGGTTAATGAAAACTACCATGTTATGGCTAGAATCAAAAGGTCCCCCCCACACACACTTTTTTTGGCCATGGTCTGAGGCATGCAGAATCTTAGTTCCCTGACCAGGGATGGAACCCGTGCCCCGTGCAGTGGAAGCCCAGTGTCTTAACCACTGGACTGCTAGGAAAGTCCTCAAAGTTTTCCTTTTTTATATACAAATATTGAATTATAATGTTGTATACTTGAAACTAACATAG
This sequence comes from Ovis aries, assembly GCF_016772045.2. Lineage (NCBI taxonomy): Eukaryota > Metazoa > Chordata > Mammalia > Artiodactyla > Bovidae > Ovis > Ovis aries. The sequence goes on along the minus strand of NC_056063.1, from coordinate 18,321,230 downwards.
CATTATATGTCAATTATGTATCAATTAAAAACAAATGAAAGATAACATCTAATTTTTTTCTTTTTTACATTTTGCATACTCTATATTATAAAAAAAATCTAAAAGAACTCAAGTGAATGAAATAAGGAAATTAAAAAAGCATAAAATTTGAATTATAGATCATAGAACTCTAGTCCCAATCTAAGACTGTCCTCAAGCCTTCTGAACTCAACATTCTGCCCAGATCAGATACTCTTCCTGCCCAGATCAGATGCAGTTTATTTCAGTCTGGTTCTTTGGCAAAAGCTTTGCACTCAGAGGAAGCTAACGCTTGTTCTCTGAATGTCTATGTAAAAGTTGTGTGATCCTGGACAAATCTCCTCCTTTTACCACTTTAGCTTTGTCGTTAATCAAGGAGAATCATCATCAAGGTCCACTTGCCTTAAGTCTTTTTAGGAACAAGCTGGACAAGTGCTTGCTCTGGCTTCCTAAACAGAGGTTGGTATGAGATCAGCGCAGCTGAGAAGGCAAGGTTCACAAGAGTCCCACCCCTCTACAGATGTGGGTGCTTTAGCGATTTCCCAGCTCTTGGACAATTTCTCCTCACGCTCTATTTTTCTTTTCTCCCCTTAATTGGAGTTGTAGTTTAGTCAAAAATATGAATTCTCTTTCCTTGTTCTTCTGGATCAGACTGTTCTGATCCGACTGACCCCCAGAATGATTAATAATACAGAGGTTTGAGTGGAAAGTTAGTTTGGGGAGAGCTGACTGGCCAGGTGAGCCTGACCAGAGAAGATTCTTTATAGACAGGCCACAGAGGAGCTGAAACTATTAGAGAAATTTTGTTCGGTGTGTAATCTGAGTTTAAAAAAATCATTAATGAATGGCATTGAATTTGGACAGCCAAATGGATATGTTATGATTGGAACTCCACAGCCTAGCATACCTTCAGGACTTTCTGCCTTAATTTATGTTTCTCCTCCTAAAATTCCATCTGTCCCTATTTATTGAACAGGTACTATGTGCTGAGAACACATAGGAAGACAAGAACATAAAGCCTGTAGTCTAGTAAGAGTGTAGATCCTTCCAGGGAAGCTAATTTAACAATGTTTTTCATCTTCCAAATGTGCATAACTTTTGACCAGCTATTCTACCGATTAGTCACACGTATACATAAAGGCTATAGACTAACCAGGAAAAGTGCCAAATATACAAATAAATGCATAACCCTGAATTGAGATAAGCACTGTAAAGGGAAAACAGGTTTCAAAGTTTTTCAAAGTTCTGTAGGAGAAAAAAAAACAGATACACACACACACACATGTATGTGGGAGAGGGAGGTATTTATCACAAGGAGTTGGCTTATGCGATTGTGGGGCTGGCTCGGCAGATCTGAGATCTGTAGTGCAGGCTGTCAGGAAGGGCAGGCTGGAAAATCTTGGGTAAGAGCCGATGTTGCTCTTCACAGGCGAATTTCTTCTTCCTCAGGGAAACTTCAGTTTTGCTCTTAAGACCGTTCAGCTGACTGGACAAAGCCATGCAGCAGAGTGTGAAGATAATCTTCATTTACAGCCAATGAAATAGATATTAATCTTATCTACAGAGTACCATCACAGCAACACCCAGATTGGTATTTGATTAAATAACTGGGTGCTGTAGCCTAGTCACATTGATACAGAAAACAAACCCACCCAAGAGGGTTAAAAATGTGTTGCTTAAGATTCATTCGATGGAAGAAGCTGAGAAGGGCGTAAATAGTGAATGTATTGGTTTTCAGCCCAGGAAAACCAGAAGTAGGGTGGGGTGCTTAGACTCTGGCTTTGACCCTCCCCTCCAAACTCAGGCTGCTTGATCAGATGGCACAGCTGCTCTAGCCTCATCTGTATGAGGAAGAGAAACAGTCTCTTCCTGCCATTGTCTTTGAAAAGTGGGAAACTTTTGAGATGCTTCCAGTGAATCTCCTTTACATCTCATTGGCCTTAACTGGAGCTCCAGAATGCTCAGGGCCCATCTGGCCATCCCAAGGGATAAATCTTTCTCTGCACAGCAATAGGGAACTACGTACGGTGTGTTGGGTTAAACGATCAGGACACACGCGCTGGGAATCAGATCCACTCCCAAACTAGGAGCGTTCTACTCAATCAGGGAGAAGTGGAGTGGCTATTGAGGGCACAATGGGCAGTAAGGAGTGGGGACAGAGAGCATTTGGGAATCAAAGATATTTCTCGAGGTACTGGTTTCAATAACTGGAGAGATGCTGGTTGTATAATGAGGCTGGATGGTGCTGGCTCACTAGAGCACACTGTGTGTGTCTTGTCCCAATTCTTTATTCAGTGTTGGGAATATTTATAACACGGAAATCGACAAAGGCTACAAATCAGTGTTTTGTTTTTTTCCTAGGGAGGCATTTGTTAAACATTTACAGCACATGGGATAGTACCATGCCCCAAGAGAGAGGCCTGCCAAAAGAAGACCAGGCTTTGTCTTTATTTCTTTGTCGGGATCCTGCTCATTTTTTTTTCAATTAAGATGAAATTCTCAAAGCATAAAGTTACCATCTCCTCATCATTTTTGAAGTTCACTCAAGCTCATAGGTTGTTGTCTGTTTTTTTGTTTTTTTTTTTTATTCTTTTAGCCATCCCAGGCAGCTTGTGGGATCCTAGTTCCCTCACCAGGGATCAAACCTGGGCCTCCTACAGTGGAAGCACAGAGTCCTAACCACTGGAATGCCAGGGAATTCCTATATTTATTCTTTATTATAATATTTTATTTTGAGATCAGTGATATATTTACATGGTTTAAAATTCACTAGGTACAAAAATATATCCAGTAAAAAGTCTCCCTGCCCCTTCTGTCTCCCAGCCATCCAATTTCCTTCCCTAGAGAACACCAATGTTATGAGTTTTTTTGGTATACTTTCTGAAAATTCTTAAAGTAGTAAAAAGTTCTTAGACTACTTAAACACACACATACACCCTTTGTTTTTCTTCATGTAACAAAATATGTTGAAGCTGGTTCCATCCCAGTGCATAGAGAGCTTCCTTATTCTCTTTTACAGTTCCGTGTAATCCTTATACACATAAAACACTGTTGTGAATTACTTTGAATATACTTCCTTTTGTGTATACACATCTGTAGGACCAATTCCTGCAAGTAGAATTGTTGGTCAAAGGTTATGCCTATTTGGAAGCTGGAAGCCATTAAACTGAAAGTGTTACTTGCTCAGCCCGACAGGCTTCACTGTCACTAGAATTCTCCAGGCAAGAATACTGGAATGGGTTTCCATTTCCTCCTTCAGGGGATCTTCCCAACCCAGGGATCGAATCCCAGTCTCTTGCATTGCAGGCAGATTCTTCAGCATCTGAGCCACCGGGGAAGACCTGTTGAGATAGTACTAATTTACACTCACTAGCAATGGGTAAGATATATACACAGAATGAAGTATATTCACAGCTCGGCCTACAAAATATGTCACCAAACTTCTGTTTTTGTCAATCTGATAGGGGGAAAAAAATCTATCAAGGTGGTTTAAATTTCCCTTCTTTTTATTATGATTGAGGTTGAGCATCTTTTTATGTATTTACGAGTTATTTGTGTATCCTTTTTTGTGAGCTCTCTGCTTGTATCCTTTTTTTTTTGTTTTGTTTTGTTTTTTTTTTCTATTGGGTTTTGTTACCCTGCTTATTAATTTTAGGTGTTCTTTTTGAAACAGACTTACAGATAAAGGGGCTTCCCGGGTGGTGCTAGTGGTAAAGAACTTGCCTGCCAATGCAGGAGACATGGGAGATGCAGGTTTGATCCCTGGGTGGGGAAGTTCCCCTGGAGGAGGGCATGGCAACCCACTGCAGTATTCTTGCCTGGAGAATCCCATGGACAGAGGAGCTTGGCAGGCTGCAGTCCATAGGGCTGCAAAGAGCTGGACACTACTGAAGCAACTTAGCACACACCCACGCACAGATAAAGAGAATAAACAAGGGTTACCAGTGGAATGAGGGAAGGGGGAGAGGCAAGGTAGGGGTGTAGGTTAAGAGGTACAAATTACTGTGTGTAAAATGAATGTTACAAGGATGTATTGCACAGCACAGGGAATATAGCCAATATTTTATAAAAGTATAAATGGAGTATTACTTTTAAAAGTTGTGAATCACTCTGTTGGACACCTGAAACTTATATAATATTGTAAATCAACACTACCTCAATTAAAAAAAAAAGTTAAGAGTTCTTTTTACCTGGGGGAATCACCCTCTTGTGACAAGAATTGCAGGCACTTTCCCCCAGGTTGGCATTTGTTCTTTGTCTTCGTCTCCAGTCATTTTTCTCATGAATTTTTAAAATTTTATTTTATATACTTCAATCTACCAGTTTTATATAGTTGAACCTTTTATGGCTTCTTGGTTTTACGTAATACAGCCTCACTCCCAAAACTATTTAAAAAAACCATTAAAAAATTTAAACCATTTTTCCTAGTACTTTTATATTTTCCTATGTATTTTTAAATCTTTGCTTCATATGAGTTTTATTCTATTTTTTTTCCCATGTGGCTGTATGGTTGCCTCAATAATATGTATCGGATAATCTGTCTTTCCCGCCACTGTTTTGAAATGCCGTCTTTAGACATTAACTTACAGAAGAGAAAGCTGGAAGGATTGGTGTCTGCCATTTAGACGAAAGAGAACTCTTCCTGTCTTTGGGAAGTGACAGTAGAGGCATGCCTTCACCTGCTTGTACTAGTAGATTTCTACGTTTGCTCTAATTTACTATTAAGAATCCTGCCTGTGGCAAGGGCGGCAAGGGCGGGGCAGGGGACACCAGCATTCTTAGGACAGGTGGGAAACAGAGTTCACACTTTGTTGATTTTGCTATTCCTGTTCTTCTTTCAGAGAGGAGGGAAGTCTTAGAAATGAGAGGAGGAATTGAACACAGAACTAAGCTACTTCCTGAGTCTCCGCTTTCAGCTGCTTGGTTATTTCCTCCCTTTACCAAGGAGTTCCTTGTCTATTTCTTGGGTAGCATCGATTTTGCTGTCAACTATAAACATACAGAAAACAGGAATGGTGGCTAATAGATTTTGTAGTCTGTATCAGAGAAAGTAAAGTTCCTGCTCATACAGTAAAGCATTCTGACCACTGTTTTGGTGAACGTAGAATTTTTCTCTTAACCAAAACCGAGTGTGGTTCAGAATCTGTAGATAGTGCGATGCTTCAACGGTCATTGTTTATCAGGTCAGGGACAGGAAAAGGAGGAACTGCAGATAGCTGACAGAGTGCCCGGAGGTTGTGGCTCTGTCACATGCTGCTGCCTGGAAGTGGTGTAAAACCAGCAGAACCAGCACGAGCCTCGTCGCTGGTCTGGGCGGGCGAGGGGCCCAGGCAGTTTGCTCTTTCTTCACCGCACTGTTCCGTGCACATCGTGCACTCGGGATGCAGTGCGGAGCTGCTGCCTGGAGCCAGGAGGTGTGACAGGCAGCCTACACAGCACACAGGGGAGAAGAGGACTAGGGAAATAACAGCAACTTCATCCTCCGAAGTTCTCCTAAATGCCTAAAGAACCTGAAATGACCTTCCGCTTCCTCTAGCCGTGGCCTCTGCCTGCATGGCCCTGTCGCAGTTTCTTTACCCTTCGTGGGGTCCTTGGTGTTAATTGCAATTTAATTTCACCCCCTTGCATGGAGGTGGGGAAAAGGAGGCCAACAGGCAGGAGAGGCACAGTTGTGTTCTCCCAACCCTGGACAATGACTCTGGGCTCCAAGTACATCTCCACCCGAGGGAAACCTGAGGTAGGGTATAAGTAGTGAGCAACCTGAGGGACCTCGGACTAACTGCTTCCTCCATGTAGATTGCTTACGGGAACTGACTTTATCATAATGAAGCTTGTTCTTTGCAAAACTGGCAGGCAGGGGCATCTTGTCTTGCTTTTTTCAACCTCAACTTACTCCTTACTGCCCTCTCATACTCTTTAGGGGCTCCTGTGATGTCACCACCTGATACATGATTCCTTTACTCTGAAGGTCACGAGACAAAGGTAAGGACTTTTTTTTTTTAGTCTCAGCCACTGCCCATGAAGTAACAGAGGCCACCACAGTGAAATAACTACATCTCCAAGTGAAATATTAAACCCATGTGATGTAAAGAAAGTACAAGACAAGTGTGTATATAACACAAACGCACACTGCATTCCTAATATGTTTGCCCTAATATGTGCTGGTAGAGAAAGTAGGGAGAAAAGAAAGAGACGGGATTTGGGAGGGACCGTGGATTCAGTGCAGGAAGAGTGACAGCGTTGATTATTGTCTATACTTCCCTTTGAAGTGTCAACATTTTGCAAACAACTATTTCCAGTTTTCATTGCTTTCTTCCTTAATTATAGAGGGTCAGTCCTGATTGAAGCAACCCAATCATCATCTATGGTGGAAATCATTTTCTAACCTGCAGAAGTAGGTCAACTACCTATTCTGAGCTAAAGTTAATTACCCCAAGGTCCTATCAAAAGCCAGCTATTATGAGCTAAATGTTTGTATGTTCCCTCCCGCCCCTGCAAATTCGTATGGTTGGTGGTTTAGCCGCTAAGTCGTGTCCGACTCTTGCGACCCCATGGACTGTAGCCTGCCAGGCTCCTCTGTCCATGGGATTTTCCAGGCAAGAATACTGGAGAGGGTTGCCATTTCCTTCTCCAGGAGATCTTCCTGACCCAGGAATTGAACCCGGGTCTCCTGCATTGTAGGCAGATTCTTTACTGGCTGAGCTATGAGGGAAGCAAATTCGTATACTGTAGATCAAATTCCCAATGTGATGTTATTTGGAGGTGTGGCTTTTGGGTTGTCATTAGGTTCATATGAGGGCACAATGCGATAAGTGTCTTTATAAGAAGAGGAAGATAGAGAGGTCTTGCTCTCTCCACGTGCACAAGCAAACGAACAGAGCTGTACAAGGAACAGCAAGAAGGTGGTCATCTACAAGGCAAGAAGCATTCTCACAGTAAACTGTTGGCCCTTGGATCTTGGACTTCCACCCTCCAGAACTATGAGAACTAAATGCCTGTTGTTTAAGTCACCCAGTCTCTGGTATTTTGTTATAGCCTGAGACGACTAAGACATCAGAAAACTGGAGACCCACCTATCGGCTAAAGGTCATGGTCATATTAGGGGCTGGGGCGATGGAGTATATGTGTGTGGTGCCAGCTGTCAGCACTAAAAAGTCATCTCAAAGATTCCGGTTTCAGCAAGAAATACTGGCTGGTCTCATACAAAGAATATGCATTTTGATACAGGCCCCTTAAATTCCAGGTGCCTATAGTACACATTGAAATTAGTCACTAATGGTGGAATTCCAGGTGTTGCTACAAGTAAGATTTGTTTCCCTGGGGAGAAGAAAAAAATTTGCAGTTTTTCTCAAAGAAAAAAATTTTTTTTTTAATTTTCAAATTTTCCATAAGTGAGAGGTTATTCTTTCTGTAAGAGATCTTTTCTGGACATATTTATGTCAAAATATTTCCCCCTTATTTCACATAAGCTTATACACAAGCTTCAGTTCAGTTCAGTCGCTCAGTTGTGTCCAACTCTTTGCGACCCCATGAATCACAGCACGCCAGGCCTCCCTGTCCATCACCAACTCCCGGAGTTCACTCAAACTCATGTCCCTCGAGTCGGTGATGCCATCCAGCCATCTCATCCTCTGTCGTCCCTTTCTCCTCCTGCCCCCAATCCCTCCCAGCATCCCTTCTCCAATGAGTCAACTCTTCACATGAGGTGGCCAAAATATTGGAGTTTCAGCTTTAGCATCATTCCTTCTAAAGAACACCCAGGCCTTATCTCCTTTAGAATGGACTGGTTGGATCTCCTTGCAGTCCAAGGGACTCTCAAGAGTCTTCTCCAACACCACAGTTCAAAAGCATCAATTCTTCTGGAAAAACCATAACCTTGACTAGACTTACCTTTGTTGGCAAAGTAATGTCTCTGCTTTTCAATATGCTGTCTAAGTTGGTCATAGCTTTTCTTCCAAGGAGCAAGCGTCTTTTAATTTCATGGCTGCAGTCACCATCTGCAGTGATTTTGGAGCCCCCCCCCAAAATAAAGTCTGACACTGTTTCCACTGTTTCCCCATCTATTTCCCATGAAGTGATGGGATCAGATGCCAATCTTCGTTTTCTGAATGTTGAGCTTTAAGTCAACTTTTTCACTCTCCTCTTTCACTTTCATCAAGAGGTTTTTTAGTTCCTCTTCATTTTCTGCCATAAGGGTGGTGTCATCTGCATATCTGAGGTTATTGATATTTCTCCTGGCAATCTTGATTCCAGCTTGTGCTTCTTCCAGCCCAGTGTTTCTCATGATGTACTCTGCATAGAAGTTAAATAAGCAGGGTTACAATATACAGCCTTGATGTACTCCTTTTCCTATTTGGAACCAGTCTGTTGTTCCATGTCCAGTTCTAACTGTTGCTTCCTGACCTGCATACAGGTTTCTCAAGAGGCAGGTCAGGTGGTCTGGTATTCCCATCTCTTTCAGAATTTTCCACAGTTTGTGATCCACATAGTCAAAGGCTTTGGCATAGTCAATAAAGCAGAAATAGATGTCTTTCTGAGAGACATGAGTTTTTCTTGATGGACATGAGTTTGGGTGAACTCTGGGAGTTGGTGATGGACAGGGAGGCCTGGCATGCTGCGATTCACGGGGTCGCAAAACTCTCTTGCTTTTTCCATGATCCAGTGGCTAAAACCAGCTTGAACATCTGGAAGTTCACGGTTCACGTATTGCTGAAGCCTGGCTTGGAGAATTTTGAGCATTACTTTACTAGCGTGTGAGATGAGTGCAATTGTGCGGTAGTTTGAGCATTCTTTGGCATTGCCTTTCTTTGGGATTGGGATGAAAACGGACCTTTTCCAGTCCTGTGGCCACTGCTGACTTTTCCAAATTTGCTGGCATATTGAGTGCAGCACTTTCACAGCATCATCTTTCAGGATTTGAAACAGCTCAACTGGAATTCCATCACCTCCGCTAGCTTTGTTTGTAGTGATGCTTTCTAAGGCCCACTTGACTTCACATTCCAGGATGTCTGGCTCTAGGTGAGTGATCCCACCATCGTGATTATCTGGGTCGTGAAGATCTTTTTTGTACAGTTCTTCTGTGTATTCTTGCCACGTCTTCTTAATATCTTCTGCTTCTGTTAAGTCCATACCATTTCTGTCCTTTATTGAGCCCATCTTTGCATGAAATGTTCCCTTGGTATCTCGAATTTTCTTGAAGAGATCTCTAGTCATATACACAAGCTTAGTGGTGTTTATTAAGTAGCTCTTGCTGGGAAAGGGAGAGGCTGTATGTGTGTGGGGGGACAGGGGGCCCTCCCTTTCTTCAGCTATCATCAGCCTCTCTGGCTCTGCCTCTGTAGAATGAGAAGGAGTCCCACCCACTGTGACTAACACTCTATTAAAGCGCTTAATGGCTGTCCTCCTGAAGCATCTCCCAGCATAGGCCCAAGTGGGGATATACTGTCCCCTTCCTCCCACTCCAACTGAAAACTAAGGAAGCTTGGGAGGGGGTGGTATTGAGGGCCAAGTTGGAGAGCAAGTTACTTTGTACTCATTTCCTGGGACCTTCCACAGCAGAATGCCCTTAGAGAGCTGGTTAATGTAGGCTCTTATAGTCAATGAAGCCATTGCCCGCTTCATTGTTAATTTGGGGGCAATGATTTGCATTTAATGAAAACAATCCTTTTCCACAGCCTCTAGAAAACACAGTTTGGCTCTATTGCGGTGGAAGGGGCTTACTTGCTTTCATGTCATCCCAATGAAGTTTTCAAATCTCAGAAGCTTCCCTCACTCTCCATGCATTGGTAACTACAGATGGAAATTCCTAAGGCAGTGGGTTGAGGAAGCAGGCAAGGGTAACCAGCACTCTTCAAACAGGAGGAACTGGTTTTCTGTAGCCGCTCTTTTATGAAGAACAGCAGTGAGAAAACTGATTACCCTCCGAGTGGAAGCACTGCAGCTGGTTGGCTCTGGACTGTCGAGCCTGCTGCTTCTCAGACCTTGCCTTGTGTCAGCTGCAGTCTTGTCTCTTGATTACAATTCCAGAAACTGCAATTTCCCTGAAACGGCTCTTCTCTGACAGTCTGGGCGCCTCTGGCTGCCTCTGGCCACACCTTGCTTAGAAGGCAAATAAGCAGCTTTAATTTGGGCTCCCAAGTGGAAATAACAGATAATCATCAAGAACAGCAGGCTCTTGCCTGGGCTTGCTCAGAAAATCCTTTTGCAGAGGAAGGCACAGCTGTCTCTCCAGTTCCCTGGTTATACATCCCTTGTCAAATTATCAGGAAGATTCATACTGTCAAATATGAATATTAACCCTTGTCCTGAAGGCTTCAGTTGGTTTAATGAATAGAGAGGAGGGTAGAAGGTAAAAGAAAAGAGAAAGAGCATGCAGAAAGCAAGAGAAACCAAGTAAGGGAGGATCTGAAGGGCAAGGGGAGAGAATATTAGTCTGAGGAACTTTCAGTTCAGTCCGCTTTAGGGGGCTTCAATGTCACTATCTGCTCTGAGCATGCGCACCAGCTGTCTCATCACTTGCAAATTTGTCATAGGAAAAAATAGAATTATCAAGTGAGAAAATAGATTAAAAATAGCATGTATAGCACATGTTTTAAATATACTTTTAAATATATGTTGGCATAAATATCTATAAGGCTATAAATGAAAAATTTTAAGAGTTATCTTGGAATGGTAGGATTCTAGATAAGTTTTAATTTTCTTCTCTTATCTATATTTTCAAAGAGGAATGTTTATTGTCTCTAATAGAAATATCAAGATTATACTAAAAAGTGAAGAAAGAGGACAGATACAGAGGAAGAAAAAGAGCTGAGGGAAGGAGACAAAATTTTTTGAGGTCTATGATATTTCAGATATTTAATCAAGCTATCCATTTCCCAATTTGCAACTCAGGGTCGATGTTTGACCACTAGTCACAGCTTCTTAAGGCCTCTGATTTGTAAGTCTTGTCTTAACCAGAAGTATGCATGGGAATCGTCAGGGAAACTTTTTCAAAATATCCTTGCCAGGGTCCCGTCCTCAGAAGTCCTGATTCAGAGTGCCCAGGTGGGCCCTGGACAGGAGGCTTTTGAAAAAACCTTCCCAGGGGTTCTGATCCTCAACTCATCCTGTTTGAAAATTCCATGGTGTGCTAGATGATTCACTGAGATACTGAAGAAAAATACTAGAACTTCTAATTTTATTTTCTATCACCTCCTTAAAAAAGACTCTACTTATATATATATTAATATTGTATATGATAATGCTATAGGAAGACACATATAATTTGTAAATAAATCAATTTGCATATTCGAGGGCATGTTAAAAATATGTTTCTTAGAAGAGTGTCAATGGAAAAATTTGGAGACAACTGCTTCAGAGAATTCATTATGAGTGGAATAACTCAAACATCCAACAACTCCAGGCTGAGACAAGGAAATGTCTGTCTCATGACGGCTGATGAGTCGTTTTGACCCACGTAGTTTCCCTCTTAGGAGTGTATTGCTATTTACTGGTCTGGGGTCATCAGCTGTGGGTGTATGATCTTCCCCAGGTAGGCTGTAGCTGTCTCGACAACGGTAGGTATACATGCACATACAAGCCCCTACTACACAGGTCAGCATTTGCGAAGCTCTCAGAGCCCTAAAAAAGCCAATCGTTATTTCATAGTCTCTATGCGCTATGCCCTTTCTTTACTAACATTTAGTTTATTAATTTTTTTACATGTTTATTTACTTATTTATGGCTGCACCGAGTCTTCATTGCTGGGCATGGGCTTTCTCTAATTGTGGTAAGCCAGTGATTCTTCAGTTGCAAGAGCACGGGCTTCTCACTGCGGCGGCTTCTCTCGTTCGGGAGCACAGGCTGTAGGGCACGCGGGCTCAGTGATCGCAGCTCTCGGGTTCTAGAGAGCAGGCTCAGTAGCTGTGGCGCGTGGGCTAAGTTGCTCCACGGCGTGTGGAATCTTCCTGGACCAGAGATCAGACCTGTGTCCCTCGCCTTGGCAGGCAGATTCTTAACCACTGGACCACCAGGGAGGTCCTGCGCTATACTCTTTGAAAAAAGCAACTAGATTGTCTTAACTTGAAAAGCAAAACAATGAATGATAATTTGTAAACGAATATTGGTTAAAAAAACAAAACTGTCAGAAATGGAAAGAGGAAGAAGTCAATCTTCCTGGTGAAGATGGAAAACTGTACAAGCACACATTTTCGCTTTCTCTTTTTAGAAGTCTCATGCAAATGATGCAAATGAATTTTTTAAGGGAAGAAATAGTAGCAACAAAAAATGTGTAACTTCCCATAGCAACAAAATTTCAAAAGCTCGAAAGGCAGAAACATGGCTAATGACAGGGCAGACAGGGGAAAAACTGAATCCTAAACCAGCAGTGGAACAATTCAAGAAGCCGTCCAGAATTTCCCAAAGGCTCGTGAACAGGCTGCACCAGGCACCTTCGGTAAAGAAGTGGCAGCATGACAAAACCAAAGTATCAGTTCAAAGTTCATTTAGGAAGCAATTAGATAGCACATTAAAAAGCAGAGATATTACTTTGCCAACAAAGGTCCGCATAGTTAAAGCTATGGTTTTTCAAGTAGTCATGTATGGATTTGGGCTTCCCTGCGTGACTCAGATGGTAAAGCATCTACCTGCAATGCAGGAGACCTGGGTTTAATCCCTGGGTTGGGACAATCTTCTGGAGAAGGGAGCGGCAACCCACTCCAGTATTCTTGCCTGGAGAATTCCATGAACAGAGCAGCCTGGCGGGCTACAGTCCATGGGGTCACAAAGAGTTAGTTGTTAAGAGGACTGAGCGACCAACACTTTCACTTTTACCTCTTTTCATGTATGGATGTGACAGTTGGACCGTGAAGAAGGCTGAGCACTGAAGAACTGATGCTTTCACTGTGGTGCTGGAGAAGACTCTTGAGAGTCCTTTAGACAGCAAGAAGATCAAACCAGTCAATCCTAAAAGAAATCAACCCTAAATACTGGGAGGACTGATGCTGAAGCTGAAGCTCCAATACTTTGGTCACATGATGTGAAGAACTGACTCATTTGAAAAGACCCTGATGCTGGGAAAGATTGAGGGCAGAAGGAGAAGGGACGACAAAGGATGAGATGGTTGGATGGCATCACCGATTCAATGAACATGAGTTTAAGCAAGCTCTGGGAGATGGAGAAGGGCAGGGGACGCCTGGCATGCTACAGTCCACGGAGTCATGAAGAGTCAGACACAGCTGAGCAACTGAACAACAAGACTCCCAGATCTCCTCCTGTTTCTTCAGAGCCCGATCAGTGCCCCTTCCCCACTGCAGAGAGACCAAAACAGAGATCTGTAGATTGGAGGACACCAGGCAGAGTTGAGGACTGGGTGCTGTAGCAAAAATAGAGGGGTTGAGTGAATAAATGAAGACCCAGGGCTCTTTCCCTGTTGTGCTCCCACAATGCCTGCAGCCAGAATTATATCCTCTGGGCATGAGCTTGGAAGAGTCCTGTCTGGGGAATTTGGACTCCCAAAATCTTTCAGTTTTTTGAGGAAAAACAGGAATTGCTGATGGACAGAGAAGCCTGGCATGCTGCAGTCCATGGGGTTGCAAAGAGTCGGACATGACTGAGCGACTGAACTGAACTGATGTGGGCATCTTCCAACCGAACATCCCCACTGGAACGCACAGTGGATCGTCTGGTCACAAAGCCCTTACAGGTTCAGACTTTCCACTCAGCTCTTCAGCTACCACCACCACCCCTGCCGCCCCCAGCTCCCCCCATTTTAAATAAGAGCAGACAATCCACATTTCCCAGACACTGTGGGTGCCTCTCACATGCATTACAAAGACCAAAATGAATAGAAAAGGCAACTTGGAGAAAAGAGAGACAGTGCAGGTTGAAGAAAACATCAAATATCCTCTGATTAACAACCTCAGAACTAAGATGTATAACCATCAAAAAGAATATGACATCAGGAAAAGGAGCATTCAGGGAGACACAAGAGACCTGGGTTTGATCCCAGGGTCAGGAAGATGCCCTGGAGGAGGAATGGCAATCCACTCTAGTATTCTTGCCTGGGAAATCCCATGGACAGAGAAGCCTGGCGGGCTACGTCTATAGCGTTGCAGAGAGTCAGACATGAGTGAATACATACTCATAAAAATTCAATAAAGGAGTTAGAAAATAAAGGAGAGTAAATTTTCCTGAAGTTAGAGCAAAAGAAAAAGAAATAGACAAAGGAAAGATAAGAAAACCGAGTCTCCAGAACAGGAGATCTAATATATGAAAATAGATTTCCAAAAAGTGAGAACAGAGAAATCAGAATAGAGGAAGTCATTAAAAATTTAATTCAAATTCAAAACTATTTCCTAGAACAGAGGAGCATATTTCTAGAATGAAAGGGCCACCAAATGCCCACATAGAATTGAAAATAGGCTCATGTCAAAGCACACCAAGGTGAGATCTTGAAACAATGAGGATGAAGGAAAGATGCTACAAGCTTTCAAAGAAGAGGAAATAAAGGGTGGTGAATCAGAACAGATTCAGACTCATCAGCGGCAACCCTGAAGGACAGATGGCCGCAGCCTTCAAAGTCCTCAAAGAAAATAATTTCCAATTTAGAATTCTGTGTGTACCCAACCCCAACCATCTATCACGTTGTCAAGATAGATTAAATGCGTTTCAGACATACAAGTTCTCGAAAATTCATATCTTGTGCCCCTGCCTCAGGAAGTCTCCAGAACACAAGTCAGAAGGTGGAACAAATAAAGAAAGAGGACCCAGAGTTTAGCCAGGAGGGAGGCGTCCCTGGGATGAGGAAAAAAGAGGGCTTAAGATGAGAGCCCTGTCTCAGGTCCAGGCGGCAGCATTTTCGGAGTCTTTGGGAGACACTGCTGAAATATATGAGAATATCTGAATTTTTTCGATGACCTTGAGAGCAGATACAGGCAAACAGCAAATATAAATATGTAGGAAGGAAATTCCCTGGCAGTCCTGTGGTTAGAACTCAGTGTTTTCTCTGCTGAGGGCCTGGGTTCAATCGCTGCTCAGGGAATTAAGACCCTGCAAGCCACATGGTTCACCCCCGCCCCCAAAATAAAAAATTTAAAATAAATGAAAATGTAGAAAATAAAAAAAGAAGAAACAAGACAGTTACTAGTTCCAGGGACCAAAAAAAAAAAGTATGCAAGAAGGGAGGATGTATCATAATTTACCATAGTTTGTCTGTTAATAGTAACACACCTAACAGAGATTATAGGGTTGCTATGTTGGAAGAGCGGGTGATGGGGAAGCACACTCATACATGTGGGGCCCAAGAGGAAAGACACCAAATCCTTATTTCTATGGTGGGGACAACTCAGACAATAGCCACCATTGAAAGAGCAAGGAAAAGTCTTTCAAGCATGTGAATTTAGAGACCTGAAGACCTAAAGAGTCACCTAGAAGAGGTGATAATGTGGAAACTGGTGAGGAGGGATTTCTAGAGGATTTGTGGTTTTCACAACACACCTTGTAGAACTGCATTCTACATGTGTATAATTTTCAGATTATACATATGGGGCCTTCCCTGGTGGTCCAGCGGTTAAGGCTCCATGCTTCCACTGCAGGGTTCAGTTCCTGGTTGGAGAATTAAGATTTCAGTTGCCACCTGGTGCATCACAAAAAATAAATAAACAATAAATAATAGATTATACAAATATATAACTCTGGAAGTGGGGGGAACAGAAAAATCAAATCAGAATCTATTGATACTTTCTTCGGGAAAAATCAAAGTAAATCTCCTATCCTTTTGGGATTCGAATCCCCCCAGCCTTGCTGGCTAGAGACCCCTCACTGCTCCTTGTGAATCCTCAGAGTACTCCATGGCTGTGCACCTGTGCCTGCAATAGTGAGTTTTGTGATCCTCTGTGATCTCTAGCCAAGACTCTTGAAGCTGAGACGTCTAGGCTGCTTTCATTTTCTGAGGCTCCCAATATAGTAAGAAAGGAGAAGTTGCAAAAAAATGGGATCATAAAACTGGGCTTTACACTAACAAATGAACGCCTTTATCAGATACCAGCATGATGTCAGAATTCTAAATTTCAGGGGCTATGTGAATGCGAGGCCCAAGCCAAGTGGCCTTCCAGCACCCGCCCCCAGCACCACCAACTCTGTGGTCAGCCTTACTACAGGATCCTTCTCTAATGTCACAGTCTGCTCCCACCCTGCCTGTTACTGTGCTGTTTCCTTCCCTTCCACGGAACGTGTATTGTTCTGTGCTTGCCTTCCCTGACCTTCATTCCGTTCCCAGCAACTCCTCCAGCACTTCCTCACCCCGCTGTCACCTGTCCTTTGAATCAATATGCTCTCCATCCAAACAACCCTCCTTAATTAATTAAAATGCCTGCCTCTGTCCGCCTGTTTTCCATTTTGGTACCACATTCACATTTAATGAGCACGCTCACCGTTTCATCATTCAGGTCATTGATGAAATGTTATATCACCAGGCCCAGTCTCTGTGGATACCACATTGTGATGCCCTCTCAGGTTAATAATAATCCAGTGTGCTCATTCTCCAGGCGTGCAGTCACTCCTAATCATGTGATTTAGAATTTAAAATTTTAGCCCGGTGGTTTGCAAACCTGGCTATCAACTTAGAGACACCAAGGGAGATTTTTAAAATATGGATCCTGGATCTTCCAACAATTGTATCATACTGTGTTAAAAACTTGGCCCAATAAACAAGCCTGGTTATCTTAGATGTAGAATCTTCTCTGTCTCTTCAAAGAGAAGGAAAGTAAAATGTTCGAGATGGCTTGCAGGGACTTGTGATAAGAAGACACGACAGACTGTCAGATGTTAAGTTCTAGTTTTTCTTTTCTTGAATTCTAAAGGAAAAAAATTAAGAACCTTGTCATAGGTGTTGTATTAGTTTCCTATTCTTGCTGTAAAAATAGAATCTGTGTTGTTTAAAGCCTAGATTTAGTGGCTTGAAATTTATTTTTCTGGAGGTCAGAGTCTGACATAGGTCTCTCTCAGCTGACGTCAGCGGGTCAGCTGTGGTCCTTTCTGGTTCACTTTCTTACCTCTGCTGGCTTCCAGAAAAGTGTGAGGGTGTTACTCGCTCAGTGGTGTCTGACTCTTTGTGACTCCATGGACTGTAGCCCGCCAGGCTTCTCTGTCCATGGAATTCTCCAGGCAAGAAGACTGGAGTGGATTGCCATTTCCTTCTCCAAAGGAACTTCCTGACCCAGGGATCAAACCCAGCTCTCCTGTATTACAAGCAGATTCTTTAGACTTCCAGAGGTTACCCGCATGTCACAGCCTGTGGCCCCATTTCTCCAGCAACATGGAGTCCTCCTCACACCTCCCTCTTGCACTTTTTTAAGAGCCCTTGTGATGACATTAGGCCCACCCAGTCAGGATAATCTCCCCATCTCAAGGTCAGCTGATTAACAGCCATCGATTTCTGCCTCGTGGCCTGACACGGCCCCAGTTTCAGGGAGTAGGACATGGACGGGGACATCATCAGGGTGGAGTCATTGCTCTGCTTGCCACAGGGGCAAATTCAGGTTTCCTCTAATGATTTTTAGGGACCATAGGAGCGAGTACAAATCTTTGAATTCTAGATCAAGTTCGCAGCCTCTTGAGCACAGTCACAGCCCTGGCCTTGCATTTAGAGGTCTTCTCCAGGAGCTGAGGAACCTACTGCCACCAAGGTCTGCCTCTACACCAGCCTGCACAGCAGTGGCCCCTCCCTTGGTTCTGAGACCTCCTGATTAGGCCAGTAGCCCACCCCATCCCTCGCCTGCCCCAGCCACCCTTAGGATCACTGTGTTCAGCATAAGCTGGAAATACCTCCCTCGTGCACTGGGTGAGGGGCAGCCAGGGACAGGAACAATAAGATCGTTTCTGTGTTAATGTCCATGTGCTCTATTTCCACGGCTGCACAAAAGTTTCTAAGCCACAAGCCATCATCAGGAGTCGCCAAGCCTTCCCACGTTTCCTTTTGACTCAGAAGCTCAAGAGGTGGGACCCAGGAATCTGCGTTTTTAACACTCCCAGTTTAAGTCTATGTATAGTCAGTTTTGGGAAATTCTGGTTTAGACTAAATTTTTTTTAGCTTCATGAATATTTTGTAAAGATTCAACTTTAAACCTACTAATTAGGATGTATTAGTAGCATCTGTTTCTGTTTTTGGAAATGTCAGATCTATATATCTATATCTAATAGAAGGAAACCAGATTAAAAGGATGCTCTATTTAAGAAAATCAATGGATTAAAATCAAATTTTCAAAAATAGTGATGATAGCAATAGTTATTGTTCAGTTTGCCTGGTCGTGTGACCGCACGGACTGCAGCATACCAGGCCTCCCTGTTCCTCACCATCTCCCAATGTTTTCCCAAGTTCGTGTCCATCGCATCGGTGATGCCATCCAGCCATCTCATCCTCTGACACCCTCTTCTCCTTCTGCCCTCAATCTTTCCCAGCATCAGGGACTTTTCCAATGAGTCGGCTCTTCGAATCAGATGACCAGAATACAGGAGCTTCAGCTTCAGCATCCGTCCTTCCAACAACAAGTAGTAACAATTAGGGAGTAATAATTTACATTACAAAAAGCATTCACTATGTTATTTCCTTTAAAGAACAAGTCTCTCTGGGTGTCTTTACGTGTCAGTCAGCTTACAAACTGCTTATTGCTTTTCAGGAGCTGAGTCCTGAAGGACTGGCTCTTTCAGGGTGTAGGATGCCATTGCTCCGCAGGGCCTGCTGCCCAAGTCTTCTCCCCGCAGTGCCCACCTGCCGGTCTCACACAGGTGCGCTCTGTTGGCTTGTTTCTATGGTCCAGCTCCCCTGACCCTACCTCAAGGCTCAGCCCTGGCGTGATCCTGAGGTCATAGGCATCTCAGGATCCCCAGCTCAGCACTGAAAACAAGCACCCAATCGCCCTGTGGCCCTCCCTTCTGATGACTGGGCTCTCTGTTTTCTTCCCCAGGTCTACAGTTTGAGTTTTGCTTGGGTTTTCTGCCTTCCTTGGAGCCTTCTTACTGCTCCTCTCAATGGCAGACTCTGAGGGTGTTTAACTTGAAACTTTAACCATGTGCAGACGCAGAGCTTTTCCCTGATAGGACAGACCCAGACTCACCCACCAGGGGCATATGAATGGAGACTGTGATGGCCTGGCCATTATAGCACCCTCAATACTCATTATAGACTATTTTTTTTTAACATTAATTAATTTATTTGACTGCACTGTGTCTTAGTTGTGGCACACAGGATCTTTAGTGGCAGTATGGAAACTAAAAAAAATTTGACCAAATAAATGGGAACTTATGTTCATACATAAACCTGCATGTGTAGCAGCTTTGTTCATAATTGCCCAAACTGAGAAGCAACCAAGGTATCCTTGATTAGATGGATGGATAAATAACCTGTGGTATATCTAACAATGGCATACTATCCAGTGATTTAAAAAAAAGAAAGAAATGAACCATCAAGTCATGAAGAGACAGGAAGGAATTTTAAGTGCATACTGCTAAGTGAAAGAATCCAATGTGAAAGGCTATACACTGTAAGATTCCAAACCTATGACATTCTGGAAAAGGCAGAACTGTGGAGACACTGAAAAATCAGTAGCTTCCAAGAGTCCAGGGGGATGGGTGAGTCCAAAGGTGAGGGATGCATGTGTAAAACACAGGGGATTTTTAGTGCAACAAAACTTGTCTGCGCGATACTGTCATTGACTTTGTGCACTTGTAAACTCTTAGATTTGTACAACATGAACCTTAATGTAAACTATAGCTGATAGCTAAGTCACTTCAGTAGTGTCCAACTCTTTGTGACCCCATGGACTGTAGCCCGCCAGGCTCCTCTGTCCATGGGATTCTCCAGGCAAGAATACTGCAGCGGGTTGCCATGCCCTCCTCCAGGGGGATCTTCCCAACCCAGGCATTGAACTCTGAGTCTCCTACATCTCCTGCACTGGTAAATGTGTTCTTTACCACCAGCGCTATGGACTTTAGTTAATTATGTATCAAAACTGGTTCACCAACTGTAACAAATATACCACACTAACACAAAATATTAATAAAATAAGGAGCTGTGCGTGAAAGTAGAGGAAGGGAGGCGAGGCTATGGAAACTCTGAACCATCTGCTCAATTTTTCTGTAAACCTGACACTGTTCTAAAAAATAAAGGCTATTAATTAGATAACAATAAATTCTAAAATAGGGTTCATACCACAAAAATGTGGTTTATTTTAAATATCTCCATTTAAAAATGCAATGATTTTGAAACAAATGAAAATAAATAATTGTGCTGCTCATAAGGTAATTGTGGGATTATAAATATCTTAATTCATGACTGACGAGTGATCTAGTAACAAGAGACACGTTCCAAACTGTATGAGGCATGTTTCAAACTTCAGTCCTCTCAGTGTGTCTCTGTAATGTGTGTGAGACTTGCCAACAACTCATGAGGAGCCCTTCATACATGTGCGGCTTGGTAAGTGGAGCACCAAGGTGGGCCCTGTTTGACCTCAGCTTTGTTCTTCCAAGCCCATCTCTGACTCTGCCAGTTCTGCTCTTCAACCTGAGTTGAGTGGCTGCCTGCAGGTAGACATTTCTAGTGCTACTGCCTATCTACCTAGACTTCCAAGCCTCACCTGCTTGTGATGCCTGATTCCTATCCACCTGTCGAACCCCCAGGAATCTGCCTGGGCCAGCAATTCGGATCAACTACCATGGTGGTGCTGCTGCTTAGTCACTTCAGTCGTGTCCGACTCTATGCAACCCTATGCACTATTGCCCACCAGGCTCCTATGTCCATGGGATTCTCTAGACAAGAGTACTGGAGTGGATTTCCATGTCTGCCTCCAGGGGATCTTCCCGAGCCAGGGATCGAACCTGGGTCTCCTGCATTGCAGGCAGATTTTTTTTTTATCACTGAGCCCCCAGGGAAGCCCACCAAGGCTCTAGCCACTGTGTTTTGTCTGCTACACTGGACTTCCTCCTCTATTGGAGCACGTTGGGTTAGTAGCTCCCAACAGAGAGCAGACGAGAGATTGAGAAAGAAGAAATGGTTTCATCATAAATAAGGCCTTCCTGCAGAGTCACTTCTATGTCTAGCTTGTACTTCCTCTATTCCCAGGGATGGGCCTAGTTCCAAGATAGACAGAAACGAGCACACTGGCTGACTTTCCTTTCCTTCCACTTTCGTCAAGTCTTTTCTAATTATGATAGTAGTAGGTATGCCTCTAGAAAATTTGCAAGTCACAGAAATGCAAAAAGAAGCACAGGAAAAAAATAATCCCAGTCCTGTATTACCCAGAGGCAACCACTAATATCATTTCACCTGTGTCATTTTTAGCTCACTCTGTGAAGAAGAGAGGCGAAAAGCAAAGGAGAAAAGGAAAGATATAAGCATCTGAATGCAGAGTTCCAAAGAATAGCAAAAAGAGATGAGAAAGCCTTCTTCAGCGATCAGTGCAAAAAATAGAGGAAAACAACAGAATGGGAAAGACTAAAGATCTCTTCAAGAAAATTAGAGATACCAAGGGAACATTTAATGCAAAGATGGGCTCGATAAAGGACAGAAATGGTCTGGACATAACAGAAGCAGAAGATATTAAGAAGAGATGGCAAGAATACACAGAAGAACTGTACAAAAAAGATCTTCATGACCCAGATAATCATGATGATGTGATCACTAATCTAGAGCCAGACATCTTGAAATGTGAAGTCAAGTGGGCCTTAGAAAGCATCACTACAAACAAAGCTAGTGGAGGTGATGGAATTCCAGTTGAGCTGTTTCAAATCCTGAAAGATGATGCCGTGAAAGTGCTGCACACAATATGCCAGCAAGTTTGGAGAACTCAGCAGTGGCCACAGGACTGGAAAAGGTCAGTTTTCATTCCAGTCCCAAAGAAAGGCAATGCCAAAGAATGCTCAAACTACTGCACAATTACACTCATCTCACATGCTAGTAAAGTAATGCTCAAAATTCTCCAAGCCAGACTTCAGGAATACATGAACCGTGAACTCCCTGATGTTCAAGCTGGTTTTAGAAACGGCAGAGGAACCAGAGATCAAATGGCCAACCTCCGTTGGATCATGGAAAAAGCAAGAGAGTTCCAGAAAAATATCTATTTCTGCTTTATTGACTATGCCAAAGCCTTTGACTGTGTGGATCACAATCAACTGTGGAAAATTCTGAGAGAGATGGGAATACCAGACCACCTGACCTGCCTCTTGAGAAATCTGCATGCAGGTCAGGAAGCAACAGTTAGAACTGGACATGGAACAACAGACTGGTTCCAAATAGGAAAAGGAGTGCGTCATGGCTGTATATTGTCACCCTGCTTATTTAACTTCTATGCAGAGTACATCATGAGAAACGCTGGGCTGGAAGAAACACAAGCTGGAATCAAGATTGCCGGGAGAAATCTCAATAACCTCAGATATGCAGATGACACTACCCTTATGGCAGAAAGTGAAGAGGAGCTAAAAAGCCTCTTGATGAAAGTGAAAGAGGAGAGTGAAAAAGTTGGCTTAAACCTCAACATTCAGAAAATGAAGATCATGGCATTTGGTCCCATCACTTCATGGGAAATAGATGGGAAACAGTAGAAACAGTGTCTTATTTTTTGAGCTCCAAAATCACTGCAGATGGTGACTGCAGCCATGAAATTAAAAGAAGCTTACTCCTTGGAAGAAAAGTAATGACCAACCTAGATAGTATATTCAAAAGCAGAGACATTACTTTGCCGACTAAGGTCCGTCTAGTCAAGGCTATGGTTTTTCCTGTGGTCATGTATGGAAGTGAGAGTTGGACTGTGAAGAAGGCTGAGCGCTGAAGAATTGATGCGTTTGAACTGTGGTGTTGGAGAAGACTCTTGAGGGTCCCTTGGACTGCAAGGAGATCCAACCAGTCCATTCTGAAGGAGATCAGCCCTGGGATTTCTTTGGAAGGAATGATGCTAAAGCTGAAGCTCCAGTACTTTGGCCACCTCATGCGAAGAGTTGACTCATTGGAAAAGACTCTGATGCTGGGAGGGATTGGGGGCAGGAGGAGAAGGGGACGACCCAGGATGAGATGGCTGGATGGCATCACGGACTCGATGGATGTGAGTCTGAGTGAACTCCGGGAGATGGTGATAGACAGGGAGGCCTGGCGTGCTGCGATTCACGGGGTCGCAAAGAGTCGGACACAACTGAGCGACTGAACTGAACTGAACTGTGTTCACTCCTGAACCAAGCACAGTTGGATTTTGCCTCCTCCGTTTCCCTAGAACTCTTCTCCCAAGGGTCGGTGTCTATCGGAGGCAACCTTCCTGGTGTGCTCTGGGTTCTATCTTGTCTTCTGTCTCAAAGAGTCTGCCTCTGCAGTTGTTTACTTTTTTCTGCATTATCAGTTTCTCCCGTTCATTGAATCACCCCCATCAATCTGTTAAGCTGACTTAATGTTGCTCATCTTAATCCCTTTCTTAACCCCGTTACCTCTTCTTTGTTTCCCTTTAGGGTAAAACATGTCAAAAGAGCTGTCTCCATCTGCCTTCTCCGCATTCTCACCTCCTGTTCTTTTGAATTTGCTCCAGTAGGACTTGTCTTCATGTCTTCATCACTCCACTGAAGCGGTGGCTCATGAATGACGTCCATGTTGCTAAATCTTTTTTTCTCTTTTTTTGGCTGTGCCACATGGTGTGCGGGATCTTAGTTTGCCAACCAGGGATTGATTGAACCCACACCTTCTGCATTGGAAGCACAGAGTCTTCACCACTGGACCACCAGGGAAGTCCAAGAAATCAGTCAGTTCTCCGTCCTCATTTTCACTTCCCTGTGGTATTTGACAGTTCATTTCGCCATCCTTCCAGAAATAATCTGTACTCTTAGCCTCTGTTGGCAACACACGCTCCTGGTTTCCCGCTTACTTCATTTTTCCTTTTCAGCCTTCTTTGCTGGTCCCGCCTTCCATGTGTAATTTCTGAGCCCTAATTCCAGGGCTTGATCTCAAGCCTGATCATCTCTACAGTCTTTATTTGGTAATTTCACCAGTCCCGTTGTTTTAAAGACCACCTATATGATAGCGTGCGTGCATGCTCAGTCACACAGTCGTGCCCGACTCTTTGCCATCCCGTGGACTGTAGCCCAACAGGCTCCTCTGCCCATGGAATTGTCCAGGCAGGAATGCTGGAGTGGGGTTTCCCTCTCCTCCTCCAGGGGATCTTCCTGACCCAGGGAGCAAGCCTGCCTCACTTGCATCTCCTGCATTGGCAGGTGAAATCTTTACCACTGACTCACCTGGGAAGCCCTTATCTATATGATCTTGACTCTCAAATCTGTATTTCCAGTTATAACCCTTAGGGTTAGTTTAGTTTGAATGTATCAGAGAAAAAAAAAACACCCAAATAATAGTGGCTTAAAATGTTTGTTTTTATTCAATATATGAAAATTTTTAAGGAAAGCAAACTAGTATGGGATACAGTGGCTTAATAGTCATCATAGACCCAGGGAACTTCTCTTTATTTGTTTTATTATCCTAACCCTTGGCTACCATCCTCAAGGGCACCTCTTTATTTCAGAATGGCTGCTGGAGCTCCAGCTAAATCATCCACATTCCAGACTGCAGAAAAGAGAAAACAGAGATGAAAAACTGACCCAGCTGAGTCCATTTTCTTGAAGGAACATTTCCAGTTTCTTCACAAAACTTCTACTTATGTCCCATTGTCCAGAAATTAGTCATATGGCCAAACTTAACTGCAAGAAAGGCTGGGAAATGCAGTCTTTCCTGATAACTCACCACATGCATCTCCATCCTGACCTGTTTCCTGAGGTACCGGCTCTAACTTCTGGGGCCCTCTTTGCACCTCAAAAGAACTACCTTCCAAACAAATGACTTCTCCCCTTTCCCCCTTGCCACAAGTATATCCCTCGTCTTGTGTTTCCTATCTCACTAATGACACCATTGAGCCCTCATCACTCTTAAGAGTGACCTTTGCCCTGTCTCCCTTTATCAGCTTCCTCAGCCTGTCGGCCTGTGCTGGTGAATTTGTCCCCTTTATTCTCCTGACAACAGCCTTCAGGACTCTATGTGACCTGACCCTCCCTCATCACCTCTCCTCCCTCCCTGCTCTCCCTTCGATCACTCTGCTCTTAGCCTCCCTGACCTCCTTGCTTGCTGTTCCTTGACCAGGCCAGATACAGCCCTGCCCAGGGTTTTGCCCAGAACGCTTTTTTGGAGGTGTATTTCCCATCTTCTTCACATCTTTGCTTCAATGTCCCTGCCCTATCTTTCCTTTTTAAAAAATATTTATTATTTTCAATTATTTATTTGGCTGTGTTGGGTCTTAGTTGTGGCATGCAGGATCTTCCATCTTCGTCAAGGTTTCAGCACATGGGATCTAGTTCCCTGACCAGGGATCCAACCCAGGGCCCCTGCCTTGGGAGCACAAAGTATTAGTTAGCCACTGGACCGCCAGGGAAATCCCTGTGCCGTCTTTCCTGATTCACCTTATGTAAATGCTAAAACCTGACAACTGACTCTCCTTAACTCCTTCCATTGTTTTATTTTCTCCATAGCTGTCCAACATACTGTATTACTTACCTATTCTTTTTATTTATTGTAGCCCCCTCTCTGCACCTTGCAGTCCCCCATCAGAGGATGTGTGTACCGTGGCGACAAGAAATTCTCTCCCTAAGGCTCACAGTAGTGCCTGGCCCATAGTAAACACTCAACGAGTATGTGCTTAATGAATTAATTGACCACCAGATCTCGCCCTGACATCATTTAAAAAAAAATTATTTCAAGACATTTTATTTGAAAACAGGTCACAGCCCCCAGCTTTTGGCCCGTTCTGCTGTTGCACAAGCTACAAAGTCTTCCTCAGCAACTGAGGGACACTCTTTACTAGCATGTCTGGAGAGTCAATAAAAAATTCACACGAAACAAATGTTCAAATAGTTTCCATAGCCTGCCATTCTTGTAGTCTCACTACCCTGCTGTATCATGGGCATATGTTTCTGACCCGCAAGGAAAAGTCACAAGTCTGGCCATTTGGAACTGCCTCTCTGGCACAAGTTTTCTCTAGTAAGCTCTGTGTCTTGGCCCTTCTTGGCCATGGAGGGCTTAAACTTGTCAGAAAGTCTTGTAGTGTCTTAGCTACCCCAACCTTTCTTTGTTCTTGCCACAAAAGGCAGTATCCTGTCCCTTCTGGAAAAGCCGGGTTCCATCAGGTTCCTTGAGGAGTACAGTGGAGATGAAATCCTTTAAATCTCCATCATCTTTTTCTCTTAGTTTGTACTCACTCCGAAGGCTTTGTCACTCCTTCTTTCCTAAGAAATAAATGTCACTTTAGGATGATTAAGCTTTGTTTAAAACCATGTTGTGGAAAAAAAGTGGAATACCACTTTTTTTTTGGTGGGGAGTAGGGGTGTGTGCCACGCTGCATGTCGTGCTTGATGTGGGATCTTAGGTCCCTAAACAGGGGTCGAACTGGTGCCCTCTGCAGTGGAAGCGTGGAGTCTTAACCACTGGACCATCAGGGAAGTCCCTCTGCTTTTATTTTTTTTAAGCATTTTTCCATTATAACAACGCATGCACATTTCACTAGAATTTTTTTTAATTTACTTATTTTTAATTGAAGGATAATTGCTTTACAATATTGTGTTGGTTTCTGCCATACATCATCATTAGAAATTTTTTAGTGTAGGGGAAAAATATCCCCCAAAGATAATCACTGTTCCTATTTTCCCATTTCTTTCTATGAATATTTTTCACATGAATATATATTCTTTTTTTTTCAGTTAAGATTCTAATATAACAATATATCAATGTTAATATAGTTATATAATTCTGCATAGGGTATTAGATTAAAGTACTTCATCTAATTTAAAATAAAACAAATAAGTTATTAAATAAAATTAGGACCCTTGTTTTTTTCTTTTTCAAATTCTCCTAAATTTGACACAGATTTCCAGTTTCTTGCATTCAACTAAAATTGAGATTAACTTCTTTGTGCCATGTGAATTTTCCTGATGTAGGGATTATTGCCTTAGATTGTAGTTCTGGAGAGAAGGTGAGGAATCAGAGAGTGGAAATGATTGTACAGCTCTAGATATCTGCAACCTAATTTCTTTTCAGAGGTATTTGCCTGAAGCACATTCCTGGATGCAAGGAATCACTCTAGTTCCCTCAGTCATTGGGAAGTTTGTAGGAATGAAAGCTGCAGAAACATTCAGGGCAGGAATCCAAGCCATAAAGCCAGAGCTCCTGTAACATCACAGAGTGAACAAGAACTAGCTGAACCACACAGGCTGCAGGTGAAGGTCATTCGGGATGTAGGAGAGCTCTGGGGACCAGCCTGTCCCCTTGTCACCGGTCAGCAGTTGCCGCCCAGGAAGCTCTGCCCTCAAGATTCCATTAACAACTCGTCTATTTCATCATCTGCTCACATTACCCATTTATCTACTTCCTTTCATATTTTCAATTCATTTTCCCCACGACTGACTCAACTGATAGACATCATGCCTATTAGGTTGAATTTTTACTTCAGGCTACATCCGCGGTCACTCAAACAGATTATCCTTGGCTGCTCTGGGTTAAAGGCCCATCTCTGTCTCAATCTTCTGTGGGTTTAAGAGAAGCAAGAAAAAAAAAAAAAGAGGCAAGAAAATATGAAAGGAAGTAGATAAATTGGTAATGTGAGCAGATGATGAAATAGATGAGTTGTTAATATGTTCAAGTTATGGTAATCTGCATGTAATTATTCAAAGTACTTAACCACTAATGGCAGAGGCCCTAGCTGATGTGCCATGGTGGAGTGTCCCTGCCAGACTCCATCCTGGATAGGAGTCCAGCAGGCTTGTTGGTCGGTCTGCTCAGTACCAGTTCATATGCCCATCAAAAAGGTGGCTGATCATAGCAGCACTATTCACAATAGCCAAAAGAGGAAAACAACCCAAGTGCCCATCAACAGATGACCCGTCTAGTCAAGGTGTGGCATACGCAGGTAGCCAAACAGTATTTATTCATTAAAACAAATGATGTTTTGCTACAAGCTACATTGCAGATTGACCTTGAAAAGATTATGCTAAAGTGAAAGAAGTCAGACACCAACTACACATTGTGTGATTCCATTGACATGAAATACCTAGAATAGGTAAATCCATAGAGACAGAAGGCAGATTGTTAGCTGTGAGGGGCTGAGGGGGGAAGAGAGTGGGGAGCAATTGCTTAACGAGTATGGCCTTTCTTTTTGAAGGGATGAAAATGTTTTCGAACTAGATGGAGGTCGTGGCATAGTGTTGTGAACATACTAAATGCCCCTGACTTGCTTACTTTGAAATGGTTAAACGAAATGGTTCTCTTTGATGGTATGTGAATTTCATTTATAAAAAAAGTACTCAGCAATGCTACTTCTGGGACTATATCCAATGCACTGAGTCTCAGTTGCAGCATTCAGGAGCTTTAGTTGCAGCACGAAAACTCTGAGTTGTGGCGTGTGGAATCTAGTTTCCCAGCCAGGGAGGGACCCCAGGCCTCTGCATTGGGAGCGAGCATGGAGTCTTAGCTACTAGATCACCTGGAAAGTCCTGGGCTGATCTTAATGAGAGAAAGTGGTGGCTTGGGCTAGAATCATGACAGCGACAGTGGTGACTATATTAACAATGGAGATAAAATGACACTGCTTCGCAGTATATTGGACTTGGGGGTATAGCAGAGGGGAAGCTAACAATGCTTTCCAAGTTTAATATTTTTATCTGCTTTTTTAATTTTTTGCTGGACTATTCATATTCTTTGCTCGCTATTTATTGAGTAGTTTTAAGAGTTTCCTTTTGTATCAATTGGATGTTAAAGACAATAAATCCTGTTTGTTTGCCTTTATTTCTTTCCAAGTGCAGAAATTAAAATTTTTTCATATAATTAAATATTTTCAATGGTGTTATGTTTTCTTGTATCCTTATTTAAAATTCACTCAGGTTTTCAAAATTCTTTTGATTGAAGACTATTATAAATGGTGCTGAAATGAATACACATGAATTTAAGACTCATAGCTAATAAGTAACTACGCTGGCATTTTAAAGAGGTGTCAGGGAAAAAAAAAAAAAATAAAGAGGTGTCAGGGGATTTCCTGACAGTCCAGTGGCTAGGACTCAACCCTTTCACTGCAGAGGGCCCAGGTTCAATTCCCCATCAGGGAATTAAGATCCTACAGACTGCATGGTGCAGCCAAAAACCAACAATCTCATTCCCACCTCTGAGTCCACTCAGGGCCTCCTCCCTACAATCACTTTTATTCATTTTCAGAACCTATTTATGCAAAAATAAACAAAACAAATGGTAATGTATGTTCCTTTTCTTCCTGCTTATTTTTAAAATAAAAACTGTTCTGTACACAGTGTTCTGCACCAAGGTATATTCACTGAAGAATAGATCTTGTGGCCATTTCCATACCAGAATGTTGTGTGTCCCCAGTTTTAGAGCTGTATAATATTCCATTATATGGATATGCCCATAATCTGTTCAGCCTACTGAGTTCAATCCTTTTTCAAAACAATTTGGGACTGAATAAACTTGCACAGACCTGTACAAGAACAACTCTGAGATAAATTCCCACACTTGAGGTTTTCTAGTGCATTGGATGATTACAAAGAATGCTTCATGTTGTATGTACCCTGAGGATTATAATTCTGTGGATCTTCGTTAAGAAAAAGAATACAAAATTATCCAATTCAAAATTGGTATGAAAATGAATATTTATATAGAAAGAAAATCACAATAGACTACTAATTTTGAAAAGCTAAAAAAAAATACCATGAGTATTCTGAAAAGTAACATAATAGTTTTACTAATTACGTGAGACATCTCCATAATGCTTTCTTTCTCTTTCTGTTTTTTTAATTGGCTGCATACACTTGGGTTACCTCTTCATGTAGCTACAATGTTGTGATATTTTAAAGAGAGAAAGCGGAAAGGTAATTTAGGCTCTGCTTTAGTGTGGTTAATTTACATTTTAAAAATTATTTTTTGAGAGTTGGCGTGCATGAAGCATTCAAATCTTGCAAACATTTGCCATTTGTAGTGCTGCTATAGATTTGTGCCCTACAGTCCAGACATTCTGATAAAGTCTGTTTCATAGGATTCTCATTTCAAAAATGATTATAAATACACAGGCCATTTATAATTGCTACATTGTGAAGGACATCCATTTTGACCAGATACTGGTTAAAAGCTGAAGAGTCCACTTATAATTTTACATGTCTAACAATTAAAATAATTTTCCATAGATTGGCTTTAGGCTTCATATATTTTAAACCTTGTTTCTTTTCCACTCTCTACATAATTCTGGTATCAGGCACCATAAGACATGTTTGTATTTCAGTAGAACTTGTTACCCTGTAACTTCTAGTCAGGACAACAGGCAGTTGGCAAAGTGGGTGATAGGAATATTTCTGGAAACCGTTCTTACAGCAAGACATCAGGCAATAACTTGGCTATAATGGAAGTGACCGCATACCACAAAAGGGTATGCTACTAAATCCAGACTAAATGTATCTACACATCAGCTTTCCTTTAGCCTGACCCCAAAAGCTCCTGATGCCATTTCGGTGCCACACTTCTCAAGGGAAAGTGGAATAGAGAGGGAGACTTGGTGGAAAGGGAACAGTGGTCTTAAACAATCGTGATGAAAATATCTAATTTTTGGAAAGTTTTCAAAAACAACATAATATGTTGAAGAACTATTGAGACACTTTCCAGGGCCTGGAAAGGGATCTGTGCAAGCAAGGGGTCCTAAAACTTGCCTTGGGTTGTGTGGCTTTGTAGTTTTGATAGATATTTTTATATTGCTGTCCAATTTATTCTTCTACCCTTAGCGCTTTTCTTCTCAAGGTCTTAGCTAAGGAACAAGTTATCAAATGTGTAGATTTTTGCCCACCTGATGGGTAGGGCAAAACTACTTAGAATAGTTATATCTTGCACTTCTTGAAGATGCTCAAGTTAAAGTGAGTATCTCCCATATGTGTTTATCTGTGAACTCTCAGTTCATTTTCTTTGCCTTTTTTCCTGCTGGGTTGTTGATCCATTTCTTATTGATTGCTGAGAACTCATACACTGGTACATTCACTTTTTATCTTGATATGAATTTCAAACATTTTTATCTGTTGGTAGTTAATCTTTCATTTAAAAAAAAGTGTGTATGTTTTTGTTGTTTTTAATTGCTATATTGTTAACCTTATCTAACATTATTATTTCTGGGTTTTAGTTGTAATAGAAAGATCTTCCCCACCTTAAGATTATAAAGAAATTCTACCATGTTTTCTTCAAGTATAAAAATGATTTTATTTTTCATTCCTGAGTCTTTGATCCCTGGAAGGATTTTTTTAAATTGATGATTTAAAAAAAGATTCTAGGTTCTATAGAAGATTCAATTCTAAGTATTAATTATGGAAATTAATTTCCTACTGCTGCTGCTGTTACTAAGTTGCTTCCGTTGTGTCCGGCTCTGTGCGACCCCATAGACAACAGCCCACCAGGCTCCCCCATCCCTGGGATTCTCCGGGCAAGAATACTGGAGTGGGTTGCCATTTCCTTCTCCAAAGCATGAAAGTGAAAAGTGAAAGTGAAGTCGCTCAGTCATGCCAGACTCAGCAATCCCATGGACTACAGCCTACCAGGCTCCTCCATCCATGGGATTTTCCAGGCAAGAGTACTGGAGTGGGGTGCCATTGCTACTGTTCCTAAGGCTTACCTAAAAAACACTGTACTAATTAAAGCTTAAATATTAATATGCTTCCTTCATTGAGCTAATATTATGTGCTGAATCATTGCATTTCTCTGTGTTGAAAAATACAATACTGGGCATGAAAGAGTTCTAAATAAAGACTATTCTCAGAAATAGAAAATAAATAAATAAATGTAATGCTCCGTGGGCAGAAATAAAAATTCTTCATACTTCCCAGACATCTTAATATTTATAGCATTACAGATGGTTCTTCATGGTTGGTGCCACATGCTTCCTGCTTGAGGAGCTCATCCTTCCGTGGGGACAAGCAACTTTCCTTTGTGTTGTAGGTAGTTATTTTCCAAGAAAAGATCAAATGCTCCTCTCAGCTGGAGACACCCACTCTTCATGTTCTTTCCAAGGGTTCTTACTCCTGCATTCTAGACATGTCCAAACTAAACCCCGGTCAGAAGGAGACCTGGCTCTGATTTCCAGGGTAACTTGTCTTTTACTCTAGAATCAGATCAGAAGAGTATGTTATTCTTGATTCACAATGACAATTTTATAATTGTGTAATAATTTTACATTAATTAGTACTTTTCAACATTTATCATTAACATAAATAGTCTTTATTCTTTCCTGGTGTTCAAAGATGACTCACAGACTGAATTCAGCTTAACACTCAGCTTCATGGTTCTTTCTTTGGTACTTAACAGAGCTCTTTGAGCAGACTTAAGGAACTGGAATCTACTTATTGTTCAAGAAAAGTGCCATCTCTGAAGCATAAACAGAAACGAAGGGACTAAAGCAATGTTAGAGCTGAAAAGTGCTTTAAGGTACCTTGGTTCAACCCATTACTTTAGAGATACGAAAGCAGAGATCTGGAGAACTCTGAGCTTAATGACACATTACCTGTATTTATCCTAAGTCATCACATCCATCAATCAAAGAGTGTCTTAGTCCCCTCTTCATTTTTATTTGATTAACTCATGTCATTAATATGTTAGTTTTGTTTCTTTTTAAAACTGTGTAACTATAAAATGTTGGGGGAAAAAACCCACCTTTCCCTATCTTAGGACAATCATTGTTAAAAGGCAGCATGACTTTCATTAAAGGGACAAATTTTGGAGCCAGACAATGCCAGAGAGAACCCCATCACTTAACCTATCTAAGTCTCAGCGTCTTTATCTTTAAAAGAGGGATGATAGTACTTAGCTCATACTGAAAATGAAAGTCTATCACTAGGCAAAACATTCAGTTCAGCGACTGGCATGGTTTTATTCAATTCATGTGACCAATTACTCATATTACAGTTGAGATAACACTCTCTACTTTGTTTTTTAACTGATTATTTATTTATTTTTTTACAGTAGGTCTGTTTTAAATGTAGCAGCATGCTAACAATAAATCTCAAGATGCATAGAAAAAAATAGCAGTGTGTACATGTCATTTACTCTCTACATTTTTGTATGTTTTTTTCACTTACTGTATCATATGCATTTTCCTAGGTCATCAAAGAATCTTTACTATGTCATGGCCCTCTTTGTAGAAAAAAAAAAAAAAGGAGTTATTTTCCATTCCATACCCAGGGTTGCATATAATTTCTCTTTAGCCAAAGAAAGGCTGAGTCAGCAGCTGCCAACTAAAGAGAAAGGAAACAGGGTTAATTAAGAGGAGCTATTGTGGAATAAACAGCTGGATTTACAAGGGTGTGCATGAGAATGCTTTGATGCAGGCATTTAGAGAGAAAAGGATATAGAATAATTGGTGGTTATATTGGCAGATCAAAGGGTCTCAAGGGCATTGCAGGCCATGCAGGTAAATGGTTTGCACTTTTCCTGCATTTAGTATGTACGCATTTTGTGAGCATAATAATAATTTGTAGTCACACAGGACCTTTCGTCTGGGGAGGAGCTCAAAGCACTTTGAAGATGTTAATAAGCAAAAGACCTGCTCATTAAGATTGCTTGAAAAGAAAACTTCTCCTTTCAGCATATGTACATGATGGCTGGGAAGATTCTGACTTACAGAGATTTGTTATCACAGGCAAGTTATTTCATGTTTTCTTTTTATAACATACCATTGGATTTGGAGTACCAGTAAAACCTCTTTCTCCGGACAGTCACACCAGATGGAACAAGTAATTCAATTGTGATGCGCTTATGTAGAGATCACACTCTCGCCCAGAAAATCTGGAGATACAGCAAAAGCAATAAGTATGTTGGGTATTTGTAAATGGATATTTCAGGTTGTGAGACAAAGTTGTAGACTAAACTCAGTCAAGCACGCCTGCAAGAAGGACAGAGCATTCCTAGTCCTGTCTGAGACTGTGTTTGTTACAGGAAATTCAAAAGCAAAAATACTAGAGTCCTCTGTCCCGGTCAACAGGATGATTTTAAGGCTTCTATGGGGATTTGCCCGGTGGCCCAACGGCTGAGACTCCACACTCCCAATGCAAGGTGCCCAGATTCAACCCCTGCTCAGGGAATTAGATCCCATAAGACACAACTAAGACCCAGCGCAGCCAAATAAATTAAAATAAAAAAAATTTTTTAAAGGAGTTTTACAAGCTCCCATATCAGTTTCCCTACATCAAACACTACAGCAAATCTCTCCATAGATGAAGCCTGCTTATCAAACCTTCTCTCACCCCAGCTGTCAGTATTGGATAACTCCTTTCTGTATGCTCTCTAGGCAGGGAATGTGTTGTATGTTTGAATATCCCACTTGTCCAAGTTCTTAGTATTTAAGTCATTTTTTCTTGCGTCAGTTGGATGCTTATAGATCTTCCCTACTAGAGAGCAAACTCCAGGAAGGCAAAAAAAAAAAAATCTGTTTTATTCACCTTAACATCCTCTAGAGGGCTTAGCACAGGCAGGGGCTGAACCATAATACAACCTATTAATAGTTATTAATGGGTCAATTAATATCTATTAATTCCCGTTAATAGTTATTTCTTTTAGTTAAGAATTGCCCTATAGCATTTTTGTAATAGGAGGAGAAATTGCAAACAACATAAACGTCCATCCATAGGGCACTGGCTTTTGGCACGTCTGCGCAACGGAACGACCCAGTGTCACAACTAAATGGAATGAGGACCTGGAAAAATGTAATAATTTGTGCAACGACCATCTCAAGTCAAATAATATCTATCTGTTTCAGGATCTCCATTTTTTACAAAACAAAACAACGACAACAAAAATCCCCGAGCGGATGATTGAGAGAGATATGAGGTGAAGAGATGGAGAACTAGATGAGCAGAGAGATCAGTTTTTTGTAATTCATAGAAATCGGAAGCCCTGGAAAGCATGAGCCATTATCCACAGTATTTCTGGTGAGTGGGGCTGTAGGGAGTAGGCTGGCTGTGAGACGAAAGCGCTTCACTTCTTACTTTTATTTCTGTACTGTTTGAATTTTTAGCAGCAAATAAGTATTATTTGAAGTCATTTGAAAAACAAGAGGAAAATATCAACTTGAAGTTTGGGTTTGCTGAAGCTGCCTTCTGTTGGGCAGATAACCCGATATCCCATATTTCTCAATTTCACGGCCTTTCTCCCTGAAAGAGCTTCTGGCACTGAACAAGCTAGAAGGGACAAAGTCTTCCTTTTTTCAGAGTAAGCATTTGGCCGGATTCAAACTGACTCCCTTGGGCATCTCCCTGGGGCATCTTTCCAGGACCTTGCTTTCTAAACTTGGTATATTAATGCGCTGGGACAGACTCCCGGGCTGACTCTGGACGTTGTCAAATATCTCTCTGGTAACTTTCCTAGGCTTTCTGGTCTCCAATGAGACTTGGGCCTTTTTCAGTTGTAAATTAGCCTGGATCAAAATTCAGGCAGGAGGCCCCACAGCCCCTGAAATCCCTCCGCTTTCTTTCTGACCAGGGCATCCGCACTTTCTTGAAAATCCTGCTCTACCCATGAGGAGTGGGGGCTGGGGTGGGCAACTGTTGCGGTGGGGGGGGGGGGGGGGGGGGGGGGTGCGTGTGGTCTGGATCATCTGAAATAACCGCTGGACTTATTTCTGAAGTGACTCCTCTCTTGCCTTGACCAGCAGGAGAGATGTCATTTGTTTTCTACTCTGTGTATAGGTTGGCCTGCTGCCAGCATGATCCTCTGAGCTGAAGAAAACTGAACCGTCTCTCAAATGGAAAGACAAGGGGGAATGTGTGTGAATATTATGAATCAGTGCACTTTCCTGTGATCTGGCCTGGCCCATTTTTAGTAGGGGGTTGGTTTAGGGTTAGTTTGTGGTTCCAGAAACTTGCCTACAGTCCAAAGGAGGAAAGAATACCCTCTGGTGGTTAGAGCACATTCCTGCAGGAGACACCCTGGACACCCTAAATTTCAGCCTCCCATCCCCACCCCCGGCCAAGTTGGTCCTGGGACACATGAGCATTATCAGTCAAAGGAAACCACGCTTAGAGAAATCAGCTCCACCTAAATCTTCAGTGATATAAAGAGACACAGGCAGTAATATTTCCATTTCCCAATTACACTTTTTGTTGTTGTTGTGAGTTACTGGGTTATATGTTGTACAGATTAAAATGCTTCATTCTGTTATTTTATTATGGAAAAATTTCTCATCATGATACAAACTATCGACCTGGACTGGTTTTTTATGTGTACCATTATTGATGATGTATCTATCTATCGTTATGCTCATTTCAGGACCATCTGGGCTTTCCAAATGTATCTATTCTCATAAGAGACTTTGTGGGCTCAGAAAGTATTACTAGTCCTGCTGATTGCTGTGATATTCAGAGGTATTTGTGGTCGTAGGTTCTAGTCTTCTTGTTTATCTGTTCTGTGTGTGCTAAGTCACTTCAGTCGTGTCCGACTCTTTGCAACCCTACGGACTGTAGCCCACCAGGCTTCTCTGTCCATGGGATTCTCCAGGCAAGAATACTGGAGTGGGTTGCCATTCCCTTACCAGGGGATCTTCCCGACCCAGGGATTGAACCCATGTCTCTTGCGTCTCCTGCAGTGGCAGGCAGATTCTTTACTGCTAGCGCCAAGCCACTTGAATTGTCATAGTTGGCCGGATTGCCCAGGAGCGTTATCAAAGCAGATGCTCTGGAGAGGCACGGAGCAAGCCTGGTGTGGAATGCTCAGCGTGAGACGGACTTCCCGTGGACCCTGGACTTTTGCCTTCCTGAATCGCTGCCTTTTGCCTCTCCCTTTGGGAATCGTGCCATCAAGGTCACTGTTTCCTGTTCCAAATATTCCTTTTAGTTTCTGTTTTGTGAGAACTCTGTACAAAGCTTTTTCCCTTGACCGTCTGTCCTCCCAGGCCTGAGATGGCTTCTGTAGTGAGCAGAGTTGAATAAACTCAAGGTTCCTTCTCGAGAAGTGGGCATCATTGCCTGCTTCTCCACTTGTCACCAGAGAGTGGAGTGTCCTTGGAGAGGCTGTGGCACCAGGATTTGAGAGGAGAGAAGATAAAGTAGGTGCAGTCCATTAGTTAAGACCTGCATTTGCTTCTTATCAAAATGTGCACTGGCCACCTGCTAAGTGACCAGCTGTCCAGGTCTGCCTGGGACTGAGACACAGGACTTTCGGTGTTGAAACTGGCAAAGTTCCGGGTGAGCAGGACGAGTGGGTCACACCAGTGTGCTTTTAGGACTCTGTGAACCTGCTTTTGTTCCTCTCTTTCCCCAGATCTGATGAGGCCTGTTCCTTATGCCTCCTTGAAAAATCCACAATGTTTGAAAACAGTCACACACTAAGGATTTACTGCCTTTCGAAAGTGCTAGCCATGAAAAACTTTTCATTTGAGTTAAAAGTTACACAAGCATGAACTTGTGTCAGGCATGCCTAAACCACTCTACTGCAATGATTTATCATCATTTATAAGCACGTTGTCAAGGCTGACTGTTTCGGACAAAGTCCAGTGGTGGGGCGGGGGGAGTTGAAGGGATAAACAGATCAACCACAGAAATTACCAAGTGCTGGGCGAGTGGTGTGGGAGGCCAAAGAGCAAAGTGATGACTGTGGGCTGAGACAGCTGGGAGAAGCTTAATACAGGAAGTGGGATGTGGAGAGGGCTGGAGAGGACTCTGCGAAGAAAAGGTAGCTTTAAGTGAGAAGAGCCTCTTCCAGGCAGAGGAAACAGCTGCCTATAGACCCAGGAGAGCAGTGTGTGGGAGCTGCCTAGGCTCCTTGCCCTGAAGCTGAGCTGTCAGATGGGTGATCAGTTGCAAGAGGGTGTGGAGGACCATCCCTGTGTTTCTGTATCGAGGCTTTTGCAATTATTACAGGCACACGGAGCACGCCTTTTCCAGACAGAGGGAGCACTTCTTTCTTCTCCTGTCCCTCTGCCAGCTTTTTTTATAGGTTAGGCCCAGCCTCTCTAAAGAATTACCTGACTGTCTCAGTAAATATTTGGGGTGCAAAGTCCTGGAGCATTGTCAAAACTCTGTGTGCCTGCTCCACCCTTCCTTCCTGAGGCCAGCGCAGGGTGGGGCAGCCCGCAGAGTGTGGGCAAGGAAGCTATCCTTCACCTCCCTGTAAACAGGCTTAGACACAGAGACGCAGAGCATCAGCCCCGGCAACCCCATCCTCAGCAAACGCAATGGACGTTTTCTATGTGAAATGGGCTGGTTAATGACTGTCTGTCTCCCTGACACATAAAACAGGAACCGCTCGGTAGTGGACCTTCAAAGACCTTATCACAGATTGAACGTAACATTGTGCCTGTGGGTTTGTCATTTAGATGTTACTGTATCACAGTGAGTGTGGAAGAGGTTCAGGGTGTACCAGAAGTGGAATCTTCCACCCTTTGGGGCCTAGTAGGTGGTAACCAGTTTTTGTTGTATCCTCGATGGCTACGCCATTCTTTTAAGGTGTGGCCTGCCCCCTTACCTCCCATCTCAATGGCGTGGATTTACCTAAATGACCTTTTTCTTCCACAAATCCCATTGTTCTTTAGTGAAGGGAACCTCTTTCAATGCAGCAAAGACCCTGTGAAGATGTGTCTGTGAACCAGGTAACTGCCAACATAAACGGGGTCATGGGAGACAGAAGCAAAAGCAGAAACTGCCTTCCATGAGATTTGGGAGAAGGGATACCAGGAAGGTTCTTGTACCTCGTCCACCAGCTTTTGACCTGAAAAATTCCTTCTCGTGATGCTTTAGTCTCCCAAATACTTCTGGGAAGATTATACCTTGCCTTACTTTCACACTAAAAATCTGTATCACTATTCTCCTTTTGTGAGGAATAGACAGGGCCTTGAGTATTTAAAGAGAAGAACCCATAGATACGAAAAAACACTGCCAAGTTTAACACTAATGAGCTGCCACTAACGCTAAGAAAACACTGACGAGCCTAGGCAGCTCCCACAAGGAAGTCTTAGCCTCTTTAAACCAAATCTGTATCTCAAGTTTTCTGCAATTTGTCACAGTTTTTATTTGAAACGGTTTGAATTACAGCAGCACTCAGAAAAACTCTCTTAGTTTTCTTGTTTTGGGTTTGTTGCTTCTTAATACTGTACGGTCTTCCCTTCTGTCATTCAATTTCCTTCCCTTGCTCTCACACTCTTTCCGTAAACTATTTTAATCTGTCCTATTTCCGATCCTGAATTCCCACCTTGGTCCCCACTGGTTGTGTTTATTTTTTAGCTCACATGATCCTTTCTTGGGTCGAGAGAGACCTGACTGCCCCAAGATATAACTCTGTCCTTAGAAGACCAAAAATCCGAGGTGAAATCATTGAGTTAATAACTGCATCCATTAAAAATATTGTGATCACCCTCCTGCTTTCATCGGTTTTATCTGAAGACATAGGTTGGCAATTAATAGTTCTATGCTTAAAAAAATGGAAGAGAAATTCCAGTAGATAGTGTGGACTAATCAGACACATTTTTCTTGTTTTAAAAAAAAGTAGCTTTATACTTCTTTTGGGTTTGCTGTTTCTTAATCGTAGCTATAACTGAGACATCTCTCCCCATCCTCTTTGTCTTGGGCATCTTCTTACCCATGTCTCTTTATAAATCATTATTATTATTATTATTATTTAAACAACTTTCCAATGGTTCTGCCCTTGTAATGTCAATTAGATCAGTATCATTTGAATTGAATCCTAAGGTATGGTGTTTGCTATTAGGTTAAACGTTTCCTTGGAGTCGATCCAGTTCTTTTTAACCTTTTTTGATAAGTAATGGCTTTCAAAGTCCTGGCTTGAAGATTCTTGTTTTGAATTAGGAATTTTTATCTCTACATAATTGGAACAATCCCAGACTATATGGACATGGCCCAAGTCTACTAGACAGTTGCCCTTCATTATAGCGGGGCCGCTTGAAAGCCTAGAGGGGAATTCAGGCAGCCCTAGCAGACCAGGCGGCCGAACCAAGAACATCCAGAGGCTACTGTGAGACTATCCTACCACTCCCCTTAATCCAAATTCAGCTGCCAAGTCACACTGTTCTCTCAAAGTTCAGTTAGTCCTGGTTTATGGCTCAACGCACTTTGCATGGATCAGTCCACTAGCCCTTGGCATTCCTCTGAGTCAGGAAGCTGACAAGTGGAACGAACCCAGCTTCCAAATGTGCACTCAGAGGCATAGAAAGCTTAAATAACTGCAACAGGATTACTAATTCAGGCAGCAAAGCCATACACACTTGGGAACCAAGGCGGTATCAAAATGTTCCATAGGACCCAATGTAACGTCCTCCCCAGCACTGGAGCTCCTGTAAGTAGCAAATGCACAACTCTGTGACAAGATAAAACACCTCTGCATGGACTCCTTCTCATTCCAACACTCAGAAGTAAACAGGCTGACTTTAGGCAACATCATCCATGTAGCAGAGTTTTGTCTCCTGGGCCATCTTCTCTCCAAATCAGTTTCCTTTCAACTATGGCCAAGAGTTTGAGCAAGCCCCGGGAGATGGTGAAGGACGGGGAAAGCTTGGAGTGCTGCAGTCCATGGGGTCACAGAGAGTCGGACCCGACTTAGTGACTGAACAACAACAATAACCAGGAGTATGGACTCTGGGACTCGAAATGCCAGAATTCAAATATTGGTCTCACCCCCATGACCCTGCTGCTGCTGCTAAGTCGCTTCAGTTGTGTCCGACTCTGTGCGACAGAGTCCCATAGACGGCAGCCCACCAGGCTCCCTCGTCCCTGGGATTCTCCAGGCAAGAACACTGGAGTGGGTTGCCATTTCCTTCTCCAATGCATGAAAGTGAAAAGTGAAAGTGAAGTCACTCAGTCGTGTCCGACTCTACGCGACCCTGTGGACTGCAGCCTACCAGGCTCCTCCGTCCATGGGATTTTCCAGGCAAGAGTACTGGAGTGGGGTGCCATGGCCCTGAGCAAGTACCTAATCTCTCTGTGACTAAGCTTTCTCATCTGAAAAATAGGGATTAGTAAGAGTACCTTCCCCAGACAAAGCACTTTGGGAGGGAATGAGTTAATCCATGAGCACATTTAGAACAGAACCTGGCCACGCGTACTCAGTAAATGTTAGTTATCCCTCTTGTCACCATGTAATATGCTTTCCTTCCTTGGGAAGACCTCTGGTGCCAGAGCCCTCTCATACTCTTACTTTTTCTTCCTATGGAAATAGCAGAGGATCCAGTATCAGCCATTAACATTTTAGTGAGAAAGAGTTTCATGTTACCTCTGCCAGCTGGCTTGCTTATCAAGCTTTGTCTCTAATTGTGCAGATAATTACTGTTTATGGCTTTCTGGATACCATAAATGTTTTGAGGGAGTGCTGAAAGGTGGGTGATGAGAACAGGAAAAATCTCAATTGCCCTTGACCAAAACCCTCTCTTTAAAACAAACCAACAAACAAAAAAACCTAAATCCCTTCTCCATCCTTATCGTGTTCCTTCCTGCCTTAACATGAATCGCTTTCCCTTCACTCACCCTAGTATTTTATCCAAGACCTCCAATTGCCAGGAATGCAGGGTCTGTTTTCATGGGTCCTCTGCTTTGTCAGTTACTTCTGGTCTAGCTCTCTTCACCCCAGCCCCGCTTTGCTGAGATAATGCTGTTGTGTGGACCTAAAATGAGAAGACTTAACCTGTAGAAGTATAATTTGCATACATAAAAGTAACACAGGCTGCATATATGATTACTTACCAATTAAGCCTAATTGTCTACCAGCATAATAATATAGCTCTGTATTATTAAGTCCTAATAATATTAACTTCATTAGTCTTTATTTGGAAATGGCAAAACTCTCTTCACGTATATTGGGCTTTCCTAATTAGTTGCTGTCATAACCTTATCATTTGATTATAGCCTTGTCCATTGTGGTTTTGCTTCCAGGCAAAACAAAAAGTTTAGGTAATTATTTCATCTAATTCAGTTCAGTTCAGTCGCTCAGTCATGTCCTACTCTTTGCGACCCCATGAATCGAAGCACGCCAGGCCTCCCTGTCCATCACCAACTCCCGGAGTTCACTCAGACTCACATCCATCAAGTCCGTGATGCCATCCAGCCATCTCATCCTCTGTCGTCCCCTTCTCCTTCTGCCCCCAATCCCTCCCAGCATCAGAGTCTTTTCCAATGAGTCAACTCTTCGCATGAGGTGGCCAAAGGATTGGAGTTTCAGCTTTAGCATCATTCCTTCCAAAGAAATCCCAGGGTTGATCTCCTTCAGAATGGACTGGTTGGATCTCCTTGCAGTCCAAGGGACTCTCAAGAGTCTTCTCCAACACCAAAGTTCAAAAGCATCAGTTCGTCGGTGCTCAGCCTTCTTCACAGTCCAACTCTCACATCCATACATGACCGCAGGAAAAACCATAGCCTTGACTAGACGGACCTTAGTCAGCAAAGTAATGTCTCTGCTTTTGAATATACTATCTAGGTTGGTCATAACTTTTCTTCCAAGGAGTAAGCGTCTTTTTATTTCATGGCTGCAATCACCATCTGCGGTGATTTTGGAGCCCCCCAAAATAAAGTCTGACACTGTTTCCACTGTTTCCCCATCTATTTCCCATGAAGTGATGGGACCGGATGCCATGGTCTTCGTTTTCTGAATGTTGAGCTTTAAGCCAACTTTTTCACTCTCCTCTTTCACTTTCATCAAGAGGCTTTTAGCTCCTCTTCACTTTCTGCCATAAGGGTGGTGTCATCTGCATATCTGAGGTGATTGATATTTCTCCCGGCAATCTTGATTCCAGCTTGTGTTTCTTCCAGTCCAGCATTTCTCATGATGTACTTTGCATATAAGTTAAATAAGCAGGATGACAATATACAGCCTTGATGTACTCCTTTTCCTATTTGGAACCAGTCTGAAATTCAACTCCCAGCTATTTGCTACATGGAAGAGACATAGGGTAAGGAATGGAAAGGAGAAGAGAACAGAGGGGAGGGTATGAAACAAAAATTTCTCCAGGCCTTCCCCTTAACTTCACCACCCAGAGTTAATATTTTTAAAACACAAGGTTTAAAAGAAGCCAGTGATTCACAGACTTAAGTTCCAGTCATCTTTAAGTGACAATCTAATTCCAAAGCCTTTTTCTTTTTTAACACAAATAGAGATTACACTTCATGCCACCGTTCTAAATGACATAAATAACTTAACAGAAACAGTGACTAATTTTTCTTTAGACCTCTGAGCAAATTTGACAAGGTTGTTAATCTCTTAGTCTGTTTTCATATCTGCTCATCACTCTTTCTATGTCCTTTGTTAAAGCCCCATTATTTGTAGTTTTTAAAATTTTATTGGAGTATAATTGCTTTACAGTGCTGTGCCAGTGTACTTTTTATGTGAAGTTCACAGGCACCCAGATTTTTCACTGAGCATCTTAGCAACATTCCATTGTCGTTGTTCAGTTGCTAAATTGTGTCTGACTCTTTGCGACCACATGGACTGCAGCACACCAGGCTCCCCTGTCCTTCACTGTCTCCCTGAGTTTGCCTAAATTCACATCCATTGAGTCGGTGATGCTACCAAACCATCTCATCCTCTGCCACCTTCTTCTCCTTTTGCCTTAAATCTTTCCCAGCATCAGGGTCTTCTTCAAAGAGTCAGCTCTTCACATCGGGTGGCCAAAGGATTGGAGCTTCAGCTTCAGCATCAGTCCTTCCAATGAATATTCAGGGTTGATCTCCTTTAGGAGGGACTGGTTGGAGCTCCGTGCTGTCCAAGGGACTCACAAGAGTCTTCTCTAGCACCACAGTTTGGAAGCATCAATTCTTTGTCACTCAGCCTTCTTCATGGTCCAACTCTCACATCCTATTATATATGTTTTAAAAGCTTCTGTGTCTATTCACAGTGACTCCAAATAACAGATTTTATTTCCTCTAACCTAAGGTCTCCTCCTAAACTGTTTTCCTTGGCAGTGTCAATTATGTACCCTTCACATAGGTTCAGGATCATACCAGCTCAGATAGACACCAAATATTAGAAGGAGCTTCAATGGAGCCACCTTCAGATGTTGTCTGTGGTTATTACAGCATGAATGGGCCAGAAGTAAAGTATTGAACTCACTATAATCAGGTTAGGACGTATGGCTTTTAGTTTTGGCCGAATAAAGCAATTGTTTCCAAACTACATTCTGTAAAAACTTTGGAGGCTCAACAAGAGATTCTTAAGTATCTTAGAAGGAAAAGAGTGTATCTGAATATATGTTTTTGATTCGTCTCATGAGTTCACGCTACTGGTAATTATGTAGGAAAAATAGCTCGTGGTGATGGTGGCGGTGGTGAGTCACTAAGTTGTATGTGACTCTTTGTGACCCCGTGGATCCATGGGGATTCTCCAGGCAAGAATAACTGGAGTGGATTTCCATGCCCTTTCCATGACCCAGGGATTGAACTTTGGTCTCCTGCATTGGCAGGTGGATTCTTTACCACTGAGTCACCAGGGAAGCCCAGGAAACTTGGGAATGTTTGGCCAAATGTGGTGCAATTCAAAATTTATCATTCAAGTCATATTTTATATGAATGCTAATTTCCTGAGTTCTTATTGTAAAAGTGAAAGTCACTCAGTTGTGTCCAACTCTTTGTGCCCCCATGGAATTCTCCAGGCCAGAATACTGGAGTGGGTAGCCATTCCCTTCTCCAGGGAATCTTTCCAGCCCA
This sequence comes from Ovis aries, assembly GCF_016772045.2. Classification (NCBI taxonomy): domain Eukaryota; kingdom Metazoa; phylum Chordata; class Mammalia; order Artiodactyla; family Bovidae; genus Ovis; species Ovis aries. The sequence continues at coordinate 18,276,509 of NC_056063.1, read as the reverse complement.
GGGATCGAACCCAGGTCTCCCTCACTGCAGGGGGATTCTTCACCAGCTGAGCCACCAGGGAAGCCTGAGTTCTTATTATGTGCCAGCAGTTACTTGGATTACTTTCATTAATCTTAACAATTCTGTGATCGGTGTTCTACTATAGAAGAAGCAGAGACTTAGGAAGTGAAGAGGCTTGCTCATGGTCTCAGAGTAAAAGGCATCTAAGCCTGGATTGAAACCCTAGCATTTGGCTCACATGCTCTTAAAAATGGTGATTTGCTGCATCCTTAATGGTTAGAGCTGACAGCAGTAGAATAATCTATATATTCAAGCTTTCCCTTTGTACAGTATGTTTGACCCCGCCCCTCCGATATCCCCCACCCTGTTGAATGTGTAGATTATAAACTTGAAATTTCAGATCTTCATGTGAACCATGTAAAGCACTGGGGAGTGGAGAGGTTTCCCTTGTACAGCTGTGTTTGTATCTGCTGCTTTCCATGCAGTTAGTTGAGAGCCAATCTATTTTTTCATGTTCCACCGGCCAGTAGAAAGGAGAGACTGCATTCTCTAATGACCATTCTTGTGGCACAACCTTCTCTCAAAGGGCCTTGGGTCAGTGCTGCCCAGGGAGGGGACCCTGCAGTCCCTCCCTCCCCACAGCTTTTTAGCCCCTGGCAGTACAGATGGAAAAGAATCTGCCTACAATGCAGGAGACCTGTGTTCGATCCCTTGGTTGGGAAGATCCCTTGGAGAAGGGAATGACAACCCACTCCAGTATTCTTGCCCGGAGAATTCCATGGACAGAGGAGCCTGGTGGGCTACAGTCCATGGGGTCCCAATTAACATTTTCACCTTTCGCTGCTCTGCAGACTAGTGAGTTGTCCCTGGAGGCGCCCTCTCCTGGCTGTTTCCAGGTCTGGCAGGTTGCGGTTTTTTTATTACTCTATGTGGACAGGCTCAGTCTGAGATGCCCTGGAGGTGAAAAGTTTATGCTTCCGGTGCCCTGCAGCTGCTGACCTGACCAAATCCCTTAGTATGAAATACGGTCCCCTGGCACTCACACTGCCACCCTGAAGTCTTCAAGCTAACCCCCACGGCCTCCGCTCCCAAAGCTCCTCCACCCCTCACTCCACCATTGTCCATCCATTATAAGTGACCATTTGGAGGCTGTCATCTCGATGACTGTTCAGTGGGCGCTAGAACCCTGTAAGCCTCCCACCACAGGCTGATGGAGACTTGCCTCTCAGGATTACAAATCCATAGTCAAGGAGAAGCGCCTTCTGTCCCTTTGGAAAGCCCTGAAGCCCTTCCTAGTTCTTGATCGCCACAAGGCAACCTCATTTACCCTACAGCAGCTTTCTTTCTGGAGTCCCAGCAGGACGGATTAGGAGAAACTGTGGTGAAACCAATCCATGTTTGCTTTTTCTTTAATGACTCTAAAATCGGATCCCTCCTCAGCGACTCTTTTGGGCCCCAATCAGTCTCTTTTTCCCTTTAACCTGAGCACCATTTCTGCATTGTTATGTCATTTATTTCTTTAATGTCACGAACCCAAGATTCATCTGTCTACCCCCTATCTGTCCATCCACCCCTCTAATTCACTGAACCCCTTGCTCACTATAAGGCATTTATTGAGCCTCTCCTATGAGGGGTATTCAAGCAGCTGGAGTTACAATGATTAATAATACACAGTCCTTGGACTTCCCTGGTGGTCCAGTGGTTAAGAATCCACCTGCCAGTGCAGGGGACGTGGGCTCGATCCTTGGTCCAGGAAGACCCCACATGCCACGGGGCAACTAAGCCCCTGCACACAACTACTGAAGCCCAGGTGGCTAGAGCCTGTGCTCCGCAATAAGAGAAGCCACCACAGTGAGGAGCCACCTCAGTGAGAAGCCAGTGCATGGCAACTAGAGGGCAGCCCCGCTCCCCACAACTAGAGAAAGCCTGCTTCCAGCAAAGAAGACCCAGCACAGCCAAAAATAAATAAACTTAAAAATTAAAAAAAATAATACACAGTCCTTGTCCTTGAGGAGCTAAAAGTCTATTGGAAAGGTTGAAAAATAGTCTGGCAGTTACAGTTATCATAATGTAGTAAGTGATGTTGCTGTCTTTCAGAGTACCGGGGTGGGGGGGTGCGGGGGGGGGGGAAGCATGGGCAAGCAGCCTTGGTCTTCCCCTTCTCTCTTTGAGTATCAGGTATATTCCATCTCATTGTGACTTCTGACCAACCTCATTAGGCTCATCACAGCCTGGGCTAAAGTCCAGTTTATAAAAGGAAAATGGAAAACCCCACACCCTTTGATAATGAATCAACTCATTTTGGAAGCGAAAGTAATACTGAGAGAAAACATGTTTTCCAGCTTGAGTCAGGTTTTCTTCCTTTACTCTTTAAAATGAATTACCCAGAGCACTGGGAAATGCTAATATATGAATTATCAGGGTCCTTACCAGTTAATCCCAAATATTTATTCTGAATTGCAAACTCACTTCCCAGGCTTCAGTGAGTGCATTGCAGTGTTTACAGTTAAGATGTCTCAGAAGAACAGTTATTTTGTCATGCACCTTAACTCAACATGCTGATGAAGCAAGCTACCTGATAGTTCTTTCTTGATGTTCTAGACCCAGCAGGACAGTCATATTTCCAACGGGTCTTAACTCGGAACATCTGTGCTGCTTCATTACACCCTATGTAGATTCTCAGAATGACCTGGACATAGGGTTCGCTTTCCCAAGAGCAACATTTTGCCCTTCATCCTACTGCTTCTAAAATGTACCTTTAAATTAAAAGTCATCTCCTTGGATCCCCAATGCAGTCAATCCTTTCCCCCTGCAAGACATCCTGATATTTACAACAAGCACTCTGATTATGCTTGGCCCATTGTTGGCCTGACCCAATATTGGCTCAAATGCCCATTCATGTTATAGTAAGAAAAAAAAAAAATTCTTTTGGATAAAAAAGTGAATACAGTTCACACCTGGTAGATTCTAGACCCTATACTAAGCACTTTCACTTACGTTGCTTCATTTAATTCTCAAAATAACTCTATAATGTGGGTAGAATCTTGCTTGGCGCACAGAAGATGCCCATAAAGCATTCACTGAGTGAAGAAAGAAATTACAGTTCCCATTTTACAGACTAGAAAACTGCAGATAAAAAAGGTCATGCCTTTTGCTTGAGATCACCGCCTCCTCGTTCTCCAGGCCCCCTGGACGTGCTTCAAAGTGGAATGTGTTCAGGAAGACTTGGGCTGCATCACCATCTGATGCCCTAAGGATTTTCTAAGTCATTGTAGGCAACACTTACTAAGCCCCCTTAAGTAGTCAAAAGTCCTTTAATCCTCAGCTGTGAACACATAAAGCAAGGCTTTATCTTTGTTAGATAAAGGTCTCTGCTGAATCTCCTTGGTCTTGGATATCAACCATCCAAAGATGCAGAGAAACTCTTCAGAAAATTCACAGGGCAAAATTAATTTTAATGACTTCAATTTACATAGAAGTGAAGTGAAGTCGCTCAGTCGTGCCCGACTCTTTGCGACCCCATGGACAGTAGCCTGCACGAAGCTTCTCCGTCCATGGGATTTTCTAGGCAAGGGTACTGGAGTGGGTTGCCGTTTCCTTCTCCAGGGAATCTTCCCTACCCAGGGATCGAACCCAGGTCTCCAGCATTGTAGACAGACATTTTACCATCTGAGCCACTAGGGAAGTCCATTTACATAAGAGCCCATGAAATAACTATAGTCTACAGACCCCAAATCTCTGCCGCATTGCTGTTGGTCTGCCTTGCTGAGTCCTAACCTTTGTCTGGGCTTCAGGACCCATCTCCCTTCCTCCTCCCTCCCAGTGTACCCACTGGGTCCTGATCTTTCCACCCAAAGCTTATTCCTATCTGTGGGTCACTGCCTGTGATCCATCCCAGCACCGAAAAGACTTGTGTGCCTCCTCCGGACTTATGAAAAAAAGCAAGGCCACTCTCTCGATTTCAGCCACAGTCCTGTCTCCTTTTCTGGATTCACTATAGCATTAGTCGGCCCTCATGGCGCTTATTGTAGGGTCCCTCATCTTGTCTTCCAGCTGGCTTGGACAATTATCACCCCCTCATTCTCCTAAACATGTCAGGTAAGTGGTGGGCATAGAGGCAGGTGGTATAAAGTCCTATTAAGTACTTCTGATAAGCACACCCGTCCCCAACCAAGCACCAAATAAAAGAGGAACCCTGACACGCTCTCCTCTTTCATGGCCTGAGTTCTGAATTTCCCCTGCACAAAAGAAGAATCTTGCTGCTGGTGGCAATGTTTACAGCTTTCTTTCCACAAACTGCACTACAGCCTGTGTTCCACAAACCGAACCAGCCCGAAGACAAGCGCTGCCTGTTTCCCCAAGACCTCTCCCTTCCCCTGTGTTGCCCGCCTGAGTTAATGACACTGCCTCCACTGGATCACCACCCAACCTCCTCATTCACCTTTTCTCCATCCCTCACCTCTCTCTTTTCTCTCTCTTTCCCTCCTCCTCCTCTCCTTTCCCTCTCTGTCTCTCTCTCCCTTAAATTCAGTCAGCCAGTCCTTTTGTATTTTATCTACTAAATACTTCTTAAATTGTCTATTCCTTTTTATTCCCTACATCTCCTGTCTTGGTTCAGACTCACATTACACTAAGTCCCCTACATATGTATAAGTTCTGTTGCAAGAGCACGTTCATAAATCTAATTTTTTTTCATTCAGTCCAACAAAGTTAGTCTAGGAACCCAGCTAACACAATAGGCTGTATAGTACTGTAATGTAGTAGGTTTATAATACTTTTCACACAAATAATATGTACAAAACAAACACAAAAACAATAAAGAAAACATTCTAAACCTTACAGTACAGAACCAGTAGTACGACTGTAAAAGAGCTTCTTAGCAGTACCCACTACATCACTGCTGCTTTTCCACGTGCTTCTGGACTTCCCGGGCTTGAAATAAAGCTCCTGCACCACTGTACCCTACACAGTCCTGCAGAGTAAAGCACACAGAGGCACAACCCCCTGTAGAGCGTGCATGCACGTGAGACAGTGTGAACGGACTTACGTTATTGAACATGTGAACACACGTTCGCAGTTTTGAAAGTTTGTAGCTTGAAGGTTCATAGGCAGGGGACTTACTGTCTTGCTTTCTTAGACTGTTGCAATATCTCTTTAACTGGTTGTGTGTCCCAACTCTTGTTCCAAACCCATTCCTCACATGGTTGTGTCACCCTCTTGCTAAACATCTTTCAGTGACTGATAAAACCACGTCCAATTTTATTGCTGATTTCTAGCTTAGAATCTCATCAGAAAATAATGATCTATAAAATCTCTTTTAGGATATTCTGTTATTAAGATTCTCTTTGTACCTAAATGCATGATCTATATTAGAAGATTCTCCAACAACACAGGAAAGGGTGTGTATTTTCTGTTTCTGATTTACAGAAAGAAAAGTATATATTCACTATTTACAGTGTTCGTATCCTAACCCTGTTTATGCTAAATTGATTTCATGATTATATTCTTCAATGTCTGGTTGGTCACTTTTTGTTTGATATTTGGAATTTTAAAAGCTAAGTATTTACAGCTACAATTTAACAGTGTTTTGTAAAAATTTCCATTTCTAGTTTTTTTTAAAGTTGGAAGATACACTGTTGCATAATTTTTGCATCTTCTTGTGACTAAAACTTTTACCAATATTTATCTATAAAAAAGAATAAGTCTAAGATTTTTATCTTGGAAATAAAAATGCCCTTCCTGGAATGGCTTCTCTTTAAATCCCCAGCCTTCTCTTCAGCTGTGACCACTTTATATTCTGATATTAATTGTACAGCCTGCTACAAGTGCTTCGGAACTTTTCAGATACACCTAAAATTTTGCTGGTCCTAAAATTCCCTGCATAACTATGTTTCAGGTTTATATCTGATGTAACTGTTATAACCGAACGTAACTGTGTCCAGCTGTGATACCTTGAACCCCTAGCTTAATCTAAATGCACTTTGTAAACTCATAGCACCCGTGCTAACCTGCTTCTCACCACATTATGTAATCTGTGTATACGTCTGGGTTCCTCACCAGACTTTAAGTCCTTAAGAACATGGAGCAGGCCATCCTCTCTTTTCGTCCCCTCACAAGTTCTGAAACTTGGTAGGTTGTTCAGTTTTCTCACGCTGTACCTCACAAACAATTTCCATCCACCAGCTCAATCTGAGCCTTATCTCATCCTATCCCATCCTCATCATGTCCAATATGATTATCATCTTGGGTTTCCATCAAGCCTTCACTCCCTTTTACTGTTTGACCTGACTTCTCCAGAATATTCATGAGTGCTTCTTGGCAAGAGCCAGCTTCTCTCCCCTGTTCTTTTTCCTCATCCTTCCTTGGGCCACCGCCCCCGGATTTGTGGTCTCTGGCCTCAGAAGTGGTTTCTTGTGATTCAACCCCTGGAGAAGGAGTTGGAGAGAGATCAGACATCACGACCGTTCAATGCTTTTTGTTCTCCAAGGCACTTTTTGATCGCAGTTGGACTCATCGAATTGAAAAACAGTTGATCCGTGGACAGGGACATCTACAAACACTCAGAAGTTATAGTTCTCATTATAACTGCATCAGTTTGCCTTGCTTTAATTAATGACTTTCTTGAAGAATTAGTTTGTATAACATAATGGTTGATTCAGATTCTTTTAAGTTGCAAGGAGCAAAACTCAGTCAAGCTAGCCTGCATGTGGAGGGGGAGAAGCTCCTCCATATGGAGCAATATGAGAGACAGGGTCATGAGAATTCATGACTGGAACACGTGATAAAGCTGAAGCTTATGGGAACTGAACCTAGAAAGTTGCCAGGAAGTGGGCTGGCCCCAGGGACGACCACTCACCCCCATCCCTCTCTCAGGGGCCATATCATCTCCCTCTTCCCACTATCCTTTTCTCTCCCTGTTCTCTGCATATCGTCCATCTTCTTCATAGCATCTACACATGCTTGGGTTTTGCTCCTTTATTAATTCAGCTTATATAACCCATCATGTTCCCTTTATTCTCTCTCCGCATCAATTTCATTCTCCCCATATTTTTTTGGCTTGATTTCCTTAGCGAGAGTTGGCTCCAAGTTATCTTTTTAAGCTGTGGATGAATGTATCTGTAATCAGTCAAATTTGCTCCATTTCCATGGCTACTATTTTGGTCAAATCACAAATATCCCCCCAAATTAGTATAATGACTTTTCCTACCACTGTCTTCCCTCATTCCCAATCCATCTTCCATACCCTTCAGAGAATTCCCATCACCTTCATGATAAAGTACAGATGCTTTAACACCCTGATGTGACTCTTCATGATTTAGCCTCATGACCTGGATCCTTAAGTACATTTCGGCCTCAGTGCTTCCCACTTCTCAATGTTGTACTCTGCCTCTCATCTTTCTGAAAATATTTCTTAAAATGCACCACATTCTCTCTTACCTCTGGCTATATGCCATTCCTTCCAACTGGAAAACTTCTACAACTGGTCTTCTCCTACTTAATCTTCAGCTCTCAGCTTAAACGTCACTTCCTCCAGGAAGTCTTCCTTGACCAGGTTACTTGACTACGCTGCTGTATGTTCCCCTAGCACTGCACTTTCCCTATCATTAAGTTCCATAATAAGCAAGGAACATGTGTATTTTGCTCATCTCTGTATCCCTAGGACATAACAGGCACTTAATAAATACTTAATAAATGAGTGAGGGCCCCACCATAAGTCACTGGTGCTGTTAGGCACTGGGGATGTGAACAGCTCGTGACAAGCGGATGCACCTTAATTCTAATTGACAGATCTGAAGTAGGTTGGTGAGAAGAAAAGCGGCCCTTGGTAGGGACTAAAGTCCTGATAGGCAACATGGTTGAAATATTCAGCACCCTGGTGGCTCAGCAGTAAAGAATCTGCCTGCAATGCAGGAGACCCAGGCTCAGTCCTTGGGTTGGGAAGATCACCTGGAGAAGGGAATGGCAACCCAGTCCAGTATTCTTGCCTGGAAAATACCATGGACAGAGGAGCCAGGCGGGCTACAGTCCATGGGGTCCCCAAAAAAGTTGGACATGACTTAGTGGCTCAACAACAATAGCAAACACACAAAATCTGATCTTTTTTTATGACCCTGAGTATTACATGACTTTACCAGGTTGTAGGGACCCCATGAAATTCAACCCAAAGCCACCTACTGATCACCCTCTCCACTCCCATTGTAACAAAATTAGAATACCAACTCCTTGCTGTGACCTACAAGGTTTCACATGATGGGGCCTCTGTCTGACACTCACCTCATCCCACATACTCTGCCTCACTCACTGTGCTCCATCCTGCAGGCTTCCTCAAACACTCCCAGGTATTCCCTGTCTCAGGGCCTTTGCATTTCCTGTTCATTCTGCTTGGAATGAACAGAATGATCCCCAGATCATCAAACAGTGAGAACTTCCTTTTCATCTTTTGGTTCTTAGCTAAAAATCAACCTCCTCAGTGATGCCCTCCTTGGGCACCCTGTATAACATGTCACCCACCCCTTTATAACATTTATCATAAACTAAAATTAAAATCTGAGTGGTAAAGAATCTGCCTGCTAATGCAGGAGATTCGGGCGGTTCAATACCTGGGTTGGGAAGACTCCTGTGGGAGGAAATGGCAGTCCACTTCTGTATTCTTGCCTGGGAAATCTCATGGACAGAGGAGCCTGGCGGGCTATAGTCCACGGGGTTGCAAAGAGTCAGACACGACTTAGTGACTAAACAGAAACAACAACAACAAATATCAGATAGATTTGCTTATTAATTCTCTGCCTTCCCCATTAGAAGGCAAGCTCTAAGAGGGCAGAGAATTCATCTGACTCATCCTCTACTGCGTCATCAGAATCTAGAGCAGTATTCAGGATCATAGCTGCTCAATAAGTTGCTGAAAGAATGAATGAACAGGAAGACTTGCACCCAAAGTTGGCACAAGATTTCTTCTATTTGGACCCTCTTCAGATTTTTTACTGCAATACAGTTTCCCGAGAGAAATGCAAAAAGGGGACAGTCTAGCCAAATATATGCCGACTATCCCTACCGAGGCCCCTGCGTCATCTGCTGTTCCCTGGGGCTCCCCCAGGCTCCCTCATCCTGCCCCCATCCCCATTTCTGACTTGACCTTCTCTTCTGGTAATTCAGGGCAGTGCCAGACCTCAGCAGCCTTTCTTTCCCCTAATATTTTGGGCCACCCTGAGCCTGCCTGGGCCCCTGGGGTGCATGCCAAATACAAAATGCATGTACATCAAGTGTGACTTGGAATAAGAAAGAGGACTGATTGGAGCTTTGTATCCCTGGACTTCTCCCCACTTCACTGTCCTTGGTGCAAGACTGGGGATGGGCCCTTCACTCACACTAGGGATGTAAAGTTTTCTGACAATACGCCAGGCTGCGAGTAATCCAAAAGGCATAGGTTGCGAAGAGATTGAAATATGCAAAAATCTGTTAGAATGGTCCCTTGCCAAGTGATATTTGTGTTTCATAATTCCACCACTTCACATCAAAATCCAGCACTAAACACACAGCAGGCTGGATGTCTGAAGACTCAGAAAAGAACCACTGACACTACTAAAATCAAGGGATCTAAGCTCCCTTTGAAACTGCAAAGCCTTTGTTGAGGAACGTCATGGCTGTTCTGCCAGAACCCGAGGCAAAACCGGAGAAATACCTTTGGGGCACTTTGTACAGCCCACTGGCCCGGCAGGGGCTTGTGTACATCCAGTCTTGAAAACGGATCGCCTGATCATGCAGCAAATGAAGCTTTATTATGCATTGTCTGGTTGAGAAGAGATAAAAAGCATGGATCAGATGGAGTGAACTGTGGCCAACGTTTGGAACGGGCTTTCCAGTGAAAATACAAGTTCTTAACGAAGAGCGGCTTGCAGTTTCAGATCTCCTAGGAGAGAGAATTTGGGGTCTGTAATTAGAAGTTTTACATCAGGTGTTAGGTTCACAAAATGGGCAGGGCACATTCTGGAAGCCCAGCCCTGGAGGACAGCGAGTCAGTGTGTTCACCGCTGGCCGGGCGGCCCCAGGGGAGCGACTTGCGGGGAGGGTTGTGACCAGAGCTGGCCGAAGCTCTTAGTTATCCAAGAAGAGGCAAGGACCAAGCCCCAGAGAGTCTGGAAACACAAAGGGGCCACTGTTCTCCCTGACCAGGGCCAAGAAACCGCCTTCAACCTCAAGCTTTTTACTCAATTAGCAGCAAACTCATCTGTATGGCTTTAAGGGTAAAAATCTGGCCAGTATCAGAAGCAGATGACACGAATGCAGATGTATTTGAAAGTTATCAGAACAATGGGAAACGATGATGATGTTGTTGTATCAAGACGGCTAAACGGCCTCGAAATGTGGTGGTTCTGAGCATTCTTCATCAACGCTTCATCTCCTCACACTTGAGTGTTTATCTCTTTGCTTTTGCGGGGAGGCGTTACACAGACTCATTTGCCTACATGGTCCTGTGGTTCATTCCGGATTGTGAAACATTCAGAGAGACGATGGATGAAAGCAATCTGAAGCCAATTTTGCCAATTGAACTATAGGGTTTAGCTCACGCGGTGTTTTCCTCAATTAAGTTAGTAAACATTGATTGAGGATCTGCCTATCATGTGAAAAGCTGATACACAAAAATGAACAGGATTTGAAACGCGAGGAAATGAAAATCAAACCAGCAGCCTGGAGATTATAGTTAATCTTCTCTGAATTGTCTCCACAGTTCGAGACAGGAAGTGAACTAACTTACTAACAGCCAAAAAGGAGAATTTTTCTGGGAAATCTCCCTCAGTATAGCCAAAACAAATATTTTGATCTGGGAGAAAACAAAAGTTAAAATGAATGTAACACTGACCTTCACATTCAGATGCTAGATAAGCCAAAAAGCTTCGGTAAAAATACTGAACATTTGCTCTGTGGTAGGTACTGGTTTTATGAAATTAAAAATATGTGTCCTTAAATGTAAGAACAAATTTAAACGTATTCTGTCAAAAATGGGTATTATACAAAAGCATGTTCCTTTTCCTCAAACCTCGTTTCGTTGCTGTTATTGTTGTTTAGGAATGTTAAATGGAGAAAAAATAAAAATGATCGTAAGTGAAGTTCTTGAATTTGGCAGAGTCTATCATGAATTACTTGAGTACCAAACAAAGAAATATGGACAGGGTGATGGTAGAGTAGGTGGATTTTTGTGGTTAATAGTTCATACCCCAACAGCACTGATTTATTAATTGATGGCTGCTGTGTCCCAGAAAATCCTTGAAGACATCAAGGCTATTGGGCTAACTGGAATATCACACATCTCCAAATACACATTCACAGATTCTGGGACGTGGACATATCTCTTTGGAGGTTCAAAGAGATTCAAATGTGTAGTGAATTTACTACTTAATCCTCCATATAAATGGACTGAATTCTCCATTTAATTCACTACATGTTTGAATCAAGAATGGTGAGACATCTGAACCATTCTCTTTCTGACATTGATTCCTTATTCTAGTTCTTCTTCCTTCTATCCCTGCCTACCTTCCTGCCCCATGTCCAACACTTAGCCCAGCCAATTTCTACCTTCTTAAGAGTTTCTGAGGGCATCTCTTCCAGGAAGCCTTCCATGACCACTGCAGGTCCAGCATTCAGTGTGATCCCTGGCACATAAAGAGCTCAATAAATATCTGTTGAGAGAATAAATGAAACTATCAAACCAGGCCAGTGATGATGCCCACCTTCTCTGGAGTTACTGAGAATGGTAAGTTTTCAGTGATGCCTGGAGAATTTCTAGCAGGAGATGAGACTAATATTAGAAGGTTTATTAATTCTAGAAAACCTTTTCATTGAAACCACACCATGAATATTTAAAGAGAAGCAGATGTTTAACCTAAACTCCTTTTTATTTTCAAGGCCCAAGAATGTAGGGAGTTAAAAGACAAATTGCTTAACTTTCCACCGGGCTAATGACTTTAATTAACACTGAGCAATTTTGGACAGTGGGAGTTTTTTGCCGTGTTGTGTTTTGGAAAGAGGAGGATAAGGTTCTTCTGATGAAAGCTTCCCATTGTAACCAGGACAAGGAAGATAAGGGGCCTTGTTCAGCCTGTAAAACTTTTCCTGATGTAGAGCAATGCCAGTTGGATTGAGTAGAGAGAACTCGGCTTATTAAAAGCAGTTAAAATGGCACATTCTGAGGCTTTGTAATTGATTTAAAAATTGAAGTTGCTGGACTTTCCTGGTGGCGCAGTGGATAAGAATCCACCTGCTAGGGGCTTCCCTGGTGGCTTAGTGGTAAAGAATCCTCCTGCCAATGCAGAAGACATGGGTTCGAACCCTGGTTCCAGAAGATCCCACCTGTGTGAAGCAACGAAGCCTGTGCACCACAATTACTAAGCCTGCACTCCAGAGTCCAGGAGCAACAACCACTGAAGCCCGCACCCTAGGGCCCACGCTCTGCAGAAAGAGACGCCACTGCAGTGTGAAGGCTGTGAGCCACAGCTAGAGAGGAGCCCCTGCCTGCCACAACTAGAGAAAACCCCATGCGGCAAGGAAGACCCAGCACCGCCAAAAATAAATAAATAAATCCATAACATTTTTTTTTTTAATAAATAAAACTGAAGTTGCTAACACAACATTGTAATTCAACTATCAGTTCAGCTAAGTTGCTAAGTCGTGTCCAGCTCTTTGCAACCCCAAGGACTGCAGCACGGCAGGCTTCCCTGTCCATCACCAACTCCCGGAGCTTACTCAAACTCATGTCCATCGAGTTGGTGATACCATCCAGTCTCATCCTCTGTCGTCCCCTTCTCCTCCTGCCTTCTTTCCCAGCATCTTTCCCAGGGTCTTTTCCAATGAGTCAGTTCTTTGCATCAGGTGGCCAAAGTATTGGAGTTTCAGCTACAGCATCAGTCCTTCCAATGAATATTCAGGACTGATTTCCTTTAGGATTGACTGGTTGGATCGCCGAGCAGTCCAAGGGACTCTCAAGAGTTTTCTCCAACACCACAGTTCAAAAACATCAGTTCTTCAGTGCTCAGCTTTGTTTATAGTCCAACTCTCACATCCACACATGACTACCGGAAAAACCATAGCTTTGACTAGACAGACCTTTAGGGCAAAGTGATGTCTCTGATTTTTAATATGCTGTCTAGGGTGGTCATAGATTTTCTTCCAAGGAGCAAGGAGTCTTTTAATTTCATAGCTGCAGTCACCATCTACAGTGATTTTGGAGCCTCAAAAATAAAGTCTGACACTGTTTCCACTGTTTCCCTATCCATTTGCCATGAAGTGATGGGACCAGATGCCATGATCTTAGTCTTCTGAATGTTGAGTTTTAAGCCAGGTTTTTCACTCTCCTCTTTCACTTTCATCAAAAGGCTCTTCAGTTCCTCTTTGCTTTCTGCCATAAGGGTGGTGTCATCTGCTTATCTGAGATTATTGATATTTCTCCTGTCAATCTTGATTCCAGTTTGTGCTTCATCCTGTCAAGCATTTTGCATGATGTACTCTGCATGTAAGTTAAATAAGCAGGGTGACAGTATACAGCCTTGACGTATTCCTTTCCTGATTTGAAACCAGTCTGTTGTTCCGTGTCCAGTACTAACTGTTGCTTCCTGACCTGCATACACATTTATCTGGAGGCAGGTCAGGTGGTCTGGTATGCCCATCTCTTGAACAATTTTCCACAGTTTGTTGTGATTCACACAGCCAAAGGCTTTGGTGTAGTCAATAAAGCAGAAATAGATGTTTTTCTGGAACTCTCTTGCTTTTTCCATGATCCAGCAGATGTTGGCAATTTGATCTCTGATTCCTCTGCCTTTTCTAAATCCAGCTTGAACATCTGGAAGTTGACAGTTCATGTACTGTTGAAGCCTGGCTTGGAGAATTTTGAGCATTACTTTGCTAGCGTGTGAGATGAGTGCAATTGTGTAGTAGTTTGAACACTCTTTGGCATTGCCTTTCTTTGTGATTCTTTGGCATTGCCCCACAAAAGACTGACCTAGACTTGCCTGTGAGTGTCCAGGTGTCTCTGGTGGGGGCGTGGGTGGATGGTAGGCTGCTGCAGGGTTGGGGCACTGAGTGCAGCAGTCTTTGCGCAGGACCTTTTGAAGGAGGTCACCATTATCCTCATTACCTGCACACATGCTAGCAAAGTAATGCTCAAAATTCTCCAAGCCAGGCTTCAGCAATACGTGAACTGTGAACTTTCAGATGTTCAAGCTGGATTTAGAAAAGGCAGAGGAACCAGAGATCAAATTGCCAACTTCCACTGGGTCATCAAAAAAGCAAGAGAGTTCCAGAAAAACATCTACTTCTGCTTTATTGACTGTGCCAAAGCCTTTGACTGTGTGAATCACAACAAACTGTGGAAAATTGTTCAAGAGGTGGGAATACCAGACCACCTGACCTGCCTCTTGAGAAATCTGTTTGCAGGTCAGGAAGCAACAGTTAGAACTGGACATGGAACAACAGACTGGTTCCAAATAGGAAAAGGAGTACGTCAGGCTGTATATTGTTACCCTGCTTATTTAACTTCTATGCAGAGTACATCATGAGAAATGCTGGGCCGTATGAATAGCAAGCTGGATTGCTGGGAGAAATATCAATAATCTCAGATAAGCAGATGACACCACCCTTATGGCAGAAAGTGAAGAGGAACTAAAGAACCTCTTGATGAAAGTGAAAGAGGAGAGTGAAAAGTTGGCTTAAAGCTCAACATTCAGAAAACTAAGATCATGGCATCTGGTCCCATCACTTCATGGGAAATAGATGGGGAAACAGTGGAAACAGTGTCAGACTTTATTTTTGGGGGCTCCAAAATCACTGCAGATGGTGATTGCAGTCATGAAATTAAAAGACGCTTACTCCTTGGAAGGAAAGTTATGACCAACCTAGATAGCATATTGAAAAGCAGAGACATTAGTTTGCCAACAAAGGTCCATCTAGTCAAGGCTATGGTTTTTCCTGTGGTCATGTATGGATGTGAGAGTTGGACTATAACATTGATGCTTTTTAACTGTGGTGTTGGAGAAGACTTTTGAGAGTCCCTTGGACTGCAAAGAGGTCCAACCAGTCCATTCTAAAGGAATACTCAGGACTGATTATTCATTGGAGTATTCATTGGAAGGACTGATGCTGAAGCTCCAATACTTTGGCCACCTGATGCGGAGAGCTGACTCATTTGAAAAGACCCTGATGCTGGGAAAAATTGAGGGCAGGAGGGGAAGGGGATGACAGAGGATGAGATGGTTGGATGGCATCACTGACTCAATGGGTATGAATTTGAGTAAACTCCGGGAGTTGGTGATGGACAGGGAGGCCTGGCATGCTGCAGTCTTGGGGTCGCAGAGTCAGACATGAGTGAGTAACTGCACTGAACTGAAGTGAGTTGAGGGAGGCTGCAGGCAGTGTGGCTGGGTGGGTGGGGGTGTGGATGAGGAATCCCAGCTTGCTAATGTCTTTTTAGACACCCAAGTGGAGGACTCTCAAGTAGCCGGGAGGAGCTGCATTTGCAAGTCTGAGTGCAGAGGACAGATCTGGGCAGGAAATAAAAATTTGGGAGTCAGTTTACAAGTAGCATTTAAAGCCACTGGACTGAATGACGTGATCTGAAGTGAGCCAGATGGAGATGAGAACCTAGAAGTGGCCCTAAAATGCTCTTCTGTACATAGGCCACTTGGGCTTCCCTAGTGACTCAGATGGTAAAGAACCTGCCTGCAATGCAAGAGACCCAGGTTCGATCCCTGGGTTGGGGAGATCCCCTGGAGAAGGGCATGGCAACCTACTCCATTATCCTTGCCTGGAGAATTCCATGGACAGAGGAGCCTGGAGGGCTACAGTCCATGGGGTCGCAAAGAGTCGGACATGACTGAGAGACTGACACGCTTTTTCACTTCCATAGAGGTCAGGAGGAACCAAGAGGAAGCAGCGAGTGAGGTGCAGAAGAGAGATCAGTGAGGAAACAGAAAAATGAAGAGAGTCTGGCATCTTAGAAATCAAGTGAAGAAAGGGTCATCAAGTAGAAGCGGGTGATGGACTGTGTCCAGGCGGCTGAGAGATCAAGCACAGTGAGCACTGACCTTCACATTCAGCAGCACAGAGGTCCTTGACGACCTTTACCAGCTGAGTTTAGGTGGGGGATTAGAGCTGAAAAAACGAACTGAAATTGACAGGAGGAAGGGCTAAACTTGGCAACAAAATAATCTGATCTCTTTGCTGCTCAGGGGAGCAAAGAAGCCAAGCAGTTGCTGGTGAGGGAAGTGGGCTCAAGAGAAGATTTTCTTGACAGGAAAAATAGCCCCCTTGGACTGCAAGGAGATTCAACCAGTCCATTCTGAAGGAGATCAGCCCTGGGATTTCTTTGGAAGGAATGATGCTAAAGCTGAAACTCCAGTACTTTGGCCACCTCATGGGAAGAGTTGACTCATTGGAAAAGACTCTGATGCTGGGAGGGATTGGGGGCAGGAGGAGAAGGGGACAACAAAGGATGAGATGGCTGGATGGCATCACTGACTCGATGGACATGAGTCTGGGTGAACTCCGGGAGTTGGTGATGGACAGGGAGGCCTGGCGTGCTCTGATTCATGGGGTTGCAAAGAGTCGGATACGACTGAGCGACTGAACTGAACTGAATGATAAGAATGAGTAAAGGATGGAAATTACCACAAACTCAGTTGCTTAAACAATATAAAAATTTCTCACTGTTACAGAAACTGGAAGTCCAAGGGACTTCTCCAGTGGCTCAGCTAGTAAAGAATCCACCTGGCAATGCAGGAGATACAGGAGATGTTGGTTTGATACTTGGGTCAGGAAAAGTCCTTGGAGGAGGAAATGGCAACCCATTCCAGTATTCTTGCCTGGGAAATCCCATGGACAGAGGAGCCTGGTGGGCTACAGTCCATGAAGCTGCAAAGAGTTGGACACGGCTGCGTGTGTGTGTGCCCGTGCGCGTGTGCACACACAAACACAATGGAAGTCCAGGACCAGTGTGGCAGCAGGGTAGTCTTTTCTGCAGCCTCGTCTTGGCTCGCAGACGGCTGTCCACCGCAGGTGCCTCCCGGGAGTGAGACGGCAGTATCCTCACACCATCTTTGCTCTGTGCTTGCACATCCCTGGTCTCAGTGTGTCCCCATGTCCTCTTCTTATAAGGACACCAGTCATATGGGATTAGAGCTCACCCTAACAGTTTCATTTTGACTTAACTACCTCATTAAAGGCCCTACCTTTAAAGGCAAAGGGACTCAGTCATACAAATACAGGTATCCATTCTCCCCCAAACTCCCCTCCTATCCAGGCTGCCTCATAATCTTGAGGAGAGTTCCCTATGCTATAGAGTAGGACTTTGTTGGCTATCCATTTTAAATACAGCAGTGTAGTATGTATCCTTTTGGAATCAATAGATTGAGAAAATACTTTACACTCAAAGTTACCATGAATTCAGTTATCATAGTTCAGTTCAGTTCTGTTCAGTCGCTCAGTCGTGTCCGACTCTGTGACCCTGTGAATCACAGCACGCCAGGCCTCCCTGTCCATCACCAACTCCTGGAGTTCACTCAAACTCACGTCCATTGAGTTGGTGATGCCATCCAGCCATCTCATCCTCTGTCGTCCCCTTCTCCTCCTGCCCCCAATCCCTCCCAGCATCAGAGTCTTTTCCAATGAGTCAACACTTCGTATGAGGTGGCCAAAGTATTGGAGTTTCAGCTTCAACATCAGTCCTTCCAATGAACATCCAGGACTGATCTCCTTTAGGATGGACTGGTTGGATCTCCTTGCAGTCCAAGGGACTCTGAAGAGTCTTCTCCAACAGCAAAGTTCAAAAGCATCAGTTCTTTGGCGCTCAGCTTTCTTCACAGTCCAACTCTCACATCCATACACGACCACTGGAAAAACCATAGCCTTGACTAGACGACCTTTGTTGGCAAACTAATGTCTCTGCTTTTCAATATGCTATCTACCCCATGAACAGTTATCATAAGAACAGTGTAAATATATAAAATATTCATATTTAGTTACAATTGACCCTTTAACAACACAGATTTGAACTGCAGGGGTCCCCTTACATGTGGAATTTTTTCAATAAATATAGAAACTGCATTTTCCTTTTATAGATCTTTAAGTTAAATGAGTGTAGATCTTCAAGTTAAATGAGTGTGGGGGAAAGCTTTAGGTCACAACATATGGAATAAAAAAACTAGGATTTGAGTCCCGATTCTGTTCAATTCTGCCTTTGGTGAGAAGGAAATGGCACCCCACTCCAGCATTCTTGCCTGGAGAATCCCATGGACAGAGGAGCCTGGCGGGCTACAGTCCACGGGGTCGCAAAGAGTTGGACACGACTGAGCGACCTCACGTTCACCTTCTGTTCAATTCTGCCCTGGGTGAATCACTTATCAGTTTCTTTGTTTCAGGGCAAAGGCAGCAGGACTCCAACTGGCACCCCTACCCACCACGTTGCTCAATGGCCAACTCTATATTATAAAATAGCTCATATTTTGTTTACCATACTTGGGTCTTTACAGTTTGCAAAAGAGTGTATCAGTAGGAAGTACCATTGCTTATTAGTCTATAGAGAGTATTCAGTGTACATGTGAGTTTGCGCACATCTGAGGAGGTATGTAGTTCACAACACACAAGGGCATGTGTGCATGCTAGGTCACTTTAGTCGTGTCCAACTCTGTATGGCACTGTGGACTGTAGCCCACCAGCTCCATGGGATTCTCCAGACAAGAATACTGGATTGGGGTGCCATACCCTCATCCAGAGGATCTTCCCAACTCAGGGATCGAACCCACGTCTCCTGCAGTTACTACACTGAAGGTGGATTCTTTACCACTGAGCCACCAGAGAAGCCCTCACATCACACAGACAGTCCACGTGTTGACCCTGGTTATCTGTAAAGGAGGATTTGTAACTGGCCATTTTTAACTAATTAGAATCCTCCCAGGATTTTTATGTGGAAGCTACACTAATATGATCTACCTCATCCCCTCACCAGAATCTTGGCCCAAGACAAACAAAATCCACATAAATTGAAGGAGTTTAGCCCCTTGGAAACTTAATATAAGAAATTATCGACTAGAGCTACTGGGAGGCGTGCTTAGAATGCATTTGTAATTAAGAAAGCCTAAATCTAATTAAGTGCATTGCCTGAGAACTGACTGTATGAAATGAAGAGGTGAGCCCCCAGCAGAAGTAGGGGGTGGTAGGACAATAAAAGCTGTCCATAAATCTCGTCCTGTGTAGGGAAGAAGGCAACTCTGACCGATGAACACAAACATGCCAATCTCTTTAACACCGATATCCCTACACCATGGTGCTGTAAGTCCTGATGATTGCATCAATTAAATCTGTGTTTATCTTCATTTGTTCTGATCCAGGTTTACCAGTCAGCATTCTGGTGATAATTTGTGGCTTTCAGTGTGGGTTTGTCTATGCATATAATTGTGCTCAACTTAAGATAATAAAATGCCATTCTGGATTATTACTATTCAGCAGTTGTAATGAATGAATTTATTCAGCATGAATCCTGAGGAAATCCTTCAGCAGGAATCAGGTTTGGCACCTCCAGAAAGGACAGGCCAGAGGACAGGACCACAGGTACTCCTGGCTCCCTTCCAGCTGCTGTCTGGAAGTGACATCTTTGCAGCTCACTCTCTGTGACAGCAGCTTGGGTCAGATGCAGAGCTCCCACACTCAGGGCTGTCTAACCTTGGGTTTTCCTAGTAAGGAAGGTCTTCTGCTACATTGTTTTCCCTGCTGAAAAGTGAGTTAAATCACATTTTTGGTTGATTTGGAATTGTTATTTAAATTATTGAACTTTAAAATTATTTAAACTACATCAACTGTTTAAACTGTTTTCAGGGGTGTCCCTCATGGTCCAGTGGTTAAGACTTCACACTTCCAGCCCAGGGGGTGTGTGTTCAAGCCCTGTTCAGGGAATTAAGATTGCACATGCCTCGGAGAACAGACCAAAAAACAAAAAGAAAAGCCCAAACGAACTATTTTCAGCAACTACCACTTACACGGTTGCTCAGTCGGTAAAGAATCTGCCTGTAATACATGAGATGCAGGTTTGATCCCTGGGTCACAAAGATCCTCTGGAAAAGGGAATGGCTACCCACTTCAGTATTATTGCCTGAAGAACCCCATGACAGAGGAGCCTGGCAGTCTACAAATCATGGGGTTGCAAAGAGTCTGACACGACTGACCAACTAACCACACACACACACAGCACTCACATACCACGTTCATTGACTCAGTTCACTGGTCATCTTGAACAGTGAACTAAACATTTTGGTGGGAGATATATGATTATAAAGATGGACTATAAAATTGTGGAAGCAACCCAAGTGTCTCTGACAGATGAATGGATAAACAAGAAGGGAGGGAGGAATGGGAAACTATTATTTAATAGATATGGAGTTTCAGTTTTGCAAGATACAAAAAGCTCTAGAGGAGGATTACAAATAGCTTACAAATGGGATTACAAATAGCTGAGAAAAGAAGAGAAGCTAAAGGCAAAGCAGAAACGGAACGATGTACTCATTTGAATGCAGAGTTTCAAAGAATAGCAAGGAGAGATAAGAAAGCCTTCCTCAGAGATCAATTCAAAGAAATAGAGGAAAACAACAGAATGGAAAGACTAGAGATCTCTTCAAGAAAATCAGAGATACCAAGGGAACATTTCATGCAAAGATGGGCTCGATAAAGGACAGAAATGGTCTGGACCTAATAGAAGCAGAAGATATTAAGAAGAGGTGGCAAGAATACACAGAAGAACTGTACAGAAAAGATCTTCATGACCCAGATAATCACGATGGTGTAATCACTCACCTAGAGCTAGACATCCTGGAATGCAAAGTCAAGTGGGCCTTAGGAAGCATCACTGTGAACAAAGCTAGTGGAGGTGATGGAATTCCAGTTGAGCTATTTCAAATCCTGAAAGATGATGCTGTGAAAGCGCTGCACTCAATATGCCAGCAAATTTGGAAAACTCAGCAGTGGCCATAGGACTGGAAAAGGTCAGCTTTCATTCCAATCCCAAAGAAAGGCAATGCCCCCAAATGCTCAAACTACCACACAGTTGCACTCATCTCACAAGCTAGCAAAGTAATGCTCAAAACTCTCCAAGCCAGGCTTCAGCAATACGCGAACTGTGAACTTTCAGATGTTCAAGCTGGATTTAGAAAAGGCAGAGGAACAAAAGATCAAATTGCCAACATCCGCTGGGTCATCGAAAAAGCAAGAGAGTTCCAGAAAAACATCTGCTTCTGCTTTATTGACTGTGCCAAAGCCTTTGACTGTGTGAATCACAACAAACTGTGGAAAATTGTTCAAGAGATGGGCATACCAGACCACCTGACCTGCCTCTTGAGAAACCTGTTTGCAGGTCAGGAAGCAACAGTTAGAACTGGACATGGAACAACAGACTGGTTCTGAATTGGGAAAGGAGTACATCAGGCTGTATATTGTCACCCTCCTTATTTATCTTATATGCAGAGTACATCATGAGAAACGCTGGGCTGGATGAAGCACAAGCTGGAATCAAGAGTTCTGGGAGAAATATCAATAACCTCAGATATGCAGATGACACCACCCTTATGGCAGAAAGTGAAGAGGAACTAAAGAACCTCTTGATGAAAGTAAAAGAGGAGAGTGAAAAAGCTGGCTTAAAACTCAACATTCAGAAAACTAAGATCATGGCATCTGGTCCCATCACTTCATGTCAAATAGACGGGGGAAAAATGGAAACAGTGAGAGACTTTATTTCTTGGGCTCCTAAGTCACTGCAGATGGTGACTGTAGCCATGAAATTAAAAGACGCTTACTCCTTGGAAGAAAAGCTATGACAAAGATAGACAGCATATTAAAAAGCAGAGACATTACTTTGCCAACAAAGGTCCATGGGGTCGCAAGAAGTCCGACAGGACTGAGGGACAGAACTGAACTGAACTGAGAGAAGGACGGTAGCGCAATATGAAGGTACTTGATGTCACTGAACTGCGCGCTTAAACACGGTTAAATGGTACATTTTATGCTAAGCGTATTTTACCACCAAGAAAAAAAGGAAGAAAATATGATAGATCTCGGTTCCTGCCCTAAACTTCTTACAGCCTTCCTGAGAGCCCAAACAGGAGAACGGGAATAGCGTTACGGGAATGCAGACTAGAGAGAAGTTAGTAAGAGGAGCCCCCCACCCCACCCACCCCCTGCCCGCCCATTTCACGAAGAAACTGACACAGAGGCAAGTCCTTCGAATGCTGAAAATCCGTTGAGCGGAAGCTTCCCATTCCTGCTTGAATAACTTAAGGCTTAGGAGGCTCTTAAGTTGGACAGGGCTGAGCGACTAAGCAAGCACAGGCTAGGAGACTCTGACCGCGTTGGCCCGCAGTTCTCGGTTTGGCTCTGCCTCCCGCGGGTGGAACTGAAGCTGAAATCCCAATACTTTGGCCACCTGATGCGAAGAACTGACTCATTGGAAAAGACCCTGATGCTGCGGAAGACTGAAGGCAGGAGGAGAAGGGGGCGACAGAGGATGAGATGGTTGGATGGCGTCACCGACTCAATGGACACGAGTTTGAGCAAGCTCCGGGAGCTGGCGATGGACAGGGAGGCCTGGCGTGCTGCAGTCCATGGGGTCGCAACGAGTCGGACACGACTGAGCGACTGAGCTGAACTGAATCAGGGGCTGAAAGGAGAAGACCTCACTAACCAGCAGGGGGCGCTGGCGCCCTCAGCGTACTGCCAGGCGCGCAGGGGGCGCTCTGGCCCGTCGCTCCTCCCCGCCTCGGCGATCCTTCCTTCCGCCGGGCGAGCCCGCCTCTCGTCGCCAGTGCGCAGCTGCGCGCACGCCAGCCCGTGGGTACCATGGCGGCGGCGTCGAGCGGCGAGGAGAAGAAGGAGCGTCCGGGCGGCGGCTTGGGAGCGGCCGGCGGTAACAGCACGCGAGAGCGGCTGCTCTCAGCGCTGGAAGATCTGGAGGTCTTGTCGAGGTGAGGCCGTCGGCCCGAGGCCCTTGCTGTGGCTGGGCCGGGAGGACTGAGTCGGGACCCCCGGCCTGCCTTGGGCTGGTTCCCCGGGGGTAGAAGGGGAGGGCTGCGCCCCGAGGGACAGTGCCCGAGCGCCGTGGAAGTCCGTTTGCAACCCTCAGGGACTCGGGGTCAAGAGCCCTCTTTGTTGTTATCGTTCAGTCGCTCAGTCGTGTCTGACTCTTTGCGACCCCATGGACTGCAGCAGGCCGGGCTTCCCCGTCCTTCACCATCCCCTGGAACTTGCTCAGACTCACGTCCATCTTAATACTGACAGTGACCCTGGATCTCCAGAATATGGGAATCTTAGCGGACGTTAGAGGTCGCCGGGTGTGGGTCCCTTCGTCCACCGACACTCGAGAGACGTATAAGGAACTCCCGTGGGTGCTGCGCGCTGGGAGACGGTCCCCAGGGGTGAGACTCGGTGCCGACTACGAGGAGGAGCCTGGTGTCATGGGGGAGAGCCCACTGACCCAGAGGAACGTCTGTGTCAACAGTGATTGTGGCGCGGAGCCTCCCCAAGGCCTGTCCTCGGTGTAGTCAGATATTGTGTTAGTTCAAGATGTACAGTGGAGAAGGAACTGGCAACCCACTCCACTACTCTTGCCTGGAAAATTCCATGGATGGAGGAGCCTGGTAGGCTACAGTCCATGGGGTCGCAAAGAGTCGGGCACAACTGGGCGACTTCACTTTCTTTCTGTAGTTCCTTTTGGAGAAGGAAATGGCAACCCACTCCAGTGTTCTTGCCTAGAGAGTCCCATGGACAGAGGGGCCTGGTGGGCTACAGTCTGTGGGGTTGCAAAGAGTCGGACACGACTAAGCAACTAACACACACACACTCACACATGCGTGAACAGCAGAGTGATTCAGTTACATGTGTGTGTATGTATATCAGTTATCCAGTCCTAGCTCCTACTGTTTGCCACATGACAGGCCAATAGAGAGAATTGTTGGGGCAGAGGAATAGCAGCCTTATTCAGAAAGCCAGCAAACCTAGAAGATGGTAGAGTTGTGCCCTAAAGAGCCACCTGTCTGAGTTAGAATTCAGCCTTCTTTTATACTAGAAGGGGAGGCAAATCAAATGTTTCCCACAGCTTCTGGAGGGGAATTGTTAATTTCTTCCTCCCTGCAGTCCTTCAGGGGTGGGCCTGGTCAGGATGTTTCCTGTGAGTTAAACAAGGTATTTTAGCTTAATGCTCATTACCTGGGAGGCAGGCTTCCTAGAGATGGGACATTTTGTATAATTTAAGCTTACAGGCAACGTGTCTTTAATGATTTAACTTTTAGAATACCAAGATTTTTTTTTACCTATTAAATATCTATTCTTTTTCAGATTCTTTTCCCATATAGGTTATTACAGAGTAGAGCTCCTTATTCTGTACAGTAGATCCTTGTTGATGATTTGTTTTATATGGAGTAGTATGTATGTGCTAATCCCAACCTCCTGATTTATCCCTCCTCCTTCCCACTTTCTCCCTTTGGTAACCCTAAATTTGTTTCTTGAGTCTGTTTTTGTTTTGTGAATGAATTCATTTGTTTCATTTTTTTTTTTTTTAGATTCCACATATAAACAATATCATATGATACTTATCTTTTTCTGTCCAACTAGTAGGATAATGTTTTGTTCCATCCTTGTTGCTATAGATGGCATTATTTCATTCTGTTCTACGGCTGAGTAATATTCAGTTGCCACATTTTCTTTGTCCTTTCCTCTGTCAGTGGACAGTTAGGTGGCCTCCAGCTCCTTGGCAGTTGTCAGCAGTGCTGCAGTGAACACTGGGGTGCATGTATCGTTTTGAATTACGGTTTTCTCTGGATATTTGCCCAGGACTGGGATTGCGGCATCACATGGCAGTTTTAGTTTTATTAAAAAATTAACTTATTTGTATTAATAGTTATGGTGAGTGGGGAATCACTCTCTAGTTGTGGTTCACAGGCTTCAAATTGCTGTGGTTTCTTGTGCAAAGCATGGTTGAGTTCCATGCTTATGGGCTCAGTAGTTGTGGCACATGGGGTTGGTTGCCCTGTGACATGTAGGATCTTTTAATCCAGTGATCTCTATTAGAAATGAAGTAGAGATTCAAAGAAGATAGGTTTATGGATTTAACATCCCATTTGCTGGGTATTTACTATGATCCTGGTTCAGGATGTGTGTGACTAGTTAGTGGTTGAATTGAGATGAGAACTGTGGTGTCCTGTACTCTGAGTTCACTACTATTTCCAGTATACTATTTGTCATGGATTATTAAATTGGAATTTGGTTAAGATATCAACTAAGGGCTATAATAATTTGCCTCCGAATTCTCATTCCTATTAATTTGGATCTTTCTGACACAGGGATCAAAACCCAGTCTCCTGCAATGCAGGCAGATTCTTTACCATCTGAGCCATTGGAGGGAAATCCAAATAATTTGTATCAAATAGAACTGGCATGCTTGTTGCATATTTCAGGTGTATATTGAGGCATAGTTCTAATTTTTAATCCTGTTTTCTTCCTTCAAGGGCCTGTTTTTAGCTTTAGGGAGTTGCGTATGGCCCCAGGGTCTTGAAACGGCTGTGATTTATTATAACAATTCCAGTCCAACGCCATTGGCCGCAGTTTCCCACCCTAAATTCTCTCTGGTTACTTTGACTCCTGATGAAAATTATATTGGCATCATGCTGCCTGCAGTGTGGGACACCTGGGTTCAATCCCTGGGTTGGGAAGATCCCCTGGAGAAGGGCATGGCAACCCACTCCAGAATTCTTCCCTGGAGAATCCCATGGACAGAGGAGCCTGGTGGGCTACAGTCCCTGGGTTCGCAAAGAGCCGGACACGACTGAGCGACTGACACACACATGTAGGATCCTAGGAGCTTCGATACTGTTCTCCGTAGTGGTTCTATCAGTTTACATTCCAGCCAACAGCCAGGGTGCTGTTTTAAGTCCTTCGGATACATACGGACATCGCCTCCTTAAAATCACTCTGTATGGTAGTGCTATGATTTCTTACATTTGGCTGATGAGGGATCCACAGTACAGACAATCGCAGCATCTTTTCCAGGTTGCACAAGAAGAAAGGAGTAGAGGCCTGAATCCACGCTCTGATGTCCGTGCCTGAGTTCTTGGTCAGCCCCGTGGACTTCCTTTCTCTGCATCTCCCACCATACTCCCTGCAGCCACCCCAGCCCAGAGGCCCCCAGAAGCCAGCTTGCATTTAGGCCAGGAGTTCTCAACTCTCTTCATCTCATTAATGCGGTACAGAAATGGGCTAAAACAGTTGGTCATCTTAGCAAGTCCTGTCAGCTCTGCCTCCAAAATATACCCTAAATCTGTCCAGGTTTCCCCATTTCCGTGACTAAATCCTCATGCCTGGGACCTAGTCAAAGCCAGTGTCATTCTGTTGCCTGAGTTCCTACAAAGACCACCTAACCTGATTTGCACTCTAGCTCTCTTACAGTCTTGTCTCCAGATGGCTCAGTAATTGTCTAAAAACATGAATCAGGTCATGTCCTTTTCCTGTTTAAAACAATTTAGTAACTTCTCTTTGCACTCAGAGTGAAAGACTGAACCTTTAACCTGATCTGCAAGGCCCTGCACCAGCAGGCGCCAGCCTTTGGGGCACCAGGGACCAGTTTCGTGGAAGAGTTTTTCCAGGGACAGGGTGGGGAAGGAGAGGGGTATGGTTTCGGGATAACTTGAGGGCACTACCCGTACTGTGCATTTTACTTTCTGTTTTGTAGTGACCTCGGAGTTCTCCCCGGGCTGGGGACTCCTGCCCCACACGGTGCAGCCCTCGCATCCTTGCTCTGTGCCCTCCCTGGCACCTCCTGTGCGCTTCCTCAAGCCTGTCTTTGTGCTGATGAACTGGCTGTGTCTTTGACAAGCATTCTTTCCTCCCACATCTGCTGGCTGGCTTCTCTTGTTTAGTTCATGCTTTACTCCAAAGATAACCCTGTAGAGAAACCTCCCCTGACCACACAGTGTAAGTAGCCAGACTACCTCCCTGACACTTTCTGGTATAACACTCCGCTTAATTTTCTTCCTGATCCTTGTCAACTCTGGTTTTACTTATATATTTTCTTGACTTCTGTATTAGAATTTAATTCACTTTTATAACCCAAATCATCTAGAAAGTGCCTGACCCATAATAGGCACTCAAGAAATATTTGAGTGTATGAAGACTTTTCACCCCCTTAACCACTTTTTTCATTAATTAGCTTTAATTAATTCATATGTAATGGTGTATGGGAGGGAGGTAGTAGTGGGGAATACTGAGTCCAGTTGGTACCGTCCACTAAAATAGCCTGAGGCTGGTGAGAGGAAGGTGGATGGTGGGAATATGAAGGTAAAATGGAAGATGAAGATAAATAGGGGCAACCCTGGCCTGACCAGTCGTGTCAGGTGGCTGATTGTGAAGCTGTCCTTTCCTGGATAAGTTCTGAATTGTCCCATCTATCATCGGTTTTGAAATTAATGTAGAGATAGAAAATGCCTGCTGCACATTTCCTCCCAATCATTTTACTATTTTTCATATAGGAAAGTTAACATATTTAACAGAGAAGCATTTTAGAAATGTATGATTTATTATGTGTAAGAATCCCTCTTAGTTGATACCTGTTTGGTTAATTTAAAAATGTGCAGGCCACAAGTTCTCCGTCACAACTACTCTGTTCTGCCTTTGTCATGAGAAAGCAGCTTTTGGCAATATATAAATGAAGAGGCGTGGCTATCTTCCTAAAATAGCTACTTACCTAAACCACAGATGGGCTGGATTTGTAGACCCTACTTATTTAACTTATCTGCGGAGTACATCATGAGAAACGCTGGGCTGGAAGAAGCACAAGCTAGAATCAGATTGCCGGGAGAAATATCAATAACCTCAGATATGCAGATGACACCACCCTTATGGCAGAAAGTGAAGAGGAACTAAAAGCCTCTTGATGAAAGTGAAAGAGGAGAGCGAAAAAGTTGGCTTAAAGCTCAACATTCAGAAAACTAAGAACATGACATTTGGTCCCATCACTTCATGGGAAATAGATGGAGAAACAGTGGAAACAGTGTCAGACTTTATTTTTGGGAGGCTCCAAAATCACTGTGGATGGTGACTGCAGCCATGAAATTAAAAGACGCTTACTCTTTGGAAGAAAAGTTATGACCAATCTAGGTAGCATATTGAAAAGCAGAGACATTACTTTGCTGACTAAGGTCTGTCTAGTCAAGGCTATGGTTTTTCCTGTGGTCATGTATGGATGTGAGAGTTGGACTGTGAAGAAGGCTGAGTGCCGAAGAATTGATGCTTTTGAACTGTGGTGTTGGAGAAGACTCTTGAGTCCCTTGGACTGCAAGGAGATCCAACCAGTCCATTCTAAAGTAGATCAGCCCTTGGATTTCTTTGGAAGGAATGATGCTAAAGCTGAAGCTCCAGTACTTTGGCCACCTCATGCAAAGAGTTGACTCATTGGAAAAGACTGATGCTGGAAGGGATTGGGGGCAGGAGGAGAAGGGGACGACAAAGGATGAGATGGCTGGATGGCATCACCAACTCGATGGACGTTGAGTTTGAGTGAACTCCGGGAGTTGGTGATGGACAGGGAGGCCTGGTGTGCTGCGATTCATGGGGTCGCAAAGAGTCGGACACGACTGAGCGACTGAAGTGAACTGAACTGATGGAGTAGGAGTTTTTCTTGCATAGACCACCCATAATTCATCATCTGCGTTTTCTCCTTCAGTTTCTTTAAAGTGAAATGAGCCCTTGGCCACTCATCAGGCAGTCTTAGGGCAGGCTCTTGCTGAGTTTTTATGACTTGACTTCTCTTGGTTCAATAGATTTCCTTTGTAACACCTCTGTTGAGCATTTCCAGCTTAGGTTTTTATAGAACCAGTTCTTCCTATTCATAGTCATACTTCATTTGTGTTTATATACTCCGTATTGATTTATATAATTATAGTAATAGTAAACTTGAATAAATGGGACTGGTAATGAACACAGCTGAGTCTTGGTGAGAATGCACTGTGCTGGTGAGAGCTGAAGTCCAGTCACAGGGCCTGTGGGGCAGAAGCCCTGAGTCAGCTTGCTGTGAGGACCATCAGTCCAGCACGTCAGTTGGGTGGAGGCCAGGAAGAGAGCCTCTGTTGTGTTTACTTTGTAGCCTTTGTTTTTGTTTTATAGAGAACTTATAGAAATGCTGGCAATTTCAAGAAACCAAAAGTTGCTACAGTCTGGAGAGGAAAACCAGGTAAGTGGTTTCTTTTTGAATTAAAAACAAAAAATCTCCATCATTTCTTCAGTTTCCTGTTTATGTTTACTTTGTGAGAACAGGAAGATCAGACTATTAAATTATTAATTGCAGTTTTTAAGTGGATTTTTTTGCACCATTTAGGTGAGAGGTAATTGAGATATAGTTGACGTATAATTATATTTAATACATTATTTAATATATTTAGTATTTTATTTATATTTAATTGTATATTATAAATATGTTAATAAATATTGGATACAAATAAGTAATATATTCAATACATTACACTGGATTAGCTTAATATGTATATCATGATGATTTGATATATGTGCAAATGGCAAAATGACTACAAGTTTAGTCACCATGCGAGACCTTAGTTCCCTGAGCAGGGACCCAGCCTGCACCTTCTGCAGTGGAAGTACAGAGTCTTAATCACTGGATTTGCAAGGAAGTCTTTTTTATGATAAGACTTTAAGAAAATTGCAAGGAAGGCAGAGGTGGCACCTTTTCATGTACCTGTTGGCAATTTGTATGTGTTTGGAAAAATGTCTGTTGCATTCTGCACATTTTTTAAGAACTTTTATGTTGCTGAGATGTACTCTTTGCAACTTTCAGATCTACGGTGCTGTATTCTTAGTTACAGTCACCATGCTGTATGTTACATTTCCAGAATTTACTTGTCTGATAGCTGGAAGTTTGTACGTTTAGATCACCTTCACCCATTTTACTCCCTTCCCTCTGGCCTCTGGCAGCCACCAACCTGAGCTCTCTTCCTGTGTGTTTGGCTTTTTTAGCATTCCACTGAGATGATACCATGTCTTTCTGTCTGACTTTGCTTCCTTTAATGTGATGGTCTGTGAGGTCCATCCATGTTACCACAGATGCCAAGGTTTCCTTTTTGCGGATGAATGATGCTCCCTTGTGTGTGTGTGTGCATGTGTATAGGTCTACCTTGCACTTTCTTTTTCCGTCCATCCATCGTGGACACTTGGATGACCTCCATGCATTGGCTGTTGTGAAGCATGCTGCAGTGAACATCTCTTTGCAAGTAGTGATTTCATTTCTTTTGGATAAATACCCAGAGATAGAACTGCTGGATCATATGGTGGTGTGTGTTTTTTTGACTTTTTAAGTATCCTCCACACTTCGTAGAGTGTTTTCCGCAGCAGCTGCACTAATGTAGATCCCTGCCAACAGTGTGCTAGGGGTTCCTCTTTCTCCACATTCTCGCCAACACTTGTTATCTTTTGTCTTTCTGATGATAGCACCTAGCTGGTAATACCTGCAAGGTAATACCCAGTTGTGACTTTGATTTGCATTTCCTTGATGATTAGTGATATTGGATGCCTTTTCTTCTGGTTTTGTTCATTTGTGTATCTTTGGAGAAATGTCTGTTCAGTTCCCGGTGTTAACTAACATACGTACATACATGCTTAGTTGCTCAGTCGTGTCTTACTCTTGCAACCCCATGGACAACCTGCCAGGCTCCTCTGTCCATGGGATTTTCCAGGCAAGAATACTGGAGTGGATTGCCAGGGCTATCGACTAAAATCATCTCAAATAAATTTTGCCTTCCCTGAGAAATGAATAAGCCTGCTCATTTTGGTATATTGCTAGTTCTGAAAGATTTCTTTTGTATGAAAGAATAGCATATAATTAGAAAAAGTAGGAAATCTTGATTAATCTCTTTTCTAAAATAATCATAGATAGGCTATTTTTATTTCTAATAATGATTAGAAAATAATACTTTGAAGGTGTTAAAATTTTGAGGACTAGCCAGTTCACCTGTGGCTTCTTTGTTTCATTGGAAATGTAGTTCTTCAGTATTCTGTTGTCTGTTTTAACCAACTATTACCTCACAGGTCCTGGAGTTGCTAATTCACAGAGATGGGGAATTTCAGGAACTAATGAAATTGGCACTTAATCAGGGAAAAATCCATCATGAAATGCAAGTTTTAGAAAAAGAAGTAGAAAAGAGAGACAGTGATATTCAGCAACTACAAAAACAGCTAAAGGAAGCAGAACAGATACTGGTAAGCTGATAGAGGCTGGTTCTTAATGTAAAAAGGGCTATTATTTACTCTACTTACAAAAAATAAACCTATTTTCAGAATTTGGAAGTGGCAGAAAACTTGAATTTCCAGGTCGAAAATCTAACCAAACTTGTCACTTTCATTAGATGAAACACCATGTCATTCACTTTTTAATTATTGTTTTCAGATACTCTGCATTTCTTTAGAACCATATTTTCATTATTTAAAGATTTCACAAGATTCAATTCACAGAAGTATGACATTTTACTTTTATCCTGTCTTCAATATGTTTCATTTATTAATAGTCTAAATCTTCAGTTTTAGAAATTTTGCAATCAGTAAAAATATATACCACTTTTATAAACTGATTAAAATTCACATTAATTTATGTCATCTTCCATCTTAAATGAGGTGGGATTTGGATATGTCAAGGACTCTTAGTTTTTCTTGTTCTACTATTTCAAAGAGACAATTTGTTTGTTCAATTATTTCTCTCAATGCTGACCAACATAATTGTTACATGGTGGTATTGCAGGAAGAGCTGAATTTGATTCTCATTTGGACCAGACTTTGCAGGCTCTTCTCTAAAGACAGTGAACATGAGGGCTAGAAAAAGAATAACCCTTATGAGTTAGATAATGGCAACTAACAGTCTTACCAGTGCACCCTGGTGCACTAGTGTATTAGCTTAATCTTGACAATTTTATGAGGTCAGTACCATTTTTCTATTTTTACAGATGAAACCATGACTTTAAATGAATACCTGTCTTGCCCAAGAGGGTAAAAATAGAGAGATGGAACTTAAACCTAGATCTCTCTGCCTGCCTACTTTTACCCACTGTGTTATCACTGAGGATGCATATGCTAGGGTCAGCTTCATTCTGCCCTGTTTGTCTTTGCCCAGGGTGGGTACGTGGAGGAGTTCATTGTAATAGTCTATGCATTGATAATGTATAAATGAATGACATTCTCAATCCACAAACTTATCTTGTAAAGTAGAAAAAAAATAGTTGTGGTATTTTATCCTTGAACCAGATGTAAGGATTGTTTTGGGAGTAGTACCTGGTCTGTTTTCTACATTCTTATGATAGAAGACATGAAGCAAAAATGGTAGTGAACAATCCAATTTATGTTTTGTTTCCAACAACTAATTTGTGAATGGAGGCTAATTCATAAATGCATAAATAATGGTTTTTTCTCATTGATTATAGCTGATGTAAATGATACCCAAGTGGTATTTCAGAATATTACAAATAAATTGTGGGGATTTCTAGGTTTTATATATTGTTTCTATGGGATAAATGGTTTTGGGAATTAGGCCAAAAACTGGACTTGGTATAGTTCTGAATAACCTGTATTTCTTTTTAAAATGTTGTTTAAATTAGGCAACAGCTGTTTACCAAGCAAAAGAAAAACTCAAGTCAATAGAAAAAGCAAGGAAAGGTTAGTAATGTGGGAACATTAAATGACTTTCTGAAAGATTCAAGTTTTGGTTTCAAGAAACTCATGAGAGTATTAATGGTAATCACGTCATGCTGTTAAAAAGTTTCCAGTGAATTTTCATTGTGAAATGTCTGCCATGTTACAGCCCTGTGCCGGGCATTGTTAGGGAGGTGTCACGTCCTTTTGCAGGTTACAAAATGAGATGAAGAAGTTATGGCTATTACTTAAATGTGTAATAAAGACAATGGGGTTTTTACATTGTTGGGAGACCAGAATATGGGCTGGAAGCAATGTGATTTGAGGTGGACCTTGAAAGACGGGATGGAGGGTGAGAGAGGCATGCAGTGGACAACTCGAGTAGGGCCAGAGCACCATGAGGTCAGAGCTGAGTAAGCCCTTGGGGTATGCGCCCGTTTAGTGGTGCTGGGAGACGCTCAGTCTGCCTTCTTGTCCTGTCCTGCTTTTCTCTTTAAAAGGCTTCCATTTTGGATCTTTTAGTTTGGATACTAAAAGTCAGAATTGCAATGAAAACCTTGGTGGTTTGCTTTTCATGATATATAGGTACGATTTACATCTAAATTCCCTCTTTTCCTATTTTAGATTAACTACTGTTAATGTTTGATGTGTGTGCTTCCAGATTCTTCTATGTGTAATACATATGTGATAATGATAATGCGTAAAACCAGGTCATGGAATACAGATTACTGCTTATGTGCACTTTTGTAACCAAATGAATAGAAGTATGGAGCGTAACTGTGACCTGCGCACTGATAAAGTTGCATGTTAGTAGACTCAAATGTTAAACTCTTCTCTCCACTCTCTTAGGTGCTATTTCCTCTGAAGAAATAATTAAGTATGCACATAGGATTAGTGCAAGTAATGCTGTGTGTGCCCCACTGACCTGGGTCCCAGGTAAAAGTGATTCCCTTTTTACTAGATATATGTGGTTTTGAAAATTCTTAGGTAACTATACATAAAAATAGGAAAGAAGATTTAAATATAGAATGTATATATTTTAAAATACAAGGTAATATGTGATGATTCTAAAGCTGTATTATTTATATACCTGGAAAACCCTGGCTGGCCAGGAGCCAACTGTTTCAAGGGATTTCCACAAGGGCTCCAGCCTGAGAAACAGACAGGGTATAAAGATGAAGCGCTGAACACCAGGCAGCAGGTGCACAGGGCTGCAGAAAGCTGGAGTAACTCAGGAACAGGAGAGAGAGAAACTGCAACATGTATTGACAGATAAAACACTTATAAGCCAGAGACCTCAGGTAGAGCTCCAGCCTTTGGGAGGATGGGATGTAGTTATTTTTGGTCACTCCTAACAGTGGTATTTTGCCATACCTTGAAACATTAAGGGTAGCTGCAGTTTTGGAGGGTAAATAATTTAGAGTTGGTGAGAAAATACCCCAGTATTGGTTCAAATCTGGCCAACTTTTCATCAACCCAGAACTAAAGAGTGTGCCTTCATGTTTGGAAACAAACATGATTGGCCTCTGATTCTCCACCTGAAAGTTACAGGAATTAGTCTTTTTTGCCGCCCTGTGTGGCATGTGGCCTCTTACTTCCCTGACCAGGGATCGAACCTGAGGGCCCTGCAGTGAAAGCTCAGAGTCTTAATCAGTGCACTACCAGGGAAGTCCCCAGGAATTAGTCTTTAAATGACATGATTAAAGAGGTTGATTAGGAAAAGGTTTTAATTTAGAGGAATCAGGATTATAATTTTGTCATTTGAAATGGTTGCTGAAATGACAATTTTCATATAGTGTTATTTTGAAGATCTAAAGAAGGTATAAAAATACATGTAATTAAAATTTTAACATGTTCTTAATAGCAATTGATGACTCTAATATTCTAAAATTTAAAATGTGGCTTGAGTTTTTCAAAGTGAACCAAGGAAAATCAATATTTCAAATAATGTATTTAAGCATATTTCCATATGTGATTGAATTAAAAGCAGGCTGTATTTTTTAGGGGACCCACGGAGACCATACCCAACTGATTTGGAGATGAGAAGTGGATTACTGGGTCAGATGAACAATCCTTCCACTAATGGAGTAAATGGTCATCTCCCAGGGGACGCACTTGCAGCCGGCAGACTGCCCGGTATGTGTTAATCAGAATAGTACTTCCAGATAAAGGCTTTTTTTCAGAGATGATGATGAAGACAGAGGTCTGGCTGTTGAACAGGTTTGAGGGTCTGGACCCATCTTATTTTAGTTGCTAGAGTTAACTTTACCAGTTTGTCCTGCGCTCTGCTTCTTCTCATTTAAGACCGGTCTAGATGGAGGCTATGAAATTAGAATCTATGTGATGTGAAAGTCATTCAGGCGCGTCCAACTCTTTTCGACCCCACGGACTAGAGTCCATGAATTCTTCAGGCCAGAGTGAGTTGCCATGCCCTTCTCCAGGGGATCTTCCCGACCCATGGATTGAACCTGGGTCTCCTGCATTGCAGGTGGATTCTTTACCAGCTGAGCCAGAAGGGATGCCCCCTGAAATTGGAATGAAGTGATATTGTGCCATTTTCCTCAGGCCTCTCATTAACTTAAGCTCCAGACTTAGTTTTTTTTTTTAATGAACCATACTTTATAAATAGAGTAAGATGTATTCAGTTTAAAGGATACCACGTGAACATACTTGTTAAAACCCCCCAAATTAAGTGAATAACAAAGCTTCTAATGGACTTTTTAGTATCTAAATAGAGTGTGTTTTTTATGAGAGCTCATTCTGAACTCTTCAGCCCACCTCAGGTTTCACATAGAAGTCTACTTGTTTTCATCTGGTAGAACTTTTTAAAAAAGTTTTCTAAAAGGCATAAGATAGGAAAAAAATTACTCTTTTGGGGCAGTCACTTAGTATTTTACACATCTCATGATTTTCCGTGTATTTTTTAAAATACCTATTTTAAATTTATTCATTCATTTATTCAGCTCCACTGGGTCTTTGTTGTGGTTCATGGGCTGTCTTTAGTTACGGCAGGCCGACTTCCCATTGAGGTGGCTTCTCTCGTTGCAGAGCAGCCTCAGTAGTTGTGCCACACGGGCCCAGCTGCCCTGCAACATGCGTAGTCCCAGTTCCTGGACTGGGGATTGAACCCTCGTTACTGGCATTGGCAGGCAGTCCTAGCCACTGGGAAGCCCACCCTGTATTTTTTACATTGCTAAAAATGTACTCTAGATAATGCTTTTTTAACGTTTAACGTTTTGTTGTCAGGCTGTCCCTGTGTTACTAAAGCTTTTGTGAACATTGTTAGCTAAGACAAACTGGGAGCTCACTGTGCATTAGTTTTCCTTAGTATCACCTCATTTTTCTCACTGTGATTGTACCATATCATGTCAGTACAGTCCCGGCAGAAGGCTGAAAGTACAGCATCGCATCCAACTGGGATGCCACTGACATCCTGCACACCAGCCAGGCACCACAGGAGGGAATGCAGGCCCCAGTAGGGGAAGAAGCCTTTTCCTCTTATGGGTGTCCCTCATAGCTTAGTCAGTAGCGTCTGCCTGCAGTGCAGACCTGGGTTCGATTCCTGGGTTGGGAAGATCCCCTGGAGAAGAAAATTGGCAACCCACTCCAATATTCTTGCCTGGAGAATCCCATGGACAGAGGAGCCTGGTGGCCTACAGTCATGGGGTCGCAAGAGTTGGAGACACAACTTGTTGAGTACACCACCGCCGCCACCTGTGGAGCCCCTGCGGCACCCTCTACGGGCAGAGCTGAGCACTGTCGCTGCTGGCAGAGAACCGTGTTTAGGGTCCAGGGAGAAGAGTGCAGGCTTAGAGGCAGCTTAAACTGGAATACCTAGTATAGTACACATTAGCTATTCATAATGTGTGTATAGAAAGTACTATACATGACCTATTACATATATAGACGAGACATTTGATTTGAAATTGTGACCGTCTTGAATAGTGACTGTAGGAAAGTATGATTTTAAAAAATAAGTCATAGATTCTAGTTACTAAAACATCACGTTTTTCCTAGCTAAGTTTGATCATTAATTTGGCCAAATGTATATTTTGATTTTTAACCTTTAAAAAACTTTTCGAAGTGTCTGCATGAAGGAAAGAGTAAGGAGCGAATGAATTGCTAGTTGCACTGTCCTCCTGTGTGCGTCTTTCTCCAGATGTCCTTGCTCCACAGTACCCATGGCAGGCAAGTGACATGGCGATGAGCATGCTCCCACCCAACCACAGTCACGACTTCCTGCTGGAACCTCCAGGGCACAACAAAGAAAACGAGGACGATGTAGAGGTTATGTCAACGGACTCCTCGAGCAGCAGCAGTGACTCTGATTAGAGGCCGTAAGACAAAAAGCATACAGAATTGAATACTATAGGAATCTGTTTCTTAAATGGCAAACGTGGAAAGCTAGCCAGGTGATGTTGGCTGTAGTGGAATTGTTCTGCCATTAAAAATCATAGTGGACTTTCTTTTTAAAGCCCAAAAGTATGGTTTCAGTTCTAAACCACTAGGTTAATACTTTAAGAAAAATCACACTTTACTGTTGGGGTACAGCTTTTTCAGTTCAATGCTGTCTTACCTTGTTCTGTTCCAGTTGTGTTGGACTTGTGCATAGTACTGGAAATAAGATTTGAGGGGAATGACCCATGTGCATATCACTAATAGGCCTCCTGGAATTATTTAGAAAAGCATAAACAAGAGCAGCACGTCACTCAGTGTGCACTGTATACCAGAAACCTTCATTTGAAAGTAAAGGCTGTTACTTTCTGTCACAGGAAGAGGAGAAATCATCTCAGTTTATACTTGATAATTATTGTATTTTTTGTAAATAAACTTATTCTTGTTTGTATTCTTGCATGTATTTAAATTTTTTAAAATGTACTTCCAGTGTAGGTAAGATAGGTCTGTAAATCCAGTTGCGTTTTGTCCACACTTTAGAACCCGAAAGATGAGCAAATGTGACGCAGTGCATATACACCTGAACTAGGAATCCCAAATTTGGTTTAGGTTTCTCAGAGGCATAGACTGCCCTTCTTAGAAGAAACAAAATGAAGCAGGTGTTTTTTCTGACAACTTACCATAGAAATGTCATGACGAACATAAATTGTAGGAAGGGTTTTAGAAGGGAAAACACTCTCAGGCTTCACCTTCCCTCTTATTGCAGCTCCTAGAATCACTGTTAATTTTTTTCTGGTGGTTAACCTTGTTTAAATAATACGCTTATACAGCTACATTTTGATTTGTCAGTTTTAGACAGTACTGCATCGTTTACTCTTTTTCCTGGTGTAGACTCTTCTCTTAAAAAAGGCACACTATATACATTTTGTAAAAAAAAAAAAAACAAAAAAACAAAAACAAAAAAAAACACCAGCCCATATTACCGATGTTAGATTTGTGCAGAGGACAACAAACATAACTAGTTACACTTTATCTCCAAAGTGGTATTTCTCAGTGTGGCCACAAGCCAAGCGTATGAAAATCACTTGGGTGCTGTTAGAAGGCAGATTGAGGATCTGCTTCTTAACCTGCTGAAACAGCATCTGTGTGAAGCCTTCACATCCAAATCTAAGTACTGGGGCCCTAAAGCCCTTAAGCTCCTTGCCAGTCACTGCCATTCACAACCCAAGAATCTTGCACCTTTTCCCTTGAGGGGCTTTCACTTATAAACCAACACAAACAACACAACAAAAAAATAAACCGAAATGGAAAAATAGGACTCAAGGAATACCTAGATTCTGAGTGTTGGTGGACCAGCGGATTGGGAAATAAAAGGGAGTTCCATGTGTACCTCAAATCAAACTGCTGTGTACATGCTCATTTGGTGTTTATCTGTACAGCTCTACAACCTCTCACCCAAAACCCTTAGGTCTAAAATTACCTCAGAACTTGGATTTTTAAAAAATATTCTAGAAAGTTAGCAGGACTTAAATACTGAATATTATAGAATAAACCCCCAGCAAGAACTGAAGAGGCATCTTATAAATTACAAATATTAAACCTTCATTTTAGGCACATTTCATATACACACACGTTATTTAGCAATTTCCTCAACACAGGAACTTGTCCTCATTATTCCTGTTAAACTGATGATTGGATTTCCACTCTCCCGCCTGGTTTTGGCTTTTGCACAGTTCTTTAACCTTCAGGGCATCTCTATTTCAGACTTTAGCTCCTCTCTCTACACTTCCAGAAACAGCTCTCGTTTATGTCCCTCAGACGTTTCAAGGATCAGTGTAGGAGGACTTGCCTGGGATAGAGGACACCTTGGGGCTTCATTTAACAAACACATGAAGGGCTATTTCAGACTTGCCAGCGTCCTGGCAGAGTGAGGTATAGACATTTCATTTCAGGAGAACATTGCTAGTAGTCAGTTATTAGTTTTTTCTATTAAAAGCAATTCTCAACCATTTGAGAATTAACTGCTTACTCAAGAGCTCTAAATCCTATTCTGGCCATTCGCTCTTTTAGAGAAATTATTTAGTGATAACTGGATGCCACTGCACACGTCAGATGCTGAGAAAGTACGATCCCCCTCTACCTTTTTACTTTTCACTATAAATAAAGAGCCCAGATTGGTTTTTCTCTTTCCATTGAAGTAAACCCTCATGTCTAGTTTGGTGAATTTAAAACAAATGGAAAACCTCACAAGCTCCTAATTAATTTAAAAATTAAAACTTTTTTTAAGTCTACTGAAAATTTTTAAAAGGAGATAACGGAAGAAACTTGTAGTTTATGTTAAGTTTCTGAAACTATAAAACACCTGTTTATATAAGTACTAGCTAGCATAAAGATATATCTCAATGAATTCCCAATCAACTATACTTGGGATTAAGTTATTGAGGAGTTTCATCCACAAGCCTTGCCTGGGTTCTTACCAAGCCTCCCATATCTGCCATTCAAGGAGGCTTCCCTGGTGGCTCAGACAGTAAAGAATCTGCCTGCAATGTGGGAGACCCAAGTTTGATCCCTGGATTGGGAAGATCCCCTGAAGAAGGGCATGGCAACCCACTCCAGTATTCCTGCCTGGAGAATTCATGGACAGAGGAGTCTGGTGGGCTGCAGTCCATGGAGTGGCAAAGAGTCAGACACGACTGAGCAGCTAACACTTTCACTCCACTTTCAGGGACAGAAAGGGGTTAAGTCAGTTGAAGGGAGTAAAACTAATGAGCAGGCAAAAGAAGGATGTGAATAATCAAATAGGAGTAGGAAAAACTGAAATGTATATGGAGCCACAGAAAACCCAGAATTGCCAAAGCAATTCTAAGGAAAAAGCAAAGCTGGAGGTATAACCCTCCCAGACTTCTGACAACACTAGAGTATCAAAACAGCTAATACTAATACTAAAAGCTGATACTAATAACAAAAACACACATCTGGATCAATGGAACAGGAGAGCGAGCCCAGAAATAAACCCACACCAGTTAATCTTTGACAAAGGAGATTAAAAATGCAGAGAAGACAGTCTCTTCAGCAAGTGGTGCTGGAAAAGTTTGAAAATTGCATGAAAATCAATGAAGTTAGAACACTCCCTTTTACTAAACACAAAAATAAACTCTAAATGGCTTAAAGACTTCAATAAGACGTGACATTATAAAACTTCTAGAAAAGAACACAGGCAAAACTCTGACGTAAAATTGTACTAATGTTTTCTTAGGTCAGTTTCCCAACCAAGGCCAAAGAAATAAAAGCAAAAATAAACAAATGGGACTTAGTCAAACTTGTAAGCTTTTGCACAGTAAGGGAAACCGTAAACACAACAAAATGACAACCTACAGAATGGGAGAGAATATCTGTAAATTATGCAACTGACATGCAGCTCAACATAAAAAAATCATAAAAGTGAGAAGACCTAAATATCATTTCTCCAAAGACATACAGGTGGCCAAGAGCCATAAGAAAAGATGCTCAGTATCACAAATCAAAACTACGATGAGGTACTACTTCGTACCAGTCCCAACGGTCATCATCGAAAAGTCTACAAATGATAAATGCTGAGGAGGGTGGGGAAGGCAGCGGAACCCTACTACACTGTTGGTGGGAATGTACACTGTGCAACCACTGAAGAGGCCAGTAAGGAGGTTCCTTAGAAAAAAATAAAAAAGATGCCATATGATCCAGAAATCCCTCTTCTGGGCAGATACTCAGAAAAGATGAAAAGGAATTTGAAAAAGTTCACACACCCCAATGTTCACAGCAGCACTATTTACAATAGCTGAGATGTGGAAACGACCTAAGCATCCATGAACACAGGACTGGATAAAGAGGTGGCTCGCACATACAACGGAGTATCACTCAGCCACAAAAACAATGAACTAATGCCGCCTGCAGCAACATGGGGGGCCACAGTCAGTCAGAGAAAGACAAACATCACGGCACCACTAATGCGTGGACTCTAAACAAATGGCACAAAGGAACTTACTTACAAAACAGACAGACTCACAGATGCAGGGAAAAGGCATGATTACCAGAAGGGAAAGGAGATGGGGAGGGACAAATTAGGAGCTTGGGATTAACAAATACACACTGTGTATAAAACAGATGAACAATAAGGACATACTGTATAATACATGGAACTCTATTTATCTTACAACAATCTGAAATGGAAAAGAATCTGAAAATGTGTGTGCACTGATACATATCTAAATCACTTTGGTATATACCTGAAACTAACACTACATTGTAAACAACTATACTTCATTAAAACACAAACAAACAGAGGCCCCAAAGAGTTTTTGTAGGATGTTATCTAGTATCATACTAGGAATTAAAACTGATAAATTTTAAGAATTCTTTTATTTATTTACAAACAACAAAAACCCATAACACAAAACTTGTATGTTAACATAATTTTTATAAAAAATATAGATGTTTTTCTTTAAAAAAAAAAAAAAGAAGTGAGAAGCGTGGCACTGTTTTACATTTTTGTCAGTTTCTTCCACATCTAGCTTACTAGGAGAGAGCCAGATTTTATCAGCTTTGCATTCACTCTACTAGAGTAACCTGTAACACGCAGTTTTTGGAAAACTCCTCTGTACACTCAGCAAAGAATGAGGGTGTGACATAAGCGACTGACCCCGAGGCCCTAGTCTAGTCACAGTTCACATACAAGGAAATCGAATCTTGAGCGAGATCAACTGAGATCCAAAATGGTAAAGCCTGTTAACAATGGGATACAGATCCTGGATGGTTTAACTTGCTTCCCTGGGTTTACATTCCCAATCAGAAGTACACCCTAATGACCTGTCCTGTCTGCTCTAGTTGTAGGCACTGTCAAAATACATCAACAACAACAACAACAAACAGAAAAGGAAAAACCAACAAATGAGATAAATTCTGTGTTGGCACTTCAATTAGGATCTCTACTAGAACTGAAACGCTAAGACAAATTCTACTGCACTCTCCTCCACACACATCAATACCAGAGAAATACAGAAAGTGGAATTACCATTTATAACATCACCAATTATCACATTTTCTGAAATAATTCATGACACAATCTCTGAAAATTTTTCACAAGTACTGAATGAAAAGGTGTTGGGTATATTAAGAGACTACAAATAAACTGTCCATCATGTGGGACTTTTCAAGTAAAATGGAGTTGTTCTGAAATGTAGATTTTTTTTGTTCTTTAACAGGACCTTATTCTGCCTTTTATGTACTGGGTTGGCCCAAAAGTTCTTTTGATTTTTAAGCAAAAATAAAACACATTTTTCACTTTCACCAAGAACTGAACTGAACAACATATTCACCATTTTGTTCCACTACCTTCTGCCATTTTTCAGGCAACTTCATAATTCCATCTTCCCAAAACTTTTTATCTTTTTGAGCAAAGAACTGTTCCAGGTGCCTTTTGCAGTCTTCCAGGGAACTGAAATTTTTTCCATTGAGAGAATTTTGTAAAGACCGAAATAAATGGTAATCTGAAGGTGCAATGTCTGGGGAATATGGTGGAGGAATCAGAAGTTCCCAGCCAAGCTGTAACAATTTTTGTCTGGTCATCAAAGAAACATGTGGTCTTGCGTTATCCTGATGAAAGATTATGCATTTTCTGTTGACTGATTCTGGACGCTTTTCATTGAGTGCTGCTTTCAGTTGGTCTAACTGGGAGCAGTACTTCTTGGAATTGATTGATTGGTTTTCTGGAAGGAGCTCATAATATAGGACTCCCATCCAATCCCACCATATACACAACATCACCCTCTTTGGATGAAGACTGGCCTTTGGTGTGGCTGGCGGTGGTTCATTTCGCTTGTCCCATGATCTCTTCCGTTCCACATTATTGAACAGTATCCATTTCTCATTGCCTGTCACAATTTGTTTTAAAAACGGAACACTTTCATTACGTTTCAGTAGAGAATCACATGTGGAAATACGATCAAGAAGGTTTTTCTGGCTTAACTTAAGTGGAACCCAGACATCAAAGCGATTAACATAACCAAGCTGGTGCAAATGGTTTTCAACGCTCGATTTGGATATTTTGAGTATGTCGGCTATTTCTCGTGTGGTATAATGTTGATTGCTCTCAATTAATGTCTCAATTTGATTGCTATCCACTTCAACTGGTCTGCCTGACCGTGGGGCATCATACAGAGAGAAATCTCCAGCACGAAACTTGGCAAACCACTTTTGACATGTCCGCTCAGTCACAGCACCTTCTCCATACTCTGCACAAATCTTTTTTTTGGTATCTGTTGCATTTTTACCTTTCTTGAAATAATCAAGCATAATATGCCGAAATTGTTGCTTTTTTTCTTCCATCTTCAATATTAAAATGGCTACCCCCAAATTCACCAATTTTGGTAACTTTCTTTTAAAAAATGCACATTGCTGTGACAGGTGTCACAATACAATCTCACAAAATTGTTTTAAATGAAGTTAGAGACAACTGAGCACAATAGTCGTCGTACAATAAAAAAGCCTAAGTGAACTTTTGGGCCAATCCATTAAAAAAAAAAAAACTCAGTGAATCTCCTTGTTCACCTCCAGGTGACGTCCTTTATATCCTACCAGATGATCCAAATCTTCTTTAAAAGGATCGTAGCCTTGTTCTTTTAAACAACGTAGTGCCCAGAAAAGCTGGTCCAGGGGAGGAAATTCTTCCCAAGGAACCCACTCCCAACCTAGAAAAGACAGACATTAAAGCAATTTCTTCAGTTGAAAGGAAACAAAGCATATTCATTTTGGCTAGGTAACCTGTACTAAGAAAAATTAATTTTAAAAGTGATTTGCTACTAATAAGATGAAGCGCAATGCTATGCATTATCTTGGCTATACAAACATAATTTTCAGTGGCTCAGCAATAAAGAATCTGCCTGTGATGCAGGGTATATGGCAGGAGCTGTGGGTCAGGAAGATTCCTTGGAGGGCATGGCAACCCACTCCAGTGTTCTTGCCTGGATAATCTCATGGACAGAGGAGCCTGGTGGGCTACAGTCCACGGGGTCGCAAAGAGACATGATTGAGCGTGCACAGATGCTCACGACAGGTGAATGTTTAAATATATTAACAAAAATACAATGATTATTAAGAATTCTACGTTCTAAATTAGTTTATGATTGTATGTATATATCTATGTGTAACTACTGTTTCTTCCATTACGCATCTCTCTGCCTATAAAATACAGATATGTAGTTTCACTCTGGCAAGGCAGAGGACAAAGAATCCATGGACCTGGAACAAGTTCTGCAAGGGCTGATCAGCACCTGTGACCACACAGTGTGGGGGGTAGGGGGAGGAGAGGTGGGGGAGGAAGAGGGGAGGCACACCCTAACTATGTGTTGCAAGATGCTCAGTTAACTGAGTCTCCAGAGACCTGAAGTAGCGTCTACCCTCTCTCCTAGAGAAGGAAGCATCTGGATAATCCCTCTAATTATAATCTGTCGGCTGGAGGAAAGATGCGGTGACTAGCAGGCTGTTCGGATCCAGGGCCTGATGAACACAGGGCAGAGTCTGCATGCCCGTATTATAAATAAAACAAAACCCCCGAGCCACTGTACCTTGGCCAGTCATCAGCTCCCCTAGTTAATCTGGTACAATCCTGCCTTCCCATTCTTAAGGCGTGAATAATTTTTCTTGTACCCTAGGCCAGCTGAAGGCCTCTGGATCCTTCTTGTGTTTTTCTTCATGTGATACCATGAAATAAGAAATATGTATTTGGTCTTCATCCCTATTTCCTGGCAGGATTCCTAAAACCTTTGTATTAATAATTTCCTGAGTGACAGGGATCAGAGGAGCATCTTTCTGTTTTCCATAATAAGCCCCTTTCA
Source organism: Ovis aries (assembly GCF_016772045.2). NCBI lineage: Eukaryota > Metazoa > Chordata > Mammalia > Artiodactyla > Bovidae > Ovis > Ovis aries. Next base: position 18,231,552 of record NC_056063.1, on the reverse strand, counting down.
ACCAAGGCTGCGTCAATGCTGATGAGATGGCTGGTGGCTCCTACACAGTTTCGGGAAGTGGGTGCTGACCAGAAAGACAGAGGCATGATCACAGGGTTGGAACTTTCAGCCCACTGCTGACCCCCACACTCCACCTTAGGGGCGGGGAGAGGGGCTGGAGGTTTGAGTTAATCAATAGGCAATGGTTTAGTCAATCACAATAATAATAATCCTGTAACATGATGCTTCATAAAAACTCCACACAACTGGGTTCAGAAAGCTTCAGAGCTGAACACGTCAAGCTGCTGGGAGGGTGGTGCATCCATGCCCCCGTCCCCACACCTTCCCGTGTTGTTGTTTAAACCCTGTCTGACTCTTTTGCAACCCCATGGGCTGTAGCCCATCAGGCTTCTCTGTCCATGGGATTACCTAGGCAGGAATATTGGAGTGGGTTGCCATTTCCTCCTCCAGGGGATCTTCCTGAACCACAGATCGAAACCCCATCTCCTGCACTGGCAGGTGGATTCTTTACCTCTGAGCCAGCTTGGAAGCCCCAGAGACAAAGTGTAGTACACAGTAAATAAACGGTTATTAATTAGTCATTAAAGCTTTCAGAGCACTCAATTCAACACAGAAGGTAACAGATTAGGTGTTTTGCAAGTTAATCATTTTCTATAAAAGAAAGTTATTATCTCTCTTGCACAGGTGAAAAAACTGAGGAAAACACATTAAATGTTTTGCTTAAAAAAATCAGTTTGAAACAAAATTAAACACGAGCAATACAACTAACACTGTTCATTAGGACGGGCCCACTGTAGGTAATAACTCATTTCATCCTTACAACAACCCATCTGAAGTAGCTACTATTACAACAAATGAGAAAAGAGGCCCAGAGACCTAAAGAACTTGGCCGGAGGTCACAAACCTCTAAGCGGAAGAACCAGGATGCAAACCAAGCAGTCTGGCTCTCGACCCATTCTCTTTCCTGTTCTGTCCTTATGTCTTCAGAACTTCAGTAGATTTAAGCTCTAATTAAAGTATAATCACATTCTAACTCTTCATATGGTGACATAAAGTAATCTTCCTTCAGACATATGCTCTCGTAGAAAATGCACTATTGTGTATAATTCTCTTACTTTCATTCTTTTCAGGCTCTACATTCTTTGGTTCTGAATCATGAGTCAGGTCCACCTCTCCTTTCATTAAAATAGTGACATAATGGTAATTCTCTTTCTCAATGAAAGAATTCACAACTGAGGCAAAGCGAACATTTTTCAGGTGAAGAGCTGCTTCTTCCCAGGTTTCCCTTTGAGCACATTCTTCCCAGCTTTCACTGGAAAACAGAAACACACCACCATATTCAATTCTATTTATTCATTTTTTTTTTTTTTAGCCATGAAATTCCTGGCTAGAAATTTCCAGTGTAACCCCAAAAGAGCTGTAATTGATTCATGCTTTAAAACAATAAATCAACAACCCTCCTTGGATAGTGTTTATCCTGTATCTAGTTATCTGAAGACCAAAAGGACTTCATATTGAACAACAAAAAATGAACATTTAGCCAATTCAGCACTAGTTCACTTGCCTGGAAGCAGCATGCAACCAGGAGGTGGTCTGATGTATCAGTTAAGAGCACAGGCCTTGTAGTTAACGAGACCTAGGTTTGAGTTCAAAGTCCATTAATTTCCACCTTGGATAAGTAAAAAGATAATGCTGCTTTCTCACAGGCTTGTTTTAAGTGTATCAAGAAGTAAGTAAAGTCTTTTCCAGTAGGTTCAGAATTTCAGTTTATGCCTCAAAATTGAGAACAAAAGGCATTCACAAAATATTAAAATACACTGATGTGATTAGTTCACCTTCAACATATGATCCATAATAACTAGATACTGACAAGAACTGATACTCTAAAAGTTACCAAAACCTGCATATAAATTCAAACATTTCACTATTCAGTTTTCATACATGAAACAAGATTAAAAATATATAGCATCTCCCTTTAGAAATGGTTCCAAATGGAATTTTATAGTCAGATAAAGTACATGAAAAGTGAAAACAAGTATGAAAAGAAATCTCTGTGGTTCACTGACTTTTAAATTTCCTTATATTTATGAAGCACTTTAGTATGTGAGATATTCAGCAAAAAATAATACTGTTTCTCTATCTTTTGTACCTTGACTATTTCTCTAATTACCTAATCTACCCTCACTCTACCCATTAGACAGATCTTTGGAGGGAGGAAAGTTGTGAATTTTCAGGCTGTGGGAATGTTCCCTTTCTTCCTGATGGGGGGCCACCTCTGCCCCCAAACCAACCAAGAGGCGCTCCAAGAGAAAGAAACGCTCACGGAGACGGGGTGACCACGGACTCTCAAGGAGGCACCGGTGCGCCACCCCCACTTAAAGGGCTGAGCTGTGGAAGCATACAGGGCTGCCCGGTGCCTCAGAGCAGAGGACCAGCAGGCAACGAGCTGGGGAAGTCTGAAGTGCGTTGCGTGGGATGCACGTGAACACAGAAGCTCGTCCCCACTCTCGGCATTTGCACGGTAGGAGCCTGGCGAAAGCAGCCCACAATGGCTGAGCAGAGAAAACGAGCAGCAGACGAAGCAGCACGTTTTCTCCGGGCCAAGCAGATGCTGTGAGACTACTGGGGACCCGGCATAAGAAAACGCAGCGCGGGGCGCCAGCACCAGGAGCTGGCGGCCAGCATCAGAAGTTTTTGGTCACCTGTGTCAGGGAACTGTGCAGTGCAGAAATCCTTGTAGGACTGGAGGACTTCCAACCAGCACCAAACATCCGCAGAAAGACCGCACACGTAAATACTGCACCCAGAGGGCACATGCAGCAGCAGGACCCAGGGAAAGCTCTGCGCCCTCCCCTCCGACCCAGAAAGAAATCAGAAGCACCGGCCGAGAGTGCAAAACAAGGGCCCCGCACCTCCTCTCCCCACCACAAAGGAAACAAACGCCTGGAAGGAAGAGGACCGGAACGCCCAAATACTACTTTTTTCTTTTTTAATTTTTACGATGTTGTGTTGGTTTCTGCCGCACAACAATGTCATCAGCCATAATTGTACATTCCCCCTCCCTCCATCCCGTTGATGGTGGGACAGGCTGGGACCTGGGGCCGGTTACGTCTCCTCTCCTCTGTATCCGGCAGAACAAAAAGAAACAAATAGGGACCAAAAGTAACTATACCAGCGCACAGCTGCCATAAATTATGAACAAGATTTAAAAACCCAACTGCCACTTGTGGGCTGCCAGGAGCAAAAGCAGGGCACCTCACATGATCTCCGCACCCAGCGCCGTCAAGGGGTGTGCTTCCCTGTGCGATTCCATTTTTAATCTAGTGATTTTATTATTTATTAAGTGATAGCTTGCTGCTACTGCTAAGTCGCTTCAGTTGTGTCCGACTCTGCGACCCTATGGACTGTAGCCTGCCAGGCTCCCTCTGTCCATGGGATTCTCGAGGCAAGAATACTGGAGTGGGTTGCCATTTCCTCCTCAATGAGATCTTCCCGACCTGCTTCTGTTATATCGCCTGCACTGGCAGGCGGGTTCTTTACCACTAGTGGCACCTGGGGAGTCCTAATCACATGCAGTATGTACCCTCTCTTTGGTCTAAATTGGTACAAAGCAGTAAAAAGACATTTTCAAGCCAGTTGCAAAAAATGCTGGACTGGGTATCACAGGCGGATTCTTTACCACTGCGCCACCTGGAAAGCCCCTTGAACGTTTCTGATGCTGTTTATCTGCAGCAGACGTCATCCTTATTCTCACTTTGAGATAGGATGGAACCCTTTCCCGGGGTGCTCGCACCTGGACAAAGTTAGTGACTAAAAATAACGCATGCACAGTTGGGGAAATTAAAGGCAAACTACAAAAAAGGCCACAGACCTACAGCCATTTGTGAGCTGCTCAGTACTATTGCCTGGAAAATCCCATGGATGGAGAAGCCTGGTAGGCTACAGTCCATGGGATCGAAAAGAGTCGGACACGACTGAGCGACTTCACTTCACTTCAGAGCGAAGCAGGGTTACCAGGCATGATTTCCGTGCACAGAACCAAGGGAGCAGGCAGACCACCTAAGCTGCACCTTCCGCGCAACCTGCAGATCCGTGCCCACGCCCCACTCCATTTAAGAAACCAGCTCACCACCACCTCCCGCTCCAGGAGAGCGAGCAAGGGCACCTGTTTCTTGTTCTCGCTCCCTCCCTCCGGCTACAGCATGAGCCCGGACAAAGCTCTGCCTAAATTCCTCCTCTGGCATCTTACCAATTTCTATCGATTAAAGAGTCCAAGAGCCCGGGTGAACCCACCTTCTAGGTCACTCTCAGCCTTTCTTCACCCCTGTGTAGAACCAAACTTTCTCTGTCGGTCTGACACCTCAATTCACAGAAAGTCAAAGCAGAGAAGGAGACCATAGGGAGTACTTCGGGCGATTTCCCCGTTTTAACGAGGGAGGCAGAGAGGCCCAGGGTTTCCGTCAACCATTCGCCTGGTTAGAGCGCTACGAGACTTACGGAAGCAGGAAAATAACATACCGCCTGCGTTTAAATCTCCAGCAAACCGTGCAAACGTCTGAAGGGACAACTACACTATTCGAGGCCTGTAAATACGCACTTCCGGCCTTTCTAGCGCAAGCAGCAGGAAAAAGACAGCTCACACCAACCAGCCGCGTCAGGGCTCGAGAAGAGCTGACCCCTGGAGGGCAGCTCGCACGCGGACGTGGCGACTCCTGCGTCCGCCTCGCGCAGAGCAGCACCCCCTGCCGGCCTCAGGCGAGAAAGACAAGCGCGCGAGAAAGGACGCAGCGTCAGCGCGCACGCACGCACAGATGCACGCAGGAGGCGACGTCGTCCTTTGCGCGCCCGTTCCGTTTTCCCAGTCAGTCAGGCGGCTGCTTACCCGAACTCCAAGTGGCCCCCGGGAAGCTGGAAACTACCGGCTCCGAACGACCCTTTCCTCCTTCCCAAGAGGACGCAGCGCGGATGCCTGCCGCTGGTCACCACGACGCCCACTCCGACCCCCGGGCGCCGCCCCCGCGGCTCCACGCTGGCCGTCATCGCGCGAGAGGACCAGGCCGGCCGCGACGGGAAGTGACGTTCGGCCCCCCTCCCCGCCCCCGCCCCCGCGGCCGCTGCCAATCAGCCTGAGCAGGTGAGGGCCTGCAAACCTGGCCTCGGCGGTTTGCGTCTTTATGTGTCTGCTTCATTTACGGCTTTCAAATTGTGATATTTGTTTCCTCCCAGGGGACTGCGCGGTCGGAGTTTTTCGTTTAAGCGAGTGCCGTTTACTGTGGATGTTTCAACGTGCATTTATCTACTCTCAGATTCCTCCTCGTGCTTACCAGCCACCTACTTTTTTATAAACCTCTGTGCCTTTGCACATCCTTTTTTTTTTTTTTTAATGAGCTTCACTACAGTTAACTCATGCTATGTTTAATCGCTCAGTCGTGTCCGACTCTGCGACCCCTGGACTGTAGCCCTGTCCGTGGGTTTCTCCAGGGAGGAATACTGGAGTGGGTTGCCATGCCCTCCTCCAGGGGATCTTCCCAACCCAGGGGTCGAACCCAGTCTCCCACACTGCAGACGGATTCTTTTACTGTGGAAGCCCAGACTCATGCTACTGTATTTCTAATCAGTGTAGTATTCGAACAAGGACAAATAATACAGAAACACCGTGATACAAGAGTATTAAATCATGGGAAGAAAATTAAGGACTACTTAATCAGTTATGCTGGGACAAATTAGTTTTCTATTTACCTTTCCAGTTTGCATGGCATGCACCAATAAAAAAAATCTCAGCTGAATCAGAGTTGTTTGGTTTCTGGTTGGAGAGGATCTTTTTCTTTAATTTAAATTGTTTTACTTCTAAAATAATGTGCACATAATTTTAACAGGTGGTACAAAAAGTGGAAGAATAACCTCATTTTCTACTCCTGCTTCCATTCACTTTTAATTCTGAGCTGTTATTTCTGACCCTTGCTTACATATTTTTAAGTAATATGCTTACACTGCATGTTATGGTAAATGAACTGATTAAACATTTTTAAAGCATCTCTCCTTCCACCCAGAAATTCAGCAGCCTTCAGTGTGTTGTGTCCATAAAGATACTCTGTGATGCTTTCCCAAATAAAATTGGCAACATATGAAAAGGAGACTATTGATATATCATGACTAAATGAGGTTATTTCCAGAAATACAAGTCTGGCTTAATATTTGAAAACTGAATGTAATTCACCATTCTAAAAAAGGCAAAAAAGGAAACATATAATCATGTTAATAGATGCAGGAAAAAATCTGATAAAGTTCAGTACTCATTCAAGATTTAAGAAACAAGCCAACGGGAACCATTAAAGGGTGCCACTTACTGAACTATATGCTTAAAAATGGTTGAGATGATACATTTTGTGTTATATGGGTTTTTAAAAATATTTATTTATTTGGTTGTGACAGCATGCAGGATCTTTTAGTTGTGGCAGGTGGGATCTAGTTCCCTGATCAGGGATTAAGCCCGGATACCCTGCGTTGGGATCCAGAGCCTTAACCATTGGACCACTAGGGAAGTCCCAGACAAGATATTAAAAAAATGATAATAATAACAAAAATGCTGGTAGAACAGTGTGACATACAAATGTTAAAAGAAAGAGCCTTGATCTATATCTGGCACCATATCTAACAAGTCACACCAGGGCTTCCCTGGTAGTTCATCTGGTAAAGAATCCCCCTGCAATGCAGGAGACCCTGGTTGGATTCCTGGGTCAGGAATTTCCCCCCGGAGAAAGGAAAGGCTACCCACTCCTGTATACTTGGGTTTCCCTGGTAGCTCAGTCTGTAAAGAATCCGCTGCAGTGCAGGAGACCTGGGTTCCATCCCTGGGTCAGGAAAATCCCTCTGGAGGAGGGCATGGCAACCCACTCCAGTATTCTTGTCTGGAGAATCCCATTGACAGAGGAGCCTGGCGTGCTGCAGTTCATGGGGTCGTAAAGAGTTAGACACGACTGAGCGACTGAACACACATAACAAAATGGATTCAGTTTAGTTCAATCGTGTCCGACTCTTTGCGACCCCATGAATCGCAGCACGCCAGGCCTCCCTGTCCATCACCAACTCCTGGAGTTCACCCAAACTCATGTGCATTGAGTCGGTGATGCCATCCAGCCATCTCATCCTCTGTCGTCCCCTTCTCCTGCCCCCAATCTCTCCCAGCATCAGAGTCTTTTCCAGTGAGTCAACTCTTTGCATGAGGTGGCCAAAGTATTGGAGTTTCAGCTTTAGCATCAGTCCTTCCAAAGAACACCCAGGACTGATCTTTAGAATGGACTGGTTGGATCTCCTTGCAGTCCAAAGGACTCTCAAGAGTCTTCTCCAACACCACAGTTCAAAAGCATCAATTCTTCGGCACTCAGCTTTCTTCACAATCCAACTCTCACATCCATACATGACCACTGGAAAAACCATAGCCTTGACCAGACGGACCTTAGTTGGCAAAGTAATGTCTCTGCTTTTGAATATGCTATCTAGGTTGGTCATAACTTTCCTTCCAAGGAGTAAGCGTCTTTTAATTTCATGGCTGCAATCACCATCTGCATGGATTAGACCTACATAAGAACAGCTGAAAGTATAAACTTTCTAGAAGAAAATAGAAAAATTTTGTGAGTTTGAACTAGGCATAAACTTCTTAGATGTGACACCAAAGACATGACCCATAAAAGAAAAACTGTTAATTTGGAATTCATCAAACTTTAAAATTTACTCTGTGAGACATTGCTATGGACTGAATTGTATTTCCCCATAGACATATATTGGAGGCTCGCCCCCTCAATTATCTGATTGTGGAGGTTTTAAGAGGCTTGGATTCCCTGGTAACTCAGATGGTAAAGAATCTGCCTGCAATGCTGGAGACCTATGATCATTCAACCCCTGGGTCGGAAGATCCCCTGGGTGAGGAAATGGCAACCCACTCCAGTATTCTTGCCAGAATTCCAGAATTCCACGGACAGAGGAGCCTGGCAGGCTGCAGTCCATGGGGTTGAAAAAAGTCGGTACATGACTGAGTGACTATGATTCACTCACTTAGGAGGCTTAGGTGAGGTCATAAAGGTGGGATCCTCATGATGGGATTAGTACTTTTATGTAAATGGGCTGCCATCTGTGGGGTTGCACAGAGTTGGACACGACTGAAGTGACTTAACAGCAGCAAGGCCACCAGAAAGCTTGAGCTCTCTCTCCACACCATGTGCAAACACAGCCAGAAGGTGGCAGTCTGCAAGCCAGAAAGAAAGCTCTCACCAGATACTGAACCTGCTGGCATCCCGGATCTTGGACTTCTCAGGCTCCAGAATTGTGAGAAATAATGGTCTGCCGTTTAAACCACCCAGTTTATGATATTGGATTATAGAGGCTGGTTTAAGAAAACGAAAAGACTAAATATAGGCTTCGGAGAACATATTTGCAAAGCATATTTCTGCTAAAGGGCTGGAACAAGAATATGTAAGGAATGCTCAAAACCCAACAATAAAGCAAACAAGCCAATAAGTAAATAGTCAAAAGAATTGAAAATATTTGAAAAGAATTGAAAATATTTCACCAGAAAGAAATATGGGTAGCACATAAGCACATAAAAAGATGCTCAAGTCATTAAAAACTAAACTACACTGAAGTACCTGTACATATCTGTTACAATGAATAAGATTATTAATAAAATACAAAAAAAAACCCTGGTATTACCAAGTGCTGGTAAGCATACAGACTAATTAGACCTCTCATACATTGTTGGTAGGAATGCAAAATGGTACGAACAGTATGGCAGACAACTTATTATTTCATATAATGTTGAGCATATGCTTATCACACAACCCAGAAGTTCCATTCTTGGATGTATACCCAAGAGAAATGAAAACTTGAGTTCATTCAGAAACTTGTATGCACATGTTACAGAAGCTTTATTCATAATCATCAAAAACTGGAAATAACTCAAATGTTCTTCAACTGTGAATGGATAAATCTAGTATGTTCATACAATGGAAAATGACTCAGCAATACAAGGAGCAAACAACATGGATGGGTCTCAGGTGAAAAAAATCATATATAAAAAGCTGCCTGCTGTTTGGATCCATTTATATGACACTCTGAAAGAGGCAAAGCTATAGACACATAGTACAGGGCACTCTTGGCCTGGGGCTGAGGGTGTAAAGAGGGTGAGCACAACGGGACCTGACGGATGGTGGGGAGTCAAGCAACTGTCCTTTGTCCTGATTGTGGTGGTGGTGGTAACATGGCTATCTGTTTGTCAAAGCTCAGAACTATACACTAAAGTAGATGAATTTTATTTTATGTACATTAAATCTCATTAAATCTGACTTAAAAGAAAACAAAAAAGCATAGTGCACTTTGGACTTGAAGAAAGGAAAGTGAAGTGAAGTGGCTCAGTTATGCCCGACTTCTTGTGACCCCGTAGACTGTAGCCTACCAGGCTCCTCTGTCCATGGGATTTTCCAGGCAATAGTATTGGAGTGGATTGCCATTTCCTTTTCCAGGGGATCTTCCCAACCCAGGGCTTGAACCCGAGTCTCCCGCATTGTAGACAGATGCTTCACTGTCTGAGCCACCAGGGAAGTCAGAGAAAGGAAAAGTCAAGATGCAGTTTAGCAATGGTAAGAGTCAAGATCTTACAGAGCTTGGGACTTTCCTGGTGGTTAACTCTGCACTTTCTATGCAAGGGGCATGGGTTTAATCCCTGGTCGGGGAACTAAGATCCCAGATGCTGGCGGCTTAGCAAAAAAAAAAAAAAAAAAAAGACATTTCAGAGCTAAACTGCTCTATTAACAACACCTGAAGTTGTCATCCTTGTGGATGGAGTTGTGGAAGTGATGACATCTCCTGGAAAGCTAGCGTTACACTGGAGATAAGGGGAGGAGTTTCCTGCTCACTGGGCCTTAGAAGATTCAGGGAGCCTGAGCTCTGGTGGGTGATGTTCATGGTTCTTGGTAAGGAGGGTAGCCTACTCCTAAAACACAGTAGGAAGTCTGGGGCTAATAGGAGTGGGTAGATAAGGAGATTCAGAAGAAGTCACATTTAGTAGCCAGTTTGAAGTATTCCTTTGTTCTGTGCCCAGTTCTGTTGAACTCTTTGCAACCCCATAGACTATAGCCTGCCTGCCTGGCTTCTCTGTCCATGGAACTGTCCAGGCAAGAATGCTGGAGTGGGTTGTCATTTCCTCCTCCAGGGGGTCTTCCTGACCCAGGGATTGAACGGCTCTTGTTTCCTGCATTGGCAGGTGGATTCTTTACCACTGTGCTACCTGGGAAGCCCAGAGTTTTCCTTTACTACGCTGTAATTTCATTTTACTATCCTGAAGCCTTCAATAAAGTCTGGTTATACATTACAGCCTTGTCTTAACTTGTCTTGAAGAGTTAGGATGGGCCTGAGTTTACCCTCCTATGAAGGGATAAAGAAAAAAGAAGGGCATCAGGCCAGAGAGCTTTGAGAGAGCATCAAATGTCAAAGCCATTTGATCAAAGTCTTTGATCTCACTGCACTATGTACTCAAGCTATACTTAACACGTAAGTGCCCTATACTTGAATACTTGAACAAAAGCTACTGTCCACATTATCATTTAAGGAAACTAGAAAAAAAATTTTCTCAAAATCTTTATGCTGATTGACATGAAATACAAATGGTTATGAAAGGAAAAAGGCACCAACCTGATGTTTAGGGGTCCTACAAGAGAAATATAAATCAGCCCACATGGATGTTACTTACTCTAATTAGACAATCCGCATACCACAATTCCTTTCTGCAGGACCGCCAGCCCATTAAACAGGGCATACCAATAGTTCCTGCAGCATTGGAACCCGACAGATCTTCTTATCACTGCATCTCTTTTTAGTTTACCTAGATTCTCAGCTGAAGGGTATGGCTCTCAGGCACAGGGGACTCCCATGCCCAGTTCGAGGACTTTCCTGGGAGGGCACACTTCTCCTCCCACCCATCCAGGCAAAAGTATTGAATGCCCACCATGGAGGGTGCTGGAAATCCTCCAGACTGACTCTTTTGTCCAACTTCAATACATCGTTATTTTAATGAAATCCTGTTTATTTTCTATACATTTTCTATTTATTTATTATAGTTGAGTCAGGTTTTTTACCAGAAGTTTATCTGATCTTCCCCAGTGGCTCAGATGGTAAAGAATCTGCCTGCAATGCAGGAGACCCAGGTTCAATCCATGGGTCGAGAAGATCCCCTGGAGAAGGGCATGGCAACCCCCTCCAGTATGCTTGCCTGGAGAATTCCACGGACAGAGGAGCCTGGCAGGCTATGGTCCACAGGGTTGCAAAGAGTCAAACACTACTGAAGCAACTTAGCACACATGCATAGACCAAAGGAATAGAACAGAGATCCAAGATATGAACCCTTGTGTGGGTAACTAGCATTGTCCAGCTGTTAGCTCCTTCAGATCCTCCCACCCTCAGTGTTTCAACTGAGGTCACCTTCTTGTGGTGTTCCTCAGCCAGTGACCGAGATCACGGTTAGAGGCAGAGGTACAAGGCACTTTTATCCCACATAGAATTTATCTAACAGGCCGTTTTTGCTCCAGAGCTCCCTACTGGGTTAGCAGTCTTGTCAGGTTATTGTTTGATGGCTCCCCTGCTCAATCGTTTTCCCTCACTGTTTCTTAAGAAGCATCAATAAAGCTTCAGCACTGCCAACTCAATCTCTGTACCCACTTCGTGTGTCTGTTGTCAGGCGGTGGTTTGTCTGGTGACTAGATGATGTAGGGGGCCCTCCCTTACTTGTGATTAGTCGGCTGGGGTTGGGACAAGAGGAGCAGTGAGCCACTTGTCGCTCATCATTCAGAAGGGCAGCCTGGACTTGTTCTCATGGTGAGTGATTCAAGAGCAGAAAAAAGGCAAGTCCCTGTGCACAAGCACTTTTCAAGCTCATTACATTTATTAACGTCTCATGTGCCAAAGCCAGCCACGTGGCTGGCCAACCTGATTTAAGAGTGGAGAAAATAGCCTCGGCTCCTCAATGGGAACGTCTGCCAACTGACACTGTGAGGTGTGGATGCCAAGAGAAGACTGTGGCCATTTTCATAATCTACCAGAGAGACCTTGGGAGAGTTAGCCAACTCAGTTTTCTCTTAGGTAAAATGAGAATAATGAGTACCTATGACAGCTGAAAGGGTTATTGAAAGACTTCCATAGGACACAGTGAGTAGAGGGTCTGCTGCGGTATATGGCTCACAGTGGGGCTTCTCTGGTAGCTCAGGGGTAAAGAATTACCCCCTGCCAATGCAGGAAACACGAGTTCAATCCCTGGGTTGGCGAGATCCCCTGGAGAAGGAAATGGCAACTCACGCCAGTATTCTTGCCTGGGAAATCCCGTGGACAGAGGAGCTTGGCGGGCTGCAACCTTTGGGGTTGGAAAGAGTCGGGCATGACTTAGCAACTAAACATCAACAACAAATGCCCCACAGCAGGCACTCTTAGGCAGCTCTGCCTTGTGCTCCTAAGGATACAAGAATGTTTGCGTCCTCATGGCATGTGTAAGTGAATACGTTTTGTGAGAGGTTGTATTGTTATTCCCAAATATCCACAGATCCCTTCCTTGTAAAATGGTTATACACTCCTGTCTACGGCACTGCATCCCCCGGACGGAGTATAGGTGCCTGTCACTAGGCTTAGCCACGTCACTTTCTTTAACAACAACAACATAACTCCACAAAAACTCCACAAAAACCAAAACCAAACCAAAAGGAGATTACAATGTGCTAGTTCTTAGGAGAAACTTTAAGAACCATTGCTGTTTTCTACGAACTCACTTAATATTTTCCTCTGCCATGAGAATGTCAGGTCCGGATAAAGACTATTCCTTTGGCACCAGTCCTAGAATGAGAAGCAAAATGGATGAGAGCCATAGCCAGCCTGTAGCCCTTCGCATGTAATATGAATGAGAAATACACTTGTAAGCCATTGAGATTTGTGGGGCTGTTTGTTACTGCAGCACGATCTGGCGAAATCAAGTACATATTTCTTGTTCTCAGTTGGAATAGAGGATGTATCCTTGTAGATACTTCAAGTAAGAAAAACTTCTGTTTAATTTCAGAATTTCTCATCTAGTTTCAAACTTGTATCACTCAGACTATTTATAATAATAGTTTAGTTATTTTCCCTTGGGTACCTTGTCATTGCCTGAGATTAACTAAAAATGTGTCTTTCCCCCATTATGAGTAGCAAACTTTCTTGTAGCCTTGAATTTTCCTTCTTCTATACTGTAGATCAATATCAATATTAAGCCACACAGCTGGTGTTTTGCAAGTTGTTTACTTTTCTAACACATTTCATTTTATTAAATGGGTATCTATTGATTCTTCACAATTGCACCACTGCTGAAATGACTAGAGATTATTTCTTTTGAAGTCTTATAATCCCTTTAGTTTGCAGCCAATTTTGCCCTAAGAGTAGATAGTCTGAGCCTGTGAGAAATTTAGAAGAGGCATAATATTTTTCTACAGTTAAAAAAAAAAAATCAGTCAGGTATAGTCAATATAGAAAATGTAGCCATGAAGAAATGTACAAAGGAGAAAACCAAATATACCAGCCAGAGATGACTATGGTTAGCATTAATGCTGTATATCTCCAGTTCCTCTCCTAAGACACCACTGGAAAACTAATAAGCATCTTATCTATCTATCCTTCTTCCTTCATATGAAACAGGGTAAAATCAATTGGGTCTTGGATACACCCGCTTCTAATAGATCCAACTCTCTATCCTTTTCTCTCTACCCTTCCTCCCTCTCCCCAACTTTAACTACTGCTCAGCCTCTACTGCAGTACTTGAAAACTCCTCTTGGGTGGAGGTATCCTGGGGTACAGCCCACTTCTGGAACAATGACTTTGCCTGGAACAAGGGCACTTGGCAGAGCTTCTCTTGAGGGCAGAGACTTTCCATTTCTTTTGTGGTCTATCAGTTTAGTTCAGTCACTCAGTTGTGTCCAACTCTTTGTGACCCCATGAATCGCAGCAAGCCAGGCCTCCCTGTCCATCACCAACTCCTGGAGTTCACTCAGACTCATGTCCATCCAGTCAGTGATGGCATCCAGCCATCTCATCCTCTGTCGTCTCCTGCTCCTCCTGCCCCCAATCCCTCCCAGCATCAGTCTTTTCCAATGAGTCAACTCTTCGTATGAGGTGGCCAAAGGACTGGAGTTTCAGCTTTAGCATCATTCCTTCCAAAGAAATCCAGGGCTGATCTCCTTCAGAATGGACTGGTTGGATGTCCTTGCAGTCCAAGGGACTCTCAAGAGTCTTCTCCAACACCACAGTTCAAAAGCATCAATTTTTCGGTGCTCAGCCTTCTTCACAGTCCAACTCTCACATCCATACATAACCACAGGAAAACCATAGCCTGGACTGGACAGACCTTAGTTGGCAAAGTAATGTCTCTGCTTTTGAATATACTATCTAGGTTGGTCATAACTTTTCTTCCAAGGAGTAAGTGTCTTTGAATTTCATGGCTGCAGTCACCATCTGCAGTGATTTTGGAGCCCCCCAAAATAAAGTCTGACACTGTCTCCACTGTTTCCCCATCTATTTCTCATGAAGTGATGGGACCAGATGCCATGATCTTTGTTTTCTGAATGTTGAGCTTTAAGCCAACTTTTTCACTTTCCACTTTCACTTTCATCAAGAGGCTTTTTAGTTCCTCTTCACTTTCTGCCATAAGAGTGATGTCATCTGCATATCTGAGGTTATTGATATTTCTCCTGGCAGTCTTAATTCCAGCTTGTGTTTCTTCCAGTTCAGCATTTCTCACAATGTACTCTGCATATATGTTAAATAAGCAGGGTGACAATATACAGCCTTGACATACTCCTTTCCCTATTTGGAACCAGTCTGTTGTTCCATGTCCAGTTCTAACTGTTGCTTCCTGATCTGCATACAGGTTTCTCAAGAGGCAGGTCAGGTGGCCTGGTATTCCCATCTCTTTCAGAATTTTCCACAGTTGATTGTGATCCACACAGTCAAAGGCTTTGGCATAGTCAATAAAGCAGAAATAGATGTTTTTCTGGAACTCTCTTTCTTTTCCATGATCCAGTGGATGTTGGCAATTTGATCTCTGGTTCCTCTGCCTTTTCTAAAACCAGCTTGAACATCAGGGAGTTCACGGTTCATGTATTGCTGAAGCCTGTCTTGGAGAATTTTGAGCATTTCTTTACTAGCATGTGAGATGAGTGTATTTGTGCAGTAGTTTGAGCATTCTTTGGCATTGCCTTTCTTTGGGACTGGAATGAAAACTGACCTTTTCCAGTCCTGTGGCCACTGCTGAGTTCTCCAAATTTGCTGGCATATTGTGTGCAGCACTTTCACGGCATCATCTTTCAGGATTTGAAATAGCTCAAATGGAATTCCATCGCCTCCACTAGCTTTGTTCACAGTGATGCTTCCTAAAGCCCACTTGACTTCACATTCCAGGATGTCTTGCTCTAGATGAGTGATCACACCATCGTGATTTTCTGGGTCATGAAGATCTCTTTTGTACAGTTCCTCCATGTATTCTTGCCACCTCTTAATATCTTCTGCTTCTGTTAGGTCCATACCATTTCTGTCCTTTATCGAGCCCATCTTTGCATGAAATGTTCCCTTTGTATCTCTAATTTTCTTGAAGAGATCTCTAGTCTTTCCCCTTCTGTTCTTTTCGTCTATTTCTTTGCATCGATTGCTGAAGAAGGCTTTCTTATCTCTCCTTGCTATTCTTTGGAACTCTGCATTCAGATGCTTATATCTTTCCTTTTCTCCTTTGCTTTTCGCCTCTCTTCTTTTCACAGCTATTTGTAAGGCCTCCCCAGACAACCATTTTGCTTTTTGCATTTCTTTTCCATGGGGATGATCTTGATCCCTGTCTCCTGTACAATGTCACGAATCTCATTCCATAGTTCATCAGGCACTCTATCAGATCTAGGCCCTTAAATCTATTTCTCACTTCCACTGTATAATCATAAGAGATTTGATTTAGGTCATACCTGAATGGTGTAGCAGTTTTCCCTACTTTCTTCAATTTAAGTCTGAATTTGGCAATAATGAGTTCATGATCTGAGCCACAGTCAGCTCCTGGTCTTGTTTTTGTTGACTGTATAGAGCTTCTCCATTTTTGGCTGCAAAGAATATAATCAATGTGTAGAGTCTTCTCTTGTGTTGTTGGAAGAGAGTTTTTGCTATGACCAGTGTGCATTTTCTTGGCAAAACTCTATTAGTCTTTGCCCTGCTTCATTCCGTATTCCAAGGCCAAATTTGCCTGTTACTCCAGGTGTTTCTTGACTTCCTACTTTTGCATGCCAGTCCCCTATAATGAAAAGGACATCTTTTTTGGGTGTTAGTTCTAAAAGGTCTTATAGGTCTTCATAGAACCGTTCAACTTCAGCTTCTTCAGCGTTACTGGCTGGGGCATAGACTTGGATAACTGTGATATTGAATGGTTTGCCTTGGAAACGAACAGAGATCATTCTGTCGTTTTTGAGATTGCATCCAAGTACTGCATTTCGGATTCTTTTGTTGACCATGATGGCTACTCCATTTCTTCTGAGGGATTCCTGCCCACAGTAGTAGATGTAATGGTCATCTGAGTTAAATTCACCCATTCCAGTCCATTTTAGTTCGCTGATTCCTAGAATGTTGACGTTCACTCTTGCCATCTCTTGTTTGACCACTTCCCTTTTGCCTTGATTCATGGACTTGGCATTCCAGGTTCCTATGCAATACTGCTCTTTACAGCATTGGACCTTGCTTCTATCACCAGTCACATCCACACCTTATTTCTACTGATGGAGGTGTAACGTGTGTATCACTATTTTTGCTCACCCATTTCCCTTCCTTTTTAAAATTTTTATTTGTTCATTTGGCTGTGTTGAGTCTTCTTTGTGGCACAAGGGATCTTGACTTGTGGCACATGAACTCTTAGTTGTGGCATGTGGGAGCTAGTTCCCTGACCAGGGATCAAATCCCAGGCCTCCTGCACTGGGAGCTTGGAGTCTTAGCCACTGGACCACCAGGGAAGTCCCCCATTCCCTTCCATACTACAACTGTGGTAACAGGAAATTCATTCCTACTTTTAACAAGCATATTTCAGGAACTTGCTATCTGCTAGAGATAGTACTGGGCCCTGTGGTTAACAAGATGCAGCCTGTCCATCCAGGTTTTAGTCGAGAGATAAAATCTTAGAGAGAGCTAGTCTTAAGTTTTCTCTTAAGTGAGTGAGTGACTATTTATTAGACTGTACCCTGGGCTAAACCCTAATCAGCGTTTCTCTGCCACCCCTTCCATCTCCTTGTCTTAACTGAAATCTGACTCTTCCTTGGGTCAGCACTTTCCCAGCCAAGGTCACAATGAACCTGGAGGGTGCATTTGGCAGACCTGAACGCCATGCCTTTTGGGCTGATACAGTCCACTGGGTCACAGTTTAGGGAATGTTCTTCTCATGTGTGCCTTTGCCTAGATTAAATGTTGGCTGTTCATGCCCTTAGACTCCACTGGCCTCAGGAATCAGCATTCCCAGTGCTAAAGAATCCACCTGCCAATGCAGGAGACACCAGTTCAATCCCTGAGTTAAGATCCCTGGTTTGATCCCTGGAGAAGGAAATGGCACCCCACTCCAGTACTCTTGCCTGGAGAATCCCATGGACAGAGAATCCCATGGACAGGTGGGTTAACAGGTTGTGGGGTCGCAAAGAGTTGGACCCACTGAGTGACTAAGTTTCTGTCTGCCTTCTGTTCACTGCCTCTTCCAGACCATTACTCCCTCACTCTCCTGCAAAAACATTCTCCTTTACTAAGGTTCATGCCTTTTGATCTGCTCTCCCATCTGTCTTCAGGTCCCTGTCGTATGCCCACCTATGGTTGTACTCTGTCATTCAGTGAAGACTTTGATGCTCAACTCATGGCCTTCTCTACTGCATGTGCCATCCCCCTCCATGGATGACCCTCCAAGACTTTGGCTTCCTCATTTTCAGTGGCCTTTTCTCCACTTCTGTTACAAGCTCCTATAGCCACACCCCAACTCTTACCATCATTTGAAACTATTTCCAAAGTAACAAATTTAAGTACTGATAAATGTGTGCATTCTAAGTCACTTCAGTCATGTCCGACACCAGGCTCCTCTGTCCATGGGATTCTCCAGGCAAGAATACTGGAGTGGGTTGCCATGCCCTCCTCCAGGGGATCTTCCTGACCCAGGGATTGAACTTGGGTTTCCTGCAAATCCTGCATTGCAGGCAGATTCTTTACCACTGAGCCACCAGGGAAACCCCCTGATAAATGTGTAAGGACCTGTAATTGTGTCCTTCCCTCTTCAACAGCCTAGTTAGGCTCAACACTGGGGAGAAGAAACCTGGGAAAGGGTAGTGTGTGGGCTGAGGTCTGGGGCTTATTATGCTCATGGTTGACAGAGAAGCAAAATGGAAGCTAAATAAGTACAACTCTTAACCACTTCATTGATGGCTTGGTTCTCTGCCTCGTTTTCATGCTGTTTCCTCTAGTATTGTTTCATTATCTCTTAGTATCTATGTTTTGTGGAAGAGGCTCTGTTTGGAGGATGTGATCAAGGGTAGCTGCTCCATCTGCCGTCTTCCAGCTCTGCCCCGTCCTTCCTTCCCGCCGTCTGTATGTCCACTGTCTTCCTCCTTGGGCCTTCTGGTCCACTGACACCCCTCCCACTTTCTAATCCATCAGGCTTCTCTTCTTGGGTTCCATGGTTTCTTAGTTCCATAACATTCTTAACATTATACTAAACTCCCTTCACCCACTCGCACTTTCTCATCTCCATGTGACAAAAACCCAGCCCGGAGTGAAACCAACTGTGCGCTGTCTCTGTGGTTGCCCCTGAGCCTCTGTGTCTGCTGGAGAAAATGGCATAATAGGCAGACTGTCGTCAGTATATAGTCAGCATCACCGCCTTCAGATGGGTTCTTCTTAACACAGCCCAACTGTCCTGAGGCTTCTCACTTGACTTGCTTTCCTACAGTCCATGATGAAAGCTTCAAAGCCTCTCCAGTCTCTTCAGATCTCTGACTTTCTCACCTTCTGCCTTTTTTCCCAGTAGACAGCTGTGACTCCTCTCCCTCAGAAAATCCAAGCTTTTGGATCAAACCTCATTCAGTTTTCTGGTACAAAACCTGCCACCCTGCTACTTCTGTATCCACTCTCAGTGCTCCCTCTTGTGGCTTCAGAAGAGGCCAGTCCCTCCACGAGGGTTGTAAGATACCCTCTCCAGAAGTGTGATGTTATTTAATTGTCTTCTCTCCTGTATATTATTTAACCTCTTTCACTCAGTTGAATTGTTCCCATCCAATCTAAATATACTCACATCTTTTCCATCTAAAACCATACAAACGAATATGAACAGAACATAATAGTCTAGATCAGGGTCCTTTTTAACTGCTCTCATTAAACTGTGTTCCTCATCTTCAAAACACACAGTTTAGTTTCAGCTATTTATTCATTACTGTGGGTATTTAGCTCATGCCTGCTCGTCCAACAGAGTGTAAGCCATATGAGAGGTGATGCTGTGTTAATTTTTTGCTTTCCATTGTTTTCCCAGGTGCCCAGATCCACAGCTGCTTGAACAGAGTTGACATTCAATCAATAGATATTTTGTGTTGAAGTCCTTCATCCATTCAACAGTTCATTTTTTGACCAGCTGCCAGGCACTGAATTAAGCACCAAAGATAAAAATTTGCCTTGCCTCAAAGAACTCAAGTTCAGTGAGGAAAAAAGATCAAACCCTTGAGTGATTTCAGTATAATGTGATATGTACCAAAAGTCATACACAGCATAGCAGCTTCAACTTCAGCCTGGTTGGGAGTGGAGCGTGAGAAAAGGCAGGTAAAGGTAGTTGAGAAAGGGTTCCAAGAAGAGGTACGCACTGTGTCAAGTCCTAAGAGCCAATGAGGTGGCAGTTGCCCAGTGAGTGATGAGGAAGACAGGGAACAGCAGGAACACTGGCCTCAGGGCCATGACCTTTAATTGCAAAAGACCTCTAACTGTAAGGAGTTCAGTGAGTCTCCAGACTGTGTAAGAATGTGGAAGGAGCTGGGAGATGAAGAGATTTGGAATGCCAAGGAACCACTGATGGTCTTTATACGTGGAAACACAACGACACCTCTAAAAGCTATTGTGATGCTGTATTTGCTATATTTGGGCTTCCCAGGTGGCTCAGTGGTAAGGAATCTGCCTGCCCAGCAGGAGATGCAGGTTCAATCTCTGGGTTGGGAAGATCCCCTGGAGAGTGAAATGGCAACCCACTTCAGTATGCTTGCCTGGGAAATCTCATGGACAGAGGAACTGGTTGGGCTACAGTCCATGGCGTCAAAAAAGAGTCAGACACGACTTAGCAACTAAACAACAACAACAACAACATCTGCGTTGATTACTCCTGTATGGAGGATGGACTGAAGAATGACTGGGAGAATCTGGAGACACCTTTTGGGTTCCTCTTCTTCTTTTTAAATGTATTTATGTATGTGACTATGGCCGGTCTTAGCTGGTTGTGACATGAGAACTCAGTTGTGGCCTGTTCGATCTCTTAATCATTCCTTGACCAGGGATGGAATGCGGGTCCCCTGCTTTGGGAGCATGGAGTCTTAGCCACTGGGCCACCAGGGAAGCCCTAAGTTGATCTTTAACTGGCAATATCAGACTAGCTTCTTTGAGGTCACAATTAAACCTTCAGCTTGCCGTCTTTTAAAATTTATTAAATGAGAGATAAATGATGTTCCAGGTCAAGAGATAAAAAGACCTACATTAAGTTCACCTCCTAATCCAGGCTCCAAAGTAAATCTCTGTACTATCCTGGGTATTTGGGTTATCAGTGTACTATTCTCCCCACCTCTCCAATGTCTATTTATTTTTTGCTCTGTTTTGTTTTTATTTCTTAAGTTAAATTGACCTTTGAATTGAGGGCTACATGAAACAGCTCCATGGGAGTATTAACACTACACTTACTCTAGTTCAGTTCAGTTCAGTTGCTCAGTCATGTCCGACTCTGCGACCCCCATGGACTGCAGCACACCAGGCCTCCCTGTCCATCACCAACTCCCAGAGTTTACTCAGACTCATGTCCGTTGAGTTGGTGATTCTATCCAACCATCTCATCCTCTATTGTCCCCTTCTCCCGCCTTCAATCTTTCCCAACATCAGGGTCTTTTCAAATGAGTCAGTTCTTTGCATCAAGTGGCCAAAGTATTGGAGTTTCAGCTTCAGCATCAGTCCTTCCAATGAATATTCAGGACTGATTTCCTTTAGGATGGACTGGTTGGATCTCCTTCAGTCCAAGAGACTCTCAAGAGTCTTCTCCAACACCACAGTTCAAATGCATCAATTCTTTGGTGCTCAGCTTTCTTTATAGTCCAACTCTCACATCCATACATGACTACTGGAAAAAACATAGCCTTGACTAGACGGACCTTTGTTGGCAAAGTAATGTCTCTGCTTTTTAATATGCTGTATAGATTGGTCATAACTTTTCTTCCAAGGAGTAAGCATCTTTTAATTTTATGGCTGCAATCACCATCTGCAGTGATTTGGGAGCCCCCCCCCAAATACAAGTCTGTCACTGTTTCCATTGATTCCCCATCTATTTGCCATGAAGTGATGGGGCCAGATGCCTTGATCTTAGTTTTCTGAATGTTGAGCTTTAAGCCAACTTTTTCACTCTCCTCTTTCACTCTCATCAAGAGGCTCTTTAGTTCTTCTTCACTTTCTTCACCATAAAGGTGGTTTCATCTGCATATCCGAGGTTATTGATATTTCTTCCAGCAATCTTGATTCCAGCTTGTGCTTCATCCAGCCCAGCATATCTCATGATGTACTCTGCATGTAAGTTAAATAAGCAGGGTAACAATATACAGCCTTGATATACTTCTTTCCCTATTTGGGACCAGTCTGTTGTTCCATGTCCAGTTCTAACTGTTGCTTCTTGACCTGCATACAGATTTCTCTGGAGGCAGGTCAGGTGGTCTGGTATTCCCATCTCTTGAACAATTTCCCACAGTTTGTTGTGATCCACACAGTCAAAGTCTTTGGCATAGTCAATAAAGCAGAAATAGATGTTTTTCTGGAACTCTTGCTTTTTCTCTGATCCAGAAGATGTTGGCAATTTGGTCTCTGGTTCTTCTGCCTTTTCTAAATCCAGGTTAAACATCTGGAAGTTCACGGTTCATGTACTGTTGAAGCCTAGCTTGAAGAATTTTGAGCATTACTTTACTAGCGTGTGAGATGAGTGCAACTGTGTGGTAGTTTGAGCATTCTTTGGCATTGCCTTTCTTTGGGATTGGAATGAAAACTGACCTTTTCCAGTCCTGTGGCCACTGCTGAGTTTTCCAAATTTGCTGGCATATTGAGTACAGCACTTTCACAGTGTCATCTTTGAGGATTTGAAATAGCTCAACTGGAATTCCATCACCTCCACTAGCTTTGTTCATGATGATGCTTCCTAAGGCCCACTTGACTTTGCATTCCAGGATGTCTGTCTCTAGGTGAGTGATCACACTGTCATGATTATCTAGGTTGTGAAAATCTGTTTTGTATAGTTCTTCTGTGTATTCTTGCCACCTCTTAATATCATCTGGTTCTGTTAGGTTCATACCATTTCTGTCCTTTATTGAGCCCATCTTTGCATGAAATGTTCCCTTGGTATCTCTAATTTTCTTGAACAGATCTCTAGTCTTTCACATTCTATTGTTTTCCTCTTATTTCTTTGCATTGAGCACTGAGGAAGTCTTTCTTATATCTCCTTGGTATTCTTTGGAACTCTGCATTCAAATGGGTATATCTTTCCTTTTCTCCTTTGCCTTTCACTTCTCTTCTTTTCACAGCTATTTGTAAGGCCTCCTCAGATAGCCAGTTTGCTTTTTTTTTACTTACTCTAAGGATATTGTACATCTTCCCTGGTGGCTCAGAGGTTAAAGCATCTGCCTCCAATGTGGGAGACCCGGGTTCGATTCCTGGGTTGGGAAGGTCCCCTGGAGAAGGAAATGGTAACTCACTTCAGTATTCTTGCCTGGAGAATCCCAGGAGAAGCCTGGTAGGCTACAGTCCACAGGGCCACAAAGAGTTGGACACGACTGAACGATATTGTAAAAAATTCATTTCAGAAACAACAACCAACCCCCACTTGACACACACATACACACCAAACTCATAGAAACATAGATCAGTTTTGTGATTTTCAGAGGTGAGCAGTGGGATAGAGCCGGGGTAGGGGGAATTAGAGGAAGGTGGTTGAAACCTACAAACTTCCAGTTAATGTTAAATAAGTACTAGGGCTATAATATACAATATGATGACTATAGTTAACCCTGCTGTATGGTGTATAGGAAAGTCATTAAGAGGATAGATCTTAAGGGTTCTCATTATAGTGACTGTTTTTTCTTTTTATGGTATCTATATGGGATGATGGATGTTAGCTAGACCTTTTGTGATATCATTTCACAATATATGTAAATCAAACCATCATGCTCTACACTTAAACTTATATAGTGATGTATATCTATTTCTCAGTAGAACTGAAAAATGTGTTTTCCATTATGTCCCATGTGACCTTACAGTGATCCTGGTAAGAAACTCTTGCCTGATCTTAATATCAAATGTAAAGACCCTGAGCAATGACCTATTTATGTATCTACAGTCAAATTACATAACTCACTAGTTGTCTACAGAAAGGCTTATGGATCTGGTTTGGGTCCTTTCTTAATAGGGATTATTATTGCCAACATACTTTCAGTGCTATTCCTGGCCTAAATGTTGACCTTTCTCCTCCTCTTTTTACATTTCACTTTAAGGTGCGAGAGTGAGTCAGGCAGCTTATGGGTGAAGAGCATTCTCGTTGGAATGAATGACAACTGTCTAAAGGTCAAGGCAGAAGCATGCCTGATGTGTTTCAGGAAAAGCCTGGAAGCTGGCATGCTTGGAGTGGAAAAAGCAAGGGAGAGTAACAGGAGATTCAGTCTTAGTGGTTAGTAGGTCTAACCATGGCTTTGCAGGCCATTTCGAAGAAGTCTGGTTTTTACCCTAAGATGTGCAAAGTGGCACGATCTAACTTGTATTTTCACAGGACCACTTTGGCTGCCGGGAGCAAGGGTGGAGCTGGGTTATTAATTAAGAGGCTGTTGCAGTAATGCAGGTAAGAGATGATGGTGACTTGGACAACAGTGGTATTTCTTTTTTTAATTTTAGTTATTTGTCTGTGCTGGGTCTTTGTTGTCACATTGACTTTTCTCTAGTTGCAGCAAGCGGGGGATACTCTCTAGTTGCGGTGTGCAGACTCCTCATTGTGGTGCTTCTTTTGTGGCAAAGCACAGGCTCTAAAGCATTTGGGCTTCAGTAGTTGTGGCACTATGGACTCAGTAGTTGCTGCCCCCTGGGCTCTAGAGTGTTGGCTCAATAGTTGCGGTGCACGGGCTTAGTTGCCCCATGGCATGTGGAATTTTCCCAGACCCGGGTTCGAACCTCTGTCTCCTGCATTGACAGGTAGATTCTTTATCACTTGACACCAGAGAAGCCCAACAGTGGTATTAATGGAAGGACTAAGAAGTGGTGGGATTCTAGAGGTATTTCGAACGGGGAGTCAATAGAATTTGCTGATGGATTGGATATGCAAGAAAATGTGGGATGTGAGTAACTAGAAAAGTATACGTGGCATGAACTTTCAGGAGGAGCAGGCTTGGGAAAGAAACCCAGGAGCTAAGTTTTGGATGCGGCAAATGATACATAACTCAGTGAACCAGTACTTTTTTTCAAATGATCAATTCATGCCTGTACAAAATCATGCATAGGTAAAGATTCATTCAACAGTCGCAATAGATCAATGGACTTCAAAATTACAGTCTGAGAAATTCACTGACATAGTTTCAGATTCTACGTTGCAGCACATCTTTAGGGAGCTATCATCCTTTGAGTTTCAGGGTAGTGTCAAAGACAAATATCCATAATTATCTGAAAATAATAAAAATAACAAAATATTCCCCTCTTTTCCCGATTACATATCTGTACATGTTTTCTTCATACCCTTGGACCAAAACACATGCTACAGTAGATTGAATGCAGAAATACATATGAGAATCTTACTGTTTAACATCTACTGTTAAGCCAGACATTAAAGAGATTTGCAAAAATGTAAAACATTGCCACTCTTCTCATTAATGCTTTTTATTTTGGAAATAATTATTTTTCATAAAAGCATACTATTTATGTTAACATGTGATAGGTTATTTTAGTTATTTTTAAAGTAAACCTAAATTTTCTCAATTCAAATTAAGATGGTATACAACATTGAGAGATAAAACCACACAAACAAAAATTCTTTGGGATCCTCAACAAGTCTCAGGGTGTAAAAGCATTTTGAGACCAGAAAGTTTGAGAACTGCTGGTTTTGTCTGCTTTGCATAGCTAGCCTAGATTCTTATGATGATTGTAAACTTATCTCCTTTGGAATTCTTAGTCCTTATCAGGACCAGAGCCAAAGAGTTAGGGCTCACACCAGCTGGCTGTTACTATTCATAGGCGACAGAGTGGACATTAGAGACTTTGCCTTCGCTTCTGTATCCTTCACTTAGGGTGCAATGGACCGAAGAATACAACAGCGCTTATCATGACCAGGAGCCAAAGGGAAGCCATTCTTCATGTTTATGAGATGGATTTCAAATCTTAAAACCATTTGGAATTGTCTTATGAAGTAATTTTAGATAAAGTTTCCTAAACAGAGAGTTAATTTAAAGGCTCATTTAGAAAAGGATATATGTACAATTTTGATATCCTATACTCCATTGAGAATTAAGTAAACCTCTTTTGTCCATTTTTCAACTGAGTTATCTTTTTCTTTTAGTGCATTAATTACCTATAATGTTGGTAATTGTCACATAAGTACCTTTATAGTTTGTAATATAAATGTGTTATGTTTCTACAGGTCAATCTACAATAATTAAAGTTAAATTTAAGGTCTGAATGGATTTATTTTCAAGTGCTTGCTGATATCAACTGTACAGGAGACAAATTAATTCATTTATCAAGTTAGATACTACCTCAGAAAAGTAACACAGGAGATGCAACAATTAATTCAGGCATATACTATCTTGTGTAGATTTGTCATAGAAATGATACTTCTGTTTCATTTGATGCGTAAATTCTATGATCAGTTCTTGAGCAATATATAGGATGGCTGCAAACCATTTCTTAACAGTTTTTCACAATGCTTGGATCCCACTCTGAAATACTTTGGTTATAATGCACTTGCCCAAGGTTTTGTAATTCCATGCTGAAAGTGAAAGTTGCTCAGTCATGTCTGACTTTTTAATCCCATGGACTATATAGTCCATGGAATTCTCCAGGCCAGAATGCTGTGTGGATAGCCTTTCCCTTCTCCAGGGGATCTTTCCAACCCAGGGATCGAACCCAGGTCTCCCTCATTGCAGGCAGATTCTTTACCAGCTGAGCCACCAGGGAAGCCCAAGAATACTGGAGTGGGTAGCCTATCCCTTCTCCAGCGGATCTTCCTGACCCAGGAATTGAACCAGGATCTCCTGCATTGCAGGCAGATTCTTTACCAGCTGAGCCACCAGGGAAGCCCAAGAATACTGGAGTGGGTAGCCTATCCCTTCTCCAGCGGATCTTCCTGACCCAGGAATTGAACCAGGATCTCCTGCATTGCAGGCAGATTTTTTACCAACTGAGCTATCAGGTCAACATCCCCATGCTGAAATGTCCTACTACTTATCGGAATAAACTTTATAAAATTCTTGCTCAGATAATAAAAAGACAAGAAATTAAAATGACAAATTTCCGTTACCAGTTTCATGATAAAATTTATAAACTCAAAACTGATATTTACGTTCAAATCAACAATCTGAAAATTACCCATGCAACCTAGCTAACCTGCTGTGTAGGTTAATTTCATTAATTAAGTCATTGACTTATTCAGTGAACATTTATTGAGTGTCTAAAATACATAATTGACTGTTAAAGGTCCTTTGTGCAGGCAGGCATGCTCAGTTGCTCAGTTGTGTCTGACTCTTCGCTACCCCTTGGACTGTAGCCTGCCAAGTTCCTCTGTCCATGGGAGTTCACAGACAAGAATACTGGAGTGGGTAACCATTTGCTTCCCCTGGGAATCTTCCCAACCCAAGGATCGAACCTGAATCTCCTGCTTGGCAAGCAGTTTCTTTACCACTGCACCACTTGAGAAGCCCTGTTTTGTTTTTTTGTTTTTTTGTTTTTTTTTTTGAGAAGCCCTGTTAAAGGTCCCAGCGTAATGAAAAAGACAAAATTCTTACGCTTATACTCTATATTCTAAGTATAATCATGTAATTCCTAAGTGGGGTATTTGTTTGGAAACTGAGGAACTATAGATGAGAATAATGACAACAGTAATAAGTAATATGTTTTGAGAGCCAGGTATCAGGCACTGTTCTAAATACTATGTATTTCTGACAAGGAAATTCTTCCAACACATCACTGCAGTCTCCTAGTTTCAGCCTCTTTCTAAAGTAACACCCTCGTTATATTAGGATGGGGAATGGAGGAAAGACACCAGCTTCTTGCTGCTATTGTTGTTCAGTTGCTAAGCTATATCTGAGTCCGACCCTGTGGACTTCTTGCTGTGACTTCTACCATTTACCTTGTATGTATATGTATGTGTGTGTGTGTGTGTTTGGCAGGGGTTGGAAAGGAGGGAGACTAGATTCCCTGTTTACTTTCTTCTTGGTAATTTTTGGTATTGTATGTTCTTCACCACGAACTCACATTTCTGGTTTTACTAGTCACCTGGCTCCTTGGGTTTCTCTATTACAGGAAACCCCAAATTAAATTGCTCTTAGTACTGCCTAGGGGAAGGGTAAAGAGCTCTCAAGACAATGGTAGTTGAGTTGTTTGTAACAGGCAGCTCCACTTAATAACTAAACACAGAGAAACGCAGCACTGTTTAATCTTGTAGTATCCTGATACCATACCAGTCTTCTGTTTCGGGGGAGGGACTAAAATATAATCCATTTTTCAGTGGAAACCATCCTAACGGAAATAAATCTGGATTCCAGAACTATTAACTTCATATTTTCTTTATGTTCCTTCACAATTTGGGCTAACATTTGTCGAGCACTTATTCCAGCCACTGTTTCAAGCACTTTTATACAATTTAACTCACTTTGTACGCATGATTACTTTAGGGCTGGTTTTGATGTACATCTATTTCAAAGGCAGAGAAATTGGAATTCCCTGTCAGTCCAGTGGTTACGACTCCATGCTCCCGTGCAGGACTCACAGGTTTAATTCCTGGTCAGGAAACTAGGATTCTACATGCCACATGGGCAGAATAAATGAATAAACAGTAGAGAAACTGAGGCATGAACAGCTGAAGAAATTTCTCACAATTATAGAGCAGGCAAATCGTAGAGCCAGGATTTGGGTCCAGGCAGTCTAGCTCTACATCCCATGCTCTTATCCCCCTGAGAGATGAACCGTATGATTGTGTTCTTTTCATTATATCACACGTGTGTTATTCATGCACTGACAAAAGGTGCATGTTCAGAAGACAAACTGAAATTATCCTGGAGTAATCACAGTGCAGGCAGACAAAAATGCAGTGAGGAGGCCGGTTCTTCCAGTTCACAAAGTCTTTGCTCTGCTCCCATTCTGCTGTTGAGCCTACCACCGAACTTCCTTATTTCAGTTACTGTATTTTTCACTCCTAAAGTTTCCATTTGGTTCCTCCTCTTATCTCCGATGACTTGCTGAGGGTTTTGATTTTTTCGTCTGTTTCGAGCATGTCTATAGTTGCTCACTGAAGCATTTTTTTTATCATGGCTGCTTTAAAATCTTTGTCAGGTAATCTAATGTTGGTATCAGCTCTGTGTTGGCATGTATTAATTGTCTTTCATTCATTCAGTTTGAGATTGTGTGGTTCTTTCATTTGGAAATCTGGACATTTTGTATGATGTTATGAGATTTTGGGTTTTATTAAAACCTTCTGTTCAGCTGTTTGTTTTTTTGACACTGCTCTCTCAAGGAAAAGGGGGTGCTGCCTAGATACTGCCAGGTAAAGGGAGGAGACCAAGTTCTCCTCTTGGCCTTCACTGACCCCCAAGGTGGGGAGCTCCTTATTATTGCTGGGTGGGAATGGGAGTCCTGATTTCCACCAGCACCAGAGAGGAGGTGGTTTTGTTACCACTCTACAAGGGTGAAAGTACTGACTCTGTCGGGTCTCTTCTGACACCACCCAGGTCAGGAGGGAGAGAAGAACCTCATTACTTTTGGGTTGGGGCAGAAGACCAGGTTCCCCATATGATCTCCACTGAAACTGAGGGGTGAGGGGGCTCAGTGTCAGTGAAAATATGGTTCTCAGTGTTCTTTTCTGACACCACCCTTAGTGGGGTGCTGGAGCACCTAGCTATAGTTTGCAAGGATGGAATCCTCCCCCCACCCCCATATTTCTTTATTTAGTTGGCTGTGCCAGGTCTTAGTTGCAGCATGTGGGATCGAACCCAGGCCCCCTGCATTGGGAGCATGGTGGAGTCTTAGCCACTGGATGGCCAGGAAAGTCCCAAGGATGGAACTCTTGAAGCTGTACTCAAACTTTGTTGGCATTGGTGGACGAGGGGCCACGGTTTTTCTTGTGGTGTTTGGCCAGAGCAGAATGCTGTTGTCTGAAAATTTTCTATCTTGTTAGGCTGTACACTGCCTTTTAGTTAGAGAGAACAGACTTTGGTGGGGGTTCTTTTTTAATTTTTGATCTGTACCCAGTGGCATTTCTGGCTTGCTAGCTTCTTTAGCACCGATTTGGGATATACAGGACAGAGAAGAAAATCCAGGGAACTCACCGCCATGTTGTTCCTTGGTTCTAGGGATCCCTGGCTGGCTTGTCTTCTTCTCTCCTGCTCTCAGAGTCTTGTTTTGATTGTTTTATATATAAGGCCTACAGTTTTTAGTCGAACTAATTGGGAAGAATAGGAAAAGTACTTGTACTCCATATTCCCCACTGTTATTTATTTTGTTGTTCAAATTGTCTCATAACTGGCTACTGGGGGACCCTTCAAACTGGCTTCTGTATATTTCTGATGCATTTCCATCATTCTTTCAATACACCCTAACTTTCTGGGCTAACAAAATATTCCAGGCTCATCATATGCTTTCCCTGCTCAATCCTTAAGCAGCCATTTCTTTAAGAAATCCGACTTCCCTCCAGTGGAGAAGGGTAGTTATACATGGGCACTAGATGTGCTTGCTGTTATTGGTGGTTATTGCTGTATTGATGTTGTTATTACTGCTCCCAGGTCTTCTCCGTGAACAGAGCACACATACATATTTATATCTGTGATGGTCAGTCTTATGTGTCAATTTGGCTGGGCAGTGGTGCCCAGATACTGGGTCAACCACTATTCTAGATGTGTCTATGAGGGTGTTTTTGTATGAGATTTACATGTAACTCAGTGGGCTTTGAGAAAAGCAGACTGTCCTCCATAGTGTGGGTGGGCCTTACCCCACCATCTAAAGGCGTGACTAGAACAAAAGACTCACCACTTCCAAGAAAAAGGAAATTCTCCAACTTGATGGACTTTGGACTTGAACGAAACTCTCTCTTTCATGTGTCTGCTGATGGCCTTTGAACTTGAACGACCACATCAGCTCTTGCTAGGGTTTCCTGCCTGATGACTCACTCTGTAGATTCTGGTCAAATCCAGAATCTAGCTCCATTATTGAATGAGCTAGCTCAAACGGTAAAGAACCTGCCTGCAATGCGGGAGACCTGGGTTCTATCCCTGTGTTGGGGAGATCCCCTGAAGAAGGGAAAGGCTACCCACTCCAATATTCTTGCCTAGAGAATTCCATGGACAGAGGAGACTGGTGGGCTACAGTCCATGGGGTCGCAGAGAGTCAGACACGACTGAGTGACTAACACTTTTAATTTACCAAAATGAATCTCTCTCTCTATTCATATCCTATTGGATTTGTTTCTCTGGAGACTCCTAACAGTATATACTCCTAACACAATATTTATACTTATTTATATATCTGTATATTGAAAACCATGAGTTTATGCTAACAATTAACTCCAATTGAGAGAAAACTCTTTTCTTCTGTATTTTGACTTCCTTCTTTGATACAGAAAAACCTGGATCCCACTATTTTTAATATATTAACTATTTGCTTAATTCCTCTTACAAGTCTTTGAGAGATGGTTGTATGTATTTTGTTAATTTTCCAACAGGCAGAAGCGAAGTGTCCTGAGGATGGGGTCACTTTGCTTTCTAATTCCATAGGAGACTATAGACATGGAAGACTATATCCAGGGAAGATATCCCAGGAGAGGAGCTGGGAGGTTGCCAGGGGTACAGCACACATCCCTGGAGGTTTTAAAAGCCAAGTCATGGAAACTGGCAATACGATTACAGGTTGTACAATATTTGTCTAACATTTTAAAGGAACTTTCACATATTTGTTTTAGTTTGCTCCTAAACTAGTTTACTTTTTTTTTTTTTTTACCTTACACGGCAAAAAGTACTTGGCCAGTATGATTAAACTAGGGTTTTAAGATGAGATCATCTTAGACTACGGTTCGTTCTCAATGTACCTGTATCCTTGTAAGAAAAGAGCAGGAGATTTGACACAGATTGAAGAGAAGGAGGCCGAAGTTGAAGTCACGTGGCTACAGGCTATGGAGAGCTAGTATCCACTGGAAGCTGGAAGAGGGTTCAGAAAGCCCTGGCAGACTCTCCCAAATACTGAGAATGACTCAGCTCCATCTGCAGAGAGGCACTAGCCTGCCAGAGGTTCCCACCCTCGTGCTATCCCTGGAGTCAAGGATTTTCAGTCTCCCTCTAGTGCTCCTTCTTTGAGATTCCCGAATCTCTATGGGTGTAGGATTAAATTTTGGCCTGGAGATGATGGCCTTGGCGAGTACACAGCAAGGGGACCTTCCTTAAGGAACCACCAGAGACTTTCTTTTCTTCTATGCTCGTCTCCATTTTCTTGGGGGTCAGGGATCCTTCCAATTCCATTTCTGAGGCATAAACTTTCCCTGAGTCCTACTGGACTTTGAGTTAAAGTTCAGTCTCTTGCAGTTCAAAGCTCTTGAACTTGCAGTTCAAAACCTGTTCTCTGCTGGTCTGCACTATCATCCTTTTCTTTAGATGATGAATACTTTTAGCTAAATGGTGTAAGTAGTGAAGGATTAAAGAAAATAGGAGGGTATAAATCTCAGTTGTTCTCTCAAATACTCATCCTGCCACTGAGAATTGGGTTTGAATATTGTGCTGGAACAGCTGAGTAAAAGCTATGACACTGGGCAAGTTACTTATTGTTTATCAGCCTCAATTTTCCCTTCTGCAAAATGCAGGATTTGTTGTGAGGATTAATGTGCAAATGTATGTATCTTGCTTTGTTGGCATTGCCATTCAAGGGTGGTCTAGATTGAGTGTTCCTCCTAATTTGTGAGACTTCAAGAGAACTAAGAGAAACCTCATGTAAACATCCAACTGTCTCATGTTGTGTTACTGATCTTCCTTCATCCCCAGACTTTAGTTCAAGAGATTGTATATATCTGGTTAGTTTTTTCTCTTGCAGAGGCTGGATGGGTAAAATGGAGTAAGATGAAAACCAGAGAATTCTGGAAATGTCTCATGGCAAAATGAAGGATAGGAGAAAAAAGAAAAGAGAAAGAAAATATATAAAAGAATCTGGCATTAGGGACTTACCTGGTGATCCCATGGTTAAGACTCCGTGCTAACACTGCAGAGGCCGTGGGTTCCATCTCTGGTCAGGGAACAACAACAAACGATCTGGCTTTAAAAATAAGTGTTCAGTGAAAGTGAACTTGCTCAGTCGTATCCAACTCCTCTTTGGACTGTAGCCTACCAGGCTTCTCCATCCATGGGATTTTCCAGGCAAGAGTACTGGAGTGGGTTAACATTTCCTTCTCCAAGGGATCTTCCTGACCTAGGGATCGAACCTGGGTCTTCCACATTGCAGGCAAACACTAACATATGAGCCAAGTGTTCAGTTCAGTTCAGTTCAGTTCAGTCGCTCAGTTGTGTCCAACTCTTTGCGACCCCATGAATTGCAGCACGCCAGGCCTCCCTGTCCATCACCATCTCCCGGAGTTCACTCAGACTCACGTCCATCGAGTCCGTGATGCCATCCAGCCATCTCATCCTGGGTCATCCCCTTCTCCTCCTGCCCCCAGTCTCTCCCAGCATCAGAGTCTTTTCCAATGAGTCAACTCTTCGCACGAGGTGTCCAAAGTACTGGAGCTTCAGCTTCAGCGTCATTCCTTCCAAAGAAATCCCAGGGTTGGTCTCCTTCAGAATGGACTGGTTGGATCTCCTTGCAGTCTCCAAGGGACCCTGAAGAGTCTTCTCCAACACCACAGTTCAAAAGCATCAATTTTTCGGTGCTCAGCCTTCTTCACAGTCCAACTCTCATATCCATACATGACCACAGGAAAAACCATATCCTTGACTAGACGGACCTTAGTCGGCAAAGTAATGTCTCTGCTTTTGAATATACTATCTAGGTTGGTCATAACTTTTCTTCCAAGGAGTAAGTGTCTTTGAATTTCATGGCTGCAGTCACCATCTGCAGTGATTTTGGAGCCCAAAAAATAAAGTCTGACACTGTTTCTACTGTTTCTGCATCTATTTCCCATGAAGTGATGGGACCAGATGCCATGATCTTCATTTTCTGAATGTTGAGCTTTAAGCCAACTTTTTCACTCTCCTCTTTCACTTTCATCAAGAGGCTCTTTAGTGCCTCTTTACTTTCTGCCATAAGGGTGGTGCCATCTGCATAGCTGAGGTTATTGATATTTCTCCCGGCAATCTTGATTCCAGCTTGTGTTTCTTCCAGTCCAGCGTTTCTCATGATATACTTTGCATAGAAGTTAAATAAGCAGGGTGACAATATATAGCCTTGACGTACTCCTTTTCCTATTTGGAACCAGTCTGTTGTTCCATGTCCAGTTCTAACTGTTGCTTCCTGATCTGCACACAGATTTCTCAAGAGGCAGGTTAGGTGGTCTGGTATTCCCCTCTCTTTCAGAATTTTCCACAGTTTATTGTGATCCACACAGTCAAAGGCTTTGGCATAGTACATAAAGCAGAAATAGATGTTTTTCTGGGAAGATGGCTTTTATTCATCTCAGCCCTCAGAAGGGTTGAGGTAAGCAGATATATTGCAAGTTATTTCTATGGCACTTTGTAATTCTATTACTTCTATAGTTAACTTAGAACAGTTTAGCCAAGGCTTTGCTCTGGGCATCAAGATGTGAAGGGTATATAACTTTAATGTTTTTAAAGCACTGTTAAAAAAATTAAAGCCACTCTGTCTCTCAGGAAATTTATTTTCCCTTTTTTCCCTTGCATACCATCCTACCATTAATTTCCTAGTAGAAAAAAGAGACAGACAAAGTGGGAGCCTAAACGTTGAGGATTGTAATTCCACTGTACCTGAAGAACAATTCTTTCTTTCCCCTGTTCCTCAAATATTCTTCCTCCTACCTCCCCGAAGTTAAGAAAAAATTAAACCAAAACCCCTTAGCATCTATTTTACTTAATCATATTCTGCTATCCTTTACTGCCCACTGTGTGCGTGCTAAGTTGCTTCAATTGTGTCCAACTCTTTGCGATGCTATGGACTGTAGCCCACCAGGTTCCTCTGTCCATAGGATTCTCCAGGCAAGAATACTGGAGTCGATTGCCATGCCCTCCTCTAGGGGATCTTCACCACCCAGGGATCAAACCCGTGTCTACTAGTTTCTAAAATCCTTGCAGATAAGGACTGCAAAAGTTTTTGCTGTGCAAAAGGTGGTTTCTTGATAAAGTGATTTCATTTTTTAAGGCTGGTTGTGTGGTGGTGAAGCACTTAGGTAGGAGGCCCACCATCACGTTACCTACTTAGTTCTTTAAGGAGGTATCCAGAGGTAGAGAGCTCTGAGCAGAGCCAAGAAGTGCTGTGGGAGGAATCTGCCCCCTTCCCCTGCCTTGTGTAGGCTTCCAAAAGAGCTGGACCCCAGGGGACCTACATGTTCTCTTTCTCACTCCTGCTCCTATTAGTTACTTCTGCTGTTGCTGTTCTTGCTTTTGAGCCAGTATTACAGAGGGCATGGCAGTGGAGATGTTTCCTTTAATGAATCAACTATGACCGACTTGAAGCTTGTGAAGCAAAGTTAACCCAGTCAGGATCCTAACAGGGCTATAGCATTACATCTTATTTTAGTATGCTGACTTATTCTGGTTTCCCCCTGGTGCCCTTTAAATAACTGGCCTTGGGCTCAGATGGTGGGTGGTACTTGGTAGCTCAACTTCTGTGTCTACTAACAGTTAAAAAGAGCTGGTTTGACAATGTGTGAAGTCGCTTCAGTCGTGTCCAACTCTTTGCAACCCTATGAACTGTAGCCCGCCAGGTTCCTCTGTCCATGGGATTCTCCAGGCAAGAATACTTGAACAGGTTGCCCTGCCCTCCTCCAGGGGATCTTCTAGACCCAGGGATAGAACCTGTGTCTCCTGTGACTTCTGCACTGCAGGCGGATTCTCTACTGCTGAGCCACTGGGGAAGCCCCAATAAGTATGCTGTATACATATCTAATGGGATACATGTTCCTAACAGAAACTGGCAGGTCTCAGTGCCGATTTGGGGGACTGATTATCCAGATTTTATTTGATTGGTTAGATTGGGCAGTAGAAAGGAGGAGTAAGAGACATCTGAACCACTACTGTTTCCCGTTTCCCTGTTTTTAATTGAAAAGAATATCAATTAGTGCTGAGCCTTGAGGTCAGTCCCCCATGAGTGTCAATGAAACAATAAAGTCCTTAAGACCGTCCCTGCCTTTAAGAACTTAAGAGCTGTGGGAGATGCAAAAAGCTCCCCTCCATTCTCTAAATCGATAGGCTCCTTGGTTTGGATTCACTTTTTCTTTACATAGTGCCATTCAGTGGATTGGGTCACTACGCATCAGAGGTAGGTGCCAGAGCCTGGTTGATGCCTGTCAGCAGTGTCCACTTGCTCTTAGGTTAAGATCTTGCCCACAGAAATCGCTCTGACATATTTCAAAGCTCGCTGCTCAGAGCAGAATAGACATCCAGTCATTTGTCCAGTGGTCAACTCTCTGGTGGGGCACATGCCATCTCAGGTTTTCCATGCACAGTGTGTACATCCGATTCAAAGAAATACAGATGTCCTGACCCCGCTCCATAGATGGGTTCTGGTGAAGGTGTTTTTCACAAAAGTCCCCAGGGACTTCCTGGTGTCCAGTGTTAGGACTTCACCTTCCAATGCATGAGGTGCAGATTCAAGCCCTGGTCAGAAGCTAAGATCTCACATGCCTGGGGCCAAACAACCAAAACATAAAACAGAAGCAATACTGTAACACATTCAATACAGACTTTTAAAATGATCCACATTAAAAAAAAAAAAAGAAAAGCTTTCCAGGTGATTCTGGTATGCCCTCTGGGTTGATAATGTGGAATGTCACCCCCTGATTCCACTTCTAAAAGATCAAGCTATCCTAAACCACTGCAGCCTCGCACAAGCACACACACCTCCTCTCCTTGGTGTGCCCTGAGGGGAAATCAGGATGGCAAAAACCAAAGCATTCTGTGCTCTGGATACTGGCTCTAGATAGTTAAGGGGCTTCCCTGATAGCTCAGTTGGTAAAGAATCCACCTGCAATGCAGGAGAACCACCCCAGCCCCACCTCCGCCCCCATCCCCTTCAGTTCCTGGGTTGGGAAGATCCCCTGGAGAAGGGATAGGCTACCCACTCCAGTATTCTTGGGCTTCCCTTGTGGCTCAGTTGGTAAAGAATCTGCCTGCAATGCAGGAGACCTGGGTTTGATCCCTGGGTCCAGAAGATTCCCCTGGAAAAGGGAAAGGCTATCCACTCCAGTATTCTGGCCTGGAAAATTCCATGGACTGTATGTACAGATAGTTAATATGCATTTCTGAGGAATAATTTCAATAAACCGAGATCCTTACATCTTCCTATACCTAGAAAAGCTCTAAAATCATTAACTTGAGATGTCTGTTCTTTAATTAGCAGTGAAGGCAATGGCACCCCACTCCAGTACTCTTGCCTGGAAAATCCCATGGACGGGGGAGCCTGGTAGGCTGCAGTCCATGGGGTCGTGAAGAGTTGGACACGACGACTGAGCGACTTCCGTTTCACTTTTCGCTTTCATGCATTGGAGAAGGAAATGGCAACCCACTCCAGTGTTCTTGCCTGGAGAATCCCAGGGACGGGGGAGCCTGGTGGGCTGCCGTCTCTGGGGTCGCACAGAGTCGGACACGACTGAAGCGACTTGGCAGCAGCAGCAGCAGTTATATGTTTAACTACATGTTCTTTTCCCCCAGCAAAAAAGTCCTGTACATCCTGGCTTCTCTTTACCTTTTGGGAGCAGTTCCTCGGAGCTATCTGAGAAGTTATCTCCTGGCTAGGGTCCTCAGTAACTAGTGTTTGATCATCTTCCCTTTGAGGACAGAATCATTCTGTTGTACGTATTCAGTCAGTTCAGTCGCTCAGCCCTGTTCCACTCTTTGTAACTCCATGGACTGCAGCGCGGCCAGGCTTCCTTGTCCATCACCAACTCCCGGAGTTTACTCAAACTCATGTTCATCCAGTCGGTGATGCCATCCAACCATCTCATCCTTTGTTGTCCCCTTTTCCTCCCGCCTTCGATCTTTCCCAGCCTTTTCCAGGGTCTTTTCCAGAGTCAGTTCTCTGCATCAGGTGGCCATACTGGACAAAGTATGGGATATTTATCCCAAAGGCAGTATTTGGCACAAAAACAGGAATGCAAGTTCTTGTTTTCTGAACGAACCCCGTTTTACAGATGAGGCACCTGAGACTCGGAGATGTTAAGATCACACAGGTGGTGGCGTTGATCATCTCCATTACATTTCGCTAGGAAAGCTTCGGGTTTCTGAGCGCCGACCTCAGGTCTGATGTTCAGGCTCCGGTGTCCTGTTACAAAGGTTAAAGTTTGCTCTCTGTCCGCCTACGCGAGCTTGTCAGCAGGAACGCCTGCTGCACTTGCCCATGGCCGCCACCGCAGAGTTAAACCGAGGCCCCGCCCCATGGGCGGGGCTAGGGGCGGTGCGCGCGTAGGGAGCCGCCGCGTCTCCGGCCGTCTCGAGGTTCTGCGCCTGCGCGCGGCGCCCAGGGGACTTGGTCGGACTGAGAAATGGCGGCCTCCGTGTTCTACAGCCGGCTCTTGGCTGCCGCCACCCTGAGGAGCCACCGACCCCGGACGGCGCTGCCGGCCGCCGCCCAGGTATTGAGGCCCTGCCCGCGCTCGCTTTGAGGGTTGGCAGGAGAAAGGGCGAGGTGGAGGGCTGGCTCCGGTGGGCGAGGTGTGAGGGGGCCCGGGCTCCGGGTCACTCCGCAGTCGGTGACATTGGGTGACAGGGGGTGCCCCGCCGGAGTGGCGGGCGGCTTGCCCGGGAGTGCTGCCCGCCAGGCCTGCGAACGGGCTCAGGTTTGCGCCTTTTTGCTGCAGCCTGAAGTCAGCGAGGAGCTCTGGCCATCTGGCCAGGGCTGCTCACCTTGCTGCTGAGAGGGCGGCGGCGGCGGGGAGCCAGGGTGGGCTCCAAAAGGAGAGGCGGGGGCTGGGCACCTTCTGCTGCTTGCTCCTGCCTCCCGCGCGGTGGGCCGAGGCTTCCGCGGCTCTTTGAGGAGGAGGGCATGCCCTTCACATACACTTTTGTGTCTCTTGGATGCTTCGCAGAACCAGCACTGCTTGCTGACTGGCCTTTCCTGAGAGGAGGCCGGGAAGCTTCCCGTTTCCCCCAGGTAGTTGTTGAATAGAATGAGATCATGTTCACCATCTTATCAGTTGGGAAAATAATCTTTTGGATCACTTTTTTTTTTTCTGCATACACCATAGCATCATAGCCTCAGTTTGTGTGTGTGTGTAAGTGTGTGTGTGTGTGTGTGTGTGTGTGTGTGTGTGTAAGTAAAAGTACGGAGCAAGGGCTTGAGTGTCCGTGGCATAGAAAGCCAAATTCTGACAGGGGTTGTTTGCAGTAAAATAAGGGTTTATTTGCAGGGCACCAGGCAAGAGAGTGGGAGACAATTCACAGATCCACTGCAACTTGATGTTTCAGTTAGGAGTTCGTTTTTTTTTTTTTTTTAAGGAGTTTTCTTTTTAAAGGGGGAGAACAAAGAAGCTGGGATTAATCATTGGTTTGTGTAATTTCTGTGACATTTCTGATTCTAGTGTCAGGGAGTTGAGTTGTCTATGATTTACGATTCTCTGATCAAATGGTCCAAGGCTTGGGGCCTGTTAGCTCCTCTTGCCCTGGAGAAGCAGCCTGAGTTTGTTCTTTAATGCTGGTCTCTGCAGTAGCAGGTTTAGGACATTAATGATGTTATCCACACAGCAGTTTTAGTCATCAAACTCCGGTTGATTAGTGTTCAGATAGCACAGGATTGAGGTAGGAGGGGACAAGAAAGGGAATAAAGTTTTGGTAAAGAGGTTAATCATAAATTCAGTAAGGGAATTTGGTGGTAGGAGGCCTTGGTTTCCTGTGTGTTGGAGCATTTGCTGTATGCCAGGAACTGTGCCAAGCATTGTACATGTAGTCTTGAATTAGGCTTTTGAGCAACACTGTAAGGAAGTCGTTAATCTCCATATCGCTGATGGAGAAACTCTGGCTAAGAGAAGGAGTAATTTGGTCTAGATCACCAAGCGGGTGAGATTAGAGCTGAGCCTTCATTCCGGAAGCGTGTAGCTCCAAAGTCTGTGTTTGAATCTGCTCTACAGTCTTTTTCTAGAGCATAAAAATTAGACAATTCTTCCCAATATTGTTGACACTAATAAACTTGTGGAAGGGTATGATTGGCTTCATAAGTCATTTCTAGAGCTTTTGGTTGTGTTCTGAAGTAGCCTCAGACATGCTGTAAATGAATTTAGACATTTTTTTTTTCTTTTTAAAGCTGTTCATTCTTTCAATCTAGTCAATTCTGTGAGTTTGCTTCCTAATAGGAGAAGTGATTTTTTTTTTTTTTTAAAGCCTTAAACTTCCTTCTTTGGGTCTTAAAGGGTGCTGTCTGGTTTTTAGAAAATGAGACTTTGGTGAACAAATCTGTTTCCCTTCTAATGATTGTCTTTATACTTTTGGAAATTCCTTTAAAAGTCTTTATTTCTCCTTATAGAGATGCCTAATATATTGTCTTAAACATCTCTTCCACTCTCACATTAAGAAATACAGCTTTGGAATTTGAATTCACCTTAGTCTACCCTTGCTTTTATTTTTAATTTAATCTTTAATTTGTATTGGAGTACAGTTGATCTTTAATGTTGTGTTTCAGGTATAGCTTAGTGATTCAATTATATATATATATATATATATATATATATATAAAATACTCGATTTTAGTTATATATATCAATTATATATGGATATATATGTGTGTGGTATACACATATATATATTCATTCTTTTTCAGACTTTTTTCCCATCTAGATTATTATAGAATATTGAGTAGAGTTTCTTGTGCTATAGAGTAGGTCCTTATTGATTATTTGTTTTATATATAGTAGTGTGTATGTGTTAATCCCAAACTCCTAATTAAGTGTTCCCCAGCCTTTCTGGTACCAAGGACCAGTTTTGTGGAAGACAGTTTTTCCACGGGCTGGGGGTGGGGATGGTTTTGGGATTATTCAAGTGTATTATATTTATTGTATGCTTTATTTCTATTATTATTACATCAGCTCCACCTTGGATTATCAGGCGTTAGATACCGGAGGTTGGGGACCCTTGTCCTAATTTATCCTTCCTCCCCAAGTTTTCCTCCTCCCCTTTGATAACACTGTTTTTGAAGTCTCTGAGTCTGTTTCTGTTTTGTAAATAAGTTTGTTTGTATTTTTTCTATTCTGCATGTAAGTGATACCATATATTTATCTTTCTCTGACTTAGGATAGTAACCTTGAAACCCATCCATGTTCATGAGATGGCATATCTCATTCTTTTTATGACTGAGTAGTATTCCGCTGTATAGATGAACCACATCTTCTTTGTCCAGTCCTCTGACAGTGGACATTTAACTTGCTTCCATTATCTTGGCTATTGTAAATAATACTGTCAAGAACATTGGGTCTAACCCCTTGCTTTTGTAGATGGGGACATAGAGGTGCAGAGCTTAAGGAAGCTTGTTCAAGGTCACCCGCTGAGTTTAGCAAATTCGCTTAAACATTTTGTTTAGTGCTCTGACCCTCTTCTTGTTTCTCTGTATCTTTTGCCTAGTGTATATTTGATAAAAATAGTTCAAGTTATGAGCATATTAAACAATTTTAGATATCTTCTTGTTCGTTGTGAATCATACTCCCTAGTAACTACGTTTCCCCACATTTGAGTATTACTTAAACTCAGTATGGATTGGAGAGGTGGTGGTGTAGGAGTTTGGTCAGGAGTTGGTGGCCTTTTGGCAGCAGGAATCTTCTAAGTGATATATCAGGAAAGAAAAATGCATCAGTGTCGGGAATCTTTGTGATTATGCAGGGATTTATATTACCGTCATGATTCCCAGCCGATGATATTTCAAGTTATAGCTTCTAGTGGCACAAGGAAAGGATTATCAAAATATTTCTGATATTTAAAAAAAACCTTAATGTGGTCTGAAAAGCTATCAGCAACACCTTATGAGTACTACTAATTCTTTTAGACATTTGAAAGAAACCATAAAAATAGAGTTTTGTGTCATGGATTTATCATCAAGCTTTTTTGGAAAAATTTCAAACTGATAGGTATGTTTCAACTATACAGTGAACACCCATATTACCCTCACCTTCATTTAACATTCTGCCACATTTTCTTTATCTTTAAAAATTTATGTTATTCAATTTATATACTATAATTTATATAAATTATATCATTTAAAATATATTAATTTATATAATATATATAATTTATGTACATATGCGTGTATGTATAAATTACATTCATATATTTTTGTTGAAGTATTTGAGAATAAGTTACAGCTATCATGGCACTTCATCCTTAGATATTGCAATGTATGTCTCTTAAGAATGAGAAATACAAATAACCACAATACAGTTATCATACTTTAGAAATATAAAATTGCCATAGTACTTATATCTAATGTATAGGGCAGTATTTCCCCAGTTGTCCCCAAATGTCCTTTTTAGCTGTTAGTGTTTTTTGTTTTTTTTAAACTGGAATCAAGCCTCTAGTATTTTTTTCTGGTCTGTCTAGATAATTAACCACCTGGTGATTATGCTCACTCTTACACTTGTTGCAGCTGTTTATTTACACATCTGTGAACTCTGTAGTTGGGACCAAGCTGATCTCATTCTTTTAGTGTTCCTAGTACAGTTGGACTGTAAAGAAAGCTGAGCACCGAAGAATTGATGCTTTTGAACTGTGGTGCTGGAGAAGACTCTTGAGAGTCCTTTGGACTGCAGGGAGATCCAACCAGTCCATCCTAAAGGAGATCAGTCCTGGGTGTTCATTGGAAGGACTGATGTTGAAGCTGAAACTCCAGTACTTTGGCCACCTGATGCGAAGAGCTGACTCATTTGAAAAGACCCTGATGCTGGGAAAGATTGAGGGCAGGAGGAGAAGGGGATGACAGAGGATGAGATGGCTGGATGGCATCACTGACTCAATGGACATGGGTTTGGGTGAACTCTGGCAGTTGGTGATAGACAGGGAGGCCTGGCGTGCTGCGGTTCATGGGGTCACAGAGTCGGACACGACTGAGCAACTGAACTGACTGAACTGAGTACAGTGTCTGATATATAGGCATCCAAAAAATGTTTCAGTGTATGGCTATTTTTACCAAGTTTATGCTAGGTACTCCCCCTTGGCCCTCTTATTTTTGTTATTTTGAGGTATAATTTCTGTACAGCAAAGTACATAATTTATGTATAACTTCAGTTTTTGCTGTTCAGTTGCTAAGTTGTATCCTACTCTTTGTGATCCCATGTGAGTAGCTAGATTAATTTGTATGTATGGATCCGTCTGTGTAGCTGCCATTCAAATCGTGGTGTGTGTGTATGTATGTGTGTGTGTATATATATTATATATATATATTATATATATATATTATATATATATAATATATATATAGTGTTTTTAGCCTTCAGAAGGCACTCTATTTATCAGTACTCACCAACAGAAGGTAACCAACCACTTATTCTGACTTCCATCACTGTATGTTAATTCTGAGTTTGAACTATATTTAAAAAAATCATGTAAGTTTGTATTATTGTGTCTGGCTTCTTTCCCTTAAAATTGTACTTGTGAGATGAATCCATTGTTGTATGAGCAATACATTTTTCCTTTTTGGCTCTTTACCCTTCTATTGATATAGTACATTTTACCCATTCTTCTATTTTTAAAACAATTTAAATTATTTTTCTATTTTGGCTGTGCTGGGTCTTCATTTTGGTGCTTAGTTGCCCTAAAGCATGTAGGATCTTATTTTTCCTACCAGAGATTAAACCCATGTTCCTTGCATTGAAGGGTGGATTCTTAACCACTGGACCTCCAAGGAAGTTCCTACCTATTCTTGTGCTGATAAGCAGTTAGGTCGTTTCCATTTTTTTTTGTCTCTTATGAATAAGCCTGCTATATATGCCTTTTGATAGACTAAGTACTCATTTCTCCTGAGGCTTTACCCAAGAGTGGGATTTCACAAGGTAGACGTACACTGAAGTTTGGGAGATTTTTAGTTTTTAATACTGAAGTGAAACTAAATCAGGGAATTGAGCTACCAAGAGAAATTTTATCCAGGGTTTTAGCTTACCAAATGAATCAGAAATAGCTTGCTCTTCTATGTGATTGATTTGTTAGACTATTCGTTCTCAAACTGTAGAGTGCTTAAGAATCAACTGAATAACTTTACAAATGCAGATTTTTTGTGGCACAGT
Source organism: Ovis aries (assembly GCF_016772045.2). Taxonomy (NCBI): domain Eukaryota; kingdom Metazoa; phylum Chordata; class Mammalia; order Artiodactyla; family Bovidae; genus Ovis; species Ovis aries. The sequence continues at coordinate 18,187,649 of NC_056063.1, read as the reverse complement.
CCAGAGATTCTGCTTTTATAAATGAGAGTTGGGCCTTGGGATCTGCATTTTGGAGGCATTCCTAGGGAATCTTGATGCAGGTGGTTCATGAACCCTCTTTAAGAAGCAGACTACTTTCTATGCAATTCCTTTAAATTCATTTCTTATGACACCTGTGTTTCATATGAACAATGTTTCAGCATTGTGTGTGGAGATAATGGAAATGTATGGATGGATGACATTTAAATGTGTGATTGCAGTAGCACTTAATTTGTTCTGCATATTGCCATATAAAGTTGATAGAACTGAGGAGTCTGGAAAAAGGTTGAGAAGTGTTTCTGTGTGGTGTTAATGATGGTTTAAGACTAGGCTCTAACTTAGGGGGAAGTTTTGGGACCCATAGATGCTTGAGGTCTTTCTGATTGCATCCTTCTTCCAGTACTTCTCATTGTTGTGGCGCTGCAACCAGACGCTGACAACTCTCACTCCTTTGTCTTTCAGCAGTGACTTAGTGAGCTTGTAGAGGAATATCTTGTTTCTCGTTCCTATTTATTTCTTTTTGAAAAGATAATTCTTAACTCAGCACCCCCTCCCCCCCGACCCCGAGGGATATTTTAGTGGAGAAAACTCCTGCAGCTGTATAAAATAGCACTTCTTATTTTTTAATTTTCTATCTTTTTACTCTTATTGCTGTTTGGCACATTTTCTTTCTTTATTGTTTTTGCCTCCCCCAACCCCCGACATACAAATACATACTAGTCTGTAAGCTTTAGGTGCAAGGGTTTTGTTGGGTTGACCTCTCTATTTCCAGTGTCTAGGTGCTCAGTGAGTTTTTGAGTGAATGAATGTTTTACGTAGATTGAAAAAGGGGAGTTGGTGGGGCATTTCTTTCTTGGAAGCTTTCACAGTTTGTTTGTGAAGCACATACACCTAAAGGGATTTTTAAAGGGAATTGTTTAGAAGGAATGCATTAAAGATAATATTGCAGATTGTAATTTGCTGAGTATTCGATGGAGAGTTTCATGGAGGAAGTTTATTGAAAAGTGATCTCAGGATCAGTACCTGTGGGAGAGTGAAGGAAGGAGGATTGACTGCAACTCCAGTGCAGTGCAGTGGGACCTCTGCTCTTCCTATGAGAGGTCTGCAACTAGGAAGGTCCTGAATTGTCCCAAATTGGGGTGAGGTGCCAGGTATTTGGGCTTCCCTGGTGCCTTAGCAGTAAAGAACCCATCTGCTAATGCAGGAGACATAAGAGACATGGATTCGATCCCTAGGTCAGGAAGATCCCCTGAAGAGGGCATGGCAACCCAATTTTTCCAGTATTCTTACCAGTAGAGTCCTATGGACAGAGGATCCTGGCAGCCTCAGTTCATAGGGTCACAAGGAGTCGGACCCGACTGACTGAGAGACTGAGCATGCACACGCACACCGGGTTTTTACATCCTTACCTTAATTCTCATTGGCCAGTCATTGGCTACAGGCTGACAGTGGGAAAGGAGTATGACTGGGCAGAAAGGCTCCAATGAGGGGACTCAGCTGAGGCCTGTCCGCTGCCAGCCCTCCCAGCAGCTGGGGCCATGAATGCCCTGGTCCTGAGGGGGGATCTGGACAGCACACTACGATGTGCGGTGCTGATGAAGTCGGGGTTTGAATTTTGAAAGTATGAAAGATTGATCGTACCGCATCGTACGGGTACCTCATATCTCGTGTCAGGCAATTTGTTAGGTGCTGGAGGAATGATGGAGAGAAGAAAGATGGGAAGGATTTTTGATTTGGTTTTAGATCTGCAGAATTTGGCTTTGAGGTAGAAATGCTCTGTAGATCATTAGGGATATGGTCGTAAAGCTCAAGTGAAAGTTAAAGACTAGAGATAATGAGGAAAAAGTTGAAACTATAAGTGTCACTTTTGATGTTTAGCTAGTAGATTAGCTGTTAGTTTTGTGTTGCAATTTACTCTGAATATGATATTTTGATGTTTTACTACGACAATTTTATTATAGTTTTGAGGAATCAAGTACTCTAAAGTATTTTGAAGTGTTTTTAACCAAGAATTCCTGCTAAATCACTCTTTATGTAAATATGTCCCCAAATTCTCTAGGTCCTGGGAAGCTTTGGATTGTTTAACAACCATGGAGTCCAAATACAGCATCAACAGCAAAGGAATCTCTCGCTGCATGAATACCTGAGTATGGAATTGTTGCAGGAAGCTGGCGTCTCTATTCCCAAAGGACATGTGGCTAAGTCACCAGATGAAGCTTATGCAATTGCCAAAAAATTAGGTACTAAATTAAGAAATAGGTTCTTAGATAAGATATGAACTTTACTTCTGGCTTAATAACAACTTTTGGCTTTTATATTTTTAAAAATAAGTTTTATTAATGTAAAAGAGAAGGTGGAACTTATGATTGGTGACATGCTAAAATTATTGAGATTTTCTGAGTTCCCATAGTGCTCGTATCTTAAGAATCAAAGCTTCAAGAAGCTGAAGTCCTGTTTTTAGTTTTTGAGCTGAAGTCCTTTAGGGAAGGAAATTCTGGCTCTGTTGATTCTTCAGGGAATGGTGAGAGATCTTAGCTGTTTATGTATTTGTAAAGAGAAGTCTGGGGCTTCCCAGGTGGCACAGTGGTAAAGAATCTGCCTGCCAGTGCAGGAGACCCAAGAGACTCTGGGTTGAGAAGATCCCCTGGAGTAGGAAATGGCAACCGGCTCCAGTATTCTTGCTTGGAAAATTCCCCAGACAGAGGAGCCTGGCGGGCTGCAGTCCATGTGGTCAGAAAGAGTCAGATAAGACTGACTGACTGAGAACACAAAGAGAGGTACAGTGTTTCCCCGTCTTTTTTTTTGGACATTAGAAATAGAGAATCAGGAGGAGAAAAAAAGAAGTTTAGCATTAGAATGTAAGCTCTATGAGAGCAGGGTTTCTTTGACTTTTATTCACTAATAGACCCCAGTCTCTTAGAAGAGGGCCTGACACTTAGGTAATCAATATTAACAGAAATGTTAATATTTTTAAATGAATTAAATAGTTGCCCATGTTTATTAGATTCTTTTATTGATAATAGAAACCTTAATAGCTTTGATTAATTTGAATTTATGTTAATTAAAAAATAAATTTGGAGTTTGGAAAGTGCTTCACTTTTATTTTTAAGGATCTAATAAGAGAACATGTTAATGAGTAATGTACTAGCTCTACACTGCATTTTCTTTTTAGTAGTATTTAAAATCACACCAATTTATGTATTAATAATTATCATAATCTCTCTTGTATGTACATTTGATTAATATGCTTTTAAATGTGTTTTGGTGAAGACTTTGCTTTTATTATTTTTTTTAGGAAAGATGTGGAACATTTTAAACTGTTGAAAATTGTAAAAGTTTTCATCTCTATTTGTACTTACTGGTTTCTAGGATGGGTTTTTGTTTCAAAAGTGAAAGCATGTAGAAGATTAGAAGGTTGTCATATATCCTATGATATGTTTTTGAATGGGGCACTCTTGATTTCCTTGTCTTGGGAGTACGATTTTTAATTTACAGTTTTGTTTATTCTTAATCAGAAAAACAATTCTTTTTATTCAGATTACAGGCAAACTTATTTCTATTCAGTAAAAGTCTGATGTAAATTCATACTAATTTTGGTGAAATTTTTGTTAATTAATGGTAACGTGCAGTTTGAACTTGTCCATGGTAAAAGATGTACCTCATTTTAATCTTTAAAACATCATGTATATTAGGGGCTTTTAAGGGTCACGGCTTAAAGAAAACTCATGATTATAATTCTGTAGTATTTCTTGCAAAGGCACTTTTTAATAACTATCCTCTTGAGATTCAGTCTTAGATATGTGACCTAAATGTTAATTTCTAAAGAAGACCCAGATAACTAGGAAGCAAAAGTTTTTCTTATTCTACCCTTCTGTACTTAAGGATGAATTTCAGACTTTTGACTTTGTTCTTTTAATTTTGTTAATTTTTTGAGTGATTCATTTTTTGTTTACTAGTTCTTTCCTTCTTCATAAAGCTGAAGGCATAAAGTGTTTTCCATACACTTTATGTGATAAAAGGGCCAGATTTAATGAAGTCAGTTAAAGTTAGTGTTTCTTTTTTCTGCTTCCAAATTATTATAATTGGTTTTTGTAGTTTTCCGTATATTTTCTCATTTAGTCAAATTTCACTGTGTTGTCCAAAAAAAATAATTTGTGTACAAACTTTTTCATAAAACAAGCAGGATTTATTCAGATGCCAGTCTCTTGATTTATTTACTCACTGTAAAAATCTTGAATGATTTCTAGCTGTGGAAGAAAGAATAGTTAATATGTAGGATATATTATAGCTGTGAAATTTCTGGCAAGTTCTCTGGATCCAGGACTTAGAAGTAGTAAGGAGCAGATAAGCAGCTCTGATTCTGAGGCCCTTGGAACAGAAGGCATCATGTTTATCTAGAAAGTGTGCTTTTGTCAAAGAAGGCTGCAAATGATGATTGTCGTAAGGAGCGGGATTAGTGATAAATAGGACCTTTAAATCTAAAGGATCAGAAACACTACATTTTAAAAGATGCATTTCATAACTACTTTAAGAATGTTGAAACAATTTTGTTTTTTGTGGTGAGTCATTAATATCAGAAGATACCAATTATGGGATATAATTGTACAAGTTGTGTTACGAGGTGTGCTAGAAATACACCTGATTCTTTCCATCTAGCTAGCAATTTTCAGTGTCGATTTTGGCTAATTTTTGCTTCTCAGTTACTCCAAAATTCATAAAATGTTAATTCCCCCCCCTTTTCTTTTTAAATCTTACCTTACCAACTGATAAACTAGGGCAAAAATGTGTTACAGATGTGACAGAGTATTGCTTCCCTTCAGTTCTGTGGGTGGCAAGAGAAGTTTGGTTAGCATGAGGCCTGGGGCCACTGAACCCTGTAGCTGGTAACTGCTTTCAAAAGAGCTCTGACCTCTTTCCCCAGTATTCTCTACAAATTCTATCATTTTCTGGCATGTCATGATGTGATGAAAGTTTGAAAATACTGCCCTAGGGGCAAGTTTTACCTATTGTGAATAATTGAAGTTAGGGATAGGAGAATAGTTGGAAAGAAATCTACTTCCAGTATTTTAAGACTCATAGGAGTCCGCACAATGAAGGATGATAAGCTGGAACATAATGCAGGCATTTCTGGAATGGATTATCAAAGGGTTGTTAAGCACAGAGAAATGAAATAGTTATAATTTGGGGTCAGTTCTAAGAGCAGGTTCCCATCTCCTTCTTACAGTTACTGCTTTAAGAAAACATGATTTCACTAAGGCATTTGGTAGAATTCTTATGATTTCCCTGTTGATTGTAGAAATATAGTTTGGATTCTAGTATAGTTGAGATAGAATTTCTCTCTGGTTAAATAAACATGCAGAGGGTGCCGATTAGTGAATGTCAGCCTGGAGGCAGATTTCTTTTGGCATACAACAGGACTTTGCCTCCTTTTCCTTTTACTGATGTCTGTTAGATGACTGTGTATGAGGAGTGCTTAACAACGTTTGTGAATGACTAGATTCCTTCGTGGCTCAGGTAAAGCGTCTGCCTACAATGCGGGAGACCCAGGTTCAATCCCTGGGTCAGGAAGATTCACTGGAGAAGGAAATGGCAACCCACTCCAGTACTTGCCTGGAAAATCCCATGGACAGAGGAGCCTGGTAGGCTACAGTCCATAGCGCTGCAAAGAGTTGGACACGACTGAGCGACTTGTCAATGTCAATGTCAAAAGCTAGGAGGGATGGTGAATAAACTTTAAAAATAATCTTGAGACCCACAAATTTTGCTCTTGTCTGACTAGAGAAAGGGCCAAATCCAGTAAGACTGAGCTCTCTGCTCATTATTGTATCAAGAACTCTAGCACAGTATCTCGTATGTAGATGTAACTGTTGATTGAATTAATGGAATTGAATAAAATCTTCTTTCAATCATTTGTCCTCAGATTTATCTTCTAATACTCCCTGTTTTGCTAGCTGATGAGATTGTATGTCATTACTTGTGGGTTTTTTTTTTTTTTTTTGGCTCTTCTTTTGTTGTGAAGGACTTTTTTAGAGGGAACTTTTAAAGAATCTTTTGTGCCCTTAAGGAGTTTATTTTCCTAAGAAAAAGAAAATTGATACTTTGGGGGAAGAGCTTTCTGTTTTGTAAAATGTTTTTGAAGAAATAGAACTTCATTACTCTTACTTAAATAGATCAGTATGTTAAGTTCCCAGCTTGATGAATAGGAATGTTTGAATTTAGCCCAGCAAAGCACCAGTTTAACTGTTGTCCATTTTTATATTATATTTATACTGTTTGGATTACAGATATCCTCTTTGGATTTAAATGAATATTTAAGTACTGGAAAACTGACTCGACAGGTAACCAGAAACAGGTGAAAATGACTAGTGGCTGCTACTTTTATCAATAATTTGGGCATGTACTCTAATTTGCCGTAGTCCCTGAGGCTACCTGTTGTTTTCTCAGTAAGGAAATTATTTTCAGTTTTAAGGAAATTTCTAAACTTTCTCTAATCTTTATCTAAAATTAGTTGTTACATTTGGGAATGGTGGGGACTGTGGCAAATTGAAATAATGTCCTGTGTAAACAAAACACTTTTAGTCATTTCTGGTTGTAGGGCCCAAGATTTCCAATTCAGATTTTTCAAGAGCAGTGGAAAATCTGGATTCATAAGAATTCTCTTGGTTTGTAAATGTTCTTTTATTCATCATTCAGAATATATTGTGTACTAGGAACTCTCCCAGGACCTTGTAAATATCACTGAACAAGATTCTGCCCTTCTGGAGTCCACATTCTAGTTGGGGAGCAAAACAAAAATGATAGACATGAGAAAATTTTGTTTGAAGGCAATGAATTCTATAAAAAAAAAAAAAGAGCAGGGTAAGGTGGATTGGTCACGGTGGGCAGTTGCAGTGTTAAGTAGAGTGATCAGGGTGAACCTCATGGACAGTTTAGACTTAAAGAAAAACTGAAAAGGAATGGGTACCTTTCCTAAATGGATACCTGTATGCAGAGTATTCCAGGGAGAGAGGTTGCTGGGAGCCAGATCCTGAAGGAAGACAGGAACATGCCCAGGACTAGAGAGACTAGAGTAGCTGGGGCGTGAACAGTGAGGAGGAGGTGATAAGGGGCAGGGGTTCTGGGGGATTATACGGAGCCTTGAGGCCATTGTAGGGACTCTGCCAGTAACTCGTGGGGAAGTGGGCAATCACTGCAAGGTTTTAGGTAGAGGAGTTTCATGCTCACGTTGGCTGCTGCCAAGAATATCCTCTTGGGGATGAGGGTAATCTAGGTGAGATGTCATGGTGGCTGGGATGAGGGCCGAAACTGGAGGTGATGACAAGTTGTCAAGAGACTGGATATATTTTGAAGGTGGAACTAGTATGGTTTCCTGACTGAATGGATAGTGGAGTGTGAGAAAGGACTTTTTTAAAAAACACTGCCTGGACTGACTCACAGAGTTGTCTTCTGACTTGTGTACATTTCCAGTGTGAACAGATTCATATCATTAGTGAAAGTTGCTCAGTCGTGTCTGACTCTCTGCGATCCCATGGACTATACAGACCATGGAATTCTCCAGGCCAGAATACTGGCGTGGGTAGCTGTTCCCTTCTCCAGGGGATCTTCCCAACCTAGGGATCGAACCTAGGTCTCCCACATTGCAGGCGGATTCTTTACCAACTGAGCCACCAGGGAACCCTGAGGATACTGGAGTGAGTAGCCGTTCCCTTCTCTAGGGGAACTTGCTGACCCAGGAATTGAACTGGGGTCTCCCGCATTGCAGGTGGATTCTTTACCAGCTGAGCTACCAGGGAAGTCTAAACATTTTGTAATAATTGTTCCAGTGTAAACTTTTGATCATTTCTAATTTGATCACAATCTGTATTTGTTACCTCCTTGATCAGGTGAGGGTTCCCTCTCATTTGGCTTGGTATATGCATGTTAGAGACTGGCTTTTCCTGGTGGTAGAATTCCCATCTTTAGCCTATTCAGATACACATTTATGGAGTGGTCGTTACATCCCGGGGACCTCTTTGTGCTGAGGATACAACAAATAAGATGACAATGTCCTTAATCCTGACCTCAAAGGTTAATTGTTTTTCATAATGTAATAGTGGTGTTACACTGCTGTAACAGTGTAACTGAGCACGCATCTGTGCTCAGTCATGACTGACTTTGAGACCCTATGGACTGTAGTGCACCGGGTTCCTCTGTCCATGGATTTTTCCAGGCGAGAATACTGGAGTGGTTGCCATTTCCTCCTCCAGGGGCTCTTCCCCATCCAGGGATCATCCACTTGCACTGGCAAGTGGATTCTGTGGATTCAGGCGGTAACACCCGAGTATGGGCAAATACTATGAGAAGCAAAATGAGGAGGCTCTGAAATTCTGCCTGTCTCGGGAGACAGAATGCACCTCTAAAAAGTGTTGCTCTGGATCATGAAGAGTAGTACCTAAGATAATTTTCTTCATCATGTTAGAAAAGAAAGGAAAAGAGATCAGTTTACCTGTTAAAGAAGAAAAGTTCAGATTATTTTCTGAAAAAATGTCTTAAAGACTTGGAAGCATAACATTCTGGAATCTTTGGATTAACATACCTTAATTCCTATCATCCCCCTCACAACAGTACAGCTGGAGAGTGTCAGTGGGATGGTGTGAGCTGTTATCAGTAGTGGAACTTTCCCTCAAAGTCATGGTACATTTCTACTCAAAGCAGCATTTATACCTCAAATTTTCATAGGATAGCAAGTTTACATGTCAATAGAGAGGGAGGAAACTGTTAGGAAGGTATTTGACTCTCAATTTTGTAAATTTAGTACTTTGTAGAGCCATCTATGGGGTCGCACAGAGTCGGCTGAAGTGACTTAGCAGCAGCAGCAGCAGCAGAGTAATTAATATTTAAAGTACCAGATAAAGGTAAACTTGTTTTCAGTATGCTTAATAAATGGTTTAATATGAGTGGCTGATTTTTTTAAGTTTGTGAATCTTTCAGTTCAGTTCAGTCGCTCAGCCGTGTCCGACTCTTTGCGACCCCATGAATCGCAGCACGCCAGGCCTCCCTGTCTATCACCATCTCCCGGAGTTCACCCAGACTCACGTCCATCGAGTCTGTGATGCCATCCAGCCATCTCATCCTGGGTCGTCCCCTTCTCCTCCTGCCCCTAGTCTCTCCCAGCATCAGAGTCTTTTCCAATGAGTCAACTCTTTGCATGAGGTGTCCAAAGTACTAGAGTTTCAGCTTTAGCATCATTCCTTCCAAAGAAATCCCAGGGCCGATCTCCTTCAGAATGAATTGGTTGGATCTCCTTGCAGTCCAAGGGACCCTCAAGAGTCTTCTCCAACACCACAGTTCAAACGCATCAATTCTTGGGTGCTCAGCCTTCTTCACAGTCCAACTCTCACATCCATACATGACCACAGGAAAAACCATATCCTTGACTAGACGGACCTTAGTTGGTAAAGTAATCTTTAGGTGGTGAATATTTTAGTGTCCTAATCTAGAAAATCTATGTATGTGGAGTGCCTCGTTTTTCTACATTGTGAGTAAATGGATCTTAAATTTACTATGTTTAGTAATATTGCTAAATGTGTATGTTTAATAGCAAAGTATTGCGTGTTGTGTGCTGCTCCATGCTTCGTATCTAATAGAAGTGTTTTTCTTCTAGGTTCAAAAGATGTTGTGATAAAGGCGCAAGTTTTGGCTGGTGGCAGAGGAAAAGGAACATTTGAAAGTGGCCTCAAAGGTGGAGTGAAGATAGTTTTCTCGTAAGTTTTTTTTTAATCATCGCTATTAAAGAAATAATGAATATTATAAAAGATGCCCTATTGAATTGATAAAAATACTGAGATTTAAGTAGTAGGTGAGATAAGGTTTTGGCTGTCATGTGCTTATATTTACCTCACTTGGAAGAGAAAAGAGTTTGAGTTCTTTTTCTTATTTTAGTCCAGAAGAAGCAAAAGCTGTTTCCTCACAAATGATTGGGAAAAAGTTGTTTACCAAGCAAACAGGAGAAAAGGGCAGGATATGCAATCAAGTATTGGTTTGTGAACGAAGATATCCCAGGAGAGAATACTACTTTGCAATCACAATGGAAAGGTCATTTCAAGTGAGTAATTGTAGACATGATGCATTTAGGATGATCTTATTACATTCAGTATCAAAAGTTGATCATTATTTCTATTTGTATGGGAAAGATTAAAAAGGTATGGTCCATAATCTATTTGTATATGTCAGGAGAACAGTGTTTTTGTTTAAAAAACCAGCATGATTAATGCCATAAAACTTAATAGAATCTTGTGTAATAAAAATTGTAGGTAAAACTGTGCTGAAGCAAAACCCACAGAATTTCTAAATTGTTAATTTACTAAGAGCAGCTTAAATCATCTCTAATTCACCTTTAGATTCCGTAAACTGAGAAAAGAACTTCTAGCACCGTGAAATGGTCTAACCAAAGAGAAAGTCTCCGTATCCACTAAGAGAATGTGTACCCCTGGCTTCATCTTTGTCTTTTTCAGCTTTTTGGTATTTTTATACTTTGAGGTTTGTTTTGTGATGACCTGCTACTGGGTAAGTTCAAGGAAGACATTCAGTAGCAAACAATATGCTTCTACGGAACATAACCTTATTCTGCCTTGCTTTCTTTATGGAACTTAATATACTAGCAATGAATTTAAGGCATCACGGAGCGAGAAATTTCTTTTGTAGACCTGCTTGGAGAGGGTGTTGAGAGTCATTTTATAGTATAATTATCTGGCTTTCTGAGTGCATTGGTTAAATTTTATGAGCTGAATCTGTGTGCTAACTAGCTTGTCTTTTGAAGCAGACTGTGTTCATAGCCCTGGTCAAGATTTGATGTAGAACATCACTAAATTATATAATTGGTAATATGACAAATTTTAAGAGTCATGAAACTCTTTTCTTACATAAAACATCTTTTAAAAAAATAGCTGTTTTCCATACTGTTTTTTTTAACATTTAATTAAGTCTTCTAATAATTTTTGAGTGATATTATAAAATGTCTTTTGTAACTTTTAATTTTTATAAGAAAGTATTTCTTAAGGTATAACACTAGATGGTAGTAAAAACCCACTCAGGATATAAGATAAAAAGCATTGTTTTGTTTGGAAATGATGTCTTTACCTCTAGGTTTCTTCATGTGATAGAATTTACTTTTGTAAGTTGCTTTAGAAATCCCATGACAGTAATCTTGTATATTATAAACATTTATAAAAATTATGTTTTTACAAATTCATTTATGTTTTTCTACTTTTTCTTTTCCTTTTCAGTGATGTTATATATCAACATCTATCATTCTGTTAGTTATTATGTTTTTATTTTTTGTTATAGCCAGGAACAGGATACATGTGCCTAAACAGTTTGAGATAATGAGTCCTGTTATATTGCATATTCAGAGTAGCTCATTTTGATGGGAATAAAGGTAGCAAACTGAATATGTTTTAAAGATACAGCTATAACACTGTGAATATGTTTTATTAAAGATATTTTAAAGCAATAGAGAAAAGGATCAAATTTGAATTCATTTTAAGAACTTGAATTTTTAGAGAACTCAGAGTCTTATTAAGGAAAACTGTTTTTATTTCATTTGTACAAGTAATATATAGTTGTAGTAATTCATGCAAAAATTCAGTAGTACTAGTTGAACTATTCAGCCAAAGACATTATAATGTACTTTGATACTATCATGTTAGACCAATGTGGAGTTGGTTGATGTTACTTTTGCGGGTAAAATGAACTATTTTGGGGATCCCTGTGGACAGTTCCTTATTAAGCAACAAAAAATAAGTCAGCCACTTAAATTAAAAAGAGAAGTACATTTTGATTGAATTAAAGTCAAATACTTCTAAGTTAATAGATCTTTAAAAATTGATTTGGTTGCTTATCTGTTTTCAGGAGATGAATCATAAGCTCTGCTGGTCTTCTTTAGTGTGTATCACATAAGGAAGCCTGAGCAGATATGTACCATAGGGTTGATGTGCCCCCCAAAATTGATTTTAAGTTCCTCTTCAGTATTTTGGCACTTTAAAAACAGATTTCTTAACATTTGCCTAGTGCCAGTTGGGTACTTTTGGGCTGAGACAAATCTAATTTAACAAATCATATTTGCTACTTAATTTTTCTAGTAAAACATTGCAGGCTGCTGTAAATGAATGGTACATTTAACTCTGTCAGTTTTTTCTTTTTCTTTTTTTTTTTTACTTGCTTAGATATAAAATGTGCTGCAAGAATTCCAAATTTTATTTTCCATACTTTTATTTCTTTAAAACGAGATATATAAAGTGGCTTCTTTGTCATATAATTTTATTTTATTTATTTTTTCTTTTATTTATTTTTATTTTACTTTACAATACTATATTGGTTTTGCCATACATCAACATGAATCTGCCACGGGTGTACATGAGTTCCCAATCCTGAACCCCCCCTCCCACCTCCCTCATACCATCTCTCTGGGTCATCCCAGTGCACCAGCCCAAGCATCCTGTATCCTGCATCAAACCTAGACTGGTGATTCGTTTCTTATATGATATTATACATGTTTCAATGCCATTCTCCCAAATCATCCCACCCTCACCCTCTCCCACAGAGTCCAAAAGACTGTTCTATACATCTGTGTCTCTTGTGCTGTCTTGCATACAGGGTTATTGTTACCATCTTTCTAAATTCCATATATATGTGTTAGTATACTGTATTGGTGTTTTTCTTTCTTTGCTGTATAATCGGCTCCAGTTTCATCCACCTCGTTAGAACTGATTAAAATGTATTCTTTTTAATGGCTGAGTAATACTCCATTGTGTATATGTACCACAGCTTTCTTATCCATTCATCTGCTGATGGACATCTAGGTTGCTTCCATGTCCTGGCTATTATAAACAGTGCTGCGATGAACATTGGGTACATGTGTCTCTTTCAGTTCTGGTTTCCTCAGTGTGTATGCCCAGTAGTGGGATTGCTGGGTCATAAGGCAGTTCTATTTCCAGTTTCCACACTGTTCTCCATAGTGGCTGTACTAGTTTGCATTCCCACTAACAGTGTAAGAGGGTTCCCTTTTCTCCACACCATCTGCAGCATTTATTGCTTGTAGACTTTTGGATCGCAGCCATTCTGACTGGCGTGAAATGGTAACCTCATTGTGGTTTTGATTTGCATTTCTCTGATAATGAGTGATGTTAAGCATCTTTTCATGTGTTTGTTAGCCATCTGTATGTCTTCTTTGGAGAAATGTCTATTTAGTTCTTTGACCCATTTTTTGATTAGGTCATTTATTTTTCTGGAATTGAGCTGCAGGAGTTGCTTGTATATTTTTGAGATTAGTTGTTTGTCAGTTGCTTCATTTGCTATTTTCTCCCATTCAGAAGGCTGTCTTTTCACCTTGCTTATAGTTTCCTTTGTTGTGCAGAAGCTTTTAATTTTAATTAGATCCCATTTGTTTATTTTTACTTTTATTTCCAGTATTCTGGGAGGTGGGTCACAGAGGATCCTGCTGTGATTTATGTTGGAGTGTTTTGCTTATGTTCTCCTCTAGGAGTTTTATAGTTTCTGGTCTTATGTTTAGATCTTCAATCCATTTTGAGTTTATTTTTGTGTATGGTGTTAGAAAGTGTTCTAGTTTCATTCTTTTACAAGTGGTTGACCAGTTTTCCCAGCACCACTTGTTAAAGAGATTGTCTTTAATCCATTGTATATTCTTGCCTCCTTTGTTGAAGATAAGGTGTCCATAGGTGTGTGGATTTATCCCTGGGCTTTCTATTTTGTTCCATTGATCTATATTTCTGTCTTTGTGCCAGTACCATACTGTCTTGATGACTGTGGCTTTGTAGTAGAGCCTGAAGTCAGGCAGGTTGATTCCTCCATTCTTCTTTCTCAAGATTGCTTTGGCTATTCGAGGTTTTTTGTATTTCCATACAAATTGTGAAATTATTTGTTTTAGTTCTGTGAAAAATACTGCTGGTAGCTTGATAGGGATTGCATTGAATCTGTAGATTGCTTTGGGTAGTATACTCATCTTCACTATACTGATTCTTCCGATCCATGAACATGGTATATTTCTCCATCTGTTAGTGTCCTCTTTGATTTCTTTCACCAGTGTTTTATAGTTTTCTATATATAGGTCTTTAGTTTCTTTAGGTAGATATATTCCCAAGTATTTTATTCTTTTTGTTGTAATGGTGAATGGAATTGTTTCCTTAATTTCTTTTTCTACTTTCTCATTATTCGTGTATAGGAATGCAAGGGATTTCTGTGTGTTGATTTTATATCCTGCAACTTTACTGTATTCATTGATTAGCTCTAGTAATTTTCTGGTGGAGTCTTTAGGGTTTTCTATGTAGAGGATCATGTCATCTGCAAACAGTGAGAGTTTTACTTCTTCTTTTCCAATTTGGATTCCTTTTCTTTTTCTGCTCTGGTTGCTGTGGCCAAAACTTCCAGAACTATGTTGAATAGTAGCAGTTAAAGTGGGCACCCTTGTCTTTTTCTTGGCTTTAGGGGAATTGCTTTCAATTTTCCACCATTGAGGATAATGTTTGCTGTGGGTTTGTCATGTATAGCTTTTATTATGTTAAGGTATGTTCCTTGTATTCCTGCTTTCTGGAGAGTTTTTACCATAAATGGATGTTGAATTTTGTCAAAGGCTTTCTCTGCATCTATTGAAATAATCATATGGCTTTTATTTTTCAATTTATTAATGTGGTGAATTACATTGATTGATTTGCGGATATTGAAGAATCCTTGCATCCCTGGGATAAAGCCCACTTGGTCATGGTGTATGATCTTTTTAATGTGTTGTTGGATTCTGATTGCTAGAATTTTGTTGAGGATTTTTGCATCTATGTTCATCAGTGATATTGGCCTGTGGTTTTCTTTTTTTGTGGCGTCTTTGTCAGGTTTTGGTATTGGGGTGATGTTGGCCTCATAGAATGAGTTTGGAAGTTTACCTTCCTCTGCAATTTTCTGGAAGAGTTTGAGTAGGATAGGTGTTAGCTCTTCTCTAAATTTTTGGTAGAATTCATCTGTGAAGCCGTCTGGACCTGGGCTTTTGTTTGCTGGAAGATTTCTGATTACAGTTTCAATTTCCATGCTTGTGATGGGTCTGTTAAGACTTTCTGTTTCTTCCTGGTTCAGTTTTGGAAAGTTATACTTTTCTAAGAATTTGTCCATTTCTTCCACGTTGTCCATTTTATTGGCATATAATTGCTGATAGTAGTCTCTTATGATCCTTTGTATTTCTTTGTTGTCTGTTGTGATCTCTACATTTTTATTTCTAATTTTATTGATTTGATTTTTCTCCCTTTGTTTCTTGATGAGTCTGGCTAACGGTTTGTCAATTTTATTTATCCTTTCCAAGAACCAGCTTTTGGCTTTGTTGACTTTTGCTATGGTCTCTTTTGTTTCTTTTCCATTTATTTCTGCCCTAATTTTTGAGATTTCTTTCCTTCTACTAACCCTGGGGTTCTCCATTTCTTCCTTTTCTAGTTGCTTTAGGTGTAGAGTTAGGTTATTTATTTGACTTTTTTCTTATTTCTTGAGGTATGCCTGTATTGCTATGAACTTTCCCCTTAGCACTGCTTTTATTGTGTCCCACAAGTTTTGTGTTTTTGTGTTTTCATTTTCATTCGTTTCTATGCATATCTTGATTTCTTTTTTGATTTCTTCTGTGATTTGTTGGTTATTCAGAAGCATGTTGTTCAGCCTCCATATGTTGGAATTTTTAATAGTTTTTCTCCTGTAATTGAGATCTAATCTTAACTGCATTATGGTCAGAAAAGATGCTTGGAATGATTTCAGTTTTTTTGAATTTACCAAGGCTAGATTTATGGCACAGGATGTGATCTATCCTGGAGAAGTTTCCATGAGCACTTGAGGAAAAGATGAAATTCATTGTATTGGGGTGAAATATCCTATAGATATCAATTAGGTCTAACTGGTCTATTGTATCATTTAAAGTTTGTGTTTCCTTGTTTAATTTTCTGTTTAGTTGATCTGTCCATAGGTGTGAGTGGGATATTACTGTCTCCCAGTATTATTGTGTTATTGTTAATTTCCCCTTTCATACTTGTTAGCATTTGTCTTATATGTTGCAGTGCTCCTATGTTGGGTGCATATATGTTTATAATTGTTATATCTTCTTCTTGGATTGATCCTTTGATCATTATGTAGTGGCCTTTGTCTCTTTTCACAGCCTTTGTTGTCTATTTTATCTGATATGAGTATTGCTACTCCTGCTTTCTTTTGGTCTCTATTTGCGTGGAATATCTTTTTCCAGCCCTTCACTTTCAGTCTATACGTTTCCCTTGGTTTGAGGTGGGTCTCTTGTAGACAGCATATATAGGGGTCTTGTTTTTGTATCCATTCAGCCAGTCTTTGTCTTTTGGTTGGGGCATTCAACCCATTTACGTTTAAGGTAATTATTAATAAGTATGATCCCGTTGCCATTTACTTTATTGTTTTGGGTTCTGGTTTATACACCCTTTTTGTATTTCCTATCTAGAGAATATCCTTTAGCGTTTGTTGGAGAGCTGGTTTGGTGGTTCTGGATTCTCTCAGCTTTTGCTTGTCTGTAAAGCTTTTGACTTCTCCTTCATAGTTGAATGAGATCCTTGCTGGGTACAGTAATCTGGGCTGTAGGTTATTTTCTTTCATCACTTTAAGTGTGTCTTGCCATTCCCTCCTGGCCTGAAGAGTTTCTATTGAAAGATCAGCTGTTATCCTTATGGGATTCCCCTTGTGTGTTATTTGTTGTTTTTCCCTTGCTGCTTTTAATATTTGTTCTTTGTGTTTGATCTTTGTTAATTTGATTAATATGTGTCTTGGGGTGTTTTGCCTTGGGTTTATCCTATTTGGGACTCTCTGTGTTTCTTGCACTTGGGTGATTATTTCCTTCCCCATTTTAGGGAAGTTTTCAACTATTATCTCCTCAAGGATTTTTTCATGGTCTTACTTTTTGTCTTCTTCTTCTGGGACTCCTATAATTCGAATGTTGGAGCGTTTCATGTTGTCCTGGAGGTCTCTGAGATTGTCCTCATTTCTTTTACTTCGTTTTTCTTTTTTCCTCTCTGATTCATTTATTTCTACCATTCTGTCTTTTATTTCACTAATCCTATCTTCTGCCTCCACTATTCTACTATTTGTTGCCTCCAGAGTGTTTTTGATCTCATTTATTGCATTATTCATTATATATTGACTCTTTTTTATTTCTTCTAGGTCCTTGTTAAACCTTTCTTGCATCTTCTCAATCCTTGTCTCCAGGCTATTTATCTGTGATTCCATTTTTATTTCAATATTTTGGATCATTTTCACTATCATTATTTGGAATTCTTTATCAGATAGATTTCCTATCTCTTCCTCTTTTGTTTGGTTTGGTGGGCATTTATCCTGTTCCTTTACCTGCTGGGTATTCCTCTGTCTCTTCATCTTGGTTATATTGCTGGGTTTGGGGTGGCCTTTCTGTATTCTGGCAGTTTGTGGAGTTCTCTTTATTGTGGAGTTTCCTCACTGTGGGTGGGGTTGTATCAGTGGCTTGTCAAGGTTTCTTGGTTAGGGAAGCTTGTGTTGGAGTTCTGGTGGGTGGAGCTGGATTTCTTCTCTCTGGAGTGCAATGAAGTATCCAGTAATGAGTTATGAGATGTCAGTGGTTTTGGAGTAACTTGAGCTGCCTGTATATTGAAGCTCAGGGGTGTGTTCCTGTGTTGCTGGAGAATTTGCGTGGTATGTCTTGCTCTGGAACTTGTTGGCCCTTGGGTGGTGCTTGGTTTCAGTGTAGGTATGGAGGTGTTTGATGATCTCCTATCGATTAATGTTCCCTGGAGTCAGGAGTTCTCTGATGTTCTCAGGATTTGGACTTAAGCCTCCTGCTTCTGGTTTTCAGTCTTATTTTTACAGTAGTCCCAAGACTTCTCCTTCTATGCAGCACTGTTGATAAAACATCTAGGTTAAAGATGAAAAGTTTCTCCACATTGAGGGACATCCAGAGAGGTTCACAGAGTTACATGGAGAAGAGAAGGGGGACGAGGGAGTTAGAGGTGACCTGACTGAGATGAGGTGGAATCAAAAGAGGACAGAGCAAGCTAGCCAGTAATCACTTCCTTATGTGCGCTCCACAGTCTGGACCACTCAGAGATGTTCACGGAGAACACATATACGAGAAGAGAAGAGGGAGGAAGGAGACAGAGGTGGCCAGGAGGATAAAAGGGGGCAATGAAAAGGAGAGAGCCAGATCCAGCCAGTAATCAGTTCCCTAAGTGTTCTCTACCGTCTGGAACTCACAGAGATTCACAGAGTTGGATAGAGGAGAGAAAGGGGAGGGAGGAGACAGAGGCGACCTGGTGGAGAAAAAGGAGAGTCCAAAAGAGGAGAGAGCAATCACGCCAGTAATCTCACTCTCAAGTAAAAATGGGTACTGAAGATTGGATTTTTGAAGGTACAAAATTGATAACAAATACCAAAAAGCAAAGATTAAAAATCTAGAGTAGAGGTTGGATTTTCAAAAATATAATATTAAGGAAAAGAAGAAGAAGAAGAAAACAAAAGTCACAAGAATTAATATAAAATATATATATATTAAGTTTGCTTTAAAAATAGGGTCTTTTTTTTGAAAAGAAATAGTAGGTTATAAAAATGAAAATTAAAGGAGTAATAGAGGACTTAAAATTTTTAAAAAGTTAAAAAAAAAGAAAAAAAGAATGATCGTAAAAATAGTAAAGATATATCTAGGACTTTCTCTGGTGGTGTTGTGGGCAGTGTGGGGTCAGTTCATTTTCGGATAGTTCCTTGGTCTGGCTTATATTTCTCAAGATCTATAGGCCCTTCCTATGTAGTTGGTACTAAAGACAGGGTTTTAATCTGTTGCACCTGTCACTTCCAAGGCAGTTCTCTCTGTTTTAGCTTCTTCTGTTTGCTGGTCTCTTCAGTGTCTGATTTCCACCCTGACACAAGGGGGGCGGTGGTGGACACTTTTTTTAGGCTCACTTGTTCAGTCGTGATGTGGGGAGGGAGGGACGCTGCAAACAAGTAACACTGGCATGTGCTTGCAGTGTCTCAGCCACATGGGGCCTGCCCCCGCTGACGGTGCACACCGCTGACGGTGCACGCCGCTCAGGCTCTAGGTTGCTCTGCCGGGAACCGTCTGAGGCCAGCCCTGGGCTGCATGCACCTCCCTGGTCTAAGCCGCTCAGGCTCAGGCACTCAGATAGTCCTCAGAGGCTCGGACTCGGTTGGGCCTGCGTTTTGTGCCCTTCCCAGGTCCGAGTAGCTCAGGTGTTTGGCGAGCGCAGTCACTGTGACTTATCACCTCTTCCATCCCTGCTGCTCAGTTTTCTGGGTGTACAACTGGCGCACCTTCTCAGGTGGATGATGACTGTCCAGAGCCCCAAGAAGTCTTAATAAAGAAGCCTGTTTGCAGTATGGTAGTTAATGTCTCTCTGGGGCTGCTATTGCCCTGTTCCGGCCCTTCCGGTTCTGGCCGCTTGTCACCGGAGGGGAATGGTTGGCAGCCGGCTAATTCTGTTCTGTCCTTTGTTCTGTGCACGGTCCTGGTGGTGGCTTATGTTAGAGCTTCTTGCTTGGTAGCTATTCCTACAGTCTGGTTTGCTAGCCCAGGTTAGTTCACTCTGGTTACCCTTGGGGCATTCAGGCTGATCCTTAAAAAGCAATGCAGCCTGCGCCTCCCTGCCCAGCACCCGCTTGCTAGTGACGGATGCAGGCGTCTGCGCTGCTTCTCCTCTGGGGAGTTACCATTGCGTTCGTAATCTGTGGGGTTTAATTATTTATTTATTTTTCCTCCCTGTTATGTTGCCCTCTGTGCTTCCAAGGCTCGCCACAGACTCTGCAGTGAGATTGTTTCCTGGTGTTTGGAAACTTCTCTCTTTTTAAGACTCTCTTCCCGGGACGGAGCTCCCTCCCTACCTCTTTTGTCTCTTTTTTTGTCTTTTATATTTTTTCCTACCTCTTTTCGAAGACAATGACCTGCTTTTCTGGGTGCCTGATGTCCTCTGCCGGCATTCAGAAGTTGTTTTGTGGAATTTACTCAGCGTTGAAATGTTCTTTTGATGAATTTGTGGGGGAGAAAGTGGTCTCCCTGTCCTATTCCTCCGCCATCTTAGGACCTCCCTCTGTCATATAATTTTAAATCCAGTTCCATTTTAAGGTAAAACCTTTCATAAGATCAACAAAAAAAAGAGAAATTCAGGTTAAGAATGTGAAAGTAGCATTATTAATGTATTTGAAATTATAATTCTTTGCCAGAACTTACTGTTCTGAAAGTTAATCACTAAAATTTCAGAGTTGAAATTTGATTATTTGAACTGCCAGTTAATTCAACAGGCATGACCATATGCAAAACTACAGCCATTGTTTTAACAGATCTCTTTCTAATTTTCCTATGTAAGCTTTCTTCTGAACAGTTGGCTACAGATTTGAGGGTTTCTTTCTAATTAGGGAATTAGTACAAAGAGCAGTTCACTTTCTGTTTATATATTTAATTTCTTATGTATTTTTTTAGATTTGTCTCTAACTTATAGCCAATTCTTGGAGATCTAATCATTACTTTAGTGAGAATTTAATATTAACTATTTTCCCCCAGTAGCGCTGCATTTTATTTGGCTTTTCACTTCTCTTATTGGTAGCTATGAGAAGAAAAGGACGGTACAACTAAAATAAAATGTTCAAATTCTAAAAGTTTATTCATTTTACCTCTTCTTTTGAGTAAAATCATATTTGGGAGTTATCTGTACATTAATTCATCTATATTATACTTCAGTAGCAGGACAGTAGTAAATAGACTCTTAAATCTGAATTTTTTCTTCTCTCTTTAGATCTCTGTAAAAGCTTATAATTATGAATTGCCTTTCTAGGGAGGAAATGAAGAATGCCTTTTCATTTGAAGTTTGTAGAGTGTTGAGGTCCTTTAATGGACCAGAACCTGGTGGTCTGGAGTTGACCGAAAAGAAAATAGCGAGAAAGAGGCTGATATTCCTTGGTTTATGCAGAAAGCCAGTAAAACCCCTGGCATGGGGCTTGCTCTGTTCATGGAGGCCTCAGGCGCCCTCTCGATGAGGTGAAGGCGCAGAGTGCCTTCTCAAGTGGGTCTTAGAAGCCCAGGCAGGAAAGTGAACTCAGAGAGCCTCTGTGCTCCAAAGAAATCACCTGAGAGAGAAAGAGGGAGAGAGAGAGAGGGAGAGAGAAAGCAAGACATGGGTACCAGAGCTCTGATGGAGCAGAGGTGTTTTAATCAACATGGTGTGGGCATATATACTGTAGTTATTCTCAGCAAAGATAAAGATTAAAATTCCAGACTTACAAAACATAGGCGATCCACATTAGAGAGAGAGAGAGTTGTAAATAATCACTTTTACCATATGGTTCCTGTGTATTCCCCCTTTAAAAATTTTTTAATTTGAACTTTAGTGTGTGATGTGCTCGTTTGACTGTGCCTTGTACCTGTGGCTTATAAGCAATACCTGTAATACATTTAATAGAAAAAGATTGTAAAAATTGATTACAGTGTCTAGAAATATAGGCAGGGCCATTGTCTGTTTTTATAGGAGTTCCCATGACATCAAAACAAGCTAATTAAGTCAGTTATAACGTGCTGTGTAGCTTCACCACGAAGAGGTGTGTCCCAAATAAAAGCATTCGTGAGGCTTAATACCTTGTGTGATAGGCTGAGGTCTGTTAGGAGACGCCATTTGTTAGATTTCTTTTTTATGACAAAAATAGGAGAGTTCCAAGGAGAACAAGATTCCTCAATATGCTTTAATTCTAGTTGTATATCTGTAAGTTCCTTAGCTGCCTGTAATTTCTCTTTCGTGAGGAGCCACTGCTCTGTCCAAATAGGCTGGTCATACTTCCAAGTTATGCATATATCTGACTTTTTCTTAGCAACTATGAAGTGTCTTATATATTAGCATTTTATAGATTGGTGAATATATTTATTATATCATATTATAATATATGTTATATATAAATGTATATATTATACATTATATATTATTAATAGTTTAAAATCTCTAGTTTTTCTGTAAGAAAAACTTTTTGTAAGAGGAAGTTAATGTTCAGTAATTAATGTTTTAAAATCTTATTTTATTTGGAAATGACCTAGTTATTTAATAAAATTTTATTATTTACTTTAGTACAACTCCAGAAATTTAAGTTATCCCAATCTTAAGAAATTATTTTTTGGGCTCCAAAATCACTGCAGATGGTGATTGCAGTTATGAAATTAAAAGACGCTTACTCCTTGGAAGGAAAGTTATGACCAACCTAGATAGCATATTCAAAAGCAGAGACATTACTTTGCCAACAAAGGTCCATCTAGTCAAGGCTATGGTTTTTCCAGTGGTCATATATGGATGTGAGAGTTGGACTGTGAAGAAAGCTGAGTGCCGAAGAATTGATGCTTTTGAACTGTGGTGGAGAAGACTCTTGCGAGTCCCTTGGACTGCAAGGAGATCCAACCAGTCCATCCTAAAGGAGATGAGCCCTGGGATTTCTTTGGAAGGAATGATGCTAAAGCTGAAATTCCAGTGCTTTGGCCACCTCAAGCGAAGAGTTGATTCATTGTAAAAGACTCTGATGCTGGAAGGGATTGAGGGCAGGAGGAGAAGGGGCCGACAGAGGATGAGATGGCTGGATGGCATCACCAACTCAATGGACGTGAGTTTGAGTGAACTCTGGGAGATGGTGATGGACAGGGAGGCCTGGTGTGCTGCAATTCACGGGGTCACCAAGAGTCGGACACGACTTAGTGAGTGAACTGAACTGAAGAGATTATTATAATAATAAATTATAATAATAGATTATTCTATTTAAAATATAATTATTTTAAATATTGTTTATCTAAAAGTTTTCATCTCATTTATATATTTATATATATATAAAGAGTTACCTTTTGTTGACAAATTTAGTTTACCTTAAACCTAGGCATAATAAAAGTATTATATAATGTTGATGACTTAAGACATGTCTTAATTAGATTAGCAAACAATTATATTTAAATTATATTTATATTTAAATAAACATTATATTTACTATTTTTCAGTTCACTGGGTTTGAATTTAAATAGAGCTCATTAACTTCATATTATCTAAAAACAAAGCTGGTATATGACGGCAGCACTGCCGGATGTTGAGGGTTTGAGAGAAAAGATGGAATTTGCCCCAGGTTTTTGTTGAAGGAGACCTGGGGGCCCCCCTGCTTGGAGTTTCCTGGAATAGATTTTCCTTCAATGTCAAATTTAGACTTTGGCCCAATGCATTTCTCTATGGCAGCGAGGGCAGATTTTTGGAGGTTTTTTATTTTTATATATTTTTTTCTTTTTTTTTTTTTGTAGCTCTCTTAGGGCAGTCCCTTTTTAAATGGTTCTTATTTCCACATGTAAAGCATCCTTCATTTCCCTTTCTTAAGGCAGCAACATTGTTTCAGCTAGCATTTGTATCTTTTGAGTTTCTAAGCCTAGATTGCGACCAGCCTTCAAATAATCAATAATAGTCCCTGTCTCACGAATTGGAGCTATAGCTTTTTGACATTCCTGATTTGCATTTTCATACGCAAGTAATTTCTCTAGTTGCCTTTTGGCTTCTTCTCCAATTATAGTACAGGAAATAGCAGTTTGTAATCTAGCTGAAAAATCAGCATACGTTTCATTAAGTCCCTGAACTTTAAATAAGTGACGAAGTAAAGTAGAAAAGTGACGGGGCTTTCCCGCCGTTTTGCTCATGTCTTAATACTTCGGCCTCAATAGGCCCTGGGGTCACTCCGTCCGAATCTGCATATGTGTACCAAGCTCCTGTTCTGGGCTCCACTTGTTGAGGTCCTTTAATGGACCAGAACCTGGTGGTCTGGAGTCAACTGATAAGAAAGTAAAGGAGAGAGAAAGAGGCTGATATTCCTTGGTTTACACAGAAAGCCAATAAAACCCCTGGCATGGGGCTTGCTCTGTTCACGGAGGCCTCAGGCACCCTCTCGATGGGGTGAAGGCGCAAAGCGCCTTCTCGAGTGTGTCTTAGAAGCCCAGGCAGGAAAGTGAACTCAGAGAGCCTCTGTGCTCTGAAGAAATCACCTGAGAGAGAAAGAGGGAGAGAGAGAGAGAGAAAGCAGGACATGGGTGCCAGAACTCTGATGGAGCAGAGGTGTTTTAATCAACATGGTGTGGGCATATATACTGTAGTTATTCTCAGCAAAGATAAAGATTAAAATTCCAGACTTACAAAACATAGGCGATCCATATTAAAGAGACAGAGAGTTGTAAATAATCACTTTTACCGTATAGTTCACAAGAAGGAAGAGGGTATTTATCACCATATAGAAAAACTAACGAAGGAAATGCCTGGATTCCTCAGCCCCCTGGAGAGGCTTGCCTCTCCTCTTAATTCCTGAATATTCAGCACACGGGAAGCCTCCTGTTAATTGCTTCCTGACAGTAGAGAAAGTAAAAATTATACTTTTAATTTAAAACATTTCCCTTTACTTGAGCTTGCTTCTGTTTTCTTTAGTTTCAGAAAGGCACCGTGAATTATTTTGTTAAAGTGTGTGTGTGTGTGTGTGTGTGTGTTGCAGTGAGTTCTGGCAGCAGGGTACCCAGAGGCGAGCCAGACTTCACAGGTTAAGGGCACATTCCTCTGCATGAATGCCCTCACTTCAGACATCAGTTGCAAGTTTAGCGTCCCCAGGTCACCTTCACTTCTGACTAACTGGCAACAAATTTAGGGATTCCTAGTATCTTGCCTGGAAAATCCCATGGATGGAGGAGCCTGGTAGGCTGCAGTCCATGCTAAGGGTCGGACATGACTGAGCGACTTCCCTTTCACTTTTCACTTTCATGCATTGGAGAAGGAAATGGCAACCCACTCCAGTGTTGTTGCCTGGAGAATCCCAGGGACGGGGGAGCCTGGTGGGCTGCCGTCTATGGGGTCGCACAGAGTCGGACACGACTGAAGTGACTTGGCAGCAGCAATATCCCTCAGGTTCATAATTTGCTAGAATGACTCACAGACCTTAGGAAAATACTGTATTTGTGATTACAGTTTTATTATAGCCAAAGGATAAAAGCCAGAACCAGCCAAATGGAGATGCACAGGGCATGGTCTGGGAGAATCCCACACATAAAATTTTCATTTGCTTCAGGATTGTGTCACCTTCCTCACATACTGATATATGACAACACACAGAGTATTGTGCAACCTCAGAAGCTCACTGAGCTTGTGGTCTAGAGCTGTCATTTTTTTAAGTTGTGGTCAGAAACATAGAATATGAAATTTACTATCTTCAACTGCTTTTATTTGTATCATAACTAAGATCATGGCATCTGGTTCCATCACTTCATGGCAAATAAAAGGGGGAAAAATGGAAACAGTGACAGACTTTATTTTCTTGGGCTGCAAAACACTTTGGATGGTGACTGCAGCCGTGAAATTAAGACTCTTGCTCCTTGAAAGAAAAGCAATGACAAACATAGACAGCGTATTAAAAAGCAGAGACATCGCTTTTCCGACAAAGGTCTGTATAGTCAAAGCTGTGGTTTTTCCAGTATTCATATGAATGTGAGAGTTGGACTATAAAGAAGGCTGAGCACAGAAGAATCGATGCTTTCGAATTGTGGTGTTGGAGAAGACTCTTGCGAGTCCCTTGCACAGAAAGGAGATCAAACCAGTCAATCCTGAAGGAAATCAACCCTGGATATTCATTGGAAGGACTGATGCTGAAGGCGAAGCTCCAGTGCTTTGGACACCTTGATGCAATGAACCGACTTATTGGAAAAGACCTTGATGCTGAATAAGATTGAGGGCATGAGGAGAAGGGGACGGCAAGGAATGAGATGGTTGGGTGGCATCATTGACTCAGTAGACATGAGCTTGAGTAACCTCCTGGAGATAGTGAAAACAGGGAAGCCTGGCATGCTGCAGTCCATGGGGTTGCAAAGAGTCTGACACAACTTAGCCACTGAACAGGAACAACAGTATTGAAATCTAGTCCTGTAATATTACATTTAAAAGGTACAAAGATGTACAGGGAAGTATAAATCTTCCACCTACCCTTGTTCCTCTACCACACAGTTTTTTTTCCTCTAAGACTGATACTTTTTAAAAATCTTTTTTTGCCTAGGTATAGTAACTCTCTTTTAAAAAAATAATAAATATTCCCAGCCTCATCTCTTTGGCTGTTGCAGTATTTTGAGGATTTAAAACACTGTATTGTTCTCCAAACAGTAATGAATATTTTGGTTTGGCCAAGAGGTTCATTCAGTTTTTTCCATTAAGACAGCTGTAGTAGTGCTACAGAGAAGGCAGTGGCACTCCACTCCAGTACTCTTGCCTGGAAAATCCCATGGATGGAGGAGCCTGGTAGGCTGCAGTCTGTGGGGTCGCCAAGAGTCAGAAGCAACTGAGCAACTTAACTTTCACTTTTAATTTTCATGCATTGGAGAAGGAAATGGCAACCCACTCCAGTGTTCTTGCCTGGAGAATCCCAGGAACGGGGGAGCCTGGTGGGCTGCTGTCTATGGGACTCCGTGGCACAGAGTCAGAAACGACTGAAGCGACTTAGCAGCAGCAGCAGCAGCAGCAGCAGTAGTGCTTCAGTTCAGTTCAGTTTAGTCGCTCAGTCGTGTCCGACTCTTTGCGACCCCATGAATTGCAGCACGCCAGGCCTCCCTGTCCATCACCATCTCCCGGAGTTCACTCAGACTTACGTCCATCGAGTCTGTGATGCCATTCAGCCATCTCATCCTCGGTTGTCCCCTTCTCCTTCTGCCCCCAATCCCTCCCAGCATCAGAGTCTTTTCCAGTGAGTCAACTCTTCGCATGAGGTGGCCAAAGTACTGGAGCTTCAGCTTCAGCATCATTCCTTCCAAAGAAATCCCAGGGTTGATCTCCTTCAGAATGGACTGGTTGGATCTCCTTGCAGTCCAAGGGACTCTCAAGAGTCTTCTCCAACACCACAGTTCTAACGCATCAATTCTTCGGTGCGAACAGTCCAACTCTCACATCCATACATGGCCACTGGAAAAACCATAACCTTGACTAGACAGACCTTAGTCGGCAAAGTAATGTCTCTGCTTTTGAATATACTAT
Organism: Ovis aries; assembly: GCF_016772045.2. Classification (NCBI taxonomy): domain Eukaryota; kingdom Metazoa; phylum Chordata; class Mammalia; order Artiodactyla; family Bovidae; genus Ovis; species Ovis aries. Next base: position 18,160,572 of record NC_056063.1, on the reverse strand, counting down.
CTAGGTTGGTCATAACTTTTCTTCCAGGGAGTGTCTTTTAATTTCATGGCTGCAGTCACCATCTGCAGTGATTTTGGAGCCCCCCAAAATAAAGTCTGACATTGTTTCTACTGTTTCCCCATCTATTTCCCATGAAGTGATGGGACCAGATGCCATGATCTTCATTTTCTGAATGTTGAGCTTTAAGCCAACTTTTTCATTCTCCTCTTTTACTTTCATCAAGAGGCTTTTTAGCTCTTCTTCACTTTCTGCCATAAGGCTGGTGTCATCTGCATATCTGAGGTTATTGATCTTTCTCCCGGCAATCTTGATTCCAGCTTGTGTTTCTTCCAGTCCAGCATTTCTCATGATGTACTCTGCATATAAGTTAAATAAGCAGGGTGACAATATACAGCCTTGACATACTCCTTTTCCTATTTGGAACCAGTCTGTTGTTCCATGTCCAGTTCTAACTGTTGCTTCCTGACCTGCATACAGATTTCTCAACAGGCAGGTTAGGTGGTCTGGTATTCCCATCTCTTTCACAATTTTCCACAGTTGATTGTGATCCACACAGTCAAAGGCTTTAGAATAGTCAATAAAGCAGAAATAGATATTTTTCTGGAACTCTCTTGCTTTTCCATGATCTAGCGGATGTTGGCAATTTGATCTCTGGTTCCTCTGCCTTTTCTAAAACCAGCTTGAACATCAGGGAGTTCACGGTTCATGTATTGCTGAAGCCTGGCTTGGAGAATTTTGAGCATTACTTTAGTAGCACGTGAGATGAGTGCAATTGTGTGGTAGTTTGAGCATTCTTTGGCATTGCCTTTCTTTGGGATTGGAATGAAAGCTGACCTTTTCGAGTCCTGTGGCCACTGCTGAGTTTTCCAAACTTGCTGGCATATTGAATGCAGCACTTTCACAGCATCATCATTCAGGATTTGAAACAGCTCAACCGGAATTCCATCACCTCCACTAGCTTTGTTTGTAGTGATGCTTTCTAAGGCCCACTTGACTTCACATTTCAAGATGTCTGGCTCTAGATGAGTGATCACATCATCATGATTATCCGGGTCGTGAAGATCTTTTTTGTACAGTTCTTCTGTGTATTCTTGCTACCTCTTCTTAATATCTTCCGCTTCTGTTAGGTCCCTACCATTTCTGTCCTTTATCGAGCCCATCTTTGCATGAAATGTTCCCTTGGTATCTCTAATTTTCTTGAAGAGATCGCTAGTCTTTCCTATTCTGTTGTTTTCCTCTATTTTTTTGCATTGATCGCTGAAGAAGGCTTTCTTATCTCTTCTTGCTATTCTTTGAAACTCTGCATTCAGATGCTTATATCTTTCCTTTTCTCCTTTTCTTTTCGCTTCTTTTCTTTTCACAGCGATTTATAAGGCCTCCCCAGACAGCCATTTTGCTTTTTTGCATTTCTTTTCCATGGGGATGGTCTTGATCCCTGTCTCCTGTACAGTGTCACGAACCTCATTCTGTAGTTCATCAGGCACTCTTATCTGTCAGATCTGGACCCTTAAATCTATTTCTCACTTCCACTGTATAATTATAAGGGATTTTATTTAGGTCATACCTGAATGGTGTAGCGGTTTTCCCTATTTTCTTCAATTTAACGCTGAATTTGGTAATAAGGAGTTCATGATCTGAGCCACAGTCAGCTCCTGGTCTTGTTTTTGTTGACTGTATAGAGCTTCTCCATCTTTGGCTGCATAGAATATAATCAGTCTGATTTTGGTGTTGACCATCTGGTGATGTCCATGTGTAGAGTTTTCTCTTGTGTTGTTGGAAGAGGGTGTTTGCTATGACCAGTGCATTTTCTTGGCAAAACTCTATTAGTCTTTGCCCTGCTTCATTTCACATTCCAAGGCCAAATTTGCCTGTTACTCCAGGTGTTTCTTGACTTCCTACTTTTGCATGCCAGTCCCCTATAATGAAAAGGACATCTTTTGGGGTGTTAGTTCTAAAAGATCTTGTAGGTCTTCATAAAACCATTCACCTTCAGTTTCTTCAGCATTACTGGTTGGGGCATAGACTTGGATAACTGTGATATTGAATGGTTTGCCTTGGAGACAAACAGATCATTCTGTTTTTGAGATTGCATCCAAGTACTGCATTTCGGACTCTCTTGTTGACCATGATGGCTACTCCATTTCTTCTGAGGGATTCCTGCCCGCAGTAGTAGATGTAATGGTCATCTGAGTTAAATTCACCCATTCCAGTCCATTTTAGTTCGCTGATTCCTAGAATGTCGACGTTCACTCTTGCCATCTCTTGTTTGACCACTTCCAATTTGCCTTGATTCATGGACCTGGCATTCCAGGTTCCTATGCAATATTGCTCTTTACAGCATCAGACCTTGCTTCTATCACCAGTCACATGTGCAACTGGGTATTGTTTTTGCTTTGGCTCCACCCCTTCATTCTTTCTGGAGTTATTTCTCCACTGATCTCCAGTAGCATATTGGGCACCTAATGACCTGGGGAGTTCCTCCTGTGGTATCCTATCTTTTTGCCTTTTCATGCTGTTCATGGGGTTCTCAGGGCAAGAATACTGAAGTGGCTTGCCATCCCCTTCTCCAGTGGCTAAGTTGTTTTTAATTTCATTTGAAACACTTTTGTTAGATGTGTTGTGACAGCTGTCAGATCAGTGAGCTTATAATAAAATCACAATTGGTGAATTTTTGTATAGCCATTTTAATATTGAAGATGGAAGAAAAAAAGCAATGTTTTTGGCATATTATGGTTTATTGTTTCAAGAAAGTAAAAATGCAACTGAAATACACAAAAAAGATTTGTGCAGTGTATACATAAGGTGCTGTGACGGGGTGAGTTAGTCAAAAATGGTTTGTGAAGTTTTGTGCTGGATATTTTTCACTGGACAGTGCTGCTTGGTCGAGTAGACCAGTTGAAGTTGATAGAGATCAAATGTGCCTTTTATTTTTACTTTAAAAACCAGACAAAGATTTTGGCCAACCCAATAATATTATTTCTTTACTTTATATCTTGAAATGAATTTGTTACTGAGACATTTAGATGCTTGGGTAGAAAAGTGAAATTAGTCTTTAGGTTTATTTTTTTCTTTCCTGAATTAAGAATCGTGAATCGTGTATTCACTGTGGAAATTTTCTTTTTTTAGAAAATGTTGTTGTTCAGTCACCAAATAGTGACACAAATAACAAAATAAAATAATAGAAGTCTTACTTAATGTTTTATTTTTTATCTTTTTGTGTGTCTGTGAATTTGGGAGGGTGCACTTTTAAACACATTTCATGTTAAAAAAAAATTGAGTATAGAATCTAGAGTTTTGTACCTTTTTTCACCCAGATTATACTGCTGAATCATTTTCCTTTCCAGAAGCATTAAATAATCTTCAGTATGTTTTTACCATTTCCTATTTTTGCATATTAAGATTATTTCCACTTTTGTCCATAGATTGGTAAATCTATTAGATAATTTTGCTTCAAGGTTTTTTCCTTAACTGATCTTAGGTGACTTAAAAGTTAATTGGTTAGTCTTTATGTCTTATTATATTGTTCATGATAATAGCTGGAGCTCTTTTTTGAAGGTAGATAGCTTTCTTTTTCGGAAAAGGCAGTGGCAACCCACTCCAGTACTCTTGCCTGGAAAATCCCACGGATGGAGGAACCTGGTGGGCTGCAGTCCATGGGGTCGCGAAGAGTCGGACATGACTGAGCGACTTCATTTTCAGTTTTCACTTTCATGCATTGGAGAAGGAAATGGCAACCCACTCCAGTGTTCTTGGCCTGGAGAATCCCAGGGACGGGGGAGCCTGGTGGGCTGCCATCTCTGGGTTCGCACAGAGTCGGACATGACTAAAGCAACTTAGTAGCAGCAGCAGCAGCTTTCTTTTTCACTGACTTCCAATAGCCTAGAGATTATAAATCGGAACGTTTGTTCATTAGATTTTCCCTTTTAAGTATCAGTAAACTGTTTCTATTATTTTTTAAATGTTCTTTAAACAATAGTTTAATGTCCCTGCAATTCTTGTGAGAAATGTAGAGGTTATATTTCACATATACGTGTATATTTATATTGTTTGGATACATTGTGTACATTTTTAATCCTTTTCCCCTCACAGGTAAGACAATGTCTTCCTCCGCCTTTCCATTATTTCAATTAAATGTTTAGAAGAACACTATAGGAGATGCAAGGATAAATTCTCAAGGGGGTTTAAAAATAGTGGGAAGTGACAGATGTATAAGTTTGATAGTATGCATAAATAGATTTTAAGATTTTATTGATGGGCCCAAAATAAAATCTAGATGTTTTTTCTGTTTCCCTTCCTGCTAGGGTCCTGTATTAATAGGAAGTTCTCACGGTGGTGTCAACATTGAAGATGTTGCTGCTGAGACTCCTGAGGCCATAGTTAAAGAGCCTATCGATATCGTAGAAGGCATCAAAAAGGAACAAGCTGTTCGGGTATGTTGTGTTTTGAAACATTTCTAGCTTTTAATTGGATAATTGCAACACTTAAAGAGAATTAACTTTATGTAAGTGAAGTGCTTGATAAAACTTCTGAAAACATTTTAAAGATAAGGATTCTTTTAAAAGAGCCACTATACTTATCATAGCCATACCTAGTAAACTCAGTATTGTCACTTACCCAGTCATTCCAGTTCCCTAGTTGTCTCGTGTTTTTTTTTTTTTTTTTCCTTTTAGAATCTGAGTTGGGATCCACATAAGTTCCTTCATTGCAGTTGGTTAATAGGTGTCATAGGTCTTCTGTTAATAGCTTATAGGTTTCCTTTTCTTCACTTTCTTCATCCATTTTCTTTCATTTGTTGAAGAACCTGGAGTGATACTCCGGATTTTACATCTGCATGGTGGCATTTAATATGTTCCTGTCCCCCCTCTATTTCCTATACACTATATGGAATGGTAGGGACACTGTCTCATATATCCCTGTGATAGATCAGTGATTTTATTTTGGGGGTTTTATGGGTGCGTTTAAGAATCTGATTAAAGCTGTGGGCTTTCTCTCAGTGTATTCACATGCACAATAAATTTTGCCTGCAATTACACTAGTTTTCTGTACCATCCTTGTGTGCCTCTGCCTCTCATTACATTCCCCCCTCAAAAAGAGCTCTCCAAGACAAAAACTTAAGTATGAAGTTAATTATGGTGTGTGAGAGTTGCTTGGTAATGTTTGTAATATTGCTATTAAATTGTTTATATATAAAAAATAAGTGACCCATCTTAAAAAGAAGTTTGAGTATTAAAGTTTGAATGAAATTAACATCTCTTATCAGGAAACTGTCAAACGAAGCTAATGGTATTGAAGTACAGTAGAGCAGGAATTTTGACTGATACAGAGACCTCCCCGATAAAGCGTGAAGCAAATCATTTAGGCAAGTGAGTGGTATAAATGTTTAACGGGGACAGAGATTTGACTCATTAGATAGTTATATGAGAGTGGTAACTAGAATCTTGAATTTAGATGAGAGAGAAAACATTTGATTTACAACAATATTTGAAGAAATAGTGTACTGAGTTTGTAGCTTTTTGAGTGATGGATGAATGGAAATTTTACTCAGTATAATGTGAGACAAACTGATGTCATACTAGGCTGATCAGAATTCTTTTGCAGTTTTCAGATGTTTAAATTTAAAACAGTAGATTGTGACCTCTGAAATCTTTCTAAATGAAAGGGTACTTTTAATTCTTCTTACTGTTTTTTTTTGAAATGTCTTAACCCCAAATGGCATTTGTCAATTAGATCATCCAATTTATTTTATTTGTATTTAATTGTTTGCATTTGACTTCTTGCAGAATCACATTCACTTTCAAAGAATTTAGTATTTTCTGTTATTAAAAGTTAAATGTATTGTAGTTTTAGATAACAATTGGAAAACAGGAGAAAACTCCTCCAGAGGGTTTCTGAGCAGCTGTGGCATTTAGGATTAAAAAAAGAGACATGTAACTTCCATGCATGTAGCTTCTTCTGTAGGGTCAAAATTGCTTATAAAACTTTAAAAAATTATAGATACTTGATCGCCTGTAGAACCTGTGAATCACAGCCTCTGGGTTGAGACCTTGGTGTATGTATTTTTTAAAAAGCTCTTCAGGTATATTTAGCAAGAAATCTTTGCTCAAGACTGTGAACTCTTCTACTAGATTAGAAGCTTGAAGTGAAAGTCGCTCAGTCATGTCTGACTCTTTGTAACCCCATGGACTATATATAGTCCATGAAATTCTCCAGGCCATAATACTGGAGTGGGTAATCTTTCCCTTCTCCAGGGGATCTTCCCAATTCAGGGATCGAACCCAGGTCTTCCTTATTGCAGGCAGATTCTTTACTAGCCGAGGCACCAGGGAAGTTTAGGTTTAAGATATCTTTTGAATCTAGCATTTATTAGGTACTCAGTACTCTTGCCTGGAAAGTCCCGTAGATGGAGGAGCCTGGTGGGCTGCAGTCCATGGGGTTGCAAAGAGTCGAACACGACTGAGCGACTTCACTTTCACTTTTCACTTTCATGCTTTGGAGAAGGAAATGGCAACCCACTCCAGTGTTCTTGCCTGAAGAATCCTAGGGACGGAGGAGCCTGGTGGGCTGCCATCTATGGGGTCGCACAGAGTTGGATACGACTGAAGTGACTCAGCAGCAGCAGCAGATTTTTGAATGAATAGGATGATACTCATTTTACTAGTCATTTTACTGAATGTAGACACTCTTGATCAGAGAAGGCAATGGCACCCCACTCCAGTACTCTTGCCTGGAAAATCACATGGACGGAAGAGCCTGGTAGGCTGCAGTCCATGGGGTTGGTAAGAGTCGGACACGGCTGAGCGACTTCACTTTCACTTTTCACTTTCATGCATTGGAGAAGGAAATGGCAACCCACTCCAGTGTTCTTGCCTGGAGAATCCCAGGGACGGGGGAGCCTGGTGGGCTGCCGTCTATGGGGTCGCACAGAGTCGGAAATGACTGAAGCCATTTAGTAGCAGCAGCAGCAGCAGACACTCTTCATAAATTACCTAAAAGGTAAAATAGGGTTAGTATTTTGGCCATTGTTTTTAGACCAGTGAGATTAGTAGTCTACCTTTTATATGTAGTTTTAATGAAATATAAGCCTCTTTGTTCAGTTTAGGTTCGCTGTAAGGCTTAGTAGCAGTATGGAGGCTATGGGATAAACATGAGAACAGGGATTGAGTTGAATGGCAAGTCACTTGACCTCTCGGAATCTCTTTCTTTGTAAAATGGGCATACTATCTGCTTTGTGAGGATTTTGAGTAGTTTTGTTTAACCATTTATTGATAATATTGATTAATATTTGATCATAAATGATTCATGCTTATTATTTAAATAATAAACTACAAGGTTATTTATTTGTAACAATTTAATGTTGATTGGATATTATGCAGCATTCCTATAATAAAGAGACATATTGCTTTCAGCTTGCAGAGAAGATGGGATTTCCAGCCAGTATTGTGGATTCTGCAGCAGAAAACATGATCAAGCTTTATGACCTTTTTCTGAAATACGATGCAACCATGGTAGAAATAAATCCAATGGTAGAGGATTCAGATGGAGCTGGTAAAGTATCTTCTTTCATCAAACATTGATTATCTGTTTAGCCCCTATCATATGCTTCACTGAGGAATTGAACTCGTAAGGAAGTGAACTCATTCCTATGTAGAAACTTGTGTTATAATGAAAAGAGTGAACGTGAACAAAGAGACACATTAAACAAACACTTTATATATTTACGCACAGAGGGATTAAAGCTGTACTGTATGCCAGCTAACAGTCACATGTGGCAGTTAAAATGAAATGGTATAAGATTAAAATATTTCTCAGTTGCACTAGTTACATTTCAGGTGCTCTGTAGCCCCATGTGGTTAGTGCACTAACACACATACAGAACAATTTCATTCTTGCAAAAAGTTCTGCTGGGCAGTTTTGGATTAGAGTATTTAGCGCTGTAGTGGATAGTTATCATTTCGGTTCAGTTCAGTCGCTCAGTCGTGTCCAACTCTTGGCGACCCCATGAATCACAGCACGCCAGGCCTCCCTGTCCATCACCAACTCCTGGAGTTTATTCAGACTCATGTCCATCGAGTCGGTGATGCCATCCAGCCATCTCATCCTCTCGTCCCCTTCTCCTCTTGCCCCCAATCCCTCCCAGCATCAGAGTCTTTTCCAATGAGTCAACTCTTCGCATGAGGTGGCCAAAGTACTGGAGTTTCAGCTTTAGCATCATTCCTTCCAAAGAAATCCCAGGGCCGATCTCCTTCAGAATGGACCGGTTGGATCTCCTTGCAGTCCAAGGGACTCTCAAGAGTCTTCTCCAACACCACAGTTCAAACGCATCAATTTTTCGGCGCTCAGCCTTCTTCACAGTCCAACTCTCACATCCATACATAACCATAGCCTTGACTAGATGGACCTTAGTTGGCAAAGTAATGTCTCTGCTTTTGAATATGCTATCTAGGTTGGTTATAACTTTTCTTCCAAGGAGTAAGTGTCTTTTAATTTCAAGGCTGCAGTCACCATCTGCAGTGATTTTGGAGCCCCCCAAAAATAAAGTCTGATACTGTTTCCACTGTTTCCCCATCTATTTCCCATGAAGTGGATAGTTATAGTTTGGGGTAATTAGCCATTTTAATCTCCCCAGGTTTCAGACTTTAGAGACATGATTCTTTTTGTACAAAGAGTATATTTTGATACTGGAATCCTTTTAATATTAGGGAAAAAAGATTAGCTTATCACTTTGACAGCTTTCCTTTTATATGTGTTTAAAAGGCAAGTCAGATTTTGAATTACCATCCCTTCCCTGTATAGATATTCTAAAAATATAAGCTGCTTTATTGTAGCCTAAGTTTTTCTTGCTATTTCATGTGAATTGCTTCTCTTGCTGTGATTTGTTAGATTTTATTTCACATTTCTTTGGATATTTCTAATCCCCTTAAGCATTTGTAGAACTCTTTCACTTTTGTACTTCTAATGAGTTCTGTTTATTATTGTAGAAATCAATTTTTAGGTGGTCATTTATAAGGTTATATAAAGACAAAGGAGTAAATTCTCTTGTGATTATAGAGGTAGTTTATAAAACTAAAATAGTTAAACTTTTTAAAGAGTGAGGGCTGATACACATTTTAAAAATGAAATTTTAATAATTTGTGTAGGAGAATCTGTATAAAACTTTTTTTTCCCTTTTTTTTTTTAGGGAGACAGTTCTCAACCTATTTATTCTTTTAGATTGGCATTACTTAACCCATTGTGGGTCAAGTACTAATTTTAAGAAATGCAGTGAAATTGTATGAAAGCGAGTAACACTCACCAAGGAATCGAACCAGTGTTCCCATGGGTGCGTGTGCATACGCACTGTAGAAGTCTAAACTTTCATGTGGTTTAGAGCTTCTCAGATTCCCTAAAGCCTTTAGTCCTGCATTTGGTACTTGGATGTCAAATTACTAATTCCTATTGCTAGGCAACCTTTAGAATCTTTTCTTCATGTTTCAAAACCAATCATGCTGGAATTTTATTGGAATTGTATCATCCCTATAAATTCTTGGGGAAAATTGACATCTTTCTAGAAGTCAGGTTTTCCAACTAGAAATACAGTTTTTTTCCATTTATATTTTTTTAAATAAGGCATCTTTTGGAAAGTATTTCCTTTTAGATTTATTTGTAGAAATATATTTTTTGTTGCTATTTTGAATAGGATTTTTTTCTGCCATTGTATTTTCTTACTGTTCATTGCTGCTATACAGAGGCTTTTGATTTTGTTCTTCATTTGTTGATTTTAATTCTGTCATTTTATTTGTTTTCCTTAGTCTGTGAAAAATATCTCTACTGTGTTTCAGCTTGTCTCCCATGTTTTGGTTTGTTCCCAATTTCTTCTTTCATAGTATATAGTTTTGAATTTTGACCGTACAAAATAGACATTTTAAGTATAATTTAGTTTCCTACAGTAAAGTTTTTTCTTTTTTTAAAGTATTTTCCCTCTATAAACAAAAACATAGAAATACTTAGTGCCAGGCACTATTGTAAGAGCTTTTCAAATATAGACCCTGTAGTTCATTAGATGTTTATAACAGTTCTGGCAAGGTAGGTACTATTACTATCCTTACTTTATAGGGCAGGAAACTGAGTTATCAAGAGGTTTAAGTGACTTACCCAGGGACACATGGCTAATGGTAGAGCTGGACTGCCAGGGGCCAGCCCCGGTGGATCCAGGGAATTTGAAGCGGGGACGGCGTTGGCGAGGAAAGACTTATTTATTTATTAATATAAGATAGATTAGGAAGAAATAGTATAGTAGGAAAATTAAGTGGAGAAAAGAGGCTGATTAACTTGATTTACGTGGAAAACCAATACAGTTCCAGACGAGGAACTTGCACTATCTACGTTAGGCCACCGGCGTCCGTCCGTTTGAATATCGGAGAGTGCCCCGCCTTGGGCTCTCTTACGGGGGACAAGTAAGTAGACATGGTGAGCCTCCATGCCCCAGATGGGAATTCAGCCTGAAATTAGAGTAAAGAGGAGACACGGGGAAACCAGTCCTTCCAATGACTGGCCCCCCCTCTATTTTCCTTCAAGGCCTTTTATACTTTTGATTATACATAGAGATCAATGGGTAATACAAAATTATGTAGCCTTAGCAGCCCAGACTCTTTCTGTATATCTTTTTGTATACAAAAGGTCTCAGGTGATTTACATTATCTTCTGGCGGAGAGGCTTGCTAACACTGTTTGGCTCTCTTCCTTAATGAATGTTAATTTTGTTTCCCCTGAAGTGTTTTTCTTTAATCTGCATCTCCTTAAAGCACTAAAGTTACATCTCTATAGAACAAAGGCGCAGTGGGTTATAACAAAGAAGGTACTTAACTCAAAGATCTAATGTTGCTACTTGTTTTTTCTATATGCCAACTATTATCAACAAGTAAAAGATATGAAAATTTGGCAGCAAGTATTGGCTCAACAAATGAAACCCTTAATCAGTCCTATTCTGATGATTTTGAGTCCTCGGAAGCCCCTTCATTCCTAGGATGTTTTAAGCTTCCTGTGCCTCCTGCAGTCAGGAGGCCTCAAACAATCACATGCGCAGCTATAGGAGTCCTGCAGGCAGGCTAAAAAGCCATTAGAGGGGTTTTTGGATTGAAACACCCTTTCAAATGCAGAAGACTAAAGCCTTGAGATGACTTTTTCCAGGCAGGCATATTCTTATTTTGGGGGGGTACACGCTCAGGAAATACCAGGGGGAAAACCTGAGATCTGACTCGACCTTGCCCATCAGATCTCTGCCGCATGACCTTGTCACGGGTGGGATTCCTCATGCTGGCTCCCGGCACTGGACTGTGAATCCAAATAGTCCACTGCAGAATTTGTACTCTTAGATATGACACAGTTGTATGACAGGGATATTTTGGGTAGAGAGTAGTCTATCAGCAGTACTGGAGTAGTAAGGGATTAGCTGTTGGGGTCATCTTTTAGGCTGGGACTTCCCTGGTGGCTCAGTGGTAAAGAATCTGCCTACCAATGCAGGAGAATATGTGTGCTGTGTGCTCAGTCCAATTCTTTGTGACCCCATGGACTGTAGACCCCCACCAGGCTCTCCTGTCCATGATTTCCCAGGCAAGAATACTGGAGTGGGTTGCCATTTCCTTCTCTAGGGGATCTTCTTGACCAAGGGATTGAACCCACATCTCCTGAGTCTCCTGCATTGGCAGGCAGATTTTTTACCACTGAGCCACGAGGCCAGGTTCAATTCCTGGGTGAGAAAGATCCCCTGGAGAAGGAAATGGCAATACACTCCAGTATTCTTGCCTGGGAAATTACATGGACAGAGGGGCCTGACAGGCTAAAATCCATGGGGTTGCACGACCTATCGACTAAACAACAGCAGTCTTTTAGGCTGAGAAGCTTAGTAGTAGTCCAAACAGAAGGTAACAGAGGCAGTGGGAGTGGAGAGAAGGGTTTATTTTACAGACAAGTTCAAGCTCAGGCTCTGTTAACACATCTACATTTCTCATAGTACCTTCTTTTATGTATTTTGAATGCAGGCTTCAGATCAGTGTACTCTGGGTAGTTTTTAAACATCTACAGATTGATATGTTTTATTTATGAGGTACATACTGAGTTTTGAAAGTAATATTTTAAAAAAATAGGAAATAAAGATATTTATCTCCTTTTGTACTAAGCTACCATATGACAAGATAGTATATACATTTGGGAAAATTATCATAGTATTCTCTAAAATAGTTGTTTAAGGACATTTTGAATGACTAAATTTGGAATTATTTCCTTTGTGCACAGTTCTTTTGGAACATATCTGCTGCATAGAATTGAAGTATACCTGTTAATTTGTACTGGTTTAATTGTTTGAATAATTTTAAGATGCAAGCTTGTAGACTGTAGACTTACTTTCCTAGTAATGCTCTGAAAACATAGGGTAATATAAAAATATACATATTTATTTGAATAGAATTGCTTAAATAGCTTGACATACCATTGCTATCATTGGGGTTTCTGAGAGATCTTCCAGTGACTACCCGTCTTCCCTGCCTGAGTTCTAATTAAAATGGATCTGACAGCTAAATTACAATTAGACAGACTTAATAAATCTATTTACATATGAGGCTTTAACAGGGCAGTCCTTTCAGGGATAGGCTATGCCTTGGAAATAGCAGTTGGAAATGCTTGTTCCCTGTGGGAAGCTTACTCCCAAAAGGAAGAAAGATTGAGCTAAATTATGCATGTCTGGTTTTATAATATCTAGATTAACTAGACAGTTAATTTACTTCCCTTCCTCTGGGAAGAAGTAAGTAAAGAGGCAATGACAAGACAGATGTTACACTAAGTGAGCCCTTCGGATGTGAAAGGAAGCATCCAGAGTGGGGAATTTGCTCACCTGCTCCCAAACATTCCACAGTATTTTCTTTACCCACTGAGCTCAGCCATCAAGCCTGTGATCTATCAGCGTGGATGTGGAAATTTTGAGGGAGAGAGATTAGCTGTCTGTTTGCTGTCTTGTTCTGATTTTGAGGCTGTCATTCCAGTCCCAGCCATTGTTCCTTTGGATGTTATGGGTTCCCTTATAGGTAGTTTGAATTTTTACCCCCAGAAATTTCCAAAATGGGTCAAAACAGTATACCAGTGTCAGCTGTTTAAGAAGGTGTTAGGCTTAATTCTGGAAATTTACTCTTTTCTGTTTCTGATTCCAGATTATGTCCAGTCATCTATTGGAGTATCAGAAGTTCATGGGTGAGATTAGATTATATAGCATTAAAATTCCCTGAAATACTTTAATAGTAAACTGCATAAAGACACACTTGAAACATAAAGACACAAATGTGATAAAGTCCAGAGGACTTAGAGAACTGAAGTCCCAAGTCAGATCCTTTTATCTGAGTTAGAAATTCAAAGGAATTAATGTTCTTGCTAATTTCTTGACTATTTTCATTGAACAAGAGGCTGTGAATTCTAGATACAGTTTAAATTCTTTCAGCCAGGGCAGTTTGGATTTTTTTTTTTTTTTTTTTTTCCCATAGGAATAGGTCGAGTTTCTCTGTAGTCTCAGAAGTTGCATTATTTGAATTTCAGGTCTCTTATGGACCTCAATTCTAATGGTGTACAAAAGGTTAATAATACATATAAGTTTATCACAGCTTTGACCCTCCGTTACCAAATTTGGAAAAAAACAAACCCAGGCCATTCCCACTGCCAGGAACAGTGATCTCAGGCACAGTTATTTCTCAGAACCATGTACTTCGCTTTATGAAGGGTCATGGCAGAAACTCAGGCTTCCCTGGTGGCTCAGACAGTAAAGAATCTGCCTGTAATGTGGAGAGACCTGGGTTCAATCCCTGGGTTGGGAAGATTCCCTGAAGGGGAGGGCATGGCAACCCACTCTGGTATTCATGCCTGGAAAATCCACATGGACAAAGGAACCTGGTGGGCTGCAGTCCATGGGGTTGTAAAGAGTGGACAAGACTAAGTGACTAAGCACAGCACAGCACATGGCAGGGACTCAGCAAAAGCTGAATAAAGGAGAGTGGATTGATTTTAGTCTTACCAGGATGCCAGGTGATTATTTTACTTGTGGACTTTAAATCAGTTGAGAGAAATCTTTGAGCAGGAAATTAATTTTGGCCTAGTGATTTTGGCAGTTAATTTGGTATTTGTGATTTATAGGGGTGAAAAACCGTATGTACATCTCTTAAAAGCTTTCCCTCTTTTGAACACTATGAATTGAGCGTGGGCTCTGTTTGCTGCTATTACACGTACCCTTGCTTAGTTAGCACAGTTGTCAGTGGCTGGTTCTACTGACTGTTACAGAGCTCAGGCCTAGGAAATGTGCTTCCTAGGTATTTCACCCCAGGTTGTATTTATTGGAGAATCACCCTCAACTTAGTGAGCCTGTCTTGATCTTCTTGAGTCTGTATGCCTTGGAGGCCTACTAAGGATTCGTTCCTTAGTAATGTAGTCCATGTAATCCTCATTAAAAAAAAATAGATACACAGTTGATCATTGAAAAACATGCGTTTGAACTGTGAGGGTCCACTTATATACAGATTTTTTTTCCCCAGTAACTATGTACAACAGTACTATACATTCTGTAGTTGGTTGAATCTGTGGATGCAAAGCTACAGATGTGGAGGGCTGTCTATAAAGTTATATGCAGATTTTTGGGGGGAACGTACCTTGAGCACTTTTTGTGTTTACTGAAATATTCTTCTAAAACATTTACTTTAGTGTTTGTAATCCTGTCGTATATAGATATGCCACAATTTATAAATTTGTGATTATGAAAATACAAGGGATCTGAAGCATATAAGAAACATATATAGATATGCCACAGTTTATAAATTTGTAAGTGATTATGAAAATACAAGGGATCTGAAGCATATGAGAAACATATATATTATCATTCACCAGTGATTTCACATCTTGTACTTTTCAGTTTAGATTTCCAATATGGTTCGTTTCATAGTTTTATTTTCTGATGATATTTCTTATCTAGTGCTTTATTATGAACATATTTTCCTTTAAGTCATTTTAAACATGTTTAAAAAAGCCGTTTCACAGTTCTCTGATAATTTAAAATTTGAGTCATCTTGGGTTTTATTTCTTTTGACTGCTTTTCCTTTTTGCCATTGGTTACATTTTCCTGTTTCTTAAGAGATGTAGTAATTTTTATACTGGACATTTTGGGAGGCTGAATTCTGTCTTCTTCCTCTGAAAGAATGGTTGGCTTTTGTTGTTGTTAGTTAACTTGGCTGACTCCAAACTTTGTCTCTTGTTTTGGGCAGCAGCTGAAACTGCTTGGTTCTTTTCATCTCTATCCATTCAGGAGTAAGGACAATGTTGTAGTTAGATTGGAGCAAGGAAGGGATAAAATACTGAAAGATGAAGTCAGAGAATTAGCCTTTGTAAGGACCATTTTGGTAGAGCGCTGCAGGTAAAAGCTTGACTAGAGTGAATTTAAGAGAGAATGGCAGGAGGAAAACTTGGTGCAGTGAGTTAAGCATAGGTATTGGCAGATAATAAGTATTTCAGGCTTTGTGGGCCGTGTATAGTCTCAGTTGCTGCTGTTTTTCTCCTTCCTTTACCCTTTGTTTTTTCTTCTTGATAACTTTATTCATAAAAGTGTAAAACCCTTTGTTAGCTCCCAGGCCATTAAAAAACCAGCACAGGCTGATTCTGGCCCATGGGCCATAGTTTGCTGACTCCAGATTTAAACAGCTAACTTTTTCTGTGAATAATGCTGTATAAGAAGAGGAGAGTAAGCAGGGAGGTAGTGGGTAAAAGAGTTTCTTCTTTCTTTTCATTAGGTGGGGGAAAGGATAGCCTTTTTTGCAAGCCAGTTTAATTTAGCCCATGGAAAAGTGGAGTGAAATTTATGGTGCTGGAAAAGCAGAATTGCTGTGACAGTGCCCTTGAGTTGGGACCCAGAACCCAAGCAATGGAATTAGCTAAGAGCATGGACTGTTATTTCTTGGTGATTAAAAAGAACATTAAATGCTTCTGAGGTTTTTCTTTCTTCCTTATCTGTTGCTTAGGAGAGATGTAGAAGCAGTAACTTTGATGGGACAGTTTTAAATTCTCACATATTCTTATTCAGGAGATAGTTTGAGTCAGTTGTGAACATGAGTTGAAAAGCTTTCAGTAAGTAACAAAATGTTTTTTTCCCCTAAAGTAAAAAAAAAATTTGGTTATTGTATAGTTTTTTTTTCCTATCTTGAAATTAAAATCGCTTTCTTTTTTTCCTTTAAAGTGCTGTGTATGGATGCAAAGATCAATTTTGATGCTAATTCAGCTTACCGACAGAAGAAAATCTTTGACCTGCAGGACTGGACCCAGGAAGATGAAAGGGACAAAGATGCAGCTAAGGCAGATCTCAACTACATTGGCCTTGACGGAAATATAGGCTGTCTCGGTACCACATGTTCTTATGTTAGAGGTGGACTGGTTAATCTTCTTTTCTTTATGTTTGTCGCTTACACAAATCATTTTCCTCTCTTGATAGTGAATGGTGCTGGTTTGGCTATGGCTACGATGGATATAATAAAACTCCATGGAGGGACTCCAGCTAACTTTCTTGATGTTGGTGGTGGTGCCACAGTCCATCAAGTAACAGAAGCGTTTAAACTTATCACTTCAGATAAAAAGGTAAGGGCAGAACCTGTGTTTTAGATTTGAATGGTAAGAAGTAACTTGATTAATTAGTAGAGTACATAGTTTTACTTGTTGAGCATACATAGGTCATTAATAAATATTTGTTATTGATGGTGCTGTGTATTTTTTCTTGGTGTTAGAGTCTAGAATTGTTTAATAAAATTTTTCATTTTATTGCTCTTTCCCTTTGAGTCTATGGACTTATTTGCCATATTCAACGTTATAAAGAGCATTAAACTAAAATGAGATACAAAATGTGCTTTGTTTCTTTTGTTTTATAATTATTCTTTTTAAAATAAATTTTATTGGAACTATATTCCTGTAGCTTCCTTTGGCAAAAACTCTAAAAGCAGAGCATTATTTAATTACCTAACCGTTGACTACTTGTCTGAGCCACCAGGGAATCCCAATAATGTGAACTAGAGTTCTTATTATATCTCTAAGCATGGCTTTTGAGGCCTGTGTACAAGAATGGAGAGAAGCACATGAAGAGTTCCTGTGCTGGGGCATTGGAGTCGGAAGCAGGCCCGGAGCCCGGGGTGACAACGTGGATAGCATGGAAGTAGCTGTATACATCTGTCCCTTTGTATTGGACACTGGGCTTGGATTTAGGAACACATGGTTTTTCCCTTCAAGGCCTTCTGTAGTGTGTTGAGGCTGATGAATTGAATGTAGTGCTATAGAAGAACAGAAGACAGAGCTGATAAACTGGGAGAATCAGCGTGGCCTGACTATGTGATCATGAAAGAATGCTGACCCAAATGAGCCCTGAGGTTTGAATGTGGCCTGTATTCAAAGAGTGGCCACATTGTTGAGTGCTTTGGGGGATGGGGTGTTTGTGGAAAGTTGGTAGAGTTGATGGGGAAGAATGAAGAGAAATCGTGAGGACTAAGCTGGAGATCTTGCACATAACGTTGTCTTACCACGTGGCCTGGACTAATGGCTTTGCTTAATAGGAAGCAAGTAAACGGAATCCGGAGGTCTTGTTAATATGGAACTGCTGCTGCTGCTGCTAAGTCACTTCAGTTGTGTCTGACTCTGTGCGACCCCATAGACCAGGCTCCCCCGTCCCTGGGATTCTCCAGGCAACAACACTGGAGTGCGTTGCCATTTCCTTCTCCAATGCATGAAAGTGAAAAGTGAAAGGGAAGTCGCTCAGTCGTGTCCCATTCTTAGCGACCCCATGGACTGCAGCCCACCAGGCTCCTCTGTCCGTGGGATTTTCCGGGCAAGAGTACTGGAGTGGGGTGCCATTGCCTTCTCCATAATGTGGAACAGGAGAGAAGAAACTGTGAACTAGGTGTTGAAATTACCCAAGGAGGGGAAGGAAATTTTGGTGGGTAGTGGACTGCCAGACTTCAGTGAGGAGAGCTGCACGCAGACAGTATGGCTGTTTGGTCTGAAAATGTTTCTGTGGGGTTAGCTTCTGTAAGGCACAGATAGGGCTTTCCCAGTGGCTCAGTGGTAAAGAATCTGCCTGTGATGCAGAAGACACAGGAGATGCAGGTTCAGTCTCTGGGTGGGGAAGATGCCCTGGAGGAGGGCACGGCAGCCCACTCCAGTATTCTTGTCTGGAGAATCCCATGGACAGAGGAGCTGGTGGGCTGTAGGCCTAGAGTTGCAGAGAGTCAGACATGACCGAAGTGACTGAGCACACACACAAGGCCCAGATATGAGTGTGTTCCTGAGAAGGAAGGAAAAAGAGTCATTCCTTTAAAATTTTAACCTCCCAAAACATTTTATTGACAGGTACTGTCTATTTTGGTCAACATTTTTGGAGGAATCATGCGGTGTGACGTTATTGCACAGGGTATAGTCATGGCAGTAAAGGATTTGGAAATTAAAATACCGATCGTGGTACGGTTACAAGGTGAGTGTAAAAGGTATCTTGTAGTTGTTTCACTAACTCTAAAAGTTCATAATTAAACTTTTATTTAAACTTTTAAAAGTTCATTATTAAAAGTTCGTAATTCCAGGGAGTTTAGTTCATTTAAATTTAGTTTTAAATGGCTGTATTTTTACAGTACACTAACACATATATATGGAATTTAGAAAGATGGTAATGATGACCCTGTATGCGAGACAGCAAAAGAGACACAGATGTGTAGAGCGGACTTTTGGACTCTGAGGGAGAGGGAGAGGGTGGGGTGATTTGGGAGAATGGCACTGAAACATGTATACTATCATGTAAGAAATGAATTGCCAGGCTATGTTCGATGCAGGATACAGGATGCTTGGGGCTGGTGCACGGGGATGATCCAAAGAGATGATATGGGGTGGGAGGTGGGAGGAGGGTTCATGTTTGGGAACTCATGTACACCCGTGGCGGATTCATGTCAATGTATGGCAAAACCAATACAGTATTGTAAAGTAAAATAAAGTAAAAAAAAAAAAGTCAGCCCTACAGTTGAAGCTATTAAAAATAAATAGCTGTATTTTAAAAATAAGAGTGTATAATAGAGACTTTTTAAAATGTGAGTTAAAAAAAATCTAACATTGGGACAAAATTATTGATAGTTTTGTTTGGTATAAATTGATACATTATTTGCTATGCGTTGTCTTGAGTTCCGACTTGTCAGAATTACCATTAATGTGATAAGGCAAAGTATTTTACAAGATGGCTCCAGGTTTTTACAGTATTTTCTTTGGTTTAGAAGCATTTGTATTAAATGACAGAAGTTGGTTGAACTTTTATATTTGTAGTATATTGTGACAAACATTTTAAATGATTTTGTGTATGTATTTAAAGCATCTTTATATTTGCATAAATCATTTCCAGGTACACGAGTTGATGATGCTAAGGCACTGATAGCGGACAGTGGACTTAAAATTCTTGCTTGTGATGACTTGGACGAAGCTGCTAAAATGGTAAACGGGTTATGTTGATCTAAGGAAAAATTTGCAGTGTCTGAAAGGTTAACAGGCACTTCGATTCTAAAGTGAACAGCTAATACTGCTAATAATTAGTGTTTCACTTAAATACTAGGAATATTGAATCCCATATACCTTTCATATCCCAACATCCTAAACAGTTACCAACTCATGCCCAACCTCGTCTCATCTAATTTTTACCTACTTCCTTCCATTGCCCATGATTATTTTGAAGCAAATCCCAGACACTATATCATTTCATACATACCATCATGTGCCTATAAAAGATAAAAGTATTGATGATATAAAGGAATTATTGTTATTTCAGGTGGGATAGTGGTATTAGGTTTATATTTTATAAAAAAGAATCGAGTCAGTGTTGAAACGTCTCTGATTT
This sequence comes from Ovis aries, assembly GCF_016772045.2. Classification (NCBI taxonomy): domain Eukaryota; kingdom Metazoa; phylum Chordata; class Mammalia; order Artiodactyla; family Bovidae; genus Ovis; species Ovis aries. Next base: position 18,140,673 of record NC_056063.1, on the reverse strand, counting down.
TCATAAATATACTTTGCCTACGATCTTTGTTAGATTTAGGATCAAAATAAATCTATGCTTGCAATTGGTTAATATATCACTAAATTTCTCCTTATAGATTCCCCCTTGCCCACCCCCACCCCCCTTTTTAAGTTTATTTGTTGAAAACAAAACAGGCTGATGGGCTAGTAGTGTCTCCTATAGTCTGGATTTTAATGATTGTATCTATGGGGTGACATTTAACAATTTATTGACCAGAGTTGTATTAATACATTGTTACCTGAACACTATTCACTGGAATGTTTCAGTATTAACTTACATAATATATTGCTGGCCACAGGCATTCAGTTCAGTTGGTCAGTCGTGTCTGACTCTTTGCAACCCCATGAATCGCAGCACGCCAGGCCTCCCTGTCCATCACCAACTCCTGGAGTTCACTCAAACTCATGTCCATCAAGTCGGTGATACCATCCAGCCATCTCATCCTCTGTCGTCCCCTTCTCCTCCTGCCCCCAATCCCTCCCAGCATCAGAGTCTTTTCCAGTGAGTCAACTCTTTGCATGAGGTGGCCAAAGTACTGGAGTTTCAGCTTTAGCATCATTCCTTCCAAAGAAATCCCAGGGCTGATCTCCTTCAGAATGGACTGGTTGGATCTCCTTGCAGTCCAAGGGACTCTCAAGAGTCTTCTCCAACACCACAGTTCAAAAGCATCAATTCTTTGGCGCTCAGCCTTCTTCACAGTCCAACTCTCACATCCATACATGACCACTGGAGAACCCATAGCCTTGACTAGATGGACCTTAGTTGGCAAAGTAATGTCTCTGCTTTTGAATATGCTATCTAGGTGGGTCATAACTTTCCTTCCAAGGAGTAAGCATCTTTTAATTTCATGGCTGCAGTCACCATCTGCAGAGATTTTGAGGCCCCAAAAAATAAAGTCTGACACAGGTGTTAGTTTCTGCAAAAAATCCCCTGGTCAGTAATGTGTTAACATGTTCCTTTGCTCCTATACTCCCTGTAAACTGGTAGTTCAGTCTGTAGGCTTGATCGTATATGTATTTGATTTTGGGGAGCGGGAAGCAAGAATATTTTATTGTTGATTTTGTGTAAGTACATAAAGAGGTATATAAATGTCAAGTAACTGCTCAGATAATACTAGCAGTCCTTGACACTTATAACTTAGATGTAACATTTTATGCAAAAGTGGTGATTTTTCTAATTCTGTAATTATTTATTATATGGAATACATATAAAAAGTGAAACTTTTCTTGTATCAATTATTTTATTGTCATGGTGCCCATTTTGCCTAGAAAAGGCAGGATACTTACTTGATTCTTTGCTTTCATTGATAAGTAAATTTTAAATGATTTTGTGTAGATATTTAAAACCTTTAAATTTGCATAAATCATTTCAGGTACATGAGTTGATGATGCTAAGGCGCTGATGGTATCAGTGCCTCCAGTATGGCCTATGACAGTAACACAGGCTTTTTTGTTTCTTAGTTTTTGTTTTTAGGTGTGTGTTGTGTGTTACATGGCATGCATGTATGCACATCCTATTTTGAACTCATGGATTTCAATACATTTGATGTGGTTCAGTCCATTTTAGTTATTTTTACTGATTCTTAGATTATCCCATCTGTGGTCAGTGAGAACCTCTTCACGTTGACTCCTCACACGTCCTATGATATGCTTTCTGGTGTAATGAGGTGTTTCAGGCTCGTTTTTTTTTTTTTGTTTGTTTTGTTTTTTTTTTTTAAAATTTACATTTTATTAAAATGACATCTATAGAAGCAAAATATCTAAATACATATTATCTGTTCCACCTATCATGTAAATTGCTCTAACTGTCACAAGTCTTAGCTTATTATTACTACTTAAAATTCAGCTCATCCTGACTAGATTCCTGGGCCAATCTTCTCAAATACTTGTTTTATTATAAATTTCCTTTTATTTAAACAACTGTCAGTTAGTAATAATACAGGATTAAGAGTGGTTAACAACTGAGAAATTATAAGGAAAATGTAATTATTGGGTTAGAAAATACAGCATTCAGCAGAGCAAATTTCAAGAGTGAACATACAGACACTTATGTTTCTGAAAAGGCTGAATCGCACAGCCCAACACAATGTGAGTCAAAGAAGCAAAAAAGAAGGAGGGGCCACAAGAGGCGAAGTATTTTATTCTAGTGTCCCCTAAATTGACTGTGGAAGTAAAAAGTTTCTACATTAAAAAAGTTTATATAAATTACATGAATAGTAATTTTCATAAAAGTCAAAATGAAACGTTCTGCATAGGACAAAAGATACGCCTAAGCAACATACCATATTTGCACAAGGCCACTGAATGTCATGGGTACTACTAACAAATGAAAAAGCTTAAGTCTATGGCAGACTGAGCAAAGATTTCAGTTTGGTATTCTATAACCCCAAGACTATAAACCACTCTTACTATACAAAAGCTCTAATGATATACAGAGTTTTTTGTAGGAACTCTTGTGCTTCTGGTTGGCACATTATCTACTCTTTAATATGTGAAAGTAATACAGACAGTTGTGAGAGGCTGTGCAAAACTATTGTATTTACAAAAATGGCACAAAAGTGAATTCAACAGTCGATGCACATGCACACTTCATTCACATCTTCAATGACAAAAGGTATTCTGAACACTATAGAACTGAACAAGAACACTAGCTTCAACAGCAGCTGTTAAGCAATAGAGTCACGTAAGTTACACCAGAATGGGCAAATATTGCCCAAGTAAAGTTCTATTGTTAAAGCTGAAACAGATTTAAGGCCATTCACGTTCAAGCACAGGATACAAATCTTTTGGAGTCAGGCTCGTTTTTACATTTCTTGCTGCTGACCTGAAATCAGCCAAATGGTGTTTATATATCACAATTTAAACCTTAAGGGTACTTATAACTTTTGGGTTGTTCATGGTTTCTAGATTTTAAGTTTCAAGTCTAGGAAAATACATATTTTTTAAAGAGAGAAATACATGAGCACGTACTGATATTTCCAAATCCAGGAGTACAGTTTTATTTTTTTTATCTGATATGTTTCTCTTTTTTTTCCCATTCCATGCTAACATAAATATTCATTGCTTTGTCCCTCAATACAAACAGAACAGTTTTATAATAATGATACCAACAATATGTCTACTGAAAGTAGAGTAGTAGATTTGTGTCCACAGTTCTTTTTGTCCTTTGAAGTATTTCCCCAAATTTGCTGGATTCTAAAATTCTTGTGAAATAGTTCTTTGTTTTATCCCACTTTGATGCAGTTTCATTTCCTTATTTTAAAGTAATTGCTTAATTTTTTTTTTTTGCAAATATTTGCATGGTTCCAAAGTCAAAGTATAAAACAAGATATATTCAGAGAAGCTAGCCTTTATACCTATTACTGTTTCTTCCTTCCCCATAGGTAATCAGATTTTTTTTTTTATTAGAATTTCTTAGTTCATCTTTTCACTTTCTTTAAAAACACAAATACGGTATGTATGTATGTGTGTACATATATCTCTCCACTTTCCCACATTACATCATGGTAACATATATCTTACCTCATTTCTTTTATTTAATACTTTATCTTGGTGAATACTCTGTAGTGGAAACAGAGGTGTTTCTAAATGCCAACTTTTGACTTTTATCTGAAGTTCATGGACAGTTCATTGTGAACTTACACACAATCCTGAGTTCAAATTAAGATTTTGAGTAAGGGTATGGTAGGGAGAAAGTGTTTCAGAAAGCCTGCTTTGACACTGAGATGTGGGATCAGTTGCTGAAGGAAAGAGTGAGGGATAGTAGGAGTCTGGCTAGTTCAGTAATTAGATGTGAGGTGAGGTGAAGGGAATGAGTAGGTTAGAACTTTTCTCTGAAAATATGCTTGTTTGCAGTGAGAGCCTGAATTAGGAAAAGCTCTTTGGACATGGCGAGAAAGGGTAAGAATCAGTAGGAGCTTGATCAGATAAACCGTGGAAGATAAAAGTGAACAGTTGATTTAAGTTGTGTCTGTAGTGTTTTTCTAGTGAGTAGGAGGTTATGGAAGTCATGACGGTATTAATAATATGGTGATAATATTAGCAGTTGCTGCCACTTATAATTTATTATGCATGCAATTCTAAGCCTTTTTTTCCCCTTCCACTATTACCTGACTTAATGTAAGTTCGCTGATATAATATCCACTTTTATAGATGAAGAAACAAAAGCTCGATACATTAATCTTATTCAGGATCACATGTTGTAAACATCAGAGTGGGATCTGAACTCAAGGTGTCTAAAACCTTCTCCTAACTATTCTGCTGGAGAGGAGAGAAGCTAAATTTGTTGTTTGGTTTTAGATATGTTTAATTTGTATATTTTGTATGGTACCAGCTGAATATTCTCAGATAGATTTATAGAGAGAACATTGGAATTCAGGTTGATAATTGTTAACTTACTGACAGGAAGTAAAATAGTAACTTCTAGATTCAAGCTCCTATCCCAACATTCTAGGATTATATACATATTTTAAAAATCAGCTTTTATTTATTTATTTATGTCCATGCTATGTGGCTTGCAGGATCTTAGTTCTCTGACCAGGAATTGAACTTGGGCCCTGGCAGTGAAAGCTCTAAGTCCTAACCAATGGACCACCAGGGAATTCCCCAAACTTTTATTTAGGTGTGCTTTGCGTTGTGTAGTATTGCATTGTGTAGTTGTGTCCGATTCTGTGTGACCCCAGAGACGGCAGCCCATCAGGCTCCCCCGTCCCTGGGATTCTCCAGGCAATGGATTGCCATTTCCTTCTCCAATGCATAAAAGTGAAAACTGAAAGTGAAGTCGCTCAGTCATGTCTGACTCTTTGCGACCCCATGGGCTGCAGCCTACCAGGCTCCTCCATCCCTGGGATTTTCCAGGCAAGAGTACTGGAGTGGGGTGCCATCGCCTTCTCTGATAGTTACGAGCAGCAGATGTAAATAGACATTTCTCCAAAGAAGACATACAGATCGATGGCTAACATGCGCATGAAAAAATGCTCAACACTGCTAATTATTAGAGAAATGCAAAACCATCACTGAAAAGTCTATAAATAAATGCTGAGGAAGGTGTGGAGAGAAGGGAAACGTCCTACAGTTTTTTGGTGGGAATGTAAATTGGTGAAATCACTATGGAAAACAGTATGGAGGTTCCTCAAAAACCTAAAAATAGAACTACCATATGATTCAGCAATCCTATTCTTGGATATATCTGCAGAAAACTGTAATTGGAAAAGATAAATGCACCTCAGTTTTCATAGCAGCAAGTTTACAGTAGCCAAGAGATAGAAGCAACCTAAATGTCCATCAACACATGAATGGATAAAGACGATGCAGTATATATACATACACATATATTCAATTGAATACTACTCAGCCATAAAAAAGAATGAAATAATGCCATTTGCAGCAGCATGGATGGACCTAGAGATCATCATACTAAGTGAAGGAAGTCAGAAAGAGAAAGGCAAATACTGTATGATACCATGTACATGTGGAGTTTAAAATATGTCACAAATGAACTTACAAAAGAGAAACAGACACAGATATAGAAAACAAGCGTAGGGTTACCAAAGGTAAAAGGGAGGGGGAGAGGAATAAATTAAGAGTTTGGGATTAACATATATCCACTATTATATATAAAATAGATAATCAGCAAGGACCTACTATATAGCACAGGGAACTATATTCAATATCTATAAGGGAAAAGAATCTGGAAAAGAATCTATATATGAGTAACTGAATCACTTTGCTGTATACCTGAAACTAACACAACATTGTAAATCAACTAAACTTCAATTTAAAAAGAGGAAAAAATTAAAGATATAAATAGGGCAATGAAAAAGAGATATACATATATAAGATATGTGTCTAATACCTTCTGATTTTCTATATGTGAATAGAATCTAGTGTGGGTTATAATATGCAGGTTATGAAGTGTTAGATTTGACTGTCATCCTCAGAGTGGCAAGGGTTTCCCATGTGGCACTAGTGGTAAAGAACCCTCCTGTCAGCGCCGGAGAGGTAAGAGACATGGGATCGATCCCTGGGTTGGGAAGATCCCCTGGAGGAGGGCCCAGCAACCCACTCCAGTTTTGTTGCTTGGAGAATCCCACAGACGGGGGAGCCTGGCAGACTGCAGTCCATAGGGTCGCAAACCGCTGGACATGACTGAAGCAGCCTAGCATGGAGGCATGCCAGAGTGGCAGATGCTTCTGAGACTGTGAAGTAGTTTATAACAATATCAGAGTAGCCCAGATGTTTTAAATGAAAAGGATTGAAGATGCAGTTAATTTCGCATTGACCAATTGTTCTGATTCCGTGTTCTTGTGAAAATAGAGACAAAGATTGTCTTCTTTTCCTTTCAGGTTGTGAAGCTCTCTGAGATAGTGACCTTAGCCAAGCAAGCCCAGGTGGATGTGAAATTTCAGTTGCCAATCTGATCTGAGAATCCAGTGGTCGACTGAGGATGTTAAATGTGTTATAATTGTTAAAAATACTGTGTTCTGTATCACTGTTGTTCCTTTTCTCTTAAGCGTGTGCAGCTTTGTAATTACCACCTAGGCATAAAAACTAAAAGCGTTTGGTCCGCGTTTATTTCTATTCGAAAGGGGCTGTTTGTGTAAAGAATGTGTAAGGCAGTTATCTGGTCTGTTCTGTTGCAGCTTTCTTTTCCACTTTTACAGAATATGCCAGTTTATTATTGCAGTCTGCCAGTTTATTATTGTTGGGTACAGCATTCTTCATTGATAAGAGTCTTATGAATAAAGTAAATATGAAGATAAAGCTTTATTCTTTAGTGTTAGAAATGTATTATATCTAATAAACTAGTTTCATCAGTAGAGCAATGTATTAAAACAATGTTTTATATAAGAAGTGTTTATCTTCAGCACCAAATACTTAACTAAGTATATCAGTCACTATTTATAAGCAGATCTTTCAAACACTCCCCAGAATATTCTTTTAAGTATTTCGGTGAAGTAACTTATGAATTGTTTGAACATTATTTTAATCATTACAAAACTCTTGATAACTGCTAGTCCTCATGATGATCCTGTGTTATGAAGAACCTGGAAGTTTGTATCAAATAAGGGTCTATTTACTAAGGACTTGGCAGACAAAATTAACAATATCAATTTAAATTAATAAAGATCTCCCAATGTGATTTGGATTTTTTTTTTCCTTTTTAAGTAAACACAGTAAAAAGTGATGTGTTTATCATTGCACTAAATACCTCTGAGGAACTGATTCATAGATTGTGTACTAGGAATGATATTTGCATATAATAAAGCAATCTAAAGATATTTCACTTGAATTCTACTGTTTATATGTTTGCCATCTGGTACTCTTCTCCAGAAAAGCCTACACTGTCCTTTGTGTCCCAATTCGTATATGTGTGTGTATGTAGATGTCCATCTTCATTGCATAAAACAGTTAATAATTTAACTATTAACAGGTTAAGCACCATGGGAGGAAATATCAACTAAGGAGTAGACCACGTATGTAAACATACTGGTGAATTTGAGAACTTCTACCTATTTCTTGAAATGTGATCACACGCGCGTGCGTGCGCGTGCACACACACACACACACACACACACACGAGGCAGCATAGCACAATGATCATGAGCACAGAATTTGAAAGTAGATGATCTGGTTTGAATCTTGGTTCCACTACTTACTAGCAGTATAAGCTGGTCAAGTTTCTAAATTTCAGTGTACCTCAGTTTCCTTAGCCCCCTTCTCATCCTCGCTAGAATTACTTAGTGGGGAGAGGGAGACAGAGGCAAAGAGGGGGAAGGCAATTGTATAGGGAGAACACATGGAATATACCTGCATTCAAACCACCTATATCATATAATCTGTCTTCCCAGCCTACACATTGAAAGACTAAATCAGAGCCATCGAACCGTTTAGAATTGTGGTAAAGTTATAATTAAAAGTCCAAAGCCTTTAGCTTTTAATTAAATCATTCCCAAAAATGCCAGCCAGTGATTAGCTCAGAAAATACTGGCATTTGTTTTGGTTGGGTCTAGTCAGGAATTAAAGACAGCTTGGTATTTCAGAGAGGATGTAATACAGGCTCCTGGTAATACTTGTTTTTTCTATTCTTGCATAATAGATTATCCCCAAACTAGTGATTTTCAAATAACAAAATTTTAACCTCACAGTTTGTATGTGTCAGAAATTTGGAAGTAGTTTATCTGGGCGGTGGTCCTGGTGATACACTGACTTGCAGGTTTGAGGACTGCTTCCACGATGGCCCCCACTCACGGCTGTTGGCCTCTGTTTCTCCCCGTGTCGGCCTGTCCTCAGGGCTGCTTGAGTGTCCTTGTGACAGGGCAGCTGGCTGCCTCCAGAGCATGTGATCCAAGGGAACAAGAAGGAAGTTGCCCTGCCTGTGTTCTCATCTCATTGTCCCTTGTGTGACACACTACTAGAAACGAATCAGTAAGTCCAGAGATTTCCCTGGTGGTACAGTGGCTAAGACTCCGAGCTTCCAACGCAGAGGGCTCCGGGTTCCATCCCTGGTCAGGGACCTAGATCCCACGTGTCGCAACCAAGTTCTCGTGCTGCACACAACTAAAGATCTCGCATGTTGCAACAAAGATTAAAAGATTCTGGGTGCTGCAACTAAGACCCAGCACAGCTAAATAAATAAATACATATTTTTAAAAAGACCTTAAGAAAAAAAGAACCACTAAGTTCAGTCTACAAGAAGGGAATTAATCTCCATTCTTGAAGAGGGAAATATCAAGGAGTTCGTTGACATATTTTAAATCACAATGTGTGCTGGGTACTGAAAGCAAACTGTGTGTGCTGAGTTCAGAGATCCATAGCTGTTCCGACAGATGTAATGAGCATCTAGGGTCTTTTTTTTTGATAGGTAAGAAGTGGATTTATTCAGAGAGAAACATTCCACAGACAGTGTGGGCCATCACAGAAGGTGAGTGCGGCCAGCATCTAGGATCTTGGAAGAGTTCTGAGGCTTGGACCACTGAGAGGAGAGCGTCTTGGCTGCTAATGTTCAAACCCTGCTTGAATGGTGGACTCTGATAGTATCAGTTACAGCTGAGAAGTCAGGTAAAGAAAGTGAAGTCGCTCAGTCGTGTCCAATTCTTTGCGACCCCATGGACTGTAGCCTATCAGGCTCCTTCATCCATGGGATTTTCCAGGCAAGAGTGCTGGAGTGGATTGCCATTTCCTGCTCCAGGGGATCTTCCCGACCTAGGAATCGAACCCGGGTCTCCTGCATTGCAGGCAGACGCTTTACCGTCAGAGCCACCAGGGAAGCCCAACAGGACAAAAACTAGTGGAATTGAAGCAGCAGGCTATAACTAATCTTGATAAGAATGATTATAATGTAATGGTGGGGGAAGAAATCAGTTCTGTGGACAAGAGAGAGTGGAGATAACTGACTGGTGTCTACTTATACACCCTCCTTCCTCATCCCGCAAGCACACATACAGGCACACCTTGGAGATAATGTGGCTTTGGTTCCAGAATACTGCAATAAAGCCAATATCCAATAAAGGGAGTCATACCAATTTTTTGTTTTCCCAAGATATTTTTATACTGTGGTCTGGTACGTGTGCAATAACATTATGTCTAAAAACCAATGTACATACCTTCATTTAAAAAACTTCTATTGCAGGGACTTCCCTGGAGGTCCAGCAGTTGAGACTTCACTTTCCATTTCAGGGGGTGTGGGTTTGATCTGAAACTCCAATACTTTGGCCACCTGATGCGAAGAGCTGACTCATTTGAAAAGACCCTGATGCTGGGAAAGATTGAGGGCAGGAGAAGGGGACGACAGGATGAGATGGTTGGATGGCATCGCTAACTCAATGGACATGGGTTTGGGTGGATTCTGGGAGTTGGTGATGGACAGGGAGGCCTGGTGTGCTGTGGTTCATGGGGTCGCAAAGAGTTGGACATGACTAAGCGACTGAACTGAACTGGGGATGTCTCGTGGCCAAAGAACCAAAACGTAGAACAGAAGCAATATTGTAACATATTCAATAAAGACTTTAAAAAAGGTCCACATCAAAAAATTAATAAAAATAAATTTTTATTGCTAAAAAATACAGACCATTATCTGAGCCCTCCATGAGTCATATTAGTGACTTCAAAGCTCACTGATCACAGATCGTTAAGACAGATATAATAAAAATGGAAGAGTTTGACATTGCAAGAATTCCATAATTTGACACAGACGCTAAGGGAGCAAATGCTGTTGGAAAAATGGCACCCATAAGCATGGGTGCCACAAACCTTAAACTTGTAAAAATCATGGAATCTGTGAAACACAATGAAGTCAAGTATAGTTAAGTGCGGTGTGCCTGTGATACTCATGAATGTTCTGTCTTGAGGCTTCCTTCCTTACAGCCCTACTTGCTTCATGTGGAAAGAAAACCTACCTTAATATTTGAATTCTCTACAATTATATGGGTCTACCATATAAACTTCTCCGGTTTCTCCATAGAATATAGCCAATTTTGACTATTATATCAACTTTACAGCTACAGAACCTAGGGCAGTAAGCTTGATAGATACTGGTGCTTTGTAGCAGGTGGGATTTTTAAAACCCACACATGTTAAGGGAGAAAGCAAGCAAAACCCAAAAAGAGAGAAGTGACACTCACAACTCCAGCAGGACATTGAAGCTATTCACATTTTAGTGAGCTGTTTAGTGAGTGCTTTGCCTGGCTGAGAATTCTATTTAAAGAAAAGTTAAAAAATCATGGGCGTAAATGTTAGCAGGCTGAGGGTCAGATGTGCAGGGCTGTAATTAGAATCATGCTCTTTGGTCATGCTGAAACGTAAAGGGTGAGAAAAGACCTTTGGAAAAATCCATTTTCAGATGTATGTAATTTATCGTGTGGTGATAACCTGAAATGAGATTTAGAGGTTTGCAATATAAAACGAAGGAAGATGAAAGGTTGGGAAATCAATTTTTGTTTCACGTTTGATTTAAAACGAAGTGGTGAACGTGAAGGGATGAAATAACAATGATGTAAACGTGGGCGTCTAAGCAACAGCCTGGAGAGGCGAGAACTGGGCAATGAAGGCTTGTCTGCAGTGATGCAGGAGGGACGGGATAAAGCCGAGTGTCCTTGAGCACCAGGATTTGACCTACCGTCTGAATGTTCTCGGAATTGAGGTTGTGGCGTCTTTGTTCTCCTTTTCAAACAGCCAGCTCCGACAGCATCTTTTTCTGCTCTGAAGACTTTGAAGGGCTTTCTTATTCACAACTTTGCCTCATAAGGAGGTAAGATCATGGACAACTCTTTGTTTCTTCACACATAACCAGCTTCTTTCCATTTTTCACTTGTTTCAATCGTGTGTTTACATTGCTGTATTCCTGCGTCTTGCCTCCCCTTCAGGTAGTCAAGAGGAGCCACCCCCATTTGCCTGCCTTCACTTGATGATTCCGCTGATGGCGCAGCGGCAGCAAAGTGCTCAGTAAGCAGCCATCTTGGAGACACAAGACAGTTAGGGTCCACCTTGTCAGGATCCGCTCAGGCAGCTTCCTGGAGGAGTTTGATGAGTCCTCCACAGCCACCTGCACTGTTTGCCGTTCCTTCGTTATAGTCTATTCCTGTCATTTTAGCCTTTCGGTTCTCTGCTTGAAGACCAAATATGTGAGTTCTCCTGGACTTCACCTTGCCCTGTCTGCAGTCAGCAGAATAATAGCCCCTCACAGACGTCCACATCCTAATCCCTCTAACCTGTGCCTATGTTACATTACAAAAGGACTTTGCAGATGAGATTAAGGCTGTGGCTTTCAAAAGAGGAAGATTATTCAGGATTATCCCTGTGGGCCTCTTTTAGTCCATTTAGGCTTCTATAGTGAAATGCCACGGGCTAGGTGGCTTATAAACAACAGAAAAGTGTTTCTCACAGCTCTAGAGGCTGGGAAGTCTAAGATCAAGGCACCAGTAGATTCAGTGTCTGGTGAAAGCCTGTTTCCTGGTTCATAGTTGATACCTTCTCCCCATGTTGGAAGGGGTGAGGGAGCTCCATGGGGTTCCTTTTATCAGAGCTCTAATCCTTTAGTTCCTGGGGGCTTTCCACTGATGACCTGAACACCTCCTAAAGACCTACTTCCTAAGACTATCATATTGGGCATTAAATTTCAGTATATGAATTTTGGGGGGCACAGATACTCGGTCCACAGCAAGGCCCAAGCCCTTAAAAGCAGAGAACAGCCTCCAAATGGAAGCAAGAGAGATGCATTCAAAGGAGAAGCTGAGAATTCCAGACATGAGAAGAATTCAGAGCACAAGGACTGGAGAGGAGCCTTTAACTGAAGATGGCCCTTAGCTGACAGTCAGTGAGGAAAGGGCTCAGTCCACAGCGAAAGGAATTGGATTTTGCTAACAGTTGGATGCATTCCTAATGAAAGTGTACGTAGCTGGCTGACACCTTAATTTTAGTTTTGTGAGGCTGAGCTGAGAAACTAGAAAAGTCCACTGGGACTTTTGACCCATAGAACTGGGAGAAAATAAATTTGTGTTGTTTTAAGCTGCTAAAATTGGTGGTCATTTGTTATGGCAGCAATGGGAAACAATATGCTAATATACTCAGACTGCTGGAAATGAGTTTCACCCCGTAAACTGAGGTGAAGGAGCTTTCTTTAAAAATTAGAAATTTATACCTTTTTAATCTATCATGGACTGATTCTTTTATAACACACTATTAGTAATAAAAACTATTACTGAAGAAATAAAATTTTAAAAAGCATGCAAAATATAAGCCCGGATTCTTTTACTTATTTTTGATTCAACAGTGTAAAATTGCTCTTTCAAATTGCTATAAAGGTTTCTAAATGCTTACCCTAAAATATCTGCTTCTGTCTTTGAGGTTTGTGAACTGTCCATGGATCAGCATTAGTCCACACAGATCACATTTTCAGTAGGACTGAGAGAGGCTCCATCACATCCAGTTTGTAAGAATGTAAACACACGAATTGGAAGTGGGATGTAAACAAACATCTAGGGTTGAGAGGCTTAACTGAATAGTTTCTAGTGAACATTATGATACTCACAGCTTTGTAAATCTCTGAAGCAATTGCAGTTCATCAAAAAAGCCACGTGCCTTCTTTATGCCCTAGAATCTAGTTGACTTTTATGTAGAGATTGATGTTTAGCCAAATAGAGGGGAATGCAATGAAAGGGCCAGGAGTATCCTGAGTTTCATGATGCTAACTGAGCCCTGACATTATCAACATCTTTAGGAGGAGTTACCTGACCACCAGTTGAGATCGTGCGTGTTCAGGCAACATGCTCCAGGTTGATGGGGTGGACATTTCGTAAGAAGGAAACTGGAGACAAACCTTGAATACTGCATGATTATTTCTCTGATGAACTCCAAAAGCAGAAAGCATCCTTTCATTCTGTTTTTGATATTATATGCTTGATGAAACTAGCATTTTCTTACAAAAAGAGACCTTTGGTTAAGTGAAAATGATACACACTCATTGTAAAAACAAAAACCCCCAACAATACAGAAAGTACAAGACAAGTAAAAGATTAATGCCAAAGCCAGATCCCAGAGATGACTTGTTAAGTTTGCTAAACATACTTCTGGTCTTCTCTACATATGAACATTTGTGCACACACACACACACACACACACACACACATACTTTTTCATGCTGCTAAGTCACTTCAGTCATGTCCGACTCTGTGTGACCCCAGAGACTGCAGCCCACCAGGCTCCCCCGTCCCTGGGATTCTCCAGGCAAGAACACTGCAGTGGGTTGCCATTTCCTTCTCCAAAGCATGAAAGTGAAAAGTGAAAGTGAATTCACTCAGTCGTGTCCGACTCTTAGAGTCCCCATGGACTGCAGCCTACCAGGCTCCTCCATCCCTGGGGTTTTCCAGGCAAGAGTGCTCGAGTGGGGTGCCATTGCCTTCTCTGATACTTTTACATAAATGGGATCAAATTATATATAATGTTCTACAATTTGCTTTTCTTCAGTAAAACACTTGGACCGCTTTCCCTGGTGTCCGATATAGGTCTGCATCACTTTCAATGGCTACACACATGGAAGAATACACATACTATCATTTTACATAACCTAGTCTTGTATTATTGGCATTTACTTTCTACATTTAAAAAATAATTTTATTTATTTATTTATGGCCCTGCTGGGTCTTCATTGCTGCACAAGCTTTTCTCTAGGTGGTGCGTGGGCTTCTCTTTGCGGTATCTTCTCTTGTTTCAGAGTATGGACCCTAGGGTGCTTGGGCTTTCAGTAGTTGTGGTTCCCAGGCTCTAGAGTTCTGGCTCAGGAGTTGTGACACACGAGCTTAGTTGCTCCACAGCACATGGGATCTTCCCATAGCAGGAATGGAACCTATGTTTCCTGCATTGGCAGGTGGATTCTTTACCACTGAGCCACCAGGGAAGTCCAGTTTTTGCATTTTTAACATTATAAATAACAGAGGTGAATGCTCTGGTGCATATTCTCATCACGTGGTTAATTCAGGTGAAAGCCTGTAGGTGGAAGAGATGTGTAACAGCGTAACTGGTGGTGGTTTAGTCTCTTAGTCATGTCCAACTCTTGCCACCCTTTGGACTGTAGCCCACCAGGCCCCTCTGTCCATGGGATTCTCCAGGCAAGAATACTGGAGTGGGTTGCCATTCCCTTCTCTAGGGATCTTCCCAACCCAGGGATCAAACCCGGGTCTACTGCATTGGAGACAGGTTCTTTACTGACTGAGCCACCGAGGAAGCCCCAGAGCATAACTATATGTAATATTTTCATGGCGGTTACTGAGCTCCTTTGCAGAAAATCTGTACTGGTTACTCACCCATTTGCAGTGCATATGGTTTTTCCAAGGTTTTGACAATGGTGCATCCCTAATTCCAAACGGGCAAAAAACAGATTCTTCCTGTTTAGTATGGACTGGGCTTTCATCTGTTTACTAGTCCTTTGTGGAGAAGCTTGTGTATGTGACTTCCACTTCATGCTCCTTGACTACTTTTCCAATGATTATTCATTCTTACTGATATTTAAGAACTTTTTACATATTTGAGATTAGCCACATTTGTTATATACTGCATGTGTTTCATCACATGTAGTTTTTTAAAATTGCGGTGAGAGTGCAATAGGAAATCTACCCTCTCAACAAGATTTTAAGTACATAGATAGGATTCTTAACTATAGGTACCCCGTTGGTCAGCACATCTCTAGAACTTGTTCATCTTGTATAACTGAAACTTGACGCCTGTTGAAGAGCAGCTCATTTCCCCGACCCCAGCCCCTGGAAAACCGCAATTCTACTCTGTTCCTGTGAGTCTATTTTAGATACCTCATGTAAGTGGAGTCATTCAGTATTTTTCTCATATGTACTTTTTAATATACTCAAATGTGCATTCTTTGTGGTTTCTGATTTTCATGACATATTTTGAAAGACTTAATTTATAATATAATTTCATTTATTTGCTATAAGGTCTGAACTTGAGTTATGAATGCAGATATTTATTCCCCCTAAATTGTTGGCCAACTTTGCAAACACAGTTTTTTTTTTTTATTATTTCATCCATTTCACCAAGTTTGGAATGTTGCCTTTATTACATACCAACTTCCTATGTGTTCTTGTGTGTATATGAAGTGAGTGAAAGTCGCTCAGTTGTGTCCAACTCTTTGCAACCCCATGGACTGTATAGTCATTGGAATTCTCCAGGCCAGAACACTGGAGTGGCTAGCCTTTCCCTTCCCCAGGGGATCTTCCCAACCCAGGGACTGAACCCAGGTCTCCGGCATTGCAGGTGGATTCTTTACTGGCTGAGCCACAAAGGGGAAGCCCAAGAATACTGGAGTGGGTAGCCTATCCCTTCTCCAGTGAATCTTCCCAGCCCAAGAGTCGAACTGGGATCTCTTACACTGCAGGCTGATTCTTTACCAACTGAGCTATGATGGCCTCAGTATATATGTATATGTATATATGTGTATATATGTATGTATACATTATATACATGTATGCATACATACATACATGTATGTATGAAACTAGCATTTAAAGACATGCTCTTTATTTAATTTTTATTTAGGGTAGGAAACCATGGCACAGGATGTCACAGGCAAAGGAGTTTCCCTTCAGTCATTTACTGTCAAAGTCATCACTGTTTATTTGTGAATATTTTAACTTTCCTCTTTCTGATGATTCAGATTCTACTAGAGGAAAAAAACTGTAATATTTAACACCAAATGTATAAGATTGTGTGGGCTGACAAGAAGAAATGGAAATACTGGTTTGAGTGATGAGTTACTTTGTGTTTGGTGGGCCAAGACTCTTGTGAAGTGGGAAAACATAGATCTGAATCTTTTTAATGTAATGCTTTTCTTCCAAGAAGACCACATAAGGAGCCATATCTGACTCTTTCCTCTGACCCAGCATTCCTGACATTCGATGCCTGTTATAGTTCCTTTCCCTCTTCCCTGGTGGCTCAGTGGTAAAGAATCCACCTGCCAGTGCAGGAGAGGCAGGTTCAATCCCTGGGTCGGGAAGATCCCCTGGAGAAGGAAATGGCAACCCACTCCAGTATTCTTGCCTGGGAAATCTCATGAACAGAGAACCTGGCAGGCTACAATCCATGGGGTCAAGAGGAGAAGAGGGTGGCAGAGGATATGATGGTCAGATGGGATCACTGACTCAATGGACATGAACTTGGGCAAACTCCAGGAGATAGTGAGGGGCAGGGAGGCCTGGTGTGCTGCAGTCCATGGGGTCACAAAGAGTCAGACACTACTTAGCAACTGAAAACCAACAAACCCTTGATATTACTATTGCATCTTTGCACGGTCAGGTCAGTATGAACTGAACCCAGCCTTCTGGCTTCAAATTCCATGTTTTTCCAAACTATATTTCCGCACACTTCCTCTATATGTTGCTGGTTTTAAAGTGAAGGTGATGTTAGGCTGTAGAATATTCTGCCATTTGATAGTAGTTGCTAGAAGAAGTCAATTCAGATTCCCTTTCTGAATAGGAGCATTCTTACAGGGGCCATTCCTGGTGGGATTCCTCTGCCCCTCACCAGCCTTGTGCTGTTTCGGTTCTTCCTTTTCCCCTCCTCCCTTCTGCTTGCCCATCTTTCCTCTCTGTCCTTTTCTTTTTGCTCTTCCTTTCTGCTTATGCCCAGGCTTCAATCTCTCAGACTGGCGTGGTTGATGTTGTTGCTCTTCTTGAGTCGCTCAGTCATATTCAACTCTTTGTGACCCCATGGACTGTAGCCGGCCAGGCTAGATTCCTCTGTCCGTGGGGTTTCCCAGGCAAGAACACTGGAGTGGATTGCTGTTTGCTCCTCCAGGGCATCTTCCCGACCCAGGGCTCAAACTCAAGTCTCCTGCATTGGCGGGCACCAGGGAAATTCTGGAAAGGTAGATGACCTCACAACTATAGCATTCTATCATTGGTAGGAGCAGGGGTCAGACTCTAAGAACCCCTGAACCTGCACACTCTGGGGTGCAAAGATAAACAGACTGCATAATTCATCGAACTGAAATGTATCAATATTTGGACTAGATTTTATGCCCTAAGTTAGGGCACTGAGAAACACTCACCCAAAGGAAAATAGGCTGCTTGGTAAACTATAGCAAAGGTAGAGTGGGCATTAGTTAAGAACACAGATAGCAAATGTATAAGGGGGTGGTGCCTTTATAATCACATTCCAAAAAAGCTGTCAATGCTGTATAGGAATAGAAAGAACACCAGACCTCGTGAAAAGGAGTGAGATATGAACTCCTCAGAGGTGACAAAATCAAATGAACATTTCACTCCTTAATTTTCAAGGATAAGAAATCTCTTCTGTGTCCGACTAAAAACAACTCAAATAGCTTGGGCTTTCCAGGTGGCTCAGTGGTAGAGAATCTGCCTTCCAATGCAGGAGACACAGGAGATGAGGATTCAATCCCTGGGTCGGGAAGATCTCATAGAGAAGGAAATGCTACCCACTCCAGTATTCTTGCCTGGAGAATCCCATGGACAGAGAGCCTGGCAGACTACAGGCCATGGGGTTGCAAAGAGTTGGACGTGACTTAGTGACTAAACAACAGCAACAACACAACTCAAGTAGCTCATTACTGCCATAATGAAACAAAGAACACAAGTTTGGGCAATATATAACTTATAGGGAATGTGATTTGTTCCTTACATTGAATTTAATGTTCCTATAAGCTGTCACCTTAGGTCAACACAGCTCAATATATTACTTTTCCCATTTCTAGGCAAGACAGTGCTATAATTAAGCAGTGAATAATTAGCTGCTTTTTCTCACATGAGAATCCCAGTCACCCTGAAAGATGGCACTAGAGGTTTATTTTCCACAAGTCAAACCAGCCAGTTCATTATCAGATAAAGCCCCTGCCTTTTTTTCACTACTGTGACACCTACGATTTACAAAAGGGAATTTCTAAGAAGGACTGTTCCTTTTCCCGAGAAGTAGAGCTACTTCTTTCTACCCACAAAATTTCACATTTCCTATTTATTTATCCTCTTCATTCCACAAAAGGACTTGGGTGACTTATAACAAAAGACATTCAATTCAGTTGAGTTGAACAAACGTTTGTCAAATGCTAGACTCTTCAGCAGGCACAGGGAATACAAATTTGACTAAGGTAACTGTGTTTCTTGATGGGTCTCTGGGCTTCCTGGCAACTTGTAAAGTCCAGGGTTCAAAGGATGTTTATTAATGCCTCTCTTTTTTAAAACTGAAGTATAGTTGATTTAAGATATTAAATTAGTTTCAAGCGTACAGCATAGTGATTCAATATTCTTATACTCCATTTAAGTTATTACAAAATAATGGCTATATTCCCTGTTGCTGTACAATATTTCTTTGTTGCTTATCTATTTTATACATTAGTAGTTTGTACCTCTTAATCCCACACCCCTGTCTGCTCCTCTTCCCTTCCCTCTCCCCACTGGTAACCACTTGGACTCATAAATATAAATAGAGAAAGTGAACTATATGAACGGTTCTTGAATGCCAGCACAATGAAAAGTCCCTTCTACTTTTCACCTATGAAGGCTAACTTATTTAAATTTTTTTTTTAATACTTCCTTTTATTTATTTATCTGGCCACTCTGGGTTTTCATTGTGTCATGCAGAATCTACTTCCCTGACCAGGGATTGAACTCAGGCCCTCTGCATTAGGAGCACAGAGTCTTAGTCACTGGACCAACAGGGAAGTTCCTTAAAAAATGTTTGTAACTTAATGTCTCTTGGAAATTGCTTCAGTTCATAGGGAGATTCCTCTTTCTTCTTTACATGGTACTCCCTTGGTTGTACGTACCATAACGTATGCAACCAATTCCCTTGTTTCGGACGTTTAGGAAGTTTCCAATATTTTACAGGTACAAGTAATGCTGTCATGAATAATCATGTGCATGTATATGTTGGTATTATTGTAGGTGTATCTTTAGGATAAATTCCCACTGATAAGATTACTGGTTTGATGTCGGTTTTTTAAAGATATTTCCAAATTTCCCTTCTTGGGGACTATTTCACTTTGCTTTTCCTTCAACAATGTGTGGGAGTGCCTGTTTTCCCCACAGTCTTGTCCAGCGAGGACACTGCAACATTTTTATTTTATTATTTTTTTCAAACTGATAGGTGATAAACGTGATCTCAGTAAAGTTTTAAAGTTTTGCATTTCACTTATTGTAAGTGAACATTTATTCAAAGTTTATTTTAAAATCTTTTTTTGAATTGTCTGTTCACGCCTTTTACTTATTTTTGGACATTTCCCCTCAACTTAAAAAGTTAAAAGGATAAATTGGGGATATTAGCTTTGATGTATATTGCAGATATTTATTCCCAATCTGTCATTTGCCTTTTGACTGCTTACAGTATTTTTGACCACGCAAAAGTTTTTATTCTTTTCTTTATGTAGTCAAATTTATCAATCTTTTCTTTGATTGCCTCTGAATTTTGAGTCATGATTAGAAAATCTTTCTCTGCTCTGAAGTTAGAGAGGATTCACTCATGTTTTTTCCCCATACTTGTGTAGTTTCATTTTTTGGGGTCTCTGATCCTTTTGAAATTTATTCTTTTCTCTAGTATAAGCATTGAATCTAATTTTTTTCCAAATGGCCATCCAGTTGTCCCAATCTCATTTATTAAAAGTGACTATCTTTGCTTTAGTGATTTGAGATCCCATCTTTATCATATGCTTGATTTTTATATGTAGCTGAATCTGTTTGGGAGCTTTTCATTCCATTTCTTGGATTTGTTTTCTATTTGTGTACCAGTACTACACTGATTTAACTATAGAGGCTTTGTAGTTTGTTTTAATATCTGATCAGGCTAATCCTCCCCAGAACTCTTCCTTGTTAGTGTTTTCTTAGCCTTTATTTTCCCGTGTGCCTTTTAGGATCATCTTTTATGAGACATTTAATTCTTGATTTTGTTTATTCCTGAGGTGTTCTGGGACTCTTTTTGAAACTATCTATCCTAGGAATATCCCTCTCTCTGCCCTAAAGTAACTGCAATCATGAGAATCTTTTACTGATGGCTTACATCACAGCTTGCAGGTAAGTGAAAGCAGTAGCACAATAATTTTTAACCTTGGTTCACATTAGAATCACCCAAAAAGCTTTTAAGAATTACTGGTGTCAGGGCCTTCCATTAAATTAGAATCTCTGAGGTTGAAGCCTTGGTACTTGAATTATAAGAAAGCTTCCCCGGTGATTCTAATGTGCAGGTAGGCCTGAAATCCATCGCTTCAGAGATGTAACTGGGAATATCTTGGTTTAACACTTAAGGTACACAAGAGAACAGAAATGGTATGTAATAAGCTGTGATACAGGCATACAACCAGAAGATTCGTCCCATAGCAGGCAGGAGGTAATTTTGAGCTAGTGGAAAGTGATCAAATGGTGACATTTGGGAGAGAAAATAATGGGAAAAAGAACAGTGGTCCGAGAACTCTCAGAGTGGATATAGACCATACGCTTCATGCTTAATACCTACGTCAAATAGTGTGCTTCATAATTACACTTATTGAAATCAGTCAGGTACAAATGTTCTTCTTAAGCTTCAAATAATCCATGGAGGCTAAAAAAACTGGTTTTGGGTACCTGTGGGGAGAGGGAGTTCACATGAAGTTATACTAAACAGAAGCTCCTCTGATAATGTAAGAAACTTATCTTTATTTCTGAAGGGTGTGACTGTGGTTAGAGTACTTACCTCATGGTTCTCTTCTGGAACATTTTCATAGCACACTTGGTTATCATGCCTTAACTCAGACTGCTATGACAAAAATAACATAGACTGGCAACTTAAATAACAAACATTTCTTTCTCACAGTTCTGGAGGCTGGGAAGCCCAGGATCAAGATGCTGGCAGATTCATTGTCTGGTGAGGACCTTGGCAAGGGTATCTTGTTCTTGGTTCTTTGTGTCTTCCCAAGGACACAGAGCAAACTCTCCAGGGTGTCTAATCCCATTCATGGTGGCTCCACCCTCATGACCTAAGCACCGCCCAAAGGCCCCACCTCCAAATGCCATCATTTTGAGGGTTAGGATTTTAACATATGAATTTTGAGAGGACACAAACATCCAGTCAGGGCTTCACAGGTGACTCAGGGGTAAAGAATCCGCCTGCCAACACAGGAGAGGCAGAAGACTCGGGTTCTACCCCTGAGATGGGAAGATCCTCTGGAGGAGAAAATGGCAATCCACTCCAGTATTCTTGCCTGGAAAATTCCATGAACAGAGAAGCCTAGCAGGCTATATAGTCCATAGGGTCCCAAAGAGTCAGATACTACTGAGCACACACAGAACATCCAGTCAACATCATCGTCAGAAAGTACATAGCTTCTGACCCTTGCTTAACAATAATCATTCTCATTTTAATGCCACGTGCTCATGTTTTGTAAGCTACCCTTCTTTAAAGAGTAATTGTCCTGCTTCAACCTACAGTTTTAACAACTATAGTTGAGATATATTCAAAGAAAGAGAAAAGAGAAATGAGGATGTTTTAAATTTTAAAAAAAAAATTGGAGCCCTCTTCCCAGGAACATGCTTCTCCCTATAAATCTTTTGCAGAATTATTGTCAGGCACATTGTCCACTAGCTGACTTAAAAAACCCATTTATCTAACTGCATCTTCCCCTGGAGCAAATCCTCTGGGGTAGCCAGTGATTGAGCTGTCCCTCTGAAATCAGGGTGTTGGCATCAAAAATGGTATGTTGCTTTTCCTTCTCTTTTATTTTATCCAGTCTTTGCACAGTGTGTCACTTAATTAAAGTGAGTGTAATTTTATATGACTTTCCTGCTTTTCATGGCTTGTTATTTTTCCTCCTGTCTAGGAAGTTGCTGTACACATCATTTCTCATTCTTTCTCTGTCTCATAGAAAATGACCAATTTGAAAGACAGTTTTAGTTTACTTCTACGCAAGACATCTAGTGACCTTTCTGCTTGCCAACAAAAGAACCATTTCCTGTCCAGCATTAGCAATTAACTTCTTACAATTGATTCTGTTTAAGGTCAAAACAGAGACATCACTTTGCCAACAAAGGTCTGTATAGTTCAAGCTATGGTTTTTCCAACGGTCATGTATGTATATGATGTACTCTGTACAGTGTGAGAATGAAAAAGTTGTCTTGAAGCTCAACATTCGGAAAACTAAGATCAGGGCATCTGGTCCCGTCACTTCATGGCAAATAGATGGAGAAACAGTGGAAAGAGTGGCTGGCTTTATTTTGCGGGGCTCCAAAATCACTGCAGATGGTGATTGCAGCCATGAAATTAAAAGACGCTTACTTCTTGGAAGGAAAGATAGGACCAACCTAGACAGCATATTAAAAAGCAGAGACATTACTTTGCCAACAATGATCCATCTAGTCAAGGCTATGGTTTTTCCAGTGGTCATGTATGGATGTGAGAGATGGACTAAAGCTGAGCACCGAAGAATTGATGCTTTTGAACTGTGGTGTTGGAGAAGACTCTTGAGAGTCCCTTGGACTGCAAGGAGGTCCAACCAGTCTATCCTAAAGGAGATCAGTCCTGGGTGTTCATTGGAAGGACTGATATTGAAGATGAAACTCTAATTCTTTGGCCACCTGATGTGAAGAGCTGACTCATTTGAAAATACCCTGATGCTGGGAAAGATTGAGGGCAGGAAGAGAAGGTAGTGACAGAGAATGAGATGGTTGGATGGCATTACTGACTCAATGGACATGAGTTTGAGCAAACTCTGGGGGACATGAAGGATGGAAGCTGTCGTACTGCAGTCCATAGGGTTGCAAAGAGTTGCACATGACTTAACAACTAAACAACAACAACAAGGTCAGTGCTAGCCCACAATATAACATTTCAGTAAATGTAGCTTTATAGAAAATGGAGATCATGTGTGAGACTGTAAGTGAAATCTCACATCTCAAAGTAAGGCAGTTCATTTTCTGACATTTTTAAAGTAGTTGCCGATGGTGTGGTATGATCTCCAAAAAAAGCTCACACCACCTTGGAAGCCACTGGCCACATCCCATGACCAGAAAGTTCTTCTGTATCTTGTTCTGGGTTATTCAGTTCAGTTCCTAATGTGAAGAGTCAAGAGAGATGCTCACAGGACTTCCCTGGTGATCCAGTGGTTAAGACTACACTCTCAATGCAGGGGGCATGGGTTTGATCCCTGACCAGGGGACCAAGACCCCATATGCCAATTCATCGGAAAAAAAAAAAAAAGAGAGAGAGAGAGAGATGCTGACAAAATAGAAGATGTTCCAGATATTCATGGGGCTGGAAAAAATCTCTGAGAGTACTTACTGCAAAAGTTTAGCTGGGTATAGAAAAGATAGGGTGGACGTGATGACAACTGTCATGTCTTTGAAAACGTATTTTGTTATGAGAGGTAGTCATTTTTTTAAAAATTGAAGACCAGTTCCCAGGAACTATAAATCTTTTGCAGGATTATGTCAGCCACATTATCTGTAAGTTGATTACAAAACCAGTCTCTGTAACTGTGTCTTTCCTTGAAACAAATCGTCTGGGTAAGCTGGTAACTGAACTATATTTCTCTTTTAAATCCAAGGGTTAGCATCAGAAATGGTTCTTTTGACTTCAGAAGCATAATAATTGTCAAGGGGGCATAAGTATAAATATGGCAAACAATCGTAAGGATACCTGTAAATTAGTGAGTAGCTCCCTGTCATTTCAAAGCATTAAGTGAGAAGCTAGATAACCATTTGCAGGATTTTTGTAAAGGGTTTTCCTGTACTGGGTGGGTCTCCGTGATTCTCATGTGAACACACTGTTTTTCATGATGATAATGAAGAAATATTGGGCTTCCCTTGTGGCTCAGCAGTAAAGAATCTGTCTGCCAATGCAGGAGATGAGGCCCATGCAGGAGATGCAGGTTCGATCCCTGGATCAGGAGGAACCCCTGGAGAAGAAAATGCCAACCTGCTCTTGTATTCTTGCCTGGAAAATCCCATGGACATAGGAGCCTGGCGAGCTACAGTCCTTAGGGTCACAAAGAGTTGGACATGACTTAACAACAAACAACAACAAAAAAGGAAATTCTCGCCTTTTCAGTTTAAAATGGTAAACTTAGAGAAGACTTAAGTCCTTTCACATCATAAAATATGGGCTAGAGTTTTAGGTTGTGGATATATTCCTCATTTGCTCAAGGGAAAACTATTCAATATAAAATGTTAATATGTGTGGGTTGTATATAAGCTTTTATAAAGAAAATGCTACTCTAAATGGAAACATCACAGATGCACATGTACCAGTTTCCAGCAAACTCTATAGATGGAGTGGCTTCGGATGGTTTCAGATGACACTCAGTTCAGTCAGTTCAGTCACTCAGTCGTGTCTGACTCTTTGTGACCCCCATGGACTGCAGCACGCCACGCTTCCCTGTCCATTGCCAATTCCTGGAGTTTACTCAAACTCATGCCCATTGAGTCAGTGATGCTATCCAACCATCTCATCCTCTGACGTCTCCTCCTCCTGCCGCCAATCCCTCCTAGCATCAGGGTCTTTTCCAATGAGTCAGCTCTTCACATCAGGTGGCCAAAGTATTGGAGTTTCAGCTTCAACATCAGTCCTTCCAATGAACACCCAGGACTGATCTTTAGGATGGACTGGTTGGATCTGCTTGCAGTCCAAAGGACTCACAAGAGTCTTCTCCAACACCACAGTTCAAAAGCATCAATTCTTCAGTGCTCAGCTTTCTTTATAGTCCAGCTCTTACATCCATACATGGCCACTGGAAAAACCATAGCCTTGACTAGACGCAACTTAGTCGGCAAAGTAATGTCTCTGCTTTTGAATATGCTGTCTAGGTTGGTCATAACTTTCCTTCCAAGGAGAAAGCATCTTTTAATTTCATGGCTGCAATCACCATCTGCAGTGATTTTGGAGCCCCCCAAAATAAAGTCTGTCACTGTTTCCACTGTTTTCCCATCTACTTGCCAGCAAGTGATGGGACCAGATGCCATGATCTTACTTTTCTGAATGTTGAGGTTTAAGACAACTTTTCCCCTCCCCTCTTTCACTTTCATCAAGAGGCTCTTTAGTTCTTCTTCACTTTCTCCCATAAGGGTGGTGTCATCTGCATCTCTGAGGTTATTGATATTTCTCCCAGCAATCTTGATTCCAGCTTGTGCTTCATCCTGTCTAGTGATTTGCATGATGTACACTGCATATAAGTTAAATAAGCAGGGTGACAATATACAGCCTTGACATACTCCTTTTCCTATTTGGAATCAGCCTGTTGTTCCATGTCCAGTTCTAACTGTTGCTTCCTGACCTGCATACAGATTTCTCAAAAGTCAGGTCAGGTGGTCTGGTATCCCCATCTCTTTAAGAACTTTTCAGAGTTTGTTGTGGCTCTGGCATTGTCAATAAAGCAGAAGTAGATGTTTTTTTCTGGAACTCTTTTGCTTTTTTGATGATCCAACGGATGTTGGCAATTTGATCTCTGGTTCCTCTGCCTTTTTCTAACTCAATGAACATGAGTTTGAGCAAGCTCTGGGAGATGATGAAGGACAGGGAAGCTGGCATGCTGCAGTGCATGGGGTCACAAAGAGTCAGACACAACTGAGCAACTGAACAACTGTAGATGGAATGATTTCTCTGACCTTAGAGAATGGGGATTATTGCAGATCCTGATGTGAGCAAGAAGTTGGTTATTGACTGTGCTGGGAATTCTAAGCCATGATATGTCAAACTGATAAACTTTAAGAAACTGGCCTTTTCTCTTAACAAGACACTTTCTCAAAGCCCTGACATGTGTTCAATATCAATTATTTGCTGTCTTTGTTTTCTAAAAATACCACCTTGATATTGATAACATGAAGCCAATGCGTTCAAGGTGTTAAATCAGTCCTAGAAGGAAATTGTTCAGGACTTCTAAAGTAAGAAATGGTTCCCTTTGCTCTATGAAAAGAGAGAAAAAGAAAGGAATATTTCCCACCTGCCTCTCCTGACAACCAGAAAGTCTCTACATAGTCTGATAAGCTTTTTGGTCTCTTCAGAACTTTCTTACTTATAGCTTATCACTGATAACTGTCTGCACTTATCATTCAACAAATCCAAACAGCCTAAGGATGAAGTTTGCTGCTATCTGCTTTGTAGGGAGGGGTTAGCTTGGGTACCTGCAGCACGTTACACTCTTAGCCTCTTACTTCTTTGCAATAAGCACTAAAGTATCCTACATGTTATTTTTTTGAAAACAAACTTTTGAGAGGATGAGATGCCCCAGTGAAATGCCATTAATTTAGCAGGCTGCATAGCACATGAAAACCTCCACTTCAGCAAAACAACTCAGTGTATGCAAGGTACTCAGTCCTCTTTGATGGCCTTGATTTCAGAATAAGGTTAGACCTATTCTGCTCTTAAGTGTGTTAGGTGGTGTACTAAGTACTTTACATATCGCTTCTTGCTTCATCTTCTCATGTCCCACTCTTTGCGGCCCCATGGACTATAAACTGCCAGGCTCCTCTGTCCATGGGATTTCCCAGGCAAGAATACTGGCATGGGTTGTCATTTCCCTCTCCAGGGGATCTTCCTGACCCAGGGATTGAACCCAGGTCTCCTGCGTCTCCTGCACTGGCAGGCAGATTCTTTAACACTATGCCACCTGGGAAGCCCCAGTACACGAGGTAGGTATTATTATCCACACTTTGCAGATGAGCGAACTGGTGTGGGAAACTAGAATCACTAGGTTATGCGATTAACTTCTGTTTCGCTTCAGTAGATT
The DNA here is from genome assembly GCF_016772045.2 of Ovis aries. NCBI lineage: Eukaryota > Metazoa > Chordata > Mammalia > Artiodactyla > Bovidae > Ovis > Ovis aries. The sequence continues at coordinate 18,113,454 of NC_056063.1, read as the reverse complement.
CATACAGTTTCCCCGAGGCTCTTTAAAACCTTGAGCTCTGAGTCTTGGCCTCCTGGAGCTTGAGAACTCTCAACTTCCTCATGATACATCCAAGCCCAGAGCTTGGGGAGGGATGAGGAAGGGAAGTAACTAGGAGTTAAACGGTGGTTTAACTGGAAGGTCTGTGGGAACGTGCAGGGGTTCAGAAGGGGTTCAGAACTTGCAGAAGCAACTCAGCCTCAAAGGTCAGGCAGGGTGGGGACTTCCCTGGTAGCTCAGCAGTTAAGGCTCTGTGCTCCCAATGCAGGAGGCCTGGATTCAATCCCTTGTGGGGAAGCTAGATCCCACATGCTGCAGATCCTGAATGCTGCCACAAAAATCCCATTTGCTGAGACTAAGACCAGTACAGCCAAATAAAAAAATAAAATAAAAGGGATAAGCATCAGAGGCTCTTCCCTAAAGAAAGAAAGAAAAAGAAAAGCTACCAGGCAGGGTAAAGCAGGGGCTCCTCACTCTGTGAGAAAACCAAGGTCCAGAGAAGGGATGTACCCCATCCAGGCCAGGCCAGGAAGGAGCTCCAGTGGACTTAATTCCATTCTCAGTGGGGATGATGTGGAGCTTGATATGATTCTGGGTGAACAGACAGGGAAGTACCTAGTTTCAGCAGTAAATCCTGCAAGAGAGGATTCCTACCTGTTATATATTTCATTAGCAATTTGATTTCTTTCAGATCCAACCACCACCTTTGCATTTATACAAATTCCAGACCCTATTTCTGATTCTCTAAGAGGTTTGTCCACAGGGCCTCTCCTGCCCACTTGCTACTGCCCAGGTTCAGGCAAATGAAGACTTCATGCCTGAGGCTACAGGCCAGTGATGGGTGGGTGGCTACCTTGGTTTGGCCTGGGGTTGCTGAGTGCCTGAGACTGCTCATTTGGCTGAAGGTCCTGGCCTGAACTGTGGGGCGAGGCTACGTTCTAGAAGTACAGACCAGATCTTGGAAGTGACTGTCAGTTTCCCTTGAGAAATGAGAGAGGTCCCCAGAAGGACCGCAGCTGTCTTTCTCTGCTAGGAAAGGATATAAATAAAGACAGAGAGTGTCAAGAGGAACATTTAGAAAAAAATCTTTATTCTATGCTCTTCTGCTAGGACCAAGCTCCTAGAATTGACCTTAAATCTTTGTCACTGAAAAGCAAGAGATGAGAGGTCACCTTCTTGAGATCTTGGAGCCGAGGTTCCTACTGGGTGTGACTTTCAGAGGCATGTGTGGGACTCTGATGTTTAGGATGTTGAGATAGAATGTTTAGCCTCTGTGATTTCATCTTAACATTGTTGACGGCTGAAAATTTTGTGATAATAGAATGGCTTCTGAAGATGCTCATCTCTGAAGGACATTAATTATAAGAGTAAAACAAATCCCAGGTCTTTCTTTCCTTATTGCCATTTTCTAGTCCCCTTTGTCTCCGTTTCATCATATTTTTATCTAAAGGAAGAGGTCTGATGTGAAATTTCTTTCTTCATCATATTCTGGGCATATCTGAGAAAATGATCTAAGGGATTTCTGAACAATTCTTTCCTAGTCAATGAATTCCCGCCTTAGTGAAGTAAGCCATTCTGATGATAAACACTGGGAAGCTGTCATAGGTCCCTACTCTTCCTGAATTGTCTTCTCACTTTGAGATGGAGAATCCCTCATGGGGAGCAGCCCCAGCTTCCCCTTTGTCCGGATGGTTATTCTGAGTTTATGCATGTCTATACGTTCTTCCTTTTTGTACTTGTGGCTTATCAGCATGTCTGGGAGAAACTGGGCTAGTCCTGAGCATGGAGAATCCATCAGTTGTTTGCGACTCTGGTCACACATGAAGGAGGGAGGGATTTGAGTGTTTTGGCTAGTGTTAGATTTCTAAAAATTTATCATTTAAAAAATTTTATTGAAATATCATTGATCTACAATGTTGTATTAGTTTCAGGTGTACAGCCAAGTGATTCAGTTAAGTATGTGTATATATGTCTACACGTGTGTGTGTGTTCAGTTGCTCAGTCATGTCTGACTCTTTGCAATCCCCTGGTCTGTAGCCTGCCAGGCTCCTCTGCCCATGGCATTCTCTGGGCAAGAATACTGGAGTGGATTGCCATTTCCTTCTCCAGGGGATCTTCCTGCATCTCCTGCATTGCAGGCAGATTCTTTACTGCTGAGCTACTGGGGAAGCCCTATATATGTATTCTTTTTCGGATTCCTTTTCCATTATAGGTTATTACAAGATATTGAGTATAGGTCCCTGTGCTACACAGTAGGTCCTTTTGGTTATCTATTTATATATACTAGTGTGTATATTTAAATAGACAATGGTGTGTATATTTTGATCACAATCTCCTAATTATTCCCTCCCCCTTTCCTCTTTAGTCAACAGGTTAGTCTTCTATGTCTGATAGTCTATTTCTGTTTTGTAAATAAACTCATCTGTGTCATATTTTAGATTCCACATAGAAGTGACATCATATTTGTCTTTGTTTGACCCATAGGTCCATCCATGTTGCCGCCTGGTGGTAGATTTCTGATGGACCTGTCCTTCGTCCCTCCCTGCCCGATCCCCTCCAATGGACCTTGGAGGATTAGATGCGCTGCAGCGCCTCTCACTGTGACTGGTATTCAGTCCATGCTTGTTGTCTTGAGCTGCATCTCATTAGTCATGACACAGAGGCCCAGGTGAACTGGCTGAATGTCAGAAGAACCAGAAGCTGTTTGGCTTGAGGCAGTTCTCTTCTTGGATGATTTAAAGTTTTTAGCGACTGTTCTGTTACCATATGTATTCGTTTGCTAGGGCTGCCAGAACAAAATACACAAACTGGTGGCTTACACAAGAGGGATTTTCTGTCTCATGTCTGGAGGCCAGAAGTCCAAGGTCAAGGTGTTGGCGGGTGTGGTTTCTCCTGAGGCCCCTCCCTGGCTTGCAGATGGCTGCCTTCCTCCCATGTCCTTGCATGGCCTTTTCTCTGTGCATCCCTGGTGTCTCTCTGTGTGTTCAAATTTCCTTTCATAAGAACACCCATCAGACTGGATTAGGGACCATCCATGTGGCTCATCTAACCTTAATTACCTTTTTAAAGCTCTATCTCTAAACACAGTCACCATCTGAGGTACCAGGAGTTATCAGTTTAACATATGTATTGGGAGATGATGTGATTTAGTCCATGGCACCATATATTTCTATACCTGTGATGGATACTAAATGTGAGAGTCAGAGCCTATTAGAATGGACTTTATAATTTTAGTATTTCTTTTAAATTTATTTTTGCTTGGAGAAAAATGTTGTATGGACTGGCATTTAAACACCCAATTTACAGATGCAGAGCCTGAATTCCAGAAGGGAAACTGGAAAAATCTGGATTGAAAAAATATGGGAATCCCAACTTCTTTTCCCTACAATCCCAGCTGCATTTGGCTCCAGTCCAGGCTGGAGCTACAGGCCCTACGTGCCTCCACGAGGATGGAGGTCGGTCAGTCAGAAACCTCCTCAGAGTGACACCGTGTCCCACGGACAGGAGGGCAATGACATCCGGCTCCTTTCTTATAACACAGAGTTCCTCTCGACTCCAGGCGAGGCCTCCCCAACCCTCAGCCGTCGCTCACTGCTGGGGTGCTCCCCCCAACAATGAGCCACTCCTCCCAGCCTCCTCTGAGGCTTTTTCCAGCCTCTTTTTAGGCTTCTCCCAGGGGAAACACACAGGGCAAGTTGAGTTTGTCTTTAGCTACCCACCCACAGCCTTGGCATTCATTTTCCTTTCCTCAGCACCTGCAGGTCACATCCTAGCTCCCTTCTGCCCAGCTCCCCTTTCCTGTGACGTCCCCTCCAGGCCGCTTGAGGGCCCTTTCCTCCTGCTAGTCCCTGCCCCGCCACAGGTGGGCTGTACCTAATTGAAATATGGGGCTCTTCAGGGGTGGCCACATCCGCTGCTCCCAGGGCGCTGTGCTCACCCCTGCCCTGTGGCATTTCTCATCCTGCAGCTTACAGTAAGTCCCCTACATTTGAACTTTCAAGTCACAAATTTTCAAAGATGTGAATAGGTGTGCCTGCCCCCTGTATGCCGGCTATTGTGCTGTACCGCTGTACTTTTCAAGGCACTGCACTGAAAGATTAAAAATGTTTTCCACATTTTTTGTGTTTAAGTAAATATTATTGTGTGAAAGTATTATCAACCCGTTATAGTACAGTACTATATAGCTAATTGTCTTAGTTAGATACTTAGGCTAACTTTGTTGGACTTACAAACAAGTCAGACTAACAAACGAGCTCTCAGAACAGAACTCATTCTTATGTAAGGGACTTACTGTAATTGTAGGCTCCCATTCTGGTCTCTGCTCCTAGATTATCAGCATCCAATGCTCAGGGGCATTCCATTTCCTTTGTGCCCTTAGGATTGAGCACAGTATCTGGAACAGACTAGGCTTTCAGTAGGTGCTTCTGAGTGAAATCCCTAATTACCCACCACTCAGCAAGGTCACAGCTCGACTTGACCTAATGATCTGCTGGCTGTGGTCTGAGTGTTGAAGGTGAGGCCACCAATGGTTGGCACGCAGACCTATGAGGCAAGGGCTCCGGACCTTCCTTTCTTCAGTCATTCAACATTTCAGACATATTTTAAGCGCCTCCTGTTGTCGGGGATTGAACAGTGAACAAAATACGTTCTGTTGTCAAGTTCAACATAGAACATGGCATAGCTGGAAATTTTTCCTGTTTCCATTTGACACCATAGATGTGGTAGGATAAAGACTTGAAGTTACTTTGCTGGGTATCTACCAGGTTCTTAAAGGTGTGTTGATAAGTTATTTCAGCGTCCATATTTCCAGTATTTTGGATGAAAGCTATAGTATCATGGTGCAAAGTGTCAGGGAAGAAACAGAGGCTGACTAGCTCATTCCTGCATGGTTCATTTAATGCTGCTAGAAACCCATTTTGGTTGTCCGCACTCTCCCGGCCAGTCACAGCTTCAACATCCTCCATTGTTCTCTATTTTAGGAAAAAAAGAAAAGAAAAAGACTGAAAGTCTGTTTTGTGACACTTCTGCAATTATTGCTCACCTTCTCAAATTAATGTGCTAAGCATCCAAAATGTAATTTGCATTGTGATTTGGGGGAGTGATGAATCTTGTGCCAAGGACCTTTCTTTGGATGAGAGGTAGCTAGAGTTGTGAAATTCTCGAGGTGTGTGACAGGAAGCTGGGGTTGGGCTGTGAAGAGAGGAAAGAGGGGAGAGTTTGTACTTTGCTCCTGCAGGGAACAGTAGCGATGGATGAATTTATTTACATTGATGAATATATTTACACACAGATGTAGCTTTGGGTTCTTAGGATTTTTTTCTCAATAATTTGCCATTTCTAAGATACAGTGGAACTATACTTTTTCATTGTTGAAAGCATCTCCTGTAAATGTATAAAAGTTAATTCCTTGATTTTAAAAATGTGCTTTAAATAGGTAATGCATGCCTATGATATGAAGGTACGGAAGAATATGCAAAAAAATTGTGTCGTGGGTACTTGCAATTCTCTTTATTATTCTGGTAAAAATACATATTTGTCATTTTAACCATTTGTAAGTATATAGTTCAGTGGTTAAGTACATTCATAAGGCTGTATAATCAAAACCACTGTCAATGTGTGCATGGATGCATGCTAAGGTGCTTCAGTCGTGTCCAACTCTTTGCGACCCCATGGACTGTAAGCCTGTCCATGGGGATTCTCCAGGCATGATTACTGGAGTGGGTTGCCATGCCCTTCTCCAGAGGATCTTCCCAACCCAGGGATCAAACTGACGTCTCTTATGTCTCCTGCATTGGCAGGTGGGTTCTTTACCACTAGCACCCCCTGGGAAGCCCCACCACAATCAATATCCACAATTTTTCCATTATGTCCCCAACAAAATCTCTGTACCCATTAAACAATAATTTCCCCTTCCTCCCTGCAGTCCTCGGTAACCACTCTTCTACTTTCTGTGTTCAAGAATTTGACTCCTCATAGAAGTGGAGCCATACACTATTTGTCTTTCTGTAACTGACTTGTTTCACTGTGCATGCCTTAAAGGTTCATCCATGTTCTAACATGTATCAAAATTTCATTGCTTCTTAAGGCTAAATAACATTCCGTGGTATGTATGTACCACATTTTGTTTACCTGCCGCGGCCAGCACAAGCAAGAGTCGCACCTGCACTAAGAGAGAGACAAGATGGGATCAGACCAAATGGCTGATACCTTGCTTTATTGTGCGGTATATAGGGTAAGTACGTGACTTAAGGCACTCACAAGGTTGTTTTTTAATCTCAGGATACAATCACCAGACCCGGACAGGAGCTTAGGCACATGTCCTAGGGCCTGGCATACCTGCCAGGGAGCTCCCAAGACTTAACCCTTCACGGGTCGTCCCCCGCATTTACCCATTCTCCTGTTGATGGACATTTGCGTTGTGTCAACCTTTTGGCTAGTGTGGTGCTGCTGCTGTGAACATTGGTGTAAATATCTGTTTGAGCTCCTGCTTTTGATTCTTCAGCTATATACCTGTAAGTGTAACTGCTGGGTTGCAATTTGTTTGCTTAGATTCTTAGTCACTCAGCTCTGTTGGAGGAGTCTTCTTTTTGAGGCAAAGCCTGCTTCTCATACAAAAGGTAGAATTGATTTAGGGAACTATTTCTGACTTTTTAGTCCCCTATGCTTGATCCGGAAAATATCTAAGCCTTCTGATATCCTTCTGAAAGACTCCGTTCCGACTTAAATCAGCCAGAGTTGTTTTTGTTGCTTGAAGTGCAAACAATGACAGACACAGTTTGCAAGTTCCTGTTTCCAGCACAGTAGTTCTATTCTTCTAGGCACCCATTGTCACCAGTTTCCTGTGCCTCCCTCCAGATAATACTTTAGTATTTTTAAATGTAAAAGAGAGTATATTATTGCCTTTTTCACTAGCCCACACCTAACACGAAGGCCTTGAGAGTGTAAACTATGTACTGTTAAGTGTTTTTTGTTTGTTTTTAAAATATTTATTTGGCTGCGTCATGCCAGTTCATACTTGAGGCACGCAGGCTGTTGCCGTGCGTCATGTGGGATCTTAGTTCCCTGACCCGGGATTGAACCTGTGTCCCCTGCATGGGAAGGCAGATTCTTAACCACTGGAATACCAAGGAAGACCATATTAAGTGTTAACTTAGCAATCTTCTAATATCTGTGCTTGGGGGCAGTCTGGTGTTGATACTACTATGAGCTTGGACAGCCTTCTGATGAATTAACATGTATGGCAGAGAAAGAAAGTGTTAGTCATGCAGTCATATCTGACTCTTTACAACCCCATGGACTATAGCCTGCCAGGCTCCTCTGTCTGTGGGATTTCCCAGGCAAGAATACTGGAATGGGTTTCCATTTCCTTCTTAGGGGATCTTCCTGACCCAGAGATCAAACCCAGGTTTCCTGCCTTACAGGCAGATTCTTTACCATCTGAGCCACCAGGGAATATGGCAAAGTGTTAGCCACTCAGTCGTGTCTGACTCTTTGAGATCTCATGGGCTGTAGCCCACCAGGCTCCGCAGTCCATGAGATTCTCCACGGCAAGAATATTGGAATGGATAGCTACTCCCTTCTCCAGGGAATCTCCCAACCCAGGGATTGAACCCTGTCTCCCACACTGCAGGCAGATTCTTTACCTTCTGAGCCACCAGGGAAGCCTCTAAAACCAAGTGCCTACATTCTAAGTCATGTCCGACTCTTTGCGACCCTATGGACTGTAGCCTGCCAGGCTCCTCTGTCCATCAGATTTTTCAAGCAAGAATACAAGAGTGGGTTGCTATTTCCTTCTTCAGAGGATCTTCCCAACCCAGGGATCAAACCCACATTCCCTGTGTCTCCTGCATTGGCAGGCAGATTCTTTACCACTGAGCCACCTGGGAAGCCCATATATGGCAAGGCTGTTGGCAAAGGGCTCAGTGGGAAGGGCAAGGAGGGGAACACAGAAGAACACAAGATGGGGACCTATGGATGACATCAGAACCTAGAGGCTGAGAAGCCAATGTTGAACACTTTGCTTAGGCTGGGTTCTTCAGTCTCTTGTCCCACTAGAGTGTGTCAGCAGATTCCATAACTATGGGAATTCTTGATTTTAATCCCCAGTCCCAGGGGTTAAAGAGCTGAGTGGAGCTTGTTTGGGTCCTGTGTAACTGTATTACCATAGGTTGCCTCCTCAGAGTCTCATTTTCAGCAGCTTCTTAGATCTCAAGCTGGGATGCCTGCTTTGATATGTCCCACCTAGCAGCTTTGCTCCTGAACTGTGCAGGAGAGAAAGGTAAAGAAAAAGGGAAAGAATGAAGAGATTTGTCTTTTGCAAAGGGCACCCTTGCTATAATGTGGAAGGACAACTGAAGGGAGCCCAGAGTCCATGGGGCGAGGGGATCCTGTTAGGAGGTGGCCGCTGTCATCAGGTCAGAGGTGGTGGCAGCTTGGACAAGGATGAGGTGGTGGAGGTAGACAGCTGGGGATGCATTCAGGAGAATTCTGAGAGAGGAGGCTAGCAGGACTTGGTGAAGGACTCTCAAGGTGGGTGTCAGAGGGGAGGGGTTAAGGAGACGCCCAGGTTTCTGGCTTGTGCCTGTGGAGCTTGGTGGGCTATTCACAGAGACAGGGAACCCGGAAGAGGATCAGGCTCCATGAGGGAATGATGACCTGTCAGGAGAGCTCCTGGAGAAAGAATAAGACAGCCATGCAACAGCAGAGTGAATGCATTAGAATTCTTCATCCATTCATTCATGAGTTATTATTGATAACCTAGAGACTGAATCTTTCTGAAAATGGGCCTAACTGCAGTCTACTCCATGGTGGTGAGGTCGTGGTGAGGGGTGATGAACTATTTGGAGATGGCTGTAGCTTCCTTGCCTGTAAAAATGAAGCATCCAAATAGATAACTCTAGTTATTGTACTATGAGAAATGAAGGCCTTTTCTTCTCTCTGCTGCTGGCCTAACAATCTCTGGACTGTAAGCTAGAGGAGGTCAGAGCACTATCTGTTTTTGTTCACCAGTCTTTTATATGTTAACTTCTCCTGGAGTGAGGACTGGAATATTTACCTGTCTCCTTTACCTACCTGCCTCCAAGAGGAATGAACATCATTGCTGAACATTCATTCCAAAACCCCAACATCTGGCTTGTTTTGCATTCTGACATTAAATAGGAGAACCTTTTCTGTGGCCTACTCCAAGTCCCAGTCACTTGAATGTATTTTTATCTGCAGCCATTTCCAGCAGTAAACTTGTTTCAGATGCAAGAGAGCAAAAAGTAAAACGCGAGTTTGTATTATCCTGTCTCTGCCATTTAATAATCAGGAGAACTAGATCCAATTTAACTATTCTAAGCTCCTTACCAAAATTTCCCCTGGGGAAAGCATCTTGTGAAGCAGTCAAAACAAGTCAGGGTGGAAAGAAAGACATTCAGGTGCAGAACCCACTGTGTGGAACAAACAGCAAGATTGAAATCCAACCCCCAAATCTGCCCCAGACGACAAACCACCTCCAAACAAACAAAAACAGGTGCCCTCCAACCACAACACACACACACACACACACACACAAACACACACGCACACACACACGCACACACACAAATATACACACTTTTCTCATTTGAGGCATGTGCTGTGTTGGGGGACTGATGTAGCCCAGAGCCAGGGAGGGACTGGAACACCTCCCATGTCAAATTCTCTCCTGCTTGTCAGAATCTTCTCCTCGCTGTTCTGCTGTCAGTGATTCTGAAGACTATCTAGCGGTGGATATAACAGTTAGCAGTTCAGATGCTTTTGTTGGCCCCTCCCATCTTTTGCATGTCATCCTCTCTTGCTGTCATGGGCTCTGAGTCACCACAGCTGTCACCATGGTGACATGAATATCTAGATCTTTGTTTAACAGTCTCTAGAAGCAACACTTTCTTCTCTAAGACAGTTGGACTCTTCCTCTATGTTTCTGAGCTGGTGGAAGGAGAAGAAAGAAGAAAAACTAAGTGGATATTGCTATAGGTGGTAGTTCAAGGGAACTGATTATGTTTCCAGGGTCCCTCAGCAATGAAGCAAAGTCTCGTGCAGCTCCATTTGAGGTTCCTAGGGCATCTTTATTTATTTTTATTTATTTACTTGACTAGGTTGGGTCTTAGTTGCATCACATGGGATCTTTTGTTGCAGCACACAGATGGTGGCTCTTGGGTTTAGTTTCTCCACAGCATGTGGGATCTTAGTTCCCCGACCAGGGATCAAACCCAAGTCCCCCATGTTGCAAGGTGGATTCTTAACTACTGGACCACAAGGGAAGTCCTGTTGTTGTTGGTTAGTCACTAAATCGCGTCTGGCTCTTTGGATCCCATGAACTGTAGCCTGCCAGGCTCCTCTGTCCATGGAATTTCCCAGGCAGGAATACTGGAGTGGGTTGCCATTTTCTTCTCTAGGGGATCTTCCCGACTGCAGGATCAAACTTACACATCTCCTGCATTGATGGGCAGGTTCTTTACCAATGAGCCCCCAGGAAAGCTCAAAGTCCTGCTAGAGCATCTTTAAAAGTAAAGACTTGCCAAGATAGGATCTTAAAAGTTGTGGTAGAATTCACACATTTACATTTAATAATAAAATACTTTAACACATGTAAGTATAGTTGTTTTAGTGCTAAGATAATACTTATTATAAACTTAATAAAACATTATAGTTTTTTGTAATTTGGTTCTAATCAGTAGAGATAGATGATGCAATGAATAGTATGTTGAGATACACCATTACACCATAAGTCAGTTCACAGTGGAGCAAATATTTAAACCTGACCATTAAAGGTACTCAGAAAAACTACAGAAGAATTAAAAAAATTTTACTAGTGGGAAAGACTTTAAAATGTAACAAAAAGCCCAGAAGCAGAAAAGATATTGTTGATAAATTTAAATATATAAAAGCATAAAATTTCTGCAAGGCAAAGTCCTGTATAATCAAAATCAAAAGACAATCAAATGAAAATAACTCATATCATAGACTGAGCACTGATTTCCCTAACATATTCAAAGTCCCTATAATCTAACGAGAGAGCAACAAGCCCAGAGTAAAATGGTCAAAAGATATAAGTTGACCGTTTAAGGTGATAAAAAAGGTTCAAACATATGCACAAATGCCCAATGCTTTTTTTACTCCTAATAAGAAATTACAAGGTGAATTCTAGGACATCATTTTTCCCCTATTAAATTAGAAAATATGAAACTGTTTTGATAGTGTCTGTTAAAGAGGGTGTGGGAAATAAACATTCTTACAGATTGATGGTGGGAGTACAAACTCCTTAGATACCAATTTGCTAGCATGGATATACATTACAAATGCATGTGCCTTCCGGCCTGCATATGCCACTTCTAGAACTTTATCCTACGGTTACTCTCATGCAAGTATAAAGCGACAGATGTAGGCAATCCTTCATTGCAGCATGGTAGAGAATATTTAAATCATTTAAATCTCTTTCAAGAGGGGATAGATTAAAGCAAATATTACCAATGTGTAATCTTCAGGAAAGAATACTGGAGTGGGCAGCCTTTCCCTTCTCCAGGAGATCTTCCCAGCCCAGGGACTGAGCCCAGGTCTCCCATATTGCAGGCAGATTCTTTACCTTCTGGGCCACCAGGGAGGCCTCAGAGAATACTTAAACCATTTAAATGTCTATCAAGAAGGGATGGATTAAAACAAATATTACAAATGTGCACAGTGGTATATGATGCAGCCATTAAAAATGAAGCATATCCTTATATGCAGAATCTAAAAAGAAATTATGCCAATGAACTTGTTTACAAAACAGAAACAGACTCACAGAGAATGAACTTATGGTTGCCAAGGGGGAAGGGTATAGGGAAGTGATAATCAAGGAGTTTGGGATGGACAGGTACACACTGCTGTATTTAAAATGGATAACCAACAAGGTCCTACAGTATAGCACAGGGAACTCTGTACAATGTTATGTGGCAGCCTGGATGGGAGAGAAATTTGGGGGAGAATAGATACATGTATATGTATGGCTGAGTCCCTTTGCTGTCCACTTGAAACTGTTAATTGGCTATACTCCAGTACAATAAAGAGTTTAAAAAAAGAAAAAATGAAGTATATCTTTATATATTGGTATGGAATTAATTCCAAAATATTTTGTTAAGGAAAAATAACAATCATTCCACAATGCGTGTAAGTCAAATCATTATGCTGCATACCTCAAACTTATACAGTGCTGTATGTCAGTTATATCTCAGTGAAACAGGAAGAAAAATACCAGCGTGAAGAGCAATCTGTATAGTACGTTTCCACTTTAAGGGTATATTCCTCAACACACACACATTTGCCTGCGGATGTATAAAATATCCCCGAAGTTTACAAACTCTCTTGGGAAAGCAGTGGGATTACTAGGAGACAGAAATGAGAAGGAGACCTATTGTTTATGACTGCACTTTGTTGTTGTTTAATTGCTCAGTTGTGTCCAGCTCTGTGAACCCATGGACTGCAGCCTTCCAGGCTCCTCTGTCCCTGGGATTCTCCAGGCAAGAATACTGAAGTACGTTGCCATTTCCTTTCCCAGGGGATCTTACCAACCCAGGGATTGAACCCACGTCACCTGCGAGTCTCCTGCATTCCAGGTGGATTCTTTACTGCTTAGCCACTGGGGAGCCTTTACTAGAGCTTCCTAGTAGGCTTCACTAGAGCTTTCTAAATTTTGATATTATGAGTGTGGATTACACATTTAATAAATAAGTTAAAATTTAAAAATATTCCCAGAAGTGTGGTTCTATAATGGAACACAAGCCTAGACTTTTAAATTGACACCTCTCCCTTCCCCACCACACACACACACACACACACACACACACACACACACACGTGCACACACACACACACACACACACACACACACACACCCCTGGCTAGACGCTGTTTGGGTTCTGGAGTCACCATTGCCCTTTCTCCTTATTCCACTGCTCGCTCCTGGGTGATACCCGAGGGTCACTCTGTGATTATAACACATGGTACCTTTAAATTGAATAGCTTCCAGATTCAGAAGATGCTGCCTTTTTGACAGAGAGGTACCAGGACCCAGGAGAGAGCTTTTCTGGCTTAAAGGGAAGCTTTTCTTTCTCTTAAGAACCTCTTTGTGCAAGTAGAGGAGATTGCTTTAGTGGTGGCAGGAACAAAAGGAGCTGAACCTTATGACATATATATATTTTTTTTTTGAAAAAAGCCTGCTGTTATTCATTCATTATAAATGACTATTTTGACTTTGACTGTCCCTCTTTTCCTCCCTCCCTCTTTCTCTCCCTCCCTTTTCTCCTTTCCTTCCTTCCATTATTCCTTCTCTCTTTGTTCTTTCCATTTTAGATATAGGTAGTGTTGGAAGTTCTGTTTGTGATTTTGCAATCACAGGCCTCATTTGGTAACACAGAGATTCCCTAAAAAAAGACTTTGCAGGTTCAAACTTTAACTGTGTCAGTGCTTTTGTTTGCTAATTCCTTTTTTAAACAATAGAGCTCTGTTAATGATCAGGAAACACATCACATCAACTGAGAGAGTAACTGGATGTCAATAAAACCTAGACGTACAAAGTTCAAATACTGAAGACTTTCAATATTTTATATATATATAAAAATATATATGTATGTATGTGTGTATACATTGCTTCTGGAGCTTTATCATAGCCAGAAAACCAAATGTAGCCCCATCACACTTGGGGCACCACCAGCCTAAGGGATGTGTGGGAAGAAAAAAATGAAGAATTGGATAACTATAGTTCTCCAATTCTCAGGCTTCAACCAGTCAAAACCATCTCAGGGTTCCCTTGGCTTCATCACATTTGATCAACCCTGAGCCTTTGAGTCACTCCCTTAAGATTGGCAGGCTCAGGTGGGCGCATCCGATTAGCTGAGCCGTTGGGGCCAGGTTTCTGAAAGAGTGAATGTCCCTCTATCTTTGAGGAGGATGCAGATCTGTCTTCCATTTGTGTATTGTCCCCCATCCCCATTTTAGAAAGGGTCTTGAGAAGCCCAGAAGTACAAGTGTCCATATAAATTGTTTGGATTTTCTCCTTCAAATATCATCCCTTGTATACTATGATGATGAGTTAAAAAAAAAAACTATAATAAAGAGTTTTGAATGACTGAAGGACTTAAATCACTAAAAGTTACTCATGGATAACTTAAGATAGATCTCAAATTTGGAGGGCTATTCTCAACCAAGATTTAGAAGCTCCTTGTTTGGGAAGATCCGCTGGAGAAGAGATAGGCTATCCACTCCAGTATTCTTGAGCTTCCTTTGTGGCTCAGCTGGTAAAGAATCTGCCTGCAATGCGGGAGACCTGAGTTCAATCCCTGGGTTGGGAAGATCCCCTGGAGAAGGGAAAGGCTACCCTCTCCAGTATTCTGGCCTGGAGAATTCCATGGACCATGGGGTCGCAAAGAGTCAGACACAACTGAGCGACTTTCACTTTCAATATTGAAGGTTAATTTAGAATTCTAGCTTCAGACTGCTTGGTTGCTTAAGTAGTAGTGCTATGGGGGACCACACTGCCGTAAGCCTTTTGGGTGATGTTATTTCTTCATGCCAGGCTAAAATCTGACATGCTGCTTTGAAGTGAAAAGAACCAATTACAAGAATTCTTGACCAAAAGCAACATAATTTCAAGTTGTAAAAATCACTTGATCTCTTCACTGTTCATCACTTTGCACCAAATAACAAGGACTTATTAATTTACTTCCTTGCTTTTTTAATGACCATGTTTGTGGATGTCATTAGTTAAAATATGATTACCTGTGGCTACTTTCATGGAAAGGGGTTTTCAATAACCTTCTGAATAATTCTTCTTTTATGTGACTTTAAGGAAGAGATATTTGTGGACTGGGCAACTGAAATTAACATTAGTCAGATTAGTGTGCTCCATAAATGACAGTAAAAATCATGTAGAGCAATTTCCTACAAGGAGAGGCTTACCCCAGGTCTCAAATGCTGAGCATGGGCCCATTTTCACTGTTATTGTTGTTGATTTACAGTGTCTGTCAATCTTCTCTTCAAAGCAGGTCACTTCAGTTCAGTTCAGTCACTCAGTCGTTTCCAACTCTTTGCGACCCCATGAATCAGAGCACGCCAGGCCTCCCTGTCCATCACCAACTCCCAGAGTTCACTCAGACTCACGTCCATCAAGTCAGTGATGCCATTCAGCCATCTCATTCCTCTGTCGTCCCCTTCTCCTCCTGCCCAAAGGTGTGTAAGTCCAAGTGCTGGTCAAGGGAGGTCTCTGATAGCTTCTTGTTGAAATGTAGATTCTGACTCAACAGGTCTGGGATGCTTCCACCTTCCAGGAACTGCACTCATTTAGAAAGGATTGAATGTCCCTTGTCCCCGTTATTTTTATTTTCTATCATAATCTCTCATAGTATCTTACTTAGTTTCTTCATATTATTCTTCAGAGTTATTTTGCTTATTTATTTATTCATTATCTGTCCTCCCACCGCATGAAAGCAATCCTGTTTCTCTTATATCTCAGTTCAGTTCAGTGGCTCAGTAGTGTCCGACTCTTTGTGACCCCATGAATCGCAGCCTGCCAGGCCTCCCTGTCCATCACCAACTCCCGGAGTTCACTCAGACTCACGTCCATCGAGTCCGTGATGCCATCCAGCCATCTCATCCTCTGTCGTCCCCTTCTCCTCCTGCCCCCAGTCCCTCCCAGCATCAGAGTCTTTTCCAATGAGTCAACTCTTCGCATGAGGTGCCCAAAGTACTGGAGTTTCAGCTTCAGCATCATTTCCTCCAAAGAAATCCCAGGGCTGATCTCCTTCAGAATGGACTGGTTGGATCTCCTTGCAGTCCAAGGGACTCTCAAGAGTCTTCTCCAACACCACAGTTCAAAAGCATCAATTCTTCGGTGCTCAGCCTTCTTCACAGTCCAACTCTCACATCCATACATGACCACTGGAAAAACCATAGCCTTGACTAGACAGACCTTAGCAAAGTAATGTCTCTGCTTTTGAATATGCTATCTAGGTTGGTCATAACTTTTCTTCCAAGGAGTAAGCGTCTTTGAATTTCATGGCTGCAGTCACCATCTGCAGTGATTTTGGAGCCCCCCAAAATAAAATCTGACACTGTTTCCACTGTTTCCCCATCTATTTGCCATGAAGTGATGGGACCGGATGCCATGATCTTCATTTTCTGAATGTTGAGCTTTAAGCCAACTTTTTCACTCTCCTCTTTCTTTCATCAAGAGGCTTTTGAGTTCCTCTTCACTTTCTGCCTTAAGGGTGGGGTCATCTGTATATCTGAGGTTATTATCTGCTGTATGCCTATTGCACTGCCTGGCATTTAATCATTACTACGTAACTATTGAATGAATATATGAACGAGTCATTATGCTGAAGAGACTTGTGGGAGTTGGGTCAAGCTGGAAGGGCTCTTTTCTAGTAGATTCTTGATGGGGATACTGAACTGTTAAGATCAACTGAGGTGAAAGGTGAAGAGAAATTAAGGGCATGAATGAAGGATGAGCAGAAGTTGGGTAACTGAACAGGTCGAGAGGACATGTTAGGGTTTAAGTGGAGAGTGGATAACAGCACGTTTTAGGGACCTAATGTTAAAAATTCTCCATCACTGTTGTCCCACACGGGGTTACAATTGCTTGTCATCTATACCCCAGTGCTGCTCAGCCACTGGATATGGTCTGCCTGGGGGAGGACATGGTCTCGGGGGTGGGGATGGGGTTGCGGGTGGTGACTCTGCAGCTAAAGCAGATCTGGAGGAACAAACAGCTGGGGTCTCTGTGCTGACAGCACTTCCCTCCTTTCCTCGAAGGAGAGTCTGGGTGACCCATCTCCATGTCTCCCGCAAGGATGGACCCCACTGCATCTCCTCATTCTCTTTCTTTTGGACTCATGTTGTCATAAGGCCTTGCCAGAAGATCTGGAAAATGTTGCCCATCAGTCTGAGTCCCATCCAACATCCCTTATAGTGCCATGTGCAGCCGAGAGTACAGGATCCATGGTTCTTTTGTGCCGGGATGTGGAGAAACAGTGACTATCACAGGTCCTGGTACAGAGCAGATGTCACAGAGGAGCCCTAGTCTCCTAGCAAATGGCAAGGAGCAAACCTCCTGCCACTCTCTGGGTGCTGAAAGTGGACAAGACTTCAGGGATCAGTGCAATATGGTTTATTACTTATAGTGGGGCAGCAGCAGAGGCATTACCTAGATGGGACCAGTTACCCAGGGCTCTTGTGCCATGTGATGAGGAGGAAGGGTGCTACACACTGCACGTGGGGCCAAAGACCCATCATCTTCTTGAGCAAGCAGTGAGCAGTGCAGCAAGAAACAAGCTACTTCCCTTCCCTGGGGGAACAGGTTAGTTACACTTGGTTACCGCTTCATCATCTTCAGTGTCAGGAGAGGGAAGAGACTTGTGGTCTGGCAAACTCAGCAAGAAAACAGAATGCTTGGGACTAGGGGTGGATAGCCTCTCCCACAGGAATTATTCATAAGTGTTCATAGAATGAATAAACAAGGAGAATTATAATGCACTCTGCCTAATGTAGGAGGCCTCTGTCCCATTTCACTGGGTAACTTGGAGTGGAAAACATGTTCCTGTCATACTGTATAAGTTTGACTATACAGTTTTAACTGTAACTTGTTCTCACTCTACCCAGGACCTTGAGAAGCACTAGAAAGAAATATGGGTGTGTAGGAGGGTAGGGTATTGACAGATGATACGCAAATTTTGCTGGGAAAAGAGAGGCATTTTGGGGGAGCGGGTTGATGAGCCTTAAAACTATTTGCATAAGTGCTGGAAATTCCTACACAGTGTCTTGCTGTGATTGGTTATTAAGTTGCAGCTGCAACTGTAGAACAAGTTGCTATCCAAGTTTTAAATAATCCTCTGAAATGTGTAATTCTGCCTGGGATGGTAGATTGAAATTCATGCTGTCTGTTTTCTGTACTTCAGGGTATTTTCCTTAAAAAAAAAAAAAATCACTATTGGGGAGAGTAAAAGAGACTGAAGAGAGTTTGGAAGATAATCAAGATAATCCCAGCCTGAAAGGGGCTGGCCGGGAGAGCTTTTCATCTGCAGCGTTAGGAATTAATGTCATCTTGTTAAGATGCTAAGAACTGCTCCAACTACTTTGAGAGATTATATTGGATCAGGTATCAGGGACCAGGACTAGACTGAGTTATCCACTGAATAAAACCACAGTTTAGAGACTGCCCTGGTGGTCCAGTGGCTAATGCTCTGCCCTCCCAGTGCAGGGGGCTTTGGTTTGATCTCTGTTCAGGGAACTAGATCCCGTGTGCCTCAGCTAAGGAAAGATCCCATCATACTTGCGTATTGCAACTAAAGATCCTACACGAGGGTAAAGATCCTATGTGCAGCAACTAGGACCTGTTGCAGTAAAAAAAAAAAAAAAAGGTTTAAAACCATTTCAAGTGTCTCTAATCAACTCTTACAGCTAAAAATGAGCGATTTGCCTTGTTATGAAAATAAAGCAAGTTTTCCAAGATCCAGGAGAAAACACTGGCGGGGGTTCAATAGCATATGTACTTTCTGAGTCTCCCTTGCTTGGGGGCCCTTTTCTCTGATTCATTTCCCAAGTCTAACTTAGATCCTAAGTTGTATTCTCCGACCACTTCTGCCCTCACCTTCTTGGAGGGTCGGAGCTCTTTTTATTTATATCAGTGTTTTTCAAACTTTACTGGGAATCAGAATTACCCAGGAAGCTTGCAAAATCAGAATTTTGAGCCCTAACACTCTGAGTACAGAGGAGATCTGGGGTGCTGCTGGTGATTTTGCATTCTAAATTCCAAAAGCTATGCTATTGTTACTGTGCCTAGTACCACGATTCGAGAAACTTCAATCTCAGTACCTTGTACTTTTGTATTTTGTAAATATCTCAAAATTGGAGACTTCTCTTGCTGTACTGCTGTTGAAATGTTCACATGTATATGTCTTGTCTGACACATGTATCTTATTTATTTAATAAATGTTAGTTCCATTCACCATTCCCCACATTCTTATTTGAGTTATAAATTATTTGAAGAGTTTTTGATTTATGCAACTATGTACTTAGGAAGTACTCAATAAATATGTGCTACATAAAATGGATGGATGGAAGTTTCTTGATTTCAATCAAGATTTTCTCCTAAGACTTCTGGATTCTTACTTTGTTTTGTTATAAATACCTTCAGTTTTCCTCCAGTACAGTCCTAGTAATATAGAAATATCTTTTATAGGTTGAGTGTTATGGAAAGGACTGACAAATGAAAATGTCTCACTTCAATGTAGTTGCCAGTTGGCCAATAAGATTTTTTTCCATCTTAAGGTCTTTCACACTGCTGAGTTAAACGACAAGGTCATGAGTTTTCTGGCTTATGTCTCTGAAGTCTCTTGGAGCTGAGCTCTCACCAGGCTTACATTGAACTGTTGGAGATACAATCTAATGGTCTTTGTCTAAAAGACACTTTTTAACCTCCACCTTGACAGTGGCAGAGCCTCTTCCCTGGTGGCTCAGACGGTAAAGAATCTACTTGCAATGCGGGAGACCCAGGTTTTATCCCTAGGTTGGGAAGATCCCCTGGAAAAGGGCATGGCAACTCACTCCAGTATTCTTGCCTGGAGAATCTCATGGATGGAGGAGCCTGGTGGCTACAGTTCACAGGGTCCCAAAGAGTCAGACACAACTCAGCAACTAACACTTTTTTCACTTTCATTTTGGCAATGGGGCTGAGGGTGCCTAACATTTGCCTTTTTTTTTTCTTTGTCCACACTGGGACTTGATTATTGCAACAGTTTCTAGTTTAGGAGGAGAGCTTGGGAAGGAGATCACAGGATGCCTCTTTCCCTCCTGCTATTACCAAGTACAGGAGCAGAGTTTCCATTGACCAGTAAGCCAGAAGAGTAGAAGTCAGTCACTGTTTATTTCAGACACACCAGCAGAAAGCAATCCTTTAAAACAATATCACCAAGAGTCAAAGAGTTTGAGAAATAGAAAAATTATCTCTTAACTGGTCCCCTAAAAAATGATTGCAGGAATTCCCTGGTGGTCCAGTGGTTAAGAATCTGCCTGCAGGGAAGATTGCAGGGGACATTGGTTTGATCCCTGGTCCAGGAAGAGTCCACTTATTGCAGGGCAACTAAGCCCTTGCACCCCAACTACTGAGCCCTCGAGCCCTAGAGCCTGTGCTCTGCAACAAGAGATGCCACCACAATGAGAAGCCCATGCACCGAAACTAGAGAGTAGCCCCTCCTCACCATAACTAGAGAAAAGCCTGTGCACAGCAATGAAGACCTGGTACAGCCAAAAATAAATAAACAAAATAAAATAAATGAATTTCATACCTAGCTTTTTTTTTTTTCTGTTATGGATAAGCTTGTTCTCTATCTTGATACCTGAGGGAGAGAGTGGGGTCTCATTATCTGTAATTATTTTAGGGTAACCACTTGTTTCTGCCTATGTACAGCAGCTCCTGTGAAAGGGGTGGGAAAAAACATAGATTTGAGGCCATACCGAGTTCAGCTTTTGGCATTTCCCCTGCTTTAGTTCTGCTCTGTTGAGAAGCTGAAGCCAGAACTGGATAGCTGTACAGAGATTTAACGGGGGAGGGAGCAGGGGCCATGGAGTAGAGCAGACCTCATATAGCATGCAAGCTGGACACCTGAGACAGAGAACAGGAAGGAGGGCAGTGTGGGAAGTCTGCAGAGTAAATACAAAGGTTTGGTCAGGTTTATGGGGAACCTCAAGCCCAGGTGTCTATTGGAGGAGTGCCATGTCTCGCAGGAAGGAGCCCGAGTTAGTCCTCAACTAGCAGCCTCCCTGTGCTCAGTTGTTGGCTGGGAGAAGTGGTGAAACCTATGGCCTTGTAATAGATCGGGTAGCTTGCACCCTACAGCTCGCAGCCCGTTACCAGCAAGGGTTATCGAGATGCTAGGGGCGCACGCTGTTTAGAGCGGGGCTAGTAGTTGTGCTCAGCCACTGGTCGAGGCGCTGCAGTGAGCCCCTCCCCCAAGACACCAACTGTCAAGGAGGGACCGTCAGTGGACTTTTCAGTGAACTGTTGGGGAGTGGTGGTCGTCAGGAGGAGAGTGAGGTAAGAGGCGGATCCTGGCCTTTTCCCTGGAGCCAGCCTTCGGCCAGCAGGTGAGTTGGGGACCTTGGGAACAGGCTGGAGGCTGTGACCTGCAGGGCTCCAGCCCTGCCCAAGTCCCTCCACTGGGCGAGCCTGGGCCTTGAAGTGGCTGTGACCCTCTCCTCATCCCCACCTCTGCGACCTAATGATAGCGGTCCTCTGCAGGGACACAGTCTGCACTGGTCCCTGCTGTAGCACAGCCTGAGGAGCCTCAGGGCCATCTGGGTCTTGGACGCCTGCCTCCCTCAGCAATGACAGCTGGACCGGATCTGGGGCCTTGGCTCTGAGGGAGCCGGCAGCTGAGATCTGCCTCTTCAGCCAGGCCTGGGTGCTGCTGGGAGGACCCAGACTGGGTGTTGGGTGAAAGCTTGGGGTCAGGAAACATATCCCTGCAGGCACCCTCCGTTTCTCCTTCTCAACCAGGCCTGGACCTTGGAGGGTGACAGTTGTGCCTTGGGACCTTGCCCTCTCTTGTCAGAACAGAGAATAACATCTGTTTGGTGAAGATTTATAGGAATATTGTGACCTGATCATGAGCTGATCCCAAGAACATAGGATGACCTCAAGAAGTTTGCAACAACTACCCACGCCCCTCTTTCACCTTTATTAGAAAAGGGCTTTGCTGAAAGCTTTCCAGGAGTTCAGAGTTTTTCAGGCAGGAGCCAGCCCTCTCTTTGCAGGGCCCTCAATAAACCGTTCTCTGCTCCAAACGCCAACGTTTTGGTATCCTTTGGCCTTATTGCTTGCCGGGCACATGGACTTAGATTTTGGTTACAGCTTTGGGGGAAAATGATGGTAGGTCCAGAGTGCATCAGCTGGGTGGCTAGATATCCTTATAGCAGGGCATCTGAGAGCATTATTTCCATGGCAACCATAGACTCTGAGAATACATTCTGTTTTCAAACTGAGTTCCCCCCCGAAACTGATTTCCTCTCTTGAGTTTGTGAGTAACTCTGTCTGTCAAAATGTTCTTCCCTTTCTTGTCCAGTGTCTGTTTCCCTCAAGGCTGAGGAGTATTGGCTCTTCCCTGATGGTCCAGTGGATAAGACTTCACCTTCCAATGCAGGGGGTGCAGGTTTGAACCCTGGTTGGGGAGCTAAGATCCTACATGCCTCAGAGCCAAAACTCCAAAACATAAAATAGAAACAATATTGTAACAACTTCAATAAAGACTTTAAAAATGGTCCGCATCATTATGCCAAGGAGCAAATAAAAATAAGCCCATGGGCCACAGCTCTTGAGCCTGAGCTCTAGTGCCCATGAGCTGCAACTACTGAACCTGCATGCAGAAACTACTGGAGCCTGAGAGCCTAGAATCTATGCACCACCACAAGAGAAGTCACTGCTGTGAGGAGCCCACACGCTGCAATGAAAAGTAACCCTTGCAACCAGAGAAAACCTGAGTGGCAATGAAGACCCAGTGCAGCCATAAACACATAAATAATTTTTAAAAGGGTCCAAATCAAAACAAACTTTAAAAAATGATTGAGTAGTATCAAAGAAAAGGGAGTGCTGTAAGCAAGTAGGACTCTAGAGGACCTCCCTGGGAGAGACCCCAGTGTCCTACCTGCCTCTTGCTTGTAGCAGAGCTTGAGTTTCCCAGGCGGTCACTGAGTCTCAAAATTCTGGCTCAAGAGTTAAGCCTTGGGAAATGTAAAGATGTGGAAACAAAGAATACTTGTTGGGCTGGGAAACTGGTAACAATTTAAACTATAAACCAGCCACCCAGCCCAGTCACCAAACTCAGTTCCCTGAAAGATACAGGTGAAAGTCCGACACACTTTCCTAAGTTGTTTTTATGGGACATTCCAGAAAAACATCCATTTCTGCTTTATTGACTACGCCAAAGCCTTTGACTGTGTGGATCACAATAAACCGTGGAAAATTCTGAAAGAGATACCAGACCACCTGACCTGCCTCTTGAGAAATCTGTATGCAGGTCGGGAAGCAACAGTTAGAACTGGACATGGAACAACAGACTGGTTCCAAATAGGAAAAGGAGTACATCAAGGCTGTATATTGTCACCCTGCTTATTTAACTTCTATGCAGAGTACATCATGAGAAACACTGGACTGGAAGAAGCACAAGCTGGAATCAAGATTGCCGGGAGAAAGATCAATAACCTCAGATATGCAGATGACACCACCCTTATGGCAGAAAGTGAAGAGGAACTCAAAAGCCTCTTGATGAAAGTGAAAGAGGAGAGTGAAAAAGTTGGCCTAAAGCTCAACATTCAGAAAACGAAGATCATGGCATCCGGTCCCATCACTTCATGAGAAATAGATGGGGAAACAGTGGAAACAGTGTCAGATTTTATTTTTCTGGGCTCCAAAATCACTGCAGATGGTGACTGCAGCCATGAAATTAAAAGACGCTTACTCCTTGGAAGAAAAGTTATGACCAACCTAGATAGCATATTCAAAAGCAGGGACGTTACTTTGCTGACTAAGGTCCGTCTAGTCAAGGCTA
Source organism: Ovis aries (assembly GCF_016772045.2). Taxonomy (NCBI): domain Eukaryota; kingdom Metazoa; phylum Chordata; class Mammalia; order Artiodactyla; family Bovidae; genus Ovis; species Ovis aries. The sequence goes on along the minus strand of NC_056063.1, from coordinate 18,089,839 downwards.
TGGTTTTTCCAGTGGTCATGTATGGATGTGAGAGTTGGACTGTGAAGAAGGCTGAGTACCAAAGAATTGATGCTTTTGAACTGTGGTGTTGGAGAAGACTCTTGAGAATCCCTTGGACTGCAAGGAGATCCAACCAGTCCATTCTGAAGGAGATCAGCCCTGGGATTTCTTTGGAAGGAATGATGCTAAAGCTGAAACTCCAGTACTTTGGCCACTTCATGGGAAGAGTTGACTCATTGGAAAAGACTCTGATGCTGGAAGGGATTGGGGGCAGTAGGAGAAAGGGACAACCGAGGATGAGATGGCTGGATGGCATCACGGACTCGATGGACATGAGTCTGAGTGAACTCCAGGAGAGATGGACAGGGAGGCCTGGCGTGCTGCGATTCATGGGGTTGCAAAGAGTCGGACATGACTGAGCGACTGAACTGAACTGAACTGAACACTCAGATGAAAACTGCTGACTGCAAGCACATAGACCCCAGGCTAATTGAAACCAGAAGGTTAGTGATGCTCAAAACTTCACCTTGTTGCCAACCAATCCGAGAGGTGTGCACAAACTGCTCATGCATCCTGCAGCATATGCCTCACTCTGCCTTTAAAATCTTTGTCTCGTAACTGGCAACTTGGAGGTAGTCCTAGGACGTTAGTCTGCCATCTTCCCAGATTGCCGTCTTCCTGAATAAAGCAACTTTTCCTTTTTTAGCAACCCTTGTCTCTCCAGGATTGGCCTTTCGGGTGTCAAGCAGCCAAACTTGGGTTCGGTACCAGCCTTGTGCTGTTACATTTTACTGCCTCATGGATACAGAATTATGGGAAAAACATTGAAAGACAGACTACCTTTCGTACCTAGGAATGACTGTGAATGAGGTCTGCCTAGAATTTTTATCTTGGGTAAAATGACCAAGAGATTAAAAACCACAGAGGTGAATTCATCTCAGCAGCTACTGCCTTTCCACCTGCCATGTCTTCACTGAAATTTCTGAATCTGGTTCCCAAATTTTCCCTTCAAATCTTAATTTACTTCCCATTTTCTGTTTCAGTTGAAAATATTATTTTTATTGCTTTATAAACCAAAGAAGACTAACTTGCCCATGAACATTGATTTTGGGTGTTTTTCTAATCTTTTTGCTTTACTTAATTAAATGTGGGTGTTGCAAAAGTTAAATAAGAGAATATTTGAAACATTTGGTATATGTAAGTTCAGTTCCGTTCAGTCACTCAGTCATGTCCGACTCTTTGTGACCCCATGAACCACAGCACGCCAGGCCTCCCTGTCCATCACCAACTCCTGGAGTTTACTCAAACCCATGTCCATCGAGTCGGTGATGCCATCCAACCGTCTCATCCTCTGTCATCCCCTTCTCTTCCTGCCCCCAATCTTTCCCAGCATCAGGGTCTTTTCAAATGAGTCAGTTCTTTGCATCAGGTGGCCAAAGTATTGGAGTTTCGGCTTCAACATCAAGCCTTCCGATGAACACCCAGGACTGATCTCCTTTAGGATGGACTGGTTGGGAGCAGTGGTTGCCTGGCAACTGTTGGGAGGAGTGGCCGAGAGGAGGTACTCCACGTCCAAGGTCAGGGGCGGTGGCTGAGAGGAGCCACCCCATGTCCAAGGTAAGGAGCAGCAGCTGTGCCTTGCTGGAACAGCTGTGAAAAGATACCCCATGTCCAAGGTAAGAGAAACCGAAGTAAGATGGTAGGCGCTGAGAGAAGGCATTGGAGGGCAAACAGACCAAAACCACCATCACAACTAGCCAATCTGATCACACGGACCACAGCCTTGTCTAACTCAGTGAAACTAAGCTATGCTGTGTGGGGCCACCCAAGACAGACTGGTCATGGTGGAGAGGTCTGATAGAATGTGGTCCACTGGAGAAGGGAATGGCAAACCACGCCATTATTCTTGCCTTGAGAACCCCATGAACAGTAGGAAAAGGTACATGTAAGGCACCCAACAATTTTTCCCCCTTCAAAATTTAATATTTTAACAACGTATATCTCTGAGATTTGAGTTTGTACAAAATCGTATTAGGTGGTAAATGTTTATTTTTTTTACAAACATCACACTGTTTATTGAACATCAGCTGTGTGTGAAGTAAAATTCTACAAAAGATACTTCAAGATATGGTTCCCAATCTCAGAGGGAAACAACCACTTTGTCAAAAATCTTAATTCCCTATTGTCTAAGATAAAATTCAAAATACTTTTTTTTTTGTCATTTAAGTCCACTCAGCATCTCACCCTGTCCTTTCTTCCTAGCCTTATTTCAAACCCCTGCCCATCACATTCCCAAATTTACCCAGTCAGATAGAACCTGCATTTCCCTTCTTGCGCCAGGGGTCTTATTAAGATGTTCCAGTTACCTCTTTGCTTTTACCCACTTGTCCTGCACCCCTGCCTTCTGCTGTTAGGCTCCTACCTGTCCTCGTGCTGACCTCAAATGTCCTTGACATGAAGCCTTCTACAGTCTGAACTGGCCCCAATATTGCTGATCTCCTTTTCTGTCCTTTGCACATAGTAGCTTCTGTCTCCAGGATAGCTATGTTTGCCCACACTTGAACCTCCCCCGCTGGACTGGGCTTGCATCTCACTGCTCTTTATTTCCCCGAGAGTACTCAGCACAGTCTCCGTGACATAAATGCACCCCAAGTGATAACCAGAAGCACGTGGCAGGAGGGCAGATGGGAGCAATACTGTGTGATGGTAGCAAGCAGGTGACATTCCTTTGTGCTCTGCATTCTACTTCCTCAGAAGTATAAATAAAACTCTTTTTAAATTTTATCTTCAATTTCCAAACTTAGAGAAATGTAACTACAGTATAAAGAACTCCTGCACACCTTTCACCCTGATTTACTGACTGCTAATATTCTGCCACATTCACTTTTTTCTCATTTTTCGTGTCTATGTATAATTACTTTTTTGAACAATTTGACAATAAGTTGTCGAAGTCCCGTCACTTTCCCCTTAATATATCAGTGGGTATTTACTAAGAGGATATTCTCTCAGCTAACCACAGTACAATAATGAAAATTAAGAAATTTGTCATCAGTTCAGAATTAGTCTATACCCTGGTTAAATTTCTTCAATTGTCCCTAAATATATCAAAAAATTTTTTTTTCTGGTTTAGGACCCAACTTAGGATCACATGTTAAATTTGGTTTGCATGGCAGATAAGATTTTATGGGAAAAAAAATGGCATGGGGTGGGGGTTCAGTTTCTACTCAAATTCCAGATGCCTGTTGTTTCTCGCACTGGCAAATTCTGATAGCAAAAAAGAGATTCTGGGTTTCCTGTTGCTTTTTATCTGTGGCCCTATCAGAAGCCCTGCCAGCATTGAGACCTAAGGGTTCTCCTCAACCCCCACCTTGGTGGTGCGAAAAGCTTTCTGGGGGATGAGGTGATGGTTGCTTGCAACTGCTTTTCTTTCCTAGAGATTGGCAAGGAAGTGTACTCCTGTGAGACCCAACTCAGCAGGGAGCACTCACTCAGAAGTGGTTTTGTGAAGCAGTATTACTGGGGTTGATTATTAATCATATTTATTTTAAGATTCTAAATTAACACAATTATCCATATCTGATGATTACAGCAACACAAAATATTAGCCTTTCACTCCCAAATGTGTAAATACTAATTTTAGCCTTTAATGAATTGAAAAGCAAATTATACTAACATTACTGACTGGAGATGCTGAGGGAGAAGAGAGACCATCTCTTTGATCCCTTGTGCTCCTGAAACTTTTTTTTTTTTTTTTAACATTTCCTGGTTGGAGGTTCTTTCTTATTTTAAAGCATTTCAAGAGGGGAACTCATCTTGCTTGGCCCCCATCTCCCAACCCTTTGCAAAGAGAGAGGAGATCGTCTTTGTCGGATATCTTCCACCATGATGGATTTCTTACATGCCAGCTGTCCTTCCTGGGTAGTCCATTTCCCCTTTTCTCTTTCACAGTTAAGATGTAATTCAGTGTCCACCTCCTCCATGAAGGCCACTGACCCCTCAGTCACTATTTGTCCTTTCCTCCATGCACCTCAGCATTTGCTCAGTGTTGGAGAAGGAAATGGCTATCCACTCCAGTGTTCTTGCATGGAAAATCCCAGGCAAGACAGAGGAGCCTTGTGGGCTACAGTCCTAGGTAGGTGTTGCAAAGAGTTGGACACAACTGAACGACTAAGCATCCAGCATACCAAGTAATATGCTGTATTTTACAAACCCTATTTCCCTTCTTGGGAATCATAATGAATTCTGGAAATGAATTCATCCTGGAGATGAATTTCATCTTTGTCTCCTCCATACTCAACATGATTTTTGGCACATGGATGGTGCCCAAGGCATGAATGAATTTCTGTCATGATCTCATATTGACCTTCTAAGAATCTTTGAATACTCATCACTTTATTTTGGAGGCTGCTAGTTCTAATACTCTGTGCTTTCTGTCTATCTCTCCGATACTCATTGTACTTTACTTTTCACTTGGGTAGAAATGGATACTGCAGCTTTATTGCAGTTGAGAAGGCTTTCAGATTACAGAGCAGATATGATGTTTTGGGGGATAATTCCATTTGAAGACTATTGGAAAGCAGACACCTGGAGGGGCCTGCGAATTTGCCTTGTCACTTCTACTTCTTTTTGACTGATGGGCATTTTTATCATTCTCAAAGACGTCTAGGGACAGCAATTGTGTATAGTCCTGGATAGAAAACTTCACAGTGGCAGAGCTCTGAAGCATGTGTGACAGTTTAGAGTTTATAAAAATGGATTTTCTCAGCTGCCCCTACACAGAACACAGCTTCTCAAGTCTGAAAAGAAGTCTATTCACCTCAGAATGATAATAGTGCAAATTTATCTGGTTTCACAGATAAGCTTCCTGGTCACATTGTCTGTTCCTTCCACCTCATCAATTCAACGGGTCTGGCCTCGTCCAGGCCATTGGCCCTTTTTGTACTCAGCCAGTTTTACTCTTAAGCCAGCTTTCATCCTGCACCACCTTTTGCTCCACTTCAACTCTATCTCCTAGGCCTTGGAATTCTATCTGTATCTAACCTCAGCCTCCAGCACGAGCACCTCTATATTAGTGCCTCAATGCCTAGCATGTAAGGTAAGGCTCAGAAGAGCCAGGGTTACCCACTTGCCTTTAGAGTGAAGTCTTGGCACCTTATATAATGATGCGTCCTATATTCTAACAAGTAAATTCGATCATGCGTCGCCTATCCATTTTAAAAGCTGATAAAAGAAACGAGTGTGTAGTTTTTATCACAGTAGTGGGAGTTGTAAGATTTAAAAAGAAAAAAAAAAAGGCCTGATGCCTTTGGCTTTGTTTCTCAGTAACCACTAACACCTTCACTCTTATTTGCATCTCAGTGATGCTCTGTTTTGCTGCTAGGCCAGGTCTATTGTTAGCATAGCACTTGTGGGCTGCACTGGCAATTTGTGTCCTAGGAGGTTTCAGTTTACAAGAATAGACAAAAATTGACTTTCACAGCCACTGCCTCTGTAATTAAAATGGCTTATTTCTTAAGTTAGTAAGGGATGAGTTCATGGTAAGGGGAATAAGAGTATTTCCAAAAAGCCTGAATTTATATTCTTGGACCACTACCATAAATACTAACAGGTTTGCTATTGCTTGAAAGTCAGTTTGGATGCTGGATATAACTAGATAGTGCAAATTGGATAAATTATGCTCTACATTCTTTTCTTTTGGAGAACATATTGACTTTTTTGGGGGGGTTGATCTTGGGCAAGTGGAGTAAATGAAAGCATTATGGCAGAAGTTTCTTTTTTCAAGAAAGTGTAGTTAGGGATATACATATCTTCCTATGGGGGGGAAATCTCTATTTTTTTCAACTTTGTTTTTGATCTCAGATACTATAGGTTTAAAGCGTATATACTTTGGCTTCTTGGGCTTGACGCTTAGTCTTTTTAAATTTTTCTAGCTGTGCCTTGCAGCATGCAGGATCTTAGCTCCCCAACCAGGGATTAAACCTGTTCACCCTGCATTGGGAGCGCAGAATGTTAACCACTGGACTGCCAGGGAAGTCCCTTGATACTTGTTTTGTTGTAGATCCTAAGCAGGTTCCTGATTCTATTATTAAGACCGTGTGGTTCTCTCACCCCTTGTGGTTCTCTCACCCCTCTCACCCCTTGTCACAGGGGACAACTGTCTGTATGAAGTTAATGAAGGCATTAGTGCTCGTTAACTTACTGCTCCTCTGGGATTCGTTTAGGCTGGAGTAGCACCTCACATAGAGAAGGCAATGGCACCCCATTCCAGCACTCTTGCCTGGAAAACCCTGTGGACAGAGGAGCCTGATGGGCTGCAGTCCATGGGGTCACCAAGAGTCGGATATGACTGAGCGATTTCACTTTCACTTTTCACTTTCATGCATTGAAGAAGGAAATGTGCTGGGAGCCAGCGTGAGGAATCCGACCTGTGACAAGGTCATGCGGAAGGAAGCCTGACAAAACGCAAGGACGTGATCGGCTTCAGGGCTTCCCCCTGGAAATTCCTGAGCATCCACCCCCCGAGACCAGAATCTGCCTGCTTTACTGTGTTATGCTTTCCACCTACTCTTCTGTTATTAACAGGGGACTGTCCCCCACCACCTTTTTCTGGAAAAAATTAGAGCTTTTTGATAATAAATCTCCTGGGCATAATACGAGTGTTTCAATCCAAAAACCCCTCTGATGGCTTTTTAGCCTGCCTGCAGGACTCCAACAGCTGCGCATGTGATTGTTTGAGGCCTCCTGACTGCAGGAGGCACAGGAAGCTTAAAATATCCTAGGAATGTAGGGGCTTCCGAGGAGTCAAAATCATTAGAATAGGACTGATTAAAGGTTTCATTTGTTGAGCCAATAATTGCTGCCAAATTTTCATATCTTTTATTTGTAGATATAGTTGGTACATAGAAAAACAGGTAGTAGACCTGGTATTAGCAACATTAGATCTTTGAGTTAAGTACTTTCTTTGTTATAACCCACTGCACCTTTGTTCTACAGGAATGTAACTTTATTTAGTACTTTGAGGGTGATGCAGAGTAAAGAAAAAACACTTCTAGGGAAAAGGAGTTTTCTGGTTGTTAGACAATTATCTAGGAAGAGAGCCATAAAAATGTTAACAAGCCTCTTGGCCAGAAGATAATGTAAACCACCTGAGACCTTTGGTATACGGGAGGGTATGCAAAAAGAAAGCCTTATCTCAATGAGGATCAGGACTGCTGCCCCTGCATAACTCTGCATATTCCATTATGTACAACTTGGGGTATATAAGCTGATTTTGAAAAATAGTTTTTGGAGTCTTGCACCGATGCTGGGCTTCCCCATATCATTCTTTTCCCCCTTTTTCAGCTGAATTCCCTTGGAACGTGGAGGCTCACCATGTCTACTTACTTGTCCCGGCTTCTAAGATCCGTAAGAAAGAGAGCCCAAGGCGGGGCACTCTCCCATATTCAAACGGGCGCTGGTGGCCCAAGGTAGATGGTGCAAGTTCCGTTATTGGCTTTCCACGTAACCAAGTTATTCAGCCTCCTTTTCTCCGCCTAAATTTCCTACTATACTATTTCTTCCTGATCTAATCGTCTATTAATAAATAAGTCTTTCCTCGCCAACGCCGTCCCCGCTTCGAATTCCCTGGATCCACTGGGGCTGGACCCCGGCAGAAATGGCAACCCACTCTAGTGTTCTTGCCTGGAGAATCCCAGGGATGGGGGAGCCTGGTGGGCTGCCGTCTACGTGGTCACACAGAGTTGGCCACGACTGCAGCGACTTAGCAGCCGCAGCAGCAGCAGCAGCAGCTCACACCTTCAGTAGAGGGTGTGTGACAGATTGCAGCTGTGTGTTGCTCAGAGCCACGGGAGGAATTCGAAACTGACAGAGTGGAAAGCGCTTTAGGAGAACGTTGGCTGGGGAAAGAAAAGAAAGAAAGTCTAGTGGGGAAAGAAAAAAAATATCATCATAGGCAAAAATTCCTGCATCTTTTGAAGTCATTGAAATGAAAAGGCTTTTTGCTTGAGTTATTCAGCTAACTGCCTTAATTTTCCACCTGGTATGTCAGTTGAGATCTTTTATGTGAGTAAATACCTGGATTTAATGATGATTGAAGTAACTAAAGTTCAGGAAATCATGAAAGTAATATCCATTTCTTTGGAGTTTATTTACTTAGCCAACAATTGTGGTCTACTCTACTTCGAGCTTTGCACTAGTTAGTGGCCACAATTGTGTCCTCAGAAAGGAGCAGTTAGGGATTCTGAAATGTGAATATGCCTGTAAGCCTTTCCAGGGCAAAACTGGGTGGTGGTTTTCTTCCTGTCTGCAGATTCTTTGATAGTATTCTGTGAAAAAGCTGAAGTCTAATCTCCCCCCTGTGAATGTGATTGTGAGCTGAATTGGTGACTTATTTCTCATTAAAAGAATGTGACAGATGTGATGGCCTAGGATAGGTCATTAAAAAAGATACATCTGAGAAATGGAATTCAGCTTTGTTGGGATAAAGTTCTGAATCTCTAACCCAAATTTTATTTTCACTGAACAGGTAAATCTTTTAATCTAATTGAATTTTGTGTGACCCAGGTGAGTCATGCTAGACTATAAAAGTTGGTCAGTCCACATTTGGGAATTGGTGAGAATGATTGTTTAGATGAGGCTGGTCTGAGCTTCTTTAGCTAGCGAGCAGTGCAAAGGATACACAACAAGACTAGGGATGTGTGCTGGTATAAGTGGATGTGGCTTCTCAGGACCTCCTTTGTCTCACATAGACGTGTTCTACCCAAGGTCAGAGGCCTCAGCAATCTTCAGTGATGGATGAATGTGTCAAGTCAGAGGAGTGCACAGATTCATAATTCTTGGCTGAACTACAATGAAATAGCTTAATTCTATAATACATCTTAGCCTGGGTTCTCTAAAGTGGATCCAGAAGCAAAGGCTTATATGCTCTTATGTTATCAAGGAGTATATTTTATACTACAAAGTACAAGTGAGGGACCAGGGAAGCAGGCAGGAACGAGAGAGCTGTTTGAGGTATCATGTGTGGTAACTGTTTGATCTCCATGGAACCATCTTCTAGAAGGTAGTATAATTGACTACTTCTTGGGATTGTCCACTTGGCGGGGGAGGATGATAAAGAATTTGTCAGTCATTTCCATTTTTCTGAATCAATGTTTTGCTTTTCAATTTCCCAAGTACTTATGGGTGACATTTACGTGGGTACCAGTGGGTCCCACAATACCTCATGTCTCTGGGTCAACCATGAAGCCCTGGGGGAGGGAAGAATGGGAGACACAGGCATGGAGATGAAGTCCTGATGAATCGTAAACCCACGAAGCTGGCCAGAGTCCATGCAGAGCAGGTCACCAATTGCTAGGACAAGGGTATTGGTGACAGATGAGGCCTGAGAGGATCTGAAGGGTTGTAGGAGGTGTTGGAAGAGATGTCTGATACACAGTGCTTACAACCTACCAAACTGCCCATTGTATTCCTTGCCTGGTCATCAAGACTGGTGAGGTTTCAGAGTAGGGGTCAAATCATAGACTTCATTATTTTTTAAAAGAGCTCTTTGTGAACGACTTGTGTCAGAAACATATAAAAGAAGAGGACACCTGTTAAAAATATAGATATCTAGGTCCCACTGAGACCTACTGACTCAAAATCTCTGAGTGATAGTCTGGACTCTTTGCGACCTTGTGGATTGTAGCCTACCAGGCTCTTCCATCCATGGGATTTTCCAGGCAAGAATACTGGAGTGGGTTGCCATTTCCTTCTCCAGGAGATCTTCCTGACCCAGGTATTGAACCCGGGTAACCCACATTGTAGGCAGATGCTTTACCATCTGAGGCTGGCAACTAAAATGGGCATGTTGAACAAGTAGCTTAGGCAGTCCTGAAGTGTGCTAAACCTGAAGAATCACTAAGAAAACATGGGATATCAGTCAATTAAAGTCAACTTTATTGAATATTGCTCTATTGTTTAAAAACACTATGCATTAGAGTAGACTTTGAAGTAATTTCCATATAAAATAATTTATCTACCAGGCCCCATTTACTTCAAGAATCCTGACAGGCTATTATCCATTTAAATCCATTAACTATATTTTATTTAAAAGGTCAAGTACTGAAGCTACTTTAGGTCCTTGAGTACTTTTAACAGCATAGCGACATAGCTCCTATAAAAACACACTTTTGTTGTCACTCATTACTCTATGGACTTTCCTGGAGCCAGCAATGTAATGTCACAGGGCCCACTCTCTGTGGTCTCTGAGCTCTGTGACCTGGACATTGCCTTCCCACCACTTTTGCCTCATGGGAGGCACTCACCACAGGACATGGGGCCTGGGTTTCCTGGTAGTTGCCCTAGTGGGTAAACACCTGGGAAGTGTGAAGGAAATTTTCTGACCTATGGAAGATGGGAGATGGGCCCCAGAGGATAAATATGTCTCCCTTTTTCCCCTGACAGAATTTTTGAGGTGAAGTGGTTTCACAAGGCCTGTCTGGAAACCATGCCAGGCAACTGGCTGTGTTTTCTCGTGAAGTTGTGATTTGATGAAAGGTATGCTGCCTTATATCTGCAGATGCTTTCTCCTTTCTGTCTTACTCTTACTGTCCTGAAATTGCACTTTCCCATAAAGCCTTAGCATGTAAGTCTTGCCACAGCCTTTTTTTTCCCCCGCTTAAGGAACTCAAGGGAAGAAAATTGGTGCAGGAGTGGGTCTAGAAAGCAGACCCTCAGGACTGGAGTTTGAGTTTGAATTGCCTGCTGTCTGAAAGCCATAGGAACTCCATTGCTGCCAGCACATGGACAGTTAATAACTCTGGCATGCAGTGGCATCCCTAATTAGCTTTCTATAGCTGTTGTGACTAATTACCATAATCTTAGAGGCGAAAACAGCAGAAATGTATTAATTTATTATCTTCAAGTTCAGTAGGTTAGAAGTCTGACTTCAGTCTCACTGGGCTAAAATGAAGGTGTCAGTGGGGCTGTGACTCTTCCAGAGGCTCCAGGGAAGAATCCGTTTCCTTGCCTTTTTAAGCTTGAAGGCTGCAGTCCATGGGGTCGCTGAGGGTCAGACACGACTGAGCAACTTCACTTTCACTTTTCACTTTCATGCGTTGGAGAAGGAAATGGCAACCCACTCCAGTGTTCTTGCCTGGAGAATCCCAGGCAAAGAGGAGCCTGGTGGGCTGCCGTCTCTGGGGTCGCACAGTGTCAGACACAACTGAAGCGACTTAGCAGCAGCAGCAGCAGTGGCTTGTGGCAACTTTATCTTCAAAAGCCAGCGATATAGCATCGTCAACCTTTCTGAAGTAAAACATTCATTCCCCTGTCTACTTCTTCACCCTCCACTGCCTGGATACCATGCAAAACCTCCTGTAAAGTCAATAACTTGCATGTCCTCATTAAGCTCAACTTTCATTATCCCTCATTGCAATCATGTTGAGAACAAGATTCAGGTCTAAATGGGTAAGGCCTGTTCAGGAAGAAATGGTTCTCAGAAAGGAGTTGTGAAAGTACCAGGAGGAACTGGGGGAACACAGGTAAAGGGCAGATCTTGAGGATGTTAGTTCAGGGAGGGGAGGAGCATACTATTGAAAATTCACTGACAAAGGGGCACCCATAGTCAGCATGCAGTGTTCCAATCAGACCCTGGTATTCATCTTAATCGCTGCTGTGCCAGGCCTTCATCAGGGCTGCTCCAGGCCTGAATCAGGCACTGGTTGCCAGCAAATCATGTGGAGATGCCATAACTTCCTTGACAGGGTGTTCTCTCTCAGGTTTTGAGAAGGGATGAACTTGTATGCCAAAGTTTTTTTTTTTTCTTTTTGGCAGCCAAAGATGGAGAAGCTCTATACAGTCAGCAAAAACAAGACTGGGAGCTGACTGTGGCTCAGATTATGAACTCCTTTATTGCCAAATTCAGACTGAAATTGAAGAAAGTGGAGAAAACCCCTAGACCATTCAGGTATGATCTAAATCAAATCCCTTATGACTATATAGTGGAAGTGAGAAATAGATTTAAGGGACTAGATCTGATAGAGTGCCTTATGAACTATGGATGGAGGCTAGTGCCATTGTACAGGAGACAGGGATCAAGACCATCACCAAGAAAAAGATATGCAAAAAAACAAAATGGCTGTCTGAGGAGGCCTTACAAATAGGTGTGAAAAGGGAAGCAAAAAGCAAAGGAGAAAAGGAAAGATATACCCATTTGAATGCAGAGTTCCAAAGAATAGCAAGGAGAGATAAGAAAGCCTTCCTCAGTGATCAATGCAAAGAAATAGAGGAAAACAATAGAATGGAAAAGACTAGAGATCTCTTCAAGAAAATTAGAGATACCAAGGGAACATTTCATGCAAAGATGGGGTCAATAAAGGACAGAAATGGAAGAGACCTAACAGAAGCAGAAGATATTAAGAAGAGGTGGCAAGAATACACAGAAGAACTGTACAAAAAAGATCTTCATGACCCAGATAATCACAATGGTGGGATCACTCACCTAGAGACAGACATCCAGGAATGCGAAGTCAAGTGGGCCTTAGGAAGCATCACTACAAAGAAAGCTAGTAGAGGTGACGGAATTCCAGTTGAGCTATTTCAAATCCTAAAAGATGATGCTGTGTAAGTGCTGCACTCAATATGCCAGCAAATTTGGAAAACTCAGCAGTGGCCACAGGACTGGGAAAGGTCAGTTTTCATTCCAATCCCAAAGAAAGGCAATGCCAAAGAATGCTCAAACTACCGCACAGTTGCACTCATCTCACGTGCTAGTGAAATGATACTTAAAATTTTCGAAGCCAGGCTTCAGTAATACGTGAACTGTGAACTTTCAGATGTTCAATCTGGCTTTAGAAAAGGCAGAGGAACCAGAGATCAAATTGCCAATATCTGCTGGATCATTGAAAAAGCAAGAGAGTTCCAGAAAAACATCTATTTCTGCTTTATTGACTATGCCAAAGCCTTTGACTGTGTGGATCACGATAAACTGGAAAATTCTGAAAGAGATGGGAATACCAGACCACCTGACCTGCCTCTTGAGAAACCTGTATGCAGGTCAGGAAGCAACAGTTAGAACTGGACATGGAACAACAGACTGGTTCTAAATAGGAAAAGGAGTAAGTCAAGGCTGTATATTGTCACCCTGCTTGTTTAACTTCTATGCAGAGTACATCATGAGAAATGCTGGGCTAGAAGGAACACAAGCTGGAATCAAGATTGCCAGGAGAAATAATAACCTCAGATATGCAGATGACACCACCCTTATGGCAGAAAGTGAAGAAGAACTAAAAAGCCTCTTGATGAAAGTGAAAGAGGAGAGTGAAAAAGTTGGCTTAAAGCTCAACATTCAGAAAACTGAATACATGGCATCTGGTCCCATCACTTAATGGGAAATAGGCGGGGAAACAGTGGAAACAGTGGCTGGCTTTATTTTTCTGGGCTCTAAAATCACTGCAGATGGTGCTTGCAGCCATGAAATTCAAAAACGCTTACTCCTTGGAAGGAAAGTTATGGCCAACTTAGCATATTAAAAAAGTAGAGACATTACTTTGTCAACAAAGGTCCATCTAGTCAAGGCTATGCGTTTTCCAGTGGTCATGTATGGATGTGAGAGTTGGACTATACAGAAAACTGAGCTTCGAAGAATTGATGCTTTTAAATTGTGGTGTTGGAGAAGACTTGAGAGTCCCTTGGACTGCAAGGAGATTCAACCAGTCCATCCTAAAGGAGATCAGTCCTGGGTGTTCATTGGGAGGACTGATGTTGAAGTTGGAACTCCAATACTTTGGCCACCTGATGTGAAGAGCTGACTCACTGGAAAAGACCCTGATGCTGGGAAAGACTGAGGGCAGGAAGAGAAGGGGAGGACAGAGGATAAGATGGTTGGATGGCATAACTGACTCAATGGACATGGGTTTGGGTGGACTCTGGGAGTTGGTGATGGACAGGGAGGCCTGGCATGCTGCAGTTCATGGGGTCGCAAAGAGTTGGACACGATTGAGCGACTGAACTGAACTGAACTGAATATGCAAAGGTGCATATGGCACAAGAGCTCTCCCTTGCCTCAGGGAGTAACTAATCGAGTATGGAAGATATATACCCGGGACAGAAATCATCTTCTATCTCAAGGCCACACCGTTGTATTAATAAATCCTTTGGACATATATGTTGTGACAAATGAATTTCAGTGTAGTGGTTCTATAACTGCTGCTTTTCTGATGTGACAAAGTAATGTGATCTTTTGCTAGCCACACAAAGAAGTGCGTATATTTGAATAGACTTATAAAACATTTCAGGAGAAGGCAATGACACCCCACTCCAGTACTCTTGCCTGGAAAATCCCATGGACGGAGGAGCCTGGAAGGCTGCAGTCCATGGGGTCGGGAAGAGTCGGACATGACTGAGCAACTTCACTTTCACTTTTCACTTTCATGCATTGGACAAGGAAATGGCAGCCCACTCCAGTGTTCTTGCCTGGAGAATCCCAGGGACGGGGTAGCCTGGTGGGCTGCCATCTATGGGGTCACACAGAGTCAGACACAACTGAAGTGACTTAGCATAAAACATTTCATCTGAAGCCTTCAACTTAAAAAAAAGATTCAAGAGGGAAAAATACAGATTCAGATAGTTGTTTCTTAAATACATTTATATAATTTCATTACCTGTTGAGACTGTTATTTGGAAGCTATTCAATAGCAATGTTTTACAAGAATCACTGAAAAAGCATACACCAATTTGGTGAATTTCTAATTTAAATAGTATTGGCTTAGAAGGATATGTCTCAAGCAAAAATCTCATAAATTCCTCATATGTTCCATTTTGAAAGTAACAGAAAGGTTTATGAATGAGGGGCAGAAGAAGAAAGATGAATTTCTGTCTTTTTTCATCTGCCGCTCAGACATTGTAATTTTTTACGCAAGAAGAACTACTTAGTTTTTGATAATTTAAATTCCTCACATAATTAATATTTTGCTGGTCCATCAACTTTGTCATTTCTTTCCCACTCTTTTGTGACTTGCAGCTCTAAGTAAGCACCAAAGTAACAGCTGAATAAGATGATTAATCTGTAAACCATGCACTCATTTATATGATTTTTATTCCAATTAAATTTTGGAAATATTATTAAAAAGATGAACATCAACAAAATTGTTTTGGAGCAATTCGTGAAAACTATCATGGTAGATAGAGGATGATCAATAAATATTTGAGTGATGATTGTAGAAGAAAATTTATAATGTAGAAGCAGTCATTTCCTTTACTAAAGAATTTATTCCTTTAAACTTAAAGGAATATTCTATTACTTTTCATGAGAGGAATGTTTGATTATTGATTATACATAGTTATAATTATGTATTATAAGAAGATGCTGCATTTGGAATGCTTAGTGCTGGCATCTGTTCCATGATGTGCTTTGCTTTTTTTGGGGCAAATAATATTAAGGACATATTACTTTTTCCCATTATAAAAATGATATGCTGTGTATTCATACATATGTATATTTTTTAAAAAATGAAGGAGATTATTCAGCAATCAATGCAAAGAAATAGAGGAAAACAACAGAATGGGAAAGACTAGAGATCTCTTCAAGAAAATTAGAGATACCAAGGGAACATTTCATGCAAAGATGGGCTTGATAAAGGACAGAAATGGTCTGGACCTAACAGAAGCAGAAGATATTAAGAAGAGGTGGCAAGAATACATGGAAGAACTGTACAAAAAAGATCTTCACGACCCAGATAATCATGATGGTGTGATCACTAATCTAGAGCCAGACATCTTGGAATGTGAAGTCAAGTGGGCCTTAGAAAGCATCACTATGAGCAAAGCTAGTGGAAGTGATGGAATTCCAGTTGAGCTGTTTCAAATCCTGAAAGATGATGCTGTGAAAGTGCTGCACTCAATATGCCAGCAAATTTGGAAAACTCAGCAGTGGCCACAGGACTGGAAAAGGTCAGTTTTCATTCCAATCCCAAAGAAAGGCAATGCCAAAGAATGCTCAAACTACCACACAATTGCACTCATCTCACATGCTAGTAAAGTAATGCTCAAAATTTTTGAAGCCAGCCTTCAGCAAAACATGAACCATGAAATCCCTGATGTTGAAGCTTAAAGCTCAACATTCAGAAAACGAAGATCATAATCCGGTCCCATCACTTCATGGGAAATAGATGGGGAAACAGTGGAAACAGTGTCAGACTTTATTTTTTTGGGCTCCAAAATCACTGCAGATGGTGACTGCAGCCATGAAATTAAAAGACTCTTACTCCTTGGAAGAAAAGTTATGACCAACCTAGATAGCATATTCAAAAGCAGAGACATTACTTTGTCAACTAAGGTCCGTCTAGTTAAGGCTATGGTTTTTCCTGTGGTCATGTATGGATGAGACAGTTGGACTGTGAAGAAGGCTGAGCACCCAAGAATTGATGCTTTTGAATTGTGGTGTTGGAGAAGACTCTTGAGAGTCCCTTGGACTGCAAGGAGATCCAACCAGTCCATTCTGAAAGAGATCAGCCCTGGGATTTCTTTGGAAGGAATGATGCTAAAGCTGAAACTCCAGTACTTTGGCCACCTCATGCGAAGAGTTGATTCATTGGAAAAGACTCTGATGCTGGGAGAGATTGGGGGCAGGAGGAGAAGGGGATGACCCAGGATGAGATGGCTGGATGGCATCACAGACTCGATGGACGTGAGTCTGAGTGAACTCCAGGAGATGGTGATGGACAGGGAGGCCTGGCGTGCTGCGATTCATGGGGTCACAAAGAGTTGGACACGACTGAGCGACTGAACTGAACTGAACCACCAAAAAATCACAACTGTTAATTTCTTGGTGCTTATTTAAAAAAAATTTTTTTTAATTGAAGGATAATTGCTTTATAACTTGTGGTGTCTATTATTCCAGTCTCTCTATGTGTAACCATTTCATCAAATGAATTTGCCTCTTAGGGTACAATCAACAAAAGGCACTATTTCCCCTCCTACCCGCCCTACCCCGGTGCCTTCTAATATTTCCTTCAAATTATTTCTTCATTCTTTGTCTTTAACAACATCTCTAGCATTCTTCTTAGTGTTTTTTTTTTTTTTTCAGTTCTCTCTCTTTCTCTCCCCTTATTTGGCAATGGTGGAAGTATTTACTATGGGAATTGTAAATAGCTATGGGAATTGGCTATGATTCAGGCGTTGCCCTGCTTCCTCTGTCTGTACAATTATTGCTTCAAATAATCCAGTTCTAAGTCATTCGGTGCATGACATGCCCTTAGATCCAGGAACTGATTTAGAGGTTGCATAATCAATATGATACTTAGAAAATTTACTGGGAATTCTGGGACACAGGAAATACCTCTTTTTCTCTGTTGGATAATGGAGAATATGTATACAAAGATTGAACCTGCTGCCATGAGTATCACTGGGAAGTCATTTTGTGATGCAGCTCACCCAGACATAATGATAATGTTGAGAGAAATGTGGAGATATTGAGCTGGAGTCCTAAAGAAATTATGCCTAAGGTCTGTGCTGGCTCTGGAATTTAGGTTTATGTGAGCCAATAAATCTCATTCAGTGTCTGAGCCAGTCTGAGTTGAGTTTTATGTACTTAGCTACTGAAAACATCCTAACTGGCTCACGTGTGGTTTAAACAGATGGTAATTGGAGATTATGCTCATTTCCTCTTGCTGAACTGTCTGAGCGCAGTAGCATCACATGCTTTGTGGAATTCCAGAACTATTTTATGGAAATGAAGCACAGTTTCAGAAGACACTCACAGATATTTGAGGGGCATGAATTATACATTATGTTTCTGCAATGGTTTTCCAAGTGCAAAGCTCAGAGGATATGATGAATTTTCAAGAATATGTCCTATTAGTTTGGCTTAGTTTTAAGGGGACTCAATTGAGCTGAGGGATAACTAAGCCTTCCAAGGTGATATAGAATCTCTGTAATGCCAAAAGCAAGTAATTAATTCCAGAACTGTTATGAAATTATATGGCTAAAGTTTGGATTATATTTGCTTTCACCTATCTTTATGAAAATATTTTCTTTTTCGTGTGTGTGTGTATTAGTCACTCAGTTGTGTCTGACTCTTTGAGACACCATGGACTGTAGTTCAACTGTCTCCTCTGTCCATGGAATTCTCCAGGCAAGAATACTGGAGTGGGTAGCCATTCCCTTCTCCAGGGATCTTCCTGACCCAGGGATCTAACCTGGGTCTCCTGCAGTGCAGGCAGATTCTTTACTGTCTGAACCACCAGGTCATGAAAGTGTTCAAATACAAGTTAAATACAAGTTGAGACACAAAATAAGAGCTATTGTTTGTGAGATAAATCTGGGGTTGAAATTTAGACATATACTTGTTGAAAAGATCTCAGTTTTTTGGAGACCAGTCTGATGGTTCAGACGGTAGAGAATCTGCCTGCAGTGCAGAAGACCTGAGTTTGATCCCTGTTTGGGAAGATTTCTTGGAGAAGGGAATGGTTACCCACTCTAGTGTTCTTGCCTGGAGAATTCCATAGACAGAGGAGCCTGGCAGGCTATAGAGTCTGACATGACTGAGCGACTAACACTTTCAACAGGCAAAAATTAGAATCAGGGAAAAACCCAAAGTGTCATGAAAAATCACTGATATAGAAAGAATGAATGATTTTAAAATGCATTTGTTTTGAGGAAGAATAAGTAACAGAGGTAATAATTAGAAGTTAATATCAGAAAAACCAGTAATGTTATAAGTAGTTGACTCTGGGAAGGAATGAGTATGAAATTGCTGCTTTTTACTGTATACTGTTCTCTACTTGATTTTTTAAAAAATCATGTGCACACCTTCCTTTGAGCAACTAAAGACATATCCCAGATAGGGCTTTATATCACACCTCTCCGCCCACTCCTGAATTTGGCTGCAGCGCACAGACATTTCCCTGCAAGTTCTTCAGTTCTTCCATCCACAGCATATGGCCTCAACTATAGTGTTTTTTTCCCCTCTTACTTTTTTTTTCTTTATGCCTCAAAAGACTTCTTCAAAATTATGGGAGCCCTCCTGGTTAATGAATTGAAGCAACTAGGAAGTGGAGATGCATACAGACTCCTGGGGATAAACTTAACAGGGCGTGGGACAGAACCTGTGGACCCAATTTCAAGCTCCTACTCTTTTAGCTGGTAATGCTAGGAGGAATCTGAGTATTTACCGCACTTGACAGAGGTCCCCAGCAGAATACATCCCAGGTTACCTGCCGAGATGATCTTGGGAATATATCCTTAGTTTGAAGAGTTCTCTTTCTCTCTCATCCTCCTATCCCCATTCCTTCTTCCTCCTTCCTGCTTCCTAGAATCACCTCTCAGATAAACTATCCACATCAAGTTCTCATCTCAGGCTCTGCTTTCAGTGGAAATGAAGACAGCTCCTGATGTGAAAAGTGCTCATCCTCAGCACCCTGAAGTCTCTGGCCCCTGCTCTCTGCAGGACAGTTAGACTGCCCACGATTCCTGGGCACTGCTGCTGTGTGTGCCGACAGCAAAATAATCCCATTGCGAACAATCAGTTCAACTATTAGAGAAATGTACCAGACGAAAGGCTCATGGCTGGGGCAACAAATGCCATAAGAGGGCCTGTAAATGACTTTCTGGCCAGCCAAAGAAATGTCATAGAATAAGAAAGAAAGAAAATGAACGTGAGAGGGAAAAGAAGTTGGCATCTTACAGAGAAACGGAAGTGCTGTCTTTCTCTTTCCTCCTGTCAAGGAGGCTGAGAGGTGTGAGCAGCAGATTGCAAAATCAGCCGGGGAGCCAAGGACACTGCCAACTTGCCATAGATACTAGAACTGTCTCTGGGGTTTTTGGAAACCCACAACAAGAGCCTGGAAAGATGACTAAATAGAGACAGTGTCTGCCATGGATGTGGGGTGAAGGCTACCCATCGACTGAAACTCTGACAGGTCCAAGAATTCTGCAACCAGGAGCCCTGCCAGATTTCAGATTTCTAGTTTCCAGTTTGGCTTCTTCTAGACTATGAATGGCCACTGGCTTCTCTCCATCCTTATCATTCCATCCCCACTCCCTCTTCCATTAGCTACAGTGGGCTGGTTCTTACTATTTGCAGCCAAGTTCCAGGCAGTTTCAGGTGCCCTCCCCACCAGCCTTGCCTCACCCATGCCCTCTCACTTGGGGTTGTTTCCTTCCTTAGTCAAATCTTGAGGGACCCTTTGGACTGAAGCCCCCTCTCCTTTTCATTTTCCAGCTAATTCTATTCTCTATTTTCCATCTGCAGCCTCTTTAACCACCTCTCAGTACATCTAACAGATCTTCACATGTGATGTCGTCAGGTAAATGACATTGGCAAGTGGTAATTCCCTGGGCAGTCAATGCCAGAACCACTAAGAGGAGTAAAGTGCGAGTCACTTCCATCAATTTCAGTGTCCACCTTAGAGGGAAGGGGAATTACTGTGGGAGTTCTGAGGTCTGCGTGACTCTTGAGTATCCATAGCCAACACAGTTACTGCTCACTTTTCCTCCCCATCTGCTTCTTGGCTGGCTGGTGGGGGTGGGGGTCTTATTGGAGGAAAGCTTGTTTGCTAAGAAATTCTACTTCTGGCTTTGCTCTGAGGATCTCATGGATGCAACTCTAAAAGCAGATTCTCTCAAGTCAACTTGCTCTTTTGCGCTAGACTTCAGTAAGCATCAAAATTTGAAACAAATTCTACTATTCCTGTCACTGAAAAGGCAAATAATCAGCTCATATTTCTGGGTTTTGTTCTAAAAACCTAAACACTCTGACAGCAATATGTCTTTATGCCTAAAAGCAGCCACTAATATGCCCCAAGTGGTGTAGACCTATTTTCTATTAATTCTTACATTTTAAATTTAAGCAAAAACTGCTTTAAAAAATGTTAAAAAAAAAAAAATTGAAGCTGTGCTGGAAAGAAGAAGCATGCTGCAGTGGCTTAAGGAGTGGCTGGGCCAAACCACCAGGGTTACAATCTTGACTGTGACCGTGGGCTGTCCGAGGCTCTTATCTGAGATGGCAATAATAATAGTACCTACCTCAGAGTTTTTCATGAGGATCAAATCAGTTAATACTTATAAAGAACTTAGAGTAGTACCTCTAACACAGTAGCTTAGTTCAGTTGCTCAGTCATGTCCGACATTTTGTAACCCTATGGACTGCAGTACACCAGGCCTCCCTGTTTATCACCAGCTCCCGGAGTTTCCTCAAACTCATGTCCATTGAGTCAGTGATGACATCCAACCATCTCATCCTCTGTGGTCCCCTTCTCCCGCCCTCAATTTTCGCCAGCATCAGGGTTTTTTCCAATGAGTCAATTCTTTGCGTTAGGTGGCCAAAGTATTGGAGTTTCAGCTTCAGCATCAGTCCTTCGAATGAATATTCAGGACTGATTTCCTTTAGGATGAACTGGTTGGATCTCCTTGCAGTCCAAGGGGCTCTCGAGAGTCTTCTCCAACATCACAGTTCAAAAGTATCAATTCTTCGACACTCAGCTTTCTTTATAATCCAACTCTCACATCCATACATGACTACTGGAAAAACCATAGCTTTGACTAGATAGACCTTTGTTAGCAAAGTAATGTCTCTGCTTTTTAATATGCTGTCTAGGTTGGTTATCAGAGAAGGCAATGGCATCCCACTCCAGTACTCTTGCCTGGAAAATCCCATGGACGGAGGAGCCTGGTAGGCTGCAGTCCATGGGGTCGCAAAAGGTTGGACATGACTGAGCGACTTCACTTTCACTTTTCACTTTCATGCATTGGAGAAGGAAATGGCAACCCACTCCAGTGTTCTTGCCTGGAGAATACCAGGGATGGGGGAGCCTGGTGGGCTACCGTCTATGGGGTCGCACAGAGTCGGACATGACTGAAGTGACTTAGCAGTAGCAGTAGCACTCTGCATATAAGTTAAATAAGCAGGGTGACAATATACAGCCTTGGCGTACTCCTTTCCTGATTTGGAACCAGTCTGTTGTTCCATGTCTGTTTCTAGCTGTTGCTTCTTGACCTGAATACAGATTTCTCAGGAGGCAGGTCAGGTGGTCTGGTATTCCCACCTCTTTCAGAATTTTCCACATTTTGTTGTGATCCACAGAGTCAAAGGTTTTGGTGTATCAATAAAACAGGAATAGATGTTTTTCTGGAACTCTCTTGCTTTTTCAGTTGTCCAGCAGATGTTGGCAATTTGATCTCTGGTTCCTCTGCCTTTTCTAAAACCAGCTTGAACATCTGGAAGTTCACAGTTCACTTACTGTTGAAGCCTGGCTTGGAGAATTTTGAGCATTATTTTGCTAGCATGTGAGATGAGTGCAATTGTGCGGTAGTTTGAGCATTCTTTGGCATTGGCTTACTTTGGGATTGGAATGAAAACTGACCTTTTCCAGTCCTGTGGCCACTGCTGAGTTTTCCAAATTTGCTGGCATATTGAGTGCAACACTTTCACAGCATTATCTTTTAAGATTTGAAATAGCTCAACTGGAATTCCATCACCTCCGCTAGCTTTGTTTGTAGTGATGCTTCCTAAGGTCCACTTGACTTCACTTTCCAGGATGTCTGTTACTAGGTGAGTGATCCCACCATCGTGATTATCTGGGTCATGAAGATCTTTTTTGTATACTTCTTCTGTGTATTCTTGCCACCTCTTAATATCTTCTGCTTCTGTTAGGTCCATACTGTTTCTGTCCTTTATTGTGCCCATCTTTGCATGAAATACTTGCTTGGTATCTCTAATTTTTGTGAAGATATCTCTAGTCTTTCCCATTCTATTGTTTTCCTCTATTTCTTTGCACTGATCACCGAGGAAGACTTTCCTTTCTCTCCTTGCTATTCCTTGGAACTCTGCATTCAAATGGGCATATCTTTTCTGTTCTCCTTTGCCTTTCTCTTTGCTTCTTTTCACAACTATTTGTAAGACCTTCTCAGACAACCATTTTGCCTTTTTGCATTTTCTTTTTCTTGGGGATGGTCTTGGTCCCAGCCTCTTGTACAGTGTCACAAACCTCCATCCATAATTCTTCAGGCACTCTATCAGATCTAATCCCTTGAATCTATTTCTCTCTTCTACTATAGAATCATAAGGGATTTTATTTAGGTCATACCTGAATGGTCTAGTGGTTTTCCCTATTTTCTTCAATTTGAGTCTGACTTTGGCAATAAGGAGTTCATGATCTGAGCCACAGTCAGCTCCCAGTCTTGGTTTGCTGACTGTATAGAGCTTCTCCATCTTTGGCTGCGAAGAATATAATCAGTCTGATTTTGGTCTTGACCATCTGGTGATGTCCATATGTAGAGTCTTCTCTTGTGTTGTTGGAAGAGGGTGTTTGCTACGACCAGTGCGTTCTTTTGGCAAAACTCTATTAGACTTTGCCCTGCTTCATTCCGCATTCCAAGGCCAAATTTGCCTGTTACTCCAGGTGTTTCTTGACTTCCTACTTTTGCATTCCAGTCCCCCATAATGAAAAGGACATCTTTTTTGGGTTTTAGTTCTAGAAGCTCTCGTAGGTCTTCATAGAAGCATTCAACTTCAGCTTTTTCAGCATTACTGGTTGGGGCATAGAATTGGATTACTATGATTTTGAATAGTTTTCCCTGGAAATGAACAGAGATCATTCTGTCGTTTTTGAAATTGCATCCAAGTACTGCATTTAGGACTCTTTTGTTGACTATGATGGCTACTCCATTTCTTCTAAGGGATTCCTGCCCACAGTAGTAGATATAATGGTCATCTGAGTTAAATTCACTCATTCCAGCCCATTTTAGTTTGCTGATTGCTAAATATTCACTCTCGACATCTCCCGTTTGACCGCTTCCAATTTGCCTTGATTCATGGGCCTAACAGTCCAGGTTCCTATGCAATATTGCTCTTTACAGCATCAGACTTTATTTCCATCACCAGTCACGTCCAAAACAGGGTGTTGTTGCCTTGGCTCTGTCTCATCATTCTTTCTGGAGTTATTTCTCCACTGATCTCCAGTAGCATATTGGCCACCTACCAACCTGGGGAGTTTTTCAGTGTCCTGTGCACCTACTGACCTGGGGAGTTCATCTTTCAGTATCCTATCTTTTTGCCTTTTCATACTCTTCATGGGGTTCTCAAGGCAAAAATACTGAAGTGGTTTACCATTCCCTTCTCCAGTGGACCACATTTTGTCAGAACTTTCCACCATGACCCATCTGTCTTGGATGGCCCTACATGGCATGGCTCATAGTTTCATTGAGTTAGACAATGCTGTGGTCCATGTGATCAGATTGGTTAGTTTTCTGTGATTGTGGTTTTCAGTCTGTCTGCCCTCTGATGGAGGATAAGAGGTTTACGGAAGCTTCCTGATGGGAGAGACTGTCTGAGGGGAAACTGGGTCTTGTTCTGATGGGCGGGGTCATGCTCAGTAAATCTTTAATCCAATTTTCTGTTGACGGGTTGGGGTGTGTTCCCTCCCTGTAGGAGTACGTCAAGGCTATATATTGTCACCCTGCTTATTTAACTTCTATGCAGAGTACATCATGAGAAACGCTGGGCTGGAAGAAGCACAAGCTGGAATCAAGATTGGTGGGAGAAATATCAATAACCTCAGATATGCAGATGACACCACCCTTATGGCAGAAAGTGAAGAGGAACTAAAAGCCTCTTGATGAAAGTGAAAGAGGAGAGTGAAAAAGTTGGCTTAAAGCTCAACATTCAGAAAACGAAGATCATGGCATCTGGTCCCATCACTTCATGGGAAATAGATGGAGAAACAGTGGAGACAGTGTCAGACTTTATTTTTTGGGGCTCCAAAATTACTGCAGATGGTGACTGCAGCCATAAAATTAAAAGACACTCCTTTGAAGGAAAGTTATGACCAACCTAGACAGCATATTGAAAACCAGAGACATTACGTTGCCAACAACGGTCCTTCTAGTCAAGGCTATGGTTTTTCCTGTGGTCATGTATGGATGTGAGAGTTGGACTGTGAAGAAAGCTGAGCACCAAAGAATTGATGCTTTTGAACTGTGGTGTTGGAGAAGACTCTTGAGAGTCCCTTGGACTGCAAGGAGATCCAACCAGTCCATTCTGAAGGAGATCAGCCCTGGGTGTTCTTTGGAAGGACATGCTAAAGCTGAAACTCTAATAATTTGGCCACCTCGTGCGAAGAGTTGACTCATTGGAAAAGACTCTGATGCTGGGAGGAATTGGGGGCAGGAGGAGAAGGGGATGACAGAGGATGAGATGGCTGAATGGCATCACGGACTCGATGGATGTGAGTCTGAGTGAACTCTGGGAGATGGTGATGGACAGGGAGGCCTGGCGTGCTGCGATTCATGGGGTTGCAAAGAGTCAGACACGACTGAGTGACTGAACTGAACTGAACTGAAACTATGGTGGAGGTAATGAAGATAATGGTAACCTCCTTCAGGAACTGCTATACTCAGAGCTCCCAACCTGTAGCAGGCCACCGCTGACCCACACCTCCAGCAGAGACTCCTTTACACTCACAGGCAAGTAAGGGTCAGTCTCCTGTGGGGTCACTGCTCCTTTCTCTTGGTTTCTGGTACTCACAAGGTTCTGTTTGTGCCCTCCAAGAGTCTGTTTCCCAGTAACACAGTAAGCCTCATATAAAAACTTTAGTTCTTGTTCAGTCACCAAGTTATGTCCAACTCTTCATGACCCCATGGACTGAAGCACACCAGGATTCCCTGTCCCCCAACTTCTCCCGGAGTTTACCCAAGTTCATTTCCACTGAGTTGGTGATGCCTTCCAGCCATCTCCTCCTCTGTTGCCATCTTCTCCTTCTTCCTTCAGTCTTTCCTAGCATCAGGGTCTTTCCCAATGAGTTCAAGTCAGCTGCTTGTATCAGTCAGCTGTTCATGTCAATAAAAGCTTACTGTATGAAATAAAATGTTTTCAAATATATTCTTCATTTTCTGTGTCTATATGAGCATATCAACAAATTATTTTTCTGTTTATATAAGTGTTCTGATATATATATACACACACACATATATATACACATATATATATAATGGGCCTGTTTTTTTCCCCCTTGAGAATGAGTTTTGGCCATCTTCATTGTCAATATTTAGAGATACAGATGTCATTCTTTTTTAATGACTGTATATATTCCACTCTGTGGCTGTGCAATGGCTTAACAGCCCTCCGAATGGATTCATGTTGTTCTAATGTGTCTGTTACCAATACTACTATAACATAGAGGTGTGGGCCTGTATTTCCAAACACCACAGCAAATGAATTCATAGAAATAAAATAAAATTATTTACTTTTATTTTACTAGATATGTATTGCCAACTTCTCTCCCAGAAAAGTTTACCAATTTATACTTGGTTTGGACTCTTCTTGACTGAAATATGATGACTAAGCACTGATTCTTGGTGGATGGGAATAAATTTGAAACGCAGAGAAATGTGTCTGTGGCATTACTGGACAGAATGTATGGCACTACATGAACTGAAATAAATTTAGGCCATAACTTTTCTGAATAGGAGCTTACCTTAGGTCTGAGCCCAGTTTTGAGAATATACAGAATAGTGCTAGCATCCATGGCCACTGCCCCTTGGCTCAGGAAATCTCCAGTTTATCATCATGCTCACAGTGATGGGCTTGGAAAACACTGCTTTGGTCTGCTTTTGTGTTTCTGTTGTTGTTCAGTTGCTAAGTCATGTCCAACTCTCTGCGACCCCATGGACTGCAGCACGCCGGGCCTCCCTGTCCTTCACCATTTCCCGGAGTTTGCTCAAACTCATGTCCATCAAGTCGATGATGCCATCCAACCATCTCATCCTGTGTCACCCCCTTCTCCTCTTGCCCTCAATCTTTCCCAGCATTAGAATTCCAATTAGTGGGGTCTTCATATCAGGTGGCCAAAGTATTGGAGCCTCAGCTTCAGCATCAGTCCTTCCAATGAATATTCAGGACTGATTTCCTTTAGGATGGACTGGTTTGATCTCCTTGCTTTCCAAGGGACTCTAAATTAGAGTCTTCTTCAGCACTATAGTTCGAAAGCATTAATTCTTTGGTGCTCAGCCTTCTTTATAGACCAACTCTTACATTTATACATGACTACTTGTAAAGACATAGCTTTGACAATACAGACCTTTGCTGGAAAAGTGATGCCTCTGCTTTGGAATATGCTGTCTAGGTTTGTCATATCTCTCCTTCCAAGTAGGAAGCATCTTTTGTTTTCATGGATGCAGCACCCATCATAGATAAGGCCATGTATCAAATATGGAGAGAATAAATCTCTAACTATACTCTGCAACTACAAAAGAAGACTGTAAAGTATGCTGAGGGCAAATGGATGCAGGAAGTCATCTAGAATACAGGGTGCTGGAGAAGAAAGGCAGGAGGCCTACAGGTCAAGGAAATGACTGACCTCTGACCTCTGGCCCTGGCTGGACACTCCTTTTTGTCTAAGGGTCACATCTTCCTCTCCTTTCAGACTTCCTCTGTGCTTTCCTCAAGATGCCAGCCAATGTCCCGCACTATCTTGCATAGCTTAAAGACAAAGCTTGGGATATTCATTATCTAGAACCCAAATGATACAAACTTCACTGCTGTGCAATTTCTGAGTCAGGGAAAAAAATCATTTAATTGGAGCAATAAATCATTATTATTCATTTAATCTCTAAAGGGCATAAAGTAGGCTTAAAATATGGAATGCTGAAAAAATACAAGAAAGCAGGCAAATATTACCATAACCCCTCTACTTATACATTATATATAATTAAAAGTGAAAACTCAGATCACCTTTTTCTCTCTCCCACTCCAACTGCTATTAATAGTTTCAGGTCAGGGGCATCTTAGAATTTCTAATATTTTCAGTAGTCCATATTAAAGAGAAAAAAATATCAGCTCTGATCTCCCCCACTCAGCAGCTAAAAACTCATAGAATGTTCTAGCACCTTCAGGAGACAAAGGAGAGAGAGAGGAGGAGGAAGGGAGAGGGGAGCGGGAGGCTGCAGGAGGGGGTCAGAAATGTCTGGGGGTGCCCTGGCTCCCCTACTGCTGTTTGTTGTTGTTTCGTCGTTAAGTCGTGTCCAGCTCTTTTGACCCCCTGAACTGCGGCTTGCCAGTCTCATCTGTCCATGGGATTTCCCAGGTAAGGATATTGGAGTAGGTTGCCGTTTCCTTCTGCAGGGGACCTTTCTTACCCAGGGATCAAACCCATGTCTCCTGCATTGGCAGGTGAATTCTTGATCACTGAGCCACCAGGGAAACCCGTCTGTTTACAGAGGTGCTTTTCAGCCCTTCACTTGTGATGCACCCTGGAGAACAGGATTCTGTCACTAATAAGATAATGAAGATGATAAAATTAACTATAGCAATGATTTCCTGAGCATTTATTCTATGCCAGGTATTTAAAATGCATACCCCTTTAATTTCCATTTCACATTGAATCCTATTGTTATTTCCATTTCACGGATGAGGAACCTGAGGTCAGGAAAAAGTTATACAGCTAACAAAAAGAGTTCAGAATTCCAGTTCACACAGTTGGACCTCACAGCACACATTCCCCCTGCTGTGAAGAAGCCCTGCAGATACAGTCATGTTACATTTGATTCTTCTGTAGAAAAGAGTTTCCTGAAGTTATCCTTGGGGAAAGCTGCATTCCGCATCTTTAGAAACCCACCCAGGCTAAGTCAGGAAGGTTTCCTACATGTACTTTTCTCCCGATGGGTAATTTCTAGAAGACTAGAAGGGTTCTATTTCTGTAGCTAGACTGATCAGCTTTGTAGACTCTGTTGCTTAAAAAGAATGGGCCAGGGGTTTCCCTGGGGGCTCAGTGGTAAAGAATTCACCTGCCAGTGCAGGAGACCTGGGTTTAATCCGCGGCCCGTAAAGATCCTGCATGCCTTGGAGCAGCTAAGACCATGTGCCACAACTATTGAGCCTGTGCTCTAGATCCCAGGAACTGCAACTATTGGGCCCACATGCCCTAGAGTCCTTGCTCCGCAGCAAGAGAAGCCACCACAGTGAGAATCCCGTGCACCTCAGTGAAGAACAGCCCCCGCACACTGCAATTAGTGAAACCTGCTCACAGCAAGAAAGACCCAGCACAGCCATAAATAAAATTAAAGGAAAAAAAAAAAAACGGGCCAGAAAACTTCCAAAACAGTGCTGAGGCAGAAAGAAGTACCGGACAAAAGCAGAGCTGTTAGTGACGGAAGTTCAGAAATTCAGATTTATTACCAGTGCCTTAAAAGTTGGTATCTAGGAAGCTAAATAAAAGGTCTGGGGAATCAGGAAGTAATAAAACACAAACATTACTGGTAGTCCTTGGCATTGATGAACATCAAAGCCAGGGCAGCTTGGGAAAAATAGGAACAGTTCTAAGCGGCACGTCAGAGAGTTGGGGAGGAAAGGTCTGAAATGTAAGGCTTGTTGGGGAGACTCACGGGAGGGAGAGCTGTCTGCAGACTGATAGTCGGGAAAAGGGAGGAAGGAAATGAGGTTGCATGTGGGGCCAGTGGACTGAGGGGATGTAAGGAGTGATGCTCAGACAGCGACTGATGGAGGCAGTGACTCTCTCTCGGGGGAGATGGTCCCTCCCTTGTGTACTCTCTGACTCCTGCCACCTCTTCCCAGCACTGGATCTGTGGGCCTCTTTGTGGGGCCAGAAAGAAGGCACAGCTGTTCACTGGGTTTATGGCCTCACAGGCATGTGGCTAGGAGGAAGTCATGCCCAAGAAACATGGGAAGTCAAACTGATTGAAGGGAACATGACATAGCATTAGCTGAAAGTGCTGTGTCTCACACCCTGTCAGCTATCAAGAGACAGAGCTAAAATCACTTGTAAAACCTTCTGAGAGGTTGTAAGTCAGGTGGCCAAAGAGAAGGAAGCCCTGAGCTCCCCTTGACCACTGGGAGAGGGATCTGGTGGATTGACCTTGGGATGTTCGATGACCCCATTAGCCTCTGCCAAACCCCGGAAGCTGCCTCAGAGTCCAGGCTTGTAGGACAGAGTTGAACAGGATGATCAGGTAGAGGGAACGTGAGAGGTAAGCTAGCTGTAAGGCTTGAGAGTCAGTCGTGCAAGTGGCTAGAACATGAGAGCTGGAGTCTCATGGGGCTCTATTCACCCACTGTGGGATCTAGGACAAGTTACTCAACCTCCCTGTGTCTGAGCTTGCTCATCTGTAAAACAGGGCTCAAATTTGAATTCCTTTTTAAGGTCGCTGTGAGAATGAAATGAACTAATATATGTTAAGCACTTGAACAGCGCCTGGAACATAAAACATCTATGTGTGTCATTAGTGATTATTACCAAAAAGAAACTTTTAAAAGCCCACTGATTTATAGTAACGAACATTTATTGTGTCTTGAGCCTTTTACTAATCACTTCACCTGCCTTGTCACCTTTCATGTCTTCACTAGTTGTGATCAGCACGCCCATTTTTCAGAGGAGGATGAGATCGGAGGAGTAAGCACATTGCCTGAGGCCACACACAGCTTGCAAGGCCCAGAGCCAAGCTGCTGCTATTAAGAGCTAAGCAGGAAGTCTTGGAGGGAACATAAAGAAGGCAGGCATTGGATGTTACGAGGAGTGCCCTTTATCTTCACTAGTATTGTATTTGGAAGGGGACCAGGCAGATGTGTTGGGTTCCAGCTACTTGGAGGAGTATGAATAGTTTTGTTCCCTACTTTTTTGGCTCATTACTTTGTCATCCTTTTCTAGCAAACAATCATTTCACATCTGTGCTCTGCTGTAGTCCTCAAGCTTGGCTGTACATTACAGTCACCAAGGAGCCTTTCAAATCCTGACTCCCAGGCTTAGACCAATTATGTGGAAATCTCTAGGGGTGGGACCTAGGCACCCATACTTTGTAAATTGGCCCAAGTGAGGCCAACCCACATCACTTCGCCAAAGCTTCTCAACCTCACAGGCCATTTTGAGTCATCTAGGAATTTTTTGAGCAATGCCCAGACCCTTCCCCCCACCAGACTGAGTCACCTGGTCTGAGCTGGGACTCAGGACCCGTATTGTGTAAAAAGATCTCCAGGTGATTTGAATGCGCCACCAGAAGGACACTTTGGGCAGCAACCCAGGAGAAAATATAAGTTATTTTTAAGAAAAAAGAAAGGTAAAATTCAGGACATAGCTATATCAACCATTTACATGTTCCTGACTTCGATTTTGAGTTCACATTCTACATCATTCTTGTGACAAGTCAGTCACTGACAAACACCACACACTGAGATCTGTCAGAATGAAAGAGTCATACAATAACTCACACTGACATATTTGTAAGATATGATCCAAAAGGCCTTTGGGGGATGTTGTAAGAGCTATTGAGGCACTTCCAAAATGATAAAGAAACAAAGGAGCTCTGAAGAAACTGGATCCGGTTCTCTTTGCTCAGGGTCACATACCAAGAAACTTTCACATTACTAAGAACAGCTGCTGCTCCTGTCACGTCATCTTAAATCCAGACGCTTAGAGTTTACTGAATTTATGAAAAGTCTCTGTGGTGGAGCTACAGTCACAGATTCCAGGTGGGCAGTGAGGGTGGATCAGAGCCCACACTGTAAGGGTGATGAGCAGGATGGATCTGGGTAGAGATAATCTTCATCAGTGTGTGTGAGCTTCATTCTGTCCTCCTTGGGCTGGTACCTGGCCTGACTATGAGGTGAGCTAGAAAGTGGACAGGGAGTGTTCAATATTCATTGTCCTTTCTACTTTCTGCCAACCCCCTTCACCCACTCAGAGCTGCTCTTTTCTCCTGAGCCTGCCCTAGGAGGGAGGTGACTCTGTCATCCCTGGAGGGTAGGTGGTCCTAAGCCCAGCATGACCGTACTTGCCATGTGATTTTGGGTAAACCTCTTTGCTGAGCCTCAGTTTCCCTATCTGTAAAATGGGCCAATAGCATCTATTCCAAAGGATTAGAGGAGGCATTATAGGAGGCATATTAGGCATTTAAAGTGGCCCTAGTAGATGTTTTGCATTACCCACTGCAGGCTGGTGTCTGGGGAGAGAGGCTTTGTGGGCTATACAGGCTGACATGCTGGTGATTGTTGAAATCTGGGTCATCACAGAAATGTGTTAGTTGGGGAACCAGGTCCCATCACTGACTTGTATGGCCTTATGTCAAATAAGTGAGTTGTTCCTGCTGGTTCTCTTGGAAATACAGAAATTCATCAGTATTTCATTTCATATAGAAATGAACTAGGGGTTTAGAGTTTTTGGAATACCAGAGAGAGAGGCTGGTACCTGAAACCTGGAACCCGGGACTCTGCTGCAGTGCTTGCACCTGGACATATGTCTCCTCGAGCAACAAAATACAAAGAAACTCTAAGGGACTAAAACTAACTGTGTGCATGTGTAATTGTGGCAAATTATGAACAACAAGACACAAAAAGATGAAAAATCCAGCTGCTACTTCTGAGGAGCCAGGAGCAAAAGCAGGGTACCTTGCATGCGCCCTACACACAGGACCATGAGGGGTGGGCAGGCCACCTAAGCCACCCCTCTGGACAGACCCCTGGACCACCCCTACCCTCACCCCACATAAAGAACCAGCTCCTATTTTTTTTTTTTTTAAGGAATCTCCATACTGTTCTCCATAGTGGCTGTATCGACTTAGATTTCCACCAACAGTGAATGAGGGTCCCCTTTCTCCACATCCTGTTCAGCATTTATTGTTTGTAGATTTTTAAATGATGGCCATTCTGACTTGTAGATTTTTTAATGATGGCCATTCTGACCAGGTGAGGTGATACCTGATTGTAATTTTAGTTTGTGTTTCTCTAATAATGAGACATGTTGAGCATCTTTTCATGTGTGTGTTGGCCATCTGTGTGTCTTCTTTGGAGAAATGTCTGCTTAGGTCTTCCACTCAGATTTTGGTTGGTTGGTTTGTTTTTCTGGTATTGAGCTGCTTATACATTTTGGAGATTAATTCTTTGTCATTTGTTTCATTTGCAACTATTTTCTCCCATTCTGAAGGGTGTTTTAAAATCATGATTATTGTTTCCTTGCTGTGCAAAAACTATAAGGCCCCCAAATCCCACTCCTGGGTGTATACTCTGAGAAAACCATAACTGAAAGAGACACATGTACCCCAATATTCATTGTAGCACTATTTGCAATAGCTAGGACATGGAAGCAACCAGATGTCTGTTGACAGATGAAAGGATACAGAAATTTTGGTATCCAATATATATACAATGGAATATTACTCAGCCACTAAAAAAAAGAATGCATTTGAGTCCATCCTAATGAAGTGGATGAACCTAGGGCCTATTGTGCAGAGTGAAGTAAGTCAGAAAGAGAAAGACAGATATTGTATATTAATGCATATATATATACATATATATATGGAATCTGGAAAGATGGTACTGATGAATCTATTTGCAGGGCAGCAATGGCGGCGCAGACCTAGAGAACAGACTTATGGTCATAGTGGGGGAAGGAGAGGGTGGGACGTATGGAGAGAGTAACATGGAAACATATATACTACAGTATGTAAAATAGCCAGTGGGAATCCGCTGTGTGACGCAGGGAGCTCAACCCAGGGCTCTGTGACAACCTAGGGAGGTGAGGGGGGGACACATGTATACCTGTGGCTGATTCATGTTGATGTATGGCAGAAACCAATACAATATTGTAAAGCAATTATCCTCCAATTAAAAAAAAATAGCTTACGGCCCCCACCTCCCCCCCAAATCAGGGAGTGAGCAAGGATATCACCTGTTACTTGTTTTCACTCCCTTCTTCTGTAGCACAAGTCCCAGTAAAGCCTTGCCTGAATTTCTCTAACACTGGTCAGTAACAACAGTGTCTACTACATTCTAAGTTAAAACATCTAATCATTCAATTTCAATTGTCAGTATTCTTAGCAAAAAATGCTGAAAGTGACTTTTCCATTTATTTTACTAATTGAGTGTATTGGGGAAAGGACCAACACACATTAAAAGAAAAAACCCAAACTTCCCAAAGGGTTTCTTTCAGCAAAGCATGGGGGAGGGGCATTCGTGGGTCTATGATCAGCTCAGGCACAATTCTCTAATCGGTTGAGGTAGCAGGGGTGTTAACCTTATCGATCTTCAGGTGCCAGCAGGTCTGGGGGTGGGGGGTTATGTGCTCATGATCATCAAGTAGTTAATTTCATCTGGTGGTGGTTTTTAGCATCTGAACAACTTGGGAAATAGGCGTGTCAGGGTACTTCAGAGAGGAGCTACTGCAGAGGCTATAGGGGAGGGGTCTGTCCTGGGAAGGCCCCATGGACAGACTGGAATCTGTACTGCTCACTTTCTGCAGTTGAGTGGTGGTTTTTGCAGGTCTGGGCATGGGTGCACTTCAGTTCAGTTCAGTTCAGTCACTCAGTCGTGTCCGACTCTTTGTGACCCCATGAACTGCAGCACGCCAGGCCTCCCTGTCCATCACCATCTCCCAGAGTTCACCCAAACCCATGTC
This sequence comes from Ovis aries, assembly GCF_016772045.2. Taxonomy (NCBI): domain Eukaryota; kingdom Metazoa; phylum Chordata; class Mammalia; order Artiodactyla; family Bovidae; genus Ovis; species Ovis aries. The sequence goes on along the minus strand of NC_056063.1, from coordinate 18,055,469 downwards.
CATTGGCTCAGTGATGCCATCCAGCCATCTCATCCTCTGTCGTCCCCTTCTCCTCCTGCCCCCAATCCCTCCCAGCATCAGAGTCTTCTCCAATGAGTCAACTTCCCATGAGGTGGCCAGAGTATTGAAGTTTCAGCTTTAGCATCAGTCCTTCTAATGAACACCCAGGACTGATCTCCTTTAGAATGGACTGGTTGGATCTCTTTGCAGTCGAAAGGACTTTCAAGAGTCTTCTCCAATGCCATAGTTCAAAAGCGTCAATTCTTCGGTGCTCAGCTTTCTTCACAGTCCAACCCTCACCTCCATACATGACCACAGGAAAAACCATAGCCATGACTAGATGGACCTTAGTCAGCAAAGTAATGTCTCTGCTTTTGAATATACTATCTAGGTTGGTTATAACTTTTCTTCCAAGGAGTAAGTGTCTTTTAATTTCATGGCTGCAGTCACCATCTGCAGTGATTTTGGAGCCCCCCAAAAATAAAGTCTGACACTGTTTCCACTGTTTCCCCATCTATTTCCCATGAAGTGATGGGACCAGATGCCATGATCTTCATTTTGTGAATGTTGAGCTTTAAGCCAACTTTTTCACTTTCCTCTTTCACTTTCATCAAGAGGCTTTTAGCTCCTCTTCACTTTCTGCCATAAGGGTGGTATCATCTGCATATTTGAGGTTATTGATATTTCTCCCGGCAATCTTGATTCCAGCTTGTGCTTCTTCCAGCCCAGCGTTTCTCATGATGTACTCTGCATATAAGTTAAATAAGCAGGGTGACAATATACAGCCTTAACGTACTTGGCATAGTCAACAAAGCAGAAATAGATGTTTTTCCTGGAACTCTCTTGCTTTTTTGATGTCCAGCAGATGTTGGCAATTTGATCTCCAGTTCCTCTGCCTTTTCTAAAACCAGCTTGAACATCTGGAAGGTCACGGTTCAGACATGTTTTATTTACTCTGTTTCCTGCCATCATTGCAGACTCTCGGTGGGTCCTGTGGACAGGAAGCTCAAAGGTGCTCTGAGTAACTGTGCGATCTGTCTCCCCACTGCCACGGCAGCCAGGCGTGAAGAGAGGGGATCTCAATTAAAAAGTGAGAGGCTTTTCCTTTGATGGTGTTATGATATGTGTATGTACAGGTGTCCTTAACAAATATCCAGAACAAGAGCATTCACAGAGGAAAATGTGGAAACCTTGTAAGACCGAGTGTCTTACTTCTACTTTTGTATGTCATTATGTGTCTTTCAACTTTATGTGTGATTTTGAGAGTCTTCTAGTTTGTTGATATTAATAGTTGTCATTTTCTGGCTCCATGAAGAAAGGGTTCCCTTCCTTCCAGGATGTGCTCTTTGTCCTTTCGGGGGCATCTGTTCACAGGAGATAAATACACTGTAATATAGTTTCTCAAATGCATTTCCCAGTGAGACCTGCCTTGTCTCAGAATTCAGTTTCTTTTTTCTAGAGAAGACACTATATTCTTTCTAAAAATTAAAGGGAAATAGCTACTTAAATATAATTTCAGGGAGAAGACACATTTCTGAGATCAAAATAAAGCATATTGTAGAGCCTATATACTTGAAACTTTTGACTCATGTGGTTTTAAAAATCAATAGTGTAAGACTTAAATTATAGGATGGCATATTCATTGGCACAATTGTGGCTGATGGCACAGTGGTTCGAAGGGGTCCTGAGATGCTGCTCAGCTTGTATGAAACCAAATCTGCAGAAAACTGAGAAAACTGTGAACTGTTTCAGGACCAGTCAGTACATTATGCAGTACTCGAGTACTTAAGTACATTACTCAGTACTTGAGTAAATGTTTGTGTGGGAGAGGTTTTGCATCCTGGGCAAAGTAAAAGTAGATTATAAATTTGGACCCCTGGGAGGTGACAGTTCAACAAACTAATCCTAAGGGATAAATCTCAAGGGTGACTTACTGGCTGTTAGAGCATCATCCATACTACAAACTCCAATCAGCTCTGTGCCTTTAAGATTTCAGGGCATGAGTCCGGGGAGGGAGGGGTGAGGTGAGGGGTCGGATGGTTCTTGCTAGGGGACTAGCCAAATCCACACAGACATAGAGACCATGGTGATATCTAGAATCCGTACCCAGCTCTGTTTCTAGAAGAATCATGTGGTTCGTCCACATTTCATTTTGACATAGGTCCATCTTCATTTTTTTTTAGCCTTTTCCATATTTGGATTAATTAGGATGATTATGGTACATCGAGCAGAAGTCAGTCCAGGTCAGGCAACATTCAGTAAATGGGCTGTGTGTCTGATGTCTTCTCTGGAAACAAAATTGGGACTGAACTTTTCATGAGAGACTCTCCAGTCCAGAAAGTCTAGGTTTATCTGTTCCTGAAGTGGTTCTGTAACTTGGCTCTTCAAAAATAAAGTACTTGAGCTCCCACCCTGGAAGGTAAACCGTGCAGATGGTATTGTACACCTAACACATGGATAGACATACATGCAGGATGCTGTTTCATCAGAGATTAAAACAAGTGCTTTGGCTTCCTCAGCAGCGAGGTGTCAGGGACCAACTCGGTACCTTGGAGGATGAGAAACCGAAGTCTAGGGGACAGGAAGCGCTCACCTCCCCTGAAGAAGAATCTGCTGATCCCTTCATTTTCAAGGGCTGTAGGACCCTGCGTGGATGGAGGAACATAAAAGGCAGGGTTGTGGTGGGCTCCCATGATCGTAGTAGGTTCCAGAGAGAATGGGAGAAGAGAGTTAGAGACAGTGATCTGAATGACTCTTGCAAGAAATTTTGCTTAAAATTGAGAAGTAGGTAGAAGTCCGGGGAATTTTCTTTGGGGAGAGAGAAGGAATGATTGGAATGCTTGGAAGTATCCTCTAGACTGGGGATAATGCATTCAATGTCAAGGCTCTTGTTTGATTTGAGTGACTGAGGGTCAGAAGATTTGAAGCCTTGAGACATGTCTATGCACTCATGGAAGATTTAAACTGTCTTCAGTGGAAAGAAAGCAGCAGCTAGTCTGGTCTTCTCAGGGGAGCAGTAAGCCAGGCCTCTGCGAGTTTGCTGTGTGTGGAGCAGCTGAGGGCAAGGTGGACTTTACTTGTCCCAGAGGACCCTCCTCCACCATGGCCCACCCACCCTCGGGTTCTGTCCTTAAACATTCATACCAAGGATTGATTGGTAGGGGGTTTACCAGTTTTTCCTGAAATTGGCCACAACAGATTACAGGAACAAAATAACAAGACCCACTGAATGCTTTAGTAAATTAGTATGGAGTGTAATACTCCAAAGTGAAGTGAAAGGGTTAGTTGCTCAGTAGTGTCCAACTCTTTGCAACCCCATGGACTGTAACTCACCGGGCTCTTCTGTCTGTGGAATTCTCCAGGCAAGGATACTGGCTGCTGCTGCTGCTAAGTCGCTTCAGTCGTGTCCGACTCTATGCGACCCCATAGATGGCAGCCCACCAGGCTCCCCTGTCCCTGGGATTCTCCAGGCAAGAACACTGGAGTGGGTTGCCATTTCCTTCTCCAATGCATGAAAGTAAAAAGTGAAAGTGAAGTCTCTCAGTCGTGTCCAACCCTCAGCGACCCCATGGACTGCAGTCCACCAGGCTCCTCCGTCCATGGGATTTTCCAGGCGAGAGTACTGGAGTGGGGTGCCATTGCCTTCTCCAAGGATACTGGAGTGGGTAGCAATTCCCTCCTCTAGGGGATCTTCCCAACCCAAGGATTGATCCGGGTAGTGTAATAATGGTTTCTACTTATTGAGTCACTATGTTGGGTATTTAGTATACATTAGTTTTATTTCTTATAGTAGTCCTATAAGGCAGGTATTTTGATCTTCATCTTTTTTTTTTTTTCTTCTATTTTTTGGCTGCACTGCCTAGTTTCCTGATGAAGGATCCAACCCATGCCCCCTGTCATGGAAGCATGTTGTCCTAACCACCGGACCACCAGGGAAGTCCCTGATATTCATCTTATAGACAAAGAACCTTAAGTGAAGATCAATGTGATGTCCCCATCACTTGGCAGACAGGGCTGCTGTTCAAACCCATTCTGTTTGAGTCCAAGGTTTACACTGTGTAACGCTGCTTCACTATTGATTCTGGTGACCAGGAGTTTGCTTAACCTTTTTAAAGATTCTATTTTTATATTCAGCTTTTAGCTCTTGAAGCAGGAAGTGGAGGAAGGTTTCATGATTGTTGTATAAATTGCCAACCACATATAGTAGCAAATTGCTCTGTTTAGTCTTCAGCTTATTTCTCTCAGACATTAAGAGCTACCCGATAAACCTAATATTCTGAAAGGTGAAGAGCAGACATTTATTCCACTTATGTTATTTATTGTTTGTGTATCTCTATCTTGTTACTCCTCCATCTTTCTATTTTATAAGTCAATGGGAAGTATGTGTTTGTTTGTGTATGTGGCTGTGTCGGGGCCTTTAGTTGTGTCACACGGAATCTTTTGTTGCAGTGCATGGACTCTCTAGTTGCAATGTGCAGGCTTAGTTGCTCTGTGGCATGTGGGGTCTCGGTCCCCCGACCAGGGATCGAACCCACTCCCCTGCATTGCAAAGCAGATTCTTAACCCCTGGGCCACCAGGGAGGCCCCTGCTTCTCCATCCTTTCCACTCCTCACTACAGAGTCATGTCTTTAAACACTCTCTTCTCCTCGTGTTGTGGCAGGTCTGCTGCTCCCTCTGCCCCACCATCTGACCTTCTCTGGACTCCCCTTAGTACCGTGATGTCATTCTTAAGCAGGATTTTGCACAGAGTTCTTATCTTGAATGCATTATGGCTTTGAATAAGGCTAGGAGTTCTATTTTGCTTCCATTATGTTCAGAGAACTTCTATTACAAAGATTAGGCCAAAGGCCTCAGCAGTTCACTGGACTGATGTCTTTAAGCTCAGTTTATAGTGACTTTTAGATTCCTTTCGAAAGTTATGGGCTTGGAGCCTATTCTTCATGATTCAAAACAGCATTTCCCTAGCTGGGTTTTATGGAACACTGTTCAGGGAGATGTGACTGAAATGCCATTAAGAAGGTGAACTCAGTGTCCACAAGTTTGGAAACTGCTGTGTGTGCTCTTTCTCTTTCTAGGACTGACAGTACATAAGAAAAGCTAAGAAGTCACAAAGGATGTTGCAGGTCAAGTTTTGCTAGAAGCAGATCCTGCAGTAAGGATTCAAGGGCAAGTAATTAATTTGGGAGTCTGGGAAGCACAGAAGAGACGTGGGGAAGTGATATAGGAATGGGAAGGAAGCCAATAAAGCGTGCATTATCGTGCTGGCCATTACTTTCGGGAAATTCTGGGAGACTCCTCATGCCTCAGAGTTGTCCCATCTGTCCGTCATCACTAATGGCTGCTCCCGGTTCTTGTTCTTCCAGTCTGTTGCTGGCAAAGCAGCCTTCTGGGTTTTGGAAAAATCCCTTAGGCAAAATAGATGCAATGGCCATCTGAAGTCAATTGGAGGAATATAGGAGGAATAGAGAGCATGGACATTGCCTGCTATGCAGAAAGAATCCTGTTTAATTTGGTTTAACCACAGATTTTCAAATCCCAGTTGAGCATGAAACACTTGTTCTTCAGCTCACTCCTACTGCTCTGACTGCTATGAGAACTGACTCACTGCAACCACAAATTTTCAAATCCCAGTTGAGCATGAAACACTTGTTCTTCAGCTCACTCCTACTGCTCTGACTGCTATGAGAACTGACTCACTGCAGAGAATCAGTGAATGAGAACGAATGCACCAGAGCTAGGGACAAGGAACCATGCCTGTAACCGTGTGAACACCTTTTGGACATGACCGTAGTATGAACTGTACTAAGGGAACACGCAATACTTTTTACTTAAGGTGTCTAATGGTCCTTGTCTGAAACAAACTCGATTGTTAACAGTTTCATTACATTTTTCCATGTTTCAGTGACCTGGACATTCCTTAGAGAGTTGCAGGTTTGGAGAAATTAAATTGCTGCATAACAAGCGTTGACTTTAGTAAGGTTTTGAGTTTCATTTTGCATGAAATTGTTAATAACTGAATACAGAAACATGGTGGAGACCAGCGGTTCCTAACCTTTTCCAAGGAAATGGCTTCTTTATGATGTAAAATCACGTGTCAGAGTCTTCATCTAATAATGTGCCCGTTTCCCTAGTCTTTAGTAAATACGCATATGAGTTAGTGTATTCTCTGGAATAATTACTTGACCCCAAGCCATAGGCTGGGTTTCTGCCACTTAATTATTAGAGAAGGGGAAGCCACTTGCAAAGAATGGCTCTTGGTGTGGAACATGGAAAAGTGTCCGGGGTTCTCCTGCTTAGGAGTCTTCTTACACCTAGAAACTTCTTCTGGCTATTTCGGGAATGTTTCCAGCCTTCTGGTTTATTTATTTATTTATCTGGCTGCACTGGGTCTTAGCTGTGGCATGCGAACTCTTAGTTGTGACGTGTGGGATCTAGTTCCTTGACCGGGGGTTGAACCCAAGTCCCCTGTATGGAGTCATAGCCACTGGACCATCAGGGAAGTCCTCATCCTTCTTATTTTGACAGTTTATCTTACTTTGGTCATCCGCGTCAGGCCTGAGCAGAAAATCATACCCCAGTTGTATGGTTCAGTGACTCCTTCCTTTCCTTTATAGTAGCAAATTTTGTCCCAGTAGAACGAAGCCAAATGAGTGATATGGAAAGAAGCCTCTTGGCCGTCTGTCTGTTGATTCTGTTTGTCGTTGCCTGTGGGCCCAGTATTGAGACACATCTTCATAATCTGGGTAGTGCCTCATCCCAGCTGGCATTTGAGAGCAGTATTTCAGTGGTTCCTGCAGATCCCCTTACAAAGCTGCAGGAAGAAACAGACTATTTTGTGTAGTTACTGCCTTATTGACACCTCTGATTTCTTTGGGGCTACAAATCCTGCAGCTTCCTGCCCTGGTTTTGCTGGGGTTGTAACTGCTCCCAGTTATTACTAGCTCAGAAAAGAGAGGTCTCCTGTGAGTTCACTCCATTCAGTGACAGCAGAGGAACATTCATGGCACAGTTGGGAAAACATTCTTGCTTTTCTTGAAGGAATAATCTTTCCTTCGGCAGGAACAAAACCGGTATTCCGTCTAGCAGAGAAACACTTATGTTGTCAGAAAGACAGTCATTTTTAGCTTTAAAAAAACCGACCAATTGAAAACTGGTTTTGTGATGCAAATGTACCGCCAGTGACTCAGCTACTGTGAAGTGTAGAAGCTGCTGAGAGGCTGAGCTGAGGCCTGGAGCCTCCAGAATATTCTGAAAAGAGGCTGAAACTTACTCAGATTTTAAGGTTACCTTTCTTACACTGAACAGCGTCTCTGTCAGGACAGTTTTGATATACAGTCCTTTCACATTGAACCCCCTCTGAAAAATAAGCCACCAGGAGAGAAGTCTGTATATTTCTGACTCTGGGATTAAATGCTATTCAATCATTTATTAGGTGTGTGCGCTTGAGAAAGTTACTTCATTAAGCCTCAGTTTCCCCATCTGTAAAGCAGAGCAGACAACATAATCTATCTCATGGAGTTGTAGCGACATTAAATGAGGTATAGCATAGTGCGCGCCTTGCACGGTGCAGTGGCCCAAATAGTGCTAGCTATTTTTATTCTATTATAAATGAAATGAGCTCCCCTGGTGCTCAGACGGTAAAGAGTCTACCTGCAATGCTAGAGACCCAGGTATCTGACAGTAGCTAATACTTTATACCTACTCTCAAGTCCTAACTTCTTACTCTTGTCTTATGCTTTTTGTGTGTGATATGCTAATACCCTTTAGCCCAGGACCACCAGGAACATACCTGCAGTTAAAAATAAGCACATCTGTTACTTATGGGAGGTAGAACACAGTTCAGTGCCTGCTTCACCACTTCTTAGCTCCCATTTCTAGGAGACCTCCATGCACATGAATTGAAGTTCATTTCTTTTTCTTCTGTCAATCTGTCTTGGGTCAATTTTATTATTGGTCTGGCCACAGGAATTCAGGAGGGGTAGAGAACCCCTTCCTGCCAGTGAATTCTGGAGACTGTGTCTACTGGGAGAGTCACATAGTCCAGCCGTGAGTGCCAGTCCAGTTCCTGAATGTTGCGAGCTGCTCATCTTTCTTTCTCAACTCTTAAGAGTATGCTGAAGACATATTCCAGTGATTAAAATGAATATTGCTTCCACCTCCCATGAGGAGTTGAATAGGATCCTAGCAAAGTTTTCAGGAAAGTCATCATTCATTTATCCATTCAACAAAGATATATATATATATATGTATGTGTGTATATACACATATATTTGGAATTGGCTTCTGGGCATTGTTCTATGTGCTGGGGCTTTGACAGTAAACAAAGGGAAACAGCATATTTATTCTAGAGGACCTTGCATTCCAATTAGGGCAGACAGATAAACAAGGAGACAAAAGGAGACATCAGATAGCTGGCTCAGACGGTAAAGAATCTGCCTGCAATGTAGGAGACTCAGGTTTGACCCCTGGGCCAGGAAGATCCCCTGGAGAAGGGAATGTCTACTCACTCCAGTCTACTTGCTTGGAGAATCCCATGGGCAGAGGAGTCTGGCAGACTGCAGGCCATGGGGTTGCAAAGAATTGGACACAACTGAATGACTAACACTTCATTTTTTAAGAAGGTAAACAGGGTGTTTGGAAACTTCAGGTTTCATTCTTTGGTTTTTTTTTTTTTTTTTTTAAATCCCTGAAAAATAGTACTTGGTGAGTGGGTTTCTTCTTTGTGCAAGATTTTCTTTCTTATCCTTTCATATCTTATCTTTCCGTTGTCTCCCCACATTGGCTCTCAGGGTCCCTGAACAGAGCAGGTGTTGGGTGAAGGCCTGCGGGTTGACTCTTGGGTTTCCCACCATTCTGCGACCCACATGTCAGCTGTGCTCTCAGCCTATAACTCCAGAAGCCACAACCACTCTTTCTGTGTCCAGCCCATGACTGGATGCAGACCCAGCACTGCTTTGTCATTACTTGAAGAATCTACTTACCCAGAAACCTGGTAGATCAAGATTCACTGAGGATTTTATAGTGAACACAGAGGAGATTTACCTCAAATGTTCACATCATACAACTTTAGCATCTCCAGTGTTGTTGCTATCGAGTCGCTCAGTTGTGCCCAGCTGTTTTGCGACCCCATGAACTGTAGCTCGCCAGGCTTCTCCATCCGTGGGATTCTCCAGGCAAGGATACTGGAGTGGGTTGCCATTTCCTTTCTTCCTGACCCAGGGATTGAACCCATGTCTCCTGCATTTCAGGCGGATTCTTTGCTGCTGAGCCACCAAAGAAGCCCAGCATCTTCATGAAGAAAGTCTATCTTGTCCTCAGTTTCGAGTTTTCCTGCCTATTTTTCCCCAAAGAAAGAACTTTTCTCTATTTCTTGGATTTTCTTTGGGGCACCTAAAAATGTTCACCTCCTTATCCTGGAGTGTGATGAAAGCTATCATTGTGAGGCATTCTTTTCTGAGCTATTACTGAAATAATAACTGTCTATCAGCTTCATTCTAAAGCCACTTTCTTGGCATGGAGCAGTCTCTGCTCTCCCAGCTGTCCACCTCCCACATTTGAGAGTAAATATGGGACGTAAAATGGGAAAAGTGTATAAGTAAATATAGTTCGTGTTTCTGCAGATGAGAACTACAGTTCTGGGACATCAGTACATTTTAAATATTAATTTTAGCAAAGAGAACAAAAACCATTCAAAAAACAAATTTCCTCTTATCTCTTGGATTCAGATCTTCTTTCCTACTGTGCCTTTGGGCTTACTTATTTGTTGACTGCCTTTGCCATTATTACAGATCTTGTCAATATACTGTTTGATTATCCTTGGTTGAAGCTAAGAGTTGCACGGAAAAATGAAATTCACAGTCCTTAAACTTTTTTTTTTTTGGATACTTATTTCAGCTTCTTTGAGCAGAATTGCAAAATAAATGTATTTGAATTTTATCTTCTTGACTTTCCAGCTTGTCTTTGCTGAAGAAACATGTTGCAGGGATGAATACAGATGTTTGCAGTCAGTAATATGGGCTTGTATTGGAGGTTTATTGTGCAGAATGGAAACCGGTTCAGAAAAATCCCTAACAAAACCTTCAAAAGAAACAACTCAGAAGCGACACTCTTTTCCACAGGAGCCTTTCTTGTCTTCATTTCTAATGGTTTCATGTGTTTTTGGAGGGAGTTTGTGAATGTAGTGGTTGATTTCACTTTAGACATTGTTATTTGTCAGAAATGATTTATAAAAATTAGATGCATCTTATACCTATATTTCCTCTTTCCTTTGAATTAGAAATGAGAATTTATCTTCAAGGATTTGAATCTGAGCTAGAATTTATCTGCAAGAGACTCTGCAAGGGGAGATGTCAATAGTGATAATAACTGCTCTTGTTTATTATTAATACTTGCTATTTTGTGTTTATGAAAAAAATCTTTAACTCTTGGGGTGATATGCAGAGCCTGGTGTACTTGCGGACTGAATGCCTTTTAAAGTTCTCAAATCCCAATTCTGATACCATTCTTACTAGATTTGGGCAGTCTCATTCTGTGCTGTCCAAGTTTCCAGCTACTGTTAGTGGTTCTATGGGGGAAAGAATGATCATAAAGATAATTACAATTCCTTGCATTCATTTCATGCCTGTTTTGTTGAGGTATTACATGAAGTGTTTACGAACAACTTCCTGCACATTTGAGTTACTGAAGGATTTTTAAACCCTTTTAAAAAAGGAGTTCAGATCACAGCTTTGCTTGAGTTGCTCAGTTGCTTCTGCTTTTTGTCTAGGGCCATCTTTTTTTTTCCTTTTCTTTCTTTTACTTGTATTCTAATATGTTTGCTTACAAGTTACAACAAATAAATTCCATACACATTAAGGAAAGGATCTTACATTTTTCCAGGTTTTTAGCTATTCATTTTTGCTTGTTGAAATCATCCAAATAGCAACACATTTTATTTTTCCCCAAACTCCTCTCACATCCGGACTGCCATATAACATTGAGTAGAGTTCTGTCTAGGGCCAGCTTGAATTGACCCACAAAGCCTGGAAATGGAATCCTCTGCTCAATATTGACAGAAAGAGTTTGTAAAAATTGCAAAAATAGGGGCAGCAAGCTGTTACTTTTGCCATGCTATCCCCTTTGCTGCAGTTCTAGAATTTTAGTTTCCTTGGTCAGTTGCAGTGTTATCAGAATTCAGTGAGGCAGAACCTGCCGTCAGCCCCCAAAGCCCTAACAATTTCCTCTGCATCCCACTCACATTTGCATTCTCCAAATGTAAGAGGGGGGATCGGAGGTCAACTGGCCAGATTGGAATCCTGGTCCCTGAATATCTAAACATGTCTCCTCTCTCCTTAATGTATCAAGGTGTGAGCTTTTGAAAATGTCCCCCCAAAGCTTAAGAAATCATCTCACTCACTGGATTCAAACTGCACTCCTTGAAATGACTAATGAGTACCTTCAGCAGCTCCAACAACAGATGCCAACTTGATGAATGAGAACCAAGAAAATGCTAATCACATGTGAGCCTGAAGTTATAAAATGATAGAACCAAAGTATTTGGGGCCACCCCAGCTAGTGTGGCAGAAATGATCTTGGAGTTTGAAACCAGAAGACTTTGGCAATTCAGGGAGAAACTCTATGTGTAAGTAGTTTTCAGACCAGTTATGTGGTGCCTCTATAAGTCAGAAATGATAAAAAATACTCATTTTACAAGGAAGTGAGTATTGAATGGGAATTATGAGCATTAAAACACTTTGTAAAATGTAAACCTCTCTGCAGATATTTGTTGTTGTGTTAATTTATTGGAAAGCTGATAGTTCCAAAAAGTGAGAAGGGGACTCTTGTTGAACCTTATGATTCCAAGGTGCTAAAAAATGAGTGACTTTAGATTAGAGGAGCTTGGAGAGACAGGTATCAAGAAACCTAAAGACCAGAATTATGGAAATTTCACTCTTGACATCTTGCAAGAGTTTTTATTTTAATTTATTTTTATTTGGAGGATAAATCGTTTCACAATGTTGTGTTGGTTTCTGCCATAAAACAATGTGAATCAGCCACAGATATACATATATCCTTTCCCTCTTGAACCTCTCCCTCAACCCCATCCCATCCATCTAGGTCATCACAGAGTACAGAGCTGAGCTCCCAGTGCTATATAGCAATTTCTCACTAGCTATCTATTTTACACATCGCATAAGTTTTTAAAGGGACGCTTCAGGTCTCAGTTCAGTTAGGATCAATAAACCTTTACTGAAATACTTGTTCCAAGTACTGTATTAGGTGCTGGTGTTCTGAGATGAATGAGACCTCATTCCTACCCATTAGAAGCTACAGGTTAAGGGAGAAACCAACATAAGCAAACTATTTGATATACTGTGGTACAGTTAGAATGGAGGGATATTCATGGTGGTCACCAACAGTCCCTAGATCTTCAAAGCCAATGGAGATTTTAAAATTCTTCTAGGAATACTATTCTGTATATCTCCATGGTTGACCTCTCCAATGACCTGTAAACTCCCACATTTAACTGTTCTTTCTTTTTCCTTTTTTGTTCTTTATCAGTTTCAACCTGTCCCATACTGAGTCAGTCGCTATACGTTGACACCTGAGTTACTGTGTGGATTTTTGGGTGTTTTGATAGTTTCCTATATTCCATCTTGTGATGGAATTAAAATTTTTTTCAGGCCTTTCACAGTTATAATGCAAAATGTGACTTAGGTACTGCCAGTCAAATACACCTGCGCAGGAGTCAGGGAAAGAAGCAGCATAAGAAGGCAGCTGTAGGAAGATTGATCTGGGCTGTGGTAATGGGGGCATCCGGTTCTTCTGGGGCTCTAGACAGAGAGTTTCTGGCATTCAGTGTCTGTGTGCTCTGGGCCAAGTGGTTGCTGGAAGAGGTGGTTTCTCTCCCATGATCGAGTATTGCTCCTGAGTCATCTCAAGATGTGTATCATTCATAACAAGTTGTCTGATTCTCTATAAATTCTGCAAGCTAACAAATATCTCTTAATAAATTATTTCCTATTTAAGACAGCTAAAGCCATTGCTTGTAACTGCCAGTACTGACTTTGTATGGGCCTCAGGTTAAGAGTTCTGATGTTATCTTTCAATGAAGTTGTACACACATTTGCATTTGTATGTTACGAACATTAATTGAAAGAAAAATAGACTTTATTTTCAAGAATAGTTTTAGATTCAGAGCAAAACTGAGCCTAAAGAGATTTCTCATATATCCTTTCCCATCACACATGCATAGCCTCTCCCATTATCAACATCTTGCTTCAGAGGGTGACGTTTGTTACAAGTGATGAACCTACATTGGCGTGCCATTATCACCCCAAGTCCATAGTTTATGTTAAGGTTCACTGTTGGTGTAGTACATTCTATGGGTTTTGATGATGTATATTGATATATATCCAGTATCATAGTGTCATATTGAATAGTTTCACTACTCTAAAAATCCTCCTTGCCATACCAACTCATCTCTCCCACCACACTAACTCTTGGGAACCACTGATCTTGCTGTGTTCATAATTTTGCCTTTTCCAGACTGTCGTATGGTTGGAGTCATTCAGTAGATAGCCTTTTCAGATTGGCTTCTTTCACTTCAGTTCAGTTCAGTTCAGTCGCTAAGTTGTGTCCGACTCTGCGACCCCATGAGTCGCAGCACGCCAGGCCTCCCTGTCCATCACCAACTCCTGGAGTTCACTCAGACTCACGGCTATTGAGTCAGTGATGCCATCCAGCCATCTCATCCTCGGTCGTCCCCTTCTCCTCCTGCCCCCAATTCCTCCCAGCATCAGAGTCTTTTCCAATGAGTCAACTCTTCGCATGAGGTGGCCAAAGTACTGGAGTTTCAGCTTCACCATCATTCCCTCCAAAGAAATCCCAGGGCTGATCTCCTTCAGAATGGACTGGTTGGATCTCCTTGCAGTCCAAGGGACTCTCAAGAACCTTCTCCAACACCACAGTTCAAAAGCATCAATTCTTCAGTGCTCAGCTTAGTAACATGCATATAATTTTCCTCCATGTCTTTTCATGGTTTGATAGGTCAGTTCTTTTTAGCCCTGAATAATAATCCATTGCCTGAATATAACAAAGTTTATCCATTCACCGAATGAAGGACATCTTGGTTGCTTCCAAGTTTTGGCAATTATGAATAAATCTGTTATTATCTTCTGTGTGCAAACATAAGTTTCAACTAATTTGGGTAAAATCAAGGAGCATGGTTGCTGGTTCATATAGTTAAGATTAGCTTTAGTTTTGCAAGAAACTGCCAAACTCTCTTCCAAGGTGGTTGTACCATTTTGCATTCCTACCAGCAATAAATGAGAGTTCTTATTGTTCCCTGTCCTTGTCAGCATTTGGTTCTGCCTGAGTTTGAATTTTGGCCATTTTTAATAGGTGTGTAGTGGTATCCCATTGCTGTTTTAATATACAGTTTCTTAATGACATATGATGTTGAGAATTTTTCATGTATTTTCTAAAATAATTTAGAAATTTATTTAATGTTAAATAATAAATCTACTATCCTATTTTGGATTTTCTTTATAGTTTACTATTTTTTAGTTACCAAAAAAAAAAAAAAAAAAAGATTTGCCCAGAACTCTCTTGAGTTCTGAGAGACTCTGCCTTAAGTTGAAGAAAGAAGGAAAGGAAGGTTAGGGAAAGAGAAGTGCGGGATGATTGTGAAGAAATAAATTGTCAGGTGTGAAAGATGATGGTGGTGTTAAAATTGCTCAGTCGTGTCTGACTCTTTGTGACCCCAGGGACTGTAGCCCACCAGCCTCCTCTGTCCATGCAATTTTCTAGGCAAGAATACTGGAGTGGGTTGCCATTCCCATCTCCAGGGGATCTTCCCAAACTAGGGGTCGAACCCGGGTCTCCTGCATTGCAGGCAGATTCTTTACCACATGAGTCACCAGGGAAGCCCATGTGAAAGAGACTGAAGTTAAAAGCAGAATACTCCTAAAAATGAAATACTAAATGACAGGTTATACTATTTCCTTTTAGAAAAGGCAGAGGAACTAGAAATCAAATTGCCAACATCTGCTGGATCATGGAAAAAGCAAAAGAGTTCCAGGAAAACATCTATTTCTGCTTTATTGACTATGCCAAAGCCTTGACTGTGTGGATCGCAATAAACTGTGGAAAATTCTGAAAGAGATGTAAATACCAGACCACCTAACCTGCCTCTTGAGAAACCTATATGCAGGTCAGGAAGCAACAGTTAGAACTGGACATAGGAAAAGGAGTACATCAAGGCTGTATATTGTCACCCTGCTTATTTAACTTCTATGCAGAGCACATCATGAGAAATGCTGGGCTGGATGAAGCACAAGCTGGAATCAAGATTGCTGGGAGAAATATCAATAACCTCAGACATGCAGATGACACCACCCTTATGGCAGAAAGTGAAGAGAAACTCAAAAACCTCTTGATGAAAGTGAAAGAGGAGAGTGAAAAAGTTGGCTTAAAGCTCAACATTCAGAAAATGAAGATCATGGCATCTGGTCCCATCACTTCACGGCAAATAGATAGGGAAACAGTGAAAACAGTGTCAGACTTTATTTTTCTGGGCTCCCAAATCACTGCAGATGGTGATTGCAGCCATGAAATTAAAAGACGCTTACTCCTTGGAAGAAAAGTTATAACCAACCTAGAAAACATATTAAAAAGCAGAGACATTACGTTGCCAACAAAGGTCTGTCTAGTCAAGGCTATGGTTTTTCCAGTGGTCATGTGTGGATGTGAGAGTTGGACTGTGAAGAAGGCTGAGCACCGAAGAATTGATGCTTTTGAACTGTGGTGTTGGAGAAGACTCTTGAGAGTCCCTTGGACTGCAAGCAGATCCAACCAGTCCATCCTAAAGGAGATCAGTCCTAGGTGTTCATTGGAAGGACTGCTGCTGAAGCTGAAATTCCAATACTTTGGCCACCTCATGCGAAGACTCATTGGAAAAGACCCTGATGCTGGGAGGGATTGGGGGCAGGAGGAGAAGGGGACGACCGAGGATGAGATGGCTGGATGGCATCATCGACTTGATGGACATGAGTTTGGGTAAACTTCGGAAGTTGGTGATAGACAGGGAGGCCTGGTGTGCTGCGGTTCATGGGGTAGCAAAGAGTCAGACACGACTGAGTGACTGAACTGAACTGAACTTTACAAAGTGAAGTTTCCTATTTACTTTTCTATTTACTTCACTTTTTTTTTTTTTTTTTTTTACAAAGTGAAGGGTGAATCAGAGTTTCCTAAATGTCTACTGCTAGGCTGTTTGGTGAACAAGAGAAAAACTGTAAAGTAGAATTTTATGTGTAGTAGTTTCACCGATGACCTCAGGCTCTAGGAAGGCTCATTTTGAAGTGGATTACACTAAGTCCCCTACACACAAACCTTCAAGTTTCAAACTTTCAAAGATGCGAATGTGCTCCTTTGTGCCAGCTGTTGTACTATACTATTGTACTTTTCAAGGTACTGTACTATAAGATTAAAAATGTTTTCCTTTTTTTAAAAATGTATTAATTTGTGTGAAAAATATTATAAACCTATTATAGTACCGTACCACATAGCTGACCATGTTAACTGGGTACCTAGGCTAACTTTGTTGGACTTACAAAAAATTCAGACTTTCAAACACACTCTTGGAACAGAACTCATTCATAAGTAAGGGACTAAATGTAGTCATGCTCATTGTATAGGAATTGCTGCTGCATGCTCTCACTTTCACCAACTCTCCAAGAGAGAGTTTGCCAAGTATATTAGCCTAACTATTAGCAAAATTCACTTCCACTTTTTTTCCTGGACAATGAACATCTACCCATCATAAGGATGTTATTAAGATAAAATATGATAATGGTGTGAAGTTGTTTTAAAACATAACATATTCTACAAAGGAGAATTGTACAGGATTGATTTTCTATTTTAGCCTCTTGTTGATTCACAGTCACCTCAAATATGAGACTTTTAAGGTACAATATTCGCCTAAGTTTAATGCAAGATTTATTTTGCTTCCTAAACTGATCTTGTCAATGAACACCTCACCACTTTCTTTTTTTTGTAGTAAAATACCTTGTGGCTACTCAATAACATTTTTAATAATAAAGAATTGAAAGTATCATTTAATCACCATATATTATGTTATACATTCCAAAAGTTTTCAGTTAGTAATCTCTCTTTTTCTTTTTTTTTGAGAATTTCCTCTCACATTAAATATCTTCCTTAATATTCATCTCTAAAACTTGATGTTGGGGTTTTGATGTGTTTCTATCTTTATAAGTAGAATGAAAACAGTAACAATAGCAATTTTCTTATTATATTCAAAAGCCTTCAAATGCTATCTTAAATATCTTTTGTTGCCTACATATTTTTTTTTCTTATAGAAAGGTTTCTTCTTTCTAATTTTGTTGGAGTAGGTCTGAATAATGATATTTTAAAATAAAATGCCTTAAGAACTGACTAGAAACCAGCATGATGAGTAATATCTTTTTTTTTTAAAAAATAAGCATTTATTTTAGCTGATATTTGGGCTTCCCTAGTGGCTCAGTCAATAAAGAATCCACCTGCAGTTCAGGAAATGTGGGTTTGATCCCTGGTCAGGAAGATCCCCTGGAGGAGGGCATGGTAACTCACTCCAGTATTCTTGCCTGGAGAATCCCATGCGCTGAGGAGCCTGGTGAGCTGCAGTTCATAAGGTCTCAAAGAGTCAGACATGATTGAGCAAGTGAGCAAGCACATATGGCTACTATTTACGTGAAGATGCAGTGATTATATTGTTTCACTGAATCATTGAAGGACAGCAATTGACAAAACCTGTCATGTTAAAAAATATTCTTATCCTAAAAGTTGAGAGTTATGTTTTATTTGGTGGGAATTTTTACAATATCAAGCCCAGGAGGCAGTATCTCAAGTAACTCTGAGAGAGCTACTTTGAGGAGGCAGGGGTGGAGGGGGTGAGAGGAGCCAATTTATATATTAATGGAAGCTTTGCAACAAAGAGCGTAGAGTCTGAATTGTCAAAAGATTATTGTTAATTAAAGAATTAAAGAAAATTACCCCACTCCAGTACTCTTGCCCGGAAAATCCCAGGGACAGAGGATCCTGGTAGGCTGCAGTCCATGGGGTTGCTAAGAGTAGGACATGACTGAGTGACTTCACTTTCACTTTTCACTTTCATGCATTGGAGAAGGAAATGGCAACCCACTCCAGTGTTCCTGCCTGGAGAATCCCAGGGACGGGGGAGTCTGGTGGGCTGTTGTCTATGGGGTCACACAGAGTCACACATGACTGAACTGACTTAGTAGTAGCAGTAGAGACCTTAAGGTATGTAGGGCTCTTCTAAGTATAGGCAGTTTCAGGAGCCTTGGCTCAATGAAATCACTCCTTTGATAGGCATATCAGCTACTGGGGCGTATCCTGTGCATCCTAATTTCCTCAGGGATCACTGTAGGGAGTGGCTGCAGTCTGATGGCTGCTCTTCAATTCAGTTGCTCAGTCATGTCTACTCTTTGCGACCCCATGAATCGCAGCACGCCAGGCCTCCCTGTCCATCATCAACTCCCAGAGTTCACTCAGACTCACGTCCATCGAGTCCGTGATGCCATCCAGCCATCTCATCCTGGGTCATCCCCTTCTCCTCCTGCCCCCAATCCCTCCCAGCATCAGAGTCTTTTCCAATGAGTCAACTCTTCACATGAGGTGGCCAAAGTACTGGAGCTTCAGCTTTAGCATCATTCCTTCCAAAGAAATCCCAGGGCTGATCTCCTTCAGAATGGACTGGTTGGATCTCCTTGCAGTTCAAGGGACTCTCAAGAATCTTCTCCAACACCACAGTTCAAAAGCATCAATTCTTCGGCACTCAGCCTTCTTCACAGTCCAACTCTCACATCCATACATGACCACTGGAAAAACCATAGCCTTGACTAGACGGACCTTAGTCGGCAAAGTAATGTCTCTGCTTTTGAATATACTATCTAGGTTGGTCATAACTTTTCTTCCAAGGAGTAAGCGTCTTTTAATTTCATGGCTGCAGTCACCATCTGCAGTGATTTTGGAGCCCCCCAAAGATAAAGTCTGACACTGTTTCCACTGTTTCCCCATCTATTTCCCATGAAGTGATGGGACCAGATGCCATGATCTTCGTTTTCTGAATGTTGAGCTTTACGCCAGCTTTTTCACTTTCCTCTTTCACTTTCATCAAGAGGCTCTTTAGCGCCTCTTTACTTTCTGCCATAAGGGTGGTGTCATCTGCATATCTGAGGTTATTGATCTTTCTCCCAGCAATCTTGATTCCAGCTTGTGTTTCTTCCAGTCCAGTGTTTCTCATGATGTACTCTGCATAGAAGTTAAATAAGCAGGGTGACAATATACAGCCTTGACTTACTCCTTTTCCTATTTGGAATCAGTCTGTTTTTCCATGTCCAGTTCTAACTGTTGCTTCCTGACCTGCATACAGATTTCTCAAGAGGCAGATTAGGTGGTCTGGTATTCCCATCTCTTTCAGAATTTTCCACAGTTTATTGTGATCCACATAGTCAAGGCTTTGGCATAGTCAATAAAGCAGAAATAGATATTTTTCTGGAACTCTCTTGCTTTTTCCATGATCCAGCAGATGTTGGCAATTTGATCTCTTGTTCCTCTGCCTTTTCTAAAACCAGCTTGAACATCAGGGATTTCACAGTTCACATATTGCTGAAGTCTGGCTTGGAGAATTTTGAGCATTAGTTTACTAGCATGTGCAATTGTGTGGTAGTTTGAGCATTCTTTAGCTTGGGATTGGAATGAAAACTGACCTTTTCCAGTCCTGTGGCCACTGCTGAGTTTTCCAAATTTGCTGGCATATGGAGTGCAGCACTTTCACAGCAGCATCTTTCAGAATTTGAAACAGCTCAACTGGAATTCCATCACCTCCACTAGCTTTGTTCGTAGTGATGCTTTCCAAGGCCCGCTTGACTTCACATGCCAGGATGTCTGGCTCTAGATTAGTAATCACACCATCATGGTTATCTGGGTTGTGAAGATCTTTTTGTACAGCTCTTCTGTGTATTCTTGCTACATCTTCTTAATATCTTCTGCTTCTGTTAGGTCCAGACTATTTCTGTCCTTTATCGAGCCCATCTTTGCATGAAATGTTCCCTTGGTATCTCTAATTTTCTTGAAGAGATCTCTAGTCTTTCCCATTCTGTTGTTTTCCTCTATTTTTTTGCATTGATCACTGAAGAAGGCTTTCTTATCTCTTCTTGCTATTCTTTGGAACTCTGCAATCAGATGGGAATATCTTTCCTTTTCTCTTTTGCTTTTTGCTTCTTTTCTTTTCATAGCTATTTGTAAGGCCTCCCCAGACAGCCATTTTGCTTTTTTGCATTTCTTTTCATGGGGATGGTCTTGATCCCTGTCTCCTGTACAATGTCACGAACCTCATTCCATAGTTCATCAGGCACTCTATCTATCAGATCTAGTCCCTTAAATCTATTTCTCACTTCCACTGTATAATCATAAGCGATTTGATTTAGGTCATACCTGAATGGTCTAGCAGTTTTCTCTACTTTCTTCAATTTGAGTCTGAATTTGGTAATAAGGAGTTCATGATCTGAGCAACAGTCAGCTCCTGGTCTTGTTTTTGTTGACTGTATAGAGCTTCTCCATCTTTGGCTGCAAAGAATATAATCAATCTGATTTTGGGGTTGACCATCTGGTGATGTCCATGTGTAGGGTCTTCTCTTGTGTTGTTGGAAAAGGGTGTTTTCTATGACCAGTGCATTTTCTTGGCAAAACTCTTAGTCTTTGCTCTGCTTCATTTCACATTCCAAGGCCAAATTTGCCTGTTACTCCAGGTGTTTCTTGACTTCCTACTTTAGCATTCCAGTCCCCTATAATGAAAAGGACCTCTTTTTTGGGTGTCAGTTCTAAAAGGTCTTGGAGGTCTTCATAAAACCGTTCAACTTCAGCTTCTTCAGCATTACTGGTTGGGGCATAGACTTGGATAACTGTGATACTGAATGGTTTGCCTTGGAGACGAACAGAGATCATTCGTCATTTTTGAGATTGCATCCAAGTACTGCATTTCGGACTCTTTTGTTGACCATGATGGCTACTCCATTTCTTCTGAGGGATCCCTGCCCGCAGTAGTAAATATAACGGTCATCTGAGTTAAATTCACTCATTCCAGTCCAATTTAGTTCGCTGATTCCTAAAATGTCGATGTTCACTCTTGCCATCTCTTGTTTGACCACTTCCAATTTGCCGTGATTCATGGACCTGACATTCCAGGTTCCTATGCAATATTGCTCTTTACAGCATCGGACCTTGCTTCTATCACCAGTCACATCCACAGCTGGGTACTGTTTTTGCTTTGGCTCCATCCCTTCATTCTTTCTGGAGTTATTTCTCCACTGATCTCCAGTAGCATATTGGGCACCTACTGACCTGGGGAGTTCCTCTTTCAGTATCCTATCATTTTGCCTTTTCATACTGTTCAAGGGGTTCTCAAGGCAAGAATACTGAAGTGGTTTGCCATCGCCTTCTCCAGTGGACCACATTCTGTCAGACCTCTCCACCATGACCCACCCGTCTTGGGTGGCCCCAGAGGGCATGGCTTAGTTTCATTGAGTTAGACAAGGCTGTGGTAGTAGTGTAATTAGACTGACTAGTTTTCTGTGAGTATGGTTTCAGGGTGTCTGCCCTCTGATGCCCTCTTGCAACACCTACCATCTTACTTGGGTTTCTCTTACCTTGGGTGTGGGATATCTCTTCATGGCTGCTCCAGCAAAGCACAGGTGCTGCTCCTTACCTTGGACGAGTGGTATCTCCTTACCGCCGCCCTTTCTGACCTTCAACGTAGGATAGCTCCTCTAGGCCCTCCTACGCCCAGGCAGCCGCTGCTCCTTGGGTTGCTCCTTCTGGCCTCCGGCCCTGGCCTCGGGCGCCGCCCCTGGCCTCGGGCGCTGCCCCTGGCCTCCAGCATGGGGTGGCTCCTCCTGGCTGCCACCCCTGGTCTCAGGCGCAAGGTGGCTTCTCCCGGCCACGCTGGGTCGCAGTCGCCCGCGCTTAGTGCACCAGGTCGCAGCCGATTCTTTCCTTCCTGCGTTCCTTTACCAGATCACCATAGGCTGTGGCTGCAGTCGATCATGACTGTGACGTCCCTTGTTTGCTGGTATGACAGGCAAAATTCCGTTTACCAGCACATTAAAAGGGTTTTTGAACATGATCCTATTTTTAAGAATCTAAAAAATCCTTAATAATTGCAAAACCAGCACATTAAAATTTCAATGCCTAGCATTGCACAGTAATAACTTGACATTTAATTATGGGAATAGTTATCCAAAGAGTGGTATCACTAGCAAAATAATAAATAACCTTTCAAAGGAGGAAATTAGAGGTAAATTTACTTGGCCCTGTGCTGGGCAGCTGAGTCCAATGGAAAATAAAAGAGAGCAAGAGAATAAATTCATTGGGAAAATGTTGGCAATGCTCAATGTATATTAAATGGATTCAGCAAGCAAGGGAACATTAGTACAAGTTAAATGAAAATATCTTTAAAATGTGTGCAACTTGACATAAGTAGAACTGAGCTTAGTATTATCTTCATCCCTTTCATTCTTCAGCCAGCTTCTCCTCTTGATTTCTGTCTCAGTTGGTGGCTTTTATGCCCTCCTGGTGTCTCAACCTGGCATCTGGAAGTCATCTGAGCTTCCTCCTTCTTTGTTAACTTTGTGAGTGGCACAGTCTTATCAATGTTACCTCCTAAATTCATTCCCTTTCTTGGAATTCACTAGCTTCATTAAATTACCAGAAGTGTTCCTGCCTTATCTCTTGCCACTTCTCTGTCTCACCTAGGAGACTTGTTTTTCACAACTTGCCCCAAGGATTGCTTTTTTTTTTTTTGCATTAAGATTGATTCTGACACTTGACTGTTCCAGTAAAACAGTCGTTCTTATCTCTGGCCACACTTTGGAATCACCTGCCGTGTTTCAGAAAACTAATGCACTTCCAGATATTCTGATTGAATGGGTCTGGGGTGCAGCCTGCAAGGGGATTTAAAAATAATCTCCTGGTGATTCTAAGGGGCAGCCAAGGTTGAAAACCATAACAATAAATAAATCTCCTTTGTGTTGCCTTCTTTATCTTAAAACAATAGTTCTGGAACTTGATTAAACATCAACATCACTGAGGTGCTTTAAAAAACCCAGACTTGGGGTTGTGGTGGATTGTGGGGGTGTTGTTGTGGACTCTAAGGTCATTGTTGTTCAGTTGTGCAGTTGTACCCGACTCTTCATGACCCCATGAACTGCAGCACGCCAGGACTCTAAGGTATCCCACCAAATAATCCCCGCTTCTAGGGATCAAGCCCTTGTAAAGCCCCTCTTCTTGAGTGTGGTCAGGGCCTGTGACTTGTTTCTCACCCACAGAGCACAGCAAAGGTGATGGGCTGTCGCTCAGTGATTATTGATCATCTTAGGTTCTTTTGCCCTTTCCAGCTTGAAGAAGCCATCTGCCATGTTGTCAGGAAGCCATGGAGAGAGCCAGGTGGCAAAGAACTGTGAGCAGCCTGAAGGAGCTGAGAGTGGCCTCCAGCCAACAGCCAGTGAGAAGGCAGGAACCTCGGTGTTACTGTCACAAAGAAAGAAATTCTGGTAACAATGTAAAGGGAGACAGATTTGTTACCATTCATGGCTCCGGAAGACTAAGCCCTGGGTGACACTTTGGTAGCATCTTTGCAGAGGACCCTGTTAAGGCAGCCCAGACTCCTGACCTGCAGAAGTAGAGAGACAATAAATGTGTGTGCTTTTAAGCTGCTAAGTTTGTGGTAATTTACTTGGTGGCATTTTACACTAATTTCGGACCGCGCGCGTGTGTGTGTTAGTTGCTCAGTTGTGTCTGACTCTTTGTGACCCCACGAACTGTAGCCCACCAGGCTTTTCTGCCCATGGAATTCTCCAGGCAAGAATACTGGGATGGATTGCCATTCCCTTCTCCTGTAACTCTATTTATAATCTACCTCAGGGATAGGCTACCCACTCCAGTATTCTTGGGCTTCCCTTGTGGCTCAGCTGGTAAAGAATCCACCTGTAATGTAGGAGACTTGGGTTTGATCCCTGGGTTGGGAAGATCCCCTGGAGAAGGGAAAGGCTACCCACTCCAGTATTTTGGCCTGAAGAATTCCATGGACTGTATAATCCATGGGGTTGCAAAGAGTCAAACACGGCTGAGTGACTTTCACTTTAAGATGAAAAGACACAAACTACTTCACTGGTTAAATATCTGGATGCCTCTGGAATGGTCCAATAGAAGTCATCCTCAAATCCATCATGTTTAAGCCTTAAGATTCCAAAGCCCCCTCTTCCACTCCTGAAGACTTTGTGGGAGTGGAAAATGCCATTACTGTGTGTAGTGACCAAGCCCTTGGTGCTTTCAAGGGTATCTGGTCTTATCAGTGATGCTTGGTAGGAAATGTCCACGAAATGGTCCTGAGAACTTAGTGAGGTTCGTGCAAAGAGAGGACTAACCGGATTAGTGAAACCAGTTCAGGTAAAGAGTCACCATTCACTTTTCCTGCATGTGAAATCTTCCTATGGAGGCTTAAAGTTGAGGGCAAGGAGACAGGGTTGAGAAGCTTCTCTGTAGGCATTTTCCTTCAGGATCCACCAATTGGGACAGATTCCAGGGGCCTAATGTGAAATCTAACTTTTCCCCTCCAAACTCAGCCATGGAATAGATGCCCTTCAGAAGAGAGTTTCTGGTTGTCAGCTGTATTCAGGCAAAGATTTGATGGCAAGTCAAGGAGCAAGTGGCCGGGTTTCTATACAGGTTAAGAGTTTGAATGATACTGAATCTTAAGGTCCTTTCTGTCTCTAAGAGCATATATTCTAGGATCTGCACTACTCCTAAAATAATTCAGTGAGGAGGAGGTTTGTATCTAGGTAAATCAGCTGGTCATGAGTATTAGTCTACTGATAAATGTCAACCCAGCTTCCTTCTTCCAGCAGCATCTATAAGCATCTATAAGATAGTTGGCTGCCTCAGAACTGCTGAGACAATTGCCTTTTAAAGTTCCATTAATGTTGTCCTTTAATCATCATTTTAGTTTCCTTTTCTGCAGATTATAAAAAATGAGGTATTGTCTTATTAAAAAAAATGTATTTCTGGAAATTTACATTTGGTTTTCATGTGTCACTTTACACATTTGCATTTAATTTGCCCTTTTGTAATAGCAAACTTTCTAGTGATTATCCTATCTTGAATTTCACATTATTAACAATATCCATTTTGCTTTCAAAATACAGTAAAGAATAAAATACCTTTTTAATACCTTCTCTCATTGTATTAGATTAGAGACATTGAACATGCTTTGGAATGCCTAATGAAGTCACAGAGTACCTTTTTTTGAAATAATTTCTTGAAGTTAATAACTCTTTAATACTATCAGGTCAGGGGTCGCTTGTTTATACATACTGTGAGCCCATGCCAGATCAAGAGAAAATAAAACACAGATTTTATACACAAGGAATTTCAGGCCAGTTGAGGACAAAGTATAAGTACACATGAGGCAACGGAATTCAAGGGAACAGTTGTGCAGAGGACAGATGACCAGAGCGGTCAGAGATCAAAGCAGACTCAATGATGCAGTTCACAGAGGGGTTTGGAGGGAGAGCCACTCAGCTGAGCTGAGGAGAGTTGTAGGAGGTGGGTGAGAAAAAAGAAAAGAAGGCAGCTGTTACTTGTTAGGGTGGAAACGGTTAGGGAAGAATTAAAGCTCAGTGGCATTTGTGTATTAGTTTCCTCAGTTCAGTTCAGTCGCTCAGTTGTGTTCAACTCTTTGTGACCCCATGGGCTGCAGCATATCACGCTCCCCTGTCCTTCACCATCTCCTGGAGCTTGCTCGAACTCATGCCCATCGAGTCGATGATGCCATCCAACCATCTCATCCTCTGCTGTCCCCTCCTCCTCCTGCCTTCAATCTTTCCTGGAATCAGAGTCTTTTCTAATGAGTCAGCCCTATGCATCAGTAGTTTCCTAGGGTTGCTGTAACAACGTACCACCAAGGACATGACTTAGAAGAGCAGACATGTATTCTTTCACTGTTCCAGAGGCCAGAAATCCAAGATGAAGGTGTGAGTAGGGCCCTGCTGCCTCTGAAGGCTCTAGAGGAGAACTGTTCTATGCCTCCCTTCCAGCATCTGATGCCTCTGACAATCCCTGATCCTCCTTGGCTTGTGGGTGCTTAGTTGCTCAGTCATGTCTGACTCTTTGCAACCCCACAGACTCTAGCCCACCAAGCTCCACTGTCTGTGGGGATTCTCCAGGCAAGAATATTGGAGTGGGTTGCCATTTCCTTCTCCAGGGGATCTTCTCAACCCAGGGATCAAACCCAGGTCTCCCTCATTGCAGGCAGATTCTTTACCATCCAGTCTCTTTCTCCATTGTCACAGGGCATCTCCCTGTTTCTCTTCATGTTGTCTTCCATTTGTGCCTGGATATCACTACATTTCTTCTTTTCTCATAAAGACAATAGTCAAGTTGGATTAAGGGCTCACCCTGCTCCAATATAACCTCAAACTAACTTACACATTAATGAGACTCTGTTTCCAAAAAAAGGTCTCACAGGTTCTGGTGGGTAGGATTTCAATATATCCCTGTGGGGTATTCAGTTCCTCACTCAGCAGCATCTATGGGGGTTAGTGAAGAAGCCCTGAATACAGAGCTGAGGGCCGCATTGGAAGCCTGAAGAATTCTGAATGCCGGTGTACACTGCAGAGGAGAGGGGCATGCTGAAAAAGTACAGGAACACTAATAGCTTTTGTTTTATTTTATATTTATTTGCATTATTTATCTATTTGTGCTGAGTCTTAGTTGTGGCATGTGGGACATTTTAGTTACAGCATGCAAACTCTTAGCTGTAGCATGTATGTCTAGTTCCCTGATCAGGGATTGAACCCAGGCCCCTGCATTGGAAGCACAGATTCTCAGTCACTGCACCACCAGGGAAGTCCAAAACTAATAGAATGCATTTGGGAGGAAGGGAGCAAGGTGTGCCATTAGTATGCATAGTGTGATAGGCTTTATATTTTAAAAGTGATAT
The DNA here is from genome assembly GCF_016772045.2 of Ovis aries. Classification (NCBI taxonomy): domain Eukaryota; kingdom Metazoa; phylum Chordata; class Mammalia; order Artiodactyla; family Bovidae; genus Ovis; species Ovis aries. The sequence goes on along the minus strand of NC_056063.1, from coordinate 18,028,416 downwards.
AGTCTTTTATTATGTAGAGACTATTTCTGGAAAAATCCAAAATGTAGTCATAGTGGTTTCCTCTGAAAAGAGGAATTGAGGGTCTTTGGGATAAGAGTGAGATCAGAGACTTCCCTTGTATAATCTATTTTATTGTTTGATTTCTGTTTTTTTTTTTCTTTTTTTAATAACTGTGTACCGTAAATACCTTAAAAAAGTAAAATCATAAACACACTTAAGGCATTATTATGTAAAGCCAACTAGGGATGACTTTAAAAATTGTAATCATTGTCATTAGAGAATGAATGCATTTGTTTCCACATTGAAATTTCTTTAAATTGAGTTTTCTGGATCAGGCCATTTCTGGATGTCAAAGGACTAGCTAGCCATGGTGTTAGCTAATTACTGAAATACCCAGTTGGCCTGGGTGTTTGAATGCTGATGTTCTATTTGTGGCTGCCTTTTCTGATGTCCTTGTTACTTCAGATGTTTAATTTTAAATCCATTTTTCCTCTGTGGTTTAAAGTTACACTTTATTCCTCAGAGAGTGAAAGATAAGACTAATTATACTGCCAGTACCACAGAGAACGTGGGGTGACCTTGTCCCGAATGCTGAAGGACCCAGGATCCAGAGAACAGCTCAGCACATCTATTTCCAGACCTCCGGTGACTCCCACGGAGACAAAGAGGAGGCATGTCTGTTTTGATTGTTCCTGTTGGCAGTGGTGAGCGGGAGAGGTGGAGGCCTGGGGAGGCCACTGCACGGAAACCTGGCCCGGACGAGAAATGTGGATTGAAATCCTGTCTGCCACGGGAATGTGGTGAAACCTGTTCCTCCTCCACCTTTAGCATACCTCTGCTTCCAGGCTGGTACATTCAAGTGTTAGTCACTCAGGTGTGTCCGATTCTCTGTGACCCAGTGGACTGTAGCCCTCCAGGCTCCTCTGTCTATGGAATTCCCCAGGCAAGAATACAGGAGTGGGTTGCCGTTTCCTTCTACAGGGGCTCTTCCTGACCTAGGAATAGAACTCAGCTCTCCTGCATTGCAGGCAGACTCTTTACCATCTAAGCCACCAGGGAAGCCCCAAGGCATTCAAAGGCAGAGGCATTAACGATGAGGACTCCTTTCTCCAGATAGGACCCTGGACATTTTATCAGGTTTTTCTTGAACACTGCTTTCAAATCCCTAAAAATGGGTAGTATATCAAAAACCTACTTCTTGGTCTTTATCATCCCTAGGCAGTTTATTTGGTGGTAGTGCTTCGAATTGGGGAAGTTAATATTAGGCAGAAAAATTGCTTTGTCTTTAACTCTTATCACCCTTACTTTTGCAGTTTGGGTCTCCTTGGGCTTCCAAAGCTTTAGGGTAAGGCCATTAGCAAATGCGAGAGGCTCGGCTTGATGAAGGAGTGGATAACTTGAAACCAGCCATTCAGGGCTTCCCTGTGGCTCAGCTGGTAAAGAATCCGCCTGCAATGCAGGAGACCTGGGTTCAGTCCCTGGATTGGGAAGATCCCCTGGAGAAGGGAAAGGCTACCCACTCCAGGATTCTGGCCTGGAGACTTCCAGGGACTAAACAGTCCACGGGGTTGCAGAGTTGGACACAACTGAGTGAATTTCGCTTTCACTCTTCACTTGAGACTAAGAATTAATCAATGGAATGTAACACCCTTGCTGAGCACCAGTCATAATGAGCCAGGTACTGGGGACGATCACTCAAGGCATGGTTCTTGGTCTCTCATGAGAAAGACAGACGCATTACAAAATACAGGTTCACAGTCACACCTGCACATTTCTGATACCCCCAACTTTGTGACACTGAATTCTTTTTTTCCATGACCCATCTGGCAGCAAACTTAAATGGATTTGAGTCTGTTGGGATGGCTCAAAAAGTCCATTTGGGTTTTTCCATTACATCTGATGGAAAACCTGAATTAACGTTTTGACCAACTCAATATTTATATCCTTGATTTCTCCTACATAGTATTAGTTTCTTGTGTTTTGCTCAAGAAAAATGGGATGGTGTACTCAGACCTCAATGGAAAAGTTACATAATGCTGTTGATTACGCATCAGAATTTTTTCCTAAAATCCACCAATACAGAATTCTTAAACACATCTGGCACCAAGAGGTTGGTCTGCGGGTCTAGGTAACTCTTCAGTGCGTCTTTCTCCTCAGGAGACCCTGCTACTGGGCCACCTGGCGTCTTCTAGGACAACGACTCAGGTGACATTGTCTTTTCAATACAAATATTTCCATCTTTTCAGTTAGGATTTTCTGGTTTTCAGATGCATTCTGAATAATTGTCTTTCCTCACTGAAAGTGTTGCCTTGCCAAAGACTTATTCCCTTTTCCTATTAGAGAGATTAATACCTCCCCAGTTTCTCCTTGTAAGTATTGTTTAATCCCCATGCAGTTTGATTGTTTCTTTCAGAGCACTAATTAGTCTGTGTTCCACTTAAGCTGCAGGGGGCTCTCTTTGAACAGTTAGGTATAGCAGCACCCAGGAGTCTTGTCTCTGAAACACAAAGATCAAATCAAATTTGATCAGATCAAATAGGCTCCTGTGGACTTAATATAGATATTTCTAAGAAGTGTTTTTTCCCTTCCTCTCATCCTCCTCCCTTTCTTTCCTGCAGACGAATATTGACTTGTTTTAAGTTTAACCTTAATGGGCACCAAGTTCTCTTTCTCTGGGAATACATGCTCACACCCCTAAGCATTCATTTCTCTCACCTGAGCGGGACAGAATGACTCAAGTGGCCAGAGTTCCTGTGAACTTTGAGGATGAGATGGTGGGGACCCTCTTTAAAACTCCTCCGGCGTGTAGGATGTAAACTACGCACTGCAGTGGGTGGCAGCCTCTTCAAGGGGCTTGGGAAAGCTTTGTTTTTTCCTGCAGAACTGAAAGCAGATACTCTTTGTGTGAGGCTCACTTTTCTGGGATGGAGGTGGGCGTAGGACCCAAGGACTGAGTCCTGGATGGACACCCCCTGCAGGAGGAGAAGAGTAGAAAGGCTTTAGTTTTTAAAGAAATTTCCAGGAACCAGAAACCAGAACTTCAAAGCAGCAACTGCATTCATAGTATTTCTTGTTAGCATTAATAGTTTTGGTTTCCCACACTTAGCACTTAGGAGGAAAGCTAGTAAAAAGGAAAAAAAAAAAAAAAAGTTGGTGGGATTATTTTTAAGAATAGAAAGTCTGAGTCTCCTTTTATTATTTGAGAACTTCTTCCTCCTGTCCTTATTTAAAAAGTTTATCTCCAAAATGCAATTCTTCACAGAAAATTTAGAAAATACAACTTAGTTATAGAAGAAAAGGGAAATCCCATTATCTTGCTGCATAGACATGACTGTTTCTATCATCTTGGTGTATGCCCTTACTGACTTTTCTAAGCCTGTTTTTAAACTTCACTGGTGTGATACATTTGCAGGCTGTGTGTTCATGTATATAGTGTGTATCTGCACGTGAAAGTCATGGTTTTTACATTTAAAGATATTAAATGCATTTCTTCATGTTCCAGTAAATTTATTCCTCACCCATTATTTTATTCTGATTCTAGCGGTAAAAAAGAAGGCCCTTTAAAAAATGGAGGTGGTGGTTTTGGAGAGGTGTGGTGACAAAGAAAAATTGCACCCAATGGATTTAAATAGGTAAAGAAAACGTTATGGAAGATAATTGCAAGAGGGGAGAAAGCTTCACCCCCAACCCTATTCAGGCAAAAGATGGGGGCGTTGAGGTGCTAGAGTGGCCAGCTGGAAAAGTCCTGAGGGCCATTAGGGAGGAAGCTTGCCTGTGGGATTAGGACATCAGGGTTTACTAACTGGTGCTTATTGAAGTCAAGCTTTTACCTAATGAGGGCCTGGGAGACAGGGGTTTTATCTTCCTTGATGATATATCAAAGGGATGGCTCCCTGATCTTTGAGAAAGACATTCCTGGGCTGTAAAACTGGCAAGTATTTTTTTTTTTTCAGTTGCCCAGTCATGTCTGACTCTACGACCCTATGGACTGCAGCATGCCAGGCCTCCCTGTCCTTCATCATCTCCCAGAGTTTGCTCAAACTCATGTCCATTGAGTCGGTGACGCCATCCAACCATCTCATCCTGTTGTTTCCTTCTCCTGCCTTCAGTCTTTCCCAGCATCAGGTCTTTTCCAAGGAGTTGGCTCTTCCCATCAGGTGGCCAGAGTATTGGAGCTTCAACTTCAGCATCAGTCCTTCTAATGAATATTCAGGGTTGATTTCCTGTAGGATTGACTGGTTTGATCTGCTTGCTGTCCAAGGGACTCTCTCAAGAGTCTTCTCCAGCATCACAGTTTGAAAGGATCAGTTCTTTGGTGCTCAGCCTTCTTTATGGTCCTACTCACATCTGTATATGACTAGTCAAAGACCATACCTTTGACTATATGGACATTTGTAGGCAAAGTGTTGTCTCTGCTTTTTAAACCAGCAAGAAGCTGGGAGAAGTTTTACATCCCCCAGGGGCAGAGAAAGAATTTTTGATTGCAAATTTTCTAAAATATATGATATGAGGAAAGGAAAACAGGGGTCCATTGTTCAGAAGAAACTCTGAGTAGTTTAACCTTGCTGGAGGCGGGTAGAGTTGGGTGGGAGGTAAGCCTGCCGAGCCCCTAGAGAACTGTGTGGAAGGAGATTTCCTTAGGACCTGGTCAGCAGGGGCTCAGACCATGGTCTGCCCTGAAGAGCAGTCACCAAAAGTGTAAGTTAGTAGTAAGTATCTTAGTGCATTTTCAACCATGTTTATATTAGTTTACAAAGGGGAAACTGTCTGTTCAATAAAAGGGATGTTGCTGTTGTTTAGTTGCTAAGTTGCATCCCACTCTTTTGCAACCCCATGAACCGCAGGCCGCCAGGTTCCTCTGTCCTTGGGATTTTCCAGGCAAGGAGGCTGGAGTGGGTTGCCATTTCCTACTCCAGGGACTCTTCCATTGCTGTCACCGGCTGTTACATTCTCCACAGGCAGCTGCTCAGAGGCACAGGAGTGTGTTTGTTTTCACTCCCCAAGTGTATTGTTTAGCATGAAGTCCTCAGGGTTCACTGCCGTTGTAGCAAATGGCAGGATTTCCATCATTTTTAAGCCTGAATAATATTTCATTGTATGTGTAGACCACATCTGCGTTGTCCATTCATCTATTCATGGACATTTGGGTTGTCCCCTTTTCTCTTGTGGACATGGAAGTGCAGATTCTGTTTTCAGTTCTTTTGGATAAACACTCAGAAGTGGGATGGCTGGAGGGAATCTGGAAAACAACACAGGAAGCTGATGAGTAGCTTTTGAAGTCATTTAAGTGTTTGTTCTCCTCAAGGTAGCTCAGCTGGTAAAGAATCAGCCTGCAATGCAGGAGACCTGGGTTCAATCCCTGGGTTGGGAAGGTCCCCTGGAGAAGGGAACAGCTATCCACTCCAGTATTCTGGCCTGGAGAATTCCATGGATGTATAGTCTATGGGGTTTCAGAGTCAGACATGACTGAGCGACTTTCACTTCACAAGTCATTTCTGCTCACAATCCTGCTCAGTAGAAAAGGATTCATAAGGAATTTATGAAATAACATAGGAGATTGATGAAAAGATTTTGTGTGCATGCATGCTAAGTTGCTTCAGCTGTGTCTGACTCTTGGCGACCCGATGGATTGTAGCCTGCCAGGCTCCTTTGTCCGAAGACAGAAAATAGATGTTTTAAATGTTGGATGACTCCCTTGCCCTCCTCCCCAGGCTTGTCCAGTGGGACTTCTTAGAAAGAGAGAAGCTTTGGGATTTGGATTTCTATAGGGCCTGAGCTGGGCTTCAAGCGGTGACTGGCCTCTTGGATTTGTTTGTAAAACATATGTGTGGAGCACTCTTTAGCTGTCACCAGATTCTCAGAGAAGGCCATGACCTTGAGGGAGCCAAGGACCAGTGCTTTAGAGACCGGCTATCCTGCTCTCTCAGATAATCACTCTGTTGCTCAGTTGTGCCCAACTCTTTGAGACTCCATGGACTAGAGCCGACCAGACTCCTCTGTCCGTGGGATTTTTCAGGCAATAATACTGGAGTGGGTAGCCATTTCCTGCTCCATGGGATCTTCCTGACTCAAGGATTGAGCCCAAGTCTCCTGCATTGTAAGGAGATTCTTTACCACCAGAGCCACTCTGTGGCCTTGGGTCAATTATTTGACCTGGGGACTCACTTTCCACACCTTAGAGTGTTTTTCAGTTCAGTTCAGTCACTCAGTCACTCTTTGAGACCCCATGGACTGCAGCATGCCAGGCTTCCCTGTTCATCACCAACTCCCGGAGCTTACTCAAACTCATGTCCATTGAGTCGGTGATGCCATCCAACCATCTCATCCCCTATCGTTCCCTTCTCCCTTCATCCAAAGCCTGTCTTTGGGTGGATAATAATGTCACATCTCACAAGTTTGGAATAAAGTTTAAGTAAGAGGAGAGCATAATGGGTTCTTCTACTTAGAGGCTTAATAATTATTTATTTATTTTCTTTTTTTCTCTTCTTTTCCAACTTGTCAGAGCAGAACTTCTCTCTGGAGAATTTGGGACCAGTAGGTTCTATTCTGAGTGCATCCTAAGAAATGTTTAGGCCAAATAGTTTCAAAGTTATAGGAAGAAGAACCCAATATTTAAAAAAAAATTGAAACATGTTTGACATGTAACATTGTGTTAATATAAATATGTAACATGTTGACTTGACAAATTATATATTTATGTATCATATAAATTTATATACTTATACATCAATTTTTACATATCGATGTAAAAGCAGGCAGACGCTTTACCGTCTGAGCCACCAGGGAAGCCCATATCAATGTTTACGATTTATATATCATATCACATAGTTATTTCTTTGGGGAGGAGCTGGAATAATTAAGATCTGGTCTTTTAGGAAGTTAGATTATTACAATACAATATTGTTGTCTATATTCACTAGGCCAGAGAGCTAATGATCTCTAGGATTTACTACTGATGCAAGTCTGTACTCTTGGACAACGTCTCATTTCCCCACCCTAGACGCTGGTAGTCTCCATTTTACCACTCATTTTAAATTAAATACCCTTTGCTGCTGTGATCACTTACCAGAGACAGCAGCAGATGTCATGGAGAAGTCCACGCAGCAGGGGGTCATCCTGGGAAGCATTTACTAAATTCCCACAAGTGCTGGGAAGATGCTGGACTTGGTCTCAGAGTTCCTTCCCCGCAAAGACCTTCAAAGTGGGTCTACTCAGCCTTGCTAATGAAGGACACTCGGGGCTGCCAGAGTCCACTGAGCCCCGTCTGGGAACCAGAAACCAATTATTGTTTAGTTTAGATTCCAGTGAAATCTTTTCTGGGTATTTTATGGGGATGAGCTCAGTTTGGTTGTTGAGGCTCAGAGGGGAGCTAATTAAAGATGTGAAATGACCAAGCAGAGTGAATCTTTGTAACACTGAACAGGTGTGGGACCAGTTCCCACTTAGATTCTTAAAAAAAAAAAAAATCTGTATTACAACCTTCAGACTTCTCTTTTGAGCAAAATCACTGCTTAGGTAAAATTGCAAATATGAAATTATAAAGAGATGAGATCTGGCAGTCAGTTTGAATTTTCCTTTCCCTTCCATTAATTTTGCATCTCAAATCACCAACTAGCGCATGGTGATATAAAGAGAATGCTGTGTCATTTGCATCCAGTCTACCATGAAGGATGTGTGAGAGGATATGTTGCTGTGAGGGCACTGGAGGGGCTTTCAGGGAAAACCGAATTGCACACTCAGCTGGTAGAAAGGCCTAATAAGATTTTCAACTAGACCATGCTATGTATAACACATTATATATAGTTTACAGTTTTATTTTATAAATTATGTATATCCTAAAATTAAAACTACTACCTTCTCCCTTCAAGCCTTTGGAAATTGCCCCTGTAAGGTCTGGAAGGGAGCTAATTTGCACATGGTTACAGAATCAGTTGGGGTAATTCTCTAAACATTCTCACAATTTGACATGCATTTTATATTTTCTATCTCAATTGTCAGCAGGTATTTCTTTTTTATTTTTTGCTTTTTAAAAATTTTGTTTTAAATTTTTATTGGAGTGTATTTGCTCTACAGTGTTATGTTAGTTTCTGCTGTACAGCAAAGTGAGTCAGTTGTATGCATATGTATATCCCCTCTGTTTTGGATTTCCTTCCTGTTTAGGGTTTCCTTGGTGGTTCAGATGGTAAAGAATCTGCCTGCAATGCAGGAGACCTGGGTTCAATCCCTGGGTCGGGGAGATCCCCTGGAGGAGGAAATGGCAACCCCTTCCAGTATTCTTGCCTGGAAAATTCCATGGACAGAGGAGCTTGGTGGCCTATAGTCCATGGGGTCCCAAAGAGTCTGATGCTGGGAGGGACTGGGGGCAGGAGGAGAAGGGGACGCCAGAGGATGGGATGGCTGGATGGCATCACTGACTCGATGGACGTGAGTCTGGGTGAACTCCAGGAGATGGTGATGGACAGGGAGGCCTGGCGTGCTGCGATTCATGGGGTCGCAAAGAGTCGGACGCGACTGAACTGAACTGAACCGAGAGACTGACACTAGATCTCCACAGAGCCCTGAGTTCCCTGTGAGATAAAGTAGCTTCTCATTCAGCAGTTCAGTTGTTCAATATCCTACTCTTTGAGGCCATTAGTTATCTATTTTATGCGTAGTATCAATAGTGTATACACGTGAATCCCAATCTCTCACTTCATGCTACTTCACCTTCCCCCCCTTGGTATCCATATATTTATTCTCTATGTCTGTGTCTTTATTTCACCAGCAGGTATTTCTTAAGGAAAAAATGCTTTCCCTTGACACATTTTCTTGCTTAGATCTGAGTCACATTGTGTTACCTCAAATTGCCCTGGTGAGTTAAATAATATGTTGTCATTGAGCAGAATTTTCAGTTTCTCTGAGGGTTGGATATTGTCCCAGTGCTCATTGAATAGAGATATCTGGGATGTTTTTACTTCACTATTAGAAGAAGAATGAACCCATCTTAGATTCTCACCTTATAAGGTACACTCACTCTGTCAACTAATTTTTTTTTTTCTTTTTTTTACCCCTGACATAGTAGACAAAAGCTAAAGTGTTAGGAACTTCTTAGAACTGAAATATTAGTTTGCCTTTCCCCAACAAAGAGTCTACAGCTATAAATAAGTCATTTGTTAAAAGAGTAGTATTTAATTATGTGTGGAAACATCCTCTGGCAACCCATTTGCGCTTGATATTCCAAAAGAATTTTAATAGAATCTGATCATGGGCTTGTGTTTATGAACGTTTTCCCCCCCAACAAAATAGAGCCTAAAACTGACCAATTAACTTTTTAATTTCATACAATTTGATTGTTCTTCTTCACTTAAAAAATCAAATAAATGCCTACATAGTGGAGACATTTTTGTTTATCAGGCCTGCAAAGTACATGTTGAAATACTCCTATGAACATTAGAGAATGGCTTTTTCTATTGTTATCTACATTTCCGCCATAATTTTACTGATAGTGGTTTGTATACAGCAGATGCTCAGTATTTCTAATAAATTGATAATAGGACATACCAATATTTAATACCTTTTTTATCTTGTTACAGCAACACAATGATCTTTCATTAAAAATTTTTTTTTGGTAACAGCTTTACCAAGGTATAATTCACACACAATTCATCCATTTAAACTGTACAAGTCAATGATTGTATATTCACAGCTATGCAACCATGAACACTACTTAATTTTGGACCATTTTTATCAACTGTCCCCACCAGCCTCAAAGAAACCCTGCATTCATTAACTCATTAGCGGTCACTCCTCACTCTCCTCCAGCCTGGTCAAACTCTCAGCAACCTCTCATCTACTTTAAGTCTTTTAAAATTTGCCCACTCTGGACTTTATTCGTGGAGTCATACAATATGAGGTTGCTTGTGTCTGATTTTTTTTTTTTTCACTTAACATAAGTTTTTAAGCTTCATGCACAGTATAGCATGTATTAGAGAGAGGGTAACAGACAGGAAGGCTAGGGGTCTTCAAACGGAGGAAATAGGCTGAAAGCGTCAGACTATTTTTTATTTCTCTCGTAAGTGGCAGGAGGAAACAAACTACAAGTGTCAGATTTTTTTTTCCCTTTTCTATATAAAATTAAAAGGAGATTTCTCTTAAAATTCAGTGTTGCAATGATGACTCCTGGTTCCACCTGAAATTAACTTTTCTCAAACCTTGAGCTAACCAATGCATTTTTCTTATGGAAATGTTTTTCTTAAGCTATGTTGATGAATTATGTATTTACCCTAGATTCTGTCTTTCTTCAAGTCAGTTCTGCTTAAGACTCAGAACCCATAAGGGCTCAACAAACCAGTATATTTTACTCATACGATTGTTCTCCTAATCTAAGTTAATGAAACTATATATTTGTTTGGAAACCTGCCTTTCTTCAAGATACATGTCAATTGTTTTATGGCCCGGGATGACTCACCTTGTCCAATGTTATCTCAAAATGCATGTTGTGGGTGAGGGCCTGGTGCCACTCTGAGTTTTGAGATATTTCCTTTCTCTAATTAGCAGCCTGCTGATAGGCATATAGCATAATGCTAAAGGCTAACAGGGGGGCACTCTTTCTGCCCCCTTCTGATGTTTATGTCAGAAGCTTTCTCTATCTCTTTTATACTTTAATAAAAGTTTATTATACAAAAGCTCTGAGTGATCAAGCCTCATCACTGGCCCCAGATTGAATTCCTCTCCTCCAGAGGCCAATAATCCCAGCATCTTTCACAATTCAGCAACAACCTTTCATTAGTACTTTATTACTTTTTGTTGACATAATCATTCCATAAAAGATGATGCTGTGAAAGTGCTGCACTCAATATGCAAGCAAATTTGGAAAACTCAACAGGACTGGAAAAGGTCAGTTTTCATTCCAATCCCAAAGAAAGGCAATGCTAAAGAATGCCCAAACTACTGCACAGTTGCATTCATTTCACATGCTAGTAAAATAAAGCTCAAAGTTCTCCAAGCCAGGCTTCAGCAGTATGTGAACCATGAACTTCCAGATGTTCAAACTGGTTTTAGAAAAGGCAGAGGAACCAGAGATCAAAATGCCAACATCTGCTGGATCATTGAAAAAGCAAGAGAGTTCCATAAAAACATCTATTTCTGTTTTATTGACTATGCCAAAGCCTTTGATTGCGTGGATCACAATAAATTGTGGAAAATTCTGAAAGAGATGGGAATACCAGACCACCTAACCTGCCTCTTGAAAAACCTAGATGCAGGTCAAGAAGCAACAGTTAGAACTGGACATGGAACAAAGACTGGTTCCAAATTGGGAAAGGAGTACCTCAAGGCTGTATATTGTCACCCTGCTTATTTAACTTCTATGCAGAGTATATCATGAGAAACTCTGGGCTGGATGAAGCACAAGCTGAAATCAAGATTGCCAGGAGAAATATCAATAACCTCAGATATGCAGATGACACCACCCTTATGGCAGAAAGTGAAGAACTAAAGAGCCTCTTAATGAAAGTGAAAGAGGAGAGTGAAAAAGTTGGCTTAAAGCTCATTCTTCAGAAAACTAAGATTATGGTATCCAGTCCCATCACTTCATGGGAAATAGATGGGGAAACAGTGGAAACAGTGGCTGACTTTATTTTTTTGGGCTCCAAAATCACTGCAGATGGTGATTGCAGCCATGAAATTAAAAGACGCTTACTCCTTGGAAGGAAAGTTATGACCAACCTAGACAGCATATTAAAAAGCAGAGACATTAGTTTGCAAACAAAGGTCTGTCTAGTCAAGGCTATGGTTTTTCCAGTAGTCATGTATGGATATGACAGTTGGACTATAAAGAAAGCTGAGTGCTGAAGAACTGATGCTTTTGAATTGTGGTGTTGGAGAAGACTCTTGAGAGTCCCTTGGACTGCAAGGAGATCCAACCAGTCCATCCGGAAGGAGATCAGTCTTGGGTGTTCATCGGAAGGACTGATGTTGAAGCTGAAACTCCAGTACTTTGGCCACCTGATGTGAAGAGCTGACTCATTGGAAAAGACCCTGATGCTGGGAAAGACTGAAGGCAGAAGGAGAAGGGGATGACAGAGGATAAGATGGTTGGATGGCATCACTGACTCAATGGACATGAGTTTGAGTAGACTCTGGGAGTTGGTAATGGACAGGGAGGCCTGGCGTGATGTGATCCATGGGGTCGCAAAGAGTTGGACCGAGTGACTGAACTGCACATTCCATTTTATGCCTATGCCACATTCTGTTGATCATCAAATGACGGACATTTGTTTTCACTTTTTGACTTTTATGAATGATGTTGCTATGATTGTATGTGTGCGTGTGTGCTCAGTCGTGTCTAACTCTTTGTGACCCTTTGGACTGTAGCCTGCTATGCTCCTCTCTCCATGGAATTCTCTAGGCCAGAATACTGGATTGTGTCAGCATTCCCTTCTCCAGGGGATCTTCCCAAGCCAGAGATCAAATCTGCATCTCCTGCATTGGTAGGCAGATTGTTTACCACTGAGCGACCTGGGTTGCCCTTCCTAAGTGACTGTACTGTTTATAATACCAGTGGCACTGAAACCGTTTACCACAGATTGGGACTTGAACCCACGTGCTGGGACTCAAACCCATGTGCTGGGACTCAAACCCAGCCAAAACCCATGGTACCTGGTTTCAGGACCTAATGAAGCTCAGGTTCTTGATGTCTCATTGCTGAAAGAATTCAGTGACAGACAAAGTGATAGGTAAGAAGTGGATTTATTCAGATGCAGAGAGGAGCACACTCCACAGCGGGCAAGCGTGGCCCTGAAATTTGGCATGGTTATTATTTATATGCTGGGTAATTTCATATGCTAATACGTGGGAGGGTTATTCCAACTATTTTGGGGAAGGGGCAGAGATTTCCAGGATTTGGGCCACCACCCACCCCTTGGTCTTTTAACAGTGCCTTGAAACTGTCATGACACCTCTGAGTGTATCATTTCACTTGCTGATTGAGGATCAAGGTCTAGTCCTGTCTGCCATCTTGGTCCCATTTGATCTTGTCGGTTTTATGCTGTGTCCTTGGGCTGTGTCATTCTTTCAAAAGTTGTGCCCTGCCCCTTTCCCTCCTGTTACAGCAGTGAGAAAGTTCCAATTTCTCTACTTGCTCACCAACACTTATCATCTACCTTTTTGGTTATAACCATTCTAGCGGGTAAGGAATGATAGCTCAATGTGATTTTGACTTGTATTTCCCTGATGGCTAAATAAATATTTGTCTTTTCATGTGGTTATTGGCCATTTGTACATCTTCTTAGGAGAAACGTCTATGCAAATCCTTTGCACAGTTATTATTGGCTTGCTTGTCTTTTTAATTATTGAGCTGACAAGTTCTTTATGTATCCTAAATACAAGTCTGTTATCAGATGTATAATTTGCAAATAGTATCTCACACTATAGCTGTCTCTCTACTTTTTTGATGGCGTCATTTGAAGCACAAGTTTTAAATTTTGATGAAGTACAATTTATCTGTTTTTCCTTTTGTTTCTTGTGCTTTGGTATTTCATTTTAACGTGCCATAGAGTCATGCTATAGGGGAAGATCGTAGGAGGAATACTTAGTTAGTTAACAAGGAACTCCCTCTTAAAATAGACCTGTTTTTAGCACTAACACTAGGTACAAATGTGATAGAGAGGATGCCTGTTATAGCGCTTCCTTTCTGCACTTCGCTGTTGCAGAGAGTGCGCTTTCTGCACATGCCCTTTAGAAGATGGGTCTGCTGTCCCACATCGCCTGCCCCTGCCCACTGCTGACTTCGGGCCCACATGAGGACTGGTGCCCCGGAAGGAGACCACACCCACTTCAGGTGAGGCCAGCTTGCCTTTCTATTTTCTGCTCCACGGCCTTCTCCTATGCGTGCAAAATAAATGACAATGCTGGTGTCTGAAGAAAGGGGCCAATCTTTTTCCAAGATTGATTTTATCCACCTGCTTTGAGGAGGCCTGGTTCATGTGTAATGTAGATGCGCACTGCATATTGTCACAAAGAGGGCATGTTACTTATTTTTTCTTAGTTCAGTTGTTTTTCCACAGAAAAAAATTATGATACTTTCCTCATCACTTATAAGCCCCTTTCATATTTTTTCCTCTTCTTCAGCTACCTTTTGTCTGAACTATGAGACAAAGAGGGCTTTGAAGTTGCCCTATGGGTGCAGCTCTTGCCGATGAGCAGAGACTCTGTTTGTTTATGGGCTGGACTCTCCCCTGGCACCTTGACCTTGTTACCCTTTTTGAGAGGATTCACAGGAGTGATATTTCACTTCAGACGGAGCTCTGTCTTGGTGTCAACAGACATGATTTTTCACTTTCTTTCTAAAATTAAAAGCAGTGAGTTAGTTTTAAGTAAATTACACATTTCTAGACTGTACTAGAAATAGGTGCTTGCTTAGGCATGAATGATCCCTGGGTCAGGAAGATCCCCTCAAGGAGGGCATGGCAACCCAATCTAGTATTCTTGCCTGGAGAATCCCATGGACAGAAGAGCCTGGCAGTGGGGGTCAGTCTGTGGGTCGCAGAGTCAGACACAACTGAGAGACTAATACTTATGCATGAATGACGGCCGTGACTTCCATCATCTTCATTCTTAAACAGAGACCAGAACAACTTTGGGTTCTGCAGGTCACTACCCTTGGACCGTGAGCTCTGGGGACTGTGGATGGCAGTGGTAATGACAGTGATAATGACGACAACAGTCACTTAGTGTAGGCCACTTACATAAGCATGCACGCATCTGCTTTGCTCACCACCTAATTACCAAGAAGACTGCCTTTCAGAGACGTTAATAAGCCCGAGGTCACTAGTAGTGGTGAAGCTGTGTTTCAAATTACTTCTGATGGTATCTAAACACTGACTTGATGGACATGAGTCTGAGTGAGCTCCGGGAGTTGGTGATGGACAGGGAGGCCTGGCGTGCTGTGATTCATGGGGTCGCAAAGAATTGGACACGACTGAGCGACTGAAATGAACTGAACTGAACTGAAAGAATGAGATCTCCCTGGAATCTAAAGAATGAGATCTCTCTGGAACATCCCTGGCAGTCCAGTGACTAAGACTCTGTGCTCCTAAACCCAGAGCCTGGGTTCAGTCCCTGGGTGGGGAGCTAGAGCCCACATACCATAATTAAGAGTTTGCATGCCACAACTAAAGATCCTGCATGCCACAACTAAGACCCAGCACAGCTGAATAAATAACAAAAAATATAATAAAAGAAATCTCATTTCTTTTTCTTTTCTTTTTAAGAATGAGCTCTCTCCACTGTATGGGCTTCCCCTGGGGATCTGTGGTAAAGAATCCACCTGCAGTGCGGGAGACCCAAGTTCGATCCCTGGGTTGGGAAGACCCCTGGAGAAGGGAATGGCAACCCACTCCAGTATTCTTGCCTGGAGAATCCCATGGACAGAAGAGCATGACGGTCTACAGTCCGTGAGGTTGCAAAGAGTTAGACACGTCTGAGTGACTAATACATACTCTCCACTATACACACCGCCTTCCTCACTTACTAAGTGGTGGTTGCCAGCTTTTAGAAGGTTTTGTGTCCTTTGTTGCCATCCTATTGCCTAAATTCTGATTTTCCCTGTTAAAATGTGTTTTATGCTACAATTTTCCTCAAAAGTATTTCGGGAAACACAAACAGGATTAAGTTCTGAATAGTTCTATTTAAAATATTGTTTTTTTCCCTAGGTATTTTCCCCAAACTATCTTGAAAACATAATGTTTATGAGAACATTTAAAATGTTAAAAATGTTTAAATGTTAAACATTAAAAAATGTTTTTTTTAACATTTTCTGTTAAAAGCCTTGTTTTCTACCATATTTTTACTCAAAAGTTGCGTGGAAACTTTGCTTTTTCTCTTTATCCCAGTGGACATTCTGCACTTTTCTAAGAATTTCTTTTATTAGATTTTTTTCCTAAAAGTTATCTTGGAAACATGACTCTCCCTCCACTCCAGCCTCCTCTCCCCAGTTTTACTAGAATTACTGTATACAATTTACTGTATAAATTTGAGATATGGCAAGATGATTTGATTTGCATATATGTGAAATGATTACCACGATAGGTTCAGCTAACATGCATCATCTCATAGATACAATAAAAAGAAAAAAAGAAAAAAAAAATCTCCCTGTAATGAGAATTCGTGATTTACTCTCCTGACTTTCCTATATATCATACAGTAGCTATAACATCTCAGTCATCATTATAACATCTTAGTCATCATGGTGTACTTTATGTTCCTAGTACTTACTCATCTTATAGCAGAAAGTTTCAGTCTTTATTCACTTTTCTTCAGCTCCCCCTCACCCCACCTTCCACCTCTGGTAACCACAAGTCTGATTTCTCTTTCCGAGTTTGTTTTTGTTTTGTTTTTTAGATTCCATGTATAAGTGAGATCATACATTATTTGCTTTTCTGACTTTTTTCACTTAGCATAATGCCTTCAACCTTTATCTGTGTTGTCACAAATGGCAGAATTTCTCTTTTTTATGACTGAATAATATTCCATTGTGTGTGGGTGTGTATGTATGTATATATATAGGAGAAGGAATATATATATATATATGCCACAAATTCTTTATCCATTCTTCCATTGATGGACACTTAAGTTGGAATTGGCTGTTAATCACAGCAGGGTCAACTCTTCAGTTCTCAGCAGAATTTAAGCTCATTTTGATGAAAATAAAATTTCCAAGTTGAGTTTTAAGAAAAAACCTGGCACAAAACAAGCTTTTCAATAGAAAAAGTGTTCAGTTTAAGAACTTTGTGA
This sequence comes from Ovis aries, assembly GCF_016772045.2. NCBI lineage: Eukaryota > Metazoa > Chordata > Mammalia > Artiodactyla > Bovidae > Ovis > Ovis aries. Next base: position 18,011,643 of record NC_056063.1, on the reverse strand, counting down.
TAATCATATTTCCAAGGTAGTCAAAGATTAATCCTTTACTACTAGGACTGAGAGACTATTTCTCTTCCCAGTGAATTTTTTACCCAATGAATGTTTTTGATATGATTTACAAACAGATTTTATATTTACAGAGAAGTTCAGTTATCATGTTTTATGTTTTACTAATGATTCATGGGGTCACAAAGAGTTGGACATGACTGAGCAACTGAACTGAACTGAACTGAATGTTTTAACATTATTCATAACATTATATCTGTTGAAAGGCTTGTCTGTCCTTTGATGAAATTCTTGCAAGCCAGCTATCTTGTCCTCAATCTTGCCTTGTCCTCCCCACACCCTTAAAAACACCCTCTGTCCTACACAGACGATCTCTGTATAGATGTCATTCTCTGATTCAAATTCTTCACAGGCTTTCTATCATCAAGAAAGTGAGTTTTAAACTGTATTCTGCAGGGGTCTTGAATTCTGTGTGTGTGTGTGTGTGTGTGTGTGTGTGTGTGTGTGTGTATGTGTGTGGTGAAGGCAGGGGCCTTGAGGCTGCTGTCAAGGGAAAGGAAACCAGATAGGGAGATTGAATCACAGGGACTCCAAGCCCCCCAATTTTCACATCAGTCAGAACAGCTCTAATGGTTTCAAGTCTATAGAATTCCAGAGTTTCCTGTACATTTTCCACTACGAAAGGGATTTCAGGGCCTTCAGAAAAATTCCCCTTTAAGAAAAGCCCCCTTTCAGTAATAAGAGTTGCAAATATTTTTTCCCCCAGTTTGAATTGCTAGTATATACTAGAAGACGGTGATGTCCATAAATCTTTATCCTTTTATTTTTCACTTTAACAACAGCTGCAACAGAATCAGCTCACATGCCAAATTAGACAGAGTTCAGCACCTTCCTTTTTGATTGGCTGTGATTTTTTATGAACTCTAGGAATTTACAAGACCTCAAAGTTGAGGTTAGTCAGGAACACTTGTTAGATACTGTCATTACTTCTTGCAGCCACATGATGTCACTGTGGACAACTGGTCAATTTGACAGACTCTGCGGGTCTGCCTCTGGCTCACGCCTGTGCACATCACCAAGAAACCTCGAAGGAAGGTCTGCAGTGGTGGGCAATTAACTGCTTCCGTGTCATGCTTAGCTAAGAATCTCCCATACCTGAGCTCCCAGAGTCACAGTTCTTGACACTGACCTTTTTCTGGCTGAAGTCATCTGCTAAGGCACTCGAAACTCCTTGAACACTTAATGAACTGACTCTGGAGTCTGCTTCTTGTGAAGCAGCCCACTTATTTCTCACTGCTAATTCATATCCTTAGGAGTTGGGCAACCTTCCAACTCTTGAACGACAAATGGTTTTATTACATTAACTTTATTGGCGGATAGGATTATGTACCCCACTCCCCTTAACGACGGTTCCCTCATGACTTTCAGGGAACCAAACATCTTTACTAGAAGCCTTACCTGCCTTGGTGATTCCCGTCTCATGGGCAATCAGGATGATTTTCTAGAAGCCCTTGCTAGAGATAAGAATGATCCTCACCCTCCTTCACTCTTTCAAGTTTTAGTTTTCAGTAGAACATTCTACAAATGGTCATAGTCCTTTCCTTTGAGAAGTTAATGTCTGGTGAAAGAGAAAGAGACTTACGCTTATAATTATTTTACATTTTACTAAGCACAACAAAAGAAGAAAAGAATATGCAAGAACAGATGCTGGAGAAGTTGTTGGGGCTGAGACTGTGAAAGAATTTTGTATGTTGTGATATGAATTTGGCAGAAAGTCAGAAAAAGAAAGTGAAAGTCGCTCAGTCGTGTCCAGCTCTTTGTCGCCCCATGTACTGTAGCCCACCACGCTCCTTTGTCCATGGAATTCTCCAGACTAGAATACTAGAGTGGTTTGCCATTTTCCTTTCCTGGGGAATCTTCCCAACCTAGGAATCAAACCCAGGTCTCCTGCATTGCAGGCGGATTCTTCATCATCTGAGTCACCAGGGAAGTTCAGAAAGTCAGAAGAGACATTTAAGCATCTGAGAGGTTCAGGCAGGAATTAGCTTTCAGAACGCTAATTACAGAACTTGTGAGGAAGATGAATGATGATAAGGAAATATCAGTGGTGGGGAGGCTATAGGAACCAGTGGGCTGCTGTCGTAGTTTCAGTTCAGTTGCTCAGTCATGTCTAGCTCTTTGCAACCCCATAGACTGCCAAACGGCAGGCTTCCCTGTCCATTACCAACTCCTGGAGTTTGCCCAAACTCATGTCCATCGAGTCGGTGATGCCATCCAACCATCTCATCCTCTGTCGTCCCCTTCTCCTCCTGCCTTCAATCTTTCCCAGCATCAGGGTCTTTTCCAATAAGTCAGCTCTTCGCATCAGGTGGCCAAAGTATTGGAGTTTCAGCTTCAACATCAGTCCTTCCAATGAACACCCAGGATTGATCTCCTTTAGGATGGACTGGTTGGATCTCCTTGCAGTCCAAGGGACTCTCAAGAGTCTTCTCCAACACCACAGTTCAAAAGCATCAGTCCTTCGGTGCTCATCTTTCTTTGTCAGCTGTCAGCTTTCAGTTGTCATGGCTAGAAATGTTGAGGGCTTGAACCAATACAGTTCTGTGAGGCTGAAGAGGACCGACAGATTCCAAAGATTTTCCTGAGCTGGAATTGACAGGAATTGGTGTGACTGTGAAAGTCAAAAAGAGAAGGAGAGGCCATGATGGGCCTGAGAGACTAGATGTTGATACTATAAAGATTATGGTGAGTTTCAAAGGGAGAAAAGGTTTCTAAGGGAGGAGAAGCTCTGTTTGGGGACATTGGATTGGAAAAATATTTTCACTGGTGTACACAAAATGTATTTCCACTGAGTTGGCAGATTTTTTTTCCCAGCACATGATATATGTCATTCTGTTGTCTTCTGGCTTTCATTGCAACTGTTGAGAAGTCATTCATAATTCTTTATAGTTCTGTTCATCTGAATGTAATGGATCTATTATTTTTCTGACTACTTTTCAGATTTTTTCCCCTTCATCTTCGTTTTGTAGCAGTTTAACTGATGTGCCTAGGTGTGGGTTTCTTTGTGTTTATTCTGCTTGGATGGATACTTGTCCTATTTCGTTGAGCACTTTGAACTTGTTTGATATCTTTTAACTAGTTTTAGAAAATTATTGGTGATTATCTTCACAAATATTTATTCTGCTTAGTTTTCTCTCTCATCTTTGTATATTACTCCAATAACACATATATTAGAAAGCTTGGTATTGTTCCATATGCCTCTCATGTTGTGTTCTGTTTTTTTCTCATCCTTTCCTGTCTTTTCTCCATCTTAATTAACTGACCAATTTTCGCATTTATGGGCCATGTCTCTTGCTGTTCAATCTGCTGTTAAGCCTTTCCAATGCATTCTCTTTTTTTTTGAAATACTATGTCTTTCAACCTTAGTATATCCACTTCTCTATAGAAATTCTCCATTTTTCATTTGTTTTTTTTTCCACCTTTTTACTCATTTATTTAACCTGTTTATAAAAGTTAATTAAAAACCTTTATCTTTTAATTCCAATGGCTTGCTTATCTGTGGGTATCTTATTGATTGCTTTTTGATTTTCTGATTATCAGTCATATGTTACTTAATATGTCTCATAATTTTTTATGGTATGCTGCTGCTTGGGCAACTTCACTTTCACTTTTCACTTTCATGCCTTGGAGAAGGAAATGGCAACCCACTCCAGTGTTCTTGCCTGGAGAATCCCAGGGACTGCGGAGCCTGGTGGGCTGCCGTCTATGGGGTTGCGCAGAGTCATGGGATTCTCCAGGCAAGAACACTGGAGTGGGTTGCCATTTCCTTCTCCAATGCATGAGAGTGAAAAGCGAAAGGGAAGTCGCTCAGTCGTGTCTGACTCTTCTCGACCCCATGAACTGCAGCCTACCAGGCTCCTCCGTCCATGGGATTTTCCAGGCAAGAATACTGGAGTGGGTTGCCATTGCCTTCTCCGTATGGTACGTTAAAGACTGTGTTTAATAAATATTTTATTTTAGAATGGATTCAGTTTCACAGAAAATTTGTGAGTACAGAGAGATCCCATACACCGCAGATCCAGTTTCCCCTCTTATAAATGCCTCATGATAGTACGGCGCATTGGTGACAATAAACCAGAATTATTACATTATTTATTAACTAAAAGCCACACTTGATTCAGATATCCTTAGCTCATACCTAATACTTTTATCTTTTGTGGAAACCCACTCAGGATACCACATTATATTTAGATGTGATGTCTCCTTAGGCTCCTCTTGGCTATGAAAGTTTCTTAGACTTTTCTTATTTTTGATGAACTTGAACATTTTAAGGGATATTGGTTTAGATATTTGTACAATTTTTCTCAATTGGAAATAGTCTGGTGTTCTCTCCATGATTGAACTGGGTCATGGGTTTTGGGAAGAAGATCCCAGAGATGAAGTGCCATTTTCTTTCCATCATATCAGATTTGCATACTATTAACCTGACTCTTACTCTAATCTTGATAAGGTAGCATTTGTCAGCTTCTCCACTATGATTACTCTTTGTTTCCCCTTTCCATGCTGTACTCTATGGAGGGAAGTTCCTATGCAAAATCCACACTTAGGGAGTGGGGAGTTAAGCTTCACATTCTCAAGGACAGAGTATCTACACATATTATTTGGAATCCTCCTGCATGGACAATTTGTTCATTCTCCCTCATTTATTTAGCTTATTATGGACTCTGAGATAATTATTTTATTCTTTGAGTTATAATCCAATAAAATATTCAGTTTCATGCTCAAATTGTTCCACATTTGGCTATTGACAGCTTCCCTGGAGGCTCAGGTAGTAAAGACTCACCTGCAATGCAGGAGACCTGAGTTTGATTCCTGGGTCGGGAAGATCTCCTTGAGAAGGAAATGTCTACCCACTCCAGTATTCTTGCCTGGAGAATTCCATGGACAGAGGAGCCTGGGCCGGGGGGTGGGAGTGGGGTCACAAAAAGTTGGCCACGACTGAGTGACTAACACTTGCAGTTGACTCATATGACATATCCCCTTCATTGTGGGTTTTTGAGCAATTTCATACTTTCTGGCATTATAAGATACTCCACACTCGTCTTCTATATTTAGTACCAGCCCTTGGAATCATCCATTTCTCTAAAAGCTTTGATTCCTTTTACTGAAGAATAATATTAGAAACCAAGATCTGGGTGCTAAGTATGCTTATTGCTTCCATATCTTCTCAGCTAACAAAGCAAGGAAATATATGTGTGTAAATCAACCCATGTATACAAAAATGTCTATAAATATGCCTCCATGTAATCATCTGTTTCCATATCAAGCTAAAACATGAGTTAGCAAAGATGTATTCAGCTCCATTACCACATGGATTTTTATAGCTTTTACTCCTTGTTTATCTGTAGCCTCCCACTCCACAGTGAGAGAAACCTGGCTCCCACCATCTGCCATCCATTTACTTAATTGTTTAATTTCAATATGTATGTATAGAGGTTTCAGAATTTTTAATCCCTACTCCCATGGGAAACAACTTTATCAGTTAGAAGACAGGGCTTATACATAATGCTTTTCATCTTTACTTTGAGAGACTCCACTTATTTCCAAAGTTACTTAGGTCAGCACCTTTTCCCTCCACCTCCTTCAGTGATGTTGCTTCATACATTTGCAATACAGTTAGATGTGTTTCTTTCACATTTTTAATTTTATCCTGGAATCTACTTACCTTCTAAATAATTTTAAAAATATTTTCATGCATTGAGTTTCCCTCTTTGTGCTATGCTATGGATTTTGACAAACGCATAGTTTTATGGCTCCATCATTACAGTGTCATACAGAAAAGTTTTACTGATCTAAAAAAGTCACCTACTTAATTGCCCTTTAACCTTTGGTAACTGCAGCTCGATAGTTTTGCCTTTTCCAGAATGTCATAGAAATGGAATTGTACAGCATGTAGCTTTCTCAGACTGTCTTCTTTCATTTTGCATTTAAGATTCACCAACTTCATTGAATGACTTGATAGCTCATTCTTTTTTATTGCTGAAAAGGATTTGAATGTTTGAGATGTATCAGAATTTGCTTATCTGTTAACCTACATCTTGGTTGCTTCTTGTTTTTGGCAATTCTGAATAAAGATGCTATACACATTTGTGGTGCAGGCTTTTGTGTAGGGAAAAGTTTTAAAATCTGTTGAATTAATACCTAGGAGCACAACTGATGAATTGTATGGTAAGATTGTGCTTGGTCTTGTAAGAAACTGCGAACCTATCTTCCAAAGTGGCTGCACCATTTTTGTATGCATACCAGCAATGAATGAGAATTTCTGTTGTTCTGAATCTTACTAGCAATTGGGTATTTTTAGTTTGTTGGATTTTAACCCCTCTAATAGGTTTGTAGTGGTATTTCATTAGTGTTTTAATTTGCATTTCCCTCATAACATATAATGTTGAGTATGTTTTTACATGCTTATTTGACATCTGTATATCTTATTTGGTGAGTTGTCTGTTCATATCATTTACCCATTTTCATAATTTCCTTTTTCTGCTGTGGAGAAGAAACATATGGATTCCAGGAGAGAATGGGGGATTGATGGGATGAATTGGGGGATTAAGATTGACATATATACATTACCATGTATGAAATAGGTAACCAACTGTATAGAGGACCTACTATATAGCACAGGGAATTCTACTCAATGTTCTGCGGTGACCTAAATGGGAAAGAAATCCAAAAAAGAGTGGGTATATGTGTATATATGGCTGATTCACTTTGCTTTATGGCAGAAACTGACAGAAGTGTAAAGCAACTATATTCCAATTAAAAAATTGGCTGTTTCATTATTGTTGAGTTTTAAGAGTTCTTTATTTATTTTGGACACAAGATTTTCATTAGATATATTTGGCAAATATCATGTCATTTTCCTTCTGCCTGATGAACTTCTTTTAACATTTCTTGCAGAGTACATCTGTCAGCAGTGAAATCCTTCAGTGTTTGTTGGAAAAAGTCTTCATTTTTCCTGAATACAGAATTTTAGGTTGTTAGTTTTTCTTCTTTTAGCACTTTAAATAGTTTGATCTGTATCTTCTTGTCTGTATGGCTTCTGATGAGAAATCCACTGTAGTTCTTATCTTTGCTCCTCTATTTTGTTGTTCAGTTTGCTCTAACTCATGTCCATTGAGTTGATAATGCCATTTAACCATCCTATCCTCTGTCACCCCCTTCTCCTTCTGCCTTCAATCTTTCCCAGCATTAAGGTCTTTTCCAATGAGTTGCCTCTATAGATAAGGTTTTTTTTTTCACCCTCTAACTTCTTTCATAATATTCATTTTGGTTTGTGTTTTTTTGTGCAACTTGATTATGATACGGCTAGGAGTAGATTCTACTTGGTGTTTTTTGAGCTTCCTGGATTTCTTATTTGATATCTGTCATTTATTTTAGAACATTCTTTTTCATTACCACTTCAGATATTTCTTTTGCCTTGTTCTCTCTCTTCTCCTTTGCTGCTGCTGCTGCTGCTAAGTCACTTCAGTCATGTCCGACTCTGTGCAACCCCATAGACGGCAGCCCACCAGGCTCCCCCGTCCCTGAGATTCCCCAGGCAAGAGCACAGGAATGGGTTGCCATTTCCTTCTCCAATGCATGGAAGTGAAAAGTGAAAGTGAAGTCGCTCAGTCGTGTCCGCCTCTCAGCGACCCCATGGACTGGAGCCTTCCAGGTTCCTTTGTCCATGGGATTTTCCAGGCAAGAATACTGGAGTGGGGTGCCAGTGCCTTCTCTGCTCTTCTCCTTTACTATTCCAGTTTTACATATGTTATGTTACATTTTTTTGAAACTTCTCGCAATTCTGGACTTTAACATTTATTTTTTTCTTTTTCTGTTTTCGTGTCAGTTTGGGAAGATTGTATTCATGTATCTTCAAACTTCTTGACTTGTTCCTTGGTTGTGTCAAGTCTACTAATGAGCTCATTGAAGGCATTCTTCATTTCTGTTACTGTCTTTTTGATTGCTAGAATTTCTTTTTGATTCCTTAGAGTTTCCATCTCTCTGCTTCTATTATCCATCAGTTCTTGCATTTTGTCAACTTTTTTCATTGAAACTCTTAATACATAATTATTTCAAATCCCCTGACTGATATATTTCACTGACTGTTTCATATCTGAATCTGATTTGGATGCTTGCTTTATCTTTTCAGACTGTGATTTTTCTTCTTAACTGTTGACATGACTTAATTTTTTTTTCTTTTTGGTGAAAGCCAGACATTTTGTACTAGATACTAGAAACAGTTAAACAACCTTTTAGTGTGAGGATTTATGTTCATCTGGCTAGAAATTGGGCTGTAAATACAGCCCAACCTAACCCTTACTGTAGTTGTAGATATCAGAGCTTCAGATTCCTCTAGCGTCCTTGTTTTTTCTCCCCTGTTGACTTCAGGGAATATCTCTAAGTTCTGCTCCTCAGAGAGTATCTGTGCGTTGCATCTCTTTCAACTACAATCATTGTTATTATCAGTTCAGTTCAGTTCAGTCGCTCAGTCGTGTCCGACTCTTTGCGACCCCGTGAATCGCAGCACGCCAGGCCTCTCTGTACATCACCAATTCCCAGAGTTCACTCAGACTCACATCCATCGAGTCAGTGATGCCATCCAGCCATCTCATCCTCTGTTGTCCCCTTCTCCTCCTGCCCCCAATCCCTCCCAGCATCAGAGTCTTTTCCAATGAGTCAACTCTTCACATGACGTGGCCAAAGTACTGGAGTTTCAGCTTCAGCATCATTCCCTCCAAGGAAATCCCAGGGCTGATCTCCTTCAGAATGGTTGGATCTCCTTGCAGTCCAAGGGCTCTCAAGAGTCTTCTCCAACACCACAGTTCAAAATCATCAATTCTTCGGTGCTTAGCTTTCTTCACAGTCCAACTCTCACATCCCTACATGACCACAGGAAAAACCATAGCCTTGACTAGACGGACCTTAGTCGGCAAAGTAATGTCTCTGCTTTTGAATATACTATCTAGGTTGGTCATAACTTTTCTTCCTAGGAGTAAGCGTCTTTTAATTTCATGGCTGCAATCACCATCTGCAGTGATTTGGTGGCCCTGAGGAGCCACCGCACGCCCGAGGCCAGGGGCGGCGGCTGGTAGGAGCAACCCGAGGAGCTGTGGCTGCATGGACACAGGAGGGCCTAGAGGAGCTATCCCACATTGAAGGTCAGGAAGGGCAGTGGTAAGGAGATACCCCTCATCCAAGGTAAGGAGCAGCAGCTGTGCTTTGCTGGAGCAGCCGTGAAGAGATACCCCACGCCCAAGGTAAGAGAAACCCAAGTAAGATGGTAGGTGTTGCAAGAGGGCAGACACACTGAAACCATACTCACAGAAAACTAGTCAGTCTAATCACACTAGGACCACAGCCTTGTCTAACTCAGTGAAACCAAGCCATGCCTGCAGGGCAACCCAAGACGGGCAAGTCATGGTGGAGAGGTCTGACAGAATGTGGTCCACTTGAGAGGGAATGGCAAGCCACTTCAGTATTCTTGCCTTGAGAACCCCATGAACAGTATGAAAAGGCAAAATGATAGGATACTGAAAGAGGAACTCCCCAGGTCAGTAGGTGCCCAATATGCTACTGGAGATCAGTGGAGAAATAACTCCAGAAAGAATGAAGGGATGGAGCCAAAGCAAAAACAATACCCAATTGTGGATGTGACTGGTGATAGAAGCAAGGTCCGATGCTGTAAAGAGCAATATTGCACAGGAACCTGGAATGTCAGGTCCATGAATCAAGGCAAATTGTTATTATACAAGAGCCCAATTGTGTGATCATAAGGTATGAAGGGGGATGGGTGTTCTAACAACTTATGATTAAATTTCAGTCTTGTAGTAGGCTCGTGTCTCTTGTCTGTGACCTACAAAAGATTTTTTTTTCTGCCCAGTGCTATTGCTTTTTATTTCCCTCTGTTGCAGGAAAGGGGACCCATTCCAGGGCCCAAAAATGGACTCTTGTCTAACACTTGGAAATGAATTATCCAAGGAGACACGTGTGTTGACACAGCAAGAGAGTTTATTGGGAAGTGGTGCTCAGCGGAGAGCAGGAGTGTGAGGGAACCCAGAAGGACTGCTCTGCAGTCTCTGGTTTTATGATGATGGGATTAGTTACTGGGTTGTCTCTGGCCAGTCCTTCTGACTGGCTTTCCTGGTGGCATTACTCAGCCAGGATGGGTTCCAGAGTGGAGGATTCTGGGAGGTTGGTAGGACATGTGGTATCTCCTTTTGACCTTTCCCAATTTCTTCCAGTTGATGGTGGCTTGTTAGTTCCATGTTCCTTACCAGGATCTCCTGTCGTAAAATAACTCCCGAGAATGGTTACCATGGTACCTGGTCAAGATGGGTGATTTCAGTCAGTGTTTTCCCTAACACCTTGTTTCCCTTACTCCTTTGCCTGGTTATGGTGTTCTCAGTCTTTCCCGGCTAGAGCTTCTTGTCCCTGTTGACTATGTCACTCCACCCTCTCTCCATCTTAGGAGAGATAGGAAGGCTAGAGGAGTCTGGAGTGGGAGAAATGCCTTTTCCCTAACTGAGAACAAGCTCACAGAATTTTTTTCTCCAGAGTAAGTCTTGGTTATGGACAAGGTTCTGGGTGTATCACAATTAGTATTCATTTCCTTCTTCCAGAGCAATGAGGGGATCTTTCTAGGATTTTTATCTTGAGAACCAGTGGAATTCCTGAAGGTAAAGCTTACAGAAATTTGAGGGCCCCTGAAGAGATTTTTATTCTTATGCTAATCCAAACACAGATTCTAGCAATTCATCAAATTTACCCCATTCAAATATTTCTACTGTTTTATCCCTTCACTGACTTCTGCTTCAGATGTGACTCTCTGCATGTACCTGCTTCTCTTGATTTGGGGGTGAAGTTTCCCTAAACCTTGATTTTTTAATGGGTACTAGGAAGGTCATTGTTTCTAGTTGATCCCACTTTTCTGCTTTTCCTTAATTATAAGGACGGTAGTGACAACTTCTAAACTGTTTACATGTTGGAGCTGAAACAGGAAATCTGAAGGTGTGTTTCTAAGAACCATGGAGATTTAAGTAAATATTATACCCTCCCTCCTCCCCAATTTTTCCTTTCATGTATATATAAAGCCTCAAGTCCAGAGGATTACCTATGTGGAATGGTTTTCAAAATGTCTCTGACTTCCCTTAAAAATTTTCAACAATAACAAATCTGCCTTGTTACTGACTAATGCTTTAATCTTCACCATGAAGGTATCTTAAAAAATACTTACAGTCTTCTTAAAATGAAAACAATAATAATTTAACCTGTTGTCTAAGATCATATGCATGTCTTTCTGTTTCTTTCTTGAGAACTTAAAGAAAAAATTTTATGTATTTACTTGGCTGTGCTGAGTCTTGGTTGGAATCTTTGATCTTCATTTTGGCACACTGGATCTCTAGCTGCCGCACATGAACTCTTAGTTGAGGCATGTGGGATCTAGTTCCCTGACCAGGGATTGAACCTGGGCCACTTGCATTGGGAGCATGGAGTGTTAACCACTGGACTACCAGGGAAGTCCCCTGAGAAACAAAGCAAGACGACTTGTTTTGATAGCAAAAGAAATTAACGATGTGCTGTGTGAAATCCGTGTAAGAGGATGGCATGGATATATAGAAAGAGGTGACGGCGGGGAAAGAATGGCAAAGGTTGACAGAGCACAGACAAATTTTACCTACTAACACCTTGCCCAATGTCTTGCTTGGGTCAGCTTCTGTAAAAGTGCAATCTAATTTGGAGGAAAAAGTGCAATCTAATTTGCAGCGTCCCTTTCTTCCCCAACACTTCTGTGAGGCTGCAAATCTTGGTCTCTTTATTTTGCCTATTTTCTCTGGGTCACCCACACAGTGGCTGAACTACATGACTATTTCCTGTACTTCCAGACAGTACCGATGTGCCTCTTTTTTTCCTCAGTCTTTTAAACTCTTTCTCAGAAGTCAAGGTTAAGTTGCAAGGGAGAATGCTAAGTGGTATAACTTGGACTCTTAGGGTGAAGAGGCACTATGGTACAATTGTCAAGATACCTTCTTTCTCTCCCCTGATAAATCTTGGCACTTGAAGGTTTCACAATCCAGGCTAACATGGTTGCACCCTGCCTTATGCCTGTTGCCAGAGTTTCATGAATTAGTAAGGTAGCGTCCATGTGGAAAATGGGGAGCCACATTGTTGAGACTTTTACTACCTTCTTACCCTATTCCCGATTAAAGAGCTTCCAATTACCAGGTGGCTCAGTGGTGAAGAATCTGCCTGCCAAGCTGGAGACTTAGGAGACTTGGGTTCAATTCGTGGATTAGGAAGATCCCCTGGAGAAAGAAAAGGCAACCCACTCCAGTATTCTTGCCTGGAAAATCCCACTGATAGAGGAGCCTGGCAAGTTACAGTCCATGGGGCTGCAAAGAGTCAGACACAGCTGAGTGACTAAACAGCAAGGAGCCCCTACCTTCAGCTAAAGCCTCACCAGAGAATGTGCCAATGAAACAGGGTCACTGCTCCAGGAGAGTTCCTTGCCTGCTTTATTGATTTATTTTTATTGCTTTAAGTAAAGTGTAGGCGATTTACAATACTGTGTCAGCTTTAGTAATAGAGCAAGGTGATTCAGTTATACACACACGCACACACGTTCTTTTTCAGATTCTTTTCCATTATAGGTTGTTATAAGATATTGAATATAGTTCCCTGGGCTATACAGTAGGGTCTTGTGGTTATCTATTTTAGACATAGCAGTGTATATCTGTTAATCCTAAACTCCTAAGTTATCCCTCTCTCCCACTGTCTCCCACTTTCCCCTCTGGTAACTATAAGTTTGTTTTTATGTTATGATCTACTTCTGTTTTGTATGTAAGTTCATTTATATCATTATTTTTTAGATTCCACATATAAGTGGTATCATATTATATTTGTCTTTCTCTGACTTCCTTCACATAGCATGATAACCTCTAGATCCATTCATGTTGCTGCAAATGGGAATATTTTATTCTTTTTATCAGTCCAGTTCAGTCACTCAGTCATGTCCGACTCTTTGCGATCCCATGGACTGTAGCACACCAGGCTTCCCTGTCCATCACCAGCTCCTGGAGTTTGCTCAAACTCATGTCCCTGGAGTTTGCTCAAATTCATGTCCATTGAGTTAGTGATGCTATCCAACCATCCCATCCTCTGTCATCCCCTTCTCCTCTTGCCTTCAATCTTTTAATGGCCAACTGATGTTCCATTGGCCATAAATGGATATATATGGATATATATATTCCATATATGTATAGATCATATCTTCTTTTTTCACTTTTTGGCCATGCCCCATGGCATGTGGGATCTTGGCTCCCTGACCGAGGAGAAAACCTGTGTTCCCTGCATTGCAAGGTAGATTCTTAACCATTGGACCAACAGGGAAGTCCCTGCCACATCTTTATTCATTCTTCTGCCCATGAACACTTAACTGCTTTCAGGTCTTCCTTGCCTACTTTACAGCTAAGCTTTGTCCTCTCATTTTGAGAATGGTAGAAACTACAGTTGGAGAAGAAACCAGGTTTCTATCCACTCTGTGCTATTTTAAAATTTTATATTTGGTTTACAGTGGCAATAAGGCTGTCAGCTCAGTCCTACAAGGACTTTAAACAGAAGGGCACTTCTTGGGACTGTATAAAGTTTTCTCAGTATGTTAGGTATAAAATAGAGAAATGGAGCCTGTGAAATACAGCTTTTATAAAACAGAGGGGCTAAACCCACTTGGAGGAATTCTCTGCTCCAAACTGCAGAAACTTGAGAAAATTTAAGCCATTGTTTAGTTATGGAAGCACTAAATTAGCAGTTTTTGATGTACAGTTAGTACTTGCATCAGAGTCATTGCTGTTGTTGTTCAGTTGCTCAGTTGTGTTTGACTCTTTGTGACCCCATGGACTGCAAAATCATTAGGGAGAACTTACTTAAAATGCAGATTCCTGTCTGACTCTTTGCCTCACGCATCAGTGTCTCTGAGTGTGGGACCTGGGAAATCTATGTTTTAAAAGACTTTCCTGGTAATTTTTCTGAGGATCACTGAATAGAGGTTGTCTTTTACATCTTATATTCTAAACTTGAAGAAAGCACTCCATAGTTGTTAGAAGGTGAATGCCATGGTGGACAACATTCTCTTAATAAGATGACTCCCAGTGACCCATGCCCTGTAAAACCCTCTGCCCTGGACTGTGGATGGGTTCTGTCACTTGTTTCCACCCAGTAGACCTTGGCAAGGATGATGGCATATTTAAGTGTCCTTGATTATGCTGTGTTATATAGCAAAGGTGAGGCCTTCCCCAGTGGCTCAGCAGGAAAGAATCTGCCTGCAATGTCGAAGCTTGATCCCTGGCTTGGGAAGATCCCCTGGAGGAGTGCATGGCAACCCACTCCAGTATTATTTCCTGGAGAATCCCATGGACATAGAAGCCTGGCAGGCTACCAGTCCACAGGGTTGCAGAGTCGGACACAACTAAAGCAACTGAACAAGCATGCACAGCAAAGGTGAAAAGATGTTACCGATGTGATTAAGCCCTCTCAGTAGTTGACACTAAGTTAACCAAATAAGAGATTAATTTGGTGGGCCTGACCTAATCACTTGAGTCCTTTACAAGCCAGTCAAGAGCCAAGACAGAAGAAATGGTGAGGCATCTGTCTGTTGTCCTTAAAGAAACAAATGACCAAGCTGTGGAAAGAGTTACATGTCAGGGAAGAGTGGGCAGCATCTAGGAGCTGAGAACCTTTGTCTTGTAATCACCAGGACTCCTGAATCCTGTTGACAGTCAGTGAACTTGGACAAGGAGACAGACCCCAGGTGAGACAGGTGACATCTGGGCTACTGGCTTACGAGACAGAGCAGAGTACACTGCCAAGCTGTGTTTGGACTCCTGATGCATGGGAACTGTGATGTTGTTTGACCCTTGTTATGCAGCAATAGAAAATAATGCAAATATTAGAGAATAAAATATTTGATTTCTCAATCATTATAAATTAGATTTCTCAGTTGCTTGGAAGTCTGCAGCAATGGTCTTCAAATCAGGGTCTAGGTACCTGTTGGGAAATAGGAGGCTTTTCTAAAAGGTACACAATTTTGAGGAGCACCAATTTTCATATCATTACTGCCTATAATCCTCCTTTCTCAAATGTATTGGCCTGGAAGGATGCCTGCAATTCAGGAAGTCATGTGTGTTTTTCTTTCCCACCTTCCTTTTCACATCTGCCTTTTCCCTGCTTTCCAAAAGAAAATCACATTTTAACACATCTGAAATCTTACTGCATGAACTGTTAGGGGGTGTAAAAGTCTCTAATCAAATGAAAAATATCAGCATGCACGGTGTCTCCATTAATTTAAACCCAAATCACCTGCTATAAAATTTCGTGTCTTTCTCAGACTTTTACATATTTCTGTTGAGTGCAAAGTGTGGCATTAGAAACAGAACTCAGATGGTAAAGAAGCTGCCTGCAATGCAGGAGACCTGGGTTGATCCCTGGGTTGGGAAGATCCCCAGGAGAAGGGAATGAAACCTACTCCAGTACTCTTGCCTGGAGAATGCCATAGACAGATGAGCCTGGCAGGCTATAGTTCATGGGGTCACAAGGAATCAGACATAACTGAAATGACTAACACTTTCACCTTCAGAAACAGAGCATTTTGGCTTCTGTGACAATGTTCTGATCCCATTTCAATGTTCTGATCTCTGTTGTAAAATGGTGCAGCAGAAGTGATGGACGCTTCTTCTGTCCGCTACTTGATGCCTGTGAAGGCAGCATTTCCCAGGCAGAGGCACTGGAGAAAGAAGTCGAGAGAGTTTGCTGTACGTAGTCCTCACTCCAGGATCCAGGGTGAGGAGCAGCACCTACCTATGATCACGTCAGGGGAAGAGAGAAACTGTGGTGATGAGAGGTCCCTCCCAAAGTGTGTACTTGGAAGTAGCAAAGGTAGAGGTGCCTTATTTTGTCAAGGGAGCAACCTCATGGGAAAGATCTGTTCTAGAACTTGGTGTCTATGTTAGAATTCACAAGCTTGTCACAGAGACATGTGTTAACACTTTTTATGTGAATTGAGAAGTGACATCAGGTATTTTTATTGCCAGAAATAAAATCTGATTTCACTGGTTGGGTAATGAGGACTGGTTGTGTCAATCTTGTTATGTGGTGGATACCTCCATAAATTGAGGAGCTAAGTCTACAGTGACAAGGTTTGGATGAATATGTTTAATCACAAGATAAAAATATTTTATCAAAAATACTGTATCAGTCAAGGAGTACTATAATTAACAGCATTTTGATATTCCAAATTCATTATAGGATTCCACAAAATGCTTATACATGAGTCAGGTGTAATTAATATATTATTGGTAAGCTTGGGCAAAGCCTTTCTAAAAAATACTCTGAAATAAAGTTGAATGAGTCTAGTAATTGGATAGTGAGTAATTTGTCAAAGAGATTATTTCTAAGTCTGTGTTTTTAATAAAATTCAAGGAGGACTTAATTAAATTGTCACCCAGTAAAACATTAAAATAATTTTTTGATGATAAATTGCAACATGACTTTGGACATTTAATTCAGAAGCAAACTCCTTCCATTCTAATTTATTCACACATGTCAATATATTTTTTTATTGCTTATAGCTGTATAAATGAGCAAAAAAGTAATGAGTGTGATTCTTCACCTGATCATTTTCTGACAACAAATAACATTCGTCAATAGTTTGATAAACTAATTGAAAAAGTCCCATTCATATTATTTCCAATAATATTTAATTTTTATATTTGATATAATTTGTCAAAATTATACCAGATTTATATTGTATATTTTGATTGATTGTGTGCTATGAATAATTGTGATAATAATTCAATCCAGAAGAAGAAGTTCACTCTTGGAGTCTCATTAGAAAAGAAAATTCAAAATTGAATTATATACAATAGACAATTATATATGTTTTCTTTCTGAGAAGAAAGATAGAGTGACTAATAAAATCAGGATTCAGAAGTCTGTGGGGAAAGTAAAATGAAAATACAAGTTCACACCCAGAATGAATGATCTAAATTTTCCAACTATTAAAACTTGTTTATATATTTTTAAAATACATAAAATATGATGGTGGGTCTTATAATAATATGATTTTGTACTCATTTTGGTACATTTAAAAGAGTGAAGGAGTGGTTGTATTTCAACAACCAAAATCTAGGACAGAAAATGAAAACTTTACCATTTGCAAAAATTAAAATAACTTTCATACATAAGATGGAAAATTTTAGTTGCCAACTTAACTTAGATGCAATCTATAGTTTCTAAAAATTATTTTAGAAAATATACAGTTAAAAATTTGAAGACTATATGTAGATGACATCACCCTCATGGCAGAAAGTGAAGAAGAGCTAAAGAGCCTCTTGTTAAAGTGAAAGAGGAGAGTGAAAAAGTTGGCTTAAAGCTCAACATTCAGAAAACTAAGATCATGTCATCTGGTCCCATCACTTCATGGCAAATAGTTGAGGAAACAGTGGAAACAGTGTCAGACTTTATTTTTGGGGGCTCCAAAATCACTGCAGATGGTGATTGCAGCCATGAAATGAAAAGACGGTTACTCCGTGGAAGGAAAGTTATGACCAACCGAGATACCATATTAAAAATCAGAGACTTTACTTTGTCGACACAGGTCCATCTAGTCAAGGCTATGGTTTTTCCAGTGGTCATGTATGGATGTGAGAGTTGGACTATAAAGAAAACTGAGCACAGAAGAACTGATGCTTTTGAACTGTGGTGTTGGAGAAGACTCTTGAGAGTCCCTTTGACTGCAAGATCTAACCAGGCCATCCTAAAAGAGATCAGTCCTGGGTGTTCATTGGAAGGACTGATGTTGAAGCTGAAACTCCAATACTTTGGCCACCTGATGCAAACAGCTGACTCATTAGAAAAGACCCTGATGCTGGGAAAGATTAAGGGCAGGAGGAGAAGGGGACGACAGAGGATGAGATGGTTGGATGGCATCACTGACTTGATGGACATGGGTTTGGGTGGACTCTGGGAGTTGGTGATGGACAGGGAGGCCTGGTGTGCTGCGGTTCATAGGGTTGCAAAGAGTTGGACACAACTGAGCGACTGAACTGAACTGAACTGAATGTAGCAGTCAATCATTGGCCAAGGAATGCTGGGTTAATAATTCCCAATTTTCAGTGGCTTAGAACACAGAAGTTTGTTTCTCATGCATGCTACTGCTGCTCCTGCTCCATGCTCTTTTGTCTCCAGGATCCAGGTCAGTGAGCTGCTCTGCTGGGAAAGTGGCTGAGCTTGCAGCAAATGGAAAAAAGATCAGTAACATATGGCTACTCTTAAAGCTGTGACTTAAAAGTGCCACCGTCATTTTCATCACATTTTAGGGACCAAAGCAAGCCACAAGGCCAGGCCTAACATCAGTGGGACAGGAAACAAAACTTTTCCACTGGAAGGATCAGCAAATATTTGGGAACATCATCTCCCACAATGATTTATAGAATTATAGATACTTACTTTGGGCAAAGTGTAGATATGCCCAGTGGAAAAGGTGTTGGGCAAAAAAGAAAATTAAAGATGTGCTTCAATAAAAAAATAGAGGTACTAGTATAGGTTAGGATGCTACTAAATAGGCCGTTTCTTATTTGGCTCGACCAATTTTCTGACTTCTTTCAAATTATATCAGTTGCAGTCATTTAAATGCTTCATGGAACAGAGTTTTTAGGTTGCTGACACATACGTGAATCAGATCCGATCAATAGCAAATTCTTTATCAAAAACTTGTGAAGTTTGATGTTTTCAGTTGGGAGATTTGTTTCATTTTTATCCTACCAATAAGTACAGCTTCACCATTTGTCATTTGTGAGGTGATCTGTTCATCTGTTTGGAAACAGCATGTTAGAAGGTTGTCAGGGGAAATGAGTAGACAACAGATCCTGTTTTTAAATCTTTAAAAAAGTGTCCCTGTGTAAGAAACTTCCTAGAAACCTTCTGGTACTTTAAGATGAGAACTTCAAAGATCAGTCAGTCATCTAAATTTTAATGCCAGTCTGTACTACAAATGCTTCCAATATTCAAAGCTGTTCTGTCACTTGATGTATTTTACTGTGGAATCTCACCTCCTACAACTATATTGAGAGTTTTTTGATACATGAAAATTTCATATGAAGTTCCCAGAATTATTATGTGTTTAAAATTTTAAAACATTTTTTTCTCTTTAATTTCAATCTGTAGTATTAGAAAGATGGATAGATTAGAGTTTAAAGAAAGCTTAGGAAAAAACATGATTGTGAACTATTGTCTTTATTCTCTTTTTACTCTCAATCAACTTTAAGTTAAGTGTTCGTTGCTCAGTTGTGTCTGACTCTTTGTGACCCATGGACTGTAGCCTGCCAGGCTCCTCTGTCCAAGGGATTCTCCAGGAAAGAATACTGGAGAGGGTTGTGGTGCCCTCCTCTAGAGGATCTTCTTGACCCAGGGATCGAACCCTGGTCTCCTGCATTGCAGGCAGATTCTTTACCACCTGAGCCACCAGGGAAGCCCATCAACTTTATCTATAGCCGTGATAACGTGATGTCCTGTATTATATAGTTCATGTAAATGACCTTTTCCCTTTGGACAATGCAAGGTACTTAGCATGTGCCAGCTACACGGTAAGTACTCAATAAATATGGACTAATAAAACACAGTAAGATTTTTATTAATGTAGTTTTTCCTTATTTTTCTTCCCTATTAATTTTTGCCTTGGGAATAATGGAATGTAATATTTCAGTGGCATAAACAACAAAGATTCATACTCACAGACCCTAGTGGTATCTTTAGCTAAAGGAATCATTGGAGAGGGGATTTAGGAAGAGATTAGAAAACAGAGAGAAGTGCGACTGTATCAGAGATGCAAATGTAAAAATAATGGAACCACACAACCACTAGAAGAAAGCGAGTGTGAGTCCTTTTATAACTGTGGTGTTGAGGGGAATCTTACTAAGACCCCACATCAAGGAGCAATAAAAGAAAAATTTGACAACAATAGCAACAAAAAACCAGCAAGTTTTTATTAGTAATCCCAACATTCTGATAAAGTGAGGAAGAATGGTTAGGCAATGAGGGCCAGGGAGGAAGAACTTAAACTTTAGTTTGAAATGTTAATATATTTGGGTGAGTTTCTTGGTTGCCTAGTGGTTAGGATTCCAGGCTTTCACTTCTATGACCTGGGGATCTCAATCCCTGGTCAGGGAACTGAGATCCTACAAGCTGGGCAATTGAGGCCAATACAAAGTTAAGAAATAAAGAAAAGTTAATATCCTTTTTTTCTTAGTGGGCAGAGCTGTTGAGGGTGTTGATGATTTAAGAGAGTTGCTTTAGCCAGAATCTGATCAAAAAGATGAGGTGAGCAGCAGGATTCTGAGGATCAATTGAGTTTCAGGTTCTTCTTCTTTGAAGGTCTCAGAACTTTTTCTGGTAGGCTGAGTATAACACTGATCCATTGTATTTTATCCTGGAAATTTTGCGCAAGGAAGTAGAATTAGAGTTTTGCCTATTCTGCTCTATGATAGGTAGTCAAATGCCTGTGTCCGTTAACTATCATCTACTTCTTAAAATTGTTTCCTTGGACTTTAGAGAAATGCAGTGATCATTCCAATTCACCCAGCAAAAAGTAACAGAATTGGACCAAGAAACCAGGCCTGGCTATGGATCTAGACTTTTGTCCAGTAAATTATAATGTTATGTTAGTGAAAGGTGATGAAAATTCGACTTTTTGAAGGATTGTCACCATATTTAAAAAAATAATTACTGTGATACTGCGTGCTCTCCTAGGACATCTCTAGACTATTCCTGAAGACAGCTAATTGTCCTATTTTACCCAGTTGTAAGTACAATCTAATTTATGGAGCTTTCTTTCTAAATTAAACTTCAAAGACTTTTATCTACTTCTGTTTCCAGAATTAATGGATTACGTTCAGGACTCTGAAACTATTCTGAAAAAAAAAAAATAGGCATTTTTTTTTCTTGTTCTAAAATATGATCAATCTAGTCAATACAAGGTCAATATTACCTCTCTGAAATCATTAGTTTGAATGTAAAGTAAGTGTATAAGCATTTGTCTTAAAATGCCAACATAGCATTATATTGTATTATAAGGGGATAGTATAAATTTGAAGTAGAAAGAGAACACCTAATTTTATTTTGAGTTCTTTTTGATGACTATCCTCAACATTTTCCCATTTTACCCTGCTGTTGGGTTGTCTTCCAATGTCCTCAGCAGGGGAAGGTGGGAAGAAATAATGTTTAATTAGATTGCAGCTACATGACTCCAGCACTTTTCATTAAATCAGTGAAGAATCAGCCAAACCAGTTTGGTGTCTTGAAGGCAAAACGACTCCTTGATTAACTAAGTTTCTCACTTTTTAAATTGGTGGCTCTTTTGTTGCATGGATACAGCATTGGATAGAACTAAAAATTAGAGATTTTCTGCAAACCATAGGGAGGCATTTACAGCATCTATCAAGGCAGAGCCAAGTTGGAAGCCCTGAACACTGAGAAGGCAAAATGAACTTTGAGTCCTCTCGATTCTATTACAGCTCTCTCCAACTCTGCTCCTGGTGAGCCAGCACTAGGTACCTGGCTCGTCTGGTTTGGAGACGCCTGCTCAGTGTTGGGTTCCCAGTGGGCTATTTGTCCTGTGATCCTAGCTGAGATGTTAACTAGTAAATGACACCAGCTTTCAGCTTCCAGGGGACATCTGAAGTCTAATAAGAGATTAGAAGATATAATATCTCTAATGATTATATTTCAAGTAGATGGTGGGTAAAATCCCCACTTGGGCATTAGGGAATTCTGAAATCCCATCCCGTAGGTATCTGGCCCATGCAATGAGCATGGTTGATTCAAAAACACAGCCAAGGTTACAGCAATGGAGAAACAGACATAGAGTACAGACTTATGGACACAGAGAGGGGAGGAGAGGGTGAGACGTGTGGAGAGAGTAACATAGAAGCTTACATTACCATATACAAAATAGATAGCCAATGGGAATTTGCTGTATGGCTCAGGGAACTCAAACAGGGGCTCTGTAACAACCTCGAGGGGTGGGATGGGGAGGGAGATAGGAGGGAGGTTCAAAAGGGAGGGATATATGTGTACCTATGGCTGATTCATGTTGAGGTTTGACAGAAAACAACAACATTCTGTAAAGCAGTTATCCTTCGATTAAAAAATAAACTAATTAATAAAAAAAGACTAAACAAAAACATAGCCAAGGTTAGACATTGAGGATTTTAGCCCAATGCTTCATTCGGACTCCCATCATTATTCCTACCTGATTCAGAGACCATGAGGATGAGTTTTGAGAATTTGCTGCCTATAAGTAATGAGCTAGGGAACGAAAGGATAATGATAGTAGTAGTAAATGTCGCTTAGTCGTGTCCGACTCTTTGCCACCCCATGGACTGTAGCCTACCAGGTTCCTCCATCCATGGGATTTTCCAGGCGAGAGTACTGGAGTGGGTTGCTATTTCCTTCTCCAGGAGATCTTCCCAACCCAGGGATCGAACCCAGGTCTCCTGTGTTTTAGGCAGACGCTTTACCATCTGAACCACTGCGGAAGTCCCAAGGATAATGATACATAGTCACAAATATTTATTGAGAACTAGTATCATCCAAACTCTGAACTAGGCATATAAGTGGCAAGACAGGGAGTGTCCTTGTCCTCATGATACTTGATAGAATGGTGATAGAAGCTAGAAAGTAATCAAATATACAAATCTGTGCTATGAATTGCAATAAATATGGAGAGGAAAACTAATAGGATACTAAGAAAGTTACTGGGACTTTCTCGGTGGCTCAGGAGTGCAATGCAGGAGCCGCAGGAGATGTGAGCTCAATTCCTAGATCAGGAAGTTCCTCTGCAGGAGGGCATGGCAACCCACTCTAGTATTCTTGCTTGGAGAATCCCATGTACGAGGAGCCTGGTGAGCTACGGTACATAGGGTCATTAGAGTCAGATACGACTGAAGTGACTTAGCATGCATGCACACACACAAGAGAGTTACTGAGGGAGACTCTGACCCAGGGAAAGATAAACTCAGTGGTGAATTTCTCCAAGACCCTGGAGCCACAATGTCTGGATTCAAATCCCAGCTCAGCTGTGTGATCTTGGCCACACCGCTTTCATTTTGTGTTGCCTCAATTTCTCCATCTGGAAAATGGGGACGATAATAATATCTATCTTATGGAGTTGTTATGAGGATTAACTGAATTAATACATGTGTGTAAGGTGTTTAGAACAGAGATGGGCACAAAGTAAACCTTTAGCTCCTTATTATTACTGGGGTCAGGGAGAGAACCTCACAGAGGAAATGCCATTTGACTATGATTAGAAGGAAGCCCCATGAAGAGGATTAGGACGTGGGCTCCAGGCAGAGGGCAAACTTCTGCGATATGAAGGAACTCACTACGTTTAAGAAACAGAATAAAGAGAGAAGCTATCTGGTTGATGCCAAGTGGCCAGAAGGCTGAGACAAGGCTCCAGAAGAGGAGGATAGAGGTCATATTATGTTGAGATTTGAAGAGTGTGTTAAGGGTTTTGGATTTTATTCTAAGTGCAATAGTAAGATAGACATGGTTTAAACTGGGAAATAATGTGTTATGATATATGCTCTAAAAAATAACATTCTGCCTATACTGTGGAGAATGGATAGGAAAGCTGGGCTACCACTTGGGGATGTGTGTTAGTCCAGTTAGGGTTCTCCAGAGAAACAGAATCAACAGGAGGTGTGTGCATGCTCAGTCATGTCTGAATCTTTGTGACCCCATGGAATGTAGCCCCATCAGGCTCCTCTGTCCATGAGATTATCCAGGCAGGAATACTGGAGTGGGGTGCCATTTCCTTCTCGAGGGGATCTTCCCAATCCAGGGACTGAACCCACGTCTCTTATGTCTCCTGCTTTGGCAGGTGGATTCTTACCACTAGCGCCACCTGGAAAGCCCTATATATAAAGTATATAATATATATAGTACCTTCCCAGCAACATTTAGACTGGTGTCTGAAACCACAACCTACCAAGCTGACCCATAAAATTAACCATCACGTGGCCTGTTTCCATAGTCCAGGTGAGAGATAATGGTGAAGAGGGCAGTGGCTGGTGATTGAGAAGAGGTTGAGTCAAGATTTAGCATAACAAAAGAATAAGTAGTACTTGGTGTTGATGCATGATGACATAGCCTAAAAAGTGTGAGGGGGGTGGGAAGCCATCAAGAACATCCCCTTTATTTCTGTCTTTTGTCAAAAGCACAGTCCTACCTCACCCACCTAGGGGGCTCAAGCAGTGACCTTGTACAGCCTACCAAATGTGACCCAGTGAAGGTCAGGACTTGCAGGAAGGACTGGCTCAGTTGAACCCAAGCAGGAATATGAAGAGAGGTTAATGCTTCCTTTCTACCCAGCTTGGGGAAAGTTGCTTCCAAAAGGAGACAATGTAAGACTTCCCTGGTGGTCCAGTGGTTAAGACACCACCCTCCTAACGCAGGGGGCTCAGGTTCAATCCCTGATTAGGGAACTAGATCCCATATGCCACAACTAAGACCCAACACAACCAAATAAATAAATATTTTAAAAATTAAAAAAATTCTTTAAATATTGTTGAGCTGTGTTCATGAAGCTGAGAGATATTGGAACGAAAAGGGCCCATCTAATTTGGTAGCTTTGCTGATGAACCCATTTTTCAGATGAACAAACTGAGGTAAGAGAGGTAAACTAACTCGTTCTAGTTCAAGCTAGCAGCTCAGTGTGTCTGCTTCCAAGACCAAACTCTTAACTACTGTCCATGTTTTTGAGAATGAGCACAGGGTGGGGTCTTACTGTCCTTGCCCTGACTTCATGCCCTTTTCTTGATGTGGCTGATGGACAGTGATGCTCTGATTTTGGACTTCAGCCCAGATATAAACTGGGTCTTCTGAAAACATCTCAAAGTTTTAATATTTAAGACTCTTTCACCAAATTCATAGTATTTGCTAACATTTTCTTTAAGTTTTAGTGGTGGTAAACCATCAATTTGTAACACCAGTTCTTAAAATCCTTCTTGGTTTAGAGATCCATGCAATTAAAGCAAATTTATCGAAATAGATTTTATATTTACTTAGTCTTGTAACAAGACTTTTGTTAGGATTGTAACCACAAACCAAGAACAACCACTTAACCATATTGAAGAGCTAATTTAGTTTTAGCCCAGCAATTTTGAAATAGTCACTTATATAATAAAATTTAAATCATAGGAGTTATTTTTTAGAAGTTACTGCATATGTATTCATAAGTTCATAATACATGCTATTATGGTTTATTTAATATTCTTCTATTTCCAACTCACATTCAGTTCCTTCTGTTTATTTGCCTTCTGGATCATAAGTGTCAATGATTCTTTGCTCATGTTTCATTTTCTATCTGGCACATAGAGCTATTGTACAAATCCTTTCATTTGTAAAAGACTTTTATGTAAGTTCTGTATTTTGAAAGCAATAACATGCCCCACATAAAAAATGACTGTGACACAGGTTATTTTTTTTTATTACTTTCAAGTCATGCTTGTAAATGCTCAATAAATATGCATTTTTTAAAAGAGATAATTTTATTAAACAGAAGAATTTCCATTCAGAAATTATACAACCTCATGTGGTGGTTTTTAAACATTTCCACCGACTCCTGGACACTCCTTCCTTCAGGAGGTGCTGTCTAATTTGCCTCTTATCTTAATTCCTCCTCCCGTTGCATGTGGGTAGGTGGACTTAGCTCTTAGCTTCTAACTAATGGGACATTCCAGAAGTCATGGGTATGACTTCTGAGCTGGGTCGTAACAGGCGTATCCATCCTGTCTTGTTCCCTTGGGTGACTCTGCCAGACACAGCTCATCACCGTGATGTGAGGACACTCATGTTGCCTGAGGCTTCCTGCCCGAGACCTGTGCCAACTGCCAGGTGTGAGTGAGACAACCTGGAGGCAGTCTCTGCAGCCCCACTGAAGCCGTTAGCTGATGGCAACTCCGGCCATCATTTGGGTCTCACGAGACACTGAGCCAGAACCACCCAGCTAAGCAGTCTCTAAATTCCTGAAGCTGAGAAAATCCAATTTTATTGTTTAAAAACCACCAAGTTTTAAGGTAGTTTGCTGTGCAGCTAAAGATAGCTAATAACCTTAGCTTTGGGAAAACCCTGGGGATGGTCAACGTTTTAAAGATTCACTGTCCTCATTTGGGAGGTCACTACCATTCTTCGCTGGGGTGGGGGCGGGGTGCTAGCTCTCATATGTGCACCTTTCTGGGGAGTCCCCTATAAACACAGCCCAGCCTGAGTGTGTTTGGAAGCAAGCTGGTGGAGTCCACACCACACCTGCAGACTATCTGGCCCCCAGCAGTTAGCGTGAGAAACACAGAAGTGTTTTTAGGTAAAACCACTGCATCCTTGCTACATCATCACCACAGACGTCACCAAGAGTGCTTGCGCTGTCACTTCAGTCATGTCCGAATCTTTGCGACCCTCTGGACTGTAGCCTGCCAAACTCCTCTGTCCTTGTCCTCTCCAGGCAGGAATGCTGGCGTGGGTTGCCCTGTCCTCCTCCAGGGGATCTTCCCCACCCAGGGATCGAACCCACATCTCTCATATCTCCTGTATTGACATGAGTTGTTTACCACTAGCACCACCTGGGAGGCCCCTGGCCATCACCATCTTTGTCATTAAACATTGGGCTGCAGATGCTATTATAAGAACTAAGTGTCTATTTAAGAGGGAGAAATCAACCACACACCCCCAAAGGCAATGACCCTTAGTTGTTTTTTTTTTAATAATTATTTCCTTAAAGTCCTTGACAGTGTGATGATGCTTACATTTGTGTGATGTAGCCCGCATTCCATGGGAACATATACTGGGAATCGAAGCCACAGTGCTTTCTCTGTCAGCCTCCATTGAAAATACTACTGTCAACTCAGCCATTAGCCTCATTTTGCGAGTTGATTCTCTTTATTGTTCTCCATTTTGGATGACAGAGGAAAGGGAAGACACTGAAGGAAGGAATACGCCCGCTGAGATAATTGCCCTGTCCTTCTCTGCAGGAAATAAAAAATCTCCTTTATCCTTTCATTCCTCTAAGCAAGCTGCTTCAAAATGAGGTTCGGCAAAGAACTCGGATGTTAAAAAGCCAAGATATCGTCTCCAGAGTAGTATATTATGCAGCTTTTGAGCTAGGTACAGACAAGGTGGCTAATGACTGGAGAGCTGATCAGATGCCCCAGAGAAGGTAATAGTCATGCTTGAGAGTGATTCCTCCTGGGGAGTTGGCAACAGCATTTTAAATCTCTGATTTGT
Source organism: Ovis aries (assembly GCF_016772045.2). Classification (NCBI taxonomy): domain Eukaryota; kingdom Metazoa; phylum Chordata; class Mammalia; order Artiodactyla; family Bovidae; genus Ovis; species Ovis aries. Next base: position 17,984,274 of record NC_056063.1, on the reverse strand, counting down.
TTGCTACAGCACAAGCCAACTGTGGTTCCTTCATGTTTACGTTCCATGCAGCCAGAGGTGGTGAAAGATACATTTTCTCCCTTCCCATCCTCCAGTTCCGCGGAGCTCAATCTGCTACTTGAGCTAGGAATATTAGCTTCCCTGATATATGTGGGTATCAGGAGACAAGAGATTGTACTTCTAACAACGGAATCTCGATGCTGCTTCATGGTATGCAGCACCTCCTTTTAATTATAGGACTTTTGTTGGATGGACAGTTATTTTCGGTTGAATACAATATAAGTTTGAGAACAAGGAACGAGAGGATAGTGGTCACGGGAGAGGAAAACAGGCAAGTTAGGAGAGGCAGAAGTGAGAGGTTTGGAATTGCAGATCTGGACTTAAAAGAATAGCCACCTAGGGACCAATTTCTAAGTGTTTTTAACGCAGGAGCAGTGAGCAGTTGTGTGAGCATACCCTTCCCGCTCTGCACACCAACATTCCAGGAAACTCTCCTGAACGTGTTGCCAAAATCTTGGCTCCCTGTTCATTGATGCCATAGAATAGAAATATGGAGACAGAGTGGAGAAAATAGAAAAGAGTAGCTTTATTTTTTCCAGGCAAAGGAGAAACACAGCAGGCTAGCACCTCGAGAACTGTGCCCTTCCCTCACAGGAATAGGGAGAGGTTTTATAGCCTCATGAAAGTCTTGCCTTTTTTTTTTTTTTTTTTTGTGACGTTTCAAATGACCACGGCTACCACCAGGCAACTCAGCAACAGGACCTGGTGTCCCTGAAGTTATTGGCTCCTGACCTTCTGTTTGAAATGCAGAATGCTACAAGAGAATATAAGGGGAGAAGAATGCAGGTGCAGAGTACAGCTATATGAAGTCAAAAAGTAATTAGATTTGTTTAACTTTGTGAAGGACAAGTCTAACTATAAATGTTTGTTAGTAGTAACAGCTAAAGAATAACCAAGATTGCTTAACTCTTGCAGGCGTATTTGGCTGGTATGTGGCAAAGGCTGTTCAGTCATTTCTGTTTTTGCTGCAATAGGTGTGACCCCAAACAGCCCCACCTCCTGCTCCCAGCCTTCTTCCTTGTCCTTGCTGGAAGTGTCAATGAGATGGAGTCTGATTGTATGCCCACTGCTGCTGCTGCTGCTAAGTCGCTTCAGTCGTGTCCGACTCTGTGCGACCCCATAGACGGCAGCCGACCAGGCTCCACCCCTGGGATTCTCCAGGCAAGAACACTGGAGTGGGTTGCCATTTCCTTCTCCAATGTATGAAAGTGAAAATTGAAAGTGAAGTCACTCAGTCGTGTCCGACTCTTCCCGACCCCATAGACTGCAGCCTTCCAGGCTCCTCCGTCCATGGGATTTTCCAGGCAAGAGGACTGGAGTGGGGTGCATTGCAGTTGCATGAAAATAAGAAGAACTTTCTTTAAGAAAATTAAAAGCAAATGATTGATGGAAACATTTACTAAATCTTAAGAATGCATTTTAAAATGCATTAAAATCTTAAGAATGCATTTAAACCATTTTTGAATGTAAATAGTGTTGCATTAAGTACATTAACCATATTGTGGGGCCATCATCACTATGGATTTCCGGAACTCTTTTGTCTTTTCAGTCAGAAATTTGGTTCCGATGAAACAATAACTCCGCTTTCCTCCCTTTCCTCAGCCCCTGGTAACCACTATCCTACTCTCTGTTTCTGTATTTGCCTATTTTAAGATACCTAAGATACTGTAAGGTAACATTTGCCCTTTTATATCTGGTTTATTTCACTTAGCATCGTGTCTTTAAAGTTCATCCATGTTGCAGCATGTCAGAATTTCCTTCCTTTTGAAGACTGAGTAATTTTCCATTTATGGATATACCACTTTAACTTATCCATTTATCTATTTTGTTTATTTTTGGGGTTTTTTTTGGCTGTATCTTGCAACATGTGGAATCTTCCCTGACCAGGGAAGTGCATGGAAGTGCAGAGTCACTTTCATGGAAGTGCAGTCTTGACTTCTGGACCACTCAGGAAGTCCTCTGTTCATCTATTGATGGAGATTTGGGTTATTCCTTTTTTTTACTATTGTGAGTAATGTTTCCATGAACATTGATGTTAATGAACAAAGACCTGTTCAAGTTCCTGCTTTTATTTCTTTTGGGTATATACCCAGAAGTTTTCCACGGTGACTATACCATTTTATATTCCCACTAGCAATGCTTGAGTGTTCCAATTTCTCCACATCCTCTCCAACGTTTATTTTCTATTAAAAAAATTATTTTATAGCAGCCATTTTAATGAGTGTGACGTGGTATTTCATTGTGATTTTGATTTTTATTTCCCTAATGATTAGTGATGTTGAGCATCTTTTTATGTGTTTATTGGCCACTTGTACCCTTTGGAAAATGTCTATTCAAGCCCTTTGCCCATTTTTGAATCAGATTGTTTATCATTTTGTTGTTGAGTTGTTGCTGACTATTTTTGTAAATAAAGTTTTATCGGAACAGCCATGCCTGTTCATTTACATAGTTTTTTACGGCTGCTGCCCTCTTATAATGACAGAGTTGAATAGTTGAGCTGGAAGCTGAATGGCCCACAGAACCTAAAACATTTTTTATCTGCTTTTTTTTTTTTTACAAAAAAAGTTTGCCAGTCCCTGCTGCAAAACATCAGAGCTTCTATTGACATTTTCACCTCCCCTAGGAAAGCTGGCAACCTCTTCTCCCTATCCTTGTCCTCCTCATCACCCTTTTCCTCCTCTCCACCCTTGTCCTCAAGATGTGACACTTGGTTCATTGGTTAAGGCTGTGAAGAAAGGTAAAATTAGAGAGTTGGAAAGGAGTAGAATGAATATTCTAGGAAGGATAGAATCTTACAGACTAACAAGATGGTGAGGTGAAATGTGAAAGTGGGACTCCGCAATGTTTATTTCTGTAATTAATATTTATTCATGACTTTTAATGTGCCAGGTATTGCTAGGTGCTTTCCACGCATAATAACATTTCATTATCAGAAACCTATCTCTGAGATAAATATTCTTATTAACATTATTTAAGCATGAGATTATTTGCTCAAAGTGTCTTAGTAAATGGCTGAGTCAGGATTTGAACCCAGGTCAGTCTAACTCCAGAGTCCAAATGTAACCATTCTATCACTATGCTGGGGAGAAACAAGTTCCATTTGGAAACAGGGGGCCCAATAGGGAAGAAGAAGTTGTGTGTTGGGATGGAGAGGTAGATAAGTTACGTGCTATAGATCTGAACTGAATTTCAGGTGATCCTGGTAGCCATGCTGTAGGTTTTGGACTTTATCCTGAGAACTATGGGGGGGGGGGCCTTCAGTGATAAAATTCATTTGGGGTTGTGAAGAATTGAGTGGTTGAGGAGAGGCAAGGCAGGGAGGGCAGTGAGCAGGCTGTTGTGGTCATCTTGCACAGTGGTAAACGCTTGAACTAGGATGCTGTACATTTTAAAATGGGTCATAAAACACCATGAATTTGTTTTCTCAGAGTAATGGCCTCCAAAACTATTTCTATTTTTTCTTTCCTCCTCCTTCTCTTCCTTCTTCTTCTTCTTCTTTTTTTTTTTAAACATTTTGAATGTACCACACAGCATATGAGATCTTAGTTCCCCAACCAGGGATTGAACCCATGGTTCTTGCAGTGGAAGTGCAGAGCCTTAACAGCTGGACCTCCAGAAAAGTGCCTAGCTTAATTTTAGAGGAGGATGTATGTTGCTCTGTCTCTGTCCTTAGCTGCACTTGTCATCTACTGTGGAGCATGCTAGGAGAGGTGCCGTCATAAAAATGGGAAAGGGAGACATGCTGTGCCTTTCTTAAGGCTGGTTGGGACTTTCTTAATGTAACCAGGGACTAAGAACTTTAATTTGATCTCCTTCTAGTTATTAAAAATTGCAGTTTTACCTCATTGTGTATGACAGATGGGACTCGCTTTATAGTATTTTTATTAGTTTTTCCAGATAAGCAGAAAAGAAGAAGTATTTATTTATTTAGAAGGGGTTTATTTAGAGCAGGAATAAAGATAAATGCTGCTACTCATACATACAGAGAACAAGCTAGCGGTTACCGGTGGTGGGGAGGTGGAAGAGAGGGGAATACAACCAATATTTTTAAATAGATGTAAGTGGAATTCAACTTTTAAAAGGCATATAAAAATTAAAAAAAAAAAAAGAAAAAGAACTGCTGTTACCACAAGTTCTCAGAGGCTCTGCATGTTTGAGACTTGGAGGCCTGTCTATGTCCAGAGAGGCTCCTGGTTGTTAAGTGAGGTAGACATTTAATGTAATTTTAATGAAGAATGGTTTGATCCCTGGGTTGGGAAGATCCCTGGAGAAGGAAATGGCAACCCTCTCCAGTATTCTTGCCTGGAAAATCCCATGGACAGAGGAACCTGGCGGGCTACCGTCACAAAGAGTTGGACATGACTTAGCGACTGAGCATGCATGCGCAAAGCTGGTGGTGTTGATCAGAATTAGATTTGAAGTATAACGTATTCAAAATGCAATCAGTTCTCATGATTCGCAGTAGTTAAGTTGCATCAAGTGTCCGTGAACACTGACTGTGCAAATACTGAACTGTTTTCCTGAGGAAACACAGGATAGGTTCCCAAGAGTCTTGGGTCACAATATTTTCATTATCAGATGAAACGCATAACAATGTTTCATGTGTGTTTCTGTTTAAAGACACCTTGTTCCTGACACTGAACTATGGCCGATGTTAAAGCACTATAACTCATGCCTGAACAAAGCTTTTCCAACATGTGTTTTCTCTGTAAGGCATGTCACAGTGTTCTTGCTCACAGGAACGCTGGACAGCACAGCATTTCAGCACACCAGTTGGGGGCCATTATAAAAACAGCAAAATCACTCCCCCACCCCCCAAAAGGGAAGCGTGACAGTAAATAAACAACACAAAGGACCCTGTTTACAGCATGAAGGCTGGACTAAGATGGCTTGTCCGACCTCACCTAGGACCACGTGCATTGGGTGGTGGATGAAAGGATTTGCTACAATAGTGGAAACGACCCCAAGAACTCCATGAGTATTGACTTTGCAGTTATAAATAGGTTTTGGCAAGAGGAGAATTTGCCAATATGGAACAGTGAGGGTTGACTGAACATGATTAATGAATGGCATTCTTTTATAACAGCAGTTTAATTTGGTTAACAATGTGCTAACCTCTGCTTAGTTAACCCCTGTCTGAGGAAATCTTTGATCCTGCACAGCCCTGCTGTGATTTATAGGCAGAAAGCGCAGGAGTAGCTACAGGGACCAGGTGCTTGGTTTGCCTTGCAAATCTAAAACTCTGCATTGCAGTGAAGGCTCTTTCACTAGTCCACGTGTGAAAAACACCAGAGTAGCCCATATGCTCACTGCACTACTAGTGAGAACCCACAACAGACTTCATCTGCTTTTGTCTTCCTTACGTCACTTACAACAGTTAGGCATGTGAAGCACAAAAGTGTTCTAATTCCAAGACAGGACTTCTAAGAGAGTCAGAACCACCAGAAACTTGCCTAAGCTAACCTTGCCTGTCTCCTGGGACAAGACGATCAGTCAATCAGCCTGCCAAGGAGGAAGTTGTTTGATGCAGCCCAAGGAGTTAAATCCAAGCTCAGAAAGTCCAGGAAGTCTAACTGCTGTCCTGCTAAATCATCTAGTTACTAACAAGCCTTGGTTAGTTAATTTTCATAGGTAGAAGCCAGAGACATAGGTAGGAAGAACGGTTCAGCTGGTTGATGGTAAAGTTTGATACAAGCCTGAAGTCATCAGACTTCTCCATACTGAATCATTGCCCCACTTGAATAAGTGAGAATATGTGGGGTCATTTAAAACTTTGGGAGCAATTTCCAAGCATGGACCTGAGCCCCACAGTGCAAGAGGTCTGGGTGCAGATTCCTGGTCCCATCAGCATCCTGCAGGCAACTCAAGGTCCCACCTTGGACAGCACCCCTGCACTCTTCCAGCACCTAGATGCCTCACAGCAGGGTTGACCCTGCTGACTTGCCTCCAGTGCAGGGCTCCGTGCTTCCAGACCACATTCCTCCCCTGTCCATCAAAATGTCAGTTTATCTGCTCAGGATATGATCTGTCTTAGCTCATCTCAGTTTTCTGGAGTAATAAACCAGCTGCCTCCAACCTTCTCCAGAACCAGTGAAGGTCTGGCTGAGCATGTCTCCCGGAGTTCTTGCTTCAGAGCTGGTCTTTGAGGCAGTCTCCTTATCAACGTGTGCCTGAGGAATGCCCCAGACTCCTCTGGCTTCCTCCTGGACATCTTCCCTGCAGTCCTAAGTTATGATTAAAGTACAAAGTAGCAGCAACTGACATTAGAAGTTCTGGGGAGATAGAAATGATGGTAGAGAAAATGGCTGACTTCAAGGGAGTAGGTATTTCCACAAAGAGCTGCAGGTATATTGAGGCACATACAGTGTATCTTACCTGGAGCAAGTTGAGTAAAATGGAGCACATGGAGCCCCCATGGAGCATTTGAATGTTTACACATAGGATAACAATTGAGGCCTGTTAATTTAAAAATATGCGCAACCTAAAGGTTGAGTGTGTGTGTGAAGTAGCTTCAGTTGTGTCCGACTCCTTGAGACTGCACAGACTGTAGCCTGCCAGATTCTCCAGGCAAGAATACTGGAGTGGATTGCCATGCCCTTCTCCAGGGGATCTTTCCAACTCAGGAATCAAAACTGCATCTCTCGTGCCTCCTGCATTGGGTTCTTTACCACTGGCACCCCCTGGGAAGCCCCAAAGGTGGAGAGTTATGCTTTCTCTGGTGGAAAATTATAGGACTTCAAGGCTGGGATGCAGCATCTTTTGTAATGCTGAGAGAATTGTTTTGAGGAGGCTAGGGGGTAGCTAGGATATATAGGAATTTTGCAGAAAAGGGCAGGTTATAGGAACAGAAGATTATTGCTAATTAAAGAAACTAGAAATCTTAAGGAATTCAGCACTTTTCTAAGTATAGAAAGGTTCAAGAGTCTGGGCTCACTGACCTCATTTCTTTGGTATGTGCTTCAGCTAACTGAGGCCAGTATCCTGTGTTTTCACATCCCAGGTTTCTTCTGGGCTCACCGTAGGGAGTGGCTACAGTAGATGGCAGATGTTCTTTCCCTTCCTGAGTTTTCTCAGGGCTCACCAGCTCACCATTGGCTGTGGCTGCAATCACTGATGACTGTGACATTGTTTACTGAGATGGCAGAAAAGATTCCATTTATTATGCCCGTAATGGCATCCTGGCCATTTATTGTTTTAAATTAAATAGAGACACGTTATCAAATAAGATAGAAATAAAGCATTTCAGTAAAAATTGTCCTAAGAATGGTTAAAATACAGTAAATGAAAGCACTTTGGGAGAAGACTTCTCAGCAAATTCGGTTCTGTGCAACACTTTATTTCTGGATTATGTCAGGTAAAAAAGACTTAATCGATTTGAGATGAATTGCTTTGCTCACAGCCTTCCTGGTTCATGCATATTTCTAATCTAGGTAGAAAGGATGACAGTAGAGGTTTTCAAATAAGAGAATCTGCCTGAGGGGGCCTGGGAGAGTCTCTGGGTTACCTTCGCAACAGCCACTCCCCTCCCGTTCTTCCCTGATGGCTCTTTCAGGGTCACCATCGCAAAGGATATCAGGTTACTTCCCAACATCCCTTGCAGCTAGCGGTAGACAGGCAGCCAGTTTACGGCTCATGAGAGGCAAACGGAAATCCGCCAGGATGTTTCTGGGAAAAACTTTTCCTCTTAAATTAAAAAAAAAAATTTGAACAAAACAGATACATGTCAGGAAATTTCTCTCAACATCCATGTCTCGTTGCCCACTTTCTGCCTTTGTACTGCCTTGAAATTAAACCTGCTTTAGCCCTCCTGCTGTCCTTGTAACCAAAATTGGGGTCTAGTTTCTTGCTACTCAAAAGTCAATAGAAAGGCAAGGTTAGTGGAAAGGAAAGTTTGCTTTATTTTGGATCCTGGCAACTGCTGTGGGGGGAGGGCAGGTGCCTGTCCAAAGGCCAACTCTATCCCACCCAACTCCAACAATCAGTGAGCAAAAAGTTTTAACAGACAGAGGGAAGGGGCTGCACACAGAAACAGCACAGTCAGCTTTAATAGTCATCTTGAAACTGGTCATCACTGGTCTGACCAGCATCATTTTTGTTGTTTTAGATACAGTTAATCTTCAGTTCCAGGGTTGTTTGGTTCCCATTTCCTTGAGACCAGGTCTTGAAATTGTAGCAGCTTATGTCACGGATATAGTTAGCCTACCTGATGCGGGTTTCAGGATCTACAACACAGTTCACAGGAAATGGCTCAGAATATTATCCATAGCCCTTGAGAAGGAACTGAAGGTCCTGACTATGCTTTATGACTACATTATTATTATTTGGTTTCTCTTGACGGCTTTCCTTTTTTTCTGCATTTTTCCACTTCTTTGATTAAACTTACCCTTTGGCTAAAGTTTTTCCACAGACAAAAGGCAGGCTGAGAACATGGGGGAGGGGCAAGAACCATAGGGTCCTGCTTCACTTCATCATGAAGGGACAGGTCACTCAGGCACCAAGAATGACAGGAGGTAAATGTGCAGCAGTTTTGAGTCCTTGATGACACAGCTAAGCCCCTAGATCAACTTTGGCACCACCTTTATTTAGACTTCTAGTTATAATATGTGAGATAATTAAAATCCTACATGTCTGTTCTTAATATTCTGATATTTGCACCTGTGAACTTCCCAGATGGTCAGCTGAGGTGATGGGGAGGGCTTCTTTTTGAGGCTTGTGTGCCAATTTTGATCCTTGGTAAACACCTTTTTGAAAAGCAAAGAAAGAAACCGAGGGGCCAATTGCAGAAAAAGAATCATACATGTAGACTGGTTAGAGCAAGTTGTTAATGAGGTCGGGGTGGGTGAATTTCTGGGCAATGTGGCAAGTGTTTCAGTTTTATGGGCAAGGGCTGAGCTGTTCCTGCTCTCAACAATAGCAGCAACATGCACACCACCACGTCGGTGATGGCAGCCAACATTTTACTGAGTGCTTATGCTGAGTACTGATACTGTTCTCAGATGTTTACACATATTAACGTATTACTTCTGCTTGATAACCCTATGATGTCTCTAAGGTGACCCCCAAAGTTTCCCATCTCCTGGTATGCACCCCCTTGTCTTGTCACTCCCTGAATTTTACCGATGGTTGGTTTGTATGGCCAACAGCATCGGGCAGAAGGAAGGGATGGTGTGTCATCTGCGATTAGACTAGATTGTATTAGACTATGTGCTCAGTTGCATCCAATTCTTTGTGACCCCCAGGGACTGCAGCCCACCAAGCTCCTCTGTCCATGGAATTTTTCTGACAAGAATACTGGAGTGAGTTGCCATTCCCTCCTCCAGGGGATCATCCCAAACCAGGAATCAAACCTGGGTCTCTCGCACTGCAGGTAGATTCTTTACTATCTGAGCCACCAGGGAAGCCCTTCATTAGATTATATTAGACTATAAAAGCCTGGATTTCCTCCTTGTCAAGAAACTGTGGCCGCACCCAGATTGCCTCTGGGAGGCCTCCCAGTATTATTTGATGGCTTTAGGGAGGCTGCTCAGTGTGGGAGAAGTGGTTAGAAATCCATCACCACAACATGCTCAGAGTGGGTCCACAGGATCACGTTCCTACACCAAGGACATTGGTATGTCCTCTCAGCCAACTCAGGATCACTCTCGTAAATATGTGACTTCAAGGGCTAGTGCAGATCCAAAGCCTGTGCTCCACAGTTTTCTTATCTGGGCCCTGGCAAGGATCTGGACTTGAGCAAATGATAAAGAAAATTTATTAAAAGTAGGAGTTACACTTTGGGGAGGGATTTTATTTTATCACAAATTTATTCCTGCTCTAAGCAGTGGGTTAACCTTAGAGTTCATATTCTTTTCAAATTTATATTAATTAATTCCTCCTGTCAATGACCTCTGGGTGCGTTGGAATGAAAGCTCTTGGCAGGTCGAGATGCTAGAGGAAATGTCAGACATTTAGAGAATTCATAGAACGTTCACCCCAGAGACAACGTACACAGAGGCTCCCATTTACCAAACTAGAAGTGAGGCACAAAATGAAAATTCCCTTTGAAATAATAAAAATTCTATAGTTTCCTGATTTATCTAGCTCTTTGAACTTTCCAGAATACCTCCATATACACTGTTTCTTTGGACCTTTAGAGTGTACTTATTCTGTCACTGTTGAGAAAGGTGACTCAGAGAGATCAATTGATTTGTTTAGGTCATACGATAATAATAGCTCAGTTTGGGGCTACTTACTGTGTACTTATTATTCCAAGCACTTTCACACATTAACTCATTCAATCCAAACAACAACCCTATGAGGTAGATTCTGTTATTGTGTGCATGTGTGCTAAGTTGCTTCCGACTCTTTGCAACATTATGGACTGTAACCTACCAGACTCCTTTGTCCATGGGATTCTCCAGACAAGAATACTGGAGTGGGTTGCTGTGCCCTCCTCCAGGAGATCGAACCCGAGTCTCTTATGTCTCCTGCATAGGCAATTGGGTTCTTTACCTCTAGCGCCACCTGGGAAGTCCATATACAACCAGGCTATTTGTTTAATCATTAGGTTTTACTACAATTAATGAGTGCTATATGCTGGAATCTGAACCCATTTTTACATCTGCAGAGCTCTTACTGATTTCTTTGTTCCATTTTGCTGCAGTACCAAATATCATATAATTTCATTTCAGATATCCATTCATTTGCAGGTGGCCCATTCTGTTTTAGAAAACTGTCAACCAGTTTACTAGTAAATATGGCCTTTCTAGCGATTGCAGCCATGAAATTAAAAGACACTTACTCCTTGGAAAAAAAGCTATGACCAACCTAGATAGCATATTGAAAAGCAGAGACATTACTTTGCCAACAAAGGTCCGTCTAGTCAAGGTTATGGTTTTTCCTGTGGTCATGTAGGGATGTGAGAGTTGGACTGTGAAGAAGGCTGAGCACCCAAGAATTGATGCTTTTGAAGTGTGGTGTTGGAGAAGACTCTTGAGAGTCCCTTGGACTGCAAGGAGATCCAACCAGTCCATCCTAAAGGAGATGGGTCCTGGGTGTTCATTCAAAGGACTGATGTTGAAGCTGAAACTCCAATACTTTGGCCACCTGATGTGAAGAGCTGACTCATTTGAAAAGACCCTGATGCTGGGAAAGATTGAAGGCAGGAGGAGAAGGGGATGGCAGAGGATAAGATGGTTGGATGGCATCACTGACTCAATGGACATGAGTTTGTGTGAACTCTGGCAGTTGGTGATGGACAGGGAGGTCTGGCATGCTGCAGTTCATGGGGTTGCAAAGAGTTGGACATGACTGAGCGATTGAACTGAACTGAACTGAACTGAACTGTTCTGACAGCTCTTGGTGGGGGCAAGGAGGTGGGTCAGTAAAAGAGAGTGACTGGAAAATGTTTACACCTGCAAAGAAGGACTCATCTCACCTACTGCATTGCATACACAATACTCGAGTGCTTACTTTCAAGAACTTTCCCATATGTAACATTATTATGTTGAATTAGCAACAACAGCTCTAACAAAAAGTACAACAGTTTGTTGTTGCTGTTGTTGTTCAGTTGCTCAGTCGTGTCCGACTCTTTGTGACCCCATGGACTGCAGCACCCAGGCTTCCCTGTCCTTCACCATCTCCCGAAGTTCGCTCAAACTCATGTCCATTGAGTCAGTGATGTCATCCAACCATGTCAACATCTGTCATCCCCTTCTCCTTCTGCCCTCAATCTTTCCTAGCATCTGGGTCTTTTTCAGTGAGTCAGCTCTTTGCTGGCCAAAGGATGGTTATTATTATTATCCTAAAAGATCTTACAGAGGTTTTAAGACTTGTCCAAGACCCAGGATCCAGATCCAGATCTTGCAACCTTAACTCTAATGCTCTTTCGTTATACCAGCTACGGTGACAATAACCATGTTCTTTCAGGTAATCTCCAGGATGTTTTAAATAGGATCTTACAGAATATTCAATCAGTCCCTTTGAATTGCCCAATAATTTTGAGTTGACAGTAATAACAATGTCACCTCATAGTTACTGAATGCTTGCTATGTGTCGGGTACTGTGCTGGGAACTGGCTGTGCATTATCTCAGTTAAGTCTTAAAAACCAAGTACAGCTTGCTCCTCCAAATGTGGTTTGCAGACCATTAGTCTGGGCATCACTGAGAGCTTGTGAGAAACTCAGTCTCTCGGTCCTGCCCCAGATGCTGAATGTGACCCTACATTTCACTGAGGTCCCAGGTGTTGTGTGTGCTCCTGACAGTCTTGATGCTCTGTTGTGAGGAACGGTCAATAGTCCATGTTACTGAGGAGGAAAATGAGGCTTAGAGAGACTTAAGGAACACAGGTGTCTATTTAGCCAGTGCAGTCCAACCAGGATGCCAGCCTCAGAGCCTTGCACACCATGACTGGCTGCTCTCTGTTCTGGAGCCTCAGCCTGCCAGCTTGCCACACAGGAACAGTGGCGCCTCAGGGTTTTGGTATCACGGCACAAAATGCAAGATCACCATGCAAAACAGCAGGCTCAGTGCCTCGGCCAGGGCTAAGGACAGCTCTGTTTATTTCCTGTAAAGCGGTGGAAATCATGCCCAGCTGGCAGCATTCTTCTTCTTCTCTACCGTAATGCCAGCAAAGGTCATAGCCAGCCTTCAGCCAATGGTGCTCATATTTCATGTGTGTGATGGTGACAAGCAAGGGTTTCTTCATAAATTTCCAGGCAAAATGTGATTTCTGATTGTTTAGAAGGACAAGGAGCCTTTCTGTGGCAAAATATACACACGCACACACGCACACACACACGCACACACACGCACACACACGCACACGCACACACACACACACACACATACCCCAATGCCATAGTAAAAAGCCTGAAATCAACATAAGCAGAAACAGAATCATTTTATCAACCCTGAGGCCTCAAGCTTCTCCTGAAATTATTTGCCTAATAGAGAGTGAGGTGGACCATGAGCAAACGTTGATTTCTGTGTTTTCTAGCAGTATCTCCCTGCTATGACTTTAAAAGTGTTTCAGCGTCAGTGAGTTAGTGCCACATTTTTCACTGAGGAGCAAGATACCATGGCCTGAAATACATAGCACACGTATCCTTATTCCCCTCTTATCTTCCCCGTATCTCTGTCACAGGACCCTTTTTCTTCAGAGAGGACACCCTAGGTCTCTCTGGGGTAGCTCACACTCGAGGTCACCCACTCACCACCCAGGGATCTGGCCATGTGGAACATCGCTGGTGTCACAGATGTGCGACGGATCTCCAGCTGTTGGGCTGCTGGGCCCTCCCCACTCTGTTTTTTGTCCGTTTAAAGTACCCTGCCCTGGGGTTCTGGCAGGGGTCCCTTCCTCTGGCAGTGCCCTTCTCTTTTCTCTGAATACCTTTCTTTGCACAGTTTGTATCTAGGGAGGTCTTCCCTCATAGCTCAGCTGGTGAAAAATCCGCCTGCCATGCCGGAGACCCTGGTCAGTTCCTGAGTTGGGAAGATCCCCTGGAAGAGGGAAAGGCTACCCACTCCAGTATTCTGACCTGGAGAATTCCATGGACTGTGTGAGCCCATGGGGTCACAAAGAGTCTGATAGGACTGAGCGACCTTCAGTTTCACTTTCACTTCGTTTGAATTGTTCCCATTGACATAAGGCGGTTCAGTGCAGTGCCCAAGGCACCTCTGTCTGCAAAGACACATTGGTTACATTCACTCCTGACTGCTGGTTGCTGAAGCTTTTTGTGCCTTGCTTACATTGCTAAGAGAAAGAGTAAAAGAGCCTACTTGCTCCCTAGGGTTTTGAGAACTTGGACACCCTTAGAACAGTGCCTGACACACAGCAAGTGTTCAGTTATGAGTCTTATCTTTTTTGTTCCTCCCAGGAAATCTGTGATCCGCTCAGGACAGTTCTGTTTCCATTTAACAGATGAAAACAATGTTTGGTTTCTTTTGTTTGGTAACAATTACAGGGAGCCATCCTAAGAGCTCTTGCCTGAGACAGGCCGACCCTGGTCAGGGGCAGTCCCTTCCCTGATTTCCAGCAGCTGCTGGACCTCCTTTAGCTCCTGGAGTCGGGAGGGACTCTCGGACAGGCTCTGGCCGCCCCAGCACAGGAGGATGCCTTGAGCTACAGTCCAACGGGGTGTCCTTGGGGTAAGTTGCTCCAGTTTTGCACTGCCTGGGAATTCTACCCACTTCCTGTAGGCTAGTTTGGTTGTGGGAATTAAACCACTATGGGCTCGTTGTTGTTGTTGTTCAGTTGCTCAGTTGTATCTGACTCTTTGTGACCTCAGGGACTGCTGCACACCAGGCTTCTCTGCCCACCACTATCTCCCCGAGATATTCATGTCCATTGAGTCGTGATGCTATGGGCTCCGAGAGCCAATTCTGGGTTCTTTCTCTTTTAAGAACTGCGCCAGTCTATTTGGAGGTCCTGTCTGGGAGTGGAAGGGGAATTTTTAGATTACACATTCTCTGATTTTCTATCTGTATGGCCGTAGCTTATCTGTTGTTTGTGCTTTTGTGTGTGTTGTTTTGAGGTGAGGCACTCCGGTGGGTGCAGGATGGGAAAATTCTACCTGCTCCATCTGGGGAGTGAGTCATCTGGGGCTCAGTGGGAGCCACTTTGGGTCCAGGCCACTCTGGAAGCTTCTGTCTGGGAGTGGAAGTGGAATTTTTAGGTTACACCTGGTCTGACCCTTTGTTTGCGGGAGCACGTCTGTTGCTCGTGTGTTAGTATCTGCTTTGGCTGGTTGCAAGGTATCTGGGGACCAACAGGCCTTGCGTGCGATGCCAGTTAGTGTCACCTGTGGCAGAGCGTGCTTGGGATTTTCCTTTTTGGACTAGTAGCAGTCATTCCTTCAGCTTCACCTCTGTCGGGTCATTAGTGGGGATGCTCCCCTTTTGAACTTGTGGGACATTAGCTGGGAATCTCCTTTTATGGGGCTAGGGAATTGCACGGCCCTGAAAGACATTTCTGCACAGCATTGGTCTGCTGTTTGGCTGTGACTAATTAAGTATGGCTGAGTCAAGCTCTGTTCCATTTTACAGTCCCCTAGGGTATTTTTTGAAAAAACTGGGAAATCTTTAGTTATGCTCCAAGGAATGAAAGGAATTGGTATTTCTCTCCCCTAGTGCCTTGAGATGCAAATGTTCTACCGGGCTCTCAGGAACACTTATTCAGACTATTCCTGAGACTGAAGGAGAAAAAGGTGGGGATGAGGGAGGCGGGAAGGATTTTTTATACTCTAGCAGAAAAACTGAGATCTCTGGTTCTGTCTTTATGTAAAAATTAACTTGCAAATGAACTCTATTTAATGGAATTAAAAACTAAGTGCTTACAAATTAAATCTAAATATTTAGAAAGTTGGTCAGAATGAATTTCGGGCTCATATGATCTGGGAAATATTCAGTACTGAGTCAATATCTGGTATTGAAGCTGGCTTTGATTAATATAGACATGTCTTCAGAGTCATCCATGTTAAGTATAATATTTCTGTTGAGGTCAAATAAGACCTATCTGTTGCAAATATGTCAGTTGATATGATGAAACTTTAAGTAAATGCAAATGAGATAAGAACTTTTAGATAAACTCTGTAGGCATAATTATGTTTTGGGAATGTTTACCTAAAATAGTCTCTCCAAAGACCCTCTTGCCTGGAAAATGCCAAAGAAAGAAAAAGAAAAGACAATCTCTTATATTTTTGCTGCACCAGTGCACTGTCCGCCCCATGGGACAGGGAGGATGTTGACCCACCTTGAGTGACATTGGATACTGGAAAAATCTCTTGAAGAAGCCTTCAGGGCATTCTGTAGGTTGGGATGGGAAATGTTCTGGGCGTGGTTTTCATAGCATATTTGGGTCAAGGAAATTGCAGCTCATGAATCCATTCTGACTTCTTTTGGCTGAGGAAAGAGGGAAAGACAGTCAGTCAGTCAGTCCGTCAGTCAGTTCAGTGGCTCAGTATTGTGTCCGACTCTTTGTGACCCCATGAATCGCAGCTCGCCAGGCCTCCCTGTCCATCACCAACTCCCAGAGTTCACTCAGACTCACGTCCATCGAGTCGGTGATGCCATCCAGCCATCTCATCCTCTGTCGTCCCCCTCCCAGCATCAAAGTCTCTTCCAATGAGTCAACTCTTTGCATGAGGTGGCCAAAGTACTGGAACTTCAGCTTTAGCATCATTCCTTCCAAAGAACACCCAGGAATTGATCTCCTTCAGAATGGACTGGTTGGATCTCCTTGCAGTCCAAGGGACTCTCAAGAATCTTCTCCAACACTACAGTTCAAAAGCATCAATTCTTCGGCGCTCAGCTTTCTTCACAGTCCAACTCTCACATCCATACATGACCACAGGAAAAACCATTGTCTTGACTAGACGGACCTTTGTTGGAAAAGAAATGTCTCTGCTTTTGAATATGCTATCTAGGTTGATCATAACTTTTCTTCCAAGGAGGAAGCATCTTTTAATTTCATGGCTGCAATCACCATCTGCAGTGATTTTGGAGCCACCCAAAATAAAGTCTGACATTGTTTCCACTGTTTCCCATCTATTTCTCATGAAGTGATGGAACTGGATGCCATGATCTTTGTTTTTTGAATGATGAGCTTTAAGCCAACTTTTTTACTCTCCTCTTTCACTTTCATCAAGAGGCTTTTGAGTTCCTCTTCACTTTCTGCCATAAGGGTGGTGTCATCTGCAGATCTGAGATTATTGATATTTCTCCTGGCAATCTTGGTTCCAGCTTGTGCTTCTTCCAGCCCAGCGTTTCTCATGATATAGTCTGAATATAAGTTAAATAAGCAGGGTGACAATATGCAGCCTTGACGTACTCCTTTTCCTATTTGGAACCAGTCTGTTGTTCCATGTCTAGTTCTAACTGCTGCTTCCTGACCTGCATATAGGTTTCTCAAGAGGCAGGTCAGGTGGTCTGGTATTCCCGTCTCTTTCAGAATTTTCCACAGTTTATTGTGATCCACACAGTCAAAGACTTTGGCATAGTCAATAAAGTATAAATAGATATTTTTCTGGAACTCTTTTGCTTTTTCGATGATCCAGCGCATGTTGGCAATTTGATCTGTGGTTCCTTTGCCTTTTCTAAAACCAGCTTGAACATCAGGAGGTTCATGGTTCATGTATTGCTGAAGCCTGGCTCAAAGAATTTTGAGCATTACTTTACTAGCATGTGAGATGAGTGCAATTGTGCGGTAGTTTGAGTCTTCTTTGGCATTGCCTTTCTTTGGGATTGGAATGAAAACTGACTGTTTCCAGTCCTGTGGCCACTGCTGAGTTTTCCAAATTTGCTGGCATACTGAGTGCAGCACTTTCACAGCATCATCTTTCAGGATTTGAAATAGCTCTACTGGAATTCCATCACCTCCACTAGCTTTGTTCGTAGTGATGCTTTCTAAGGCCCACTTGACTTCACATTCCAGAAAATCTGGCTCTAGGTGAGTGATCACACCATTGTGATTATCTGGATTGTGAAGCTCTTTTTTTGTACAGTTCTTCTGTGTGTTCTTGCCACCTCTTCTTAATATCTTCTGCTTCTGTTAGGTCCATACCATTTCTGTCCTTTATTAAGCCCATCTTTGCAAGAAATGTTCCCTTGGTATCTCTAATTTTCTTGAAGACACAGGGCATTTAAAGCTGTGCAAGTACTTGAAAATCTAAATCAGTATCTAACTGAACAAAAGAACTAAAAGAAAAACATAAGTGATAAAATTAATAGGTTAGGGGACTTCCCTGACAGCCCAGTGATTGAGACTCCAAGCTTCCAATGCAGGGGGCTTAGGTTCGATCCCTGGTTGGGGAAATAAGGCCCCTCATGCTGCATGGCATGGCCAGAACAGTAACAACAAACAAACAAACAAAAAAGCCCCAAACAAAACGACAACAACAACAAAACCTTGATAGGTTAAAGTTCACTGTCTGAAATAATTATTCAAATATTTATTCAAATATCACCTGTGACATGTTGGCTAATTTCACTGCATAGTGAGAGGTCTGGAGGTGTGTAAGAGGAGGAATAAGACACAGATTTTGTCCTCAAGAAGCCACTGAAAATGCACTGAGCTGAGTCATCTGGAGGCTTGGCCATGGGGGTCCTCCTGGTTTTCTCCTACGTCAAATTGAATATCTAGGAGTATAAGTTTCTAATAAAGCTGAGGCTACAGCTTTTTTTGTTCCCATTTCATAGGACTTTTCCATCTTGCCCAGATCCTGTGACTCCATCTTTCTGCTAACTCCTCCTTAGCAGACACCTAATTACCCACCACCATTCTGGGGAAAGGGACTCAAGCAGTAGTCCTCGGTTCCAGTTGGTGAGCCAGGCAACCTCACATGCTTACTGAGTTCTCACCAGTCCCCTGCGGGTTGTAACTGCTACTAATTTTTCTGACATGGAGCCCAGACCCATATGTCAATTATAGACTAGGGTACCTTCACCGTTTTGCAGTTCAGGCCAGGTCCTTGGGTAGTGACAGCAGCTTGGATTTGATTGAGGTTTTCCCACATTTGTTCACCCGTGTGCAGAAGGGAGAGGGCACATGCTGCTTCTTCTCTACTGATGCGTTTATTCCCACGGATCCAGCTGTCTCCTGGTAGTGCGACTGGAGGGAGGGTTTTGATAAGCGGATGTGATGAGCAGGGAGATATATGACAAATGAATGGAATAAGCAGGGTTGTGTTCCCAGGTGGCATTAACGGTAAAGACCCTGCCTGCTAATGCAGGAGAGGTAAGAGAAGCAGGTTTGTTCCCTGGGTCGGGAAGATCCCCTGGAGATGGGCCTGGCAATCTACTCCAGTATTCTTGCCTGGAGAATCCCCACAGACAGAGGAGCCTGGCGGGCTACAGTCCACAGGGTTGCAAAGAGTCAGACATGACTGAAGCAACTTAGCACATGTACACACATTGAAAAAAAATGAACAGGGATGTGTGTAATGAATGAATCAAATGAACAGAGAGGTGTAAAACAAATAAATGAACAAGATGTGTAACAAATGAATTAAATGAACAGGGAGACATACAAATGAAATAAGCTGAGTGATATATAACGAATGACTGAAATTAGCAGCAAACGGGAGGTGTTTGGAGATACCAGTGAGAGTAGAGAACTGAGGCAGGAGCATGGACCATGGTAAAATAGTAGAATAGCTATGTTTAGGGAATTCTATTTTCTTACATGTTTGTCTTCACCCTAGTCAGTCAACTTCCATTATGTATTTGAAGACTTTTTGTCCAATTATTTTCTCAAGTCAGCTGATACAAAGGTAAGGTCAGCACTCAAAAGAGCAAAGTATTCCTGTGATTTAACAATAAGCTATTTCCTAAGAAGAGAGGAATATGTGAGGCCATTCTGTAGATGTTCTGCTTGACCATATTGACTTCTTGTGTGGGTGTTTTTTCCTAACAATAGTAGAGGAAGTGACCCCCAGATTCCCAGAATCAATCATGGCAAATCTTGATAGCATGCCTGAGATTCCAAGAAATGCTCTGATCTAACAAAGGTTTGCTTCCAATGCAGTCTCAATCGCTTAAAATTTGCACCTACCCACTGCGCTTGTGCCTTCTGTGATTCTGTGTCACTGATGATCTTCTTGAGTTTTATAAACTTTATTATTATCAGAGCAAATCCAAGGAGGAAGCAAAACAGGTGCAGAGTACATCTCCCCTGTCACACTTCATGGACTGTCAGTATAAATCTCCCAGATGCAGACACACAATTACAACACAGTATTTATAGCTAACACCCCAGCCTTCAGTCCAGTTTATGGATTAGACTATCCTGTCCCATTCATTACTATATGTACTTTCTTTTCATTTCAGTGTTTGTTATCATCTCCAAATATTAGATTAAAAAGAAAACTCAAGCAAGTCTATTAAGAACTTAGGGTCTTGGAGAAGATGCTTGGTAGGGATTTAAGCAATTGACTGAGAGGCCATGTTTGGATTACACATGAACTTCGGCCATCTGTGCTTTTCCTGGGTCCATCTGTGTTCTCCAGCTTAGTCAACACTTTCCATCCTCCATAAAATGAGTGCTTGTACATAGCTCTTTGAGTTGGAGTGTGAAATTCCTGGAGAACCACCCTGTTACCTCACCACTGACTGATCAGAAGAAAGCCACACACTCAGGAGTCCTCCTTCCAAATTTTGCCTGTATAAGCTTTTCCCCACAAAACACTGGGGAGTTTGGGAGTTTTGATCATGAACCACCCATTCTCCTTGCTTGGCCCTGCAACAAACCCTTCTGTGCTCCAGACTCCTTTGGTTTATTTGGCCGCACTATATGCATGGGGGGCACACAGACTTTTGTTCAGTAACAGGGCCTCTAGAATTGGCTGTTTAATGGTGTTCTTGTGCAGACAGTTGAAATGTACCATTTAAATGCCCTGTACCATTGCTTACCCTCCTCCCCATCCCAAATGAAAATTACATTCTGCCCATTGATAGCTTAGAGTGAAAGATGTTGGATTTGTGATCTCCGAAGATTTAGCTGCAGGACCAGGGACCAGACTTGATCACTCAAGAGCACTCAAGCAGAGTTTTATTAAAGTACAAAAAGGGACAACGCTTTTGACATAGACATCAGAAGGGGGACGGAGAGTGTCCCCATCGCTAGGCTTCAGTTCAGTCGCTCAGTCTGACTCTTTGAGACCCCATGGACTGCAGCGTGCTATGCTTCCCTGTCCTTCACCAGCTCCCAGAGCTTGCTCAAACTCATGTCCATTGAGTCCCTAGTCTTATCAAGGCTTTACGTACTTTTACCAGACCGATTCCCACAACATACATCTTAAATTAACAAGATTAGAACTAACAATAGAAAGTGAAAGTGAAAGTGAATTTGCTCAGGGCTATGGTTTTTCCAGTGGTCACATATGGATGTGAAATTTGGACTGTGAAGAAAGCTGAGCGCCGAAGAATTGATGCTTTTGAACTGTGGTGTTGGAGAAGGCTCTTGAGAGTCCCTTGGACTGCAAGGAGATCCAACCAGTCCATTCTGAAGGAGATCAGCCCTGGGTGTTTTTTGGAAGGAATAATGCTAAAGCTGAAACTCTAGTACTTTGGCCATCTCATGCGAAGAGTTGACTCATTGGAGAAGACTCTGATGCTGGGAGGGATTGGGGGCAGGAGGAGAAGGGGATGACAGAGGATGAGATGACTGGATGGCATCACCGACTTGATGGACATGAGTTTGTGTGAACTCCGGGAGTTGGTGATGGACAGGGAGGCCTGGCATGCTGCAATTCATGGGGTCACAAAGAGTCGGACATGACTGAGCTACTGAACTGAACTGAACTGAACTGTCCCACTCTTTGTGATCCCAGGGACTGTAGCCCAACCAGGCTCCTCTGTCCATGGGGATTTTCCAAGCAAGAATACTGGAGTGGGCTGCCATTTCCTTCTCCAAGGGATCTTCCTGACCCAGGGATCAAACCTGGGTCTCCCACACTGCAGGCAGATGCTTTACCACCAGGCAGATGTTTGAGCCACCAGGGAAATTTCAACAATAGAAAGGTCTCACCAGACCCACTCCCACAACATATAGTTTGAGATAATGGGATTAGAACTAAGAATAGAAAGATCTTACCAGACCCACTGCCATAATATACATTTTTAAGATGACAGGGTTAGTCAGAAGGTTCTTAAGAAGGAGAAACATGTCCTCAAGCAGGATACATTGTTGTTATATAATCACTGGTACAGAGTTTAAGGAAAAACATATCCTTGAGCAAGATGAGTTGTTTTGTTGTGCAATCATCAGCTCTGGGCTTAAAGAAAATCATCTGTCCTTTTCTCCTCCTTGAGAACTCCAGACCCCTCTCTCCTCCTCCGGGACCCTGGACTTCTTATCGACCTACCTAGGAATTGACTCTCTCACCAGAACCTGGCCATGCAGCTCCCATGGATTGCACAAAATGGCATATTTACAATTTATTTTATTCTCCAGATTTGTTGAGCTATAGTTGACATACAACACCATTTAAGGTGTACAAAATAAGGACTTGAAATATATATGTATTGTGAAATGATTACCACAGTAAGGATAACACATCCTTATCATTTATGTTTCCCATTTCCATAGATTTTGTGGGCAGAAAGATGTACATTTGGATTTGAGCTGTGTTAGTAGCTGTGAGACTTTGGGCAAGTTACTCACCTTCTCTGAGCCTCTTGCTCACCTATCTATTGTGGATAATACAGCTGTATCTCTGTGTTGTTATGAGGATGCAATAAAGTAGTTCGTATAATATACCTACGAGTGCTAATCAATAGATTCTGAATCTTTGTGAAAGCCTCTTACTCCGGTGGACCATTGCTAGGCTCTGCCTCCCTGGTTATTTTGCCTCTCCCATGCATCTCTCCAAACTTTTGTTATAACCACAAGATTTACTATCTTTGAAAGTGAAAGTGAAAGTGAAAGTGAAAGTGAAAGTGAAGTTGCTCAGTCGTGTCTGACTCTTTGCCACTCCGTGGACTGTAGCCTACCAGGCTCCTCTGTCCATGGGATTCTCCAGGCAAGAATACTGGAGTGGGTTGCCATTTCCTCCTCCAGGGGATCTTCCCGACCCAGGGATCGAACCCAGGTCTCCCGAATTTCAGGCAGACGCTTTAACCTCTGAGCCACCAGGGAAGCCTGGGTCTCTTTATTATCTTTATATACTAGTAAAAGTGATAAAGGACTTAAATCAAGTTCTTGGTCATAGGACTGGCATTTATTAGAGCCAGGATTTAAACCCAGTTCTTTCTCACTCATGCCCACGTGCTCTTTCTTTCCTCTGCTGAGTTAGCAGGCTTCCAGCATTTTATTCTACTCTAGCATTTTGTGGACCAAGTTTTCACAAGTTTTGTATTCTAACAGAATTGCACATTGTGAGCACAGAACAGATATTGACATGTGCCAAATGGCTATAGTTCTACTCTGCTGATCCAATATCCCATCCCTCAACCAGCACCAGAAACAGGTTTCCTCTCTATGTGACTGCACCTTTATCCATATATTCACATGTGGGTAGCTGAAAATGGTATTCCCCACTTCTTGCCCCTAAAATATTCATAGCAAATTCTTGGAATCTATGAATGTTACTTTAATTGGAAAAAGGGCTGTTGCAGATGTAATTAAGGATCTTGAGATGAGGTGACAATTACCCAGACAGGACCTAAATCTAATGACAAGTGTCATTTATAAGAGAAAGGCAGAGGGAGATCTGAGATAAACAGGTGTGACCTCAAGCAGATATTGGAGTGATGGGGCCACAAGCCAAGGAATGCCTGGAGCTGTCAAAAGCAGGAAGAGGTCCGGAAGGATGCTCCTTCCAAGAGAGCATGTCTTGTTGATACCTTGGTTTCAGACTTCTGGCCCCCACTGTAAGAGAATAAATTTCTGTTGTTTGAAGTCACCAAATTTATAGTAATTTGTCACTACAATCAAGAAATGAGTACACCATCCATTGATATGCATGGGCTAAATATAATAATAAGAAATTACATTTCTTGAGTACCTTCTCCCTCCTGTGATTTTTTTCCCATGGGCACCGCTCCAGACTTTGGAGCAATGTAGTTATCTTATTTGCCTGTCTTGGCTATTGATGCTTTGGCTGCCTCCACTGATATTGTAGCTCTAGGGGTGCCACTCACCAGTCCTGAAGACAGCAAGTTCAGATGACATTGACTGAAGTTTGGAGAGTTTAGAAAACCAGGTCTTGGAATCTCAAGATCAGTGTTAGGTCTTTAATTTTTTCCTTAGAGGAAGACAGAAAGGTGAGGTCAAAATTTCTATTAAATATGAAAAATACTAATTAGGGAAATGGGCAGAGAAGATTGTCTCATTACCTGGCAAATTCATTTTTAACTCACTGCCAACTTGGTGCCACTAGATCTGAAAGTCATGCCAGTGGGTAGGTTAATACATTCTTTGCAGAGATGTGAAAACTGCCACTAGGAAGAACGTGCATTACTTTAAAATAAGGTAAATTCCTGTAGGTTTGTATTGAGGGAAAAATTAGCGTGATCTCTTAACAGCTGAAAGTGAATAAAGCCACCAATGGTTATTTGCAAGTAATTTGTAGTGAATAATTGCAGACCTAAGATGGAAAATGAAATCGATTAAATCTTAAAGGCTTGAGATAAGGACTCTAGGTCTGGAGCTAATGTGGTATAAGCTCTGTATCTCAGTAGATAGGAGAGAAAGGAGAATAGCTTTCTGATGAAAGAAACTCATCCACAGTGATCATCTCTCCAAGAGCCTATTTTCTTTGCTAGAAAATAAAAAAAGAAAATTATATTTCAAGGTCATGGAATTAATCTTTCTCTGAACAATAATAACAAAAATGCAGTTTAAAAAAAAACAACTAGATTTATACCTGGAAATAAATCTGTTGAAAGGGACTGTAGTTTCTATTTGACACATAAATATAAAAATATTCCGGATTTTAAGAGCTGTGGAACTTGGATTTGATTTCAGGCCAGAGTCCATTGGTCACTCAGAGGTGGCTGAGCTCTGTTTCACAGAGAGGGCAAATCAGTCAGAGTGAGTGGAGATGCTCCTATTCATCTCCATATTGTCACAGTTTTATAAATTCTCTATTTTAACTGTAATATCCATCATACATTTTCTTTTTTCATGGCTATTACTGAGTCAGGGACATCACACAGCTGTGATGTCCTATAGCTTTGATCCTCTCCTCTTTTATTTCTGTCCGTTCATACCATCATCATAATACTTTGGGTGACAGGTGAAAGAACATGGCATAGAGGGGAACCATCCTTTTCCCCAAATTTTTAATGTCCAGATGTAGTTTTCTGGGGAAATAAATAAAAAATATTGTGTAATTTTTGAAAGTAAGCTACTTAACTGTAAACATAAGGCATGGTTTTATTTGTCATATAGTGTAAGAATTGTTTTGAAAAGTTTCAAGATAGAAAAGTAAAATAAAGAAAGCAGGGAGTGAATCTCTCGGTGATCCTGATCGGCATCATACATAGGTTATCTGGAATCTACCAATTGTTTTCTTTAATTTTTATTGAAGTTACAATGTTGTGTTCATTTCAGGTGTACAGTGAGGTGAATCAATTATGCATATACATATATCTACTCTTTTATAGATTCTTTTCCCATAGAGAACATTACAGAGTATTGAGTAGAGTCCCCTGTACTATACAGTAGATCTTAGTTATTTGTTTTATATACAGTAGTGTGTATATGTCAATCCCAGTCTCCCAGTGTATCCTTACCCACTGCCAGCCCTCAACCTTTTACCCGCTGGTAACTGTAGGTTTGTTTTCTACATCTGTCACTCTATTGCAGTTTTGTAGATAAGTTTTTTTATACCCTCCCTTTAGATTCCACATATAATGATGTTTTGTTTAGTCCCTAAGTCGCATCTGACTTTTCTGTAACCCCCATGGACTGTAGTCTACCAGGCTCCTCTGTCCATGGGATTTTTCAGGCAAGAATACTACAGCGGATTGCCATTTCCTACTGCAGGGAATCTTCCTGACCCAGGTATCAAACCTGCGTCTCCTGCATTGGCAGGCAGATTCTTTATTGCTGAGCCACCAGGGAAGTCCCATATAAGTGATACCATATGGTATATGTATAGTATTACTCCATTCCAAATTTGCTGGCATATTGAGTGCAGCATTTTCACAGCATCATCTTTCAGGATTTGAAATAGCTCAACTGGAATTCCATTACCTCCACTAGCTTTGTTTGTAGTGATGCTTCCTAAGGCCCTCTTGACTTCACATTCCAGAATGTCTGGCTCTAGGTGAGTGATCACACCATTGTGATTATCTGGGTCGTGAAGATTTTTTTTTGTATAGTTCTGTGTATTCTTGCCATCTCTTCTTAATATCTTCTGCTTCTGTTAGATCCATACCATTTCTGTCCTTTATCGAGCCCATCTTTGCATGAAATGTTCCCTTGGTATCTCTAATTTTCTTGAAGAGATCTCTAGTCTTTCCCATTCTGTTGTTTTCCTCTATTTCTTTGCACTGATCACTGAGGACGGCTTTCTTATCTCTCCTTGCTATTCTTTGGAACTCTGCATTCAGATGCTTATATCTTTCCTTTTCTCCTTTGCTTTTCACTTCTCTTCTTTTCACAGCTACTTGTAAGGCCTCCTCACACAGGCATTTTGCTTTCTTGCGTTTCTTTTCCATGGGAATGGTCTTGATTCCTGTCTCTTGTACAATGTTACGAACCTCTGTCCATAGTTCATCAGGTACTCTGTCTATCAGATCTAGTCCCTTATATCTATTTCTCACTTCCACTGTATAATCATAAGGGATTTGATTTAGGCCATACCTGAATAGTCTAGTGGTTTTCCCTAATTTCTTTAATTTCAGTCTGAATTTGGCAATAAAGAGTTTGTTGTGATCTGAGCCACAGTCAGCTCCTGTTCTTGTTTTGGCTGACTGTATAGAGCTTCTCAATCTTTGGCTGCAAAGAATATAACCAATGTGATTCTGGTGTTGACCATCTGGTGATGTCCATGTGTAGAGTCTTCTCTTGTGTTGTTGGAAGAGGGTGTTTGCTATGACCAGTGCATTCTCTTGGCAAAACTCTATTAGTTTTTGCCCTGCTTCATTCCGTATTCCAAGGCCAAATTTGCCTGTTACTCCAGGTGTTTCTTGACTTCCTACTTTTGCATTCCAGTCCCTATAATGAAAAGGACATCTGTTTTGGGTGTTAGTTTTAAAAGGTCTTGTAGGTCTTCATAGAACCGTTCAACATCAGCTTCTTCAGCGTTACTGATTGGGGCATAGACTTTGATAACTGTAATATTGAATGGTTTGCCTTGGAGACAAACAGAGATCATTCTGTCATTTTTGAGATTGCATCCAAGTACTGCATTTCGGACTCTTTTGTTGACCATGATGAGTACTTCATTTCTTCTAAGGGATTCCTGCCCACAGTAGTAGATATAATGGTCATCTGAGTTAAATTCACCCATTCCAGCCCATTTTAGTTTGCTGATTCCTAGAATGTCGACGTTCACTCTTGCCATCTCCTGTTTGATCATTTTCAATTTGCTTTTATTCAAAGTACTTCACTCAGTACTCTAGCAGATTTGGAAAACTCAGCAGTGGCCACAGGACTGGAAAAGGTCAGTCTTCGTTCCAGTCCCAAAGAAAGGAAATGCCAAAGAAGGCTCAAACTACTGCAAAATTGTACTCATCTCACATGCTAGTAAAGTAATGCTCAAAATTCTTCAAGCCAGGCTTCAGCAATATGTGAACTGTGAACTTCCAGATGTTCAAGCTGGGTTTAGAAAAGGCAGAGGAACTAGAGATCAAATTGCCAGCATCCACTGGATCATTGCAAAAGCAAGAGAGTTCCAGAAAAACATCTATTTCTGCTTTATTGACTATGCCAAAGCCTTTGACTGTGTGGTTCACAATAAACTGTGGAAAATTCTGAAAGAGATGGGAATACCAGACCACCTGACCTGTCTCTTGAGAAACCTATATGCAGGTCAGGAAGCAACTGTTACAACTGGTCATGGAACAACAGACTGGTTCCAAGCAGGAAAAGGAATACATCAAGGCTGTATATTGTCACCCTGCTTATTTAACTTCTATGCAGAGTACATCATGAGAAATGCTGAGGTGGAAGAAGCACAAGCTGGAATCAAGATCAAACTGGGAGAAATATCAATAACCTCAGATATGAAGATGATACCACCCTTATGTCAGAAAGTGAAGAGGAACTCAAAAGCTTCTTGATGAAAGTGAAAGAGGAGAGTGAAAAAGTTGGCTTAAATCTCAACATTCAGAAAACGAAGATCATGGCATCTGGTCCCATCACTTCATGGGAAACAGATGGGGAAACAGTAGAAACCATGTCAGACTTTATTTTTGGGGGCTCCAAAATCACTGCAGATGGTGACTGCAGCCATGAAATGAAAAGATGCTTCCTCCTTGGAAGAAAAGTTATGACCAACCTAGATAGCATATTAAAAAGCAGAGATATTACTTGCCAACAAAAGTCATCTAGTCAAGGCTATGATCTTTCCAGTAGTCATGTATGGATGTGAGAGTTGGACTGTGAAGAAAG
Organism: Ovis aries; assembly: GCF_016772045.2. Classification (NCBI taxonomy): domain Eukaryota; kingdom Metazoa; phylum Chordata; class Mammalia; order Artiodactyla; family Bovidae; genus Ovis; species Ovis aries. The sequence goes on along the minus strand of NC_056063.1, from coordinate 17,956,175 downwards.
CTGAGTGCTGAAGTATTGATGCTTTTGAACTGTGGTGTTGGAGAAGACTCCTGAGAGTCCCTTGGACCGCAAGGAGATCCAACCAGTCCATTCTAAAGGAGATCAGTCCTGGGTGTTCATTGGAAGGACTGATGCTAAGTCTGAGACTCCAATACTTTGGCCACCTCATGGGAAGAGTTGACTCGTTGGAAAAGACCCTGATGCTAGGAGGGATTTGGGGCAGGAGAAGAAGGGGACAACAGAAGATGAGATGACTGGATGGCATCATTGACTCGATAAACATGAGTTTGGGTGAACTCCAGGAGTTGATGATGGGCAGGGAGGCCTGGCGTGCTGCGGTTCATGGGGTTGCAAAGAGTCGGACACGACTGAGCAACTGAACTGAACTGAACTCCATTCCATGGAGTAATATTCCATACACACACACACACACACACACACACATAAACACACCATATCTTCATTTTTTTTTTTTTTGGCCATGCTGTGCAGCATGTGGGATCTTAGTTCTCTGATAAGCAATTGAACCCACACCCCCTTCATTGGAAGCACAGATTCTTAACCACTGGGATGACCAAAGAACTTCTGTCCCGCATCTTTATCCATTCCTCTGTTGATGAGCATTTAGGTTTCTCCCTTGTCCTGGCTGTTGTAGATGGTGCTGCAATGAACACCAGTTAGAGTCTTTTCATGCTTAGGTATGTGCTATCTGTTTTTGTGTAATGAGTGACTCCAGTGTTAGTAGCTTAAAATAATACACATTTACTATACCAATGTTTCTGTGAGTCAAACTAGTTAGTGGCTTAGCTGGGTGGTTCCATCTACAGGTCTACCATGGGGTTGCAGTAAAGCTGCTAGCTGGGGCTGAGGTCATCTCAAGGGCTGACTATGGGAGGTTCTGCTTCCAAGTTCATTGTATAGTTGGTGGCTGTTGGCGTATTGGTAGTGGCCATAGCCAGGCTGGCCTTGATAGGTGGAAGTCCACATCGCTCAGGCCATCCATACACCTCCTTTCTGCCATGACCACTGTGTTTGTGACACTACTGGTCTATGGCAGGGTGGCTGGAGAGAGAGGCTTACTACTCTCCACGACTGGCCCTGCAGGTCACCTGAGTGTTAAAATGCTCCCCTGAGATCATTCATATGGCACAAGAAAATCTTTATACTCTGTGCCCATTAAAAATGTCTGCTACATACTTCTTTCCTAGAGCTCCTAGTCACTAGTTTTCTAATCTTGTTCTTTCCAAGTCCCTGACAGTCCTGCCAAACCATCAGCCACTGCTCCTGAACTGGCATAAACATGGCCCTTTGGGTATCTCTCACATTATTCTTCTCACATTAGTTTCTCACGTTTGACTATTTGTCTCCACTCATGGAAATTCTCACACTGTCCAGTAACAGCCGTGGCATATCAGACAAGATCATCCTTAGAGACACAAAACAGACATCATATCTTAATCAAAAGGGGCTTTATTGTTTTCATACAACAATTAATCTTGAGGTAGGCAGTCCAGGCTGGGTCCTCAAGGAAAACGTCAAGGACCGAGCCACCTTCTAGCCTCGTTACCATTCCTAGGGCGTGGCTTTCCTAGTCTTGTTTGTAAGATGATAGCAAGATTCTGCTGATCTTTTGTCCACATATGGCTTTGTGCTGCCATTCTAGCAGAAAGAAGGAAAGGGCTAGAGTAGAAGCTTTAGGCCATCTGGTTCGTACTATTCTTATCAGGAAAACAAGAGCTGCTCTACTCTGCTTTTAATCTCATTTATCAGAACTGGGTTCCATGGCCATTCCAAGCTGAAGAGGCTGGGGAGCTGAATAGCTTTTACTGGTCATATTGCTTCCCAAAACAAAATTGGGATTCTCTACATAAGGAGGAAAAGATAAATGGAATTTTCTGCTACTTATGATTTTTTTTTTTCCTTTTCCAGAGTTAGTGTGTGTTGAAGTTGGTGAATAGAAATGAGGGTAAGTTGAGGATCTTAGGGAAAGGATAGGAAAAGGAGGAGGGGACTGCCAGAAAGAGGAACTGGGTGCTAGAGGAATGGATTTCTTTCTTTATTAGTATATTTAGTCAGTTTCTACTGTAGAGTAGAATGTGGTCTTATTCTATTAATATGCCTAAAAGAGGAGACCCAGGAGACAAGGGATTCCTTAAGTTTGATGCCTCTTCCCTTGCGTTCTCTCTCTGAGAGAAGAATCTCTTTATTTTAACCTTACTGCTCTATTAGTCTGGTCATATTGACCAGCAAGACTCTATGAGTCTTATGAGAAATTGCTTTGGTCCATGAAGCCTATCTTGGGGAAGGAAATGGTAACCCTCTCCAGTATTCTTGCCTGGAGAACCCCATGGGCAGAGGAACCTGGCAGGCTACAGTCCATGGGGTTGCAAAGAGTTGGACAGGACTTAGTGACTAAACCGTGAAGCTTACCTGGTGGTCCTGTGTCTTCTCTGTCAACACCGAGGTGGCTTCTTTGGGTTTGGACTTCTTGTCCCCATTCCTTTGGGAACACTGGCTCTGCGTTTGCTGTCTAAAGCAGAAGGTGGTTGTTTCAGGCTGAGTAGTTAGGAAGGGCAGAGTTTATTAGACCTCTGAGGCAGATAGTTTCAGGTAGCTGGGACTTAGGAAGACGCCAGGTCATACTGGATCTCACCTTATAGAGCACTGTCTGTTAGTCTAAGCAAGGGTGCTTGGCTCTGAACATTGTACTTTAATTCATTTTAGTGATATAGGGTACCCCGGCTCCATGCAAATGCTTTCCCGATTCCTAGTGAACAGCATTTGTACAAGATGGCCTTCTGGACAAAAGCTACTTGCATGAGCATATTTCATGAATAAGCCACAAATGGCACTAAGCATTAGTCAAATGGCAGGCTTTTCTGCCAATGACTTTTCCTTATGCCTTCTTCTGATTAACTACTGGAATAGAACTTTGATTTCTTTGAGGGGGTGGTTAACATATTTTTACATGTGAGTCTAATGTATATTGGGCTTCCCAGGTGGCTCAGGGTTAAGAATCCACCTGCCAATGCAGGAAAGGCAGGAGACATGGGTTCAATCCCTGGGCTGGCAAGATCCCTGGCAGGAGGGCACTGGAGTGGGCTGGAACCCACTCCAGTCTTCTTGTCTGGGAAATCCCATGGACAGAGGAGCCTGACAGGCTACAGTCCATGGGGTCATGAAGAGCCAGACATGACTGAGTGACTGAGTGCACGCTAATGTATATTATAAATCATATATATAAATATATACACATATATATTTGCATGTTAAGTTGTTTCAGTCATGTGCTATATATGTGACATTTTATATGTATGCAATATATATATATATATACACATTTTATATATACATATACACACACAGGAAGCTACAGAAGTTACTATGCAATAAAAAGTTTTGGATCTAAATTAATAATGAATATAGTGAGACAAACCTGGGGTCACAGCTCATAAACAATATGGGAAAAGCTTTTAATTCTTCTTTTGCTCTGAGATAAGTGTCACCAGTCTCAGTGGAAAGCCATTCAAATGATCAGAGTTTCTTCTTCTGAGATTAGTAGGTTTTCATAATTGAAGTCATGTCTTTGATTGCTGGGCTGTCTCACTGGTAACCCAGTTGGAAGTCTTTGTGGCAACTTAGTGGGTGAGAACGTGTCCCCGAGCCATGCTGACTTTCGGAAGAACTGCCAGCAGCTGTTTATTTTCCATCTATAGCAAGTCACAGAGCATCTCAGTAGAGCCACATTGCCCCCTACATCTGTCCTGAGGAGGATTTAGATACTTACATTTCAGAGTTGGGGACACTAGGGACGTCTACCTGACATGACATCACCTATCCTTCCCACAGCGTGTTCTCTTCTCTGGTGCAGCCAATGTTCCAGTTCCTTGAATCTGTGGAAAAGTCAGACTTTTCAGAGGCAGAGGGGGTATGTGGCTGCTAACCTGGTCATGGCTCATGACCTTGATGTACCATTCGTCTGCTGTGTCTGCTGTGTCATGACCTTGTGAGTTTCTGTCTTTCCCCAGGCAGGTGTATACTTTATCAGCTGTCTGTCTCTATACTTGGATAAAGCTCTCTTAATCTTCATGACCCCTTTCTGTATAATAAGAACATAGGATGGGAGAGAAGGGAGGGAGGCTCAGGGCACCCCATCCTTCACTGCCTGCCAGCTCATTCCATGGCAGCTTGTTATACAGGTAAGATGTCAGGCTACCTTGAAAACTACATTTACTACCAACTCCATTTGTAACAGACACCCAAGGGAACATCAGAGAGCGGCAGGGCAGGATTAGCCGACGATATCTTTTTCTGGATCTACTTCATTATTTATCCTTTTTTTGCAACTGTCAGAACATATTCGTGTGTGCATTCATTTACAAATGCTGGCAAGAGTTAGTAGAAACCCAGCTGTCAGTTCTTCTTCCGTGGTGGTTTCATGGAGGAATTACCCTTCTTCATGTCCCAAAGAGATGCAGCCCACAGGAGTCCAGAAAGCCAGGAACAGCAGGCGAGCCAACTAGGGAAGGCATGAGACTAGAAACCTCCTGAAAATATTGGAGCAGTTCAACATCTCATTCTCATTCTCTATTGTCTTAGAATCCTCTCATCTTCCAATGAAAACTTCTTTTCCTTTATTTAAAATTGTTTATTTAATTTTTAATTGGAATATAGTTGCTTTACAATGTTGTATCAGTTTCTACTCTACAGGAAAATGAATCAGTGTACATATCTATATCTATATCAATATTGATATATATCCCTTCACTTTTGGATTCCCTTCCCATTCAGGTCAGTTCAGTTCAGTCTTTCAGCCATGTCCAACTCATTGTGACCCCAAGGACTGCAGCACACCAGGCTTCCCTGTCCATCACCAACTCCTGGAGCTTGCTCAAACTCATGTCCATCGAGTCAGTGATGCCATACAACAATCTCATCCTTGGTTGTCCCCTTCTTTTCCTGCCTTCAATCTTTGCCAGAATCAGGGTCTTTTCTAATAAGTCAGTTCTTCGCATCAGGTGGCCTAAGTATTGGAGCTTCAGCTTCAGCATCAGTACTTCCAATGAATATTCAGGACTGATTTCCTTTAGGATGGACTGGTTGGATCTCTTTGCAGTCCAAGGAACTCTCAAAGAGTCGTCTCCAACGCAACAGTTCAAAAGCATCAATTCTTTGGTGCTCAGTTTTCTTCACAGTCCAACTCTCACATCCATACATGACCACTGGAAAAACCACGGCTTCGACTAGATGGACCTTTGTTGGCAAAGGAATATCTCTGGTTTTAAAACAGTCTCTGCTTCATTCAGATCACCACAGAGAATTAAGTAGAGTTCCCTGTGCTTTACAGTTTGTTCTTATTAGTTATCTATTTTGCACATAATATCAATAAATAATGTGGGCTTCCCAGGAGGCTCAGTGTGTAAAGAATCCACCTGCAATGCAGGAGATGTGGGTTCATTCTCTGGGTCAGGAAGGTCCCCTGGAGGAGGGTAAGGCAGCCTACACAGGTGTTCTTGACTGGAAAATCCCATGGACAGAGGAGCTTGGTGGGCTACAGTCCATAGGGTTGCATAGAGTTGGACACAACTGAAGGGACTAAGCACACATGCACACACCAGAAATGTACCTTTCTCTTTTATGCTTGTCATTTCTCCTCAGATCTTCAGTTTTCTAAGGTGAGCTCCAACCCTGAGTTCCTTGGTTGCACTGGCTGTGGCAGAGATGACTAGCTGTCCTGGGACTCCACGCCCCACGTGCCCTTGAGTCAAAGTAGGGTCATGTCAGTGTGGGGTTTGGATGGTGGGGTCATCTACAGTCAGTTCTGGCCACTATGGAACTAGAGTCAGAGAGAGAGAATGAACAAGAGCTCAGGATGGAGTGGCTGCAATGATGCAGGAGGGGCCAGACCCAGAGAAGAACCAAGGTGAGGGAACCAGAGATGCAGCCTTGGCCAAGCAATGATTTCACAGAGACAGCTCAGGGCCGGCTGACAGTTTGAAGGATGTTTAAGTCCAAGACAGGGAGAGAGAGTGTCTGATGTGATCCAAGGGAAATTTAACCATAAGATGAAAATGAAAACCTCAGCAGGGGATTTTTCAGAAAGGCTGATGAGGAGAGAGAATAGACTCTCAAGGGATGTCTGACTGCTCAAAACATGGGCAGACACTGCTGGTGATGTCCGACCAGTGCCTTCTATTCTCTGTGTGGCGGTGGGGAAAGAAGGTGAGGGTCTTATGATTTGCTGTATCTTTTTGTCCCTCTCCTTTTGGGTCATGTTAATGATGACACACTCATCTTGCCTTTCCCTCCACAGAGTTCTCATTGGACCTATCCCAGTGAATTCTGTCTGGTCCTTATCAGCCTCATGTCTCAACCACCATTAAATATTTGCATGACTGAGCGACTTCATTTTCACTTTTCACTTTCATGCATTGGAGAAGGAAATGGCAACCCACTCCAGTGTTCTTGCCTGGAGAATCCCAGGGACGAGGGAGCCTGGTGGGCTGCCGTCTCTGGGGTCGCACAGAGTCGGACACGACTGAAGCGACTTAGCAGCAGCAGCAGTGTGCCTTACAGGCTCCCCTGGTGGCTCAACAGTAAAGAGTCCACCTGCAGTGCAGGAGTCTCAGATGATGCAGGTTTGATCCCTGGGTCAGGAAGATCCCCTGGAGGAGGGCATGGCAACCCGCTCCAGTGTTCTTGCCTGGAGAATCCCCATGGACAGAGGAGCCTGTGGACTATAGACAAAGAGTTGCAAAGAGTCGGACACGACAGGAGCGACCTAGCACGTGCGCAAGCACACTGTGCCTTAAAAATTTGTTTTTCATCTAATGCTAGCCCAGGGTTCCAGAGCCTTTTCTGTGTCACTTCATCCTCCATGTCTCCTTCTCCAAAAATGTTGCAGTACAACTCTCAGGCGCTGCCCATTGCTGACTAACAGCTGTTCGGTTAAGCTGTTCCTTTTCAGCCTCATCTACTGCCAGATTTTTACAAGAGCTGCAGACGTGCAGAGAAACTAGAAATGACAGAAAGCCTGGCACTCTGCATTGTGTAAGAGAGAAAAGAATCTGAATAAGTCAGTGATCATGTAATTAATCCTTGTGTGATTGGAGGCCACTGTTACTTGTGTCTCTGCTGGGACCTCTGAAAGCGACCTCAGGGGCCGTTGTTGCTCCTTTAGAGTGAACGCATTTTCTGGGCTGCCCATCTTTCCTTGGTCTTAAAAGGACTGACTTTCATCCCTTTAAATTTAGCTTTTTGAGTTGCTTTGCAGAAATGCTACTGAAGGGGTCTCCCAGGTTTTCATTGTGGAGGTGCTTTGGCGTAGGAAAGTCAGCCTTGGGTCTGGAGCTGATAGGCTGGGTTAGAGTTCTGATTCATTAGTTAATGAATTTTCCTAAGGGAAAGTCACTCAGCCTTTCTGAGCATCTGTTGTCCTTCAAGATCTCTTCCTCCCTTCCTCCTGGACACATGGCTGCCTGGCTAGAGATCACGTTTCTTAGCCTCCTTCACAGCTAGGTATGGTCTCAAAACTAAGCTCTTGTCAATGGAACGCAAGAAGAAATTGCTGGTCCTGGAATCTCTTTTCTTCTCTTTCCACTTCTCTTGGCTGGATTTTAAACCTGGGGTGACACAGGTGCAGTCGAGAACAACACCCCGAGGGGATGACAGACCAAAAGACGGAGTCACTTGGATGCCAAGATGACTTCATGGTATACAGCTGCCCTGCCAGCTTGGACCTGCAAGCTCCTCACGACCAAGCATGAGACCCAAGTGTGAGAGGAACAGATGTCGATCTTATTTAAACCACTCTTTCTCTGTCTCTATTATAGCTGTGTAGTCTTCAGTTCAGTTCAGTTCAGTAGCTCAGTCATGTCCGACTCTTTGCAACCCCACGAACTGCACCTCGCCAGGCCTCCCTGTCCATCACCAACTCCCAGAGTCCACCCAAACCCATGTCCATTGTGTCAGTGTTGGTGACGCTATCCAGCCATCTCATCCTCTGTTGTCCCCTTCTCCTCCTGCCCTCAATCCCTCCCAGCATCAGGATCTTTTCCAATGAGTTAGCTCTTCACATCAGGTGGCCAAAGTACTGGAGCTTCAGCTTCAACATCAATCCTTCCAATGAACACCCAGGACTGATCTCCTTTAGGATGGACTGGTTGGATCTCCTTGCAGTCCAAGGGACTCTCAAGAGTCTTCTCCAACACCACAGTTCAAAAGCATCAATTCTCCTGCACTCAGCTTTCTTTATATGTGTAGTCTTAACCTTAATTAATGCAGTAGGTATATCTTTATTTATAAGGACTGAGGAATTCATGTCTTTGTGACAGCGTTGTTGAGAGGGTTGTTACATAATGTATATGTGTTTAGAAATTGTAAAGCACTATTCTGCTGTTAACTTTTGTTGCTTTTGCCACTCTTGATGCCATGGTGAGAGCACCAGAGGGGACAGTAGAGGAAGAGATAAATCTGGGTGTGAATAATAAAGTTTCTGGAGGGGACATGAGGTATTTTTCTACCTGCAGACCTTCTGATCCTGCTGGAAAAGGGGAAGGTATGAAGATGATGGCCAAATGCACAGCTTTGCATTCTGACTGCCTGAACTTAAATTCTGATTCCACTATATATTACTTAGGCAATTTACTTGACCTTTCTGTTCCTCAATTGCTCCATTATTCCTCAGATAGCAATGATACTGACCTCGTTGGTTTGTTGGGAAGATTAAATGTGTGCTGTGAGGATTTCTGTGTATGTGACTCTGAATAATGCCTGCAACGTATTAATTACTCAGACGGATTTCGTATTTGAGTTACTTGTTTAGAGGAAAAGACACATGGAAATTGAGAGATGCAGTACATAAGTGAACAGACAGCCTCCCCATCCCAAGATTCACCATGATCTGAGACTGCTTCAGAATCCTTGTAGAGACTTACTATCCTTGAGTCCAAAAATTGTTTTCTTTTCAACTCCTGTTACCATACTTCATCAGCTCTCAGATGGATATATTTTTAAGTGGTAAAAATTGAGATGCATCCTAAAATTAATGGTGTTTTATAACTGCTGTGGACCAGGCAGGAACTGCCTGTTATGGCATGAACAAAGCTGGGCCACAGCTATTTATATTATTGTTAATGCAATTGGGTTATGCCCATGGTTGGTTTAATTGGTACTTCAAATATCTTAATAAAGAGGACACTGATATTTAAATGATAAATTATTAACATAAATAGACATGGACACAGAGCAACAGATTGTGCATTTTATATTAGTGAAGCAGATATTTGTGGCTCGAGGCATGATATAATTCCATATTGTCCTGAAAAGTGAAAGCCAAGGGGATCATGGGAACTGAGGAAGAAAGATTTCTATAAATCTATTAAGCTGTGTTATTCTCTATGGCTGAAATATTTGCACAAGAATTATCAATCCCATACCTAAACACATGACTGAAGATGGAGAAATTGCCACAGTTGCCAATATACATGAAGAGAAAATTTAAAGACACAAGAGACTGTGTGTTGAAGATACAAGAGACATGTGTGTTTAGACTATGACTAAAGCACTGAACCACTGAACATCAATTTGTCAGAAACCTCTGGATAACTCTGAACAGAAACAGATTAATTTCCAGCAACATGTAATTCAATTGAGGGAAAACTTATAAATTAAATCAAGGGGGAATGTTGATAAAACTTCAGTAGTTTTGACATGTTTAGAAATTTATATAAGGTATGAAGGAGACAAAGAACTTAACCATTGGTGGGAAAAAGCATCATATCACTGTAATAATATGTATAATTTCAGTAGCCAAAAATTGTTACCATATTTAATTTAGTCCACAAAAACCCAAGAATGAGTTAGTCATCTAAAAGATTTTTATTTTTAAAAGGATAGGTAACAGTTGATTTAATAGAAGACTGGCTTAAAGTAATCTGAAAAAGACATCCTGGAGCTGTACATAAATCACTAAGAATGCTCATCATTAATGCAATTTGGGGATATGCATTCAAATAATTAAAGGGGAAGCTCACAGGGAGTTTAGGGACTTGGTTAATTTTGAGAGGTGTGACTGAATGCCTGCAGCCCTTCAATGTTTCCATCAAGAAACTTTTTAAAGACAATTTGAGGAAGGAATAGGAATCCTAGCTGTTTCCTGGAAACTTTCTGATGACGCCTTCTGGTAAGATGAAGAAAGTGCTGGTATCAAAACTGGCTGATAGGGTGGTAAGGAACTTGGAAGGAAGCCTTAGACACAAGTGCTGCTCATGATGGTACCAAGAATGGTTGTGCAGAAAAGAGGGGTGGGATGTGGAGGGGTGGGAAGCCCAAGAGGGAGGGGATATATGGGATCAGTCAGTTCAGTTCAGCCGCTCAGTCGTGTTTGACTCTTTGCGACCCCATGAATCGCAGCACGCCAGGCCTCCCTGTCCATCACCAACTCCCAGAGTTCACTCAGACTCACGTCCATCGAGTCAGTGATGCCATCCAGCCATCTCATCCTCTGTTGCCCCCTTCTCCTCCTGCCCCCAATCCCTCCCAGCCTCAGAGTCTTTTCCAATGTGTCAACTCTTCGCATGAGGTGGCCAAAGTACTGGAATTTCAGCTTTAGCTTCATTCCCTCCAGAGAACACCCAGGGCTGATCTCCTTCAGAATGGACTGGTTGGATCTCTTTGCAGTCCAAAGGACTCTCAGGAGTCTTCTCCAACACCACAGTTCAAAAGCATCAATTCTTCGGTGCTCAGCTTTCTTCACAGTCCAACTCTCACATCCATACATGACCACTGGAAAAACCATAGTCTTGACAAGACGGACCTTTTTTGGCAAAGTAATGTCTCTGCTTTTGAATATGCTATTTAGATTGGGCATAACTTTTCTTCCAAGGAGTAAACGTCTTTTAATTTCAAGGCTGCAGTCACCATCCACAGTGATTTTTGAGCCCCCCAAAATAAAGTCTGACACTGATATATGGGATATATGTACACATAGCTGATTCACTTCATTAATGTATATCATAAATTAACACAACACTGTAAAGCAATTATACCCCAATTAAAAAATATACACAGAAGTATAGGTATCTGTGTATCCACCATCCACATTGAACAGATGTCGTATTTGCTTCAGATTCAAGTCGCTCACTCATGTCTGACTTTTTGCAACCCTCTGGATTGTAGCCCATCAGGCTCCTCTCTCCATGGGATTTTTCAGGCAAGAATATTTGAGTGGGCTGCCATTTCCTTTTCCAGGGGATCTCCCCAACCCAGGGACCAAACCCATATCTCCTGAATTGTAGGCAGATTCTTTACCTGCTGAGCCAAAAGGGAAGATTGCCATCTTTTAAGAAGTTACAGCTAAAGCCCCACTCCCTGAACCATACACCTCTGTGCTAGCTATTAAAGTATCATCTCCCAGCCCCAAACCCAGGCCTTTATGCTCTATATTGTTGTACCAGGGCTGAGACTTTGTCAACTGCCCTCTCCTTTGCCAACTAAGTCCCTCCTACCTTCGGTGAAGAGAGGATGGAGGAGGTAGATGGGAAGGCCGATGTCATCTCAGTGATGATTCTCCAAACTGCCAGCTGGCTGCCAGTGGTTGGTTCCAGGAGCAGTTGGCTTCAGTGTGCTGGTTCCCTCTCACTGCTGGAAACTTTTGTACCATCTCAGAGATTCCAATACCCACACCGGTTAGTCGGTGCCTCTGATCAAGTTTATAGGTGATTCATCTGCATCCCTGAGGTTTCAGCACCAGCTGGGTGGTAAAACTCCTCAGAGATCAGAATAGTTGCTGCAGAGAGAACTTTTGGTCTGAAACCCCATCTCTACAAGAAAACGGCCTTGCAGCACTGATCTCAACCCGCATGGGGGTGCTTGGTAAACCCATTACACTCCTTGCCTGGAGCTGGAGAAAATAGCTCCTGTTCACGAAGCCTGTGCAAACTTCAGATTAGACTTCGAAGCAAAGCTCTAGGAAGCACTGGAAAAGCAGTTTTTAGAAGATATCAAAGTAGAGAATGTGATTAAATCTTGTTGCACCCTGGGAGAAAATGTGTTCCCTTGACAGAAGCATGACAGTTGAGGAGAGTACCTTTCTCGGTCCTGTCCCAGAGATTGCTGGTATTCTAATCTCTGACTAAAATAAGCAGCAATGGGGGATGGGGGTGGAGGGGAGAAGAGCCAGCCTTCATGAAGACAGTGAGCTTAAGTGGCGCACACTGAGCTTGTGTGGAAGAGGTTTTCTGCAGTTAGATGAGTTTCAATCTCCTCTCGATTCTCATCCACACTTCTGGCCAGAAGAAGCTCCCAGTAAATGGTAGATATGCCCGGGATGGACATTTCCTTTGATTTCCCATCAGGGATTCTAATATTTTATTGTAAGAAGTTTCATCACGCGCTGTTGTGAGTTTTGCCTCCAGTCTTAGAAAGTGGGCCTACAGCCCCGTCTTCTTCCTTGTCTGCTAAGGGCAGTGAGGACGTGCCTGTCCTGCCTGGCTGATGCTGGAACCCTGGCCACACTGGGGCAGGCAGGGTGGGCCCTGGGCTCCCACAGTTCCCCTGACAGCAGAACAAACCTTCCAGTGGAGTGACCTCTGGGTCTTCCAGGGAATGCTTATCAGAGTATGCAGTTTGAGAGCATGATTGCTTGGGGGCCCAGAAAGGGGTCATATCTAATTTAAAACTCCCTCAGTATATTCAACCCTATGGAAAGCACAGGTAGAGAGTTTTCCTGTGAAGGCTACAAAAGGGCAGCCTTTCAGTGTTTTCCTTTTTTTTTTTTTTCCCCCAAAGTAAAAACAAAAGGAAAAGAATTAAGGGACATAGAAGAAAACTCTTTGTTATTTCTGTGGTCAGCAGACTTCCTGAGCATTTTCTCAGCTCCAGCGCCAGAGGCATGGGTCTTCTTTCCATGGAAGTCACAGCTGAGAGAGACATTATCCAGTGAATGTGCAGTGGCTGAAACTGTGTTGGGGGTTTTCTGTTTGCCTGAGCAATTCCACTCTTTACAGTTACCATGATGCTCTGAACCCTGGGAGGGCAACCTTTATAGACTAAATCAGAGGGTCTCCTGACCTCTCTCTGGCTCTGGGATGGGTTTGATCAAAGGAAAACACTAGCCACGATGGGAAGGAAGGAGGGAGGTCCGTCAGATTGGACTATTTATTCCTTGGCTCTTCCCTACTTGTTGCTGCTGGTTAGATGAGTTCCCTGAGTTACGGTCACTTGCTCAGTCTTGTCCGACTCTTTGCGACCCTGTGGACTGTAGCCCTCCTCTGTCCATGGGATTCTCCAGGCAAGAATACTGGAGTGGGTTGCCATTTCCTTCTCCAGTAGATCTTCCTGACCCAGGAATAGAACCCAGGTCTCCCACATTGCAGGCAGATGCTTTATCCTCTGAGCCACCAGGGAAGCCCCAGTTAGGGCCACAACTTCTGTCAACTGGTCCTCCCCTGCAATGTCACTGATTTCTCAAGAATAACCAAACTGTGACACAGAGGCGCTAGTGGGCAAATGATGCTGGAAACATGGCCCCCATGAACTTGCTTGACACAGGGTTGCCACAAACCTTCAACTTGTGAAAAAACCCAACAAAACACACACACACACACAGTCTGTGAAGTGCAATAAAGTGAAGCCCAGTAGCATAAAGTGTGCCTGTATAAACTTTAAAAATTCTGGTGGGAATGTTTGGAGATGCACTTGTCTTGCGCCACCCAAGACAAGCCTCATATGTAAGTTCTCTTGCTTATTAAACCTGCCACCTACCAATCTGGAGGTAGGTAGGTACCAAACTTCTTTCTTTGGTTTGTCCTTGTCCTCCATGGAGAGGGGCTGTTTTCAGATTTCAGCAAGAAAATTCACAAGGTTTTGAATCAACAGTATATGAAAGTGCTGGATACTAAATTTTATTCAACTTGACAAATCTGAATATTATTATACTTAATATTTTGCAGTATTACATGTTATTAGACGTTTATACTTCTCTATCTGATTGGTGGACTCCTGCTTATTTTAATTCTCCTTGTCAACCAAATAATTCATTTAGGCATCAATAGCTTCAACTTCTTCCTTGTAAATTGAAAATCCCAGTTAGAATGAATAGAAAGAAAATCTTCCATATACTCATGAATAACTTTTCCTTTTCTGACCATTCAATTTTTGCTCTTGTTATGCTCTTCCTTCAGGACATGTCTATAGCTTCTAAAATGTGTTTTCTTTTTCTGTTTTAAGTAAGTGACTATTTAAAATTAATCTATGTTTTTCTTTAACCCATCTTTGCTGTTCTCTCTTTGGGTACTTAACACTCATTATTTCCTAGGTTTTCAAGGGTCATATGACTCTTTGACTTCTGTGTACATTGTGTTAATAGTAAGGATGTAGAACATTAGTAAAAAAGAAACCATCTAATTTCAGATAGAGATAAGTGCTACAAAAATAAAACAAGGATGGCTTAGAGAGTGTGTGTATTGGAGGAGGGAGGGGAAGCTGGTATTTAGATATGGAAGTAAAGCAGGATCTCCCAGAAAAGAAAACTTTTGGGCAGATCCCAATGATAAGGAATGAGACACGTGAAGAAGGGAAATGGTAGAGGGGTGAACCAGGCAGAGGGAAGAATGTGCAAAGGTCCTGGGGTGGGAAGGAGGTTAGTGTATTTGAGATTAGGAAGAAGCCAACTTACCAGAGGTGTAGTGAGTGAGGGAGAGGAAGAAAAGTTTGGCTGTGCAGGCCTGAAAGGTTGGCTGCGCAGGCCTGTAGGCCACTGTAAGGAGTTGGGATTTGATTATATGGAAGGAAGGCTGTTAGGAGCTGTGAAGAGACATGATCTGATTTATATTTTTAAAAGGCCATTCTGGAGACATGTGCTACTTGGGCTGTTCCTCCCATTCTCCAGCCCACTCAGCCTGGAGAAGCTTCTCTCTGTTTAAAAATAGCCCCTTTTTAAAAACCACTTGGCATTGTGAAATTACCGAGTAAAACAAAGTGGGGTTTAAGCTGTAAAGGTGGCTTTGTATGTGGTCCTTTATCTTTCCTTTGAGTCCTTCAATTTATCTCGTCGGAGATGGTTTAATTATATCAAGTCATTGAGTTCTAGCTGAAGTATTTTGGATAGATCTGCCCAAAGATTAGATATCATTTAAACACAACTTGTATTTTTTTGGAACATGTCCAAGTGCAGCACTGAGTTGCTTAACAGTAGCTTCATCCTCCAGCTCTTTAGGATGCCTGAAAGTCTCTATTCCCATGAAAATGTAAGAGGAAAGCAATTTCGTATAAGTCTTCTCTTTTCCCCTGTCTCTGATTTTCACTAAATTTCTCCTTGTTTAAAAACATTGCCAATAAAGCTCAACTTGAGTGTGAATTATAATTAGAGATACAGTCTCTGAGGTTGCCAGATTATGTCTTCCCAGATCTACTAACATCTCCCCTGTTCTGTTGGCTGATGTAGATCCTGTACCAGGAGGACTTTGGCTACTTTTCCATTGAGTTTCTGTGCATTGACTGATGTGTGTCAAGCTAATTGCTGGCTAATTCTATAATAGATGCATCCCAGGTGTACTCTTGGGTCTCTTGGGGATTTGTACTGTGTGATTTTCTGCACTTGAACCCCTACACACATCTTTACCAACTTGCATAATGTATAAGCCTTTAATCTCTCAGAAAACTATGCCCTTCGCTCTGCTGTAAGCCCTGGATTAAAAAGCCCTTGCTGACTAGACTGAGTGTTAGGAATTTTGATTAACAACAAAACTCAAGTCTAGAAGATTTGATTATTTTGAACTAAGGTCTGGGAATACACTACAGAGTAGGCCACTCACCCGGTGCAAACAGCAAGTTTAGTGGGTCAGAGTGAAAACTAGGTGGCGAAGAAGATCAATAGGCGATAGATAGTACCTGGTCTCCACCTCTGCTCTTTTCTGTTCTGGTTCGGCACTGCTGCTCAGTACCGCTGCAGTAAGTGTACCTAATATTTCAGCTGTTCTTTCACATTGCTTTTACTCAAGAAGCCCAGAAGTTTGGAATCTGGTATTTTCAAGACCCTCAAATAATAAACTCTTTGGTATTGTGGTTGGATTTTTTTTTAACAGTCTTTACCAGTGATCTGTTAGTAAAATATTGTTCAACTATTATCTTCCTGAGGGTACCCACCCTGAACCACTCTATTTAAAACTGCACCTTCCACGCTTTCATATCTTTTTGTTGTTGTTCAGTCGCTAAGTCATGTTCAACTCTTTGCGACCCCATGGACTGCAGCATGCCAGGCTTCCCTGTCCTTCACTATCTCCCAGAGTTTGCTCAAACTCGTGTCCATTGAGTCAGTGATGCCATCCATCCATCTCATCCTCTGTTGCCCCCTTCTTCTCTTGCCCTCAATCTTTCCCTGAATCAAGGTCTTTTCTAATGAGTCAGCTCTTCCCATCAGGGGGCCAAAGTATTGGAGCTTCAGCTTCAGTATCAGTCTTTCCAGTGAATATTCAGGGTTGATTTCCTTTAGGATTGACTGGTTTGATCTCCTTGCTGTTCAAGAGACTCTCAAGAGTCTTCTCCAACCTCAGTTCAAATACATCAATTCTTCAGCGCTCAGCCTACTTGATGGTCCACCTCTCACATCTGTACATGACTACTGGAAAAACCATACCTTTGACAATATAGACCTTTGCCAGCAAGTGATGTCTCTGCTTTTCAATACGCTGTCTAGGTTTGTCATAGCTTTTCTTCCAAGGAGCATGCATCTTTTAATTTCATGGCTGCACTCATCATCTGCAGTGATTTTGGAGCCCAAGAAAATAAAATCTGTCACTGTTTCCATTTTCCCCCACCTATTTGCCATGAAATGATGGGACTGGGTGCCATGATTTTCATTTTTTGAATGTTGAGTTTTAAGCTTGCTTTTTCACTCTCCTCTTTCACCTTCATCAAGAGGCTCTTTAGTACCTCTTCACTTTTTACCATTAGAGTGGTATCATGTGCATATTGTCACCCTGCTTATTTAACTTATGCAGAGTACATCATGAGAAACACTGGGCTGGAGGAAGCACCAGGTGGAATCAAGATTGCAGGGAGAAATATCAATAACCTCATATATGCAGATGACACCACCCTTATGGCAGAAAGTGAATAAGAACTAAAGAGCCTCTTGATGAAAGTGAAAGAGGAGAGTGAAAAAGTTGGCTTAAAGCTCAACATTCCAAAAACGAAGATCATGGCATCTGGTCCCATCACTTCATGGGAAATAGATGGGGAAACAGTGGAAACAGTGGCTGACTTTATTTTTTTGGATTCCAAAATCACTGCAGATGGTGATTGCAGCCATGAAATGAAAAAGACGCTTACTCCTTGGAAGGAAAGTTATGACCAACCTAGATAGCATATTAAAAAGCAGAGACATTACTTTGCCAACAAAGATCTGTCTAGTGAAGGCTATGGTTTTTCCAGTGGTCATGTATGGATGTGAGAGTTGGACTGTGAAGAAAGCTGAGCACAGAAGAATTGATGCTTTCGAACTGTGGTGTGGGAGAAGGCTCTTGAGAGTCCGTTGGTCTGCAAAGAGATCCAACCAGTCCATCCTAAAGATCAGTCCTGGTGTTCATTGGAAGGACTGATGTTGAAGCTGAAACTCCAATACTTGGCCACCGGATGTGAAGAGCTGACTCATTTGAAAAGACCCTGATGCTGGGAAAGATTGAGGGCAGGAGGAGAAGGGGACCACAGAGGATGAGATGGTTGGATGGCATCACTGACTTGATGGACATGGGTTTGGGTGGACTCTGGGAGTTGGTGATGTACAGGGAGGCCTGGCGTGCTGTGGTTCATGGGGTCGCAAAGAGTCAGACACGACTGAGTGACTGAACTGAACTGATGTGCATATCTGAGGTTGCTGATATTTCTCCCAACAATCTTGATTCCAGCTTGTGAGTCATCCAGCCTGGCATTTCTCATGATGTGCTCTGCATATAAGTTAAATGAGCAGGGCAACAATATACAGCCTTGATGTACTTCTTTTCCAATTTTGAACCAGGTTTTACCCTTTTCTTTTTTTTTTTAATTAGCACTTGCCAACCTCTAACATACTATGCTACCTATTATGTTTGCCGTCTTTGTCCTTCTCCTGCTAGAATGTGAACCTCAAAACTACAGGGGTATTTGCCTTGTTCATTCATATATACCAGGAATGAACTTAGCACAGTGCCTTGTACAAAGTAGATGGTTAATAAGTATTTGTTGAATTGGTCAAATGATGTTTCACAGCAAGAATGAGTCATAAATTTCCTCTCTGAAGACTACTTCTTATTTTAGATATTTAATTAATTCAGGTGTTCAACCAGTCTTGTGAATGTTTGCATGACGTAATATGTAATCTATCTACAGCTGTCACGAATTATATAATAATTTTCTTACCAACCATGTACATTGTAGTTCTATTCTTAGACTACCACAACTTAGACTCACAAAACTGACTATTACATTGTTTTTTTTTTTTTTTTTTGTTTTTTTTTTTTAGAAAAAAGAGTTTATTTGCTTGGCTGCACTGGGTGTTAGTTGCACCAAGTGAGATCTCCTACCTTCATGGTGCCATAAGGGATCTTTAGTTGTGTCACATAAACTCCTAGTTGTGGCATGTGAAATCTAGCTCCCTAGTCAGGGATTGAACCCCAGGCCCCCTACATTGGGAGTACAGAGTCTTAGCCACTGGACTGACAGGAAAGTCCCCTGGCTATCACCTTCTTGGGAGAAAAACTGATCTAATATAGCATGATTCCTATAATTAAGTATATGATATATTAATATTGTTTCATTGTACACCACTTCCCATTTTATTTTCAAGTGAATATACCCGTTCTTTGGATTTATCATAGCACTAGGTGTTCAGTACATACCAATTAAGTACTTAATAACTAACTGTAGAGTGTCATGGGACTTTGCATCTTCCTATAACTATTACAATTCTATGTCAGCTGTTAGCAGTTCTGTTGTTGGCAGCAATTGCCCCTCATGAATTGGTCTCACGAAATGTATGTTGCTCGCTGGCCTCCTGCACACGATCCCTGACAGTATTTCCCTGCTTCCAGATCTTTCTCCCTCAGCTCTGGCATTGACAACTCTATCAAACTTGCCTCTTAGCTCTGATCATCCAGGCTAACCTCAAAAACCTTCAGCAGTCCTGAGTGCCTATGTGAGTATGCTGTGTATGCTAAGTCGCTTCAGTCATGTCTGACTCTTTGTGACCCTCTGGACTTCTAGCCCACCAGGCTCCTCTGTCCATGGATTCTCCAGGCAAGAAAACTGGGGTGGGTTGCCATGCCCTCCTCTAGGGGATCTTCCTGACCTAGGGATCAAACCCACATTTCTTAGGTCTCCTGTATTGGCAGGCAGGTTCTTTAACCACTAGCGCCTGGTAAAAAACCTGGGAAGCCTCAGTGCCTATGCAGATAAACACAAATTCTTCAGCATCTTATTGAAAGCCCTCTTAAATGGCCTCAAATTACCTTCATAAAAATGTATGTCTTATTATTTTCATATTAACACTGAAATCAGATTGATTATATTCTTTGCAGCCAAAGATGGAGAAGCTCTATACAGTCAGCAAAAACAAGACTGGGAGCTGATTGTGGCTCAGATCATGAACTCCTTATTGCCAAATTCAGACTTAAATTGAAAAGTAGGGAAAACCACTAGACCATTCAGGTATGACTTAAATCAAATCCCTTATGATTATACAGTGGAAGTGAGAAATAGATTTAAGGGCCTAGATCTGATAGAGTGCATGATGAACTATGGACAGAGCTTCATGACATTGTACAGGAATCAAGACCATCCCCAGGAAAAAGAAATGCAAAAAAGCAAAATGGCTGCCTGAGGAGGCCTTACAAATAGCTGTGAAAAGAAGAGAAGTGAAAAGCAAAGGAGAAAAGGAAAGATATTTCCATTTGAATGCAGAGTTCCAAAGAATAGCAAGGAGAGATAAGAAAGTCTTCATCAGTGATCAGTGCAAAGAAATAGAAGAAAACAATAGAATGGGAAAGACTAGAGATCTCAAGAAAATTAGAGATATCAAGGGAACATTTCATGTAATGATGGGCTCAATAAAGGACAGAAATGGCATGGACCTAACAGAAGCAAAAAATATTAAGAAGAGGTGGCCAGAATACACAGAAGAACTGTACAGAAAAGATCTTCACGACCCAGATAATCATGATGGTGCGATCACTCACCTAGAGCCAAATATCCTGGAATGTGAAGTCAAGTGGGCCTTAGGAAGCATCACTATGAACAAAGCTAGTGGAGGTGATGGAATTCCAGTAGAGCTATTTCAAATCCTGAAAGATGATGCTGTGAAAGTGCTGCACTCCATATGCCAGCAAATTTGGAAAACTCAGCAGTGGCCACAGGACTGGAAACAGTCAGTTTTCATTCCAATCCCAAAGAAAGGCAATACCATAGAGTGCTCAAACTACCATACAATTGCACTCATCTCACATGCTAGCAGAGTAATGCTCAAAATTCTCCAAGCCAGGCTTCAGCAATACATGAAATGTGAACTTCCTGATGTTCAAGCTGGTTTTAGAAAAGGCAGAGGAACAAGAGATCAAATTGACAACATCTGCTGGATCATCAGAAAAGCAAGAGAGTTCCAGAAAAATATCTATTTCTGCTTTATTGACTATGCCACAGCCTTTGACTGTGTGGATCACAATAAACTGTGGAAAATGCTTCAAGAGATAGGAATACCAGACCATGTGATCTGCCTCTTAAGAAATCTGTATGCAGGTCAGGAAGCAACAGTTGGAACTGGACATGGAACAACAGACTGGTCCAAATAGGAAAAGAAGTATGTCAAGGCTGTATATTGTCACACTGCTTATTTAACTTATATGCAGAGAACATCATGAGAAATGCTGGGCTGGATGAAGCACAAGCTAGAATCAAGATTGCCGGGAGAAATGTCAATAACCTCAAATATGTAGATGATACCACCCTTATGGCAGAAAGTGAAGAAGAACTAAAGAGCCTCTTGATGAAAGTGAAAGAGGAGAGTGAAAAAGTTGGCTTAAAGCTCAACATTCAGAAAACGAAGATCATGGCATCTGGTCCCATCACTTCATGGGAAATAGATGGGGAAACAGTGGCTGACTTTACTTTTGGGGGGCTCCAAAATCACTGCAGATGGTGATTGCAGCCATGAAATGAAAAGACGCTTACTCCTTGGAAGGAAAGTTATGACCAACCTAGACAGCATATTAAAAAGAAGAGACATTACTTTGCTAACAAAGGTCTGTCTAGTCAAGGCTATGGTTTTTCCAGTGTTCATGTATGGATGTGAGAGTTGGACTGTAAAGAAAGCTGAGCACCGAAGAATCGATGCTTTTGAACTGTGTTGTTGGAGAAGACTCTTGAGAGTCCCTTGGTCTGCAAAGAGATCCAACCAGTCTATCCTAAAGGAGATCAGTCCTGGATGTTCATTGGAAGGACTGATGTTGAACCTGAAACTCCAATACTTGGCCACCGGATGCGAAGAGCTGACTCATTTGAAAAGACCCTGATGCTGGGAAAGATTGAAGGCAGGAGGAGAAGGGGACGACAGAGGATGAGATGGTTGGATGGCATCACCGACTCAATGGACATAAGTCTGAATAAACTCCAGGAGTTGGTGATCGACAGGGTGCCTGGCTTGCTGCAGTCCATGGGGTCGCAAAGAATTGGACATGACTGAGTGGCTGAACTGAACTGAACTGATTTTAATATTCCCATCAATCAGGAGGATCGTTGTTCCCCTCATGCCCTGGGCATTTCTGATTCTCTAACTTGGCTCATGCTAGTCCTTTGCCCCATCCTAGGCTGGATTCAATCTGTCAAGCTTTTTTAATCTTTCAGAACAATCTCCTGGGCCACCTTCCTGAAATTTCTTCTAATTCCTTCCTCTCCTTTCTCCTAAGTACCGCAACTTTTAAAACAAAGACTTGCAACATGTAGTTCACTGTTCTTTTTAAAACATTTTCTTTTATTCTGATAAGAACACTTAACAGGAGATCTACTTACTTTTTTTTTTCAGCTTCATTAAGGAATATTTGACAAATAATATTATATCTTTAAAGTGTGCAATGTGATGATTTGATGTACATATATATTGTGAAAGGATTAGTATTTGTCTTTCTCTGCCTGTCTTATTTTCACTTTGAATAATACCCTATAGATTCATCCGATTGTCACAAATGTCAGGATTGCCTTCTCTTTAAAGGATGAATTATATTCCATTGTGTGTATATATATATATATATATATCACATTTTATTTATTTATTCACTTGCTGATGGAGACTTAAGCTGTTTTCATACCTTGGCTATTGTGAATAATGCTGCAATGGACATGAACAGGGGAATGCAGCCATTTTAATGAGATACTGATGCCAATCTCTTTGACTATATACCCAGAAGTGAGATTGTTAGATCATATGGTCGCTCTGTTTTAGTTTATGAGGGACCTCTACTATTTCCATAATAGTATTTACCGATTTACATTCCCTCTGAGAGTCTACAAGGATTTTTTCTTCTCCATATCCTCACCAGCATTTTTTATCTCTTCTACATTTTCCCTGTCCCCCTCATGCATTTGATGATTTAGATGTCATAATTTACATCTTTTTATCTTGTGTATCCATTAACATATTACTGTAGTTGTTATTCAGTTACCAAGTTGTGTCCGACTCTCTGAGACCCTATGAACTGCAGCACACCAGGCTTCCCTGTGCTTCGCTATCTCTCTGAGTCTGTTTAAACTCAAGTCCATTGACTCAGTGATGCTATCCAACCATCTTTTCCTCTGTCACCCCCTTCTCCTCTTGCCCTCACTTTCCCTCAGAATCAGGGTCTTTCCCAGTGGATCGGCTCTTCACATCAGGTGGCCAAGTATTAGAGCTTCAGTTTCAGCATCTGTCCTTCCAATGGATGTTCAGGGTTGACGTCCTTTAGGATTGGCTAGCTTGATCTCCTTGCTGTCCATGGGACTCTCAAGAGTCTTCTCTAGCACCACAGTTTGAAAACATCAAGTATTTAGTGCTCAGCCTTCATTATGGTTCAACTCTCATAGCCGTACATGACTACTGGAAAAACCATACCTTTGACTACACGGACCTTTGCCGGCAAAGTGACGTCTCTGCTTTTTAATATGCTGTCTAGGATGGTCACAGCTTTTCTTCCAAGGAGCAAACATCTTTTAACTTCATGGCTGCATCCTCTGTCCACAGTGATTCTGGAGCCCAAGAAAATAAAGTCTGTCACTGTTTCCACTTTCCCCCCATCTATTTGCCATGAAGTGATAGGACCAGATTCCATGATCTTAATTTTTTGAATGTTGAGTTTTAAGCTTGCTTTTTCACTCTTCTCTTTCACCTTCATCAAGAGGATCTTTAGTTCCTCTTCACTTTCTGCCTTTAAAGTGGCATATCTGTGGTTGTTGATATTTCTCCCGGCAATACATATTGTAGTTATGTATTTTTAGTGCTTTGTATTTTAATCTTTAAACTAGAGTTGCAACTGATTTTTTATTTTCTTACTTTTGCTTTTAAGTTTCTTCTTTTGTCTTTAGCTGTTTACACTTTAATTATAATGTGTCTCCACGTGATCTCTTGGAGTCTTTTAGTTTGGTTCTCTTTGGACTTCCTGTATCTAGGTGTCCTTTCTCCTCCATTGTTAGGAAAGTATTAAGCCATTGTTTTGTCAAATGAGCTTTCTGTCCTTTTCTGTCTTTCTTCTCCCTCTGTGAATACTGGTCCCCTTGACTGTGTCCCATAAGTCCCTTAACCTATCCTCATTCCTTTTTTTTTTCTTTTCTTTTTGCTTCTGCTCTGTCTTTGAGTTTACTGGTCCTTTCTTCCTCCTGATACAGTTTACTGAACTCCTCTGTTTAATTTTTCAGTTCATTTGCAGTATCCTTTGGCTCTAGGATTTCTGTTGACTACCTTCACAAGCCTTTCTATCACTTTGTTGAAACTCTCACTTTGTTCATGCGTTGCTCTTCTGAACATGGGGAACATCTTTGTGACCTTTATTTTGAAGTCTTTATCTAATAGATGTTCCATTAAGATTGGTTCTGGAGATTTCTCTTGTTCTTTTATTTGTAACATGTTCCCCTTTACTTCATTTCCTTTGATGCTCTGTGTTGGTTTTTGCACAGTAGACAAAACAGCCACCTCTTCTGATCTGGAGAGACTGGTTTTGCGTAGGAGATAAATCTCATCAATCAGCCTCTCAAGGTCGTGGTTGCCTCTCAAACCTTTGTGAATGTCAGGCCACTGTCTTTGTTCTTAGTGGCTTCCAGTAATTGAGGGTGTGCCAAGACCTGTCAGTCTCCAGACATGAAGGATACAGTCAGCAATAGTTGCATGCTGATTAGAACCTTGCAGAATATGCAGTAAAATCTTTTCCAGGAAAAGACAGGCAGATGGGACAGGTTACCTGTTCGCTCTGCACAGAGTCCTAGGGAAGAGCTTCAGCAAGTGCTTATGTGCCTGTTAACAACTGCTGCTTTGTGTGCTAAATTCTTGTGGGGATGATGAATTCAAGCCCTGTTGACTTTCAGAGCTGTGTGATTTGGGGACCTGATTCTCAGGTGGCAGCCTTAAAAACTGTGGTGCTAGATATGTGCTCCAAACTCTTCACTTCTCAAGGAGTAGCTTACGAGTTAGGGGTTCCTTCCCAATTGTATGGTGTTGGGCCAAGGATGGGATTCATGGTGAGAGTATCTCAGCCTTTTCTACCCACTGTAATGTGAGTATTTTCTCAGTTGTCTGATGTATAGGAGTCACTCAACTTGTTTCTCTATTTGACTAGTTTAGATACTTCTTTTAATGGAATCATGTTATGTTTGTCTTCCTGCGACCGGCTTATTTCACTCTGCATAATGTTCTCAAAGTTCAACCATGTGATGCATGCTGTAGAATTTCCTTCTTTTTAAACTCTGAATAGTATTCCATTTGGGCTTCCCTGGTGGCTCAGAGGTTAAAGCGTCTGCCTGCAATGCGGGAGACCTGGGTTTGATCCCTGGGTCGGGAAGATCCCCTGGAGAAGAAAATGGCAACCCACTCCAGTATTCTTGCCTGGAGAATCCCATGGACGGAGAAGCCTGGTGGGCTACAGTCCATGGGGTCGCAAAGAATCGGACACGACTGACCAAGCGACTTAACTAACTAAACTAAAACAGTTTCTTTATCCATTCGTCTATTGATGGACATATAGATTGTTACCATATGTTGGCTATTGTGAATAATGTTATAATAAACATAGAAATGCTAATATCTCTTTGAGATCTTGATTTAAAATCTTTTAAAGAAATATTGAAAAACAGAATTGTTAGATCATACGGTAAATTTAGTTCTAATTTTTTGAGAAACCTTTATATTGTTTTCAATAGTAGTTGCACCATTTTGCATTCCTACTGAGGTACAAAGATTGCAGTTGTTCCACTTACTCATCAACACGTATCTCTTACTTTTTTAATAATTATTTTTGATAACAGCCAAAGGCGATGGCACCCCACTCCAGTACTCTTGCCTGGAAAATCCCATGGACAGAAGAGCTTGGTAGGCTGTGGTCCATGGGGTGGCAAAGAGTCGGACACGACTCAGCAACTTCCCTTTTCACTTTTCACTTTCATGCATTGGAGAAGGAAATGGCAATCCACTCCAGTGTTCTTGCCTGGAGAATCCCAGGGACGGGGGAGCTTGGTGGGCTGCCGTCTATGGGGTCACACAGAATCGGACATGACTGAAGTGACTTAGCAGCAGCATCTTTACAGATGTGAAGTGACATCTCATGGTGGTTTTGATTAGGATTTCCCTGATGATTAGATATTGAACATTTTTTCATATGCCCATGTCCACTGCCATAGCATTCTGTGTGTCTAATATACAGTTATTTTTTTTTTTTTACTTATATTTTAGTCTACAAACTTGTCTAGTTCTCATCCTCTGCTAGAAATCACCTATGGGTGGGCATCATATATATGGTACCTGGAATATAATATTTCACTGATGCACTGAATGGAATGAATGAGGAAGCTTATCCAGGATAATCAAATATTTTCCATCCTTTTATTCTGTTATCTCAAATAAGTTTAACCTTGAGTAAGGTGGAAGGAACATAGGGGGACTGATAAATTGACTGATAAGGAAGGTTTGGAAGTGTGTCTTTGAGGGACAAGAAAGAAGATTGACCAAGGACAAATGAAAAGTTTGCCTAGAAGTGTTGGGAACCCAGCTGAGCTAGTGAAGTGCTAAGTGGTTAAAAATTAGTAGTAATAATAGTAGTATATTATGTACTAAGCAATGTGCTAAGCATTTTACAATAGTAATTTTATAATAAAATTTTATTTAGTACTCAATTCTATCTATGAAGCAAGGTATTAATTTCATTTTACATATGCAGTAACTGAGGCTCAATGATTTATTCGAGTTCACACAGTTAAAGAGTGGCAATGTCAGAATTACCAACCAGCTCTTTCTGGTTTCATCTTTGGATCATTTAACAGCTGTACTAGCCTGTCTCTAGAGGAACTGAATTTACAGGATTTAGCATAACTTATCTCAGCTGCAAAATTACTCGGCCAAAGGACAAGCGCCAGCGCTCTTTGGATGTCAGCTTCCTTGTGTGTGATGTCTGAGTGGTTCTGTTGGGGGGTGAGAGGGGTGGGAGGCATTTAAGGTGATCTATCATATTCTGTGATTCTGTCCTATAGTAAATATGCTCAAACAGAGTTTCTACTTGCAATCACAGAACAGAACACAACAGCAGCCTATGTGGAGAGCCTCTGGTGCCTTATGTTTGTATAGAGCAATCTTTACAATTGTTTCCAATTCAATCTGCGACTATAACCTGGACAGCCAATTACTGTCCCAGCCACATTTTACTGTCTTCTGTGCTTGCTTATCAAGTTTTCTTATTCTCTGCCAACTTCTTGCTCTTTGGTCCCTGCTTTTTAGCATTTTTGTAGTCAAGGTAACTAGCCCTTAGATTGTTTACCCACTGCAGTCTGCAACCTCATCTCAATCAGAATTGTCAAGTGGGTTGCTGAAATCTGCTCTTTAGCCTGATTGGAGAATAGGGGCCTACCACCCTGCAGACAACTCCTTGCTGGGTGTTTCCCAAGTCTAGCACATTTCCTGCTTAGATACATGTTTTTGTTGACATAAAAAAATGCAAAACTTGAGAATTGTGAGTTAAGTTTTATCTGGGGCAAAATGAGGCTTGTAGTCCAGGAGACAGCATCTTGATAGTTCTGAGAAACTGCTCCAAAGAGGTGGGGGGAAGGTCAGTCAGCACATGTGTGATTTTGGTGAAGAAGGAGTGCAGTTCAAGCACTTATTTTTTGCAGGTTTCTGCTAGTTTCACAAAGGTAATTGCCGGTCATGAAGAGTAGACCTCACCGTGAAGGATTTTAGTGCATTTTTTAGATATGAAAGGATACAAGAATTGGGCTCATAAAATCAGCTCCTGAAAATATCTAGTTATCTGAAGACCTGTTCTGCCAGTTTTTCTCAGGGCACAGAGTGCCTCACTTCTGTTCTCCCCCTTGAACTCCTTTCAGGGGGTTCTGAAAGTCAGCAGCTGCAGCAGCACCTGATTTAATCCTTGTAGAGGTAGATGGCAAGTGCCCATGGCAAGTGCCAATTTGTAGTTGATGTTTTAAATCACAGAGTCTGCTCACTCTGACCTCAGTACCTTTTATTTCTATGAAGTCGAACCAGTTCTTAGAAAGAAACACTTTCCATTGACTTTAGGGATTTTCAATTACTGCAATGATTTTCTTTTAGGACAGAAACACACTTTTTATCATGAGGGACTACATGATTTTTCATCTCCGAATGGATACATGGTTACTTTTGTTTAAAGTTTGACTCTCAGAAAATAGCCTTGTGCTAATATTTATGTAAAAGTGACGGGCTGTGGGTCAGAAAATATAGGAGGAAATTTAAAAATACACTTTCGAGTGTGTTACGCTCAATTCTCCCAGGAGATTAATCTGCTTTGTTAAACTAGATATACCACCATTTGCATTTTCCCTAATATATAAACTATGATTTTTATCTGCAATATTTATAGTGTTGTGGAGTAACTCATCAAAGACAAATCTCAACAGGTACTTCCAGAAATAAGAGCTTCTCTGGCCATAAACCCAGTGCCTATGGGTCTAAAGTCTCAGGTCTCTGGACATGGGACGTTTGGTTTTCTATCATTAAGAGAAATGGACAATTTCTTAAGTTTTGCCTAAAATGAAACTCTACTTACCAATTTTCCCTTCAGTTAGCACTTAAGTTATCTGCTTTTAGTTATTTTTCATTGATCAGCAAGGAATAACTTTGAGCAAGACACATAGAAATTCAGTTCCACACAGCTCTTAAATTCTGATTTTTGGTGGGTGCTATGCATCATGGGAAAAAGTCTTCCCTCGTGGCTCAGATGGTAAAGAATCTGCCTGCACTGAGGGAGACCCAGGTTCAGTCCCTGGGTCAAGAAGATCCTCTGGAGAAGAAAACAGCAACCCACTCCAGTATTCTTGCCTGGAGAATCCCATGGACAGAGGAGCCTGGTGAGCTACAGTCCATGGGGTCACAAAGAGTTGGATACGACTGAAGTGACTTAGCAGCAGCAGTGTATCATGGGAAATATAAAAATGACTAAAGTGTGGCCTCTCCTCTTTAGGGAGTCACAGTCAATTAGTAGGGACAGGCATAGACAAAAAGCTTGAATACAGTAAAGGGACTCAGCCAAAGAAATACATTCGCTGTTCTCCTGAAACTATCACAACATTGTTAGTAGTATATACCCCAATACAAAATAAAAAGTTTTAAAAACAAAACAAATGCATAAAATCATGTTGACATGGTAACAAACTTCTAAAATATAAAAGAGAAAGAGATCAATATGATCATCTACAAATACCATAAATAAAACTAAAAGGCAAAAGAACAAGCAAGAAAAATATTTGCACTGTATTTAACATTATTGATCTAGATACTTTAAAAATCATTTTCTTTTAAAAGATGAAATCCTAATGGCAAAAATTGGTGAGTTCAGTTCAGTCACTCAGTTGTGTCCAACTCTACGACCCCATGGACTGCAGCATGCCAGGCCTCCCAGTCCATCAGTAATTCCTGGAGCTCATTCAAATTCATGTCTATCTAGTTAGTGATGCCATCCAACCATCTCATTCCCTGTTGTCCCCTTCTCCTCTTATCTTCAATCTTGCCCAGCATCAGAGTCTTTTCCAATGAGTCAATTTTTCGCATGAGATGGCCAA
This sequence comes from Ovis aries, assembly GCF_016772045.2. Lineage (NCBI taxonomy): Eukaryota > Metazoa > Chordata > Mammalia > Artiodactyla > Bovidae > Ovis > Ovis aries. Next base: position 17,926,886 of record NC_056063.1, on the reverse strand, counting down.
ATTATTGGAGTTTCAGCTTCAGCATCAGTCTTTCCAATGACTATTCAGGACTGATTTCCTTTAGGATAGACTGGTTAGATCTCCTTGCAGTCCAAGGGACTTTCAAGTTCTCCAGCACCACAGTTCAAAACCATCAATTCTTCAGTGCTCAACTTTCTTTATAGTCCAACTCTCACATCCGTAGCTAACCACTGGAACAAACAATAGCTTTGACTAGATGGACCTTTGCTGACAAAGTAATGTCTCTGCTTTTCAATATGCTGTCTAGGTTGGTCATAGCTTTTCTTCCAAGGAGTAAGCATCTTTTAATTTCATGGCTGCAGTCACCATCTGCAGTGATTTTGGAGCCTGCCAAAATAAAGGTTTTATTAAATAAGTATGCCATCATGTATTTAGCCATTCTTCTGGGTGCTTCCCAATTGTTTCTATCACAGACAAACCTAGGGGGACAGTTCTTGTACATTCATCATTGCCCACTTTTCTGATTACCTCTTTCGTATCTAATTCCTTGAAGTCGAATTATTGGGTGAAGTTTGTGATATTTTCTAAAACCATTGATCTATATTACCAAATTGCTCTTCAGGAAGTCTTACCAATTTATAGCATTTGAAGAAGGTAATGAGACTGTTCATGTCACTGCACATTTATCAAAACAGAGTAGGACAATTTCTAAATTATCATCTCTCAATTATTATCAATTTCAAAGGTAAAAATAGTACCTTGTTTTAATTTGCATTCATTTATTTGTTGGAAGCTGAGTATTCTCTCACACATTTACTGGCCATTTTTATTTCTTCTTTTGTGAAGTATTCATCACAATCTTCATTGATAAAGGATAAAGGACAAAAATCAGTAAAGGTTGTGATGAATATCAATTGATGAACACTTCTGGCTTCTCTCCCCATAGGAGGAGGAGTAATCAGATCTACTCTTTGCAAAGCATCGGGTTAAGTGCTAGAGGCGCTGCCCTTGTGAACAATGACTGCCTTTGTCCATGCTTGCCTGGACCTGAGAGGAAAGCTTTGTTCATATTGACAGGCCTCTTGCACTTAAGCCTTGCTCCTCACCAATGATAATAAATTAGTGACAATGATATCAGAGATAAGAATGTGGCATAGACAAACACGCAGCAACACTTTCATCTTGACACACAGCTCCACTATTGAGAATATGCTAAGTGACTTCTCAGCTTATTGATCAGTTACTTGGAAAATTCTATACCATATTAGTCAGCTGTTTACTAATACAAAATGTTATGTGATGTTACATGATGAACAACTCCAAGATTTAGTGGCTTCTGACAGCAAATATTTCTTCATTGCTTATAAATCTAAGGGTTGGGCATGGTTCTGCTGGTCTTTACTTGGCTTGTAATCTCTTCTCATTCTGGGGTCATCTCTAGGCTGAGTTCTTCTCACAGTGGAAGGCAGGCATGTGACGGGCAAACTCAGATTTTTAATGCCTCTTAGGGCTTCCCCATGGCTCAGATGGTAAAGAATCCGCCTGCAATGCAGGGGACCTGAGTTTGATCCCTGGGTAGGGACAATCCCCTGGAGAAGGGAAAGGCCACCCACACCCAGTCCAGAGAATTCCATGGACAGAGGGGCCTGGCTGGCTACAATCCATGGGGTCACAAACAGTCGGACATGCCTGAGTGGCTAACACTTTCACTTTCCTGTCTTTTCACACATATGCATTGCTACATTCCCACCAGTTTAGAACTGAATGAGTTCTCTTGGTGTAAAATTATGTTTGCTAATGTGTGTGTATAGATAATATAGACGAAATTTATAGTAGGAATTGGGTTTGAAGTATGGGCTTCCCTCATAGCTCAGCTGGTAAAGAATCTGCCTGCAATGCAGGAGACCCCGATTCGATTCCTGGGTTGGGAAGATCCCCTGGAGAAGGAAAAGGCTACCCACTCCAGTATTCTGGCCTGGAGAATTCCATGGGCTGTATAATCCATGGGGTCACAAAGAGTTGGACATGATTGAGTGACTTTCGCTTTTACCTTTCGGAAATGAATGCAAACAAAAATACCGTAGAGTTCAAGAGATTGAAATAAAACATAATAAGAGTAACAAAAATGTATCATTTGGCATATAATCTTGTGATAACTTGGATAGGAACTGTATGGTATAATGCTATGTTAGTGATCCTTGGGATAAGGAAAAAGAAACTTTAAAATGATAAAGAGTTAGCTATTGAGTCCTATGTAGTATATATTGACCATATACCTAACTGAGCTCTTGTTTATGAGAACAGAGGCAAGCCAGTTCTGAAACTGCTTTGCATATCAATGTCCCTCTGTATCTCCTTATTATTTCCCTTTGCTCTGCAATTATTCTGCTGGCTTTTACTAAACTATAGATATTTCATCCCTCTGTGAATTGAAATCTTTTGCTTCTGTCATTTCTGCACACACGTTGCATTTTAGAGTAAGTGTTCTGGGCATGCCAAGGAGGAAATAAAGTTTTCTCTTCCTTTGGCTTGGAATTTTTTTCTTTCCAATTAGTTTACAGAGTGTTTTCTTCTCAGGCATGTCTCTTGGTAGAAAAAATCTGTCTCCCAAAAGTGTGTTTGGAACTGAAAGTGCATCTGTCTTGAGAGTCTGGCGCCATCTTAAACGTAAATGTGTGCTTTGTGAACGTTAGTAATTGTTGAGAAAGACAAATAATGGAGAGTGTGTCTATGAATTCTCTCTGTGTGTGTATGTGAGAGAGAGAGAGAGATTCAGAGGGAGTCAGAAGGAAGAGGCAAAAGAGAACTAAAGGAAGAAATGGGGAATTCTTGAGATAGTTAATAAACAGAAATCAGTTTGACTTGAAGCAGGTGCCAGGGTTATGACTATATTTACTAATTAGACAGCTACAAAATGATGACAAAGGCGGGCCAGACACTTAGGGCAATCTTTTCAGAAAGATAGAAAGGTCACAGAGAAGAAAAATAGGAACGAGACAAGAATCCAGCTTGTCCTCCTTTTCTGGGATAATAAGAGAGTCCAATTTAAGGTCCTGTGACAATGGATGTGATAATTTGGGAGCCCACCTTTTCAGGATACAATCTAGGTAAGGAGCTAAACACCTGAAGTGTTTCTTCAAGTTCAGCAGGGAGGAAAGATGATTTGGAAATTGATTCCCAAAGGTGTTTGTTTTCCCAGGACTGGAGAAGGGGAGCACTTGGACTGGGGTCACCAGCCAGTGGAGACAAGAGTGCAATTGGAAATGGAATGAATAGAAACCTGGTCGATATGTTAAAGGGTGTTGCGTGTGTTGCTCAGTTGTGTCCGATTCTTTGCTACTCCACGGACTGTATCCCACCAGGCTCCTCTGTCCATGGGATTTTCCAGGCCACAATACTGGAGTGGGTTGCCATTCCCTTCTCCAGGGGATCTTCCTGACCTAGGTATCCACCCTGGATCTCCTGCATTGCAGGCAGATTCTTTATCATCTGAGCCACCAGGGAAGCCATTCTCAATATCTAATCTTTCAAACATTTCTTCTTTAACTTCCCGTGCCAGGGGAGCTTTAAAAACAACCGTAGGGTAGACATTATCTTTAAACTCACTCAATTCAGTCAATTTATTGAGGGCTCGTGTACTAGATGTTTATAAGTGTGGGGATGAAGAGATAAGGAAGCTGGCCCCACTTCTTCAAATCTTACCACACAGGCAGCTTAGTGGAGAAATAAGCAGATACTGGTATGTGTGCTGTAAGGAAGGTGAGGAAAAATCCCATGGACAGAGGAGCCTGGCGGGCTATAGGCTATAGGGTCACAAAGAGTCAGACATAACTGAGTGCGTGTGTGCATGTGCGTGCACGTGCGCACACACACACACACACACACACACACACACACACTGGATACTGGGGGTAAGGAAGAAAGGAGAATCTTCTGAATCTTCTCTGATTCAGGAGAAGAAATAATGTTTTGGGACAGAAAGAAGAGCTCAGTTTTGGACACGTGCTTGAGGGATCAGGATTACCTAGATGGAGTGGATGGAAGTCAATCTCATTATTATAGAAAGTGAAACTTTTAAGTAAATGAGGCAACCTGGGCCATTATAAAGAGAAGATCCTTGGGAATGCCAACAGTTGCGAAACAAGTAAAGGCAGAAGACAAGTCAGTAAAGGGTAAGAGACATTTGCCAGAAGGTAGGAGCAGCTCTTTACAGTACAAAATGCCTCCAAACGTATGGGTTGAATGGATATAATTCATTAATTATATTTATTATACATGTGATTAATTGCTGTAATTAATACCTATGCAAATGAATCATTTTTCAAATTAGGCAACTGCACAGATTTAAATCATCTGTCCTTAGTTGGTGCTTAGAATAGTATTACTGAATGACTGCGTGTCCTAAAACTGAATGTGTGGAAAGGCTCTTCAGTGGATCTGGGGAGTAACTTAGAGTCACAGAGCCAGTGTGATCTAGAATGTAAAGGAGTGAATGAAAATATATTCAATTTGAAGGGGAATTTCTTAAAGCAGTTTATTTGGAAAATATATTTCTTTTACCTATATTGTATTATCATAAATCTCCTTTCCCCTAAAAGTTTAGTTCAAGAAGAGATTGATGTTCAAAATTAGATTTTATGAGAGAGACATTTTAGAAGTAGTATCTGAAACACTAAAAAAAAAAAAAAATTCGATCAGATGCAATTGTGTCCAGTACTTTTCTTTTTCTTCATGTATCTTGGATATCTTTCCATATCAGTACGCAAAGAACTTCCTTGTTCTTAAAAAAAAAAAAAAAAAGTAGCTGTGCAGTATAGCCACTAAATGAATGTATGAGAATAGACAGATAACTCCATATTGCTGGAAATTAAGGTAATTTCTGATATTTTCCATTCAAAACAGTGCTGCAATAGATAGCTATTACATGTATCATTTTTACAGTCTGCTAATAAATCTGCGTGATAAATTCCTAAAAGTAAAATTGCTGCATTAAGTGATATGTGCAGTTATAATTTCAATATATACTGCCAAATTGACTCCATGTAAGGTTCCAATTTGAATTCTCATCAGCAGCATACAAGAATTCAGGTTGTCTTCACTGCTTTGCAGCAAGCCTACCTCCAAAATTTTAAAATGTTACCAAAGTGATGTTAAAAATAATGCCACATATTTTAATTTGCATTTTTCTTATTAATGTGGTCATATATTTCCTATATTTAAGAGCTATTTGTATTTCCTTTCCTGTGAATTAGTTGTTCATACGTCTTGCTTTTTCTATTTATTTTTCATGGTTTTTAGAAATTCATTATGTATTAACAAAATTAATATATAAATTTCTCCCAAGCTATTTTTTTTTGTTTGTTTTTTTGATTTTGCTTTTGGTGGTTTGCTTTGCAGAAAGTTTCAACTTTTATACAGTCAAATTTGTTAGTTGTTTAAAAACTGTTTTTAAATTTCATAAGGCATAATAGCTACAAAGGTCTTCCTTATTCTGAAGTTGTAAGAAAATCCTCCTATATTCCCTTTATTGTTTAATCTTTGTATTTTAATTTTAAAAGATATTTGGAGTTTTTTCCTGATATAAAGTTGAAGTCCCTGCATAAAGACTTAGTTTGGATCTGGAAAATGTTGTTTTAAGAAGTTAATTGAGAGAGTAAGAAATTTGAAGTTTTGCTTTTTTTTTTTAAATTAAAAGTGTAAAGTGATTGAGACATCTTTTTGGAGTGAGCGGTGGCTGTCATGATTTCAACACCCAAAGACGGTAGACAATCTCATTTCTATTTTTTTTTTTTTTGTCTATTTCAATAATGTATTAAATAGAACTTATTCGGCAACGAAAGGCCTTCTTTTAGATTAACTTGAAAGTGGACACAGAGTTCTGACCAGTGATAAGAATGGAATGGAAGAACAGAAAATCAAGAAGGCTTAAAGTATTGTGGGGCTTCCCAGGTGGTAAAGAACCTGCCTGCCAATGCAGGAGACGTAAGAGATGTGGGTTCAGTCCCTGGGTTGGGAAGACCCCCTGGAGGAGAGTATGGCAACACCCTTCATTATTCTTGTCTGGAGAATCCCATGGACAGAGGAGCCTGGTGGGCTACAGTCCATGGGGTCGCACAGTTGGAAATGACTGAAGAGACTTAGCATACACGTACAAAGTATTGTGAGGGTATGGAACGAGAAACTTGAGGACCAAATCACAAAGTTGCTTTTTCAAAATTAGATTTTAGGGTGAAACTGGAGAAGGGATCATTGACAAAAAAAGTTGTATTGTAGTTCTGAGGATGTGATAAATAATGGCTTTAAATTGCTCTTGGGTTCAGGTTTTGCATCAATTGAGTTCAGGTCAGGTCAGCTTTGCTGCCAAATGACTTTCTAAAAAATCTTTTATTTTCAGAGCATTTTGAATTTCAGAATTTCCTGTAGATTTGTGGTCTTCAAATCATCTGAGTTATTTTTCTCTGCTATGATTTTCCCTGTATTTACCAGCATCAGATAGTTGTTCTCTGTGGCAGGGTTGGAGGGGATATTTTACATTGGAAAATGACTACAAGGGTAGAAAAAGGAGACTCATATTCTAAATATGCATTCCTGATAGTTGCATTTGATGGGATACCCTTCCATTCAAAGACATGTATATGGAGAACACTCTGATGAAACCCAAATTCATTCTTTTCTCATTTGTTTTATAGTTTCCTGATCACTTATATTGTAGCTTACAGTTAATATCCTACTAGGTGAATATTCTGCTTATGTGTTTATACAGTGGGTGGTACTAGGTGCTGGGGAACCGAATTAGATGCTCTTTCTCCTGAGGGATCTTAATGTCGGTTTAGTGAGACGAACAGATAAAGCAGTAAGTGTAGCCCAGTGTGGTGAGTGTCAGGTATAAACAGGAACAGGGCACTTTGGGGGCGTGGAGAAAGCCCTGCTAAACCATATTGCACAGCTAAACCATACAGAAGGGGATGAAAGGCTTGATCTGAGTGCTAAAGTCTGGAAAGGAGTTAATGAAGAACTAGAAAAAGAAATGGAAATGGAGATCACTACAATGTATGTGTGTGGGGAAGTTCAAGTGGCTTCTTTGGGCTGGAGTGGAGGGCCTGTGTGGGGGATCGAGAAGGCAAGCCAGTGAGGCAGGAAGGAGTCAGAGTGTGAAGGGCCTGTGTCCTAAGCTGGAGCATTCGACTACTGTTTTGAAAGCCAGGGGATAAGGGATAAGCAAAAAACTAACATGTCTAGGTTTGCCTTTGATAAAGATGATTAAGATATTTTTGTGGAGGATAAATTTGGGTGGGTCGGATGGGGAGCTGGAAGACTCAGGCAGGCGATGATGAAAGCTGGGTGGGAGGGATGACTCAAGAGGTATTAAGGCAGTAGAAGCTCTAGGGACAAAGAAAGTGAAAGTGTTAGGCACTCGTTGTGTCCGACCCTGAGATCTCATGGCCTGTAAGCCCCCCAGGCTCCTTTGTCCATGGTATTCTCCAGGCAAGAATACTGGAGTGGGTTGCCATTTCCTTCTCCAGAGGATCTTCCCAACCTAGGGATTGAACCCAAGTCTGCATTTCAGGCAAATTCTTTATCAACTGAGCTACTTTGGAGGCCTGGGACAAAGAAACTATATCCCAATTAAAAAAAAAATTCTGTAGTATAGAGTTAAAAAAAAGAAGCTGTAGGGACTGATGGTTGATTGAATGTGGAAAAGGGAGAAGCAGAGTCAGTTTGTAACCAGTGAAGCTGGGACCAGGTGTTTTGAGAAGCCTGTGGCCAGAACTGGAGTGGGTCTGACCTTGTTTAAACTCTGCTCCAGGGTGACATGTAAAAACCCTCTGGTTTGGGGTTTCTGCCATTGCCTAGAAGTTCAAATGTGACCATCCCCCATCCCCACCCTGCCAAGGTTGCTAATTTTAAAAAAAATAATTTTAATTAAAAAAAAAAAAAAACTCTTTTGTTTAAGCAGTTTGGTGGATGGTAGTGCCTTTATGGACTTGGGGAGAAGTGGTCATTCTGCTCTGGATATCTTAAATTTGCCAGTGGGATAGACTAATGGGGTTACCCAGGAGATGGTTAGCAGAGAGTTTTCATGTGCATGAGAGAGGGTGAAGCTAGAGGATAGATTTGGGAGTTATCTAACCACTCCTGGCTTGAGTGTGACCATTCAGGATGAGACTATGGAGAGTAAAGAAGAGAGATTCTGTCTCAGTACCCCACAGAGACAAATGTTTCTCCTGTGTAAACTGGGCAGCCACCATTTTTTAGACCATTTCCTGAAGGGGGTGGCTGTAAGCAATGCATTAAGAACTTTTGCAACTGACTGGACTCACTTCTCAGGCCAGTTAACCTGTAGCAGAGAATGGTCAGAGTGGAAAAATTGCAGACGGAGCCCAAATCTGTTAGGTTAACTCTTGATTTGAGACTAAAGAGTTGGGCTGTATGCCATTGCCTAGAGTCCCTTTCAGAGTAATCTCAGGGATCCACATTTCCATACTGGAGATGGGCCTATTTGGGAGGTCTAGTTAAATGACCTCCGTGCCAAATGGTGGTCTTCAATGGTCATCTTGACTACTGACTACTGGAAAAACATAGCTTTGACTATACAGAGCTTGGTCAGTAAAGTGATGTCTCTGCTTTTTAATATGCTGTCTAGGTTGGTCATAGCTTTTCTTCCAAGAAGCCAGAGTCTTTAATTTCATGGCTGCAGTCACCATCTGCAGCAATAACAGTGGTCACCATGCCGTACTCTTGATTTCTTATCTTCTTATATTTTACTAGTAGAAGAATGTTGCAGTGTTGTAGGTGTAATATAGATAGGGATTTGAAATTTTTTGGGGGGTGGTCAGGCCAAATTTTAGGCCATAAGTCTCTGGATGTGTCTTTGCTAATTGTCGAACCTGAGTTGTTGTGTTACTTTTCTTCAGTTCTGTTCGAGCTGTCACATCCAAATCTTTCTATCCCAGAACATGAGTGAAAGGTAGAAAAGAAGCTTCCAGAATCTCTCTCCAGCCCCATTTCATGCTACGCTTTCATTTTTTAATGTTCCAGAGCCACTGGTCTTGCTTTGTTTTTTCTATCACTGAGCTGTTTTATCGACCACAGGACCTCTGCACAGTCTGCCTGGAATCTCCCACAGCTTTTACTAACAACTGGCACTTTCTCCTGTTTCAGGTTCTGGTCTATTTGCCACTTTTTTCCTCCGATCACCCAACTCACCGAGAGGATTCCTCTCCCTATCCCCACTTCACAGCAGTCTGTCGATTTGCCTACTTGTTTTCTGTGTTGTTCAGTGGTACACCCTGACAACAATAACAATGTGAAGACATTTCAAATTTATTCTCATTTGAACAATTCGAATGGCTGGCTTCCCTGGTGGCTCACTTGACAAAGAGTCTGCCTGCAATGCAGGAGATCCCACTTCAGTCTCTTGGTTGGGAAGATCCCCTGGAGAACGGAATGGCAACCCACTCCAGTATTCTTGCCTGGATAATCCCATTGACAGAGGAGCCTGGTGGACTACAGTCCACAGGGTCACAAAGAGTCCGACACAACTGAGTGACTAACACTTGAACAATTCAGTGTACCACGGTAAATCATTATCATTCACCTCAATGGGGTATCATTAATATACCCCAATGATAAATAAGAAATTGGAGGCCCTGAAAGCTCAAGTGAGTTACCCAGGGTCACGCAGTTAGTAATGACAGAGCTGCACATGGTCTGATTGACCGATCATGGCTGCTCTCATAACATCATCATCTTGAGGGGAGCATCTCAATGTGACCTTTCCAAGGACCAGCATTTCCCTCAAATACGCTGTCTTTGGTGAAGGCTTCACTTCCCTGTGTCTTTGCCTTTAAGACAATTTCTTTTATTCCTTTCCTGGAATCTATAGTGAATCTCCGAGAACTCCAGAGAAAGATGATTTTGTTTTTCCCTGTAAAAGGGAAATAGCCCCTGATTTCAGCACTGATTAGAAGTAAGGTCTTTCCCTGGGGACATAATCAGCCATGGACAGTAGGTTCTGATGATGTCTGAGTTTCTTTCTCCCGCTCTGCCCTGAGGGGAGATGAAGGGTTTTCACTCTTTACTTTTTAATGACTGTGTAAGAGGAAAAGAACAAGCTGGTGCAGGAGAAGAGGTGAGTCATATTGGAAGCAGTGAGGAAGCATGTGAGGTGATACGCCGTGTGTTGGTGGCAGGGGGTGGTCTTTCCCAGTACTCAGTAATTATTTCAAGGAGCTCAATCAAACCCACTGCTGGCCCCATGTAAATCAAAGGGGGAGCTAACTAATTGCCAATGTCTCCCTTTAAATCCTTCCCTTCCTATCATTAAGGAATTTTGCAACACAGATACATAAGTGCAAGAGCCAAGCCTGCATTCATTTGCACAATCTCTTCCCTCAATGTTTACTTCTAAAGGAGGCAAGAGGGGGCCACCCTGACGAACCCGATTTTCATAGAGTACTGACAGCCATCTAATTAGAATAAGATGAGACCTAAATTGGTTTAGGAGAACTTAGTCCTCCCCCTCATTCCCTAGAACTACCTTAGAGGTTTTAATTCTTTTTAAATTAAAAAACACTTCTGACTTTTTATTTTGCTTTCATGCTACAAAAATATACTCCCCTTACCCCTCCATCCTGCTAAATTCCTCCTTGGTTACAGTGCCAGGATAAAGGAGAACATTTTTAATCCTGTCATTTTAGTTTGGTCTCTGAACCAAGGGAAAGACACAAGGAAGTGGAAAATTTGTTCAAGGGCACCAAGGAATTTCTTCCCACCTTACCAAGAAAGACTGTAGGAGAACCCCAAGCTCACTGCTGGTACAAACATCACCATATTTTGCAATGTCTTGTTGAAGCAAAGATTTAATTTCTACCATCACCAAAACCTTCTCTACCTACATCCCAGAAGATCCAGCCAATTACCCTTCAGTCAATAGTAACAACTGAAGTAGTTTCATAGCTGATTATACTCAAATGTATCATTGCTCCACGTAAAAATATATACACATAAAAATTATAATGTGGAAGTGTTGACTAGCTGTAGTTATCTCTGAGAGAGTCTAATTATACAATTCATATTTTTTTCTGTATTTTGCAAATCTTCTACAATTACATATGTTACTTTTATATACTGAAAATTAGACATTTTAAAATATCATTGTGCATTGGTTTTCTATATACCATAAAAATCTATACAGAGCAAAAAGACTAGAAAGAAATGTAGGAAGTTATTTTAAAAATATTTGTTTATATACAATGTGTTAGTTTCAGGTAACAGCAAAGTGATTCAGTTAGACCTATGTATTCTTTTTCAGATTCTTCTCCATTATAGGTTATTACAGTATATTGAATATAATTTCCTGTTAGGAAGTTATTAATACTGGTTATCCCTAGATGGTGGGCCAAAGGGAAATTTGCCTTACTTTTCATCTATTATGATGTGATCAGCATGTGTTAGCTTTGAAATGGGAAATGAAACAATTTAAAAAAGTGAGATTAGAGAAAGAATGTACCAGTGCAGTAGTATGTATCACACTTAAAATCAAAACATTGATGAAAGAAACATGCTGGACAAGACTTATGCAGCAAAACCAGGAACTTTATGCTGCCAAATGAAAGAAAAAAATCTTGCCAATGATTTTTATTGTTGTTTACTCGCTGTGTCATGTCCCTCTCTTTTGCAACCCCATGGCCTATAGACCACCAGTCTCCTCTGTTCATGGGGTTTCCCATACAAGAAAACTGGAATGAGTTGCCATTTCCTTCCTCAGGGGATCTTTCCGATGCAGGGATTGAACCCATGTCTCCAGCACTGGAGGCAGATTCGTTACCACTGAGCTACCTTGGAAGTCCTCCCAGTGATTTGAGGTTACCTAAATACCAAGACCTAAATAATTTTGATTTATGACCTAAATGAAATCCCTTCTGATTATACAGTGGAAGTGAGAAATAAATTTAAGGGACTAGATCTGATAGACAGAGTGCCTGATGATCTATGGAATGAGGTTCGTGACATTGTACAGGAGACAGGGATCAAGACTATCCCCATGGAAAAGAAATGCAAAAAAGCAAAATGGTTGTTTGGGCAGGCCTTACGAATAGCTGTGAAAAGAAGAGAAGTAAAAAGCAAAGGAGACAAGGAAAGATACAAGCATCTGAATGCAGAGTTCCAAAGAATAGCAAGGAGAGATAAAGCCTTCCTCAGCGATCAATGCAAAGAAATAGAGGCAAACAACAGAATGGGAAAGACTAGAGAGCTCTTCAAGAAAACTAGAGATACCAAGGGAATATTTCATGCAAAGATGGGCTAGATAAAGGACAGAAATGGTATGGACCTAACAGAAGCAGAAGATATTAAGAAGAGGTGGCAAGAATACACAGAAGAACTGTACGAAAAAGATCTTCATAACCCAGATAATCACAATGGTGTGATCACTCACCTAGAGCCAGACATCCTGGAATGTGAAGTCAAGTGGGCCTTAGAAAGCATCACTATGAACAAAGCTAGTGGAGGTGATGGAATTCCAGTGGAGCTATTTCAAATCCTGAAAGATGATGCTATGAAAGTGCTGCATGCAATATGCCAGCAAATTTGGAAAACTCAGCAGTGGCCACAGGACTGGAAAAGGTCAGTTTTCATTCCAATCCCAAAGAAAGGCAATGCCAAACAATGCTCAAACTACCACACAATTGCACTCAACTCACATGCTAGTAAAGTAATGCTCCAAATTTACCAAGCCAGGCTTTAGCAATACTTGAACCGTGAACTTCCAGATGTTCAAGCTGGATTTAGAAAAGACAGAGGAACCACAGATCAAATTGCCAACATACACTGGATCATCGAAAAAGCAAGAAAATTCCGGAAAAATATTATTTCTGCTTTATTGACTATGCCAAAGCCTTTGACTGTGTGGATCACAATAACTGGAAAATTCTGAAAGGATGGGAATACCAGACCACCTGACCTGCCTCTTGAGAAATCTGTATGCAGATCAGGAAGCAACAGTTAGAACTGGACATAAACAATAGACTGGTTCCAAACAGACTGAACTGAACTGAACTGAAATACCAAGATTCTCAGCATGGTGTTCATGAGCCATTTATGAAGATGGTACAGCACTTCTGTGGACATTTGTGTACAGCATGTACTTCAATTTTTGTTTATGGTTAAGTTTTACCATACAATCATTTGTGTGTCTTTCAATTCAGTTCAGTTCAGTCGGTCAGTCGTGTCTGACTTTGCGACCCCATGAATTGCAGCATACCAGGCCTCCCTGTCCATTACCAACTCCCAGAGTTCATTTAGACTCACGTCCACCAAGTCAGTGATGTCATCCACCAATCTCATCCTCTGTCGTCCCCTTCTCCTCCTGCCCCCAATCCCTCCCAGCATCAGGGTCTTTTCCAATGAGTCAACTCTTCACATGAGGTGGCCAAAGTACTGGAGCTTCAGCTTTAGCATCATTTCTTCCAAGACATCCCAGGGCTGATCTCCTTCAGAATGGACTGGTTGGATCTCCTTGCAGTCCAAGGGACTCTCAAGAGTCTGCTCCAACACCACAGTTCAAAAGCATCAATTCTTCAGCGCTCAGCTTTCCTCACAGTCCAACTCTCACATCCATACATGACCACTGGGAAAAACCATTACCTTGACTAGATGGACCTTTGTTGGAAAAGTAATGTCTCTGCTTTTCAATATGCTGTCTAGGTTGGTCATAACTTTTCTTTCAAGGAGTAAACGTCTTTTCATTTCATGGCTGCAGTCATCATCTGCAGTGATTTTGGAGCCCAAAACAATAAAGCCTGACACTGTTTCCACTGTTTCCCCATCTATTTGCCATGAAGTGATGGGACCAGATGCCATGATCTTCGTTTTCTTAATGTTGAACTTTTAAGCCAACTTTTTCACTCTCCTCTTTCACTTTCATCAAGAGGCTTTTTAGCTCCTCTTCACTTTCTGCCATAAGGGTGTTGTCATCTGTATATCTGAGGTTATTGATATTTCTCCCGGCAATCTTGATTCCAGTTTGTGCTTCTTCCAGCCCAGCGTTTCTCATGATGTACTCTGCCTATAAGTTAAATAAGCAGGGTGACAATATATAGCCCTGGGGTACTCCTTTTCCTATTTGGAACCAGTCTGTTGTTCCATGTCCAGTTCTAACTGTTGCTTCCTGACCTGCATACAGATTTCTCAAGAGGCAGGTCAGGTGGTCTGGTATTCCCATCTCTTTCAGAATTTTCCACAGTTGATTGTGATCCACACAGTCAAAGGCTTTGGCATAGTCAATAAGGCAGAAATAGATGTTTTTCTGGAACTCTCTTGCTTTTTCAATGATCCAGCATACATTGGCAATATGATCTGTGGTTCCTCTGCCTTTTCTAAATCCAGCTTGAACATCTGAATGTTCACAGTTCATGTATTGCTGAAGCCTGGCTTGGAGAATTTGGAGCATTACTTTACTAGCGTGTGAGATGAGTGCAATTGTGCGGTAGTTTGAGCATTTTTTGGCATTGCCTTTCTTAGGGATTGGAATGAAAACTGACCTTTTCCAGTCCTGTGGCCACTGCTGAGTTTTCCAAATGTGCTGGCATATTGAGTGCAGCACTTTCACAGCATCATCTTTCAGGATTTGAAATAGCTCCACTGGAATTCCATCACCTCCACTAGCTTTGCTCATAGTGATGCTTTCTAAGGCCCACTTGACTTCACATTCCAGGATGTCTGGCTCTAGGTGAGTGATCACACCATTGTGATTATCTGGGTTATGAAGATCTTTTTTGTACAGTTCTTCTGTGTATTCTTGCTACCTCTTGTTAATATCTTCTGCTTCTGTTAGGTCCAGACTATTTCTGTCCTTTATCGAGCCCATCTTTGCATGAAATATTCTCTCGGTATCTCTAATTTTCTTGAAGAGATCTCTAGTCTTTCCCATTCTGTTGTTTGCCTCTATTTCTTTGCATTGATCACTGAGGAAGGCTGTCTTATCTCTCCTTGCTATTCTTTGGAACTCTGCATTCAGATGCTTATATCTCTCCTTTTCTCCTTTGCTTTTTGCTTCTCTTCTATTCACAGCTATTTGTAAGGCCTGCCCAAACAACCATTTTGATTTTTTGCGTTTCTTTTCCATGGGGATGGTCTTGATCCCTGTCTCCTGTACAATGTCATGAACCTCCATCCATAATTCATCAGGCAATCTATCTATCAGATCTAGTCCCTTAAATCTATTTCTCACTTCCACTGTATAATCAGAAGGGATTTGATTTAGGTCATACCTGAATGGTCTAGTGGTTTTCCTTACTTTCTTCAATTTCAGTCTGAATTTGGCAATAAGGTTTCATGATCTGAGCCACAGTCAGCTCCTGGTCTTGTTTTTGCTGACTGTGTAGAGCTTCTCCATTTTGGCTGCAAAGAATATGATCAATCTGATTTCGGTGTTGACCATCTGGTGATGTCCATGTGTAAAGTCTTCTCATGTTGGAAGAGGGTGTTTGCTATGACCAGTGCATTTTCTTGGTAAAACTCTGTTAGTCTTTGCTCTGCTTCATTCCGTATTCCAACGCCAAATTTGCCTGTTACTCCAGGTGTTTCTTGACTTCCTACTTTTGCATTCCAGTCCCCTATAATGAAAAGAACATCTTTTTTGGGTGTTAGTTCTAAAAGATCTTGTAGGTCTTCATAGAACCTTTCAACTTCAGCTTCTTCAGCATTACTGGTTGGGGCATAGACTTGGATTACTTTGATATTGAATGGTTTGGCTTGGAAATGAACAGAGATCATTCTGTCATTTTTGAGATTGCATCCAAGTACTGCATTTTGGACTGTTTTGTTGACCAGACGGCTACTCCATTTCTTCTAAGCGATTCCTGCCTGCTTTTAGTAGATATAATGGTCATCTGAGTTAAATCACCCATTCCAGTCCATTTTATTTGCTGATTCCTGAATGTCGATATTCACTCTTGCCATCTCCTATTTGAGCACTCCCGATTTGCCTTGATTCATGGACCTGACATTCAGGTTCCTATGCAATGTTGCTCTTTACAGCATTGGACCTTGCTTCTATCACCAGTCACACCCACAACTGGGTACTGTTTTTGCTTTGGCTCCATCCCTTCATTCTTTCTGGAGTTATATCTCCACTGATCTCCAGTAGCATATTGAACACCTACTGATCTGGGGAGTTCCTCTTTCAGTATCCTATCATTTTGCCTTTTCATACTGTTCATGGGGTCCTCATGGCAAAAATACTGAAGTGGTTTGCCATTCCCTTCTCCAGGGGACCACATTCTGTCACACCTCTCCACCAAGTCCCGCCTGTCTTGGGTGGCCCCACAGGGCATGGCTTGGTTTCATTGAGTTAGACAAGGCTGTGGTCCTAGTGTGATTAGATTGACTAGTTTTCTGTGAGTATGGTTTCAGTGTGTCTGCCCTCAGATGCCCTCTTGCAACACCTACCGTCTTACTTGGGTTTCTCTTACCTTGGGCATGGGGTATCTCTTCTCGGCTGCTCCAGCAAAGCGCAGCCACTGCTCCTTATCTTGGATGAGGGGTATCTCCTCACTGCTGCCCTTCCTGACCTTGAACATAGAATAGCTCCTCTAGGCCCTCCTGTGCCCGCACAGCCACTGCTCCTTGGATGTGGGGTTACTCCTCCCAGCTGCCACCCCTGGCCTTGGACATGGGGTAGCTCCTCTTGGCCATGCTATGTGTCTTTAGAAGTCATCTTTTCCTTAACTGAATCTAGATAGAGCATAAGTAAATAGACAAAATAATGTTCTCTAATGTTGTACTGATATATACCAAAGTGATTTCCATTAATCTGTCAAGGCACAAGTACCAGAACCATTTTCTATAATTTCTCTGATCATCATAATTTAGTTTAAGAAAATTATTTAGAACACTTCAGAGAAAGATAAAGAGCTGCTTTTGAGCATTTTTCTTGTATTTGGTTTTGAAAGTTATGAAAACCATGGAATTATTGTAAGAGGTTCATCAGCCCGAAGGTACAAATGTTTTCTTATTCCACAGAGACTAAAAGTACATATGTTTTTATGTGAAGGTCTCTGGGCTTCCCAACTGGTGCTAGTGGTAAAGAACCCACTTGCCAGTGCAGGAGACATGAGGAACTTTGGTTGGATCTCTGGGTTGGGAAGATCCCCTGAAGGAGGGCATGTCAACCCACTCCAGTATTCTTGCTTGGAGAATTCCCCTGGACAGAGGAGACCGGCAGGGTACAGTCCATAATGTTGCAAAAAGTCATCATTGAAACAACTTAGCATGTGGTCTGTGAGAAGATTTATGTGGAAATTATGACTTTAGAAAGTGGTTCTTTGATTATGAGAGACAGTAAAGCATAGATATTGCTGTCATTCAGATCTGACTTCAAATTCCAGTATCTGAATCCAAGAGTTAGGGAAAAACATTCTATGTAGATTGAGACTTGAGTGTACTTTATAGGTTGAAGAACTTTCCTTAGCAGCTAAAAAGGAAAGAATAAAAAAAAAAACAAAAGCCCATCTCTCCAAATTTCCAGTTATAAGTTGTTCCCAGTGGTCCTGTGGGTCTTGGGTTTCTTTGTTATACAGCTGTTAAGTGTATGACTTTGACAATTTACCTAACCTCTCTATGTCTTCATTTCCTTATCTGAAAATAAGACTTCCCACTGTCTCAGATGGTAAAGAATCCACCTGCAATTTGGGAGACCTGGGTTTGATCCCCGGGTTGGGAAGATCCCCTGGAGAAGGGAATGGCAACCCACTCCAGGATTCTTCTCTGGAGAATTCAGAGGGAGCCTAGCAGGCTACATTCCATGCGATCGCCAAGAGGTATACATGCCTGAGGGACTAACACTATTCTATTCTGAAAATAAGAGTAATACTGTCTTCCGTCACACAATTGTCAAGAGGATAGCATAATTTGATTTAAATAATTTCTTAGAACACTGCCTGGCACAAAGTAAATGCTCTATGAATGTTCTTAGCATTTATCTCCAGCAGTCAAACTGTATGATGTTGATGGTAATATAAAAAGTCTTAAAAATAGCCTAGGATGTTGCTGATGATGGTAGCAAATCCATTGGGGCCAGAATTTCTCATTTATACTTATTCCTCTTTCAGGAGCCAGGGTTATTTCCTAAATTGACACAGGCCCAGTGGATCTCAGGCAAAGTTCATCTGTCTTGATTCAGGCACTTATTCAAAAAAATCTTATTGTCTTATTTTTGGATTCTGAAAAACTTTGAGAAAAGAAAAACAACCCTTAAGGTATTCTAATTTGCCAAGACCACTGTAATGTGTACTGCAGAGCGATGTTCTAAGTTTACCCCATGTGGGTAACTGAAAAGAGATGAAATGACTCATCTGCTTCGTTCTCCGTAATCTCTCATGAACTTGACTCAGCTTAGTTAGAGCTTTAAGTGGGAAAAAGAGAAAAAGATTCCGTTGTTTAAAGGAAGAGAACTATGTTTCTCTCTCTAAGCGTTCTCTCTGTATTTACACACATGACAGTTGCTCAGTACTTTCGTGGTAGTCCTTGGTTTATTGTTTTAGTGACGTATCTTCCAGTTTTCTATGTATTTTAACTAAAATAGAATCAGATGTTGTTTGTTACCTGCCAAACGTTTTCTTGCCCTTTCCACCTACTTACTCATCAGCATTCCTCCCAGTATCTGACAAGAGCTCAGCAGGAAGCAGATGTCACACTTAAATTAGGATAATTTGAGGATGGTTTAATAAGCAGACGCTTTACAAAGACTTTGGGGGGATGTAGGGAGCCCCAGGGAACAGTGTGTCCCCTGGTGCTGGTAACAAGAGAGGACAGCAGGCAGAGGAAAATGATGGACTCTTAGAATCTCAGTGGAGCCGGTGTGATAAGGCCACTTTGAGAGGAGCCGTGACCACGGATTGCACAGTGAAGGGAGCAGCCAACCAAAAGCAACCCCATGAGGAGGGACTAGGCAGACTAAATATTTCTACTTCTCTCTTCCTGCTCCCACCAGTCCCCTGCCAGGACTTCCCATTGGCTGATCCCAAGGATAACCAGAAGGCATGGGACACTTGATGAAGACCCCCTCATCAGCCTTAGCTGGTGGAACAGGCTCAAAGAGAATGCAGGAGGTACCTACGTGTTACCTGTTCTTTCTTCCTTTTCTTCCACGTCTGAGACAGGGATGCAATCCCTGTAGCCCACCTTTCTCCACTGATCATCTTCTCCCTCCCCTCTCCCTCTCCACCATCTCCTTCCCAGCAGTGGATCATTTTGCTCAAGTTTCTTCCATTTAAAAACAACAACAGTAGACATGGCAACCTACTCCAATATTCTTGCCTGGGGAATCCCATGGCCAGAGGAGCCTGGTGGACTACAGTGGCAAAGAGTTGGACACAACTGTAGAGACTTAGCATGCAAACACCCCCTTTTAGTATCATATAAGTGTTCTTGAAGAAATGACAGTTAAGATCCATGGCTGAATTGATGTTAGACAGGTAAAGAGTGCATTTCAGGCAAGGAGAAGATTGTCTCAGTAGAGTTTCTGATGAGGAATAAGCAAGGGTCAGAGTGTTTGATGCTTGGTTAGCAAGGCTCAACAAGAGACTGCAGGACTAGCCAGGATCTGAATCATGCAGGAACTGTCAGTTTCAGAAAGAATGTTGGATGTTATCCTGAGGACAGGTGGAAGCCGATCCAGTCACTATTGCTGTATAAATGAGTAACCCCCAAATTTAGTGCTATAAGAATGGCCATTTAATTTTTACTCAAATTTTGTGGGCCAATAATTCATAAGGGACTCAGCTGGGCAGTTCTTGCTCAGATTCTCATATTTAGTTTTGTTCAAATGTTGCCTGGGGTCAGTGACCATCAGCTGAAGTCTCAGCTGGGCTGGATGGTCAAGATGTTTGGCAGTTGGTGATGAGAGTTCAGCTGAGGCTGTCAACTGGAGTGCCTTATATGACTTCTGAAATGGAGGTCTACCTTTTTTTAAAGGTAGTATCATTTTATTTAGTGTTACAGGAATGGGGTTGCAAAGAGGTGGACATGACTGGGCAACTGAACAACAACATACAAAATTTTAGGTTACTTCTTAAAACCAAAAAAAAAAAAAAAGAAATTCAAAATTCCCCAAATAACAAGGCAGGAAATTGGAATTCCAGTTCGTTAAGGTTTTATAGCTGACTTTCTCCAAAGTAAGAATCTCAAGGAAAACAGATGGAAGCTTCCTGGCCCTTTTTGACCTAGGCCCAGAAGTCATATAATGTCATTTCCACTGCATTCCATTAATTGAGTCTGTCCTAGATTCAAGGATGAAGGCAGTTTTACTCCGTCTCTTAGTTGGGGAGAGTCCCAAGTCCCAATCACATGTGGTCCCGAGAGCATGTGTGAAGCATGTTATCATGGAAAATACAACCTCTCCTGCTACTTAAATACTTTTAACACAGTAGTAAGGAAGGCCAGTATGGGTCCTACAAAGGTCACTGTGCTTGCTGCTCAGAATAAAGAGTGAACAAGACTGTACATGGCAGCCTATGGAGGTAGTGCAGGCAAGATATGCTGATGGCTTGGTGCAGAGGGCTGGCAGCAGACATGGGGAGCAACAAGAAAATGAGTTAAGTTGTAGACGGTACCGCTGAGGCTTGGTGAAGGATGGGGTGTGGCGTGTGAAGGAGAGGTGATGTCATGTGACTCGCAGGTTTCTGGACTTGAAGCTGTTAAATGAAAGCTGTTGCTATTTTCTGAGATTAGGCAGTTAGGAGGAGGGGTGCTTTTGAAGGCAAAAATCAAGGCTCCACTTTAGATTGAGTGTAAATTGGGCTTCCCCTTGTGGCTCAGTGATAAAAATCTGCCTGCAATGTAGGAGACCTGGGTTCAATCCCTGGGCCAGGAAGATCCCCTGGAGGAGGGAATGGCAAACTACTCCAGCGTTCTTGCCTGGGAAATCCCATGGACAGAGGAGCCTCGGGGGTTATGGTCCATGCGGTTGCAAACAGTTGGATATTACTGAAGCAAGTGAGCACACAAGTTGCTTTGGGGCCAACCAAGTAGACTTCTCAAGAGGCTGTCTACATGCTCAGAGATGGGGCTCAGAAGAAAACTCTGGGCTAGAGATATAAATGTGGTGCTAGTCGTCATATGAATGATACATAAAACCATGAAAAGGGATGAGATTCCACTAAGAGAATGCCTGCAGAGGGACGAGAGACAGGTAGGTGAGAGCGCTGAGAACCTGTATTGACACTGAGCAGAGGAGGCGCTTCCAAAGGAAACTGAAATAGCGAGAGACTGAGTGTATTTTTGGTAGATGGAAGGACATGTATTTTTCCAAACTCACATAAATTAACAGAAAAATCTCAATATAGAAAGTTGGAAACATTAAATATGCTTCTCCCAATTATCTCTTGGAAAGATTTTTTCCCCCTTCTTGATCAAGCACCTTTCATACTTAGCAGCCTAATAGGCAGTTTCTGATTTCCTGTGATTTCTGCGAGTGAGGTATTTGTTAAAACTAACTAGGTGTCAGAGATGTTATGCTAGAATGCTAATCTCTGTGTGATCCCAAATAACTTGTTTAGCAGAGTGTGTTCTCGTTTGGAAGATACCTGGATGAAAAAATAGAGTAATAACTTAGAATTTTAACTTTAAAACTTAAAAATTTAAAACTAAGTTTAAATCTAAATTTAAAATTAAAACCTAAATTTTTAACTTTAAACAGTGTCACGCACTGTTTGCTTTATTAGAGATATTTTGTTCGGCTTCTTGTCAGAGAACTATTTTGAGGTAAATGTGACGAAAACGTAGAAAGGAGGTTCCAAATTAGGTAGTAGATATATCTACTATATCTACTATATCTACTATAGGGCTTCTCAAAGCAAAGACATCTGAAGTGGGTTGGATACCATCAAGAATGTGGCTGAGATGTATCATTTGGTGCAATATACAATTTCTTTCGTACAAAATCATAGGTGTGAAGACTAACCAGTGGAGGCATGGAAGGAAGTTGGCAGAAAAAAGATATAAAGCAGAAAAATGGGCAAGAGTTGTGTGCTTCATGACAAGAAGAAGCAGACATAGAGGACTTAGGTGAAAGAGGTTTATAAAGCATCCTTGATGAAGAGAACATTTCTATTTTAACAACTAAGTGGCTTTTATTATATTCACAAAGTTGTACAACCATCACCATTGTCTATTTTTCTTTTTGGCTGTGCCACACAACCTGTGGAACCTTAATTCCCTGAGCAGGGATTGAACCCATGCCCCTGCATTGGAAGCCCCCAAATTCTTGTTTTAATATTGCTCCATCTTTAGTAGTGATCATTGGAACATCATTTAATTTTTCCATCTTCTGAAACTTCTAACACTGATTGCTTCAAAAAAGTGACTGTCATTCTCTGTTGGAATTAGTCACCTCCCCTCTTTAGACAGGGTATCTTTTTGCTCAGATAGCCTGCTTTCACGGTATGAATTTGGGTGCAGTTACAATGAAAATAGCCAAACACTACTTAGGAGAGTGGTGTGACCTGATTTGCTTATTAGGATGGACAAGTGGGAAGTTGGGAGGCTACCAACCTAGAGGAGACAGGATGAAAATCAGAACTGACTCAACAGTGGAAATGGCAGGAAGAACCCAGATTTGAGCACGTTTTTTGAAGTGGGTTAAACAGATCTTGTGGGCCTTCCCTGGCGGTCCAGTGGTTAGGACTTTCACCTTCCAATGCAGGGGGTGTGGGTTCGATCCCTAATGGAGGAGTTAAGATCCCACATGCCTCTCGGTCAAAAAACCAAAATGTAAAACAGAAACAATATTGTAACAAATTCAATAAAGACTTTAAAAAGGGCTCACATCCAAAAAAAAAAAATTTCTTAAAACCAGACAGATCTTTGTGATAGATCTTGGTGACCAATTCAGTTGAGGCAGTGTCCAGGAAAGGGAGGAGTCTGATCAGGCTGATGTCTGCCTTAGATCTCAGGTGAAACAGAGTGTATGAGAAGGAACCACACGTGGGCGTGATACCAGTGAGACAACTAGAGAACGTGCCCATGTGTTATCTTCTCAGCAGCTCTATGAAGTGGATCAGGCAGACTGTATTTTCCTCTGAGGAAAGACAACCCAGCTGATGTTCAAAACCCGAGATTCTCCAGATCTGTAGAGTTACTACTTGCTTGCCACTAGCACCTAGATGATGAAGAGTAGGAGTAGGGAAAGGGATTTATCTCCCTCAACTCCACTCACACCAGCAATCACGACCTTACCTATACATGTATTTAAGGACCTCTTCTAGGAATATAGTTCCAGCTGATCAGCTAGTTATGACAAACGTCTTGGTCACGGAGGAAATTTCATGATGGATTGGCTTGCACATTACTCTCACAGCTACAATTTCCACTTTTCCTTGCAGTCAGGGTTCTAGCTTTAAAAGTCTTTAAAAATTTTAAAGGAATGTATCTATTTGGTTCTGCTGGGTTTTAGTTGTGGCATGTGGGATCTAGTTCCCTGACCAGGGATTGAACCCAGGCCCCCTGCATTGGGAGTGTGGAGTCTTAGCCCCATGGTGGCAGGAATGAGGTTTTCCTTATAACATTCTACAGTGGGTAGGGTATTTCTCCCATTTGCAGTTCTTTCTGGCTGTGTAGCATCTATTCTTGACTCATGGCCCTCCTGGAGGTGTGGTATGTCACCCAATAATCTATAATAAATGCCTGTCTGATCTGAGAACAGTGATGATGCTCAAAGTACGTGTGTGTGTATCTATCCATCTATTTATCTGCTAAACCAGACATAAATATGTTTATATTGAACAATTCATTTTGGCACAAGTCACAACTTTTATAGTACTTTCAAAAAATTTGACATTTAAAAATTATCAAGCAGTTATTAATTGGGTATTTCCTGGAGAAGGGAATAGCAACCTACCCCTGTATTCTTGCCTGGAGAATTCCATGGACAGAGGAGCCTAGCGGGCTGCAGTACATGGGGTTGCAAAGAGTCGGACATGACAGAGTCTAACACACAATTGGACATTTAGGATTTTTTAATTGAAGTCTAGTTGCTGTACAATATTATATAAGTTATAGGTGTCCAATATAGTGATTCACAATTTTCAAAGGTTACACTCCATTTACCATTATCATAAAATATTGGCTATATCCCCATATTGTACACCATATACCCTTGTAGCTTATTTTATACCTAATGGGTTGTACCTTTTACTCCTTAGAGGTTCTTTCCTCTCCCCACTAGCAACCAGCAGTTTGTTCCTTATATCTGTGAGTCTGCTTCTTTTATTACATTCACTGTTTATTGTAACACTTAGGATTTTTAAGCAGTGTCCTAGATATGGATGCATTTGATGTCATGAGTCCTGGCCTTCAAAGAATCTCAAAATTTAGTGTCTCTCTCTGGCTTAAAATTCCTATTGGATGCTAACCTAGGAGGACAAAGACTGCCCCTTTCTCATTCACCACGGTATCTGAGGCCTGGCACCATGCTTAGCGTTAATACATATACAGGAACACATACACACATATGCACACACAGGCATCCTCACACACTTCATGCACACCCACATGCATTTACTGCATGAATAAAGGAAACTCCTTGCCAAGGTTACTAGAAGTAAATAACATGGGGAGAAATTCTTTGGGGCTATTTCATGCCAGCTATCTCTTCTTTCAGCCATGAAACCCTACTTTCAAAATGACTCAGATTTGTTCTAACATGATTTTGTTATAATAATCTTTATTTTCCCAAGGTAATTTGCTCAGGCCAGAATTAGCTCAAAGGGTTTTGTTCTCTTTTCCGATTATGTAATTTTCCTAAAAATCTGCTTCCTTACTCTTGCCACGCAGACTCCCACTTTGTCAAAACATACATTTCCAGGGAGCTGATTCTTCTTGTTGGCACACAACCCCCAGGTCGACGCTTTATTTCCAGGGTAAGCATTTGCTTATCTATTACCCAGTCTACTCAATCAGGGCAGTCCAGACTGCCAGCTCAAGAGAGAGTTTTTTAAAAAAACAGTTTCACACATGATTTTTTTCCAGTTGGGGTTTGCTGGTACAGGTAGACAACGGGAGGCATATCTTACTAATGCTTCCATTTCATAATTGAGAAAACAGTGAAATGATGAAGTTACAAAACTTACATGAAAATTCATGGAGAACTGGAGGATGACTCAATTTTTGCTTCTTAAACTGTAATTCCTTACGATCAACGTGCTTGTTCAAGGTCACTTGAAATCTGTACTCCACACACAATCCTAAGACTTTTAAAGTAGGGATGACTCAGGCATGGAATGACAGTGATGGCTTAAAGGAAATAATTGGGTGTCACCTCCAGTCACATCTCTCAGATAACAAATAAGCTCAAGTGAAAATCGGGAGGACATGTTGGGTGATAGACATCTGACAGGTGGGCCTCTTATTGTTTAGGAAGAGAAGGGACTTAAAGCCTAGTGTGCTTTTTAGTGTTACATTCTTTGCTGTAGTCTGAAATCACCATCCATAAGAACAGAGAGCACTGTACTCACCTCTAAAAATTCAGTCGTCCACATGCTGCTCTAGCATAAAATTTCCCCCATCACAATTCAGAAGAAATGATAATGTGCAGGTTTTTAACTTCCTTTAACAGGTGTTTTTCACAACTATTGATGCTTCGAGAACCTCAGATTTCTCTAGACATGGCTGTGGTTGACATCATTAACCTCAGTTGGCTTCATTGAAACACTTTGGTGCTAGCCTGCCAGCATACCGGCTTGTGGCACCTCCAAACACTGACTTGAGCCACCTTAGGCCAAATTCGTTTAATAAACATTATTGAACACCTTTGCAGATCAAAGCTCGTTGATAGGAGCTCTTGGGGTAAAAGGTGGTAGAATGTCTTTCCTGTAATGTTTCTTAGACTAGTTAGGAAATGGTCAAATGAAAGCAAAACAAACCCAAGCAAAACCCGTGTAATCACCGACTAAAATAAGATGTCTTCCCAAGTGGTACAGTGGTAAAGAATCCACCTGCTAACATGGGGGATGTGGTTCGATGCCTGGGTTGGGAACGTCCCCTGGAGTAGGAATAGCAATCCACTCCAGACTCTTGGCTGGAAATTTCCATGGACAGAGGAGCCTGGTAGGCTGCCGTCCATGAGGTTTCAAAGAATTGGACATGACTGAGCACACACGCATGCAAAAATTTCTTTGCAGCAGGTGAGGTAGAGAAGAGGAAAAACGGAATGCCCAGATTCCAAGCAGCTGCCCAGTATTTGAAAGGGAGTTAACTTCATGGACGCCAGTCACTGTCATCATTCTTCTTAGAGGTCACAGAGTGAAAAGTTGACAAATGATAAGAAACTAGAAAAAAAAATGTCCAAATGAAGCACAAAGTAAGCAGGGAACAAAAAAGAAAAATAAAAAGCAGAGAAATAAGTTAATTAAAAGCAGAAGCACTAAAGAGAAGGTTGGTGAAACTGAAAGTTCATTCTTTGAGAAGGTTGATAACATTTGTAAGCCACCAGGCCAACTGATTGTGAAATGATCAGTAATTACAGAGTTGGCATCATAACAGATTCTATAGATTTTTAGAAAAAATTTTGTTATTTATTTTTGGCTGTGCTGAGTCTTCACTGCTGTGCTGGCTTTTCTCTGCTGCTAAGTCACGTCAGTTGTGTCCGACTCTGTGCCCCATAGACGGCAGCCCACCAGGCTCCCCCGTCCCTGGGATTCTCCAGGCAGGAACACTGGAGTGGGTTGCCATTTCCTTCTCCAATGCATGAAAGTGAAAAGTGAAAGTGAAGTCGCTCAGTCATATCCGACTCTTAGCGACCCCATGGACTGCAGCCCACCAGGTTCCTCCATCCATGGGATTCTCCAGGCAAGAGTACTGGAGTGGGGTGCCATCACCTTCTCCGCTTTTCTCTAGCTGCCATGAATTTGGGCCACTCTAGTTGCTACTCTCTTGCTGACGTGCTAAGGCTTCTCATTGCTGTAGCTTTCCTCTTTGTGGAGCAGGGGCTTAGGGTGTGCAGGTTTCAGCAGTTGCAGCTTGCTGGGTTCGGTAGTTGTGCCTCTCAGGCTCTAGAGCACAGGCTCAATAGTTACAGCACAGGAGCTTAGTTGCCCTGTAGCATGTGGGGTCTTTCCGAATCAGGGATCAAACTCATGTCTCCTGCATTGGCAGGCGGATTCTTTCTCACAAAGCCATCAGGGAAGCCCTGGGATTCTATAGATCTGAAAAAAATTAACAGAAGGTGAAAATGACATAGGAAGACAAAAGGGGTAGTAATGATAACAAAATGCAAATAAGTTATAGCAATCTTGAACACATATTCCGTTAATGATAGAGCCTTTAAATATATAAAGCGTCCAATTATACAGTAAAGCAGACAGAGCAAAAAAAGTATTAATAATGTTAGTGAGAGATTAAAAAAAAAATGCATCTATTTTGAAAATTGAAAGAACAAGCAAGCCAAAAATGAAGTAGAAGATTTGACCTAAAAGACTCATAGAATTTTATAATTGAAATTTTGTAAGTAGAAATATATAACTATTAAATACACATTGTTTTTGAGAGCTATGTGTGTATGCCTGTGTGCTAAGTTGCTTCAGTTGTGTTCAACTCTTTGCGTCCCCAGCTACCATAGACTGCCAGGCTCCTCTGTCCATGAGATTCTCCAGGCGAGAATAATGGAGTGAGTTGCCATTCCCTCCTCCAGGGGATCTTTCTGACTCAGGGATCAACCTGCGCCTCCTGCATCGCAGGCTGGTTCTTTACCACTAGTGTCACCCGGGAAGACCTTTGAGCGCCATGTTGCTGTTGTCCAGTTGTCCAGTCCGACTGTTTGTGACCCTGTAGACTGTAACATGCCAGGCCTCCCTGTCCCTCACCATCTCCCAGAGTTTGCCCAAGTTCATGTTCATTGCATTGGTGATGCAGCTATCTCATTGAAAGCCATATACTGTATTAAAAAAAAAATATGTTCTAGGCCACAAAGGAAATCCCAATAAATTACAAAGCATTGGCATCAACCTACTCCAGAATTCTTGCCTAGGAAATCCCATGTACAGAGGAGCCTGGCGGGCTACAGTCCAAAGCGTTGTAAAAGAGTTGGACATGACTCAGTGACTGAGCGGAAGGGACACAAAAATTGGCATTATACATATAATGTACTCTGAGCACAACACGGCACAGGCAGAAATTCAGAAAAAAAGAGGAGCTTAAGGAAATCTGCCTCCACATAATTTGAAAATATTGCTAAGTAATTCCCAAATGAAATAAAAAATTATTAAATGCTTAAAGCTAGATAACAAAGTGGTACATGTCAAAATTTGTGAAACAGAGCTAATGACTATCTGAAACTTTGATTGTGTTCTTAGATAGCAAGAAAGAAAACGCATAAACAAGAAGCTAGTAAGAGAATGACAGTAAATATAAATCAACAAGAAGGAAATAAATAACAGTGATACGGGCAGAAATTAATAAATTTAAGGAGAATAACAATAACAAAAAATAGGAAAACTTGACACAAAACTGATTTGTTTAAAAGACTGTTAAGATCTCTGCTAAGACTAATTACAAAATGCAATGCAATAATGAAAAGAAGGGTATTATAGTTGAAGATTTTGAAATGGTTTTATTAAAAAAGTAAAGAATATCTTGAAGAAAAATGTGCCATGGAGTTGGAAAACTAAGAATAAATATCTTGATTTCATAATATATCAGAGTTGTCAAATGAAGAAATAAAAAGCTATAGTAAATTATGATTCCAGAGATTAAATGATAATTAAATCTTCCATTTTCTATGAAATATTCTCCCCCCAATTATTTCTGGGTCCAAAGAGTTTCTCTGATTTATTCTACAAATTTCAAGGAAACAGTAATCCCTATATAGATTACTCTAGAAAGTAGAAAAAAAGGAAAATGCTTACCTCATTTTATGAGACTAGTACAACATAATACTAAAAGCTAGTTTAAGAAAAGATAATTTTAGGTTACTATCACTTAAGAACAGATGTAAAACTTTCTTTTAAAATGTTTCTCAGCTATAATGATTTAAGAGTGACCATTGCATGTAATCACATGCGATTGACCATCGCACAATCATTGGAGAAGGAAATGGCAACCCACTTCAGGGTTCTTGCCTGGAGAATCCCAGGGACGGGGGAGCGTGGTGGGTTGCCGTCTATGGGGTCGCACAGAGTTGGACACGACTGAAGCGACCTAGCAGCATTGCATATAATACTGGAGAAAGCAAATCCTTGTCTATCTGGGGTTTATGACTGCTCACTGCCAGTTAAGGTGGCAAGAAATAAAAGATGTGCACAAACATAAAAATACTCTCTTTCTAAATCAGATACTCTATTTAAAATTAAGGTATCATGATCATGTCAGTTTTTTTCCAGGAATGTGAGGATGACTGAATATCAGAAAAATATATCCACATAACTCACCACATTAATGAACTAAAGGAAAAAAAAATTGGTGCAAATAATTTGCTTGCTAATTTTCTACACACATTTACTATGAAAGCTTGCAGATAAGTAAAGAGTAGAAGGAAACTACCTTAACTGAAAAGTGGATATTGACACAAATCTCAAAGTACAAATGGTGCTTCATTATAAAATTCAGATTTTTACCTCTGAGTTCAGTAAAACAACAACAACAACAACAAAAAACTTCCAAATGTGTCTGTTCTTGCTGCTGCAGTTCAGTGTGGAACTAGAGGTTCTTATAACTAAATTCAAAAATTCTAAAATGCTACAAGATTTAGAAGGGAGTAGATAAAATTATTACTTACAGATGATATCTTAATTAACATATCAAACCCAAAAGAATCAAAGAAAGGTTCATGCAACTAATAAGAAATTTCAAAAGGATTCTTAGTTATAATATCCATATACCACATTAGTTATATTTACCTAAACCAACAACAACTGAGTTAAAGTTGTTCTGGAAACTAAGATGCCATTTACAATAACAACAACAATATCCTAGAAATTACAAAGAATGATAAAGAATTCAGAAGTCCTTTAGGGAGACAATTTTTTAAAATTTAGCTTTTTATTGAAGTATTTTTATAGAGTTGTGTTAATTTCTGCTGTACAGCAAGGTGACTCAATTATTACACTTACATTCCTTTTTGTATTCTTTCCCATTGTGGTTTATCTCAGGATATTGAATGTAGTTCCCTGTGCTATGCAGTAGAATCTTGTTGTTTATCCATTTTATGTATAATAGTTTGCATCAACTAACCCCATTCCTCTCCCACCCCTCTCCCCCTTGGTAACCACAAGTCTGTTTTCTGTCTGTGAGTCTATTTCTGTTTTGTAGATAGGTTCATTTGTGCCATATTTTTGAGTCCACATATAAAGTGATATTGCATGGTATTTGTCCTTCTGATTTATTTAACTTGGTGTAATCTCTAGGTCCATCCATGTTGCTGCAAGTGGCATTATTTCATTCTTTTTTATGGCTGAGTAGTAGTCCACTGTATACATGTAGCCCATCTTGTTTACCCATTCATCTTTTGATGGACATTTAAGTTGTCTCCATGTCTTGGCTATTGTGAATAGTGTTGCTATGAATGTTGGGGGTGCATGTATCTTTTTGAATTAGAGTTTTGTCTGGATGCATGCCCAGGAGTGGGATTGTTGGATCGTATGGTAATTCTATTTTTAGCTTTCTGAGGAACCTCAATACTGTTTTCCGAAGTGGTTGCACCAATTTACATTCTCACCAACAGTGTAGGAAGGTTCCCTTTTCTCCACACCCTCTCTCTAGCACTTGGTATTTGTAGACTTTTTAGTGTTAGCCATTCTGACTGGTATGATGTGGTGTATCTCATTGTAGTTTTGATTTGCATTCATTTAATAATTAGTGATGTTGAACATCTTTTCACGGGCCTATTGGCCATCTGTATGTCTTCTTTGGAGAAATGTCTATTTAGGCCTTCTGCCCATTTTTTGAATTGGGTTGTTTGGGTTTTGTTGAGTTGTATGAGCTGTTTGTGTATTTTGGAAATTAAGCCCTTTTTGGTCGCATTGTTGGCAAATATTTTCTCCTAGTCTGTAGATTGTCTTTGCATTTTGTTTATAGTTTTCTTTGCTGTGCAAAAGCTTGTAAATTTGATTAGGTCCCACTTGTTTATTTTTGTTTTTATTTCTATTGCCTTGGGACACAGAGCTAAGAAAATATTGGTATGCATTATGTCAGAGAATCTTTTGCCTATGATCTGTCTAGGAGTTTTATGGTGTTACACTGTATGCTTATGTCTTTTAGCCATTTTTGAGTTTTTATTTTTGTGCATAGTGTAAGGTGTGTTCTAACTCCATTGCTTCACATGCAGCTGCCCTCTGTACTGTAGCCTGCCAGGCTCCTCTGTCTATGGGATTCTCCAGGCAAGAATACTGGAGTGGGTTGCCATGCACCCCTCCAGGGGATCTTCCTGACTCAGGGATTGAACCCACGTCTCTTATGTCTCCTGCATTAGTAGGCAGGTTATTTGCAATAATTAACATTGTAAAGATATTCAGTTCAGTCCAGTCGTTCAGTTGTGTCTGACTTTAATTCTCCTTGAATTAATCTATACAAGGCATTAGCAAACTAAGCCTGGAGATCACATCCAGTCCACTAGCTCTTGGAAATAAAGTTTTATTGGAACCCAGCCACATTCTTTGTTTACATATATCTTAGGCTGTTACCCTTCTGCAATAGCAGAATTGAGTAGTTGCAACACATAATGTATGTCTGCAAAAACTAAACTATTTGTTACCTGGCTTTTACATAAAAAGTTTACAGACCCATGATTTAACCATTTTTTAATGCTATTCCAATCTGATGCTGAAGCTGAAGTTCCAATACTTTGGCCACCTGATGTAAAGAGCTGACTCTTTGGAAAAGACCCTGATGCTGGGAAAGATGGAAGACAAAAGGAGAAGGGGGTGGCAGAGGATGAGATGGTTAGATAGCATCCCCAACTCAATGAACATGAATTTCAGCAAACTCAGGGAGATAGTTGAAGGACAGGGAAGCCTGGCGCACTGCAGTCCATGGGGTTGCAAAGAGTTGGACATGACTTAGTGAGTGAACAACAACTTGGAAAATCTCAGTGTTTTTTGGGCAAATAAGCAAACTTACTTTGAAGTTGTATGAATACCAAATACATTAGTAGTTATGATAATTCAGAGAAAGATAATGGAGGTTGACTTTATTAGATTAAGACACATTTCAAAGCTATTCTAATTAAAATAGCATGTACTGTATGGGAGCAGTCAAAAGGACCAATGCTGTACAGTAGGTGCAGATCAAAGTAAAATGGGAACTTGTTATAAGATAGAAATGCATCACAAATTCATGAGGAAGGATAAATAGTAAATTGTTTTATTAAAGGTGAATCAGTATATGAATAAAAGGTTGAATTCCTTCCTCACAACATTATCCCATGCATAAAGATAAACTGCAAAGTAATTAAAACTGAAATATCGAAAGAAAATCTATAAAGTGAAAAAAAGAGTTTGAAAGAATATCTTTGTGACTTTAGGATGGTGTATAGCTTTTGAAAGAAAAATAGAAAGTGCTCTGAAACTCAAAGTTAACAGTGTAAGTAACATAAAATTTGAATTGAAGGAGGGAGATGAATTTGTCAATGTGTATAAAGGAACTCATGCGAAGAGTTGACTCATTGGAAAAGACTCTGATGCTGGGAGGGATTGAGGGCAGTAGGAAAAGGGCACGACAGAGGATGAGATGGCTGGATGGCATCACTGACTCGATGGATGTGAGTCTGAGTGAACTCCAGGTGTTGGTGATGGACAGGGAGGCCTGGCGTGCTGTGATTCATGGGGTCGCAAAGAGTCGGACACGACTGAGCAACTGAACTGAACTGATAAAGGAACTCTGTTTAATGAAGAATACTGCAGACAAAGTCAGCAGCGTTATGATTCACTGTAAGAAGATTTTTGCAACATCTATAATGAACAAAGCACTTACAACTAGAAAATTAAAAGCAGAGAAAAGTAAAAAAAGACAAGAGCATCAAATAAGAATTTTCAGGAGGGGAAACAGAAAAATGAAGGGTATGACAGAGCTTCATTTTATCAGTGAGGTCAAATTCAGTTAACAATGCAGATACCACTTTGAATCCACTAGATTACAAAAATGAGTTACGTGGATGTGCCGGGGTCCAGCCCAGTGGATCCAGGGAATTCGAAGCCTGGATGGTGTTGGCGAGGAAAGACGTATTTGTTTGTTAATATAAGATTAGATTAAGAAACAATAGTGTAGTAGGAAAATTAAGTGGAGGAAGAGGGCTGAATAACTTGGATTACGTGGAAGACCAATAAAATTCCAGACAAGGAATTTGCACCATCTACGTTGGGCCACCGGCGCTCGCTTGAATATCTAAGGGTGCCTTGCCTTAGGCTCCCTTTCGCGCGGGTCTTAACAGCCAGGGCAAGTAAGCAGACTTAGCGAGCCTCCATGCCCCAGATGGGAATTCAGCCTGAAATTAAAGTAAAGAGAAAAAGGAAAAAGAGAGAGAGAGAGAGACACGGGGAAAACCAGTCCAGCGACTGGCTCCAGCCCCTATTGTCTAGAAAGGCCTTTTATACCTTTTTTTGTACATAGAAATCAATGGGTAATACAAAATTATGCAGTGTTAGCAGTCCAGACTCTTACCAAAACCAGGCTTTTCTCTCTGCATACCTAATTGTATAAGTCTTAGATGATTTACATCATCTTCTGGCCAGAAAGGGCCAATTAACATTTTACAGCCTTTTTTTTCTGATAAGGGTTTGTCAACCAGAAGACTTATTTGTGTTGATCTTCCCAAAGTCTGGTGCCACTCTCAGAAAGCACTAAATAAAGTTACATTCTTACACAGCAAAGATACAGCAACTTATAACAAGTAAAGGGAGCACAGTGATTTACAACAAAAAAGAAGCAATTAACTCAAAAGTCTAGTGTTGCTAACATCAAAACTACTATATATCTTTTTCCATATCCCATTTACATCAATTAACATCCTCCCAGGTGCCTAAAAGGTAAAGAATATGGAGGTCTGGCAGCAATCATTGAGTCAACAGTGAAAACCTTCTACCAATATAAGTTTTAACTCTTTAGAAAAGGCTCTGTATCTATAAGATGCTTTTAAGCTTTGTGCCTCTCGCGGTTGGGGGGCTGTAAGCAATTCACAAGCTGTAAGAGGTCCGGGGAACCTGTTAGGCAAGCTAGAGAGCAGTCAGAGGGGGTTTAACTGAAACATCCCTTTCAAATGCAGAAGACTCAGGGCTTTAGCCCTGAGTTGACTTTTTTTTTCAGAGAATATCAGAAGAGTGGAAAAGCAGAGTACAAAGGCCTGCAGATTTTTGGTTTTGGGGGTACATGCTCAGGAAATGCCAGGGGGAACTCCTGAAGTCTGATCACGTCCTTGCGTGTGTCAGCTTCCTCCCTCATGACCTTGTCACGGGTGGGATTCCTCACGCTGGCTCCCGGCATGGATGCTACCAAATGCTGATGGGAATATGAGAAAAGAGAAACCATCGTAGTCTGCTGGGTGCACTGCCAACTGGTGGAAGAATATAGCTATACTTAACAAAGTTAAATATGTGATACAATATGACCCTGCGCTCCTACCTCTGAGGAAATATTGCAAAGAAATGTTTCTGTGATTGTAGAAGAGACATCTGTGAGGCTTTCATTTCCCCATTGTTTGTGATAGCAAAAGTTGAAGAGATATCACTAGAAGAAAAGACAATGAGAGATCTTTTTTCACAGCAGATAGAAACTGCCCAACAGATGCAATAAATTAGATTAGATTTACATTTACCAACATGGATAGATTTCATATAGGTTTAAAAAAAAAACAAGGGTTATGGCACTGGATCATTTTGAAAAAATTGAAAAATTCCCCGCAAAATTAATAACTGATATTTTCCCAGGACAATATGTTTGAAAATAAAGTCGTGATAGATGGATTGCAAAGACACACTAAAATGAAGAGAGAGGGTATTTAGGGTCAATGGGAATGATAGCAGAAATAATAATCATAACAACTTGAGACTTTGTGTGGTCTAATAATGATGGTTTGCCCTGAACTGAGGTAGGTCACCCAAGTAAACCCTGCAACCCCCATAAAAAGGGCAGGTCTCAATGTCAGTGATGCAAGACAGTAACCGCAATGGATTTGGGAGTAAAAGTCCCTTGAGATATCTGACACTGAAGAACTTGAAAAGGAGAGGGAGATGGCACAGTTAGCTGGTATCTAGAAAATGACAAAGACATTATCTATAGCTATCTATCCGTCTATCTATCTATATATATACACACGCACATACTAGATGGACAGGGACAATGAATAATTGGGCTTCCGAGAACAATTTGTGAGAACCAATTTTTCAGTATTAAAATAGAATGTGAACCATAACAGTCAAAGACACTTCCTGTTTCAAGACTCGTAAACAGAATTTTTTATAAACAGAGCAAAAGGTTCTAAATGGACTCATGGACCCAGATGCTGTCACCAACTGAAGGGTTTTTAGCTCAAATTTTGATTTAGGGAAAAAAGCAGTCATTTATTAGGATTGCTCAGCCCTGACAGCTCTCACAGGCCTTGGTGATTATATTTGCAGAAAGGACACAGAGACACTTTTAGCATACGCATTTCCTCTGAATGAATTGTATTTTTTTTTCTGTATTTACTTTTGCTTTTGCAAACTGAAAAAAATATGCTTTAAACAGAGCTTGGGTTCAATCATCCTCTTGTTACTCATCTGAGTGTTAGTTTGGAATCTGACAAATATAGAACAAAACTTACCTTGAATTAAGTGCCTGCCTTAATTTTGATGCTTCTTCCTCTTACGTTTCCCCTGGAAACTCAGAAAGAACCCAGCATGACCAGCAGATCCCCGAATTGGCTGGTTTCACTTCTCAGCAAATTTCCACCTTTTTAATTTTCTTTCTGAAGCTACAAAGTGCTGAAATATGGATGCAAAGCAAAATGAATCAAATCACTTTTTATTATGCTAAGAATGCGTTTGTTGCTCTGAAATGTAAAGTGTCCTAAAGATTATTGTGTAATAGTTTCTTTTAAAAATTTTTACTTAATATTGGCATATAGTTGATTAATGATGATGTGTTAGTTGCAGGTATATAGCAAGGTGATTAAATGATACCCATACAAGAATGATATCCATTCTTTTTCAAATTTTTTTCCTATTTAGGTTAGCATAGAATACTGAGCTGAGTTCCCTTCATTTTTTCCTAAAGGCTTTTTTGTTATAATTTAGTATTTGAGTAAAATGGTCTTTGAAGCAGCAATTATCAACTCTGGAAGCAATTGATGTTTTCATTAATCTTTTCCTTGGGAAAACTTCTGAGGCTATACCATCTTCTGTGAGTAGGATTTAGCATAACAGTATTTCAAAAGTAGCCTTTTTATTGCAAGATAGTTGCTTGGTTTTAGCATAATATAGGCATGTATTAATTTAAGAAAAACCAACCTCTATTTCCATTGTTAATAAAGCCTGTAAAAATGAATCGTATGACAAATAGTAAGATAGAGCATTTGATTGTGGGCAGTAGTCTGTCCAGTAGGGTTTCATAGGGAGGTAGTTAGTGAGCATGGAGAAGGCAATGGCACCCCACTCCAGTACTCTTGCCTGGAAAATCCCGTGGATGGAGGAGCCTGGTAGGCTGCAGTCCATGGGGTCGCTAAGAGTTGGACACGACTGAGCAACTTCACTTTCACTTTTCGCTTTCATGCGTTGGAGAAGGAAATGGTAACCCACTCCAGTGTTCTTGCCTGGAGAATCCCAGGGACGGGGGAGCCTAGTGGGCTCCTGTCTATGGGGTTGCACAGAGTCGGACATGACTGAAGTAACTTAGCAGCAGCAGCAGCAGTTAGTGAACAACAGAGCTTGGAAGGATAAATACGTTTCTGCAAGTGGAATGAAGGCATCATAAACAGAAAGGAAAGAATGTTCAGGTGCTCAGGGGAGATGTGCAAAGGTTTATACTGTGATCATAGTTTGAAATATTGACTTTCACGTGGATTTGGGGTTGGTTAAGATGAAGCACAATGGTGATTCCAAGCCATAGGTGTGCATCTTTGAATATATATATGTGTGCATGTATGAGTGTGTGTGTGTGTATCCATCTCACCATTGTGGTATAAACACTTTAGGGATGTGTATCTCATAATCCTACTATCATCAGTCCAATTCCCTAGAAAAGAGAGACTGAGGCAAACTATTTATACAAGCTAATGTTTTACTAAAGAGTCCAGTTCTAAGACTGCAACAGAGAAAAAATGAGGCTGGGAAAGAGCAAAAACAAAAATAAGATGGTGCATTTTTGTGCTGGAGAGACAGTCCTGCAAAGAAACATGAATGCTTTATCCTGTTGTTGGAGAGTCCATAGGGAACCGTGTGGCCTGGGAACTGTTCTTGGGGTAGAGGGATGGGAATAAGGAAGGGTAAAGCATCTATCCATCAGCTACTTCAGCTCCTGTTTCTTGGGAGTCTAAGTCTGGATTTCTGTTCTTGATTCAGTACTCACTCTTATATAAATATACAGGCTTCCTAGGTGGCACAGTGGTAAAGAATCTACCCCAATGTAGCAGACACAGGAGACATGGGTTTGATCCCTGGGTTGGAAGATCCCTGAAGTAACCCATGCCAATATTCTTGCCTGGAAAATTTCATGGACAGAGAAGCCTGGCAGGCTACAGTCCATGGGGTCACAAAGAGCTGGACATGACTGATTGAGCACACACACATGCATAGAAATAGATATGTTTGCACACTCTTTGCCATGTGACTTTGCAGTCCCACAGCTGGGTTGGGTGAAGTATGTTTCTGACCCCTCTGATGCTATGCTTGGCCACGCTTATGCAGAGCAGCTCACTGAGTACTCCATGACAGATGACAAATATGACAATGGGCTACTTTGGCAAAATTGTCCAGGAGATGATGAAGCCTAGATCACAGAGTTCCAAGCTGTAAGTAGGTTCTGAGCACAATGGAGTCCTAACCAGTTTAGCTGTACCCACATATCTGAAAAGAAGTGTGGTCAGGGTTTGGGGAAGAAGGCTGCCAGTCAGGCTCAGATGTTCTTATCCGAGAGAGTAGCTAAAGCAAAGAGACCTTGTAGATGGAGAGAAAAGTGTTGGCTCTGGAAGAACTGAGGATGATTGATAGTAACCAGCTGGAAGACTGAAGGAAAACGTTGTCAAGATGGAGGGTGGGAATGATTTGGACCACTCCCGTCAGCTGAAGTTAAAGAGTATTTTGCTCATAGGTAGGGTTGTCCCTCTGTTGCCAGGTTAGTCCACATACTTCTGAACAAAGCTTCTTTATAACTACATAAAAGCCTGAGGTAAGATTGAGCAGCTAGGCAGTAGGGATGATCACGGACTCAGAATCACACAAGATCTGGGGTCACATCCTGCCTCTTCTTTTATGTGTGGGCTTCCTTGGTGGCTCAGACAGTAAAGAGTCTGCCTGCAATGCAGAAGACCTGAGTTCAATCCCTGGAACAAGAAGATCCCCTGGAGAAAGGAATAGCTACCCACTGCAGTATTCTTGCCTAGAGAATCCCTTGGACAGAGGAGCCTGGTGGGCTATAATCCACTGGGTCCCAAAGAGTTGGACAAGACTAAGCGACGAACACATACATTTTTTTTTTTTTTTTGGTAACTGTGCCAGGTTTTCTAAATTTCTATAAACCTTGATTTTTCACCTTTAAATGAGCATAAGGAAAGTCAGTATTTGACTGAGCTATTGGTCAGTGATAAAGATAAGTGATCTGATGCTTGTTTTATAGTCAGTAGCACTGTTGGAGGGGGCATCCTCCCATCTCCCAGGTCATTGCTAGCTCCTTGTTGGAGGGATGGTGCTGTATGACTTATTCTGGTCAATGAATTGTGGATGGAAGCTGTGGGTGCCATTTTGGGGCTGCTATATAACCTTCTGAAGACCCCTTTCCCTCTAGCAAGGTGATCAAGTGTTCAAGATAGTGGCTACTCTGTTAGTTTGCTCCCTGAATAACTACTGTGAGCAGAACCCTATTGTTGATCTGCAATGTACCTGGAGTTTATGAGCAAATCATAAATCTTCACTGTTATAAGTAACTAAGATCTTTGATGGTGTTAGTTACAGCAGCATAACCTATTCTTTCCTGATATAGCATGAAAACATTTGATAAAACTTCTGGCACATTGCTAGTACTCAAAAATATAGTTACTAAATTGGAAATCCTATGATTCAATTAGGCATATTTTCCAAAGAGCTTTTGTTTTAATGTCTTATCATTAGTGAGGAGGAGATAGGAAGGAAGATGCAAAAAGACCTGAGTAGCTGTGGAATTTTGAGGTTTCTTTTATATAATCATTAATGTTATGATCATAGTGCATAGGAATACAGGAAGATCATTACTACACATGCAATTATCTTAGAAAAGTCTGAAAGTGTTGAGACAAGTAACTGATTGCATGAAAGTTTATGCAAAAACTTAAGTATAAATGCATGTCAGTGTCCTCTCCTAATTTAATACCTATGATCGTTTCCACCTGGTTGTTTACTTGGATGATAGCTCCAGATAATACATTGATTTTTCATTCAAGGG
Source organism: Ovis aries (assembly GCF_016772045.2). NCBI lineage: Eukaryota > Metazoa > Chordata > Mammalia > Artiodactyla > Bovidae > Ovis > Ovis aries. Next base: position 17,887,331 of record NC_056063.1, on the reverse strand, counting down.
CTATTAAAAAATAATATGACAGTAGATGAGAAAGCATCCCAATAGTTTTCTTAAGGTGACATTCACATTGTTGTATCCTGCATGCCAAGTACCTTCAGCCATGTCCGACTCTTTGTGACCCTATAGGCTGTAGCCCACCAGGCTCCTCTCTTCATGGGATTCTCCAGGCAAGAATACTGGAGTGGGTTGCCATGCTCTCCTCCAGGGGATCTTCCCAACCCCCAGGGATTGAACATACATCTCCTGCACAGGCAGGCGGGTTCTTTACCACTAGCACCACCTGGGAAGCCCACACTGTTGCATCAGCGGTCTTCAAATGCCACTCATGATGTGCTGTTTCAGAATTGCCTGGGGAGTTAAATGAAAAACCTTTTTATTTCAAAATAAACTTAAATTGACACAAAAGTTGCAAGATTAATATAAACTCCTGTATTTCCCTGTCAGGATTTGCTAATTTTTAACATTTTCCAAATTTTTGTCCTCTCTCCTGAGACAAGGATATTTTTAAAAATTATCATTGTGTAGTTATCAAGTCCTAAGGATTCAACATTGATTTACTATTTTTAACCTAGGCTATAATCCAATCTAGTCTTATAGTCCAATTTGTCAGTTGTCTTAATAATGCATTTTATGGTATAATTTTCTCTTCATTATAAGATCCAGTCCAGGATTGTGGGCTGCATTTAATTTCCATGTCTTGTTAATCTCTTTCCATCTGGAATATTTCAGCCTCTGTCTTTTTTCGTATTGACACCTTTGAAAATAAAGATCAGGGTATGTATCCCTTGCCAGAATACTCCAAAAGTGACATATGTATTTCTCAGGGCAAAGGTACTTAATACCCATTTACCTCTTCTGGGTGATGTTAATTTTGATCACCAAGCAAAGGTTTTGCCTAATTTTTCCATTGGATAGTTATTATTTTTCCTCTTGCAAATAATAAGAAATTTATGGGTAACTAATTTATGATCATGCACATATTGTACTCCTAATCCAGTGTCCCTTCTTAGGTTTGGCAACCATTGCTGATTTTCCACATCTATCAGCTGGTTTTCTTCTATAGGGAGTAACCTAATGTTCTATTCTACCTATGCGTCTACATATGTCTCCATCTATGTTTCCATGTATCTATAAGTGATCTATCTATCATCTGTCTTCATTAAAAGAACGTACTCATTGATTTCTATTTTATTCAACAGATTATAATCTGTAGCTATTTTACTTATTTTGTTGCTCAAATCTTCCCAGTTTTGGCCAGTAGGGGCTCCTTCAAGCCGACCAGATTGGCCCCTATGTCTTTTTTACATGCTTCCATTGTGTGTGTGTGGTGTTCTGGCAACACTTGCTTAATTTCTTGCAAAGCAAGATGTTCCAGGCTCATCATATAACTAACCTGGGCCAGATCAGGATTTATAGATCCCAACCCTAAACTACCTGAACTAAATGTCACAAAGTAGGGCTCAGATGTCTGTATTTTTAAAGAAAAGCTCCTAAATATTTCTGATGCTCTAGTTATTTTTGTTGTTTAGTCAATAAGTCATGTCTGACTCTTTGTGACCCCAAGGACTATAGTCTGCCAGGGTCCTTTATCCATGAGATTTTCCAGGCAAGAATACTGGGGGAAGCATGGTTTAGTGATAAGATCTTGGACTTTGAAGTCACAAAGACATGTATGCTAAGATGCTCAGTTGTATCTGATTCTTTGTGACCCTATGGACTGTAACCCTCTGCCCATGGGATTTTCCAGGCAAGAATACTGGAGTGGGTTGCAATTTTCTCCTCTGGGGGAATTCTTATGACCCAAGGATTGAACACATGTCTCCTGCTTGGCAGATGGATTCTTTACCACTGTGCCACCTGGGAAGTCCTTTCAGGTAGCTATGTGGATACTGTATTATTCAATAAAAGGGGTTATAAAATGCCCTATAATTGTATCAGTGATCATATTCTCTGGCCCTATAATGGGTTCTTGAGTCCTTTGGGATTCTGTTTTGCAATTGCACACCATCGAAATGGTACTCAACTACCCTTTAGAAACACCCCACTACCTACTAGTCAAAATTATGAAAATGTGGCTCTTTCTTCAGGGCTCACCTTCTAGCCTGGTTCTAGTTCTGTGTTTCCTTGGCCCCTTTAAATCCCACCTTCAGATGCTCACTGCTTTCTTGTTCTCTTCCTCTTCTGATCCATCATTTGACAGCATAAACTATACTTAACATCTTTCAGGAATGGGAGAAAATTGTTGAATATTAGGGTTTATAAAGAATCGGCCTGCCAATGCAGGAGACACAGGAGACATGGCTTTGGTCCCTGGGTTGGGAATGGCAACTTCTCCAATTTCCTACTTCCCCTGGAGTAGGAAATGGCAACCCACTCCAATATTCTTGCTTGGAAAATTCCATGCACAGAGAAGTCTGGAAGGTTACAATCCATGGGGTCGCAAAGAGCTGGACATGACTGAGCAGGCATGCACATTCATTCCGGTAGTCAACAAACATTTATTGATTAGTCTGAAACACAAATTTCCTGTCATTAGTTTTAAAATGTGCATGAAATCAAGCTTCTTCTTTATATAAATGGGCTGAGTGACAAAAAGCAATAGGCTTCAAAGCTTACTGTTAGTATTATTATTATGTCTCTCTGTCTTTTGCTTTTGGTTTGAGTTCTTAGGTGTCTGTTACTGAGGAAACACTCTAAAATGAGCAATTGGTAAAAGGTTTAGCTAACAGATTAATTGATATTAAAATTTAAATATGAGCTATTAATAAATAGCCCCATGCCCTGGCATATACCTTCTTATGTATTCTTACCTATTTGCTTCCTCTGCAAATACTTGAAATAAATATTTGTATGTACTTATTGACTAGAGAAAAAGGGGCAGGTGTGGGAAAGATGGATGCACAAGAGTTGAATGTGGAAGGTGGTGGAGGTAAGGCAGCATTAAATAAATGCTTAAGAACAGACAGAAGGCTGGCTAAATCCCTGTGTCTATGGGAAAGGCAGAGCTAGCTCAGTGAGATGGAAATTAACCCTAATGGTTGTCACCACTGAAGAAGAAATTTTTGGTATAAGAAATTCCAAGGCAAAAAGCCTTCCTTAAAAGCCAAATAGACATCATAGATTGTTGACATGGAGCCTCAGGAAACTCAGAGTGGCGTGTTGCCTATAAATAAAGCCTGGGGACAAGACAGAGGAACCATTTGTTGTGTATGGCCAAAGTGTCTGAAAGGTGTTTCCTTTAAATTTAAAGCATAGAACAGACTTGTAGAGGGTCACCATGATTTCAAGGGTCTACATGAGGGGTTCACATGGAGAAAAAGCCCTAAGCCAGAGGCATTTCTTTCTCTAGACCCTCTAACAGCAATGAATTGCTGTAATGACTTGTTCATGTATAGCCAGAGAACTCCTCATGACTGGAGGAAAAAAGCTTTGTTGCACTGAAGCCTGCATGGTCACAGTTGTCAAAAAGTCACCCTGGGGAAGCTACTGACTGGGGAGTGTTTGATCCTGTTTCTTCTTTACGCCTCTTTTCATTGTCAGTAGCAGTTTTATGAGCAGCTGCTGGTGCAATAAAATGAAGCCTACATTCACAGCAGCATCAAAGGGTGGGTCCTTTAACCACCTGATAATCTCCTTCTGTCTATCATTTCCCTGTCATGGAAATACAGAGCACTTTTTCATTCAGTCCTAATGCCTGCAACACCCTCATGGCCTTCATGCACAGCTCTGGCTCGGATGAGGCAAGAACAGAAAAGCAACTGACAAAAATGCAAGGGTTGGTGGGAGCTGGGTGAGAAATAGAAGGGACATTGCTGCTGCTAAGTCACTTCAGTTGTGTCTGACTCTGTGTGACTCCGTAGACGGCAGCCCACCAGGCTCCCTTGTCCCTGGGATTCTCCAGGCAGAAACACTGGAGTGGGTTGCCATTTCCTTCTCCAATGCATGAAAGTGAAAAGTGAAAGTGAAGTCGCTCAGTCGTGTCAGACTCTTAGCGATCCCATGGACTGCAGCCTACCAGGCTCCTCTGTCCATGGGGTTTTCCAGGCAAGAGTACTGGTGTGGGGTGCCATTGCCTTCTCCAAAAAGGGACATTAGGACAGGGAACTGGGGGCCCTGACCTACAGCATCTTCATTGCTGTGATTGGGGCAAACCTGCAAAGCTGATCCGAAGAAAGGAGATGCAATAAAAAGTGACAAGCGGCTAAACCAAGTCAGGTGCATTGTGGGTCAAGCTCAGAAGAGCTCCCAAAACCTTGAGGTCTTTCTCCCTGCAGGCAGTTTGGAGAGAAATCCCCTGGTGAAGGGAATGGCAACCCACTACAGCATGCTCACCTGGAGAATCCCATGGACAGGGGAACTTGGCGGGCTATAGCCCATGGGGTTGTAACACAGTTCAACACGTGTTCAGAGTTGGACATGAATGAAGTGACTTAGCATGCACGCATGCAATCTAGTTAGAGACACAGCTGTTGAGAAACCTGAAGGGCAAATGCACATGGTGAGGCTGTCATTTAGCCAAGACAGAGTTTTGAGAAATTCCGTGTTCCCATCACACAGTTATAAACTCTTCCTTCATTGTGAATTAAATGAGCTCATGGTTTCTGAAAATAAACCAAAAATAATCTGTGGGTTATCTTTAGATGAATAATAGCAATCCTTAGAAGAGATGAAATGCAGAAACGTGCACTTCTTGATAAAGGAACACAGGGGAATCGCTTGCTGGTCGGTAGATGACAGCCTGCAGAACTGATATGCTCTTAATCAGGGTGTATTTGGTCTGTCAAGCCCAGAGAGGAACATTTATTTTCTGTGTTTTGCTGACTTGCACAATTCCCATTAAGAAAAACAACAGCAGCAAGAAATCAGTTACGGAAAGCCCCTGCTAACAGCATTGGTTAAATAATACACCATTGTTGTCACTTATCTGTCCAAATGGTTTGAGTCTAGGGCTGAGTCCCCCTGAGTCAGCAGCACCTGGGTCCAGAGGTCAGGTGGTGCCTCCCTGTGCAGCTCTGTCCTCAGGAGCCCTTCTCTCCCAGCAGGAGCCCTTTAAAGGTACAGGCTGAGTCTCCGGCCAGTGACCTCACTCAGGTAGAAGAAGGGCAGGATTGTCTTCTAAACAGACTTTAGGATTAATGACATTTGCTTTGAGGATCCTCTGAACTAAACACTACCAGGGACTAATAAACAGTGAATCAGGTAAATAGGCTTTATAGTCATGTATTAGTTTTTGTTCAGAGACCATCCACATGTAATGTTAGCATTTAACAGTATTTCCTATTTCTCTGCCCACTCCTCATGGATTCGGGCACAACTCACTCTTTGATGTAGCTGCTGCCTGGTTCCTAGAAACAAATCCAGGTTTCCATTCCTGGAGAGATGATGGGTGTCATCAAGTGCTCAAGTAATGAGTTCAAGAGAGCTCATGTCTATCAGAAGCCTTCACCCTGTGTGCTTAGCTGCTGCTGCTGCTAAGTCACTTCAGTCGTGTCCGACTCTGTGTGACCCCAGAGACGGCAGCCCACCAGGCTCCCCCGTCCCTGGGATTCTTCAGGCAAGAACGCTGGAGTGGGTTACCATTTCCTTCTCCAATGCATGAAAGTGAAAAGTGAAAGTGAAGTCGCTCAGTCGTGACCGACTCCTAGCGACCCCATGGATTGCAGCCTACCAGGCTCCTCCATCCATGGGATTTTCCAGGCAAAAGTACTGGAGTGGGGTGCCATTGCCTTCTCTGTGTGTGCTTAGAAGAGCAGACAAAACTATTAGAAAAGACAGCAACTTTGACAGCATTGGAAGTATCCGATGAAAGCAGATTTCTGGGGGCTGGTTCACTGTAGGTACATAAGTATATATCACCGGACTACAATAGCATTCATTGATCCTTCTGTGTCAGTCTCTACAGCAGCACTATCCTATAGAAACATAATTTGAGCCAATATGCTATTTTATTTTTTAAAATTATTTTTTATTTTTAAAAATTTTATTTAATTTCTTATTGAAGTATTATTTATTTACAATGCTGTGTTAATTACTGCCATACAGTAAAGTGATTCACTTATACATATATATTCATTCTTCTTTCTTGAATATTCTTTTTCCATTATGGTTTATCATAGGATATTTTCAGGTTAGCAGAGGATATCATAGGGTATCATAGGGTAGGATATTTTCAGGCTTTTATACATAGAATGGATAAAAGACAAGGTCCTACTGTATAGCACAGAGAACTATATTCAATATCCTATGATAAACATATATAATTTAAAATCTTCTTGTAGTCTCATTAAAAAGTTAAAAGAAATAGGTAAAATTAATTTTAAAAATATATTTTATTTAATCCAAGTTACTCTAAATAATATCATCTTGACATGTAAATCAGGATAAAAAATTATCACAATGAGATATTTTGCATTCTTTTACAGTCTTTGAAATCTGGTCTGTATCTTACGCTTACTTAAAATTTTTTTATTGGAGTATTATTGATTTACAGTGTCGTGTTAGTTTCCTGTGTACAGCAAAGTGTTATCAGTTATACACACGCATATAGCCACTCTTGTAGATTCTGTTCTCATAGAAGTCGTTACAGAGTACTGAGTAGAGCTCCCTGTGCCGCACAGTAGATCGTTAATAGTTATCTATTTTATGTATATAGCGTGTATATGTCAATCTCAGTCTCCCAGTTAGTCCCTTCCTCCACTGCCCGCCCATAGCCATAAGTCTATTTTCTACATTTGTAACTCTATTTCTGTTTTGTAAATAAGTTCACTTCTACCCTTTTTTGATTCCACATATAAGTGATATCATATGATATTTGTCTTTCTCTGCCTGACTTACTTCACTCAGTATGACAGTCTCTAGTTTCATCCCTGTTGCTGCAAATGGCATTATTCTGTTCTTTTTCACGGCTGAGTAATAATCCGTGGAATGCATGTACCACATGTGCTTCCTCCATCCCTCTGTCCGTGGGCATTTATGTTGCTTCCATGTCCTGGCTGTTACAAATAGTGTGCTGCAATTAATATTAGAGTGTGAATTCAGGGTCTCTCTGGGCATACGCTCAGGAGTAGGATTGCTGGCTCATATGGTAGCTCTATCTTTAGTTTTAGAAGGAACCTCCATACTGTTCTCCATAGCAGCTGCATCAATTTCCATTCTCATCAATAGCGTGAGAGGGTTCCCTTTTCTCTACACCCTGTCCAGCATTTATCGTTTGTAGATTTTTTGATACTGGCCATCCTGACCAGTGTGAGGTGATACCTCATTGTAGTTTTGATTTGCATTTATCTAGATAGCATATTCAAAAGCAGAGACATTACTTTGCCGACTAAGGTCTGTCTAGTCAAGGCTATGGTTTTTCCTGTGGTCCTGTACGGATGTGAGAGTTGGACTGTGAAGAAGGCTGAGTGCCCAAGAATTGATGCTTTTGAACTGTGGTGTTGGAGAAGACTCTTGAGAGTCCCTTGGACTGCAAGGAGATCCATCTAGTCCATTCTAAAGGAGATCAGCCCTGGGTGTTCTTTGGAAGGAATGATGCTAAAGCTGAAGCTCCAGTACTTTAGCTACCTCATGCAAAGAGTTGACTCATTAGAAAAGACTCTGATGCTGGGACGGATTGGGGGCAGGAGGAGAAGGGGATGACAGAGGATGAGATGGCTGGATGGCATCACTGACTGGATGGATGTGAGTCTGAGTGAACTCCGGGAGTTGGTGATGGACAGGGAAGCCTGGCATGCTGGGATTCATGGGGTCACAAACAGTTGGACACTACTGAGTGACTGAACTGAACTGAACTGAATAATTAATGTTGTTGAGCATCTTTAAATGTGCCTATTGGCCACCTGTATGTCTTCTTTGGAGAAATGCCTATTGATCTTCCGCCCATATTTTGATTTTTTAAATTATTGAACTGCATGAACTGTTTGTATATTTTGAAGATTAATTCCTTGTTGGTTGGTTCCTTTGCAAATATTTTTTCCCATTCTGTGGGTTGTCCTTTCATTTTGTTTATGGTTTCCTTTGCTATGTAAAAGGTTTTAAATTTAATCAGGTCCCATTTGTTTATTTTTATTTTCAGTCTCATTACTCTAGGAGATGAATAAAATATGATCTTGCTGTGATTTATGTCAGACAGTGTTCTGCCTATGTTTTCTTCTTAGAGTTTTATAGTGTCTGGCCTTACATTTAGGTCTTTAATCTGTTCTAAGTTTATTTTTGTGCATAGTCTTAGGGAGTGTTCTAATTTCATTCTTTTATATGTAGCTGTCCAGTTTTCCCAGCATCACTTGTTGAAGAAGACTGTCTTTTCTACACTGTATATTCTTGCCTCCTTTGTCATAGATTAGGTGGCCTACACTTACTTTTAAATTTTCTATACAAGTATTTCTCTGCATTGCTAACCTGCTTGTTCATCACAGTCTCTAAGTGTTGCATATTACTGAATCACAGAAAAGTAATTTTTATTTCCATATTTTTGGACATGGAAGGTTTTCATTTTGGAATATTACTATAGACGGCATAGTACTTAAAATTTTTTATAAAAACAGCTTTAGTTTTATGATTGTTTCAAGCCAGAGTCACAGGAATAGAATTACTGTTTAGATTTCACAAAACCTAATATGAAAAGTTTGGTTTTGGTAAACTTCTCTTACCAATCTGTTAGGGAGTTCATTTCACTTTAATATCATTAAGTAAAGAAAGATGTTAAAAATCCCCAAAACCTCACGTCACTTCGGAAGAATCTGAGAAAGATAGTGAATGAAAATTATTTTTTCTCATTTGCCAGTCCAAAATTAAATAGTTACTTCTGGAGTTCAGAGGTGGGAGAGACTAGAGACAGTGGGGAAAGAGAGAGAGAGAGAAAGGGAGATATCCTGAATGTGGGGAGCTGTGGGCCTCATCTTTCATTTCCATGGGCCAAGTTCTGGGCAGGGGAAGGAGGTAAAAGAACCCTATTCTCCTTTACGTTTGAAGGTCCAAGAGTGAAGGAGATGAATGCTATCTTATTATTTTTTAATTTTTGTTTTTTGATCTGCAACACGCTTGTTCCCACAGAAGCATCCTTGAGTCATGACAACCATCAAACCGGAGATAGCTAAACACAACACCTTGGACAGATAGGTCAGAATGTACCCCCTCTGAATCCTCTCTGACTCCAGTGAAATGTGTGAATAGTTTCCTTGCTGGTAAAGAGTGGCTTGATTGAGATGTTAAGACCCAGAAGTGGCCATGGGGCCATGACAGGGCTTTGTATCTGCAGAAAAGAGTATAGGTAGTGCAGTTATGATGGGAAATGATTTTTCAACTGACACCAACGTTAAGAAATGCCAGAGGCTTCAATAAAGGCCATCATAGAACAGACCAAGACAGAAGAGCAGAGCCCCTCCTTACCAGTGCTACACTTTTCAAGGCAAAAGGTGGAGACAATCCTAAAAGAAACTAAGTTGGACGGACTTCCCTGGTGGTCCAGTGGTTAAGACTCTGCGATCCCAATGCAGGGAGCCCAAGTTCCTTCCCTGATTGGGGAACTAGGTCCCGCATGTTGCAACCAGCAGTTCACATGCTGCAGTGAAGATCTCAGATGCCACGTGCTAAGAGCTGGTGCAGCAAAAATAAATATAAAAAAACCCCTCAAATAATTAAGAGAATACTGATTTGACAGACTTCACTTGGCTATCAGTCGAAAATGAAGAAGGGTAAAAACAAAAACTTGATTCTAGTTGTTGAAAATTAAAGAAGTTTTCATTTTGCAAAATACAGGGAGAGTAAAAATTTCAATCTTTAAAATATGCATTATTTCTGTATTTTTTTTTAAAATTTTCAGATGTGAAACAAGTGACTTAAATTGTTCTTAGACTGCAGAATCACATATAACTCCCCATGGTGACTATTTTCTTTGAAAACTATAGATAGTAACCAAGGAAGTTATTTCAGCTCTCTGTATTTGACATGCCATTTTGACTCTATCAAAAGCATTTGTTTTCCTTGCAAAATAGTTTCATTTATCTCTTTTTGTGGCAAAACAAACGAATAGCCTTTTAAAGGGAACAGGATGTAGAAGCTCACAGAGGCAAAGTAGTAGTAAGCTGGACATGAGGTTCAGAGAACTATTAATATTAGAGCTGTCTTCAGAGATCACTGAAAGTCAATGTAATTGAGATACCCTGCCTGTGTCTTTGTACTGGCAGAAAATTGGTAGAAAATGCAAATGTGGCTCACCTCAGTTTCCATTATTTTTAGACAGCTTACTGAAGTTAGTTAAGTGTTGGGTGGCTATTTGTAAAAGGAGAGGCCAACACTTACATCATCATCATTGTGTAAAAGTACAGTCAAGTGTATATTCAAATTAAGTACAGCAGAGAGTGTTGCAACAAGTAAAATTTTCTACTTTTCTCCTGTTGTTTGCTCTCGTGAAAGATAATGTGGACAAACGATGAGTTGTGGAATTTTAGAGGAGAGAGAAACCTCAGAGCATCCAGTCTAGTGGCTATCAACCTTTCAGATCCAAGAGCACTTTTTTCCCTTTGGCAAAGCTATGTGACATGTGGGATTTTACCTTCCGGACCAGGGATCGAACCTGTGGCCCCTGCATTGGAAGTGTGGAGTCTTAACCACTGGATTGTCAGGGAGGTCTCCCAAGAGTACTTCTACAACAAATATTTTATAATACACCTCTGCTGCTGCTGCTAAGTCGCTTCAGTCGTGTCCCAACTCTGTGCGACCCCATAGCCAGCAGCCCATCAGTCTCCTCAGTCCCTGGGATTCTCCAGGCAAGAACACTGGAGTGGGTTGCCATTTCCTTCTCCAGACATACCTCTACTATCCTAAAATAAAACTTTATAAATCAATTTTATACACATAACTAAAAGTACCTTAACTATAAGTGAGAAATAAGATGAAAGTAATTTATGATGACATACTATATATATGTGTATGTTTCATAGTGAATAAGTTTAAGGTTAAGACAATCAGGAGCTATTCTGCATACGCAGAAGGAAAAATGCAAGCATCGAGGTACAGGTAGATAGTGGAATAGAAACTATTTCCTTTTACTTGTCCTGTTTAGTAGGACAAGTACATATTAAAACTGTGCAAAAGGTATTTTGCTTTCATATGTAAAACAGAGTTAGGTTCTAGGCTTAATTAATTTTATTAAGACTTTTCATCTACCTCAATGTCAGAGGGACCTTAGAAAGTTACGCAACAGGCAGGACAATTAGTGGTTTCCCCAGACTACTAAGCATTGCCGGATAACTAACGTCCCTGTCCACACTTGGCTAAATACCAGTGTGTCCTAAGTTGCTAAGCCGTGTCCGACTCTTTACAACCCCAAGAATTGTAGCCTTCCAGACTCTTCTGTCCATGGGATTTTCCAGGCAAGAATACTGGAGTGGATTGCACAATCCTTGTGAAAATCAAAATTCTCCCACAGGTGGTCTGCCTGTTCCCTGGGGGGCAGTGCTGTCCCTGTGGAGGACCACCGAGCCAGTCTAATCCTCTTGATTTATAGGTGAGATCATTAAAACCAAAGGGGTTAAACAGCTGGTCCAGGTCTCTCAGCTGGTAGAAGCAGAATAAAGAATAATTCCTCTCATTCCTGCCCAGAGCCTGATAAACCTATGCTGTTCTTTTGCAATACGTCTCTCCACACTACATACTGTCTTGCTGAAGTCAGCTCAGGAAAGCCTCCACTGACCTTCACATCTTCACATTCTTTGATTCTTCTCTGATTCTTGGCTTTGAAGGTTCTGAAGCTCTGGCACAAATGACCATCCTCTTTTCTTTCATCTCTCAAACTCCTGACTCTCATTTCTCCTGTTTACTTCCATCTTCTATATTTACATGCTTTTTGAGTCACCGTATACAAATAATCGTCTATAACTGCAGATTCTTTTCTGTGGTTCTAGACTGTCATAATTTATTTGAATTAAATTAGATAGTTAACTCACATAGACTTTGTTCCTTAAAGGGATTGAGGCACCTTGTGTGACCTCCCTCTTGAGCCTTGATTCTGAATTTCTGAGCACTTCCAGTAAATCCTCATCTAGTGTTCATATTGGCATCTTAAGCTGGGTATGGTCAAGATGGAATTTTTTTTCTCCTGTAAATAAAGCTCTTCTGCTTCCTGATTTTCCTTCTTCAGAAATGCCATCATTATTTCCCTAGCCTCCTCTTTCAGGGAGTAAAAGGGGAAAAACACTGAAAAATGAGATCCAAATATCCTGCCAGCCCAGCAGAGCAGCTTGCAAAACAGAAATGAAGTTGAGTGACTGAAATAAAGGAAGTTATCCTGCCTGCACACAGAAGTTTATGGATGGAGATTCATATTTTCACACAAAATTGGATGGAAAGCCCTCAGACTGAGAATTGAAACCCTGTAGAATGGGGCTTGTCTCAACATTTCCAGTTTTATTTTTCCTTCCAATTTTCCCCCTGGATTTATTTAGACTAGCTTCTTCACAATGCCCGGCTAATGTTTTTCCGTTCCTTCTCCTGCACTGACTTCGCTCTTGACCTAGCAAAGCCCTCCTTCAACTTTCCCTTGCTCAAATCCCGCCAGTTTCTAAGCACCTTCTCAAATGCCATCTGAGTCATGAGATAATTTCTGTTGTTTCCCTTTGCTGAACTTACAGGCATATTGCATATACTTCCCCTCTGGTCCTTGCTGGGCAAGGGAAGCAGGCATTTGTTCAGTTCTGGTAAGGATGCAGCGAAGCCCATCAATTCCAGTATTGTGCTGGTTCACTCTCGGGACCCACAGGTCAGAGGGTAGGAGAGGATGGATTTTGTGCTGACCATTTTGGGTGATCACCTGGTACTGGGATCCTTTGATCAGCTTAGACAGACACTGGGGGAAGGAATAACTCATCAAATCACTGATATGTAACTCAGCTCTGTGGATCTGGGCACAAGAACAGTGTGGTTTAAGTGTCATCTGTGAATCTGCCATCAAAACAGTTTCTGCAAAAATCTTTAATAAACTCGAGTCTCTCACTCAGAGCTTTCCTGATCTGTGTTCTGAATGTTGGGAAATTGTCCAAGCAGCAGTAAGTCCAACTCACCAGGTCTACACAGGAAAGGTTGACGCCCAAACTGGAAAGACCCTCAATGATGTGATAATCTGCCTTGCATCTATGTCTGCTCTCTCTTGCTCAGTTATAAACTGCTTAGGGTTAGAGTCTGTTTGCCTATTTTTATATGTTTCTTACTAACTGGCTTAAGTGTCAATTAATGTTTATTGAATTGGATTCCTTCGTATCCTTCATAAATCCTATTTAATCCCTTCACGAAACATTACTTTTTCAAAACTAATCTCCAGATGAGTTTAGACACTGTATGTTAAGTACCAGAGTAGTAGACAGCCTTGGATTATTTGGGATAGCCTCCTCTCATATATTCTTTCTTTTTCTTTCTAATAATAATAGCACTTCATTAAATGTGAGACCATACGCAACATCATTTTTCTTCATTTGTAGAATTTTCACATAAGTAAATCAGATTACTTATGCACTAGATGATGTAGCCTAATCATTATCCTGGAAAATATTCACATTATAGGTGTCCAGTCATGCTTATTTGTTGGTTCTGAATCAAGTGTTTATCAAATTCTTTCTTTCTTCTTAGAGTTGTGCTTTGCCTATAAGAGCAAATTGGATAAGGTTCTCATCTCTAGGAGATCTGAGTTTAAATCAGAGATGTTGATGCAAACATATACATTGGGCATGGATTTTTGTTAGATGCAAAAATGCACCTGATCAGTGCTTATTCAAGTGCAAGGCTTAGATTGAAAATGACTTCTCTGTGTCTCTCCCTTGCTTACCAGGGTAATGATGTAATTTATTTCATATACTTTAGGGTGCCATTTGACTCTATGAGGAAAAATCAATATAAGGGAGAGTGAATGCCAGTTAGAAGCATTTATGATTTAGCTGAACCAGCCTGTTCCAAGTACCCAATAAACATTTAGAGTTCTCATGTTTAGAGTTCTTAGTTTCTAAGCATGCTGAGTTTAAGGAATTTTCAGTTGTACCAAGCAGTGACAAGGACAAAGATGTGGCTGTTCAGTCTTGAACAGGTACAAAGAAGCCAACCTGGTTTTTCCTAAGAATGAACAAAATGCCTTCATTGATGTTTGGTGTGGTATTTGAAGCTTTGGGTAGTGGGGGGAATATTTGATGCCTTTAACAGAAAGTACCAGTCCAGATCCCTACTGGAATGTGATCGCACATGTGTGTGTGAGAGGGGGGATGGATAGGGAGATGACACACCAACATGGTCAACTTGGGTCTCACAGATATTGTACAAGTAAATTTCTTGCTGAGTCAAATCACTGAGACTTGAGGGTTTATGTTTTAGCAAGACATAACCTAACCGTCTAGAGTGTGTTAGGGGTTGGAACCAAGGCATTCTGGATGTAGAGATTTTCCCCTCAACTTGTGTGCTATAGTGCTTTTCTGCTAAAACATGGTAGGCACTTAAAAAATATCAGTAATGATTATTACCTTCCCTTTTGTGAGATCTTTATAAAAACAATTGGATATCTGTTTTAATCAAAGCTAAACAGACTGATTGAGGGTTCAGTTCAGTTCTGTCGCTCAGTTGTGTCCGACTGTTTGTGACCCCATGAACCACAGCATGCCAGGACTCCCTGTCCATCACCAACTCCCAGAGTTCCCCAAACTCATGTCCATTGAGTCGGTGATGCCATCCAACCATCTCATCCTCCGTTGTCCCCTTCTCCTGCCCTCAATCTTTCCCAGCATCAGGGTCTTCTCAAATGAGTCAGCTCTTCCCATCAGGTGGCCAGAGTATTGGAGTTTCAGCTTCAACATCAGTCCTTCCAATGAACACCCAGGACGGATCTCCTTTAGGATGAACTGGTTGGATCTCCTTGCAGTCCAAGGGACTCTCAAGAGTCTTCTCCAACACCACAATTCAAAAGCATCAATTCTTCAGCACTCAACTTACTTTATAGTCTAACTCTCACATCCATATCAGTTCAGTTCAGTTCAGTTGCTCAGTCGTGTCCGACTCTTTGTGACCCCATGAATTGCAGCATGCCAGGCCTCCCTGTCCATCACCAACTCCCAGAGTTCACTCAGATTCACGTCCATCAAGTCAGTGATGCCATCCAGCCATCTCATCCTCTGTCATCCCCTTCTTCTCCTGCCCCCAATCCCTCCCAGCATCAGAGTCTTTTCCAATAAGTCAACTCTTCACATGAGGTGGCCAAAGTAATGGAGTTTCAGCTTTAGCATCATTCCTTCCAAAGAAATCCCAGGACTGATCTCCTTCAGGATGGACTGGTTGGATCTCCTTGCAGTCCAAGGGACTCTCAAGAGTCTTCTCCAACACCACAGTTCAAAAGCATCAATTCTTCGGTGCTCAGCCTTCTTCACAGTCCAACTCTCACATCCATACATGACTGGGAGGAGCAACCCCACACTCAAGGCCAGGGGCGGCGGCCGGGAGGAGCAACCCCATGCCCAAGGAGCAGTGGCTGCGAGGGCGAAGGAGGGCCTAGAGGAGCCATCCGACATTGAAGGTCAGGAAGGGCAGTGGTGAAGAGATACCCCTCATCCAAGGTAAGGAGCAGTGGCTATGCTTTGCTGAAGCAGCCATGAAGAGATACCCCACGCCTAATGTAAGGGAAACCAAAGTAAGATGGTAGGTGTTGCAAGAGGGCATCAGAGGGCAGACACACTGAAACCATATGCACAGAAAGCTAGTCACATCCATATAGACTACTAGAAGAACCATAGCCTTGACTAGACAGACCTTTTTTGACAAAGTAATGCCTCTGCTTTTTAATATGCTGTCAAGATTGGTCATAACTTTCCTTCCAAGGAGTAAGCGTCTTTTAATTTCATGGCTGCAGTCACCATCTGCTGTGATTTTGGAGCCACAAAAAATAAAGTCTGACACTGTTTCCCCATCTATAGCCATGAAGTGATGGGACCAGATGCCATGATCTTCGTTTTCTGAACGTTGAGCTTTAAGCCAACTTTTTCACTCTCCACTTTCACTTTCCTCTTTCACTTTCATCAAGAGGCTCTTTAATTCTTCTTCACTTTCTGTCATAAGGGTGGTGTCATCTGCATATCTGAGGTTATTGATATTTCTAAGGCTTCCTAAGGCCTACCTGACTTCACGTTCCAGAATGTCTGGCTCTAGGTGAGTGATCACACCATTGTGATTATCTGGATTGTGAAGATATTTTTTGTATGGTTCTTTTGTGTATTCTTGCCACTTCTTTTTAATATCTTCTTCTTCTGTTAGGTCCCTACCATTTCTGTCCTTTATTGAGCCCATCATTGCATGAAATGTTCCCTTGGTATCTCAGATTTTCTTGAAGAGATCTCTAGTCTTCCCCATTCTATTGTTTTTCTTTATTTCTTTGTATTGATCACTGAGGAAGGCTTTCTTATCTCTCCTTGCTATTCTTTGTAACTCTACATTCAAATGGATATATCTTTCCTTTTCTCCTTTGCTTTTCACAGCTATTTGTAAGTGCTCATCCGACAGCCATTTTGCCTTTTTTCATTTCTTTTTCTTGGCAATGGTCTTGATCCCTATTTCCTGTACAATGTCACGAACCTCCTCCATAGTTCATGAGGCACTCTATCAGATCTAGTCCCTTAAATCTATTTCTCACTTCCCCTGTATAATTATAGGGATTTGATTTAGGTCATACATGAATGGTCTAGTGGTTTCCCCCACTTTCTCCAATTTCAGTCTGAATTTGGCAATAAGGAGTTCATAATCTGAGCCACAGTCAGCTCCTGGTCTTGTTTTTGCTGACTGTATAGAGCTTCTCCATCTCTCCGTCTTCTCCATGATTGAGGGTAGGACTTCTTAATATACTAATGTGTTAAGAATTTCCTAGAGAGAGAAGAGGGTATTAAGTATTTCTTAAAATGACTTGTCCCATAAAACTCTTTCCGTGATCAATACTTTTGGAATGTTGATTTTGGAGGCAGCATGGTTAGCAAATTCTGTGGAACTAGATTTTCTGGGTTCAGATGCCACCTCCTCCACCAGTGACCCTGGATAAACCCCTTCATCTTTTCAGCTTCTTCCAAGGTAAAGTAGAAATAATGGTAACTACCTTACAAAATTTTTAGGAATCTCTTTTGACTTGATATTTTAAAGTGTTTTGAATACTGACTGACATTAATAAATACGCTGTGATGCAGGGTGCATGTGTATGTGTTCAGTAAATCAATGAATGCATCCACCTCTCTTGCCTTGTCTACTAGTTTCCTATACTCCCTGGGCACCTTTGTCAATGTTTGAAGCTTCATTGCCTTAATACTTAGGAATAATTATCAAGCATGTACTTGGTGCTTGATAAATGTTGGTTGAAAATAAATGGATAAATCGATCTCATTCCATAGTAGGAGGTCAGTAAGTGTTTTATCATTATGAACAACCAAGTTAAAGAACACCCGCATTTTAACATTGATAACAATTGATTCTGGAAGAGCAGAATCCATCAAATAACTCTAGTCAAGGTTCTGGTGCTCAGAGTGCATAGGTAAGGGGAAAAAAAAAAATCTCTTTTACTCCCAGAGTGTGTTACATACCATATCAGAACTCTGGAGAATAGACTTTAACTAGTTAATGAAAAGAATTAGATTAAGGACACTTAGCTAACTTTTTCAGCTTTTTCTCAAAGTCTTAATTTAAGTTACTTATTTATCCAAAAGCGCTACTTTCCCTTATATACACCAGAAGGTGCTGATCTCAAGTTCACCTTGATGTATACTGACCATGAGTTTCCAGACAGTTCAACCAAAATTTTGAATTGTTGGAAAGAAATAGTTGAGCTAAAAAAATGCAGCTGATAGACAGAAGGTAAAAAATGGATTGAAAAAACTAAGGAACAATTTTAGAAAGAAGATAGAAGACTAGAATGACTTAGAATTTGCACTACATGGAAAAAGGAGTCAAATATTAAGCTTCCTGGACAGAGGCAAGGAGAAGAAGCAGGAGCACCAGACAGGTTTGGGAGCCCCACGAGTGCTCTTTCTCAGAAAAACGCTATAGGTCATTGCTCTTTGGAGGAATCTTACTGGTTGTGATATTCCATATAATGTCATCTGAAAGCAAAACTGAAAGGTAATCAATCCAAAACCATTTGTTAAGACTTATCATGAAAATAGGGCTTCCTTGGTGACTTAGATGGTAAAGAATCCACCTGCAATACCGGAGACCCAGGCTCGATCCCTGGGTCAGGAAGATCCCCTGGAGAAGGGAATGAAGGGAATGGCAACCCACTCCAGTATTCTTGCCTGGAGAATCCCATGGACAGAGGAGCCTGGAGTGCTATAGTCTGTGGGGTCTCAAAGAGTCAGCCACAACTGAGCTACTGAGCACAAAGCACACGTCATGAAAATAGATTGAAAAGAAGAGAGATTTGTTGTAATGCAGTGTTTTTCAAACTGGGGTTCCCAGGTCCCTGAGCCCTAAGGATGCATTCTTGGATATCTGAGAATTCTCAGCAAGACTTTCCAGATATGTTTTTATTATGGTATATCAAACTAACCACCCCTCCAAATCAACAAATAGATAATCTAGATTATTTGTATGCCACATTGTTGGGTAGAAATATAGCAGATATTTCTGTTCATTTCAGTGCCTGAGTTTACTGTGGTGTAGAGAGAATAACAGTTCAGTTCAGTCGCTCAGTCGTGTCCTACTCTCTGTGAATAGAGAGAATAACAAGCAGATGAAATCTGAAAGTGAAATGTTCACACCAAGTGAGAGCCAAACAACACCATGGTGAGCTGAAGTGAAGTCAGTTCAGCTGAAGCTGAAGTCAAATGACTCTGTGACTCAGGAATATTTAGAAAACATCCCCCAATTCTGTTTGTCTACAATGTTTAGAGCAGAGATGCGAGAGGTATCCTACCGTGCTTTATCCTAAATCCTGATCTGTAAACAGAACATGATGGAGATGGGAAACCTTTATATATATACATATATTAGGAGGACCCAGGAGTAGAAGGCAATCTAAACTTTGCTTCTAGGTTTTGAGTCCATTGGATGTGGCAATACCCACCAAGATTTATGGCTGAGGAGAATGTCTAGGAAGATAGGGTTGTTGTCAGTTAAATGGTGCTTCCTGTGCCTTAGCCAGGCATAGATATGGTAGAGGGGTCTGGATGATGGAAGGAACTTGGTGTACAGAAAGGAGGGCACACTTCATAATGACCTGCACGTGCTGACAACGGATTTCTCCACAAACACAACTGTGGACAGAGGATTTGAAGATCAGATAGTCACTTTCACTGGTCAATCACACTCTCTCCTACCATACATATGCCTTGATGTGAACTTGGGGTAAAGCAAGGCAAACCCTAAATTGATTCTGAGATTAAGTTTCTACTGTCCTGAAAGTGAAAGCATTAGTTGCTCAGCCTTGTCCTACTCTTCGCAATCTCATGGACTGTAGCCCTCCAGGCTCCTCTGTCCTTGGAATTCTCCAGGCAAGAATACTGGAGTGGGTTGCCATTCTCTTCTCCAGGGGATCTTTCTGATCCAGAGATCAAACCTGGATCTTCTGCCTTGCAGACAGATTCTTTTCCATCTGAGCCACCTGGGAAGCCCTAGCAGATGACAGCTAAAAAGAAAAATTAAATTGAGTCACTGAAATAATGGAGAAAATAAGCTTTCGATACACCAAAATTTATAGACAAAAGTGCATGCCTCTATGATATCAATTATAGGCACACAAACTCAAATGAAGCTGGACCATGACAGATAAATCCCCATTCTTGTTGAGAGCTGTGAACTATTTTTAACAAAATAAGATTGTGTGTTGTGTTAAATTAACATTCATTGGAATTGTATTAGTTTTGTAGTTTTATGTGTAATTAGTTTTGGCTTTTTAATTGTTTAAGAGCTAAAAGAATTCTACCCAATTTTATGCTTTTACGTATTGACTAACATAATACCACTAATTCACATCCCAGCATTATCGTCTACTAGAATATTTTTCCTTTAATAGAGGTCCAGAAGTTTTTACATATAAGAAACACTACTGTCAAGACAAAGACAATAAACTTCAAGGAATCCTAGAACATGAAATTAAGACGTAAAACTTGGAGACTGATGTTTACCTTTGATCAGAAACTGGCCGGCACTAATGCTGCAAAACAATTTTAGTTAATTATAGAAGCTACTCTTGTATAAATAAAATCATTCCTTCTCAATCACCATTTAGTGCATTGAGCATTTATTAGATATCAGACCTTGTGCTAGGAACTGTGAATATATGAAGTAAAACAACTCCTGCTTTCAAATAGGGGCTTCAACTATAGGGAAATGTATGTATACAATTGGACTTCCCCAGTGGCTCAGCAATTCAGGAGCCACAGGAGACCCAGGTTTGATACCTTGGTCAGGAAGATCCCCTGGAGGAGGGCATGACAACCCGCTCCAGTATTCTTGCCTGGAGAATCTCATGGACAGAGGAGCCTGGTGGGCTACAGTCCACAAGGTTGCAAAGAGTTGGACAAGACTGAAGCGACTTAGCAGGTACACATGTATACTAAGATAATGCTATGCTTGGAGTCTGAACAATATTGCAGTGAGAACACAGCATATTATTAGTCCCCCTTTTGTAGAAGTAGATGTGGTATGTTGCAAAAGTGGCTCGAAATGTATCCCCTCCCTGGGTCCATGACCTTGTAAGTCTCCCTTGTAGAAGTGGAGTCTCCTTTCCCACTCCTTGAACTTGGGCTGATCCTGTGACTTGCTTTGGCCAGCAGGACGCATCAGCCATGACAATGTATCAGTTCTGTGCCATCATGCACTCCGCTCTTGTTTTTGAAACCCTTGTTGCCACCACGTGAACAAGCCCAGGAGAGCTTCCTGGGGCGTGAGACACAGCATGGAGCAGAGGCAAGCTCTCTGGCTAAGGATCCCCTTCACGTCCCCACTGACAGCTAAGCACAGACACGCAGGGAAACCCAGCTAAGACCACAAGGACCAGAAGAGTTGAGCCCAGCTTAAACTGGCAGCCCATAAAATTATGAGATAAATACACAATTGTTGTTTTAAGCCACTGAACTTTGGAATGGTGTGTTATACAAGAAATGCTAACTGAGAGTTGTTTACAGAACACTTCACCAGGGAGGTAACAAATGACCTGGGCATTGAAGGAAGAGGTTTCTACAGACAGAAAAGAGTGGGGAAGAAAGGGTGTTTCCAGCAAAATAGGACACATAAGCCAAGGCATGGGGACTTGTGTTCATGGTGTTCTGGTAACAACCACACTGTAGTTTTGGGCATGAAGAGTTTAGATCAAGAATACGAAGGGCTGAAGACAAAATGATAAGGTATGGGAAGAGAGGTCTTTATAAGTGGTAATAATAATAATAACTTATCAAAGTGTCGGAGAAGGAGAATGGGGAGGGTGCCTATGAAAGGATCACTTTGAGGAGAATATGGACAGCTGTGTTCAGTGAGTTCCGTTAAAGTGAGGATAAGGAAAAATTGATTGGATTTAGCAGTGATGAGAAAGACACTGGTGATTTCTGAAGAGTGATTGTTTTGTGTGTGCAGGCTCTTTCCTTCCAGGAAAGGAAATTGTCTTACAGAGAAGAAAATAAAAAATAGTGAAGACAGCTCTAATTTATTATCACATCATCAAGCTCAGATGAGCATCTTCAGTGTGTGAATTCTAGGGTTAATATGCAGGATAATCTCTTGCTCTGTCTCAGCTAAGTGCAGTTTGTGATTTCTTCTTTCCTGCTGATCATGCAGGTGTTAGGTTTTTTCCCTCCTCCATAATGAGGATGTATTGCTTGTGAGCTGCAGGAGATGCAACTTATTTCTTGATGTTTCTATTAGGCATCTCTCAGTAACTTCAAATGCCTGAGATCATTACAGTCTTTGGACTTTATCATTGGCACTTATATAACACACCTTTGGGAATAATTCTGAGCACATGGATTTGGAATAAGCACCAATTCTCTGTGGAATTAGAGAAAATAGAAAAGGATTAAAAGAAAACCTGTAAAAAATCTTTTAGAACTGAACTGCACCGATCTGGAAATGTGTCTTCTATGTTGTGTTCTTTCTAAAAAATGAAACAAAACCAAAATGTGGATTCTGTCATTTCCCCACTATTGACTCCCCATGGCTACAAGAAATATAAAGTCTCCTCTTTCTCTTGATTCATTTAGTTAAATCCCTAACATTTACCACAGCAGTTACATCCTGGCTCCTCAGCCCCAGGAGAAAATAGCCCGGGCCTATAGCAATCCACCATTTATTGCTCTTGTTCCTACTACTAGCACCTCAGTGCTTGATCGTATAGGCTTCTGGAATTTTGGCCAAGGGGAAATCACAAACTATTTGGTGCTCAGTAAGCAGACTACATACAAAGATGGTTAGAGTCTAGACATCATTAAACATAATGTTACATCAGTTCCTTCATCACTTTTCGGTCACCGAAATCATACTGCTAGTGCTGGCATGTGTACGTGTGTGTATACGTATGTGTCTGTGTGTGTACTTGTGTGTGGAAAATTCTTTTTTTTCACTCCTAATGACCCCCTCTCTTTGGAGCAGTCCTGAAAAAATCTGAACACCTTCCCTGAACGCCAAAGCATCATTTATCTCATCCTAGTTCCTGAGTATCAAGGCACACTTCTCTCCAGTCCTAGTAGCCCATTTGTTAGGGAAATTAAGTAGTCTTGTTTTAAGCTTCAGAGACAAAGCAGTGCAGGCCTCTGACCTTGCTTCTAACCTGCCAGGACACTGCTCTGACTGGGAGTGACTGTGAGTGACTGCCTGCTGTGAGTGCAAGATTTGCAGCACCATACAGTCAGCAAAAACAAGACCGGGAGCTGACTGTGGCTCAGATCATGAGCTCCTTATTGCCAAATTCAGACTGAAATTGAAGAAAGTAGGGAAAACCACTAGACCATTCAGGTATGACCTAAATCAAATCCCTTCTGATTATACAGTGGAAGTGAGAAATAGATTTAAGGGGCTAGATCTGATAGACAGAGTGCCTGATGATCTATGGATGGAGGTTTGTGACATTGTACAGGAGACAGGGATCAAGACCATCCCCACGGAAAAGAAATGCAAAAGAGCAAAATGGCTGTCTGGGGAGGCCTTAAAAACAGCTGTGAAAAGAAGAGAAGTGAAAAGCAAAGGAGAAAAGGAAAGATATAAGCATCTGAATGCAGAGTTCCAAAGAATAGCAAGGAGAGATAAGACAGCCTTCCTCAGTGATCAGTGCAAAGATAAAGAGGAAAACAACAGAATGGGAAAGACTAGAGATCTCTTCAAGAAAATTAGAGATACCAAGGGACCATTTCATGCAAAGATGGACTCAATAAAGGACAGAAATGGTATGGACCTAACAGAAGCAGAAGATATTAAGAGGTGGCAAGAATACACAGAAGAACTGTACAAAAAAGATCTTCATGACCAAGATAATCACAATGGTGTGATCACCCACCTAGAGCCAGACATCCTGGAATGTGAAGTCAAGTGGGCCTTAGAAAGCATTACTACGAACAAAGCTAGTGGAGGTGATGGAATTCCAGTTGAGCTGTTTCAAATCCTGAAAGATGATGCTGTGAAAGTGCTGCACTCAATATACCAGCACATTTGGAAAACTCAGCAGTGGCCACAGGACTGGAAAAGGTCAGTTTTCATTCCAATCCCAAAGAAAGGCAATGCCAAAGAATGCTCCAACTACCACACAATTGCACTCATCTCACATGCTAGTAAAGTAATGCTCCAAATTCTTCAAGCCAGGCTTTAATAGTATGTGAACCGTGAACTTCCAGATGTTCAAGTTGGTTTTAGGAAAGGCAGAGGAACTAGAGATCAATTTGCCAACATCTGCTGGATTATGGAAAAAGCAAGAGAGTTCCAAAAAAAACATCTATTTCTGCTTTATTGACTATGCCAAAGCCTTTGACTCTGTGGATCACAATAAACTGTGGAAAATTCTGAGAGAGATGGGAATACCAGACTACCTGACCTGTCTCTTGAGAAACCTATATGCAGGCCAGGAAGCAACAGTTAGAACTGGTCATGGAACAACGGACTGGTTCCAAATAGGAAAAGGAGTACGTCAGGGCTGTATATTGTCACCCTGCTTATTTAACTTCTATGCAGGGTACATCATGAGAAACGCTGGACTGGAAGAAACACAAGCTGGAATCAAGATTGCCGGGAGAAATATGAATAACCTCAGATATGCAGATGACACCACCCTCTTATGGCAGAAAGTGAAGAGGAACTAAAAAGCCTCTTGATGAAAGTGAAAGAGGAGAGTGAAAATGTTGGCTTAAATCTCATCATTCAGAAAACGAAGATCATGGCATCTGGTCCCATCACTTCATGGGAAATAGATGGGGAAACAGTGGAAACAGTATCAGACTTTATTTTTGGGGGCTCCCAAATCGCTGCAGATGGTGATTGCAGCCATGAAATGAAAAGACGCTTACTCCTTGGAAGGAAAGTTATGACCAACCTAGGTAGCATATTCAAAAGCAGAGCCAACAAAGGTCCGTCTAGTCAAGGCTATGGTTTTTCCAGTAGTCATGTATGGATGTGAAAGTTGGACTGTGAAGAAAGCTGAGCACCGAAGAATTGATGCTTTTGAACTGTGGTGTTGAGAAGACTCTTGAGAGTCCCATGGACTGCAAGAAGATTGAAACAGTCCATTCTAAAAATCAGTCCTGGGTGTTCTTTGGAAGGACTGATGCTAAAGCTGAAACTCCACTACTTTGGCCACCTCATGCGAAGACTTGACTCATTGGAAAAGACTGTGATGCTGGGAGGGACTGGGGGCAGGAGGAAAAGGGGATGATAGAGGATGAGATGGTTGGATGGCATCACTGACTCAATGGACGTGAGTTTGAGTGAACTCCAGGAGTTGGTGATGGACAGGGAGGCCTGACGTGCTGTGATTCATGGCGTCGCAAAGAGTTGGACATGACTGAACAACTGAAATGGCTGACTGAGATAAGATGGGGGAGGAATCTTGAGATTGTTGAGTCTCTGGAGGAGGTCTGGCCAATCACTCCCAGGATGCAACAACATTCCAAGATTTACAGAACAAAACAGCATTAACATGAAACCAGAGCTGCAATTGGCTCACAGATTGATGATGCTATCAGTTTGCCTCCTGGGATTATAAGCGGGAACTTGGAATTGCAATCTTTGAAGTCTCACTCATGGAGTGTACCTGCTGCCTGGGGCTTTTGCCAATTAGGGCTCCAGATGTTCTGTGACAGGAGACTTCCCAGCTCTGTTTGAGTCTGGGTGTTGCTTGAAACCCAATTTGGTGATGCATTCTCTGCTCTTTCTATTTCTCTTTTCTTTTAATGTTAGTATGTTGAAAGTAAGCTAGATAATTCTCTAAGAAATAAATGCATTATTGATTTGTATATAATGAGTGGCTTATTTTGTTAACAAATCCTTTGAACCTGAGATGAAAGTGAAAACTTTCGGCAAAACGCCATTGGCTCTTGGGGTTGGCAGACCTCATTTCCATGGAGGGAAGGAGTTGAGTCTCCTCTCTCCATGTATGCCTCCCCTCATCTAAAATAAACCTCTGGTATATCTTCTTTACCACCTCACCTCTTTCCCTTTCTGCCATCCGTTTTCACTTTTCTCTATCCATCTTTTCCTCCAATTTGCCCTCAGATTTCATGTTGTTAGGTGTGGGTCTTTCTGCTTCAACAAGCCCTTTTTTGAACCCAGACTCCATTTCTCCTGTGCTGGGAACTATGACTAGAAAAGCCTTAGCCCCTTTGCTGAGGAAGATCCCCAAATACTTGCTTTTTAAATCCACTAGAGACTACCAGCCTAGAATCTTCTCCAAACTAGGTAATGTGCCACTCTTGACATCCCCTGGGTCTGCCTCTGTGCTTGCCACCTTGTAGGTGCCCCAAATACATACTTATTCACCTGTTCTTGAACTCTTGGTGCCTTGGTTTTCTCCTGAGTGGTATTAATAATATTATCTACCTCAAGGTGTAGTTGGTAGGAATTATAATAATGCGTGTTATCCTAGGACATAGTGCTTTGCGAGTGTAAGATATCATAAGTAAACAAATCAGAAATAGTAGTCTATTCCTTAAAAAAAAAAATTACATTTTAGGGGAAGATAGCTATTTAACAACGAATAATAATGAGGTTAAACAAACAAAGATCTTTCTGTTGTCTTACATTTCGCATGTCTACATGCTCCCTTTCAGTTGTTTCAGCTGAAAATTTTCTTATGTTGTATGCAGGACAAATACCATTCTTCCCATTTTGCAGATGAGAAAATCGAGGCTTCAGTGGAATATGTGATCTTCCTAAGTTTTTATACCTTATGTAAGTGCTCTGACTTCAAGGCTAAGGTTTTCTCCACTGTTTCAGGTTCTTCCTTCCAGACCACCCTCTCTCTCCTGGGACAGATAAATACGTGAAGCCTCTGGACACACATGGCCAGAATGCTGGATGCTGTCAATGCTATTGGGATAGGCTTTTATTTGAATTATAAAAAGGGATGTTTTTCCTAAGTTTGCTCATACAGGTGGATGATATATTGTTTATTTATTCATTTTGGCAATGTGATCTAGGACTTTCTGACATCCTTCCAGAATAATCTAGTACAGTTCCATTGAGTGAAAGCAGCTCCTTTCTTCTGGAAGCGCCAGTTGGTCTTTCAGGGGAGTACATTTGGCAAATTTCACACTGCAGTTTTCACTTTTACTGTGCTTCTGGATCAGTAGTCTAATTAAACTACATGGAATCTTGCTGAGTCATGTATGACAGTTTCAGCCAATTGAGAGTAAGTCATATCACTGATCTTGTTAAGTACTTTTCTTGTTGTACTCCAAGTAAAGACTGCCGAAGCAAAAATAATTACTTTAAGAATGAGCATATATTTGAACATTGTTTCCAGGGATGATACATTTCAAGCATGCTATCTGTGTTATCCCTAAACAAAAGGGATAATTAGACGTTTATTTCTGTATCTAAGGAGAAAAGAAAGAATGTACTTTGCTTGCTCAAAGTAAATTTCAACTTGGAAAACAAACCTTAATGACATACAAAGTAGTCTTTACTTTTTAAATTCAGGGATAACTGGTTTAAAAATAACCTACAAAAATAAGTCCAAAATGACAAAATGGCAATAAGAACACACATATCAATAATTACCTTAAATGTAAGTGGATTAAATACTCCAGCCAAAAAACATAGACTAGCTGAATAGATACAGAAATAAGACCCTTTTATACCTTATCCACAGGAGACCCACTTCAGATCTAGAGACGCATATAGACTGAAAGTGAGGGGATGGAGAAAGGTATTCCATGCAAATGGAAATCA
Organism: Ovis aries; assembly: GCF_016772045.2. Taxonomy (NCBI): domain Eukaryota; kingdom Metazoa; phylum Chordata; class Mammalia; order Artiodactyla; family Bovidae; genus Ovis; species Ovis aries. The sequence continues at coordinate 17,859,971 of NC_056063.1, read as the reverse complement.
AAAGAAAGCTGGATTACCAATACTCTTCAGAGAAAATAGACTTTAAAATAAAGACTATTTTATGTTTTAAAATAAAGACTATTACAAGAGACAAAGAAGGGCAGTACATAATAATCAAGGGATCAATCCAAGTAGAAGATATAACATTGTAAATATATATGCACCCAACACAGGAGCACTTCAATGTATAGGGCAAATGTTAAGACTAGATATCCTTGTCTTTTCCTTATCTTAGAGGTAAAGCACTCAGTCTTTCACTGTTAAGTTTGATGCTGGTTATAGGTTACTTGCAGACTCCTTTTTATCAAGTTGGGGACGTTTCCTTCTCAAATTCCAATAGCTAGCTTGTTGAGAGTTGTATGAACAGGCACTGCATTTTGTCGACTTTTTTTTTTTTTTTTGGCCTCTGTTGAGATAATCATGTGGTTTTTGTTCATTGTTCTGTTGTTAGGTATATTTCATTAATTCTGGGGATAGCATTGCAGATTGATAGTTGTTTACTCAGTATTTTAAAGATGTTACTCTACTCTTATTTTGCTTGCTTTGTTTCTTAAAAGAGATCTTCTGGGTTCCTTTTGTTTTTTTTTTCCTGTAGGTAGCATGTCTTTTTTCTCTGGTTGCTTCTAAGATTTTTCTTTATTGCTGTTTTTGAGCAACGTGCTTCTGCTGTGCCATGCTTTAGTTTTCTTAATGTTTCTTGAGATTGGAATTTATTGAATTCCTTAGATATGTGGCTTTACAGTTATTAATAAATTAGGAAATATTTATCTGCTAATTTTCAAATATTGTTTGTCTCTCCCTTCCAAGAGACTTTAGCTACTAATATATTAGGTTGTTTGGAGTATTAATAATTTCACAGCTTCCTGATGGTTTATTTAAAAAACTTTTCTCTCTCTCATTTTGGGTAGTTCCTATTGCCAAGTCTTCAAGTTCACTGATCTTTTCTTCTACAGTGTGTAATCGGTTATGAATCCTTTCCAATGTTATTTTTCTTCTCCTACATTGTAATTTTTACTTCTAGAAATTTGTCTTGGGTATCTTAAAAATATTTTGTTCATTTTTGATTAACTCATTTTTCTCCTCATTAGGGATTGCGTTTTACTTTCTTGTTTGGATACCTGCCAATCTTTGATTGGATGTCGTATGTTGTGAATTTTACCTTGATGCTTAAAGAATGTTTTCATATTCCTATAAATGGAAAACAAAACATTGTACTTTGAACATCTTTAGCTTTGCTAATGGATGCAGTTCAGCTACTTGGAATCTTTCTGACTCTTTCAGCTCTTGCTTTTAAGATTTGTTATGCAGGATGGAGCTGTCCTCAGTCTAGGGGTAAATATTTCTCACTACTGAGGTAAAACCCTTTATAATGAGGTTTTTCCAGCCTAGCTATTGGATATAAGTACATTCTCAGCCCTGTGTGAACACTGAATATTGTGACCTGTAATCACTTTAGGTACTTCTTTTCCAAGCCTGGGAGAATTTTTTACACATTATACCTAATGCTGGTCAATACTCAGTGAATCAGCCATGGGTGTACATGTGTTCCCCATCCTGAACCCCCCACCCACCTCCCTCCCCATCCCATCCCTCAGGGTCATCCCAGTGCACCAGCCCTGAGCACCCTGTGAGAATTGATTTTCAAAGTCATTTCAGAATGACCCCAATCTTCTGCAATGTATTACATATACAAGGAAAAATGCTTTGAATACACCTATGCTAGTATATGCATAGTACATCATGAGAAACCCTGGGCTGGAAGAAGCACAAGCTGGAATCAAGATTGCCGGGAGAAATATCAATAACCTCAGATATGCAGGTGACACCACCCTTATGGCAGAAAGTGAAGAGGAACTAAAAAGCCTCTTGATGAAAGTGAAAAATGTGGCTTAAAGCTCACATTCAGAAAATGAAGATCATGGCATCTGGTCCCATCACTTCATGGGAAATAGATGGGGAAACAGTGGAAACAGTGTCAGACTTTGTTTTTTGGGGCTCTGAAATCACTGCAGGTGGTGATTGAAGCCATGAAATTGAAAGACATTTACTCCATATCATATGGGGTGGGAGGTGGGAGGGGGGTTCAGAATTGGGAACTCATGTACACCCGTGGTGGATTCATGTCAATGTATGGCAAAACCAATACAGTATTGTAAAGTAAAATAAAGTAAAAAAAAAAAAAAAAAAAAAAAAAAACACTTACTCCTTGGAAGGAAAGTTATGACCAACCTAGACAGCATATTGAAAAGCAGAGACATTACTTTGCCGACTAAGGTCCATCTAGTCAAGGCTATGGTTTTTCCTGTGGTCATGTATGGATGTGAGAGTTGGACTGTGAAGGCTGAGCACTGAAGAATTGATGCTTTTGAACTGTGGTGTTGGAGAAGACTCTTAAGAGTCCCTTGGACTGCAAGGAGATCCATCCAGTGCATTCTGAAGGAGATCAGCCCTGGGATTTCTTTGGAGGGAATGATGCTGAAGCTGAAACTCCAGTACTTTGGCCACCTCATGTGAAGAATTGACTCATTGGAAAAGACTTTGATGCTGGGAGGGATTGGGGGCAGGAGGAGAAGGGGACGACCGAGGATGAGATGGCTGGATGGCATCACCGACTCGATGGACATGAGTTTGAGTGAACTCTGGGAGTTGGTGATGGACAGGGAGGCCTGGAGTGCTGCGATTCATGGGGTCACAAAGAGTCGGACATGATTGAGCGACTGAACTGAACTGATACTACCATTATTTCCTCCACTGAGGCAGAAAAATAAAGTAACATATTTAGAATGAGTATTTCCCTCTTAGATTTGAGTACTTATTTTTTGAGGAGTAACTGATGAGAAAATAATATCCCACTTAGGATTTTCTCTACTTTAGTAATAACCTTGCTAATCCTGGTGTATCAAATTTAGAAAATATATTAACTAAAATATAGTACATATATAGTAAAAGTATAGCAAATAATATTTTGTCTTTATTTTCTCAGTCTTTATTTTAAAATTTTCTCAGAAAAAAACAAGTAATTATAATACTATAGGAATTATTTTGAAAGTTTTTCTTACTCAAAAATGTAGACAGATTTCAGTAGGAGTGATTGTTGTACCCACAGAAGGCCTGTCAACAATCATATCATAGAGGAATTATGCAGCCCAGAATCATTTTGTGGCAAAGAGAACTTAGAAAAACATTGAGAATATTCTTAGCTTCTCTATTCTTGATAAGGCCAGGCCTTAAAAATACAGAAATATGGAACAACATTTTGGCTGAAGTATAACTCTTGATACTTTTAAGTATTTGGTTTGTATAAATTACAGTCAATTTTATTTAAGTATCTTTTATGTGCTCCTATTAATCTTCCCACTGACTGCTTTTGAAAGCAGAAATGCTATATTCTTTCAGAAAGTTGGAACTTTAATCAATCAATCAAGTGTGAAATAAAATATCATGATTTTATAGATCTTCAACTTGATTTCATTTCTAATTTGTAGACTTTCCTATGCTTGTTTAAAATACAATTTTATAGGTTAAATATATAATAGTTTTTAGCATTGCATATAATTACCCTACTAAGTCTTTTAGAGTATCTATAGTAGAGTTGCAACATAGGAACCTTAAACTTATGTGAATTCAACAAAATCCACTCAATCAAGGGAATAAATTTTCAAGAAATAGAAATACCAGTTTAGGAGGCCAAAAGATGCTGTGTCCTCAGTTAAATTCTTTAAAGGGCAATGACTTTAAAGTGTTCCTTCCCCAAGATGTGCTCCCTAAGCTGTAAAAAATGCTGGTAAAATTCTTCTTCAATTTCTTCTTCCAATATCAAACGTTCAACCTCTTTGCCAGGGAGACAAAGAATTTTTCAAGGGATAATTTTGAACATATGTAATCCTCCCTTTGCTTCAATAGCTAATACCTGGATAAATGTGCATCCACTTATAAAGGTCTAAAAGAATGAAAAGAAACCATGTAGAGATCAGGATATTCTACATTCCTTTAAAATTTTCTCACAAAATTTCCAAGTCGCTGAATCATAAATATGAGAGCAAACTGTAATGAAAGGTTTATATTCTACTACTAGCAAGCACTTTACTTAGCAGATCAATTCTTCCCACCTGCAACTCCTCTCACACAGGTGATAGTTTCTGCTTTAATTACATAAACTGTACAACAGTTTTAATGTTCATCAAAATAGCATCAATTAGCCAAAAGTTAAGCTAGATGAACTTCAGAATATTTGCAGAATATATGCTTGAAGTATTGAAGTTCTCATTTTCTTTTTCTCTCTGATTGCTCTGAATTCCCAAAAGTATTAGACTTTTGTTGGGAATACTAAGTTAAAAATCTAGGTAGACTATTTCCAAGGTACCACGAACTCTGTGTATGAGGTTCTTCCCCTTATTTGATTCTGATTTATTTTATTGACTACTAGCTACAGGCCAATACATGGTATTTTTAGGGCATTTGGAAAATACTCAGAAAATAAAGGCACTTCCTGGGTGGCACTAGTGGTAAGGGATCTACCTGCCAAAACAAGTAGATGCAAGAGACACGAGTTTCATCCCTAGGAAAAGGCAACCCGCTCTAGTATTCCTGCCTGAGAAATCCCATGGACAGAGGAGCCTGGCCGGCTATAGTTCTTGCAGTCACAAAGAGTTGAACACGACTGGGCCGCTGAGCACAGGACAGAAAATAAATGAAATGTTATGTTGTATTACGAATTTGTCGGTTCTATTGCTTCAGCAAAATTAGGGTTACAGAGATGCAAGAATGAAGTCAGGACTCAGTGGACCCTGGGCATCGTCCTCCTGATGTTGGTCATTGCTGTACAAAACACCTCATGGGTATCTGTCAAGAGGTCTTTTTCTAACATATGTGGGTTGATAGTAGGACCTGATCTGGTCACCAAGATGAGCTGCTGGTCTGGGATTGGGATGGATGTAGCAGATGGGGAGTCATGGAGTTAATGAGGAAACGTGGGGCTTTTAGAGGAATTAGGTACAGAAATTATGAGGAAGAGTTATATGAATTGTCTATATAGAGGCAAGAGAAGAAAAAGATGCCTTTGTTGGACCTTTGCACTGGGCTTCTTAAAAGGAAAGAGGACATTTAAGTCAGTAAAAAGAGTCCCCAATTTAGGGTGAAAGAGAGCTATTTTAGGGTGACTGTGGACTGTGTCTAGAGGTATGCTTCTCTAGGGCTCCAGTATTGTAAGAATGAACTAAGTGTTGCTGAAATTCTAAATATCTTAATATACTGACAAGGAACTAAAACGAGTCCACTTGGGAAGAAATGCAAATTACAGAAAGCATGAAAAAATGTTTAAATCTGTAGTAGCCATTAACATTTTACACTAAAGTTTTTATTTCTACTTCCAGGTATAAGGTAGGATTGTATGTTGGGCTGGGTTGTATCTTGTTTTGACCAATGAAATGTGAGTGGAATTATGTCCATCACTTGTAGAGGGAATTATTATTAACAGCCAGAGCTGATTCTCTAAACCCTTTGTTTCTGCCTCCTGGCAATATTCCAGAGAGAACGGTTTTCTTGACCTGGATCTCAAATGAGATTGGGAGAGCCCTAAGCCAACCTATGCTGAGGATCTATCTAAACAAGAATTAAGGTTCTATTGTTTTAAGCCTCCCAGTATTCTTGCCTAGAAAATTTCACGGACAGAGGAGCCTGGCAGGCGTCAATCCAAGGGGCTGGACATGACCAAGCACAGCACGGGGGCGGCAGCAGTCTATCCTGACTAATGCAAACTTGAGCCGTAATCAGAGACATATTCACATATTCATCATATAACACACATATTCAAATAACAAATTCCTTTTCACTGTTTCCAGAATATTTGAAGTAGTTTACTTACTATATTGAAACAAGATATACTAATTGTAGCTAATTATACATATTAATAAATTCAAATGATACTGAAAGAATTAGGAAAAAAATTAAAAGCCTTCAAATCTTAACCTCAAGAGATAATTGCCAATGAAATCTTCCTTCATCAGTAGTGAATAATCTGATTAATTTATATATTTTTAGTGGTTATATTTTTCATATCTAAAAGTTCCCTTTGGTTCTCTTCAAAATATGCTTGTTCTTTTTCATGTTGTTCTTTTATTGATTTGATGTTATTATTATTATTATTTTGGCTACCATGTAGCAGTTACTTCTAGGAAGGAGGGTGGATGAAGGAAACAGAGCACTTGTCTGTATTAATTTAATAGTTGTTCCTTTGCAAGTAATCTGGTCTATTCCCTCTTATTTTATATATTTCTACCAGTTGTTGATAATTTACCATTTTTCTTTTCGTTTTTGTGTATAGACAAGAATATGTTTTGTTTAGGATTCATGAACTCTTCTCCGAGCTTGTGTGAGTAGTCATAGTTGTGTCCGACTCTCTGAGACCCCATGGACTGTAGCCCTCCAGGTTCCTCTGTCCATGGGATTTCCCAGGCAAGAATACTGGAGTGGGTTGCTATGCCCTTCTCCAGTGGGTCTTCCTGACCCAGGGATCGAACCCCTGTCCCTTATGTCTCCTGCATTGGCAGACAGGTTTTTTACCACTAGTGACACCTGGGAAAATCTCATGAACTCTTACTCTTCATTAATTATGGAAAATGAGCAAATATCACTTTTGAATTTCTCTTCTACTTCTTACTTTCTCATTTCTCGAACTCTTACAGACATTTTTACCACCTTCACATTCTCTCCTCCATGTTTGTTAACTTAGCTATTTGCTGTCTCTTAATCTTTCTTTTGTGCTTCCTCGAGTGAATTTTCCAGTTTTTGACTTATATCTCTGGCTGTGTCTAAACAGTTAGTTTATCTAATAATTAAGTATTTAACTTTCAAGACTATAGCTTTTATTTCTAAGACATCTGTTGGACTTAAAATTTTTCTCCTCTCTTCATAGTAATTAGTTATTGGTTTTAATTTTTATTTGACATATTTATTATTTTTAAACTTAGTTATTTTATCAACCACTCAAGATGAACTCATCCAACAATATGATGAAAATCTACTGTGTGAACAACACTGTTCTAGGCCCTGTACAACAGTGAACTAACTCACAAAAGTCCTTTCATTCTGGGATCTTACTTTCTAGTGAGAGGAGATAGTTAATAAAATACACATTGTGTTGGAAGGTGATAATTGCTATGGAGAAAAGTAAAGCAGGGAGGGCTGAGTGTGATGGAATTTTAAAGTGTCAGGGAAGCCTTCTTCTAGATAATATTTGCACAGAGATTTGAAGGAGGTGAGAAAGGAAGGCATGTGGGTATTTGGGAGAGGAATATTTCAAGTAGAGATAACAACAGAGGTAAACAAACAAACAAACAAACAAAAAAAACAAAAAAAAAAACCCCAAAAAACAAAAAACACACTCCATGTAGGAGGACACCTGATGTATTAGAAGAACAGTAAGAAGGTCACTATGGCTGAAGCCAAGTGAGACAGGAGAGATGAGTAGGAAGTGAAGCAAGGGGGTGGTGAGCAGGCAGATGGCATAGGGCTCGGGGCCACTGTAAGCCTTCCCCTTTTTCCCTCTGAAGGAAATGAGAAGCTGTAGGAAGGTTTGGGCTGAGAAGGGCAGGACTGAACACATGTTTCACGGCATCACTCTGTCTACTGTGTTGAGAAGAGATAATAAGGAACAAAGAAGGACCTCACCAGGGAGACTACTGCATTTATTCAATTGAGAGATGACAATGGACTAGGCCGAGGTGGTGAGAAATGGCTGGATTCACGGATGCTAGAAAGTGGACATGGCCTGCTGCTGCTGCTGCTAAGTCGCTTCAGTCGTGTCCGACACTGTGCGACCCCATAGACGGCAGCCTACCAGGCTCCCCCGTCCCTGGGATTCTCCAGGCAAGAACACTGGAGTGGGTTGCCATTTCCTTCTCCAATGCATGAAAGTGAAAAGTGAAAATGAAGTCACTCAGTCGTGTTCAACTCTTCGGGACGCCATGGACTGCAGCCTACCAGGCTCCTCCGTCCATGGGACTTTCCAGGCAAGAGTACTGGAGTGGGGTGCATTAGAAGTTAATGTTGGGAGAACTAAAACTATCATTGTAAATATTATTATTATTTTTTAAGTAAACTCTTTAAAAATGTATTTATTTATCTATTTAGGCTGCACTGGGTCTTCTCTGTTGCATGTGGATGTCCTCTAGTTAGGGTGAGCTGGAGCTACTCTTTGTTGCGGTGCAGGGGCTTCTCATTGCAGTGATTTCTCTTGTTGCACAGCATGGGCTCTAGGGTGCATAGGTTTCAGCCATTGCAGTTCTCAGACTCTAGAGCACAGGCTCAGTAATTGTGATGTGTGGACTTAGTTGCCCCATAACATGTGGAATCTTCCTGGACCAGGGATCAAACCTATGTCCCCTGCATTGCAGGCAGATTCTTAATCGTTGGATCACCAGGGATGTCCCTTTAGTGAACTCTTGAGATCTGCACATTATGCTAGAAGTTGAGGACCCAAGGAAATGATCACTTAGAAAGAAGTTGAAGTTGAGTGGATGTACTTACACATTTAATTTTTATTTTATGATGCTACCATTTGGCAAGAATACACAGAAGAACTGTACAAAAAAGATCTTCATGGCCCAGATAATCATGATGGTGTGATCACTAATCTAGAGCCAGACATCTTGGAATGTGAAGTCAAGTGGGCCTTAGAAAGCATCACTACGAACAAAGCTAGTGGAGGTGATGGAATTCCAGTTGAGCTGTTTCCAAACCTGAAAGACGATGCTGTGAAAGTGCTGCACTCCATATGCCAGCAAATTTGGAAAACTTGGCAGTGGCCACAGGACTGGAAAAGGTCAGTTTTCATTCCAATCCCAAAGAAAGGCAATGCCAAAGAATGCTCAAACTACCGCACAATTGCACTCATCTCACATGCTAGTAAAGTAATGCTCAAAATTCTCCAAGCCAGGCTTCAGCAGTACTTGAACCGTGAACTCCCTGATGTTCAAGCTTGTTTTAGAAAAGGCAGAGGAACAAGAGATCAAATTGCCAACATCCGCTGGATCATGGAAAAAGCAAGCGAGTTCAAGAAAAACATCTATTTCTGCTTTATTGACTATGCCAAAGCCTTTGACTGCATGGATCACAATAAACCGTGGAAAATTCTGAAAGAGATGGGAATACCAGACCACCTGACCTGCCTCCTGAGAAATCTGTATGCAGGTCAGGAAGCAACAGTTAGCACTGGACATGGAACAACAGACTGGTTCCAAATAGGAAAAGGAGTAGGTCAAGGCTGTATATTGTCACCCTGCTTATTTAACTTCTATGCAGAGTACATCATGAAAACTGCTGGGCTGGATGAGGCATAAGCTGGAATCAAGATTGCCGGGAGAAATATCAATAACCTCATATATGCAGATGACACCACCCTTATGGCAGAAAGTGAAGAAGAGCTAAAAGCCTCTTGATAAAAGTGAAAGAGGAGAGCGACAAAGTTGGCTTAAAGCTCAACATTCAGAAAATGAAGATCATGTCATCTGCTCCCATCACTTCATGGGAAATAGATGGGGAAACAGTGGAAACAGTGTCAGACTTTATTTTTTTGGGCTCCAAAATCACTGCAGATGGTAACTTCAGCCATGAAATTAAAAGATGCTTACTCCTTGGAAGGAAAGTTATGACCAACGTAGATAGCATATTGAAAAGCAGGGACATTACTTTGCCGACTAAGGTCCATCTAGTCAAGGCTATGGTTTTTCCTGTGGTCATGTATGGATGTGAGTTGGACTGTGAAGAAGGCTGAGCACTGAAGAATTGATGCTTTTGAACTGTGGTGTTGGACAAGACTCTTGAGGGTCCCTTGGACTGCAAGGAGATCCAACCAGTCCATTCTGAAGGAGATCAACCCTGGGATTTCTTTGGAAGGACTGATGCTAAAGCTGAAACTCCAGTACTTTGGCCACCTCATGCAAAGAGTTGACTCACTGGAAAAGACTCTGATGCTGGGAGGGATTGGGGGCAGGAGGAGAAGGGGACGACAGAGGATGAGATGGCTGGATGGCATCACTGACTTGATGGACATGAATTTGAGTGAACTCTGGGAGTTGGTGATGGACAGGGAGGCCTGGTGTGCTGCGATTCATGGGGTTGCAAAGAGTCAGACACGACTGAGCAACTGAACTGAACTGAACTGAACCATTTCAAAGTAATGTTTTTTTTTCCAAAATGAAATTTATTTAGTGTTATGAATATAAGAAACCTTGAATCATAAAAGAAAAATAAATTGCAATGTGAAATAAGAATACCATCTTTGAACAGGGCATCAGTGTTTTAGTTACTTAGTGATTCTTTGAGCTTTTAAATAGTGAAGCTTCATGCCTCAAGTAAAGTTAGCAAACAACTAATTTAAAGATAACATTTGAAATGGTCAGAAAAATAATACCATTATTATAGTTAAGCTCTGGTATGAAATTTGAAATAAATGACCATGAGCAGAAGGAAATTTTAAAATAAAATTTCACTTTATTGGTTCTCTGGATGAATTTGAATGCCCAATAATCTGGAGAGGAACTATTTAGGCTCTAGTAGCGTTGTGAATCAACATTTCTTTCTTTGTAAGGTGAGAACACTGAATTAGATCTTTCTTCTGACTTTAGTTATAGCTATAGTTCTGGCAATATTTATTCTTTCTTGGTTCAAATAAGATTATACTAAAGAACATTCATCTGGACATTCGCCATGATTAGATATTTATAAAATTCATGGTAAATGTATAAGAACACTGACTTACCTATCTTATCTGTTGGATACAGATTTTTCAAAACAGAAGAATGTCTTTTATCAAAATTCTGTTAAGCTTCAAATCATTCATTATTTTTAAAATGTAGCAATCCCGATGACTGGTTTGTGGTAGGCAGGATTTTTCTGAGGGGTGGGGGATGCCCCACACAGCTTGTGGGATCTTACTCTTAACAGTGAAAGAGCAAAGTCCTCACCACTAGGTCTCTAGGGAATTCACATAGTAGGTAGGATTTTTTGGAGAGAGTAACATGGAAATATATACTACCATATGCAAAATAGATAGCTAATGAGAATTTGCTGTATGACTGAGGGAACTCAAACCCAGACTCCGTAACAACCTAGAGGGGTGGGATGGGGTGGAGGTTCAGGAGGGAGGGGACATAGGTATACCTATGGCTGATTCATGTTGATGTATGGCAGAGACCAATGCAGTATTGTAAAGTAATTATCCTTCAATTAAAAATAAATTTTAAACAAGAATTTTTAAAAATTGAATCTCTCTTTTCACCCTTCAAGTGGAGACTTGCATGTCATGGGCAGTGACTGTAACCGGAATAGGGTATGGTTCTTCATAGCTGTTTCTTTCAACCTGTCCAGCTGATACCCAGGTCTTAGTCTGAGAGTAGAGCTAATAAATGGAGTAGGCAATGGCACTCTACTGCAGTACTCTTGCCTGGAAAATCCCATGGACGGAGGAGTCTGGTGGGCTGCAGTCCATGGGGTCGCGAGGAGTCGGACATGACTGAGCGACTTCACTTTCACTTTTCACTTTCATGCACTGGAGAAGGAAATGGCAACCCACTCCAGTGTTCTTGCCTGGAGAATCCCAGGGACAGGGGAGCCTGGTAGGCTACCGTCTATGGGGTCGCACAGAGTCGGACACGACTTAAGTGACTTAGCAGCAGCAGCAGAGCTAATAAAACAACATGGCAACCAAGGGGTCCCCAGCTTCCTCATGTGGCATCCGCCACTTCCAAGATGACCTATTGTTCCACGTCAGTTTTCTTCCTGATCCTGGGGGAACCCATTTGGTGCTTCAGATGCTACAAGACTGCTTCAGGACTGCCCTGATTTGCAACCCCACAGCTGTGAACAGGCTCCCAGACCTCTTCAGATCTCTCTCAATGTCTCTGCTATACTTGGCCCCAACCTAGTAAGGGCATCACTAGGGGATCCAGGGTCAAGTTAGTGTCAGCACTCACCTTCACTGAGAGATACTAAGAGATACTTTCATCACACTCCCTGTAGTCTCCCTGGGTAAGCTATAGAATAGAACAGATAAGGATATACTGAAGGATATACTGCCTGTGAGTGTTTGAGTGTCTCCTGCAGAGGCACGGGTCAGCAGTGGCCTGCCACAGGGGCAGGGCCTTTGGGTGCAGCAGACCTGGGTGTGGCATAAACCCTCTTGGAGGAGGTCGCCTTAACCCCACCACAGAGCTGCCAGAACTTACACAGGACTGGGGAAACAGGCTCTTGGAGGGCACACAAAAACCCTTGTGTGCACCAGGACCCAGGAGAAGGAACAGTGAACCCAGAGTCTGACCCGGACTTGCCTGTGAGTGTCTGGGAGTCTCTGGCAGAGGTGTGGGTCGGCAGTGGCCTGCTGCAGGGTCAGAGGCACAGGGTGCAGCCGTGCATGCACGGGACCTTGTGAAGGAGGTTGCCGTTATCCTCATTACCTCCACATAGCTCGGTTGGTAAAGAATCTGCCTGCAATGCAGGAAACCCCGGTTTGATCCTTGGGTCTGGAAGATCCCCTGGAGAAGGAAATGGCAAGCCACTTCAATATTCTTGCCTTGAGAACCCCATGAACAGTATATAAAGGCAGAAAGATATGACACTGAAAGATGAACTCCCGAGGTTGGTAGGTGCCCAATATGCTACTGGAGATCAGTGGAGAAATAACTCCAGGAAGAATGAAGAGACAGAGCCAAAGCAACAACACCCAGTTGTGGATGTGACTGGTGATGGAAGTAAGTCCAATGCTGTAAAGAAAAATACTGTGTTGGAACCTGGAATGTCAGGTCCATGAATCAAGGCACATTGGAAGTGGTCAAATAGGAGATGGCAAGAGTGAATATCGACATTTTAGGAATCAGTGAACTAAAATGGACTGGAATGGGGGGATTTAACTCAGATGACCATTATATCTCCTACTGTGGGCAAGAATCCCTTAGAAGAAATGGAGTGGCCACCATAGTCAACAAAAGAGTCCTAAATGCAGTTCTTGGATGAAATCTCAAAAACAACAGAATGATCTCTGTTCGTTTCTAAGGCAAGCCATTCAACATCACAGTAATCCAGGTCTATGCCCCAACCAGTAATGCTGAAGAAGCTGAAGTTGAATGGTTGTATGAAGACCTGCAAGACCTTCTAGAACTAACACCCCCAAAAGATGTATTTTTCATCATAGGGGACTGGAATGCAAAAGTAGAAGGTCAAGAGATACCTGGAGTAACAGGCAAATTTGGCCTTGGAGTACAAAATGAAGCAGGGCAAAGGCTAACAGTTTTGCCAAGAGAACACACTGGTCATAGCAAACAACTTCCTCCAACAACTTAAGAGAAGTCTCTATACATGGACATCACCAGATGGTCAATATCAAAACCAGATTGATTATATTCTTTGTAGACAAAGATGAAGAGACTCTATACAGTCAGCAAAAACAAGACCAGGAGCTGACTGTGGCTCAGATCATGAACTCGTCATTGCAAAATTCAGACTTAAATTGAGGAAAGTAGGGAAAACCACTAGGGAATTCAGGTATGACCTAAATCAAATCCCTTACGATTATACAGTAGAAGTGAGAAATAGACTTAAGGGATTAGATCTGATAGACAGAGTGCCTGAAGAACTATGGATGGAGGTTCGTCATATTGTACAGGGGGCAGTGACCAAGACCATCCCCCAAAATAAGAAATGCAAAAAGGCAAAATGGTTGTCTGAGGAGCCTTACACATAGCTGAGAAAGAAAGAGAAGCAAAAGGCAAAGGAGAAAAGGAAGGATATACCCATTTGAATGCAGAGTTCCAAAGAATAGCAAGGAGAATTAAGCCTTCCTCAGTGATCAGTGCAAAGAAATAAAGGAAAACAACAGAATGGGAAAGACTACAGATCTCTTCAAGAAAATTAGATAAATAAATAAAATGCCAAGGGAATATTTCATGCAAAGATGGGCACAATAAAGGACAGAAATGGTATGGACCTAACAGAAGCAGAAGATATTAAGAAGAGGTGGCAAGAATACACAGAAGAACTATATAAAAAAGATCTTTATGACCCAGATAACCACAATGGTGTGATCCCCACCTAGAGCCAGACATTCTGGAAAGTGAAGTCAAGTGGGCCTTAGGGAACCTCACTATGAACAAAGGTAGTGGAGGTGATGAAATTCTAGTTAAGCTATTTGAAATCCTTAAAGATGATGCTGGGAAAGTGCTGCACTCAATATGCCAGCAAATTTGGAAAACTCAGCAGTGGTCACAGGAATGTAAAAAGTCAGTTTTCTTTCTGATCCAAAAGAAAGGCAGTGCCAAAGAATGTTCAAACTACTGCACAATTGCACTCTTCTCACACAGTAGCAAGTGATGCTCAAAATTCTCCAAGCCAGGCTTCAATAGTACATGAACCATGAACTTCCAGATGTTTAAGCTGGATTTAGAAAAGACAGAGGAACCAGAGATCAAACTGCCAACATCTGTTAGATCATTGAAAAACCAAGAGAATTCCAGAAAAAACATCTACTTCTGCTTTATTGACTACACCAAAGCCTTTGACTGTGTGGATCACAACAAACTGTGGAAAATTTTTCAAGAGATAGGAATACCAGACCACCTGACATGCCTCTTGAGAAATGTGTATTCAAGTCAAGAAGCAACAGTTAGAACTGGACATGGAACAACAGACTGGTTCCAAATCGGGAAAGGAGTACGTCAAGGCTGTATATTGTCACCCTGATTATTTAGCTTATAGGCAGAGTACATCATGCAAAGTGCCAGGCTGGATGAAGCACAAGATGGAATCAAGATTGCCAGGAGAAATATCAATAACCTCAGATATGCAGATGACACCACCCTTATGGCAGAAAGTTAACAAGAACTGGAGATCTTCTTGATGAAAGTGAAAGAGGAGAGTAAAAAAGTTGGCTTAAAGCTCAAAATTCAGAAAACGAAGATCATGGCATCTGGTCCCATCACTTCATGGCAAATAGATGGGGAAACAGTGGAAACAGTGTCTAACTTTATATTTTTGGGCTCCCAAATCACTGCAGATGGTGACTGCAGCCATGCAATTAAAAGACATTTACTCCTTGGAAGGAAAGTTATGACCAACCTAGATAGCATATTCAAAAGCAGAGACATTACTTTGCCAACAAAGGTCCATCTAGTCAAGGCTATGTTTTTTCCAGTAGTCAAGTATGGATGTGAGAGTTGGGCTATAAAGTAAGCTGGGTGCTGAAGAATTAATGCTTTTGAACTGTGGTGTTGGAGAAGACTCTTTGGAGTCCTTTGGACCGCAAGGAGATCCAACCAGTGATTCTAAAAGAAATCAGTCCTGAATATTCATTGGAAGGACTGATGCTGAAGCGGAAACTCCAGTGCTTTGGGCACCTGATGTGAATAACTGACTCCTTGGAAAAGACCCTGATGATGGGAAAGATTGAAAGCAGGAGGAGAATGGGACTACAGAGGATAAGATGGTTGGATGGCATCACTGAGTTGATGGACATGAGTTTGAGCAAGCTCCGGGAGTTGGTGATGGACAGGGAAGCCTGGTGTCCTGCAGTCCATGGGGTTGCCAACAATTGGACATGACTGAATGACTAAACTGGCAGAAGATAGAAAAGCAGACTGAACATTAGTTGACAAACAGACTGTTAAATGGAAAATAATGAGAGTGATTGCATTCTTGCCAGAACAAAGCAGGGTGAGCCAATATCCAGTGAGTGATAAACTGAACAGCATTAAGATACGAGTAAAAGTTGCACATGTACCACTACGAGGGCTCACACCATGGGGTAATGACATTATAATGAGAAACCTACAGGCAAGGGAAGTGAGCAGTAAATCAAGGGAGAGACACATGAAATCTTGCTAGCTTCAGTTTGGCAAAGTCTGGGAATGAAGTTCTGTTCCATGCAGAGGTGGTATCAGTTAGGAGAGCCTGGATGATGTTGTGGTAATAACTCCCAAATATCCATGTAAAAAACAAAGATTTATCTCTCAGTCATGTTGCATGTTATTTGTATGTGTCTGGGGAGTTCTAGTCATATTTTGCTCAGTTATTTTTCTGCGAATATTACACAGAAATTGTAATGACATGGAATAATTATGGTAAATTATTAAATGTAAGGAAAAGTAGAATGTGAAATTGTATTTTATAACTTTATAATAGAAATTGTAATATAAAACTCATGCATGGGAAAAGTCTGGAGGAAATAGTTTGAAATGCTGACAGTAACCCTATTGCCATGGCAGATTTGTGAATGACATTTTTAATTCTTGGGTTTTGATATTTTTCCATCTTTTCTCAACATGTGCTAACCTTAGGGCAGACAAAATGGAGTATTATTTTTAATAACACAACTAGGAAAGGAAGCTGAAGACCGGCTGTGAAACCAGATATTTGTTCAGTCACTAAGTCATGTCTATTTGAGACCCCATGAACTGCAGCACACCAGGCTTCCTTGTCTTTCACTGTCTCCCAGAGTTTGCTCAAACTCATGTGCATTGAATCAGTGATGCCATCCAACCATCTCATCCTCTGTTGCCCCCTTCTCCTTTTGCCCTCAGGGTCTTTTCCAATGAATCAACTCTTTGCACCAGGTGACCAAAGTACTGGAGCTTCAGCTTTAGCATCAATCCTTCTAGTGAATATTCAGGGTTGATTTCATGTAGGATTGACTGGTTTGATCTCTTTGCTCTCCAAGGGACTCTCAAAATTCTTCTCCAGAACCACAATTCAAAATTCAATTCTTCATCCCCTAACCTTCTTCTTTATGGCCCAACTCTCACATCCATACATGACTACTGGAAAAACCATACCTTTGATTATACAGACCTTTGTCAGTAAAGTGATATCTCTGCTTTTTAATTTGGAAAACTTAGCAGTGGCCACAGGACTGGAAAAAGTCAGTTTTCACTCCAATCTCAAAGAAGGGCATTGCCAAAAAATGTTAAACTACCATACAATTGTGCTCATTTTCACATGCTAGCAAGATTAATGCTCAAAATTCTAAAAGCTAGGCTTCAGCAGTACGTGAACCAAGAACTTCCAGATGTACAAGCTAGATTTAGAATATATATATATATATGCATATATATATACACGAACACATATATTTGTGTAAATACATACATACATATATATGTATGAGTGCATGCTAAGTTGCTTCAGTCGTGTCTCACTCTGCCCTCCAGGTTCCCCTGTCCATGGGATTTTCCAGGCAAGAATACGGGAGTGGCTTGCCATTTCCTTCTCCAGGGGATCTTCCCAACTCAGGGATGGAACCTGCCTCTTTTACATCTCCCGCATTGGCAGACAGGTTCTTTACCACCAGAGCCACCTGGAAAACCCATTTATATATACATAAACATATATATATATGTGTCTGTGTGTGTGTATTCATAAATATACAAACTTTTTTTAACAATAGTGAATGATGACATGTAACTATTTTTTGTTAGATGTTTTGTATTTGAAGATCTCTAAGCCTGTAGTTACAAAGTGAATTTTAGAGTTGTAATTCCAAATCCAGGATATGCTAAATCATAGGGGTTATAAGTGGCTGAGGGGACGGACCCAAGAAAGACGGATTTCCAAGTATGGAATCCAGGAGGGATTCTGATCTCTGGAGTATTTGTGTGTGTGCTTGGGGAGAGGGCAGAGAGGAGGAGGGGAAGAAAACTGGTCAAGATGTGGGGATATTGCCTAGAAAAGGGGCTGTAGGGAGGCAGGGAGGAGCCCTGTTTCCCCTTTACAGTGTTTCCAGCAGAAGTTAGGGCTGTAAAGGTGAAAAGAACTATTTGTGCCTTTAGGAGGTAACAGTCTTGGAAAGAGAGTAAGATGTAGAAGACAGAATAAGGCAAATGCTAACAAAAGGTAAACAGTGTTTCTTCACATAGTGCCCTGATCTTTGATTTCTACATGTGCGGATTTTTTCAGCAAAGCGTTTTCATTTGGATTAACTTAACTATTTTAACCCTATAAAGTTTTTTCTTTTCTCTTCTGTTTTTAGCATTTCACCTCTTTCAAAGTCTTTTGATCTTCTACTTTATTTGTTATTAGTCACACTTTTGCCAGGAGGTAAATATTAATATATCTATACTTCTACTAGACAAGGTATAAAAACAAAAGGAAGAGAGAAAATGAAATGTCCATACCTTACAGATCTAATTCTTTGTTGCCTAATTTCTCATTAATCTTGTTTAGAAGTTCTAATTGTATGGTTCTGCCATCTTTAATGACTACCTTTTACTTAAAAAAAAAAACCAACTTAAAAGGAACCCAAAGTTGTATAAAATAAGTTATCTACATGTAAACTTTCATTATAACCTGTCTCTAGCACAATCACTATATAACAGAAAGACTTTTTGAATGTAGAAGTGAATATGTTTTATATCACATGAACAATAAAAAAATTAAATGATAATATTTATCTGCAATCCTGCCACTCAGATTATCCTTCTAGATTTTTTCCATGAATACACATAACACAACTGTGTGTCTTATAAAACTGCGGTTATATGATATACTACTGTACTCTCTTTCATCATATATTATGACCATTCTATATTATTCTGTGTTTCAAAGTTATAATTGTTAATGGCTTGCTGCTGCTGCTGCTGAGTCACTTCAGTCGTGTCAGACTCTGTGCAACCCCACAGACGGCAGCCCACCAGGCTCCCCCGTCCCTGGGATTCTCCAGGCAAGAACACTGGAGTGGGCTGCCATTTCCTTCTCCAATGCATGAAAGTGAAACGTGAAAGTGAAGTCGCTCAGTCGTATCACTCTATTACATGGAGGCATTATGACATTTTTAACTACTGTACTATTATGGCTTTTAAGGGTATTTCCCAATTTATTTTTTAAATACAGTTAACAGGAAATTTGTTTCTTTCTGAAAGTGGTTTTCAGAGAAGATATAAAAAAAAATCTTGACTAAAAAATAAATAAATAAAGATAACTATTCCTGAGAACTCAGATAGACCTGAGAAGCGTGTATGAATAGTTCTGTGAGAACAAATTAATTACTACCCTCTAGTGTTTCCAAGTTCCATTCATTCATTTTTGTAACACAGTGAAGAAGATAGCAGAGTTTTGAGTGCAAAACTGAAATCCAAATCTGGGTTCTAACGTTTACTACTGCTGGTCAATTATTCAGTCTTTCTATAGGATTATTTACCCAGCATCCATCCATTCACAGAGCCGTAATGAGTATTCCATACACATTTAACAGGACTTTTAACTCTCTGACCATAGTTCATTAGATCAGTACATGCTATCCAGCCCTCATAAGTTTATTTTTCTTCTTTCAGATACATTTTTTTCTCTATGTGGCTGTGCCATAATATGTACACTCGGGAGCCACAGGAGCCACGTTTTTCACTGTGTTGAAAGAGATGTAAAAGGCACACATTTGTCATGAATTAGGTCCAGAAATAGTAGCAGAGATGATGGCTGGAGACACTTGGTTTTAATTCAGTCCCAGTTTCCACCTGCATTCCTGCTAGGACAGAAATCTGAATGCTCTGAGAACACAGTTATTTCCCTCGTGGTAGCAGAGCCCAAAGCTGGCTTCACTGGTCTGGGTTAGCCAGAGAAGAGCATGCTCACACCAGCCACTGAGCCCTGAGGCTCTTCCTCTGTAATGGGGCCATTTCTGTGATGTGGGATGTTCCTGCATTGCCATGTCCTGTGGCTATTACCTGCCCACGGGCCCTTTACAGCTGTGGAGCATTAGAGGGGCAGTCATCTTCACTACTGGGGCTTTGGTCCTGGTGCGAGCATCGTCTAAGCCCTACTCAACCCGGAGAATGTTGAAATCTAGGGTGACTGTTCCTTTTCTGCTAATTCTCCACTTTCCTTGGTTATTTCTGTTTTATATTTCATTGTGTGTTGCTGGTGGCTTGTATTCACAGCTTTTTTGCATGGCAATTTCCTACTTTGAGATAAGGAGATCTATTGTAAATAAATCCTTTTTTGTACCCTTAAGTTGATTCAAGTTAGGTTTCTGTTATTAGAAAATTAAAGTATAGGCTCTCTAAGCCTATTATCTCTTCTTTAAAAAATGAGGCCAACAATGTCAATTGAAATAATAAATATAACACTACTGGTACACAAAACATGTTCAAAGAATTTAAACGGAATCCTTCTTGAAGGACCAGTATTACAAAAATATGCAAATGATTGAAGGATCATAGAAATAAAGTACTTTCTCTTCCTGTGCATTTAAGTTAGTGACTGGCCAGATTCAGACCTTTCTGTCTTATCATTTATCCTACTTTCTGGTCTAACTTTTCTATTAATTTTAATTGCAACATACTTCTTGACATCTATTTATTACAGTATCTTTTTTATATTTATTTGACTAAACCTTCAGTTCAGTTCAGTTCAGTTCAGTAGCTCAGTTGTGTCTGACTCTTTGTGACCCCATGGACTGTAGCAAGCCAGGCTTCCCAGTCTTTCACCAACTCCCAGAGCTTGCTCAAACTCATGTCCACCAAGTCAGTAATGCCATCCAACCGTCTCATCATCTGTCATCCCCTTCTTCTCCCACCTTCAATCTTTCCCAGCATCAGGGTCTTTTCCAATAAGTCAGTTCTTCACATCAATTGGCCAAAGTATTGGAGTTTCATCTTCAGCATCAGTTCTTCCAGTGAATATTCAGGACTGATTTCCTTTAGGATGGATTGGTTGGATCTCCTTGCAGTCCAAGGGACTCTCAAGAGTCTTCTCCAACACCACAGTTCAAAAGAATTAATTCTTTGGTGCTCAGCTTTCTTTATAATACAACTCTCACATCCATACATGACTTCCCCCGGAGAAACCATAGCTATGACTAGATGGACATTTGTTGACAAAGTAATGTCTCTGCTTTTTAATAAGCTGTCTAGGTTGGTCATAGCTTTTCTTCCAAGGAGCAAGTGTCTTTTAATTTCATGGCTGCAGTCACCATCTGCAGTGATTTTGGAGCCCCCCAAAATAAAGTCAGCCACTGTTTCCACTGTTTCCCCATCTATTTGCAATGAAATGATGGGACCAGATGCCATGATCTTCATTTTCTGAATGTTGAGCTTTAAGCCAACTTTTTCACTCTCCTTTTCACTTTCATCAAGAGGCTCTTTAGTTCCTCTTCACTTTCTGCCATAAGGGTAGTGTTATCTGCATACATGAGGTTATTGATATTTCTCCCGGCAATCTTGATTCCAGCTTGCGCTTCTTCCAGCCCAGCATTTCGCATGCTGTATTCTGCATAGAAGTTAAATAAGCAAGGTGACAATATACAGCCTTGACGTACTTCTTCCCCAATTTGGAACCAGCCTGTTGTTCCATGTCCAGTTCTAACTGTTGCTTCCTGACCTGCATACAGATTTCTCAGGAGGCAGGTCAGGTGGTCTGTTGTTCTCGTCTCTTGAGGAATTTTCCTCAGCTTGTTGTGATCCACACAGTCAAAAGCTTTGGCATAGTCAATAGAGCAGAAGTAGATGTTTTTCTGGAACTCTGTTACTTTTTTGATGATCCAACATGTGTTGGCATTTTGACCTCTGGTTCCGCTGTCTTTTCTGAAAAGGACTAATCCTTAAATTTCCTATTTTTCTTCTAACCTCCCTCCCCTGCCCCCAACCTAAACTCAGTAGCTAAAACAATCCATAACTATATTATTTCACATGTGTTTAACCGTGCAGATGTGATGAGTCTATAGTTGTTTAGTGAAAGTGAAAGTGTTAGTCACTCAGTTGTGTCGAACTCAGTCATGTCCGACTCAGTTGTGGCTGACTGTTTGTGATCCTATGGACAGTAGCCTGCCAGGCTCCTCTGTCCGTGGAATTCTCCAGGCAAGAATACTGGAGTTGGTTGCCCTGCCGTTCTCCAGGGATCTTCCTGATCCAAGGATCGAACTCAGATCTTCTGCATTGCAGGCAGATTCGTTACCATCTGATTCATTACCATCTCAGGGAAGCCTGAGAATCTAAACAAAATGCCAGGGACCCACATTCTTTCCACCTTGCCTCCACACCCTTTTTGGCCTGTTGGCTTTGTCCTAGAGAAAGGCCATCATCCCTTCTCATCACAGATAGCTGCTGCTATTCCATGAGCCATATCAAAAAACTACCATCCAGACAGAAGAGAGGTCTTTTCTTCATTTGCGTCTTTTTCTAACCAATGCATATTTTCCTAGAAGCCCCCAGAGCCTTTTTCTCATGTCCCACTAGCAATGGCACAGCACAGCAACTGTAACCAGCTGTTCTCCTAGGAGAATAGAATGAGTGTAACTGGCTTTGGAGGCAAAATGAGTAATTTTACACTAATGCAAGCAGCCTTTCCACAACAGGACCCCTTTGGGAATGTAGAGAACAAAGTAGAAATAAAAAGATTTTCAGAAATTTTAATCACCCAGAAGCTGTGACACTGCCCCGCACAAAGCAATATACTCTCATAGCTCTTAGTTTGACCCTCTATGTTCTAATATGATTGTGTGAGTCTCTGGGCTCGGGTTTAAATCTTGACTTTTGTAATTTAGTGCTGCATGATACGGGCAGTTAACTCTGTTTCCAGATCTGGAAGTGGAAAATAATAGCACCACATTCATAGCATTGTTTTGCTTATTAAATGAGCTAGCATAAAAGAAGCATTTAGAATAGTGCCTGACTGTAAGAAGTGATCAATTAGGCACACACTCAGACACACATACACGCACACGTTTATTTATCGTTTATTCATATTCACATCTATTGAACCAAATAGGAGAGAATCAAGAAGTCATTGAGATATTGTTACATTCATGGTGAATCCTCAGTCATGTCACCTTTTGGTCTTAGGTCAAGTTCACTGGAAACAGACTCTGAGATTTGCTTGCTGGAGGATTAGTGGGCAGTGCTCTCAGAAACAGCCCCTGTGAGTGGGTGATGGAAGTGTGAATGGATAGAAGGAGGCACTGGACAGTAAAGAAGTTGCCTTGAAGACTTTGTCTGATCCTTGGGGAACTTGGGAGCTGGGATAGTCCTCCTGAATTGTCCCAGAGGGAGGCAAAAGGGGCTGGGTTCTTGCACCCCATACATGTCAGTAACATCCAGTAATCAGGCTGCAGGGAGAGGTTGGGGTGAGGGCAGGTCCTGAAGGATGTGCAGTTAAGGGCAACACTCCTAGTACCTGGGGAATTCCAAGAGTGCCTCAGTTCTGAGGGACTGACTGGGGTCTGGGCAGCCCTCCCATCTCCCACAGCATCTGCTGTACCTTCCCTCCTATCAGCTCTGGAAAACCATTGCTGTCACTTGGTGTGGATAGAATGGAAGGCAGCAGGGCACTGCTAATGGCACGGGATGGACTGCCTGAAACTTCCAACACTTCCAGCTACAGAGAAAAATCAGCCTCTGGTCATCGCAGTCTGTGCAGGGGAGCCCAGGAGAGCTGAGCTGACCCCTGCTGGGGAGGCCCCGAGGTGTCACCTGTCTGTCCCATATGGCCCAGGATTGCAAACCTGGACAGTCATGATGCCTTGGTTTTGGGCACAAAGGACCCCTCATATTCTGAGAAAACTCTGAAATATGGTCGAGAGAGACTAGAAATGAAGAGATGCCAAAACACCCTGGTAGTTCAGATGGTAAAGAATTTGCCTGTGATGCCAGAGAACTGGGTTCAATCCCTGGGTTGGAAAGACCCCCTGGAGAAAGGAATGGCAACCCACTCCAGTATCCTTCCCTGCAGAAATCAGAGGGAGCCTGGTGGGCTACAATACATGGGGTTGCAAAGAGTCAGACATGACAGAGCACAATAGACTTAATTTTCAAAAGTCAAAATTTAGATAATTGTATCGTGGTAAGTTATCAAGTCTCGAATTTTACCTTGAATGCCAATGTCCACTCTATGTCTGGGACACATTTTTAAACTAAAGCCCTACCTCTTACCTGTCTTTCTCAGCACTTAGATCCTGAGAACGGTAAAGGCATTATGTGGGCAAGAATATGTTGAAACCACAAGGGCATATTTGGAGTTGATAAATATATCCAATTTAGCACTTGTGCAACAGACGGCCTCCATTAAGTGGGTAATAAATATTTGCAAAACTAAAAGAAAGTGATGGGAAAGCATCAGTTTCCGATTCTTTGAGTCACACAGTTGATGACTGAGTTAATTAGAAGACAGCTGTGAGGCACAAAACATATGTGGAAGTCAAGGCTGGCTTTTTATGTCTGAATTTTGAGAAATACCTAGTGGAATCATAAACATGAGTGGGCTTCCCAGGTGGCAGAATGATAAAGAATCAGCCTGCCAATGCAGGAGACTCAAGAGATGCAGGTTCGATCCCTGGGTCAGGAAGATCCCCTGGAGAAGGAAATGGCAACTCACTCCAGGATTATTGCCTGGAGAGTCCCCATGAAGAGAGGAGCCTTGGGGGTTATAGTCCATGGAGTTGCAAAGAGTCAGACATGACTGAGCAGCTGAGCACCTGGTGGACTAGCCACAAGAAGGATAAAGTGAAGAGAATTAATCTTGCTGAAGTAAAGTAAATGAGCTGCTGAAGGAGTCAAGAATTGATTATCGGGAGATGGAGCAAAGAAAGCCAGGTGATAAATGCTCAGCGTTGCAGCCTTTCTGTCAGGGGTGGGATTGGATGTGTCAGCAGAAGACTTGGGTCCTAAATAAGTTCTTTCAGTTGCTAACTGCGTGATCTAGGATAAATTATGTCATGTCCAGAAACCTTAGATTTGTCACCTGACAAACTGGTGACTAGTGTAAGGCAGGATGCAAGGTCACTGAGATTCCTTCCGGTTTATATGGGTGCATTTTTACATTTACTTTCTAAAGAACATCAAATAGGCCTCTCCTATCATGAATCAAATTTCAGTGAGCATATCCTGTTATAGCTTCCTCATCTTAAATATGAATTTCTCTGTTTCTAATATATGTATTCTAGGTGGAGTGTGGCTCTGGCTGGTTCCTTAGATCAACCAGTAGTTTATTTTGTACCTTTTCCTTTTATTTTTAACTTTCTTTTAAAAATTAATTTCTATTGGAGTATAGTTGCTTTACAATGTTGAGTCAGTTTCTGTTGTGCAGCAAAGTAAATCAGCTACGTGTATACATGTATTGCCCCCGCCCCCAACCATTTTTTTGGATTTCCTTCCTGTTCAGGTCAGCACAGAGCACTGAGTAGGGTGCCCTGAGCTGCACAGTAGCTTCGCATTAGTTATCTATTTTATACACAGTATCAGTAGTGCACATATGTCAATCCCAAGCTCCCAATTCTTACCCATCCCCCTCAATGTCCATACATTGCTCTCTACATCTGTGTTGCTATTTCTGTTTTGCAAATAAGAGCATCTATACCATGTTTCTAGATTCCATACATAGGCATTAACATACAATATTGGTTTTTCTCTTTCTGACTCACTTCACTCTATATAAGAGTCTCTAGGTTCATCCACATCTCTACAAATGACCCAATTTCATCCTTTTTTATGGCTCAGTAATATTCCATTGTAATTATCTGCCACATTTTCTTTATCCATTCCTCTGTCTTAGGGCATTTAGGTTGCTTCTGCCGTCTGGCTACTACCGATAGTGCTGCAGTGGACACTGGGGTGCATGTGTCTTTTTGAATTACAGTTTTCTCTGGGTATACGCCCAGTAGTGAGATTGCTGTTCATCATCCAATAATGTTTTAAATAGTAAATACTGCCAGTAAAGTATATGCTCTTTGGAGATCTTAGAGATATGAAAGTAGACCAAATTAATTAGTTTAAAAAATCATTTTGCTGAATTAAAAAATGTGTCCAAGAAACTTTAGAAACGATTTTGTATTTTAATTTCCCTGATGTTGTTCAGGCACATTTTGTTTAAATGTAAGAGTATATTTTGATTCAAGTTGCATATACTGATCAGATGAAAACATGTATTGGCCTTCTAAGGACTGATAGTTTGGGTTTTGTAGGGAAACCATTTTATATAAAGAATGAAGGTGCTTCTTTGGAAGAGACTGAACTTTAGGGAAAGAGACTCAGTTATGGTAAGCTTGGTTCAATAACTGATAGCTTAGAGGGATGAGGACATTTTGAATAAAGAACCTGAAATTTAGATTTTGTCAGAGAAGGTCATTGACGGGATGTGACTGCTTGTTGACCTACGCATTGTGCCTGCGTGCTCAGTCAGGTAGTCATGTCTGACTATGACCCCATGGACTATAACCGCCAGGTTCCTCTATCCATGGGGATTCTCCAGGCAAGAATACTGGAGTGGGTTGCCAGGCCCTGCTCCAGGAGATCTCCCCAACCCAGGGGCTGAACCCACATCTCCAGTGTCTCCTACATTGGCCTTGAAACTGGAAGATCATTTGACATGCCTAAACCCAGGTAAGGTCTCCGTGTAAGCTCTTAAGATTGCAGTCAGTGGTTGCTGTGATGTGCCTACTGCCCTGCAGTTGCCCAAGCTAAGCCTTGTGTACAAGTTTCCTTGTTTATTAAACCTGCCACCTATCAATCTGAAGTGCTCTGCCTCTTTTTCTTGGTCTCTCCCTGCTCTCTGTGTATGAGGGCCAGTTTGCAAACCAACAGATTTATCTCTGGACCACATCTGAGTCACTGGGAATGGGAGAGAGGTTACAAGTTAAAAAGAACAAAATCTAAACTCTGTAAGTTGTGGGCAGAAACCAGAGACTTTAACACTCATGGGAGCATGGGAAGAAAGCCCTTGGCATTCCCAGTGGGAAGGTACTCTTTTGATGTTCTTTTGGGAGGCTTGAAAGCAGAATGAAGGAATTTGGATCAAAACAGCAATAGTTCAAAGGACATCTCCCCAAGGAAAGGCAAGATGTGTTTGGGGAGGTCTCAGAAATAAATGGGTGAAACTGTGAGTAAAGCTCACAGCAACAAGTAGAAATGAGAGACAGAAAATTGTTTGCTGTCATCAAAGTAACGGGACTTCCCTGGTCACTCAGTGGCAAAGAATCTGCCTGCAGTGCAGGAGATCCAGTTAGGTACAGGGCTTGATCCCTCAGTCAGGAAGACCCTGGAGGGGGTCATGGCAACCCACTCCAGTATTCTTGCTTGGAGAATCCCATGGACAGAGGAGCCTGGTGGGCAGCAGTCCATGGGGTCGCAAAGAGTTGGACACGACTGAAGGGACTGAGCGCGAGCACGCAGTGTCAGGTAACATTTTTTCTAGTCAGTTTCCCCACCGCCCCCTCTTTATTTTTAGAGCCAATAATTTTCAGTCTCCCTTGCATTTGGATGTGACTATGACATTGAGTTCTGGCCAATGGAATGTAGGTGGAAGTGATGTGTGCCAGTTCACTGAGTGGCCTGTGAGCACCTCCTTTCATGGGCTAACCCCTTCCCTTTGTGGCCAGGGGAATTGAGAAAGCTTCACAGCCTCTCTCCCCAGAGCAAACTAGGGAAACCCCTGCTGAAGACAGCAGATGTGCGCGCTGAAGAAGTCTGCTGGAGAGCACCCTGCATCTACCCTACCCTAATCGCCTCTCCCACCTCCCCCCAGACACCAGAGTGAGCTGCGGGGGAGCAAGAAGTAATTGTGTGGTTTTTATTTTATGTCATTTCACTATATTAAGTCACTGAAATTCCAAGTCTTATCTGATATGATGACAGCTAGCAAGCCTCTCATTGACAGATATGTCCAAGGCTCTCTGGCCTGGGGAAACAGGTGACATACTTAACTGTAATACCAGTTGTTTGTGGGTCTTTGTTCTTTCCTTCATTTATCTGTCTTTTGTGTGCACATGTGTTATTTTTAGGTAGTTCCAAAGAATGAAACTCTTGAGATTACAAACTGGAGACTTAGGGTAGGATCAGGGCACACACATTGTTTTGTCTGGCTTGTGCAATTATTGAATATCGTCTGGGTTCATTGTTCACACACACACACACACACATAACTTAATTATCTGAAAGACAACAACAACAACAACAGAAGATTCCCTAACACTGTTGGTGGAGCTGAGTAGAGGTCATCCCTGTTGACAGAGCAGGGACCCTCTCCCCATTTGTCACCAACCGCCTCTTCCCAATTGTATCATGGCCAGCCTCTCTCCTCTTCTGGTTGTTTTTGTGTGGTCCTCAGGGCCTTAGGACTTATTTAGTCCTCTTCTTTGGAAAAAGTACTTATGTTTTCTGAGAGGTGTTCTTTGGCTGCTTTGTTTTTCTATGTATGTTCCCCCAATGACCCTCAGATGCCCTTCCAAGCTCTCCAGGGCAGATCAGGCTCCCCACTCATTTTCTGTTTATTTGCAGCATCTGGATGCTCTGCCTGGGGCCCTAAACTTGTTAGGCTTCTCCCTTAACCTGTTTGGGAGACTTTACTGTCTCTCCAGAATGACCGTGGTAGAGCTTCCTGCCACATTTCTTTCTAATCCATTTCCAGCTCTTGTTCAGATATAGAATGTTCAAAGCAAGGACCATCAGGGTGATGCAGGCACCAGGAATTGTGGCCCTTTGTCTTGTCCTGGGATCTGAACTGTCACTTCCTACAGATCACAGCCCACTAGACTGATGCCAGGAACAATGCAATGAATTGAATAAAGCAATGATAAGGTGTTCTTTCTGGCAGAGAAACCGAGAGAAAGAAATTTGCTCTTCACGCAGACAGAAGGGTGGGAAAGCTCAAACTGGAGTGTGGATGCTTCCCTTTGAGGATAACTAGGGTGGTGAAGGTGTTGCTTTAAAAGCTTGACAGGGCAAAAAGTAAGGCTTGTCTTAAAATGAAGCACCTGAAATGGGGATTACATTTGATATTACATGGTCTTCCCTGGTGGCTCAGACAGTGAAGAATCCGCCTGCAATGCAGGAGACCTGGATTCCATCCCTGGGTTGGGAAGATCCCCTGGACAAGGGAATGGCTACCCATTCCAGTGTTCTGGTCTGGAGAATTCCATAGACAGAGGAGCCTGGCAGCCTACAGTCTACGGGGTCACAAAGAGTCAGACATAACTTAGTGACTTACACTGTCACAATTTCGTTATTACATAAGTAAGACGCTTTAACATAACAACACATGGGAACAGCCTGATACCCATTGTGGCTTCAGAAATCTGACAAAGTGGTTTAAATTCTTCTATTATTATCATTTTCTTTCATTTTGTAAAGAATCATGATATGACAGTTCTTTTTTTTTTCATAGTTCTCTCTCTTGGTAACCTTACTCAAATCCAGGTATTTTCTCCTGAGTCTAAATGAATAGATCAGACCTGTATTAAGTCAGGGTCAGTGAGAGAAATGGGCTCTGTTTAATGGAAGTAATTTCAAATGCCAGCAAAATTCTGTTTGAGTTTTCCCCATTTCCATCTAGCAGGCTAATGCCCATCTGGCTTCGATGGCAGCATCTGCCCTTAGGGTGATCCTTATCCCTCTTAGATCAGGGTCGTATTCTTACCTGAATTTTGGGGTCGGATCTCTGTGGGGTCACCCTCCTGGCTGACGAGCTTTTCTGTGAGTAATATCATCATTTGCAGGGTTTTATCTTTTTTTCTTTCAGGCTAGCTGGTAATTCAAGTTTCTTTTTCCCTTTCTGTATATTTAAAGACCAGCCTTCAGATCCGTTCTGTGCAATCGATCACTGGTGCTGCCAGCTCCTTGAGTGGACTCTTTGGAGAACTGGCTCTTTGAGCTTAATCCTGCTCAACCAGTCAGCCCCCTACATGGCACATGTAAGGTATCCAGGCAAAGCCATTCTTGCATGTAGTGAATGGTGAGATCAGTCCCACTGACTTGTGAGGCTATTTCCAGTACCAGTTGGGCACTGATTGGGGTGTCCACTGAGTCTCTAACATTACCAATTTGGAAATCTCAAGTATTAATC
The DNA here is from genome assembly GCF_016772045.2 of Ovis aries. Classification (NCBI taxonomy): domain Eukaryota; kingdom Metazoa; phylum Chordata; class Mammalia; order Artiodactyla; family Bovidae; genus Ovis; species Ovis aries. The sequence continues at coordinate 17,830,169 of NC_056063.1, read as the reverse complement.
TAACTAACAATTTCCAACATATTCCAGCCTCTGGTTTTCTGCCTTCCGAATTGCGTGTAGAAATAGAGCTTGTGTGTGTGGTCAGTTGTGTCTGACTCTTTTGCAACTCCATGGACTGTAGCCCTCCAGGCTCCTCTGTTCATGGGATTTCCCAGGCAAGAATACTGGAATGGGTTGCCATTTCTTACTGCAGGGGGTCTTCCCGACCCAGGGGTGAAACACACCTCTCCTGTGTCCCCTGCATCACAGGTGGAGTCTTTACCTAGGAAACCACAGAGAGGTAGAATAGATGCTTATTTCACAAGCACTGTGAGGCAGCAATGGGAAGAGGTGGTTTTCTGATAGCTCAGGAGTTGGATGATATTTTTCTCTAGCACTACATAGAAGTGACTGGATTAGGGAGAGGAAGGCAACTCTGACCACATTTTTCATGCCATTTTTGGTAATAAGCAAACACAGGGTTTGTATATAAGCTACTTTCTAAACATTCATACTCTAGCACATGTGTTCCTATTTTTGTGCATGTTTCATGAAATCTGTCATCACTTTGTAATCTCAGCATATGTATAACTGTAACGTGGAACTACAAGTGATTGACAACAGATGAAATCCTACATACGGCAAATGAGTCTGATATTCCATTCAGTGTTCAGTGCACAATCAGTTACAAAATCCTATTTGTGAAACATGAAATTTGGATTTGTCTAGACTTTGTTCTAGGTCTGGGAAAAATGGCACGTCCTTACTTCGAAGCATGTTTCTCAGAGTTTGTCTTTTCCAGTCTGAATACTTGATTACTGGTAAAATTAAGGTGTTTGAAAATGGTTGCTGGAATGTTTGCAGTTCTTAAAAGAAAGGCTAGGCGGAGTCTAGGAAGCAAAGAGGCTTCTGAACAGTATAATAATAAAAGAGAATAAAACCTGCCATTTTCTGGCTTCTGTAAATATCAGCGGTCACAGAGGCAGCCAGAGAGTTGAAACAGCAGTTACAAACATGTTTTTTTCCCCTCTTCCGTTGAATCCATACCTACTTGGTAACTCTGTTTTTTAAAGAAGTAATTGGACCATGTAGTATGTTGATTTGAATGTTCCTTGCGGACCTGTCTTTGGTATGAAACTTTTATGTGAAACAATTATTTCATACAGAAATTTAAATTCAGAGATCAGAAAGACTAAGGCATATTCTTATTTTGAATTTCACTCAGTTAATATTCTGGGGCTTCCCTGGTGGTCCAGGGTTAGGAATCTGCCTTGCAATGCAAGGGACCCTGGTTTTATCCCTGCTCTGGGAAGATCCCACATGCCTTGGAGCAGCTAAGCCCGTGTGCCACGGCTACTGAGCCCCCAGCCTAGAGCCTGTGCTCCGCAGGCCACTGCAGTGAAAAGCCCTTACCCCACTGAAGAGTATCCCCCACTTGCTGCTACTAGAGAAAGCCCACGTGCAGCAACAAAGACCCACCACAGCCAACAATAGTGATAATAATAATACATCTTAAAAAACACTCTAGTAATAGTACTAATGAAAGCCTCGAAAGTACAGTCTCATGGATCAATTAATACTAGCTAACGAGAGAGCTCTGATGGGCACTGTATGTGCTCTGTGTGCTTTTTTTTTTTTTTTTTAAATATTGGTCTTCTAGACTCATTCTCTTTCACGGATTTTAAGCCTAGTAGGAGGGGAGACCTATACTAGAGACACAATAGAAAACCAAATTAGAGAAAGGGGATTTCAAGAACCAATAAGTATGCTTCCTGTTCAGGTTGGTAAATAAAAAGTCACTGGGTGACATTTTTCAGCTGCTGATCCTGAGTTCAGGAATACACAATGCAAATGAAAAAGCATCTTTTAGCTGAGGTTAGCAAATAATCATAATTATAGTAATAGCAAACATTATTAACTATTCACTGTGTACCAGATCACTCCCTCTGAGCTATCTGAAATATTTTTACAACAGCAAGGTGAGGCAAGTATCATTATATATATTTATATATAATATTAAATATATATTTATATTAAATCATATAAAATTAAATTATATTTAATTATATATTAAATTAAATTATATTAAATTATATATATTTAATATATATAATATATATTTATATATAATAGTATATATACTATACTATATATACACTATATATACACTATACATAGTATATATAGAAAATAAAATGTGGGAAAAAAAGTTGCTTCAGAATCAATATGATGGAGTAATAATATATACTATTATAATAGTATATAGTATATATACTATTATATAAGGAAACAGCTTTAGAGGGGATTACTCCATCATATTGATTCTGAAGCAACTTTTTTTTCCCACATTTTATTTTCTATGATATTCTGCCACAACTTAAGACTGATAGAGTCTTACAATCACTGTAGCCAGCCAGCAGTTTCGACTGATGTCATTGTCTGCTTGGTCATCAACATCAAGAATGCCAGGACGAAAACTTGCAGAATGTGTGCCAAATATTTGGAAGAACAGCCCAGAAGCAGCAAGCAGTGTGGGATTTTAGCTCTCATGGACTGAATGGTTGTGGGAACAGTGAGAGAGGAAGTGCATTAGATTTGCTTAGTGTCTTTGCCAAAGTTGGAGTTAAAAGTGGGGCAGCTCTGTAGCACTGGAAAGCCAGCACCATTGGCTTTAGTTAGTCCTCTAAATTTTCCTATGACACACTGCACTGTGCATGCTCTTGATGGACTGGTGGATACTGGACAATATGGTGTGAAAAAGCATGGACAACTCTGACTCTGAATCTAAAATGACTCAGAAGAGTCAGATCCTATGTGGGAACAAATCCCAAAAATCCCTCAACTGATTTCATTCACATATATATTCCTTTTTTTAACATATGCACACAGAGGAGACAGATGATAAAAATCTATGGCTCATGAAATTTAAGTTGGCTGTTTCATGAATCCTTACATAAAATGTTTAACAGATAAAAAGTGTTATGTCATAGCCTACAATCACTCATGTCTTCAATTCAGTCAAATACAGTAAAAGAGATAAAGGTCTGTCTGGTTCCAGAGACCAAGTTCAGAACATAGGCCATAGCGTATTCACTACTATGATTTAAAACATTCATTTGTTGCAGACAAGCATGGCAACACTGCTAACTTCTCTTTGATGAATACTGGGTTGGCCCAAAACTTCATCTGGGTTTTCCTCTAACAGCTTCAGTTCAGTTCAGTTCAGTTCAGTTCAGTCGCTCAGTCTGACTCTTTGCGACCCCATGAATTGCAGCACGCCAGGCCTCCCTGTCCATCACCAACTCCCGGAGTTCACTCAGACTCAAGTTCATCGAGTTGGTGATGCCATCCAGCCATCTCATCCTCTGTCGGCCCCTTCTCCTCCTGCCCCCAATCCCTCCCAGCATCACAGTCTTTTCCAATGAGTCAACTCTTTGCATGAGGTGGCCAAAGTACTGGAGTTTCAGCTTTAGCATCAGTCCTTCCAAAGAACACCCAGGACTGATCTCCTTCAGAATGGACTACTTGGATCTCCTTGCAGTCCAAGAGACTCTCAAGAGTCTTGTCCAACACCACAGTTCAAAAGCATCAATTCTTTGGCACTCAGCTTTCTTCACAGTCCAACTCTCGCATCCATATGACCACTGGAAAAACCATAGCCTTGACTGGATGGACCTTTGTTGGCAAAGTGATGTTTCTGTATTTTAATATGCTATCTAGGGTGGTCATAACTTTTCTTCCAAAGAGTAAGCATCTTTTAATTTCATGACTGCAATCACAATCTGCAGTGATTTTGGAGCCCAAGAAAATAAAGTCTGACACTGTTTCCACTGTTTCCCCATCTATTTGCCATGAAGTGATGGGACCAGATGCCATGATTTTTGTTTTCTGAATGTTGAGCTTTAAGCCAACTTTTTACTCTCCTCTTTTACTTTCATCAAGAGGCTTTTTAGTTCTTCTTCACTTTCTGCCATAAGGGTGGTGTCATCTGCATATCTGAGCTTATTGATATTTCTCCCAGCAATCTTGATTCCACCTGGTTCTTCTTCCAGCCCAGCGTTTCTCATGATGTACTCTGCATATACGTTAAATAAGCATGGTGACAATATACAGCCTTGACGTACTCCTTTTCCTATTTGGAACCAGTCTGTTGTTCCATATCCAGTTCTAACTGTTGCTTCCCAACCTGAATACAGGTTCCTCAAGAGGCAGGTCAGGTGGTCTGGTATTCCCATCTCTTTCAGAATTTTCCACAGTTTATTGTGATCCACACAGTCAAAGGCTTTGGCATCATCAATAAAGCAGAAATAGATATTTTTCTGGAACTCTCTTGCTTTTTCCATGATCCAGCAGATGTTGGCAATTTGATCTCTGGTTCCTCTGCCTTTTCGAAAACCAGCTTGAACATCTGGAAATTCACTGTTCACATACTGCTGAAGCCTGGCTTGGAGAATTTTGAGCATTACTTTACTAGCATGTGAGATGAGTGCAACTGTGCGGTAGTTGGAGCATTCTTCGGCATTGCCTTTCTTTGGGATTGGAATGAAAACTGACCTTTTCCAGTCCTGTGGCCACTGCTGAGTTTTCCAAATGTGCTGGCATATTGAGTGCAGCACTTTCACAGCATCATCTTTCAGAAACCCAAATGAACTTTTGGGTCAATCCAATACATCCTGCGACAGAAAAGTAATCGCAGTGCTGTGTACTGATAATTAACCAAAGCGATGTTAATTTTTTTTGCACTTTACAGTTTGCATAGCTCTTTCAACTAGTTTGGCTCCCCTGGTGGCTCAGATGGTAAAAAATCTGCCTGCAATTTAGGAGACCTGAGTTGGATCAGGAAGATCCCCTAGAGAAAGGCATGGCAACCCATTCCAGTGCTCTTGCCTGGAGAACTCCATGGACATAGGATTCCGGTAGGCTAAAGTCCATGGGGTTGCAAAGAGTCAGACATGACTGACCAACATGTTCACTACTTTTCACCGGTTTAGCTCATTGACTTCTTACAGCAATGCTATGAGGTAAGAATTGTTATCACCTCTTCATCTCATATACAAGCAGAGTGCCCAGTGAATCCTCACATGTACTTGCTGAGTTATGGTGGGTTCTCTGGGAAGAGGACTCAAAGTGGAAATGTTTGTGTGAGAAGTTTAGTGGTCAGTGCTCCCAGGAACAGTGTCCACTGGGGATGAACAGGGACAGGACCAGGCAAGAGGAGAGGTTGAGCTGCAGTGAAATTGTAATAAAGGCCTCTGGTTGTCCCATGGAGGGAACTCTGGCATCTGCAGATGTCCGTGACTGAGCCAGTGTGGAAGACCTATGAACCCCTGCATCAGCCAGCCACTGGATGTGGACGGCCCCAGAGAGGACATGCGGTCTTGGGTAAGACCTTGAGCTGACAACAGTTCTCCAGGTGGGTCTCGACTATGAGCCATCAGCTCTCAGTACTTGTGGTAGCTGGCAGAGTAGCCACTGGTTCCGTAGTGGGGGACTGGTTGGTACATCACAACATCCACCAAAGTCTACTCGTGCTACTTATATGCACTTGCTTTGTATAATAAGTCCACTCCATGTGAGGACAACTCCCAGTGATTCTGATAGGTCTCTTCCTGGGAAAACTTAGAAGAAGGAGAATGGTCAGAAGAACCTGGTCTCTGCTTCTACAGCTAGTTGCCGATCACAGTGGTACTCTTCTTTCCTCCCACGCATTCCCCTCACCAGGGCCTCTTCTGGTACAGGTGGCTTACCTGGAGGGCGACACAGTCCTTTATCCCCTGAGCAGTCTGAGCCCCTGGCCACCATTCCTATCTCAGGCCATGCCAGCTGTACTTTATTGCCTATTCACTACCAACACTGGACAAGTGGGTATTGATATACTGCGATGGATCTTGGTGTTTAGTCATTGTTATTTAGTCGCTAAGTCAAGTCTGACACTTTTGCAACCCTGTGGACTGTAGCCCACCAGGCTCCTCTGTCCATGGAAATCTCCAAGCAAGAATATTCGAGTAGGTTGTTATTTCCTTCTACAGGGAATATTGGAGGTTTGTTTATCTAAAGTATTGGTTGTGTTTGTAGTTCAGTCGCAAAGTCGTGTCTGACTCTTTGTGACCCCCATGGACTGTAGCATGCCAGGCTCCTCTGTCCATGGGATTTTTTGACTGGAGTAGGTTGCCATGCCCTCCAGGGGATCTTTCCAGACCAGGGATCGAACCCACGTCTCCTGCATTCAGCAAGTGGATTCTTTACCACTGAGCCACCAGGAAAGCCCATGATGGATCATGCGGGTGATCAAATATCTGCCATTGTTGTGAAAAAGCGATTCCGTCTCCTTCTGATGATCACTATCACCTATGATAGGACGGGCAGTCCTTTCTTTCCCTGCTGGCCTGATGGCTTGGGGACTGCAAAGTTCCTGGGTGGCAGATAGAGCTGAGAGTTTAATGGGACCTTGACTGTCTTTCTTGGTGGAAGCATCTACCCTAGCACTTAAATTCAAAGACCCTGAAGTTTGGGGAATGGAAACAAAAATTCTTCCAGTGAGACATTTGAAGTAATGGAAAGCATGGACATTCTTGATTCTACCATTTGTATTTGTAACAGAATTTGTAACCATCCATCCAGCCTTCACTTAGCTTCTCACTGATGCTGGTGAATTGCTCACCAAGATTTAGTCATGCTTGAAAAGTGGAACTCAGAGAAAGTGGCCACCGTGGACCCAAAATAAAGAGACTTAAAAGCTCGGCAAGGAAGCTATGAAAAATGTGCTTTTTAAAAAAATAGATAAATTTATTTATTTTAGTTGGAGGCTAATTACTTTACAATATTGTATTGGTTTTGCCATACATCAACAGGAATCTGCCACAGGTATACACGTGTTCCCCATCCTGAACCCCCCTCCCACCTCCCTCCCTGTACCATCCCTCTGGGTCATCTCAGTGCACCAGCCCCAAGAATCCTGTATCATGTATCGAACCTGGACTGGTGATTCATTTCATATATGATATCATACATGTTTCAATGCCATTCTCCCAAATCATCCCACCCTCTCCCTCTCCCATCAGCAGATAAATGGATAAAAAAGCTGTGGTACATATACACAATGGAGTATTACTCAGCCATTAAAAAGAATACATTTGAATCAGTTCTAATGAGGTGGATGAAACTGGAGCCTATTATACAGAGTGAAGTAGGCCAGAAAGAAAAACACCAATACAGTATACTAAAAAATGTGTTTTGTAATAAGAGGTGAAGATATTTTGACAGATCTGCATATTAGGAAATTTTAAATATACAAAGTACTATACCTTTTTTCTCTTACTTTGCCAGATCTGAATTATTTTATTTGTGACAGTCAGGGTCCACAAAGAATGGTCCACAGGCTAAATTCAGTCTGTTATCTGTTTTTGTAAACAAAATTTTATTGGAACACAGCCTTGCTGTTAATTTACATACATCTACAGCTGCTTCTCTGCTGTAAGAATAGAACTGACATGTGGAAACAGAGGCTGTATGGCCCACAAAGCTGAAAATATTTACTGCCTGGCCCTTTTCAGTAGTTTTCTGATCCCTGACATTTTTTTTTTTTGCTAGCTGAATTGTAATTAACAATTCATTTGGTCAAAAAAGTAGTGTTTGGTATATTTAGAAAGTATGATGTAAACAAGAGCTTTTATCTGAGGGTAACATAGCATGGCAGAAAATGAAGAGGAACTAAAAAGCCTCTTGATGAAAGTGAAAGTGGAGAGTGAAAAGTTGGCTTAAAGCTCAGCATTCAGAAAACTAAGATCATGCCATCTGGTCCCATCACTTCATGGGAAATAGGTGGGGAAACAGTGGAAACAGTGTCAGACTTTATTTTGGGGGGCTCCAAAGTCACTGCTGATGGTGACTGCAGCCAGGAAATTAAAAGGCGCTTACTTCCTGGAAGAAAAGTTATGACCAACCTAGACAACATGTTGAAAAGCAGAGACATTACTTTGCCAACAAAGATCCCTCTAGTCAAGGCTATGGTTTTTCCAGTGGTCATGTATGGATGTGAGAGTTGGACTGTGAAGAAAACTGAGTGCTGAAGAATTGATGCTTTTGAACTGTGGTGTTGGAGAAGGCTCTTGAGAGTCCCTTGGACTGCAAGGAGATCCAACCAGTCCATTCTAAAGGAGATCAGTCCTGGGATTTCTTTGGAAGGAATGATGCTAAAGCTGAAACTCCAATCCTTTGGCCACCTCATGCGAAGAGTTGACTCATTGGAAAAGACTCTGGGAGGAATTGGGGGCAGGAGGAGAAGGGGATGACAGGATGATATGGCTGGATGGCATCACTGACTCGATGGACGTGAGAGTCTGAGTGAACTCCGGGAGTTGGTGATGGACAGGGAGGCCTGGCGTGCTGCTATTCATGGGGTCGTAAAGAGTCAGACACTACTGGGCGACTGAACTGAACATAGCAAAGTCTTTTAGGAAAAATACATATACTCTTTTGAATATTTTGAGGCACATTTCCAGTCTCAGCTGTCTTATGGATTTCTGGATTGTTCCTCACTTTCTAATTTCCATCAGCTGGCCTGTTTGGTTTGGCGTATTTTGTGTAGTTGGTGTATTTATTCAGTAGCTTGAGCTCCGGTCCCACTGGCCCCATCTAGAGTTTGCTAAACCGAGTCTCCTGTGAATTTTTGCAGCGTTTTAAATCTTCTTCTGCTGCCTTTTCTTTTTAAACACAGTAAAGAGCTTCATCTCTACACTCTGTGTCTCCAGCACTCAGGCTGCAGGGCCCTGGCGGGAACTTGCTTCTCCTATTTGCTGGGAACAGTGGACAGCAACAGTGTGGATATAAAATTGCATCTGGCTTCACTTGAAGATCCGTTTTTCCCCTGTGAGTATCAGTGAGGTCATTGGGGGTGTGTCTGGTACTTTTTGAAGTTGCTTGGTTAAGGGATTCCGAAAACGGGCTCTGTGTCTAGAGCCATAGCTCTCAACTTTGCTGTTCTGAGTCAAGCAATGACACAGTCGTCCTCTAAATAGCACTTGAAAGCTTTGCTTTCCAGTGTTTTCAGAAGTCCCAACTGAGCAGATGAATATCTGAAAAGCCCCATTTCCCAAGTGAAAACTGAGCGAAACACTGACCCTCAGGTCCACCCTCACTAGTGAATCGGCTCTGGTGGGTTCTCCTGTTAGGGATGAAGGTGGATCATTTTTCTGATCATGAGGGAGGGTGGGAGAGGGCAGGGAAAGGGGCTACTGTGTGGTCTGCTATTTCCAGAGGGCCTGTTGGAAGAAGAGACTTCTTTCCCACTCCTTGAACTCATTTGTTTATAAGTGTGTGTGTGGGGGGGTGTCCTTCTGTGTGGCTCTTCACCAGTTCCTAGGGGATGGACTATGAGTGTGGGGAAGAAAGGTTTGGATGCTGAAATTAGAACGAGAGGTGAGGAGAGGCAGGGCTTCCTAGGTCCTGCCATGGCTCCCTGGCCCCCCCTGTGTTGTCAACATTCCACATTTCTGAGTCCTGAGAAACTCTTTTTTTAAATTTATATTTTAAATTGTGGGATCTTCCCTGGTGGCTCAGACCGTAAAGCGTCTGCCTACAATGCCTACCATGTGGGACACCCAGGTTCAATCCCTGGGTCGGGAAGATCTTCTGGAGAAGGAAATGGCAACCCACTTCACTTTTTAAAAATCTGTATTTTAAATTATTAAGCATTTATTTTTATTTATTATTTTTGTCCATGCCAGCTGGCATGTGGGGTCTTAATTCCCTGACCAGGGATCAAACTGGTGCCCTCTGCTTTGGAAGCACTGAGTCTAAACCACTGAATCACCTGGGAAGTCCCTGTTCTGAGAAACTCTTGATGCCTTGCAGCAAGTTTACGGCTCTGGCATTCCTGTCCCCTGGGAACACTGCAACAGAATCAGCATCAGTGCCTGACCTTGGGTAGAACCCAGCAGAGGCCACTATTTGCCAAAGCTTGTATCTGAATGAAACCACTCTAGAAAATAAGCGCACTTATTTATTTATTTGGCTGCACTGGGTCTTAGTTGCGGCGTGGGGACTCTTTAGCTGCAGCTTGTGAACACTTAGTTGTGGCATGTGGGACCTAGTTCCCCAACCAGGGATGGAGCCCAGCCTCCCTGTATTGAGAGAACAGTCTTAGCCACTGGACGCCCAGGGAAGTCTCAAGGCTCACTTTGTGTGTGCATATGCATGCTCAGTCATGTCCTGCTCTTTGAGACACCATAGACTGTAGCCCACCAGTCTCCTCTGTCCATGGGATTCTCCAGGCAAGAATGCTGGAATGGGTTTCCATGCCCTCCTCCAGGGGATCTTCCCCACCCAGGAATCGAACCCACGTTTCTTACTTCTCCAGCATTGGCAGATGAGTTCTTTATCACTAGTGCCACCTGGGAAGCCCCAAGGATTACTTTGGGACAACTCAATTTTCTCTTAAGTAGCCTTTTGTGTCCAATGCTTTACAGCTGAAAACCTTAACGAATTCAGGTTATTATTATTATTTTGCTCCTACCCAGGACGAGAAATTCTTTTAATATCCTGGCACATAGCAGGCTCTTGATAAGTGTTGCTTGTTTCGTCAGGCTTCCTATACAGTTCTGAGGACTTTGTTGATTATACCATTATTATTTTTTTTTAATGCTTTGCCAAAGGCTGGCCAGTGGCCAGGGCACACCAAAGTTTCTGGGAGCAGGAGAGTGCAGAATGTTCTGGCAGAGATGGGAGCATGCTCAGGGATTGCTAAAGCCTCACCCTTGGCTAGACTTTCAGGAAACAAGTCCAGAGGACAGAGGAGAGGTGACCTCCTCTGTCTGCACTAGATAGTTGAAAGTCCCAAGTCAATTGAGCCGCTTGGATGAGCCAGCAATGACATAATCCACAGTGGAAGGAAATCTTTGCAGACACCTATGCAGGTGTGGAAAAGAGCAGAAAGGCTCTGGTATGCCTGGAGAGGCAGGGACAGTGCTGAGATGTGGAGGGCATTGGTGAGGTGCTACGTCTCGCAGGACTTAGACCAGGTGGCCAGGTTATTTGAGAGAACAAGTATTTCCTGAACTCCTCCTCTCTGCGTGGAGCTGTAGACAGAGAGTGAGAAAGGGGCAACATCTTTGGCCTCAAGGAGAAGTTTATAATCTAGAGAAGACTCTCTTATACAGAATCATTTATATTATGACTCTTGGTTGGATTAAATGAGTGAAAACACAGAATCATTTATATTATGGCTCTTGGTTGGATTCTTTCAGTGAACATTTGTTGTTGTTTAGTCGCTAAGTCGTGTCCGACTCTTTGTGACCCCATGGATGGCAACACGCCAGGCTTCCCTCTCCTTCACTGTCTCCCGGAGTTTGCTCAAACTCATGTCCATTCAGTCAGCAAGGCCATCCAACCATCTCATCCTCTGTCGCCCCCTTCTTTTGCCCTCAATCTTTCCAAGCATCAGGGTCTTTTCCAATGAGTTGGCTCTTTGCATCATGTGGCCAAAGTATTGGGGTTTCAGCTTTAGCATCAGTCCTTCCAATGAATGTTCAGGGTTGGTTTTCTTTAAGACTGAATGATTTGGTCTCCTTTTTGTCCAAGGGACTCTCAAGAGTTTTCTCCAGCATTAGTGTGGTGTTATTTTGGATTTATGTGTTGAGTTACATGTGTAGTTTTTAGGCATTTGTCTTCGGTCCGATCTCTTGGGAGCCTATGCGGCAATGCTGGGGCAGAGTGCAACAGAGGAACCAAGGGAGACGGCTTATTCCCAGCCTCGTGGAGATCCAGCCCTGGGCTACTGGGCTGTTGTGTGGATGTGGTTCAGCTACAGACTGCGCAGCTTTATCCTCTGGGGCTGCCATCCCCCCTCGAGGTTGCCTTGCTTTCAGTATATGCCTGTCTTTGGGACCTGATCATGAATTTAGAACACCTCTCTTGGGATGGAAACTCTGAATTACAGATGAGACAAAGATCACTTATTCAGGAAGACCTCCAATTCCAAAACTAAAGACTGAAGAGCTGTCTGGATGTGAGTGCTGATGAACCTTCATTTGAGCACATATATATTTGCTCAAATATTACAAATGCCAATGTATTAAAATTATCTGTCATAAAATTCAAGCAGAGGGCTTCTGATGTCATATAGCAACTGAAAACTGATGTCTGGTATCATTTGAACTGGTATTTGATAGCATCATTATTAAAATAAAAGCCTATTTTTCTTTTAAAAGGAAGGGTGACATAAATTGTATTTGCAATTGATATCTGTTTTTATCAGGATTAAGGGCAAATTTTGCATTCTGTCTGCCGGACAAACTGGGGAAGGACAGTAAAAAAATCTCATGAATTTATTGCATGGTTTATGAAAAATATAATAGTCCCTGAAAGCTTAGCAATCATAGAATACATTTTCCTTTAACTCAAGCTAATGACTTAAAGCCTGAGTCAGAAGTCCTTGAAGATTAATCAAGTGGGACACATATAGTCTGGCATAGTGTGTGACAGCAAAGAGTTCCAAAAGTTCAGGGTAGATCATTCTATAATCCCCAGGCTGCTTGGGACTGTGGTGGCCACTGAAGAGACAAGAGAACTCAGTTCTGCAGGAGCCCAGGATCCAAAGGGCCAGTAGAGTTCATGGCAAGTTTTGGGGAGCTTTTCCCAAGTGACCTCATTTTGCTTTCCAGGAAATTTGGTCCCTGAGCTAATTATTCTAACACACAGTATTTGTCCTCCTACTGGAAATACTCACCAATTTGTTGTTCAGTCACTTAGTCATGTCCGACTCTTTGCAACCCCATGGACTGCAGCATGCCGGGCTCCCCTGTCCTTCACCATCTCCTGGAGCTTGCTCAAACTCATGCCCGTTGAGTTGGTGATGCCAATTACATGTGTTGTAAACATTCCCTGTTTGTTTTTTTTTTTTTCTTCTTAAGAAGACAGAAACCTTGAGGAATTTAGCTTTTTAGAGAGGATATTTTGAGATAAAATACAAGGCATTATCTATGAAAGGAGCTGAAAAGAAACAAAGTGAGAATCAGGACTCTGATGGAAAGAGGAAGGATATTCTGTTTATATGGGGAGAGAGACAAAGGCAAAAATATTGTCCAGAAGACAAAAAAAGAAGAAATTTTGATAGCACAAGCTAACAGTGTATGATGGTAATTTGAACACTTAGCGAAAGCCACAGGTCATCCAGGTTTGAAAACTCTTGGTTCCGGCCCTGGAAGAGGAGTTGCTGCTGTGTGTGGGGCTCAAACGCGGTGACTCATGGAGTTGGCTGTCCTTCTGGGCTGAGAGTCTGAGCGTCGGAGCTGCAATCAGTACCCTTGAACTTCATCAAGCTGCTGTAACTGCTGCCCTCTCCTAGTTTACAAGTGAATAAATGATGCCCACAGAGCTTGAGCAAGAAGCTTTGTGTCCTGGTTGTGACAGCTGATAACTCTGAGGATGTGCTTTGTATTTCCAACTCTTAATTAAGAGTTGGGTCTTCGGAAAATGAAGGAGAGCTCATGAAATGGGTGGCTTCACAGATGGTGTGGACTCTGGCTTGCTTTTATAGTGATTCATACTAGCTGTTGATTGATGGGTAATCTATTATCAGTATTTATGGAGTATCCACTTTATTTAGTTGGTGCAAGAAACACTCCAAATAAATATGACAAACTTCTTTTTTTATGAATAGAATTTAGACAAATGGGTAAGAGAGAAGTAAAAGCACAGACTTACAAAGGATACAACAATGCCACACCCAGGGTGTTACGAGGGCAGAGAAGAAGGGTCCCTAATTTTAACCCGGAATGTTCTCATAGAGCATTTCCAGAAAAGATATGTGTTGAGCTGGGTTAGCTAGATATAATGTGGGAAAGGACATTCCAGGCTGAGAGCATAACATGTTTATGGTACAAAACTCCTGCCTTCCTGGAATCCCAAGTATCTAGTCATTGCTGGAATCTTGAGAGTGGGGTCTGGGAGGAAAGGAGATGAGAGATGAGTGGGGTGGATCTCAGAGGGTTTGGGGCAGGGGTTAAGCTATGGATTTGAAGTTCAGTTTGAAGCCTATGGGGAATTATTAAACTATGCAGAGCAAGGGAATGATATAGTCATATTTGCATCTTGGAAAGTTCATCCTTCGATATGTACAGAATGATTTGAGCTTGGTCACATTGGAGCCCAGAAGATGTGACTACTAGACTCAAGGCAAGAAGGGTTCTTCTAATAATAGTGACAATAAAAATTAATAATACACTTTTCCAGAGGCTTTCTGATCAAGAGAAAGGTAAAACGAATGTTGAACAAGCAAGGGAAAACCTCTTTGTTAGAACTAGAACACTGAATATAATGGAGTATTACAAATGTGTCATGAGAAGAATAGTAGTTGTGGGAAGATTTGAGAAGATCCCCTGGAGAAGGGAACGGCAGCCTGCTCCAGTCTTCTTGCCTGGAGAATTCCATGGACAGAGTAGTGTGACAGGCTACAGTCCATGGGGTCACAAAGAGTTGGACATGACTGAGCAACTAACAATTTCACTTTTTCTCAGAAAAAAGTAAGAATAAAGATCCACCCATTTTTTCCCCCCAGCAACAAAACTTTGTGTTATTTTCAGTTCTTCTGACTTCCAATTTCAGTTCTGAGAATGATGCCTTTGCCTCACATTTGAAATCCTGTTCCATGTTGTTCTGCTGTACTAGCAACTGGCTTTTTTTCTTTCCTGGGGCAGGGATGTTAGATGAATCTTTCAGGGGACTAATGTACTGTGTGAGCAGATGAGAGTTATAAGCCATTAAACTTCATTTTAAAAATATGGTCTCATTTGTTTCACAGATTGGTGAGTCCTGGGGAAATTTGGTTTATAGTTGCAAAGAAAACCAGAACATTTGAATTATAGTCTTCCCTGGTGGCTCAGACAGTAAAGAATCTGCCTGCAGTATGGGAGACCTGGGTTCGATCCCTGGGTTGGAAAGATCCTCTGGAGAAGAGAATGGCTACCCACTCTAGTATTCTTGCCTGGAGAATTCGATGGACAGAGGAGCCTGGTGGGCTACAGTCCATGGAGTTACAAAGAGTCAGATACAACTGAATGACTAACCCAACAATGGTTTTTATTAGTGACTATTCATAAAGTATGTCAAGGCTATATGTTGTCACCCTGCTTATTTAACTTATATGCAGAGTACATCATGTAAAATGCCGGGCTGGATGAAGCACAAGCTGGAATCAGGATTGCAAGGAGAAATATCAATAACCTCAGATATGCAGATGACACCACTCTTATGGCAGAAAATGAAGAAGAACTAAAGAGCCTCTTGATGAAAGTGAAAGAAGAGAGGGAAAAAGTTGGCTTAAAACTCAACATTCAGAAAACTAAGATCATGGCATCTGGTCCCATCACGTCATGGCGAATAGATGGGGAAAAAATGGAAACAGTGAGAGACTTTATTTTTGGGGGCTCCAGTATCACTGCAGATGGTGATTGCAGCTATGAAACTAAAAGACACTTGCTCCTTGGAAGGAGAGGTATGACCAACATAAATAGCATATTAAAAAGCAGAGACATTACTTTGTCAACAAAGGTCCATCTAGTCAAAGCTATGGTTTTCCAGCTGTATGTATGGATGTGAGAGTTGGACTTTTAAGAAAGCTGAGTCCTGAAGAATTGATGCTTTTGGACCGTGGTGTTGGAGAAGACTCTTGAGAGTCCCTTGGATGGCAAGGAGATCCAACCAGTCAATCATCCCTGAATGTTTATTGGAAGGACTGATGCTGAAGCTGAAACTCCAATACTTTGGCCACCTGATGTGAAGAACTGACTTATTGGAAAAGACTCTGATGCTGGGAGGGATTGGGGGCAGGAGGAGAAGGGGATGACAGAGGATGAGATGGTTGGATGGCATCACCGACTCAATGGACATGAGTTTAGGTGGACTCTGGGAGTTGGTGATGGACAGGGAAGCCTGGTGTGCTGCAGTTCATGGGGTTGCAAAGAGTTGGACACTAATGAGCGACTGGACTGAACTGAATCATAGAGGATGTGACAAATGTCTCTGAATTGTATTAAAGCCAGAGGAATTAAAAGACACACCTATATCTTACTCAACACTCAAAAGGATGGAACTCTGCTACTCCCTAAACTAAAAGAAACATCATCACACAGGTTTTATTTCTGCAGTTCTTATCAACTGTGTGCGACCAATAGGAGAGAATGTCTCAAGGTTAACAAGCAACAGGACTCATGGGAAAACTTTAAAAGGAATGTGTTTTTCCCTGAGATTTTTAGTTCATATTCTAGGCTTCCAAGCTTGGCATGTTTCAATTAGGATCTGAGGATAAAACCATTAATATGTTGGGAAAAAATAATTGAAAACAAAAATCTCCCAACCCAGAAAACCTCTTCACGGTCAGTAGAAACAGAGAAAGTGTTTTGTTCTTAAATAATCATTAAACCAGTATGTGATGCTCATGACAGGCCATTGCTAAGAAATTACAAAAACAGAAAGACATCCCACTGCCTTATATAGTCAAGAACATTCCCTACAATGTTCTCAAGATAAACAATAACTAGTCCTCGAGTCAGAGGACTTAACAGCACATTTGTCACTCATACTGACTTAACAGTAAATTGTCACTAAATTTACCTGGTAAGTGGATTAACCATCTGGGTTAGCCAATCGACTTTACACAAAGGGAAAATAAACTGCTCATAGCTTTATGACAGGAAGTAGTTTTGCAACTTGGAGCAAGGCTCCTGCCAAAGTCAGGCTTCTAACTTCCCAGAGACTGGGAGAATCGAAGGAATTCAATGGCTCCTACGTCCTTGAGAAAGACATTTTTGGACTGTAAAATGGCAAAATACTTTAAAAAAGAAAGGTTTACATACGTCTCAAAAGGGTCAGAGAAAATTCATAATTACAGGTCAATTAAAAAAAAAACAACAAAACTCATGAAAAGAAGGGAGGACTTCTATTCCCTTATTTTTAAGAGCAAGAAATAAGTCTTTTGATTTTAATTTGGTTCTAACAAGGCAAACTTCTCAGGTGTTTAAGCCTTACAATCAGCAATCCACAGAAACAAAAGGACAGGAATTCCTCAGACATCAACTCTAGCAATTAAACTGGAAAGAATACTTTCTTTTTCTTTTTCTTTCCCCTCACACTCTATTCAGGGTTTAGGCCATTTTTCACTGACTGCTGAGAGTTTTTATTATGTTACCAATTAATTGTTCTAGTTAAGAAAGAGAGAAAAATAAATCATCCCCTCCTGCTAAAGACACGTAGCTCCCCTGCAACAATTTGTCACTGTTTCCGAAAATATGTGAAGTCTTTGGCTGGTGCTTCATAAAAGAGATAGCAAATGCCTTCTCTGGGAATCAGAGGGTTATTTTCATAATATCTTGGTCTCTAGAGTAGAGTGAAAGGTAAGCTGGGAGACCAGGCTTTGATCTTTTCCAGAAGGGATGACTCACACCACCCAAGTGTACAAAATGACTTCCACTAAGGAATGGGTAAAAACTTATTTGCCTGGTTTGTGTGTACTCAGAATTTAGATAAGAAAATTCTTTGAAAAATTACTACTTATTCCTTCACTGTTGAATATAGCTCTGATCTAAGACACCTTCCCCATTTCTTAGCAAATCTATTTGAGGCTGGGTCAGTCTCCAAAAGATTCTGGGTGATTAGAGAGAATGAAAGGACTCTGGTTAGGGGTGGGGAGGGGCGTGAGAAGTAGGTTTGGAGTCAAATATTCATTGAAATATTCCTCTAAATATATTCAGACTTAAATCCTTTTTGAAAAAAAAAATTGAAATATAATTGACCTGGAATATCATATTAGTTTCAGGTGGATATCATAGTGATTTGATATTTATGTACATTTCAAAGTAGTTACGCCAGTAAGTCTAGTTACCATTTGTCATATACAAAGTTATTACTAAGTTATTGACAATATTCTCTCTGCTGTAAATTATATACCATGCCTTATCTATTTCACAACTGAAGCCTGTACCTCTCAATCCCCGTCACCTCTTTTGTCACTCCGCCACCACACCCTCCCTTCTGGCAACCACCAGTTTGTTCTCTGTATCTATGAGCCTGTTTCTGTTTTGTTAGTTTATTTTTAGATTCCACATATAAGTGGAATCATATGGTAATTGTCTCTCTGTGACCCATCCCACTTAGCATAATACCCATCCATGTTATCTCAAATGACAAAACTGTATTCCTTTTTATGGCTGAAAAGTATCCCTTAAATCCTTTTGATTTGTCTCTGAGCTCTTGTGAGGTTTTCCAGATAAGTAATGAAGTAAATCTGAACACTAAGGACTCTTCCTATTAACATGTATTTCTGCAGGATTGATGATTAATAAACCTGGTTTCTTCTGGTATATTTCATTCTGTGACTGTTTCCTAGGCTTGCAAATCAGGCTGCTCAACTTGCGTGACATCAGAGGTCTAGAAGTGAAAATACGTGAAACCGATACAGTCTTTCTGCATTGCTCTCTGCATACCCTCCCACCCCACCAAAGTAAAATTATAATTTTGGAGGCTACTTCATTTAGCCCAGGGGCATTTAAACACTTTTTCTTCTCATGGATACATGTAAAAATAATGTTTCTAATCTCTTAGCTTTCTGCACGGAGCCTTTGATATAAATGTGACTTCAAGAGAGGTTAAATAGCAGTTGATATTGATGGTTTTGGCTGCATGCCATGCCAAGCGCCAACCTTAAAATTCTGCTTAGCATGGAAAAAAGAGGAAACCCCAAATATTTATGGTTAATTGGCTTTACCGTGGTATAACTTATAGGAATGTCACATAACAAATGTATTTAATCATGCGATGGAAGCACCAGTTAGTAGATAAATGGGCTAATTTTATTATCTAGATTTTAATAAAGCACTTACTACTTTGCCTTATGAAGCCAACTTGGAAAATTAAGTCGCATTAGCTCAGATGTGAATATTGTCACAAGTGCTCATTTTTTGCTCAAATCCCATAAAGAAAGAATAATGATGGTCATCAATGTGATAAAACTGCAGGAAGATGCCCAGAGCAGTGCCTCAGGAAATGGGCGATAGATTGGTTTAAAATAATGTTTCCACTAATGATATGAAAGTTATAGTGGAGGAGGGGTAGGGAAACAGCCTCCCAGTGGATTTCACAAAATATAAATCCCCGTAAATGAATTCTTTCTCATTTTTATTTTAGCCATCCTCTGACATCTTGAAAGAAGGCATAATCAGAAATGGTCCTGAAAACTCTTGGTCATTTAAAAACCCTTAAGCCTTTCTTCTGAAAGTCATTTCACATAGAAGTTAAAAATAAGTTGCCTTCACTTCAAAGTTTGCTCCCTCCAGAATGTGGAAATCAGTTTCTGTTAACTGTTTTGTATTACCATGTGTTAAATTGCACAACAGGATGAAAATAGCTCCTCCAGGATGGGAGAGGGAGTTGCTGCATTGCATTTGGAAATGCTGGAAAAGTACCTAAATTCATATTTAGAAACTCTTTCCTGAGAAGATTGTTAAGAAGTGAAATCACCTACTTTGTATATTTGGAAAGTTTGTGTGTGTGTGTGTGTGTTTTAAGTATGTGTTTGGTGTTGGTATGGAGAATCCCGGAAGTAGACAGTGAACTAGATGACATTTAAGGATTATAAATAGAAAAAATGTTCATGTTTGTGAAATGACCTGGAGAATGTGTACTGAATCCATCCTCTTGTTCTTTTCATCAGTCATCTGGTCCTTCAAAAAAATTACTCAGTGCAAGACAGCAGCTTAAAAGCTCACTCCCCTCCTCTTTCCTAGGCAGCAGAGCCCGAACAATATATTTTACCATTACCTAATGGCTGCCTTATGTGAACTCATGGCTGTTTGTATTCTGAGATATTTTGTTCTTGTCATTTAAAAGGGATTTGATTCCTGAATCCAGGAGCTCTTGTTCGGCAGGATGCTGGGTTCTGTGGGACAGGTGAAGACTACCTGTGTGTATTATGGGGTAAGAGGCTGGGGAGGATGAGTCTGCTGTTTCATCATTAGAAAAAGCCTGTACTTTGAGCCTAGGATGGAGACTGTTACCACTAAGGAGCTGATAAAGCACAAAGTCAACCTGGTTTATATTGGCTGGGGGTTTGAACACCAGCTCTGTTGCTGGTTTATGTGCAGTGACAAAAAGGCAATATTAAAGGTATTGAGTGGCTGGACGTTACTTATTCAAGTGTCTGATAAACGTTAAGAAGGAGGTAGATGATGCCTTAGTTGAAATGCACTGGGTTGAGGGCCAGAACAGGGATTTGATGAACCAGCTTTGTACTTATATAAGTAACTAAATTTTCTGGATTGTTGCTAGTTAACTCCAAAATTCTCGCACAATTGGGAAAGTTCTATAAAGCAGCTTGTTTGAAGAGTGGCTTGACGGGGGGAGGGAGGTGTCCCACTAGTAACATTATGTGGAATTGTCTTAAAAAACCAACAAATGAGTCCATTTTTAAACACCTGCCTCCTTTAAAAAAAAAAAAAGAATTACAGGGCATTGTAGTATGGTAGTTCAGAGAAAGAATTATGGTGATCAGCATCAACAAAATGCCATAGGGATCTAAACCTGACTTAAGCTGATCACCTGTGGAGAAGGCAATGGCAGCCCACTCCAGTACTCTTGCCTGGAAAATCCCATGGATGGAGGAGGCTGGTAGGCTGCAGTCCATAGGATCACGAAGAATGGGACACAACTGAGCGACTTCACTTTCACTTTTCACTTTCATGCATTGGAGAAGGAAATGGCAACCCACTCCAGTGTTCTTGCCTGGAGAATCCCAGGGACGGGGGAGCCTGGTGGGCTGCTGTCTATGGGGTCGCACAGAGTCAGACGGGGCTGAAGCGACTTAGCAGCAGTAGCAGTAGTATGGTAGTTCAGAGAAAGAATTGTGATCAGCATCAACATAGTGCCATAAGGGATTTAAACCTGGCTTAAGCTGATCACCTTTGGAGAAAGTGAAAGTGAAGTCACTCAGTCATGTCCGACTCTTTGCGATGGACAGAGGAACCTTGCAGGCTGCAGTCCATGGGGTCACAAGAGTCGGACATGACTGAGCGACTTTGACTACTTGACTACTAAGGGTATAGGTCTCATGGTAGGTTGAATAGTGGTCTCAAGATGTCTATGTCCTAAACCCCAGAGTCTGTGAATGTGTTATCTCCTAAGGCAAAAGAGATTTTGCAAATGGGATTAAGTTAAATTGAGACAGAGGGATTATTCTGGATTATCCAAGTGGGCCCTAAATGTAATTATAAGCATAATTGTAATGTTCATGCAGAAGGAGGCAGATGGAGGTTTGACCAGTAGCAGAGGGGAAGGTGATAGGATAATATGATCAGAGGTTCAAGTGATGTGTTTTGATGGTGGACAAAGGGACCACAAGCCCAGATGGCCCTTGAGAAGTTGTCACTAGAAGCTGAAAAAGGTAAAGTAATGAATTTTCCAGAAGAAACCAACCCTGTTGATGCCTGGTCAGCCCAGTGAGACACATTTCGGACTTCTGCCTTCTCAAGCTATGAGATGATAAATGCGTCATTCTAAGTAACTGAATCTGTGATGATTTGTTACAGCACCAATATAAGACACACATGCAGGGATCATAAGGAATGTCCCTCCAATGTTCCCAGGACGCAGATATGAGGCTCAGTGTTATTACCTGGATTGCTACGGATTTGAGGCCAAAATTCTGGGCAGGAGAATAATGTGCACACGAACATCATCAGAGATGTTAAGATCGGATGGTAGATCTTAGGATACATGAAAGAAAATGATCAGAATAAAAAGGAATTCATAGAGTAACATGGTCTCAGCTAGAGCCTTTTCCATACAAACACTGTATTGGAAATAATGTCAAGGAACTTGGGATGCTGGGACAAAAGCCCTAAAAATTCAGGGTATAAATGATTTACAAAAAGTCTTTTAACCAGATTGATAGTTTCCTCTGCTATCAAGCTCCCTGACCTCAGGTTAGCTTTCCTGGGAACAGACAGACATTGTGTGAAACCTACTACAGAACTGAAGCTCTTAGATCCCAGTTAAGCTCGGTTTCATAAAAGGTGATGTGTCCTTGGGCTGACAGCGGGGCGTCACTTTTGCTTTGCTTTTCCAGCAGAGTTCACAGGAGCAGAATTAAAGAGGAGGACAGAGGAAGAGAAGAGGTCAAGTCCTCAGCCTCTGTTGGGATCAGGGCGACTTTTTGCCCACATGATGCTATAGTTGAAAATGAGTAAGTCGTTTTTCTGCTGTTAGTAGGCTGGGGTGTACCAGTCCTCGAAACTGCCCACTATTATGCAACAAAAGAGCGTGTGAACACAAGAGCATCTGTAAAATAAAAAGTTGGCAAGAGAATTGCTCCTGGAGAAACAGACACATTGAATTTCTCAGGAAATAATTTCAATTCCTAGAGAAAACTACATTCAGGTGCTTGATTATCATACAGTTTATCTCAGGGATTTGCCACTTTCCTTGGAATAAAGTGTTTGCTTTCCAGAGAAAACAACAAGCCATTAATTAGAACTGTTTCAGGGCAGAGGGATAATAAATCAAAGCGACCAGTCTCAAGTACCTAAAATGGACTGCTGAGTACAGTCATTTTTGATGGATGCACCATGGAGAAAGGTAACATTTTTTGCTAAAGATTCCAACTAGCAAAAGAATAAAATATAAAAAATGATAGTTTCTCACTTTAGCATAGAGAATAAATAAATTTCTTCAAAGTTTAATATAATGATGAGCCTCCCTGAAGGGGATTCAGAGTTGGAATCCTACTCTCTTCCCTGGCATATTGCTTTCTCTGTTCTAGGCTCTGAATGAACCATCTTCTTCTGTTTTTCACTTGAAAATTTGTAAAAGGAGAAATGCCTCACAGCCAATAGGGCACACTGAAAGCCTTGTTTAAGAGCAGTAATGAGACTTGCAATTGAAATCTGTTCCAAATATTTCCTTCTTTGACACATAAAATTTGAGATGGTCAATTTACCAACAATTATTCATAGACATTCCTATGTTTGCTTACTTAGAATAGTGTGGGGAATGTAAGCAGATCTCATCTGAGATATCTTGATTGGCATCCATTCAGCACATACTTATGGAACTCCTCTGGTTCCATAGATAGTAGATGTTGTGCTGGGACAAAGTAGACCCAGTCTCTGCTCCTATGGAGCTTGCATTCCACCTGGGAAAACAGACAGTGATCACATGCCAGGGATAATGAGCTGTTTCAATGAGAAGCATGCGGTGCTGCTGGGAATATTTTAGAAGACTTATAGTTGGGGAGGTGGTCAGGGAAGAATTCTCAGAGGAAGGAAGGATTGAATGGAGAGCTGAGAGTTAATAGGACTCAACCAGGTAAAGAGACAGGGTGGGGGTAGGGAGAGAATTCTAGAAGGAGCAAAGACTCTTGATGAGAAGAAGCAAGGTGCATTCAAAGAACTGAAAGAAAGATATTCTGGTGCCATGTAGAGAATGGATTGGAGGGGGCAAGCCAATTAAGAGAAAATTGCACTGGCATGCAGGTAGATTTTGTGTTCAGTGTTCTTACCACAAGAAACAGAACAAAACAAAAAGATATTTGCAGTAGCTGATTCTCCAAGATATAGCATTGTGTGAATAAAATCCAATTAGGCAAATACTGGACTAGCACTTCAACTCAGACCTGATGCAGTTTCCTCAGTGCCTACCTGTTCTTGTGGCAATTGTGTAAAATGAATTAATCTGACAAGATCTCTCTAGAGCTGCATTGTCTAATTCACTAGGCATATATGTAGCTACTGGGCATTGGGATGGGGCGAGTCTGAATTGGCCTGCCATGAGTCTGAAATATATACTGGCTTTCAGTGGCAGAGTGAAAATAAAGTAAAATAATTCATTAATGGCTTATTTTGATCATTGTTTTAATAATATTTAGGATGTATTTGGTTAAATAAAACATTAAAATAATTTCATCTTTTTTTTTTTTTTAGGATTTTTAATGGGGCCACTGGGAAATTTAAATTACATTGTGGCTCACATTGTATTTTGGGGGGGAGTGAGGGTTGCCTTTGAGTATAGGCTTGGTTTGTTTCAGATAGTACAAAAGATCACTTTATAAAAGGATGTCAGTTTATTATATTACAAGGATGTCAGTTAATTACAAGAAGCGCATGTGGTGACCTCAGGCTTAGCTGTAGTGCAGGTCTATCATATGCATGCCGTGATTCATGGAGTGTGCCTTACTCCCGTGTAGAACAGCTACAACATCCTATGCCTAAGAGCGGGGTTAGAATAGGATTCTATGTAAGCACGTTATGGAGAAGCTTGTTAAATCAGCTTAAATGGGCCGTAAGCATAACTGGGCATTGACTCCACAGCCTATGGAATAATATGTGTGTGTTTTTCTTATGTAAGATCTGCAATAACGAGCTTCCTGGGAAAAGTCTGGAAATGTTGAGATTTGCCGAGCATAATATACGGTCTCCCCTTGGCATCTATTAGCAGAGTAAGATGAGGCCAGTTACTTATTCTCCCTGCACCTCAACCTTCTCATTTGTAGGTAAAATCCGCTGCATAGGAGGGTTACTGTGAGGATTAGAAGTAAACATTTCTAACACCAGGCTGAAGATACAGTAAATGCTCATTGGATGATGTATTAGTGGGAGCAGCATGTGTTCAGGGCTTCTGAGTAATACAGAAAAGATGCACAGTCCAGGCGAGGTTCAGAGAGCCTACCTCTCCATCTGTTTTGTGACCTTTGACAACTCACCAGTGCTCTTTAATCCTTGATGTCTAAATGCCTTGAATGGGTTAATGATGCCTTATCAGAAGAGGTCACTTACCAAGATGTCACCAGTTGCCTACAGAGGCACCACATATTGTTTATGGCTGAGGGAAAAGAAGTGTCCAACTCTTGGACAGAAATTTAAAATTCCAATCCTGTGATATCATTACGTACTTGAATTTGGCAAGACTCTCTCTCCTGTCACTAAAGTTGTGGACATTCCACATTTTCCTACAGAGCATCAGTCAATTTATTTATGGTTTCCTACTGAAGAGGTAAGAAGGCATCTCATCTGGGCACAGGATTCGTCAATAGAAATCCATTTATTAGAAAGCCAAATTTAAACTATTTTATATCCTACCTTGGGTTCCACTTGGTAAAAGAAATTTCTTTTTCAAGGACAATCAGTTGAAGTGTTGACTTTGAGCCCTAGACTTGGTTCAGGAAGGGGCCAAAGTGCACATCAGAGCCTTCCTAGAACCTGAGTTCTGAGGCTCTTGGCTCCATGGGGAGGAAGGAGCCAGCCCACCTGCATGGGAGGTTCTGGCAGCCTGTGAGGAGCAGGGCCCTCTTTTACTCTGCAGAGTCAGCTTGACATTTTCCCATATCTTTCCTATCTTTTTTATTTGGTAATTATTTCCTTTATTTTTCCTTTTATATTTCTTTTTATTGAAGGATAGTTGATTTACAATACGTATTAATTTTAGTTATACAACATGTCTCAATACCTTTGTAGAATATACTCCATTTATACTTATTGTAAAAGCAATCTATACTTTCCTGTGCTATACAATATTACTTGTAGCTTATTAATTTTATACAGAGCAGCTTGTACTTCTTTATCCCATTCCCCCTTCCTCCCTCATTTCCTTTCCCCTCTGATAGCCGCGAGTTTGCTTCCTCTGTCTGAGTCTGTATTTGGTATACACAGTCCTTTATTTTCTAGATTCCAGATTTAAGTGTAATAATGAATGTTTGTCTTTCTCTGTCTGACTTACTTCACGAAGGATAATACTCTATATGCTCATCTATATTGTTTCGAATGGCAACATTTCATTTTTATTTATGGCTGAGTTATTGAGTCAATTTCTCTTTGAAAATACCAGCTGTCTCCTCTAAACTAAGGTGATCCAAGATCAAGTTTACTTCCCCCTGTTCAGAGGAAAATTTAAAGGAAGTTGGAATTTATTATTAAAATACATGCTCATTATACAAAATTGAAAAACAGAGAAAGAAGTGTATAATGAAAGTTTAAATAAACATGCCATCATTCATATGCAATGGTTGTTAACAGTTTGTCGTGTTTTTCCCTGCATGAGTATTTTTATGGCCATAGATATATATAATTTTTACAAAATTGGAATTCTTTCTATGTATGCATTCCTTATATATGTAGTACAAGTTGCATGTAATTACACTACAGAATAATATTTCATATGACATTTAACAAATATTTAAAAGTGAATGTGTTGTTTATCTCTTTTTACTTTTATTTTGATATACATTTTATTACATTATTAAATATTCCTTGAAAAACATGACTTTAAAATGGCTGCTAAATATTATTTTTAAATGTATAACCATAATTTAATTTCCTATTTTTAGCCTCTTTGTTTTAGGTTGTCCGTTTCTAGATTGCTGGAATGAACATCCTTGTACATCATAAATCATTATGGATAGTTCTAATTTTTGGGGGTTAATTCCTAAACTGAAAATTTGGGGTCAGTGAACACAAACAGGTTGCCAAATTGTCTTCCAGAACTTTTACATTAATTTTCAGGGTGTGGAAATTACCAATTTTATTGCACCAGGAATGAGTGGGAATTATAATTCAGTTTAACAAGGAAAGTAATGTCATCATCTTAATTTTTATTTCCATGATTATTAGCAAGTGCCTGGTGAATGCTATTTCTTTGTCTCCTTTCGTCTACAGATTCTGGAAGATACAATAACACAGTTATTTATGATGCATTGCTCTTTTTAGCGAATCCAGTTTAGAGAATGTGTATTTTGAGTTAAATTGTATTGAAAGTTTTGCTGTCATAATTAATAATGTGACTCTGAGCCTTTGTTTGCTTCTTAAGGACAATCAGTAGGAGAAATTTCATGTAAATAAAAAAAGGAGAGCCCAATGTACTATAGTGTTAAGTGTTTGGATAGCTGTAAATTAAGAGATATGGAAATGTGATTGTTGATCAGACAAGTTTGGACCAGGCTTTTCATTTTGACAATGTGCAAAGAATCATATTGCTAAAAGAAATGAAAATATTCTGAAGAAAAGGAGGGAAACAATGAAGGTAAGGATGTACAAGAATTGTTTTGTTTACTTTTAAAGTTACAGTTGATATTTTAGAGGGAGTGGGGAGCATATGTTGAGAGAGAAGTTCTTCCTAAGCCAGAATTCCAGCACTGTCACTTATTAGCTGTGACCATGGGCCTAGTATATCACTTCTTTCTTCCTCAGTTATATCGTCTGTAAAATGGAAATAATGATAGATCTTTCTTCAGAGTGCTGGTGTGAGAATTGAATGAGATTCTAGTTGGAAAGTGCTTAAAATAGGCCTGGCCCCTGGTTAGTGCTTACAAATGCGAATTATTATTATTAAAAGTGAATGTGATTACTAGAATGGCCAAAATCTGAAACACTGACATGAAATGCCGACAGGGCTGTGGGGCAACAGGAACTCTCGCTCATTGTTGGTGGGAATGCAGAATGGTACAGCCACGTGGAAGAACAAAAACGAAGCATGCTTGTACTACTTACCATACGATCCAGCAGTAGGACTCTGTGCCATTTACCCAAATGAGCTAAAAACCTTTTATCTACACAAACCTGGACATGAATGTTTGCAGCAGCTTTACTCATAATTGCCAAAAGTTGGAGGCAACGGGATGTCTTTCTGTAGGTGAATGGATGAAATGATCTGGAATACATCCAAACAACAGAATATCATTCAGAGCTAAAAAGAAAGAAGATAGTAAACCATGAAAAGACATGGAGGAGACTGAAATGCATATTATTAAGTGAAAGAAGTCAATCTGCAAAGGCTATATACTGTATGATTCCAACTGTGTGACATCCTGGGAGAGATGACATGGCAGACAGTAAAAAGATCAGTGGTTACCAAGGGCTAGAGGGATGGAGTGAGGAACAGGAGGAGCACAGAGGATTTTTAGGATAGTGAAGCTCTTCTTTATGGTGCTCTACTGGTGGATGAAAGTGAAGGTGTCAGTTGCTTAGTCACGTCTGACTCTTTGAGATGCCATGGACTGTACCCACCGGGCTCCTCTATGTGATTCTCTAGGCAATACCTATCATTATATATTTGGCAAAATAAATAGAATGAACAACACCAAGAGTGGACTGTAATGTAAACTGTGGACTTTGGGTGATCATGATGTATTAATGTAGTTTGTAGATTATAGTTACAGTCATTGATTGTAACAAATGTATTGGGTTGGCCAAAAATTTCACTGGGGTTTTTCTATAAGAAAAGCCCAAAGGCGCTTTTGCCAACCCAGTTTCATACTGGTAGGGGATATTGTACTTGGCATTGATCTCATTAAAAGTGTGTGAATAAAAATATGTGTGAACAACATTGTAAAAACTAGTAATACAATCATTTGACTTTATATTGGTATAGAAGAAATTTGTATGTTAATATTTTATTTATTGGGAGAGAAGTTTAAAGAGAGTGTTCAAGGTTGTCTTACATACTGTGTGAGCATTTTGTAAAACACTGAAACCAATTTGAGATAGCAGTACAGGAGAGCATTTCTTTTGACTTGTTCTATATTCTTCTCCTCATCTTAAAAAGTTGAGTAAGTCTGTGTGCTTCAGGGTTCCTACATTAAAAAGATAAACTGTGGGTGGCAGTGAAGAGAAGAGTGAAAGTCGCTCAGTTGTGTCTGATTCTTTGCAACCCCATGGACTATGTAGTCCATGGCATTCTCCAGGCAAGAATATTGGATTGGGCAGCCTTTCCTTTCTCCAGGGGATCTTCCCCACCCAGGGATCGAACCCAGGTCTCCTGCATTGCATGCAGATTCTTTACCAGCTGAGCCACAAAGGAAGCTCAAAGAGAAGTCTGTAGGAATTCTTTGTATTTTTTTACTCAGCTGCTAAACCTGCTCTAAAAAAACATAGTGGACCCTGAACAACAAAGGTTTGAACTGGGCAGCTCTATTTATACTGAGATTTTTTTTCAATAAATATGTACTGCAGTCCTATATGAACCTGTGGAGGTTGGCAGAAGATCAACTGTAAAGTTATATTCAAGAATATTCAACTACTCAGAAGGTCAATACCCCTTAATACTCATGTTGTTCAAGGGTCAGCTGTACGTATGTCTATGCATATGTGTGTGGCTATATATACTTTATATATATATACACATACATATTAATAAAAATAAACTCACCCATTTTACCATAATTTAGATAACCTGTGATTGGATAAACTTAGTAATGAAACACACACTTACAAACTCACACATCCCGATATGAGAATTTCTGCTGTTAATCTGACAGACAAGAGATTTTCTAAAGAGTTCTAACTCATCTGTCACACTGAAAGGTTCAGTCATCCAGACTCTTCTAGAATTTATAGGATAAACTGTTTCCATAAAGTGCTTCACATTTAGCTGAGTTGGAAAGTTCATACGGCAGCACCACCCCCTTCACCTCTGGCCGGACGGTGGGCCCTGCGCACACACCGCTGCCTCACACAGCCCTGCCTCGACCCTTCTCTCATCAGGAGATGAGATACATAAATACTCTGCTGGAACTCAGTGAGCATCTGATGAATGATGAGGATTTTTCAGTATCTTCATGTGTCTCTGGTAACTAATGCAAATAAAAGAAAAGCACTGAAGAAACTGTGCTTTTTATTGTGGACACAAATTATAGTAAACTCAGCTAAAAACTGTGCTCCAAGGATAGCTATTTAGAAAAATCCCTCAGCCATATATTAAACAGATCAAGTTCCCAGTCGGAAATTTACATGCACTTTATATAACCCACCAGCTCCTTGGAAAGAACCTGAATTTCCCACGTGTACACTATATAAATTTCTCAAGCATTTACAATCCATTTGTCTTCATTGAGCCTTCAACCACTTCATTCCCAAGGAAATGCTTGGCTATTTAAATATAACTTTCTTCTGGGGTGGTACAGTCTCTAAGTGCCGTATTTCACTTTCCAGAAGCCAGAGGCTTGAAAGAAAAAAATATGGACAGTCCTGGGAGAGCTTAGATAAATTGCAGTTAGAAGATTTTCACAAAATGCTCTGGGCATGTGAATGACCCTACCTCGAAGCTATATGAAACAGGAAAGGGTATGGAGAGGTTATCAAGTCCATTCTCCTGCCTCCAAGTGGGACTGCTCCATCCTCTGGCCTGAGTCACACGGGATCCAATGTATAGGAAGCCTTTGAAATGGGATGCGAAAGCAGGAGTTTGACTATTTGCAGGCAGGGTGCAGTTAGAATATTGAAACCACCTAGTTATTTTAATATAATTTAATATAGACAGTTATTAATGAAGGTTTGTTGTTGTTGTTTAGTTGCTAACTTGTGTCTGACTCTTGCGACCCTATGCACTGTAGCCTGCCAGGCTCCTCTGTTTGTGGGATTTCCCAGGCAAGAACATTGGAGTAGAGTGCCATTTCCTCCTTCAGGGGATCTTCCTGACCCAGGGATCAAACCCTCGTCTCCTGCGTTGGCGGGCAGATTCTCTACCACTGAACCACCAGGGAAGCCCTGTGGGTTTGTGATGAGAGCCACTCATCCAACAGCCAAGATAACATCCAAGCTACAAGGTGTTGAGGCTCTTTGCTGGGGCCCACATTCCAACAACTCTGCTGAGAGAGACCCTCTCAGTACAAAACAGTAGGGCGGAGAACAGGAAAGCAGTTAAAGGTTGAAGTGGAAAGCTGGATTAGGGTGGTGGATGGTGGAAACGCAGGTAACTGAAAGCATTCTGTTGCCATATAAACGTCATAAGCAAATTGCTTTATGACCCATTCAGTACTTTGAAAGAGCAGATAACCTTGGCAAAATCAATGAGCTCCTCTCTGTTCTTTCTTCTGAAGGTGCCTGAACCTTAAGCAGAAAAAAGAAGCAGCTTTGTCTCCTGTTAACATGAAATCCTGCTAACATTTTGAAGAGACTGCTTTCAAGCCTGCTGCCGTTCTCGGTCAATCCCATCCTTCCTTCTGTCTCAGGGATGGAGCAGTGATTTGACTCCTTCAGTTAGCTGTATTCAGAGACCACTTTGGAGACATTCTGGGGAGAATTCTTGCTCCAGTCTTTCTAAACACACAACATTAGCCTCAGCATGTCTAGGCTTTGGGACAGCGTGTCCTGTCCTTTACAACCTGCAGGTCTTTGCATTTGTACCCGAAAATGAATCATACATTCAAATGCCATCATGGCTCTGTTTTCCTTCTAGTCATATGCCCTTTACCACTTTGATCATAGCTTTCCTCCTGAGCTTTCCTCCATGAAAGAGGAGTGAAGAATTCTACACCCTACTGTGATTGGAGTTTTATAGCCATGCTTAACTGTCAGACTTCCTTCCTTTGTGGGAAAAAAACATTTCCTTTCAATCAACATCTGTCCCATTTTCCCTGAGCACGTGTGCACCTGCATGCACACTGATGGCAAAATGCTCTCCTGTAAAAAGAACAAGAGATCAATGAAATAAAAAGAGGGTCGGAAAATAGCAAAATGAAGATAGAAGGACATAGCAATCAGGTGCATATGCTGTGAGCTGGTTACAGATGTTAGAGGCAAAGAAAGTGGAGTGCCTCAGCCGTCCACATCAGAGTGAAATGAATCATAGCTACAACTGGGGTGGTGACTCAAACAGTAATTTATGAAGAATTTGCAGAGAGATAAGAAGAAAAGCTAGCAACTCTGTAAGCCTTGGGAGTATCTGTTTGTACAAAACTAGTGAACCTCGGTGTGGTCAATCAATGTCTAACAACACACCATCTCTGGGTATCTCTGCCAATCAGTGTGATGGAGACCTTCCTCCTCTTTCTAAAGATGGGTGAGATAAATGAATCAATGATGGTTCTCATCAACCCACCACTTCCTAAAGGAGAGGCTGAAATTTCTTGGTTGGGATTATAAACCAAAGAGTTAGCTAATTAAGGGACAGCATCACCCTAAAGGACTGGTTACCCTTTAGTAATACTAAAAGAAACAAAAATCTGAACCAAATTTAACCACATGGTATGAGTTTCTGGAAACCAGCAAAGAAAAATGTAAATTGTTAAGTTCATCAAACCCAAATCAAACTGACTAACCCAGGCTTCTTCATTCAATGGGGGCCTCTGGAAGGGTCTTTCAGTTCTTCCAGAATCTAGGATGACTGTGGGGCAGATCAGGACAAAAATTGGAGCTGTCCAGACATTTGTCTCCTTGGTGAAACTTGGAAGGCGACATCTTGCGGTGGAGAGAGGGAGGTATATGGAGGCCTCCTCCAAATGAGATCACTGTCTCTGGTTGTAAGTTTCCTTCTAACTGAAGGTGTTTCACCTGCAAGAGTTTCAGGTGAAGGAAGAACTCATTGGCTGGTCCCACAGGAAATGTAGACAGTTCTTGGGGAGGGAGCGCCTTCCTTATTTTATGAATTGGAGAGGTAGCTGATGGTTAGAAGGTGTTTCATTTCTATTCTCTGGGTGCTGAGGCCAGGAAGAGCATACTCGAGCATTTGGTCCAGTCAGCTCCTCCGTAGGGGTTCTTTGAAAATGTTCTTCTTTTGGCTTCTGTGGCCGGGTTACTAGAAGAATCAAATGTACAAAAAGGAGAGGAAGACATTTAGAAAACAGAGAGAAGACAGTCAGAAAAGTGAGAAGACTAGGAAAGAAAAGAAAATGCCATCAGAAATGAGAAATACTCCAAAATAGTGGATAATCAGTGTAAACTTTTCAATCTCTGTTGTTACTATAGGTAGATAAAGGGCAGCTTGACCTACCAGAAGGAATCACCAGTAGCCGGAAAGCAAAGAAGAAAAGTCAAAGAAAGTTTTCCTACTGGGAGCTTCTCCCGAGCAAAAGCCTGTCACACTAAATTAGGCTGGGAAATTTGTTTACTAGCCAAATATCATGCCAGGAGCAGGGCTGGAGCTGCTGAGACCAGCTAGACGGGGCTACTGGGCTTGCGGGTAAACTTTGAAAACACTCCCGGCAGGCAGAGTAGACAGACAGGAGGGGGACCATGAGGGTCTCTGTCACCATCCACAGAGTGTGACTGAGAGTCTCTTAAGGGAAGGACAGTCGGGCAGTAAATCCTCTGTCAGTATGCCGCTTCTGTGACCATATGTAGCCGGGTACAGACTGCAGGTGACAGATTGGGCATGCCAAAGAGGACGACTGCAACTGATTCCGAAATGAATCTGTTCAACGGACAAAGAAGATGTGAGATACACATGAGCACAGACACACACAATTAACTATTACTCAGCAGTGGAAAAAAATGAAAGTTTGCATTTGCAACACGGGTGAACTTGGCGGGGGGCTCCTATGCTGAGTGAAATGTCAGAAAAGACTATACTGCAATATCACTAACACATGGAATCTAAATAATAAAACAAACTAGTGAAGATAACATAAAACAGACACAAACTGTTATGTATATAACAAATACGCTACAGGCATATAATGGACAGCACAGAAAATAGACAAATATTTTATATCAACTACAAATGGAATACAACCTTTAAACTTGTGAGTCACTATGTTGTACTTCTGAAACATTGTACATCAACTATTACTCAATTTAAAAGGGAAGAATTCACACCTGGCACAGCCAGTTGTTAAATAGTCTGACATCCAAAAAAAAAAAAAAAAAATGGATTCTGTGACATCTGACCTCCCAGAATACCCACGCCAATGGTTTCACGGAGGGTTTCTGTTAACACGTATGAGATGAAGAAGCAGAGAGAGAGGAAAAGGGGTTAATGTCATGACCGTCCCTAAAGGTTAACTAAAAACATGACAGGTGAGTGTTCTCTGTGTTGGGTCTCTGTATCTCAACATCTATGCTGTTTGCAAGTTAAAGTTCTAATCCTGAATACCTTCACTTCACTTAAAAGTTGGTGTGTTTCATTTTCACATTCTGTAAAAGATATATACCTTTTCTATAATCAAATTAACTCCTTGGTTTATACATGAGGATGAGGTTAATATTCTGCAGCCAGAGGTGACTGCAATGTGTCAAAAAGTGAATAATTAAATCTACAAAACTGGAAACAAAATTTCACAGTGAGCATGTGTGCAGGTATAGGCTTATATTAGTATGCTGGATGATAGCAGCTTGGCTGAGCTCTTCATGACAATTTTTATGTGAACGTGTGCATTCTATTTCCCCTCTGAGGTCATGCTAGAGATACAAATTCATCAATAAAAGTTTATATAGCAACAGCATAGTAGACATAATGAAAATATCCTTTGGCTTTTGATTTACCAGAGAAGTAAGTGGGTTTTGGAAAATCAAAACCATTAGTATAAATTAACTCATATACTTAATCACTAAGTCTTTATATCAGACTCAGTGTGTTCTAAAATTTAAGAAAAGGTGGGATTTTTTTTTAAACATTTCAGCTATAATTTCCTTGATTTGAGGCAAGGTTCCTTCTTAAATTCCTTGGATGACAAGCAAAATTCCTCCCTACTGTTTAAGGAAAGACTTCTTTCCCACCAAAGTAGTCTTTAGTATTTTGAAGGGTTGATTGGAAATTAGACACAGATAAAGAGAAAAAAATGTGGTAAGTAATGGCAGCCTGCCAACAGTTAGGAGTTGGAAGAAACTTTTTAGGGTTTTTAATAATTTTGGCCTAAAGCCACTACCTCCCAGCTTGGCAGAACAGGTGGAGGTAATAACTCTGCAGCCATTTTCTGGCGAAAGCACAGTATGAAGTAATTTTGAAAGGATTATCACACACTTTTATTTTTAAATAAAAAGTAAAAGGTGATGAAACATATGGTACCATGTCTGGGGAATCTTACGTGATATTCGCAGTTGATTCAGGAAGAAATTTGTCAGCAAGTTTGGCCTTTAATCTTTTGAGGTAAAGATGTATTTTATTTCATTCTTATCATAGAAATTACCTTAAAATGTAAAGTTAAAATTATGGGCAGAACATATTGTAATTCATACCTCAAAATGCAGATAATTGTATTCTAGCAAATGTAACCTCCTAAGTTTCACATTTCTCTCCATGCAAAACACTCTGGGCCAGCCCTCAAAATGTCTGAAAATGACACAAATATATATATATATATATATATATATATATAAATATATATAAATGACATGGACACAGAAGTGTAACTGAAAAGTACTACCTGTATTTTTCTTTTATTATTTGATTTTTGTGAGCCCAGATCACATTTGTAAAAACTCACAAAGAAATGATCAAATGTAAACTTTGTGGGTGAGATTTTTCACATTGCTAAATCTTATACAAATTTTTAGTACTTTTTTTAAACTATGGATTCCATTGTACCTTCTGCTGCTGCTGCTGCGTCCCTTCAGTCATGTCCAACTCTGTGTGACCCCATAGAGGACAGCCCACCAGGCTCCCCCGTCCCTGGGATTCTCCAGGCAAGAACACTGGAGTGGGTTGCCATTTCCTTCTCCAATGCATGAAAGTGAAAAGTGAAAGTGAAGTTGCTCAGTCGTGTCTGACTTTTAGCGACCCCATGGACGGCAGCCTACGAGGCTCCTCCGCCCATGGGATTTTCCAGACAAAAGTACTGGAGTGGGGTGCCATTGCCTTCTCTGTTGCACCTTCTAAAGAGGCTATAAATATTGACATCAGACTAAAATTTGACTTGAAAATTCTCAGTATTCTAGAAATCTTTTCTACTAGTTTAATTGAAGCTTTTTAAATATTCAAAAATTATGATTTGAGCTAGATCTGCTTTGCCTATTAAATGTAAATTTTTCTCACCTTACTTTTTGCATTTAGCTTCTGAAAAAATACATTCCTTAACTGATGATTCTGTTCCTCACCAGCAGACTGGTAAACTAATGTTCACTAAAGGTGAATAGGCAAGTGGAAAACTAGTATTACCTGGAAAGTTTAAAGCAGGGATAAAGAAAAGGAAGGTATTACATAGAGATGGATTTTTAAATACTGTACTACTTTGAAAGTAAAGGAGAGGAATCAACCTGCCTGACCTCAGGCTCTACTACAAAGCCACAGTCATCAAGACAGTATGGTACTGGCACAAAGACAGAAATATAGATCAATGGAACAAAATAGAAAACCCAGAGATAAATCCATACACCTATGGACACCTTATCTTCGACAAAGGAAGCAGGAATATACAATGCATTAAAGACAATCTCTTTAACAAGTGGTGCTGGGAAAACTGGTCAACCACTTGTAAAAGAATGAAACTAGATCACTTTATAACACCATTCACAAAAATAAACTCAAAATGGATTAAAGATCTAAATGTAAGACCAGAAACTATAAAACTCCTAGAGAAGAACATAGGCAAAACACTCTCCGACATAAATCACAGCAGGATCCTCTATGATCCACCTCCCAGAATACTGGAAATAAAAGCAAAAATAAACAAATGGGATCTAATTAAAATTAAAAGCTTCTGCACAACAAAGGAAAATATAAGCAAGGTGAAAAGACAGCCTTTAGAATGGAAGAAAATAATAGCAAATGAAGCAACTGACAAACAACTAATCTCAAAAATATACAAGCAACTTATGCAGCTCAATTCCAGAAAAATAAACAACC
The DNA here is from genome assembly GCF_016772045.2 of Ovis aries. Classification (NCBI taxonomy): domain Eukaryota; kingdom Metazoa; phylum Chordata; class Mammalia; order Artiodactyla; family Bovidae; genus Ovis; species Ovis aries. The sequence goes on along the minus strand of NC_056063.1, from coordinate 17,793,662 downwards.
CAATCAAAAAATGGGCCAAAGAACTAAATAGACATTTCTCCAAAGAAGACATATGGATGGCTAACAAACACATGAAAAGATGCTCAACATCACTCATCATCAGAGAAATGCAAATCAAAACTACAATTAGGTACCATTTCACACCAGTCAGAATGGCTGTGATCCAAAAGTCTACAAGTAATAAATGCTGGAGAGGGTGTGGAGAAAAGGGAACCCTCTTACACTGCTGGTGGGAATGCAAACTAGTACAGCCACTATGGAGAACAGTGTGGAGATTTCTTAAAAAATTGCAAATAGAACTGCCTTATGACCCAGCAATCCCACTGCTGGGCATACACACCAAGGAAAGCAGGATTGAAAGAGACACATGTACCCCAATGTTCATCGCAGCACTGTTTATAATAGCCAGGACATGGAAGCAACCTAGATGTCCATCAGCAGATGAATGGATAAGAAAGCTGTGGTACATATATACAATGGAGTATTACTCAGCCATTAAAAAGAATACATTTGAATCAGTTCTAATGAGGTGGATGAAACTGGAGCCTATTATACAGAGTGAAGTAAGCCAGAAAGAAAAACACCAATACAATATACTAACACATATATATGGAATTTAGAAAGATGGTAATGATAACCCTGTATGCGAGACAGCAAAAGAGACACAGATGTATAGAATGGACTTTTGGACTCTGTGGGAGAGGGAGAGGGTGGGATGATTTGGGAGAATGGCATTGAAACATGTATACTATCAGGTAAGAAACGAATCACCAGTCTATGTTCGATACAGGATACAGGATGCTTGGGGCTGGTTCACGGGGATGATTCAGAGAGATGATATGGGGTGGGAGGTGGGAGGGGGGTTCAGGATTGGGAACTCATGTACACCTGTGGCGGATTCATGTCAATGTATGGCAAAACCAATACAGTATTGTAAAGCAAAATAAAGTAAAAATTAAAAAAAAAAAAAAGAAAGTAAAGGAGAAAAATATCAACACTGAATCTTCTACAGTAACATCAACAACATCAACATCAACATTCAGAAAGCTCAATGACATCCTGAATGGAATAATATTAAAGTAGATTCTATGTAAGGAATTCTGTCTGCTAGGCTGAGGGCCAAATTCCTAATGGTCCCCTGGGGGAAAAGTCAGGATTTCTTTCTTTTCCAGCAGAGGGTGTTTACTCTGACAGTACCAAACTGGAAGATCATTTGAAGTCCTAACATTTTAGAGCTCATTCCAGATGTATAGAGAAAAGTGTCACAAGGAAAGAAAGATGTAACAAGAAGGAAAATAGAATCAAAACCCCTATGTGTTCCTACAGATGCTTCATTTGGGAATTCACTTTTATTTACATCAATCCCATAGCCTGGAATAGGATAAATAACACAACCTAAATGCTTTATTAGAGTATGTTTGGATCATAGTAAAAACATTTAGACATACGTTTAGTGATGACACTAAATAGTAGAAATATCAAATGTAGTAGGTGGAGATACATTTGTAAGTAAATGAGTTTGGAGATATCTCATACTGAAAGATAATTCAAAGCAAAACAAACAAAGGCCCCAGTGAGTTACCTTGGACCTGAAGGCCGGGTAGCCCTTGTTTCCAGACGCGGGCAGGTTGGACATCTGCTCAGGGACCCACAAAACCGTGAGTCCTTCACCTGAGAGTAACCATAAAACTCACTTCACTGTGGAAGAAAATCATCTTAACAAAAGTATCACCATCTCCCACACCCCACCCCGTTATATCACTGTTCAGAGTTTTTGGAGGAGGAAATGGCAACCCACTCCAGGGTTCTTGCCTGGAGAATCCCTCATGGACAGAGGAGCCTGGCGGTCTATGGTCCATGGGGTCACAAAGAGTTGGACATGACTGAGCGACTAACACTTTGTGTTTCTGCATCTATTGCTAATGAAAATTGTCTTTATCATTATCTATCTATCTATCTGAGGTTTCCCTGGGGGCTAAGGGGTAAAGAATCTGCCTGCCAATGCAGGAGACCCAGATTCAATCCCTGGATTTGGGAAGATCCCCTGGAGGAAGAAGTGGCAACCCACTCCAGTATTCTTGCCCGAGAAATCCCGTGAACAGAGGAGCCTGGTGAACTGCAGTCCATGGGGTCACAAGAAGAGTTGGATATGACTTAATACTAAACAAACACAAAAAGCTAAACAACTGCCTGCAAATGAAATCTATTGCTTTCAGGACAATGTTCTTCTTAAATGCTTTTTGTGTTTCACCACGGTATTTTCCTGTTGTATTTGCTTAAGCCACATATTTTGTATTCAAGTGGATGTTTATGAAATAAACATTCATATTGAGTTTATGTGGCTCATAATTCCATGCATTACTGATTGTTTCAGATGAATCTACAGACCTCGTTTTCTTCTCACTTAAAAAATGCACTCAGAATAATATTTAAATTGCATTTACACATCTAATAAAGATATACAATCATTTTAACAGCTCTGCACTGTCAATCACTGATAGGAAAATATAACCTGACTTGTTCTGGATTTATCTCTAGCGGGCAATGCATTTGAACGTGCTATAGCTCTTGGTTAGCACAGTCCTTTCCTGGGATGTCATCTGCCATCAATGTGCATGTTGTTTGTTTGTCTCCTTGCAAGACTCTCCTCTCCCCTGTCAGGGAGAAACACAGTTCAAATATGTATGTCTTTTCCCTCTTAGTGGTCAGGTGGATCCCACCATTTGGAACTGGTGGCTTTAAATCCAAATTAATTATATGATGATTTTCAAACTTGGGTTATGAGTAGTATATAAATTTACAAGGTTACAATTTAGTATAGACCAAGGGATGTGCTGCAGTCCATGGGGTCGCAAAGAGACGCAACTGAGCGACTGAACCAAACTGAAGGGATGTATTGCTTCCATGGGCTGAAAATACAGCCTTCTCTGGAGTGCCATCATATTCATTTCTTTAGAGTATTTTTGTATTAAATTGAGCAGAAGAGATGAAGATTTTTCTACATACCCCCTGCCTCCAAGCATGCATACCTTTTCTCATTATGAATATCCCCCTGGAGTGGAAAGTTTGTTGCAACTGATGAACTTACACAGACACATCTCAGTCATCCAAACTCCACACTTCACATTAGGGTTCACTGTTGGTGCCATGTAGTCTGTGCGTTTGGACAAGGATATAATGACATACAGCCTTCATAACAGTATTGTATAGAATATTTTTACTATCTTAAAAACTCTATGTGCCCAGATGGCTAAAGAACTGCCTGCCAATGCCGGAAACCTAAGAGACTCAGGTTTGATCCCTGGGTCGGGAAGATCCCCTGGAGAAGGAAATGGCAACCCACTCCAGTACTCTTGCCTGGAAAATCCCATAAACAGAGGAGTCTGGTGGGCTTCAGTCCACAGGGTTGCAAAGAATCGGACATGACCGAGTGACTGAACACACACACACACACACACACACACACCTACTTATCCTTCTTTTCCTGTAACCCATTGATCTTTTCCCTGTCTTCATAATTTTGCCTTTTCTAAAATGTCATAGTTGGAATCAAACACTTTGTAACTGTTTCATATTGCTTCCTCCTTTATGAATTAAAAATCACTTCAATGCTGAAAAAATGCACACTAACATCTGAGCCTTCAGCGATTTGCAGCCTTTTTGCGGTAGTAAGACCAAGTGAAGTGAAGTGATGTTGCTCAGTTGTGTCCGACTCTTCATGACCTCATCGACTGTAGCCTCCCAGGCTTCTCCGTCCATGTGATTTTCCAGGCAAGAGTACTGGAGTCGGTTGCCATTACCACAACAATTATCATCATAATGAAAAAGCTTGAAATGTTGTGAGAATTACCAAAATGGGACAAAGAGACATGAAGTAAGCACATGCTGTTGGAAAATGGCGCCAATCAACTTGCTTGACGTAGGGTTGCCACAAACACTCAAATGGGAAAAAACAAACCAAAACAAAATAAAACAAAAAACACACTCTCTGTGAAGCACCATGAAGCAAAGCACAATAAAACAAGATGTGCCTGTAATTAAAGCCCCTAAGTGTTTGCTTTCTTTATTTTGGTTTTGAGTCTTACACTTGTGTTCATATTTAGAACAAAATTCTTTCTCAATGTTTTTGTCCAACAGATCCCGTTAGACCACCACGTTTGTTTTTCTCAAGTTTGTTTTTTCCCCTGAGAAGACCTCTTCACAAGCACGGGTGCCAGACAGCACTCCTTTTTGGTGAGTCTCTTAGAAATCATGAGAGAATTTCCAAACACATATTGTGAGCTGACACCTCTTAACTCTCTCAAAGTCTCTCATTGTCAGCCTCAAAATATTATTGTCCTCCCTACGGCTGGATGATTCCTCAACACGGACCAAACTCTAACAAGGAATATCATTGCACAACTTTGCTGCTCACTCAGCATGTTTTACTGATGTTACATGATCTCTACTGGGTTTTCTTCTTCCTGTAAACAGGCTTTAATCTTCTCTAGCATGGCAACCCCGGAGAAGGCAATGGCACCCCACTCCAGTACTCTTGCCTGGAAAATCCCATGGACAGTGGAGCCTGATAGGTTGCAGTCCATGGAGTCGCTAAGTGTCGGACACGACTAAGCGACTTCCCTTTCACTTTTCACTTTCATGCATTGGAGAAGGAAATGGCATCCCATCTCCAGTGTTCTTGCCTGGAGAATCCCGGGGACGGGGGAGCCTGGTGGGCTTCCGTCTATGGGGTCACACAGAGTCGAACACGACTGAAGCGACTTAGCAGCAGCAGCAGCATGGCAACCTACTCCAGTGTTCTTGCCTCGAGAATCCCATGGACAGAGGAGCCTGGTGGGCTGCTGTTGCTGGGATCGCACAGAGTAGGATACGATTGAAGCAACTTAGTATGCATGCATGCGCTGGAGAAAGAAATGGCAACCCACTCCAGAATTCTTGCCTGGAGAATCCCAGGGACAGAGGAGCCTGGTGGGCTGCCATCTATAGGGTCGCACAGAGTCGGACACGACTGAAGCGACTTAGCAGCAGCAGCAGCAGCAGCTCTTCAAAATTGCTGCTATCAAGCCCACTTACAATGACTGCCGCACCTGGCCTTAATTCTCCACGATGCTTTCAATAAACATTACGCCAGAGATTGTATATCAGAATCATCTGGAAGGGTTGTAGGACTACATGCTGTAGGGCCCACTCCCGTAGTTTCTGATTGGTAGGTTTGGAGTGGAGCTGAAAATTTACATTTCCTAACAGGTTCCCTGGTGATACTAATACTGCTGATCACGAATCTCACTTTGCAGCTCAGGATTCTACCAGCATGCCTTCTGCCTCATAGTGTTTGCCAATTTTCAGAGCTAGGGCCACTTAACTCAGAAGTGATTCTGCCCCACGAGGGTAGAAAAGAAAGCAGGCCTTTCATTGGGTCAGCACGATGTAGCTTTACGGTGGGTTTGACGTGGGTAGCAGAGCTGAGCCCTTGCTGACTTTTCCAGCCGCTGCTCTTCGTCCTTCCTGGATTCCTTGCTGGACACGCTGTTTCCTCTGGGACTAGGACCCTTGGATTCCCTCTCTCAGTCCCTTTTGGAAGCTGAAGATGAGCAGGTAGCTTCACCTCCCACATCCCGGAATCTAGTTTGTTGCCTTCTGGACACGTGTGACCCTTGCTAGCCTTGGTGAACTCGGTTTGTCTTCGCTGTTTTCTTTCCTGTTGCTTGTGGTTTAAGACTTTGAAGTTTGCCTTTTCTGTGCCTGTGAGTCTAGTGTCTTGGGTCTGGCATTCCCAGGCCTGACTTCAAATGTCCCAGGTTACCCACTGGTCTGTTTTTGAAACGTGGGTCATTTATTCAGTTGAACAAGATTGTTGCTTTTTCTGTGAGTGCTGCCCATTGTTTCCTTCTCTTGCTTTCTGAAATTGTTTCCCAACCCCTCAACCCCAGGCTCCGTCTCCCTCATGCTTAGAGACTCAGTGTTGACTTGATCTTTTTCTTCTATGAATGATGGCTTTTCTCATAAGATTGTACATCTTGGCTGGGATGTTCTGCTGCCACCTACATGCATGCTTTCGATCCAAGTAAGTGAACTATTTTGTGCTTTTAAAATCCGTATGAAGAGGTCTGTGAGCTTGCAATGCAAAGCGTCATCTGAGGATCAGTGGCTTTCAGTGTATTAGGGGAGCTTGCTGGAAATGCAGAGCCTCAGGCCCCACCTCAGATGCCCTGAGTTAGAATTTTTGCTGTAACAAGAGCCCCAGGTGATTTTCATGCACATTGTAAATAAATGCCTATACGATGAATTGCTCCCACCAGAGACTGTTGATGCTCAACCTTACCAAGCACTACTTTTTCAAACTTCTTTATGGCCACAGATGTAATTTCAAAAACCTGTATTGGGTGAGTTTCCCGCTGATAATGTGAACTATGATGAACACCTCATGATTCTGCAGGAAGCCAGGGTACTGCGTATACCACCCATTTGTTGCTACTTTGTGTGTCCTTTGCACAAGGCCTTTTCAGCTATGACAGTCTACCAGAGGAATATTTCTTCACGCTTTAGACTATGATCTGATGTAGGCTTGCCTGGGGGTCCAGGGAGGATGAGTATCATTCAAGTTCAACAATGAATTTTAGGTGCTTAATGTTATGTTGGCCCACAGCAGGTTGAAACATCTCTCATCAGCTTTTATTATGGAGAAGGTGTGGAAAGTAGGTCAGGCTGGGTGAACTAACTCCACCTAGAGTTTCTGTCGTGAGTGGGGCCAGCAGTACTGGTCTGGACAGTAACCAGTGAATGGCCTTGTTGCCAGAAACCCATCCCTGAAGGAACAGGACTCCAGCCAGTGAACGAGTCCACAGGTCCAACCATTGCAGGGAGGAGGCTAATAAGACATATGGAGTGTCACGCCTCAGTCAAGACTCCCCACATTAGGATAGGGCTGCAGCCCCTGAGAAAGGAAACTACCACATTAACCTGAGACCCAGGTAGACAGGCAAGGCCTCATTCATAAGCAATGTCATAGAAAGAACATGGCTTCTAAAGTCAAGCTGGGTTTGTGTGATCTTGAGTAACATTATCGTCAAATGGTCTTTCTTGGCAAATGAAAATGCATGTCCGGGATCTAATAGAGGACTGAAATAGTAGATGCTTAATTCAGTGAAAATTACCATTATGTTTACTACAAAGAGAATCATATTATGTGAGCCTATGGACCTCAGCGGTGTTCTAGGTTCTTTGAATTCAGACCTAACTGGTTGCAAAGTTGGGTAGCTAGTCACTTGCATTTATCTCCGTGTACCATGCTGTTTTCCATCCGACCTTCGCATATGGTACTTTAGCTGCCAGAGTAATTCTTACACCTCAATCTGGAGTCTGTAAACTTGTCATGACGCTGAAAACCTCTGCTGGCCCCATCTATGTCTTCTCCTTAGTGCTTCCATGAGTTACTTCTGTTTGTCCTTTAACACATTGTATCTATTCATTGACTAAAAGGTCATCCAGTCCTTAAAACAAATAGCTGAAAATGAAGATACAAAGATAAACAGAACAACTTAGCCCAGCTTTATATTCTTATTTGTACCTGTTTGTTTAATGGACTGTCTTTCTTAGTCTGTTATGAGGTGGTTATCCTTTCAGGACCTAGCACAGTATCTGTACATTGTAACTACCAAATATTTGTGTCTTGAATGACTTAATGAATGAGCACTATAGTAGACAAAGGAGGAAGTAGAAAGCCCCAAAGGATAAAACTTGTGTTGAAGTGCGTCAATGTAAACAGTGGTTTAGCCAACTCTTTGGAGTGAGTCTCAGGTATATTTTATTTTTCTCTTTATTTTTTATCTATTTAATGTTTCTGTGATGAATGTTTATCTACAGAAGAAGAAAACAATTGAAAGCTTTCAAAAAGATTTAAACTTGCAGTTATTCACTACAAGCGCATATATTTTGTATTCTTCCAGAACGACCTCAAGTGAACACATCCTCCTATATTTCTCAGTTCTGACAAACTGGAGCTCGGAGTGTTCATTGTATTAAAAATATCTGTGAGGACTTAGGTTAGCTACTCAGAACCTGAAGTACCAGTTGCTGTCCAAGATTACGTGTAGAAAGCTTGTCACTTAAGACATCTTTCTCCCACATATACACAATGGAATATTACTCAGCTATTAAAAAGAATGCATTTGAATCAGTTCTAATTAGGTGGATGAAACTGGAGCCTATTATAGAGTGAAGTAAGTCAGAAAGAAAAACACCAGTATGTTAACGCACATATATGGAATTTAGAAAGATGGTAATGATGACCCTATATTTGAGACAGTAAAAGAGACACAGATATAAAGAACAGACTTTTAGACTCTATGGGAGAAGGCAAGCGTGGGATGATTTGATAGAACAGCATTGAAACGTGTATATTATCGCATATGAAATAGATGACCAGTCCAAGTTCAATGCATGAAACAGGGCACTCAAAGCTGGTGCTCTGGGAAAACCCAGAGGGATGGGATGGGGAGGGAGGTGGGAGGGGGGTTCAGGATGGGGGACATATGTACACCCATGGCTGATTCATGTCAATGTGTGGCAAAACCCACTACAATATTGTTAAGTAATTAGCCTCCAATTAAAATAAATATATAAATTTAAAAAATCTTTATTCCTAACAGTTCTCATAACTTTTAAATCCAATTCTGTCTGACAAACTTCAAATCTGCATTTTTATCTCTTTAAGAAGTTTGACATTCCTAACAAGTATTTTCAATAGCTCTTCTCAGGGCACCATCTGAAATGCAGCTTGCATTCTTTCAGCTGACGTATATTTAGAACATCTGTCTTTTCCTATGGGTTTTCAGGCTATGCTTTTGTGCCTCTTGGGATGGGATATGGCAGAAAAGCCTGTGATTAGGACACATAGCGTCTGCCTTGAGCCATCAGTTTTTGAAAATGTCCTGGACTGTTATTCAGAGGCAAAGAACACTGGAGAGAGAAGCCATAGTGAGAGATGGACTTTGTCAGATGCTTCAGGATTCTGGTGGGAGAGGAGAAACTTGAAAACCTGCCAGAGGGTTAGTCAACGTCAGGAGGATGAATGCTACTGAACACAGGTTAGTGAAGGACATTCTGGAAGCTGCATGCTATGCTGGTATGGCTGTGGGCTGGAAGCATGTATGAAACCTCTGTGATGATGGCTTGTGTCTGTGCAGATTAACCCCTCAAATTCAACATTCACAGCTATGAACAGGATAACATTAATATCTATTTCAAGAAAATGTGAGGCTCGTCTGTGTTCACCATATTCATGAAGTACAATAAATGCCAGTTTCCCTTTCCTAGTCAAGTAAATGAAGGAAAAAAAAATAAAACATTTAAAAATAAGTTCATAATTTGGTGATTGTTTACAGTCACTCTATTGTTGTCCTGTAGTTTTAGAATTTTTTCCTATGACTACAACTTTTATAAATCTTTTGAAGCTGCAATAAAACAGGTAACACTGTATTGGAAATCTGGAATAAATACTAGGCTCAAAAAGACTACCAACTAAAGCCACACAAATATCAAACTCCAGTAGTCCCAAACTTTGAGGTTAAAACAACAGAATCAAAGAGTCTGCTCAAAAGGAAAGAGAACTTGCTGATTCATGAAAAGATGGTCCAAGGGAGTAGAGGGAAGCCCCCTTTATCAAGCCTTCTCACTCGACATTCTCTCTCCTTCTCCCCTCTTTTCTTGAAATCTACCACCTCTCCAGGGTGGGGGTGAGGAGGCCAGGGAGACTTATTTTCATTCTTTTCATCAAGAGCAGGAAGTCTACTCGACCATAAAAGTGGGGGTCATCCCATGATTATAGTGATTTTTATAGGGCACTTCAAAATGAAAAGGCAATTTCAGAGGGAAAAAAAGTGAGCTGGCTGTGTCTGTACCAAAGAGAAAAGCAGGGAAATCACAGCATCTCCGGCTTCCAAGTTGAAACACATACACACCAAACAGAATGACAGATGCATCTAAATGATGGACTCAGTGAAGGCTTATGACTGAGACGAAGTTGGAAGCTTTTCAAGACACAAGTAAAACTCGTGACGTGATGCCGTTAAAAGTAGCCTTAACTGAGAGACACTGACAGCCAACATGGTTACTAGACCACACTAAGTTTCTGGAAGGGGATTTGGAAAATAACGACAGCTAGAACTTCTTAAGATGGGCTTCATAAATACCTTATTTAATCATCATTGTACTGCACAAGTAAGTACTTTTATTAGGCTGATTGTCTGATGTAGGAACTCAGGCATAGGAAGGTGAACAATTTGCTAATTATCATGTGGCCAGTAAGTGGCCAGGCTTGAACTGTGAACCACTATGCCATATTGCTTGATGTATTTCAGTCTAGTAAATGGGTAGCCGCATGGGGGTGGGAGTAGATGATTATTATGACATCCTTGGCTATTGACCAGGGGACTTAAAGAAAGTGTTAGAAGTCATATTGTGAACTTGTAACTCAAAGTGGGACCTGCAGCTCACCAGTCAAAAGCCACCAGGTTGGTGGCAGAGAAAGTTTGCTTTATTTCAGAGGCCAGCAACTAGATGGGGGAGACGGATGGATGTCTGTCCAGAGGTCAACTCCCCCAACTGACAATCAGGAGCCAAGAGCTTTTACAGGCTGAGGGAGGGGGCTCCATGCGGAAAGAGCACAGTCAGCTCTGACAGTCATCTTGAAATTGGTCAGGCAGTAGTCTGATCAGCACCCCTTTAAGTACGGTTAATCTTCAGTTCCAGGGTCCGTTTGCTCCCACTTCCTTGAGGCCGGTTCTCGGAGTTGTGCCAGTTTATGTCATGGCTACGGTGGGGTCATCATATAGTTAACTTCTTCCACCTGGTGGGGGTTTCAGTGTGAGACAGCTCATAGGATGTGGCCCAGAATATTCTGTTGCCCTTGGGAAGGAACTAAAGGTTCTTGACTATGCTTACTGACTAAGCTGTTGTTTTGTCCTATCTGACTGCTTTGCTTTGCTTTTGCATTTTCTCATTCCTCTGTTTAAACTTATTCTTTGGCTGAAGTGTTTTTTCACAGACAAAAGGCAGGCAGAGGACACAGTGTGGGGGGGCAGATATGGGGCCCATAGGGTCCCACTCCATTGCAAACTGACCTTAGCCAGCTTGTCACATAGAGTTGTGAGATTCTCCTTGGTATCTAGCTACTGCCCATCACCATGGCACCAGGTGAGGATGGAAGCGAGTGTCTAATCAAATTCTTCTACACGTGGATACGTTTATGGTGCAAATATTACATTCAATAGTAAAGGGTGCACAAGATTTCCCCCCATCTCCATTTTCTCCCCTCAGTGAAGTTTCAGGCTTCTGCCCTTGTAAGGAAATTTCACTCAGGCAGACCAACAATATTTTTGAGGCAGGATTCTGCATCCCAAGTGATAGTCACCTGTGGTTAGAATCATCCTAAATTAATGGCCAGCTAGATACAGAATTGATTACGGATCAAGCCACAGACTCCATCTGCAAGGGTGAAGGGTATGTACCTGGGAGGGGGAGGTTTCTTATACCTTTTTCTTACAAGGGTGGAGAGTGTCTCTAAATTTTTTTTTTTTTTTTTGTCTTGGAATAATTTTAGCCAACACACACAACTGCCACATGCACACAACTAAAATACCTTTATTTTCTTCTAAGGAGAACCCATTTCTGTATTCATAATGTTTAATGATGAACCACTGGTCTTTCAGTGAAAATCCATTTTGCCTTCTAGGATGCTAATTAGTAAACTGTCAACAGTTGTATCTTAGCTATACTTACCTTGTAGGAAAGTGTGGCTCTTCAGGTAGAATGCCAGTTGATGGTTTCTAAAATGAAGGTGCCAATATAATGTTACCTGATGATGCTGACATATTTCAAAGTAAACCACAGGCCATGTAACAGGATTGCATATTTCTAGTTTGCACATTTCTTGGGCATTCCTTTGTTATTCTTTTGGATTCTACTTCCAATTTTGGGAAGATGATTTTTTTTTTTTCCCTTTAAGCTTTTTGGTTTTGCCCATGAAAAACAAATACTAGGATGCTCTTTTGTGGTGTGTATGATACTACATCTATATTTATAATATTCACATCATTTGGATAATAGTTATCACATCTATTAAGTGCTTACTATAATACTGGGAATTTTATGAGACACTTTGGAGGTACTATTTAATTTAAACCTCACAGTGACCTAATGATTAAGTTATTTTAGTTTGCAGCAAAATAGATCTGAGACTCTGAGAGATTAAATGTTTGGCCAAGGTCATATAGTAGATGGCAGCAACATTATTCAAACTCTGTTCTTGAGCCTCAAGTCTCATGCTCTTAATCAATGCACTCTAATACTCGAGTGGGGTTCTTTTAAAACACACATTGTTACTTGGAGAGTACGTCATTTACCCCTAATGGTTAACATTCTGCCTGTTGTGCAGGAACAACTTTAAGAGGATGAGGTTTTGTGTGTCTTTTTTTGTGGTCATTACATAAATAAAAATGCATGAAATAGAAAGCAGTAGGAGTATATGTGTGTGTGTTTGCTTTCCTATATTAGCATCTGTTTTCAAGACAATTACAGCGTTTTCAGATATATCCTGTTATGCAGAGTAAGAGTGGCCTAGGCTAGTGGATCTTAGTAATTTTGATTGAAGAGTCCAGAAATCTTCCAGTGACTGAAGAACTGTCTCTCTCACCCCACCCCATGCTTCTGTTAAAAGTTCTTTGACTTCTAGAGATGTAGAGAATGACCTTCTGTGTCTGCAACACAGGGAATAAGTACCTTAGGGACATGTTAAGTAGCTTGAAGACAACTCCCATGTAATGAGCATATAACTGCAACCATGCTTGTCAACCTTTTTATGAAAACTATTCCAAATATGATCTATGTGAGATTCAAATGTATACAAAAATTGAAAATATTCCCTGATCTTCGGCTTAAACTTTTGTAGACAAAGGGGCCAACTAGACATTTATTTCTTGCTCAGATAAAGTCCAGTCAATTGTTGGGGAAGGTCGTGCTCCATCCAGTAGTTCAGGGACCCAGGCAATGGAGATCTGTGTCTGCAATATGGGACTTTCAAAGTGACCCCAGACATTAACATTTAGCTGAAATTTGGGTGAGAAAAGAAAATCGAGAACCACATAAAAGGGTTTATATGGGTCAGGCTTGAAAGTAGGCTATAACTTTTCCGCTCACATTTCACGGAGTACAACTCAGCTGCTTGGCCTTGCTTAGAGGCAGGGGAGGTTAGGGAGAATGTAATCTCTTTCTGGGCAGAAGCTTCCAAGAGAAACTCTAAATGAAGTGTAAACAGAGGCATTACTGGGAAGGAACACTGGCCACAGTGTTGATTAAATAAACTAAGGGGAAGAATGTACAGAAAAATATTCGGATCGGTGAGTGGTATAAAATTCTTCCTGATATTTCAGTTGCTTACTGGGGGAATTAATATGCAGGAAGATATTCTGGAATTAGCATACAGGAAGACCTCTTTGCTTACAGCTGTACCTAAAATGTGAAAATGTTAACTGTTGCGGGGAAAGTGGTCTGTTATCATTGACAAATATGTTCTAAAATAACTCCATCAAAGGCAGTGTGTGTCCCACATGTGCTCCGTTGTTTGACTTTTTGCAGCCCTGTGAACAATAGCCCCTCAGATTCCTCTGTGGATGAAGTTTTCCAGGCAAGAAGAATGGGAGCAGGTTGCCATTTTCTTTTCCAAGGGATCTTCCTGACCCAGGGATTGAACCCACAATGCTGGCATCTCCTAAATTGGCAGGCAGGTTCTTTACCACTAGTGCCACCTTGAAAGCCCAGTACTGTGTATGGGAAAAAATAAATGAGTAAAAGCAGTGCTATGTATGAAATAAGAGCATGAGCCTTGGAGTCAGCCAGAGCATAGTAGCTGATGTCTAAGTATAGGACTATGTGAAATGGGTACTGAAGGGAAACCTTTCAGTGTGTCCTCAAATGTTAATGGCGATTAAAATCTGTGCTTCAGAAAAGATCTGGGGGTGACTCTTCATAGTTGCCTAAAGTCATCAGGCCAGTAGGCAGCCTGGACAACAGTGGATCACAGAATACTGGTGATCACTGCTAAGGATCCACACAAGGCATAGCACATCAGTCTTAGACAAACGTGGCTCAACAGACCTTGAATCATCCGGTTCTGCACTTATTGAAGATAATACTCCAAACTCAAGCCATTATTTAAAGCGATAGTTTTGAAAATAGAAGTGTTCAGAGAAATAGAGCTTCAACATTTCCTTATTGCTTCTCTTTTTCTACTGGGTGATTCATGTATATTTATAGCTCCGTGCTTGTGGTTTATAAATGTGTGTGTGTCTCACGTGCACGCAAGGTTTCCTCCCAGGCTGTATCTGGGCAGTAGTCTAAGCTGCTAGACAAAACCAGGTCCCTCTTAGCTGATGCTTCAGGGCTAGAGCTGCCAGATGTTCAAAAGAAACATCTGTTCCTGAAGGCCACAGGAGATGACAATGAAAGGAAAGTAGAATAATTTTACATGACTGAATCCAACAAATGTGCAAACATAGCTAATCCATTCTATTTCAAAGATGCATATAAGAGGGACTAATGAGACAGTAACATTGCCTACTGTGCCGTAGGAGTCTGTTTCTGTTTTTAGAGGTGTGGTATCTGACAAGGCATTATGTTTTATCAGTTTTACTGCAAAGAAGTGGATGATGATACGAGGGGTGTGGCAATGGGAAAAATGCATTTACATCCCAATTTTGCCCCAAATGTCCATATAGGGAGATGGTTAAATCACCTACCCCTACATTTTGGCCATGATGGTGGTAGAGCCACACCTTCATTGAAGCCCACTGCAATGGAAAAGAGCCAAATGCAGAAAAGTGTTGCAGCATGAGCATCACTAGCGACTGGACTTTCATGGTGGAACACTGGGCTGCTGACTGTTCAGAAGGGAAGCAGAGGGAGAGAAAGAAACGAGATGGTGCAGAACCTCCATGTTCTAAATACTACGGAGTGGATACCCGTTGAGTTCAGGTGGTGCTTTCTGGAAATTCTTGGCCCAAAGTGCCTTCCAATGGTGCTGGTTGTAACAACGTGAGTCTAGGTGGTTCCTAGGTCCTCGGCACCGTGGCTCCTCCTGTCTTCCCCACGGTCCTGAGCACGTGGAGCTCTGGTTTCTGGCCACCTCAGGACCATTGCCTTACCCACACCCCTTGATGGAGCCCATCTGTATTCTTGCACAAATGCCTGTCTCTCCATCCTCTGGCCTCCTGGCCTTCAGCCTACCAACCCTTTTCTTTCACCTTGGAAATGCCTGCAATGACACTGGCTGTTTTAAGCCCAAGAAATAGCAGATACTAAACTCCTACACATATTCCTTCTCCAGAAATCTTGTCCCAGACTGAAAAGCATATGCTCTGTTTTCTGCCACTTTTTGCCCAAATTCCCTCATGGTCTCTCCAGTCTCTCAGGGGTGCTGGCAGGCCTCTTCTTTCTATGATTTATTAATTTTTCAAAAGTCTTCATCTTGGCATCCAATTGTTTACCTTCAGGCCTCAGATCTTCACCATTTTTCTTCTAGAAATCTGTCAGACCAGAAAGGAGCCCTGGTGGTATGCTTTCCGGTGTGACATTCCAGAATTCTTGAGCTGGTTATGTGTATGGAAAATGCCACCTTCTCCTCTTATCTGTTTACTCCCTCCGCCTGCCTCCACATATTGAAAAACACAGACATTTGCAATTTTTGATCAGTGAACACTCTAAAAATAGTGCATTAGTGAGAATCTCTTCAGGTTTATTTTATTGTCTAAGAACTGTATGTCCCCATGTGGAAAACCATACGGAAGTTATACGGGACAAATAGAATCATCCCTTCTTCGTAGGATCACATAAAGGGGAAGCAAAGATCATCCTTAATCATGAATACACTACGACTTTTTTCCAGGGTCCAGCTCCAATATGTGGGATGTTTTAATTTCTCTGTTTGAGGACTTGCCAGGTGGCTCAGATGGTAAAGAATCCGCCTGCAATGCAAGAAACTTGGGTTTGATCTCTGGGTTGGGAAGATCCCCTGGAAGACGAAATGGCAACCGACTCCAGTATTCTTGTCTGGAGAATTCCAGGAACAGAGGAGCCTGGCAGCCTACCGTCCATGGGGTCACAAAGAGTTGGACATGACTGAGCAGCTAAGCACACACATACCTGGCTAGAAAATGTCCCTTATCTGTCCTATGCATGTATGGCATATGGTCTTCAGTTCACATCTGAAGAGGGTAACCACGTATATAATTTACACGTTTGCCTTTCATTTACACCTGCTTGTAGGAATGACATGCTTGTACATGCAACAACTGAGTTTGATTCAGAGATTCCTATTTGAAAACACACAGTGCATACCAAGATGTCATCATGACAATGTGGAAAGAGCCACTATGTAGTTATTATTTTCTCTTCTGTTTTTCTACTGGCAAGAAAAAGAGGCAGTAACATCTCAGGTATATGTTGTTGCCATAGGGACAGAAGTTGTGATTTACTGAGGAACGTTGCTGCAAATAGCAATAAAAAGCAATTCAGTGGAGGTCAAAGGCACAGATTTGCTGAAGCTACAATCAAACCAGACAGCTACTCAATCTGTTCAATAAGAATTTTGCAGTTGCCATTTTAACGTAAGTGGAAGAATGGCGAAATCAAGCCAAGTGTCTCTCTCTTCTGCTTACATGGCTCCAAATGTTCTGACGTCCTTTAGCCATGGGCTTTCAAGCCTCTGTGTCAGGAATTCTGGGAAGTAGAAGGGACAGACAATAAATAAAGTGTTATTTTTAATTCAAGTAAAAATTCAGAACTACAGTGGGTTTCTTAAATACGACACCTTACGATCTAACATACAAACAGATAGGATTATATATTGAAAAGAAACCTGGAATTTGCTGCTCAAAATAATGAGCCAATCCCTGTCTTCCTAAAAGATGCAACTTAATTATCACTTAGGGCTTCCCAGGTGGCACAGATGGTAAAGAATCTGCCTACAATGCAGGAGACCTGGGTTTGATCCCTGGGGCAGGAAGATCCCCTGGAGGAGGGCATGGCAACCCACTCTAGTATTCTGGCCTGGAAAATCCCATGGACACTGGAGCCTGGTGGACTACAGTCCATAAGGTCACAAAGAGAGACAAGTGACTTAGCACAGCACAATTATTGCTTAACAGATGGACATCACGTGAAAATAATTCATTCATGTAAATCATGATAGTTATGGCTATTGTTTTAAGTAGGGTGTGTGTGTGTGCTAAGTCACTTCAGTCATGTCTGACTCTGTGACCCTATGGACCATAGCCCGCCAGGCTCCTCTGTCTGTGGGATTCTCCAGGCAAGAATACTGGAGCAGGTGGCCATGCCCTCCTCCAGGGGATCCTCTCGACCCAGGGATTAAACCCGCATCTCTTATGTCTCCTGCATTGGCAGGCAGGTTACCACTAGCACCACCTGGGAAGCCCTTTAAGAGAATAGATTTAGCTAATGGCATTCTGGCTCACTTTTTCCCTAAGTCTTTACTGAATTTGTTACAATATTGTTTCTATGTTATGTTTTGTTTGTTTGTTTGTTTTGGCTGCTGAGGCACCTGGGATTTTAGCTCCTCAACCAGGGATTGAACCCACACCCCCTGCATTGGAAGGCAAAGTCTTAACCACTGGACCACTGGGGAAGTCCCCTGGCTCACTTTTGTATCTTCTCTTTTTTTCTGGAACACAGTGCCTGGAAGATAAGGGTCCAGCATACCTTTTGGATGTTTCCTTCCTCATTTCCTAGGACAGGTCCCTGCAATTCTGGCTCCTTTGTCTCTTAGCAGCTAAAGTTATAATAACTTTTAAAACTCTGATTTGATGGCAGGATGGTGGCAGTAGTGGTGTTCTGAAATGTGCATTTTAGACTCTACAGGAATATTTTTTTCTTTAACTAGCAAATAGTTAATAGTAGCCGTTTGGTGGCTACTCCCAACTGATGGACAATGAAACATTCAAAATAACATAAGCTATGTTCTCTTTGTACATGAAATATTGTGGATGACATAGGAAAAAATTAAGTGCAGCACGTTGCTTTTTATAAGAATGCTGCTTGAGTGTTGGAACGATTCAATTTTGATGAATGCCTTTGAAATGATGTAGCACAATCAATGCCTCAGAAATTTCACTCCTTCAAAGCCCTCACATCTTAACAGGAGAGAGACGGGTTCCCGGATACATGTTTCATCTTTTGATGGTCTGGGTGAGCCATTAGTTTGTACACATCTGTTTTTTTCTTTTGTTGAGGAAGGGCACTACTTCCTACGAAGCTAAAGCAAAGAAATGATCATTTGCACCAATAGTGGAAGAAAAGCTAGCTGCTTTGAATTGACTGGGGAGCTGTATGTCAGATATCAATGTATGATGTTCTTAATATGTATTGTATTTCTTTTTTTGGGGCATCTTTACATTTGTCTTGCTTGATTGTCTTCAGTGTGAAGAGCTGGGTTAATCAGTGTATGAAATGCTGTCATCTTTGGTCCTTTAGAATTTTGTCTAATGTTACTATTTTTCTCTTTAACGTCTGGTCTTAATTACAATTACCCTCCTCACTCTGTCCCCCGACCCACACCCTCCTAGTAGCAGCTACTCCTATAAATTTATTATGTCCTTGTTCCATGTATTTCATAAATATTTCTGGTAAATTTTTATCCTTAAGGAATGTATGGTGTTTTTCAGCGAGGTCATAAGGGTGATGATTGAGAGTTTGGACATTGAATGGGTGCGTGTATTTTTTTGAATTGGTGTTTTTGTTTTCTTTGGATAAATATCCAGAAGTGGAATTGCTGGATCATTTGTAGTTTGATTTTTAATTTTTTGAGGGAACTTCATACTGTTTCCATAGTTGTTGTTTAGTTGCTCAGTCATGTCTGAACCTTTGCGATCTCATGGACTACAGCCCACCTCCTCTGTCCGTGGAATTCTCCATGCAAGAATACTGGAGTGGGTTGCCATTTCCTAGTCCAAGATATCTTCCCAACCCAGGGATCAAATCCACACTCCTGCAAGTCTCCTGCACTGCAGATAGATTCTTTACAGCTGAGCCACTGAGGAAGCTTGCTTCCATAGAGGCTACACCAATTTTCATGCCTACCAATAGTGTGCAAAGATTCCCTTTTCTCCACGTCCTTGCCAACACCAGCTACTTCTTGTCTTTTCAATAACAGCCATTCTGACAGTTGTGAGGTGATATCTCACTGTGGTTTTGATTTATATTTGCCTATCACTGCAGATGGTGATTGCAGCCATGAAATTAAAAGACACTTACTCCTTGGAAGGAAAGTTATGACCAACCTAGATAGCATATTCAAAAGCAGAGACATTACTTTGCCAATAAAGGTCTATCTAGTCAAGGCTATGGTTTTCCCAGTGGTCATGTATGGATGTGAGAGTTGGACTGTGAAGAAAGCTGAGCACCGAAGAATTGATGCTTTTGAACTGTAGTGTTGGAGAAGACTCTTGAGAGTCCCTTGGACTGCAAGGAGATCCAACCAGTCCATTCTGAAGGAGATCAGCCCTGGGTGTTTTTTGGAAGGAATGATGCTAAAGCTGAAACTCCAGTACTTTGGCCACCTCATGCAAAGAGTTGACTCATTGGAAAAGCCCCTGATGCTGGGAGGGATTTGGGGCAGGAGGAGAAGGAGACGACAGAGGATGAGATGGCTGGATGGCATCACCGACTCGATGGACGTGAGTTTGAGTGAACTCTGGGAGTTGGTGATGGACGGGGAGGCCTGGCGTGCTGCAATTCATGGGGTCGCAAAGAGTCAGACACTACTGAGCAACTGAACTGAACTGAATGATTAACGATCTCGAACTCAGGTCTCCTGCATTGCAGGCGGATGCTTCATGTTGTGTCTTTTCTGGAAAAAAAAAAATCTATTCAGATCTTCTGCACATTTTTAAATTGGATTGTTTGTGTTTGTTTTTCATTTGGTGCAGAGTTTTTTTTGTTTCTTTTTGTTTTCGCTTTTGAGTTGTATGAGTCTATATATTCTGGATATTGCCCCTTTATCAGGTAAATGACTCACAATTATTTTCTTCTATTTAGGATGCTGACTTTGCCTTTTCATTTTGTTGATGGTTTCCTTTGCTGAACAGAAGATTTTTAGTTTGACGTCTTCCTACTTATTTTTGCTTTTGTTGGTTTTGCTTTTGGTGTCAGGTTAAAAAATTTATTACCTGACCTATGTCAAGGAGTTTACTGTTTATATTTTCTCTTGGGAGTTTTATAATTTCTGGTCTTATGTTTAAACCTTTAATGTATTTTGAGCTAGTTTTTGTGTATGGTATAAGATAGTAGTCAGCTTTCATTGTTGGGCATGTGACTGTCTAGTTTTCCCAACACCATATCAAAGAGACTGTCCTTACCCCATTTATCATGTTGACCCATCATAAATTAATCGACCCTATATGTGTGGGTTTATTTCTGAGCTTTCTATTCTGTTCCATGATCTATTGCCTGTTATGATACCAATATCATAGTTTTAATTACTGTAACTTTGCAATATATTTAGAAATCAAGGAACATGATGTCTCCAGCTTTGTTTTTCAAGATTGCTTTGGCTTTTCAGGGGTGGTTCCTTACAAACATTAGGATTATTTGCTGTATTTCTGTGAAAAATGCCTTTGGAACTTCGATAAAGACTGCATTGAATCTGTAGATTGCTTTGGATAAAATGAACATTTAAACATTATCAATTCTTCCTGTCCATGAGCATGAAATGTCTTTCCATTTATTTGTGTCTTCTTCAATTTCTTTCATTAACGTCTTATAGTTTTCAATATACGCTTTTTTCCCCTCCTTGGTTAAATTTATTCCTCTGTATTTTGTTATTTTTGATGTAGTTATAAATGGGATTGTTTTCTTAATTTCTCTTGTAGTTCTTTATTAGTATATAGAAAGGCAACAGATTTTTGTGTACCAATTTTATTTCTTGCAACTTTACTGAATTTGTTTATTCAAAACATTTTTCTGATGGAGAGGTTTTATAATATAACAATGTTATCCACAAATAGTGACAGTTTTACTTCTTGCTTTTCAACTGGGGTGCTTTTTATTGGTTTTTCTTGACTAATTGCTCTGGCTTGGACTTCCAGTACTATGTTGTAGTAAGGCGGTGAGAATGGGCATCCTTGTCCTTTTTCTGTTTTAGAGGAAAAGCTTTGAGCTTTTCACCATAGACTGTGATGTTAGCTGTAGGCTTGACAGATATGACCTTTATTATTTTGAGGTACATTCTCTTTATACTCACTGAGAATTTTTAATCATGAATACGTATTGAATTTTGCCAAATGTTTGTTCTGCATCTATTGAGATGGTTATGTGATTGTTACCCTTCCTGTGGTGTATCATGCTGATTTTGCAGACATTGCCTCATTCCTGCATCCCTGGTATAAATCCCACTTAATCATGGCATATGGTTCTTTTCATGTTTTGTTGAATTCACTTTGCTAATATTTTGTTGAGTATTTTTGCATCTATATATTTGTCAGGAGTGTGGGCCTGAAAGTGAAAGTTTAGTTGCTCAGTCGTGTCTGACTCTTTGCGGCCCCATGGACTGTAGCCTACCAGGCTCCTCCGTCCATGGGATTTTCCAGGCAAGAGTACTGGAGTGGGGTGCCATTTCCTTCTCCAGAGGATCTTTCTGACCCAGGGATCGAAGCTGGGTCTCCCGCATTATAGGCAGATGCTTTACCATCTGAGCCACCAGGCAAGTCTTTATTTTCTTTATTTGTGGTTAACTTTGACTGGTTTTGGTATCAGGGTAATGCTGGCATCATATAATGAGTGAGGAAGGATTCTCTCCTCTTATTTTTAGAAAAGTTTGAGAGCAATTCATTTTAATTCTTCTTTAAATATTTGATAGAAATCACAAATGAAACTCTCTGGCCTTGGGTTTTTGTTTGTTGAGAGGTTTAGGGTTACTGATTCCACATCCTTACTAGTGATTGTTCTCTTCAGATTTTCTGTTTCACCATTATTCCGTCTTGGTATGCTGCATGTTCTAGGAATATGTTCATTTTCTTTCTAGGCCAATTTGATGGCATAAAATTGTTCATAGCTGTGGACTGATTTATGTGTTATCACTTGTAATGTCCCCTCTTTCATTCTGATTTCATTTTCATTCCTCTTTTTTTTCCTTTGGTGAGTCTAGCTGAAGGTGTGTTGATTTTGTTTCTTTTCAAAGGATCAGCTTTTAGTTTCATTGATCTTCTCTATTGTTGTCTTTCAGTTTCTTTCATTTATTTCTTCTCTGTTATTTCCTTCTTTCTAACTAACTTTGTGCTTCATTTATTTTTCGAGTAGTTGCTTGAGAAATAAATTTAGGTTAAGACTTTTCATATTTCTTGAGGTAGACATTTATCTCTAACTGTCCCTTATAGACCTGCTTTTGCTGCATCCTACAAATTTTAGTATGTTATATTTCCATTTTTGTTTGACTCCAGGATTTTTTTTCTCGTATTTCTTCTGTGACCTATTGGTTGTTATTTAGCATTTTATTTAATCCCATGTATTTGAGAATCTTTTCACTTTGTGTATTTAACTTCTAGTTTCATATTATTATGATCAGAAAAAATTACTTGGTATGATTTCATTCTTAAATTTGTCAAAACTTGTTTTGTGACCTTTTTTGTAATCTAACATATGATATATCCTAGGTAAATATCTACGGGCACTTGAGACCCATTGTATTCCGGTGTTGGGTGGAAAGTTCTGTGTGTGTCTGTTAGGTTTATTTGATTCTACAAGTTTATTTGATTCTATTCACATCTCCTTTTCCTTATCTTTCAATATCCTGTCAATTATTGAAAGTGGGGTATTGACATCTATTATTATTGTATTCCTCTCTATTTCTTCCTTCAGTACTGTCAGTTTGCTTTTATATATCTAAGTGTTCTAAATATACAATTTAGATGTTGGGTACATATGTTTATAATTGGTATATCCTTCTGATGGATTGACCCTTTTATCATATATAATATCCTTCTTTGTCTCCTGTGATTTTTTGTTACTTAAAGACAAAGTATAGCCTTCCCCATTCTCTTGGTTACCAGTTGCATGGAATATCTTTTTTCATCCTGTCATTTTCAGCCTATGTCCTTAAATCTAAAATCAGCTCATTGTAGATAGGATATAGTCAGATCTTGTTTTTTACTATTCTCTTTCCACCTTCCACTAAATTTTAGTTCCTAAAACACACTACATTCTTCAATAAACCTCTGTACATGCTGTTTTGTGTGTGTGAAATGCTGCTCATTCTATAAATGTCAATTTGAATAGTGCTATTTCAGAAAGTTTTCCTTGATCACTTTTTCTAAAATGAATCCTCTGTAGCATAATCTCCACTTAGTATGTCTTTTCCTCTATATCACTTACAAAATTGTAATTATATTGGTATCTTTTTTGTTTACTTAGTATCTATCTCCCCAGGTGGGTTGCAAACTCTGCAAGGCGTGTGCTTTTTGCTCACCATGTTGGTCTATCTAAAAGTGCCTATCACATAACTGGGATATAGTAAACATATGTGGGCTGAATGGCAAGAGTTACCTGCTGGGGGAGTATTTCTCTGTATTTGGCTGAATAAACTATGACTTGGGCATGTTGGTATTTTTTGCATTGTTGGTGTTTTATGGTCAATATTTTATCTTTTGCAGCAGATAAAATAGGAAATAAAATGAGCAAAGAACAATGTTTTCAGTGTCCGTATTTGTTATGTGTGTGTTTTTGACTTTTGTGGAAGAGGAAAGAAGGAAATTAGTAAATACGGTGCTTATGTGGTAATAAAGTCAATTCCACATTTTTACTGCCTTCTGCAGCATGGAGTAATTTGCTCATTCCCCGAAAACCTACTATGCATGAGGCTCTGAACTAGATACTGTAGAAAATTTAGACCGGTAGTCAATAGCTAAGATCCTGCACTTAGACATACAATCGTGGGTGTGTGGAGAGAAAATGATATAAATCGTTATTTTACAAAGCAGAGTATTTAAGTACAGAGCTCAGAGCTTGGCTGATGAATAGGAAGAAAACTAGTTAAAATTTGAGGACACGGATGACAGTGTCACAGTGAAGCATGGGCAGGACTTTGAGAAGCAATGTTAGGTCTTCTCTGCCTTCCAAAATATATGCGTGATGCTGTACAATGGTTCAAGCTCTAAGGTCAAAATGACTATAATAGGATTGTCTTTTTATGGATGTTGGTATTGCAAATAAAAATGTATGCTCTATATAAACGACACACAAGTTAAATTCTGAGATACTTAATTTAAGAGTGAAAAAAAGCTTCAGGCTGGTTAACTGAGTTTGTTTTGTGGTTCATCTGAAAGAAATGAAAGCTCATCTGAATCATGACTTCTTCTCAGTGGGCCTTTCTGAATTTGAGAAAAATGTGTTCTCAACACCCTCCATGAATTTTTAAGCAAATGCAGTTATGAATTTTTTTAAAGCCTAGGAATCAAGTAATTCATCTACCAAAATATTTTTGTTTATTTAAACATAAACCTACTTCTACTTAGGACTCAATTCAGTTTGAACATAATTCTTATTTTCCTTTATAATCTTCCTTAGATTACACTATATACCACACAGTTAATTGCTTCTGAGCATTTTAATAGGAGAGGGAATTTCACTCCTCTCTCTCAAGGCAATTTGCTACTGTAAATAGCCAGGCTGTGTTCTTATGCACGTTAGTCACACAATGGTTTGTAAATGTTACAGCCTTTCTTTAAAGGTGAAATGATGAAAGCAAAGTGACCACTGGAGGATTTAATAATTCATGGGGATCTAGCTTTCTCCTGCGTAATCTCCTTTTCCTTAGGAAGCATTTAGTAATATGCCCTTTACCGTGTCAAATTAAACTGGATGATATAAAAAATGAAGTTTCACGTGAAATTTTCTATCCTCATCTAGGGCAGTAAGGGTCTACAGTATAGCAGAATGGCTCACTAAAGGGTTACCGGTCTTATTTGACTGGACTAAGCTGCATGTATGCTGGCACAAGAGAGCCTTCAAATTTTACAGTAGTTAAGTCAGGAAAGGTAAATTGTAATACATCAAAACTGCAGTAGAAAAATAAAGGTCAATCAGATATTTGATTTAAAAATCAAAAGAGATAAGTTAGGCTCTATAATACAAAATCAATGAAGGTTGCATGGTTGAATTTTTTCCCATTAAAAAAAATTGTAAGTATAGTTGACATGCAATATTGTTAGTTTCAAGTGTACAACATAGTGATTTGACATTTCTATACATTTCAAATTGACCATCACAGTGTATCATCTGTCACCATACAGTCAGTTCAGTCGCTCAGTCATGTCTGACTCTTTGCGACCCCATGAATCGCAGCACGCCAGGCCTCCCTGTCCATCACCAACGCCCAGAGTTCACTCAGACTCATGTCCATCGAGTCGGTGATGCTATCCAGCCATCTCATCCTCTGTCGTCCCCTTCTCCTCCTGCCCTCAATCCCTCCCAGCATCAGAGTCTTTTCCAATGAGTCAACTCTTCACATGAGGTGGCCAAAGTATTGGAGTTTCAGCTTTAGCATCAGTCCTTCCAAAGAGCATCCTGGACTGATCTCCTTTAGAATGGACTGGTTGGATCTCCTTGCAGTCCAAGAGACTCTCAACACCACAGTTCAAAAGCATCAATTCTTTGACGCTCAGCTTTCTTTACAGTCCAACTTTCACATCCAAAGTTATTACAATATTATTGACTATATTTCCTATGCTATCTAACTTATTTCACTTAGCATAATACTGTTTAGGTCTATACTGTAATGTTGTCACAAATGGCAAGACTTTATTCTTTTTAATGGATATATGTATATATATTCAGTATATATGCTTGCCACATCATCTTTATTCGTCTATTGATGGACCGCTTAGGTTGCTTCGATATCTTGGCTATTGCAACTAATGCTATATGAACGTAAAAATGGAAACATCTTTTCAAATTAGTGTTTTCATGTTCTTTGGATATATACCCAGAAGTGGAACTGCTGGATCGTGTAGTAATTCTTTTATTTTTAATGTTCTAGAAAAACTGATTCTGTTTTCCATAGTGACTGCACCAATGTACATTTCCATTAACCATCCATTAACCTTTCTCCACATTCTTGTTGGAACTTGATATATCTTTCTTTTCAGAAACAGCCATTCTGAATGAGATGCTATGTTATTGTGGTTTTGCTTTGCATTTCCCTGATGATTAGAGATGCTGGGCATTTTTTCCTGTCTTTTGGCCATCTTTATGTCTTAGAATTATCTGTTTTATTTTTGTGAAAAATACCGTTCACATTTTGATAAGGATTGCATTGAAACTGTAGATTGCTTTGGGTAGTATGAGGGTTTTAGCCATAATAATTCTTCCTCTTCATGAACTTAGCTTATCTTTCCATTTGTGTTGTCTTCAGCTTCTTTCATCAGTGTCTTACAGTTTTTAGAGTACAATTCTTTTATCTCCTTGGTTAAATATATTCCTGGGTATTTTATTCTTTTTGATGAATGGAATTATTTTCTTAATTTCTCTTTCTGGTACTTTGCTATTAGTTTGTTATTGAAAGATTTCTGTCTATCAATTTTATACTTTAACTTTACTGAATTTATAGTTCTAACAGTTTTTTGGTGGAGTCCTTAGGATTTTTTGTATGTAGTATTACGTCATTTGCATATATTGGCAGTTTTACTTCTCTTCCAGTGTGGATGCCTCCTTTTCTTCTTGAATTGCTGCGGCTAGAACTTCTAATACTGTGTTGAATAGAAGTGGCAATAATGGACACCCTTGTCTTGTTCCTGATCTTAGAGGAAAAGCTTTAAGCTCGTCATCATTATTTATCTGTGAGTTTGTCATAGATGGCCTTTATTATGTTGTATGGCGTACATTTTAAAAATCTTAAAGTTATAGTCATTTTTCAAGCATGTGTCATCCTATATATTTCAAGCAAACTCATCTATGTTTACTTTCATGTCTAAGGCATTTTCACATTTAAAAATACATGCTGATTGAAATGAAGGTTGATCCTATCTGTTTAGCCCTGCAAGGATCTGGTGCCCAGTCTGTAGAAAGTTCTTTTAAAAAAATTATTGGAGTATAGTTGATTTACAATGTTGTATTAGTTCCTGCTATACAGCAAATGAATCAGCTATACATATGCATATATTCACTCTTGTTTAGATTCTATTCCCATATAAACTCAGTACTGAGCAGAGTTCTCTGTACTATACAGTGGTTTATTAGTTATCGATTATATATATATTTAGAAAGTTCTCATAAGACACTTAGGTCTTCTCAGTCTACTTTCAGGGCTAAAACAGATTCAGGAAGTAGACTTAACATCTAGCTTTTGACCAGCTTTTTGCTTTAAATAAGTTCATTTATAGTCATACAAAATTCTGGGAATAGATCCACTGGATTCAGACTCTGGATTCTCAGTGAGATGTTTAATGGATTCTGCTCCAGTCTCTCTCAAGAGTTTTGCAGTAAGGGTCAAGACAGTTGCCCTAAGAGATAGAGATTAAACTCAATTCCACTGACACAAAACGTGAGGGAGTTTTTAAGAGTTGGAGTGAGTCACTAGGAAAGTTCTAGAGGTCATGAAGGGGCTGGTTTCTCAGTGTGATGAGGCCATCTGTACCTGCTATTTGTGGATCACCAAAGTTAGATTCCCTGCCTTTCCACAGATGCTGATAGGAGTCTTTGTTTCCTTCATGGTTACATTTCAAAGGGATGAGTCCCAGTCCTTGAGGAAGATGATCCTGGATTATAAAACTAATAAGAGTCGGGGCTTCCCGGGTAGCTCAGTGGTAAAATTTTCACCTGCCAATGCAGGAGATGCAGGTTCTATCCCTGGGCTGGGAAGATCCCCTGGAGAAGGAAATTACAATTCACTCCAGTATTCTTGCCTGGAAAATTCCATGGACAGAGGAGCCTTGCAGGCTGCAGTCCATGGGGTTGCAAAGTAAATGCTATAGGAACAAGGAAATTGGGGACCTATAGTTAGAAAGAATATGTCTCAAAGTTGAGACAAATTTAAAAATGTTAATTTCCACTTGGTTATTTCCCATGGAAGAGATTTAAGGTGACCACCAATTAACCAACTTTCTCTCATTTTCTTAAAAATGAAGCTTCATATGCAGTAACTAAAGTAGACTGCAGGATTTTCCAAGTCAGGGTAATTTCCAAAGACTCCACATTTGTGTAGAGACAAGGGATTGAGCCATGAGCCTAGAAGGTGAGAGGAAAGATGGGGTGCAGCTGGCACTTCTGAATAAAAGAGGTTATGTTGGAACTGAAATTGTAGGCATGGAAACGGTACCTCTTCTCTGTGTTTTCTCCTCTTCCTCATAACTTACAGTGACTTGCTGCCCTTTTATATCTTACCCCCCACCCCCGCCCCAAAGTTACCCTGGTTTCACATGTGTGTGAACATTGGAGTAAAGCAGTGGCACAGTGATGACCAGGAACAGCCCTGTGCCTAATGCCCAGATAATTCAGATTCATGGCAGTCACCTTTCTGGAGCGCAGATGCCTTTCCAGTCTAGTAGTGGCTTTAAATTCTGTGCATCAAAAAGTTAACTCCTTGAAACTTCAGGCTGTAGTAGTTCAGCTTATTAGAAGAGATGTTTTTGGACTGCAATTTGGAGT
The DNA here is from genome assembly GCF_016772045.2 of Ovis aries. Classification (NCBI taxonomy): domain Eukaryota; kingdom Metazoa; phylum Chordata; class Mammalia; order Artiodactyla; family Bovidae; genus Ovis; species Ovis aries. The sequence goes on along the minus strand of NC_056063.1, from coordinate 17,764,961 downwards.
ATCGTCCTAAAAAAATATTTAGAGAGAAATACACTCCACAGACGCTGTGTGGGATATTGCAGAAGACGAGTGCATGTACACACTGCTATATTTCAAATGGAACCAACAAGAATGTACTGTAGAGCACAGGGAACTCTGTGCAATGTTATGTGGCAATCTGGGTGGGAGGGGAGTTTGGAGAGAATGGATACATGTATATGTATGGCTGAGGCCCTTTCCTGTTCACCTGAAACTGTCACAGTATTGTTTGCTAATTGGCTATACTCCAATACAAAATTAAAAGTTTAAGTTAAGGCAGGTGTACTATGGACCATGCTGAACAGTGGCCAACTGGTTCAGCTAGACATACCTGCTTAGGAGACCAGCCAAGCATCGTATATTGACTGCAGCCACTTGCACACGTGGGCAAGTTGAATTTCAGTTTGCTCAATACTTGCAGGGAAGACATTTCTGATGATGTCCTATGACCATATGTGAAGCAGGAGACCAAGGGTTGGAAACTATATTTTCAAGACAGTAAGGATGAAGAAGAGCTTCACCTACCTGGGGTGGGGTGTCTGAGACAGGAACTAACTGCCAGAGCGGATGGGAATATATATTTTTGATCTGGTGTGTTACAGAAGACAGAGTTTCCATTTTAGAATGGGGTTATGAGGATGGCCATCCCTCTTTATTATGTGCCAAGTTGTAAACTCCCTCCCCTCAAGATTCTGATGCCAAAACGCTCGCCAAGGAAGTCCATCAGTACTACTGCTTGGCTGTAGTTGGGAAGGAGGGTTAAGCCCCATCTCCAACCTGGAAGCAAAGCCCTGCTCCTCTTCCCTCTGAAGGAGGCTGTGTACACCCCTGGATCAGACCCCCTTACTCCCCTGCCTGCTCTAGTCTTCATCCCTAGTCTTGTACTGTTGTGGAGAGGTTTCAAAATGTTGGATTTCTTAAGGTTATAAGTAGGGCAGTGAAAGGAAAACCAGCAAGGATCACTTCATCCCCTTAATTCTCATCTGGGAAGGAAGCAAGTTGGAAGGGAAGGAGGGGAAACTAGAGGCTGAGGGTTTGCACCAGACATCAGCAGGTGCTTCCTCAGCTTGAATGCTGCATTCAGTGGCTCCATCATTTTCCACGCTGACTTCCTGGTGGTTCTTCCTTAGTTCAAGGTTCCAATGCTTTTGTCTTCATTCTTGTTCACTCTCTCATGTTCATTGATGTTCAGTTGCTAAGTCACGTGTGATGTTTTATCATTTTATGACCCCATGGACTGCAGCACATCAGGCTTCCGTATCCTTCTCTATATCCCAGAGTCTGCTTAGATTCATGTCTATTGAGTCAGTCATGCAATTGTGTCCAACTCTTTGTGACCCTATAGATTGTAGCCTGCCAGGCTCCTCTGTCCGTGGGAGTCTCCAGGCAAGAATACTGGGATGGGTTTCCATGCCCTTCTCCAGGGGATCTTCCTGACCCAGGAGCCAGACCCACGTCTCTTACGTCTCCTGCATTGGCAGGTGGGTTCTTTGCCACTAGTGCTACCTGGGTAGCCCCTTACCTTGCTGGTTAGGCCTCTGGTCTTATGTGATGGGCCTCTCTTGGAGCTGTATACTCACCCCGAGACTCTGAAGCTGTATACACACCCCAAGAGATCATGGGCTGTGACTGATGCAGTCTTTCCAGTGTGTTGTTTCCATTTGCAGTTTAGAATGTCCTGGACGCATTATGCATGAATATAAGTTTTCTAAGAAATGGTTTCAGTAGGTCTCAGGGAGAGGGAATTCATGATACTGTTCTAGCCTTTATGCACTTTGACTTACATGTGAAAGTTCTCCTTGTGCACACACGGTTTCTTTCTACTCTTTCCGATTTGTCCCCATACCTTCCATGGGCCCAGAGGACAGGGCCAAATATACAGCATTTATTGGATCAGCACGTGGGGTGGTTTGAGGTTTGGACCCACAAGACCTCTGATCCTGGCTTCTACTTTGATTCCTAGTCCTACTGATTTCAGCATCTTCCTTAGAGATAGTCTCAAAGATTAGGCAGTAGAAATTGTAGGCATTTAATAAGTTCTTTTACTCTTGAATTTGCTACTGTCATCCTTCTTTCTCTGCACCTCCATTTCTGTTGCCGATTCCCTAGAAAAGTTGTGGACATTTCTGTCTGGGCTGTAGTACTAGTCCTCTAACTTGTCTCTCTGGCTTGGGCATCATCTCTCTTCTACGTTTCTTATACCCTTCGTTAGATCATAAAATACAGATCAGATAATTCTGTTTCCTTGCATAGAAATCCCTAATTATCTCAGAATGAAATTCAAACTCCTTATTGTATCCTTCTACTCGCTTGAATATCTTACTCCAGCTTTGCTCTATGGCCTCGTCTCCCATAATCTCCCGTCTGTGCAGCATGCTGGCCGCACAGTTGATGCTTCTCAGGAAGCACTGTGTGTTTCCACACACTGTGCTCACTCTGTTCTCTCTACCCGGAATATTTTCCTCCACTTCTTTTCTGGGGTCAACTACTCTAATCTTTGATTGCTCAGCTTGATCACCCCCTTCTTTGTGAAGACATCTGTAGTCCCCAGGCAAGAGCAGTTAGTTGGCATCTCCTCTCTGCACCCCAGAACTCCAGCATTCTCATAGGAGCCACACCACTCTGTCCTGATGGACAGTGAGCTCCTTCATGGGAGTGATGATCTTGTGTTCATCCTTGTAACCTGGATTAGTTTCCAGCCTGCCTTGATAAAATGCTACCGCCTGAGGATCTTAAACAACAGAAATTTATTTTCTCACAGTTTTGGAGGCTAGAAATCCAAGATCAAGCTGGGTTCTTTTGGAGTCCTTTTTCCTTGGCTGGTAGATGGCCACTTGGTACCACCTGTGTTTCACCTCTTTCCTCTGTTTGCACACACATCTGTGTCCTGCTCTCCTCTTTTTATAAGGACATTGGTCATATTGGATAAGGCACTCCCTCATGTTTGGGAGAATGGCATTGAAACATGTATACTATCATGTAAGAAACGAATCGCCAGTCTATGTTCGATGCAGGATGCAGGATGCTTGCGGCTGGTGCTCGGGGATGATCCGGAGGGATGATGTGGGGTGGAAGGTGGGAGGGGGGTTCATGTTTGGGAGCTCATGTCTACCCAGGGAGGATTCATGTCAATGTATGCCAGAACCAATACAGTATTGTAAAGTAAAATAAAGTAAAAAAAAAAAAAAAAAAGAAAAGAAAAGAAAAGGCACTCCCTCATGACCTCATTTAGCCATAATCACCTCTTTAAAAAACCCGACCTCCAAAGCAGTCATACTCTGAGGTACTAGGGATTTCTACATATGGACTTTGTGTGGGACACAATTCAGCCCATATATGACTCCAAACTTTTCCCCTAGCTGTGTAGTTATGGGCACCCAGCCAAGAGTTGCCAACTAATAAATGTTTGGTAAAGGACCAACTGAAGAAGCAGAGGGACACTTGGTTTCCAACTCTGTTTCCTTGTGGAAGGAGACTGAATGGCAAACTTTTCAGAGTGAGAGATCTGCCTGACCCACCCAGCCACCTCTGCAGAAGAGAGTCGCCTCCTGCGTGGCACTCGATGTCTGCCTTGACCTGGCCATCTATCATTCTCACGCCTTCTCTGCTCAGGTGTGTGATGATTCAGTCAACTGAGAAATGGACTGGAATCTCGTGGGTGGGGAGGGAGATGGTGCTGGCCACTTGCCATGTGACCTTACCTAATCACCCCCTCTCTTACTTGACTTCCTTCTGGGCTGGGGAGATATGATGTAAATGATATGTCTCATCCACTGCTTTTATTACTGAAAATGTTTTCAATTTTGCTAGTTACGTTAGAGGTTGAAAATACATTGATATAACACTGAAGTTATTAATATACATTTTCTTTTTTTTATATACATTTTCAAAGATTTTTTTTATAACCTCAGGAATTCAAACTTAGAGCAATTGTTTTTTTAAACTGCAAAGTAGAACAAGAATTTTCCTTTGTGCAAAAGGTAGATTCATGTGCGCTGTTAGCTCGTAGGGTGTAGCAATAATTCCATTTTCAAAGAGAAAGATTTCTATCAATATTCTATATTGATAAACTAGGGGTTGCTTCAGAAGGAAATAGTTAAGGGTAAGAATAACATGAAAGATGTTTCCATTATATATGCTATTCCTATTTACTCTCAATGAATGGATGTTGACCAGGGATTTCTCAGGTATGATGGATTTCCAAGTTGTAGTTCTTTCATTTATGTATTATGCAAAGCTTGATGCAGTCAGTAAACAATATAGATTCATAAAGCCACACTTTTCTTACCCACACTGAAAATACCATCCTTTTATCCTCTGCCTACCAGTAAACACCTCAAGGGATGTTCTCAACAAGGAATTTTGCTCAACAAAACCACTTCTTGACAAAGGAAATTTATAGAAACATACTGATCACAAATAAATTATTTGGATCATAAAAAGAAAGACAAATGCATGGGAACTACATTTCAGTTTCCCATTAAGCCACACGAAAGGTGTATTAGGCTAATGTATCTAATATAGGCGAGTTGTTTAACAGAGGAACTGCTTGGAGGATGTTGAAATAGATCATGCTGATAATGCCAGAGAAAAAGAGATTTCTTTTTAATTATTCTACATCTGTTTAGAGAGAGGCAATTTCCAACTATGGAATTGGATTTTAAGTACTATTTCATTACTATAAATGAAATGTTACATGCAGTTACACGGAAAAGGCTGCAGTGCAAAAGCAGGCAGCAGCTCACAGGTTATGGCACTTTAGCATATGGAGGATGCTCTTCTTATGGTGTGATGTAGCCAGATCTAACAGAACTCTTTCCTCCTGGAGCTGCATGAAAGGCTGATTATATTTAGAGCATCTTCAGTTCCCACAATCATCTGGTGGGAAAGAAAGCACTGTTTAAACTTCATCTCTTCTGCTGGACAGTATCATGACTGGGAGTAACTAGAGGAAGAGAAAAGAGTAAATCCACCCAGGATCCAGATCTAGAATGCTCATCAGAACACAAAGAGACAAATTCCCACCTGGGATCTTTTCCAGAATAGACACTGTTACTTCAATCCATGTGGGCAACTTTAGGTAAAGGATGAGCAGGTATACATCCTTAGTATAAATTTCAGACCACTTTGGGATCAACCTTGATTCAAGGAGGTCACTTTGAACCCCTCCTTTTCTCAGTTTCAGCTGCTAACAAGTTCAGAGTTTTTCTTACAGCTGCTGGGTGAGAAGCAGGTGATCCTACAATTGTTCAAGGAAGGGTTCTAGATTTAGTGAATGGTGCAGCAGACGGGGGCATTAGAGATTGCTTACGATGAGAAAGGCCGGGTTATGTTGCTTGAGACGAAGCACACTGTGAGCAAGCTCTGTTGTGCCCTCATCGACTTCCTTGCTCCTTTCTCTGCATCCCCTTCCTTCTTTGTGTGCTGAAATGGGCTTTCTGTTCTAGCTGTAGGGTGTGTAAGCACTTGGTCATTGCTTGTGGTAATTTCTTTCCTGCGTCTTGCTCACTGAGGACCATCTGCCGCATCATCCTCCATATCTTTTATTGCTTTAAGGCCTGAGCTCCAGTGTTGCCAGCTGCCACCAGATGGTTTCTTAACACATTTCCTATCCTGAAAGGAAAATCAAAATGGGGTTGATATTGCTACAACAGTGCTCTTCAATGGAGCTGTGCGACTGATGCACTTCTCAGCTCAGATGAAATCTGACCTTTTGGCCATGAATTGTCATAGCACAGGCATCCAGAACATCTTCACAATGTTCTAGAAACCCAAGAACCTGATGGGACCCTTACCTTCAATGCATCATGATAGCCTATCCCGTAATATGGACAGATATTTATTTTCTTGTATCAGAGTACACCCTCATGACATTCGCCTTTATAAGTCCCTCAAGAGTACATCATGAGAAACGCTGGGCTGGAGGGAAGCACAAGCTGGAATCAAGATTGCTGGGAGAAATCTCAATAACCTCAGATATGCAGATGATACCACCCTTATGGCAGAAAGTGAAGAGGAACTGAAGAGCTTCTTAATGAAAGTGAAAGAGGAGAGTAAAAAGTTGACTTAAAGCTCAACATTCAGAAAACGAAGATCATGGCATCTGGTCCCATCACTTCATAGCAAATAGATGGGGAAACAGTGTCAGACTTTATTTTTCTGGGCTCCAAAATCTCTGCAGACAGTGATTGCAGCCATGAAATTTAAAGACGCTTACTCCTTGGAAGGAAAGTTATGACCAACCTAGACAGCATATTAAAAAGCAGAGACATTACTTTGCCAACAAAGGTCCATCTAGTCAAGGCTATGGTTTTCCAGTAGTCATGTATGGATGTGAGAGTTAGACTATTAAGAAAGCTGAGTGCCGAAGAATTGGTACTTTTAAACTGTGGTGTTGGAGAAGACTCTTGAGAGTCCCTTGGACTGCAAGGAGATCCAACCAGTCCATCCTGAAGGTGATCATTCCTGGGTGTTCATTGGAAGGACTGATGTTGAAGCTGACACTCCAATACTTTGGCCACCTGATGTGAAGAATTGACTCATTGGAAAAGACCCTGATGCTGGGAAAGATTGAGGGCAGGGGGAGAAGGGGGACAACAGAGGATGAGATGGTTGGATGGCATCACCAACTCGATGGACATGAATTTGAGCAGACTCAGGGAGTTGGTGATGGACAGGGAGGCCTGGTGTGCTGTGGTTCACGGGGTCGCAAAGTGTCGGACATGACTGAGCGACTGAACTGAACTTTCTTCTCTGGGATACTCTTTGGAGTTTACCTGAATCTGTCTCCCAAATTGCCAAGTATTATAACCCCAGATAAGCTCTTTTCTTCTAATTTTTCTGGTTGACACTATTCAAGTCTGTGTAGCCTCGGTAGATACAGTGTATATTCAATGCAATAGCCTCGTTTTAAGTGGTTTCCTATTGTTACTCCATTGTTTTAGATACCTGTTTCAGTTTCCCTCTCATGGTCTGGGTCCATAATTTCTTCTTTCTAAAAATATATGTTTATTTGGCTGTACCGGGTCTTAGTTGGCACATGTGATCTAGTTCCCTGACCAGGGATCCACCCAGGTTCCCTGCAGTGGGACACACAGAGTCTTAGCCATTGGACCATTGGGGAAGTCCCATGATTTCTTCTTTTATAAACCTATCTGGGTTTAATTGTCTCCTGGACTTTGCCTGAAGGTTTTTGACAAAATGTGAGACAAATTTATTATAGTCATTGAAACTGTGCTTCAGCCGGGGGGAGAGCGCAAAGGCAGATTAAAAAGTGGGGCTACAGTCTGCCCAGGGCTGATTCTAACTGAATCAGTGATTAGTGTTTAGAGAAGGATGTAACTGAGTAGATTAGACTCCTTCACATCAATCAGTCAGCCTGTGTTAATTGAAGTCAATGAAATAGAACACTTTGAAACCCAACTTACTATAAAAAAAATAAGATATTAACAAAATAATAAAAATCAAGCTTACTACTTAGAGACTAAAAGATGTTCACATACTGAATGTTTTTAATATAATTTAAAGATTTAGCAATTTAAATTTCTTCAGGTTGTGAAACAATTTGCTATGTTCCTAGATCCAAGGAATGCTTTTTGTGTATAATCTTAAACATCTTTTTCATAAGCATTTATAATGGTCATTTTCTCTTTCCCAGAAAGTGTGAATCATTAGAAATTTATTCCTCTTAGATACAGGATCAGACGTGGTAAATTGGGAATTCTTTGGGGTTGTTTCCTTCTTTAAGAATTAATGGTGAGCTGAGCAAGGCAATGAAATAAAATTCACAAATGTTATTACCAGGAAGTGTTTCTCAAAAGCCTGTGTATGAAGCACTTAGAAAATTAAATATCTATATGCAATATAACCTTTTAAATGTGCTTTTGGATTAAGGAAATCTTTTAAATTCCAACTGTATGTAAAGAACTTTTACAATTAGCACCTCATCTAACATCAATGCAAGTTAAATTTTATTATGTCCAACTTTTTATTTTAGATAAGTCTTTTCATTAGAGATGTTTTTGGTTAATATTTTCTACCAGTGGATGGTTTGTCTTTTCAGTCTCTTGACAGTGTCTTTTGCAGAGCAGAAAGAGTCTTTAATTTTAGTAAAGTCACATTTAACTTTTTTCCCCCATGGACTGATCATGTTTTCAATGTTGAATTATCAAAAGTTAGGGAGTTTGGGATGGACAGGTACACACTGCTGTGTCTAAACTGGATAACCAACAAGGACCTACTGTATAGCACATGGATCTCTGCTCAATAATAGGTGGCAGCCTGGATGGGAGGGGAGTTTGGGAGAGAATGGATATGTATGTATGGCTGACCCCCTCCGCTGTTCATCTGAAACCATTACAACATTATTAATCGGCTATGGTGGTGGTTTAGTTTCTAAGTCATGTCCGACTCTTGTGACCCCATGGATTGCAGCCCGCCAGGCTCCTCTGTCCATGGGATTTTCCAGGCAAGAATACTGGAGTGGGTTGCCATTTCCTTCTCCAGGGAATCTTCCTGACCCAGGAATCGGGTCTCCTGCGCTGCAGGCAGATTCTTCACTGACTGAGCTATGAGGGAAACTCCAAAACAAAATAAAAAAGTTAAAAAAAAATGGCAAGGTCATGTAGATTTTTCTTCTATGTTTTCTTCTGGAAGTTTTGGAGTTTTGCATTTTACACTTAGGTATGTGATCTAGTTTCAGTTAAACTTCTATAATGTGTAAGGAACGTGTCTAAGTTTATTTTTCTGCCTGTGGATGTCCAGTTGTTCCGGCATCATTGCTTGAAAAGACAACGACTGTCGTTCCTCCACTGGATTGCTTTTGCTCCCTTGTCAGAGACCAGTTGGCTGCGTTTGTATGGATCTAGTTTTGAACTCTCCATTCTGATCCATTGGTCTATGTGTCTGGGCTTCTGCTGGCATGCCCAGTTTTAACAGATGGAGAAATAATTTCAGGGAAATTAAAGGATCATCTCAAAGTCACATGGTCAGGAATTTGAACTTGCATTCTTTGAAGTCATATGTGATAGTTGCCTCCCTAAACTACCTCTCTTCCAATGCAGAATAAAAACCAAGTATGACTTTTAATCGTGATACGGTAACCGTTATGTTTCCCTTGCACACTCCTCTTTGGGCCTGCGACCTGTTGCACATTGGCCACACACAGGCAGACTCGATGGAAAGAGTGACTGCTGGATAGATAATATGTGGACACAGTAAATCCCATCTACCTGTATAATCTGAACCTTGGCACAGACTAATCTGAATTTGTTTGCTTTACTGAAATATGCACAGGTGTGAATTAAAACCCAAGTCCCTTCACAATCTAAGATGGAAGGTTTCTATAACTCTGTACTCTCTGGATAATGACTTGAGATGTTAATGAGGCAGCTGTAATGGGCTTGATTATTGCTCCTGCTCCCACTTTCCATAAAGAAGTTTATAGAAATGAGAGAAGGTGAAGTCAGTTGTACTAGGAGAAATGGTTACAGAGCCCTAGATTTGCTACTGCAGACTTTTTTAGAAATAGAAAGGTTTAGTTTGAAACAAATTTTTTTAAGAAAGCATAATAATAAAAAATCACTGCAGATGGTGACTGCAGTCCTTGGAAGAAAAGTTATGACAAACCTAGATAGCATATTGAAAAGCAGAGACATTACTTTGCCAACAAAGGTCCATCTAGTCAAGGCTATGGTTTTTCCTGTGGTCATGTATGGATGTGAGAGTTGGACTGTGAAGAAGGCTGAGCGCCGAAGAATTGATGCTTTTGAACTGTGGTGTTGGAGAAGACTCTTGAGAGTCCCTTGGACTGCAAGGAGATCAGTCCTGGGTATTCTTTGGAAGGAATGATGCTAAAGCTGAAACTCCAGTGCTTTGGCCACCTCATGCAAAGAGTTGACTCATTGGAAAAGAGGATGCTGGGAGGGATTGAGGGCAGGAGGAGAAGGGGACGACCGAGGATGAGATGGCTGGATAGCATCACCGACTCGATGGACATGAGTTTGAGTGAACTCCGGGAGATGATGATGGACAGGGAGGCCTGGCGTGCTGCGATTCATGAGGTTGCAAAGAGTTGGACACAACCGAGTGACTGAACAGAACTGAATAATAATTTAGGTTTAAATTAGTCTGGAATTCTATGATTTATAGTAGTTCATACAAATGTCATCATTTTTTAAACTTAAGAAAGAGAGGCTTTCAATGGAAAGTCAGTATTTTCTTGCTTTCAGGATGGATGGGCTTTTAGTCTTTGTCCCACAGTGAAAATAATAATTTTCCAGCCAACAGTGAAAATAATTCAAGATTTAAGTTGCCTTCTACAGAATTTTGGAGAAGGTAATGGCACCCCACTCCAGTACTCTTGCCTGGAAAATCCCATGGACAGAGGAGCCTGGTAGGCTGCAGTCCATGGGGTTGTTAAGTTGGACACAACTGAGCAACTTCACTTTCACTTTTCACTTTAATGCATTGGAGAAGGAAATGGCAACCCACTCCAGTGTTCTTGCCTGGAGAATCCCATGGGTGGAGGGCTGCCGTCTATGGGGTCGCACAGAGTCGGACACGACTGAAGTGACTTAGCAGCAGTATCAGCTATAGAATTTGAGTGAAATCTTGGGTAATTCTTGATAATGAATGAAATCTAAAATGCTGATATTATCACCTAGGATAATTCCAGATCTTCCTCCTATCCATGTTTTTATAATGCCTTGTTGGGGTTATGGCACAAGAATGAATGATGATTTGATTAGGGTTTTTATAGTACTGTGGCATATGGTTTGTGGAATAGGGTATCACAAAGTTCCTAAAATGATTTTGGCAAAAGAATCTGTGAGTTTGTAGTATAAATCTAGGTTCTTTAAAAATATATAGTGTAAAGGGGTCAAGATGTTGTTCATAATTTATATAGGCAGTAATATTGCAATGGATGTTCTTTAAGATGTTTTTTAAGAAAAAGTAGTTAAGGTGAAGGCTCACTTATAGAAAGGAAATTGCTTGTCAAATGCTGTATTACCAGTTTGTTTTTGCACAGATTGTAATCTTGGCAGTTCCTTGCATCTCTCAAAAGGCACAGATCTGCGTTTACACTATGGAAGTGTTTGGAATCCCAAACTTCCTCTAAGGCATCAAAATGCTTTGCAGATCTCAATTTTAAATATGGGCTAAACACTTGTGTTCTCTCGGCTGATTTTTAACTTTGAAATATATGAAAATTACTTCTTTTCTACCAGAAATAATAGGTATAAATTAAATCAATTTTTAACTTTTACAGAAAAAAAGTTTTTTTGTTGATATTGGAAGGGCTCTTAACAGTTCTTAAGCCCAACCCTCCACTTTTTCAAATTAAGAATGGTCAGAGAATAAAAAGGCTGCCTGTGGTCCCAGAACACATCAGTGGAAGAGGGAGATCTCTGAACCTTTGCACAGGTTCATGTATCTTTAAAATGAGTCCTTTCTGCTACTATCCATCGCAGAAAACAGTACACACTTACAAGAAAGATTTCTCCAGTTTTCAAAGGACAGTTTCCCATTGAGCTTGTCCAGGGCTCACATGGATGCTGATCATTAAAGCTGAGTGAGTGTGAGGGTTACTAGACTTAAGTCTTAAGATAGAGCCAAACCTATCAAAGGTTGTAATAAAGAGCAACCAGGAGGGGGATTGGCTTCTGTAGAATTGTTGCTTCTTTTCTGGCAATGAACACACTGCTTTAAATGTGGACTAGAAAGGGTTTATATGCAGGAATATTGAATTTTTAAAGTTCCACAGTTTATCAAAAATGTGCTCCTAGATTAAAAGCATCGGCATGAACAGACCAGAAACTAGAGCATATTAGAATAAGTCAAGATGCAATAATATCAGCGGTTCTCATATTTTAAGGGCTTCTCTGGTAGTTCAGATGGTAAAGAATCTGCCTGCAGTGTAGGAGACCTGGGTTCAGTCCCTGGGTGAAGAAGATCCCCTGGAGAAGGGAACAACTACCCAAGCCAGCATTCTTGTTGGAGAATTCCATGGACAGTGGAACCTGGCAGGGCTGCAGACCATCATGTGGCAAAGAGTCAGACATGATGGAGTGACTAACATTATTCACTTTCAAATTTTAAAATATATAAACACCACCTATGGCTTGTTCAAAATACATATTCCTGGGTAATACTCAGATGTTTTGATTCAGATGTGGATAGAGTCTAGTGTTTTATATATATATGAAAAAAAATTAGTGTTTCTGAAGCAGTTGGTTGGTAAGAGCTCAGAGGTTTTTTTTTTTTTTTTTAAACATGGAATGAGAACGTCAAGAGTAATTTTTGATACTTGTACACTTACTATTTCTACCTTTCTTTTCAAGCCTCATATCTTTTTTCCATTACAGATCTTTTAGTTGGATTTTTAAATCTAATTTTATTTTTATTTCTTTTAATTTAATTTTATTTTTAACTTTTGTATCTTTTGCTATTTTTTTAAATTTTATTTTTAACACCAAAAGCATTTTGCATTGAGGTATAGCTGATTAACACTGTTGTGATAGTTTCAGGTGGACAGGGAAGGGACTCAGCCATACATATACATGTATCCATTCTTCCCCAAACCTCCCTCCTGCCCAGGTTGGCACATAACATCTAATTTTATTTTTAATTCTTTAACTTCTCCCTTTTATTTCTATTCATACAAAGATACAATTTTCTCATAAGACCAAAGCTAAACTTAGGAAATCTCTCTCATAGCTCTGATATTTCCCACTCCTTTTAACCTCCATTGTGTAGATAGTTATTTTCCTTCTGTTCTCTGTGCTCTGGCAACTCCTAAGAACTACAACCTCAATTTCAGAATCCACTTTGAATTGGAAGTTCCTTATAAATGACTTTTCTTTTCCTGAACAGTATACCTGTCGCACGGAGAAGGCCATGGCAACCCATTCCGGTACTCTTGCCTGGAAAATCCCATGGACGGAGGAACCTGGTGAGCTGCAGTCCATGGGGTTGCTAAGAGTCGGACACGACTGAGTGACTTCACTTTCACTTTTCACTTTCATGCACTGGAGAAGGAAAAGGCAACCCACTCCAGTGTTCTTGCCTGGAGAATCCCAGGGATGGGGGAGCCTGGTGGGCTGCTGACTATGGGGTCGCACAGAGTGGAACATGACTGAAGTGACTTAGCAGCAGCAGCAGCAGCAGATACCTGTCACAAATCCTCTTACTACAGAGAATTTGACAATTAGTTCTCCCAGTAAAGATTCTGGACAAAACTCCTAAGATAATTGGGGGCTAAATAAGTCATCTGAAGAAATGTATTATTCTCCAGAATAGAGTTAATGCTTCTTTTATTTCAGATTTCTTCTAAGGCTAAGCGGTAGACTTTAGTTAACACTTCAGTTGCTAGAATAATAACTGTCAACTTTTTAGGGACCAGGGACTTTGGTCTGGCTCAAGAACATCTATATAAACTAGCCATAGTTCTGGAGAGTGGTGCTTTTCTTGTAATTATTGAAAATATTTTAACAATTTGCATTGGTATGAAATATTCTCTTTGGAGTCCTGAGGGTTCTCCAGAAAAGTAGAACCAGTGAGAGGTCCATCAACCTATCTATGTAGATATACACTTAAATATAGTTATAAACAGACAAGATATTAAGAAATTGCCTCATTTGATTATGGAGACTCAGAAATCCCAAGATTTGCAAGCTGAAGAGCCAGGGAGCTGGTGGTCTCAGTTTCAGCCTAAATTTGGGGGCAGAAGACCAATGTCTCAGCTCAAAAAGTAAATTCTCCCTTCCTCAGAAAGTGTTCTATTCAGACCTTCAACAGGTTGGATAAGGCCTGCCAACACTGGGGAGGGCAGTCTGCTTTGCTCCATCTACTGATTGAAATGTTCATCTCATCCAAAAACATCCTCGCAGACACACCCTGGATAATGTCTAACCAAATATCTGTGTATCCTGTGACCCAGTCAAGGTGACACATAAAATTAACCATCACAGTCCACTTCTGATTTTTTTTTCTCCCTTGGAGTTGGTACTATAAGATAATTTATGGGTTGGCTCCCATTTGGGGGAAAAAATACTATTTTCTGCCTCCCCCTATAATCCCCTCTCTATCAGGAAAAAACCCAAACTATTTTCCTTAGACTACCAAGCTTAAACAGTACCAAGGAGATGTAACTGACTTCTTTATAGGCAGAAATAGTCTTCATGTTTAAATGTCGTCCGTCTTATCTCTTCAGGAGACTATGGTGGGACTTGAGGTCAAGTCCTGTAGCTTCCCTGGTGGCTCAGATGTTAAAGAATCTGCCTGCAGTGTGGGAGACCCAGGTTCCATTCCTGGGTTGGGAAGATCCCCTGGAGAAGGAAATGGCAACCCACTCCAGTATTCTAGCCTAGAGAATCCCACAGAGAGAGGAACCTGGCAGGCTACAATCCATGGGGTCACAAAGAGCTGGACACGACTGAGCAACTAACACTTCACTTTCCTGTAACAGAAGATGACATGTTTCTGGCTTCATCCTCTAGGAATGCCTCCTTAGGGAAAAATAGAAGAGAACCAGGCAGAATGTGTAGACATTGATCTTATCCACATTACAAGACTTAACTGATAACGATTAGTAGTACATTCCTACCACTGACTGGCCCAGGAGTGCCTAATAACAGTCCTTTATTTCATTTCTTCAATAAATATCTTACTGCCTACTAAGTAGTGGCATCAGAGTTAGAGTATAGAAAGCAGGCACCATCTCTGACCTTCTAGGGCAGACAAAGTTTGTTGTTGGATATTTAGCCTTTCTTGGTGCCTATGAGTCAATAACCAACAATGTTACTAAAAATAGTAGGCAGAACCAAGATATCATTTTAGTTAAGTAATTTTATTTTACTTGTCCAACTTCCCAGGACATAGAATAAGACTGCCAAAATCGGTCAAAGAAAACAAGTTGAGGAAAAGCTCTTTCCCATCTTGAGTGAATTTCAAGGACTGTGATGAAACGAAGTGCCTGGTGGGGAAGATGGGGTTAGACCCAAAAGTGACCTCCTGCAGTCCTTTCTGTTAAGGGCATCAAAAAAGAATGCAAGTAAGCTACTTTGATAAGTTCAGAAGATAATGCCTGTCTACTCATCCCCTCAAATTCATAGCTGATTGAGAGAGAGATGCATGAAACATATATCTGGAAATTGAAATACTAGTTTCATTACTAGTGAAGCAGCACTAAAGAATGTTTGGAATATAAATGGCTAGAGTCAATTTTCCTAAACCTGTGCTGTCCCCTCAGGCTCAAGATAGAAATGTATAATAGCGGTTACCCCAATAAGGACAGGTCACCTGGGGTAGATGTTCTTACTCTGGGTGTTGTGATGAACCATTGTGAGCAGTGGAGGGTTCCCCTCTCTATGTTTTGTAATTTCAGTGGTAAGTTGCTTCAGTCATGTCTGACTCTTTGCAACCCCATGGACTGCATGAAGCCCTCCAGGCTCCTCTGTCCATAGAAGTTTTCCAGACAAGAATACTGGAGTGGGTTGCCATTTTCTTTTCCAAGGACTCTTCCTGACCCAGGGATGGAACCAGCATCTCTTATGTCTCTTGCATTGGCAGGCAGGTTCTTTACCACTAGTGCCATACAATCTTTATTTTTTGAGGGACCACTGTTTTTTAAAAATATATATCTTATTGATGTATAGTTGACTTAAATAATGTTTCAGGTGTGAAATAAGGTGATTTAGCTATACAAATAAACATATACATTATTTTTGAAATTATTGATGAAAGAGGAGAGTGAAAAAGTTGGCTTAAAGCTCAACATTCAGAAAACGAAGATCATGGCATCTGGTCCCATCACTTCACGGCAAATAGATGGGGAAACAGTGGAAACAGTGTCAGACTTTATTTTTTGGGGCTCCAAAATCACTGCAGATGGTGACTGCAGCCATGAAATTAAAAGACACTTACTCCTTGGAAGAAAAGTTATGACCAACCTAGATAGCATATTCAAAAGCAGAGACATTACTTTGTCGACGAAGGTCCATCTAGTCAAGGCTATGGTTTTCCCAGTGGTCATGTATGGATATGAGAGTTGGACTGTGAAGAAGGCTGAGTGCCCAAGAATTGATGCTTTTGAAGTGTGGTGTTGGAGAAGACTCTTGAGAGTCCCTTGGACTGCAAGGAGATCCAACCACTCCATTCTGAAGGAGATCAGCCCTGGGTGTTCTTTGGAAGGAATGATGTTAAAGCTGAAACTCCAGTACTTTGGCCACCTCATGCAAAGAGTTGACTCATTGGAAAAGACTCTGATGCTGGGAGGGATTGGGGGCAGGAGGAGAAGGGGACGACAGAGGATGAGATGGCTGGATGGCATCACTGACTCGATGGACGTGAATCTGAGTGAACTCTGGGAGTTGGTGATGGACGGGGAGGCCTGGCATGCTGCAATTCATGGGGTCACAAAGAGTCGGACACGACTGAGCGACTGAACTGAACTGATGACAAGATATTGACTATAGTTCCCCATGCTATACAGTAAACCTTTGTTACTTGTTACATATCTCATTTTTTAATTAGAAATCTAGCATTCTATTCATACTAAGGCAAACAAGTGGAATCAAAATGTCATTTTTTTGTTAGACAAAATTCATTTTCTAAAATATATATTATACATATTTATATATATGTATACAAAAGGTTTACTACTACACTTGATAAAGGCTTGAGAAAAAACGTAAAGAAAAGATGGAGAAACTGGAGAATATAAACTAAGTGAAATGGGAGCACTGAATATGAAATAGAATAAGTGAAACAAATTAGATAAAAGTAAAAGATTATCATATAATCCAGTTGTTTTTAAACATGACTACTCATTAGAAACATATCTGGAGCTCTGGAGAAAAAAGGCAGTACCTGAGCATTTGTATTTTTAGAAAAATTTCAAGATAATTCTGATATGCATCTGGATTTTAAAAAGTTATTTCAGGTTTTTGTATTAGATCCTAGTTTTGGTGATAAAGAGTTCTGTTATTTTTCTGTTGAACAATCATGATACAATGGTATTAAGTGAGTAATACATAATCACAATAGTAAAAAATATCAGTTTTCACAGTAAATAGGCAAAATATAAAAGATAATTACAATTGCAAGTCATAATGGGAACATGATTAGCTTAAGAATATAAAATAATTACATACAACTTGGGGACGGGGGTCAGGCAGAGTGACGTGGCAGTGCATACATGCACGTGTTTTCATCCACCCTGCTGGTCTATGTCTTTTGGTTGGTGCATTTAGTCTATTTATATTTAAGGTAATTATTGATATATATAATCCTATTACTATTTTCTTGTTTTGGGTTATTTTCTGTAGGTCTTTTTCTTCTTTCGTGTTTCCTGTCTAGAGAAGGTCCTTTAGCATTTGTTGTAAAGCTGGTTTGGGTGTACTGAATTCTCTTAACTTTTCCTTGTCTGTAAAGCAATTGATTTTTCCATTAAATCTGAAGGAGAGTCTTGCTGGGTAGAGTATTCTTGGTTGTAGAGTCTTCCCTTTCATCACTTTAAATATATTCTGCCATTCTCTTCTGCCTTGTAGAGTTTCTGTTGAGAAATCAGCTGATAGCCTGATGGGAGTTCCCTTGTATGTTATTTGTCATTTTTTCTGTTGTTGCTTTTAATATTTATCTCGGTCCTTATTTGTCAGTTTGATTACTATGTGTCTTGGTGTGTTCCTCCTTGGGTTTATCCTGCCTGGGACCCTCTGTGCTCCCTGGAGACTTGGATGACTATATCCTTTCCCATGTTCAGGAAGTTTTCAGCTATTATTTCTTCAAATATTTTCTCAGGTCCTTTCTCTCTTCTCCTTCTGGGACCCCTAAAATGCAAATGTTGGTGCGTTTAATGTTGTCCCAGAGGTCTCTTAGGCTGTCTTTGTTTCTTTTCATTCCTCTTTTTCTATATTCTGTTTTGTGGCAGTGATTTCCACTATCTGTCCTCCAGGTCGTCTATCCGTTCTTCTGCCTCAGTTATTCTGCTATTGATTCCTTCTAGTGTGTTATTCATCTCTGTTGTTCTTCCAGGTCTTTGGTAAACATTTCTTGCATCTTCTCAGTCTTTGCCTCCACTCTTTACCTGAGATTCTGGATCATTTTCACTATCATTATTCTGAATTCTTTTTCTGGAAGGTTGCGTCGGTTGTTTTTCTGGGGTTTTATCTTACCCCTTCATTTGGGACACAACTTTCTGTCTTTCAACATGATTAACTTTCTGTAATGTGATTTTTGTGTAGCCACCATGAAATTGTTCTTCTTGCTTCTTCTGCCTACCCTCTGATGAATGAGGCTAAGAGGCGTGTATAAGCTGCTTGATGGGAGGGACTAGCAATGGGAAAAACTGGGTCTTGCTCTGGTTGGCAGAGCCTTGCTGAGTAAAGCTTTAATCCAATTATCTGCTGATGATTGGGGTTGCACTCTGTCCCTGGTATTTGTTTGTCCTGAGGAGACCCAGCCCTGGGGCCTATGGGCTCTATGGCAGGGTTAATGGCAAACTCCAAGAGGATTTATGGCCAGGGGGACCTTCCAGTGCCCCCATCCCTGTGGTGTGCCTCTGCTGATTCACGTCTCCACAGAAGGCCCTCCAACACTAGCAGGTAGCTTTGGTTCAGTCTCCTGTGGGGTCACTGCTCCTCTCTGCTGGGTCTTGATGCATGCAAAATTTTGTTTGTGTCCTCCAGCACTGGAGTCTCTGTTTCCCTCAGTCCTCTGGAAGTCCTATAATCAAATATCACTGGCTTGCAAGGTCAGATACCTTGGGGATTTCCAGTCCCTTTTTTGCATCCCCAGGTTGGGAAGCCTGGCGTATGGTTCAGAACCTTCACAACAGTGTGAGAACTTCTTTGATGTTATGGTTCTCCAGTCTGTGGGTCACCCACCCAGCGGGCGTGGGATTTGATTTCATTGTGATGGCACCTCTCCTACCTTCTAACTGTGGCTGCTGCTTTGTCTTTGGGTGTGGGGTATCTTTTTTTGGTGGGTTCCAGTGTCCTCCTGTCAATGGTTGTTCAACAGCTAGCTGCAGTTTTGGTGCTCTCACAGGAGTAGATGAGCACATGACCTTCTACTTCGCCATGTTGAACTGGAAGCCTGTTCTTTTAAAATTTATTTTTAATTGGAGGATAATTGCTTTACAATGTTGATTTCTGCCATACGTCAACATGATTCAGCCATAGGCATACATATACAAATTGATACAACCACTATGGGAAATAGTATGGAGATTTCTTAAAAAACTGAGGATAAAACTACCATATCACCCAGCAATCCCACTACTGGGCATATACACAGAGAAAACCATAATTGAAAAAGACATGTGCCCAATGTTCATTGCAGCACTGTTTACAATAACCAGAACATGGGAGCAACCCAGATGTCCATCAACAGATGAACGGATAAAGTTGTGGTACATATATGCAATGGAACATTAACTCAGCCTTAAAAAGGAATGAATTTGAGTCTGTTCTAGCAGGCCGCATTTTTCAGATTATTCCCTGGCCCATAAATGTTGTTCTCCTCCTATGACATTTTACAGGAAATTACAACACAATTCCCACCATCCCTTCCTGGGAAAAGTTAATCCAGATACAATGAAAATTTACCATTAGCCAATACCCTCTTTCCACAGTTCAACAAGGGAACTGGGCATTATGTGTAGTTTTTCTATGAGGGACTAGTCCATGATCACTCCAGAATTTACCAAGCTAAATTAAAACCCAAAGTCTATGTAATAGTAGTATCAGAGTTATTTTCTGTTTTTAAAATGTACTTTTCTGTAGAATCTAAAGAAAAGGAACAAATGAACTTACAAAACACACATGAACTTATTTATAAAACAGAGATAGTCACAGATGTAAAAAACCAACTTATGGGTTGGGGAGGGCACTGGGATAAATTGGAAATTGGGATTAGCATATACATGCTACTGTATAAAATATATAACTAATATGAACCTATGGTATAGTACAGGGGGACCTACTCAATACTCTTTAATGACCTATATGGGGAAAAAATCTGAAGAGTGGAGATATATATATATATATATATATATATATATATATATCTGATTCACTTTGCTGTACAGCAGAAACTAATACCACATTGTAAATCAAGTATACTCCAACACAAATTTAAAAAAGAGCAATTGAAAAAAATACTTTAGTCACCTACAAATGACCTGAAGTAAAATTGTGAAGAAAGCAAGTTTATCCTTGAGAACAACCTGTTTGCCCCTCAACTCTAGCTACCCCTCCCTCAGGGAACCAAACTCACTGTAGCCAAGAACTTTCTCTGAGGCACCTGCCCCACTGGGCAACATTGCATGCTTTATCATCGCCCTCTGGTTTACTTCCTACTAAAGAGGGTACCAGTGGGCTTGAACAACAAACAAACTCTATCACAAAGTGAGCTAGTTTTGCATCTCATATAGTGATAATGTTTTATCGAGTCAGAGAGCACTTGCTCCCAGAAGGTCCTACAGCAGTAATTCCGTGTATAAAGTGCCATCTCCCTGGATGTTAATCAATACTGAATAGTAGGGGAAAGACTTTTATGGGCAAAGGACTTTTTGGGATAAAGAAAATTTATCAGATTTCCTTGGTGTAGGGATACTCAGAATCCTTACTTTGTTTCAGTACTCTGCATATCTCTTTCAAGGGATATGATATGCGACTTTTTATTTGTGTAGCATGTCATTGGACCATTTTCCTGCGGAATACAACTGGGAACACTGCTCCAGAGAATTGCAGCCTTTAATGAAAAGTGACAAGTATTTATTTTTGGTCAAGTAGAAAGTGGATTCCACTTATTCCATCACGAATAACTGAGACCCAAGGAAACTAAATGTCTTTAGGAAAAGGCTGCTGCTGCTGCTGCTAAGTCGCTTCAGTCATGTCCGACTCTGTGCGACCCCATAGATGGCAGCTTACTAGGCGCCTCTGTCCCTGGGATTCTCCAGGCAAGAATACTAGAGTGGGTTGCCATTTCCTTCTCCAATTAGGAAAGGGCACTACAGTCCAAAGAACAAGTTTTGAAGAAAGTAAGATCTGTGTTTGAACCATGTATTAGCTGAGTGAGAGTAGCAAATTCACTAACTCTGTGCTTTTATTTTTCTTTAATCTGAAAGTAGGGGTAATAATTCCTGTATGTTGAGGATATTCAGATAATTACCTGAGACAATTCTGTAAGGACCTAGCACTGAGAACTTGAAACATATGGTGTAAAATAATTTCTAGCTTCTTTTCCTTCTCCAAAGTTTTTTTCCTCTACCTTTCTGGGGATTAAATTTTAAATGGTTGAAAATATTATTTTTCATGTCTTAAGATAACTTTCTTTTACATGATCATTCTAATAAGCATTTACTGTTTACATAGATATATCCCCTTCCCGTTATTATGATCTATCTTAATGGGAATCATTAAGATAAAAATGACACAGACCCAGTGTTCAGGCAGCAGTTTGGCTTGTGTTCAGTTAAGTAAATAAATGCAATTGTGTCCTCTGTGTGTGTGTGTATGTGTGTATATGTATATTATATATATAATATATAATTTGCAGTCTTGCGTCATCTTTCACATATGTTCTCTCACTTAGTATTCCCAAGAACCTTTTGAAATAGGTGTTACTATTTCCCCATTTGTATATAAACAAACAAAAAAAGACCCAGGGAAACTGTACAATTTGGTCAAGGTCCCCCAGCTCATAACCTCAAGCATGAAAAAGAACCCACAACCTCTAACACAAATCTTGTGACCTTTTCACTCCATTACACAATGACTGTACTCACTACATTTCAAGTGAAAACCACTTAGACAATGCATTTCTTTTGAAATGACCATTGGATAGGTTGCTAAAACAATGACTTACTATCCAATATGGATGTTCAGTCACGTCCAACTCTTTGTGACCCCAGGGACTGTAGCCCATGGACTACAAAGGCTCCTCTGTCCATGGATTTTTCAGGCAAGAATACTGGAGCAGGTTGCCATTTCCTCCTCCAGGGGATCTTCCCCACCCAGGGATTGAATCCATGTCTCCTGACTTACTATCAAGGAATACATAAGAATCTCACCGCTTAAGGCTGAGTTTACAGCTACACAATGTCCTTTTAAACACCCTTGAAAAGCACATTTTGGAAGGTTTTGGGCCCTTCTGCCTCATGCTATTAAGGAACCACATGGACTTAAGATATCATCTCAAATGAAACAAGAACAATAACTAGGCTTTGCCTTGATAATAGGAACAAATGAGATACTATCGGGAGTACTTTAGAAGGTATAAAGCCCTGTATAAATGTACTAATTTTTAATTACTCTCTTTAATGTGGGGAGCAGTGATAATACAAAAGTAATTTAGTCATTGGTTTGCAATGCATTTCATGATTTTTTTTTGTTGGACAAGAATAGTATCCACCATTAATGGTCTGTTCTCCCTGGATATTCACCATTGAGTGGCAGGAGAAGTGAATCTGATTCCAATCTTGATGATTTTGAGGGCACATCATGAATATAATTTGCTACAGATAGAACCAATATATCCAAGCATTGATTGTATAAATGATGTTTCCAAAATAGGAAGCCCATTTAAAAGTAAAGCTTTTATTTACCTAAAGATATTTGTGAAAGTGAAATTGTTAGTTACCCAGTCACCTCTGACTCTTTACGACCCCATGGATTATAGCCCATCAAGCTCCTCAGTCCATGGAACTCTCCAGATAAGAAACTGGAGGGGGTTGACAGTCCATTCTCCAGGGGATCTTCTCAACCCAGGGACTAAACCCAGTTCTCCTGCATTGCAGGCAGATTCTTTACAATCTGAGCTATACTTTCATAATTCACTTAAATATCTGGAGAATCAACTAGTATTGTGCTTTTTATTTTTACCTGTTTGTTTATTTTCCATGGAAAGTGCTAAGCTATTTCAAAGCTTTATTGAG
The DNA here is from genome assembly GCF_016772045.2 of Ovis aries. Taxonomy (NCBI): domain Eukaryota; kingdom Metazoa; phylum Chordata; class Mammalia; order Artiodactyla; family Bovidae; genus Ovis; species Ovis aries. The sequence continues at coordinate 17,742,004 of NC_056063.1, read as the reverse complement.
GACTGCTCTTTTAAGGTTAGTTTTGTTTGTTTTTTTTTTTTTTTGGAGTTTCCTGATCTTTATTTTTTTACTTTCCAATATTGTAATGGTTTTGCCATACATCAACATGAATCTGCCATGGGTGTACACGTGTTCCCTATCCTAAACCCCCCATCCTCCTCCCTCCCCATACCATCCCTCTGGGTCATCCCAGTGCACCAGCCCCAAGCATCCTGTATCCTGCATTGAACCTAGACTGGCGATTTGTTTCTTATATGATATACATGTTTCAATGCCATTCTCCCAAATCATCCCACCCTCTCCCTCTCCCACAGAGTCCAAAAGACTGTTCTATACATCTGTGTCTCTTTTGCTGTCTCACATACAGGGTTATCATTACCATCTTTCTAAATTCCATATATATGTGTTAGTATACTGTATTGGTGTTTTTAGTTTAAGCCCTTATTGGCAGAAGATTTTACTAAAATCCTTTTTCCTCCTGTATGATCCTCCTCTTATATGTTTGTAATATGTAATATATAGTCAAATATATGCTTAAGTGTTCTGTTAGTATGTAGAAAATTGTGATTAAAGTGATAAAACTCATTGTTGGCAGGACTTTGGGTAAACATTTAGAAATTATCCTTCTGAGGAGCAATCTGGTAATATTTAATACATGTTAAGCACCAACTCTAGGCTCCTTGTTAGGTGATAGGGAAATTAAGTTGAATAATACATAGTTTTCTGCCTTTAAGGAATTCAAAACCTACTAGAGAAAGAACACATATGGACAGATGAGATGGTGCAGTAGACAGCAGACAGCACCTCTGCCCAGATCCTAATTAGGCCACCCACGCTTCTGGTAATAAACCTCACCTTGAGGGCTCCCAGGTGGTAATCTAGGACTCAGGCCAGTACATTTCCCAAGTCCTTCTCTAAGACTTTTCAAACTTAAATTTGTTTAGAAAAGCTTCTTTTCTTTTTGGATTAGATGGTAATATGTGAGTCAAGAGCTGAGCACAGCCATGTCCTAGGCAACATGGAGCAAAGCTGATTTAGACAAGGAAGATTTCAAAGCAAAGTCGAGTTGAGGCACAGAGAGAGGGTCCTGACAAACTTAGTTTCTGGATCTAGGTGTCTTATCTCCTTTGTGGTTTGGTTAGTGGAGCCAATGAATTTGCTTGGTCCAGATTTGGTTTCTGCTATTAGCCATCTGACCAATGTACATCATTGATGTTCTAATGGAAATAGAAACTAAAGGACTACTCAGACCAAAAGACAGAATAGTTTTACTTTTAGAAATATCAGTTCAGTCGCTCAGTTGTGTCTGACTCTTTATGACTCCATGAACTGTAGGAACAGGCCAGGCTTCCCTGTCCATCACCAACTCCCAGAGCTTGTTCAAACTCATGTCCATTGAGTCAGTGATGCCATCCAATCATTCCGTTCTCTGTTGTCCCCTTCTCCTCCTGCCTTCAATCTTTCCCAGCATCAGGGTCTTTTCAAATGAGTCAGTTCTTCGCATCAGGTGGCCAAAGTATTGGTGCTTCAGCATCAGTCCTTCCAATGAATATTCAGGACTGATCTCCTTTAGGATGGACTGATTAGGTCTCCTTGCAATCCAAGGGACTCTCAAGAGTCTTCTCCACAGTTCAAAAGCATCAGTTCTTCAGTACTCAGCTTTCTTTATGGTCCAAATCTCACATCCATACATGACTACTGGAAAAACATAGCTTTGACTAGACAGCCCTTTGTTGGCAAAATAATATCTCTGCTTTTTAATATGCTGTCTAGGTTGCTTATAGCTTTCTTCCAAGGAGCAACCATCTTTTAGTTTAATGGCTGCAATCACCATCTGCAGTGATCTTGGAGGTCAATAAATGAAGTCTGTCACTGTTTCCATTGTTTTCTCATCTATTTGCCATGAAGTGATGGGACCAGATGCCATGATCTTAGTTTTCTGAATGTTGAGCTTTAAGCCAATTTATCACACTCCTCTTTCACTTTAATCAAGAGGCTCTTTAGTTCCTCTTCACTTTCTGCCACAAGGGTGGTGTCATCTGCATATCTCTGGTTGATATTTCTCCCTGCAATCTTGATTCCAGTTTGTGCTTCATCCAGCCGAGCATTTTGCATGATATACTCTGCATATAAGTTAAATAAGCAGGGTGACAATATATAGCCTTGCTGTACTCCTTTCCCGATTTGCAACCAGTCTGTTGTTCCATGTCCAGTTCTAATTGTTGCTTCCTGACCTGCATACAGATTTCTCAGGAGGCAGGTCAAGTGGTCTGGTATTCCTGTCTCTTTCAGAATTTTCCACGGTTTGTGGTGATCCACAGAGTCAAAGGCTTTGGCATAGGCAATAAAGCAGAAATAGATGTTTTTCTGGAACTCTCTTGCTTTTTCTATGATCCACCTGATGTTGGCAATTTGATCTCTGGCTCCTTTGCCTTTTCTAAATCCAGCTTGAACATCTGGAAGTTCTCTGTTCATGCACTGTTGAAGGCTAGCTTGGAGAATTTGAGCATTACTTTGCTAGCGTATGAGATGAGTGCAGTTGTGCAGTAGTTTGAACATTCTGTGGCATTGCCTTTCTTTGGGATTGGAATGAAAACGGATCTTTTCCAGCCCTGGAAATATAATTGATCCTCATTATTCTCATTACTGGTAACCCCAAAGTAAATACTTTAATTATTTTCCTGGTGATTCATAGATATGCTAATTGGAATGAAAAATTTGAGTCTCCTACAGAGGAGCCTGGTGGGCTGCAGTCCATGGGTCGCTAAGAGTCAGACACGACTGAGTGACTTCACTTTCACTTTTCACTTTCCTGTATTGGAGAAGGAAATGGCAACCCACTCCAGTGTTCTTTCCTGGAGAATCCCAGGGACGATGGAGCCTGGTGCACTGCTGTCTGAGGGGTTGCCCAAAGTCGGACATGACTGAAGTGACTTAGCAGCAGCAGCAGCAACATACTGTAAACAAGTGATCTTTTTACTACAAGTTTTTTTTTTCTTTTGTATTTTTGTGGGCTTTCTGTTAGTGATTTTGGTGTTTAAAATGGCACCCAACCACAGTGCTGAAGTGCAGTCAAGAATTCCTAAGTGTGAGACTGCTATGATGTGCCTTACAGAGCTTCACCTAGTCAGGAGTTTTAGTGCTGCTGGCCGTGAGTTCATTCCTAACAAATCAACAATACATATTAAAGTATTTAATTTTAAACAGAAGTGTACATGAAACAAGGTCATACATGGATCAGTTGACAAAAACGTGACTAGCGGTTCACCGCAACCTAACTCTGTGTCTCTGAGAGCAGTAGCTCAGTATTTACTAGTTCAGGGTTCACAGCAACATTATAGAATGTTAACTGGTGCTAATGATTATATTATTATACTTTAGGAAATAGTCACCTCCATTAAAAAATCATATTTACTGATGTTTTCATAGAAGCTCCATTCATATTAGTGAACAGCTGGAGAAATGAACAGAAGTTATACTAGGTAGCTATTGTAAATTACAGTTATGTAGCTATGTCCTTACATAAGAGTGTATTTATAAAATGAATTATGTAGAATTGTTGGGACAGAATTCACTGGCCTAAGCAACTTGAAAAAAGATTCTGCATCTTACATTTCTGTCTGATTAATTAGCCTGGCATGTAGTAAATATGGCAAATCATGCTTACCCAGTAGACACTGGGTAAGTGTCTCATACTGCATGAGAACCTGTGGGACGTAGTTCTGACCAGTGAAGTCTATTACCAAATCTCTTGGGTAAAGATTCATGGAAAGCTCTTTAAAAAAATAAATTCACTAGCATCCATATTTTGGCTGTTTTCCTTTTTCCTTCCAATTAGAACTTGGATGGTGCTTATTGGTGCAGGAGCCATCTTTCAGCCTAAGTATGTTTCTACAAGAGAGAAGACTATTCATGGTAAATACTATGCCTGTCCAACAAAGATAATCAGGAAATTATTGCACACCAGTTGCTAATTGCTTTTGTGTTATCACTGTTTCCCACACTAAAGAAAATAACTAGACATTAGTACATCCATATAGCACTTTCTATCTGCAAAAATATTCCAGATAGTAACTCATTTGTTGTTATCATCAAGGAAAAGCCTAGTTATTGTTTCTGGTTTATTTGAGATAGTATCTTAAGACCACATGGTTACTTAACAACCTAAGGCAGAGGAGCCACAAACCCTCCAAAATGTACTTTTCAAGGACTTTTAAAAGGACACTCTCTAGCTTAAACTATTTGTTAGCCTTAACCCCTTGGAATATGAGCATTATATGTTCTCCCTGAAGCTGTACAGTATAGTAACGTTGACATTCAGATAATAGGTGACTTCATAGAGGAGGAAACGTCAAAAAACACATAAAATCATGCTTAAATTCACTAGCAATCAGATAAATGCAAATTGAAAACCACAATGAGCTATTTCACACACATAAAATGGGAAAACAATAGTCTGACCTCACTTAATGCTGGAGAGAATACAAACAAATAAAAACTATCACATTTTTCTAGTAGAAGAAAGATGCACCCATTTGGGAGAGCTATTTGGCAACGTGTGTTATCACTGAAGATGCTCATATTCCTCAAGTCAGCAGTTCTGCCCCTAAACATATACCTTAGAAAAGCAAATACAAGAATATTCATTGAAGCATTTTTGGTGATGACAAAAATATGGAAACAACCTGTGTACCCACTGAGAGGAGAGGAGATGAATAAATTTTGTAATATATGCAGAAGATGGAATATTCTATAGCAGTAAAACTAAACCAGTTTCATCCATCTCATCAGAACTGATTCAAATGAATTCTTTTTAACGGCTGAGAAACTGGAGCCGATTATACAGAGTGAAGTAAGCCAGAAAGAAAAACTCCAATACAGTATACTAACACATATATATGGAATTTAGAAAGATGGCAATGATGACCCTGTATTATGCAGGACAGCAAAGGAGACACAGATGTGTATAACGGACTTTTGGACTCAGAGGGAAAGGGAGAGGGTGGGATGATTTGGGAGAATGGCATTGTAACAGGTATACTATCATGTAAGAATCGAATCGCCAGTCTATGTCTGATGCAGGATACAGCATGCTTGGGGCTGGTGCACGGTGATGACCTAGAGAGATGTTATGGGGAGGGAGGTGGGAGGCGGGTTCAAGTTTGGGAACGCATGTACACCCGTGGTGGATTCATGTCAATGTAAGGCAAAACCAATACAGTATTGTAAAGTAAAATAAAGTAAAAATAAAAATAAATAAAAATCAATATATAGACTTAAAAAAAAAAAAACTAAACCAGTGGTACCCATTTTGTGTGTGTACATACATGCTAAGTCACTTCAGTCATGTCTGACTCTTTGCCACCCTATGGACTATAGCCCACCAGGCCCCTCTGTCCATGGTATTCTCTAGGCAAGAATACTGAAGTGGGTTGCCACGCCCTCCTCCAGGGGTGTATACTTTATAAAGCTGGCTAATCTCAAACACAGAGTATTGTGTGTGAAAGTATTGTATAGGCTTTATATTGCCTTCATATTCATAGCTATATGAAACAATATACCTGCAAAAGAATTCTAGATAGAGAGTGAAACTAAAACAACGTGAATGAGAATGAGCATTACTGAATTAAGCATTTGCATGGTTACTTCTGTGGTTAGACATGGCAGAAAAGGGAAAAAGAAAGGCAGTACAAGGGGCTTCATTTCTGTCTGTGATGATGATGATGATTATTTTTTTAAGAATGATCTGAAGCAGCTAGGGCAGAGGGTTGGGATATCAATGGGGCTAAACAATTGAATATAGGCATTTGTTTCATTGTTTCTTACATTTGCCTAAATGTTGCAAATATTTTCATACTTTAAAACTAAATATGGATGGAAAATTACTGCTGTTAGCTTGGATTTGAAAGTATTCTCCAGGTGCCTAGATGACTACGGGAACCTGCGTCATGGATACTAAAGTAATGATGTGGGTAGAGGAGGCCGCTCTCACACAGCAGGGGTTCCAACTGTGCCTCTGGTTTCTGCTGAGCTGCAGTGATGAGTAAGAAAGAGAAGCATGACATGGAAAAACTAAGCTTTCAGGTTCATATCGAATGGATCTTCTAAAATTTACAAAGTACATTCACTCTATTTTTTCTCTTCCGTAAGTTAGCACCATTTCCATTTTGCCAAGACAGCAATGTAATCAGGTAGGAAATATTTATTTATAACACTTTAGAGAGATTAGGAAGAACCGTATAAATGTCCTCAAACTGTTCTCAGTTTAACAGACTTTTTATATATGTGTGTATACACACACACACACATATTGTGTCCATATACATGTATATACACACATATAGAGTTGTACAGATAGATGATTTGCTTGGAAAATACATTCATCTTTTAATTTATATCCAAGGAAGGAGTGTACATTTCGGTGAGGTATATAACAAAGTAATTTCAGGCGAGAGACACGGGGGAAATGTGAACTACAGCATCTAGTAACACTTTGTTTTGTTTTTTTCTGATTATGCAGATGCTGGAAGAAAACACACTCAGGCAGTAAAGCTGCTAATTTTGAGGCTTATCTAATATCATCTCAGAGGATTTTAAAGTTACTGAGCAAGAGTGTTTAGAAAAGCCCATGTAGGAGGAACATCTTCCCAACTGTGGGATTCCCAATAAGTCCCTCCCTCCATGTTTTGGGAGTTTACAAGTGACCTCCAAATTTCTACACATGTACTTCGAACAATGGAGCCTCAAGCCAGCCCCAAAGATCTCTTACATTAGGACAGAATATACTCTACATGATGCATTTCCACCTGCCCTCTGGAGGTAATTTGGCAGGTGAGAATCTAAGAAACGATCAACATGATTATCAGTTAATTTGATTTTGAAATGACTTTTTTTTTGTAGCAGGAGATAGAAAATGACTACAAATTTCACAGAATAGAGACTGTAGCATGCATAGCACAGCCTTTCAGGAAATTTACTTAGTTTTGAGGAAGGTGATCATCGTTGGTTTAGCTACTTTTTCTAGGACCACAGGAAAGAATTAAATTTTAGAGTAGTCCTTACCTGAGAGTTACATTTAAAAAAGGACTTTAATTAATACTGAGAAAAAGAAGATAACAATCACCAAAGCAATAATTGCATTTGGAAGCCAGAATTCTCCATGCAGCCAAAATCCTAGTCTATTGTTCTTTTTGCATCACCTTCTGGATTGAGGGGAATAAATATCTTTTCTAGGACTTTATCTGTGGGCAATGTCTAGCATCACCTGACAGCCCATGGACAATTCTTTTGTACATATAACATCCTTAACTTTTTCTTGTCCTCTGTAATTATATTGAAAGATACTGTGCTTATCTCATAGTACCAAGATTAGAGTGAGAGCTTCAGGACAGTACAGGCACTTAAGAGTTATGATTATGGAGTCATGCAGGGAACCAGCATTTTGCAAAGAGTGAAAGGATAGAGTAAAATCTCCTGAAAAATAATGGGATTAATGACTTGTCTCAAGCAAATGTTGAGTAAGGGTTTGAGCTAAATCTAAACATTTCTCCCAGTCAGCTTCTTGTTCTTGTTCTACCTGTATCTCTAGAATGGTGCCTGGAAACAAAAGAATTGTTGAGTGACTAGATAAATAAATTAATCAAAGAAATATGGGTATAAATTATAGGATCCTGATACAATAAAGCAACATGATGACACAGGTTAAACTCATTTCCCTCCTGCTTTGCCCTCTGTGCTTAATCCCTGACAACCACTAGTTTATTTTGTATTTCTAAAATTTTGGCATTTCAAGAATATGATATAAACAGTGCTGCAATGAACATCAGGAGCTCGTATACACCCATGGTGGATTTATGTCAATGTGTGGCAAAACCAATACAGTATTGTGAAGTAAAATAAAGTAAAAATAAAATAAAAAAAAAGAATATGATATAAATGAAATCATGCAGTTATATCTTTTATGATTGACTTTTTTCACTCAGCCTAATTCTTTGAAGATTCATTCAACTTGTGTACATCAGCAACTAGTTCCCTTTTTTATTGCTGAGCAGCATTACATGGTGTGTATATACCACAGGTTGTGTAACCACGACTCATTTGAAGAGTTTCTGGATTGTTTCCAGCTTTTGGTCATTATGACTACAGGTGCTGTGAATGTTTGTGTGTACATGGACTTTTGTGTCTACATGGTTTTCATGTCTCTGAGAGGAGTGCCCCTGAGAGCAACTGCTTGATGGTATAGTAATTACAATGTTTAGCTTCTTAAGAAATTGTCACACTGTGTTCTAGAGTGGCTTCACCATTTAATATTCCCACCAGTAATGCATGAATGATCAAATTTCTTTACATACTCCCCAGAATTTGGTGCCGTCACTATTTTTTTAATTTTATCCATTCAGATAGGTTGTGATATCTCACTGCAGTTTCAGTTTGATTTCCCTAATGTCTAATACTGTTGAACACATTTTCATGTTTATTGGCCATCTCTGTGTCGTCTTCTGTTCAATGTTTCTTCGTGTCTTTTCTCTATTTTCTGATTGTTTTATTATGATGGAGTTTTGAAAGTTCTTTATATAGTCTAGATATTAATTTTTGTTTGACATGTGCTTTATAAATATTTTCTCCTGTGTGTTTCTCTTTTCATACTCTTATTGAGTTTTTCTCAACATTTTTAATTTTGATGATATTAACTTTATAGATTATACTTTAGGTGTCAATCTGAGAACTCTTTCCTCAGCCCTATATTCTGACGAATTTCTCATATAACTTTTTCTAATTTTTGCCTAGTTTTGTTTTACATTAAAGTTAAAAATCTATTTTGAATTTTTTGTGAAGTGTAAAGTGTAGGTCAAGGTTCATTTTTCAACAAATAGTTCCAAAGCAATTGGATATCTATGAGGGGGAAAAAAGACTACCCTTTCTCCACTTGTGTAATTTATTTAAAAAGTGGACATATTTGGATATATACCTGAGCTCTCCATTCCATTCCATTAATCTGTGTATCTGTTCTATTGCCATTACACCCAATTTCAATAGATAAGGAAACAGTCTCACGAAAAGTTGAGTGATCATCTTTTTTGTTAATTACAACATCTCTTTAGTTTCTGTTCCATTTCTATATATGACCCTTTCCTCCTGGTTACAGGTGGTATTGGTCTACTTTATTCATGCCTATTAATTTTTTATAGATATTGAATGCATTGTGAATTTTACATTGTTGCCTAGATTTTATTGCATTCTATTAAATATTTGTTGGATATCATTCTGGAATGTAGTTAAATTACTTGTTACCTGTTTGATCATCTCAAGACTTACTTTTGAGTTCTGTTTGGATGTATCCAGAGCAGCATTTGGTCTGTGTCTAATTTAATCGAACTACTGAATCAACACCCTTCTCAGGATATATGTGATGCACTGTGTCCTGGAAGGGTATTCCATTCCTGCTGGTTGGACTTTGAACTATTACCAGCATTATGTAAACCCCAGGATTACATTGCCTGTTTGACACCACTGGCTTTTTCCTTATTTTTTGGTAGATTTCTCCCCCACACATACAGATTAGAATGTAGCAAAAGATTCAAGATTACGTCTCTGCAGCTCTTTGGAGCTCTTCTTGGCACACATTCATCCTCTCCCTATTTTGCCCACCCCTTCCCCCGCCCAGCCAAAGTATAACCATCTAAATCTCCTTGAACTCCAAACTCCATATAATTGCTTCTAGAAATTACCAGGTCGTTTGATTTTCCATGCCTGTGTTATGACCTGAAAACTCTTCCCAGTCCATAAACTGGAGAAATCATAAGACTTATCTCATTTGGTTCCCATCTTTGAGGGATTACTGTCTTAGGATACTCGTAGTGTGATGTCTGAATATTACTATTTAATATGTTCCATCCAATTTTTGAGTTGTACAAAGTAGGAAGGTGAGTTTGCTCCCTGTTACTCCATCATGGACACAAGTAGAAGTCTTCTTTCCATAAAAATATAATTCTGTTTTCTAATTTGAGGCAGTACTTTCACATGCATTCAGTTCCAAATTTTTGAAATTTCTCAATGTTCTTTTTAGTATTTCCCATTTTACCTATCAGTGTTTTTCTGTTTAAATATGACTTTGTCTGGTATTTTAGTACTCTACCATCTTTCTTCTTCTTTTGCCATTTGCTAGGAAAATGTTTGCTATCCTTTTATTTTCAAACTTCCTGCATAACTGCATCTTTCAAAATCATCACTGTAGCTAACTTTTTAATATAATCAGGTAGTACATATTTTAATAGGTGAATTTAATGCATCTATATTTGTGTAACAAACTACTTTGCCAATTTACATCATCTATTTTATGCTTTCTCTTTATCACCTTTATTATTAATATAATTATATAAAATCCTGAGTCTTGGGTCAGATTGCAACTGTATCTTATGCCCAAAACTTCTGAGTTGCTTTAATCAATTTACTTAGCTCTCCAAGTGTCATTTTTCTCCTGTATCTAATGGGAATAAAATTATGGTCTATTCCACAGGGTTTCTATGAAAATTATTTGAGATATTACACACAAAACATTTAGCTGTGTTCTTGGCACATAATTGGCTCTTGAAAGTATTCATTGCTGTTTTAATTTTTACTGTTTTCCCTTGAGATGGACGTGGGCCTTCTCAGCCTGAAGAGAGCTGGTTGCTTTAGAGCTATATTTCTGTGTTGGCTAACTGACGTTGCCCTGTACACACATTATTAAAATTATTTCCAGTTATGGATAGTTTAGCTCTTCATAGAATTACTATAGTTGTGGCAAATGTTGGGCAATATGACCCTGCTCTGGTAGGTATTGCCTTAATGATACCAGTAATGGCTTGTTTTTACAAAGCCCTCTCCATCTAACAAGGAGAAAGCACTAAAGACATTATCACATAATGAATTTGCGATGTTGCTAGGCTACAAGTGCTATACTAGTGTTTCTGTTTTGCACAGAGATTCTAAGTAGCTTGCTTATATTCACTCAGAAAGACAGCAGAACAAGGAAAAACACATTATGAGGGCCTCTGAAATTCTACCTGGAGATTTGGAGCCCCAAAACAAGTCACTTTGGAGCAGTCAATGTCACAGACACTCTGTACAATTTAAGATGATTCAATCAAAATCACTTGGCAGCAGGAAATCTGACAGTATGACATCATTGATTAAATATGGAATATATCTAGCCTGAACTTGATTCAGTAATTCTAACAATCAATCCTTAGGTTCATAGGACCCAATACATTTGACAACTGAGAGGGATAATTAGTGAGAAAATTGACATTTTCAGCCTACTTGATTTTCAACCAGTTTGACAAATACTAAGTGCCAGACACTAGGCAGCGCACCATTGGAGGTAATAGAGTTCTTAGGGACTTACAGTCATCTGGGAAGTGAAGACGTGATTGTGTATAGAAATGAAGATCTAGATGTTGATGTAGATATCAATTCATGCAAATAAAACTGTCATAAAGAGAAAAGTGCATCAGATAACAAGTTAGGGAAATGTTAATTTTGACCAGGGATCTGGGAAAACCTTGTGGAAAAGAAATGCTTTAAGATCTTAAAGAATTGGCAGATTGGAAATTGCAGCACGTGTTTGCTGTAAGAAAAGAAAACCCCATGTACAGCAGGTGAAAGGGTCCTTGAAAGCCTTTGTTAACATTCTGAAAATGGGCAATTATATCTTATCTGTTTGTTCTCCAGAGCTGGTGGGGACCTCAGTTTTATTATATCATAAACTTTGATTCCTATTAACTACTTGGAAGGAGAACAAAAGAGAGAAATGGGGAAAATGGGAATGAAGGATCTGTTTCAATTTTTTTTCAAGCTTCTTTCAGAAACAGAAATATAAACCATAAGCCGAATATGTCTGAAATACCTATATATCAGCCCCTTAGGTGGTTTCTTTCAGAAACTAAATTTATGTGTAAATCTAGTGATGTTTCTTTATTCTCTTGTTTAATTCAGAACTTAGTAGCAGTGAACTTTGTACCAATGATCTCAGTGAGGCATTAGAATTCTGCTGAATTCTACTAATTGCCATCCACTGTTGCACCTAGTTGGCTTGGGGAACAGCTCCTCAAGGGTACTTTGGTCTATTTTCCTACTGCCTGGGTTGGGAAGAAGACACAAGAGGTTTGTCTCAAGTGGCTCCAAGATAAGTTAGACGTCTACACCCACTGGCTAAGAGTCCATGGAGGCCTTAATAAGATGCATCACATATGCAGTCCAGATGGTTTCAGTAACACAGTACCGTCTTAAGGCTGTGCCCTTGAAGTGTCTTCTACTGTGGGAACAGTGGGCAGAATGTACATTCCAAGGAAAAGGAAGGGGGTGAGGAGCCTCTGGTTGCTGAGGTCCAGTTTGTGGGTCAGCTGGTGGTCACATTCTCTCATTGACTCCCTCCAAAACTCGTCTTGGCCTATTTTTTCATGATTGTGTGAAAATGTCTCTGCAGTTGACTTTATTTAAATCCAGATCCCCACATTGCCATTGGTTGATACATCTCAAAACTCTTCATTGTGTCATTTATTGGTGGAAAGAACTAGATATTTACCTTACTGAGTACTTGACACTCTGAATTTGACTCTCTACATCCTGTAGTGTCTTTTAACATCACCTACCTGGCACATATATGAAGATACTAGCTTAAATTCAGACTTTTTTTTTTTAATGCACAAGAACCTATCATTGGTGGAAATGTCTGTTTCCCATAGCATCATAGAAAGAGGCCCATGGTGTCCGGTCTTTTAGTAATGACATAGCAGTGGCCTCAACTGATGCCAGTCTAATCTATTCTTCATAAAGTTTCCTCATAGGCTTAATGTTTTTAACAGTTACTGATGGTTATTGTCCAGATTAATTTGTATTCAGTTCAGTTCATTTGCTCAGTCATGTCCGACTCTTTGCAACCCCATGAATAGCAGCATGCCAGGCCTCCCTGTCCATCACCACCTCCCGGAGTTCACTCAACTAACCTCCATTGAGTTGGTGATGCCATCCAGCCATCTCATCCTCTGCCGTCCCCTTCTCCTCCTGCCCCTAATCCCTCCCAGCATCAGAGTATTTTCCAATGAGTCAACCCTTCGCATCAGGTGGCCAACGTACTGGAGTTTCAGCTTTAGCATCATTCCTTCCAAAGAACACCCAGGGCTGATCTCCTTTAGAATGGACTGGTTGGATCTCCTTGCAGTCCAAGGGACTCTCAAGAGTCTTTTCCAACACCACAGTTCAAAAGCATCAATTCTTCAGCGCTCAGCTTTCTTCACAGTCCAACTCTCACATCCATACATGACCACTGGAAAAACCATAGCCTTGACTAGATGGACCTTTGTTGGCAAAGTAATGTCTCTGCTTTTCAATATGCCATCTAGGTTGGTCATAACTTTTCTTCCAAGGAGTAAGCGTCTTTTAATTTGTATTAGGGGTTTTTAAATAGTAATTTCTAATGCTTTTATTAAGTGAAATTCTACTATAAACAAGAATTTTCTCTAAACTATTAATACTATTTCAGTTCAGTTCAGCTGCTCGGTCGTGTCCGACTCTCCGTGACCCCATGAACCGCAGCTTGCCAGGCCTCCCTGTTCATCACCAACTAGCGGAGTTTACCCAAACTCATGTCCATCGAGTTGGTAATGCCATCCAGCCATTTCATCCTCTGTCGTCCCCTTCTCCTCCTGCCCTCAGTCCCTCCCAGCATCAGGGTCTTTTCCAATGAGTCAACTCTTCGCATGAGGTGGCCAAAGTATTGGAGTTTCAGCTTCAACATCAGTCCTTCCAATGAACATGCAGGACTGATCTCCTTTAGGATGGACTGGTTGGATCTCCTTGTAGTCCAAGAGACTCTCATGAGTCTTCTCCAACACTACAGTTGAAAAGCATCAATTCTTCGGTGCTCAGCTTTCTTCACAGTCCAACTCTCACATCCATACGTGACCACTGGAAAAACCATAGCCTTGACTAGATGGATCTTTGTTGGCAAAGTAATGTCTCTGCTTTTTAATATGCTATCTAGGTTGGTCATAACTTTTCTTCCAAGGAGTAAGTGTCTTTAAATTTCATGGCTGCAGTCACCATCTGCAGTGATTTTGGAGCCCCCAAAAATAAAGTCTGACACTGTTTCCACTGTTTCCCCATCTATTTACCATGAAGTGCCAGGACCAGATGCCATAATCTTCGTTTTCTGAATGTTGAGCTTTAAGCCAACTTTTTCACTCTCCTCTTTCACTTTCATCAAGAGGCTTTTTAGTTCTTCTTCACTTTCTGCCATAAGGGTGGTGTCATCTGCATATCTGAGGTTGTTGATATTTCTCCTGGCAATCTTGATTCCAGCTTGCGCTTCTTCCAGTCCAGCATTTCTCATGATGTACTCTGCATAGAAGTTAAATAAGCAGGGTGACAATATACAGCCTTGACATACTGCTTTCCCTATTTGGAACCAGTCTGTTGTTCCATGTCCAGTTCTAACTATTGCTTCCTGACTTGCATACAGGTTTCTCAAGAGACAGGTCAGGTGGTTTAGTATGCCCATCTCTTTCAGAATTTTCCACAGTTTGTTGTGATCCACACAGTCAAAGGCTGTGGCATAGTCAATAAAGCAGAAATAGATGTTTTTCTGGAACTCTCTTGCTTTTTTTTATGATCCAGAGGATGTTGGCAATTTGATCTCTGGTTCCTCTGCCTTTTCTAAAACCAGCTTGAACATCAGGGTATTTGAAATAGTACAGAAAAACACATAATTATAAACTTGACTTTTTTCCTTTATGATTTTTCAGAATAGTGATTTGATGTCCTTGCAGTCTTCAAAGGTGAACAATTAATTTGAACTTTTTATTCATACCATTATGAATGAATGATATTTGGTTTAGTGATCTCCAGTACATATTTATTAACCTTCTTCTGATTTTCAGTCCCACTTTTTCCTCTTCTTCCTTGCTTTCCGTGGTGATTCTTAGCTCAGAGATGCTCCAAAGTTCCATTAACCTTGTTAGTCGCTTAGTCATGTCTGACTCTCTGAGACTCCATGGACTGTAACCTGGGCTCCTCAGTCCATGGAATTCTCCAGGCAAGACTACTGAAGTGGGTTGCCATTCTTTTTTCCAAGGGATCTGTCGTACCCAGGGATCTAACCTGGGACTCCTGCGCTACAGACAGATTCTTTACTGTCTGAGCCACCAGGGAAGTCCAACTTTGTAGCTTCTCTGAGGATACTCAAAGCTTCAGTGGCTCTATCCATTCCATGCATTAACTTGCCCTTTTTTCTAATTTCCAAAGATCTGTTTAAATATTTAATTTATTCATTCTTATTCTTTTAGTGTTTATTTTTCTCCTTTTCTTCTTTCAATTTGTGGGGGAAAATGTGTCTTGGTAATGCAGAAGACAAAGTATGTGCTTATCCACTATTATCTCATTTTCTTTTTAAAATAGACTCCCTTCAACTTATGTAATATAGCTGATGTTTTGAACTTTAGAGGAGTTTAAATGTATTAAAGTTTACAAATCTTATTTTTACATTTCTTTACAGATTGGAATGGGTATCTATTTCTATCTCAGATGATTTCATTCTTGTTTTCTGTGCCATACTTCTTCATTTAAGACATAAAGAGCTTAAGCAGCATTTGGTTACTGACCCAGATATCCTTGGAATCCATCTTTTCTAGCCTCTAATCCTAACATCTTTACCCTCTCCAGTAAACAGCTGTTCTGTTTCTCATACTCAGGAGATATGTAATCTTGGTTTTAGAAGTCATGAATCCTTCTCTCCTCTTGGATAAGAACAACTTCCACAGTTCTCAAGCTTCATCTCTCTTTAGAAATTCAAAGTGACATCTTATATGGTTACAGGCCCAGAAGTTAAGAGCTCTATCAACTGGACTGTTTCTGGAATCATTCTTTAGACCATTTAACTCCTTCAGACGATGATGCCATAGAAACTGGAGTTATAGGGGCAGAGAGCTGTTGCTCTGAGTGTTAACCTTGTATATTGCATGTAAAATGACTCCTCACATTCAGTAAAGTGAGCCTCAAGGATGTGGACAGTTGTGGGCTTAGGAAGCCAATCCTGAGTAAATACAAATGTCAGCAAATGGTTGTGTTATAGGAAGTACATAATTGAAAAAGTTGTGTTTGTAAAGATTAGACCATACATAGAAGGGACATTTTATATGTCCCACTGAATTATATTTGCTAAAATATAATTCTGGGGAAAAACAATGACAGTCCAAGGGCTAATATATGTTATTCTTTCTGTCTTAATAAGATTTAATAGCATCTACTTGAGTATTTGATTACCTGAACAATTTTTCATTTTCTGCAAAAAGAAAGAAGATGATTTTGTACTATATGAAAGACAACTATCAAAGTGAGTACAGAGGGAACATATATCAACATAGTAAAGGCCATTTATGCCAGGCCCACAGCCAACATAATATTCAATGGAGAAAAGTTGAAAGTCCTGCCACTAAATTCAGGAACAAGACAAGGATGCCCACTCTTACCACTTCTATTTAACATAGTTTTGGAAGTCCTAGCCACAACAATCAGGAAGGAAAATAAATGAAAGGTATCCAAATTCAAAGGAAAGAGATAAAGCTCAGTATTTGCAGATGGCATCACACTCTATATGGAGAATCCTAAATTCTTTATTTCAAAACTATTAGAACTAATAAATGAATTCAGCAAGGTTGCAGGATACACTATTCACATACAGAACTCTGCTGCATTTCTATACTAACAATGAAATATCAAAAAACCAAGTAAAACAATCCTGTTTCAAATTGCTTCAAAAATATTTTGAATAGGAATAAGTAATCCCATCGAAAATGGACAAAAGACTTGAACATTAATGTACAGGCTTAATGAAAAAAATGCTTAACTTTGCGAATTATTAGAGAAATGCAAACCTAAACCTTTGAATCTTGACCTGCATTTTGATGAAAAATCATTTTTATCTCGCAGTAATTGTTTCTTTATTCCCCACATGTGAGAAATCATCTTCTAAAATTATTCACCTCACTGTATTTAACAGGCTATATTTGGGTGTCAAACTCATGTCTGTCTTTCCTCAAAGGATTCTGATAAGCTTGTCTACATATCTTTCTACATGCTTTATAAAAATGTGAATCTATGGGAAAGATCCTAAAGAAGGCTCAGTGGTAAAAATGCTAACATTCTGGGGGCTGTGAAAGTGGAAGGTAATGATTGGATTATTCAAAGTTTGGGGAATGTTAGAAAATTGCTTCCATGATCTTCTGCTAGAATTTCTCCATCAAAGGAAGCACAGAACTGTATTTTGAGGTACAGAAACTCTCTAAACCTATTTCTGTAATGACATCTTATCATTCTAGCAATAATAATAATAAAAGTAACTTTGCAAGTCTCAATGTGTAGAAAAATATGCAGTTTTCCATAGACTTGCACTCTATAATCAGACTTTATGAGCTAATATTTTAAT
The DNA here is from genome assembly GCF_016772045.2 of Ovis aries. NCBI lineage: Eukaryota > Metazoa > Chordata > Mammalia > Artiodactyla > Bovidae > Ovis > Ovis aries. The sequence continues at coordinate 17,724,543 of NC_056063.1, read as the reverse complement.
TACACCTCCTGGATAATAATTAGCCATCTCAGCTCCTTACTTGTCATCTTAAAACTGCAGTCATTGTTCCAAGCTTACCAGACACTATTTCCTCCTCTTTTCCCCTGTAACTACGATATTAATATTCTTTATTTGAAAAATGCTCCTTCCAACCATGCTAAAATTTCACCCTCATACAGAATTTCCCTATGTCTTATCAGATGTACTTTGGTTGCAAGAGCAGACTAAACTATTAATTACTTTAAAATATTCTGTCCATTTTTTTTTTTAACTTAAGCATGTGCTTGAATAGACTGTGTATTCAACCAGAAGAATCTAATTGCATTGTTTTGGTAAACAGCTTGTATTTATTTTCTAAAAAGCCTAGGATACAGATCTACCTTCTAATGGTTTCATTTTTATTTTTAATACTGTGAAATCAAGGGCAGCTACCTTTGGCTCATTCCAACATTAGGCTTTACTGAAAGTCTTCTTGATGCAAATTTAGACATATCTCAATGATTTTAAGGTTAGAATGTTGGGAGGATTCAATGGGCTCATTTGAATATCAGGCTGTGGTGAGGTTTGCTCTGTCCCAGGAGACCTATTATTGCTGGAATTGGGGCTGCTGCTCTAGGAACCCGAGCCTTTCCATCTTTAGTGCTCTGAGGACCAGTTGAAGGACAAAAAAGGGAATATAGCTGGTATTAGCTAAGCTTCAAAGAAGATTGTATCATAGGGAACATAAATTGTGGTTTATTATAAAAGCTAGTACTTCACCCTTTCTCTCAGTGCTCCGTGTAATAGGATGAACAGTAGCCTGAGGATCAGAAGAGTAGTACGACTCCCAGCACCTCTGCTTTAGTCTCATAGTCTTGCGCAAACTGCTGAGAATTCCAAGCCTCTATTTCCAAAATGAGAGCACTGCATTAAATGATATCTTTGGTTTCTCTCAACTTAAAACGATGCTTTTTTGAGGTTGGGGAAGCAACTTACTCTATATTAGTTTAATATGCACTACATCTAAAGATTGTTTATGGAAGCATGACAATTCTGACTTGAAGGAATCTCCCCATTACTGGACCCATGGTATACAAATGTCTTATGTTGCCTTTCTAAACACATTATAATTACACTTTGCAGGATAGTATTTTTACATTTAGCAGATGGAGTTTCATATACATAAATGTGTTTTGGATTCCCACTCCTCACTCTAACAGAAAGAAGAGGCACTGACTTCTAAAGAGATACTGTAGATTAGAGGGTAGAGCAAGTTGGTAGGTCCACAGCATATTTCATTTAATGTTGGTCAGGCTTTTTGATGTATCAAATATAAAATGCATACATAGCATGAGGCTTGGCTTAAATATTAATATTTGGCCCAGAATACATTCAGGCTCTGCCATCCTCTGAATTTTATGTATTTTTCAAGACATTCTATGAAAATCAGGATAGCTATTTTCTTTTATATTTTTTGAATGAGGAAATAGACTTAGCATAAGTCAAAGAAGTATAGAACTTTAAAGGGAACCTAAAAGGCCATCTCATTCAACCTTCAAGGCCACTCAGCAAACTGATAGAACTCTGTCTCTTAGATCATTTGATTCCTAGGCCAGTGCTGCAGCATACCGTCACTGACCAAGGGCTCCTTTGCTCTTGTGAAAGCCAGTTTGGGACAGGGACACTTAGAAATGCAAGGTAACAGATTGAGAACATTATCAGGACAAGCTCATAGGATTTGAAGTTTCCTAAAGCATTTAGGAAATATTTAGGGGAAAAAAAATCTCAACTACTTAGTATTTCCTAAGAATATTTAAAATTTTAAGATGCTTTTGTTAAATGCATGAGCCTTTTATTCATTAGGAAGAAATAGGATGATAAAAGATCCCAAGTGTCTTGCTCCAGAAAGAGTCCATTTGAAATACATTTTGGTTTGGTATTGAATCATGATCCCCAGGAACAATTTGTGCTCCATCTCTCTCTCTCTTTTTTTTTTAAACCACACTCAGGCCTGGAATGGTTGAAAAGAAGAATAAATCCACTTTCCTTTTTCTCAGTAGTATCTATAAAGGGCTTTCTGTACTTTGTACATTGTAAAGTTTTTATCAGTTGAGAGTTTTGTTTCATCAGTCCTATGTTTAAAACTTGCTTATAGACTTTGGGGGAAATTTGCCATGTTATCCTGAGTATCTCTGAGGTTAAACTCTGGTTGACTGGGGCCCAGCTGAAATCAACAGAAATCTCTAAATATCACCCCTTCTCATCAGAATTCCAGGGGTCTTCTTGAAACTCAGAAGTTTCGGAAGTACAATAGAAATCTCCTGCTTAGTTTAGTCCAAGCTAGTCATCGCTCTTCATACTCCTCAGGTCCACTTTGGGCCTGGTCTGCACATCTGAGCCTTTATGAAGTCTTTCTACAGTTATGTTCATTGGACCAAAACCACATGGCCCTGCTTCCAGGGAAGTCCCAACCTTTCTTTAGCAACAACCAGTTGTTCTTCTTTTTTTTTTTTTTTTAGCAGAATCACCCAGCATTGCATAGGAATTGAATTCTGCTTGGTTCCTCAGAAAACTTTCAAGCAGCAACTTTCATTTCTGTTTCTTTCTTTCTGTTGCCTACAGATTTAGTGATTTAAAAGTTGTGAGGCAGTAAAATTATACTTTGTTTTTGTTCAGTTGCTCAGTCATGTCCAACTCTTTGCAACCCCATGTACTGCAGCACTCCAGGCTTCCCTGTCCTTCACCATCTCCTGGAACTTGCTCAAATTCATATCCAAAGAATCAGTGATACCATCCAACCCTCTCATCCGCTGTCATTTCATCCCCTTCTCTTCCTGCCTTTCAATCTTTCAGCATCAGGGTCTTTTCCAATGGGTCAACTCTTCACATCAGGTGGCCAAAATTGTACTTAATGCTGCCAAAAGTAAGTGGGGTCAGGGATATGAAATCAGAATAGAAATTCATTTAAACACTGGAATAGAAGTTCATTTCAACGGAAGGAATCTTGTGACATTATGAATCTTTGTAGCCACTAAAAATGTCAACGTATGTATCTATCCTGCCAAAAGTCAGTGTTGTTCATTTCATATGGACAGGGCACCAAATGATTTATGGACGTTCCACCACGAAGTTCCTCTGCCATTAGCAGAATACTGGCTTGGTTGCTAAAAGGCAGACATATTTGGTGGGCTTCATATTCCCATCAGTTCTCTCACCTCCGATGAGACATATATGTTCATGGGGATCATTAAGACAAATACATCTCTTTTGTTTATTTAATTTTTAAACTTGATCTTTATTTTATATTTGAGTACAGTTGATTCATTGTTGTGTTTCAGGTGTATGGCAAAGTGATAGAGTTATACATATACATATATCCATTCTTTTTCAGATTCTTTTCCCATATAGGTTATTATAGACTATCGAGTAGAGTTCCCTGTGCTGTATAGTAGGTCCTTGTTGGTTATCTGTTTTACACATTGTAGTGGGTATATGTTAATCCCAACCTCCTAGTTTATCTCTCCCTGCTACCTGTCCCCTTTGGTAATCATTAATTTGTTCTCTAAGCCTATGAGTCTATTTCTGTTTTGTAAATGAGTTCATTTGTATAATTCTTTTAGATTCTACATGGAAGTGATAGAATATGGTGTTTGTCTTTCTCTGTGGTACCGACTTCGCTTGGTATGGTAATCAATAGGCTCATCCATGTTGTTGCAAATAGCATTATTTCATTCTTTTTATGGCTGAATAATATTCCATTGTATATAATTACCACATATCCATTATCTGTTGATGGACATTTATGTTGCTTCTATGTCATGGTTGTTGTAAATAGTGCTGTAATGAGCAGTGGAGTATATGTATCTCTTTGAAGTGTGGTTTGCTCTGGATATATACCAAGGAGTGGGATTATTGGATCATATGGTAGTTCTATTTTTAGTTTGTTAAGGAAACGCCATACTGTTCTCCATAGTGGCTGTACCAAGTTCAGTTCAGTTGCTCAGTCATGTCTGACTCTTTGCAACCCCATGGACTGCGCATGCCAGGCTGTCCCTATTCAACTCCCGGAGTTGACTTAAATTCATGTCCAACCATCTCATCCTTCGGTCTTACCCAGACATCAGGGTCTTTTTAAAAGAGTTAGTTCTTCACATCAGGTGGCCAAAGTATTGAAGTTTCAGCTTCAGCATCAGTTCTTCCAATGAATATTCAGGGCCAGTTTCATTTACAATGGACTAGTTGTATCTCCTTGCAGTCCAAGGGACTCTCAAGAGTCTTCTCCAACACCACAGTTCAAAAGCATCAGTTCTTTGGCACTCAGCTTTCTTTATAGTCCAACTCTCACATCCATACATGACTACTGGAAAACCATAGCCTTGACTAGACAGACCTTTGTTGGCAAAGTAATGTCTCTGCTTTTTAATATGCTGTCTAGGTTGGTCATAAATTTCCTTCTAAGAAGTAAGTGTCTTTTAATTTCATGCCTGAAGTCACCATCTGCAGTGATTTTGTGGCCCCCAAAAATAAAGTCAGCCACTGTTTCCACTGTTTCCCCATCTATCTGCCAGGAAGTGATGGGAGCAGATGCCAATCTTAGTTTTCTGAATGTTGAGCTTTAAGCCAACTTTTTCACTCTCCTCTTTCACTTTCATCAAGAAGCTCTTTAGTTCTTCTTCACTTTGTGCCATAAGGGTGGTGGTCATCTGCATATATGAGGTTATTGATATTTCTCCCGGCAATCTTGATTCCAGCTTGTGCTTCATCCAGCCCAGCATTTTTCATGATATACTCTGCAACATCAAGGCTGTATATTGTCACCCTGCTTATTTAACTTATATGCAGATATGCATATAAGAAGAACTAAAGAGCTTCTTGATGAAAGTGAAAAGGAGAGTGAAAAAGTTGGCTTGAAGCTCAACATTCAGAAAATGAAGATCATGGCATCCGGTCCCATCACTTCATGACAGATAGATGGGGAAACTGTGGAAAGAGTGGCTGACTTTATTTTTTCTGGCCTCCAAAATCACTGCAGATGGTGATTGCAGCCATGAAATTAAAAGACACTTACTCCTTGAAAGGAAATTTATGACCAACCTAGACAGCATATTAAAAAGCAGAGACATTACTTTGCCAACAAAGACCTATCTAGTCAAGGCTATGGTTTCTCCAGTGGTCGTGTATGGATGTGAGAGTTGGACTATAAAGCTGAGCACAGAAGAATTGATGCTTTTGAACTGTGGTGTTGGAGAAGACTCTTGAGAGTCCCTTGGACTGCAAGGAGATCCAACCAGTCCATCCTAAAGGAGATCAGCCCTGGGTCTTCATTGGAAGGACTGATGTTGAAGCTGAAACTCCAATACTTTGGCCACTTGATGCAAAGAGCTGACTCATTGGAAAAGACCCTGATGCTAGGAAAGATTGAGGGCAGGAGGAGAAGGGGATGATAGGATGAGATGGTTGGATAGCACCATCAACTCGATGGACATGAGTTTGGTTGGACTCTGGAGTTGGTGATGGACATGGAGGCCTGGCGTGCTGCGGTTCATGGGGTTACAAAGAGTTGGACATGACAAGTGATTGAACTGAACTGAAGTCTGCATATAAGTTAAATAAACACGATGACAGCCTTGACATACTCTTTTCCCAATTTGGAACCAGTCTGTTATTCCATCTCCAGTTCTAACTGTTGCTTCCTGGCCTGCATACAGATTTCTCAAGAGGCAGGTCAGGTGGTCTGATATTCCCCTCTCTCTCAGAATTGTCCACAGTTTGTTGTGATCCACAGAGTCAAAGGCTTTGGCATAGTCAATAAAGGAGAAGTAAATGTTTTTCTGGAACTCTCTTGCTTTTTCTATGATCCAGTGGATGTTGGCAATTTGATCTCTGGTCCCTCTGCCTTTTCTAAATCCAGCTTGAACATCTGGAAGTTCACGGTTCAAGCATTGTTGAAACCTGGCTTGGAGAATTTTGAGCATTACTTTACTAGTGTGTGAGATGAGTACAGTTGTGCCATAGTTTGAACATTCTTTGGCATTGCCTTTCTTTGGGATTGGAATGAAAACTGACCTTTCCCAGTCCTGTGGCCACTGCTGAGTTTTCCAAATTTGCTGACCTATTGAGTGCAGCACTTTCACAGCATCATCTTTCAGGATTTGAAATAGCTCAACTGGAATTCTATCACCTCCACTAGCTTCGTTCATAGTGAGGTTTCCTAAGGCCCACTTGACCTCACGTTCCAGGATATCTGGCTCTAGGTGAGTGATCACACCATCATGATTTTCTGGGTCATGAAGATCTTTTTTGTAGAGTTCTTCTTCTGTATTCTTGCCACCTCTTCTTAATATCTTCTGCTTCTGTTAGGTCCATACCATTTCTGTCCTTTGTTGAGCCCATCTTTGCATGAAATGTTCCCTTGGTATCTCTAATTTTCTTCAAGAGATTTCTAGTCTTTCTCATTCTATTGTTTTCCTCTATTTCTTTGTGTTTGTCACTGAGAAAGGCTTTCTTATCTCTCCTTGCTATTCTTTGGAACTCTGCATTCAAATGGGTATAGCTTTCCTTTTCTCCTTTGCTTTTCACTTCTTTTCTTTTCACAGCTATTTGTAAGGCCTCCTCAGACAGTCATTTTGCTTTTTCGCATTTCTTTTTCTTGGGGATGGTCTTGCTCCCTGTCTCCAGTACAGTGTCATGGACCTCTGTTCATAGTTCATCAGGTACTCTATCTATCAGATCTAGTCCCTAAATCTATTTCTCACTTCCACTGTATAATCGTAAGGGATTTGATTTAGGTCATACGTGAGTGGTCTAGTGGTTTTCCGTACTTTCTTCAATTTAAGTCTGTATTTGGCAATAAAGGAGTTCACGATCTGAACCACAGTCAGCTCCTGGTCTTGTTTTTTGTGACTGTATAGAGTTTCTCCACCTTTGGCTGCAAAGAATATAATCAATCTGATTTGAGTGTTGACTATCTGGTGATGTCCATGTGTAGAGTCTTTTCTTGTGTTGTTGGAAGAGGGTGTTTTCCATGACCAGTGCATTCTTTCAGCAAAACTCTATTATTCTTTGCCCTGCTTCATTCTGTACTCCAAGGCCAATTTACATCCCACTAACAGTATAGGAAGTTTCCCTTTTCTCTACACCATTCCAGCATTTTTTTTTTTTTTTTTGTAGACTTTCCGATGATGGCCATTCTGATAGATGTGGGGCTCTACCTCATTGTGTTTTATATGTGTTTCTCTAGTAATTAGGAATGTTGAGCATCTTCATGTGCTTTTTTGGCCATCTGTATCTTGTCTTTGGAGAAATGTCTATTTAGATGTTCTGCCCATTTTCTGATTGGCTTGTTTTTTTGATTTTGGGTTACATGAGCTGTTTGTATTCAATATATTTTGGAAAGTAATCCCTTGTCAGTTGCATCATTTGCAAGTATCTTCTCCCATTCTGTAGATAGTCTCTTTTGTTTATGAAGATAAATCATCTTTTGATCATTCTTGTCCCTTTATACATCGGACTGCTGGACAAACTTGATTTGTATCCAATTTCAAAGGAAAAAATGATGGAAAATAAGTCTCTCCTAAAGATAACTCTAAGACAGTAATTCCTCTGTGGTAACAGAGGGATATTACGTATTCCACACACAGAATGGATATATTCTACCCACATGAGAGCCCTTAAAATATATGACTCCTCAGCCTTCTTTGGAATTAGGGTAAATAACCTGCAGATTGGGTCCATGATCCTGGGCCAAACACTATTTTATGGATATGAATTTCTTTATCTGTACTGACATCTATTAGATATTTATGTTTGCATGAACGTTAGCAACATGCTTAACTTGAAACAGAGTTCCCACCAGTCTCTGCCATGGCTGATGTCACACGGAGGGGTTACAAGGATGCACTAGATCCTTCAAACCCACCCGTGGGAGTCCTTCTGGTGGCCTGGACAGATGGGTTCTATTAGTTCTGTTTTGACCACATCCATTGTCATGGGGATGAAGAGTTTGCTTTCTTGCTCTAATCCTTTATTTTAATCTATTGGGTATTTTTGGACATAAGCAATTTGAATTATGACAGTGGTTTTCAGAGTTCAAAGACACTGTAAATTTTTCAAAAGTATTGAAGATTTGGTAATTGTTTGATTAAATTGAACATTTTAGAATCACAACTTAAAACCACTGAGCCACTGATCATTGGTGATATATTAAGTTTTTTTCCCCCCAAATGTACAAAGAGCTCATATAATTCAACACCGAAAATCTAATCAATCTGCTTAAACAATGGGCAGAGAATCTGAACAGACATTTTTGTAAGGAAGACATACAAATGGCTAACAGGCACATGGAAAGATGCTCAGCCTCACAAATTATCAAGGAAATGCAAATCAAAATATGAGATAGCACCTCACACCTGTCAGAATGGCTATTATCCAAAAGACAAAAAACAATAAGTATTGGTGAGGATATGGAGGAAAGGGAGCGCTCGTGCACTGTTGATGGGAATATAAATTGGTGCAACCACATCCATAGATTGATGAATGAATAAAGAAGATGTGATATACACAGACACTCTGAAATATTACTCAGCCATAAGAAACAATGAAAGCTTGCTATCTGGGACAACATTGATGGGCCTAAAGAGTGTTATGCTGAATGAGATGTCAGACAGATAAAGATAAATACTGTATGATTTTACTTATATGTGGAATCTAAAGAAACAAATGAATAAACAAAGCAAACAGGTATAGATACAGAGAAAAAACAGATGATTGCCAGAGGAGAGGGAGAGGAGTAAAGGAAAGAAAAAAAATAGGTAAGGGAGATTAAAAGGTACAAACGTTCAGTTGCAAAATTAAATGAGTCACAGGTACAGTGTGGAGAATATAATCAATAACTATGCAATATATTTGTAACTAGGTCTAACATGGTGACCATTTTGAAAGGTATAGAGGTATCGATCACTATGTTGTATGACAGGATATATTACATTTTTAACATGAGAGCCTCTAACATGTTAACACATGGTGCTAGTCAACTGTGTGTGTGTGTCTTGTCACATTCAAGATTTGAACTAAAGTGTCTACCATTTCTACACATATGGGGAACTTTCTGTAAAAGTGTCAGATTGGGGAAGAGGTAGCAGTCTCATGCAAATTCGGGTCTGTACATTTCTTTTTACATGTAAATGTACAAAGAAGTAATTGTTTATGTCACACACCAGCCGCAATAAATTAAACACCAAGGCATGCTTAGACATAGCTTCTCAGTCGTTGCCCTTGCCACTGCACAATCATGGATTGTGTAATAACAGATGAATCTGTGGGACATTGCATGACATAATACAATGATACCATACTATAATATTTTTGGTACTTTTCAATTTCGAGTGCTTTTGGTTTGACTTTAATGTTCATGAGGTTCGACCTTGAAACACAATTTTGGTTTACTCTAAGGTTTAAAAGTCTTCCCTGGTGGCTCAGACGGTAAAGCGTCTGCCTACAATGTGGGAGACCCGGGTTCAATCCCTCGGTTGGGAAGATCCTCTGGAGAAGGCAATGGCACCCCACTCCAGTACTCTTGCCTGGAAGATCCCATGGATGGAGGAGACTGGTAGGCTACAATCTATGGGGTCACAAAGAGTCGGACATGACTGAGCGACTTCACCTTCACCTTCAAGGTTTAAAAATCATGATTACCGAATAATATATTGAGGTTCAAAACAAGCTGTTAAAATTTCCACATTAATAATGCTTATCTGTGGAGAAGGAAATGGCAACCCACTCCAGTATTCTTGCCTAGAGAATCCTGCAGATGGAGGAGCCTGGTGGGCTGCTGTCCATAGGGTCTCAGAGTCAGACATGACTGATGCGACTTAGCATGCATGCATGCATTAGAGAAGGAAATAGCAACCCACTCCAGTGTTCTTGCCTGGAGAATCCCAGGGACAGAGGAGCCTGGTGGGCTACCGTCTGTGCGGTTGCACAGAGTCGGACACGACTGAAGTGACTTAGCAGCAGCAGCAGCAGAAGCAGCAATGCTTATCTGTGTGAATGACATTTTTCTTATTACTGTGCAACGCAAAATATACAGAAATATTTTGGATGTGGATACTACTATAAGACTGTAATCGTCAATCATGCTCTTGATTTTAAATTTTTGGGTATGTCAGGATGGCTTTACTTTTGCCATTGATTGCTGTTTAAATAAGTTAACACATTTAAAGCATATATCCATGTAAAAATATTCCTTATAAATATTTTATATATTGGGATTTTGAGTAAGACTTCATTTGAGATAATAATTCTGCCAGTAAAAATCTCATACTAAAATCAAGTTCAGAAGGTCAGTGGTTTGTACTCATCTCATTTTTAACCTGCCTGGCTTTGCACATATTATTCATATCTTGAAACTTATAATAATGATAACTTAATTCACTTCTTCATGTAGAAGACTTGGGACCAGACTAAAATCTTGTGGCAACTGCAGTAGCTTAGAACCAAAATTAAAATGCAAATATTCTTTTTATTGAAGTATAGTTGATTTAGAGTATTGTATTAGTTTCTGGTGTACAACAAAATGATTATATTATATCCAGGGAAGAATACTGGAATAGATAGCCATTTCCTTTTCCAGGGGATCTTCGCTACCTGGGGATCAAACCCATGATCAAATCTGCATTGCAGACAGATTCTTTACTGTCTGAGCCACCAAGGAATCCTCTATATTTTATATATGTATATAAACACACATTCTTTTTCATATTCTTTTCCATTATAGAAAAAAACCCTGATGCTGGGAAAGATTGAGGGCAGGAGGAGAAGTGGGCAACAGAGAATGAGATGATTGGATGGCATCACCAACTCAATGGACATGAGTGTGAGCAAACTCTGGGGTATAATGAAGGACAGGGAAGCCTGGCATGCTGCAGTCCATGGGGTCACAAAGAGCTGGAGACCACCTGCTGCTGCTGTTGCTGCTAAGTCGCATCAGTTGTGTCCGACTCTGTGTGACTCCATAGACGGCAGCCCGCCAGGCTCCCCCGTCCCTGGAGACCACCTAGCAACTGAATAACAGCAACAACAGGCTATTAAATATAGTTCCCTGTGCTGGACAGTAGAAACTTGTTGTATATCCATTCTATGTATAATAGTTTACATTAAAATGCAAATATAATTGCATGTTAGGTATATTCTAATGAAGCAGGTGCAGAGGAAAGTTAGTAGATATTGCTATTTCAGACCTAATATAAAAGCCAAATTTGCATGAAGCGTATATAATAGAAGACATGCATAATGATGAGAAGCTGATAATTTGGAAATGCATATTCTTTGATTTGTGAGAACATTTTTTCAGCCGATTTGCTTCCCAGTGGGGTCCGGGTCCCTCAGTGGCTTCTTAGGTGTACTAGTGGTAAAGAACCTGCTTGCCAATGCAGGAGAGCTAAGAGATGTGGGTTCCATCCCTGGGCCGGGAAGCTCCCCTGGAGGAGGGCATGGCAACCCACTCCAATACTCTTGCCTCGAGAATCCCCATGGACAGAGGAACCTGGCAGGCTACAGTCCATGGGGTTGAAAAGAGTTGGACGTGGTTGAATTGACGTAGGGTGCATGCACGCGTGGGACTCCTAAGAAATATTAGCCAGTTTCATTCTCTGAACAGACCAGCAGAGGGGTGGGAGATACTGGGCTGAGATTAAATGGTTGTTCTGTATAACTGACAGGTTCCCTACAGTGGACATATTTCGATTTGGGGACTGTTCATTTCTGCCAGCCCATTTATTGCCTGCCTATCCCTTTACATTTCCCAGTGCATGTTCCCCAAAGGGCCACTTGCTTCACCATCAGCAGGGTGTCTGGACCAAAAAGCACAAAAAAAGCACACAGGAAAAACCACACAGGTGCAGTAAAATAAGTCACAGTCTAAGGTCTCACTTCCGCCCTCCAGGCTCGCTTCTGAGTCACCAGCAAGCCCACTGGCCCTTGCCGCTCCTGATAACCCTCAGCCATGTGGTTCTGTCTGATAAAGAGCTGCGGATTCTATTCAGTGACACGTGGTCACCCTGAAGTGACTCAGAGTACGTCACCAAGTGCGTGACCCACCTCTGAGTCACCTCAGGTCGTTCCAGTGGAGAGCAAGGCTGCAGTGCTGAAATGCTTGGGCCGAGGGGAGTGACTGTCATTCTGTGCAAAACCACCCTTTCCATTCTGATGGTCGCATTTCACAGTCTAGGGGTCCTAGCTTGCAGCAAAGGAGGTCAAAGCAACAGGCTGAATATGACAGTCTGTGTGCCGGGATGGAGAAAATCAGATCAACGTATGTCAGTAAACAGTTTAGTGTCTTGCGGAGATGACATGGTTTCCATTTACATCTCATCTCTAACCAACTCTGAGACATTTAGGAGGTTGCTTAGCCTCTGTGAGTCAGTTTTCTCTTATTCCTAAAGGGGATTTATTAAAGCCCATGTGCGGTGCTCAGAACTGCTGGGAGGACTAGACAAAGAGACTCGAGCCTAAGGTCTCAGAAGCTATAATGAAAGCCAAGCTGCAGAAATGACCCCTTGCGGAGCCTGCTGCTCCTGACTCCATCTTCCTACAACTTTTATTACAGTGTCTAAAACTGGACTCTTCTGCTGTGCTCCTCACCAGCAGTATCAATGACCCCTCCATCCTTCCCTTTCACAGGACTCACTTTCAAAGGCAAGTCTCATGTGGGGAAGCCGATGGTGGGCCTCTGAGGTCTCCTGCCTGCGCTGTAGTTGGGAGGCTGGAGCGGCCAGGTTTTGAAGATGCTGCTGGAAGGCAGAATTGATAACATGACACATGATGAACATGTAAGGATGGTGTTCATAACAGAGTGGCCGCAAGTGGCAGGCTGCCTTATAAAACTGGTGTGACTATTAGAGGAGGTCACATTGTCAGGTATCCTCCACAGTGCCTGGCACACACTGGCACCTAACAGATCCCCTTTTCCTTTCATCCCATCTCTGGTGAGAATCTGAAAAATTCCACTCGGCAGAGGTTTGAGAGTTCTGTCAAGGAACTTCTCAGTATGCTGTGACTAATCGTGTTGACACTGAATCTTTGCCTTAACGTGGGAGCAAAGAAACAGTCTGATCTCTCCAAGCTCTTCTTTGATGCTATTTTTTGCTAAGGAGCTTGTCAGCACAAAGGATCAGAGTGCACAGGACAGTGGGCTGTATTCTCTTTTCTGGCCCCAGGAAGGTGATTTGCCTTCATAGGATGGAGAGAAGAGGTTCTTGCCCCCTGGCTCCCGCGGCATCTGGGAATGAATACCATGCTGGGAGCTGGTGCAACAGAGGTGGAAGAAACCCCATGTGTCTCCTCAATGGGCTGGTTCGTGGTCGTCCCATTCTTGAACCTTGTGGCGAGCAACAAGCTTGCTCTCATCCTTAGCTGTGACCCAAGGATTGTGCTTGTCCTCATGTAGAACCACTTGGCCAGAACCTAGAAAATAGTCATGGGAGTCAGGAGGTGAGAGAGAGGAATATGTTCCCTTCCTCTTTTGGGAGCAAATCCTTGGAGAGGCTTGCTGATATGATGATGGGATCCTGGGAACCTGAACTTAGTCAGGTAGGATGTTTGCCAAAGGTCAGCACAACAGATAAGTAATCCCTGTCATAAAACCAAAGGCAGAAGCGTGAGGCTTTGCCTAGAAGGTCAAGGCTAAGTTGATGCAAGAAAGGAGTAGAAGGTAGCAAGCAATGATGGAAAAAGTGAGAGTGTATCAAATGGTCCTCCAAACAGCAACTGTGAAGGCCCAAAGGTATTCCATTATGGGCTGTCTAGGTGGCATCTTTATAGGTGTTTTATAGAAATAACAGTCTTCTGTTTGTTCAGTAATCTGAAGTTTGAAAAAATAATATTACATATTTTATTCTATATGATCTTAGTATACCCAAAGGTGAGCTAGTTGTTGTTCAGTTGCTAACTCTTTGAGTTAGTGGGTTAATTCTTGTTGTCTGACTTTTTGCAACCTCATGGGCTATAGCTCACCAGACTCCCCTGTCCTTTACTATCTCCTGGAATTTGCTCAAATTCATGTCCACTGAGTCAATGATACCATCCAACCATCTCATCCTCTGTCACCCTGTTCTCCTTTTGCCTTCAGTCTTTCCCAGCTAGGTAGCTGGTATTATCCCATTTTTTTACAGATGAACAAAAGGATAGTGAGTAAAAGTTAAAAGAGTTTGACTCAGGCTACACAGTGACCCTGTGAAAGCAGGACTCGGACCAAATGCTCTTTTGTTATTTAGGATGCCAGGCTGTGGCTAGTAGAGTCTTCAAAACCTTTCCATGAAGATTATAATAAAAATATGGAGGAGGGAGAATGAATGGCAAGAGTTTCCCATCTGACTTTCCATGGGCTTCCATGAGACTGTTTTAAATTTGATCTCATGGATATTTTCTTCTAAGGTTCTAATTGAAAACTCCAGAATTATCCACTTTTGATTTGCCGTTAAAATAAGTGAGGTTTAGGATGTTCCATTGCAGACTTTGCCCTTTGCTCACCTTCCTCACTTATGAGAGCAGGTGCTTATTAATTATAAGGAGGGACTTGAAATTCTCAGAAATATTTTCATCCTTGTTGAATCAGCTGTTGAACTGAAAACAAATCATGAAAGACAGAGAACTTACACCCTTGGTAGGCTGTTTGAAAGTGACACACAGATTTAGAATATTGACTTTTAGAGGTCTGAGATGGTCTGGAGCCATTTCATAACAGTACCTGGGTCATCCTTCCATGCCTCACTCAGGGCTCCTATCTGGGTAAAGTAAGCCTTTGAATTGCGGAAAAGGCAATGGCACCCCACTCCAGTACTCTTGCCTGGAAAATCCCAGGGATGACGGAGCCTGGTGGGCTGCCGTCTATGGGATCACACAGAGTCGGACCCAACTGAAGTGACTTAGCAAGCCTCTGAATTGCAGTCATGAAATTAAAAGATGCTTACTCCTTAGAAGGAAATTTATGACCAACCTAGATAGCATATTAAAAAGCAGAGATATTACTTTGCCAACAAAGGTCCGTCTAGTCAAGGCTATGGTTTTTCCAGTGGTCATGTATGGATGTGACAGTTGGACTGTGAAGAAAGCTGAGCGCCGAAGAATTGATGCTTTTGAACTGTGGTGTTGGAGAAGACTCTTGAGAGTCCCTTGGACTGCAAGGAGATCCAACCTGTCCACCCTAAAGGAGATCAGTCCTGGGTGTTCATTGGAAGGACTGATGCTGAGGCTGAAACTCCAGTACTTTGACCACCTCATGAGAAGAGTTGACTCATCAGAAAAGACCCTGATGCTGGGAGGGATTGGGGGCAGGAGGAGAAGGGGACGACAGAGGATGAGATGGCTGGATGGCATCACCGACTCGATGGACATGAGTTTGGGTGAACTCCGGGAGTTGGTGATGGACAGGGAGCCTGGCGTGCTGCAATTCATGGGGTTGCAAAGAGTCGGACATGACTGAGCGACTGAACTGAACTGAAGCCTCTGAAAAGGTACCACATTAGCAAGATTCTTATATGTAAAATAGCTTTCTAGTGAATTACACTTTTAGCTCAGTTGGTAAAGAATCTGCCTGCAATGCAGGAGACCCCAGTTCAATTCCTGGGTCAGGAAGATCCTGTGTAGAAGGGATAGGCTACCCACTCCAGTATTCTTAGGCTTCCCTGGTGGCTTAGATGGTAAAGGAAATGCCAGCAGTGTGGTAGACCTGGGTTTGATCTCTGGGTTGGAAAGATCCCCTGGAGGAGGGCATGGCAACCCACTCCAGTATTCTGGCCTGGAGAATCCCAATGGCCAGAGGAGAATCCCCATGGACTGGTGGGCTACAGTCCACAGGGTTGCAAAGAGGTGAACACGACTGAGCAATAGACCATGGAGCTCTTCAGAGCTACTAAATGTTTATAGAGTCCAGGGGAAAAGTAAAATGTAAGCTTAATCATTTAGGGGTTTTAGCTATTCTCAGTTGTTAGGATATTTGATTGAATTTTAGCACTTGTCCTACCTTCTTCCTTGGATTGTTAGGAGTAGAAAAAAAAGCAGAGAGACTGTCTTTGATATGTGTAAAGCACTGAATTAATTATTGTGGTTATTTTTTTAACTAAAGGGCTCAATTGTCAAATATACTTTTAGGCAGGAAAAGAAAGTTTCACGTATATATAATAGATTTTCTCTTAATACACCAGCTTTAAGAAGAGGCTGATTTTGTCCCATGTATCTGATCAGTTGAAGGTATTACAGTTTGTGCCAACCCACTGGCAAAATAAATGTGAACTGAAAAGAGGCTTTTACAAAACAAACGGATTCTAGCTGCCCCATATAATATGAAACATTGATTTTTTTCCCCTCTGAACTTTCTTAACTATAATTTGCCATATCATTGGTCTTGAAATGAAGATTACATAAGATTTGATACACTTACAGTTGCTTAATATTCATTCCAGTTGGAGGAGCTTCAAGCATGACGAGGGTTCTAGAAACTCAGCAGGAATGTTTAAAGGCCTCCATGCATAATCCACCTGCAGGCACAGAACTGCACGCTTTTCCCTGAATACTCCATGACCGGCCCATCTTTGGTATGTGTTCAGTTGCTAAGTCCTGTCCAAGTCTTTGTGACCCCATGGACTGTAGTTCATCAGGCTCCTCTACCGTGGTATTTCCCACACAAGAATAGTGGAATGAGTTGCCATTTCATCCTTCAGGGGATCTTTCTGATCCAGGAATTGAACATGGATCTACTGAATTGGCAGGTGGATTCTTTACCACTGCACCACCTTGGTGATTATCCACTTTCAACAAGGCAGTGTCCCAGTGTAAACCACCTCATGCTTCCAGTAATTGCATACAAGGAACTCTTTAGAATGTTAGCTGTAACTCTTGGCTTTAGCTACCAGTCCTCACGAAATAGAAGTATTATGTAACATAAACAATGTGGCCTATCTACCTCAAAATTCTGACTCAAAAAGACAGTGACATTCCTCCCTGAAGCTGTTTTGTTTCAATGACTTGTTATTACTGAACTGCAATCCATGGATTTATGCAAGTAAATTATTCTTTATCCAGGTTAAGCATCAAAACTCTCTTGAGACTCCCCTCTCCCCCAGAAAGTACATTCACTGGAACTTTACCACAGACTGACAAATCAGAATATTTAAAGTCAAATCTTTGCACGTGTGTTTTGGAGCATCTCCTTAGGTGACCCAATAAAAAGCTCTTAACCTCCCAAATTTCCCCAATCTATTTATAACCAAAATATCCAAGCAAAACTCATAGGATGTTATTAATACATACTATCCCTTCAAACTTTCTTCAATGAGAATACATTTCTCCTGCCCCCAGTGAAAGTTTTGACAATTCTCGACCCCGTTTCTGCTGTCTTATGTGATCTGCAGTTATGACAAACACAATCTCAATTATGATTAGAATAATAATATGGGTCCAACTTCCCATAATAACCAAAGGTTTAAATATAACTTTGTGTTAAATCTTCTCCCTCCCGCAGTTTGGACCTTCTGGTTGTAAGCCTGAAGGTAGGGTTCTCTCCTTTTACCTGCTTACCTTCTCACCATGTGCTTGACTTTTTCTAGAAGATTTTCCCCAAGTTCTAAACTTGGGTGGGGAGGACAGGTGAAATGCTCAGACAGTTCCTAACTAGCTGGGTAGTTTCTACTCACTGGTCCTAGCAGTTGATTAAACCTGTCAGACCTGGGAGGAACTAGCTGGTAACTTTTTGTCTTGATCAATGTGATGCTTTCATGGACTCTTCAGAGATTCCCTCCTAGGACTCTTCTGCTGCAGTTATCATGACCCTAGTGGGTGTTTCTCTACTTTGTACCATCACTAATGCTCCATCCCGCAACCCTTGGCATGAACAGCCTCTTTTTGCTAAGAATTATTCTTTCCTTTATGTGATTCTTTGGGCAGGACTCAGAACATCCTCAGGTGGGCTAGTGGTAAAGAATCCACCTGCCAATGCAGGAGACCCAAGAGAGGTGGAATGGATCCCTGGATTGGGGAGATCCTCTAGAATAGGAAATGGCACCCCACTCTAGTTATTCTTGTCTGGAAAATTCCATGGGCAGAGCAGCCTGGTGGGCTACAGCCTATGGGGCTGCAAAGAATTGGACACAACTGAGCAACTGAGCCCACGCATACACAAAACATCCTCACTTGTGACCCTCTCCAACAAAACCCACTCTGTCTGGGATGACACCCACACCACTTGCTTTCATGGGCAGTGGACTGCAGCTGATACCACACTATAGACTCGGCAAGATCCATCCTCAAGGCTCCTCTAGCCCCTCGATTTCCCAGGATGGAGACCTCTGAGAGTCCCCACGAAGCCCTCCTCACTGAGCTTGTGGTTAGAAGGAAGCACCGCCTCCTCTTCAAAAGGGACGGAGTGACTCACAGCTAACAGTAGACATCCCCAAAGACGTCAAAGACGTCTTTTCACCAACTTCCTGCTTGCCTTCTCTGGAGCCTTTTGCTATTCCTGGTCAGACTGAGGAACTAGGAGACACACAGCAGGTTCTCAGGGACAATTTTTCAGTTAGCTGCACATGGAGTGGGGGAATCTGGCTTTAGTGTGTTGATGCCTGTCAAACTGGGGTCTCAGAGGCAAGTGAGGCAGGCAGAGTCTCATTCAACCCTTCTGCCCCATAGATGTAGCATGAATTGTAAGAGTTTATACATACCACAAAGCCACTAGTCAAGGAATGTTGAAGAAGGACCACCTTGACCGCTTCATGGAGGAAAGGAGAGGCAAGACCCCAATGTAATATGTATTATATTTGCATTTTATGAGCTTGCTAGATAATTCAAGTCAGGCATCATCCTTTAACTCCTTGAGGCTCAGATCTATTTTTGTTTCTTTCTCATTTGCATCTTCTAATGCTGACTAGTTGTTGTTCAGTCACTAAGTTGTATCTGACTCTTTCCGACCCCATGGACTGCAGCACACCAGGCTTCCCTGTCCTTCACTATCTCCTGGAGCTTGCTCAAACTCATGTCCATTGAGTTGGTGACCATCCAACTGTCTCGTCCTCTGTCGCCCCCTCCTCCTCCTGCCCTCAATCTTTCCCAGCATCAGGTCTTTTCCAGTGAGCTGGCTCTTTGCATCAGGTGGCCAAAGTACTGGAGCTTCAGCTTCAGCATCAGTCCTTCCGATGAATATTCAGGGTTGATTTCCTTTAGGATGTACTAATTTGATCTCCATGCTGTCCAAGGGACACTCAGGAGTCTTTTCCAGCACCACAGTTTGAAAGCATCAGTTCTTCAGCGCTCTTTGGCACTACCTAGTTAGGTAGCTTTAGACTAAGAAACGGAGAAGGCAATGGCACCCCACTGCAGTACTCTTGCCTGGAAATCCCCATGGATGGAGGAGCCTGGTAGGCTGCAGTCCATGGGGTCGCTAAGAGTTGGACACGACTGAGCGACTTCACTTTCACTTTTCACTTTCACGCATTGGAGAAGGAAATGGCAACGCACTCCAGTGTTCTTGCCTGGAGAATCCCAGGGACAGGGGAGCCTGGTGGGCTGCCATCTATGGGGTTGCATAGAGTTGGATACGACTGAAGCGACTTAGCAGCAGCAGCAGCAGACTAAGAAAGGAAGCCCATCTCAGGTTGCTGGAAGTACAATGTCCCATGCTCAGTTTTGGAGGTCTGTGGATGAAAGCTTCCAGAGGTCCATGAACCTCCTGATGTTATACCAGCCTGCTCTATGGCTTCAAGCAGAAAAGTAGCATCAGAACAAAATAAGCCAATATCAGAGCATTCTAAACTGATCAAACTGAAGTTTAGACTTCAAAACATGTTTGGCATTCAGAGGCCAGGCCAGGTCAAGTTGAATCATTTCATTATTCGTTTCTTTACCAAAAGGAGATGAATTGCATGCATGAGTATCTTCGTTTCACGCATTCCATTCCAGCTTTCTCCCAAACATTGAATGACCAAGAACCTTCTCCACTCTCTAAGACCAAGCAATAATTTTCAACAAAGCCATTCTAAATTCAAGGCAAGACATCTTTCCCCCTCCAAATCTCTCTGAAGGGTATAGAACTCTGAGTCAGTCTTTACAGCTTACATTATTTAATAAATCTTATCTTCTCCATCTGAATATGGACATTAGGTTCATGAAAGACTTTGTATTCGTCTCTAGGAATTACCGTTATTTACTTTATAAGCTTTTTTTAAATTACAAAACTCACTTGAAATATTTTTCTAGATAAGATGAACAGTCTACCCTAAAGGTAAGTTCAAGTCTCACTTCAGATACAGAAAATAACTTGCAGCTTCAGGTTGGAGGGTTTTTGTCTGTTTGTATAGGACTCTAGGAGGAAACTATAATTCTTTATTGCAAAACTAATGAGATTTTGTGTCTCCCTCCACTGTTTCCAAAGTTACATTTTATTTACTTATTTATTTTTAAATTTTATTAATTTTTCATTTTTTCTATTGACATGTAATTGCTTTACAGTGTTGTTTCTGCTGTACAATGGAGTAAATCAGCTGTACGTATACATAAAACCCCTTTCTCTTGAATCTCCCTTCTACCCTCTGCATCCCCAGTTGGGCCTATAGTCTCTCATACAGAATGAATTAAGTCCAGAGTTTCATTTCAGCCTTCTAATATTTGTCTGAACACTTGGCTGCAAGGGTGCTCATTGAAACAATAGCATGGTCCCTGAGACTTTCAACAAATAAGAAAATAGACAAGATATTTAAAACAGAAAAGCTATGTGACCATGTCTATAAAATCATCTTAATAAGCCACTGTATGGCTTAATAACTTAGAAAGGTTTCTATGAAGAGGTATTACAGTTAATACAAGAAAATGTGTGCTGTGCTGTCTCTCAGTTGTGTCTGACTCTGTAGCCCCCAGGCTCCTCCGTCCATGGGATTCTCCAGGCGAGAATACTGGAGTGGGTACCCATGCTCTCCTCCAGGAGGTCTTCCCAACCCAGGAATCGAACTGGGGTCTCCTGCATTGCAGGGGGATTCTTTATCAGCTGAGCTACCCAGGAAGCCCATACAAGAAAACATCTCAGAATATTTTTAAATAAAAGAAGGCTGAAATTTTTTAGGAAATGCGTGAGAAATAATTCAACATGCTAGTATTTTGCCATTTTAAGCTGAGAGCCTATGTAATCTGGTTTTTAAAGATAGAAAATCTAAATTTGAGATTCTTTCCAAGAGCCCAGAAAGACGATAATACTCCTCAGATTCTGCCAAAATCAGTTTTGCCATTATCTTCATTCTTTAGAAGGCTTAGAAAGAGTTTTGTTAACACACCCCAAATGGAGGGAGATCTGACTGGGGGGGAAAAAAAATCACATCTGGCTTAATTAGTATATTTCATGGTTGAACTAATGCAGCCCTGAATTATATAGAAGAAAAACTTGGCTTGGGAAAGTTAGATGCGGGCTCAGTTTGGGATAAAGAAACACTGTACATTCTCTGGAAGATATTTCAAAGCAGTAGAAACTCAGAGATAAAAACTGTCTGCTCTACCAGGGAATCTGAATGTATAATAAATAAAGCCAGTAACTGGTTTGTTTGGTTTTTTTTTTTCCTTTTTCTCCCTCAGTTTCTTGAGTTTGTCCAATAGAATTTTCAATTAATTAAAAAAAAAAAAAACAACTTTGAATTGCTTCTGAATTTAAATAACCCTGTTTTATTTCTTTGAACTAAACTGAAGACTGTTTAAACATTTTTCTCTACCATAGAAGGGGTCAGTCACTTAATGCTGAAACATGGAAAAGTTGGAAAAGCTGACATAGAGAAGAACCTTTAAACTGTGCTGGCTGCTGCATTTTTTAAAGTGAATCCTCTTGTGTTATTCCTTGGGGCAGAAAAGCATCCCAGGATTGATCTGAAATGATTTAACTCTGCACCATTGGGCTGTCTCAGGAGACCATTCTTCTAATTTTCAGTTGTGGTATCATAATACATTTAAGCTTCTTATATAGCTAAAGTACTTATACATGAAAAGAGTACTTTGAGTTAATGCCTGAGAAAATAAATCAGGTTTATACTAAAGTTGCATTTAAAATGCAGTGAAATTTAGTCTTTCTGATTCACATTAGGTGTTTGGGTTAGTGGGTTTCCTGACTTAGTAGGTTTCCTGACCTAGTAACATTTATGCTCCTGCTTAGTCACTTCAGTCGTGTCCTACTCTTTTCGATCCTATGGACTGTAGCCTGTCAAACTCCTCTGTCCATGGGATTCTCCTCTGTCCGTGGGATCTCCCCTCCTCCAGGGTATCTTCCCCACCCAGGGATCAAATCTGCATTGCAGGCAGATTCTTTACTGCTGAGCCACGGGGGAAGCCCAATTAATGTTTATTTTGCATAATAATCAGTACTACAGATACATAGGTATACAGCAGCTCAGACATTTGATAGCAGCACAGATTTTTAAAAATTTGACAGGTTTTTCTCCTTTCCTCACTAGTTCACCCACACATGTAGAAGTTTATTACAGCTGAATATTTATTACCATTTATATAATACTGTCATATTAAAAATGCCTACATTTTATTCTACTCCAAATATTTAAACATGTAAATGTAACCAAGTAATATTTTGTCATTATTGTGACAAAAGCATCTTAAGTTACTAGGCTAGTTAGTAAATCACACACTTGTAAGCTTCCTTTTAAGGTCAGTCCGGCTGGCTATTAAAGTTACTTTATCTTTGTTTATTTATATTTGATACTGTATCCTCTCTTTCTATTGCAAAAGCCGTATTTATGTTGAGTGCAAATGAAAACTTCCAGGGCTGCGTTCCTATAAGACTGAAAGGCACATTAGCAACTGTTTCTTCAGGGAGTGTTAGTGTTCTTAGCTAGTGTTCTTGTTTAAAAAAAAAAAAGAGTGACGCTTCCAGTATGTGAATCATAATTACAGGTTGCTGCTATCATGGGTTTTCCTTTTTGCTGTGTTCCATCCTCCCTTTGCTCTCCTCACGAGTGAGTGGACTTTCTCTTCTCCCTGGAGGTGGCAGCTAGCCAGCGCCCTATACTCTGTGCACCATGATAAACAGCACCGCGGTTAGCTATCCTATGAACAAACTGAAGTGGCTTCTTTTGTAATATGTAGGATGCCAAGTACCCATTGAGCGATACTCTCATGAATTGTCTTTTTTTTTTTTTTTAATGAGAAAGTTGCTTCATCTGTGTCTATCGTGACTCCTAATGGAGGTATCTTTGGGTTTCCACAATTGTGTGGTTTTGCTTGCGTTGGTATGAGAAAGCCCAGTTCAGGAAACCTTTCCATACCCTGAAGCCTCTGATGAAACCTGAAGTGTTTCTGAAATAAACAGTTGATTCTTTGATTTGATTTACAAGTAGAATTTGCTGTCATCTTAGGCATTAAGGAATTTATTTCTGACTGGAAACTACCCTCCTGAAACAAACCTACCCACTCTCCTTACGTCAGCATCCACCCTTATCCAGTTCAACATAACCCTGTCTGAGGTAGGCTGATTTCCCATCCTGCTCTGAATCCTAAGCTGGCCATAGTCTATATAGTTTCTTGCCCCAGCAGGAACTCTGGCATAGATTTTCTGTCTGAGGCAGGAGCAGCTTTACTCTCAAGGTTTTCTTGTTGTTATAGCCTCAGAATGCTTCACTTTATTGTTATTATTTGTAAATAAATTTTTGTTGGAGTATAGTTACTTTGCAGTGCTGTGTTTCTGCTGTACAGCAAAGTGAATCAGCTATATGGATACATACAGCCCCTCTTTTTTTGGGTTTTCTTCCTGTTTAGGTCACGGCAGAGCACTGAACAGAGTTCCCTGTGCTATGCAGTAGGTTCTCATTAGTTATTTATGTGATGTGTGTGTTTGCTCAGTTGCTCAGTTGTGTCCAGCTCTTTGTGACCCCCTTTGGACTAGCCCACCAGGTTCCTCTGTCCATGGGATTTTTTCAGGCAAGAATACTGGAGTGGGTTGTCATTTCCTCCTTCAGAGGATCTTCCCGAACCAGGGATCAAACCTGCATCTTCTTGGTCTTCTGCATTGCAGGCAGATTCTTTACCCATGAACCATCTTTTATACCTAGGGCTTCCCTGATAGCTCAGCTGGTAAAGAATCTGCCTGTAATGTAGGAGACCCTGGTTTGATTCCTGGGTCAGGAAGATCCCCTGGAGAAGGGATAGGCTACCCACTCCAGTATTCTTGGGCTTGCCTGGTGACTCAGACAATAAAGAATCTGCCTGCAATGCAGGAGATCTGGGTTTGATCCCCGGGTTGGGAAGATCCCCTGGAAGAGGGCATGGCACACCATCCGAGTATTCTTTCCTGGAGAATTCCATGGACAGAGGAGCCTGGCGGGCTACAGTCCATGAGATCAAAAAGGGTTGGGCATGATTGAAAGCCTGAACACACAAATGCGCACATCAGTGGTGTGTACATGCCAGTCCCTATCTCCCGATGGTGGTTAGAGCTCCATGTCTGCATTGCTGAGGGTGCAGATTTATTCCCTGATCAAGGAGCTAAGATCCTGAAAGCCAAGCAGCATGCACCCCCCCACCCCCCAAAAAAAAGTGTTTAAAGGATGATTCACTTTAATATTGAGGAGCTGTGTGCTTCCTGAGCTCACCTGATTGAATTCTTTTTCTTCATCCTGAATTTACGAGCATTCAAGTTCTAGTGCATCTCCTACCTGCTACCATTGGAAAGGAAGTTCTTGGACTTACTTAAGTTCTGTTTGTCCTCCTACTCAGTCTCCTTGCATGTTCTGTAAGTACAGCTCTAGCCTGCAGGATGTGGGGGTCAACACTAGAATCTTTGTTGAAAGAAAGCTAATATATGTGCTGATGTTTGAAAGCAAATGGGAAGAGAAGATGACCAATCAAGAATCCATCCCTTGAGCTGGAGGATGTATAACTAGTGGAGTTTTCAAACCACATACTGAGATTGGGATGCCTGGGAGAGAGAAGGGACTAAGAGAAATAGGTTGGTTTTTAAAAATACATATTTATTTATTTGGCTGCACTGGGTCTTAGCTGTAGCACGTGGTTTCTTTCAGTTGTGGCATGCAGGATCTAGTTCCCTGACCAGGGATTGAACCTGGGCCCCCTGCCTTGGGAGCACGGAGTCTTAGCCACTGGGTCCCCAGGGACATCCCCTAGGAGTTTAATTTTAAATATATTAAGTTGCACATGCCTACTGGATATCTAAGCAGAGATATCAAGTGAAGAGTTGGACATATGGGTGGAAGCTATAAACTCAGAATTCATCAGGTGATAAATGTGTTTCAATTTATGGATCTGGAAGAGATGAGCACTAGGGAAGGATAGAAGATGGGCACAGATGGAGTGTCACAGTTTAGGCAGTTTAGTGCTGAGGGCAGTAGTGGCAAAAGCACATGGGAAAAAAGAAAAAAAAAGCACATGGGAGTCTGGTACTGACCTTCAGCCAAAGGAAGAATGGAAAGTGGTAGTAGTGGCTTAGAGTGGGCTGAGAAGACTCAAAACTCCAAGGAATGTCCCTTGTGCTACCTTCCTACAGTGTTTATTAAAATGTACAGTTTTATGGTTTGTCCCAATCTGACTGGTTATGCAGTTTGATTTTAGCCTGATGCATATAAAAGATGCTCAGTAAACTTGTGCCTCGGCTATCCGGAGACCTAGATGCCTTTGCAAGTATCAGAGAGGTTAATAATCCAAAGTCGACACACAGCCTGTACTATTGAGAGAGGACTCTGGGAACTCTGCCTAAAAGACTCAGAACTCTTTGACATCTGCTTGTACCTTTCTTTTCCTGCTGTACTGCTTCCTTACCTTTATTAAAACCCTTAGAGAGTACTGCATACCCTCTAGGATTTCACGTTGTTGTTGTTGTTCAGTTGCTTTGTCATGTCAGACTCTGCAACCCCATGAACTACAGCACACCAGGCTTCCCTGTCCTTCACTATCTCCTGGAGTTTGTGCAGACTCATGTCCATTGAGTCACTGATGCCATCCAACCATCTCATCCTCTGTTGTCCCCTTCTCCTCCTGCCCTCAATCTTTCCCAGCATCAGGGTATTTTCCAATGAGTTGGCTCTTCCCATCAGGTGGTCAAAGTATTGGAGCTTCAGCTTCAGTCCTTCCCATGAATATTCAGGATAGATTTCCTTTAGGACTGACTAGTTTGATCTCCTTGCTATCCAAGGGACTCTCAAGAGTCTTCTCCAGCACCACAGTTCAAAGTATCAATTCTTTGATGTTCAGACTTCTTTATGGTCCAGCTCTTACATCCATACATGACTAGTGGAAAAACCATGGCTTTGATCACACAGATCTGTGATGGCAAAGTAATGTCTCTGCTTTTTAATATGCTGTCTAGGTTGGTCATAGCTTTTCTTCCCAGGAGCAAGCATCTTTTGATTTCATGGCTACAGTCACCATCTACAGTGATTTTGGAGCCTAAGAAAGTAAAGTCTCTCACTGTTTCCATTGTTTCCCCATCTATTTGCCATGAAGTGATGGGACCAGATGCCATGGTCTTAGTTTTTTGAATGTTGAGTTTTAAGCCAGCTTTTTCACTCTCTTCTTTCACCCACATGAAGAGGCTCTTTAGTTCCTCTTCACTTTCTGCCATAAGGGTGGTGTCACCTGCATATCTGAGGTTGTTGATATTTCTCAATGCTATCTTGATTCCAGCTTGTGAGTCATCCAGCCCAGCATTTTGTATGATATACTCTACATAGAATTAAATAAGCAGAGTGACAATATAGAGCCTTGACTTACTCCTTTCCTAGTTTTGAACCAATCCATTGTTCCATTCTCGGTTCTAGCTGTTGCTTCTTATCTTGCATGGGTTTCTCAGGATATAGGTAAGGTGGTCTGGTATTCCCATCTCTTTAAGAATTTTTCCTATAGTTTGTTGTGATCCACACAGTGAAAGGCTTTAGCATAGTCAATGAAACAGAAGCAGAATTTTTTTTTTTCTAATTCGCTTGCTTTTTCATGAGTCCTTTTAATTATCCAACTCTGTGTCCCCACTGCAGTGATGACCGTTATGGGGACAGGGCACTATAAAGCAGGAGACCCCAGGCTATGGGATGGTCGGAGTTATGCTGCAAGGTTGGTTAGTCTTTAGTCTGCTCAGAGTATGGCTTCAGACAGCTCTTGGGTTTATTGGGGAATGGCCCTATCTCTTGGGGATGAACGAAAATAAGAACAAGGAAATGCCTCGTCATCTTTGTATGACAGCATGCGGATAGTACCTGGCACAGAGTGGAGACCTAGAAAAACGTTCTTTAAATGAATGAATGAATAAAGGAATGCACAGATAGAGAGGTGGTCATACTGGCTGCTTTTCAGCAGCCCTGAACTCAAGAGAGTGGTTCAAACTTTAGCAAAGTTTGATTCCTCCAACAGCCTGGTGAACTCCAGCTTCAAGGCCTGGGGGTTTGCGTTTTCCCTTCTCAGCACACATTCCCCACATGTCCTTGAAGTTCACTCCCTCACTTCGTTTGGGACATTATTCAAATCAGGGAGATGTTTGCTGATCTCCATATCCAAAACATATCCCTTGCCCTCTATCTTTTACGCCACCTCATTGTTCCTCATAGAACATCTTGCTACCTGATCTTGTATTATCTGTATACCTGTTAAGTCTGTGTATTTAAGGACTGCCGTCCCAGAATATCCACTCCGTTTTAGTAGGTGTTTCTGCGGCTCATCCACTGCCCTAATCCTAGAGCCTGGAGCAGTGTCCGGCATATATGACATGCTCAAAAAGCATTTGTTTGGCGAATAGGCTCTCATGCCCAACCCATATGGTTTTCACCCATGTGGTTGGGTGTCAGGGGTCATAATCCATTGTGGAATGGTTGGTGGGATTTAGGACTGAGGTGATCCCTGGGGTGCAGGGCTTTGAGTTTTAAAACCAGAGGAGTTGGTCACTCTCCTGAACTTCTGATTCAGCTTCCTGTTTGTTTACTCATCATCCATTTCTTGGTCCAATATTTATTTAGTGCTACCACATAGCAGCCCTGGTTTAGGTACTGTACTGGAATATGGCCATGCACAAGTCAGACAAAAGATACACTGTCATGAAGCTTATATTCCTCAGCAGGGGCAGGGACTTGAACTAATGGATGCTACGGTTCACCCTACACAGTACAAGTGATGTTAAATCCACAGGATGACGGTACAGTATCACTGGCCAGCACGTGTGCTCAGGAGAGAAGCAAGCCATGGCTGGAGTTAGTCTTTGCTGTGGTGGCAGCCCACTAACTCCCACCAGATAGGAATCTGCTGCCCTGGGTTCTGGCCAACATCTCCATTCTGTCTGTAGCTGCTGCTGCTACTGCTAAGTCGCTTCAGTCGTGTCCAACTCTGTGCGACCCCATAGATGGCAGCCCACCAGGCTCCCCCGTCCCTGGGATTCTCCAGGTAAGAACACTGGAGTGGGTTGCCATTTCCTTCTCCAATGCATGAAAGTGAAAAGTGAAAGTGAAGTCGCTCAGTCATGTCTGACTCTTAGCGACCCCATGGACTACAGCCCACCAGGCTCCTCCATCTGTGGGATTTTCCAGGCAAGAGTATTGGAGTGGGGTGCCATTGCCTTCTCCGTGTCTGTAGCTAAGACATATCAAAACCCACATACACTTCAACTCACAAGTGTTTTAACCGATTTTTCCTGTTAACATTATTAATTGTTAAACATCTTGTGACTAGGAACATCAGCTGAGCTGGCCTAAGGCAAAGCTCAAGGAAAGGTTAGTGCCTGCTTTTTGGCGTCAGCCTCCATGCTTGAAGCATTATGTTGGGATGTCCTTTCAGATCAAACTGAACTAGCTTACGATTCCTCCTTTATTCTCCATAATTTCTTCCTACTCAGAATTCACCCTCTGTCTTATTTCTCAGTGTTCTGAGTGAAAAAAGATTCTTGAGTTCTTGCAAATACATATGCTTGCTCATAGACCATCAGCCACAAGATAACCTTTATGCATATGATAGGTACTTTCTTGAAGGTGATTTGCCCAAACCTGGGACTCTAGTGGCTGGGTTTTGTTGGGATATGTCATGTCTCTCATGGAGAGAATGAACTCATCGCATGTATGGGGTCAGCCTTGACCAGCATTTAAATGTTCTTTTTCAGTCCTCACAAGTCCTCATATTAAGCCCCTTGGTAGTGCCTGGATTCTTTGTGCCCTCAGGCAAGTAGGCCCATGATAAACTTCTCAATTTCATAAAATATATGTCATAAAGTTTTTGAATCTCAGCATATAGCTTCCACTTTCTTCTCAAATGGTTTCCGTTGTGCTGTGGGGCTCAGGGTAAGGATGGCATTTGAAGAATTCTTGGCTCAGTGCATGACTTGTTCTACTCTCTCAGCATCCCTGTCAAGCAGTTTAATTATGCAAATGAGAACTCAGCTGAGGGTTTGGGGGAGGGGTGGTGGAGAAAGGAACAGTTCAGGGAAGTGCTAGACAGGCATTATGCCAAGAATATCCACACTTCCTATATTGAGAAATCTCCCTTTTTTTTTTTTCTTTCCTCCTAAGATGAAAAAGAATTTGAAAGTCTGCTCTTTTATCTTCTTTTACACCTTTCTGCTGTCTGCTTCCTGTTCAAAAAAATTTTTTAATGCTGATTTTTGTTTTAGCTCCTTGTCTCTGTCTCCCTTTAAGAGATGCTTGCAGTAAAATAGGTGATGCTGCTCATGTTAATGTGTTTTAAGTTTCACAATATAAAAGGGTTTTTCTTTCTACCTTTTCAAGGTCAGTGGGTTCTGAATCAAAGATGAAATCTAATGTTGGTGTTGGGGAAGCCAGCAACGGATCCCCTTCAAGTATGACGTGCATTGTTTGGCTAACAGGCCTGGGAAAGGGTTCACCAGTTACCCAATCTGGGTGTTGCTGCCTTCAGTTCAGTTCAGTTCAGTTGCTCAGTTGTGTCCAACTCATTGCGACTCCATGAATCGCAGCACATGAGGCCTCCTTGTCCATCACCAACTCCCGGAGTTTACTCAAACTCATGTGCATCGAGTCAGTGATGCCATCTATCTATCTCATCCTCTGTCTTCCCCTTCTCTTCCTGCCCCCAATCCCTCCCAGCATCAGAGGCTTTTCCAATGAGTCAACTCTTCGCATGAGGTGGCCAAAGTACTGGAGTTTCAGCTTTAGCATCAGTCCTTCCAATGAACACCCAGGACTGACCTCCTTTAGGATGGACTGGTTGGATCTCCTTGCAGTCCAAGGGACTCTCAAGAGTCTTCTCCAACACCACAGTTCAAAAGCATCAATTCTTCAGCACTCAGCTTTCTTCACAGTCTAACTCTCACATCCATACATGACCACTGGAAAAAACATGGCCTTGACTAGATGGACCTTTGTTGGCAAAGTAATATCTCTGCTTTTGAATATACTATCTAGGTTGGTCATAACTTTACTTCCAAGGAGTAAGTGTGTTTTAATTTCATGGCTGCAGTCACCATCTGCAGTGATTTTGGAGCCCCCAAAAATAAAGTCTGACACTGCTTCCACTGTTTCCCCATCTGTTTGCCATGAAGTGATGGGACCAGATGCCATGATCTTAAGTTTTCTGAATGTTGAGCTTCAAGCCAACATTTTCACTCTCCTCTTTCAATTTTATCAAGAGGCTCTAGCTCTTCTTCACTTTCTGCCATAAGGGTGGTGTCATCTGCATATCTGAGGTTATTGATATTTCTCCTGGCAATCTTGATTCCAGCTTGTGCTTCTTCCAGCCCAGTGTTTCTCATGATGTACTCTGCATATAAGTTAAATAAGTAGGGTGACAATATACAGCCTTGACGCACTCCTTTTCCTATTTGAAACTAGTCTGTTGTTCCATGTCCAGTTCTAACTGTTGCTTCCTGACCCGCATATAAGTTTCTCAAGAGGCAGGTCAGGTGGTCTGGTATTCCTATCTCTCTCAGAAATTCCACAGTTTGTTGTGACCCACAGAGTCAAAGGCTTTGACATAGTCAATAAAGCAGAAATAGATGTTTTTCTGGAACTCTTCCTTTTTCTATGATCCAGCAGATGTTGGCAATTGATCTCTGGTTCCTCTGCCTTTTCTGAAACCAGCTTGAACATCTGGAAATTCACAGTTTACGTATTGCTAAAGCCTGGCTTAGAGAATTTTGAGCATTACTTTGCTATGGTGTGAGATGAGTGCAATTGTGTGGTAGTTTGAACATTCTCTGGCATTGCTTTTCTTTGGGATTGGAATGAAAACTGACCTTTTCCAGTCCTGTGGCCACTGCTGAGTTTTCCAAATTTGCTGGCATATTGAGTGCAGCACTTACACAGCATCATCTTTCAGGATTTGAAATAGCTCAACTGGAATTCCATCACCTCCACTAGCTTTGTTTGTAGTGATGCTTTCTAAGGCCCACTTGACTTCACATTCCAGGATGTCTGGCTCTAGGTGAGTGATCACACCATTGTGATTGTCTGGGTCGTGAAGATCTTTTTTGTATAGTTCTTCTGTGTATTCTTGCCACCTCTTCTTAATATCTTCTGCTTCTGTTAGGTCCATACCGTTTCTGTCCTTTATCGAGCCCATCTTTGCATGAAATATTCCCTTGGGGGGTATCTCTAATTTTCTTGAAGAGATCTCTAGTCTTTCCCATTCTGTTCTCTTCCTCTGTTTCTTTGCACTGATTACTGAGGAAGGCTGTCTTATCTCTCCTTGCTATTCTTTGGAACTCTGCATTCAGATGCTTATATCTTTCCTTTTCTCCTTTGCTTTTCACTTCTCTTCTTTTCACAGCTATTTGTAAGGCCTCCCCAGACAGCCATTTTGCTTTTTTGCATTTCTTTTCCATGGGGATGGTATCGATCCCTGTCTCCTGTACAATGTCATGAACCTCCGTCCATAGTTCATCAGGCACTCTATCTATCAGATCTATGCCCTTAAATCTATTTCTCACTTCCACTGTATAATCATAAGGGATTTGATTTAGGTCATACCTGAATGGTCTAGTGGTTTTCCCTACTTTCTTCAATTTAAGTGTGAATTTGGCAATAAGGAGTTCATGATCTGAGCCACAGTCAGCTCCCAGTCTTGTTTTTGCTGACTGTATAGAGCTTCTCCATTTTTGGCTGCAAAGAATATAATCAATCTGATTTTGGTGTTGACCATCTGGTGATGTCCATGTGTAGAGTCTTCTCTTGTGTTGTTGGAAGAGGGTGTTTACTATGACCAGTGCATTTTCTTGGCAAGGCTCTATTAGCATTTGCCCTGCTTCATTCCATACTCCAAGGCCAAATTTGCTTGTTACTCCAGGTGTTTCTTGACTTCCTACTTTTGCATTCCAGTCCCCTATAATGAAAAGGACATCTTTTGGGGGATGCTAGTTCTGAAAGTCTTGTAGGTCTTCATAGAACCACTCAACTTCAGCTTCTTCAGCATTACTGGTTGAGGCGTAGGCTTGGACTACTGTGATATTGAATGGTTTGCCTTGGAAACGAACAGAGATCATTCTGTCATTTTTGAGACTGCATCCAAGCACTGCATTTCAGACTCTTTTGTTGACCATGATGGCTACTCCATTTCTTCTAAGGGATTCCTGCCCACAGTAGTAGATATAATGGTCATCTGAGTTAAATACACCCATTCCAGTCCATTTTAGTTCACTGATTCCTAGAATGTTGACGTTCACTCTTGCCATCTCTTGTTTGACCACTTCCAATTTGCCTTGATTCATGGACCTAACATTCCAAGTTCCTACACAATATTGCTCTTTAGAGCATCAGACCTTGCTTCTATCACCAGTCACATCCACCACTGGGTATCGTTTTTGCTTTGGCTCCATCCCTTCATTCTTTCTAGAGTTATTTCTCCACTGATCTCCAGTAGCATATTGGGCACTTACTGACCTGGGGAGTTCCTCTTTCAGTATCCTATCATTTTGCCTTTTCATACTGTTCATGGGGTTCTCAAGGCAAGAATACTGAAGTGGTTTGCCATTCCCTTCTCCAGTGGACCACGTTCTGTCAGACCTCTCCACCATGCCTGCCCGTCTTAGGTTGCCCCACGGGCATGGCTTAGTTTCATCAAGTTAGACAAGGTTGTGTTCCATGTGATCAGATTGACTAGTTTTCTTTATTATGGTTTCAGTGTGTTTGCCTTCTGATGCCCTCTCGCAATACCTACCATCTTACTTGGGTTTCTCTTAGCTTGGACGAGGGGTATCTCCTCACAGCAGCCCCTCCTGACCTTGAACGTGGAGTAGCTCCTCTCGGCCCTTCTGTGCCTGTGCAGCCACCGCTCCTTGGAAGTGGGGTAGCTCCTTTCAGCCACCACCCCTGACCTCGCGGGGGGTAGCTCCTGTCGGCCGCCGCCCCTGACATCAGCTGCCTTAGAAGGATGGAAATCCAGAGAACTAAGGGCTAAAAGGGGGCAGCACTTGCACAGCCAGCATCTAGTTGGATGATATACAATGATGTAAATCTTTGACTTTATTTGAATCTCTATTGACTTGTGAAATGAGAATTTCTCAAATACTACAACTAAAAGTAGTATGACTCTCCTAATGTTTTAATGCTTAAGCAAAGTCATATAAATCCTCAGAGACTGAGTACCCTCATATATAATTAAAATTTTTCAGCTCAGCAAATGTAGAGAAAGTATTACTTGCCTGCAAGTACACCAGACCCTGGATATATGACATTAAAAGAGAGGCAAGTCCTTCCCCTAGAAGAACAGAGCACCAGTAGGGGAGAGACAGCACACACACATATAAGTAGCAATTCTAGAAGTGCAATGAAGGAAATTTTTTTTTAAAATAAATAGTGTGAGAGATCTAATATAGATAGGGTGGTCAGAAATTGTCTCCTGAGGAAATAACTTTTGAGCTGAGTCTTGGGAGATGAGTAAAAGCTGATTGGTTAAAGAGAGAAACTAGAGGAGTTCCAGGTAGAAGACACAGAATAAAGTTCCAGAATGGAAATGACATTGTTCTGGAGGAACCAGAAGATGCCAGAATATTTGACACTTAGGAGATAGTGTCCTGAGATGAGGTTGGCATTAGTCAGGAAAGACCATAGAGATTCATACAGAATAGCTTCAGAATTTGAATTTTAAGGGAGATTTTTTTGGTAAAGTTTTATGCAGAGGTATGACATGATCTAATTCTAATGTCTCAAAAAAAATCACTTCTGATGTCCATGAGGAAAGAGAGTGGTAAGGGAAAAGATTCAGGCAGAAGACTTCTGAAGAAATCTGGGCAACCAAACATGGTGGTGGGAGTGAAAGAAATAGTGGATTCGATAGTTTTGCAATATTATGCCTGGGGCTCGCTGCTGGATTGGACATGGAGGATGGGAGCGGGTGAGAGGGAGGAAAGCAGAGGTGTGAGTAAAAGGGGATTTTCAGAGATGAACTCTAACTTAATCAAGAATTTTCCTGTAACTATATTTCAGAAGATGCAATTAAAACCAAAACATTTCAAAATTTTGTTTTAAAATTAGGCAAAACTAGGTAAATGCAAACACATTTAAAACTGAGGGGGAAAGAGTTTACTATTAGACTAAGTGGAACTCAAGCTTAGAAACCATTATATAATGTGAAGCTGGATGAGTTATTGCATTAAAGACTAGGCAGCCATTAATATGGCAGCACCACGTATAGAGCAGGATTTGTAGGAGATGTTCTGGTGTTGACTAGCATAGCAGTGGATCATACGAACAAAAATAACTGAAGATATAGACTACATAAATCAGTCCTAAAGGAAATCAATCCTAAATATGCATTGGAAGGACTGATGCTGAAGCTGAACCTCCAAAACTTTGGCCATGTGATGCAAAGACCCGGCTTATAGATAAAGACCCTGATGCTGGGAAAGATTGAGGGTGGGAGGAGAAGGAGGTGACAGAGGATGAGATGGTTGGATGGCATCACCAATTCAATGGACATGAATTTGAGCAAACTTTGGGAGATTGTGAAGGACAGGAAAGCCTGGCATGCTATATAGTCCATGGGGTCACAAAGAATCAGGCATGACTGAGTGACTGAACAGCAACAACAACATAAATAATAAAGAAAATCTTATATGTATATATATATACACACACACACAGACAAATAACATACCATGTTTTCAAGTACACTGAGAACATCCATAAAAATTAAATATTAGTGGGCTACAAACTAAGCCTCAATAAATTCCAAAAGAGAGAGGATACAGTTAACATTTCCTGATCTAAATATAATAAAACTGAGAAATTTATAATAATCTAAAAAAATTTCTTGCATCTGGAAATTAATTCTATCCAAAACTCTAGGAAGTGATGGAGGAGGGATCAAGATGGGAGAACAGTAGGACACAGCTCACCTTCCCCGAAAAACCCATTAAAGCTACATCCCCACATGGAGCAAGGCCCACTGCAGACTGCAGACTTTCATACAATGAAGTCTGTGAAAGAAAGACCCACACACATTTGGGTTGGAAGGGAAGATAAAAGGTCAGGCCCTGTGCCCCTGGTGGGGGGAGGCAGAAGAGGAGGGTGTGATGCAGGCTCAGAGATCCTTTCTGGGCAGGGAGCTGTTGGAGCCACGTAGCGGGTACTGCAGCCCTAGAGTCTGGCCACAGACAGACTGGCTACTTGTGAGCTGAAGATGTGAGGGGAAGCACTGAGCTAACCTTTTGAGCAACCCAATATCCTAGGAGTTAAACACCTTTGCTGTTTAAAGCCAAGGAGATTTGAGGGCTATTAGCCGCTTCAGCGTAACTTTGTGAGATCACAGTGCCCTTCATAACACTGATCCTGCTGCCCTGCAGCTTCGTTTCTTGCTATTTTTTTTTTTTTTTTTGCACTTTTCCTTACATTCTCCCCAACATAACGCCTCCCTCAGGACTCACTGCACTTTGTTATGGTGTTTTCATTAAATCCTGAGATGTTTCTCATCTCCATGACTGTTTTTTTTTTTTTTTTTTTATAAACAGGTGAGGAGATTGAATTAGTAATTTTATTTTATTTTTTTTAAATTTTTATTTTTACTTTATCTTACTTTACAATACTGTATTGGTTTTGCTATACATTGACATGAATCCACCATGGGTGTACATGCGTTCCCAAACATGAACCCCCTCCCACCTCCCTCCCCATAACATCTCTCTGGGTCATCACCGTGCACTAGCCCCAAGCATGCTGTATCCTGCATCGGACATAGACTGGCGATTCGATTCTTACATGATAGTATACATGTTTCAGTGCCATTCTCCCAAATCATCCCACCCTCTCCCTCTCCCTCTGAGTCCAAAAGTCCGCTATACATATCTGTGTCTTTTTTGCTGTCTTGCATACAGGGTCATCATTGCCATCTTTCTAAATTCCGTATATATGTGTTAGTATACTGTATTGGTGTTTTTCTTTCTGGCTTACTTCACTCTGTATAATTGGCTCCAGTTTCATTCATCTCATCAGAACTGATTCAATGTCTGCGATCCAAAAATCTGCAAGCAATAAATGCTGAAGAGGGTGTGGAGAAAAGGGAACACTCCTACACTGTTGGTGGGAATGCAAACTAGTACAGCCACTATGGAGAACAGTGTGGAGATTCCCTAAAAAATTGCGAATAGAACTGCCTTATGACCCAGCAATCCCACTGCTGGGCATACACACTGAGGAAACCAGAATAGAAAGGGACACATGTACCCCAATGTTCATCGCAGCACTGTTTATAATAGCCAGGACATGGAAACAACTTAGATGTCCATCAGCAGATGAATGGATAAGAAAGCTGTGGTACATATACACAATGGAGTATTACTCAGCCGTTAAAAAGAATACATTTGAATCCATGACTGTTTATTCTGTTCCTTCCTCTTGGTTACTTCCTATTCAACTCAACCATCACCTCATACACCTGTCCTCTCTTGGCCTCCTTCCCTCTCACATGTGCTGCATGCTAAGTCACTTCTGCTGCTGCTAAGTCGCTTCAGTTGTGTCCAACTCTGTGTGACCCCAGAGATGGCAGCCCACCAGGCTCCCCTGTCCCTGGGATTCTCCAGGCAAGAACACTGGAGTTGGTTGCATTTCCTTCTCCAGTGCATGAAAGTGAAAAGAAAGTGAAGTCGCTCAGTTGTGTCTGACTCTTCACCACCCCCTGGACTGCACCCTACAAGGCTCCTCCATCCATGGGATTTTTCAAGGCAAGGGTAATTCGCTTCAGTCTTGTCTGACTCTTTGTGACTCTAGACCATGGCCCTCCAGGCTCCTCTGTCCATGAGATTCTCCAGGCAAGAATGCTGGAGTGGGTTGCCTCGCCCTCCTCCACGGGATCTTCCTGATCAAGGATCAAGCCTGCTCCTCACATGTCTCCTGCATTGGCAGGTGGATTCTTTACCACTAGGACCACCTAGGAAGCCCCCTTCTCACACTCTTCACATACTTACTGTATAATCCTACAAACAAATGTATATATTGTAGGTACTGTATTTACGCATTAATTGCTCATTATTTCAAGACGTTTTTAGTTCCTTCAGCACAGGGACTTTCTTCCTCACTTTTATATTCCAGGCCCTTAGCACAATACTTGGCATACTTGGTGCTCAGTGAATGCTTATTGATAACTATTGCTAACTTTTCTTTTTTTTAAATTAATTTTTATTGGAGTATAGTTGCATGACACTGTTGTATTAGTTTCTCCTGTACAGTAAAATGAATTGGCTGTATGTTTACATATGAACACTTTTTTGGATTTCCTTCCCATTTAGGTCACCTCAGAGCAATGAGTAGAGTTCCCTGTCTTATACACTAGGTTCTCTTTAGCTATCTGTTTTATACATAGTATAAACAGTGTGTGTGTGTGTATATATATATATCCCAATCTCCCAATTCATCCCACCCCCTGCTAACTTTTCTTTCAAAATAAAATATGACAAACTAAATTAATTTAGAACTCAGATTAATGTCTTGACTAAATATGACAGATTCTTTCATTCATATTAAGCAACTGGGACTTCCCTGGTGGTCCAGTGGTTAAGATTTGGCCTTCCAATGCTGGATGTGTGAGTTCAATCTCTGGTGGGGGAGTCAAGGTCCCATGTGCCTCATGGCCAAAAAATAACACATAAAATAAGCAATATTGCAACAAATTCAATAAAGACTTTGAAAAATGGTTCACATAAGAAAATCCAAAGAACGAACTAAGCAACTGCTTGAGAGGGATTATGGAAATACCTAGAAATATCTTTGAGAAGGACAGATTGGGTTGAAGGGCCTGGATGAGGTTTCTAACTACTCTACACATATGGCTCCTCCTCCAGGCAGCCTTCTCTGACTCTTCCATGGGTGCTAAGTGCCTGCTTTTGGCTTCCTTAGCATGCTGTAGATATTTGGTTATGGGATTTTCTATATCTTATAATTTTAGTTTACTTTCTGCTTCTCTCACTACATAGTAGATACAATGAGGGAATGACTCATGACTTTAATCTTTTCTTAAACATAAGAGGAGTCCTTTAGGTGACTAATGAATGAATAAGTTAATTTGGTTGGCAGCAATGCTCTTAAGAACACTTGGTGACATTTTTGACATTTCCTGGC
The DNA here is from genome assembly GCF_016772045.2 of Ovis aries. NCBI lineage: Eukaryota > Metazoa > Chordata > Mammalia > Artiodactyla > Bovidae > Ovis > Ovis aries. The sequence continues at coordinate 17,686,033 of NC_056063.1, read as the reverse complement.
ATCACAATCCTAAATTGAGAACTACATATCCAAACACTGACTCTCCACTGAAATTCAAATATCCATGTAACACTTGTCCAGGAAGTAATCTTATTAAGTAAAAGCTGATGATACCCAGCCATTTAAAACAGTTCCCTAAAATCAACAGTTCACTACAAGGTAAGTGGAATGAGTATTTATTGGGTGAAGAAGACAGGGAAATTGACAGATGCAGGTAGAGAGGGCTTTGGGCAAAAGGACATATAATTCTGCTTTTAGAAGCAGTCCTGCTAAAAATACACATAGAGAAAACACAGCTGTTAGAAAGGACATTGCAATAATTATAGAACTCAGCATTAAAAGCTCTCTTTGCCTGGGGACCAATTCCTTTTTAAAACGGAAGTAGTTCATAGACTATAGTTCAAGAAATTAAATCAGTGTTCATCAGCACCCTGCACAAAAGCCTTCAAGCCTGTCATTACTCACGTGTCTAGCCACATGTGTACATGCACACCACATACGTGCACACACACCATTTCTTATTAAAAAGGCAATAAGCACAAAAGACACCTTTGAAAGACCACACCATGTAGAGAAATCAAAGCACAAAGGATGTTGTCTTCCTGATACTCTAAAGGCAATACTGCAAAATGTTCATCAAGTTATAATAATCTCAAATTATGGTTAACGTTTCCCTCTTATAGACCAGTGCTTTATTTTAAAATATACTTTATGTGTTTAACATAAAAGAGAATTGTTTGTATCTCAGTAGTCTCCTATCAAGGAAAGATTTAGAACAGTAAATCCTGTGCCTTCCAGAAAACTAGATTTTGAAGGAACAGTTTGTTTAAAGAGGAAAGTGGTAGTTGTTGTTCAATTGCTCAGTTGTGTCTGACTCTTTGCGACCCTATGGACTGCAGCACACCAGGCTTCCTTGTTCTTCACTATCTCCCGCAGTTTGCTCGAACTCATTTCCATTGAGTCAATGATGCCATCCAACCATCGTCCTCTGTCACCTCCTGAATGTGGAGGAAGACACAAATGGTGAAGCTGAAGGGGTCAGATCATGAATGCCTTGTAGGTTAAACTATGGAACTGCTCGTTTATTTTAGAGAGAAAGGGGGCATAGAAGGATGTCTTTGTGGCTCAGGTAGGTCACTGAGGAAGCTTGGAGAAGTGATAAAGCCAATTGGAGAGACAGAATCGAATTTAGAGGCTACTGTTACAGGATGGACAAGAGTCAGTGAAAGTCAGAAAACATGGCATATTAATAAGGGTCAAGTTGAAAGGGAAGGAATCGAAATGAAACCTATATGTGAGGTGAAATTGGTCAAATATGTATTGAGTCTGGAGTGTGAAAGAGAGTGAAGAATTGTAGGTTACTTTTCTGGCTTCTAGCCTGAGTGACAGGCCAACTGATTGAGGTAATGAAATAAAGACAAAAAGAGAACAGATTTAGAGGAGTGTATAACAAATTTAGTTTTGGATATGCTGAGTTTGAGATTCTTACAGGACGGTCAAGATGTATTTTGATATATGAGTCCGAGTCTCTGTGTGTGTGTGGCGGGGGGTTTCTTTGAAGTGAAAATGTAACTTTTGGAACCATCAGCCTACAGGTAGTGACTCAAACCATACATGTTGCATGGAATGACTCAGAATGTAGGAAGACCAAAAAAACTGTGGGCCAAAGGTTAAATCTGAGGAACTCCAAATAATAAGAATAGTGAAAATAATAGAAACCCATGAAGAAGATAGGAAGAAATGTAGTTAGTTAGGTTCACGATGAACCAGAGACATCTAAAGAAGAGAATTTTAAGAAGACGAGAAAGGTAAAAAGTACCAAAAAATATCAGAATGGTCAAATAAAAATAGGATTAAAACATATTCATCAAGATATACAATTATCGAGTCATTAATGACACTAGCAAGCATAGTTTTATTGTAGTTTGAGTTAAATGGGTCTTTGAAAAGTAGAGACAATTGCAGTCTATTGTTTTGAAATTTTGGCTGACACGAGTGCCTAATTTGCTATAGTAATTACATAGGTAGAGACTAGGAAGTTTTAAATTAGATTTTTGGGTGTTTTAGTTAACAAATGATTGAAAAAAAAATCAAAGAAAATATAAAGTGTCATCTAGTGGACCAAACCTCTTTAGTTTCTGAGCAATCATTTTACATGTTTCTCCTATAAAAAGATACTGTTTCTTTTCAGAGTTATCTTGATTCTATTTCAATTGAAGGAATAACTCCTAAATAGCCCAACAATCACTGAACACATTCATTTCTTTTATTATTTTTATTTCAGAATATGTCTCCAGATGTTCAGAGGAGCTGGCTAATAGTGATGATTATATACCACAGTACAAGTAGCAGAATACAGAATTCTTAACGTTTTTTTCGATATCATCTTATTTTTATCAAAATTAAGAAAAGACAAGCCCAGAAAAGCAGATCATGTTATAAGGAGTTTGTAGCACATACAAGGAAGCTAAGTGCCTAGGGTCAATTTTACTCCAAGCTAACATTTCTCCTTGTCAGGAAAGTTGCTGGGGACTGTTGGTGACAAAGGTGAGAGGTCAACAATTTCCATCATCTTGAAATAAAAATATTTGGAATCCATAGAAGAATATTTTTAAAGAATTTTTTATATTTATTAATTATGTCTTCCTTCTTTTTTATAGAAGTCCCTTTAAGAATGCTAATATTTTAGAATGTTATATCCTTCCTTTCCCTCTGGCTGTGATTTGTCTTGTGAAGAGCTATATTGGTCAGGAGCAAGATGTTTGGTGAAATTGAGTTGCGTCTGATCTTACTCCAGAGCTAAATTGGTATAAATACTAAGTTAACGAAGGCTTGCTTAGAAAGTTACAATTCCTGAAGTTCAAAACACCAATCTGAATCTCAGTGACTATAGGCTCTTACAAGTATGGCAAAACCAATACAGTGTTGTAAAGTAAAATAAAAAAGCAAATCTTGATTGCCAGATAGCAGTTATTGGCCCATCACCCCTGCACTGGGCCCTGATGCACCCAGCTGGTTTGCCCAGAGACCCTTTACAGCTCATGAGATTGAGTTACCCAACAAGTTGATTCAGGTTTTTCTGTGAGATGTTATGGAAAACCTGAGCAAACTTGTTGGCAAACCCAATATTTCAGCACAGTTTTGAAATGTAGGGAGTTGGAGAAAAAAGAAATAAGAATTCTGACTCTGCTACTTACCGTGTGTGACCTTGGAAAAGTTCTCAGCCTCCGAATACCCATTAAAATGGGAAGAATAATAGCACTCTTAGGGCTGAGAAGAAAAATGAGTAACAACAGTAATTAACATCTAATAAATATTCTATATTCAGTTCAGTTCAGTTCATTTGCTTAGTCGTGTCTGACTCTTCGCAACCCCGTGAATCACAGCACGCCAGGCCTGTCTGTCCATCACCAACTCCCGGAGTTATATTACCCTTTCAATATTTTTCATTCGTATCATCTGATTAGGTGGACATACCAGTTTTTAAGATATGAAATTACATAGATATCATGGTCACCATTGCCATTAGAACCATCTCTCACTGTCATCAACCTCTGACATTAATTGAAGGCTTGTTGAGAGCCAATCTGTTGATGATGTTCAGTGGCTAACTCATGTCCAACTCTTTGTGACCCTATGGACTGCAGCACACCAGCTCCTCTGTTCTTTACCGTCTCCTGGAGTTTGCTCAAATTCATGTCCATTGAATCAGTGATGAGAGCCACTTACCAGGAAAATATAAGATAAATCAAAAAATATTAGATTACCCTTCACAGATGGCCAGTGAGGCTGGGGAGTCAGGGCATACATATAAAATAGGGTGAATACCAATGAAAGGGGACATATTTTCTGCATGTGGGCAATGCAGATAAACAGTTTCCTAGGTACATGACCACTGTGTCTGGGAGTGTCTGAGGAGGACTTCTCTGTAAGAAATGATTTAAACTGCAGGAAAATGAGCATCATGGTTAAGGGGGAAAGCATAAGCAGAAGTATAGATTAAATAAAAAGTAGGGAAGGTTATGTGGACAGGCTAACTACAGCAGAATATTTATGGCAATTGGAGGATGAATTTAGAGACATGGACAGAGGCTTTTACAGTAGAAGCTAATTCTAGAATTAATCTTTAGAAGAGGCATACCTTCCCTGTAGTGCCTACTCTAGGTACTAGAATTTTTATTTCAGTGGTTAATTGAGGTATATCCAGTCTAGATATTTATAATAATATCTAAAGAATTCTTAATCTAGCATTTGATAAAGACTATAAAAAATAAGAGCAGCACTGAACGGTAGTAGAAAGAACCAGGTACTTGATGGAGAGAGAGCATATTGAGTTCAATTCTTCTTATTTTGCTTTCTGGGTGTATACCCAGATAATAAGGCTTACTGTGAAGGAGTTTTGAAAATTAAGTGAGAAAATGAATGGCCCTACTAGAAATAAAGGACAGCCTATATAGTCCATGGGGTCGCAAAGAGTCAGACATGATTGAATGACTTTCACTCAAGAAATGTCAGCTTCTATGTATTTGCAACTAAGAAAGTCCAGTCATTGGAATGAGAAACCCATATAGTTGATTTGAGTATAATTATATACAACAATTTAGATACGTATGTGAAGTGTTACAAACTTCTAGCTCCTCTTTGCCAGGAATATGAAAACCTTTAGGCAAGCATGTGTTTCAATGGCAGTCTGGTCTGGAGCTTTCGTCTTGAGTCTGTTGATCTTGTTCACACCATGTGGTATTCTCGTAGAATGTTAGTTTCATTGGGAGCCACTATAGTCATTGGCTTTGAAAACTATCTTTGGTCACTGCATCTATGTTGTTATGCAGATTTTGCATCTCTCCAGTATGGTTTGCCAGTTCTACTGCAGATAACATCTCGATTCTTCCTGCAACACTATTCTGGTTCTTGAACGTATTCTAATCACTTTTCATTTGTTCCTTGTTTTAATATTATTCAATAACTGGAAATGTGGCTTCTAGAAAGGATAATAAAGACCCCTGTCCTGGTGGGAAGAGTAACTGTCTTACTGAAGAAATGTGTCAGGGGAAAGGATGGGGCATGGGGAAAGGATGGGGCATGAGGAGAGGAAAAACAGAGCAATGCTTCTCTACACCTTTATCTTGCGTGAAGCTAACAGAAATATAACCTATCAGTCTTTTGTACAATAGGAAGATTCATGCCAGGAAATCCATGAAGTTTTGTTCAGGGACTTTGGAATTCTTCAGGTCATGAGGAGAGTTCCAATTGATGAGATCAAAATAAGCTTTGGAGTAAGTTAGAACTGGAACCAGGTGAGCATTGCCCCCATGTCCATGCAACTGTCTCCTGGTTTTGTATCCTTAGCTGAGTCCCTTGGTCCTTGTCTATGTAAGGAGCAAAATGTTTTAATGTACTGAGTTGGCCAAAAAGTACATTTGTGTCTTCCCATACCATCATACAGAAAAGATTGAACTTTTTGGTCAACCCAATGGCTCAGAAGGTAGAGAATCTGCCTATGATGCAAGAGACATGGCTGTGGTCCCTGGATCGGGAAGATCTCCTGGAGGAGAAAATGGCAACCCACTCAAATATTCTGGTCTGGAGAATCCCACGGACAGAAGATCCTGGTGGGCTATAGTTCATGGGGTCACAAAGGATAAGACATAATATACATATAGTATTTCATAGCATGGAATTGTATTTTGAAATCAGGATTAATAAAAGTGAATTCAAGTAAATTGCTTGGCCTATTCCTGGCCCATAATAAGTACTCAGTACATTCCACCTATTATTACATTACTTTACCCATGAAGCTCAGGGTACCTCGCCCAAGTAGACACTGTGGCAGAGCAGATTGTGAGCTGAGATTTGTCTCACTCCGAAACTTATTTCCACAGTACTACACTGCCAGTTCAAATGCTCTGACACTCCAAAACATTCGCTTTAAACATTTCACTGTTGAATCTTCCCTAGGCTACCCCTTTCTATTGTTTGTTCTGTACTTTCCTAAGAGAATTCCCAGGTCTTCCTTGGTGGCTCTGATGGTAAAGAATCTGCCTCCAGTGTGGGAGACCCGGGTTCAATCTCTGGGTTGGGAAGATCCCCTGAAGAAGGGAATGGCTACCCACTCCAGTATATTTGCCTGGAGAATTCCATGGACAGAAGAGCCTGGAGAGCTACAGTCCATGGCGTTGCAAAGAGTCAGACACAACTGAGAGACTAATACACAACCTGTACTGCATTTCAAGTCCATCAGTCTACTCAAGCAGCAAGCCAGAGGTACCAACACAGGGCCTTGGTGTGTATTTGAAAATCACGTATGACATGCCATTTTTATGTTTTGAAAAGATATAACATACAAGCAAAAACAACTGTTAATCAAATAATTGGGCATAATATACTTCTCACAAAATAAAGAGAATAAAATGAAAATCATACTGTAGAAAACTGAAAATATTTTTAGAATATAGTGTTAAATATTTTATTATTTCAAGTAGATAACTTGAATGTAAATAGAAATAATATATATACAGATATATGCATGCACATTCAATTTTAATTAGTATCTTAGCCATAGTGTTAAACTTCATCACTTAAATTTTCTGATTTGTCCTGCCCTTGTCAAATGTCATTAATTTCATCCTTATTTAGATTTTAAGCTCTTCATGGAATTTCAGAACTAAGTGAATTTTAATAATTTTCTTATATAACTTTGGCCCTTATTTCCTCCTTTTTATCATCAAATATTACATGCAGGTTATGATTTTCATGGAATAAATATGATTACCCTTCAGTATCTCCAAAGTATGCTTACATTTAGTTCGTTTTCTTTTTTAGTGTTTTTTTTTTTTTTTCATTTGTATTGGAGTATAGTTGATTTGCAATGTTGTGTTAGTTTCAGGTATACAGCAAAGTGAATCAGTTATATGTTTATTATATATATCCACTATTTAGGTTTTTTTCCCAGATAGGCCATTACAGAGTATAGCGTAGAGGTCCCTGTGCTATACAGTAAGTCCTTATTAGTTATCTGTTTTATATATAGTGGTATGTATGTGTCAATCCCAATTTTCCAATTTATCTCTTTCCCTACCCCATAATCAACCCCCTCCCTCATAACCATAAGTTTATTTTTTACACCTGTAACTCTAGTCTGTTTTGTAGATAAGTTCATTTGTAGCCTTTCTTTTTTAGATTCCACATACAAGCAATACCATATGATAGTTCTTTCTCGATCTGACTTCACTCAATATGCCAATCTCTAGGTGCATTCATCTTGCCACAAATGGCATTATTTCATCCTTTTATGGCCAAGTAATATTCCATTGTATACCATAGTTTTCTGTGGTAGTTAACTGTCACTTTACATGCTTGACAATAAGCCTTTTGAAGGTTGGTAATTTAGTTTTATCTATAATATCTTACCATATGATCTGACAGTTGAGCTCCTAGTATAGTATCCAATGATTTAAAAATTTATTTCTACACAAAAATCTGTACATGAATGTTTATAGCAGCTTAGCAACCAAGACATCTTTTAATAGGTGTGTGGACAAACTGTGGTCCATCTACACAGTAGTATACTATTCAATAATTTAAAAAGCTACCACACTGAAGACATGCATTAATTTTAAATGCATATTGTTAGGTGAAATAAACCAGTCTGAAAAAGCTACATACTGAATGGTTTCAATTATATGATATTCTGTAAAAAGGAAAAGTTAGAGACAATAAGAGTCCAGGGTTGGGAAGGAGGGTTAAATAGGTGAAGCTCAGGAAATACTTGTAGGGGATGAAACTATTCCATAGGATACTATAATGGTGGATATGACACTACACACTGATCAAAACTCAGAGAGCTTTGTAGCATCAAGAGTGAACTTTAGTTTATAGAAATCTTAACAAAGTATTTAGGAGGTTCTATGATCTCATGGTATAACGCAATATATGGGTCAAGAATCTAACTGAATTAAACTGATAAAAAACAACTTCACTGAGGAGGGGGTGGAGAAGGGATTGAAGTAATTAGCTTTGGAAATGAACCTCCTCTGAATAACTAAGTGCAAAAGCAACTGTACATAAGCACCATCATCTCTAAAGTTGGGGTACATGGTGGTACAAGTTACCAATTTTAAAATTACTCTATGTATATGCTGGAATTAAACAATTAAGCAAATTGATGGTTATGATAAGAACCAGATTTCTCACTGTTGGAGCAGAAATTATGGCTAAGAGAGTGGAGAAATTAGGAAGACCGACATGATAATCGATTAGAGTTGGAGACAGTATGGGCTCATGTTTAGCTTAATACAGACACAGGTGGTTACATACAAAATATTTATAGACATACACATATACACAGGTTAGTACAAACATATATTTCCTTGTTACATCAGTGAGGTACTATGGAAGTAAAGATACGTCAGGGGCAGCAAGCACATCTGACACTCAGCTCTTGGTTTCTAATGCTACTCATTGAAAATGAAAATTTAAAAAGGACTCCTTGGAGATACGACTGCATCTTTGAATCTAGGACTGGCGCAGGAAATATGGAAGATAAGCATGGAATTCTGGAACACAGTACCAGAAAGTAAGGAAGAACTAAAGACGCACATGTATACACAGCCACACAAACACAAACACACAATACACATCCCACAGTGCACAGTGAGAGTGTGTCACAGAGACAGAGAGCTCCCAATGGCCAAAGCCAGAAGAGTTTGAGCAACAAAATAAAGTGGTATTGGATTAATAATGCAGAACACAAAATAAATATCTATGGGTTCAAACCAATATAAATGAATAATGAAATGGGGCATAAAAGATACATCTCTGCAGAATAATTCCAAAGAATTTATGCTGGTAATCTTATATTTCCCTCGTGGAGACAAATTATAACTCTCCCTCCTTGAATGTGGGCTGTGCATAATGACCTCCTTCTAAAGAGTACAGCATAGATAGGGGAAAAAAGGTAACTTTATAGTGGAAACCTGTCAACAGGTGATCCATGAAAATATCAACAGTGAAAGGTGTCTTGATATAATATGATGAGAATGTCACTTTACCTCTGTCTTCTTCCTCCTCCAAATTTATAAATCCAGTCAAATCTTGAAAAATAAACAAACAAAAGATCTCCAACAAATCCCAAGGGAGGAACATTCTATTAAATGTCTGACCAGTATTCCTCAAAGTTGTCTAAGTCATCAAAAATGAGGAAAGTTTGGGAAACTGTCAAAGCCTAGGGAAGCCTCATGTGGTACCTGGATGGGATCACAAGACAGAAAAAGGACATTAGGTTATAAACTAAGAAAATCTGTGTGTGGATTTATCTTTGGGCTTTCTATTTTGTTCCATTGATCTATATTTCTGTCTTTGTGCCAGTACCATACTGTCTTGATGACTGTGGCTTTGTAGTAGAGCCTGAAGTCAGGCAAGTTGATTCCTCCAGTTCCATTCTTCTTTCTCAAAATTGCTTTGGCTATTCGAGGTTTTTTGTATTTCCATACAAATCTTGAAATTATTTGTTCTAGTTCTGTGAAAAATACCGCTGGTAGCTTGATAGGGATTGCATTGAACCTGTAGATTGCTTTGGGTAGTATACTCATTTTCACTATATTGATTCTTCTGATCCATGAACACAGTATTTCTCCATCTATTAGTGTCCTCTTTGATTTCTTTCATCAGTGTTTTATAGTTTTCTATATATAGGTCTTTAGTTTCTTTAGGTAGATATATTCCTAAGTATTTTATTCTTTTTGTTGCAATGGTGAATGGAATTGTTTCCTTAATTTCTTTTTCTACTTTCTAATTATTAGTGTATAGGAATGCAAGGGATTTCTGTGGGTTGATTTTATATCCTGCAACTTTACTATACTCATTGATTAGCTCTAGTAATTTTCTGGTAGAGTCTTTAGGGTTTTCTATGTAGAGGATCATGTCATCTGCAAACAGTGAGAGTTTTACTTCTTTTCCAATTTGGATTCCTTTTATTTCTTCTTCTGCTCTGATTGCTGTGGCCAAAACTTCCAGCACTATGTTGAATAGTAGTGGTGAAAGTGGGCACCCTTGTCTTGTTCCTGACTTTAGGGTAAATGCTTTCAATTTTTCACCATTGAGGATAATGTTTGCTGTGGGTTTGTCATATATAGCTTTTATTATGTTGAGGTATGTTCCTTCTATTCCTGCTTTCTGGAGAGTTTTTATCATAAATGGATGTTGAATTTTGTCAAAGGCCTTCTCTGCATCTATTGAGATAATCATATGGCTTTTATTTTTCAATTTGTTAATGTGGTTAATTATATTTGATTGATTTGTGGATATTGAAGAATCCTTGCCTCCCTGGGATAAAGCCCACTTGGTCATGGTGTATGATCTTTTTAATGTGTTGTTGGATTCTGATTGCTAGAATTTTGTTGAGGAATTTTGCATCTATGTTCATCAGAGATATTGGCCTGTAATTTTCTTTTTTGTAGTATTAGGGTGATGGTGGCCTCATAGAATGAGTTTGGAAGTTTACCTTCCTCTGCAATTTTCTGAAGAGTTTGAGTAGGATAGGTGTTAGCTCTTGAGGCAAGAATATACAGTGGAGTAAAGACAATCTCTTTAACAAGTGGTTCTGGGAAAACTGGTCAACCACTTGTAAAAGAATGAAACTAGATCACTTTCTAACACCACACACAAAAATAAACTCAAAATGGATTAAAGATCTAAATGTAAGACCAGAAACTATTAAACCCCTAGAGGAGAAATCACAGTAGGATCCTCTATGATCCACCTCCTAGAATACTGGAAATAAAAGCAAAAATAAACAAATGGGATCCAATTAAAATTAAAAGCTTCTGTACAACAAAGGAAAATATAAGCAAGGTGAAAAGACAGCCTTCTGAATGGGAGAAAATAATAGCAAATGAAGCAACTGACAAACAACTAATCTCAAAAATATACAAGCAACTTCTGCAGCTCAATTCCAGAAAAATAAATGACCCAATCAAAAAATGGGCCAAAGAACTAAATAGACATTTCTCCAAAGAAGACATATAGATGGCTAACAAACACATGAAAAGATGCTCAACATCACTCATTATTAGAGAAGTACAAATCAAGACCACAATGAAGTACCACTTCACACCAGTCAGAATGGCTGCGATCCAAAAATCTACAAGCAATAAATGCTGGAGAGGGTGTAGAGAAAAGGGAACCCTCTTACACTGTTGGTGGGAATGCAAACTAGTACAGCCACTATGGAGAACAGTGTGGAGATTCCTTAAAAAATTGCAAATAGAACTGCCTTATGACCCAGCAATCCTACCGCTGGGCATACACACCAAGGAAACCAGAATAGAAAGAGACACATATACCCCAATGTTCATCGCGGCACTGTTTATAATAGCCAGAACATGGAAGCAACCTAGATGTCCATCAGCTGATGAATGGATAAGAAAGCTGTGGTACATATACACAATGGTGTATTACTCAGCCATTAAAAAGAATCAGCTCTAATGAAATGGATGAAACTGGAGCCTATTATACAGAGTGAAGTAAGCCAGAAAGAAAAACACCAGTACAGTATACTAACACACATATATGGAATTTAGAAAGATGGTAATGATGACCCTGTATGCGAGACAGCAAAAAGACACAGATGTGTAGAGTGGACTTTTGGACTGAGAGGGAGAGGGAGCGGGTGGGATGATTTGGGAGAATGGCATTGAAACATGTATACTATCATGTAAGAAATGAATCACCAGTCTATGTTTGATGCAGGATAGAGGATGCTTGGGGCTGGTGCATGGGGATGATCCAGAGAGATATGCGGTGGGAGGAGGGTTCATGTTTGAGAACTCATGTACACCCGTGGTGGATTCATGTCAATGTATGGGAAAACCAATACAGTATTGTAAAGTAAAATAAAGTAAAAATAAAAATTTTTTTAAAAAAGAAAAAATCTGTATGAAGTGCTAACTAAATTATGGATTTCAGTAAAAATGATCAATGTTGGCTCAGTAATTGTGAAATCTGTACCATGTATCTTTAAGATGTTAATAAGAGGGGACCCATGGCAACTCACTGCAGTATTCTTGCCTGGAGAATCCCCATAGATGGAAGATAGTGGCCGGCTACAGTTTATGGCGTCGCAAAGTGTCGGACATGGCTGAATAGTCGACTAAGCATGCACGCAAAAGTTTGGGGTATGTGGAAACTTTCTGCACCATCTTTGTAAGTATTATGTAAATCTAGGACTAGTCCATAATTTTATTTTTACATGTCAGTCGAGCACACCTGTGTATGTTTAACTCCTTGAAATGTGGGTTTAGTGAGGAATTTGTCTCATTTTACCACTGGATCCCCTAGTGTTAGTTGCTCAGTTGTGTCCAACTCTTTGCGACTCCATGAACTGTAGCCCACCAGGCTCCTTTGTCCATGGGATTCTCCAAGCAAGAATACTGGAGTGGGTAGCCACCCTTTCCCTTCTCCACGGGATATTCCTGACCTGGGATCAAACCCAGGTCTTCTTAATTGCAGACAGATTGTTTACCTTCTGAGCCATCAGGATCCCCTAAACAGTCCCTAAAACAGTATACTGCCTGGCATGTAGTAGATCCTGATTAAATACTTGCAGAATAGATAAAAACATTAATGCTATTATAGTATCAATTTAAGCAACAATCAGTTGATTACTAGTATTTTTTATTAGTTTTATTAGTTGTTAGTTTTATTTTGTAAGGTATATATTCTGTTGTGTAGCCATAATTTCCAGTTATTTTTATTCTTTTAATCACTTCTGTTTTTTCCTGAGTTCTATATTATTGGTTTCCTCTTGATTAACTGGAGTTATAATCAAGTAATTATTTTCAAAAATATTTCAAGTGTTATATATCCCAAGTCTTACAGATGCGAGAAGGTCTGTTGAAGGATGAGACTGTAAATAAGTCACTGATTATCATATTTCTTCAAAAGTTCAGAAAACTTTGTCTACTTTTCTGATTTTAAAAATGACTGTAGACAGATCTGAGAATTTCTTGATTTTTTCCCCTTTGAATTTTTTTTTAATCTTTTCTTGCTATCTGAAAAAAAAATTCATCTTATGTTTTTGAAGTCTGTTTTAATTTTTCTGTCCAGTTTTCCTGGAACAGTGAATGCACTCTCATATACCTGAGAGTATGGTCTATGAAAACATGCTAAGCACCATTAATCAGCTGGGAAATGCACATCAAAGCCACAATGACATGTTGTCTCAGGGCAGTTAGGATGTCTATTATTAAAAAAGAAAATAAAGATAACAAATGTGGGCAAGGATGAAAAGAAAAGGCAACCTTTGTACATTGTTGGTAGATGTAAATTGGTCTAGCCTTTATAGAAAATAGTATGGAAGTTTCTAACAGTCTTAAAAATAGAACTACAATATGACTCAGCAATATTACTTCTGGGTACTTTTCCAAAGAAATTGAAATCAGGATCTCAAAGAGAAAGCTACATTTTAGCATTATTTACCAGAACCAAACTATGTAAACAACCTGTATGCTCATCATTGGAGGAATGGATAAAGAAAGTGTGGTATGTACATATAACGGGAATATTATCCATCCTTAAATAAGGAAATCCTGCCATTTGCAACAACATCAGTTCAGTTAAGTTCAGTCGCTACAACATAGATGGATCTGAAAGACATTGTGCCAAGTGAAATAAGCCAGATACAGACAGATAAGTAATGCATGATCTCACTTATAAGTGGAATCTAAAATAGTCAAACTCATAGAAACAGAGTATAATGGTAATTATCAGGATCTGGGATCATGAGGAAATGGGAGAGGTGTTGCTCAAGGAGAAAAAGCTTTCAGTTAAGCAATATAAATAAAATTGTGGAGAACTAATGTGTAAAATGGTGATTATAAGTAACAACACTATGCTGCTATGCTGTAGACATGAAATCTTCTAAGAGGGTAGATCCTAAGTGTTACCACAGAAAAAGAAATATAGAATGGAAACTGTGTGAGATGATGGATTTGCTTAGTTTGATTGTGGTGAATATTTCACCATGTATACAAGTATCAAATTATCAAGCTGCAGCCAAATGCATGCAATTTAAAAACCCAAGAATTATCCCTTTTAAGTTTCAATAGCAAATATACTCCCTAGAGGATATAACTAGGAGTAGCATTTCTGTCAATTAATGTAATATCTAACAATTTTCTAAATGTAAATAGATCTTTACTGTTTATTGCCAAGTACTTAAAAAATTATGATTTTTTCTAGAGCTCTCAGTTCTATGATCATATACACTATTGTCTAAATTAGGATACATTTAGGAATGAAAGAATGCACTATCATGAATTACATGAAGACAAGAGACACAATCAGGATAATTTAAGGTGAAGTTGGATATAAGGGCAAACTCTACATGAATTGTTTAGAAGTATATGTAAAATTTGTAATTTAGAATTATGTATATTTTTGTCTCCTTTTATAGGATACCATGATCTTAGTTTCCTGAATGTTGAGCTTTAAGCCAAATTTTTCACTCTCCACTTTCACTTTCATCAAGACACTCATTAGTTCCTCTTCACTTTCTGCCATAAGGGTGGTGTCATCTGCATATCTGAGGTTATTGATATTTCTCCCGGCAATCTTGATTCCAGCTTGTGCTTCCTGCAGCCCAGCATTTCTCATGATGTATTCTGTATATAAGTTAAATAAGTAGGGTGACAATATACAGCCTTGACTTACTCCTTTTCCTATTTGGAACCAGTCTGCTGTTCCATGTCCAATTCTAACTGTTGCTTCCTGACCTGCATATAGGTTTCTCAAGAGGCAGGTCAGGTGGCCTGGTATTCCCATCTCTTGCAGAATTTCCCACAGTTTATTGTGATCCACACAGTCAAAGGCTTTGGCATAGTCAATAAAGCAGAAATAGATGTTTTTCTGGAACTCTCTTGCTTTTTCCATGATCCAGCAGATGTTGGCAATTTGATCTCTTGTTCCTTTGCCTTTTCTAAAACCAACTTGAACATCTGGAAGTTCATGGTTCATGTGTTGCTGAAGCCTGGCTTGGAGAATTTTGAGCATTACTTTACTAGCCCGTGAGATGAGTGCAATTGTGCGGTAGTTTGAGCATTCTTTAGCATTGCCTTTCTTTGGGATTGGAATGAAAACTGACCTTTTACAGTCCTGTGGCCACTGCTGAGTTTTCCAAATTTGCTGGCATTTGAGTGCAGCACTTTCACAGCATCATCTTTCAGGACTTGAAATAGCTCAGCTGGAATTCCATCACCTCCACTAGCTTTGTTCATAGTGATGCCTCCTAATAGATGGGGAAACAGTGGCTGACTTTATTTTTCTGGGCTCCAAAATCACTGCAGATGGTGATTGTGGCCATGAAATTAAAAGATGCTTACTCCTTGGAAGGAAATTTATGACCAACCTAGGCAGCATATTAAAAAGCAGAGACAGTACTTTGCCAACAAAGGTCTGTCTAGTCAAAGCTATGGTTTTTCCAGTGGCCATGTATGGATGTGAGAGTTGGACTGTGAAGAAAGCTGAGTGCCGAAGAATTGATGCTTTTGAACTGTGGTGTTGGAGAAGACTCTTGAGAGTCCCCTGGACTTCAGGGGGATCCAACCAGTCCATCCTAAAGGAAATCAGTCCTGAATGTTCATTGGAAGGACTGATGCTGAAGCTGAAACTCCAATAGTTTGGCCACCTGATGCAAAGAGCTGACTCATTTTAAAAGACCCTGATGCTGAGAAAGATTGAGGGTAGGAGGAGAAGGGGACGACAGAGGATGAGATGGTTGGATGGCATCACCGATTCAATGGACATGGATTTGGTTGGACTCTGGGAGTTGGTGATGGACAGGGAGGCCTGGCGTGCTGTGGTTCATGGGGTTGCAAAAAGTCGGATATGACTGAGTGACTGAAGTGAACTGAACTAATAGGATACCAACTTTTTAAAGTTTTTCAAAGTATTTTATGACTCAAGGGCAGTGCAGTCTTTATTAGACTTTCCACTTAGGGGAGGACCTGGGCTCTTCTCCTTTGTTCTAGAATGTTTATAGACTCAAAAGCAAAACTTTGAACTCAAGTTTCATCAGTGACTCCAAGGAAAATGCTGTCTCTTTTACTTGTCTTTCTATTGTTTAAATTTATGATTCTCCTAAGAATTTTTTTTTTTGATTGGAGTGTAGTTGATTTACAATATCGTATAGCACAGTGAATGTGTGTGTGTGTGTATTTATATACACACACATATTTTTTTTCAGATTGTTTCCCCTTATAGATTATTATACTGAGACAAGTTCCCTGTGCTATATGGTAGGTCCTTGTTGGTTATCTATTTTATATATAGTAATGTAAATATGTTAATCCCATTCTCCTAATTTATCCTGTCCCTATTACTCTTCGATAACTGTAATTTTGTTTTCTATGTCTGTGGGCCTATTTCTGTTTTGTAAATAAGCCCATTTGTATTTTTGTTTCAGATTCCATATGTAAGGGACACCATACGATATTCATCTTTCTCTTGTCTGGCTTATTTCATTTAGTATGATAATCTCCAGGTCCGTCCATGTTGCTGCAAATGCATGATTGCATTCTTTTTTATGGCTGAGTAATATTCTATTGTATGTATGTATCACATTTTCTTTGTCTATTCATCTGTTGATGGGCATTTAGGTTGCTTCCTTGTCTTGGCTATTACAAATGCACCAATGGAAACGCTAATTTGAAAACTGTAATTCTATAATTCTTCTGCTTCTGAAGATTTTTTACTTAATAAATAGCACAATGTACTGGTTTTTAAAAAAATTTTTTGTTTTATATTGGAGTACAGTTGATTAGCAATATTGAGTTAGTTTCAGGTATACAGCAGAGTGGTCCAGTTATATATGTACATGTATCTATTTTGTTTCAAATTCCTTTTCCATTTAGGTTATTACAGAGTATTGAGAAGAGTTCCATGTGCCATATACTGTTGGTTATCTATTTTAAATATAGCAGTGTGTACATGTCAATCCCAAATTCTGAGTCTATCCTCCCCATCCCTACCCTTCCTCTCTAGTAACCATAAGTTCGTTCTCTAAGTCTGTGAGTCTGTTTTGTAAATAAGGTTCTTGGATCACACTTTTTTTTTTTTTTTTAAGATTCCACATAGAAGTGATATCTATTTCTGCCTTATTGACTGTGCCAAAGCCCTTGACTCTGTGGATCACAACAAACTGTGGGAAATTCTTAAAGAGATGGGAATACCAGACCACCTGATTTGCCTCCTGAGAAATCTGTATGCAGGTCGAGAAGGAACAGTTAGAACAGGACATGAAACAATGGACTGGTTCCAAAATGGGAAAGGAGTACGTCAAGGCTGTATATTGTCACCCTGCTTATTTAACTTATATGCAGAGTACATCATGAGAAATGCTGGACTGGATGAAGCACAAGCTGGAATCAAGATGGCTGGGAGAAATATCAATAACCTCAGATATGCAGATAACACCACTCTTACGACAGAAAGCAAAGAACTAGAGCCTCTTGATGAAAGTGAAAGGGCAGAGTGAAAATGCTGGCTTAAAACTCAGCATTCAGAAAAAGAAGACCATAGCATCTGGTCCCATCACTTCATGGTAAATAGATGGGGAAACAGTGGAAACAGTGACAGACTTTATTTTGTTGGGGCTCCAAAATCACTGCAGATGGTGACTGCAGCCATGAAATTGAAAGATGCTTGCTCCTTGGAAGAATAGTTATGACCAACCTAGACAGCTTATTAAAAAGCAGAGACATTACTTTGCCAGCCAAGGTCCATCCTGTCAAGGCTATGGTTTTTCCAGTGGTCATGTGAGAGTCGGACTATAAAGAAAGCTGAGCACCGAAGATTTGATGCTTTTGAACTGTGGTATTGGAGAAGACTCAAGAGTCCCTTGGACAGCAAGGAGATCCAACAAGTTAGATCCTAAAGAATATCTACCCTGAATATTCACTGGAAGGACTGATGCTGAAGCTGAAGCTCCAATACTTTGGCCACCTGATGCAAAGAACTGACTCATTTGAAAAGACCCTGATGCTGGGAAAGATTGAAGGCGGGAGGAGAAGGCGACAACAGAGGATGAGATGGTTGGATGGCATCACCGACTCAATGGGCATGAGTTTGAGTAAACTCTGGGAGTTGGTGATGGGCAGGAAAGCCTGGCGTGCTGCAGTCCATGGGGTCACAAAGAGTTAAACACGACTGAGCGACTGAACTGAACTGACAAGTGATATCATATGATATTTGCCTTTCTCTGACTTATTTCGCTTAGTATGATGATCTCCAGGTCCATCCATGTTGCTGCAAATGACATGATTTTATTCTTTTTAATGGCTGCGTTACATTCCATTGTATATATGCACCACATCTTCTTTATCCATTCATCTGTTGGTGGGCATTTAGGTTGCTTCTGTGTTTTGACTATTGTAAACAGTGCTTCAGTGAAAGCTGGGGTGCATGTGTTCTTTCAGCCATGTTTTTCTCTGGATATATGCCCTGGAGTAGAATTGCTGGCTCATATGGTAGTTCTATCTTTAGCTTCTTATGGAACCTCCATACTGTTCTCCATAGTGGCTGCACCAATTTATATTCCCATCAACAATGTAGAAGGGTTTCTTTTTCTCCACACCCTCTCCTTTTAAATTTTTTTCACATAAATATTTTATCCAACATTTTAATTAGAAAGTTCATTACATTTAGTTCACTATACTGCTAGCAATGGATATCATATTTTTATAGATGTGGAAGTTAAATAATCTGTCCAAGATCATGCTTCTAACAAACATGAAAATCAAGGTTAGACATGATGTGTCTTTTTTGCCCCACTAACCTTTGTTGCCTACCACTGTAACAGCTTTTATTCCTGCCAAAATTGCATGTCTGCAGTTGGACAAAGAGGATGAGGCTGCTACAGGAGAGGTCATCCTTTGGTCTCACAATTCTGTTTGGAAAGCAACGGGCACTTGGCAGGCTAGAAAAAAAGGACTGCCGTCCCAACTCTGTGCTAAATTCCCCATGGCCATTGAAGAGCCCATGAAACTAAGTATTTCTAAGGGCTTCTCAGGTGGTGCTAGTGGTAGATGAAAGGTTGTTGTTGACACTGGGATTCTTGGCCCCCAGAGGAGAAGAATTCAATCTGGGGCCAGAGATGAGGCTTGATCACTCAGAGCTTTTGTGTAATAAAGTTTTATTAAAGTATAAAGGAGACAGAGAAAGCTTCTGACATAGGCATCAGAAGGGGGCAGAAAGAGTGCCCCCTGCTAGTCTTCAGCTGGATGTTATATAGTCACTAGCAGTCTGTAATGAAAAAAAAGAATGTCTTAAAACTCAGAATGGCACCAGGCCCCTCACCCATAAGATGCATTTTGGGATAATCTTGGCACCAAATGGTTTATCTTGGGCCATAAAATGATTAACTTGAATCTTGAAGAAGGGTAGATCACCATACAAATAGTTTCATTTACATAGATTAGAGGAACAATACCTGAGTATAACATACTGGTTTATCAAGTAGATTCTGAGCCAAAAGGTAGAACCAACTTGAAGACAGAGTTTGGGGTAAATGCATAGCACATTTGCATAGCTTAAGATAAACATTTCCATAAGAAAAAGGCATTGGTTATCTCTAGGTTTGAGAATAGTTAACTTCAGGTGAAACCAGGTGTCATGGCAACACAGAATTTTAAGAGAAACCTCCTTTTAAATTTGTATAGAGAAGGAAAAAATATTGCTAGTTTGTTTCCTCCTGCCGATTAAGAGATAAAAATGTCTGACATGAATGTGAAGTTGCTCAGTCGTGTCCAACTCTTTGCGACCCCATGGACTATAGCCTACCAGGCTCCTCTGTCCATGGGATTTTCCAGGCAATAGTACTAGAGTGGATTGCCATTTCCTTCTCCAAGGGATCTTCCAAACCCAGGGATCAAACCTGGGTCTCCTGCATCGTAGACAGACACTTGACTGTCTGAGCCATGTCTGACACTTGCAAGCTATTTCCTCCGTTTGGAGACCCCTGGCCTTCCTGCCTATTACCCTCTCAGTAAAGAATCCACTTGCCAGTGCAGGAGATGTAAGAGACACAGGTTTGATCCCTGGGTCAGGGAGATCCCTGGAGAAGGAAATGGCAGCTCACTCCAGTATTCTTGCCAGGAGAATCAAGTTGGACATGACTGAGCATCTGAGCAAGAGGCTTTGAGCTTCTTCAAAGGAAATTACACCTGTAGCTTTCATTACTTCTTTTTGGCTCTAGGCTACTTTTTAACTCAGTAATGAAAATTCATATGTACTGAAGTCTGACCAGTTTTGATTTTTAATAGTCTTCATTTTGTGACTGAGCTTTTATGACCCATGGATAAGAAAGGTACTTTCTCAAAGAGAAGACAGCACTGAGCACTGTGGCCTGTCACATATGATGTAGCTCTTGTTATTAGCATGTAACCCATTTCTTATGAAAACTTCTCATTGCTTTGCAGAAAAGTTTTTGCTTTGTTAGTTCTCAGAAAACCTAGAATAGTGCTGGAAACATTGTAGATTCTCTGTAAGTACTGTTGACTCTGGTTAGATTTGATTTTCAGTTCAGCTACCAAACTGGAATAAATGTCCAGTATCTTGTCTAATCTGTATTATCCTATCTCCTTTGCCAGTAAGTCTGACTCCATGAGTCATGGGCTTAACTTCTTCAGCCTGAAAGCCAGGTTAATTTTGCCAACACCAATCATCTCCTTTGGGACAGATATAGACAAAGTGGATAAAATCTAAAGGAGAAAAAGTTGAAATAAACATTGAGAATGAACAATGGCTCCGAGGGATGGAAGATGCAAGTCAGGGGAAAGAGTATTACAACTCATGTTTGGTTGTGGGCTCAGCTTTTGGAAAATATATTTGATTACTGAGAGCATGTAGTTTTAATTCTGGAAGCAGTCATAAATTTAGCACATCAAAAGCCTAAGAAGAGTGAAAGCAGAATTTATAGGAATTTGGAACATGACACAGACATAGCAAATTGGAATTGCAATTCAGGACACCTCCACTCTGCTGCTGGCTCTAATACTTTCAGTAAATAACTTTTCTCTGAGCTTCTTGTCCTTATCTGTGAAATAAGTGGATTGGGCTCTAGTTTCTTGACTCCTGTTGGAATGTGTATGTCACTATACAATCCTTCCTGCTCTCCTTTGCTATTTTTAAGGGCTTTGTACCAACCCAGTTTAATACTGTGGATCGTGCATTCCCTTCACATCATATCTTCTGTGTTTCCATAGTTTTGGGATTTCCTACATTTTTTTCCAGTTAAGGTCCCTACCACCAATAGAGATCTATGGCTTTGTGTGTCTGCATTCTTTGGGTATAAGCAACAGAAAAAGATCCAGTTAATTTAAATCATATATGTCTTTCTTGGGAGGAAATGGAATGACTATAAGAACCCAAGGAAAGGATAAAGGAGGAACACTTTTCTCAAATTATTTTTTCTCCCAGAAAACAGAAGCTGATTGACTCTGCTTAGGACACATGTCCAGGGCAGGTAAGAGAAGGGATTCTTTAATTATCTTTTCCATCCAGACTGAGCTATGGAAAAGCAGCCTATTTCATTAAAAGGAAGATGAGGTGCTGCCACTAAAAAAAAAGGTAGAGTGGGCAAGCAAAACCAAAGGTATCTTTGCTATGATTTTGTATTTATGTAGATAAATTGCATGTCAATAATCACGTTAAACTTCTTCAGAGAACTTGTACAGGAAAATTGATGAGCATGAAAAGAAGTGGTGATTATCTGCATTTTTAATGATGTCACAGAGAAGATCTAAATGTTTACCAGTGTAGACATAATAGCCATCAGCTTGTCTAACTTGGTTTGGCTTTCCATTTTCATCTGTAAAATAATAGGCTCATTATTATCACCCTCATCAAAGCCATCTGTTGAATATAGTTTATAGCACAGCTTAGAGCTTGTTAGAACAGGCTTGGAGCCTGTTCTCTTTAGTTTTATATGACAAGGGAGTCAGAATCATTCTCCATCTCCTTAGTGGGTGAATCAGACTAATGGCACAGGATTCTGGGATACAAGAATAGATTCCCGACATGGGCTATTAGTGTAGTGTCTGACTGTTTGTGACCCCATAGACTGCAGCACGCCAGGCTTCCCTGTCCATCACAAACTCCTGGAGCTTGCTCAAACTTACATCCATTGAGTCAGTGATGCCATCCAACCATCTCATCCTCTGTCGTCCCCTTCTCTTCCTGCCTTCAATCTTTCCCAGCATCAGGGTCTTTTCAAATCAGTCAGTTCTTCACATCAGGTGGCCAAAGTATTGGAGCTTCAGCTTCAGCATCAGTCCTTCCAATGAATATTTAGGGTAGATATTCTTTAGGATTGACTGGTTTGATCTCCTTTCAGTCCAAGGGACTCTCAAGAGTCTTCTCCAAGACCACAGTTCAAAAGCATCAATTCTTTGGCACTCAGCTTTCTTTATAGTCCAACTCTCACATCCATACATGACTACTGGAAAAACCATAGCTTTGACTAGATGGACCTTTGTCAGCAATGTAATGTCTCTGCTTTTTAATAAGCTGTCTAGGTTGGTCATAATTTTTCTTCCAAGGAGCAAGTGTCTTTTAATTTCAAGGCTGCAGTCACCATCTGCAGTGATTTTGGAGCCTCCCAAAATGAAGTCTATCACTGTTTCCCTTGTTTCCCCATTATTTTGCCATGAAGTGAAGGGACCAGATGCCATGATCTTCATTTTTTGAATGTTGAGTTTTAAGCTAGCATTTTCACTCTGCTCTTTCACTTTAATCAAGAGGCTCTTCAAGGGGTGCCATCTGCATATCTGAGGTTATTGATATTTCTCCCAGAAATCTTGATTTCAGTTTGCATTTCATCCAGTCCAGCATTTCTCATGATATATTCTGCATATAAGTTAAATAAGCAGGGTGACAATATTTAGCCTTGACGTACTTCTTTCCCATTTTGGAGCCAGTCCATTGTTACATGTCTGGTTCTAACTGTTGCTTCTTGACCTGCATACAGATTTCTCAGGAGGCAGGTAAGGTGGTTAGGTATTCCCATCTCTTGAAGAATTTCCCACAGTCTGTGGTGATCACACAGTCAAAGGTTTTAGTGTAGTCAATGAAGCAGAAGTAGATGTTTTTCTGGAACTCTCCTTTTTCAATGATCCGGTGGATGTTGGCAATTTGGTTTCTGGTTCCTGTACCTTTTCTAAATTCAGCTTGAACCTCTGGAAGTTCATGGTTCACATACTGTTCAAGCCTGGCTTGGAGAATTTTGAGCATTACTTTGCTAGCGTGTGAGATGAGTGCAACCGTGTGGTAGTCTGAACTTTCTTTGGCATTGTCTTTCTTTAGAATTGGAATGAAAACCGACCTTTCCCAGTCCTGTGGCCACTGCTGAGCTTTCCAAATTTGCTGGCATATTGAGTGCAGCACTTTCACAGCATCATGTTTTAGGAGTTGAATTAACTCAGATGGAATTCCATCACCTGCACTAGTTTTGTTTGTAGTGATGCTTCCTAAGGCCCACTTGACTTTGGACTGCTGGATGTCTGACTCTAGGTAGTGATCATACCATCATGATTATCTGGGTCATGAAGATCTTTTTTGTATAGTTCTGTGTATTCTTGTCACCTCTTCTTAATATCTTCTGCTTCTGTAAGGTCCATACCATTTCTGTCCTTTATTGTGCCCATCTTTGCATGAAGTGTTCCCTTGGTATCTCTAATTTTCTTGAAGAGATCTTTAATCTTTCCCATTCTGTTGTTTTCCTCTATTTCTTTACACTGATTACTGAGGAAGGCTTTCTTATCTCCTTGCTATTCTTTGGAACTCTACATTTAAATGGATATATCTTTCCTTTTGTCCTTTGCCTTTTGCTTCTCTTCTTTTCATAGCTATTTGTAAGGCCTCCTCAGACAACCATTTTGTCTTTTTACATTTCATTTTCTTGGGGATGGTTTTGATCATCACCTCCTGTACAATGTCACGAACCTCTGACCATAGTTTTTCAGGTGCTCTATCAGATCTAATCCCTTGAATCTATTTGTCACTTCCACTGTATAATCGTAAGGGATTTGATTTAGGTAAAAGATATAAATCTTTTCACAAAGGATATAAATTCAAGTATAACATATCAGTTTAATACCTTGGGTTGTCCATGCCAATATAATTGTAAGAGTTAATCAACAGTTCACTCAGGTGCTTCAGTCCATTATAATCCACCAACAGTTTTCACACATGAATGAATCTTCTTGCCTCTATCATCATAGTCAAATTAGTAACACCAAAGGCATGAATTATGGTTTAATAAAATCTGACTTTAACACTTATACATTGATTGAAACAAAATGAGTTTTGCCTATTTATCTTCTCATTTTTGAAACTGTTTTTGTAAACCCATAGTATTTATATACTAAGAGGAAATGTTCTCGCTTACAGAAGTTTGTATTGATCATCTTATTTTCTCCTGAAGATAAATTGGTTGTCAATAATCATATTAAACTTTTTGGGAAAACTTGTGTGGGAAAATTCATGGGCATAGAAAAGCAATGGCCATTATCTCCATTTTTAATGATGTCATAGAAGTGATCTAAATGTCTGCCAAATTAAATAATAGCTATCAGCTTTGCTAACTTGTTTGGCCTTTCATTTTCATCTATAAAACAGTAAACATACTATTATCATCCTAATCAGAACTATCTATTGAATATAGCTTATAGCACAGCATAGAGCTTGTTAAACAGACATGATTCTTTCCATTATTGCCAAGTATTAATATTTAACAAGAGACCTCCTTTGAATTTGAGTGAATCATCATAACACTTAGGGCCTGCACATGTAAATATTTTGATTTTTTTCAAGAGGAAAGCGGAGTTCAGACCAGTGAATCTTGGAGACAGTAAGATATGCTGATTTATTCCTATGTGTGCCATCTCTCAGATCTGAATTTTAAACTCTGAACACCAACACTGTCAGTCTCTCAAAAGATAGGCAGGTCTGGAATCACAGCCAATCCTGCTTTTATTCACATTCTATAGCTCAGAGAAGCATTCTCTCCTGTCAGCTTGTAAAGAATGGGACATAATTTCCATTTGCCTGCTTGGATGACAATTATCGGCATTCTTAAAGTGATTTTCCCCATAGGCATAATATTAAAATAGACTGTACCTGTATATATAGATCCATTCATGTTAATCACATCCCCAGGGCATTTCATAATTCTATATTAATAGTTTGGTTTCCATGCAGGGTGAATTGAGACTCTGTTCCAGGCTGCGTTTTCAGAGTGGGCATTGTGTTGTTGAGTTCTTGCTGTTTCACATGGTGAGGACGTATTTAAAACCCCAGGTACCACTTTTCTAAATTCAAGGCTTCCCTATCCAGTAGCTGCTACTGAATTGAATCTAGAGGACTGAAACCTCTTTTTGAAATTAAAAAAAAAATAGCATCTATTATTTGGAGGCTTAATGGCAGACTTTCGGCATCTGAACAAATAATCTGAGCATCATTTTCTATAACAGAAAGGAACCTCGACATATTGTCAATGGCAAATAACAACAACAAAAACAGCATCCTAGCTGAGAGGCTGGAGACATGCTTGAACAGATGATTGATTGCATCAGACAGAGCTCAGCATCTCTGGCTGCAAAGTCTAAATGATGATGACCATATCCTAAATACATGTGTCCCCCAGTTCGTACTTGGGGCCCTGGGGACTCAGTTTTGCATGCCTATAAAGTTTGACATAAACAGAATTATCCAATCCTATGACAGCTATACCACCCTGTCTTGTCCTAAGAATAGATGACTAGTAGCTCTGTTGTAGGATTTCAAGTTCTATTTCAGTGGCATTTCTCCAATTAATTTCCTTCTACCCTCCCCTCACTCTCTTTATGCAGCTTGGGTTTCCATCATTGGTCTCTTCTTGCCACCCATCCTTGTCACATGAAAAAAGTTACTAATAAGGTCTAGGATTAGCTAGGTCTCAATTGTGAGCGTGACTTTGAAAAGGACTCTTAGAAGTTATTTCTTCAATTCCTGGAGTAGAATCTAATAGGGACTGCCATGTGTTAAAGTTTCAATTACTGTTTGGTGATTAATGACAACATATTAATATTTTACTGCTTTATTAACAGATGGACATTTAGTTATAAATATATAACTAAAAATGTGAAAGAATGGAAATGTGAGTAACTTTCTTGATTGTGGGCACCCATGTAAGTCTAGGCATGGGTTAGACATAGAGCATCTCTCCTTCCTACACAAACCAATTTCCATAGTAACTAGTAAAATTCAGTTTCATAAAATAGAGATGTAATCTAAATATTCAGTTTTTCACTGTGGAGTATGGATGTTAGATGTGGGTTTTTCATATATGGTCTTCATTATGTTGCAGTAATTTTTTTCTGTTCCTAATTAGGTGGTTTTTATTGCTGTTGTTTTATCATGAAAGGGTACTGAATTTTGCCAAACACTTTCTGCATCTATTGAGATGATCATGTGCTTTTCACCCTTTATTCTGTCAGTGTGGTTTGCGTATGTTGAACCATCCTTGCATCTCAGGGATGAATTCCACTTGGTCATGAGGTATGATCCTTTTCATGGGCTATTAACTTGGTCTGCATGTGGCATTATTCCCTTCCACTTAAAGAACTTGCTTTTGCCTTTCTTGTAGTGTCAGTCTATTGGTGACAAATTTCCTCAGGTCTTATTTGTCTGAAAATCCTTTTTCATTGCCTTCCTCATGAAGGATATTTATTGATATAGAATTCTGTGTCAACATAGAATTTCCTTTCTTTTTATACTTTGAAATATTATTTCTGTTATCTGCTGGCTTCTACTGTTTGTGATGAGCTATCAGCCATCTCTCACTATTATTTCCGTAAGTAATGTGTCTTTTTCCCTCTGGATTCTTTCAAGAATCAGTCTTCCTTTTCGGTTTGCAGCAGTTTGACTATAATGCACTTAGGCATAGTCTTCTTTTTATTCTTCCTGCCCTTCTAATTTGGCAGAACCTGAGCTCCAATCTCTACCTTCCTATCTCCAGTAGCTGCTATAGTACCAGTTTTGCTTTTTAAACTCCCAGCTAGCTGATTTCTGCTGTGTTTCCTACAAGCTTATCTTGTACACAGTTTAGGAGTCAGCCAAGGATTTCAAGGGAATTGTATACAGACTTTGAGGGAACTCCATCTATGGATCTCTCCTTTTAGGCTTTTCTTCTTCTATTTCCAGCCTTTACGAAGGCCCTGATTACAACCTCGGTCTCTATAGCTCAGTGGGACCACTTTTTCCTTGAGTTCCATTTTTTTTTTCCTCAAGCACTGCACACTGGTCAGCACCCTTAAAAATGAACCATCTAAGTGTGGAACTCACCTGCCATGCTTCTCTTTCCTCAAGGATTGTATGTCCTCCAATTCTGCTTTAGGTTTCTCTCCACTGCTTTCAAATACTTCATCTTATATTTTTTCGAGAGTTTTAAATTGTTATTAGCAGGAGGGTGAGCCTAATACAAACTCCACTGCCATTACTGGAATGAAATATTATTTGTTTTCTTTGCAGTAATAAATTCAAATGCTAATGCAAGTACTGAAATCAGGCAGTCCTAACTTATACATCCATATGAAGCTGGGTAATTTTCTATTGTATTTTTTTTTAGATTATAAATGAAGTAAAAACCCAAATTTTAAGAGAATTTCTGGTCCCTTGAGCAATGTAGTCAGCATGCTCAGGGAGATCCCAGTTTGATATATATTGCTTTAATAATAATAATATGGTAATAATAAAATTAAGGCTTCCTTGGTAGTTCAGATGGTAAAGAATCTGCCTTCAGTGCAGGAGACCCAGATTTGATCTCTGGGTCAGGAAGATATCCTGGAGAAGGGCATGGCAACTCAGTCCAGTATTCTTGCCTGGAGAATCCCAGGAACAGAGGAGCCTGGCAGGCTACAGTTGATGGGATTGCAAAGAGTCGGACATGTCTGAGTCACTAACACACCCACAATAATAAAATTGTTTACTTATTTAGAGAAAAGGATAGTACCAACAGCAATAAAAAAGAGTCTTCAAGTTTACACGAAGCATGTGATGAGACAGAAAAATCACAGAAAGGTGGGGAGGAGAGCTCAGTGCTTAGAACCCTACATGGGAGGAAAAGCTGGAAAGAAGAAGGATCAGTAGGAAATTCTTTCAGGAAACCTAGGTATAAATAGATGTATAGTAGAATAAAGAATGGAGAAGGCAACGGCACCCCACTCCAGTACTCTTGCCTGGAAAATCCCATGGACAGAGGAGCCTGGTGGGCTGCAGTCCATGGGGTCACGAAGAGTCAGACACAACTGAGCAACTTCACTTTCACTTTTCACTTTCATGCATTGGAGAGGGAAATGGCAACCCACTCCAGTGTTCTTGCCTGGAGAATCCCAGGGACAGGGGAGCCTGGTGGGCTGCCGTCTATGGGGTTGCACAGAGTCGGACATGACTGAAGCGACTTAGCAGCAGCAGCAGAGTAAAGAAAGAAGGGAAATCTATAGAATGGGAGTGATTCAAGAAATGTATGCTGTATAGCAATTTACATTTAATCTATCCATGATAAAGCAAAAGGCATCACACATTTTCCCATTGCTCTGGCCCCCCACCTCTCCAACTCTACTTCACATTGCATGGTGCACTGGAACCACTCTGCATTTTCTGATCGGTTGTGTATGGAGAGTTCGGTAAGGGGAGAGGATAGTGACTAGGAAAGGGGCAAGAATCATTCAGTCCTGGATGTGTAAAGTGGGAAAGAATAGGAAGGTGGTGAGCCTGGGTTGTCTTGTGGACTATGGCTAAGCATATAAACAGAAAATGTAAGAAGTAGGAAAGGGGATTTTCCCTCCACTTAAGACAGGTGTTACAGCCTAAGGCTCCACCCAGTTTATTATGGCACATTTTGGGCTCTTGACATTAACTGGTGTGATAGTATAAACAGAAGTCCCTGAGCTTCTGAGCACATGGAACAGACAGATACGACCATCCAACCACTTCTGGGCTGGAGCAGAAGGAAAACATGAGGATGACAGCAAGAGAGAGAGAGAGAGAGATTTGATCTTGAAGTGTTCATGAAACATCCAGGTAATTACATAAAGTGGAACCAGGGAAGACTATTTCAAATCAGAAAAGTAAGTTTGTGAATTAAAAGGGAGATGCTCATGAAAAAGACGCTCATGCATAGGGAGATACATAGGCTTTAGAGTCCGGTAGAAACAACTTAAAACCCAGTCTTGTCATTGACTAGACTGGGTGTGATACTAAGTTTCTTAATGTTCTCCAGCCTTATACTAAGCCATACAATGGCTGCAAAGCACAGCATGGAATTGTTGACAAAAATGAACTCCTTATGCCACTTAGAGCAGCCAGAACTAGAGACTCAGTCTGGTTCTCTCCTCTTCTAAAAGGTCGAAACAGAATTCTGATTCAGATCAAAAATGAATTTTTTTTTCCTTAAAAATGTCAGAAGCCATTGAGTATCTCAGCCTCAAAACTACATTTTCCCATGCTTCAAAATATAGTAGGAAGCAGAGTTGACATTGTTGTGTCACTGTGTCAGTCAGGGTCCTGGCAGAAAACAGAGGCTTGAATGAAGGACTGGCTCCAAAGCTGTGTGTGTGTTCAGCTGCCCAGCTGTGTCTAACTTTTTGTGATCCTGCAGACTGTAGCCAGTCAGGCTCCTCTGTCCATGGGATTTTCGCAGCAAGAATACTGGAATGGGTTGCCATTTCCTCCGCTAGGGAATCTTCCCAATCCAGGGATCAAACCCCAGCCTCAAGTGTCTTCTGCATTGGTAGGAGGATTCTTTACCACTGAGCCAGCTGGGAAGCCCATCAGAGGTATGGGCAGGGTTAAAGGGGAAACAGATGTGGAGGTGCCATAGACTAACTGCAGGAAACCATTGCCAACCTAATGTTGCTGGGGCACTGGGAAGAAATAGCACCCTGGAGCCCAGTGGGAGCCAGAGCTGGGGAGGGAGGTTTGCCCAGTAGATGTTTCTCAGCAGACGCTGCTCACAGAAGGAGCCAAAGCTGAGTGAGAGTGGTGGGGAGGGAGAGGAAGAGGGAATGCTCCAAACCCCTGAAATTCCCACCCTCTCATCTCTTGGCAATATTTCTTTTCACTGATGGCTCAGCAGGTAAAGAATCTGCCTGCCACTGCAGGAGACACAGGAGATGTGGTTTCAATCCCTGGGTTGGGAAGATCCCCTGGGGGAGGAAATGGCAACCCAGTCCAGTATTCTTGCTTGGAAAATCCCATGGACAGAGGAGCCTGGCAGACTACAGTCTGGGAGTCACAAAGAGTTGAACAGGACTGATTGATGAAGCACACACGAGCTAAATCAGAAGCCAGGGAGAAAGGGAGTTCAGATGATGTAGTTGGTGAGATTCAGCCTTCTGGAGGGGAGAGATCTGCATCTGTCCCAAGGATGGGAGACTAGCCACGGTGAAGATAACATGCCCCCCATAGTGAGAGTCTTACTCTGGCTTCTCTTTTGATTGGAGGAGAATTGCTTTACAATGCTGTGTCGGTTTCTGCCATAGGACAGGGTGAATCAGCTGTAAGTATACCTAAGTCCCCTCCCTCTTGGGCCTCCCTCCTACCCCTCTGCCCCAGTCCCGTCCCTCTAGTCTAGTCTTTGAAGAGTGGTGGGCTGATCTCCCTGGGTTATACAGCAGCTTCCCACGAGCTACCTGTTTTACACATAGCACTAGCGGTGAAGAGCCTGCCTCCCAATGCAGGAGACGTAAGAGATGCGGCTTCGATGCCTGGGTGGGAAAGATCCTATAGAGGAGCGCATGGCAACCCACTCCAGTGTTCTTGCCTGGAGAACGCCATGGGTGGAGGAGCCTGCATGGAGGCTGCATGGAGGTGGGCTGCAATCCATGGGGTCACACAGAGTCTGGCATGACTAAGTGACTAAGCACTGCACAGAAGATATACCTCAGTGCTACTCTCTCAGATCGCCCCTCCTTCTCCTTCGCCTGCTGCGTCCACAAGTCCACTTGCTACATATGTATCTCTAGTCCTACCCTGCAAAAAGGCTCATCAGTACCATTTCACTCTAACTTTCGAGGGTTGTGAATCCTGAGAAGCCAAAGGACCTGTTCTATTCACGATTACTAGGATGCTTGCTGCATGCTGGCTCAAAATGAGCTCTTCCTGCAGAAGACATGTGCCATCATCAGAGTCACCCAATGGCTGGAAGTATATGTCCCTCTTACCACTCATCACCCAGATTTGATTTTGTCTGTTTCCTTGTCAGTATCCATTCCCTGGGCTCTAAGGGTTTCAGGAGCGAGACAGGGACTCTTCAGGACTTTACACAGTGACTGGCACCTCCCCAGTGCTAAGTACGTACAGAACTGGTGAATAAAGGAATTTATGAATGGGTGGAAGTCATGTTGGGACTGTGCTTGCTGGATGCGAGTGCACAGGGACACACCTGTGTGATGGCTATGTGACCTTGGAGATGTTCCAGCTCTTCAGGGTGTCATTATGAAAATTAATGATCTTGAAAACACTTTTATGTACTAAAAAGAGATATCTGTGTTTTGTGAAAAATAGCAAATATGGCAGTACTGACTGATTTCTTTTGAGAAGGATGGGCCATTTATTTTCAGGGAATAAGGCGGTGGTACTCAGGCATCACAGTTAGCACATCAAATGCTGCTTTTCTGTGGCTTTATCTGGCTGTGAGAGCAGGGAGGTGTTGGTTTCCACATCCCCTTTGAGTGTAATGACACAGGTGTTATTGAGTTTTGGAGAACTTGTATCATCATGCCTTATCATGCATTTTAATGAGTCAGAAATTTCAGATCACTCTGATTCCCCTAAGCACTCACATTGTAAAGTACTGAAAGTAAAGGGAATGTATAAGGAAATGTGGAGGGGCAAGGCTCCACATCGGAAGTCCAGTGGGAGGCAGTGTGGAAAACAGGATGTGGTACAGTTTAAGGTCAAGAACACAGTCTAGAGTCAACCAGACACGGTTTGAATATCTAAGAGGCTCAGGCCTCTTATGAGCTGTGTGATCCTGAGTAAGCCACTTAACCTGTCTTGACTTCCAGTTCTTTGCCTGGGATGGAAATCAGAATTCTTAGAAACGTGATGAATATTGCGGGATGTGAAATATAAAGGACACAGCACATAATATTAAGCAACTGATAACTAGTATCATTACGTGTACAAGTGATCACATAGTCACAGGTTATAAGAATTACTCATCACAAATTGTCCAGTTATTCCTGATGAGTTGAAATAATATGACCCTAATGTCAGCTTTTATCATTGTTAGGATTATTGGGCTGATTTCTTCTGGTAATAGTAATACTGCTTTACATATGAAGGCTGCAGTAATGTTTTTCAAAGAACCACTAAATGAATTACCTCATTTTGATGTCATTCCAGTGTACAAAGCAAATGAGATATTTCAAAAGTCCTCACACTAAGACTTACTGAACCAATTACTTGGATCGACATCTTTTGGGTACAGATCAGCATCGGATTTAATTCCTTTCAGATACTCAAAACACTTTCCTAATTGTCTCTTGACCTTAGAAACAACTGGCAGTAACTTAATAGACCAGATAATCTGCATGCGCTCTTCGGATGTAGGCCATTCAGATGTGGCGATCTGTTTACCTGAATTGTTTCCAAGTTTTCTGTCCTTAACACCAAGCTATTTCAACAAGGCTTTAATTACTTTGCAATTTTCCCCAAATCATCTTATTATTTTGCTTAGGACAGATTATTTTAAAAGAAGTTCATATAACTAAATGAAATAGCAGCTAAAGAAAAAAAAATGTTATTTGGATGTAATTGGTGAAAATTCATTATGGAAGGTGTTACCAGCAATGGCAGGAGCCAATAAAAGCATGTTACCCAGGTCACCAGATAAACAGATCCTCCTTCCATGGAATATGTTCGCACTAGCCATTAGGACATAGCTCAGTGTTCCCATTTAGTCTAACAAACACCACATCATTTAATTTGGTTTCTGCACTGTATGAAGACAAGTTTGGACCTCTTCTGATGATGATAAATTTAATAAGAGCAACTGTGTTTTGTAATGTGAGTAAATAAGTAAACCAGCAATCAAATAAATATTGAGGGTCTGTTTTGCGTTAGGTACTCCAAGGGATTCACGATGAATAAGACATCCTTTTCTTCTAAGAGCTTACTTTCTTTTTTTCCTTTTCTTGTCACAAATCAGTTTTTTTTTTTAATTTTTATTTTGTTTTTGGCTTCCCTGCTGGCTCAGTGACAAAGAATCTGCCTGCAATGAAGGAAACACTTGTTCAATGCCTGGGTCAAGAAAATCTGATGGAGGGGGAAACGGCAACCCAATGCAGTATTCTTGCCTGGAAAATCCCTTGGACAGGGGAGCCTGGTAGGCTACAGTCCATGGGGTCACAAAGGGTTGGACTTGACTTAGCGACTAAAACAACAACAAATAACCAATTAACAATGTGATAGTTTTAGGTGAACAGCCAAGGGACTTAGCCTCACATATGCATGTATCCATTCTGCCCCAAACTCCCCTCCCATCCAGGCTGCCACATAACATTTAGTAGAGGTCCATGTGCTATACAGTAGGTCCTTGTTGGTTATCCATTTTAAATAAAGCAATGTGCATTATACATGTCCATCCCAAACTTCCTAACCATCCCTTCCTCCTATCCTTTTTCCTGGCCACCATAAGCTTCTTCTCTAAGTTTGTGAGTCTGTTTCTGTTCTGTAAGTTCATTTGTTTCATTTCTTTTTAGATTCCACATACGAAGGATGTCATATGATATTTCTCCTTCTCTGTCTGACTTACTTCACTCAGTATGACAGTCTCTAGGTTAGAGCTTACTAACTTTCTAGGAGGGGAAAAAAAATCACATATAAACTATTATAAAATAACAAATGAAGTGAAAAACACAATGAAACTAAGATTGAGAATGAGTTAATACCTACTATGTGCCTGGTATTGCTCCAAATAATTTCCAGGCCTGATCTCAGTTGATCCTGTGATAACCCTTTGGGAACGACACTGCTACTCCTTTTATTTTACAGGCATGGAAACTGAGGCACAGAGGAGTTAAGTATCTTGCGCACGGGGACCCAGCTAGTAAGTGCTCAACCTAGGATCTGAACTCTGATAGATCCCCAAGCTCTTGCTTTTTAAAAGAATACCTTAGCATGGGGAACTCTATTCAGTTCTCTGTAATGACCTATATGGGAATAGAATCTAGAAAGGAGTGGATATATGCATAACTGACTCACTTTGCTGTACAGCAGAAACTAAGACAAGATTGTAAATCAATTATACCCCAATAAAAAATTAAAAAGAAAACCTTAAACTGAGGACAGAAAAAGTGCCAAGGGAATTGAAAGGATGAGATCATTTTCAGATCAGCCTCAGAGTCCCCATTTATAAAATGGGGATCACTATGATGCCTACTTCATACAGGTGTTGTGAGGTTGACCAAGACAGTGCTTGTAGAGTACCAATAGTTCAACATGAGGCTGAAGTTAACGCCTGAGCCATGTGGGATCTCCCAGCCATGGCATGGGTGTCATTGTCCTAGCACTTGGCTGTACATACTCTACCCAGCTGGGGGCATCGGTGTCCATCCTAGCCAAATGCCTCCCCCCGCTGGCTCTAAGTGTGCCAGGACCAGCTGGACACAGACCAGACTTCAGGGGGCAGTGGAGGAAGTCCACACTGTCCTGGGCATGTATCCAGGAGAACACTCCACGATATTAGCTATTGTTGGAGTGCCAAGTTCAGTCTACCATCTGATACGGTTTGTAGACACCAGAGTCCAAAATGGAGCTCTGAAGAGTCCTGGAAGTTTTTCTCTTATCTGAGTTGGAAGGTTTCAAAGAGGAACTATAAAACTGCCATTGAGATTTTTACACAGAATTAAGTTGATCCAGACACATATTTTCAAATGAAAAATCTTAAAGCCCTTTACAAAAAGCAGAAAATAAGTAAAAAAAAATAGATGAATATATTTTTCCTTGGAGAAAAATAACTGCCTGCAATTATAGAGTGGAATGCCAGGATACAGATGTTAAAGTAGCAAATTTCTCAAACCATGATATAGGCAAGTCTCCTGGGATAAATCCTATCCTGGTCAGTAAGATACTGTGAACTTGTTAACATGGGGAAAATATAATCAATACTTTCTTAACCTGCTATATTAGAGAGTCACAAAACCCAGCAATGGGGTTTAAAATAATCTCAAAATTTAGCTAGGAAATCAAGCAGAAACTGAAAAAGTATGACAAGAATAATTACTTCAGAACTCAAAAGAAATTAAAATTCTCTAACATCCAAGTCTACTAAGAAGAGACCAGATGTTTAAGAAAGCTAAAAAATAAAGACATCTTTCAAAACATTTTACCAGCTGGTGTCCTACAATTACCCTAAAGTATACCCTTTTCCTCAAAATACTGAGGACCGGGAATGTGATGGTTTGTTTTCACCATGATCCCTATGTCTGTATTTTGCAATTGGAGATATTTTTAGTCTCTCTGTATCAAAGTAAGAGTGCAGATCAGCTTTGAAATCTGACAGCCTCCTTCACACACACATACACACACTCTTCCCCCTAAATGGAAAATCTTATTGGGATTATACTGTGTGTCAAAAAGTTCTTATGTTTAGTTTTATCATATCTTCTAAAAGAATTGATACAGTGGGTAACTTCAGAGTGAACATTTCTGATGATACTGTTCCTGTGGTGATGGTTTAATCACTAAGTCACTAAGTCATATCTGACTCTTGTGACCCCATGGGCTGTAGCCCACCAGGCTCCTCTATCTATGGGATTCTCCAGGCAAGAATACTGGAGTGGGTTGCCATTTCCTTCTCCAGGGGATCTTCCCAACCCAGGGATCGAACCTGGGTCTCCTGCACTGCAGGCAGATCCTTTACTGACTGAGCCACCAGGAAAGCTTACTGTTCTGTAGTAGGCTGAAGAATAACCCCCCAAGATGTCTATTCCTAAACCTGAAACTTGTAAAATGTTATTTTAACATGACAAAAGGACTCTGTAAATGCAATTAAGTATCTTGAGATGGAGTGATTATTCTGGATTCTTTGCTGGATCTAAAGGACTCACAAGGGTCCTGATTAAAGGGACCCAGGAGGGTCAGGGAGAGAAAGCACTGTGATGACAAAAATAGGTGTGAGAGAGAATATGGAGATGCTATGCCATGGGCTCTAAAGATGGAGGAATGGTCCATGAGCCAAGGAATGGACCATGAGCCAATGAATGCAGGTGGTCTGTAGAAGCTGGGAAAGGCAAAAAAGCAGATTCTCCTCTATAGCCTTCTATGGAGCACGCTGACACCATAGATAGCCCAGTGAGATTGTTTTTAGACTTCTGATTTCTGGAACTGTAAGATAATAAATTTGTTTCATTTTAAGCCACTATTCTGTGATCATTCGTTATATCAGCCATAGGAAACTACTATAATTACTATTACCAGTAATTGTAATTACTGGGTGTAATTATTGGTAATTGATGGGTTTATTGGCCCAGAGAAGAGCAGAGGATGAGCAAAAAGCTTACTGACACAAAGAATTTCAATTCATTTAATATATTGTATACCACTCCTCTGTTGAATCTCACCAAATCATTCAAACAGACTCCAAAATTATGAGATTTATGATTTTATTTCCTTTTGAACCTTTTTTAAGTGTCATATCAAGAATACTTTTCCTAACCCAATGTCATTTTTTTTTTCTCTTCTAAAATGTTTGTAGATTTATCACCTATATTTAGGTCTATGTTCACTTTTGGGGGTAAATTTTGTGTATGCTGTGAGAAAGAGTTGAAATTAATTTTTGTTTGCAGATATATAGTTGTCCCAGTACCATTTGCTGAAGAGAGTATGCGTGTGATCAGTAGCTCAGTCATGTCTGACTCTTGTGACGCAATGGACTGGAGCCCACCAGGCTCCTCCATCCGTGGGATTTTCCAGGAAAGAATGCTGGAGTGGGTTGCCATTTCGTAGAGTATACACTCTACCAGTGATTACTATAAAGGCTTGTATCTGGACTCTCAATTTTGTTCTATCAATCAATATGTCTATCCTTATGCCAATACCACCCTATTTTGACTACTGCAGTTTTACAGCAAGTTTTGAAATTGGAGATTGAAAGTCCTTCAGCTTCATTCTTTTATTTTTCAAATTTATCTTGCCTAATCTGGGTTCACATTCCTATATAAATTTTAGGATTGGCTTCTCATTTCTGCTGACATTTTGAAAGGTTTTATGTTGAATCAACTTAGGGAGAAGTGTCTCCTATTGCTTAAGCCTGCTTTGCCTAGGTTTAGATAGATCTTCACGTACTCAGTCAGCTAATTAATACTTGGCTCCTTATGGGTCTTATTATTGGTAGGGCAGAGATGTGAAGTCTTTTCCTGGAAGAAAGTTTCATCTTTCAATTACTGATTCACTCTGCTTCAATCACATATCAACTTGGCAGGAGTAGCCATCCATTCTGTTAATTTTTTTTCCCCCCAGCTGGTACATTTCCCATGGCTGCTCAGCATTGTTGACTGTTAGAGTTCCACTCCTACTCAGCCATCTTCCTATTTTGGCCTCATGCCCCATTCACTTTCATACCATTTACTCTGCTTTCTTCTCCAAGTCCTGTGATTCAGAGTCCCTTCATAATACTGTGAACATTTGCCTCCACCAGAAGGCAGTGGCACCCCACTCCAGTACTCTTGCCTGGAAAATCCCGTGGACGGAGGAGCCTGGTGGGCTGCAGTCCATGAGGTCGCTAAGAGTTGGACACGACTGAGCAACTTCACTTTTCACTAGTGCTTCCAGGGGGTGCTAGTGGCAGTATTTTTGCCTGGAGAATGCCATGGACAGAGGAGCGAGGTGAGCTACAGTCCAAAGAGTCACAAAGAGCTGGACATGACTGAAGTGACTTAGCACACAGCATGGTCTTGTCCAGAGGACAAATGAGGCAAGTGTAGAACAGTGGATCAGGTTTCAGAAGATATAGCTTCTCTTCCTGAATATAGCATGTGTGGACTGTGTGACAATGGTTATGAACCCCCTACATCAGCTTCCTCATCCCCCAAAATGGGAATATGGATCACTCTCCCATCAAATTCACATGCTTGCTTGAGAGTCAAAGTAGGTAACATGCAAGAAAATTAATTAAAAGCAGTAAAAAGAAGTTAGTATGCTGTGTACATGTGTGTGGTCTAGTCATTAAGCATTTAGAACATAGTATTTTTCTTCTTAACTAGATTATATGATATCAGTATATTTCAATGGCATCTCACATATTATGAAGTATATAGAAAGTGAATGAGAGTCACTCAGTCGTGTCTGACTCTTTGCAACCCCATGGACTATTCTTCAGGAATAGTCCATGGAATTCTCCAGGTCAGAATATTGGAGTGGGTAGCCTTTACCTTCTCCAGGGGATCTTCCTAACCCAGGGATGGAACCCAGGTCTCCTGCATTGCAGGCAGTAGGGACTCCATAAAAACTTTACTTGAAATGATGAAAATATATAACTTGGTTAGCTATAATAATTCAGACCTGGGACAAGGCCATGAAACTTCTGTGAATACATGTCTTTATGTGTGTATGAGAGAGAGAAAGATGCTTCTTTCAGTTAACATCTTAAACGACTAGGATCTTGTGGAACAAACATTGGTATGGTGGATCTTAAAAATAAGCATACAAAAACTGAAGTCTGAACTTGGAGAGAATCACATATTGAAGCTCCACATCAGGAATTTATAGTTAAAGATGGTCATGTCTCCCCACACACACTCCCACCAAAAGAAGCACAGGTTTTTTTTTATAAAAATAAAAAAGAACAGTTCTTTGACTTTATAGTTCTTCAGAAATGCAAAAGAGTACCGAATGCAGTGGACAAGAAAACTATAGCAAGACATCAGTTTTCATCTAAATCACAAAATCCAGGATCTACTTGAGTTGAAATCCTTATAGTCATTACACCTCAATTTCTAAGATTTCATGGAAGATGATATCCGAGTCTGGGGGCATATCACCACGTGCAGGGACCTCTTGTGAATTCCCTCAGGAGTTCTCCCTTGTTCTCTCTCATCCTGTCTTCATGTCCAGATGTGTTCTCCAGAATTCTATGTGTCTGGTCTCATTACCGCTTCTTCTTCCCACGGATTGCTCAGAAGTCTTATCTGGCTCCAGTTTCCATGCTCAGCCATCCCCCATAGGGCTTGATCTGACTAAATGTTTACTGAGTTCAGTTGACCTCCAGATATCCATCTCTTTCTCATCTCTTTTCTTCCCACAGAACTAAGTTCCTGTTCCTTCATCACATATATGTGCTTACTTTACTCCACGCAAGCAATGTATGGTGGTGGTAGTGTCCAGTCGCTAAGTTGTGTCTCACTCTTTGTGACCCTGTGGTTAGTAGCACACCAGGCTCCTCTACCCTCCACTGTCTCCCACGGTTTGCTCAAATTCACGTCATTGACTTGGTGATGCTCTCTAACCATCCCATTCTCTGCCACCCCCTTCTTCTTTTGCCTTCAATCTTTCCCAGCATCAGGTCTTTTCCAATGAGTCGACTCTTTGGAGCCAACAGGTGGCCAAATCATTGGAGCTTCAGTCCTCCCAATGAATATTCAGGGTTGATTTCCTTTAGGACTGACTCATTTGATCTCCCAGGGACTCTTAAGAGTCTCCTCCAGTACCACAGTTTAAATGCATCATTTATTTGGTGCTCAGTCTTCTTTATGGTCCAAATCTCACATCCATGCATGACTACTGGAAAAGCCTAGTTTTGACCATTTAGACCTTGGTCAGCAAAGTGGTGTCTTTGTTTTTTAATATGCTGTCTTAGCTTGTCATAGATTTCTTTCCAAGGAGCAAACATCTTAATTTCATGGCTGCAGTCATTTCCCACAGTGATTTCAGAGCCCAAGAAAGTACAGTCTATCACTGTTTCCACTTTTTCCCCATGTATTTGCCATGAAGTAATGGGACTGGATGCCATATTTCTGAATCTTGAGTTTTAAGCCAGCTTTTCACTCTCCTCTTTCACCCTCATCAAGAGGCTCTTCAGTTCCTCTTCACTTTCTGCCATTAGAGTGGTATCATCTTCATATCCGAGGTTGTTGATATTTCTCCTGGCAATCTTGATTCCAGGTTGTGATTCATCTAACCCAGCAGGTTGCATAATGTACTCTTAATAGAAGTTAAATAAACAGAGTGACAATATACAGCCTTGTCATACTCCTTTCCTAGTTTGAATCAATCAGTTGTTCCATGTCTGGTTTTAACTATTGCTTCTGGACCCACACATAGGTTTCTCAGGAGATAGGTAAGGTGGTCTGCTATTCCCATCTCTTTTAAAATTTTCCACAGTTTATTGTGTAGGACATTGCAAATGTATTAATTAAGACATGTGGAGGGGTTTTTCTTTTTTACAGTTTACAAACTGATGAGTCTCAAATTGTTAACCGTGAAAATGAAAATGTTAGTCTTCAGTCAAGTCTGACTCTTTATGACCCCATGGACTATAGCCTGCCATTCTTCTCTGCCCATGGGATTCTTCAGGGAAGAATACTGGAGTGGATAGCCATTACAGGAGGTTTCTTCAGGGGAATCTTCCTGACCCAGGGCTCGAACCTGGGGTCTCCGGCACTGCAGACAGATTCTTTACTGTCTGAGACACCATTGTTAACTGTAGGGCCCTACTATTCAACACGTTTTCTGAGTAGAATATTCTCTTGCTTAGAAATGTCATCTGAAATTTCAAAGAGTTCCCTTAGCCTCAAAACTGTTTTTGGGAGAAGGAGTATATGTTCCTCCCATTCAGTTGCAACTCTCTTACATCTTTCTCCCATAATATCCAGGAGACTTACTATTTTCCTTGAGACAGTTTGGTTTTCATTCAGTTACTAGGGTAAAACACTGGCTAACAATGACAGGGATACATAGTGAAAGTAACCTGGCTGTGCTGAATTTTCTGGCTAATGAGTTCACTTGGGGTGGGGTGTGTGGTGGTTGGGGGGCTGCCACAGCAGCCTCCAGAGGAGAAAGCTGCAGGGGTTCAAGGCTGTGGGTTTCCTCTCCTATTCCACAGATGGCCCTCAGTGACTGAGGAAGGAAAATACACTCCACTTCCCTGGTCTTCTGCCCCTCCCTGTCCCTGCCAACACACAACATCTGGCATAGCCACAGAATTATCCAGTTATCACATCCCCATTGATTCCTTTCATCAAACACTCTCCATTGAAGAGACTGATAGTTCTTATATAAAGCCTGCCATGAATAAAAATAAACCTGCCAAGAAGAAAAATGTTCATGGGCATTCATGCTACACACATATATTGAGATCTCAGCTCCAGGATAAATGCTGAGGTTATGAGCTTTAAAATGTAGAAGATGAGACCAAAAAAACCGCACTTCTGCAGAGTGGTTCAAGTCTAATGATACGGGCA
Source organism: Ovis aries (assembly GCF_016772045.2). Classification (NCBI taxonomy): domain Eukaryota; kingdom Metazoa; phylum Chordata; class Mammalia; order Artiodactyla; family Bovidae; genus Ovis; species Ovis aries. Next base: position 17,644,538 of record NC_056063.1, on the reverse strand, counting down.
AGTCTAGGTGCCATGGATGTGTAGAGCATGGACCTGGGTCACTACAACTGTCTGGATTGGAGGGAGAAGGGGGCTGGTCAGGTGGGGCTCCCTGGCAAAAAGTAATAGTTGAGATGAATTCTCATCATCTTAGGAAATAAGAATCCTTATTTCTTCGCACAAACTCTCTTCTCAAAATCGTGGCAGGAATTAGGACAAGATTATTTCCAGTGATCTGAGATGGCATGCCACCCTTGAGAGGCATGGAGTGATGGAGAACGTGGGACTTCAGCTCTGCTACCAACTCTGTGACCATGGGCCAGCTACCCTCCCAGTCTCCTCATCTGTGAAATGAAGATACCAACAGCACTTACTACATAAGGTTGTTGTGGGGAGTAGATACAGCCATGCATGCAAAATGCTTCAAATATTAATAGTTTCTACTGCATTGTAAATGCTGTTTGTTTGTTATTGTTATTATTATTATATAAGCGTGATACCATTTTGTTTATATGTTGGGTGGCATTAGTGGTAAAGAACCTGCTTGCCAATGCAGGAGATGTAAGAGACAGAGGTTGGATTCCTGGGTCAAGAAGATCCCCTGGAGGAGGGCATGGCAACCCACTCCAGTAATCGTGCCTGAGAATCCCATGGAGAGAGGAGTCTGGTGGGCTACGGTCTGTAGGGTCACAAAGAGTTGGATTTGACTGAAGCGACTTAACACACACATACACAGTCCATGGTCAATGTTATATGTTTGTCATTACCATATAAGCATGGTACCATTTTGTTTCTATGTTGCAGTATATCTTTGTGCCTTTCTTATGTCTGAGATCAGTTTCCTGTTTGGATTGCAGGGCATTTCAATACCAGTGTTTCCTTTGTTTTCTGAATGGAGAGAGAGAGAGAGAGTGTGTGTATGTGTGTGCATCCTCAAAGCATGTGCACAACTAGTAAATATATTTTTAATTAATTTATCCACACCATCACTGCAGATGGTGACTGCAGCCATGAAATTAAAAGACGCTTACCCCTTGGAAGAAAAATTATGACCAACCTAGATAGCATATTGAAAAGCAGAGACATTACTTTGCCAACAAAGGCCCATCTAGTCAAGGCTATGGTTTTTCCAGTGGTCATGTATGGATGTGAGAGTTGGACTGTGAAGAAAGCTGAATGCCAAAGAATTGATGCTTTTGAACTGTGGTGGTGGAGAAGACTCTTGAGAGGCCCTTGGACTACAAGGAGATCCAACCAGTCCATTCTGAAGGAGATCAACCCTGGGATTTCTTTGGAAGGAATGATGCTAAAGCTGAAACTCCAGTAGTTTGGCCACCTCTTGCGAAGAGTTGACTCATTGGAAAAGACTCTGATGCTGGGAGGGATTGGGGGCAGGAGGAGAAGGGGACGACAGAGGATGAGATGGTTGGATGGCATCACGGACTCGATGGACATGAGTCTGAGTGAACTCCGGGAGTTGGTGATGGACAGGGAGGGTTGGCGTGCTGCGATTCATGGGGTCGCAAAGAGTCAGACATGACTGAGTGACTGAACTGAACTGAAGGTCAGCACTATCTTGCATCTTCATTGCAATAATACCAAGTATCATATAATTCCAGTAGAGTCAGTGTGAATTTGAATTCATTCCACCAAACCAAGCCTCAACCTTGAGAGCTAAGACTTCTAACAGGCAGAGCAAGCAAGCATATTTCCTGAGTACACATTTCCTTTGCTTTCTGTAGCTCTTTTCACTTCCAAAAGTCCATTGAAATTGGGGATAATCTCCATGCATGTATGCAAAAACTGCATGAAGTTTTTGATGCATGAAGATCAAAGAAGTTAAGTGACTTAATGCCAGTTATATGACTGACTAGGGGCACAGCCCAGTCAGTGAGTCTAGAGTCCTTGCTCTTAAACCAGAGCTTTCTTCCCTTCACATGTTGCTCCTCTCAGTTCAGTGCATGAGAGAGACACTCAGGGAGACATCTTTTCTCTAAGAAGCTATGACATGCCCTCAAACCAACGATGGAACAGTCAATTGGCACATAAACTTAGAAAATGTTTGGCTTGAAACAAAAGTTCTAGGAGCCAGATAATCCATACACTTCTGCTCTAGGGATTTATACCACAGCTTGATTGTTGAGATGAGGGAGGGAGAGAGAATGAGTTATAGTTAATGTGATAGTCCTGTCCCCTTTAGGAGAATATGGTTGTTTTGGACTTGTACTTTGAGGGACAGCTAACATCCTAATAGATACAATGAGAGAAGATTTTAGGCAAAGAGGTAGCATGAAAAAGGCGCAGAAAAAAGATATGGAATGTTTGAGAGCACTTAGTGCAGTTTCTGGGAATAGGTAGAGAGAGAGATAACTGAAAAGATAGAGGTAAGCTAGCAAAAGGCTTTGCTAATACATGACATACTACAGAAGATGGCTTGTGTAGGGTAGGGCTGTGGGGGAAGTGAAAGTTACCAAGAAAGGCTGATGCATTGGATAATGGTTATGATACATTGAGCCTTCAGTCTATAATACCTTGAGAGTCGAGCTCCATGACCAAGTGGCTTGGTAAGAAAATAAATCTAGTTGGTCCGCAGATGGTGAAAGAATCAGAAATAGAGAAAATTATCAGAGGTTGCTATGTCAGCTAAATTATGAAATAATAAATATATTGACAGGGAATAGAGAATGAATGCTTGAGTGAGAATGTAAAGGTTGTAATGAATGCTGTAGAGCTTATGAAGGGAGTATTCAGGGATGTGAAGGACTGAACAACTAACTATAGATAAAAACTGAAGAATCAACTAACCACTCATCTCCTTGTGGTAAGGCCCCATATCAAACCCATTGGTTGATTTTAGTTTTCTAGTGCTCCTGTAACAAACTCCTATAAGCTTAGTGGCTTTAACTAACATAGATTTCATCTCTTACAGTTCCAGGGGTCAGAAATCTAAAATGAATTTCACTGGACTGAAATCAAGGTATCAATGGGACTTAGCTCTTTCTGGAGATTCTAGAGTAGGATCAGTTTCCTTGCCTCTTTCAACTTCTAAAAGCTGCCTACACTCCTTGGCTCATGGCCCTGTGGAACTCTAAGCTTCTGTTTCTGTCATTGTGCTTTTTCTGACTCTGACCCTCCTATCTTTCTCATATGGGGCCCTTTGGGATCACATGCTGCTGATTGGGATCATCCAGGAACAATCTCTGTCCAATGCTTAACTTAATCACACCTCCAAAAGTCCCTTTCACTGTGGAAGGTTACTTTTTAATAGGTTCCAGAATTAGAATGTGGGCATCTTTGGCAGGGGGAGGGGGGGGGTGGCATGCCATTATTCTCTGCATCACAATGCAGATTCTTTTAGTATCCATCACAACGCCCTTAACTATCACACAGAAAGCGTTGATAATGGGTTTTGGTGACTGGAGATGATGATAGTCCAAATAAGTGCTAACTGTTTGGAAAATATGAGACAAGAGGAAAACAACCTAAAAAGGTGTTCAACCTAAAAAGGAAAAGGGGTGCTTTGTATACATTGTTAGAGATGATGGAGGTGAGTGAGTTGCTTCTAGGAACTGCAGATAATTTTAAAGGAACTGAGAAATGTGTATTATTGCTATTCTTTGGTTTAGAACTTCAGGCATCCCAAGTATGATGTAAAATAGCAGTGTCCCGGAAACATGTCACTTTATAGAAACTCAGATCCATGATCTTTTATTCTCAGCCAAAAACTGAGTTTTCAGATCAATCATGTACCTGTACTCATTCCTTCACTCAGCTATTTAATAATTTTCATGGGACTATCCCTACGTGACCACCTCTTTTCTTAGTGTTAAGAGATTTAAAAGTGCACCTTTATGGGCACATCTGTGAATATGTTTAACAATCAGTGTTTAAACATTCAATTAAATAATGAGTAACTTGTGTCTTCTAGATTCTGTTTTAAGGTGTAAAGATGCAGGAAGAGAAACTGGGTTACTGCCAAAACCAAATGAACTTGCATTCTGGTGGAAGTAGAAAGACAATACCCTGAAAAAATTAGAGTAATAAGGTGGAATGGCCACTAGAGAGGAACTGTATTCCTTAGAGGGTTGATAAAAGCATCTTTGAGGAATGAATATTTGATTTGAGCCCCAATTATATGCATTTGAATGCAGAGTTCCAAAAGAATAGCAAGGAGAGATAAGAAAGCCTTCCTCAATGATCAATGCAAAGAAATAGAGGAAAACAATAGAATGGGAAAGACTAGAGATCTCTTCAAGAAAATTAGAGATACCAAGGAAACATTTCATGCAAAGATGGGCTCAATAAAGAACAGAAATGGTATGGACCTAACAGAAGCAGAAGATATTAAGAAGAGGAGGCAAGAATACACAGAAGAACTGTACAAAAAAGATCTCCATGATCCAGATAATCATGATGGTGTGATCACTCACCTAGAGCCAGACATCCTGGAATGTGAAGTCAAGTGGGCCTTGGGAAGCATCACTACGAACAAAGCTAGTGGAGGTGATGGAATTCCAGCTGAGCTATTTCAAGTCCTGAAAGATGATGCTGTGAAAGTGCTGCACTCAATATGCCAGCAAATTTGGAAAACTCAGCAGTGGCCACAGGACTGTAAAAGGTCAGTTTTCACTCCAATCCCTAAGAAAGGCAATGCCAAAGAATGCTCAAACTACCGCACAATTGCACTCATCTCACACGCTAGTAAAGTAATGCTCAAAATTCTCCAAGCCAGGCTTCAGCAATACATGAACCGTGAACTTCCAGATGTTCAAGCTGGTTTTAGAAAAGGCAGAGTAACCAGAGATCAAATTGCCAATATCCACTGGATCATCAAAAAAGCAAGAGAGTTCCAGAAAAACATCTAGTTCTGCTTTATTGACTATGCCAAAGCCTTTGACTGTGTGGATCACAATAAACTGTGGAAAATTCTGTAAGAGATGGGAATACCAGGCCACCTGACCTGCCTCTTCAGAAACCTGTATGCAGGTCAGGAAGCAACAGTTAGAACTGGTCATGGAACAACAGACTGGTTCCAAATAGGAAAAGGAGTACGTCAAGGCTGTATATTGTCACCCTGTTTATTTAACTTATATGCAGAGTATATCATGAGAAACGCTGGGCTGGAAGAATCACAAACTGGAATTAAGATTGCCGGGAGAAATATCAATCACCTCAGATATGCAGATGACACCACCCTTATGGCAGAAAGTGAAGAGGAACTAAAAAGCCTCTTGATGAAAGTGAAAGAGGAGAGTGAAAAAGTTGGCTTAAAGCTCAACATTCAGAAAACTACGATCATGGCATCCGGTCCCATCACTTCATGGGAAGTAGATGGGGAAATGGAGGAAATGGGAAGTGGCTGACTTTATTTTGGGGGCTCCAAAATCACTGCAGATGGTGATTGCAGCCATGAAATTAAAAGACGCTTACTCCTTGGAAGGAAAGTTATGACCAAGCTAGACAGCGTATTGAAAAGCAGACACATTACTTTGCCAACAAAGGTCCATCTAGTCAAGGCCATGGTTTTTCCAGTGATCATGTATGGATGTAAGAGTTGGACTATGAAGAAAGCTGAGCACCGAAGAATTGGTACTTTTGAAGTGTGGTGTTGGGGAAGAGTCTTGAGAGTCCCCTGGACTTTAAGGAGATCCAACCAGTCCATCCTAAAGGAGATCAGTCCTGGGTGTTCTTTGGAAGGACTGATGTTTTAAGCTGAAACTCCCATACTTTCGCCAGCTCATGTGAAGAGCTGACTCATTTGAAAAGACCCTGATGCTGGGAAAGATTGAGGGCAGGAGGAGAAGGGGACGAAAGAGGATGAGATGGTTGGGTGGCATCACTGACTCGATGGACGTGAGTTTGAGTGAACTCCGGGAGTTGGTGATGGACAGGGAGGCTGGCGTGCTGCAGTTCATGGGGTCACAAAGAGTCAGACACTACTGAGTAACTGAACTGAACTGACTATTTGCAGCTGTAAATTTGCCCCACTGAATTTATGATGCAGATGATTGAGCCTTAAGTCATAAATTAGAGAGGCAAGCACTTTTAGTTTCAACAAATAGACCACTCTTTTCAATCAATTCCTTATTCACAAAACATGTAACTTGTATAGGCTGTCAATGAATTCACTCACCACTCACCCTTCAAGGCGAATAATTACAAATTCAGAAGATGGGCTTAGATAGAAGAATTTATGGCTGTGTTTTCCGCAACCCAGCTCTCTGAAGTGTGATCCCTACTGAATGACATATTCTGACTTACAATGCGAGTTTCTATGAGTCATATCTTTCCTAGTGTGTCCCCTCTTTAGTGTCTTCTGAACTGAGCTATTGCCCACCAAAGCATTGGAGCCAAAGTCTTTTGGGAACACTGATAAAACTATTAATTAGCTAATGGACTTTTAAGATAATTGAATTTTTCTCTCTTCCAATCCAAGTACTAAAGCAGAACATTTTTCTCCACAATTTTATTCCAGGATACCAGGTCTCCACTCACAATAAAATAAACTGCCTGTAAACATAACTATTGCTCACATTTATCTTGTCCATTTTATTCTTTGGTTCAGTCAGAGAGATACAGGTCTGTCTTGGACATTGGTCTGCTTGGATAGGAAGGAAGAAGGAAAGGAAAGAAGAAAGAAAATAAAAATAAAATGAAAAAATAGGAAAAGAGAAAGGAAGGAAGAAGGGGAGAGAAAAAGAGTAAAGAAAGGATCCTTTACATTCTGAGTGTATCTTAGCACTGTCGATATCAAGTTTTAAGGTGCATCAATATTTATTTACCAATCCGCTTTGCTCAGAAGCTTAGATTCGCTTCTAGGGCTGAAAGCAGTATTACTTTCATGTAAACTCATCTACCTTCACATAAGTAGCATGAAGGAAAAAACTTCATATTATATATTTGAACAAGAAGTATTTTTCCGCCTCCCCATCCATTCTTCCAAAAAAACAATACAAGACAAAAACAGTTTTGAGTCCTATAACAATTTCACCACAATCAAAAACTCCCCCTTGGAGAAAAGTACATGTACATACTCTTTCAGCAACTTTAATAACATTGGTATTTGAGAATTATGATTCATTCCTGAGGCCCAAGGAGAATTATGTATATAATTCAATGAATTTTTGTAAGTGCGTACTGTATTCTCATGGAGCCAAACAACTCTTTGTCCAGTTTTGGTAGGCAGTGTTTAATGCCAGCCTCATAAATATGTTGGGAAGTGTTCCCTCTTATTCTGTTTCCTGGAAGAGGCTATGAATCTTGCGTTTCTTAAGAAATTAGTCTATATAGTCAAAGTTGTTGAATTTATAGACATAAATGTATTTATAATGTTCTCTTAATGTATTTTTAAAGGTCTGGAGGATCCAGAGTCATATTTCCTCTTTTACTCTTGATTTGATTGATTTGTGTCTTCTTTCTTTTCCTAGTGTGTCTATTGTTTCATAAATTTTATGAATCTTTTCAAAGAACCAGATTTTGGTATCATTAGTTTTCTCTATTGGTTTCTATATTCAAGTATATTCATAAATCTTTTCTTTTCTCGGTATTATTTCCTTCCTCTTGCTTGATTTGTGAATGACTTGAAAGAGGATATTTGACATTTTAATTGTGACCACTGGCCTACATGCCTATGGAATGAACATAGAGCCAGAGTAAAACATAGTTTTCATCTCAGATGGTTATCCTTCAAGTTCCTGGACGACTGTTAATGATCTGTGAGAACTGGCTTGGATCAGGGAAGAAATTCCCACCGGTGTTTTTCAGTTGCTGAAACTAGCAGTTTGAGACGATGTGACAAAGGATTATTCGTCTGATTTTAAAAGCAAGCATAACCTCTGAAACCTTTGTCCAGAACAAAGAATTAAGAGCTCACATTTGTAATCCCTCACCTGGTTCTACTGGGAACTGTAATCTTCAACAAACCTCCATAGGCCTCAATTTCTTGGCCAAGAAATAAACCTCCGCCCATGCTGAGATACTAAATGGATCAAGAGTATCACATTTTCAAAAGAGAAAGAAAAAATTTCTTCAAAGAGCTCACCTACAGCACATTTATGAGCAACTCCAGTCCAATTATTGTCTCTCTACCTTTTTCTTCCAGAGGCTTGAAATTCTTCAGTTGTACAAATTTAAGATATTTATATAAGTGCCTTAAGCAATGCTTCTACTTCAGTTTTTCCAGGAAGGAGCATATAGATCTTTTCTTTTGTATTTTGCTCTTACTGGTGCTCTTTAATTATTAGTCCTCCAGTGAAAATGTCCTTCATGGTAAAAGTAACCACAGCAGTGCTTTGCCAAGGGTTATCTTGAACTTTCCCAGTTTCATCTGCAAATCTGTTTAATAATTGGAGAAACAAGAACACTGGAAATCTACTTATAAGTGAAATGGAGATGTGGCTGATTTTTCTGAAAACAGAAAATACTGTCTTGACTTTATATCTAGCTCCACGTGATTTCAGCAGATCCTTACCTTCTTGGTGGGCAAGTAGGTAGATAGATAGAAATGGAAATGATACACACAAAACAGTTGAACACTGTGAAGTGTAGATATCATTCCAAATAAAGCATGGTTTTAGAAGCTCATTTAGAAAGTATTAAAAAGTACGTGGACTATAACAGATGCTTTATAAGTATCAGTGAATCTGAAACGGAACCAAGTAATCAGTGAACACCCAGACCCCTCAAAGTCTGGCAGATTTCAAGAGGAATAAATGAAAGTGAAAAACCCACTTATTAAATGAAATCAAGTCTTAGCCTAATACAAATCTTTATATGCTCAAGGTTTTGGCTTCTATGGAGGTGTATTATCACTAATTGTCCTCCATATATTACTTATGCCTGTGCAGTCTGCTCTTCCCATTGCGCTAAGAGTGGGGGTTCCACAAACTCTGTCCTCAGCTTCTGTTTTTCCTTCTATGTAATACTTCTTCCATGAAGACCACTCCTGTCAGATTTTTATTAATGATTGTGATACAAAAACAGATGGTAAAATTTGAGTGAGAAGGGGTCGGGGAGGAACTGAGCAATGGGGGACAGGTCCTTTAGTGAGCTGAGTGGCTTGAATATTAGTGTGCCTTATCAAGGGCTCAGGGAAATTTGAAAATGCTGCCCCTGTATATAAGCCTGGACCCAAGTAACCATATTTTTCATCACAGGATGTGAAGACATGGGTTATCTAAGAACCCAGTAACTGTTCATTCTCATATTGGGACAGAGAAAGGAAAGAATAAACATAAGAAATCTCACATCTTTCAAAAAATATTTATTTTCAGATTAAACAAATGAGTATATGAGATAACACTCTGAAGTTTCTTGAAATAAAAGTGAGAATTGCTCAGTTGTGTCCAACTCTTTGGACTGTAGCCTGCCAGGCTCCTCCTTCCTTGGAATTCTCCAGGCAAGAATATTGGAGTGGGTAGCCATTCCCTTCTCCAGGGGGTCTTCCCAACCCAGGGATTGGACCTTGGGGATTGGGGATTGGGTCTCCTTCGTTGCAGGTGGATTGTTTACCATCTGAGTCATCAGGGAACCCTGGGTTGGGAAGATACCCTGTAAAAGGAAATGGCTACCCACTCCAGTATTCTGGCCTGGAGAATTCTCATCCACCAGAGGAGCCTGGCAGACTATAGTTCAAGAGGTTGCAAAGAGTCGGACACAGCTGAGCTAACACTTTCTTGAGATAAGGGTTCTATATGGCCATATTTATACTCAAGAATCTAGCAAAATGCCTAGCACATAGTAGGCACTAACTGAAGGTAAAAACCTTGCTCCCTTTTGCACTTTGGCAGAGTAGCTTCTGTGTTTGTGTGGAACTATGGAGTCTGCTCTGTGCAGGATAAGGACACTAGCCCTGGGGAGAGCTAAGCCTGTTCTCACGGAACTATAGCACAGCTCTTCATTGCTCTGCTGGAGGAGCCTCAAAGCTCTCCTCTGATTCACAGACCCAAGAACTTCACTGGTCAGTCTCTGCCCCAGTCCTTGAGGATCTTCTCCCTTCTTAATTAAAACCATACTTTCTTCATTTATTCAGTTGAACCACCACATGGAATTTTATGTTGTCGTCTTATTCTGCTATTCTCTATCCAGTTTAGAAACATTGCCATTTCTTGTCATTTGGCAATCATTTACACTTAAAAATTTTATTTTATATCAGTGGCAATGATTTCAGTCCAGTCCAGTTCAGTTGCTCAGTCGTATCCAACTCTTTGTGACCCCATGGACTGCAGCATGCCAGGCCTCCCTGTTTATCACCAACTCGCGGAGCTTACTCAAACTCATGTCCATCAAGTTGGTGATGCCATCTAACCTCTCATTCCCTGTCATCCCCTTCTCTTCCCACCTTCAATCTTTCCCAGCATCAGGGTCTTTTCTAAAGAGTCAGTTCTTCTCATCAGGTGGCCAAAGTATTAGAGTTTCAGCTTCAGTCCTTCCAGTGAATACTTAGAACTGATTTCCTTTAGGATGGACTGGTTTGATCACCTTGCAGTCCAAGAGACTCTCAAGAGTCTTCTCCAACACCACATTTCAAAAGCATTAATTCTTCAGCCCTCAGCTTTCTTTATAGTCCAACCCTCACATCCATACATGACTACTGGAAAAACCATAGCTTTGACTAGACAGACCTTTGTTGGCAAAGTAATGTCTCTGCTTTTTAATGTGATTTCAAGGGGCTGTGAATCAGACATCCTGTGTGTAAATCCCAGCTCCATCTTTCCTAGCTGTGTAACCTTGAGCAAGATACTCAGCCCTTCTCTGCTTCAGTTCTGTTTTCTCATCTGTACAATGTATGTAATTATAGTACCTACCATGTAGGATTATGAGAAATGATGTTTGAAACATTGCTTTAGATTGTGGTAAACACTTAGTCACTGTGAAAAATTATTTTTCATTGATTCTATTTTTTGTTCATTCTAAATTGTAGCGGGAAGTGCCAATGCATGAGAAAGAAGTATGATGCATGATTCATCGTCTAAGCAAGACTTTTCAGCCCCCAGAGGCCTCCCTACTCCCTGAAAAAGACCTCACCAGACTCAGGTGGCTCTCTTAGTCAGGAATAAGTTCTCTAAGACCCTTATTCTTGCTAATATACTGACCTCATTCCCACCACCTCCCACAAGAAGGCAATAGATTCCATCATAAAAAATGGATTCAATCACCATCTCTCTTCTAGGTCACTGCAGCAGTCTTGTAAGTGTCCTTCTTGCTTCTGCAGTCACCCGATAAATCCTGTATTTTCTCAACACAAAAGGCAAGTAACTCTTTTTCAATTTAAATCATCACATTACACCCCTGCTCAGAGTCATTCAATGACTCCTAAATTTGGATGGAGAAAAGTCAAAGTTCTTTTTACGTCCTTCAAGACCCCTAAATCTACCTCTTCTGCTCTGTATCTACATGATTTTATCTCCAACGTCTTTTTGCTCTTCCTGACTCTGCTCCAGCTTCATTGACCTCCCTGCTGCACCTCAAGCATATCTGGCACACGCTCACCTCAGGGGTTTGCACTGGTGATCCCTCTTTCAGGAATGTTCTGTGCCCAAAGAGTCTTATGGTGATTGCTTCACTTTTGCATCTTTGCTTCCCCAGGAGACATTTGGCAATGTCTGCTGATATTTTTGACTATACCAACTAGGAGAGGGTGATGGTGCCTTCTAAAGTTCAGAGGTCAAGGTTGCTGCTAAGCATCTCAGAGTGAACACGGCAGTGTCACAGCAAAATATCAGTTTCAAGACGTTAATAGTACTGACTCTTTTCTGATCCAGCAGACCTATACATTTTGTAGTGATGTTAGTAATACAATAATGCTGGAAAAATTCAAAGCCAAATTCAAATAGGAAATTTAACATTGTCTGAACCTGAAACATATTTTTGAACATATTTATCAACAAATAAAACTTTCTCCATAGTATTACAAATGTAAAAGCAAATACTTAAAAGTTAACCTTTTCACATTCATATCTTTACTATCATTTACATTCAAGAGACAAGGAGGAGTGGAGTGAGAACATGTTAAATCTTGCTGCTCAAGTTATGTCATTAGAAGCAAAAATATGCCACCCAAAGTGAGGCCACTTAATTTAGTTTTTAACAGATTTGGAAAATGTAGGAAGAGTGGATTCTCCTATTTTTGACTCATTCTCTAGATGAGCTTAATGTGGTCTTTCCTATGTGCTAGCTCTCCTTCAATTCCTATCCTATTTCTCATCATTTACAATCCTCTCAATGTGATCCTTTTAAAAGATCTATGGCTTATTTATTATCTTTGGAGATATGAATGCTAAAGATGTGATATGTTTGAGACATAGGACCTTTTGATTGGGATGGTTGCTTCTTTATAGAAAATTTCTCCAAGGATAGTGAGCGGAGTGAGTCAAAATCAGAAAATATGTGGTTATGCTTTTTAATCTTTACAGTGTAATAGTATTACTTGCCAGAAATTATCCATAAATTAAGTTTGGGAGTTATCTTCCCAAAACATAAGCCAAATCACATTATTTCTTCTCCAAAACAAACGAGGACCTGTGTTTCTGATCCCATTGTCTCTCATTCCCTAAAAACATATCAGCATTTTAGTCTGGCATCCAAATGATTTTCTGATCTAAACACAGACTATCTTCCAGATGCTTTTCGTTTCCCTTGTTTCTCTGTTTCCTCCTCTTGGTTAAAGAAAGTATGAGAAAGTTCATACTAATTGTAAGCATGTCCCTTGTTTTTAATATATTAACAACTTGTATATGCCAACTGAATATCAATCTTGGTTGTGCATGAGTTGGCCATGAGGAATGATGGGAGGACAGCTTGAAGTGTGGAAGGTGGTCCTCTTCTCAGAGCAACTGACAGGAGGTTGAGCATCGATTTTGGGCAGGGCTTCTTCCTTAGAATCCAGTGGGACGTTAGATGGGATCCTGAAGAAAACCTCCTAGAAAGTAGCTGAGCTAGAAGCTTAGGCAAGACGTCCACGATGACTCATCAATCCAAAGGGCTACGTGAAAATGGCAGGGGAGGCAAACTAGGAAATCAAAGACAGAGAAGTAGTTGGGTGGAGAAACAGAATATTACTCAAAGCAGTGCTTCCTAAATCAGTAAGCTGCAAATATTTACAAGCTTATTTACATCGACGTTTACTCAGTGTTAATCTAAATGAGTAATATAAACATGTGTGGGATTACTGAGATGACCAGTGATCTTAATTTGCATTTTCCCTAGGACTACTGATTTTAAGCAACTTTTAATGAACTTAATGGCCATTTGAACATCTATTTGTGTGTCGAGTGCTCAAAAGTTCTTCCCATTTGTTTTTCATTTTGAAATACTTGTAGGTTGATAGGAAGATGTAAGTTGCCACACTCATGCGTTCAGAGCTGGTTCTAAGGATTTCCTTATTATCACTTGGTGTCTGCAGTGTCTGGAGGATATTCTTGTTTTGTTCATGTCTGATAATTCATGCCTCTCTCTTTTTTGTCAGCCTTGATAGAAGGTTATGAATTTTATCAATCTTTTCAAAGAAAAGTCCTTTGCTTCATCTGTTTTCTCTGTTGTTTTTACTGTATTTTGATTGATTTCTGCAGTTATCTCTATTTCATTCTGTTTGCTTTGGATTAAATTTTCAAATATATTAAGGTGAAAGCTTAGATCACTGACTTGAGATTTTCCCCATTTTCTAATGTAAGCCCTTAGTGTTATTTCCCTTGAGAATTATTATTTAACCTGCGGATTATTTAAAAGTATCCAGTTCAGTTTCTGAGTGTTTATAGAGATTTTTAGGTTCTCTTTCTGTTACTGATTCTAGTTTGATTTTATTGTGATCAGGAAACAGATTTCATATGATTGCTGCTGCTGCTAAGTCACTTCAGTCGTGTCCAACTCTGTGCGACCCCATAGATGGCAGCCCACCAGGCTCCCCCATCCCTGGGATTCTCCAGGCAAGAACACTGGAGTGGGCTGCCATTTCCTTCTCCAATGCATTAAAGTGAAAAGTGAAAGTGAAGTTGCTCAGTCATGTCCGACTCTTAGTGACCCCATGGACTGCAGCCTACCAGGCTCCTCCGTCCATGAGGTTTTCCAGGCAAGAGTACTGGAGTGGGGTGCCATTGCCTTCTCCAATTAAGTTCTTGTAAATTTGTTGCCAACAAAGGTCCATCTAGTCAAGGCTATGGTTTTTCCTGTGGTCATGTATGGATGTGAGAGTTGGACTATGAAGAAAGCTGAGCACCAAAGAATTGATGCTTTTGAACTGTGGTGTTGGAGAAGACTCTTGAGAGTCCCTTGGACTGCAACGAGATCCAACCAGTCCATTCTGAAGGAGATCAGCCCTGGGATTTCTTTGGAAGGAATGATGCTAAAGCTGAAACTCCAGTACTTTGGCCACCTCATATAAAGAGTTGACGCTAAAGCTGAAACTCCAATACTTTGACCACCTCATGCAAAGAGTTGACTCATTGGAAAAGACTGATGCTGGGAGGGATTGGGGGCAGGAGGAGAAGGGGACAACAAAGGATGAGATGGCTGGATGGCATCACTGACTTGATGGACAGTCTGAGTGAACTCCGGGAGTTGGTGATGGATAGAGAGGCCTGGCGTGCTGCAATTCATGGGGTCGCAGAGTCAGACACAACTGAGCAACTGAACTGAACTGAAATTTGTTAAGTTTGTTTGGCCCCTTGTATGTTCTGTCTTGGTAAATGTTCTGCTTAAATAGAATGTGATCTTGTTGGACTATTCTATAATATTGATTGGTTGATGGTGATGTTGAATTCTATATCTTTGATGATTTTCTGCCTAGTTATTCTATCAGTTCTTGCCTGGAGAATTGCATGAACAGAGACCAGCAGGCTACAATCCATGGAGTCCCAAGAGTCGAACACAACTTAGCGACTAAACCACCACCATTCTATCAATTTTGTTGAAGTCTCCCAGCTATAATTGTGAATTTGTTTTTTTATCTTTTCAATTTTGCATGAGATTCACATATTTTGAAACTGTTTCCTAATTAATTGACCTCATTATCATTATATAGTATCACTCCCTCTTCCTGATATATATTTTGTTACGAATTCTTGTCTATCTGTAGAGAAGGAAATGGCAACCCACTCCAGTATTCTTGTCTGAAAAATCCCATGGACAGAGGAGCCTGGTGGGCTACAGCTCATGGGGTTGCAAAGAGTGAGATACAACTGAGTGGCTGAGCACAGGTTTATCTGATATTAATATAAAGGCTCCAACTTCCTTTTGCCTTATGTTTGTATGACATACCTTTTTACATAAATTTACTTTCAGCTTGCCTGTATTGTTATATTTGAGGTGAGTTTCTTGTAGACGTCACCCAGTTGTGTCATATTTCCTCCACTCTTCCAATCTTTGTATTTTAACTGGTGTCTAGAAATCATTTACATTTAATGTGATTATTGATATGTCTGACATTGTATTTCTTATTTTTCTGTTTGTCTCATTTTTCCTCCTCTGTTTTCTTTTTCCTGCTTTCCTATGGGTTCGTTGAATATTTTTGAAATTTTATTTTTTTCTATAGTTTTTTCTGTAATATTTTTGGATATCTTTGTGTATGTGTCTTTTATAAAGTATTTCATTATGGACACATACTTCTTTCAGTCTACGGATGTTGATATTGTATTAACTGGATACGTTCTTTTCAGTTCAGTTCACTCGCTCACTCTTCATTATTTATAGTATGACAATCTTAAATATTTTCTACATACACTGAAAGTCTTAATAATAATATTTTTGTCTAAACCATCAAACATAGCTTAGAGGATACTGATATTTTCCTTGTTTCATTTTTTGTTCATAATGTTCTAATATTCCTTCTTTTATCATTTACTAACTGTCCTGAGGATTTCTTTTAAAATTAGGATAGGTCTCTGAGTAACGAATTCTCTTAATTTTCTTTCCTCTGAGAATACCTTGATTTACCCTTCATTTCTGAAAGATATTTTCTCTACATGCAGAATTCTGAGTTGAAGATTCTTTTCTTTTAGCCCTTGAAAAATGGTGTGTCACTTTCTTCTGGTTTCAATAATTTCTTATGACAGTTGTGCCATTCAAATTATTTCTTCTCCATAGGTAAGGTGGTGTTTCTCTGTTGCTTTCCTTTCTTTTTTTTCTTGCTGCCTCATTTCTGTCAGGTCTGGGGGAGAATCCAGGTTCCTCTCCTGGTTTCTGTTTCTAGTCTGAGAGGGATGATCCCTCATCACTCCTCTCCATGTTGTCTTCTCTGGCATGGCAGCGTGGGGGTGGTACTTGCTACTGTCCGGTAGGGATGAAGTCCTGGATCCTCATGCAAACTTCTCTGACCTCCACCCTGGTGTCTCACTGCAGCCCGATGAGAATGGAAGTCTAGTTCCTGTCACTTGGCCTTTGTTGGTGAAGGTGGGTTGAGGCCACAGTTTTTTCTTTGGTGTTTGAAGTAACACAGTTATTATCTAGGAATTTTCTGTCTTGCTATGCTGCATTTATCTTGGTCCACCGGTGAAAGACAGGAGGGTTTCTTGTCTGAACCCATTGGTATGTCCAGTATTTAATCACCCAGTCTGAGATACTTGAGGCAAACAGTAAACTGGGGGAACTCACTGTGTGTTGATATTCGATGCCTTAAATCCCGGGCCAGTGTATCTTCTTTTTGCCAATTTTGAGGGTATTCTGTGTTTTCCTTCTGCTTTCTGTGGTATTTTCTAGGAAGAACAACAGGGAGAATTTCATCTACTATATATTGTCCAAAACTGGAAATGAATCCTATTTTTTTAATTGAGGTTTTTTTTTAGTATTAACAATTTGAAAAGAATTGATATCTTAAAAATATTCATGGTTTCAGTCCATAAACATGGTTTATATCTTTATTACTTACATCTTGAGTTTCTCTCAGTAACTTTTTGCAGTTTTTCAAATGTGTAGATATCGAATACATTGTTTTTTGATGTTATATTTTCTGTAGAATTTACATTTTTTCAGTTTTCATTTCTTCCTTGAGAATCTCTTTTTATCCATTAGATCATTTTCCCTTTAAACTGGGAAATGTAACAATTATTTAAATCCTTATCTACTAATTCCCTGATAGCTCAGCTGGTAAAGAATCCACCTGCAACGTAAGAGAACCCAGTTAGTTTTTTGGATCGGGAAGATCCCCTGGAGAAGGGATAGCCTACCCACTCCACTATTCTTGGGCTTTCCTGGTGGTTCAGACAGTAAAGAATCTGCCAGCAATGTGAGATCAATGGGTTCAGTCCCTGGGCTGGAAAGATCCCCTGGAGGAGGGCATGGCAACCTACTGCAGTATTCTTGCCTGGAGAATCCCATGGACAGAGGAGCCTGGTGGGCTACAATCTAGGGGGTCGCAAAGAGTTGGATTCAGCACAGCACAGCACACTGCTAATTCCAATATCTGGATCATCTTTGCATCCACCTCTTTTTTGCTTTTTTCCTTTTGGTAATATTGGTTGGTGTTTTCTCAATGTGTCAACATTTTTAAAGTTGTATTATGGATATTGTGTTTTAAAGAAACGTGGAGACTGAAATGTCATTTTTTGGTTTTTGTTTTTGTTTTCCCTAGAGAATATTCTGGTCTCTGTTTGACTGCAGGGGTAAGGGACTGGTTATTCATATTCCAAAAACGATCAAGTTTAGCTGGTACTGGTACCACAGCTTTAATATATTTAATTGAGCTCGATTTAACACAGTTTCCAACCTCTCACATTACTGTCATCAAGTTATCAATCTCTTTATCTTCAGTAGCATTTGAGCTATAAAGGGACCATCCTGCAGTTTCACATTGGCTTGATGAGCTGTTGGAATCCCCCCAGCAGATTTTGAGAACTTAATTACAATCAGAGGCGCTAATTCTCTCTGCTTTCCAGCACGTTCATTCTTGCCTTCTCAGTAAAATTCTGTGGGTGAATGAGAATTATCAAGCTGGGTGATTTTTTTTTTTTTTTTTTTTTTTGGCATTTGGAGCTCTTCTAAATCTCCTTCTGTTCTGCCATCTCACCCTAATTTTAAAGGTTCAGTGTATTTTCTTTCTTTCTTTTTTTTTTTTGGCAGTGATATCTTACAAAGCATCTAGTTTTGCTTCTCTAAGCACTCAAACCCAGAACAAATGGCTGATCCCACGTATGCATGTTCACACTGCTGTCTGATTGCCTATGTAGTTGTGCATCTAGAATTCAGTTTACCAGCATTTCCTCGTGTCTACAGTTCTTTGATAACCTAATACAAATGATGATGCTTACCTGTTTTATTTTTTTCTTGTGTTACGAAGAAACAAAGATTTTTTTTTTTAACAAAGATGTTTTGTTCCTTCAACATCTTCACTAGAAATTAGTGAAAGCATTGTTCATTTGCATGATTAAGTAAAATTATGGTAAAACTACAGTGGAGAGACACACTCATCAATTATTGAGATTATATATAAACTGGTAAAATCTGGTTCCTACTAAATTCATTAATATATATCAAGAACTTCTAAATTATTAACTAATTGTTTCCCCATCTAAACATAAGTACTTGGAAAATAAGCACAGTTATGAACAATTATTTATATCCAAAATTGGTAATCATGGTAATTTTTCTTTTTAATAAAGAAAAATTGGAAACCCCTCAAATCTTCAAAAAAGAGGAATGGGTAACTATATAAAGATACTAGGTAATTTCACTACAGTAAGGGCTTCACTTATGGCTCAGCTGGTAAAGAATCCGCCTGCAATGCAGGAGACTTGGGTTCAGTCCCTGGGTTGGGAAGATCCCCTGGAGAAGGGAAAGGCTACCCAGTCTGGTATTCTGGCCTGGAGAATTCCACGGACTTTACAGTCCATGGGGTTGCAAAGAGTTGGACACGACTGAGCAATTTTCACTTTCACTATAGTGAAGCCATGTGATAAAATATTATTCAGCTGTTAAGATTTTGTTAAGAGTTTAATAATGTGGTAAATAATTATGAGATGCTATGAAAGTTAAAACAGCACAAAAATAAGAACATCTAAATTTAACCTCCATGATGTAAAAATGCATACTCATAGAAATGCACTAGTATATTGAAATACTGTCTTTAGTATTCTTATTCTTAAAAGGAATTTTCTATTTCTGTAATTTACGAATTTTTTTTTTTTACTGTGACAAGTGCCAGATAAAGGTCATAAATTCCATATTGTAATTACCTACAAAAAAGTAAAAACAGATGTATGATCATTAGTTGTGGGAAGGAATACGCTAATGGTAAAGAACCCGCTTGCCAATGAAGAGACCTAAGAGACACAAGTTCAATCCCTGTGTCAGGAAGATCCCCTGGAGGCAGGCAAAGCAACCCACTCCAGTATTCTTGCCTGGAGAATCCTATGGACAGAGAAGCCTGGCGGGCTACAGTCCATGGGTTTGCAAAGTGTTGGACATGACTGAAGTGACTTAGCACACACGCAAATGAAAAGCTAATATAACTAAAGATAAAGTGAAATGGGATAATTTTTTTTATAAGATACACATTTTTGAGCACTTATAGTCATGACAGGAAATGTATTCACAAATTAACAGGACTGAATTAGTATTAGATACATGCCAGGCTAAAGCAAGACCTGAGGAAGCTATACATTCTTCTAACACGGTTTGCACGTGGTAGAAATTCTCCTGCACAAAGACAAGAGTAAGCGTTCCTTTTGGGTCACAGCTTCTTCCCAACAACCAGAGTTAAACTCTTAAACTCTTAAACTCTTAAAATCAGACAAAAAAACTGACAAAGTCAGCTAAAGACTGATAAAGGACACCATATTCTCTCTCACAATTTGGTCTTACATCAACTGCTCTTCAGACTGGTAGTACTGAGCTCCAAGACTAAGACTTAAGGTAGGCTTATTGCTTTGAAAGTCTTAAATTGATCAGAGGTACCTGTTGGGGACCGAACTGCACTCTCCGACAGATCCAGTCAAATCCTATCTCCTGTATATGAGAGTGCGACCTTATTTGGAAAGAGAGGTTTTGTAGGTGTTATCAGTTAAGATGAGCCCATACTGGATCAGAGTGGGTCCTGACTCCGTGACTGATGTCTTCATAAGAAGAGGGAAATGTGTGCATAGAGCTACACAGAAGACACATGAAGACAGAGACCGTGACTGGAGTGGTGTGCCTACAAGCCAAGGTCATGCTTCAGGCCAGATCCTCTCTAAGAACCTCCAGGAGGAACCAACTCTGCCAACACTTCAATTTTGAACTCCTTGCCTCCATAACTGTGAGAGAATAAATTCTCTTATTTTGATTTTTATTTTATCTTTTAAATTAATTTTTATTGGAGTATAGTTGCTTTATACTGTTGTGATACTCCCTGCTGTACAGCACAGTGAGTCAGCTTTAAGTATATAAATATCTCCTCCCTCTTGGATTTCCTTCCCATTTAGGTCATCACGGAGCACTGCGTAGAGTTCCCTCTGCTATATAGTAGGGTCTCATTAGTTAGCTATTTTATACCATAGTGTCAATAGTGCATGCATGTCAACCCCAGTCTCCCAACTCCTCCAACCCACCCTACTTCCCCTTTGGTGTCCATACATTTGTTCTCTATGTCTGTGTCTCTATTTCTGCTTTGCGAATATGATCATCTGTGCCATTTTTCTAGATTCCACATGTGTGCATTAATATACAATACTTGTTTTTCTCTTTCTGACTTACTTCACTCTGTATGACAGCCTATAGGTCCATCTAAGTCTCTGCAAATGACTCAATTTTGTACGACATCTTCTTTATCCAATCCTCTGTTAATGGATATTTAGGTTGTTTCCTTGTCTTGGCTATTGTAAATAGTGCTGCTGTGAACAGTTGGGCACATGTAACTTTTTAAAATTTATTTATTTTAATTAGAGGCTAATTAGTTTACAATATTGTAGTGGTTTTTGCCATACATTGACATGACTCAGCCATGGGTGTACATGGGTTCCCCATCCTGAGCCCCCTCCCCACCTCCCACCTCCCTCCCCATCCCATCCCTCTGGGTCATCCCAGTGCACCAGCCCTGAGTGCCCTGTCTCATGCCTTGAACCTGGACTGGCGATCTATTTCACATATGTTAATATACATGTTTCAATGCTATTCTCTCAAATCATCCTCACCTTCTCCCACAGAGTCCAAAAGTCTGTTCTTTATATCTGTGTCTCTTTTGCTGTCTCGTATATAGAGTCATCATTACCATCTTTCTAAATTCCATATATATGCATTAATATACTGTATTGGTGTTTTTCTTTCTGACTTACTTCACTCTGTATAATAGGCTCCAGTTTCACCCACCTCATTAGAACTGATTCAAATGTGTTCTTATTAATAGCTGAGTGATATTCTATTGTGTATATGTACCACAGCTTTCTTATCCATTCATCTGCTGATGGACATCGAGGTTGCTTCCATGTCCTGGCTATTATAAACAATGCTGCAATGAACATTGGGGTACACGTGTCTCTTTCAATTCTGGTTTCCTAGGAGTGTATGCCCAGCAGTGGGATTGCTGGGTCGTATGCCAGTTCTAACTTTTTGAATGATAGTTCTTCTTTGGCTATATGGCCAATAGTGCAATCATTGGGTCATATGGTAGTTCTATTTTTAGTTTTTAAACCTCCATACTAGTGGCTGTATCAATTTACATTCTGACCAACAGTGCAATGAAGTTCTGTTTTCTCCACATCTTCTCCAGCATTAATTATTTGTAGATTTTTTTGATGATGGCCATACTGACTGGTTTGAGGTGAAACGTTATTGTAGTTTTGATTTGCATTTCTCTAATAATTAGTGATGCTGAGCATCTTTTCATGTACTCATTGGCCATCTGTATGTCTTCTTTGGAAAAGTGTCTATTTAAGTCTTCTACCCATATTTTGATTTCCATTTTTTTCAGCCACCCAGCCTGTAGTAATTTGTTACATCAGCCCTACAAAGCTGATACCACACTTGGTAGCTCAGTGGTAAAGAATCCACCTGCCAATGCAGGAGACAAGGGTTTGATCCCTGGGTTGGGAAGATTCCCCTGGAGGAAGAATGGCAACCCACTTGAGTATTCTTGCCTAAGAAATCCCATGGACCAAGAGACCTGGTGGACTACAGTACACAGCATCACAGAAGAGTCAAGACACGACAGCCACTAAACAGCAACAATAGTGACGGGCTTGCGTGTATGTTCGCTGCTCAGTCGTCTGTCCAACTCTTTGTGACCCATGGACTGTAGCCTGCCAGGCTTCTCCATCCATGGGATTCTCCAGGCAAGAACACTGGAGTGGGTTGCCATTTCCTTCTCCAGGCGATCTTCCCCACCTGGGGATCAAACCTGGGTCTCCCACATTGCAGGTAAACTCCTCACGGTCTGAGCTGCCAGGGAAGCCTGGGTCATTACAGCTTGCATTACAGGTGGTTTCTTTACTGCTGTGCCACTGGGGAAGCCCGATCTACAGTGTATCCAGATAAGCATGGCTTATCTTTCCTCAAGACTTGCTAATACACACTAGAATCGCCCTAACTTTTACTCACCCCTCCTTGCCCCAACTTCCCATCAGATTATGAAGAGGACTGGGGAGCGGGCAGAGCAGTGGGTGCTGGCCCTGAGAGGCATGAGGACATGAGGGTAAGCTGCTTTCCTCCCTGAACCAAGGGAAAGAAAGAGCCTCCAGGTATCAAGAAGAGGAAACAGGCATTTCAGGGCTTACACATAACTTATAAACTCTTTCATTTTTCATAATATTGTAGCCAGTCACTTAAGATAGAATGGCATGATAAATTTCATGCATGTTCATTTTTTGAGTGTAAATCTAGTTTTTCTGTCATAGTCTGTTAGAGAAATTATATTTCCCCAATTAATAATATTGATCATAATAATAACCTGATAGCTATTATAATAGACAAAGATAACTTACAGTTTAGTATTTAAAATGTGGACTCGAGCTGGACTGTACATGTTCTAAATCTAGCTCTGTCACCTGCTAGCTATATGATCTGGGACAGATCATGTAATCCCTCTGCCTCAGTTTACCATCTGTAAAATGGGAATAAGAGTGATTGTCTTCAGAAATTAAAGTGAAAATTCAGTGGTTTACAGTAAGGCTCATGCTTATGATTCTATCATTATATGTCAAAACATTTTTTTCCTTTACCCTGTATCAAAGACAGGGGGCAAGTCCCTGGGGATGAGAGTAAAGAAGATTGAGGTATAGATCAGCATCTCCATGACAGGATTCAGTCTTAAAAGATAATATCAGTTTCTAAGCTCTTGACTCCCTAAACCATGAGGATCCCTGGTCTTCCTCTCCATGGTGTGATTTTCCGAGATGTACTAATATAGCTTGTGTTTAGATGCTAAATGTAGCACACGTACATACACCTGGAGCTAATGAAAAATATCCTTATAAATTTACCAATCCAAGGAAACATTTAATGTAAAAAATGTAGGTGGAAGAGAGAAGTGAATGCATTATCTCAGAATGAAAAAGCACAAATGCAACACATTTGTCAGTCACTAACCTCCCATTCTCCTTTGCAGGTTTATTCCTGTTTTGATATCATGCCAAACTTTTAGTTAATCTATTGCAGAAGAGTAATAAACTACTAAGTCATTTTTTCTCTTGGCCCAGTTAGAATATATATACTTTGGTTTTAATTAAAAATAATTTTATAATCTTGCTTATACAAGTTCTATTATGTTGTGAAGAAGTTATGTCATAATATAAAATGGGGACAATGATTTTGGATATGAAATTAATCTGCCAAAAATATTAATTCAGCAACTTCTGTTTGTCAGCCTGTGCTCAATGCTGAGGGCAATACAGTTAAATCAAAATGCACGGCTCTTTCTCCAATGAAGCTGACAGAACTCTGAGGAAATAAAAATTAGGCAGAGGGAACACTCAATAAATAAATATGTTATAAAATGCTTATTTGTTTGGGTGATCCCATGAGTGCCATCTTGTTTTAGAGAGGGGTAACAGGAGGATCCCTTAGGATTCAGGGAGCCAGAAAAGATTTCCCAGAAGAGGTAGAAATGAGCTGAGAGTTAAAGAATGAATGCATTTTAGTAGAAGACAACATTAGGGAGGAGATATTATAGCCAGAAAACCCTGTGTTTAAGGGCATGAGAGGTGAATGGACTGTGTGTGCAAATAAGGAATGAAGCCTCACTGGGTTACAGTATGCAAAAAGGAGAATACAGCAGGATAAAGTCGGGTTGGTCTTTGATGCCAGTGTCAATAGTTTTGGCCATGCATAAAGCTGAAACTGAACTGAAAATGTGTCATTTTAGTTCGGGTAAAAATGAAAGGCAAGCTAAAATAAAAAAATAAGTTCTTTTCTACCAAGGATGCTGACCTTTTCTTGTTCCCTTATAAAAGGGTCCAGGAGATTCTATCAGTTCCTAAAAGTGGGTTCCTAAGAAGCAATGAGGAACATCCTAGTAATTTTCTTAAAAATACATGAGAAGCTTTTAAGTTTAATTAGGTCCCATTTGTTTATTTTTGCTTTTATTTCCAATTTTTTGGGAGGTGGGTCATAGAGGATCCTGCTGTGATGTATATCAGAGAGTGTTTTGCCTATGTTCTCCTCTAGGAGTTGTATAGTTTCTGGTCTTACGTTTAGATCTTTAATCCATATTGAGTTTATTTTTGTGTATGGTGTTAGAAAGTGTTCTAGTTTCATTCTTTTACAAGTGGTTGACCAGTTTTCCCAGCATCACTTGTTCAAGAGATTGTCTTTTCTCCATTGTATATTCTTGCCTCCTTTGTCAAAGATAAAGTGTCCATAGGTGTGTGGATTTATCTCTAGGTTTTCTATTTTGTTCCATTGATCTATATTTCTGTCTTTGTGCCAGTACCGTACTGTCTTGATGACTGTGGCTTTGTAGTAGAGCCTGAAGTCAGGCAGGTTGATTCCTCCAGTTCCATTCTTCTTTCTCAAGATTGCTTTGGCTATTCAAGGTTTTTTGTATTTCCATACAAATTGTGAAATTATTTGTTCTAGCTCTGTGAAAAACAAAGGAAGCTATAAGCAAGGTGAAAAGACAGCCTTCAGAATGGGAGAAAATAATAGCAAATGAAGCAACTGACAAACAACTAATCTCAAAAATATGCAAGCAACTCTTGCAGCTTAATTCCAGAAAAATTAACGACCCAATCAAAAAATGGGCCAAAGAACTAAATAGACATTTCTCCAAAGAAGACATACAGATGGCTAACAAACACATGAAAAGATGCTCAACATCACTCATTATCAGAGAAATGCAAATCAAAACCACAATGAGGTACCATTTCACGCCAGTCAGAATGGCTATGATCCAAAAGTCAACAAGCAATAAATGCTGGAGAGGGTGTGGAGAAAAGGGAACCCTCTTACACGTTGGTGGGAATGCAAACTAGTACAGCCACTATGGAGAACAGTGTGGAGATTTCTTAAAAAACTGGAAATAGAACTGCCTTATGACCCAGCAATCCTACTGCTGGGCATACACACCAAGGAAACCAGAATTGAAAGAGACACGTGTACCCCAATGTTCATCGCAGCACTGTTTACAATAGCCAGGACATGGAAGCAACCTAGATGTCCATCAGCAGATGAATGGACAAGAAAGCTGTGGTACACATACACAATGGAGTATTACTCAGCCATTAAAAAGAATACATTTGAATCAGTTCTAATGAGGTGGGTGAAACTGGAGCCTATTACACAGAGTGAAGTAAGCCAGAAAGAAAAACACCAATACAGTATACTAACGCATATATATGGAATTTAGAAAGATGGTAACAATAACCCTGTATGCGAGACAGCAAAAGAGACACAGATGTATAGAACAGGCTTTTGGACTCTGTGGGAGAGGGAAAGGGTGGGATGATTTGGGAGAATGGCATTGAAACATGTATAATATCATATATGAAATGAATCGCTAGTCCAGGTTCGATGATGCATGATACTGGATGCTTGGGGCTGGTGCACTGGCTCAACCCAGAGGGATGGTACGAGGAGAGAGGAGGGAGGGGGGCTCAGGATGGGGAACACATGTATACCTGTGGTGAATTCATGTTGATGCATGGCAAAACCAATACAATATTGTAAAGTAATTAACCTCCAATGAAAATAAATAAATTTATATTAAAAATAAATAAAAAATAAAAATAAATGGGACGATAATGTGGGAGCAGGTGAGGCGGGAGCCTGAGAAAGGCATGTGGGAATTTTGCTTGTGTGGATAAAAAGTATCAAAGATTTCAGGTAGAGGAATACCATATCACCTTGAACTTTCTGTGTAAAGGATATAACGGGTACAGAGATCATCAGAATTGCCTGGTGCCAAGCATACACTAAAATCGAAAATGAATGAATGAATCAAAAGACAAAAAGGTCATGAAAAACATTTAGTCCAAATATTGTCACTTAAGTAGAAGTGATCTTTAATGAAAATATGTGAGTACCATGTGTGATAGGTGAATAATTACACGTAGTCAGTAACAACAGCAACAATTAGCAACATGTAAACGTTTTGGTGTGTCAAGAATTTGAGCATTAACTATGTAACCCTTACAGAAATCTAATGAGTACATTCGATCCCCATTCTGCAGTTTAGGAAGCTGAGACTATAGCCAATGGCAAATCCAGGAGTGTGCTCCTGAGTCTGGTTGACAGTTTTTATCCAGAGACTCTACCCGTAGCAAAGGTGGAGATCTGATTGCTGTAATTATGCGTTGCTTTTCAGACTAATAAGTGTGATAATTTTATAATATCATGGTTTGCAATTTCACATGAAAATTCCACATATCAGTCAGGGGTGCCTTCTCTATATACCTCGAGAGACTGAATTTAGGCATACTGCAAAAGTGAAGCAATTTTATGCCTGTTACACACAGCTCCTGCCAAGTAGTAGGGTCTCACCAGAGGTTAGGTTTACACAGAACAAATAAGTATTTCTGATAAAAGTTACCTTCTGAACATAAAGTCAAGTTCTCTCTCCTTGCACCAGCCTCATGAAAATCAGGCCTGGGCTCCAGTGGGCCTTCTAAAGCACCTATTTCCAGGATTATGGTTATCCACCAGGCTACAACACAACTCTTGTGTTTAGCAGGAACACTGAAACACCTTGTGCGCAAATGGGATTTTTTTGTGTGTATATGCACATACATACTTCCTAATTTCAGGACCATTTTGGAAAACATGCTTTGTAAAAAAAAAAAAAAAATTGCTTAATGCTTTTCTATTTTGGCAAAGATCAAAACAGCTTCTTTTCCTGTGTACTGGCCATACTACCCCTGGTTGTATTTTTAAAGCACAGCTCTAATTATGTAGTTAAAGACTGTCTATCAAAAGGCCATCTATTTATATTCATAGTCGAGGTCTTTTATAATCTGCATCCAAACTATTTCTCTAAGTTTGCCCTCAACACCACCCTCTATTTGCCCCAAACCATGCCATTTCCCAAATATTCCATGTGGTTTCAGGTATCAGAGCCTTAGCTCATGCCTTGTCTCCAGTGTCCTCCTCCAGGGGATCTTCCTGACCCAAGGATCAAAATAAATTAATATAAAGAAACAAACAAACCCTGCACCTCTTATGTTGTCTCCTGCACGGGCAGGCAAGTTCTTTACCACTAGCGCCACCTGGGAAGCCAGTGTAGAATACACTTCACCCTTATTCTTTACCTGTCCAATAATTCAACTTAGCTTTCAAGACCCAGTTAAATTTCACATTCTCTACAGAAACCTCTGTAAGCTTTGATTCTTCCTGTCCGAATTGCTTTCTGTTCCGAGTCCCCATGGCTTGGTGCTTATGCCCTTGTTTAATGCTATCACAATCTAACATATGATAATTGCCTATATTCCTGTTTTTCCAACAAAATTATGAGCCACCTGTGCACAAAAATAATGGTTTATTCATTTAAACCTTGTTGCCTAGCTCAGAACCTTTAATGAACAAAGAACAATTATTAATTGGTTGATTGTTATAAACTATCACTATTTTACTAATGAGATTCATGAAGTCTATAGAATAAAAGTTCTGAGACTAAATTTGATTCTCAACTGATATTATTTTAATGGAATTTCTTTTTAAAAGATGTATACATAATGTAGAGCCCTCACATTATTTAGTTTGAGTGCCTCCTTCACCTTCCAATTAAATTTTTGCAGTCAACATTAGGAACTTGTTTGTAATTTAGAGAAATGACACTAAAGGGTCAAAAGAATCATTCCAAATGCAATCCTTTACTATAAGAAACCCTGGCTTAAATAAAGAGAAGATAAACATACTTAACAGACATCCTGGTGTTTAGACCAGTTAAGGAAAAATTTAATCAAGAGACCAGGAGACGGCTCGATGACTCATGAATATGTAACAGGAATTTCATTAAGCCTAACAATGTTGAAAAATTCTGTTGCAACTGAGGCATACTTGTGGAAACGGTCTATAGTATCCAAATGCCCACTGTCGATAGCTCTTCAATGTAAATCATGCATCTGAACATTAATTCAGATTGTACTATAATTAAGAGTCTTTGATATAGCCAAGCAAGGTACCTGGGAAATGGAATCTTGTGTTTCATTTAAGTAGCCATTTTGCCAGGGAATGAGTTGTTGGAAATCGACACATATAGGGTAGTATTGGGGGAATTTTAGTATCATAGTAACAGCAGCCGAGGAAGAACAATTATAGACTCGATTTTGCCCTAGCTCTCCCAAAGGACTTGATCTGGGGATCAGGTAATGGGAAAGGAGAAAAGGGATATATATATACACACATATATATATTTTTTCAATCAACTGTCATTGCACTGAATGTGATGCAAGTTAATGACCTTGGTTTCCTTTCCTCCTTGCTTCCTGTGGCTGGGTGTTGAGTGATAATTAAAGTGGGGTGTTTGATACCATTTTCAGTTTTCATAGTCACAGTCTTTCCCTTTGCTTTTTAAAAAAATTATTTATCTTTGGCTGTGCCAAAGATGTCACAGCATCTTTCTTGCTGTGGGGACTTTTCTCTCATTGTAGTGGGCAGGGGCTACTCTCTAGGGGCAGTGTTTGGGCTTCTCATTGCAGTGACCTCTCTCGTTTTGGAGCATTGGCTCTCTCAGGTGCACCCATTTCAGTAGTGGCGGCTCCCGGGCTCTGCAGTACAGGCTCAGTAATTGTGGTGCATGGGTTTAGACCAGTTAAGGAAAAATTTAATCAGGAGGCCACGGCATGTGGGGTCTCCCCAGATCAGGGGTTGAGCCTGTGTCTCCTACACTGGCAGATGGATTCTTTATCACTGAGCCACCAGGGAAGCCCCTCCCCTTGCGTTTTATTGACCATATTTCCATCTTGACTTCAAAAACTTTCTTCATACTAAGGAGATTTCTGAGCCACTACCTCTTCAAGTTTGTAGTCTGCCTTAACCTAAATATCTTCTGTAAACCAACCTTTCCTGGTAACTCAACTGGTACAGAATCTGCCTGCAGTACAGGAGACCCTAGCTCGATTCCTGGGTCAGGAAGATCCTCTGGAGAAGGGATAGGCTACCCACTCCAGTATTCTTGGGCCTTCCTTGTGGCTTAGGTGGTAAAGAATACACCTGCAATGTGGGAGACCTGGGTTTGATCCCTGGGTTGGGAAGATGCCCTGGAGGAGGGTGTGTTCTTGCTTGGAGAATCCCCACGGACAGAGGAACCTGGTGGGTGACAGTCCATGGGGTTGCAAAGAGTCAGACATGACTGAATGACCAAGCACAGCACAGTCAACCAAACTTACATAGGCAGGTGAAGTGTTTTTAGGCAAGAATGATGTGGCTGTAACAATGTCAGCCCACCCACCAGGGGTTATTTGACTGATCCTTCAGTTGACCCCTTCTTCACTCACTCTTCTACAGGCTTCTTTCAAGGTGAGCAGTAGAAAAGGATAACCCACCCAGAGGGAGGTGGGCTGGGGTCTGCAATGGATCTGATAAATGGGAAAGCAGGGTGAGAGAGAAAGATGAGTTAGGAATAAAGAGGTAGGTGCCCCAGTTGTATTGTTGTATTTCTTGGTTTCAGGATTACCTTCAAGATTATCTGATACTATCAGAGTGGTGATTTTTTTTTTTCAAGGCTCAGGACTAACATTGCATTCCATCCTTCTAATACCCATCTCTTTTGAAATAACTACAGGTTTTACAGATTGTACTTAATGGCATATACAGCAGAAGCTCTTTGAGTAAAGTTTCCAACTGTTCTGTCACAGAGAATTGTAATAACAATATTTAAAATAGTGGGAAACTGTTGCTAATAATACCAAGGAAGTTTTTCTTTATACTACCAAGGGTAACCCAGGGGTAGTAGAAGTAGACACTAGGAGTGAGAAGAGTCTCTTCTGATCATTCATGTATTTCTGAGCAAGATATTAACTTTCCTGGTGTCTCACTGGCTTTCAGTTCTGATGAGGATGATTCATTAAGACCCTCTTGATTGAAAGGAGTTTAAGCCAAACTAACATAAGCTGAAGAGGAGGCTTTTTGGAAGGACACTGGGCATCCCATCTGGGTATCATGAAGAGAATCACTGCCTAGAACTTTCTAGGAAACAAGGAAGTCCTTGAAGCATTATTCTCAATATTGCTTTTCTCTGCAGGTCTGTTATTAATACAATTCTCTAAGACCCTGATGCTGGAAAAGATCGAAAGCAGGAGGAGAAGGGGATGACAGAGGATGAAATGGTTGGATGACATCACTGACTCAATGGACATGAGTTTGAGCAGGCTCCGGGAGTTGGTGATGGACAGGGAGGCCTGGTGTGCTGTGGTCCATGGGGTCCCAAAGAGTCAGACACGACTGAGTGACTGACTGAACTGAATCACAGGTCACCCTTCTCAGTCTTGATAGTACAAATGGCTGCTGTTTAGAGATCCAAAGTTTATTCTAGTCTATTCAAAGTATTCTAGTCCCCCTGAAAAAAATTTCTCTCTTTCTGTTTCAGCTACCATAATTACCAAGAAAGGGACAGTTAATGGACTTGTCCAAGTAAGTCCAAATATATAATAGCTTTTAAAAATTAATTTTTGAGAGTATAGTTGCTTTACAGTGTACTGTTACTTTCTGATATACAGCAAACTGAATCAGCTATTTGTTGTTGATAAACAATAGTTACTCAGTCTTTGCAACCTGATGGACTGCAGCACGCCAGGCCTCCCTATCCTTCACCATCTCCTGGAGCTTGCTCAAACTCATGTCCATCGAGTCAGTGATGTCCATCCAACCATCTCATCCTCTGTCATTCCCTTCTCCTCCTGCCCTCAATCTTTCCCAGCATCAGGGTCTTAGAGAATTGTATTAATAACAGACCTGCAGAGAAAAGCAATATTGAAAGGGTCTTTTCTAATGAGTCAGCCTTTCGAATCAAGTGGCCAAAGTATTGGAGCTTCAACATTAGTCCTTCCAGTGAATACTAAGGATTGATTTCCTCTAGAATTGACTGGTTTGATCTCCCTGCAGTCTAAGGGACTCTCAAGAGTCTTGTCCAACACCACAGTTCAAAAGTATCAATTCTTTGGCGCTCAGCCTTCTTTATGGTTCAACCCTCACATCCATACATGACTACTGGAAAACCATAGCTTTGACTAGATGGACCTTTGTTGGCAAAGTAATGTCTCTGCATTTTAATACGTTGTCTACCTCCACATATATACCTTCTGTTTTGGATTTCCTTCCTATCTAGGTCACCATAGAGCACTGAGTAGAGTTCCTTCTACAATCAGTTCAGTTCAGTTCAGTTGCTCAGTCGTGTCCGACTCTGCGACCCCGTGAACCGCAGCACGCCAGGCCTCCCTGTCCATCACCAACTCCCGGAGTTCATCCAAACCCATGTCCACTGAGTCAGTGATGCCACTCAACCATCTCATCCTCTGTCGTCCCCTTCTCCTCCTGACCTCTACAATAGGTTCTCATTAGTTACCTATTTTACGTAATATCAATAGTGCATGCATATCTCAAGTCTTTCTGGGTAAAGTAGATATTTCCCAAGAATAAGATATAATTTAACTATTTGAATGACAGACTCATTTTTCACATTGTGTCATAATTTACATACTCCATACCATACACAGGAACATCCTCCAAGTGTACCACAGAGGAAGGAAACTACCAAAGAGTAGCTGGCATTTTGGTTCAATGTACTCATCTAAGAGAAGCTGTTAGGGATTTATGGACTGTAAGTATCTTCAATTCAGTTCAGTCGCTCAGTTGTGTCCGACTCTGCAACCCCCTGAATTGCAGCACGCCAGGCCTCCGTGTCCATCACCAACACCCGGAGTTCACTCAGACTCACGCCCATCGAGTCAGTGATGCCATCCAGCCATCTCATCCTCTGTCGTCCCCTTCCCCTCCTGCCCTCAACCCCTCCCAGCATCAGAGTCTTTTCCAATGAGTCAACTCTTCGCATGAGGTGGCCAAAGTATTACTGGACTTTCAGTTTTAGCATCATTCCTTCCAAAGAACACCCAGGACTGATCTCCCTTAGAATGGACTGGTTGGATCTTAGAAGGATCCAAAAGGAACTCTTATAGGGCAGTATTATTATATCTTTAGAAACAGCACTATGAACTCTCGGCAGGAGATTCTGCTTTAGGAGACACCGGATGAATTAAGGTTCCTTTGACATTACTTTTAGAACTCCAAAGTGAAGTGAAATTGGCTCTGATGTGTCCAACTCTTTTCAACCCCATGAACTATACAGTCCATGGAATTTTCCAGGCCAGAATACTGGAATGGGTAGCCTTTCCCTTTTTTAGGGGATCTTCCCAACCCAAAAATACTCACTTAACACTAAGGAGATGTGTTTCTTATATATTTATTGCAGGTATCACTACTACAATGACTTTCTCTTAATTTAAAATGAAAATCTGAATTTAAGAATTTTTCTGTTAGGGAAAAAATGAATTAACACCAGCTGGGAAAAAAAAGATAGTTCATGACTATGAATTCTCATCATAAATTCATCTGGGCTTCTTTGAAATAAGCATAATATTAAAGATGAAAAAATAACATGCCCTGCTTAGTAATATAATTTATCTGCTTGTAAGCATCTACTTTTAGAGATACTGAAACCTCAACCCCCCAAAATACTAAATATTATTAATGGTAAGTATATATTTCATATCTTAACATTTCTCTGGGTATGGTAGGATTTTTAAAAATTAAAACAAACAAAATACCCTTAGGGAATAAGTCAACTGATTTCTATTTAATATCCTCTGTTTTGCCTAAAAATGGAGGGAACTCTAAGGATTAATGTTCAAGTTGCTTGTTTAAGGAGGCCCTTTCCAATGACAGCCCCAGTTCAGTGTTAATTCACAGGGTTCCAGCATTTCTGTTTGCTTTTGTATTGAATAACAGAGCATCTGAACCCTGAGCTGAAGGTGACCAAATGCATATTAGATGGAGACATTGCAATGTTTTAACTAATTCTGACTCAAGGAATGACTTACTGCTTGACAAGGAGATTCTTGAAATGTTTCCTCTTTCATCTATTTACTGATGCTGCCGTTTGCGGTTTTCTCCCTAAGCACTTTGCTGACTTAATAGGACAATGTCAAGTTCGTACTGATGTCATTTCCACCTGAAATCACTGCACTTAGGAAGAAAATAGACAGAAATCTGTAGGGGGAATATCTGTGTTAGACTGAGAAGTCTGCATTAGAGTCTGTTCCAAGTTGACATATTGGGGACTGAGATTGTAGAAAGTCATGTTTTATTCCAAGGTACGCACAGCACTCATGGCTCATTATATAACCTTTGCTTTGTAAAAATGACTAAGTTCTACCAAGATCTGGATTAGCATCTCCATTTTTCATAGAAGGAAACTGTAGCACAGAGAGAGATGTCTGGGCTGTATCTGAGCAGCAAAGCCAAGGTCAGCATCCAATTAACATTTTCTAATGCCCACTCGGCCCCTAACATTTTACCTTGAGTTCAGCTGTGTTTATAAAAGAGAAAAGGCAAATTGTGTCTTGCTAGGATATGAAGGGCAGTTCTACTTATTTCTCACGCAGGTCTGGGACTGTGTTTCAGTAGATACACCCAGTATCACCTGTTTTGCTTTATAATGTTGAGAAAGAGTCAAAGAGAAAGCTAGTTATTTCCAAACTTTTGAGTTATGAGAATTTCTTTTTAAAATAAAATAATTGATTCCTTTGAAAATTGTAACTTTGATTTTGTAACCCCCGATTTTTAAGAATGGCATATCCATCAGATTTCTATTTAACATATTTGTATTAAGTGCATATTATATGATAGGCATGATGCTGAATAAACAGTCTTTGCTCTCAAGAGGTTTGTAGACTAAAATATGACTTGAATGCAGTGAATCTGCATTTTAGTAATCACGACAACATCTATATATACTTTAAGATACAGGTGTATAGGTGTGTGAGAATAAAATCATAGTTGACAAATACCATTGGCAGATCCTTGCATGAGGTGGATTCCCAAATCTCTTATTTCCATCCAAATTTTGTAGCCCATTGATTCATAACCACTGGCTTGAGCTTTCTTCCTGCTCCCAGGAGGGACGACTCCACCATTTTTTCTCAGATAATGGAGTGTTTGCAAAAGCAGACTTTAGATTCCAACTTCTGGTTCTAGTATTTTTCATCTGTGTGACCTTGGACAAGTTCCTTAATGTCTCTGTGCTTCCATCTCTTTATTTTTTTCTTCAGTCTCATTTGAGGTATAATAGACAAATAAAATTATATTTTAAGTGTACAATGTGATAGTATAACATATGTATAACTAATGAAAGTCTTCTCACATTGTTGATTAACACATTCATCATCTTACTATGCTTGTTTTTATGAAAACACAAGTTCTATTATCTTATCAAATTTCAATTAAACAATAAATATAGTATTATCAACTGGGTGTGTGTTAGTCACTCAGTCACATCCAACTCTTTAAGACCCCATGGACTGTAGCTCTCCAGGCTCCTCTGTTCATGGAATTCTCCAGGCAAGAATACTGGAGTGGGTTGCCATTCCCTTCTTCAGGGATCTTCCTGACCCAAGGACTGAACCCAGTTTTCCCACACTGCAGGCAAATCCTTTACTATCCGAGCCACCAGGGAAGCTCTAGTGACCATGTTATATGTTATATCTTCAAAGCTTATTCATCTTATCACTGAAAATTTGTATCCTTTTACTAACTTTTCCTCATTTCCCCTACTTGCCCAGCCTTGGCAATCGCTATTTTACTCTCTGCTTCTATGAGTTTACCTATTTTAGATTACACATATAAGTGCACCAATACAGTACTTGTCTTTCTGTGTCTGGTTTATTTCAAATAGCATGATACCCTTTGGGTTTGTTCGTGTTGTCACAAATGGCAAGATTTCTTCTTTTAAGGCAGAATAATGCACTTACGTATGTGTTTGTATATCACACTCTGTAATCATCCATGACGGGCATTTTGGTTGTTTCTATATTCTAACTACTGTGAATAATTCTGCAGTGAGCATGGAAGCACTGTCCTCTCTTCCAGATAATGATTTTGTATCCTTTGGATGTATACCCGGAAATGGAAGTGCTAGATCAGACATTAGTTCTGTTTGTAATTTCTTGAGGAAACTCTATACTTTTTTCCAAAGTGGATGGACCAGTTACACCAACAGTGTACAAGTGTTCCTTTTCATCTACAGCCTCACAATGATTTGTTATCTGTTAACATTTTCATAATAGCCATCCTAACAGGTATGAGGTGATATTTCATTGTGGTTTTAATTTGTATTTCCCTGATATTTAGTGATGCTGAGTGTCTTTTCATGTACCTCTTTGCCATTTGTATGTCTTCTTTGGACAATGTTATTCAGCTTCTTTGCCCATTTTTAAATTGGTTTATTACATTTCTTTTACACACACACACACACACACACACACACACACACACATACATACATACGTACACTGGTATGAGTTCCTTGCATATATAGGATAGTGAAGTCGCTCAGTCGTGTCCGACTCTTTGCAACGCCATGGACTGTAGCCTACCAGGCTCCTCCCTCCATGGGATTTTCCAGGCAAGAGTACTGGAGTGGGTTGCCATTTCCTTCTACAGGGGATCTTCCCAACCCAGGGATCGAACCTGGTTCTCCCTCATTCCAGGCAGACGCTTTAACCTCTGAGCCACCATATTAACCCTTTAAACTGGAGAAGGCAATGGCACCCCACTCCAGTACTCTTGCCTGGAGAATCCCATGGACGGAGGAGTCTGGTAGGCTGCAGACCATGGGGTCTCGAAGAGTCAGAAACGACTGAGGGACTTCACTTTCACTTTTCACTTTCATGCATTGGAGAAGGAAATGGCAACCCACTCCAGTGTTCTTGCCTGGAGAATCCCAGGGATGCAGGAGCCTCGTGGGCTGCTGTCTATGGGATTGCACAGAGTCGGACACGACTGAAGCGACTTAGCAGCAGCAACCCTTTAAACATGTGGTTTGCAAATATGTTCTTCACTTCCATAGGTTCCCGTTTTGTTTTGTGGACAGTTTCCTTTAGTAAAAACTATTCTTCTTTGATCTAATAGTATGTTTCTGTTTGTATGCCAATACCAAACTCTTTTGATTACTATAGGTTTGTAATATACTTTGAAATCAAGAAGCATGACACATCAGGTTTCTTTCTTGAGACTGCTTTGGCTATTCAGGGTCATTTGTGGTTCCGTACAAATTTTTTTAAATTTACTTCTAACTGGAGAAAAATTGCTTCATGATATTGTGTTGGTTTCTGCCATACATCAACATGAATCAGCCATAGGTACACATACATCCCATACAAATTTTAGAATTGGTTTTCCTATTCTGTGGCAAGTGCCATTGGGATTTTTATAGGTATTGCATTGAATCTGTAGCTCACTTTGGGTAGTATGGGTATTTTAACTATATAAATTCTTCCAGTCTATGAACACAGAATATCTTTCTATTTATCTGTGTCGTCTTCAGTTTCTTTCATAAAAATGTATAGCTGTCCTGTATCCACAGATTCTGAACCTGATCCAGGGTTCATTGAATCCATGGATGTGGAACCTATGGATATGGGAGGGCACCTGACTATACCATTCTATGTACAAGACTTGAACGTTTTTGCAAGGGACTCTGAAAATTTTGATATATTTGAGGGTTTTGGAACCAATACTCTGTAGACACCAAGGGATGCCTCTATTGTAGTTTTTAGTGTACAGATCATTCACTTCCTTGGTTAGATTAATCCCTATATTTTTCTCTTTGATGCTATTGTAAATGGGACTATTTTCTTAATTTTTCTTTCTGATAGTTCATTGTTAGTCTGTTGTATTTTTGTATTTTGACTTTGTATCCTGCAACTTTGTTGAATTGTTTATTGTAACTCTTTTTTTGGGTGTACTGTTTAGAGTTTTCTATGTATTTTATAGAGATCATTTTATATTTTTTCCTTTTTGAGTTTGATGCCTTTCATTTCTTTTTCTTGCCTGATTGCTCTGGCGAGGGTTTTTAGTACCACATTGAATAGAACTCATGAGAGTGGACATTCTTGTCCTGCTCATCTTCTTATAGAAAAATCTTTCAGTTTTCCACTGTCGAGTGTCACGTAATCTCTGTGGTTGTCAGATACGATCTTTACTATGCTTAGGCAGGTTCCATTCTTCTTTATGGTTCAGAGTTTTATCATGAAAGGATGTTGAATTATGTCAAATACTCTGTCTATTAAGATGGTTATATGATTTTTATCCTTCATTTTGT
This sequence comes from Ovis aries, assembly GCF_016772045.2. Taxonomy (NCBI): domain Eukaryota; kingdom Metazoa; phylum Chordata; class Mammalia; order Artiodactyla; family Bovidae; genus Ovis; species Ovis aries. Next base: position 17,606,857 of record NC_056063.1, on the reverse strand, counting down.
TAATGTGGTGTAGCATATTGATTGATTTTCGTATGTTGAACCAGTTTTGCATCCCAGAAATAAACCTCACTTAATCAGAGTGTACAATTATTTTTATGTATTGTTGAATTCAGAGTGCTAATATTTTATAGAAGATTTTTGCATCTGTGTTCATCAGGGATACTGGCCTATACTTATTCTTTTCTTGTAGTGTCCTTTTTTATCTTTGGTATCAGGATAATGCTGTGACCTCCTAAATGAATCTGGAAGTGTTTCATTTCCTTCTATTTGTTTGAAAGAATTTGACAAAGATTGGTATTAATTCTTTTTTAAATGCTTGGTAGAATCCATCAGCAAAGCCATCTGGTCGTGGACTTTGCTTTGCTGGGAAATTTTTGGTAACAGATTCAATCTTCTTCCCAGTAGTTGGTGTGTTCCAATTTTCTATTCCTGATTCAGTCTTGGTAGAGAGTTATGTTTCTAAGAGTTTATCCATTTCCTCTAGAATATTCAATTTGTTGCCATATGATTGCTCATAGTAGTTTCTTATGATTCTTAACATTTCTGTTATCAGCTGTCATGTCACCTCTTTCATTTCTGATTTTGAGTCTTCTCTCTTGTTCTTCGCCTAAAGATTTACCAGTGTTGTATGTCTTTCCAAAAAAAGAACTCTTGATTTGATACAGTCTATTGTCTTTCTAGTCTCTATTTCATCTGTTTCTACTCTGATTTTTGTTATTTCCTTCATTCTGCTAATCTGGGGGTAATTCATCTCTCTTTCTGGTTGTGTGGATATGAAGTGAGGTTGTTTATTTTAGGTCTTTCTTGCTCCTGAATGTAGGTGTTTTGGGCTATCAATTTCCCTCTTAGAACTGCCTTTTGCTGCACCTCATAGATTTTAGCATGTTGTGTTTCCACTTTTATTTGTCTCAAATTTTTCTTTCATTAACCTTTGGATTTCTTTGATGCATTGGTTATTCAGAAACATTTAATTTTCATATATTTGTGTTTTCCTTTTTTTTCCTTTTATTTCTAGTTTCATAACATTGTATCAAAAAGACATTTGATGTGATTTCAGTCATCTTAAATTAGTTAAGACTTGTTTTTTGGCTTAAAAATAGATCTATCCTGGAGAATGTTCCATGTGTGCCTGAGAAGAATGTGCATTTTGCTGCTGATGAAATGTTCCGTTGTGCCTATTAAGTCTATTTGGTCTAATGTATCATTTAAGTCCAATATTTCCTTTTGTTCTGTCTGGATTACCCTTTGTTGAAGTGGGATTTTGAAGTCTCCTAAATTATTGTATTGCTGTCTATTTCTTCCTTCAGCTCTGTTAATCTTTGCTTTACATATTTAGCTTCTCTAATAGAGTGCAAGAATAACTGGAATTATTATATCCTTATGACTGACCCCTTTACTATTGTGTAATGATCTTCTTTATTCCTTATTACATTTTTAACTTAAAGTCTATTTTGTGTGATATACATAGATTGATGCTTGTTCATTTTTTGGTTTCCATTTGCAAGGAATATCTTTTCTATCTCTTCACTTTCAATCTATGTATGTATTTAAAGCTCAAGTGAGTCTCTTTAGTGACTATAAGTCAGTATACAGTCAGGTCTTATATAGATAGATAGATAGATAAATCCTTACATATGTATCTATTCAGTCACTCTGCATTTTGATTGGAAAACTTAATCCACTTACATAAATTAATTATTGACAAGTATAGACTTACTGTTGTCTTTTTATTTATATATTTTTTTGCTTTCTGGTAGTTCCTTTGTTTCTTCCTCTCCTTTGTGATTTGATTATTTTTTGTAGTGGTATGCTTTGATTCATTCTCCTTTATCTACTTACTATAGGTTTTTTATTTTGTAATTAGCATGAGTCTAGCATTAAACATTTTATACCAGTCTGTTTTAAGCTGATAACAACTTAACTTTGTATGCATACAGAAGTTCTAAATTTTTATACTTCCTCCTAGGGGGTTATATTTTTGATGTCACATTTATATTGTTCTATGTTGCATTCAGTTCAGTCGCTCAGTCGTGTCTGACTCTTTGTGACCCCATGTACTGCAGCATGCCAGGCTTCCCTATCTATCACCATTTCCTGGAGCTTGCTCAAACTCATGTCCATCAAGTCAGATTTGCATATCCACTAACAAATAATGTTGTTTTAGTTATTTTTAAAATACTTTCCTTTTTATCTTTATACTAGAGTTATAAGTGGTTTACCCCCACCATTACAACTTTAGAATATCTTGAATTTAACTATATGTTTACCTTCACCAGTTTATACTTTCACATGTTTTCATGTTACTAATTAGCATCCTTAAGTTTTAGGAACTCCCATTAACATTTCTGTAAAGTTGGTTTTGTGCTGGTGAACTATTTTAACTTCTGTTTGTTCCAGAAACTCTTTATGTCCCCTTAAATTGTAAAGGACATCAGTGCTGGATAGAATATTCTTGGTTGGCAGAGTTGGCTGGTTTGGCTTCTGTTTTATTTTTCCCCTTTGAGTATATCATCCCATTCCCTTTTCACCTGCAAGGCTTCCACTAAAAATCTTCTGAAAGTCGTATGGAAGTTTCGTTGTACATGACAAGCTACTTTTTGTCTTGAAGCTTTCAGATTCTCTTTCGTCTTTAACTTTTGACAGTTTAATTATAATGTGTCTCAGTATGGGTCTTCCCTGGTGGCACAGAGGGTAAAGCATTTGACTTCAATGTGGGAGACCCAGGTTCGAATCCCGGGTTGGGAAGATCCTCTGGAGAAGGAAATGCCAAGCCACTCCCATACTCTTGCCTGGAAAATCCCAGTGGCAGTGGAGCCTGGTAAGCTACAGTCCATGGAATTGCAAAGAGCTGCACAACTTCACTTATGGATCTTGGATTCTTACTTATTTTGCACTTTTTTGGATTCCTAGTTCTGGATATCTGTTTCTTCCCACAGGTTAGGAAAGTTCTCAGCCATTATTTATCTGGATAAAGTTTCTGCCTCTTTCTCTCTCCTCCTCCTGGGACCTCTATAATGTATATATTGGTTTCCTTGATACTGTAACATAGCCCTTGAATCTACCGTCACACTTTTTCTTCTTACTCTTCTGATTTGATGAATTCCATTGTCTTTGAGTTTGCTGATTTTTTTTTGTTCTGGTTGATTTAGTCTGCTCTTTAAGTCCTATATTAAAATTTTCACTTCAGTTATTATATTTTTCAACTCTCTGATTTCTGTTTGGTACTTTTCAAAATGTTCTCTTTGTCAAAATTCTCTTTTTTCATGCATTATTCTCCTGACTTTGAGCATCTTTATGACCATTATTTTGTATTCTTTGTTGGGTAAATCACTTATCTCCTTTTCATTAATTTGGTTTCTAGCGATTTCTTTTGTTCTTGTGTTTGGAACATATTCCCCTATTTCTTCATTTTCTTTGACTCTTTTTGTTGATATATGTACATTAAATAAAAAAGCCTGCTTATTTTATTTTGATAGATTGGTCTCATGAGGAGACTAACCTCATCAGTCAGCCTGGCCTGAGCACCTGGTTGTCTTTCAAATGTTTGTGTCTGTGCTGCCATTGTTTTCCTAGCGGCTCCCAGTTTTTGAGGGTGTAGCAAAACCTTCAGTGTACCAAAGATATTGGAGATGGCCACATTCTTGGTTAGGCTCCCAGAGGACTACTCACCTCTAACCCCTTGAGCTCCCTGATGCAGGCTAGTCAAACACTGACACTTCAGGCAGCAGGTAGGAAAATCAGGACATTCTACACACAGTAGAGCCCCTCCCAGGAGGAAATCAGAAGCTGGTTTCTGATTCACTGTGCTGAGTATGAGGGAATAATACCTTGCAGTCCTTGAAGCTCAAATAGAACTGTCTTTTCATTTTGTGTAGTCCCAAGGGGCGGGGGAGCCTGGTGGGCTGCTGTCTGTGGGGTCACACAGAGTTGGACATGACTGAAGTGACTTAGCAGCAGCAAGGGACTCATAAATGCTGAACCCTCTTTCCTCCCAGAGCTAGGTAAACTGAGAGCCAGCCCCTGGGGTGGCAGCCATAATAGTAGGGTTGCTAAGTGTGTGGACAAGCTCATTTCAAAGGAGAAGCTGGAGAATTACTCCTAGTATTGGATTAAGTTGGAGGAGACTGGGAAATGTGACTACCAGCACTACTGGACTACCAGGAAGATAGTAGCCAGCTCCTCATGCAGACTGATTAAAACCCAGAACCTCAGAGAGAAGCTGGGAAAATATTAAGTGAAATCTCTTCCAGGGAGAAAGTGGGAGATAGGTGTTTTGGCTGTTCCCTCTGTGCTGTCTGGTAGGAATTGCTGCAGTAAAGTGCTTCCATGCCCGTTTGAAAACTGCTTTTTTTGTTTGTTTAACATGGTCCTCTGGGACTAGTGAAATCTGAACCCTGCTGGCTGTCAGAGCTAGTTGATATGAGGGCTTATGCTTCAGGTGGCAGCCACAAAATTTGGTACACCAGAAGTGCGAACAAGCTCCTTCCAGGCAGAAGTTGGAGACTTGGTTTTATTGTTGGAGGAAGTCAGAGGGGGAATGTAAGGAAGGTGCCCACTGGCTCTTTTGAGCTCTGAGGAGGATGGTAGTCAGCACCTAAATACAGGCTGATCAGAAGCTGGACTTTCAGGCAACAGCTGGAAAAACATGAAGCCAAGCTCCTTCCTGGAGGAAACTGGGAGATGGGTGCTTATTCCTGCTCCCTTTGCACCAACCCCAGGCATCTAGTCACAGGGAGTATTTGCACATCCATTTAAAAACTGCTTGTTTGCTATAGTTCTATGGAATTCATAAACATGAGTACTCAGAATTAGGTCATTTGGGGGCTGTGCCTCCAGTAGCAGCCTTAAAACTTGGGGTTCTCAGTGTGAGGTCCAAACTCTTCCCTCCTCTTGGAGAAGCTGGGAACTTCCCTCCCAACTGTACAGTACTATTAGTGTGGGGTTATGGTGTAGGTCTAAAGAGCCTCCTGATGAAAGCAAAAGAGGAGAGTAGAAAGCTGGCTTAAAGCTCAACATTCAGAAAACTAAGATCATGGCATCCGGTCCCATCACTTCATGGCAAACAGATGGGGAAACAGTGTCAGACTTTATTTTTGGGGCTCCAAAATCACTGCAGATGGTGATTGCAGCCATGAAATTAAAAGACGCTTACTCCTTGGAATGAAAGTTATGACCAACCTAGACAGCATATTCAAAAGCAGAGACATTACTTTTCCAACAAAGGTCCGTCTAGTCAAGGCTATGGTTTTTCCAGTAGTCATGTATGGATGTGAGAGTTGGACTGTGAAGCAAGCTGAACTCTGAAGAATTGATGCTTTTGACCTGTGGTGTTGGAGAAGACTCTTGAGAGTCCCTTGGACTGCAAGGAGATCCAACCAGTCCATTCTAAAGGCGATCAGTCCTGGGTGTTCATTGGAGGGACTGATGCTAAAGCTGAAACTCCAATACTTTGGCCACCTGATGTGAAGAGTTGACCCATTGGAAAAGACTCTGATGCTGGGAGGGATTGGGGGTAGGAGTAGAAGGGGACAACAGAGGATGAGATGGCTGGATGACATCACTGACTCAATGGACATGAGCTTGAGTGAATTCCGGGAGTTGGTGATGGACAGGGAGGCCTGGTGTGCTGCGATTTATGGGGTTGCGAAGAGTCGGACATGACTGAGCAACTGAACTGATGGTGTAGGTCTTAGCCTTTCCTACCTGTTTCAATGTGGGTACGTTATCAGCTGCCTGATGTGTAGGAGTCACTCAACTAGTTTCTGGATTTTTCTCGGAAGGGATTGATCCATGAGGAGCTGTATATTCCGTGTACTGTGAAAGGAAGGAAATTCAACAGCTTCAATGTCAGTATCTTAGTGACATCTCCATTTCTTTCTTCACAGTGGAGATGATAATAGTACCTATGTTGTAGGGTTGTTGTGAGGATTACATGTTAATAAACACAGCATTTAGAAATGATTACTATTACCTACTTATTACTACATTATTGTTACTACTGCCATTACTCAGTGTTGTCAAGGCAGGTACTGAGAACATACTATGAGTCCAGCCCTGATCAAAGAACACAGCTCACCAGTAAGTCATGCATAGGGCTGTGCAAAGATCTGTTTCCATTTCACACGGTCTAAAGCTTGGTTCATTTTGAGAGGATATAGATGAGTCAGCACGGTTTATTGTTTACCACGCCAGTATACTCATCCTTGTTTAATGCTTTATTGATCAGGAATGTGTGTAGGCACTCTGCTTGAGAGACCTCCTTGGAGGACGTCTAGTATTGATGTCTTATTGCCAAGGAAACTGCAGGTTATTTCTTTTCTTTATAGGAGCTGCTTAATAGCATCAAGCCATTGATCCATTTATTGTATTTGGCCCCCTGGCAGTGGTTAATGCTGGAGAGACCATGTAATAAAGTAGTTTGCTTAGAGGGTTGGGAGAAAATGAATATCGTTCTTGACTGAGGGAGGCATGGAGCCTTGCACAGCTCTTAGACTTCTCTCTACCCTTCCAGCAAGCTCTGGGTGGTTGGCCGCATGTGTGTCATAACCCACCATTTATTTTCCTTTAGTTTCAAGTACTGTGCCCTAACCCATGTTCTTTTATTGGTTAAGATACCTTCCATTTTCAGATAAGTTACTTTTCGGGGGACTCTCTGGATCATAATAGGGTGATGGGCTAACACTAGAGGAATAGAAGAAAGTCATGTTTTAGATAAGAGACAAGAAATAATTTTTAGTCTGTAGGTAGAAGTATCACTCAAAAAAGCTGCAAAATCTTTCTGACATCATGACATATGGGGGGGGAGCTATTTTGTTTTCCTTTCTGATTAAAATACAGTGGATATAGGAAAGAGAAGTTTGATTTGGGAAGACTGAGGCCCAAATGTTATCTCTAACACTTACTGCCCTGTGTCCTTGAGTAAGTTATATAGAATTCTTGACTGTCTATAAAAATAGGATTGTAAGAGCTACCCTTATTGGCTAATGTGAGAAATAAATGAAATGAGAACTGAAGCATAGTAGTTATATCATAAACACTCGTCTCTGTCTATCCACTGTGGGTAGAGATGTGGGTGGTTGACAGGGCAGGGGTATTAGGTACCAGTCTGAGATCTTAAGCAGAATTTAGGACAGGGCCTCCTCCCAGCATCAAAAAACAATTGGGGGGTTTCCACTCTTTTGGAGGGCACCACGCTAAAGAGGCTATTGCTTGGTTGATGGTTCTGTCAATCTGAAGCCCTATTTAGGGACAAACAGATGGGTTCTCTTTATCTCCCGGTTTTGTATCTATTTCTTAAGGTCCTCAAAAAAAAAAAAAAATGCCGCTTTGTCAGTAAAGAAGAGTATGGAAAGAGAATATTTCTAGGGCAAATTTTTATTGAATAAACAATGTGGAAGCATTTTAGTAAACTCTAAAGCATTACACAGGCATGCGTGCTAAGTCACTTCAGTTGTATCTGACTCTTTGGGACCCCATGGACTGTAGCCTGACAGGCTCCTCTGTCCATGGGATTCTCCAGGCAAAAATACTGAAGTGGGTGGTGGTTTAGTCACTAAGTCGTGTCTAACTCTTGCTACCCCATGGACTGTCACCTGCCAGGCTCCTCTGTCCATGGGATTCTCCAGAAAGAATACTGGTATGGGTTGCCATTTCCTTCTCCCAGGGATCTTCCTGACCCAGGAATTGAACCCGGGTCTCCTGCATTGCAGGCAGATTCTTTACCAACTGAGCTATGAGGGAAATCCACTGAAGTGGATGGCCATTCTCTTCTCCAGGGGATCTTCCCAACCCAGGGATCAAACCCACATCTCTTATGTCTTGCATTGGCAGGCAGTTCTTTACCACTAGCATCACTTGGGTGAAGTCTAATTTCTGGGGCATTTAGCCTTGGGCAGTGCTCCTTTATATTTGCTAGAAGCCCTCAGCCAGCACAGTGAGGTAGAAAATGTCCCGCCCATTGGCCTCTGCAGTGACAGGAAGGACAGCCAAACCCAGCTTCTACAGAGAAGGCCCTGGTGAGAGCCTTTCACAATGTTTGAAAAGTAAAAGATTTCTGCAACCACACAGCCCTACATTGGAAACTCTTTCCCCTTAAAAATGCACACACACAGCCCCCGCACACATACACACATGGACACATATGCATACATATCCATGTATACACACATGCAAACATATAGACACATGCAAACATATACACACACATGCTTAGACATACACTTGAATATACACTCATGTACGTGCATATACACAAGCACATAGTCATACTTAAATCTCATACACACAGACATACACGATGCTGCCAGCTTATGGGAGGGGAGAAAGAGAGCCGGCTCTGACTTTTGTCTAACAAGAAGACATGGGTCATTTTCTTACCAGTGCAAACCAAAGGAAAATCAAGCTAGAAGTTATGGTGACTGTGGTCTTCAATGGTAGCTATGAGGACTTAGTGGGGAAGGAAATGGCAACCCACTCCAGTGTTCTTGCCTATAGAATCCTGTGGGCAGGGCAGCCTGGTGGGCTGCTGTCCATGGGGTCGCACAGGGTCGGACACGACTGGAGCAACTTTGCATGCATGCATGAAGACTTAGTCTCTGGATAATTTATTCTTCCTTATTTCAGTGGTTTGGGAAATAAAAGACATTCAGAGGCCTTTTTATTGATACTAAAAGCCACTTATACAGGTGGGCACTCTGGGAAAAGGTGGTTTTGCAGAATTTGAGGCATGTGTCCATGTGCTTAGGAAAAGAGAAAGCATATATGACCCATGGCCTCTTGACAACAACTTTCGGAAGCGATCTAATAACATACACAAACCTTCTAAATGATACCTAAACAAGCCATACATTCATATATTTCACTACTTGAAGTCTGTGCCTTAATTTAGGTTCTTGAGTCTTTTTCTTCTTAATATTTCAATAAAAGGAAGCTATACAATTGAATGAGTCATCCTCTCCCCTGAACAATATTATTCTGAGTGAGAATCAAAGACCAGCAGTTTCTTCTGTGTATGCAAACAAATGGTATATGAAGCAGGTCCCCTGGTTGGAAATGTGACTTTCCTTGACTAAACTTCCCAAGAGTTCTGACTGCCACGCAAGTCACAGTCAGCTAAGATTTCACAGTTGTCAGCAATCAGAATTGTAACTGTTTCTCCCTCTTCATTCTGTCCGTCCTCCCTTTTCTCTCTCTCAATCTCTCTCTCACACACACTTCTGGATAAACGCTGAGTGATTACCTGATAAGAACTAACTGGCTATTTGATAGCTGATACTGGCATCAGTCTGCATGGTAGATCCGGACAACTGGAGCAGGCAGGCTGCAGCAGGGTCTTTCCCTAATTGGAAATCTGAGTGGGAGGTGAGACATTATTTGGATTTTCTGTTCTGTTTTTGGAGATGAAGGAGGTCCATACACAGGTAGATCCCTTAGCAACTATTTGAATTCAGCAGTCCTTGACATATCTATTTACTGAGACAAAAAATAGAAGATTTTTAAAAACACATGTAATCCTCTCTCATCCTTTATGCAGCCTTTTGAGACATTTCATCAGGATATCACATCTTCTTTCTGCGGACTTGTGGTAAACTACATATAGTCTTTACAGGCACTGAAAAGATCATAAAGTATCTGGGCTCTCTTAACTTCTTTGTGCCGGAATACCACTTGGTCCTCCTCTTACCTAATATTAACATATTAGATGAATTCCAAAATTGTATGAGTCAAAGTTCTCAACTAGAAGGAAGGCAAACACTAAATACTTCTGAAAGAAAGCGGAATCTTTGTTCTAATCAAGTAATTCTTGATTAAAAAACATTGTGGATGTGAGAGGTAACTTGAATTGTAGAATAAATAGAAATGGGAAACTGACAAAAAACAAGTTTGCTTTTAGAACTCTGCTGCTTAAGCTCAGGGCCCCAAATAACTCAATAGTAATTATATATCCTTTAAGTTTTCCTCAAATAACATAGCTGCCTTGATTTTACTAATAGAAATGTTCATTGTTTTGTTTGGATGTGCTATTAAATTTTTCTGCATCTTTATCCTTATTTCCTTTTTATTTGAGAATTAAAAAATGTAGAAATGTACCAAAATAATATAGTAAACATATACCTGTACATGTATGATTTTTTAAAATTTATTTTTATTTGGAATATAATTGCTTTATAGTGTTGGGTTTGTTTCTGCTATACGACGACATGAATCAGCCACAAGTACACACATATGCCCTCCCTGCCACCCCATCCCACTCCTCTAGGTCATCACAGAGCACCAGGCTGAGCTCCCTCTGTATTATACAGCAACTTTCTGCTAGCTATTAATGTTGTACCCATAGTAATGTATATATTTTAATGCTACTCTCTCAGTTCGCCCCATCTTCTCCTTCCCTTGCTGTGTCCAAAATCCATTCTCTATGTTTGTGTTTCTATTCCTGCCCTGCAGCTAGGTTTGTCAGTACCATTTTTCTAGATTCCATATATATGTATTAATATATGATACATCTTTTTCTCTTTCTGACTGACTTCACTCTGTATAACAGTCTCTAGGTTCATTCACCTCGCAACAGCTGACTCAATTTCATTCCTTGTGAGAGCTGAGGAATATCCCATTGTGTATAGGTACCACGTCTTTATCCACTCATCTGTTAGTGGACATCTAGGTTGCTTCCATGTCCTAACTATTGTAAGCCGTGCTGAAATGAACACTGGGATACATATGTTTTTTTCAATTATGGTTTCCTCAGGGTATATGCCCAAGAGTGGGATTGCCGCATCATACAGTAGCTTTATTACTAGCTTTTAAAGGAATATTCATGCTGTCTCCATAGTTGCTATATAAATTTACATTTTTAATAATGTATGTTCTTTGATTTTATAAATGAAGAAAAGGAATTTAAGTGCACTTTTATTTCCACTCTTGCCTTCTCCCACAGAGTGATACGTGCTATGGTGAATTCAGTGTGACTCTTTTCAAGTTAAATGTTTTGTATCTGTAGACTAACATAGCTATCTCTAAACAAGATAGTGATTTTTAGTTTATATAAAACTTTATATGAATTATGAAATGGTTAAGTCTCTTTGCAACTTGCTTTTTTTCATTTAACATATTTTTCAGATCTGTGCATGTTGGCATAGTATATGTATAATTTCATTTTCTTCAACTGCTTTATCATCTTCTATAATTTGAATACACCATATTTCAGGCATCTTTACTGCACTCTCAAATCTTTCTATTGTGCTCTGTAGAACTCTGAAGACTTTCTTGTTCTTTGGAGATTTTCTTTCCCTCCTGCTCACTGGAAAGTACCCCAAGCCTGTGAACAATGCCTCTCAGAATCCCTCTGTCCTAGTTAATCCAGTCTCTTCTCTGGAGGACTATTTCACTCCCGTTCTCTCCTCAAATGTTATAGACCCCTTTACCTCACCATACCCTTAGATCACAATTGCTTCCTACTTTAGAGATAAACCAGAGTAATTAAAAGAAAACTCCTTCATTTTTCTACCACCAAACCTATATGACTACCCACCTAGTCTTCCTTCCTGTCTAACATGAGTGAGGTGTTTGTTTCCGTCTAAAGGCAGCCTCTTGTACACTAAAGCCATGTCCTCTTGGCTATTTAAGACATGGCACCTACACCTGTCCTTCTGTCTTTTACATCATCAACTTCCTTCTCTCTTCTGGGTCATTCCCAACAGGATACAAATACGCTGTGGTAAATATCATAAAACCTTCCTAGGCTCTATGTTTCCCTCCTACAACTTTCTAGTCTCAGCTTTTCTTTTATAGTAAATCTCCTGGAAACAGCTGTCTGTATTCAATGTCTCTACCTCTCTCCTCTATCTATGCCAGTCACAACACTGTCTCCAAAGTCTACCGAGCTTATACTTAACAATGTTACCAGTCTTGCCAAATCTAATAGCCAACTTCTATTTCTCCTTTTATTTCAGCACAACTACCTTCTTGTTGAAGACATTTTATTAACTTGGTTTCTAAGACATGAAACTTTATATTTTTTCCTCATTTTTCACTGATTTCTAGTTCTCAGTTACGATTCACCTCTTATTCGTGAGCTCTAATTATTGAACGTTCTCTGGGCTTAGTGCTTGGCTCTCTTCTCCTTCTTTTTTAATTGAAGATAGCACATTTCTCATATGCATTTGGTTTGGAATCTGCTAGAGTTACAATGGGGGCAGGACTGTAAGAAGAGTCCTGAAGATTCAGTCTTCTGAGTATCAGAAGGTCTACATTATTTGTATTGTTTTGGATTAGTTAACATAAAGCTGGTGATTTTATTTACACTGCAAGAAAAAAATTTCATGTTTTCTAATATATTTTATAGAATAAATTAATGTTATGTATTCCATGTACAGCCCAGTTAAGATGAAAGGTTAAATGTCTGGGAAATTAGATATCCTTGGAAATTCTTGCTTTCAGTAAATAAGAGGCAGAGCTTGATGAGATTCAGTCTCCCATAGTGCTCTCTGTCCATTGATTATGGTCCCAGGATGCTAATATTCTCTGCCTTATTTTTTTTAATCTTTCTGAGAAGAATAATAAGGGTAATATTCTGAGAACTTATGACTCAAATTCTTCCCTTCTAAGCTTTATTCTTTAAAAAAATGTGATCTAAAATGTTTCATTTTAATGAATTGAAAAATTTTGTGTTTAATTTTTATCTCCTTCCTGTCTGCACTTACTTTGTTGGTGATTCTTATCTAGCTCAATGACTTTATATATCATTTACAGCTTGAGGACTCCACATTTCTAATCCTAATGTGGACCTCTCCCCTAAATTCTATGCCTATATACTCAATTACCCTTTTGGCATTTGAATACCTAACAAGAAGCTCAAACATAACATATTTAAGAACTCCTAAATTATACCCCACTCTTTGCTACTCTTTTTTCATCTCATTAAAGGCATCACAATTCACCTTGTTGCTGAGATCACAACTGCAAATATCATAATATTCTCTCCTGTTCCTGTCATAGTACATATCCATTCCACTGGATAGTAGTAAGGTTTACCTTCAAAACATGTTCTTCCCTGGGTTGGGAAGATCCCCTGGAGAAGGGAAAGGCTACCTACTCCAGTACTCTGGGCTGGAGAATTCCATGGACTGTATAGCCCATGGGGTTGCAAAGAGTCGGACACAACTGAGCAAATTTCACTTCACTTACCTTCACAATATATTGTGAATCCAGCTACTTTTAACCAACTCTGTTGTGACCATCCAAGTTAACTTCATCTCTTGCCCCCTAACATCTCCTTCTTGCCACTCTCTACTCAATCTACACAGCAGGCAGAATGATTTTTTTAAGCACAAATAATAATCTGTTAACCTTTATCTAAAACTCATCCATGTCATCCCACAGTACTCAAAAGAAAATTCATATTTCTTAGAACAATCTTTAAGACATTACATACCCAGCCCTGCCAATATCTGACTTCCTTTCCAGCCACTCAGAACTCTGCTTACCTGCTTCAGCCTTCGGGTCTTCCAGCCACCCCTCAAACATGCCAACTTCATTTTCCCTTCAGTACAGGTTTCTTTTCCATCCCCTCTTCCTGTCAAGTTCCTGCTCTAGATCTTACAAGTCTTCATTCAGGCATCTGATTAAATGTGACCATTTCAATGAAACACTTTGCAGTTAACTGTCTGTTAAAATTTTCAACCTGATCGTTACTCTCCATTGCCTTATATAACCATTCAGAAGTATAGGGTAGATTTATGTGTTTTAATTTTCTATTTCTACTATGAGGGAAGAAACTTGATACATTTTGTGCATTACTGTATTCTCAACACAGTACAGGGCACATTGAAGTACATATGATAATTAAGTGGATCAATGAATGTGAGTACTTTAAAACTTAATTCAAAAATACCTAACACTCCTCCCATTAAGCATGTGGAGTCCACGTCCCCTTTTCTTGAATACGGACTAATAGAATATGGCAGAAGTTATGCTGTGCTAGTTCTTCAGGTGAGGCCTTTAAAGAACGGAAGCTTATATTTCCTATATTTTTGGTATTCATAGAACCCCAAAAACATTCTGTAAGAAAACAAAGAGTCGTATAGAAAAATCACATATGGTTGTTCTTGTAATTATCCTACCTGAGGTTCCAAACAGTAACCCATTATCAACTTCCAGGTATGAGAGTGAGTAAGTGTTCAAATAGCCTCCAGTCACTGAATGACCCTTACCCTTCAGTCTCTCAGCTTATGCTGTATAGAGCAGAGATAAACTTTCCTTTTAAAGTGTTGTCCAAATTGAAAGTTTGTGAGCCAAATAAATGGTTATTCTTGGTCTGAATCATTCAGGATTGGGATGCAGCATAGATAACAGGAACAATGAGCAAAAGACTAATATATATTCGGCACTATGATAGGACTGAACTCCCCTGGTGGCTCAGGCAGTAAAGTATCCATCTGCAAGGCAGTAAACAGGTTCAATCCCCGGGTCAGGAAGATCCCCTGGAGAAGGAAATGGCAACCCACTCCAGTATTCTTGCCTGGGAAATTCCATGGACAGAAGAGCCTGGCAGGCTACAGTCCGTGGCGTCACAAAGAGTCAGACACAACTGAGCAACTAGCATGCTTGCACTATAGGACTGTTGTTGAGCAAGTGGCCCATTATCAAGGGTAGAAATCTGCATGCCTCTGTCCCCTGCACAGTGGCATCAGAATTGCCAAGGAGAATAATGCAGTCAAGCCCTGGATGGAACAGCACTGTCCTCATATAGAGAAGAGAGAGCAAATTCAGCTTCAGTAGTGGACATTGGTTCCCCTATAGGCGGTGAGTCCCTCTCGGCAACTTTCAGTATAGCACAGGGAACTCTACTCAGTGCTCTGTTGTGACCCAAATAGTAAGGAAATCCAAAAAAGGGAATATATGTAAACATAGAGCTCATTCACTTTGCTGTACAGCAGAAACTAACAACATTATAAAGCAACTAACTATATACTCAGTAAGATTTTCTTTTAAACAAAAGGCAATTAGTCTGGATATTCCACTCTGGTGAGGCAGCAGAAGGACACTGTCCTCTCCCTTCTGGGGACAGATATAATAGTGGGGTGGGCTAGGTGCCATGTGACGCACATGCTTAAGTAAGGCAAAGGAGCACACACTGAGTTTGACAGTGGGAGATATTCCTACCTAAGGTGACAATTCCAACACCGTCTATGAGGACTCTTTCAATAAGAAACTGTTCAGGACCCAAGGTCCATTCTCATGTGGTTGAATAGGGGGTGAGTCACTGCACGCATGAGGCTGCCTTTCCCTACAGTTACTTATGTGGATATTTCACTTGTGACCTTGCATAAGTGCAACTGGTATATATTTTCTTTTGCTTTTAAGAATGAGTGTGGTAGACTAATGCTGCCACTCATAGCAGTGGCAAAATCCAGATTAAAAAAAAAATTTGGAAGGCATCAGTGAGTTGCCAGGGGATAAGGGGTTGGACCATGCAAAAAAAAAAAAAAGCAAAAACTAGTATGACTAACATGAAGAGCATGAAAGGACAAAAAGATAGTACACTGAAAGATGAACTCCCCAGGTCTGTAGGAGCCCAGTATCCTACAGGAGATCAGTAGAGAAATAACTTCCGAAAATGAAGAGACAGAGCCAAAGAGAAAACAACACCCAACTGTGGATGTGACGGGTGATGGAATTAAAGTCCAATGCTGTAGAGTGCAATATTGCATAGGAACCTGGAATGTTAGGTCCATGAATCAAGATAAATTGGAAGTGGTCAAACAGGAGATGGCAAGAGTGAAGATCGACATTTTAGAAATCAGTGAACTAAAATGGACTGGAATGGGTAAGTTTAACTCAGATGACCATTATATCTACTACTGTGGGCAAAAATCCCTTAGAAGAAATGGAGTGGCCATCATAGTCAACAAGAGTCTGAAATGCAGTACTTGGATGCAATCTCAAAAACAACAGAATGATTTCTGTTTGATTCCAAGGCAAACCATTCACTATCACGGTAATCCAAGTCTATGCCCCCACCAGTAATGCTGAAGAAGCTGAAGTTGAACAGTTCTAAGAAGATCTACAAGACCTTCTAGAACTAACACACAAAAAAGATGTCTTTTTCATTATAGGGGACTGAAATGCAAAAGTAGGTAGTGAAGAGATAACTGGAGTAACAAGCAAATTTGGCCTTGGAGTACAAAACAAGGAAGGTCAAAGTTTAACAGTTTTGCAAAGAAAACGCACTGATCATAGCAAACACCCTCTTCCAACAACACAAGAGAAGACTGCACATGGACATCACCAGATGGTCAACACCGAAATCAGATTGATTATATTCTTTGCAGCCAAAGATGGAGAAATTCTATACAGTCAGCAAAAAACAAGACCAGGAGCTGACTGTGGCTCAGATTATGAATTCCTGATTTCCAAATTCATACTTAAATTGAAGAAAGTTGGGGAAACCACTAGACCATTCAGGTATGACCTAAATCAAATCCCTTACATTTTTACAGTGGAAGCGACAAATAGATTTAAGAGGTTAGATCTGATAGAGTGCCTAAAGAACTCTGGATGGAGGTTTGTGATATTGTACCAGAGGCAGTGATAAAGACCATCCCCAAGAAAAATAAATGCAAAAAGGCAAAATGGTTGCCTGCAGAGGCCTTACAAATAACTGAGAAAAGAAGAGAAGCTAAAGGCAAAGGAGAAAAGATATACCCTTTTGAATTCACAGTTCCAAAGACTAGCAAGGAGAGATAAGAAAGCCCTCCTCAGTGATCAATGAAAAGAAATAGAGGAAAATAATAGAATGTGAAAGACTAGAGTTCTCGTCAAGAGAATTAGAGATACCAAAGGAACATTTCATGCAAAGATGTGGTCAATACATGACAGAACTGGCATGGACCGAACAGAAGCAGAAGATTATCAAGAAGAGGTGACAAGAATACACAGAAGAACTCTACAAAAAAGATCTTCATGACTCGGATAACCATGATGGTGTGATCACCCACCTAGAGCCAGACATCCTGAAATGCAAAGTCAAGTGGGCCTGAGGAAGCCTCACTATGAACAAAGCTAGTGGAGGTTACGAAATTCCAGAGGAGCTCATTCAAATCCTAAAAGATGATGCTGTGAAAGTGCTGCACTCAATAGGCCAGGAATTTGGAAAACTCAGCAGTGTCCACAGGACTGGAAAAGGTTAGGTTTCATTCCAGTCCCAAAGAAGGCCAATGTGAAAGAATGTTCAAACTATTGTACAATTGCACTCATCTCACAGACTAGCAAAGTAATGCTCAAAATTCTCCAAGCCAGGCTTCAACAGTAGGTGAACCGTGAACTTCCAGATGTTCAAGCTGGATTTAGAAAAGGCAGAGGAAACAGAAGTCAAATTGCCAACATCTGCTGAATCATCAAAAAAGCAAGAGAGTTCCAGAAAAACATCTGCTTTATTGACTACACAAAAGCCTTTGACCCTGTGGATAACTACAAAGTATGGAAAATTCTGAAAGAGATGGGAATACCAGACCACTTGACCTGCCTCTTAAGAAATCTGTATGCAGGTCAAGAAGCAACAGTTAGAACTGGAACAATAGACTGGTTCCAAATTGGGAAAGGAGTATGTCAAGGCTGTATATTGTCACCTTGCTTATTTAACTTATATGCAGAATACATCATGTGAAATGCCAGGCTAGATGAAGCACAAGCTGGGATCAAGATTACAGGGAGAAATGTCAATAATCTCAGATATGCAGATGATACCAACATTATGGCAGAAAGTGAAGAAGAACTAAACAGCCACTTGATAAAAGTGAAAGAGGAGATTGAAAACTCTGGCTTAAAATTCAACATTCAGAAAATGAAGATCATGGCATTTGGTCCCATCACTTCATGGGAAATAGGTGGGGAAACAGTGGAAACAGTGACAGACTTTATTTTCTTGGGCTCCAAAATCACTGCAGATGGTGACTGCAGCCTTGAAATTAAAAGACACTTGCTCCTTGAAAGAAAAGCTATAATCAGCCTAGACAGCATGTTAAAAAGCAAAGATGTTACTTTGCCAACAAGGTCCATCTAGTCAAAGCTCTGGTTTTGCCAGTGGTCATGCATGGATGTGACAGTTGGACTATAAAGAAAGCTGAGTGCCGATGAGCGCCGACAAATTGATACTGTTCAACTGTGGTGTTGGAGAAGACTCTTGAGTGTCCCTTGGACTGCAGGGAGATTCAATGAGTCAGTCCTAAAGGAAGTCAGTCCTGAATATTCATTGGAAGGATGGATGTTGACGCTGAAACTACAATACTTTGGCCACCTGATGCGAAGAACTGACTCATTGAAAAAGACACTGATGCTGGGAAAGACTGAAGGCGGGAGGAGAAGGGGATGACAGAGGATGAGATGGTTGGATGGCATCACCGACTTGATGGACATGAGTTTGAATAAGCTCCAGGAGTTGGTGATGAACAGGGATCCTGGTGTGGTCTGGTCCATGGAATTGCAAAGAGTTGGACACAACTGTGTGACTGAACTGAAGCATGACAAAGATTTTGAGAAGGTAACTGCAGAAATAGCTAACATTTCCTGTGCTGAGGTGTTTTATTCTTTTGAGGTATTTTCTGATTCTTGGCAGGGAGTGAGATACTAATAATCAGACAGAGGGGCTGCTACTGAAAGGTAGAAATGTCAACAGAACTTTTGGCAACTCCACAGAGCCAAGGACGTAAAAGTTGGAAGTCAAAGTAGCCAGGATGTAAGGGTCTAATTTTTAGAATGAAAAGAGGTATAACGAATTGACTGAGACTTGGCACTGTTTCCCCTGAGGTGTGGCTGAATTCTTATACTGCACAGCACAAGAAACGAAACAGCAAAACTCTGAAACATATGTGAGAGTTTTAAGACTCATGGTGTCAAGAAGACAAAAATTAGAGTTAAGGGCATACCAAAAAGGAAAAGTTTGTTAAATATCCTAAACTCTCAGATAGGACACTTAGGTAGTTAAACCCCAAAAGTGAAGATTACTCAGAAATAAACAGAAAATTACAAAGAAGTTAACTTGAGTAAACTCAGTCTCTGATTGGTTAGCATGACCTTACCCTTTCTACTGCTTACACAAGAATAGAATAACCTTCTCTGGAAAAAGTAAAGTTACCCAGATCCTCTAAAAGTTTACTAACATATGTCTGGAATTTACTGAAAAACTACTAGCCAAACGAAATAATAAGACAAAAGAAAAGCAACAATAGAAACAGTGTCATCTGACAAGAACATTAAAGTAATTGTTATAAATTTGAGAAAATAAATGAGAAAATGGAGAATTTCATTAGGAAAACATAAACTTATAAAAAATCAAATGAAAATTATAGAACTGGTCATTTAAATAACTAAAATTAAGAACTAGATTGGTTTAATGATAAATTGGACAAAAGAGAAGATTAGTAAATGGAAGTCAGTTAACATTTAGAATGAAATATGGAGGGCCAAATGGATGAAAAATATAGAGACTCTTATAAGAAGACTCATAAGAGTCATAGTAAAAAGTCTAACATGTATTTAACATATAAGAGTTCTGGAAGAGAAGTGAAAGAGAATGAGACACAAGAATTATTTAAAGTAATAATGGCTAAGCTTTTATGTTAACAGATACATCAAGAAACAGGTGCAGGAAGTTTTACAAATCTAAGAGGAAAGTACAAAGAAAGCAATCTCAGTCAAACTGTTAAAAACAAAAACAAAATAATAATAATTATTGTAAAGCAGCTGAAAAATTATATATTACCATCAAAGAAGCAGGAAATAAGTTGACAGTGGACATAAAATTATTGAAATGATGAAAAATGATATACTATACAAAGAAAAACTGAAAGAAGTTAATGTGACTGTAGTACCAGATAAAATAAGATTTTAAATATTTTGTGTCTTGTACGTACAGTACAGTTAGACCCTAATATTCTCCAGTTCCCCATCTGCAGGTGCAACCATGGTGGGCTGTGTACTAGGTTCAGGATCTGGGTTGAATCATTGAATGCATAATCCTGTACATATTGAAGGCTGATTATAAGACTTGAGCAACAGCATATTTTGGTATCCATGGGTTCTAGAACCAGTCTTTTGGAGATAGATAGACTGGTTCCAGGATCTCTATCAAAATGATGATTATATGTCTCTTGTATAAAGTATAGAGCTCTGAAAATCTTTATCCTTTTATTGAATGACTTAGTCCCTTCAGGTATAATGTAACCAGTGATACATGGAGGCTAATATTTACCATCTTAGAATTGTTTACTACTTTTTTTCTGTTTCAACTTCTTTTTCTCTCCTTATCTATGTTGAGTATTTTTATTAGTTCATTTTACTCTTATTAGCTTATGAGTTACACATTCTTTCAGTGGTTACACTAGATAATATGTGTATATCTCTATATCACATGCTTGACTTACTAAAATTAATAAGTTCTAATTTGTTATACATCTACTAACATAGGTTTAAAATACATAAGGTGCAAGATACAAAAATAAAAAAGTAGAAGTTATCAATCACAGTGGGAAACTTTAACTTCTTTCAATAACAAAACATAACTAAACATATAAGTATATAACTAAACATTCCTGGGTTAGGAAATTCACTGGAAAAAGGGACAGGCTACCCGCTCCAGTATTCTTGGCCTTCCCCAGTGACTCAGATGGTGAAGAATCCACCTGCAATGCAGGAGGCCTCAGTTTGATCCTTGAGTTGGGAAGATCCCCTGGAGAAGGGAATGGCTACCCACTCCAGTATTCTTGCCTGGAGAATTCCATGGAATATATAGTCTACCGGGTTGCAAAGAGTCGGACACGACTGAGCAACTTTTACTTTCACTTTTTAAATATATAAGATATTCATAGCACTATTCAGCACCACACAAATCCAGACTAAAACAAAAATGAAAACATGTCTATCAACAGCAGAATGGATAAACTATAAATTTATAGGTATTATATAGTAATTGGAATGAATGAACTGCTACATGCAACACAAATCAATCTTACGAACAGAACATTGAGTAAAGGAAGCCAAAACCAAAAGATGACATACCACATGATTCAATTTTATTTAAAAGTCAAAAACAGGCAAGCTCATTAATGGCAAGAAGACTCACAATAGTTATTATCTTTGGGGAAGGAGGTGACTGAGGGGATATGTATTAATAATAGGAGTGTCTGTGATGCTGATAATATTCCACTTCTCGATCTGAACTTATGTTGTGGAAAATAAAGACACTGTCAGCCAGGTGTTGACAGCTCAATGTTTATCTGTGTGTTGGCATCTCTATGGCAGGATCAACATTCTATTAGCATTCTGCCCAGCATTTTGAGATGATAATTGATAACTGGGGAGAGGCGCAGTGAGGTGGGGGTAACAAAGTCACAGTGCGGAAATGCAAGACGAGAGACCATGGCAGTGATTTTTAAATACAGTCTGCACCTGAGGAATTTATTGAACATGCAGATTCCCAGGTACAACCCCCTAGGGAGCAAGATTCATTGTCTGAACTAATATCCAGGAATGAGTATTTTTACAAACACTCCAGGAAATTCTAACACAGGTGATTTAAAGACCAGTCTGCAGTCCACAGTGTTGCAGAGTCGGATATGACCAAGTGACTACTGCATATTCGTGTATGCACTTCAAGATGCTCCTTAATAGATGGAACACTTAGGTTACAAAAGCATAGAACCTCCACATAAAATACTGTAATAACTTATAAGTATTCACTTTGAGCTACAGCCCTGATCATATAGCCTGTTTTCTAATAGATTTCCTATAGGGTGTCTTTAAGTTCAACTCCTTCAGACTACTTTGGAAAGCAAATCATAACCCGAGTGACAAGCTTTTGGAAGACAAGCTATTATTATAAGACAAATCTTATATCTGCTCTAATTTAAAGATGGAAATTATTTAAAACTGGTTTTTCACTTCTGATGATAAATTATTTGCTACATACAACACAACTGGTCACAACACAAGCTTGTCATGATACTCTGGTTGATAATCCTGGGTGTACTCATTTATGTAAGAGGGGACTCCCAGTAAAGTTTGAAGGAAACAGCTCAAAAAGCCATTCTTCAGGGAAGTTAGAAATCTCTGGACAGTATTATTGATTTAAAAAAAAAAAAAAACCCTACTGTAAAGCTAAGGTCTTTTCGCAACTCCATGTTAGAGATGAGATAACCAAATAATAACGGAAGCTGTGACTGTCCTAAGGATACACACAGATGGGGTAGGCATTATAGTACTCATCTCCTCTTACCTGTATGAGGATTTGTGTGACAACTGGCTAATTTTGTTCAACATTTTCTTCTGCTTCCAATGATTCTTATTTCACCTGAGACCCTCTTATTCATTTGGTTAATAATGGTTCATGCTCAGTTGCTGAGTCACGTCCAACACTTTGAGATCCCATGGACTGTAGCCCACCAGGCTCCTCTGTGCATGGGATTTCCCAGGCAAGAATAGTGAAGTGGGTTGCCATTTCCTACGCCAGGGTATCTTCCCAACTCTGGGATTATACCCATGTCTCCTGCATTGACAGGAGAATTCTTTACCACTCTGCCACCAAATTTGCACATATAACATTTATATGAAATACTTACATGAAGAATCATTTTCAAGGATGACTTTAAATATATAAAAAACACACAAACTAAGAATTAAAAAAAATACAAAAATTTCTGCAATTTTTAACCTATGTAAAATACTTCATGTTTAAATTCAAGGGATATTTGATCCAAGTGTATGTGTACTTACCTAACATAAATACTAACATTCTACAAATGATCTTCAGATACCTGTTCTCAAAAAAAGAAAATAAAAAGTCTTTACCACTAAAAAATAATTAGAAGTCATCTTACCTAAAAGTTTTCAGTCAGTTGTGCAATTACAGGGAAAACATTTGCAAGCCTGAAATAGCACCTTTTCAAATAGTGTTCTATCAATATTCCTTAGTAATCCTCTTTTGATGTTTAAAATTCATTCTTATCTCTTCAAGTATACTTGAAATTGTTTAGTAGTGGATGAAAAACCAGGGTGCAAATCTGGGAAGCATAAAGCAGAGTTTCTGAAAGATTTACCCCCAACATCTGCACTAGTGTTCACTGACCAGCTGTTTACAGTTACACTGGGATGGCCAAAAAAGATTGTTCAGGGTTTTCCACAACATGATGTGGAAAATCCCGAGCCAATTTCCTTGCCAGCCCAATGCTGTCAGGTCCCCACTCAGCAGTGACTGGCTGGCATCTCTGGGAGTCAGTTCACTCTTCTCAGTTTTTAACCCACCCAGCACTCCCCACGGGTGATTCTTGTTCACTCTGATCAAATAATTTAATTCCGATTAAATAGCAAATAACTGAGAGGCCAAATCAGGCAGGTGTTATCCTAGCAGAGTCTCATTTCAGATAAAACCATCATCTCTGTCTCCGTGGCTGTGTGTGTGTGTGGTAGCCCACAAGGAAGAAGAGTGTGCTGGCACTGGGGAGCTGGGAAGAGGGAAGGAGGAGCAGGGATCTTTCTTGGCGGGCGGCAGTAGATGCAGAGAAGGCAAAGTGGAAAGTGGATGAAGAGGAATTTGATGGTTTCTTTCTAATAATTTTAAGGTAGGTAGGTAAAGATAGGGGTATAGCTTTTTTCAGGTAAATTGGCTTGAACTAACTAGGCTGCAGCAGTACATAGGAACCCCAGTGAGCCTCCATTCTTAATCCCTTGAGAAATGTAAACGTTCTCCTTAAATCAGCATAAGGAAGACTGAAGTTAGATTGAGCAGTAATCGGTAATAGTGGAAGATTAGCACTCTACATTTAAAAATCCTGTTTTAATTTGGATACATCCTTAAATATGTGATAAAATGTCTATTTTGGGGAGTTTGATTATTTGTTTTTATTTCAGGCTTCCCTGGTAGCTCAGCTGGTAAAGAATCCACCTGCAATGCAGGAGACCCCAGTTTGATTCCTGGGTCAGGAAGATCCCCTGGAGAAGGGAATGGCAACCCACTCTAGTATTCTTGGGCTTCCCTGGTGGCTCAGCTGGTAAAGAATCTGTCTGAAATGCGGGAGACCTGGGTTTGATCCCTGGGTTGGGAAGATCCCCTGGAGAAGGGAAAGGTTACTTTAATTATTTATGTTATTTTATTTCTAATTCACAAATTTTTAAATTAAAATTTTAAATTTTAAAATCTAATAAAAATTTAACTAATAAATTAGTTATTTTATTATTTTATTTATTTGTTACTCTATTTCAGTAACTAATACATAGGGAGATAAAAAGGTAAATCTCCAAACAGTTTAGAAAAAGAAAATGTCAGGAACACATGGACCATGTATTCTTAGCATATACCAACCTAGGTCTTAACCCACATCAGAAGTGACTCAGAAAAACTCCTAAAAAGGGGCCTCAGTCAGTTCAGTTCAGTCGTTCAGTTGCTCAGTCGTTTCCGACTCTTTGTGACCCCAAGAATCGCAGCATGCCAGGCCTCCCTGTCCATCACCAACTCCCAGAGTTCACTCAGACTCACGTCCATCGAATCAGTGAAGGGGCCTAGTAAGGGAAAAATAGTTCATTTGTCATGAGATCAAGGAACAAAGGAAATACTATATCTGATATTCCCTCAAAGTATTCTTAGAGTTAAGTCACAGAGAGAGCAGCCCCTGGGCTCTTCTCCCAACAAAGCCTTCGCAGAATTCACACTTGAAAAATATCAGGTTACATTCCTAGGCTGTTATTACTTGACAGATCAGATTTACCTAATGTACACACTTTCCTCCATTGTCTTATAAGTCAGAGAATGCACAAATGTTCTCTAAGTACTAGTGAAAGCTAGAACTATCCTCTCAGTTGTCAATTAAAATCTAAGAAAAGGCAAGTCACCAACCATTTAGATCTCTCTCATATTTCTAACCCAAAAAAGGAAACCTATTCTTTATAAAGGAGAAGGAAATGGCAACCCACTCCAGTATTCTTGCCTGGAGAATCCCATGGACAGAGGAGCCTGGCAGGCACAGTCCATGGGGTCGCAGAGAGTCAGACACAACTGAGAGACTAAATGACAACAATTCCTTATAAAATGTTTTGCTTTATTTTTTAATGTGTGTTGGCAGTAGAAGATAGGAATATGGTTACCATCTCAGGTAGACTCTGGTTAGAAAATGAACTCTCATCTCAGCGCTCCCTTTACGAATCACATGAACTTATGCAAGTCACTACCCTGCTGTCTGGCTCTCCCAAACTAATGGTTCCTCTTTTCTGTCTCTCAAGAATATCATATGATCATTAATAAATTTTTTTTGAAAAGTATTATACAGATGGCATGTCTAACATAACCTTTGTCAGATGAAACGGAAACTGAGAATTTAGTAAGTTGGAAATTTCCTCCCCAGGCTGAACTATGAGCAAGTGAAAGTCTCTCTGTCATGTCCAACTCTCTGCAACATCATGTAACCTGCCAGCCTCCTCTGTCCGTGGGATTCTCCAGGCAAGAATATTGGAGCGGGTTATTCCCTTCTCCAGGGGCTCTTCAAACCCAGGTCTCCTGCTTTGCAGGCAGATTCTTTACCATCTGAGCCACTGCCCCCTGTGAGAAAGCACCCAACAGTCACCCAATAAAGGTCTGCCCACAGGTGCCCTATGCTGAGACTTTGCTGAGCTTCATCTGAACCCCTTTCCATGGCTCAGCTCAGTCATCTGCTTCTTAAAAAAGAGAGAAGGCAAGGTCCTTGGTGTGAGAAAGGACAGTGGTGGAGCAGGTTACGTCAGTGCTGGCACATGGATAGCACTAGGCAGTGATAAGAGTCCACCTTCAGAACAAAATCAACTGCCTGTGATCTATAGACCAGAAACACAGAGGGTCACTGCCCAGTGGTGGCCTTTGTTTCCATAAGTAGCAAGTATTAGGAAAAGAGAGAAATTAGTAGGCAGATAGAATATTCAGTGTCCAGCTGAGTCTCTAAGCCAGAGGCGAAGGGGAATGAGAGTTTTCCCAGAATGTCAGGCCCGTTATGGAGGCACAAAAGCTCACTTAAGACCAAATGAAGGGTTTAACTATAAACTGTTCATGGCTCCTAGCCACAGCCCTGGATGATAAAGAGCTGAGGGCCACACATGGCACGCTGCTCGAACTCAACCAACGCAGGGGACTTAAAATTGTTAGACAAATTAAATGAGTGTTAAAGTGGTCCTTTTGAAGAGTTCTTAGTTCTCCTTTGGCCCCATGTGAAGGTTCTGCTTCTAGGGCAGACTTTAATAAAGATAGCCAGCCAACCAGTTCCGTTACCAAGGGTTCGAAAGGTCAAATGACTGAAGGTGGCTGCTTTGGGTGAGGGAATGAGGAGTCAAGAACAGGATTCTGCAACCTGTAGAGGAAAAAGCGGACACTCGCTTCTAATGGAGACATTCCAAAGAGAACCCCTAGGTTATCCTGAAGAAGGGAGTGATGGGCACTGTTTGCAGTCTCCATGTAAGCTCAGATTGGCAGGTTTCTCTGAATATGTATTCTCTGAATGTATTTCAGTTTCTATGAGAGAAAAAGTCCTCCTCAATTTCAATAACAAAGCACCTCCATCAATGAACTGGGCCTGTTGTCATGGAAGATACTTTCTCTAGGTCCTGAGGTCCTCTCTAGTAGAAAACCATCACACAGGCCTGAAGGAGTCCTGCCTGGACTGAAGGGCAGGTTGCAGGACCTCAGCCCTGCCTCTTGACCACATTGGGTCGATCACACAATCCCTCACTTGGCTTTCCTGTCCTCCACTTGGGACTGAAACCCATGATGTCTTTTTCTTGTAATCTCTCAGGCAACCTAGCCCATTGATGAAAGCTCATTAAATGCTTATTGACAGACTAAAGCCCTTACTCGAGAGGGACCTGCAGAGAAGCATCTTTTAGTTGGAGAAACATGATCGACATCTAATCATCAAGCTTTGCAATAGGGGTGACGCTGACACCCCAGACTCTCGCAACAGAATGACACCTCCCATCCTCATCACATGCTCTGCTAGTGCAGGAAGTCCTCTGGCAGCCTCTGATGCTCTGTCAAGAGTCTCCTTTTGGACTCCAGGCCCTAGGCAGAAAGATCTCCATCCATAGGATTAGATGTCGATACCCTTCTCCTTTTTAATTCCTGTAAGTGACTCTGTGAGCCCTGGGCTCACAGGCTGCCACTCGGGAGGTGGCTGGTTTCATTCTGCTGCTCTCTCACTATCATTTCTCTGCAGGATCATTTTTTTCTGAACCAACGGTCATCTTAATGAAGTGGAACAAAAGCAGTTCCTCTTCCCTAGGATCCAGATCAAGTTTCCAGAGAGAAAAAGCCAAGACAAAGGACATTTGGATATGTCTGTATCCATTTCCACTAAAAATCAACTTCTGATGAGGCTTAATTCAAGGGAGGAGACCCCCTGCACCACACCCATCCCACAGGGGTGGAGGCGGGACTCACCGCCTTGTAATAGGACTTGCAGAGATCCAGCTCCACAAATCCTTCTTTTCTTCACTCTGACAACTGTTTCTGATATGTGTGAATTTGTGATCTAACTTTGGAAATTCTCATCTGAGTTCAAACTAATTTTAATATCTTATTACTTATGCACTAATAATAATGGTACCTTATCTGATATTCATCACTGTGTCTGTGCTGAGGGTGTTGTTGAAGAAGATGTATACTATAATGACTGTGGTGGAGAATCTCTGGAAGACATTTCTATCTGTGTTATTATTAGAATAATTTTACTTTTCTGTAGCACTTGACTTTATCTTGGCTTTGCAAATTGTGTAGTTGATCATACATTCTTTTCTGCGAAATACTCAAGCCTAATTTGTGTCTGAATGATAGCACAGGTACAGACTGTATGTTGTGAAAAGGTGAAAGTGTTAGTCACTCAGTTGTGTCCAACTCTTTGCAACCTCCTGGGCTATAGCCCACCAAGCTCCTGTGTTCATGGAATTCTCCAGGCAAGAATACTGGAGTGGGTTGCCGTTCCCTTCTCCATGGGATCTTTCCAATCCATGGATTGAATCCAACTCTCTTGCATTGCAGGCAGATTCTTTTACCATCTGAGCCACAAGGGAAGCCCATATAACCTTACCATATCTGGCACCATTTTCATTTAGTTCCTGTCTTACTTGGATTTTTCTATTTGATGTCTAAAAGGCAAAGTGGTATAGTGTGGAGAGTTGTCTTTGGAGTGGGACAGATGATGGTTTATATTCTGGCTTCATTTTTGCTGTGTGACCTTTTCGTTTCCTCTCTAGGCCTCCTTTTTCTTATCTGGAAAATTATACTGAAAGTAGCACCTGTTCCTCTTTGAATGTTTTATGAGAACAGTACATATAAAGCAATGCAAACAAAGCATGTAGCTCAATGATTGACACGTTCTTGTTCAAGAAATAGAAGCCACCACAATTACAATGTATGTTTATGTTCCTCTTTCTTAAAAACTTTAGGCTGGCCCCAGTGCAAGCCTCTTTCCTCTGATTCCAAATCTAGTAAGCCTCTCACTACATCACACATCTTTGCTGTGACTCACATTTCCAAAATTCTTTAGTCTTCAGCAGCTCCATGAATCATAGTTTTAAAAAAATCCAAAATTCAGGGACACGGGAACCTTATTCAATGCCAATCATTTTCCCACTAAACTCTACACTGCGTCACAATCTCAAAGCAGATGAGACAATCCTATCGGACTGTATTCCAGCTCAGCTACTGCTTTTTGTAGCCTTTGTTTCCCAAACCGAATCACCCTTGTTTCTTCTTTCCCAAACACCCTGCTTACCAACTCACCCCTACCTGCTCTCCTTTCAGGGACATCAACTGTACCCTCCCCTCTCCCTCACCCACTATATGTAATCCATCACTCGTCCTGGAAACTTTTACTTCCCAGCCTCTCAGTCCTCTCCCCTCATTCCAGAGTTCTCCAGCAACCATCTGTGTGATCCACCCGCACTCTTGTTCACCTGCTCAGTCCGCCCTACCCTGCATTTCATAACCAAATGCAAGAGAAGGTGCTTTTCTTTTTTGACACTTAAAAAATGTAGCCTTAGTGGTTCTGTTAACCTACTTTTCTGAGAATAGATGCCGGTTCCCCGCCCCCCCTCTCCCCCCCGCCTGTTTTTTTCAGTTAAGAAGGGAAAAGCATACCTTGCCCTTGCCCACACAAAAGTACTCAGAGCTTCTCTATTAGCTTCACACTCCCCAATAATATTAATACAATATCTCCCTTCCTATTTCTTTTTATTATTTTCATCTGTGTTTATTCTATCCTAACCTTCTTCCAGTGCTTTTTAAAAAATTTTTTTTATTTTTACTTTATTTTACTTTACAATACTGTATTGGTTTTGCCATACATTGACATGAATCTGCCACGGGTATACATGAGTTCCCAAACATGAACCCTCCTCCCACCTCCCACCCCATATCATCTCTCTGGATCATCCCCGTGCACCAGCCCCAAGCATCCTGTATCCTGCATTGAACATAGACTGGCAATTCGTTTCTTACATGATAGTATACATGTTTCAGTGCCATTCTCCCAAATCATCCCACCCTCACCCTCTCCCTCAGAAGAGGTCCAAAAGTCCGCTCTACACATCTGTGTCTCTTTTGCTGTCTCGCATACAGGGTCATCATTACTATCTTTTTTGAAGTGGCTGCCACTATTTCTGGCTCACTGACTAGTCTCATTAAAGACTTACATAGTAAGTTATGTCCTTAGTTTAGAATCTTAATTGCAATTCTGAGACAAGAGAAGATGATGACCTGGACATCTTGTGATATAAATTAAAATGTGCCTTGGATCTATCATAAAACACATTCAGTAATGACTTTGACAACAGAACAATTTGATTGTAAGCTATTTAAGGCTTATCAGACATAGACAACAAATCTAATGGTTACCAAAGGGGAAAGGTAGCTAGGGCTAGGGATAAATTAGGAGGTTGAGATTCACAGATATAAACTACTATATATAAAATAGATAAGCAACAAGCACGAGGAACTCTACTCAGAATCTTGTAATAACCTATAGTGGAAAATAATCTGAAAAATTAAATAATCTAAAAAAAATAAGTATATAAAATGGATCACTTTGTATACCTGAAACTAACAATACTATAAACCACCTATGCTTCAACAACATAACCATTTTGTTAAATTTAAAAAAATGGAGGTATATTTGCTTTCCAGGATTGCTGGTTTCTGCTGTGCAACGAAGTGAATCAGCTCTGTGTGCACATATATCCCCTCCGCTTGGAACTCCTCCCCACCTCATCCCTTCCCACGCATCGCAGGCATCACAGAGCACTGGGCTGAGCTTCCAGTACTGTTAGAGCAGGCTCCCACTAGCGAGCTTTTCACACATGGCAGTGTATGTGTGCCAGCTCCAGCCTCCCGAGTCTCCCTGCTCCTGCTTCCCTCCCATTTGCAGGTCTGTCCTCTGTCTCTATTCCTGCCTTGAAAATAGGTTCATCTGTACCATTTTTCTAGATTTCACACATATGGGTTAATATACAATATTGATTTTTCTGACTTACTTCACTCTGTATGGCAGTCTCTAGGTCCATCCACACGTCTACAAGTAATTTAATGACTGAGTAATATTCCATTATGTATAGGTACCACATCTTTTTTATTCATCTGTTGACAGATATTTGGAGAACAGTATGGAGGTTTCTTGCATTAAAAACAGATCTAGCATGCTGCCTGTCAAGTCGCTTCAGTCGTGTCCGACTCTGTGCGACCCCATCCCTGGGATTCTCCCGGCAAGAACA
Source organism: Ovis aries (assembly GCF_016772045.2). Classification (NCBI taxonomy): domain Eukaryota; kingdom Metazoa; phylum Chordata; class Mammalia; order Artiodactyla; family Bovidae; genus Ovis; species Ovis aries. The sequence continues at coordinate 17,576,089 of NC_056063.1, read as the reverse complement.
CTGGAGTGGGTTGCCATTTCCTTCTCCAATGCAGAAAAGTGAAAGTGAAGTCGCTCAGTCGTAACCGACTCTTCATGACCCCATGGACTGCAGCCCACCAGGCTCCTCCATCCATTGGATTTTCCAGGCAAAAGTACTGGAGTGGGGTGCCATTGCCTTCTCCGATCTAGCATATGACCCAGCAATTCCACTACTGGGCATATACCCTGAGAAAAACATAATTCAAAAAGACACATGTACCCCAAAACAATTGTTTTAGATGTTAGATTATAGCTACTAGCTTGAGAACTAGCCTTTTAGTTTTGTCACTGAGAGGCACTGGCCGTGATAAAGAGAGCAGTGGGTCTAGTGAGTGAGCCAGATCGAGAAAGAATCCTTATGGAAGTAGTGTGAATTGAAAATTGTGTACCTTTTGTTGGTAACTTTTGTTGGTCCAATAATGGAAAATTAAGACTGAGGAGTGAGGAATGTGTAATCTGGTTTGACTGTCTACACTGTCTTACCAGATAATTGCTTGACACCTTCACTTTGCCCTAGTATTCAAAGTGTTAGTTGCTCAGTCATGTCTGACTCATTGCAGCCATGTGGACTGTAGCCCACCAGGCTCCTCGGTCCATGGAATTTTCCAAGCAAGAATACTGGCGTGGGTTGCCATTCCCTTCTCCAGGGGATCTTCCCTACCCAGGGATTGAACCCAGGTCTCCTGCATTGCAGACAAGTTCTTTACCACCTGAGCCACCAGGGGATTTGCTTTTTGCTCTAGTGGACATCACCTAAGAGCAGTTTCTGGCTGACCTCCTGTGGTCTGTTTTTGTTCTCAGTGATCTGTGAACAGTCAGCTACACCACAATTAAGATTTCACACCATCTCTAGTAAATAGGAGGACTGTTGTGATGCTTGAATTTATGGAGGAGAGAAAGAAGAGTCAAGAATTAGTATTCAAGATTAACACCTCGCATGGCAAGTGGTTGCAGCAGACAATCCAGAGCATACAGAGAAACTACAAATTTAGAAATACTAGGATAGCTACTTAAATAGTATTTGCATACCTTGAGTTTGCGGTACTGGAAGGATGTTTAGGCAGAGGTATTCAATATATGTGGAAATATGTATAAGGAGGCCTTCCCAGGTGGCATGCGTGGTAAAGAGCCCACCTGCCAATGCAAGAGATGCAGGTTTGATCCCTGGGTTAGGAAGATCCCCTGAAGGAGGAAATGGCACCCTACTCCAGTATTCTTGCCTGGAAAATTCCACGGGAAGAGGCACAGCAGATGTGAATATAGTAGTGTGAGAGAAAAACAAACAAAAAAAAATGCCTTGCTTATTCTGTTGTTACTTCCATGAGCACCCATTGCCATAGCAACACATTAAGCCTTCTTTCTTACATCTTCAGTCAACATACAGTGGCATAACCAGCATCAAGCATTGGAACTCACAGGAGGTATTAACAATAACATTGCATTTAACAAGACAACATAATAAACAGATCCACCTACTAAATTTACCTAGTGGAGCGTCTGTTTCCAGGAAGTGCAAAATGCCTTTTAGAGCCTGTTCTCATTTCTGTTTATCTCACCATGGGGAATGTACAATTCAAGAATCAGCTTCCTTTGCAGGAGACTGAATGATCATCTGCCCAATAAGTGGTGGAGGGAATCGGGATAACAAAGCCAGGCTCTTTGTTTTTCTCTCTCAGTCAAGCATCCTTCATCAATCCTCATTGCCTTTACTGAGGAATTAATTTATCTCCCCCACACTGGAATCCAAAGACAAGGGAAATCTCCTAGAGCTGTGTGTTCCAATATATAGTCAGGTGTGGCCTTTGAGTACCTGAAATGTGGCTGGCCCAATTTAGATACATTGCAAATACAAAGTATACACCAAATTCCAAGTATTTAGCACAGGAAAAAAATAAGATATCTCCTTAACAAGAGACTGCAGATTGTTGATTATGTTGATTGCAGATGAAAATAACATGTTGAGTATAATAGGTTTCCTCTTATTTTATAAATGTGCTTACTAGAAAATTTAGAATAGCATACATAGCTCAAGTTTGTGGCTCACAATCTATTTCTATTGGGTAGCAGTGCTCTGGGGGCTGAAAGCAGTCACCTCCTTCTCCCTGAAAAGCTCCTCTTCTCACTCTCTCCTGCATGTTCCTTCTCCTCTCTGCTTCCTTGTTATTTATTTTATCTTTATTGCCATGTTTTCCCCCTTCTTTTTTCTCTTTCTCTCCTTGAGATTTGGAGTAAAGAGAAAGGAGAAGGTGGTTAGAGAGAAAGAGAGGAAGAAAGAGGATGACGAAGCAGGAAGTGGACTGTGGTTCTGGGTCTTGATTCTGTATACAGATGTCCATCCTTCTTCAAAGTTGGGTCTAGAGAAGTGAAAAGGAGGCAACCATGATTTTCAGCAACTCCTCTTCTTAGTCTCAGAAGCAGACATCTTTAACCACCCTACTTCCCCGGTGGTGGTTTAGTCACCGAGTCATGTCCGACCCTTGCGATCCCATGAACTGTAGCCCACCAGCCTCCTCTGTCCATGGGATTCTCCAGGCAAGAATACTGGAGTGGGCTGCCATTTCCTTCTCCCCAAACTTCCCCAAGAAGACCTAACAACGTTCCTTCTTTCCCTTACTTCACCCAGTTCTCTGTTTGTTAACCATCTGCCAGAACTCTGAAGGCGGAAGTATGTGCTGGGACTTGAGGGTAGAAACCTACACCACTGCTCAAGCACCCTCTTCACGCTTGCTTTCAGGCTTCGGAACCAAAGGCTCCCGTTCCGTTGCTGCTCCCACCTGCCCCCTCAACCGCCTCAACCCGACTGTCACTTGCCCCCTGCTTCAGACCCATAACACCACCGCCTATATTTTTGTGTTGTCTAGGTACCCTGCTCTACCGCAGACATTGCAGTGCTGATCTCAAATGCACGTGGCGTGTTATACTTGCACCAAGGAAACACTTTGAGAGAGGACGAGGTCTACATTTATGAAATGGGGAATGTGCAAAAGTATCCCTGATTAGGCTAGAAAATGAATGCTTCAGACTATAAATGCATTGCACTTTGTCAGAACCTGATTACGGTATTTATCACCTGTGTTGTTATTTGAAAGATTTAAAGCTGTTTGACAATTACCATTTTTAAAAATACACATCTAGTGCTTTGCAACTTGTAGAGCAAATTTACATACATACTGTTCTCACAATTCTGTGAAATTGGTAATAAACTCTCCATTTGATAGATGAGAGTCTAAGCTTCTGTGATTTCCCAAAGTTTTACAGAGAATAGTGGACAAAGTCTGCACTAGAACACAGATCTCTCTGGACTCCAAGGCTAGCCACATCTTTTCTCAATTATATAGTAGAAATTTCAAATGAATCTTCTTGTGTGTGTTGGTTCTGACCCTGGGGTTTATGCATTGAAACTGATAAAACGCTTCTCTTTACTCATCCCACAAGTCATGATGGGGCTGGTGGAGTCTCACCATTTGTGATGAGAGGTCACCGGACTTGAGCCATATGGAACTAATACCTCTCGAAGGGTAATGGATTAAACAGTTTGGCTGCTGAACTATAAGCACAGAGTAAAAATTTGACTTGATAAACACTACTGAAAATCTAGGCCAAATTCTCAAAACACAACAAGCAAAAAAGAAAAATGCTTACAATAAGCACAAACTTAACACAAACTGCAACCGCCATGGACAGAGGGGCCTAACAGGCTACAGTCCATGGGGTCGCAGAGAGTCTGACACAACTGAGCAACTAACACACACATACACAAATATCTTTTTATATAATTTGATTCTCGTACACATCATTTTATAAATATACACACAATGTAAAAATATCCATTTCTAGTGGCTTATTTAATAAGTACTTGAGAGTTAATAAGTACTTGGTAGTTATTTTTTCTTGCCTATCCCTGTATTTTCCCCCCACCTAACCCCCAGCAGATTTCAGTTCAGTTCAGTTCAGTCACTCAGTCGTGTCCGACTCTTTGCAACCCCATGAACTGCAGCATGCCAGGCCTCCCTGTTCATCACCAACTCCCGGAGTTCACTCAGACTCACGTCCATCGAGTCCGTGATGCCATCCAGCCATCTCATCCTCAGTTGTCCCCTTCTCCTCCTGCCCCCAATCCCTCCCAGCATCAGAGTCTTTTCCAATGAGTCAACTCTTCTCATGAGGTGGCCAAAGTACTGGAGTTTCAGCTTCAGCATCATTCCTTCCAAAGAAATCCCAGGGTTGATCTCCTTCAGAATGGACTGGTTAGATCTCCTTGCAGTCCAAGGGACCCTCAAGAGTCTTCTCCAACACCACAGTTCAAAAGCATCAATTCTTCGGCGCTCAGCCTTCTTCACAGTCCAACTTTCACATCCATACATGACTACTGGAAAAACCATAGCCTTGACTAGAGGGACCTTAGTTGGCAAAGTAATGTCTCTGCTTTTGAATATGCTATCTAGGTTGCTCATAACTTTTCTTCCAAGGAGTAAGCATCTTTTAATTTCATGGCTGCAGTCACCATCTGCAGTGATTTTGGAGCCCCCAAAAATAAAGTCTGACACTGTTTTCACCATTTCCCCATCTATTTCCCATGAAGTGATGGGACCGGATGCCATGATCTTCATTTTCTGAATGTTGAGCTTTAAGCCAACTTTTTCGCTCTCCTCTTTCACTTTCATCAAGAGGTTTTTTAGCTCCTCTTCACTTTCTGCCATAAGGGTGGTGTCATCTGCATATCTGAGGTTATTGATATTTCTCCCGGCAACCTTGATTCCAGCAGATTTAGAAACAGGTATTCCAGTCCATAAGGAAACACGAGCAGAGCCTGGCCAATCATCAGAGTTCCCCATTCACTCCTGAGGAAAGAAAGGAAAGTGAAATCGCTCAGTCGTGTCTGACTCTTTGCGACCCCATGGACTGTAGACTCCAGGCTTCTCTGTCCATGGAATTTTCCAGGCAAGAATACTGGAGTGGGTTGCCATTTCCTTCTCCAGGAGATCTTCCCAACCCAGGGATTGAACCCAGGTCTCCCGCACTGTAGGCGGACGCTTTACCGTCTGAGCCACCAGGGAAGTCCTGGGTATGTGGTAATCGGCCCAAGGGTGGTCATGTGATGAGACGATAAAGGTTTTCCCCTGTAACAAGCCGTTTAAAAATGAAGCTCAATTTATGTTGTATTTACTCAACCCTGAGGAGCCAGACCACATGTTCCCAGCACCCTAGAGAAGCCTTTCCACGAGGCTAAGCAGGGACAGGGTGACAGGAAGCTTCGTGGAGGAGAAAAGAAAGGAAAAGCCTGGTGATGTGAGTCCCCGTTCTCTGGTCTCTAGACCCTGCAGTAATTCCTTTGAGCCTGTGAAGTACCCCTAGAACAATCAAAGGTACATAGATCAGTAAATTGTATCCTTTCCTCAAGCCGTTTAGTCTGGGAAGATGAAAGAACCTACCCACTCTGGGAAGGAGGCTGTGGCAGGCACCCTCTCTAGTTGTAGATAAGGTGACACGAGGAGCATTTGGACTTTAGGAGGGAAGAGTGGAGGGACTCCAGCGTGACTTCAGATGTCAGGCCTCCTCTCTTCCTCTTGGTTGAGCCAGAGGAACTTTCTCTACCTTAGAAAGATATTTTCCTAAACCCAGAAGCTGGTGACCAGGAATAAGATGTGGTGTCAGGGAAAGGAAAAATGAGGGAAAATTTATAAGAGATGAAGGCAAGAACTGCTATGTAGAATTTAATTCAACAAATCCTCATTTTTTCTCGGCCTGAGGGATTCATTCGTAAATGACAATAGAAAAAGTCGCTGCCATCAAACCTATTAGATTTTATAGTATCAGATGCGATAAATTCTGTAAAGAAACTTTCTTGACTGTTAGTCAAGGAAGGTCTATCTAAGGAGGCTTTTAAATCGGCACCTGAAGGAAAGAAGAAGAAAGGTAAAATCTGGAGACAAAAGTATCCTCAGGAAAGGAAACAGCTAAGGCAGAGGTCATAAGAGGGGAGAAATTTGGTGTGTTTGAAGAACAAAAAGTGAGTTTGTATGACTAGAAGGCAATAACTTAGAGTACAGGATATTTTAACTTCACCAGTGATGACACTGGAGCTAGACAACTTAAAGAAGATGTCAACTTATTAATCAGCGGTAATATGAAATCTCTCCATACTTGAGAATCAACAGAAAAAATAAATGTATCAGATCTGTAGAAACAAAACTGTAAAACACTCTTGTAAGAGAAAAAAATTATGGACAAATGAAGAGGCACATTGTGTGGGGAAGACTTTGTGTCAAAAGAGTGTAAGTTCTCCAGAGTTGATCTGTAGTTCTCATATGATTCCAATAAAAATACCAAGAGGATCTTGTTCTTGCACTAGACAAGGTGATTACAAATGCATAAAAAGATAAACAAGCAAAGAAAAAATAGAGAAAAAAAAAAAAGGTAATGAACAAGGACCTACCGTGTAGCATAGTGAACTCTGTTTAGCATTCTGTAATAACTGAAATGGGAAAAGAATCTGAATGTAATTGAATCACTTTGCTGTATACCTGAAACTAACACCACATTGTGAATCAAGTATGCTCCAACAGAAAATAAAAATTTTAAGAAAAAGACTCTTAAAAATGAGAGTAGTCCTGTAAATTATTAAAACATAAGTCAAATAGGTATAGAAGTGTGATAAAAGTTCAAGAATAGATATTGATGAACTCACTAATACAAACAAATGGGAAAATTCATGTAATAAGAGTGGTATCTTAAATTAATGGGAAAAATATTAAGAATGAAAAGGTACTGGGATAACTGGACAGCCATCTAGAAAAATATAAATTGGATATAAACTAATACTCTATACAAGAATAAATTCCAAATGGATCAAATTCCAAATGATTTAAACATACATACAAGAAGGAAGCCCAAAAGTTACTAGGAAAAAGCCTGAGAATTATTTATAATCATGAGAAGTCTTTCTAATTAAAATATGATCTCTTGTAACTTTAAAATAATAGTCATAGTTTTTCAATCTTTTCTTTTCAACTCCAGCTAAAACCACTAAAAGAAAAGAAAAAGGACAAACTGAGAAAATAAATTTGTAACCTTATTACAAAGGGCCCATTTGACCTAGTAAGACTGTCAATCAGCAAAGACCAGCAACCTATAGAAAACGGAATCATCTATTTACTGTTTCCCACTTCAGCATTTTAAAATTATTTGAATATTTTCAAAAGATTTAATAAAATTAAAAATTTTAAAATATAGATTATTCTCTCTACTGTTTGGGTATAATTCACTAAAGATTATTGCACATAAGTACTGACTTATGTGAATGGATATTTTTGTAGAAACTGATAAATTGTCTGTTTCATAGCTGAGTTGACACAGTATGAAAATTCGTGCATGAACTAGTAAGATAGAACACTGATCCATGAATTGACAAAGCAAATCATAACCAGAGGTAGCTGTCGAAACTTAAACACATTACACAACCAGGGAAAATTTCCTTCTTCATCCTAAACAGTTAAATTGACGGAAATTTCAGGAAAAGTTTTAGATTTCAGTAATAGGAGCATAAAATTGGATATTTAGAAAAGCATATTTAGTTCTTAAGAGGCAAGTTGATCCCAGTTGACTTTAGGGTTATTGAAAAAGAAAGCACTAAACTAGATGTCAGATAACCTAGACTCAAAATCTATCTGGAGGGCCAATATGACATTTGGACACAAAATAATATGAGAGAAAGATCTGAATCTCACCAGTAACCCAAATATTTAGCATAGGTTCTGGCACGAAAATAACCAATTCTAGTTCCTCCATGTAGCTTTCTCATCCTGATCATAGTTTTCCTTATATGATTATCTCACCAAGATTGTAAGCAAACTGAAGTATGTATATTGGTTACCCACTTGATATTGGTTACCCACTTGATATTAGTTACCCACTTCACTCCATTGCATATATCAAGGAAAAAAGAAAAGATTACATGATTTAATCAAGGGGAAGTATTCTTTTCCTCTCACACTAAAAAATGTCCTGGGCTGGTATGACAGCTCTTTCACTGTCATCACAGATACAAAACTAACATCCCACTCACCATCCTAGTACAGCCTCTGTTCTCAAGATTACTTCATGGTCCCAGGTAGCTGCCAGAGCTCCAGCTATCAAACCCAGGCTCCATGCCATATGAGTAAAAGAAGACAAACACCAAAGCGTATGTGTTGTATGTGTCGATTATCAATGTATTGCCTCTCAGCTCTAAATCTTCTTCCCCCTGTTTTGTGATACTGGTGCTTGGCCCTATAAATGCTCTCCTTTGCCTGTTCATTCAATATTAGGCTTGTCAATAAATGGTTCTGCAGATCTGTAGCAGGCAGAAGGAGCTTCCCTTCCTAGTTACAGGATACTGCTTTGGTTATGTATGGAAGCTGGCGGATTGGCATGGGGTGGCCTGGTAGTAGTAACATCAGTGGTCCTCACAGACCCACATAGGTCTGTGTCCTCCACCAGGGGCAAACCACTTGTCTGGGCAAGTTCTAGCCTATAGCTTCCAGCAAAGTTCTCAGCTACCAGCAGGCTGCCTGCTCCCCTGAGAGCTCAACTCTCTCCAACCAGGTCTGAATTTCATGGGTGAGAGGAGAGCATTCTTTAAATTCCTGGTGTCTTTCTTAATCACCCCAAGTCCTAGAGGTAGTAGCTGACATCTATATTTACTACTTTGTAACCCTTAGCATCTTATTTTGCCCATCTTCGTGGTTAACTATCTTTTAATCGTTAATTCTTTATATTAATTTTTCCCTGTTCAAATTACTGGTGTGCTTTCTTTCTCCTGATGGGATCTTGCCTGATTGACTATGTGATTTCACTTATATAAACTCAAAAATCAGGCAAAACTAATCCACGGTGATAGTGGTTACCTCTGGGAAGATTACTGACTAGGATAGTCATAAGGGAACTTTCTAGGGTGCTGGAAATACTTTATATTTTAATCTGGGTAATGGTTTCATGAGTGTATGTACATGGAAAAATCAAATAACCTATATGATTAAGATTTGTACACCATCTATATAAATTACTCCTCAACATGGGGGCAAAAACCTATGTTGCAAGCTAGAAGAGGAGTTAAAGAAATGGATTTAAAACAAAACTCTTTACAGAGGAACCAAGCCCTCTTTAAGCAGTTTCCCAGTAGTATTACACTGCCGGTATCTGAATACGATGGGCCTGAACAAAACCAGATGGCCATAACTAGCTGCAGAGACAGTAAGTGACAGCATGCGTTGCTCAATATCAGAGTTCTGTTAGGTAAGGAAGAAGGAAAGAATGATGCTGGTGTAAGCAACTAGTAGTCTCTGCCACAACAGATACTATATTAAATTTGCTAAATTTAATTGATAAATTTACAGGATAGCCATGGGATTAAGCCTTGGGGAGTGTATGTAAATAAGTGAATAAATAAATACATGGAAGCATGATTTAGCATTTTTTATATCACAACATCCTCCCCTTCCATTACAGTTGGGCATCATTATAAACTAAACTGGCAAGGCCCTGTTATCATGGAGCTTACATTCTCGCACTTGGCACTCAGCTGACTCAAAAAAAAAAAAAAGTTTGTTGAATAAATGAATAATAAGGGAATGGATGAATGAATGGATAATACTTGTTTCAACAGGAATAAAATTACCTAGGGAACTGCCACTACAGCCATCATCTTGAAAAGTGCATCTGCCTCACTGGGAAGAAGTGAGTTATCCTTGAAAGTCTGGTAGACCTGATACATCATATAAGAAAAGTTTTAGAAAACTATAAATCACCCCAAAGGGGTGACTTCCGGGGGGAGGCCAGAGCTGCAGTCCCTCTCCTGGGAGAAGAGAGCCGTGTGTCACCTCTCCCAGAACCCAGCTGGAATTTGAGGTCTCCCAGACATACGGCTTTAAATATAATGACTACAGAAGGGCACCAACTAAAATGCACAGGGACCAAATTCCAGGAAAAGGCATGCTGCCCCTGAGAGATAAGGAAGCTTTTATAAATCAAGGCTTGTCAGGGAACAGTGTGCCTTGGATGAGATCTGCAGGCCTCATCCAAGTATAGAGGTGGCAGGCTCTGTGCCTCTTGCTGGGCCTCCTGAGACCCTTTTGGGGGCTCTTATCATGGAGCAGCACGCATACACAAAGTTCCTTTAATTTGGAGAGCTGAATTGGACAAGACCCACGGCCTGCCTTACGAGTGAGACATGAAGACTTTCCCAAGGGGTGGATATCACTAGAGAGGGCAGAGTAGGGGCAGAATTTTGAAGGACGAATGTTCACAAGATGATGGGGAAAGAAGAAAGAAGCGGCCAGAGTCGCAGTTGTTTCCAATGCCAGCAGGACATAATTCAAGAGAAAAGCCTGGGCAATAGATTTATCAAAGGGCATTAGAATGGGAATACATAGACACTGGCTACCATGATCTTTTTACAGTGGTAATGAAGTCCTGTACTGGGACCAGTGTTTCTAAATCAAAGAGTTAAATGAAAAAAAAAAAACAGATGAAGAGAACAGGGCTGTTGTTTCCTTGTCGTGTAACCATGAGCAGTGACCTCTCCAAACCCATGTTTTGTTGACCATGAAATGGAGGATTACAATACATAGCATGCGTGGCCACCAAAATAAGAACATTCCTTGGAGGATGATTAACCTTTATCTGCCAGAGAGGTCCTCATCCTTAAAAGAACATTTCCATGAATCATAAATTATAAATTATGTTGCCATTTCCCATCTGGAAATCAGAAGTTTTCACAGGCAGTAGCTTTTAACAGGTGCCCTGCATATAATTTTTGTTCAAGCCAGACCTTCTGTACATTTAGTCAATTCATTTTGTAATGAGATGGAAATATTTGTATAATAATGCCCAACTGTAATAGAGGGTTTTGTAATAGAATGCTGTAGTATAAAGAATCCTGAACCATACTTCTATGCATTTATTTATTCACTTATTTACATGTACTCTGACCCATTCTAAAAAAAAAGAATTTGAGGTGATTTACAGCAGAAACACAATAAAATGATAAAATATAAAATAAAAATAAAAAAATACTGTACCAAGGCAAAGATAAATTAGAAGAGTGGGTCATGACATGAGGAAAATAAAACAAAGAGATGTATTCTGTAAGGGGTTACACAGATGCTATAATTTTTTTTTTTCTGAACGTGTTTGAGTTTTTCTGAAACAAATACAAAGAGAAGGACAGTTACATCATTCTCCTTATTATCTGAAGGGAAAAAATAAAAACCATACTATTTCCTCAGAAGGACAAGGAATTCAATGATCTGAATTATAGAATGAGCTATATCTTGGGTAAGCCATCGAACATTTGTGGGTATCCCTGAGTCTTTATAAAATGAGAAACTGGAGAGCTTGACTGGGTGACTGAGTTCTAGCTAATGTAAGAGGAAGTGATACTTGTCCCTTCCAGATCAAACCTTCCTTGGGTGACCTTGTTTGTCCTCCCCTCAGCAGGCTGCAAGTTAATCCTCAGAGATTCCCAGGTTGGGTTCTGCAGTAAACAGACTCTGAGCGGATTGCTTAATAGGAAAAGCCTAGGGAAAAATAGCTGTGGAAGGAAAGGCAAAAGCAGGATCGGGCAGAGGGCAAGTCAAGCTAGGAAACAGACCTGATGGCAGCTTTGGCTGACCCCGCGGGATCTTAGAAGCGAAAGCAGCCCCATCTGGTGGTCAGCTCCTGTTGAGCTGAAGTGGCTAATATACCTACTGCCATCAAGCCTGGAATGTGGACTACTCTGGAAGGTGACCCTGGGTAAGATCACTGGACATCTGAAGACAACTCCTCCTTTGAAGGGGGTCTGACTGGTGCGTCTTCACGTCTACATTCACAGGGTGACCTTCAAAGTCACAAACTAAACATGCCTGAGTCCAGCAGGATGTCCCTGCTCTCCACTCTGTTACACTGAACAGTTTTACTGTTCAGGTATATCTGTTACAACAGCTAGTATTGTGTTACTTCAAACACACATGCCCGTGCACACACACAATCTTTAGACATGCCGAACACTTGAATAAAAGAACCAAGTTAAGTATACAGTGCCTCTGGACTAGAATGGATATTCCTACTTCTTTAAATTGAGAGTTAATGTAGAGTCTGAACAGAACTGTGAAGTTGGCAGAATTTGTCTTCATGGCCTCAGCTTTTGTTCTGAGACCGTCCCATCCGCCTACACCCACTACAAGCCACTCTCCAACTTACTTCAATAAACCAAATTTGTACCTTCATGTTCCTTACACTTGCTGCTTTTGAAAAATCTCCTTTTATTATATCCATATACTCAGCACTACTTCTAATAAAAGTTACAGTGAGCATTTTTCCCCCTGAGGAAAATGCATTCTTAGACCCAGAAATAAAGAGATATAACCACTATATATGTAATTTCACACATACACCATGGGACATAAGGAAAATTTGGGGATATTAGGAACCCAACCAAACTACCAGGAGGGAATATAGCTGTTTTTTAAGATCAGCTCTCTCTATTAATACATGGCTCCAAGGATGAGTCCTATATGGCCTTAGGTTATACCAGACTAGAAATTAAAAGGTGATCAGGAGACTTGGTTCGATCCCTAGGTCAGGGAGATCCCCTGGAGAAGGAAATGGCAACACACTCCAGTATTCTTGCCTGGAGAATTCCAGGGACAGAGGACTCTGGTGGGCTGCAATCCATGAGGTCACAAAGAGTTGGACACAACTGAGTGACTAACACACAACTTATCATACTTATCCACTTTTATCTCAGAGGAAACTTGTAGTAATTCTCAGATAATCTTTCCATAGTCTCCTGTTTTGATCCCTCATCTCTGTGTCCACTGTCCATGAACCGTTGAGAAGCAAGTCTTACCTCTGCGGCGAGTCACGCCAAGGAGGAGGCTGCGCTCATCGCAGGGTTGCTGTTGCCTGAGCTGCCTGGAGGTGTCAGTGTGGAGTACACGAGCAGCGTGTTCCCTAGGTTGGAGCCGCTGTTCCAGACGGAAGGATCAGAGTCTCAGGTCAACTGGGATATTTTAACTTCACATCCAGAAGAATTCCCTGTGAAAAAAAAGAGCACCTCATGAGAAGCCACACGGATTTAGGGTATATCCCCTCTCTCAATGGATCGGTTCAGTCCAGTCACTCGGTCGTGTCCGACTCTTCGCGACCCCATGGACTACAGCACGCCAGGCCTCCCTGTCCATCACCAACTCCCGGAGCTTACTCAAACTCACGTCCGTGGAGTCAGTGATGCCATACTACAACCATCTCATCCTCAGTCGTCCCCTTTTCCTCCTGTCTTCAATCTTTCCCAGCATCAGGGTCTTTTCAAGTGACTCAGCTCTTCACATCAGATGGCCCAAGTATTGAAGTTTCAGCTTCAGCATTAGTCCTTCCAATGAATATTTAGGACTGATCTCTAGGATGGACTGGTTGGATCTCCTTGCAGTCCAAGGGACTCTCAAGAGTCTTCTCCAACACCACAGTTCAAAAGTATCAATTCTTTGGTGCTCAGCTTTCTTTATAGTCCAACTCTCACATCCATACATGATTACTGGAGAAACCATACAACAGTTTTCAATTCTTAGAATTAGGTCGGCTGGGCTGGCCTGTACTGGGCCATGACAGGGAACAACTCTCTGGGAGAGACGCCAGGCTATCTTCTTCAACTAATTTTGTCAGTACAGAATGAAGTTTCTCATTGTCATCTCACTAAAAACCTTCATTCAAATTGATTCCTGGCAACCATCCTACTAGATCATGGCCAAACACATCTAAATCCCAGGTTAGAGTTCAGCTGGGACTCCCACTACTTAGACAAAGTAAATTTTCAAAACAGAGTGGGAATAATATCAATATATTAACAGCTAACATTTATCGAGGGCTAACTATGTACCAAACACTGTGCTAAGTGCTTCTCAAGCAATTTTCTGATTTAACTACTGTCAAAAAATGCAAAAGATATTATTCTTTTTCACCATAAAAAAGCAAACTGAGGTACAGAGAGTTAAGTATTATGTTTAAATTTATAAATCTAGGGATTTGCTGAGCCCAGATACAAACCTTAAACCTTAAGTTTACAACCACTGTTCTCTGCAGAAAGGCACAAGCTATTGGCCTTCAAGTCAGCATGCCCTGTTTACAGAATGTGAGCACTCATTTCATAAAGTGTGATCAGATAAAATGTGTACAGCTTGGTTAACCCTTCAGGTTTTGTACTATGTTAAACAGATATGAAAAAATAAGACTCCATGAAGCCTAAGTAATCAGGAATTCTACCAAGGGCAGAACATCCTTCTGGGAAGTTTGATGTGTGATTAAAGTCACCAGTATTCACCCTCTGTTGTTTCATAGAATCTGAACATCATTTAGGCTCAAAGTCTTTTGACTCTCCAGGAGACCCTAATACAAAGGATGGGTAACCGAGTAAAGAAAAAAATTGTTTCTGAAGAGACAAGGGGATAGGAAGACAGTAGGGAGGGATTGGGTAATCAAGAGGGGGATTGTCCAAGATAAACTCTATTGTCTAGCTCAGGCCAAGCCCTGTTCCTGGATATGTACCAGGCCTTTCATGAGTACTCACGTATTTGTAGCTTACTGGTTTCCCTAGCTGCTGTCAATTCCCAAACTGTGTGACATCTGTTCTTGATCCCTCCTCCTCCTTCATGCTATCTTGCTATTCCCTCCCTACAACACCCTTAATATTGCAATATTGGTCAGTTTTTGCTGTCACAATAAATAACCCTCAAAATCAATGACTTCCACAACAAGTATGTATTTCTTGCTCACATGACATAAGGGTTGCATGTGGGTTATGGTTTGACTGGGCTCCATGTGTCTCCTTATTTGGGGATCCATGACTATTAGCTATTAATACCATCTGGCCCACGTTGTTTTCATGGTGGAGGACAGAAACAAAAGAAACAGAGCTATTCCACGCATAATTAAAGCTTTTGCTCAATGTCCTATTTGTCATGCTGGCTAACAATCCATCAGCTTAAGCCAGGGACTATATATACCTCATTTAGTGTAGTGGCGGTGGTGGGAGGCATGGCAAAGGTGGGGAGGGAATGAATACTTTTGAATAAATAATAAGATCTACATTAATAGAGTCTCCTCCAATTTCTCTCACCATGTCTATACAGTCACAGTTCTCTGTCTCACCCTCTCAAAATGCTGAGTGCTCTAGACCAGGAGTCCCCAGCCTCAGGATCTAATGCCTGATGAGCTGAGGTGGAGCTGATGTAACAAAGTACCCAATAAATGCAATGGGTCTGAATCATCCTGAAGCCATACCCCCACTGCCCGCTCCCAGTGCACCGAAAAACAGTCTTCCACGAAACTGGTTCCTGGTGCCAAAAAGGTTAGGGACCTTTGCTGTAAGCTCCTGTCCTTACTGCTTTTTCATTTTCCCTCTACATGTTGTCCGAGGGCCAGCCTGTCCAGCTACCAATAGCCTCACCACTGTATTTTCAGCATCACTTGTCTCCTTGATCTCAGACACATATTTTCTGTATATATTGTATGAAAGTGAAAGTGAAGTCGCTCAGTCGTGTCTGACTCTTTGCAACCCCATGGACTGTAGCCTACCAGGCTTCTCTATCCATGGGATTTTCCATGCAAGGGTACCGGGGTTGGTTGCCATTTCCTTCTCCAGAATACATTGTATACCTCTACCTATACCTTATAGTCCCACAAACTCAAGATATGCAAATACAATTTGATTATCTATCCTGATATTCCCTACATTTGTGTTTTCCCTGATGCTCTGAATTGTCTGCTGCAACCACTTGCCCGGCTAGATGTCAATCTTGAATACAAATTCTTGACTCTTCTTTCTCTTCTCCATAAATTCAGGCATCACTGCAGCCTCCTATCAGTCTGTCCCACTCCTTGTCTCGCCTGTGCTGGTCCATGCCCTTATTATCCTGTCAGCAGTGAAGCACTGTAATAGGCTTCCAGCCAACCTCCCTTTCTCCAGCTTCTCTCAATTTCAATTCTTCCTCCTTGGATCTATTGGAGTGATCTTCCTAAAGCATAAAATAATTATGATCTTTCCCAGGTGATGGCTCTTCAGTAGCTCTCCACCAATTCAAACTATTGGAACCACAGCATTCCATGGAGGAAGTTTATGGACCAATAAGGGGAGAAAGAGTAGGAATTTGTTCATTTCTTTCTCTTAAGTTATCCACAGAAGTTCTATTTTATAGGTAGATACCCTACACTATTGAATAAAGGATTCCTGAAATATCGAACCGATGGACAAGCAAAGCACTTTGACAATACCTCACCTGTAAAAATTAAGCAAGTTTCTTAAAGTTGTACACTACATAGTAAGACTTCAGTCTTCTTTTCTAACTATTTCCTGCCACTTGTATCCCCCAAAGCATACCTCATTTGTATTCTTTCTACCAGGACACCAGCCACACTGAAATATTCAATGTTACTCTCTTGACCAGAAGTATTATCTCCTTTTCTTCAATTCTACCAAGACAACTTCTTTTCTCTAACCTCAAACAGAGCCATTTCTAGCCTGCCCATTCTCATCACAACCAGCCTAGACAATCAGCTGTCCCCTCTTTGAGTCTTATAAACTCCTTTTAAATAATACCCTTTACTCTGCATTGTTGGTTATTTATTTGCTTGGATCTGTTGTCCCAAGAAATTGGGAGTTTCTTGAAGATAAAGCTGTGTCTTACTTGTCCTTGTATTCTTGGTCCCCTGCCTAGGGTCTGATACAAAGCAAACACTCAAATAAAATTTATAATGGCATTGAATGAAAGCAGTGACGATGGTAAAGCACTGTATCCTTAGAGCCCCAAAAAAACATTGGTCGCTTTTTGAGTTCTATAGTCTTCCTGCTTTCTGCACATGGCGCCTGCTGCCCTCCCTTCTCGTCTGTGCTCAGATACTGCCTTATTGCGATGAATCTAACTGCTGCTGCTGCTGCTGCTAAGTCGCTTCAGTCGTGTCCGACTCTGCGACCCCAGAGATGGCAGCCCACCAGGCTCCCTAACTACTCAATGTAAAACACAGTATTCCTCCTACAACCCAGCACTATTGTTTTCTTTTAATCTTGCTTTGGCCTTCTTTACTAAATACATCAATATCTGACATTTTATTTGTTTGTGAATCACCTATTGTCTCCCTCCCACGGGCAGGGGACATTCATCTATCCTCAGTTCCCAGGTCAGTGCTGGGCATGTGGATGTTTGTTAAATAAATGAACAATTAGTAAATTCCTTTTCTGTTTAAACAAGCTTGAGTAGCTTCTGTTTTATGTTAATATACAGGAGTGATAAAGATTGCTACTCTCCTAGAAGCATAGCTATCCTGGAAATACAAGCTGTTGTAGCTTCTAGGCTAAAATCTCTAAACAAGGCTAAATCTCTAAACAAGGCATTTTTTTCACTAATAAGTCCATGTAGATTCCTTTGGAAACATTCAATGTTAAGGAGAAATCCTTGTGCACTAAAATCATAAGGACTGAAATCAAGGCTATAGTGCTGGTCTTCATGGTATGTGGGCTTTAGATGACCTTTCAGAGAAGGCTGAGTGATGTCTTAAGGAGGGTAAGTTGATCGATCATCTAGATATCTTTGGTCTAGCACCCCTCTACAAAGGTTAGAGAACTCAACCTCTCCAAGAAATCAAGGTAAAGGCTAGTTTTCTAGATAAAACATACTTGTAATGACTCCCTCCCTTCTCCTCTGTTTCTTTTACTCCTGCCTAACTTGCCTTTGAGTACAATCTCTTCTTGCCTCCCCACTCCCTGATGAATATCTGGGTGTTAGTGTTCCCTCTGGCCCTCCTGGAGTTAGTTTAGTTCCCTCTAGACATCAGCTGCCCCATAGAGTAGCCACTAACCCCATGTGGCTATTTAAAATTAATTAAAAGCCAATGCAATTAGAATTTTAGTTTTTCGGCAGCACTAGTCACATTTCAAGTGCTCAGTAGTCACATACGGTTGATAATTAGAGTACCAGACAGTATGGGATATTACCTGTTTCCATCATTGCAGGAAGTTCTATTGGATAGGATCCCCCTTCTAGAATCCTGATAATTTAGTACACTTCTCAGTCTTTGCCTCAGATTACAATCCCCACTGCCTTTCCAGCCCCTGGAACTGGTGATACTGGGCTTGATCTGCTCTTACTCATAATATGGTAGTGGTTAGATCATGCCAAATCTGCCCTCAGGTCTTCATTTTCATGAAGACGGATGATGATATTCAAATTACAGGTTGCTGATCAAAAGTGAATCCATTTTGTAGTAGAAAGGACAATGCACCAAGATTGGAGGAAAAGTAGTAAGTACTAATGAAGCTTTGTGGGTAGCAAAACCTACGGGAAGGAGAGACCAATCAAGAGAAGAAAACAGGCAGGACCGTGGAATAGTTTGCTTCCTTGTCATCACATGGGGAAAATGGGAATCTGACTAGGTAGAACCCAGGCGCCTGCTTGGATCTAGACTGTGTAGACATCTAGACATCTAGACTGTGCAGAGTCCATTGTCTGTGTTACTTTGTCTTTGTTCTAAGTCACTCAGTCATGTTCGACTCTTTGCAGCCCCTTGGACTATACAGTCCATGGAATTCTCCAGGCCAGAATACTGGAGTGGGTAGACTTTTCCTTCTCCAGGGGATCTTCCCAACCTAGGGATCAAACCCAGGTCTCCCACATTGGAGGCAGGCAGATACTTTACCAGCTGAGCCACAAGGGAAGCCCAAGAATACTGGAGTGGATAGCCTTTTCCTTCTCCAGGGGATTCCATCTCGACCCAGGAATCAAACCGGGTCTCCTGCATTGCAGGCAGATTCTTTACCAACTGAGCTATGAGGGAACTGTCTGTGTTACTTTATGAAAGCAGTATTGTCATGGCGTGGGTGTGGAGGAAGCAGTAACAGAAGCCAGGAGACTCCTTGGGCAAAAGCTGGGTGGCTGTTTTGACTAGGTTCATGGGCCAAACCAAGTCTCATGAGGGAAGAATATGACTAATATAACAAGATAACTGCTTCCTGAGCTCCAGAGAGAGAGAGAGAGAGAGAGACCTATTGGCCAATACTTGTAAGTCCTGCTTAGAAAGAAAACTAAGATACTCAGGAGCTAGGTTGGAAGAAGGCAGACTGCTCTTTCTCCAGAGAGTGGCTAACCTGGGTTTCCAGTGATGTAGCAGCAGCTTATATTATTCTCCATGACACTCAACATCCCCTGAGAAAAGAGGGTTTTCCAGAACCCTGGAATAGAACAGAGGTGCCAGTAGAAGAGATTTGCTTATTCACCAAGAAACAAAGTCTTAAGTGAAAGAATTGAACTTTAATTATAGACTCTCAGGCATCATGGACGATACGGAGGGTTGTCCTCAGGATTCTAACTTCCTGAAATCCTGCCATAAATTCTGCTTCTAAGTTCTAAACTCTCCCCCACCTCAACCCCCATCCCGAGAAAGAGAGAGAACAATGATGCTGGCCACTGAAATCACTCTGCTAGTGGATGTTCTAAAAAAAGCAAGTTGACAGAGGCCATAAATCCTCCAGTTTGCTTCCAATTCAAGCAACAAGTTTTAATAAAGCCAAATTTGTATATCATCCCCAGCATCAAATGAATAGATTAAATGCTACAAGTGGAATTCAAACTATCAAAAAAAAAAAAAAACCCTATAAAACTGGCTGAGCCTTTGTATGAAATGAATTAGAAATTCATTTCAACACAATGTACATACCATTCTTGCTCTGGGCTGACACTGCTAATCTGTAGAATTTCTTCTTCAGACATAGGATACAAAGGCAGAAAAAAGAAGTTAAAAAAAGAAGCCTAGACCTTAACATCTTAACATCCTCAGTACTCTGTAAGGCTTTACTTAGGAAACCTGGCAAGACACTATTGATTTTCCCAGAAACAAGCAAGGATCAGCTAATTCCTTGAGGCAGTTAATGGCTTTGTTATTTAACATTTCTCATGGGCTTTTCATGCATTTGTTATTACAGATTCCTTCCCAGTGGCAGAGCACTGGATCAAGTTCAAAACACAGAAGAGCGGTGGAGACATTAGCATGGGCTGAAAACCTGTGTATATATGTCTGGACTGGTTTGCGTGAATGAGGTAGGGATATTATCATTCTGATTCTTGTCTTCATTGTCTGCTCTAAGTGGACCTCCTGAGCTCTGAGTAATCATTCGAGTGGAGATGAATACCACAAATCTGCCATAAATGAAGCAGTTACTAAGAAAACCATACTGCAGATAAAGAGAACAGACTTGTAGTTGCAAGTGGGATTAGATTAGGAATTTGGAACTATCAGATGCAAACTATTAATATTATATATAGAATGAATAAACAATAAGGTCCTATTGTATAGCATAGGGAACTATATTCAGTATCCTATAAGAAATCATAATGGAAAAATATAAAAAGGCATATATATGTGTAACTGAGTCACTTTGCTATACAGCAGAAACTAACACATTATTATAAATCAACTATACTTCAATATAGTAAATTTAAAAAAGAAAAGTGTTGTGCTAGCTTCTTTCACACATGATTTTATAAATGCTTTACAATTATCTTGAGGGGCAGGTATTATTTATTATCCCAAATTTTCAGATGCATAAAGTCTAGATTAACTTGTCCAAGGCTTCACAGCTTTATAGAGTGGACCTCAATTAAAATTTAGGTTTTTAAGTCCATACCTTTTCATGGGAACTAGAATTATCCTCATTGTAAACAGCATACACCCTGCCAGGCTCTTCTGAATATATCTGATTTCCATAAAACTCCACTCACAAGAGCTCCTTAAAGTATGTATTTTTATTTATTTGCTTATAATGTGAAATTTTGCCAGAAATCTACGCAAAGAGAGAAAAACAGGGACTCAAACAGAATATTGTGCTGTGTGCTCAGTTATATGTCGGACCC
This sequence comes from Ovis aries, assembly GCF_016772045.2. NCBI lineage: Eukaryota > Metazoa > Chordata > Mammalia > Artiodactyla > Bovidae > Ovis > Ovis aries. The sequence continues at coordinate 17,555,157 of NC_056063.1, read as the reverse complement.
TTTGTGACCCCATGGACTGTAGGCCACCAGACTCTTCTCTCCATGGGATTTCTCAGGCAAGAATACTGGAACAGGTTACCATTTCCTTTTTAAAGGAATTTTCCTTACCTGGGAATCGAATCCACAGCTCCCGTATCTCCTGCAATGGCAGGTGGATTCTTTACCACTGAGCCGCCTGGGAGGCCCAAACAGAATATTGTTCTGTACAAATGGCAGGGACATGCAGTATTCCTGAACCTCTGCCAAGCTGTCACTAAACATCGCAAGATTTCCTAGTCAGATTGATCAACTTTCCAGATACTCAGAAATTCAACTGAATAGAAACCTGAATATTTCATTCTGTAAAAGCACTAAAGCAGATGAATGAAACAGGGATAACAGAGTTCAGGATTGGCAAGCATCAGGATATAACTGCTCAGCGCTTGGAATCAATGGACTCTTGGTGTTGTAAGAGGGTCCCTTCTGAGAGCTACGACGTAAGCCATTAAGTGACCTAAGAGAAGGGGTCTAGACATTCTGCCAGCTTTCATATTGCTGAAGCAGGACCTCTGAGCTACTTTCAGCAAAAGAATGTTTGCAGTAGAGCTCACACCAATTGCCAACTGTTCAGCAAAAGTTTCCTGGGTCTTTCTCATAGGAAGTAGACAACATCATCTCCTGAGAAAACAGCAGGAGACACATCGTGATGTGGCAAACCACTCTGATGACTCAGTAGCTTTTTATCCTTTTCCCCAGCCGAGTAGTTCAAAGGACTGCTTGCTATTATTCTTAGCTGCTGGGATGTAGCTTCCTGCTCTGTGTTTTCATCACAGGTGGTGATTGCTGAGAAGAAAAGTTGTTAAAAAAAATAATAACTTGTCACAAGCTACTGCATGACTCAAGCATAGATAGTTCTAAGTGAAGTTCTGGAAACAGAAAACCTTCCCTTAGGAAAAGCATTTAGCCTCAGATTTGCAAAGACAGGGACGAGGGAGCCTGGTGGGCTGCCGTCTATGGGGTCACACAGAGTCGGACCCGACTGAAGTGACTTAGCAGCAGCAGCAGCCCAGTATTAGCTGAATGTCTGGAATGGGCAAATTTAATTCAGATGACTGTTGTATCTACTACTGTGGGCAAGAATCCCTTAGAAGAAATGGAGTAGCCCTCACAGTCAACAAAAGAATCCAAAATGCAGTACTTGGGTGCAGTCCCAAAGATGACAGAATGATCTCTATTCGTTTCCAAAGCAAAGCATTCAATATCACAGTAATTCTAGTCTATGCTTCAAGCACTAATGCCAAAGAAGCTGAACAGTTCTGTGACGACCTACAAATTCTTCTAGAACTAATTCCCAAAAAAGATGTCCTCTTCATCATAGGGGACTGAAATGCAAAAGTAGGTAGTCAAGAGATGCCTGGAGTAACAGGCAAGTTTGGCCTTGGAATGCAAAATGAAGCAGGACAAAGGCTAACAGAGTTTTGCCAAGAGAACACACTAGTCATTGCAAACACTCTCTTCCAACAACACAAGAGATGACTCTACACATGGACATCACCAGATGGTCAATACCGAAATCAGATTGATTATATTCTTTGCAGTCAGAGAAGGAGAAGCTCTATACAGTCAGCAAAAACAAGACCAGGAGCTGACTGTGGCACAGATCATGAACTCCTTATTGCCAAATTCAGACTTAAATTGAAGAAAGTAGGGAAAACCACTAGACCATTCAGGTATGACCTAAATCAAATCCCTTACGATTATACAGTGAAAGTAACAAATAGATTTCAAGGGTTTAGATCTGATAGATCAAGTGCCTGAAGAACTATAGATGAAGGTTCATGACATTGTAGAGGAGGTGGTGATCAAAACTATCCCCAATAAGAAATGCAAAAAGTCAAAATAGTTGTCTGAGGAAGCCTTAAAAATAGCTGAGAAAAGACGAGAAGTGAAAGGCAAAGGAGAAAAAGAAAGATATATCCATCTGAATGCAGAGTTCCAAAGAATAGCAAGGAGAGGCACGCAAGCCTTCCTCAGTGATCAAGGCAAAGAAATAGAGGAAAAGAACAGAATGGGAAAGACTAGAGATCTCTTCAAGAAATTTAGAGATACCAAAGGAACATTTCATGTGAAAATGGGCACGATAAAGGACAGAAATAGTATGGTCCTAACAGAAGCAGAAGATGTTAAGAAGAGGTGGCAAGAATACACAGAACTATACAAGAAAGGTCTTCTTGACCCAGGTAAACACAATTGTGTGATCACTCACCTAGAGACAGACACCCTGGAGTGCAAAGTCAAGTGGTCCTTAGGAAGCATCACTATGAACAAAGTTAGTAGAGGTGATGAAATTCCAGCTGAGCTATTTCATATCCTAAAAGATGATGTTGTAAAAGTGCTGAAGTCAATATGCCAGCAAATTTGGAAAACTCAGCAGTGGCCATGGGACTGGAAAAGGTCAGTTTTCATTCCCATCCTAAAGAAAGGCAATGCCAAAGAATGCTCAAAGAACTGCACGAGTGCACTCATCTCACACGCTAGCAAAGTAATGCTCAAAGTTCTCCAGACCAGGCTTCAACAGTATATGAACTGAGAACTTCCAGATGTTCACGCTGGATTTAGAAAAGGCAGAGCAAACAGAGATCAAATTGCCAACATCTGTTGGATCATAGAAAAAGCAAGACAATTCCAGAAAAACATTGATTTCTGCTTCATTGACTACACTAAATTCTTTGTGTGGATTACAACAAACTGGAAAATTCTTAAAGAGATGGGAATAACAAACCGCTTTACCTGCCTCCTGAGAAATCTTTATGCAGATCAAGAAGGAACAGTTAGAACCAGACATGGAACAATGGACTGGCCGGCCCCAAATTAGGAGAGGAGTATGTCAAGGCTGTGTAATGTCACCCTACTTATTTAACTTATATACGGGGTACATCATGCGAAATGTTGGGCTGGATGAAGCACAAGCTGGAATCAAGATTGCACGGAGAAATATCAATAACCTCAGATATGCAGATGACACCACCCTTATGGCAGAAAGTGAAGAGGAACTGAAGAGCCTCTTGATGAAGGTGAAAGAGTGGAGTGAAAAATCTGGCTTAAAACTCAAAAGCAAAATCACGGCATCCAGTCCTATTACTTCATGGCAAATAGATGGGGAAACAATAGAGACAGTGACAGACTTTATTTTCCTGGGCTCCAAAATCAGAGGGTGACTGCAGCCATGAAATTAAAAGACACTTGCTCCTTGGAAGAAAAGCTATGACTAACCTGAAAGTGAAAGTCACTCAGTCTTGTCCAACTCTTTGCAACCCCATTGACTATACAGTCCATGGAATTCTCCAGGTCAGAATACTGGAGTGGGTAGCTCCTTCTCCAGGAGATCTTCCCAACCCAGGGATCGAACCCAGGTCTCCTGCATTGCAGGCAGTTTCGTTACCAGTTGAGCCACAAGGGAAGCCCAAGAATACTGGAGTGGGTAGCCTGTCCCTTCTCCAGTAGATCTTTCCAACCCAGGAATCAAACTGGAGTCTCCTGAATTGCAGGCAGATTCTTTACCAACTGAGCTATCAGGGAAGCCCCAAGACTAACCTAGACAGATATTAAAAAGCAGAGACATTACTTTGCCAACAAAGGTCCATTTAGTCAAAGCTATGGTTTTTCCAATAGTCATGCATGGATGTGAGATTTGGACCATAAAAAAAGCTGAGTACCAAAGAATTGGTGCTTTTGAACTGTGGTGTTGGAGAAGACTCTTGAGAGTCCCTTGGCCCGTAAGAAGATCTAACCAGTCAATCCTAAAGGAAATCAGGCTGAATATTCATTGGAATGACTGATGCTGACTGAAGCTCCAATACTCTGGCCACCTGATGCGAAGAACTGACTCATTGGAAAGGACCCTGATGCTAGGAAAGATTGATGGCAGGAGAAGGGGACAACAGAAGATGAGACAGTTGGATGGCATCACTGACTCAATGGACATGAGTTTGAGCGAGCTCCTGGAGTTGGTGATGGACAGGGAAGTGTGGCGTGCCGCAGTCCATAGGGTCGCTAATAGTTGGACACGACTGTGCTACTGAACTGAATTAATATATGGTAAGCACTTTAGACTCTTTTGGGGGCCTCTCATGTGGAGCATTGTTAAAGAACTCAGCTGCCAATGCAGGAGGCGCAAAAGTCACAGGTTTGATCCCTGGGTCAGGAAGATGCTCTGGAGTAGGAAATGGCAACCCACTCCAGTATTCTTGGCTGGAGAATCCCCATGGACAGAGGGGCCTGGCAGGCTAAAATCCACGGGGTTGTCAAGAGTCAGATACAACTTAGCAACTGAGCACACACACTTTATAAATATTAGCTCACAATAGCCATGGAGATAATTACTATTATCTTCACTTTACATATGAGAGAGCTAAACTCAGAGTGTTTTAAAGAAAGAGCTAAGATCACATAGCCAGTAAGTACAGAAGGGTCATTTTAAAAAAATTATTGAGGTTTAATATTTATATAGTTACATGTAAGCTACCATTAAATGTACAGCTAATTTGTATGACGGACTCTGGGTCATCCACCTCTCTACAGAAGACCTCATTTCATTCCTTTTTATGGCTGAGTAATATTGTGAAGTCAAAAGATGAAAGCAAATATTGTATATTAACACATATAGATGTGATCTAGAAAAATGGCAGGATCAGAGGCACAGACGGAGACTCCCACTCGTGGAGACTCCACAGACTCATGGCTGCAGTGGGGGAAGGGGAGCGCAGGGCGAACTGAGACAGCAGCATTGCCATATATGCACTCCCAGGCGTCAAATAGCCAGCTAGTGGGCAGCTGCTGTACAGCTCCGCTCAGTGCTCTGTGACGACCCAGGCTGATGGGGTTGCAGGGGTGGTGTCAGGGAGCTCCAAGAGGGAAGGGATATATATATGCATATATGTATAACTCATTCACCTATTCACTTATTGGACAGCAAAAACCAATACAAAATTGTAAAGCAACTATACCCTAAAAAAAAAAAAAAAAACAAAAAAAAGGAAAGGAAAATGTATAGCTAAGGAATTGTTATATATATAAAACCTGTAGACATCATCTAGCTCAAGACATAGTTTCTCGAGTCCAGAAAGATCCTTATTGCCTTTTTCTATTCAATATGCAACCCAGAGGTAACTTCTCTTCTAGCTTCTATAAACACGGATTAATTATGCTTCTTATTAAACTTCATCTGAACATACCATGACTAGCCGCTCTAATTTGCCTGATTCTGAGGGGTTTCCTGCATGTGGACTTCTCAGTGCTAAAATCAGGGCAGCTGTTCATCCTATAAATCAAATCACCCCATACATATTCTTTTATGTCTGGTTTCTTAAAACACAGTAATAGTATCTGTGAGATTTGCCCAGGTTGTTGAAAGTAGCAAGACTTTGTCCTTTTTTTTCTTGCTAGATATTATTTCATTGTATGACTTTCATAACTTTTTTATCCATTATTCTGTAGACACACATTTGAGTTGTTTCTAGTTTTTCACTTTCATGATTAAAGCCAAAAACATTCTCATATGAGTACATTTTTTGTAGATACAATTATTTCTCAAGGGTAGGATTTCCAGGTCATAGGGTAAATGTATATTTAGCTTTAATGATATCAAAGTTTTCCAAAATAGTTGCACTGGTTTATAATCCTACTAGTATTTTAAAAACATGTTAGTTGCTCCGCATCCTCACCAACACTTGCTATGCCAGTGTGTTTATTTTTAGTCATTTTTGTAGTGTGGTAGATTGCTGTTGTAATAAAAACAGACTACTATTCAGGACTCTAAAACTTCTGCTGCTGCTGCTAAGTCACTTCAGTCGTGTCCAACTCTTTGTGACCCCAGAGGTGGCAGCCCACCAGGCTCCCCCATCTATTCAGGACTCTAAAACTTCTCGATGGTAACAAAAGAGGGAATCTAGGTAACTTTGGGTTTAGATACAATACCAAAATCATGATTCATAAAAGAAAAAAATAGATAAATTAGACATTATTTGATAAAGGATTTGTGTCCAAAATATACAGAGAATTCTTAAAATTCAATAAGAACATAAACACTACATTAAAAGTTGGACAAAAGATCTAAATAAACATCTCACCAAACAAGATACATAAATGGCAAACAAGCATATGAAAAGATGCTCAATATTATTTGTTATTAGGGAATTGCAAGTTAAAGCCAAAATGAGATCTCAGTACTAGCTGATTAGAAGGGCTAAACTAAAAAATAATAGCATCAGTTGTTGGCAAGGATATAGAGCAATAGGAACTGTCATACTTGTGAGAATGCAAAAGGGTACAGCAACTTTGGACAATAATTTGACATACCATTACAGAGCTAAACACAGGCTCACCATACAACCCAACAATTGTCCTTCTAGGGACTTAGGCGATTAGAGTTATGTCCATACAGAAGGTAGCACATGAATATTTAGTTACTTTATTCATAATCACCAACTACTGAATGCAATCAAGATGTCCTGACATGTGACTAGATGAAAAAGTTACAATTCATCCATACTATGGAATATTACTCAGTGATAAACAGAAATGAGCTATCAAGCCCTAAAGAGACACAAAGTAATCTTGAAGGCATACTTGCAAGTGAAAGAAATGATCTAAAAAGGTGTACACTATATGATTCCAATTATAAGACATTCAAGAAAAGAAAATTATAGAAACAGTTATGAAGATCAGTGGTTTCTAGGGATTCTGGGGAAGGGGAGGGATGAATAGGAGTCAGGAGACTTTTACTGTGGTGCAGCTATTCTGAGCCATACTGCAGTGGTGGGTACATGACATTGTGTGTTTGTCAAAACCCCTAAGATAGGACTTTCCTGGTGGTCCAGTGGCTAAGACCCATGATTCCAATGCAGAGGTCCAGGTTCAATCCCTGGTCAGAGAACGGGATCCCACATGCCACAACTGAGATTCAACACAGCCAAGTTATTAATAAAAACAAAAACCAACCAATCAAACAAAACAACTGGGCAGGACTGTACAACTGAAGAGTGAACCTTTATAGGCAAGTTTTAAAAATTCTGCTAGGCAGATAGAAGGGCAGAATCCCAGAAAGAACATAGACTATAACAAGGGAATGTAGTTGTATTAGAAATCTGAAATAATCTCATTGAAGCAGGTGGAGGGAAAAAGATGCTGACTTAAGTAGCTTTAGGAATGGAATGAAAGCACTGTACTCTAGTTGATAAAGTTATTTTCCATGAGATGACAAATTTTAAGGATTTCGATACTACTATATCTGTACACAGGAATTGAACAAATAAGGAAGTTGCTGGCAGATGGTGAAACTCAGGTCTTTCACTGTCGGCATGTGAGTATGTAGACAAGCAAAGGTCAAAAACTAGAATGATCCATGGGATGGTTTAGAGTTAGAGAGATCAGTAAGAACTCATTTTAAATTTAATATAGATACAGAGATTATAGATAGAAATATTTACAGATATGTATATAAATGTCGGTTTTCAAACACATCTATACTTCTTTGTTCTCTTTGCTGAGAGGGTCTAAAGGAAATACCACCGCAGTAACAATACCCAGAACTTGGTTTTCGATATCCTTCTCCAATAGAAGAAACCAGGGAACCTCAGAGAAATTACGAATTTTAAGACTGGAGCAGGAAACATACAAGATAAGCTAGAGCATCTATAGTCCAGAAATAAGGAATTGCTTATTAAACAGAACAAAACAATAACAACCACCAAAACCAAAAAAAACAAAATGGAAAAAAAAAAAAACCCCAACATCACTGATGGAAGTATATCAAAAGACCACAGGAGCCAAAGGAAAGGATATCCAATGACTAAAGAAGAATAGTTTTAGCAACAAAACAAAAAGTAGTAGTGGGCTCTAACCCAAAGTATAAAGTAAATATTCATGAGTCCATACTCCTGTAAACAAGTGGTAAATTAATAGTAGCTACATCACACTCAAGAAGGGAAGAAAAACTCTCTTCTTCCTGTTTGGGCTACAGGTAGTGACTCTCTGCCAAAGAGTACAGTATGGAGATGGGGAATACAGGGCTACTTTACAGGGGGGAAACCTAACGCACACTGTGTATAATGTGATGAGAAGACCATTTTGTCTCTTAAATCTCTGTCCCTGTAATGTCAGTCTAATCATGAGAACAGCATGAGATCAGGACTTCCCTGGGCGTCCAGTGGCTAAGACGCTGTGCTTCTGAGGCGGGGGCGGGGGGGGGGGGGTCCGGGTTTAATCCCTGACCTAGATCCCACATGCTGTAACTCAAGATCCTACATGCCGCAATGAAGACCGAAGATTCTGTGAGCCACAACTAAGGCCCAGAGCAGCCAAAGAAATAAACACAATACTGAAAATTGAGATAAATTCTAATAGAGGATTACACTACAATATACCCTGCCAGGACTACTGACAACTGGTAAAGTCATCAAAAACAAGGAAAATATGAGGAACTTTTATAGCCAAGAGGTGCCTCAGGAGACATAAGATGGAACATCATATAGAATCCTGGTGGGGGTTCCACGGGTGTTGTATGTAACTGCCTGAGGCTCAGGAGACTGGAGGTGTGGGGCCGCTTTCAGGGACCTAGTCTCGTCCCTGATATTGTCTCCAATATTGTCTCAGATATTTGGATATTGTCTCCAAATTATTCTTTTCTTTATTTTTGGTGGATCGTGCCCTTCATCTGCTCAAATTTACAGGAAAACTCTCCTGCTGTCTTGCAGTAGTCTTGTATTTTACTATACAAAGGGAAGACTTAGAAATTTAGAAAATGCCTTTCTTTCTCAACCAGGCTTAGTTTTCTGTAAACTTCAAGTTCCTTTTGGAAATGTGGGAATTCAAAGCAGATCATATTTCAGTATCACATTTTTTCCCAATACATTGCTGAAATAAGCATCATAAATCTCATAATTAAATGATTTCTAATTTGTCTGTTGCTTTCAGGCTCAGTCTCTCAGTCGTGCCTGACTCCTTAAGACCCCATGGACTATAAGCCTGCCAGGCTCCTCTGTCCATGGGATTTTGAGGCAAATACTGGAGTGGGTTGTCATTGCCTCCTGCAAAGGATCTTCTTAACCCAGGGCTCAAACCTGCCTCTTTTGAGTCCTGCATTGGCAGGAGGATCCTTTACCACTGAACTACCTGGAAAGCCCCAAATTGTCTGTTACTCTTGTAAGTTCAAATGAGCTTTCTTAAAGGAGGATTTATATATTTCAAGCTACCAGAGGTCTAAACTACTTAGCTTCTCCCATACTTTGCAAGAAACATGTAAAGCAAAGTATTTTAAAGTTGTATATTATAGTCATCTACTTAAATATTTTAAGTGATCATTTATTCATAAAGCATCACTTTTTCCTTCCCAAGATACTTGGCATGAAGGAGTGGCAATGAAAAGGCACTCATAATCACCTCAATTATTACGTTTTCTGGCAGCTTCACTCCACCCTTATATAGCAAGCCTTCAGAGCTTCAGCCCAGCCTCTGGAACAGAGAGCATCCATCTTCAACGGAGGTTCCAGCCCATGCTCTTGCCTGGGTCACCTATGAGAGAGTCAGCTGTGACTCAGCCGCACCCTGGGAACCATGGTCAGTGACTCAGCATCACCTCGCAGAGAAAAAGTCTGTTCTTTTCCTCTCCTGAGAATTGTTCATTCTGTGCTATCTGCAGGATGAAAAACAGCAGATTGAAAACTCCAAAAAGCATTCAGCTTTAGCTGTCCCACAGTGTGGCTCAGGCTTTGATTATAGAAAAGAATGGACTGTGTAAGATGGGTTTTATAATTTTAGAAATCACTTTCAAAAGAGCTTGGTTTCATTCAGAAAGGCCAAACTTGTGCTTATGTTCTAGTCCCCGCCTGCCTTCTCTGTATCTGTCTGTCTTTCTCTCTCATGTATTTAGGAAAAGAGTGTCTGGTCCAGCATCTCATATCTTATCCCTTCCTCCAGGTATTCCTGGAAAATAGGAAGTGGGTGGACTGGGCCAGATGAGTGAAAAATTTACCCTCCCATCTGCCTGACCTGACATCTCAGCTTTACAGCTGTATCTGGAAACTCTCTCCAACCTCTTCAGGAAGCGTCATGGGTTTCCTCATCTATATTCCCATATCTAGGGTGAACAAATGTTCCACTGTGCTAGGGACTGCCTCAGTTTTGGCAATGAAAGTCCTGAAAACAAGGAAAACCCTGAGTCCTGAGCAAACCAGGACACTTGGTCAACATATCACTGTGTTCAAATGTCAGTATTTACACTGTTATAAGGATTCTAGTTACTTCTGGTTGTCCTCATTCCATGTGAACTTCTAGAAGGCAGGAATTATGTCAAGCTTTAAAAAATTTGTTGACAGCATGAAAGAGTTTCCGAGAGAATAGGGGAGTATGTGAATGAGTGAAGGGACTAATTAGTCTGATAAGATTACTTATGGTTTTGAGAGGTTCCTTGATCATTTTTCTTGACAGGGGAACAGAAAGGTACCCTTTGCTCAGTAAATTTACTTACATTACTGCTCTATATCCCATAAAATGCCTGGATTATATGCCTGAATATCAGGATAGAATACTGGGATCATCACCAGAAAGGGTAAGGGCATCTGGCTGTGAAAACAGATAAAGCAATCAGAAATGATGGCCAAAGCTGAACACAGGCTTTTTCCAAGGGGGAAAGGCAAATGATCAGGATTTTGTTCCTGCTTCATCTTTTTTATTGGCAGGTGAGCCTAATGCATATAGTCTATGGTGGAAGAAGTTCCCTGGATATTCATATCTAAATTCAATATATTAACCTTTTATTTCCATTCAATTAAATAAGTTTTGCAGCATCTATCAGAGCACTGGGATAAGTGCCAGAGGTGACAAGAGGAAGAACAAGACAAATTTGACATGTTAGAAGGCAGTATGAAGTCATAGTTAGTGTAAGGACGTGAAGCTACATGGCCGGGGTGGGGATCACCACTCTTACCTTCTAATTCTGTGACTCTGGGTGGGTGATGTAATATCACTAATCCTTAACTGATTCACTGTTTCATCCTGTGAAATAACAGTGCCTGTCTCGTGTGTGTGCCCGGTTGTGTCCAACTCTTTGCGACCCTTGCACTGTTGCTACCAGGCTCCTGATTCGTGGGATTCTCCAGGCAAGGACACTGGAGTAGGTTGCCATTTTCTTCTCTAGGGAATTTTCCCGACCCAGGAATTGAAACCACATCTGCCTCAGTAGGCGGATTCTTTACCACTGAGCCAGCAGGGAAGCCCACCTAACTCATAGGATTATTGAAAAGATAAACGAGGTGTTTAAAAACTTAGCTTAGCATTTGGCACAAAAAGTTCTCCAAAGTGGTAGTAATTAGCTTAATTGTTCTTGTTTTCATGACTTCTGCCAGTTTTACTATTACTAAAATAGAACCTTGGCATACAGGAGTCATGGTTTAGCTGCAAATGGTAACTGTTCTTTACTGATTGACCAACGATCAGAAAACAGATCACAGCAAATTGAAATACAATGTGTTAAACGCATCAATAATTGTAAATACTCCTTAATAATATGTAATGGTCAAAAAAAAAAAAAGGTTTGATCACCCATTAGTGTCCTCTTTATTTTTATTAAAACATATTTTGGCATTGTGTAGATAGCTATAGGACATTTCTTTAATTGGCCACATGTAAACTTAATAACAATGATACTGAATTCTCATCCGATTTTCTCATAAAATTAACTAATGAAATTTCCATTAACAAAACTGTTGAGTTCAAAAAGAATTCCTTGCACAGATACAATTATAAACCCTTGGATCTGTAAGAACAAATTTAAGCTCAGAAGAGTTCCATTAGGCCTACAAAAGCCCCTCTGACATGAGGGAGCCTCAAGGACCTCACAGTGGTTCGGTTCTAATGTGGATGACTTCGGGGATTTTCTTGCCAAACAGAGCATTGCAGCTAAGAATGGAGCCCACTTACAATATCCTGGAGCCTTTTAAATGCCAGTCACCAAGATGGAGAGGCAAAGATGAACTACATGTAAAGCCTTCTTCAACTGCCAAAGCCCTCATCCCATGGCGAGCCTGGAGAGAAACAAACCTGAGCCGGTAGTCTTGCCCTCATCAGGCCCTTTGCCCTTGGGAGCCCAGAAAGCCTGTCATAATGGACTGTCAAGAGAAGACAGCTGAAGCACTAATATCCTTTACGTTTTAAAAGAAAAAGAAAAAGTAAGCCAGACCATTATATCACCAAGATCTGCTTCTCAATGCAGTGCCATTCTAACCAAGTCAGAGCATGTATAAAAGATGGACGATGGAGTAAGCCTGAAGACAAGCATTATGTTTTCTTAGAGCATCTGGTTTTCTAGAAGTTTGGTGGGAAAGCATTAGTTTATATTTAATCAGACACAGATTCCTCGTGAATTTTTATAATAAATCAGGATATCTAAAAATATATGTCCTTCTCTGGGACTGTATTTCAGATCCCAGGAATTCTGTGTTTATGCTCCTTTTCTGAAACGTTGGTGGGGAGTTTGAGTACTCAATGTGACAATGCGTTCCCGTAAGTTAAAGACAAATGCAAGTTCTGTGATTTTTATGTTCTGAATTTGCATGCATTTCTCTTGTCTCTCCAGTCCTTTGGCACACACAAAAGCAAACTCTAGCTGCAACAAATGTGGGGTTCACTTTGCCCTCCCCTCAACTCCCAGGTTCCACACACTTCTATTCCCTTTTAGAGTGAAAAAGGATTTTATGTTCTTATGTTTTGCCTTTCCTTGAGGACACAGAGCTTCACAAGATCATATACAACAGCTGGTAAGATCCCCACAAGGCAAATGCAGATGGTGATGTTAGTCATCCACATGTTGTCTGTCTGCCCAGACATTAACCTCAGGTGCAGAGTTTTATACCAGTGAAATGAGGGTATCTGCATGCCAGTAAAAAGCAGACTTATGAAAGGTTTGATGCTGCCTCCCACCCACCCACGCAGGCTCTGAATCAAGAGCACAGTGGTCCAACAGAATCTTAGCTGACCAAAGGTCCCATGATAAGATAGATAAATAGAAAAGAAACTACTCTGATTTTTCCAAGAGGCATGAATGCAAATCAAGGAGCAATAGTGGTCTGGATGTTTGAGTTTCAGGTCCGTGTGGACTGTGGACTCATAGAAGATCAGACATCCATCTTTACGTCCCTCGTACCGCTCATGGTTGCTCGGAAGGAGGAGGAGGCACCAATGAATGTCCGAGGAATGATAACTAAAGGCACAAATAACTGTTAGAAGTTTTTAGTCTGAAAGGTTTAAGCCCAGGCAAAGTCTAATAGGATTATTACGGTTAGAATTCCAACTTCAATTAACTGTTAAATTGTGGGAAGTTGTTTAAACTCACTGAGCCTCTGTTTTCTCATGTATAAAATAACATATCTCAGAGAGTTGCTGAAAGAACTAAATTATAAAAAATAGCCAATGTATAATGAGAAATGGAGTGATTGCCCCAAGTAGACACCAAATAATTTAATCTTTCTAACAGACAGAGCAGTTCAGCTTCCCCTGTGTAATAGAACTCAGAGTGGAAAGCCAGGCATAAAAAATAGAACGTTTATCTGGACAATTATGAACAAATGAACTGAACTGAGAAAGAGTACAAGTTGGACCCAGAGATGTTGGTTTTGCCTTGATTTTGCTGCTCACAAGCTACATGAGGCTGAGCGAGTCATTTAACTTCTGTTATTCTTAGCTATATCACTCAAAATTATGAATATTAATTTTATAGTTGTATATTTATATATATTTTATAATACACTACAAGTTATAGTATTTACGGGTTTTATTTTTAAATTAATTTGTATTGGAGTATAGTTGCTTTACAATGCTGTTCTAGTTTCTGCTGGACAGCAGAATGAATCAGCCGTGTGTATACATTTGTCCCCTCCCTTTTGGACTTCCTTCCCATTCCGGTCACCACAGAGCATTAAGCAGAGTTCCCTGTGCTCTGCTATGTTCTCATTAGTTATCTACTTTACAGATACACTGTTGATACTACATACAACATTTACAGTTTTTATACATTTTGCTCATCCCTATAAGGAGGTCCACTTTGAGACTTGGTATGGTCAGGTGTAAGCATGATTTGCCAACAGTGAAACACCATGCAGATATGTTGCTGCCGTTGTTCAGTTGCTCAGTCGTGTCCAGCTCTTTGCGACCCCATGGAGTACAGCACACCAGGCTTCACCATCTCCCGGAGCTTGCTCAAACTCATGTCCATTGAGTTGGTGATGCCATCCAACCATCTCATCCTTCTCCCTTCTCCTGCCTTTTATCATTTTCATACTGTTCATGGGGTTCTCAAGGCAAGAATGCTGAAGTGATTTGCCATTCCCTTCTCTGAGAATACTGGAGTGGGTTGCCATGCCCTTCTCCAGGGGATCTTCTCAACCCAGGGATCAAACCCAAGTCTCTTGCATTGCAGGCAGATTCTTTACTGTCTGAGCCACCAGGGAAGCCCACGAATACTGGAGTGGGTAGACTATCCCTTCTGCAGAGGCTCTTTCTGACCCAGGAATCGAACCAGGGTCTCCTGCATTGCAGGCAGATTCTTTACCAGCTGAGCTACCAGCTGGTATCATACAAACATAAGATATTATTATGTATCAAGGTGTTCTGAACTGCTAAATAGAAAAGGGGAGTAAATACCTGAATCATTTAGTAGGCAAGATGGCTCATAGTACGATTTCTCTTACTGTGGGAGAAAGGAAATCAGGCTTCCAAGGTCAGGTTACAAGTCAGTGTTCCTAACTTTAGATCCAATAGGCTAACAGGTCTCATCTTGAATGCTTGGAAAACTAAGGTGAGAAGAACTCTGAGGATGTGCCTGTGTTCAATTAAAAAGAACATCATTGTAGTTCAATGCCGGCTGCTAAGGATGGAAGAGGTAGGAGTGTCAGCGGATGTGCTGTGAATTTTCCCTCCTAACACATTACATCCTGTCTGCCCAAAATATTCCTGACAACCTACTTCTTGAAACTCTCTGTTCTGTGAACCCTCACTTGCCTTGTTTGCCAGTGGCTTTGAATGTTCTTTCTTTGCTTTCTGGCATGTCTTGCTTCCTCCCATCATCTTTATTTTCATTATGCTGGGTCTAAACTCATTTCCTGAGGGACCTCTTTCATTCTTGTGAGAATTCCCATGTGAATCCTAAATGTACACGTATTGCTCTGATACATGTACATATTTCTTAGGTCATTATCACCTCATTCCATATGTATAAATATTTATACATCATCTGTCTTCTATTTCCTTCACTAAAACGAACAGTTCCTCTTTCCTAATATTTCATTTGTCTCAGGCAGTGCAATACATTTTTTGTAGAGTTATAAACTTGAGATATATTCTGTTATATTGGAGGAAATGGAATCACAGTCAATTCATGGTTTCCCTGCTTCCTCAGGGTACAGTATAAGCCCTGGGGGTTTCATGGAGTTACCACGAGGAGTGAAAACCATGTCTTTGCTCTCATCTATACATGCTGCCATGTCCTGAGACTTTCAGAATGCTGATCACTGGCCTTCAGGGATCAAGCTATGCATGTTGCTGTTGAACAAACCCTTATTTGGGCTTCCCAGATGGCACTAGTAGAGAATCCCCCTGTCAATACAGGAGGTGCAAGAGATGAGGGCCCAATCCCCAGGCCAGGAAGATCCCCAGGAGGAGGAAATGGCAGCTCACTCCAGTATTCTCGCCTGGAGAATCCCATGGACAGAGGAGGCTGGAGGGCTACAGTCCAGAGGGTCGCAAAGAGTCGGACATGGCTGAGCACAGAGGCACAAACCCTCATTTACATCTGCTAGGACCCGTTAGGATTCTGTAGTTCCTTATGGTTAGCAATTTCTTCAATGAAGAGTAAAAATGAGGGGGAGAAGAAGGGGAAAAGTAAATAGCACATAAAATATATTAGTTCCTATTTCAAAACAAAAATGTTTTCTGACTTTACTTCTGAAAGCAGTGGAGTAACAGGAACAGTTTCCCCTCTCTGCTGATACAAACAAAACTGGACACCATGTTCTTTCAGACTTTTGAAGACCGTGGACAGTGAAGGTCAGTGAGAGATGGGAGTCCCTGAGACAGGAAGCCAGTAAGGTGAGCACCACAGTGGCTCACTACTACCCAGTTTACTTCCTGGAAAGAGTTTCCAGACTGCGCAAAATTAAACTCACAATGGCTCACAGTCGTAAACATAAGTCATGACACCATAAAACTCCTAGAAAAGATCACAGGCAAAACATTCTCTGACATAAATCATACCAATGTTCTCTTAGGTCACTCTCCTAAGGCAAAAGAGGTAAAAAAAACAAAAATAAATAAATGGGACCTAATCAAACCTCAGGCTTTTTCACAGCAAAGGACACCATAAACAAAACAAAAAGATAACCTAAGAATGAGAGAAGATATTTGCAAGTGATGCAACATTTGGCTTAATTTCCAAAGCAAGGGCTTAATTTCCAACAAGGGCTTAATTTCTGAAATACAAAAACATCTCATCCAACTCAATATTAAAAAAAAAAAATCTGATAGAAAAATGTGCAGAAGACCTAAATAGACATGTCTCAAAAAAAATGCAATAAGCACATGAAAAGATGATCAACATCACTAATTATTAGATAAATGCAAATTAAAATGACAGTGAGGTACCACCTCCTCACACCAGTCAAAATGATCATCACTAAAAAGACTACAAATAACAAACACTAGAGAGGGTGTGGAGAAAAGGGAAACCTCTTACACTGTTTGAGGGGACTGTAAGTTGGAAAACAGTATGGAGGTTCCTCAGAACACTAAAAGTAGAATTACCATATGATCCAGAAATCCCACTCTTCTTAATAATCCAGACAACACTGTACTTCAGAAAGATATATGCACCTCACTGTTCATAGCTCTATTCACAATAGCCAAGACATGGAAACAAACTAAATGTCCATCGATAGACGAATGGATGAAGATGTGGTACATATATACACTGGAATACTACTCAGCCATTGAAAGGAATGAAATAATGCCATTTGCAGTGTGGATGCAACTAGAGAGCATGCTAAATGAAGTGAGACAGAAAGATACCTTATGATGTCACTCAGACATGGGATCTAAAATACAACTCACATGGACCTATCTACGAAACAGAAACACAATCACAGGCACGGAGGACAGACTGATGGTTGCCATGCGGGAGGGTGCTGGGGAAGGGAATGAGAGGGAGGATGGGGTCAGCAGATGTAAGCTCTTATACAGAGAATAGATAAACAACAACGTCCCACTGTAGAGCACAGATAACTATATTCAATATCCTATGATAAACCATAATGGAAAAGAATATTAAAAAGAATGTTTATATATATTATATATATATATATATAACTGAATCACTTTGCTGTACAGCAGTAATTAACACAACCTTGTAAATCAACTATACATCAATAAAAAATAAATTTAAAAATGAGGAAAATTCTTAAGAGGCCAAAGGAAGAAGATAAATTACCTACAGAGGAACAATGAGAAGACTAATAAATTTCTGGTTGGAAGCAATGAAAGTCAGAAAAATGTGATGCAACATTTTTAATTACTGAAAAAAATTTAAAATTAACCTGGAATCTATACCCAGTGGAAATATCTCTCAAAAATGAATATGAAATAGACTTTTTCTCATCTACAGAAGCGGAAAGAATTTATCACTAGCAGACTTGCTCTACAAGGTGAGTTTTTTAAAAAAATAAAGTCCTTCAGGCAGAAGGACTAAGATACTAGGTAAAAAATTGGTTTTACAAGGAGAGGAGTAATGAGCACCACAAAGAATATTTATGTGGGCATATATAAAAGACTTTTTTCCTATTCCTGAAACCTCTGTCAAAGATGACTACTTTATATAAATGATAAAATACTGTGAGGCTTATAGCATACCTAGAATTAAGCATGTGCCTGCTCAGTCAGTCGTGCCCAACTCTTTGTGACCCTTTGGTCTGTAGCCCGCCAGGCTCCTCTGACCGTGGGACTTTTCAGGCAAGAATACTGGAGTGGGTTGCCATTTCCTCCTCCAGGGGCTCTTCCTGACCCAGGGATCGAACTCACCTCTCCTGCCATGACAGGTAGATTCTTTACCACTGAGCCACCAGGGAAACCAAGAATTAAGCTTAATGGTTGCTTACAACTAAAATATGTAAATGCTAGGCAATAATTTCATGATAGTTGCTAAAGCACAATAATGATTACAAAGTAAATAAAAGCTTGGACTTCCCTGATGGCCCAGTGGAAAGGACTCTACACTTCCGCTACAGGGGGGGTCTGTTCCCTGGTTGGGACACAGACTAAGATTTCACAGGCCATGCAGGGCAGCAAATAAATAAAAGTTTGCGTATTCGTTTCCAAGGATTGCTGTAACAACTACCACTAACTGAATGGGTTAAAACAACAGTGATTTACTGCCTCACAGTTCTGGTGGCTAGAAGTTCAAAATCAGGGTGTTGGTAGGACCATATTCCCTCTGAAACCTGGAGGGGAATCTTTCTGGCCTCGTCTTAGCCCCTGATAGTGTGTCAATGATCGCTGGAGCCCTTGGCTCGGAGCTGTGTAAACTGCATTTTCTACCTTCACATGCTGTTTTTCCTGGGTATCTGTCTTTTCTTAGGAGACACCCGTCATTTTAGACTTGGGGTCAGCCTACTCCACTATGATCTCATCTTAGCTATTTACACCCACAATAACTGTATCCCCAAGTAAGTTCATATTCTGAGATGGTAAGGATTTCAGCATACCTTTTTGTGAAAGTGAAAGTGAAGTTGCTCAGTCGTGTCCGACTCTTTGCGACCCCATGGACTGTAGCCTACCAGGCTCCTCCATCCATGGGATTCTCCAGGCAAGAATACTGGAGTGGGTTGCCATTTCCTTCTCCAGGGGATCTTCCCTGACCCAGGGATCGAACCCAGGTCTCCCACATTGCAGGCAAATGCTTTAACCTCTGAGCCACCAGGAAAACCAGCATACCTTTTTAGAGTAACACAATTCAGCTCATAAAATTGGTAGCCCCAAAGATTTTTCTGAGGCAATCTTCCTAGATTCTGATATCTTTAGAGTATATCAAGGTACATAGGCATTTTTGTTGTATTACCAGGTAAGTAAATAACATGGGATCAGAGTTATGTATATTGTTGATTTTCTTTTCAGCACACCAGAGTGACAGGATTCAATAGCAATACTAATATTCAGTGCTCCTCTGGGTTTCAAGATCCTCTGTGAGTAATTTTTGACAAATCATTCTCTAAAAAATATCAACTTTAGAAAAGCTGCAACCCACACAGAACTGTTCCACCTTCAGAGACAGTAGACAATTAAAGTGTCAATTCAAATCTAATAATAATCTAGTAATAAACTGCCATCTTTAAATATTAATACATTATCCTGGGGTAATAGGAAGAGTGTCAAGATCTAGGCACTTTACATATTGCTTTTCAGGTAAACAAGAACTCTAATGTATAATTTACATTATTAAAGGACATAATCACCAAGTGTTTGGTAAGTCATTTCACAGAATACTGACTGGGCATCTCCCTTGCTAAAAAATACATGTATTTGTTTTAAAATATTATTTAATGTAGCTGCTTTAGATGCCACAAAAAAAGAAAACTACAGGCCAATATCACTGATGAAGATAGATGCAAAAATCCTTAACAAAATTCTAGCAATCAGAATCCAACAACACATTAAAAAAAAGATCATACAGCATGACCAATGTTGTATTAGTTTCTGCTGTACAACAAAGTAAATCAGCCATGTGCTATGCCTAGTCACTCAGTCATGTCTGACCCTTTGCCACCCCATGGACTATAGCCCTCCAGGCTTCTCTGTCCATGGGGATTCTCCAGGCAAGAATACTGGAGTGGGTTGCCATGCCCTCCTCAATACGTATACATATATCCCCTCTTTTTGGATTTCCTTCTCATTGAGGTCACCACAGAGTGAGTTGAGTTCCACGTGCTGCTGAGTAGATTCTCAATAGTTGTCCATTTGATACATAGTAGTGTGTGTATGTCAATTCCAAGTCTCCCAGTTCATCCCATTTGTTCTCAATGTCTGTATCTCTATTTCTGCTTTGCAAATAGGTTCATCTGTATCATTTTTCTGAAAACCATAATTCCAGAAGACACACGCACCCCAGTGTTTGCTGCAGCACTATTTACGATAGCCAGGATGTGGAAGCAACCTAAATGCCCACCGACAGAGGAATGGATAAAGAAGATTATACAATGGGACATTACTCAGCCATAAAAAGGAATGAAATTGTGCCATTTGCAGAGACATGGATGGACCTAGAGCCTGTCATACAGAGTGAAGTAAGTCAGAAAGAGAAAAACAAGCAAGTCTACTTAGCTCATATATGTGGGATCTAGAAAACTGATACAGAAGAACCCATTTGCAAAGCAGAAAGAGACACATGTATTATTCAGATAGAGTTTAATAGCAACTTCTCTGATAAAGACTCCTTGTTTTTAATTCAAATCTCACTGAGGAAGGAGAAATTATTAATAAGGCTTAAAATAACCACTTGGTGAGAGGATAAAACAAGAAAGTTAAGAAAAAAGTAAGCCAACACTCAGAGAAACTTTCATTGCATAGAAACTGAACTACTAAGAGGGTATTTTAAAGGAAATGAGTACAGGTAAAATCAGAGCACATTTTGGATAAAGTCTAATTTTATCCAAGTGATAAAGATTTTATCCAAGTTTGAATGCTGGCCAAGGTACTACTGATCACCTGGAAAAGGGGCAAATTACACACAGAAATGTTCAATAAATTTTAGAAGTTATTATCTTACAACCCTTTGCAGTCCTAATGATGCAAATTATACATACCAATCATTTAATAAAATTAGGTTCTACTTATGTTGCTGCTGCTGCTGTATAGTCACTAAGTCATGTCCAACTCTGCAACCCCATGGACTGTAGCCCACTAGGCTTCTCTGTCAGTGGGGTTTCCCAGGCAAAAATACTGGAGTGGGTTGCCATTTCCTTCCCCAGGATGTAATTGTGTTATATTAATACAGTTTACATACATCAGTAATTTAATAAATATCAAGCTTTATTATAATTATTATCATAGAGAAGACAGAGAAGTCTGTGCTTTAGAGAATATTAAGAAATTTATCAGATTCCAGTCCAAGATGGGGGATTTTGGGGTGGTGCCAATGATAAAGAATCTGCCTGCCAATGCACGAGACACAAGAGACATGGGTTCAATCCCTGGGTTGGCAAGTTCCCCTGGAGGAGGAAATGGCAACCCACTCCAGTATTCTTAATGGAAAATCCCATGGACAGAGGAGCCTGGTGGACTACAGTCCATGGGGGAGAAAGAGTTGGAGGCAACTGACCATGCACGCCAGTCCAAGATGGTGGCATAGAAGGCTCCTGAACTTACCTCCTCCCATGGACACACTGAATCTACACTATTCATGGAGCAATCACCTCTAAATTCAATCTAGAAACTAGCTGAGTGACTCCTAGGCATCAGGCAAATCAGAATATAAAATGATTATTGACAGGCTGGGACACACTCTCGCCCTAAATCCTATCCCTGGCACAGTGACATCCAATCAGGAGAGAACTCACATCTTCTCACAATAAGAACTCAATTTTCTCACTGTGGGATGAGGAGTTTGGACCCAACATCTAGCACCCCAACTTTTAAGACTACCACTTGAGGGATGGGCGCCTCAGACATCTTGCCCTGAAAGTCAATGAGACATGCATCCATGAAGTCCAAAAGATGATAGCAAACAAAGAAACAGTTTTTAACTAGATACAGATAATCACTGTGGCTACCACTCACCTCACCCAGGCCTTAGCACAGAGAGGCCACACAGATATACCCAGGCCCAAGGCTTTTTCATAAAAAGACCTATATGCATACTTTCAAAGTTGTAGGCAAGGGGTCAGGCTTCTAATTTAGCACCCATCTAGGGGCTAAGTGCAAGGGATCAGAAAGGCCAGTGGGCACTTGTTCCGTTTATTCCCAGTGATCAAGATATGAGGAAATTCGCTACAAAATTCTGCTCCTTATAACGTGTGCATACTCAGTCACATCTGACTCTGTACAACCCCATGGACTGTAGACCACCAGGCTCCTCTGTCTTTGGGGTTTTCCAGGCAAGAATACTGGAGTGGGTTGCCATTTCCTCCTCCAAGGGATATTCCCAATCCAGGGATCAAACCCATGCTTCCAGCGTCTCCTGCATTGGCAGACGAATTCTTTACCACTGAGCTTCCTGGAAAGCCCACCCTATATAACTTAGCAGTTCGATTTATAATGTAGCTTTCCTGAAGTTTAAAACAAAACAAGTATTATTCACTCAAATGTGTGTAATAGCGTGGATATCTTAGCAGTGGTGGAATGTTAAAGTCTTGGTCTCCTGAGACCAGTAACATGTCAGAGCAATGTTTCTGGAGACATCTTGCCCAGTCTGTGTCACTGAGAGGCTAGGTGAACCTGAGGTAAGTTCTTTCTGAGCTTTGGTTAATTCATCTTTATAGATTGAAAAAGGTTCCAAACTCATTGAGCTGTTTGATTAATTCATGCAAAGATCAGAGTGACTGATACATATAAAACATATAATAAATGTATTTTTTTCTGATTATTATTGTTGTTGATGGTATTGTTATTATTATTCTGAACTAGAAGGTCCTGAAAAAAATATATATTTGTATCAACATAGGGATATCAACTCCTCTATCTCATTATCCTATGCAGTGTGCAATTCTGATCAAGTTTAAAAGAGCTTCTGAGAAAATAGCTGGAAAAATAATGTGAAATTGAATATAACTTAGCCATGTTGCTCCAAAGTAAACAACATTATGTCTTTTATACTGAAAGTTCAATACCCCATGTTGATCCAGCATACTGTGTGTTGCTTAGTAAATGATGTTAAGCAGTTGATCTATCAAACATGCTTAGGATAGACAGCTGATTCACCTTGAAACTAAAGGACAGGCAAGTTTGTGTTAGAGATGAAAGTTTCCTTCTGCCAATAACCACAAAAAGAGAACTCAAACTCTGAAATTCTGTTTCCTCTTTTATACAACTTGAGTTCAGTGCCTACTGGTAATGTCTACAAGCAGTCTGGCAAAGATGTTTTCCCTTCTATCTACACCTACTTATCTTTCAGGAAGGAGAATTATGTGCCCGTGGCAGGCATTCAGAGCCACTCTCCTATAATCTTAGAATGCCCATCTCTCACCTGAGTCTGTGGGTTATTTAACACTGTTTAATTGACTCAGACAGAATTATGGTCACTAATGTGAAACAATACTTTTCCCTTTGACATTGAGTTTATAGTTATCTTCATTTGGTTGTCTCAAACATGCATTAGTCACACCATTTGGTCTTGACAGCTTTTTGGGGGGGAATGTTGACTTTGTTTTCTAAGTTACATAGATACAAAAGATTAAAAATAAGATAGCATATTCTTAGTGGGAACATGCTTCTTCTGGGTATCTTGGATAAGACCTTTTCTCATAAGTAAAAGCAAAACATAATTTGGAAAAGTGGAGAATCAAGGGTGTCCTAAATGTCAGACAAAGTCCTGGACACAAGGCAGGGACCTTATGAAGTGGCTGTCGCTCCCATGACTGGCCTCCAAACATTCATTGCTACTGTGAATCATTTGTTAGATATTCAAAGATTCAAAGTCCCTGGAAGGAGTGTTGACTTGTCAATGAAGCTCCATCAGATTCCATAATAGAGACAGCAGTAGGAGGTGACAATAGAAGACTGGCACCAAAATCGACAGTCCATCTGGGACAACACATAGTGGATTATTCTTTTTAGCAGGAAAATGGCAAGCCGTTGGTACAGGAGGTGGATGCGAGACATTCTCCCAAATGGCAGCTATTCTCTATGAGCAATGATAGTCATACTAATAGTGATCTTCTTTAAATAAGATTTAATAGAATTATAAAATATTTATCACAATCTCATCAGGCACCCCTCCAAACCTATGGGATGCATATCATTATGTTTATTTCATAAATGCTCAAGTGAGTGCCTTTTCCATGGTCTGTCCCTGGTGGTTCAGATGGTAAAGAATCTGCCTGTAACGCAGGACACCTAGGTTCAATCCCTGGGTCGGGAAGATCCCTTTGAGAAGGGAATGGCTACTCACTCCAGTATTCTTGCCTGGAAAATATCATGGACAGAGGAGCCCAACAGCTAGGGCTACAGTCCATAGGGTGGCAAAGTGTCAGACATGACTCAGAACCTAACACTTTCCACGGTCACATGACTTTGATATGCTTGAGTCAAGACTCATACACTATGCAAACAATGTACTTTTTCACTAAATAGTTGTTGTATAAACAGATGGATAGGTGGTAACTTTACAGAATCATATAAGCATATCACCTCTTAGAAGTAGGTTCATAAATGGAATGATGCTTTTAAAACATTTGGCCCAAAACCTTTATCCTAAAACTCAGGAAACAAACCATGAGTTAGTATGATTGACCTAAGGCAAAATCGCCAAGACCAAAATTCAGGTTTACTGAAACTCAGTATCACACTCTTATCCCTACATCTTATCCCTATTGCCTTACCCAGGTACCCCAATTATATATGATTGGGCATCACCGTTTTCAACCCATGAAAGGAAAAGAGAAATATAATATAGTCCATGCTCTCTGCAAGCTCATGGGCAACTTGAAAGTATTTCTTGTGCATCACACCAACTTTGAAGGACTTTCAGATCCTGCCCAAGGGATCCAGGGCTCTAGAAGCTCCTACTGCTGTTCTCCTTCTGGAAACCCATTCAGTCTAGATGCTACCAAACCTGGAGATCCCTCTCTCCCACATAGCTTGCTCCTCTGGAAGGTTTGTTACAAATCCACCAAAGCCATAATGACATAGTGAACAAAGGGTCCTTCCCCAAGCCTCTAACCATCAATATAAAGTGGCCAGTCCCAAGTGAGACAAGTGTCCCTGATTGGAATGAACTTCCCATATTAGCGAGCATCTAGGGCAGTTCTCTCCAACCTTTTTGAAACCAGGGACAAGTTTTGTGAAGGACAGCTTTTCCACGACTGGGGAGGGGAGATGATTTGGGAATAACTCAAGCACATTACATTTATTGTACACTTTATTCCATGGTCCAAAAGTTGGAGACCCCTGATCTAGAGTGATTAGCCCTATACCACTACTTGATTTATGGTTAAGTGTAGTTCAGAGAAGCCTTTGAAGACCAGGCTACTTTTTCAATTTGTAGGCTCTCAATTTCAAGTACCAGAATACCCAAAAGTGGCTTAAATTTTAAAGATTTATAGTATCTTGTGGTACGCTGGGAAATGGTTAACATCTGACTCTCCAGAGGATTAACATCCTTGATCTGTAGCATTTGTAATTTCCATGGTATAAATACCATGGAGGATTTCCATGGAGGATTTTGTCCTACCAATGTGTTAAGGCAGAATTGGGAGATCCACACAATGGATTCCCACCGGGAAAGCTGGTTCCAGCATGTCACACGAGAATCCACCATGGAAGATTCTGGGGTTAGCTCACTGCTTCAACAAAGTCATGAAGAACCCAAGTCTCTCAGCTTCCCTCTTCGGCCATCCTCAGATACTGGCTGTTACTCTCAGGCTTGGCTCTTCACGGTTGCAAGATGGCTGCCTCTGCTCAGAGAGTCCGTACTTGCGCAAGTGTATGCCAAGGCAGGAAGGGCAGGCTTCCCTGCCGGTCTCTTTTTATTGGGATGGAAGCCTTTCCCAGAAGTGCCTCAGCCTATTCATTGGCCAGGATTGAGTCAGAAGCCAGACACTAACTGCAGGAGAGGCTGGAAACGTGGTTTAAATGGCATTTTCAGCAGCTTTAGTGGGAATAGGTCCCAACCATCACAGAGGAAATCAAGTCGGGGAATGGGAAAGGGGAAGGGATGTCAGTTTGTCAACTACTATGGCAGAGAAGTTTGCCACTGTTCATGCTAAAGTTTTATTTGAAAATGAGCTGTCGATTAGAATGTAACTCAAGCACAAATTGCAAGTTGTCTGTGTCCTTGATTGCATTTGGGAGGCTCATCTAAAGCAAGACTGATGAAACCACCCTTGAAACTAAGTGTTTATTTCTATTAGTCAGCCAGCCATCTCACCTTTCTCTGGAGTAACAGTTAACAGTTTCTCCTTTCTCTCAGAAGTGGCTATTTTTATAAGCTGCTGGGGAAATTTTCTATAGCTTTTTACATGAACTTCTTGCAATCTCTGATTATAATTGGAAACTGGAGATATCTGCTTCTCTAGAAGGTGGTCATGTGCCCAGTACTTGGGTATCAGCTCTATCAGTTACACTGATCCCTTGTAGCCACTAAGTTTGACCCTTCCCAGCTCATTAAGTAAAACAGTTGTCTGGAGATTCTGAATCATATGGGTTGAATGAGTAGTTGGTAACATGGACAGAACAACGAACTGAATGTCTGAGGACCCCAGCTAGTTCTAATCCTGCTACCAACTGGCTGTATGACCTTGGACAGGTCATTTATCCTTTGCAACCTTGTCTTCTTTATCTCTGAACAGAGGGGATTTTAGGAGATGACCTTAAGTTTCTTCTAGGTCAAAAGTTCTGTGGTTCAAATGATTAATAAGCCAAAATAAAGATGCTGACTCCCTAGGTAACTTGGGCAAGCACATTAACCTGTCTGGGTCTTGGCTTGTTTACTTACAAATGTGTGTGATAGAGTGAGGTGTATTATCACCTGTCTGTACATATAAATTAAGTTAGACTCGAGGAGGACATAGAAACCTACTCCAGTACTGTTGCCTAGAGAATCCCATGGACAGAGGAGTCTGATGGGCTACAATCCATGGGGTTGCAGAGTCAGACATGACTGAAGCGACTTAGCATGCACACAAGTTGAAAAATGAAACACTGAGCAGAAACAATAGCCAGTTAATAAAATATAAAGACGCAGCCCTCTGTCCTGGTGATGGGTAAATGCTGTCATATAGCTCCAAAGATAGGTCTGATTCAGGCAAGAAGTAATCTGGTGAAGCAGAATGAAATCAGGCAGATCTAATCTTTTATAAACCTATTTCCAAGAGATAATATGCTTTGGTATTAAAGGAAAAGAGCCAAAAAAGGTTTTGTAAAAACAGAAAAAAAAAAAAAAAAAAGATACAACTTGTGCACGGAAAATAGTTCATTGCAACTTCATTTGACAAATGGATTATTCCAAACGCTCAAGTACAGCAAGATCTTTGGAACTCCGAAGTTGCTGTTATGGGATTAGTCTCCCTGGAGTGGACTATAAATGTTTTTTAGTCACAAGGTGCTTTCAGAGGAGTTTGGCTCTTGAGAACAGAGGGAGGGTGGTAGAGATAAGACAAAGCAGCAAGGATGGAAATCAAGCCTTGTTGGCAGCACAGTTGTGAAACCAGGCATATTGCAGGCAAATACAACCTCTTGATTTTTTATTTAGTAGTTTTTGTTTGTTTTTATTACCATATGTAAACATGACCCCGTGAGTTGAGCTTAAGAGCCTCTTCTATCCCTATCACTTAAGCCAAACCTAAGTTACCAGCTCTTCCGGGCTCCATCGTCTATCCTGGACCTACTCAGTCATTCATGGCACGGAGCACATCCAGGCTGGAGCTGCACCTGCTCCATATTTGTAAGCCTACTTCAGGAAAGGAAAGAGAATTTTGCATGCGTCCCTCTACTCCCAACCAAGAGAACTTCCACCTCTCTCACCTTACCCTCGTAGAAGGCATCCTGTCTCCTTCCCTCTGTTTCTACCCCATACATGCTATGCAGCTATACCCTTCTACAAACAGAATTCCCTTGAGAGGTAGAGCCACGGATATCTATGGTTGTCAAGAGGAACTAGGAATTCTTCAGTTGGTGGTAACATCCACTGGAAATGACCATGGCAAAAGAGAAAGCAAGGTAATTGTAAACTGACATTCTCTCATGGAGGTCTTTCTGGATATACCTGTATATAAAGCTCCAGTTCCTCCTCTGTCTCTTGTGAGAATGAAACATCCAACCAATTCTCAAGGGTGAGTATATTCATCAATTGAACGTTGAGATAGACATAAGTTAAACTAGAAAATCTTTTCTTTTCTTTTTTTTTTGGGGGGGGGGGTTTAAAATCTTTTCTGCTCTTTTTTTTTTCTTTTTTCTTTATTTTAATTGGAGGCTAATTACTTTACAATATTGTGGTGGCTTTTGCCATAAATTCACATGAATCAGCCATGGGTGTACATGTGTTCCCCATCCTGAACCTCCTTCCCACCTCCCTCCCCATCTCATCCCTCTGGGTCATCCCAGTGCACCAGCCCCGAGCACCCTGTCTCATGCATCGAACCCTGGACTGGTGATCTGTTTCACATATGGTAATATACAGGTTTCGATGCTATTCTCTCAAATCATCCCAGCCTCGCCTTCTCCCGCAGAGTCCAAAAGTCTGTTCTTTACATCTGTGTCTCTTTTGCTATCTCGCATATAGGGTCATCATCACCATCTTTCTAAATTCCATATATATGTGTTAATATACTGTATTGGTGTTTTTCTTTCTGGCTTACTTCACTCTGTATAATAGGCTCCAGTTTCATCCACCTTATTAGAACTGATTCAAATGTATTCTTTTTAATGGCTGAGTAATATTCCATTGTGTATATGTACCATAGCTTTCTTATCCATTTGTCTGCCGATGGACATCTAGGTTGCTTCCATGTCCTGGCTATTATAAACAGTGCTGCGATGAACATTGGGGTACACGTGTCTCTTTCAATTCTGGTTTCCTTGGTGTGTATGCCCAGCAGTGGGATTGCTGGGTCATATGGTGGTTCTATTTCCAGTTTTTCAATGAAATCTCCACACTGTTCTCCATAGTGGCTGTACTAGTTTGCATTCCCACCAACAGTGTAAGAAGGTTCCTTTTTCTCCACACCCTCTCCAGCATTTATTGTTTGTAGACTTTTGGATAGCAGCCATTCTGACTGGTGTGAGATGGTACCTCATTGTGGTTTTGATTTGCATTTCTCTGATAATGAGTGATTTTGAGCATCTTTTCATGTGTTTGTTAGCCATCTGTGTGTCTTCTTTGGAGAAATGTCTGTTTAGTTCTTTGGCCCATTTTTTTGATTGGGTCGCTTATTTTTATGGATTAAAGATCTAAATGTAAGACCAGAAACTACAGAAAGTCTTTTTGTTGTTACATTTTATTTTAAATGGTAACACTGTTTTGCAAAAGCATCCTTGAATTTATTGCTCTATTTTTCCATCTCAGTGTATAGAATACAAAAAGGAAATAGAATGTTCTTTGGTTATGGGAGATCTTACTGGTCCCTGGGTTGTTCAGACCTTCAGTCATTACTTTTCTCTGTGCTCACTCCTAGACAAGCCTCCACTTCTCTAAGGCTGTATGTAATCTGTATTACCCCGAGACTTTTCCCAGAATACCTATTTGTATTACATCACCCTTGTGAGATTGCTCCGCAAGAGAAGTACACAAAGAATTCTAACTAATCAAGATTTTATCGTACAACTCGACTTCTCCAAGCTGCAAATCATGATATTTGACTTAAGGAACACAACAGTATATGCCTGCGTCCAGCACAGCTGGTGAGAAAGACCTGAAATGGGGGCAAGCACCTAATGAAAAGACAGACACGTATAATTTGGCAAGCGGGGAGTCAGGGGGCCCTCCTGCTCTCCATGGCAGGAAGACAAAATTTTTCCTTTCAACTTGCACTTTTATTGGCAGAGGTCACATGAGATCATTAGGGAAGAGCTATACTGGGGAGTTTGATTAGCACACCATAAAGAGGGAGTAAAGTTAAGGCTCTGCTGTTGATCAGAAACATCTTGTTTTGTTTCCATAGGGATGGCCGCAGGGGTAGGCAGTGAAGCAGAGCAGAGAGCACGTCCCGCCCCAAGAATGTCCATTCAGCATGCTTACTAGGACAATCACGAGGGCGCAGCTCTCCGCACCCTCAAGTCACGGGGCAGGTTCTGGTCTCTGTTCCACCAGGCTGCAACATGTATCTTATGTCTCCTTTTTAAAGTCCTTTTCAGTGGTGATTAAGTCGGATACGACTGAGTGACTGAACTGAACTGAAACAGAAATATTTCAGTAATTATTCCCGATCAGTTTTAGCACCAAATTAATATAGTGCATGTCTAGGGAAGGCTTGTTTTCTTCAAACTGTCTCCATACTTCTGGAAACTCTCCCCTGATTTAGCACTGGTAAATAAAATTCAAGTTGATGGATGTTCTGGCCATCCGATTAAAGTTTTGGGGAGAACACGGAATTTACTTCTGGAGGTCTCATTTTAGTGTCTGTCAACTACAAA
The DNA here is from genome assembly GCF_016772045.2 of Ovis aries. Classification (NCBI taxonomy): domain Eukaryota; kingdom Metazoa; phylum Chordata; class Mammalia; order Artiodactyla; family Bovidae; genus Ovis; species Ovis aries. The sequence goes on along the minus strand of NC_056063.1, from coordinate 17,524,803 downwards.
CAGCTTAGAAATGTTACCCACTGGGTGGAGACATCTGATTTACAGTATCACTTCCTGTTTTTGATGGCAGTGTTTGTGTTGCTTTTATAATCTAAATACCTTTTAACAACAAACTGATGAGTCAGAAGTCAAAGTTGAAACTCACTGAGCCTGGGTATCATTTGTCCTTTCCCTCTTTCCACCACTATTCCTCCCGACCACTTTCACCTTGAGCCCATCTCCTTCTAATCACTCCAGCCATTCTCTTCTTTCATCATCCTACAATAGCACCAGCCACTTTTCACTGCCTCCTACTTTCCATCCCATCCCTTACAGGCTACACCAGCCCAGGAGGTTCCTATAGTTTCTCATTTTCATTTTGAAACCTCTTTATTGAAGTATGATTGACACAGCAAAAGCTATACATATTTAATGTACAAAACTCAATGCATTGGGAGATAAGTGTACATAGGAGATGCAGGAGACACAGGTTCGATCCCTGGGTTGGGAAGATCCCCTGGAGAAGGAAATGGCAACCCACTCCAGTATTCTTGCCTGGGAAATCCCATAGACAGAGGAGCCTGGCGGGCTACAGTCCATGAGGTCTCAAAGAGTTGGACACAATTGAGCATGCGCACACATATGAAACTGTCACCACCATCAAGGCTAGAAACTTAGCCATCACTGTGAAATGTTTCCTCTCACCCACTTTTATTATCACGTGTACTAAGAACACTTAACATCTAACTCTTAGCCAATTTTATCTGTACAATACACTATCATTAGCTATAGGCACCGTGCTCTGTGGGTTTCCCTGGTGGCTCAGTGGTAATGACGGAGACAAAGGAGATGCGGTTCCATCTCTGGGTCGGGATGATCCCCTGGAGAAGGGCACGGCAACCCACTCCAGTACTCTTGCCTGGGAAGTCCCATGGACAGAGGGGCCTGGCAGGCTATGGTCTCTGGGGTCGAAAAAGAGTCAGTCATGACTTAGCCACTAAACACAGACCACCAACACTATGCTGTATAGACCTCCAGAACCTATTTATCTTACATAACTGAAACTTTGTACCCTTTAATCATCACCTTGCTAGTTTTCCCTCCCCACAGTCCCTGGTAATCACCATTCTACACCCTGCTTCTAGCAGCCTGATTATTTCAGGTTCTGCATATAGGTGAGAACATGCAGTATTTGCCTTCTGTGTCTGGCTTATTCCACTGAGCACACCTACACTCCATTCCTGATGCCAAAATGGCAGTATTTCCCTTTTTTTTTAATGGCTGAATAACATTCCAAGAGAATATCCCATCCTGTCTTTATTCATTCACCTGTTGACGGACATTTAGGTTTCCATATCTTACCTATTGTGACTAGTGCTGCAATGCACACGGAAGTACAGATATATCTTGGAGATACTGATTTCAATTCTTTTGGCCTAAATACCCGGAAGTGGGATTGCTGGATCACATGGTAGTTCTAGTGTTAATTTTTTAAAGGATCTTCCCTATTGCTTCCCATAACGGTCATGCCAATTTACACTCCCACCAGCTGTGTAGACTCTTCCCTGGTGGCTCAGACAGTAAAGTGTCTGCCTACAATGCAGGAAACCCAGGTTCGATCCCTGGGTTGGGAAGATCCTCTGGAGCAGGAAATGGCAACCCACTTCAGTACTCTTGCCCGGAAAATCCCATGGATGGAGAGCATGGTAGGCTATAGTCCATGGGGTCGCAAAGAGTCAGACATGACTGAGCGACTTCACTTTCTTTCCAACTGTGTACCAAGGTTTCCTTTTCTCCACATTTTCACTAACACTTTTTTTTTTTTTAATTAGCTGTCCTAACAGATGTAGGTGATATCTCATTGTGGGTTTAATTTGCATTTCCCTTATGATTAGTGACCCTGAATACTTTCTCATATATCTGTCATTTGTATGTCTTTGGGAAAATGTCTATCTGGTCCTTTGCCCATTTTTAATTACTTAACTTTATGCTATCGAGTTACAGAATAAACCTGTGGAAATCCTAATATAGAGAGAGCTTCTTAAATATTTTGAATATTAACTCCATATCAGTACATCATTTACAAATATTTTCTCCCATTCCATAGGTTGCTTTTTCACTCAACTTTTCTTTCCTTTGCTGTGCAGAAGCTTTTGAGTTTGATATAGTCTCACTCATTTATTTCTGCTTTTGTTGCCTGTGCTTTTGACGTTATATTTAAAAAAATCATTGCCAAGGCCAACTTCAAGAAGCTTTCTCCCTGTTTACTTTAGGATGCTTATGGTTTTACATCTTATGTTTAAGGTTTTAATCCATTTTGAGTTGGCTATGAATTTTATGATTTTTTTTTCTATTTATGTGAAAAATGCCATTTGAATTTTGACAAGAATTTCTTTGAATCAGCAATCAATTTGAGTAGTATAAACACTTTGAACGATAATAATTCTTCCAATCCATAGGGAGATTTTTCCATTTATTTGTGTCTTCTTCAATTTATTTTATCAATGCTTTATAGTTTTCAGTGTAAAGATCTTCCACATCCTTGGTTTAATCTACTTTTAAGTATTTTTTGAGATCCTGTGTAAATGAGATTGTTGATTTCTTTTATAGAGAGTTTGTTGCTAGTGTATCAAAATGCAACTGATATTTGTATGCTGATTTTTTATCATGAAATTTAACTGACTTCATTTCTTAGTTCTAACTAATTTATTTATTAGTCCTAAGTTTTTTGGGGGTATAGTCTTTAGGGTTTTCAACATATAAGGTCTTGTCATCTGCAAAGAGACAATTTTATTTCTTCCTTTCCAATTTGGATGGCTTTTATTTTTTCGTGTTGCTTAAATGCTCTGACTAGGATTTCCTCAGATTTATTCCTAAGCTACTAAAATGTTGAAGGTGAAGAAGTTATATTTAACATTCTCTCTGTCTTGTGTGTGTGTGTATGTACATGTGAGTGTGTTTGGGTACATACATATGAATATTTATTTTCTAGGTTCCTATGCACAAAAACTAAGTACTTTATCTACATTTTATATTTTAATCCTCATACTAACCTATTTATATTTTACAGATAAGAAAATAAAATCTTAGTGAGCTTGTGTAATTTGCCTTAAGAGCTAGAATGTGTGAGCTCATACTCAAATCCAAGGTTCTAATTTCTAAAGCATGTGCTGCCATTTATTCAGTGAAACTGCTCACAAAGAGAAGCCCTGAGCTAAGGTTCAGAGTGTGTAGTCTCCAAACTGCCTCGGACACTTTAAGCCTGACCTAGCTATAGTTCCAGATTTCAGAGATCCATAAAAGTTGTCTTTCAAATCCACTCAACTTCTCCCATAACTCTGTTTTGGAAATACTTCTTCAAGTCTACTGATCCTGGAAATTCCACAATTAAAGTTGTATTTGTTTGATTAAAGTCTTTCTGTTTCTTGTGGAAATAAAACTTCCTCTGAGATATCACATTAAACTTTTCAAAAAAAAAATCTATTTTCACTTCAATATGAAAAATATCCCTAGATAATTTTCTGAATAAAGATTGCAATGGGAAGAGTCTCAGTGGAGAGAATATGGGGCCACTGGTCAGTTAGGAGGAAGAAAAACTACTAGGAAAAGGATTCAGAGATGGGAAATGAGGACTTGGTGGAAGGAGAAGGATCTGCCAGCAGGTATATGCTATTGCACGTTTTATATTTGCCCCGATTCTAACTTTGCGTAGTATACTAACAATTAAGCTGGAATATGTTAATTTAAGATTCTCTCACTCCATTATTTTAATATGCAGCTGAGATATAGCTGAGGTGTTTTAGGTTTATAAAAATAATCATTTGTATACAGAATACAAATAGCTATTTCAAACTGCATATGTACAATATGTGTGATGGAGAAATTATTTAAATATTGTCTCTTCCAGATGTCCACATAACCACTGAATAAAGATTGTTGAAATACTTTAAGAATTTAGGGTTAAATGTAAATATCTTCCCTATTGATTCTTTGGGGATATAGAATCAGACTGTCTCTGAATCAAAAGTGGATCAATGCTGGTAACTGTGCATATATGAGACACTGGTGAAGAACTTATCTGGCAGCCAGATGGCTGCTCTCACAGCTTCCCTTTTGGTAACAGAGTTATTAGAAAATTTATTGGTCAATTATATATTTATTAATACAGCCAAAAAATACATAGCAATTATTATATACAGGGCAGTGAAGCTACTGTAGTGAGAAAAATAGATAAATAGATATAATATCCTCTCAAGGAGTCAATGTCCATTTGGTCATTATTAGCCTAGCAAATATTCAAACTACTGCACAATTGTACTCATCTCACAGACTAGCAAAGTAACGCTCAAAATTCTTCAAGCCAGACTTCAACAGTACATGAACTGTGAACTTCCAGATGTTCAAACTGGATTTAGAAAAGGCAGAGGAACCAGAGATCAAATTGCTAACATCCGTTGGATCATCAAAAACGCAAGAGAGTTCCAGAAAAATATCTACTTCTGCTTTTGACTATGCCAAAGCGTTTGACCATGTGGATCAGAACCAACTGTGAAAAATTCTTAAAGAGATGGAAATACCAAACCACTTGACCTGACTCCTGAGAAATCTGTATGCAGATCAGAAAACAACAGTTAGAACTGGACACGGAACAACAGACTGGTTCCAAATCAGGAAAGGAGTAAGTCAAGTCTGTATATTGTCACCTTGTTTATTTAACTGAAAAGCAGAGAACATGATGTCGAATGCTGGGCTGAATGAAGCACAAGCTGGAATCAAGATTTCTGGGAGAAATATCAATAACCTCAGCTATGTGGATGACACCACCCTTATGGCAAAAAGAGAAGAATTAGAGAGCCTCTTGATGAAAGTGAAAGAAGAGAGTGAAAAAGCTGGCTTAAAACTCAACATTCAAAAAACTAAGATTACGGCATCTGACCGCATCACTTCATGGCAAATAGATGGGGAAACAATAGAGACAGTTACAGACTTTATTTTCTTGGGCTCCAAAATCACTGCAGATGGTGTCTGCAGCCATGAAATTAAGAGGTTTGCTCCTTGGAAGAAAAGCTGTGAGCAACCTAGACAGCATATTAAAAAGTAGAGACATACTTTGCCAACAAAGGTCCATCTAGTCAAAGCTATGGTTTTTCTAGTAGTTATGTATGGATGTGAGAATTGGACTATAAAGAAAGCTGAGCACCGAAGAATTGATGCTTTCGAACTGTGGTGTTGGAGAAGACTCTTGAGAGTCCCTTGGACTGCAAGGAGATCCAACGAGTCAGTCCTAAAGGAGATCAGTCCTGAATATTCATTGGAAGGACTGATGCTGAAGCTGAAACTCCAATACTTTGGCCACGTGATGTGAATAACTGACTCATTTGAAAAGACCCTGATGCTGGGAAAGATTGAAGGCAGGAGGAGAAGGGGATGACAGAGGATGAGATGGTTAGATGGCATCACAGACTTGATGGACACATGTTTGAGCAAGCTCTGGGAGTTGATGATGGACAGGGAAACCTGGCATGCTGCAGTCCATGGGGTCACAAAGAGTTGGACACAACTGAATGACTGAACTGAATAGAGCCTAGCAAAGATAATACTTACTTCATGATACTGTAACTAAGATTGTATTAAGAGGTTATTGTAGCTAAGGGACTCAGAAACCATTCCTGAACCAATCATAATTTTTTTAAGATGCTGGAGGAAAGGTTGTAGACTGGCAATAATCAACCAAATAAGGGTCATTGATTCTCAGTTCTCGTAAGATAAAGTTGTGACCTAGCTCCCAACACAGAGTCATGGTAGGTCAAGCTCTACTACATAGGGATTCTTGTCTCATATTGATGGGTCAGGCAAGGGTATCAAAGACAAGAATCTGCAAAATAAAGGAGACCTACTTTATCTATTTTTATCCAAGGCTCAAATTGAGTTTTTAGATCATATCATGCCAATTTGAAGAGAGGAACAGCCACCAATGACAGAGGAAAGGAAATAGGAATCCCTTGAAACAATTTCTTTATTTGTACCCATGAATCTCAAGCTATACAAAAGATGACCCAGTCAGTCGTCTGCAGCATTCCTCCTCCTTGAACTAAGAGGAGGGAAAAAAGAGAGGAAGGAAGCAGAAAGAAGCCTTGGGCTTACCTGGTATATAAACGGTTCAATTAGAACTAAAGAAGGCAGAAAAAAATGAAAGGCAAAAACAAAGAAGAAGGGAAATGAACAGAAAACAGATACAAATGTGGTCAGTAATATCTCAGTTATATCAATCATCACTTTAATTGGAATAGTCTAAATATACCAATTAAAAGACAGAGACTGTCAGAGTGGGAAAAAAAAAAAAAAAAAGACCCAGCTACATATTGTCTTGAAGAAACTCACTTTAAATACAAAGACTTATACAGATTAAAAGTTGAAAACAAAATGGAGAAAGCTATACTATATTGATACTAATGAAAAGAAAACTGGAGTATTTATATTAATTTCAGGCAAAGCCTACTTCACAGTTAGGAAAATGGCCAGAAGTAAAAAGAGTCATGCATCATGACAGAGGCACCGAATTTCCAAGAACACCTAACAATATTTATTGTGTATCTACCTAACAACAGAGTCAAAATACACTAAGCAAAACTAATAAAGCTGGAAGGACAAACACGTATCTACTATTAAATATGAAGAATTCAACAGCTTTATATGAGTAATTGACAAGTCCAGCAGGCACAAAATAAGTAAGAATACAGTTGAACTGAACAGCTACATCAATCAACTGGATCGCCTTGGTCTTTATAGAGTATTTCATGAAACAACAGCAGAAGACACATTCTGCACAAGCTTACAAGGAATATTCACTAAGACAGATCACATTCTTGGCCATGAAGCACACCTTAAAGAATTTAAAAGAATGGAAATCATGCAATGCATATCCTCAACCACAGTGAAATTAAACTAGAAACCAATAACAGAAAAAAGCTGGAAAATCCCCAAATATTTGAAGATTAGATCATGTATTTCTAAATAACACAAAAATTAATATAAAAGAAATATAAAAATATAAATATTTTGAACTAAATGAAAACAAAACTCAACTTATCAAAATGAGTGGGATGCAACAAAAATACTGCTTAAAGGGAAATTTATTGCACTGATGCATATGTTAGAAACTAAGAAATTCTAAATTCAAACAATAATAGCTGCCACCTTAGGAAACTAGAAAAATAAGAGCAAATTAAATCCAAAATATGCAGAAGGAATGAAGCAATAATAATTAGAACAAAAATCAATGGAATTTGAAAACAGGAAAATTGTAGAGAAAATCAATGAAAATAAAAGCTCGCTCATTGAAAAGATGAATAGAACTGACAAATTCTAGGGTGGCTAGCTAGCCAAGAGAAAAGAGAGTAGGCACAAATTACTAACATCAGAAATGAAAGAGGAACCATTACAACTGACCCCATGGAGATTAAAAGAATAATAAAGAAATATTACAAACAACTCTATGCCCCCAAAATTTGATAGTTTAGGTGAAATACATCTATTTCTTAAAAGATACAATCTAGTAATACCAGATGGAAGGAATAAATAATATCTATAAGCCCATATCTATTAAAGATATTGAATTAATAAAAATCTGCCAAAACAGAAAACACCAGAACCAGATACTTTCACTGTGAGTTCTAATGCACATTTAAGTGAGAAATGATATAAACTCTCTACAGTCTCAGAAAACTGAAGCAAAGAGAACACTTCCTAACTCATTCTGTAAGGCCAACATTGCCTAAACACCAATAAAAGAAAAAAATCATTACAATAAAGGAAAACTATTGACCAATATCTCTCATGAACACAGATATAAACAAATCCTCAGCAAAATAGTAGCAAATTGAATTCAACAACATATAAAAAGAATTATTCATTATATGTTAATTATACCTCAATTAAAAAAAAAAAAAGAATTGTACATTACCAAGTAGTATTTATTCCAGGCATGCAATGCTCGTTCAACAAGTGAAAATCCCTTAATGTGCACCATCACATCACCAAGGGAAAGAAAAATAATTGTAAAGTATTGTTAATAGACACATAAAAAGTACTGACAAAATGTAATACTCCTTTCAGTATAAAACTCTCAAAAAACTAGGAATAGAAGAAAACTTCCTCAATTTTATAAAGAATTTTTTTAAAAAAAAACAAAAAGCTATCATACTTAAGAAACTAGATCTTAAAATGGAAAACAAGGACGGCTCTTCATATTACACTATTGTACTAGAAGTGCCAGATAGCATTAAAAATAACACACACACAGATTGCAAATCATGAAATAAAGCTGTCTTTGTTTGCAGATCAAATGATTGTCTATGTAAGAGTATCTGAAATAATTGACCAAAAAAAAAAAAACCTGGAACTAAAAGAAAAAAAAATCTGGAACTAATAACAATCATAGCAACTTTGCAGGATACCAGGCTAAAATACAAAATGCACTTTTTACTATAAACTAGCAAAGAACAGTTGGAATTTGAAATTAAGACACAAAACCATTTACATTAGCACCCAAAATAATTGTTATAAATCTAACAAAATATGTTTAAAAAATTTATATAGAAAATATGTTTTTAAAAACCGGATGAAAGAAATCAAAGATTCAAGTAAGTGGACAAATAGTCAATGTTCATGGATAGGAAGATTCAATCTTTTTAAGATGTCCATGTTTCCCAAATTGATCTATAGTTTTAATACAATCTCAAATCAAAATCTAATCGAGTTCTTTAGTGAATATTCACAAACTGACTCTAAAGTTTATATAGAAGAACAAAACTCCCAGAAACCAGACAATTTGAAAAGAAGCAAAGTCAGCGGAATGACACTGTTTGACCTGAAGATTTCCTGTCGAAGCTCCAGCTATCAGGACAGTATGGTCTTGGTGAAAGAATAGACAGATCAATAGGACAGAACTGGAGAAGGCAACAGCACCCCACTCCAGTACTCTTGCCTGGCAAACCTCATGGACGGAGGAGCCTGGTAGGCTGCAGTCCATGGGGTCGCTAGGAGTTGGACACCACTGAGCAACTTCACTTTCACTTTCCACTTTCATGCATTGGAGAAGGAAATGGCAACCCACTCCAGTGTTCTTGCCTGGAGAATCCCAGGGATGGGGGAGCCTGGTGGGCTGCCGTCTGTGGGATCACACAGGGTCGGACATGACTGAATTGACTTAGCAGCAGCAGCAGGACAGAACAGAGAACCCTGAAATAAAGCCCCACACATTTAATCAACTGATCTTTAGCAAAGGCAATTCAATGGGAAAAGGATCGTCTTTCCAACAAATAAGGGCATCTCTGGTGGCTCAGACAGTAAACAATCTGCCTGCAATGCAGGAGACGTGGGTTTGATCCCTGATTGGGGAGATCCCGTGAAGAAGGGAATGGTTACCCATTCCAGTATTCTGGCCTGGAGAATTCCATGGACAGAGGAGCTTGGTGGATGATGGTCCATGGGGTTGCAAAGAGTCGGACATGACTGAGCAACTTTCACATTCACTTTTCTTTTTCCAAAATATAGTGCTGAAAAAACTGAATATCCTCATGCAAATAATAATTTATAAAAATTAACTCAAAATTAATCATAGGCTTCCCAAGTGGCACTAGTGGTAAGGAGCCTGCCTGCCAATGTAGGAGATGAAAGAGACCAGGGTTCGATCCCTGGGTCAGGAAGATCCCCTGGAGGAGGATATGACAACCCACTCAGTATTCCTGCCTGGAGAATCCCATGAACAGAGAAGCTTGGTGGGCTACAGTCCATAGAGTCACAAATGAAGTGACTTAGCACACACACACAATCATAGGCCTAAAAGACAAAACTATAAATATTGTACCTGTGGTCAAGAGTAGTGTATCAAACACGAAGCAAAAATTAAGAGGATAGACCTCAAGTGTTTTTACTACAATGAAATTTCAAAAAAAATTGCAAGGTATGTATTATAAGCAAAAAGATATAACTTCTTGGCAACACACACAACTGAAAGAATTTCAGCACAATTTCAGCACAAAATGTTATCTTGTAAATAGTCTCTACTAAAGTGTATTTCAATTTCTTGCTAAAATACTAATATAGAATAGAAAGATGGAAACTTGTACCACTACCAAATTTTGCAGTGAAAGCCATAGAACTTAGGAGGCCTTGGCATTAATTTGAGGGTAGATGGACTGAGAATACCCCATCTAGGTTTCAGTTCATAGGAGACCTTGAATTGGATTGTTGAAACCGAAGCTGCTGAACAAAAATTAGGAAGGCTCTGTACCTCCATAGTCTCGAAAACTGGAATGGCATTCCCCTTCCCTTCTGCGAGCTTCATGGTAAGATGGGAAGAACACTCTCTACCTTTCTCACCCTGCCCTATTCCTACTATCATCATTCTTCAACACTGAGTACGTTTACATATATATTTTTTAAAGTTTGAAGAAAAATAATAATATAAATACCGCTCTCCAGACTAGACATCAAGTCTGAGATCTAGAGACGCACACCTTCGCTTTGCTACACTCTGTCTACAAAGTAGGTGGAATTTCTCTTGCCTGGTGAGCAGGCATGGGGAAGCTTAGGCCACTTTGGTGACTGGTTGAGGGGTGCTCCATAGGGGTACCAACTCTGCGTCAGGTCTAAGCTGTTGTCCCCCAAGCAGAGAGGGTCTGGCAGCCTGGGAAAGTCTTCAGAGCTTTTCAACTCTATGGTTTTCTTTTATTCTACACATAATTCTGAGCTATGTAAAGCAAGTGTGATCATATTCATTTCAAAATACTGTAAATTAAGGAAAGAGAGATTAACTCTTGGTATATATGTTTGCTGAATGAATTCATCATGGCTTGCTATAGTTCACAATATAATTTTGTGGCAACCAATGTTAGGAAATCCTTCAACTTGTACATACTCATAGCTACCCTATAGGCTTCCCTGGTGAAAAGTGAAAGTGTTAGTCACTCAGTTATGTCCCACTCCTGCGACCGCATGGACTGCAGCACACCAAGCTCCCCTGTCCATGGGGTTCTCCAGGCAAGAATACTGGAGTGGGTAACCATTTCCTTCTCCAGGGGATCTTCCCAACCCAAGGATCAAACCCAGGTCTTCTTTATTGCAGGTGGATTCTTCAGCATATGAGCCACTAGGCTCACTGGTCTAGGGGTATGGTTCTTGCTTCCGGTGTGAGAGGTCCTGGGTTCATATCCCGGATGAGCATGGCCTTTAAGGGCTTCCCTGGGGGCGTGTGGTGAAGAATCCTTCTGCCAAGCAGGAAATGTGGGTTCTATCCCTGGGTCAGGAAAATCCCCTGGAGTAGGAAATGGCAACCCACTCCAGCATTCTTGCCTGGGAAATCTCATGGACAGAGGAGCCTGGAGGGCTATGGGTTTGCAAAAGAGGCAGACATGACTTAGAGACTAAACAACAGTGCAGGCACCCTAGAATGACTCTGTGTTCCTATATGTACTTTCATAAATAGTAGCCACAACCGGCCTTCCATTAATTTTGTGCAAAAACCAGTCTTTGGTGAACAGTTAAAATAACTTTATATGAAAGGGTTAATTTATTTTTCCATCTTTTGTAACTATGATAAAATGAAAATATGTGGCAGTCAAGTAATACTATTCTATTATTAAAATTACATGAAATTCATTTTTCTAGTTTGACTTTTAAACTTTGCAGTCACATACTGTTATATGCTATCTTTTATGAAGCTGCTTATGTCATTATTTTATTTTTCCATGAAGTGACATTTATAAAAGATCAGGAACACAGATAGTCAGAGCTTATGCTGCTAAAGGGACTGTTAAGTATTTCTAAAGCCTGGCTCTAGAAAGATATCCACATAATAAATTCTGTAAAAGAAACAATCACCCTGTAAAGATTGTTTGGTAGTAGATGTGGTAGTACATTTTAGAGGCCTCATCAATGACAAAGAGAAACTTCACTATAGAGCTCACGATTCATTTCTACCCAGCATAAAGGATATTAATTTTAATTGTTAACAAAAACCCTATTATTTACTCAGCTTTGTAATATTCCAGCCTTTCAGGGTGTCAGTTTTGTAGAGGAGATAAGATATTCACAGGCGGATAACAATACAGGGATTGGTGTGTAATTAAATGCTGGGGTAAGAGATGCACTCAGTGAACATTATACTATTCAGGGAAAAGAGAAATCATCAAGCGGAAAAAGACTGAAAAAGTGAAGCCTTGACTGATTCCTAAAGGATGGAAATGATCTGAATAGATGGGTGGGTGTGGAAGGGCTTGACAGGTTGGAAAACCAGCTCAAGTGAATATGAGCTTATCAGAGTTGGGTTGTTTGAGAAAAAATAAAACATAGGGAAAGACTACTTGCATTCAGTCATACATCTAGGGGGTTTCCCTGGTGGCTCAGATAGTAAAGAATCCGCCTGCAGTGCAGGAGACCCAGGTTCAATCCCTGGGTCAGGAAGATCCCCTGGAGAAGGAAATGGCAACCCACTCTAGCATACTTGCCTGGAGAATCTCATGGACAGAGGAGCCTAATAGACTCTTCAGGTTAGAAGAGATGAATTTTCTTGGGGGCTCCATCCTTACTATGCTTATTAATCATCTCTACAGCATCCTTAGCAAATGGTCACTCAACCTTTGCCTTGATGCCTTCATTATCACTTCTCCTGTTGCATTGCTGAACAGCTCTAGACATGACAAGAGTGCTCTTTGCATGAGGCCTAAATCTGACCCCCGTAATTCTTACTGATGAGTTCTTATTCTGCTCTCCAGAAATAAGTCTCTGCAGAATTGCCAATCAGTCCCTCCAGTGCTGTAGTCCGAATATCTAGTTGCGCCTCTGCCACTTATTCTATAACTGTGGGCAACTAAGGATCAGGCAGAAGAATGTAGAGCTGACCTTCAAGTCACTGTGAAGAAAACAGCCTTGGGAAAATAAACCGAAAAGACCAGAGATTAATGTGTGATGGTGCAACTGTACGCCAAGCAAATGATGAGAAAGTATCCCAAAATAAACTGCTATCACTTCCATGAAAGAAATCAAAGCAATTAATCTAACTAAATACTAAGAACTCAGAGCATTTAGAAATGCATTTTCTTCTTCCACTCCCTTGCCCTTCTATTTATTTACAGAGAAGGCTTAGAAATCACTAAATTCTCTGCTCCTAGAATAAAAACACCACTTGCAAATAACAAAACTCTGATCTTCAGTTTTCAATTAATACTGTTTCACTGGACGAGTGAGCTCTACAGCTATTCCAAATCCTCCTCTGTCAATAACTTTCAGCCTCATCTTTCATAAACCTTACCAATATCTGCTGACAGGCAGCAAAATGGCTTTACATGCTTACATTTCCACCTCCTCTCTGCAAGCGTTGCTCCAGTGGAGGTGCTAATGAACTGGACAATGGACAGAAGGAAGGGGGCCAGAAGGTTAAGGATAGAAGGAAAGGAAAGAAAAAGAGGTCAAACAATCAAGTTTGTGGTTTGTTGGACCTGAATATGGTCACTTCCCGTATCTGCCTGGTCCCCAGTCCTTTTCATCATTTGCCAAAGTCTCAGGGGGTCTGCGTGTGCTGGCCATGCTCACTGTTGCAGTGAAACAACATGGATGTGAACCCAATGTCAGGCTTTTAATTTATGCAAACCCGGACACTGGACTAAAAGATGTTTTATATATATACCCCTTGGGGCCTAAAAGGGCTTCCCAGGTGGTGCTTGTGGTAAAGAACCCACCTGCCAATGCAGGAGACATAAGAGACTCAGATTTGATCCCTGGGTTGGGAAGATCCCTGGAGAAAAGGATGGTTACCATTCCAGTATTCTTGCCTGGCAAATTCCATGGACAGAGGAGCCTGGCGGGTCCGTGGGGTCGCAAAGAGTTGGGCACAACCGAAGTGACAGCATGCATGCAGGGCCTAAAAATATCCAGGCTTCAGACTACTGATTTCGTATAAAGATTTCTAAGACTATATGATATAACACAAATTTCTCTGGCCACATCAAGTCACTTTAATGGTAAGAACTCAAACATTGCTGAGACACTCTCTCTTACCAATGGAAGATTCCAAGGAATGTTTCCTGTGTTCTTGCAAAGTAGCTTACTTCTATTTCTCCTGCCTTGCTGCACACAATGGCCTATTTCTCTGCATCCTTGAGCTTATTCAGCAGAAAGTCCCTCCATATCACTCCATCTCTTCAGTAGAAAATGTATTAACCCTCATAGGTGGGTCAAGTGAGAACAGAGCTAAGAGACAAAATGATCATTGCAAACCAAGCTATCAAGTGTGTACAACCAAATGATACCTAGGGCTTTTGTATTAGTGCTCTGTCTCTTCTTTGGCACATTGCTACAAACTCAGTAGCTTAAAACAACACAAGTGCATTAGGATAGTTCTGGAGGACAGAATTCTGAGCTGAGTCTTCAAGAGCTAAAATCAAGGTGTCAGCGGGGCTCATTCCTCCTGGAAGTTCCAGGAGAGACTCTGTTGTTTGCTCTTGCTAGTTTCTAGGCCTGCCCGCATGCCTTGGCTTGTGGCTGCTTTACTTCAGTATCGGCTTCCATCACTACAACATTTCACCACCTATAGTCAAATCTCCCTCTGCCTCCCTTTTGTAAGGATGCTGGTGCTTATGTTTAGGATATACCTGAATAACCAAAATAATATTCCCATCATGAGATCCTTAATTTAATCACATCTACAAAGGCCTTTTTGCCACCTAACATTCACATGTCCCAGAAACCAAGGTCTGGATATCATTGTGGGCCATTATTCATTCTACCACAGCTCTGTCACTGAATCGGGCTGAAAATACCAGCTTTTTCTTCAGGATTAGCTTTATGCCAAGGTCTCAGACACCACTAGTGGACAGAACCGTGACAACTGACAGCTTGACAACTGACTTCAGTCAGACATTTTCCTGGATATTTCCTCACTTAACCAAAACCTAGATGCAATATTAGTATACTATATTGCAGATGAAACATACTCCTCAGAGAGATGAAAATGCTTTGCTCAAGTGAACTCAACTAGGAAGAGATAAAACCAGCCCTGGAATTTAGAGCCTGCTTTTGTCATCCATAAAAAACCTCCTAGGAATCTTAAAAAGATTACAGTCTGAACTTACCCCCGTCTCCCCAGCCTATTTCTACTCTGGTTGGAGGAACCTCTAGCCATGGTTCTCCTCATGCTGTTCTGCCCTACACTGAGGGGTCTGGCTCCGGTTCAAATTTCTATATGTGGGACTTCCCGGTGGCCCAGTGGTTGAGAATCCACCCGCCAGGGGGCACAGGTTCGCTCCCTGGCCTGAGAAGATTTCATGTGCCGCAGGACAACTGAGGCCCTGCGCCACAACTCCGGAGCCTGTGCTCTGAAACCAGAGAAGATGCCACAGTGAGAAGCCCGTGCATTGCAACCAAGAGGAGAAACAACTAGAGAAAGCCTGTCACCAGCAACAAAGATGCGGTGCAGCCAAAAAGAAATTTATTTTTAGAATTCTATGTGTGATTGTTCAGGCTTGACCCCAGGCAATTATAAGGCTTTGCCCGGCAGGCCTCATGGGTGGGGGTGGGGAGGGGCTGCTACTGAGTCAAAGTGGAGGGGAGGTTGGAGGCCAATTCCTTAACTGCAATTCCTGCAGAAAACTGCCTCCCCCTCCCTTGGCCAGCCACACTCATAGGCATATCTGCAATCCTAGCTTAGAGGCCTGCATTCAGAGGGGGGTGGAAGGTGGGGAGAAGCTTGACTGAGGCACTTTTCTGCACTTTGACTCAATACTTTTCCACTCTTAGCCCTCCTCCCCCCATGAATCCATAATATACCAGATGCCTTTCGTTTGGAGCTCTTTGACAGCGAGCCTCCTGTCTGTGCTACATCTACTTGACTCTCATTCAGTGCTGTTCCATAGAACATTGAGAGGCTGAGGACCCATTTTGCCTCTTGCTCACACTATTACAGTAAGCTAATAAAGGCTTGATCCTCTGGAGAAGGAAATGCCAACCCACTCCAGGATTCTTGTCTGGAAATCCCATGGACAGAGGAGCCTGATGGGCTATAATCCATAGGGTTGCAAAGGGTTGGACACAACTCATGTAGCCATCTCTCTAATCACTTTATCACCTACCTGACTATTCAAAACCTGCCTGTCAGACCTGCCCTTTCCCTCGCCATATTTTCAATGCCTAATCACTTTTCAAATCCCAATCTGTTTTCTATGCCTGTGAATCTGCTTCATACATAAATTCATGTATTATTATGATTGCCAAAAGGGGAAGGAAAAAGGGACAAATTAGGGTATGTAATTAACATGTAAAAACCATTATACTTGAAATAGATAGGCAACAAAGGTTTACCATACAGCAAAGGGAATTTTATTCAACATCTTGTAATAAGCTGTAATAGAATGCAGTCTGCAAAAATCAAACAAGCAAGCAAAGAGCCAAAATAAATAAATAAATAAAACCTACCAATCACTACACTGTACAACTGAAACTAACACCATATTTTAAATCACTTCTACTTCCAAAGAGAAAAGAAGATTTCCCCATATAATTTTATGGCTTGATAGCTTAATTTTTTTAGTGCTGAATATTATTTCATTCCCCAAATATACTAGAGTATATTTTTCCATTCATCTACTGAAGGACATCTTGGCTTCATTCACATTTTGTCAATATTGAATGAAGGTGCTAAAAATATCCATACACAGGTTTTTCTGTGGACAAAAAATAATAATAATAATTCCAATCTGATTTCTATCAGATGTTTCCCATATTCACATCCTCTTTTATTTATGATTTGTTCTCCATGGCTCAGTGGTAAAGAATCCGCCTACAATGCAGGAGCCACAGGAGATACAGGTTCAATCCCTGGGTCAGGAAGAGCCCCTGGAGGAGGGCATGGCAATCCATTCCAGTATTCTTGCCTGGAGAATCCCATGGACAAAGGAGCCTGGCAGGCTACAGTCCATAGGGTCACAAGTAATCGGACATGACTGAGGCGACTTGGCACACGGCACACACTCCATAGTTTGTTGCTTACTTGTCTATCCTTGTCTGTTGTTTTTGTTTCATAAAACCTAGTCTTGCTTCCCTAATGGATTTTTCTTTAATCTAAATATACATTATGAAGTGTCTTTAAAAGTAACTCAATAAATACTTAATGACATAGCCAATTTATAAGCATCTTTTAGGGGATGACTGACAGATTATAGCAGTATTAGCTCCCTTTAGAATATAGACTCACTATAACCATGATGTGGCAGTCATTTATGGAGCTAGTGAAGACACGGCAAAAACTATCACGCAAGACATAGTTCTCATCTCTGCAGGTTCCCATTAGGATGTTACTATTTCACATTTTAGGAAAAACTTTTGTTTTAGTTTTTCCTAAGGCACTGGTTAGATATATGCCACCAGTTCAGTTCAGTTCAGTCGCTCAGTCGTGTCTGACTCTTTGCGACCCCATGAATCGCAGCACACCAGGCCTCCCTGTCCATCACCAACTCCCGGAGTTCACTCAGACTCATGTCCAGCGAGTCAGTGATGCCATCTAGCCATCTCATCCTCTGTCGTCCCCTTCTTCTCCTGCCCCCAATCCCTCCCAGCATCAAAGCCTTTTCCAATGAGTCAATTCTTCACATGAGGTGGCCAAAGTACTGGAGTTTCAGCTTTAGCATCATTCCTTCTAAAGAAATCCCAGGGCTGATCTCCTTCAGAATGGACTGGTTGGATCTCCTTGCAGTCCAAGGGACTCTCAAGAGTCTCCTCCAACACCACAGTTCAAAAGCATCAAGTCTTCGGCGCTCAGCCTTCTTCACAGTCCAACTCTCACATCCATACATGACCACTGGAAAAACCATAGCCTTGTCTAGTTGGACCTTAGTCGGCAAAGTAATGTCTCTGCTTTCGAATATACTAAGTTGCTCATAACTTTTCTTCCAAGGATATATGCCATAAAAGGATATAAACTGCCTAAGAGACTCACAAGCTCACAAGGGAAGAAAAACTCACCAGATGAAAACCTAAAGCTGGAATTTGAACTTGTTAGAGAGACCTGATGTATTGATTAAGGGTTAATACAATCTGCAAAGGATTCATATATTTCTATTTGTATGTATACATATAATTGGAGCTTAAGATGGTGGAGGAATAGGACAGGGAGACCACTTTCTCCCTCACAAATTCATCAAAAGATCATTTGAATGTTGAGCAACTTCCACAAAACAGCTTCTGAACACTGGCAGAGAACCCCAGGCACCCAGAAAGGCAGCCCATTCTCTTCGAAAGGGGCTAGGACAAAATATAAGAGACAAAAAGAGAGACAAAGGCGTTAGAAACAGATCTGTCCTGAGGAGGGAGTCTTGAAGGAGGAGAAGTTTCCACACGGTAGGAAAGCCTCTCACAGGCAGGCCAATGGGGAGTTGTGGAATCTCAGAAGGCAGCATAACTGGGAGGAAACAAACAAACAAACCACAGAATACACGCCTACCTGCAACTGAAGAAAAAAGAACTTTCCTGCAAAAGACTCTAACCTAACAACCTACCACTCAGCCTGGGCTCACAGAACAAAGGATTGAACAAATACGGAAGGAGAGCTAGCTGGCTGCATACCGGCCCCTCCCTGTCCAGAGGCAGAGAGGCTTGCCTGTGACAGCCAGAACCCGAGGGCAAGGGGCGGCTACAGTCTCAGTCCCAGAGACAAATCTTCCACCAAGCTGTAAGCAGGCTGCTAAGCAAGTCTTCCTGAGATCCTGGATGGCTGACATCTGCCAGGAGGGTTGTGGCCTGAGAGCAGCTCTTCAGAGGAGACACATGGGACACCTGAGACAGTGCTCTCAAGAGGCACCCAGGCAACCGAGCAGATGGGACCAGGGAGGCGATTAAGATGCACGGCCCACGTGGGACAATGTGCTCGCCAAGCACCTACTCGCCTGAGCGGCTCAGTCCCGAGAAGGGCACAAAGCGCACACCCAATCCACAGAGACTGAGCCAGAACTGTGTCTGAGTGTCTCCTGCGGAGGTACAGGTCAGCAGTGGCCTGCTGCACGGGCAGGGGCTCTGGGTGCAGCAGACTTGGGTATGGCATAAGCCCTCTTGGAGGAGGTTGCCATTAATCCCACCACAGAGCCACGAGAACTTACACAGGACTGGGGAAACAGACTCTTCTGGGCACAAACAGAACCTTGTGCACACCAGGACCCAGGAGAAAAGAGCAGTGACCCCACAAGAGACTGACCCAGACATGCCCGTGAGTGTCCGGGAGTCTCCGGCAGAGGCGAGGGTCGGCGGTGGCCTGCTGCAGGGTCGGGGGTACTGAGTGCAGCAGTGCCTGCATGGGACCTTTTGAAGGAGGTCGCCGTTATCTTCATCGCCTTCACCATAGTGTGGCCTCAGACCAAGCAACAAGGAGGGAACACAGCCCAGCCCATCAACAGAAAATTGGATTAAAGATTTACTGAGCTTGACCCCACCCATCAGAACAAGACCCAGTTTCCCCCACAGTCAGGCTTTTCCATCAGGAAGCTTCCATAAGCCTCTTATCTTTCTCCATCAGAGGGCAGACAGAATGAAAACCACAATCACAGAAAACTAACCAGACTGATCACATGGACCACAGCCTTGTCTAATTCAATTAAACTATGAGCCATGCCATGTAGAGCCACCCAAGATGGGTGGGTCATGGTGGAGAGTTCTGACAGAATGTGGTCCACTGGAGAATGGAAAGGCAAACCACTTCAGTATTCTTGCCTTGAGAACCCCATGAACAGTATGAAAAGGCAAAAAGATAGGACACTGAAAGAGGAACTCCCCAGGTCAGTAGGTGCCCAATATGCTACTGGAGAACAGTGGAGAAAAAACTCCAGAAAGTATGAAGAGACAGAGCCAAAGCAAAAACCCAGTAGTGGATGTTATGGGTGATGGAGTAAAGTCCAATGCTATAAAGAGCAATACTGCATAGGAACCTGGACTGTCAGGTCCATGAATCAAGGCAAATTGGAAGCGGTCAAACAGGAGACGGCAAGAGTGAACATCAGCAATTTTAGGAATCAGTGAACTAAAACGGACTGGAATGGGTGAATTTCACTCAGGTGACCATTACATCTACTACTGCGGGCAGGAATCCCTCAATGGAGTTGCCATAATAGTCAACAAAAGAGCCTGAAATGCAGTACTTAGATGCAATCTCAAAAATGACAGAATGATCTCTGCTCATTTCCAAGGCAAACCATTCAGTATCACAATAATGCAAGTCTATGCCCCAGGCAGTAATGCTGAAGAAGCTGAAGTTGAACAGTTCCATGAAAACCTACAAGGCCTTCTAGAACTAACACCCAGAAAAGATGTCCTCTTCATTACAGGGGACTGGAATGCAAAAGTAGAAAGTCAAGAGCTACCTACAATAACAGGCAAATTTGGCCTTGGAGTACAAAATGAAGCAGGTCAAAGGCTAACAAAGTTTTGCCAAGAGAACACACTGGTCATAGCAAACACCCTCTTCCAACAATACAAGAGAAGACTCTACACATGGACATCACCAGATGGTCAATATAGAAATCAGATTGATTGTATTCTTTGCAGTCAAAGATGGAGAAGCTCTATACAGTCAGCAAAAACAAGATGGAGCTGACTGTGGCTCCGATCATGAACTCCTTATTGCCAAATTCAGACTTAAATTGAAGAAAGTAAGGAAAACCACTAGACCATTCAGGTATGACCTAAATCAAATCCCTTCCAATTATACAGTGGAAGTGACAAATAGATTCAAGGGGTTAGAACTGATAGACAAAGTGCCTTAACAACAGTGGATGGAGATTCCTGACTTTGTACAGGAGGCAGTGATCAAGACCATCCCCAAGAAAAAGAAAGGCAAAATGGCAAAATGGTTATCTGATGAGGCCTTACAAATAGCTGAGAAAAGAAGATAAGAGAAAGGCAAAGGAGAAAAGGAAAGAAATACGCATTTGAATGCAGAGTTCCAAAGGACAGCATGCAGAGATTAAAAAAAAAAGCTTTCCTCAGTGATCAATGTAAAGAAATAGAGGAAAACAATAGAATGAGAAAGACTAGAGATCTCTTCAATAAAATTAGAGATACCAAGGGAACATTTCATGCAAAGATGAGCTCAATAAAGGACAGAAATGATATAAACCTTAATAGAAACAGAAGACATAAGAAAAGGTGGCAAGAATACACAGAAGAACTATACAAAAAAGATCTTCATGACCCAGATAACCACAATGGTGTGATCACTCACCTAGAGCCAGACATCCTGAAATGCAAAGTCAAGTGGGCCTTAGGAAGCATCACTATGAACAAAGCTAGCGGAGGTGATAGAATTCCAGTTGAGCTATTTCAAATCCTAAAAGATGATGCTGTGGAAGTGCTGCACTCAATATGCCAGCAAATCTGGAAAATGCAGCAGTGGCCACAGGACTGGAAAAGGTCGATTTTCATCACAATCCCAAGGAAAGGCAAAGCCAAAGAGTATTCAAACTACTGCACAATTGTACTTGTGTCACACACTAACAAAGTAATGCTCAAAATTCTCCAAGCCAAGTTTCAACAGTATGTGAACTGTGAACTTCCAGATGTTCAAGCTGGATTTAGAAAAAGGCAGAGGAATCAGAGAAATTGCCAACACCCACTGGATTGTTGAAAAAGCAAGAGAGTTCCAGGAAACATCTACTTTTGCTTTATTGACTATGCCAAAGCCTTTGACTGTGTGGATCACAACAAACTGTGGAAAATTTTTCAAGAGATGGGAATACCAGACCACCTGATCTGCATCCTGAGAAATCTGTATGCAGGTCAAGAAGCAACAGTTAGAACTGGACATGAAACAACAGACTGGTTCCAAATTGGGAAAGGAGTACATCAAGGCTTTATATTGTCATCCTGCTTATTTAACTTATATGCAGAGTACATCATGCAAAATGCCAGGCTGGATGAAGCACCAGCTGGACTCAAGATTGCCAGGAGAAATCTCAATAACCTCAGATACACAGATGACACCACTCTTAATGGCAGAAAGCAAAGAAGAACTAAGGAGTCTCTTGATGACAGGGAAAGAGGAGAGTGAAAAAGTTGGCTTAGAACTCAACATTCAGAAAACGAAGATCATGAAATCTGGTCCCATCACTGCATGGTAAATTGATGCAGGGACGATGGAAACGGTGAGATACTTTATTTCGGGGGGCTCCAAAGTCATTGAAGATAGTGACTGCAGCCATGAAATTAAAAGACACTTGCTCCTTGCAGGAAAAACTATGACCTACCTAGACAGCATATTAAAAAGCAGAGACATTACTTTACCAACAAAGGTCCATCTAGTCAAAGCTATGGCTTTTCCAGTGGTCATGTATGGATGTGAGAGTTGGACTGTGAAGAAGGCTGAGCACCGAAGAATTGATGCTTTTGAACTGTGGTGTTGGGGAAGACTCTTGAGAGTCCCTTGGACTGCAAGGAGATCCAACCAGCCCATCCTAAAGGAAATCAGTCCTGAATATTCATTGGAAGGACAGATGCTGAAGCTGAAACTCCAGTACTTTGGCCACCTGATGTGAAGAACTGATTCAGATGCTGGGAAAGATTGAAGGCAGGAGGAGAAGGGGACGACAGAGGATGAGATGGTTGGACGGCATCTCCGACGCAATAGACATGCGTTTGAGTAGGCTTTGGGAGTTGCTGATGGACAGGGAAGCCTTGCATGCTGCAATCCATGGGGTCACAAAGAGTTGGGCACGACTGAGCAACTGTACTATGTATACATATATGTATAGCTATCTCACATCACATGCACACATGCCCAGTCATGGGCAACTCTTTGCAAACCAAAGGGCTGTAGCCCACCAGGCTCCTCTGTCCATGGGATTTTCCAAGCAAGAATACTGGCGTGGGTTGTCATTTCCAGCTATATATTTGCCCCTCACCCAGTGCCTGCCTTTTCATGGGGAACTTGAATATAGGGGAGCTGAAGCTTCATTTTGTCTCACTTATCATATACGTATATACAGATACCTATTTAGTAAATAAATGTTCCAATAAATAAAAAAATAATATTCTAATATTTTTTGTACTCTGAATAGAGTAATAATTATTCATGTTTACCCTTTCCTCAAAAATTTGATATAATGATTTCTCAATTCTGTTTAGGTCTTAAACTTTCAAAATGACTTCACATATAAAAGTTTTATCAAAGCCTGTATCCTAGAGTTTGATGCTGAACATTTTATACCAAAAGTTAGATGGTCTGGAGTCTCTGTTGTGGGTGGATTGAATGAGATGATTATTCCCATTTTGCAAATGGAGTCAGTGAGGTTCTGAAAGTTAGATGGATTTGCCCAGAGGCTTACAGCCAGCAAGTACAATCTCAACTGTCATTGGAGCCCTATATTCCTGAGTCCTAATTCATAAGACTAATCCTGAGGCAGAAAATAATTATAAAAGTCTAAATGTCGTATTTTAAAGCATAGCTCATTTCTTACCAAAAAGGAAATTGGTTTTGTAGAACATAAATAACAACCTTAACCCAAAGATGAGCTATTTGAGGAATCTGTCCTTTTATATTACTTTTGAAGGCATACAAATATGGCAGAGGTTCATCTTTTTAATAATCTCTGTAGCAGTGGTTGTCAAAATTGAAATGTCAGTTTCATTCACTTAGTCTTTTTAAAATGGAGCAAGAATATTTTCTTTTCTGCTATCTTTGTCTTTTAGCTTATCAACAGCTTCTTCCCTGTAGATTACAGACTCTTCTATCCCCTGCCTTCAAGCAAAATAATTTGAGATGTAAGGTAAATTTCTCAAGCCCAATAATCTCTTCATGGCTTTCTTTATCTTCCATGGAATGATTACTACATGGAGATTTTTAAACATGGAGATTTTGCTGGAAACCATTTGTTACCCAGGCATTCTTCTTCAGCCACAAAAGTTTAAAATGAAAGGAAAGCCTCACTTCTTTTCAGTTTTCCAGAAAACAAACAACACAGCCTTGAGGTGCTTATTTCTGGTTATACAATGCAATACGACAGGAGACACAAAGTAAACTTGTGTGCATCTAGCCCTAGGAGAGAATTTAAAGTCTGATCATGCAATCTTGGCCATCTACCAAGACTGCCTATTTAAAAAATAACTTTTCCATCTACCACCTCATCTGAATGTACATATGACAATATTTCATGTGCATTTATGCTGCTTTTTTTTCTTAAGGCATTGCCCAGGATGGTCTGTAGACCTGCTCATGCCCCTAGGACCATGGATGAAGTTCCACAATACTACTTATCCTTGTGATCCCTGAATCTCACTTTCTCGAGTGATAAAATGGACCCCACTCTCCAGAGTTCCATTTTATCTCTGATATGTATGGTTACTGTTTACCTCTGCTTGGTCTGAACTTGGGGAGGGATTTGGAATAATTTCTGTGAATCTCTGTCCCTTTTATTTTGGCAACAATGTCTTACCACTTATCACTGCAGATGAGACAAAAACATTATTTTTAAAAGATTTTGACTTCCATAGAACATTTATTGGCTAAATTAACTTGGTGCACTAAAGATGTTAGGATAGCCCTGGGGACAGATTACAAGTTTACTCTTAGAACAGAGTCCATTAAATTCCCACTGACTCTGTTTTGATGGTATCAGTTCTGATACCAATCCATAGCATGGCAATTAAGCTCTCTGGATTGTGGCAGAATTGTGCCTTCACAGTATCTGCTTGGACTATTTTATATCCTAAATTTATTAAAAAGGAAATCTATTGGTACCTCAGAGACTAAAGCCCTGATAAATAACATCCTGTACATACTACCTTCACCCCATAATTCTGAATCCTGAAGAAGGGCTTTAGAGAGAGATTTTCTAGTATTACAATGTAAACAACATTAAGAGTTAAAACATCAAAATATAACTAATGATTTAGAAAGCATAGGGTCTTTTTTATTAGAAAGGAGCACAAGTCAGTGAGCTCATGATATAAATATGATAAATAAAGATGTTTCTTTTATTATGCAGTGACTAATATTGGAATTTTCCACCGTTTATTGTGATCCACACAGTCAAAGGCTTTGGCATAGTCAACAAAGCAGAAATAGATGTTTTTTTGGAACTCTCTTGCTTTTCCCATGATCCAGCAGATGTTGGCAATTTGATCTATGGTTCCTCTGCCTTTTCTAAAACCAGCTTGAACATCAGGGAGTTCACGGTTCACGTATTGCTGAAGCCTGGCTTGGAGAATTTTGAGCATTACTTTACTAGCGTGTGAGATGAATGCAATTGTGTGGTAGTTTGAGCATTCTTTGGCATCGCCTTTCTTTGGGATTGGAATGAAAACACCTTTTCCAGTCCTGTGGCCACTGCTGAGTTTTGCAAATTTGCTGGCATACTGAGTGTAGCACTTTCACAGCATCATCTTTCAGGATTTGAAATAGCTCAACTGGAATTCCATCACCTCCACCAGCTTTGTTCATAGTGATGCTTTCTAAGGCCCACTTGACTTCACATTTCAGGATGTCTGGCTCTAGATGAGTGATCACACCATTGTGATTATCCGGGTCATGAAGATCTTTTTTGTACAGCTCTTCTGTGTATTCTTGCCACCTCTTCTTAATATCTTCTGCTTCTGTTAGGTCCATACCATTTCTGTCCTTTATCGAGCCCATCTTTGCATGAAATGTTCCCTTGGTATCTCTAATTTTCTTGAAAAAATTTCTAGTCTTCCCCATTCTGTTGTTTTCCTCTATTTCTTTGCATTGATCGCTAAAGAAGGCTTTCTTATCTCTTCTTGCTATTCTTTGGAACTCTGCATTCAGATGCTTATATCTTTCCTTGTCTCCTTTGCTTTTCACTTCTCTTCTTTTCACAGCTATTTGTAAGGCCTCCCCAGACAGTCATTTTGCTTTTTTGCATTTCTTTTCCATGGGGATGATATCGATCCCTGTCTCCTATACAATGTCATGAACCTCATTCCATAGTTCATCAGGCACACTATCAGGTCTAGGCCCTTAAATCTATTTCTCACTTCCACTGTATAATCATAAAGGATTTGACTGTGTGGATCACAATAAACTGTGGAAAATTCTAAGAGAGATGGGAATACCAGACCACCTGACCTGCCTCTTGAGAAACCTGTATGCAGGTCAGGAAGCAACAGTTAGAACTGGACATGGAACAACAGACTGGTTCCAAATTGGAAAAGGAGTATGTCAAGGCTGTATATTGTCGCCCTGCTTATTTAACTTATATGCAGAGTACATCATGAGAAACACTGGGCTGGAAGGAGCACAAGCTGGAATCAAGATTGCCGGGAGAAATATCAATCACCTCAGATATGCAGATGACACCACCCTTATGGCAGAAAGTGAAGAGGAACTAAAAAGCCTCTTGATGAAAGTGTTAGAGGAGAGTGAAAAAGTTGGCTTAAAGCTCAACATTCAGAAAACGAAGATCATGGCATCTGGTCCCATCACTTGATGGGAAATAGATGGGGAAACAGTGGAAATAGTGTCAGACTTTATTTTTTTGGGCTCCCAAATCACTGCAGATGGTGACTGCAGCCATGAAATTAAAAAATGGCTTACTCCTTGAAAGAAAAGTTATGACCAAGCTAGACAGCATATTCAAAAGCAGAGACATTACTTTGCCAACTAAGGTCCCTCTAGTCAAGGCTATGGTTTTTCCAGTGGTCATGTATGGATGTGAGAGTTGGACTGTGAAGAAAGCTGAGCGCTGAAG
This sequence comes from Ovis aries, assembly GCF_016772045.2. NCBI lineage: Eukaryota > Metazoa > Chordata > Mammalia > Artiodactyla > Bovidae > Ovis > Ovis aries. Next base: position 17,498,089 of record NC_056063.1, on the reverse strand, counting down.
AATTGATGCTTTTGAACTGTGGTGTTGGAGAAGACTCTTGAGAGTCCCTTGGACTGCAAGGAGATCCAACCAGTCCATTCTGAAGGAGATCAGCCCTGGGGTTTCTTTGGAGGGAATGATGCTAAAGCTGAAACTCCAGTACTTTGGCCACCTCATGCAAAGAGTTGACTCATTGGGAAAGACTCTGATGCTGGGAGGGATTGGGGGCAGGAGGAGAAGGGGATGACTGAGGATGAGATGGTTAGATGGCATCACTGACTCGATGGACATGAATCTGAGGGATCTCCAGGAGTTGGTGATGGACAGGGAGGCTTGGCGTGCTGCAATTCATGGGGTCACAAAGAGTCAGACATGACTGAATGACTGACCTGAACTGAATATTGGAAAATCCCATGGATGGAGGAGCCTGGTGGGCTGCAGTTCATGGGGTCGCGAAGAGTCGGACATGACTGAGTGACTTCACTTTCACTTTTCACTTTCGTGCATTGGAGAAGGAAATGGCAAGCCACTCCAGCGTTCTTGCCTGGAGAATCCCAGGGATGGGGGAGCCTGGTGGGCTGCCGTCTATGGAGTCGCACAGAGTTGGACACGACTGAAGTGACTTAGCAGCAGCAGCAGCAGCAATATTGATAATATACTTTTCAGATAACAAATAGGAATGTGTTGCCAGGCAGTTGTCTTCTACTAATATGTCTCTTCTGAAACCTATGAATCAAGGAGTACTTCTGACCTCCAGATCTTGACTATTTAAGGCAAGCACATTTTGTAAGGCTATAGCTGCTGTATATAGGGATTCCTCTGATGGATTTAGGCAAGGTCAACTGAAAGTCTCCTGGAAAGGATTTTCCATTCTAGATGCCATAAAGAACATTCATCATTCATGGGAAGAAATCAAAATACCAACATTTTCAGGAATTTTGGAAGTTTATTACTACCCTCATGGATGATCTTGGGGGATCCAACACTTCAGTGAAGGAAGTAACTGCAGATGTGGTAGAAACAGTAAGAAAAGTAGAATTAGAAGCGGAGCCTGAACACGAGACTGAATTGCTGCAAATCTCATGATGAAACTTCACTGATGAGGAGTTGCTTCCTATGATGAGCAAAGAAAGTGGTTTCTTGAGATGAAATCTACCAGTGCAAATGCTGTGAAGATTGTTGAAATGACAACAAAGGACTTTGAATATATTACATTAAGTTAGTTGAGTAGCAACAGGGTCAGAGAGGATTGATTTCAGTTTTGAAAGAAATTCTACTGTGGGTTAATTGCTACCAAACAGCACTATGGGGGGACTATAATGCAAGGGGGACTTCCCTGGTGGTCCAGTGGCTAAAACTCCACACTACCAGTGCAGGGAGTCTGGGTTCAATCCCTGGTCAGAGAACGAGATCCCACATGCCAGAGACCTGATGCAGCCAAGTAATTTTTTTTTTTTTTAAACATTACATGGTACAGAGAAATCACTCATGGAAAGAAAGAAAGTGAAAGTGAAATCGCTCAGTTATGTCAGACTCTTTGCGACCCCATGGACTGTAGCCTACCAGGCTTCTCTGTCCACAGGATTTTCCAGGCAAGAGAACTGGAGTGGGTTGCCATTTCCTTCTCCAGAGGATCTTCCCGACCCAGAGATTGAACCCAGGGCTCCCGCATTGTGGGCAGCCGCTTTACCATCTGAGCATCTTTCATCAGGGAAGCTCATGAAAAGAAGAGTCAACTGAAGCAGCGAACTTCAAAATTGTCAGATCTGTCCTTCAGCAACCACCACCCTAATCTGTCAGCAGACATCACACTGAAGCAAGACCCTCTACCAGCAAAAACATTATGACTCACCGAAGACTCAGATGATGTTTATTATTTTTAAGCACAAAACTTTTTTGTTTTCATTTTTTAACTCTGTGGTGTAGCATGCAGGATCTTAGTTCCCCAACCAAGGATTGAACCTGTGGCCACTGCAGTGGATGTGTGGAGCCTTAACCACTGGGCTACCGGAGAATAACCAGTGAAAAACTACTTTTAAATTAAGGCAAATGAAGCGAAACTCAATCATGTCTGACTCTACAGTCGGTGGAATTCTCCAGGCCAGAATACTGGAGTGGGTAGCCTTTCCCTTCTCCAGGGGATCTTCCCAACCCAGAGATCAAACCCATTTCTCCCATATTGCAGGCAGATTCTTTATCTGCTGAGCCACAAGGGAATCCCAAATTGTGTGACTTGGATTATTGCAGTGGTTGGAATGAAACCAGCAATATCTCCCAGTGTAGTTATTCTTAATACTTTTAACTTTTATACTAGGGTTAAAAGTGATCTATGTATCACCCTATCAGTAGTACATTGCTGTATATTTGTCTGTACAGTTACTTTTCTGCTGAGATTTATACTGTCCTATACTTTTGTGTCACTGGTTGGCATCCTTTCATTTCAACTTCAAGAACTCCCTACAGCACTTCTTACAGTGGTAATGAAATCTTTCAAGTTTTTATTTCTCTGGAGAAGTATTTTTCTCACATTTATCTTTAAAAGATGGTTTTGCTATCTATAGTAATCTTAGTTGGCAGGTTTGTTTGTTTTTTTTTTTTTTTTTTCCAAATATATATGTCTCCCACTCTTCCCAATTTGGCAGGGTTTCTGCTGAGAAATTTATGGATCATCTTCTGGGAGTTTCCAGATGAGTAGCTTTTTTTTTTTTTTGCTACTCTAAAAACTCTTTGTCTTTTGAAACTTAATTATAATGTGTCTCAGTGTAGACTTCAGTCTATTTGGGATCCTTTGGGGTTCATTAATCTGGATGTGTGTCTCCTAGATTTGGGCAGTTTTCCACCATTATTTCTTTAAATATGCCCCTCTCTTTTTCTCTTTTGCTTTTGGGGATATCATGATGTGTACTTAGATTCTGTTGACTTTATTCCATAAGTCTCATAGGCTTTCTTTGCTTTTTTTTCATTCTTATTTCTATGCTCCACCCAGCCCCCAGCCCCTACCACCCCGCCTTGGATATTCTCAAATGACCAATTTTTGCATTTGTTGATTCTTCTACTTGGTCAAGTCTGCCATAGAAGCTCTGTATTATTTTTTTGTAGTTCAGTCATTGTATTCTTCAGGTTCAGAATTCATTTTATTCTCTTTTTCTGGCCTCTACCTCTTTGCTAAACTACACATCTTGTTCACGCCTTGTTTTCATGATTTTGTTTAGCTGTCTATTTTTTTTATAGTTCATTGAGTTTAAGACTGTTATTTTGACTTCTTTGTCAGGCAGTTCTTAGAGCTCCATTTCTTTAAGGTCACTATTAGAGCTTTACTTTGCTCCTTCGATGGTGTTATGTTTCCCTGATTCTTTGGCCCTTGTAGCCTTGTGTCAGTGTCTGCACATTTGAAAAACCAGTCATCTTTTCTCTTCCTTAGCTGGATTTCAGCAGATACTTTGGCCAGAGATTCAGAGTGGGCCAGCTGGCAGGCTGCGGGCAGTTGTCTCCCATGGTCCATAGGGAGGCAGGACTGCTGCTGGGGTCCTCAGGTGAGCAGACCTGTCACTGAAGGCTGCTTTCAGGGCCTCAGGCCAGCTTTCAGGATCTGTCCACTGGCTGTTAAGAGTCCTTACCCATTTGCTATGTTCTCAGCTACCCCTCAGGTATCCAGGTGTGCCACCTTAGTGTTCTGGGTAAGGATGACAGAAGCAAACATCTCAGGTACCCAGAGTTTAAGGAAGTCAGACATTAATGCTGTTCTCTCTTTCCTATGCAGAATTTGTGCCTGAGATGACCTCTTTCTAGTGCTATGCTGTGCAGTCTGGGGGAGAAGTGATGTAGGTGAAGTAAAACTGTTCTTCTTACCCTTTTCAATTTTTTAAAAATTGTTTATACTTCACGGAGGTGCCATAATCTTTCATCTGAATTCCAGAGCTCTCGTGATAGTATCTGCATCTGCAAATGGTTGTTAAATTTCTGTTTTTGTGGGGTATGAGGACTGGAACCTCCTATTTAGGGCATCTTGCTGATGTCACCCCCGTCTTACTACTTATAACACTATTACAAGTGCTGTTTTTTCCCAATACAATGAATGTTCTATTTTTAATCAAAATTCTTGCAAGATATGAAAAAAGAAATTTTAATAAAGCCAAACTTTGAACTATATATTCCAACTGATATCACTTTAATATCAGTCTTCCTTACAAAACAATAGAAATGGACCACTTTTTTATTAGTGGGAATTTCTTAACATACAGATGTTCTTTAGAAAGAAGAAATTTCTACCATATCCCTTTCTCTTCTGAAAACCCTAGTAATTCAGAAAGTGCTTTGTCAATACTTGTATCTTTGACAAGAAGGTAATTTTAACTATAAGACTGCCTCTGAAGCCCGATTTAACTTGGAAAGAGTTAATCACTCTGAGTCAAAGAGTCTTGTTCAAACCCTTTTAGATTTAAAAATCACAGAGCTCAAAAATACGAAACTAAAACAGGCTAAAGAAAAATATTAGAGGGACTTCCCTGGTGGCCCAGTGGTTAAGAATCCACCTTTCAATTTCTGCTGGCCTCTCTCTCCCCGGCTATGTCGACAAGTCCATTCTCTACATCTGTGTCTCCATTTCTTCTCAGTAAATAGGTTCATCAGTACTATTTTTCTAGATTCCACATGTATGCATTCAGTTCAGTTCAGTTCAGTTGCTCAGTCGTGTCCAACTCTTCATGACCCCATGAATTGCAGCATGCCAGGCCTCCCTGTTCATCACCAACTCCCAGAGTTCACTCAGACTCACATCCATCAAGTTGGGATGCCATCCAGCCATCTCATCCTCTGTCATCCCCTTCTCCTCCTGCCCCCAATCCCTCCCAGCATCAGAGTCTTTTCCAATGAGTCAACTCTTCACATGAATTGGCCAAAGTGCTGGAGTTTCAGCTTTAGCATCATTCCCTCCAAAGAAATCCCAGGGCTGATCTCCTTCAGAATGGACTGGTTGGATCTCCTTGCAGTCCAAGGGACTCTCAAGAGTCTTCTCCAACACCACAATTCAAAAGCATCAATTCTTTGGTGCTCAGCTTTCTTCACAGTCAAACTCTCACATCCATACATGACCACTGGAAAAACCATGGCCTTGACTAGACGGACCTTTGTTGGCAAAGTAATGTCTCTGCTTTTGAATATGCCATCTAGGTTGGTCATAACTTTCCTCCCAAGGAGTGAAAAAGAAGTCACTGAGTCGTGTCCGACTCTTTGTGACCCCACGGACTGTAGCCTACTGGGCTCCTCCATCCATGGGATCTTCCCGGCAAAGGTACTGGAGTGGGTTGCCATTTCCTTCTCCAAGGAGTAAGCGTCTTTTAATTTCATAGCTGCAATCACCATCTGCAGTGATTTAGGAGCCCAGAAAAAGAAAGTCTGACACTGTTTCCACTGTTTGCCCACCTATTTGCCATGAAGTGATGGACCAGATGCCATGATCTTCGTTTTCTGAATGTTGAGCTTTAAGCCAACTTTTTCACTCTCCTCTTTCATCAAGAGGCTTTTTAGTTCCTCTTCACTCTCTGCCATAAGGGTGGTGTCATCTGCATATCTGAGGTTATTGATATTTCTCCCGGCAATCTTGATTCCAGCTTGTGCTTCTTCCAGCTCAGCATTTCTCATGATGTATGCTATTAATATATGATATTTTTCTATTTCTGACTTACTTCATGACAAACGTGCACTATCACGTGTGAAACAGATAGCTGGCGGGAAGCTGCTGTGTCGCATAGGGAGCCCAGCCTGGTGCTCTGTGATGACCTAGAGGGTGGGATACGGTGGGGGGAAGGAGACTCAAGAGGGAAGGGATATACATATAATTATGACTGATTCTCATTGATGTACGGCAGAGACCACCACAATATTGTAAGGCAATTATCCTCTAATTTAAAAAAAAGAAAAGAAATTTGCCTTCCAATGCAGGAAATGCAGGTTTGATTCCTGGTTGGGGAAACTAAGACCCCGCATGAAGGGCAACTAGAAAGCCTGCGTGCAGAAGCTAAAATCTGATGCAGTCAAATAAACAAACACTAAATATATGTATATTAGAAATACCAGGTGAATTACTTAGTCATACTTTTGCTTAATTTGGAGAACACTTCCAAACACCACGATGTTGAAATAAAGGGTTGGGAGAGAACCGGAAAAGATAATCAGAAGTACCATATGTACTAAGATGTCCCATAGACCCAGAAACTCTGATTGCAGTAAGTAGAATAACATGACGTGAGGATAACTGACTATTTTTTCTTCTAAAAAGAATCAGTGATAGCAAGACATATGTTTTGTGATAGCTATATTCAGAGCATTACGTAGGATGGAAGTTAAGGATGAAGTGAAGAACTCAGAGATGGCTCTGTGACCAAAATTGTTACCTTGTTCAGTCTCAGTTTCAATTTTATTTATAATCCTAGTAAATGCTACTCTTGTGATAATGCCAAACCCCAAGAAAACTTTCACATGGAATTGTGTGCTGGAGTTATTCTTAGTTGACCTATTTTTAACTGCCAAGAGGAAGGGTGAATATTTGTATCACACTTCATTCTTCCTCAAAATGCACTTCTTTCCTTTCAGTGAGGTGAAGCAGAAAGAACATTAGCATCTCTGTGAGCTACATGTCTGTGAGCTTCACTTTTGTCATCTGTAAAATGGAGAGAATGAGTCTGTGTAGTGTTATTGTGAGGTGTAAATAAGGTAATAAAAACCAAGCAAGTTGGATGCAGAAGATGCTTAATAAATGGCAGTATTCTATTTCCAGTGGGTCTTGAGTTTAGTGAGCAATTAATTTCCTTCAAGACATTGGCAGATAAGAGCCACAGATTCATTTCTCAAAAGAATATTTACATTTTAACAAGAGGCTCCAAGGATTTACAAGACTTCAGGGTACCAAGCACACTGACAAAAGTGGAATTTTGGATACTGTTCAACACGTATTTGTTGAGTGTCTCTTCTTTGCTAGTACTGAAATCACAAAGATCAATAATGTGGCACTTGTCCTTAAAGAAGGTAGAATAGACAATTGGGCAAACTGGTATCTCTTTCCTATCTCAGAGGACAGCAACAGGACACCACACAGAGAAGGACAGAAAATCAACTCTCGGTGTAATGAAGGAAAAGACTGGACTCTTAGGAGAAGGGAAGGGAAACAAGGAGAAAAGGATTTTCTTCTAACAGACATTTTTGTTGTGGATTTGGGGAAGATTAAACAATCTTCTGGACCCTGCCCTGATACTTATGAACATGGGCATTTGGGCTCCTAGATACTCTGGCACTAGAGTTTTTAATTTGTACAAGGACTGTCTTCTGCATTGATAGCATCTTTGTCTCTAGAAAGTTGAGGAGTATGTTTCAGATCAAACTCAAGTAGAAAGCTGAGTGCTAATTGCATAGAAACAATTTTGGCACAAGAAAAAGGTATAAAGGGACTCTTCTAACTTCTCATTTCTCAGCCTAGTTCATCAGAGTGGAGAAGGGGAGAATGTCTACCAAAAAATTATATCTAGGAAGAAATATCTGAAGTATAGCTGGTTCTATACCTTAGAATACTGAAAAGGAAAGTGAGAAATTCCAGCAGTAGTAAACAGATATTGGTCATCATAATTTCTTTTGCCTCTGAAACAAATTAATACAAATTTAATGGTTAAAACAGCACAAATTTATCTTACAGTCCTGGAGGTCAATATCTGAAATTTGCCTCACTGGGCTAAAGATAAGATGTCAGTAGAGTTAAGTCTTTCTGGTTCTCATGAAGAATCTTTTGCTTAAGCTTTTTTTTTTTTTTTCCTAGCTTCTAGAGGCCACCTAAATTCCATGGCACCCTTCCTCCATCTTCAAAGCTGAACATATTCAAATCTCCCTCTCACTTTGATGTCTGATGCCCTGATCACATCTCCTTCATTGACCCTCACTTTCTTTCTCCTTCTTAAAAGAACTGTGAGATTACATGGACTCTACTTAGATAATCAAAAATCATTACCCCATTTCACAATTTTTAATTACATGTACAAAGCCCTTTTTGATAACCATTGTAAGATCATGTATTCATCTATTTCAGAAATTAGAATTTGGATATCTTTGAAAGCCCATTATTCTGCATACTATAGCCAGGATCTGAGAAGGTGGATATTAGCATTACCGGAAGTATAAAAATAAACATTGTGATGAGCAAAACTGGAATTTTGGCTTTCCCTTCTTACCATCAAATAAACACATTTGCCTTTTCACCTGGTGAGTAAGCAGATCCCCCACAATAAGCTATTTTTAGCTCCAGTGCTGATGGGAGAGGGACCCTATTTTGTGAGATATCACAGAAGCCTGCTATTCATCTGAGGATGCTCAGTCCCTATCTTACTGGTAACCTTGACTCTTTATACATTTACTCCTGAATGGCCTCTTGCCTTGTTCATAATGTCATCCACCAAGTAGGTGATCATAGCTGCTTTCTCTATCTGTCCTTTGGTTGTCTTCACCCTACTCCTGATACCCAAGGTAGTGAGTTCAGATTTCCTCCATCTTTGGCTCTACCTAGACATGCACTCACAGCAAATTAGCATCCTTCCTCTAGGTCTCACCATTCACTGGAAGAATAATGAAGCCGCACTCATTGCTGCATCATTTCACTTTCTTGTTTCCAAGACACAATGGCATTCTTCTACGTAAACATTTCACTGGAGATACTATGCTGGAGACAGTATCCACAGGTTGCCTAGTCATCAGGCATCCAGTTGCATTGTATAAAAACTGGCAAGAAAGCAAAAATATCTACAGGAGGCTCTTAAGGACATTTCCTATTAGCTTCAAATCTGACCAAGACAAGGAACTGAAGACAATAGATATTAAATATCCCCACTTTCAGTTCTAAGAGTTGTCAGTGAATAAAGATTATCTTCTCTTTGCAAATTTTGTCTTCCTTCATGACAAAAGTACATTGGTTTAGATTTGTTCTATATCCTTTGCCTCCATCCCAAATGATCTCAGATGCTTTCCTTGTGGCTCAGATGGTAAAGAATCTGCCTACAATGCAGGAAACCCAGATTTGATCCCTGGGCCAGGAAGATCCCCTGGAAAAAGGAATGGCAACCCACTCTAGTATTCTTGCCTGGAGAATCCCCAAGGATAGAGGAGCCTGGCCAGATACAGTTTCTTGCATCAAAGAGCTGGACCTGATTGAATGACTCACACTTCCACTTTCTGTTTGGAAAACGAAGTCCTCCTAGCAGTCAAGCAGAATAAACTCAGAAGTGTAGGTGAGTTAGTATCCCACAAGGCAACACTGAAGTAATGGAGCTTGAAAGCCAATATATAAAAGGCTCTTCTATTCATCCCTTCAATAGACTTGTAAGATTCACCCTTTACTATTCTGTAGAAAATCCTAAAATGACTGAGGACAGTTGGTCCTCTCTCAAATATACTAAGTTTTATAATACACGCCTGTATTGGCTTTCCCTCTATTTTATTCCCCCCAGTCTCTCACACTTACTCATTTCCTAAAGAAACTAGATTCAGTAAGCTTTCATCTAAGGCTCTGCTTTTAGGGGAAATTCAGGATAAGAGAGTTGCTATCAGAAGTAGTCCAAGAAAGCAATTCCTGATGATCAGGTTTTGGAACTGAATCTGCTTCCTGTCGGACAGCAATAATAACCCCACTGGCAGTGTTAAGTGGATTGGTGATAATCCTCTGGTATGGAGTACCTTCAGATGCAGTGAGATTCTGATGTCAGTCCCAGCTATGAGAAGTTCCTTCCTTTTCCTATTTTACTCACTCTGATTGCATACTCCTGCTTAGTTCCTGGGTTAACTTCCTCTATACAAAACTTGATCTAAAGCCCAGGCTAAAGCAGTATGCCAGTCATACCACATGACACCTCTGTGCAAGAGACTACAGCTCTTCATGTCATTCAATAAAACCCAAAGACCTAGACCTAATTCGTAAGCTGCTGAATTATCCAGCTCCAACACATTTCTAACCTCATGGGGCAGAGACTGCTAATTGTCTCCTCAATATCTATTCTTTCCTATTTTCCTACTGAAACTATCTTCATGTTTCATGGAGGAGGGTAGGTAATTCACCTGTCTAAAAACACATTGGTCACATGGCCACACATCCCCTTCTTTAAGCTAGGGTGTTCACGTGATACAGCTAATTCATGGCCAATAAGTGTAAGTTGCTGAATAGCTTCCCAGCTGGAAAAATAAGTAGATAAAACCTTTAAAGAAATGGACTCAGTTTTCATGAGGCCTTTGAAGTTTCATTTTTCACTTTCTCCCCGCCTGAAAGCCAGCAGGGAAAACAGGGGTAGACCAGCCATCCTTATCACAGGGCAAAATGTACATTGAATTTAGGCTAAGACTGATTGAGAGAAAAGCTAGAAAGAATCTGGGTTCCCAATGGTATCATGGAGCTTCTGTATCAGTTTGCACACCTAACGCAACTAAAATCCTCATTTCATTGTATGAGTGTATGTTAAGTCACTTCAGTCATGTCCAACTCTTTGCAACCCTATGGACTGTAGCCCACCAGGTTCCTCTGTCTGTGGGATTCTCCAGGCAAGAATACTAGAGTGGGTTGCCATGCCCTCCTTCAAAGGATCTTCCCGACCCAGGGATCGAACCCCTGTCGCTTATGTCTCCTGTACTGGCAGGCAGATTCTCTACCACGTGGGAAACCCAGGAGCACCACGTGGGAAACCCTCCCTTTGGATTAAGCCACTTTTGTAAATATAATTTTCAGTGTGTGTACCTAATTCTACCTGATGACTCTATTCCAGTTCTACCGAGCTCTTCTTCAATCCTCAAACACACCTGTCTCAGATTTGGCACTTATTGTTTCCCCTATTTGGAGAATTCTTTCTCCAGATGTTCACACAACTCATGCCTTAACTTCATCCAGGTCTTATTTACATGCCACTTCATTAAGAAGATTTCCTTAATGATTCTACCTAAGCTCTCTCTCCAACTTCTTCACTTCTTTTCCCTTACCATGCTTTGTTTCTCAATCACTTACTAGCCTTGACACAACTTTTATTTATTAGTTTTTAATTTATTTCTTTTTTTATTGGGGTATAGTTGCTTTACAATGTTGTGTTAGTTTCTGCGGTACAATGAAGTGAATCAGCTATATGTGTACATACAGCCCCTCCCTCTTTGTTCTCCCGCCCACCCCACCCTCTTCCCACAGAGCACTGAGCTGAGCTCCCCGTGCTATTACAGCAGGCTCTCACTCTCTGTCTATTTTGCACGTGGTAGTGGATATACGTCAACCCCAGTCTTCCAGTTCATCCCACCTCTGCTTCCCTTCTGTGTCCACACATCCATTCTCTACACCTGTGTCTCTAATTCCTGCCCTGCAAACAGGTTCATCTTTGCTGTTTTTCTAGATTCCACATACATGCATCAATATACAATATTTGATTTTCTCTTTCTGACTTATTTCACTCTATATAACAGACTCTAGGTCCATTCACGTCTCTACAAATGACACAATTTTGTTTGTTTTCATGGCTCTGTAATATTCTGCTGTATATAGGCACCACATCTTCTTTATCCATTCATAAATTGATACAGTCACTACGGAGAAAAGCATGGAGGTTCTTTAAAAAACTAAAAATAGAGCTACCATATGACCCAGCAGTCCCACTACTGGGCTGACCCTGTAGTCAGTAGTATACCCTGAGAAGACCATAATTCTAAAAGACACATGTAGTAAGCCAGAAAGAAAAACACCAATACAGTATACTAACACATATATATGGAATTTAGAAAGATGGTAATGATAACCCTATATGCAAGACAGCAAAAGAGACACAGATGTAAAGAACAGACTTTTGGACTCTGTGGGAGAGGGAGAGGGTGGGATGATTTGGGAGAATGGCATTGAAACATGTACACTATCATGTAAGAAATGAATCGCTAGTCTAGGTTTGATACAGGATACAGGATGCTTGGGGCTGGTGCACTGGGATGACCCAGAGAGATGATATGGGGGGGGTGGTGGGAGGGGGGTTCAGGGTTGGGAACTCATGTACACCTGTGGTGGATTCATGTCAATGTATGGCAAAACCAATACAGTATTGTAAAGTGAAAAAATAAAAATTAAAAAAAAGACACATGCACCCCAATATTCATCACCAGTCAATCCTAAAGGAAATCAACCCTGAATATTTATTGGAATGACTGATGCTGAAGCTGAAGCTCCAAAACTTTGGCCACCTGATGTGAAGAACTGACTCATGGGAAAAGACCCTGATGTTTGGAGAAGACTGAAGGCAAAAGGAGAAGAGGGCAGCAGAGGGTGAGATGGTTAGATAGGATCACTGACTCAATGGACATGAACTTGAGCAAAATCCAGGAGATAATGGAGGACAGGGAAACCTGGCATGAGGCAGTCCATGGGGTTGCAAAGAGTCAGACACGACTTAGCGACTGAACAACCACCACCCCAATGTTCACTGCAGCACTATTTACAACAGCCAAATTCCCAAAACATAGAGCAGAAGTATGGATAGTGCATTCACAATAAATATCATTGAATGTGAGAGTAAATTGGGTACCAGAGGTAGGATTAATATCTCAGCAGCTGAAAATGAGGTTTTATTACCTTCCTCAACTCTGGATTCTCTTAAAAAGCAAGTTTTGACAAAACCAGATGGCCCACTACTCCCGCAAAAAAAAAAAAAAAAAGGAAAAAAAAACAGGAAAACTATAGGCCAAAATCACTTACAGATAAAGACTCAAAATGCTCAATAAAATACGACCAGAATGAATACAACAAAACATATAAAAAAGAGCATGCACTGTGAACAAGTGGGATTTATCCCAGGAATGCAATGCTGTTTTAACATAAAAAAAAGCCAGTCTCTATAAAACATCTTATTAATAAAAAACAAAACACATGATCACCTCAATATGTTCAGGTAAAACATTTGAAAAAATTCAATACCCCTTCATGATAAAGTAACACTCAATGAACCAGATATAGCTGGGAACTTCCTCAGTCTGATAAAGGATATCTTTAAAAACCCCACACCTAACATCATTACATGAAACATTTAATGTTCCCACCTAAGACCAGGAACAAGACAAGAACATTCATCCTTGCCAGTTCTATTCAACATTGTACTGGAGGGTCTTGCAATTAGGAAGGAAAGAAGGAAGGACAGAAATGTAACATAGAAACTAAAAAGGTAAACTATTTCTATTCTCAGAAGATGTAATCTAAAGAAAATCCTAAGGAAAGAAATACATTAAAAATTAGAATAAATGAGTGTAGGAAAGGTGTAGGACACACGATCAATATACACAAAAATGGCATCCCTATATGTTTGCTATTAACAACCTGAAAATGAAATTAAGAAAATAATTTCATTGAAAATAGTACCAAAGAGAAAAAAGAAAAATAATATCACTTAGGGATAAGTCTAACCAAAAATAAAAAAGGCAAAGCCTACACACTGAAAAATAAAATTTCTGAAAGTTTATTTTCCCAGTGAAAAATATTCTGTGTGCTATTTCAGGGTTAGTGTGACATGAAGAGAAGAGAACAATCACACAAGTAGACAGGATTTTGGAGACAGCCGTAACAGGAGAATATATGGCACCATAACCTGCAAACCTCGTGGGGCCAGCACCAAATACCCGATGGGACGTGAGAAAGAGACTAAAGCCAATTTTAGTTTTGTTTCAGTGACAGGGAACCTCAGCCACTTTCTAGGCTATAATAGCAATGTTTACTTGAAAACAAAGCCATTAATAAATAAAGCTGAACACAATTTAATCTTTGAGAATTTAGGAGTGCTTCAAGACCTAGTGTTTGGGTAATTTTACTATAGAGATTAGAGAAGTTCATATGGTTGAAAGATGCCTATTTTGTGAAATGCTACCACTCTATTTTTCGTCCAAGTTAGGCATGAGGTTGTGTCTTGTGGTTTTTAATCTCAAAACAATTTCTTGTAGGTTCTTAATTGATTAAGAATGATATTATCAAAAATATCTTTCCAGTTTTTATATTCAACAAATAAGGCATCAGTTAGGTTTATTCTGAATGTGCCATGGTATTTTACCCAAGAAAGTTATAATCAAATTCTATAGTGCATTTTTAGATTCTTAAATCAAATTAATTTTGATCCAAAAAGAAGGTGCATGCATCTATGAAATGTCATGAACCCCATGGTAATAATGTGTGAGACAAGAATATTTTCTATGTACTATTTATTTACCTTTTGCAGAGTTTATATAATGGCCACAGAAATAAATAATTATTTTGAATAATTATTCCATAAAAGTAACATTGTTTTAATTTTACTAAATTCAGTTCAGTTCAGTTGCTCAGTCATGTCCAACTCTTTGCGACCCCATGAACCGCAACACGCCAGGCATCCCTGTCCATCACCAACTCCCGGAGTTCACTCAAACCCATGTCCATTGAGTCGGTGATGCCATCCAACCATCTCATCCTCTGTTGTCCTCTTCTCCTCCTGTCCCCAATCCCTCCCAGCATCAGAGTCTTTTCCAGTGAGTCAACTCTTCGCATCAGATGGCCAAAATATTGGAGTTTCAGCTTCAGCATCAGTCCTTCCAATGAACACCCAGGACTGATCTCCTTCAGAATGGACTGGCTGCATCTCCTTGCAGCCCAAGGGACTCTCAAGAGTCTTCTCCAACACCACAGTTCAAAAGCATCAATTCTTTGGCACTCAGCCTTCTTCACAGTCCAACTCTCACATCCATACATGACCACTGGAAAAACCATGGCCTTGACTAGACGGACCTTGTTGGCAAAGTAATGGGTCTGCTTTTTAATATGCTGTCTAGGTTGGTCATAAATTTCCTTCCAAGGAGCAAGCGTCTTTTAAATTTCATGGCTGCAATCACCATCTGCAGTGATTTTGGAGCCCAGAAAAATAAAGTCAGCCATTGTTTCTACTGTTTCCCCAGCTATTTGCCATGAAGTGATGGGACCAGATGTCTTGATCTTCGTTTTCTGAATGTTGAGCTTTAAGCCAACTTTTTCACTCTCCTCCTTCACTTTCATCAAGAGAGTCTTTAGTTCCTCTTCACTTTCTGCCATAAGGGTGTGTCATCTGCATATCTGAGGTTACTGATATTTCTCCGGGCAATCTTGATTCCACCTTGTCCTTCCTCCAGCCCAGGGTTTCTCATGATATACTCTGCATATAAGTTAAATAAACAGGGTGACAATATACAGCCTTGACAGACTCCTTTTACTATTTGGAACCAGTTTGTTGTTCCATGACCAGTTCTAACTGTTGCTTCCTGACTGCATACAGGTTTCTCAAGAGGCAGGTCAGGTGGTCTGGTATTCCCATCTCTTTCAGAATTTTCCACAGTTTATTGTGATCCACATAGTCAAAGGCTTTGGCATAGTCAATAAAGCAGAAATAGATGTTTTTCTGGAACTCTCTTGCTTTTTTGATGATCCAGTGGATGTTGGCAATTTGATCTCTGGTTCCTCCACCTTTTCTGAAACCAGCTTGAACATCTGGAATTTCATGGTTCACATCCGGTTGAAGCCTGGCTTGGAGAATTTTGAGTATTACTTTAACAGAGTGTGAGATGAGTGCAATTGTGTGGTAGTCTGAGCATTCTTTGGCATTGCCTTTCTTTGGGATGGAATGAAAACTGACCTTTTCCAGTCCTGTGGCCACTGCTGAGTTTTCCAAATTTGCTGGCATATTGAGTGCAGCACTTTCACAGCATCATCTTTCAGGATTTGAAATAGCTCAAATGGAATTCTATCACCTGCACTAGCTTTGTTCATAGTGATGCTTCCTAAGGCCCACTTGACTTCACATTCCAGGATGTCTGGCTCTAGGTGAGTGATCACACCATCGTGATTATCTTGGTCATGATCTTTTTTGTATAGTTATCCTGTGTATTCTTGCCACCTCTTCATAATATCTTCTGCTGCTGTTAGGTCCATACCATTTCTGTCTTTATAGAGCCCATCTTTGTATGAAATACTCCCTCGGTATCTCTAATTTTCCTGAAGAGATCTCTAGTCTTTCCCATTCTGTTGTTTTCCTCTATTTCTTTGCATTGATCGCTGAGGAAGGCTTTCTTATCTCTCCTTGCTATTCTTTGGAACTCTGCATTTAAATGAGTATAGCATTCCTTTTCTCCTTTGCTTTTCGCTTCCCTTCTTTTCACAGCTATTTGTAAGGCCTCCTCAGACAGCCATTTTGGTTTTTTGCATTTCTTTTCTTGGAGATGGTCTTGATTCCTATCTCCTGTACAATGTCATGAACCTCTGTCCATAGTTCATCAGGCACTCTGTCTATCAGATCTAGTCCCTTAAATCTATTTCTCACTTCTACTGTATAGTCATAAGGGATTTGATTTAGGTCATACCTGAATAGTCTAGTGGTTTTCTCCACTTTCTTCAATTTCAGTCAAATTTGGCAATAAGGAGTTCATGATCCAAGCCATAGTCAGCTCCCGATCTTGTTTTTGCTGACTGTATAGAGCTTTTCCATCAATCTGATTTTGGTGTTGACCATCTGGCGATGTCCATGTGTAGCGTCTTCTCTTGTGTTGTTGGAAGAGGATGTTTGCTATGACCAATGTGTTCTCTTGGCAGAACTCTATTAGCCTTTGCCCTGCTTCATTCTGTATTCCAAAGCCAAATTTGCCTGTTACTCTGGGTGTTTCTTGACTTCCTACTTTTGGATTCCAGTCCGCTATCATGAAAAGGACATCTTTTGGGGGTATTAGTTCTAGAAGGTCTTGTTGGTCTTCATAGAACTGTTCAACTTCAGCTTCTTCAGCGTTACTGGTTGGGGCATAGACTTGGATTACCGTGATATTGAATGGTTTGCCTTGGAAACGAACTGAGATCATTCTGTTGTTTTTGAGGTTGCATCCAAGTACTGCATTTCAGTCTCTTTTGTTGACCATGATGGCTACTCCATTTCTTCTAAGGGATTCCTGCCCATAGTAGTAGATATAATGGTCATCTGAGTTAAATTCACCCATTCTAATCCATCTTATTTCACTGATTCCTAGAATGTCAACGTTCATACTTGCCATCTCCTGTTTGACCACTTCCAATTTGCCCTGATTCATGGGCCTAATATTCCAGGTTCCTATGCAATATTGCTTTTTACACCATTGAACCCTGCTTCCATCACCAGTCCCATTCACAACTGGGTGGGGTTTTTTTTTGCTTTGGCTCCATCCCTTCATTCTTTCTGGAGTTATTTCTCCACTGATCTCCAGTAGCATATTGGGCACCTTTCGACCTGGGGAGTTCATCTTTCAGTGTCCTATCTTTTTGCCTTTTCATACTGTTCATGGGGTTCTCAAGGCAAGAATACTGAAGTGATTTGCCATTCACTTCTCCAGTGGACCACATTCTGTCAGACCTCTCCACCACAACCCTGCCATCTTGGGTGGCCCCACATGGCAATCTGTGTTATCCGATTGGCTAGTTGTCTGTGATTGTAGTTTCTAAATTCTAGCAGGTAAAATAGTCTTTAAATTATTTAAATAAAACCTCGGTTCATTAGGGCATACAATGGTACTATTGATAATCCACTATATACCATACATTTCAGCTTTTTTGAATTTCCTTTGAACATTTGAGAAGATAAAAGAAACTATCCCAAACTTAGGCTTCCATGGGTGGCTCAGCAGGTAAAGAATCCACCTGCCAATGCAGGAAACACAGGAGATGTGGGTTTGATCCCTGAGTGGGGAAGATCCCCTGGAAAAGGAAATGGCAACCCCCTCCAGGATTCTTGCCTGGAGAATCCCATGGACAGAGGAGCCTTTCGGACTACAGTCCATGGGCTCACAAAGACTTGGGCACCACTGAGTGACTAAACACGCACAGACACTCACCCCAAACTTAGATCAAGTTGTTCTATGTATAGAATCCACCGGACTTTTCATTCCTCTTAGACACTCCACATAGGTTAATTATGTTTCCTTCCATCTGCAAAGTGAAATATCTTCCTTCCTCACTCCTTTCACTTGGCCACCAAATCCCATGAATGCCCCTCTTGGAATTAGTCTCCTAACTTCTTTTCCTAGCAGAAAGAGACTCTCAGACAAACTCATATTTGCTAGGAGGAAGGTGAAGGAGAAAGTACAGTTAGGGAGTTTGAGATGGACATGTACACACTGCTGTATTTAAAATGGATAACCAACCAGGACCTACTGTAGAGCACAGGGAACTCTGTTCAATGTTATGTGGCAGCCTGGATGGGAGAGGGACTTGGGGGAGAATGGATCCATGTATAGGTATGGCTGAGTCCCTTGCTGTTCACCTAAAACTATCGCAACATTGTTAAAAGGCTGTTCCCCAGTGCAAAGTGAAGTTTAAAAAAAAAAAATTTTTAAAACAAACAAAGTAAAACTTCTGATGCTCCTGTATTTTCACAAGATAAATCCCTAGATCTGTGACATGCAGACTTGGTTCTTTAGTCTTTCTTAACTTCCGCTGTCTCTAGTGTCCTGTTCCTCAGAAACACCCAGCTCAGACCCCTCATGGTGCCTGCTCACACTGCAGGACCCTCCGTGGAATGCTCCTACTTAGCTGTCATTCATGAGACCATCCTTGTTCATTCATTCAGAGCCAATTACTCCTTCCTGCACCCCTGCTGGGCTGAGTAGAGCCTTAAGCATAGCAAGCATCTCATTGCATAATTATATGTTTACACTGGATTTCCTCATTAGGCTTCTTTGGAGCCAGAACTGAGTCTTATTTACTTATGCATTTTCCAATGCCTAACATTAGGTGCTTTCAATTTTTTTTTTTTAAATCAATGTTTAATGAATAAATGGGGCCTGATGAGGCAGAGTTTAACAAAGTCTTTGGTCTTCAAAGTTTATCAGTTACTCAAAACCTTCACCAGCCTCCTTGAGGCCTCCTTACCCTTTCATTCTCAGCAGACAGAATGTCATCTTGTCTTACGGAGAAAATTTTGACTTTACCTGCATCCTTTCCAGATTAGCTGTCCCTGCCACTTCTCTGAAGCTGCTCTCACAAAAGACTCAACGACTCTGTCATTTCTCAACAGGATGAAACCCCTATACCTTAAAAGTACGCCAACTGTGCCAATTGTCAAATGTAAATTAATTTCTACAATGAAAATTCCCACCTTTGTGAGGTGTGGAGAAACAGGAACTCCAATAGATAGCCCTTAGGAAGGTAAATTCATATAATCACTTTGAAAAAATAAAAGAAGGATTATATAAGTAAATTAAAGATGTGCAGAGTCTTTCTGATCCACCTATTCCTTTTCTTGGCATACATCTCAGGAACTTTCTGGCCAAAGCACACTGAAAAAATACATGCAAAAATTCCTTAAAGTAGTTTAAAAATAGGAAGCAATCCAAATGCCCATTTCCAGAAGAAATGATAAACTACCGCATATTCCTATAATGGCATAACTTACAGTACTGTAAATGAAGAATAAAATGTAGCAAAACTAGCTTAATTAAATAAGCATAATGTTAATCAGAAAAATGAGAATTCAGAAAATTTTATACAGCATTAAATTGATATAAATTTCAAAATTGTGCAAAAAGAAATTAATTGATTTAGGATAGAAAATACTTGTAAAATCTGAAAAAAAAAAGGGGGGGGGGGAATAAAACCAAGAATTCAAGGCTGTGGGTCTATTTCAGGAATAAGGTTAGGAAGGAGGGACAGTGCCTCCAAGGAGAGGCATGGGGGCTTCAGAGTTATGGGTTTGTATTTTAAGTTTCATGCTGTATACACGCATATTCATTTTACATATAAGTAAATACTCTTACACATAAGTAATACATGAGTAATACCAGAACAGCTATATAATTAATATTGTTTTATATGATTTAGTGGTATATAAATTCGATAGGTAAGAAAAAATTACCTCTAAGATGATCACATTATTTTTCTGGCAAATTAGAGTTTTGAAGATTTCAAGATTAAAATGTATTCCTGTTTTTTAATATTTCAAGGTCAGTGTGAATGACAAAGATTTTGAGGGTTCAGATAGCCCAATTCACATGAAAGCAAGTACTTTGAAATGTGTCCTTTTTACAAGTAAACCAGAAAACTTGACTCTTGGAAAAGGTCTTTATTTCATGTATTTTTAATGGATTCACCAGTAATACCTACTCAGCACAGCAACTGAAGTGTGACTTTGCTTCTTCTGAAGTGCAAATAATTGATTTCATCTTTTCACTTCTTAGAAAAGGTAATTTAAAATATCCATTTTAAGTTTGTGCTAGTAGTGTTCCTCCTAATTTTTCCACATACATACATCTAATTAAAGTAAACAGCATATAATATTGTAGTTGGTATTAAACCTACACAAATAATAAGATAGGGAATCAAAACAGCATGCCACTGCAGTACAGTTCTACTAGTAGCAGCTATTGCCTTCAGAGAAGAGAGATGGGAGAATAAAAGGGCTTTCACCTTTTTCTTTCTTCCACTCTACAGTATTCAAATCGTTTATAATTAGTAAGTACATGTTACTTTTGTAACCAATATGAACAAAAGCTATAGCATAGATATTAGGTGTATGTACTAATTTATTTGGGGCTTCCCAGGAGGACAGAGGATGAGATGATAGGATGACATTACCAACTCGATGGACATGAGTTTGAGCAAGCTCTGGGAGTTGGTGATGGACAGGGAGGCCTGGCGTGCCGCAGTCCACGGGGTCACAAAGAGTCGGACACGACTGAGCGACTGAACTGATTGACGTAGCACAGTGGTAAAGAACCTACCTGCCAGTCTGGGAGACGCAAGAGACACAGGTTTGATTCCTAGGTCAGGAAGATTCCCTGGAGTAGGAAATGGCAACCCACGCCAGTATTCTTGCATGGAAAGTTCCATGGACAGAGGAGCCTGGAAGGCTATAGTCCATGGGGCTGCCAAGAGTCAGATAGGAAGGACTGAGTGACTGAGGGCGCCCACTATTTATATTTAAGAACACATTTTTATGTGTTTTCTCCAGTCAGAAAACTAGATTTTAGAGTAACTGTGGCATTTTGTGTGAGGCAAAATTGCAAACTGGGTGAAGGTAGCCTTTGATCATCGTCCGCTTTTGCCGTTTCCACTGTGACTTTGTGTCACACCCTTGACCTAGCCAAGGCATCTACTCTCCGTCTCCCTCTGCCGGCCGTAACTCTTCTCCTCTTGCAACAGAATTTCCCCTTCTTTACCTAAATCCAATCCACTCAGTGTCCTCATTTAAGTTAGTGGTCACTTGAGTATCATGGGCTTCGATAGGAGCAGACTTTGCTTTTCAAACTCCACGGGATAGTTAAATACCTCCAGCCTCCCCAAAACCATGATTCAAATTTCATTACCATAGTATCTTAACTGTGAGTCATCGCATAAATAGCACACCCTTTGCTCTTATGTCTGCAAACCACAAGGTAAATAACCAATGTGCATCCTGACCAGTGACCAAATCACATCAAGTCTTTGCAATTTTTTCGGTGACTGGTCACTGCAAGTCTGTCCTTCAGCTCAGGCACATGCAGCAGCTGCGTACTTGCATTGCCTCCTTGTCTCACAGCGATAAAGTAACGTGATAATTTCCAAAAACAGATACTCAAAAGAGGGTCAACAAAAATAAAAACACGGCCGAGAAACAAAAGCGATAGCTTTGGAAGTGAAATTTGAATCCAGCGCAAATGGAGGTATAGAAGAAACAGCTGATATGGGAATGTTGACAGTGTTTTGGTTCTGAGACTCTGGACATGCAGCAAAACGATCTCTTGGAAGCACTTTTTAAAAAATGTCAGTCCATAACATATTGGAAATTATGTTATATGTTTATTTTTGGCCACAATGCATGGCTTATGGGATCTTATTAATCATTCCCTGACCAGAGATCGAACCCCTGGCCCCAGTGGTGAAAGCATTGAGTCCTAACCACTGGACCTCCAGGGTGTTCCTGAAAGCAAATTTACTGACATAAATGAGGAAAGTGGTTGTGTTGGAAAGGATGAAGATATCCTAGAGGATATGATGCTGGAAAAAATCTTCAGATTAAGAGAACTCTCAGAGATAGTTTTTGATATTAAACAAGTGAAGATAAAATGTTGGAAGCTGATCTGAATCTAGAAAGGAATATTACAATTTGCTGAAGTATAGAAAGATGTTCACTCCATACTGTAGGTTATACAACAAAAAGGCAAGCACTATTCAAACTGCTCTTGATACTTTTTCTTTACAAAGAAATAGAGTTATTAACTCTTACTGTTAATGATTTAAGTTATAGTATACTAAATAATATATACTAAAATGTAGTGTACTAAACAGTATATTAAATAAATTTAAATGTAAGTTTTATTTTTTATTTCTCTATACATATATAATAGAGTTTTTAAAGTTTTGACAGAAATATTTAAGCCATGGAACATTTTTAATTTTTCCCATCAAGATCATTTTGCAGTTTCAGCTTGTACAACCATCTTCACAGTTCTGGGCTACCATGCCAAGCGTGGATGTCCTGTGTTTGATATGAAGGTCAGTTAGTATCTACTACACTAATTAAAATGTTTGCAGCAGAATACTGTAGAACTAGTATAGACTTCAGACAGGAGGATCTGGAGCTGAAGCTCCGATTCTGAAACTTATCTGCTTAGTGACCTTCCCTTTTTCACTTAACCACTCAGCATTAGTTTCCTCCTTCATTTCTACAAAAGAGATGTGAATATTACATCTTTAGTAGTTTGCAGGCTGGTTGTGTGGATTAACTGAAGGAAATAAAACAGTAAATTACAAAGTATGTTAATTGCCCAGTCGTGTCTGATTCTTTGTGACCCCACGGACTGTAGCCCACCAGGCTCCTCTATCCATGGAATTCTCCGGGCAAGAATCCCGGAGTGGGTAGCCTTTTCCTTCTCCAGGGGATCTTCCCAACCCAGGGATTGAACCCAGGTCTCTCACATTGCTGGAAGGTTCTTTACTGTCTGAGCCACCAGGGGAGCCCAAATGATAAAGCATAATTGAAATATTCATTGCTATCAAAAGGCATATGATTTGGAGTTTGATGGATCATCCCCTCACACACATCACATTCTAAAAGATGGTGATGAGTGACATAATATGCTCTTCCAAAAAAAAAAAAAACTGTCTTAAAGAAGAGGTTTTCAAAGAGTATTTTAACAACTAGCGCATGGAATTTAAAAATAGAAATCAATCCTGTGTCTTAAGTCCTAAACCAATCTTTCCTTCCTATGCACAAATTCTATTAACTGCTTAAACTCTCCCCATATCTAAACGTGTTTTTCATATTATCATTTGGATTCCAAACTTTCTGAGGTCTGTTCTCACATAATAGCTCCCTGCTGTACTCTTGAATCACTGACTTAGTAAACCAAGATTCCAATTAACTGTTAAGTATACTCAATGCATTGGAAAAGACCCTGATGCTAGGAAAGACTGAAGGTGGGAAGGGAAGGGGACAACAGAGGATGAGATGGTTGGATGGCATCACCGACTCGATGGGCACGAGTTTGAGTAAGCTCCAGGAGTTGATGGACAGGGAAGCCTGGCGTCCTGCAGTCCATGGGGTCACAAAGAGTAGGGCACGACTGAGTGACTGAACTCACACTCAATGCATAAAAAAATACTGAAAGGCAGGCAGGAAGAAAATGTTCAACTGGCTTCAAACAGGATGTTTTAAATTTGGCTCTTTTTACCAGAAATTAAATCTTATCTTGGTCTAGAAACCCTAATCTGGTAACTCTGAAATTGCCTCAGGTGGGGATAAGGGAGACAAATCAAGAAAAATAGCATTTTTTTGGTCTGAGACCTGGAAGAGAACTCACTTATGTCAGGCAGAGCATGGCTGTCTTTGTGCTCAGACGTTCAGTCACGTCCAGCTCTTGGCAGCCCCGTGGATTGCAGCCCACCAGGCTTCTCTGTCCATGGGATTCTCCAGGCAAGAATACTGGTGTAGGCTGCCATTGCTTCCTACAGGGGATCTTGCCAACCCAGTGATCGAACCTGCATCTCCAGTGTCTTCTGCCTTGTCAGGTGGATTCTTTACCACTAGCACCACCTGGGAAGCCCTGGCTGCCTTTGCTCAGCTCCAATTTTTAGATCCTCTAGGCTGTGAAGGCAAGCCCAACGCTCCCACCCCTGTGGGGGGATATACTAGTGCTTTCTTTATGCACAAGATGTAAAAGAGCTACAAGAGTCCATCTAAAGGGAAAATGCTATGAATGAGAAAGGATCCAGAAGATGCCAGAAAGTTAAAAAAAAAATCTCAGCGACAAAAGAGCTCCACATACCAAAATCTCCTCCCCAGCCTGAGAACCGAGGCCTGATCATGACTCCCTGGACCATTTCACAATCCTCCTTGATGGTACAATAAGGGCAGGATGAGAACAATTCTTTGACTCTCCACAGGTTATAGCAATACCACTCTGCCAAGGATAGGATGTAGCCGGAGTCATCAGAACTTAACAGTTTTGTTTAAACATTTGCCTGCTTTTCAATAACCTTCAGGTATATCTCTAGTTGGCACTTTTATTTCTCCAGCATAGAATTCATATTCTTTCTGCAAGTTTTGTTTTTTTTTTTTACTTTATTTTACTTTATAATACTATATTGGTTTTGCATACATTGACATGAATTCGCCACGGGTGTACATGAGTTCCCAATCCTGGACCCCCCTCCCACCTCCCACCCCATATCATCTCTTTAGATCATCCCCATGCACCAGCCCCAAGCATCCTGTATCCTGTATCGAACATAGACTGGCACTTCATTTCTTACATGATAGTATACATGTTTCAGTGCCATTCTCTCAAATCATCCCACCCTCTCCCTCTCCCTCAGAGTCCAAAAGTCCGTTCTATACATCTGTCTCTTTTGCTGTCTCGCATACAGGGTTATCACTACCATCTTTCTAAATTCCATATATATGTGTTAGTATACTGTATTGGTGTTTTTCTTTCTGGCTTACTTCACTCTGTATAATAGGCTCCAGTTTCACCCACCTCATTAGAACTGATACAAATGTATTCTTTTTAATGGCTGAGTAATACTCCATTGTGTATATGTACCACAGCTTCCTTATCCATTCATCTGCTGATGGACATCTAGGTTGCTTGCATGTCCTGACTATTATAAACTGTGCTGCGATGAACATTGGGGTACACATGTCTCTTTCAATTCTGGTTTCCTCGGTGTGTATGCCCAACAGTAGGATTGCTGGGTCATAAGGCAGTTCTATTTCTAGTTTTTTAAGGAATCTCCACACTGTTCTCCATAGTGGCTGTACTAGTTTGCATTCCCACCAACAGTGTAAAAGGGTTCCCTCTTCTCCACACCCTCTCCAGCATTTATTGCTTGTAGACTTTTGGATCACAGCCATTTCTGACTGGTGTGAAATGGTACCTCATTGTGGTCTTGATTTGCATTTCTCTGATAATGAGTGATGTTGAGCATCTTTTCATGTGTTTGTTAGCCATCCGTATGTCTTCTTTGGAGAAATGCCTATTTAGTTCTTTGGCCCATTTTTTGATTGGGTCGTTTATTTTTCTGGAATTGAGCTGCATAAGTTGCTTGTATATTTTTGAGATTAGTTGTTTGTCAGTTGCTTCATTTGCTATTATTTTCTCCCATTCCGAAGGCTGTCTTTTCACCTTGCTTATAGTTTCTTTCATTGTGCAGAAGCTTTTAATTAGATCCCATTTGTTTATTTTTGCTTTTATTTCCAGTATTCTGGGAGGTGGATCATAGAGGATCCTGCTGTGATTTATGTTGGAAAGTGTTTTGCCTATGAAGAAGAAATAGCTTAACTGGAAAACTCCTGTAAGTTCTCAGTCCAGATGCCTGCTAAGTTGCTTCAGTGGTGTCGACTCTTGGAGACCCCATGGACTGTAGCCCGCTGGACTCCCCTGCCCATGGGATTCTCCAGGCAAGAATACTGGAGTGGACTGCCACGCCCTCCTACAGGGGATCTTCCCAACCCAGGGATCGAACCTGCCTCTCTTATGTCTCCTGTATTTGCAAGTGGATCTTTACCTCTAGCACCACCTGGAAAGCCCCTCAGACCAGATAATGGCCTCCAAATTTTTTAAATTTATTATAAGTCTTAACCACATAAAAATAGACAGAATACTAAAAAGGATCCCTTATATCCACTTGCCAGCCTCCACAATTTTTAACATTTTAAAAAATCTTACACACGTATACCAGAGGTCAGTAAACTTTTTCTGTAAAGGATCAGACAGTAAATATTTTATGCTATTTGGCCCTGATGGTCCCTGACACAACTATTTCCTTCTGTTGTAGTGTGAAAGCAGCCACAG
The DNA here is from genome assembly GCF_016772045.2 of Ovis aries. NCBI lineage: Eukaryota > Metazoa > Chordata > Mammalia > Artiodactyla > Bovidae > Ovis > Ovis aries. The sequence goes on along the minus strand of NC_056063.1, from coordinate 17,471,800 downwards.
ATTATAAGCAAATGAGCATGTCTGTGTTCCAATAAATTTCATTTACAAAAACAGTCTATCCTCGCCACCCACAGGCAATTGCTCTGATTTTTTTCTTCATAGGTTAATTATCCCTGCTATTGAACATCACTGTACTCTTTTGTTTCTTTCACTAAGCATAAATTTGAAATTACCTCATGCTGTTTCTTTGTATCAGTAGTTCATTCCTTTTATTGCTGGGTAGTATTATACCATTATATGATAACAGAATGAATGAAAATATATCTGTTATTTTGTTTATCCAGTCTCCTGTTGATGGACATTTAGATTGTTTCCATGGGTTGTGCTGTTAGAAATAAAACTTCATTCAGCATTAATATATAAGTAATTTTGCAGATATAAGCTTTAATTTCCTGAAGATAAATTAATAAATTATTGATTTATGATTAAAGTGACTACTACAGGGGTTAATATACTATTGTATATTTCCTCCAAGAATGTGTGAAAAATCTAGTACTTCCATGTTCTTACAAATTCTTGGTATTATCAGTCTTTTAAATCTTGGCCTTTCCAGTGGTTGTTTAGTGATATTTCATTGCTATTTTAATATGCACTTCTAGGATAATTAACGTGTTTAAGCATTTTTCAAGTATTGGCCATCTAATATATGACTCTGGTGAGTATCTAAGACTTTAGGCCATTTTCAGTTAAGTTGCTTGCCTTTTAATTATTAGTATTCATAGATTTGAGTCTTTTGCCAGATACGTGTATTGGGAATATTTTCTCCAAGAGTATAGCTTTTGTTTTTTTTAATATTACTGTTCTTTAGAGTGAAGAATACTTTTTTTTTTCTCATATACCCTTTTTATCTCCATATACCATTTTTCCTCTTACTATTAACTGATATTAGTGTGGTAGTTTTTTGGCAGTGGATAAACCAATATTGACAAATACCTTTAAATAGTGATTGCAGTTTAGAGTTACTTTTGTTGTTGTTGTTGTTCAATTCTGTGGGTTCTGATAAAAGCATAATGTCACATATCCACTATTACAGTATCATATGGAGTAGTTTAATTGACCTAAAACTATCTTGGGCTCCATTTATGTATGTATTCATTCCTACCAATCCCTTCCCACCAAGGCCTGGCAACAACTCATCTTTTTACTGTCTGTAGAGTTTTGCCTTTTCCAGAATATTATAGAGTTGGAATCATATATTACGTAGCCTTTTCAGAATGGTTTATTTCACTTAACAATATGCATTTGAGGTCCTCCCATGTCTTCATAGATTGAATAGTGTAAACCCATGTAACATTGTTCAGAATAGAGTAGCGCCTGTAAAGGGCCACTATCAAGTCTCTTTCAGACATTTAAGAGCTAGAAAATTACTGAAGACAAGAAGTTACAAATTCTCAAAAACCCCACATCCTATAGAAGTACAGCCAACTCAGATACAACTATGGACCAGAGCAGATATGAAGTCACCCCTTCTTTCCTGCACCTTGTCCTTTGAAACTCAATAAAAGACTCAAATCCCCACCCTTCAGAGCCTACACCACCATGAGTCTGTCCCTTTCCTCACTTGAAAAGTGAGGGAAAACCCTTTTCTTCTCTTATTAATACTTCTATGAATTCTTTCACAACTGGCATCAGCTCACCTAACAAATAGCTCACTTCTTTTGATTCCTGAATGACACTACCCTGAATGGATGTACTACTGCTGTGCTGTGCTCAGGCATGTCCAACTCTTTGCAGCCCCACGGTCTGCAGCCCACCAGGCTCCTCTGTCCATGGGATTTCCCAGGCAAGAATACTGGAATGGGTCACCAGTTCCTACCCCAGAAGATCTTCCTGACCCAGGGATCAAACCCACATCTCTCACGTCTCCTGCATTGGCAGGTGGATTCTTTACCACTGTGCCTCCTGGGAAGCCTATGGATATACTATAGTTTGTGATACGCACATTTACCTACTGAGGGCATCTTGGTTATTTCCAAATCTCCACTCTGAGCCTGTGCCTCTGGGCCTTGGTCTTTACAAGTCCTTCTCAGATTCTATCACCCCTTAGGTGAGATAGAAAGGCTAAAGGGACCTGGAGCTGCGTCTTTCCCTTCCTTCACATCAGTGAGACTGAAGTTCACTCTTTCCCTCCTTCAAAGGCCAGAAGGGGCCAGAGCTGAGTATTTTCTTTCCCTACATGAGTTAGGCTCTGGTGAAACATTTTGGTTGGTCTATGACAAAATAGGTGCTTTTAAGTTCAGGCCTTTAAAAAAAAAATATATATATATATATATATATATATATATTTTTTTTTTTTTTGAAGCATAGTTGATTAACAATGTTGTATTAGTTTCAGGTGTACAGTAAAGTGACTCAGTTATGCATATACATGTATCTATTCTTTTTCAAACTCTTTCCCCAGGTCAGGCCTTTTTAAGGAAAATAGAATCCTCTGACAACATTTCAAAATGTTTACTTCCTCCCCTCTGCTGGATATATGAGGAGATTTTGCTCTGATCACAGTGACCAGCTGATGAGGCTCCTGGTAGTAAAACTCAGCCCCTAAGACTGCACTAGGCTCCCATGTGGTTCAGTGGTAAAGAATCCACTTGCCAAGCAGGAGCCACATGTTCGGTCCCTGGGTCAGGAAGATCCCCTAGAGAGGGAAATGGCAACCCACTCCAGTATTCTTGCCTGGGAAATCCCCTGGAAAAGGATCCATGGGGTGCAGAGTTGGACACAACTAAACAACAATAAAGGTTGCACCCTCAGAAATGGTATTCTCTTAAATTAGTTCACGCTCAGTCTCCAGCAATTAATCAGTTATCCCTTATTCCTACCAATTTCTGGCTCCAGGGAAGTTTTCTGCTCCTGGTAAACTCTGATTCTCTAAATTCGCCACTCTGTTTGCTTTGTGACTTCAATTCTCTGATGGATCTAAGAAGAGTTGTTGATTTTCAGTTTGTTCAGTTTTTTTCTTATTGTGACAACTTCCAAGCTTTTTACATATTGGACTAGAAACTGGAAGTTTAATTAACAGTATCTTTTGAGAACAGAAGTTCTAACATTAGTTTAACTCTTGCTTATCATTTTTCTTTTATAGTGAGAATTTTTGGAATTCCATATATAAAAACCTTTGCCCAATTTCCAGTTTGCTAACATTTTTCTTCCATTTTCTGCTGGAAGCTCTATAATTTTGGCTTTTACATCTACGACTGTAATCCATTTGATTATAATTTTTGTATACCATGCACTAGGATTTTTCCACACAGATATCCAGTTGGTTATACAGCATCTATTGAAAAAACTGTCCTTTCTTCATTGAATTGCATTTATGCCTTTTTTAAATATTTGAGTATATACGTGGTTGTATTTTGGGATTTTATTCTGTTGCATCCATCTGTTTATCCTTACTGCAGAACTGCACTGTCTTGGTTACCTTATCTTAAAATCAGGAAATAGAAGGACTCCAACTGTATTCTTTTGTTGTTCTAGAACATTTCCTTTTGCATACAGATTACAGTATCAGCTTGACAGTTGTCACAAAAAAATTCTGGCATTTTTAATTGATATTTTACAGAATCTGTAGATTGAGAGGAAATATTAAATCCTCCAATCTGTTAGCATGATGTATTTCTTCATTTATATACATGGAGAGATCTTAATTTCTCTCAACAAATGCTGTAGGTTTCAGTGAGGAATATTTATCTCTAGATATTTATAGTTATTTATACTTTTGTAGGGCTTCCCTTGGGGCTCAGTAGTAAAGAATCCACCTGCCAATGCAGGTGATGCGGGTTCAATCCCTGAATAGGGAAGATCCCCTAGAGAAGAAAATGGCAACCCACTCCAGTATTCTTGCCTGGAAAATCACATGGACAGAGGAGCCTGGCAGCTTACAGTCCATGGGGCTGTAAAAGAGATGTATGCAACTCAGCAAGTAACAACAATATACTTTTGTAAGCAGTATTAATTTCTGAATTTTATTTTCTAATTGTTTTTACTAATAAATAGAAATATAATAGATTTTTTTACATTAACATTATATCCTGAGACCTTTTCTTTTTGAGCTCAGTTATTACAGCTAGTAGGTTTATGTGGATTTCTTTGATGTTTTTTTATCAATTTGGGGAATTTTTAAGCTGACATAGCTTCAAATATGTTTTTATTCAATTTTTTATGGTTCTGAGATTTCTAAATATATGCATTTTTAAAGGTTTAATTTGCACCTACACTTCACATTTATACTGCTATCTTGATTCAGTGTTTTCATAGATCAAGAATGTACAATATTGGAAAAAAAAAAAACCAGTCATGGTGTTGATCACCAATCATGGTCAAGAGTAACTCATAACTAGCATACTTTTGCATTTGGTTATAAAAGAAAATCCAACCTTCTGTCCCACCCTGATATTATAAAATAATTTAAGTACAGATGCTACAAAGATAAAGATACAGACATTAAAACATGATAGTTTAGTCATGAGAGCATTCCTTTTCTGTCACCATAAGACTAAATACGGTATCACTTATTATTAACATATACTGTTATGTAAAGATATGTTTTTCACCAATGTTGGAAAAATTTTAGTTGATATTTCAACTGCTTTTCTTGATTCATTTACTTTCTTATTGTTCTGAGATTTCCAAATATATGTATGTTAGACCACTTACACATTGACCCACTGACATCCAACATGGCCTTCTTTATCTTTTTCTTCCCTCATGTGTTTCATTTCATGTAATCTGTATTAGGCTATTTTCAATTTCTCTCACACTTTCTTCAGTATTTATTTTTATTTTAAAACCAATGTACTTCCTATTTCAGATACTTGTTTTACATACCCAAGATCTCTACGTGACTTTTAATAGTTCCCATTTTTATACTGACCTGTTGACCCATTCTTTCCATGTTTACCTGAAAATCCTTGTACATTTGTAATAATTATTTTAAAATCTTCATCTGCTTGCTCTAATATCTGTTTCACCTATGAATTGCTTCCTTTCTCTTCCCTGCCCACCAATTAAATCTGGGTGCTATATTCTTGATTCTTTTTAATGTCTAGTGATTTTTGACTGATAACCACACATTATGTGTAGAAAAACAATGAAGATTGAGAAATATTGTTGCATGGTTTTGTTTTCCCAGAGAGCAGGGCATCTAGTGACTAAGATGAGATAAGCTGGATTTCACTGAGTGTCAGTTTGATCTGTGACTGAGCTTGAGTTTTAAGGGGTTAAAGTTAAGCCTGATTTAGCCCCATCTCTAGTGCTGCCACCACCAGGGATCTGTCACGGCCACCACCAATCACTCCGACTTCCAAATGCCAGCAAGGGGAACTTTTTCAAGAGTTTGAACATTTTTAAGGCTCTTTTCTCTAGAAATCAGTTCGTTAAAGCTTTCTCCTGTCCGTCTCTTTTAGATGATCCTGTTAAAATATATGATTTTAATATTACCCAGATTTTTCTTGGTGCTAATATGTCAGAAAAAAAATCTCTGTCTTTTCACATCTAAACCATAGATGGAGTGTTTGGAGATTACTATTTTAATCCAGAAATTATGTCATTTCCCCTCTATATACTTCAATATGCTTCTCCAATTGGAATGTTTAACATCATTTCCAAGCCATTATAACACCTAAAAATTAACTATAATTCTTTAGTATAATTTTGTATCCAATCCATAGTTACATTTCCCTATTTGTCTAAAACACCCTCTTCCTGTTGGTTTATTCAAATAAGTATTCAAAGTTGCATACTTAAATTGCATGTGTTTGTTATACCTCTTGGGACTCTTTGAGAGAACTCACTCTATTTTGCTCTTTTATTTTTACAAACCATTCATTTGTTGGAGAAACTAGGTTGGTTGTCTTGTGCAGGGTCCTACACTCTAGATTTGGATGATAACCCTCTTTGCGCTTGTGGTTAATGTTTTCCTCAATCTCCCATAGTTATTACAAATTGTTACACCTAAAGGCCTAGGTTATATCCAGATTTATTTATTTTTAGTGCAGGTATTTCATGTCTGTATCTCACCAGAAGGCTCATAATACCTATTGTCTCCCTTGTATGATTCTAAAATTGATTATTATATTCAAGTGGTGTCAGTCTGACTCCATTATAACATTTCAACACTTAAAAGCTCTCACTGACATCTCAGCAAGTGGTTTTAGTGGCTACGGATGATTACTGTTTAACATTTTGACCAGTGGTCACAAAGCATTTCCTCTTCATTTATTAGCTAGAATTCTATAAAGAATATCTTTCATCAGCTATAGTCATTTCCCCTATAAAATGGTATGTGCATGCTAAGTCACTTCAGTCATATCCAACTCTTTGCAACTCTATGGACTATAGCCTGCCAGGCTCCTCTGTCCGTGGGATTCTCCAGGCAAGAATACAGGAGTGGACTGTCATGCCCTCCTCCAGGGGATCTTCCTGACCCAGGGACTGAACCCACATGTCACACATCTCCTGCATTGGCAGGCTGGTTCTTTACCATTAGTGTCACCTGGGAAGCCCCGGGTTGCCTCATGTGATTTTGTCAATTAGGTATTACAGGATTTATAGGAGAATAAGGCTGAGGCTGAACACGAACTTGAATACTCTCACAGGTAATATAATATAAAAAAGAAAGAAAATGAAGTCACTCAGTTGTGTCCAACTCTTTGTGACCCCATGGACTGTGGCCTACCAGGGTCCTCCATCCATGGGATTTTCCAGGCAAGAGTACTGGAGTGGATTGCCATTTCCTCCTCCAGGGGATCTTCCAGACCCAGGGATCGAACCTGAGTCTCCCATACTGCAGGCAGATGCTTTACTGTCTGAGCCACCAGGGAAGAATATAATATAAATAAATCTCAAATATGTGACACAGTTTAAAATATTTAATCCCTAATAAAGAAAGAGTACGTCAAGGCTGTATATGTCACCCTGCTTATTTAACTTGTATGCAGAATACATCATGAGAAACGCTGGGCCAGAGGAAACACAAGCTGGAATCAAGATTGCCAGGAGAAATATCAATAACCTCAGATATGCAGATGACACCACCCTTGTGGCAGAAAGTGAAGAAGAACTAAAGAGCCTCTTAATGAAAGTGAAAGTGGAGAGTGAAAAAGTTGGCTTAAAGCTCAACATTCAGAAACTAAGATCATGATATCCAGTCCCATCACTTCAAGGGAAATAGATAGGGAAACAGTGGAAACAGTGGCAGGCTATTTTGGGGGCTCCAAAATCACTGCAGATGGTGATTGCGGCCATGAAATTAAAAGACACTTACTCCTTGGAAGGAAATTTATGACCAACCTAGACAGCATATTAAAAAGCAGACACATTACTTTGCCAACAAAGGTCTGTCTAGTCAAGGCTATGGTTTTTCCAGTAGTCATGTATGGATGTGAGAATTGGACTATGAAGAAAGCTGAGCGCCGAAGAACTGATGCTTTTGAACTGCGGTGTTGAAGAAGACTCTTGAGAGTCCCTTGGACTGCAAGGAGATCCAATCAGTCCATCCTAAGGGAGATCAGTCCTGTATGTTCATTGGAAGGACTGATGTTGAAGCTGAAACTCCAATACTTTGGCCACCTGATGCAAAGAGGTGACTGATTGGAAACGACCCTGATGCAGGGAAAGATTGAGGGCAGGAGGAGAAGGGGATGACGGAGGGTGAGATGGCGGGATGACATCACCGACTCAATGGACATGGGTTTGGGTAGACTCTGGCAGTTGGTGATAGACAGGGAGGCCTTGCATGCTGTGGTTCACGGAGTCGCAAAGAGTTGGGCACTACTGAGCAAGTGAACTGAACTGAATAAAGAAAGATTGTAGTCAACAATGAACTTTACCTTAGCAGTAGACATCAAGTTTGCTTGGCAAAAGTGGATGTGTTCAAATGCTGTAACTTTTAATTTATAGAGAAGAAAATACATTCTTGTTTGGACAGAATATAATGAGATCAGAGGCTGTAGCTCATTGTCCTGTTTTGTGTGTGTGTGGCTGGTGCTGGTGATGATTTTTTTTTCTACATTGACTTAAAATAGAAATTTGGATTTTGTTGTTTTATCAAGTTTCTCCCTTTTACAAAGCTGCACCTTTGTAAAATGAAAATGGGTGCCTCTAAGCAATATCCTGTTATACTGAGTAACCTCATCCTTATTTTACAGCCCACTGTAAGTGCTTCTCAGGCCCTGTGAAAGTAAACCACTGTTTTTCATTTATCTACTACGTGTTCAGATGTGTTCAGATCTGTCGTTCTTTTTACTTTCACAGAACTGTTCTTCAGTTCAGTTCAGTTCAGTTCAATTCAGTCACTCAGTCGTGTCCGACTCTTTGCGACCCCATGAATCGCAGCAAGCCAGGCCTCCCTGTCCATCACCAACTCCTGGAGTTCACTCAGACTCACATCCATCGAGTCAGTGATGCCATCCAGCCATCTCATCCTCTGTCATCCCCTTCTCCTCCTGCTGTTCTTAGGGTGCACAATTAGTGAATTCCTCTAGATTATGTCAATAACACCTATTCTCTTATTTTAAAACACTTTATTTCAAGCTTCTCTTCAATATATGAGGTTTACTTTTTTCATTCAGGGCCTGGATTCTTCTACCAGGATATTTACCTATGGCTTGGATTCTATACTAAGATTTCAAACTCTGGAGAACATGTTTCGCATATGTAGAGCAATTCATATGAGTAACTGAAGTAAGAGAATAGGATACAAGGGTATAGATTTTGTATATTTTTCCACAAGCCACTATGCTCTTCTAAGATGCAATGATTGCACGCAGTGGGTGTAACTTGTTAGTTTAAGACATTCACCTTCTAAAATATTTACATATTTTGCATTTTTGTGATTTTATTTTTTATCTACCCTGTCTGAACCAATCTGGGCATTATAGACAAGCATTATACCAAAAGAACTGTATGTGCTGCAGGAAAGATAGGAGGAAATCATAATTCTTTCATTCTATTGACCACTTTTCAAAGTTGGTACCCCAGCAACACTGAACTCAGTGTTGTCTTGAGAGTTGTTTTATGAAGAACTTATGGAATTTTATGCTGAATGTGCTTTACCCAGTTGCAGTTATTATGCTTTTAATGCTTAAATTTGTCCCATCCTGAGCCAATGAGAGTCCCCTTAGGTTGTTTCTCTGTTCTACTGAAATAACCATTAATCTCTGATAACATTTTTCCTTTCCTAATATAATAAGGTATCTTAAACTCATTTTGCTCATCTCCCATTTCAGGTCTGGAACTGAGCCATCTTTTCAAGGAGTCGTGCTCCCTTGCAGTGGAGAATTATATTAGAAACTACAATCTGGGTGATAAGATAGCTCATTGCTTTGGGTGTTGATTGCAAACCTATCATTGCTTCTAGGGTTTTTAATGGACAAAGAGTCAGGAAACATGCATATTAGACAAAAGAAATTACAAGTTCATACTGCTATTTCTATTTCAAATTTAATAACACAGAACTTTTACTTGAATTCTTTGATTTTATACTTTAAACCATTTTTTTTCTTTCCTGAAAAGTCTTAGTTCCTGAAGGTCTTCACATAAGTTCATATAGTTACATATTATCTCTATAGTAGTTTCAAAATAACAATATGATTATTATTAATGTTAACTGAATGCCGTTTATGTCAACTTGTTTTCTCCCTGAAATAAATCCCAATAAAGACATTCAACTAATATACCTATACCTTAAACTCGGTTGAAGTAATTATTTCTCTATATCTATGTCACCAACTTGATACAGTTGGTCTTATTTCCTTCTTTTTCTTTTTCCCCCTAATATTAAGGGACTGCTTTTCTCTCCTGAGTTTCTTTTAATTATGTAAAAACTTTTATGGGGTTCCAAAAAGGAAAGCTATTATATATAATGAGGGATATTCATTGAAGTCTCACTAGCATCTTTTTTCCTCTACCTGGTTACCTTCTTCCCCATACAGGTTAGGTTAAGTTCAGTTCAGTCACTAGTCGTGTCCAATTCTTAATGACCCTATGGATGGCAGCACGCCAAGCTTCCCTGTCCATCACCAACTCCCAGAGATGGCTAAAACTCATGTCCATCAAATTGGTGATGCCATCCAACAATCTCATCTTCTGTCGTCCCCTTCTCCTCCTGCCTTCAATCTTTCCAAGCATCAGTGTCTTTTCCAGTGAGTCAATTCTTCACATCAGGTGGCCAAAGTATTGGAGTTTCAGCTTCAGAATCATTTGTTCCATTGAATATTCAGGACTGATTTCCTTTAGGATTGACTGATTTTCTTTAGGATTGACTGGTTTCCTTTAGGATTGACGGATTTCATCTCCTTGCAGTCCAAGGGACTCTCAAGAGTCTTCTCCAACATCACAGTTCAAAAGCATCAATTCTTCAGCACTCAGCTTTCATTATAGTCCAACTCTCACATCCATACATGACTACTGGAAAAACCATAGCTTTTAGACAGACCTTTGTTGGCAAAATAATGTGTCTTCTTTTTAATATGCTGTCTAGGTTGGTCATAACTTTTCTTCCAAGGAGCAAAGGTATTTTAATTTCATGGCTGCAGAAATAATCTGCAGTGAATTTGGAGCCCCCAAAATTAAAGTCTGTCACTGTTTCCACTGTTTCCCCCTCTATTTTCCGTGAAGTGATGGAACTAGATGCCATGACCTTTGTTTTCTGAATGTTGAGCTTTAAGCTCTCCTCTTTCACTTTCATCAAGAGGCTCTTTAGTTCTTCTTCCCTTTCTGCCTATAAGGGTGGTGTCATCTGTGTATCTGAACTTTGCATATAAGTTAAATAAGCAGGCTTACAATATACAACTTTGACATACTCCTTTCCCTATTTGGAACCAGTCTGTTGTTCCATCCATCTCTAACTGTTGCTCCTTGACCTGCATACAGATTTCTCAGGAGGCAGGAAATGTGGTCTGGTATTCCCATCACTTTAAGAATTCTCCACACTTTGTTGTGATCCACAGTGTCAAAGGCTATGGCATAGTGAGTAAAGCAAAAGTAGATGTTTTCCTGTAACTCTTGTACTTTTTTGGATGATCCAACAATATTCTCTATTTGATCTATGGCTCCTTTGCCTTTTCTAAAGCCAGCTTGAACATCAGGAAGTTCACGGTTCACATATTGCTGAAGCCTGGCTTGGAGAATCTTGAGCATTACTTTCCTAGCATGTGAGATGAGTGCAATTGTGCATAAGTGTGAGCATTCTTTGGCATTGCCTTTCTTTGGGATTGGAATGAAAACTAACTTTTTCCAGTCCTGGGGCCACTGCTGAGCTTTCCAAATTTGCTGGCATATTGAGTGCAGCCATTTAATAGGATCATCTTTCAGGATTTGAAAGAGCTCAACTGGAATTCCATCACCACCACTATCTTTGTTCGTAGTGATGTTTCCTAAGGCCTACTTGACTTCACATTCCAGGGTATCTGGCTCTAGGTGAGTGATCATATCATCATGATTATCTGGGTCATGGAGATCTTTTTAGTATCATTCTTCTGTGTATTCTTGCCACCTCTTCTTAATATCCTCTGCTTCCATTAAGTCCATACCATTTCTGTCCTTTATTGAGCCCATTTTTGCATGAAATGTTCTGTTGGTGTCTCTAATTTTCTTGAATATATCTCTAGTCTTTCCCATTATATTTTTTTCCTCTATTTCTTTGTATTGATCACCGAGGAAGGCTTTTTTATCTCTCCTTGCTATTCTTTGGAACTCTGCATTCAAATGGGTATATCTTTCCTTTTCTCCTTTGCCTTTCACTTCTCTTCTTTACTCAGCTACTTGCAAGGCCTCCTCAGACAACCATTTTGCTTTATTGCATTTCTTTTTCTTGTGGAGGTTCTTGATCGCTGCCTTCTGTACAGTGTCATGAATCTCTATCCATAGTTCTTCAGGCATTCTATCAGATCTAATCCCTTGAATCTATTTGTCACTTCCACTGTACAATCATAAGGGATTTGATTTAGGTCGTACCTGAACACCCCAAAAAAGATGTCCTTTTCATTATAGGGGACTAGAATGCAAAAGTAAGAAGTCAAGAAACATCTGGAGTAACAGGCAAATTTGGCCTTGGGATACAGAATGAAGCAGGGCAAAAACTAATAGAGTTTTGCCAAGAAAATGCACTGATCATAGCAAACACCCTCTTCCAAAAACACAAGAGAAGACTCTATACATGGACATCACCAGATGGTCAACACCGAAATCAGATTGATTATATTCTATGCAGCCAAAGGTGGAGAAGCTCTATACAGTCAGCAAAAACAAGACCAGGAGCTGACTGTGGCTCAGGTCATGAACTCCTTATTGCCAAATTCAGACTTCAATTGAAGAAAGTAGGGAAAACTGCTAGACCATTCAGGTATGACCTAAATCAAATCCCTTATGATTATACAGTGGGAGTGAGAAATAGATTTAAGGGACTAGATCTGATAGATAGAGTGCCTGATGAACTGTGGATGGAGGTTTGTGACATTGTACAGGAGACAGGGATCAAGACCATCCCCATGGAAAAGAAATGCAAAGAAGGAAAATGGCTGTCTGGAGAGGCCTTACAAATAGCTGTGAAAAGAAGGGAAGCGATAAGGAGAAAAGGAAAGCTATACCCATTTGAATGCAGAGTTCCAAAGAATAGCAAGGAGAGAAAAGAAAGCCTTCCTCAGTGATCAATGCAAAGAAATAGAGGAAAACAACACAATGGGAAAGACTAGAGATCTCTTCAAGAAAATTAGAGATACCAAGGGAACATTTCATGCAAAGATGGGCTCGATAAAGGACAGAAATGGTATGGACATAACAGAAGCAGAAGATATTAAGAAGAGGTGGCAAGAATACACAGAAGAACTATACAAAAAAGATCTTCACGACCAAGATAATCATGATGGTGTGATCACTCACCTAGAGCCAGACATCCTGGAATGTGAACGTCAAGTGGGCCTTAGAAAGCATCACTACGAACAAAGCTAGTGGAGGTGATGGAATTCCAGTTGAGCTGTTTCAAATCCTGAAAGATGATGCTGTGAAAGTGCTGCACTCAATATGCCAGCAAGTTTGGAAAACTCAGCAGTGGCCACAGGACTGGAAAAGGTCAGTTTTCATTCCAATCCCAAAGAAAGGCAATGCCAAACAATGCTCAAACTACCACACAATTGCACTCATCTCACATGATAGTAAAGCAATGCTCAAAATTCTCCAAGCCAGGCTTCAGCAATACGTGAACTGTGAACTCCCAGATGTTCAAGCTGGTTTTAGAAAAGGCAGAGGAACCAGAGATCAAATTGCCAACATCTGCTGGATCATGGGAAAAGCAAGAGAGTTCCAGAAAAACATCTATTTCTGCTTTATTGACTATGCCAAAGCCTTTGACTATGTGGATCACAATAAACTGTGGAAAATTCTGAAAAGATGGGAATACCAGACCACCTGACCTGCCTCTTGAGAAACCTGTATGCAGGTCAGGAAGCAACAGTTAGAACTGGACATGGAACAACAGACTGGTTCCAAATAGGAAAAGGAGTACGTCAAGGCTGTACATTGTCACTCTACTTACTTAACTTCTATGCAGAGTACATCATGAGAAATGCTAGGCTGGAAGAAGCACAAGATGGAATCAAGATTGCCAGGAGAAATATCAATAACCTCAGATATGCAGATAATACCACCCTTATGGCAGAAAGTGAAGAGGAACTAAAAGCCTCTTGATGAAAGTGAAAGAGGAAAGTGAAAAAGTTGGCTTAAAGCTCAACATTCAGAAAACGAAGATCATGGCATCTGGTCCCATAACTTCATGGGAAATAGATGGGGAAACAGTGGAAACAGTGTCAGACTTTATTTTTTTGGGTTCCCAAATCACTGCAGATGGTGATTGCAGCAATGAAATTAAAAGACGCTTACTCCTTGGAAGAAAAGTTATGACCAACCTAGATGGCATATTAAAAAGCAGAGACATTACTTTGCCAACAAAGGTCCATCTAGTCAAGGCTATGGTTTTTCCAGTGGTCATGTATGGATGTGAGAGTTGGACTGTGAAGAAAGCTGAGAGCCGAAGAATTGATGCTTTTGAACTGTGGTGTTGGAGAAGACTCTTGAGAGTCCCTTGGACTGCAAGAAGATCCAACCAGTCCATTCTAAAGGAGATCAGCCCTGGATGTTCTTTGGAGGGAATGATGGTAAAGCTGAAACTCCAGTATGTTGGCCACCTCATTCGAAGAGTTGACTCATTGGAAAAGACTCTGATGCTGGGAGGGATTGCAGGCAAGAGGAGAAGAGGACGACAGAGGATGGATGGGATGGCTGGATGGCATCACGGACTCGATGGACGTGAGTCTGAGTGGACTCCAGGAGTTGGTGATGGACAGGGAGGCCTGGCGTGCTGCGATTCATGGGTTCGCAAAGAGTCGGACATGACTGAGCGACTGAACTGAACTGAACTGAATAGTCTAGTGGTTTTACCTACTTTCTTCAATTTAAGTCTGGATTTGGCAATAAGGAGTTCATGATCTGAGCCACAGTCAGCTCCTGGTCTTGTTTTTGCTGACTATATACAGCTTCTCCATCTTTGGCTGCAAAGAATAAAATCAATCTGATTTTGGTATTGACCATCTGGTGATGTCCATGTATAGAGTCTTGTTTTGTGTTGTTGGAAGATGGTGTTTTCTATGACCAGTGTGTTCTCTGGCAAAACTCTGTTATCCTCTGTCCTGCTTCATTCTGTACTCCAAGGTCAAATTTGCCTGGTTCTCCAGGTATCTCTTGACTTCCTACTTTCACATTCTAGTCCCCTGTAATGAAAAGGACATCTTTTGGGGGTATTAGTTCTAGAAGATCTTGTAGGTCTTCATAGAACCATTCACCTTCAGCTTCTTCAGCATTATTGGTCAGGGCATAGACATGGATTACTGTGATACTGAATGGTTTGCCTTGGAAACGAACAGAGATCATTCTGTCGTTTTTGAGATTGCATCCAAGTACTGCATTTTGGATTCTTTTGTTGACTATGATGCCTACTCCATTTCTTCTAAGGGATTCTTGCCCACAGTAGTAGACATAATGGTCATCTGAGTTAAATTCGCACATTCTAGTCCATTTTAGTTCACTGATTCCTAATACGCTGATGTTCACTCTTGCCATCTGTTTGACCACTTCTGATTTGCTTTGATTCATAGACCTAACATTCCAGGTTCCTATGCAATATTGTTCTTTACAGCATCGGACTTGACTTCTGTTAGGTAGTTAGAATAGGAAAAAGGAGTCCAAAATGGCAGTGGCTAAAAGATAAGGAAGGGAAAAGCCCGGGAAAATAGAACAAAGGAAGGTCCGAGGAGCAGAGTGAGGACCTCAGGTGGAACAAACAGCACTCCTGTCTGGCCCAATTTACATAGACCTGGGCCAGGGAGAGGAGGAAAAAACATATAATAAGAGGACCCCAAATTGGGCCAGGCCTCTCTTCTCTTTTCATCTTTTGGATCAGCATGTCCTCATGCCTCATGGATGTATTTTCCTTTACTTTCTAAATAAAACTGAGCTGTAACACAGAGCTGTAACACTGGTCCTTCTGAGAGCGGTAACACTGGTCCATCCGAGGGCTGTAACACTGCTCCGATGCTTCAGACTTTTGTTGTGACAAGACGGAACCAAGGAAATTACACACTCCCCTGACACTTCCATTACCAGTCACATCCACAACTTGGTGTTCTTTTTGCTTTGGCTCCATCTCTTCATTCATTCTGGTGTTATTTCTCCACTCTTCTCCAGCAGCATATTGGGCACCTACTGACCTGGGTAGTTCATCTTTCAGTGTCATATCTTTTTGTTGTTTTCATACTGTTCATGGGGTCCTCAAGGCAAGAATACTGGAATACTGAAGTGGTTTGCCATTGCCTTCTCCAATGGAACACGTTTTGTCAGAACTCTCCACCAAGACCCATCCATCTTGGGTGGCCCTACACAGCACGGCTCAGAGTTTCATGGAGTTAGATGGGGCTGTGGTCCATGTGATCCTTTTGATTAATTTTCTGTGATTTTTGTTTTCATTCTGTCTGTGCTTTGAGGGATAAGGATAAAAGGCTTATGATGGGAGAGACTGTGGGGAAAACTGGGTATTGTTCTGATGGTGGGGCCATGCTCAGTAAATCTTTAATCCGATTTTCTGTTAATGAGCTGTGTTCCCTCCCTGTTGTTTGACCTGAGACCACACTATGGTGGAGGTAATGAAGATAATAAGTAATTATACTTACTAGCTCAGCATTATCTTATTTCTCTTCTTAATAAGTAAATTCATATATTAATATATACCCAACTTGACTTCCTATTTCTTACACAAAGATAGCATTCTTTCCATGCTGCCTTAACAGTATATTTTGGATATCAGGGCATATTAGTATACTGATGTCTTATCCATACCTTTTCTCAGCTGCATAGTACTTCATTGGGTTAATGAACCAGAATCACTGAACCAGTTCCCTGTTAATGGACATTTCAACTGCTATTAAAAATAATGCTGATAATGAATAGCTTTGTTCAAAGGCTATATACTATTTTGCCTTTGAGGCAGATTTCAAATGATCAAAGAATGAATGAATATGTATTTATTACTTCTAGATGGATATCTCTAGGGAATGAGTTAAAATTTTAACTGTTACTGAGTCATGTAATTGGATATGATCTTTTTGTCATCTTGATCCCCAAAGATCAGACTAAGTCAATGTATTTATTTAAAGGTGAAACACTAAATTTTGTTTGAGACTGTATGAGCTTAACCCTCAAGCTGCTGGAATGAAAACCCAAGATATAATTATAGGAATGGCATATTATCTAGAATTGGGTTATATGTATGGACTAAAGGAGCTATAAAAATTTGTAAATTATAGGTGGTGGTTTAGTCACTAAGTTGTGTCCGACTCTTGCAACCCCATGGAGTTTAACCTGCCAAGCTCTTTTGTCCATGGGATTCTCCAGGCAAGAATACTGGAGTGGGTTGCCATTTCCTTCTCCAGGGGATCTTCCCAACACAGGAATTGAACCCAGATCTCATGCATTGCAGGCAGATTCTTTACCAACTGAGTTATGAGGCAAATTACAGGTAGGATACACAAAGAATCAGACATGAACTGAAACGACTGCACACACACACACACACACACACACACACACACACACAATTCTGGAAAGGAAACCAAGATTACAGATAGGGGTGATTATGCTCTAATAGGGATCAGTTACTGACCCAACTGAAATGCATGTTTGGAGTAAGTTGTAGCAGGGAGATCTGCATAAATCAGTGAGATGAAGCTAGTTGAAGAAGGGCCTGGAAAACCACACTGAAAAAGTTATGTCTGCTTCAAACCATTACACCATAATCCCCTGTAGAGAGAAACTGCATTTTGTTTCCCATTGTACGCCCAGTGTTTGGCCCTGTATCAGTGTTAAGAAACGTTTGTTAAATAAATAATAAATTAACCATTGAATTGATCCAGATCAAATGGCTAGTTCTCTCTCTCTCTCAGTACTGAACTTGAAAACTGATACAAATGAATAAGGTTACAACCAAACTTAAACAGCACCCTCCTCTTAGGCCAGTGGACAGTCTTCCAGTCTTAGTAATAGAGATAAATTCAGGTTCTCCCCATAGTGCTACAACTATAATAGCTCTCAAGTTGTTGGAAGAATGAAGAGAAATGGTTTTAATTACATAGCATCTACATGAATATGTGTTTGGGTTTGTAACATTAACAGAAATAATTCTTCATGCTCAGGGATGAATTATTACCCATGCATATGGATGTTTGTGAGTTTTGGCTTATTTGGGATGTATTCTTTATTTGGGAAGCTGCTGCTCCTCCACTATAAACATTGGCTCCAATGAGGCTGACTATCATTGTTATCTCATTCCTCTAGTCAGGGCCATTGTATGTGATCCATACCCAGACTCAGGCATTCATAGCATATCACAGGGTAAATATTTTAGGCTTTGAGGAACAAAAGGCAAAATGGAACGTACTATATGGGTATGTTTTTAACCATTTTAAAATGCAAAGGCCATTCCTACCTTGTGGTATGAAAAACTAAACAATAAAACCTCAGGCGGTACACTGATTTAGCCCATGGGCCATAGTTTGTTAAGCTCTGGTACATTCCATCCTCCTAGCCACACAGATTGATTCAGGAATAGATATGTGACTAAAGCCAGACCAGTAAAAGTTCATCTCTGGGATTTTTCAATTTAGGGCTCGAAGAATCATGGAGCTAAAAGCTATGAATCATCCTGCCTGCTCGATGTTTGTCGAGGGATGAAAAAGGCCAAAATAGAGACCAAAGCACACGCAGAGAATTTCTGAAAGAGCATGAGAGTACAAGAGAGCTGATTATTCCACTGGAGCTCTTAGACCCACTTGTGCTGGAAGTAAGATCCATACCTGAATTTCTTATTATATAGGACAATAAATAATCTTTTAGGCTTAAACTTATCTAGTTGTATTTCTTTCATTGGTAACAAATATATATATATATGATATACATATATGATATATATGCTATTCAGATATAGTATATATATTTACATATGCATATATACAATTAAAACATGTTGAGGACCTAATATTTATCAAATAACATTCTAGGCACTACAAATACAAAGATGGAAACCATGCTTTAAGAGTCTAAGAAATTCTGGGTTAAGATAGCCTTTTAAGCATATCTTTACTTTCTTTCTTTTTCCAAATCTTTCCAAAACAACTATAAGAAGATTTTTTTTTAAGGCATACATTTATAAGGACAGAGAATGATAGAAGAGATAGGAAGAAATATTTGTAGCTAGTAAGCAAGTGATTGAGAAAACTTTTCGGGGGGGGGGGGTAGGAAACGCAGTGACTCAGAAGCAGCCAATAGTGAAGAAAACTATGCATCAACCTGATCTATACCACCAAACAGAAACCCCAGAAGTTTCAGAAGCTGACAACACCAATTACCTCTGCAAGAGGGGATAATAGTGATAATAAAAGAAGAGTAAGTGGTAGTCTACTTTAAAATCAGTCAAATCTCCAGGTATTTCTCCTTTTCAGTATCAAAGTTACTTAGGACTTCTAGAAAGGGTAAGACAGTTTTTGGACTGGAGAGTCCAAGTAGAGCTGAGGATGAAAACACCATACTGACCACAGGGTAACTAACTAAATTTTTACATCCAGAATGAGGATATTCACACTTTCTTCTGTCACTCAGCTCCTTGTCCAAGGATTCTCAGCAGGCGAAAAGACTAAAGAATTTCTCAACAGCAGAGATTTCAAGGAAATTGCCTGGCCAGATAGGTCTACAGTGGTCATGTGTGGATGTGAAAGTTGGACTGTGAAGAAAGCTGAGCACAGAAGAATTGATGCTTTTGAACTGTAGTGTTGGAGAAGACTCTTGAGAGTCCCTTGGACTGCAAGGAGATGCAACCAGTCCATCCTAAAGGAGATCAGTCCTAGGTGTTCATTGGAAGGACTGATGTTGAAGCTGAAACTCCAATACTTTGGCCACCTGATGCGAAGAGCTGACTCATTTGAAAAGACCCTGATGCTGGGAAAGATTGAGGGCAGGAGGAGAAAGGGATGACGGGGGATGAGATGTTGGATGGCATTACCAACGCGATGTACATGAGTTTGAATAGGCTCCGGAGATTGGTAATGGACAGCAAAGCCTGGCATGCTGCAGTCCATAGGGTCACAAAGAGTTGGACATGACTGAGCTACTGAACTGAACTGAAAGAAAATCCATGACATGAAAAGGACCAAAAGAGTCATGTAACTGTAGTGCTTCAAGCAGAAACAGAGATCTCCCCAGGGAGTAATAGTTTCAAAATAACTATAACTAATACTACTCAGGAAGAAAAGAATCAAATGCTATTTAAAAAGAACATTCAGAGAATAAACATGAACTCTGAAAAATTAAGATACTAGGGATGAAAATCAAAATGCCATCATTTAGAAGATAAAAATGAAAGAAACTTATATGAAATTAGCCAAAGATATGGAAAACAGGAGAGGAAGAGAGCAAGAATATTAGAAGACTAGACGAAAGGTATGACATCCAAATAATGGGAATCCATAAATAGAAGACTGGGGAAATAAAAGCAAGGAAATCATCCAAAACTGATTTCTGAAAAATTTTTCATAAATAAATGACAAATGTTCAGAGATGAAAAGGATTCATTAGGCCACCAGCCGAGCAGATGAAAGTAAACACCCCCCACAGCATGTCATGACCTTTGAGCATTCTACAACAGAGGACAGTGAAGGTTCTAAAAGACTCAAGAGCAAAATGGAAAGGAGTTACATCACACACAAAGGTCAGAAATAGGACTGACTTCTGACTTCTCAACAATATGGAAGCTAAAAGGTAGTGGATGTCCAACAAATTCAGAAGGAAAGTAGTTTCGAAGTATATCAAGGGGGTCCCCAAGACCAAACCCCCATGTTTAATGATTCCCTGGGAGAACTCACAGGATATGGTCGTAGTCACTGCTGTGGTTTGTAAGAACAGAAGGAGACAAGAGAAATTCAGCAAAGGGATTGGCACATTTGGTTAAGTCCTTAGGATACCAGGTTCAGACTTCCAAGAGTCCTCTCCCAGTGGAGTCACAAAAGAAGTGCTTAACTCTTTCATCAGTGCTGATCTCTTCCACATGTGTGACATCATATGTGATGTCTACCAGAAAAGCTCTAGAGATGCAATGTCTGAGATTTTTATTAGACGTTGGTCATGTAGGGGGACTTCCCAGGTAGCTCAGTAGAAATAGAATCTGCCTGCCCAGCAGGAAACTGGGGTTTGATCCCTGGGTCAGGAAGGTCCTCTGGAGAAGGGAATGGAAACCCACTTCAATATTCTTGTATAGGAAATTCCTTGAACAGAAGAGCCTCGTGGGCTACAGTCATGGGGCTGCAGAATCAGATACAACTTAGCAACTAAGCAACAATAGCAGCATTATAGGCATCCTTTGCCCAGAATGTACCAAAATCCCAGACACCCAAAAGAAAACCAGGTGTTCAGCATAAACTATGTTGCTTGCACAAAAAACTAAGACATAGGAAAGCACTCTTATTAGTCAAGGAATGTTTATATCAGTGTAGGGAACTGTTTATAATCCAAGTCTCCAGACCCCAGTCAAGGGACAACCTTGCAAGCAGGCTTTCTAAGGATAGCATTATCAGTCTAAATATGCTAACTCTTCTGCACACTGGCCCCTTAGTTCTCAATTGCACCATCAATCAAATGTGAAAAGAGAATCTAGATATTTTCAGATACTCAAGACCTCAGGAAAAGTTATGTCCTATATCTTCCTCCTCTGGAGAGTACTGAAGACCACACTTCACCAAAGTGATGGAGTAAACCAAGAAGTAGGAAGAATGGAGAAGTAGGACACAGGGACTCCTGTAGGACACAAAACAGAGGCAATGAAATCCTCAGGATGACGGTGACAGAAGATCTCAGCATGAGAGCTTGTACCAGGTACTGATGACAAGCAGTTCATCAAGGAACATATCAGGATAAACTTCTTTAGGAGGCAACATCAGTAGGCTATTTATTGGACTGAGTAGACAAATAGCACATGTAGACAACTGACAGCTACTTAAGAGTTGAATCCGTAGTAAGTAAAGAAAACAAACATGAACTCAAGACAATTACTCAGCTCAGTTCAGTGACTCAAGTGTGTCCAAATCTTTGCTATCAAATGGACTGCAGCACACCAGGCTTCCCTGTCCATCACCGACTCCTGGAGCTTGTGCAAACTCATGTCCATCAAGTGATCAATGCCATTCAACCATCTCATCCTCTGTCATCCACTTCCCGTCTTGCCTTCAATCTTTCCCAGCATCAGGGTCTTTTCCAATGAGTCAGTTCTTTGCATCAGGTGGCCAAAGTATCGGAGCTTCAGCTTCAGCACTTCCAATGAATATTAAGGACCTGATTTCCTTTAGAACTGACTGCTTGGATCTCCTTGTACTCCAAGGGACTCTCAAGAGTCTTCTCCAACACCACAGTTCAAAAGCATCAATTTCTCGGCGCTTAGCTTTCTTCATAGTCTAACTCTCATGTCTATACATAACTACCGGAAAAGCCATAGCTTCGACTAAATGGAACTTCTTTGTTGGCAAAGTAATGTCTCTGCTTTTTAATATGCTGTCTAGGTTGGTCATAGCTTTTCTTCCAAGGAGCAAGCATCTTTTAATTTCAGTGGCTGCAGTGATTTTGGAGCTCAAGAAAATAAAGGTTGTCACTGTTTCCATTGTTTCCCCCTCTATTTCCCATGAAGGGATGGGACTGGATGCCATGATCTTATTTTATTGAATGTTGAGTTTCAAGCCAGCTTTTTCACTTTCCTCTTTCACTTTCATCAAGAGGCTCTTTAGTTCCTCTTCGTTTTCTGCCACAATAGTGGTGCCATCTGCATATCTGAGGTTACTGATATTTCTCCTGGCAATCTTGATTCCAGCTTATGCTTCATCCAGTCCAGAATTTTGCATGTTGTACTCTGCATATAAGTTAAATAAGCAGGGTGACAGTATATAGCCTTGACATACTCCTTTCCCAATTTGGAACCAGCCCATTATTCTACATCGGGTTCTAACTGTTGCTTCTTGACATGTGTACAGATTTCTCAGGAGGCAGGTCAGGTGCGGGGGGTGCTCCGCACAAAGAGAGAGGCAGTGGAACTTCCCTCAGCAAAGCCGAGGAGTCCCGAGGAGAGGTGAGCCTGTTGTCCACCAACCCAGCCCCTCCCAGCGAGAGACAATCAGACGCGACAGGGGTTCCGTCTGAGCAGTTCTGCTTTATTGCCACAAACTCTTGGTTTATATAGGCAAGCAAGGAGGTTTTGCGAGGGACTTTCACCAATCACGTTAAAGGCCAAATCTTAATATGTCATAGTTGCACCAATCACATTAAAGGTCAAATCATAATATGCCATAGTTGCACCAATCACGTTAAAGGTCAAGTTGTTATGCGCCTTCATTGTAACAAGAGTCTATCACGCAGTGTCCACTGCATGGAAATCAAGAAAGCCAATCAAAAGTTTTGACAAACAACTTAAGCCGTGCCCTCATCTCTTCTGCCAGGCACCATCTTAGCTCTACACGGCAAAGCTAGCCCTTCTTTTTTCAAGGTTTCCCATTTAGGACCCCACAGTCAGGTGCTCTGGTATTCCCATTTCTTTCAGGACTTTCCACAGTTTATTGTGATCCACACAGTCAAAGGCTTTGGCATAGTCAATAAAGAAGAAGTAGATGTTTTTCTGGAACTCTCTTGGTTTTTTGATCATCCAACGGATGTTGGCAATTTGATCTCTGGTTCCTCTGCCTTTTCTAAATCCAGCTGGAACATCTGGAAGTTCTTGTTTCATATACTGTTGAAGCCTAAGTTGGAGAATTTGAGCCTTACTTTGCCATCGTGTGAGATGAGTGCAATTGTGCAGTCATTTGAACATTCTTTTGTATTGCCCTTCTTCAGGATTGGAATGGAAACTGACCTTTTCCAGTACTGTGGCCACTGCTGAGTTTTCCAAATTTGCTGGCATATTGAGTGCAGCACTTTAACAGCATTATCTTTATAGAACTTGAAATAGCTCAGCTGGAATTCCATCACCTATCTTTGTTTCTATCTTTGTTTGTTGTGATGCTTCCTAAGGCCCACCTGACTTTGGACTCTAGGATGTCTGGCTCTAGGTGGGTGATCACACCATCATGGTTGTCTGGATAACCAGTTAGTAACTTTAGGGGAAGCAAAGTTGGACAGGAAGTGAAAGGTACTCATCGGAAAATATTGCTAAGTGAAATACATTTTACAGTGTCTGTGTTATGCCATCATTTGTGATTTTCTGAAAGAGATGTACAAACACATTTATATACTCATGGACTCTCTGAAAAGTTAGTCAAGGACAATCCTTTGAGAAAGAAACTAAGTGAATAGATTGAATGGGAGTGAGAAATGTTTTCATTCACGTTCCTTTTGGATTTTTTGAGACTTTTGCCCTGAACATGTATAACTTTTCAAACAAACAAGCAAATAAAATGACCCCTGAAGACAAAACAAAACAGTACCAGAATATAGATTAGAGAGACATCATAGTCCCTGCAGACAGATCACCTCCTTCAAAAAGCGTGGTCACCCTGGCTGCACAGTCTCACCAACAAGCTGAAGGGAAGCTCATATGCCCAGGTAGAAAAAACATTAAGTAATTCTTTTTTGTCCCTTTACTAGGAAACAGTTAAGAAAAAAGAGCCTGTAGTTTTCATTTATAAACAAAACTCACATTAAAAAATGGGAATGTTTCTTCCTTTAGTCTCCTATAAGCATTAAAAAAAAATTATCTATGCACTGAATGGAAACATTTAAGTACCATAAAAATATCAGGTACCCACTAATGGGAAATAATATGAGAGAAAAAGTTGTAACCTTCTCAGCAAATATGCAGCATACAAAATTTGATCATGAATCAACTCATAGTTTTTCCCTAAGGAACTGATGACTTTTCTTACTAATTCTTTTGCAGCTCAGTCTCCTCATCAGAACAACAAAAAGTCATGGAAATAATATTTGCTCTAATTGTAGCTTGTATTTATTAATGCCTTTCCTCTTTAAAATGAACCCTTTTTGCATCTCTCATGTGGTCCTCAGCAATGCTGAGTGAAGCAAGATAGCTGTTATGCCTGTTGTTTAAAATAAGGCAAAAGAAATTGAGTGTCCCTGAATTTGTCTTGATCAAGCTGACCCCGGTGGTCAATAATGAAGCCCGAGCTGGAATCCAGATGTTCTAATGCCTGCTCCAGGTTCTCTCTCCTGTCTTGCTGCCACCTGCTACCAATCCCACTAGGTCGTTTGACTCTCAAGGGGATAATGGTCATAATGGCCCAAGAGCAGGGCAGAACAACATGCAATAACATATTACAGCCCAACTCTAACGAAGCAAATTACTACAACACTAATCAGTAAACCAAATGCAATGGCTCACCCTATCCACTTCAAAGAAACGCCGTAAATGTAATTAACCTTTCTAAATCCATCAAGCGGAAGAGCTTCTCAGAGATTATTTTTTAATGTGCCTACCTTCAGGGTGCAGATAGAGGCAGAAGTGTATGTGAATTACTCTGTGCGAAGTACAGGCCAGAGGCAGAAAATGTGAACTTGGGTTTTTCTGCTTCTCCCACCCCATTGCAGTGAGTACAGAAACTCTCGACCCTCCGCACCACCTGCAGGCATCCTGCAGGTCTCTTCTCCTTCAAATAGTTAGAAAGTTGTAACTGGAGCAGCAGGTGGGTGTGGATTTTAGTAACGAAGACATAGTGGATAATTCAGAACCAGAAGACTTGTAAAAGACATAAAAACAAACTTCTTAAAAGAGAAAAACAAACAGAACTTTAAAATATGCGGCAATTACAGTCTCCAATGATGCAGGAATCATTTTGAGGGATGATGGTGCCAACGTTGTTTTTCATGCATCAAATATTGTATACATGGAAGAGGGTGAGCAGGATTCACATTTCCCCTGTCTCATTTCTCCTGTTGTTCCAGAAGAGAAGAGAGGCTAAATGACACTTCTTACCCTAAACATAACCTGAACACATGCTGGTTGTTGTGTGTTTGTTGCAAAAACACTACTGAGCTCCCAGTATCCTGTGGTCAACATTGTTTACAATTTCAATTAAATCAAGTATCAAATATTACATAGAAACTCTTCTGTGCATTGAAATCTACACATCCCACAGCTAAACCACACGCCAAAGCCTTGTTTACCCTAGATTTCAGTCAGACCACTGCTTAAATGATACACTCTATTTATCAAAGGGGGGATCACATTGGGATCATGTATAATTAGTTAAAAAAATTTTCAGGCTAAAAATCAAGTCAAAAGTATTCCAGATACCACCACCCCCGGTCCCCCTCCAGACTTCATCTCAATGCTTTCAAACTGCCATGCTGGAGAAGACTCTTGAGAGTCCCTTGGACAGCAAGGAGATCAAATAAGTCAATCCTAAAGGAACAACCCTGAATACTCATTGGAAGGACTGATGCTGAAGCTGAAGCTCCAACACTTTGGCCAACTAATGCGAAGAACTGACTCACTGGAAAGACCCTGATGCTGGGCAAGATTGAGGGCAGGAGAAGAAGGGGGTGACAGAGGATGAGATGGTTGTGGCACCACTGAATCACTGCACATGAGTTTGAGCAAACTCACGGAGATTATAAGGGACAGGGAAGCCTGGCGTGCGGTAGTTCATGGGGTCACAAAGAGTCGGACACAACTTAGCTATTGAACAACAACAAAGAACATCCAGAGAGTAAATCTTACTGATTCCTTTAAAACAGACTTTCCAGGTAATTGTTAACTACAGTAAAGTTTGATAACCAGTAAGTTTGGGGCCCCTGTTTGAGTAATACAATCCATAATGCTTACTGAGGACTCTGAACTTGGCTTTCACCTGCATAATTCATTTACTTTTTAAACCAGAAACTATTGTGTTATTTCTACATCATACCTTGTTCCAGATAACACAGTATGATATTGAGCAAAACACACATGGCTCCTGCCCCTCACCAAGGCATTTAAATTCCATTGAATCCCAGGGTTCATGAGATTATCCTGAAAAGTTTGGGCAGCCACCACAAACAATGGGTATCAAACATCACCCAAGAAACGTGTTAAACATCACGCATATTCAGCAGCTCTGTAATGGATTATAGGAATCTACCTAATTAATACACTTCCCAGGTGATTACAACCACACTCTGAGAAACCCTAGTCTGAAGAGTTGAAATATAGAATATATAATTTGTTATATATGTTTAGGCTTAAGTTAACATATTATACAAGGTCTTAGGTTTCATTTTTTAAAAAGCAGATATATCTGCCCAACATTTTCCTTCCAATTTTTTGAGTCATTAGTTTTTATGAGTTGTATTTATAATTATGTGTGTTTGTTTAATAACTCAGCAAGTATTCAGCAAGCACTATTGAACACCTACTATGTGTCTTATTCCCTCGTGGGCACTGCTAAAACTAAGATTGAAAGGTTCTGTCTCTTCCCACACGGAACATACAGAGAAGGAGGCTTGGCAGCTGTCACTCTCCACAAGTGTCTTAGTAGCTACCGAGTTGGCTGAAAAATTCACTCAAGTTTTTCCACAGCATCTTACAGAAAACCCTGAATGAACTTACTGGCTGATATTATGGACAAAAGTAAGTTGGGAACAAGAGGAAAAATGATTGGGCTGTGCCTGGGGAATCTTCAAGGTGTGCACAGAAGAAGTGCCATGGAGGCAGGAAGTGACACGGAGGCAGGAAGTGACACGGAGGCAGGAAGTGACACGGAGGCAGGAAGTGATGTGGAGGCAGGCTTAAAGAATCCTACCAGACAGAGAAACAGAGGACTAGAGGATATGCCAGGCGCTGTGTGGAGTGTTTAATGAACATGATTCCATTAATTTTCATGATGTCCTTATAGGTAAATGCTTTCTCTATCATGATTTTATAGCAGAGGAACCTGTAGCCAGAAGGGTACGTGACTTGCTCCAGGCATAGTGAGTGGCTGTGGGCCATCCAGGCTGTGGGCCACCAGAGCCTGTAGACGCAGATACTCTGTCCCATCACAGATGGAGGGAACCCCATGGAGAAGAGCCCAGAGGCGTGGGAGAACTCGCCATGTTCAGGGATCTCAAACAGCACACGGTCCCAGGGCAGAACGTATGTGGAAGGAGGAG
Organism: Ovis aries; assembly: GCF_016772045.2. Taxonomy (NCBI): domain Eukaryota; kingdom Metazoa; phylum Chordata; class Mammalia; order Artiodactyla; family Bovidae; genus Ovis; species Ovis aries. Next base: position 17,444,095 of record NC_056063.1, on the reverse strand, counting down.
GAGATAAGAGCAGAAGTGTAGGTAGGATTTTGATTGAACAAGACACACCTGAAAACTGGTGTCCTTACTTTACACTCTGTTCTTCACATTTATATTTTCAGATTTCAGTACAAGAATCCATTCATGTAGGCAGAAAGAACTACTACAGTTGGTCCTCATTATTTTAAAATTCCGTATTTGTGATACATCAACTCACTAAAATGTATTTATAACCCCCAATCAATACTGGCAGTTTTGGCATGGCCATGTGCGGACGTGCATGTGTACAGAGTAGTGAAAACTTTAAGTGGTCCTGTACACCCCGCCCACAGCAACAAGAGGAACACCCACAGGAACAAGAGGCTTCAGCTCTCATTATATAAGCAAGTATCCTTTTTGCAATCTATTTAGTGCCACTGTTCTCACATGTTTGTGCTTTTTGTTGGTGATGCTGCTTTCTAAACTGTCCTCCAAGCAGAGTGCTGAAGTGCTCTCTGGTATTCCTAAAAGCAAGAAGGCTGGGATGCACATGATAGTGAAAACACATGTGTCAAATAAGCTTCTTCAGGCATGAGTTACAGTGCTGTTGGCCATGAGTTCAACGTTAATTAAATGTAAGTTATAACATTATATATTAAAATACATAGTATACATTATGGGATATATTATCTAATTATTAATTGGGCTTCCCGGTGGCTCAGATGATAAAAAATCTGCCTGCAACATGGGAGACCCAGGTTCGATTCCTGGGTTGGGAAGCTCCCCTGGAGGAGGGCATGGTAACCCATTCTAGTATTCTTGCCTGGAGAATCCCATGAATGGAGGAACTTGGCGAGCTACAGTCCATGTGGTCGTGAAGAGTCAGACATGACTGAGCAATTAACACACACACATAATTATTAATTATACTCTATTATATACCGTCATATAGACATTATTCAATTTTGAACTCAGGGCCAACAGCACTATAACTCAGTCCTGAATGAATCTGATCTAGCACTTGTGTATAGTCTAACACATGTGTATGTGTGTGTGCTTGGTCACTAAGTCGTGTCTGACTCCTTTATGACCCCTGGACTGTAGCTCTCAAGGCTCCTCTCTTCATGGAATTTTCCAAGCAGGAACACTGGAGTGGGTTGTCATTTCCTTCCCAGGGGATCTTCCCAACCCAGGGATTGAACCCACATCTGCCTGGCATGTGAATTCTTTACCACTGAGCCCCCAGGGACTCCATTTAACACACACACACACACAAAATAAGGTTTCTTAAAACAGAAACCCACATTAAAAAAAGTTACATATTGATCAGCTGATAAAAATGTGATCAGAGGTTTGTAGGAATCCAACTTTGTGTTTTGCTGAAAGACAAAGATTCAGTATTTGCTAATTCAGCATTCACAGTGATTGTATCGAATATAATTACCACAAATAACAAGAATAGTCTGTATTTGTATTTTCAGAAGTGAAATGAAATTAAGAATAATGTAAAAACTTTACTATATTGAACACTTGCTCAGATACCATGTCAGGGGCCTTATGCTTATTAACTAATTTTTATGACAACTCTATGAAGAAGGTATTATTATTCCTATTCTATAGAAGAGGAAACAAAGACACAAAGCCATCAGTTATCTCTTCAGGATGATACAGCTGATTAAGTGATAGAATTTGAAACTAGGTGTGACCTCAAAGCCCAGCTGATTGTATAAATACTGTCCCCATTCTATCTCCAGAATTAAAGAAGTTCCACTGTTGCATGTTCTCTAATTAAAGCCATTTTGAATAAGGATTTTATTTGTTGGGTCACTAGTGTTACCTTCACCACCTTTCTACATGCTAATAAGTTGGCCCTTTGATTTGGACCCCTATAGTCTTCAATTCCAGATGGCTAGGTCAGACAAGGCACGGTAGATCTTCCACGTAAATGACGTTGGGCCCCTCTACACTATTTATGCAGCTTCCTAAAAACCTATGAGATGTAAACACCAGACCACCTGACCTGCCTCTTGAGAAACCTGTATGCAGGTTAGGAAGCAACAGTTAGAACTGGACATGGAACAACACACTGGTTCCAAATAGGAAAAGGAGTACGTCAAGGCTGTATATTGTCACCCTGCTTATTTAACTTCTATGCAGAGTACATCATGAGAAATGCTGGGCTGGAAAAAACACAAGCTGGAATCAAGATTGCCGGGAGAAATATCAATAACCTCAGATATGCAGATGACACCACCCTTATGGCAGAAAGTGAAGAAGAACTAAAAAGCCTCTTGATGAAAGTGAAAGAGGAGAGTGAAAAAGTTGGCTTAAAGCTCAACATTCAGAAAACGAAGATCATGGCATTCAGTCCCATCACTTCATGGGAAATAGATGGCTGACCAGTGGAAATAGTGGTTGACTTTATTTTGGGGGGCTCCAAAATCACTGCAGATGGTGACTGCAGCAATGAAATTAAAAGATGTTTATTCCTTGGAAGGAAAGTTATGACCAACCTAGACAGCATATTAAAAAGCAGAGACATTATTTTGCCAACAAAGGTCCATCTAGTCAAGGCTATGGTTTTTCCAGTGGTCATGTATGGATGTGAGAGTTGGACTGTAAAGAAAGCTGAGCATTGAAGAATTGATGCTTGAATGGTGGTGTTGGAGAAGACTCTTGAGAGTCCCTTGGACTGCAAGGAGATCCAACCAGTCCATCCTAAAGGAAATCAGTCCAGGGTGTTCATTGGCAGGACTGATGTTGAAGCTGAAACTCCAATACTTTGGCCACCTGATGCGAAGAGCTGACTCATTTGAAAAGACCCTGATGCTGGGAAAGATTGAGGGCAGGAGGAGTAGGGGACGACAGAGGATGAGATGGCTGGATGGCATCACTGACTCAATGGACACGGGTTTGGGTGGACTCCAGGAGTTGGTGATGGACAGGGAGGCCTGGCATGCTGTGATTCATGGGGTCGCAAAGAGTCGGACACGACTGAGTGACTGAACTGAACTGAGAAACCTATAGTTATTTAAAAATTAGGAGTTTTTGAAAATGACCTTTAAAACCCCCTCCAAATCTGAAATTCCATGATTTCCTGAGCTAATTTTCCTGATGCTTAACGTAGGATGCAGGCTTCCCTGGTGGCTCCGTGGTAAAGAATCTGCCCACCAACGCACAAGATGTGGGTTTAATCCCTGGGTCCATCAGGAAGATCTTCTGGAGAAGGAAATGGCAACCCACTCTAATATTCTTGCCTGGGAAATCCCAAGAACAGAGGAGTCCAGTGGGCTACAGTTCATGGGGTCGCAGAAGAGTCGGACATAACTGAGCAATTAAACAACAATAATAAACACAGGATGATAAACTTGTGGATGTTAAAGCGATTCCAGACGACCAGAGCAATGACAGACATACATCAGCTCTGTGCTGGTGCCTAGGAAGGTCAAATTTCTAAGTGGTGATATCCCCCAAAGTCTGGGGCTATTTAAAGACAATGTACCTACACAGTACTACATAGATACTGTAAGGACACTTTCAGAAGAAGGCCAAGTTAGTAAAACAGAAGACTGTCTTGTAGAAGACTTCAACAATGTTACCACAGTAGGTGTGACTTGCCTTAAAATAGCTTAAACTGTCTTAGTAGAATTAACAGAGCGTAAAAACACACCTTAACATCCCAAGTTACTATAAAACAATATAGTTGGGAAGCAATTCAAACACACTAAATTCTAAAACAAAACAACCTGCATGACCTCTTCCCCACTGATATACCATATAAAGAGATACATATTTAGAAGTCTAGACTACTTATCTCATACATCTCACTACTCATACAGTGTCCACAATATGGACAATTTAGAGATGTCTTCATTCTCAGGACATAAATTTTTAGCCAATTTATTTAAATAGATTTAAAGAATTAGATTGTTTAGGACCACAAAAATGTAGTTAGCGAAAAACTAGTGCATAAATTCCAGCCTAAGTCAAAAACAAGAAAACAAAGCATGTGAAGCTACTCAGGCATTCCCTTTCTTGATGACTCATGAAAGCTAGTGGCTAAGTATTGCAGGTAATATATTAAATGTTATTTTTTTTTAAATGTTCTTTTTAAAAATCACAGAGGTAGCTGTCAGTTTACTACATGGACAGCCATAATATAATGGAATTAGTTTGGGGAAATTACATATCTAGCAGAATATGAAGGTCATTCTTGCAATGTGTTAAACTGTCAACCAAGTATATTCAATGGGAAGTCTCCATTGAATGTTGGTTTGATCGAGTTTCAGTCATGTCTATGTTACTTCTGCTGAATCTGTGATCAAGTATTTATAGTCTCAAAAGACTCAAAAAATTTTAATCTATGCCAGTGATGTCACACTGACATTTCAAAAGGTGCAAAATCTAACAAATGTCACCAAAGAAAAGCCAGTTGCCCATACAGACAAGCGCCACAGAATGACATATTCCCAGTTATATTTATCTTTTCTTATTTATTAAATTTGTCTATATACTTATCAATATTCATTCAGTCAAAAAGTTTGTATTTTACTTTCTGGTTTGAATCTCATTGCCCTCTGAAGTCAAATGCATTTTTTTCAAACTTTCATCATCCAGGCAATTGACTCTTACAGATCCAACCTAAGCCTTTTCTTAGAAATTATTTGTAAGATGAAGCTAAGTATAATGCTAGCATGATTAGAAATATTGAAGATATTTAATTTTCAGACTGCTTATGAGGCTTGTTTGATTTAAAGTGAAAGCTGAAAGCATATACATAATGTATTTTAGATTGAGGAATTTTCTTCAAACAAGGGCTATTGATTATGTATTTCTTCAAAATAGTATTTAGGCTTTGTCCATACACAGAGGTACGGAAAACTTTCTGTGATAAGCTTGAAGCTACATCCATTAAAGAAATAATTGATAAGCTGGAATTCAATAAACTAACACCTACTGTTCTTCGGAAGACTATGTCAGGAGAATGAGAAGACAAGTCACTGACTGAGAGAAGATATTTGGAAAAAAAAAAAAAAAAACACCATATGAAGGACTGTTATTGAAAATGTACCCAAAAAACTCTTAATCCTCAACAATAAGAAAACAACCAACTGAACTAAAAACTAAAAATAAAAAACAAGGCAAGGATCTTGAAAAAGAAGATATATAGGTGGCAAGTGAGTATATGAAAAGATACTCTACATCACGTCATCAGAAATGCAAATTAAAATGACAAGATAACCACTACATACTTATTAAAATGATCAAAATCCAGAATACTGACAATATTAAAAGCCAATCAAGATATGGAGCAAGAGGAACTCTCATTACTGGTGGAAATGCAAAACAGCATAGTCACTTTGGAAAATACTTAGTTTCTTACAAAATTAAACATGCTCTTACCATATGATCCTACAATTGTGCTCCTTGGTATTTACCCAAAGGAGTTGAAAACATATCCACACAACATCTATGCAGGGATGTTTCTACCATATTATTCATAATTGCCAAAACTTGGAAGCAACCATATGTTCTTCAGCAGGTGATACATACAGATAATGGAGTAGCATTCGGTGCTAAGAAAACAAATGAACTATCAAATCATGAAAAGACATAGAGGGAATTTAAATGCATATTTAAATGCATAAATAAAAGAAGCCAATGTGAAAAGACCACATCCTGTATGGTTTCAACTATATGATATTCTGGAAAAGGCAAAACTATGATGATAGTGAAAGGATCACTATTTTCCAATGATGGAAGTTGGGTGGGTGAAGATGGCTAGACAAGGCACAGGGTATTTTTAGAGCAGTGAATATACTCTGTATGATATCATAATGATAGATACACGTCAATACACATTTGTCCATGCCCATAGAAAGTAAAACATCAAGTGATCTTTAATGTAAACTATAAACTTTGGGTAGGTATGATGTGTCATTGACACAATGTGTCAATGTGTCATTGTCATTGAAATTCATCAGTTTCAGCAAAGACACCACACTGGTAGAGGAAGTTGGTAATAGGGGAGGCTATGCATGCATGAGAGAAGGGGTTCTACCTAAAAATCTCTGTACCATCTTTTCAACTTTGCTCTGAGCCTAAAACTGCTCTTAAAAAAAGTAACTTCTTACAAAAATTGAAAACTACTTTTGAAAATCAAGATATTCTAAATTATAAACATAAAATTGGAGTTGTACCAATAGTAATTGAGCCACATGAAAGCATGAGCTAACCATGCCGACCACAAATATATACAATGTAATGTAAACAGATGATTCCCTTGATTCTGCTTTCAAAAATCAGGAAATAATATAGTTATCTGAATTATCATAGTCATTGTAGCCATGGTTATCAGGACATACTGGTTACATTTTCCTTAAAAACAAACTCAAAAATGAATTTTCTGCCTGCAATACTGTTCTTAAACATTTTCTGTTCTCTATTAACACAGCCACAACTCCCCCACCGCTAAGACTGTGAGACATCACTTGATATTTATACTTTCCCATTTTATTAAAACTGTCATCGCTGTCAAGTCTAATTTCTTTTTGGCACAGCTCAATTTCTTTTCTGACCCTGAGCCTGGAAGGCCCTGTTAATTTGAATGTTCAAGTTCTATTACACTATTCTGTGTATTGACTTTTATCACACTATGAAAGCATTGCACACAAAATAAAATGCCTTGCTGGGCTCCATAGGACATGGGACTCACCCCTCTAACCTCATCACGTCCTCTACTCCCCTTCCTCTCTAAGCTCCGTCCACATGCCCTTGGACTGTTTATTATGTTGCTTATTGACCTTGACAAGGTCTTTCTTGCCTGTCAGCCTCTGTGTTTGTTACTCCCTCACCACAATGCTCTGACCTCAGATCTTTACCTGGGTGAGACCTTATATGTCAGTTTTCACGGATGATTATCACCTCCCCAGAGAGTCTTCCTAACTAGCCAACCAAACGCAGTCAATCTCCCATGTCTCCTTCCCCAAGCAAATTTCTGCCAAATCACCTGGCTTCATTTACCTCTCTGGATTTGACACCATATGAAGTGATACTCCTCATTGGTTAGTCTGCTTTTGATGTAACGCAACTATATTATACTGCAGTTAGAGGAAGAATGTCAACTCCCAGTTCTGTCTTTGATGTGGAATAACCCAGAGGAAATACACAAATAGGATGAACCCTGCAGAAACTTCAGTATCCCCTGTAATATGAAAATGTATTACTTTTTAAAGAAATAACTGCACTATGTTATAGGCTACAGGAATGCTATTGAAAAGCTGTGTGTGATTGGGATTTTTTATTCTGGGTTTCTTTAGAAATCAAATTTTCAACTTCATTTGATGGGAAACTAAGGAACATTAATGCAGATTCATGTATTAATCACTTTTTCTTTAATTTTGATTTTCTTTTGTAATTAAAATAAAACATATTCTTTGCAGACAGTTTAGACAATACAAAAAAAGTATAAAGAAGGTAATTAAGATAAACAGCATCTTATCACAGAAAACATCCCGGTAGTATTTTCACTTGGTCTTTTATTCTATGCACACAAACATGTAAATTCATTATGAATGCAAAGCCCTATAGTGTATGCAATTTAGATCTTGACTTTTTAACATTTCATTATATCTTCCTATGTCATAACATATTTCCTAAAATAAAGTATTTAAGAGCTATAATGGTATTCCTTTATGTATGCCATACGTTATTTAGCTAAGCCTTTAGCATTGAGCATTTATGTTACTGACAAAATTTTGATTATAAATAAAAGTGTGATGAGTATCATCATATAAACTCATATTTTTAAATCAGATAAAATTTAGACCAAATGTTTCTCCAAATGGACCTGTCTGTTCAAAAACACACAGCTGACACTTTCATTAAGTTAAATCTAAGCTAGTGCTCTTTAAAATAGTAGCTGATAGCAAAAATCAAATCATGACTCACGACCAAGTATCTTAGGCAAAAGACTCACTATTTCTCTGCATTATGCATATTGATTAAACAAAATTACTTGTCCTTGCCTGGACATACAGCAGAGAGGACCCACGGCACTGTAGAGAAAAGATAACTACATGATGGACATATGTGACATTCCCAAGCTTCTCTTAGATTGAGAAGGGGAAATTGGTAGTTACAGCTGTGTCTAGGTTAAAACAACTACAGAAAGATCAAGGAAGAGAAAAGAGCTTGGAAGAAGTTGTCGTACACTATGTCATATCGTCAAAAGACATGGACCTTGGTTAGATTCATGGATACATTATTTCTAGAGATTTGATCTTGGGTTGGTTACCTATACTCTGATATTTTGACTAAGGGAAATGTAGATAATGCTTATTTCACAGACTTCTTTTAAGGATTAAATATAACAAACTCCTAAGTCAGTATACAACATCCTAGATGATAAGAAATATTTAGCTAAAAGAAGGCAATGAATCTCACATACTAACAACCAAGTGATCACAACAAAACTCTCAGGCTATAATCAAATGCACACAAATGTCAGAGAGCAGAGAAGAGTATAAACAATCAAGGATGAGAACGGAGGTAAAAGCTTGAAGGGGTGGGGAAGGGGCAGGGAAGAAAACTAAGGTGAAACAAATACTAATCTGGGGAAGCTGAAACCATGGGTCAGGCAGGCAGAGGTGACCAAGGAAATGTAACTCAGCAGTTAAGACCACACTTGGCATAGAGCAGGGGTCCCCAAACTCTGGGATCTAATGCCTGATCAGCTGAGATGGAGCTGATATGGTGATAATAGACATAAAATGCATAATACATGTAATGCTCTTGAATCATCCCCAAACTATCCCTCTATCCCATCCATGAAAAGACTATCTTCTATGAAACCAGCTGTTGTTTAGTCACTAAGTCATGTCCGACTCTTTGCAACCACATGGGCTATAGCCCACCAGGCTCCTCTGTCCATGAATTTTCCAGGCGAGAATACTGGAGTGGGTTGCCAATTCCTTCTCCAGGGGATCTTCCCAACATAGGGATGGAACCTGTAGCTCCTGCACTGGCAGGCGGATTCTTTACCACTGAGCCACCTGGGAAGCCCCATGAAATCAGTGTCTGGTGCCAAAAAGGTTGGGGACCACTAGGTGATAGAGTGTCATAGATTCTATGAGCAGCTGATAGCTGATCAGGGCTAGCGCAGGTCTTGATGATAAGTCAGGCACCTGGTGGAGTTGGGAGTGATGGGACAAGTCTTAAACATGTTAGACACTTTATTCATTGGTGTGCTAAAAACAGTGCAGATAAAGAAACGCTGCAGTTAGAAAGTTAGAATGTAGCCAGGAGCAAGTAACAGAAAATTCAATTAAGGAAATTAAGACAGAAACATGTTTGTTTACTTAACAAAAAGTCCAGCGGTGGATGTGGTCAGTTTAGGAATTCACTCTTTTCATTATAAACCCAGTTACTTTCCATCCTTTCAGAAAGCCATCCCCTTTATGCCAACAGAGCTTCCCCAGTGGCTCAGTGGTAAAGAATCTGTCTGCAATGCAGGAGACACAGGAGGCCCAGGTTCAATCCCTGGGTCAGGAAGATCCCTTGGAGGAGGAAATGGTAACTCAAACCTACTCCAGTATTCTTGACTGGGAAATCCTATGGACAGAGAAGCCTGGAAGGCTACCATCTAAGGCAGTCCCAAAGAGTCAGACACAGTGAGAACACACAGAGAACATAGTTTATGCCAATAATGTCTTCCCACTCAGTCACAAGATGCCTGGGCAACAACTCCAAATGGCACAGACAACATCCCAAAGCAAAACCAAAAAGGGTGGGGGAGGAAAAAGATTTGTTCATTCTGGTCTTCTCTCCTATTAAAGAGAACACTCTGGAGAGGCCCCCACAAACCTCCAATTATGTTGCCGTGCCTTGAACTCTGGTCCCATGCACACTCCTAGATGATCACTAGCCAAGAAGAAGGTGGTTGCAGTCTGCCCATGGAGATACTTCAAAGGGAAACAAAACTGGAGCTCATGAAAGAAGTTGACTCGAGCCATAGGGAAGCCACAGAAGTGAGCCATAATTTATAGGAAGAAGGAGAGGACACTGACTTATGTCAGATGGCCCCGGTATTGGCCTCGTCTCTGTCTAAATCCTCTGCTTGGGTATACTAATGATCTTTAAGGCAATGTCCATTCTTCCGTAAACTGGAAATAATACTACTCTCACAAGGGCTTATCACTATTATGAGGATTAAATGAGATAATGCATGTGACAATGCTTTGCAACCAGTAGCGAGAAGGAGTCCAGATATGACTTTGGTTGAATGCCAGCAAGGCATTAGCTGTCAGCTTAGGGCATCTGTAAGTAAGTGAAGCCTTCTTCAAGAGGAAAGTCACCATGTGGGATCTTAACTGTTATTACCACTTTTAGAGAGTTGGCAGACAAGCCATTGTAATTGGTGATATACACTAAATGGCAAATTGGATGGCTTGGAGATTTGAAAAAACACACTTAGAAGGTATAACACATAAAACTGTCTACAGTGTATCGGACCGAGTGGAAGCCACTTTAAATATTCTGTGAAAGAAAAGTCTAGACCGCACTCCAGCAGGAAAATAACTTGTTGAAATCTCAGCAGAGGAAAATTTCAATTTATTAGAATTCTGAATATTACATGCTTGAGTTATCCCTGGAACAAAACCTCCATGCATGAATAAATGGATAAATGCAAGGGAGACAAACCAGATATTTTTTTCTAACCCGTTCACTCACAGGAATCAGCTACCAGCCCTGAGAAAGTGACTGTTACCTCTTTGGCCCGATAAACCAACCCAGCCTCCTGGCAGTGACAAGCGAGGAGACGTGCAACAGCCAGAGCGGGATGTAAGCATCTGATCTGACTGAGAGTTTGCAACAGCCTCTATCATTGTGCCCGGACCGTATTGAGTTCTATGTCACACTATCATGGCCGCCTGGAAATGGCTTTGTGAATCATGTACATGCGGGGTCAGGAATCAGAACTTTTCAGGTCAGGCAGACTTGGTCATAACTGAGGGTCAACAGGCTGTCGGGGTCTCCCTTCTTCTATGTGCAGAATGAGGAGCATAATTGGGGTGTCATGATGAGCCCCATACCTTCTGTGTCCACTGAGCTATAGACACATGAGGAAAAGGTGCAAATGGATGGCCCAGACTGGCCTTCTTCTAACCACCTGCATGTTCCCAGCTTTCTCCCTGACTGGTGTATTCCTGTGTAGCTTCCAGCTAAATGTCACAAGGTGTAAATAACTTGACCACATCCTCTTTCTCATCTAGCTATTGTGTGTGCACGCTCAGTCACTCAGTCAAGTCCAACTCTTTGCAACCTCATGGACTATAGCCCGCCAGCCTCCTCTGTCCATGGGATTTTCCAGGCAAGAATACTGGAGAGGGTTGCCATTTCCTCCTCCAGGGGATCTTCCTGACCCAGGGATGGAACCCACATCTCCTGCATTGGCAGATGAATTCTTTACCACTGAGCCACCTGGGAAGCCTCCCTGGCTACTATGTCGCTTCCACAATTATTGCTTTTCCTTTCTGAATACGCTTTCATAAGAGCCTCCCCTGAAAATGCTGCAGCAATGAAGGCCAAGAGGTATTAATAGTTGTTTCTGTCCAATTAGCTATTATTTATGCCAGGTACGAGCTAGAAATAGGGGAAGAGGTAGGAAAAATGAAGCAACTATGTTGGAAAAGGATGTAGGAATGAAAGTGAATCAACAGGAAGATACAGAAGAAGGAACAAGGGCAACGTTGTATTTAGCTTAACAAATATTTCACAGAGTGCCCAGTACATGCAGATACAGGGCTAAGGCTTGCAAATTAAGCAGCAAATAAGAAACTGGGAAGTGTGATGATCTAGTGGAGGTGGTAGATATGTTCATGTTTTACTTTAAAATGAAAAAGTAAGAGAGAGAGATACATTTGGGATGGCGTGGGGCACTGAAATACAATCCAGGAGCTTAGAGAAGATGCTGTATAGGACACAGTGCCTGAGCCAAGTCTTAGAGGATGAGTAAGACAGTCAAAATGGGGCAGATATTTCAAGCAAAGGGACTAATGTGAAGAAAGACATGAAGTGAACGAAACTGGTGATGCAGAAAGAGGGGTCATAAGGTAAGAGACTTTCCTATGGTCAAAATCAATCAATGATGAAAAGCATGATACAATGTACATTTTGTAACAACATTTAAATTACAGTCCATTAGCTCATCTTTTCCTTGTAGCAGACCTGGTGGTGGTGGTTTAATTCGCTAATTTGTTTCCAACTCTTGTGACCCCACAGACTATAACCTGCCAGGCTCCTCTGTCCATGGGATTCTCCAGGCAAGAATACTGGAGTGGGTTGCCATTTGTTTGCCAGATCCAGGGGGATCCTCCTGACCCAGGGATTGAATTATGTCTCCTGCATTGCAGGCGGATTCCTTACCAACTGAGCCACCAAGGAAGCCCTATAATAGGCCTAGGAGAGACAGATACTGCCATCCACGTTTGTAAAAGAGAAGACTGAGGTTCAGAGAAATCAGTTCAGCAAGGAAGGACCATGCCTAGCAGAGCCTCTGGGATCCATCTCCAGGGCCCTCTGCTGTCCATGACTTTTGCTTCCTAATAGAATATGAAACCACTCGAGAGAAAAGGAAACTTGGGGTATCATATACTCCAGTAACTGAAATTTTGAGCATGACCAGTAAAAAAAATTTTCATTTCCATCTAGCACCCCTTCCAGAATATATGTAGACAAAAGCATCACAAAACAAGACTTAGTATATACTATGTTTTCTGATATTGTCTATTCTATTGTTTCATTTAAATAAAAAGTGCTGGTCAGAACTACTAAATTAGTCTCACTACAACTGAACATTTGAGGAAATGGTGATATTCTCAGCCGGTTCATTTAGAGGGAGTGAAACTGAGCCCTGAAAAAGAATGGGGCTTGCTGATGTCACCTGTGAGGCAGTGAGCTTCCTGGCTGTTGGAGAGATCAACAAAAGGCACCAGATTACCAGGTTAGTGGTCTGCCCAGAACAGAGACAGCATTGATTTTTTTTTTTTTTTTTTTTTTTTTTGCATACTAGGCCTTGTTCTAAGTGCTTGATCTGTCCTAACTCATTAACCCCTAGAATCCTGTGAAGAAAGTTCCTTCACTAGTCCCATCTCACCGGTGAAGAAACTACATAAAGCACAGACAGATCGAGCTGCTGGCTTGAGGACGCTTACATAGGTCATAGGGGAACTACCCATCCCCAGGCCAAGAAAAACTGTGTTCAAGGACCTTGCATTTTTTTGGCCACTCCATGCAGCTTATGGGATCCTAGTTTTCCAACATGGGATCGAATCCCAGTCCTCAGCAGTCAAAGCACAGAGTCCTAACCACTGGACCACCAGGGAATTCCCAGGGACTTTGGAATACTGATGAATGGCTCTTTCACATGTGAATTTAAATTATTAGGATCTCCCCAGTTCCCTTTTTCTTTTTGTCAGATCCTTTATTTCTTCACAGCTGTATTCTATGAGCTGGCTGGGTCATGAACTCTGTGTTAATGTGAGGAATCCAAAGATATTCTCAGGATTTCTCAGTTCTAGAAACTAGAATAATGCTAGACTTGTTAGTATTGCTCTGATCCATTTGGTTTGGGGGTTAATATTTTCTTGTTTCTGCAGAGACAGAACAGTCGCTTAATACGCAGAAAATTGCAATTTCTACGCCAGTGTAAGGGCAACTGGCTTCTATTAACTCATGAGACACAGACAGCATTGGGGAATAGTCATCTAGCAAGTGGACAGACGATACCAGGGAATTTAAATGCATGTGATATAATAGGGGGTACACATTCATATTGAAACTCTGCTATTTCATTACTTCTAACGATTTTTCTTTCTTGGTGGCAATTCTCCAATAAGTTAACTGTTATGTTTCAATCCACAGTGGAAAATAAAAGCTTATATAAAGTTCAGTCAATTAATATTAAATGATCATTGCGCCCTCAGTGACAATGTCAATGGCAGGGTTCAGGAGGTAACTGAAAAGAACAGTAAAACTGACTTTTTCAATGGGAATCTACTTAAAGTAGAACTCAGAGGATTCAGGAATGCAATTCAATACGTGGTTTAATGAAGTCTCCTTGAGAAAGAATCAATCTTGGGGGAGAAAAACAAAGCCTCGGGTTTCCTCCAAACTGAGAAATGTATGTGACAACAATAAGAGATTCCAGAAAACAGAAATGTTTCCAGCAGATGACACAAATTAAGGACAATCCTGCTTGCTCTCGCAACATTTGTTTTTCCCCTCCGCTGGGAGTCACTTACATAATCTAGGCAATGATTAATCACTTTTATTTACTGGTACTTCTCCAGCATGATAAACCTCTAGAAAACCTGAATCCCTAAGTGCTGAAAGTTGAATAAGTAGTAAGCCTTGTTCCTCACCTCAATCCAAGAAATGACTTCATTATCCTTAAGATAAAAGCCAGGGAATCCTTACTGAAAACATCTTTCAAATGGATCCAAAGGGGCAGCTTCATCTGGGTTCTGAAAGTGGCTCACTGCTCATGAACCGTGTGGTCTTGACTACATCGCATCCCTTGGAGCCCTGTTTCCTCATCTGCTACTTCATTGACTACACTAAAGCTTTTGACTGTGTGGATCACAGCAAACTGGAAAATTCTTCAAGAAATGGAAATACCAGAACATTTGACCTGCCTCCTGAGAAATCTGTTCAGGTCAAGAAGCAACAGTTAGAACCGGACATGAAACACTGGACTGGTTCCAAATTGGGAAAGGAGTACATCAAGGTATTGTCACCACCCTGCTCATTTAACTTATGTGAAATGCTGGGCTGGATGAAGCACAAGCTGGAATCAAGATTGCTGGGAGAAATATCAACAACCTCAGATATGCAGATGATACCACCCTTATGGCAGAAAGTGAAGAGGAACTAAAGAGCCTCTTGATGAAAGTGAAAGAGGGGAGTGAAAAAGCTGGGTTAAAACACAACATCCAGAAAACTAAGATCATGGCATCCGGTCCCATCATTTCATGGCAAATAATGGGGAAACAATGGAAACAGGGAAAGACTTTATTTTCTTGGGCTTCAAAATCACTGCAGATGGTGACTGCAGCCATGAAGTTAAAAGACAATTGCTCCTTGGAAGTAAAACTATGACAAACCTAGACAGTGTATTACAAAGCAGAGACATTACTTTGCCAACAAAGATCCATGTAGTCAAAGCTATGGTTTTTTCAGTAGGCATGCATGGATGTGAGTGTTGGACCATAATGAAGGCTGAGTGCCGAAGAATTGAAGCTTTTGAACCGTGGTGTTGGAGAAGACTCTTGAGAGTCCCTTGGACTGCAAGGAGATGAAAGCAGTCAATCCTAAAGGAAATCAATCCTGTATATTCATTGGAAGGACTGATGCTTAAGCTGAAGCTACAATACTTTGGCCACCTGATGTGAAGAGCCGACTCATTGGAAAAGACCCTGATGTTGGGAAAGATTGAGGGCAGGCGACAACAGAAGATGAGACCGTTAGAGGCATCACCAACTCGATGGACATGAGTTTGAGCAAGCTCCAGGAGATGGTGGAGGACAGGGAATGGTGAAGGAGCTGGTGAGATGGTGAAGGACAGGGAAGCCGGGAGTGTTGCACTCCATGGGGTCATAAAGAGTTGGACTCGATTGAGTGACTTAAAAACAACAACAACACAAGACACAACTCTACTCCATCAGAGTTGCCAGTCTCAACCCAATTTGTCTTTCAAACTTCCTGTTTCCATCAGTGTCCTCCCTGGATTCCTCCTTTTCCTCAGATATCAAGCTTTTTCCTATCTTACTCTTCTGGAGTGTCCCCCCACTAAGCCCACTGACAGACAGCCCCGACATAAAACCATACCACCCAAATCACAGCCCCTCACTCCCACTGAGGGAAATATCAAATGCTTGTGGCCAATACTTCTGTCAAAAGCAAATTTTTACTACAGGAATAAACGAACACGTCTGTACATACATTAAAAAAGAGTATAGCTGCTCAAAACTTAAAAATGGAACAATGAAAGGAAACTGAGGCGGTAGGAAGAATGATATTTTCAGATATTATTTATGTTTCATTTTACAAATGATAGAACTCAGGATTTCAGCTGTATTGAAAAGACAAAGATAAAATAAATTCTCCTAATTTGGTAGGGATTACTGTCTGTAATGGATACAAACATTCACACACAAATACAATGTGTGTGTGTATATATCATGTGTGTATATAACCTTGTGTGTATATATGCATATATCTTCTATATACTTGTGTATGTATACAGTGGACACTGAATATATGAATATATGAATATATATCTTGTGTGTATATTCATCTTGTGTGTGTGTGTGTGTGTATATATATATATATACTTCCAAATCTGTGTGTATATATACTGTCTGTAAGTATATATTTCACACACACACTTATGTTTTCCATATAGAATATAAAACAATTTCACCCTTGATTTCCTTCTGTGGAACTTTAAAAAAATTCTCAAAGAAGGAAAATCCCAACTCACAGACAAGATATTATTACGGGAGGATGATTTACTACACTATTAAACTGTGCTTTTCCTGTCTCAAAGTTTCCCTCCCAGCTCATTTCACTGTCTTTTCTCCGTGGCTCCCTGTAGAGGAGCAGAAAGAAAATATGCCTTTGACACCCAGCAAGGCTGGGAGGAGCGGTTCTTCAGATCTGAGAAAGACAGAGTTCTGTGGTTTCTAACAGCAGGAACGATGTCCTGCTTTCAGGGGGGAAGTTGCAAAAAAACCAAAAAAGTCGTGAAACTATGGTATATCTCAAGGTCCAGAAATTCTCGAAGGTGGAGCAGGGCTCAGGAACCAGAGTGGCTGCAGTCGGGAAGTGTGTGTGTGTGACCCAGGGCAGCGGGTGATCCATCAAAGACTGATGCCTTTGACAGCAGGGTTTCCCCAAAGCTTTGGACATGTGAAACCTCAGCTTCCTGTGCCAGCCGCTTCAGGGGACCAGGAACCCAGGAATAATGGGTTTGATCTTTCCAGCAGGGAAGAGAATTAGGTACTGATCTCAAAAAAATAAAGTCAGTGCTACTTGCTCACCTTTTCTGCTACTTTAAATATGCAGAATGGGCCACATAAAAGTATTGGTATTGTCTTCAAATGTCTAGTTAAGAGATAATACATTATTTTTCAGAGAGGAGATGGGGTGGTAGGGTAGGGAGATAACTTTGGTAACAGTTCTATATAAACAAAAGGATTTCTTGATGAAAACTTGAATAAACAGCATTTTGTTACCTACATAATGTATTACAGTCTTGCAAACAAAGCAGCTGCTATCAAGCCAAATCAGAAAATCACTGTCCTAGGATTCTCTGTCGCCAGTGATTAGATTTTTCAGTATTAAGTAATTCACAGCAGGGCTATCTTGAAAGCATGTTCACCTTGTATATGTCAGCAAAAAAAAAAAAAAAAAAAAAAGCCCTGCTCACCAGTGACGTGTGGCTACAAAGTTGATAGTACACCTGTGCTGTGCCAAGGATTCTGGGTCCAACTCTTCCCTGGTTTCCTTGGGACTTTGTTTTAGCCACACTGAGGGGTCACTTGGGGTCCTGAAAGTCTGAATTCAGTTTGTTCACGGATTGTAGAAATTAATTCACTACATAAACCCAGTACTCTCAGTATTATAACTCTTATCTCAAAGGCAATGGAGAAATTCAGCATGGGGCCTGGCCCAGGCTCTTTCTATTTATATCCAGGCTGATCAACTAGCAAAAGGCAGATTGTGTTGGGGAATGAGTGATGTGGCCTCCATTCCTGGAAAATGTTCAGGACCAAAGTCCAAGTGATCAGCAGACATTTTCTCTCATTAGTGGAAGCAAGTTGTAGTTGAGTCAGTAGATGCCACGGCAGAATCCTGGATTCTAGTTCCCACTTTGCATTCCCCACTCACCCATCCTACTGGACATATCCTCAGTAGCTGTGCTACCTTGATGAGGTCCTGAGCCTCAGTTTTCTCCTCTATAAAATAGGATGGTTGGGATGGATGATCAATAAGATTACTTCCAGATCAACTCTAGTAGTTATAAGTTCATATTATTATTATTACCAAGATACATTCACATTATTAATCATTTTTAGACAAGAAGCAAAACATAGGGTTGAACTGGTATTTTGATAAAATAATGAATCTATTTGACTCCCATAATCATATTTTCTTTCCTCTCATCCAGTTTTATAAATCTCCTTGTCCTTTTTCCCTTTGTTAATTTTGTCCCACTTTGCTCCTTCCCCTCACACTCAAACATGTTCTAATCTTATGTGGAGGAAACCATTAGGAAGTGCTCAAAGCATTTATTTTTCAAAAAATGTAGTCATGTTGTATTTATTCTTTGACCAATGCCTTGTATTGCATATGATTGGAATCCTGAGTGTTTGGATCCTCTCTGATTTTGATGGAACCAGATGAGGAGCCCCAGTTCTGTATGAGTGATCAAACCTTGAACAGGCCTTGCACCTCTTGCAGCAGAATGGAAAGTTTCACCTCTCCCCAGCTGAGCTTTCCACACAGAGAACATTGCAGGTTACAGGAGCTGGAATGTAGAGAGAGCAGCCCACATCTTCCTCCCAGTCATTCCCACCCTTCATGACTTCTACCACAAAACTGAGCAAGGTAGAGCTATGTGGAATGCAGCCAGGCTCAGGAGAAAGGGAGCTGGCTTTGCAACCAGATAGACCTAGTTCTGAATCTAACACTTTTAGGTAAGTACATCAACTTTGTGAATATAAATTTCCTTTGATAATTAACACCTACTTTTATAATAACACTTATTTTAGGGTGCTGCAAAGATTACAAAATAGATGAGGAATGTGCCTGGCACCACAGGGGCATGCAATGAATTGTAATAATTGATCACCCACTCAACTTCGATTTCAGATTTTTCTCACTCTCAATCTGGATCATTTTTTAAATGCCTGTTCTTAATTGATAAGTATAAGATATTTTAAGAATTTACATGTATGTGTATATATACATAGTTGTCTCAGTGGCAGGTAAAGAATCTACCTGCCAATTCATGATACCTGGGTTCAATCCCTGGGTCAGGAAGATCCCCTGGAAAAGGGAATGGAAACCCATTCCAGTATTCTTTCCTGGGAAATTCCATGGACAGAGGAGCCTGGCAGTCTACAGTCCATGGGGTCGGAAAGAATCAGACACAACTGAGCAACTAACACTTTCACATGCATAGTTTAAAGACTAATGATGAAATGAACTGTAATTATAACTATATAGCATTTATGAACAAAACTGAAAAAGACACAAATAAATTCTTCCTTATGGATTGGAA
The DNA here is from genome assembly GCF_016772045.2 of Ovis aries. Classification (NCBI taxonomy): domain Eukaryota; kingdom Metazoa; phylum Chordata; class Mammalia; order Artiodactyla; family Bovidae; genus Ovis; species Ovis aries. The sequence goes on along the minus strand of NC_056063.1, from coordinate 17,424,789 downwards.
GAATTAATACTGTTAAAATGTAAATACTATCAAAACTAACCTGCAGATTCAATGTAATCCCTATCAAAATTCCAATGGCATTTTCCACAGAAATAAAACAACCCTAAACTTTGTATGGAACCATAAAATACCCCAAATATCTTGAAAAAGAATAAAACTGGAGGTATTATACCCCAAGATTTAAAACTATACTAAAAAGCTATAATAACCAAAACAGTATGATACTGGGCAAAAGACTGAAATTGGACCCCTATCACACCACACACAAAAAATTAACTCAAAATGGATCAAAACCTTGAACATAAGAACTGAAACTATAAAACATCTAGAAATATAGGTAACAAGCTTCTTGACATTGGTCTTGGAGATGATTTTTTTGGATTTGATCCTGAAAGTGAAAAACCAATGGGACCATATCAAACTATATCATTTCTGCACAGCAAAGGAAACCATTAGCAGAATAAAAAAATGTTTGCCACCTGTGAATCTGATAATGGGTTAATATCCAAAATGTATAAAGAATTCACATAACTCAATAGCAAAAAAAGAAATCCAAGGTGATTTAAAAATGGACAGAAGACCTGAATAGACATTTTTAAAGAAAATACACACAAATGGCCAAGAGGTATGTGAAAATGTACTCTACATCACCAGTCATCAAAGAAATGCAGATCAAGACGATACCTGTCAGAATAGCTACTATGAAAAAGAAAAGAAATACCAAGTCTTGATGAGGATGTGGAAAAGGGAACCCTCATGCATTGTTGGCAGAAAAGTAAATTGCTGTTGCCACTATAAAAACCAGTATGAGGTTTCTCAAAAGATGTTGTGGGGAGGGAGGTGGGAGGGGTTCATGTTTGGGAAAGCATGTAAGAATTAAAGATTTTAAAATTTAAAAATAAAAAAACTAAAAAAAAAATTTTTTTTAATTAAAAAAATAAAATTAAAAGTAGAACTACATTATGATCTAATAATTTTACTTCTGAGTGTTTTTTTTTCCTTTGGATGCTAACTCAGAAAGATATCTGTACCACCATAGTCACTGCAGCATTATTTACAACAGCCAAGATGTGGAAACCACTAAAATATCTATTGATGGATGAATGGAAAAAAAAATATGTGGTGTATATATACATATACTTTATATGTGTACACACACAATGGCATATTATATGGTCATAGAAAGGATGAAAATCCTGCCATTTTTTTACAACATAGATGGAACTTAAAACAGTATGCTAAGTGAAACAAGTCAGACAGAGAAAAAGACAAATACTGTATGATCTCACTTTTATATGCATGTAGTTATATAAGTACACTGCTGCTGCTAAGTCGCTTCAGTCGTGTCCGACTCTGTGTGACCCCATAGACGGCAGCCCACCAGGCTCCCCCGTCCCTGGGATTCTCCAGGCAAGAACACTGGAGTGGCTGGCCATTTCCTTCCCCAATGCATGAAAGTGAAAAGTGAAAGGGAAGTCGCTCAGTCGTGTCTGACTCTTTGCGACCCCATGGACCACAGCCTACCAGGCTCCTCTGTCCATGGGATTTTCCAGGAAAGAGTACTGGAGTGGGGTGCCATCGCCTTCTCCAATACATGTACGCACATATACATATACATATATATATATATATAACATCTACACATGTACTTATATCTGTATACTTATATATATATATGAAGCACAAGCCAGAATCAAGATTGCAGGGAGAAATATCAACAACCTCAGATATGTAGATAACATCACCCTTATGGCAGAAAGTGAAGAGGAACTAAAGAGCCTCTTGATGAAAGTGAAAGAGGAGAGTGAAAAACCTGGCTTAAAATACAACATTCAAAAAACTAAGATCATGGCATCCAGTCCCATCATTTCATGGCAAATAGATGGGGAAACAATGGAAATAGTGACAGACTTAATTTTCCTGGGCTCCAAAATCACTGCAGTTGGTGACTGCAGCCATGAAGTTAAAAGATGCTTGCTCCTTGGAAGAAAAGCTATGACAAACCTAGACAGCATATTAAAAAAGCAGAGATGCTAATTTGCCAACAAAGGTCCATCTCAAACCTATGGTTTTTCCAGTAGTCACTTGAGAGTTGGACTATAAAGAAGGCTGAGCACCAAAGAATTGATGCTTTTGAACCATGGTGTTGGAGAAGACTCTTGAGAGTCCCTTGGACAACAAGGAGATCCAACCAGTCATCCTAAAGGAAATCACTTCTGAATATTCACTGGACAGACTGCTGCTGAAGCTCCAATACTGTGGCCACCTGATAAGAAGAGCCAACTCATTAGAATAGACCCTGATGCTTGGAAATATTGAGGGTAGGAGGAGAAGGGGATGACAGAGGACAAGATGGTTGGATGCCATCACTGACTCAATGGACCTGAGCTTGAGCAAGCTTCAGGAGACGGTAAAGGACAGGGAAGGCTGGCCTGCTGCAGTTCAAGGGGTTGCAAAGAATCAGACATGACTGAGTAACTGAACAGCAACAATATATATATACAAATACTGTATGATTCCACTTATATGGAATCTTTTTTTAAAAAATGGACTCATACATACAGAGAATTGATTAGTGCTTGGCAGAGGTTGGCAGGTGAGCAAAATGGGAGAAGGTAGTTAAAAAGGCACAAACTTGTAATCATAAAATAAGCCCTGGGGAGGTAATATACAGAATGGTGACTATAGTTAATAATACTGCATTGTATATTTAAAAATTGCTAAGAGAGTAGATCTTAAAATTCTCATCACAAGAAAAAAACATAATCATGTATGGTGATTAATGATAACTAAACATTATGGTGATCATTATGCGATATGTAAAAACATTGAATCATTATGTTGTACACCTAAACTAATAGAATGTTATGTGTAAAAGATATCACCATAAAAAATAATTAAATACACCTATTTACCTCCAACCAAGATTCTAAAATAGAGCACAACCAATGTATTCAAAGTTCAGTATTTGATACTTCTCAAATTCAAGATGTAGCCTCATTCCCATCATAAATTTTATGTTGATTACTATTTTTCCTGGTCATTGTTATCACTATACGTATCTATATAATTTTATATACATATAAACTTAAGATATATAATAAAGTCGAATAAGATTTAGCAACATAAGCTACATTTACATGAGTCCATAAGAATCCATATTAATAATATTGATATGAATGTTCTTATTCTATACATATTCTGTAATAACTTCCTTCTGTAGCTTGTAATACATATACCCATGGGTTCACATAAGTTATCTCACAAATTCCTTTCCAGCTGTGTCACAAACCTTAGGTTTGTAATTTCAGTTACTGTAATTTTTATGTGAAATTTATAGTTCTTTTTTAAATGTTCTTGGTTATTTTTAACACTCTGGTTTTTCTACACACTTTCAATACCTCATCCTTTTTTAATACCTCATTTCTTTAATTACATAAAACATATCTATTTTTAATTTGTTTCTGAAAGTTTCAATATCAACCATCCCTGAAGGTCTGATCCTGTTTTATTCTATTACTTATTGGCAGTGCATTTCTGTTGATTCTTATTAAGGGTGGCTCATCTCCTTGCTTGTTAGAGATTTTAATTATGAGCCTCTGTTTCTTGGAGCTCAGTTTGTGGGAGTTCTTTTGCGACCTGCCCAGTCTGAAAGCATCCTTCTTTGGAAAAGCTTTTAGTTTGCTGCTGTCAAGCACCTGAAGCCTGTCAACCTGGGACCATGGTTAGTTTGGGGCTTTGGTTTCTGACTACAGTTACTGTGACCTTTAGCTTCAGGCTCACGTGAAGACTGATTTGTATCAGGGATCAAGGGAAATTATTTTTCTACTGCCTCCGAAGAGCTATTTTTTCTTATTCACTATCATCCTTTCGTGGCCTCTGTCTTGTATATGAGTCTTTAATCCAACTTTGCATCTGTTCGGGTCCCAAGCATGATCACCTATCTTCAAGGCACCCACACTTCCAGACCCAGAATCTCAGCTATAAGGAAGAAGCAATTTCCCCCAGGAAACAGGCTGGTGGTGACACCATTTAATTCTCTGGGTTAATACTTCTTCTTCGTTACTGGCTTCCTCCTGCTATTCACCACCTGGCCCCTCCCCTCATGTACACATAGTACTTTCATGCACTTAAAGGCTTGGCTTTAAAATATCTTATCAAGAATCTTTAGGTGTTATGCACAAGAAGGGATTTCTCTGAACACTGGGTTCACCGCTGCTAGACACACGAGTGTTCCATCTCGCTGTGGTCTCCCTTCTCCCCTGGGCTCACTGGCCTCTAATCAGCTCCCAATGACCTGCAGACCCCTTTCCCATGCCCTGGCCTTGCCTTCATGAGCCCCTCATACACTTTTCTTTGCTCTGGACCTCTACTTCTTTCTTACCCCAAATGTTCAACTAGGCTAAAGAGAGAAAACAAAAGCTCTGGGGTCAGAAGACCCAGATTTGAATCTTGTCTCTCCCTTGCCCATGGGATTTAGGGTTGTGAGATAAGAGAAAATATATAAACACAGGGCTCTCTGCCTCAAGTTCCTGGCACAGAACTCCTGGAATTTATAACTTCCTAAGAGATAAGACCACCTGGAGCATCTTTTGTTCTATTGAGTGACCTTGAGGGACTGCTGGATGGACTGGGGGGTTGGTCAACAGAAAGACCAAGCTATGAATTTTCAACCCCATCCCCAACTTCAGAGAGGGAGGGGGACTGGAAATGGAGTTAACCGTGGATCATGCTTATGTAATATGTCTCCATAATATCCCAATAGCATGAGGTTCGAGGAACTTCCAGACTGGTGAATACCTTCAGACCAGGAGAGTGATGCACCCCAACTCCACAGGAACAGAGGCTCCTGCCAGCCAGACCCTCCCAGACCTTGCTATATGCATCTTATCAGGTGGATCCTTCGTCATGTCCTTCGATAAACTGGTTATGGTAAGCACATATTTCCCTCTGCCCTATGAGCTGTTCTCCCAAATTAATCAAAACTGAGGAGCCTGTCATGGGAACCTCTGATTTGTAGCTACATTAGACAGAAATTCTAAGTAACCTGGAGGCCTGTGTGTATGCTCAGTTGCTCAGTTGTATCTGACTTTTTGCAAACCCATGGACCATACCCTCCAGGCCCCTCTGTCCATGGGATTTCCTTCTCCAGGGGATCTTCCTGACCCAGGGACTGAACCTGAGTCTCCTGTATTGCAGGCGGATTCATTACCATCTGAGCTGCTAAGGAAGCCCTGGTAAGTAATTGTAATGACTAAGTGTACTAAGAAGCAAATAAGGCAATGTATGTAAAAAGTTTTATAATTCATAAAGTTTGCTAAACATGTAAACCGTTCATAAAATTTGACCTACAAATTAAGGGTGCTTCTCTCCATCTGCTGTACCCAAGGAAAGGAGCTAATGAATGATCTTATACTGAATGCACAACATTTCAAGGTCATCTGTGTTTCAGTGGAAAATATGCGTAATGCAAAAGAAAGCAACTCAAAGTGTCTTCAGGATGCTGGGGTTGGTATTTTGGGACGGTGGTTTTCCTTTTTCCTAATGCCTCTGTTATCAGCACACGCACATGAGGCCAACATTCTTCTTACCTCCAGAAACCGCCTCACCCCTAAATTCTGGTAATGGCTTTTGTAGCAGCGATGATCACAGAAAGGGAAGGCTACTGCAGAGCACACACAGCCCAGGCCAGCTCTTACTGACTCCTGTGGGACACATCATAAACTTTGATGGATGCCCAGATGAAAACACAAAATAGTAAAAGTTTGTTTTAACACTTTCCCAAGAGGTGATGCCTGAGGCCCTTGTTGGAACTGAAATTGAAAGCTGGCTCCAGCCATCTGTTAAGCGGCCACAGGTCCTCCCCAGCTGCTCCCTATGGGTCAGAGTTAATATTGTGGCTATGCCTCTGCCTACTGGGAAGCTGGGTGAGCTGAATTCATAATCAGCGAAAAAAGCAGACATGCAGTGTCAGCCAAGGAAGGAGAAGCAATATTTAGCATATATGCAGGAAGGCAATGGCACCCCACTCCAGTACTCTTGCCTGGAAAATCCCATGGACAGAGGAGCCTGGTAGGCTGCAGTCCATGGGGTCGCTACTAGTCGGACGACTGAGAGACTTCCCTTTCACTTTTCACTTTCATGCATTGGAGAAGGAAATGGCAACCCACTCCAGTGTTCTTGTCTGGAGAATCCCAGGGACAGGGGAGCCTGGTGGGCTGCCGTCTATAGGGTCACACAGAGTTGGACACGACTGAAGTGACTTAGCAGCAGCAGCAAAGATCCTCAAAGATGTATACAGTAAGCCCCTTACATACAGATAAGTTCTGTTCTGAGAGCGTGTAAGTTCAATTTGTTCATAATTCCAACCAAGTAAGCCTAGGTACCCCACTGACACAATCGGCTATATAGTACGGTGAAGTGAAAGCCTCTCAACCATGTCCAACTCTTTGCGACCCCATAGACTGTAGCCCGCCAGACTCCTCTGTCCATGGAATTCTCCAGGCAACAATACAGGAGTGAGTAACCGTTCCCTTCTCCAGGGGACCTTCCCAACCCAGGGATCAAACCCAGGTCTCCCACATTGCAGACAGTTTCTTTACTGACTGAGCCGGCAGGGAAGCCCATATAGTACTGTTCTATAATAGGTTTATGATACTTTTCATGCAAATAGTACATAAAAAACAAAGACACAAAATAACACATTTTTAATCTTATAGTACAGTACCTTGAAAAGTACAGTAGTACAACAGCTGGCACATAGGGGCTGGCATCGAGGGAACAGGCAAGAGTTACTGACTGGAGGAGGGAGAGGAGGCAGGTGATGGTAGAGCCCTAGGATCGTCAGCAATAGGAGACAGAGGGCAAGCTGCAATTTCGCTCATGCCTGACATCGATGGCACAGGTCCTGTTTCCTTGCTGGAACCAGACACATGTTTGCGTCTTTCAAAGTTCACAACTTGAAGGTTCATATGTTGAGAATTTACTGTATATTCTCATAATAGCAAGTCAGCCAGGAAGTCAAGCTTTGCATATTTGATGGAGTTCCTAACATCTTAGCATCAGCCTGAATTCCTGATATTTTATATAAACACACATGCACAGTTGATCTGGAGTGGTTATTATGTCCTTAAAGTCCCAAAACTTGGTTTTAGCTACCTATACACTTATGCCTCTGTCTGCCCATATTCCAATTTCAGTGATCTTTGGCTCAGTTAAGTTTTATCAGAACGTTGGTACTGAGCAGAGTCCAGCATCAGCTGTCTGAGATATCCGTCGGGAAGTAGTAGTTGTAGTAGTACAGGGCTTGACAGCTGAACGGGTCACCCATGGCCACTACAATCTGGCTGTCTGGAAGCTGAGATGATGGGGACAGGCGTAACCAATGAGCCATCAGAATTAAGAGATAGTCTGAGGCAGGAGCTGGGAAAGACATGAAGTTGGTCAGGAGGATGGGAGACGGGCAGGTAGGCAGTGTGGGATGACTCGGTATATGGATATGATGCCCTCACTGCGGTACTTTGGGCTGGCTGAACCAAATCTGATCCATTGCTTGTAAGGCTACTGTGGGCTTGCTTTCAATGTTTATCTAAATTAGTAAATATCCACAGGCTGATTTATCCATTCTTGAGTGTAATATATTTGATGAAAATACAGGCTCAGCTCATCTATATGTCTCAATTTCAAAAAGTTAAAAATCCAGCATTAGTTAAGCATTAAATTAATAAAACTATTAATAATGAACAGAAAAGAAGAATCAGGAAAAAAAAAAAAAAAAGCCTAGACCAGCATAATAGTTACCAAGTCTAAATTCTAAACGCCATCATACAGGATTCAGGTGTCATCAGAAGCTGTATTTCCCATCACCTAGTCTTTCTCTAGGTTTCCCTGGTGACTCATTGGTAAAGAACCCGCCTGCCAATGCAGGAGACACATTTTGATCCTTGGGTCAGGACAATCCCCTGGAGAAGGAAATGGCTACCCACACCAGTACTATTGCCTGGAAAATCTCATGAACAGAGGAGCATGGCGGGCTGCAGTCCATGGGGTTACAAAAGAGCAGGACACAACTTAGCAACTAAACAACAGATCTTCTCTCATTTTTCAAAACTCAAAATTTGTTCCCCCTTTTTTCCTAATTCAAGTATGTTCAGGCATCTGTCCCCCTTTTCTCATGACTTTCTGCTTTATTTGGAAATGTAACTTAAAGCACAGTTATAGACAACATAGTTACCAAGTCTAATATCAGGTTCAGAAGCCTTGAGGATTAGAAGTAGAAAAGCCTGATAAAGTTGCAAGTATCCTAGGTAGGGATCAAGCCAAAAACTTCTTCATGGTTTTAAAGTCAATTCCTTGAGAGAGGCTGTCAGCTTGAAAGTTGCCTGCACCGTATCACCTTGCTTCAAACTATACTCTCATAAAAGGAGAAAGTTGTGAGAAAAAAAAGGGGGGGGCAAATGATGCTGAAGTAGAGTTTAATTAGGGAAAAAAAAATGCAGAGCAACTCTGAAGTAAGAGAGAAGCTGAAGAGAATGAGTGGGAGATAGGACACACAGATCATGGGGATGCTCGGTGCTGGGGAAGGCATTTGGGATTAACCCGAGGCTGGTGCTTTTCAATCTCTGTTCAGGAACTAGGGCTCACTTGAATATGTCTCAGACACAACTCTGAGGGAAGAGAAGGCAAGGAACCCTTCTGATCTATCCAGTCACTATCTGCGGTCCCTCCAAGCACAGAGAACCTGGAGACTGGCAGGAGTCTAACTGCCTAGACCTACGATTGGGTTGGCCAAAACTCACTTGGGTTTTTCCATTATGTCTCATGGGAAAGTCTGAATAAAAGTTTTGGCAATGCTATACTTTGTTGTTGTTTCATTGCTAAGTTGTGTCCAACTCTTTACAACCATGGACTATAGCCCTCTCCAGGCCTCTCTGTCCATGGGGTTTCCCAGGCAAGAATTCTGGAGTGTGTTTCCATTTCCTTCTTCAGGAAATCTTCCCAACCCACATCTCCTCTATCTCCTGCATTGGCAGGCTGGCTCTTTACCGCTGAGCCACCAGGGAAGCCCAACCCTATACTACCTTTGGTTAAACAAGTAAAATAGAATATAGCATTTATCCACACTGAAATCCTATCTTCCCTTTAGTTATAATGCTGCTATTATTCGTCCATGGGATTGAGAGTTATATTTGATATTGCTGTGAGAATACAGTTCCTGCAGCTATCAGATAAGATTTCATGTTCAGAATGTCCCGGGTTCTTAAAAAACAGAAATCACCAAAATTTTTCTCACAGTTTGCTACAACTGCAGCTGTGGAACCATGATCATCTGGGTGATTGGCTTACTGATGCTCCTTTCATTATTTCTATATCCTTGCGAATCATTTCATTGTGGTGGCAGCTCAATTGGACCTTTCAGGGAAATAAAATCTAACTCTATTTGCCCAAACTACCTATCTCATCTCAGTTTTTAGCATCTATCTCTTTTGTCCTGGCATCCTCTAACCCTCTCTACCCAGATGCACCTTAGAAAAAATTTGCTTCTCTAGATTTACATTCTTCAAAAATTTTATTCAAAATAGTCCTTACATGGAGATGAAGTTTAGATGAAAGCATCAATATTATTTATTTCTAGCTCTATTAACATTCATTCATGCTCTGAAAGTCCAATGTGAAACATGACCCATATATGAAGCCACATCTTCCATCACAGGACCACTCTTATCAAAAGTCCTAAAGCCATATACCAAAGCTGACATAACACACCACAAATGCTACAGAGGCTGTTCCTCACTGCAGGATTGTTGATACTGTTGTTTGCAAAGCTTTCACTTATTAGCCCCAGATTTCTCTTTCGTGATATTCAGGTTGCTTCCTTGCAGCAGCCTTGTGACAAATAAAACCAAAAAGAGCATCAATCAGCCGTGCAGATGGCACAAAACGTACATCACTGTGCATAAGTGCCACTCTGGCTCCTGGTACCTGGTATGCAAAACTCGTGGCCCTAAAGAGGTATAATTTAGCAGAAAAGAAAAAAAAAATAAAGATACACAGGAAAAAAACTGGATGCTAGGTGGTGGCACTGAGGTCAAGGGCACTGGTTCTCTGAGACTACATTCCTTCAGTTCATATCACAAGTCCTGCTTACAAGCTGAGCAATCCTGGGTGAGTTAACTAACTCCTCTGTGCCTCAGTTTCCCCATGGTGGTCGTTTAGTCGCTAAGTTGTGATTGACTCTTGTGACCCCCACGTACTGTAGCCCACCAGGCTCCTCTGTCCATGGGATTTTCCAGGCAAGAATACTGGAGTGGGTTGCCAGTTCTTCCTCCAAGGGATCTTCCCAATCTAGAGATCAAACCCACATCTCCTCCATTGCAGACAGATTCTTTACCAACTGCACCACAGGGGATTCTGCAGTTTCCCCATACAAAATTAAAATAATTATTATCTATTTAGAAGATTTTCTAAGGATCAGGTGAATGAATACTTTTAAATGCTTAGGACAGTGCCTGGCAAGTAGCACTCAGTAGGTGTCAGCTATGATAACACTTCTTATCAAGGCAAAGCAACCAACAGTTTCCATGAGATCTGACTCATATTTTTATTGTTGGTTCTAAGTGTATTTGATCTATGCACTCCTGGCTTCCATCGTGAGGCACTTATCTTCCCCTGTGGCCTGTTCTCGACTATTTCTTGCCATTACATTGCATTCCACTTCCCTTCAATTGCTTGTTAGGCTCTAGAATATTTGTTCTGCAAGGAAAGTGTTTCCTATAGAAATTCAAAACAGAGGAACACTGGGGACACGCGGTGAAACAAAGCTGTGTGGCCTCAGGAGGAAGAAAGGTCACCAGGCTGTCACCTACTCAGCCCAGCGTGGCGGTCTTTGGTCCCCAAGGAGTCGACCACTGTTTGTCTCCAACTCAGAGGTCAGCCCACTGCAAAAAGGTACCTCTCTGAGAATCAATTCACAAACTCACTGTGTCAGACTAAATGATGGCCCAAAGGATATCAGCTCCTAATCCCTGGGACTCTGCCTAACAGCCAAGTGGTGCTTAAACAACATTTGCCTCATTCACTTTAAACATGCAATAATCTTCCTTGTATCATCTGTAGGCCAATGATTCGAACTGAATCTCAACCATACTAAGGTGTATGGCTGAAACGGAGCACAACCCAATGGTCTTTCCTCACCATGCCCTCCACCTGCTCTTTGAAGAAAAACTTTAGCCAAAGAAAAAGTTTAATCAGACAAGTGAGAAAAATGCAGAAGCAAGGGAAAGCAGTCAAAACCAAAGGGTAATAGTTTAGTCATTAAGCAAAATCAAGGATCTTTAGTTCCTCCTCAAGGGCTATGGATAACATTCTAAGCCATATCCTATGAGCTGTTTTCATATCAACTGTCATAGATACCCCACCAGGTGAAAAAAGTTAGGATTAGGCATAGAGTTAGGATTAGGCAGGGAACTGCCACAGTTCTGAAAACTGGCCTCAAGGAAGTTGAGGAAAAACTGACCCTGGACCTGAAGACTGACTCTACTTAAAACAATCAAGATGATGCTGGTCAGATCACTACACAAACAATTTCAAGATGACCTTCAGGGTTGACTGTGCTTTCTGCACGTAGATCCCTCCTTGCACTTCTGTAATGGCCTATATGGGGAAAGAATCTAAAAGAGAGTAGATATCCATATATGTTGAACTGAGTCACTTTGCTGTACAGCTGAAACTAATGCAATATTGCAAATCAACTACACTCCAATAAAAATATTTAAAAATATATAGTGCAAACACACAGGAGCATATACACTCACAAGCTCCTGCCCACTGATATTGTCATGGAGGGGGCGGCCGGGGGACCCCAGTCTGCTCCAGCCCCCACCCTGGCTGCTGGTCTCTGAAACAAAGCAAACTTTCCCTTCCACCAACCTTGCCTCCAGAGTACTGATTTTTGAGTGGTGAGCAGCCAGACCCCACCCTCGGTAACATGGCCACTAACAGTGCAAAGCTTTCCCTCAACCGTTGTTCCCACCTTTTTTGCTTGCCTCTTCTGCCTTCCAGAACATTTTCTGCTATCTCGCCTCACCTCCTCGTCACAGCTTCCCCAGGCCCATGCCCTGCAGCCCCCACCCCAGCTGACTGCCTGCCCCTGCAAAGTTCCCCCGGACCAGCAGTTCTTCATCTACCTCCCAACTGCTGTTTTCTCTTGTCACCCACAAGGAAACAGCTCTCAGAATACCCAACAGAAGTGTTGCTAACACTTGGAGTTGTGTCTTGAATGTGACTGTTTCTAAAAAAGCAAACAATTTTTAAAAGCCCCTTAATTCTTAAAATATCCAGTGTGGGATCACTCCTTTTCATTTGCATGCTAATGGACTCTGAAACCTCTCATGAAAACAACTCGGAGACTAATGGTCATGGATATTGATTTTTCAGGAGAGAAGGAGCATTAAATAAAAATCGTCAGCGTAATTAACTGCAGCTGAACAGAGAGGTAAAGCCAGTCTACGATACCCTAGGAAACATTCTGTATCAAGGTAAAGAAACAGTACTACAGTCATTTTTCTTATAACAAACTTCTCTCACTAGATTCCTTCAGCACACTTCAATATATAGACAGAATAAATAATGCATATTATGTAAAGTAGCAGACAGGCATTGAGAAGATAAGTGTTGTTTGTTTTTTTTTTATATATAATTTCTAATTAAAACCTATCCTACAGAGCTACAGCATCCTCACATATATCTGATTCCTTATTAGTATGGCATCCACTTAATCCCCTAAGTAGCTGTTGTTCAATAATTAGTCAGTATTAGGTCTCCACATTTGACTTTCCTACATTTTAATGGATTTTTATCTCCAGTAGCATTTTTTAGGACCATTAAAGGGAGATGAATAGTTTTGTATGACTACTTGCTAATACTTTCAAATGGCCACCCACTCCAGTATTCTTGCCTGGAGATTGCCGTGGACAGAGAAGCCTGGTGGGCTACAGTCCTTGGGATCACAAAGAGTCAGACATGGCTGAGCAACTAACACACTTTCATGTCTAAAACTAAAACTGTGACCTCCTCCCACTAAGAGCCACCAAACACCTACCGCAAGCACAGCCTTCCTTCCCTCAGTGAAAGGAAACTCAAGTTTCCAGTATTTCAGTCCAAAATCTCGCAATTGTTCTTGGTGACTCCTTTCTTACACACCACCCATCTAACCTATTAACTCTACCTCCAAATTTATCTGGAATCCCACCGCTTCTCACCATCCACGGTCACCACCCTGGTGTGAGTCACCATCATCTCCAACTTACATACCTGATTTTAACATCCCCTCTACAATTAGAAATCCCTATTTGACTATAATTCCTCACTTTATTGGAAGCCATGTAGATATGAGAAACTCTGAGGGTGAGTCGTTTTCATTAAAATGTGTGAACGCACTGCTACTACAATAGGCCACAATGCTAAATAATAATAATAATTTCATTTTCATGATTTGATAGAACTTGCTGTGGGAAACCATGTGTAGGTAATAAATTTTATTTTCAGCAAAATGTTCTTCAGAGAAAAAATAAAATCTATTTGGGGAAATGACAGAGTAAGTGATGTGATTTTCCTTTACTTATTTTTTTAATTTTTTTTCCTTCAAATGGGCTTCCTGTAGGAAGAATCAGAATGGATTCAAACCCAGGAACCTTACTTGTTCATCTGAGTTAATATTTTCCTAGTAACTTGGTGGCTCCACACTGAAATACCCCCATTCTCACCTGTTCTCTTACAACTAACAGCATCTTTTTCTAAGATGACTGAGCGGATTTCAGAGGTAGATTTTCCTGAAATCTGGTTGCTTGGATGTCCCTGAGTTCCAAGAGATACCCTGAGATCCTAACAAGGAATGCTTTCTTTTGCTAACTCTGCTCTATATGTGTGTGTGACATCTGTTTTCCAAAATCTAAACTGTATGGCTTGTGTTTCCTTAATGTAATTTCCCAGTACATGATATAAAGTCTTTCCTTCACAGTTAAGTACTCTTAAAACTATTCTTATTGACAGTAGATATTTACAAAGTCAAATAGTGATATTTCCATAAGCAAAACTCCTACTGCCAAAGAAAGAGAACATTAAGTGAGGAAGTAGGCACAAATATTCATGGTGTATAAGCAGTTTCTCTGATCAAAATTCTCACATATTAATATAGGTCTTTAAAACTTTAAATATGAGTATTTCTACCATACGGATAAATAAATGCATAGTCACACTGCCTCAGTGGAGACATTTATATTATCCTCAGGTTTGCAAATACAAATACAAGCCATGCATTCAGGTCACTGAGTGCTTGTGCCCCACTGATTGCTTCGGTTCCCTCACATGACATTTGTGAAATTACTGCTATCATTCTCTTTACGTGTTAGTGCATAGCTTCAACCCTGTAATTTTAAAATGCATTATTCAAATCCTAGCTCCACTGGTCACTTAAAATAAGCCATTTCTTCCTTCATCAAATGAATCAGCCTCTCCTGCCACCTTCTTTCTTATTGACTAGGAATACTCAGTTTTACAAAATCAGGAACAAGATGCAGTCAAGTGGTAAATATTTACATTGACATCCTCATCTCTACCAAGTAATATCATCCAACCACTTTAAACAGTCTCCAAAATCTATGTGCTTTTAGCATATTTCATCCGCAAAAGCAGCAGCTGAACTAGGTGGAAGTAGACCCCATGTAAAGGCCGTGATGGGGACTTCCCTGGGGGCTCAGTGGAAAAGAATCCACCTGCCAAGGCAGGAGATGCGGGTTCCATCCCAGGGTCAGAAAGATCCCCTGGACAAGGAAATGGCAACCCACTCTAGTATTCTTGCCTGGCAAATCCCATGGACAAGGAATCTGGTGGGTTATAGTCCATGGGGTCGCAAGAGAATCTGACAGGACTTTCGGACTCAACAACAACAAAAGGGAGTGATGCCCTGCCCGCCACCTACCTCCAACCCACAGATCCAGGATTTCTTTCATCATCTTAGTCTCCAAGGAACCTCTCACCCATCTCCCATTTGGCGTGCATTGGTAAACTAAGGATTTGGGGGGAGGGCTGGAGGGTGGAGAATGATATAGAAAGATGCTGCAGAGGGGTAGGGGTAACAGAGGAGGAAGAGAGAGACATGCACACTGCGACAACTTGTCCCTGACCCATTTGTTCATCCAACGTGGTTTACTGATCACAAACTCTATGGTCAGCCGCTACTGGTAGGTAGCTACAGAGGAGAGTAACATGTAGACATTTACAGGTGAATTTTCACTGTTATGGACAAGGGTAGTGACACAGCAGGAACGCCACACTTAGGGTCCCCTCACTGTGCCTGGCCCCCAGCAGCACACCCTCCTTCCACCCAGGAGCACGTCTGCCCACATAACCCCATTAGGTGGTGGGATGACTCACTTCACAGATGAGCAGAGTGGGACTAGAAAGGCTCAGGGATTTGTCTGCTGTCGCAAGGTTTATAATTCATGAAAGCAGACCTAGATAGGACCACCATCCTGGTTAGCCTGGGACTAACATGTCAGACTTTTTTTTTTGGGGGGGGGGCTCCAAAATCACTGCAGATGGTGATTGCAGCCATGAAATTAAAAGACGCTTACTCCTTGGAAGAAAAGTTATGACCAACCTAGATAGCATATTCAAAAGCAGAGACATTACTTTGCCAACTAAGGTCCGTCTAGTCAAGGCTATGGTTTTTCCAGTAGTCATGTATGGATGTGAGAGTTGGACTGTGAAGAAGGCTGAGTGCTGAAGAATTGATGCTTTTGAAGTGTGGTGTTGGAGAAGACTCTTGAGAGTCCTTGGACTGCAAGGAGATCCAACCAGTCCATTCTGAAGGAGATCAGCCCTGGGATTTCTTTGGAAGGAATGATTCTAAAGCTGAAACTCCAGTACTCTGGCCATCTCATGCGAAGAGTTGACTCATTGGAAAAGACTCTGATGCTGGGAGGGATTGGGGGCAGGAGGAGAAGGGGACGACCCAGGATGAGATGGCTGGATGGCATCACTGACCCGATGGACGTGAATCTGAGTGAACTCCAGGAGCTGGTGATGGATAGGGAGGCCTGGCGTGCTGCAATTCATGGGGTCGCAAAGAGTCGGACACGACTAAGCAACTGAACTGAAGTGAACTGAGTTTCCCCGCATTCCAGTCATGGACAGACCAGGTCCACCTTACCGTATCCACGGTCTCCTTAATCCATGTCAACCTTTTTTCCCCAAACCACCAGTGCTTTTAGTTTCTTATTTTTACAGTTTACTATTTACCTTAATGAGCTTTCCAGGCATTGCTATTGTGGGGATAATTCATAATAGAAGAAATAAAATTCTTCAGTGAATAATGAAGAAAAAAAAAATCTTGTTGTACCTAACATACTGTATACCCTTCTAGAAGATGTTATTGGCTAATAATTTTTATTAATGCCTTTCAGTTTTGTATATATCTTATACATTCCATTATAAACATAATCAGCAATCTCCTGAAAAAGCAAACTATTGATGGCAGTGATTTAATTGTGACCCACATTTCTATGTTAGGATCTTTCATATTGAGCAGAACATTGAGGTTTTCTACTTTGTATTGAGTTTTCTTCAGATTTCCAATCTATTTTAAGAGTTCTTTTCTTTTCTTTTTTTTTTTCCTGTTCTTTTTTTAATTTTTTTATTTTAAATCTTTAATTCTTATATGCGTTCCCAAACATGACCCCCCCTCCCACCTCCCTCCCCACAACATCTCTCTGGGTCATCCCCATGCACCAGCCCCAAGCATGCTGCACCCTACGTCAGACATGGACTGGCGATTCAATTCTTACATGATAGTATACATGTTAGAATTCCCATTCTCCTAAATCTTCCCACCCTCTCCCTCTCCCTCTGAGTCCAAAAGTCCGTTATACACATCTGTGTCTTTTTTCCTGACTTGCATACAGGGTCGTCATTGCCATCTTCCTAAATTCCATATATATGTGTTAGTATACTGTATTGGTGTTTTTCTTTCTGGCTTACTTCACTCTGTATAATTGGCTCCAGTTTCATCCATCTCATCAGAACTGATTCAAATGAATTCTTTTTAACGGCTGAGTAATACTCCATTGTGTATATGTACCACAGCTTTCTTATCCATTCATCTGCTGATGGACATCTAGGTTGTTTCCATGTCCTGGCTATTATAAACAGTGCTGCGATGAACATTGGGGTACATGTGTCTCTTTCAATTCTGGTTTCCTCGGTGTGTATGCCCAGAAGTGGGATTGCTGGGTCATAAGGGAGTTCTATTTGCAATTTTTTAAGGAATTAAGAGTTCTTTTCTATCTTCATCTTCAAAGACTGTGATTTCAACTGATCACCTATTTGATCTCTTTTATAATATCTTTTAATGTTTCATTAACAATTTCCTATAGTTCCTCAGAGGTTTTCTTTGAAAGGAAGTACAACCAGATGACCAAGAACTTGGGCACTGACAATAGGGCATGGAGTCAAGTCCTGTTCCACTTACTTTTGGTGTGACTTGGAAAAGATGTGGTGATTCTCTAGACCATGGATTCCTCATCAGTAAAATGCAAATAATCATAGTTCTATCTTGTAGAGTGATTTTAAGGAGGTGATGACTGTATATATCTGGAGGACTTAAAACAGTTCCTGGTACCCTCCTGCACAGATGGTTGGATTGTAAATTGGTATAACCACTACAGAGAACAGAATGGAGGTTCCATGAAAGACTAAAAGTATAACTACCATATGATCCAGCAGACCCGCTCCTGGGCATATATCCAAAGAAAACCATAGCTTAAAAAGATACTTGCACCCCAGCGTTCACTGCAGCACTATCTACAATAGCCAAGGAAACAGAAGCAACCTAAATGTTGATCAACAGAGGAATGAATACAGAAGATATGGTACATAAATACAATGGAATGTTCACTTCAGTTCAGTTCAGTTCAGTCTCTCAGTCGTGTCCGACTCTTTGTGACCCCATGAATCGCAGCATGCCAGGCCTCCCTGTCCATCACCAACTCCCGGAGTTCACTCAGACTCGCGTCCATCGAGTCAGCAATGCCATCCAGCCATCTCATTCTCTGTCATCCCCTTCCTCTCCTGCCCCTGATCCTTCCCAGCATCAAAGTCTTTTCCAGTGAGTCAACTCTTTGCATGAGGTGGCCAAAGTACTGGAGTTTCAGCTTTAGCATCATTCCTTCCAAAGAAATCCCAGGGTTGATCTCCTTCAGAATGGACTGGTTGGATCTCCTTGCAGTCCAAGGGACTCTCAAGAGTCTTCTCCAACACCATAGTTCAAAAGCATCAATTCAGCCTTCTTCACAGTCCAACTCTCACATCCACACATGACTACTGGAAAAACCATAGCCTTGACTAGATGGACTTTAGTTGGCAAAATAATATCTCTGCTTTTGAATATGCTATCTAGGTTGGTCATAACTTTTCTTCCAAGGAGTAAGTGTCTTTTAATTTCATGGCTGCAATCACCATCAATGGAATGTTACTCGGTGATAAAAAAAGAATGAAATAATACCATTTTCAGCAACATAAATGAACCTGGAGGTTATCATAGTAAGTGAAGTAAGTCAGAGAAGGACAAATATCATATGATATCAATCATATGTGGATTATAGTTTTTTTTAATTGTGGTGACCCAAGGGTGAAGGAGCAGATAAAACCAAGGAGGGCCTTGGAATGCAGGAATGGAAAAACCAGACCCTTATCATCCTTCCCTCCCCCATGTTGTAACTATTAATGGAACAATATAACATGTCTCCCCTCCTACCCTATAGGGAGAAGGTATCTGCCCTACTCTTTCCCCACCCATATCTATGCCTCATCCAATCAACAAATGATTCACAAGATCTCTATCCCACTCCTTGTACCCTGGAGATAAAAGTGGACTAAGGACCCCTGTGCAACATCAGTTCTCCCTCAGCTACCCCGCTGTTCTAACAGTATCTCCCACTCTAACAAACGTTATTTCCCTCTCATTCTCTCTCATGTCTTCAAATTCTTCTCCAATCCGCACCCAGACCACAACTAAAATAACATATGAACTTATTTAAAAAGCAGAAACAGACTCACAGATTTTGATTTCCCAAAAGGGAAATAGGGGTGGGGTGGGGGGGTGGGTATGAATTAGAAGCTTGGGATTAACACACACACTATTTTATAGAAAATATTGATAGATAATCAACAGGGACCTATTGTATAGCACAGGGAACTCTACTTAATATTCTGTTCAGTTCAGTCGCTCAGTCATGTCTGACTCTGCGACCCCATGAATCGCAGCACGCCAGACCTCCCTGTCCATCACCAGCTCTCGGAGTTCACTCAGACTCACGTCCACCAAATCAGTGATGCCATCCAGCCATCTCATCCTCTGTCGCCCCCTTCTCTTCCTGCCCTCAATCCCTCCCAGCATCAGAGTCTTTTCCAATGAGTCAACTCTTCGCATGAGGTGGCCAAAGTACTGGAGTTTCAGCTTTAGCATTATTCCTTCCAAAGAAATCCCAGGGCTGATCTCCTTCAGAATGGACTGGTTGGATCTCCTTGCAGTCCAAGGACTCTCAAGAGTCTTCTCCAGCACCACAGTTCAAAAGTATCAATTCTTCGGCACTCAGCCTTCTTCACAGTCCAACTCTCACATCCATACATGACCAAAGGAAAAACTATAGCCTTGACTAGATGGACCTTAGTTGGCAAAGTAATGTCTCTGCTTTTGAATATGCTATCTAGGTTGGTCATAACTTTTCTTCCAAATAACAATCTACATTAAAAGAATCTGTAAAAGAATATGTGTTATATGTATAACTGAATCACTATGTTGCATACCTGAAACTAACACCATATTTTAAATCAACTATACTCCAATAAAATTGTTTTTAAAATGAATACATTTTAAAAAGCAGTTTCTGGCACATAGTGTGTGCTTAACTAGTGTTAGCTAATGTTATTTTCATAAATGGCTCAATAATTTTTATATTTTTAAGATTCTAAGACCACAACTCTAAGATTTTTAATAGAAATATTAACAATTCCTAGAAACATTCTGATTAAAGTTGATGATACCAATTTAATGTTACTTTTTTTTTTTTTTTTTAGAAAATATTATTTTCTTCACAGTATGTAATCTGACAATGCAGTGTTAGCCACTGGGCAGCCAGGGAAGTCCCTAGACTATCTACCTTTGACAAACTTCATTTCATCTTATTCTTCTGTCCTCCTTCTAAATAGTGCCAAGCCACTAATTGGAGATCAACAATCAAGCATAACCACCAGTCACCCTTTATTAGCTTATGCTGCTGCTAAGTCACTTCAGTCATGTCCGACTCTGTGCGACCCCATAGACGGCAACCCACCAGGCTCCGCCGCCCCTGGGATTCTCCAGGCAAGAACACTGGAGTGAGTTGCCATTTCCTTCTCCAATGCATGAAATAGTGAATCCCAATTTCCCTCTAAATCTGTGATACCTTAGCACCTATCACCTTCCCCAGTGCCAACCGAGGGATAGCCCTTAAATGGAGTACACCCTCACAACTGTCAGTGGATTTCAGTAAGTAAATAAAGATGTAATTATTATTATCAGGCAATAAACTAACACAAGAAGGAGGCTCAAAAAAAAGTGATACCATTCTATAAAATTATACCTCCCATTGCTTCTCTTAGGAGTATCATCCCTTATATCAGCAAATATGTATTGCCTCCCCCCAGAATAATATTTGGTAGGTATCACACAAGACTCACTCCCCAATAAGCATCCACTCCAGACAACTGGAATTAGCACCGTGTAACTGCTTTAGCCATATAAAAACGGGCATTTAATTTTATAGTCAGAAAACCACCCAAGAATTCCTTGAATCCAAGAAGGGGGTTGGCCCATCCTCTCCCATGTATTTCTGTGTGATATTGAGAGTGTTCCATTCCATCCAGGAAGCCAACCATTGAACAGATCAACAGACATTTGTCCAAAGGAAAACACAGGGATCAAGAAGTTTCCAGAATATGACAAAGAGTTTAAAGAAGCCTGTGACAGAGTTGGAAACCTGGAGGCCATTTAGCTTCAAGAAAAGAGGATTTCAGGGAAAAAAGATAACTGAGGTGAACAGGGCAGCCAATTAGCCGATTACAATCTTCAAATGCTCCAAGGATTATCATGACAATTGAGGCTTTCAAGTAATGATTGTTAAAAAGAAAAAACTGTGACAAGAAATTTTAGTTCTGGCATCTTTTGTTGCCTTTGTTATTGATAATTCCCTGCTGCCCTCCAGGAAGGATGGATGCTGGTACCAGGTGGGTTCTTTGTTTGCTGAATGGGAGGCACTTGTGGGGAAAAGAAAGGACTAACTTCACCAAGAATAGGAGAAAGATCTAAGGACTCTGAGGACTATTCAAAGGAGAACAGGACCACAGAGATTCAGAGGCTGCCTTGGAGCAAGAGTATCAGGAAAGAAAAGACCCAGCATAAGGCAGACAAAGAGAAAATCTGAAGAATGAATACACAAATGTAGTATTTTATCAAAATAATAAATGGCATGGTTAAAAAATTTAAATAGCACAAAAATGTTCATAATAAAACAAAGTTCTTTCATCACACTAAAATCTTCACCCCTAAAGTTCTTTCCAGAGGCAATAATCTAATTCCTGATTTTAGTTCTTCTCTTTGTTTTCAAATGCCATACTTCACATTTTAAAGACCAAAGTTATATATTAGCTTCCCTGGTGGCTCAGATGGCAAAGCATCTGCCTGCAATGCAGGAGACCCGGGTTCAATCCCTGGGTCAGAAGATCCCCTGGAGAAGAAAATGGCACCTCACTCCAGTACTCTTGCCTGGAAAATTCCATGGACGGTGGAGCCTGATGGGCTGCAGTCTATGGGGTCGCAAAGAGTCGGACATGACTAATTTCACTTTTCACTTTATAATTTTTAAAGTAACTGTATCTAAATACAGTTACTCTATAACTGTATTTAGTAGGCTTAAAATTTGTATCCTCTTCCCATTCCCCAATATAATCCAATATTATTAGATTTTTTTTTTTTTTTAGTTTTTGATGGATAGGGAGGCCTGGTGTGCATCCATGGGGTTGCAAAGAGTCAGACATGACTGAGCAACTGAACTGAAAATGTGTCTACTTTTGTTTTTCCCATCAGCTATATTCATACTGCCACCCTCATCCTTACTTGCCTCCTTCCCTTTTCCCACCTCCACACTTCACATTATCAAGTTTGAAAACATTATTCTGTAACCACAGTTAAGTATTCTTTGCTTTGTTTATAGGTGATTACAGAATTGAAAGGCATCAATTGCATTTTCAGTCTAATGACTGAGTAAATATTGTTTACCTCAGAAGCTAACAGTGCGGTTTCTGAAGTAAATAACATTCCTTCATGGCTCCAAAGCTCACAATTTCAATGCTACCCTAAAGAAAAAAAAAATCTGTATAAAGGAATCTCATTCTTACACTCCAGCAGGAGGCCAATCACACTGCGTTTTAATTTCCCAAATGGAGTATGCATTGCTTGTAAAGTTTACATGATGCTTGTTTTACCTGGAATTTCAGGTTGCCTCGTGTGTGTGTGTGTGTGTGTGTGTGTGTTGTCAAAGAAAATTTGCACTAGACAGAGTTAAACAGGCAAGGAAGACTATTCAAAACTGTTACCATAAAAGAGAGAGATTTCATTCAATTCTACTGAAACAACAGGCCAAAGGTTTTGAAGAGGTGGGGTAAACTAGTAGAAGAAAACTAGAAGACATTAGAGGGAGTGTGGTCTATGCAACTAGACAATTTATGTTTGCTAATTGTTGCCTATTGAAATTAGGCTCCTCCTTTCTCTCAGAAACTGGAAGACAGGGGCACTGGTCAAGACCAGGGAGGCCTGGCAGGTAATGAAGAATCTATCGTAGAATTGGAAAATCAACATTTGGTCACTTACCGTGCTCTTCAACTCTTTGACTTTCTGCTTTATATTCATCCTCCAACAACATTTGGTAAAGTTTTGCCCATTGATTCCCTGTGCACTGGTCCATGTCCACTCTCTGGCCATAGCTGGTAGTAAAGATAAGAAGACAAATCTTTTAGTAACAGTAATCTCAAGGGCAACTGAGTCAGGGTTACTTGATTTGAAGACCTCTCCCCACGTGGTTAGTTTCATTTTCTGTTTGGGCATTCTGAGAAATTCCCCCCCGCCCCCAACCCCACAGGAGGGAGGCAACCCACTTAACATCTTTCAGTGCTGAACCCTTCTTCACTGAATGTCTCAGTCACAGCCAGATGTCTCATTCTAACCCTCAGTTAATGCCAAATGCCACTTTTTCTGTGAAAATGTTCCTACTTCCCAGGCAGAGCAAGTCACTCCTTTCTCTGTCATGCCATTAAGATATGTTATTTTACTAAAAATCTTTGGGTATTTCTTGATCCAAAAATGTGGAGGTGTTAAACCTCTCTCTCATGGACACTGTGAGGATTAAATAAGGTAACACATTGGAAGGCTCTTAGTGTGATCTCTGACATCTACCTTCCTTATGAAGTGAAGTGAAGTGAAGTCACCCAGTCGTGTCCAACTCTTTGTGACCCCATGGACTGTAGCCTACCAGGCTCCTCTATCCATGGGATTTTCCAGGCAAGAGTACTGGAATGGGTTGCCATTGCCTTCTCCACGGGATCTTCCTGACCCAGGGATCGAACCCAGGTCTCCCACATTGTAGGAAGACACTTTTACCATCTGAGCTACCAGGGAAGCCCCCGCCTTCTTTACAGTTGTACCTATTAATAGCTCCTGCGATTATGTTGGTTCTTTCCACATGGGGCTCTGATCCCTAGATTGTGCCCTCCTTGAAGGCAAGGGCCATATTTTGTTCATTGTTCTATCCCTAGGACTGAGCACAGTCCCAAGGCCAAATGACAATAAACATTGGCTGAGTCAAATCGTGACTTAGTATAATCAGTTTGCTTTCCTATTAAAGTCTACCTGAGATCAGAATAAATTGAAGGTGCTTGGGGGACATTAAGAGGAAAGCAGGTTGCTTTTGAAGCATTTAAAGTTAGTTTGCAGCAGTGGGGTGACCTTACAATGCCAAAAAATACCACAAGTTGTGCTGGAAGGGGAATCATGAAGAGAAGCAAGATGGTGCCAAACTCAAATATCAATCTCCCCTTCCTGAAAATTCCCCAAGTTCTCGTTCAGGCCAAGCCTTTTTGAAAAGAACTAATGAAGAATTTTTCCTTGCCTCACAAAGGATGGTGAACAATGCACCTGCATTTATAGAAGCCCCTGGGTTCCTGATATCATAGGCCCTGATGTTACCTGATTGTGAGTTTCAAGTTGGAATGGAAAATGGAGGAAGAGGACTGGAGTGGACCCACAGGGATGGTTCAAACTCAGATCCCAGGGTCCACTCTCCTGTGACAAAGAGAAGACTCTATGATACCTCAGTGGGTAGACTAACCTTCAGGTACCTCAAGTACTCCCATTCCTCTTCCTGTAGTGACATGTTCAAAGAGAAGGGAAGCCATGTACAGTCATTAGGGGAAACACACTGACTG
The DNA here is from genome assembly GCF_016772045.2 of Ovis aries. NCBI lineage: Eukaryota > Metazoa > Chordata > Mammalia > Artiodactyla > Bovidae > Ovis > Ovis aries. Next base: position 17,400,216 of record NC_056063.1, on the reverse strand, counting down.
AAACTGCCCACACTGGCCAGGCACCACAGTAGCCATTTGTGTGAATTATTGTACCAGGAGGTCCTGGTAAAGAACACAGAACTAACAAGCCACCACCAACCAGAAGAGTTCGGGAAAGGTCAAAAGGAGATGCCGTATGTCCTTCCACCTCCCAGAATCCTCCTCACTGGAATCCATCTTGGTTGAGTGAGGCATGTGTCACCAGAAATGACCCTGCATCAGAATGATTGGCCAGAGACAACCCAGAAACTAATCCCATCACCATAAAAATCTGAGACTGTGAGCCACCTAGCAGAGTGGTCCTCCTGGGTTCCTTTACCTACTGCTCTCTGCCCAGGCACCCTTTTCCAACAAAGTCTCTTACTTGTCAGCACGTGTGCCTCCTCAGACCACTCATTTCCAAGTATTAGACAAGAATCCCTTTTCGGGCCCTGGAAGGGATCCCCCTTCCTGCAACATACTGAGTGTCATTTCTGGGTCATACATGTTTCTAGGCACTTTACCTTTCAGACTCACTTTCATCTCATGGAAGTCTTGTATTTCTATTTCACAGAGTAAAAGGAGGCCCAGTGGAGTTGTATCATGTATAGTAAATAAGAAAGTCAAGATTCAAACCCAAACCATTCTGTCCCCAACACCCTGCTTCTTTTGCTTTTCCTCACCGATGCCCCCAGGCCAGGATGCTAAAGATGTCCATTCAGCTGTCCCAGCAGAAGCCAGAGATGATAACAAAGCTGACGGCTGATTCTCACCCCCGTCCCCAAAGACAGTGACACTTTCCTAATATATGCATGTGTAGTTGGATGCGCTGTGGCCTTTACATTTGCTGAGATCTGTACTACTTGGAACACATTCATTTAGTGATAGGCTAATCATGATTTATTCATTGGGAAACGCAGCTTTTGGTGGAAGCAGAGATGTGGTGGTGCTGTCCCTGTGCCTGTATTAATTTGTGTTCATTAAATTACTTATGTGCCCTGCCAGGAAATGCCAGTATTAATATTTTGACCTGACAAAAGGAGAAAATCATTTAACTCAGTAATGTGAAACCAATGATGCAAATTTTCAACTTGAATTAGAATACAGACTGAGATCAAAAGCCAGCCTTCCATTTATTTTCTCTTTCTAACATTGCTTTCCACAGAGAGTTAAGGACGAAAGTAAACCAAGTCAAGAGTGGCTCCATCCTGTGAACCCTCAAAGACTTAATGGGATGTTGGTCCAGTACCTGAAAGACCATATGCTTGGCAACATGGTTCTGATGTCTAGATTAGACTTACTCAGTGTGGGTTTATACATGCAAAGTCAGAGGACTGTTGTCATTATTGGTATAATTCAGGCCAAATGCTTCCTACATGAATCCTTAGCTGCTTGTTACTAAATGGGGGATCTTGTTTGTATCATGCCTCAAATTACAGCACCTCTCAATTTCAGATTTGCCAGATACAACTTTAGATAAGAGGTCAGTTAGTCAGTTTAGTCGCTCAGTTGTGTGCAACTCTTTGCGACCCCATGGAGTGCAGCACACCAGGCTTCCCTGTTCATGGGAACCAACACCTGGAGCTTACTCAAACTCATGTCCATCGAGTCAGTAATGCCATCCAACCATCTCATCCTTTGTTGTCCCCTTCTCCTCCTGCCTTCAATCTTTCCCAGCATCAGGGTTTTTTCAAATGAGTCAGCTCTTCACATCAGGTAGCCAAGTATTGTAGCTTCAGCATCAGGCCTTCCAGTGAATATTCCAGACTGATTTCCTTTAGGATGGACTGGCTGGATCTCCTTGCAGTCCAAAGGACTCAAAAGAGTCTTCTCCAACACCACAGTTCAAAAGCATCAATTCTTCGGTGCTCAGCTTTCTTTATAGTTCAACCCTTACATCCATACATGACTACTGGAAAATAGCTAAGAAAAGAAGAGATGCAAAAGGCAAAGGAGAAAAGGAAAGATATACCCATTTGAATGCAGAGTTCCAAAGAATAGCAAGGAGAGTTAAGAAATCCTTCCTTGGTGATCAATGCAAAGAAATAGAGGAAAACAACAGAATGGGAAAGACTAGAATCTCTTCAAGAAAATTAGAGATACCAAGGGAACATTTCAGGCAAAGATGGGCTCAATAAAGGACAGAAATGGTATGGACCTAACAGAAGCAGAAGATATTAATAAGAGGTGGCAAGAATACATAAAAGAACTATACAAAAAAGATCTTCCTGACCCAGATAACCATGATGGTGTGATAACTCACCAAGAACCAGACATCCTGGAATGAGAAGTCAAGTGGGCCTTAGGAAGCATCACTACGAACAAAGGTAGTGGAGGTGATGGAATTCCAGTTGAGTTATTTCAAATCCTAAAAGATGATGCTGTGAAAGTGTTGCACTCAATATGCCAGCAAATTTGGAAAACTCAGCAGTGGCCATAGGACCTGAAAATGTCTGTTTTCATTCCAATTCCAAAGAAAGGCAATGCCAAAGAATGCTCAAACTACCACACAATTGCACTTATCTCACATTCCAGCAAGGTAATGCTCAAAATTCTCCAAGCCAAGCTTCAGCAGTATGTGAACCATGAAATTCTAGATGTTCAAGCTGGATTTAGAAAAGGCAGAGGAATTAGAGATCAAATTGCCAACATCCATTGGATCATCAAGAAAGCAAGCGAGTTCCAGAAAAACAGCTATTTCTGCTTCATTGACTTTGCCAAAATTTTTATCCTTTTTTTTAAATTTTATTTTATTTTATTTATGCCAAAGCTTTTGACTATGTGGATCACAACAAACTGTGGGAAATCTTCAAGAGACGGGAATACCAGACCACCTGACCTGCCTCCTAAGAAATCTGTATGAAGGTCAAGTAGCAACAGTTAGAACTGGACATGGAACAACAAGCTGGTTCCAAATTGGGAAAGGAGTACATCAAGGCTGTATATTGTCACCCTGATTATTTAACTTATATGCAGAGTACATCATGAGAAATGCTAGGCTGGATGAAGCACAAGCTAGAATCAAGATTGCCGCGAGAAATATCAATAACCTCAGGTAGGCAGATGATATCACCTTATGGCAGAAAGTGAAGAGGAACTAAAGAGCCTCTTGATGAAAGTGAAAGAGGAGAGTGAAAAAGTTGGCTTAAAATTCAACATTCGGAAAACAAAGATCATGGCATCCAGTCCCATCACTTCATGGCAAATAGATGGGGAAACAATGGATAAGAGGTCAAGTCATCACTAATCTGTCCAATGAAGAAATATGCCATTTTACCTCTTAAAGCTTCCCTCTCACCTCTCTGAAGATGGAAATAGATCACGATGCCTTATAGAGTGGCCTTGTTTTTCGGGCTCTCTTGGATCCACACATCTCTGGGTAAAAGAAAGATTAATAAAGAATTATAGGAATCTCTTGGTTTTTCCACTGCCCCCAATATTCTCTTGAATTCTAAACAAAATGCATGACTTTAACACAACCAGAACAAGATTAAGTACGACCCAAAATAGCCCTTTGTGTGTTTCCCCCAGGTGCTACTAGATTGTGTGCACAATTGGATTGTGTGAGTATTTTTGATAATTTGATGAAACGGGAGTACAGATGTTCCACTAGAGGTGGGGGAAAGAATGGGGGTGATTCCAGGACACCCTGCAGATACTGAAATCCAGAGATGCTTAAATCCATTATAGAAAAAGGCAAAGTATTGGGATTTCCTCTGCAGTCGAGGGTTAAGACTTTACCTTCTAATACAAGGGATGTGCGTTTGATCCTTGGTCAAGGAGATAAGATACCACATGCCTCAAGCCAAAAAAACAAAACATAAACAACAGAAGCAATGTTACAACAAATTCATTAAAGGTTTTTTAAAGAATGGTCCACATCAAAAAAAAAAAAAAAATTAAGGCATAATATTTACATATAACCTACATATATCCTCCTGTTTACTTGAAATCATTTCTAGATTACTCATAATCCTTAATACAATGCAAAAGCTATATAAATAGTTGTAAATACAACACAAATGCTATGTAAATAGTTGCTGGAGGGTGGCAAATTCAAGTTTTGCTTTTTGGAACTTTCTGTGATATTTAAAAATTAGTTTGGATCCATAGTGAATAGAGCCCATAGATGCAGAATCCATAGATATGGAGGGCCAACTGGAGGTCTGTGACATAGCCTATGTTTGGCTTAGAGGACAAAGGGTCATAGGTTTTTTTCTTTCAGGTTGTTGAAGACCTGGAACAGAGAGTAAATTGCTAAGATCTTTTGAAAACTGTATACAAGTTGTTGAAAAAAATACATCCCTGTAAGTGCATCCCTTAATCCCTTTAGCAAGTGAGAAGATCACATTCAAGGGTAGGACTTAAAAAAGATTAAGTTAAAATCCATGACCTTCCCAACTGTCTTTCTCCAGGGAAGCCTTTATTTGCATGCCTCATTAGAACAAAACTACAAATTTTAGAACAAAACATATCCTATCTGTATACACTCTAGAGGTTATAAAGCACTTTCACATGGGTTATTTCTTTTTATCTTCTCAACAACCCGTTGATTTGAGCATGTGATACTGTTCACATGTTGTAAAGGAGGAGAAACTGAGGTTGAGAGAACACACGTTATTTGTCAAAAATCACAGGATGAATCAGAGCAGGCTAGGGCCCCAGCCCAAACTTTCTAACTTCAAGTACCCTGCCCCACCAGATCCTTCCTTATGCAATGTTGGGGGAAAGGGGATTATCAAAGCTGATCCTTTCACATCTGGGCTTTCTGCTCCCAGTCCTTGGAAGTCAGTTATCTTAAGATCTTGAGACCTAGTAAATGCCTGAAGAAAAAGGTCTTAAGAAATCAATAAGATTGTATTTAATTACTGGAAATTTCTCCTCACATTCCCTCTGCAATTGTAAGGGTATAAATAACCTAAAAAATCTTACTGCAACAAGCAACCTGAAAAGCTGACGAGTAATGAATAAGATCCTGAATGCAGCTAACTCTGAACCGATTGCCATTTCCATTCTATGTACCTTGGTTGGTTTTGTTTTTTTTCTTTCACAAATGCAGAAGTTTGCTTTTGCCTTATTTGTCTATTTCCTTATGTAACTGACCTTAAGCAATTGTATAACACTGCGAGACTGTGATTCAGTGCACTGTTCTCCCCTACTTAGTATTATTAGAAGCTATTGGAGAAACACGGCTGGTGCTCTCTGAAAAGGGATCTTTTAATATTCTATTTAAAGATCGTGTTGTGTTTTCCTGTGAAGATGGATAAAAGAGAAAATTGTCACATGCAAAATTATTAACTGGTAATTGTTGATTTTTTTATGAAAAATGTTTATAGAATATTTTGTGTGGCAGAGAACTAAAAAAAAATTAAATAGAACACATGGTAGATTCACAACAAGTTTGCCACAGATCACATATTATCAAAGACATTAGCATGAACATAGAGTCATTTTCTTAAAATGCTTACCTACATTGATACCAAAAAGAGGAAATTAAGTTATCTATAAGTGTACATATGATATAATCTTGGATTTTCTTCCTAAAAGTTCTACAGTAGTACATGTGAAAATGTGTTGAAAACCAAAGGAAAAAATTTTCCTTATTGACTAGATACACTGTAAAAGTTGCTGTTGTGCTTCACAAGAAAAAATTTGCACTCTCCAAAAAGAACTGCTTTAAAAACCCAACCAAACAGCAATAGGAATAAATGAACACTGAACAAAGCAAGTCCACCATTGTTCTTCCATTTTGTTTTCAGTCCTCTGATGGCTACATGCCAGTGCCTTTGTACAAGGTTGCAGTGGCGATGATTTTCTTCCATCCCTAAAATTTATCTCATTCCTTAAGGCAGATGCCATTAAACTCTCACCACTCCAGACCCGAGTCCTGAACTCCCAATCCCTTGCCAAACACTCCATTTTTCACCTTTTCGGCCTCCTTGGTTCTTTCCTCTTATTTAGCGACTCCAATCTGTGAGAAAAAAAGTTTTTTTTCTATGCAGCAGATTTATTAAGTTTATCATGATGGATACAATCAACTACCTCATCCTTAAGGGGAGATTGCTTCCTTTTTGCATCACCATCTCCTGTCCCACTCTAACAACCATAAAGTTGGCTTATGTATTATGGGGGCTATAGGATAATGTTTGAACCACAAATTTAAAATAATTCTATGTAAAAAATTGGCACCTAAATTTTTTTCATGATATTCCTTTATTATCATTTAACTATCTCTGATGTCCCCACTTTCATTCTTTTTTTTAAAAAATTTTTAATTGAAAGCTAATTACTTTACAGTATTGTGCTGGTTTCCGCCAAACACCAACGTGAATCAGCCATAGGTAGACCTATGTCCCCTCCCTCCTGAACCTCCCTCCCATCTCCATCTCCATCCCACACCTCTAGGTTGTTACAGAGCCCCGGATTGAATTCCCTGAGTCATACAGTAAATTCCCATCAGCTCTATTTTACATATGGTAATGTATGTTTCCATGTTACTCTCTCTATACATCCCACCCTTTCCTTCCTCCCCACTGCCCCATAAGTCTGTTCTCTATGTCTGTGTCTTCACTGCAAGAATTAGCACTTAAATTTTAACAGACAAGTCACCGTCTCCCAGGAGACTGCTCTAAAGTTGAAAGGAAGCCTTGCTTTGTACTTCTGAGAGATTATCATAAAGAATTGTACCAAGTCAGAAGTTCTACTAGCATCTCTTTTTATCACAATATACAGACCTAAGTCTCCATAGAATATGGGGCCAGCTCTATTCTGAAGTCTGAGCTCTACTTTCATCTTCTGGCAACTCATTCCTAAAGCTATAGATAAACAGGAAAAGGCTCAGACGGAAACATAAAGACTGATGCATGGCTTGGATGAACTGATTAATTAAGGAAGGTTATTGGAATTTTCCAGAGAAGGCAATGGCAACCCACTCCAGTACTCTTGCCTAGAAAATTCCATGGACAGAGGAGCCAGGTAGGCTGCAGACCATGGGGTCACAGTCGGACACTTACTGAGTGACTTCACTTTCACTGTTCACTTTCATGCATTGGAGAAGAAATGGCAACCCACTCCAGTGTTCTTGCCTGGAGAATCCCAGGGACAGGGGAGCCTGGTGGGCCGCCGTCTATGGGGTCACACAGAGTCGGACACGACTGAAGCGACTTAGCAGCAGCAGCATTGGAATTTTCAGAGGTACCAGTCATCCTAGCAGATCTAAAGGAATTTCATGGCTGTATATCTCATGAGAGAAAGGCATACCAACATCTTTGCTGGGTTATAAAGAAATTATCCAAAACTAGGATTTGTCTTTATCAAAAGGAAAAATTCAAGCTTTAGATCCTCTTCCTTCAGTGTCCAAATCTGATCATATTGGGACTCCCATCCTCATGAGTGAAGAGAGTGCAGTTAAAGAATAAAAATATGGCAAAAATACAGTATAACATACCTATATATCTAGCCCCCAAACAAGATTCAAATAAACAATTGTGCAGACAGGTTTGCAAATACGCAAAGATGTCAGAATCAACATCACAATGCAATGAGCAAAAAGAGGAAAACAGCAAAAATAGCTCCTTAAAATAAAATGATGTGATGTCTTCTGAGATCTCTTTAAAATAATAAAGGGAGACAGAGAAAGAAAACAAGATTGGCCATGAGTTGACAAACTGATTAAATTGAATGATGTATACATATGGTTCATTATACTCTTTTCTGTATTTTTGTATATATTGGGAAATGTCTGTAATAAAATAACAAAAAAGATACTAATTTGACAAATTTTTTCAAGAGAGCAAGACTGAGATCTACATTTCATAGCAGGACCAGTCAAAAAGAATAATCATCAAAACTGTTCAAATGGCCTTTATGCTCATTAATTTTAGTACTAAAAAGATACCTGGCCCCAATTCAGGTACAGTACCTGTGTGCCAAATGAAAACTAAAGGTTATTAACTTTCATTTCTCCATCTTAAACTGGTTGCTTAGATTGCTCCCTATTTGTATACAGAGTACCTTGATTCAACTGTTAAAGTACAATTTTAATCATCTTTCTGTCTTCTGGAGAAGAACATGTGAATAGAATATAAAGAGGATGAATATATAGAATTAAAGAGGATGAGATCTTGGGTTTATCATTTATACTTTGAGAGACAAAACATTCTATTTGTTGGGAGACAATTTTCCTTGGGTCTTCTGTGTTTCTACATGTCTTATAAGTAAAGGCACAGACTACCCTTTGTTAAAGTCTATCTTTTCAAAGATCTTTGTGTAGCAACAGGCCTGAAAAACAGAAATAATTTCTCCCCCTGAAACAAAGGGCAAGCAGGCTTATTTCCCATGTATTCCCTAGGCTTAGAGTTCTAACACAACTACTGTGCAGGTATCATCTGCCCTTTTTTCTTATGAGGATTGGGTCTGAGGAAATGAGCATAAAACATACTGATTCTAAAAAAAAAAAAAAAAAAAAAACACTGATGTTCAGGCTACATGTTGTACCTTCAGTAATAAAGTCCTTTGTCTCTGACCTAGGAGTTTCATGTCTCTTTCTAGCTTCCATGAAAAGGTAACTTGGCTTGCAAGTAGGAGGAAAATCTCAGATCCTTCACAAATCTTGACCCTGCTAAAACTGAAACTGTAAATATGATGTGCCCGGCATGAAAGTGACCTATATTGAAACTGACTGCAAAGAAGACAGCCTCTGAATTCATTTTGAAAGATTATAGTTAAAAATTAGCAATGCCTGCCAAGCAAGCCAGCAGGTGGACTGCACCCTTCATGCCATTAATGCTGACCTTGTCGAGTTACTTGTGGCAGTGCCAGCTACATAGGAAGTGCCCAATAAATGATTACCAAGCTGAAATGCTTGCTACAATTCTAGAATTTGATTCTAGATTTCAATTGATTAAAACCTGAAGAGTCACACATTGCTCATGGCAATAATTTTGATTTTTAACATTTTTATAATCAAAAGTTCTTCAAATATTGAATAGAAGAAGAAGGAAAGCATTTATACTTTGTATGCCAGACATAAGCACTGAAACATTAATAAAAACTTGACATAAAACATTAGAGAAAAGGTTACAGTTTTCTTCATTACTAAAGAGAATTTAGAAACCAAAATTATCATCACAGGTAATATTTATTATTTTAAGCTCTAAATAACTAAAAAATAATACCATGCCAAAATTGAAGTCCCAGGTATTATGTCAAATATTTGCCAAGGTCTCACACAGCTGAAATGCTCCAATTTTCCTGCTATAAGTAGATAGCCAAGGTCTTCAAAATAATTCAGAGGCAACATTTCCTCTAGCATCAAATAGGATAGGTGCTCAGGACAGGCAACAACACTGATAAACGCCTGAGATGAATTTCATTATCCACAATGAATAATATGTGACTCATCCCAGTGGGGTAATGAACAGATTTTGTGGAAACAGCATGAAAAAAACAATGGTTCATCTTTGGACTTGCCTACCATACCACTTATTTAGTACAGGTTCATTTCTTACAGTGCTTTATCACTGAAAAACATAAAAAAGGGAAATCTTACTGTTCTCAAACCTAACAGAAGAGTATAACACTTTTTATTAGTGATATATTTTTAGTAAGGCAGTGCGGGTAAGCCCACAGCCTAGCTTGTGAACCGGTTACTTCTACCAAACAGTTCTGTAAAGATGCGTATTAATTTATTTTCCTAGATGCAGATCTGGACCAAAGAGAGACAGAGGAAAGAGAGAGGAGGCATGAAGTTGTCAATGGCAAAGGTGGTTAAAGAGTATGATTTTGTCCTTTTATTCTATATTTAATATGAAGTTGTGATTGAATGCTTGGAAATTGTTCTAAACACAATTTTAATTAAAAGTATATAAAATAAACCCTTATCAGAAACTCCAGTTACATAATTATGGCTTGAGGTATTTCCCAAGATTCTAGTTTGATCAACTGGGTGGATTATTTACTACAAAGAGGAACCAGGGGAAAGGAAAGGTGTTTATAAAATATTTAAGCAAAGGTGAAATATGAAATTAAAATGAATAAGAAATATCTATGTGAACATAATCAGCATCAAGGAGATGCCTTCAATGAAGATACTTTTAGATCTGTCAAAATACAAATGGCAGCTAAACCCTTGATAATGAATGACATTATCTAGGGAGAGAGTAGAGGAAGAAGGCATCTCTGTATTGAGTTGTATAAAAGCCCAATAATGATAGGACGAGATAAGGAAAGGAGACAGAAAGGATATGCAGTGAGGCAAGTGGAAACCAAAGAGATGGTCTCAGAGTCAGGAGAAATCAACTTCTATGGGACTTACTGATAGATTATGCACAATCCGAACTTCAAGGATTTTGAAATGTGGAAGTACCTAGTAACTGAAAAAAATTCTAAATAAAAGAAGCAAGAACAGTAGGAATTAAAGGACTGAATAAAAAAAGATGTGGATTACAATAGTCAAGACATGGAAACAACTTAAATGTCCCTTCACAGAGGAATGGATGAGGAAGATGTGGTACATATATACAATGGAATGGTAGTGATTTTAAAAATGAAATAGTGCCATTTGCAGCAACATGGATGGACCCAGAGACTGTCATACTGAGTGAAGTAAGACAGAGAAAGAGAAATATTCCTTAAATACAGAATCTAAAAAGAAATAATACAAATGAACTTACAAAGCAGAAAGAGAGTCACAAACTTAGAGAATGAACTTATGGTTGCCAGGGGGAAGAATGTGGGGGAGGGAGAGTGAGAAAGTTTAGATGGACATGTATACAATGCTATAATTAAAATGGATAACCATCAAGGACCTACTGTATGGCAGAGGGAACTCTGCTCAATGTTATGTGGCAGCCTGGATGGGAAGGGGAGAATGGATACATGTATGTGTATGGCTGAGTCACTCTCGTGTGTATCTGAAACTATCACAACAATATTAATAGGCTACGCTCCAATACTGAATAAAAAGTTTTTTAAAAAAAGATGGTGACTAGGAGTGAAAGTATAGACGATTATGAGCATTTACATAATAGAGAATAATGGAATGGAAACTGACGGAGATGCAGTGTCAATGAAGGGGCTGGTGTGATTGCAATGATATGATAGAGAGAAAGAAACTGAATATACAGAAAAGGGAATGTATTCCTGAAGTAAGAAAGCCTTTGGGATGATGAAAATGGAAGGGGTCCGGAGCAGGCGTGGTGACTCTGGATTCAGGAGGAAAGGAGAGATAAGTCAAGGCGCCTTCACATGTGTAGATTTAGAGATGACATGGTCATTAGATAAAGTGGTTAAGTGGGGCTAGATGGAAAGTGTGAGGAGAGACCTGAAACATGAGAGAAACATCATAAAGCAGTATTAATAGATTTGCTAAGCATCTGCAGCTAAACATGGCTTTATGGTATATTACCTTCACATGCATGGTAACTCATCTTGAAATAATTAAATAAAAGGTTCATTGTATTTCCATACAAATCTTGAAATTATTTGTTCTAGTTCTGTGAAAAATACCGCTGGTAGCTTGATAGGATTGCATTGAATCTGTAGATTGCTTTGGGTAGTATACTCATTTTCACTATATTGATTCTGCCAATCCATGAACATGGTATATTTCTCCATCTATTAGTGTCCTCTTTGAATTCTTTCATTAGTGTTTTATAGTTTTCTATATATAGGTCTTTAGTTTCTTTAGGTAGATATATTCCTAAGTATTTTATTCTTTTCATTGCAATGGTGAATGGAATTGTTTCCTTAATTTCTTTTTCTACTTTCTCATTATTAGTGTATAGGAATGCAATTATACAGAGTGAAGTAAGCCAGAAATAAAAACACTAATACAGTATACTAACACATATATATGGAATTCAGAAAGATGGTAATGAAGACCCTGTATGCAAGACAGCAAAAGAGACACAGATGTGTAGAGCAGACTTTCGGACTCTGAGGGAGAGGGAGAGGGTGGGATGATTTGGGAGAATGGCATTGAAACATGTATACTATCATGTAAGAAACGAAGTGCCAGTCTATGTTCGATGCAGGATGCAGGATGCTTGGGGTTGGTGCACAGAGATGATCCAGAGGGATGATGTGGGGTGGGAGGTGGGAGGGGGGTTCATGTTTGGGAGCTCATGTACACCCGGGGCAGATTCATATCAATGTATGCAAAACCAATACAGTATTGTAAAGTAAAATAAAGTAAAAATAAAAATTTAAATTTAAAAATAAATAAATAAATTTCATCTGCCAGTACAAAAAAAAAAAAAAAAAAGAAATAAAAGGTTCATTTAAATGTGCTGGTTATTTGTTGTTGTTCAGTCTCTAATTTGTGTCTGGTTCTTTGCGACCCCGGGGACTGTAACACAGCAGATTCCTCTGTCCTCCACTATCTTCTGGAGTTTGCTCGAATTCATGTCCATTCAGTTAGTGATGCTATCTAACCATCTCATCCTCTGCTGCCCTCTTCTCCTTTTGCCAATTATACTTATGTCAATAATATGTTATAGTTTCTTTATAATTTCAGCAGCTCTCAATTGTTTCATTTTCCCCTTGATTCTGGGTTATTTTGAACCCATGGATCTTCAAAGATTTAGCAGTAGTAATCAAGGTAGGAACAAGATTTCCTGGAAATCCGGTGCCAAAGAGACAGCTTTTTTAAGTCATCTTGGTTGGATCTGACTACTCAGTGGTAAAAAAAAAAAAAAAAAAAAAAATTTGCCTGCAATGCAGGAGATGTGAGTTCAATTCCGGGGTCAGGAAGATCCCCTGGAGAAAGAAACGGCAACCCACCCCAGTATTCTTTCTTGAAAAATCTCATAGAGGAGTCTGGGAGGCTACAGTCCATGGGGTCACAAAAGATTCAGACACAGCCTAGCAACTAAACAACAATCAGCAAAAACATAAGTGAATAAAATCGGTACTAGTTTGCTATGGCTGCCATAATAAGATACCATAGAATCATGGCTTAAACAACAGAATTGGTTTTCACACAGTGCAGGAGGCTGCAAGTCCAAGATCAAGGTATAGGGAGATTTGGTTTCTCTGGCAGCCTCTGTCCTTGGCTTGCAGGTGACCGACTTCTTGCTGTGTCCTTACTTCACCTTTTCTCTGCACATGCACACCCCTGGTGTCTCTCCTTCTCTTTACAAGGACACTAGTCCTTTGGATTAGGGCTCCCTGCTAAGGACCTCAGTTAAACTTCATCATCCCTTTGAAGGTCCTATCTCCAGACACAGTCACATTGATTACACCCCACCTATATGACCTCATTTTGTCTCCTTGAAGGCTCTCTCTCTAAGCACAATTATATTCAGAAGTACTGAGCACTGAACATTCAACAAACAAACAGATTTTGAAAGGGAATCAGTCAGCCCCTCTTTCCTCGTGGCTCAGATGGTAAAGAATCTGCTTGCAATGCGAGACCTGGGTTTGATCCCTAGGTCAGGAAGAACTCCTGGAGAAGGGAATGACTATCCACTCTAGTCCTCTTGCCTGGAGAATTCCATGGACAGAGAAGCCTGGGGGGCTACAGTCTATGGGATTGCAAAGAGTTGGACACAACTAAGTGACTAACACATTCAGTCAGCCCATAACAATAGCTAAATGTAAATAACCTTAGGAACTCTGAATAAGTATACAAATATTCAATGCTGCTTTTAAATTTTCATGAGAAAGAAATTCCATAATAAACAATATGAGAAACGATACATGGGGTCTCATGGGACATGTAAGTTATACTATGGGTCTGTTAGCATTAGGTACAACTATTATTTTCCTGTTTCTGCATGCCTGGGGCCCCCTGATCAGACTGCTGGCAACCTAGGTTTAAGGATGCTAAGTGGTGAACAAGTCTTAGAAGTTAAAGACAGAGATATCTGGAGAGAATTTCTGGTCTATTTCCCCAGGAGCTATTTGTTTATATTCCAAAGACTGACAGACCTAGGGACCTGGGTTCATGTCTCTAGAGAGGATTTATTTACATCCCACAGAATAAATGCTCAGTAGTGTTTCCCTCCCTCTCTGAAGAAAAGAGAGGGCAAGTTTGTTCCTATTATAAACTCCAAAATTCATAATTTGGAGGGCTCTTCTCCAGTGGCATGAACCCACCACTTGTGCAGGTGACATCCATCCTTACCATGTCGCCCATGAGGGACTGAGCCCTGGGAAACTGTCACAGAGGTTCCATAAGTAAGTAATTGCCCTGTCCTCTGAGTGAACTCCGGGAGTTGGTGATGGACAGGGAGGCCTGGTGTGCTGCGATTCATGGGGTCGCAAAGAGTCGGACATGACTTAGAAACTGAACTGAACTGATCAAGAAACCTCATTATCTACTGCCAGGATCAAATAAATACATATAGAGTTTTGTTTTTTTTTAAGGTAGGGGCTATAATCTCTAGATTTAAGATCCTAAAATTTCTAAGGGCCAAGATCTAAAGAAAAGTAGGTGAAAATCCTTACAACAAGATGCCTTAAATAACAAGCAAACAAGTACTAGATTTGATTAGCTGCTTTCCCCTTTCCAGACAACTACCCACTGAAAATGGCTTTAAAAAATCTTTAGTTTCTTGTTAGCATTTGTCTTACATACTGAGGTGCTCCTATGTTGGGTGCATATATATTTATAATTGTTATATCTTCTTCGTGGATTGATCCTTCGATCATTATGTAGTGTCCTCCTTTGTCTCTTTTCACAGCCTTTGTTTTAAAGTCTATTTTATCTGATATGAGCATTGCTACTCCTGCTTTCTTTTGGTCTCTATTTGTGTGGACTATCTTTTTCCAGCCCTTCACTTTCAGTCAGTATGTGTCCCTTGTTTTGAGGTGGGTCTCTTGTAGACAACATATATAAGGGTCTTGTTTTTGTATCCATTCAGCCAGTCTGTCTTTTGCTTGGGGCATTCAACCCATTTACATTTAAGGTAATTGTTGATAAGTATGATCCCATTGCCATTTACTTTATTGTTTTGGGTTCAAGTTTATACACCCTTTCTGTGTTTCCTGTCTAGAGAAGATCCTTTAGCATTTGTTGGAGAGCTGGTTCGGTGGTGCTGAATTCTCTCAGCTTTTGCTGGTCTATAAAGCTTTTGATTTCTCCTTCATATTTGAATGAGATCCTTGCTGGGTACAGTAATCTGCGCTGTAGGTTATTTTCTTTCATCACTTTAAGTATGTCTTGCCATTCCCTTCTGGCCTGAAGTGTTTCTATTGAAAGATCAGCTGTTATCCTTATGGGAATCCCCTTGTGTATTATTTGTTGTTTTTCCCTTGCTGCTCTTAATATTTGCTCTTTGTGTTTGATCTTTGTTAATTTGATTAATATGTGTCTTGGGGTGTTTTGCCTTGGGTTTATCCTGTTTGAGACTCTGTGGGTTTCTTGGACTTGGATGACTATTTCCTTCCCCATTTTAGGGCAGTTTTCAACTATTATCTCAAGTGCTAACAAGTATGAAAGGGGAAATTAATAATAACACAATAATAGTGGGAGACTTTAATATCCCACTCACACCTATGGATAGAGCAACTAAACAGAAAATTCACAAGGAAACACAAATTTTAAATGATGCAATAGACCAGTTAGACCTAATTGTTATCTATAGGACATTTCACCCCCAAATAATGAATTTCACCTTTTTCTCAAGTGCACATGGAACATTCTCCAGGATAGATCACACCCTGGGCCATAAATCTAGCCTTGGTAAATTCAAAAAAATTGAAATCATTCCAAGCATCTTTTCTGACCACAATGCAGTAAGATTAGATCTCAATTACAGGAGAAAAACTATTAAAAATTCCAACATATGGAGGCTGAACAACACGCTGCTGAATAGCCAACAAATCACAAAAGAAATCAAAATATGCATACAAATGAATGAAAATGAAAACACAACAACCCAAAACCTGTGGGACACTGTAAAAGCAGTGCTAAGGGGAAGGTTCACAGCAATACAGGCTTACCTCAAGAAACAAGAAAAAAGTCAAATAAATAACCTAACTCTACACCTAAAGCAACTAGAAAAGGAAGAAATGAAGTACCCCAGGGTGAGTAAAAGGAAAGAAATCTTAAAAATTAGGGCAGAAATAAATGCAAAAGAAACAGAAGAGACCATAGCAAAAATCAACAAAGCCAAAAGATGGTTCTTTGAGAGCATAAACAAAATTGACAAACCATTAGCCAAACTCATCAAGAAACAAAGGGAGAAAAATCAAATCAATAAAATTAGAAATGAAAATGGAGAGATCACAACAGACAACACAGGAATACAAAGAATCATAAGAGACTACTATCAGCAACTATATGCCAATAAAATGGAAAACTTGGAAGACATGGACAAATTCTTAGAAAAGTACAACTTTCCAAAACTGAACCAGGAAGAAATGGAAAATCTTAACAGACCCATCACAAGCATGGAAATTGAAACTGTAATCAGAAATCTTCCAGTAAACAAAAGCCCAGGACCAGATGGCTTCACAGCTGAATTCTACCAAAAATTTAGAGAAGAGCTAACACCTATCCTACTCAAACTCTTCCAGAAAATTGCAGAGGAAGGTAAACTTCCAAACTCATTCTATGAGGCCACCATCACCCTAATACCAAAACCTGGCAAAGATGCCACACAAAAAAAGAAAACTACAGGCCAATATCACTGATGAATATAGATGCAAAAATCCTTAACAAAATTCTAGCAAACAGAATCCAGCAACATATTAAAAAGATCATACATCATGACCAAGTGGGCTTTATCCCAGGGATGCAAGGATTCTTCAATATCCGCAAATCAATCAATGCAATACACCACATTAGCAAAATGAAAAATAAAAGCCATATGATTATCTCAATAGATGCAGAGAAAGCCTTTGACAAAATTCAACATCCATTTACGATAAAAAAAAATAAAACCCTCCAGAAAGCAGGAACGGAAGGAACATACCTCAACATAATAAAAGCTATATATGACAAATTCACAGCAAACATTATCCTCAGTGGTGAAAAATGGAAAGCATTTCCCCTAAAGTCAGGAACAAGACAAGGGCGCCCACTCTCACCACTACTCTTCAACGTAGTTTTGGAAGTTTTTGGTCACAGCAATCAGAGAAGAAAAAGAAATAAAAGGAATCCAGATTGGAAAAGAAGATGTAAAACTCTCACTCTTTGCAGATGACATGATCCTCTACAAGAAAACCCTAAAGACTCTACCAGAAAATTACTAGAGCTAATTAATGAATATAGTAAAGTTGAAGGATATAAAATCAACACACAGAAATCCCTTGCATTCCTATACACTAACAATGAGAAAACAGAAAGAGAATCTAAGGAAACAATTCCATTCACCATTGCAACGAAAAGAATGAAATACTTAGGAATATATCTACCTAACGAAACAAAAGACCTATATATAGAAAACTATAAAACACTGCTGAAAGAAATCGAAGAGGACACAAATAGATGGAGATATATAACTTGTTCATGGATCAGCAGAATCAATCAATATAGTGAAATGAGTATACTACCCAAAGCAATCTATAGATTCAATGCAATCCATATCAAGCTACCAATGGTATTTTTCACAGAGCCAGATCAAATAATTTCACAATTTGTATCAGTTCAGTTCAGTCGCTCAGTCATGTCCAACTCTTTGCGACCCCATGAATCGCAGCACGCTAGGCCTCCCTGTCCATAACGATCTCACGGAGTTCACTCAGACTCACGTCCATAGAGTCCATGATGCCATCCAGCCATCTCATCCTCTGTCGTCCCCTTCTCCTCCTGCCCCCAATCCCTCCCAGCATCAGAGTCTTTTCCAATGAGTCAACTCTTCGCATGAGGTGGCCAAAGTACTGGAGCATCAGCTTTAGCATCATTCCTTCCAAAGAAATCCCATGGTTGACCTCCTTCAGAATGGACTGGGTGGATCTCCTTGCAGTCCAAGGGACTCTCAAGAGTCTTCTCCAACTCCACACTTCAAAAGCATCAATTCTTTGGCACTCAGCCTTCTCCACAGTCCAACTCTCACATCCATACATGACCACTGGAAAACCATAGCCTTGACTAGACAGACCTTAGTCGGCAAAGTAATGTCTCTGCTTTTGAATATACTATCTAGGTTGGTCATAACTTTTCTTCCAAGGAGTTCAGTTCAGTTCAGTCACTCAGTCGTGTCCGACTCTTTGAGACCCCATGAATCGCAGCATGCCAGGCCTCGCTGTCCATCACCAACTCCCGGAGTTCACTCAGACTCACATCCATCGAGTCAGTGATGCCATCCAGCCATCTCATCCTCAGTCGTCCCCTTCTCCTCCTGCCCCCAATCCCTCCCAGCATCAGAGTCTTTTCCAATGAGTCAACTCTTCACATGAGGTGGCCAAAGTACTGGAGTTTCAGCTTTAGCATCATTCCTTCCAAAGAAATCCCAGGGTTGATCTCCTTCAGAATGGACTGGTTGGATCTCCTTGCAGTCCAAGGGACTCTCAAGAGTCTTCTCCAACACCACAGTTCAAAAGCATCAATTCTTCAGCACTCAGCATTCTTCACAGTCCCACCCTCACATCTATACATGACCACAGGAAAACCATAGCCTTGACTAGACGGACCTTTGTTGGCAAAGTAATGTCTCTGCTTTTGAATATGCTATCTAGGTTGGTCATAACTTTTCTTCCAAGGAGTAAGTGTTTTTTCATTTCATGGCTGCAATCACCATCTGCAGTGATTTTGGAGCCCAAAAAAATCAAGTCTGACACTGTTTCCACTTTTTACCCATCTATTTCCCATGAAGTTAAGGGACCAGATGCCATGATCTTCATTTTCTGAATGTTGAGATTTAAGCCAACTTTTTCACTCTCCTCTTTCACTTTCATCAAGAGGCTTTTAGCTCCTCTTCACTTTCTGCCATAAGGGTGGTGTCATCTGCATATCTGAGGTTATTGATATTTCTTCCGGCAATTTTGATACTAGCTTGTGTTTCTTCCAGTCCAGCATTTCTCATGATGTACTCAGCATATAAGTTAAATAAGCAGGGTGACAATATACAGCCTTGACGTACTCCTTTTCCTATTTGGAACCAGTCTGTTGTTCCATGTCCAGTTCTAACTGTTGCTTCCTGACCTGCATACAGATTTCTCAAGAGGCAGGTTAGGTGGTCTGGTATTCCCATCTCTTTCAGAATTTTCCACAGTTTATGGTGATCCACACAGTCAAAGGCTTTGGCATAGTCAATAAAGCAGAAGTAGATGTTTTTCTGGAACTCTCTTGCTTTTTCCATAATCCAGCAGATGTTGGCAAGTTGATCTCTGGTTCCTCTGCCTTTTCTAAAACCAGCTTGAACATCAGAGAGTTCACGGTTCACGTATTGCTGCAGCCTGGCTTGGAGAATTTTGAGCATTACTTTACTAGCATGTGAGATGAGTGCAATTGTGCAGTAGTTTGAGCATTTTTAAATACAAAAAACCTCGAAGAGCCAAAGCAATCTTGAGAAAGAAGAATGGAACTGGAGGAATCAACCTGCCTGACTTCAGGCTCTACTACAAAGCCACAGTCCTCAAGACAATATGGTACTGGCACAAAGACAGAAATATAGGTCAATGGAACAAAATAGAAAACCCAGAAATAAATCCATGCACCTATGGTCACCTTATCTTCAACAAAGGAGGCAAGAATATACAATGGAGAAAAGACAATCTCTTTAACAAGTGATACTGGGAAACCTGGTCAACCACTTGTAAAAGAATGAAACTAGAACACTTTCTAACACCATACACAAAAATAAACTCAAAATGGATTAAAGATCTAAACGTAAGGCCAGAAACTATAAATCTCCTAGAGGAAGACATAGGCAAAACACTCTCCTACATAAATCACAGCAGGATCCTCTATGGCCCACCTCTCAGAATATTGGAAATAAAAGCAAAAATAAACAAATGGGACCTAATTAAAATTAAAAGCTTTTGCACAACAAAGGAAACTATAAACAAGGTGAAAAGACAGCCTTCAGAATAGGAGAAAATAATAGCAAATGAAACAATTGACAAAGAATTAATCTCAAAAATATACAAACAACACCTGCAGCTCAATTCCAGAAAAATAAATGACCCAATCAAAAAATGGGCCAAAGAACATGAAAAGATGCTCAACATCACTCATTATCAGAGAAATGCAAATCAAAACCACAATGAGGTACCATTTCATGCCAGTCAGAATGGCTGCGATCCAAAAGTCTACAAGCAATAAATGCTGGAGAGGGTGTGGAGGAAAGGGAACCCTCTTACACTGCTGGTGGGAATGCAAACTAGTATAGCCACTATGGAGAACAGTGTGGAGATTTCCTTGAAAAACTGGAAATAGAACTGCCATATGACCCAGCAATCCCACTGCTGGGCATACACACCGAGGAAACCAGAATTGAAAGAGACATGTGTACCCCAGTGTTCATCGCAGCACTGTTTATAATAGCCAGGACATGGAAGCAACCTAGATGTCCATCAGCAGATGAATGGATAAGAAAGCTGTGGTACATATACACAATGGAGTATTATTCAGCCATTAAAAAGAATACATTTGATTCAGTTCTAATGAGGTGGATGAAACTGGAGCCTATTATACAGAGTGAAGTAAGCCAGAAAGAAAAACACCAATACAGTATACTAACACATATATATGGAATTTAGAAAGAGGGTAACAATAACCCTGTATGCAAAACAGCAAAAGAGACACAGATGTGTAAAACAGTCTTTTAGATTCTGTGGGAGAGGGCGAGGGTGGGATGGTTTGGGAGAATGGCACTGAAACATGTATAATATCATATATGAAACAAATCGCCAGTCCAGGTTCAATGCATGATACAGGGTGCTCAGGGCTGGTGCACTGGGATGACCCAGAGGGATGGGATGGGGAGGAAGGTGGCAGGTGGGTTCAGGATGGGGAACACATGTACACCCGTGGCAGATTCATGTCAGTGTATGGCAAAACCACTACAATATTGTAAAGTAATTAGCCTCCAAAAAATAAATTTAAAAGAAAAATCTTTAGTTTCTTAACATCTTGGTGAGCTTTTTACCAGTCCAAATTTTTAGCTTTTCTTTTTTCTTTTTTTTTAGCATAAGAAACTGTTATATTTAGATCATTTTGTTTTTGTTGTTGATGTGATAGTTGTTTGTAGGACATTATATCAACATGTCACCTGAAACTTGTCTATTGTCTTTATTTTATTTATTTTTAAAATCATCTAAAAATTATCTCCTTTAATTGGAGGATAACTACTTTATAATATTGTGATGGCTTCTGCCATACATCAATATGAATCAGCCATAGGTATACATGTGTCCCCTCCATCCTGAGCCCCCCTCCCACCTCCCTCCCCACCCTTGGTGCAGAACACTCTAAAGCTGCAAAGTTAAGTCCCCAACTCTGTGCTAATCAAATAACAAAAACAGTGCCATTAATATGCTCAGAGAAGTTTCTTGTGAAGTTTCTTTTTAATTTGATAGAAATATTAAGAACAAGTAAAGAGTTATTACTATTAGAAAACAAAACAAAAATAAGATGCCTTGTCTCCAAAGGGGAAGTCTTCTTTTAAGGAAGAGCTACTTTTAATTGCACTTATACCCCACTGTGCAACTTTCCTACTTTTTCAAGTCTCATGTCAAATATGATGGACTGTTTTGCTTTAGCAGCTTACCTCCTTTAGCAAACACCTAATTAAAAATCTTAAAGGAAATGAAAGAGCTGCTGAAATGAATTTACTTAGAGACAAAACATATCTTTACATCTGCCAAAGACTTAGGGATTTTAGGCAGACATCAAGGTGAACTCAGGGATTATATTAAAATACAATCTATTATCTATCTACTGACAATATATGTACACTTCTAAAGCTTCTCTCAGGATTTGAGTTTGAGAGGACCTTTGGTTATCTAAGCTAGCCATCAGTCAAAAATTTACAATACTTTTGCAGATGGATATGTAACCTGAACCTGTAAAAGGGGTCTGTTGTCTTCTAAATCCACTCATTCCATCACTGGGACTCTTAAATCCTAGAAATTCTTCTTTATATTGAACCAAAATTCATCTCTTCATAAATTACACATATTGATCCTAAGTCTGGCTTATGGATGATAACAATTGAGTCTTTTTCTCAATCAATAATTGTCAGATACATGAAGATCATTGCTGTGTCTGTTTTAATCTTCTTCTCCAGTTAGTTATTGATTCTAACACCCAAATCTCTGTTCCTTCATGCTCTTTTGATCAAAAATTTCTATGCCTTGGACTCATCTAATGGTATCCTAGCACCCATGCCAGGATCAAAACCTACCTCAGCATCAAGCTGTGTTATCTTCCAGATATTACAGACACATTGCCTTGGACCTATAACCTTTTCAGAGCTGAATATATTTGAAAGTGAGTTATCAGCTCCAAACTGTTAAATAAAACATAAAAAATTGAAATTAATAAAAATTTTATTAGATATCTGTAAGACATATCATTTTGCCAGATTCATCCATTATTAAATTTAATATTCATTTTAAAAAATCATTACATATGAAAATAATATGTAGGTTAGTTTTATTTGACTTCTTAATCATTTCCAAGAATGCAAAATGACTGCAGAGAAATGCAGCTCATTATAAATGAAATGAGTTACTGTAGCTAAATAACTTCAAAAGCAAAAACTGTAAGTCTTTACAAAATATAAGCATTTATAAATATATATGTCACACATATATAATATTAATGATTTTTCATTCTAACTGAAAGTCAGGGATTTCAACAGAAGTAGAAGAGCCTGTAAAGGTCTTTAAAATGGCCTTTAAAATTATGAACTACTAACTCCCTAAGAATCACCCATGGGATATACGATAAATTCAGGGTTCTGGGCTCTCCCTCAGACCTACTAAGTTAATCGTCTAAAATTTCAGTTCTCCTTATTTTAACCAAAAACTTGCAGCTCCTGTCCCTGACTTTTCCTCATTATTTCGCTATGCATCTCTGACTCCTGACCTGCAATCTGTTTCTTGTCAGGTACACTGACATTTGTGTCCCTGTGTTGGCTTGAAGCAGTCAGGTCCTCACATTATTACTACAGCATTCAGACTATGGGCTGAAAGCCACACAGAAATGTTTATTTCCATTTTAGCCACAGTGAATGACAACAGAAGAATGACAAGATGACGAAATTGTCAAAATCCTTCCCAGCATCCCCAATGCCAAAGTATTATTTACATTTATTTTTCCTTCTTGCTTCCAGCTTGAATTGAGTCTGCTGCCCTGAGTGTAGAAGGGACTCAATCTGTCCAAGGAGGAACAGTCCCTAACCTGGGGTGCAGGTGACTTACGGTTCTAGAAACACATCTCTAGAACAGATCAGACCATTCTGGCTAGACGACTCTGAAGTGAGGAGTATCTCATTTCCTGAGCCACTTAAATAAGTAGGAAATGCAAAGATCTTTTTAAAGATTCATCACCAAGCTAGGGAGCATTGCCAATTTTTTCTTCCTAGTGGTAGATTTTGGTTAGTCATTTTTCTAAAAATTATTCTCACACTTACTGTGCCTTAAATGGTCTCCAAGAAACCTGAAATAGTGACAGTCTCCTTAAATACTACTAGGGTTTGACACAGAGCCTAAGAATCAGAGAGCTCAATAAATGAGTTTTAATGTTAATATCAAAAATATTCCTATAGGATATTCAGCTAGTCTGATTTTTATATCATTTTCTACAAGAAAACATCATCTCCTGGAGAAAATGACGCAGCCAACATCGACCTAATATTAATATCTAAAGAGATAAAACATTTATTGTTGTGGGACTGTTATTTTTTTTTTTTTAAGTAACATCGTCTTTCTTAAAATCAACTTTGTTGAAATCAAATATATCCATGTAAGGCCTTGATACTGAAAGAAAAAAAAAAGCCTTCAGGATTTTTAATATTAGACTTGTCAGTGTATCTGAGCTTTGCTAAAAATAAACTAAACAGAGTGCTAAAAGACAGCTTTGGCAACAGAATGTAACATAATTACTGAATCTTCAGAATGGAACATTCATAAAAATAAACACTGGACACGTGCCTAAGCCCATATAGAAACTGGGCCTGGTTTGTGTATAAATGGTACATTTGACACACCCAACCAATTTTGCTATAGATTAGCAAATCCTAGAAGAGTTATATACAATGGATTAAAAAAAAAAAAAAGCAAGCATAAACTCACATGACAAAGAAAAAAAGAGAGGCAATAATAACAACAGAATTTTGGAAACTCGAAAGCAAATGAACCAGTGGCAACTCACTTGGCAGAACTGAAAGAGCAAAATTCTAAACCAGCAATGTGGGAAGTGAAGAAGTAATCTGACTGACACAGTAGACTCTCAAAAGGCTAAGAATTCAAGCTTTCCTAAGGTAGTGTTCTAGAAGATGCCACAATGAGAAAGATTGGTCTGAAGACATATGAGAAGCATTTGATTCTGTATATCTTATACTCCCTTCATGTGGCTGGGTTACACTTCCCTCCCTCAGTATGGCAGAATGCTAGAGATTTAGTCTCTGAAGAGAGTAAAGCACAGAGTCTCTGGACTGAGGAGAATTAACACATAGAAGAAACTGGGGACCCCCTACTGCAAAGAGGAAAGTTTAGCAAACTTTGCATAATAACTGCTGAAAACTCTCAAATCGATTTCTGTACTGGCTCCCAGGACTACGGAAGCCCTGTCCTTACTCTCCAGGCAAGAGGTTGCATGAATCTTCTCTGGGAAATTAGTTTGGTCTAACAAGAAGGAAAGTTAATGACCAACAAAATAGCATATTCAAAGCAGAGACATTACTTTGCCAACTAAGGTCCGTCTAGTCAAGGCTATGATTTTTCCAGTAGTCATGCATGGATGTGAGAGTTGGACTGTGAAGAAAACTGAGTGCCGAAGAATTGATGCTTTTGAACTGTGGTGTTGGAGAAGACTCTTGAGAGTCCCTTGGACTGCAAGGAGATCCAACCAGTCCATTCTAAAGGAGATCAGTCCTGGGTGTTCTTTGGAAGGAATGATGCTAAAGCAGTACTTTGGCCACCTCATGGGAAGAGTTGATTCACTGGAAAAGATTCTGATGCTGGGAGGGATTGCGGGCAGGAGGAGAAGGGGACAGTAGAGGATGAGATGGCTGGATGGCATCACCAACTCGATTGACATGAGTTTGAGTGAACTCTGGGAGTTGGTGATGGACAGGGAGGCCTGGCGTGCTGCAATTCATAGGGTCACAAAGAGTCAGACACAACTGAGTGACTGAACTGAACTGAACAAGAAATATCTAAAGATACCAACAGCCACATCTGGGATTTCCTCAACAGCTGCTGCTCTGTTGCTCACTCATGTCCCATTCTTTGTGATCCCATGGACTGTAGCCTGCCAGGCTCCTCTATCCATGGGATTTCCCAGGCAAGAATACTGGAGTGAGTTGCCATTCCATTCTCCTCAACAGCTAGATGACCCTAAAGCAAAGGACGTCAAAGAAAATTCTGCCCAATGTGCCAAGCTTTCAATCATCTTTACGAGGTCCCACTCTTACATGAAGACAAGAGATGGCCAGAGATCTCGGGAAATTCTCAAGATAGATACCAAAAGACACAAACAGGGGAAAACAACTTAATAGAAACAGAGACTATCTGAAAAGAATGGAATTTCAAAAACATTATCTACCATCCGTATCCTCCAAGACAAGAGAAACATTGTATCCATTAAATAAGAATATGATAACCTAATAAGGAACATTTAAAGCAGCAGCTCTCAAACCTTCTGTTCTAAGGATCCCTCTCCCTAATACTTTAAAAGAATTATTGAGAATCCCCAAAAGCTTTTGCTTATGTAGATCATAACTATCAGTATTTATATTAGAAATTAAAATGGATAAATTTTAAATATTTATTGATTTAACAAAACATTATATAATATATAACCAACATAAAAACATAAGTAATGTATTTTTTTATTTTTACTCTATTTTGCTTAACAATATTGTATTGGTTTTGCCATACATTGACATGAATCAGCCACGGGTGTACATGAGTTCCCAATCCTGAACCCCCTCCCACCTCCTACCCCATATCATCTCTCTGGATCATCCCCGCGCACCAGCCCCAAGCATCCTGTATCCTGTATCAAACATAGACTGGCGATTTGTATCTTACCTGATAGTGTACATGTTTCAATGCCATTCTCTCAAATCATCCCACCCTCGCCCTCTCCCACAGAGTCTAAAAGTCGGTTCTGTACATCTGTGTCTCTTTGCTGTCTCACATAGAGGGTTATCATTACCATCTTTCTAAATTCCATATATATGTGTTAGTATACTGTATTGCTGTTTTTCTTTTTGGTTACTTCACTCTGTATAATAGGCTCCAGTTTCATCCACCTCATTAGAACTGATTCAAATGTATTCTTTTAAATGGCTGACTAATACTCCATTGTGTATATGTACCACCGCTTTCTTATCCATTCATCTGCTGGTGGACATCTAGGTTGCTTCCATGTCCTGGCTATTATAAACAGTGGTGCGATGAACACTGGGGTACACATGTCTCTTTCAATTCTGGTTTCCTTGGTGTGTATGCCCAGCAGTGGGATTGCTGGGTCCTATGGCAGTTCTATTTGCAATTTTTTAATGAATCTCCACACTGTTCTCCATAATGTATTTTTTAAAAAATAATTACATTTTCCAAAACAAAAAAAAAATCACTGTCAGTAGTGACTGTACATTTTTTCAATTCTCTTTAGTATTTGAGTTAATAAAAGGCAGCTGAATTCTCAGATCTGATTCTGCATTCCATCGGTTGCAGATCATCCAATATTTACATATAAGAAGTTTCAGAAAGAGGAAACACAGAAAGGATACAATTATGAAAATGATTCCAGAGAATTTTTCAGACGTAAGTTTCAGAGTGAAAAGTCCCATCAAGTGTACAAACAAATGAATAAATGTAGACTCATCCAAGCCTACATCATTGCAGACATTTCTGAATCATTTCAGAGCCATCACACAAGACTTCTGAAAGAAAAATAGGTCACACTCAAATGATCAGAAAGCAGAGAAACCTCAGATTTCTCAAATAACAACCTAATCTAAATTAGATTAAATTCTGTAATCTAAAAGAAAATGGACCAGTGCCTTCAAAATTTTGAAAGACAAATATTTATAGCCAAACTCTCATCAAGTGTAAGAGTAGAACAGAGACTTTTACAGAAATGTGAAATCCCAGAAAAGTTTTATTCATACATCCATTCCCAGGGAACTATCGAAATATGTGTTCCATCCAAATAAGTCCTTAAACTACATTCTAAAAAAATAAAAAATTAAAAGTTAAGCATTACAGGAAACAGAAGATTCAACAGAAGAGAAGCAAAGAGAATACTGGGAATACTCAGGATAATGACAAAAGATTTCCACGATAAAACACCTGTGCCCCTGGTGCAGAGAGCAAGCAGTCCAGTAAAGGGCAGATCAGATGCAGAAGTCTATAAAAAGATGCACCTGATGAGAATGCAGGTATGAGAGCAGATTTATACAACTATTAGAAAGTTCAGGATTAGTGTTACATAAATAGAAAATTAAGCTAATAAATAAACATAGGTAATTATTAACTCCAGAGAAAACAAAAGGCAATGCATGAAAGGAAATACAACCATACCCTCCTAAGTGACTCAGTTCCAAATAAAATATAGGACTTCCCAGGTGGTGCTAGCACTAAAGAACCCATCTGCCAACGCAGCAGACATAAGAGATATGGGTTCAATCCCTGGGTCAGGGAAGATCCTCTGGAGGAGGGCACAGCAACCCACTCCAGTATTCTTCCCTGGAGAATCCCATGGACAGAGGAGCCTGGTGGGCTACAGTCCATGGAGTTGCAAAGAGTTGGATACGACTGAAGTGACTTAGCATGCACAATAATAAAATCTAATCAAAACTATAATCTAGCTATTTTGAGACAATAGAGTGGGGACAGGTAAGTGTGCCTGTAAGAGCAACACAGTGGAAAGAAAACTAACTAATTCTTCATCTTCCATAGTGAGAATTCAATAGAAAATATCAATAATTGATTCAAAGGAAAAGAAGAGTAATACAAGCCTATTATTTATAGACATGGAGGGAAATTCTGAAGTGTAAGTTAACAATATTTAAAGAGGACATCTCTGAGGAAGGAGGGGAAAAAAACTACTTTTCATCATAAATCTTTCTTAGTTAACTCTTTAATTGTATAAATATGATAAGAATATATTTTTAAAATGTCGCACAACTTTTAAAACACAAAATAAATCAAATACATAAAATATCAAACATTTGGACTTTTGGACTCAGAGGGAGAGGGAGAGGGTGGGATGATTTGGGAGAATGGCATTCTAACATGTATACTATCATGTAAGAATTGAATCGCCAGTCTATGTCTGACACAGGATACAGCATGCTTGGGGCTGGTGCATGGGGATGACCCACAGAGATGTTATGGGGAGGGGAGGTGGGAGGGGGGTTCATGTTTGGAAACACATGTAAGAATTAAAGATTTTAAAATTAAAAAAAATTTTAAAAAAATTAAAAAAAAATCAAACATTTGGGTCAAAGAAAGCTAACACTACTTCCTCATTTTAGTTAGGTCTTCTCAAATACCTGAGCCTTTGAGGAAACTAAACACATTAACCACAAACCCAGGCTAATGTTCTCAAATATTACATCATTGGTGAATTCCAGAACTCAAACAAAGGTTATGCCATTGACCCATGTGAATGCAAATTGCTTGGCTGTATACTCTTAGAACCTGAAAATTTTGATAATTATTTTTTAAGCTAACTTAATCATAGAGGGGCTTCCTAGATGGCACCAGTGGTAAAGAACCCACGTGCTAATGCAGGAGATGTAAGAGACACAGGTTCAATCCCTGGGTCAGCAAGATCTCCTGAAGAAGGGCATGACAACCCACGCCAGTATTCTTGCCTGGAGAATCCCATGGACAGAGGAGCCTGGCGGGCTACAGTCCATGGGGTTGCACCGAGTTGGACACATTTGCAATGACTTAGCCGCAGCAATCATAGAAGGAATCTTCTCATCACTGCTGGATACAGGCTTGTTTAGTATTATTGCTTCAAAGACAGAACATATATTAAAGCTAACAGTCACAAATGTGATCTTACTAAGAATATAACCAGTGAGAGGCTTTTATTGCATCTGATATAAATTGTGGTATAGAATCACTTGTAGGTATTTTGGGTGCTTCTCCAATACGTGGCACACACCAACTTCTTGCTGCTGCTGCTAAGTCATTTCAGTCGTGCCCAACTCTGTGCGACCCCATAGACGGCAGCCCACCAGGCTCCCCCATCCCTGGGATTCTCTAGGCAAGAATACTGGAGTGGGTTGCCATTTCCTTCTCCAATGCATGAAAGTGAAAAGTCAAAGTGAAGTTGCTCAGTCGGACACGACTGAGTGACCTCATGGACTGCAGCCTACCAGGCTCCTCTGTCCATGGGATTTTCCAGGCAAGAGTACTGGAGTGGGGTGCCATTGCCTTTCCAACCAACTTCTTAGTATATGAAAATATTAGTAACGATGGTGATACATTTGAAAGCAATTCTGCTAAAATCACAAGTCAGTCTAGTCTATACTTCTAGTACTGAGGCATGAAATGGTGACCAGAGTCAGTTTTGACATAACTGAGTATTGGGGCTGAATTTATCAAATATACTAAGTACTATCCTTTTGTTTCAGGTACTGCGTTAGGCTGTGGGCACGAAATGGGATATTTACGTGCTAAAGCCCCAATGAGTGCTTGGACTATTTCTCTATATTTAGTCATAACTTCATGAGAAACTGTACTTGTTCTTTCCATTAAATTCCAGTATGCCTTGCCTGTGACGATCATCTAAGTTACCCTGGGACTGGAGTTGCTCATTGCCTGGGAAGAAATAGCCATCGCATTTCCCAGGGACAGTGGGGTGGGCTTCCTGGAGGTTTCCTAGAAGGCATTGCATTGTCTCATCCAGTCGCAGGCTCGAGTTGCTTTGGGAGATGCTCTCTCTTAAGTTATGTTGCAATAAAAATGGAAGAATAAAGTATAAGAGGCCAAGCACATTTTGTGATTCACTTCTGCTCTCAGTCATTCGGAATGAGACTAGATGGGTCTTCAGCCACACAGAACACAGAGTGAAAATGAATAAGGAACAGGAAAGAGCCCATTGGCGATGCTGGGATGGAGCCTGAGGATTCCCTCTGATGAAAAGTGGGAAAGCAGTAAGGAAAAATAAAACACATGGGTTTGAAATCAAAGAACTAGTTTTACATACCAGATCTACCCCTTTCCCACTATATTTTTTGAGCAAATAACTTACCTTTTTTGAGCTTCAGTCCTTGTTTTGTAAAACAGAAATGTTAATATCTATTTGGGGGGGGGGTCATTTTAAAAATTTAAATAATTCATATAAACCTCCAAAGCACAAGTGGCCATTACAGCTTTGGAGCTCAGAAACAGTGAAGTCAGGTGGAAGCATTCAGTATTCTGGTGTCAAATAGGAGAGCAGGTCACTAGAAGATCAAGCTTGATGGAGGCAGTGACTCAGCCAGCCAGAAAGGCCCAGAGGCAAGTTAAGCACACACTTCTTCCCTACTGCCCTGGTTTTCACAACAACGGACTGTGACAGGCTGAATAAAGGTGTCCCCAAAGATGTCCACATCCAGGTTATGCTACCTGGTAAAAGGGACTTGTGAGTGTGATTAAGTTAAGGATCTTGAAGTGTGGAGGGTACCAAGAAGTGGGCATCAAGAGTGGAAGTCATCAAGAGTGGGTCTGATGTAATCACAGGGGTCCTTAGAAAAGAGTCAGGAGGATCAGAGTCAGAGGAGATATGTCAATGGTGTGTTAAGACATGTCTGTGTTCTGTCTCCAGATTAAGTCCTGCCTTCAAAAGCAGACCAAATAACACTGCAAGGACATGTGTTGGCATCTTCAGTCTTCCCAAGAAGGGAAGGCAGATTTCTGTCAATTTCACCAGCTGGTGTTTCTGCCATTCTATCATTAAAATCCTATTTGAGGCCATGAAGAAAACTATTTAAGGGCAAACACAAATGTATAAAGAAGCTCAGTTGGGGTCTATTTATCGCTGATTTTGCTAAGTATGTGAACCTCTATTCCACTCACTTCCAGATGACTTGAAGATATTCATCATCCTCCCCATAGGCATGAACAAACAAAAAGTTTATCTCATTAATTTTTCAGTCAAAAGAGGTACATATTGATAAGGTCATGAAGAAACATTGACTGTTATGGTCAATCATTTCACAAAATCAGGAAGTCAATTTCCGGCTGTGGATTGATCCCTGGAGAGTCTGGTTCAAAGGATCGCAGTCGTTATCACAGCCAGGAGTGGCCTATGGGAGCCACAACCCCTACAGCAGGGGCTTCCAGCCCAAACCAAGTGTCTTTATTCAAGGAAGTAGCAATTAAATCTCAGCATATCATCCCTGGCTTCCTTCTCTTGCCTTTAGCTTTTACAACATCCCTCAAACCAGTGCATTCCAGAGAATTATCCAAGGGAACTGAGGGGAGTTCCTCCTTGAAGAACTTGGAGCATGTGCTTATCTGGATGAAATGCAGGCAACAGGAGAAGCGCAGGAACAGAGAAGGTGGAGAAAGATCCACCTTGGAAAACAGAAGAAATGAGAATAGGCTCTTTTTCTCTGTTCCTCTGTTTCTAAAAGCTATTTCTCCATTTATAAATAACATACGTTTTAGAGATGTATTTGAATAGTTAGGCCCCATGGCATCTGAGCAGAGCATCACATATTTACAAACTGACTTGGCATACAATAGAAGTCACATTATAGAAAGGGTCCGATTACAGATAAATTCCCAGTTCTCAGAGAAGAAGCTTCAGTTCAGTTGCTCAGTTGCTCAGTCGTGTCCGACTCTTTGCAACCCCATGGACTGCCAGGCCTCCTTGTCCCTCACCATCTCCCAGAGCTTGCTCAAACTCATGTCCGTTGAGTGGCTGATGCCATCCAACCATCTCATCCTCTGTCGTCCCCTTCTCCTCCCACCTTCAATCTTTCCCACCATCAGGGTCTTTTTAAATGAGTCAGTTGTTCACATCAGGTGGCCAAAGTATTGGAGTTTCAGCATCAGTCTAAGAAGCTTCAGTTCAGTTCAGTCACTCAGTCATGTCCGACTCTTTGTGACCCCATGGATCACAGCACGCCAGGCATCCCTGTCCATCACCAACTCCTGGAGTTCACTCAGACTCACATCCATCGAGTCAGTGATGCCATCCAGGCATCTCATCCTCTGTCGTCCCCTTCTCCTCCTGCCCCCAATCCCTCCCAGTCCTTTCCAATGAGTCAATTCTTCACATGAGGTGGCCAAAGTACTGGAGCTTCAGCTTTAGCATCATTCCTTCCAAAGAAATCCCAGGGCTGATCTCCTTCAGAATGGATTAGTTGGATCTCCTTGCAGTCCAAGGGATTCTCAAGAGTTTTCTCCAACTCCACAGTTCAAAAGCATCAATTCTTTGGCACTCAGCCTTCTTCACAGTCCAACTCTCACATCCATACATGACTACTGGAAAAACCATAGCCTTGACTAGACGGACCTTAGTCAGCAAAGTAATGTCTCTGCTTTTGAATATACTATCTACTTAGTATGCAATAAATTAAACAGCTCAAAATTTTCATTGAAATGAGGCAGTCTCAAGGAACTTATATGGTTTTACTTCTTTAGAAAAGGGATGCAGGTTCGAACCCTGGTTAGGGAACTAAGGTCCCATATGCTGAGTGGTGCAGCTATATAAATGAATAAGTAAATAAAGGTAAACAGAAAAAGAGAGCCTAGAAGGGCTTCTTTCCACCCAGGATCTTGTGGGCACAGGGATCAAGTCTGAGAATGTTGATTGTATCAAATTCTATTGCAGAAAAATATGAGAAACTGAAGATACAGTTTATTATCTACAAAATAGACAATTTTCTTGTTAAGGTCCTCACCTATCTTAGTACATTTATCCACTCAGCACACATTTGCTGAGCACCTGCTTCATGCCAGGCATTGAGTTAGGCTCAGAAATAGAAAATTAAAAAGCACAGAGACTCTGCCATTAACGAGCTCAGAATCCAAAGATAAGAGATGCAAGAAACTGTAAAGCATGGAGAAGAGTATTTGTGATATTCTTGCCTTCAGGCATGCTAGTTACTACTCAGATTGTTATCCTAATCTGCCAACTGCTAGTTACTGGCCTGCAAGGAGACAAGTAAAGAAATTGAGACTATATCTTTAGAAACTCTTACAGGAGTTTGAAGTTACCATGACATCCAAGCACAGGATTCTCTATCAAGTAATTCACTTATCTTGTATGTTACAAAATGTCAGATTATGACAGGAATTATTTTTTTTAATCAGTCCTTAACTATAGCTCTTTTGAGAGACACTACTTAAAATTTTAGAAACTTTATATTATAAAACTAACTGATTGTGTATACATACACAAATAGGAACACTCCAGAATTCTTTCCCATATCTCCCATTAGCTAAAAAGAATTATTTTTCTTAAAACGGACACTACAAAGCCTAGAAATTGGCCCAAAGACTTTCTTTTAGCTCCTAGCCTGGGAGCGTGTGGCTCAGTAGTAAAGAATCCACCTGCCAAGCAGAAGACGTGGGTTTGATCCTTTCGGTCAGGAAAAATCCCCTGGAAAAGGAAATGGTAACCCACTCCAGTATTCTTGCCCAGAAAATCCCCTGAACTGAGGAGCCTGGTGGGCTCTAGTTCACGGAGTCCCAGAAGGTTCAGACACAACTGAGCAACTTAACATCAACAGCAACTGAGAGTGTACTGGCTATCTAGGATTCTTAGAAAGGTTTTATTTGTCCTGCATGGTGTTTTTTTTATTTTATATTCCATATTTTAAATTGAGGTAAAAATTCCAGAAGAATTGAGATAGTTGCCTTTGCTTAGGGAAATATGGGAACACAGGCATCCAGCCCACAGGATTGTGGCTGGGAAAATGCAAAAGCCCCTCGTCCTGGTACTGAGCTGTCTACCTGTCCTCTGTAAATACGTGAGTCTAAACCACCTTTCCTTATCTTCACTTAATCGGTCTGATTGGAGTTGTTAGTTCATCTCCGCCACTCTCCCATGTCTGTTTCGTCTGTAACATTTTGTAAAGTAAGTAGGAAATTAAATTCCCTCTGGTAAATAAAACGTGAACAAGTTTTAAGTTTCAAAAGCAGCATACTAGCCTTGGTTCAAGAAATTCTGAGACAATCAGAAAAGGAGAGGTTTTTGTAAATGTCACACATTCTAGACAAGACCCAAAACCATGTCTAGTAAAACCCCTCACTCTTGGAGTGGAATGAGGAGGGAATTTTGTAAATCAAAATGAACTCCTAGAAGAACTTGAGAAACCATATCTTTTCCCCATGGCATTCTTTTGTTGTTATTGTTAAATTTTTATTTTATATTAGGGTATTGTTGAGTCCCATAGCACTTCTTGGTTTTATGAGGATTTATTCACTCAGTGAATTCTTACATAGTACTTTCTATGTGGCAAGCACATGTATCTATCTACCATGCATTCAGGTGTGAACAAAATAAAATATCTACCTGTATGGAGCTTATACTCCAATGAAGGGAGAGAGAGATAATAAACATGTAAAAATGCATAAATAACAATGTAACTTCAGATAATAATTATAATGAAGAAAACAAAATAGAACAATGAGATAGAAAGTGATGGGGTACTTGTATTGGGGAGAAGTGGAACCATCAGTGGTTGGGAAAGGACTGCACAGAGATGACATTCGAGCTGAGACTGAAATGACAAGGAAGAGACAAGCACACAAAGATTTCCTGGGTCACCACATCTATAGACAAGAAGGCTGTGGGGCGGACTGACAACAAGGCACTAAAATCCTCAGCCAGACTGCTCAAGTGAAGAAAAGCAGAGGTGATGCACTCAAATACCTACAGACAGGTAGACAGCTCCACCAAGGGAATTGAGACAAGCATTCCGGGCAGAGTGCTTGTGACTCCCCAGGTTATATAGGGCTTGCCTGGTGGCTCAGATGATAAAGAATCTTCCTGCAATGCAGGAGACCTGGGTTTGATTCCTGGGTTGGGCGGATCTTCTGGAGAAGGGAATGGCAACCCACTTCAGTGTTCTTGTGTGGAGAATCCCATGGACAGAGGAGCCTGGCAGGCTACAGTCCATAGGGTCAAAAAGAGTCAGACGTGATTGAGTGACTAACACTTTCAAGCTGCACAGGCTCTGCTGGTTGTTATTTGGTGCTTCCTAGCCCAGGAGGAAAGGCAGAGTGATTCTCTTCGAATCTGGCCCAGCCTTAGTATTGTATCACACAGGCCCTGTGTCTCTGGGTCTTAGAAGTGGTTTTTTCTCAGCCAGTACGCAGGTCCTGAGATGGAAGCAAGCTTCAAATGTTGTGGGACTTCTAATAAATCTCACATGTCTATGAACCTCCTCTATCTTCACTTTTGTCTAAATTTCCCCAGGACCCTCAGCAAATTACTGCTGATGCAGTAAAACATCATTCACTGACTTTAGCTTGTTCCTCACAATTTCTGCCAAATGTTCACCTTCATGTCCTCTCTGCCCCATTCCCCAGTCCTTCCTAACATCCCTGTCAGCACCACCATCACCACAACCAAAGTCTCAGAGAGTCCTTTGAATTTACTGCCAAGCGGTATGCCAGGCAGCCTTCCCAGGTGACTCAGTGGTAAAGAACCAGCCTGCCAATGCAGGAGACGCAGATTCAATCCCCGGGTCAGGAAGGACTCCTGGAGAAGGAAACGGCATCCCACTCCACTATTCTTGCCGGGAAAATCCCATGGCCAGACCAGTGTGGCAGGCTACAGTCCATAAGGTTGCCAAGAGTCAGAACATAACTGAACGACTGAGCTCATTCACACGATATGCCAGGTAATGACAGCTAGCCAGTTATGCAGTTATGTCCAATTTTATGCCCAGCTATAAAATAAAAGGAGTGTTAGTTGAAGGTTTTTCCTAATCTATTGTGCACACTTTAAAAACACATGTCTTTAAGACCCTTGATGAATTTCACTGACAAAGAATTTTTTAAAAAATCATAAGTTAAACAATTAGACTTCAAAGGGTTCACAATTGATTGAGAACCTGAAGAACTTAAAAAATTGAGTCTGACCATAAATTCCAAGACAACTATATTGTGCACAGTACAAGGACTAAAGCATGAAGCTATTGATTATTTTAAAAATTAATCATCATTTACCATGATTATGTCTACCACTTGCTAACAAGGAATCAAAACAGTAACATTAATTCCTCAAAGTAATTGACATGAAACTAACAAAATGTTTCAAAAGTAAAAATAAAAAGAAAGGGAATCACTCCAAGAATATGAAATCATATAATTCTTATTTGAAGGTTAAAAATAAAGAATGAAAGATTTAATAACCTCCTTCAGTGAAAGGAATTATTTATGTTGGTACAATGAGTATAATTAAATAGAAGAGGATG
This sequence comes from Ovis aries, assembly GCF_016772045.2. Taxonomy (NCBI): domain Eukaryota; kingdom Metazoa; phylum Chordata; class Mammalia; order Artiodactyla; family Bovidae; genus Ovis; species Ovis aries. Next base: position 17,363,731 of record NC_056063.1, on the reverse strand, counting down.
AATAAGAACATGAAGACTAGTGTGAAAATTCCCAGATGGTGGGAAATATACATATTATCTCATTGTTATTATTCAATATATCAAACATCCTGTTTTCCAAATGCTGCCAATTATAAAATTCCAAGTGTATGTTTCTTAGTGAAGAATCTAGAATAGTTTGTAGACTCGAAAAAAATCACTGAACTGTTGAAGTGTGTCTTTGAATGACCTTCCCTCCTTCCCTTTCAGTACAATGAAACTAACTACCAGTTATTGGAAACCTACTGGGAATGACCAACCTGGATAGCGTATTCAAAAGCAGAGACATTACTTTGCCGACTAAGACCCATCTAGTCAAGGCTATGGTTTTTCCAGTGGTCATGTATGGATGTGAGAGTTGGACTGTGGAGAAGGCTGAGCGCTGAAGAATTGATGCTTTTGAAGTGTGGTGTTGGAGAAGACTCTTGAGAGTCCCTTGGACTGAAGAGAGATCAGCCCTGGGATTTCTTTGGAACGAATGATGCTAAAGCTGAAGCTCCAGTACTTTGGCCACCTCATATGAAAAATTGACTCATTGGAAAAGACTCTGATGCTGGGAGGGATTGGGGGCAGGAGGAGAAGGGGACAACAGAGGATGAGATGGCTGGATGGCATCACGGACTCGATGGATGTGAGTCTGAGTGAACTCCGGGAGTTGGTGATGGACAGGGAGGCCTGGTGTGCTGCGATTCATGGGGTCGCAAAGAGTCAGACACAACTGAGTGACTGAACTGAACTGAACTGAAGTGGGAATGAGGCATTGAATCACAGGTCAAGAGGCAACTCAAACTCTGGCCTCCTGTCCAGGCTGTCAACCCATAAATTATCCACTTTCCATACAAGCCCATCAAAATTCTTAGGCTCACATCTAGGGAGAAAAAAAAATAGAGGACTTGGATTCAAGTAATTCACATTCTATTGAGGATGACTAATAGGTTTAATCCACTGAAACTAGATGCTGTCATCGCCCACATCCCTGGTTCCTCACATAGCATTTCTGTACCTGGGGCTGCGTCCAGAACTGTGGAAGGCTGTATTGTTCATGAATCAGGCCAGAAGTGCTAGAGAATTAACACCAGCTTGGAGCAGCCTTCAGTCCATGCGTCTAGGGAATCAGTGGTATAAATACTCCAGCTCTACCCTCCCCAAGCTAGAGAGCTAAGGCACCTCACGATGCACCCCTTACTGGCTGTTTACCTCCTCTGTCTCACTCCTTCACTTTCCTTATAGTGTATACTTTATATCTCTCAAGGAAACTACTTGCACTCAAATTTTTGTTAGGATCTGCTTTTAAGGGACACAAGTCAATACACCAGCCATTAAGATATGAGCATATAAGAAGATGAACTTATTTATCCAAATGAACTTTCTCAATACCAATAGGGAAGGAGAAATTGAGGTTGAGAAGGCTGCCCTTTGTTCAGTGCTTACATTAGCCCCCAAATTTCCTCTGATCTGTCTGTTTTCCTCTGATCTTCTTTATGCCCTGCTCAATCTCTCGGGCATCCCAAGTCCCTGGCTCATCTCTAAGCATCTTTTGCTGTTTTCCAGTGCCTTGCTTAGCAGTTGTCTCCATAAGAAGACCTCAGCTGACTTTCTCTGTGACTCTCTCACACAGGTGAGATCCCTCATGTTAGGATCTGTCTAGTTGGATCTTTCAGCAAGGCCAATATTTCTTTAAAGGGCAAAGTGAGAAGTCCTAGTCCATGGCCAAAAAATGACCTCACTCTTTTGAGCATCTGATCTGGACTCTGGCCTGGCTTCAGCTGCTCCTGAGGTTCTGTAAGGTATTACTTGTGACTCATCAATGCAGGTGATTTATTTGCAATGTGTTGAATTTATCCTTTCACCTGATTCCTGTAAAAACAGCACTCATTTCTAAATCTTTACTTCTCAACAGACTAACCTGCCAACATTCAAATTTAATTTCTTCTTTCCCACCTTTCAGAAAAAACCTTGCCAAACCACCAGTTATAGACACTTCTTCAACCGGTTTCCAGCACCGCTTAGTTTCACAGGCTGTTGTTTTTGTTCAGTTGCTAAGTCATTTCTGACTCTTTGTGACCCCATGAACTGCAGCATACCAGGCTCCTCTCTCCTCTACTATCTCCCAGAGTTTGCCTAAATTTATGTCCATTGAATCGGTGATGCCATCCAACCGTCTCATCCTCTGTCGTTCCCTTCTCCTTCCACCTTCAATCTTTCCCAGCATCAGGGTCTTTTCCAATGAGTCAGTTCTTCTCATCAGGTGGCCAAAGTATTGGAGCTACAATATCAGTCCTTCCAATGAGTATTCAGGGCTGATTTCCTTTAGGATTGACTGGTTATAGTGGCTGTCATTCCCCTGATGCTGGAGTTAAACTCATTCTATTGCCGAGCAGTGAGGCCATCATTACTGACAACACCTTCATCAAAGATTATTTCCAGAGACTGGGAAGTTAATTTGGGGTTTATTCCCATGTGTGCCTTTTAGGAAGTGTCTGTTAGCTTCTTTGTGATATCCTCAATTCTAGTTTGGTTTAAAGACACTTGCAACATCTACTCTAGTTATAATGAAGCTTCCTATGTTAAAGATGAAATCTAGCTCATGTCTTTGAGTGATACGAATCTGCATGCATCCTCCAAGCAGATACCTGGCTTTTGAGTTAGCTTTCCCTGCATTTTTGCTTTCTTTTCATAAAGTGTATAGCAAAGATGGACTTCTTTGTGATCTTTCTGGTCACCTTCCCAAATCTCTAACAATTTCTGACCATGTTCCAAGCAAATTTCTCTCAAAGATTTTCCAAATATCAAGTAGTTAACAATCAAAATCAGCCAGGTTTCATATATACACTACTAGGCATAAAATTAAACTCCAGGAGATAGTGAAGGACATGGGAGTCTGGCATGCTGCAGTCCATGGGGTCCCAAAGATTCAGATACAACTTAGTGACTGAACAACAACAACGTTCAAAATAGTTAACTATGAGAACTGAGTATTCACGGGGAACCCTACTTGATGATCTTTGGTGACCTAAGTGGGAAGGAAATCCAAGGAAGAGGGAATATATGTATACGCGTGATTGATTCACTTTGCTGTATGGCAGAAGCTGCACAACACTGTAAAGCAACTATACTCCAATAAAATAAAAGGGGAGGAGGGGAATAAGGCATGGGAGCTGTGAATAGATTATATGCAAAAACTGTCATTTTACATAAGAGACTTGAGCATCCATGGACTTTGGTATCTGCAGGGAAAGAATTGTCCTGCAGATACCAAGTGTATGTGCTAAGTCGCTTTAGTCCTATCCGACTCTCGGGGATCCCATGGACTGTAGCCCGCCAGGCTCCTCTGTCTATGGGATTCTCCAGGCAAGAACACTGGAGTGGGTGGCCATTTCCTCCTCCAGGGGATCTTCCCAACCCAGAAACTGAACCCGAGTCTCTTACATCTCTTGCACAGTCGGGCAGGGTTCTTTACCACTAGGGCCACCTGGGAAGCCCAAGGGGCAACTGTACTTCCTTAAGAGGAATATATTTCAAATCAAAGTAATAAATAGCCTTGTAGAATTGTTTTGAGAATATAACTACTTAGAAGGAGTGAATTATATCTTTTTCTTGGTGAGGCAGGGGGGCTTCCCTGGTGGCTCAGCTGGTAAAGAATCCACCTGCAATGTGGGAGATCTGGGTTCAGTCTCTGGGTTGGGAAGATTCCCTGGAGAAGGGAACAGCTACCCACTCCGGTATTCTGGCCTGGAGAATTCCATGAACTGTATAGTCCATAGGGTCGCAAAGAATTGGACACAACTGGGCGACTTTCACTTTCATATATCTTTTTTAAAAAATTAGCCAGGCTTCAAACTGGTAGCACTAACCTTCCAAGGCTGCATCTTCATCATGTCATCCTCTCAGGAGATCTCAGCACGCACACCACACGGTGCCTACTTTTTCTCAACATGCGTAAAATGGCATGCAATTTCCCAGCAGCAAAATCTTCAAGTTTTGCTTTCTAGCCACATGGATCTAAAACACAGCTGTGTTTTCCATGAATCCTTCACTGCGAAGCACACACATCCTGCAGAAACTGGTATCCTATTTTCATGCTGCTGTTGCTCCAGAAATTTTTCAATCTGTTTCTGAAGCTGTTCCGATAAAACATTATGAAACAAAATATAGTTGTCTCTTTCTTCCCTAAAAGCAGCTCTGGCTGATTCTCCCTGCACTATAGGACTCTGTGATATACCTCTGCTCTTCGGGGTTTTTCCCAATTCTGTTTCCAGGTTCTGCATATAATGCATACATTTCTAGCTGCTGGTTGATGGCTTTTCTATTTCAGTTTTCTTGTCCTGCCCCACAGTGTCTCTGGCTTGGTTTGCTTTTTCCCGTTGAATTTCAATTCTCTTGCAGTTTCTCTGCAGGGAGCTCTCTAGCTCCTGCACTGACAAAAGATGCCAAAGAGTGTTCAGGAAGAAATAATAAGGACTTAGCAAGCATTACAATTTGGATCTATAAGTGAACCACCTTTCATAACCCTTGGGAAAATATTGAATAAAACAGTGTAGTCAAATGTAACTTATCATGAGGGCTGGTATACCTGAGTAGTCTAGAGCCAGTCTAATTGTTGTAGGTACTGGCTCTTTCATTCACCAGGTATTAAATAGCTGCTATTTGTGACCTTGCATGAGTTTCCTAACCTCTCTGATTGCATTTCCTCATGTGTAAAATGAGCAACAATACAACCTATCTTATGCGCGTGCATGTGTGTGTGTGTGTGTGTGCGCATGTGCGCAAGCTAAGTACTTTCAGTCGTGTCTGACTCTTTCGACCCTATGGGTTATAGCCTGCCAGGTTCCTCTGTCCATGGGATTCTCTAGGCAAGAATACTGGAGTGGGTTGCCATGCCCTCCTCCAGGGGATCTTCCTGACCCAGGAATCGAACATCTCTTATGTCTTCTGCATTGGCAGGCAGGTTCTTTACCAACTAGCACCACCCAGGAAGCCCCATCTATCATATAGGCTGGAGTTAAAGATTAAATGAAAATACATGTCGACAATTAACTGCGTGAGTGAGTGAAGTTGCTCAGTCGTGTCCGACTCTTTGCGACCCCATGGACTGTAGCCTACCAGGCTCCTCCCTCCATGGGATTCTCCAGGCAAGAGTACTGGAGTGGGTTGCCATTTCCTTCTCCAGGGGATCTTCCCGACCCAGGGATCGAACCCGGGTCTCCAGCTTTCCAGGCAGATGCTTTAACCTCTGAGCCACCAGGGAAGCATGTACCTTCTCACAAATGTGAGCTATTTTTACTGTTCAGTCTAATGCAAAGTGTATGACCAAGGAGAGTGGTTAGGGCCTTCCCTGGTGGTCCAGTGGCTAAGACTCTGCACTCCCAATGCAGGGGGCTAGGTTCAGTCTCTGATCAGGGAACTAGCTCCCACATGCTACAACTAAAGAGTCCACATGCAACTAATACTTGGTGCTGCTAAATAAATAAAAAATCAAACTTTTCAAAGACTATTTGTTTTCAGGAATTGTCTGTGTCATTTTGACCACTGGGTTCACAGGGAAGTCTTCATCTTTTCCACCTGCTCTCCAGCTCTAGGGTAAAGTCTCCCAGCCCTAGTAGCCTTTCTGAACACACCACCAAGTTGCATGCTTGGTTACCTAACTTTTGAATTGCATGTCACTGTTGGCCTGCTCTCTGGGTCTCTGTCACTGGATTGAATTGAACAACCATGTTGAGGCATAAAGGAGCTTAATAAATAATATCTCTCATCCTAAGAGGGGTTCTGAACCAATTTAAATAAAATTGGGACTTCCCTGGTGGTCCAGTGGGTAGGACTTCACCTTCCAGTGCAGGGGGTGAGGGTCTGATCCCTAACAGCAGAGCTAAGATTCCATGTGCCTTGAAGACAAAAAACCAAAACATAAAAAACAGAAGCAATATTTTAACAAATTCAACAGTCTTTTGAAATGGTCCACATCAAAAAAAAAAAAGAAAGAAAATCTTTAAAACAATCTTTTAAAAAAATAAATAAACAAAACAATATAGTAAGGCAAGTAGAAAAAATAGATAACCTTTTGGCTCCCTGGTGGCGCTAGTGGCAAAGTACCTGCCTGTCAATGCAGGAGACATAAGAGATCTGGGTTCGATTCCTGGGTCAGGAAGATCCCCTGGAGAAGGGAATGGCAACCCACTCCAGTATTTTCCTGGAGAATCCCAAGGACAGAGGAGCCTGGTGGGCTTCAGTCCATAGGGTCGCAAAGAGTGGGACAGGACTGAAGCAACTCAGCACACACATAACACCTTTATTCTAATAAAGATGATCTTGGAGAAGATAGGAAGGAGGTGGGTTTCCTTATACCAAGTGCCCAAAACATACAGCCTTCCCCTCCCAGGTTGCAACCATACGTCTTAACCTTGCCTGTGAAACTGATCACATCGACAAGGACAGATGTACTGACTGAGGAGATTTGCTTCCAAGAAAAAGAGGGAAAGGAAGGCATTGAAACAGACAGGCCTGCCTTCTCCATCTCAAATCCCCACTGACATTGTCACACCGCCCTCTAGAGAACTTGCATGACGGGGTAGAAGCAGGCTGGTGGCACTGCGCATGATGCCCTTACCTACAGGAAAGGGTACATCAGGAGGGAGAGCTCAGAAGAAGCGCGCCTCCCCCAACGGGCTGGGAGCTATTATAGCACAAGACCAGCCAACAGCAGTGTTACAGGAGAGGTCAAAACGCAAGCTCAGAATCCTATCATCAGAGCCTTGCTTTCCTGTTTCCTGCCTTGAATTTCTCAACATAAGAAAAAAGAGAGAGAGAGAGAGAGAGAGAGAGAAAGAGAATAAGAATTACCCCCACAAGCCCACATCTGAGTTTTAAATAACTCAACTTTTCTCCAATTTGATACATCTATTATATTCCCTGACATTCCAGGAAGCCCTGCAGAACTGAAAAATACAGCCAGTGCTACCTTTCTGGTCCCACATGCGTGCTCAGTGGCGTCTGACTCTTTGCCACCTCATGGACTGTAGCCTGCAGGCTTCTCTGTCCGTGGGGATTCTCCAGGCAAGGATACTGGAGCAAGCTGCCATTTCCTCCTCCAGGGGATCTTCCTGATCCAGAGATTGAACCCACACCTCTTGTGTCTCCTGTGCTGGCAGGCAGATCCTTTACCACTGAACCACCAGGGAAAGCCTTCTGGTGCCACAGATGTGCACAAAGTGATGGACCTGGGGATGGACCCCACCTACAGCCACCTTCCCTGTTTCATTCCGGTCTCACCAAAATACAAGACGACCCTTGAGACTGACCATAGACTGTGTGACACAGTATTTCTTCGACCTGCTACACAGTGACCCAAGACTTTATCAAGGAAAAAAAATGCGGTGGGGGGTGGGGGGCAAACGTTTTAATTACGACTTTCCATGGCTTTATTTCTTGAGAAAAGTTCAGATAATTTAACGGTCAAATCTGTTTTTTCTTTGTTTTATTCTATTAAAAAAGAAAAACAAAAGCCAGCTTCCCTGCTTTGCCCAGGGTTGTGCCAGAGGGTTTTAGAGGTTGTCTTGTTGCACACCACACCCAAGCAAGGATGTCGACCTTGTAACCAAGCTGTTCTCCTTTCTCGGTCCCACTCCCTCAACCAATCTATTTTCTCCATGTGGTGGGTGTTGTGCTAGATTTCAGAAATAAGCCCAAGTACAAAAAAGAGCTAATTTATTCCCTTGAACTTACACAGAGGTATCATCATCTGATGCAAACACAGGTTTTGATGAAGAAAGGTTCACTTATTGGAAGCAGGGCTGACCCAAGGTTTAAAACCTCAGGTAAAACAAAGGTACGAACAATAGAGACCCACACGCCTCCCAAGGGCATCACTGGGCGAAGAAACGTTTTGAAAAATATCCTAATCTCTGAGGTGCAAATATCGGAATAAAGACAAACTTTTAATGTCATTTTTTAAAACATTTTTTTTGGGGGGGCAGAGTGGTTAGAATAATTGCTTTACAATATTGTGTTGGCCTCTGCCATACATCAACATAGATCAGCACAGGTATACATATGTCCCCTCTTTCCTGAATTCCACTCCCATCTCCCAGCCCATCCCACCCCTCTAGGTTGTCACAGAGCCCTGGCTTGAGCTCCCCATGTCACACAGCAAATTCCCACCTGTGATCTATTCTACAAATGGTGATATATATGTTTCTATGCTAGTCTCTCAATCCGTCCCACACTCTCCTTCCCCATGGTATTCATAAGTCTGTTCTTTATGTCTGATGACTCAATAAAATGTTAAGAAATTCCATAAGTACAGAAATAAGATCATCTTTCTACTCCCTAACTTTTGTCTGACACTCCCAAATTAAAGCATTTCTCCAAAGAATTGCCAGTAGAATAACGAATGCTACTACTATGCCCAGGTACTCAGCAGTTTTTCTTTCAATAGGCTGTCTCTCTGGGGTGTTGACTTTCTTTTTCACTAAGAGAGAATAGTTCCCTTTCAGGCAAATAAAGTAAACTTCCATGACTGTGTCCAGAAAGTGGGAGGATTCTAAACAGGATGACTGTACAAAATCCTCATCTTAAACACATTGATGATGCAAATAGGACCACAAATTATGTAAAAGAGTTTCCTTTAATTTATACAAAAACACTTAATAAAATGCAGAGTATAAACTATCCATTTCCCCAGGGCATACTCATCAATGTTTTCCTCCTAAGTCTTACAATTTGCCAAAAATCAAAATAGAGCTCAGAGTCTATCCCACTTTATAGCAGGACAAACTATATTTCAAATGTCTACAATTTTTTTTATTTAATTTTGGATGTGGGCAGAAACAAGAATAAAAAATGTTTTAGAATGAAAGAGATAGGACTGTGTTAAGTCAGCCTCTCAAATCCCAAGCCTGGTATATTGCAGTCCCTGGGGTTGCAAAGAGCCGGACCCAACTGAGCAATAATAAACATGCTGACGTCATCAAGCTGCAGAGAAACAGCCCAGAGTCTTCAGCTGTACCTATTAATATTGCCAGATAAAATGCACGAGGCCTATTGAAGCTTCCCAGGTGGCATAGACCTTAAAGAACCTGCCTGCAATGTAGGAGACTTGGGTTTGAACCCTGGATTGGGAAGATCCCCTGGAGAAGGAAATGGCAACCCACTCCAGTAGTCCTGCCTGGAGAATCCTATGAACAGAGGAGCCTGCCAGGCCAGGGTCCTCTGTCCATGGGACTGCAAAGAGTTAGACACAACTGAGATACTAATACTTTTAGCTAAGTTTGATTTTTCACTTAGTAATAAAAAATTCTTTTAGTATAAACATGTTCCAAATATTTTATGGGACTAGGTTTCATGAAAAAAATATTGTTTGTATAAATTCAAATTTAACCAGACCTCCTATGTTTTTTGTTTTTAACAAACTAGAAGGGTGGGATGAGGGCACAGTGAGAGGGAGGCTCAAGAGGGAGAAGATATATGTATACTTATAGCTGATTCATGTTGTTTTACAGTAGAAACCAACACAGCATTGTAAAGCAATTATACTCCAATGAAAAATTAAATAATAAAAAATCACTTAAAAAAAAAAAAAGGATAGTTACCGCTACACCTTGACCTTTCACTCAACTGGGCTATTAAACTCTGGTAACTGGATAGAAGAAATTAAGCTGCTTCATGAGCAAAATCAAGGCAGAAATGGAATCACTCACACTGACCAAGTCTCAGCTTTGTTTTATTTTTCATCTCTACTTCAGAGGAAGATTTTGAGAGAAAGGACATCAATCCACCCTACCTCAAGCAATCCCGGCTTCTATTAGCTATTATCTATAATATCTCTTCTATATGTAAGCCAATGTTCCAAACTGCCCAACATACATCTCTATGAAACTGGCACCATTTTTACCACAGTCTTAACAATCAGGAAGCTCAGGTGAAAAGAAATGAAGGCATTTCACCCAAAGCAAGCAATAATGGAGGCTGATATTGAACCCAGGCATTTTGACTCAGAGCTGGCACTTTAAACAGCTAAACATTCTTCCTTAGTCACCTTGTGTGCACGCTGAGTCACACCTTGTGTGTGTGCTCAATTGCTTCAGTCACGTCTGACTCGTTGCGACCCTACAGACTACAGCCCCTCAGCCTCCTCTGTCCATGGGATTCTCCATGAAAGAATACTGGAGTGAGTTACCATTCCCACCTTTAGGGGATCTCCCCAACCCAGGGATCAAACCCCAGTCTCCTGCATTGCAGGCAGATTCTTTACTTAGGGAGTCACTTGGGAAGCCCCAAGTCACACCATAGTCACCTTAATTTCTGATAAGATAAATCACCTTATCCCTGAATTTAGGTCAACTTATTTTGACCTTAACTCTATTTCTTCAATCATTTAGGAATATATTGCCAATAGCCTTGTTGTTGTTGTTGTTCAGTCACTCAGTCATGTCCGACTCTTTGCAACCTCATGAACAGTAGTCCAGCAGGCTCCTCTGCCGTGGAATTCTCCAGGCAAGAATACTGGAGTGGATTGCCATTCCCTTCTTCAGGGGATCTTCCCAACCCAGGGATCAAACCCAGGCCTCCTGCACTGCAGGCAGATTCTTTACTGTCTGAGTCACCAGGAAAGCTCATTCTGTTAGGCAACGGTTGACCAAAACCACCTGCCTTGGCCAGGCATGATAATACCTCTTACATGAGTTGTCTCACAGCAGGAAGTCCCAATAAGGAAAGTGGTGCTGCTGCCAAAAACCAACTAGGAGAGTTTGGGAGGGGCCAGGAGGAGGGAGGAGATGCCAGCCCATAATAAGTGCTGCCAATCTCCCAGAAACCCTCACACTGGATCCATCTTGGCTGAGAGATGCATGTGCCACCAGAAAGGACCCTGCATCAGAGCAAATATGAACACAAGCAAGATGATTGGCCAGAGACAACCCAGAAGGCCAACACCACCACCATAAAACCCGAGACTGTAAGCCATGTGGCAGCAGAGCCGTTCTCTTAGGTTCCCTCACCCTGCTGCTCTCTACCCAAATGCCCCTCCCCAATAAAGCACTTTGGTTTATAAGTACATGTGTTTCCTCAGACAATTCATTTCTGAGTGTTAGACAAGAGCCCACTCTCGGGCCCTGGAAGGAGTCCCCTTCCGGGAACACCTGAGCTTGTGTTTATTTTCAGTTCAGTTATCACAGGCAGTTTCTATAAGGGGCATGTGTGTTCTTGCTCTTATACTTTTTTTTTTTTCCTGAAACACACCAACTCTTTTGGTTATTTATTAGGCATCAATCAAAGCTCTAGGTAAGACAAATAAAAGGCTCTCCCTAACATCAGACAGCTTATTTTTTCACATGACCAGAATAGACTTGAGCCAGCCCACTCATCCTTGGTGCCTCTTCTCAGTTCTGTGTATAAACGCAGTCACCAACCAAGACCTGGTTGTTGTCAGGAATCAATCACAAAGACACATGAATAGAGCAGTTTCCAGAATCAAAGAGAAGAGAACTAGACCAACCTGTTCATTTGAAAAGAATTAACTAGAACATAGAGGGTAGGAGATCCCTTCTTAGTGGTGTCAATATCTCAAAGGCAGAACTAGGAAACAGACTAAAAAAGAGATTTCACAGGGAGATGGAAAAGACGGGTGAGGGGGGGGAAAAAAAAGCAGTAACAACAAAAACACCCCAAGTCATCTGAAGTTTGAAAGCCCCAATTAAAACACTGAGAGCTTCCCAACTGATTAAATTTTTGAAAGCTGTGCCTATGTTTGGGAGTAGAGGGGAGGGAAGGCAGATTTCAGGCTTTGTTTCAACTGATTTAAACTAAGACAGGATAGTTGATCATTCTGCTGAAAAGCAATAGACTTAAAGAACAATGAGTGTGAGTAAGGTGTTTGAGGCAAGTTACTACAGTTCTTTTACTACAATTGCAAAACATTTTTTTGTTTTCTCGGATAGGCTTTTATCCCAATCCCCAAGGAAGACTTTCAGTTCAGTTCAGTTGCTCAGTTGTGTCCGACTCTTTGCAACCCCATGAATCGCAGCACACCAGGCCTCCCTGTCCATCATCAGCTCCCAGAGTCCACCCAAACCCATGTCGATCGAGTCGGTGATGCCATCCAACCATCTCAGCCTCTGTTGTCCCCTTCTCCTCCTACCCTCAGTCTTTCCCAGCATCAGGGTCTTTTCAAATGAGTCAGCTCTTCTCATCAAGTGACCAAAGTATTGGAGTTTCAGCTTCAACTTCAGTCCTTCCAATGAACACCCAGGACTGATTTCCTTTAGGATGGACTGGTTGGATCTCCTTGCACGCTAAGGGACTCTTTTTTTTTTTTTTCAGTTTTTTATTTTTTTTATTTTTTTTTTCATTTATTTATTTATTTATTTATTTAAATTTTAAAATCTTTAATTCTTACATGCATTCCCAAACATGAACAGTCATCCCCATCAAGCATGCTGCATTCAGACATAGACTGGCATTCAATTCACATGATAGTATATATGTTAGAATGTCATTCTCCCAAATCATCCCACCCTCTCCCTCCCGAGTCCAAAAGTCCATTATACACATCTGTGTCTCTTTCCTGTCTTGCATACAGGGTCGTCATTGCCATCTTCCTAAATTCCATATATGTGTTAGTATACTGTATCCATTCATCTGCTGATGGACATCTAGGTTGTTTCCATGTCCTGGCTATTATAAAACGGTATGCCCCAGAAGTGGGATTGCTGGGTCATAAGGTAGTTCTATTTGCAATTTTTAAGGAATCTCACACTGTTCTCCATAGTGGCTGTACTAGTTTGCATTCCCACCCTCCTCCAGCATTTATTGCTTGCAGATTTTTGGATCGCAGCCATTCTGACTGGTGTGAAGTGGTACCTCATTGTGGTTAAGGGACTCTTAAGAGTCTTCTCCAACACCACAGTTCAAAAGCATCAGTTCTTCAGTGCTCAGCTTTCTTTATAGTCCAACTCTCACATCCATACATGACCACAGGAAAAACCATAGCCTTGACTAGATGGAACTTTGTTGGCAAAGTAATGTCTCTGCTTTTGAATATGCTATCTAGGTTGGTCATAACTTTCCTTTCAAGGAATAAGTGTCTTTTCATTTCGTGGCTGCAATCACCATCTGCAGTGATTTTGGAGCCCCAAAAAATAAAGTCAGCCACTATTTCCACTGTTTCCCCATCTATTTCCCATGAAGTGATGGGATCAGATGCCATGATCTTCGTTTTCTGAATGTTGAGCTTTAAGCCAACTTTTACACTCTCCTCTTTCACTTTCATTAAAAGGCTCTTTAGTTCTTCACTTTCTGCCAAAAGGGTGATGTCATCTGCATATCTGAGGTTATTGATATTTCTCCCGGCAATCTTGATTCCAGCTTGTGCTTCTTCCAGCCCAGCGTTTCTCATTATGTACTCAGCATATAAGTTCAATTAGCAGGGTGACAATATACAGCCTTGATGTACTCCTTTTCCTATTTGGAATCAGTCTGTTGTTCTATGCCCAGTTCTAACTGTTGCTTCCTGACCTGCATATAGGTTTCTCAAGAGGCAGGTCAGGTGGTCTGTATTCCCATCTCTTTCAGAATTTTCCACAGTTAAAAAATGAAATTAGATAAGAGTTTCAGTAACTTTCATTGATCACTGTCTGAAAATTTTTTAAATGTGATTCTATAGAGGTCAAATAAATTTCTACATAAATATAAAAAATAACTTTCGATTGCCTGATAAGTGTAACTGTTATTTGTTCAATATGGAAGACATACAGAACAAGCAAAGACAAAGCCAGACATTCCCACCAAAGACCTACACTCTCAAGGTTGTTTCAACAGCAGGTAGACTGGCTGGTTGAGAAAGGAGAAAGCAAAAGAAATTGATCTCAGACAATCTCTTGGAGCACGCATTTTTGGGGGGGCGGGGGGGGGGGGTTCACATCTCAACTACCAATAAGAGAAAGTTTTATTTCTACTTTATTGTGTTTTTTTGGTTTTTGCATACTTTGCAATTTTTTATTGGATTCCAGCCATTGTGAATGTTACCTTTTAGGTACAAAATATTTTAATATCCTTATAAACATTCTTGAAGTTTGTTCTGAGATATAGTTAACTTTCTTGGAAACAAGTTCACTTTCTTGTTTTGAATATTATTTTACCTTTTTGCTCAATGAGGCAAGAGCAGTTGAGTCTAGGGTTAATCATACTCCATTGCCCCCAGAAGATTCTTCTGATTTCTCTAGCCAATGCCCCCAGGAATTGTGGGGTTTTCTAGCCTGACCATGAAAACAGGCGTAATTCCTGGCACTGGGTAAGCTCCAGGCACTGTCACTTCTCATTCTTTTTAGTGGTTCTTTCTCCGACCTTGAGTAGTTTTCTCCTATGTATGCGCTGATCATTCTCTGCTAAACACCCAAGGAGGAGCCTCTGCAGGTCTCTGGAGTTTTCTCCATGCAGCTCTCTTCTCTCCTGTGCTTTGTCCTACAAACTATAGCTGCCTTGTTCTCCCCTGACTCTCAGCCCCATCTAACTCAACTCAAGGAGTTCTCCTGCATTCCTCCTCCTTGCCCCATGGACTGGACGTGCTCTAAAGGCAGTGTTTGGGGGCAGTCATAAAGTATACCTCACTTGTTTCTCATCTCTTAGGGATCATACCCTGTCCAATGTGATCTCAGATCACACTCAAGGGCTAACTTCCAGTGTCTTCAAACTATTGCTTTACAATATTTTGTCTTAGTGTTTTAGTTTTTGTAGGCAGTATCATAAATCTAATTCCTCTTTTTCCAGCTTGGCCAAAAATGGCCATCTCTAATAAAAGGTTTTTGAAATTTCCACATGTGAACCTCACTGCAATGAAGGTGGGTAATGCTCTCTTCAATGCTCTGAAGGGAAAACAGAGACCATTAGACTCTTTAGTTCCTACCAGCTACATAACAAGAAACCCAGCTGGTTTAAAAGGATCTGTTGCTTTTTGGATTCCAAGGCGAGCTGTTGACTTAATGTAGAGGACATCAGGGATATATAAACCAGTACTCTTGTTTCTGTTTATAATCACCAGTGTATGTCTCAGTCTCTGCTGCTACAAAAAGAAGATATTCAACAGTTGGGGATAGTGTGTGTCTCTTTCTCTCGACTCCTCTCTCTTTCTTCCTTTCTTTCCTTTTTTTTTTTTTTTTTTTAAGATTCACCACCTGCTTCATATCTCCCAAGAAAAATCAAGGAAGAGACTCATGTCCACATTCAGGTTAGAGACCATAATGGGGGTCTGGTATATGCCTTAAAACATCATTGAAACAAAAACACCCCCACCCACCAAGAAGGCAAAATTCAGAAAGAAATAATCAGAGTTGCCTGGTCTAGCCATCCCGTTTTCTACTTACAGATGAGAAAATCAAGATTCAGAGTTAAATGACTTGTTCCAAATATAATACAGTGAGTAAACAGCATACATATACACTCAAATTGAGACCTGACTCTAAAACGTCTGCCCAACACACCATAATAGCACACACTCTTTCTCCAAATGCAGACCATAGTTCTACCTGCTAGCGGGATCAAAGTTAACAGGGCCTCAAACAGATCAGATCAAAGTCCTACCTCCTCCACGGCACCATTGCCAAAGGGACTGCAGTGCTATTCCCCAGCTTCCCCTCAACTCCTTATCTTCTTAGGACTGCCCGTAAGAGTCACTTAAAAGTCCTCTTGACTCTCTGGCTCCAAAGAGATGGGGTAGTGGGATGAAGGGTGGGCAGGCAGGCAGGCTATAGGCAAGGAAAGATGAGAGGCCAAAAAGCACCCTCCTCTAACCCTGTACTCTACTAGGGAGTTTTCTAGTAGAAAAATGCCCCGATTGGCTGCTTGTCCATCATGTAAAAACGTTTTCCTGCCCCCTCTTTTCCTTATTGTTCTCTTTCTACTAAATATCCATCAGCAGTACTGTTGCCACTTGGATTGTAACTCTCTGGAATGGACATTGGTTGATTTGTGTAGGGTGACCCAGAGAGATTATATAATATTCCCTCCTCTGTCTGCTACAGATTAGTAGCAAAGCTAGTGCACAGTCTTCTTTTTCTATTCCTAAATCTCACAGAAGCCAAATCTAGAGTATCAAAACTCTGAATTGCTTGTATATTGGCCCCTTAACTTGAAATCAAGGCAAGCGGACCATCAAGTGCTTGGTAAAGATGATGCTGTGTAGATGCCCTGAGGACGCTAATATCCTGGACAAATGCAGTGTTGCCATGGGCAAAGAACAAAGGGCAAGTTCTTAGAGGATATGAGACAAAATATTCTTCCAGAAATCATATAAACAAACAACACCCATGCACTAAAATGGACAAAGTCTATTATCTTTAATAGAAGTTTCTAAGTTTTCAATGTATCTCTGCTTTCCTTGGTACCTATCATTTAACCGCGTGCCCTTTCATACACCCATGCCAAGTGGAAGGTGCTTGATCATACACACTGGCACGGAAGCAAGCTACTGCTTGTTCTGGCATTTCTGCCCCTCTTTAAAAAAAAAAAAAAGTCTTAGAAAACAAGTTGTCAGGTTTGAATATGTTGTGTTAGGACATCATTCCAATACCCTGGTCACCCTTCAAACATTACATCAACAGCTCCATTCAGCACTTTTCTGACCTGTGAGGCATCTTCATCTCTCCCGAGGATTGGAGATGAAAGTTACATGCACAGTGAATGAGCTCTGGGACAGAATGTAAGATCCGGTGCAATCCAAGGGCAAGGATAAATCCTGGCAGAACACTGACACCATCAGTCATGCTTTGTCTGAAGGCCACACCATAAAATCCACCACCCATTTATGTGCATTTGCTATGAACCAGCATACAAAATCAAGCTCTCCTTAACACATGTCAGAACTATGCTAATCTCACTGAATGCTAATATCCTGTGGATTTCATTTGAATAGCTTGTTTTCAACTCCAGCTCAAACCCTCTTCCTTAGGGAGATTTCTGGATCTAGAATGACACTTCTAATTTTCTTCCTGGTGTTTTTATTATTTCCCTAAATAAGGTGATTCAGCTCAGGGATTATTTACTCATGAGAACTGCCTTTTCAGGGAACCAAAAACTTGACTCCAGACAAAAGAGACCAATTCTTAGGACTAAAGAGGACAGTTAGGCTATACTCTAGTACAGGGGGTTTACAGCTTCTAGTTAACTGGTTTACAGTTAAACTAGCTTAACTGTATTCCATACAAAGTTTGACTGTAGCTTTTCTGGCAGCAGTTTG
Organism: Ovis aries; assembly: GCF_016772045.2. Lineage (NCBI taxonomy): Eukaryota > Metazoa > Chordata > Mammalia > Artiodactyla > Bovidae > Ovis > Ovis aries. Next base: position 17,346,492 of record NC_056063.1, on the reverse strand, counting down.
ATATATACCTGATGTTGGAAACAGCTATGACATAGTGAAAAACACAAGGACACTGATTACATGTGAGAACTACAGCTGTTAGCCTAAGGATTGTCATTTTTATCAAAGTTTCACAAAGTCCCCTTGGTAGCCATACATTTGTTCTCTACATCTGTGTCTCTATTTCTGCTTTGTAAATATAACAAATTTTTTTCAGATTCTACATATATGCATTAATATACAATATTTGCTTTTCTCTTTCTGACGTACTTCACTCTGTATGACAGTTTCTAGATACATCTCTGCAAATGACTCAATTTCATTCCTCTTTATGGCTGAACAAAATATTTCATTCTCTGTGTGTGTAGGCTTCCCCAGTAGCTCACCTGGTAACCACATACCACATGGGGGGTGGGATGAATTGGGAGATTGGGATTGACTTATATACACTATTGATATTATGTAGAATATAGAGAACTAATGAGAACCTACTATATAGCACAGGGAACTCTATTCAACGCTCTGTGGTGACCTAAATGGGCAAGAAATCCAAAAAAGCAGGGACATATGTATGTTACCTGATTCACTTTGCTATATAGTAGAAACTGACATGACTCTATAAAATGACTATATGCCAGTAGTTTTCTTTTTAAGTTTCAAAAAGCCAAGAAAAAGCAATTTATTTCTCACCTGTGTTCATTCTCAGCAAATGTTTACTGAACACCTCCTGTGTCCAAGGTATTGTACTAAGAAAGCTCTGAGAAAGTCAAAGTCCCTGCCTTCATGAAGATTAGTGAGAGAGCCAGGTGATAACAAATAGGAATGACAGGAATGATGGCAATGAAGAAAATAAGACAGGCAAAGTGGGACTGAGTCCCACTATACGCAGGAGGACCAGACAAGGCCTCACTGGGGACACAGCATTTGCACAAAGTTCCAAATAATGTAAAATAATGCTGGTGACCACAAGGACCTACTGTAGAGCACAGGGAACTCTGCTCAGTATGATGTGGCAGCCTGAAAGGGAGGGCAATTTGGGGGAGAATGGATATGTGTATACATATGGCTGAGTCCCTTTGCTATTCACTGGAAACTATCACGGTGTTGTTAATCAGCTATAACCCAATACAAAATTTAAATTTTTTTTTTTTTTTAAAGAATATTGGTGAAAACTGTGCTACTGGCAGAGGGAAGAACAAGGAGAAAGGTTCAGAGATGCAAATGAGCCTGGCATGTTCTGGAAATGACAAGAAGGCTCATGTGTGGCTGGGATCCCATGGGGGACAGGGAGGAAAAGGAGGTAGAGATAAAGAGATAGGCAGGGACCAGGTCACGGGGGCCCTGTGAGATGCAGAAAAGCAGAGATTAAAAATGCAGAGGGTGGAGCCTGGAGTACACTCTCAGAGATGACTCCTCTGGCCACTCTGGGGAGACAGACCTTAGAGGAGCAGGATTTGAAGTAGGGTCCAGTGAACTAGACACTAAGATGGAGACTGGTAGTACTCTGGACCAGAGGGTTAGAGAATTAATTGTTATCTTTTCAGTATGTGGAAGTTGAAAGGCCTGTTAAGAATCTAAGAGGACAACAATTGGGTATCGAATCTGGAGGTCAGGGGACCAGAGCGGACTAGAGATATCAGCTCAGGAGAGAGCAGCAAAAGGGGTTACTTAAAAACATGGAACTGCTCGCTATCTCAAAGGAAATCTCAAAGATCTCTGCGAAGGCAGAGGAAAGACTTCAATATCTAAATGTTCAGCTCAGTTCAGTTGCTCAGTCGTGTCTGGCTCTTTGTGACCCCATGAATCGCAGCATGCCAGGCCTCCCTGTCCATCACCAACTCCCGGAGTTCACTCAGATTCACGTCCATCGAGTCAGTGATGCCATCCAGCCATCTCACCCTCGGTCATCCCCTTCTCCTCCTGCCCCCAATCCCTCCCAGCATCAGAGTCTTTTCCAATGAGTCAACTCTTCTCATGAGGTGGCCAAAGTACTGGAGTTTCGGCTTTAGCATCATTCCTTCCAAAGAAATCCCAGGACTGATCTCCTTCAGAATGGACTGGTTGGATCTCCCTGCAGTCCAAGGGACTCACAAGAGTCTTCTCCAGCACCACAGTTCAAAAGCATCAATTCTTTGGGGCTCAGCCTTCTTCACAGTCCAACTCTCACATCCATACATGACCACTGGAAAAACCATAACCTTGACTAGACAGACCTTAGCCGGCACAGTAATGTCTCTGCTTTTGAATATGCTGTCTAGGTCGGTCATAACTTTTCTTCCAAGGAGTGTCTTTTAAGAAGAGCCAAAGCAAGAGCAGGAAACCAGGGAATAGAAAGGAATCAGATTAGGGTATGGTGTTACTCTGCCATAAAAAGGAAATGAAACTGAGTCATTTGTAGAGATAAGGATGAACCTAGAGACAATCATACAGAATGAAGTAAACCAAAAGAGAAAAACAAGTATCATATATTAATGCTTACATGTGGAAACTAGGAAAATGGTAGAGATGAATCTATTTGCAGGGCAGGAACAGAGACACAGTCATAGAGTGGACACATGGGGAAGGGGGGTGAGATAAACTGGGAAAGTAGCATTGACATATATACGCTACCATGTGTAAATAGTGAGCTCAGCTCAGTGCTCTGTGAGGACCCAGAGGGGTGGGGTGTGGGAAGGTGCCTCCAGAGGGAGGGGATATATGTACACATGTAGCTGATTCATACTGTTTACAGCAGAAACCAATACTATATTGTAAAGCAACCATATTCTAATTTTTTAAAGAAATTCAGAACTGTCTATTGGGATCTCCAAGGAGGTTTTACATCCATCACTTCATGCTATTAGCTGCTGACAAAGAACATTTTTTTTTTTAAAAAGTGTTTTTAAATGAAGAAAAGTTAATTATGATAAACTACTGAGATACTAATAAGGAAAATGACACTGACATTGGACCACCAATGCTTCAGTGTGAAGGGCAATTTAAACTTAAAAATAAATTTCCAGGAAACTATTTAATCTAGTGTCCAGCTTGGGAAAAAATTAATTTTCTGAACACATCAAAGTGTTATAACTTTTGTACCAGAATGTTTAGGAAATTTAACAAGAATATTTCAACAGCTTTAAAAAGTGTTCAGTTTTTATTGAACATATTGAACTAGAACTTTAACAAAACTTCTAGTGAAACAGTTCAGTTCAGTTGCTCAATCATGTCCAACTCTTTGTGACCCCATGGACTGCAGCATGCCAGGCTTCATTGTCCAGCACCAAATTCCGGAGCTTGCTCGAATTCACTTCCATTGAGTTGGTGATGCCATCCAACCATCTCATCCACTGTCATCCCCTCTCCTCCTGCCTTCAGTCTTTCCCAGCATCAGGGTCTTTTCCAATGACTCAATTTTTCACATCAGGTGGCCAAAGCAGTGGAGCTTCAGCATCAGTGCTTCCAATGAATATTCAGGGTAAATTTTCTTTAGGATTGACTGTTTGATCTCCTTGCAGTCCAAGGGACATTCAAGAGTCTTCTCCAACACCACAGTTCAAAAGCATCATTTCTTTGGCACTCGGTTTCTTTATAGTCCAACTCTCACATCCATACATGACCACTGGAAAAACCACAGCTTTGACTAGATGGACCTTTGTTGGCAAAGTAATGTCTCTGCTTTTGAATATGTTGTCTAGGTTGGTCATAGCTTTTTTTCCAAGGAGCAAGAGTCTTTTAATTTCATGGCTGCAATCACCATCTGCAGTGATTTTGGAGCCCCCCAAAATAAAGGCTGTCACTGTTTCCATTGTTTCCCCATCTATTTGCCAAGAAGTGATGGGACCTGATGCCGTGGTTTTTGTTTTCTGAATGTTGAGTTTTAAGCTAGCTTTTTCACACTCCTCTTTCACTTTCATCAAGAGGCTCTTTAGTTCTTCTTTACTTTCTGCCATAATGGTGGTATCATCTGCATATCTGAGGCTACTGATATTTCTCCTAGCAATCTTGATTCCACCTCATGCTTCATCCAACCCAGCATTTCGCATGATGTACTCTGCATATAAGTTAAATAAGCAGGGTGACAATAAATAGCCTTGATATACTCCTTTCTCTATTTGGAACCAGTCTGTCATTCCATGTCTGGTTCTAACTGTTGCTTTTTGACCTCCATACAGATTTCACAGGAGGCAGGTCAGGTGGTCTGGTATTCTCATCTCATGAAGAATTTTCCATGGTTTGTTGTGATCCACACAGTCAAAGGCTTTGGCATAGTCAATAAAGCAGAAGTAGATGTTTTTCTGGAACTCTCTTGCTTTATTGATAATCCAGTGGATGTTGGCAATTTGATCTCTGGTTCCTCTGCCTTTTCTAAATCCAGCTTGGAATCTGGAAGTTCATGGTTCATGTACTGGTAAAGCCTGGCTTGGAGAATTTGCGCATTACTTTGCTAGCACGTGAGATGAGTGCAATTGTGCGGTAGTTTGAACATTCTTTGGCATTGCCTTTCTTTGGGATTGGAATGGAAACTGACTTTTTCCAGTCCTGTGGCCACTGCTGAGTTTTCCAAATTTGCTGGCATATTGAGTGCAACACTTTCACAGCATCATCTTTTAGGATTTGAAATAGCTCAACTGGAATTCCATCACCTCCACTAGCTTTGTTCGTAGTGATGCTTCCTAAGGCCCACTTGACTTCACATTCCAGGATGTCTGGCTCTAGGTGAGTGATCACACTATTTTGATTATCTGGGTCATGAAGAATTTTCTCTGTATAATTCTTCTGTGTTTTCTTGCCACCTCATCTTAATATCTTCTGCTTCTGTTAGGTCCATACCATTTCTGTCCTTTTTTGAGCCCATCTTTGCATGAAATGTTCCTTGGTATTTCTAATTTTCTTGAAGAGATCTCTAGTCTTTCCCATTCTATTTTTTTCCTCTATTTCTCTGCACTGATCACTGAGGAAGGGTTTCTTCTCTCTCCCTTGTTATTCTTTGGAACTCTGCATTCAGATGGCTATATCTTTCCTTTTGTCCTTTGCCTTTTGCTTCTCTTCATTTCTCAGCTATTTGTAAGGCCTCCTCAGACAACCATTTTTTCTTTTTGCATTTCTTTTCCTTGGGACTGGTCTTGATCTCTGCCTCCTGTACAATATCACGAACCTCCATCCATATTTTCTTTAGGCACTCTGTCTATCAGATCTATTCCCCTCAATCTATTTGTCACTTCAACTTTACACTGATAAGGGATTTGATTTAGGTCATACCTGAATGGTCTATTGGTTTTCCCTACAGTCTTCAATTTAAGTCTGAATTTTGCAATAAGGAATTCATGATTTGAGCCACAGTCAGCTCCCAGTCTTTTTATTTTATTTTATTTTAGCTGACTGCATAGACCTTCTCCATCTTTGGCTGCAAAGAATATAATCAGTCTAATTTCGGCATTGACCATCTGATGTCCACGTGTAGAGTCTTCTCTTGTGTTGTTGGAACAGGGTGTTTGCTACGACCAGTGCATTCTCTTGGCAGAACTCTATCAGCCCTGCTTCAATCTGTACTCCAAGGCCAAATTTGCCTGTTAATATAGGCGTTCCTTGACTTCCTACTTTTGCATTCCAGTCCCCTATTATGGATAAAACTGGAGCATATTATACAGAGTGAAGTAAGTCAGAAAGAAAAACACCAATACAGCATATTAACGTATACATATAGAATTTAGAAAGATGGTAACAATGACCCTATATGTGAGACAGCAAAAGAGACACAGATGTAAAGAACAGACTTTTGGACTCTGTGGGAGAAGGTGAGGGTGGGATGATTTGAGAGAATAGCATTGAAACATGTATATTACCATATGTGAAACAGATCACCAGTCCAGGTTCAATGCATGAGACAGGGTGCTCAGGGCCTGATGCACTGGGATGACCCAGAGGGATGGGGCGGGGAGGGAGGTGGGAGGGGTTTCAGGATGGGGAACACATGTACACCCATGGCTGATTCATGTCGATGTATGGCAAAAACCGCTACAATATGCAAAGTAATTAGCTTCCAATTAAAATTAATTAATTAAAAAAATTTTTTTAAAGGACATCTTTTTTGAGTGTTAGTTCTAGAAGGTCTTGTAGATCTTCATGGTATAGTTCAACTTCAGCTTCTTCAGCATTATGGGGCATAGACTTGGATTACTGATATTGAATAGTTTGCCTTGGAAAGGAACAGAGATCATTCTGTTGTTTTTGAGATTGCACCATAGAAATAGTGAAAAAATTAGAAAAGTATATTTCATTAGTAACAATCACAACATCATTATTTCATACTATGTTTTTAAACTTACACTAATTTTTCCTACAGGATTATATAGGCTAATTCGTATTCTTTTCAGATGCTGTTGAATATAACTTTAACTTGGAACACTAATCCCCATTTTGAGATAGTTCTGTGATTTAGATTGAAATATTCAAAATATTTCTAACTTAAATTATAATTCTGAGTTGTATCTTAAGTTGAAATCTAATTTTAATTAAACTTAATTTTAAATTTATAATTATTGAAAATGGCCCATATCCTTTCAAGAATTTGCAAAAGAAAACTAAGAATAGTTATTTTTTTTTAATTTTTGTGTTCAGAAGAAATGTATGTTAAAAATGCAAAACCAGTTTAAAAAAATAATAATAAAGTTGACAACCAACAAGGACCTACTGTCTAGCACAGGGAAATCTGCTCAATGTTTTGTGGCAACCTGGATGGGGGTGGATTAAGGGAGTATGGGTACATGTATATATGTATGACTGCATCACTTGTTATACACTTAAAAATACAAAACTATATCAAATGTGTTTGAGTGAGTGCCCTTGTGGAACTGCAGCTCAAACAAGATGAAAAGACAGCCCTCAGAGTTGAAGAAAATATTTGCAAATGAAGCAACTGACAAAGGATTAATCTCCAAAATATACAAACAACTCATGAAGCTCAATGTCAAAAAACCCAATCAAAAAGTGGGTGGGAGACCTAAGTAGATATTTCTCCAAAGGAGATATACAGATGGCTAAAAGGCACAGGAAAAATGTTCAACATCATTAATTATTAGAGAAGTGAAGATCAAAACCATAATGTAGCATCACCTCACACTGGTCAAAATGGCCACCATCAAAAAATCTACAAGCAATAAATGCTGGAAAGAATGTAGAGAAAAGAGAAACTTCTTACACTGTTGGTGGGAATGCAAATTGATACAGCTACTATGGAGAACAGTATGGGAAGTTCCTTAAAAAACTAAAAATAGAACTACCATATGACCCAGTAATCCCACTACTGGGCATATAGCTTGAGAAAACCATAATTTAAAGTTTAAGCATTCAAAAAACTAAGATCATGGCATCCAGTCCTATCACTTCATGCAAATAGATGGGGAAACAATGGAAACAGTGACAGACTTTATTTTCTTGGGCTCCAAAAATCACTGAAGACAGTGACTGCAGCCATGAAACTAAAAGACACTCGCTCCTTGGAAGAAAAGCTATGACCAACCTAAATAGCATATTAAAAGGCAGAGACATTACTTTACCGACAAAGGTCCCTCTACTTGAAGTTATGTTTTTCCCAGGAGTCATGTATGGATGTGAGAGTTGGACCATAAGTGCCGAAAAGCTGATGCTTTTGAACTGTGGTGTTGGAGAAGACTCTTGAGAGTCCCTTGGACAACAAGGAGATCCAACCAGTCCATCCTAAAGGAAATCAGTCCTGAATATTCATTGGAAGGACTGATGCTGAAGCTGAAACTCCAATACTTTGGCCACCTGACTGGAAGAACTGACTCATTAGAAAAGACTGATGCTGGGAAAGACTGAAAGCAGGAGGAGAAAGGGATGACAGAGGATGAGATGGTTGGATGGCATCACTGACTCAATGGATGTGAGTTTGAACAAGCTCCAGGAGTTGGTGATGGACAGGCAAGCCTGGAGCACTGCAGTCCATGGGGTCACAGACAGTCGGACATTGACTGAGTGACTGAACTGAAAGTTTAAGCAAATAGAAGAATGATACTTAAAAGCATCTAAAGAAAATGGAAATTAGTCAAAACCATATGGGCAAATGTGAAGTACTGACAAGGTAAACTGTGACATGAGTAATCGATAAAAGTTTGCAGAAATACGATAAAGCAAAAGGTAAAATCAGATAGGTGGTGAGGACAATTGAAAACTCCAGAAAAGGTTGCTATTCTGGATCAATAAATCTGAACTAGTGAGAAAATAACACAGATATGTCAAAACAAACACCTCAAATATTAAAGTTGAGATACTAATTGCTAAAACTAAAAATGTGAAGCTGACAAGCTACCAGAGAAAATGCATTAAAGAATATTAAAAAGGTAGAATGTTTGGAAAGAAAAACAGATTTGACACAAATATTTAAACTGAATTTAATTTGCCTTAAAAACATCAAAAATGCATTTTACATGAAATGATGTGAATTAAAAGACATTTTAATCTCAACTTTAAAATTTCAATTCGAAAGTATTCCCAAACTAGCAACACAAGAAGAGAATGAGCATCCTATATTTCAAGCATCAGTGTAAACGGCATTAGTCAGTATTTTCTGTTTTCAAGTCGCAAGAAAAAAACTTCTAGGAGGTCCGGTTCATCTATTTAAGCCATGACTCACAAATTACAAGTGACAGTCCAGCCAGCAGATTGGCTTTCGGGGGGTCAGGGTCCTTCCCTGTCATTTGTGCTGAGGAAAAACAGAGACAAGAGGTATAGGGCAGGCATTAGGGCATCATCGTTCAGAGACTCTTCTTTGGAGCCAGACTCCAGGGTTCAACCGTTGGATCTTTTATTTACAAGCTGTGTGACCTTGGGCGAGTTATTTAATCACTGTCTGAGTTTCCTGGTCTATAAAGAGATAACGCAAAAAAGCAAAATGGCTGTCTGAGGAGGCCTTACAAAGAGCTGTGAAAAGAAGAGAAGCAAAAAGCAAAGGAGAAAAGGAAAGATATAAACATCTGAATGCAGAGTTCCAAAGAATAGAAGAAAGCCTTCCTCAGTGATAAATGCAAAGAAATAGAGGCAAACAACAGAATGGAAAAGACTAGCGATCTCTTCAAGAAAATTCGAGATACCAAGGGAACATTTCATGCAAAGATGGGCTCGATAAAGGACAGAAATGGTATGGACCTAACAGAAGCAAAAAATATTAAGACGAAGTGGCAAGAATACACAGAAGAACTATACAAAAAAGATCTTCACGACCCAGATAATCACGATGGTGTGATCACTCACCTAGAGCCAGACATTCTGGAATGTGAAGTCAAGTGGGCCTTAGAAAGCATCACTATGAACAAAGCTAGTGGAGATAATGGAATTCCAGTTGAGCTATTTCAAATCCTGAAAGATGATGCTGTGAAAGTGTTGCACTCAATATGCCAGCAAATTTGGAAAACTCAGCAGTGGCCACAGGACTGGAAAAAGTCAGTTTTCATTCCAATTCCAAAGAAAGGCAATACAAAAGAATGCTCAAACTACCGCACAATTGCATTCATCTCACACGCTAGTAAAGTAATGCTCAAAATTCTCCAAGCCAGGCTTCAGCAATATGTGAACCGTGAACTTCCAGATGTTCAAGCTGGTTTTAGAAAAGGCAGAGGAAACAGAGATCAAATTGCCAACATCCACTGGATCATCGAAAAAGCAAGAGAGTTCCAGAAAAACATCTATTTCTGCTTTATTGACTATGCCAAAGCCTTTGACTGTGTGGATCAAAATAAACTGTGGAAAATTCTTCATGAGATGAGAATACCAGACCACCTGACCTGCCTCTTGAGAAACCTATATGCAGGTCAGGGAGCAACAGTTAGAACTGGACATGGAACAACAGACTGGTTCCAAATAGGAAAAGGAGTACATCAAGGCTGTATATTGTCACCCTGCTTATTGAACTTGTATGCAGAGTACATCATGAGAAACACTGGGATGGAAGAAGCACAACCTGGAATCAAGACTGCTGGGAGAAATATCAATAACCTCAGATATGCAGATGACACCCACCCTTATGGCAGAAAGTGAAGAGGAACTAAAAAGCCTCTGGATGAAAGAGAAAGTGAAGAGTGAAAAAGTTGGCTTAAAGCTCAACATTCAGAAAATGAAGATCATGGCATCTGGTCCCATCACTTCATGGGAAATAGATGGGGAAACAGTGGAAACACTGTCAGACTTTATTTTGGGAGCTCCAAAATCACTGCAGATGGTGCCTGCAGCCATGAAATTAAAAGACGCTTACTCCTTGGAAGAAAAGTTATGACCAACCTAGATAGCATATTGAAAAACAGAGACATTACTTTGCCAACAAATGTCCGTCTAGTCAAGGCTATGGTTTTTCCAGTGGTCATGTATGGATGTGAGAGTTGGACTGTGAATAAAGCTGAGTGCCTAAGAATTGATGCTTTTGAACTGTGGTGTCGGAGAAGACTCTTGAGAGTCCCTTGGACTGCAAGGAGATCCAACCAGTCCATTCTGAAGGAGATCAGCCCTGGGTGTTCTTTAGAAGGAATGATGCTAAAGCTGAAACTCCAGTACTTTAGCCACCTCATGCGAAGAGTTGACTCATTGGAAAAGACTCTGATGCTGGGAGGGATTGGGGGCAGGAGGAAAAGGGGACAACCAAGGCTGAGATGGCTGGATGGCATCACTGACTCGATGGACGTGAGTCTAGGTGAACTCCAGGAGTTGGTGATGGACAGGGAGGCCTGGCTGCGATTCATGGGGTCGCAAAGAGTCGGACATGACTGAGCGACTCAACTGAACTGAAAGAGATAATAGTAATATCTATCTTACCAATGTGAGGATTAAGTGAAATATTTAAACAGTACTTAGAACAGTCCTTGGCACAGAGTAAGCTAACCAAGTTATTTATTATTAGTCTGAATGAAGCCAGAATTAAGAATATGAGCTTCACCCAGAAGAAAATAAACACTGGTGATTTTGGAGCAGGAGAGTATGGTATATAAGAAAATTAATCTGATGGTCTTAAGAGTGAAATTCACCTCTGTAGCTTATTTCCACTGCTGGATCACAAGGTCCCTGAGCACAGAACTTCATGTTGTTGATGTGTTATGCTGCTGATCCCATAGCTTTTAGCACAGAGCTGTGCCTAATAAGTAGAAATGAACTGAGTAACTTTAAGGAGGAATTGGACTCCCTGGTAGTCCTGTGATTAAGATGGTGCTCCCAATACAAGGGGCATGGATTCAATTCCTGGTCAGGGAGTGTGAATCCCACAGGGTGAGATGCAGCTTTAAAAAAAAAAGGAAGAACTGGTGGAATTTCATGTCAACAGGAAGATACAGGAAAATAAAGAAGATCCAAGCATATTTTTCACATTTTAAGAGTGCATGGTTGGAAAAACATGGCTACCATTTTTTTAAAAAAAAGAAAGCTGGAAGAAAAGTTTAAGACAGTTTGAATTTGAGGTGTGGGTAGTACGTTTAGGTGCAAATGTCTAGCAGATATTTAGAAATGTGAGGCTAAGCTTGGAAGATAAGACAGGGCTATAAATTTGGGGATCATCGGCCTCAGTGTGTGAAAGTGAAGTTGCTCAGTTGTGTCCAACTCTTTGCGACCCCATGGACTGTAGCCTACCAGGTTCCTCCATCCATGGGATTTTCCAGGCAAGAACACTGGAGTGGGTTGCCATTTCCTTTTCCAGGAGATCTTCCCAACCCAGGGATTGAACCCAGGTCTCCCACATTGTAGGCAGTCGCTTTACCAACTGAGCCACCAGGGAAGTCCGTCAGTGTGTGAGTTACCACTATAAGAGTAGATGGAACAGCTAAGAAAGAGAACATAGGAATAGAAGAAGAGGCCAGAATAGGACGGGGGAAAGGCCAAATAATTAGAGAGGTTTAATAAGAGTTAGATTCCGGAAGGATCAAAACAGGACTGCAATGAACACAGAGGTAGAGCAGTTAATTTTAGAAATCTACCGAGATACCACTCCCTTGATTAAAAAACACATCATATTACCTTGGCCTGCCATGGTTCAGCTGGCAAAGAATCTGCCTGCGAATTCAGGAGACCGAAGAGACAAGGGTTCAATCCCTGGGTCAGGAAGATCCCCTAGAGAAGGAAATGACAACCCACTCCAGTATGCTTGCCTGGAAAACTTAATGCACAGAGGAGTCTGGTAGGCTACAGTCCAAAAGATCCCAAAGAGTTGGAAATGACTAAGCATACGCACATGCAAGTGCGTGCGCATGCACACACACGCGCACGCACGCACGCACGCACGCACGCACGCGCACCATAAACAAATACTGCCGAGCTTCCAAAAATCAACATAACTTTTAAACAGTCCTGGCTTCCTCTCCTTTCTATGGACTAATATGGACAGAAACCTTATCATAACAGCTATTTTCTCCTTTTCTTCGGTAAATGTTGAAGCACTCAATATCAAAAATCTGAAATGATTTATTTCATATACTTGAACAGAGCTAAGGTAGGAACTGACATTCCTACAAGGAAACAGTAAAATTTGATGTCAGAGCATTTTTTTTTTTCTTCTCGAAGTAGGAATTTTCTCTTTGTTAAGGTTTACTTTTTTTCACTTCATATTTTCAGTAACTTAATTTGGGCTTGATGGAAACATTTTTTGAGGTGAATGACATAATAATAGCTAGAATATTAATTGGCATGTTCAGACAGGGATGAAAAATTATTTGAGGATAATGTAAATTGCAAGTAAAGGAAGAGGGTGCTTAAATATCCAGAAGAACAAGTACGAACTGCATCTTTTTTTTTTTTTTTCCTGCACTCTTAGCAGTTGGCACTTGGGTAAATCATGTGAAAGAACCGGGAATGAGAAGTTTCTGACCTATCTGATAGCCTCTAAGAAACATGTAAGAAGCTTACCTAAGTAATAGTAGATATTTCACAAAGATTTTTTTCTTTTTATTTAATGTGAATACATGGACAACAAAGATATTAGGGTTTGCTTGGGACTATATCCTAAAAGCAAAACCCTAAAATTATGGAAATATATTTATTATCTGTTACAATTAACACATTTACTTATGTTATAACCACAACAGGGCATTAATTCTTAGGAAGAAAAAACGAATGTTTGAAACATGACTTTTTTTTTTTACTTTTCAAATACAAGTATGCTAATCAATTCATACTCAATTATTATAGATGATCATAAAGAAACACATTTCACACACACAAAAAGGAATCTAATTTTCTCAAGGGCCACTTAAGCCTCTGATATCCAAATCATTATTTTTAAATCCACTGCTTCATGACCTTTGTTTCTCAGCCCTGGGTGTTCTTTGGATGGAATGATGCTAAAAGCTGAAACTCCAGTACTTTGGCCACCTCATGTGAAGAGTTGACTCATTGGAAAAGACTCTGATGCTGGGAGGAATTGGGGGCAGGAGGAGAAGTGGACAACAGAGGATGAGATGGCTGGATGGCATCACGGACTCGATGGACATGAGTCTGAGTGAACTCCGGGAGTTGGTGATGGACAGGGAGGCCTGGCGTGCCTGGCGATTCATGGGGTCACAAAGAGTCGGACACAACTGAGCGACTGAACTGAACTGAATTGTTAAATAGTGTAAGTCTACCACATTTTCAACTCACAGTGGCTTTTCATATGATTAATCACCTTCATGGATATTATAAAATCTAAACTCACCCCATCAGTATTTGAGATTTCACTTTGCAACTGACCTCCATCTTATTTGCATTAAACTTTCAAGTGTTTACAGTATTTGACATTGAACAAGGCTCTTCTTTATTTTCACAATGCATGTGGAATAGATGCTCATGTTGTGACCAGTGAGATGCTAGAAAACAGAATCATTTTTTAAGAGCACACTTGAACAGAGGAACATATTCCTGTAAAGACAATTTTGGTTTCCTCTTCAACTGTGTAACAATGGGTGTTTGAATTATAAATATTGATTCCACAGACTTACCAGGCTATTTTTTAGGTTGGATCATCCCTGTCTCTAACCCCAAAGACATGACATAAAAGAACAGGATAAACATCCAAAAGCTGAATAGCAAAGAAAGGACTAGTTTTCTCTATCCCAAGGTTCAAATTGAATATGTGAATTCAAAGTAAATGAGCACTTTTCATTGGTAATAATAATAACCCAAAACTTATTGACAGATCATTATTTCCCAATGTTTCACTTGCCTTAATTCTACTTTTCTTCCTCTCTCACATAACCCTTTAAGATGAGTATAATATCATCTCCATTTAACAGGTGGCCAAAGTGAGACCCAGGAAGGCTAGGGAACTTGCTAAATTTATAAAATGATTTTAAAAAAGTATTGGAGTATAATCGCTTTACAGTGTTGTGTTTGCTTCTGCAGCACAACAAAGCGAATGAGCTACAGGTATCCATACATTCCCACCCTCTCGGACCTCCCTCCCACCACCCTCATCCCACCCTCCAGGTCATCACAGACCACTGAGATGAGCTCCCAGGGCTATAGCAGCTTCCCGCTAGCTATCTGTTTCACAGTCCAGCCCCAAAATAGGCAGAAGACCTAAACAGACATTTCTCCAGAGAAGACATACGACGGCCAAGAGGCCAATGAAGGGATACCTAACATTGCTAATTATTAGAGAAATACAAATGAAAACCACTATGAGCTATCACTTTACACCAGTCAGAATGGCCATCATCAAAAAAAAATCTACAAAGAATAAATGCTAGAGAGGGTGTGGAGAAAAAGGAGCCTTGCACTGCTGGTGGGAATGTAAAAAAAAAAAAAAAATTTATGAGATTTACAAGGGGCAAGATAGGGGTAGGGAATTTAGATATAAACTACTATGTATAAAATAAACTACAAGGATATATTGTACCGTGTAGGGAATAGAGCTAATATTTTATAATAACTGTAAATGGAGTACAACCTTTAAAAATCACGAGTCATCATGCTGTACACTTGAAACATATAATACTGTGAATAAACTCTACCTCAATAAAAAAATTTATAAGAGATATACAAACTGACGTGGTTTATATAAGAAAGGTTAAAGATTTTGATGCAATGGCATATGCAGACCTTTGATTCTTTGGGGAAATGGTAGTTATTAGACTTATACACTTGCTCATAGATAGGACAGCTTACTTCTAGTGATTAGAGATAAAAAGAGAGATGAAAGACCAACACATTCTTTACATGCCAAATAAACTATGAGCTTCTGTTTCTAACTCAGGTTAAATACGCTCCTGCACATTAGCTACCAAGGACTTTAAGAATCTAGGATAATCTTTTGAGAACAGAGGTTAATCCAGAATTCCTTAGAACCATGATGGTGTCTATGAGGGGGTAACCATCGGTTTAGTTATTCTGCCTTATTTACCCAATAATCACTACATCTGACACTGATTTCCTTATGGGAAGGAAGCGCTGGAATGAACTCTCAACAGCTAGACAATTGCATGACCATTAATTACTGAAACAGTGAAAATACAAGCAAATGAAGTAAAAATCAGTAGCAGTAGGGTGGTGGTGTTCATTTGCAAATTATGACTACTAACAAGCCTTAGGCGACACTGATATTAGATGATAGTATTCACAGTGCCCTGTGGTGAACTGGGTGGGAAGGAAATCCCCATAAAAGAGGGGTATATGTATACATATGACTAATTCATTTTGCTGTACAACATAGAAACTAACAATATTATAGTATATGTATACATATGACTAATTCATTTTGCTGTACAACATAGAAACTAACAATATTATAAAGCAACTATACTCTATTAAAAATTATTAAAAACATGATAGTATCCAATTTATGAACGTGGTTTAGACAGATATTTTGAGCATTAGGAGCAATTTCCAAAGTGCCTCCTTCTATAAAACCAATAAAAACAAATCCTTTCCCTTAAAGTCCACTGATGGGTTATTTTGAATAAGTGGCAGAAACAAGGACTAGAATCTCTAACATTAAGTTATTTTTTAAACATTCTAAAAATTTCAAAGGTTTATGATTCCTTTTGCTAGTTCTCCTAGAACTATAAAAATATGCATTCATCAGTGCAATCTAACCTAAAAACAAGCAGATAAATAAATAAGCAAACAAAAACCTACAGATCTACCACCTCCCTGGATATCACTGATGTATTTTGGGATCTTCACTAAGAGGTTTTTCAGATGATTGTTCAGTTCCCATGCATAGAGAATAACGGTCTCCTTGAACAAACTTGAGTTAAGCTCCTCTGAGCCATTGGCCGGTCTAGGCTTGGCCTTGGGTCTCTTGTCTTTGTAGAGTCCAGTTTTTGCAAGAATTCTTCTAAATAAGCTTAGACAGACTTTCCCACCCAAATTACTCACTGACTACCATCCTCCAGGTAATAGTTGATCACCCTGGTCTGCCTATAGCAAGAATTCTATTAGTTCAGTTTAGCAAAAATTGGGCTTCCCTGATGACTCAGCTAGTAAAGAATCTGCCTGCAATACAGGAGATAGAGGAGGTGCAGAGTCAGTCCCTGGGTCAGCAAGATCCCCTGGAGAAGGAAATGGCAGTCCATTCCAGTATCCTTACCTGAAAAATCCCATGGACAGAGGAGCCTGGCAGGCTACAATCCAAAGGGTCACAAGGAGTCGGATGCAACTGAGCACACACAGCGAAGAATTACTCTGCAGTCTTAGAAATTTCCCATCTTCTTACCCCTACCCTGCTCCTTGGCTATAAATCCGCACTTGCCCCTGCTGTGTTGCGAATGGAGCCCAGTTCTGTACTGAGTCCTCTTTCCCCAGTTACATTTCCTGAGTAAAATCTGTTTTGACTTCCTTCACCACCATGCAGTTCTGGTTCTCTGTGACAAATGGATCCATTCCAGTATATGAATTGATACTGATGATGACTACGGTCCAGGTACTCTTCAGACATCTCCAACTGTCGTTGAATCTATGCCTTAGTTTCTCTATCTCCAAGTAGGACATAAAAATTGAATCTCCTTTACTTTGAGGACTAAATGAATTAATACAGGTACAACACTTAGAAGAGTACCTGGCACATACCAAACATTCATGACATGTTATCTACTTATTACTGTTACCAAATTCTGTATCTATAAGTTGTTTTAAACCTCCAGTGATTTAACCATATGGATATTTCAGTATTATAAAGTCTTCTAATTAAGCTCTACATGCTTGCCCTTCAAACAAAATTTTCAGATACCACATATCCCACAAGTAACTCCAAGTAAAGAAGTGGAGATCTGTAAGTGACACATGGAAAATTATTTCATTGTTTTTTGTTCATACATGGGTGGCTCACACCGTAAAGAATCTGCCTGCAATGCAGGAGACCGGGGTTCAATCCCTGGGTCAGGAAGATCCCCTGGAGACGGAAATGGCAATCCATTGCAGTACTCTTGCCTATGGAACTCCATGGACAGAGGAGCCTGCTGGGCTACAGTCCATAGGGTTGCAAAGAGTCAGACATGACTCAATGACTAATACTTTCAAACATATCAGTATAAGAATACAAATGCATGCTACATATTCACATGTGAATGGATTTTAAATCTTTCAGGGTTTTAAAAAGAAATAGTACCAGAAATATGAAAAGTGAGTCATCAAGTAAAGCAAGGTGGGTATCAATAAATCAACCTATCAGAGACTACAAAAGAAGGGAGTAATAATATTCCGTCATATTGAACCATGCCTGACTCTCACTGGGCTCCACATAATTTTATCAAGTTGAAATAATCTGAAGATAGCAGGCTGTAAATAAGTTTTCCTGGGACTCAACAAATGCTAACTATTGTTACTATCAGTGAAAAGTGCTGATTCACTTCCAACTTATACATTTGGTATTTGCAACACCCATTAGTTTCCAGTCAAAAAGTTCTAGGGAAATGTGTTGCACAAATGAAGAGATAAGCAAACAAATGAATTAGGTCACTATCACTGTAACATGAGTATCTCTGGTCTTCTGTCCTTCCTCAGTCTAGGGCTGAAATTTCCTTTTTCTCTGCCTGTGTATATCTCCCTCTTGAGGCTGCCTCCTCTCCCTCCCCCTTAGTTTTACTTTATTTACTCCCTTTTTTGAGTATGTCTGCTGCCTTTCTTTTCCTTTTCAATCTCTCCAATTATGTAAACAAATTGGTAAGCTTTAGCTTAAAAACAGAAGACTGAGAGGTTCGAGAGGGAGGGGACATATGGATACCTTTGGTTAATCCATGTTGATGTATGACAGAAACCAACACAATATTATAAAGCAATTATTTGTCAATTACAAATAAAAAGGATGATTGACTATACATTTTAAGCTTCCTTTTCTTCTCAAAACACCTCTAAAGTGAATACACAGATTTATTTTTCCCCCAAAGGCATAAATCCTCAAGGGCAAAGAGACAAATGTCAGCAAGACTTGAGAAGCTAGAAACCAGATGAGTGAGCAGTAAATGACTTAACAAACCTGCAAACCCCAAAACCAGTCTGGTTAATGGAGAGGCTCTCAAAGTAACCAATGTACACCTCAGTTCCTGGGTATTCAGAAATTGAAGTCACCTGGTACCCCTGAAAGGACTGGGTGAAGGTAGAGCTGACTGGTTGAACAGTCTTTCTAGAAAGAAAAGAGATACCCTCTTCAATCTCAAAGAAGAGGCTTCCCCAGTGGCTCAGATGGTAAAGAATCTGCCTTCAATGCAGGAGACCTGGGTTTGATCCCTGCATCGGGAAGATGCCCTGGAGAAGGAAATGGCAATCCACTCCAGGATTCTTGCCTGGAAAATCCCACGGACAGAGGAGCCTGTCAGGTTATAGTCCATGGGGTCACAAAGAGTCGGACATGGCTGAGCAACTAACAACATCCTTCAGTCTCAATGGAAGAGAGAAAATTGACTCTCTGAATACGATAAACTGGGCAGAGTCTCAGGAGTACCAGGCACAGTTAGGAACAAAAATATCAAACCCAAAGTTGCTAGACCGAGTGAAAATCTACTCACCAAATGGTGAGATTCCCCAGCCGCTCCCCCGCTCAGATCTCAGAAGAGAGTCAACTAGATATTTACCTTCCAAAGGTAACTGAAAGTCTTTTCAAGGAAATATAATCAACCTAAGAGGAAAAACCTAATGATACAGAGGGGTGAGTGATCGACCACCAAAAAACAATGTATAGGAACCCCTATCCCCAGAACATACACATGGTGCTTAGAATCAGAATTTCCAGTCCCTCACCCTTAATTAAATAAGATGGGTGAGCCTGAGAACACCAGACATTTGAATAGGGCCTCTCACGTAGCAGAGATTGAATCCATCAGGGAAAGGAAAATTGAAAGGAACATAGACCCTGCAGGGAGAGAAAACAAACCAAAGATCCTTTTCTCTCAGACAAGGGAGAGAAAACCTTACAGCTATGAAAAAAAGAACAGGATACTACAAATATGTGATGTTCTGGGACAAAAGAGAGCTCTTGGAAGTTAAAAATGCAATAATAGAAAAAAAAAAAATTCCAGAGAAGAGTTAGAAAGTAAAGTTGCAGAAATCCCTCAGAAAGTGGCTCAAAAGAGTAAAAAATTTCAAAAAAAAGAAAAAAAATTAGAGAATCAGCCTAGAAAGCTCAGCATCTCAATGAAAGAATTCAATCAATAAAAAAAAAAAAGAGAATCAATACAAATAAACCAAAGAAAGGATTCAGATAAAGTTTGCAGAACTAACATATGAACTCTCAGATTGAAGACCCCACCGAGTGTCTAGCTCAAGAGAAAAGATCAAATCCAAACAAGCCCTTTCCTAGTGGAACTCAGAGTCTACGGGGAAGGGTTCAGAGTCCATTCTTTAAAATTAGGTTCTAGACAAAGAGGAATCAGAAGGACGTTGGTCTATTCAAGATGACCCCAGAAACTAGGAGACAACCGAACAATGATTTCAGTACTCAAGAAAAATTATTCCTCATCTAATTTTCCCTGAAAAGGAAACTACTAATTGTGAGGGTTAAAAAAAAAAATTACTTTTCTGCATCCTTTCTTGGAATCTGCTGGATGAACTGTGCTATGACAGGAATATAAACAAAGAAAGAAAACAACGTGGACTACAGAGCCCAGGGCCATCAACACAGAAGAGCGACAAAGATAACCTTTGGGATAATGGTTAGAGAGATCCCACCACTGAGTTGTGCAGCAGGTGTAGAGAGGTTCCAGTACTGGTCAGAGCAGAAATGCACAGGGCTCCATGCAGCATGTTGGGTTTCCCTGATGGCTCAGCACTAAAGAATTCCCCTGTGATGCTGTAGATGCAGGAGATAGGGGTTCTATCCCTTGGGTCGGGAAGGCGCCCTGGAAAAGGGCATGGCAACCCACTCCAGGATCCTTGCTTGGAGAATCCCATGGACAGAGGAGCCTGGTGGGCTACAGTCCGTGGGGTTACAAAGAGCTGGACATGACTGAAGCGACTTAGCACACACCAGGCAGGATGTGACCATGAAGACTGCATTTACAGGGTGTTTGTCTATGAATACATACAGAAGAAATTTACAGTTTAACCAGAGTCCTGAGGTGGATTAGTAATAAACCCCTAAAAAGTAAGTAAACTAGAATGCAATTGTTAAAAATCAAGGAAAAAGGGAAATACAGTATACCACACTGCCAAGTTGTGAAGAAATGTCACAATCACAATAATACACAAACTGAACATAGATCAAACTAAAAATCAGATACAGGAAGATGAGTGAAGGATGTATGTGTGTTGACTGGAGGCGTAAGAAGATGAAATTTTCATCCGTCACACAGGGTGGTCAATTGAGAAAAATAATTTATTCAAAATAAGTTATCTAGCAAGATGGATATAAAATACTCAAAGAGGCAGCAAAAATAGCTAAAAGGGGTGATGTTTAGAAAATAGGAATGGAGGGAGAAGGGAACCAGAGAGCTCTATTTTTCACAATTGACCTCATAACATCATTTGACCTTTTAAAAATTATGGATGTGTACCACTTTAATGAAAACGAAAACAAAATTGACAAAGAGATTGAGGAATTTACATTATTTTAATTTTAAAATGTCTTGCTTATTAATATTTTAAAACTCAGTTAGTATGAGATGGCTGCATTCTCTCTTTTACCTGAAAGATCACATTTTTTAAAAATGTATGTGTGATCTTCTGCTTATCCCCCGCCCCTCCACTGTGAGTTATGGGTTTCAAATAAGAATGCAGTGAGCCATTCCTATTTCAGAGAGGAAATCCTCTATGAATCGCCCCCATCCCCTACCCACCCTGGCCTTTGTAGTCCTTCAGGACCTACCCACAGTCCTCTCATAGCAATTCTAATTCTTCATTTTAATTATTTCTTTCCATGTCTAACTTTTGTTCGTAAACACTGAATTGCTTGAAGACAGAATTTATCTTACCATTTTGCATCTCTACAATCTAGCCTAGAGCCCAGAAAAAAAAAAAAAGAGGCTACTCAATTAAGAAGGGAGAGAGGGAGAAAGGCAAAGAAAAGAGACAGAGAGAGAGTTTAAGGGGGAAAGGGGACTCACTGTGAGCAAATGTCTGGATGTTGGATATGACTCACAGAAAAAAAGACATTTGGAATATTCCAGGATTTATTAATAGTAGTGCAGTCTAGGAAGAGAAGCTAGTGAGAAGAATGAGAAGGAGCTGCCGGAGGGTGAGAAGGAAAATGAAGCTAGGGAATCACAGGACAGAGACGTAGAAAGTAAAGATTGGGATAGACACATATACACTATCAATACTATGAATAATATGGATAATTAATGAGTATATACTGTATAGCACAGGGAACTTCACTTAATGCTCTGTGGTGATCTGAATGGGACTGAAATCCCAAAGGGAGGGTATATATGTACAGGTACAGCTGATTCACTTTCCTAAACAGAAATGAACACAACATGAACACAACACAAAATTAACACAACATTGTAAAGCAGCTATACTCTAATAAAATTAATTTAAAAAAGAAGGAGGAGCACTTCTTGGCCCTTCAAGGTCTACAGCATCAATGCTACCTAGAGACCAGGTTAGATGAGGGTGGAATTACCCACGGGCTTCACACATAGCTGGGGTCCTCCATAAGAGCCACTTCCAGGGAGGGGTGGAAGGAAAAGCCACATTGGGCTGGTTGGCAGGACAATCTAACTGAAAACACAAAGACAGGAGGAAGAACAAGCTCTGTGGGGGAGTTTGCTAGAATAGAGGGCAGTAGCAGGAAGAATATGTGGAGCTTAGAAAATCATTCATACAAATATTGCTAAGGCATAATTGCATGCTAATAGCAACAATCCGGTAGAGAGAGAGAAATGGTGATGGGAGAGGAAGAGGACACTACAGCAAGAACAGATCTTCCAGGAAAAGGAGAGAGGGGTTGTGGAGAGGTTGGCTGACCTTAGCAGAAAGAACAGACACTTCTGTTCTAAGGGCGTCAGGGGGACACTGCAGGGACAGAGAAAGTGGGCTTGATAAAAGTGACACTGAGAAAGTGAAGTAGTTCTCATCTGATTGCATCTATTTTTCTGATAAATATGCAGCATTTATGGACAATGAAAGGAGAGATCTTTCTTCTGAAAGGAATAAGACAGAGTTGGACAGACAAGGAGAAATTCCAAATAGGTTTCTAGAATAAGATATATTTGCTGGAGATGAATAATAATCATAACTACAATACCAAGCTCTGAAACATGCTTGAGGAAATATTAAAAGGTGTCCTATATTTGTAAAGAGAAAGGTACATGATTTGACTTTACAACCCAAGAAACCACTGTATTGTTTTTAAGCTCTAGGTAATAGTCCAATTCAGAAAGCATTTAATAATAGACATTTTCAAAATGCAAAACAAAAAAAAAAAAGCCCATTATATAAACAGCTTCCATATGTTTGGCATGCTCTATTTTCTTTAATTCTCATGGCAACCCTATGAAATAATTATTTCTCTTTTGAAAATGAGAAAACTGACCCTCCAAAAGACTAATTAACCAAATCACACTGCTGCTAAAGAGCCAAACTGAAAACTACGTCAATCTGATTCCTAAGTTCAGACCCTCTACTCAAGTCATCCATAACTTCATAAAATGCCATAATTTGTAAATGCTCTCTTTAGCTAATACTCCTAACTTTAAGAGATTTGTCATTTGAAGCAGCATGTTTCGTTTATTCAGAATTAATTATGTAAAACTCAGTTTTATAGTGATATATGCAGAATTCATTCCTTTTCTTTATACATATTAATAAGCGTCACTTAGGTATACCTCTCAAGAATGGTGGGAGATGTAACTAGAAACAAGAATCTATTTAGAAATAGCCTTAAGAGCAACAGACTTTGTTTCAGGGCTCAGATGCTCAAAATATGTCAGCATTAAAACAAACAAACAAACAAACCATTGTCTTCTGTTAAGTAGTACAAAGTATAGACGCACTCTGATATAACATCTGGCACAAGGGAGACAGTCACCTGATCACATAAGAGACATCCCCAGGCACTCTAAGATTTTCTTCTGAAACCACCGATCAAACACAGATTGAAGGGGTATTGGACATAAGGAACTTTTAGTTATTTGTTTCAACTCTAAACGTGGTAAGTATAGAGAAAATTGAAGGAAAGCACTGAACTGAAAGCATTGGTAGAAATCTGAGTGCTGAACCTGGGAGGCTGTAACTGATGTCAAAGTCAGTTTGGACAATAGACAATCATCCCCTCCTGTCTGGCCCCATTTCTATCTCACAAATTAAATAGGAGGTTTGGCCCCTTTCAGTGGTCTTCAACCCCAGCTGTGTGTGCTTAGTCGCTCAGTCATGTCTGAGTCTCTGCAACCGCATGGTTCCTATCTATGGGGATTCTCCAGGCAAGAGTACTGGAGAGGGTAGCTTTTCCCTTCTCTAGGGGTTCTTCCCAACCCAGAGATTGAACCCACGTCTCCCACATTGCAGGCAGATTCTTTACTGTGTAAGCCACCAGGGAAGCCCTCAACTCTGGCTGTGCAATGGAATCTCTCATGGAGCTTTGAAATAATATAGGGTCTGCATCGTAAATCAACTGCTCTTCAGTAAATCAACTACTCTTCAGTAAAATTTAAAAACAAACAAACAAAATATAGAATCCGAGTCAACCCAGATCAATTAGATCAGGCTCTCAGATGGTGGGACTCAAGCATTGACAACATTGTATTAAAACCTCTCCAGAGGATTCTAATGTGTAGTAAGGGACTGAAAGTTGCCAGGCCAATGACGAGTTCTGTGTGGGAAGTTTATGATGCTTTAGCTAGACCTGCAGATGGGATCTTGATCAGAAGACCTAATCATGCTGATTAAACCCCATCCTACCTTTTTTAGTCTATTGGAACTAGCTCATACCAGTGCTTAAAAATTCTCCAACCTTTCAGAGCAGTTGAGTTCTACCTCTCTCCCTATTGCAAGAGTCTTGAATAAAGTTTTCCTTGCTCATGTGACTCTGTCTGGTGAGATTTTCCTTTAACAAGGAGTTTGAGTTTCTAGTGATATTCCCTGCAAAAAAAATGCAGATGAGTCTCTTTCAGAGAGATTCAGAAGCAGAACATATAAACCAAAGATCTCTCTTTTGCGATCAATTCCGCATCCCAGGGCCCAGGTTCATCTCTAAAAGACCTCAGTGTCTCTGAGATTTTAGATCCTCTCAGGCCCTTCCTTGTCATTGAAATTAATTTGGATACTTAAGTCTGCACTAATTCGTTTATTAATATTTATTCAAAATCCATACACATCGCCCAGCAGTGAATGGGACCTTCTACAGAAATCTTACCAAAAAAAACCCAAAAAGAGCGAGAGAGTTCCTTGGATAGCAAGGAGACCAAACCAGTCAATTCTAAAGGAAATCAACCCTGAATATTCGCTGGAAGGGCTGTTGCTGAAGCTCCAATGTTTTGGCCATCTGTTGTGAAGAGCTGACTCATTGGAAAAGACTCTGATGATGGGAAAGGTTGAAGGCAGGAGAAGGGGGTGACAGAGGATGAGACGGTTGGATGGCATCACAAACTCAATGGACATCAGTTTGCATAAACTCCAAGAGATCGAGAAGGACAGGGAAGCCTGACGTGCTGCAGTCCATGGAGTTGCAAAGAGTTAGACACGACTGAGCACCTGAACAGCAACATTTACTACTCCCTGAGATACAGCATGGATAGCAGAAGAAAAAACTGGTTAAAATCAAATAAAAGAGCAGGAATGTTTTCTATTTATTGTTTAGTCAAAATAAGCTCAACATGCAATGTCTCCCTTGACACTAAGCATAAACACCACTATTTGCATATTGCTCCAATACCAACTTGGGATTTGAGGTAGGTTGTTTCTCCTCTTTGTGCTACAGTTTTCTCAGCTCTAGAATGAAGGCATGGTACTGGATGCTCTTATTTTTTGCATTATAAACATGACTTGTCTTTTATGCCAGCATAACAGAAGGTAACCCTGGAGAAGGAAATGGCAACTCACTCCAGTATTCTGGCCTGGGAAACCCCATGGACAGGGAAGCCTGGCAGGCTACAGTCCATGAGGTCACAAAAGTAAGAGTCAGACATGACTTAGTGATTAAACCATCAACACCACCAATAGAGAGTAAGAGCGAAACAGAATCAAAGGGGAGGTGGAGGAATTCGGCCTGAAATTTCCCTCACCTCAGCCTAGCACACACTCTGATACTGCCTTGATTGATAGTTGAACCCAGTGATGACATGAAAGGCATTCTTAATTTTCCAAATGAAGTACCTTCTCAAAGATTAGAACAGAGACTCTCAGCCTTGACTACACGTTAGAATAACCTAGGGAGTCTTAAAACTGATTCTCGGGCCCAGCACTCCAGTATCTAATTTAATTGGTCTGGAAAGCAACCTGCCTGAGGATCAGGTTTGTTTTAAAGCTCTTCAGATAATTCCAATACGTAACCAAGGGTGGGAACCACTACTTGAGAGGATGGAATTTAAATGCCTAGTGCGTTTCAGAGGTGCTTAATTCTAGTGTGAAACTAACGGAAGAATATGTAGGAATGCACATCTAGGAGTAGCAAACTGCATTAATATTGTTAGTAGTGTAAGTGGAGCAAAGGAAAAAGTGGGCGTGATGATGAGCCAAAGGATGATGGCTTGTACAAGAGAGAAGACAATACACACAAACATAATGCGGCATACCTAGCAAGGGCAGGCGATAACAGAAGAGCAGATGAAAAGGAGAAAGCCATGTGCATTGAGTGTCCACTGTATTAGCCATTTTGCATATGTTTCCCTATTTTTTGACATCCCCCAGAGACAGGTGTGATGAGATAGCCACTGTTATCATCATCTTACCATTTGGAAAGTGGCTCGGTGACATTATATAACTTCCCTCAAGGTTATCCAGGGCCCATGCTTGTACTAAAAATTCAGGTCCATCCAAAACTCATAGTCTATTTTGTCCAGATTAGTAATGAAATGACTAAGAACAGACTTGGAATTCATCAATTTGACAACTACTTCTTGCCACAAAATAGACACTCTTATCATGTGCTGCCACTGAGACCACTACTTTTCAGCATTTGGACATAGCCAGGAGAAAGTATGTCAATTTGATAACCAGGACTTGGCACTTTCATATCAAAGTCAGCTAGGCCAACTCAAAGACTCATTATTTTAAGAAGAAAATTTGTAGTTCTGCTACACAGATGTTATATTTATACCTTAACTTTGATCATCTCATAGATGTCGAGTTGTTGTTTTAAGGTTGGCCTGTTCATCATACTTGGACATATAGGTGATGTGTTTTTGCTGTTTGACTTTTCTAAAATTACTAGTTTCAAAATCATTTTCTCATTTAGACTATGAAATTTTGTTTCCTTCATTCAGCTTTCTTGGATCTATGCATGTTGATCTAATCATTTAGGGTCACAAGCTTCCAAGTAACTGCTTTTGTGCCTTTCCTCCGTAGATATTCTGTGCTCTTCATCAATAAATATTAAGCTCTTATGCTGTATTTCCTTCCAGCCACACTTTTTAATCTAACATCTAAGCCCCTTTGGTCATCACCCAACTCCTCATTTGTCAATGTCACGTCAATAGCAGCTCTTTCCCCTGGCAAATTTGTAAACACAAATTCCATTCTTGGTTCCCTCCCCCTCTTTAATGAGTCACAATTCATTCGGGTCTTCCTCTTATCTTCTTTCTGCAAACCAGAGACATACAATCTGAGTCCTATTGTGCCATGCTTTTCTGTCTAATTTGCTGTGTGCTGTACTGGTTCAGCTTTTGGCTCTGCACTAGGAGAGATGGTGTTTCGGGCCCCCTTTCATTCTTCATAGAAACAGAAGCAATTTAACTTCCTTAGCTCTGATTCATAGATGCTTTCTCACGCTTAGGGCTTTTGATGTTCTGTTGCTCATTTGATTCAACAAATAACTGAACATTCCCAAATTTACTTGCTGGCCATCTAATTCCTTTGTCAGGGAGTGTATTTCCCTAGCGCTTTCTATACCTGACATTCAATTAAAAGTGGGACACAGAGGAGAAGCAGGCCATGGTGAGCAGAGCCTCTTCCTCCAGCGCTGTCTTTTTTGATTAGTTGGCAGCCAGAAAAAGGCTCCCGGATGCCAGCTTTCAAAGTCCCTGAGCTAAGAACAAGGGAACAACTGGACAAAGTGATAATTCCTCTTCCTGAAGGGGCTCCAGGCACTGAGCCAGGGAAAATGAATGCCATCATATTTAATAGTTTAACCCAAGGGAAGTTGAAAGGGGTAAGGGAGGTTGGCGAGTTGCTAGAAACTGGCTGAAAGCCAGTCCATCCCTGGATTCAATCCTAGACTTGCCAGCAACAGGTAAAAAAAAATGCCCTAGAAAGGCAGTGGTCACTGCGGGCTAAAGAACACTGGATCCTTTTCTTAGAGTCTGCACAGCAAAGGACCTCAGATTCTCATACATCATGAGACAGCTAAAGGGTTTCCCAGGCCCTCTTCTCTCCCACAATGGAAACTGAATTTTCCTCCAGTGAAGCAGCTTTAGCGCTTCCCAGGAGGCGCTGGAGGTAAAGAACCCACCTGCCAACGCAGGAGACAAGACACAGGGGTTCAGTCTCTGGGTCAGAAAGATCCCCTGGCAGAGGCCATGGCAACCCACTCCAGTGATCTCAGCTGGAGAATCCCATGGACAGAGGAGCCTGTGGGGGACTACAGTCCACAGGGCTGCAAAGAATAGGACACGACTGAAGCAACTTAGCACGCATATATACACACAGGCAGTAGATTCAACTAATTTAGGATAAAGCAATAGGCCATTTCTCACTCTAGTATTGCAAAGTAAAATCCATGCCTACCACCAATGCGTTAGTGAGTGTTCAATACAAAACCTAGAAAACAAGTAATCAATACATTGTATTATTCTTAATTAATTGGCTGCAGTGAGAACAAGTTCCTTGTAAAATTAAGATAAAAATACTTCTTTATAAAGTTGTGATGAGAATTCAAAGATTTAAAACGCCTATAAAAGTAACCAAAATAATGTTGACAAATAAAATGTACTCGATAAACTGGAGTACTCTTAACATGTATGCATATTTCTTTTACTCTTTTATTTAGGAGCTAACAAAGTTCTGGAAGCAAACTCAACAACAATAACCCAAAAAATCTCCCCAGTGATAAGAAACTTCAGCCACACTGTAGTCTCTACTACTCAGTCAAACCTCACTATCTCACATCCTGACTCTCCAAGCAAAATCATCAAAATATCTCCAGTTCCGGAAACTCTATCCCCTAGATTTTAAATGGTAAGAGATAAAGGTCCCAGGGAACATCAGCCTTTAAGAGTATAAATAAAACAACAACAAAGTAAGTAATAAGGAAAAACAATCAAAAGCAGAGGGATGAAGGAGCCCAAAAGAAAACACCATTAACAATGCCAAACTCTGCACTGATGCAAGATCAAATAGGAAAGTGCTTTGGGGTCTCTGGATGCAAGGTGCTCCACGGATGTCAACGACTGCATTATTCTTGCCTTTACTACGATGAAAAATGAAGTCAAGTGGACAGAGTGCACGTGATCTCAAAAGCTCTGTATCTGCCCATGGCAATTTTCAAACTAATTTGCACAGCTCAACTCTGTAAAGAAAAGAAATAAAATATGTCTTAAATTATCCCATGCATAACACACTTTGGTGGAAGCTGATGGTTAAGTCCATGTCCTTGTTATTAGCATGTGTTGCTAACCCAGCTCCAACTGTCTGAGGTCTTTAATCACTGGGAAAATTAATCTCACAAGTTTGTTCACAAGAGAAAGAGGCTGCCATTTGACAGCTATTATGTAAAATATGAACCAGCACAAGGTACATGACAATTATTTTTGTTTTCAACAAATGTTGACTCTAAATTGTGTTAGATGGAGTTAATAATAGCATAGTTCTTTGGACAGAAGAAAACATATTGGCACACAGGAATACTTCTATTAATCATCAGATTGGAATGATCATTTCAGAAGCCTGTTTAGAACATTTCATTAGTATCTAATAGAGAAAGACAGGTAAACTCTGAAAGCATTTTATAGTGATCCAAAATGAACATTTATTAAGTGTTACTTCTGAAGACAGAAACACTTATTTCAATATCTCCAAAATTCTTAATGTGTATATACCAAGCTGCGTAAAAGGTCAGGTGACCTCCCCAGAATAACAACTCGCAGTTAACAGCAAAGGCGATGGTAGCAAGCCTTACCTGTATGACCATACATACTCCCATCACAAGAGAAATACAGGCTGGAACTATGAAGGGATTGCAGACTACTGCACTATAAATGGCATTTCTAACTTTGTTAAGAATGTTGATTCTTTATTTGGACTAAAGTCTACCCCCAACTTACTTCCCCTGGTGCTCAGCTAGTTATGACATCATTTAAATGTCAATAGAGTCAAATCAATATTTGTCATTGTTATGTTAAATGAGAACAACAGAGAAAATATCAATATTTAGTGATTTCTTAGCTGTCCAAATGGGCCAATTTTACCAAAAGACACTTTCTAAGAACAGTGCATTATCTTATATAATCCTCTGATAATATCATCAAACTGAAGGGATCTCTAAGACAGGGTATGGTGAACATAGGGACATACAATAAGCGTATGTAAGGGACATATAAATGCCAGTTGATGCTTTTACTTTTTATTTACTAAAGGGTACACAGGACTCTGATGGTTATTAAATTTATAGATATAGATTCACATTCAATTGTAAGAAACAACACAGAAATTCTGTATACCCTTCACACAGTTCACATATCTTGCAAAACTATGATATGATATAACAGGGATATGGGAATTGTTAGAATCTACCAGACTAGTTCAGACTTCCCTTGTGTTTAATGGTATGCAAATCACATTCTATAAAATTCTAAACATGCATAGGTTTGTGTATCCGCCACAACATCCGATTTTTTTTTTGGATGGATTAATCTATTTTTTAATTGGAGTACAGTTGCTTTACAATGATGTGTTAGTTTCCACTGTACGGCAAAGTGAGCCAGCTATGTGCATACGTACATCTCCTCTTCCTTGGGTTTCCTTCTCATTTAAGTCACCACAGATGTTTTCTTTTATAATGCCAACCACCTAACCCCTAACCCCTGCCAACACTAATCTGTCTTCCGCTTCTCTAATATTATCATTCCTAGAATGTTATACAATTGGCTTTCAGATTCAGCATAATTCCCCTGAAAATAGATCCACATTGTTGGTTGTCTCACCAGTGTGTCCCTTTTTATCACTCGGTAATATTTTTCTGGGCTAAATGCCCAAAAGTGCAGTTGCCTGGTCATATGGTGATCCAATGTTTGTTTACTCTTATAAACAATGGCCAAACTTTTCGAGAGTGGCTGTACTACTTTAAATGTCTACTAGTATGCATGAGTAATCTAATTTCTTTACATCTTTGCCAGAATTTGTACTTTTTTTGACTAGGAATTTTCTTTTTAATTTAATAATTCTCATCATACAAACAAGACACCTCCTTACTAGAAAAATCACAATACAAAGAAAACAAAACTTCTCATAATTCTACCAGTCATTGATAACTACTCTTAATATCTCTTAATATCCTGATATATAGTTCTAAAATCAGTGTTAACTTTTAACAAAGTAGAACCTGCCATTTGTGACCTTTTTCATCTCTTAACAAATGTATCATAAAGCCTTTTCATAGACAATAACTCCCTGGTCGTCCAGTGGTTAGGATGACTGTTTCACTGCAGAGGATGTGGGTTTGATCCCCGTGA
Organism: Ovis aries; assembly: GCF_016772045.2. Lineage (NCBI taxonomy): Eukaryota > Metazoa > Chordata > Mammalia > Artiodactyla > Bovidae > Ovis > Ovis aries. The sequence continues at coordinate 17,315,311 of NC_056063.1, read as the reverse complement.
GGTGTGGCCAAAAAATAAATAGACAGATATCGATATACTAGAGCTATACTATATTATATTGTTGGCTACATAGTAGTTTAAAGAGGAATTTCTGTAGACTGTCTAGCTCTTTAGCAACTAACTATTCAGAGACTTATACCCAGCAACATGTATAATATTTTCATTTCTTGGGCTAGTGGAATTGATCCATTTATCCAGGCATGTAGTGATATCTCACTGTGGTTTTAATTTGTATTTCTCAACTGTTTAATAATGTTGCATGTCTTTTCATGTGCTTCTTTACCATCTGTATATCCTGTGTGGTGAAATGTCTGTTCCTGTGTTTTGTCTATTCTCTAACTGGATTGTAATTTTACAGTTGAATTTTGAGAATTCATATATATATACATGTATATATGAATATACACACATGCTATTTTTGTAAGCTTTGGAAGCATTAAGCCACTAAAAATGCTACAGTGAACAGCAGCTCTTATGGCTTTGAAAGCATCATTACATCATCTGCCAGACTACCTCCTCTCTCACAGGTAAGGCTGCTAACATTCACTGAGCATACAAACAACTGGGCCCCAGCAGAGCACATGGCCCGCGGGAGTCATGCACTGTTAGAGTATGATGGGGTGGACTTGCTGGTGACGGAGAAACCACCTCCCTCATTTCTTCTGGGGCCCCAGGACTACATCTGCAAAGTTAAGGTGACACTGATGCCCTGTCTCCAGAAAGCTTAAAATTCAAGTCTATCCAGAAGGCCATTTCTTCTCAAACTCATAATGCCACTGGCCGAGCAATCAGTGTCATCTGTCCCTGGTGGCAGAACTGACTGTTCTGGTCCACAGCTTTATGCCTCTCACCAGAGCTGGATAAAATAACATTTCATAAATTGAAGAGCTTCTGTTCCACTGCTCAAATAATATTTATCAAGTAACACTGACTCACTCTCCTTAGAATACAATGAATGTGCATGACAGAGTCAAGTTCTGAGAAATTTTAAACAATGTCATTTGCAACATGGATGGACCTAGAGATTGTCATACCGAGTGAAGTAAGTCAGACAGAGAAGGAGAAATATCGTATGACATACCTCAGATGTGGAATCTAAAAAGAAATCATTCAAATGAGCTTATTTACAAAACAAACAGATCTATGGACTTAGAGAACAAAGTTAATGGTTGCCAGAGGAGGGATAGTTGCAGAGTTTAGTATGGATATGTACACTGTGCTATAATTAAAGCAGATAATCAACAAGGATCTCTGCTGTATTCTACTGCTTAGAAGCACCTCATAGATTCCACCTGCACTCAAAGGGGAGAATTTACAAGAGCACATTAGTTTTCTGACAAAGGCCCCGAAATCAAAGCTTTGGTTTTTCCAATAGTCTTGTATGGATGTGAGAGATGTGAGAGTTGGACCGTAAAGAAGGCTGAGTGTGAAGAAATGATGCTTTTGAACTGTGGTGTTGGAGATGACTCTTGAGAGTCCCTTGGACTGCAAGGAGATCAAACCAGTCAATCCTGAAGGAAATCAACTCTTGAGTATTCATTGGAAGGACTGATGCTGAAGGTGAAGCCCCAATACTTTGGCTACTTAATGCGAAGAGCTGAGTCATTGGAAAAGACCTTGAAGCTGGGAAAGATTGAAGGCAGGAAGAGAAGGGGACGACAGAGGAAGAGATGGTTGGATGGCATCACCAACTCAATGGACTGAGTCTGAGCAAGCTCTGGGAAATAGTGAAGGACAGGGAAGCCTGGCATGATACAGTTCATGCGGTTACAGAGAGTCAGACATGAGTGAATGACTGAACAATAACAAAATAGTTCATTGGAAGTGATCTACTGATGTTTAATTATAGGGGGAACCTTTCTTTTTTAATATCACCCAGAAGGAATCAAGACTACAGGCTGCACAGATAGTAAAATTACATTTAAGGTAGAGCTGCTCAGCTTTCAGGGTGGCAGATAGGATGGACACAATCAAGAAACCAATGCAAATACTTAGGGGCTTGCTGTCTTAGGGATGTATCTCATCTGAATCAGCATAAAGGGGAAAAAAAGGCAATCTTTCTACTCAGTGTTTGTCTGGGGAAATATGTTTCAGTGTCCATTTTGTAGGAGAGTAAAATGACATTACACAGGATTAAATAATTATGTTTCCAGACATCTTGACAAACTCAGGGATATTTCCGCTTTATCCTCTAAGCCATTCCCTCCAATCCCCATTCTTCTACAGCATCTTGTTTTTCTCTCTCAAACTTCAAAACTAAAACAAGTCACTTCTTCTCTCCTCCCTCAACATTCTAATGAAAGATTCTGACATTTGACAATAGTGATGTCATGTAATTAAAATTCTTACTGCAGGGAGGGGAAGGAAGAATGAAAATTGTGTCTTAATATGAAGGATAATTAAGCCTTCTTTCTCCATTTTAAAAGAGACTCATGATGTCTTTCGATAACAATTTGTCCCAAGAAATGTCTCCATCCATGTTTCTTCATCTGGTTATGAAACCTGTAGATTTCATTTATAAAGGTTCCAATGCCATCACTCTGGGTCACCCATTCCCACAGTTTCAGCCTTCTGTGTAGACATCCTCCAAGTGAAATTACCTACCTGAACATGCATGATCATTTCACTGGCATGACCTTACCATATACGCGTTACTGATGCTCCAAAAGCAACGTATCTGAAAAAGCCACTCTCTTCATCTTTTAATCTCTCTTGTCTTCACTATTCCTGTTAAAAGGACCACCCTCCTCCCCATTTCTCAGACTGAAATTCTATCATCTTTATTTGCTCCCTCCCTTTGGGGGATATTTTTTTCTTCCATCCCAACCTCTGCAGTGTTTTACCAGGTATCCTAGCCTTTGCTCCCCAAGCTCCCACCTCAGCTCCTGCCCACCTTCCTTATCTCCTGGCGTGGAGTTTATTTCTCCTTCCACCCTTCCTTCCATTCCCTTTATCATCAATTCTACCCATGCTACTTCCAACATGATCTTTTTAAAAACACCTCACATCATGGCATAACCCTACTGAAAAGCTCTCTAAACCATGAGGAAAAAATTCAAACTCCTTGGACAGGTGTTGGAAAATTTCCAGAATAAGGTACCGACTTATCCTAGCATTATCTTCTGCAGTAATTACACTCCCACAGTGTCACCCAGTCACAGGCACTGACTCACCAATCTTGAGCCTGCCTTCACCTGATTTCCTCTCCTGCCTCTCATGCATCTCTCTGCCTGGAAATCCCTATATCTCTGAACATACACCCTCTCTTCTCCTCATCTATAAGCAGTTAATTTCATAGCCACATGTCTCATGAAGTTTTCCAGACTTCCTCATCTATCTCCTCATTTTTGGATAGGATATACAGCAGTGGAGCACTTCCATGTTGCTCCACATTAAAGAAAACAGAACACAAAGGAGGCCCCTTGTTCTCTAGGACATCAAGAAGTCTTTGATTACATAAAGGTTCCTTTTCAGAAACTTTCCTAGGAAACAATTTCTCAAAACTCACCCTTTTCAAATATTCATTAATTTTCAAATTACATTCCAGGAACCTGTTATAGGCGCTAAAGAAACAAAGATAGAAAGTCTGACTATAAGGGACTCAGGATCTGACAAGAAACACAGATAAATAAGACACTATGGTGGGGGTTTAGTTGCTAAGTTGTATCCGACTCTTTTGTGACCCCACGGACTGTAGCCTGCCAGGCTCCTCTGTCCATGGAATTCTCTAGGCCAGGATACTGGGATGTGTTGCCATTTCCTTCTCCAGGAGATCTTCCCTGACCAGGGATCAAATCCTCATCTCCGGCATTGGCAGGCGGATTCTTTACCACTGAGCCACTATGGATTGCCACTATAATAGATTATAAACAAATCAAATAAGTAGATTGGAGTATTCTGTTGGGAGATGGAGGAAAAGTGATCTGAGAGAAGGCTTTAACTGAAGAAAGGACATTTAAGTTGGACTTGAAATGCTATAACAACATTTTTGAGCATTTTTTATATACCAGGCACTTTAAAATATATTTCTTTCACATGATCTTCTCAATGAAGTTGATATTATTATTATTATTCCATTTTACAGGTTAGAAAAAAACAAAACTCAGAGCAACTGGGTAATATTGCCCGATCCTTGCAGTTAATAAGTGGAATTGGGATCCATACTCAGATTTGGGTAGATCCACAGTCTAGGCATCGGTCATTGCTTTAACCTGAACTGTAGATCACAGTAAACTAGATGATGATATCCCCACTTTCGCTCCCCACAAGTTTCAGTGTTGAGCTTAGCACTGAAAGTTTTCTTACCAAAAAAGTACACTGAAGCAAGCAACAGGTGGCAACATAAGCTTTACTGTGTATTTTGTAGAGAAAATTTTGGACAAGGTCACACAAATACCCTTCAACTAATAGCTCAAATTTTTCTATTAAGACATTTCTAAGTTCCTATTGATACATCCCTTGTCACCCAGCCACCATCTGGCAGTTTTTCCTCTCTCTCTTTCATGTTTATGCTCTTCTCTTCTTGCTCCTAAGATATACAGAGCAACTCCACTCAGGCACATGAAAACTCATCAGAATGATTGGGGAAAAAAAATAAATAAATAAATGCCTCTCATGAGGATCCTTGATCTAATATCTAAAATTTTACTTGGAATTTGCTGCCTGGGGACTTACCTCACATGCTAAATATATTTAACAGGAAATTCTTCCTCCAAAATGCCATGCTGCCACCAGAAATTACTCTGGTAAAATAAAAATTTCTCCATAGTTCTACAATATTAGAGTGGCATTCTTATTCTGAAATATATTAATGTGATTTTCTCCAATGCACTTCTGTATATATAACCTTTCAATCAGACCCAGTGAGGAAGATGAAATCTAAAAACTAGTAGTATATTTTAACAGAGATGAATTTGCTATATGTGTGTTAAGGAATTGAGAAAGCAAAGAGGGAACACAGACAGAAGTAACAGGAAAACAGTAATTGCAGGAAGCAGCTACCGCCTGTAGGGCTGGAGGAACAAAGAAAAGATAATTGAAGCTCAGAAGAAGGCTCAGGAGCCAGGATTCAGACCTCTGAGGAGGAGGGACAAATAATGCTGGTTCTGGAAGTATGGAGAGAAACTCACAAGTGGAACTAACTGCCGTTGCCCATGTTAGAGGCCATTGCTGGGCCATGTGATGAAACAGGAAGCAAACAGGAAGGAGTCTCTCCTCCCTTTTCCAGTCTTCCAGTCTCCGGCTGCAAAGTCCCAGGTGGCCCTTGTGATAGAGAATCGGCCTGCCAATGCAAGATATGCAAGAGATGCAGGTTTGATCCCTGGATCGGGAAGATCCCCTGGAGAAGGAACTGGCAACCCACTCCAGTATTCTTGCCTGGAGAATCCCATGGACAGAGGAGCCTGGCGGGCTACAGTCCATGGGGTCACAAAGAGCCAGACACGACTGACTGACTAATGCTTTCGCTTTCTGTTGGTCTCCTTCTGGCACCCTGACTGGTCAAAGAGAAAGTGCTTTTCTCTTTACAATCTTACCAGTACAAATCCTAGTAGAACTAGACATCTTAGGTTCTGAGAGAGAATAGTTTGACAACCAGGAAATGATCTCTTTAGTTAACCTGAGTCAACTACCTGCCTGAGCAACAGAGGCAGCAACAGGTGTAGTGGTGGAGGATAAAGATTTCTACAACAGGGATTCCATGGAATGAGATTCGTATTTATCTTGTAAAATTTACACAGTGATTTCTGAGTTTGCAAGCAAGATGAGAAGTTAACACTGTTTGGAGATACAGTGACTCTAGACACTGTCTGGAGAGAAAGATAATTTTCTAACTGCTTTTATCTCATCTTAAGAGAGAAGCCTAGAGGACCAGATAATTAAGTTTATCTTTATGCATAGGGTAAAGCTCTATACAGTCAGCAAAAACAAGACCAGGAGCTGACTGTGGCTCAGGTCATGAACTCCTTAATGCCAAATTCAGACTTAAATTGAATAAAGTAGGGAAAACCACTAGATCATTCAGGTATGCTCTAAATTAAATCCCTTATGATTATACAGTGGAAGTGAAAAGTAGATTCAAGGGATTAGATCTGATAGAGTGCCAGAAGAACTATGGATGAAGGCTCATGACCTTGTACAGGAGGCAGTGACCAAGACCAGTCCCAAGACAAAGAAATGCAAAAAGGTTGTCTGAGGAAGCCTTACAAATAGCCAAGAAAAGAAGAGAAGCAAAAGGCAAAGGAGAAAAAGAAAGATAAACCTATTTGAATACAGAGTTCCAAAGAATAGTAAGGAGAGATAAGAACGCCTCCCTTAGTGATCAAGGCAAAGAAATAGAGGAAAACAACAGAATGGGAAAGACTAGAGATCTCATCAAGAAAATCTGAGATACCAAGGGAACATTGCATGCAAAGATAGGCACAATAAAGGACAGAAATCATATGGACATAACAGAAGGAGAAAACATTAAGAAGAGGTGACAAGAATACACAGAAGAACAATACAAAAAAAAGATCTTCATGACTCAGATAATCACAATGGTGTGATCACTCACCTACAGCCAGACATCCTGGAATGCGAAGTCAAGTGGGCCTTAGGAAGCATCACTACAAACAAAGCTAGTGGAGGTGATGGAATTCCAGCTGAGCTGTTTCAGATTCTAAAAGATGATACTATTAAAGGGCTGCACTCAATATGCCAGCAAATTTGGAAAACTTAGCAGTGGCCACAGGACTGGAAAAGGTTAGTTTTCATTCCAATCCCAAAGAAAGGCAATGCCAAAAAATGTTCAAACTACCACACAATTGCACTCATTTCACACTCTAGCAAAGTAACACTCAAAATTCTCCAAGCCAGCGTTCAACAGTACATGAACTGTGAATTTCCAGATGTTCAAGCTGGATTTAGAAAAGACAGAGGAACCAGAGATCAAGTTGCCAACATCCACTGGATCATAGAAAAAGCAAGAGAGTTCCAGAAAAACATCTACTTCTGCTTTATTGACTACACAAAGACTTTGACTGTGTGGATCACAACAAACTGTGTAAAATTCTTAAAGAGATGAGAATGCTAGACCACTTTACCTGACTCCTGAGAAATCTGTATACAGGTCAAGAAGCAACACTTAGAACTGGACATGGAACAAAAGACTGGTTACAAATCAGAAAAGTAGTATGTCAAGGCTATATACTGTCACCCTGCTTATTTAACGTCTATGCAGAGTACATCATGAGCAATGCCAGGTTGGATGAAGCACAAGCTGGAATCAAGATTGCCGGGAAAAGTATCAATAACCTCAGATATGCAGATGACACCACCCTTTTGGCAGAAAGCGAAGAACTAAAGAGCCTCTTGATGACAGTGAAAGAGAAGAGTGAAAAAGCTGGCTTAAAACTCAACATTCAGAAAATAAAGATCATGGCATCTGGTCCCATCACTTTATGGCAAATAGATGGGGAAACAATGGAAACAATGACAGACTTTATTTTGGGAGGCTCCAAAATCACTGCAGATGGTGTCTGCACCCGTGAAATTAAAAGATGCTTGCTCCTTGGAAGAAAAACTATGAGCAACCTAGACAGCATATTAAAAAGCAGAGACATTGCTTTGCCGACAAAGGTCCATCTAGTCAAAGCTATGGTCTTTCCAGTAGTCATGTATGGATGTGAGAGTTGGACTATAAAGAAACTGAGCATCGAAGAATTGATGCCTTTGAACTATGGTGTTGGAGAAGAGTCTTGAGAGTCCCCTGGACAGCAAGGAGATCCAACCAGTCCATCCTAAAGGAAATCAGTCCTGAATATTCATTGGAAGGACAGATGCTGAAGCTGAAACTCCAATACTTTGGCCACCTGATGCAAAGAACTGACTCATTTGAAGAGACCCTGATGCTGGGAAAGATTGCAGGTGGGTGAGAAGGGGATGACAGAGGATGAGATGGTTGGATGGCATCACAGACTCGATGGACATGAATTTGAGTAAGCTCCAGGAGTTGGTGATGGATAGGGAAGCCTGGTGTGCTGCAGTCCATGGGGTTGCAAAGAGTCAGACATGACTGAGTGACTGAACTGAACTAACATGAACTTTTGCATAGGATATAAGGAGAAAATTACGTGGATAAAATGATAGCTTAAAGTTTGCTTCTTCCAGATCAGAAGACTGCCGGAGGAAAGAGGGATACCGTACAAGTGAAAAGATCAAACACAAAGGCTTTCACTCCCTTGATCCCTCTTGATGTCAAACCTCAAGGGAGAAGGCAATGGGAAACCTTAGGGTAGAAGAAAGACAGTTAAAACACATTGTCATTGGGGGAACACCCCCTGGGCATGCTAGGGGAAACCTTGTTCATAGCCATTATCAAATGGCACAGGTTCATGCAGCAGCAACATGATGGGAGGTAAGTAAAAAGCTCTGATGTGAGGTGATGAATAGTCCTTGCTTCCCATGAGCTCTGAAAGGTACACAGGGAAAGAAGAAAGGGCCACATGCCCCAGAGAGCAGATATGAATGTGCTGAAAGGGCCAGTGGGTAGGCGGGAGCCTGGGGAAAGATAGAAGAAGCCATAGGGTGCTGGGTCATCAAGATGGACAGAGAGATCAATGGCTAGAACCACGAACTTAAAGTAGGCTCCAGCCCTTTGCCCAAGTTTGGGCAGAAGAGTAGATGCGGCCCAAGGGCCATTGAGCAAAGAGAGGGCTGCACTCACCTAAAGAGTCTAGAGAAGATCCAGAGGTCACTGTGCCAGTCCAAGCACTCCGAGGGCTCTGCTGACTGGCATCAGGCTTCTCTTTTCCCTTCCTTCCTTTACTCTCCTTTCTTCCTTCTCCTCCATCTCCTCCCCGTCTTCTGACACAATATTCTTTAAGTTTAGCTTGGCTAAATAGCTTCAATTCCTGATGTATACTGTCACAGACTATGCACGTGCAAGGTAAGGAGCAAGGCACAGGTGACCCTCGAAGAACACAAGCTTGAGATCCGCATGCAGACTCCTTCAATAAATATACTGGAAAGCATTTTGGAGAGTTGAAACAGTTTTAAAAAGCTCTCAAACCACAAAGCCTAAAAATACAGAATTTTTTTTAAGTTAGGTTTGCCATGAATGCATAAAATATATGCAGATATACACATTTTAACATTAAAAAATGTGTTAATCAACCATCTACATCATCAATAAATCTTCCGGTCAACAGTAGGTTGTTAGTAAGTGGGAAAATTAAAATTAGAAAAATTTAAAAGTAAACAATCACTCTATTTTTAAATATTGAGTTAAAGGCGAGCAAGTTTGTGCCCCCACTATAATATTAATTCATATATTGGGACACATACTATTATTTCTAACATTGACTCTGAATTTTCAAGAAGCCATGTAATATAGAATTTAGGAGTAGAAACTCTTTAGCTAGACCACCTGCCAAAAAGTCCGAGCTCCTTCATTTCTTAGCTAGGTGGCCTTTGATAATTTGCTTAACTACGCTTCACTTTTCTCATCTTTAATAGAATAATAGTTCTCATGCAACTTTAAGAAGTAATAACAGTTCCTATTCAACTTTATATGTGTAGAGCTTTCGGAAAATTTCTTGCACACATTAAATATTCAATAAATGCTATTATGATGCTAATGATGATTTATCAGGAGCCTTATCCAAGTTGTAATCATCATCCTTTATCACCTCCAGGTTGGAAGGGTGGCACAAAGCATAAAAGATATGAACTCGACTCTGAAAGGGTCTTTAAGATCATCACCATACTCCGCAAGAAAAGTTAGTTTCTCTGATTAACATGGCAGTACCTGAGAGTCAAAAGAGGTCTTTCCCACCCAGATGTAGTGGGTTGGCCAAAGGGTTATATCAGAAGTTACAGAAAAACCCAAATAAACATTTTGGCCAACCCAAGGGGCACCCGTGGTAAAGAACCACTAGATCTTCCTGAGTCAGGAAGATCCCTGGAGAAGGAAATGGCCACCCACTCCAGTACTCTTGCCTGGAGAATCCCATGGACAGAGGAGCCTGGCGGGCTGCAGTCCTCAGACCAGTGCACGGCTGAAGTGGCTCAGCACATGCAATAGAACGGAATCAACAACAAAAAAAAACCAACAGGTGAGAATTCCAGGTGTTGCCCTATCTGCACCTGTCCCTTTCTCATTATTTCCAAGTGTTTAATTAAGAAGAAGGACCAAACACATTTCAAATCTACAAATGAGATTAGAGGCTTCGTACTGTAAAAGTTTAGATGCTGGAATTTGGACGGTCCTGCAGAGCATTCCTGTCTTCTGTAATGCCGAGCAGTGGCAACAATGGCAAGGCCATTAGAATCATACCCACTCCCTGGCATTATTCAGTGTTATCTTCTGAGGAGGAACAAAAGCCATAGGGTTAAGAGGTGGCAGTACTCCTCTCACTGCATTCTCCCTCCTACCAGCTATCACTGAAGATAAGTTAGTAATAAAACACAAAGGGACTCTTCTGAAAGGATGTATCTCCCTTGGAGCCTAATAGATAACATCATCTTAGAATTGAAAGGTATGATATAATCAGGAATAATAGTGTTCCATATCTGTTCCAATTTCTTCTGATTTACTGCATTTTAAAAGTAATTTAAGACAACGTTTGCTGATTGCAGATTTTTTTTCTGTGCCAATTCCCAGGTGGTGCAGCGGTAAAAAATCCATCTGCCAATGCAGGAGACACAGGAGATGCAGGTTTGATCCCTGGGTCGGGAAGATCCTCTGGAGTAGGAAATGGCAACCCACTCCAGTATTCCTGCCTGGACAATTTCATGACAGAGAAACCTACTCCATGATTCGGACACAACTGAGCATGCACACACACATAAGAACCATTCTTAACAGTTTCATTAAAAAAAAAAAAAAAAAAAAGCAAAGGAGAACTTCTAAAGAGCTGGACCTCAATCCAAAGAATCCTGAGATAGTCACATGATTTTAGCAAGACTCCTGCCCAGCCCTCACCCTCGCAGCCACATGTCGTCATCTGCTTTAGGATCCCCAGGATTAATCTGATTCATTTCCTTTCTCTCTGTTTATATCAGCCACCTAGAGGCCATGCAGACTCCCAGGTCTTTCCTCAGGTCCCAGACGTTATTTCCGGAGACGTCTCAGGCAGAGACACAGTATCAGACACAACATCAGCCCTACCCCAACACTCACTACCCTCTTTCTTCTCTCCACACCACTTCTCAGCACCTGACATACTACAGGCTTGTCTGTCTGCCCCTCCACACTAGACTGTAAGCTTCACAAAGGCAGGAAGTTTTGTCTTGATCACGGATATAGCCCACAATTCAGTGTCATGTAGATGGCATACAGTCTGTTGAATAAATGAATGAGTGAATTCATCCCTCCTGTAAGAGTGGAGATGACTCTAGAATTTATCTGCCTTCTCCTTTTCTCTGGTGGGCTATTTCACTGGGTAGGCAGAGGGGAGGGAAAGCAATGCCATGAAGTTGGGAAGATCATCCATTTTATTTTTTCCCAAATTTAAGATCTTTTCACCTCTAACCTCTGAGGGTCTCTGAGTTCCTTTGTGACTTGATTAAAGGGATGATTCTAAGCAGGAAAGTCAAGGTCTGTGCATACACCTGTCCATAAATCAGGCTTTTCTACATTAAAACCCTTCTGTAACTCCTTGGGTGAAAGCACCCTAACAAGTAAAGCCAAATATTTAAATGTAGGAAAGGCACATCCACAGTAGGAACTGCTCAAGAACACTGAGAGTGCTTGATAAAATCTCCAGGCTAAACCAGAGTCTGACTCTGCCTTTGAACAGACAGTATAACTTTGATTCAATTCAGTTTTTCCACCTATAAAATAGACTTTTCACTTTTAAGTCACAAAGATACAAGAATTTGATGTGGGGCTTTCACATTCTGATTTGGGGAAATTCCATCTTGCTGACATTTTACATCCGAGAGAGTCTTTATAAAGTCTATTATATGAAATCTTAATATTGTCATACCGACTTGATGAGCTGTGCTAGATAATGTGACTAGGCTAATTTGGATGGGATACAGAATAGGACGGAAATGTTCAATCTTGAGAATGGAGTAACTTTAGGTATTTAATTGCAGATTCTGGAAGCAGAATATCATCTGCTTACCAGCCGTCCAGGAAGATACTCAGAGACACAATGGTGGATAGTAGTGTAAGAGTTTCAGGCAGGTACAAGCAAGGCTGTCCTGCTAAACTTCAGATTTCCTTTCCTAAGCATGAGGAACTTTCCATTCTAACCCACAGAGCTCCAAGAAGTAAAGGGAGAAGGATGTTTATGGAAAGCAACACTTCCCTCCTACTGCTGTTGATTTCTTGCAGAGACAGCTTAATTAGTGTAACTCTGACTCTCTTCACCCTTATACTTTGCTAACGTTGGTAAAGTGAGGTGACTTTTCTAATTGATAAATTTGGGGACAATACTGGCTTGGCCAAGCAAGTTCATTCTTCCCATAAGATGATATGGAAAAACCTGAGCGGCCTTGCTGGCTAACCCAATATTTGGGGAAGCTTGACCTAATAATTTTCCCTCTTGGGAGAGAGCTGCCCTGCATAGCATCACTCTATAAACTAACCAGAGGCTGATTTCCTGCAGAGGTAGGCCTGTCTGTCCTGGTCAAGCTCCATCTTTAACAGTGAGAGTAAACCTAGCCGATCCAAGGATTTAATTCAGGTCAATTGTTTCTTACACTAAGCTATTTGCCAGTCAAACTCTGTCTTTACCTGTTTCTCACATGGTTCAGAATCCAAGCAGCAAAGAGAGATTTATTTATCATGATCTCAACACCTTATGTTCTCTTTTATTCATTCCATTTTCCAGTCAGTCTGAGCTATTAATTGTTCTCTATACTGCATCAAAATGTCTTGTTTTCATCTCTTTGCCCCTATTGTTATTTCTGCCAAAAGAAAATATTCTTTTGTTTAGTTGCTGCATCTTCAGAAATTGTTTTCATACTTCAAGACCAATGCAAATACTTCCTTTTTCAAGATAAGCTATCCGCCTTCAGAGACGCTGTCTTTTGTTTCTGTTTTATCTCTACTGCCTAGCATAGTACCTGGCACATATTAGATGGCTAAATGTATTAAGAACTATTGGAATAAAATGAGTTGGGCATTAGGAAACAGACGATCTCCTGCTTAGAAAGGATTCAGGCATCAGTTCCAAGATAATTCATGTTCTTACCTTCAAGAAAATCAGTCTGAGGGATAAATACGTACGAACAAAAAGCAAAAATCCATCACTTTATCTTTTAAAGTATGATTTTTTTTAATAGATGTGCTTCATATCCTCAAATAAACCCTAAACCCCTTGAAGAAGGGCAGAATTCAGAATGCATTATATTATATGTTGTAGAAAATGTGTATCTTTCAACAAATAACTAAATGCATAAGTTGTTACAGTAAAAAAGACTTTCCAAAACTCAGATTTCACTAAGCGGCTATGTCAGTGAATGCTATGACCAACACGAGCAGCTCTCCTCTACTCACCACTCCAAGTCAACAATGGATTCAGTCCTAAGATTCCCAGTGAGGTCAAGGAGTGAAAAGTTGAATCAAAGGCACTTTCTAATGGACCTGATGCGCATCTCAGTGGCCATTTATGATGGGAGGCTACTGGATATTCTACCGGAGTCTATCAGTCCTAACCTCATATTCAGAAAGTCTCGTTATCTCCCACCCTCTTTGGCTCATATGCCGTGTGACCTCCTGTTAATGAGGCTGTATTCCCTGACTTTAAGTGTGAGATGTGTGCAGCTGGGCACCCGTGGTGATCCACATGCTGATGATGAAACGCACATGTCATTGTTTCTTTTGTCTTATCAAAACTAAAAATAAAAAGAAGAAGAAGCTTGAAGAGCTAGACTATAGGTATTTGGAATTTGATGAGAGCACTCAGGACATTAGGGATGTGGCTGTGCTTTAGAAGTGTTCTTTGGAAGTGCTGATACTCAGACCCAGCTTTTGAGTGTTTGTTCACTGGAAGACATGCACTAAAGCACTCAGAATAGTTTTCTCTGTAATAGGCCAAACCTGGTTACAACCTGAAGGTCCATCAACTGTAAGTTAATGAAAGCATTGTGATACATTAATAGAATGAAATACCATACAAGGAGAAGTAAGAACTACTGCTACACAGTTCAGTTGCTCAGTCATGTCCGACTCTTCACGACCCCATGGACCACAGCATGCCAGGCCTCCCTGTCCATCACCAACTCCTGCAGCTTTCTCAAATTCATGTCCATCAAGTCGGCGATGCCACGCAACCATCTCATCCTCTGTCATCCCCTTCTCCTGATGCCTTCAATCTTTCCCAGCATCCAGGTCACTGCAAATGAGTCAGCTCTTTGTATCAGGTAGCCAACGTATTGGAGTTTCAGCTTCAACACCAGTCCTTCCAATGAATATTCAGAATTGATTTCCTTTAGGATGGACTAGCTGGATCTCCATGCAGTCCAAGGGATTCCCAAGAGTCTTCTCCAACACCACAGTTCAAAAGCATCAATTCTTTGGCACTCAGTTTCTTTATAGTCCAACTCTCACATCCATACATGACCACTGGAAAAACCATAGCTTTAACTAGACAGACCTTTATTGGCAAAGTAATGTCTCTGCTTTTTAATAGGCTTTCTAGATTGGTCATAGCTTTTCTTCCAAGGAACAAGCATCTTTTAATTTCATGGGTGCTGACACCATCTGCAGTGATTTTGGAGCTCAAAAAAATAAAGCCTTTCACTGTTTCCCCATCTATTTGCCATGAAGTGATGGGACTAGATGCCATGATATTAGTTTTCTGAATGTTGAGCTTTAAGCCAACTTTTTCTCTCTCCTCTTTCACTTTCATCAAGAGGCTCTTTAGTTCTTCGCTTTCTGCCATAAGGGTGGTATCATCTGCATATCTGAGGTTATTGATATTTTTCCCAGCAATCTTGATTCCAGCTTGCATTTGATTTGCAGTCTGGCATTTCTCGTGATGTACTCTGCGTATAAGTTAAACAAGCAGGGTGACAATATACAGTCTTGAGGCACTCCCTTTCCCAATTTGGAACCAGTCTGTTGTTCCATGTCCAGTTCTAAGTGTTGTTTCTTGACCTGAATAAAGATTTCTGAGGAGGCAGGTAAGGTGGTCTGGTAGTTCCATCTCTTGAAGAATTTTCCACAGTTTGTTGTGATCCACACAGTCAATAAAGCAGAAGTAGATGTTTTTCTGGAACTCTCTTGTTTTCTCTATGATCCAACAGATGTTTGTAATTTGATCTTTGGTTCCTCTGCCCTTTCTAAATCCAGCTCGAACATCTGGAAGTACTCAGTTCATGTATTGTTGAAGCCTGGCTTGGAGGATTTTGAGCATTACTTTGCTAGTATGTGAGATCCTATGAATAATAAGCTATCAACCAACAGATTGTACCAGCATAGATGTTTAAGTTGTAAAAGTCAGATGCTTTATGTACCTGTAGAAATGCCCCATAAAACCTCTTGTTCACAAAAAAACAGGGAGGGGGATATGAGATGACAAACTAAGAACTTCCAGAGTAAAACTTTTATTTCCTGAGCAGGAAAAATTATAAAACAGTGAGGCTTTGTTTGAATCTTACACTGAGAGGTAATCCAATTTAGTTTTTCTCTCTAGGATTTCAGATATTCAAACAGGTTTAAATAATTTCTTAGCTCCCTTTATTATAAATTGTATATGGTGAATACTAAATAGAGAAGGCAGAGTTTAGCCCAAAAACGCACAGCCCCAGTGCAGAGAGTTTTGGAAACAGACAACTGGAATTAAAACATTTGAAAATCACCATAAATTCAGAGAGCATCCCCTTAAGCTCTGGAAGAAGGGGGCCCTGCCTCAGGGTCCACAGGTCACATGTCCCCATGACTTGGAGGACTGCTCTTTAAACTTTCTAGGTCTTCTCTGGTGTCAGGGACAAATGGCAGTCATCCTGGCACAGCACCCCAAGCCCAAACCCACTTCTTCTTACGGTATCCTCTGACCTTCCACCCTGTATGGAAGGTTTACCAAAGCCCCAGGAAGCTCTGGGGCTTAGGCCTGTGGGGTCACCCTGGGACTTATGTTCAGCCCCATTTGAGGAAGGGAGGGCCAGGCAGGCAGAATATTTCTTTTCTCGGATTGATATTGGGCCTCCTGTATAAAGCTGACACACTGATTTAGGGTAACTTACTTTTTTTATAGAGAGGAAGATCCCCCATAGGAGGAAATGACAAACCACTCCGGTAATCTTGCCTGGAAAATTCCATGGACAAAGGAGCCTGGTGGGCTATATAGTCCATGGGGTCAAAAAGAGACACAGCTGAGCTGACAAACTGCTTAGAGACTAGGCTCCATAAACTCTAGGAGCAACTCTGGCTTCAGAAAGTTCAGAAGATGTTTTTTCTCCTGACTTCTAATATTGAATATATAAAACACTTGGCAATAGAGAAGTGCATGGAATTATTAACAGAGAGAGAAAAGATAGAGGTGGAAGAAAAAAAGGGATTGACTTCTGGTTGGTGCAAAATGACAGTGATATGGGCATTATTGCGTCCATTTTACAGATAGCAAGACTAAGGTTCAGAGCATAGGTTAGCCCTTGTTCACACAGCCATTAATCACCTCCACCATCTCTAGGATGTAATTGGACCAATCTTGGATTCGAGAAGCAAACACTGAACCAGAAACAGAATGAGGCAAAAAATTATCTAAACATTCGACAGACCCGTTCTACACTCCTGTCACCATGGAGCATGACAGATACTCCCGTCACCATGGGAACCCAAAGACCTATAAAGACATGGCTCGACAGGCAAGCCTCAATAGGCCATTTTTATAGCTATACTGTAGCAGTGTTATTCTCTACATGTCATCTTTTTTTGTTCTGGACCAGAGTGACTTGATTAAACCATCACATGGGGTCCCACCTGGACCATCAGACAGTGGACAACCCCAGCTGGGATCACCAATATGGCTCCAGATGTGTTGTTTACTTAATTTTATCCTAGATACACTGAAAAAAATGCATGCTTTGTGTCACTCATGATTTTTTAAAGAATCCATGTTAAACATACATAAAAACTCAAAGAATATTACAAGGAATGAGCCTGGAGAAAAGAACTACTTTGAGGTAAAATTCAGAGAAATTAGCTAATTAATTATACAGCTGACTTAACCAGTGCCTGAAATGTAAGGAAGCCCAGAGATTGGAGATAGTTTTCCAGGAATCATGTGTGGGTCGAATAAAGATTATTTCTGCATAGGGAAATTAAGTTAGAGCTAGAAACTTCTGAGAGGAAATAGCCTTTAGAGGATAGCTTAATCTTGAAACATTCATCACCTGAGTGGGAGAGGAGACAAGAAAGGCCCTGTGGGTGGCAGTGACTTAGGTTAGGTGACTCCATGGCTCTCTCTCTCTCCCCCAGTTTTATTTTAAACTTAGCACACAGCCCAGTATAAAATAGAAAATTCCTTAAAAAAAAAAAAACCCTTTCAAACAGTCCTCACAGCTATATTCTGCAGGATGGCATCCTTTCACCTTCCATTTTTAAGCCCTAAACCTTCCCCCAGCCCCCAAAAATCAATTATTCATGAAAAGTGTACTAAGCAGTTGCCTGTCCCACGCAGTGTCTCTTTAAAGTTACTCTGCTGAATAATAGACTTAATGCATACAGGAGCAGAACTAAGATCATTTGTGTTACAATGTTTTAATAATGGCATTTCCTTTTTCCTATGTAGACATAATGGGCTTCCCAGGTGGCACGGTGGTAAAGAATACATCTACCAATATAGGAGACAGAGAGGCGGGAGATATGGTTTCGATCCCTGGGTTGGGAAGATCCCCTGGAGTAGGAAATGACAACCCATGCCAGTACTCTTGCCTGGGAAACACCATGGACAGAGGAGCCTGGCGGGCCGCAGTCCATGGGCTTGCAGAGAGTCAGACACGACGGCGTGAAAAAGCGCACACACGCATGTAGACATCATACATACGAACTCTTCTAACTTTTCAGATCAGGTGCATCTATTCCCCTATTGCAGATCTAACATAAAGAATATTCTTGAGCCATTTAACAAACCAAATTATTTCAGCATGCTTTTAATAAAGAAAAATATTAAAATAATGAGGCATTAGTACGAATTATCAATAATTACTTTTTAAAATTCTGAAAAAAAATTTAAGTCTAAAGTGCCACAGATAAATGTAAGAAACACAAACATAGGTACAAACTAGTATCTGATTTACCCCTATGATTCATAACCTTTGTGTAGTTTAATACTAGTGCTCATTTCCAAAGCTAAAAAGGAAAGATTCAATACTCTGTCTTCACTTTAAAGAAACCCCAGTTGAATCAAGCATCAGTTTCAGTTCAGTTCAGGCCCTCAGTCGTGCCCGACTCTTTGCGACCCCATGAATCGCAGCACACCATGCCTCCCTGTCCGTCACCGACTCCCAGAGTTCACTCAGACTCACGTCCATTGAGTCCATGATGCCATCCAGCCATCTCATCCTCTGTCATCCCCTTCTCCTCCTGCCCCCAATTCCTCTCAGCATCAGAGTCTTTTCCAATGAGTCAACTCTTCGCATGAGGTGGCCAGAGTACTGGAGTTTCAGCTTTAGTATCATTCCTTCCAAAGAAATCCCAGGGCTGATCTCCTTCAGAATGGACTGGTTGGATCTCCTTGCAGTCCAAGGGACTCTCAAGAGTCTTCTCCGTCACCACAGTTCAAAAGCATCAATTCTTCGGTGCTCAGCTTTCCTCACAGTCCAACTGTCACATCCATACATGACTACTGGAAAAACCATAGCCTTGACTAGACAGACATTTGTTGGCAAAGTAATGTATCTGCTTTTCAATATGCTATCTAGGTTGCTCATAACTATCCTTCCAAGGAGTAAGCATCTTTTAATTTCATGGCTGTAGTCACCATCTGCAGTGATTTTGGAACCAAAAAAAGTCTGACACTCTTTCCACTGTTTCCCCATCTATTTCCCGTGAAATGATGGGACCAGATGCCATGATCTTCATTTTCTGAATGTTGAGCTTTCAGACAACTTTTTCACTCTCCTCTTTCACTTCTATCAAGAGGCTTTTTAGTTCCTCTTCACTTTCTGCCATAAGGGTGGTGTCATCTGCATATCTGAGGTTACTAATATTTCTCCGGGCAATCTTGATTCCAGCTTGTGCTTCTTCCAGCCCAGCGTTTCTCATGATGTACTCTGCATATAAGTTCAATAAGCAGGGTGACAATATACAGCCTTGATGTACTCTTTTTCCTATTTGGAACCAGTCTGTTGTTCCATGCCCAGTTCTAACTGTTGCTTCCTGACCTGCGTATAGGTTTCTCAAGAGGCAGTTCAGGTGATCTGGTATTCCCATCTCTTTCAGAATTTTCCACAGTTTACTGGAATCAAGCATGGCTTTTAACATAGGTTAGACATAGTTCAGGATCACAAAGGAACTATCAATTCCATTTAGCAGAAGACTCTAGCTGCATACGTAAAACAAGTACATACAAAAGCCAAGGTTGTTCTTCTAAGGTCCCCAAACAACTCTTCTGGTATTTATGGAGCTTCATTTTATTTTGAAGTAAATGTAACACTCCTCATATGTAACCCAGACTCCCCTTTTGATGGACATAGCAGTGACTGGCACGTTTAAATTTCTCTCCTCGCCCTCCATTCTTTTGGGTGAAATATGTGACTCAGAGCTGAGAGCTCTATTGCCGCGTTCAGTAGAGACTTAAAGAGGCATCAGATGGCTGAAGTGACACTGAGGAAGAACTGTAGGAAAGGAGCATCGCCCCACTGGCCCCGCTCACACTCCAGCTCCCCACTACACCTGCAGCAGACTGTCCATCTATCATTAACCGATGTGAAGCTGGATCCCCTTAGGAATGCACTGAAGTACTGAATCTGCCTCAAGGACAACAGCGGGGTAAGGACTGCGACTGTTCACGGCTGATTCTGGGATCTGACATGATAAACACAGTGGGAGAGACACACACAGGAACTTAGGAGAGAATGGAAAAGGAGCAAGTAATCCCAATAAATAGTGTTATGAATATATGGGGAGACTTCCCTGGTGGTCCAGTGGTTAAACATCTGCCTTCCAATGCAGGGAGCTCAGGTTTGATCCCTGATCTGGAAACTAAGACCCCACACACCCCTGTTGTGGTCCAGCTACTGAGCCCACACGCTCTGGAGCCTGCCTGCTGCCACCAGAGAAGCCACGTGCATCAACGAGAATCCCATGTCCTGCAACTAAGGCTAAACACCAGCCAAATAAATATTGCCCCCCCAAAAAAGAGCTCAGTAAATGTTGACTTACTAGATGGGTGGAAGTTTTAAAAAAGAAATGAAGACATGGGAGGAAGACTGGTCGGGGAGAGGGTCCTAAAATGGGCCTTGGGAGTTTGGAAATGACAAAGCCAAGTGTTCATGCTTGAGTTTCAGATATGAAGATTAATCTCAGTCACTAAATAATTATAGAAAAGAGATCAGGAGAGATGATAAGTTTGGCAAGCAGACAGTCACTCAAAGAGGTCAGCTAGTTGCAGTGAGAGACTCTGAGGGAGAACAGGAAAGGGAAGAATCCATCCCCCTGTGCACGGTTGCTGGAGGGGGATGTCAGGGCGGTGCCACAGGGGCCTGGGGTCTTTCCCCCAGGTCTTCATATCATCTTCCAGCTACACATGCCCTACTGTGTCCTAATCTCTTCTTATAAGAGCACCAGTCATGTGTTCTAGATCTCATTTCAATGTCACACCTCTTTAAAGGCCCTATCTCTAAAAATAGCTACATTCTCAGAGATTGGGACTTCAGTACAATATGATTTGAGGAGGGACACAATTCAGGCCATGACAGATGACCAGATTCTGCCCGAGTTTTAAGGGTGTTTATCCTGAGATTAAAATAGTACTCTTCCTTGACTGTATGTACATTAATGAGAACAATAAAGTATAAGCATCTAAGTAGGCTAACTGGAATAGACAAAATTATGAGGAAAATAAGACCTATATATATTTTCATACCTGTATATGGGAAATATATAGATCTTTTCATTTTCTCTGAAGAAAAAAAAAATACATCTTCAAGAGACAATGAGTAAATCTCAAATAAAATAAATGTTCAAATAAAAGAACTCCAACTGAAAAAAGCAGATGAAGGCTAGACCTGCGGAGAGCTTTGAATACAAGCCTAACAAATGTGGAATTGGTAAAAAGGAAGGTAGGAACATTTTTTTTTTTCTTTTAAACAAAGGAGTACCAAGAACAAAACAGTTCTTTTCTAAGCTTAAATTGATGGGTGGGTTGGTGAGAGAAAGAATTGGAATCTCACAGAAAAGAGAAATCAAGCAAAGAGAGCGTAAATCAAATGCCAAATGTGCAAATACCGGACGGGGATGATGGAGAGGAAAAAAGAGGAAGTAGATTAGATTTAATAATGAGTTGGAACTCAGGAACTCACGATAAGAATGAATGAAATTTAACGCCAAAATTTAAGCCAGCTTATTCATCGCCACCTTTCATAGCAAACAGTGTTTCTGTTTTTCCATTTTCAATACCTAATCAAATTGTCACTTGAAAAATATGGAACAACAATTTCTCTGTTGTTAGATGTCTGTGAATTAACTGATTTGCTTTTGCAGAGCAGTGAATACTATTTAGAGAGATAGCTATATTTCCCCCTCAGAATGATCTTTCCTTTGGTGAAATGTTAAATTACTCACAAAAACTTACTTATTAAATTGGCCGTAACTGCCACTGTTAAAATATAATGGCCCACATAATTGGCCCAAAAGTGACCGCTAATGTCTCGTTCATAGGGGACATGCAAATTAATTGTATTGTTTCCAGCTCCAAAGCTCAACGCCTCCATTACCCATCAGTCAGTCCCTGTCGGCATAGCCTCTCCCTTACTAGGCTTATTTATGCCATGACTGCAACTCCCTTCTTCCCGAAATAACAGTGCTGTGGCAGGAAGTAAGTGCCTCAACCTAAACAGTGGGAGTTTCTAGTCTCACTGCCATGGATTTAGGTTCCCATGTGCCTCAGGTAAAACTCACAAATCAGGGGTGGCTTCATGACTCATCCCTTCCACTTCTTCCTCTTCCAAACCTTCACAAGGGCATACAGGCACGTGCGCACACACACGTGCACGCTCAACACTGGCCCAGCTCACTTTGAGCATCTGGCTTGGCTTCCTCACTCAGAACTTCTGTTTGTCTGATATTATAACTCTGCCCTAACTGTAGCCCACCTGATTAGAGCCCTTCTGACTTGAACTGCTTCTGACAACTCCCTTCTGCTAAAAGCTGGATGCTGCACTTAATAATCGTAGGCACTAATTAAGGTCTTTCCAGGAACTGTTACAGGGAAAAGCCAATTATGACTCCATATTGGATCTGTTTCTTTTACTCTAACCTTTGCTTCCCATTGCTTTTCTTCTCTAAAACAATACTCTCCATACATAATAGCGTGCCTTGGGGAACTCTGCCCCTATGCCTTAATGTTATACCAAAGTGCCTTTGTTCAGAACCCTGTGCACCTGTGGATGGCTACAGGAAGCAAGAAATTAACACATCTCCTCCCTAATCACTTTACCTGCCTCCTGTATGCAGGTCAAGAAACAATAGTTAGAACTAGACATGAACAATGGACTGGTTCCAAATTGAGAAAGGAGTACGTCAAGGCTATATATTGTTACCGTGCTTCTTTAACTTATATGCAGAGTACATCATGAGAAATGCCAGACTGGATGAAGCACAAGCTGGAATTAAGATTGCCGGGAGAAATATCAATAACCTCAGATATGCGGATGACACCACCCTTGTGGCAGAAAGTGAAGAGGAACTAAAGAGCCTCTTGATGAAAGTGAAAGAGAGTACAAAAGCTGGCTTAAAACTCAACACTCAGAAAACGAAGATCATGGCGTCAAGTCCCACCACTTCATGGCAAATACATGGGAAAACAATGGAAACAGTGAGAGACTTTATTTTGGGGGGGCTCCAAAATCACTGAAGATGGTGACTGCAGCCATGAAATTAAAAGATGGTTGCTCCTTGGAAGAAAAGCTATGAAAAACCTAGATAGCATACTGAAACGCAGAGACATTACTTTGCTGACAAAAGCCCATCTAGCCAAAGCTATGGTTTTTCCACTAGTCATGTATGGATGTGAGAGTTGAACTAGAAAGAAAACTGAGCACCAAAGAATTGATGCTTTTGAACTGTGGTGTTGGAGAAGACTCCTGAGAGTCCCCTGGACTGCAAGTAGATCAAACCAGTCAATCCCAGAATAAATCAATCGTGAATATTCATTGGAAGGACTGATGCTGAAGCTCCAATACTTTGGCCACCTGATGCAAAGAGCTGACTCACTGGGAAAGACCCTGATGCTGGGAAAGATTGAGGCAGGAGAAGGGGACAACAGAGGACAAGGTGGTTGAATGGCATCACTGACTCCGGGAGATAGTAAAGGACAGGGAAGCCTGGCATGCTACAGTCCATGGGTCAGACACAACTGAGAGACTGAATGACAACTTCTCCCTGAGGTTGGCCATTCCAGCAGATATTTCAAGATTAATGGCTTTTTTACTTCCTCACCTCCCACCCTGTTCTAAGAAAGAACATGGCATCCAGACCCCATAAGATGGTTATTTTGAGACATCAGTCTGCTATCTTCTCAATCTGCCAGTTTTCCAAATAAAGTCCAATTCCCTGACTCAACACCTCATCTCTTGGATTTATAAGCCTGTTGTGTGGCAAGCAGAGTGAGATTGGACTTGGAACAGAATGAACCAGACCACAACCACCCACCTGAACTTTATTTCCGTGGCTACCAGAGCTTGACTCAGACCACCACGTTTACCAAATTAGACATTCTTAAAGGTTCAAAGCAAACTGATTTGATTGTACTTCTTTGATACATCCTTAGGAATTAGATTATATCCCCCACAGACTGGATTTCCTCCTTCTTCCCCTTGAGTTTTTGTTTCTAAGCTCTCCAAGCTAAGCCCATGTGAATTATAATACTAATTCATCCTGAAATTTCAACACAGTTGGCTTCACCAGAGAAGGGGAAAAGTTCATGCTCCATGTATCTGCAACTCTAATGTATTCTAAAAATAGCCACAAAGCTATCATTATGGATAGTCAGGTAATCAATGTAAGGAAATATTAACAAACCTGAGGCTTAGTTGGCAATTCTAAAACCCTTAAGGAATCCATAAATTCACTGTCTTCAAAAGTGTAATAAATAACATGTCAGACTTAAGTTATTGACAGAACAGCTCACATTTTTCATTATGGAAACATAGCTCATCAGTTTTTAAAGGGAATCATACAAATAACCAGTGACAACAATCTGTTAAAATCATCTTGACTCTAGAAATTAATGTAAAACCTTCAAGAGTGAAAAACTCTAAAAATTAGTTGTCACAAAGTGTCCTCATGTACTCTGGAAGTCTATTTTACTTTATCTTAAAGTAATACTTATGTGACTAACCAAATCCACTTGGCTATATATTTGCTTATGGAAAAAAAAGCTGTAATAAAGCAGAAAGACTAGGAAATTGGAATAAGAAGATATAGTGTACCTACCAGTGTTCAGTTGAAAATAACAAAGCCATTCTGGGAAATGTAAGCAGACAGGGAATTTGTAAAAGATTGAAGTGACAGAATCTCTGTGGGTTCTGGAGAACCAAACACACTTGCTACACACTTTGACACACTGGGGCTTGTTATTGCTCAGCCCAAGGGAACAGTTAGCCATTCGCCACAGGTGTCGCCATTGGACAACCCCAGAAGCTTGGCCATAGCGACCCTGCACACTCAGACCCACCACCACTTCACCTCCTCCCTGCTCATACCCTCAGCGGTTCCTGCCTGTATCCTAGTCTTACACAGCTTCATTCATTTTGTAGAACCTAAGCCACTTGTCTGCACCGTAAGCAGGAAGGGAATCAGAGAAACCGTTTTTCAGTGTTCCAGCCTCTGTGGTAGAGGAAAACAAGCCAATGGAGTGAGAACGGTGTGGAGTGAGCCGACCTAAAGTATCAGTCACAGTCTGGTCCTTTGATAGTTCAATGTCCTTTCGCACTTTCTCATAATTAAACTTCCGAATAACAATAGAGCGAAACAAATGCTTTTGCTTAACTTTACGCAGCTTTGCCTTAGATGAGTAAAATGATGCTTACCTCTTTTTTAAAACTGGTTTTTATTGGAGTATAGTTGCTTTACAATGTCGTGTTAGCTTCTACTATGCGGCAAAATGAATCAGCTATACATATATATATATAAATATATATATATAGACACACTCCCTCCCAAATTTAAATAGTTGTTCATAGCAATGCTATTTACACTAGTAAGGACAAGGAAGTACCCTGAATGTCTACAATAGTGAGGATATGGAAGTATCCCTTATGTCTATCAACAGGGAAATGGATAAAGAAGATCAGTGCATGTATGTATACGTGTGTGTGTTTGTGTGTGTATAAAATGGAATATTACTCAGCCACTAAAAGAAATGAAATTGGGTAGTTTCTAGAGACATGATGGATCCAGAGGGTATCACATAAAGCGAAGTAAGTCAGAAAGAGAAAAATAAGTATCATAAACTCTTACCTCTTAAACCTTTCAAAAAGACCTACGGTCTTATCAGTCCCTGTACCCATCTCATGCAGTTCTCCTCTAGTCTAGGTACAATCTTATCTTGATCATCTGTAGGCTAGTGACTAAATTATGCATGTGCACAATATAACCGTAGGGGAAAGAGTGATGGAAATGGAAACGTTGAGCCTGTAAGTTGTCTTCCTTGAAGCTCTGGACCCCAGGAAGAAGGATCCAGCCCACTGGCCAGTATTCCTTGTGCATCAGAACTATACTGCGAGGGATGCCACCAGGTCCGCCCAAGCTAGCGCTTCATAGGCACCTCCCTCCTGATAACCTCAGCTGATCATTTAAATGGCCACCACACCCCTGAACACCTGTGTCTCCCACTCTAATACTGTAGGACCTTCAGGACATTCAAACGTGTCAGATCCCCAATCCCATATTTCCAGTTAATAATCTTGGTCTCCATTACTAAGTTAACCTATAGATTTGGACACACTGGTTCTACCAGGTCCTAGCTCCATTAACTGCTGCAGGTTTTTGGACAATAAAATGGGAATAGCATGGTATGGTTTTTTTGAGGATTAAAAAATATGTGAAAATTCCTACTACAATGAAATGAAATTTATCTGATGGGTTGCCATCAAAATAATTGTTTTGAGTAGACAGAACATAGAATAGGTGAGGAAGACAGATAAGATACTGGACTTGAGTACAAGAAATGTTATGGCAGAAGTTACAAGAGGATACTCCTGAGGGAGATTGTTTTAGCCAGTTCAGCTGCTGTAACAAAAACAGCATAGACTGAGTGGGAAAAACAACAGTTCTGGACCTAGAAGTCCAAAATCAAGGTGCTGCCAAATTAGGTTCCTTGTGAGACCCCTCTTCCTGGCTTGCAAATGGCTACCTTCTGGTTATATCCTCATGTGAGAGAAAGAGATAACTCTTGTCTTTTTCCCTTCATTTTTTTTTTCTTCTTTTTCTTCTTCTTATAGGGCACTAATCCCATTATGGGGGCTCCATCCTCATAACCTCTTTTAAACTTAATTACCTTCCAAAGACCCCAGCTCCTAATACTATCCCACTGGGGTTAGGGCTTCAGCATATGAAGTTTGAGACGGCAAGCATGCAGTACCTAACAGACTTGATGAGAGAAACCTCACGTGGAACAGCACTGCTGTTCAGGAAATATAGTAAGAAATAAGCCAGCCTCATACATTACAGGAGCCCTTGAGAGAATCCATTTTACAGAATGGTACAACGACCACAAGAAGCAGTGATCTGGAGGCACTGTCACATAGCAGCAACAAGCTGACCCTCTGGAGTCAGACAGAAATGCAAACCCCAGCTCTGCAAGTTCCTAGCTTTATGATCAGGGGTGCTTCAGCCTCCTCATCAGTAAATTTTAGACATTTTAGCAAAGCTGCATGACAACCATGAGAAACAGTGTATTAAAAAATGCAATGCCTGGCATGTGGAAGATACTCAGTAAGTATTTTATTAATATCCACATCTATGTTTTAGGCACCATGTTAGGTTCTTTACAAATCAAATGGCAAATGTGAATATGGGGGATGGGCATCACTTCAGTTGTGTCCAACTCTTTGCAACCCCATGGACCGTAACCCGCAAGTCTCCTCTGTCCGTGGGATTCTCCAGGCAAGAATGCTGGAGTGGGTTGCCATGTCCTCCTCCAGGGGATCTTCCCGACCCAGGGATTGAACCAGCATCTCTTACGTCTTCTGCATTCGCAGGCAGGTTCTTTACTATAGAACTGGGAAGCTACCTGGGAAGCACAATCTCACAAGACTCCTCTAGGAAAATCCTGTGATAGTTTGTTATCATTGACATGGCCATTTTACAGATGAGGAAACAGAAAAGCTAAGTGGCTTGCCCCAGACATTAGCTAATAAGTGGCTGAGTCAGGATTCATACACCAGTGTCCTTACTAAAGAGCTTGGATTTACCTGATAATTTCTCTGTCCTCTAGAAAAGGGCAGATATAAGAACTAGAATAGATTATCTTAGCCTCATTACCAATTCTAATCTAAAACATCAAAAAATATTTACTGAATACTCTCTAAGCAGTAAAGAAGGAAGTTATTATGTTGGCCAAAAACTTCATTCAGATTTTTCTGTAACATCTTATGGAAAACCCAAATGGACTTTTTGGCCAACCCAATACATAAAGCATTTTCAAAAACCTTTCTGCCAGTAGCAGATACAAAGTAAATACTTCCAGACCAAAAGGTAGAACCCTCACTTAACCTGGGGACAAAAGCCACTAATCCAAGATGCTTAATTATTAAGGAAGACTAAGAAATAAAGAAAGAAGACAATTTGGGGGCACAAGATGACTGAAGAACAGTCCCATAAGGGAGGAGTAGACACCTCAAAACACAGTAAAATTCAGTGTAAGGATTTTCTAAACTGAAACATTTAGCAAAGGATAAAGACGATGATTCCCTGAGTTTATCACAGTGTAAGAAGTAGAGTGAGTAGGAGCAGACAGAGAGGCTAGTCGGAAGCCCAGAGAAGTGGAGCAAACCATAATAGAATCTCCTGACAGCAAACCAAGCCATTCCTAGAATGCAGAACTCAGCCCAGGCACTGGCTGGCATTTTCATAGCAGCTTTCTCTGTCTCAGAGGAGCAGAGACAGGCTCATTATGGAAGTGCCTCAGGACAAGGAGTGGGCTTCCCTCGTGGCTCGGCAGTAAATAATTCACCTGCCAATGGAGGAAACTTCGGTTTGATCCCTGCGTCGGGAAGGTCCCCTGAAGAAGGGAATCTTCACTTCAGTATTTTTGCCTGGGAAATCCCATGGACAGAGGAGCCTGGCAGGCTACAGTCCATGAGGTCTGTAAAAGAGTCAGCTGTGACTGAGCAACTTCACAACAACAATAACTCGGGGGAGGAGGAGGTGCCTCTGGTTCCCCCTGACAACTCTCAGACCAATTGGCACAGCGACGTGGAGCCGAGGGGCTATACATCTTTGCCTTTGTGGCCTTGGTGGGCCTCAGAGTAGATGATCTCAAGTGGAAAAAAGTGTGATAATCCAGATCAACAGTTAGCCTGGGTGAATACACGTGAAAGCAGCAGCAGCAATGCAGTGAAATCGAAG
Organism: Ovis aries; assembly: GCF_016772045.2. Lineage (NCBI taxonomy): Eukaryota > Metazoa > Chordata > Mammalia > Artiodactyla > Bovidae > Ovis > Ovis aries. The sequence goes on along the minus strand of NC_056063.1, from coordinate 17,286,582 downwards.
CTGTCCCTTTAAACCAGGCAGGGGAAAAACCTGATAAGCTATAAAAATTGTGAGGAAGATGGCCTTCTCCTGCCTTATGCCTGGAATTAATTTGCAGACTGTAAGACTATAAACCAATTTTAAATAGGTTATGAATAGTCAGATTGGAGGGGGGAAAATGAAATGTTCTTGTATGAAAGTTTATTCTCTTTCAGATCAAAGGGCAGACACTAAGAATATGGCAGGGTGGGAAACCCTGGAGGCAACAAGATTCATTTGCCAAAGACACTGGTTTGGGAAAGAAGAGGTGGGGAAGAAGAGATATTGTCTGTCAGGCAACATTCCCCACTATACTTTGCAGTATCTTCTGCCTCTGATGCCTTAATCTCCAGTTGGTAGGAAAGTGAAAGTGTTAGTCATTCAGTTGTGTCTGACCCTTTGAAACCCCATGGACTGTAGCCTGCCAGGCTCCTCTGTCCATACTAGAGTGAATAGCCATTCCCTTCTCCAGGGGCTCTCCCCAACCCAGACATTGAACCCAGGTCTCCAGCATTGCAGGCAGATTCTTTCCCATCTGAGCCACCATTCTGGTTAATCTGCTATCAATAAGAGCAACATTTAGTCATCAGTGGAAGAGCTTTAAGTACTCTTTTCCTTTTGATGTCTGTACTGATCTACTTTCCATCAGTCTGGATTCCTGAACAAGAGCAGAGAGCACAGCCTGTGATGGATATGAGGCACAAGGGAAGACAGGCCATTACCATCCGAGCTGAGATTTCAGAGCTATTTGTTACAGCAGCATAACCTACCCTGAATGAAAGCAGAAACTGGTACCAGGAATATGACCCACATTATAGAGGGATAACATTTGACAAAGTGATCATCTATCATAGTTTAGAAAGCTAACATATTAATACTTAGTGAACATGTTGAGCTTTCCTAGTGGCTCAGATGGTGAAGAATCTGCCTGCAATGCAGGAGACCTGAGTTTGATCCCTGGGTTGGGACAATCCCCTGGAGAAAGGAATGGCTCCCTACTCCAGCTGGGAAATCAGCTGCGGAAACACTTAGTGACTATAGAAAGCAACAGAATAATAAGTGCTAAGCATTATCTTATTCTATTCTTATTCTTGCCTGGAGAATCCCATGGACAGAGGAGCCTGGTGGGCTACAGGCCATGCGGTCACAAAGAGTCGGACTCGACTGAGCAACTGACACTGAGAACAGTGAACATGTATCTCCAGAAGTGGTTAGATATCAGAACAGTATAGTATGTTCTTAGCATCCTTAGCTTCATCTACGGGGTGTATTAATTTGCTATCACAAACTGGGTAGCTTTTACAACAGAAAGGTATGCCTCAGTTCTGGAGTTTAGAAGTCCAGGATCAAGGTGTTGGCAGAGCTGGTTCCTCCTGAGTATTTAGAGGGACGATCTGTCTCATGTCTCTGTGCTATTTTCTATCGTCTTGATGACAATCTTTGGCATTCCTTGACTTGTACGTGCATTACTGTGAGATCGGCCTTCATCTTCACATGGTCTCAATGTCTAAATTTCTGTCTTTATGAGGACGTATGTTATATTGTGCTTCCAATGACTTTAACTTGATTACCTCTGTAAAGATGCAATTTCCAAATAAGGTACATTTGGCGTCAGAGAGGTCTGTGGGGTTAGAACTTCAGTGTATTGAAGAATACATTGTGGAGAATACAATTCAACTCACTACATAGGTATGATAAGGAAGAGTTGAAATCAGGCAAGAATAAGCCACATTACATTCCTAAAGATGCTTAATGAACACAGTGTTGCTTTCCCAATTAATCTTAGGCATATGCGATAACCAGCGTCACAAGTGTGAGCCCTTTCTAGGGCTCTTTGCTCCCTAGACCCCTTGAGCTGTAGCAAGAGGCATGATTGCGATGGAATAAATGGACTCAGAGCAGGGTTTCCTAACACAATGAAGTTCAAGCAAAAAGAGCTTAGAAATGAATCCCCATTTTTCCTAATGCAAACTTGTGCTAATTCTGAATCTGAATTCTCCTCCTGCTGCACACATTTCTCATGGGGGATAAATGATATAACTTGAGGTAATGAGCCTTTGCAGTTAGGAAACTGATGGGAAATCTAACAAATTGCAAGATCTTCAAGTGGTTCTTTTGGGAGAATCCAAGCATCACAGTGAAGGCAAACAGAAACAAATTCACATAAAGCAAGAGGAACAATTCATATGTTTTTCCCTAAGGATGAAAGAATGTATTGTTCTCAGTGTTTCTTCCAGCAACGATTTTATCCCACAGTTGCACATGTCTCTGGCTTATAAAATGAGTGAATCAATCAAAGGTGATTAGGCACAAGCATGTTCTGTTACCTGGAGAGTGTAAGCAGCCCCTGCCATTCTTACAAATCTAGGATTTCTGAGCTAGGGTAACAGTTCTATGGTCTGAATCTAGGAAAGTTCAATTAACACATGTTTTACAAAGCCGACCTGATGAAGCAGGAGGCTGATTCTCATCTAACAGGATTTATTCAACCTCTACTGACCTTTCTCTGCTCTATGATATTTAGATTCTTATTCATTATCACTTAATCATTCTCTAGCAGTTCCATATTTTAGTTTTTCTCTCCCAAATTATTCAGTGTACGCTTTTTGAAAACAGAAACCATATCTAACAGAGGTTATAGCTGTGAAAACACTTAGTGACTATAAAAAGCAACATAATAATAAATGCTATTATCATTTGTACCTTATTCTAAAACAGCATGGAAAATACCATCATTCAAGCTCTATTTAACAAATGATTACATTTCTCTCAAGTCTACCAGAAGACTAAAATTAATTTCATACTAATTAACTCCAATCCACAAACTAAATCTGTTTTCAGCTTTAATCTTGGCTTTACATTTATGATCACCAAGAAAAAAGGCCACAGGTTACAGAAATGTCATGATTTCACAGTTTCCAAGGGGGAAGATTAAGATATGATATGATGACAAACTCATTGAGAGATTTCGAAAGTTAGCTCTTTGATGTCATCGTTATTTTTTCAGGAGAGAGGAGACTTTCAAGCTTTTTAAAATATGAATGCATATTTAATCTGAAATGATATCACAGTGACAATAAACTCAGTGCCTGAGAACATACTCAGTAAACACTTTCCAGCTGATTAACAGCTGTGAGGTAACAACATGCCATACACTTCAGCAGGACTTCTCTGACACAGAAGGCACGACCCACAACAGAAAGTTCCTATCACTACCCTCAAAGAATCCTCAAGCCTGAGGACCTTCCTGGGGATAAATGTGCTTGTGTGTCAAACCAGCAAATAAAACTGAGAATACAGGAAAGGCCACAGAGGTAGAAGTGAAGCAGAGGCGCTGTGAGGAGGTGGCTATGAGTCAGAATCTGGAAAATGAAAACCAGGCAGACAAGACATAGATCAGGACATTGGAACATAAGGCAAAAAGCCTCCAGCAGAAAAGAGAACGGAACATATATCCAAAATAAGGAGTGAATATAAGCAACAGCATCTTGCACACAGCCTAGCTCACAGTATGCGCTTGCTAAGTGTTTGGAGTTTTTTAATGATGATGTCATAGTTCATGGGCTCAGACACACCGCATTTCTGCCAGACTCCATACAGGGTCCTTTTGTCCTTGGCCATCGCTATAAGACACACTCTGACATACACTGGTGTGCTAACCTGACAACAACCAACAACAGATACTAACAAATTACATCATGAGGAACATTTGGCTGAAGAGAGGGGTTAAATGGCAGAATCGTCTCTTCTAAGGATTCATTTGGGATGCTCTACAAAAGACCATTCCTGTCACCAGCACTCACCCAGTGTCTCGCACGGACACAGCCTGATACCCAAGTGGAGGGATGCTGCTACCAGGAGCTCATCACAGCTCTCTGCTCCCTTCTTCCTCCTGGCCAAATCTGTTATCTCAGACACTGCAACCAGAGGAAAGAGTCTCCTGCGTTTTACAGAACTGACAAAAGATCAGAGGTTCAGTCTGGGGACAGACCCAAGAAGTCTGGCCACCATAGGTACCAAGTCAAAATCAGGGTATAGTCTGAAAATGAAGAACCATATTGGAAACTGGCAGTGTGATGAAAAGACAAGGGAATCAATCTAGAAGTCAGATTGATTTCCTGATTTTACAGATGAGGAATCCAGGTTTGGGATGTGCTCTCAGGTGCCTTAGCTGGCTGGTGGCAGAGCGTGGGACTAGACACACATTTCCCAGTACCCAGAGGCAACATCTGTCCTGCCCTGCTGCGGCTCCTCAGGACAAGGGGTGGTGAACACACCTGGCTAGGAATGCTCAGGGACCAGGCATGTTCTGGGGATGTGTCTCCTAAAGCTCCCCTTCCCATCTCAAAACCAATCACCCTTCCTCCATCCCCAAAGTAAAGGGGAAGAGCACGTCTTCTTTTATTTTTTAAATTTCCAATGGCACTATTATTATATCTACTTTAATGTCTTAAATTTTTCTTTTTTCTTTTTAAATTAATTTTTATTGGAGTACAGGTGCCTTACAATGCTGTTATAGATGATCTTATCACAATCAAGCATGATGACCGAAGAGACTTAGCGTGCATGCAAAGTATACACTGCTATATATACCAGGTTGGCCAAAAAGTTTGTCAGGATTTTTCTGTTACATCTTACAGAAAAACCCAGATGAACTTTTTGGTCAACCCATATGTATAATGCTCTATATTGTATTTCCATATATTAGTGTAATATTATATTTTAAAATTCTACACCCTTATGGCAGAAAGTGAAGAGGAACTAAAAAGCCTCTTGATGAAAGTGAAAGTGGAGAGTGAAAAAGTTGGCTTAAAGCTCAACATTCAGAAAACAAAGATCATGGCATCCGGTCCCATCACTTGATGGGAAATAGATGGGGAAACAGTGGAAACAGTGTCAGACTTTATTTTGGGGGGCTCCAAAATCACTGCAGATGGTGACTGCAGCCATGAAATTAAAAAACGCTTACTCCTTGGAAGAAAAGTTATGACCAACCTAGATAGCATATTCAAAAGCAGAGACATTACTTTCCCGACTAAGGTCCGTCTAGTCAAGGCTACGGTGTTTCCTGTGGTCATGTATGGATGTGAGAGTTGGACTGTGAAGAAGGCTGAGCGCTGACTGTGAAGTCTGTGAAGAACTGATGCTTTTGAACTGTGGTATTGGAGAAGACTCTTGAGAGTCCCTTGGACTGCAAGGAGATCCAACCAGTCCATTCTGAAGATGATCAGCCCTGGGATTTCTTTGGAAGGAATGATGCTAAAGCTGAAACTCCAGTACTTTGGCCACCTCACGTGAAGAGTTGACTCATTAGAAAAGACTTTGATGCTGGAAGGGATTGGGGGCAGGAGGATAAGGGGACGACAAAAGATGAGATGGCTGGATGGCATCACTGACTCGATGGACGTGAGTTTGAGTGAACTCCGGGAGTTGGTGATGGACAGGGAGGCCTGGCGTGCTGCAATTCATGGGGTCGCAAAGAGTTGGACACGACTGAGAGACTGAACTGAACATATTTTAAACAGCAAAATCATTTGCTTTAACATGAACACTAGTATCACAAGTTATCAAATTCATCACAGGTTTTCCTAAACCAGGGACATCAAGAAATCTGGTCACACCCGACATTTCAATCTTCAGGCCCCAAATTGAACGTTTCCAATTTCGTTCCTTTGATTCCTCGGTTTTCCTAGAAATCTGGAAACAGAGAGAATAGGAAGAGTGACAAAGATGATAGATCTTTGCTGCTGTGGTCTCGCTCTATTTAACTGTGGTAAAAACACAGCCTGAAATCTACCCTCTTAAGATTGCAACTGTGCAGTCAAGTCTTGTTACTTACATGCACACTGCTGTACTGAAGATCTCTAGAACTCGCTCTTCTTGTGTGGCTGAAACCCACGTCCACTGAACTCCACTGCCCCTCAGACTCCACCATCATCTCCAGCTGCTGGCCTCCACCATTCTACTTCATGTTTCTAGGAGTTTGACTCATTAAAGTGGAATCACGTAGTATTTGTCCTTCTGGTGACAGGCTTCTTTCACTTAGCATGGTGTCTTCAAGGCTCATCCACACTATCATGTGATAGGATTTGTTTTTAAAGTTGAATAGTATTCCATTGTATATATATGCCAATTTTTTTTTTACCCATTCATCTTCCGATAGACATTTAGGTTGCTTGCACCTCTTGGCTATTGTGAACGATGCTGAAATAAACTTGGGTGTAAATATCTATTCAAGATCCTATTTTCAATTATTATGGATAAATACCCAGGAGGGAATTGGAGGATAATATGGTAGCTCTAATTTTAATTTTTTTTTTAACCTTCATGTTGCTTTCCATAGCATCTGCACCATTTTTCATCCCCAGTAACAGTGTACAAGGGTTCCCTTTTCTCCACATCCTTTTCAAAAATATACTATAGCCATCCTAACATGTGTAAAGGGCTGTCTTTTGGTTTCATTTGCATTTCCCTAATGATGAGTGATACTGAGCACCTTTCTACATGCCTATTGGCCATCCACATGTCTTCTTTGAAGAAATATCTGTGCAGCTTCTATTTAAAATATCTGTTCAGTTCAAGTTAAAACCTATTTTTAAACTGGGGTTTGGGGGAATTTTGCTGTTGAGTTATATGAGTTTCCTATGTTGTACATTAATCCCACTTCCCTGATGGCTCCGTGGTAAAGAATTCACCTACCAATGCAAGAGATGTGGGTTTGATCCCTGGGTCAAGAAGATCCCTTGGAGAAGGAATGGCAACCCATTCCAGTATTCTTGCCTGGAAAGTCCCACGGGCAGAGGAGACTGGCAGACTACAATCAATGGGGTCACAAAGAGTTGGACACGACTTAGCAACTCAACAAACAAACAAAACAGATGATTTGCAAATATTCTTCACTCTTTTGAATGTTTCCTTTGCTGTGCAGAAGTTTTTTTAGTTTGATATACTCCCACTTGTCTATTTTTGCTCCTGTTCCCTGTGCTTTTGGTGTTATTTCTAAGAAATCAAAGATGATGTTATCAAGATTTTATAGTATTCTTGTAGGAGTATCATAGTTTCAGGACTTATGTCTAAGTCATGTAATTTTTATCCTTCCTTCTCTTTATGTGGTATATAATGCTGATTTTTTTTTAACATTGAGCCATTCTTATATCCCAGGGATAAATCCCACTGCTCACATTGTATGATCCATTCAATGTACTGTTGAATTTGGCTTGCTGGCACTTTGTTGAGAATTTTTATGTCTATATTCACCAGGGATATCACCTTATGTGTGTGCACCCAGTAGCTAAGTCATGTCCAACTCTTTGTGACCCCACAAACTGTAGCCCACCAGGCCTCTATGTTTACAGAATTATCTCAGAAAGAATACTGGAGTGGGTTGCCATTTCCTCCTCCAAGGGATTGCCCTGTAGTAGTATATTTCTTGTAGTGTCTTTGTCTGACTTTGGCATCAGGGTAATGCCAACCTCAAAAAGTTAGTCTGGAAGTCTTTCTTCGTCTTCAACTTTTTGGAAGTGTTTGAAAAGGATTGGTTTTCATTAACCTTTAAATTTTTGGAAGAATTCTCCAAAATTCCTGATGGCTAAGCCATCAGGCCATAGCCCTTTCTCATTCAGAGGTTTTTGGTACTGATTCAATCTCCTTACTAGTTACATGTATGGTGAAATTTTTCATTTCTTAGCAATTCAGTCTTAGCAGGTTGTTTCCAGGAATGTATCCATTTCTTTTAGGTTATCTCATTTGTTGTGGTATAATTGTTTATAGCAGTCTCACAATCCATTTTATTTCTGTGATATCCTTATATCTCCTCTTTCATTTCTGATTTGGAGTCTTTTTTTCTTGGTTAGTCTAGCTAATGGTTTGTCAATTTGCTTATCTTTTTAATAAACCAACTCATTACTCTTTTTGTTTGTTTTTCTACTCTTTATTTCTGCTCCAATCTTTATCATTTCCATCCTCCTGCTAAATTTGGGCTTAGCTTGTTCTTTTTCTAGTTCCCTGAGGTGTAAATTTAGGATGCTTGCGATTTTTTCAAGTGTCCTTCATCTATATTTTTTTTTTAATAAGGAACATTTTTAAAGTCTTTATTGAACTTGTTACAATATTACTTCTGCTTTACACTTTGATTTTCTGGCCACAAGGCCTGTGGGATCTTAGCTCCCTGACCAAGGATTGAACATGTACCCTCTGCATTGGAAGGTGAAGTCAACCACTGGACTGCCACGGAAGTCTTGTCTTTTTTAATATAGGCATTTATCATTATAAAAGGAACCCAGCTTCTACTGTTTTTTCCAGTTTCATATGCTTTGCTACATTGTACTTTTGTTTTCCTTTGTCTGAAGATATTTCCTAATTTGCCTGTCCATTTTTTATTTGACCCACTGGTTGCCCAAAAACTTGTTGTTTAATTTCCACTTATCTGTGAATTTTCCCTTTTTTCTTCTGTTATTGATTGGTAGTTACATCTCACTGTGGTAGGAAAATATACTTGGTATGATTTTAATCTTCTTAAATTTCTTAAGACTGGTTTTTGACCTAACCTACGATCTATCCTAGAAAATATTCTGTGTGTTCTTAAGAATGTGTCATCTGCTGCTTTTGGGTGAATATTATACAGAGGTCAAAAACCAGTCTTAAGAAATTTAAGAAGATTAAAATCATACCAAGTATGTCTGTCTGGTCCATTTGGTTTATAACATTGCTCAAGTCCTCTGTTTCCTCATCTTCTGTCTGGATGTTCTTTTCTTTCTTGAAAGTGAGATTTTGAATATTTTTTACTATTATGTCACTGTCTCTTTCTCCCTTTAGTCTTGCTAATATTTGCTTCTTGTATTTGGGTGCTCTAAGGTTGAGTGCTTCAGAGAAGGCAATGGCACCCCACTCCAGTACTCTTGCCTAGAAAATCCCATGGATGGAGGAGCCTGGTAGGCTGCAGTCCATGGGATCTTGAAGAGTCGGACATGACTGAGCGACTTCACTTTCACCTTTCACTTTCATACATTGGAGAAGGAAATGGCAGCCCACTCCAGTGTTCTTGCCTGGAGAATCCCAGGGATGGGGGAGCCTGGTGGGCTGCTGTCTATGGGGTCACATAGAGTCGGACACGACTGAAGCAACTTAGCAAGGTTGAGTGCTTACATATTTATTATACATGTTATAGCTTCCTGATAGATTGACTATTACTATGCAAAGTACTTATTTGTCTCTTGTTACAGTTTTGACTTAAAATCTATTTCATCTGATATAATTACAACTATTTCTGCTTGCTTTTCGTTACCATTTGCATGGAAGTATGTTCCCATCATTTTACTTTCTGCTTATGTGTGTCCTTAAATCTAAAGTGATTTACCATGTACCCCAATATTCATAGTAGTATGATTTATAATATCCAAAATATGGAAACAACCCAAACACCCATCAAAGATTACTGGCTTAAGAAGATGTGGTGTACATGTACGCAATGGAATAATACAAAGTCATAAAAAAGAATAAAATATTGCCATTGCAATAATATGAATGGACCTAGAGAATATCTCAGTGAAGAGAGTCAAAGACAAATACTATCACTTATATGTAGAATCTAAAATATACTACTAATGAATCTATATACAAGACAAAAACAGACATAGAAAACAAAATTATGATTATCAAAGGGGAAGGTAGGGAAAAATTAGGAGTATGGGATTAACAGATATAAATACTATATATAAAATAGATAACCAACAGGGATTTACTATACAGCACAGACAGAGGAGCCTGGCAGGGCACAGTCCACGGGGTCGTAAAAGACTTGGATACAACTGAACATGCAAGCACGTATAGGGAATTATATCTTGTAAAAATCTATAATGGAATGTAGTCTAAAAAATAACCGAATCGTTTTGTTGTACATCTAAAACCAGCACAATATTGTAAATCAATTATACCTCAATTAAAATAAATTACAAATTAAAAAAGCAAAGTGATTTAGCATGTAGGTATTTTTTTAATTCATTCAGTCACTCTATATTTTGATTAGGGAGTTTAATTCATTTACATTTAAATTAATTACTGATAGAGAGGTATATTATTGTCATTTTAATAACTGTTTTCTGTTTTGTATTTCTTGTGTTCCTCTTTGTCTCTCTTGCTGTATTTCCTGGTTCTTTATGGCTATTTTGTAGTGTCATGCTTTGATCCATTCTTATTTTCTGTTTTGAATCTTCCATAAATATTTTCTGTGGTTACAATAGGACTTACATAAAACATAGCTATCACAATCTATTTTGTTGATAATAAATTATCAGTCACATGCAAAATCATTTTTTTTCTTCCCACACACTTTATGATATTGATGTCACAATATCCAATAAGTCTCTACTCATCAGAATTAAATTCGCCTCCCATTTTAAACTTAATTATGATGAGTAGAGACGTAAATCTGCCTCCCATTTTAAAGGGCTTCCTTGGTGGGTTAGTAGTAAAGAATCCATCTGCAGTGAGGTAGTGCCAGAGACACAGGCTCAATCTCTGGGTCAGTATGATCCCCTGGATGAGAGTCTGGGAACCCACTCCAGCATTCTTGCCTGGAGAATCCCATGAGGACAGAGGAGCCTGATGGGCTACAGTCCATAAGGTCACAAAGAGTTGGACGCGACTGAAGAAATTTAGCATGCACGCACACTCATTTTAAAGGTTATTTTCAACTTTTACAAACAAATTTAAATGTCTGTTTTGTACTTCAAAACATTAAGGAAAAATGAGTTTTCGTAAAATAAAATTATTCTCATCTGAAATTTAGTATGATTAGCTAAAACAAAGTAACAACTGCAATGCTGATTAGCATGATCAAAGCAACAATGATACACATATTTAAACTGAAAATATACAATCACAGATGCAAATTTATACATGTATCCACTATCTTTGATCCAATTTCTACCATGCTTACCATTCTAGCAGCTTCTCAGACAGGAGAGCATGCATATCAAGCTTTCTCTGCTGGAAGCTTAGCAATAAGGAACTTCAGGCAGCCACAAACATTTCATTCCTCTTTTGTCTCTACTATTATACACACAGTTTGACCCCTTATTAAATGGCTTAAATAAAGTCCTGCAGTAAACAAGTGCTTATTGACAAATGCAACCGTAATACTCAAAGAACAATTTGCCTACCTTCCAACTGTTCTTAAAATGAGAAGCCACAGAAGAAATGTATCAGAAAAAAAAATATATATATATATATATATATATACACAGATCAAGCCAATGAGGAGCAAGTATTCATGCTATCTCCAATCTCTTCCCATTAAAAGGAGATATTTCATAACATTTGCACGTGTAGAGTCCTGCATATTAAATACCTACATGATGCATGCATGCTAAGTTGCTTCAGTCGAGTCCAACTCTTTGCAACCCCACCAGGCTCCTCTGTTCATGGGATTCTCCAGGCAAGAATACTGGTGTGGGTTGCCGTACTCTCCTCCAGGGAATCTTCCCCAACCCAGGGTCAAACCTGAGTCTCCTGCATTGGTAGACAGGTTCTTTACCACTAGCACCACCTGGGAAGCCCTTACATACCTACAAGGTTGTTTTTTTTTTTTTTTTTTACTTTATAATACTGTATTGGTTTTGCCATACATCAACATGAATCCGCCACGGATGTACATGAGTTCCCACTCCTGAACCCCCCTCCCACCTCCCTCCCCATACCATCCCTCTGGGTCATCCCAGTGCACCAGCCCCAAGCATCCTGTATCCTGCATCAAACACATGCAAAAATACCAACTAACTTGTCTAAGACCTGAATGATAAGGAGACCTCTGGGGCTGAAGTTTCTGGAGGCAAGGTTTTCAGACAAAAAGAATAATCTGGGCACATGCCTAGAGGTCAGATGAGTTTGATGTGCTTTAGGGAAGAAACCAGAGACAGGGGCTGAAGGGGTTTCACATGTGATGGGAGAACAGGAAAAGATGGGCTTAGAGATGCAGACAAGGGCCAAGTCAGGTAGGAGACATAGACCTTGGCAAGAATCTGAATTTTATTCTAAGAGATGCAGAGAGCCATTTGACAGTTTTAAGCCGGAGCATAAGAGATCTGGTAGATGGGCCAGAAGGCTCACCCCAGCTGGTGTGTTGGGAACAGCTTGTGGGCTCTCTAGATGGGGTGGGAATGGAAGCTGGTAGACTATCATAAGCATCAAGACAGGAGGTGGGGGCAGTTTAGAATAGAATGGTATAGTGGAAGCTGGGAGAGAGGGCAGATTCAAGACAGATTTTGAAGATGCTGCTGGTAAAGACATAATCAGGAGATAAAGGCAAGACAGCTAACAAGAGTGAATCCTGGGCTTTGGGCTCTGGTGGCAGAATACCTACGCTAATAGAATATGGACAGTCTGAATAGTGGGCTTAAAAATGCAAGACAAACGTTCATAAAGATCAACTTGAAATTCTGTCCCTAAATTATTACTTTTTAACCCACTGCAAAAGTTTGAACAGATTTGGTTTAACACAAGTGTATGTGAAAAAGGTTTTGGAGTTTCCATTGAGTCCATGCTTAATAGAACCCCAGACAGCAAGCAACAGAAAATATGGTTGCTACTGTACCCATATGCATGTTTTAAATACATATATGCAACGCATAAACACAGTGTTGTAACTCAACATTGTATTACAGAGTTGTTTGCTATTATAAACCTTTCATAATGATCATTTTATAAACTGCATAATATTCTGTTGATTAAGTACATCACAACTTAAATAGCCCTCTATGGAATATACAGGTTATTTCCAGTTGCTTTACGATCTATGAGTTCTCACAGTGACTATCAGGATGCACATAGTATTTTCAATACTGGGGCCCATTTCCTCTGAGAAAAATCCTAGAGATAGAATTTTTGAGTTGGGACCTGTTAATATCCAACCAGTACATATTAGTACAGCCATACTGATTGATGTTCATATTTAGTCATACTGAAATATGTCCCTGTAAGTTAGGATATGACCACTGCCCAGCACCTCCTGAGTACCCACTTTTCCCATCATTAACCCCTCCTTTGGAAGTATTTTGACATCTCCAGGATCCCAAAAGGAAAGTGTCAACACCTGGCTTCACAAAATGGCTCCAGCATTGTGCCCAGGGTCCTGACTGGTCACTGGCTATGCATTATTAGCTGTTCAATATCGTGATATTCCAGGGTCACAGGTATTTAAGTTCATCATCGTCGTGGTGTAGTGTTCAGTCATGTCTGACTCTTTGTGACCCCATGGACTGTAGCCCGCCAGGCTCCTCTGTCCTTTGGATTTCTCAGGCAAGAATACTGGAGTGGGTTGCCATTTCCTCCTCCAGGGAATCTTCCCAACTCAGGGACTGAATCCACATCTGCTCTGTCTCCTGAATTGCAGGCGGATTTTTATCACTGAGCCACCTGAGAAGCATTTAAGTTATAACATTTATATAAATTAGTCCAGCTTTAATAAGCGAACTGTGACTTTTATTGATAAATTGGTGCTATAACATTCAAAGAGGAATGAGTATTTTATCCAATTCATTCTGATTCTTCTAGACTCTTCTGGGGCTAAGGCTACCTCATTAAGTTGCCCTGGGTATTCCCCAGCTCCCACCCAGTTCTCCATGTAGCACATAGAGGCCTTTCTTCCTCCCTGAGACATTACAAAAGAGTAGAGTCTATTTCTTTTTCTGCTATTCCTCTCCTCACCTCCACTTCAGTACATTTTGGTCTCCACGGACAGGTTTTCTTTCCTCTCTCCTGTGTAGGAGGAAGTCTATAAATATTTTTATTTGCTGATGGTGCACAGTCTATATTTTTACATTTTTGATTTGTTGGTGGTACACAGTCTATATTTTTTTGTGTTGTCCTAAAGACATTAGAACTTTGAAAGATCACAAATGCAGTATTTTCAGGGCTGGTAAGGGACCAGACAGCTCTGAATTCAATAAGTTATTTTTCTCTTTCTGAAATAAGTATTTGAGGATACCTGATCTTGACAAAATAATCATTGTCTTTATTTAGTAAAAAAAAAAAAAAGAAAGAAAGAAAGAAAGAAAGAAAGAAAATGCATGTAAGTGACTTATGCTGAACATGCTTTTCTAAAAATGTTGAGCCAAAGCAATCAATCAGACACGGACTATTGCATGGTGTGACAGTCACTATTCAGGTGGCTACTGCAATATACAACTTAAATTTAGTATACTCTATGTCACTTTTGGAATATTTTCCTCAGCTCATCTCCTTTCCTTTTAGCAGTTAGCTTTGAGAGTCACTCCTAAAGCAACATGGTAAGTATTGATATACTATCATTCAATTAGAATAATAATAGAACCGGTGCACCCAGTTCTGAATGAGTGGTGATTTAATCCAGGGGTCCCCATCCTTTTTGGCACCAGGGACAGGTTTCATGGAAGACAATTGTTTTTCCACAGACCAGGGAAGGAGAATGGTTTGAGGATGATTCAAGTGTATTACATCCAATGTGCACTTTATTTCTGTTATCATTACATCAGCTCCACCTCAGATCATTAGACATTAGGTCCCAGAAGTTGGGGACCCCTGATTTGATCCACAGAGAAAATATATGATGGAAATCTGAGATGCCATGAGGCTATCTTAGGAAGAATCATCATTTTGAAATCTGCTAAGGAAAAGTATCCCCGCAAAAGTGAGGGTAGGAAAGATATGATGCTCTTAGAAGAAAGATGGCAGCACTGGGCCAGCTCACACTCAACCCTGTGCTTCCAATTATGCATTCAATTTAGTTGAGACAGAATTATGCTCCAGAATAAGGCTTCCTACTTTGGATTTCTTTTTTAATCACTATACTATGGCCTGCCCAGGAAGACTTCTCTTTGACAAGTTGAAATAGAAAACAAATAAAGGAAAGTAAATATAATCCCAGTCCCTAAAATGAGGTATCTACACGTACATACTTGAAGCAGAAAAAGAATGGCAATAGCAATCCAAGTTGACTAATAAATTTTAGAAAAAGTGATAAAAATCCATAAGAGTCATCATAACAAAAAATAGTGATAAAATTGGTGGTTAAATAGAAAATAGAGTTCTTGGTGAATGTTCTGAGTTTAATCTCATAAAACATCAGCTTACTATGAAGATACCATGTGGATTAATGCAATTTAAGTACCAGAACGATTTTTTAACTATTGGATCAAATATCATTCAATTTACAAGAAAGCAAAATAGACGGGAAAACAATAGGTCCATGTCTTCTGTATATTAAAAAATTCAAGAATTTGCAACAGCAGTGATGCTATATATCTAACAACCAGTTTTACAGAAAAGAAACTGATCTGTAGTGCTTGCCTATTTCCATGGTGTAAATATCATTGCCGTGGCAGATTTCAGCCTGCTGACACAAGTCACCAATTAGATTTGGAAAAAGATGGGCACAGTTGGTTCCTGCAAACTGGTGCAAGCTATCTCTGGCACACCACTGAAACAGAGGGCAATGGGCAATATATCATGTGAGTTCTAGTCATAAAAATAGCTCTATTACGTATTTATAGTCTGTGGAAACAGTACAGCTTAGTCTCTGCTGTTTATATATTTGGGTGATAAACCCTCCCCATTTACTATTGCATGGTCATACGCACACAACAAAGTTACAGTGGTCCCCTGAGCCGCAGCTTCATTTTTCAGTTTCCCAGTTACCCAGGGTCAACCACAATGGGAAAATATTAAATGGAAAACTGCAAAAATAAATAATTCATAAGACTTCAATTGTGCACCACTCAGAGTAGCAAGATGAAAGCCTGCACTGTCCTGTTCTGTCCCACCGGGGATGTGAATTATCCACTCGTCCTGCTTATCCCACCCATTAGTCACTCAGTAGCCATCTGGCTCTCAGACGGACTCTAGGTACTGCAGCTCTCATGTTCAAGTAACAATTATTTTACTTAGTGATGGCCCCAAAGTCCAAGAATAGTGATGCCGGGACTCCAAGCATGCCAGAGAAAAACTATAAAAGTGCTTCCTATCAGTGAACAGGTGAAAGCTCTAGACTTAAAAAGAATCCTGTACTGAGACTGCTAAGATCTATGGTAAGAATGAAGCTTCTGTGAAACTGTGAAAAAGGAAAAAAAAATTCAAGCTGGTTTTGCTGACACACCTCAGACTGCTAAGTTACACCTGTGATGCGTGACAAGTGCCCAGTTAAGATGGAAAATGCATTAAATTTGTACAAGAAGATACTTTGACAGAGATAAACACCACATTCACGTAACTTTACTATACCATATTATTGTAATTGTTCTGTTTGTAATTACTGTTGTTAATCTCTTACGGTGCCTAATTCAGAAGTTAAACTTTATCACAAGTATGTATACAGAGGAATAAACAAGTATATATACATATATGTCCATGGAATTCTCCAGGCAAGAATGCTGGAGTGGGTTGCCATTCCCTTCTTCAGAGCATCTGCTCGACCCAGGGACTGAACCCAGGTCTCCTGCATTGCAGGCGGATTCTGGACCAGCTGACCCATCAGGGAAGCCCTAAAACTACTTAAATGAATTTTTATAATTGTTCTATTTTATAACTAGTTACTGTTGTTAATCTCTCAACGTGCCTAATTTAGAAATTAAACTTTATCACAGGTATGCAGATATAGGAAAAAAAACAAGTGTGTGTGTATATATATATATACACATGTGTGTATACCCACACACACACACACACACACACACACACACGTGCCATGTGTGCTGTCACTTCAGTCATATCCAACTCTTTGTGACCCTATGGACTACAGCCTGCCAGGCTCCTATGTCCATAGGAGTCTCCGGGCAAGAACACTGGAATGGGTTGCCATACCTTCCTCCATAAATACTCTCACTGTCTGTGGTTTTAGGCATCCCCTGCCGGCATTCTTGGAATGTATCCCCTGTGGATGGGAGGAACAATTGTATTTCAATGTACCTAGATTTACTTTTCTATACACACAATGTGCATAAGATTAGTATTCGCTCTATACTACATAAGAATATAGCAATGCACGTAATCACTTGGCACAGGGCCTAGTACATGTGCACTGTGTGTGCTTAGTCGCTCAGTGGTGTCTGACTCTCTGTGACCCCATGGACTGTTACCCCCCTCCAGGCTCCTCTGTCCATGGGGATTCTCCAGGCAAGAATACTGCAGTGGGCTGCCAGGCCCTCCTCCAGGGGATCTTCTCGACCCAGGGATCAAACCCAGGTCTCCCGCACTGCAGGCAGATTCTCTGCTGTCTGAGTCACCAGGGAAGCCCCAGGTACATAGCATAAAGGAAAAACTTACATATTCAGCTATGGATAGAATACACTCAAACTCCTTAATATAACCAACATGTTCCTTTCCTAGCTACCTGGAAAACCACATCCCTCAGCTTTCTTCTCTTACACCTGCTTATAGCCAATGACCAACTTTAGTTCCCTGAACAGGCTCAGCAAGTCCAGACCTTGGTTTGTGTTATCCCCCTTCCACTTTCCTCCTGAGTAAATACGTATTCATCCTTTTGCTGCTAAGTCACTTCAGTCGTGTCCAACTCTGTGCGACCCCCTAGACAGCAGCCCACCAGGCTGCCCCGTCCCTGGGATTCTCCAGGCAAGAACATTGGAGTGGGTTGCCATTTCCTTCTCCAATGCATGAAAGTGAAAAGTGAAAGTGAAGTCGCTCAGTCCTGTCCTACTCTTTGCGACCCCATGGACTGCAGCGCACCAGGCTCCTCCGTCCATGGGATTTTCCAGGCAAGAGTACTAGAGTGGGGTGCCATTGCCTTCATCCTTTAAGTTCCTGCAAAAATCTTTGACTCCTCTGCCAATCTTTCCTTGACCACTTAGTTCCTCGATCTTTATCTTTATAATTGGAATATAACTGTTTTACAATGAAATAAGCCAACTATGTGCATACCTATCCCCTCCCTCTGGAGCCTCCCTCCCACTCCCCACCCCACCCTCTAGGCCATCACAGAGCACTGAGCTGAAGTCCCTGTGCTAAACAGCAGCTTCCCACTAGCTGTTTATTTTACACATGGTAATGTATACATGTCAATACTACTTGCCCAATTTGTCCCACCACTCCCTTCCCATCTAGTGTCCACATGCCCATTCCTCGTGTAAAATTAATCACTCTTTTCCCCATGCTTCTTCATCCCTTGTTCATATCTTCAACACTTATCATATTGCATCTTAATCATTTGTTTACGTATGTGTCCACCCAATACCATAATTATTTTGTAAATGATAGTCTAGTGTCTTGATAATAGGTTAGCATACTCCTCTTTATACCCCAAGCCCCTGATAGAGTGCTTGGCCTAGTGCCTCACATATTTTTTCATGATTTATTGAATAGAGTCCAAATAATAACTGAAGAACAAGAGAAGAAACACAAATTGAATTCCCTTAAGCAAAACTAGTATTTATTAGAAAGTAATAAATTCAGATGGCTTGCTATATTCATTGGGGTCTAATTAGAAAAAAATACCAGTAATTTGAATAAGGACAATATTAATACCAAGAATTGTTACCTGTGTAATAGGTAGTTAATTACTGAAAGAAGTAAAAGAAAATGTTAAGATATAAAAGGGTAGCCACTTCAGAAAGCTGTTGCCACTATTAAGCTCAAAGAAGTGAATAGGGAACCTAGAAACTTAAAGGAGGGGTCTTCTTCCTGCAAGAGAGCGATTCTGACATTTGAGAAGGAACTGGCGGCTGCAGAAACACATAGGCACTAACCAAGGTGAAGAAACAGGCTCCAGGCTACTTGCCAGAACCATAGGCAAGCGACCCACTGAGCTCTGATCTGCTTGACGTCACAGGAGAAAAAGAAGAAACAGAAGGAAAAAGGTCCGTCTCACAGTATCTTGCTGTCCTTTCCACAGCACCATCTATTGGCAGAGCTTAACATCAAGAAAGTTGGTAAAGGATAAATGCAGCCATATAGTCAAAGCTATAGTTTTTCCAGTCTGCATGTATAGATGTGAGAGTTGGACCACAAAGAAGGCTCAGTGGCAAAGAATTGGTGCCTTTGAATTGTGGTGCTGGAGAAGACTCTTGAGAGTTCTTTGGACCACAAAGTGATCAAACCAGTCCACCCTAAAGGAAAGCAACCCTGAATATTCATTGGAAGGACTGGTGCTGGAGCTCCAATACTTTGGCCACTTGATGCAAAAAAGCAACTCACTGGAAAAGACCCTGATGCTGGGAAAGATTGAAGGTAAAAGGAGAAGAGGGAAGCAGAGGATGAGATGATCAGATAGTATCACTGACTCAAAGGACATGAATCTGAGCAAACTCTGGAAGAGAGAGGAGGACAGGGAAGACTGGTGTGCTGCAGTCCATAGGATCACAAAGAGTTGGACATGACTTAGTGACTGAACAACAAATGCAGTTGACAAAGCCTATATCCATTACCAAAAGTTAGGACAAACAAAGAGTAGCTTTAGGACTGAGAAGTAACTGATAGCCAGCACATCCCTGCAACTGTAATAAGTGCAACAAAAACCAAGGACCGCTGCTCAGGTGCTAGGAGCAGGGACTCAAACCATAGCATCTTGCCTCTCCAGGCCCATCTTGCTCTTCTCTTAGCAAAACCCTCATTCTACCTTTCAACCACAGATGGGCTCTTTCATGAGTCAGAGATCATGAACACCATCACCAGCCAGAACCATCCTTCCCACATCAAGACCAAAGTGGAGGCTAAGGATTAGAAAGGATCCTGAAGAATTTCTGCCGCATTATAAGTAAACTCTGAAGGAATTCTGAATCATGGTCCCAGACCCCTGTTGCCTTCTTTAACGAGTTTCTGTGCCCAAGAGTGTGTACAACTCCAGTGTCTTAAATAACACATGCTCATTTCTATAGGGAGGAGATAATGGGCTCTAACTGTAGAAGCACACAGGGAGGATAAAGAAAAAGGAAGAGCTCCCCCAAAAGAAGGTGCAGAAGACAAAGTAACAAACACCTGCTTCAAATACTTCAACAGCATCATCCTATGCCTCACTTCTCTCTCCTTCAGGCCGTTATTTAAGATCCTGCTGCAAAGCTCAGTCTGCAGATCTACTACTCAGCAAGTCAGTTCTGCTTCTACACAACCTACTTGTTCACTGTGTTTGATCTCTTCTGCTTCCATTTCAGCAATGACAGAAATAGATGGCCAAGGGCTGGTGGTGGACACCATGATCAATCACCGTGGAGTGAGTCATAATGCTGCTCTCGTTTCCTTGCTGCAGCTTCTTAATTCAGGGTGAAAAGAATTTGAAAGGCAAGTTAAAGTTTCATAGACAAGAGATGATATGTTTAAAATTAAAAACCTCCTTTATAGAGAACCAATCATGATTATGACCAAGGGGGTTTTTATTTAAGGAGAGGAATACCCACTTAGATAGTACCTCATTTAGTGAGTCCAATTTATTCCTCTCATATATGATTTTTAAAACTTTCAAAATTGTTTTACTGAGCACTTGGACGTCAGTTAGAAATGTGATTAATTAAATTCCCTTAAACTGTAATTATAGATTAAATATGGTTGATTCCTTTGAAGGTATTAAAGTATCTAAAATAGCAAATAACTGAACTTCAGTGATTCCAAAATTTATAATACCTGAACATTAAAGCTAGTTATCAAAATGCTGAAAAAAATATTTAACTTCGTTTCTTCTTGCCCCGTACTCTGACACATTGCTAGTGCTATTTTCAGATGCTCTTAAGAGTTTTGGTAATCTAACCAGACACAAAAGAAAAAGATCATAGCCACACAAATCAAGGTTGCAGATTCTAGTTGTTGGCTAGGAAACTCTGCCTTGGGACCTTGATCTGACTGTAATGATCACAGTGATTCAAAGAAGTGACACTGAGCATCATAAGCTGAGTCTTTTTATATAGCCATGTTTTAAGTTTCATTTAAGTTGGTGCCTTTTCTGAAAATGATGTATTCTTCAACTTTTGGATTTCTTGGTCCCTAATCCCTTGGCCTGTCTCTATGATATATGAATCTAGTCTATTTGCATTATTATCAAAATACATATTTTTTCTAGAATCTTTAAAATTTTAATTACTAGAGCTATCTAGGGATTAATCTCTATGAATATTTCACCTCTTGAGCTGTTAGACTCAAGAGATTAGGCTACTAGAGATTAGGCTACTTTACTGGAAATGAATTTTTGAAATTTCCATCTTCATGATCAACAAGTCAGATTAACTTTTATATTTAATTCACTGGTTATTTCATATGATCACAGTCAGTTCAGTTCAGTTCAGTCACTCAGTCGTGTCTGACTCTTTGTGACCCCGTGAATCACAGCACACCAGGCCTCCCTGTTCATCACCATCTCCCAGAGTTCACTCAGACTCACGTCCATCGAGTCAGTGATGCCAGCCAGCCATCTCATTCTCAGTCATCCCCTTCTCCTCCTGCCCCCAATCCCTCCCAGCATCAAAGTCTTTTCCAGTGAGTCAACTCTTCGCATGAGGTGGCCAAAGGATTGGAGTTTCAGCTTTAGCATCATTCCCTCCAAAGAAATCCCAGGGTTGATCTCCTTCAGAATGGACTGGTTGGATCTCCTTGCAGTCCAAGGGACTCTCAAGAGTCTTCTCCAACACCACAGTTCAAAAGCATCAATTCTTCGGCACTCAACCTTCTTCACAGTCCAACTCTCACATCCATACATGACCACAGGAAAACCCATAGCCTTGACTAGACGGACCTTAGTTGGCAAAGTGATGTCTCTGCTTTTGAATATGCTATCTAGGTTGGTTATAACTTTTCTTCCAAGGAGTAAGTGTCTTTTAATTTCATGGCTGCAGTCACCATCTGCAGTGATTTTGGAGCCCCAAAAAAATAAAGTCTGACACTGTTTCCATTGTTTCCCCGTCTATTTCCCATGAAGTGATGGGACCAGATGCCATGATCTTCGTTTTCTGAATGTTGAGCTTTAGGCCAACTTTTTGCTCTCCTCTTTCACTTTCATCAAGAAGCTTTTAGCTCCTCTTCACTTTCTGCCATAAGGGTGGTGTCATCTACATATCTGAGGTTATTGATATTTCTCCTGGCAATCTTGATTTCAGCTTGTGTTTCTTCCAGTCCAGCATTTCTCATGATGTACTCTGCATATAAGTTCAATAAGCAGGGTGACAATATACAGCCTTGACGTACTTCTTTTCCTATTTGGAACCAGTCTGTTGTTCCATGTCCAGTGCTAACTGTTGCTTCCTGACCTGCATACAGATTTCTCAAGAGGCAGGTCAGGTGGTCTGGTATTTCCATCTCTCTCAGAATTTTCCAGTTTATTGTGATCCACACAGTCAAAGGATTTGGTATAGTCAATAAAGCAGAAATAGATGTTTTTCTGGAACTCTCATGCTTTTTCCATGTTCCAGCAGATGTTGGCAATTTGATCTCTGGTTCCTCTGCCTTTTCTCAAACCAGCTTGAACATCTGGGAGTTCACAGTTCACATATTGCTGAAGCTTGGCTTGCAGAATTTTGAGCATTACTTTACTAGCATGTGAGATGAGTGCAATTGTGCAGTAGTTTGAGCATTCTTTGGCATTGCCTTTCTTTGGGATTGGAATGAAAACGGACCTTTTCCAGTCCTGTGGCCACTACTGAGTGTTCCAAATTTGCTGGCATATTGAGTGCAGCACTTTCACAGCATCATCTTTCAGTATTTGAAACAGCTCCACTGGAATTCCATCACCTCCACTAGCTTTGTTTGTAGTGATGCTTTCTAAGGTCCACTTGACTTCACATTCCAAGATGTCTGGTTCTAGATTAGTGATCACATCATCATGATTATCTGGGTCGTGAAGATCTTTTTGTGCAGTTCTTCCATGTATTCTTGCCACCTCTTCTTAATATCTTCTGCTTCTGTTAGGTCCATACCATTTCTGTCCTTTATCAAGCCCATCTTTGCATGAAATATTCCCTTGGTATATTTAATTTTCTTGAAGAGATCTCTAGTCTTTCCCATTCTGTTGTTTTCCTTTATTTCTTTGCATTGATCCCTGAAGAAGGCTTTCTTATCTCTTCTTGCTATTCTTTGGAACTCTGCATTCAGATGCCTATATCGTTCCTTTTCTCCTTTTGCTTTTCACCTCTCTTCTCTTCACAGCTATTTGTAAGGCCTCCCCAGACAGCCATTTTGCTTTTTTGCATTTCTTTTCCATGGGGATGGTCTTGATCCCTGTCTCCTGCACAATGTCACGAACTTCATTCCATAGTTCATCAGGCACTCTATCTATCAGATCTAGGCCCTTAAATCTATTTCTCACTTCCACTGTATAATCATAAGGGATTTGATTTAGGTCATACCTGAATGGTCTAGTGATTTTCCCTACTTTCTTCAATTTAAGTCTGAATTTGGTAATAAGGAGTTCATGATCTGAGCCACAGTCAGCTCCTGGTCTTGTTTTTATTGACTGTATAGAGCTTCTCCATCTTTGGCTGCAAAGAATATAATCAATCTGATTTCGGTGTTGACCATCTGGTGATGTCCATGCATAGAGTCTTCTCTTGTGTTGTTGGAAGAGGGTGTTTGCTATGACCAGTGCATTTTCTTAGCAAAACTCTATTAGTCTTTGCCCTGCTTCATTCCGCATTCCAAGGCCAAATTTGCCTGTTACTCCAGGTGTTTCTTGACTTCCTACTTTTGCATTCCAGTCCCCTATAATGAAAAGGACATCTTTTTTGGGTGTTAGTTTTAAAAGGTCTTGTAGGTCTTCATAAAACCATTCAACTTCAGCTTCTTCAGCATTACTGGTTGGGGCATAGACTTGGATAACTGTGATATTGAATGGTTTGCCTTAGAGATGAACAGAGATCATTCTGTCATTTTTGAGACTGCATCCAAGTACTGCATTTCGGACTCTTTTGTTGACCATGATGGCTACTCCATTTCTTTTGAGGGATTCCTGCCCGCAGTAGTAGATGTAATGGTCATCTGAGTTAAATACACCCATTCCAGCCCATTTTAGTTCACTGATTCCTAGAAGGTCGGCGTTCACCCTTGCCATCCCTTGTTTGACCACTTCCAATTTGCCTTGATTCACGGACCTGACATTTCAGGTTCCTATGCAATATTGCTCTTTACAGCATCGGGTCTTGCTTCTATCACCAGTCACATCCACCACTGGGTATTGTTTTTGCTTTGGCTCCATCCCTTCGTTCTTTCTGTAGTTATTTCTCCTCTGATCTCCAGTAGCATATGGGGCACCTAATGACCTGGGGAGTTCCTCTTTGGTATCCTATCATTTTGCCTTTTCGTACTGTTCATGGGGTTCTCAAGGCAAGAATACTGAAGTGGTTTGCCATTCCTTCTCCAGTGGACCACGTTCTGTCAGACTTCTCCACCATGACCCGCCGGTCTTGGGTTGCCCCGCAGGCATGGCTTGGTTTGAGTTAGACAAGGCTGTGGTCCTAGCGTAATTAGATTGACTAGTTTTCTGTGAGTATGGTTTCAGTGTGTCTGTCCTCTGATGCCCTCTGGCAACACCTACCATCTTACTTGTGTTTCTCTTACATTGGGCGTGGGGTATCTCTTCACGGCTGCTCCAGCAAAGCACAGCCGCTGCTCCTTACCTTGGATGAGGGGTATCTCCTTACCGCCACTGTTCCTGACCTTCAATGTGGGATAGCTCCTCTAGGCCTTCCTGCGCCTGTGCAGCCACTGCTCCTCGGGTTGCTCCTCCTGGCTGCAGCCCTGGCCTCGGGCATGGGTGGCTCCTTCCAGCTGCTGTCCCTAGCCTCGGGCTCGGGGTGGCTCCTCAGGGTCACCGCCCCTGGCCTCGAGCACGAAGTGGCCACCCCTGTAGAGCTCCTACTTTACACTGGATTCCTTTCCTTACACAGAAACATATGTGTGTGTGTGTGTGTGTGTGTGTGTGCCCGTGCACAAAAACTTTAAAACTATCCAAATATATCTGTGCTCCTTTTATATGATAACTATTCTTTGCACACTTAGCATCAACCTTTCTTACTCCGGGTGTTAGAAATTAGCATCTGTAAAAAGCCATAAATTTATAACTATTATTATTATTTGATGCAAATTTCTAAGGGTTACTGTTGCTGAGTCCTCTTAAGTAGATCTCCTCACTCTTTCACTGCCCCTTACATCTCCGAAAGCATTTTTGCTTTCTGACAAGAGACTATTCCACACATAGATTATTTTCCTGGCTTGAGGAGGAAATCAAACACCTCCACAAGATCTGGTCCCTTCCATGCAGAGGACAAAATTGGATATCAAACAAAATCTGGACACTAGAGGTACAGTATAGAAATGATGATGGGCAAAAGAAACACTATTGGACTTTTTTTTTTAATGTCTGAGCAGGAATATGTATTTATCTTAAAAGTATGACTTCAAGTTAATTTTTGCAATTTAATGTATTTTCATTCCCACCTTTCCTTATAATATGCTATTTCATCAACCACTAGGATTTGTTTCTACATTGACTTAAGATCTCAATAGTTCAAAAAAACAAAAAAATAAACCTCGGAAAGGATAAAAGTTTAAGATTCTGCATTGCTTATATATCCAGAGGATATTTGCATGTAACAAACTGAAAGTAGAGTCATATGAGTAATTTTTTAAGCAAAGTATAACTCAGAAGTAAAGAGAATTAGGAAATAGAGTATGGTTCATGATTTTGGAAAGCAGGATTACAATATAAGAGTGGGAAATCCATGTCTGTGGTTCTAGACAAAGAATTATCATTCTTCATCTTTCTTCTTTGGAAAAATATAGAGCAGTAGAGGTTGGAGGACTAACTGAAGAGAAAAATATGAAACATGTTCACAAAATAATTCAGTCAATTTCATGAGTCCATGGATAATGATGGTAGATAAATCATTCTTACTCAAAGGAAAATTTTACTTATTTTTGTCACAAAGATATTTATTTCAAAATCATCTATTTGTTGAAAGTAATGCCATGGATGATGATGTACTACTTCATTTTGTATTCATGAATGTAATAAAATTTGATTCAGGGAAGATGGTGGCAGTGGCAATTTAGTTTTTCTTAAATTCTTCTTAAGAAGAATAATCCTACCATTCAGAAGACTGAGATCATGGCATACAGTCCCATAACTTCATGGTGGATATATGGGGAAACAATGGAAACAGTGAGAGACTTTATTTTGGGGGGGCTCCAAAATCACTGCACATGGTGACTGTAGCCATGAACTTAAAAGAGGCTTGATCCTTGGAAGAAAGGCTATGACCAACCTAGAGAGCATATTAAAGAGCAGAGACATTGCTTTGCCAACAAGGGTCTATCTAGTCAAGGCTGTGGTTTTTCCAGTGGTCATGTACAGATGTGAGAGTTGGACTATGGAGAGGGCTGAGTGCCAAAGAGTTGATGCTTTTGAACTGTGGCATTGGAGAGGACTCTTGAAGGTCCCTTGGACTACAAGGAGATCAAACCTAAAGGAGAGTCAATCCAAAAGGAAATCAGTCCTGAATATTCACTGGAGGGACTGATGCTGAAGCTGATACTCCAATGCTTTGGCCACCTGATGCACAGAATTGACTAATTGGAAAAGACCCTGCTGCTGGGGAAGATTGAGGGCAGGATAAGGGGATGACAGAGGATGCAATGGTTGGATGGCATCACCAACTCGATGGACATGAGTTTGAGTAAGCTCCGGGAGTTAGTGATGGACAGACAGGGAAGCCTAGAGTGCTGCAGTCCACAGGGTTGCAAAGAGTTGGACACAACTGAGCGACTGAACTAACTAACTAAATTCTACTATTTAAAGTAGGCAAGTAGCCAGAAAACAAAACATGATCAACATCTCCAACAAACTTAGGTGGCAAAGTATTTTCATACACCCCACAGTAAGGGCTGGTATAAACAAACTTTTAGTAACTGTAAGATACACAGAGCATCTGCATCATAGGAACCATAAGAAAGAACTGGGTATCCTCCGCAGTCTAAGACTACCATTCTAAAATCGCCAGCAGAAACTCACTGGAAATTCCAGAAGGCCAGTGTGAGAACAGCAGCTGGCATTGAGTGAATGTTGCATAGTCCAGTGGTGGGTGAAGGTGTGGGCCCTTGTGGTGAGTTTTGAAGAGACTGGAGCAGTCTGTGTCCCATGGACTCAAAGTCAACTGCCTAAACTCCCTTACAGGACAAAGTCCAACACTGAGCATGAAGTGCTAGGAAGAAAATCTAATTGAAAGACACAAGGTCAATGGAGAAGAACGAAGGAGGTGCTCACGTAGAAGCTGGACATGAGAACAGAACCAGGAGATCGAGAAGACCCACGATACTTTGTGTGGGTGCAGTCAGTCATGTCCAACTTTTTGTAACCCCATGGACTGTAGCCCACCATGCTCCTTTGTCCATGGTGTTCTCCAGAAAAGACTGCTGGAGTGGGTTGCCATTTCTTTCTCTAGAGGATGTTTCTGACCCAGGGATCGAACCCACATCTCTTCACTGGCAGGTGGATTCTCTACCACTAGTGCCACCTGGGACTTTGTAACCCTACATAAAAGAGTTAGAAGGGTTAACTGTGGAGCAGAAAGTTAGAGACGTTATCTTGAATGAATAAGTTTAACAAAACTGATTTTATATAAAAATAAGCAACAGAAAAGGAGAGATCAATCTCATAGCAAGTTAATTAATGCACATATTAAGTTAATATGAGAAAAAAAAAGTAAAAATGTGCCCCTGTTACAGTAAGAGATACAGATGTTGGAAAGCAAACAGGATATCTATGGAAAGATAAATATATCAAACCAACTTTGATTTTACACAGATCTAAAGGGTTTGTGGTATTTTTCTCCAGAGAATTGGAAAATGCCACAGGACAGACATCAGAAGCAGAGCAGCCATTCCAAGCAATGCAGATACAATCAGCCCAAGAATGAACAATATCCCTCAATCAGCCCAAGAATGAACAGAATCTTTCAAAGCAGCTGCACATGGCGTAATTTTTATTTCTGAAATGAAGATAGCTTTATGCTTGGCACAGAGATCAGATTAACTTTGATTACAAGGAAGCTAACCTCTATCGATGGGCTTCCCAGGTGGCTCAGTGGTAAAGAATCCACCTGCCAATGCAGGAGACGCAGGTTTGATGCCTGGGTCAGAAAGATCTCCTGGAGAAGGAAATGGCAACCCATTCCAGTAGTCTTGCCTGGGAAATCCAATGGACAGAGGAGCCTGGCGGCCTACAGTTCATGGGGTCGCGAAGAGTTGGACACAACTGAGCGACCTCTGTAGAGATTCCCTTAGAGAAATCTCTAACAGATTTCTTTCCAAGGAGACAGGTGTCTATGAGAGTTGAACTTCAGCAAGTTTACAGTTATTTTAAGAGATCTGTGTATCTTACATGTTAGTAAGCAAATGCCTATAGGCTGAAAGAAGATGTCATCCACATAAAATGTTCTGACTGTTCAAATATGAGTAGTTGATTTTATATTTAATAAAATTCTGAGTATTTCAAAAATTACTGAAGTCAGCTTTCTCTAACATTTAAGAGATGTTCATGTATGTTCAAATAAATGAGTAGATTTTCCCCTACTTTTTATGTTGAACAATGTTAAAGCTACAGAGCGATTGGAAGCACAGCACATAAACAGCCGTCTGTCCTTCACGTAGATTCACTCATTTGTAACATTACTGGCAATATAGTTCCATTCTCTCTCTCTCTCTCTCGGGTGCTCATCGATGACTTTTTTTTTTTTCCATTTTCCTGATATATTTGTAAGTGAATTTTAGACTTCACCTCTTCACCTTTAAACACTTTAATGTCTCCTAAGATTAAAATTAAGGAGATATCAATTCTACACAACCACAATATGACTGTCATGCCCACTGAAGAGGAGAAAGAGATGGGGAAGGAGGGGGAAGAGAGACACTGAATTTAAATTTTAACAATTCCTAAAAATATTTTAAAAGTTGGGGTTTTTCCTCTGACCTGGGATCTAAATAAGATTCAGAAAATGAACTTGGTTGCTTTTCTTTCAGTCTCTTTTAACACAGAAGTGTACCCTTTTTCTTATGGCATTGAGTTTTTGCCAGAGGCCAGGCCAATGGTCTTGTAATAGAATATGTCATACAATTAACTTGTCTGATTGATGAATCCACTGACTAAAAGATTCAGGTTATATATATATATATATTTTTTTTTTTTTGCAAAAAATGTTACAGGGGTGCTATTGTATACTTATTTCACTAAATCAGGACACATAATAATCATTGTCTCACAATAAGGAACATTAATTTGATCACTTGGTTAAGTGAATCGCAGCTTATATTCTCCAATGCAAAGAAATATTCACTTCTGCCTCTGTAAATCATGTTATCTAATTATCAACAAGGTATTAGCAAATTGAATGCAACAGCACATTAAAAAGAATCATTCATTATTATCAAGCATGATTTATCTCAAGATAGCTCAACATACACAAATCAATACATGTAATACACACCACATAACAGAACAAGAGCAAGAATCACATGATCATCTCAACTGATACAGAAAAAACATTTGGCAAAATTGAACATCCTTTCATGACAAAAAACAATAAGCTGGGTAAGAAGGAAGTTCAGTATAGAAGGAATATTACTTAGCATCAGTTCAGTTCAGTTCGGTAGCTCAGTCGTGTCTGACTCTTTGCGACCCCATGAATCACAGCACACCAGGCCTCCCTGTCCATCACCAACTCCCGGAGTTCACTCAGACTCACGTCCATTGAGTCAGTGATGCCATCCAGCCATCTCATCCTCTGTCGTCCCCTTCTCCTCCTGCCCCCAATCCCTCCCAGCATCAGAGTCTTTTCCAATGAGTCAACTCTTCACATGAGGTAGCCAAAGTACTGGAGCATAATCAAGGCCATATACAACAACGCCACGGTTAACATTGTGCTCAGTGGTGAAAAAATATCCTTTCCTCTAAGATCAGGTACAAGGCATAGAATCCCACTTTTTGCCATTTCTATTCAATAGAGTATTGGAAATCCTACCCAGAGTAATTAGACAAGAGAAATAAAAGGCATTCACATCAGAAAGGAAGAAGTAAAATTGCCTGTTTGTAGCTGATTGATTTAATATAGAGAAAACTCTAAAGACTTCATTTTAAAAAAACTATTAGAATAAATCAATTCAGTAAAGTTGCAGGGTACAAAATCAACATACAAAAATCAGTTGCATTTCTATACAGTAAGAGTGAACTACCTGAATGAGAAATTAAGGAAACAATCCCAGTTATAACAGCATTAAAAATCAATAAAACACTTGGAAATATGTTTAACCAAGGAGGTGAAACATGCGTACAACAAAAACTGTAACACATTGATGAAAAGATTGAAGAAGATACAAATAAATGGAAATAGATCCCATGTTCTTGGATTGGAAGAACTGATATTGCAAACACGTATACTACCCAAAGTGAACTACATATTTAATGAAATCTTAATCAAAATCTCAACAGCAGTCTTTACAGAAATAGAAAGAGATTACTCTAAAATTTGAAATCACAGAAGACCTTGTATTAATATACTCAAAGCAATCCTGAGAAAGCACAAAGCTGAACCCATCACATTGCCAGATTTTAAGCCTTATTACAAAGTGATCAAAACAGTATGGTACTGGTATATAAGTAGGCACACAAGGCAGGGGAATAGAATAGAGAGCCTAGACATAAACAATACATATAAGGTGAACTCCCAGCAATCTTGATTCCAGCTTGTGCTTCTTCCATCCTAGCATTTCTCGTGATGTACTCTGCATAGAAGTTAAATAAGCAGGGTGACAATATACAGCCTTGACATACTCCTTTTCCTATTTGGAACCAGTCTGTTGTTCCATGTCCAGTTCTAATTGTAGCTTCACACAGACTTCTCAGGAGGCAGTCAGGTGGTCTGGTATTCCCATCTCTTTCAGAATTTTCCACAGTTTGCTGTGATCCAATCAAAGACTTTGGTGTAGTCAATAAAGCAGAAATAGATGTTTTTCTGGAACTCTCTTGCTTTTTCGATGATCCAATGGATTTTGGCAATTTGATCTCTGGTTCCTCTGCCTTTTCTAAAACCAGCTTGAACATCACATACTGCTGAGGCCTGGCTTGGAGAATTTTGAGCGTTACTTTACTAGCATGTGAGATGAGTGCAATTATACAGTAGTCTGACCATTCTGTGGCATTGCCTTTCTTTGGGATTGGAATGAAAACTGACCTTTTCCAGTCCTGTGGCCACTGCTGAGTTTTCCAAATTTGCTGGCATATTGAGTATAGCACTTTCACAGCTTCATCTTTTAGGACTTGAAATAGCTCAACTAGAATTCCATCACCTCTACTAACTTTGTTAGAAGTGATGTTTCCTAAGGACCACTTGACTTGGCATTCCAGGATGCAAGGAGATCTAACCAGTCCATCCTAAAGGAAATCAGTCCTGAATATTCATTGGAAGGACTGATGCTGAAGCTGACGCTCCAATATTTTGGCCACCTGATGCAAGAACTGACTCATTTGAAAATACCCTGATGCTGGGAAAGATTGAAGGCAGGAGGAGAAGGGGACAGCAGAGGATGAGATGATTGGATGGCATCACTGACTCAATGGACATGAGTCTGAGTAAACTCTGGGACCTGGTGATGGACAGGGAGGCCTGGCATGCTGCAGTCCATGGGGTCGCAAAGAGTCAGATACAACTGAGTGACTGAACTGAGCTGAACAGAATAAGGTTCTGAATTGGAACTGAATAAACTCCAGTACTTTGGCCACTTCATGCGAAGAGTTGACTCATTAGAAAAGACTCTGATGCTGGGAGGGATTGGGGGCAGGAGGAGAAGGGGACAACAGAAGATGAGATGGCTGGATGGCAATACTGACTTGATGGACGCGAGTCTGAGTGAACTCCAGGAGTTGGTGATGGACAGGGAGGCCTGGCGTGCTGCGATTCATGGGGTCACTAAGAGTCGGACACGACTGATCGACTGAACTGAACGGAAGGAACTGAACTGACTAATTTTTAACAAGGGTTCCAAGACCACGCAATGAAGGAAAAGGACAGTCCCTTCAATAGATAGTCCTGGGAAAACTGGATATCCACATACAAAAGAATAAAACTGGACCTCTATCTTACACCACTAACAAAAATTCAAAACAGATCATCTAAACATAAAACAGTATAACTGCTAGAAAACATAGAGAAAAAGATTCTTGACATTGGCTTTAGCAAGGATTTCTGGGATAAGACACCAAAATCACAAGCAACAAAGACTGGAATAAGCGGAACTAAATTGGAGAGCTTCTGTGTAGCAGAGAAAACAGTGAATTGAAAAGGCAACCTACAGAATGGGAGAAAATATTTACAAACCACACAGGTGATAAGGGCTTAAAATTAAAATAAATATTAATAACTCATAACTCAATAACACATAAAGCGAATAATCCGATCACAAAAAAAAGGCAAAAAACCTGAAGACATTTTCCCAAAGATTACACATAAGTGTCCAATAGGTATATGCAAAGATGCTCAGCATCACTAGCCATCAGGGAAATGCACATCAAAACCAATGAGCTATCTCCTCATACCTGGTAAGATGGCTTTTATCAAGAAGAGGTAAAAATTCCTGGTAAGAATGCGGAAAAAAGAGAGCCCTTGTATACTGTTGATGAGAACGGAAATTGCAAGCCATAGCGGAAGACAGTATCAGGTCTCCTCAAAAAATTAAACATTCAGCTATCATATGATCTGGCAATCCCATGCCTGAAACATACATTCAAAAGAATCGAAACCAGTAGCTGAAAGCGAAACCAGCACTCCCATGTTCATTGCAGTGTTATTCTCAATAGCCAGCTTACAAAAACAATAGCCTAAGTGTCCATCCACAGATGAATGGATTAAGATGTAGTGTATATTTACGTATATAATGGAATGTTATCCAGCCCTGAGAAAGAAGGAAATCCTGACAGTGTGACCTTGAGAATGGACTTTGAAGGCTAAGTGACAGAAGTCAGGCAAGGAAAGGCAAGCACTGTATGATCTCACTTATGTAAGGTGTCTAGAAAAGGTGAACTCATACACAGCAGAATTGTGGTTATCAGGGACTGGAGGTCTGGGGAAATGTAGGAAATGTTTAAAGGTACAAACTTGAAACCAGTAAGTAAGTTCTGAAGATCTAATACACGATATCACAATACAGGTAGTAACAATCCAGTATTACAAACTTTAGAGCCGTAATACAAACTTTAGATCCAGGAATACAAACTTTATAAAGTTGCTCAGTTGCTTCAGTTGTGTCCAGCTCTTTGAGACTGCACGGACTGTAGCCTGCCAGGCTCCTCTGTCCATGGGATTTCCCCGACAAGAATCCTGGAGTGGGTTGCCATGCCCTCCCGACCCAGGGATCGACCTGCATCTCCTGCATTGCAGGCAGATTCTATACCATTGAGCCACTGGGGAAGCCCCCATAAATATATCAAACAGACACATTATATATCTTAAAATTACACAATGCTGTATGTCAGTTACATCTCAATATTTTTAAAGGTCAAAAAAAAAAAGTTATCTAAGGGATGATATTTCAAGACCATGTGAATTTCCTGTTCCCAACAACCATTGACCATTAGCTTAAATGACTATTGATATAATTCTGCTGGAAGTACCAAGCCAGTGATTTTCTAACTTTATTCTTTATGCATTTATTTGGGCTTCCCTGATGGCTCAGTGGTAAAGAGCCTGCCTGCCAATGCAGGAGATGTGGGTTCAATCCCGGGGTTGGGGAAGATCCCCTAGCAAAGGAAATGGCCACCCACTCTGGTATTCTTGCCTGGAAAATCTCATAGACAGAGGAGTCTGGTGGGCAACAGATCATGGGGTCGCAAAAGAGTTGGACACGACTTCGCAACTAAACCACAACAACAATGCATTCACTTACTAATGATCAATAGAAATAAAAAAAACTACTGTGATTTGAGAGTACAGGTCTTCAGAGAGCTCAGAAGCCACTTTGTCTAGGCAGACATGAGACTTTAGGCTCAAGATTATGTAAATGTCCCACTTCCCCCACAAGCTCACCACACCACTGCACAGGACAAGTATCTTTCCTGTTAGAAGCTCTGATGATTGACAGCCCTGCTGTCTGAATTATTTGCAAAGATTTCATTATTAGATTTAATAGGGATAAACATAATTTTCTTTAAAAAACTAGAACCTCTTTATTCCTGACGCTTAATATTAGGATTTTAGAAAGCTGTATGAAGTAACTGAAAAAGCCAGCTTAATCTAGTCTGTGAAAACACTAAGCAAATGCCTCTACAACCTCTATCTCCATACATGCTGAGAGCAATGAAATTTTAATATCTGCTGCCTAATTTATCTTTATTTTCTTTAATTTCTGATATATTTAACACAAAGACTACACGAGGTCAAGTTGTTAAACTCTTGTACAAGACTGGTTACTTTATAATTTGTGATTCCCTGGATCTTTCTTGAAAATCAGCCAGAAATTGCTACAGGTATCGAATTTAGCAGTTTGAAAACTGCACTCAAGGAGAAGAGGGACCATCTTCACTACGGAGATCCTTCAATAGGTTCTCATGTAAGAGCCTGACCTACTCATATTCAATGCCAAACCAAGGTCAGCATCAGTCCTAACCCTGTGAGGTTCACAAAAGCATACGTTCAAACAGGGGTTTCATTCTTTAGAAATGTCTCCACAATGTGTATAACAAGTTTTTTGTTGTTACTGTAAAGATTTCAAGATTTACTATCAAATCTACCTGCATGATTAATGAGCCACTCTTTTCTAATAAGGAGTCATCTTCTCCAAGGGAGACAGATGGTAGATATTTAAAATACAACAGAAGTCCAAGGTCATTATAGTCAATAGTCCATATCTACCTTCTGGATTCTGCTGTGTGATTTTTTTTATTTTCATTGTTAATCAAATTTGAAGGATAATAATGGAGTAAATATTTGCTTGTTGAAAACATTAATTTGTAGGAATTATGAAAATAAAGTAAGTAAAAGTAAATAATCCTTGAATGAAATTTAGAAATGGTTGAAATCTGGGGGTGGATCCTGAAAAAGGGCCAGCTTCTTGAGAGAGTCAGTTCCTAGGCAGGTTGGTAAGAAGTCCGGGGTCCCCAAGGAGGAGAAAGGGGTCTGGGGCTCTTGAAGCAGAGATAGGGGTCTAGAATTTTCAAGGAGGAGGAAAAGACATTTTTTTTTCTCTCTACATTCCTTAGTCTTAGTCACATAGAATGCTTTTTTTCTTTAAGCCCGGAACTGATGATTAACCAACAAACAACTCAGTTTAAACTCTGTCCTAAGGATTATATAACAACAATATATCCTGCCTGAGGACAGTTTCTCCTTCCTAAAAGCCTTCTGGCTAATCCAGTTATCTTAAAATGTATATTATGGGAGTGGGTCCAGTAAAATTTCTACAACCTTGAGACATTCTTTTGATTTATTGTAATAACTAACTTAAAAAGTCTATAACTCCCTTTGCTAAAGACTAGCAGGGGGGCACTCTCTGGCCCCCTCCTGATGTCTATGTCAGAAACTTTCTCTGTCCCTTTTTATACTTCAATAAAACTCTGCTATACAAAAGCTCTTGAGTGTTCAAGCCTGGTCCCTGGTCCCGAAGCTAAATCTTCTTCTTCGGAGATCACGAATCCAACACCATTCACCATAGGGTATCATTCTCAAACAGACAATGCTTTTTCAGAAAAGCCCTTTTTTCAGATCAAAACAAACATCCTAATAAATTTTTAAGTAGATTTCCAAGTATGTTTCAAACAGAATTCTTCTATATAAACATCCAACTGTAACTAGCAAGTTCACAAAATACATAGAAGTTGGCTTGTTAAAAGCAAAATGCATTTGTTCTTGAAATCTATCCTTTGAGTAACTATAAACAAGTCATTCATTTAAGACTCTCCATCTAACATTCAGCTTGGATTAGCATGGTTCTTACCAGAGTTCTTACTCAGAATCACCTGGTAAGATTTCATTTAAAAAAAAAAAAAAAAAAAAAGGTGATGTACCCTGACGTTCGTTGCAGCTTCACATAGCCAGGACAGGGAAACAAACAAGATGTCAACTGACAGATGAATGGATAAAGAAGTTGCAGTACAATGGAATATAACCCAACCATAAAAAGGAATGAAGTTGAGTCAGTTGTAGTGAGGTGGATGAACCTATAGACTGTTATACAGAGTGAAATAAGTCAAAAAGAGAAAAATAAATATTGTATATTAAAGCATATATATGGAATCTAGAAAAATGGTACCAATGAACCTATTTGCAGGGCAGGAATAGAGATGCAGACGTAGGGAACAGACTTGTGCACACGGATGGAAGGGGAGGGTGGGGCAAACTGAGAAAGTAGAATTGACATAAAGACACTACCATGTGTGAAACAGCTAGCTAGTGAGAAGCTATAACAGAGAGAGACCAGCTTGTTGTTCTGTGATGACATAGAGGGGTGGGATGAAGGGGTGGGAGGGAGGCTCCAGAGGGAGGGGATATATATATATATATATACACACACACACATACATATATACACTTATGGCTGATTCACATTGTTGTACAGCAGAAACCAACACAACATTGTAAAGCAATTATCCTGCAATTAAAAATAAGTTTTAAAAAGTACATGTGCTGAAACACACACCCAGGCACTCAGAATTACTGGAGATTTACTAGAGTCAGGAATATACATATTTTTAAAAACTCACCCAAATGATTCTGAGATGCACTGCCATTTGGGATGAGTCAGTGGAGAGAGTAAACGTAGATAGGTTCAAGCAAATATTGCCTAACTAGTTAGACAATCTTGAGAAAGACACTGAATATCTCTGAACATCCTTTCATCTGTATGTAACTGAGCCACACAGCCATGAAGTGTCATCAAATACCATAGTTCACTTTTTAAAACCATTTTTGTAACTGTTTTAATTCTAAAAATCTGTCCACATATTTAATGTTTCATTTTTATTTTTAAAAGTTATTACTAAAGTCAAAGTGAGTCTTACAGTAGTAGTATCCTAGCATGAGGAAGTAAGAATTAGACCCAATGAAAATGCCCCAAAGTTGATGGTACCGCTAGCTACTGTCTCTCTCTGCTGCGCCTCAGTACCAGTCAAGAAGGGCCTTAGAATCTTAAGAAAATTCAGTCTTAAAAGTCAAGGCAGGCCATTTGAGTCCCTGAAAATATGAATCTTTGTAGGAATGACACCTAAATTAGCGTAAAGTCCTTTTTTGGGGGGGAGGTACCATCTTGGAATGTGATCTTAAAAATATGACCTTAAAAAGAAAAGTACCCAGAATTCATCCTAACCAAAATTTTAAGTCTCAAATTCAAGTTCTTATACAAGTTCTGCCTCTTTATACCATCTTCAAAAGACCCGTATGTTCTTGCTTCTTTGTCTTAATTACCTCTCCTAAGATACTTTTCAGGTGGGTAGCTAACCTTCATGTGCTTGGTACCATCACATATTAATACTGTTCATCACATTCTATTGAGGAGGAAGAGCTTTCTAACAGTAACACTGGAACACCTGCAGTAGAGGCTTCTCTTCCACAATGTACTGCTACGGGTTGTTGGATTATGACTTCTCTCAGAGTATTAGGTATCTCAAAGGAAAGTTATGACCGACCTAGATAGCATATTCAAAAGCAGAGACATTGCTTTGCCAACAAAGGTCCATCTAGTCAAGGCTATGATTTTTCCAGTGGTCATGTATGGATGTGAGAGTTGGACTGTGAAGAAGGCTGAGCGCCAAAGAATTGATGCTTTTGAACTGTGGTGTTGGAGAAAACTCTTGAGAGTCCCTTGGACTGCAAGGAGATCCAACCAGTCCATTCTGAAGGAGATCAGCCCTGGGTGTTCTCTGGAAGGAATGATGCTAAAGCTGAAACTCCAATACTTTGGCCACCCCATGCGAAGAGTTGACTCACTGGGAAAAGACTCTGATGCTGGGAGGGTTTGGGGGCAGGAGGAGAAGAGGACGACAGAGGATGAGATGGCTGGATGGCATCACTGACTCGATGGACATGAGTTTGAGTGAACTCCAGGAGTTGGTGATGGACAGGGAGGCCTGGCGTGCTGCGGTTCATGGGGTCGCAAAGAGTCGGACACCACTGAGCAACTGAACTGAGACTATGGGGAAAGAAAAATCCATTTACTAACCCTACAGCTTCTGCCAGGAGATCAAGGAACTTCTGGAGCCCTCTCCAGGGTCAAGGGCTCTGAAGAGCATCACCCGAGTCCCTTCATGAGTAATCTCAGCCCACACCTTCTACCGAGTGGTTGTGGAGATTAAATGATAAGCTTTCATATGAAATTATTAAACTATTCTTTTCACAAGAAATGCTGGTTTCACCTATTCTTCTTTCCTTCCTTCGTTTCTTCTTTCTATCCTTTCTGTTCTTATTATCAGCTCCTCAAAAGCTCCTCAAATAAGAGTTGCTGAAAGTAGGGTTAGCAGAGAGGCCTATTGGACAAATCAATGAGAACCCCAGACCACAGCCTCCTATCAGCTTCCACCAAAAGCGAAATTCTTAGTAGAATTTCAAGTGGAAGTCTCAGAATCTCTGCAGATGCCTGCCTTGCACAAGACTGACCAGACTTTGGTCTGAAATATAAAACCGAAAACTGCATTTATCCTGACAGATCTCTTGAAATCAAGACAATACATCTCTACCAATTCTCCTTGGTTCTTGGGATCTCGGAAAACTGTTTCTGTTCTCTTGATGACAGTAAGTGGGATAATATTCAGGCCTGAGAGGCAGCCCAAGTAGACCCTCATACACATTTGCTTCCACACTTGAGCATTAGTTGAGTTTCTCTGGTCCAAACGTACCTCTAATTGAGTTGTGTTGGCCTGGGGACAGTTGTGAAAGAGAATGTTTCTGATTAACCAGGACTGAGATCAACAAGCTTTGCCATGGTAAACAGCAAAAATACTGTGCTGCTATGTCTACATGAGTTAGTAGAAATGTCAGTCTTGTACTATGAAATCGACATTGAACAAAGACACAGACGTTGGCAAGAAGAGTGTAAGACTGCAACTTAGCCTATAACTCAAGTAGTAATTCTTTAGCACTTAAATGCCTAGTGGAGTATGATATACAATAGGTGGGAACATCACAGTTTTTAAGTGACTCGAAATAAAATAGCTAGTCACTCTTGAGACGTATCATCCACGCTAGATTTCAACATCGAAATGATACAAGAAAACATTTTATATTTCCTATGGCTGTTCCACATTCCTACCAGATAAACATCCTCCACTCAGTAAGCCTTGAATTCATCATCTAAAACAGAGACTGGCAAGCCATGGTCCACGTGCCAGACACCTATTTTAAAATAGAATCTTCCTGGAACACAGTCATACCATTCATTGTGTATTGTTTACGGTTGCTTTTGTAACGGAAGAGTTGATAGGGCAACAGAAATTGTGTGACCAACAAGCCTAAAATATTTACTATCCGGCCCTGTAGGGAAAAAAATAGTCAATCTAAATTCTAAGCAAAAGTTTCTGGCTCTGGGTAAGATGGAGTGAACAAACTCCTCACTGTCTCTTCCACTGAATTCAGTTTTAAAACCTGGACAGAATATACAAGGAAACGATCAGGTGACTGCAAAGTAGTGGCAAGTGGGTTGGTGAAAAAGACTACAGTTCAGAGTAGTACCAAACCAGTGGTGGGTCTGCCATTGTCTCCCCTGTATTTGGAAACCCCATCATTTGTTCCCCTGTGGATGCAGCAGGGGACATCCATTCTGACCAGGATAACTAAAGCCCCAGATTTCCGGCCAAAAGTCTGAAAAGGAGATCCCCCAGAAAGCTAAAAAGTACTGAAGAGACTGTAGTGGTGAACAAGCATAAAGTGACTTCACAAAGTTTATTAATCCTAGGAACACCCCGACCTGCGTACATATGGACAGGATCTTAATCAGAAAATAAAATATTTTGAGAACTGGTCCCAGGCTTGTCACTTGATGCACGCATGGCGTACATTCAAATCCTGCAAAGGCTTTGAAAGCTGAGTTGACATTAGAACTACAGTGCAATGAAGGCAATTTTAAACTTCCAAATGAAACCTGATTAGGCATCCAAAAAAAATTTTTTTTCAACATTCACTGTAGGATTTAACAAGATCCATAATCTCACAACCTAATATTCAAAATGTGTCAGATTTAATCCAGAATTACTGAGCATATGAAAGACCAAAAAAAACCCATCTCCACCTCACATGGGAAAGAAAACCTACAGACATCAACACCAAGATGAGATGGATATTAGATGTATCTGACAGACTTTGAGGCAGCTGTTATACAAATGCTCCAGCAAGCAAGTCTAAATACTCCTGAAACATGAAAAAAATTGAAAGGCAGCAAATAAACAGATAAAGAAAATCCGAAATTCCAGAACTTAAAAATACAATAAAAGAAATTTAATGGAAAGGACTAAGAGTTAAAATTCTCCTACCAGAGTTACTAGGATACATTTTTTTTTCCTTACAACCCATACAGACATCCCTTCACCAAAACAGTATAAATAAAAGCTCTGGGTCTCAAATTCTATAAAATTTTTCTAAAGATCCATTGTTGCTCTTTTGAACTACCTTTAAAATAAGCTTCAGTTCAGTTCAGTCACTCAGTCTTGTCCAACTCTTTGAGACCTCATGGACTGCAGTGTGCCAAGCTTCCTTGTCCATCACCAACTCCTGGAGCTTTAACTCACGTCCATCGAGTTAGTGATGCCATCCAACCATCTCATCCTCTGTCGTCCCCTTCTCCTCCCGCCTTCAATCCTTCCCTGCATAA
The DNA here is from genome assembly GCF_016772045.2 of Ovis aries. Lineage (NCBI taxonomy): Eukaryota > Metazoa > Chordata > Mammalia > Artiodactyla > Bovidae > Ovis > Ovis aries. The sequence goes on along the minus strand of NC_056063.1, from coordinate 17,245,776 downwards.
GGGTCTTTTCAAATGAGTCAGTTCTTTGCATCATATAGCCAAAGTATTGGAGTTTCAGCTTCAACATCAGTCCTTCCAATGAATATTCAGGACTGATATCCTTTAGGATGGACTGGTTGGATCTCTTTGCAGTTCAAGGGACTGTCGAGTCTTCTCCAATACCGCAGTTCAAAAGCATCAATCCCAAGGGCGTTCAGCTTTCTTTATAGTCCAACTCTCACATCCATACACATAGCCTTGACTAGACGGACCTTTGTTGGAAAAGTAATGTCTTTGCTTTTTAATATGCTGTCTAGGTTGGTCATAACTTTCCTTCCAAAGAGTAAGCAGCTTTTAATTTCATGGCTGCAGTCACCATCTGCACTGATTTTGGAGCCCCTCAAAATAAAGTCTGACACTTTTTCCCCATCTATTTGCCATGAAGTGATGGGACAAGATGCCATGATCTTAGTTTTCTGAATGTTGAGCTTTAAGCCAACTCTTTCACCCTCCTCTTTCACTTTCATCAAGAGACTCTTTAGTTCCTCTTCACTTTCTGCCATAAGGTTGGCATCATCTGCCTACATGAGGTTATTGATATTTCTCCCAGCAAGCTTGATTCCAGCTTGTGCTTCACCCAGTCCAATGTTTCTCATGATGTACTCTGCATAGAAGTTAAATAAGCAGGGTGACAATATACAGCCTTGACGTACTATTTTTGGAACTACTATTTGGAACCAGGCTGTTGTTCCATGTCCAGTTCTAACTGCTGCTTCCTGATCTGCATATAGGTTTTTCAAGAGGTAGGTCAGGTGGGCTGGGATTCCCATCTCTTAAAGAAATTTCCACAGTTTATTGTGATCCACACAGTCAAAGGTTTTGGCACAGTCAATAAAGCAGAAATAGATGTTTTTCTGGAACTCTCTGGCTTTTTCCATGATCCAGCGGATGTTGGCAATTTGATCTCTGGTTCCTCTGCCTTTTTTAATCCACCTCGAACATCTGGAAGTTCCTGGTTCCCGTACTGTTGAACTTTGGCTTGGAGAATTTTGAGCATTACTTTACTAGCGTGTGAGATGAGTGCATTGTGCTGTAGCTTGAGCCTTCTTTGGCATTGCCTTTCTTTGGGATTGGAATGGAAACTGACCTTTTCCAGTCCTGTGGCCACTGCTGAGTTTTCCAAATTTGCTGGCATATTAAGTGCAGCATTTTCACAGCATCATCTTTGAGGATTTGAAATAGCTCAACTGGAATTCCATCACCTCCACTAGCTTTGTTAGCAGTGATGCTTTCTAAGGCCCATTTGACTTCACATTCCAGGATGTCTGGCTCTACATGAGTGATCCCACCATCATGATAAACTGGGTCGTGAAGATCTTTTTTGCACAGTTCTTCTGTGTATTCTTGCCACCTCTTCTTAATATCTTCTGCTTCTAGGTTCATACCATTTCTGTCCTTTATTGAGCCCATCTTTGCATGAAATGTTCCCTTGGTATTTCGAATTTTCTTGAAGTGATCTCTGCTGCTGCTGCTAAGTCACTTCAGTCGTGTCTGACTCTTAGCGACCCATGGGCTGCAGCCCACCAGGCTCCTCTATCCATGGGATTTTCCAGGCAAGAGCACTAGAGATCTCTAGTCTTTCCCATTCTATTGTTTTCTATTTCTTTGCACTGATCACTGAGGAAGGCTTTCTTATCTCTCCTTGCTATTCTTTGGAACTTTGCATTCAAATGAGTATATCTTTCCTTTTCTCCTTTGCTTTTCACTTCTCTTCTTTTCACAGCTATTTGTAAGGCCTCCTCAGACAGCCATTTTGCTTTTTTGCATTTATTTTTCTTGTGGGATGGTCTTGCTCCCTGTCTCCTATACAATATCATGAACCTCCATCCATAGTTCATCAGGCACTCTGTCTATCAGATCTAGTCCCTTAAATAAGTTTACTAACCACACATACAAAAAAATAAAGCTGTTATTTTTACTTTATGGTTATATATTAGATTTACTTGTTTGCTTTAAGTAAAACTGGTATCACCAAGCTCTGTTTTTCATTATAGGCAACAAAGTTTCTGGCAAATACGTGTCAGATATTTGCCACATTTACTGGGACATTTTGTGCCAGTTATAAAGTATCAAAGACAACTGGGTTATATCAAGAAGGTAAAGAGCTAATTGGAAAGAGTTTCTATCAAAAAGAATGAGTGCAATTGATTGGAAAAGAGTGGACTTCTAAAAACCCATGGATTGATAATATTAATGTTAAAATAGGTAAAGGGAAAGAACAAAAAACCTCATTTAACAACTTTGGAAGTAACTGGGTCAATAATTCCTTATTTTAAAAGTTAACAATTAGAAATTAAGAGGAAAGAATTAGTCATTCTACCTTAACTTACATAAACTGTATTTCAGGATAACTAAATAGTCTTGACTGATGATGGAAAGCTGTTTCTTTAATCAAAATACTTTAGCTAAATCACGTAGGGAGGAAAAACAGATTTAGAAAATTACAATTTTGTAGTCCTTAAGTAAAATAATTGAGCCAAGCAACACAATCAATGGAAAGAAATCATTAAATGGAGAGTTGATGGGGAGCTTAACAAGGGAGGGATCAGGATTTCAGGATTAAAACAACCGGACATCACTATCTTATGTGACACAACAGGAGCATGTAGCATCCTTCCTATAAAGGATTCTTGCCAAAAATGTGGAGCCAGAACCAAATCAAGTGTCAAAAGCTAATGCTAATTTATCCAAGCAAAACAAAACAAACCAAAAAAAAAAAAAAAACCACGAATTCAGAGAGTAGCATGAAATACACATATTACCATGCATAAAAAAGATAGCAAGTAGGAAGCTGCTATGAAGCGCAGGGAGCTCAGCTCAGCGCTCTGTGATGACCTAGAGGGATGGGATAGAGGTGTAGTGGGAGGGAGTCTCAAGAGGGAAGATAAGTGCATGCTTATGGCCGACTCATGTTGTTGTATGGCAGAACACAGCCACACACAACACAATTTTATGTATGTACACAACACTGTAAGACAATTATTCTCTAATTAAAAATAGAAAATTTAAAAAGCAAACACAAAAAACAGGAGCTAGACAAACAAATTACACGACACCACAATGAAGCAAACAAAACTATTCTAAAATTGGGAAATTCTAGACGTTTCTGTTGACAAGCCATTGACCAGGTGTTACAACTAATCAAAATGTCATGAAAGTGAAAAATAAGGATGGGGTCAGTATAAATGAAAAGAGTCTTAGGATACATAACATCCAATGAATAGATCTTTCTTGGATTCTGACTTGAAGGAAAATTGCAAAGAGGCTTCTTTGCACCTTTGAAATGATGGTACTGCATAATATTAAGGAATTAACATTTTATTAAGACAATGGCACTGTAGTTATATTTAAATATATCCTTTTTAGAGATGTACACTGAAGCATGAAGGTATAAAATGACCGATGTCTTATATTTGACTTCTACCACTTCAGAAATAGAAAAAAAGAAAAAGCTTTAGATAAAGCAATATGGAAAAAATTCTGATAACATACCTTGATGTTGAATATACAGAAATGAAGCGACTTAGCAGCAGCAGCAGCATACTAGTCACTCTACTTTTCTGATGTTTAAATTTTTTTCTTAAAAATATTTTCACTAAAAATTGCTACTGATTAAATCTTAAAGATACTCTGAAATCTGTCAGCTAAGTTCTAAAAGCATCTCTGAAATAACAAAAGATTTGGGTGCATTTGCACCCTCATTCAGATATGTGGTTGTTCTCCCAAGGTGCGTATTTTGAAGGAGCAAAAGTAGCAAAACTCTGAGCTCTAAGTTCTAATGTATTTTCTTTAAACTGCAGACACTTTTATCTGTAATCTTAACATGTCTTATTATTCACCATAGGTAAAATCATCACATCTTTTTAAAAACATCAAAGCCCAGATCCTCCATTGATAATGGGAAAGAATATGAAGTGGAAGAGAGAACACTATCTGAACCGCATGACCATCCCGCTCACCCAGAGATTTACCTTCTTATTACTTATAGCTGCTCCAAGGGGGCCTGCCACTCCTGTTTAATATTCTGACCTAGGTCACCACAGGGGCTTCCCTGGTGGTTCAGTGGTAAAGAACACACCTGCCAATGCAGGAGAGATAGGTTCGATTCCTGGGTCAGGAAGATCCCATGGAGGAGGCAATGGCAACCCACCCCAGGATTCTTGCCTGAAAAACCCCACAGAAAGAGAAACCTGGTGGGCTGCAGTCCACGGGATGGCAAGAGAGTCAGACACGACTCAGCGACTACAGGAAAACAACCATGTCCTAACGTATGACCCTTTTCTTACACCCTCAAGTAAAACTGAGTCAATGCTGAAACATTTACACAAGATTTAAGTTAAAAATTGGGAATAAACTTACACCAGGAGTAGCATAAAACTAGATCAGGGCTGCTCACAGAGTGGCCGTTGAACCAGCAGCATCAGTATCACTTGGGAGTCTGTTATGAATCTAAATTCATGAACTCCCACCCCAGGCATATTGAGTCAGAATATCTGGGGATAAGGCCCAGGAATCCTTGCTTTGAGAAGTGTTCGTATAATTCTTTTATAAGTACAGGTTCAAGAATCACTGAACTTGATAACCTCTAGAGATTCTGATTCAGTTGGTTTATGATCATCATCCTCAAACTTGGCAGCATATTAGAATTACCTGGGGAGCTTTTAGAATTCCTTACACCCAGGACTTACAACAAACCAATTAAATCAGAACCCTGGGGTATATTCCAGACATCAGTAGCTTTTAAAACTCTCCAAAGAATTCCAATGCACAGCCCAACTTGAGAACCATTGGTCTAGAATATGGCATGATCCAGACATCAGTATCTTTATAGAGCTCCAAGATGATGCTAAGTGCAGCCTGAGTTGAGAACCAACGAGTGATATAGTTTAAATTCAAGGTACATCAGTTTCAACAAGGGGTATTCTAAGTCATCTCACTATCTGCTTTCACACATCAGGGGTCATTTTTTCCCCTCCATGCCAGGAATCCCCACAAGCACACCTTGATGCTAAAAAGTCCAAGGAAATAACAGTGAAGATGGTCATTCTCTCTTCTCCCTTTTTGTATGTGCCTTTCAAGTTCTGATGATTTGCCTTCCACAGATGTATGATGTCAGGAGTATCAACCTGACTTTGAGAGGCCCCACTTCTTACTCACAGGGAGAACTTATCCAAAAGACTTCAATAGAAATTGTATCAGAATCTGCCTCAACATAGTAACTTCAACATTTGAACATGAGACACTAACTTAAAATAGTAGATAAAACAGTTCCTGTTACCTATATATACCAAAAATAATGCAAATAAATATTTCAGTGTCCAAAAAGAGAAGTAATTAAAGATATACATATACTATACATACGTGTAAGCTGCTCTGTGGTTTATACTTTAACTGATAATAGAGCCTATGGGAATTAAATGCTCTAAATTTTCAAGTTTTCTGAGAGCTTTAGATTCTAAAGAATAAATCTGCCTCTTACTGATGCCATTCTGAACTACCACCAGGGCGATAACCACCATATAATGAACTGTACTTGAGATTTACACAGACCTTCATTTGAACCCAAATCCACCACTTACTAGATATATTGAATTAGTGATCCTGAATGAGGTATGTCCTCTGTTTGAACTTTGATTTCATGTATAAAATGGGAATAATAATAATACCTATCTTGAAGGGCTTTTAGGAGAATCCATATATGTGATACACTAACAATTTGCTTACCATATGATTTGTGATCAACAATGAATATTTATTATTGTTTCCAGAATACCCATGTCATTTCATGCCTCCAGGATTTTGCCACACTGTTAACCTGGTTCATTCAACTAATACATATTTTTTTAATATTTACTGGATGTGCTGGATCTTACTAGGCACTGAGGATAATTTAATTCTTCATGTAAAGACAACCCAAATTGACAAATGCTATGAAGAAAAACTATAGGATAAAATTCAAGTGGACCAAGGGGGCCTTCTAGTCGGAGGTGTCATCAAAGACTGACAAGGTTAAAAGCATGGACTGTGGAGTCACTTCCGACTCTGCACTCCACTCATTGTGTGACCTTGGGCACATTACTTCAACCTCTGTGTTCTGCTTCCTTAGTACTTAACATAGAATGTTGGGACAATTAAATGCTGGTCAAAGAGCATAATATCTGGCATATAGCAAGTACTTAAGTCTTAATCCAGTGAAAATCATCTTGCCTTTAAGTGTTATTTTTCCTATGAAATTTTTCCTACCATTAGTGAGCGCATATAGTAGAAACACTATAAGTGTTGACAGAATAAATTCTATATGTACTGCAAATAAGTCAGAAGTTTACATCAAGTTATATATAGTATTTCAGCTAAGTATGGAAGCATTCATTTGGCCATCTAGCTCAAGGTCTTCCTTTTAACTTCCATATAATAACTGCTCATATATTCCACTGGCTTCCTCTCTATAACAGTTTCAAAGGGAAGCTAAGTTTTAACATAGAAAACAGATTCTTTGTTTGAGGATAGCCTTTCTAAATTTATTTGTGAATTAATTTTGTACCTGTCCATAATATTATCTTTTAACTTATAAAGTTATACTTATCAATGCTTAATTAATTTGATTTTCTGTATATGGCTATTATTAAAATCTCTACTTTATAAAGAAATAAATTACAGCTCAGAGGCTAAGTAACATGCCCATGTGCATAACTAGTAAATGGCACAAACTCCCTCAAACGTGTTTCCAAATTTCATGACCTTTCACCTTCTTTCATTGCAGCTGTAGACCAAAAGACCCTTGTCATACTTAAACCCATCAGTTTTAGTAAATGATTACCAACATCTGCTAAACACTCCAAAGCCTGAATCTGTCTTTATGTTCAGATGCCAATGCTCCACTACAACTAAGCCCCCATATAATTAGATTATGTCTAGCAAATCAGCTTTGATATAATTATAACAAGAATAAATCTTAACATTTATATGTATTATATGCCAAGCACCAATCAAAACACTTTACAGGCATCATCTTTAATTCTCTCAACACCTCTGTAAGGTAGCCAATACCATTACTCTATTTCACAGATGAGTAATTTGAAGCTTAGAAAGGTTAATCTAAGCCACAGAGTTCAATTTCCACCTTACATTCATATTCAAAGCACTAATTTTTAGTTGGGGTTTTTTTGTTGTTTTTTTTTTCAGTCTTCTCAGCCTATCTGTGTTCTTGGTTATGGACATAATAGCATTTTAACATTTCCTATTCCCAGTCTTCCCTGTTGCTGGAATTGTAGTTTCCTGCTTCAAGGTTATTGTTCTTCTTTATCATAAATTGCCTGTAAGATTTTTCCACTGAAAGGGTACCAGACTGGCTTTGAGAATCTCGCTGTTGAGTTGTCAGGCCCCATTCCTAAAAATTGTGTCTATCAGGGATCTGAGGGTAGGTGGCTAAGATATAATTCCTAAGCTATGCCTCTTTCTTAGCTGGTTTGGATTTAGAAGTCCATGAACTTAGCTGGATTTAGAAGTCCATGAACCAAAAATACATCCCCACTATGACTCTCAAGCAGATAAATGCAGAATACCCAGAAATTAGCTTGAATCAAGTCATGATGACCCCTAGGCACCACTTACAAGTTGAATAGAAATTGCTGAGCTATTGTAGCACCATCATTACAACAGCTGGGGAAATGTGCTATTAGTTATTGAGTATTCCAGATGGTCAGTCAGACTCATGCATCACAATACAAGTTACCATACCAGCTAAGTCTTGGATCAATTTACAGGTAGGAAATTGTGTGTAACCCAACCTCTACAGGAGCACAGATCCCTAAGAAATGCAGAATTTAAGGAAGGAGAGAGGGGAGACAATGCAGATATGTCTTGGCAAATTCAAGATCCCCACCCTCTTCCATCTGCTGAGACAGGATTGCTTGAAGACAACTATTGCTGGGGCTAATTAGCAAGCACACAAAGGAACCATTGGCAAGACCACATACCATTAAAAAACTTTCTCAGGAAGAACATAGGCAGGAATAAATAAGACCTGAGTTATGTGTGTGCCACTGAATAGTTACTGGAGTATTTAATCTTGAAGGTAGCACGAATTTTTGGAAATCACATAATGTTTTGTAGAACAGGGCATTAGAAGGGGCTTCTTGGTGGCTCAGTGGTAAAGAATTTGCTTGCAATGCAGGCGACACAGGAGACATGGATTTGATCCCTGGGTCAGGAAGATCCCCTGGAGGAGGGCATGGCAACCCACTCTAGTATTCTTGCCTGGAAAACCCCATAGACAGAGGAGTCTGGCAGGCTATAGTCCATGGGGTTGCAAACAGTCAGACAGGACTGAAGCATCTGAGCACGCAGCACACACAGGACATTAGAAGCTACACGTGCTCTCAAATCCACAAAAGCCTCCATTTCTCTGGCAAGATAGTAAATGGCATTTAAAGGATTAGGTGGCAAAAATGTCAAAAGTATTATTTAAAATAACATGAGAGAAGTATCATGCAGATAAACAGACTTGGATCCCCATCTTACATCACCCACAAAAATTAACTGGATAGATTAAAAATTTAAAGACTTAACACTATAAAATTCCTAAAAGAAAACACAGGAGGAAAATCTCCTTGATATTGGTCTTGGCAATGATGTTTTTGGATATAGTGCTAAAAAACAAACAGAAAAGACAAAGATCAACAAGAGACTTTGGTACAGAGTGAAGTAAGTCAGTGAGAGAAAAACAAGTATTGAATAATATTGCTTATATGTGGAATCTAGAAATATGGTACAAATTAACTTATTTGCAAAGCAGAAACAGACACACAGACATAGAGGAAAAATGTATGAGTACCAAGGAAGGGAGTGGGGAGAAGTGGGACCAATTGGGAGACTGGGATGGACATATATACACTATCGATGCTATGCATAAACCAGATAAATAATAAGGACCTACTGTATAGCACATGGAACTGAGTGCCCTGAGGCTAACTAAATGGGAAGGGAATTCAAAAAGAGGGGATATATGATTCAGTTTGCTGTCCAGTAAAAGCTAACACAACCTTGTAAAGCAGCTATACTCTAATAAAATTTTTTAAACACCAAAATAAGAAAGAAGCCATTCTGCTTTTCTATCTAGCACTGCCTAACACTATAACCCAAACTGGGGGGCCTTAAACAAACTCTTTGTATCGACCTCGTAGTTTTGTGGGTCAGGAATTTGGAGAAAGCCTGTCTGGGCAACTCTCCTGCACTCTGATAGCATCACTGTGGATCATTCATTGGTAGTCGGCTAGCAGTGGGTAGGGATAAAAGGTCCAATATGTCCGTGTTCACACGCCTGGCACCTTAAGGTGAGGTCTGCTCACCTTCTTCATGCATCCTCAGAGCCTCTCTGAGGGCCCTTCGGCAGGGCAGTCTGACTATGTGTTGGATTGGCCAAAAAGTTCGTTCGGGTTTTTCCATATGATTGAATAAGCTTGAACGAACGTTTGGCCAACCCAGTACATGTGGCCCAGGGGCCTAAAAGTGAGCATTTTAAGAGACAAATAGAAACAATGGCCAGACCTGGAGCTAGTATGGGGTCACTTCCCCAAACTCTATTGGCTGAGACATCACAGGCCAGCCCAGATTCAAGGAAAGTAGGCCCACCTCTCAATGCAGCCATCTTTCATCTGCTACCAAAGAAAACAAGTTTGGTCCAAGGACAAGTAGGTGTTTTCCAAGGAGAAGATACTTTGCACGTTTATAGAGTGTGCTATGCAGACTGCCCGATCACCCAACCATATACACTGATTTTTATGGAGGGGAGCTGCAGAACAGAATGAGCATGAAAGAAAGTCCTCAGGGTGTTTGTAGAAAATTGAGGAGACTAACAGCTCTACTTCAAGAGAAAACATAGCCCAGGTTGAGGTAGAGTGTCTTGTCAATGTCAGACATGGAAGAGACTGGGAGCCACTTGGACCCTAAGCCTCCCTTCTGCACCACAGCCTAAGGCAGGCAGGGTACAGTCACCCCACACGGCCACCGCATTACCTCACACAGGTAAGGTGTCCACAACCCCAGACCTCAGGGAGACGGGGCTGATTTTGTGGGTGTTGAATGAGTCAGAGAATGCACTTCTGTTTATACTCTTATGATCTCCCATTTCTGTTAAGGAAACATAGGGCCATTGCTTAAAAGCCAGTTACTTTGAACTTCTACTGAGAACACAGAAGCAAAGTTTGCCCCCCAAGTGGGCTTGTACACATTGTGAAAGCAAATGATAGTCACTCAGTCGTGTCTGACTATATACCCATGGACTATAGCCCACAAGGTTTCTCTGGCCATGGACTTCTCCAGGCAAGAATATGGAGCGGGTGGCCATGCCCTCTCCTCCAGGGGACCTTCCTGACCCAGGAATCAAACTTGGGTCTCCTGAATTGCAGGCAGACTCTTTAACAACTGAGCTACCAGGGAAACAAGGAAGTACGCACTGTATGAATGGAAATAAGCAATTCCCAGTGAATAACAGAGAAAAGGAGACAAGGGTGGCAGAGGATGAGATGGTTAAATAGCATCACCAACTCAATGGACATGAATTTGAGAAAAACTCCTGGAGATAGTGAAGGACAGGGATGCCCGGTGTGCTGTAGTTCATGGGGTCAAAGCAGCAAGCACGACCTAGTGACTGATCAATAATATTTAGTGACTGATCAACAAACAATGGATTTCTTCCTCATTTCGACATTATTGCCAATCTGTCTATTCAAATACTGCAGTAAAATGTTCTTGCGGATGTAGAGGTAGTTTCTTGTTTCAATTGGGAGATTTTCCTTTATATTCGTGAGAATGTAACACGATGGGTTCCCAGGATGAAAGTGGGTTCATTCACGAAGCAGACACAGTCTGCTCTCATAGTCCTACAGACTCAATTACTTTACAGGCATCTCAGCACCATACCAAAATCCATGCACATGGCAGCCAGCATTGACAGTATCATTTCTTTTAGAGGTGAGTGAAAATAATAATCTGAGGGAAGAAACTAAAAGAAAAAATATGTAACAGACATATTTCTCAGCTAGTTTCCTCTCTTAGTATGTCCACCCCTATTCCAAGCAGAAATGGAAATCCTATATGACAACCAGAACATTGTTTTTGATTACCATTCTGATCATCTGACACCCTTGGCATTTTTTAAAATACGTCATTTGTTAACCGTGTGATATAATATGAAGCAATGTTAGGACTCTGGCAGATGCAACTGATAGAAACTCAAAATCACATGACCTTAAGCCTAAAGAGGGAATTATTGGCTCAGGAAACCAACAACTCTAAGGGAGGATGCTCTCAAACCCAGATATATCTGGAGGCTTGAGTGATGTTGTTCACACTCTTTTTCTTCACCTCTGGGCTCTGCTTGTCTCCACTTCTTTTTATACATTTATCTCATTCTTTCCTACTGGAGGCTTACAGGTTATTCCTCAAAAGCAAAAGACATTCTGTCTCCTAGGATCAATATTTAAAACCTCATAAAATTCATTCCACTTTAGTCCTCTTCCATCCTATATCCTCTCATCCAGTAGTGAGAGACATAGGGGTCCCATGATCAGCCTGCCTGCGTCCTGTGACCACCCCAAGGTCAGCAGGCAGTATACAAGGTCCATCAGAATCCTGGGCTTAAGAGAGAACAGTTTCCTCACTGAAAGATGGGCGCTGGGCAGTCAAAAACACATGTCCCCATCACATGATCAATCCTGTGTTTGGTTAAACTAGAAAGCATGTGTTAAGAGATGGGATGGGGGGAAGAAGTAAAAAAAAAAAAAAAAAATCTAACAGTTTACAATGCAAACAAAAGATTTTATTCATTTATTCTTTTCTATGCCACTCTAATCGGCTTTTATTCTGTTGTACTTCCATTCTATTCTATCTTATCTTAATCCCCATGTTATTCTACTTTACATAGAATGAGTTTAATGTAGCTACAACTATCTCTCTCATAACACTTTCAGTGCCCTTGCTATGGAATCACTCCTATCCTACAAGCACACTGCCACATTTCCATCAGAAGTGGGCCCACCTACAATTTAAGGACCCTGAAACTACCTGGATCCACCCAGATCACCCAGATAACCTCCCTGTCTCAAGGTCCCCAGGTTAAAGATCTTAGTTTCATCTGCAGTTTACTTCCCCTTCACCATTCAATGTATTTCCAGGTTCTAGGGTTTGGGACATGGACATGTCTAGGGGTTGTTATTTTGCCGACCACAGACTCCAGGGCTGCCTGACCCTGGATGACTTGCCGAGATACTCTTGTGATGAGGACTTTTGCTTCTTCTTCCTTCAGTCATCTTGATTTACTTTTTAAGTAAAAATATTTCTTAACAACCTCAAAAGAAAAAAAAAGTGAGAGAGAGAAACAGCCTTCCCCTCAGCCCCTGCCAATCCCCTCCTGCTCTGCCAACTACTGCAGTTTCTCAGCTCCTCTTTATAGTCCCAAGCTCCTCACCAGGACCTGCAGGGCCCCATGCGATCTGACTGCTGCCTGTTTCTCCAACCTCACATTTCTTCCCCTCACCTCTTACTCTCTTCTCAGTCCTTGTAATCAGACTTTCTTCCCACTCACATCCCAAACAGACCTCTCATCAACAAGGTCATAAAACAGTATTAATTTTGTGATTCTCAATTCCCAGTCCTCTCTTTGGTCATGCCTCACCATGGTGTTCCCTGGTCATCTCGGAAGACCTTCCTCTCTTGGACTTCACAACACATTTCTGTCCTGGGTATCCTTCCATCTCAGTGGCTGCTCCTCCCCACTTTCCTGCGCCAGCGAGCCCCCTGCTCCCCAGTTCTCTTACTGACTTCTCTCTGGAGCACCTTGAAGCTCAGGCGTTTTCTTCTCTTCATCTCGATTTACTCTTTAGGCAATTTTCTCCCAATCCTATGACTTCAAAGATCACGTAAATGGTGAGGAATCTCAAATTTATACTCCAGCCCTAATCCCAATTCCAGGCTCATATGTGCAACTACTTAATATCTCTATTTGAGTGTCTAAGAAGAACCTTGATGTAACAAATTTAATATTTGCTCTCCATCTCAATATATGCTTCTCCCATAACTTTTCACATATCAGCAGATGGCAACTCCATCTTAGTTACCTGGGTCAAAAACTTCAGAGTCATCCTTGACTCCTATTTTTCTCTCACACCTCACTTTCACACCATCAGCAAGTCCTGGGTCTACCTTCATAATATATCCCAAATCCAGTGACACCTTATCACATTCACCAACACCAGCTGGCTCAAGCCTAGATTACTGCAGCAATCTCCACCTAGACTTTCTGCTTCTCCTCTTGCTTCCTTCAGTCAATTTTCTATCCAGCTCAAAGCATTCTTGTGTTCTTAGGCTCCACACTTCTTACCAGGACCTGCAGAGCCCTACATAATCTGATAGTTGCCTGTTTCTTCAACTTCATATCCCACCAGTTTTCCCCTCACTCCCTTCACTCTAGCTCCACGGACTGTCTATTGCTCCCCAAGTAGCCCAAGTCAATCATACATCTAGGATATTCACATTTGCTTGGAGCCTGGTGGGCTGCCGTCTCTGGGGTCGCACAGAGTCAGACACGACTGAAGTGACTTAGCAGCTCCCGTTAGCTCAGATGGTAAAGACTGCTTGCAATGCAGGAGACCCAGGTTCAGTCCCTAGATTGAGAAGATCCCCTGGAGAAGGAAGTGGCTACCCACTCCAGAATTCTTGCCTAGAGAATTCCATGGACAGAGAAGCCTGGAGGGATGCAGTCCATGGGGGTCACAAAGAGTCAGACACCACTGAGCCATTAATACTTTCTCCCTGGAAAGCTCTTTTCCCAGCTTCCCAGGATTCTCCTGGTTATTCCGCTCTTAGCTCTAATATAACCTCCTCAGAAAGATCTTTCCAAAGAATACCATCTAAAATACTCCCCACTGCTCTCTATCCTCTAACACTATTCCATTGTTTTCCTGGTCAGTCATCACCACCTGGCCCAACCTTTACATACTAGTGTGTCTATGGTGATCTACCTTCCCAGATAGAATGGAAGCTCTATAAGGGAGAACCATAATTCCATCCTGTTCATATAAGTATGGCTCAGCAGTAAAGAATCCACCTGCCAATGCAGGAGAAACAGGTTCCATCTCTGAGTCAGGAAGATCCCCTGGAGAAGGAAATGGCAACCCACTCCAGTATTCTTGCCTGTGAAATCCCATGGACAGAGGAGCCTTAGCAGGCTACAGTCCAGAGGGTCACAAAAGAGGTGGACACGAATTAGTGACTAAACAACAACAATTCACATAAGTATACCCAGCACCAAGAGCACTGCCTGGATAGTGGGAGGCCATTAATAAATAGTTAACAAATGAGGAAAATGCCGGAGACTGTTTAAGAGAAACTGGGTGGTGGGAGGGGAGGAGAGAATGAAGAGCTGTCAGGGTAACTGGAACTGGAAAGAGGTTACAGAAAACATCCTTCTTTTCAATTAGAGCATTTTTATCAGACAGATAAAATCTAATTACATTTGCAGGAATCTAACTGATTTTTAAATACTGTTCAAAAGGCACAGCAAACACTGTAGAGAATGTCAAACTCCTGACAGGAAAATGACAGTTGAAATTTGTCAGGAATATGTAATGAACATCTTCTGCCGGAGGAGGCGATGATTAATAGATTGTATTTTAGAACTAATAGGTTGAAGTGATGCATATGGAATTTGATGGTTTCAAAGATGTACAAAGATGGTTATATGGTATTTCTTCCTCATGTATTATTAAAGATTATTGATATTCATGATTTATTTATAATTTAAAGTTTCTCTCTTATAATCAAAAAGAACTATTCAATACCTCACGCCTCTCCATATTGAATTTGTTCATTTACACACAGTTCTCAGACCTCCCAAGTATTGCAGAACTAAATAATTGGCATCTCTTCTCAAGAAGGGAACACATAAGGAATCAGGTAATAGTTCTTAAAAACTTTAAGAGTATAGATATATACACATATATATATATAGATAGAGAGAGAAAAATCATCTCTCAGAATAGCAGCCTGCTTTCACTCTCCCAACTGAGTAGGTAATGAGCCCCAGGACTGCTGACCTCCCTAAAGATAAGCAGAACAGATGTGGACAACTGATCCCCAAATGGACCATTCAGATGGTCTCTGCCTATAATCCTGAGATGGTCTTCAAAAACTCCAGCAGGAGAATTTTCACTTGCAAGAATAAAGAGTAGACATATTTTTTTTCCTATTCCTTCCACTAAGCATAGGTAAAACCCCTAGATGCCATATATAAAATGAACATAACACTCTGAAAGGTAGAAAATGGGTGTCAGAATGCCGAGGGCCCATAAGACCTAACAATGCAACACACAGGTGGTGAGCTTCTGGGTTTTCTTTTGGTCTCATGTAACCCAAACCAGTGCTGGAGAGAACAGCAAGCAACCTGGAAACACCAACAGCAATAAACAAACAAACAAAAAAAATGCCTCAACCAGAGCCTCTCTCAAGCCAAAGGATCAGGAAAGCAATAGCTTAGGAAGACAGAAAAGCTTTAGATAATAACCACTCTACTTTGCACACCAAAAAAGTAAACTGTGGTCCCCATTTCGTAAACATAGCAGTCGTCTTTAGAAATAGGGGTTGCAGTGGTAAAGAATCTGCCTGCCAAAGCAGGAGATATAGGAGATAGATTCAGGTTCGATCCATGGGTCAGATATATCCCTTGAAGTAGGAACTGGCAACCTACTCCAGTATTCTTGCCTGGAGAATCCCATGGACAGAGGAGCCTGGCAGTCTACAGAATCACAAAGAGTCAAACACAATTTAAGCATGCACACATCACCAAAGGAACTTGATCTAGGACATGGGAAATACTCTTAGTACACTTAAATCCCCTACACACAAACAAGTTCTGCTCCTAGAACATTTTCCTAAGTCCAAACAAGTTAGCCTTGGTACCCAACTAACACAATTAGCTACTCAGCATTATTGATTATAACTGTAAAATGCACTTGCCCAGAGTAATTAACCTATGATACAGGATGAGACTTCCCTGGTGGCTCAGACAGTCAAGCGTCTACCTACAATGCAGGAGACCCAGGTTCGATCCCTGGGTTGGGAAGATCCCCTGGAGAAGGAAATGGCAATCCACTCCAGTGTTCTTGCCTGGAGAATCCCATGGATGGAGGAGCCTGGTGGGCTACAGTCCACAGGGTCACAGAGTCGGATACGACTGAGCAACTTCACTTTCACTTTCATAGGATGAGATGGTTGGATGGCATCACCAACTCAATGGACATGAGTTTGAGCAAATTCTGGGAGATGGTGAAGGACTGGGAAGTCTGGTGTGCGAAAGTCCATGGGGTCGCAAAGAGTCGGCGACAACTTAGCCACTGAACAATTAACCTATGATATAAGTATATAATGGCACTGAGATGTTCAATTTCAATGGGAAAATCTACTGTTTTTCCAGTAGTTGAAACAAGTTGTTTTGATTCTACCTCACTATTTATCATTAGCTCATCTTCAATAATTATAAAAATGACAGGAGAATATTTAAGGGAAACGTAATTGTTTATAGGACATATTTTTTCAAGCTGGATAGCATGAAGTGTAAGTTGCTCAGTTGTGTCCGACTCTTTGCGACCCTATGGACTGTAGCCTGTCAAGCTCCTCCATCCATGGGATTCTCCAGGCAAGAGTACTGGAGTGGGTTGCCATGCCCTTCTCCAGGTTGAATAGCATGAGTGGTCAACAATTTATATTACTGGGCTATGTGGAATTGTCCAATTAGCCTACGCCTCATTGTTACGCACTTAGGCTTATGATCATTCTTATGTTCTCAATCTGCCCACAAATAAATGCAAAAGGTGATCCTAATCCTGTCTTAAAAATAAAAGAGAGAGAGAGAGAAATGATTCAGTCTAAGACATAATCCTCTCAGAAGCATTTTTCTCAGGTTTATTTAAAATAGCAATTATCCCTCTCTCTCATGAAATCCAGATTGACAAAAACTAGTTGCCCTGTTTCAGAACATGTTTGCTATACACAGCAAAGGGGCACTCACACTGTTATACATTAAGCTTGATCTACTAAATATAACCAGTTTTTAACACTCTCACAGACAATAAGGGGACCACATCCGCAGTGGGTCAGTGAACTGATTGCCCATGAGTAAGGATTCTGGGATATGCAAAGGTAAGCAGCAAAAATTACTCCATTCAAAGTGAGACTGGTGAGGTTGTATTGATGACTTTGTGTGTAAATCTAATCACATTGACCTATCTCACAGCTTGTTTTATGACAGCGAAAGGTAAGCTGGAGCCTGGAGCCTGTCATGAACTAGTCCTATTGAGAATAAAAAATTCAAACCAAAAAGCAACGCAATATTTTAGAAATTAGAGACCTTGTGCCATGACGCTAAAAGAAAGAGAAAGTGAAGTTGCTCAGTCGTGTCCGACTCTGCGATCCCGTGGACTGTAGCCTGCCAGGCTCCTCTGTCCATGGGATTTTCCAGGCAAGAATACTGGAGGGGGTTGCCATCTCCTTCTCCAGGGATCTTCCCAACACAAGGATTAAACCCAGATCTTCCACGCTGCAGGCAGACTCTTTATCGCCTGAGCCACCTGGGAAGCCCCATGTCACTAAAAGTGCTTTTTAAATAGGGAGATATGAACCGAAATTGCATTATGGTTGCACACGCTGTGACTACCAGGATGGAACTTCATCGTATACTCTAATCTTAAGAGAAGTCTGGACCCCAGAAATGTTACCTTCAGGCCGTTTGACATTTTAACTCAGCAAATTATAAAACCATTATGCCTGACATTTTCTGTGAGTGGGACAAGTTTCCAACTTGCTTCTGCTCCTGTGCAAGTAAGGATTCAAATGAACAGACATTTTAATAAGATGAGCAATGCTATCTGAGTGTATCATACACAGCGTCTTCCTTTCTTACCTCATAAAAGTGCTTTGTTATGGAAGCAGATTAATAGTATAATTCTAATCCTCTCGGTCTCGTTAATTGAAGGCCCACCACACACCAGTTACTCTACTTGGTACTCTGCAGCTGTCATCATACATAATCCTCACAAAAATCCTATGAGGTAGAAGAGGAAATGGAGGCTCAGAATGATAAACCAGCCTAAGGTCACAAACCAGAATACAATACTGCCGCCAAGAAAAGTCACACACCTCCTGAATGCTTAGGAAAAGGGAGGAGAAAGATGGTGATTGAGGTTGTGGGTGAGCAGGAGAGGTGGTGGGTGAACAAGTGGGACTTTTATTCTTATTTTCTATATCTACTTTTTTTAACTGGGAAAATAGGGTTACTTTTATAATTAAACAGAAACTACTGAATTCCTTGATCTGATAAGACACTTGTATGCGTCATGCGAGTGTATGTTCCTCAATTCTTTGTCTCGTCACGACAAAGATTTGGAGTGACGGACGTTAAAGCCCCCTCGGTGTGTCACAGCTCTCAAGTCTTGGATAGACCGTGTTATAGCTCTCAGGTCTCGAATGGACCATGTTATAGCTCTTAGACAAATCAGTGTTACAGCTCTATTTTCTTTAGAAGATGGCAGGAAAATCCATCTTCGAGGCATGAGGGCACCTCGATCCAAAGACACGAGGAGAAGAGCGCCCCAGCGCACGGGAGAGAGAGCGAGCTAGCTTTGGCTCCTGTATTTATATGTTTCTCTCTCCCTGGGCCTGTTCTATGTAAATTGGGCCAGCCAGGAGTGTTGTTTGTTTTACCTGAGGTCCTCACTCCAGTCCTCGGACCTTCTTTTGTTTCATTTTCACGGGCTTTTCCCTTCCTTGTCTTGTAGCCACCGCCATTTTGGACTCCTTTTCCCGTTTTACCTACTAACATATGGAAACTGCAAATCCCTTAAAAGCAAACACACAGCCCGCTCGAAGTAAATACTAGATAGAACTGAAGAGGGTTAAAGTAATTTATTCTTCTTTCAAAACAGTGAAAGCTAAAACCAGAGAACAGTTAGCAAAGTATAAGTAATGTGATTGTATAATATGTATAAAGTACCATTAGGGTACAAGGAATGCACAGATACCCTGTATAAAACATAGAAAAGGTATCTAGGGAGGATTTACCATTGTTCTAACATTAGAAAATGTCAATAAGTCTCAGCTTCTGCTGCACAAGTATTTCCATGGAGTTTTTGTTTCTGTTTTAATGAAGAAAATTTGGCCCCATTCCAGATGCCCTGAATCTAAATTCCTAAGGTAGAATGCAGGTAGAAGCATTTTGAAAAATCTCCATAGATATTTGTTGAACAGACCAGTGACTGAGAATCCCTACTAAAATTGTTCCTTTAAAAAAATAACTCAGGGTCCTCCCCACCTACACCCTACAGTACTGCTGACTTTATTGGTATTTGAACTGCAAAGAAACAAACTGAAAATTAGAACTCAAATCTTTTTTCGCTCTGTGTATTTTGATGAAAAGTTTTGTTCTGATGACTTTTGCTTAAGAAAATAATGTGTTTATTGTTCATTTAAAGTGAAGGCAAGACCATGTGAATTTTTTTTCATGTATGGGTATGAAAATCTTTTTTATACCAAATATCTCAGTTGATAGACTATTAATTTTTTGTACATTTTCCAAAACATTTTAGTAAATGTTTAGTGAGCATTTATATACCAAAAAATTCTCAGCAATTCTGCTCCTAAACATATGTTCAACAGAAAACACTTTTTACCAAAAAAGCATTGACTAGCTGAATAATAACAATTCATAGTACCCAAAACTAGATACTAACCAAAACACTAGTAACGACAGAATGAGTAAGTTGTACTAGTAACAATCGGATGAGTAAGTCACACAAAGGTGGGAAAGGCATAAATCAATCAACAGCTACAGGCAACAAAGATGAATCTCACAAAAAAGATGTTGAATAAAAGTTGCCAGCAAAATAGTACATACTGCAATAATTCTACTAACATAAAATTTAGTAATTGATAAAACTCATTTTGCTGTTAGAAGTGGACAGAGTGACTGAAAGGGAAAATAAAGGGGATTTCTTATATGCTGGAACTTTTCTGTTTCTCAGCCTGAGTGCTGGACACCTGGGTATGTTCATTTAAGGAAAAATGCATCCAGCTGTACACTTACAATATGTGAACTTTGCTGTAATATATTATATAGCAATATCATAAAGGCAAACTAAAACTAAAATGTCCATGGCAAAAGAAACAGCAGCCATTAGGCGGTTTAAAATTTAAAAGCCAAGAAATAATAAAATCCAAAGTATATAATTCAAAGAAAACACGATGCAATAGATTAAGAAAAATGGAGACACGGGTTACGATTCCAACACGAGCATGGGCGTGTGAGATTAAACTTGGACATACCTCTTGACTTCTGAGGGGCATCTGTGTCATAGACTTACTTCACCTCTCTTGCAGAGTTGCTCCCAGGACTATATGACATATACGTAAAGCATAGTACTTGTCACATGGTTCTATAAGCATTTATTTCTCTTCCTTGGTTTTAGAATAAGATATGACTGTAAGTTTCAAAGACAGCTGCTGGATGAATGGACAAAGAAGCTGTGGTACATATATATACACAATGGAATACGCTACTCAGCCATAAAAGGGAACGCACTTGAGTCAGTTCTGATGCGGTGGATGAACCTAGAGCCTATTATACAGAGTGAAGTAAGTCAGTAAGAGAAAAACAAGGACCACGTATTAACACATACATATGGAATCTAGAAAGATCGTACTGATAAACCTATTTGCAGGGTCGCAGTGGGCTTCCCTTGTGGCTCAGCTGGTAAAGAATCTGCCCGCAATGCGGGAGACCTGGGTTCGATTCCTGGGTTGGGAAGATCCCCTGGAGAAGGGAAAGGCTACCCACTCCAGTATTCTGGCCTGGAGAATTCCATGGACTCTGTAGTCCACGGGGTCACAAGCAGTTGGACACGACTGAGTGACTCTCTCAATAGAGACGCAGACATAGAGAAAGACTTTCGTACAAGGGCCAGCGGGAGGAAGGAGAGGGTGAAATCAATGGAGAGAGCAGCATGGAAGTGTATACACAACCATACATAAAATAGATAGCCAATGGGAATTTGCTGTGTGACTCGGAGAACCCAAACTGGGGCTCTGTAACAACCTAGAGGCGGGGGAAAGGGTGGGAGGTTGAAAGATTCAAGAGGGAGGGAACATATGTATGCCTATGGCTGATTCATGTTGATGTATGGCAGAAATCAAACCAATATTGTAAAGCAATTATCCTTCAATTAAAAATAATTTTTTTAATTTTATTTTTACTTTATTTTACTTTACAATACTGTATTGGTTTTGCCATACACTGACATGAATCCACCATGGGTATATACGAGCTCCCAACCCTGAATCCCCCTCCCGCTTCCCACCCCATATCATCTCTCTGGATCATCCCTGTGAACCAGCCCCAAGCATTCTGTATCCTGTATCGAACACAGACTGGCACTTCGTTTCTTACATGATAGTATACATGTTTCAATGCCATTCTCCCACATCATCCCACCCTCTCCCTCTCCCTCAGAGTCCAAAAGTCTGTTCTATACATCTGTGTCTCTTTGCTGTCTCACATACAGGGTCATCATTACCATCTTTCTAAATTCCGTATATATGTGTCAGTATACTGTATTGGTGTTTTTCTTTCTGGCTTACTTCACTCTGTATAATCTGCTCGAGTTTCATCCATCTCATTAGAACTGATTCAAATGTATTCTTTTTAATGGCTGAGTAATACTCCATTGTGTATATGTACCACAGCCTTCTTATCCATTCATCTGCTGATGGACATCTAGGTTGTTTTCCATGTCCTGGCTATTATAAACAGTGCTGCAATGAACACTGGGGTACATGTGTCTCTTTTAAAAAGACATCTGCTGTTATTCTTAAATGCAGGAAGAGTACATAACCAGTAGTCTAACTCAACATCAGTGTGGACAAGTGTACTACAAAGAATGTCCATGCCAAGATAGAATTAGACAATTCCAGGGGATTTTTTAACATTCCAACATTACATGCCTTTCTAGGATGGGAAAACAAATGGTAGGTGGTGACTAAGCTACCAGACAGACAGATATGTATATATATTGTGCTGCCTGAAAGAATATCAGCTGTGACAGAGTTTTTAACAACCAGGAGCTATGATCCTGATTCAGTTGAGTGTCACTGTAACAAGTGTCATTGAACATTGAAGGAAGAAGTGATGATCAAACTCCAGGAGCCAAATTCCAACGCAGCAAGGGAAAAAAGAAGACCTGTATATTAAAAGATTTTGCACTGCATGGCAATTGGCACTAGCATGTTTCCATTTAAATAAGGCAAGTCAGTATCAAATTTGACAAGAGCTAGTGTATTGTTAGGCTTGGTGCATTGACTGGCCTCAGGAAGCATCACTATGAACAAAGCTAGTGGGGATGATGGAATTCCAGGTGAGCTATTTGAAATCCTAAAAGTTGATGTCATTAAAGTGCTGCACTCAATATGCCAGCAAATTGGGGAAACTCAGCAGTGGCCAGAGGACTGGAAAAGGTCAGTTTTCATTCCAATCCCAAAGAAGGGCAAAGCCAAAGAATGTTCAACTGGACAACTGCATTCATTTTACAAACTGCTGCTGCTGCTGCTAAGTCGCTTCAGTCGGGTCCAACTCTGTGTGACCCCATAGATGGCAGCCCACCAGGCTCCCCCATCCCTGGGATTCTCCAGCCAAGAACACTGGAGTGGGTTGCCATTTCCTTCTCCAATGCATGAAAGTGAAAAGTCAAAGTGAAGTCGCTCAGTCGTGTCCAACTCTAGCGACCCCATGGACTGCAGCCCACCAGGCTCCTCCGTCCATGGGATTTTCCAGGCAAGAGTACTGGAGTGGAGTCCCATTGCCTTCTCCGCATTTTACGTGCTAGCAAGGTGAAAAGATCAAGCCCCAAAGCATAAGACAGAAAGAGGAAACAGCCTCACTAACCTCATATTTCTACACAGTCATACTCAACCCCAGAAGACAGGAAGAGAGTATGTACAATGCCCTCCTACAGTAGCCGGGAACATGGAAGCAATGGAAATAAATATTCACTGATGAACGAATAAAGAAAATGTGATGTTCACGTGCAATGGAATATTATTCAACTTTTAAAAAGAAGGAAATACTGCCATTTGTGACAGCATGAATGGCCACTGAGGCTCCCGCAGTGGCTCAGTGGTAAAGAACCCGCCTGCAATGCAGAAGGTGCAGGAGGCCTCTTGTTCAGTCCCTGGGTCGGGAAGATCCCCTGAGGAGGGCATGGCAACCCACTCCAGTATTCTTGCCTGAGGAATCCCATGGACGGCGGAGCCTAGCGGGCTACAGTCCACAGGGGTCACAAGGAGTCGGATGTGACTGAAGCGACTGAGCAGGCACACATGCAGTGGACCAGAGGACATTGTGTTAAATGAAATGAGCCGGATCTAGAAGGACAAATGCTAGATGATACCATTTACATAAGGAATCTAAAATAGCCAAACACAGAAGAAGGCAGAATGGTATTGGCAGGAACTCAGGAGTAGACAGTGGTGGGGAGCTATTAGTTGAGGGGTACAAAATTCAGTTATACAACGTGAATAGGTCCTAGAGATAGGTCCTACTGTACTCCACAGTGCCTAGAGTTAACAGCTCTGTGTTGCATACTTAAAAATTTGTAAAGAGGGTAGATCTTAAGCCTCCTTATCACCCAAAGGGAAAAAAAAAAAAAAAAGGTAAGAGGGCAGGGGGAAATTTTGAATGTGGTAGATATGTTCATGTGTATGTTTATCACTGTATCTATATCATAAACATAGATATGGCTGATGGTGTCACAGATGGGTACTGATCACCAAACTTATCAAGTTGTATATATTAAATATGCACGTCTTTTTACATGTCAATCATACCTGAAAAAGGTTATGTATCTCACTGACACAAATACATACATACACTCACACACATTGGCTTCCATGTGTGGCGCTAAGTGGTAAAGAACCTGCCTGCTAATGCAGGACACTTAAGAGACATGGGTTCGATCCCTGGGTCAGGAAGATCCCCTGGAGGAGGGCAAGGAAATCCACTCCAGCATTCTTGCCTGGAGAATCCCGTGGACAGAGGCGTCTGGCGGGCTACAGTCCATGGGGGGGTCACAAAAGAGTCAGACATGACTGAAGCGACTTAATGCACACATAGAAATACACACATAATGTTCTCAAGGAAAGAAAATGTGACAAGAATTTTAGACTAAAGTGTAAAGATAGAGTAATGTTTTTGAACTATTAAACACTCGGGGAATACAGTTTCATGACTTGCTTTTTTAAGAACCCACTAGAGAACAATCTTCAATCAACCAAGAGATAACTAGACAGCAATGGCAAAAATAGATGTTGACAAGCATTCACCCCAGCAAACTGTAGGACTAAGCCTGGAGCAGGTGTGAGGACCGTGATCACAAGATGGATTTTGTTATTGGGCCCCAGAATCATTTAGAAATGATATAATTAACACAATTGGAAAAGTCAGAAAGAAGGTAAGAATGTGAAAGAAGAATAAGCACGCTGATTTTCTCTTCCCTCACAGATACTATGTAAAGCTGATAAGTAAAGGCACGCGTGTGTGCATGCTGAGTCACTTCAGTCGTGTCTGACTCAGAGCAACCCCATGGACTGTAGCCCGCCAGGCTCCTCTGCCCATGGGATTCTCCAGGCAAGAATACTGGAGGGGGTTGCCATGCCCTCCCTTCAGGGGTTCTTCCCAACACAAGGATTGAGCCTGCATCTCTTACATCTCCCAGGTACACATACACTTAGAGTAAGAAGAGCCATAAAGACCTTGTTCACAGGCACAGCTCTGCACAAGTCCTGTGTGTTACATTTTCACGGTGCATTCATACGCCAAGTTATTTTCTCCAAATACATTACAGCCTTTGACTTTTCTTTATGGCAAATTATCTAGAGGAAAGCACTTGATCTTTGTAGAGAAATTATGTGGAACCAAGTTTCTAAAATGCAGTTAAAATGAACATTGATGGAAATGGTAAAAGCAGAGAATCTCCAACTGAGGGATAAAGATACTCCAAGGAGAAGTCAGGGTTTTAAGTGGATATGATTGTGGCTTCCAAAAACTGTTATATTTCTTGGCCTTGAAAGTTAACACACAAATGAAAAGAAATTTTCATAAGTAGCAATACTTCACAGACATTATATTCACAGATACCTTCATTAGAATAATTCTGTTTTATAGTTAGTCATTTTATTAGAGCCCAACAGTGGTTCATAAAATGTGAAAATGTTCGAGCTGCCAAGAACCCTGTGTTAGATGTGGGGAAAATATTAATAAATTGTTTGTAGAAACATAAGTATATTATTTTAGGTATTTGGTGGTATCTTTGAAATTTAACATTTTCAATACTAAGATGTGATTTAGCCTGTTTAACAAGATGAGAGCAGTCAAATGAATCATAGTGTATCCTTCACTAGAATTCTATTGCCTAAACGTTTTAAAGTTATACATATAATTAAAGCTTTAATATATATACATATATATCATCTAGGCTTCCCAAGGGCTCAGTGGAAGAGAATCCACCCGCCAATGCAGGAGACACAGGAGACGTGGGTTTGGTCCCTGGATGAGAAAGATCTCCTGGAGGAGGAAATGACAACTCACTCCAGTATTCTTGCCTGGGAAATTCCATGGATAGGGGAACCTGGTGGGCTATAGTCCATAGGGTCACAAAGAGTCAGAAATGACTGAAGTGACTTATAGCATGCCTTATCCTGGAAAACACAGTCCAGAGTAACTTGGGACAGAAAATAGAACAGAAAGAGTAATTGTATCTCAGTGGATAGCATGGCCTTAGGAGAAGCTACATTGCGGTAACATTCTTTTCCATTTCAATAGTTATGGGCCCTTTCAGATACTTTAAAAAAGGCCCTGAGGAGTTTAACTGCCTGAATTATCAATATCAGGCGAAGACAGGGAACAATAATTTGGCTATAAAAAGTGACCTCATGAAGGTGAAAACTTGCCTTTTCTGCTATACTGTTATACTTCTGAGGAAGTCAATACTTCATATTGACTTATCTAGGGCTATTGAACCCACTGGAATTGATGAACCCAGTGTACAATTCACTCATTTAATCCCATAAAAATTCAAGACTCCCTTTCTACCACATGGACACTCACCACAAAGAAGGGAGAGCTCTAATCTGGGTCAAGACCAAGGTCACAATTAGGCCATAAGTGCTATTTAATAAAAGATACAGCCTTCATTGAGAGGAACAAAGAGGTTAAACAATCTATTCCAAGCAGTGAGCTCTGATTATTTGCTTTTTAGATCAGTGTATTTTCTCTCATAGGCTGTTTTTCTCATAGCACTAGTTTGGGAAAATTGACCCAGAGGGTTTCTGTTTCTTGGAAAGTACCTCAACCGTCCATCTCCCCACCCCCACTGCCCTATCTAGAACTTGAGTGGAACACAGAAGAACTATCCAAGAGGCTGTTAGGCATGACTCTGACCCAACAATTTAACCCTCACAGCCCATGTGGTTTAGTCTGGCTCACTGTGTTCCCTAGTTACGAATAAGAAGTAAATTTTCCTGGAACATTCCTTTAGCATATACCACAGACATCTAACTGGGTGTCTATGCCCACAGTTGAGACAAAATTTAGAATCCTGCTCAAATATCTTTGAGATTCAACCAACAGACATATGTGAAATTTTATGAGGGCAATTCTTTGGGACTAGCAAAAGCACTGCCTCACAATAGCTTTCTTGTCTTGTTTGTTTTTGAATTAAATGTGTTTTCTTTGTTTTTGTTTATGTTTTTAATATAAATTTATTTATTTTAATCGGAGGCTAATTACTTTACAATATTGTATTGGTTTTGCCATACATCAACATGAATCCGCCACGGGTGTACAACGTGTTCCCCATCTTGAACCCCCGCTCCCACCTCCCTCCCTGTACCATCCCTCTGGGTCGTCTCAGTGCACCAGCCCCGAGCATCCTGTACCATGCATCGAACCTGGACTGGTGATTCATTTCACATATGATATTGTACATGTTTCAATGCCGTACTCCCAAATCATCCCACCCTCGCCCTCTTCCACAGAGTCCGTAAGACTGTTCTATACATCTGTGTCTCTTTTGCTGTCTCACACACAGGGTTATCCTTACCATCTTTCTAAATTCCATATATGTGTGTTAGTATACTGTATTGGTGTTTTTCTTTCTGGCTTACTTCACTCTGTATAATAGGCTCCAGTTTCATCCACCTCATTAGAACTGATTCAAATGTATTCTTTTTAATGGCTGAGTAATACTCCATTGTGTATATGTACCACAGCTTTCTTATCCATTCATCTGCTGATGGACATCTAGGTTGTTTTCCATGTCCTGGCTGTTATAAACAGTGCTGCGATGAACATTGGGGTACACGTGTCTCTTTCAATTCTGGTTTCCTCGATGTGTATGCCCAGCAGTGGGATTGCTGGGTCATAAGGCAGTTCTGACTGAACTGATGGCAGTTCTATTTCCAGTTTTTCAAGGAAATCTCCACACTGTTCTCCATAGCGGCTGTACTAGTTTGCATTCCCACCAACAGTGTAAGAGGGTTCCCTTTCTCCACACCCTCTCCAGCATTTATTGCTTGTAGACTTTTGGATCGCAGCCATTCTGACTGGCGTGAAATGGTACCTCATTGTGGTTTTGATTTGCATTTCTCTGATAATGAGTGATGTTGAGCATCTTTTCATGTGTTTGTTAGCCATCTGTATGTCTTTGGATAAATGTCGGTTTAGTTCTTTGGCCCATTTTTTGATTGGGTTGTTTATTTTTCTGGAATTGAGCTGCCGGAGTTGCTTGTATATTTTTGAGGTAATTCTTTGTCAGTTGCTTCATTTGCTATTATTTTCTCCCATTCTGAAGGCTGTCTTTTCACCTTGCTTACAGTTTCCTTTGTTGTGCAGAAGCTTTTAATTTTAATTAGGTCCCATTTGTTTATTTCCAATATTCTGGGAGGTGGGTCATAGAGGATCCTGCTGTGATGTAAGTCCGAGAGTGTTTTGCCTATGTTCTCCTCTAGGAGCTTTATAGTTTCTGGTCTTACATTTAGATCTTTAATCCATTTTGAGTTTATTTTTGTGTATGGTGTTAGAAAGTGTTCTAGTTTCATTCTTTTACAAGTGGTTGACCAGTTTTCCCAGCACCACTTGTTAAAGAGATTGTCTTCAATCCATTGTATATTCTTGCCTCCTTTGTCAAAGATAAGGTGACCGTAGGCGCGTGGATTTATCTCTGGGTTTTCTATTTTGTTCGTCTTGTCATTTTTTTTTTTTAAAGAAAGAGGTTATCCTTTTGCTCTATAGTAAGCACCTAAGTAATCATATATTCATTTTCCCCAACTCTAGGATATGCCTGGTAGTAAAGTAGATATATCAGGAAACAAACTTACACTTTTCGGACACTGACCAACTGGAGTACTATTTGCCTCTCCAGTGAGAATGTACCAAGTGGCCTCCTTGTGACCTGAAATGCGCGCAATGTCTCTTAAAGTACCTAAGTATGACTTGGGCACCAGAGCCAATCTGATGGAATGAAAACACACAGGAAAAAAAAAGGATAAGTATTACCGAGTATTACCTTCTACTAACAGTGAATAGTCACTGTTTTACTAGTCTGGGCAAGAAATCTTTGTTTGACAAAAGGGTCCGTTCCATACAGTCCCCGTGAAACAAGCACCTTGCACTCATCTCTCCCGACAGGTATGGGCAGGCACAGGTCCCAGACTGGCCACCAATTCAAGGGCTCCATCCCCCCAGCCAGAAGAATCTGCCTGTGATCCAGAAGACCTGGGTCCGATCCCTTGGTTGGGAAGAGCCCCTGGAGAAGGGAACAGCTACCCACTCCAGTATTCTGGCCTGGAGAATTCCATGGACTGTATAGTCCACGGGGTTGCAAAGAGCTGGACAGGACTGAGTGACTCACTTTTCATTCCCCTAGCCACCATGACTGGTTCAGAGATGGGCATGTGACCCATGGAGGTCCAATCAGGGTCTGTCCTGCAGGTAATATAGGAGTGTCACAAAGTTAAATCACAAATTATGTAAATTCAGAACTGCCAACCATCATCCTTCCCAGTCGCAGGAAGGAAGTCAGGTGCAGCCAAAGAGAATCAGGTCGACTGAGAGGAAAACATATTTCAGGGACAGAAACGGCCTGCATCTTTTTGGCCACTGGGTCCAGCCATGTCTGAAGTATCAGTTCCATTCCTGGACTTTTCAATTACATAAGAATCTCCTTTGATGCTTCTTTGTCTTGGATTTCTTCCATTTACCAATAATAATCTTGAATAATACAACTGCCATGCTTAAAAGAGGAGCTATTTTTTTTAACATCTCACCTTGAAGCCAGTGTATCTCTGTCATCTTCAGAACATAAGATCATTCCTGGTTCTCTTCTTATGACCTTTAATTTGTTTAAATATTGTAAAGTAATTTTGTTTATAAACCTAACACATACATGCTTCAGAGAATTTATAAAATCCAAAGTAAACATAAACAAGAAAACATGACTCTAATTCTTGACCTGGATGATTACTGTGAATGCTTTCATGCATTTCCTTTCAGTCTAGGACCACGCATACGTGTTTTTTAAAGCTGAGATCACACCCTATGGAATTTTTATCCTGCTCTTATTTGACACATGAATAACTTCCCACGTAATGAAATGCTCTTCAACTATATGACTCTTAAAGCTAAATGCTCTTTCCTTTGCCTTCTCTCCTCCCTGAAATATCTCCTTCCCTTGGCTTCTAAGACTAAGGGAAGAGAATATTTCTGTTTTTCCTCCTTCCTCACCACGCCTACACCTTAGCCTCCCTGAATGGCTCTCAGTTCAGTTCAGTTCAGTCGCTCAGTCATGTCCGACTCTTTGCGACCCCATGAACTGCAGCACGCCAGGCCTCCCTGTCCATCACCAACTCCTGGAGTTCACTCAGACTCGCGTCCATCGAGTCAGTGATGCCATCCAGCCATCTCATCCTCGATCGTCCCCTTCTCCTCCTGCCCCCAATCCCTCCCAGCATCAGAGTCTTTTCCAATGAGTCAACTCTTTGCATGAGGTGGCCAAAGTACTGGAGTTTCAGCTTTAGCATCATTCGTTCCAAAGAAATCACAGGGCTGATCTCCTTCAGAATGGACTAGTTGGATCTCCTTGCAGTCCAAGGGACTCTCAAGAGTCTTCTCCAACACCACAGTTCAAAAGCATCAATTCTTCAGCGCTCAGCCTTCTTCACAGCCCAAATCTCACATCCATACACGACTACTGGAAAAATCACAGCCTTGACTAGATGGACCGTTGTCAGCAAAGTACTGTCTCTGCTCTTCAATATGCTATCTAGGTTGGTCATAACTTTTCTTCCAAGGAGTAAGCATCTTTTAATTTCATGGCTGCACTCACCATCTGCAGTGATCTCACCTCTAAACGTTGAGGTATCCCTGGATTCAGCTGTCCAACTGCTTCTTTGTCTGCGCAAATGTTTGGAAAATCTCACCCTATCTCATGTCTTTCAACATCACCCATCCACTGACAATTTCCTAATTTACATTGTATCCTTGTCTATCTGGACCCTTGTATACAGCACAGTCACTTGTTGGTCACAAGACATCTTAAGTTTAACACGTCCAGAACTGATCTGATATTCACCCAAAACTTGCTCGCCCTTGAAGCACTTCAATGAAGGGCAATTCCATCCTTCCAGCTGTCCAGATCTAAAAATCTAGTCACCTCTCTTTCTCATATGCCACATCCTGTCTATCCATCAGCAAGTACTCTTGACACTGTCATCAAAATATACACAGAATCTGACCATTTCGCACAAACCCATCACCACTACCCTAGTCCAAGCCGCCATCCTCTCACATGAAACGGACATCGTGCTTCCCTCCTACCCACCACCTAGCCCTCATCTCGTTCTGTCCCCAAAGCAGCCAGAGTGATCAATTTAAATCTATCTCAGAGCGTGGTATACTCCCACCCGCATCAAATGGCTTCCCATGTCACTGAAGGATGAGCCAAATCCTTTCTCCGGCCTCTGTAAGGTTCTCCACAGAACTCCCAGCCCACTCATGCTATTCTAGCCACACCGGCCTCCTTGTTTTTTCTCACCCATCCCAGGCTTGCCCCACCACCTTAAGGTCTTCGCTTGGAGAAAAACTTGCTAAACAATCTTCACCCACTCCCCATATATCTGCCCGAATCATTCTATTTCAAGTCATTGATCAAATACAAGCTTCCCATAAAGCCTTCCCTGACCACGTGCTATTACAAATCTACTCCAGTCCCTACCCCAGGCTTCATTTTCTTCTAACACCTATCACTTGTAGACATTATATAACTTACTATTTATATCCTTCCACCTCACACTCTCCGGACAAAATCCACTCACCGCATCGCTCTTGTATACTTGAACATTTTCAGTGAAACTGTTCTTATTTCTTACTAAGGTCAACAACTAACCTGTGTTGCCAAATTCAATGGATTCTTCAATGCTTTCATCTAAACAGCCATCTCAAGATGGTACACTTCTTTCGGCCTCTTTTGGGTTTTTTTTTTTTTTTTTTCATTTTTATTTTATATCGGAGTATAGTTAAGAGTTGGCCTTTTTCTTTTTCTTAAGACACTTTCCTCTGTTGGATTCTATGACGTGGGACTCTCCTGCTTGTCTTACCACTTCTCAAAGGGATTTTTTAATTTGCTGAATCCTTCAAACCCTTAAGATTTAGAGTATAAATGTTGGCATGCTTGGTCCAAGGCTTCTGTTCTTCTCTGTCATAACCTTTGCTCTTTAAAGTACTGTGATGTGGATTGAGTAATGACCCTCAAAGATGCCCATGTCTCAGTCCTCCAAACCTGTAACTACGGTACCTTAAAATGGTAAGTACAACTTCACAGGTTTAAGGCTAAAGGCCTTGAGACGGGGAGAGTAGTCTGCATTTTTCTAGATGAGCCCAATCTAATCATACAAATCCTTAAAAGTGGAGACTCTTTCTCAGCTTCAGAGAACCAGGGAGGTATCAGCATGAGAAGAAATCCCCTTCTAGCCTCTAGCTTTAAAGATGGAAGAAGCCAAGGAGCACAGATGTCCTCTAGAAACTGGAAAGTAAGATTAGATCTAAGCTCCCCTAGACCCTCCAACAAAAGTGCAGCCCTCTTGACAGCCCCTCTACACCTCCCTGAGTGGAGTAATCCAGGGCTCATCCCTCAAACCTCTCTGCTCTCATAATCCCATTCACTCTCTGGCCGATCTCACTGAGCTTCAGACTTCAAGTACCATCAACATACCATGGACAGCCAAGCTTATACCTCAACTCTGTACTTATGCTTACCACCACCAAAAACTCCTTAAGTGAATGAATTAAGGCAGAAATACTGTCCATCTTCACAGTATTAGCTCCTCAAACTGTCTGACACAGCACTTAGTTTTTATCTGTGAAATTAATGAATATTATTAAAACTAGACACCCGTGTTGGCAAACTGAAAAGACAGACGACAGGGTCATTAGCTCATTTCAAGCAGTGGTTTCTTTTCACACATGCCAATGGCATTAACAGAAGGCAATGCAGGACACTGCTTTCCAAGCATGCAGTGCTCAGGGGGCCTGGCTTGTTCCAAACCTCAAAACTGGAACATCCAAAGGAAATGATGGATTGATTACACACCACTTGGGAAATCTGTGAATTTTTTTTTTCTTCTCATTCTTAGACCATTAGTAAGATTTGAGTAATAGAAATCTCAGGGGCCTATTGTGACGTGAAAGAACATGGAATAAATAAATTCTATGCTGCCAATTCAGAACAAAATCAGATACAACTAAATGAAGGTTAAAGTGGCCACTGTCTTTAAAAATAAAGCATAAAAGGACAGACAAAAGAAGGAGCTAGTTAGTCTATGCTTCTTTGAATAAAATCAAGTGACTACCCCAGACATCCAGTCCATTTAAGTTTCCCAGATTGCAATCTACTAAAAAAAAAAAAAAATCAGTATACCTGCACAACAATATGAATGACTCTTACAGTCATACTATTAAGCAAAGTGAGACAGACACCAAATGAGCACGTACTGCATGCTTCCATTTAAATGAAGGTCCGAAAAGGGCATAAGGGAACTTACACCATGGTGGAAATGGTAGAGATCTTGATTTGAGTAACGGTTACATGAGTATATATTTATCAAAATGCATTAAACCATTTAAGATCTTAACAATTTAATGAATGCAAAATATAATGTGATTTAAACACACAGAAGTTTTCTGCAATGAGTACTCTGGGGGCTGGAAGGGGAGTGGGAAAAAATAGAAAACAAATGCCTTCACAGCAGGATCTCTCAGAGCCCTTAACACACTTCTGTGCACTGCTCAGTGGTAAAGAATCTGCCTGCAATGTGGGAGACCCAGGTTCGATCCCTGGGTCAGGAAGATTCCCCGAAGGAAAAAATGGCAACCCACTCCAGTACTTCTGCCTGGAGAATCCCATGGACAGAGAAGCCTTGTAGGCTATAGTCCATGGACTTGCAAGGAGTCAGACCCAACTGAAGTGACTTAGCACGTGCACTGTAAATTCCTGAGATGAGGCTACAGGATACTGTATGTTCCAGACTCAATTGCTCAAAGAACTTTATTCTGTCTTACATATATTAACATGTATAAGGCATTAATATTTCAGAACCCAGTAACTTTAGCCTGGAAAAATTCAAACAAGGGCTATGTATACAATGCCAGTCACTGAAAACATAAAAATCAACAATTTTTAGTGAATCCCCCACAATAAACTAGTTGCAAAACGCACACTTAGAGAAAGTCCTATTAAGTACTGGAGTACCTCTGCCCAAAATAATAAATTTTATTTTTATTTTTATATTAGTGACCTCCAATTCCTTCTGGCAATAATTAGAGAGTAAACCCTATCTTCGCTACCTAAAGATAGTATCTATTGAAGAACTCCAAGTGAGTAGCAAGAAAGGACTCATCAATATAAATAATAATTATCTTTCTGTCTCTGTAAACCATGCAAGTCTTCCTTACGTGGCATAAAGGCACTGAAACGCAAGTTTAAAATTGGAAGTCTTAGGTTGGGCGCCTTAGGAACCCTTGTGTGTAGATTCACTAGGGAAAGCTTCAGACCAACAGCTGTAGGGAAGCAGGGCCAGCCAGGGGGAGGACTTTAACTGTGATGCAGCCACCACAAAGGTGGGGCACTCTGGAACAGGGGAGGGATCCGCTGAGAGCCGACAGCTGCCAACACTTCCAGCAGCAGATAGAGGGAGAGCCTTAGCCCTCTTATTCAGTTATATATATACACATATGCATACATATACACATGCTGCTGCTGAGTCACTTCAGTCGTGTCCGACTCTGTGCGACCCCACAGACGGCAGCCCACCAGGCTCCCCCGTCCCTGGGATTCTCCAGGCAAGAACACTGGAGTGGGCTGCCATTTCCTTCTCCAATGCATGGAAGTGAAGAGTGAAAGCGGAGTCGCTCAGTCGTGTCCGACCCTCAGCGACCCCATGGACTGCAGCCCACCAGGCTCCCCCATCCCCGGGATTCTCCAGGCAAGAACACTGGAGTGGGTTGCCATTTCCTTCTCCAATACATGAAAGTGAAAAATAAAACTGAAGTCGCTCAGTCATGTCCGACCCTCAGCGACCCCATGGACTGCAGTCTTCCAGGCTCCTCCATCCATGGAATCTTCGAGGCAAGAGTAACATATACATATATATATATAATATATATGTATGTAAATATATATTCTTTTTCATATTATTTTCCATCGTGGTTTATTATGATATTAAATATAGTTCCTTATGCTACACAGTAGGACCTTATTGCTTCCTTTGCCTTTTATAAATAAAATTAATCCCGTTGGATAAAACAATGAAAAAGGAGTTAGAATTTTCTCCCTGAATCAGTTCATTTATTCCTTAACAATAATGCATCTACCAAGGACATCCCATTAGGGGACGTTATGTTTGGTACTGAAGGTACAGAGATGAATAAGAAGTTCACTGTCTAATAAGGACGACAGACATGTAAACAAGTGACTATAAATCATTCATTCATTCCACAAACACATCTAAGCACCAACTATATATACCATGAATAATAAAAACATAATCTTTGCCCTTCTAGCGCTTGCATGCAATGTGGGACGCGTTCAAATAGAAGGTGCTATAGTCTGCCTCCGTGCAGAAAGAATGCCATGGAAAGCTTTGTAACAGTAAGCCAAACAACAGTAGTAACAACAGCAACTAACCTTTACTGAGGGTGTAAAATGTTCCAGGCAAATACATGAATCTTAACTCTCAAATCAATCCCCAGAGGTAGATATTATTATTACATCCTATTTATAGATGAGGAAGTCACAGCACAGAGAGGTTAGTAGTTTCACCCACATCACACAGGTGGTAACGGTTGGCCTGGGATTCAGAGGACATAACATTGGAACTGAGCCTTGAAAGCTGAGTAGCAATCTGCGAAATGGACACAAAAGTGGTGGGGGGAGTATTCCAGACACAGTGAACGGGAGTGAAATGCTTTAAAATCATCAGAAATTGACAAATTCATCTGCATGTAGGCCGCTGGTGGGAGCAGTGGGGGATGGGCACAGACAGGAGCCGCGTGCCCTAGGGAGACTGAAGGCATGTTGGCACAAAGTGCCACATTTAGTAATATCAGTAAGAATATTAATAAGAATTAAAGCGGCTAACATTCTTCCAGAGCAGCCAGACATAGGCTAAATATTTCTACTCCTTATCACATTTTAGTTTTACTGCAATCAAATGAAGCAACTTGACTGTCTGTTACTCCTTGTGAGTAACAGAGCTGTGGCTCAAACCTGGGGAACTCTGATTCAAAAGCCCGTGCTCTCTCCGCAGCTGGCTCTGTAATACGTGGCAATCAACCCCCATCCCAAGGGAAGCAGAGGAGTCAGAGGAAGACAGGAAGGGCAGAGAGGGGTGGATTCCTGCTCCAGCCCAGGAGACAATGAGAAAGTGAAAGTGTTCATTGCTCAGTCCTGTCTGACTGGTCTGAGACCCCATGGACTGTGGCCTGCCAGGCTCCTCTGTCCATGGGATTCTGCAGGCAAGAATACTGGAGTGGGTTGCCATTTCCTTCTCCAGGGACTCTTCCTCACCCAAGTATCGAACCCCAGTCTCCCACATTGCAGGCAGACTCTTTACCACCAGGGAAGCCCAGGAGAATATGATACAGCCTTTAATCAAACAAGTGAGGGTTGTAGGCTGGAGAAGAGATTCGAGAAATGTGTACACAGAGGTGGCCCTGGAGACTTAAGATCAGGCAGTGAAAAGGAGGGAAGAGATGTGGAAAATAGCCAGCTGTCTGAGAGAGGGTGATTCTCTAACCGAGTGGAAGGATGGGAATAAGCAGGAAGAGGTGGGGGCAGAACGGGAGAGGGGGAAATGATGCTCAGGCCAACATCGCCCAGGCTAGAGATGAAAGGGCCTGCTGGGCAACTAAATATCTGAGGCAAATCCACCGTGAAGGCACAGATTGGCCAAAACCATGTTAAAGGAATGAGAAAGGAGGTGTATTTGGCTAAGGAAAATGTAAAGAATAAAAAGATGAACAGAAACCTAGAAAACCTCAACTATTCAGGAAAGAATCCATTTTCCCACATACACACACAGAGATTCCAGACATATCTGCCTTATTTAAAAATCTGAGAAGGAGCTTTCTTACAAGTAAAGGTGACTGTTCTTAATGTTATCTCTGGAAAAACTTATTCTCTTCCCCGTGGGAAGTATTGGATTACTTCTAGGGGGTATATTTCTGCTGCAGAAAATAAGCTAGTTTAATGGGTATGTTTAAAAATGTGAAGGAAAAAAAAAAAAATAGTACTAATAGCTTCTCAGCGTTATTACCAAAAATCTGCTAGGCATTCTGAGCCCAAATCGCGGAAGTCAGGAATTCCACTTTGGAATAAGCTCTCTGCCTGGAAGCACAAGCGCTCCGAGGAAATACCATTCTCTGCCTTTACTTACATTCTCTCTTCACCTTTCACCCTAAACAATATCACAGTAGGGCTTACCTGCCTTAGGAATCTGTACCAAAGGCGATTTCTCCCGTTACTCTCTTTAAAATTTAAAAAAAAAAAAAAAAAAAGGAAAACTTCCCACTGTTAATATGTAGCAAATGAAAAAAAAAAAAAAAACAGCCCTTCTGGTCCGCCCTCCCTGACTGTTGCTACCTTGCAGTTTATGACACAGACTGAGGGAGGGCTGCCGGAGCGAACCAGGCGGCGGTGGGGAGCAAGTCCCTTGCCGGGGACGCGGGAGTCCCTGGAGTGGGCGGCTGTGCCCACTGGAAGCCCGCGACGCGGTCCGCACGGCCGGGGACCATGTCTCCGCGCGCCCTGCCCGGCGAGCCCCGCGGGAGGGAGGGAGCACCCAGCCGGGCGGGGGCAGAGGGAGCCGCCGCGGACCTGGCAACGCTGGCACTGGCTCGACTCTCCCAGACAGTTTTGAAGTCAGCAAAACAGAAATCGAATTACTACGATGCTGGCAGTGGCCGCTCGGGGAGAAGGGGCTCTCTCTGCCGGCTTGATCACCAGGAGAGATGCAGCGAGTCACAGATGAGCCGAGCGTGTCTCCCGGGCGGACCCTGAGGACCCGTGTAAGTTGCCGCGCTCTCCGGCTGGCTGCTGTGTTTTACGCTTGTGTCATTTTCTTTCTGGCTTGAAAGGCTGCTTGGCCGCCATGGAATTGTTTCGATGAGAATTCCCAGTGTGGAAAGTTGTCTGCTGATCCTTAAGATTTTTTTTTTTTTTTCCCTTTGATTAACTAAGCCACAGAATACAAGCTGAAATTCCTGAAGGCAGTCGGGGCAATGCATCCCAAGACTGACAACTATAACCCAAAGTACCACTATACTTACTATGGGATTTACCCTGGATGTGTTTTTAACAGCCTGCCGTACTGTAGGCTGCCTGCAGCCCCACTGTTTGGGATCGAATGCTATTTTAACGCTGCTGTGGCTAAACTAGTATGATCAGTGTAACCAATGGAATGAGATAGAGCTAAATGACAGTCCTGGTAGTTAACAAAACTTTTCTTTTTTTTTTTGGCCAGGATTATATTTTTCTCCCTGACTCCTCAAAACTCAGCAACCTCTCTCTTAAAAGTTTATGCTGCTTTTTTGATCTTGCTTTGGAGAGAAAAAAAAGAAAAGAAGCTAGACAGAGGATTCTACTGAAATTGTGAAGGAAAGCACTGTAAAGAAGCCACCGCAGTTCTTTATCTTCTATTGTAATAATGGAAGAAGAAAAGCCAACCGATGGAGCCCAGCACATACGCCAGCCTCATTGTGACAGAGCTTGGGGACATAAAGCTGAATGGTGACCAGAGCCTGTAACCGGTAAGGTTTTTCTTACACTTCATCTGCTACAAGTTCCGGCTTAGAAATGGATATTCTCTGTGAAGAAAACACTTCTTTGAGCTCAACTACGAACTCCTTAATGCAATTACATGCTGACACAAGGCTCTACAATA
This sequence comes from Ovis aries, assembly GCF_016772045.2. Taxonomy (NCBI): domain Eukaryota; kingdom Metazoa; phylum Chordata; class Mammalia; order Artiodactyla; family Bovidae; genus Ovis; species Ovis aries. The sequence goes on along the minus strand of NC_056063.1, from coordinate 17,207,151 downwards.
CTGACTTTAACTCCGGAGAAGGTAACACTTCGGATGCATTTAACTGGACCGTGGACTCGGAAAATCGAACCAACCTTTCCTGTGAGGGCTGTCTCTCACCACCCTGCTTCTCCTTACTTCATCTCCAGGAAAAGAACTGGTCTGCTCTGTTGACAGCGGTAGTGATTATACTAACCATTGCCGGAAACATACTCGTCATCATGGCAGTGTCCCTAGAGAAAAAGCTGCAGAATGCCACCAACTATTTCCTGATGTCACTCGCCATAGCTGATATGCTGCTGGGTTTCCTGGTCATGCCCGTGTCCATGTTAACCATCCTCTATGGTGAGTGGCATTAGCTTCCTAGCTGTACCCACATGGGTAACAAAACGCACGCATGTCATTAGCAGATGAGTCTGGGCTCAGGGGACCAACTAAGCGTAAGGCTTTGTTTATGGAGGAGGGGCTACCATGTTATACTACTTAAATTTTAAAATGAGATCACATTGTAAAAGATCAGACAAACTGTATGCTGTGATCATTGGAGAGTTTTGTGCTTTGAAACATACACAGTTTACACAGGGAGAGAAAGCATTGTGCTTAAAAGCACGTACATTTTATGTAGAATTATAAAGGTCCCAAGACAGTCCTAAAGCAATAGCATCTGTCATATCTGAATCCACTTGGTTTTCAAGCCTTTATATTCCCAACCAAATATCCCAGCCTTCGAGACAGGCCAGTTTGATCTTGGTCACACTGCTTTCAGTACTTCTAATGGAGTGGTAAAACCTTCCCAGTTCCCTTGGAATATTTACAGAGAGAACATTAGTAGTGCAGTGGGTTTAATGTTAAAATATGCAGCGTCTCCATTAGACTAAATGACTTATACCAGTTTTAATTGTTCCCTGCCTGAAGCAGCATTAATTTGGAGGTGTGCCTTTGAATTCTACCCCTCAGCTCTTTAAAAATGCATATGCATAAACTCCTCCCGAATTGTTTGGAGGAGGGTGGGAAACACATGGGAAGAGATTTATCTTGCCTCTTCTCAGTGGAGTTTGAAAGAGTCAAACCTCTCAGCAAGTCAGCAAACACTGGGACGACTTCAGCGGGAAGCAGAATGTGATATTCTTTCCAAATTATGAGTAATATAGCCAGATGTCTCCGTTTAAAAGTGGAAGAGGAGGGGAGATTATTGAGACCGCTGACACAGGCACACCAGCCCGTCACCTAGAGCTAGAAACAGTTTATGGGCATTTTTAGAAGGGATTTTTCTGGCTATGTCTTAAGACCTAAAATATGTGTATCAATCCATCCCCAAGCAGTATGGAGGAGGAAGGAGGTGAGCAAGGGAGCGTGGGCGTCAGGTTTGCACAGGGTCCACAGTGCTCCTTGCAAGGCCAGCCCCCGCTTGACGACTCAAAATGTCACACCAGGATGATCTGATTACATTCGCTTGTCATTTCCCAGACATCCGGGAGAGGTCCCCGCTTCCTAAAACCCTGCCATGTGGAAGGCAAACTCCAGGAGTGGGAGATGGCTCCCAGAGGGCCCATCCGGGAACCCAAGCCCCGGTGGGAGGCGGGGAGCGGTAGGTACCCCAGAGCGGCGAGTGGGGCTGGCAGATGTCAGCCAGGTTAGCAAGTCGAGTCCAGCTGGGCACCGCCGGCTCGGGGTGCAATGGTGCCCCCTGGTGGCCGAGGCTCTGTGCGCAGTTGATTCCCGAGAGAGACGCGCCTCTCCTTTGGCTGGTCCCCAGGACTCCACAGAAATGCCCCCTCCTTATCCCCACCACAGAAACCCAGACTACGGTCAGCCGCTGCCTCCTTGCAGAGAAAACTCCTCCCACGGTCAGCATCAGTTCCGACCAGGCAGCGGGTGGTTTCCTCCCAGGCACTGGGCTCTCCTTGGAGCTCAAGCTCTCTGCATACAGCATAAAAGGCGCCAAGTCAGACTTGTCTCCTGCGCTTTAACTTTTCTAAACATCAGTGGTGGCGTCTTGGTAGAGATGGTTTGTGAATAGAGACTTTGTTCAGCTTTGCGGGTCCAGAGCGTGGGGAAAGATGGTTTTCATAATTTTCCTTCTTAACATGTGTGCAGATCTAACACCACGGCTTAGATTGTCATCAAAACTAAGGAAGGTTCCTATAACCATTTGATCTCCCTCTAAAACAGATACAGGAGACTGTGTGTCCCTCAGACATACCCTATCTTTTTAACATAGCAGGTGACTTCCTGCCCTGCATCTCACAGTGGATCCTTATGGTAGCTTTAAGTCAATTTAATGTTGAGGTCCAACTTCCACCCACCCTCCTGGATATCAGGACACCCAGAAAAGCTGTTCAACTGATTCTAATGTGCACCCCTGGGTGAGAACCACTGCTCCAGGCAGTGGTTGCCCAAGTGTGGTTCCTGGACAGGTAGCATCCGTACCAGCTGGGAAATTGTTAGAAATGCAATTCTTCCTGCTCCACTGCACATGCGTAGAATCAGAACACCTGGAGGCGGGCTCCAGTGGCTCATTTTAAGAAACCACCTCGGAGATTCTGAGGCTCCTTCAAGTTTCAGCATCACTTCCCTGAAACAGTTCTCAGAAGAATACCATCCTTTTCTTCACCACTGTCTTCATCCCTCCTGCCCCACCTCCTGTCCCTCCAGTTTGAATTTAATCCCCAAATTATTAGGGAAGCTTCATTTTCATGAAGGCATATACCCAGTCTGTGGAGAAGGGCATGGCAACCCATTCCAGTATTCTTGCCTGGAGAATCCCAGGGAGAGAGGGGCCTGGTGGGCTATAGCCCACAGGGTCTCACAGAGCCGGACATGACTGAAGAAACAGCATGCACACATGCCCAGTCTGGATTTTTAAACATTTCTTCATTCACACCAATAGCATTTTTGGCAGACTGCTAAATGCCGTCACTGCACAAGACTGAGCAATTGTAATAATGGCTAAGAGATGGTCTAACCTCAGGAAACCTACAGTCTGAAAAAAAGTAAGTCAATAAGTAAGTAGCTAATAGGATTCTTTGACCAGGCTCCCCTGTCCATGGAATTCCCCAGGGTTCTTTGATAGAGGAACCCAAAGTACATCACAATTCCCAACCTAAGTCATTAAAAACAAAAAGAGAAGTAGATATTGTTAGGTAGAGGAGACAGAACGAGAGAAACCCTGAAGAGACACAGCCTGAGTTTACAACACACCAGCATGATTCCAGCTATAAGTTTTCAAATCTTGCGTTCAACCAGGGCAGTCTTACTCTACTTCAGTACAGTTGATTGACATCAGGCTGCTCTGAAGTACTGAAAATATCTCATGTTGCCCTTTGCTGTTAACCATGCCTTCTCCCAGGATGAAAACTATTCAAGCAGGGTAAATTTCATGCACCAGAGAAGCTCAAGGTCACTCGCTAATGCTAACCTTCTGCATCCCAGGGTACCGGTGGCCTCTGCCCAGCAAGCTCTGCGCTGTTTGGATTTACCTGGATGTGCTCTTCTCCACGGCCTCCATCATGCATCTCTGTGCCATTTCCCTGGACCGCTATGTTGCCATTCAGAACCCCATCCATCACAGCCGGTTCAACTCCAGAACTAAGGCGTTTCTGAAAATAATTGCTGTTTGGACGATATCAGTGGGTAAGTGGAACAGTATTTCAGACTCTCACTTCAAATGACAGTTCATGCGTTCTAAGTAGACTTCTGTTGTGGGTTTTTGTTTGTTTTTGCGCTGAACCCTGACATCCTCAATTAATTGTTCTGTTTGCTGCAAGATATGATATAGCATAGTAATTCGCAGCTTTGCTTTAGGAAAGAAAAATCTGTTAATGTCACAGGCAGACAACATAAATTTGTATTCTTACTTTTGCATAAGAATATACATGTACACCAACAGACTCAAAACAGAATAACTGTGCTGTGTGTGTGTTCAGCACTCAGTCGTGTCCAGCTCTTTTGCAACCCCATGGACTGTAGCCTGTCAGGACCTTCTGTCCATGTGATTTCCTAGGCAAGGATAATGGAGTGATTTGCTGTTTTCTTCTCCAAGGAGATCTTCCCAGCCTAGGTATTGAACCTACATCTCCCACATCGCAGGCGGATTCTTTACCACTGAGTCACCAGGGAAAAACTGTGCTATAGCCGTCTTCAAACACTTTTCCCATCTTACACTTTCAAATTCACGAAATTCAAGCGCCTGAATTCCTAAATCTTGAGTTTCCCAGAGACCTCAATGTTTATAATCACTGGACTTTGTGGTCAATGTAAGAAAACAGAGCCCAATACTGGAGAATGGACAGTGTCTAGGGGTAGAGAAAGGTGCCAGGCACCATAACTCAGAGGGAGAGGTAAGGACGACAGATGGTGGCGGGACTTAGTCAAAGAGAACCCAGCACCTCTGTAAGCCTCCTCATCCTGTTATGATACAACATGCCAGAGGATTTCAACCCGCTTCACTTAGGCTGATTACACACCTTCACCTGTCACCAGTATTGATTTTCTGTCAGACGCCTAATAGTCAGAAAATCCCAGGTAGCGGAAGCCAGAGACGGCTCCCAGGCAGCTAAGTGAACTGCACCCGTCACCTCAACAGGCTCGGTTCATAACCAAAGATTCCCTGGGAGTCTTTTTTTTAAGTTTTAAAGTTGCCAAGTGGAAACCACAATCCCACCAGGGCCACGTGGCTGCCAGTGTCTGCTCACAGGAGAAACTATGGGATTTGTTGGCAGGCTTGCCATCGAGGACTCATGGGAGTCTACTCACAGTTTTGTAGTGATAAAAAATACAAATGAATTATTGTTGAGTCACTCAGTCATGTCCAACTCTTTGTGGTCCCATGACTATAGCCCGCCAGGCTCAAGACATTTCCCAGGCAAGAATACTGGAGTGGTTGTCATTTCCTTCTCCAGGCGATCGTCCCAATCCAGGGATCAAATCCGAGTCTCCTGTGTCTCCTACATTGGCAGGCGGATTCTTTACCATAGGGATAGCAAGCACAATAACAGGATAGCTTGTGTTTTTCAGGCCCTATGGTTTTGCCTTGCTGTTAAATACATCATCTGCAGAGTAGGTAACTCCGTTCTATGGATAAGGAAATAGGTTCAAAAAGTAAACTGGCCAAAGCTAGTGAATAGCAAAGATTGTGCTCAATTGTGATAGGAACTTATTTAATTAACTTAAGGGATCATCCCTAGTGGTTCAGACAGTAAGGAATCTGCCTGCAGTGAAGGAGACTCAGGAGACCCGGGTTTGATCCCTGGGTCGGGCAGATCCCCTGGAGGAGGGCCTGGCAGCCGATTCCAGTCTTCTTGCCTGGGAAATCCCATGGACAGAGGAGACTGGCGGGCTACAGTCCATGGAGTCACAACAAGTCGGACATGCCTGAGCAACACACAGATGGGAACACTAACAAACTGCACCCGTGTGATCTCAGCATTTTTAGAAGTCCTAGCTGTTTTCCATTTTAAACTTCACAATACAGTCTGAAGCAGACAGAGTGGGAGACCTTATTTTGTATTTATCTGAAGGACTGAGGAAACAGGGCGGAGAAAGGGTGTGGCTTACTGGGTCGCCTCTCCAACTGGGTCAGGGCTAGGGCTCTAAGCTTCCAGCACCAAAGCCTGCTGTCCCTGCTGTCCCTGCTGAACTTGGTAAGTTCTTTCCTGAGAAAACAGATGCTGCTCCCAAAATATGCTTGCAGTTTCTGGGCCTGTGCAACCTTGAACTCATCCTACTAGGATCAAGAGAATGCAGGATTGCTCGTACTCAATCCCAGCTGCGTGTAAAAGCTCTGGGGAGCTACTGATTTCACCGGGGTGTGTGTGTGTGGGTGTGTGTGTGTGTGGGTGTGGGTGGGTGTGTACTCAGTCACTCAATCATGTCCAACTCTTTGCGACCCTATGGGCTTATGGCCCACCAGGCTCCCCTGCCTGTGGGATTTCCCAGGCAAGAATACGGGAGCAGGTTGCCATTTCCTACTCCAGGGGATCTTCCTTAACCAAGAATCAAAGCTGTGTCTCTTGCATCTCCTGCATTGGCAGGTGGATTCTTTACCATGGGCCACCTGGGAAGCCCTAGTAGTATAACGGCTGTTTCTTTAGCACAGCAACCAGAGACACAGTAGTGTTCAAAGCACCTTACGGGGGATAAATTGCAGAGAAAGAAGTTGCACGGGATGACAGAGCTCATAACCAGGAGTCACCCCAGGGCAATTCTGTTTGAAAGCCAACACTCTTAGTACTGCCCAAAACACAATCTGCTTCCTGCTCCTTCCAGCCATCACCCCAGGAGTCAGGCAGGCTGGAATGAGTTGTCAAGGAGACAGTCAGGAGCCATCATCCATCCATTTGGCCAAACTTTTATTGCATAGCTACTATGTCCTTGGATGCGCGTTTTGTGGTCCCTGACCATGTGGTCAGAGAAGGCAGATATGAGAAACCCTGAGGTTACCTAGGCTCTGTACCAGAATTCTGTGAGAGGTATGGCTGAGGAGTTGGTAAAGGTTAAAAAAAGAGTCAGTTCTAGTGAAGATGTGCACATACTAAATTGTGTCTTTGCGACCCCATGGACTATAGCCCACTGGGCTCCTGTGTGCATGGAATTTTAATGTAGCATAAATATTCTCCTGAATTATTTTTTAATGTTTCCATTTCCATTGATTTTTGTTGTTGCACATTTAAATCCTTAGGCTGGAAATTTTGTGTATGGTCTAATGTGCTTTCTTCTACCAATTATTAAAGCCTTTTCAGCATCTACTGATATCAGTTTTTCCCCTTCATTCAGTTTATTGATGTATTTAGTTTTCTTTCAGATTTGAATATCAAACTGCTCTTGCTTGCCTAGAATATGTTCATAAATGAAGTTGGATTTGTATAATTTGCTTAGTTGGTTTGTTATTCTTATAAGGTTTCTTTCGGTGGCTTTATTAAATTTGGGAGATTTTTTTCCCTTAAGATCTTGAAATATTTAAGTAGGAATGTGCTTTAAAGGTTATATAGAATTTAATTCTAAATCTTTCTCATCCTGGTGGCTTTTAAAATGGTATCTTTAACTATATCACAAACCTCTTTAACATTTTTATCTACATTTTCTACCTTGTTTTGGGTTACTAGCTGAATGCAAAGTTTGTCTTTTGTATTGATTCATTATCATTAAATGCAATGCTTTTGTTTTAAAGTCTGCTTCATCTGAAACTAGTATAACTATGCCAGGTTTTATTCTAGGGTCTTATTTTCTAGATATATTCTATTCCTTCCTGTTACTGCCAAACTCCTTTTTGACTTCATGTAAATATTAAGTACATTGCTTGTAAGAAGCATAGGAAGTTTTGCTTTTATTCAGTCTGTCTTTTAATTGTACTATTTTATTTGTATTTAATGTAACCCACATGTATTGGGATTTAAATTTACCACCTTGATTTTCTTTTTATTTCCCATTTTTCCTATGTTCCAGATGCTTTCCATTTTTGCCTTCTTTTGCACTAATCAAGAATTGTCGATTCATTATACCCCTTTATAGAACTGTTATCTCAGTCTTCTAAATCCTTTTAGTGATTATAACACTCATTTTTCCCCTAAAAGAGGCTAATACAATTACTTTATCACTTCCTAAATGATTCAAAAACCTTAGCATATTTAAGTCAGTTTACCCCATCCTTTGTATTGTTTTTGCTAATTTCTATTTATCTTTTTAAAACCTGTAAGTCATCATAAACGTTCTGTTCACTTAGTATTTGTTCTTCGCATATTGACCCTTGCTATTGCTATTTATCGCTTATGTCACCTCTGTGATTCTGCCTGGGTTTATAGTCCTAATTCCTGAAGAATTTCTATCAGAATATCACATAGGTTTATCTCAGCTTTATTGTTTTTATAACAAACATTTTTTTTCACCTTCATTTTAAGCATATTTTTGTTCAGTATAGAATTCAAATCTGGGAGTTAAATTTTTAAAGCAAGTTATGGATGGTGTTCTAAAGTTCTAGTTTATAGTTTCTTAGCAAGAACTTTGCTGTCAGACTTGTTTATAATCTACCACCTCTTACCACCCTTTCCAGCTATAGGATTTTTTTACCATTTTTTTTTTAATTTCTTTCATTACATCAACATGAATCCACCACGCGTGTACACCTGTTCCCAATCCCGAACCCCCCCCCCCCCCCCCCCCCAACACACCATCCCTATTTTAACAATTTTACGCTGATGTACTTCCGTGTGGGTTAGTTTTGCTCTTATCCTGAGTGAGTGAGTGAAGTCGCTCAGTTGTGTCCGACTTTTTGCGACCCCCATGGACTGTAGCCTACCAGGCTCCTCCCTCCATGGGATTCTCCAAGCAAGAGTACTGGAATGCGTTGCCATTTCCTTCTCCATGGGATCGTCCCGACCCAGGGATCGAACCCGGGTCTCCTGCATTCCAGGCAGATGCTTTAGCCTCTGGGCCACCAGGGAAGCCCTTATCCTATGTGGTGTTTATACTGATTCTTAAATTTGTAGCTCAATGCCTTTTGTCAGTTTGGGAGAAATCTTGGTCATCATCTTTTCAAATATTGCTTCTGCTCCATTCTCTCTCCTGTCCTCCACTAACTTCTTAGACTCCAATTTCCCGTATGATAGAACTTTTACTCATGTTTATGATTCTTAAGGGGCTTTCCAGGTGGCTCAGTGGTAAAGAGTCCGGCAATCAGGAGACACAAGACACGTGGGTTAGATCTCTGAGTTGGGAAGATCCCCCAGAGGAGGAAATGGCAACCCACTCCAGTATTCTTACCTGGAAAATTCCCTGGGCAGAAGAGCCTGGCGGGCTACAGTCCATGGGGCCGCAAAGAGTTGGACACAACTGAGCACGCACCCATGACTCTTAAACGCTTTTCTACATTTTTCACTTTTCAATTCTTACTTTAGTGTGGATCATTTTACTGACTTGTCTTCTCCTGGGTTGTTAATCCCCTCACCAGCTATTTCTAATTGGCTGTTAAGCCTATGTTGTATTCTTAATTCGGTACTAGCATGTGTTTTTAGAATTCCCACTTGATTCCTTTTTGTAGATTCGAGTATGCAGGTGGCGCTGGTGGTTAAACAAAAAACAAAAAAAAACCCACCTGCCTGCCAATGCAGAAGACTCAATCCCTGGATCAGGAAGATCCCCTGGAGAAGGAAATGGCAACCCACTCCAATATTCTTGCCTGGAGAACCCCATGGACAGAGGCGCCTGGTGGGCTACAGCCCATGGGGTCGCAAAGAGTCGGACGTGACAGCACGCACGCACATGCACGCACAGGCACGCACATGCACGCACGCACTCTGGAATAACTCTGTTTTCGTCTGTTTTCTTAAATATTAATCACAGGTATCTGAGTAACCTGGGAATTTCTATTTTCTAGAGTCTTTTTCTATTAGGTTCTGTCAGCTGCTAAGCCTGGTAATTTTATTAAATATAGACATTGGGGAAAAAAAATATGTGGATACTGTGTTGATGTTGCCATTCTTCAGAGAGCGGTCCATTAACTTTAGCAGTTAGGTCTCCTAAATCCAGCCAGGTTTAGGATGAGTTTTTGTGAGCACTGGTCTATTTTCATTTTACCCTTATACCTAGGATATATTCCTTCTTGACCTCAGATGAACATGACTTCAAGTCTCCAGTTTCAAGACCTCTCAACTCTCGTTTTTGTCTCCTTGGCACCATAAGGCTGCTGCTAACCCTTTCGTTTTTTACTGGAGTATAAGTGACTTACAATATTGTGTTAGTTTCTGCTGTACAGCAAAGTGAAATGGTTATACATATATCCACTCTTGGAGATTCTTTTCCCATATAGGCTGCTACAGGGTATGAATAGAGTTCCCTGTGCTATAGCAATAGGTCCTTATTAGTTGTCTGTTTTATATCGAGTAGTGTGTATATGTCTTTACTTCTCAATCTGTCCTTCTAACAAGTTGGTAAATGCCTTAAAGGGAAAGGAGGCTCATACCATTACATTCACTTTTTTTCTCTTCCTTTCACTCCAGATCATAACCCCTGAAATCCTGGCTACTTTGACAGCCTTAACTCCCAATTTTTGACCACCCAACCCCACCCAAGACAAAGATTGAGGCCTTGAATTTTGCTTTATTTGACACTAATATGCTGTACCTCCTTCTTGTTCGAGTCTTTCCAATATATCTTTTCTCACCCCTTCATTTTTAATATCTGTTCTTTTGTTTAATATACTTATCTTCACCGATTACTTACAGATGGACTTTTTAAAATAAAATCTGATACTCTGCCTTTTGATAATGAAATTCAGTCTGCCTACATTTACTGTGACAACTGACATAGTTGGGTTTATTCCTCTGATTTTACATTCATCACGTGCCTTTCTTTGTAATAGTTACTTTTCTTCCTCGTTTCATATGCTTGCTGACTTGCACAATGTTTTGTTTCTTTCACCCCATCCCAGTTAGTTTGAATTTCTTCTTGGCTTTTCCATTCCTTTTTTGATTATAAAAGCTGAGTCGTGTCCAACTCTTTGCAGCCCCACAGATAGTAGCCCACCAGGCTCCTCTGCCTGTGGAATTTTCCAGGCAAGAATGCTGGAGTGGGTTGCCATTTCCTCTTCCAGGGGATCTTCCCAACCCAGGGATCGAACCTGCATTTCTTGCATCTGTCTCTTGCATCGGCAGGCAGATTCTTTACCACTAGTACCACCTGTAGTCTTATCCCAAACAATCATTATACTGACATTTCTATTACTATTAATTTATGTAAAATAAATAGTAACCCCACTAAATTGTTTTATTTCCTCATACATCCTGAGTCCCAATCATAGATTTTTCTGTTATTTTACTTATTTATTTTAATTGGAGGCTAATTACTTTACAATATTGTGGTGGGTTTTGCCATACAATGACATGAAGCTAATGGCACAATAGATCCTTTTTAAGCAAGTCAAAAATGAAGAAACCATAAAGATCAATATAGACAGAGCTCAATACATGAGAAATAGTACATTGTATATGGCTAAAATCAACATCAACAAAGTCAGAAGCAAACTTTCAATGTCTGGATAACAGACCAAAGAGCACCCGCATTTTGATAAAAAAAAAAAAAAAATGAAAACACAGGCAATTGAACAGGGTAAAAATAAACTATACGAACAGGCAATTCACAGAAACCTAAGTTAGAATGGACAAAGCTCATGAAAAACACTCAGCCTTTTTAACAGTTATGGAGATATAGTTTAAAACAATAATGCAATATCACTTTTTACCCATTTGACTGGCAAAATTAAAATGAGTGAAAACACGCACTGCAGTTCTGGATACGGTGCCCTGTGTACCCATATTCAGTTTGTGTGAATATGAGTTGTTTGTTCTTGAACAGTCTAGCAAACGTTATTAAAATTTGGCCTACCAGCCTCACTCGAGGGGATCTGTTCTACAGGAAAACAAAAGTACATGTAGGAATCTATGATAATTTGAGGGAATAGCAGAAAAGCTAGGTCATGGTTGAATATATTATTTTAAATTATGGAATATTCTGCAGCTCTTAAAAATCTTGGGTTGGGGTTATGGAGATTCAACTAGAGGAATGTCTGTGAAGTTAAGTGCAGAAAGCAGGTGCCACGCATGGTCTGGACCCATTCTGGTAAGTAACAGTAAACTGTTACTAATAGGAACAGTACACGGAGATGTTTACATATCATTAATAGCACTGAGAAACTATTAAAGGACTTCACACTTGCCAAGAAGGTAAAATTAGGAAGAATGGCAGGATTATTATATTTTCCCTCACATATTTCTGTATAATTTTTCACACAAATATGATAATAAAGTGTTTTAGATCAGGGGTCCCCGACCTCCAGGATCTAATGCCTGATATTCTGAGGTGGAGCTGATGTAATAATAATAGAAATAAAATACACAGTAAACGTGATGTGCTTGATCATCCCTATGCCATCCCTCCCCAAATCCGTGGAAAAACTGGCTTTCACAAAACTGACCCCTGGTGCCAAAAGGGTTGGGGACCACTGATCTATAGGTCCACGAATGAAACCGTTACACCTGCCTCATAGGAGAGAGGGCTCTGTGAGAGGTGGCGGTGGTGTTTAGTTGCTAAGTCGTGTCCGACCCTTTGCAACCCCATGGACTATAGCCTACCAGGCTCCTCTGTCCATGGGATTTCCTAGGCAAGAATGCCAGAATAGGTTGCCATCCCCTTTCCTTTCTTCCTTTCCCAGGCAAGAATACTGGAATAGGTTGCCGTTTCCTATGCTGACCCTCAAAGTTTTGCAAGGATCTAACAGATGGCAAGCTTGGTAACCACATCAGAGACGACTCAGGTTCTCTTGCTCTAGGTGTCTCTGAAATTGGCTGCTTCTCCCCAGCTCCTTACAGTGACCAGCTTGGTCAGTTTACTTTTGCCAAGGCCTCTAACTCTGAGGAACAATGAACATAATTACAAATTGATTCCATTTTCTATGTGTGAGTTTCTCTGAGTAAAGAAGTGATGACAGTCAAGATTGAAGCATTAGATTAAGAATGATCCTGAGCTTCTCTGAATTTCATTTTGCCTTTATAAACACAATTCCCTTGATCAGAGGGAACCATGACTTCAGCTACAATATATAAAATGAGCAAACCTCTTCCTCATCATGATTGCCTTGCTAATGCTGTATGAGAAAAGAAAATAGATGCTGTTTATTCCCTGACTGTCTTTAGCAGGTAAAAGTATATGTCAGATAGAAAATGTGAAAATGACTATTTTCATGTTGCCATATCCTGCCAAGCAAGCCAAGACACCAACTTAATTTTTTCCCTTGTGCTTATTTCATTTTAGAATTGTATTTGCAGCTCATGAGTAATTTTGAAGTATCGTGAGTATAAATAAGATTTTTCCTCCCTCAAGGCTAAGCATGACCTTGTATTTTATGCACTATTACTTTTGTAATAGAAGAGACAAGCTGTGTCAATTTATTCAGTCCTTCGCCTTCACAAACTGGGACACCACACACAGGATCCTAGACTAAATGTTTAGGTCATTGGATCCAACCTCATGCCTTCAGGCAGGCCAAACTTCCCTTCCTAGACTACGTAGATGAATGAAGCAGCTTTGAGGGACAATGAAAACGCTACATCTCATTACAGCTTTAATTTGTATTTATCTGATTAGATAGTATTTGAGCATCTTTTTATGTTTTGAGCAAATTCATATTAAGTTTGCTGTAGTTGGCTGCCTGTAGTTTTGGCTGTAGAACTTGGTGGTTATGAGCAAAAAGTCTGGAGCCAACTATCTGAATGAGTCCCCTGTAAGCCGTGTAACCTTGGGCAAGTTACTCAGCCTCTCTGCACCTTTGGTTCCTCGTGAGTAAATGACAATAACAGTACCTACATTGTGAGGTTGCTCTAACAATTGAATAAATACAGCATTTGTCTCATGTTAAAAGCGTACAACATCCTTTGAACTCCTTTCTGTAAGGTTCTTGGACTTTTCCTAACACAAAATAAGAGAATTAGCTGTTTGTTCATGTTTTCACAGTTTATCTATATATTCCCAATAGGTTGTCACTTGCCATTACTTATGGTGGTCTTTTTCCCTCACATACTTATATATATGATTTTATTTATAGATGTTCTTTTCTCCTTTATGGCTTCTGAATTTTGAAGTGTTACTAAAATTGCTTTTCCCACTACAAAGTTATAAGAGGAATTATTCCCTATTGTCTTCCATTATTTCTGTGGCTTTGTTTTATACACTTAAGTCTTTGATCCATTTAGAATTTAACCTGTGGCTTAATTTTATTATTTCTACACTGCTTTTTATACCAGCTACTTACTGTACCACTTATTTGCCCTTTGATATGCCGCCTTTATCATACACTCAGTTCTCAAATATGTATATTTGGGTTTATTTCTGAACTTTATATTCTGTTGACCAGTCTGTTCATTCACTTACAGCATACTTTTGTTGAGATGAAATATGGCCTTTATTATCTCTTAAAACTAATATTCCCTCATTGCTCTTTTTCAGAGTTTTCCTAGCTGAAATTTTCACTTGCTTTTTTGAGTCTGAGTTATTAGAAATCAACTTCTATCTAGTTCCAGAAAAGAAAATTTTATTAGAGCTGAATACAATTTTGTAAATCAATTTTCTGGACCTTTTTGCTGGCATATCTGTATACTTCTGGTCTTATTTAGTGTGTGTTTGTAAACAGCCTCAAATTCCATTTGGAATTAGGTGAAAGTACCTACAGGTAGCTACCAAAAATTTTAGCACTTAGGTTTTAAAAAATTACATGTGTATTTAGGTCCAAGAGGAATGATAGTGAAATATGTATGTCGAGTTTTCCCATCATACCATATCTTCTGGGGGTGGGAAAAGGCTTGGAAAAATACAAAATAAATCAACAGAATAAAATAGGCTCAAAACCAGATGGTGTTCTGTTGCCCTTCTTAGTGGGGTACACCCCTAGCTCTACTGTCAGAAACAGATGTACCTGGGGACCCCATTTGGGGTTCTCTCCTCAGACCTTATAGGTGTATGCCCAAGCCCCTTGCTGCCAGGAGTCAGCCTAGGAACTGGGTTTCAGAGACTCATCACACAACAAGGACAGGAAGGACCTGGGTTACCTGCTGTCTCTCCCACTGCGTAGAGATCACGTTGTAGTTGAGCATCTACCGAGACACTAGGCTGGCCAAGAAGTTCATTCGACAGGTTCCATATGATGTTGGCCCAAATGAACTTTTTGGCCAACCCAATACAAACAAACTGCTGAATAATTCATCTAACTTGCCTTTCCCTCAGTTTTCTCTATCTTCTGATTTCTCTCCTGGGTGCAGTAAGATCGCCTCCCCTCTTTTCACCCCTGCCACAATGCATTAGCACATCAGAGATCCACAAAGAAGCTCTGGGCGCTGCCCCAGCCTGCAGGTGAGTGGGTTGGTGTCCAGGAGCAGTGACGCTCACAGTCCAGAGGGGCTGCCATCTTTCCTTAGGGTGCTACAGCACCAGAGAGCTGCCAAGGAGCCCGCCACACTGTCCCTGCCCTGAAACAAAGCCTCTGCAGGGTCACCTCACTGTCCACCTCCTTCTCTTGACCCCCGAGTGAAGCACCCTTTCCCTTTCCAGACACAGGTGCGAGAATTCAATGACATCTCCCCCAGCAGACCACCTCATCTCATACTTCTCATTTACTTCGTCCAAATTGATCCTTCCCTCTGGGGTCAGCAGGTAGGAATCTTCACTAAGTCAGGATCAATAGCAGATCACCCGATCAATTTGTTGGAACATCACATCACAAAAAGACTGGGCTCTTAGAAGACATGTCCTTGGTTGTCCTTTAGCACACTGCCCTCCATGGATAAGAGGAGATGTAATGGCCCAAGTAGTTTAGAGCCTGCCAGAGTGACAGCTGACTTCTCTACGCATGGCAGATTCTAGCCATAGCCATGGGACTGTGTACTGAATACAACAGCATTCGGTAGCATGCCTTCTCCACAACCACTGGAAACTGGTGGGGAAAATTCAGAAATGATCCAATGAAAAAGAAACACTTTCATCCTTTATGGACTGGGCTTTCATTGTAGACTGAATTTCTTGGCTTTTTGCTCATCATTGTTCTAAGGTGGAAGAGTTACAGGAGGGGACACAGGATTGGGACTTTTATAGCTTCTGGGCAATTACAGCAGAGAACTAGCATCCATAAATTGCCCCCTCCTGCCCTTGGGCTGCATCAGGAATTTGCAAGCTATGGAAGCATCTGCTTCCTCCAAATCTATCATTTCCTTTTGGGCCAGCAGGTAGGAAATCTTCACTAAGTCAGGAAGGGTAACAGATCATCTGATCAATTTGTTATCGCTCTCACCCTTTGTGCCCTGGTACTTCTTCCCTCGGTGGCCTGACAAAACCCCAGCCCTGGACACCCAACCTTTACTGTTGCTGGAGAAAATTACACACTGTGAATCGAGCACCACCCACCTGTGGTCTCCATGCCTGCCTGGACTCTCATTGTTTTCAATCTTTTGGTTTATCTTTAGTGGATGTATTCAAATCTTTTTCCTATTAAAGTCTTATAAACCCTGGGTACCATGCTCTGAGCAGACGATCTTATTCCCTTTCAACCTAAGAAGGGGCCATCAAGTACAATTCCTTTACTCCCACTTTCTAATTCCACTTTCAGTTTTCAGTTTCCAAATGGGCATCCCCAGAATAGCCAAGTTCTTCCACACTTTGTCTCTGCATCCTATCCCTCCCACCAGAAGCTCTGACTTCTCCCCATCTGCCTCTCTCTGAATCAATTTCATGTAAAGGTTCTGCTCACTTGCTCCACTTTGTCACCTCTGGTTCACACCCTCACGCACCATCCGGCTTTGACCTCTCTCCTTTGTACTGTTCTTCAAGGTCACCTAATTCGTAATCCAATCCAAAAGTCTGTTTCTATTTTAATAACATACTCAAGTAACACATGAATGCACCCTCAATGTGAGAAAGTCAAACAGCTCTGACTATAGAATGAAGTTGTCCTTCACCCCTCCTGCCTCTCCAGACCAGCACCCACAGGCACTGTGCTGACCTTGAACCTCACTGTGATTGCTCAATGCAGAGCATAAGCAGGAGAGGAGAGAGTAACACCAGGCAGAACTCAAGTCCCCTCCCACTGGTATATCCCGACTCTGCTTGCATTTCCGGCTGTACCCTCCAGACCCTGGTGACCTCTGCTGCAATTTCTTTGTTTCAGCCCTTTCTTCAGCTTCTTCTCCTCTCTAAACCAAGTCCCATCGGCTGTCTGTCTTCCAGAGATGCCTCCATCATTTGTGAAATACTAATAAGATGATATTTTCGTGGGTCGTTATAGTTTATTCTGATCAATGTGCTTTATCTTTTTTTAATCATTAAATGGAATTTTGGGAGTGAATAGAGACACATGGACATGTGAGCTTGGATAATATCTTGATCCAAGTTTTATTTACATATAGATAAACCAATCTTTATCTACAATCCTTTCATGCATTTAAGTGTGTATTGACATCTCTTCAAAACTGTCTCTTTCTTCAGAATCTCCCCCTCCCTCTCTGATGTGTTGCTTGTACAGTCTCCTTTTTCTCTTATTCCGTATATGGTAGTGTTCTCTCTAGATCTATTCTCCACCTTCTCATTTTTTTATTCTCCTCGCTTTGCTGGGTCCCTTCCTTTTCCATAGATTCACCTATTAGCAGAACACTGAGAAACTAACAAATCTATATTCTAGCCCAAAGTGCTCCCCAGAACTTCAGACTCTGGCATCCAACTATGTGATAAGGACTTCTAGCCAGAAATCCCGCAAGAGCCTCAGTGTTACCAGATCAGAAGCTGTGCTCACTGTCTGCTGTTCCTCCTCCTGAAACCTCTAGTTCAGAACATGGCTAACATCTACTCGATTACTACATACCCAGAAGTCTTCCATATCTAAGCAGTTGGCTACTCCCTTGGCCTTGACTTGCTAGTCGTTTCATATCCGCTTCTTCTCCTTTCATTCAGCTCTACCATCTGTCCTGCTCACGGGGTTTTGAGTTTGTTTGGTGTGGTTTTTTGGGAGGCTGTCATTCTCCACCTTGTCACCAAAGTCACCCTGTGAAATAAAGGTTTCACTAAATCACTCTCCTGTTGGAAACCCTTCGGTTTGCTTGTTCCCAAAGGACTGGCTTTGCTGCCTGTAGATTATAGATCCTTACATGAGAGACACAAAGCCCCGTAAGTCTGGTCCCTCCCACACCTCTGTTTCACCTCCTACCATACTTTGCCTCACATTTTATTCTCCAGCTACAATAAATTGCCCAGAATTCCCGTGTCATTTCACCTTCATCTTTGCCTCTCCTGCTGCAAACGCCTTCTCACCTGCTCACTTGGCTAATTTCTACTTCTCTGTTGGTACCGCCTCCTCTGGGAAGCCTTTTTCATTTCTCACTTCTCTCCAAGGATTAGGTATTTGCCTTGCTTTGATTCTTCCACAACTTTTAATGTAGTATCTTTGCACAAATTTTAATCATCTGTTTATTCCCTTGCTAGATGATGAGTTACCAAAGAAAACAAGAAATGAAAATATATATACTTAATCTTCAGCCCAAGTTACAGAATAGATAATGCCTTTCCGTGCTTGCACGCAAAAATTAATTTCTAGAGTCAGACTGAAGGTACCTTTAAGAAATTTAGTTTATGCTTGATTTCAGAAACCTATTTTCAACCTGTTTTTAGATTGCTTTCCCCATACTTTATGAAAGCCTAACGCTTATATCCAAATAAACTGCTACTTTTATTTTTCTACTTAATACCTCCCATGCTGTGGTTATTATAAAGGCCTAATTAATAGGGTCTGTAAGAAAGTTGTTGAATCTTTTCCCCCACCAGTTGATGGACTTTGGTTTGCGATTTTGTGGCCTGTTTGGAAAGTGTGGGACAATTCTCCTCCTTTGAAGCCAGGTTCTCTCCTGTCAGAATCAACATAGCATCTCAGTGTAGTTTTTCATTGGCTGCTTTTTTAAAATAGTAACAAGAAGGTAAGTAATATATCTCTCGGGGGCCTCAAGGATGTCTCAGGCAGAATCTCATCATTGCAGCTGAACATCCCTGGGGTCTCCACATTCTGCAGTCCAAACACCACCTCTCCAAGTTCATATTTTTCCTTCCTTTACCCCAGAATTATGCCACTCTGGGGAAGCTGACTAACATGAGTCCAGTTCAAATACACTGACTTATTTGATACATCGGTAATATACACCCATCTTCCTGGACCCATTCACCTGCTTGGGATTCTCCTTCCTGGCTGGGCAAGCCTCTCAAATGGCCATACAAAATAGCAATGTGAAGTAAGGGAGGGTCCACAGTGGGCCAGAGGCAGGATAAGCATGTAAGTGACATGGTGAAGCCTGAACAAACCTACAAGCACCTAGCAAAGGGCCTGACGCATACAATTTCAAGTCTTTTTGTTTGTTGTGAATCAAAATATAAGCACATAAAGGGCTTATAATCTAATGGAGCAAGGACTGTAACAGAAAACAGAACTGCCATTATAATAAAAATGCAAAGAACTCAGCCGCATTTGAGGACGAGAGAATGTTGTATAAAAATAGAAATTTGAGTTGAACTTTGAAGAAGGAAGGAATGTTGGGAAAATGGAGAATGAGACAGAACTCTCCAGAAAGAGAATAACGCAGAAGAAAGACATGATATTGCTTGACAAACAAAAGGATTGAGATCTATGAGTGTAGACAACCTTTAAAGGATATTTTTACAACAAACACTGATGAATTGCCCTTTCCCACTCTAGGGATTGTTGTTTTTCTTTAGTCTCTAAGTCATGTCCGACTCTTTTGTGACCCTGGGGACTGTAGCTTGCCAGGCTCCTCTGTCCGTGAAATTCTCCAGGCAAGAATACTGGAGTGGGTTGCCACTTCCTTCTCCAGGGATCTTCCAGATCTGGGAATCAAACCCATGTCTCCTGCACTGGCAGGCGGATTCTTTACCACTGACCACTAGAGAAGCCCCCCGCCTCCAGGGTTGTCTGTCTTTAAATAAGCCAGACCCGTCATCTTGAATCAGAGCAGCTTTCCCCTGGACAGCACTGAAAGAAGGCTGAAGGTTTCTTAGCTCTCAGCCTCTTTCAATATTTCATCTCAGTCATCCAAATACTTCATTATACATTAATGTTGAGCTCTAAGATTAGCACTTGCTGGCCTTAGTCATGTTACAGGTGCTGGCTAAGAGAGGTACCTTGGACCCTCGGATAAACAGGGATATATGTTTTTATCGGAAACATTTACAAGCCTCTCTTCTAGAGAGTTGCTTCTGGGAAGACTTCTGCAGGTGGAGGGTTTCATCATTTTATTATAATCCTTCTTGGATTTCATTCTAGAAGGTGGCACTTTCTGATAGTCCCCTGCATTTTGCTCTCTTGCTTAATGAGGGGGAATGGCTTTTGTTTTGGCCACAGAATCAGGAAGCATGAAGAATGCTGGCACTCTAAAATGTCCCCCTAAACTTAGTTTCTAATCTATCCTCATATTTCTCAGTTTTTAATGAAGGCTGATTACAAGAGTTAGGACTGCTTGCTATGGTGGGGTGTAGAGGTGGAGAGAAACTTCTTGCTCAATTTCTATTAGAGTGTGCCCATAAGAACCTTTATGATAAGTTGTTGTCTTAGCTTTTTAAAACATTTTCCAAAACGAATTACTTTCTCTCCCACATCTCCCTGTTTTCTATGGAATGGCTTCTTTCTCATATTCCTATTCCTTTTTAACTCCCAGATGAACCGTTGTAAAGTTTTCATGGGTGACTGTGTTTACAGGCTGTCCTCGAATGGTTAAAACATGACCAAGTTAATGCCCACTGTGTGTTATATTCAAAGAAACTATCCAGTTTCTACATTTGACATAGAAATTTGGCAACCCCCCAGTTGATACAGAAACCAAAATCTGTCTATTCAGGGGTGTTCTTTCTTTTTTTCCTCTAATACAGCAATTAGCCTACCTGTTGGGTAAGGGCTGTTGCTTATTAAACTTTTGCTTCATTCCTTGAAAGACATTCAAACCTGTCTGGAGGAAATCTGATCTCCATTGATTGTCTCTGTTTGGCACACTGGTTATTGTGTCTATGCCTGTTTTAGGGACTGGCTTCTGAGCCCCTGGTAGATAGATGCCCGTGGTGTACCACAAACCACGTACCTCTGTTGTGTCTATTTAAAGACAAAAAAGAGATGCTTATTATGTTTCCCAGCTACCAACTCTGCAACACCTTCTTATATAGGACTCTGCCAACATTCTGTTGTGGCTCCATGCTATTCAGGCATCATTGTTTTTGATGCGAATTGAGCCATCAAGCTTTGAATGGTTGGTATGCAAAAACCCCAACCCTGCCCTTCTATCAGTGTGTTTAACAGGTAGTCTCCCCAGGTACTAAAGGCAAGGTTGTATTCCTGTTGGTTTTGTCTCCTAAAGCCATCTATCGGACCCATATAAGATGGGGGAAAAAAAAAGTTTGTGGATTTAACCTCATATAGGAGCTCATCTATACTTGTTGATTGAATAAATAAAATGAATGATTGAGAAAAAAAGGAGGGAAAGATGGGAAAAGGAAAGGATAGGAAAATAAATGGAGGAAGAGAAAGAGGGTTTCCTAGAAGCCTTTGTTGTTTTCCTGATAGCAAGTCATCTTTAACATGTTCACCTAAGCCTGTTTTGCATATGGGGCCTCACCTGGCAAAGGATAACACATGAAAATTTACAAGAACATCTCCACAGTAGCCTCTCTAGTATTTTCGCTTAATGTCCGTTTCCATAGAAACGGATTTGGCAAGGCTAGTCACAGAAGCTAAGAATGAAACACATATGCCAGGAGACTTTCATGTTCTAACTTCAAGCAAAAGCTGAGAGTCACACGTTTGTCTAACTTGGTGCTTTAAACTCAGGAGAGAGCCTTAATAATTTGAGAAATAGTTTCATTAATGATGTCTTCATTTTTGACTATTTATGTATCTCATAAAAGTGAAAGCCACTATAGGACCAGTGTTCCTAGGGGATGTCCTCCAGGGAGTGGAGAACTCTGGATTCCGGGTATGGCATTCAGAATGAACACCCCACCGACCACCCTTTTTTCAATTAATGGTCTTAACCAGAACTTGCTCATCTGCCTGTTTTCTTCCCATTTGGCTAAACCGTTTATAAGACTGTTAGAAAAAAACTGAATGAAATACTCAAAGATGGAGACTACACAGTGAAATGATTCTCTAAGCATCCATCATAACCATGTTATGCTTCCGAAACAAGATGTAAGACACAAAAGTAATGACCCATAACAGGAAAATAATGAACCATTTTATCCTTGGATGAGAACCCATTTCTGTGAAGGATGGCTTTTCTATAAGACAACGATGGAATTGAGTTAGAGTCATAGGAAAGTGCATATTCTCAGGGTCACTCCCAGATAATCTGATTTAGTTG
Source organism: Ovis aries (assembly GCF_016772045.2). NCBI lineage: Eukaryota > Metazoa > Chordata > Mammalia > Artiodactyla > Bovidae > Ovis > Ovis aries. The sequence continues at coordinate 17,185,240 of NC_056063.1, read as the reverse complement.
ATAAGAAGAAGCAGCCCAAGGATTGGTGTCCACTAACAGGCACCTTAGTGCCTTACTCCTTGGAAGGAAAGTTATGACCAACCTAGACAGCGTATTAAAGAGCAGAGACATTACTTTGCCAACAAAGGTCTGTCTAATCAAGGCTATGGTTCTTCCAGTAGTCATGTATGGATGTGAGAATTGGACTATAAAGAAAGCTGAGCACCAAAGAACTGATGCTTTTGAATTGTGGTTTTGGAGAAGACACTTGAGAGTCCCTTGGACTGCAAGGAGATCCAACCAGTCCATCCTAAAGGAAATCAGTCTTGAATATTCATTGGAAAGACAGATGTTGAAGCTGAAATTCCAATACTTTGGCCACCTGATGCGAAGAGCTGACTTATTTGAAAAGACCCTGATGCTGGGAAAGATTGAAGGCAGGAGGAGAAAAGGATGACAGAGGATGAGATGGTTGGATGGCATCACCGACTCAATAGGCATGAGTTTGAGTAAACTCCAGGAGTTGGTGATGGACAGGGAGGCCTGGTGTTCTGCGGTCCATGGCGTCGCAGAGAGTCAGACATGACTGAGTAACTGAACTGAAGAGGAACCGCCTGAACTATCAGTTTAGAACTGGGATAGATTTTTTAATGTATATTCTCATGGGGTGCCTCACATGCACTTTAAGATTTCAGACATATGCATTTTATGCAGATTTGTTTCCAAGGAACCAATGGTACAATAGTGGTACACAGAGCTGTCAACCCATGCAGTAGGGCATGCTGGGTTTTTAACCTTGCACACACAGGGTCCATACTGTCTTTGATTCATTCATCACTAGCATAGTAGGCACTTGATAGATGCTGGCAAAGCTGACCATTCAAGAGCCCATTCTGATTTCCTCAAGCCAGGTGTGCTGGCCTTGCTTCTTTATAATCTCGTACATTATCTTGGATTTAAAATCTAAATTTAAGAGTAGTTTTCATTCCAAGTTGGTCAAAGTCACAGGAACCATCTCACAACTCAAAAAGCACCATGATACTTTAAAGCGATCATTGTACATCACGAACTTTACCAGAATTGACGAGGAAACAATTGAAGATACAACTGAAGTAATTTCCCTGGAGTTCTTTTGAAATCATAAGACTTATCTGTTAGATCTCAATACCTAAAATTGTCAGCAAGCCACTGAACAAAGAGGCTTTTGTTCTGGCTCCAAGGGATTCTACGCAATCTTCAGAATTATGCTCAGAACAAGTTAGGTGTCAAGATTCAGAGAAACACACTGAAACCTCTGACTGGCCCCACCAACACAGGTGGTGTTATCTGTAACTCTTGTCCATTTGCCTAACTGAAGAGTCTATTAACACTCTGTTTTGAAGTAGAGTTGGATTTTGGTGAATAAACTAAATCACAGACTATATCAACAGAGTAATGCTAAAATTTCTATTTTCAGAATGATTTGCTTTTCTTTTTCCATAATGATTGAATGCAGAGTAGACTATGGATTATTTAGTAACCCAGTAACCAACCAGTCCATTCTGAAGGAGATCAGCCCTGGGATTTCTTTGGAAGGAATGATGCTAAAGCTGAAACTCCAGTACTTTGGCCACCTTATGTGCAGAGTTGACTCATTGGAAAAAGACTCTGATGCTGGGAGGGATTGGGGGCAGGAGGAGAAGGGGATGACTGAGGATGAGATGGCTGGATGGCATCACTAACTCGATGGATGTGAGTGTGAGTGAACTCCGGGAGTTGGTGATGGACAGGGAGGCCTGGTGTGCTGCGATTCATGGGGTCGCAAAGAGTCGGACATGACTGACCAACTGAACTGAACTGAAGCAATTCAGGAGCTTAAATAAGGCCAGGAGAGGACTGATGGACCAGAAGAGGTTCTCTTTTCATCTGCCGTCAAGTAGAACTGAGTAAATAGTAGTCATGAAAGCAGATAGGATTTTGTGATTGATTTCCTTTTTGTTTTTCAGGTCAAAATGGACCTGTCTAGTTTATGGGATTTTAACCAATTTCTCACAAGATATGAAATATGAATCAGGTTGCATTTATAGGTCTTTTTCTACATTAAGCTTTTTCTACATTAAGCTTCTAGCATGCAGAAAAGTCCAATTACTGGTAAATTGAAATAATTCTCACAGTGTAAAATACACTGAAAGTTAGAGGAGAGAAAGGATGACGGGTTTGATTAGCATAATATTAATAGCAGTAATCTAACAACTTTTTAATGGGCTTCCCTGGGGGCTCAGTGGTAAAGAACCTACCTGCAAATGCAGGAGATGTGGGTTTGATCCCTGGGTCAGAAAGATCCCCTGGAGAAGGAAATAGGAGCCAACTCCAGTATTCTTGCCTGGAGAATCCCATGGACAGAGCAAACTGGTGGGCTACAGTCCATAGGGTCGCAAGAGAGTCAGATATGACTTAGTGACAAAACAACGTTTTGAAGATACATCTTCCAGCACTGAGCTCCTCTGGTTATAATACAGTGTCATGCACAGTTCAGCACAAGATATAAGAGTATGAAGACTCAGGCAACCTGGGCTACTGTCCAACTTTGACTTTTGTCAGAATACAGGCAGTGTATATTCCCTCACTTGTAAAATGAGTTTTGACTACTGAATTCCTAACTATTTAGTCATGTCAAAGGATCCCTGAAGTCTTGGCATTAAATGAGAGTATTCAGTGAGATCCCAAGCAATGTTTAATTGGAATTTAACTTGCTGCTGCTGCTGCTAAGTCACTTCAGTCATGTCCAACTCTGTGCTACCCCATAGATGGCAGTCCATCAGGCTCCCCCAAACCTGGGATTCTCCAGGCAAGAACACTGGAGTGGATTGCCATTTCCTTCTCCAATGCATGAAAGTGGAAAGTGAAAGTGAAGTCGTTCAGTCGTTTCCGACTCTTAGTGACCCCATGGACTGCAGCTTACCAGTCTCCTCCGTCCATGGGATTTTCCAGGCAAGAGTACTGGAGTGGGGTGCCATTGTTACCTTACCTTTTAACCACTGGTTTAACTCTGGTCATTAATTTTGGCCCAATTTACATTTAAGTCTTCAGATTAAAATTGAATATAATTGATACAGCTCCAGGATAAGGGGATCTAGTTCAAACCAACATTACTTTGCACGATATCTAATTACTAGAGATGCAAAGTATTGAGCCCACCAATATATTTCACTTTCCCTTTAATCAAAAAAAAAAAAAACAAAGCAAAAGCATTAGAAATATTTTATTCCTAGAACTTTTTGTTTTGACTCCCACATAAAATGTATTTTAGCAAAGATAATATTGCACATACTATATACTACATCCTGACATTTCACATAATGTTGTATTAATGTATTTTTATTTTTCCATATGGGCTTCAAAATTAAGATTTTAATGGCTACAACTTATTCCCTCATGTTGCTGTTTTAAAATCTACCAGCCATTTCCCCAATTCTGTTTCTAGTTTTGACTGATAAAGTAGTGTATTCAAAACAGTGGTTTGGCATATAGTATATCTTATTCCATCCTTACAGTAGTCTGTTTGTCCTTTTACTTTCACTTGCCTATAAATTACCTCAGATATACTTCCTTTGGTCCCAATAAATTTACTTTTTCAGTTTAAACAAGCCTTTGACCCATTTAGAAGTTAAATTTAAAAGTCAAAAATAAAAGGCATGTACATTTAAACAAATTATGGTTAACAAATTTGCCATTTAAAAAATATAATTTAGGAGTGTTATATTCATAATCTCATGCAACCATTACCATTATTTATTTCTAGACTTATCCCCGCAAACAGAGACCCTGAGCGTTGAGTAATTATTCACCATTCCCTCCTGCTCCAGCCCCTGGTACCCTTCAGTCTATTTTGTCTATGATTTATCCATTCTAGATATTTCACATAAGTGAGATTTTATTTATCCTTTTTTGTCTGGCTTATTTCACTTAGCATCTTTTCGACTTTCATCTATATTATAGCACGTATCAGAACTTGATTCTTTTTTATAGCTGAATAGTCATTACATATACATTTTGTTTGATTTATGTGTTAGACAGTTGGCCTGTTTCCATCTTTCAGGTTTTGTGAACAATGCTATAATGAACATTGGCATACAGAGATCTGTTTGAGTACCATTTACTGCGGAGTGTAATTGCTGGGTCATATGACAATTTTATGTTTAGCTCTTTGAGGGACTGCCAAATGGTTTTCCATAGTAACTATTTTACATTCCCACCAGCAATGTACAAGGATTCCAGTTTCTCTGCATCATTACCAACGCTTATTTTTTGTTTATAATAGCCTTCCTCGTAGTTGTAAAGTGTTATCTCATTGTGGCTTTGATCTGCATTTCCCTAATGACAAGTGTTATTTCACATACTGACCTTTGCATATCTTTGAAGAAATGTCTATTCGAGTCTTTTATCCATTTTAATTAGAATGTTTGAGTTTTAGGAGTGTTTTATATACCCTGGTTATTAAACCTTTGTCAAATACAGTTTGCAAATATTTTTTCCCATCCTATGGGTTGTCTCTTTACTTTCTTGATAGTGTTCTTTGATGCGTGGGATTTTGATGAAGTCCAGTTTTTTTCTTCAGTTGCCTGTGCTTTTGGTATCATCACTATCCTCTTAGTCTTGTCTCCATTTTTACTCCACATTCCTTTCAGTGACTTTATTACCACAAGTATTACTGTCAAATAGTAAACCAACAGTTATCTGAGGGTAAAAAGTAAAGACTTAAAAAAAGTTATTTTCCTGTAATTTCTTAAGATATTTTAAAACAAGTATTGAAACTTCTGTGTAGCAATATAAATAGCTGATAATTTTTCCACCTTTTAAATGGCAATCTTCCAGTTGTTAGTGAATATAGATGTGGTTTATAAGTCCTTTTGGATACTTCAATGATGAATAGCCATCCTAGACTTCCTTAGGGAAGTGCTTGAAGATAAATATTGAAAATTGTGTGTAATGGATAAAATAGAAACCCAGCAAAATATAGGCTCTTTAAGGTATTCTCCCTGTGAGCAGATTCTTTCAAAGAACTAAGTATAGTAATTACACATCTTTAAAGATGTGATTTCCTCATTTAAAGGGAAAAAATTCCAATGGTATTTTAGGGAAATGCTAGTCTGCAATTCGAGTAGAAGCGTGTTTTCAGTCATGAAAACAGTCAAGTGTTTTCACTTGACTTTATGTGTTTTCAGTCAATTCCTCCAAATACATCTTCTAAATAGCATTGTTCGTAGCAATGCCTTCACCCTCAAAGACCTTGTACAAACGTTAAATCTCAATCCCAAGCTGTCTTGAGTTTTGGCTTCCATTTCATCTTCAGACTCCTTTTCCAGCTGCGCAGACCCTTCAGTAATTCCATTCAGCATGCCTCTCTGACCCAGCTCTGGCAGCTTTGCACATTCAGGAATGCTGAGCTTTCATATAATTCAAATATTATGTACTCCCTGAAGTCTGACTTCTTAGGGAAAAGACATCCCCATAACTTTACAGAGATGGAAAGAAAAGATATTTGAATATAGAAACAGAATGTCCACTGATGACATAAAATTGCGAATTTAACAGATTAACTAGATTCCCAGCTGCCTAAGGAAACCAGCTGCTTAAGAACTGACCGTCTCTTTGCAGCAGTGCCGAGACAATTGATGAACTATCTTTTTTGTTTCTTACTTTTTCTGGATATTTTTTACTTCAGGCAGGACAAAGTTAAAATTTAGACTTTAGGAAACTCAGTTTGTGTATAAGCTTTATCATCAGTTCTCACGTTCCCTTAACTATTCCATTGTTCTACCAAAATCACTAATTCATTGAGAAATTACATGTGATGCCTAAAGGGTGCATCTTAAGATTCTACTCTCCTTGCCAGGTATCAGGCACAGGTTTACCTGCCAGAGTTTCACAGATGCTGGCAGATGGCATGAGAGTTTTGGACCAGAGGTTTCTGGCAATAATAGGCAGAGTATCATCATTTTCTTGAGCTGGTCGCCTGAGCCTTGTTTCACACAGGGCAATGGAACCACATAACCACCCACAGTACACTACACTGTGAGTAAGGAATCTGCGTGTAACAAACCCAAATCCTTTATGATAAGCAGTAAGCAACCTTCCCTTTGCTTCAGATGGGTACACTATCTCTATCATCCAAGGCTGTTCACTGTTCAAACATCCTTGATAAGATATTCCGGAGGAAGAGCAGCTCAAAGTTCCACGGAGAATCGCCTGCACAATTTTATAATACACTGTATACACGTTTGTATACATAATGTTACATCATAATGTTGATGTAAATTCATAAGTGGTAGATTGCAGAATAAGACACATTCAAATTGAAAATGGCCCCTTCCCTGAGACTGGCAATTTGTTAAGATTTGGTGGGTAGCCTTCACTTTCCAGGATGAAGGTCACCTGTAACCAGCTTGTAGTTAGTTTAGATGCAAGATATCTGCTAGCTAACTTTGTCTACTACATGCCTAGCACAGAGTAAGCATTTTAAGAGTAGCTGTTGTCATTGTTATTAGTTCCAGGCAAGGGTCAAGAGCTAGTTTTTAGTTTCCTGTTTTCCTGTGTTTAGACTCCATTTGGAAAGTTCTTCTCAAGATAGGTACATGTTCTATTGCCTCTTAAGCCTTTGCTCAAATGCTTGTTTCTTGCAAGACCTACCCTGATCTCCCCAGAGAGGTTATCCCATTCTTTCTTATCCATTCATTTCACCCAGCTCTCTCTCCCCACCACCTGATTTTATTGTCTTTTTAATGCATTTACTTATGTTTTATCTTCACCCAAAATGTATGCTTCATGAGGGTAGGGGTTGTAGTCTAGTTCACTGATGAATCTACAACCCCACACACTGTACCTAGCCCATAGCTGGTGTTCAGTTGTTCGATCGCTCAGTCATGTCCGATTCTGTGCGACCCCAAGGACAGCAGCACCCCAAGCTTCCCTGCCCTTCACTATCTCCCAGGGTTTGCTCAGACTCATGTCCATTGAGTCAGTGATGCCATCCAACCATCTCATCCTCTGTCGTCCCCTTCTCCTCCTGCCCTCAATCTTTCCCAGCAACAGGGTCTTTTTCCAATGAGCCGGCTCTTTGCATCAGATGGCCTAAGTATTGGAGCTTTGGCATCAGTCTTTCCAATGAATATTCAGAGTTGATTTCCTTTAGGATTGACTGGTTTGATCTCCTTGCTGTCCAAGGGATTCTCGAGAGTCTTCTCCAGCTCAAAGAGACTAAGTACCTAGTCTGGGTTTCATAACAAGGCTGTACTGTGCTGTGCTTAGTCACTCTTTGTCCAGCTCTTTGCAACCCCATGGACTATAGCCTGCCGGACTTCTCTGTCCATGGAATTCTCCAGGCAAGAATACTGGAATGGGTTGCCATGCCCTCCTCACTAACAAGGCAGGACTTGTCAGATGCATGTCTTCTGATCTGACGTTCATGACTACTGCTGCTAGGTAACACTTTCTTTCCTCAGCCTCACACCTACACTAAGACCTCTAGGCAGGTCCAGGATAGCTCTAAGAGCTGAGAGACCTCAGAAAAAGGAGGGAGGCAGACAAGGAGAACTGTGAGGCCAGGCTAAGGCTGAAAGATGGGTCAGCTTCACCGGTAAACAAATCAGGGAGTGGATCACCTGATCCCACTGTCTCTACAGGAGCCGGCCTCCTGGGTTAAGAATCCAGATGCTGAGCCCTGGAAATGGGAACTGTCAGAAGTCTAATCTCTCCAAGTCAGGACTGCCTGTAGTAATCAACACTTTATAGAGAATTTTAATCTACAAAGTAATTTATAAAACTCTCACAAATGAATCCTCTAAGGAGTTCCAGCATGTGGGCAAGATACAGATAGCAGAACTTAATAATGAAGTGTAGACAGCATAAAGGTCTCATGAGATGGCCAGAGGAAGCATGTTCCCATTGCTGCTAACATCTTTCAGGTGTGCTTCGACTGGTCTATGCCTCCTCCAGTCAGTGAGAAATGCTGCTCAGCATCCCATATTGCAGGTTTATCCCCTCCCCCTCCTGCATCAGCACAGGTATGTGTGTGTATATAAATATACTCTAAGTAAATGACCCCAAATTACTGGGTTCACCAAAAAGTTCATTCGAGTTTTTCCATTACATTTTACAGCAAAACCTGAACTAAATTTTTGGCCAACTCCAGAAAATTTTGCCTGGAATCCAGTAATTCTGAGTTATCTATAAAATAGCCACTAGACTAATCTATTGCTATTTTAAGGCCCTATGTCCCTTGATGGCATTTCAAAGGGTTGGCTCCCTGGTCCTTAAAGACATTCCTAGTTGTAAGACTTGCAAGAGGCTTTGTAAAAGATTTAAAGCTCAGAGTCAGAGAAAGAATTTACAACTGTACAAAAGAAAATGCTTTAAGGGAAGGAAAGGGAATGTCTTTCTCCTTGTTTTTAATAAGGAGAATTTATCCTTTTGATTTTGATTTGTATTTGCCGTTAAAGTCTATACAAGCAATATACTGACTCAAAGTTGTATAGCCATTCATAATGTGACCTTACTTGACTGTCGGGAAAATAAGTCATAATTAAAGAACTTTTAATTACAGAGTTTTTAAAAGAAATGTTTACTTTCAAATGCACATGATAAAATAGGGTTATACCAAAGAGAATCAGTTCAGAGGTCCTTAATATTTTATTTGAGGAGTAAATTGAAAAGTTGTATAAATTAGAGATTTAAGTCATTTATACCGAGATGACCAAGTGCTTAGAAGCATTCTAAACATTAATATTTCCACCAGTAGCTTGTTTTCTTTGTGAATCAAATGTCATTTTATAAGTAGTATCAGTATTTTTCTACATAGTCCAAGATAGGGCTTTCAAATACAGAAAGTAGTATAATTAGCCATGCAAAGAACTTAATTTTCCTTGACTGTGTTACCTTACTATAGGTCTTTGCCTCCTTTTTGTGCTATTGAAGATGTTACATGTAACAATCATATGCTCTCAACTTCTGTTATAACTTAGGAAAATTAACACCCTTTACTGCTTTATTAAAAAGCTGGTTTCAATACTTGGTAAGATTCATCCTCAAGGAAGGGTCACACCATCATTTACTTGAAGGAAAATTCCAGCTGCTATTCATGTACTCTGTAGTTCATTTTCATAAAGTACCTTCATGTTAATCAAGTGGTCAGAAAAGTGTCAAAATTTTTACGTAGTCATTAATCTGTGCACCTATTAACCCAGTCAATTTGTAGATAAACACTTGAACGCTCAAACCACCGCAAGTTTGATGCCTTATTCAAAATTCTGAGATAGGAGTTGTGTAAATAAAGATCTTTAATAACTTTTCAATGGCTTCCCATCACCCTTTGGATGACTTTGAAATACCTTCTTTAGGTTTAAATGCTTAGACGTGTCCTTTGGCCCTTGGGGACCTGCCCATTTCTCCACCCTCACTTCACCCCACTTGTTCTGTGTCTCCCTTAGGGTCTGCCTGCTCTTTCCCCAATTAACAGGCTCTTTGACTTCAGGGCTGAAATATCACCCATCCTTCACTTCAATTCCTACTCTTTCTGCCAGTCTTGGCTCCAAATTTTGTAAAGTAGTATACTCTACCACTGAAGTTCTCACCAATTAGAGGAAGTTCTTAGAGTTATCTGATCCAACAGATGTTTTGTTTTAGGAAGGCTTCGTTTGCTAGAAGTCACTAACTACAGTGACAGACTTTATTTTGGGCGGGGGGCGGGGGGGGGGGGGGGGGGGGTCCAAAGTCACTGCAGATGGTCACTGAAGCCATGAAATTAACACTTGCTCCTTGGAAGAAAAATTATGACCAACCTAGACAGCATATTAAAAAGCAGAAATACTACTTTGCCAACAAAGGTCTGTCTAGTCAAAGCTATGGTTTTTCCAGGGGTCATGTATGGATGTGAGAGTTGGACCATAAGGAAAGCTGAGTGCAGAAGAATTGATGCTTTTGAACTGAGGTGTTGGAGAAGACTCTTGAGAGTCCTTGGACTACAAGGAGATCCAACCAATCCATCCTAAAGGAAATCAGTTCTGAATATTCATTGAAAGGACAGATGCTAAAGCTGAAACTCCCATACTTTGGCCAACTGATGCAAAAAACTGACTCATTGGAAAAGACCCTGATGCTGGGAAAGATTTAAGGCAGAAGGAGAAAGGGGTGACAGAAGATGAAATGGCTGGATGGCATCACTGACTCAATGGGCATGAGTTTGAGCAAGCTCCAGGAGTTGGTGATGGACAGGGAAGCCTGGCATGCTGCAGTCCATGGGGTCGCAAAGAGTTAGACACGACTGAGCAACTGAACTCAACTTATTGGAAAAGACCCTCATGCTAAGACTGAGGGCAAGATCAGAAGGGAGCGACAGAGGATGAGATGGTTGAATAGCATCAGCAACTCAATGGACATGAGCTTGAGCAAACTCCAGGATAGTGATCAACAGGGAAGCTTGGCATGCTGCAGTCCATGGGGTCACAGAGTCAGATAAGACTGAGCGACTGAACAGCAACAACTGCAAGACAATCTATTGTTTTCTTCTAAAGGAAGTTGCCCCTGCACATATCCAGTATTCATTATCTCGGGCTCTTCGGCCCTATATAAAGGCACATGACAAACTGACTTCCATTAGGTCATTAGTGATCCAGGAAGTTTTGGCAACACAGATTAAACCAGAGAAGGAGCCTTCTATTCAGAATTGCAGGAGGGCACTAACAGGCTTTTCCACTGCTGAAAAGTAGCACTTGGAGAAGGAAAAACAGTAATTTCCCCAGAATAATTCATTCCACCTGCTTCAGCACCCATAGGACTTCTATCTAGGATAAAGTGTTAGTTGATAAGAGCTAATAGGTTCTAAGTTATCAGCCCTTTCAGAAATGGGTGCATTTTAAGTAGAGAGTGCCAGAAAGATCGAGATGCTCAACAGATACAAAGAAATGAATCTGTGATGGGAAAATCTAGGGAAAGTAGGAAAGAATTTGAGACCTTCCTTCCCAATGTCTCCTAAACTGTATTGCAAGAGCAAGTTTACTCCTTGGCCCAAAGCTGACAGGGGAGCCCCAAGGATTAGTGAAAGGAGCTGTGTGGATATTTGATGCTGGGTCATAAGTCTGGAGGTAAAGAAAATTTAATAATGGTTTTGGGGACAAGGGAAGACATTTATCACAGTCTAGAAGTATGTCAAGAGAGAAGGAAGCTGCTTAGAATAAAAAAATAAAATCCTATCCTTTGAGAGCCCAAGCTCCAAGTTTCAAAAAATGCGAACACTCAATCGGATTTCATCTTATTCTCTTTTTCTTGCTTCTAAGCCTTTCTCCTCCATTTCACTCTGAACCTGGTTGCTTTCTTCATTTTCTCATCTCGGTTCAGTTTCCTACCAGCTGTTAGGAAATAACTAGGACCTTTTAAAAGGATAAATTATTTTTTCCTCCCGCTTAGTTTCCCATTTCTGCCTACCACAAAAACATCTGGTGAGTCTAATTTTAAGTAATCAACCTTTTCAACATGGTGATTAAAAGATATATATCTGAATTTGCATTCATTTGTAGAAATGCTTCCTGGGAGCCATTCATTTTCCATCAAGCTCCCTGTGGTTTTCACTACTTCCTGCCATCCCCCGGTGGTCAACCTGCCTGAGTAAGCAGCTCTATTTCACCCCCATCTCTTGCTCAGCAAATGTGAAACCATTAGCAAATGTTAATAATAGTAACCCATCAGACTTCATTATTTCAGTAATGGAATCTGTCAAGGTCAGCCACTGATAGCTGTTAATGACCACTTTGTTGACAAACAGGGGGTAACTAAAACAATATTCATTTTAAGCAAATAAAATATGTTCTGATTAAGAATTCATTCACCCCAGTTGGAATCCAATTAAGCCAGCTTCTGCTGGAGAAAGGCTCACTCAGATCTCTCCACTTAAGAGTATGGTCACAGAAACAGTATAGTTTTAAGTGGGACTTCTTTCAATAAGTCTTTTCCTCTTTAGAAGCAAAGAGCTTTCCTTCATCCAAAAGAAAAATAAAAGGCGATTGTTTGGCAATCCTTCTTTGCCCCATCTCAGGCCCCAGCACACAAATGCACACCCACAGATCTTCCCGCCACTTTTCCATCATTGGCCCCATGTGCTTGTGTGCTAATTCGCTTCAGTCCTATCCAACTTGTTGTGACCCTATGGACCGCAGCCCACCAGGCTCCTCTGTCCCTAGGACTCTCTAGGCGAGAATACTGGAGTGGGTTGCCGTGCCCTCCTCCAGGGGATCCTCCTGACCCAGGGATCAAACCTGAGTCTCTTACATCTCCTGCGTTGGCAGATGGGTTCTTTACCACCTACGCCACCTGGGAAGCCCCGTTAACACCATGGTTTTAATTTGTTCATGTTACCATTGAGGATCTCTTTTTCGTGTAGGGAGGGCTACATTGTGTAGCATGTGGGATCTTAGTTCACCAACCAAGGGTCAAACCCTCACCCCTGCATTGGAAGTGCAGAGTGTTAACCACTGGACCACCAGGCAAGTCTTTGGATCTCTTCTTAATTAGTATGGAGGTTTCCATGTATAACAGAGCAACATAAACTTAGGCCTCCAGTTAGAAATCCAGACAGGGGAACAGTCAAAATCCTCACTACTCTTCATGACACAGATACCAACCAAGAACCCTATAGTACAGTGAGAAACAAATATGTAAACAAAATATAATCTGAAGCAGATAAAAAGAGCTATGAGTGAATGGGACATAGTACCAATATCACAACAGTAATAATGGTAACCATTTAGAGAAGATGTTCAGAAAAGACTTGGAGCATTTTTATTTCAACTGAAACTTGGAAAATAAGTAGCCACATAGTAATATCTTGAGGCTTTGGACAAATCATTAAAAACTTTGTTGCAGAGATTTGTGTGTGATTATTTGGGAGAGAAAAATGCCTACAAATGGTAAGTTATAGTAATATTTTCTTTTTTCCCATATGTTGAGTACTGCTGTCTCCTTGGAGAAAAGTAGTTTTTCAGAATGAAATAATTCCTGATCCTTAATATTGATAGAAAAGGATAATATGACATCACTGCAAGTTCTTTACTGCAGACAAAAGTTATCAATGTTTCTTGTAGTGAACAAAAATCCCAGTATTTTAATAATTCATGAGTTCAGTAGAATGAAAACCCAAGGGTTAAGGTCCATCTGTCCTCCTTTTCTCAGTAGTTACTTTTTCCCATCACCCGTCTTATCTAGCCTATGAAGTGGCCAAGTCAGATCCCTGAACATCATTCTTGCCATTGTCCTTGCCTCCCAGAGTCCATAGCTGGGTCTTTAGTCACTTTGGTATCGCCTGATTTCATTCCTTTTTTCTCCATCCCCTCTGCCTGGGCATCCATTCAGGACTTTACCTTTGACAGGAATAGTGCTATATTATCTAAAGTGGTCCAGCTTATTCCCATTTCCAGTTCACGCTTGTGTTAGTGCCCAATCTAATTTGTAAAGCACAGATATAACCGGGTCTCTCCCCTGCCTAGAATCTGATTGGCTTCTTCCTGGTTCATCGTGCATCAGGTGTGACATGGAAAGCCCAACAAGAATTATTTCCTGGGACTTGCCTGGTCCAAGAGTTCAGACTTCACCTTCCAATGCAGGGGGTACGGGTTTAATACCGGATTGGGGAGCTGAGATCCCATATGTCTCAGGGCCAAGAAAACATGAAACAGAAGCAGCATTGTAACAAATTTAGTAAAGACTTAAAAAATGGTCCACATCCAAAAATATATTTTAAAAAAAATTATTTCCTGCCTTTCTACTCCATCTCAACCCCTCTGTGTTACCTGCAACTCCTCATTGTGTTCTGATCTCTTTCCCTAAGATGCTCCCCCTGTCCGGGGCATCTTCTGCCTCTTTATTATGATCACTGCTCTTCATCCTTCAAGGCTCAACTCAGCACCCTCTTCTTCCTAAGATCCTCCCCGACAACTGAGGTGCTGGTCCTGGAGGAATCCTTAGCACCTTCCTTGTCCAGACTCCTGCCTGTTAACCAAGCAGTTCCTCTTGGTTGGGCTCTATCTCCAAGTCATTGCATCCAAAATTGACATTCCTTTCTCCCTAAAACTTGTTCTTTTCTAGTTCACATTCCATGAGGGGCAGGGACCACCCCACAGAGCTAAAAACCCTCAGTCTTCATTTCTCTTTCTGTCCTCACATCCACACCTAGTCACTTTGATCTACCGATTCTTTTAATGTTTTATTAATCCCCCACTTTCTTTGGCTCCGCAGCTGTCACTTCTCACCTTGTGTTCGACACCAGCCTGTTTACTGGACTTCAGTTCAGTCGCTCAGTCGTGCCTGACTCTTTGAAACCCCATGGACTGCAGCACGCCAGGCCTCCCCGTCCATCACCAACTCCCGGAGTTGACTCAAACTCATGTCCATTGAGTCGGTGATGCCATACTGGGCTAGTTCCCTTCTAATCCATTTTCCACGCTGCCAGACCTTTCATCCAATCATTTCCATTCTCTGCCTTAAGTCATTTAATGGCTGTGTGTCCCCCTCAGGATAAAGTTAAAACTTCTCCAAATGGCCTTCAAGACCATTCACAAGGCCCTTCAAGATGCGACTCTTGTGTACCTCTTCAGGCTCATCTTTCCCTGCAGGATCCTTACCTCATATTGAATTACTTTCACTTCTTATTACATGCTGTGCTTTCCTATCTCTAGGAAATGTATTCAGTTTGTCTGGATAAAGCCTTCTTTTTGAGGTCTCAAGTTTTTGGTCACTTTCTGCAGAAAGCTTTCTTGATCTGATCCCCAAATCTAAGTGTCTCTCTGTGCTCCCTGTTGTACCCCCCAACTGCTGCCACCATAGAATTTCTTACCATTGTTAGTAATTCTTCCCACTGAACTGTAAACTCATAGCAGGGACTGCTTCGGCCAAGGGGGTATCCCTGGGGCTCAGCATCATGCCTGACACTTAGGAGATATTTGAAAAGTATTTTCTGCATAAATGATAAGTCATTAAATAATGATAGCCCTTTAGCCTAAGTTACAAGCCTTTTCGTAAGAAACCCTGATCCCAGGATGTAAATTTTGGGTTGACCAAAAAGTTCGTTTGGGTTTTTCCATGCCATCTTGTGAAAAACTCAAACAACTTTTTGACCGACCTAATACTTTGTGAGTGCTTCCATGAGAACCACCATACAAGCCCCATTCACTCTAACACTTTGTGCTAAGAGTTGAAGAGGTTCTACTAGAGGAAGGCAAGCTGATCTTACCTTTTTACCAATTACAAGGCATTTATAAGACCTGTAGGAGAAGGCAATGGCACCCCACTCCAGTGTTCTTACCTGGAAATCCCAGGGACAGGGGAGCCTGGTGGGCTGCCGTCTATGGGGTCGCACAGAGTCAGACACGACGGGAGCGACTTAGCAGCAGCAGAAGACTGTATTCACCCTAAACCTAACCCGAGCCACAAGGGAAGCCCAGAAGTATTGGGGTGGGTAGCTTATCCCTTCTCCAGTGATCTTCCCAACCCAGGAATCAGATTCTTTACCAACTGAGCTCTATCAGGGAAGCCTCTGTATTCACATAAAATATCAATATTCCATAAGGTTGAAAGATAGCCAAGCCCCACATCCATTTAGAAGACTCATTTCTATTCAGAACCCTGCAATTTTTACCTTCAGTTTCATAGGTTCATAGTGAATGAAGTAACATTCTTACATCTTTACTTTCTACCTGTCTTTGTTGGGAAAAAGAGGTTAAGTAATAAGGTTTATTAAGAGTTCACTGGAAAGATAAATGCAAGCATTAGGTACAACTTTATTTCAAGTCCTTTCTAAATCACATATTAGGTTGATTAGAAAGCCATGAGGGATTACTGTTTTATTTTAGTGAGAGATTTTTATAGAGAAGAACAATTCAAATTGAGTACTTTTATAAGGAGGTTAAGAATCATATTGGTAGGACACAAATGCCTGAATTTTGTTCTTAACCCATTATTCAGAACACTATCATTTTCCAAGGGAAATTTATAACCAGAGATGAAGCAGGACAAAAGATTGCTTTGTTCTACCCTCTTTTGCCCTAAAATCCAATCTCTTATCTTGAATGTCAAGAAATATACCAGCAAGGAACAAGCTGTAAGACTAAGACGATGGTGACTAGAGCAAAGACCATTTTTCCCCAGAGCCCAGGTTTGTTTAAGACTTTTGGTGACTTATTTTTAGAGACTCCATCCACATAATCTTAAAATGTAAGTTTCGTCCATTGTGGCATATTAATGTAGCTAGGTAGCCAGCTCAGCACTGATAGTTAGAGATTACATTGCATAGACACTAGATGTTCATTTTGAAAAGGTTACATATTTGAATTTTGGATCCTTTTTTCCAGGTCTTACAATTTTCATAGGCCCTTCAGAACACTAAAAAAGTCTCCAACTTCAGACCTTTTTAGGGAAAGCAAGCTTTGCATTTCTGTCCCCAGGTACAGTTTGTCCGTCTATATGGAATAGAGAGCAACCAATATCATAAGGAAAAGGCCAAAGAAACAGGTGACCAGGATACCCCCAGTAGGGAGCCCCTTCCCAGTCCAGACAAGGGAGAGACAACCCTCCATACCACCCTAATGAGGTTTATTTAGGGGTCTCAGAAAGAATGTTCTGTGTTGGATCACGTGACACTGACCTTTCCGAAGATCAAAGATGGCTAAATAGCAACATTTTCAGGCTTCACCCTAACAATTCAATGAGTGTCCTTGAACCTAACCAATCCATAGCAATCACTTCTCCCAGGAGGCAGAGTGAGAGTAAAGGGGTGTATTACTTTTCTAGGCTGCCATACCAACGTGCCACAAACCGGTGACTTAAATACATTTGTTTCACAGTTCTGAAGGCTAGCAGTCCAAAATGAAGGCCTGGGCAGGACTGGTTCCTTTTGAAGGCCAGGGGGCAGAGTCTGTTCCACACCTCTCCCCCAGCTTCTGGTGGTTTGCTGATAATCCCATTTATTCTTTGTTTTGGTAGATGCACCATCCAATCTTTACCTTAATCTTCATATACTGTCGTCCCTGTGTCTGTCTCTGCATCCTAACTTCCCCTCTCCGTAAGGTCAGATATACAGGATTAGACATAGGGCTTATTCTAATGACCTTCTTTGAACTTGATCATCAAGGAAGTCTATTTTCAAATAAGGTCATGTTCACAAATACTGGGAATTAGGACTTCAACTCATTTCCCAGCAACACTCTTTAACTCATCACCTTAAAACAGGGGCAGGGGGCAGCAGGGTTGGGGGGTGGGGGCCATGGGGGCAGGGAGGCAGAAGGTAATCTATGATCACTTGACCAGAGGCTCTGATCTGTTTTTCCCTTGAGTGTTATCTAATGTTAATTTTATGACCACATACCTGAACCTAGGAGTCTCTGCTGACTTCTCTTATTAGTGAGGTATACCATAAAATCCCTGGACAGATCCTAGATAGAGCTGAAGTAGGGCCAGACCTGGAATAGTGATATTTTATTCTAATAGAGGTTCAAAAAACAAGAAAAGAAAGAAAAACCACCACTACTGGAAGTCCTAACAATAAAAGTCAACTCTAGCAGTGTCTGCCTCGAGCCAGTACAAGCCTGAAATAAGCTAAGTAGCTTATTTCTATTTTGCTTCTAAATAGTTCCGCAAGTTCTATTATGTGCCTTCTTGTAAGCTAACAAAAAAGTCTAATTAACTAAATTCTAACAAAATCTAATAAGCAATCCTAACAAAAGGGAACACTAAAGGTATGACTCACAGCCACCAAGAAACACCTAAGCCATTTGTAACACCACCTCGTCTAGGATTCTCTTATTCTCAGGGCATTGATCCCCCTGTAACACATTATGTTACTGTTTCTGTCCTCTTCACACCACAGGAGTTCAAGTTCAGCTAACATCTGTGGGCATCTCCTGAAAGATGACACTGCGGGGGAGGGAGGGTCTTTCCACTTCGTCTCATTAAATCCTCACAACAACTCTGAAGGACAAACTTGTTAGGTAAGAATCAAATCCCAGGGCTTCCCTGGGGGCTCAGTGGTAAAGAATCCACCTGCCAGTGCAGGAGACATGGGTTCCATCTGGCCAGGAAGATCCCACAGACTGCAGGGCAGCTAAGCCCGTGCACCCCAACTACTGAAGCCCGTGTGCCCTGGAGCCTGAGCTCTGCGACAAGAGAAGCCGCCGCAGTGAGAAGTCGACACGCTGCAACTAGCGAGCAGCCCCCTCTCACCTTTGCTGCAACTAGAGAAATGCCCAGGCAGCAGTGAAGACTCGGCACAGCCAAAATAAATTTAAAAAAAAAAAAAAAAGAATCAAATCCAAGGCTTGGCACTGTGTCCGGA
Organism: Ovis aries; assembly: GCF_016772045.2. Classification (NCBI taxonomy): domain Eukaryota; kingdom Metazoa; phylum Chordata; class Mammalia; order Artiodactyla; family Bovidae; genus Ovis; species Ovis aries. The sequence goes on along the minus strand of NC_056063.1, from coordinate 17,166,912 downwards.
GTCCTGAGATGATACCACCACCACCACCCACCCACCCCCTAATCTGATAGGAAAATGCACGTCGTGCCGTTGACCACAACCCATCTAGCTTAGTCTCTCAGGCTGGCTCCCCTTTATTCTTCCAGATGTAAAAGTAAAGAAGAGCCTCAGGGCGCTGTTACAAAGGCAGACCCTATGGAACTGGAGACTATCTCTTCCCAGCCTAGCAGAAGAAGGTTATTAATGACTCTGAGGACTAGCATAAAAGCTACAGCAAACCTCTAGGAAAACAGGTTATCAGGTCCATGCATGGGAGACACGTGATCTAGAGAGGAAAGCAGTGAGAGCCACAGACGGGGTGGAGGGCCCCCTTAGGGTCTCCCCACCACCCTGGGCAGAGGCTGCTTTCCCTGGTGACCAGGCAAAGCAAAGAAACCGCAACCTCCGCCGGCACCTTCTCCAGCCAGTGGGCTTGTTCAGGCCAGCCAGGGCTGGGGCTGCAGAGCTTGGCCTCCACAGCACATGAGAATCACCTGTGGGGTTTTAAAATCTTCTGTCCTGGGCCTCACCTAGGGCTCAAGGTCAGACGGTGGGCTCGGCCCAGGTGTTAGTATCTTAAAGCTCTGAGATGTTTTTAACGTACCCCAAGGTCGAGAACACTGAACGAGAGCATGGGGGAAGCAGGGGATCTGGTCCCTGAGCTCTCTCTCCTCCTGCTCCTCCCAGCCCGAGGGCCAGGGGAGGGCTACATCAGCAGCCCACGCAGGTGCTCACAGAGGCATCCAGGCAGGTTATGGACAAACAGGAAATTTGGGCGCACATTTTAATGCTAGAGATTGTCTGCACTAAAGTCCTTCTTCCTTCCCAACCAAAATCACCAGGAGGCATATGGGCTAGGGCGTGAGCTGTGTAACCCCTTCTCCTGGTGTCCCCATAGCTGCGGCACAAACTCAAACAGAAGATACTTCGGCCTATGAGAAGCAATTCGATAAAGGGAATGCATCCCCCAACCTTTACTCAATAATTCAGAGGTAACACAGCGTACAAAGGAACAGCAGCAACCACGCAGATGGATATGGGCCAAAAAAAAAAAAGCGGTAACATAAGAATCCTCAAGAACTTTATAAAAAAAATTAAAAAGTCTTACACTCTTATGAGAAAATAAGACGACTAGTTAAAAACATATGTAACATGTTCATATTGGGATAATTTGACATAGTTAATAGCACAACTTAAGATACTAGTTTTCCCCTAAATTAAACCCACACTTTCAATTCAAAGATCAAAAGGATTGGAAGAACTTGACAAAGTTGTTGTCACTGTTTATGGGAGAACAAAATCCATCACATCCATGGCTTGTCTGAGGAAGAGGAAGGACCAAGGACGGAAGGCACTGCTTCCCAAGCCCAGCCTCCCGCCTATTTATTTCCCCCCAGCCCCCACATGACCACAGCTGTGAATGGCACTTTCACAGCATAAATAAAGGTGAAAAGCAATGCCGCTTTTCATATTCTGGAATAGTTTGCTTCCTCACAGGAGAGTTTAAAAATTAACACAGGAGCCTAGATGAGCATCAAAACTCATGAAGTTTTGAAGGATTCATCAGGTGAATCCCACTCCAAATGCACAAAAGCAATGCCATTGAAACAGTGAGGGCAGGGAGGGCTGTGCGCAAGCCAGGGCTGTGCCCATGACCTGGAGAGCTCCGCCCCCCCAACCCACTGACCGTCTCCCCGAATGTGCCGAGTACAGCAATACCCAAGTGTACGAGCAGGAACCGCTGCAAGCAATGTGTATCCTTTTCTGGGGCTGCAGTAACAATTGTCACAACTGAGCAACAGTTTGGTCAGATTTTTTAAGAAACACATGAATGTATTACTTCCAGTTTCAGGTAGAAGTCTAAAATAGGCCTTACCGGACGGAGTTAAGGCATCAGCAGGGCCACATTCCTTCAGGGAGCTCAGGGACAAAGTATCACCTCGCCCCTTCCAGCTTCTAGAGGCCAATGGCTGCCTTCTCCAAAGACCTGGTCGCTCTGATCTGACCCTCCCCCTCTCTCTTCCACTTTAAAGTCTCCTGTGATTACAGTGAGGCCACCTGAATGAACTGGGATTCTCGCCCTGGCTGAAGGTCAGCTGACTGGCATCCTTAATGCTCACCTGCAACCTTAGCTCCCTTTCGCTGTGAAACAACATATTCAGGTTCCAGAAGTTAGATGTGAGTATTTCAGGGCATCATTATTCTGTCCCCCACAAAATGTTTCAGTGCAAAACTTTAGTGGACTGGAATTTGTTAAACCATGTCTCTGCTACTATCACAAAGTTTAGAAAAGCAGTGAGCATATAATCAAGAAGTTCACAGTTTACTTGGCCATATCCACCACTACTCAACATGCCCAAAAGGTTGTAAGAGGGTCTCTCTCCCCCTTAGTCTAAAACCATCCTACCCTTAAAAACTAAGTGGAAAAGGGAAAATGAAAGTCACTCAGTCTTGTTCGACTCTTTACTGCCCCATGGACTATCCATGGAATTCTCCAGGCCAGAATACTAGAATGGGTAGCCTTTCCGTTCTCCAGGGGATCTTCCTGACCCAGGAATCAAACCAGGGTCTCCTGCATCACAGGCAGATTCTTTACCAACTGAGCTATCAGGGAAGCCCAAACCTAAGAGGACAACTGAGGAATTTTTCAGAAGTCCCTGTTTCCAAGGTATAGAAGTTATCTATATGAGAGTGTTCTTCTGGTCTGACTTATTCTAAGAGTTTCAATTTTAACATGTAACTGGCAAATTAACTTCTTGGACCATAAAGACAGCTTAATGCCAAAGAACTGATGCTTTCAAACTGTGGTGTGGACTCTTGAGAATCCCTTGGACAGCAAGGAGATCAAACCAGTCAATCCTAAAGGAAATCAACCCCCGAATATTCACTAGAAGGACTGATGCTGAAGCTGAAGCTCCAATACTTTGGTTACCTGATGCAAAGAGCCAATTCATTGGAAAAGACCCTGATGCTGCGAGCGATTGAAGGCAGGAGGAGAAGGGGGCGACAGAGGATGAGATGGTTGGATGGCATCTTCAACACAATGGACATGAGACTGAGCAAACTTTGGGAGATAGTGAAGGATAGGGAACGGAGAAGGCAATGGCATTCCACTCCAGTACTCTTGCCTGGAAAATCCCATGGACAGAGGAGCCTGGAAGGCTGCAGTCCATGGGGTCATGAAGAGTCAGACACGACTGAGCGACTTCACTTTCACTTCTCACTTTCATGCATTGGAGAAGGAAGTGGCAAGCCACTCCAGTGTTCTTGCCTGGAGAATCCCAGGGACGGGGGAGCCTGGTGGGCTGCCATCTCTGGGGTTGCACAGAGTCGGACACAACTGAAGCAACTTAGCAGCAGCAGCAGCAGAAGGATAGGGAAGCCTGGCATGTTGTAGTCCATGGGGTTGCAAAGAGTTGGACACGACTTAGCGATTGAACAACAACATAACTTTGTAGAAGTTAGAATAAATGAAATCTTACTGAGTAGCAATTTTATTATCACTCACTGAAAATACAGTCTGGGAGAAATCAAAACCCAAAGTTCTTCATCTCAGGCTTCCTTAAACCGGATGGGAAGTTTAGAGGTCTTGGCCAACCAGTGCGTGCGTGCGTGCTCAGTCACTTCAGTCATGTCTAACTCTTTGTGATGCTGTGGACCATAGCCCACCAGGCTACTCTGTCCTTGGGATTTCCCAGGCAAGAATACTGAAGTGGATGGTCATTTCCTCGTCCAGGGGATCTTCTCTGATGAGTTTTTGATAAAAGACTGGGAAGCTACAAAGCTCTACAAACCTAGCAGTTCAAGGAGAGAGTGGCTAAGACAGGAGGGAGATACAGAAGGGTAGCTTAAGTTAGAAAAGGGGGTCACTGGTTGGTGACTTTCCGTGTCCCCCTCCTCCAGGGACACTGTCAGAACAAGAGTTTACCTATCTGTGTGGCTATTGCATTGATCTGTGTCCAAGGGGAGTGTGTCTGCCACCCATGCTGAGAAAGACCCTGCTTGATCACAGGACTTAAGAACCAAATTAAAATGTGTTTGAGCCTTCCGGTAGAAACAATGTCAGTTTATCAGTACAAGGACAATGACCCCAAGAACATGGCAAGATGAGAAACCTATAAGAGATGTGAGTAAAGAAGAATCCACTTAAAAGCACTTTAATTTTTTTTTTTTTTTTCCACCAACAGGAGATGCAGTTTAGTTACACCAGCAGCTATGGGGGCAGGGCAAATACACAATGCAAAAAAAAAAAAAAAAAAAACCTTTTTAAACCTCCAAACCAATGCCAAGCTAATTGAATAATGAAAAATTGGTCTGGCGTACAGATGTTTTGTTTGGCTTGCACAATGTGTTTTTTTCTTAATTGAACCTGATTGTCCTTAGACACTGTTCAGCTTACCAAGCACTACTCTGCCATCCTCTTATACTCCAACACAGAACGCAGTTATATGACTACACCAGTGCCCTACGAATTCAAGTTTACACCTATTAGTATGTAATTTCCAGACTGATCTATGTATTAAATATTTGACCATGTGCTGACTGCAGGGATGATAAAGAAAGAGGACAATCGCAGGAAGAAGAGGAAAGTAGCAAAAGGCCGAGAATTCCAGCACTGTCTGTCATCTTTGAAAAAGGCATTTCCCTGCCCCTAGCCCAGTGATAACAGCTGCAAATCGTAGCATAGCTAGGTCTGGTGAGATGGGTATCTGGCATAGTCATAGCTGGCCATGTCTTCCAACAAACCTTTCTGTATTTGGAGACATTCCCAAGAGGCAGAACTCAAATTCCCAGCCTTCCTTGCTGGTCAGACATTGGCTCATGGCCCAGGTTCCTCCAAAGAGCAGCATTTGTCAAAACTGTGATATGGAAAAGAGCAAAGTAAAAAAAAAAAACAGAATGTCTTTGCCAGCATGGAGGTAGCTGAGGCGTCAGGTTCCCAGTGGTAGCAGAATTGAGTCCCTGGTAGAGACGTGACATTGATGAAGCAGGAAGCTCTGATACTTAGTGGACACGGAAAATAGAAGTTTCCTCATCATACCAGGCAAATCTGCAATGAAACTTTGGTGGTTTCAACCACAGCAGAGATTTTCACATAGAATGAAGGACTCTGCATGTTAAGAAAGGCTGTTGAACATTTTTCTCTGTTATTTCTGTCTGCTAGACAGAATAAGACTTAACAAGTTAAGACCTAATATTTACTATACCAACAGTAGAGCAATTCTCATTTATAGTCCTCATGAGAATTCTTTAACGGGGATACTATTAAACAATCCCCCATTTTATGGAAGAAAAAGCTCAGATGGATTAAGTGGTTTGCTTAAGGTCACAGGGGATCCAAACTTGAGTTTTCTGAGTTGAAGCTGGTGGCTTTTTCTTCTCCATCAGTGGTTTTCAGTGTGGATTCCAGGGATGTCTGGGACACTTTCAGGAAGTCTAGCATGCTAATACTATTATCATCACCAACATCATCATTGTCATCAACATTGTTATCATCATATCCAAAGGAAATAAGATCACTGTCCTGAAGAGATGTCTATACCACCTCCCCAACATTGTTTGCAGCGTTATTCACAACAGCCAAGAAATGGAAACACCTAAGGGCCCACTGATGAATGGATAAGAAAATGCGGTGTGTATAGATATAGAGGGAATATCGCTCAGCCATTAAAAAGGATGAAACCCTGCCTTCTGTGGCAACATGGATGGACCTTGAAGGCATTATGCTAAGTGAATGTCTGGCAGAGAAAGGCAAATACTGTATGACCCCACTTGTATGTAGAATCTTGAAAATTGAACTTTTACAAACAGATCAGAGTGATGGTTGCCAGGGACTGAGGGTTGGGGGAAATGAGAATGTAAACTTCCAGTTACAAGATGAATAAGTTCTGGGGATCTAAGGTACAGCATGGTGACTGTAGCTAACAATACCATATTGTACATTTGAAAGTTACTAAGAGCACAGCGCTTCAGTGTTCTCACTGTACCAACAACAGAATGGTAGTTTTCTGAGAGAAAGGATATGTTAACCAACCTTATTGTGGCAAACATTTTGCAAAGTGTATGTGTATCAAACCATCATATTATATACCTTAAACTTACACAGTGGTATATGTCATATATCTTGATAAATTGGGGGAAATAAGGTGTCATTTTCTTTTTTCCCTTTCATTGTTTTATGAGGGTGCAGTGGAATTTTCCAGAGGATACGTGGCATGTGATGTAACAGGCTGAAGAAGAAGCATGTGTGAGAATCCAGCTGTCGTCCATTAAGTCAGACATAAAAGAAATTTCCAAAACGGCAAAACAGAGCCATTCTTCTCACTGTTGCATTCTGGAAAACATAATTATTTTTCATAAAAATGTTATTTATGTTAATACGTAATGGGTTATTAGTTTTGTTTTTAAATGGATTGGTAAATTATTATTGTAAGTGTTCTCAGCTTTCTTTTCTAACACAACAAGTATTTATAGATATAACCCACAGAAACAAAAACTCTTTGGAGTCCCTGATAATTTTTCAGTGCGTGAAAGAGTCTTGAGACCGAAATACTTACGAAGTGCCATCCTGCATTGTTGTTGTTAAGTAGCAAAGTGGTGTCTGACTCTTTTGTGACCCCATGGACTATAGCCCACCAGACTCCTCTGTCCATGGGATTTTCCAGGCAAGAATATTGGAGGGGGTTGCCATTTCCTTCTCCAGGGAATCTTCCCGACCCAGGGATCAAACCTGCATTTCCCGTGTTGGCAGGCGGATTCTTTACCACTGATCTACCTGGGAAGCCCACCATCCTGCATTATACCTGCCTTAAAAAAATATCAAGATTTACCTTAACTGCATTTTAACAATTTGATGCCAGGGCTAAACCTAGATTTTCTGCTTATCCTCTGTATGCTCTTCCTCCCTAGTCTTGATTTGGATTGATGAGTTCGTGAATGACAGGCAAAAGTCTTGAATCGTAGTGATTATAGACGTAAGCACCTTCTTCCTGTCAGTTCCTAAAGTACCTAGTTCTCTGTATGTTCAATTAATATTTGATCACTGGATGAATGACTAACATAGGTTGCTATCACAGAGAGAGGAACTGCTTCTTGTCGCTGACAGGCACGTGCCCTTGCTCCTGAGTTCACAGTTGCATGCCAAACACAACTGAACTCAGCCCCGGCCAGTGCTCCCTGGCAGGTGTACTACAGCCCTGTGTGTTCAGCAATAGGATACCTGCCCCTCTACCTTTGGACTTGACCCCTGTGCAGAGTCTGTTCACCCACAAAACCCAGCTGAATCACATAGTCTCCTACACAACTCTTTCCCAGAGACACTGACCCACAACGACCCTCACATTCTGACAGTGCGGAGGAGTGTTCATCCACATCACCTGCTTCGCCTCCTGGTCTCATTCCATCCTGCACTGCTATCTTCTTATTTATTCATTTAATTTTATTTTTTTAGCTTTTTATTTTAATTGGATTATACCCAAATAACCTCAGGTATTCTTGCCTGGAAAATTCCACAGACATAGGAGCCTGGCAGGCTATGGTTCATGGAGCTGTAGCGTCGGACACTCTACTGAGTGCATACACATAGCCAAATAACAATATTGTGACAGTTTCAAGTGGATAGCAAAGGAGCTCAGTCATACAGATACATGTATCCATTCTCACCCAGACAGCCCTCCCATCCAGGCTGCCACATACCATTGAGCAGAGTTCAGTGTGCTATACTGTAGGACTTTGTGGCTTATCCATTTTAAATATTGCACTGCTGTCTTTCTAAAGGCTCCCCGGATAGCTCAGTTGGCAAAGAATCCGCCTGCAATGCAGGAGACCCCAGTTCGATTCCTGGGTCAGGAAGATCCGCTGGAGAAAGGATTGGTCACCCACCCCAGTATCCTTGGGCTTCCCCTGTGGCTCAGTTGGTAAAGAATCCACCTGCAATGCGGGAGACCTGGGTTTGATCCCTGGGTTGGGAAGATCCCCTGGAGAAGGGAAAGGTTTCTCCCATCCAGGCTGCCACATAACATTGAGTAGAGTTCCGTGTGCTATACAGTAGGACTTTGTGGGTTATCCATTTTAAATATTGCACTGCTGTCTTTCTAAATCACCTGTGTCTATTTTGTTTTCCCCGCAAGATCTTAGGCTTCACAAAGGTTCTCAAAGGTCTTCTGTGGTATACTCAGAGTATAATGAGTCAAGCTTGGCATACTCAAGCACAATGTCAAGGACATTATAATAACTGCTATCTTAAAAGTTTAGAAGATAATTCAGACACAGGACCTTGTTTTCTCACCAAGGCCCTATAGGTAAGTCAGGAAAGGCCTCTTTTTCTTATCTCCACCTTACAGAGAGAGGCGTCACAATTAAGCAGTCTGAGGTCACCCAGCTAGTGACCGACAGAGTCGGGATGCAAACCTGTGTCTTGTGATGCCTTGTTCTGTGTTTTCTGCACCGTCTTGTGCTCTGGTTTCCTCATATGTACCTGTGTAATTTACCTGAAGGAGAACTTTGATAAAAACAATCACCCTAGATCCAGGTACTGAATCAGAACAGACAGGAAGAAACCCAGGTCTCCTGATTCTCCCTGGGACACTGCATTTCACAGCGTCTTTTCCCTGTGATCACAGCTGTTCAGATGGTCAGCTCATGTGCTGGTTAATCCTCTATGTAGTTTTCTCCGCAGGTATACAAGTTAAGGACCCCATAATTATCTGATTTCCCTCTCTCTGCCCTAGGTGGCTAACTGGCAAACTCATTTATTGTGTTTTTCTGACAAAAATGAAGGATAACATTATGAAATAATCCAGTAAATTCAAGTTATGTCTCTAAGAATTATTATTATAATTTACCTTTGTAATCCCTCATCTTTTCTCCTCTTTCCACTCATTCATTCAATCAGCCCCACAAGCATTTGCCCAGACCCAAGGATGAGCAGCGCTGCATTAGCTGCTGGAGGAACCTGCAATGAGTAAAATAATTGATGTCACATAACCGATTATCATAATGAGATTATCATCTCGTGGTTGAAATGGCAATTCTAGAGAAAAATTCTAAGGCATTAGAAGCGTGGGTGAGCTCAATATACATGATTTATGGAGGTGATGAAGGTCTATAGCAATGCAGGAGATGCAGAGACCTGGGTCCGGTCCCTGGGCTGGGAAGATCCCCTGGAGGAGGGCACAGCAGCCCACGCCAGTGTTCTTGCCTGGAGAATCCCAGGGACAGAGTAGCCTGGTGGGCTGCAGTCCATGGGATAGCAAAGATTCAGACGCAGCTGAAGCAACTGAGCACGCACACTCACATAAAGGTCTATAAAGGAAAAAGGCTCTTATTTTAGAGAAAAACAATTGGGGGAAGGCTTCATACCAGGGGTGTCTTAAGTGATGTCATGAGATATGTCTTAAAAGAAATGTGGACTATGGTCTGGGAACATGATCTCCGTCTATAGCCCCCAGATCACCCCCAAATCATCATGCAGTCAAAGTGAAAACAAATGTAGCCACAAGACAAGTTGCCTTGCTCCACACACCCAGCCAGCTGCCACCCCAGATCCTTGCTACAGAGAAATTCTGGAGCCCCCCTAGGAGCTGGCAGAGCATTTCAGGGGAGAGAGTGGCATTGTAACTGATCTGGGGCAAAATGGAGAAGTGAGACTGTACCTTCCAGATTCTGCGTACAGAGCATCTTCCTTCCCCTGAGGTGCATCCCCAGATATTCTCAGTATTTCTCTCCTACAATGTGCTTCTTTCCAAGGCCTGTGCCCTCAGGAGTCTCTCCTGTTACGCACTTCTGTGTTTCCACAAGTTGAGCTTGGATTAATAGGTAACCCTCCAAGGTGCTGCAGGTACACAGAATGGGACCCTTGCTCCAGCAGCAGGACACCGCCATGCCCCAAGTACACCACTGGAAGAAGACACAGCTGGGAGCAGGCAGATCCACCAGCTGAAGAGTCAGTTCAGTTCAGTTCAGTGCAGTCGCTCAGTCGTGTCCGACTCATTGCGACCCCACGAATCGCAGCACACCAGGCCTCCCTGTCCATCACCAACTCCCGGAGTTCACCCAAACTCATGTGCATCGAGTGGGTGATGCCATCCAGCCATCTCATCCTCTGTCATCCCCTTCTTCTCCTGCCCCCAATCCCTCCCAACATCAGAGTCTTTTGCAATGAGTCAACTCTTCGCATGAGGTGGCCAAAGTATTGGAGTTTCAGCTTCAGCATCATTCCTTCCAATGAACACCCAGGACTGGTCTCCTTTAGAATGGACTGGTTGGATCTCTTTGCAGTCCAAGGACTTGCAAGAGTCTTCTCCAGCACCAGAGTTCAAAAGCATTAATTCTTGGGTGCTCAGCTTTCTTCACAGTCCAACTCTCACAATCCATACATGACCACTGGAAAAGCCATAGCCTTGACTAGACGGACCTTCATTGGCAAAGTAATATCTCTGCTTTTTTATATGCTATCTAGGTTGGTCATAACTTTTCTTCCAAGGAGTAAGCATCTTTTAATTTCATGGCTGCAATCACCATCTGCAGTGATTTTGGAGCCCCCAAAAATAAAGTCTGACACTGTTTCCACTGTTTCCCCATCTATTTCCCATCAAGTGATGGGACCAGATGCCATGATCTTAGTTTTCTGAATGTTGAGCTTTAAGCCAACTTTTTGACTCTCCTCTTTCACTTCCATCAAGAGGCTGTTTAGTTCCTCTTCAGTTTCTGCCATAAGGGTTGTGTCATCTGCGTATGTGAGGTTATTGATATTTCTCCCAGCAATCTTGATTCTAGCTTGTGTTTCTTCCAGCCCAGCGTTTCTCATGATGTTCTCTGCATATAAGTTAAATAAGCACGATGACAATATACAGCCTTGACGTACTCCTTTTCCTATTTGGAACCAGTCTGTTGTTCCATGTCCAGTTCTAACTGTTGCTTCCTGACCTGCATACAGGTTTCTCAAGGGGCTGGTCAGGCGGTCTGGTATTCCTCTCTCTTTCAGAATTTTCCACAGTTTATTGTGATCCACACAGTCAAAGGCTTTGGCATAGTCAATAAAGTAGAAATAGATGTTTTCTGGAACTCTCTTCCTTTTTCAAGCCATATGTAATATCCTCCTGAACAGTTCAAGATATGACATAAAGAAGACAGAGAACACCACATGGCTGTGTCAGAATCGAGAAAGGTGAATAATGACATTAAGACCAGATCACAGAGATCTTATAGCGTGGACTCAAGCATTAGGGACACTGTTTCTGCACACGCCTTCCAAGCCCAGAGGCCCTGAAATGAGCTGTCACATGTGAAATTCATTCTTCAGGCTTTCAGAAGGAATCACCCCAAAACTCTATCCCTTTTTAAACACATGGAAGAAAAGATATAGTTCTTCGAAGATGTATGTTGGGCAGAGATGAAATTTTGTAAATAAACCTTTGCTTTTGAGCACATGGCTAAATATATGGTCTAGAAAAGGACATTTTTCTGTTGATGGATAGTGTGATGTCCACTTATTATCAATACAGATGACAAGTTGAGTGAAAGAATTTGAAAAGTTTCTCTGTTGTATTCCAACAAGAAAATGAGACTCTGATCATTTTTTTTTAATTCCATCATATCACTCAGATTCTATCTGGGCTTCATGACATATGGTCAGGTGATGAAGGTGGTGGATAGACACTGATCCGCCTGGGATGAGGCACCTGGATGGACTTCCAGGTGTCCTGTCCATGGCTGAAAACACACCTTCAACAAGTCAGAATGCAGTCCCTTGACCTTTCCGTGCAAGATGGTCACGTTAAAAGCACAACTTCATTGAGGGTGAGGGTGGGGGGTAAATCAAGAGTTTGGGATTAACATATATACACTACTATATATACACTATTATATAGAACAGATAATCAATAAGGACCCGCTGTACAGCACAGGGACCCTACTCCATATTCTGCAGTAACCTACACAGGAAGAGAATCTGAAAATGAATGGATATAGGAATATGCAGAGCCAAAGCCCTTTAGCTGTATACTTAGTTACTGTGTTGGGGCTGTTTAGCTGCCCAGTTGTGTCTGACTCTTTGCAACCAGATGAACTGTAGCCCACCAGGCCCCTCTGTCCATGGGATTTCTTCCCAGGTAAGAATACTGCAGTGGGTTGCCATTTCCAGCTCCAGAGGATCTTCCCAACCCAGGGATCGTACCCGCATCTCTTGCATTGGCAGGAAGATACTTGACCACTGAACCACCTGGGAAGCCCTGAATCAACTGTACACCAACATAAAATAAAAATTAAATTTAAAAAAGCACAACTTCTCGGCTATAAACACAATGGGAAAGGAATGAGGGTCAGAAGAGCAGGAGGTCACCTTTCTAGGAAGCAAGGACAGGGAACCAAGGGCACCAGCTTGGGCGGTGAGTGCACAGCTGCATGGACCGCAGGCAGACTTGGAGCATTCCTTCCAAGAATCGTATATGGACTGGGGCAGAATACAAGCTTGAAAGACTTTTCGGACATTTAGTCATAATAGTTAAAGAATTGCAACAAAGATTTGGGGCTTCACATAATAACCTCACTCAACATTTTTCTCCCCCAATTAACTACTACTCTCCATCAATTCTCTACGTTGCCTTGCTGTTTGCAGCAGGAAGTTGGCCTGAGTCAGTTGGAAAATTAATAGATTTATTTAATGAAGGCAAAGGGCAGAATTGTAAAATTTTACTTGATTTGGTTTTATTTCACAATCCACACTTTTTACTGCACTTTTAATCCTATACATCATGGGTTCTTGACACCGGTTGTAGATTAAGATCAGCTAGGTGTTCTTTTGTTTTAATAATAATATCCCGGCAGGACCTGAGCATTAGTATTGTTCAAAGTGCTAACATCAGAACTTCTGGGAATGGAGCCCAGGCGATGAAATTTTCAAAAGCTCCCTGGGTAATATTAATATGCACGCAAGGTTGAGAATAACTGCAATATAAAAAAGAAACGAGGTGTTGATTATAAGGATGTCAGTTTTAAAATGTCTGGCCTCAAAGATAATGTCTCACTAGAGAAAGTTTCAACTTTGAGAGTAAAGAATGAAAAAGAAAGCATCAAGATACAGAGGATCATTGGGGATTGTGTGTGTGTGTATTCTGTAGGTAGGGCACTGATAAAATTCAGGGCTTATTAACAGCCTTGGGAGCAAGAACGTTTCTGATAATCTGATGAAGGCTCTATCTTCTCTAAAACAATGTACATATACATAAATTTTGCAAATTTTAGGGCTATCACCGTGTTCCTACAACCAATGTTAAGGACCTCTGATAAAGTCATAGACTGTTATAACTACCATAAAAGGAACAAATAAGCAGGTAAAAAAAAAATCAACCATAAGAACTGAAAAACCTAAGACGGGTCTTGATTTTGCCCCTAAATTGCTGTGTGATTCTAAACAAATGACCTAAGCTTGCTAAACCTCAGTGTTTCTATAAAGTGAAATGTTTATCTGACTATAGGGCAGTGTGGATAACATTTTTACAATTCTGTAAAAATAAAATCAATTCAGAGTAAATGAATAACTGTAAAACTACTTTGAAAAGCTACAGTTTATTAATAGAGATATGCAGCGGGCTTCCCTGCTGGCTCAGGACTTCCCTGGTGGCTCAGACGGTAAAGCGTCTGTCTACAATGCAGGAGACCTGGGTTCGATCCCTGGGTTGGGAAGATCCCCTGGCGAAGGAAATGGCAATCCACTCCAGTACTATTGCCTAGAAAACCCCATGGACAGAGGAGCCTGGTAGGCTACAGTCCATGGGGTCGCAGAGTCGGACACGACTGAGCGACTTCACTTTCACTTTCTCTGGTGGCTCAATGGCAAGGAATCTGCCTGCCAGCGCAGGAGACATGGGTTCTATCCCTGACCTGTGAGCATCCTATGTGCTGTGGAGCAACTAAGCTCACGTGCCCCAACCATTGAACCTGTGCTCTAGAGCCCAGGAGCCACAGTTACTGAGTCCACGTGCTGCACCTACGGAAGCCCGGGAGCCTCAGAGCCTGCGCTCCGCCGATGGCGAAGAGAAGCGACCGCAATGCACTCGTGTACTGCGCGACTAGAGAGCAGCCCCTGCACGTTGCAACTAGAGAAAGCCCAAGCAGCAGTTAAGACCAAGCACAGCCAAAAATAATTAAATAAATAAGATTATTTAGGGAAAAACTGAGAAATTCAGAATTTATCTAAGAAGAAACATACAATTTCCTGGGTAACTGACATGCATATCTGGCTTTCCCTGTTATGTACATCTGCCTCGTTAGCAGACCACCGATTTACAAGGAATTCAGCAACTCTTGGGCAGACTCAGAGCTATATTAGAAGCTCAGTACCAGAAGGATGGTAAGTCCCAGCCCCAGTTGGCCTATATATTCAACCTATCTCTCCGTACGGTATGATGAGTAGCCTGCAGTTACCATGCATGGTGCTTTCTCTCAAACTGCAGGTAAATCCATTCCTATTACTTAAAAAAAAAACAAAACTCATGTATTAAAATGCAAAGGAAGAGTAGTAGTTTCAGGAAAAAGAAACCTATGAAGCAAAATTTGGTCTTTGAGGTCCTGGGGATTCCCACTGGCTCCCTATCAGAGAATCTCTGCTTCTTCTTTCACACAGAAACACTGTCTCAGAAATACCTTCAGTCCCAAGATATTAAAGTGTAAAAATCTAGGACTGAGAATAAAGTTTGCTTTTCACAGTCAGTGCTGCAGAGTTAAGGCCATTCACCCTGACTGTGGTAAGCTGTTAACCAGAGGGGCAAACTTTATAGGCAAATTCTAAACAGGGTTACCCTAAAAGAAAGATCACCAACTGAAGCCTTCATGTTCCTGGGTGTCTAAGGTTCCTATTCACTTCACTGTCTTAGTCTTTATAAAAAGAAAGAAGCAATGTGCAAGGAGGATCTGATACTGATACTGAATTTCGTTTGTTGTTTTCCACTCCTCAGAAAAATATATTAAGATGCAGCGTAGCTCGCACTACTGTCTGTCTGTTCATAAAGGAAAATGCTTTATGTGCAGAAATTTCAAGTGAGAGGAGATCTCAGGTCTTCAAAAGCAGCTATTACCAAACAAAGCAACCAGAAAATTAAAGCGCTGTAGATGGCTCCTACCACAGCCTTGGCTGTCTGCCAGCATCTCTGGCTCTCCTGGTAGGAGCATTTTTGAATTGCTTATTGTGTCCACAAAGTCCCTCTGAGTGTTCTGCTTCTTTGACGTAAAATTCCTCCCCCTCTTTTACAGACTATTACTTTCACTGTATAGTTAGTCTCTCCCTAAACCCCTGTTTACCATCTACTCTGAGTGAGGCACTGAAAAGAACGGTATATGAGAGCATTCAAGGTGTTTTTGTTACATTCAAAGAGGAACGGCCATTAAAGACCCAAGCACTTCATTCTGTCCCTCCTAACCAAGGTCCCCCAAGTTGAGGACCTTCCTGTGCCTCTTGCCCCACCCACTTTACAGTAGCTCTTCACCCCAGACCTAATGGAGGACTCTCGGCTTCCATGATCATTCCTCTCCCTCCCTGACCACAAAAGTTGGGCCATTCTGGAAGGGTGTGTGTATGAGAGAGAGAGAGAGAGAGATAAAATGTCTTCTCCCCAAACAAGGACACACATCTGAATTCCAAATGATTGAAAATGATTGATGAATTTGGTCTCTTAAGCAATCCTATATTCTGGTTAATTGAGAACTGCCACTTATATAAATTACCAGGTCACAAACAAATAGGGCAAGAGGCTCTCAAGGTGGTAACTTCCTCCATATTAATCAGGAAGATGCACAGCTAAGAGTTGAATAACAAAATCATACACGTTTTTTGGATGGTTGGTATTTTGTTTCTGTGTATCATGACAAATCGTAATGGCTGTAATTCATCACATTAGAGAAGCAATCAACAGTTCTAGCTGGACAAAATTAAAATTGATTGAGACCCTTTGTCACCCTGGCAGAAGATAATAATTACATCATTATTTATTAACTATAGAGCCAATAGCCAAAAGTCTTTTTAATTTCTTTTGATTTAAGATCCATTATACATTAAAGTGGGCTTCCCTGGTAGCTCAGTTGGTAAAGAATCCACCTACAATGCAGAAGACCCTGGTTCGATTCCTGGGTCGGGAAGATCTGCTGGAAAAGGGATAGGTTACCCTCTCCAGTAGTCTTGGGCTTCCCTGGTGGCTCAGCTGGGAAAGAATCTGCCTGCAATGCTGGAGACCTGGGTTCAACCCCTGGGTTGGGGAGATCCACTGGAGAAGGGAAAGGCTACCCACTCCAGTATTCTAGCCTGGAGAACTCCATGGACTGTATAGTTCAACTGGTCACAAAGAGTCGGACACTACTGAGCAGCTTTCACTTTTTCATACATTAATGTCCAGAATATACAAGCAAAGCAAAATATGACAAAATTAGGGAAAAATCAAGTGAATGTATTTAATCTGAATAATCCTGGAAAAAGGCTGCTCTTGTGTTTACATCCCATTGGCAGAACATCTACTCTGCAGTGAACACTGCCCTAGGTACTCTGCATCTTTGGTTCATTTTATCCTCACCACATCCATGGAAGCATGTTGGTTGCATCCATTCTAAGTAGTGAACAACCACACTAACAAAGGTCATGTAGATTAACACAGGAAACACCTTCTACGGTTAGTGCAAACACCTAGAAAAACAAAACACTCTTCTTAGCAACCACATCTCAACTTGCAGGGGAGCAATGGAGACACAGACCTAGAGAACAGACTTGTGGGCACAGTGAGGGAAAGAGGGTGGCACGAACTGAGAGAGTAGCGTGGAAACACATACATTGCCACGCATAAAATAGGCTGCCAGTGGGGATTTGCTGTATGACACAGAGAGCTCAAGCCGGTGCTGTAGCGATCTGGAGGGGTACAGTGGGGTGGGAGGGGGGACGGAGGTTCAGGAGGGAGGGGACATATGTATACCTATGGCTGATATACGCTGATATATGGGCAGAGACCAAGACAATATTGTAAAGCAGTTATCCTCCAATTAAAAATAAGTATTTTTTTCTAAAAAAGTCTGTTGAAGGATAAGCAAAACTGGTATGTATCCAAAATCTCAGAGGATGTTCCTGTTGGAACCACATTTCTTTCATCTCTTCTTGGCCCACAGCATGTTCCCAGAAACAGGCCAGGGACAGAGAGGAATGAAGGAAATGAAGAGTCATCAAGCACACCGAGTGTCCTTAAGAGTAGTTCTGATGTCATTCATCTCCACCTTCCAAGAATCCTGGGGTGGCCTTGCACAGACAAGTGACAGATACTGCCCGTTCAGCCTGTGACCATAATGGCCAAGGTCACCGAGGAAGATTTGCGTCCAGCATTACAATAACTCAAGCTGATGTACCCTCCTTGCAAGGATGGCCAGTGTGAGGTGACATGAGGTTAGGACAGTCCGATCCCTGGTTGGATGGAGATGAGCTCAACGGAAGTTTTCTGTGGATAGCAACAGTCAAGCAAGCAGTAGCTCCTGGCATGGGAATGAAACTGTTGTTGGCTGGTTTGTGACCACTTTCAGTTCAGTTCAGTTCAGTCACTCAGTCATGTCCAACTCTTACTGACCCCATGAACCGCAGCACACCAGCCCTCCCTGTCCATCATCAACTCCCAGAGTCCACCCAAACCCATTTCCATTGAGTCGGTGATGCCATCCAACCAGCTCATCCTCTGTCATCCCCTTCTCCCCCTGCCCTCAGTCTTTCCCAGCATCCAGGTCTTTTCAAATGAGTCAACACTTCACATCAGGTGGCCAAAGTATTGGAGTTTCAGCTTCAAAATCAGTCCTACCAATGAATATTCAGGACTGATCTCCTTTAGGATGGACTGGTTGGATCTCCTTGCAGTCCAAGGGACTCTCAAGAGTCTTCTCCAACACTACAGTTCAAAAGCATCAGTTCTTCGGTGCTCAGCTTTCTTCACAGTCCAACTCTCACATCCATACATGGCCACTGGGAAAACCATAGCCTTGGCTAGACGGACCTAGTTGGATTAGAGGCCAGCTGTTGCCTTTATTCCCTCTGTGCCTTCCTCTGCCTGAGCCTAACAACTCTAAAAGCTCCCCAAATTTGAGTGAAAAGGCAACTTGACCGTGGACTCAAATTCCCATATATTTGGCTCATCCTGTCCCCAAAACTTATATGTGTCAATAAGAAAAGCCTGTGGCTGCTAATTTGTTTGTAACTCACCCTTCTGAATGCTTTACTTACAAAATTATTATAAAAAATATATAATAACTTTTATGGGACATTAGGAATGTGGATACCAACTCTGTATTTAATAATATTAGAGAGAAATATTTAAATTTCTAGGTAGGAATGGGAATGGTATCATGATAATATCAGGATTTTTAAGAGTGCATGGCTTTTATAAACACACACTAAAATATTTACAGATTGAACAATAGGATGTCTTGGATTTGTTTCAAAATAACGTGGGAGGGTTGCAGCAGGTGGGGATATGGGTGAAACAAGATTGGCCTCCAGCTGATCATTGTTGAAACCGGGTGATAGGCTCACTGTGCTGGATTTTGTGTGGTGGTGTTTGTATATGTCAGAAGTTTTCCATAATAAAAATCTTTTTTTTAAAAAAAGAATCAAAACAGGTTAAAGTTACTTTAAATTCACATTATAAAATCATATTTTTCAAAAATGATTAAAAATAGATGCAGTTTTATGATTTAACATTAAATGAGATTTAAAGCTATACATAAAATATTGCCTGCATATATATATATATATATATATATATATATATATATGCACACATATGCATGTAAATGGAAAACTAAAACTACAGAAAAGGCAAATTATGGGTGCCCCTGACTGGCGAGAATACATGTTATTATTTGTACCTTGTTACTTTTTTTTTCATTTTCCTAATTTTCTAGAAAGAAATACATTGTTTTTAATTTTGTGAAGTTATTTGTATAACTCATGCTCATGATGCATAAAGTGAAAAACAGAGTTATAGAATTGTACATGAAGTAGAATCTGAGTTTGTTTTTAAATGTGTGTGCACAGTGTGTGTATGTGTATCTAAAATAAACATTATCAAATTGTTAACGATGATTATCTCTGAGTGGTGGCATCATTGGTCGTTGTTTTTTTTCTTGGTCTGTTTCTTCTTCAGTAAATATCTTTGTCTCAGTCAGTAAGTATAATGTTATAATCAGAAAAACATAGCATAAGAAAAGTTAATTTATTGCTATTTCTTTATAAGTAAAGGATTGTCTATGTAGGACAATATAAATATAAGGAACTATATAAAGTATACTTAATGAAACAGATAAGTCCAAGGGAATTTTAATTCTCTTGAAAGTATATGTTAAGCTTTTAAACAATGCTGATATAAAATTATTCTAACAGCCACCATTATGTGGTAATGCTCTTGTCTTCATATACTCACTTCCTTAATAATCGTGACTCATTTTCCATCCATCTCCAGGTATATCCATGCCAATCCCAGTCTTTGGGCTCCAGGACGATTCCAAAGTCTTTAAGGAAGGGAGTTGCTTACTGGCGGATGAGAACTTTGTCCTGATTGGCTCTTTCGTGGCCTTTTTCATTCCCTTAACCATCATGGTGATCACCTACTTTCTCACCATCAAGTCGCTCCAGAAAGAAGCCACTTTGTGTGTGAGTGATCCTGGAACACGGACCAAATTAGCTTCTTTCAGCTTCCTGCCTCAGAGCTCCCTGTCTTCGGAGAAGCTCTTCCAGCGGTCCATCCACAGGGAGCCATGCGCCCACGGCCGGAGAACTATGCAGTCCATCAGCAACGAGCAGAAGGCTTGCAAGGTGCTGGGCATCGTCTTCTTCCTGTTTGTGGTGATGTGGTGCCCCTTCTTCATCACCAACATAATGGCTGTCATCTGCAAAGAGTCCTGCAACAGGGATGTCATCGAAGCCCTGCTCAACGTGTTCGTTTGGATCGGTTACCTCTCCTCAGCAGTCAACCCACTGGTGTATACACTGTTCAATAAGACCTATAGGTCGGCCTTTTCCAGGTATATTCAGTGTCAGTACAAGGAAAATAAAAAACCATTGCAGTTAATTTTAGTGAACACTATCCCAGCCTTGGCCTACAAGTCCAGTCAACTCCAAATGGGACCGAAAAAGAATTCGAAGAAAGATGGCAAGACGACAGATAATGACTGCACTATGGTTGCTCTAGGAAAAGGGCATTCTGAAGATGCTCCTGCAGACAGTAGCAACACAGTGAACGAAAAGGTTAGCTGTGTCTGATGGGCTGGTTGCCTTAGCAACCGTGGAGGGCAACCCGGAGTCCGTTTTCCCTCTCTGGGAGGGGAAAAACACTGGGAGACTGGAGAAAATTAGGCCAGTCTAGTGGAACCAACAGTAATATCTATATGCCTCATTTTATTCTGTCAATGAAAAGCAGGGTTCAATGCCACAAAACGTGCACTTCAACAATATTCTGACAGCATTTCAGCTGTGAGCTTTACGATATTATTTTTAACATTGTAAATGATGTGTCTTTAAAGTAATTAGCTTTTATTGTATAATTACAATGAGGCCATAAATAAATCTAAATTATCTTCTATTTTCAAGTGTAAACCTCGCTGCTATGATGTCAGTTGATGGCATGAGTTGGGTACCTTTTGCTGTAAATAAAAATAGCTCTAAACAGTGAAATATTGGTTACATATAATGGCCTCTTACATAAAGAAAAATTCTCTGTAAAACTTGCCATGATACATATTTTGAATGACAACGACAAAAAGACACTAAGGACAGTGTTATGAAATCTGTATTGCTATGATACTTAAAAGAAACACTTGACAACTTTTTCATTCCTGCTTTTTCATAGATGCCATTTTGAAATATTCACAGAGCTGCTGGCATTTGCTGCACTTCAAGTTGTTTCTTCTCAGAAGTGAACAAGATTTTAAATGTTGTGTAGTTAACTATTGCTGCTTTCTCTTCTACTACTTGGGCTTTATTCTGAACTTCCAATGTGGTCTTGTTTAGTGTTTGCTCCACTAGGTAAACCTATCAAAAGGATAATGAAACATTACCGATACATTTCTAGAAATTGCTTCTCTTAAACAGCACAGTAGAAGTGTTTGGTATCTTGCCCTTTAATGATTGCATTGCGCATGCGCTCCTCTGAGCAGTAAAGCAGTATCGATGTAACTGTCAGGATTGAGGCACGAACTCAGGTTGTTTGGCTACTGACTGCAGTAGGGTCTTGTTCAGTTGCCCAGTCATGTCCGACTCTGTGACTCCATGGACTGCAGCATGCCAGTCCATGGAGTCTTGGGACAACTCTGTAAAATGCAGTGACCCTCCTGTTGGCGTCCAATGCTTTCAGATCCATGTATGTTATTTACTAAAACTGCTCAGTTTTGGATTCACAATGGGTGATTGAGTGCACACTAAGTGTGAAAAAATGCCCTAGGTATAAAGTTAAAAAATAATTAAAACAAGATCTTTGCCTTTAAAGAAAACTAACCTAATGACAATGGTTCTTATCAAAAATAGTAATTAACAGACATTTAGAGAACCAGTTCAATTTATTTCCTTCTCATCTGGCTCCGATGAGGTTTGTTTCCACTCTGAGGATCATCTTGTCAGTTTCCTGACCATTTGCCCATGAATACCCACCAAATAAGGAGGGAAAAAAATACCACTGAAGGTCAAAATCAGCAAATTAATTTAGGAATATGCACTTCAACCTTGACCCCAACTCTGACTACCAAATACTGAGCGAAATTTTTGTTCCACTTTCCTAAAAACAAGCTCATTTATTACTCACTGACACTGGACTCTCTACCCCTAAAAAAGTGGTAATGTAATATTTTGTAGGAAAGTTTGCTAAAGAGGCAGAGATGAACAGCAGTTAATTCACCTTGATGTTACATTACTCTAAGTTAAACTGTACTTTCTTATTGGAATAGATGTTAAATATGTTATTACCATACTGAAGCCTGTGTATGAGTCAAAAATAGTTTTCTGCTCTATGACATTTGAAAAAATACTCTGTTTGAAACCTAAAGAATGTGGGAAATATCATTGTGTAATTTGGAAATGTATTTAGGGCTGTCCTATTAATAATTATGTCCTTTTAAGTACATTGAAAGGTGTCTTTTTCAAAGCTAGAATTTATGGTAAGCTGCTAATATCTAGGCTCCATTTGAACTGAACTATTTTAATGATTATACCATACTAACTGATACAAAGGTTAAAAAGTCTCTGCTCTAATGTATTTTGCCTTAGTTTATAACTCTGCCCATCTCATTATATAGTAAAGACTACAGATTCTACACCCATATACTCAATCTTGGTCAGAATGAACATAAATACTGCCTGATATGTCTTTTGACTACATATATATTACAAATGTGTCTGTTTTTCTCTCCATAATTATCTCTTCAAGTGTATATAGACAAACATGTATCTGTATACTTGTACAGACATGTTCCCATGCACTTTATTCAATATTTATATATTTATATGGAGGAAAGCAAGAGTCATTACTGAAAACATTTAGTATATACACATGTGTGCATGTTTGTATGATGTCAATTTAAATGTGAATTTCATGTTCTAACGTTTCTATGATCTTCCATTGCTGTCAAAGCAGATTAAAATGTAACAGAGGTGTCAGCTCTTTAAATAAACTGGAAGTTGACCTAATTTTGTGGGAAGACTAACACGATTCTATGAGGGTGATGAAAGCAATGTTCCTTTTACATACTTGATTGAGCCTAAATAAAATGGTAATTTTGGGTTCTTTGTTAAGTCTGGGGACTTTCAGATTACTAAGTTTTGTGGGTGTCTTGGGTGGTTTGTTTTTTTTTTTTTTTTTTTGGCCCCAACACACAGCTTGCAGGATCTTAGCTCCCAGAACAGGAATTGGACCCACGCCCTTGGCAGCAAAAGCACAGGAAACCTAACCATTGGACCACCAGACAATATCCACTAAGGCTTTTTAACATACCTCTTACTCCAGTGAAACAGTCCTTGACTTATTTATGGATCTGTGATTAAAAGAGTCATTCCTAGTCAATATTAAAGTAGAGTGACCAACCTTATTTTACTGTAAGTTGAATGTAGATTGTTCCACATTTAAAGAAAAGAATTAAGTGTCATAGAGAAATCTGTTTAAAACATGCTTAATCTACTTGGGCACAGCACCATCTCATGGTCATTTTTTAAAGTGCTACCATAGAAAAATTGAACTAAGTTATTGTAACTGCTTTTGCAAAGGGTGCTTTCTCCACTTGTGCATCAATGAAACATATTTATAAAGTGCTAAATTATTCTGTGCCGTATGGAACACATAGAATGAAGATTATTTTATGTTATGATTTTAATCAAGGCTAAATCGATTTTGAGAAAGAATAAATAATTGTAAATAAAGTATACTCAAAAATAAAGGCAGTTTTGTGAGTCTATCGCTGTGTCTGCTAAAGAGAGTTGCCTGAAACCTCCCAAGTGATCAGGCTGGGAGCTCCAGGTACCATCCAGGTATTTGGAGAGTACAAAGCCTGTGCTTCTGGAGCTCAGTCACAAGAGCTAGGACCCTCCCGGTTGAGTTAGATTTATGGTGACGGTCCAGTTTCTAGTTATCTGTAGCAGTCAAATGCTCCATGTTTTATCACTATATCTGGTCCCACCTGTGGGTACACCTGCCTGTGAGTATACATATACAGGTGTACCCAAAGACATCGGTACATACACACACACAAACCACACACATTTTCACATAAGCTAGTTTCAAGAATTATTTAAAGTCAAGATGCAATATCATTGAATAAACAGGAAAGTTGCTCTGATTCATCATTTCACCTCTGAATGTAGGGGAAAGGGGAGTAGGGATAACAAGGATCTTTTCCAGGTATTTCCAGCTCCATGTATTGAGAACCTGTCTTGTGTCAGGCAGTAAGTTGTTTGCTTTGCTTGCTTCACCTGATGGAATCATCACAAGCCTATAGGTATGCATTATTATTCCGTCTTTTTCACAGATGGAGAAACTGAGATTCAGAGAGATTAGTAACATGCCTTGAGGTCACACAGTTGGCAACAAAAGTGATGAGTGCAAGCCTGGGTCATCTGACTCTGAAACAGAAACTCTGTCCCTGCTCAATTTGGTGTAGGAGAAAGAACACTGGACTTAGAACCAAAAGATACAAGTTCCCATCTTAGCTCTCTATGCACTGATTATTTGAACCTGGACAGGTCATTCCCTGTGCCTTGATTTCATTGTCTCTAAAATGGAACTACTAGTACTTGTCTTGGCTAACTAACCACATTGCTTAAATGAGGTCATGGCTATGGCTGTGCTTGATAACCTATGAAACACTATATAAATGTTGTAGATGTGTTGTTATTAAAAAGAAAAAAAAAAGCCTCTATACATTATTAGCCAACAGAGCAAATTCTAGACAAAACTAGGGGCTAAGCAACATTATTATTCAACAGCTTCTACTAGCCTTTCTCTGAATGCTTCTCATTTTTTGACAACTATTCGTTTCTGTTTTGTTCTTACCACAGTGTAGAATTCCCTTCACTGGTTTTCTTCTATTTACATCAAAACTTATTTATGTTATGCACCGTTCCCTCTAGTTTCTTCCCTTTTCTGGAGCGCTGGTAAATAATTCTAACAAGTAATTCGGGCTTCGCAGGTGGCTTGGTGGTTAAGGAACCCACCTGCCAATGCAGGAGATGCAGGTTTGATCCCTGGGTCGGGAAGATCCCCTGGAGGAGAAAATGGCAACCCACTCCAGTTTTCTCGCCTGGGAAATCCCTTAGACAGAGGAGCCTGGCGGGCTACAGTCCATGGGGTTGCAAACAACAAATAAGCAACTCAAGCTGATAACTCACTGTCTCTCACAGATCCCTCCAGCTGCCCACCACGAGGAGAAACCAAAGGCAACAATTTTAAACACCAGAGAGACGAGGCAGGAAGAAATCTGAGGGCAAGAAACATCCTCCCGGTATCACTCAAATGATCCACAGAAAAACACGTGCCTTCAGACGCTTCGTAACTTATATAAAGTTTTATAACTTAACGCTGAGCTCTAATCCACAGTAACAACGATGATTTTGAAAGAAACATCTGTGACTTTAACGATGTCATTCTAAACTGAGGACAGTGTAATATTACTAAGCTTTCTCTTAATGGCTGTTTTCCCCAGTTGTTGAAAACAATTGGCACAGTGTGAGAGTAGTATGTTAAGTTTTACTTGAGGCAAAATGAGGACTGCAGCCCAGGGTATTGCATTTCAGACAGACAGACAGACAGTGAGAAACTGCTCCAAGGAGGTGAGGGTCGAGTTCGCATGTAGAGGAGTTTTGCAACAAACGGCAAGTAACCAGGAACATCAAAAAATTACTGTTAAATAAAGAAAGTAGATATGTCGAGTTAAGGAATTTAGCGCTTTTCTATGTATTGGAAGATGCAAGAGTCTGGGCTTACTGAAATCCTTCCTTTGGTACACTCAGCTATCTGGGGCCAGTATCCTGTGTTTTCACGACTGAAATTTGCTCAGGGCTCAACATAGGGAGTGGCTGCAGTCTGATGGCTGCTAGATGGCTTGTATTCTTTCCTTCCTGAGTTTCCTCAGGGCTCACCAGCACACGGTGGAAGGCTGCAATCACAGATGAGGATGACACCCTTGTTTATTGACATGGCAGGAAAGATTCCTTTTCTCACAGCAAATATGCAGTAGAACAGAACTTCTTTGTTAATTTTTATAATTTTTTAAATGGTAAGTTTTATCATTTTGCAGGCAGTTTGCAAAAACAAATAGCTTCCCCATTTTCCCTTAGTGACATTCCCATCAGTCTTGGTTCTGTCTTTGGTTTTTGATATTTAACACCAGATGCCCACCTGAGCCAACGATGTTACTGGGAGTTTTCACATCCAGTTGGAACCTCAGGATTTGCTATGATTCCACTGGGGCAGAAGACTGAGACAGAAAACCTCCATCTGCTGCTAACGTCTGACCTTGGTCTTAGCTGAAGCCTCTTTTCCCTCAAGTGTATAATGAATACTTGGAATCAATGATCTTTGCAGAGTCTAAGGCTATGCTACTCTGAGTGCTAGGGAGTCCAGTCAAGGCTTTGATGAACCAAGGCATAACTTCCTGTGCAAGGAATATTCCAGAACCCACAATTTTCACATTTTCTTAAATTCTTGAGATTAATTTCAAATAAAAGACAGCTTTAACTTTTATTTGGGGATCTTCTGAGAAAAATCAAGTTGTCAATGATTTTAGGAGTTTCTAAGAAATGAGACCAAGAGTCTGATATCAATAGGAAGCATTTCTGCTGTGGCATTTTTCTCAAAGTCAGCCCCCATCAAGTTGCTCTTTTAAACAGCCCCCAGGCTCCCTGAAGAACAAATGTTCCCACTATTCGAGTCCTTGAAGGGTTAAAATTTCAAAGCCCAAACAGGTGTAGAAGGCACAATGCAGAGAAAGCTCTCCTTTTTAAAAGCTAGATTTTTGTTGAAAATGATCCAAGGTCATTTAAGTTTTTATTTATAATTAAGATTATGAGGTCTTAAAAATGTGCTTATTCTGGCTTCTAGAGAAGAGTACGATTTGTACTTCCTATCTTACATTGATTTCAGATATTGAAAGGTAATAACACGCTATTATTCAGATGATCTTGTCTTAGCTGAGGTGACCCCAAGTGCAGAGCTGAGACAAGGACTGGGATGCAAGTTGTTTTTGTGGGAAATGATGCCAGGAAGCAGAAAGAAATAAGGAAGATGTAAAAGTCTAATTAAGGGTATGGTATCAAGGAAACTATAGACAATTAGGACCCAGTTCCACCAGCAGTAGGAGACAACTTGGAACTCTGCAATGCAGGCAACTGAGATCAAAGGTGAGCCAAAGATACCTGGTCAGGATCTTACTTGAGCGTTTTATTCAGTTGGTAATTAATCATGGTCAGCTTCCCTGGTGGCTCAGCTGGTAAAGAATCCGCCTATAAAGTAGGAGACCTGGGTTCGAGCCCTGGGTTGGGAAGATCCCCTGGATAAGGGAAAGGCTACCCACTCTAGTATTCTGGCCTGGAGTATTCCTTGGACTGTATAGTCCATGGGGTCGCAACGAGTCAGATACGACTGAGGAACTTTCACTTTCAAAAATCATTACGCTTCCTCAATAGAAAATGGTATCATTATAGTCAATAACAATTTTTAAATAAAGATATCTTCATACTACATGATCACATCTAAATTTATTCCTGAGACCCTCCAACCAGCATGCATGTTTCATACAGAATCGGTCTCAGAACCACGCTGCAGATAACTCTTTTCAACTCTGCCAAGACAGTTATGGACAGTCATTATCATTCCTACAGGAGCTGTAGAAGACCTAAAAAAAAAAAGTGTACTCTACAGTCTGGATATGTAAAAGAGAAATTCTTTGTATGAGTTCCATTTGTTTAGCCCAATTTTTTTGTATGAGTTCTATTTATTTAGCCTAAGTGATCAATCTAAAGTATTGAAATGGAAAGAACAGAAAGTAACATAGTCAATATATTTAAGAGCTAGAGGAGCCTAGATACCATGCAGTTCAGGCTATTTATTAGCAGAAGTGGTGATGAAGAGTCAGAAAATTTAAATAAATTATCCAAGGTCACCTGGCCTAGTAGCATCCAAGTCAGCTATGGGATTCAGGCCTCCCAATCTCTACTTTTCTCCTTATATGAACAATAGATCTAAGAAGGGTCCAGTGATTTATGGACTATGTGCCTTATTTGGTCATACCACTAAATATATACTAAATCAAGTTCAGATACCAGTGTTGCAACCTCACTTACTCTCTCAACAGGTTTATTAGCGAGGCCTACTATGTGCATGTTATACCTAAGGCATCGCTAAGTGTAAGACTACGAATGCAATTCCTTTTTAAAAAAAATAATAGAAATAAGATGTTTCAAGAGAAATTATCCTGACTCCTTTATAAAATTTATGTTGATTTTGTGGAACTTACTTTGTCAAAAATTGGCCTAAATAACTTGTGGATAACTTCACCCAGCTACCCAGGGATGCCTCTCGAGAGACTGCATTTGACAGAGGTCCCCTGAAGCAATGCCACCACCATTGGCAAAAGTGTTAAGAACAGCATTTGGAAATTAGTTTTAAAGGGGAAAAAATTAAAATTAGATAAAATGTTCAATATCACCATCTGCAGTTTCCACTACTAAAATCTATATTAGAAGATGCATGGTTCAAAATAGAGTATATAAAAAGAGACTATCCTGAAGATGGGAATCGAGTCAACATAGAAAAGCAAATGAAGAAGAATTTCTTTTTAAATAAAAGGAAAAAAATTTAAAACAATGATAAAAATTAAAACTAATTTGCTCAGCATGCACACATGTAATACTTTGAATTTGCCTCTTTGACCTCTAAAATGAGACATATCTACAAGTATTTAATTTCTAAAAATGAGATGATGGGGTTTTTTTCTACATTAGCAGGAAACCAGTAAATAGTTATTCATGAATTATTTGAGTATGACACATTTAGGAAAACTAAACATTTTCAAGACTGAAGAGAAAGAAGAGTGATGTGCATGAAAATATATGGTATACTTAGCCTTCAAGTATAATTACCAGAGGACTCAACTATGGTTAATTCATCCCTGCAATTGTGTGAAGTAGAAAGTGGAAGCTATTACTCACAGTTGGTCCTCTACCCATTCACCAGATACATCAGACCGAGTCCAGAAATCCATTAAGACCACTCAAAAGGAGTTCAAATCGTAATCATGATGCAAATAGCAAGTTACTTCAATTTATATTAAGTATATAAATAAAATATTGAAGCTATGGGTGTACTTATCTAATTTTCTTTAAGAAATTTGTTTTAATGACTTTGAAAGACAAACTATTTTCCCCTTGGAGAAGAATACTTTTTATTTAAATTTAGTAACAGCTTCTATTGCTCATGGCTTTGAGCAGTCATACTTGGTTCTAAGAATTCAAATAAAGTACAACTACCCACTTATAGGTAGATAGGTAGGTGTATCTATAAATGATAAATTAGCAATGTTTTGACATTTTGGGGAAAAACAATGAAATTAAACCCAGAACCTTCAGCCAACCTCCCTTACTATAGGAGAGAAAAGCAGAAAGAAGATACAGATGTAAATACTTATTTACATTCCAACAATTATCTATTTATCTCATCATAACCAATGAGGAAACTGAATCTGAGAGGGAAATTAGCTCAATTTCACCAAACTAAGGAGCAGAATTCAAGAGCAGATCTGTATGACTTAAGTTTGTACTGTTTCCTATTTCTACTATGCCGAAGATCAGAAAACATTTTCAGTAAGGTGTCAGTCAGTTCAGTTCAGCTGCTCACTTGTGTCCGACTCTTTGCAGCCCCATGAACTGCAGCACGTCAGGCCTCCCTGTCCATCACCAACTCCTGAAGTTCACTCAAATTCATGTCCATCGAGTCGGTGATACCATCCAGCCATCTCATTCTCTGTCATCCCCTTCTCCTGCCCCCAATCCCTCCCAGCAACAGAGTCTTTTCCAATGAGTCAACTCTTCACATGAGGTGGCCAAAGTATTAGAGTTTCAGCCTCAGCATCAGTCCTTCCAAAGAACACCCAGGGCTGATCTCCTTTAGAATGGACTGGTTGGATCTCCTTGCAGCCCAAGGGACTCGCAAGAGTCTTCTCCAACACCACAGTTCAAGAGCATCAATTCTTCGCCGCTTGGCTTTCTTCACAATCCAACTTTCACATCCATACGTGACTACTGGAAAAACCATAGCCTTGACTAGACAGACCTTTGTTGGCAAAGTAATGTCTCTGCTTTTGAATATGCTATCTAGGTTGCTCATAACTTTCCTTCCAAGGAGTAAGCATCTTTTAATTTCATGGCTGCAGTCACCATCTGCAGTGATTTTGGAGCCCCCCAAAATAAAGTCTGACACTGTTCCACTGTTTCCCCATCTATTTCCCATGAAGTGATGGGACCAGATGCCATGATCTTCGTTTTCTGAATGTTGAGCTTTAAGCCAACTTCTTCACTCTCCTCTTTCACTTCCATCAAGAGGCTTTTTAGTTCCTCTGCACTTTCTGCCATAAGGGTGGTGTCATCTGCATATCTGAGGTTATTGGTATTTCTCCCGGCAATCTTGATTCTAGCTTGTGTTTCTTCCAGTCCAGCATTTCTCATGATGTACTCTGTATAGAAGTTAAATAAGCAGGGTGACAATATACAGCCTTGACATACTCCTTTTCCTATTTGGAACCAGTCTGTTGTTCCATGTCCAGTTCTAACTGTTGCTTCCTGACCTGCGTACAGATTTCTCAAGAGGCAGGTTAGTTGGTCTGGTATTCCCATGTCTTTCAGAGTTTTCCACAGTTTATTGTGATCCACACAGTCAAAGGCTTTGGCATAGTCAAAGCAGAAATAGATGTTTTTCTGGAACTCTCTTGCTTTTTTCCATGATCCAGCGGATGTTGGCAATTTGATCTCTGGTTCCTCTGCCTTTTCTAAAACCAGCTTGAACATCTGGAAGTTCATGGTTCACATATTGCTCAAGTCTGGCTTGGAGAATTTTGAGTATTACTTTACTAGCATGTGAGATGAGTGCAATTGTGTGGTAGTTTGAGCATTCTTTGGCATTGCCTTTCTTTGGAACTGGAATGAAAACTGGCCTTTTCCAGTCCTGTGGCCACTGCTGAGTTTTCCAAATTTGCTGGCATATTGAGTGCAGCACTTTCACAGCATCATCTTCCAAGATTTGAAATAGCTCAGCTGGAATTCCATCACCTCCACTAGCTTTGTTCGTAGTGATACTTTCTAAGGGCCACTTGACTTCACATTCCAGGATGTCTGGCTCTAGGTGAGTGAGCACACCATCGTGATTATCCAGGTCATGAAGATCTTTTTTGTACAGTTCTTCTGTGTATTCTTGCCACCTCTTCTTAATATCTTCTGCTTCTGTTAGGTCCATACCATTTCTGTCCTTTATCAAGCCCATCTTTGCATGAAATGTTCCCTTGGTGTCTCTAATTTTCTTGAAGAGATCTCTAGTCTTTCCCATTCTGTTGTTTTCTTCTATTTCTTTGCATTGATCACTGAAGAAGGCTTTTTTATCTCTCCTTGCTATTCTTTGGAACTCTGCATTCAGATGCTTATATCTTTCCTTTTCTCCTTTGCTTTTCGCTTTTTTCTTTTCAAATAGCATATATTTTAGGTTGTGTACGCCATATAAACTGTCACAGCCATTCAACTCTGCTATTGTAATGTGAAAGCAGCCACAGACAATAAGCAAACGAGAGGATGAGGCCGTCTTCCAGAAAGACTGTATTTACAGAAACAGGGTGTGGTCCAGACAAATCCCACTGGCCACGGTTAGCCAATCTCTGAATTACACCATTCAAGAACAATAAAAGCGATTACATCTAATACTATGGGCTTCCATGCTGGCTCAATGATAAAGAATCCACCTGCCTAGGCAGGAGATGTGGGATCAATCCCTGAGTCAGGAAGATCCCCTGGAAAAGAAAATGGCAACTCACTCCAGATTCTTGCCTGGGAAATCCTGTGGACAGAGGAGCCTGGCTATAGTTCATGGGGTTGCAAGAGTTCGACATGACTTAGCAAATTAACAACAGCAATACGGACTACAGACTTCGTAACTGTGTATTTGAGCCCTAATTGAAAGCCAAGTATAGCGTCAGGTCTTCAATATATCATTTTATTTAATTCTCATAAGATCAAAACTGTATGCTTAATACTATCATCATCTGCATTTTGTGTATAAGGAAACTGGAGATTAAGTGACATGCCCCAGCTCATACATAGTAACTAACAGAGTCAGATTTTGAATCAATATTCATATTCTCAGTTATTTGTTCTGTTTCTTCCCTAATTCAAAAATGCAAGAGTGGGAATTCCCTGGTTGTCCAGTGGTTAGGGCTCTGTGCTTTCACTGCAGGGAGCATGGGTTCAGTCCCTGGTTGAGGAACTAAGATCTCACATGCCACACAGCACAGCCAGAAAAATAAAGTAAAATAAAAACAAAAAAAAATGCAGGAGCACAGCACCATCAGGCCTGAGTCTGCCTGGCTTAAGTTAAACTGAAAAATGAAGCTCAACAGAACTCTAATCTTGAGACTTTAAGCAAGCTCCGGGAGTTGGCGATGGACAGGGAAGCCTGGCATGCTGCAATCCATGGGGTTGCAAAGAGTCAGACATGACTGAGTAACTGAACTAAACTGAACTGAACCTTGTGAAGGCACAGTTTTTCCCAAAGTACCTAACTTACAATACAGGTTAAATTAGACTTTGCTGAATAAACATAATTTTAACCCATAACGACAGTTCACCATCAACAAGATTAGTTCTCTCTATAAATGATGGTTCTTGATCTTACGTGATACAATTGTGATAGGTGGATTGTTGTTTGTTCTCTTGGTTCACCTTCATGCCCACAGAATATAACATTAAGTTCCTCTTAAAGGGGAAAACAAATAAACCCTATGCCTTTCATTCAGTAAAATTAAGCCCCAAAATAACTTTCTTGTATATCCATTCTATTTCTTGCACTAACAAATAAAACCTGAAGGGGGAAGATACTATTTAAAATGAAGGTTAGACTTGCTAATTTGTTGAAAAATCTCCATCAAGTTCCTCCATCAGTTAAGGAGTTTATGATCAGGATATACGCAGGAACGAGCAAGCAGGAATCACTAATGTCTAAGAGGCCCTGCAGAAGCCCAGAAAGAAAAGCACAGCCAGCTCTGTACGAAACCTAGGGCCGCCTGAGGTTGCACAGGGCACCTCCATGGGAGTCAGCTGCTCTCTCCCAGGCCGCTCCTCTCTGTGCCCCTCTTGCTTCTCCAGCTCCTACACTGACTCCCTCCATTTCCTCCTTCCTTTTCGCATCCTCACTCATGATCTACTGTGACTGCATTTGTCTTCCACACCTGCCACTCATCACTTGATCTTTTCCATACTCCTTGGTTCAGATTTCTAAGAGAGGGTGACCGGGTTGGTTGAGGTTCTCCCTGTCGGGGCAGAGATTTTGTTCTGAGCCTCTCTTATAGCCTTCTCACCAGAGTTTGGCCAGATGCCCCAGTCCAACCAGCTGTGGTAGGTGGAGCGGAGTGTTTCCCTGCTGGATCCCTGGACAGAAGAAGTTTTCACACAAGGATCTAAGAAATGTCAGTACTGTGTCTGGTCAAAACCCTCTCCAAAAAAAAGAGAACCTATTGACTCTGCTAAGGGTTGTTGTCTCTTTCAAACAGCACTCCCATTTCTTACTTCACTTTTTGCTACCTTCCAGGACAACTATTTTCAATTTCCAATCTGTTGTCATTGTTTAGTCACCCAGTCATGTCCAACTCTTTTCAGCCCCATGGATTGCAGCACGCCAGGCTTCCCTGTCCTTCACCAACTCCCGGAGTTTACTCAAACTCATGTACATTGAGTCAGTGATGCCATCCAACCATCTCATCCTCTGTCGCCTAATCTATAACAACAGAACATTCACACTTTAAAGAAAGTCACCAAAAAGTGAGCCAGCCAAGTTTTCTTTAATGGCACAATCTGCAAAAGAGTCATTGCTAAAAATATACAGAAGCTGAAATGTGAAGTTCAGGGAATACAATGGACAGGAGATAAACTCAGCTCAATGATGCTTCTCCAACACTTGCCCTGGGAATCATGATTTGATGACCTCAACAAGCAATCACAGCGCATTGTGATTAAAATAGCCATGTTACAATCTGAAGAAAATTAGGCAATTCAGGAGGAAAAATCTGCCAAGCCTCAGGAAGGAGAAAGTCATTTAGTATCTGAATTAGAAACATTCATGTCATTGGGCTGACATAGTCCTTCAACCATCTAGTCTCCTGATGTTTTGAAGAATTACCTGGGAGAGGAAAGGCACAAAATGATACACAGAACTGCAGCCCTCAGCCAGATGCCAAATTTATACCTGTGAGTAGAGAAGAGCATGGATGTGATTATCTAAAAACCAAAACTCTGAGAAAAAAATGAATTAACTATAGGACATTAGTGAAACAAGCTAATAAAATATTTCCCCCTGCCATGCAAGAATTGTTTGAGGCTGAGAATTAAGAACTCCTTAGGCTCACAAAAACAAGAATTTATATAACAGAGCTTGGGAATCTTGTGTTAGTGAATTTTGCAATGATTTAAAGTGCATGGGAAGGCTATTAAGGGAAAAGTGAAAGTGAAGTCCCTCAGTCATGTCTGACTCTTTGCAACCCCATGGACTGTAGCCTACCAGGCTCCTCCATCCATGGAATTTTCCAGGCAAGAATACTGGAGTGGGTTGCCATTTCCTTCTCCAGGGGATCTTTCCGACCCAGGGATCAACCAGGGTCTCCCACATTGCAGGCAGACGCTTTACCATCTGAGCCACCAGGGACTGAAGAAGGGAAGGTTATATTTTAAACTGAATGCTAAAAGATTTAGGAGAGTGCTTGAATTTCATAGGCTTGAGAGTTACATAGATATTGCTTCCAAGTCTGCCTCTGCAGTGAATACACTGGAAAAATGAAAAAAAAAAAAAAGAAAAGAAAAGAAAAGAAAGAATCACTTAACCTCTGTAAGCCTCATCTGTTAAATGGAGATGATATTGTCTTGTGGCATTGTAAGAATTAGAGGCAGAGCCTTGAACAGGATTTTGCCTATTACAGAACATGTGATGACATGAACATTACTAGCTAAAGAGCAAAGAGGTAACTGCTTGTTAGGAAGACCTACCTGACTATATCCCACAGAAAGAGGGACAGAAATGAAGCTGAAGGTATCTCTAGAGCTAACAAACTATGGGACTTCCCTGGAGGTCCAGGGGCTAAGACTCCATGCTCCCAATGCAGGGGGCCCGGGTTTGATTCCCTGCTCAGGGATTTAGATCCCACGTGCTGCAGCTAAGATCCAGTGCAGCCAAATAAAAATATGTTTAAAAACCATAGGCAAAATTTCCACATGATGTCTGACAGCCTGTCAAACTAATCTATCCCCTTGTTGGTTTTCCCTTGGTGTTCATATAATAGGGTGAGTTATCAAGAAAAAGAAAACTAACCTACTATAACTTGGGGTTCTTTCAACAATGTGGACTTAAAAAGAAGGCATCTCCTTTTCTTACCTGCATCTATCTCTAAAGGTCTGAGGCTCCTTTCCAGAGGGGTCTGGTCCACAGGGCTGTTTAATGCACTGAGGCATGTCACATCAGATGCAGAGAGGCTGGGAGCCAACACTTTAAACTGCAGTTGGGAGTGACGGCCTGTGCCAAGGTTTCCCTGAGACTCGGGGAATTAAAGGGATGAGCGCTCATACAAGCAAGAAGAAGTAAGGAAGGCCTCTGTCAGGCTGCTGCCGAAGGGCAGAGAACAGAAAACCAGGCACCCTGATGAATGAGCAGCAGGCCTGATGCTGACATGGAGAGAGAGAACCTCCCAGCCGGCCTCACTGCACAGCGCAGACACCAGCACCTTGCGGTTTCTGAATTATGACCTCTGGATTCTTCTAAAGTAAGAGGATTCTTGTTCCCCAGCATCAGTGGCAAAACTGGACTTTCACCAGCCTCTGACAGGGGAAATCAGGCACAGATTTCTTTTTATTCAGAAAAATAGGTGATTTTTTTCCCCCTCAATTGTATAGGGCCTTCCCAGGTGGCGCTAGTGGTAAAGAACCTGCCTGCCAATGCAGGAGACCTAAGAGACACAGGTTCCATCCCAGAGTCGGGAGGATCCCCTGGAGGAGGGCATGGCAACCCACTCCAGTATTCTCGCCTGGAGAATCCCATGGACAGAGGAGCCTGGCGGGCTATAGTTCATTGGGTCGCAAAGAGTCAGACACTACTGAAGCGATTTAGCATGCATGCAGGATTGGACCCAGGAATTTAAAGTTTGTACAAGAACTTGTTTCTTCAACAATTAGTCCTTGAGATACTTTCCAGAAAATACCTGAAAGTATGACTGCACAACAGTTATCCATTCCTTCAATTAACTGTTAAAAGCACACTGACGTACTGAGTTGGATGCTGAGAATACAGAGATGATGGAGGCACAGTCCCTGCCCTCAGGAAGACCAGAGCCTACTTAGAAACACAGATAAAACCCACAAGAGTTTCATCAGAGCTACGCAAGCATCCATCTAGCATAGCATCGGCCACACTAGTGATGTGAAGAAAGGAGTGATGGACTGTAACTCAGTAGGGCTGAGAAACTTTCACTGATGACCTGTTTCATCTGCATCGTAAACAGTATGGATGAATTCACCAAGCTGACCTCAAGGAAGGGCACTTAAATATTAGATGAGCCCAAAGGTGGGAAAGTGAGGAAGTTCAGTGACCTGTAAGTCTCACGCTGAGAGCGAAGGGGAGAGAGAAGCAACAGAGGCTGAGTGCAACTGTACAGATGGGGGCTGGGCCAAAGACACCCAAGTGAAGTGAAGGGAAGTGAGAGTGGTTCAGTCGTGTCTGACTCTTTGTGACCCCATGGACTCTACAGTCTATGAAATTCAGGAATTCTTGAGTGGGTAGCCTTTCCCTTCTCCAGGGGATCATCCCAACCCAGGGATTGAACCCAGGTCTCCCACATTGCAGGTGGATTCCTTACCAGCTGAGCCACAAGGGAAGCCCAAGAATACTGGAGTGGGTAGCCTAGCCCTTCTCTGGGGGGATCTTCCTGACCCAGGAATCAAACCAGGGTCTCCTGCATTGCAGGCAGATTCTTTACCAACTGAGCTATCAGGGACACCCTGAACTGGAAACTTGCACTTTGGGAATCTCTCCAGTGGGCAGTGGGGAGCTATTGATGAATTAGTGAGATAAAATGTAATCAAATTTGCAACTCTGATCGCTCAGGCGCCAGTGGGAGACCCAGTGGTGTTGAAGGTGGAGGCTCTGATGGTTGCAACTATACAGCCCAGGGCTTTATTGAAAGCAGTGGTAGCAGAGGTGAAGAAGGACAAAATGTGGAAATTGTTTGCTAATAAAAGGGATGAAGCAGAGATGGGAGAACTGTAGCTCCAAGCCCTCAGGAAACCATTAAATAACAGGCTCACCACCTTTTAACCTGAATTCCAAAATTCTTTATCCTCAATTCTAATGCCCTAAAGTTCTGGACATTAAAAAATAATTCTTAATAACAGATTTGGTAGCAATACCTGACCTGACCTAAAGTCTTTTGTGGCAAAATCTACCCTAAGTTGAAATGAGGCGGCATAATTTTTAGTTATCTGCTTGGTGTGACTATTCATATGTTTCATTGCAGAAATTTAAAGTATGTGATTCCTGAGAGCTCATCTAGAACCTGTTGGAGATGTATGTTATGGAATGTATTGGGTTCGGATCACCTTTCCAAAACCAAAACAGTCTAAATTCATGAATACTAGCAGCAGAGAGAAGACACCCAAAGAGGTATCTATGAATATAGTGGAGACAGAAAAAGAAAAAACTCATTTTGGGTTTGGGTTTAGGACAATAAAGATTATCACTATCCAGAATGACAAAGAAGGAGCCCCCCAAGTTAAGGAATGTTCTATAGGAATTTAAGAATTTTCCAGAATGACAAAGAAGGAGCCCCCCAAATTAAGGAATGTTCTATAGGAGTTTAAGAATTTTCCAGAATGACAAAGAAGGAGCCCCTCAAATTAAGGAATGTTCTATAGGAGTTTAAGAATTTTCCAATTCAAATTATTCATTTTTTATAACAGTGTTTAAAGGCACCATTATACATATCTAGAAATCTACGTGTCTGGAATATCTAAAACCTCTTCCAAAGCAGTTAAGCGAGAACAAACGCCATGCCTTCAAATCACTGTAGTGCTTTAGAGCTTATCAAGCAATTTCCTGTAATTATTGCACTGAATCCTCTGAACCGCAATGCATTTTTGTATGCATGTGCTCACATTTAGCCAAATCTTAATTTCAAAAAAAATCTTTCCGTTTATTTTTACATATGTTATGCTTCAAAAAATATACTCAATACCAGAAAAGCCTCTGTGCAGAGAAAAGCTTAATATTCTAGGGAAAAGAGTCCACAGAGCCACATGCATTCTAATTAGTCGTACTTCCATATCAGTGTGAAAAATGTGGAAATCTATACTGAATTTATCAAATAATACAGCACTATGGGACTGCTGTTAAAAGAAGGTGGGGGGGCAGCCTACACTCCTCTCCCTTCAAGCATTTGAACAGTATGCTTTGACCACTATTTTCTTTTCAATCAATAAACTTTTCTCCCTTCTAAAAATAATGCACCACAATCTATAATCATATATCTGTTTCCCCCTAATTGTACTTACATTTCAGTCTCCTGAGTGAAAGCGAAAAGTGCTAGTTGCTCAGTCGTGTATGACTCTTTGCAACCCCCTGGACTGTAGCCTACTAAGTTCCTCTGTCCATGGAATTCTTCAGGCAAGAATACTGGATTGGGTAGCCATTCCCTGCTCCAGGGGATTGAACCCGGGTCTCCTGCATTGCAGGCAGATTCTTTACTGTCTGAGTCACCAGGAGAGCCCAATCAATCTCTTGAGGCAATAACAAATTTAACGGTTCCATTCCTGATTACATTGTCCTTTCTAATGCTTTATTTATCAAATGGTTCCATGGCACTGTGCAGTGCCCTTGTTAACTGTAGATGCCAACTATTTCTCTTGATTAATGTGCATCTCTGCAAAGCTCATGTTAAAATGACATTGTTGGTTGTTTTTTAGTCGCTGAGTCCTGTCTGACCCTTTGCAACTCCATTTGGACTGTAGATTGCCAGGCTCCTCTGTCCGTGAAATTCTCTAGGCAACAATACTGGAGTGGGTATTTCTTTTTCTGATCCAGGGATCAAACCCGCATTTGTAGATGGATTCTTTACTGCTGAGCCACCTGGGAAGCCATGTTGCCTAAATGAAAAGAAACGTATCCTTAGTAAAAGCTGTTGGTCTTACCCATAACCTTTAAAACCCTTAAGCAAGTAACTTAAGGCTATATTGTTGTTGTAAAACAATCAAATTCATAGCCACACACACAGCCAAATGGAAAGGTTCTTTTCCAAATGTTGAGGCTCTCCTACTTCTCGCCATTGATAATATTAATAGTTTGGTAAGTCATCTCACCCTCCCCACCCTTTCCTATGCTCAAGTAGTTCAAAGGCAGAATTCAGTTGTTTTTCATATATAATCTTCCTTTTATTATATATTTAATAAAAGGAAAGGTACAGAGACAAGGAAAAGGGGGAAAAGGTGCAAAGGTATGAAGGAAACTGATTCATTAACGACTGAATTCATGGCTGTGATGCTTGACCACTCATCAGTCAGCTAGCAGTTCTTGATCAATCATCTCAGTATTATGCTAGATGCTAAGTAACACAAAGAAACATCCAGATGAGTTTGAGATGAGGGAATGTAAGAAAATGTCATTTTCACCTAAAATAGAAAACAAGTGGAGAGTTATATGGTACATACTCTCAGCAGTACAAGGACATCTTTCCCTGTAGTCATAGCCCTGGATTCAACTATGAATGAACAGAACTTTTAAATAAATGATATGTCTGTTTCACAGCTAAGCACATACCCACTCCCTATAATTTGTTCATAGTTAGCACACTCTAGTAGTGCTAATAGACCAGACTAATAGTCCAGAACTTAATGAGCGAACAACATGAGGCATTGAAGAGTTTGCATTAAATCATAAGGATAACAAGAGATAAAGGTCTGTGGACCAGTGGTAGGCTGAATTCAGCAGGACCTGGGTGGAAGGTCTGGCAAGATTGGGGTTCTTGAAGAGGGGATAATAGGACATCGTAGGCAGGAGAAACAGAAGTGTGAAAAAGAAAATGATCACAACAGAAATGAAGGACAGTGAGACAGTCAGTTTGGCTACAGAACAGAGCTTAATACAAAGCAGTAGAAAATGAAGTTGGAAAAGCTAGACACAGGCATTTGGACTTGACGTGATAAGAATAGGGAGCAGTGCCAGATTTTTTCCCATTTTATCCGGAAAATTTTCAAGCATCAAAACCAGTTCAAAGAGCTATATGCTAAACACCCTGTATGCATCGTGTGGATTCTATAATTTACGTGTCAGCGTGTTTGCTTTATCCCTATCTAATCATTCCTGCATTAATCATTCCTATTAATCCATCTTGTATTTTGGGAATTTTAAAAGATGTGGTAGATTTATTCTTCCAGATGAATCTTGAATCATTTTCCAAGTTCCACAAGAATACTCTTGGAATATTGATAGGCATTACACAAAACTTGTCAATAAATTTGAAAGGAATTTACACGTTTAATTATCTGGTTTTCTTTTCCAGAAAATACTCTCAGTAACGTTTTGTGTTTAGCATTTTGTGTTTTCCACTTGCATGGAAGTGGAAATTTGCCAATGTATGATTAAACATATTCTTAGGTATTTTAATGTGATGTGAATATCTTTCCCCCAGCCACCACCATCTCATGTTTCTAATTGGTGGCCCAGATCTTTCATCTTTTTTTTTTTTCTTCTTCTTTAACGGAGACTTGGCTCATCTTGTATGTTTCTCTTATCCAAGACTCCATTATAACCTGAGCTCACAGTGCCAGGTGCAG
This sequence comes from Ovis aries, assembly GCF_016772045.2. NCBI lineage: Eukaryota > Metazoa > Chordata > Mammalia > Artiodactyla > Bovidae > Ovis > Ovis aries. Next base: position 17,126,291 of record NC_056063.1, on the reverse strand, counting down.
GGCTGAGATCAAAGGGAAAGACTATACATACAAACTAGCATTCTTCTCAACAGTCCATTTAAGTTATCCACAAGAAAAGACATCTTTCTCAGTAATTATTCACTCTTTCGCTAACCTAATATACAAAAGAACAATTTATTCAAAACAAGTTAAAGAGTCAAGGGAGTAAAAGACATGGCAATTGACAAAATTTCATAACCCTAAGTAAACCTATGTCCTTCTTCAATAATTGGTAGTATTCATTTCCTGGATCAACCATTTATTCTCTTTTGAGAGAGAGTAAAAATCTGGGATATATAGGTGGGTTATTTAAAAGCAAAGATAAAAGAGAGGGCATGTGAGAACATGTTCATTTTCATCTAAAATAGGAACGGAAGTGGAGAGCTACATGGCACATACTTTAAGCAGCACAAAGTCATCTTTAGTCACAGTCCTTGATTTAACTACAACTGAGCAGAACTTTTAAACAAATGATGTATGTGCTTTATAGCTAAACACAGAATCTAAATGTTTTCATTGTTCTTTAAAATTAATTTTACAGTAAACATATTCAGGTATTTCAAAAATCAAATGAATATGATTAGGAATCTCACTGCTTCCTGTTCCCTCATATCCTCTATAATTTATTTACATAGTACACTCTAGTAGATTGCGCATTCTCCTAGTATTTCTTTATACACATACAAATGCCTATTTGTAATTTTTCACTTTAATACAAAAGCTAGCATACTACATTCATTGATCATTGATCCATGCTTGTTTTTTCTTTGGACTAGAGGTCATTTTACATTTGTACAAAAAGAACTTTGTCTGATAGCAGGCTGCATAGTATCCCATTTTGTGCTGTACCAAAGTTTACTTAATCAGTCCTTAACTGATGGAGATTTCAGTTGTTTCTTTTGTTTCGGTGTTATAAACAATGCTGCAACTAATATGGAGGTATAATATTTCACACATTTGTAGTCATATCAAGGGGTTTCTAGTATATGTACGGTAGATAAAATATTAATAATGAGTTAAAAGGAAGAGGAGTGGGAAGATGGAACAATACTGGTTACAAAATTATCACTTTTTTTTTCATGAAGTGGCATAATATTAAATCAAGTAGATTGTGATAAATTGAGAATATATATTGTGATTCCTAGAGAAGCCACTTAAAAAATGTAAAAGGGTAAAACTGAAGAGCCAATAGAGAAACATTGACCAAACACTGAAAATGGAATACTGAAAAATATTTAACAAATCCAAAAAATATCTATAAAGAAGAATTAGAAAAATAAAAAAACAGATAGGACAAATAGAAAATAAATAGCTAAAGACCAAAATCCAATAATATCAATACATATATTAAATATAAATAGACTAAACATCCCAGTTACTTTATAATGATAAATTATAATAATAATACCAAAAAGATATAATGATAAAGGTTTCCATGCTTAATACCAGGGTTTCAAAATACATGAAGCTAAAACTGATGAAACTAGAGGAAAAAACAGACAATTCCACAATCATGGATATGTACTTTAACACTTTTTCCTGAATAATTAATAGGACACATTTAAGACTAGACAAAAATTAGTAAAGATGTGTAATATCTGAGCAACATTATCCACTAACTTGACTGCATGAATATTTAGAAACCGTATATTGACAACCACATGATACATATCATTTTCAAGTGCAGATGGAACATTTATGAAGATAGACACTATGCTGGGTCATAAAAGTATCTCAATAAATTTCAAAAGATTGAAGTCTTTCACAGTACGGTCTCTGACTACAAGGGAATTAAATTGGAAACCAGTGACAATAGAGAGAGAAGATGGAAAGGAGAATTACAAGTATGGAAAGACTATAATGGGGTCTAATTCAATAGGAACATGACCAATAGGAAACTAGATCGATATTTCCCAAATTACGTTCCAGACAACACAAATCTATCAGAATGCTCTAAGACAAAAACAGTACTGTATCACCAAGTGGGAGTTTCATAATTCATACCTTAAAGATTCCTTAAATCTTTAGTACCTTAAAGATTCAATGAAGTCCTTCATTTAGCCTAGCATTCTCATATTTAATCCTAGAAACATGAATTTAAATAAAATTCTAAGGAGTTAGAATTTCTCAGTGTCATTTGGAGAAATGTGGGACCAGATTTATACAGAAAGTCTATTCATTAATCAAGCTTTGTCAAGTGATGATAAAATTTAAAGTGAGATAAAAATTGTTATGTTAAGCTCTGATTTCACCTAAGTATATTCCTGAAACATCCTAGCCTATGATTTTATATAACTAGTTTATGAAAATTCCAAAACTTTGTCAGCTTTGCAAGAACCGTCTTTTGTATATCAGGTTATCCAAATATAACAATAAAATTATCACTGTTTTATGACCATTTCTAATAAGTTCAAAATGGTCCTGGCTCTTCTTCAATTCTTTCATTTTGAATCAAGTTTCACTCCATAAAAATCTCTCCTATTCACATATTTTATTCTCTTATTATTCTTATTCTCCACTCACTCCTTTTCTCAGAGTTTTTAAAACAATGCTCTTCTTCACTTGTTGATTCCAACAAAAAACATTTTAGAACCGGCACATTACCCCCCTACTCACAAGGTAAAGTTTCTATAATGTTTGCGTAACATTTCTGACTTCCATGTTCTAGGTTGATTTAGTTGGAGGGAGACTGGAAAAAATCAGAATTTAAAAGAATCAAGAGATACTAGCTATGTCTTCTTAAATCCAGCTGAGCTAGTCTGGGCTGAAAGCAACAGTCATTTACACTCTGGATTTCATTCTGTGGGACTGATGTTGCCTTTCTTGAAGACCCTGGTCTGCTTCAAGCTAACACATAGTACTAGAAAGATAAAATTCTAAACACAATAATGTTTCAAAAATACAGAATTGGAGACAGATTATTTCAGAATGTCAATTTAAGGATGCTAGATCTATCACCGTGATAAATGCAAAAATATTAAAATGTGCAGTTGTGATTGACATGCATACTCTACCATGTGTAGAAGACACAGCTAGTGGGAATCTTCTGTATAGTTCAGGAAGCTTAGCTCTGTGCTCTGGGATGACCTAGAGGGGTGGGATGGGGGTAGGGTGGGAGGGAGATTCAAGAGGGAGGGGACATACGTATGCATATGGTTGATCCACTATATTGTAGAGCAGAAACTAACACAACATTGTAAGGCAATTATATTCCAATAAAATTGTCTTAAAAACTCTTCTACACTAGTTCTGTGTTGTAAAAAATCCATTGGCTGTCTTATTAAATACCGTTTATGAAATCAAAATTAGATTAAGCCTAAAATAAAGACTTTGATTACTTCCAGATATCTATGTTCTTTTGCTAGGCACAGAAAGGTGAAGAGCAAATTAACTCACACTCTAACTTTTAAATTGCTCTGAGATCATACTAATACAAAAATTAATACATAACGAGCCCCACCTCCAAATCATCTGTATGATTAAAGACACAATTTTTATCAACTGATTTAAAACTTGAACTTCCCTCTCCATCATCTAAAAGTTATTGAGGGTATATTAGTTGTAGCTAGAGCCAAACATTCCAAAAAAGAGACAAAAATAAAAATTAAGTAGAAGAAAACAAAATTTGTATTTATAAAAATATTGATTAAAGAATGTGATAGTAGTTTGGTGAAACATAGTTATGAACATCCTAAAAAAACAGGACAAAGAAGGAAATATAATACATAGCACTTACTGATGGACAGAAGTCGAGTAGTTTACTGGGGAAAGCAAATGTTTATTCAGACCCCTAGTGCTAAGAGAAACACTTTTAGGAGACTGTGTAGAGACTGTGCTTTATAAATATTATATAAAGCCATCTCAAATGTTACATGTTTTCATTTCAGCTATCTGTCTAAGAAAATAATGCCAAACATCATTCTGAAATGTAACTATAGTAGTGTAGTCTAGGTATTGAGTTTTCTAATTTTTTTAAACACATGGTACTCATCAAAGAGATACTGCATTCATCAAAACATCTCATTCATACAGAATTACAATTAGACAGTTATTCTGTGCGATTTCTGAATTCACACTGGGAATTTGTAGTGAAATGTGCTTCAGGTTACACACTGTAAAATGCAAAGTGCCCCTCTGGTGAAGAACATTGCCTAACGAAAAGAGCATAAAGAGATGGAACATATTGATGGGGAGGTAAAATGGCATAAATGTTTGATATTTTGGCAACACATATCAGGAGGTTTAGGGCTTCCCTGGTGGCTCAGACGGTAAAGAATCTGCCTGCAATGCGGGAGACCCAGGTTTGATCCCTGGATGTGAAGATCCCCTGGAGTAGGAAATGCAACCCACTCCAGTATTCTTGTCTGGAGAATCCCCATGGACAGAGCAGCCTGGCAGGCTACAGTCCTTGGGGTTGCAAAGGGTCAGACACGACTGAGCAACTAACACTTTCACTTTCACTTCACATCAGGAGGCTTAAAAAGGAGAATAAATTTCAACTTAGAGATTCCATTTCCAAGATTCTGTCCTTAGGAAACAAGAAAGTTGCAGGGACTCCCCTGGTGCTGCAGTGGCTAAAACTCTGCTCCCAACTCAGGGGGCCAGGGTTTGAGAGAACTAGATTCCACATGCCACAGCTAAGACCCAGCACTGCCAAATAAATAAGTTTCATTTTTTAAAAGTAGGCAAATTTCTTACAAAATATACATCATCAAGTTCTTTATAGTAATGAAAAATCAAGAACAATCTAAGCATGCAATGAGAGTGGTAAAATGCATTATATGCAAAATTAGTCATCCATTAAAAACTCCTTCATAGAAAAATATTTTTTTCTTGGAAATATGTTCAAATATAAGTTAGTGTTAGAAAAGGGATAGGGAAATAGTTTCTTTCCTGCGCTGAAGGCTGCACACGTTTGGTAAACTCTTAGAGGAGTGTTATGAAGTACATTTATCAAAATTCTAAATGTGCATGCCCTATTTGTGGGAAACACTCTACAGGAATCCTTGCTGTGTGCTCACAGATATACATATGCACATCTTCATTGTTGTGTTGTTGTAATGAACAAAACCATAGACAGTCTACATGTTCATAACAGGTGCGGTGGTTTTAAAACACACACACAAATCCTTTGACTCTTCTCCCATCAAGAGGTGGGTCTAGATTCCCCTCTCCTGAAATCAAGGAAGGCTTGTGACTACTATTCAACAGAAAAGGCTGTGCAGCTTCTGCCTGATTCTCTTGGGACTCAGCATCAGAGCCCTCAGATACCATGTGAAAAGTCCAACTACACTCTCGTTGTCATACTGTAAGGAAGTCAGACCACATGCAGAGGTAGGTGCTTTGTATAGAGCCAGCATCCACCAACAGGCATGTAAGTAAAAATGTCTGCTGATGATTTTACTCCCCAGTTACTGAGTCACCTCAGTTCTTGGTTCTCCCCAGCTGAGGCCCCAGACATCATGTATCAGAGACAAGACATCCCCACTGTGCTCTGTCTGAATTCCTAACCCAAAGAGAGAGTGCAGAAAAATGGTATTTCATATGACTGTTTTAGAGTCATGTTTATGCAGTATTGATAACCAGAGCAAAAAGGCACTGGTTGAATAAAATATGGTATATCCACAGAATGAAGCATTCTGCTGCTGCTGCTGCTAAGTCGCTTAGGTCATGTCAGACTCTGTGAGACCCCATGGGCAGCAGCCCACCAGGCTCCTCTGTCCACGGGATTCTCCAGGCAAGAATACTGGAGTGGGTTGCCATTTCCTTCTCCCATGAAGCACTATACTGCTGTTAAAAAGAAAAGATGAAGTAATTCTAGAACAATCATATGATGTGACCCTAATCTGTTTTTTATTTATTTTTTTCCAATTTTATTGAGGTATAATTGGTCACTATGACCAGTCTGTGAAAGGGAGAAATAAACACTGCCCATGAATCTTATGAGCTTTCTAGAAACCAATTTTGTAGTGTATCTCAAGAATACTAAAAATCTTAAGATTTATTTAGTTGACAATATTTATTTAGTTGACTCAATAATCCCTCTTGTAGGAATATATTTTAAGTTTCCATTTAAAAATTCATACACAAATCTAAGTATTGTTCTTTGGAAAGACCACCTAAAAAGAATCATCTCTGAATGAAAAAACAAAGCTAAATGAGAATGAACACAAACAGTACTAACAAGGGGGAAAGTATGATTAACACAGGTGTGGAGATTTTTATTTTTAAAAAGAAAATACTACAAAAAATATAAAATCTGGATAAAAGAGATTAACTTCTTGGAAAACATAAATTATCAAAATTTACCTGAAAGGAATTTTAAAATCTAAACAATCATGTTAGAAAGTGAAAAAGGTTTCACTACTGCTTCCAAAAATTCATCAGGCACAAAAGCTTTGCAGGCAAGTGTTTTCAAATTTTAAATGACCAGATGACCTAGCAGAAAAATTGAATGAAATTCTCTCTTAAACAGTAGGAATATTGACGATTTTATTTTTATTAATTTTTATATTTGTAAGTGCTCTTTTCAAATATATTCTTGTATTATTAATATAATTAATACTGCGTATATTAATGTAATTAAAATGTATTAAACATTGGGATGGAAAGAAATCATGAAAGTGGAAATATGTACTTTTTACTTTATGAAACCTTTGAAATCAGTGAAAGACAAGTAAAATGAAAGTGGTATCAATTTGGGGATGTTGAGATAGTTAGGAAGAAAGGAAAACAGAAATATAGCCTGCCCCTTAAGGCAAAGCTCCAAGACACGCAAATCGGCCACTTTCTGAGAAAGAATGGGACTATGCTTCAGTCTGTGTGAGCAGGGCCCTGGGGTGGCGTCTGCTGCTCTGACCTCCAGAGACAAGTGGCCAGTGGGCATTCCCTGGGCTGCAGCTGCAAAACCTAGGGCTCTCGATGTGTGTAGAAGCTCCCTTCCGGGAGATATTGCCACTGTGGAGTGTGTCAGGAAGAGCTGGAAGATAGTGCCCTCCACACCCTCCAGAAAACAAAGAAGTCCAAAGTTTAAAAATAAAATAAAAATGGTACCCACCAGCTTTAGCAAGACAGAGGGACAGCGTGAAAATGGCCCCTGCCAGCACCCCTGCCCAGGAGAGCATCTCGACAGGCCCTGCCCTCCCCACTCCTCGAAAACCAACCTGCGATATTTTAAGATTAGCAAATTAATGTCTTTCACATAAAGTCTTGAGAACTTTTCAACCACCGGGTGCTTCTGCCCTGAGCCCCAGAGCGGGTTAGCCCAAACATGCCAGCCCTTTGGAGGCTGCTTCTCAGCTCGCACAGCCTTCTGGGTCTCGTGGTTTTCAAAGCCAGATATTTCAGGGGGGCTCATTTCTTTTTCTTTTTCTTTTTTTTTTTTGCTTTATAATATTGTATTGGTTTCTGCTGTACAGCAAAGGGAATCAGTTGTATGTTTACATATATCCCCGTTTTTGGATTTCTGTTCCCATTTAGGTCACCACAAAGCATTTAGTAGAGTTCCCTGTGCTTTATAGTAGCTTCTCACTGGTTATGTTTTATACATAGTGCCAATAGTGTACACGCATCAGTCCCAGTTTCCCGATTCACCCCACCCACTTCCCTTCCCCCTTTGTATCCATACGTTTGTTCTCTATATCTGTGTCTGTTTCTGCTTTGCAAGTAAGATCATCTGTACCATTTTTCTAGATTCCACATATAAGCATTAATCCATGATATTTGCTTTTCTCTTTCTGACTTACTTCACTCTGTATGGCCGTCTCCAGGTCCAGCCACATCTCTGCAAATGGCACAATTCCATTAGTTTTTTTGTTTGTTTTTTATTTTTTTTCCTGGATCAGTTTTTTCTTTTTTTTTTTTTTTTAAATCTTTAATTCTTACATGTGTTCCCAAACATGAAGCCCCCTCCCACCTCCCTCCCATAACATCTCTCTGGGTCATCCCCATGCACCAGCCCCAAGCATACTGTATCCTGCGTCAGACATAGACTGACGATTCGATTCTTACATGATAGTATACATGTTAGAATGCCATTCTCCCAAATCATCCCACCCTCTCCCTCTCCCTCTGAGTCCAAAAGTCCGTGATACACATTTGTGTCTTTTTTGCTGTCTTGCATACAGGGTCGTCATTGCCATCTTTCTAAATTCCGTATATATGTGTTAGTAGACTGTATTGGTGTTTTTCTTTCTGGCTTACTTCACTCTGTATAATCGGCTCCAGTTTCATCCATCTCATCAGTGAGGTACCACTTCACACCAGTCAGAATGGCTGCGATCCAAAAATCTGCGAGCAATAAATGCTGGAGAGGGTGTGGAGAAAAGGGAACCCTCCTACACTGTTGGTGGGAATGCAAACTAGTACAGCCACTATGGAAAACAGTGTGGAGATTCCTTAAAAAATTGCAAATAGAACTACCTTATGACCCAGCAATCCCACTGCTGGGCATACACACCGAGGAAACCAGAATTGAAAGAGACACATGTACCCCAATGTTCATCACAGCACTGTTTATAATAGCCAGGACATGGAAACAACCTAGATGTCCATCAGCAGATGAATGGATAAGAAAGCTGTGGTACATATACACAATGGAGTATTACTCAGCCGTTAAAAAGAATTCATTTGAATCAGTTCTGATGAGATGGGGCTCATTTCTTAACTGCAGGTCTTAAAGGTTGGAGTGCCTAAAGCAGGAGATGAACACTTTCTCCCATGCAGAAACTCAGATTCTGCAAGGTCAGGTTCTGCGAGGTCCCTCCAGATTGTGGGTTGACACGCAGGAGCGGGGTTTAGGGCAAGACTCTGTCTCAGCCTTGCCTACCTGCCTGGACATATTTGCTGATGTGAAAGAGTTGCTCAGATAATTTTCAGGTCATTTTCAGAGTGAACTGTGCCCTCAGTAGCTGTAGACTAGGGGTGTCCCTCGGAGGAGGTGAGTCGAAGCTTTTTCTATTCTGTCATTTGAACTGCCTTCCAGGACTCGTTTTCCGTAACTGGAAGTCTGGAAAGTCTAGAAATCTGGATGATTTTGCTCATCCGCACCCCTCCAGCCCCGAACTCGCACCCTCCCCGCTCCCCTCCATCACCTCTGGCAACCATCAACCTGTTTTTAATATCCAGGAGCTCTCGGTTGTGTGTTTTTTTTTTTTTAAGATCCGGCATATAAATGAAATCATTCACTATTTGTCTTTCTCTGTCTGATATATTCATTTAGCATAATGCCCTCGGGTTCATTTACCTTGTACCGACTGATACTTTCCTCTTTTTTAAGACTGAATAACATTCCATTGTGCATATATACATAAAAATCTCACATCTTTTTCATCCATTCATCCATCAATGGACACTTAGGATGCTTCCATGTCTTGGCTATTCTAAATAATCCTGCAATAAATGCGGTGGGTGCATACATATATCTCTTGAAATTATATATTATAAAATTATATACATATAGTATTAAAGAAGAAACAGAAATTTATTGAAGCTATAAATTATAGCTGTATTCATGTTAAGTAAAAGATATTTTAAATTTCACTTGTGGTTATCATCACACTGTATCAACACAAGAACCTTTCAGTAGAAGACTTCATGTCATAGTTCTTAGGCTAGCCTGCACCCTACAGCAATCAATTTATCAAATAAATACCCTTAACTTTTTCCAAATATTTCCTATCAATTTTAAATAACTTGCAAGTTTGGGTATTCTATTTTAGTTGTGAAACTCAGTTTGAAGAAAATTCCTTTTTCAGTAATTTATATTAAAAAACAGTAGAAAGTAAACTGAAATTTTCATTTCAATGCTTTCTCAGAATGAAAACATCATTTTGATTAAATAAATACTATCTTCAGCCTGAATTCCACTAGATCCACAGCTGCTCAGATTAGTTTAATCCACAGCTCGCTATGGCCAAAGGGGCCTGAGCCGCTGGAAAAATGCTGATGGGTAATCTCCTGTGTGGCATCTCTACTCATAACAACAGTTCCAACTACCACTCTTCTATGAGCAACAGTTCACCTACCACTGCTTTCAGACATCATTTGCACTGAGTGCCTAGTGTAAAACGGAAATACAGGAGCCCTTTCCAAATTCATTAACAATGTGGCATCGGTTCAGTTCAGTGGCTCAGTCGTGTCCGACTCTTTGCGACCCCATGAATAGCAGCACACCAGGCCTCCCTGTCCATCACCAACTCCCGGAGTTCACTCAGACTCATGTTCATCGAGTCAGTGATGCCATCCAGCCATCTCATCCTCTGTCGTCCCCTTCTCCTCCTGCCCCCAATCCCTCCCAGCATCAGGGTCTTTTCCAATGAGTCTACTCTTCGCATGAGGTGGGCCAAAGTATTGGAGTTTCAGCTTCAGCATCAGTCCTTCCTATGAACACCCAGGGCTGATCTCCTTTAGGATGGACTGGTTGGATCTCCTTGCAGTCCAAGGGACTCTCAAGAGTCTCTCCAACACCATAGTTCAAAAGCATCAATTCTTCGGCGCTCAGCTTTCTTCACACGCTAGTAAAGTAATGCTCAGAATTCTCTAAGCCAGGCTTCAGCAGTATGTGAACCATGAACTTCCAAATGTTCAAGCTGGTTTTTAAAAGGCAGAGGAACCAGAGATCAAATTGCCAACATCTGCTGGATCATCAAAAAAGCAAGAGAGTTCCAGAAAAACATCTATTTCTACTTTATTGACTATGCCAAAGCCTTTGACTGTGTGGATCACAATAAACTGTGGAAAACTCTGAAAGACATGGGAATACCAGACCACCTGACCTGCCTCTTGAGAAACCTGTATGCAGGTCAGGAAGCAACAGTTAGAACTGGACATGGAACAACAAACTGGTTCCAAATAGGAAAAAGAGTACATCAAGGCTGTATATTGTCATCCTGCTTATTTAACTTATATGCCGAGAACATCATGAGAAATGCTGGACTGGAAGAAACACAAGCTGGAATCAAGATCGCCAGGAGAAATAACAATAACTTCAGATATGGAGATGACACCATTCTTATAGCAGAAAGTGAAGAAGAACTAAAAAGCCTCTTGATGGAAGTGAAAGAGGAGAGTTAAAAAGTTGGCTTAAAGCTCAACATTCAGAAAACGAAGATTATGGCATCCAGTCCCATCACTTCATGGGAAATAGATGGGGAAACAGTGGAAACAGTGTCAGACTTTATTTTGGGGGGCTCCAAAATCACTGCAGACGGTGACTGCAGCCATGAAATTAAAAGACGCTTACTCCTTGGAAGAAAAGTTATGACCAACCTAGACAGCATATTCAAAAGCAGAGCTATTACTGTGCCAACAATGTGACATAGCAATCAATTATACTAAGCGCAGGTTCCTTTTGACATCCTGTTCCACTGGACATGTTGCATGCCCCCAAAGCCAGCCTTGTCTTTTAGAAGATGTCATTAAAATTTGTCAGTATAACTATTGGCTAAAAAAGAAAAAAAATTGTAAGCTTTTAATGTAATCATATTTAATTTCCTCAATGGGCAAAGTACACTAATAATCAGTTTGGTTAAAACAAACAAGCAACAGAAGCAGAAGGTCAAGCAAGTATTTGTTGTTAAGTCAGCAACCAGCAACTACTGTTGCTCAATTCATCTAACATTGAGAGAAGGGAGAAAACAGGACACAGGCGAAGCTCCTACTACGTTTCCAGCATAGATTTTTAAAAATGGCTCCAATTTCACTCCAGCAACCAAGCAGGTGACAGATTGGGATGGTGGGGGGCTAGGGACTTGAAGTTATCTCCTGGTTTCTAAAAAAACTTCAAAAGATTACACGAAAACATTTTACACAAGTTAAGCGAGGGCCAGAGTTCAGGTTCACTAAAGCCTGGGCATTATCCTGCGTCCTCCGGGACGAGTCTGGTAGGAGGGAGTCGGGGAGGGCGGGGATAGAGGGAAAGGCCTATCCTTGACGTCGGGGGCGTCTTATCTTAGGACAGGGGGCTGCGGGCTAAGTTGCTTCAGTCGTGTCTGATTCTTTACGATCCCATGGACTGTATGGAGCCAGCCAGGCCCCTCTGTCCATGGGATTCTCCAGGCAAGCATACTGGAGTGGGTTGCCACGCCCTCCTCCACGGGCTCTTCCTGGCCCAGGGATCGAACCCGCGTCTCTTACGTCTCCTGCGTCGGCAGACGGCTTCTTTACCACTAAGCGCCCACAAGGTAAGTCCTGGAAAGGGAGAGCGGCCCACAAGCGCTGTGGGAGGGGCAAGTCTGAGGGAAGGGGAGGGGACAGGGGGCGGGGATTATTTGGGGCGTGGCCAAGGGAGGGTGGGGCTGCGAAGAGACTCGGGAAACAAGACCCCAGAGTGGGGGGGCCCGAAGGGGGCTGGGCCGAGGCGGAGGCTCCCGCGGCCATATTTAGGCCGGGCACTTCCCTTCTGGTGCAGCTGCTTTTCCCGCCGCCACCGGAGGTGAGCCTGGGCTTGGGCAGAGGTCTGGTCGTCCTCGGGCCGCCGGCGTCCTGTGTCGCACGGGTGACACTGGGGGTTCTGGTGGGGGCGGACTCTCCTGAGCCCTTGCGGCGGCTCGCGTGTGTGCGATCGCTGAGAACGCGGCCGCTGGGCTCGGCCGCGGGGAGCCGGAGCTGGAGGCCGAGGGAGGGGCGCTGGTCGGAGGACTTTGTCCCCAGGCTCGGCGCCTCGTCCCAAACCCCTGTTCCCCAGTGAGCCTCCAAGAATTGTAACTCCGGGCGCTCGGGCCTGCAGTCTCTTCCTTTGAGCAGCTGCTTGTTTCTTAAGTGCCTACTGCGTTTCCGTAGCTGTTTCTCCGTGAAATTGACGTGCAGCCCACTCATGTAGGAAGCAGACCCTAGACGGTCGCAGTCCCCACGGGAGGGGGAACCCGCTTCTCTGCACGCAGTTGCAAGCTCTTGGGAAGTCCGATCGTGTTGTAAATGCGCTGTCAGAATTGTCTCGGGGCGTGGATGTCATCTCTGATGGGGTGGTCAGGGGGGCGACATTTTGCACGGACCTTGAGGGCCTTGGAGGTTGCAGAAATAATAGTGTGAGTAATCATAGCCAGCAGCGTTGTAAGTGCATGAATTAATAACCCTATCGGATTGGTCCTATTAATATCCCCATTTTATAGATGGGGAAATGAGGCATAGAAAGTTTGTCCCCAGTCACTACCACGACCAGAATACTACCAGGAAGTAGTACCTAGTGAAGCCAGAATTTGAACCTGGAGCGGCTGGCTCCACAACCTACTTTAAAATCACTGTACCATGGCCCCCAGTAGAAACATCCAGACTATACTAGAATGATTGAGTTTGACTAAGTTAAAATAAACAAGCCCAGAAAAATAGTGTGGAATCACTGAAGACAATTTAAGTTAAGGTGTCTGGAGTTCATGAATGCTTTTTTCCCCCAGGGTGGATTAAAAATTCTTCTGTGGGCAAGCCATGTAAATTTTTATGAAGGAAAAGAGATTATGATTAGTACACAGTTAATAATATGACCGAAGTATATATGGCCTTTTATTCATCGTGCTCTTTTTGTCAGTTCATAGTTTGAATTTTGTGAACTTTTAATGGAATCAAACTTGAAAAAAATCGTATAGTTAATGCCAGTGTCTTCCATTTCAGTGACATACTGGTTTTCCGCTACTGGCCTGATAGTTGGGTGGGATTAACTCTCTGCACCTGTAGCAGGATCCTGGCTGTGGGCCAGCATTTGTCATCTGCTAGTTAATGTGAGCAAGCTAACCATGTTTTCAAATGGACAGACTATACTTAACACTGTACAACTTAACACTATTGAACTGTGCGCTTAAAAATGGTTAAGACAGAAAATTTTATGTTTTTATCACAATTTTAAAATAAAATTAAAAATAAATTTAAATGATGAGTGATTCCAAGTAGACCGTGTTAGACTTGACTGTGACTTGTGTAGGGCTCCATTGAGCAGTAAGGTAAATGGATTAAAGCCCTAGGCCTCTACTCAGGATCGGTTTTTGTGAGACATAAAAGAAAACCAAGTAGGAACCTCAGTTTTAGTTTCTTGTATATAATTAGGATGGTGGTAATGGGAATTCAAAGAGGGGATAACTTTAAGACATTACAAACAGAATTGGGTAAGATGGGCCTAGATGTAAAGAGAGCAGAAAGAGGAATAGAAAAACGTGGTTTGAAGGTAGGAGATTGAACTTAACTTCAGATGTGTTGAGTTTTGCTAGCCAGAGGCATATCAGGTGAGATGGGTTCAACAGGAAATTTAAATTCTGGCACCAATGTTTGAGGACGATTGTGTGGAGAGGGGCAGATTTATAGTCGTTCACACAAAAAATGTAGTTGAAACTTTGGGGATGGGAGTTAAGGAAAGAGTGTAAACAAAAAAGGAAAGGGAGATGGGAGGAGAAGGAAAGAATGGAAGAGAAGAACTCAGATCTTGTAATTACGTCGCGAGAAGGATTTTTACGAAGAAGTGCTGGTGAGCAGTGCTATAACTGGGTGATGCTGGGGAGACCTGTGCAGGTCATTTAGAGCCAGTGGGATGGGGACACACTTGCAGACAGAGAAATGGATCAAAGTCCATGAGAAGATGGGAACGGAAATCCAGGTAGAGATAGGCAGAAAACTTTTGACGCTGAGGAGAAGAAGGAAAGAATGGGTAAAATACAAAGAATACAGATTTCTGGAGATAGCCGCACTGAGTAAAGGCAACAGAAGTAAGATCTGACAGTTCGGCCTTTTGGAGGAGTAGATGCTTTGTGAATAAAGACACCTTTCTCTTTCATAGTTTTTACCTAAGTGGCGTTCCATGTGTTGATACTGTGCGGTTGAGAGAACCTTTGTTCTCTGAAGACTATTGAGGTACCTTTCATTGACTTTCTAGGAAGATTGGCACTGTGGGTTTTTGGCAGGGGGGTTTGGTTTTCGTTTGGGGGTTTCAGAGAGGGGTGTTTTTATTATTCTATTGCACTCAGTAATTTCATTTCTCCCCCGAGATCTCTTCCTAGAACTGAAGTGAAACACCTGTCAGACAAACGTCCCTTAGTGTGCATTGCTGCACACATTTCTCTTGGTTGCTGTGTTGCGCTCGCTTCACCGTCTTTCATAAGCCCAGGCAGTTTTCTCACCAGCTCATGTTTTCTAGCCAGTCAGCCCAGTGTCCTTAAGTTCTCCTCTCTCCCCTGCTCTATCCTCCCTGCATGACAAGTGTGACCTGCAACTCAGGTGGGCTTAGAGCTCCCTGTTACCTTCCTTTGTTTTATAGGCTCCTCACTCTCAGCAGTTGATGATATCTCATACTTCCAAATTACGATTTAGAACTTTTTTCTGTTTATTTAAAAAGGAAAAAAAACAAACAAAACCTTTCTTCATTGGAATCTTATTCCAGGAAAAGTTTTTAACCAAACACGAGGCCTTGTGGCAAAGTAGGCATTAAGGTTAGACTATGGGCCTGGGTAAAGCGACAATGCTGCTCCGTCAGCTGGCCTTCCCATTCTGCCACACCCAGGGGGGATGGTCATCTACCTTAAGAAAGGAAGATACCTCTATTGAGAATGTGTAGTGGACTGTTGCCTTTGTTGTAAAAAGTATGTCCCATTTATACATCATTTGGTCTTTTTTTTTTCA
Source organism: Ovis aries (assembly GCF_016772045.2). Classification (NCBI taxonomy): domain Eukaryota; kingdom Metazoa; phylum Chordata; class Mammalia; order Artiodactyla; family Bovidae; genus Ovis; species Ovis aries. The sequence goes on along the minus strand of NC_056063.1, from coordinate 17,110,694 downwards.
GGATCATCTACCCTTTGGTACAGACCAAAAAGCAAGTAGTAATTGGACAGGTACATTAAATTTTATTTTTGATATATTACTTTTGAACTTGAATGTAAAAAATCTAGTAACTTGGCTTAAAATATGCTGTGTTTAGCATAGGAAAATTTTAGTGAAAAATGTAATCGCCTAATATATCATATATCAAAGTATATCATATCTATTTCTTAGCTTATGTCTTGATTTTTTATTGAGCCTTTTTTCTTCATTCATAATGGAAGAGAGTTTCTAAAATGGGTGGCTGGGGGAAAAAGAACTTCAAGAGCTTTAAAAAAAAATTCATTCTACCAATTTAAAAAACAGTGTTTTCACTTTGTCTTCTTTGCCCAAACGGAAAGTAGTTGATTTTGAGTTTTAAGTAAAAAGAGCATTCAAAGAATAGAAGAAATAGGCCAGTGATAAGTTACTAAAATAGGTGAGTAGCAAAGTATAAAAACAATAGAGGTAACGATTAAGTTAATTTTAAAAACTTTCACATAATTTGGTAGCTAGAAGTTTAAAATGTATTCATTAATTCAACAAATAATTTTTAGGTATCTTTCATGTACTAGATATATGCTCAGTGTATCATGTTTTGGTAACGCAGATATAGTCCCTGCTAGGTCTAAAAAGGGAGAAGGCAATGGCACCCCACTCCAGTACTCTTGCCTGGAAAATCCCATAGACAGAGGAGCCTGGGGGGCTGCAGCCCATGAGGTCGCTAAGAGTCGGACACGACTGAGCAACTTCACTTTCACTTTTCCCTTTCATGCATTGGAGGAGGAAATGGCAACCCACTCCAGTGTTCTTGCCTGGAGAATCCCAGGGACGGGGGAGCCTGGTGGGCTGCCGTCTGTGGGGTCGCACAGAGTTGGATACAACTGAAGCGACTTATCAGGTTTAAAAAATAGGAATTCCTTGCAGAATAATTCCACCAGGTAAATTTTATTCTTTGGTCTCATGTGCATATATTTTAAAAGTGTACTTCTGTCTCTTTTAATTCATTGTTTAAGATATAGTCATGAACAAGAGTGGCTGAAATTAATATTCAGTAACTAATAACATCATGTTTTCTAAAAATTGGCCTTTTGAAGATTAAAAGCATACACCTTTGAATAGAAGGTAATTCCTCTGTTTGTAATTGTAATACCCTAATGCTGTGAAATTAGTCAATCTTTTCTGGGAAAAAAAAAAAAAAAGTTTTTTTAAAGAGTATTTAAAAACCCTCTGGTGAGTCAGGAAAGCAGAGCAGCAAAGGGACTCTGAGGTCAGACTCTGGGTCACACCCCAGATTTCCAGCGTGAAGCTCAGTGTTTGGATTTATCGAGGAGATTACCTAAAGGTAAGGTTGAAACTAACCTTTTGCAAAGACATTTCCCGAATAAGCTTTCCAAGATTGTTTTTACATGTCTTTTTAGAGTAACTGTAGCAGCACAGCTGGACTAGTATACAGTAGAGGGTTTCACCGAGCAGACCACCAGCGTGGCAATGCCTGTTCCTGGGATCCGAGGATTTTTTTATTTAGTGTGTATGATTTACTGATTTGTAATAAGAAGAGAAAGGGAATCCTTCCTTGAGAAATACAAATCAGAATCTGATTTTTCTTTGCTCAATGGGTGCTTAACCATACATAAAAGATGGTGTTCCAGTTTTTTGTGGGTTTTTTTGGTATTATTATTAAAAATTAATAATGTGTGGTATTTTAACATTTAAGTTTAAAATTATTCATGAAAACTTTCAGATGTTTTGGAGAGAAAAGAATTAACCAAACTTCAAAAATTTTTTTCTGACAAATTCCATAGACTGAGGAGACTGGTAGGCTACAGTCCATGGGGTCACAAAGAGTCGGACACGGCTGAGCGATTTCACTTTCACTTTTAATTCACTTAGGACAGCTGTATGTTTTCCTTGCTGGTTTGTTTTAAATGGAGAAATGTTGATCTGAAAGTTGTACAGCACTTTCTCTGAAATACTCCGCTAGGATGAGGAATTTGATCTGGTTTAATGTATAGTAAAGTGCCTGTGCTCTAAGTGTTGAATACATGTTCTTTCTTATTATTATCAAAACCATTACTGTTACATCATTTTTCTCCCATTTGCTTACCAGCCATAATCAGTCATACCATTGACTCTCTTGTTACAGTTCACAGCAAACTATTAACAATGTTTAATCTTCTAAGCTAAAGTAATCAGTTAGTAACTTATTTGTATTCTCTCGCTTTCTAAAAGGAATTTGGGGCAGTCCACAGACATACACATCATGAAGCTTGTTAATAAATTAGTTAATGACATACCAGAGTACTTAAGTTTTCTAAAGTGAATATAACAAGTGTAAGTATACCTAATAAACTTAGTCGCTTTCATAGTAACGATTTACCAGAAAATTAGCATGTGAAAAAAATTCAAGGTGGCAGACAGCCATGTGTTTAGATACTTTATCTGAAAACAGTTCTGTTGGAAATTTTCTAAGAGCTAATTCTCTGGAGATTGATGAGATCCCTCTTCACTAATAGGGGAAGAATGGCCTTGAAACAGGTTTCCAGCAGCAAGTGCTTTGGCGGACTGCAGAAAGTTTTTGAACATGACAGGTAACTACAAAGAGGATACAATTTTAGATCTCTCTCTGCTTCCACCTACTTGAATCTTTAAATAAGCCCATGAAAGATCACGGTTGCATGAATAACTGTTTACATGGAAAACCTGTGGTTTTTATCAAATTTATCTTACCTAGTTTTGACATTGGTGATAGTAATAAGATATTTACTTGTAAGTTACATATAAATTTCATATTTATATGAAAAGAGAATTAAGGGTGTGGTCCATTTCAGTGTCTGTGAGCAAACATGTAGTTTAAGATCTTTAGATCTGTTATTTCATACATTTCTTTAGAAACAATTTTTCTTTTAAAAATTGTCGTGCTCATATTGACAGTATTATATTTATTGTTTTAATTCATTCTTCTCCAAATGACTGGGTACCATGCACAGCATAAGCTCGGGTTGATTAGTATGCTAAATTGGCCCCATTCTTTCTTTAAGGGCTAGGGGTATATCCCTAAAATGTTGACGAGATCACTTATTCTGGACATTAAATCACTTGTTTTGTGTTTCTTTCTGACTAATGAGGGGCAATTTTTTTTTTTTTCTTTTTTGGTGTCTGTGTAGTGTTGAACTGAAGTGCAAAATGAAATTTGCTGTCTATTTACCACCAAAGGCAGAAACTGGAAAGTGCCCTGTGCTATATTGGCTGTCTGGTAAGTGTTATGCGTTTGAGTTTTGTAAAGGAGTTTCTTTTCCTTTTTTCCCTGGCTTATCTTACTCCCATCTTGACTTTTTGTTGTGCTTTCTTAACCATTTATAAAGACTTTAGGAGCCTATAGTCTGCTCTTACTTTATCCTGAGAATAATTTCAAACCTACTGAATTACATTTCTTTCATTACTTCTTTTTTCACGTCTGTGTTGTTATTGTGTAATTGCTAAGTCGTGTTTGGACTCTTTTGCGACCCCATGGACTGTAGCCCACCAGGCTCCTCTGTCCATGGGATCTCTGGGCAAGAATTCTGGAGTGGATTGCCATTTCCTTTTCCAGAGGATCTTCTCGACCTAGGGATCGAACCTGCGTCTCCTGCATTGGCAGGTTGATTCTTTACCACTGAGCCAACCAGGGAAATCTACTTCTTTTTCAGTTAGACCACATAATTTAGCAGAAAATGTAAAGTTCTAGACTCATTGGCAAAAGCTTAGAAAACTTATTTAGTTTGTTCCTAACCAAACATTTCTTAGAGACTTTACCACTCAAATAGAACATTGTTAGGTAAAATCAGGGCACCTGTGATATGGTAATTAGAAACCACAGACAAGTAACTTCTTACAGTGTTCTCTAGAATGTTTTAATTGGACCTGGATCTTCTCCCCCCAAAATCTGGAACATCACAGAAGACTTCTTCTTAATCACTGGTGAATATCAAAGACTGTCCAGTGGATTGTGAGAGCTCTTTCACAAGATCCTGGCACTTCATCTTTAGAAGCAAACATTTTAAGAGACTCATAGAAAACGGAATTATGTCATAGAGTTGTATTGTTGTTTCTTTAAAATTGCTTGTTACAACTTTGATTTACTAAATCCTCCCTTATGTATGTTTTCTCACCAAATTATCACTCTTAGAGCGTTATATTTCATTTTCAAAGGTAAAAATTAAGTACGTACATAACTTTAACTCAGCATCTCGTTTCTTTGAGTAGAGAAAGCAAACCAGTTTTGTTGGAAGAGCACTGGGCAGTGCCAAAAGCAGTGATAGATCCCATGTTTGTTTTAGAAACATAGTATTGTACAGCTAAAGATGCTTTAGAAATCATGTAAGCATGGCCAGGATATTATATATTACTCAGAATCACATACAGGAGTGAACATGTTTTCTGATTCATGGGCCAAAGCCGTATTCATTCTTTTCTCTTGTTCTTTTGGAATTTTGTTTCTTGTGAGAGCTACTTCAGTCATATCTCTTGTTAAAAGAATAATAACCCAGGCCAGATGTACCAGGGTATTGTATAATAGGCACTGTAATAATAAGGTCCTAAATTCTTAACTGTAATTGAAATCTATCAAGATGTATCATCTGAACTTTATGAATATAGAAAATAGTTTGTTTATTTGTTTACATCAAATGACAGGACATTTTCCGTAGTGAGATGCTAAAGAAGAGATAAACCTTGGAAATTAAGGCTTGATTTTCTGAAAAAAGGTAAGATTGAAAAAGTGATAGAAGAATACTGGAAGGTTTACATCCCAGTTAATTGAAGGAATACAGTGACAGAAAGATAGCATCAATTGTTACAAATTAACTGAAATCAGACTATCTTTATTGTGAACTGTATACTTCAAAGGAGTGAATTGTATGGCATCTGAGTTACACCTCAATAAAGTTGTTACCCCCCAAAAAAACCCCAGCTCTTCATATAAAATAAGTATAGTTGACCAAATAGCTGTTATTAATAGTAACCATCTTCATCTTCATATGCTTGCGCACAATTCTGCTAGTAGAAGTATCTTCATTTCCCTGAGTACTGTTCACACCCTACTATCTTAATCAGGAAATTTGTGTTCTGACTAACGAAAAAAAATTTTTTTTTTCTCTGATCTCTAAATACATTTCCATTTCCCAAATGCACGACTCTGAACTGTGTCTCAGACACAGTTTAAGACCCTTTACACCTTATCGCATTTAATCCTCATAGCTACATTATGAGGTAAAAATAGGTAATATCATCCCTATCATTTTTCAAATGAAAGAACTGAGGCTCAAAATATTCGTTGCTTGCATAGTTAAGTAACTAACTTAACTTAGTTTAGTTAAGAAGGAGTTGAATGACATTTACAACCAGATACTGTTTGAAATCCCAAACTCATGCAGTCTGCATATTACCCTGCCTCCTTTGAACACGTTTACATTAAGGTTACATTTGATTTGCATTTGTATTACATTTACATTTAATTAAAATTGCTGACCTTTTATCAGTATTTGAGGCAGTTCTCCACCATGATCTGGCTCCAGTGTTGATGAAAGGCATTCTGAGAGGAACAAACAAGGACCTTGTTGCCTTGCCATAACTAGTGAAAATATATATGTCCTAACGGTTTAACCATAAACTCTAGTAACATTTATCCAATGACACTTGTAACTTTCTATCTTATAATTATTAATTTAGGACATCTTTATTGGGCAACCATTTCATAACTCTCTGTGCTGGCTGTTGGGGAATAAATAGAAACTATAAACTATGTTGTGTAGTTAATTTATTCTGCTTCATGCAAATCAGTAAGTTTTAGTGTTGCTAATTATCAGGCATATTGGGACATTTAGCATTCACTACTAGAAAAGGCAATGGCACCCCACTCCGGAACTCTTGCCTGGAAAATCCCATGGATGGAGGAGCCTGGTGGGCTGCAGTCCATGGGGTCGCTAAGAGTTGGACACGACTGAGCGACTTCACTTTCAATTTTCACTTTCATGCATTGGAGAGGGAAATCGCAACCCACTCCAGTGTTCTTGCCTGGAGAATCCCAGGGACGGGGGAGCCCTGGTGGGCTGCCGTCTATGGAGTCACACAGAGTTGGGCACAACTGAAGCGACTTAGCAGCAGCAACTAGAAAAGGGCTATTGGGTTAAATGGTGTTTAACTTCAGGCTTCTATTGCCAGTTCATTCTTGGCCATTCTCACATCATTATATCAATAGTATTAGGCTCCCGTAATAAGAGGATTGTCATCTCTTCTATCACATAACTGAAAAAACGAGCTAGGAAAAGTGGCAGGAACGGTTGTAAAAACTCAAACTAAAACTCAATTAAGGAAGATATTTGGTGACCATTTTTCTCTTCTTTGGAGAAGGCAGTGGCACCCCACTCCAGTACTCTTGTCTGGAAAATCTGATGGGTGAAGGAGCCTGGTGGGCTGCAGTCCGTGGGATCGCTAAGAGTCGGATACAACTGAGCGACTTCACTTTCACTTTTCACTTTCATGCATTGGAGAAGGAAATGGCAACCCACTCCAGTGTTCTTGCCTGGAGAATCCCAGGGACGGGGGAGCCTGGTGGGCTGCCGTCTCTGGGGTTGCACAGAGTCGGACACGACTGAAGCGACTTAGCAGCAGCAGCAGCAGCTCTCTTCTTAGTACACTGAGAAATTAAAAGATGATTAGTCCAAATTTTATTGCTGAGAACTACTTGTATATAAAAATAGTACTATGATGACCATAATATTATCTCACTGAACATTTATGTTTTAATGCAGGAATAGTATTAGCATACTTGATAACACGCCATTGGGATTGTTATAACATTTGGTTTAGGCACCATCTTGCCATTCTACAGTTTGAAAAATTCTGAATTCCCAAACACATCTAGTCCAAACGATTTCTGTAATTGAAATTTTAGTGGGTGACTTTGAAAAGACAGCTAGGGGATTATTTAACCTAAGACAATTCTTAGATTGATACTGTTACAGATTTTATGAAAAGAGAAACTTTAGTGTCTTCTTCAGCGTGATTTCTTTAAACAAACAACAAACCTTTTTAATAGTAAGTGAGCTTATTTTCTTGTATTGTAAAAAAAGTAAAGCTTATAAGCCGTTCACAGTATAGCATGAGATAACAATATTTTTAATCTTTAGGCTTAACTTGCACAGAACAAAATTTTATATCAAAATCTGGGTATCATCAAGCTGCTTCGGAACATGGCCTTGTCGTCATCGCTCCAGATACCAGCCCTCGTAAGTGTTCTTATTCCAGAGATCCTTTGTAAAAGTATAAATCTTTAAGACTAAGTTGCAAGCAGAGTAGCATATACACAGTCTATTTTGTATTTTTGCTGTTTACTAATCTTTCAAGCAACAGCATGACTCTAAAATACCATACTATATATTTTCCTCACTGAATTTTACTAACAGTTTTGCTATTCCCGTTTCATAGATTGACACTTTAAAGCAGAGCCTGAGCAACTCAAATAATCTTTGTCATATTGGCACTAGTACCAAAATAACTCACAATGCATAGGAAATAATTTTTTTGTTCCTTGGGTAGCCTGTCTTGTCATGTAGTAATTATCTTTTCTCATTTCTGTTAGTCATCAAACAGTCATGCAGTTAAAGAAATATTAGTTTTAATACAAGGGATTATAATGTATACATTAGAGAAATGAGACTATCAGGTATTTGAGAACTCAGTCCATCAGATTGTTGAAACTTGTTTTGTGACCCTGGAAAGGTCAGGAAATGAAATTAAAATGGAAGCTAAATCTATCTGGAAGTTGAATGACCGGCCTTGGGAAGCAGTGCATTTCCTTTCATGGTCCCTATGATACAAAAAGTAAAACATGTCTCACAGGAAATGTAATGAAATGTTTAATTCAGAAGAGCATCAAAAACATGTCTCCAGAATAAACTTTTAAAATAAGGTTCATTTTTAAGTAAAAACCATAAGAAATTCTTAATGATCATTAGTGGAAAAGTGCCATGTTCCTGGATGAGCAGACTGACTCTTACAAAGAGGTCATTTCCATCCAGTTACATATCACTATGATTTTATTCGAAATCCCAGTGGTTGACTTTAAACTGCATGCAAGTATATAAAATAAAACCTAATTAATTAAAAAAGAATGTAAGAAAATTCCACTGGGGGGATGGATAAATAGAAGAAACAGGATGGAATGATTCCAGAGTATATAAGAAGACATTTTCGCTGTCAGTTCAAGATTGCAAATTGAACACAAGTGTTTGTCCCCATTCCCTTCTGAGATCACAGTGGTACAGAGAAGCAAAGAAGTGTTGGGGTAGTGAGGAGGGTCATCAGAGAAGAAATTTCAACACATTTACAAAGGATAAAAAGAAGGTCGAAACCCTTTGACAGGTAAAACAGAGTGAGGATGTGTTCAGAACACTGAGGAGCTTCTAACATCAACAGAGAAAGCCAGTGAATACCCCGCCTGGAGGACCATGTCCTCCCTTTCCTACCTCATTGGCTGGAACTAGTCACAGGACCGCACTCAAGAGGGCAAGGAAGTATGTGCCCCCAAAGGCCAGAGAGCTCCCAGTGTCCAGTGAGCAGCTCTGATGCAACTGAATATTCAGGTTCATTTTAAAGCGTATTATTAAACATGGGCCATTGCTAACAGAGTAGATGAAACCACAAGACTTTTCTTTAATTAGGTGGCTGCAATATTAAAGGAGAAGAGGACAGCTGGGACTTTGGCACTGGAGCTGGGTTTTATGTCGATGCTACTGAAGATCTTTGGAAAACTAACTATAGAATGTACTCTTACGTAACGAAGGAGGTAATTTAATTTACATTGTAATTATTAATTGATGACTGTGAAAGTTTGATTTTGGACACAAGGTCCCCCTAGTCTTTTAAACTAAGGTATGGTATTGTTGAATCTGTTTGGTAGATGTGATGTGATGTGGTCAGTTGCTCAGTCCAACTCTCTGCAGCCCGTGGACTCTGGCCCACCAGGCTGCTTAGTCCATGGAATTTTCCAGGCAAGAATACAGGAGTAGGTTGCCATTTCCTACTCCAGGGGATCTTCCCGACCCAGGGATTGAACCCACATCTCTTGGTCTCCTGCATTAGCCACTAGTGGCACCTGCGAAGCCTATTTAGTCTATATTTACTAACTACCTTTGCAAAGATTCCAAAGTTTACTGGTACTATACTCCTATTTTCTACAATTTAAATTCACTAAGTGCAATTTTAAAGAATTTGATAATTATCTTGATACCTGTTTACATTGACCAGCTTATACAAAGCAAATAGTATATGAAAACACTTTGCATTTCTCTGGTAGTTGGTTCATTCAGACATATTTCACAGGGATTAATCATAATCGGAAAGGATAAGTGGTAAAGCATTGCTTCTATTAATAATATTTGTGTACAGTTTATGCATTTTTCTAAATCTTATGATTTTAACAATGTCTGCATCATAAAAATTCAGAAATAATAGTATAAAATTTTAATCATGTGTAATTCTGTCACCCCAAACAACTATATTTTGGTATATTCCAGATTTTGTTTTATGACTAGTTTTCATATAATTGTGAAACATTTTTATCTTGTTCTTTTTTAGTTATGTAAAACAAATATTGTATAATATTCTGATCTATTTGTAACATAATTTTAAGAATTGGATAGTATTCCATCATATGCCATGATTTACTTTTTTCTAATGGAGTTATTTATATGTTTACATAGGTCTTTTACCATAATGTGTATTATTGCATTGATTATCTCTGTGTATTATTTTTTTTACCCATAAGAACTTTTCCCGGTTATAGATTCCAGGAAGTGAAATTATTGGATCAAAGTTTAGAACATTTTGAAGTTTCTTTCTGCATTATCATCTTAAATTTGCTTTCTAAGGGTGATGTATCATATATTCTCCAGTGATATATTAATAATCATTGTCTATCCTGCATTTTTTTTAAATCTTTACGGTGTAAACCATTTTAAGACTATGATTTGGAAGTATTGATTTTTTTATACAACTTTGAAAGAGTCTAAACTTACTTCTCTCATATTTTCTGTCCCACCATTAAATTCTCCCTAGCTTCCCCAACTCGTAAATGACAATTTTCCAGTGGACCCCCAAAGGATGTCTATTTTTGGCCACTCTATGGGAGGCCATGGAGCTCTGATTTGTGCTTTGAAGAATCCTGGAAAATACAAAGTAAGATTAACCTAAGCTTCTAGTAACAGATATTTCTCTTGAATAATATAATATTAGGAACTTACAGAGATTGAAATTAGATACTGTTGTTTAGTATTGGGACTAAACTTTTCTAGTGTTGGGCATTTCAAGAGATTGTGGGGGAAGACTATTAAATTGACCATACAATAGATGCTAGACTCAAAAGAATAGGCTTGTATCCCAGTGTTTTCTCATTGGTCTGCTAGAGGTATTATCAAAAAATTTTCATAGCTTCTATTCAAACTATAGTTTTCTAGGCTCTTTTTTTCTAAAGGTTAGTCTTGACTAATGTTATTGTAGCAGTATGTTATGATTTCCTTATATTTTTATCAAGAATATTCTCACATAAAGTTTACTCTGATTTTCCATTGTTTTAAATGCAAAAACTGAGTAGAAATTCATCATAAATTTTCATTTGTGCCTTATTTAATGAAAATGTAATGTACTGCTTTGTTGCTTTAGCAATTATATTAGCTCTTCGAATAGAACACACAAAGGATGGTGGATCTTGGAGAGGCATATAATCTAAGCTCATAGTATAGCAGAAGAAAAATCGTTTACAGGTATTTTCACAGCAAGTCAGAGTTTTTAAGCAAGTTGCAAATATCTGTGCATAGTCAACTTACGAAAATATAACTTGTTTGTAAATTTTGTTTTATTTTTGTGCCTTAAGTCTGTGTCAGCATTTGCTCCACTTTGCAACCCAGTGCTCTGTCGTTGGGGCAAAAAAGCCTTTACCGGATATTTGGGAACAGATCAAAGTAAATGGGAGGTAGGTACTGGATGGCTCTCTTAATACTCATTCATAAGTTTTCAAATCTGTTGAAAAGCTGCTCTACAGACATTATATTCCTAACTTGTTCAAGTAAGGATCCAGGGTCCCCTGCATTGCAAGCAGATTCTTTACCATCTGAGCTACCAGGGAAGCCCAAACATCCAGAGCTAAAATTAATTAACAAAAGTGAATACATATAACAGTAACAACACCCATGAAGGATCTTTTTAAAATTGTATTCAATTATGGCAGATATTCTGAGGCTACATCTTTTTTCTGCTAATGATTAATTTATATGTTTATTTTCTAAATTAACATTACAAGAAATACCCTCTGTTACTAAATTTAGACTTACCTGTTATTAACTATGTGCTTGATTGTATGATAAGAACCAGGAGGCCTGGGTTTTTATTTTGTGTATCTGTTTCAAAATATAGTGTCTCTCAGGTTTAGATTTTTAATTATAGGCTTAACAGCCTTTAAACATAGATACTGTGTATGTAATGTACATTTATGAGTCTATTTCCAACAGCGAGATTGCTTTTTAAAGCATAGGAGCAGATGCTTCTAGATGAAAATAAAACAGGCCCTTTTTTCCAAGACTGTGCAGAAATGGGCTATTTGAAAACTCCTACCAAGAATTTGAATATTTTACAAATGAGCTCATCACATGTGCTTGTTAGCAAGTAGCAGATAGTTGAGTAGGGGGAAAAAAAGAACCTTTTTTCATTGCTGTTAATTCAAAATCATGTACTCATGGACCCCTGTTTTACTTAAGTTTGGTCACTGAAATTCTAACAGAATTGGAAAGTTAATCTCTTAGTCCCTAGATTAAAGTTTAGTTTTGCTTAGGCCTAGGTTTTCATTATATTGGAAGAATGCCAAAAATTGTTACCATTAGTTACTTGGAGAACAATGGGTTGACAATGCTTGCTCATCAGTGCTTTGAGTTCTCACCATATGCAGAGTTTGTGTGGAGTTTTGAAATCTTCTGTGAAGAAGGTGATGATCCTTTCCTGTGCACAGGGGCCTTACAGTCTAATAGAAGATTTGAGTGAAAGACCAGCTGATTGAGAGACGTAGGGGAGAGGTAGCCTATAAAGGAATGTGTATCCTTTTTCTCCAAGTGGCCGTAGATTTTACTGTCTTAATGATGCTGTGTTTAGGCCAGCATTTAATTTACTCTTGGAAGAAGGAGACTATGCAGAATTATGAAATCAAAGAACTTTAAACTAGTTGGACTTCATATGTCTCCTTTCACTCTCCTTTTAAGACTAAAGAAAGCAAGTCTGAAAAAGCATGATACTTTAGAAGGGAAAATCTTTTGTTTGTCTTGATCAATCCATCAGTGTGGTTAGTGAATATACATGAGTGATCAACATTTAAAGATGGATAGTAAAATAGAAAATTGTAACTAGTGGCAGCTCCTCAGATACTCAATTTGAGTTGTTAACATGATTCAGATTATTCACGTCTTCCTGAAAGTTCCTGGAGATTGTAGATATTTGGTGGTTTTTAGCAGATAGAAAAAGAGACATTTATGTCTGGAATTAGTCAAAAAGCAGAAACAAAAATAGACTGCTTATTTGAAATAGAAGAAATAGTCAATTTGTGAAAGGATTTACAAAGGAAAAAAATCAAGGTTTTTGGAGTTGAGAGGTGGTTAATAACCTTGATGATTTAGAAGAAAAAAGGCTACACAATGAAGAATACTTGAGACATAAAATCCTTGCTGTTGGTCTAGGACTGCTTGAAAGTAAGGAGGAGGCTGCAATGAGAATAGCATTCTGAAGACCTTATAAATAAAAACCAGACAAGCCAACTTAATCAGCCTTAGAGCTTGAATGACTTAAAATTCTATTCAGTTCTAGTATAGGATATTCTGAAGAATATCTTTCTGGCCCTTGTGAATTTATTTTTCATTATTTCTCCTCTTTTTATAGGCTTATGATGCTACCTGTCTTGTGAAGTCCTATCCAGATTCTCAGCTGGATATACTAATTGATCAAGGGAAAGAGGACGAGTTCCTTTCCGATGGACAGTTACTTCCTGATAACTTCATAGCTGCCTGTACAGAAAAGAAAATCCCTGTTGTTTTCAGATTACAAGAGGCAAGTACCAGGAAACCTTACCTTGGTCTAAATTCACTATTTAAAAAACAAGATTCCATAGTACTTTTTAAATTTGATTTTAGAATTTGAAAAGGTACCTCTAGTTAAGATATTTTCTAATTATAATAAGACAAAGTGAAAACCTCCCTATTAAGTTAATGATATCTAAGACCAGATTACAGAGAAATAGGAAAGCATTTGGCAGTGAAAAGTATTTACAATTTTCTGTCCTACTGTAAAATCAGTAAATAGGTCAAAGTTTGATGCTTGGGTGGTACTTAATCATCAACATTATCGGGTATCTTTCTTTACACATGCAGCTATTGTTGCAGTCAAATAAAAAGACAAGCTTACACCTTAATTACTCTTCACTTTAGATACACATCTTAGCCTCGGAAGCTGTGTAATATTTGTCTGACACGCATATATGCACTATATTATTGAGTTAGATACTAACCTATCTGTTGTGAGGCTTGCTCGTTATTTAAGAACGATTACTAGATTTCAGTTGGTTTGCAGATTTTCCTTTTTCCTTGGCTAAAATACTTTTGACTATTCACTACTCACCTAGCTCTATGCTAATATAGTTATAATTAAATAAATTCTGCCTTTATTTTTTTTAAATTATATAATCATATACTTCAGAACATAATATAAACAAAATTTTTCTTTCAGGATGAAAAATGAACCCTGAAAATTATACATGGCCAGGCTTTTTGAAAACATTTTTATTCATGTTTATGGGTAATATGCCATATGGGTAATATGTTTATGAGTAATATTCTAGGCACATTGATCTAAAACTTATAATGATAAGTGTTATCTAGATCAATGTGTATGCTTACAAAACTGTTTTCACAGCATTGACTCATTTTATCCTTATATGACCAGATGAGAGACCATTCCTATCCTGTCCACCTGTTTGGGTTTTTTGTTTTGTTTTGTTTTTATTTTTTTCAGCTTTTTAAAAATTGTGGTAAAATACCACATACAATTTACTGCCTTAACTCTTTGTAAGTGTCCATTTCAGTGGTGTAAATTCATGCATAATGCTGTGGAGCTTTCACCATCATTCCTCTCCACAATTCTTTTCATCTTGTAAAAGTGCAACTCTGTTCCTATTAAGCACTAACCCCTCATGCCTCCCTGCCCCCTACCCTTAGCAACCACCGTTTTACTTCCTGTCTCTGTGACTGCCCTGAGGATTTCCCATAAGTGGGCTCATATAGTATTTGTCTTTTTGTGACTAGCTGATTTCATTTAGCATAATCCTCTTGAGGTTCATCCATGTTGTATCGTGTGCCAGAATTTTCTTCCTTTTTAAGGCTGAATAATATTTCATCGTATGCATATTACCAGATTTTGCTTATTCAGTCATCTGTCAATGAACCGTGAAGGTTGCTTCCAAGTCTTAGCTCTTGTGAATAATGTTGCTATAAACACGGATGTGTAAATGTTTCCTGAAGATTCTGCTTTTAGTTATTTTTGGTTATTATGCCCAGGATTGGAATTGTTGGATCATGTGGTAATTCTGTTTTTAATTTTTTGAGGAAACTCATACTATATTGCATAGCAGCTACACTACTTTACATTCCCATCAGCAATGGGAATGTAAATTTCTAATTTCTCCACATCCTCCCCAACATTCCTTTTTTCTTTCTTGTGACTATCCATCATTTAAAAATAGAATTTTTTTATTGATAGATTAATTTGAACATTTATCATCAGAATTACATGTTTTACATCAATGATCAGCCTTGAGAAATTTGATTATAAAGCTAACAGTGTGTTGAATTTTATTAATTCTAGCTATAAGTGATGTAACAAAGTGTGCCTTTTCCCAAATGACTTTAACTTCTTGGCAATAGTGCTGTTGGTTGCCTCTTCTGCATCCCTTGAGTTTATGCCAGGAAATTTTGTGGTTACCACTAACAGCAAAGTTTCAGCCTTCCTGCAAAGACTGAAAATTTTCTAGAGTTTGTTATAAAAGCAGCAGGGTTAGAACACTGATGAAATTCTTGAGGGGAAAAAAATAAGTCAATTTTTTTATTTCTAAAATGCCTATATCCCAAGCAACTGAAAAACGTAGTTGTCTGTGGTTAACGAAGAGTGAAGACAAAGCATTCCTTTTCCTTTTTTATTTAACGATGAGAAAGTGTTGAAATCATCAGTCACACTTTTTAGCTCAGGCGCAGTTTTCTGTTTCCTTTCCTTCCAGCATGGGCAGTTTGAGTGATGCACAGTCTGGAGCAGGTCAGGTTTAGGTTTGTTTTAGCTGAATGCGTAGCCCAATGATCATACCTCGGCAGTGGCTCCAGAGAGGCAGCTTTTCAGAGTTTCAAGCCAACTTCCGTTGGCTGCAGACTACCTCAGGTCTGAGGGACTTACTGTCTGCTTTATTGTTAGGGTTTCCCAGGTGGCTCAGTGGTGAAGGATCCGCCTGCCAATGCAAGTGGACGCAAAAGGCATGGGTTCGACCCCTGGGTCGGGAAGATCCCCTGGAATAGGAAATGGCCACTGCTCCAGTATTCTTGCCCGGAAAGCCTCATTGACAGAGGAGCTTGCTGGGCTCAGTCTATGGGGTCGCAAAGAGTCGGACACGAATGAGCATACACGCATACCTGTTTTCAGTCATTTTTTATCTGAAAACTGGGCAGGTACTACTTGGTACAATGCTTCACAGGTTTTGTGGCCTAAAAATCGTGGGTATATTTGACCTCTTACCAAGAATTACATGGGTGCCAAATGCTCGTCTCCTACTTTCTTTATATAAGAAACTGTCCTTCAGCTCTAAATTAACTAATTAACTGGGACTGGTCTAATCATTGAGTGACGTGAAACCAAATAATTCCAAGGCTCAGCCTTAATTTTGACAGCATTCCTGTCAGATTCACTTCTACAGTTTGGCCACTGAAAATAGAAAGCAGATTGCTTTTAAGTTTCTTTGATGATTTTAAAGTAGAACTCTTTATTAACAGGTGTACCCAAGATATGCTTTGTGTACTGCTGGAAGTTAGAGATTGAGAAGGTTTACTGATTCATCAAAACCTTAGGGATTTTGCCTTGTTCCCTGAAATGCAGATGATATTTTTCATTAGGTCCAGTTTTGTTTCTTCAGTGCTTAGAAAAATTTGGTTTTCTTCCAGTCAGACCATTTGCTTGATCAGGTTAAACTTTCTTAGACTCTTATCTTTCCTGGTTTATTCTATTTTATATTTTAATTGCCTCTGGCAGGGTAAGGGCTGTCCTAAAAATTAACCTGGTTTTTAACACGCTCAAGTTTTTCCCATCCTATTTTTAATTTCTTTTTCCCTTGAAAGGTACTTACTTTGTACTCAGAGGACACCTTCGGGAAGGGTTGCTTCTCCTTTTGCCATTGATTACCTGTTACTGGTTTTATTTGACCAGCTAGAAATCTGTTTCAACTCAATTACATTTTCTCTCTGCAGCATGGTAGTTTTTAAAAGTTTGCTGACTTTTTACCCAATTTGGTTTATTGCTGAGAGATGTCAGCATTTAATTAATTATTCCTTTTTCCTCAGCTGTAGTAGGCTTTTACTGCACAGGAGGTCAAATTCTCAATGTGATTTACGATGGCCCTGTTTAACTTCCCAGGATGGGGCATTTGGCTGTGCACAAGTTCTTTCTCTGTATTGTTTATGTGCGCTTATTTTGTATCTTAACATTTCCTTATCGGTGGGTGTGTGTTTCCTTTGGGATTTGAAACTTCTTGCCTGTGTTCTTAAGCTCTAAATTCTGAGTCTTTTATGTCCTTGTTGATATGACCACATGTTTACTCCGTGCATTTAATTAATGTGATATTTCTTTTCTTTGCATGTATTACTGGCAGCATCTAGAAACTAGGCTATGCAGAATGTTTCTTTTTTTTTCTTTTTACATTTTTGCTATTCTTTTTTTCAGTGAAAATATTGAAGTACAAGTGTAATAAGCTTTATTTTGATTAGAAACTGTTCACATATGGTGATAGTTTAATTATTTACAAGCCAATTAAGTCACATGCAAGATATATTTAATGTCCCTTTATCGACTTTTCTGAATGGTAGATAAACATCATCTCTCTCTTTTGTCTTCTAGGGTTATGATCACAGCTACTACTTTATTGCAACATTTATTGCTGATCACATCAGACATCATGCAAAATATCTGAATGCATGAAAAACTTCAGATAAGAGAATCTCTTCAGGATTATAAAATTGTAATAAACAGAATTGCAAGGAAATAAGATTTTAAAACTTTGGATTTCATAATGCTAAAAATGCTTCATTCTGTAGTTGAATCACTCACTGAATAAATATATCAAACCTGCTTCTGATTTTAAAAGTTACTTTACCAGTGTTTACTTGGGAAATATTTGATACTTAACAGCTTTTTCAAGATCATTTGGAAATGATTCAGAGGCATGGGCTGTCTTTTTTCCTGTTTTGTATCTAGTGTCTAACAACTGCTTGGCTTCTAGTGGTCACTGAACTGAATAAGTACTTGTTAGTTGATGAATACAGAAATAGACTCAGAAAGATTAAGTGAATTTCCCATCATTACACAGTTATTTGTGGGAGAGCTAAGATTAGAAGTTAGATTTACAGAACCCAGTCAACGATATTTCTTATCTGTTGAGTCAAATGGATTTGTAGACATTGGTTTATGGACCTCTCTCAAGAGACAAGAATTAAATACTAGATTAGATCTGAAATTAGATAAGGAAACTTGTTTCATATGTTACTGTGAAAGATATTTTCCTTTAGTTACATGCAGAAATGTAGCTTGATAAACTTGGCCAAGGAAAGTAACGATTCTCTTTGTAAGTACCAGAGTGTGTTCCTTCGAGAACTTAATGGACACACTTTTGAAACATGATAGGTGAATTCTGGTTGTTTTAAAAGAAATATATTTTTCTGTTGAAGAGCACAAAAATTATACATTTTAAACATTCAAGAAGAGTGCATATTACATGGTGATAGAGGAAGACATCAGGTTTTTAAAGTTATAAAATAAGTACTATGTAAATGTGAATTAGACTAAACCTTTTTAAAATTATTACTATTTAAATATTAGTATTCAAGATTGAATCCTACAATGAACTGCACCCAAATGGTTCTAAGTCTGAACAAACTTGTGTCCTCTAATAAGAAAATTTTTTTAATTCACAAATTTTTTCATGTAGATAATTCCTTTATAAAGAAAAATAATTGTGTGATCCTATGATCTTTGTATTTGTTGAGGATTTAACCAGAGAAGCAGAACTATTGGTAGATATGTACAATAAGAGACATTTTACAAGGAATTTGCTGTGTCATTGTGGGAGTTGGCTAACAAGTCTGAAATCCATGAGTCCTTCATATAATAAGGAATCATTTCCATGACTTTATAATAACAAATAACCTAAAAATGAACTCCTAATACTAGTTTTGTGTGCTTCTAGCAGTCACCTGACAGAAGGAGGCAAAGGAATTGACTCATTTCCTGGATCACTGTAAATATTGTAAAAGCTCTCTTTAATCTCCCTTTACGAAACAAAACAATACAGTAAAGCCACCATTACTAGTAGAGGCAAGCCATGAAATGGGTGGAGGTGCTTGCAAAATGGGGATTGGACAGAACCTGCATCCAGAATACATAAAGAACTCCATAAATTAATTATTTAAAAGATAAACCAACAGAAAAGTGGGCAAAAGATTCGATTGGGTACTTCTCAAAATGGGATATAAGTATGATTAATAAATACATGAAAATGTGTTGAACTTCATAAGACCAGGGAAATGCAGACAATGAAGTGCCACTGTACACCTCCCTGAATGGCTGGAGCTGGGAGAAATCGCAAGTGTTGGCCTGTCGGTATGGTGGCCTGCTAATGGGAGCTGCTGAGATCCAGCATAATGTCCAGTCAGTCAGTCATATCCAACTGTTCGCGACCCCATGGACTGTGCACACCAGTGTTCCCTTCCCTTCACTGACTCCCAGAGTTTGCTCAAACTCATGTCCATTGAGTCGATGATGCCATCCAACCATCTCATCCACTGTCGCCCCCTTCTCCTCCTGCCCTCAGTCTTTCCCAACATCAGGGTCTTTTCCAGTGAGTCAGCTGTTTGCATCAGGTAGCCAAAGTATTGGTGCTTCAGCTTCAGCCTCAGTACTTCCAATGACTATTTAGGGTTGATTTCCTTTAGGATTGATTGGTTTGATCTCCCTGGTGTCCAAAGGATTCAAAGGGTCTTCTCCCAGGGGCTCCCCTGGTAGCTCAGGTGGTAAAAGAATCTGCCTGCAATGTAGGAGACCCTGGTTCGAATTCTGGATCAGGAAGATCCCCTGGAGAAGGGATAGGCAACCCACTCTAGTATTCTGGCCTGGAGAATTCCACGGACAGAGGAGCCTGGCAGGCTATAGTCCGTGGGGTCACGAAGAGTCGGACATGACTGAGCGACCTTCACTTTCACTTTCTCTAGGACTACAATTCAGAAGCATCAGTTCTTCAGCACTCAGCCTTCTTTATGGTCCAACTCTCACATCTATACATGCCTGCTGGAAAAACCATAGCTTTGACTATATGGACCTTGGTCAGCAACGTGATGTCTCTGCTTCTTAATGTGCTGTCTAGGTTTGTCATAGCTTTTCTTCCAAGGAGCAAGCACCTTTTAATTTTGTGGCTGCAGTCACTGTCCGCAGTGATTTTGGAGCCCAAGAAAGTAGAATCTATCACTGTTTCCATTTTTTTCCCATCTATTTGCCATGAAGTGATGGGACCACATGCTATGATATTAGTTTTTTTGAAAGTTGAGTTTTAAGTCAACATAACGGCCCTTCCCAACAATCCCACCAGAGGTGTACCCAGCAGAAACATGTATGTAAAATCTATATGAGAATGTTCATAGCAGCACTACTTATAATATAGCCCAAATCTGGAAACAACCCCAATGCCAATCTACCATAGTATGCATAAAGTCGGTGTATTCATACAGTGGAATATTCTACAATGAGATAAACACACTAAAATTAGATGCAGCAGCAGAGTCTCAAACATTAAACACAATGGTTTTGTTTTTGTTTTTGTTTTTTTGCCATACCACATGATATATGGGATCTTAGTTCCCCAACCAAGGCTGGAACCAGTGCCCCTGGAAGTGAAAGTGCAGAGTCTTAACCACTGGACCACCAGGGAAATCCCTCCAACACAATCGACTGTATATGTCATTAGGTACCATTTCATAAAAGAGTCCAAGCCAGGCAGATTTCATCGGTGGTGTGAGAAGTCAGGATGGGATTACTTACAGCAGAAGGAGTATGCGGCCCTGGGCAGAGGTGATTAGAGGGCAGCATACAAGGTCCTTCAGGGAGCTAGTGATGCTCACTTCATTTGGGTTAGTATATGAGCATGTTTACTTGGCAAATTCATCAGGCCATACACTTAAGATTTATACACATTTTCATATGTGTTATACTTTAGTGAAGATTGGGTTACAATCTCTGAAGTAGCCATGTTATGGAGATCATATATATACTACTGCATGAAAAAGAAAAAAGATTCTTGATGTTATACAAGGATGTTTATTTGGGAGAATACAGTTTTCAGTGGCCACATCTTTTATGGAGTCAAATAATGTTATCTCACTTAGAAACCACTTAGAAGTGAAGGTGATGTGTGATGGCTTGTGAGCGCTCTGAATTTTGAAGATGCAAGTGGAGTCCAGATAAAAATTATTTATTGAAATCTTACAGTGGAACAATTTCAAACTGACATTTAAAAAATATTTTTAATACGTGTAATAAACTGTGACAAGTAGACGTGAATTTTTGTTTTGAAGGGTTCATAAACATTTCAAATTATCCAAACAGCTTTTTGACATAGTCTCATCAGAAAAAATGCTGTTCTTGTATTTGGCCACAGTGAACATACACACTGGATGAGACACAAAGTGGCTTTAGTTTTTAGTGGCTTTTAGTTGCGGTCAACTTTACTAACAAGAAGTTTGTGCATACAGCATATTTTAAGTTGGAAAACATGAATTTTAAACATTAATATTTAATAAATGTTGAAAGCCAGGAAGAAAAATCAGTGCTTACACCCATCCATGTCAACATCTTTATGTGTGTGTGTGTGTGTGTGTGTGTTTTTGGCTGTGCTGGGTCTTCATTGCAGCAAAAAGGCTTCTCCTTGCGGTGAGCAGTTTTCTCGAGTTGCAGCACACAGCCCTCTTGTTGCAGAGCACAGGCTTAGTTGCTCTGTGGCATCTGGGATCTTAGTTCCCCTGCTGCTGCTGCTGCTGCTGCTGCTGCTGCTGCTGCTGCTGCTGCTGCTGCTGCTAAGTCACTTCAGTCGTGTCCGACTCTGTGCAACCCTATAGACGGCAGCCCACCAAGCTCCCCCATCCCTGGGATTCTCCAGGCAAGAACACTGGAGCGGGTTGCCATTTCCTCCTCCAATGCATGAAAATGAAAAGTGAAAGTGAAGTCGCTCAGTCGTGTCTGACTCTTAGCGACCCCATGGACTGCAGCCCACCAGGCTCCTCCGTCCATGGGATTTTCCAGGCAAGAGTACTGGAGTGGGGTGCCATCGCCTTCTACCAGGGTTCAAATCCACGTCCCCTACACTGGAAGGTGGATTCTTAATCACTGGACCACCAGGGAAGTCCCATGCACTTCTCGCTTTCTTTACAGCCCTGAGAATTTAAGTTCTGATTCAAAAACACTTTGAAGATAGAATTATTATGATACTTTCAGAACAAGTTAACCTGATATGTCTTCTGCTTCCATAAGGTAACATGGGCAGCTCATTTCATCCTTATAAGTCTGATTTCTCATCTGAAAACATGTAGACAAGAGCCCCTTCACCCTCTAACTCACAGAACCGTGGAGCATAGCAAGATAAGATACCCGTATGAAATCACTCTCATCCCAGCCAGATATTAGGAACCACTGCACTATTGTCAGAGGACTCCTGAGTGAGGCGTCGTTTCCTTAGAGGTCACCCAGAGGAATGTCATAGAGCTTCTGCCTTTGTTTATTTTCATTTCATTCCCTATTAAAATCTATATTTATATTTTTCTATATGCCTTATAATACACATAATGCATTGGTAAATTAATATAGGCAACTGTAAATAACAGTTCATATGCTGAGGATGCCTATGCAAATATGAGACCCTCAGAAGTCCCCAACTGCAAACTTTTGTGCAAAAAGAATTTGTGAGGACCAACAAAGAATGTCTGCTGTGCCATTAATTTGTTTTTCTAAAAATAAAATACCTCCCTCCAGGAAGACATAGTTTGTATACTTCTTCACCTCCTTTAGTAGTCCTGGCCAGTCCAGGAGAACATGTCCTTTTGGTCTTAAGAGATAATAAAAGGAATTCGATTGTGTTCTGTTTGGCCTGATTCCAGGACTCCAATCCAAGAGCACGGATGCCTCCTCGCCTCTTTGGCCTCAGGTGTCAGTCTTCCGCCACTGGTGATACCTGATGAGTGGCAGCAGGTGCCGATGAGAAGCCAGCTCTTCCCCTTTGGGCCGATAGCAGCACGTCCTCAACCAGTGAAATCAGTGAACATTTATCTTATTGGGTTTGTCGGACAAATTCAAATATGAATAGAAAACGTGCTCTGGAGGAGGGAACTGAGTGAGAGAACTTGGTTTTTATTTTTTTCATTTTTTTCAAGATCGTATTTCAGAAATCTTTCTGAAATCTAGACAGGTGTCTGTGTGTGTTTTACCCCTGCATGAAGCGTTATAATATTGAGCACAGGCTGCTCCAGTGCTGGATTCAAGATGCATTGCCTCTTTGGTCCTTGCTGCATCGGCCCAATTTTTATTCTCAGGAGACGAAAACCTAGTCCTGGTTTCTTCTAAAATCATTTCAGTAAAAACACTGCCACCTAGTGTCTTGATTAGGAGAAGCGCGATAGACCATTCACTGACAGTTTCCCAGAGTAAACAGCAAGTAACTCATTTTCTTAGTTATATTCACAGAAAACTTGATGGAGTATAGAAATTTCCTGTATTGATTGTAAAATAATGTAGCCCATCTCTTGCTGCATAGTGCAGAGATGCTGCCCCAGCTGTTGGAATGATTTTTAAATATAGATTCTAAGGTAATTCTGCTAACAGCCCAGCTTTATTGTTAGTCTGATCTGGCTCATTGCACAAAGTCAAGGCAGAGGGATTATGTAGGTGCTTCTCACAGGGTTGCTGTGAGATTTACAATACAAACCTTTAACAGAGTTGGTCAGGTCGTAACTACTCAATTTTGGGCGCACGCTAAGTTGCTTCAGTCGTGTCTGACTCTTTGTGATCTATTGACTACAGCCTGCCAGACTCCTCTGTCCATGGGATTCTCCAGGCAAGAATACTGGAGTGGGTTTCCATGCCCTGCTCCAGGGGATCTTCCCAAGCCAGGAATCGAACCCATGTCTCTTATGTCTCTTGCACTGGCAAGCAGGTTCTTTACCACTAGCGCCACCTGGGAAGCCCCAAGTACTCAATAAACTTCAGCTATTGTATTTAATTTTCTTTGTCACTTGGATCTGTGACTACTCTGCTTATTAAGATTTCTATAAGAGGACAAATAAATTATTGTGAGTTTTATTATGTCCCTTTCCCCACTGAAATTATTATTTGTCTAATATGAGCTTGATAAAAGAGGTTTATTGGGAAGCAAACCTTCAACTACAGCAGAATGGGTTCTTTTTTCAGGAGTACCAGGGAGGAAGACATCATCTGGAGGGGAAGGGGAAAGCTCACCGAAATGAAAGGCATTGACCATCCGTCATCAAGCCTGGGTAGCACTCTGCAAAGTCACAAAGAGGTGAGAGGGCATCTTAAGCAGGGCGTGTAGCCTAGGAAACAAAAACATCAGAACCCCTGGTGGTAACGGGAGACTGGCGGGGCTGCACCAACTGATAAATTGCTAACAGGCTGGAAAGGCATGCATGGCGTTGAAACCTGCGAACAAGTAGCCGTGAGGCAGTGAAGGTGTTTCTAGTAGGGAAGAGACATGCTAAGACTTGTGCTTTTTTTTCATATTATGGTCATAGGAGACGGTTGCAAAGATAAGGTAGACAGGGAGACCAAATGGACCCTTGACAACTCATCTCAGAAAGAGTTGATGAGGCTGGCACTAAGGTGGTAGAAGTGAAGAGGCGGTGCTGGAGCTGAGAGATGTTTCTGAGGAAGAACCTACATTGTTAAGTGACCAACTGAAAGGGCCAGGGACGCATCAGTGATGACCCTACCGTGTCTAGCCTGGGAGACTGGGAAGGTGATGAAACCATTGAATTAGGAGATACATGAGAAGAAAAAGGAGTTTTGGGAGGTATTAATAGTAGGGAGTCCAATTTCAAATACATTAAGGTTGAAGAACCTCTAAGCGGATGACTTTCACAAGGACATTCAAGTGAAGATACTCAGAACTACATTATTCTGGATCTCAGAGGGGAAGCGGGGCCTAGAATTATGAAGATATGTAGATTTATTTATACATCACTGCTGCTGTTGGAACCACCAGATAGATATCTTTCACATGAATGGAAGAGTGTCAACACTCCTCCTTTAAAAAAAAAAAAAAAGTAGGTGGAGACTGTGATGAAAATGGAAAATGAACACTCTGAGAGAGAAAACTGGCACCAGGACAGAACTCTTGGGTTTCAAGTAGCAAGGGCTCAACATCGCAAATGCTACAACAGAATCCACTAGAACAAGGACTCAAAAGAGGCCACTGGATCAAGCGACTGGGATGGGATCCATGACATTATTACAAGTGTTTTCAATGGAGTGGTGAGCACAAGAGGGAAAATGAATGGAAAGTGAGGATGTTGGTTCATTTGTTCAACAAACGCTTATCAAGTGCCTACTATATTTTAGACTGTCCCGGCCTCGTCCAGCAGGAAACAAAGATTCCTGTGCATGGAGCTTGCATGCCAGCATTGTTCACAGAATGCCCTTCAAAGAACATTCTCGAAGGGTCTGGGAGGACAAGAGACTGGCCGGGTTTTTTTGAGCAGAAAGGTGGAATCAAGGGAATTGTTTCCCACAGGCTGGTGAGGCTGGAGTTTGTGGCTGAATCGCGATAGACAGAGGAGAGACTGGAGATGATGCAGGAAGGAGGAAGTAAGAGAGAGAGACACACACAGAGACAGAGACCAATCACACAGAGCCCCCCGCAGCTGTGGAGCCGGCGATTAGCCTTGGAAGCGTGAGCAGCCATGTTCACCTCCAAGACAGGAAATGATGCAACAGTTCATATCTGATGGTCTTCGTTTTCCCCGTAAATGAAGAGACAAGCCGAGAGCAGACCAAAGAAGATTTGAGACCGCAATCTGAAGAACAGAAGCAGGAAGTAGGAAGAGAGCCAAAGGACACAGCGTCAACACCATTTGCCAAGCGGAGCTGTATCCAGCTAAGCAATGAATATGTGTGTGGTGCAGTGCTACTCACGTCTGCACGTTCATCCTCACCAGAGGCCCCCCGTGTCTTCCTCAGACAGAAGATGTGTCTTCCTTCTCCGTTCCCAGCCCCCAGCTCTTGTGACTAGAGCAGATACTTATCTGGGGCTCAGATTCCAAGAGATCGGATAATTTCTTTTACCTCTCAAAGAAAAGCGACAGTTGTTAGGGAGCATCTACCGGCCAAGTGCTCAATTTTATTTACTTAGGTCTCCTTGGAAGAAAATTTATGAGTAACCTAGATAGTATATTCAAAAGCAGAGACATTATTTTGCCAACTAAGGTCCGTCTAGTCAAGGCTATGGTTTTTCCTGTGGTCATGTATGGATGTGAGAGTTGGACTGTGAAGAAGGCTGAGTGCGGAAGAATTGATGCTTCTGAACTGTGGTGTTGGAGAAGACTCTTGAGAGTCCCTTGGACTGCAAGGAGATCCAACCAGTCCATTCTGAAGGAGATCAGCCCTGGGATTTCTTTGGAAGGAATGATGCTAAAGCTGAAACTCCCGTACTTTGGCCACCTCATGCGAAGTGTTGACTCATTGGAAAAGACTTCGATGCTGGGAGGTATTGGGGGTAGGAGGAGAAGGGGACGACTGAGGATGAGATGGCTGGATGGCATCACTGACTCGATGGACGTGAGTCTGAGTGAACTCCGGGAGTTGGTGATGGACAGGGAGGCCTGGCATGCTGCAATTCATGGGGTCGCAAAGAGTCCGACATGACTGAGTGACTGAACTGAACTGAACTGAATCGCAGGGGAGAACAGGCAGCTCACCCCTACTTACGCTTTCTCCCCAATCCCTCCCCCACCTTACCCTATTTGATCCTGCAGAAATAGTCAGCTGTCCTCTCTAAATCCTCAACACTTTATTTTTCCATTAGTATTGCTGTACCAATCAACCTTCAAGTTCAGCATTTGAATCACAGAGGACAGTCATAAGACGGATTTTCTACAGGCAATTTGCCTCCTGTTCCTTCAGTCTCATCACCTCTCTGAGTCAGAAAAGGCCTCTTTGCCCTCTGTCTGAGGACGTTCGTCTTGTCTCCTCAATTACCTTGTGCTCAGTGCAATGATCCTCAGCTCCAGACCTGCCTGACAGACCAGTGTCCTCCATCCACTAATACGTGTACCTCTTAACACAAAGACTTTTTGGTTGAACACAGCTGTCCTGGATATATATTGACACAGATTTCAAGTACCACTTGCTAGAGGGTTCTGCTTAGCTATTCAGATGATTCTCCTCAACTGCCTTTACAGAGTGATACTCATATAACTTGACTGGCTTTCCTTTTATTTATATTTGTGGAACACATACAAATCAATATGTGGTCCTTTTATTTTCAATCCGTGTCCTTATATTTCATGGTGTCTGTAAACACCATATAGTTGGATTTTTAACCTACCTTTTAGCTATCTAGTTCCTTAGTATTTACTGTAATTGCTGATATATTTGGGTTTATTTCTACTCTGTTATTTGGAGCCACTCTGCGTGTTCTGCTTCTTTTGCGTCTTTTTCCCAATCCACTTCCTTCCTGTGACTTTTAGAAGGGATTTTTAACTTCATAGCTTCTTCTTTACTGATTTAAAAGCAATAAACTCTTACATTAATATGTCCAAATTTACATTTAACACAATTAAATATAAATCAACATCTCTACCCTCCACCAAAGAAGTACAAGGAATTAGAGTATTTGAACTTCCATAATGCCTTCCTGTCTCTTGTAATAAGCAGCTGGTACTTTCTTTCCACTGTCCTTTATTTAGCAACCTCCTACTCCAAATTAGACACCAGTGGTCCTGTGACCAGTGCTTATTCCAATATGCTTACATAGTTTTATATTTATTTCTCAACCATACTTTTTTGAATTTTAGACCTTTCTCCTCCCTGAAATAATTAATTCAATGAAGGTGAGTTGATGGTAATTCATCTTTTGTCTCAAGTTATGAATATTTATTTTCTCTTTGCACTTCGAAGAGGTTACTCACTGTCTGTTGGCTTCTGATTGTACTATCAAGAAGTCTATATTGTCAATGCAATTGGATTTTTCTTCTTTTTTTGTAGGTAAGCTGTCTTCCCTTTTAGGATTGTCTTTGTCTTTGCTTATCCTGCTTGAAATGCACTATGCTTTCTCCATCTGAGCATTCGAATGCTTTATCAGTTCTGGAAAGTTCTCAATCACCATCTTTATATATTGCCTCTCTTATATCTATTCTCTTCTGAATACTGAGGATAAATGGTAAAAAAAAAAAAAATTCAAATAGCCTCCTGACAGTTCAGATCAAGACTCGCCACCAAGTAAGTTGCAGAAGTAGCTTTCAGGCTTCAAGTTTCAGAGCTAACTTTGTCACTTTGAATGGTAAACCCATGCATGGTTGGGTATAATCCCGAGAAATTAGGGTCTTGGTGGTGGAAATCTTCCTTCAGTAAGGAACTGCTTTTTTTACCTCCCTGGTATCCTGGAGTGTGACAAATCTGAAAAACTTTAAGTAAACATGCTTCATCTTGGGGTTTCCCAGACTGTATCTGTGGTAAAAATTCAAATCTTAAACCTATGGAAGATGAGAGCTGTAATGACAAAGTCACAGGAGATAATATTTCCCCATCTATTCTCAGTCAATAATGGCTAGTTTCCTTTGGAGATGAACAGATTTTTTTTTTTCCTCTATCCTTGCAATGATGAGGCAGCTTTATACAGATCCTAGCTTTGTGCAGAGATTTCACATCTGACTCAGGAGTTACCCTTGAATGGGTCCATGTACTTATTTCCATCACAGAAGACCTATTAATTATATCTTTTCTTGGTCATCGTCAAGATGGACAAAAGATCCCAGTACAGCCGCAGCTTCACCTTTGTCTTATCACTCTGAGCTCCAGCTCTCTATGGATTTCCTTATTTTCTTATAATAATCACAGCACTTCAATGTGTATTATTTATTTTTTAAGCATTTTTAGGCATGTTGTTGGAGGAGGTTTTTCTGGGCTATGCATACTGCAGCTCCCTCCAGCGAGCTTGACTGGGATAATTCTGAAGTGTGAGCTGTTCTGCTGTCTGTCTGTCCTCTGCCACTTCAGTTGCGTCCGACTCTTTGCCACCCTGTGTACTGTGCCTGCCAGGCTCCTCTGTCCATAGGATTCTCCAGACCAGAGTATTAGAGAATGTTGCCGTGTCCTCCTCCAGGGGATCTTCTCAGGGATTGAACCCGAGTCACTTAACATCTCCTGCATTTGCAGGCAGGTCAGTGGCACCCCACTCCAGTACTCTTGCCTGGAAAATCCCATGGATGGAGTAGCCTGGTGGGCTGCAGTCCATGGGGTCGCTAGTAGTCAGACACGACTGAGCGACTTC
Organism: Ovis aries; assembly: GCF_016772045.2. Classification (NCBI taxonomy): domain Eukaryota; kingdom Metazoa; phylum Chordata; class Mammalia; order Artiodactyla; family Bovidae; genus Ovis; species Ovis aries. Next base: position 17,081,761 of record NC_056063.1, on the reverse strand, counting down.
ACTTTCACTTTTCACTTTCATGCATTGGAGAAGGAAATGGCAACCCACTCCAGTGTTCCTGCCTGAAGAATCCCAGGGACGGGGGAGCCTAGTGGGCTGCAGTCCATGGGGTCGCAAAGAGTCGGACAGGACTGAGCGACTTCACTTTCACTTTCACTCACTTCTTTACCACTAGCGCCACCAGGGAAGGCCGGAGGTGTTCCATACCATTTCTCAAAGCTTCCTCCAGGATTGAGAGGAATTCAGCAGCTCATTGTGGAGCTGCTTTAAGGACGCACCCCCTAGTGGCCACTTTCTAGAAGGCATCCCTAGTGATCACCTCTTTCTCTTTTTTAAATTTATTTTTAATTGGAAGATAATTGCTTTATAATGTTGTGTTGGTTTCTGCTGTACAGCAACGTGAATCAGTTATAAGTACACATATATCCTCTCCCTCTTGCACTTCCCTCCCCTCCCCATCCCCCTGTACTTCCCCATTTTCTTGCAGGCTCCCTTTCACCAAAGAACTAAGTGCCCTTACCCTATTTCCAAGTATGTCTGCTTCTTTGAGGCTTCCCTGGTAGCTCAGATGGTAAAGCGTCTGCCTACAATGCGGGAGACCTGGGTTCTATCCCTGGGTCGGGAAGATCCCCTGGAGAAGGAAATGGCAACCCACTCCAGTATTCATGCCTGGAAAATCCCATGGACCGAGGAGTCTGGTGGGCTACATACAGGCCATGGGGTTGCAGAGTCGGACACAACTTCACGACTTCACTTCACTGCTGCTTCTTTGGGGATTCCCTGGTACTTCAGCTGGTAAAGAATCTGCCTGCAATGCAGGAGACCCAGGATCGATCCCTAGGTCAGGAAGATCCCTTGTAGAAGAGAATGGCAACCCACTTTAGTATTCTTGCCTGGAGAATTCTATGGGCAGACCATGGGGTCACAAAGAGTCATTCACAACTGAGCAACTTTCACTTTCTGCCTCTTTTAGGTATTGCCTGCCTAATACCATGTGCTTCTAGGTGCTTCTAGAGGAAGCCTCTAAAATATCCTGTTGTGCCTGTTAGAGACCATAGTTTCTTTCAGGAAACAATTCTATCCTGGAAAACACATATGCTCTGCCATTAACAAGGGCCAGGGGGGGCAGGGGGGAACCAGTATATAAGGTGGTACTCTGTAAAAATGCATAGGAATATCTCAAGGGAAATATTTTGAAAGTTTAACAGTTCCCTTAAGCTGGGATTACTGGTGACCTTCCCCAACCTCTTTATACTTTCCAAAGTTTCTATGATGAACATGTATAACTTTGATAAACAGAGAGAAGAATCCACAAATTTAAAAAAGTCATAGCAATATTTTATTAAATTGGGAGAGAAAAATGGCAAGGAAAATGGAGATTTGTTCCTAGACCTCATGTCAAAGTGAGGTATGTGCCCTGTCACTGTGCTTATCTTATAAATCTTTTTTTCCTATTCTTCTTGTTCTGATCTTAATCTGTCTTAGCTAGCTTTTGCATTGGTCCCAACAGGCTCAGCTTACCAGGTTTTATTTTATAAATATACTTTCTTTTGTATCTCCAAACATCTTAGGTATTGTCAAGAACTTTTTTTTTTTCTTTTAACTCTAGAAACTTCACGTGGGTTAGCTCTGCTGGGAAGTTCTTCTTCTGTACCGTGAAAAGGACATAGGCCTGAGATGGCTGAATTTGACTTTGCCCTGCTCTCTCACCTGCTGTGACCTTGAATGAGTTATTTGAATACTCTGAGTCTCAGCTTCTCCTAGTCAATTTGCACTCAAATGATTTCATGCAGTCACTGCCTCTTGAAAACATTCATGGGAGGTTTGCCAACTCAAGCTTCAGAAATACAGAACTCTTTACTACTGGATCAAGAATGCAAACAATAGGGCTTTTTGGGTTACTTCTCCCTGCAGGTCAGTTTTATACTCTAGGTGTTTCCCACGTTTTGTGTCTACTGTCTTCAGTCACCAGGAAAGAATCTGAGTCCTAGAGGAGACTTATTAGTCAATTGTGAGTAACGGGGCTGCTCCTGAACCAGGTGGGCAGCATCAGGTAAGAACCACCAAGGGAATGCCTGGGCAGTACAGTGGTTAGGGCTCTGCACTCCCATTGCTGGGGCATGTGTTTGATCTTGGTCGCAAACTAAGATCCTGCATGTCACTTCACTTCAGTCGCTCAGTTCTGCCCAATTCTTTGTGACCCCATGAACTGCAGCACGCTGTCCATCACCAACTCCTGGAGTTCACTCAGACTCATGTCCATCCAGTCAGTGATGCCAGCCAGCCATCTCATCCTCTGTCGTCCCCTTCTCCTCCTGCCCCCAATCCCTCCCAGCATCAGAGTCTTTTCCAATGAGTCAACTCTTCGCATGAGGTGGCCAAAGTACTGGAGTTTCAGCTTTAGCATAATTCCTTCCAAAGAAATCCCAGGGCTTATCTCCTCAGAATGAACTGGATGGATCTCCTCTCAAGAGTCTTCTCCAACACCACAGGTCAAAATCATCAATTCTTCGGCGCTCAGCCTTCTTCACAGTCCACTCTCACATCCATACATAACCACAGGAAAAACCATAGCCTTGACTAGACGGACCTTTCTTGGCAAAGTAATGTCTCTGCTTTTGAATATACTATCTAGATTGGTCATAACTTTTCTTCCAAGGAGTAAGCGTCTTTTAATTTCATGGCTGCAGTCACCGTCTGCAGTGATTTTGGAGCCCCCCAAAAAAATCAAGTCTGACACTATTTCCACTGTTTCCCCATCTATTTCCCATGAAGTGATGGGACCAGATGCCAGGATCTGTCTTCTGAATGTTGAGCTTTAAGCCAACTTTTTCACTCTCCTCTTTCACTTTCATCAAGAGGCTTTTTAGTTCCTCTTCACTTTCTGCCATAAGGGTGTCATCTGTATATTTGAGGTTATTGATATTTCTCCCAGCAATCTTGATTCCAGCTTGTGTTTCTTCCAGCCCAGCGTTTCTCATGATATACTCTGCATATAAGTTAAATAAGCAGGGCATGTCACTTGGGAGTAGCCCCCCCCCCCCCCAAAAAAAAGAAACAGAAAACCTCATGGTATACAAGGTAAGGTTAGCTCCTAGAAGCATGTGGTATTAGGGGACAGCCCTATGCGTGTCTGGGCTTCCCTTATAGCTCCGTTGGTAAAGAATCTGCCTGCAATGCAGGAGACCCCGGTTCAATTCCTGGGTTGTAAAGATCCGCTGGGGAAGGGATAGCCTAATCACTCCATTCTTCTTGGGCTTCCCTTGTGGCTCATCTGGTAAAGAATCTACCTGCAGTGCGAGAGACCTGGGTTCAATCTCTGGGTTGGGAAGATCCCTGGAGAAGGCTACCCACTCCAGTATTCTGGCCTGGAGAATTCCATGGACCGTAGATCCCATGGGGTCGCAAAGAGTTGGACACAACTGGGTGACTTTCATTGCACCACGGGTGTCTACTGCAAGTCCCTTCCTGATCGCCTCTTGGTGAGAGATTTTGAGATAATATATGTAAAATTCATTGATTCTCCTGACTGACATCTCTCCAATGCCTACTGCATGATAAGCAGTGTACTAGGCAATGGAGAACCAGCAGAGAACCAAATAGACAAGCAGTCATGTTTTAATGGAGCTTATAGTTCAGAACCTTTATAGTTCAGGACCTTTACCAACAAAGGTCTGTCTAGACAAAGCTATGGTTTCTCCAGTAGTCATGTATGGATGTGAGAATGGACTATAAAGAAAGCTGAGTGCCGAAGAATTCATGCTTTCGAACCGTGGTGTTGGAGAAGACTCTTGAGAGTCTGTTGGACTACAAGGAGATCCAACCAGTCCATCCTAAAGGAGATCAGTCCTGAATATTCATTGAAAGGACTGATGCTGAAGCTGAACCTCCAATACTTTGGCCACCTGATGTGGAAAAGCCCCTGATGCTGGGAAAGATTGAAGGTGGGAGGAGACGGGGAAGACAGAGGATGAGATAGCTGGATGGCATCACCAACTCAACAGACATCAGTTTGAGTAAACTCTGGGAGTTGGTGACGGACAGGGAGGCCTGGCGTGCTGACCATGGGGTCGCAAAGAGTTGGACACGACTGAGCGACTGAACTGAAAGTTCAGAAAAACACTGGACTCACAGGAACCACTCCATAAATTCTGGCCATTTAGGTGGCCCGTTAGCATGTGAGTGTGGGAAGTACAGAGAGCTCTTTAGAGGGGAATCCTGCCTTACCCACAGCCAATGGGACCTGATCTCTGCTAGCTGACCTCCAGTGGAAGACAGAAGATTAGATAATTAGTCCCACTGGTGTCATTGCTGCCCTAATCTCACCCCAGAAGAAACCAGGAAGTGCTCAGATACAGCAGGTGACTAGAATTCAGTCTCTGGGACAGTCCCCAGCTGCGGTCAGTGCCGTGTGGCTGAACTGCATGGGTGACCCTAATGCAAACATGCCCTGCCAGGCTCCCCCCAGTGCTCTCGCTTCCATCCTTCCCCTTGTCCTTCACACATTCCCAGTCATTCCAGTCAACTTACAATGCAAAGCACCTGCAAAGCACTGGACTCCTGTAATGTGCAGGAGACCAAGACGGCTAAGCTTTGGCTACAGTCGCAGCACTTCCAGTCAAGAGCCTCACAGGCCGGGCATAGCTCTTCCTGACTCGGTAGGTACGGTCCCAGTCATCCCTGCTCAGGCTGGGGTCTCGGCTCTTGTGTGTGGGTTGGGGCAAGAAAGCAGAAATGATCTGTCCCCGTTTTCCCTTGAATCCCTCAAAACAGCTGCTCTTCTCCCAGAGGCAGGCTGAACGTGTGGGGGAAATGGTAACACCGACCTGGACTCACGGGAGGTGTAATCAGGAAGCCACTGCGCTCCCTGAGGGTCGGATTCCTCAGTAGACAGTTGGGAGGGAGGACCAGACCCCAGGATTTCACAGCAAGCACCACAGAACCTTCAGATTTCCTCAAGGACACTTCTGGGGCCACTAGCCAAGGGGCAAGTGGAGAGGGCTGATGTACACATGGACCCCAACTGCCCTCCCTCACCAACCCCTCCCAATCATAGCAACTCCGCTTTTGAGTGCTGTACGTTCTGCGGGTTCCGGGGGAGATCTTAGTTTAAATAAAAACTGTCCTATCCTATATATGCATATTATATTTATATTTCACAATACATAACATAAAAACATATAAATACACTAGATGATTGCTACAATCTGTTTCATCAGTGACACTCTACGTATGACTTTTTTTTTTCTGTATCTGATGGGTAAGTCAATCAGAAGATGGTCTGTACAGATTCAAAGTTTTAATGGCTGTTAAATCATAAAAGGAAGGATATTTGCACTGCGCATATTCTGTCTACTTAGGGCACTGTCAGCCGGCCATGCACATCTTATTGCACATATAAGCAATGGACAAAGATCTTGAAGACATCTCAGCCACACAAAGGATTCCATTTTGAAGAAAAAAAAAAAAGCATTTTACAAAATATTGAAGTCATTCATATTACACAGCCAACTGCAAGAAAATACTGAAAATTAGTATCAAAAGAAATATTTTAATTCTGAAAAAAAATCTTTCAAAACAAGGATTACAGAGTTTCATATTGCCATATATACATGTTAAAAAAAATTTCAGGACCCTGCATTCTCAATGCCCATCAAGGTGCAGTCATCTGAATTCCTATTTCTATCATCAACCTTTGACTGTGGCTAACACTGAATACGCTCTTTGTTCCAAGTGTTTTTTTTTTTTACATCATTACACTATTTGACAAAACAGGTATTTGTGCAGTACAGGAAAACATTAAAATATCTTTTCAATTAGGTTAAAGTGCACAGTACATTTGATAGGAAGTAACCGCTAGCTGCCAATCCAAACGACTGTTTTCAGCGTCCCCTTCCCACTTGCCCAGACGGGAGGGCAGCCCTGGCATTGGCTGATGTAAGTCTGTGTTCAACGCATACTGTCCTCCTGGTCTCTTTGTGTTCACATCTGTCTTACAACTTGTGGCTGCTGCTGCTCTAAAAACTCAACAATGGCTTTTGACAGAGGCAAAGATGCAGTCAGCATTCACAAGACTTGGAAAGACAAATTCCTGGGAAATCTGTACCTGCAGGGTGAGCGCACACGCTTGTAACTGCCTAAAATAGGCTGTGTGTCTGTGAAGTCTTACATGACTCCCTCAGACCAACACGGATCCCTCTCCTTCGCTGGGTTTTCTCAAGTCATTGTTTTGTTTGAACCTGCTCCCTCCTGGGCCCTTCAGGCTCACAAATACTACTTACTTCACCTTCTCCTGTGCCCACCTTGGTGCCGCATCCATCTGCCCCACCAATTCACAGACTCACTTCTGTGGTTTCACACCAGACATCATGAGTCTTACAGTGTTTTATGGGCTACTCTGAAAGCCACCAGCTAAGCTGCAATAAAATAAGCACATCTACATCTCAGAATTGTTGCCTCTTTTAAAACGGGCAGCTGTAGAAAGCGCTGGTTTCCTGACCTAGGTCCTCTGTATCTCAAGTTATTTCTTGATCACTTTTCAACGAAGCTGCCCTTAAAAAACTTTTTGGTTACAGAATCATCTTTTCCTCCTCTCCACTCTCCTACACCACTTTCTTATTACCTACCTTTGGTGCTAGACTTTTCCCCAGGTTACAGTGCAAAATTACACAACAAGACACATGGCCAACACTCGTTACTTCTTTGTGTTAAAACGTGAATGTTTTGTGCATAGCAAAATAAGTATGAACCCAAAAAAAAAGAATTGTTCACATTTTTATATTCAAGTTTAATATGTCTTTTTTTCCATCACAGCTATTTACAAATAACTTTGGGGTGCTCTCTTGATTTCAGTCAGTTCATTATATCAAGGGACAACAGGGCTGCTGGAATGTAGGAAGCTGGATGGAATGCAGAAATATAAATAAGACCAATGTTCCATAAACCAAAGTGTAAATAATGGCTCCCCAGAAAACAGTTCTTGTCACAGAAGCACCTGCTTTTTTTGCTTAATTTTTTTTTTTTGAGTCATATACATCAGAAAACATGACTATGGAGACCTAGAGCTACTTGCACACCAAAGAGGATAGAAAATAACTCAATATTTATAATATTAAAATAAAGTGTTTAACCACAAAAAAGCAGTAATAAAATAGTTTCCTAGTTTACAATTTGCATCCAAAGGATGAATAACAACTCACTAATAAATAATATTTATATAAATATTTTGTATGTCGAAAATAGTTTTGTTTTTTTTTTTTAAAGGCAATGGTCTCAAGAAACTTCTTGAAAAATTTGGTGGCGAAAAACCTGATTGAGTTTCATTCCCTCCACCCCCCCTCCCCTACGAAATACACAATGTGTTTGGTTTTAATAGAAACGAATGCCTCTTGCTGCAAAACGGTCGTGCTTGGTGTCTTGGTAATGGCTGTGGGTGAGCATGGAAGGGATGATGGAGGCTGAAGAAGGCATTGATGTGCTGCTCTGTTCTTCACAACCAGCTCCCTCATGGGTTTTAGGTAATTAATTACCTGTCTCACCTTAATGTTGGAGTCAGTTACGAAAGGTAGGAAATCTTCTCTCATGTTCTTCTGTCGATTCAACTCGAGGTGCGGAACTGACGAGCAGGGAGGGGGAGGGTGGGGGGGGACAGGTGCTGAGAGCAGAGTCCAGGGTCTCTGACCAGACAAGCGGGACCCAAAGGAGAGAGTTGTTCTCATGTGAACAGAGCCTTCGTTACAGTTACGTCTAGCAATGCTTGAACAGTAATGCCCACTTTGACCAGGCCTTTCTCTTCAAGGATGTGATGGGGTAGACACAGTTTTTCCTAAAAGGAAGAAGAACAAAGCATTGATTTTTAGATGACTGGAATCTCATGATAAAACCTCGAGACACCACTGATAGGAGTTAAGTCGAGCTCTGTCGTCTGCCTATTTGATCACCTCAGATTGCTCTCTCCCTAGCTTCCAACCCATTACAAAGACCGTTTCTGTGTTGGCAAAGAAAACAATGATTTTTTTCCACAAGTGAGGGTTGCTCTAGAAAGACTTCCAGGCATCCTGAAATGTGCAAAAGATCTAAACATTAAAAAAAAAATCCTTGACACTAATTAACTGAGCTATATACAGTTGGAAACCACCCACCAGAAACATATTAGCTTATACTCTTACAAAGCAAAGTTGCAGACAGCCTCTCACACATTTTAAGGGAACCTGAATACTCATTTATACAGACCACACAAGGTTCTACTGACCATAAACCTTTACAAACCTTTTTTTAAACCGGCGATTAATCTTGAGTTAGTTCATTTTATTTCCCATGATCTCTGGAATGGAGGCATCCTTTCTCACAGTTTGCCAACAGCCTTATAAATAAGTAATTTTAACCACAGCCTTTAATAGCCTCCCTTTTAAGACTCTTTTATAAAACTGTCAGAGACACAAATGTCCTGCTACTTTCTCGTGCTGTATTTTTGTTCTTGGGAAATGTCCAGCACATCCTACTCAAGGAAGATAATCAAGGCGACTCACTCCCTGTGTGTAGCACCCTGCATGCTCAACTGACGGTTTACAAAAGAGCAAAGACAAAATACTTTTACACTTCTGTCGTTTGACCCTGGGCTAATACCATACAAGGGAATCTCCTTCCAGAGACTGTCTGCCTGACGGAGAAATGACTCCACAGCAAACACTCCCTCTCATGTATCCGAAGATGGTGTGCTCTCCACAGTCCAGTAACCACTTTTTTTTCCAAACTGGAGTATCATTGCATTACAATGTTGTATTAATTTCTGCTGTACAACAGAGTGAATCTGCCATATGTCTGTGTATATAGCCCCTTCCTCCCACCCTTCTAGGTCATCACAGAGCACCAAGCTGAGCTCCTGGTGCTGTACGGCAGACTCGCACTCGCTATTTCACACATGGTAGTGTTTATATGTCAACCCTAATCTCCCAGTTCATCCCACCCTTCCCTTCCACGCAGTGTCCATGTCCCTTCTCCCTGCCTACGTCTCTATTCCTGCCCTGCAATTAATAGGTCCATCGGGACCACTCTTCTGTACTTCACATATATGCGTTAATATATGTGTATTATTGGTTTATTTTTTCCTTTCTCAGTGGCCATTGTTTTTAAGAAGAGTTGAAATGAAAGCTGCATTAAGTCCCAGGTGGTGGACACAGTGTTTAACTTGAAGCCAACTGGGGTCACCGCTCAGAACTGCTTCCTTTCACGTGACTTTTCCTGGAGGAACCAGATCTTCCTGTTGCCTCAATGCAGGAATCTCCGTTAAGTTATCCCAAGTACAGGCATTCTGCTCTTACAAAGATCTTTAAAAGACACATGCAAGAACCTGTTCCACAACCTCGAAATGTCTGTAGATTCTAATCTCGCAGTCTTAGCATCCCCCATCCCTCTCACTTCCCCAACTTACAGTAAACTTCAGAGTGTCTCAAACTCTGACTCCGGGCTTTAAGTAATGGCTATTTGTCGATATAAAACAGCTGATTCTTTAAAACACAATTTGAACAGTTATTTCAAGCGGCTGGTGTGCATCAAATAGGATTATCTTGTCATCAATGTTGTGTTTGGTAGAGAGGCAAGCTTATGCTGCTCGCCAACTTAGTAGCCAAATGTCAACTTGAGAAAGAATAGGAGGTTCTGTCGAAGTTATGACCTGGGCCCTAGGCCACAGTGGATTGCTCCTTGCGCCACAGCCTGAGGTCAGTGTGTGCCCAACACCTGTTTGCCATGGCTTGTGAATCTCATTTCATTGCTAAGACTAATACCACAGGGACAGGAATGTATTTTCCTTATTCTTACGGTTTCCACAGAATCCAAGTAGGAAATTATAAATGCCTACTAATTATGGTTAAGCTCCTGGTGCAAGGAATTCCTTGGGAAAAAAAGAAATCTTCACTTTATACCAGATGCCAAGAACAATTTGAGATGAATTGAAGAGTTAAAAAAAAAAATCCCCAAACACTCCTTCCAATCAAATATAGGTATGTATTTAATATTTTCTCTGAAAAGCAGATGGGGATGAAAATGTGATATCCAAATCACAAAAGATAAAAACAACTGATCACCTGAAAGTGTAAAGCTCCTGTGTATCTAAAAACAAACACTCAATTAAAAGATAAACAAACTACAAAAATCAGCTGTATCAAATTACAAAGGGATTATATTGGCACATAAGCTCAACAAATCATTGCAAAAAAACACTAAGAAATCAATAGAGCACTGAGGAAGGAACATGAATAGAAGTTTCAAAACAAGGGATTTACCCAAGGCATTTTGAACAAGATATTCTGCATCTTATCCTCAGTGTTCACCTATGTTTAGCAGCAAATATTCTTGAATTCTACAACTAATAGTTGGATAAAGCCTAACCTCTGTGAGCAACATGGCTTCAACAGGGCTGTCCTGAGTCCTGCCTGAGCTGTATGTCTCCATCAGTGACTGCCCAGTCCCACTGATGAGTGATGGCTCCAGTGTCTGCAGAGTTGAGTTTCCAAGATAGAAGTCATGCTTGGGAAGGGCTGGGGCTCCAGGGAAACAGGATGGGAAGATATGAGGCCTTGGCTGCCTGCTGACAGGACACTGGAGTTGTCACACACCAAGTGAGCTCAAAGTCCTCCCACAGAGTTCAAGATTCTCCCTCCCACCCTTGCAGCTGGTGACAAGGAGCAAACAGAAGATACAAAAGGTACCCCTTGCATCCTTTCTGGCTTTCTCTTTTCATTTAGACTTCCTAAGAATCCCTGAGGTGCCCTCCGATTACATTATGGGGTTGGAGGTACCCAGGAAGACAAGCATCAGATCATAGAAACCTCATAAAAACAATCAGAAGTTGTAGTTATTCTATTACGGGACTAGGAGGATATCTCTGATGCGAATTATAACCTGAGGTGCTGGTTGACAGGACGAGTCTGCCAGAAATGCGGAGGCGCTTCAAGGGTGGCCAGAAGGCCATTTCGGTCACACTAGTCCTATCACTGCATATCCCACAGGGAGGGAATCCCTGTAGACGTTGTGATGGGAAGGAACTGCTGTGAATTTATAGCTGGATGGGAAATGATTTCACCTTAACCTGTGTAATAAACTTAAGAGAGAGAGGTGAACATTTACACTGGGTTTAAGTGCACAAAAATCTCCTTGTTAGAGGAGATGAGCGGCTTCCATTGAGAATGTAGTAGCAGACTGCTCTCCTTTGCTGTTTCTTTTCAAAGCACAGAGCAGAATCAGAAAGTAGTATCCTGCATGCAAATACTCTGAAGAACTCATCCTTGTCCTCTGCATTGTTTGTCCAACAGTGAAACAATTATTCACTCTTATCCCTTCACCCATCCCTTTTCTGAGCCACAAGTAGGGCTGAGAAAGGCAGGTGAGCCATAAAGATTCAACTCCAACTCTGCAAGACTTCTGGGGTACCTCCTATAGGTCTGGTCCCAATGCTATAGATTTACGTTACTTTTTTACTTTCCTCTTTTTGACAGCTCTGTGAGGTATTGGGTTTTTCTGTAACAGCATATGGAAAAATCTGAATGAACTTTTTGGCCAATCCAATAAACAGAATATTCTGCTTTACAGAGGAGAAAACGGAGATGTAGAGAGCTTAACTTCGCTACAGTCACACAGTAGGCAAAGTAGGATTTGAACTCGTGTCTCATCTTACATCAGCGGCCCCTTCCACGACATCATGTTGCTTCCCCCAAGGTCCTTGGCTGAGAAATGAGTATGTTCCGTCTGTGTCCAGGAGACAGGAAATGGCCCCTGGCTCCTTGGAGTTCTCTCTAGGTAAGTCGCACCAAATTCAGCATCAGGTGGGCATGAGAGAACACTCAACACAGGAAAGGCATTAACTCTGCTGGTTAGCTCACTTAGTTTCCTTTGTAGTGAGTAACAGACGTCTTGTTCTTGCAGAAAATGCCTCGTGGGAGTAGGCGGATCGCTGTCCCTACCTGGCTCTCCTCTTTCTCTAGTTTCTTATGCTCCCCAAGAAGCACGTTGCCTCCTGCCAGGCCACCCACTAGAGAAAATGAAGTCACCCAGGCAGCACATTTCATGTGGTTCAGTCTGTTGCTAAAACGTAAAGTCTTGGCACTAAATGATTGAACCTTGAAACTGTCTGCGTGGGTAAGAGAACCTCAGTTCCTGCTCTGCCACGTGAGAACTCGGAGGGGCTGCTTCCTCCGACGTGAAACACAGATCATGTCAACCGCTTCTAGACCGAGAGAATTTCTTGTCAACTTTTCTTTTGGTTCTCTGTTTTCCAGCCCAGCTACTGTCTAGAATGTTTGTTTTCTATACATATCCACCCCTTCTCTCACGCTTCTAAACCATACCCCCTTCACCTGGCTATTCCTACACATCTTTAAGGCTTCAGTGTAAACTTCATGGTTCTAGAAAGGCTTCAAAGACCGCACACTCTCATCAGGGTCAGTCCCCCTCGTCTGTGTGTTTCACATACAGAATCCTGTACCTGACCTATCACAGAAACTTATCCATTGAATTCCTCTTCAGCTGTCCACTAAGTCCACTATATAGGGCCCAAAAACCTGTAAGCCAGTCCAGCCCGTGGTCTGTTTTTGTAAATAAATTTTATTGAGACACATTTATGCATCATCTGCGGCAGCTTTCATACTATAGCAGCTGAGCCGGGGAGTCCTAAAGATAGGGTTTAGCCCACAGAGCCTAAAATATTTACTGGCATTTTATAGAAAAAGTTCGCCAACTCCTAGTCTAGAATGTAAGTTTTTTTGAAGACAAAGTCACGTGTCATGGTTACCCTTTTTATTGCCAAGGTGGGGTGCTGTACAATCTTTATTCAATATCTGAAGAGTGAATGAATGAACACAATCACAAACAAAATCCAGAGAAAAAGCCACAGAACGGGATCCTGATAGTCTGAAGGGAAAAAGCAAACATTCTATATATCTGATTATTTATTGAGAACTAATTTCAAAATCTGAAGCCAAATTTTAAAAGCCCACACGCCACGTGGCCCAAAAACCCAAACATAAAACAGAAACAGTATTGCACAAATTCAATACATGTTTTAAAAAACTTAAATCTCCTGAAATAAAATCCCATTAAAATATTTTTTTACCTAATCCAGAACCATTTTCAAAATCATAAAATTTTAATTTACTGTCCATTACATTTACCCTGTAGGTAAAACATCCTTTCTCCTTATAATAGAGACCAGCATGGAATTGAGAGACATAACCCTGGCCACCATACACTAAATTTAATTTCTTACTCACAAATAATTGGCCTTTATTTGTGAGTGCCTTTACTTATCTACTCAGTGATGAAAATCCTACTCAGCGGTTTTGTTTTTGAGTTCTGTGGGGCCCTTTCATCAGCACCGTTTTTAAGTGTTTCTTCCCAAGGGCAATGAGCTACCTAGGAACCACAAATCCGTAAGTAGGACGAACTAACAGAACTCACTTAGTGTCACAGATTTTGGAAATCCTGACACTGAGTGGCAAGTTGCCACCGACTGGAAGAACTGGAGAAAGAGAAGTTCCTATTTCAAATAGATCTATTTCAAATAGATCTATTTCAAAAGAATGTGTAAATAAATACTTGATCGTTTTTATCAGGTATTGGAAGGAAATAACTAAAAAAAAACAAGTCCTTCTTGTGAAAGGAAGATTTAGTATGCACATCTAAATCACAACAAAATCCCCAACCACCTCTCAGATAACAAGTGGGTTGACTAAGTATCCCTAGTTATATGGCAGTGGCAGGCACCATGCTAGCACGTGAGCTGGTGCGTGGGTACCTGGGGGAAGAACCATGGGGAGGTTTAATAATATTCTGAATAGAAATGAACAGTAATGGGCAAGAGAGTTCATTCCAAGTTTTGCCTAGAGGGCTAAATTAATTGTGTTCTGCTTGTTACCAGACTATTTGATGAAAAAAAAAAAAATACCATCCAACAGATCCCCAGAGGAGCAGCACATTAGGGTACAGATGCATTAAGGACACAAGAAATTAAAGTGCCTCCAAAAAACTACTTCAGAAGCCAGAACTGAAAAAGGAACGCAGCCAAAGAATGATGTCAGGTCAGCGTCGAAAATTAAATCTGCTCTCATGGGATTGTGCTAGGTTTTATTGACAGAATTTTATTTCAGGTGGCCACCCAGTAAGTCATCTCTCTTCTTCCTCTGTGCCCCCACCCAAATCAAGAAGAAAAAAACCAAAGAGCTATGACCGTGGAAGGGAAGTCTCAACGCACTGCAGAGCTGGACATTAAGTGCTGAGTGTAACTCTGGGGGTGCACAAATTAATGTATTGATGGGCTGATTAAAAACTTGGATTTATCACCCAAAATGTGTTTATTAACAACTTATGGCTCATGGTGCTCGTTAGACATTGTACAAAGGGATTTTATTGTGTTACAAGTTAATGAGTACAAGACAGCACCAAAGGCAATTCAGTACATCTGCAGGTTACTTATTACACAACCGATGTGAATTAGACAACTTCCACACACCCCGTATTTCACCAATCAACACAAAATCAGGAGGGAAAGGCTCAGTTAACTCAAGATATTACCATGTAAAGACTGTCTCCTGTTAGAAAATCTGATCTGACTTACCAACAAAGCATCTTCATAAAATATATTCTTCTAACTATGTAAGTTTTCCACATTCTCAAGTTCCCCTAGATTCATGGAAATGTTCAGAAAAATAAAATTATCTTCTTAGTAGCCATCTATAAATACTGCTTCTATCTGAGTAGATTAAGAAATTTATCTTGAGGAAGTGAACTCCATTCTCCCCCTCCACCCAACCTAAGAAAAGATATTTGGCAGCCGGACGTAAATTGAAGCACTGGGGAGTCTGTCTTCACCTTGGAGCAGGGCCTTCTCGTGTTATAAAATGACATCCCCAAACCAGGAATATCTTGGTCTAGATAAGATCACAATGTCCTTTTCTTTAATTACAAACTGATAACATTCTTCTGAAAGCACATATAATAATTAACATATAATCTAAGTTTATTAAATATAGAAGTAGCTTGCTAATGTCACTGGAAACCAAAGGTTAAATGGAAATTTCAAGTCACTGGAGAAACTACATTCTTCTAAAATAAAAGCAATCTCATTGGCTCCTACCATAGTAACCCAAGCCCCAGGACCAAGAATATTCCATGACTCATGGCTTTATTTGGAAATAAATACTGTCAAATCCATCACATTCTAGACTTGAAGTTACGATGTGATGTAGCAAAAAAAAAAAAAAAAAAGGCAAAATGACCCATTATATTATTTAAAAATAGAAATCCCTTCTGGAAAATCCTTTCTAAGAGCCTCAGAGGAGACCAAACAAGGAATAAGTAAAAATATACAGAAAGTGTGGTGTGCAGTGGATCCTCCAGGGGGCACTCCGACAGTGTGAGCCCCCTTCTCCCCATCGACCCTTCGGCACAGCTCTCATGCAGCAGGGCAGAGGGACTCTCTCAGGGTGGAAGTGGACGGTCACCCTCCCTGATGCCCTTCACAGCTCCCGCTGCAGGAAGCAGGGAGGAAGCCAAGTGGACAGCCAGCAAAGCAGTCATTTTCCAGATGGTAATTTTCAACTTGGTCAACAGTGGTTATTATTAAAGATTTTTATAGACCAAATTGGACCCCAAATGCTTGCTTTCTGTCTTCTTAGCAAGGCAGCCCCTCTACAGCTCAACTGCCCAATCCCGAATTAGGATTCAGCTTCAATACTGACCCAATGGGAAGATTTTCATATGCTAAATCCCCTTTGCTCCTGTTCTGGAAACTTCTGCTCTACCCAGGGCAGCAAAGCCCACTGGGAGAGAGAAGAGGCCCTGCATAGCACTGCTGCTGGCACTACATGCACAAGGAAACACGAGGTGTGGGTACACCGAGTCCTCACTGTCTCTCAGCAAGTGAAATTATTTAATGGGAACCGCAGTCTATAAAGTTTGTGCTTCTGGAAAATCTGATGTATAAACGTTCAGCTTCAAAACTTGAGATTACTGAAGAGATGACAGGGATGGAAGTTTGCAAGGCCAAGGCTCAGAGGGAGGAAGGACCCTGTCACAGAGCAGGGGACAGACCAGAGCGTAAGGATGCAACATGCAGGCGTTACGGAGGCAGAGCATTCCAGCGGTAAGTGATATAGATCAGTACTATAAAGAGAATATGGACAAGACAGAAGCTTATAAGGTCCCTGGAGCGGAGGGCAGAAGTTGGTTGTGGGGGTTTCTCCCCAAGTGCCAGCAGAGTGTCAACAGTCTTTCGAATGTGACGAAAATCCAACTGCAGGATGTCATACGGAGAGCAGAGGTCAGCCTATTCCGAGGGCAGCCATCAGAACAGAAAGAGACAGTGAATACAATTAAAAATACACAGAACAATGGCTGGAAAGAAGCACACATTTTTATTTAACTAGCAAATGGCAAGAGTAACCCCTTATTTCAAGCAGGTAAAAACCATTTCACCAAAGTTTTTTTTTTTTTTTTTTTTAATTACAAAAGAAAAGCAGTATACCCGAGGACTTCTATGCGAATAGGACAAAGAAATTCTTTAACCCCAATCTTGCTAATGAGGAATAGAATGTTCTGTAATTTATATGTCATTCTGGTATTCACAGAGTTGTAATATTCAAGTGTTCTCATAAGTTAACAATGGCATTAAAATAAGAGCTTTTCACCTGGGACACATTTAGGCCTTCACCTTACTAAAGGGAAAAATATAAACTTTAAAATTTAAGCCCTTTCTTCACCATTCTCTTAATGCATTTTTTATCCTAGTCTATGAAGACTGAATATAAAGTATTTCTCTCTGAAAGGTAATGAATGCACCTAATTTGTTTTTCTTTTAGAATTACTGATAAACTCTGGGCATTGCTAGTTCTAATTATATCCCTACATGTGCCCCAAAAGTACATTAAATTTCACATTTTTGCTACTGACATAAACCAAAAGTCTAGCAGAGCTTCTTAGATCTGCAGTTAAATAATAGTACATTCCTGCTTAGCATTATTATATAAATTTCTTCACCACTAAACAGGTATGGTTGGGGCACAAACCTTCAGGTTTTGTCTACGTGACAGTCACCATGCAAGGAGGCAGAACTCTTCCTTTCTCAACTAAATGCAAAAATTAGGTGCTGAGTCTTGAGTTGACCTCTGGATGCCTACTGCTCTCAAGAAAAAAAAAATGGTTTTCTGATACCCTGAATTCCTGACTACAGTTTCAACTTAAAAATTATAATTGATATGTTGGTATGAAACCAAAGTTCTGGTTTTGTTTCCAAACTGAAAAAGAAAATATTTGAAAATATTTGTAATATATTTCATAAATGCAGCTTTATGTCCAAATTAGGCAAAGCATTTAAATATATATATATAATATATATTTTATGATATACTTTGCAACGACATTGCCCTCTGTTTTAGCATCACTGCTAAGCAGAGGCAAATCACAGAGCAACTGAAAGATGATTCTAAAAGACTATGTCTTTCTCATATATTCTGAAGTTAGCTTGATGCCCCCTGATAAGGAGGCAAACTCAGTGTAAATGGGTTGAATAAGATTATAAGCCTCCCAATCTTAATTTATGAAGGTAGAGATACTCTCAACAAAAGACGTTTAAGGAAATTAACAAATCATGTTACATCTATTCGGATCATGCATCTTTTCTCAGTGCATTAGGAGGAATCAAGTGAGCACTGCTATTTTCTCAAGAATTAAAACAGCTACTGCATGTGTGTTACTTGCTCAGTCATGTCTGACTCTTTGCGACCCCGTGGACTGTAGCTCGCCAGGCTCCTTTGTCCATGGGATTCTCCAGACAAGAACACTGGAGTGTGTTGCCATTCCCTTCTCCAGGGGATCTTCCTGACCCAGGGATTGAACCCAGGTCTCCCGCATTGCAGGCAGATTCTTTACCATCTGAACCACCAGGCTACTAATAGAATGTATCTCACTAGGACAGTGATGGAGTCAAGAATTAACAGTTGGGGAAACATCCAGGAGAAGTAGCTTCCTGTTGCAATAACAATTTTCTATTGCAACGCTGTGCTTAATCAGTGAACTCTGAACAAAACGAACAGAAGACAGAAGGCATATGCACATTGAAAAGTGATTGTCACAAAAGTGGTATTTCCATGGGTAAAAGCAGTATATATCTCCACTATGTATTTCAATACATTTCCCAGAACCCTATGGAAAATGTCTGGTCTGCTTCCCTGCATCTCCATCAAAGAACTCAGATTGTCTATGGTTTCCAGTGTATTTATCCAACAGTACACTTCTCACATGGGTGGGCAACACAGACCATTCTTCTCATTCTGGAAATAATTTTCATGATGCCACAGATTCTGGGTTTTATTTAGATATGATGGGTAGAGCTGTTTTTAGCCAATCTGTGGCGGGTGGTTTAAATTAAATCACAATCTCTGAAGAAAAAGGCATGGGTCTAAGATTGGCTGACAGGCAAAAATCATAATGGGTGGAGTACGGGCACCTCTCCTTCCACCCAAGTCACACAGCTCACAGCCATCAAGTCAGTCCCTCAAGGGTGCCATGATGGGAACCAGGGCTGAAATTGCCAGGAGAACCTGGGAGTTTTCCAACCCTTGTGCTTCCCCAATTTCAGTTTTAATAAGAGGGACTTACAGATTATGCTTTTTCTTATAATTAAAATCAGAAAACACTAAAAGAGAAGGAAATTTAAAGAGGCCAAATTCCACCATTTATTTACAGAGCACTAGTAATTATTGCAAGGTGTTTGAAAAACATAGTTAATACACTCAAGAGTCCCCAGAGGCAAATGCAAATACTAATTTCCATTATAGTGAACAGAAATCACCATTATTAGAGGTTAACTGATTCTGATACAAGACAACGTGTGTGTAGCTAAAATTACTATTAAAGATTAATTCAGGTTCCCCCAAATACTACAGATATAAACAGATATGTAGATGGATCTGGCAAAAGGTTTAATTTATAGGCATTCTGAGTGTAATAGACTAAATTCTAAGAAATTTAGAATATATTATTTATTTACATTTAATTTTAAAGGCAGTATACTTATTAATACAAAGTACTTTGAATCTAAAATATCATAGCACAGGAACATTGATGGTTATTCTGAAAATTTAAAGTCTTAATTGACAAGATATAATTTGGCAGAGTGAATTAGGAAAAGGTTTCCAGAGTTTTCCCCAGATATGAGAACTAATCACCGATTTTATGCACTTAGAGAGTGACTCTACTATTGGTATGATAATTTATCTAGAAATGTAATTTTAAGCTTTTGGAATAAAATATTTATTTTCAACTATGTACATCTGAAAGGCTGTCAGACCACTGACCAGACTTTGTTCTGCCACCAGGAGACACCCAGTGGGAGAGGATTCTTACATGAACGGTGATAAACACCTACTAACTATTAAGGGATGACTGGTTTTCTAAGCTAGAGATTAGCTTTATTTAATAAATTATGAATTTAAAAACTGATTTTAATATAATCAGGTGTATAAACAGGGGCCTGCACCTCTGGTTATCCAACCTCAGAGATAATCAATGCAAATATAAACATAAAGCTTATAATAAGAATCTCACCACTCCTTCAAAGTGTTTATTAGTTAGGATTTAAATTGACACTAAAGTCATTGATTTGGGGAAGAAAAGAGGCACCGGGCTCAAAGAGGCAAAGGAACTCATATCTCCTATTTTAAGATTAAAACAAACAAAAAAGGTAGCGTCAATGTATAAAACGTGATTCAATTAAAAATTTCAGATCAGTTTTATACATATAGTGTCCTAAACCCTCAAAACAGGTGTAAAGTAGGAAAGGTTTTACAATTATTTTAAAAAATAATACCTCATATAAAAGTAAAAAAAAATACAAATATGAAAGGTACTGACAAGAAGACTCAATCATAATTCCATTTGTATCAACACAGTCATCGTTAGCGTCTCAGTATATTTTAGGATTTTATTTTTAACTCATCTGGCTGATGCAGAGGACTGACACCAAGTGACTTGCCCTGTGGACATGGAATGAAAACATTCCCCTCCCACAGTCCAGCAAGGACCCCTGGCCTCTGTGCTGCCCAGGCAGGCAGAGGCCCTGTACAGTACATGGAGTTGCTGCCCTAATACTCTTCCCTATTTCCTCCCTGGAGTCAGTAATGAATAGGACGCGCTAGGCAGCTAGGTGCATTCAATTCCAAGTTCCTTCTTCCTCTAAAGAGAGCAAGTCTGTTAAATGAAGGACCTTGGTCCACAAAGAGGTTGGAGGCCAAGGTTTCTCATTTAAATTGGAGAGACAGAAAACAATGTGTCCATTCTCAACAGGACCAAGGGTTCCTTCCTCAGACAGAAACCTGGGCAACTCCTCTCAGAAAAAGACCAGGGCAGTCCCCTCAGAAAATCTGGCAACTTCTCTCAAGAAAGACCAGGGAGTCTCACCTTGGACAGACACCTGTTCTTTCCCAGGAGAGAACAGGGTTTCTCCCCTCAGACTGAGACTTGAGCTATCTCTCTCGGAAAAAGAACAGGGCATCTCCTTTCAGTCAGAGATCTGAGTGTCTTGACCCAGAGAAAGAATAAGTTTTCTTTGCTCAGAAGAAATGTGAGTGATTTCTCTCAGAAAAAGACCAGGGCTTCTCCCCTCACAGATCTGAGCAACTTCTCCCAGAGAAAGACCAGGCTGTCTCCCCTCAGTCAGAGACCTGGAAGACTTCTCCCAGAGTAAAACTAGGGCATCTCCCCTCAGTCAGAGACCTGAGGGACTTCTCCCAAGGAAAGACCGGGGTATCTCCCCTCAGAGACCTGAGGGACTCTTTCCAGAAAAAAAGAACAGGGCATCTCCCCTCATGTAAAGGCCTGGGTGACTTCTCTCAGAGAAAAACCAGGGCATCTCCCCTGGACAGACAGTTGGGTGATTTCTCCCAGGAATGAGAGAAATCTCATTCCCCCTCAGAGACCTAAGTAACTTCTCCCAGAAAAAAAACAGGGTGTCTCCACTCAGAGAGACGCCTGGGTGACTTCTCCCAGGAATGACCAGGGCTTCTCCCCTCATTCAGAGTCCTAAGGGATTTCTCCCAGAGAAAGACCAGGGTGGCTCCCCTCAGAAACCCAAGCACTCCTTCCATAAGGAAAGCCAGGTTGACTCCGCTCACAGAGACACCTGAGCAACTTCTCCCGGAGAAAGACCAGGCCTTCTCCCCTCAGGGACCTGAGCGACTTCTCCCAGAGAAAGACCAAGGCTTCTCCCCTCAGTCAAAGACTTGAACAACTTCTCCCAGGCAAGACCAGAACTTCTCTGTTTAATCAGAGACCTAAGTGACTCCTTTCAGAGAAAAAACCAGGGCATCTCCCCTCAGACAGAGAGCTAGGTGACTTCTCCCAGAGAAAGATCAGGCTGTCCCCCTCAGAGAGAGACCCATGTGGTTTCCACCAGAGAAAGACCAGGATGCTTCTCCCCTCAGACAATGAGTTGGATGACGTCTACCAGAGAAAGACCAGGGTGTCTCCCCTCAGAGAGAGAACTAAGTGACTTCTCTCAGAGAAATACCAGGGCATCTCTCCTCATAGGGAGACCTGGGCAATTTCTCCCAGAGAAAAACTAGGGCGTCTCCCCTCAGACAGAGACCTGAGCAACTTCTTTAGGAAAGACCAGGGCGCCTCTCCTCAGAGACCTGAGCGACTTCTCCCACAGAAAGACCTGGTGCCTCCCCTCAGAGACCTGAGTGACTGCTCCCACAGAAAAACCAGGCCATCTCCTCTCAGTCAGAGTCCTAGGCAACTTCCTCCAGAGAAAAGACCAAGGCAACTCCCCACAGAGACCTGGGTAGCTTTTCCCAGAGAAAGGCCAGGGTGTCTCCCCCTCAGACTTCTCCCAGGAAAGACCAGAGCGTCTCTCCTCATTCAGAGACTTAAGGGACCTTTCTCAGAGAAAGACCACCGTTTCTCTCTTCGGACAGACATGGGTGCTTCCCAGCAGGCTGAGAGACTAGGGCACTATCTTTCAGAAAAAGACAAGGCTTGTTTCCCTCAGACAAAGAGACCACGGGATCTCTCTCCAGATAAAGATTTCAGTGTCTCCCTCTCCAACCACCCCCCCCCCCACCAAAATGAAGGGGAAATATTCCTGGTAAGAAAAAAATATTTTCTAGTACTTTTGATGCTTCACAAATGAGAGATTTCTCTTGACCTGAGACTAGTAAGAGTCCTAAAACAGCCCTAAGTTTGGATAAACTTGGGAACCCTCCAGTAGCCAACTGTGAATTCTCCACGTCAAGGTCAGAGACCAGGAATGACCAAGATGACTCAGAAAAGGCAAAGAAAGCCTCAATATGTTCACAAAATGCCTCATGACCTGGAGGCTTAATTGAAGTCAGATTTTTGGTGATTGAGAGTATATGCTGAAGAACTTGGAAGCCCACCAAGGGTAAGCCTGTGTTCAAGATCAAGTTAACACTTGCACCAGAGGTCAGAGACAGCACACAGTCTGACTGGCATCAACATTACTGGTGTCTTTGGGACGGAGCCAGCAAAATCTCCCAATTCCCAGATTTCCATGAGATAATTTTCCTGCAGCTGAGCAGCAGATGGCAGAAAGCAACTGGAACAATTCTGAAATCATGGGGCTGCAGAGCATCCATGGATTATTGGCTAAAAGAAACCTTAAGGGTTCAGTGATTTTCAAACTATAATTAGCAATAGAACACTTGTCCCCCAAAGGAACTCTTAACTGGAAAGTCAGTATGTGCCACAAGCAAGGGAGAAACTGCTGTAGCTGAAGCAAGGCAGCAGTTATGATCTGTAACCTCCCCAAGTGGCTTTCCTCGCCTCCCAGGTGGGGCCTTAAAAAGAATCCAGGGCTCTGGAAAACGTGGCTTAATCTATCGCTTAAGTCCAACACCTGCAGTCTGCAGAGCAGGGAACTCCATCAAAGGGACCCTCCACATAAGCCAGAAAGAAGGCAGGCGCTTGATGCTTTTGAACCCAACAGACCTGGGTTCAAAAGCCAGCTCTGCTGCCTCCCAGCTGCAAATGTGAGGTTAGGAAACTGTGTAACCTCTCTGGACCTCATTTTCTTCATTGTAGGTTAATAAAATACTTCTAATTCTCAACAGTGAGCACTCAAGAAGATGAGGCAGGTGTCAAAAGTTCTCAGCGAATGGCTTTAACGGCTCTAGGCTGCCACAGGCTCGCCCCTGGGCACATAACCAGTTAACAACACAGGTGTGGCTAATTTATCCCGAACCCCGAGAGTGCCTCCCTCTGCTCACAGACCCTCTACACCCACACTCACGCCTTGCCTTCCAGGGGCTGTCCCTTTAGTTGGGGAATTGGCCCCAAACAGAAGAAAACAAAATCAAAACCAAAAACCTAAGGCACAGGGAAGCAGGAAGTGACCCAGACTGAAATAACTACCTGAAGAAATCTTAACTCTGCCAGCAGGAAAGAAACTTGCCAGGGAGGGCCATTTCCAATTTGTTTTTAAGGATCTTTCCTTGGCATTCTCATTAGCAAACCTCTACCTCATCCCAGAATCCCTCAGAGATGGCAAATATGCCAGGTGTAACCCTAACAGAATTTCTCCCGAACTCCAAACCAACTACTTTCTGTGATGTCAACTCCTATCATTGGCATCAATTGTGCCAAATCCTAACTGTGCCCTAGACTAGGAAATGTATAGGTCCAGCCTAATCCAAACATCACAAATAACAGACGTCTAGAGTCACCAGTGTTCTTGCCTGGAGAATCCCAGGGACGGGGGAGCCTGGTGGGCTGCCGTCTATGGGGTCGCACAGAGTCGGACACGACTGAAGTGACCTAGCAGCAGCAGCAGCAGGGTCACCATACACATCTACTACATACTTTAACCTTCCTCAGAGATACTAGGCTGCTTATTTACACTGTCTGCAATTCTGAATGCAGCTCATCTGAAGAAGCCACATTTATAGGTAAGCCACGCCACTGAACACACAATAAAATGCTCCATGAACCTTGACCAACCCCGAGGCAGATACCTGGGACTGTGTCCCTGGAGACTTCTAAAGAAAATATAATAAACTATAACAATTGGAACAACTTAAAAATGGTTTTCTTCCCACTGTACTGCTTTATGTGCAATAGTTTTAACTTAACAACCACATCCATCCAGATAAACCTAATAAAAGTGAATAAGCTCCGCCCCTGACTCTGGTTTGTAGTTTCAAATTGTAATTCTATTGCAAAGGGCAACAAACTCAGGCTAGAGCACAGCTGTGGCTTTTCAGTCTCTACAGGATGGTTTATCATTGTCAATTAGATTAGCTTAAAAAATACAGAATTCCCAATCTCTGTGACTTCTGGGTATGTTTATGTAGATAAGCTATGAATGGAGAAGAGAGGACAAGCTTGTACATTAGGAGCAATTCATTAAGCTACTGGGAAATCAGTGAATATTTTCTTACCCAAGTATTAAGTTTGAAACCAAAAAGAAAACATAATGTTAAAGGGCCTCTGCTCTTAAGTACCAGCCTTTTAAAACACCTGATTGCAAGGGGAAATTTCTGCAACTAGATTTGGGATATAATTTCCTTTTCACTATAAATCATGAACTGCAGTGTGCCACATACACACTGCAATTCATCAGCCATCTTAAGTAGTGGAAGAAGGATCCTTATCTAAGAGGGAAGGAGTCATTCCAACCCTCCCCCAACTTAGTATCATATTACTAGACAAAAACATTTCCATATTTCCAATAATTTATTCCTCATTCATTCCAAGAGATGAAAACATGTTCCTTTCTGTGTACAGAAGATTTGCCAGTTGCTCTCCAATTGGCAATTTCTGGTTTCCATCAGAATATTCCACCCTCCCTTTAACATATCTTATTAAAGAAGTACAACTGCTAGCCAGTCAATAGACTTTTGCTAGTAGCAATGAACTTAATGTATTATAACTCCAGTTACCAGTAAAATGCTGTTGGATTATCCATCAGGATGGATACAGATAGATGTACACATAATCACTTACACACATACACCATGTGAACTTGAAAATCATCTCAAATCTTAAAAAAAAAATTCAAAAATAACCTTAATGATGTATTTCTTACTAAGCATAGTTAGGTGAAATACTGGCCAAAAAAAAGATGATTTACTCCCTGCAGTTCAATCATCTCAGGAATTATCAGCTGCCTGTTAGTGCTAGCGGCATAATTCAGAAATTATGATAAAATTTTCTCTGCATTTTGATGCTAATTTAATTTCCTTTTCCTCACTTTAAAAGGAAACCATAATTACCAACCTTTACCCACAATAAATAGTTAAGGGCATTCCCATTTCATTTCATATCACTGTAAGCCAAGAAAACGCTGATGAGTTTTAAACTATCACAAGGAATTAGGTGATAACTCATCAGTGCTTTTGAGTACAGACATGAATAATTTACAGTCTGAAACTTGGTATGATAATTTTGATTCACACATGGGAAATCTTATTAACCCATGATGGAATCAAATTATTAAAAGAGGTACGTGTATGAGAATTTCACAAACATTTGTGGCCAGGAATGTATGTGCAATAGTAAAATATACACATACAATATAGACACACAGATTAACATTGCTGAAAGACCTCTGGATAGATCATAAAGGCATTTAGTACATTATATAAAGATTATACTCTTTTTAAAAATGAATTTGCAAGCTTCTTTTAATTGATACAGTTTTGATTTAAAGATGCTTTAAAATTTTTCCCTTTTTCCTCAAGTAAGATTAGAAGCCCACTGCTAACCCTCACCTTCAAACCTCACCAAGTTGAAAAACAGGAAGGAAAGAAGGGAGGAAGAGGGGGAAAAGCCCTAATTCCAATAGCTAACTGTTATCTCTGAGTAGAATTACATGAAAATATGATTCCTTCACATGCTCAAAACCATTCTCTCATGATAGCATTTGTAGTTACTTTATCCCAGAACATTTAAGAAATGTAATTTCGGCCCATTTCTGTTTATCACAATGATGAAAAGTCTGTCAAATTACACCCAAATTGAGTGGACTGGCTTTTATCTCCCTAAGATACCATTTTATGTTCCTTTAGTGGACTAAAGGGGAAAACATAAGTGTAACAGTTAATAAACTATAAAATAATATACAAACACTTCTGTTATTAATGGTAATGATTAATGATAATACAAATAATTATAATATTTTCAATTAATGCTGATTATTTTGATCCACATTCCCCAAAAGTGTGAAAAGTCAACTACAGATCTACTCTGCTTAAGAACTTTGGATAAGGAAAAACACCATCTCCAAAATTCTACCCTATGTAACCTCACAGAAGGCTCCCTGAAGCTTCAGCCACTGCTGCTCTCTGAGTGGAGAATCATGCTGACTAATTGTTTTTTAAATTTGGAATTTCTCATTTATTTCAAAACCTTAATGTTCCCCGTTTCCTCAGAATGGACCATACCATTTTAAGCCATTTTTATTTCACTGCAATAGAGTAATTTAAACTAAAATTTTATAACTTATTCATATCATTCCTCAAGAAAGATGGACACAAAAAAGGATGGACAAAGAGGTATACCTAGCGGGGTTGAAACATATATTAAATAAAACCGTTACTAAAACATAGTTATTGGAACTAAGTTTGATGTTACCTCTGGTACTCCTAATTTTCGGCATGCTTCCAAAAAGTTCTCCACGTTTCTTCTGCATTTGGCCATGCTAAGTTTAGGCTATAAATGCAACATTCAAAAGTAATTAGTTATTAAGAGGAATAATTGAAATAACAGGTTAAATTTTAAGCTTTCTAAGTGGCACAAGTAATACGTGTTTATTGGAGAAAAATAATACATAAACAAATAGAAGACAATAAAAAAACTATCCAGGAACATCCACCTGAACAGCTGTTAATATATGGATTATATTTTTCTAGACACTGTGTATGTACATGTGTGATGTAACAGGTGTGTACACACAGAGATATGTGTTTATATGTAGAGTTTCTGCATATTTGCATACATGTGCAAAATTTCTGCACATGTATGTGAATTTATATGTGTGGATACACACACACACTATTTTTATAAGATCATACTGTTGTGTAACCTGCTTTAGTTTACTTAAAAGCACACCATGCTGCTGCTGCTGCTGCTGCTAAGTCGCTTCAGTCGTGTCCGACTCTGTGCGACCCCATAGACGGCAGCCCACCAGGCTCCCCCGTCCCTGGGATTCTCCAGGCAAGAACGCTGGAGTAGGTTGCCATTTCCTTCTCCAATGCATGAAAGTGAAAAGTGAAGGTGAAATCACTCAGTCGTGTCTGACTCTTCGAGACCCCGTGGACTGCAACCCACCAGGCTCCTCCATACATGGGGTTTTCCAGGCAAGAGTACTGGAGTGGGTTGCCACTGCCTTCTTCAAAAGCATACCATAAACATCACCTTTTCCCATGAGCAAATATATTTCTATATTAAGGGTTGATTCACCAGGCTAATGACTGTCTTTCTCCCCAAAGCAATGGGTTTTATTAGAAGGCTAAATTTAGAGGCACCATGGGGAGCAGCCTTCTAGGTTAGAATGAGCAGCTTGTGCAAACACGGGAGTGGAGCGGGAAGGCGCAGAAGAGGCAGACGCAGGTTCTATGGCTACAGCACAGCTGGGTCTGGTCAGCGGGGGCTCAAGATGCTCAGTGAAGAATTTCTAAGAAGCGGACTAGATTCAGAAACATTTCTAAAAAGGAAAACTAAAGAATCCGTCAGCAATGCAGGATACTTGGGTTTGATCCCTGGGTTGGGAACATCCCCTGGAGGAGGGCTTGGTAACCCACTCGAGTATTCTTGCCTGGAGAATCCCCATAGACAGAGGAGCCTGGGGATCTACAGACCATGGAGTTGCAAATTGCAAAGAGTCAGACACGACTGAGTGACGAGGCACAAAATATTTTACAGTTGTTAAAATACATGGTTACGAGGAATTTTAATGACTCAGGGAGATACTTAGGTTTCCATAAACTTTAAAAACCACTAAACCATATATATGTGACGCTCACAGTTCAAAACAACGTCTGTGTTGGAGGAATGCTAGGAGCATAAAAGCCAAGATGTGAACAGTGGGAGTGGGATAAGACACTATTTATCTTCCTCCTGCATTTCTCCATTATCTCTTTTTCTCTAATCAGGCATTATTTCACATGACATTTTCAATTTAAAGTTTTTTATTGGAAAAAGATAAAAAGTGGCAACCAAAGAATGCAGCATGTTTTTCCCCCTGAAGAAGGACAAAATATACAAATGTATATAGATAGATGATTCACAGTGTCTCATCCCTTATAAAACCATAACTGTATATTTAAATTGGGAGCTGAAGAATGATAGTTTCTTTCTTATAATTTGAGGAAAATCACTGAATGAGAATTTGGTTCACAGTTCAAACTTTACAGCTGTCTGGACTTGAAAACTTTTGCACATTCGGTTACAGGACAGCATTTACTGTCCAAACTAAGGCAGAGAAAGCAGATTGAAGTCAGAAGACAAATTGGTCTGGTTTTCCCCTGTGTTTTCTGAAGCCAAAATGTGGTCAGTCTTTGGGAAGCAAAAATTATGTTTAACCGTACAGAAAGAAAACTGAGAGTTGAGATGGGATTATTTTTCCTGCTGCCAAGAGAAAAGAAAGTAAGACAAACAGTGCCACCGAGATGCTTTCCCTGAGGGGTCGAGAGTGGGCAGCTTCACATGAGGCTTTCATTCCACACACTCTTTGTGTGACCTTTTATGAACACTGTGCCTTGAGGTTGGGAGCTCTGACTTTTGCAAATCTGCTCATAAACACTAACGATCACAGTGGCTTGCCATTCCTGTGCTTATCATGTAGGGGACCTCATTTCATCCTCATGAGAGCAGTTCTGTGACAGAGAAGAGCCAATCAAGTTCAAGAGAGGTTAAATAACTTTCCCAAAGTCATGTGGCTCATAAAGATGTGGAATTGGAATCCCAGCACTACATTCTTAGCCCCTAAACTCTTCTGCTTCATCTAACAGCAACAGTGTGGACAGATGTTCTTCTCTACTTGTCCAGTGAAACCTGCGTGGGCTTCAAAGACAAGCTTATCTTTGATTCCTCTCTTCTTGATGGTAACATGCTCCATGAAGTACAGGGAAAAGATTCCAGTGCTGGCTTTATCTCCTCAACAGCAAGACAAGGATTTTTTTCACTCACTCTTTCTGATCTTTTCCGTTTCCTTGGTATCTCCAACCGACCCTTGAGCACAGCTAGCAGTCAAGGAATTACTGAATTAATGACCAGCTAACTAATCTTGGCCCTGACAGGTTACTAATGATATTTTACGCAGAACCTACATCTTTTTAGAGTGATCCTAAAATCCTCAATAATTATAAAATAATAGATTCCATTAGAAGAGAACCTACCAACCAAAAAAATGGTTTCCAAAAGGACTTCTCGCTGCTTAAATAAATGCTTGTGAGGAATAAATCTCTGTCTCTACAGTCTTAAAGTTAGCAAGCAGAGCAGTCATTTCTTTAACGTGATTTGCTTTATATTTGAAAGTGGTTCATTTTCTCTCATTTACATATTTACTTGAAATACTTTCCCTTTTTATAGTAAAAATGTTGCCTCATTCAGAAATGCTATCCCTGGAATTCTCTGGCAGCCCAGTAGTTAGGGCTCCACACTTCCACGGCAGGGAGCATGGGTTTGATCCCTGGTCAGGGAACTAAAAATCCTGCATGCCCTACGGCATGGCCAAAAAGTCCCCAAAGACAGAACAGACACGCTATTCCTTTTCTGCTCTTTCGAGTTGTTTGGGGTTCAAAAGAGAGGATTTGAACAGGGTCCTGGTGACCCCCATCAGTGTCTTTAACCAGCAGTCCTGTCCCAAAGGAGTTTGTTTTATGTAAGAGTTAGTTTTCCTTAAATGGTGTTACTTACGACTGCCGGTGAGGGGACATGGATGCTTGCGACGGATCGTGGGCGGATGTGGTTGACCAAATGGCAGAGGACAACGCCATCCATGAGGGCGGCCCCCAGGTCTTCGTGCAGGCTGACCTTGAGTCTCATCTCGATGCTCTGAAAAGAGATCAACAGGAAGTCAATTGCTCTCAGGCAATTGAGGGTAAAATACAGCTATGAGTATTTATGAACTGAGGTTTAAGTTTCACCATAAAGGATAAGAACACCTGGAAAACACTGACATGATTTAAACCTTTCAAAAGATATTAAATAAAAATCCCTCTGCAGAAAAATAAATTCAGTTATGCCAAAAATTTTTAATCGGTTGAATTTTTAAAATAATGGAATCACTTCTGGAGTTCAATATTGCCTCAGGCTTAGCAATTAAAACAGAAAACCAGAATGAGTTGACAAATAAAAGCCAAATCCGGTGGTGACTGTTTTACAATGTACAAAAATAGCGAATCAATATGCTCTACACATGGAACTAAAATCAGATTGTAAGTCAACTATATTTTAACAAAAAGTAAATAAAATAAGTAAATATAAACAAAAATCAAATGAAAATCCCAAGTCCAACCCAAACATTACATTTCGGGTAATATATCTCAGGTAGCCTGCAGGGGGCAGAAGAGAGATTAGGGGTGTTGATGCATTGGAGAAGGAAATGGCAACCCACTCCTGTGTTTTGCCTGGAGAATCCCAGGGACGGGGGAGCCTGGTGGGCTGCCGTCTCTGGGGTCGCACAGAGTCGGACACGACTGAAGCGACTTAGCAGCAGCAGCAGCATGCTTTCATTCGGAAGGCAATTTTTCTCCCTTCTTAAAAAAAAATTCAATGTTTTATTTTGAGGTCATTATAAATTCATATGCAGTTATAAGAAGTAATACAGAGAGATCTCAGGTACACTTTACCCAGTTTCCTTCTCAGGGAGCAACCTGCTAAAGTGCATACACAGCTGGGACACTGATATCGACAGAACATGTACCTCACTGCAAGGATCCCTCGCGTTGCCCTTCTGCAGTCACACCCACTACCTCCCACCCCTGAGTACCTCTTGGCCCCTGCTCTCTTCTCCTCCCCTTCCAGGACTCCCAGGACCAGAATGCAGATCATCGGTTACAGGAACTCCCAAAGGTCCCTGAGGCTCTCTGCTCACTTATTTTCAGTCTGTCTTTTCTCTCTGCTGCCCAGATTAGGTAATCCCTGTTGTTCTTTCCTACAGTTCACTGATGCTTTGTGATGCTGTTGAGCCCATCCCCTGGGCTTCTCACTGCAGATAATGTATTTCCCAGTTCTAAATCTCCATTGGTCCTTCTTAATGTCTTCTGTTTCTCTGCTAAGATTATCTATTCCTCTGCCGAGGCATTCAATTTTCTCCCTCTGTTTCAGCCATGTTCATAACTACTTGCGGGAGAATCTTCACGGTGAGTGCCGTAAAACCTTGGTCAGATAATTCTAACATCTCTGCCGTAACAGCGTTCTCATCTATTGATTACCTTTTCACATTCATTTTGGTTCTTGGTAGAAAGAGTGATTTTTTTTTTTTTCTGGTTGAAAACTGGACATTTCTGGTATTACGTTATGAGACTTTGGATCCTATTTAAACTTCCCTTTTGGCTAGCTATTTTGGACACTGCTCTGGCAGGGAATGGGAAGGCAACACCTTGCTACTGCTGTGTAAACACAGATTGCCACTTGGTGTCAGTTGACTGGGATTGGGATAGAAATCCAGGCTCCCCATGTATAGGTTCCACTGACACCGTGGGAGGGGATGGGATTGTTTTTAGTTGGTAGGGATGAAATTCCTGGCTCCCAACTTGGCCTTCTCTGACATCATCCCAGCAGAGGAGAAAGTCAGCTGCCTATTCCATCTTTGCAGCCATAGGTAGGGATGGGGCCACAGGTTTTCTGTAGCTGGAGTAGAGCATTTATTGTCTAAAAGTTTTCTGTCTCCCTGCTGCTGCTAAGCCGCTTCAGTTGTGTTCGACTCTGTGCAACCCCAGAGACGGCAGCCCACCAGGCTCCCTCATCCCTGGGATTCTCCAGGCAAGAACACTGGAGTGGGTTGCCATTTCCTTCTCCAATGCATGAAAGTGAAAAGTGAAAGTGAAGTCGCTCAGTCGTGTCTGACTCTTAGCGACCCCATGGACTGCAGCCCACCAGGCTCCTCCGTCCATGGGATTTTCCAGGTGAGAGTACTGGAGTGGGGTGCCATCACCTTCTCTGTTCTGTCTCCCTAGGCTGTCCTTTTTCTGGTTCTCTGAGTAAAGTAAGCAAGCTTTTGTTGGGACTTTTTTTTAAAAAAAACTGCTCCCATGAGCATTTCCAGTTTCCAGCTACTTCAGCTCCAAGTCTGAGAAAGATGAAGCAAAAAAAGAAAACCCACTGGACTCACCACCGAGTCATTCCTAGTCCCAAGGAGCCCAGCTGGTCTGAATTATTCTCTCCACCTTTCAGAGTGCTCGTATGCTTATTTTATATGTAATTGCCAAGGGTTTTAGTTGTACTTAGTGAGAGGAATGGGGAAAAGTACATCTACTCCAGCTCCTCAAAAGCAGGAAAATCAATTTTTTAACTTCAAATATAAATTTCTGCTTTACAGCCAAAGCTCCTCATAATTGGGTAACACTGTAAGAAAGGATGACTTAATTTGGAGATTTGCAATAAGTAAAGCACTTGAAAATCAGTGTGTGTAACAGTGTTGCATAATTCTTTTTCAGAACTGTCCTGTGTCTAGACATCACATTTTTTTTTTTCTAAGCTTGCTTTCAGTCTCCAATTAAATTAAAACATAAGCTATCAATATGACCCAGGCTTTAAGATAAAATTATATCACTCTTTGAGAGGCTTGTCTCAACTTCTCATCTTATTTTCACATATCTCTGAAAGTTCGCCTCCCAAGTTTACAGCACATCCAAATACTCAAGGCAAATGACAGAGGTCTGACTTGCCCAATGTGACTGTTGAGTCAACCACAGTGGCTTAAAGTGGTGGTGAGGAGTTTCCAGGTTTTTATCTCTTTCCACCTGACTACCTACATATACTTTTGGGGCTTCCCTGGCGGCTCAGAGGATAAAGCATCTGCCCGGATTCGATCCCTGGGTTGGGAAGATCCCCTGGAGAAGGAAATGGCAACCCACTCCAGTATTCTTGCCTGGAGAATCCCATGGACAGAGGAGCCTGGCGGGCTACAGTCCACGGGGTCGCAAAGAGTTGGACACGACTGAGCGACTTATATAACCACATATAAAGCATCATCTACAACAAAAAAAGATTCCGACCGACCTTAAATTCAGCTTTAATTTTACTTATAGCATTCATTGCTCATTTGTAAAATTCACTGTGATTTGAAATTGTATATTTGTTTGTTTCCTTCTTACTTATTCTCTCTTCTCAACAGGCTTCATGAAGGCAGAGACCTTTCTGTTCTTTTCTCTCTCCATCACCTAGACTATACGGCCTGGCACAGAGCAGCAATCAATAACCACTGGCTAGTGAAAGAAGAAGCTCTAATATAAAATCTACCTCTTCAAGAAGCTTCCTGTATTCTTCTAGCTAATGGCTATGGTACTTCTCTTTGAACATAAAAGAACTTCTGTAGTAATTCATGACATGCTGCCTTCAATAACTAATATCAGTGTGTTCTTTGGGAACTGATCCTTGGGCGGCCGTTTGACCTTCCACATACTTATGTGAGATCCTCCTAACTAGACACAAAGACCCTGAGGGTAGACAAATGTATACACAGTTGCCACTAGGAGCTGTGCTGGGGATAGAAATACAACATGGAATAAGACAGCCACAGCTCCTGCCATCCCCAAGCTTAAAATCTCCCCTAGCGCCCTGCACGAGACTTCACTCTTGGTAGGAACTCAAATGGTTTGCCTACTAAATGACATTCGAAAATTCTGCCTAGCAGGGATAACCATAAACATCCTTTAAAGTCATGTAATCTTATTAAATACATTAATAACAACACATTTTTACAAGTTTTAACTTTTATACATAGGTATTAAGTATTTCTACTTATATTACCTTATAGATTCCCCACAAAATCCCACAAAGGTAGATGGGAACCACTGTTTTAATATAGGAAAAAACTCAAACTCAGAGATGTGAAAGGGCTTGCCCAGTAGCAGACAGTCAGTAGGCGAGTTGGCTAGATTTGAAACCAGGTCTGTTTGAAGTATTTCAAAATCTACTTAAAAAAAAATACAGAATGCTGCTTCAATGCTGGAAATTATTATTCAGTAACACAATGTTTCCTGGTACCTCTCGGAGCTGTTCCACCAGCTCTTTCTCTTCTCTCATCTGTTCCATTTTCCTCCGAATCGTAAACTGTGGGTCTATAGATTCCAAATTTCTCTGTGGTCTTAGAAACACTAGAAGAGAAAGGGGGAAAGCCTTTATGGAGTGTCTAGTACAAGACTGCCGTATCGGGCAGCTCATGTTTGAATCAAATAGTTCATTTATCCCAAATAATTCATTCACCACTCACAAAAACAGGAAATTCTGACTTCACATGAAAAGCTTGATTCAAATATTCTAGAGAAGATTATGTTTTCAATTACTCTGCATTGTGTGGACAAACGATCAGCTGAATCCAGGAAAGGGCTTGGTCATCCTCGGTATTATTCCAGACCCCTCCTGTAATTTTTCCACTGCTTCTATCCCAAGCTTTCATCTACACGCCAGGTTTCACAATCCTTTCGTTAAACTTGAATACTCCGTTTCAAGTAATAAGACAGAATTGCTGTACATGTTATAAACAAGCACAGGTTAACAATTTTGTTGGCTGAGGTTTTTTTCACCAGCCTGGATTAAGAACTACACACTATCCACTCCCAAACCTTATCTGTCTTGAGTGTACAGGGGAAAATCTGGCTTCTATCACGTCACTGAAAGTGCATCCCTAAGTCAGCTCTTCAGAGATGACCGCAGATTCCTTTGAGAAAAGCTGTCAAGATGGGAGGCGGTTTTAAGAGATCATCTTTGCCTGCAGGTCCTTAAAATTACAACCTTCCAGGAATAGCAACTCACAGTGGCAACTCTGGAAGGAGTTAAGTCTCTGACTGCAGACAAAATGAATGTTCTCAAACTTTGAAGGATAACATCTCTTAAAGACTATCAAGAAAACACGAAATATTCTACATATGGGCAGTGATTCTAACAATTTATATTAGCATACAAAGCACAGGGCAGATTTAAACTTGAATCTTTTTCTTCCTTTAGATTCTTATTAAGACTATCAACTTTCCATGCACACTAGAGGGAGCAAAGAATGGTTAAGAGCTGTCATTGGTTCTCTGTGTCCCAAAGATTTTCAGATTGGGAGAGGTGGGGATGGGAGGATGGGGAGCAGGGCTTCAGAAAATCTGGGGCAGAGAACTCCAGTTTTACAAATCAATACCACATAGAAGGCTGCACCGACATACTGCAATTCTAGTTGCTTCAATCACCATATCTTCAATAATATAGAATAAGAAGATTATATGACATTTATTCTATTCTGACAAACATCTTCCAAGAGCCACTTTAAAAGCTAATTCAATTTATTTATTGTTAAATATGGTTTACAAATATACTTTGAATTAAAAACTGGGGCCCACCATATAATCAATTATCCTACATTCATACAACTATGTCATTTTAATCCTAATTTGTATATTTGAATCAAAACACCTTAATGAATGTCTCACACTATGCTTTTCACATTTAGGTATTTTCTTTCTAAATCAGTTCTAGGATATTTGAATCAGCACTCTGGTGCTCTACAGAGGACCAGCAAGTTGACACATCTTAAAAAATCCTTGACTTACAGGAGTTAATGGAGCAACGGGATGACTACTGTACATAAAACACCTGGAACTTTAGAGAGAAGTCAGCCTGGGGCCTGGGCTTCTGTCTCAAGCCCCCTAAGGAAGTTACAGGTGGAAAGAGCCAAAGTCTTGTCACCAAGACCCACAAAAACCAAACCCCACAGGAAGTGAGACCAACTGTTTCAAAAATAAAGGCAAGGCAGGCCAAGGAAGCAGGGTAGACCAACCAGGAGGGGGAGATGAGATAAAGTTGCCTTTGCACCATATAGAGCCCAGTCAAAAAATCTACCCACTTAAACTTAGTGATCAGAAGAGCATACATTAAAATGGAAAGTCCAGAAAAAATCCACACCCTCCAAGAAAAGAAATCAACCAAATTTACCAAAAAAGTCAAGGAATGTGGACTTAGTTGAGTAATACACATACTTGTCCGCAAGGGGGAGCGCCAGCTCCATTTAAACAAATCCGATGTTTTCTTTGGGGGTTTTATTTTCCTTCGGCTTTTTTTCTGGGGGCAATCTTATCTAATATTACACATTTAATATTTCCAATATGTTTTTACTGGCAGACTTCATTCTGAATATGAAGCTATCAGGAAGTTAAATTAACTGTGAGCTTTTGGTTAACAGCACACTCTTCAAGTATCTATGCCCTGTTAGAGCCCTATGTGAGATAACAACGCAATGGTGTCTGGGTTTTAAATACCTGGTATTGCTTTTCATCTTAAATGCCCATACATCTCAAAAAATACAAAATGCATGCTTAGGTATTTGCTTTATGAATATAAGCAGTCAAAAAATGTTAAAACATATGCAAACTGTTATTTTTTAAATGAACACTTCGAATGTATATAAAACTTTTGGAAACTTTACTACTAGTTTTCTAAATAGATTAATTATTGTAGAATATATGAGAATTTAAAATGAATTACTTAGACTGATAATAAATCTACAAAGCACATAAGTTTGTTATGACAGAATAATTTTAATACGATCATTATGGTAGCTCTGATTATACTATCTACAATTTTTTTTCTTTCCAAGTCATATTTAAATAATAAATACAGTGACCAGTTTGGTCAAAGCTTCAGAAAATTGATCTATGGAGCAATTATTCTAGCTTTCCTTAATTTTCTATCACTACATTTAAGAACTCCCCTACTTAATTCAGGGGAATAAAAGTTAACTTGGGACTACCAGAGTCACTCTGTTATAATAAATATTTTTCAAAGCCAATGCCACACTGATTAATGTAAATAAAAAGGAAAAAAAGCTGGGACAAGTGAGCAGAGGGAGGGTGTATATGAGGGAAATGAGTGTGTGTTTGTGTGTGTGTGTGTGTGTGTGTGTGCTCAGCTATATTCGACTCTTTTCGATCCCATGGACTGTAGCCCACCAGGCTCCTCTGTCCATGGGATTCTCCAGGCAAGAATCCTGGAGTGACCTGCCGTTTCCTCCTCCAGGAGATCCTCCTGACCAGGGATAGAACCATGTCTCCTGGGGCTCCTGCACTGGCAGGCAGATTCTTGACCACTGAACCACCCAGGAAGCTTGTGTGTACACACAGGCTTCCTGTGTGTATATGCCTAAGGGGCAGGAAAAGGCAAGGAAACGGGAGATTTAAGATGCAGGAAAAAAATGAGTCCTGCTTCGCTGGTTAGTTACTATATATCAAATAACATTCAAAGTATGAAAAGGATGGTTTGCTCATACTTATACATACAGAGACAAATTTCTAAGCAAAAATTCTGCAGGGAATGATGAATATGCTTAGGCAGAATATCGAATTCATTCTGCAGGTACAGGTCAAATTCTATTTTCCCCTTATCTCTACCTCCTCCTTCACTCTCTTCATCATCTTCATCCCTGACCTGGGAATGGTCTGTCAGCTATGATTGCACAACGTTCCTTATCTGTGCCTCTCACGGCACTCATCACTTTCTGTCTCACAGCATAGATCTGATTTTCTCCATAGGACTCCCTAATACAGAATTTATGTCTGTTTCCAATTTAAACCTCTACCCTGTCCAAGAAAGCAGCTTGTTCAATGAATAAACAACAACAAAAAAAAGTGTTTCAAAAACTCCCTCATTCAAAGATCAGACAATCTAGGACTTCCCTGGTGGTCTAGCGATTGAGATTTCCCCTTCCTACGCAAGGGGTATGGGTTCGATCCCTGGTCGAGGAGCTAGGATCCCACATGCCTCATGGTAAAAAAAAAAAAAAAGAAAGAAAGAAAGAAAGAAACATAAACAACAGAAGCAGTATTGTAACAAATTCAAAAAAGAATAAAAAATGGTCCACATCAAAACATCTTAAAACACAAACAAGTAAGAAAACAAAGATCAGTCTATCTGGAGAGTACCTTGGCAGAGGTTACCCTACCCTGATGTAAGCAGTCACCTCAAAAATCTCCTAAAGCTTAGTTTCCAGGTGTGAATGCCTTAGACTGCAAAATAAAAAGTTTCACAAAGGCAGAGATTTAGTCTGTCTTTTTCAGAGCAGTGTCCACAGTAAAGTGCATCATGCCTAACACACAGTAGGCACTCAATAGATATTGGAACTTCCCTGGTAACTCAGCTGGTAAAGAATCCACCTGCAATGCAGGAGACCCCAGTTTGATCCCTGGGTCAGGAAGAGCCTCTGAAGAAGGGAAAGGCTACCCACTCCAGTTTACTTGGGCTTCCCTGGTGGCTCAGATGGTAAAGAATCCCCCTGTAATGTGGGAGACCTGGGTTCGATCTCTGGGTTGGGAAGATGCCCTGAAGAAGGGATCGGCTACCAACTCCAGTATTCTTGCCTGGAGAGTTCCATGGACACAGGAGCCTGGCAGGCTCCATGGGGTTGCAAAGAGTTGGACACAACTGAGCAACTTTCAACAGATATTTAAGGATGTGCACAAGAAACTATTATTTTTTCTGTTATAAAAGTATCTTTCAGTTAAGCAAAGAAAGCCCACTCCTCTAAAAATTCCCTGAAATGCTATTTATTACAAGAAAAGCATTTTGCATAGAAATTATTACTGGATATTATTAACCTTTACTATCTAAATTTAACTCCAGGTTTCTTCTCCGTGGACAGATGAGGTTCGGAATTCAGCTCTCCACTTCCCCTTGGAAACTAAAAAACCTGGACAGGGTGTGATGTTAAAGACATACCGATTCAAGGGCAGCAATAGGGTGGCTTTGAAAAAGTATCATGAGCTGTAGATCCAGTTAATGTGAATCAGAAATCTGATTAATACATTCATTTATTCCCTCTGGGACCTAAAAATGAATTAGATAAATTCTCTGCCCTCAGAAGGCTCAAATTTCCTCTCTACTGTCTTGGGCAGTTTATTTAACCCAGGGGTCTTTACCTGCTTAAACAGAACATCAAATCAGCAAAACAATCAGTGTGAAGACTCCACGGTACACCAAATAAATTAGCATCTCTGAGTGTAGGGCACGGGCAGCCATTGTTTGAAAAATGTCCAGGTGATTCCAATATAAAGCCAGGATTGAGAACCACTGAAGCAACCCCTCCCAGCTTCAGTTTCCTCATTTTTGTAATGGGGAAAATAAAACCTAGAAGTGTAAGATTATGGTAAAAACAATTCCAGAAAATGTCTGAAAACTGGCCCAAGATAGGTATGTCCGTCCATTCATTCACTTTCCAGTGATAGTTTAAAGATAAATGTTAAGTATAAATTAGCACCCACCAATTTGCTGAAAATGAAAAAGAGAAAATACTTCAAAGGAAGGCAGGAACAATTTTAATTTCAAAATGAAGGGGGAAAGGAAAGAAAGCGGCACAGTAGTAAGAGGGCGCAAGAGAAGGAGCAGAAGTGAAGTGTTCACGTTAAGAACAACTTGAATTGAAGCTGCCCTCTCCTGCCCCAGCGGGCGGACAGACAGGGATACAGGTCCACATCCTTCTCCATCCATTTTAGGAGGCAGGACTTTGAGGACTGTAGAAACACAAACTCCCGAGGACTTCCTAAGCCAGTTTGTCATTTTTAATTTCTTTGAAGAATGAGTTTAGGGAAGATATGGGAATTTGAAATGACATATATTTGAAACAAAATATTAGAAAGCAATATTTATTATTTCAAATGTGTTTCTTTAAATATTTTCCTTCAATATTGTCATTTTTTAAAAGTGGGAATTTTAATACAAAGCATGACAGTGAACAAGGCATAAACATGCCAACTTTACCAAAAGTAATTAACAAAAACCATAAATGAAAGGCAAGTTGCATTATGCTGGGTAGAGTGGGAATACGATGCCATTTATTTTCACAGGTTGAGATAACCACAGATATTGGACAATGGCGCAAATATGAGGAAACAAAACTGATGGGGTAATCGGCTTTGAGATGCCATGAGGGGCCTCTGAATGGGATCTACTGTTTCAGGGTAACCAGGAAGAACAACATAAACGTAGGCTATTTCCCTCTTCCAACTTTAGCTCACATACTTGGGGATACATACAGTGTTTCTTCATTAATTAAAAGAACACTTACAAAACAGAGACAGAATGTGAATGTATGGCAAAGACCACCACCATACTGCAAAGTAATTAGCCTCCAATTAAAATAATAATAATAAAAACACAGAAGGAGACTCACAGACTTAGAAGATGAGCTGATGGTTGCTGGGGGAGGGGAAGGGATAGTTAGGGAGTTTGGGAAGGTCATGTACACACTGTTATATTCAAAATGGATAACCAACGAAGGACCTGCTATGTAGCACATGGAACTCTAGTCAGCGTTAGGCGG
This sequence comes from Ovis aries, assembly GCF_016772045.2. Classification (NCBI taxonomy): domain Eukaryota; kingdom Metazoa; phylum Chordata; class Mammalia; order Artiodactyla; family Bovidae; genus Ovis; species Ovis aries. The sequence goes on along the minus strand of NC_056063.1, from coordinate 17,041,236 downwards.
CACCTGGGTGGGAGCAGGGTTTAGGGGAGAGTGCAAACGTGTATATGTATGGCTGAGCCCCTTTGCTGTTCACCTGGGACTACCGTAAGGTTGCGAATCGGCTATATGCCAATACAAGAGAAGAAGTTTAAAGTTTGAAAAAATTTTTAAATGTATTGGAAAATGTATTCAAATACATTGCTCTTGGAGCAACATTTAGCTCAAAGAGAATGAAGATTGTATTTGAAAGGTCAGATTTGGGAACCTACACAAATATTTGAAAAGACTTCTGCTGCCAGAAAATCATCAGATAATTAACAGAAAATTATCCCTTCCCTAGGGCATACTGTAGACAAATTGCAAAAAGGGGAAAATAACAACTACCCAATGTCTGACCCAGGTAGATTAATACTGAAAACCATCCCTTTGTTATAGTGTGTGTGTGTGTGTGTGTGTGTGTGTGTGTGTACTACACTATAATAGCTACATGTGAATCCCTAGAATTTTCACTCAGAAAAAATATCAGATAAGTATTACATGGTTATTTTATTTTCAGGAAGATTTTCACAATGATTATTTTCTATGGAAATCTTCAGACTTTATCTGGCACAAAGTATCTTGCACAAAAATCCTCAATAACCAGCTGCAGATGAGAAGGTAGCTATGGTGGAGAGGAGACTGGACCCTTGGGCATGGCCCAGCTCCCCCTCTATCTAGCAGGGTGAGCCAGGCAGGTCACCTCACCTTTCTTGTTTTAGTTGGTTCATTTATAAAGATAGAAATCTTACTGCTACATCTAAATCTTACCTAGCTTTAAAAAGTCTTTTTCAGATATCATTCCTAAGGAAATACCAAATCACACATAAATCTTTCATTCTAGGCCTTATTTCCTTTAGACATCATCAGATCCATAAATAGCCATGCTTTCTGAGAAACGAAAATGATTCTCTCCCCTTTATTTTTAAGTAAAGGAACAGTTTATCAAGCAAGTTTCTACTTAGCCTTCTTCAATTTCCAGGATTTAAAGTCGGGTGATACAAGAAGGAACTTTGGTTTCCTTGTTGTTCTTGTTTAATCACACTTCCTTTTGGTTTGAAATTTTAGAAATCTATGAAATAATAAAATTCCTTTTGTAACTAACCTGCCAAAATATACATTATCCTTCTGTGTAATGAAGTATGGAAAAGCATTTTTGGTTGAATTTTGACCAGAAATCACAACAAATGTTTTACATATATGGTTTCTATTCATTACATGTAACATATTGATATTGAGATTAAAAAAATAACATCAGAAAATAGATCTTCTTGTGTTTGCACTGTGGTTTTACCCCACCTGTCACTTCTCTTCCCTATAAATCATACTCTATTTCATTTAACGTTACTTTCATTACTTTGCATCTTGGAGTAAAATGCCTACGATCCGAACTAACAGACCAATATGGAGATTGAGATATCTGTAATAAGTATATCTAAATAATTATATGTATTTTATTTTCATCTTTTAGGCTACTTTAGACATATAGTGGCATGAGATCAAACAATATCCACATTAATCCTGGCTGAGTGTCCTCAATTTTTTATTTGCACATTTGATTCTCAAGCCAATTTACCATTCGTGAATATCTGTTGTTGTTTAGTCGCTGTGTCCAGCTCTTTTGCAGCCCCATGGACTGCAGCATGCCAGGCTCCTCTGTCCGTGGGATTTCCCAGACAAGAATACTGGAGTTCACTGCCTTTGCCTTTTCCAGGGGCTCCTCTGGGCCCAGGGAGCGACCCCATATCTCCTGCATTGGCAGGTGGATTCTTAACAACTGAGCCACCAGGGAAGCCCTCTTGAATATTATACAGATGAAAGGGCTGAAGTTATCAAAAGTCAAAATGTGCAAACAATTTACAAAGGAAAAAAAAAGCAAGTGATTTCTCCTCATTTTTAGAAATTCCTTACTTCTAACCATTTGCAGTGCACTCCTTTCAGATCAGTCATAGTGTATCTTAATCACTTTAAAAATCTCATTATCGAAAGCCTAGATAATAAAAGATGAAACTCCAAAAGCATTAGTTCAGAAGAGATTATCCAAATGTAAAAAAACCCAAATTTTTATAAACAAGCAAACACACACACTAAAAAAAAACCCACGCAGAAAAAATAGAGAAGAAATTATTGTACAGTTCTTCCAAAATTCAGAATGTTCAAGATAATTAAACATAGTTTAACAAACTGCCAGAGAATAATGCATATGCATTTTTCTGGACTTTCCAGGTTTCCTATTATCTCTTAAGTCAGGCATGCAGGAGAATACATTCTATCTTCAGCTGCACAGAAACGAAGGTTCAGCATATTCATTCATTGGCTTATTAATGAGCACATTGAAGAATAGGTACAAAGCCACCTACCATTGTCACTGTCTCCTTCAGATGGAACACAGTAGCTAGAGTTGTCCCATGTTTGTGCCTGTGTAAGTTTGTTGAAGGAGATAGGAGGAAGAGTGAGGGCTGGGTCTGCAGGAGAGCGAGAGAGCCAGTCCGCGTACAGTCGCACAAGGACCAGGAAAAACCAAAGGGGCGGCAGCATTTCACAAATGGCATAGGATTGTATGGAAATGAAGCGAATTTCATATTATGGGATTTAATTTCAAGTGTACAATATAGCAGAAGAATGAAAGATGGCGCATGGAATAAAAAGAATGATAAAAAACTGAGTGTTAGTACTTATCAATCATACACTTTGCATGCAGTTAATATCATTCATCGTTAATAGTTCTCAAGCCCACAGACTTAGAGCACTAATGAATCGTGTCAGCGGAAAGAAGGGGCCTGCATAGACTATGCAGATAAAAAGCAAAAGCCCTACCAGATACCTTTTCCAAAGACCTTTTAAATAACAATTTTAGCAAATATGACTCACCATAAAAGTTGGCTATGCAAAGTTTAATATGTGTAAATATGTCTATTACTTATAAATAAACATAGAATATATTCTATATAGAATATAGAATCAGCATTCACGGGTGGTGAATTTTTTTTCCCAAGGTAGTGTAAAATTTCTCTTTAAAGACATCTATAATGATAGCTGAATCTAGTCAACTCTGCTCAACCCTTGAACCATAGATATGCCTCTCAATATTGTCTTAGATATTGATCAGTATAAAACCAATTTTGGACACTAGTTGAGTCTCCTTAACAACAAACCTAATTAACCAATAAATATCAACTAGTTCAAAGCACTTCTAAGTTGGTCATTTATGAAATAGCATCTCTTTTGGGGGCACTAACTATTCATATAGTAGTTTTTGATATTTAGAAATACCTACACAATTTTTATTCAGTCTTAAGGCAAGGCCGGTAAAATACATGGACATGGTTCTAGGAATGACTATTTGGGTATATATACATTTGTCTTTCCTTGGAGGAAAACATAGAAAAAATTTTCTTTTGAAAAAAACTACCAGCCAACTTAAAGAATCTAAGTTTCTATTCCAACTTTCTTAACTGAGAAGTCTGTTTTTATTTATAACACAGAAATCACATGAATTCATATACTTTATATAATTCATATACTTTATATACTTCATAATTTTAACATAAAAATCACTTTTAAAGATCCAAAGCTACTTAATCAAAAAGAATGATATGATCTTCAATTAAGATTACTATATATATATATATTTTCCAGAAAATGTGAAAAATATATACTGTAATATTTTAAACTTAATAAATAAAAATTTAAACATTCCCAATAGATGATGCTAGTTTCATAAAGTTCCAACATGCCATCTGATGTTCCTGAAGAAAAATCAGTATTATTTACAACAAACTCCACAAAGCTTTCAACAGCTAGCACAATTTCCACACTGGTTAGTCAGCATTATAGAAAGGCTGGAAGCTAGGAGAGGAAATTATCTTTGTTTCCTGCTATTCAAAATGAATATTTCACTTAGTTTTCACCACTGCAAAGAATCAGAAATGGTTCAATAGTGTAGGCTCAAAGTTGATAAGATGAATTTGGACCTCATAAAAAGAACTGGAAAAGTCATGGAAACAATTTTATGACTAAACTACAAAGATATACATTCAAAAGAATATTATTCTGTAGAGATTCATTCAACTTTTGATTTGCTCAGTTACAAGAACTTTTAAAATTGTCTAAGACTGCCTGTAAGGGACAGGAGAAAGCCTAGCCAAGTATGAGGTCCTCGGTGTGTAGAGAACATTCCTGGCAGATCACCACTCAAGGCATGGGCGCCCCCATTCCTCCCAGCGCAAAATTGAAGCGCAGCCCATATCTGGCTGCATATACTCAGGTCTGTAAATGGTGAGGCCAGTCACTTGAGTCCAATTTCAAGTACAGTTTGGCTCTCCATAAAACACCTCCTAAGCCCCACCACGCACCCAAGCATGTTCTCAAATAGCTTTGTCTTACAGTCCATTCAAAATGCCAGGAAACCATTATAGCTGGCCACACGTTACCCATCGACCAACTTCCTCCAAAAATGAAAAAAACATTCCTTTATAAAAGAATTATCTTTTTTTTCCCCTGTGGGTAAAAAATTATACATATGTGTATCTGTAACTGCTGCCAAAATGCTTTACTAATAAACCCAAGAATATCTAAGTTCTTTACTACCTTTTGCTTAAAGCATCTGAGTGCCTTCTTAGCACTTAACTGAAAAGCACTGGTACAGAATATATGCAAAAGACCTAACAAAAATATTAAAACAAAGAAGCATCTAAAAGAAGGTAGATAGTGCTAGGACTTTAAATAGGTGGAGACATCAGAAGAACCAAAATTTTCTATACATACTCCTTTTCAAAATCAGTAGTCATTTTGCCCATTGCTATAATTTACATTTGTGAATGTACTAACAGTAAGTTTTAAAAGTAGGTAATATAAGCAGAAAAGGCCTTTAAAGTCTCTCCTGACCACTCACGTGAGTCTTGGAATGACTACCCTGTCACAGAAGTCAACACACGGACCTTACCAAGGTCCAGAGAGCAAATGAGGGTGTCTCACAAAAAGAGTCACCATCTTTAATTCAGCAAGGTACCAGCAACCACCGAGGCAAAGGGGTGGCTATTTTATCCACAGAGTATTTCTGTACCACTTACATGCCCCAACATTTTTCTCTCTTTGCTCTGATTCAAAAGAAGGTAAGATAATCTGTTACTGATAACACAGCCTTAAGAGGAGATACGCTGACAACGGAGCTTGAAAATGTGACCTCCCCAAGCTGTAGCAAGGTTCTGATGCTAGGACTCAAACTCACCAGCGTCGACAAGGCTGCTCCCGCTATAATATCTGCACAAAAAAGGCTAAAGAGAAACTCCGGAGTTGTTTCACGTGAGCAAGAACACTGAGGTTTCCATTTACCTGATCGAGGTTTCAGGCCAAACAGAGCTGTGCTGGTGTTGGTCGGAGAGATGGCGGGGGAGTTCTCTCTCATCTGTTAAAAGGAAAGGACATTTTTAAAAGAACTGAAGCAGAACTATGCATGCTTCTCCAGGATCAAGGATTGTAACAAAACCACGACCTCCTTGCATTGGCTGCTGTGTAGAAGTCCTGACTAAAAAATACGATAATGGATGCATCTTCACATTGCAAATTCTTGTGGTAGAATCAACAGAATGTTATTTGGGGGGAGATTTATTCAATTTTTATATGCTCATCATAAGAGTTCATAATCGTGTGATACTGGTATTCCTTTTCTGCTCCAGAATAAATGTGTGCCTTCCAAGTGCAGGCACGTGCATGCATCCGTGCACGCGCGCACACACACACACACACACAAGCACACACATACATCATCTCACAGAGGGCACATCTGATAAAGAATCTCATAACACAACGAGATGAGAAAGCAGACGACACTGAGCAGATGTCTCAGCTATATGGAAACCCCATGCTGAATCATTTATCGTTAACAAGACATTCTAAATGTTGCCTATTTGAGCTATTTTCACTCTGGTTTCTATAAAAATGCTGCTATATTTAATTTTCAAAATATATCTTATGAGTCTTTAATTATGGATAGGGCTGGATCAGGCTATGAGAGCTAATAAGAGATTCCCTCCGAGATTCTGCAATACAATTAACTCATGAATCACAACAGTCTCAGATAACAGATTTTTGTAAAAGATATTCCAATTCAGGTTTCACAAAACACCTCAGCTTTCATTAATCATCAGGAAACTTACCTCACTGGGAGAATACTCGCTCCCATTACTCTGTAATGTTAGGTCATTTTGCACCTAAAGGAAGAAAAAAAATGCATGGTATGTTCCATCAGACTATAAATTTTTTGAGGCAAGAACTGAGTCTGACTGCTATCATATCCCTGGCACACAGGGATACAATGCCTAATACATGGAATTAATTTGTAGTTAAGTAGGCCATTCTTACTGTATACTTTCTAAAAACATGCAGCTATATTCGCAGAAAAATACATCTAAAATATACAGACTAAGAAAAGGGATTTCCCAGAACAAAGAGCTCAGCCCAAAGTACCTGTGAACATCAGCTTGCCAGGTTACCCAATAACCTACAGGCTCCCACGTGCTGGGAGCATATGGGTTTTCAGAAATGGTCCAAGGCAGGAGTTCCCAAATACATAAGATCTCACTGGGAGCTCTATAAACGAACATGCCTGGACCTAGCAAAGTCTTATGCTATCAATTCAACATCAGTTTGTTTTGACAACCAATGAGAAAACTCAATAGTTTATTTTACCCAGATCTGCCCTTTTTATAAGGTAATCAAGAACCCCAGGGAATTCCCTGGCAGTCCAGTGGTTACGACTCTACACTTTCACAGTCGAAGGCCCAGGTTTGATTCCTGGTCAGGGAACTAAGATACCATAAGCCTTGCGACATGGCCAATGTCAACAACAAAACCCCATTGATCCACCCTATAAAAAATTTGGTGATAACTAATATAAACATCTGACTTGATGGACGTGAGTCTGAGTGAACTCTGGGAGTTGGTGATGGACAGGGAGGCCTGGCATGCTGCGATCCATGGGATCGCAAAGAGTTGGACACGACTGAGCAAATGAACTGAACTGAACTGAACTGAATATAAACATGTTCATACATATCACCAAACTAGTATAAATTTAGGATGTCTATTCCTATTGTTGAGGACTGCTATTAAAAACATTCCCAACTGACAAATTCAAGGGAATAACATATTTTTAGAATAAAATGTCATTGACTTCCCTACCCAATTAAATGTCTTAACTGCTAACAAGTAACTTGCAGTTTTGATTCTCTATCAGAAACTCTGTTCTCTAATTTTCCCTGTGTTCCTCCCACATCCTTCCCCACTGGACAGTATTTATGTATGAGAGTATACTTGGCAGTTCTTCCTGGATGGATGCAAGTGCTACCCAAACTTAATGGGGACAGTCAGCTACAGTGTGTTAAAAAGCAGAGAATGTGGGGTGCTAATTACAAGCCATTTCACAATCTTGGTCTCACCATGTAACTGGGCACAGCCTCTCTCTTGGTGCTTCTGTCTGCTTTATGCTCTATGCTGATTCCATCAGGCCCATGCTGTCTTGCTCAGCACAGCCTCCTGGGACCCATCCAAATGCAAATCACCCTTGAAATCTAGATTAATCTCTCTTTCCTTAAACTCTTATCCCTTCCCCTACCATCCCAGAGTTCCTAAAACACCCAGGATTATGGGCCATCTCATAGCCTTCTCTGCTTTCTCAATATCTATGGCTTCTTTCCTCCACAATTTTTAAAATGCATTAAAAGTGAGGGCAACTTCATCTCCTTCCTATTCCAGTCTTGGGTATTAAAAACAAGGCTGCATCCACGGTGATGACCCAGAGAGATGTTATGGGGAGGGAGGTGGGAGGGGGTTCATGTTTGGGAACGCATGTACACCCATGGGGATTCATGTCAATGTATGGCAAAACCATACAGTATTGTAAAGTAAAATAAAGTAAAAATAAAAGACAAAAAAAAAAAAACAAAAACAAGGCTGCATCCAGCACAAGGACTCAACACAGACTGGCCAACTGATGCAAGACTCTGCTTATGAAACTGGTTTCTTCCTGAATCGGGTGGAAGAAATAATACAGAAATAACCAGACCATAAAGGAGGGGCCCACTTAAGTTCCACATGTCATCGGCACTGGCCTTGCTCATTCACCACTTTCTTTTCCATTCCTCCTTCTTGTGACTTTTTTTTTCCACCAGAGCCAGAAATTCTCCCTCCCTTTTTAAAATCATGAAGACATATCTGTCATGGACAGAGAATTGCCCAAAGAAGGAAGACAAGCAATAAGAATTCCTTACACCAAACGTGATTCCTCGTTCCACCAAAAAGGAAAAAAAAAAAAAATTTAATACTGTAAATCAGAGAAAGAATGGAGATCTTTTTTTTTCCTACAGGCTTGGTGTCTTCCTGATACTCCTGGTATCATGCACACAGGAGGGCATCTATTTTACTGGAATCAAATGTGGTTCTACAGGGTCTTCCCTCGTGGCCCCGTGGTTAAGACTCTGTACTTCCAATGCAGGGGGCGTGGGTTCAACCCCTCATCAGGGAACCAGATCCCACATCCTAGTGGGAATCTCTGTGTGCTATGCGGCACAACCAAAAAAAAGAAAAAAGATAAAAAAAGATAAAGTGGGTCTGCAGCAGGATCCTACTGTGGTCTCAAAGGATCTCTTCACTGACTACTGGTTGCCAGGGGAAATAAAACAATACTTACATGGTGGAGAAATCAAGTTCCGCGTCAACTGGGTGATCAAATTACCATCACCAGTGAAGAACAGACATACACAATGAGCCTCTGCAGGTGATACCCTGAGAAGGACACCACATCACCTGGGCAGCATCCCAGACAAGAACACGGAGACTCAATCTAATCATGAGGAAATATGAAGGATTTCTGTCCCACAAAATAAGAGGCAGTTGATTCTTTAAAAAAGAAGAGCACTGTATTCTTTAAAATTTCAAGGTCATAAAAAAAATCAAAGAAAGGTTATGGAAATATCCAGAATAAAGGAAACTATAGGTACCTGGCAACTATTGCTTCTAAACCGGATCCTACTAAAGGGGAAAAAGTGCTGTGAAAAACGTCATTAGATCAATCTAAATATTTGGAATATGGAGAGCAGATTAGACGAAACTATTTTATCAGTGTAAATTTGTGAAGTTGATAACTGAAGTCGAGTTATATAGGATAAAATCCCTATTCTTAGGAAAGGGACATTGAGATGTTTAGGGAAAAGGACTATGACGTACAAAACTTATCCTCTGATTTTCAGAAAAAGAACTCTGGGGAGGAAAAGAGAGACAGAGATACCGCAAAAGTGGTAAAATGTTAATCACAGAAAATGTGGGTAAAAGGTTATAATTTTTTGTAACTTTTTGCAGACTTCTGTAATTTTTTAACCTTTTATAATTATTTCCAAGTAAAAAGCTAAATACAAAAGTCAGTTTGCACAGAATCAAAAGGAGCATGTCTCAAAAGGAGAGCCTCATGAAATAGACCTGGGACAGCCTTCACATAAGAGGCTTCCTGATGGCCCACTCCTGGGTCATTGAGTGACCCTCCACTTGGGGAGGAGGGAGTGCAGTGACCCTAAGGACAGAGCGGAGGAACAGTCACAGCTAAAGTCAGGTGTCCTGGGCTATAAGATGGATCCTAACTTATAGAAAATCAAGGAGCAGTTAGAGAGGTAGCCTGCGGGAGTCCATAGTTAACAAGCCTTTGAGATGGAAAGAAAACTCAACGTAATTCCAAATCACAATACTCAACTATGAAACCATATTCTCTAGGAACATGGGTTTTTAAACTATAGCTCTTTTCCTTCTTATTTAACATAGAGACTTAGCTAGTTAAGAGTGTGAGACTGCTTTACTACGGTACCTGTTCAGATACCTCAAGGAACATAAGTTAGCTGTACTGAAGTCAGCCGTCCTAAACCCATTCGGTAAGAAGGGATGAAACAGGCTGTAACCAATGTTTTACTCCCGTGCCACCAACTCAGACCTTTTTCTCTCCTCCCTGTTTTCCTTGGGATCTTCCAAGCTTATCTCTAGTTTTATGTCCAAACTGCTTTCTCTGCAGCCACCTGAATTTTACCCTACATAGCTACCTAACCTACCCTTACCCTGTCCCCAGATTCCCCCATCAGTTTATCTTTGCTAGTCTCTTAATCCTCCTAGACATTTCTCAAATCACTTACCCTTATCTTTCAAGTCTTTCCTAGTTTACATTCAGCTGGTCGGTTCATAGGCTGCTGGCACTGGCTGGTCCTACCTCCAGTTTCTGACAGAGCCAGGTTTCCCTGTGGGTCTTATTTGCCATGGCCTGCCTTAAAACTGTCTGACAAAGATTTAGAGAATTCAATGGAAACAGTCAACTCTTATCTTCAATGGGAGGTGAAATAGAATAGGTAAGCAGGAAAACTAAAGAAGCTAAAAGTACAAAAAATTTGAAAACCAGATCTTGACCAAATTTGAATACTGATCTCACTAATGAAAGTTCTGTTGAGTCGCTCAGTCGTGTCTGACTCGGTCGTGTGATGAACTGCAGCACATCAGGCTTCTCTGTCCTTCACTGTCTCCTGGAGTTTGCTCAAACTCATGTCCATTGAGTCAATGATGCCATCCAACCATCTCATCCTCTGTTGCCCGCTTCTCCCCCGGCCCTTAATCTCTCCGAGCATCAGGGTCTTTTCCAACGAGTCGGCTCTTTGCATCAGGTGGCCAAAGTGTTATAATGAATGTTCTGCCCCATGATACATCTTGATAGAATACGGCAGCCACTCTTCTGTGGCAGAATACTGCACCAGAACTCTAGTTCACCCAAGAGCAGCCTTACCTCACATTCTGGAGACCTCTCCAACTGTATTTGACCACTGTAGGAATTACAGAATAAAAAGATATAAATATAATTTAAAGCAAAACTATTTCAATGTAAAAAGAGAAAATGTGCTGTTATAGAAAGGTCAACATACTTTAGTGCCGAGTCTTGCAATTCCAAGTCATCTGCTGGGTCCACAGGGTAAAAGTTTACAATGCTTCTCTCTGTAATATCTGTGCTTAATCTAAAGAGTAAGGGGGGAAAAAAGTGTTACCAAATTACTAAACTTTAATAAATCCTACTGCCTTTAGTTATATATTTAAAAGTTGTATTTATCATTAGAATTGAGTAATAAAAGGTTTATGGTAGAAATTTCAAACTATATAGTTTCCTGACCATGACTATATATATTTTTTAAAATATAATTTTCAATCTACTTTGGTATCAAAATCCAACTTATCTGAAATACAATAGTAATTTCTGATGAGGTCATAAAAGTCACAGGTAGCACACACTAAATTTTATTAAGAACTTAATCAGTTTGTAGAAACAAGTAAAGTTTCTCTCTACTATATTGTACATATACTATACTACAGATACGCACCAAGGGCATTTAATAGGAATATTAAAATAAAAAATTTCAAAAGCAATTTGAGGTATGCATTTTATCTCCGAAATTGTCTTACACTTTCTGAATTTCTGTAATTTTAAGAGTTGAATTTTTTTAAGATCTATAAAACCAGGAATTTCTAAAAGTCATATAAGAGTTACAAAGCTATCTTAAAAGGTGGGTATGCATTCACAGTATACAATCCTATTGAAAATCATATCTAACCAACAATCAGAAATCCTTGAGAGAAGAAATCAACAAAGGCAAAACAGGAAAGCAATATTCAACTAAATTTTTTGATGTTACGGTTGCATGAAAGGTAAAGCTTTAAAATTTAATCCTGTGATCAGCGACTTGATTAAAACAAACAAAGCAACCTGGTTCAAGGAAATGAGATAAAGGGAAATCTTAATGTGTATATAAACTTTTTATGACTATTATTCAAACAGCTAGAAATAACTGACCTCTTGAAGTGCCCTCTTTTTATCAGAAGCAAAAACAGGGCTCTTTCTTTATCTCTATTACACTGGCTCACAGACACATTATTATCAAGTTAGAACTGTAGTAGCAGAATATCTATTTCAGGACGCACAAAGATCTATAGCAGCCAAGGCAGGCGATTACTTTAGGAGGTCAAATCCATAAAAAGTTTTACAACATAATATAATTTTAAAATAACAATCCACAAAGATGTAAATCAACCATCCCTGGGACGGTTACTCAAGGCCGTTTTCCTCCACACCCACCAACTATGCCGACTGGCTCGACATCCTTGGCAACTTATTGCCTCAGACCTTTCCAAGCTGGAGCAGTATCTCCAGATCCTCAGCTCACCCGCCTCTCACGAAGGATGATGCAACGGAGGCCCAGAACGGGGAGCCACAGCCGCCAGGCCACCCCGATCTTACTCTGGGTTCCAGTCCCACGTTCCCTGGCCACTGCTATTTCCACCAAACGAAGCCGTTCCTTTCCACTTTGGGGCTCACGTATTCATCTCAAATTTGTAAGCAAAGTTTACTGGAAATGTGATACAAAGTGTAAGAAGGCAGAAATATTAAAACAATATAAAGTTTGAGCCCAAGTGGGGGTCTCCTCTCTGCCATATCACGTCTTCGAGGCTCTATCTCGGATTCAAATTCCTTTCCTGTTGATAGGCTCACCCTTGGGAACTCCATCCATTTATAATACTGCTTCCATTAAAACATACCTTATGAAAGTGACTTTTACTTTATTTATTTTCAAAATTTATCTGGCTGCACTGGGTCTTAGTTGCAGCATGTGGAATCCAGTTCTCTGACCAGGGATCGAACCCTGGCCCCCTGCCTTGAGAGCTCAGAGTCTTAACCACTGAACCACCAGGGAAGTCCCTGAAAGTAACTTTTAAGTCTAAGTCTTGGAGCCCCAGACCTAAACATCTAGCAGCTGAATGGACACTATCACACTGCCACCTTGGATTCTATGCAGCAGGTCCTAAACTGACCCCAGTACCCTCCTTCTCAAACTGGCTGTGCCCCATGGTTCCCCACCTCAGATGGAGACAGGAGGGGTCAGGTCTAAAACACCTTGGACTATTTCGCTCCATCCTCACCCCGACTTCAAACAATCACCAAAGAACTACCACAGTATCTACTACTGAATATCTCCAATGTTTAAAAGTATAGATAAAAACTGTAATTTAGAAACACTCAGAGAAAACTTCCATCTTGATATATTTGTTTCTAGTTTTAATTGTTAATGGGACCTGGGGCTTCCCAGGTAGCTCAGCTGGTAAAGAAACCGCTTGCAATACAAGAGACCCTGGTTCAATTCCTGGGTCAGGAAGATCTGCTGGAGAAGGGATAGGCTACCCACTTCAGTATTCCTGGGCTTCCCTGGGGGCTCAGCTGGTAAAGAATCCGCCTGCAATGCAGGAGACCTGGGTTCAATCCCCTGGGTTGGGAAGATCCCCTGGAGAAGGCAAGAGCTATCCCATTCCAGTATTCCAGCCTGGAGAATTCCATGGACTGTATCGTCCATGGGGTCGCAAAGAGGCAGACACGACTGAGCAATTTTCACTATCCACTAATTCTATTTATATCATTGGGAGCAAACTGTATGTACTTTCACACTTTTTAAAGTTAACATTATATAGTGAGCAACCTAAAATACACTGGAAAGTTTAAAAAAAGGTATTGGTCACCCATTTCATCTTATTAAGGACCCTAATTTAAGTATCTCCAAACTGTTACATCATTGCCTTTTTCCCAAATATCTGCTAGGAAAAACACCTCTCTCCCCTCACAACTGCTGTTCATGTCTCTTTGTCCTTTAGGATACATTTTTGGAATTAATTCAAAAGCTTTATGTCTATTTTTAGGCTATGGCTACAAACTACCACGATGCCTTCTGGAGAATGGTTCTGCCCGTGCACCTTTCCACCAGCAGTTTATTTATTATTTCAAATCCTCACAATAGTAAAAGACAAGTCCTTATAGCCCATCTTACAGATGAGAAAACTGGGGTGCAGAGAATGCGTGTAACTCATCCAGAGTAACTGGTGCTAGAGCCGGGCTTGCGACCAGTGTCTGGCTGACCAAGGCGTGTTCTCCTCCAGCCGTACAATTTCCTGGCCCCATATAATTACTCTCTCTCTCTCTCTGTCTCTTTCTCTTTATGAACACGAATCATCACATGTTACAGCCACCGCTGCCTCCTTCTACATATGAAATAAAATCTCAGCTCCTCAACCCCAAGTTTGAAGTCACACCTGCATCACTCCTAACAGCTCCTCTGGGAAGTCCCACTCCTGGCTGCACATCAGAAGCACCAGCAGAACTTTTTAAAAAATGAAAATGGCCAGACCATCCCCCACCCCACACCACTGGCAGTGTCAGGCAGAGGGTCTGTGTTTTGAAACTTCTACAAATGATACTGAAGCACAGCCAGCGTGGGAGATCACCTTTTCTTCCTGAGATTTTCCAAGCTTGCTTCACTCTTCTTGACCTCTATGCCTTTGCATGAGCTTTTAATTCAGTACAGAATTCACTTTCTCCTTGAAAGCGCTAGCTGTTAAAGGCCCAGGTGAAATACTCTAAACTTCTAAAGGCTGGCTGAGCCACCTCCCCTTTTCCATCCGGAGCCAGGCATTCACGCTATCACTTTTTTCCTTCACGTCAAGCCCTTAAATCCATTACACTTATAAATCACTACTCAAGGCAACATCTGTTGTAATCGTTTAAGTTCTTAGAAGGAAGAGCTGTGTCTTGTTCATCCTTATATCCCCCAGCGTACACACTGCACATCTTTCCATGCTCTAAGCACTCATCTAATGCTGGCAGAATCGAAATGCTTTTCAAATCAATTGCTGAAGGTTTCCAGCCATGCTCAGCCCGACCTATGAGTATTCCTTCAGAGCCAGGAAAGGGTGGTGGTGTACTCTCCCTGGCACTCTGGGACTCACTAATAACTCTTTCCATAAATTCCCAGAACCTGGTGTGATTTCCACACCCACCATATTACAAAACCACATCATCTTCACATTTAAATCCCCACAAACCCTGAACAGTTTACCAGGGATAACCTTTGGATCTATTTCCCCATCAATACAGTCGTTATCCCTGATACTAGGTATACTGCCTTACTGAAAAATATGTTGTCCATGAGCATTCTATTATCTTCAGCTAAAAAGTCAAAACTATACTGACTGCATATAGTGCCTATTATGGATAATGACTAATTCAATTAAAAAATTATCACCCAAATCTTTGGAAATATTTAATTTAGTTAACATATACTTGGCACCATACGTATGGATAACTGAGTCACTTTGCTGTATAGCAGAAATTAAACACAACAAATTAAACAGAAATTTAAAAAAATTCTAAAAAGAAATAAATATGGTAGCACATGATAAATTAATACTTGCCCTTTTTTAGAAAATCTCTTATATTTATATATTCCAGGGGTTTAAACTTCATTAATATAAAATATGCACTTTGACTATTTCTGTTGTCTAAACATTATACAAAAATCACCCTATGAAATGCATGAGGGATGAATGAATTTCTAGAAACGACAAACAGGGGGTAATTGCTCTCAATCCCTCCCGAAATTTGACTCTTTTGTTTATGCATCTTGGGAAAACAGACAGTTAGAACTAACTTTTCTTTTTCAGCGGTTAGTGGTGAGCCCATACTGTATGCACAGATACTTTAAAAACAGAAAATGCACTCAATAAATCAGTGTACATTATGGACCCACAGAAGCTGGGCCAAGGAAAGACGCACATACCTATCGGGATCTTGCAGCAAATCCACCGCTTCTCTCAGCTGTTCAATCATTGCTATATCGATGTCCTGGTCTTTGGATGCACTGATTCTGCAGCACAAAAGCAAGCATGAGACTGAAAATCGCCACTAAAACACAAACAGCACTTGGGTTCTTAAGAGCAAACTTACAAAAATCCACCTAACATACAGAAATGATTTTTACAAACTCAGCATTTTCATGGAGATGTGTCAGAACTCTGTGGGGTGGGCTTCCGGAGTTGCTGGGGTTGGGGAGCCAGCTTGGCTGTAAAACACATCATTCACAGTCTCAATGCCTCTGGGCCCCCACCTGCTCAACTGTAACATGAGGGCAATGGACAATCTGAGTGGCTCTCAGTCCAGGCTCTTTAAGCAGTAAAATCATCTAAGGTGCTTAAAAAAAATGCCAGGTCTGATACTCCCAAGCAGGTTGTCTAGGGCTTGAACATTTTATTAAGGTCTACAGATGATACTGATTTACAGGCAGAGTTGGGAACAAAAGATATAAGATTGAAAATGGGGTTTCCAAAGATTTACATAGTTTAAAAACTCTTTCTCTATAAAATCCATTTCCCTATAATTTTATGATTCTATAATCAAGCTAGCCCTCCTCCTCCTCAGCATATCCAATGAAGAGCTGGCTGTGCTAGACGTAATTTGAAAGGAACTCTGCAATATTTTTAAAAGGCAAGAGAGATTTGATCACAGTTACTGCTTTCCACTATAGAACATATGTCAATGTCTTTCTATAAGTGGAGAAATTTTTAATGATGGAGTAAATTCTCACTAAGAGGAAAACCCTCATGAAGTTTGACGGAAGGTCCAGGCCTATACGCTGGATCACGGAAAACAAAATCTTGGGAACCAAAAATCTACCCTATGCCATATAGTCCAAACTCAACCCCTTGGAAGAGGTTCACTGTCTTGACAGATAACTCATGCCCTCCTGCATAAAGCTAGCCGAGTAAATCTTTATATGCAATAAACTGGAAGGGATGGCCATCTGGTACGAGATTCCTCAGGTGCAATCCTAGCCCTCTGTAACCCTGGGGCAAGATGATCAGCCTCCCTGTGCCTCAGTTTTGTCATCGGCAAAATGAGGGATAAAAACAGAATTTATCCCATAGGATTGTTGTAAAGAGGAAATGAGTTACGACCTGTGAAGTACTTAGGACAGTGTGTGGCATGTGGTATTTAACAAACATTAGCTAGCACACCTATTGGACTTAAGACCAAGACCTTAGAAGTATATGGTTTTCTCAGGCCTTGAGGACTCTGGGTAAAGAAGTGGGAACAGGACCATTTATCATTTTAGGTCCAGCTGTTGGTTGGTTCAGACAAAGGAAAGTCAGCTGAAATCTTCAGTCCAGAAATTCCATCTCATTTCCTGAATCACATTCTACCCATAGCCTCAAATCAGATAAAACTCGCAGCCAAGGAAGAGGTATATCCTAGTACTGTGGGCCCAAGACCATGACAATAAGCACCAGTGGATAAACTTGTACCTTCTGATCAACATCATTGGATAGGACTATATCAACTTGCCCCCCAAAAGAGTGAACCACGATTCTATCACGACAGAGCTGCTGTTCCACTTGCAACATGCACTTTCCAGGGAGGAGGCTCATCCCCAGCTCTGGGTACTCACGTCCCCTCAGATGGCCAGTGCGCATCCTCTTCTATCCGTAACAGTTCTTCACAGGCCTCGGTCTGTTCCTATGGGACAGAACACATGGGTCTTCTGAGAGCCACTGGCTGTGACAGTCAACAGTCTAAACCTGCCTCCATCCCTGTTCATGGCGGCACTACTCACAACGGCCAGAAAGTGGAAACGACCCAAGTGGCCGTGGGTGGATGCACGGAGAAGATGTGGTCTAGACATACGATAGAATATCGTCCAGCCTTCAAAATGTAGGAAGTCGTGATACGCGTTACAACACAGATGTCCCTAAGGACATCATGCTAAGTGAAATAAATCAATCACGAAAAGAAAGACACTGTATGATTTCACATACATGAGGTCCCTAGAATAGTCAAATTCATAAAGACAGAGGGTAGAATGGTAGTTGCCAGAGAAGGGGGCAGAGAGATCGGGAAGTTACTGTTTAATGGGTAAGGAGCTTCTGTTTCACAAGATGAAAAGAACTTTGGAGGTGGATGGGGGGGACGGTTACACAACAAGGTGAATATACTTACTGCTGAATTGTACAGTTAAAAAAAATGGCTGAGATGGTAAGTTTTAGGTCATATGCATTTTACCACAATTAAAAATAAAAGACATGGAAGCCTGGTGTGCTGCCAGTTCATGGAGTTGCAGAGTCGGACATGACTTAGCAACTCAACAATAACAACAAAACATTAAAATTTAAAAAAAGAGAGCCTGGCTCTGGATTATAACATAAGAGTCAGAAACGCCAAGCTTAACTCGATTCCTCATTGCCTTCTTAGCACCTCCTGATGTTGACAGATTCCTCCACTGAGCTTGTCAGTTACATGGAAATGTGCATTCTACTGTTTGTGAGGACCGTGTGTGTGTGTCTGTGTGTGCGCGCGCTTGCGTGTGCTATTAGGAAAAAGGGAAGCATAAAAGACTTAACGACAAAAAATGCCTCAAATTGCATTTGACGGTTTTCATGTGTAAAACATCCAGATTTCACTGAAAGGCACCCCTCTCCTATGATCCCAAAGCAGCGCTCTGGTGGGAGTATTTAGAAAGGCCTCTCCCACTGTTGGAACTTCCATGCGCTGTTCTCCACTTTGATCTCCAACACAGAGAAATACTGCTTTAACTCAGCTGACAGCTAAAACGGAAGCCATCCCTGCAAGTGGGAACATTCCCCTAGCAAGCAAGGTACAACAGACAGAAGGATTGTTTTCTGTGTCAAAGTTCTGACACATTATTAACTAACTCAGGCCCAGCCAACTCTCCAGATGTGTCATGGAGAACAAGTCTCCCTCTAAGGAGGGATCTAGCTGCTTGATGTCAACCTCTGGCTTGAAAAACACTGACTCCTTTAAAAAAAAAAAAAAGAAAAACACTTGAGACTTTTTCTATATTGATTACACATTTTGTGCATAATAAAAATCAACATATAAATTACTGCACCTCTATCCAAGTGATAGTGAAATTTATGGGTGAAAATATACAACCAGAAATAACCAAGAAAACATGTTCTTATCTCTTCCTATCGGTTTCAACTATAGGAGCCATGGGTATTTCCTTCTAAGTTTCAGTTTCACAATAAAAAGTAGCCAATATAA
The DNA here is from genome assembly GCF_016772045.2 of Ovis aries. NCBI lineage: Eukaryota > Metazoa > Chordata > Mammalia > Artiodactyla > Bovidae > Ovis > Ovis aries. Next base: position 17,022,272 of record NC_056063.1, on the reverse strand, counting down.
AACAATATAAAACAAAAAAAAATAAAACATCTATTTCACTACACAAAATAGGGGCATTCTGGGTTACTTTTGCTAAGTTAGATGGCTATACAGTCAACAAACATTATTCATTGATTTGGTATTTATGAATTTATCTACTATCTGAAATCTATTTATCACCCCAAAATCAATACTTGTGGTGATTTTGTAGACACACGCAGAACCTGGTGAAAAACCAGAGTCCCCGACCCCAACATACACTTCCGTAGTTGAGGCTGAACAAGGTGAGGTCATCCATGCTTTTTTGTTTCAGTATTCAGACTGTAAAAAAGTGTCCTTTTCAGAGTCTACTTAGTATCACACTTTGAGGCTTTTCTTTGGTGATTTTGCATTTAAAATGCCCCCTAACATTCTGAAGGAGGTCAGCCCTGGGATTTCTTTGGAGGGAATGATGCTGAAGCTGAGACTCCAGTACTTTGGCCACCTCATGCGGAGAGTTGACTCATTGGAAAAGACTCTGATGCTGGGAGGGATTGGGGGCAGGAGGAGAAGGGGACGACAGAGGATGAGATGGCTGGATGGCATCACGGACTCAATGGACGTGGGTCTGAGTGAACTCTGGGAGTTGGTGATGGACAGGGAGGCCTGGCGTGCTGTGATTCATGGGGTCGCAAAGAGTCGGACATGACTGAGCGACTGAACTGAACTGAACTGAACTGAGCGTAGTACCAGAGTGTTGTCTTATTATCCTAAGCATGAAAAGGCTATGAGGCACCCTAAGGAGAAAATACCTGTGTTAGGTAAGCTTCCATTCTGTATGAGTTACAGGGTCTTTCTTGGCTGCAAGTTCAATGTTAACAAACCAACAATCCACATTAAATAACGTGTCTTGAGGCAGGAACACACATAAAACCAGGTTATGTACCAACCAGCTAACAAAAATGTGTGACCAGAGGCTCGTAGGAACCTAACCCTGTATTTCCCACGGGAGCAACAGTTCAGGATCAGACAATTCAGTGTTTGAGAAGACTATATAACAGAACTATGTGAATGAGGATCAACTGTAGTTACAAAAGCACAAGATGCTACTTCAGTGAAGGAGAGGAGACACGATTACATACAACACAGAGCTCTTGATGGTCGAGGGCTGAGTAATTCAGTACACTGGATGGCAGTCAAACACACTCACACTTTAAAAGAGACGCAAGTCGAGGCTACAATGGGCCTGATTGCAGTGTACAACTTTTCACTGTAGATTTAGGTTTTATTTTACTGTTAGAGTTCTCCACCTGCCAAGAGAAGCCTCCTGTAGGAGTGTTTACTCGGGAAACATTTGCAGTAGATTTCAACACTCACTTTTGTTCCCCTAGACTCTGCCCACAGGATCTATTCTGTACAGTAGCCATTTCCATGGACCCGGTGCCTCCAGAAATCTCTAAATCTAGGAAACTTGCTTTTCTGAAACAACATGCTTTTTTTTTTTTTTTTTTTAACTATCACTTTAATTGTTTTCTTCAGGGCTTCCACCATTAGACCCTCAACTTGAACTGTTCATAAAAGAAAGATCAAAGCCCAATTTTCCACGTTTTGGTGACAGACCTGTCTCAGAGTTGACAGACGGGCATCAAATGTGGGAGCGTCCTGTGAGAGCCACCGGCAGGAGCGTCACAGTCTGGGATTCTCACTGTGGGAGAATGCCTGGCGGGGTGGGATGCTGGATGCTCAGCAGGGGTTGGGGGACTCCTGCTATCATCCCAATAAGCAGTGATGAGGCTGCGCTGAAGCCACATCAGAGGAGGCGGAGGACAGAAGCAGGCAGCGCGGGTGAGGTAATGTGAAATAAGAGCTGATGGATTAAATATACAGAGTAACGAATTAGGTTTTCTGCAAATGTGCGTCATATGCCAGGATCACTGTGTTTGTTCTGAGCACACCGAAGTCTCCTACAGTGTACCGTTCAGCTGTTTTTCTCCCAGTTCCCTCAAAGGTGATGCTCGGAGACATTCGTTTAGATAGAGCCCAGCCATCCTAGCACCATCCTCAGGAAATAAGGACCAGCACCTAAAGACCCCAGGCCTGACTTTAACACAGCAACTCAGAGACCACCGTCTCTCACAACCCACAAGGTATCTGAATTAAGCCTAAAGGAATATCCTCGTGATCCTTGGGTGCCACGACCAACGCCAAAGCACTGAAAGAACAAACCAACGCACGAAATCCTGTCACAAAGTGGAACCTTAACCGCCAGCCTTGCAAAGGGCTGGTTCTCCCCTCATCGTTGCCACTCCTCCGATGAAGTTTCGTCTGACAATTTAGTGACTTCATCCAACCTTTCAACATCTCAGCGCCACTAGACCTGCTCGGGAATAAGTGACCTCAGAGGAACCTTCCTAAAAAGGGAACATATTCATTTAAAAGTCTTCCTTTTTTCCCCTTTTACTATAAATACGCGCCCAAGAAAAGCACTTTCCTAGGATACATAGAAAAGCACGTGAAACTTCGTTTTAGCTTTTACTGGATGGTCACAGCAATTCTGATAAATTTCCTGACTTACACGATGCACTGACCACTGGAAAGCTTAGTAATTTCCAAATACAAAAGAAAATCATACATAAACACAGACACATAGGCATGGATGGCAGGGATCAGGTCCTCATGTCAGCAGACAGACACGTAAGGCATTGAGAAGATGGTACAAAGGCCTGAGGAAGGTGGCAATAAGCCGAGAGTGACGGTGATGGGTTGGAAACCTTGAACTTAAACTCTAAGGCGCCAAACAGAACTCAGTAAGTTAAGAAATTATTAACAGCTGACCCTCAACTTGCCTTAATGTAGTTTATAAATTCCGAATGGAGCACATCTGTTCCATGGGAAAACTGGCCTCTGTCTTCTCCTGAGTTGTCACTGTCACTCACAAGCGAAGGCGCTGGTTGAAATTCCTGATGAAATTCCCCTATTAGGAAAATAAAAAGAGAGAGACAAAGCATGATTTAATAAACAGATGAACAAAAACATAGATGACTCTAAAACACATCATGTAGCTTCCCAATCTTCTCCCCGATCTCTTCTGGAGGTATATGGTGACCCAAGTTTTATCTTCCCTATATGATGTGAGAACAAGGTGAAAAACAGAGAAAGAAGGGGAATAAAAGTAAAAGAAATAGAAAACCCAAAATCTAATCATCAAGGCCTCTTGATCTAAAGCAGTGGGACGGGGGTTGGGGGTGTGGGAGGAAGGTCCAAAAGGGAGGGGATATAGGTACACGTATAGCTGAATCTTCGTTGTGCAGCAGGAACTAACACAGCTCTGTAAAACAATTATCCTCCAAATAATAACATTTTTAAAAGTCACGGCCTCTTTATGGCTTAGTTTCATATGAAAGAAATGAAATCTGCTGTAATATTTTTTAAGGAACAGAGAAGAGAAAAATATACAAGTGGGCTTTTTTGCACTCCCAGCAACATGTGACAAGTAAGTATTTCAAATTCAAAATTCAGTGAATAGTTACTGAGCAACTACTAAATAAATGGCAGGTATGATGCTAAACATTCTTGGAATTTGAAAAACTGGTGAACATGGTAAGAAAGTGTCGGAAAGGACAAAAATAAGGATCCAAAATCATAACACGAGAAGTGACTATGATGAGGGCCCTATGGAGGGGGAAGTGCTGTCTGTCAGAGCTCATCCAACTGGTCATGCTCTAGATGCTGCAGGACAGGAGGAAGGAGCAAAGGCGGATCCCTTCCAGCTGCTCTGGAGCTGGAAAGAACTAAGTAGGACCACATCACCTTCAAGGATTTCTGCCTGCCTGCTAAGTTGCTTCAGTCGTTTCTGATTCTTTGCGACCCCAACGAGTCCTAGCCCACCAGGCTCCTCTGTCCGTGGGATTCTCCAGGGAAGAATACCGGAGTGGGTCACCATGCCCTCCTCCAGGAGATCTTCCCCGCCCAGAGACTGAACCCATGTCTTATGTCTCTTGCATCGGCAGGTGAGTTCTTTACCACTAGTGCCACCTGGGAAGACCTCAGAGACATCCAGCCAGCAAAAAACAGCCACTTCTAGAACAGAGGGAACAGTTAGAACTGGATATGGAACAACAGACTGGTTCCAAATTGGAAAGGAATATGTTGAGGCTGTCTATTGTCACCCCGCTTATTTGACTTCTATGCAGAGTACATCATGTAAAACGCTGGGCTGGAGGAAGCACAAGCTGGAATCAATACTGCTGGGAGAAATGTCAATAACCTCAGATATGCAGATGACACCACTCTTATGGCAGAAAGTGAAGAGGAACTAAACAGCCTCTTGATGAAAGTAAAAGAGGAGAGTGAAAAAACTGGCTTAAAACTCAACATTCAGAAAATTAAGATCATGGCATCCAGTCCCATCACTTCATGGCAAATAGATGGCGAAACAATAGAAACAGTGACAGACTTTCTTTCCTTGGGCTTCAAAATCACTGCAGATGGTGACTGTAACCATGAAATTAAAATATGTTCCTTGGAAGAAAAGCTATGACAAACCTAGACAGCATATTAAAAAGCAGAGACATTACTTTGCCAACAAATGTCCATTTAGTCAAAGTTATGTTTTTTCCAATCGTCATGTATGGATGTGAGAGCTGGACCATAAAGAAAGCTGAGTGCCAAAGAATTGATGCTTTTGAACTGTGGTGTTGGAGAAGACTCTTGAGAGTCCCTTGGACTGCAAGGAGATCTAACCAGTCAATCCTAAAGGAAATCACTCTCAAATATTCATTGGAAGGACTGATGCTGAAGCTGAAGCTCCAATCCTTTGGCCACCTGATGCAAAGAACTGACTGAACTGAACCAAACTTCCTCAGCTATAGAATAGAGTGCTTAGAGTACCCATGTCAGAGTTTTGAATTTTAAATGAGATCACCTTCACAGATTAGCCAATGCCTGGTGCATATGAATGCTCAATAAACAGTAACTACTGTATTATTGTTGCCATATTTCTACATATTTTAAACATAGCATTTGGAACTTAAAAACAAGCACTTTCGCCAGACTTCCCTGGTGGTCAGTGGCTAGGACTCCATGTCCCCAGTGCAGCAGTCCAGGGTTCGATCCCTGGTAGGGGAAATGGATCCTGATGCCACAAGTAAGAGCTTATATGCCACAACGAAATCCTACACGCCACAATAAAGATGGGAGATCCCCAGGTTCTCAACTAAGACAAGTGCAGCCAAATAACTGGACACATGTTGAAAACAAAACAAAACAAGCACTTTCTTCCCATCCTTCCTTCTCAGACCTTGAACTGGGCTAAGGCGATGGCAGGAGTCCTCCTTGGTTTGCTCTTCTTCCATGATGTTTGACATTGGCACATTGAGGCTAACCGTGTCTTCATCAGAAGGCTGAAAAGAAACAAGGCACTGTCTGATTCAAGGGAGAAGCGTTATCAAGGCAGATTAAGAGAATGTTTTGTGATCACACACACACAAAAAAGTACTGTGATTCCCACAAACGTAGTACTGATTAAAAGAGACCAAAGGGCAATGCCACTAAAATATAAATTCAAAGACGGGCAAAATTAATCTATGGTGTTTGAAGTCTGGATAGTGGCTGCTCTTGGGTTGGGGGGTGGGTGCATGAGGGGGTCTTCCTGGGTGGCTGGTACAGTTTTGTTTCTCTAACCAGGAACTGTTTGTGTGAGTGTGCTCACTTGTTCAAAATTCGTCAAGCTAACGCACACACACTTCTCTGTACGTACGTTTTGATCTGAAGTTTTTTCAGGGACCTGATGATATTTTCTAATCTAAGAGTCAGGACACTGAGAAGGACTGGATAACACCTGATAGAGTAAAGAAATAACTGGAAATCCACTACCAAGCTAGCCCTAAGTCTAATCGACTGCTATCATAGTAATGGTGCTCTGAGATCTGACAACAATACTGATTTACCAAAAGTACATTAATAAGGTTTCATGGGGCCAAATACAGAGGGCAGGCAGCCAGCCCCTGAAACATCTCATTTATTTACAGTGCATTTTACACACAACATCAAGTTTCAGTTTATTTCCCTGTTTAGGTAGAGGAAGCTGTTTTAAATATGTAAGAAGCTGCTTTAAATATAGTACTTAAAAGGAACATGGGTTCTGTGCAGTTTTCAGAATAATGCTTCCATTTAGCAATCAGACTTAGTTTTCCCTTGGGGTTGTGTTTCCCACACTAACTGATGAGGCTTGTTCAGATAATCTATGATTCTGTCACGCGTGAAATATGAAGCCTCACATCTCCGCTTTAGCCTCACTATTTCGTGAAGAGCTTTTCCAATCACAGGGATCAGGAACCCCCACAAGTTCAGGTGACTGTGGCTTGCTCAGAAACTCCCGAGGCTGTGACTTGTACCACATCGTGTTCATCTTACTTTTGGACACACGCACAGACTGTTCAGAGACTGGCAGGAAACAAATGTGCATTTCATTCATTACCCAGCTCCTTACTGGGCCTCACATTTGCTTTCTGCTTGTTTATCTGAGTGATAAATGCTAAATCAATCTGAGTGACAAATGTTAAAATTAATCGGACAATGGCAATAGCCAAAGAGGGGATGAGGTGTGAATTCTGAGCCTCACAAGGAGACGCTGAGCAGGGAGCAAGACTGACTGACCACAGATGATAACATATTCGCCAAATAAAGTGAAAATAGAAAGTTGCATGGAATAATTCAGAACCTTTATCCGTGTCAAACACACATTTCTTAGAGGTGTTCTCAGGTAACGAGACGACAATGTGCAAACAGGAAGGCAAAAAGCCAAAGGGAAACATGCACACTTTATTCTATTGAACATAATCCTTTCTGCAGTCCCTCCTTCTAACCCTCCTCCCACCTTTAAAAACTTAGCAAAATTTCAAGATATGCATCTAGTTTAAAAGGAGAAAATAAACCCTTGGCCTCCTTTTAGAATATTAGCATCCTACTTATACTAAGTGGGAACAAAAGGATAATGAAGTTCTTTGTTTAATGTTTTATTAATGAACTTAATTATCCTTAGAAGACAGACAAAGGATAAAGCAGAGCCTGTTTTAATTTAATAGAAAATAAGCTCGGGTGAGTAATTTCTGAAACAATGGGCTATTTCAGGGGACTTATGAGTTTTAATACAGCTAAGGGAGTTGAATTAAATAAAACTTACAAAGCAATGTGTTGAGTATTTTTTCCCCCAGGGAACCACAGTAAACTACTCATGTAGGTTCATGAGGGTAATTTCATTTTATTGATATTGGCCTTCTTTTTCTGCCTGTAAACTCTTCTTCCTTTTGAAATATTCTATATGAAAAATATTAAGGTATACTAATTTTTAATATATTGCCTTATGAAATATTTTGTGGGAAATAAATTTAAACATCTTAGCTACATATTAAATCTCAAATGCCTAAAGAGAACAGGGAAAAGGCAATTTTCCTGGATTTATATGTACAAAAGAGTAAAAATTCAGATTTCTTAGAGTAATTGAGCTACTGATCACATCTTAAAAGTGTATTATCAGTCGCTAAATCATATTTGACTCTTTGCGACCCCGCAGACTGTAGCCCACCAGGCTCCTCCATCCATGGAATTCTCCAAGCAAAAATACTGGAGAGGGTGGCCATTTCCTTCTCCAGGGGATCTTCCTGACCCTGGAATCAAACCCATTTCTCCTGCATGGGCAGGCTATTCTTTATCAATGAGCCACCAGGGAAGCCCTTAAAAGAGTATTACAATGTTTCAGAATTCAATAATCACAAAAACTCAGTATGTGAGTGGGTATGTATCTGTCGCTCAGTCCAACTCAGTAAGTTCCCTCAAAAAGGGAAGGCATCATGATGTGTGTGTGTGCGTGTGTGTGTGTGTGTGTGTGTGTGTGTGTGAAGGGGTCATGACACATCCATCCCTACCCCAGCTGTCCCTCTTAGCTCTGCTGGTCAAGAAACCTCACGTAATGATTTATTAGTGAAAGAGTTTGGGAACCTAACAAACTACATATAACAAATGTTCTAAATGAGTTATTTATAATCACTTTACAAAGCTCTAGTGTGGGAGGCCTCTTAAGTCACAAATCACCAAACTTTTATCCAATATTATCTGAAAAGAACACAATCTAAGAATTTCCGAAAAACAAATATTGCTGTAAAAATTATGGCTACTCAAAAATGCATTTCCTGTGGGGAACATGCAATGTACATTTGATTGCTTAACATTTATGCAGGCATATTAACAGCTTTTTCCTAAGTTACTCTGTCATTTAAAAACAAACACTGATATTTATAAAAATACTTCCTGAGTACTTGCACACCACTTAGTCATTTTATAATATTTATTAAGCATGCAAGAATATTCTAGATAATGTAAGGGGGGTGGGAGGAGGGGAAGGAGACAGGGACTCATTCTTGAGACATTTACAAACTATTAAAGATGCAGAAAAAGCTAACAACAGTTAATATGTATAGAACACTTGGAAAATTTCAAATAACTTTCACAGACATTGTCACATGTTCTCAGGCAACTGCCTTTATCCAAGAGTCCAGTGAATGCAAGTAGATGTACCTAGAGACACAGAAAGGAAAGAATCTGACCCCAAACTTCACCTCTGTGGCAGACAATCGCTTGTCTCCGTTATCACTCCCAACGCCCGAATCAGAATCCTTCTTGCTGGGTTATACGCCATCGATATTGAATTCATTTAGAAAAGAATCAAAATGACAAAGTTCAGAACAACATACATCAACTCATATCAAAATAATGACTTTGCTTTATAAATTTTTATTATTATCCAAAGGCAACAAATCAGTTGAATATTAAAGGATATTAAGACAAGGCTCAACTTGGGCTTCCCTCATAGCTCAGTTGGTGAAGAATCTGCCTGCAATGCAGGAGACTCGGGTTCAATCCCTGGGTCGGGAAGATCCCCTGGAGAAGGAAATGGCAACCCACTCCAGTATTCTTGCCTGGAAAATCCCACAGACAGAGGAGCCTGGCAGGCTACAGTCCGCTGGGTTGCAAGAGTCGGACATGACTTAGCAACTAAACCACCACCACCAAGACAAGGCCCTAATGAAAATCAGATACTTGAATGGTTTGTTGGACAATGTTTTTTATTTAATTAATTAGTTAAATGTATTTTTGGCCTCACCATCAACACATGAGATCTTAGTTCCCTGACTAGGGACTGAACCGGCAACTCCTGCATTGGAAGAGCAGAGTCTTACCGCTGGACCACAAGGGAAGTCCCTGTACTGTCTAAAACAGAAAGTAAAATAAACTCCTTGTGTCCAGAGTTTCATGGATTTACTACCTGAATGGCCCGTTTTTTTAAATCCGGTAACAAATTTTCTCATTTTATTAATTCTAGCATATAAAAAAGCAAAATCTGTCAGTTGCTCTTACCTCTTATGTTATGAAAAAGTCCTAACTTTCAATAATTCTGTAAACTTTGATCCAGTGACTAAATAAATTTGATAGTATGTTTAAAACAATAAAATAATGAATACTTCTTTTAAGCATTATATAAATGTACCATTAAGGTAGGCTGAGATCTTAAGTCACTATTTACTTTTTAGTAAAAAGTTCAGGAAATATTTCTGCAATTAATACATCTCAAAAACAACCTGCATGTCTACAAATGTGTTCAGTGTGAGAATTCTGTTCTCTGAAAATTCAAGGCCCGATTCATGCCACAAAATGGTCAAGGACACACGAAATGACTGTAAAGTTTCCATTCTAAACAGAAAACGTCAAAAACTATGCATTTTTAAAAGACTATTAAAAAAATAAAGCCTGCACTGTTTCTTAACAATGTTCCAGAAGCACAGTAAAAATTAACTTAGAAAACCATGTCTCAATTTGATACATTTGTTCGAACTGATAAGTAAAATATATATACATTTATATTACAGATCTTATTTATAAGGCCATACATAAACAGGTGTGTATATACATGTGCACACACATAGGCAGCACTCAAGAAGGACTGATTATTGAATTAGGAGAGGGTAGATGAGATTCAAAGACGACAAAATATTATCAACATTACCAATTTTCCCTTTCTTATTCCAAAAGTGGCTGAGACTCTGATGTATAAAACTGTACTGGTTGAGTGAAACAGAAGCAGCTGAGGGGTTATTTACTGGGAGTGTGTTGGGCTAAGCAGATTATAAACGGGGCTTCCATTGAGGGCTGTCATACTCACCCGTCTTCCACGTGCTGGTGTAAATGTGGCCTTTCCATGGTGTGGAGATAAAGGGAGTCTGTTGTCTTAATCTGGCATGCTTGGATGCTCAGATACTTGAATATGTGCACTTTGCCCTTGGTGCAAATCTAAGGGGAAATTAAGAATAAGTAGCTCCTTTTTTAAAGACAAAACAAAATGCAAACATCAGACATCTCACTCCGTATGTCTTAGTTCTTGCATTTTCACTTGAAGTAATATGTCAACAATGATCACCAAACTTGACTTCTCTAAAACAGGTAAGATTTTTAAGGCAATCACCTCCTCCAAATTCTACCTGAACAGGAAACTGTGCTCAAGAAATTTCTAGTTTCTTGGCACTAAACTGCAAAATTTTAACAGAAATATATTTATGTAAAAATAGTATAAAAAGTATGTATGTCATATGACTGACCTAGAAATGTTCCAATTCTGAAAGCATATACATTTAATTTTGTTCTCACATAGTTTAATATTTGAGCTTGAATCTTATCTCTAAATAACTGACAATCATATTTTAAAATGGTCAAACTCCATTTTTCAGCTAACTGTAAAGACTCTATTACTCCTTTCATAAATACACGCCATGAAAAAGTTTCAAACACACGCACAAATGATCAATACAACTGAGTAAGTGAAATAATCAAACATCATAATTCTGGAGCTGCAGTGACCAGAACAGCGAGGCAAATGCTGGTAAACAATCTGATGTCACAGAAGATGACATACTGTAGTCAGATGTACCCGAGGGTTTGGTTTTTAAAAAACTGTGACTGTTTATGATCATGTCTCACACATCAATTCTGCAGAATACATAAAAAATGATTCTGCTTAGAGCTGCTTAGGTACTATTGATAGCAGACCCCACCGCCCCCATCAGCAACAACTTTGCTGTGAGACCCCTCACCTGTGCTGGAGGAGACTGCAAAGGGTTATTCTCAAGCAGTAATACTTGCAGCTGTTTCATCTCTCTAAAACAAATGGGAATCACGAGCACTTTATTGCAGGAAAAGTCAAACTTTACCAAGGGAAGATCTACTAGTTCTAAAAGAACAGGGAAAAAAAAAGAAAAAAAAACTCAGAAAGCAACAAGATTAAGTGGCTAAACATTCAAAAAAATTTCTGCTTATCAGGAAATATATCATTTAGCATAATTAAAATCAAGTTGTGCATGAGGAATATACATTATATCTATATTGCATTGACCAAAAAGTCCGTTTGGGTTTAAGCAAAACTAAAAGACATACTTTTCATTTTCATCAAGAACTTTATTGAACAACATACTCAGTAACCAAACAAACTATTTGGCCAGCTCAATATAACATTTTACTAAAGAAGAGAGGAAAGCTTTCACTGGGGGCCCAAAAGTTTTAATTTATTGTTAGTTCTGATAAGAGCTGCAAACGTTACACATGCACAACATCTATTGTTTAAAAAGGCTTTTTTTTTCCAGCAAAACAATCACATAAGCCACACCACACCAAGACATGCTTATGTTTTAACTTCCAACTGTTTTCAAACAGCTTGCTAGCTTATGAATAACATGCTAATTATAACATATCCTTATGTATTCTGTGTATGTGGGTTGGCAGAATCTCAGAATGAGTTACTAGAAATATGTTCATGATTGTTTAACACCACTTTAAAAAATAAATGCTATCAAATTTGGAATTTTGCAACAGACCCTGTAATTCTGATTTGATTAGGCTTTATTCTACTGCTTTAAAAGAGGTCTTCTGTAGCTCCACAAACAAGACAGAACATTATATTTAGCATAAAATCCCCACCCAGTGGCAGAGCAAACACTCAGTAATTTCAAGCATTCCAACCGACATTGGCAGCTGCAAGAAACGAACTCAAATATATTCCATAGAGCAAAGAGGCTGAGCGATGCCAGACATGTAGGGTGACACGGGGCAAATCACTAAGATCCCTGTACGAGAGGCGACACAGGGTTCATTTCAGAACGGGCCTCACCACGTTTATTATGAAACCTGGTAAGGGATGATACGCAGTGCTTTCAAATACTCAAGGAGTTCTCAAGCAGATGAAGGTCAGGGACTATAAGAAGAAGAGGAACCAAAGGCAGCTACCTTGAGAAAGTATTGCTAATAACACTATCCCTCCACTCCCCCTGTACTGCCTGAGGGTTTTCACATTATTCAGCTAGACTACTTCATGTTCCACCAACAAAAGCTTAGCAACGGATCCCTTTTCTGAAGTCAAGTTGCTCTCGGTGTGAAGGGACATTCCCTCTTTCATACCTTAGTGAATTGCTCTAGATTAAAGGAAAGAGTCATGAAACCGAAATGCTGGCACAGTGGAACAGGATCATTGCTCATCAGCTCCCAAACTCAGGTCCATGATAGGCAGGCAGTTGTGTAAGAGAAACCCAGGATGTGTATGTTTTTTTATTGGAATATAGTTGATTTACAAAGTTGTATTCGTTTCAGGTGTACAGCAAAGTGATTCGGTTATACACACATATGTATGTATATATAAGACCCTGATGCTGGGAAAGATTGAAGGCAAAAGGAGAGGGGGCAGCAGACGATGAGATGGTTAGATAGCATCGCTGACTCAATGGACATGAATTTGAGCAAACTCTGGGAGATGGCAGAGGACAGGGGAGCCTGACATGCTGCAGTCCCTGGGCTCACAAAGAGTCAGAAACGACTTAGGGACTAAACAACTACTATATACATATGTTTTTTCAGACTCTTTTCCCTTACAGTTTATCACAAGATATTGAATATAGTTGCCTGTGTTATAGAGCAGGGCTTTGTTGTTTATCTATTTTATATATATAATAGTGTGTATAAGCTAGTCCCAAACTCCTAATTAATCTTCTGGTAACCCTAAGTTTCTTTTTTATGTCTGTGAGTTTATTTCTGTTCTGTAAATAAATTCATTTGTATCTTCTTTTAGATTCCACATATAAAAATGTTATCATAAGGTATATGTATTTCTCTGTCTGACTTCACTAATCTCTAGGTTCATCCATGGTGCTGGGAACGACATTATTTCATTCTTATTCGTGGCTGAGTAATATTCCATCGTATGTACACACCACATCTTCTTTATCCATTCATCTGTTGATGGACAGTTAGATTGCTTCCATGTCTTGGCTACAGTAAACAGTGCTGCTGTGAACATCAGGGTGCATAGATCTTTTCTAATCAGAATTTTTGAAATCTAATTCAAGCTGGATGTGTATTTTTTTAAATTGCCCCCAAGGAATTCTCTGCTCAAACCCATCTCTGACCAGTAGCAGGATAAGTGATCTTCCCCAGGCCTCACTTGGCCCAGCTGCCTTGATGAAGTGCTTGGACAGCAGTGGGAGGTAGGCAGGAGGTGAGCCCTGGGACTGCACGGAATCAAGAAACTTAAAAGGAAGAGCTCTTTCCACTTCATTTTGTTTCTGAAAACAGAGCTGAGAATTAGGGGGACTCTATATAAAAAGAGTATCTCTTTGCTGTGACTTCCAGTAATATGAATCCATCTCTCCAGTGGTTGACTCGACTCTCACCAAGTTAGCTTGGCAAATCAGGACGAAGTTCAACCGGACTCTGGCTCTTCAACAAACTGTCACTTAAAATGAAGACTTTTAAGCAAGACTAGAGAGCTAAGCTCATGGAAGATATGGCAGAAGGGGAAAGAAGGTGACTTAAAGTAAAAGATGGTTTTTATAATGACTATTCCTGTTAGTGCCTGTTGGGGACACAATTACCATCTTAGTTTAGGAACGCAAGAACCCGATAGTTTCAGAAGGAAATGGAAGAGAAAATGGTAACTCTGCTCAGAAAAGGTCAAAAGAATAGGAAAAGAGGTGGTAAGAAATAACAAAGAACAATGAATCCCACTGCTCTCTGTCCACTGCAAAGAGAAGCAATGAATGACTCCCTTAACACTCTTGTCTGTTCTGGTCCCAGAAAGTACAAAGTCAGTCTCCCTACTGCATTAGGAAAAACACCATAAAACTGATCTGGGCAGTAAGGCCACAAACGTTTCCCCTCCTCCTCAGATTGAAAGTATATAAGGAGGGATAGTAAAGAGGAAAAGTAAATGAGCAAACACTAAAAGTCTTTAAATTCACTGCCTCAGAGCATTATCAATGCTCTCTTGTTAACAGAGTTCTCCAGAGTGAAGCAAAAAGACACTTGATATTCAGGAAATTATTTTTTAAAAAAAGATCTTCCAGTAAACTAAAGCTTTAGCTCTTGGTGTTTATTAAAATATGGAACCTGAGAAAACAGAACTATGGAAAGCTTAGGAATTTGTAACCGATCTTTTTAGAAGGAATGCTTTTAAGTTAAGAGAGAGCAAGGAACAGTGTCAGAAACAAATCTCTTGATTTTACAGATGCACTTTCTTCCCTCATGTTTCTATTGCAGAAAACTGTTAAATGATTAAATTTTTATAAAAAGAGTTCAATAATTAGTGATGATTTCTCAACAATTAACATAAAAGCTTAAGTTTAAATGAAAGTTTTCTTTAATGCTATGAAAGGTTATATGCTTACAGATTTGCTGTCTATATAATAAGAGTTTTTCCTTTGTACTTGCTCAAACCAAGGAAACAATTTCATCCATTGAAAAGCAGAACTGCATAATGACAAAATGAAAAATCACTGTTTTTATGCCAAGTCATCTCAAGTAATAAAGTGATAAATCTTTATGCTTAGTTTCTAATTTTCCTTCTTTAAAATACTAGTCAGGATGAGAAAGGTGAAGATGGAAGATAACACTTAAAGCAGATGACATTTTATAAAGTTCTTTCCCTTTCATGAGCTCCATTTTCTTGCTGTGAATAACGAAGCCTTTCAAGCCAAAGATCATGAAACAGGAACAGAATAATAAAAATCAGGCAGTTCTAAAATAGCTGTGTGAGGGTCTGATTAACCAAATGCTGACTGTTTCCAAATATACACTTTAGCTTTGAGGTATATTTGCAAATATAAATTTGAAATAGGGCATGTCTAGTGTGCTCAAATGAAAAATGACAGAAACCAGTGTCATCTTGGAAAACCAGAGTATGTTCTGGAGAAAGCATTCAATGCCACATTGTTCATCAACTCCTCCCTGATTCAGGTCCAAATGAGGATCCCAAAATGTGAAATTCAGATCCAGCACCACCTACAAGGCTGCTTATCAAAGTTCTTAATGGCCTAACACTTCTGAATATATATATCTTTTTAACTTTTTATTTATTTTTATTATATTGAAGTAAAGTTGACTGACAATTTTTTTGTATTGAGTATCTTTTTACTTGAACTTCAACACAACATCGTATCAGAGGGCACAATATGGAAGCCCAGAGATGCAGAGAAACGTTTGCCTGAGTCTGGCTCCTAGGCGGTGCTATCTGTAGGGCTCTGAGTTCCTGCTGTGTCTTTGGGGACTTGAGTCTCTAGAGCCATCCTTGCTCCACGCTTCAAGAAATGCATCAAAACAACCAGAGCTAGGGGTCCAAATTTCACTTCAGGGGGCACACCCTTGCCTGAAGCATGGATCCAAGACATCCTTACTCCAGGCCTCAAGAAATTCTTCAAAACCACCAGAGATAGGGGTCCCAATTTCACTTCAGCAGAGGCATACCCTGGCCTGAAGCATGGATCCCAGACACAAGGTGTTTCCTGGATCTGCAGGACCAAGCACAGCAACTGACTGTTGGCTGGACAGGTGAGGACATCAGACGTCCACACCAACAGCAACTCATGTTGCCTCCTGATAGGAGCTGGATTATGTGCCCCCCAAATTCCTATGTTGGAACCGTGACCACCACCACCCCCCAAAGTTCCTCAGAATGTAACTGTATTTGGAAGCACACAGGGCCTTTAAAGGGTAAGTGAGTTAATGGGGTTATTAGGGCAGGAGGGTCCTAACCCAATATGATGGGTGTCCTCACAAGAAGAGGAGGTTAGGACACGCACAGCGCGAAGTCGGCATGAAAACGCAGAGAGAAGATGGCCCCCTGCAAGTCAAGGAGAGAGGCCTCTGAAGAGACAAAACCGACCACCACTATGATCTCAGACCCACAGCTTCCAAACTGCAGGAAAATGCATTTCCATTGTTTAAGTCACTCAGTCCTTGGTACTTTGTTATGGGAATCTGAGCAAATTAACCACACACACACACACACACACACACACACACACACGGCTTTATACAGGGGAATGATTTTGTTACTGAAACCCTTGACTAAAATTACAACGTGAATGTAACTTCTCTGTTAGCTACACATGAAATTCAAATTATAATTAATATTAACAGGTACACACAAACATGACTGGATTTACCTTCACAAAGGTTATTAAAAAATAATAAAAGTCTTCTGTTTGATTCATTTTTCCCTCTATTTTTTTTTTTTTTACCTTGTGGTAAAACTTTAAGGTAATTTCTTCTGACATTCAGTTCTCGTAGGGATTTCAATTGCCCTATCTGCTGAGGCAGGGCTGTGATCTCGTTGCAGCTGACGTCCTGCACCGCAAACAAAAAGAGAAACAATAAAGGCCTTTCACTGGGAAATCAAGCGTTTCAGGGGAAATCTCCTTAAGGAATTTGCACATTAGGATAACTATACAGGTACATTTTTATATTGGTCTCCAGGTCCGAGGCCGAGAGGCTTAGCACAGAGAAAAAGAAGAAAGTACGATGCTTTATAAACATCCTCTGGGGAGAGAAAAGGTGAAAAGAGGCATGTTAGTAGCCTTTGGTAGCTACTCTCAGGCTGCTGCGTTTATGTGCTTCAGTCTTACTTAATTCTCACAACAGATCCATGGGACAATATTACTGGCCTAATATGCACAGATCAGAAAAATGAGGCCCAGGGAAGTTCTGTCAATTGTCGAAGGCTTGCAGAGTAAACACTCAGAACCAATTTCCAACCCACTGTTCAGCCACTACCCTACCTCACCAGAGGCTCACAATTTACAGTGTCTAACTATGTATAGTAATGCATTGTTTAGATATATTATTTATTTTAAATGTAATTCTTATCAGAAGGCTGAAAACTTTGGACTGGAACATGCTTATAAACATTTACAAGCAAGACTGTGGAGGATGGAGACTGCGTCTTCTCTGCCTTGGAAAAAATAGTACTCCACTGGTAATCAACAAAGGTCCATCTAGTCAAAACTATGGTTTTTCCAACAGTTGTGTATGGATGTGAGAATTGGACTATAAAGAAAGCTGAGCACAGAAGAATTGACGCTTTTGAACTGTGGTATTGGAGAAGACTCTTGAGGGTCCCTTGGACTGCAAGGAGATCAAACCAGTCAATCCTAAAGGAAATCAGTCCTGAATATTCATTAGAAGTATTGGTGCTAAAGCTGAAACTCCAATCCTTTGGCCACCTGATGCGAAGAACTGACTCATTGGAAAAGCCCCTGATGCTGGGAAAGACTGAAGGTGGGAGGAAAAGGGGACAACAGAGGATTAGATGGTTGGATGGCAATCACCGACACGACAGACAGGAGTTTGAGTAAGTTCCAGGAGTTGGTGATGGGCAGGGAAGCCTGGTGTGCTGCAGTCCATGGGGTCGCAAAGAGTCAGATACAACTGAGCAACTGAACTAAACTGAATCATTGATTAGAACCACCTCAACATATGCAAAATGGTGGCCATGATATCTTTAATCTTCTATCGTATTATCATCCCTAATCTCACTCTTCCTCTTGTCCCTGGTTGCTCTGCCCTGCTCTCTACCTTCCTCACCCCAGCTACCCACTTAGTCCAGACCAGCAGTATCTCTCAGCCAGACACTATAATGGTCTCCTGGTTGTCTGCAAGCATCAAGCTCCTCCTTGGATCCATCTTTCACACAGTCAGTGTGAACGTCACTGTGTCATCCACCAGCTCAAACATCTGCAGCAGCTCCTTAGAAACTCTAGGATAAAGTACCAAGCTCAAAACCGCTCAACTGTTTGCCTCCTCCTGTAAGCCTGCGAGCTCCTAGATGGAAGAGACTATTTCTTAGCCACTTTGATCTCCTGGTGCCAAGCAGAATGCCAGGTAGAAAGTACAAGATCAATAAATATTGGATAAAACATCTTAAGCTGCTTTATGTTGATGCTCCATGATGCTGAGGTTTATTCTGTCTCTGGCTGGGAGCCCAGGAAGCCTCAATATACACACCAAATTTCTTGCAGATCCTGCTTGGTGTTGCAGAACCATAGGTATATTTGGACTACAAATGATCCGAATGAGATCGAGTCCATAAACATCCCACACCACTGCTGAATCTACAAAAAAAAACTCCCCTTTCACTCCTCCTTTTAGAAGGAACAAAGCCTCGTTTCATAATCACTTATATGAGAGGAACTCATTGACCAGTTCCCTGAAACCTCCAGGCTCTGTGTAAGAGCAGGGCTGCACAGAACACAGTGGATCGCTGTCCTCTGATCCCATCTCTTTTCAAAATCCTCAGGTGACCTGCCAATCTGTCCTGGTCAAGAAGGTGTTAAATGGATATCACTTGATGAAGAGGAATAACATCACTCCTACTGAAGGCATTTAAGCTGTGATCTATGAAGTCTGGGCACACACACTGGAATCAGCCCACCATGCTGTTCTGCACTCAGCAGTCTGACTTGGGGTAGAGGTGGGGGGCTGGCATGAGATAGGTTAAGAACATTAGATGTTTGATGGCATCACCCCCAAGCTGGCTGTTGCTGCATTGCTTCTGGCCCAGAAAAGTCACACCAAATTTTATGAAAGGCTTCCCTAATGTTTAAACAAAAAAAAAAAAAAAAATCCCACAAGCACATCTGCAGAGACATAAAAGTCTAAGGAAGTAATTACATAAAGGAGGTCTAGAGATTGGTTCAGTCGCTCTTACCCCCTCACTGAGTCAGTAAATTATTCTGCCTTTCTGAATATACTTCCATGTATGAGAAGTAAAAAGTGAAATGCCATCTTTTCCCGATTACTACAGCATCTCATCAGCCATAGAAGTCAATAACCAAACCTGTGCAATGAAAGTTTTATCTTTCTTTGCTTCAACCAAGTTACAAATTCGCAAGAAGTACCATTTTAAAATCTAAGAGCCTTCACACAGATGGTACACACATGAGCCCTAGAAATATACGAAATTAAATTATTTTATTGGACTCAGGATCAGGCACAGTCAGATTGTTGATGGCTGACAGGAAGGGAAGGTCATGGAGGAAGAATTAGTGAGATTATTTTCCACCTTTAAGGAGAATTTATGATGACATCTGAAATGTTTTTATAAGTCTGTGAGTGATAGCATGAGAAAGATATTTTTGAAGAATATGGGAACTGCAGATTTTTCAATGTGAAACTGATTTTGAGAAGTTTCAAACATAATTTTTAAAAAATCTTTCTCTTAAAACAAGAGAGGTGGGAAGGGCAAGCCAAGAGACACCAGATATATTTAGGCAGCATTATGAAATACTCTGAGATAAAATGCATTTTTATTCTATTTTTTTTTCTGTATACTATATTCATCTTGCACATTGTTGATTACCGCTGGTTAAGTCATGAAATTAAGAGTCTGCTGTTTCCCTAAGCTTCCCTAAATATAGGTAATTTTTCCAACATATATTTCTAAATGGCTTTATCAAAGAAAGTAGACTCCCCTCAGCTATATTTAAATACTTACTTACCAGCAGGGGAAATGCTTTCTTAATTTATTTTTTTAAAGAACTTCACATAATGTTAACAACAAGCTTTTCCTTCTAACTTGCAAGAGAGGAAGGACATCTGTAGACCATTAGAAACACAAAGTCCAATTGTCCATTCACATTTTGAAGGGTATATGGTGAAGGTCAAATTATTTTAATAATACTCTGCACTGCCATCAGTTACTTCCTGTTCTGCCAAAATAATGAGGGGAAAGCAAGATAGACTTTTCACTCTTGTATGATCAATACTGCAAAAACTGTGCTAACCTCTTCCTTCTCAGCTACTAAACTCTGCCAGGTTTTAAAGAGGTTATGAATTCTGTCACAAAAATAAAACCACATAGGTAATTATGTCTTAATTAGTTGGGGAATGAGGAGGAGGACAGAGAGGAAAATAGTCTAGATGTTTTTGGATAAGATACTCCAGGTTAGAAACTGAAAAAGCAACATTCCTAGAATAGCTTGGTTCTTTAGAACATGTCTTTCCTCATTTGGTCTAAAAGAAAGTATGTTTTTTGTTTTTGTTTTTTAGGGGGGAGAGTTCACTTTTAAAAGATATGATTTAAAAAATAAATTTTAAAAATAAACATTAATGCCCCATATTGCTTCAGTAGTGATAATTTATCAAGTTATAAGTTCCAGATCCAGTAGCTTCTTCGAATAATCAAATGAATCCCTTCTGAATTGTCTGTTAGCCCTAAGCTATGTTTCGCAGAATAATTACTGCAAGCTACCAGTTCAGTTCAGTTCACTTCAGTTCAGTCACTCAGTTGAGTCCGACTCTTTGCAACCCCATGAATTGCAGCACACCAGGTCTCCCTGTCCATCACCAACTCCCGGAGTTCACTCAGATTCACGTCCATCGAGTCAGTGATGTCATCCAGACATCTCATCCTCTGTCGTCCCCTTCTCCTCCTGCCCCCAATCCCTCCCAGCATCAGAGTCTTTTCCAATGAGTCAACTCTTCGCATGAGGTGGCCAGAGTACTGGAGTTTCAGCTTTAGCATCATTCCTTCCAAAGAAATCCCAGGGCTGATCTCCTTTAGAATGGACTGGTTGGATCTTCTTGCAGTCCAAGGGACTCTCAAGAGTCTTCTCCAACACCACAGTTCAAAAGCATCAATTCTTCAGTGCTCAGCCTTCTTCACAGTCCAACTCTCACATCCATACATGACCACTGGAAAAACCACAGCCTTGATTAGACGGACCTTAGTCGGCAAAGTAACGTCTGTGCTTTTGAATATGCTATCTAGGTTGGTCATAACTTTTCTTCCAAGGAGTAAGCGTCTTTTAAATTCATGGCTGCAGTCACATCTGCAGTGATTTTGGAGCCCAAAAAAACAGTCTGACACTGTTTCCACTGTTTCCCCATCTATTTCCGATGAAGTGATAGAGAAACCAAATTACCATATATTTAGCATTATAATATTGTAAGTATACAGAAAGGACCAAAAGCAAAAATCTTAAATGTGTCATAAATATTTACTAAATCTATTCTTTTTGAAACAGAAATGAATCTAATCGTTATGCATTACATAATCACATAAACAATCAAACGCAAGTTTTATGAGCCAGGCAATTTTCTCATTTAGATTAAAAAAACAAAGAACTTCAGAACTTCAGCAATGACTTAAAATACACATATTTTCCGCTGGTTTAATCAAAATGCTCCGAAGCAACCCAAAGAAAGACTTTAGAAGTTAAGATTCTCATTCATCACAACCCTTCTGGGCAATTACCAAAAAAGTCTCTAGAAGGGTTAGATGCGTGTTCAAGATTAAAACATTTTAGCTGACTGACTGCTAGTTGCAAACTTACCTTCAGAATGCAAAAATTGCAAGGATTTAAAATATTAGCGTAGGTTCAAGATTATTAAAGCAGGAAAGGTTCATTTTCAGAATATAACATTTTTAGAAAGACTAGACCTGTTTTTTCAAGTTGTAACTTTTAATGAAAGCCAACATAATTAAGTGTGACAAGATGATTTTTGGTTAGAGAAGGTTTCCAGGGAGACCAGGCTACGCCGCAAAACTACATGTGGTATTCTCATGAGCTATCTTCCCCTGACTCTTGGGTTTTCAAAATCTTACTGTTGTTATACTATGGCTTGAGTCAAATTTTAAAATCTAGCTCTTTATTTAACAGAAGAAAATGTGAACATTCTGACAGGAAATACAAGCTATTAATACTACTGGCCTCCCATCATGTGGCCATGTCCTTTTATGGAAATGTCTTTTGTGTGACTTCCACTGTGCAACTTGAGGGCAATATCTTAACCTCTCTGTTCCTATGTAAAAAGAAGAGATGAGATTATAGATCACTCTAATTTCCTTACAACATCAGGAAAACCCTTCTACCACAGTAGAAATAATGAAGAAATCTGTTGAAAGATAGATACTTAACTGACTTAGGAGTAATGTCAATTTCGATTTTTTAGCAATCAAAAATCTAAAAGCCTGTAGTAAGAACTTTTTAAAAGAAATTGGTATGTTCATTTAAATTCAAAATTTTTTCAAGCAACCTCTGGTATGATAAATTATTACCTCTCAACACTTACTGAGAGTCTCCTAGTATAAAACTCTAGTTCACACCCTTCCACACTCCCACAAACACATACCTCATCCCCCAGCTCTTTATAAGAAATGCAGAGATAGAAGCAACAGAAGGGGCCTTGAACAGGCCTTGGTTCTCCAATTTTCTAACAGAAACCAGAGAGGCTGGGAGGCATCTGCAGAGACTATGAAAGGACCTAAGATTTGATTAGACATGAATTCCTGTCTCCATTACATCTACCTCAGAGACCGGAATGCTACACATAAAAATAATGAAGAAGAGATTTTCCTTAGAAGCTGCTCAATACATCCTGTGTCTACTCTGTCCTTGAATTCCAACTCTCCACACAACCAGACATTTCACACAAAAACAGGGAAGAAAAACAATAGTGTGTCTACTCAGGGCCAGAATATGCACCTTCTAGTCAGTTATTACCTGAGTCAGACCCTGTGAGTTTTGGGGTTGAAAGAGCAGGTTTCTAAAACAGTGATATTATGTTCTCTTACGTGAAGCTAAGCACTGGAAGACACAATTTTTACCCTTAGCATAAGTTGAGAGGAGACAGGATTGAGAAAAACCAAACGAGAGATGGACCATCTGTGGACTCCAGTGAGTCAGCACAATCAGAGATCCAGTGAGACCAAAGTGAAAGTGAAAGTGAAGTCGCTCAGTCGTGTCCCACTCTTTTCGACCCCATGGACTGTAGCCTACCAGGCTCCTCCGTCCATGGGATTTTTCCAGGCAAGAGTGCTGGAGTGGGGTGCCATCTCCTTCTCCAGTAGATCTTCCCGACCCAGGGATTGAACCCAGGTCTCCGGCATTGTAGGCAGACGCTTTACCATCTGAGCCACCAGGGAAGATAGTGACTTTTGACAAATACCCCATAAAAGGTTCTCAAATTATTGTGTTCTTAGTGTGCCTATCTTCTTCAGAGCCATTTGCTAATTACAACATGGCTTCACACAGTATTTCTCACCAAATATTTAACACACCGTATCCTTCAGGTATGATCTGACAAGTGATAACCCTGTATGCAAGACAGCAAAAGACACAGATTAGAACGGACCTTTGGACTCTGAGGGAGAGGGAGAGGGTGGGAATGATTTGGGAGAATGGCACTGAAACATGTATACTATCATGTAAAAAACGAATCGCCAGTCTATGTTCGATGCAGAATACAGGATGCTTGGGGTTGGTGCACGGGGATGATCCAGAGATATGATATGGGGTGGGAGGTGGGAAGGGGGTTCAGGATTGGGAACTCATGTACACCCGTGGCGGATTCATGTCAATGTATGGCAAAACCAATACAGTACTGTAAAGTAAATTAAAGTAAGAATAAAAATTAAAAAAAAAAAAAAAACAAAACAAAACACACACACAACAAAAGACACGTTTGCAGGATCTTAAGAATAAAATGATGTTTAGTCAACTCAAGAGAAGTCTATTGACCCTTGTGCCTGGCTTGTGGTTCCTCAAGGAGGAAACTCTCACAGACTCTGTCCATTTGTACCACACCCTGTTTTTGTAACATTCTCCCTGCTGTTCATGGCCTGCCACAACTTTAATGGGAAAACCACTGCAAGCTGAAACAAGGAAGCTCCACAGAAAGAAACCAGGGCTTCTCTCCATGAGAGGTTTGCAGTCCAGATGAGGGCCCAGTGAGTTCAGCCACCGTTGTGCCATGCAGAGGTTTCAGTTTCCACTCCAGCTTCACCACATCATAGCCCCATGCCTTTGGGTAAGTAATTCTGAAACCCAAACTTGTCTGTGAAAGGTAGACAGGATATCCACCTTGCTGGGCGATTGTCAAGATCGAATGATAAATATACCCAGCCAAGTGTGTGGCATACAATTTAAGTGCTCAGTAAATGCCAGTGCCACGTATCTCTGTCCCTGATAGAAAGAACACGCAGATATAAAGACTTAACAAAGGAACACAGACAGCTACAGCTCTAAGGAGATAAGCAGTACAGAAGTAATCCAGTGCCCAAGGAGATCAAAGAGTCCTACATCATTCCCACCAGAAATGATGCTTTGAGGCAGAAACTCAGCAGAGATTAGGCTCAGGCTCCCTGAGTTTTCCAGCACCTGAAACGATGTGTTAATCCATCCTGGCCTCTCCTGTGGATTTAAGGGAAAAAAATCTCAGAAGTACTTCTTAATGAAAGTCTTCAGGGAAGGAGGAAAAATTGCTTATCCATACTTTGCACAATCACTAAATGCCAATGCTTTATGTTTTAAGATTCTTAGGTAACTGATATATTCAGGAAGGTAAGATACTGTATTCCAACTCCTCTCAAAAATCAGAGAGGGCATCTCCTTTCTTACAGATGGCCACAGTGCTATCATTTTTGTCTTTTAAGCCAATGATGACTCTTGGAAGAGAAGGGTTTACAACTCAGTTTAGGATACTCTTTGAGTCTAAAATGAACATTTTCAAAATATTTCTTCCAAATAGTTAAACAATGCTTCAGCTCAATTCAGTTCAGTCACTCAGTCGTGTCCGACGCTTTGCGACCCCATGAATCGCCTCACACCAGGCCTCCCTGTCCATCACCAACTCCCGGAGTTCACTCAGACTCACGTCCATCCAGTCAGTGATGCCATCCGGCCATCTCATCCTCTGTCGTCCCCTTCTCCTCCTGCCCCCAATCCCTCCCAGCATCAGTCTTTTCCAATGAGTCAACTCTTCGCATGAGGTGGCCAAAGTACTGGAGTTTCAGCTTTAGCATCATTCCTTCCAAAGAAACCCCAGGGCTGATCTCCTTCAGAATGGACTAGTTGGATCTCCTTGCAGAGCCTAATAATAAACTGTGAGATTTTTATCAGCACTTAGGTGGCTTCATGTAGCCTGAATGCTTTGGGGAGCTCCCAAAATTTTTTTCTTTTCTTTTTTTTTTTTTTTTGCAAGTTGGTTACTGTGTAACTACAAAACAGGGGCCTGCCATGCAATTCCAGAATTATTTTAGGCTCCCCAGGGAATTTTTTTTCCAACTGATAGCTAAAAATCCTCTGACGTGGTTACCTGTAGTATCAGTACTATTTTAAGCAAAAAGATATGAAAGACAAATAAGAACGGATGGAAACCAGTCATTTTTAGTCTGTGATCTTAAGCAAGGCCCAGTCACCCTTTGTGGTTAAATAATGTTAACTTATTACATATTCATCAACTTTGCAAATAAATGCCTTTTGCAAAGATCATGCTTGCTCATAGAGCAGAAAGAGCACAGAATACAGGGTTGCCCATGAAGGGTGACCACGAGCCACACGTGGCTACTGGCCAACAGAAGTGTGGTCAGTCGCACCTGTGATGTGCTGCCGGTGGAAAATACACAGTTGACCTTAAAAACTTAGGGTGAAAGAAAGGCTGTAAAATACATCCGTTTTATATTATAGAGATGTTGAAACAATATTTTGGCTATCTAAGGTTAACTAAAATATGCTGTAAAGATGACTTTCCCTTGCTTCTGTTCTTTTAATGTGGCTACTAGCACACTTAAAATGACATTTCCAGAAGAACAAATATCGTGTGATATCACTTATATGTGGAATCTAAAAAAAAAAAAAAAAATGATACAAGTGAACTTATTTACGAAACAGAAATAGAGTCACACATGTAAAAAACAGTCTTATGATTACCAAGGGGGAAAAAGGAGGATGGATACACTGGAAGACTGGGACTAGGGTAGGTACACACTACTAAATCGAAAATAGATAACTAATAAGGACCTGCTATACAGCACAGGCAACTTTACTCAGTACTTTGTAATGACCTATATAGGGAAAGAACCTTAAAAAGAGTGAATATATGTATAGCTGATTCGCTTTGCCATACAGCAAAAAGTAGTAAATCAATTATATCCCAATATTTTTTTTTTAAGGCAACAAAAAATAAAATGACGTTTGCTGCCCGCATGGTCTTTTCACAGAACCGTGCTGGGTGAGTGCATTTCTGTTTGGGTTGTAAG
The DNA here is from genome assembly GCF_016772045.2 of Ovis aries. Lineage (NCBI taxonomy): Eukaryota > Metazoa > Chordata > Mammalia > Artiodactyla > Bovidae > Ovis > Ovis aries. The sequence continues at coordinate 16,995,910 of NC_056063.1, read as the reverse complement.
TCAGCTACACCAGGGTGACCTTCCGGGCATCATTCACCACGTCTCTGCCTTGGATTTCTCCTTTTGCAAGATGTTCAAAGTTTGGACGAGATGTCTTTTAAAAAACCCCTATGGCTCTCACATTCCAGAGCTCAGGGGTTCAACAGTTTATTGCTAGTGGAGAAAAGACACAAGGAGGGGGCTGCTGACGGTGCTGGATCCAGGAAGCAAGAGTGGCCTTCTCGGGAGCTGGGCTCCGGTCCGGGAGCAAAGAAAAGGCCCAAAGCACCCCCTTACAGCCAGCCAGCAGCTCGTGTGCCCTGAGGCTGCAGACGGTGCTCTTCCACTTCTGCCGCATGCCGGCTCAGCAGCTGACAAGAACACCCGAGGAAAGCCCTGCTCCGCGTGGGGCTGGCTCCAGGGCTCAATATGTGCGCCCCCTCTTAGCGGATGAGCAGGCCGGTAGCCACACAGCTGAGGGCGGGCACGCTGTCAGCTTAAGCCCGGGTGCAGCGGGACCGAAACACATGCTGGCTGCCAAAGACTGACCTCACCGACGTGCCACCCATCCACTCCATGGGAGCCTGGGCAGTGGAAAAAACCCAGCTCCTTATTCACACTGGATTGGCAAGACCTAATCCAAATTCTAGTAAACTTAGATTTGGGTGTTTATCAGAATCCTAAAAGAAGCATTTTTTTTAAAGGCATATAACTCTCAGTTTCATCCCAAGTGTTTTTGGTATACTTTTTGTTTTCTGGGGTCAGTTAATATGGAAACTTCTGAATTAACCTGGACTGAAAGACAGAGTCACCCCTCACTGGGATGGCACGTGGGAGTCTTCCCAATCTATCCCAAGCCACTTTCTTGGCCCACTCTCCCCGACCTAATAGTAGCCCTTAGCAATCACGTTTTGGGGATGTCAATCTTGCGTCAGGGGCTTCTCTGGTGGCTCAATGGTAAAGAATCCTGTCGGTGTAGGAGACGTGGGTTTGATCCCTGGGTCAGAAAGATTCCCCTGGAGAAGAAAATGGCAATCCACTCCAGTATTTTCACCTAGAAAACTGCATGAACAGAGGAGCTGGAGGGGTATAGTCCATAGGATCAGAGAGAGTCAGACGCAACTTGGCGACTACACAACAACGTCTTGTCTTAAGCACTGGGATACAACAAGTAACATGCTGATCTGGTGCTAAAGCAGCTTTCTGGGTTTAGTGGGTACTGACCTAGAGAACGCCAAGTGAGAAGACAAATGCGGTTCCACGAAAATTCAGTGCTATGTAGACAGTGCTGGCCTTAGGAGCACCTTACTCTGGCTTGGAGAATCTGGGAAGGATTTTTGGAGGAAGTGAAATCAATTTGGCTAAAAATTGACCAAGCAAAGAAGAGAAGGAAGAAACAGTCCTTGCAGAAACAGTGCTATGCTCAAAAGTGCTCACAAGTCTGTCCCTCACCTGGACTTACGTTAAGGAGACTCTCAAAGGTCTCTTCCTGTACAAACCCAGGACTGAATCAATCAGACCCCAGGCCAAGCACTTACTTCTTGTAATAGAGACTTTGTAGGAGGAGTGTATCCGCCCAAATTAATATCTGTCTTCTCTCGGAATCGTCCCTCTAGGTGGCGGCAGTCAAGCAGCCATGTCCAAGCAGTGTGGCCGAAGGCCCTGGGCATCACTGATCAGGTCAGGAGAGGACACCGGATCCAGATCTCTCACTCAGACACCAGGGCTGAAACATGCTAGCAGGTCCTGCTAAATACTGTAGCTTAAGAACATTTAACCTTGGGATCTGTGGGCGAGGCAACCTCTCCACTGTACAGTGAAGTATGGAAAGCTTGAGTAAGAAAACCAATGGCCAACACGGTTCTCAATACCTTTCCAGTGTCTTCTGCTGGTCACTCATAATCCCTGACCAGATGCCGTGGTACCAGTGATGTGACTCCTAGCTCTTGGTGTGAGCTAGTGGGCATGAGCTTCAGATTCTGCTGTCACAGAAAAAGGCACTCTGTGCAGAGCTCTGTTGCCTTTATACCGCAACTACTCACTTCTTTCCTAAAGTCAAAGTGGATACGGACGTGACATGGGTGCTGCTCCTTTCTGAGCCAATTCCAGACACACACCTGCCCGTGGAGTCCCAGCACGCTCTATCTGGGCCCCATAAGCCATCACCCCAGTGTTCCAGGCAGCCACAAAGAAATTCACTGGAACTGGCACGCAAGAGAAAAGTTATGGGCCATCAGTGCCCTAGATTGGTGTCTGATTCAAGGAAGGCACTGTACCCTTTTCACGGTTGTAATCAGAACACCCTGCTTTGTGCTTAACACAGAGACAGTTGCAAAGAGCTGGACATGACCGAGTGACCGGACGACAACAAGGACGGTATGGAAGCACTCTTGTTGGAGGATAAATTGTGATGATTATGGTTGAGCCCAGTTGCTTATTCTCACCTCTTCATTCACCCAAGATACCTTAGCTCAATGGAAGTTGAGAAAGAACTCACTCTTTTCCCCTTTTAGAAACAAGGTCAGTAACTCAATTAGTGGTGAAAAAGCTGACCTCTTGGCCTCAGGTACATAGTTCCAACCCATCTCTGCCTATTTATAATTTGCTCTTCTTTCTTGTCCCTGGAGTTATGGTCACATTCTAAAGTCACATCAATTGGGGACAATGGTTACTAAAATCCTTACAGAATCAGAGCACTCTGTTCTTTCTGACTTAATTATACACCTTCACAAAGTGTGGCCTACTAATTAATTTGCAGATTATTTTGCCAGTGTATCCATATTTCACTACAAACTTACTTATCCAATCTGAAAAAAAAAGTGATCTAACTACCATAGCATAATTTGTGAACCTGAGGAACTGTAAATCCTGCAAACTTCAGAAAGTATAAACTACAGGAAACCGGTAAATTTCAGGAACTCCTTGTCACAGCAAAGCCATGATTATTCCCTTCCCCACTTAATGTCTTTATCATATACAGACCTCCAACAACATGATCTTCTCCTTGACCCCTTGTAGGAAAAAGTCTTTCTGATTACCTTGAAGGGCTATGATTAGCAAACAAACAAGAAGGGCATCTGAAAAATCAGTAACATACCAACTCCATTAACTGTTTGAGCTGACCTATCTCTTCAGGCAGCGATCCAAGTTTGTTGTTACTTGCGATTAAGACTTTGAGAGGGAGACCACACAGGCAGGCCGGCAGAGCAGACAGCTGATTCCGACTGCAAAGAAACATAAGAACTTTGGTAAACATGCAGGCTACTTCCTACTGTTTGTGAACATATTTATTTTTAATGCCTTTCGACTCGTACTGTCTTTTTAAAGATTTTTTTCCCTTGATATGGACTATTCAGCTTTTACTGAATTTGTTACACTATTGCTTGCTTCTGTTTTATGTTTGGTTTTTTTTGCTTTTGTTTTTTGGGGGGGAGCCTGTGGGATCTAAGCTCCCCAACTAGGGATTGAACCCAAGCTCCCTGAACTAGGTGAAGTTTTAACCACTGGACCACCATGGATGCTCCTGTGAACATGTTTTTTAACAAGCAAGGAGAAAGGTGTGATCTAAGAAAACATTTTGCAAATATAAAAAGTCCAGTAAACTTTCTATATGTGTAAACATTCAAATCCCCAGTGTATAAGGATATAAAAGATATTAAAAGACGAGAGGCAGGAACTTCCCTGGCGGTCCAGGGGTTAAGACTCTGCACTCCCAATACAGGGAACACAGGTTCGATCCCAGATGAACTAAGATCTCACATTCTGCATACTGCAGTCAAAACAAAAATAAAACAAAAAATTTAAAAATAAGTAAAAAAGAGAACTGCAGGCAGTTCTGATGGAAGCAGCTTCTCTCAGCACGAGGGACCCTATCAAGCCCCCTGCAGACTTGGCCAGCCCAAAAGCAGATGGACAGCACAGGCTGTTCAACCAAGAGCAACGGGAAGCTGGTGCCAACTGTTCCCTTCCCGAGAGTGTGAGCGGAGACTCAGCAACCACCAAGGCCCCCAGCTTTTCAGCGCAGTGAAGCACCATCGCATCCATCTTCGTTGTGATGGGGAAGATCATTTCGCTGCAACTCACAAAACCACCGGGCCCATTTCCAACATTGTGATTCTGCTTCCTTTTGTTAAAGCAAGAGCTCTGTGGTTGAATTCTGCTTGGCTATCTGTGAGAGCTAATTAAAAAAAACAAAAAGGAAAGTTGGCCTTTTGGTAAAAGTGAAGCTAGAGCCAAAAGGGGTTCAGTTTCACGGAGGAGCCAGAAACATGTGAGTCCAGGTCTCACTCTTGCTCTGCATGAAAAGGTCTCTACTTAATGCTTTGCATTAAGAAGTCTTTACACTTCCTATCGTCAGTGCTAGGAGAGAGAAGGAAAATACTGAATAAATGAAACCTATGAATCACCCATAAGTGTATGTCAGCCATCTATTTATCCCCTCCATCATAAGCAGCTCTTTTCCTGCTATCGAGTAAGGAGACAAATGGTTTTTCGTTTCCCCTTATATCTTGGCTACTCTGCTGAGGAAGCCAACCACCAGACAGTTAAGTATCTACAAATCTGTAGGTCACGTTATTGCAATTATTTGGAACTTCTGTGTGTATTCACACACACATGTATGAAGCTTCAGAGGTTATGCATGTTACTGCAATTATTTGGAACGTCTGTGTTTATTCACACACACGTGTATGAAGCTTCAGAGGTTGCTGGACTGTGTGTGTATTTATGGACATGCATATATATATATATATATATATATATATATATATATCTTTGTGTGTGTATGAGAGAAACAGACAGGCTGGAAACACACCAGAATGTTAATCAGTGATCATTTTAGGGGGAATAGGTACAATGCATGGGTTGTATTTTCTTTATTATACCTTGCTGTATTTTTCAAAAATTCCTACAAATTGCTTCTATAATTAAGGAAGAAATCATTATAAAAGGAAACTTCACTAGGACACTGGTTACATGGGTGTTTCTACTTGTGAAAATTCATTAAGATGTACACTTAGATTTGTGCACTTTTCCATATATTTCAACTGAATCTTTTACTTCCTCACCCTACCCGTATGAGGGGGTGGGTAGCTGGTTAGTCAAAGGGTGTCTCTAACTTATGGGCTCAGAAAAAGCAGGGGTTGTGCTGTCAAAATAACCTCTCCAATCTGGGTGCCTGCCAGCAACCACCCTGACCAGGTGCCCGATGCCAGGTAACCAGGGTTTAGCAAGAAAATGTACAGCCATATCTTCTCTCCACTGTGCAGGCCTACAAAGAAAGCTGTTTCCAGAGAGGGGCACGGCCTTCTCTAGGAGGGTCCAGCAAAGAGGGGAGGACAGTGAGAGCCTGGGGGCTGTATCCTGGCACCAGAAGGACCAGAGAGCTCTTAGCTCCACTGGCGAGGATAACAGGCTGGACTGGGGTGGTGGGCTCGCCCTGACACTCTCTCCTGCTGTGTGGGGGCAGCTGACAAAGGGACCAGGGCTGCCAGCCTGTGATTCTTGCCCTCAGAGTCCTCCTGCTGCCCTCGCACACCTGTAGGAACCCAGCAGGGTTCCTCTGGCTGGAGGAGGGGGCCTTCCACATGCCCTGCTGGGAGAGCTTTCTTCAAGCTTTGTTCACACTCCTTCTGGAAAGAACTCAGTTTATTACAAGGCATGCATCCATGCTCAGCTGCTTAGTCGTGTCCGGCTCTTTGCGATCCTATGGATTATAGCCCACCAGGCTCCTGTCCATGGCATTTTCCTGGGCAAGAATCCTGGAGTGGGTTGCCATTTCCTTCTCCAGGGGATCTTCCTGACTCAAGGATCGAACCTACATGTCCTGCGTCTTCTGCACTGCAGGCGGAATCTTATACCGCCGAGCCACCCAGGAAGCCCCTTCTTAAAAGGCAACAAGTAAATATTTTGGAATGCAATTTGTGGTTTAAAATATTTATTAATATATAATTTCACATAGTGAGGATCGGTAAATTAAAACATAGTAAGCTAATCCTTGCATTTTGGAGCCATATTTGAACTCCCCTTTGAAGACAGGATAAGGAGAACAAAGGTAAGTATTTTTAGAAGTTTCTACGCTATTTTCCACAGAATCAGCGAGTACAGTTGGAGATCTTTCCTATGTTTGTCTGGCTGGAAACTCAGATTTACAGTATTCCCAGTCTCACTACCTCAGTGCAGGCATCTAATCAGATTAGCAGGTACGGCACCGGCAGAGCGTCTCTACACCATTTACGCGATGTGATGAAGGCTCTGTTCCTTCAGACATGGGAGCATTTGAAGTTACATGGGATTATCCCCACTGGCGTTCTTCCAGGCTGGGTAACTAATTGAAAATAAAATTTAGGCTTGGGGGAGCATTTGTGGTTTCTTTGATGGGGATGAATGCTTTTTCTGCTAAAAGCAGCTGATGGAAGAGCCTATTTATTTATGCCCTACACATTCCTCTATTGATACTGTCGTTAATCACCTGTAAGCAAATCAAGATGCCAGGACTAGTCATACTACGGCGTGCCACAGGCCCGGGGCACATTTCCTCTATTTCATCCATCCATTCCCTCAGCCTGTACTCCGTCTATTTTATCACAGGATGTTGCTGTATTACTGGTAATTTCCCCAATAGAAAAAGGAAATACACAGGCACACAAAAACCCATTAGCTCTCCAGCAAATATTTATAAAGAAGAGGAGAAACTGCACTCCCTTTAATCCTCTCCCTACTAAAGACCACATCAGCAGCCAGAGCTTTCTAAAAACCACTCATCTGGCAGCAATTTTTCTCAAGCAAATAAGTGCCTCAGGCCACAACCCACCCTCCCGGCCCCCACTTGTCTGCGGCAGCCCTCTTGCACTCTGAACAGGCCCTCGGAGGAAAGGGGGTTTAAAAATAAGGCTGCAACAGCATCCGATAAGGTAATGACCAACATTCATTTTCAAATCCAGCCTGGAGTCACATCTAAAAGCAATATTAAAAAAAAAATGATTTTTACACTCACTCATTACAAAAGAGTAAATTAATGGGGGAAAAGAGGGCCACTTATTCAGAAGTAGAAATTACAGACTCGGCCATGGTGGCTTGGGCCTTGCTGCCATCACAGAGCAAGGGCTGCCCAGCGCCTCCCGTCTCTCTCCTTGTCCGGGCTGGGCGGGCCTGGCGTCCGAGATGGAGATGATGAAGGTGGACGATGGCGTGAGGAGGGGCGGGGCGGGGGCAGGGGGCAGGGGGCACGGGGCAGGAGGGCAGTGGGCCCTGCGAGTCGGTGACTACTGCTAAGGCTTTGTCGTCATCTTTCTCAGCCAAATGACTTCTTCCCAGACTTAATGATCTGTTTCCCCATTTCAGGATGAAAAAAGGCAGCTCACCATAATCTGAATGTTTCTGATAGCCTAAGTCTGCAGGCTAAATTTCTCTTCAAGTATCACTCCCTTCATTTAATTCCTAAATTAAAGAATTCACAAACCAAGTCACTTCTGTATGGTTTCTTTTAGAGTCTTATTTTAATACATTTTTGACTATGGCCTTCCTTATTAATATCAATACGTTCAGATCTAATTCTGGTATTTGACATTATTTATTATTGGTTTATCTGTTATTTTCCTTAATGTATGTGATGATAAAAACATGGCTATATACATGTGGTTTTATTATCAGGCAGCATATACATTTTTTATTCTACTGGAATGTATCTTTTTTGTAAGTGAATGGGTTCACTTCAACATGAAACATGGAATTTTCACTTAACAGAAAATTATTTATAGAAAGATTTCTATAACAGATTCACCTATGCAATTGGTAAAGAGGTCACTAACTGTGGAGAAAACCTGGGTTCAAATCTCATCTCTACTATAATCGTCTCTGTAACTAACCTCGCTGGCTTTGTCATCCATAAAACATAGGTAATAATACTTACCTAATATGATGTATTAGTTTATGGATATAAAAGTGCTTGGCCCAACACCTAATCTGTACATAAAGGTTAAACCATACCCAACACCACTAATGTGGCAAAAGCAATGGGAGGGATCAAAAAGAACTGAATTAGGTTTTAGCCATGTATTTTATTTCCTGATTGCTAAAATTTCAGCCACTGGTAAAATATGGCTTCTTGTTCTATTTTTTAAAAACGTAAGCCAATTGAAGATGGCCATTCAAAGGCATGCTGTGGAGAACCAGGCTGGGCTATAAAATTTCATGCCAAAACAAACCAAGTTACTTGTTCCAGCCCGGAGAACCAGGATTAAAACGTGTCATCACACAACCGACCTTCTCCCTCCCATCTTCTCTAGGATCCTGTCATTTCTCTGGAAGAACATGAATACCCAGGGATCATCATCTCTGTTTACTACTTGGTTTCCAGGGCTTCCCAGGTGGAACTAGGGGTAAAGAATCCACCTGCTAATGCAGGAGACGCAAGAGCCATGGTTCCAATTCCTGGGTTGGGAAGATCCCCCGGAAAAGGAAACGGCAACCCACTCCCGTGTATTCTTGCCTGAAACATTCCATGGGCAGAGCAGCTTGGTGGGCTGCAATCCATGGGGTCGCAAAGAGTCAGACACCACTGAGCCTGAACACACACACATTCCAAAAAGGAACAGAAATAATGATGTGAAATCACTAACCATCACAAACCTATGAAGAAAATGTCACAGTATGCAGCTAAAGGACACAAAGAAAGCAGGGCCGGTCTCATGGTGAGAACGCCCCAGGCTCACCCGACGTGAGTCTCGGTGAAGGAAAGGAATAAACAAGGACGCAGGAGTTACTGTATAACTGCTTCTCTGAATGCACTGTCTGTGCCTGGACTGCAGTGAAAAGCAGCTACTTCACTTGAGCCAAGTAAGCTTCCTCTTGCACAGAACACCTCTCTTAATTGTATGTTCTTTCTGCATACCCTGTTCCCCTTTCATCAAAGGCAGAGTAACGTTTTTTTCTGTTGTGTATACGACACTTGGCTGTTAATTGTCTTCATGTCCACACAACAGTGAACAATACCCATAGAGAATGATTTCCTTTTTCCGGCTTGGTTCATTCTGAAAACCCACCACAGCAAAATTTCTCACCCTCACTTCCCCAAGTGACTTAATACTTCCCCTCGTGGCCAGCCTGCCCCCTTCATTCCCACCATCCTCACATGCCTGAGCCAATGACCAACAGCAACCAGATCCTGGCTTTAAGTGGCCTGGAGATATCTTGGTCAACTTTAATTTTAAAAATATAAATTCTACAAATATAATTTAATTTTAATAATATTTTACAGGGTATTTTTAGATAGAAATGTGAAACTCTGCATGTGCATAAAATCTGGGAGTCTATATTTACATCTAACTTTGAAAGGAGTTCTGCTACCTACCACTTGAGGATGACAATCACTTGAAAACTTAAAACGCTGCAAAACTAGAAACAGAGGGTCATCATTTCAAGTGAATCTTAAACCAGTTCTTGAACACTACACCAATCCATTTCACACCCTCCACAATAAGGGCCATGCTCTGAGAAGGTTAAAACTGAACTTCAGAAAACTAAAAGAAAAGGAGGAAACAAAGAGCAGTTCAAAATTCAGGCAAATTGCTGCACCAGCCATTTCGCTGTGCATTTTTGCTGTGCATACCTGCACCATATTTGGCTTCTGCAACTGAACTGGTTTCCCACAATAACAGCCATCAGCCTCCTCTTGAGTATAAATAAACCCTTGCTTCAAATATTCTGGTTTCTGACACCCCTAATGGTTAGCAACCACTACTAATGTCTGTAATTAGATTTCAGAGTACAGTTATTGATAACTTTTCCCTTTCTCAGTTACTTCCTCTCCTTTTTTCTAAGAGCTCTTCAACTCTAAAACGACAAGGCTCTAAAAACTATTCCTTAAGTTTCCTCTATAATATTGATCATGTCCTTCCTTCATTCTAAAATGGAGCTAAATGTTCAAAACCAAGGAAGCTTTGAATTTCAACGAGAACTCTGCAACCTGACACCAGCAAGAATATTAATTGGCCAGACACCTCCAGAGGCAACAACCTGGATTTGAGGTTTTAAGTATTAAGAGTATAGAGGCCATAGCCTTCTGTAAAACATTGTCGCTGGCAACCAGGAAAATGATCCCTAAGTGGCTGGGAAAGATATATCAGCACTGAAGAAAATTCTCCCACTTTCGAGAACCATCTTCCATGCAGAATGGACGCCACCTTTCTGCTCCCAAGAAGGTGTGCCTCAGTTACCTGCCTTCTCCTCTCTGCCACTCCACACCAAAACCAAGGAAATACATCTTTCTTTACTTTAACATTTTTCCCTGTTAAAAAGGAAAAGGCTACTGACACTGATTTAAATGAGAACTGGCTGCTCAGATCAACTTATACCCAGGGACACTGAGTTAACATAACATATTCATAATAAAACTTAAAGTGCTTGAACATCTTTGCTTATCATTTGAAGATGTGAACCTCTCTATCTATTTCCAGGAATTTTTGAATGTTTGATACAGGTAGACTTGTAGGAATATAAGTCTCTGTACACCCTTTTCTTCCCATGTGTCCTTCCAAGGAAGTGAGCCTTCAGAAAGCTTCCCTCATGACAGCCAATAATGATACAGTTCCACTTAACTGCTCTAATACCCAACAAATCAGCAACATAGCCTCATTCCTAAAAATACTATAAAATCCACTTACTTGACTCAAATACTCAAATACTAGACCTCTTACTACTATTTTTCTCAACCCACATTGGAATTCATGAGACAAAGCATGCTACAAACTTCATTCAACAATTCAATGGACTTTTCTTGGGTGGTTCTTATGGATAAGGCATTGTGCTAGGCAGGACAACTATCATCTTATCTGTATTCGCAATAATCCTATAATAAAGTATCAAATCCCCTTACTTTTCAGACCAGGGGCTTCCCCTGTGGCTCAGAGGTAAAGAATCCGCCTGCCAACGCAGGAGACACAGGAGACATGGGTCTGATTCCTGTGCCAGGAAAACCCCCTGAAAGAGAAAACAGCAACCCACTCCAGTATTCTTGCCTGGAGAATCCCACAGACAGAGCCTGGCAGACTACAGCGTATGGGGTCGCAAAGAGTCACACACGACTGAGCAACTGAGCACGCGGGCACACACTTTTCAGACACAAAACTAGGTTGTTCAGAGAATTTAAACCATTTGCTTCAAGATGTCCAACTAATGAGTCACTCTGTGCTAAGATATGAAATCAGGCGGGTTGGGCTTCAGGTCAACGTCTGTAGTTTTCCCTCAACACAATATAGCCTCTGCTCATTTTACTTTGGAATAAAAAATAAAGGCAAACCACAGCAAAAGAGACACAGATGTAAAGAACAGACTTTTGGACTCTGTGGGAGAAGGCAAGGGTGGGATGATTTGAGAGAATAGCACTGAAACATGTATATTACCATATGTGAAATAGATCACCAGTCCAGGTTTGATACATGAGACAGGGCGCTCAGGGCTGGTGCACTGGGATGACCCAGAGGGACAGGATGGGGAGGGAGGTGGGAGGGGGGTTCAGGATGGGGAACACGTGTACACCCACGGCTGACTCATGTCAATGTACGGCAAAAACCACTACAGTATTGTAAAGCAATTAGCCTCCAATTAAAATAAATTAATTAAAAAATAATAAAGGCAAACCAAGAAAGCAGTAGGAAAAGGCCTCTGGATTTTAAGCAAGATGGAGTGAGGTGCTAGGCTGGCGATTCAATAACTGGTTTCATATAAAAAGCAATGGAGAAAGGGTCAAAGATCGTCTCTGAGATTCCAAGCTGGGGGGTGGGGGTCCAGAGAAAGGCCGTAGGAGCATGGTCAGGAACAAGATTCCAAATACACTGATTTGGGAAAGAAAATAGGCTCAGTTTAACACAGGTTGAATTTTGAGGCACTGAAAGGCATCTAAGAAAAATTGGATTTTAGTCAACTGGGAAAATGAGGACTAGTGTTAAAATAAGTCAAAGTGACAGAGAATGTACTGGACACACATACATAAGGCATGAGGTCTGAAAGACAAGATTTAGGGACCAAAGATGGAGTTTTGGGGAATACTAGAGTGTTCTTGCCTGGAGAATCCTAGGGACGGGGGAGCCTGGTGGGCTGCCATCTATGGGGTCGCACAGAGTCGGACACGACTGAAGCGACGTAGCAGCAGCCGCAGCAGCAGCAGCATTTAGGTGAAGAAAGAGACAGAACATCCAGACACAGGAATAGAGAAGAAACAGAAAGGAGGAGAAGACTGGGCAAGAAAGCACGTGACCAAACCAAGGAAAGAAAATGCTTTGGTGTCAAACGCTGAAAGGAATCCGGTTAGTTTTTACACCTACTGAGTGCTGTGCTGCCTGAGTGTACTGATAAAAAGTGAAATGTACACGAATCTAAAGTGTAACTCCTACCAAGACAGGCCACATCCCTCTGAGCGGTGATCCCCTACCTCCGACTTGAACGTGGATCAGGTATTTCAAAAGTGTTGGAGCAACCAATATTTCTTAACTGCGTTTAAAAATTTAGTGACTCTTAACAAAAACTTTACTGGACTATAGCTGCTTTACAATGTTGTATCAGTTTCTGCTGTACAGCAAAGTGAGTCAGCTATATGTTTACATATATTCAGGCTTCCCAAGTGGCTCGGTGGGTGTAGAATCCGCCCGCAGTGCAGGAGACCTGGGTTCAATCCCTGGGTCAGGAAGGCCCCCTGGAGGAGGGCATGGCAATCCACTCCAGCATTCTTGCCTGGAGAATCCCAGGGACAGATGAGCCTGGCAGGTTACAGCCCATAGGGTCGCAAACATTTGGACGCGGCTGAAGTGACAGAACAGCGCAGCACATACATATATCCCCTTTTCGTTGGATTTCCTTCCCATTTAGGTTCCATAAGAGCACTGGGTGGTTCCTCGTGTTTCACACAGGTTCTTATAGAGTCAATAGCGACAGCTTAGGGTGAACCATGTTGGATTCGTGACCTCCCGAAGACTGAGCTTCGGGACCAGGGACCAGGCTTGATCACTCAAGAGCTTTTGTGTAGCAGAGTTTTACTAAAGTGAAAAAGGAACACAGAAAGCTTCTGACACAGACAGTAGAAGGGGGACGGAGAATGCCCCCTTCGCTAGTGTCAGCAAGGGAGTGATTTACAATAAATCAAAAGATTGTCTCAAGTTTGTGAAAATGTTATCAGACCCACTCCCACAATTTACATTTTAGGATAACAGGATTAGAACTTAACAGTAGAAAGATCCTACTAGACCCACTCCCATAATATGCATTCTAAAATATCAGGATTAGCCAGCGGGTTTTCAGGAAGGAGAAACTGTCCTCAAGCAGGATACACTGTTGTTGTATAATCCCTAGCAGAGTTTAAACTGAGCTGTTTGTTGTGTAATCATCAGTTTCAGACTTGAAGAAAAAAAATCACTTTAGGTGAGTCTAAGGAGTAGGCAATGCCAACCCACTCCAGTACTCTTGCCTGGAAAATCCCATGGATGGAGGAGCCTGGTAGGCTGCAGTCCATGGGGTCACCACTAGTTGGACACGACTGAGCAACTTCACTTTCACTTTTCACTTTCATGCATCGGAGAAGGAAATGGCAACCCACTCCAGTGTTCTTGCCTGGAGAATCCCAGGGATGGGGGAGCCTGTTGGGCTGCCGTCTATGGGGTTGCACAGAGTCAGACACGACTGAAGCGACTTAGCAGCAGCAAGGAGTGTAGAGAAAAAAAGTTTGTCTTTTCCTCTTCCTTGAGAACCCCAGACCCCTTTCCCCTCCTCAGGGATCCCAGGCTTCTTATCCACCTGCCTAGGAACTGGCACTCTCAATAGTGTCTATGTGTCACCCCAGTTTCCCAATTCCTCCTACCACGCCTCTTTCCCCATTTGTTCTCTATGTCTCTTGTCTTTCTGTTTGTAAATGAGATTATCTACACCAGTTTTCTTCATTCCACATATAGGCACTAATAAAAAAAAATTAGTGACTCTTGCGGCTCACCCAGTAAGGACTCCACCTGCAAGGTGGGAGGCCTGGGTTTGATCCCTGGGTTGGGGCAATCCCCTGGGGGAGCGCATGGCAACCCACTCCAGTGTTCTTGCCTGGAGAATCCCCATGGACAGAGGAGCCTGACGGGCTGCAGTCATGGGGTCGCAAAGAGTTGGACGCGACTGAAGCGACTGAGCATGAGCACAAGGAATAAAGAAAGCGAGACATCCTGTATGGATCTTATCCTGTAAGGGCAAATGAAGGACTCCAGACTGCTGGTGATAACTCTTGAAACAAGTGTCTGCAGATTTGGGCACCGCTGTCAGATGCTCAAAGGCTGCCTCTGCCAAGGCCCCTAGGCTGTTCTCTCCTGATCCTGACATCACGGGATCTCTTCCTAAGACTAATGCACCAGAGGTAACAGTTTTCTCAAACTCCCTGAAGATCACCCATTTACATGACTGGCCACACAAAAGTGAAAGCAATGTGCGGCCTTCAAAACACCCCCACGCTGTCTTCGGTCTTCCCCACCTACTACATGCAAATGGCCTCTCACAGTCTGGAATACAGGATGTGAAAGAAGTTTCCCAGTCCCTCCTGAACATCTCTTTATTTTTTTCTTCTACCTACGAGTACATGCGTGCTCCATCACTTCAGTTGTGTCCTACTCTTTGCAACCTTCTAGAATGCCAGGCTCCTCTGTCCATGGGGTTCTCCAGGCAAGAAAACTGGAGTGGTAATATACATGCTTCAGTGTTACTCTCTCAAATCATCCCACCCTCGCCTTCTCCTACAGAGTCCAAAAGTCTGTTCTTTACATCTGTGTCTCTTTTGCTGTCTTGCATATTGGGTCATCATTCAGTTCAGTTCAGTTCAGTTCAGTCACTCAGTCGTGTCCGACTCTTTGTGACCCCATGAATCGCAGCATGCCAGGCCTCCCTGTCCATCACCAACTCCTGGAGTTCACTCAAACTCATGTCCATCGAGTCGGTGATGCCATCCAGCCATCTCATCCTCTGTCATCCCCTTCTTCTCCTGCCCCCAATCCCTCCCAGCAACAGGGTCTTTTCCAATGAGTAAACTCTTCGTATGAGGTGGCCAAAGTATTGGAGTTTCAGCCTCAGCATCGGTCCTTCCAATGAACACCCAGGACTGATCTCCGTTAGGATGGACTGGTTGGATCTCCTTGCAGTCCAAGGGACTCTCAAGAGTCTTCTCCAACACCACAGTTTAAAAGCATCAATTCTTCGGCACTCAGCTTTCTTCACAGTCCAACTCTTACATCCATACATGACCACTGGAAAAACCATAGCCTTGACTAGATGGACCTTTGTTGGCAAAGTAATGTCTCTGACCATCTTTCAAAAACCACCACAATATTGTAAGGTAATTAGCCTCCAATTAAAATGAATAAATTAATAATAATAAAAAGGAATACTGGAGTGAGTTGTTATTTCCTCCTCCAGGTGACCTTCCCGATCTAGGGATTGAACCCGCATCTCCTGTGTCTCCTGCATAGCAGGCAGATTCTTTACTGCTGAGCCACCAGGAAAGCCCCTCTTCTACCTACAGTCCTGTTCAAATAGTTCACACAGTGACACAGTTCTTGCACATGGTAATATAAATTACTTGGCATATCAGGAAAAAACTGTAAGTAATTTTGATACAGACATAAACTACGTGGAGGGTCTTGTCTAGCACATCCTTCCAGATGATCTCTTTCACTGACTTCAAGTTATTTTACAACTTTGTGTTTGCAGAAATGATCATAGTGCAAATCATTTCTGTTCATAGAAATATAGATGAATCATGAGGAGTGCAGAGGAGCTGCAGCTGACTTCTGCCCTCTGGATACTGACCAGCTTTGCAACTACGTGTCAACTCATTTCAGCAAGTCCACTAGAGTGTGTGTGTGTGTGTGTGTGAAACTTTCACAGATGTACATTTTACATTTGTATGAGAGTTATAGTTTTATCTTTTATTTTTTTAAAGAATTATCTTTAACAGGTGATTAGTTTTAGAGGAAGTCTGGTGGTGTTTCACCAATAAAATCTCAGTACAGACAATTTAATTTAAAGATACAGCTGCTACAGACTTTTGGTCAAGGTGATTCTTTTCCTCATTATGTAATACAGAGCTCTCAGAAACTGAAAATATCCCTCCACCCCACTCCAGAGAAAGTTCAGTCTTACTAAGGAGCTGAGGAGAAGGAAACAGTCTTAAACCTGACTACTAGTGGGTGAGTGATGCACTTTTCACTCTGCACTTTTCAGTACTTATCTGTTTCTCAAAATGGATTGCCTATTTTAATAATCATTAATAATAAATACATACATATTTTAAATGTGCTAAATAAAGAATAAATCAGCCTGGGTGGCAGCTCTGTGAACACACTGTATATTATAGTGTTTCCCAGGGCCTTTCTCTTCTCTACTCACATTTCGTCTTATCTTTCAACACATCCAGTCCATACAGATTCCTTGGCCTCTGAACAAGACATCACTAAGGCATATGCTTTTTAACCTCATTCTCTTTTAGGCATGAGGTCAGTTCCCAAAGAGTTCTCTAGGTGATACAGCATTCTGCTAAATCCCTGTTTAGAAACAGATGTTCTGAAAAGCACTTTCTAGGAGATGCTCATACACAGACCTCACCAAAGAAGGGGGCTTCCCTATAGCTCAGTGCAGGAGACCTGGGTTCAATCCCTGTTGGGAAGATCCCTTGAAGAAGGAAATGGCAAACTACTCCAGTATCCTTGCCTGGGAAATACCATGGACAGAGGGGCCTGGTGGGCTGCAGTCCATGGGGTTGCAAAGAATCGGGCACAACTGAGTGACTAACACTTTCATTTTCACCAAAGAAAGGAGAAGAGTTCTGATAGAGTGATACATGGACTTTTCTTAAGTAGGTGTACCTGTTATCATCCAACAGAAGCTTTTCCGTGGAGTATATTTTTAGGAAATGGCGGTGGCTCAGTGGTAAAGAATCCACCTCCCAATGCAAGAGACGTGGATCCGATCCCTGGGTCTGAAAGATCTCCTGGAGTAGGAAATTGCAACCCACTCCAGTTTTCTTGCCTAGAAACTCTCAAGGACAGAAGAGAGTGGCCAACTACAGTCCATGGGGCTGTAATGAGTCTGACACGACTCAGCGACTAAACAACAACAATCTCCTACTTACACTCTAATGGAGCTAATGGCATTCACTGTGGTTGGAAATAAGTAACTTCTTTTCTCCTAGGGAATTTGGAAGGCAGACTTTCTCTGGTTCTCTTATTCTCTTTTTATGAACAGAAGGACTACACACTCAGTAGAATGGATCAATTTTCTTATATCATTTTCCCATCCCTTTCTGCAAAGGTTTGCCAGTTGCCAAATGGAGTTTCAGAAAAACACTGCCTGATTTCAGGAGGATAAGGTAGATAAGCTGAGATTACAAGACAACACAGTTCCCAATGATCCAACTCTCAAAATGACCCAAATCTTCTAGCTATTTGGATCTCACCATTCAGAGAATAAGCATAAGAAAAAAAAGCAAGAGAGTTCCAGAAAAACATTTATTTCTGCTTCATTGACTATTCCAAAGCTTTTGACTGTGTGGATCACAATCAACTGTGGAAAATTCTGAGATGGGAATATCAGATCACCTGACCTGCCTCTTGAGAAACCTGTATGCAGGTCAGGAAGCAACAATTAAAACTGGACATGGAACAACAGACTGGTTCCAAATAGGGAAAGGAGTATCTCAAGGCTGTATATTGTCACCCTGCTTATTTAACTTCTATGCAGAGTACATCATGAGAAACGCTGGGCTGGAAGAAGCACAAGCTGGAATCAAGATTTCCGGGAGAAATATTAATAACTTCAGATATGTAGATGACACCACCCTTATGGCAGAAAGTGAAGAGGAACTAAAAAGCCTCTTGATGAAAGTGAAAGAGGAAAGTGAAAAAGTTGGCTTAAAGCTCAACATTCAGAAAGCTAAGATCATGGCATCTGGTCCCATCACTTCATGGGAAATCGATGGGGAAACAGTGGAAATAGTGTCAGACTTTATTTTGGTAGGCTCCAAAATCACTGCAGATGGTGATTACAGCCATGACATTAAAAGATGCTTACTCCTTGGAAGGAAAGTTATAACCAACCTAGATAGCATATTGAAAAGCAGAGACATTACTTTGCCAACAAAGGTCCGTCTAGTCAAGGCTATGGTTTTCCAGTGGTCATGTATGGATGTGAGAGTTGGACTGTGAAGAAAGCTGAGTGCCGAAGAACTGATGCTTTTGAACTGTGGTGTTGGAGAAGACTCTTGAGAGTCCCTTGGACTGCAAGGAGATCCAACCAGTCCATCCTAACGGAGATCAGTCCTGGGTGTTCATTGGAAGGACCAATGCTGAGACTGAAGCTCCAGTACTTTGGCCACCTCATGCGAAGAGTTGACTCATTGGAAAAGACCCTGATTCTGGGAGGGATTGGGGGCAGGAGAAGAAGGGGATAACAGAGGATGAGATGGCTGGATGGCATCACTGACTCGATGTACAAGAGTTGGGTGAACTCCAGGAGTTGGTGATGGACAGGGAGGCCTGGTGTACTGCAATTCATGGTGTCGCAAAGAGTCAGACACAACTGAGCGACTGAACTGAACTGAATTCAGACAGATCATGTCATGGCATCTGTTCTGACAGTCCATCTGCTACAGAGAGTACACAGGTATTCCAAGAAATAACAGAGGACGAAATACAAAGCCTTACAGAATAAACTGCCCTCTTCATGATGAGTCCTCCTGAATCCTAAGCACCCAATCCCTCAACTCTTTGTAGATAAAGAACTACAGAATACGTATTTATTCTTGACTTTATTTCTCATCCCTGAAAAAAATGTCATTTGAGACTATTACATATGCCGAAACTCTTGGCTACATTATTTTATCAACATTTCTCCTTCCTAAGTTCTTAGAGCACAAGCATTCCTTTCAGAAATAGGATAATATTTTTAACATCATATTCTGCAATGTTCTAGCCACTACAGCATACGTTTTATTGCTTTTGAACATAAAGTGATGCATTTAGATCTGGATTGGGAACCCAAGGAAACCAATACGGTGTTTCTTTTTCTCAAAAACAACTCTTACAAAAACTTTATTTGTCCAGTTACTGTAACTGTTACTACAAGCAAGTAAGAACGCAAAGAGAACCAAAGCAGAACCCTGGCTTGGCCACTAGACCTCCACACTGCAGTCAAAACCTACTTCCTTAAAGCCCTAATTTCAGGGAAGAAGGCATGAGGATGCTGACAAGATTTTTTTAAAAGGAGGTGGGGTGTGGGGCAGAGATCAACAAAGACAAGATTGAAGATTAGGAAGTCAAATTGTCACAAACTTCAATATAAAGCCAAAAGGAACAAGACTAGTTCTCATCAAGTTTTATAATTTAAAAAAAAAAAAAAGTCAAAGAAATTCAGCACCATAGAGTCCTTCACAAATGAATGAGGTGTGTTCCAAAAGTACATTCCTGAGTCTAATTTGTTCATAAAACCAATAAAGTTAGCCTGGGTACCCAGCTAACACAATTGGCTATATGGTACTGCATTGTAATAGGCTTGCAATACCTTTCACATAAATAATGCATAAAAACCAAACACAAAAAAGAAAACATTTTCAATCTTATAGCACAGGCCCTTGAAAAGTACAGTAGTACAGCACAACAGCTGGCATACGGGGGCTGGCATCGAGGAAACAGGAAGGAAGAGCTGCGGACTAGAGGAGGGGGAGGAGGCGGGAGACGGCAGTACTGCACTCTACACAGTACTGTACAGTGCCCCAAACTGCAGCCATCTGTAGAGGATGCAGGCACACGACGACGTGCACCAGACACACAACCGATTCACGGGACTGAACACCAGACACACAACCGACTCATGGGACTGAACACGCGAACACAAGTGCATATACTTGAAAGTTTGTGACTTGAAGTTTTGCAGGTAGGGAACTTACTGTGTCGATTTGTTTTCAGGCAACCAACAAAGTATCCCACTGGAAGCAGAAGAGAGTGCATCAGATTTCACTAATGAGTCAAGTGCACAGTTCTTAGGCCATGCATCTCAATTGCTACGACTCTTTTCCATTAAGGAATCTCATGGTACTACCATTTTTCCTGCTTTCACACTTAACCGCACTTTCACTCTCGATATGTTAAAGGCATAGTCATGCTTAAAAAATATTACCCAAATATAAAGAAATGAGAACTAACAAAGAGACTAAAAATGTGAGAGAATGAGAAGTCTGACATCTAACCTACAGGGAGTACACTAAAAAAATAGAAGTAACAGAGAAATAGAGGAAGGTGCAGTATTTAAAAAGGTAATAACTTTTTTTTTTTAGAATTATGAAAGACATGAATCTTTAGACTTAGGAAGCAAAATTAAGTGTACAGTCAGATAAATCTAAATAATATATCTCTGTACATATCATAGCATAAAGTGCAGAAGCACCAAAGACAGATATGAGAAGAAATCAAATGAAAAAATATAGAAGATTTTCTACAAACGCAAAACAGAGGCCAGAAAATCTAATATCTTTGAAACACAATAGAAAAGAGCTGTCAACTTAAAACGTTATATTAGTACAAATGAAAATTGTATACAAACAGTTGAATCTTAAAAATGAGTAAAGAAAGTCATTTCAGAAAAAGGCTGCACTCATATACTCTCCCTGAAGGCACTACTGAGGAATGCATGCTATAAAAGAGCAAACCCCTAAAATAAGTGAGATGCAAAAGCAACAGTAAGTTACACTTAGTGGATTCACTAGAATCCAGTCCACAACACTTAGCATACATTCTTTCCAAGTTTATGTGGAATATTTACAAAATTAACTATGCATGGGCTATAGCGCAAATATCGCCCAACCTAAAGAACCAATGTCAAACAAAACATCCTCCAAATGTAATGCAATTAAAAATCAATTTTAAAAGACAACTATTAAAATCTATTCTACAGAAAACTCATGGGTCAAAAATGAAACACGGGAAATCAGAAATGATTTAGGAGTGAATTTTTTAAATACTATATATAAAAACTTCTAGGAATCACCTAAACTTGAGTGCTAAAACACTAAAAACAGAGAAACCCAGGGCCTTAAATGCTCCTATAAGAAAAGAACAATAACTGGAAGCTCCATAAATTAAAAAAAGACTAAAACTATTAGAAAGTAGACCAAAGGAAATATGACAGTATCAGAAATTCATGGGAAAGAAAATATCAATAGAGTTATTCATTGAAATTTTAAAACATACACAAAAAACAGACTTCTGAAAAAAAATAAAAAGGGAAAAAGAAAGGCACAAATTTATAAGCATTAAAAATTTTTAAAGCATGGATAGAGTAGCATGAATATTTTTAATTCCCTTATTTAAATATTTAGGTTGGCCTACTGGAAAATTCTCTAACTATGTGTTTTAATTCATAAACTATGTTTACAATTCTGAAATGGTCCAAAGGGCATGGAATGCAACAGAGCAAACAAGATGAGAACGGGGAAAGTGCTGAGCAAACAGTGAAGGCCACAGAAATAAGCTTCCCTAATTCCCGCGATTGTTATTTATGAAATAATGTGTTTTAGGGATGCATCACTTTCCTATTTCCTATCTCAAGTAAAGAGTTGTTGAAGGGCTCAAATATGACAGTGTAACAGCTCAATCATATTTAGCTATTAAGAAGCAATGAGGTGGAGGTGATGATGATGACAATGGTGAAAATTTTTTCATCTACTACACCTGTTATAAAACTTGGTAAACTGTAACATTCTTGGAGGAACTATAAGCTTGTTGTTGATGAAACGGCAATGTTTCAAAGAGCTTTGGTCCATCTGATGAGAAATAGAAATGTAATCTGCAGCATGTTCATTTGGGGCTAACAGAAAAAACGTTAAGAATGAACACAAACAAGAAAATTTATACAGGGCATTGGGAGAGAGTGTTCATCCTATTTTCAGAAAGCAAATCTGCAGCACAAAGATCTTAAAGATTTTATTAAGAGCAGAAGCAGAACTGAAAACAAACCCAACAAATTCTGACAGCAGTCTAGCTATCATAAGCCATAATGCCCCTTTTGTGTTCCTCTGTTCTTTTTTTTTAAATACAAACACTGATCTAAAACCACGTCTGTGATCAGGTGATATGTAGAATGGAAAAATCCCTTTTGGAAGTCTTGCCAAGCTTAGGCTATACTAACAGGAATGGAGTCTGATAAGAAATACCTATTATGAACATATTCACATTTAATAAAGCCCTTCAACTACCAATGCTAATAACTTTCCCTGCACAATAATTTATAAATATGAACTAAAAATTTTAAGGGCTATTGCCTAAAGGTTCCACCTTAAAAACAAATGCCCAGAAAACACATTAGAAAAGGCAAGGCTTAAACCCCAAGTTGCTGCTCCTGCGATGGGTGCCTCTGATGACCACTTTCTACTCCAGCAGTCTATGGGAAACATTTTCAAATTTTAAGATGATACTTCCAAATTCCAACATGGTTCATTGTATTTTGGTGTCTTCCTGCTGATCAGTCATTTCACAAAGCACAACCCAGTTACCAAAGGCCAGTTCCAAATATATATATATGTGTGTGTGTGTGTATATACCCAAAGGTATATATATATACCTAAAACTGTATAAAACTGTATATATATATACATATACCTATATATATATATACCTAAATATTCTCCTTTCCCCTTTAAACCAGATAAAAAGAAAGAGCAATACAAGTCTGAATGAGAAAAGCTCCTATGATCTTCATAAAAGAAAGAGTGATACAAGCTTGAATGAGCAAAACTCCTCTCCTTTTTTCCAGTTTAAGAAGACATCACCCATTTTCTCTGTTTCTAGAAAGACAAAAATACTATCCTATAATTGAGAGTTTCTTCAGGAAGGTCAATGCAAGGAGAAGCTGTATTTCTCAGGGATAAAATTAAGATTCTTAGAAACAATGAAATTAGTTTTTGTTCATAACAAAAATTATAAAATCTATGCTTTCTAAGGCAAGCCTAGCATGCAGGATGCTTCCCCCAAGTCCTTCAAATAGAGAGCTACAGTCTGAGGATTAAAGATTATTCTCCCAATGAGCCCCCAAAGGAATGTGGGGATGCAGGTTATATACAGCCATCAGGAAGCTGGCTCTTTCTGCACATTGTTTAGCAGCCAAAAAGGATGCCAGGCTTCAGAAAAAATAGCCAAAAAAGATTCCTTGTATGGTGTGATAACATTCTGCTCAAGAGACAGCCCGCTTCTTTACAGGCAATACCTAAGATGCTGGCAGAGAAAGGGGCTTCTAATGAATAAACCAGTTCCTGGCTCTGTGCATTTCACCCCAGAAAAGTAAAACCACTAACCAAGAGTTCTGGAAACACTATGATCAAATTCTGTGCCTTTTGGGGGCAGCTTCTGTTCCCCCAAATCTCTGAGATGAAACTTTGAAGCTAAGCTCCCTATTCCTAGTTTCATTCACAACACCCAGACACTTGCCAAAAGCTTTTCTGCTCTGCGTTCTTCTAAAAACTTTCTAAGGTACATTTTCTTCATGAGTCTCATCAACAACAACCTCTCCAACTGCTTAAAATAGGTTTTACACTTTGTGAGGTCTTCCCGTGTAACCCAGGTTCAAAGTGTTTGTTCCGATATAGGAACAAGTCTTGCTTAATCACTTATATTGTTCTTGGCCACATTTCTCAGATTAAGACACTTTCTAACAGGAAAAGACACAGTGGCACATATATTAAATCAACATAACCTTTTGTTGTAAACACCAAGAAGAAAAGATTACAAGCCCAGTTTCTTCAAAGGCACACTACATAAACAGCAATAAAGTAATGTTTTCCACAAACAGGACATTTCTACGGCGAGAGCAAAAATAGGAAACAGCGAAGTGTTTTTAACTGTGTTTTACAATAAAGGTTTTCTTTCCATGTACTAATTAAACCCATCTCTAGTCTAAGATGGGAATTGGGTTGCTGGCACCAAACAGCCATTTGACATTTAAAGATAATGCCACTGAGAGATCCTACCAGCCAAGAAGCTACAGACGCAGTGACACACCACCACCATCACCTCTACTGGCTTCATCACAACGCCATCAAATATTTATGACTGTTTATTCGGCTGGAATATGCAATGCATCCCAGAGGGTGTCATCAATTTTGAATGGTTCCCATACGTTCAAAGTGGCTTCACAGGACATGTCTCTTGTTTTGGAACACACAAAAATCAGCAGTTTCTCCATGTGATTTATTTTAAAAAAGAAAACAATTAAAAAATACAGTGAGACCATGTCTAATGTTATGCACAGAAACATGAAATCTGTGGAATTTGAAAAGCAGCTTCTCTGTGTTATTTTCTCCAGCAGCTCTTTCTTTCTAGTTAGTAAGAGGAAAAATCCTAGGTGTACTATGGAAAAGAAAGTGTTTGGGGGTATTCATTGATATAGTCTGCTGGCTTGCCTATCTGTTAAAGCTATTTCAGACCGTGCTATATCTGACCCAGTCTACACTGTGCACTCAAAAGTAATTTACAGGATTTTCTTAATTTTCTGAAATGTATACTGACTTCCCCAACACATCTAAATTAGTTACAGTTTAGATTAAACGATTGATTTGATTAAATGCTTCTATCTAGAAGATATCTTTTCAGATGCCGTATGATACCACTTACATGTGGACTCTAAAACTAGTGAACATCATGAAAAAGAAACAGATTCACAGATATGGAAAACAAACCAGTGGTTACCCGTGGATGAGGGCATGGGGAGGGGCAATGCGGGGCTAGGAGATTAAGAGGCAGCAGCTACTGGGCTGGCCAAAAGGTTCGTTCAGGTTCTTCTGTACCATCTTACAGGAAAACCCAAACGAACTTCTTGGCCCACCCAATATTATGTATAAAATAAATAAGCATGACTTCCCCAGTGGTCCAGTGGTTGAGACTCCAAGCTCGCAATGCCGGGGGCCTGGGTTCTATCCCTAGTCAGGGAACTAGATCTCAGATGCCTAAGAACCTGCACATGGCAACAAAGATCCCGTATGCCACAACCAAGACCCAGCACAGCCAAATAAACAGAGTTTAGAAAATAAAAAAGCTATGAGGATATATTGTACCATACAAGCAATATAGCCAATATTTTATAATAACTATAAATGGAGCACAACCTTTAAAAATTGTGACTCACTGTGTTGTACACATGCAACACCTAATACTGTACATCAACTATACTTCAAATAAAAAATAATCACTCGATTAGATGGACTACTGAAAAAGAGCTTTCTTCATTGGCATAATACCCAATTTGTAATTATCTCACACACATACACACACAAAACCTGGACTGAAAGGGGATCGGCAGCTCCCCTACAAAGCAGTACTTTTTGCAGCATCCTGAGCATCTTGCCTCTTTTCCTAGGAAGTGGATTGGCAGCTTCTCTCTGAAGGCCAGGAGTCAACAGAATTCTACCATGCCTCTTTACCACACCCATTCATTTTATTTTGTTGACTTAAGTTTTCATGAGAAAGACACGAAGAGGCCACAGTGCCCAACCCTGGTTGTTGTGAAGGGGACATCTGTCATGATCACAGACAAGCACAACATTCTAAATTCCTTCTGGTTACCAGCTGCCTTCAGAGTGGGGGTGGTGGTGGCTGGGAGTGGAGATGGTAGCTTGAAGACAGAAAGAACTCACACAGACAACACTACTATCATGGGATGTTATTACTCAACATCTCTTAGAAGACTTACAGTTTAACTAGATGCCACTGGCATTTCCTAGATATTATTGTATTACACACTTATAGATAAACAGATGTGACAGTCACCCACCATTTCAGAAGCTACCAATAAACCATTTAGGCAAATTTAACATTCTACCTCTAATCTCTCCCACAAAGAAAAAACTCGGTTCCAAAGGTCTTATTCCTAGAATTTTCATTTCAAAAACCTAATAATCAAACAGGAGTTAAAGGTCTTATAAATGAACAGAAAAGATGACCATCTCCTGCTCACTTTAAAAATTGCTAAATAGTGTTGCTATTTCAGGTTACATTCTTAAAGAAAATGTGATAGAAGTCACCAAAGAAAACCATATATACATATATATATATATGTATGTATATATATCACCAGACTTTCAAAGATTTTAGAGGAGACACATACATTTTTCATACACGTTGACATATTCAGAGTATCTCTGAAAAGTAAGAGATATATTTTTCTTAATTTCCTCCATTTATTTATCAATTCCTTTGAAGAGTTATGATTCAACACTACAGAATATGTCTTAAAAGATGGTAATATTAAAGTAGGAAATGTGAGCAAAGAAAACCAAAACAAAATTAAAATGACCTACATAAATGATCCCTGGGTTGGAAAGATCCCCTGGAGAAGGAAATGGCAACCCACTCCAGTATTCTTGCCTGGAGAATCCCATGAACAGAGGAGCCTGGTGGGCTACAGTCTATGGGGTTGTAAGAGTCGGACACGACTTAGTGACTAAACCACCACCATATAAATGGGACCAAAAATAGACAAATTAAATCAAATGAGAAATGAGACCATTATAAGAAGAAAACAAAGTTTAAAAAGATGGGTGCTTAATGACCCCTTTACTTCTTTCCTTTCTTTTACCTAGAAATACAACACAAAACTGTTTACAATATGCCAAACACAACTTCAACCGTTAACAGTTCCAATAAATTCTCTCTGTTCTTAACTGAAAGACTCCTGAGATTCATATTCCAATATAGTCTTTCTACCATCTGAGAACAGTAACATTATTCTGCCTTCAACTAGCCTCAACATAAAAATTATCCTATCAAAAACAATTTTATTACTGCTTTTAAAGCAAAATATAAATGCTGAGATTAGATTCCCTAGTATTTGTAGAATTTTATAGTTTATATCATGCCAGAAGAAATACGTCATCCGTTACCCCAAGGTTCTCAGTGTATATATATTTAATACTGTACAACAATGCAAAGTTAAATCTATTTACTTGTTGCAAGCAGGCTGCTGGAGGTGAAAGTATCAGGGGTAGCTAAGTAAAATAAACAGACCAACTACATATGCTCTTGGGTTATTTCCCCTATGTGGGCTGGGACTAGAAGACGGATGTTTTAGGGAGATAATAAGCCATATCTATAGACATCACTATGCTGGCTCCATCAGGCAATTCCAGGTAATTAATATTCTGCTGCAGCAGAAATGGTATGAATGGTTCTTATACAAGATAACTCAAATGAACTAGAAACCTGGAAAATATGAAAGTTGGCTCTGTTGAGCTTCTAGCAGTAATAATAATAATAGCCTACATCTTATTTACCAAAAATGAAATAAAGGCCACTTAAAAACATGACTAGGATTTATTTTTCACTCCCAAGGGAAAAGATATACAGTCCTAATGAAATGCAAAGGAAACCCGGTTTTGACAACAAAGAAAGCTGCAAAAGGCTTCTAACTAACTATCAGTGGTAAACCAAACCAAACAAACAAATAAAAACTCTAAAATATAAGTGACATTATTCTCGATCATAAATTAATACTATACCTGGTTTACTGAGAATCTTGCTCCTTGAAGGTTGCCATATTTGTTACACTGCACCAACCCTGCTAGTCAGGTTCTATCCTTTGCACAGGAAGATAACACAACTGGCAACAGTGATGGCTACTCAGGCTTGAACTCTGCAACTGTGTTTTAATAGTAGAGACAGACTTGATAAAACAGCTCCCCCTCTCTCCTGATATCCCAGATGTGAGCCAGGATTTGAGTATCAAGGAGTCAAAATCAGGCCAGAAAAGCTGACAGTCACAGCAGTGGAAGTCTAAAAGTTAGGCCTTAAAACTCTTAGTTTTCGTAACTTCAGGGCTACTCAGTACATTAATAGGTTACACTGTGTTGTGCTTAATCAGAGTCAGTACAGACCACTGACCCAGACTCAGCAAACACTGACCTAATTTAATGGGCTAAAGACAGCAAAGTCAGATCTGGCTAAAGTGGCTCAGTGCTCCTCCTCAACCTTCTCTAGTGACCTAAGGTGAACAGGTTCAGTCACCTCTGGGTAGCAAATCCAATGGTTCCAATACCTCCAGAACCAGGAAGGCCCTAATTTGCCTCAACCATCAATCCTTTCTCACTTCCTTCAGCCTTCCTCCTCCAAAATCTATGTCAATATCTGAAGAAAACAGACCAACAACCTTCCAAGTATCAAAAAGACAAAAAGCATAAATCATGCTGTATCAATTATCTTAAGAAGCCAAAACATCTTGCCCTATTGACATTGAGAAGTCAAGCACCCAAAACAATATTAACGGCACTACAAACGTATTATAAAAGATATTTCTTCAATAATCTTCATGTGATTTATTTCAAAGGGTGATCACAAACGATCAGAGAGAAAAAAATTGACAGAAATGCAAGTGATCTTTTTTCTTTTTTAATTAAATTTGGTTACCTAAAAGGTGTCAACCTACCTTAAATTTAAGTAAGTCAGCATCTGCAGATTAATGATGGCCTCTGGAATGACTCTGATACAATTATGGTACAGATTAAGAATTTCCAGTGATACAAAATGGCACAATTCCATCGGAACTTCAACCAGTCTGTTTTTAGATAAATCTAAGAGAAAAGGAAAGAATATTTTGTCAATAAATCTTCAACATAATCCAATACAATCTTATCAACTATCAATACCTTTAACACATTTTAAAATAAATATTATAATCTAAATTTAGATCAGCATTATTTTTTGTACCACTCTTCCTACAGAGTTGTGATTCCCATTTCCTACCATTACAGCCCCATTCATATGGAAAAACAAAAATACTACTGAAACAGTTCTAGCTCTCTATATCAGTTTGTAAATTCAGGCCGGGTACAGGGTAACTGAATCAATATTTACTTTTTTCTCCATCTGAAAATGGTTTCTGCCCCAGATGAGTATGTAAATTGAATCCTTTAATATATCTGAATACACATGTTTGCCTTAATATTTCAACTATTTAATTCAATTTTGCATTCATAACATATTGTCTTTCAGAACATGTCTTTTATACCTTTTCCAAACAAACACACAGTAGATACTAAGCAAGTATTTCATTCACCAGAATTACTAAGTACCTACAATGTACTAGACAACCCTGTTGTCTGTTAAGGATGGATACCGTGTCTGCTGCATGATTTGCGGTAAAACTGTTCCCCTTGGCCAAGTGTACCAAAGACAGTAGCAATGGGGACTTCTCTGGTGGCCCACTAGCTAAGACTTTGCACTCCCAACGCAGGGGGCCCGGCTTCCATCCCTGGTCAGGGACCGAGATCCCACAAGCCGCAACTGAGAGCTCACATGCTGAACTAAGAGTCCATGAAGCCAAATAAACAAATGAATAAATAAAGACAATTTAAAATAAAGAGCAATAACAGTCTACACAGTAATATAAGCATACAATTGATAGCATCACCATCTCAACAATAAAAATATGCAATAGTCCTTAGCGTCCAAATCTAGGAATGGTGTGCATGACTGTAAAACGCCATAAAGCACTGATTACAAACAAGAGCTGCCACTCCGGAAAACAGTGACTCAACAGCAACAAATCACCTCGCCCTCAGTTAGGCAGGACTTCATCAGTATGAGCTGAAGATGTTCAGTAAATAATATTTCAGATTTACTTAAGGAATCACACTACCTGTTGTGCGTACTAATGAAACACAAATCAAAAACCTACCTCCCCAAATGACCTTCCAATAGATAAACACATGAATAAACAAAAGCAGGTTAGATGCCTTCAGAGGAAGAATTCTGGGAAAATTTTAAGGGACAATTCTGATCATATTTAAACCATTTCAAACCATGTGATCGGAAGGAAAGTTTTCAAATTCTTATTTAAATAGTAACAAATGATACTGATATCATCATCTAACAAAAAAGTATACAACAAGGAAACTATATATGAATCTCCCTTCTAAATACATGTGTGAATCTAAATTTAAAATGAATCAACAGAATTAAACACTTAGCTAAAAAGATTAACATACTAGGATCAAGTAGGATTCATCCTAAAAATGTAAGTATTTTCTGAATTATTTAAACACGTCGTCAAACTAAGAGTGAACCATGCAGTAGTATAGGATCATCTCTCCTCTTAACTTCTTTCTTGCCCTTCTCCTATGAGTCACATTACAATAAACATCTTTTAAGGTCTCTGAGAGTTTCAATAGGAAAGTCACATGCAAAACCATTAGCTGTCCAGGATCTGGCTACAGGATCACCCTAATCCTTTAACTGAGCTATTTTGGATTTTTCCAGTTTTTTCTTTTGAGAGTATTATTGATTATAAATAAAGGTATAAGGTGTTAACAGTGGGCACATGAATGCCTAGCCTACAATGAACAGACCAAATGAACAGACCTCCATGTCCAATGAGTTAGTGAGAATCTACCTATGTAACATGCCCTTATCATCCTGGGTTTGGGTTCCAGTCTCTGCATTAAAAGGGAGGAAATAACAAAACCTACATGGAGCTTAGACTCTTTCAATCCCTATAGAGAAACAGTTGCCTAGGTTAAATTAAAACAAAACTGAAATACAGAAAAATCACAAGTTTTCCTTTCCCATTTGTTTAGATTCACTATTCAGATGATAAATTATTGACGGATTCATCAATATTTACTAAGTACATGGTTTCTGTAGAAGAGAAAAACACAGAGGACTACTTTTTTTTTAAGTTTATAATTTGATAGATAAAAGGAGGCAAACCCTCAACCATAAGGTAAAAGGTTCCTATTGGGCTTTAAAAAAAAAAAAGATAGAAATAAGGAGGTAAAATCCAGGTGGGTATTTGTTTTCGCCCCTTGAGCACTCCCACTGAGCCAGACACCGTATCTGGAGCTTTGTGTCTAGTAACTCATTTAAACCAATGGAAGGAGCATCACCAACCTACCGATGAGTCAACTAGGCTCAGAAAGCTTCTGTGACTTGCCCAAAGCCACAGAAATCAGTAACCGCATTCACAGCTAAGTATATCTAACTCCAAGGCTGACCAAGTTCCCCACAAGGACCCACCCTTGCTCCTTGGAGTAATGGCCAGATCATGTAGCCCACAGCTAGATTATTAGGAAGATATGGCGATTAAATCTTCACTGCATTTCATTTGTCCAAAATACAATAAAAATCAAGTCAACATGTTCTGTGTAAAAACCCAGAGGACAAGAAAGTCAGAAACATTACGTTCAAAAAAGAAAGTACTAAAAACAACGGCACCTGATGGACTAAACTCTGGAAGTGGTTACAGGAAACTTGCTAAGGAGAAACTGGCTTAAACTGCCAATTATCCTAATCTTACATAAGCACTCTGTTTCACTGAAGAGTTAGAATGAGTTTTCAAATACGTCACTTATTTTTTC
Organism: Ovis aries; assembly: GCF_016772045.2. Lineage (NCBI taxonomy): Eukaryota > Metazoa > Chordata > Mammalia > Artiodactyla > Bovidae > Ovis > Ovis aries. The sequence goes on along the minus strand of NC_056063.1, from coordinate 16,964,532 downwards.
CTACTTGGGTCTGAATATCATCTAATTCTCAACTAACTTTCTTACTGGAAGAAAGAGGGTACCAAAAAAAAAAAAAAAAGGAACAGGTTTGCTTTCCTATGATTTACTGAGGCTCCTGCAGACATTATTTTGTACCCTTGGGCATCCACTAACTCACCATGGGAAAGATGCCCAGAAAGGCTAGGAAAGTCAGTCTGGATTAAGACATTTTGACTTTGATAATCCAGAGTGGATAACCCAATTATAAACAATGAGGAAAAATGTCTTACAAAATTTGTTCAAAAATTTTCCTGTCATCTGAAAACAAAGAAATAAAATATGGTCTGATCCCTCTTTAAAAACAAAACAAAGAACCAAAAACAAACAAACAAAAACAGAACACACAAGAAGGAAGAAGAGAAAGAAATCCAGGATTCAGCTGTAATTAAAGTCATGAGCAGACAGTTCAGGGTGCCCGCACAGACGTTGAGTGTCTCTAACTGGGACTCTTAGAGGGCAGGTCATTGCTGGAGGCAGAGAGAAACGAAGCAGGAGCCAGGCGGTTGTAGTAATAATTACAGACAGACGGGAAGAATAAGAGTTCACAGATAACAGGCAAGTGTTAAGAACGCAATTTGTATCTTTATTTTGAAATACAACCCAATCCAGCTTGGGCAAATGAATCAGGGGCTGTGAAAAGTCCAGTAAGTTCTGAATGATAGAATATGTCAGTTCTTAAACTCGAGATAAACAGGGATGAAGAATTTGTGTTTATTTTTCTTGTGTGCTGCTCTAATTCTGTAATAAATACATGGAGCTATGAATGAAGCCACTTATGAAATCTTTTCCTAAATAAAATATCTTCCTAGTATATCTCAACCACGTTAGTATACTAGGATCACTTAGGAAGAAAGCTTTTAAAAATCCTGAAGCCTGGGGTCCATGGCCAGAAGTATTGGGGTGTGATTCGGGCATCCCTGGATGGCTAGTTGATCCCCACTATCCTTTTATTTTCAGACTTTATTTTCTTGGGCTCCAAGATCACTGCAGATGATGACTGCAGCCATTAAATTAAAAGACGCTTGCTCCTTGGAAGAAAAGCTATGAAAAACCTAGACAGTGTAATAAAAAGCAGAGACATTATTTTGCCAACAAAAGTCCGTCTAGTCAAAGCTATGGTTTTTCCAGTAGTCACGTGTGGATATGAGAGCTGGACCATAAAGAAAGCTGAGCACCGAAGAACTGATGCTTTTGAACTGTGGAGTTGGAGAAGACTCTTGAGAGTCCCTTGGACTGCAAGGAGATCAAACAGTCAATCCTAAAGGAAATCAACCCTGAATATTCACTGGAGGGACTGATGCTGAAGCTGAAGCTCCAATACTTTGGCCACTTGATGCAAGAGCCGACTCATTAGAAAAGACCCTGACTCTGGCAAAGATTGAAGGCAGAAGGGGATGACAGAGGAGGAGATGGTTGGATGGCATCACTGACTTGATGGACATGAGTTTGAGCAAGCTCCAGGAGATGGTGAAGGACAGGGAAGCCTGGCATGCTGCAGTCCATGGGGTTGCAAAGAGGCAGACATGTCTGAACGACTGAACAACCATAATCCCAAGGGAAACACAGGTGATTCACCCTCTCAGCTTCCTATCTAAACCAAGACCCACCAACAGGTGGCGCTCTCCTAGAGGCAAGTGGTTGGGTCTGGGAAGAGTCTGATTTAGACAACAGCCTTGGGAAAGAAAACCACACCAATTCAGTTTGATTAGATTCTTAGTCTAAATCCCAGCTCAACTAGTTCCAGATACGACTGGAGCGACAAAAATCTGATCTGCGGTGGAGTTTTACATATCATCAGTAGGCTATGATCATAGAAAATAAGGTTTTTTTCCTTGTTGAATCTTTACCATAACCTAGGAAAGCAGGTGCAATGATCACTCCCCAGTATGTGTGGATACTGAGGCCCAGAAAGGTTATGTAATTTGCCTCAGGACACAGAGCTAATAAGTGGCAGAGGCAAGAACTAAACCAGTAGGCAGGACACCAAAGCCCTGTTTTCAAACATCGCTGATTCAGCCTCGTAGGACTGCAGCTAGGGAAGGTCAGTTGTTCTTGTGGGGTATCTCTAATTTTAAAAATAATAATAAAAACAGATCCATTTTCTTCTTTAAAAAAAAAAAATCCATTTCTGATACCTGGAGAGGAGCCACGAAATGATATCAAAGCTCTGGACTAGAAGCAAGTGATCTTTGACCAGGTCCTAATATCTTCTCCAGTGAGATGAGCCTGTGTATCAGGGCCTGGTTGCCCATCCCGAGCTGGATTCAGTCCGTCCTTGCTGGAAACCTGCCCAGAGGCCTCGGCTTGCCCTGGGGAGCGGGGTCGACTGCAGCTCTGGGCAAACAGCCGGGCAGCAAACCGGAACCCCAGAACCACGTCCTCCCCGCGTCCGCTTCTTAATTGAAGCGTTCACATGAGAGCATGGTAGCCAGAAATAAAACAATAAGTTTCGCCCTGGCCAAAACAAGCTCTGCGAAGCCCTAAAATAAAGTAGCCAAATGAATAAAAATAAGCAGAGGAGCATAGGAAAACAGTCAATGGAATCTGGTGTGCAGTCAGCAGCCTCGGAGGCACGGTGTTGTTTTTGTATAAAAAAGGAAAGTTGTGCCTTGGGAGGGGCTAGATGACCCCACCACCACCGGCCGCACCCCTCCAACAACAACATCCTGAGTTATCTATCAGCCACCACAGCCACGAGCAGAAGGCTGACAGACCAGGACAGCTGGGAACCTCATTTGCAACGTCCGCGCTTTCTGGTCTGAAGGAAAGGCCTGTTGGAGTCCAATCATGCCCAGTTCCAGAAAAACCAAACGATCCATCTTTTAAGCTGAGAGTAAATATGTGATCACAGCTTCCCAGGTGGCGCTAGTGGTAAAGAACCTGCCTTCCAATGCAGGAGCTGCAAGAGACACGAGTTTGATCCCTGGGTTGGGAAGATCCCCTGGAGAAGGGAATGGGCAACCCACTCCAGAATTCTTGCCTGGAAAATTCCACGGGCAGAGGAGCCTGGAGGGTTACAGTCCATGAGGGTCGCAAAGAGTCGGGCACGACTGACACACTGAGCAAAAGGAACAGGGAATAGAAGGTTAATTTTAGCGTATTAGCGCCTTCCATGATGCCTTAGTAACTGGGGGAAGTATGTGTCCTTCACACATAAATCTAACCCCCTGACCCACAGACAAGCATACGGGCCCCACTGTCTTCCTAATACTGAAGGGACCTCTGGGCCAGGCCCCCTTCGCCCTCTTGCTCGGTCCCTTGCTGGGTCCACAATTCAGAGACAATGCTTGGATGGAAGGTGGTCTGGGGCCATGTGCCCTGTCTGGACAATCCGTATCCATCCTCCCCTAGGCAGGCAGGGGTCTCTCTAGAAGAATCTCAGCGATATCCTTCTCTAAAGAACCGCTGCACAATGTCCCAGGGGTCTAACCACCCCTTCCTCCCCACTCCAGGACAGACATGGCACCCGGCCCCACGATTCAGCACCCAGAGCCCACTCCCCAGACACCTGCACACTTGGGAGTGTTCTGGTAAGAGACTTGCCCCAGGCAGTGGAGCGAGCCCAGGGGCTGCCTCATCCTGACTCTGGAGATAAAACCACGTCGCTTCCAGGGTTAAACAGGCAGAACTAATAAACGGAGTCATCAAAGTTTTGAGTGAGTCAGTCAAGATCTCAAGCTACATCTCTAAGAGATCAAAAAAAAAAAAAAATCATCTTGTCAAACACTAGAGAATTGTTAAACAGTTCCTCTGTATGAACCATGAACTTGTCCCTGATTATCTACTTAAAATGTCAACTTGTCTGTCTTACCTCCCCCTTCCTCTGTTCTACATTTTCTTTCCTGTCTTAGCGCTTGGATAGCCTTCTAACATAGCGTACCATTTATTCATGTATTTTGGTTGTTCATTTTCTCTCTTCCTCAACCAGAATGTAAGTTCTGTGAAGGCTGGGATCTTTGCATTGTTCACTGCTATACAGTAAGAGTTTAATAAATATTCATTGAAGGTAGTAGGAAAGGAGATTCTTCGGTCAGACAGCTTGAGCTCAAACCCTGATTCCACTACTTAGTGTGTGCACTTGGAAATGATTACTTAATTTCTCTATGCCTCAGTTTCTTCACCTGTAACATGAGGACAGTACCAGTACTGGCTTCGCTGAGTTACTGGAAGGACTAAATGAGATGATACACACAAATCCTTACAGCAGCATCCACACAGAGGGAGGGACTCTAAGAACGGTCTCTGTCATTATGTTAGCTAATGCTGGGTTCCGAATACAGTGTTTCTAGCAAGGAAAAATGGCCTGGGCTGGGAAGGAGTTTAAAATCTAGCCGACAAGCACAAGAAGTACACCATATGTACAAATGCTTCATAACAATAAATCAGAGATGAAACAATAGACAAAAACAATGGTGCATTATGAGTGAAAAATTTGTAAGTTAGTTTGAACGTTACCCTTCCCAAGCAGAAGAAGGAAATAAGAAATAGAAGCTAGTTTTGGTAAATGCCAAAAAAAATATGACAGATCCAGACTCTTAGTCTGGTGAATTTATTAACAGTAGATACCTATTTAAGCCCACAGAATGAGGGTTTCCCAAGCGGTGCTAGTGGTAAAGAACCCAGCTGCCAGTGAGGAAGACGTAAGAGATGTTTGATCCCTGGGTGGGAAAGATCCCCTGGAGGAGGGCATGGCAACCCACTCCAGTATTTTTGCCTGGAGAATCCCCACGGACAGAGGAGCTTGGTGGGCTAGAGTCCATGGGGTCGCAAAGAGTCAGACACGACTGAAGTGACTTGGCACACACACACAGCCTTTTATAGAACAGATACATTGTTGAAATGCTGATAGCAAAAATTGATTTCTTTATGGTACCTCTCCTATCCAAAGCATTGCCCAAAAAATTAGGAAATATAATTGTAAAAGACCACCATAGATAGAATTGGTGGGGGAAGGGGTTCCTGTCCCAAAGTATAATCATTTTACTTAATCTCTAAATGGCTCACTCAGAGGCTGTTTCCTCTTCAACATAATTCTAGCAAATGATATTATTGCCTGTTTAGCACCACTGCGTTTTAGAAGCAACAAATAGATTCTACAAAGAAAAGCGGTCATAAGAAACTGTGCTTCTAACAACAACAACAAAAAAAAAAAATTAACAAAGAGTAAAATATACATACACATTTTAAAATGTCAGTATTTTAAATTTAAAAATTCTAAATCTAATGGTCAAAACCCTTCCAAATATTATAGCACAATGTAGTTTTAGCACCAAAATAATATTCTCAATGTTGAATAATCTAGGACTAATTAACACATTCAAAAATTAAACTATCTTAAATTTAAAGTGTTCAAGAGAGCAGGGCAGTATCTATTTTTTTAATGTTTTCATGTAAATTTGCTCAAAACAAAACATCTTAAATGGTTACAGCTTCTGTGAAATGACCCATTCCCTAGTGATTCTGTTTAGCTAATGAATCATTTCCCACTTCCTTTAAGAGAAATTTGGCTCTGAGACATAATAAAAACAGCTCATCTTTAAAATGAGAAATACCAATTTAAAGGGAAAATACTCATTTTCTTATGAAACATGAATGCTTTAAGTAGCATTACTGCAATAGTCAAAAGGTAGAATTAATTCAAATCTTCACCAACGGATGAATGGAAAAGCAAAATGCGGTCTACACATACAATGGAACAGTATTCAACTTTAAAAAGGGAGGAAAGTTTGCCACACGCTACCACATGGGTCATCCTTGAGATTATGCTAAGTGAAATAAGCCAGTCACCAGAAGACAAATACTGTATGACTCCATTTACACAAGGTTCCTAAAGGAGTCAAACTCATAGAGACAGAAATTAGAACAATAGTTGCCAAAAGCCGGGGAAAGGCAGAATTGTGTAGTGGGGAGAGAGTTTCAGTTTCGCAAGAGCTCTGTGGATGGATGATGGCGTTGGCACACACCAACGTGGATGTACTCAGTGCCACTGAACTGGACAATTAAACATGGTTAACAGGGTAAATTTCATGTGATATGTTGCTATTTTATTACAATTTTTAAAAATGAATGCTTTTTAAAATGATCATAAAATACAAACATTATCCTGGAACCTGAAATTTCCCAGAGTAACAGAAATTACTAACCCTATCATGTGGGAAGCAGAAGCAAAAGGGACAGCTCTGGGAAATCTCACAAGGACAGACAGCACGTCTACACTATAAATGCTATTAGGCAGCTCTATGACTGGGCGTGTGTGGCTGCTCAATCGTGTCCAACTCTGGGACCCCAGGGACTACAGTCCGCCAGGCTTCTCTGGCCTGGGACTCCAGACAAGAATACTGGAGTGGGTTGCCAAGTCCTCCTCCAGGGGAACTTTCCCAACCCAGGGACTGATGACCAAGTACCACTAACTCAGCAGTCACCTCACCTAACAGTGTTCTCTAGCTCCATCCATTGATCCACATAGACAGATACCCTCACTCATCACAATGCCAACCACTGTACATGCTGGATACACTTGGACCTCGTAAATGTTGGAAAGAAGAGTGAATAGCAGTGCCTGGAACTCAACAGATGACAGCTGAGAAAAGAAAGAAATCAGGGCATGGCTTCGACTTGAATAATCTCGCAGAGCAGAAAGGTTAAATTCTAGGCAGACATGAGGAGAGACACAGTCACAGACTTTCCCAGGAATGGGGTCCCCCAGGGTGCAAAGGAGCCCAAGGGAGACACAGCAAGGGGCTCCGGGGAACAGGAGAGAGTGTGGGCCAGTCCTCTGGCAGGTCAGACTCAGGGCAGTTGCTCAGGTGCTGTGAGCAGACCTTGGGTTCTCTGGAATGGCAAGAGGGAGAACAGAATCTCTGGAGCTTCCCCTGGGAGGTTCTAGAGCTCAAGGGGCCCTTCAGTAAAGCACATGATTGCTGCTGGACGAAAGCTGAGCAGCTGATGACAAGCACTCACCAGCCAGTTCATGGATAGTCTCTGCCACACGGTAATTGCAGGAAAAGTAGTTATTAGTGATTAAGGGATCTGACAAGTGCTGCAAGATGAGTAACGTGGGGAATGCAAAGAAAGTGAGTCCCAAGGGCCCTAACGGATCAAACTCACATGATTATACTGGAGTTAAAGGACAGGAGTGGTCTTGCTGTGGACAGAGCAGGAAGCAGGGAGGAACAGAGAGCCCTGAACTCCACGGCCTCAGCCTGGCCGGAGCTTACAATCATTCCAGGTTTACTACCAAGAACGAAACAATGCACTGTTGTGACTTGATTACATAAATATGAAAACCCTCAACCATAAAAGAAATGTCATTTGGTGGAAAGAAAGCCCTTTATAATAAAAATGACCTCATCATAAATTTTTTCCAGAATTTTTACACTTGTTAGCTTTACAAACCAAATATACTGTGAAAGAGTCTGTGTGTGTGTGTGCTCAGTCGTGAATGTCAGATGACCACAATCATCAATAATTAGATGATGCTGATATTATTATTTAATATTTTCTTGGCTATGCAACACAGCATGTGGGATCTTAGTTCCTCGACCAGGGATCAAACCTGTGCCCCCTGCATTGGAAGCCCACAGTCTTAACCACTGGACTGCCAGGGAAGTCCCAGATTATTTTACTATAAACTTCAAAAATAGCAAATAAAAACATTAAGACAGTTAACATTACCCCCACCAAAAGTAGAGAGGATGGAATGTTTTTATAGTTAAACAGCCCTTTCACATATATTATTGATTTGGTCTCTCATTAAAAGGAACCCTTTTAGAGGCAAACGAAATATTTTTTTACAGTGCTATAAATAACCTCAGGAATGAGACCATGTAAGATCTTTATCAAAGATAAAATTATTGACCTTCCAAGAGACTTTCTAAATGGCAAAAAAAAAAAAAATTTAGTACATTTTTAAAGAGTTCTAACATAAAGAAATGAATTTTTCCTTTCATTAATTCTAAATTAGTACCAGTCCACTAGCCAGATAATCCATTATTCAAGTTCCCCCAATACTTGTGTTAAACGTCAAGGAGAGTGTGGGTAATAGCCATCACTTTGAAACTGAAATCATACAGAATTCAAAGTTTATATCATATAGTGTCAATTACATCAATGGTGATTAATCTCAAATGCGGCAAAATTTTAAAAGCTATCCACAAGTCGTGAGCCAGTTTCGCCATATGCTTATAAGGTCAAAGAAGGAATCATTACCACAAACTTTATTTTTGACAGGAAAAACCTTAAAGATATCACCAGTGATGTTTTTAAGTAGATATGATTCGGAAAACCTAAAGTTAGTATAATATTTAAATGTAATATTCTATAAGAAAGCCAATCTTGTGTACCAGTCCATTTGAAAATCCACACTAACCTGCTTGTACATAATAGAAATACTGTTCTTTTTAATCACTAACGACATTTTATGTGTACAAAAATGTTCAGAGAAGCCCTATATTACTATTTCATTTTCATGTCTTTCTTTGAAAACAGACACAGTGTTTGGGGGAATTTTAAATTCAGCTTTGTTATCTTTTGGATAAAATAAAAACTTGAAGTTTCCGAGGAAGCCTATAGTTTTAAGAGAGGGCAACAGACAATTTATTATTCTTTTCTGTTTGAGAAAGCTCCTTCTTGACAGAACCACTCAAAAAATACTTTTGAGCACCCGCGCCAGGAATACTCCTGCATGGTGGGCAAACAGCAGTGAACACTGGCAAAATTCCTGCCCTCCAGAGCTTACATTCTAGTGGGGTGATCTACACAAAACTAACAGGGATAATATGTAGCATGTTCGATGGTGGTTCGCGCTAACGAGAACGATAAGGTAGAATAAGGAAACAGAAGTATGAGGCAGGGGACTGCAAATTTGAACAGGATGATTAGGAAGAATTCACAAATAAAGTGACTGAGCGAACAGCTGGAGGAAGGAAGACAGGGAGTCACGGGAACATCGGGGGAGGCACCTTTTCCAGGATAAACAGCGATCGATCGGGAGAGTGCTGAGGTAGGAGAAGGGGGCGTACCCCCGGGACAGCAGGGGATCCAGCGGGGCTCACGAGGGTGACATCTTCAGAAGGCACGGGCAGCAGCCTCCCACGGGGCCACGGACGGCTCCGCTCCAGGAAAGGAGGGAAGGCAGCAGACTGAGGCACAGACGCAGATATCTGAGTGGACGGGGCGGTGGGCAGCCACTGAAGTTCCCGAAAGGATCCCGCCACGCCCAGCTGGGAGGGAAGGAGCAGGAGACGGTCCAGGTCTTAGGAGAGATGAAGTATGAAGCAGTCAGTAGGCCAGTAGGAAAGTGGCCGAACCAGACGAACGGAGAGTGAGTGCCGGGTGATTTGAAGACTGGCCACGAACTGAGAGTGGGGTGGCCGGGATGGCCACGGTGCGAACCGATGCCCGAGAGAAGGTGCACGTTTCCTGTGTCCCCCTGGTCATGTCCAACCTTAGTGCCTGTGCCTATCAAAAAAAAAAAAACTCGTCTAGAAATGAAAAAAAAAAAAAAAAAAAAACAGTATTGACTTATGTGTAGCTCTCATCCCATAATACAAGTGAGGGATCTAAGTGAGGAGAGCCAAGCAAAGTCCCCACAGGTGAGCCTACTCAGCAGTAAGTCCCAGATGCTGGCAGGGGTGAGCGAGGAGGTAGAGGGCAGTCCCATGGCTAAGGGGCATCTTCCCTAAGCTTTCCCGCAGCAAGGAAGACCATCCACACTCAGTCTGTTATTTATAGGAGGTCTCTATCAGCTGGGCACATTACGCAGCTAGTGTAAAGAGAGACATGAATTTAGGACTCAGTTCATAATCTCAAGTAGAGTTCAACAAGGGAAGAAGAGAAAGAAAAATGTACAATGAAAATGCACAATGCATACACAAGATCTTTATTTATCCGTATGGTTAAATACCAACTTGTCTGACAGGCTGAGAAAGACTTCAGAGAGGCATTGACCTGTAAGACGAGTCTCTGGAGGGTGTTTGGGAGACCACCAGGGGCAGAACGGATACTAACAGATGCTGCCCAGGTGAAGAACGGAGGAGGGGGTAACTCGCTGAGGAACTGTCACTGGCATTATGGCTTTGGTACACGGGGTTGATGCTCAGCGGGCATGCATGGAAACAGTAGTTAGAGAGACTGGACATAAAAATCCAGGTGAGAAATGAGAAGGGCAGGAGTAAGGTGAAGTCATCTGCAATGGAAGAATGAACATCATTATATGAGGGAATGGATCAGGGAGATATTTAAGAGGTAGAATTGGTAGAGCGTAGTGATCTGTTAAATACAGAAAGTAGAGAGAAAGAAAAGCTGAGGGCATCTTGAGGTCTCTGGCTTGGGAAAATGCCCGGAAGCATGCTACTCGAAAAGGAACGCAGGGAGGAAAAACTAGATTTGTGGGCAATGGTGGGAGAGGAGAGCCATGATGAGTTCAGTTTTCAGTACACTGATTTAATGTTATCTATGGAGCAACCAAGTAGAGTGGTCTGTTGGCCATGAGACTTTGGGTCTGGAGCCCATGATAAAGGTCTTGGTTAAGATGTAGTTTGGAACACATCAGCATGTAAATAAGGGGTGTTCATATATGACATCATCCTAGGAAAAACATGAAAACTGGGAAAGAAAATGAGCTAGCAAAGGACCTTCTAGCAGCTGCCTCCATAAAGCCAATGCCTTGCTCTTTCCCATCACAGCTTCTTCTTCTTTTTTTTTTTTTTTTTTTTTCCATCACAGCTTCTTGAAACCTAAAGGCTTGGTCCCATGGCCCAAGGGCCATGATGAATTCTGGAATCCAGACTTACCGAACCTAAATCCAGAGTTATTTCCACTCCTGCACTCTGCCTTACATGTTATTATACAGTTCAGTGATAATGATGGTTTTGTACTGACACCTTGACCAAGTGTATGTAATATGATGACAGCATCTAATTGCTATATTATCACTCACTTTTTAGGAAGTAATCAGGATCCATGCTTTAGAAATGAGTATCCTTTCAGTTATACTTAGAGTCACGATCAATTCCTAAAACAATAAAAATACTGTAGGCTACACACCAAGGGAATTGAGAAGTTTGACTCCTTCCAGAAACACTTCCTGGGGCAATTTTTTTTTTTTCTTAATGCTAAAATATGAATCAAAGCACGAACTGTCTACAAAGTGCCTGATTTCCAATTTTTAAAGTTCACATTTAGCTAGGGCAGCACTGATAAGAAAGGCATTTTTGTGACGGTGTTTGATTTGTGTTTGATTTGTGACGGTGTAGATTCCATTGTGAGAACATGGAGTTTTTAAGTCTAGAAATAGTTTATTTCCGATGGTTTCTGTATCGTTTTTTTACAGATCTAGCTGGAAGCTTTTTGCTGAACTAAAAAGTAATATTGTTGATAGAAACTCTCGCACGTTATCACTTACTAGCAACTACAATAGAAATACAGCTTATATTATTTAAGAAAGTATGTTAACCTGGTATATTATTTTCCAATATATGGTTTCTGAAAGACTTAAACATGTTTCTGAAAGCATGTAAACAACACGCTTATTTTCGTGTGACTTCTCTTTCCCCTCTCATTTTGGTCACATGATTTACTTCATCTAGAGTCCAGGCCTAACAAACAATTGTTGCTCACATCTAATTTTCAAAGCAAGAGCTCTTATCAAAGGTTCTGAAAAGGTACACGGAACAGACTCAGAAGTCTACCCTCTCTAAGTCTTTTGAATTATGCCTTAAACTTGAAGACAAAATAGATTTTATCTTTTCACTATTAATGGCTTTGCAAACAATTTGAAATCCCGATCTGAAAAAAATCTTTTTGTCCTCCTGAAGTTCAGACTGCATGTTAGACCCATGCTAAAGTGGACACAAAAATGATGTAAAATTACCCAGCGTTTGCAATGAGAATTCTCTAGTCTTCACGCTGAGTCAGTGAGCAAAAACGGCCCCATCTAAACATTTGTATATGTGCACCACACAAGGCACTAGTTGTGACTAGCAAACTCAGAGCCTACCAGGACTACAAGTCACCATGAGCACGAATCATTACTCAGCACTTACTGTCTCCCAGGCACACCAAGGGTTTTCCAAGAACTCATCCTCTCATAAAAACCTCACAGGAAAAAAAAAAAAAAAAAACCACATAATTCAAAAAGATACATGCACCTCAATGTTCATACCAGAACTATTTACAGTAACCACGACATGGAAGCAACCTAAGTCCATCAACAGAGAATGGATAAATAAGATGTGGTATACATATAGAATAGAATATCACTCAGCCACAAAAAGGACAGAACTGGGTAACCTGTAGAGACGCGGGTGGATCTGGAGACTGTCGTACAGAGTGAAGTAAGTCAGAAAGAGAAAAACCACACAAATATGTGGAATCTAGACAAATGGTGTAGATGACCTTATTTGCAAAGCAGAAGCAGAGACACAGACATAGAGAACAAAAATATGGGTACCACGGGGGAGAGGATGGACGGGAGGAATTATGAGGTTGAGAAGGACGCATACACACTACAATAGATACAACAGATAAGTGACGAGAACATTCTGGACAGCACAAGGAACCGTACTTAACGCACAGTGGTGACCTGATGAGAATGGAATCCACAGGAAAGGGGTACATGCATACGTACGGCTGATCCGTTTTGCTGTGTAGCAGAAACTAACACAACGCAAAGCAACTATACTCCAAAAATAAATAATTTAAGGAAACATTAATGGAGATGTAGCGACAGTACATAGGGATAGAGACAGGGATACCTACTAGCAGATAAAGAAACTGAGACGAAAAGAAGTAAAATCACTTGATCTATAACATACGGCTAAAAAAGTCGTGAAGGTACTTCATGCCACTGAACGGTATATCGAACAGTGGTTAAAATGGTAAACTCTGTATTGTGTAATATTTCACCCCCAACATCAAATATTATTTAAAAAAGAATACATAGCCAAACTTCACTCCTCATACCAAAGTAAATTCCAGGTAGACTGAAATTTTAACAAGAAAAAGAAACAATAAAAGTACTAGGGAAAAAAAAAAACAAGTCGCAAAGCTGGGATTCAGAGTCCAGGCTCCATGCTAATGGTCTTCCACAAATTGCTATTTTATAGATAAAAACTACCCAAAGTGCTATTTTAAAGACCACCCTGATCATCATCAAATTAAGTTTCATAATCACTCAACAGCACTGCAGAGCTTGCTGGAAAATACAATGCTTTGGGCAGGTCTATCTCCTGTTGAGGAGCAAACCCCAAGACAAGGCTGGAAGCCACCTTTTATAAAGCCTCAAAATTGTATCAAGTTGTTGGTCATGGAGACAGTTTCTCAGTGAGAGCATTGCAAGGCAGACTGCCAAGTGCACTAGAGAACCCACTTTTGAAACCTGTAGTTTAGGGGGAAGTGTTTGCTATGGAAAGGATGCAGAAAATAATCACACTCGTGTTTTAAGAAACCACACGCATACAGCAGAGAACAAACACAATTACAGTTTTCCAAAATACCTCAGAGTTGAAAGCTTGCAAAAAGCCTCAGAACTTGACTGCAGATCTAAAATAGAGTTCAGAGAGAGGAAGGAGGGAACAGATCCCTGTGCTGAGGTCTCCCAGTGGCCTCTGGACAGAAAGATTCCCAAACCCAGGGAGCAGAACTAGAAGGCAGCCACAGAAAACCAGAGAAAACCAGAACTCCCCAAAGCTTGCAGTTTCAGAGTGAAGTTCATAAAAGTCTTCTGTAAAGAGCTGCCCATCTCCTTTATTTTACCATGTTTCAAATGCTGAGTTAATTAGAACCTTTTCATCATTGTTCTGAGCATCAGTGTAACTGCACTTGACGAAGAAGGAAAGTCAAAACGCCCGTCTCCCCATGCATTCAAAGCCTCAGTGCAGAGTATACTTTCCATTTGACAAACAACGTGGTCCTTTCCCACTCCCAACGTCTTAATGTACACAGTAGCCAAGCAGAGAAGAAATGAGTGAGAAAATAGAACAGGCTTCTGGGTGGAGCGCCGATCAGGTTGTGGGGCTCCAGAGAGGCAGTATTATACAAACGGGTCATCTTATGATGACTGGCATGTAAGATAACACAAAATAGGTTTCCACGGGATTAATAAAAATAACAAGTGAGCTATGAAAAGTAAAAGACAGACATGGGCTACAGATCCTGAGAAGACAGTTGTCATCACTACTGTTTTATTAAATGGGGAAAGATGTCTTTCTGTCCCTATGAAGGATCCTATCCTGGTCTCCCAGTTTGCAGTTCAGCTCATTGATTTTACCACAGATTCAAAACCCACAAGAAGCTCTGCACTATATCTTTGGCCTTTTTTTGTTTCCATAGTTTACCAGGAACATTGCATTACATTTCTTGAGAAAACCCAATGAGATATATTTACTTTCTGGTATTGGGGGATATTTAATGCAGGCCACTGTCATGTTCAGAATGAATAAACATTCAAAATGTTTTGTGAACATTGTTGTTCAGCTGCTAAGTCATGTCCGACTCGTTGCGACCCCATGGACTGTAGCACACCAGGCTCCTCTGTCCTCCACGATCTCACACAGGTTGCTCAAATTCATGTCCATTGAGTCAGTGATGCTATCTAACCATCTCTTTCTCTGCCACCCACTTCTCCTTTTGCCTTTAATCTTTCCAGCATCAGGGTCTTTTCCAATGAGCTGGCTCTTTGAAATCAGGTGCCCAAAGTATTGGAGCTCAACTTCAGCATCATTCCTTCCAACGAATATTCAGGCTTGATTTCCTTCAGGATTAACTGGTTCGATCTTGCAGTGCAAGGGACTCTGAAGAGTCTTCATTACTCTAAGAGTAATGCAATGGGCATGTTCAGTGATGTTTGGTGGCATCAGTAACACTAGGTATTGTCTGTCACTACCCGACATTTTCTGTCACAGACAGGCAATAGGGGACTGGCTGCAGCATAGAACAAGAGTCACACTGTTCCTGCGTGTTTGCCCCCACCACAGCATTGCACCTGGAAGTGACAGGAGCTGGACACAGCGTATCATGAAGCTGGCACTCCATGCAGCACCTGGCCCACCATGCCAGATGCCCCCGTGGTCTGAGCAGGTGGAGACCCATGTCTTAGACGTGCCCTGACCCTCTACTTCCTATAAACCATATTCTTTCCAATGTGTGATTTTGTGGAATGGGAGCTTTTCAGGTATGTGTGTATCAAGCTTTTACTGAGATGCCTACCTGGCATGGTAATTCAGTCCATGGACACTGAGAGAAAGAGAAAACAATGCGGGTACTTCAAAGATCTCACATGGGTCTCAAAACTACAAATGAAAAGGAAAATCCAGAAAAAAAGAATTATTAATAGAATTAGCCCTTTAATATAAGTTATCGTAGTAAGTGACCAACAACATGGGCCATGGGTAGCCAGGAATGATATTGGCAGTTTCCATTGGTAAGGAGACTGGACGCTGCATCCTTCTAGACCTTTGCTCTCTGTGTGTGTGTGTGTGTGTGTGTGTGTGTGTGTGTGTACGCACACATGTGCCTACACTAACGGTGGACCAGGTTGAGAAGGAGGAAGAAGGGGAGAGGAAGCCTGGGAAAACAGCATGACAGGCAGCAGTCTAGCTATACAATGGAACACTGGACAAACTCTGCCTCTCACTGCACTCTGCTCCCCAGCTCTGCCTCTCACATGTTACGAGGACTTGCATGGTTCATTCAATCCTCTGGGCCTCAATTTCCCCATCTGTCAAATAAAAATCCAGCCTTATCTAAAGCTCCATGGTAAAAGCAAAGAGTCAGAAATAGAACCATCCCTTCTCACTACCTTACTTTCCAGGAAGATGGACCTGTCATTACATTTACATTTACAGATACCAGTATAGGCAGAAGCACGCTGAAATCCAAAATGTTACTTTCAAATTTCATGTATACACATGTACTTTCAGACATGGGCTGGTTGAATTGAACTGAATCTTTCCAATTGGCCCAGAGAGATGATTATTTCTACTTTCCCCCTTCTTCTAAATAGTATGTGTGCAAACTCAGGTCAATCATGTCCGATTCTTTGTAATCTTACAGACCAAACCCGACCCCTCCGCCCCGCCCCAGGCTCCTCTGTCCATGGGATTCTCCAGGCAAGAATACTGGAGTGGGTTGCCATCTCCTCCTCCAGAGGGTCTTCCTGACCCAGGGACTGGAACCCCCATCTCTTACAACTTCTGCATTGGCAGGCATGTTCTTTACCACTACCCGACCTGGGAAGCACTCTAAATGGTATATTTACAAGTAAATGAGAGAACCAAAACACAAACCTAGGCCCATCTGACTCCAAATGCAAGACTTATTCCATTTACCACATGTCCGTACAAAAGATGTGTAAGGTAGATGAAAACTCCCAACCAATTCCTCAAACACTAATTTGAAGAACACATATGAAGAAGTTAAAGGAAATACTGCTCCCGAAAACACAAGTCCCTGCGCCCCACACACGGTGGGGCCAGACCGCACTACAACAGTGGAAGTCGGGTGAGCTGGGGGCCTCAGGGAGAAGCCAGGGCCCGCCCTCACCTCCCTCTCCAGCTCAGGACCACCACTCCGCTGTAGTCTGAATCCCCCTCGCTAACTGTGGCTGTTAGTGGTCGGGACCCACTCTGGCATAGGACCACTAATGGTGCATCTTTGACAGCTGGTTGCCAGTGGGCGGGGACCACCAGTGGGTCCTGGGTGGACCCAGTACCTAGTGATGGTGCACAGTAATGATGTCCACTGGAGGAGGGAACGGTGAACCACCCCGGTATTCTGGCTGTGAGAACGCACGAAGAGTACCATAAGGCAAAATAGAAACAACACCGGAAGATGAGCCCTCCAGGTCAGAAGGTGTCCAATATGCTGCTTGGGAAGAGCAGAAGGCAACTGATAATAGCTCCAGAAAGAATGAAGCAGCTGAGCCAAAGCGGAAGCGACCCTCGGCTGTGGATGTGTCTGGTGGTGATCTGAAAAAACTCCGGGAGGTGGTGAAGGACAGGGAAGCCCAGCGGGCCACAGTCCATGGGGTCGCAAAGAGTCAGACACGACTGGGCGGCTGAACAACGACGACGATGCACGGGCAATGGCTGCATGCTAAGGGCTGCGCTTGCCCCGCTCTATTACGATAAACCTTGTGTCATCTAATTTACAATAAAACAGAAAGTCAGGATACTACAGTCAGGTTCACTTTTGGTTTTGTTTTGAGGGGATTTCTTTCTTTTTTTTTTTTTTTTTTGCATAAACCCACTTACAGGGGCATTCAAATAATGAAAGAAAACAACGAAAAGCAAGAGTCGCTATTAATTTTGTATTTAACACATGTGCTCTTTCCCATCCATGTCAGCACACAAAAAGGACTAAAACTTACCTAATAAAAATTGAGTCTAACATCAAGGTTTGGCAGTCGTTATCAAGGTTGCCAGGCTTAAAATGAAATTAAGTAGAAACCAACAAACAAAGGAAATGACTACTTTTACAACTCCTTGAATTACCCAGAAATTTTCTCAATACAAGACCGTGTATTAAGCACAGTGGAAGACTATAATGATAAAGTATTAAAACGCAGCCTTTTTAGCTCATCGCCCATTTCCCAATGGCAATTTAACTCAACTCAATCTGTATTTAATAAAAGCTGAACTCTGTGCCAGACCCTAGCCAGTAGGTCTATCAAAACAACAGAATAGGACTTGGCACATTATGGGATGGCCCATCTTCAGTATGACTCAATATGGCCCTTGTCAGGCTTCGGAAATTAAAACCTTCCACCTTCCACTTAGAGTAGCTATCACCAATCCTTCCATTCATCTATCCACCCGTACGTTACTCATCCGACAAATACTTCTGTTGCCTATGCTGTGGCCTAGGGATTTAAAGACGGAAACTCACTGTTCCTGCTCTCAGGCATTTCCAGTCCAAAGAAAATGACCTCAAAAGACAGAATGAACCGTAACAGCTTGGTGAGTTTAAAACACGTCTTGCGCTGCCCAACCATGTTCACAACAGCACTGTTCACAAGAGCCAACAGGCGGAAGCAGTCCAAGTGTCCAGGAGCAGAGGATACACTCAACGCCGTATATGCATACAATGGATGCCATTCAGCCTTCGGAAATTCCAACACACGCTGCAACTTGAATGCACCTTACGGACCTTGTGCTAAGTAAAAAGAGCCTGACTCAGAAAGGCAACTACTATGTGATTCCACTCACGAGACATACTGAGAGTAGTCAAGTTCATAGCAACATAAAGCAGAATGGTGGCTTCCAGGGTCTGGGAGACAGGAAAGTGGGTAGCTGGGTAGTTTAATGGGTACAGAGCTTCAGATTTGTGAGACAGGAGCCCTGTGGGTGGATGTGGCTGCTCACCAACGTGAATGTGCCTAATATCACTGAACTGTGTGTGTTTAAAAATGGTTGAGGTGGTAAATTTTATGTGTATTTTCTCACAATTAAAAATAAAGACATGTTCCCTCATTCTAAGATACTCCTCCCATTAAGACATGGGGTCTATGTACCCCCACCCACTTTGTGACCCCCTTGATGAATTCAGTGTGGCAGACACCACTCTGCGTGACTTTCAAGCCAGCCAGGTTCTGCCAGGCTCTCTTGGGACACTGACTCCAGAAGACTTCATGCGCCACAGAAATCTAGCTGTCCGAGGCTGCCATGTGGAGAAATGACACTGAGAAAGAGAGGTCCCAGAATCCCCAGAAGTTCCAGACCCCATGGGTGGGACCGTCCCCGCCCCTGCACCAGCCCTGCAAGCAAAACAGCCTCTTTGGTGAGCAGCCAGCACTCTCTGACCGTGACCACACGAGACTCCAGTCACTAACCCCCTAAGTGTGCCCAGTCAACATTCTAGGTTGATGGGTAAAATAAATGATGGCTGTTGATCTAAGCTGCTGTTTTAGGGTGATCTGTTCATAGTGCTGGAGCGCTAAAGCACAGAAGTAGCAGAGGATGTGAGAGGCATTTGAAAGCAGGCGGTCCTAACAGGGACTGAGGGAGAAGGGGGCGAGGAGACACTTAAGCTTAAGCCTCACATGCACACAGGGCACCACTGAGTATGTGGGCAGGGAGAAGCCTGGGCATCCAGACAGGTCAAGCCAGCAGGTACAACCAGAACCCGGTCAGAAGAGGGGTAATGGATAACGTGAGGGTGAATAGATAGTCAAGGCTCTCTGTGCACGTGACCCAGAGGCTGCTGAAGATACTGAAGGTTCTTGGTTTTTGTTTTTCTGGCTACAAGGCATGCAGGATCTTAGTTCCCCAACCAGGGACTGAACCCGTGACCGAACCCGTGACCCCTGCAAAGAAAGTGTGGAGTCTTAACCACTAGACTGCCACTACTGAAGGCTTTTAAGTAAGGAAGTAACAGGAGGACTTCCATAGTGGTCCAGTGGTTTAAAATCCACTTTCCAATGCAGAGGATATGGGTTGAATCCCTGGTCGGTGAACTAAGATTCCACAAACCAAGGGGCAACTAAGCCTGTGTGCCACAACAAAGACCCAGAGCAGCCAAAATGAAAAAAAATAAATCGAAACAGGAAGTACCAGGAAGAGTTTCAGTGGGAGGAAGACCACTGATTGTAATAAATCTTCCTAGTATAACATTCGACTCTACAAGTAAATGCTGTGCAACAAAGGTTAAACTGTTCCTTGAAAAAGTAATTCACAGATTTGGAGTGGCTGTATTAAGCTCACAGCATTGAGATTTTTCCCGTCAATAATATCCCCAGGTCACTCCAAAGGTGTTAGTATGTGTTTTCCATTCTTTTCTCCTTCATGCTGGCTAAAACAGATTGTGCCCCCAAGATAAGCAGCAGAATTCTAACTTTGCAAGGAATTCCACCCCTCCCCCCACCCTCCTCGTCTTGCACCTGTTCTGGGACTGCTTACAGCAGAATCCCTTCAGGCTTCACCGATTGCCTGCAAGACTTTCCAACTCTGTGGATCTCCTGATATCCAAACCATTTTAAGAGGCAGTTGTGTCCTCTTACCAAGGAAAAAATGAAAGATTCCATTTAAAATGGAAATGTATCAGCGAGCAAGGATGGGCTAGGAATGGGGAGAAACTGAGGGACTGCCAAGGGGAGGTCATTCTGAAACTCACTTTGGTGGATTCTGGTGGCTTCTCAAAGTGCTTTCTTTAATAAGGTGTAGAACACATCCATCCTCAAACTCCACAAACAAAAGAAAGCAGCTCTTACAATGGTGTGCTCTATTTTGCCCACACAGATTATCTTATAATCTTACATAAACTCAGCCTGCAGAAAATGTACTGCAAGTTAAAAACAGAGTCATGGTCGCATTAATTATTCTTGGGAGTCAAGGAAAGGGGGTGGGGCAGCAGAAGGGAAAAGAATGATCAAATTGGCACAATCACTAATGGAAGATGATGGGATTAATTAAACATATCCCTGGAGAAAAAGGCTGACTTTGAACAACAAAAGGAGTCACCCTCCAAGGATGAAGTAGATTTTTATAAAGGAAGCTAGAGATTGGACACTTTGCCTTTCTAGTACTGAAAAGCTATCACTTTATAAACATTATGAAAAGCTGTTAATCATGTATTTGTGGCTTTCCTTATCCAGAAGATTTGCCTTCTCCTCATCACTATCCTTTTATTAAATATCGTCTTTCTCCCACCACTAACCATCTTTATGCCAAAGCCCCTACTTAGTCTGGACATTCTAAATAACCGCAAGCATTACCCTTCCCCAAGAGTATGCGTTATTATCATTATTAGGTCCAAGAAATTGCTCCCAAGATGAGGCAGGATTGCACGAAACACACCAGATGACAGGTCCCCAGCTCACACAGAATCTGCAGCCCTTCACCAGCTGCTCTCGGCTAAAGCAGAATATAAAGCCCCCTCTAAAATCTCGTGCTCAGTTTCAATGGATGCAAATCACAGACCGGCATCTTTTAACTACACTGAGAGCTTCCAGCCTCGCTTTCTCTGGGACACGTGCCAGGGGGATCAGCTATGACACCCTGGGTCTCTCTCCAAATTCTGTTTTCCCAAAAGGCTTCGGCTCAATGAGCAATACGACACAAGAAAGCTGCTTCACTGAAATTACTAATTGCAAACTTTTTTTTTTTTAAACAAAAATGAAAGGGAGTGGTAAAGGATCTTGACAGAAAGGCAGAAATGCCAGCTTTACCATGGCGCTCTTGAACATGGCTGGAAATTTCTGCAGGCTGTCTGGTTGTTCAAATTCGGAAGTACATTTTCTTACCTTAATTCATAGCATACATTAATTTCAACAAATTAACAACCTGAGAACTTTTATTGCCCTTTCATGTGACAGGCTGTCTGGTTCTTTGACAGTTCCCCTGGGGTTTATTAAAAATCAGCATTGCCTGAGCGGTGTATTCATAGGATGCCTTCCAGGACGAAACTTTCATGGCAGCATGAAACGAGCATGGAATCTTCACTGATCCTGGGAACACGATCCACTTACAAGGGTTCTGCAAGTTGGTGCCTGCTGCTAGAGACACTGGCAGGATTTGCACTGATTTTTAATGAGCTTCTGCAGGCAAAACACTTGCAGATGCTTGTCTGTTAAGAAAGATGCAAATCACACCCACCCAAGCTGAAGAGAATGTAAATCTATTTAATGGTTGAGACTGTACAGGGTTGGATGGTTTATGTCCTTTGGAGGGCTCCAGTGCCACTGAGTTGGTTAACGATACACTCTCTTATGGAGAAGGCAATGGCAACCCACTCCAATATTCTTGCCTGGAGAGTCCCATGGCCAGAGGAGCCTGGTGAGCTGCAGTCCACGGGGTCGCAAAGAGTCAGACACAAGTGAGGGACTGATACACACACACTCTCTTAACCAAGCAAATAGTTGGGCAACTAGAATTCAATCAACACTGAAGATACAGGATACCCTGCCTTGCGAAGAATCACAAAAATTGAAAGTGTGCTTATGTAGATGTCAGTGTTTTAAAGTTCTTTATTTCACAAAAGTGTTACCTCTTTGTTTTACTTAATTTTTTTGTAGAGTGTTTATTTTTATTTTAGCTGCACACCATGCAGGATCTTAGTTCCCCAACCAGGGATCAAACCCATGGCCCTGCATCAGGAGCACAGAGTCTTAACCACTGTATCACCAGGGAAGTTCCCATCCCAGGGCTTCTTTAAGTAGCAACTTCTGTTAGCACATTCCATTTCATTCAATTTACTCAGGACTGATCAATACACATTGCAAGGAAACTTCTATCACCTAAGGAAGAAAAATGCAACATTTGCTTTACGTTTCAAGTCCAATGTCTGGAACACAAGTAAAATAAGCCTACATCTTATCCACCTTCTAAACCCTTCCAGCTTCTACGAGCATCAAGAAGTGAAGTGAAATGAAAGTTGCTCGGTCGTGTCCGACTCTTTGGTGACCCCATGGACTAAAGTCCACCAGGCTCCTCTGTCTGCGGGATTTTCCTGGCAAGAATCCCGCAGTGGGTTGCCATTTCCTTCTCCAGGTATACAGAAGGGATTAGACGAAGTCCTGCGGGATTCATGAATGAATGAATTCATGAATTCAAAGCAACACTCCCATCCACTTGATTAGTTTTCTATTTTACCATCAGAAGACACTGTAAAAAATATCAATTGTTTAAAAAATAATACCCTTTTTGTGACCCTGAGGGATGGGATGGGGAGGGAGATGGGAGGGGGCTTCAGGATGGGGGACACATGTAAACCCATGGCTGATTCATGTCAATGTATGGCAAAAACCACTACAATATTGTAAAGTAATTAGCCTCCAATTAAAATAAATTAATTAATTTTAAAAAATATTATCCTTTTTGAGTATAAAGTGGTGACTAACTCCCTATATTCCCTTACTATATTAAGCTTTCTATAATTTTATATTATGAAGGGTATTATAATATCAAACTTATTGTATACATCTCATATAAGGTTCATCTCTTCCTGAGAAATTCACTTAGAGTGATGGGAAGTAAGTACTGCGGAGCTCCATCACCGCTCATCCAGACTTTGTCAAAAGTCTTACCCCAACCTCTCCCCTCATCTAATGCCTTGAGAATTAACTTATGAGGTCGCACATGGAAGCCTGTCGCTCTCCTGCTCAATAACCTTTTATGGTTTCCTACTTTGGCTTCCAAACCTAAGTCGGAATTTGCTGTCCAAACTTGTGTATATGGCGTTCACCCGCCTACGCTCAGAGCTGACCTCTGGAGAGTCGGCTTGGCCGCCATCCACTCAGTGTGCACGGCTGGAAACTGGGGGTGAGCACAGCCCTGGCCCTGAAGCCACTCGGGGCTGAGTGGGAAAGGGACAGATGCAGAGGCCACACCGAACCTGCCGTGCACCCCCCACAGGCTGGCACATGCCATTCTGCACGTGGAGAAATATCTGATTGACTGCACTCGCCCTGGAAGACCTTCTGTCTGGGCTGATGAAGTGGGATGAAAAGGCTGCTAGGTCCAAGAAAACGTACCCACAAGGAGCTCTACTCTAATGACCCCCCAAATCTCTTGGGTTCTGAGGTGCAGAGCATGAAGAGGAAGGTCTAGGGGAGAAGGAGTGTGTGTGGGCATGGCTGGCCAGGACACAGAAGCTGTTCTCAGAGCCCACGATGCCAGAACCAGTTCCCCTTAGATGCTGTCAGAACCCAGTGAATCATACATTTCTTACAAAAGCCAGGAAAGACAGCAAGTTTCCGCACAACATTTCAGCATGTGATATAAGGTAAGGGGCTTCTCTGATGCCTCTGTGGTAAGGAATCTGCCTGCCAATGCAGGAGACACAAGTTCAATCCCTGATCCAGAAAGATCTCACGTGCAGCTAAGCCGGTGCACCACAGCTACTGAGCCCAGAAACCAGGTGCCCCAGGGCTACTGAGGCCTGTGCTCAAGAGCCCAGAAACCACCGCTACTGAGCCCAAGCACCCTAAAGACGGTGCTTTGCAACAGGAGAAACCACCACAATGAGAAGCCTGCACCCCAGCTAGAGAGTAGCCCCTGCTCGCCACGACCACAGAAAAGCCTGCACAGAAATGAAGACCCAGCACAGTCAAAAATAAATAAAATTTATCATCAGCTAATGATTTACTCAGTATCCCTGCAAAATAGCCGTGGGGGGAAGGGGGGGGGCAGTGAAAGTGAAGTTGCTCAGTTGTGTCCAACTCTTTGCGACCCCGTGGACTATAGCCCACCAGGCTCCTCCGTCCATGGGATTCTCCAGGCAAGAATACTGGAGTAGGTTGCCATTTCCTTCTCCAGGGGATCTTCCCAACCCAGGGATCGAACCCAGGTCTCCCGCATTGGAGGCAGAGGCTTTAACCTCTGAGCCCCGGGGCGGGTGGCGGGTGGGTGGTGGAGGGTGAGGGGGTGTGGGGGGGGGGGGGGTGGGTGAGTGCAAATTGAGTATAGTCATAAATAAAAGTTTTTTTTTTTAAAAAGTGTAAATAGGAGGCATGGAAACGTCCAGCACTGCTATATTCAAAATGGATAACCATCAAGGACCTATCGTATAACACACGGAACTCTACTCAGTGTTGTGTGTCAGCCTGGATGGGAGCGGGGTCTGGGAGAGAACGGATTCATGTATATGTATGACTGAGTCCCTTCCCTGTTCACCCGAAACTATCACAACATTGTTAACTGGCCATATCCCAACACAAAATAAAAAGTTTAAAGTTTGAAAGAGAAAAGAAATGTTCAATTCCAAAGGCAAAATTAGGCAAAAAGTAGCTTCCATGGCCTTCCGTTGGTGGCTCACACAGTAAAGAATCTACCTGCCATGCTGGAAATCTGGGGCCACCTGATGGGAAGAGCTAACTCGCTGGAAAAGACCCTGATGCTGGGAAAGATTGAGTGCAGGAGAAGAGGACGACAGAGGATGAGGTGGTCAGATGGCATCGCCGACTCGATGGACATGAGTCTGAGCAAGCTCCGGGAGATGAAGGACAGGGAGGCCAGGTATGCTACAGTCCATGCCGTCGCAAAGAGTTGGACACGACTGAGCAACTGAACAACAGCAACAAGTCCCTGTAGACTTCAGCAACACAACTCATCATTGTTCTAGGAAAATATGGCAGATTATCCACAAATCACTTCCCTGCTATACAGCTCCACACCTGATGAGTTACCTGAGCAAGGTTCCTATAATGATTACAACCCTGTCCTTGGGGTCCCACACCTGTTTCTACCGGAGAACACTACAGACTCGCAATTTACTCCACACTTGTCATTTCTTTCCTTAGGAGTTTACTGAACACAAATGCATACATCATAAAAGAGTGATCACAGCATGTCATCATTGGTGTAAAAACAGGAAAACAATAATAATAACCTTTCCTATTTGTTGGTACCAACGGAAGGATATACGAGAATGTGGTAACCTGGTTGCCTGGAAGGAGGTGAACTGGGTGGCTGGAGGCAGGTCCAGTGCGGAGTTTGCACTCTGTACCTCTTTGCATCTGTCAAATCTGAAACTGTGGAGATGAATCACTGAGACCAAATAGTTTACCAACCTAACACAGACACCAAAATCACATGATCTCCATTCATAATTTGAACTGTAATTGAACCAAAAGGAAATTAAATGTACTCTTTCTCTTAAAAATATATTTCATTTAATATTAAAAGACATAAAATGCAATTCTAGCATTCTGGAAAATGTGTTACCAGGAGTAATACCAGGACTGAGTATATGGGTATAGGATTTAGGAAATGTTTCAACATAAGGATCTATTTTATCTAAAATTCCCAGCACATGAAATCCACAAGGCGCACAATTTGCTCCAGCTTCCAAAAGGAAAATAGCACTAAAATTCATGCCAATCCAACAGCCTCTTCACCCAAGAGTTCGCTTCCCTTTCTTCTGACTTCAAACACCAAGCTTTTTGTGTGTCATCTTTGTTTAATAAAAATCACCCCGAGGATGGTTTCCACACGGATGTATCTTCTTCTCTATAACATTACCATCTCCTTGCCTCTGCCTTTCAAAGCAGGGCCCTCATTTTAAGCCTGTTTGGCTGAATAATTCATTCATTAATTATCTGGAAATACTTGGTCGCTGCTTCAAACCCAACCAACTTCTTAAACTAAAAGCAGTCAGAAGAAAATATTTTAAATGGATAGATGGGACATGAAGCTAAAACTCCCAAGAATCCAGTAAGATTTTCCTAAACATCTTTGTAAACTGTGAAACACCATCCATATAACAGTTATTATTTCACCTAATAACAATGCACTAAAATTAATAAAACCCACACAGGGAAAGCATGACAGAGGAAGATCATAGAGGCAGTGAGCTTCTACATGGATACTAGGAGAATTCAACTCTGCACCTCCTCATGGCCAAAACTAAAACTAAAAAAACAAAAAGAAGCATGACTGATGAAGTAGGAAATGAGCAGTTACAAGGGGGGGAACCCTATAAAGTATTCAGGGTACACTAAGTTTTGCTGTTGTTGTTTTGCTTTTTATTAAACATAGGCATTGAAGAAATGCCCAGCGAGACATTCCTGAAAGGCTGCTGCGGTCTCATGTCCCATGTCTTCAACATCATCTCCACCACAAAGGCAGAAAACACCTCTCTACTTAGGATTCGGGGCAGCAATTTGTCTTTATTCTTGTAAGTTTAGAGAAAAATGTCAAAGCAAAATTCAGTGCAGCCAACACAAGAGAATAATTTTCCTACACATCAGGCCCTGCTAAAATTCAAAGTAGCTATAATTTGGGGTTCCTCATAGCTCAGTGGTAAATAATCCACCTGCAATGCAAGAAATGCAGGAGACGCAGGTTTGATCCCTGGGTTGGGAAGATCCCCTGGAGGAGGGCATGGCAACCCACTCCAGTATTCTTGCCTGGAGAATCCCATGACAGAGGAGTCTGGCAGGCTATAGTGCACGGGGTCACAAAGAATAGGACACGACTGAAGTGACTTGGCACACACATAATTTTAGTAGAGGAACACTCATATACATGGCCTAGAGGATACACTGAGGGTGTCACTAACAGGGTATAAAGCTTCCAGAAGAGAGGGGCTATATCTGTTTATCTTTGTGTCCAACTAGCTCCATAGACTCTCAAAAATACTTAACGAATATCAAACGAAGGGGATTTCCCTGTGGTTAAGACTCCACGCTCCCAGTGCAGGGAGCCCAGGTTAGATCCCTGGCCAGGGAACTAGATCCCACATGCTGCAACTAAAACCCACCAGAGCCAATAATAATTAGTTATTATTAAATAAATAAATATTTTTAAAATATCATATGATATCACTTCTACGTGGAACCTAAAAAATAAGATACTAATGAACTTATTTACAAAACAGAAACAGACTCACAGACACAGAAAACAAAATTATGGTAAAAGGGGGAAGAGGTGAATTAGGGGTTTGAGATTAACATTCGCGGATGCTAAGTCGCTTCAGTCCTTTCTGACTCTTTGCAACCCCATGGACTGTAGCTCACCAGGCCCCTCTGTCCATGAGATTCTCCAGGCAAGTATACTGGAGTGGGTTGCCATGCCCTCCTCCAGGGGATCTTCCCAACCCAGGGACTGAACCTGCATCTCTTATGTCTTCTTTACTGGCAGGCGTGTTCTTTACCACCAGTGCCACCTGTGAAGCCCTGAGATTAACATACACTACTATATATAAGCCCTGGAATTTCTTTGGAGGGAATGATACTAAAGCTGAAACTCCAGTACTTTGGCCACCTCATGCGAAGAGCTGACTCATTGGAAAAGACTCTGACGCTGGGAGGGATTGGGGGCAGGAGGAGAAGGGGACAACAGAGGATGAGATGGCTGGATGGCATCACTGACTCGACGGACGTGAGTCTGAGTGAACTCCGGGAGCTGGTGATGGACAGGGAGGCCTGGCGTGCTGCGATTCATGGGGTTGCAAAGAGTGGGACACGACTGAGCGACTGAACTGAACTGAACTATATATAAAATAAACAACAAGATCCTACTGTATGGCACAGGGAACTACATTCAATATCTTGTATAATGGAAAAGAATATTTTTAAAATGTGTGTGTGGATGGGTGTGTGTACAAAACTGAATCACTTTGCTGTATGTTTGAAGCTAACATAACATTGTAAACTGACTATACTTCACTAAATTTTTTTCATCTAAAAAGTGAAAGAATAAGTGAATAGACCAATATGATGTGAGGAAATGACATCTTTTTGCCACTTTCTTCATTTTTTTAGCTGAAGGATAATTGCTTTACAGAATTTTGTGGTTTTCTGTCACACATCAACGAGAATCAGCCACAGGTACACCCATATCCCCTCCGTCCTGAACCTCCCTCCCATCTCCCGCCCCATCCCTCCCTTCTAGATCGTCACAGAGCCCCTGCTTGAGTTCCCTAAGTCATACAGCAAATTCCCATCGGCTATCTGTTTTATATATGGCATTGTAAATTTCCATGTTACTCTCCCCATACATCTCACCATCTCCTCCCCTCTCCCCATGTCCCTAAGTCTGCTCTCGATGTCTGTTTCTCCATTGCTGCCCTGAAGAAAATGACAATTTATCAGGTTGGAAAAAAAAATCTCTGGGGCCCATCTTGGAGGAGAGCTTTTATCTTCTTTAAGGAACCATCTCAAAATGATCAATTTCTAAGGAGAATCTGAATAAATAAGTCTAAGACAGTAAGACCACCTAACTGTAACAGAGAGCAGGCTTGAAGTCTGCCTTTTAAAGAGAAGGGTTAGGCACACCTAAGACTATGGAGCCTTTGGGGAACCTGAAGTCCAGACTGGCCCTGCTAGGACCCTGCCCCTGCCACACGGCGGCCTCTCTCAGCCTCCCCAGCCACACAGGAATGCAGCTCAGATGACCCTTTGTGACTTTCTGCTTCAAATGTGTGAGCTCCAGCTCACAAAAACAC
This sequence comes from Ovis aries, assembly GCF_016772045.2. Taxonomy (NCBI): domain Eukaryota; kingdom Metazoa; phylum Chordata; class Mammalia; order Artiodactyla; family Bovidae; genus Ovis; species Ovis aries. Next base: position 16,935,612 of record NC_056063.1, on the reverse strand, counting down.
AGTGTTGGAGGCAACCACACAGAGGAGCCGACACCCTAACTTCACAGAAGGAGGCAGGGAGGCTCGGGCAAACGAACTGACTTGCCCACGCAGCTAGTAGGTCACTGGTCCCGGGATGAGAACCAAGTTCTCCTGGCCCTGGGTCCAAAGGTGTGTCTAAATTCGCCACAGTCCTCTGCCTGAGAGGATGGCCCCTTGACGTCCCATCCAAAGCATTCAAGTATTAATACAAACAACCCAAAAGACATCTGGCCTCAACCAGAAGCCTGCCCGGAAAGCTGTTCATCTGACTCAGACCGTCTGACCATTTCATGATACCACCTCTGAAAAACATGCATAAAAAAAGACATTTCAGATCACTTAGTCTCACAACAGAAAAGGAGATTTATTCTGGGGTATTTAAAAAAAACAAACGACCGCAAGTCTGTTCTCCACATCTGCATCTCCATTTCTTCCCTGCAAGTAGGTTTATCAGAACCATTTTTCTAGATTCCATAAGCTTTACTATATGATATTTGTTTTTCTCTTCCTGACTTATTTCACCCTGTATGATAGGCTTCAGGTTCATCTACCTCACTACCACTGACTCAAATTTGTTCCTTTTTATGGCTGAGACGAACGGAGAAAGTGGCATTGACATATATACGTTATCGTGTATAAAACAGATGGCTGGTGGGAAGGTGCTCTATAGCACAGCAAGCTCGGCTCCAGCTCTGTGATGGCCTAGAAGGGCGGGATGGGGATGGGAAGGGAGGCAGGCCAAAGAGGGAGGGGCTGACCTGCCTCTTGAGAAGCCTGTATGCAGGTCAGGAAGCAACAGTTAGAACTGGACATGGAACAACAGACTGGTTCCAAATAGGAAAAGGAGTACGTCAAGGCTGTATATTGTCACCCTGCTTATTTAACTTCTATGCAGACCCACTCCAGTGTTGTTGCCTGGAGAATCCCAGGGATAGGGGAGCCTGGTGGGCTGCCATCTCTGGGGTCGCACAGAGTCGGACACGACTGAAGCGACTTAGCAGCAGCACCAGCAGAGTACATCATGAGAAACGCTGGGCTGGAAGAAGCACAAGCTGGAATCAAGACTGCCAGGAGAATTATCAATAACCTCAGATATGCAGATGACACCACCCTTACGGCAGAAAGTGAAGAGGAACTAAAAAGACTCTTGATCAAAGTCAAAGAGGAGAGTGAAAAAGTTGGCTTAAAGCTCAACACCCAGAAACCGAAGATCATGGCATCTGGTCCCATCACTTCATGGGAAATAGATGGGGAAACAGTGTCAGACTTTATTTGTCTGGGCTCCAAAATCACTGCAGATGGTGATTGCAGCCATGAAATTAAAAGATGCTTACTCCTTGGAAGGAAAGTTATGACCAATCTAGACAGCATATTGAAAAGCAGAGACATTACTTTGCCAACAAAGGTCTATCTAGTCAAGGATATGGTTCTTCCAGTAGTCATGTATGGATGTGAGAGTTGGACTGTGAAGAAAGCTGAGCGCCAAAGAATTGATGCTTTTGAACTGTGGTGTTGGACAAGACTCTTGAGAGTCCCTTGGACGGCAAGGAGATCCAACCAGTCCATTCTAAAGGAGATCAGCCCTGGGTGTTCTTTGGAAGGAATGATGCTAAAGCTGAAACTCCAGTACTTTGGCCACCTCATGCGAAGAGTTGACTCACTGGAAAAGACTCTGATGCTGGAAGAGATTGGGGGCAGGAAGAGAAGGGGATGAAAGAGGATGCGATGGCTGGATGGCATCACCAACTTGATGGACATGAGTTTGGATGAACTCCAGGAGTTGGTGATGGACAGGGAGGCCTGGCGTGCTGTGATTCATGGGGTCCCAAAGAGTGGGACATGACTGAATGACTGAACTGAACTGAACTGATGGTTGTTTCACGTTGTTGTTCAGCAGAAACCAACACAACATTGTAAGCGATTCTCCTCCAGTTAAAATATAAATTAAAAAACGATAGTTCACTTCTGTTTTTCAATACAGTGCCACTTAAAGTTATCTGGGAGGAACCTGGAAGTGACTTAAGAAGTTACACTTACTTTCATTTTTAGAAGCTCACTAAATAATAGATAAGCATCAGCCCCGTCCCAACACGCACTTGCACCACATTCTCCCTGTTATTTTTTTACAGGCCAGGCTTACAACCAAGGACAGGGGTGGAAGGATGCTGTCATCTTAAGGGCAGATGCAAAGCTGTCTGTCAGACATTGGTTCTGTTCTAAGCTCATTTTGAAGGCAAATAAATTATTTTTATGGAACCATAGCATAAAAACTTAGTTTATAGGGCTCGGTGTCTGTCTGGTGCCATTTACTTTCAAGTTTTATTTGGAAGTTGGTCTTAAGCCCAGGTAGACTCTGGGAAGAGAAAGTACTGTCATCAGGGTACAAGGTTCAGTATTGTTCCAATTGGCTAAATAAAGCCAGTTTCCTTATCTGTAAAACTGAAACTCACTCCAGGATATTTTTCTTTTCCCAACACACAATTCCTCTGCCAAATGCATTACCGCAACTGAATTCTAAGTCTCTTGTTTACATTTCCAAGAAACGATGTTTAATTACTCCAGGAGAGAAATATGAGGGAGCTACTCAAATTGTTCCCGAACCGTTAGGACCAGGGTTGCCTGTACAGGAGATGCAACAGAGAGGCAAGGCAGGAAAAGAGACCAATATTTGGTGTGCTTCATCTAATGGGTTCTTCTCACCAGCATTCAAAGCAGAAGGCTTCCTGGGAAGTTTTTCCATCAAACCCTTAATAATAATTCATTTTTAAGACAGTCCACACAGACTACCATAGTTGGGCATGTCTGTACACATCAGAAATACTTGTAGAAAATACAACTGAAAAATATTCAATCTTGGGGACCAAAACATTCCTGAAACTCCTGTGCCTAAAGCCCCTTTTGTTCTTGGAAAACAGTAAGACAAAAGCCAGTCTCCATACATACCCACAAGGCAGGTCTGGATGAAGAAACAGATGGAAGTTGAAAGATGGATTTTAAAAAAGCAAAAATTGCTAGAGGTGCATTTGAGGCCACTTAGCCAAGGAAGCAACATTTCTAAAACAGCAAAAACCAAATCATCAGTAGTGATAACTCGGGTTCATTGCCATGCAATGAATTCATCAGTGTGGACAAGAAACCAGACGTAGCCCTAAAAAGAACAGCACCCTCAAAATTAAATGTATAAGGAGGTGGGGCAATGGAATGAGGTCAGAGTCCCAGGTGCCCAAATGTCAGATGGTGGTTTCCAAATGGTTTCTTACAATACCATTCAACTCCAACAGGATTTTCTGAGTCACTGTCGTCTCTTCCTGGGACAGAATGTTTTGAAATTGCACTGATAAACAATAGAGGAAGTTCTCCTTACATCATTCTTCATCTTGAATGTCATAATACCTTTCATCTGAGTGTGGCAGGGAAAATTAACACAATAATACATATGGGAGTTGAAATAAGGAGAATCCACAAGATCCTCCGGAGGAGGGCATGGCAACCCGCTCCAGTATTCTTGCCTGGAGAATCCCATGGACAGAAAAGCCTGGCAGGCTACAGTCCATGGGGTTACAAAGAGGCGGACACAGCTGAAGCAACTTAGCATGCACTGACTATTCATTTTCAAGGGAAAAAATGAACAAAGCTGTCAACCAGAACACATAATTCAGGGTAAAATTTTAGATATGATTGAGAAATAACATTTACCACCAGAGATCAGATTTTATCAAGACTCTTTTTTAAATGTTTTCTTCACTGCACATGTTTTTCCCTCTAAGAACATTTTGGTTATTTAGCCTTTTATGAATTCAGCATTGCTTTTTTTTTAAAACATATTTCCCTTAGGTGGATTTGTCTGGCAGATGTTTATGACTTTAGTTTTATAATTTGTTCACAGATCATCTTTAAGCTCTTTTCATATTCTGCCCTCTAGTCTTTATCAATTTCATCTCTCTGGAACCAGAAACAGCTTCCCAGAATTCAGTGACCGAGAACCATCACACTATGTTACTTCAAAGGTTATCATTAATGAAGTCAGTGTCGAGAGCTTAAAACACATACAACCTGGTTTATCTAAGAAAGTGTTGATGAAGCAAAACAACCCACTCATGTTTTCATGCTGGAATAAAAGTGTGTTGGCCCAAACCACTTCAAAAGCCTAAGAGTGGGAGGTAGGAGTTCAGAGGACATTGAGGAACATTTCAGAGTTGAATGATGAATTCTGTGGTCACCTTACTTATGCTGTGTCAATGCCAATGCTTTCAGCTACAAGTTACAAAGAACCCATTTCAAGGGCTTAAGCCATGTCCCACCCCAGAGAAGTAAATCAGAATCTCCTTGGGCAGAGCCCAAGCATCTGTATTTAAAGCTCCCAGAGCTATTCTAATGGAAAGAGTTGAGCAATGAAAGCTCTAGCCAGTCATGTTTCAGCCCTCAGACCTCACATCACCTACCTAAAGAGCATAGAGGGTAAAGGTCTGAACAAAGTTGGCATTTTATTATCAAGGAAGAAATGATGGGGGTGGGGGAAGAGACGACCGATAGGGAACGAGCAGAGAGTGCTAAGTAAAAGTTTAGGGGCCTTCCCTCGTGGTTCAGCAGTAAAGACTCTGCCTGCCAATGCAGGAGACATGGGTTCGACCCCTGATCCGGGAAGATCCCATGTGCCGCGGAGCAGCTAAGCCCGTGCGCCACAACTACTGAGCCTGTGCTCTGGAGCCCAGGAGCCACAGCTAGTAAGCCCGTGTGCCAACACTACCGGAGGCCACACGCCCCAGAGCCTGTGCTCCCCAATAAAAGAAGCCACCACAACGAGACGCCCACACGCCACACAGCTGAAGAGCAGCCCCTGCCGCAACTAGAGAAAATAGATAACTTAAAAATGTAGAGGTTCATGTGTTCCGCCCCCCAAGAATACAGAAAACCTGATGACATGTATTTTGCCGATCTGAAACACTAATGCACAAATAACAGGTGTCTGCAGCTTTTCAAGGGCTCTTAATAATTTCCTTATCCATCAATGTACATACATGTATATACACTCAACCAGAAAAACTTAAGATTACTTAAGCATTATACTGTATAATTTCAACAGGTCAAAATGAAAGTGGTTTCCTTATATTATGATTCTTCATAATCGAACAAATGCATAAATAGCAAATTACACTGCCTTGGAAATGAGTAGGAAACACTGGTTTTCACCAACTTGTGTGATCCACCAACATATATATACTCTTAACCAGGCACCTTCAAATTACTTAGCCATTGCAATCTATGATAGGTAAAAATGAACTTTTTTCTCTTTAAATTGCTATTCTTAATTGACCAAATAAACAAACAAAAAATACACGGCCTTAAAGATGAATACGGAAATAGCTTTATTCTTCAAAACAATATTGTAGTGTTTCTTAGAAATCGTCTGCTTATCTAGGAAGCCATGCGTTAGTAGTATAGAATTTTCCTGTTTCTCTGATCTTGCTTTGAAAACACAAAACGAAACCTACTTAAAACAAACAGTTCCAACATGCTAGCCTATTCATTTTCTCCAAAAAAAACTCAAAGGTTAAAAACAGAGTGATTCTTAGAGCGACCTGCCTGGTCTCAGGCAGAGTTGGTGCTTCAAAATCAACACGTACAGACCCAGCCCTCTCTTACGTGGTGAGAGTTTCAACAAAACTGTGGGCTCTTTTTATGAACTTACACATACAGCCCAATTTTGTAACAGATCCAATTCCAAAGTGTCAAGTGACTTCTTTCTTATACAACTTAAAGGTACAGAATAGAAACATAATGTTGTTGTATGTCAATTATACCTCAATACAAATAAAATGTTTTTAAAAAGAAGAGCAAATCATACACTGATGAAGCTGTGCTTTATTAAATAAAAGGCTCTCTCTTGAAATTTTTAATTAAAAACTAAAATATTTTAAAAAGTGAAAATAAAACCCTACAAGATAGAAACAACTGTTCATAATTATTCAGCTCATTAATGTGTTCATACCTTTATGCTACGCTTAGTTGCTCAGTTGTATCCAACTCTTTGTGACCTCACGGACTGTAGCCCACCAGGCTCCTCTGTCCATGGGGATTCTCCAGGCAAGAATACTGGCATGGGTTGCCATGCCCTCCTCCAGGGGATCTTCCCCACCCAGGGATCGAACCCAGGACTCCCACACTGCAGGCAGATTCTTCACCGTCTGAGCCACCAGGGAAGCCCAAGAATGCTGGAGAGGGTAACCTATTCCTTCTCCAGGGGATCTTCCCGACCCAGGAATGGAACCAATGTCTCCTGCATTGCAAGCAGATTCTTTACCAGCTGAACTACCAGAGAAGCCCTGCTCATACCTTTATAAACATGTACATAAAACACACACATTTTTTTTAATTTATTTTTTAACTGAAGGATAACTGCTTTAAAGACTGTTGTTGCTTTCTGTCAAACCTCAACATGAAATCAGCCATAGGTATATGTATAGTCCCTTCCTCCTGAACTTCCCTCCCATCTCCCGCCCCATCCCATCCCTCTAGGCTGATACAGAGCCCCTGTTTGAGATTCCTCAGCCATACGGCAAATTCCATTGGCTATCTATTTTACCTATGGTAATGTAAGTTTCCATGTTACTCTCTCCAAACATCTCACCGTCTCCTCCCCTCTCTCCATGTCCATAAGTATGTTCTCTATGTCCATTTCTCCACCGCTACTCTGCAAATAGGTTCTTCAGTACCATCTTTCTAGATTCCATGTATATGCATTCGTATACAATATTTATCTTTCTCTCTCTGACTTACTTCACTCTGTATAATAGGCTCTAGAAAAATACACATTTTTAATGAAGGTGTTCACTTTAAAAAGCAGGGAACATAAAAGCTATTTCTTAAAAGACTTATTTTATTTCATTCTCTAACAGCCAAAGGAGGCTGAAGAAGGGAGCTATGGTAGCTTGATAAACCAAATAGGATAAACCAATGTGGGCAGGCTGCAAAAGGTGGAAATGGCAACCCACTCCAGTATTCTTCCCTGGAAAATTCCATGGACAGAGGAGCCCGGCAGGCTACAGTCCATGGGGTTGCAAAGAGTTGCCCACAACTGAGCACATTAGTCTAAGTGGGTGCTCTACAGTAAGGCCCTTGGAGGACCCACATGGGCGTTCGGAGACTGGAGGTCTACCTCATTAGGTGTCAGCTGTAGAGCTGGCTCTGAGAGGCAAAGCCAACAGCGGACAGTGGGTCCAGAATCTGATCCTAAAACTTCCTAAAGCATGAGGTGGTTAACTGAGCCCGAGACTCAAAGGCTCCTGGACCCAGCATCTCCAGAGCAGGTTCTATCTTTGGCTGTAATACTGCCTCCCAGGGGGTAAGGATGAGGGAAGGGAGAGTTAGGGAGTTTGGGATGGCCAGGTACACATGGCTCTGTTTAAAGCGGGTAACCAACGAGGACCTCGTGTATAGCACAGGGAACTTTGCTCAGCATTGCGTGGCATCCCAGATAGGAGGAGAGGCTGGGGGGACGTGGGTGTCTATAGTGTGTACCTATGGCTGAGTCCCCTCACTGGTCACCAGAAACTATCACAACATTGCTAACCAGCTATAAGCCCAGACAAAATAAAATGCTTTTAAAAACTGCCTCCCAAATAACCTTTTAGAGTCACATCTTGAATATGTATGTTAATAGGATCAGTGATTTACGAGGTAAATTATATTCCATGTCATTTTCCTAAGCCGTTTCCAGTCAATTCTGTGAACACGGCACACCTAAATGCCTGTGGTGAATGGCGTAGAGCATGTCAGATAAACCCGCATCAGAAAAGATATTGTGTTATTTCTCAGGATGGAGATTTGGTAGATTAATAAAATGTCAAAGATTTTACAGAAAAATATAAATATGGTGACTATATCTTTTCACAAATTAAAAAATAGCAACACAGTGATACAGTCTGAAAGAGGCAGACAAAGTCAATTACTACCCTAGGAAGCATGCCTTTGAACATAAAACAATGGGGGGAAAAAGTGAATACAGCAAAGTGTTAAAAACAACGTTTAAATGATTAAGTTTTAGGATGTCCCAAGGAGGGGATCATTTTGGATTGCCAGTTCAAACTCCCTCCCCAATAAATCCATACCAGGATTTAAGGTAAAGCCTAAGAAGTAAGCATGTCGCTTCCTCCTCTTTCTCATTTTGTTTGATGCGAATGTGGAGCCAGTGAACCGTACGAAGGTCTAACTGGCAGCCGTGAAAAAGAGGGGAAAAGAAACGGGCATCTTGTCAAATTGACTCCTGGACATTCTGACAACCACAGCCCACAAAATATCACCTTTTCTCCTTTCTTCACTCAACTTCCTTCTAAAAGGACACTGGTTTAAGACTTAGAGAGGATCCCTCTCCCAGGCTGCCAAACCTTTGGGTAGACCCCACTTCCCTCCTCCTTCTTCCAATTAATCCCCAATCATCCTCTTAATCTGTTCAAACATCCACTGCCCTCTTCCCCCAGACTAGATCTGGTCCCTTCCCCTCATATGCTCTTAGAGCTCCTTAACCTCTCCTACAGTGGACTTGCCGTAGTTTGTTTAAGCTTCTGATTAGAGATTTTTCTTCCCCAATTACTTGAATATTGTCCATCACCCCCCAAAGTATGAGCTCCGTGAAGACAGGGACCACCGCTGTGGTGTTCAACATGTAATAAGCACAGTTCCCAGCACAGAATCCTCCACCCAGTGGGTGTTCACTAAGTCTTTCTGGTTGAATGAATTAATTGGCCATTTGGTGCGTTCATCTGAGACCTCTTTTCATTCTGAAATTCTAAAACTCTCTATGAGACCTTCCTTACATAACCAGCTTTCACCTTCCAATAAAAGAGAAAAGATCAGCAGCTGAGTGTTTATAAAAATACATGACTTTTTCCCCTTGTTACTCTTGTTGCAGCTTTCTCAAGATGAAGTTTTCAAAGATTACTTATGAATAGCAAGGGGACACAAGTGGCATGAAAACTTGGGGAAAAGTGATGTCCAGGTCTTGTTGGGAAAACCGTCCCTCTCTAAGGATGTAGCTATCTTGTTTAAGGCGACAGACCTAGACCTCCAGCCCAGAACAACATCAAGATATAGGGAGGGCTTCCTTGGTGGCTCAGTGGTTAAGAATCCACCTGCCACTGCAGAGGACACGGGTTCGATCCCTGGCCCGGGAAGTTCCCATATGCCACAGAGCAACTAAGCCCGTGCGCCACAACTACTGAGCCTGTGCCCTAGAGCCTGGGAGCCACGACAAGAGACGCCACTGCAGTGAGAAGCGCTCACACTGCAACTAGAGAATCGCCCCCGCTCACCGCAACTAGAGAATCGCCCCCGCTCACCGCAACTAGAGAATCGCCCCCGCTCACCGCACCTAGAGAATCGCCCCCGCTCACTGCAACAGAGAAAGCCTGCATGAATCAAGAGACCCAGCAGAGCCAGAAATTTTTAAAAATAAATAAACCTTTTTTAAAAAGGAAAGAAATGAGGAAAAGCATACAGACTTCACACCTTATGCTCATGCCCAAGTGCGGGGCATGTAACCAAATGGCCAACCTCAGCCAACAAGGTGGGGTTCAATGCCCTCTCTATGCAGAAATCATCGACCTGTTTTAAATTATGGTGACAAGGCAAAGGTCATAAACAACTAACCTGAAGCCAACGCGGCTCGGTGGACACTAAGAAACCATAGGGAAGAGGCCGCTTCTCCCTGGTTCACTCAAGAGGGTTACATGGCTGTGATCACACAATTACATGCTACACCATTTCTTTTCATGGGATGAGTGAGTGAGGGGGACACCAAGCTCAAAAGAGAGGAGGACACTGCATTCTGTCCATCTTGCTCAAAAGACATATGTGTTCAAACTGTGGTACTGGAGAAGACTCTTGAGAGTCCCTAGGACAACAAGGAGATCAAATCAGTCAATCCTAAAGGAAATCAACCCTAAATATTCATTGGAAGGACTGATGCTGAAGCTGAAGCTCCAATACTTTAGCCACCTGATGCAAAGAGCCGACTCATTGGAAAAGACCCTGATGCTGGGAAAGATTGAGGGCAGGAGGAGAAGGGGACGACAGAGGATGAGATGGCTGGATGGCATCACCAACTCAATGGACATGAGTTTGAGCAAACTGAGGGAGAGAGGGAAGGACAGAGAAGGCTGGCGTGCTGCAGTCCATGGGGTCACAGAGTCGGCCAGGACTCAGCAACTGAACAACAACAACATACAATGTGTAGTAACTTCTCGAAGAACTTAAATCACTAGACCATAACTTCATGAATTACCAATTGTGATAGATTACAGGGAAAACTAATCTTCCCTTAAAAATCCACTGCATATGGGGAATTCCCTGGAGGTCCAGTGGTTAAGACTCCCCCCACCAATGCGGGAAGTGCAGATTCAGCCCCTGGGTTCAATCTGGAGAGCTAAGATCCCACATGGTCAGAGTATATCCACCAGCAACTCCCAGAAAGTAACTCATCACCTTCCACTCTGACTATAAAACTAGTACCTCATCTCTTGACTGCTCCAGAAGCACAGGAGACCCCTGCCTTCAGCTCTGCTTCAAAACTAACTACTAGCTGGACTTCCCTGGTGGTCCAGGGGGCCCATGTTCAATCCCCCGTCAGGGAACTAGACCACACAAGCTGAAAAATAAATAAACATACTTTAAAAAAAATAATCAGTAGCCTTCTCCCACAGCCAAAGTTCTTCATTACAAAGGGAACCCCACCTCTCTGAGAACCCCAGGCCTTTGAGGTCTTTCCCACCCCACCCCTCACTTGCACAGAAATTGCTCACCTGATTAGCAGACAAGAAATGACAATCATTTTCCTAAGGCATCTGAGGACATTTCATAACATACTTTCAATAATACTGATAAAAGTGTTTAGCATGCCAAACATCATTTAAATGTTTGTGTGGAGAGCAGACATTTTAGAAGGGAAGGGTTGGGTTACTTCTGACAGAAAATACCTAATGCTGACAGTGTACAGGAAAGGTTTGGGGTTTGGGTCTTTCCTTTACCACAGCGTCTTTCAGAATCTGGGCAGCATCTACACAATGGAGATTTAAAGTCAAGTGAAACCATTAAAGTCAAGTGAAACATACGTTCTTTCTCTCAGTCATTTCCTCTAAAGTGCAGCGTGCGTGTGTGTGTTTGTGTGTGAGAGAGAGACAGAGAGAAAGAAAGAGTGTGTGTGTTGCTGCAGAGCCTGTGGGGGAGTTCGTGTGAGAGCTCGTCCTTTGATCTCTGGAGAAGATGTAGAAATCCAAAGTTTTCAAGCTTAGGACCATGTGAGAGTCTCTTCTCTTCATTCAGTCCAAGCACCTGGGGGCACTCACAGCCCAACAGGAACTGGGAAACTATAAATTTCTTCTGAAGCCGACTGTATCCGTTTCTGACTGCTGCTGTAACAAACGATCACAAACTCAGCAGCTTAAAACAACATACACGTATTCATTCCCAGCTCTGGAGGCCACAAATCTGAGATGGGTTTTACTGGCCCACAAATGAAGGAACAGGCAGAGCTGGATTCCTGGCTCATCCCTCGTATTTTCCAGCTTCCAGAAGCTGCTCATGGCCCTGCATCACCGGAACCTCCGCCTCTGTCCTGCCGTCTCACCTCCTCTGACTGACCCCCACCCCCAACACCTCCCTTTATGAAGACCTTTGTAATAATGCTGGGCTCACTGGGAAAATCCAACCTAATCTCTAGAACTCAATATCCTTAACTTAATCACGTCTGCAAAGTCCTTTACGCCACGTAAGGTAATGTGTTCACAAGTTCTGGAATCAGGACCTGCACATCTATGGCGGGGTGGATAGCAGGGAGCAGGAGAATGTTATTATTTGACCTACCACACGAACAAGTTACAGCTCAGTGTTATTCACGAAGGCTTTGGCATTGGGGATTTTCACTCAAAGAAAAATATCATTTCTGCCTACTCATGGATAAGATTAGGTTGACATCTTTTTGAGTCAATGTTTTTCATCATATGTCCTTGGTCACTTCAAATTCCCTTTCTTTGCCTCAGTTGCTGCTGCTGCTAAGTCGCTTCAGTCGTGTCCGACTCTGTGTGACCCCATAGACGGCAGCCCACCAGGCTCCCCTGTCCCTGGGAGTCTCCGGGCAAGAACACTGGAGTGGGTTGCCATTTCCTTCTCCAATGCATGAAAGTGAAAAGTGAAAGTGAAGTCGCTCAGTCGTGTCTGACTCTTCGAGACCCCATGGACTGCAACCCACCAGGCTCCTCAGTCCATGGGATTTTCCTGGCAAGAGCACTGGAGTGGGGTGCCGTTGCCTTCTCCTCAGTTACTCTACCTCTAAAATGCAGAAGCACCCCCATTAGACCCAGAAATGGTGAGTAAGGCCTGTCTAATGCCTTATAACATTTTATACTTTTAGACCAATGAACGGGTATCACATAGCTTCTTACATTCCAGGAGTCACTCAGAAGACAACGTCAACTATCAAGACAACTCTGATATCCAGCAGGGAAGTAATAATGGCCAATGACAAGCCACTACAGATGCCACTCAACAAATACTTACTTCTGGGCAAAGACTGAGCACCCCAGCTCAGCACCGGACACTAAGGGGAGAACATAAGACAACAGAGGACCTTGCCTCATAGAGAAAAGAAAATGTACGTGGAAAAAAACCAAAGCAGCAAATATCATATTAGAAGCACAAAGGGTTCCCCGGTGGCCCAGAGGTGAAGAATCCACCTTGCAATGCAGGGAGAATAACTAATAATAAAATAATAAAGATGATAATAAAATAACAATAATAAAACAATTATTAATTTCTGGAGTTTTCCATTTAATATTTTTGGATCCCAATTGACTACATGTAACTGAAACTAATGAAAACAAAACCTCAGCTATGGGGGATGACTTTACTTACAGAAGCAAAGGGCATCTAGGAGTTAAACACACACGATAACTGATGTTCAAAAGACAATGTTGGTAACAGTGAGACTGAGAAAAGATTAAAGCGCATGCTACCCTGTCCATTTTAACTTCAGAAGATAAAGTATTTCAGAAAGGACTTTGACAAAAAAATGTTAAAATCAGAGTTTGGGCATTTGAGTATTTAAATTTTAATACTAAACTTTTTCTTCAACAGCTGGGAGAAAGCTCTGCTGTGTTAGGCAACCCAGGTACCTGCTCTCAAACTTTGCCACTAACTTTGCTGTGACTTTCGGGAAGTCACTTCACATCTCTGAGTCTCTATTTCCTCTAATAAGGAAAGTGTTAAGACTAGATCAAATGTAAGATTCCTCCTAGTTCTGATATCTTATATTTTATAAATGAATTGTCGCTATTAAACTTAAAATGGGGCTTCCTTGATAGCTCAGCTGGTAAAGAATCCGCCTGCGATGCAGTTCAATTCAGTCACTCAGTTGTGTCCGACACTTTGCAACCCCATGGACTGCAGCATGCCGGGCCTCCTTGTCCATCACCAACTCCCGGAGCTTGATCAAACTCGTGTCCATTGAGTCAGTGATGCCACATAACCAGCTCATCCTCTGTCATCCCCTTCTCCTGCCTTCAGTATTTCCCAGCATCAGGGTCTTTTCAATGAGTCAGTTCGTCACATCAGGTGGTCAAAGTATTGGAGCTTCAGCTTCAACATCAGTCCTTCCAATGAATATTCAGGACTGATTTCCTTTAGGATGGACTGGTTGGATCTCCTTGCAGTCCAAGGGACTCTCAAGAGTTTTCTCCAACACCACAGTTCCAAAGCACCAATTCTTCAGCACTCAGCTTTCTTTAGAGTCCAACTCACATCCACACGACTACTGGAAAAACCATAGCTTTGACTATTTGCAATGCAGAAGATCCCAATTTGATTCCCGGGTTGGGAAGATCCGCTGGAGAAGGAACAGGCTACCCCCTTCAGTATGCTTGGGTTTCCCTTATGGCTCAGCTGGCGAAGAATCCACTTTTAATGCAGGAGACCTGGGTTCGATCCCTGGGTTGGGCTGATCCCCTGGAGAAGGGAGAGGCTACCCACTCCAGTATTCTGACCTGCAGAATTCCATGAACTGTATAGTCCATGGGGTTGCAAAGAGTCAGACATGACTGAATGACTTTCACTTCACTAAACTTAAAATGTGAATTCCAATCACGTTTTAGTCATTATCATCAGTGATAGCTTTGTTTTTGCCTCCTAATGAGAAGTGTAAGATTTTTAGACGGCAAGGAAACTGAAAGAAAAAAGAAAACTCAGAGGTCAAAACTCTTCAGATCTCTCCTTAAGGAATTTATCGCATGAAGAAATACCCTACTTCCCCATCAGGATGTTTAGAAATCAGTCAAAAATTTCCAATAAAAATATTTACAAGCACATAATGAGGAATAATATCCTTATGATTATTTTTTTTCTTATGATTATTTAAAAAAAGAAAAAGAAAGAAGGCTGCAGGGAGGGAGGACGGGGAGACAGGAGAGGAAGGCAGACGGGGGAAAGAGGAGGAGAAGGAAGGAGGGGGAAGAAGGGGGAGGGGGTCCCTCATCCTCAGCACATGGAGCCTCTGAACATAAAACAACTCCACAATTTCTGTACGTCTGTTCCTGCAGGACCCAAATATGTTTTCCAAGTGGCTCTGAAGGGATAAAAGGCACAAGAATGCCGTAAAATAAATACATAAAGTAGCATGGAAAGAACCCATTATTGTTCCAGAGTCAGGAAGCTTTGGAGCCCAGCCCAGGAAAACATTCTGTAATCTAAGGTGTGCCCTCCCAAGTCTTGGCCATTTGTTTATAAAGGACTCAGAGATAATTCCAGACACGTGTGTTTTTTATGTCAATCCAACTTTCCTGAGCAAAAAAAAAAGTGCTTTAAACTCAGAAGAGTTAAGACTTGAAAAGGGTAGGTTGGGATTACGACTTCCACACATTTCTGGCTGCTGCTCTGTGCTAAGAAAGCAGACGCTTATCGAACTGCCTTTCCTATCTAAGACACAAATGGGTCGATTTCTTGTTTAGAAGCAATAAATTTTTCAGTATTTAAGTATATCCCAAATATTGCATGGGACATACTTAAACTAAACATGTTTCCTTGTTTCACTAAAATTCCAATTTAACTCTGGCATGGGACATAGTTATACCAGAAAAATTCATTGTTTGTATGAGATTCAAATAGGATGAGGTGTCCTGAAATTTTTTTTTTCTTTGGCCAAATTTGGCAACCCCTTCCCCAATCCTTTCACTACTCCTCCATGATAGTCTGCAATACAAGAATAAAAATTAGTTACTGCCAGTGAAACAAATGGGGAGGGAGGATCAATGAGCTGGTTAGAAAAATAAATAAATAAATAAATAAAATTTCAACAGTAGCAAGGTTAAACAATTTTAGATGTAATCCCTGTACCCTCCTAGCCTCCAAAATCTCAATCTCATGGAAATTAAAGGGCCTCCTATAATTATTTAAAACAAACAAGGCCCTGGGGTCTGCAGAACATAACCTCTTTGAATCTCAAATCATCTGATTAAAAAGCTGACAATAGATTAGAAAGTGTTTTCAAATGCTTAAAATTCTCCAATACTTAATAAGTTTTCTAAGGCAATGAACTAGGTTGTGACCTAGTTCAAATTTGTTGATGGCACTCAGTGTTGGGCTTCCCCAGTGTCTCAGATGGTGAAGAATCTGCCTGCAGTGAGGAAGACCCGGGTTCAGTCCCTGGGTCAGGAAAATAACCTGGAGAAGGGGATGGCTGCTCACTCCAGTATTTCTGCCTGGAGAATTCCAAGGTTAGAGGAGCCTGGCGGGCTATGGTCCACAGGGTGGCAAAGAGCTGGACACAACCGAGCAACTAACACTTTCACGCTTTCATTCAGCATTAGCATCCAGCACTTTCCACTTCCATTACTCACTTTGGTGACACTTATGGACCCCCACCTCTACCTCAAATTCTTTTGCTAGACACAGAACACCTCTGAGGACCTTGGCCTTAGAAACCCATGTGGGTTATGTAAGGAGGGTGGCTGACAGAAAGAGAATGGGATGGACATAAGATCTCAGGGAAGACCTGAGTCAGGGTCAGGAGGAGGAAACCGGATGGGTTCCCAACACCTCAGATCTCCCCAATGCGGCTTTGTTCCTCCCTGAATGATCAGACACACCCAAGCTCAAAACACAAAGCCACGCCAAAGGAGGAGGAATCAGGAGATTGTCCATTATCTCTGATGCCTGTAATAAAGAAGCCTCCAGCCTCGTAGGCCATGGGAAGTGCAAGAGGTACAAAATCATTTAAAAGACGGAGCTGCAGAATGCAGACATTCTGTTATAAAAATACAGCCATTTAGGGACTTCCCTGTGCTCCACTGGTTAAGAATCGACCTTGCAACGCAGAGGACATGGGTTCAATCCCCGGTTGGGAAACTATTAATAAGATCCCATATTCCTCAGGGCAACTAAGCCTTTGTGCCACAACTCGAGAAAAGCCTGTGCACCCCAATGAAGACCGAGGATGGTCAAACAACAATAACAACAACAACAAAAACACAGCCATTTATTCAACAAGAGACTATTTAAATTTATTTAAATTTACTTACTTATTATTAAAGTACTGAGCAATGCCTATCAATAACCAACCTTCTGATAATGCAGAATTTCAGCCTATAGGATCCAGAGAAGCACACTGAGGGATCAACAGTCAGGTCCTTTGATTAAGAAACAATAATGATATTGAATGTTTTCTGGGTGATGTCATAGTGCTGAGAGCTTTGCATAAATTTATCTCATTCAATCTTCATCACACGCATATGAATTTTCTTTTTTAAAAAATATTCTTACTTCTATTTAACCTCACAGGAAGGCTAAGTGCAAGAAGTAAGTAGCTTGCCTAAGGTTCCAGACACAGTAAACTGAGGGGATAATTCAGATCCTTGGTAGACCAATCCAAGACCTACACTCTCAACCCTGAGCGGACACCCCGTCCCAGAGTAAATGTGTTCTGGGTGGTAATCATGACACTACCACTCACAGAGTAAATAGAGGAAACACACTTAAATTTCTCTGACTCTCAGTTACACAATGAAACTAGATCATCTTCAAAGGCTCCCCACGTCCAGAATCCAGGCCCTACTCAATTTGATCCCCAAATTCACTGGATTCAAATTAACTAGTATAGGTTCAGCAGTACTAGTCACATTTCACCTTCCTGACACCTTTAAGGAGTGAAGAGGTTAACCCTTCCTCGAGGCTACACAGCTAGAACAGAAAGAAATGAGACACAAATTCTGATCTTTTGAATCCACATTCAGGAGCAGTCACCATTAAACCACAGCTGGATCCATCATCTCTAATTTACGGACAATGGTGCAAACTGGTCAACAGAAAACATCCAACCTACAAATCCACACACAACACATCAGCTATCAATTCCCAGGTTCATCGAACAGACTCTTTCCTCCCAGTAAAAAAGAAAGTAGATGAAAACTCTGACTCATAGCTGGATTTCAAGAGCTGAAGCAGTAAGCCTCGCTTATGGCCCTAATGTCCCAGGCCCTGGTGACCTTGCCAGGAACCTGCCACTCCACGGCCCAGCCCCACACAGCAGGACAGTCCTAGTGGATCTTCACAGGAGGAAAACAAACTCAACAGGGCTGGGCTTGACAGGTCCTGGATGGTGGGCCACCTGAACACTGCTACGGAAATCCAATTAGCCTTATTAACCCAAGACTTAATTCATTTAAGGTTTTGTGATACTTCATGTGGAGCCAAGCCCCACCTAGATTTAAAAGGATTGGATAAGAAAATTCAGATGCAAGAGGACACTGAATCAACCTTAAAAGACAAGTTATTTAACTTTTTAAAAGCCTCTATTTACCTACAATCAACGAGATAACTATTAACCATTCTCCTGTATTCACTACTGCATTTTAAAATGTTTCTAATCTTACTTTCCTTAATTTATAAGAGTCTTTTGCCCCAGTATGCCTCAATCACAAGCTTTCAAATACAAGCAGTTTCCATCTCCCAAACAAGTCGCCCCCCAGGTCATTCCACATTATTTCTTACTGTACATAATTCTGTTTTCTGCAGGGAGGAAGAAAAAGCACTGGAGAAAAAGAAGATGGAGAATGAAGAGACTCTACCAGATGTGAGGCCGATGCATTTTCTCCACCCAAGTCACCGTGCTAAAGATTGTGGATAACAGAGGAACCAGACACAGCACCTCTGCTCAGAGCATCCACGAAGTAAATGATCGTAGGGGATTACAGATGACTACAGGTGACGCATACTATTCCTAGTAGCCGGGAACTAGGCTTTGGAGGGCTGGAGTGGGCTGACACGTGATCTCCTTCCTGCTGAGTCTCGCTCTGGGAACGCTGCCCTTGCCGCCAGATATACCACCGTTTCTATGGAAAGTCCAATCTGCTCTGAGAGTCCCATCTCCTGCGCAGAGCACCTGCACAGGTAAAACTGAGTGTACAGCCAGAGCCAGCATGATGTCGACACTCAAAGCGCTTTAAGGGGCTGACGGCATCCGACAGCAACAGACCGTCAGTCACCTGCAGAAAGACTGGCTACGGCTACAGAATATGCACAGCAAAGGTCTACGGCGCCAGCGCTCAGCAAACTGTAGGACAAGATAAACCAATTCAGTGACTGGCATGTTATGTAAAGAAAATGAAAACACATACCCTTACGAAGACCTGTATGCACTACAACAAATACTTCAGGTTCTCTTGTGTGTGAGACCGGTCAGGACATAAAGTGACAGCTTGGAAAACTCAACCTGGGGCAAGAGCAGCAACAGACACCCAAGAAATGGCAAACAAAAACGAACGAAATACTTCCTTAGAAGGGCTGACCGTACAGTTCACAGTCTGGACTCTCTGTTACTCTTGGCTCGATGGAATCCAACTGTCTGAGAAAACTACTGCAAAACACCAGAAAGATTTCAAATGCAGGTGTTCAGAAAGCACACACAAAGGATCACATCACGTTTTAAAAGACAGGAAGCCACACTCCCAAACCATAAAGATATTACTAGAAATGTTTACGCTTCTACGTTTAAGAGCCTGGTGGAGCAGACAATGCATGCTGAAGAAAAGCATGAAGATGGCCCCCTGGGACTGCCAGAGACAAACATCACATGGGCAATGTCCTAGTGTGAGGAAGCAGAAGGGAATAATTTTTTAAAGCATGAACATATTTTATATTTAATATAACTTAGCCTGGTGGGCTGCCGTCTATGGGGTCGCACAGAGTCGGGGACACGACTGAAGCGACTTAGCAGCAACACATTTAACGTTGGGTTGCATTTATAACTGTGTGTGTGTCAGCTGCCCAGTCATGCCTGACTCTGTGCGACCCCATGCAATGTGGCCCCCCAGGCTCCTCTGTCCATGGGATTCTCTAGGCATGAATACTAGAGTGGACAGCCATTCCCCTCTCCAGGGGATCTTCATGTCCAAGGGATCCAACCCGGGTCTCCTACATTGCAGGCAGATTCTTTACCATCTGAGCCACAGGGAAGCCTTGGGAAATGCTGGGATCCGTTTACTAAAATTCTCTTTTAAATCTATTAAATGTGTGTCTTTCAATAGTTAAAGTGAACATTTTTATGTTTTTGAGATAGTCAAGGAGTTAAAAAAAAAAAGTATCCTAAATCTTTTCCAACTTCAATATGCATCTCCATGACAACAGAGCTCAACTGACCTCATGGTCACTGGCATTTGTTTTATAGAAGTTCACTGAACATCCACTAGGCATCAGTCACAGTTTCACGGTAGTACAAGGTAACCTGGTGCTATCAGGCTCATTTTTACCCTATGTAGGAGAAAATCTTCATGACATTGGATCTGGCAATAATTTCTTCAATATGACACCAAAATCACAGGAAACCGAAGAAAAAAAATAGGTAAACTGTACTTCATCAAAATCAAAAACTTTCTTACCTCAAAGTATATACTATTAACAGAATGAAAAGGCAACCCAGGAGATAAGAGACGATATGTCATATTCATTGATCTGCAAAGGGTTAATATTCGGAATCTATTAAAAAAAGAAAACTACAACTCAACAACAAACACAACAAACCGATTAAGAAATGGGCAAACGGACATTTCTCCAAAGAAGACGCACAAGTGGCAAACGAACACATGAAAACACGCTCAACATCACTAATTATTAGGGAAATCCAAATCAAAAACAGAAAGTAACACACGTTGGCAAAGATGCTGAGAAACTGGAACAACTGAGCACTGCTGGTGGGGGCAGCCACGGTGGAAAAACGGCACACCAGTTCCACAGAAAGCCAAAAAAAGAATCATTACATGACCCAGCAGTTGTATTGCTGGATATATCCAACGAAGTGAAAACAGAGATTCAAACAGATATTTGTACACTCGTATTGTGAATAATAGCAGCATTGTTCACAAGACCCAAAAGGTGGCAGCAACTCAAGCATCCATCAACAGACGAAAGACAAACAAGATGTAGTGTACCTAGCCAAGGGAATGTTCAGTTCAGTTCAGTTCAGTCGCTCAGTCGTGTCCGACTCTGCGACCCCATGAATCACTGCACGCCAGGCCTCCCTGTCCATCACCAACCCCCGGAGTTCACTCAGACTCACGTCCATCGAGTCGGTGATGCCATCCAGCCATCTCATCCTCCGTCATCCCCTTCTCCTCCTGCCCCCAATCCCTCCCAGCATCAGAGTCTTTGCCAATGAGTCAACTCTTCGCATGAGGTGGCCAAAGTACTGGAGTTTCAGCTTTAGCATCATTCCTTCCAAAGAATGTTACCCAGTCTTAAAAAGGAAGAAGATTCTGCCACATGCTCCAACTTGGATGAATCTTGAAGACGTTGTGCTACGTGAAATAAGCCAGTCACAAGCAAATACTATATGATTTCACTTACATGAGGTGTCTATAGAGAAGTCAGATTTACACAGACAGAAAGTAGACGGTGATTTCTTAGGTCGGAGAGGCAGGGAGACTGGAGCACGTGTATGAGCTTAGTCGCTCAGTCGTGTCTGACTCTTCCCGACCCCATGGATTACAGGCTCCTCTGTCCATGGAATTTTCCAGTCAAGAATACTAGAGTGGGCTGCCACTTCCTTCTCCAGGGGATCTTCCTGACCCAGGGATGAAACCCATGTCTCTTGTGTCTCCTGCATTGGCAGGTGGATTCTTTACCACTGAGCTACCAGGGAAGCCGAGGAGAATGGAGCGTTAGTATTTAACGGCTACAGAGGTTCAATTTTGCAAGATGAAAAGAATTTTGGAGACTGGTGGCATGACAACATGAATATACTTAGCACTGCTGAGCTGTACACTTAAAATTGTTAAGATGGTAGTTTTTTAATGTATTTTACCAAGTTTAAATAAATAAATATATATATAATCTCTGGGGGCTTTGTGCACCACAGCATTACCCATGATTCTGGGCACAGAGAATAACTTTTCAAGTGTCCTGAGGCGGGCCGAACCTCAGGCTTCACAGCTGCACACACTTCCTTTCCCAAAAGCCCATCCAGGAAGTTCTGAGTCTTTAATTCATTGTCTAACCAAACAGCCTCACAAAACCATTTCCTCAAAACACAGAAAAGGGCTGTTTTGTGTCTTTTTTTTTTTTAATTTCGGGGGTGGGAATGGGGTGTGAGACTATGAAAGAAAAAGTCCTAGGGAGGCTAAAAAGGCACACAACTTTTTCCCTTGAATTTTCTGAAATCGGTTTCTTTTAAGAGCTGGTAGCACATCATCCATTCAGATGCAAACGCTTCCAAAAATATGCAACCGTCTCCCTCCCCTAGACAGACAAGTTTCTGTTTCGCCTATTTTTACTCTGATTGTACACTGAACTGGGGAACCATGGCTACAAGACAACCAGAGGAAACCACCCTGGAGATGCTCAGAAGAGGCCATTTTACACATAAAGATATAATGGTGTTTCTGGAAACTGGGGAGGAAAGCAGGCACTAGATACTGACTTTGAAACTGCCTCAAAAACTGTGAAGCTGGAATTCTGTTGTGACTTTACCATACCTGTCGTTCTTAACCAGCACACCAACATCTCTCCACACTTACAGTGCTAGATCAACTGTAAAATGGTATCAAGAACCTTGCCGAGGGACTCGCCTGGTGGTCCAGCGGTTAAGAATCACCTTGCAATGCAGGGGACACAGGTTAGATCTCTGGTTGGGGAACTAAAATCCTACATGCCTCGGAGCAACTAAGCCCGAGGGCCGCAACTACTGAACACAAGAACCTCTCAACTAGAGAGTCTGTGTGAGACAACGAAAGCTCCCGAATGATGCAACGAAGATCCCGCATGATGCAACTGATACCCGACAAAGCCAAACAAATAAATAAGCTTTTCCAAATGCTCCGCATCAAAAAAAAAAAAAAAAACCTTAAAAAAAAAAAAGAACCTCCTCGAGGTTCCCAGAACTTTGAGTGCTGTTGATGAGGTCATATAGTTTATGAACAAACTGCATTCATATAAATTTTAGAATTAACAGGGCAGCAGGGGAAGGAGAGGAGCTCCTACATATATCCTCAGTATGTGTGGCAGTTCTGTTCTAGAAAAATCACCTTGAACACTGAATAACCAAACACCGAACTACTGTTACTGGAGGACTCAGAAGGACTAGGCTCCTTGAATACCACATCTCTGGGCATCACATTTTAGTCAACTCATCTTGTTTTATATGTGATTCAGTTTAAAAACATCTTATCTGATATATGATGCTGCTTCCTTACCACTGAACTCACAGCCAAAAGCACTATTTTGGAGTACAGATTTGGGGACAATAAATAAATCTCAGCAAGCAGGAAAATTCACAAAGACAGAATCCTTGAATAAGGAGCATCCACTATATTAGCCAGGCTTCCCTGGTGGCTCACTGGCAAAGAATCCACCTGCCCAGTGCGGGTGATGAGGATTTGATCCCTGGGTCGGGAAGATCCCCTGGAGCAGAAAACGGCAACCCACTCCAGTGTTCCTGCCTGGAGAATCCCCATGGATAGAGAAGCCTGGCTGGCTACAGTCCACGGGCTCGAAAAAATAGTCGGACACGGCTGAGCGACTGAACAACAATAACAACTATATCAGCCAACTTAGGGACGTTCCTAGACTTCTGGTGATAAATACAAAGTCTTTCAACATATTAATGATGGCCCTTTTAAAAGTCATTTGAAGGACTTCCCTCGTAGTTCATTGGCTAAGACTCTGGATTCCCAATGGAAAGGGCCTGGGATTCAATCCCTGGTCTGGGAACCAGGTCCTGCATGCCACGACTAAGAGCTGGCATGCAGAAACTAGAGACCCCATATGCTGCAACTAAGACCCGGCACAGCCAAACAGATACATAAATATATTTGAAAGTCATCTGAAAATTCGGGTGTTCTGATCTGCATATAATTCACACACGTGGCTGCCTGCCAGAGGCAGTGACAATGCTCCTCTGGTTCCCCAAGTTCAGCAGACCAAGCAGAGCACCGACCACTGGACCTAACAGTCTGCCCACCAGCATCTACCGCCACCACGTCTGAGGGACTCTGATCCAATCACCAGCCGCCTGTCTGCCCACAACGGGATTTCCCACCATCTCCAGCAGGCACACCCTCAAAATCACTCCCTTTGTCTATTCATGCTTCAAAGTTTCCTCTGAAAATAACTCCCAGTTAAAATTCGCTGGCGTTCTTTCACACTCCAACAAAGATATCTCTGTTGTTTCGGATATTTCATTTCCATACATATGCTTAAGATAAAACTCAAGATTAAAAGATGCCCAGTTTTTTCCTATTTACTCTTCACAGCCACACCACGTGTCTTCCACCAAAAAAAAAAAAAAAAAGGAAACCCACAACAGACAGAACTAATACAGGCTCCTTGCAAAATAACACACAAGTTTTTATCTCTCCGGAGAAGTAATGACTCTAAACTGAGCATCGTCGTACCAGACTGCACCAAACTGTGCTGCCTCTGAGGCTGAAAAGTTTCAGGGGGCATAAGACATGTCCCAGGTGCGCTGGGAATTCATGAGGGTCACAGCATTTCTTCAGAGCCGTAGGGAAAGTATAAAATTCACCAGCCCAATAAACATAAGAACTCAAGACTTTCTTCAGAAAAGAAACCCCATGCTTCTGTCTCCATACCCCTGAGCTTCCCTTGCGGCTCAGCTGGTAAAGAATCTGCCTGCAATGCGGGAGGCCTGGTTCAATCCCTGGGTTGGGAAGATCCCCTGGAGAAGGGAAGGCTACCCGCTCCAGTATTCTGGCCTGGAGAATGGGTCGCCAAGACCACTGAGCAACTTTCCCTTCCACTTCAATACCCCCGCCCCCATCACCACCATTCAGTTCTCAGCTCCGCCCCCTTCCAGCCACACTAAAAAAGGAAGCCCGGGTCTCCAAAACTTCCGCTTTTTAAAAATCTCAAAACCTGTTACTTCTTTAAAGTCTTTTCTTCAAACAAAATTCACCTTCATTCTATTCCTATGGAATCTAATAAATCACTGGTCAGGAGAAGATGAAGTCTCTCAAAAAGCCTAGAAGGAGAAAACGACATCCTTCCAATAGTCAACAATTTGACACACCTCAGGGGAGAAGTTACACTGGTTTTTAGAGTCTTTTCTAAAGTTGTTTAAAGACTTTTTCACATCACAACTGGAAAATCTTTTTTAAACTTTTTATTTTATACTGGAGTAGAGCAGGATAGCAGACAATGTTGTGACAGTTTCAGGTGGACGGCGAAAGGACTCAGCCATACAGAGACACGTTTCCATTCTCCCCCAAACCTCCCATCCAGGCTGCCACATAACACAGAGCAGAGCTCCCTGCGCTGCACAGTAGGTCCCTGCTGATTATCCACTTTAAAAAAGCTTTGGACGTGTACACCGGTGGCGGATTCATGTTGACGTATGGCAAAACCAATACAATATTGTAAAGTAAAAAAAAATTAATTAATTAATTTAATTTAATTTTAAAAAATAATAAAAATAAAGCTTTTGAGCATTAAGGCGATGACTCACTATTTTAAAGACATGCTTATTCTTACTTTCCCACCTCTAACATCCCCTTTCCTACATAAAATATTCAAAGAAAAAAATGTTGAGCCATAGTTTAGCTTTCACGATTTTGCCAGTCACCAGCAAAATTCCGTGTCTGGGTCGACCAGTATGTGCCTAGGACTTTTCCTGTTCTTTTTGTTTCCTTGAGTCAATTCCTGTCAGGTGTAAACACTCCAGAAATATAGAATTTGGACATGGGAATTCACCTTGGGTCACAGCAGGAACCCCGATTTCTCTCCTGAGTTCACCATTAAAAACAAACGAGATCTAAAATTACATCTAAAGCAAAAAGGTAGGTGGAAGTTTCAAGTGCACATGTGGCTTAGGCACCAGCTGGGGATGTTCAGGCAGAACGGATGTCAGTAATAAACTTAGAGAACAACAAGGGCTGGTTTATAGCCATCCCATGTCCTAGGTGAAAATGCTGACTCGAATCTAAAAGCGGATCCCAGTTGCTTCCTACCTAATCCGAGCGTGCCATGTGGAGACAGACACAACCGCGACCAGAATCCAGAAATGGGACGGAGACACAAAGCGGGTCTTTCGAGAGGGAGTGAGCGTATTACCCAGGCAGCACAATCATGGGGAAAGCTACGGCTCCTCCTCTCAGCTGGTACCAGGCCTAGCCATCCTCTTCGCTCCCCAGACAGAGAAAACGTGTGATCCACTGTTCCGTTCACTCCCATCTGCCATCAGGGAATATGGTTATAAGGTTCTTACGGAGGCTGGGGGAGATGAGAGAGCACAACTAGAAAAGATCAGAGATGATATAAAGAGATGATATATTAAACCTACAGTGCACTGGGCAGGGGTGGGGGGAGCAAGCCTAAAAATGATCATCGTGAAGACTGTCATTAAATGAAGACTGCAAGTTTAGAACAAGGTCGGGAGAAACTCAGAGACTGCACAGCTAGAGGAAGCTGACGCAGCAGCGCTGAAAACAGTATGAATGGGACTCAGATAAACTCTGTCCATGAGACTTTCTTGCCCGCTGTGGACTGGGAAGCCACAGACACTGGAGGCAGACAGGTTTTCCGAAATGACGCCCTTGTTGTTTGATCTTACTACAGTCTTCGCGTTTCAGACAAGATACGTTTTATTTCTAAAAGGTGCCAACTTGAAAGTCGGGGTGTCTCTTTTAGAATGTGCAGCTGCATGATCTGGTGACTTTATTATTCAAAGCTAAGGGAAGCAGTCACTTATGAAGTCCTATGGACGAATTCAGTCAACTCGAGAAACTCGAAATATTCAATTCTCCTGTAAACTCTGCTGGAAGTCAGCTCTCCCTCTCCCTGGCCCATGGCCCTAAGCATTCTCAGCCTCAAGGAGAGAGCACGATAGTGGCTTTAAATCATAGGGTCTTTACTTCTCTGGGGAGATTTTTTAAAAATCACTTGCTATTCCATAAGGATCCCTTCACTAAATTTTTCTCTGGGTAAGTAGGATGTGTCAGATAACAAGGGTCCCATACTCATCCCGTGACTTTCTTAAAAGCCTCATCCATAAATATACTTCTTGAACAATTCCCGATTAGCTTGGAAATTTGCTACATCCTGTCCTTATTTTGCTTAACTGTTAAATGCAGACTTTCCACTTTTTTCCCTGAAATGAAGGAGGGGTCCAGTGCCAAACAGTAAGAGTATATAGGTAAGAAAGCAAAGACGATGAATGTCCTGACTTGCTTCCTGGAGTCAGACTGCCTAGGTTTAAATGACAACGCCGCCACTTGCTGGCTGTGTGATCTTGGTCAGGTTAATTAAACTCTGTGCTTCCGTGAAGATACTAATAGCCACGACCTCATAGGATTAGTGTGAAAATTAAATGGGTAAACTAAATATGTAAAACATTTAAAACTGTTCCTGTCATATGGTAAATACTATAAGCGGGTTAGAGAATGATGATGATCTTAGCATTCCAAATTCTATGTCATTTGAAGTTATACTACTTAATTCATAATATATTTATATTTTACCATGTCAAATTAAAATTAGCTTTATACAGGCATATCTCTAGGAGACATGTGGGGTTCAATTCCAGACCAGTGCAATAAAGCATATACCACAAAAGTCACAAGTTTTTTGTCTTCCCAGTGCACACAAAAATTATGTTTATACCATCCTGTAGTCTAGTAAGCGTGAAATAGCATTGTCTTAAAAGTGTGCATAACTTAATTCAAAGTAATTTATTGCTAAAAAATGATAACCATTATCTGAGACTTCAGTGAGTAAAAATCTTTTTGCAATAGTAACATCAAAGGTTACTGATCACCATAACAAACATAATAATAGCGAAAAGTTTTAAATACAGTGAGAATTACCAAAATGTACACAAAAACACAAAGGAACAAATGTTAAAAGTGGTGCTCATAGATTTTTCTCGAAGCAGGGTTGCCACAAACCTTCAATCTGTAAATAAATCAAAAGCAATAACAT
Source organism: Ovis aries (assembly GCF_016772045.2). Lineage (NCBI taxonomy): Eukaryota > Metazoa > Chordata > Mammalia > Artiodactyla > Bovidae > Ovis > Ovis aries. Next base: position 16,908,129 of record NC_056063.1, on the reverse strand, counting down.
GAGGTATGTGCAGTAACAGATGATAAAAATACCTAATCATTATGGTGAGCCAACTGAACCAAAACTACAACAATAAACAAATACAAAACCAGAGCAAGGTGAGTTTAAATTCCAAAAGGGCAGGAGTAGAAGCTGATAGGGGCTGGGAGTGATATATGGTTTCCCAAGGAAATCCCATGCTTCCCTGGTGGTTCAGATGGTAAAGAATCCACCTGCAATGCAGGGGACCTGGGTTCGATCCCTGGGTTGGAAAGCTCCCCTGGAGGAGGGCATGGCAACCCACTCCAGTATTCTTGCCTGGAGAATCCCCATGGACAGAGTAGCCTGGCGGGCTACAGTCCATGGGGTCACACAGAGTCGGACATGACTGAGCGACTGAGCTCAAGGAAATCCCATGCTCCCTAGGACTCGAGACAGGGGCAGCACTGGCCTGACCCCAGGGCCTCACCAGCTACAGAACAGTCCCCACCAGCGTCATGTTCCTGGCAGGTCAGCAGGCCTCAGGGGCCCCCTGCAAAAGCACAGGTGTGCCCGCTGTTTCACAAGGCAGCACCAGAAAAACTAGCCATTAGGGTCAACTGGCAGAACCAATTTCTTCAGAACATGGCCTCACTCATCTGAGGTTATGCTTAATTCAGACCACAATAATGAATCACGAAAGTCACTTTGGCTTCTCCTGGCTCTAAGATCCAGCAACTCTCTGGGTAGATTTTTCATTTCTGCCCTTCTATTTTGAGCATGACCTAGTCAGCTACCAAGTACCGAGATTCCCAGAAATGTTTCAAGAATGGCATCTTCCACTTAACTACATCTGTCTCATGAAATTCAGGTCTTAGGAGGATGAAAAAAATTAGTAAATAAAAGCAAACCCCTAAAGGAAAGTAAACCCCTAAAGGGAAAACAAACATTGCTGTTTCAATTCTCATTGAAAAAGTGTTTGAAAATACATTGATAAACTTTCACATTACATAAATGGAAGTCCAGAACATTGTTTAATTTTTCTAATGACTTGAATTCTAAATAAACTTTCTGAGGGTTTTAAGAGAGCTACAAATATAGAGTTAGCAATTCAGAGAAGGATGACAGTATTTCCAATTTGGAAGGAAACAAGAAAGGCTATTTGGGGGCACAAGTCTCAAAAAGGACTAGGGAATTTGAGGAGACGGAAACTGGAGAGGGATAGGATGGCAGGTTAGGGGTTAGGGATCAGGGGTTAGAGTTAGCCTTAGGATGGTGGGGAGAGGGGCTGAGGGCACGAGAACTCAAGTGATGAGGAAACCTCAGGTGGAGAAAAGACACAGACTTATGAAAGCCAGAAATCCAGCATCGTGTTCAGCACAACTGGTCCAATGCAAGCAGGAAGGGGAGTCTGAGTTTAGAAAAGCTGAATAGGGCCAGATCACAGGGAGCCTCACAGGACCCACCAAAGAGTTTGAACTTTAGCCCACATGCAGGAGGGAGTCACCAAAGGTTCTTCAGCTCTAAGACCAGGGATTGGGAAGAGGAAGGATGCGATCGAATGAGTGGTTTGGAATAATAAAACTGACAAACGTCAATAGAGAGTAATGTTAGGTACCATTTGTAGCATACTTGCTCAATGCTTGATATACTCTGCCAATTTAATCTCATTTTATAGATAAGAAAATGAGACTTTGAGGATTAAAATATCCAGATCCCAGTGACTCCAAAGTCCTGCACTGACTGTCACAGGGAACCCTCACGTCCCTACGGAGGGCACAGTGTCCCTCAAGGCACAGAGCAAGTAACAGAGCTCTTCCCTCCCGTGTCCTGCCTATTCTGAACTGGAAGAGTAAATCCTGGAGTGAAAGAGAGAGAACGACAAAGTGCCATGGACCACCGGGACACGTTGCAGGCGTCACATTTTCAACTCCCTAAGCTCAGTCGCTAAAGAATCCGCTTCCGATGCAGGAGACCCAGGTTCGATCCCGGGGTCAGGAAGATCCCCCAGAGGAAAGTATTCTTGCCTGGAAAATCCCATGGACAGAGGAACCTGGCGGGCTACAATCCATGCAGTCGCAGAGAGTCAGACGTGACTTAGTGACTAAACCACCATCGCCAAGTGATTAGCTGAGGATACAATCTCCCTAAAACTGCTGCCTCTGAGCTGTGGCTCACTCTGAAACAGAAGCACTCCTGTTCATCACAGAAATTAGCAACCCCAAATCAGGAGACCTTCACTCTCCATTTATGTGAGGCTTTGACGAAATCAATGATACTCTTTAAAAATTTATCCAACAAAAAAAATTTTTTTTTTACATTTTTTAAATACCAGAAAAAAAGTCCATCCAATGGGTGCACATCAGTCAAAAGTTTTGAGGAGCCTCATCATTGCGCTGCTGCATTCAAAACAAGGACTGAGCCACAAACAGCCCGGCTGGGTGGAAACTGTGCCTATTCTGACAGTTTTTAAAACAAGACTCTATTTTTGATTCAAATACCACAAGATGCTGGGGAAGCCTTGAAAATCAGGGACATTTTTCACCCAATTCCATCCAAAGTTCAAGAAGGACTCCACAGAGAAGACTTATGCTGCAAACAAATGACTGAACTCCTCTAGTCTCTCAAATTGTCAGTATTATTTTCCTTGATGTTAGCCTAATGATTGAATGGAAAATACAAGTATTCTTAGAGAAGAAAAAGTGCAATGAAAGAAGACAACCCAGGCTGCAGTCCCCTGAGCGCCTTCATTTTTTTCAAAACACATTTGCTCCCAAATTCTTACCTGGGAACAGGAATTAATATATTACTTGCCTAAAGGAAAGGGTCTTGCCCTGCTGGTTTTCTCTGGCCCTGTTCAGCTCTAAGAACTCAATATATACATATATATATATATAGATAGATAGATAGATAGATACACTTGCTAATTTATAAGAAGGAAATGAAATGGCTTTGTGACTTTGTAGTTAAAAAACAGACACTGAAGGAAAAATTCCAAATGAAAACTTGTAAAATGAGTTTTGCTTAGTTGTCCATTGATTAGCACACATCAGCATAAAGAATGAAACTACTAATCTTAATTCTGAATTTCACTTATGATAAATATATTCTAAATTTTCTGTACACTCCCTCTTAGAAGCACGCATCCAAATGAATCCAAAGAGATGCATGCTTCTAAGGACTCAAATTTAATTAGGTTTGGGAGACTAAGCACTCTGTAATATCCTGACTTCCTTCTTAACTGCCTTCTGGAACCTGGGGCCTAGTCTGGAGCCCTCACTGAGAAAACAATATTTAAAAGTGAAAGCCGAAAGCCACCTTTCCTGTTGATCAAGTGCACATTCAGATGAATCTTCCTTCGAATTTGATTAAAGTATCCATTTCATTATGCCTCTCCAGAAGGGAGGTCACAATGAAATCATCATAACCCTACTGGAATCATTTCCATCCCAACAAATTAGATATTAATGAAGGTTTATTTTTACAACTGGAAAAAAAAAAGGAACTAATTCATTATGAAAATGAATAGCACACATGCATGCTTATCAACGTCCCATAAAATAAACATTTTCATATGAAAACTGTGTTTTTAGATCCTAAAATTATTTCCAGCCTTTGGCCTGTAGCCACGGCAACTCAGTAGCTTTGCCATTTATAGCAAAGCTTAGGCTGAGTTTCAGGGCACACAGAAAAGGACACTTACTTGACATTTTAAGGCCACAGAGCCAATTGGAATGTCCATGCAGGAAGGAGCTTCGCCTAAACAGGGCAAGTGAAAGTTAAGTCCACGTGTTCTCACAGCTACAGCTGGCAGAACACTGACAAAAAATAAAATGCCACAGGCAACAGAGAACTCTGTTCAGAGAGGACACACATCAACTCCCGAAAGCTAGGACATCCACTGATAAACACATCTACTTATCACTTCACGTGGGAGCAGCTGAAGACTAGAAACATATACATCACCTTTCAACGAAGCCATTATCCTCCCTTCTACTCAACAGCACAGGGGCCTGGGTGTGAGGGAAATGTACTCTGAGCAGACAACCTTCACGTTTTCTTAATCTCCTCCACTCATGCCTGCTAAGTCGCTTCAGTCGTTTCCGACTCTGTGCGACCCCATGGACTATACCCTGCCAGGCTCCTCTGTCCATGGGATTCTCCAGGCAAGAACGCTGGAGTGGGTTGGCACGCCCTCCTCCAGAGGCTCTTCCCAACCCAGGGACTGAACCCAAGTCTCTTCCATCTCCTGCACTGGCGGGAGGGTTCTTTAAACACCAGTGCCACCTGGGAACCCCCTAATCACTTCCCTACCCCCAAAAGAGAGTAAAAGAAATAATAACCTTCAACCTTTTCCCAGTCTGCACGAAATATGGGAGCGAGAGAAAACTGAATGGCCCGCAGGGAAACAATCCACCAGACACATCCTCAGTGCGGAACATTCTCCACGGCAAGTAGCCTGGTCTCTTTTAAAAACGGCAGTGTCATAGAAAAAAAAATATGAGAGCTTTTCTAGACTAGAAAATATAAGCCCTTAGGGCCATACCACCGCAAAGCAAGAACGCTGACTGGATCTTAGTTCACAGAAAAAATAAACAATCATACAAGACATTCTAGAAACTGGGGGAGAGGGGTGTGAATATGGATTGGCTATCGAGAATCAATTATAGTGACAATTATAGTTAATTTTCAGATTTTGAAATATTACCATGGTTATGTAGGAGAATGTCCTTATTTTTAGAAGACAGATACTTAACGTAGCGGGTGAGTATCATAACATTCGCCTACCCCTGTTTGCCTCAAATTGTTAAGCAAAAAATATGCATATGTGTATACATTCACACACACACACACACACACACAGAGATAAAGCAAATACAGCATAATGGTTAACAATTAAGGAACCTAGGCATGTTCAATGTATGTTCAACGTACTATTTTTTCTATTTCTCTATGTTTGACATATTTTGTAATAAAAATCGAGGTGGGGCAGGAGTGGGGAAAATGCTGCTAAGACCTTAAATATGTGAAAAGAAAGTTAATCTATCTCTGAGGAAACTCAGAAGAAATAACAAGGAAACATATATTACTTATCAGGTACCTAGCAAAAACATTTAATCAGACTAATAGGTAACTTATTTATCTCTGAAAGTTGCTACCACTGTCAGTATCTACCACTTTCATCTACTATACTCAATCCCAGATTTACTATGTACTTAAAAACCATTTCATGACTGTGGATGGTAGTGAAACTGTATGGCTCTGGTTTTCACGCTTTCATACACAGCATGTTGTAAATGTGAATTACTCCAAGACAAGTCAGCCAGGAAAGATCAAATAACTCGGCATTTACCATTCTAACAGAGATATATGACTAGATTTACCCCAAAGAGAAAAACACAGCCTCAAGTTTGCACATTCTCTTAATTTCCTCATATCAAATTATGCTTAAATATCCCCACAGCACTAATAATTACAGCCCCAGCAATTCTTAACTACTCAGTGGTACTAAAAATGAAACAGAAATGCTAAGATTTTTCAGCAATTGACATAGGAAGGAGGCGAGTGAAGTGAAATGAAAGTCATTCAGTCACATCTGACTCTTTGGGACCCCATGGACTATACCATCCATGGAATTCTCCAGGCTGGAATACTAGAAGTGGGTAACCTTTCCCTTCTCCAGGGGATCTTCCCAACCCAGGGCTCAAACCCAGGTCTCCCACACTGTAGGCAGATTCTTTACCAGCTGAGGTACCAGGGAAGCCCAAGAATACTGGAGTGGGTAGCCTATCCCTTCTCCAGCGGATCTTCCCAACCCAGGAATCGAACCGGGGACTCCTGCATTACAGGCAGGTTGTTTACCAACTGAGCAATCAGGGAAGCCCGTATAGGGAAGGAAAGAGATTACTAATTTCATACACAATGCCTAACAATGAAAGTGATATATAAATTTTTTACTGTTTCTCACAGCTCTCCGATCTGTGCTGTTATAGTTTTGAGTCTTTATTATCACAGACGTTAAAAATAAGGCAGATTTGTTTCAACTTTTAACCAACAAAACCAGTGTCATTTATTGAAACTTACCACCAAAAGACTGCTATAAAATAATGACAATAACAATGCACTCCTCTAAAATGTGTCTCTGTGCTGTGCTGTGTTTAGTTGCTAAGCCGTGTCCGACTCTTTGCGATCCCACGGACTGCAGCCCACCAGGCTCCTCTGTCCATGAGGATTCTCCAGGCCAGAATACTGGTGGGGGCTGCCATGCCCTCCTCCAGGCAATCTTCCCGACGCAAGGATCGAAAAAACCCAGGTCTCCCGTATTGCAAGCAGACTCCTTACCATCTGAGCCACCAGGGAAGCCCAATATTTGTCTCTAATTCCCAACTAATCAAAATTACCAAAGAAAACACATACTAAGAGGTCCATTCACAAGCTGAGGACAACCTAAAATTCAGCTTCAGTGAAATACTTTCTCTCAGGCACCCATAATGTGCTCCCACTCCCTTATTTTCTTCCGATCCTTCTTCTTAAATGTCTTTAACATACTGTAAGTTTATTACAAGCGTCCTGAAAGGCCGTCTAATCTGCTTTAATCCATCAATGCCAGAAATCCCTTGCCAGCCTCAACACGTTTTTCACTTAATCAGCATTACGACCTGCACATTCTAAGGGCAGTGCAACCTATCTGGCTCTTGTGAAGGCACAGGGCAAACTTGAGGATGGGGTTTCATTTCAAGGAGTTACCATTCCACTGACTAAAGGAAGTATGGTACACAGAGCCAGGGACTGAGATGGCGCTTATGTCCAGCTCTTTGCAATCTTGTGGACTGCAGCACACCAGGCTTCCCTGTCCTTCACTATCTCCCAGGGTTTGCTCAAACGCATGTCCACGGAGTCGGTGATGCCATCCAACCATCTCATCCTCTGTCGCCCACTGCTCCTCCTGCCCGCAATCCCTCCCAGCATGAGGCAAAGTGATGTCTCTGCTTTTTAATACACTGTGTAGGTTTGTCACTCCTGACAATCAGGGCGACTGGAGATCTGAAGCTTCACCTTCAGCAGGCAGCTTCCCCAAGGTGCTGTTGTTTGAACATTTACGACTTAAGAAACTCGGATGGGTAAAGAAAGGCCTGCATTTGCAAGCCTCTTCCAGGATCTGTCATGAGCTGTTTTATCCTCAACAAGCCACATGACATCCCAAGGATCTGAGCTGGAAGCCGCTACTGACGTCGTTTAATGGCCAACTCCCCATCTTCCTGATAAAGAAATTGAGACCCAGTGAGACCCACAGCCCCTCTGCTGAAGCTGAGACAAACCACATTATACACAACATCCAAGAGAGACCCAGGGTCTCTTCTTGGGAAGATTCAAAGTTAGGAAAACCTGCTCAAGACAACGCAATATGGCAAGAACTATCCTGACCCCCAGCACTTACTCTTACAGCTGTAATATAATTCCTAAGCCCAGGGAGGGACTCAATCAAAGCTGGCCAAATGGAGAAACAGATGAACAGAGTTCTCCCCGGCCTTTGTGGGAGCTGTCCTTGGCTGCCGACCACATGCGACCAGCGACCTTGGGCCCTGTGTGTGGTCCTTCCTCAGACCTTCCTGGGCAACAGTGACAATGTTGAGTCTAGCAAAATGTGTCATCTCTGTGGTCATACCCACTAATCTTTCCCCCCGTCTGTCATTCTGTCTTCCCATCTCTTTATTTTTGCGACCACTGACTTTTATCTCCTCTAAGTCAAGCTATTTCTAGATGCTAGACTGGTGATAACCATGTCATCCTGGTGAGAAGAATGCACAATGCTTTTAAGGTTTAAAAACTCAAACTGAAAAGTCAAAATAAATTTGAAAGTGCAGTTTTCCCCTCAGGAAAACTGGACTGATTCATGCCTGAGAACTGGGAGATCACAAAGTTAAGGAAACTCTTAAACTGGACACCTGCACAGCACAACCAAGTCTAAATGTATGGTTTAGATTTAAAAGGGGGAAAAATACATTTACAAAGACTTAAACCACAGTCTTCATGGTTTGTTCCTTCAGCTGGAAAGGATTTTTTTAGTACTGTAATTACATTTATCATTCCTAGGGGGAAAAATGACAATGTTCATTCTTATCCCCAGTAAATCCAGTTACAACCAGAAAGAGAGAGATGTAATCTCAAGAACGAAAATTACTTATGTGGGTAAAGCATGTTCAAGAACCCTCATTTCAGATCATACTCATTTCTACAAAACTGTTGCAAATTACAGAAATGCTGAAGAAAAAAAAAAAAGAAATGCTGAATGTATTCTTATGAGTAGCAGAAATACAAGTGCCAGCGCCTTTTAAAACATCGTACTTAACAAGTAGATCCAAAATGTTTTGAAATCTATGTCAGGAACACTACCAAGTTGTTTCTACTCATTTCCAAAACCTTACTAATCATGGGAGAAAAAGACATCTGTTCATTTTAAAAGCTGGAAATGTTTCCAGTTACCTATGAAAAATGCAGTTCTCTTAGAGAACTACTCCTTCTCAATGTCACTATTACCCCATAAATTTCCTTTTACTTTCCAGTAGTGAAGCAAATTGTGAATTCCCTGTGCTTTTCATGGCTTCGTTGCACGGAGGAAGTTCGAGGCAGGAACTTTTATAGCAGACCAAAATATACTTCTCCATCAGTTCCCAGATGAGGCACAAATTCCATCCATATTTTACCTACAGCCTCATCTCAAGAACATCCGCTTTTTTTCGTAACAAGCGGTGCTTTATAAGACATTATTAAATATGTACCATGTGGGCTCTGACTATAAAATTGTCACCCGACTGAAATAAAAGTTCAAGAGCACATGAAGAAATCAAAGGGACAAAATATTAAGGGGCAAAAACACACAGGGGCATAGCTACAAAGTCTAATAAGAGAAAGATGAACTACAGGAATCCTCAGAAGCCCCAAGGTGGCAGAGGGCATTGTGAGAAAGACTGAGCATCTCAGCTCTCTCAACAGCACAAGCTACGAAACCCTGACTAGGCAGGAAACCTGCTTGCCATGTGATTCCAAACACAGTTAACTTTGGTGTCTTGAGAGATGCTTTTCAGATTTTAACGTGCACTTGCATCATAAGGGGATCTTGTTAAAAACACAGACTCTGGGAATTCCCCAGTGGTCCAGTGCTTAGGACTCCATGCTTCCACTGCAGGGAGCACAGGTTCGATCCCCGGTCGGGGAACTAAGATTCCACGTGCCACATGGCCAAAACAAAACAAAAAACAGATGCTGAGTCCGGAGGTCTGGGACAGGGCCTGAGTCTGCATTTCTCTGGGAGCTCCCAGATGATGTTAATGAGGCTGGTCCAGGGAATATATACTGGGGAGTAAGATCTTAAATGTTAAAAAAAAAAAAAAAAAAAAAACAGGATTATCATAGCAGGACACTATGGGAAGAGATGAGGCTATGAGGGTAAAGAAACTTAGGTTCCCTGGAAGAAAGGCACTCTATAACTAAAATGTGAACTCCACCAGTGACGAACTGAACAGACGACAATTTAAGCATCTCCATTATTCTCATGTCTTTGAGTACAAGTTCCATTGCCTGAAATTTCAAAATCATACATACTTCAGATAAAGGAATTAAGTTTTACTAACAAATGTTATGCATTTCCAACCTTATGTGGTCTGATAGTTAAAATAAATTTATAATGGAAGGCGTCTGTTCCCCCGAGATACTGGAAAACCGTTATCATAGTTTCCGTATTTCTTCTTTCTAGGCTTAACATCTGTTTTCTTCAACTATTCTTTGAATAATGAGGTTTTGATTTATTTCACTATTTTAGCTGCTCTATTCAGAAAATCGTTGTGTTGTTCTACGTGTGTCAGTTTACTATTAAAATGCTAAAAAAAAAAAATGAATAGAAAGAGTAATATGAGTTCCAATCTGTTGAATGTTGACTGTCAGGTACTTTGGGTGGATTATCTCACTTAAGTCTCTCAGCATCCCTTTGTTAACCTCATTTTACAGAACAAAAAAACAGGGCCCAGAGATATTAAGGAATTTGCCCAAGGCCACACAGCTAGCAAGTAGAGTCAGGCCAAGATCTGCATAAAATAAGGAAATTTCACAGGTCATATCCTTAGCCACCACCCACACCATCGCTACAGAATACCTAAAAATTAGTCTTCCCTTTCCACAAAGGGAAAACATGTGAAAAATAAGTTTCCCAACTTCATGGAACTTAAAATCTAGGTGACTAAAACAACACAAGAAACCTTAGTTGAAACATGAACAAAAATACAAGCCAATAATTAAGGTCAAAAGTGTTAGTCATGTCTGACTCTTTGTGAGCCCATGGACTGTAGCCCACCAGGCTCCTCTGTCCATGGGATTCTCCAGGCAAGAATCCTGGACTGGGTTGCCATTTCCTTCTCCAGGGGATCTTCCCGACCCAGGGACTGAACCCTGGTCTCCCGCTTTGCAGGCAGACTCTTTACCAACTGGGCTACCAAGGAAGACAAGGTCAAAAGTCTGTAGTAATCTGGTTGGATCAAATCACATCACTAACATTTATTCTATTAAATAGAAAAGAAACCTAGGGAATGTAGTTATTCTCACTACCCCAAAGACTAGAAATACCCCAGAGTTAGAATCAATACTGATGTTTGCAAACACAGCCAGAAATCTGAAGGTGTCCTTTGGAGTCTAAAGTTCATGCTGTAGCCTCTGAGTTCAGGGGCAGAAGACTGCAAAGAAGACAAAACTACCCCACCATACTTCCAACCAAGACCTCCAGTGCCTGTGAGAGGTCATGGACTTAATACAGCAAGGAAAATGCCTTGATCCAGTGAACCTCATTCATTTTAATTTGGCCAGTATTCTCATTGGCTATCTATTCTATAGCACCCAAAAAAGAACAAAGTAGTCATGCTTTTCAACATGGGCATGTGGCTGCAGCAAATTTCACCAAGATCTTTAAGAGAAGCTAGAACTGATCTGTCTTCGCAGTGATCAAATGAAATGCATAATGTGAGAACTGGTAGCTTTTAAAAGATAAGAAGGGGGACTTCTCTGGCAGTCCAGTGGATAAGACTCCAAATTTCCATTGCAAGGGATGAAGGTTCGATCCCCGAATCCCTGGTCAGGGAACTAAGATTGTGTATGCCGTGTGGTTTTGCAAAAAATAAATAAATAAAAAGGTTTTTCATTTATTTTTTTGACGTTAAGATCCGTCCGCGGATGTTTATGTATAGCTGTGTCCCTTCGCTGTTCATCTAAACTACCACAACATTGTTAACCAGCTATACCCCAATATCAAACAAAAAGTTTAAAGTTTGGGTGGAAAAGTTAATTAATTTAAAAAAAAGATCCATCCCTGGAGAATGTGAGATGGCGGGACACAGTCACTGGATGGTCTCTGGCCTGGATCAAAGCGGAGGTTTGGATAACACCTTTTTCAGAAAAATGTATTATGCTACTGGTTCCACCTTTGACTGAATACAACTGCCACTATTTTTCTTTCTGAGAACACAAGGCTTTGTGATATAAGGTGGTATGAGAGCTGGGGTAGGAGCCATTACTATACTTTGAGCCTGAAAATCTCTGGAAGTGTTTGGGAGCAATTATGGCTTAATTTCATCAAAAGGCAACAGGCTCACCCCTCAGGAAGACATCCAAAGGAACGCAATGCAACCACGGAGAGTCTCGTATTGCTCACAGCCACTGGGAGGATGAAATGGCACAAAAAGAAGACAGCAACAGTTGTTTTCCCACTGGTGGAAAAACTTGGTGATAAGGGTCCTTTGTGCGCTGGTGGCTCAGATGGTAAAGAATCTGCCTGCAATGCAGGAGACGAGGTTCGTTCCCCAGGTCAGGAACGAACCTGGGGAAGAAGGGAATGGGTACCCACTCCAGTACTGTTGCCTGGAGAATGCCATGGACAGAGAAGCCTGGCTTGCCATGGGACCACAGAGTAGGGCACGACTGAGTGAGAAAGCACACAAGCAAGGGTCCTTTGTATCTAACGCGCACTCCAATTTAAAACTGCCAGCGTCCCGTGGAACGAGCAGTTTCTAGGTGTCCACTATACTTTCTTCAAATAATTTTTAAAATTCTTTTGGATTATATAAAGGGAAGGCATCCAGTCTTCTAAGATCATGGCATCCGGTCCCATCACTTCATGGCAGATAGCTGGGGACACAGTGGAAACAGTGGCTGACTCCACTCCAGTACTCTTGCCTGGAAAATCCCATGGACAGAGGAGCCTGGTAGGCTACAGTCCATGGGGTCGCTAAGAGTCGGACACGACTGAGCGACTTCACATTCACGTTCACGTTCCAAAAATCACTGCAGATGGTGATTGTAGCCATGAAATTAAAAGACGCTTACTCCTTGGAAGGAAAGTTATGACCAACCTAGACAGCATATTAAAAAGCAGAGACATTGCTTTGCCAACAAAGGTCCATCTAGTCAAGGGTATGGTTTTGCCAGTGGTCATGTATGGATGTGAGAGTTGCACTATAAAGAAGGCTGAACGCAGAAGAATTGATGCTTTTGAACTGTGGTGTTGGAGAAGACTCTTGAGAGTCCCTGGGACAGCAAGGAGATCAAATCAGTCCATCCTAAAGGAGATCAGTCCTGGGTGTTCATTGGAAGGACTGATGTTGAAGCTGAAACTCCAATACTTTGGCCACCTGATGCGAAGAGCTTACTCATTTGAAAAGAGCCTGATGCTGGGAAAGACTGGGGGCAGGAGGAGAAGGAGACGACAGAGGATGAGGTGGCTGGATGGCATCACTGACTCGATGGAGGTGAGTCTGAGTGAACTCCGGGAGTTGGTGATGGACAGGGAGGCCTGGCGTGCTGCAATTCATGGGGTCGCAAAGAGTCGGACACGACTAAGCGACTGAACTGAACTGAAAGGGAAGGCAACCGATTATGGAGAGAACGTGAAAACAAAAAAGAAGGACAGGAGTAGTTGGGTTTGAGAAGATGGAAAACTAATGCAAGAGTAGAGGCTGGGAGACGGGAAATAATCTGAAAAATCTCCACCTTTAGTTGTGATTTTCATCGCACCCTTTGTTGACTCCAGTGTAATGGTGAGGGGTATGAACAGGAGCCAAGACTGCTGTGTTTTCATCCCTGAAAGGGCTGCTGCGAAACTGAAAAATGACTTCCTTTTATGCTGCAGATGCCTCCTATCTAATATGAGGATAAGGGATTCCCTCACAGTGCAGTGATTGGGACTCTGGGCTCACACACACTGCCCAATGCCGAGGGTTCAATCCCTGGTCAGGGAACTAAGATCCCAGAAGCTACAAGGCACTATCAAAATAATAATAATAAAACAAGGATGATAATGATAACTGTTTAGGATACTAGTGAGACAGAGATGACCATGCCTGGCACGTGGTACCTGTTCAGATGATGCTGGGGAGACTTACCTACCCCAACCACTCTCCTGGGCTTCCCTGGTGGCTCAGACGGTAAAACAACTACCTGTAATTCGGGATATCTGGGTTCAGTCCCTGGGTCGGGAAGATCCCCTGGAGAAAGAAATGGCAACCCACTCCAGTACTCTTGCCTGGAAAATTTCATGGATGGAGGAGCCTGGTAGGCTACAGTCCATGGGCTTGCAAAGAGTCGGACACGACTGAGCGACTTCACTGATCACCACTCTTAATCTCCCCCTCCAAGTCCTCCGTGCTCCATTTCCTTTACCCCAGGCCCCACGTCCCTTTTGCTGCTGTTGTTATTGTTGCCTTGCCTTCCGTTCTGTCCCTGGCCTTCCCACACTTTTCCCTCAGATGGTTCACTGAAGTGAAGTGTCAGTCGCTCAGCTGTGTCCAACTCTTTTCAACCCCATGGACGGTAGCCTGCCAGGCTCCTCCATCCATGGGATTTTCCAGGCAAGAATACTAGTGTGGGTTGCCATTTCCTTCTCCAGGGGATCTTCCTGACCCAGGGATCGAACCTGCAGATGCTTCAGAGGCATGGTTAACACTGTATTCCAAGGACTTCCCTGGTGGTCCAGCGGTGAAGATTCCATGCTTCCACCGCAGGGAGCACGGGTTCGATCCCTGGTCGGGGAACTAAGATCATGCATGCTGCCTGGCACAGCTAACACATACACACGCACGCACGCACGCACGCACGCATGCACACACGTGCACACACACACACACACACACACACAAAACAAAAACACTATATTCCATTCAGCTCCCAGAAGATTGGGAGGCTGGGATGGGGATTGGGGGAAGGAAGTAAAAGGTATGGAGCTGCAGTGGGGTTGACTGAGACAATGAAAGAATCAGCAGGCAAAGAAGCAAACACAGCCTCACCGGCAAGATTCCCAATGTCAACAGGGAGCTGACACACGAACCCACTTTCTGGTACAACCGTGCCACGGGGACTGTGTTTTCCTTTACTTCATTAAGCAAAGCCCATGCTTATTAGATGCTTACCAGTGACGCACCTATTAACACGAGGATGGATTCCAGCTACATACCTCAGTATCCCAAGTGTCATGAAAATATTACTGCTGCTATTAATAATAAAAATAATAAAGAGGCCTAGAGTCAGACCTTGTACATAAATTCCCTTTCCTAGAGCTTCATCAGAACTGACCCAGTGCTAAAAACTACAGAATTCTTCACCAATTCTCTTTGCTCTCTGCTCTTTTTTCGTAAAAAGAACTTTATCCCAAAGCTCTGTCACTTCTGCTCTCATTCCCATATATTTAAGCTTTTCCATCTCAATCCGCCCTGCACATCAGGAAGGTTGGACAGGCGACAGTAGCTTTTATCACCATGTCAGCACTGATTAATGCACATTATAGAATCAAAAATAGCAAAACGTGAAGGGACGTTTTTTCTGGTCTCACAAACAAGTTCGTCTAACAAGCCCCACTTCAAAATGTTAAATAACAGGTGATTTACCAATTTTACAGATTTGAGCCAGGCCGAAAAGTCCCCAGTTTCAATGTTAGTACCCCCTGAGACAGAAAGCAGGGTATGCCAACAGTAAACACTGGCATTACAAGACACGGGTTGCTTTTTTCTTAGCAGTTTAGCTAGTGTTGTCTCAACTGTCCCATAGGATGCAAATTGCAAATTATACTTCAGATAACTTCATCTCTTCACTCTAAAAACACAATTCTGGGAAAGAAGTGAGAAGAGAAGAGCCCTATAAGAAAGAGTGAAATAACTGAAACGCTTTCAATGATTTAAGAACTTTAGATACTGTCTAGAGTCAGCTTATACTTTGAAGACAAGTGATAAAATGAGTTTTAAAACTCCTTCTTTGTTGAAAATAGTCCTATAAAGCTTTTCCAGCGCTAACTCACAAACAAGAATTTCAGTTAGATGGGACTTGATTTCTTTTTTTTTTTAAATTGGAGGCAGTTGGAGGAGGGCCTGGCAGAGGAAGAAATGCTATAAAAAGGCCTTGAGTTAGAAACGCAAATAGACGTCCATGCCAAAACCCTCCGGGAGCTTCGCTGGCCCACCCCGCTTGTCTGAGAGGTTTCGCTCCTTGGTGAAGCCTCCTTCTAGACCTGCCCTGCCCAGGTACAGACTACGAGTCTTCTCAAACTACCCCGAAGCCCCACAAGATGAACAATGTTGCCACACTCTTTATTATTAACTTTTATTGGCATACAGTTGTTTCGCAATGTTATGTCAGTTTCGGCTGTACAGCAAAGTCAATCAGCTACATGTACACATATACCCCTCTTCCTTGGATTTCCTTCCCATTCAGGTCACCACAGAGCATGGAGTGGAGTTCCCTGAGCTAGACACTGCTGCTGCTGCTAAGTCGCTTCAGTCGTGTCCGACTCTGTGCGACCCCATAGACGGCAACCTACCAGGCTCCTCCGTCCCTGGGATTCTCCAGGTAAGAACGCTGGAGTGCGTTGCCATTTCCTTCTCCAATACACGAAAGTGAAAAGTGAAAGTGAAGTCACTCAGTCCTGTCTGACTCTTTGCGACCCCATGGACTGCAGCCCACCAGGCTCCTCCACCCATGGGGTTTTCCAGGCAAGAGGACTGGAGTGGGGTGCCATTGCCTTCTCCAGCTAGACACTAGGGTCACATCAGTCATCTGTTTTATACATAGAATCCGTAGTGTATACATGTATACATATATGTCAGTCCCAGTATCCCAATTCAGCCCTCTGCCCTCCTTCTGCCCACCTGGCATCCGTGTTTGTTTGTGCTCTATATCTGTGTCTCCATTTCTGCTTTGCAAATAAGATCATCTCTACCATTTTTCCAGGTTCCACATGTATGCGTTAACATCCAATACTTGTTTTCCTCTTTCTGACTTACTTCACTCTGTAGGACGGTCTCTAGGTCCATCCACATCTCCACAGATAACCCAATTTCACTCCGTTCTATGGCTCAGTAATACTCCACTGGGTATATGTACCACACCTTCTTTATCCAGCCCTCTACTGATGGGCATTTAGGTTGGTACAGAGCCCGGCTACTGTGAACAGCGCTGCAATGAACACTGCGCATGTGTCTTTGGAATGGCAGCTTTCTCGATGGGTTTGCTGGGTCATATGGTAGCACTATGCTTAGTTTTTTAAGGACCCTCCATTCTGCTCTCCACAGTGAATATATCAATTTATATTCCCACCAATAGTACAAAAGGGTCCCCTTTTCTCCACATTCTCTCCTCAATGCTGAACATCTTAAGATCAAGCACCTCATATTTCGCATTTTAAGTTGCCAGATGATGAATAACTGGACAGCTGTTTCTGAAACTGGATCTTCTTTAACTGATAATTATTTCAATATTCACATTGCTCTGGTAAGAAACGGACAAACTAGCAGGTAACTGCCTTTGGATGAACCTACAGAAAAAATAACTGTGAAATATATGAAGGTGGTGAAAAGGTAATTTAGGGAAGAAAGTACAAATTATCTACTTTGTTAGCCTATGGAGGTGTTATTACCTACTTATTGATCACATCATCAGATCCATAATGATAAACCCTAGAAAAGGAGCCAACCCTACCCTCTACTCAAGTTGGCCAGAAAGGGAAAATCATTTTCTTTCCAACTAGCTAAAAGTTGGCATATATGAAAAAACTGTTACCAAGAAAGAAAAAAATAACCATAGGCAAAAAGACATAGGGCATATTAATCCATCTGAGATTGACATCTTGTTCCATGGAGTTCTAGAAGGCTACATGTATTTATCACTTTCCATAGTGATAAATACTTCTCTGATGAGCTAAAGAAATGAACACTGATGAGGGCTGGCAGTTAAGCTGTGCTCTGCAGGTTTACATCAGGTGGCCAATTGGGCTGTAAACTCAGCCCATAATCAGATGCTGCAGGCAAGCATACAACGACATTCCTGTTCATCTGAGTCAACCGGACCAGGGTTTCAAAAGAACAGTCCTTCAGTGTATTTTGTTTTTTATTCTAAGTTCTACATACAAATTCTTGAAAACCCTGTCCTTCTCCTGCACAGGGCAAGCCCCCTCCCTTCACCCTAGGGAAAATGTCTCAGCATGCTCATGAACAAGGGCATTTTCGCCGGCATTAGGGTTTTGTCCCTGCAGAGTTGGGAGGGTGTGGTGTGGCTCCCTCGATTAAAATCACTAATACAAGTGTAAGTGCCAACCCCTTCTCCCTGGGGAGCTCCCCCGGAGTGTGCTTCCCTTCTGGCAGGAGGGCCAAGCCCTATGCTTCCACCTCCCAGGATGTTAGCATCTGACTGCATACTCCAGACATTCCCAAAGCCAACCGAGTGACTGCTAATTCTGCACCAGCTCATGGGGACCAGCCACCAAGCTACTTCAGTTCTCAAGGGAGTCCAAAGCACCGACATATGTTGGAAATGAAAGGAGAGTTGAGAAACAGGGGTAGGTTATCATGAAGAAGAATGATGTGGTCCTTCCAGCAGAAACGCTGGTTCTTACCATCCAGAAAAGCACTCAGAATGTATCCGATTGTTAATGAGATGAGACAAAGACTCTCTTATGTTTGGACATTACCAGACTCTAGCCTTCATCTATTTTCCTCCGAATTTGAATGAGATCCTCCAGCTGTTATTAATGTGTCATCCTTTAGCTTCTGCAGGCACTAAAAGCAGCCATGTTTACACAAGGTGGCACCCACGCCTGGGAACTGTCAGGGAAGCAAGGCCATTGTCTGCAGGGGAAGCTTCCAAGGCTGGGCAGGGCGGTATTAGGTCATGGAGACTCATACCATGCGGGCACCACACAGCACACATCCTTCGTGCTCTTCCAAATTAAACACAGACGACCACAGCTCAGTGTGATTTCTTACAGCCAACTGATATGAAATGAAGCCAGGAGATCTGGCGGAAAGGCTTTCTTTATATACCTAATGCATCTCACAGCCCAGGGATTCCAAGGGGATACAGCATGGGCATGGCCTTCCCCCGTTGCTCAGATGATAAAGAATCTGCCTGTCAATGCAGGAGATGCAGGTTTGATCCTTGGCTCAGGAAGATTTCCTGGAGGAGGAAATGGCAACCCACTCCAGTATTCTTGTCTAGAAAATTCCATGGCAATGGAATCTGGCAGGCTACAATCCATGGGTCACAAAAGAGTTGGACACAACTTAGCAACTAAACAAGAAGAGCACGTGCATGTGGTTAGAGGGGATCAGAGAAAGACTCACATGCCTGCGTGAAGTCACTTGAGTCGTGTCCAAGATTCTCTAGGCAAGAATACTAGAATGGGTTGCCATGCCCTCCTCCAGGGGATCTTCCCGACCCAGTGATCAAACTCGTGTCTCTTCCGTCACCTGCACTGTGGCAGGTGGGTTCTTTTGAATTCATCAACTGGAAGGTAATCTGGAGTGGCCTGTCCTAAATAGGCGATGCCTTTAAAACAGGGACTTGGACCCCTTTTTTCCCCCTAATATTTGTTTATTTTTATTTAGCCCTAATCAAGTGATGCCTTTAAAACAGAGACTTGGAGCCTTTTTTCCCCTAATATTTACTTACTTATTTATATGTATTTATTTCTTCAGCTGGGCTGGGTCTTAGTTGCAGCATGTGGGGTCTTCAATCTTCACTGCTGCACACAGGGTCTTTTTTAATTGCGGCACGCAAATTCTTAGTTGTGGCATGTGTAATCTAGTTCCGCAACTAGGGAACGAACTGGGACCCTCTTATTGGGAGCATGGAGTATTAGTCACTAGACCACCAGAGAAGTGCCTCTCTTTAATAAAAAATAAAAAATTTTAAAAAGCCACCATGACTTCTACAGTTCTGCAACCTCAAGGAACTGAATTCTGCCAATAATCTCACGAACCTGGAATACGAGTCAGAGACTCAGATGAGAGCAGCCTCAGCCAATACCTTGATCACAGTCTTACTAGACCCTGAGCCAGAGAAGGCAATGGCACCCCACTCCAGTACTCTTGCCTGGAAAATCCCATGGACAGAGGAGCCTGGTAGGCTGCAGTCCATGGGGTCGCTACTAGTCAGACACGACTGAGCGACTTCACTTTCAATTTTCACTTTCATGCATCGGAGAAGGAAATGGCAACCCATTCCAGTGTTCTTGCCTGGAGACTCCCAGGGACGGGGGAGCATGGTGGGCTGCCATCTATGGGGTCGCACAGAGTCGGAAACGACTGAAACAACTTAGCTAACAGCAGCAGCAGCAGCAGACCCTGAGCAGAGGACCTTGCAAAGCATGCCTTAACTCCTGACTCAGGGAGGCTGTGAGATAATAAATCCATGCTGTTTTCAGCCACTATGCTTTTGTGGCAAATCCTTATGAAGCAATAGAAAACCGACACCAATGCCCATGTGGGCCTGGCACTCGGCTGGGGTGTTGGGACAAAGAAACAGAGAAGGGGAACAAAGGGAGGTATGTATATCTATATATATGATAAAGGGTAAGTGCAGAATTCAATGGGACCAGTGAAGGAGCCTCTCATTCTGGTTTGGCAAAGTAGAGAACAAGCAGGCTGCTCTCCAACTTTTCCAAACGTGAAAGTAAAAGTGTTAGTCACTCAGTCGTGTCTGACTCTTTGAGACCCCATGGGCTGTGGTCAACCAGGTTTCTCTGTCATGGGATTCTCCAGGCAGGAATACTGGAGTGGGTTGCCATGCCCGCCTCCAGGGAGTCTTCCTGACCCAGGGATCAAACCCAGGTCTCCTACATTACAGGCAGATTCTTTACCATCTGAGTGACCTGGGAAGCTTCAGTTCAGTTCAGTTCAGTTCAGTTCAGTTGCTCAGTCGTGTCCGACTCTTTGCGACCCCATGAATCGCCTCACACCAGGCCTCCCTGTCCATCACCAACTCCCGGAGTTCACTCAGACTCACGTCCATCCAGTCAGTGATGCCATCCAGCCATCTCATCCTCTGTCGTCCCCTTCTCCTCCTGCCCCCAGTCCCTCCCAGCATCAAAGTCTTTTCCAATGAGTCAACTCTTCGCATTTGGTGGCCAAAGTACTGGAGTTTCAGCTTTAGCATCATTCCTTCCAAAGAAACCCCAGGGCTGATCTCCTTCAGAATGGACTGGTTGGATCTCCTTGCAGTCCAAGGGACTCTCAAGAGTCTTCTCCAGCACCACAGTTCAAAAGCATCAATTCTTCGGTGCTCAGCCTTCTTCACAGTCCAACTCTCACATCCATACATGACCACTGGAAAAAGCATAGCCTTGACTAGACGGACCTTAGTCAGCAAAGTAATGTCTCTGCTTTTGAATATGCTATCTAGGTTGGTCATAACTTTCCTTCCAAGGAGTAAGCATCTTTTAATTTCATGGCTGCAGTCACTATCTGCAGTGATTTTGGAGCCGCAAAAAATAAAGCCTGACACTGTTTCCACTGTTTCCCATCTATTTCCCATGGAGTGATGGGACTGGATGCCATGATCTTTGTTTTCTGAATGTTGAGCCTTAAGCCAACTTTTTCACTCTCCTCTTTCACTTTCATCAAGAGGCTTTTGAGTTCCTCTTCACTTTCTGCCATAAGGGTGGTGTCATCTGCATATCTGAGGTTATTGATATTTCTCCCGGCAATCTTGATTACAGCTTGTGTTTCTTCCAGTCCAGCGTTTCTCATGATGTACTCTGCATGTAAGTTAAATAAGCTTAACAATCTTTTAAAATTCAGAGCTCTCACCAACAGCAGCCTTGTGACCATGTAGTGAAAACCCTCTTGGGTCTCGAAATATAAAGAATAAGCATAGAAGAATGCAATGATTCCTGTCAAGTTCAATACCAACCATGACTTCCAGGTTATTAAAAGGGCATTTAAAGTAATCTATCACTGGGGAGCTCAACATTCAGAAAACTAAGGTCATGGCATCCAGTCCCATCACCTCATGGCAAATAGATGGGAAAACAGTGGCTGATTTTATTTTGGGGGGCTCCAAAATCACTGCAGATGGTGATTGCAGCCATGAAATTAAAAGATGCTTACTCCTTGGAAGGAAAGTTATGACCAAGCCAGACAGTATATTAAAAAGCAGAGACATTACTTTGCCAACAAAGGGCCGTCTAGTCAAGGCTATGGTTTTCCAGTGGTCATGTATGGATGTGAGAGTTGGACCATAAAGAAAGCTGAGTGCTAAAGAATTGATGGTTTTGAACTGTGGTGTTGGAGAAGACTCTCAAGAGTCCCTTGGACTACAAGGACATCCAACCAGTCCATGCTAAAGGAGATCAGTTCTGGGTGTTCATTGGAAGGACTGATATTGAAGCTGAAACTCAAATACTTTGGCCACCTGATGCGAAGAACTGACTAATCTGAAAAGACCCTGATGCTGGGAAAGATTGAGGGCAGGAGGAGAAGGGGACGACAGAGGATGAGATGGTTGGATGGCATCACCGACTCAATGGACTGACTGATCACTGGGAAATTCTAACAAGTTTTACACTGACAACCTGAATCCTACAGAAGAAGAAAAACAATGTTCTCATTTAAAGCTGACACTAAGGAAGCACTATTACTAAAACAGGCTGTTGTGCATGAGAACCTCGCTGAAAATGCCTTTCAGTTCTCATTTCTCCGGCTTAAGGAGAAGTTACATGAACACAAAGTCCATGGTAAATGTCTAAACCCCAGATGGCCTTCCCCTGCTGGCTGGCATGTCTCAGACTTCGGTCAAAATCAGTGTGTGGGCTTCCCATGTGGGCAGTGGTACAGAATTTGCCTACGACACTGAAGACGGGGGTTTCGATTCCTGGGTCAGGAAGACCCCCTGGAGGAAGGCGTGGCAACCCACTCCAGTATTCTTGCCTGGAGAATCCCATGGACAGAGGGGCCTGGCAGACTATAGTCCATAGGGTTGCAAAGAGTCGGACACAACTGAGCGACTGAGCGCGCAATCAGCATGTGCTTCAGGAATGCGGACTAATTCCACTGTTAGTCCAGGCTGAACATGGGAGGTAAATCCACTGCCAAAAATAAAAATGCACTCCCAAGTCAAATATTCGTTACTTTCGATGTCATACTGTTCTGCATCACAGGGGTTTTCCTCCTTCAACTTCTGCTAATTATCCTCGTGCCCTCCGAACTCCCCAGCAGATTTCCTGCTATCTCACCAGAGGCATGTGCTCAAGGGCTTAGTAGTCAGCTTCATTCTCTAATTTCAGCCAGAAGGGGTTCCTGCAAGCATTTCAAGAAAAACATAGAGAGAAATAAAATATAAATACCTAAATATAAATTTACCTAAATATAGACCAGGCAATGGTTTCTGTATCTTTCCATTTAAATGGGTTCAATCTTTCAATTCAATTTAAATGGACTCCCTGAGCACAAAGTGATCTGCAACTGTTCCAAGGCATTGGGCAGGGTTCAAGAAACTGTGCTGATAGTCAACACGAGAAGCTGAAAATCACCAGCCCTGGGCAAAACTTTGAAAATCCCTGCCTGATGATTTTTAACGCGGGACTGAGACGGCTCTGTACCCACCTCCCAAACACACATATGCACAACTTTCAGTTTTCCAGGTCTGTGCTACAGAGCAATGTCTCCTCCAGCTTGGACAGAGAACCTTCTGTGTGCAGAGCAGATGAATGAAAAGCCCTCCCCAGCATGGTTCTTTCTTTAGCTAACCGCACACACATCTCCTGCTTGCCAGAAGCTAAGCCATACAACGGTCAGTCTTCACCAGTCTGGGGTGCAGAGCTGAAGCTAGCCTCCATAACTATAAAAGTACTGGCTGCAGCAGAGAATTCTGTCCTTCTTGCTGGCGGTGATGGAGACGCGGCGCGGAGTCAGCGCTTCTACCGACTCTCTGCTGCCCACCGTCAGTCATTCCCAAGGCAGGACAGGAATGGAAGAGTCCACCCTAATGAGGACCCCTATCTAATAAAAGAAGATGGTTCCTGCCCATCAGGCATATTTTGGTTTAATGTTTTTCAACTGTCTCACTATCCATTGGCCAAAAGAAACTTTAATGCTAACATTCAAGAATGTACTTGTGGGCTTTCCTAGTGGTCCAGCCGCCAAGAATCCACCTGCCAGTACAGAGGACGTGGGTGTGATCCCTGGTCTGGGAAGATTCCACATGCTGCGGGGCAAGTAAATCCATGCACCACAACTACCAAAGCCTGCAAGCCTAAAGCCGGTGCCCCGCAACAAGAGAAGCCACCGCAATGAGAAGCCCAGTCACTGGAACTAGAGCGTAGCCCCCACACACCACAACTAGAGAAAAAGGTAGAACAGCCAAAAATAAATAAAAATTTTTAAATTCTAAAAAAAAAAGAATGTACTTGTAAACATCTAAACTTCACCCTAAGACTATGTAAACTTCACCCTAAGACTAAGCAAAATCTTTATTACTGCACCCAGAAAGAATTTTGCTAGCTGAATTTATCCAAACAGACAAAGGAAAGATGAAGGAAAACCAACAAATATCCCGTATACCAAAATAGAAAAAAAAAAAAAAAACTAATTCCAAGCAACCAAAAGTAAACAAGTGAGTGTTTCATAATCAGTTTTCAGTTACATGGGTTGACTTTTTAAAATCTCTTAAATCATAAAAGTTTGTTTGCCGTCCTTTTAAAAACTTTAGAACATGCAGATAATAGTTTATCTGTTTGAAGAGGGAATAACTGAGTAGAAATGCTTTAAAAGTCAGGAAAGGAAGCCACAAATTATTATTTTAGGTCTCCAAATGGAGGAAGGGAAAAAGAGGTCCCGTTTATTAGTCAACCATGCATGCGTGCGTGCGTGCGTGCGTGCGTGCGTGCGTGCTCAGGCCCTGAGTCGTGTCTGACTTTTCGTGACCCCATGAACTATAGCCCGCCAAACTCCTCTGTCCATGGGATTTCCCAGCAAGAATACTGGAGTGAGTTGCCACGCCCTCCTCCAGGGGATCTTCCGGACCCAGAGATCGAACCCAGGTCTCCTGCATCGCAGGTGGATTCTTTACCACTGAGCCACACGCAACATAGTCTGAAGATGCTACCTCCTCCCTGACCACACAATCCAAAATAGTCCACCTGGGCCTCAGCCTGCATGCCCCCTGTCACCATCTGTTACTATACATCTCCAATCTCCCCTTCACTATACTAACCCCAGCTCCATGAAGGCCAGCACCACATGTGGCTCACCAGTATAGATGGAACAGCCAGCCCAGCCCAGTGTTCACTCTTCCATCCATTCTCTCATTTCTTGAGCTCGAATATTTACTAAGCTCCTACCATGAGGAACCCACTCCAGTGGTTTTGCCTAGGGAATCCCATGGACCTATAGCCACAATAAATTCCAACTGGTTGCAATATGTAGTTATATGGGGCTTCCCTGGTGTCTCAGCTGGAAAAGAATCTGCCCACAAAGCAGGAGACCCAGGGTTTGATCCCTGGGTGGGGAAGATCTCCTAGAGAAGGAAATGGCAACCCACTCCAGTATTCTTGCCTGGAGAATCCCATGGACAGAGGAGGCTGGCGTCCATGGGGTCGCAAGGAGTCGAACACCTGAGTGACTAACACTTTCACTTCACTTCAGGGATCCTGGGAACTAGGGACACTAGTTACAACAGGAAAAGGAAAACAGTCTCTCCCTGCATCTGATGACAGAGCAAGGGAATGATAAGAAAGAAGGGAACAAATAAAGAAGACTCAGATAATAACTAACAGTGACTGTTGCTCACGCCAGGCACTGCTCTAGGTACTTACATGTTCCACTCCCTCTGAAATAGGTGCTATTATCATTTCTAGTTACAGATGAGAGGGATTATGGAGCTTGCCCGAGGTCACCAGACCGGGAGGTGGAAGAGCAGGAGCCTCGACGTGGCCGTGAGGGCCAAGTCATGGTGTGGGTCGCTGTCCTCATCACATAGGGTCCTAAGCAGAAGGAAGGGCCAGCCCCTCCACAGCCCCTCATGTCCTCTGCAGCCCACATGTGCTGGATAATAAACACTTGCTGGATGAATGAAGAAAAGAGCGCAGCATTTCTTACTTTATAAAGGCTAAGACTCCATGTATCCAGTGCAGGGGATACAGGCTCATTCCCTGGTCCCAGAACTAAGATCTCATCATGCTGTTTGGCCCGGCAAAAAAAAAAAAAACCTTAAAAAGCCCTTTAAAGTCCTCGCAAAGTTTTACTGCCTCAGTTCATCCTCAGTTCACTGGGATACTCAGTGTCCCAGTACACCGCCTTCTCATTCGGCCTCCTGTACTCCCCTTACTCCCCGAAAGGTTAGAAAGATTTTACTCTTTTCCTTTAGTCGATGTAACGAAAATAATGCTCATAAATATATTTTCCAAACTATCTCCCCGCGGACCAAGCATCTTCACCCTAAGATGTTCCTATTTCTAAGGAGAATCGACCTTTACGTCACCCTCTCTCTCTCACTCGCTCTCTCCCTTTCTCTTTCCTCCCATTTTATCTTTACCCAGAGCTAAGACACCATGCCACATCACATGCTGGTTTTCAAATTAAAGTCACAGTGCTTACAGGAGTCCCCAGATGGCTCATATAAGATGATACATGTATGTGGTTAGGGGGCCACGGCCTCAGAGGAGCTGCAGCTACCCAGGCAGCCAAGTGCAAGACAGCCCAAGACCTTCCATCAACAAGCGACCAGCACCAGGCTGGGCGGGACCACTGACACCCTGCGTACAGCAGGGAGTCCCCAGGCACTGCCTGGGTTGCGGGTGCAAAGAGGACTCGGAGGACTGGCAGAAGGGAGGTTATATCAGCCAAGAGGTATGTTCCCAGACTAGTGACAGAGACAGATGCAGGTCCCCAGCTCAGATGGGGCTGGAGACAGCGAGCAGATCACTCTTGTCTAAAAATAGCTCCTCCAGTGGGGCCACCACAGCTCAAAGCACAGCTACTACTAATGTCACACACACACACACACACACACACACACACACACACACACACACACACACGCGCCAAGTACCATGTGTTGAGAATTTGTTCTTTGAATTATCACAGAAACCCCAGGAGATAAGTTTTAGTATTTTCCCTTGACAGATAAAAAATCAGAGCTCAGAACTGGCCCCAAGTTACCCAACTAGTAACTGACAGAGCAGAGATGTGACCTTGATCTTTGCCTAAACAGCCATAATCATTTTAAACCTCATGCATGGTCACAGCAAGCAAGAGACGGAAGCCACTGACAAAGACATGGTGATGTGAACCCTCGGCGGTTCATTATGGAAGAGCTTGCCCACCACGTAGAATGCTAAGAAGCTCACATCCAGCCCTGGGAGATGCCACCCCTAGCAGGCTTGGAGAAAACCCAGTGACACAGCCAGCATTTCTCCAGTTACTGAGAGTACAAAGGGCCATGTGTGGAGGGCAGATGGGATGCCCATCGCTCAAGAGTCCACACTTGAGTCTCCTCTGTCCCTCACGCTAACACACGTCTCTGCGAATAACACCACCAACTGTGCCCCTGGCATGCAGCAGTCAGCAGAAAGCAGAAACACTGCTGAGAAAAACAAATGTGGAGGACAAACTCAAAGGCCCAGGAGCTACATCTGCTGCAGACCTGTCCTCTGCACGCTGGGTTACTTATCCTAACACCAAGAACGGAAGAGCTTTAGCCATTCCCCTCTGCAGGGGATCTTCCCAACCCAGGGACCGGACCCAGGTCTCCCACATTGCAGGCAGATTCTTGGCCATCTGAGCCACCAGGGAAGTTCCAAACAAACAAGAACTAACCACAAGCTTACTGGGTAGTCAGAGGATGCCTGTTTTGATCAACAAAATTCTAACATACTGTAACATATTTTTAGAACATAAATGGATCCTTTCTTGTTTAGTTTTTTAATTGTTAATTAATTTGAAAGGTGAGCTCTAGGGAGAATTTCCAAAGTCTCCGAATCTACCAGTGAAAGAAACCAGGGTAACTGGCCACTAGCGTTTAATTCTGTACTTGAGAGGGGCAGGAAGTCAGCTGATTAGAGAAAGCTACCAACAGAGGATCTTCCGAACAAAACCTTGTGCACAACTCTTCACAGCAGTGTTATTCACAATAGCAAGAAGCGGGAAACAAGTGAAGTATCCATCAGCTGAAGAATGTTATCCATGTGGTTTATGCAAATAATAGAATATTATTTATTCCACAATAAAAAGGAATGATGTACTGATACGTGCGACAGCATGGATGACCTTGAAAACGTGATGCTCAGTGCAAGAAGTCAGTCGCAAAAGAACACGTACTGTTTGATTCCATTTTATGAAATGTCCAGAAGAGGCAAAATTCACTATCACAGACTAGTGATGGGTTGCCTCGGGCTGGTAAGGACGGACTTGGGAGGAACGGGGAGTGACTGCTAATGGAGACAAGGTTTCTTCAGGGGTGATGAAGATACTCGAAAACGGTGCTCATGGCTTCACAACTCTGAATATGCCCAATACCACTGATTACACTCTTTAAATGAGTGGAATTGTATGGAATGCGAGTTACATCTCAAATAAACCTGTTTTTAAAAAAGAAAAAAAAAATTCAGAGCAGAAATCATTCTCTCCCGTCCTTTAATTTCAGACAACCTTGCTCCACTAGGGTAAAATTCAGGAAGGTTTAAAATCACCTCTCGAGATAAACAAAATTCTACAGTTGCACCATGCCATTTGAGAAGCTATTCCACCTCACCTTTGTTATTCCACTGTCCCTTCTCTAAAACTAACATCCCTTGCAGGTTCTACTCTTCCCCAGTGGATTTATTTCTCACATGCTCCCTTCTAACAGAATAAAAGGAAACACGGCTTTTGGTCAATCAATCTAATCAGAAACTTTCACTAACATCCTGCAGAGAATAAAAGACGGGACATAAAGTAGGAGCTCATCATGCCCAGAGGTGGTATTTCTAGGGGACCAAAGACCGGCTTTAATTTTGATGTCTCACTTATTAGCTCTCTGACCTTGAGGAAATCATTTAAGCTGAGCCTCAGTTTTTGGAGACCACAATATCTCACTTTTAGCAGGAGAATAATACAGTAAGCCACCTCTAGGACATGGCATACTAGAGGCACAATAAGAGCCCTCCATGTTTTCTCTTTTCTATGCTCATCAAGGAATTTTCGAGGGGTCGCTAAAGGGTGAGATGAGACCACACAAGTCAAACTGGATTTGAATCCCAGTTTCTGGGCTTCCCTAGCGGCTCAGATGGCAAAGAATCAGCCTGTAATGCAGGAGACTCGGGTTCGATCCCTGGGTCTGGCAGATCCCCTGGAGAAGGAAAAGGCTACCCACACCAGCATTCTGGGAAATTCCATGGACAGAGGAGCCTGGTGGACTACAATCCATGGGGTCACAAGGAGTCAGACACGACAACTAACCTTTTTTTTTTTTTTTTTTCACTTTTCTCCACTTAGTAGCTATGGGTGGCTATTTTTTCTGAGCCTCCATTTTCTAATCTGTGAAACAGGGAGAATGCATGTACTTATATCCTAAGATTACTTGGGGGATTAAATGAGAGAAATACTTAATACAGTACCTGACTCAAAACAAAAAAAAAGCTATTATCATTCTTCTTGTTGTTATCAATAACTGGAGAGAAAGGACATTAAGTTAAAGAACAATTAAGGATCAATTCAATCCCTTGTACCAAAATCCTGAAGTACGGAAAAGCTAGGGGTGAGTGAGGAGAGGGAGGCCGTGGTTGGGGGCATCACAGAAGAGGCAGGTGTTAAGACTGTGGGGTGACTGGCAGGGACTGGAAATCTGGAGTCTGATTTTTTGATTGTTCTGTTTTCTGTTGTGTTTTGTTTGGCACATGCAGAGAGGAAAAGGAGGGAGTGAGTGACAGTTGATCAATCATGTCCGTCTCTCTGCAACCCCATGGACTGTAGCCCGCCAGGCTCCTCTGTCCATGGGTTTCTCCGGGCAAGAATACTGGAGTGGGTTGCCATTTCTTTCTCCAGGAGTAAAGGGAAGACAAGATCAAAGGCAAAATAGAGGTGCTAAACCTGGAACATATGGGGACTGAGACAGAGGCAGCTGAAGCCACAAAGACTGGTGAGGAGGGTGAGGGGAAACCCGGTGGGTAAGAAGGGGCACGCTGGGTCCCAAAAGCAAATGACATGAGAGCTCTGCAGGGAAAGAGCCTCAAAGGAGGCGGAGTGGGGAGCAAGCCGGCTCAGGGCTATCACAAAGGAAGGCTGCAGGTGATACCTCATCATAGGGTCCTACGCTCCAGGGGACAAGCAAGGAGCCCACCAAAAGGCTCCCAGCAAAAGGCAGTTCTTTCTAATGATAGTGCACTTGGTGGGAATGGCAAATACTTTTAGAGTCTGGCGGACAGGTTACACCCTGGCTTCTGGAATCCTGGGCAAGCTGCTGGGCATCTCTGGGTCTTGGTATCTGGGCACCTTTCCCGAAGCCCGAGGGGAAGAATGTGATCAGGTCTGCAGGGTGTCTGGCACCCAACAGGTGCACAGCAATGCTCTTAGACCCTGGAGATCGTCAGTCAGCGCCATCCCGGGGATGCCCGGAAGGTCAGCTCAGTTTTAGTTTTTTCTATCAATAAACTAAAATGCCACTCATAAAGAGAATTAGAATATTTGATTTAGAGTGGCTACATGGACAGCTCAGCTTTCCTGGTAGCTCTGCTGGTAAAGAATCCACCTGCAGTGCAGGAGAGTGGAGAAGATCCCCTGGAGAAGGGATAGGCTACCCACTCCAGTATTCTTGGGTTTCCCTGGTGGCTCAGACAGTAAAGAATCTGCCTGCAATGCAAGAGACCCCGGTTCTATTCCTGAGTCAAGAAGATTCCCTGGAAAACGGATAGGCTACCCACTCCAATATTCTTGTCTGGAGAATCCCATGGACAGAGGAGCCTGGCGGGCTAGAGTCCATGGGGTCGCAAAGAGTCAGACACGACTGAGCGACTAAGCACAGCACAGCACATAGACAGTCAATAAGCTGTTTCAAAATAAAGAAAATGATGGTCAAAGAACAGAGAAACATCAGTCTTCAGATAGTAGGCGAGAATTCAGCCATAAAGCTCCAGTTATTCTGTGTTTTAAAACAGCTTATTGGCACTGCCCTGGTGGCCCAGTGGTTAAGGCTTTGCTTTCCAGCGCAGGGGGGTGCAAGATCGATCCCTGGTCAGGTAGCTAAGATCCCACATGCCTCTTGGGCAAAAAACCAAAACAGAAAACAGAAACAACACTGTAACAAATTCAATGAGAGTGCGAGTGAAAGTTGACCAGTCATGTCGGACTCTTTGCAACCCCATGGACTATACAGCTTATGGAATTCTCCAGGCTAGAATACTGGAGTGGGTAGCCTTTCCTTCTCCAGGGGATCTTCCCAACCCAGGGATCAAATACAGGTCTCCCACATTGCAGGCAGATACTTTACCAGCTGAGCCACAAGGAAAGCCCATTAAAGACTTTTAAAATGTTTCACATTTTAAAAAAAAGTAAAAACTTGAAAAGTTAAAAAAAAATAATGAAATAGCTTGTTATTCAGGGACAGCGCAGCAAGCAGAGAGCTAAAGAGGAATTGGTTGTTCTACTTCTCAAGTTGGATAATGCACACAGAAGCATTTTAAGTTTACCTTGCTGCTGCTGCTGCTGCTAAGTCACTCTGTGTCTGACTCTGTGCGACCCCATAGATGGCAGCCCACCAGGCTCCCCCGTCCCAGGGATTCTACAGGCAAGAACACTGCAGTGGGTTGCCATTTCCTTCTCCTTATTGAGGTACAATTAGTATATAACAAAACACAACCTTTTTACGTGCAGAGTGTGATGAGTTCTGACAAATGTATACTTACCCGTGCATTCACCGCTAACTCAAGACAGAAACTGCATCAGCCCTTGTACCTCCCCAGGTCATCACGTCCCCACCCCAGTCCCAGCTTCCTACCTGCTGCTGTCGCTAAGACAATTTCACTATCATCATTGAAGCCATGCTTACATTTTGTATAGACTCTTCTATGTATGCTGTATTTCATGATTTTAAAATGAGTGGTGTATTTGCCCACTAAAATTAACGACAAATGCCAAAGACCTTCCTGTGAGGGCTCCTTGGTGTGAAAGTTAAAAAGAGAAACCAGGGACTTCCCTGGTGGTCCAGTGGTTGGGACTTGGCGTTGCAATTCGAGGGTGAGGGTTTGATCCCTGTTCAGAGAGCTGGGATTGCACATGTCTCATGGTCAAAAAACCAAAAAACATAAACAGCGAAGGCAATTATGTAACAAATTCAATAAGACTTTTTTTTAATGGCCCACATTGAAAAAAATAAATCTTAAAAAAAAAAAAAAAAAAAGGAAGAGAAACCAGCCAAGCACTGTCATTCCATCAAAGAGCAGCAGTCTGGGCAGGGGATGGAGATGACCAGAATAAACTGCTCAGACCCTAAACCTGACTGAACTCAGTGACCAGAGGGCCTGGGCAAGTCACTTAACTCATCTCCATTTCAGCTTATCTTAAAACACGGTGCCTATGGTTCCATGAGTATCATGATCACATAATTTATCATCCAAATCAGGATGCATTATAAGGAGGTGCTATTATACATTAAGGGGCTTCCCAGGTGGCGCTAGTAGTGAAGAGCCCAGCTGCCAATGACGGAGATGTAAGAGACATGGGGTTCGATGCCTGGGTTGGGAAGATCCCCTGGAGAGGGGCATGGCAACCCACTCCAGTATTCATGCCTGGAGAATCCCACAGACAGAGGAGGCTGGCAGGCTACAGTCCATAGGGTCACAGACTCCGACACGAGTGAAGTGACTTAGCAGTCATTATACCTTAAGCCAGCACAAATGGTATCAACCAGACTGACTCCAGAAAACCTGGTCTGTAGGATACTTAGGAGCGTTCCATAAGAGCACCTCTTGTGATGTCCACAGTGACCTAAGGCTCTCTTGAGAAATGAGTGTTGCACAGAATCATACCAAGTGATACGTTTGAAAGCTGAAGTCTTTTGTCCTAAGGTGATGGGGTTCCCAATGTTTACAGTGGCATTATTTACAACTGCCAAAGTATGGAAGCAACCTAAGTGTCCATCAATAGATGAAAGGATAAAGAAGATGTGGTGTATATATACACAATAGAATACTGTTGTTTGGTGGCTAAGTCGTGTCTGACTCTGTGATCCCATGAACTGTGGCCCACCAGGCTCCTCTGTCCAGGGGATTTCCCAGGCAAGAATACTGGAGTGGGTTGCCATTTCCTTCCCTGGGGGATCTTCCCAAGCCAGGAATCAAACTAGAGTCTCCTGCATTGGCAGGAGGATTCTTTACCACTGAATCACCAGAGAAGTCCCCAACAGACTCAGTTCAGTTCAGTTCAGTCGCTCAGTCGTGTCCAACTCTTTCCGACCCCATGAATCGCAGCACGCCAGGCCTCCCTGTCCATCACCATCTCCCAGAGTCCATCGAATCCGTGATGCCATCCAGCCATCTCATCCTGGGTCATTCCCAACAGACTACTCAGCCATAAAAAAAGAATGGAATTTTACCATTTGCAGCAAAACAGATGGACGTGAAGGGCATTAAGCTAAGTGAAATAAGTCAGAGAAAGACAAACACTATATGATATCACATGGAGAATCTAAAAAATACAACCAACTAGTGAATAAAACAAAAAAGAAGCAAGAGTCCCCTTGGGGAGAGGGAATATAGGGGTAGGGAAGAAAAAGGTTATTATGGAATTACATGAAGTCATGGGTATGAAACTTTTGAAAAGTGTAAAGCACTACAGAATTTAAAGAATCTTTCATTCAATTAAAAAAAAAAAAAAGGTGATGGGGCTTATCCAACCCAACTGTGTTAAGAGATCACAAACAAGGAGACCTGGCTGACAGAGAAGAGGAGGGTTCTAAGAGAACCTCTGAGGCCACTGAGACCAGAGGGTGTGCACACTGAAAATATGAACCAACCTTAAACCCTGGCAGCCTGATGGTGAAAACACTGAGCTGGGCTAGCCTGTCTTTGTCATTCAGTCTCTAAAAATGCAGACATTAAGGGCACTGCCAAGGCACATTACCTTGGAACTCCCACGGTGTAAATTTCATATTGAGAAATCAAGTCTTCATTAACATACCGATTCCGAGGACTTTAGGGGTTAGGGGGGCGAGGGGGAGCAACAGCAAGTCTTCACAGCTGCCAAGTGAATTTCATAAAATA
This sequence comes from Ovis aries, assembly GCF_016772045.2. Classification (NCBI taxonomy): domain Eukaryota; kingdom Metazoa; phylum Chordata; class Mammalia; order Artiodactyla; family Bovidae; genus Ovis; species Ovis aries. The sequence goes on along the minus strand of NC_056063.1, from coordinate 16,874,642 downwards.
GATCAGACTTTGGCACATTAGAACACATAAAGTTATGGCAGAGTGCCCTTCAAAGTACTGCACAGACGCAAGAAAGCATTCATTGCAAATATCTGAAAAAACCACGGCGGAAAGTTTATTACAAGACGACAGCCACTGGAAGGACTGGTACAACTAAAATTAACTTTGATTTATCCAGGCTTTCTAAAGACTGAAAACTGCACATAATTGCCTTAAATTGCATGCAGAGATTATCATCCTCACCTTCTAAAGGAACTGAACAAAGAAAGATCTGTTTGCCTTCAACTGCACAATCAGATTCCTTTGAATTAGATTGATTTGCATTAACAAAAAATTTTGGTTATTTAGCCATAAGCTATGCTGCCATTTTAGTCAAAATGGACTGCTGTGTTATTTCACTTATAAGATTATAAAAGCAACTAATCAATGCATTGAAGGATCTTCATTACAAAATAAAATGCATGTTTAGAAATCAACTCAACGATTGTTATTACAAAAAAAAAAACAACATTGAGAATGTAAGTACTCCTACTGTAGAGGGAACGCTCTAGAAAGTATCTTACTTGATGACTCACTCAAAGACTATTCATTCATTTCTCACTGCAGGGAATAAAATCAAGTAAATTTTAAATAGGCTGTTCAATTAAGTTACGGGCTATAAAGTCTAACAAAATTTCATAACAAAACCAAAAATCTGAAGGTGTACTTAAATTTTTAAATAATAGAAATGTCGGAGGATTTTTTTTTTTAATGAGTATTGGTGCTTGCTGGAAAGCACAATTCTTAGAAATGGAGCTGATAATTGGCCACTGGAAACTGGTGAGTATCAGGACTAGAACTCCCCAGGCATCCACCTGGATCCTCTGTATCCACTCGTTTTAACGGGAGATGAGAGTCTGGAGTGGAATCTGACTCATCAGTCTCTGAGTCACCCCAGGGACTACCTATCAAAATGCTCTGGGCTTGATTCTCAACGCAAACTCTCGTCCACGGATCCATAGCTCCAGCTCTGAATACGCAGCAACACTACAAGAGAGCCCAGCCCAGGAGAAGAAAACTTAACTCCTTCTTCCCTTCGAGCTTCTTGGTTGGCCTAGTAACTAAACTGCTATCCAACAATGGGAAAAAAACTAATTTCCTACATATAGGAGCTCATAAATATAAGATACTGAAAGAAGCAACCAAAACAGACAGCTTTATATATATTTTAGATGCCCAACCCCTCAAAAAAAAAAAAAAAACAGTAAACCTCTTAAAAATTGACAAGACAAATGAGTTTGGACTTGGGGTAGGAAATGAGTGAAGACCCTGAATTCTTCTCTTCCCTCTTTGCTATGGAGGGTATCTCTGTGTCTCTTTTGGTATCTCTTTCACACGAGGTGTTTAGCTCCAGTTTTCAGGGAGACAAAGGAGGCCAGAATGTTTTTAAAGTAACTTTAGTTCAAAACTGTGGGGCTGGAGAAGACTCTTGAGAGTTCCTTGGACTGTAAGGAGATCAAACCAGTCAATCCTAAAGGAAATCAACTCTGAATATTCCTGGGAAGAACTGATGCTGAAGCTGAGGCTCTAATACTTTGACCACCTGATGCGAAGAGCCAATTCATTGGAAAGATCCTGATGCTGGGAAAGACAGAAGGCAAAAGGATACGTGGACAGGAGAGGACGAGATGGTTAGATAGTGCCACTGACTCCATGCACATGAATTTGAGCAAACGGTGGCTCAGAAAGTAAAGAATCTGGCTGCAACGTGGGAGACCTGGGTGCAAGCTCTGAATCAGGAAGATCCCTTGGAGAAGGGAATGGCAACCCACTCCAGTATTCTAGCCTGGAGAATCCCATGGACCTAGGAGCCTGGTGGGCTACCAGTCCATGGGGTCGCAAAGAGTCGCACACGACTTAGCAACTAAACAACAACAGCAAAGTTCAAAATAATCAATATGCCAAAGTGGCCTATTTTAGGGGTGGCAGATTCCGCTCCTATTAATGGCAAGAGCCTCCGGCACTTCTTCAGCCCGAGTTCTGATTCCAGCTTCAGCTCTGGCTCTACCAGCTCTGCAAAGGTACTCATCCTTGCATAGCTGATGTCTCCTTCTGGCTGCAAGGACACTACCTGCCTTGCAAGGGGCCATTGGCAGGACTAAAAGAGGAAATAGCCTGAAGGACCCTGGACCCAGACCATCTCCCCTTGTGGTTCCCGTATCAGTAACTTCGGGGTGATGCTGAACCTATCAGCAGGCCTTGGGTGTAATGCCTTCTGATTAAAGTTCAAACCAGATGCTGGACACCAGGAAAGCAAGAAAAGCAATCACATGTTGAAATCTACATATTCATTCTTTAATCTCTGCATCCTCACAGACATGTTCTCATTCCTTGGAGAAGTGTTTGAGAAATGAATGGAAAACACATAAAAACTCAGAAGATATAGTCTTGGCTCAACGACTTAACTAGTAACACAACCCAAGGAAAACCATTTCACCATCTAATCCGGGTTTCCTTACACCTAAGATCTGAATATTTAGCCCTGGAAGAATAAATAATACCTACTCTCTGTGTGCTAAGTTGCTCAGTCATGTCTGACTCTTTGCCACCCCATGGACTGTAGTCTGCCAGGCTCCTCTGTCCAGGGGATTTCCCAGGCAGGGATGCTGGAGCAAGTAGCCATTCCCTTCCCCAGGGAATCTTCCCAACCCAAGAATTGAACCCAGGTCTCCTGCACTGCAGGCAGATTCTTCACCATCTGAGCCAGTACCTACTCTACCATCTTCCAAAGACTGTCAAAAGAATATAAATAATGCTTATACACAGTGCAACCAGGTATCCTGAAGCTTTCTGGATATCACAATCTTTTCATTAGTGTCACAATATTTCTAGGAATTTAGTCTTTCTGTGCCTTAGAAGACTGAATCTCTTTTCTAAAGATAACGGACTGTGATCATAATAATGGCAAATGTCAGTGCCAAGCATTGATCTGAGCACTTTACACATATTTTCATTCATTTCCTCTGCACAATAATCCTAGGATCATGATCCCTCATTGCAAGACAAGGAAACTGAGGCTCAGGGAAGTTAAGCACTAGCCATGCTCTTGTGAAACCAGGACTGAAAGCCAGCCACGTGTGCCCTTAGCCACTATGCCAACGACAGGCCGATGACACCCAGTTATTTATCTTACTGAAGACAAACTACGACACGCCAACCCTTGGGAATCTAGACAAGCAAGTGACATCTACTGATCACTCACTTAAGCCAAGCCCAAATTCTGCTCTGGGGACTGTATCTCACCTCCCCGCAACAGTCCTGAGGGGAAAAGAGTATTTTTTTAAATTAATTAATTTATTTTAATTGGAGGCTAATTACTTTACAATACTGTGGTGGTTTCTGCCATACATTGACATGAATCAGCCATGGGTGTACATGTGTCCCCCATCCTGAACCCCCGTCTCACCCCCTCCCATCCCATCCCCCTGGGTTGTCCCAGTGCCCTGGCTTTGAGTGCCTGTTTCATGCATCGAACTTGGACTGGTGATCTATTTCACATATGGTAGATGGGGATACCAGAGCACCTGACCTGCCTCTTGAGAAACCTATATGCAGGTCAGGAAGCAACAGTTAGAACTGGACATGGAACAACAGACTGGTTCCTAATAGGAAAAGGAGTACGTCAAGGCTGTATATTGTCACCCTGCTTGTTTAACTTCTATGCAGAGTACATCATCAGAAACGCTGGGCTGGAATCAAGATTGCTGGGAGAAATATCAATAACCTCAGATATGCAGATGACACCACCCTTATGGCAGAAAGTGAAGAGGAACTCAAAAGCCTCTTGATGAAAGTGAAAGAGGAGAGTGAAAAAGTTGGCTTAAAGCTCAACATTCAGAAAACTAAGATCATGGCATCCGGTCCCATCACTTCATGGCAAATAGATGGGGAAACGGTGGAAACGGTGTCAGACTTTATTTTGGGGGGCTCCAAAATCACTGCAGATGGTGACTGCAGCCATGAAATTAAAAGATGCTTACTCCTTGGAAGAAAAGTTATGACCAACCTAGATAGCATATTGAAAATCAGAGACATTACTTTGCCAACAAAGGTCCGTCTAGTCAAGGCTATGGTTTTCCAGTGGTCATGTATGGATGCGAGAATTGGACTGTGAAGAAAGCTGAGCACCAAAGAATTGATGCTTTTGAACTGTGGTGTTGGAGAAGACTCTTGAGAGTCCCCTGGACTGCAAGGAGATCCAACCAGTCCATTCCGAAGGAGATCAGCCCTGGGATTTCTTTGGAGGGAATGATGCTAAAGCTGAAACTCCAGTACTTTGGCCACCTCATGTGAAGAGTTGACTCATTGGAAAAGACTCTGATGCTGGGAGGGATTGGGGGCAGGAGGAGAAGGGGACGACAGAGGATGAGATGGCTGGATGGCATCACTGACTGGATGGACGTGAGTCTGAGTGAACTCCGGGAGTTGGTGATGGACAGGGAGGCCTAGCGTGCTGCGATTCGTGGGGTCGCAAAGAGTCAGACACGACTGAGCGACTGAACTGAACTGAACTGAATGTACATGTTTCAATGCTGTTCTCTCAAATCATCCCACCGTCTCCCTCTCCCACAGAGTCCAAAAGTCTGTTCTATACATCTGTGTCTCTTTTGCTGCCTCGCATATAGGGTCATCATTACCATCTTTCTAAACTCCATATATATGCATTAGTATACCATATTGGTGTTTTTCTTTCTGGCCTACTTCACTCTGCATAATAGGCTCCAGTTTCATCCACCTCATTAGAACTGATTCAAATGTATTCTCTTTAATGGCTGAGTAATACTCCACTGTGTATATGTACCCCAGCTTTCTCATCCATTCATCTGCTCATGGACATCTAGGTTGCTACCATGTCCTACTGTAAACAGTACTGCGATGAACACTGGGGTACACGTGTCTCTTTCAATTCTGGTTTCCTCGGTGTGTATGCCCAGCAGTGGGACTGCTGGGTCGTATGGCAGTTCTATTTCCAGTTTTTTAAGGAATCTCTACACTGCTCTCCATAGTGGCTGTACTAGTTTGCATTCCCACCAACAGTGTAAGAGGGTTCCCTTTTCTCCACACCCTCTCCAGCAATTATTGTTTATAGGCTTTGATAGCAGCCATTCTGACCGGCATGAGATGGTACCTCATTGTGGTTTTGATTTGCATTTCTCTGATAATGAGTGATGTGGAGCATCTGGAAAAGAGTATTCTCACCATCAACAAATCACACACCTGGGGACTTGCCTGGTGGTCCAGTGGCTAAGACTCCACACTCCCAGTGCCAGGGGCCCGGGCTCGATTCCTAGTCGGGGAACTAGACCCCACACGCCACAACTAAAAATCCTGCATGGCACAACTAAGACCCTACGCACCCAGATAAATAAACATTAAAACAAATTGCCCACCTGAAGTTCAGCAAGACTCAGTAATTTGCTACAAATTCTAAAATTAATAATTTGGGGGAATAATATGTAAAAAATGCACCAACTAGGCAGAGGAGCGTTTCCATCCCTGCCCGTCTCCTGCACGGGGCATTTCCCAGACCAACTCATCTCAGGTCTGGATGCCTCACTGAGCCCCAGAGCTGACCCCTGACTTATGCCCACCTGAGGTTCCCGGGTTGCTCAGGGGTAAAGAATCCATCTACCTGCGCAGGAGACATATGAGATGTGGGTTCGATCCCTGAGTCAGGAAGATATCCTGGAGAAGGAAATGGCAACCCGCTCCAGTATTCTTGCCTGGGAAATTCCACGGACAGAGGAGCCTGGGGGGCTACAATTCACGGGGTCACAAAGAGAACCGGGGACAGGACTGAGTACGCACGCACAGGACTGAGCCAGCACAACAGCTGGCTCCCCGCACTGCGTGGAAGGGACACCCGGTCTGCTGGGCCACTGACCAAGGGGCCTGGGAGGGAGGTGGGCTTTCTGACATTGGGTCAGAACAGCCTCAGGGAAGAGAGCAATCGCCATTGCTCTGAAATCGCAATTTCAGAGCGATCGCCAAGAGGCAAGAGTTTCACATCCTGATACAGAATTCCGTGTCAGAAGGGAGTCTGCATTTTTCCAAAGAAACACCGTGAACACAAAGGCCCAGCTCTGCCAGGGTTAAAGGGAGGGTTGGCGAGGGAACCAAACCACCACTTGCTACTTTATTTCCACAGGAAAATGGATTCCAAGTGCTGAGAAAAGTCGTGCTCTGACAGGCGGCTGTGGACCTCCAGGCCTGAGTCTGGGTGGGACTGCCCCATGCGTCTGTCAGTACTTTGGGATCCAATTTACATGGAGCCCAAGCATGTCCTCCAAACCACATGCTGTAAAATCCTGAACTAACACGTTTAGTCTGTAACCGCGCTTCGTTTCCTATCTTACTCTCCCCAGCTTTGGACCACATGTTATTAAAGGTTTCACAGTATTTTTTTTTTTCTTTTAGCGTCCTTCTTCCTGGATGGTCTGGGTGGGGCTGACCTGAGAAATCTAAGGAGGGAGGGAGTTTCCTGGCTGGGAGGTGCCCACCACCCTGCTGTATGACCTTGGGCAAGTGGCTTAAGCTCTCTGAGCCTCAGTGTCCTCAGCTATTAAATGAGGGAGAGATGTGAAGGGGTGATTTCTAGTTATCTAGAAACTCCCTCTTCAGGCTACAGTGGTCAAGAAAGGCATTTCAGAGGCAGCTGGATTTCAACCGGATATCGGAAGTTGGGTGGAACCCAGCTGACAACTGGGAAGGTAAGGAGACACTGAACTCCTACTACAGTTAAAACAGAACACTCAGCAAGAATTAAGCGAGGAAATGTATATATTACATATATTTAATATATCTGTTTACATATAAAGGACATGGAGCAATGCATGACACAGGAAAGCACTTGATGGTGTTGCTATCGTTGTTATAACCATTGTCTTCACAACAGGATTCAGTATCCATTGTTCCCATTTTATAGGTAAGACATCAGTTCACAGGAAACTGATACTCCTAGTTTAAGTTATCTGAGTGACACAGTTAATAATCGACAATACCAAGATTTGGACCCTGGTCTTTGAGGCTCAAGAGAGCTGATTTTTAACCTCTAAGCTACACAATGGGGAAGACAGTCCCTTAGGCTAAGGACTAAAAGGCTTTTTCTGAAAATGACACTTAAGTTACTGAGAATACATTACTTTCGGGGCTTCCCAGATGGCTCAGTGGTAAAGAATCCACCTGCAATTCAGGAGACTCGAGTTGGATCCCTGAGCCAGGAAGATCCGCTGGAGAAAGAAATGCCAAGCCACTCCAGTATTCTTGCCTGGAAAGTCCCATGGACAGAGGAGCCTGGTGGGCTGCAGTCCACTGGGTCGCAAAAGAATCAGACATATCAGCAACAAAACAGCAGCAGTGCTTTCAAATGATACTTTAGTCCTTATCCAATTCTGCAAAATCTATACGGACAACTATATCTCTATTTTTTTGTAATCATTCACAGCTGCTGCCTTTGCTAGGTGCTCAAAACCTGTTTACTTTCACTTCAATTGTTAACTTCAAGCAACATTTGATACAACAAAGCTCCCACCTGTCCCTCTCAGAAAGCATGACAACTCGACCTCTGGATGTAATCTGGCTTATCAAACACTTGGCAAACACTGAAGAAAGTAATCTTACCTGTTGAAAAAGAATAACTCTAGGGACCCACCAACCACCAAAAAGATTCTAAATTTGAGCGAGGTGGTGGGGAGAAGGGGGACCCAGACTTTATTCAGAGTCACCCATTTTTAAGTGTGTACGTGGCCCCTTCCTTTTACAGTACATCAGGTACTCAGAAACATTTACTGTGGGGAATAAGACAGGCATGGCCCAGGCCTCCTGGGAGGGCAGGCTCACACAGCACAGTCACTTTATCCAGGCCAGGAGGAGTGTGTGCTGGGCTGAATCGTGTTCCCCCAGATTCGTGCATCGAAGCCCCAGTCCCTCGAAACATGATCTATTTGGAGATGAGGCCTCTCAAGTTGCATAACCACTCATAACGCTATACGAGTGGGTTATGGGCGGGCACTAATTCAGTGTGACTGGTGTCTTCATAAGAAGAGGAAATATGGGCCCACAAGGAGACAGCAGGGACACTCAAGGACAGAGGAAAGGCCACAGGAACACAGGGGCAGGCTGGCCACCAACAAGCCAAGGAGAGATGCCTCGGGAGAAACCAGCCCCGCCGACACCGTGACTTTCGACTCTCAGCCTCTAGAACGGTGAGGAAATAAACCTCTGTTAAGACACCCAGTCTGCGGTACTCTGTTACTGCAGCCTGAGCCAACCAGCAGAGTGGGGCGAAGGCTGAGAAGCAAGAAGATGCGGTGTGAAAACAAAAAAGAAGGTGAGGACCAAAAAAACGGCATCAGATCAGCAAACCGTGCGTCCTGGCAGATCCAAGATGACGGACTGAAAGTGCAGGGACTGAGAGACGGCTGCGAGTAGGAAAGAGGAGAGGAGCAGCGCACTGATGTTAATCTAGCACTTTCTGTCCCTCGTATGGAGGGCGCACACAAAACTAAGGGAAAATCCCTGCCGGGCCAGACCTCACAGGCCAGCCAAGGAGGAAAGTTTAAGCATGGGGAAAGCACCAGAGAGGAAGGCAATGATTAACAAAAAAGCACCATAAGGAAATAATGCCAACGTGTCTTAAAGCTGCGCCCGATTCTGTGCTCAGATTTGCATGAAAGGGCTGCCAGGGAGCCCCCTATCTTGAGGAGGCTGGGGACTAGCCTGAATGGGAGTGGGGTTGAGTAGACTCATCCAGGGTAGAAGGGCTTCCCTGGTGGCTCAGGTAGTAAAGTGTCTGCCTGCAGTGAGGCAGACCTGGGTTCGATCCCTAGGTTGGGAAGATCCCCTGGAGAAGGCAATGGCAACCCACTCCAGTACTCTTGCCTGGAAAATCCCATGGATGGAGAAGCCTGGTAAGCTACAGTCCGTGGGGTCGCAAAGAGTCAGACACAACTGAGCAACTTCACTTTCAGGCTTTTCCAGGGCAGAAGGTGGGGAGGGGGAGCGGGGAGGCGAGGGAAATGACCTGGAAAAGGGAAATGGGGCAATGGGAAGGAAGGCCAAGTCAGGCAGTCTGCAAGGGGAGATGCTATCTTTGAACACATCGTGGCTGCCTGCAGAGAGAATGAGGACATAGAGGGGTGGGATGGCGGTGGGAGGGAGGCTCAAGGGGCAGGGGACATAAGCATCCACAGAACTGGTCCACACTGTGGTACCGCAGACACCAGCACAACACTGTAAAGCAGTTAGACTCCAATAAAATAAATACATAGAATTTTTTTTTTAAAAAAAAAAGGAACATCAGAGGAATACCTTGGATGGCAAAACTCCATGGCCAGAGCTGCAGAGGTTAGCTGTCAAAAGCAAGACCACAGGAGAAGCCAGAGGATTAAGAAAACCAAGATGGGGCTTTCCTCTGCCCCTCTGGGGAGAACAGTGAAGGGGAACCTCAAGGCTCACTAGGTCAGAGAGATACGGACTGTGTTTCGAATCACATGGTCTTAGGGCCCCACCAGCAAAGAGACTGAGGTAGCACAGCAGAAGGAAGAAAGCAAATATCAAAGAAGATTTCCAAAATCATAAATCCTGACCCTGGAACATTCTGGAAGGGTTCCAGGTACCATAAATTAACCTGGCTCAGTATCAATCTCCTATGAACACAGGAGCAATAATTTCTCAGCAACCCCAAATTAAAACATTTCTATGATGCAAACCAAACACTGCTTGCCTCCAATTTTTTTTTTTTTTTTTGTCCCAGTATCCCTCCTTTATGGCTAGTGGAGGACCCAGATAGGAAAAAGTAGGAGCCCACCCAGAAATCTGACTTTCAGAAAGGCATCTCACTTCTACTTGCTTGCAGTAAAAGCAAGAGAAGCCAAATTCTCACAGTTCTTCGACTTTCTATCCATGTAAACAATCTCAGTCGATTTTTGAATTACTTTGTGGGAACAGATGGTTTCCAAATGTACGACTTCTTACTACAGTATATGGAAGCAATATTACTGAACTCTGAAATTAAGATGAAGAGAACACAGACGCGCTTCAGGCCTGCGTCTCTATTGGCAGGCCTAAGGCTTACATGGAATCCTGACCATTCTTTTCTTTTTTTTCTTTCTTTTCTTTCTTGCCTTTTTTCTTTTTTTGGTTAAACAATTCACACCACATACATACAAAAACTTCTCTAAACTATCATAGCAACTGACAATTCTGCTGCAAAAAACCTTCCATGCCACACACAAAAAATAGTAGCAATAAAACAGAAGCCTCTTGACTTCCTATAAATTATACATCGGCTATGTAAATATAGTTGGGTTTCGGGTCTTACATCCTTAAGCCTTTTATGATAGGGACTTCCTGGGGGGTGCTATTGGTAAAGAATCTGCCAGGGTGCAAGAGACACGGGTTCAATCCCTAGGTCGGGAAGATCCCCTGGAGAAGGACATGGCAACTCACTCCCGTATTCATGCCTGGAAAATCCTCCCATGGACAGAGGAGCCTGGCGGGCTACAGTCATGGGGCCGCAAAGTCAGACACGACTGAGCACACACATAATTTTATATTTGAAATAAACATCACAGTTAACTCCAAATCACCTGAATTCCAACAAGTGACATCATCACTGAAAGAGCTCACAAATCGTGATCATGGTAGCAGTACCAGACCTAAGCCCAGGCCAGTTTTCCCCAATGCCTTTCTAAGGCAGAAGTCTAATTTTCCAAAAAGCTAAGCCAAATCCAGCAAGTAGCATCACAAACAGAATTCTGTGAGGCACAGACAAAAGTTCAAGTCATGTGACCCCACCGATGACCCCATAAGCACCTTAAGCAGAGTTCATAGCATTTCTGCCACTTAAATCGCCAAGTCTCTGGAAAAGCGGACTCAACACAGCACCAGGAGGAGATGACTTTGGGAAGATATTAAGAGAGAATAAATGCTGCCCAGCATAAATATAAAAAGTGTTTATACCTATTATCTCTAGCCAAAGAAATTTATATAGCAAATGAAAAATTTGGTGCCACAAAACTTTCATACAACAAGAAATTTGTAGCAATAGTAAATGCCTCCACACCACTTATAAACTGTACATAAATAAAGGCATCGGATATGTAAATATAGTTGGGCTTTCTTTTTTGGCTAAGCAAATCACACACATATAAATGTATATAGATATAAGTATACAGATCTGTGTGTATGTCTGTGTGTTAGTTGCTCAGCCATGTCCCACTGTTTGCAACCCCACGGACTGTAGCCCACTAGGCTCCTCTGTCCATGGGATTTCCCAGTCAAGAATACTGGAGTGGGCTGCCATTCTTTTCTCCAGGGGATCTTCTCAACCCAGGGATCGAACCCAAGTCTCCCACACCGTAGAAAGATTCTTTACCGTTTGAGCACCAGGGACGTCCAAGTATAGAGATATATACTGATTAATACAGGTATATAAATACACTTATGCTGCTGCTGCTGCTAAGTCGCTTCAGTCATGTCCGACTCTGTGTGATGCTATAGACGGCAGCCCACCAGGCTCCTCCATCCCTGGGACTCTCCAGGCAAGAACACTGGAGTGGGTTGCCATTTCCTTCTCCAGTGCATGAAAGTGAAAAGTGAAAGTGAAGTCACTTAGTTGCCTCCGAGTCTTAGTGACCCCATGGACTGCAGCCCCCCAGGCTCCTCCATCCATGGGATTTTCCAGGCAAAAGTACTGGAGTGGGGTGCCATTGCCTTCTCCGATATAGGTATAGGTAAATAGTTATATCTATGGATACAGGTCGATAGATATAGATAGGTAGATATGAAAAAGGGGGAAAAATAGAAAAGTACACGCAAAAGAAGGAAGCAACTGTGTTTAAATATTGATAAGTAATGACAAAGTTGAGTAACAACTTCTAAGCCTTTGTTCACATCAGCAGGACAGCAAGAGCAAAGGTAATTAACCTCTGCACCAATCAACACTAACATGGATTTCAAAAGGTACCTTACCCTTTAAATGCTTAAAACCACAGAACTGCTAAACCACAGTATGAAAAATTTAAGTTGCAACAGAACTGAAAAAAAAAATTCTTAGTCAACAATTGAAGTTAAAACATTTAAATAATGGGGTTATGCCAAATTTTTGCCTAATAACTGACACTCACCAAAAAAACAAATAAGATGTCGCAGTGACTAACAAATTAGCCGGTGGAATACTTTCAATGATGAGGGTCAAACCCTGGGCTGACCTTTATAAACTGGCACGGCTCAAAACCTCCCAGAGGTTTTATGGCCTATGGTTGTATGCTGTTATTCTGGAAACATGATTATCATGTTCCTGCCTTTTCAATAAAGAGCAGCCCATGATGCAAGCAATGAGAATGCAGGCGTGTTTGTCGAGACTGTTCCTGCCACACACACAAACGTGGGAGAGCACGCGTGGCTGTGGTGCAGAGCCACCAGGCACACGGAGGCCTGGCAGCACTAACAGCTTTTACTACTGGAAGTCCTCTAAATGGCAACCCGTCCCAGTGTTCTTGCCTGGGAAATCCCACGGACAGAGGAGCCGGGCAGCTACAGTCCATTAGGTCACAAAGAGTTGGACATGATTGAAAGATTAAACCACAGTGAAACAGGGGCTTCCCTGGTGGCTCAGCGGTAAAGAATCTGCCTGCCAATGCAGGAGACACTGGTTCAGCCCCTGGTCCTCGAAGATCCCCTGGAGAAGGAAATGGCAACCCAGTCCGGTATTCTTGCCTGGAGAATCCCATGGACAGAGGAGCCTGGCGGGCTACAGTCCATGGGATTGCAAAGAGTCAGACACAACTTAGTGATTAAACTAAGTCAGATACAACTTAGTGACAGTGAAACCGATCAACAACAATAATAAAAGGGAGGAAAAGCTGTGACTCCTTGTTTTTGAAGTATTAATAGTCAGAATACACGTGATGAACAGAGCCACTTAAATGAGAGTGACTACCACTATAAATGATCGTTATGGCACAGTGACTAATCAGTTCAACAGCAGAAACATAATTTGAAACAAAGCGTATCTACAAAAGAACATCACGTTCTACGAAAACACATGTGACTTCAAGTTTCATTACATTCATAATGAAAAATCTTTACGGCCAAAAGTACGGAATAGTTTTTGAGACCAGATAGATTTCATCAAGTCTTGGGTGCATCCCAGTAACTAAAGGAAGCTAATATCCCAAGGATTCAGTTGGGACAGAATGGGAGTGGGGCAGGGGGACTCAGGCTTCAACAGAGAAGCCACAAATCTCAGAGAAGAGTCTTTGCCTCTGCAGATATTTGAGAGAGGTGTCGCAGACAGACCAGGGCCTTAGCCCCACAGGCTGACATATCCCAGGCCCCAGCCATCCGCAGTGCCCTATAGGATCCTAAGAGCCCTGTGCCACGTCACCCCATTGCATGGTGACGGCGGGGTGAGAGCTCGTGACCAGAGGTCCCGGCCTCAACACCCGTCTCACGTACACACACAGCAGATCTCGGACTGTCAGGCACACCCCACGTTCACACCATCTTTCCAACCACAGAATGTGCATGCAGACTTCTATCCACAACCAAGCCAGCCTACAAAACCTCACCCAAACCCCACCTCAAGCTAGCAGAGTCTCTCCTAGCCAGCTTAACTAAAATGACCTTTTTTCTGAATTTTGCAAACAATGTCTCCTTGTGCCACCCGCGTCGCACCTTGAGGTCCCCACGGCTTCCCGGTTCCTGTGGCTGCCCCAGCAGCAGCCCCGGCGGCCTGGCCCACCTGCTCCCCTCTGCTGATGTCCAGTGGTTTTATTTCTGTCCTTCTGTCTAAGGTAGGATACCAGGACTTCAAACCCTGTTCCTTTCCACATTTGACAGGGGGAATTGAAGGCTGTGTATCACATTTTTCGTATTTTGTTTTGAAATTACAGGATGCAAAATAAAGGGGGCATCCCTGGTGGCTCAGTGGTTAAAAAAAAAAAAAAAATTCACCTGCCAAGGAAGGAGACACAGGTTGGATGCCTGATCTGGGACGATCCCACATGCCTTGGAACAACTAAGCCAGTGGGTCACAACTGTTGAGCCTGCGCTCTAGAGCCCGGGAGCCGAAACGATGGAGCCCACATGACCTCGAGCCTATGCTCTGCCACGAGAGAGGCCACCGCCAACGAGAAGCCCCCGCCCGGCAACTGGAGGGGAGCCCCCACTTGCTGCAACCAGAGAAGAGGCCGTGCAGCAGCGAAGACCCAGCACAGCCGAAAGCAAATAAACACATAAATAAAAAATTATATATGCATACATATATATTTAAAGAAGACGCAGGGATTTTACTTTTAAAAAAGGTCACTTTGCATCTCGTGTGCTCCTGTGGTGTCTTACTCTCTGCACCTCCTCCAGCACCCGCACTGGCACACACAGGACCTCATTGAGTAATTTCTCATCTGTACTCCTGCCTGGGCAAGCCCTGCACTTCCCATACCGCCTTTCCTGCCTCCAGCCACCCCCAAAAAAGATATCAGCAATAACACACCCCACTCTCTCGTTAATGCAACCAGCTTTCAACAACTTCTGTGCATCGGATCCAAGATTTTCCTTTTCATTTTCCAGGACCTCCAGCAATCAGCCTCAGACAGACTCTTTTCTTACTCCCCTTTTCAATTCACTTCATTTCAGTCATACAAACACCCTTTGGAACCTCCTTATCCCCAAATGACACTATTTAATAAATCAGCACTAGAACAACAACAACAAAAAGTCTGCTTTCCCAATGAACGTATTTGTGTACTTTTTTCTCAGACCTGACTTTCTGCTTCAGTTCATATTTATCACTACCATTTGTGCTATTTTACAAGCTACTGAAAGTCACCTTTAATACAAGGCAGCATGCATATTTCTAAATCAAGATAGCGTACATCTCCTAGAAGTCTTCCCAGTTCATCCTTCAAAACCTGTTTCTTCAATTATCTCCTCCCTCACCCACAAGGAGAATGAAAACTCCATCAGAAGGGGTCAAGGGAGTCTCTGTTGGTCTCTGCTGTATCCTTGGTGCCTCGAACAGTGCCTGGCACTGAGCGGTGCTCGGTGGGAACTTGCAGAACCAATGGTGGTTGAATGAGCCTCCAGGTAGCCTCCTGGATCCTACTCCTCTCCACCCCTTCCCTGTGCGCGTGTGTGCCGAGTCGCTTCAGTCGTATGCAACTCACTGCAACTGTAGCCCTCCCCAGGCTCCTCTGTCCGTGGGATTTCCCAGTCAAGAATACTGGAGTGGGTTGCTGTTTCCTCCTCCAGAGATCAAACTCACATCTCGTAAGTCTCCTAAACCGGCAGGCAGATTCTTTACCGCTAGCACCATGGTCAAGAACACACATGCTAGAGTGAAATCATCAGGGTTCCATCCCTGGTTTAGCATTGAAGTAGAGCGATGACCTTGAGCATGTATTACTCAACTCTCCCCAGGAGATCTGAACAGGAGGATCTAAACGGGCTTCTCACAAGGACCCAGGAGGGTGATGCAGAGCCCAGTCCAAGAGCTCATCGTGGCTCTTCTTCCATTTCAGCCAGGGTCACCTGTGCCAACACACAGCCCTTCTTTCCCCAGCTCACCAGCCAGAAGTCTAGATCCTGACAACCAAACTATTTGCACTCAAATATGAGTAAACTGACTGGCTCAAAGTAAGGGGGAAGGCCTGAGAGTGTTGGGTTTTTTTTCCTATGAAAGGGATGTATGCATTTGATTAACAGAGCTTAAACATCTATTGAGCAGCCCTGGGCTTCTATATTTCCATGTTTACATCTGGGTTTTCAACTCCTGGCCAGATAAGCTACATTGCCCAAGAGGGCAGTTCTGCTTAGGGTGGCTGCCAGAAGGGTTACTTTTACAAGGCATAAACCAAATGGCCTGAATTAGACAACTGAACAGGGAGATAAAGCTTTCTCTGTCACTCCCTGTCTTACAAAATTTATGAAAAAGTCCACTTGACATCTTAGGTCTTTAAGGATCTTCGCGTGTCCTTTCGATTTTAAGAGATGTTCTGCAAACTAAATATGAACCCCAGAGAATCCACTGTCTTTATTGTATATGTTACTACTCAGACACTCCACTCTTCTAAAACTCTTTATATGCAGGAAATGTCAGCACTGCACACTGGAGGTAATTTTAACTCTTGCTTTATTTCGAGTTTTGCTCTTCCAAATAAGGAACAGTGCTCTGGGTAAACAGAGCAAAGGGCAGAACACAACTGGTTTACA
Source organism: Ovis aries (assembly GCF_016772045.2). Taxonomy (NCBI): domain Eukaryota; kingdom Metazoa; phylum Chordata; class Mammalia; order Artiodactyla; family Bovidae; genus Ovis; species Ovis aries. The sequence continues at coordinate 16,858,388 of NC_056063.1, read as the reverse complement.
CCCAGCTTTGACCTGAGGCAAAAATGTTTTTGCACAAGCAACTCTTTAACACATTTGGGTCATGAAATTTCATGTAAAGGAGCTGTCACATTGACTACTCTTGACGTCAAGAGTTTTCCTAACTTCCTACAAACTCCAGTGACATTCCTCCTCCAGTCATTAACTGCCTTTGTCCGTAGGAAGTTAACCCTGATGGCTCAGATGGTAAAGACTGTCTGCAAAGCAGGAGACCCAGGTCCGATCCCTGGGAAAGGGAATGGCTTTCCACTCCAGTATTCTTGCCTGGAGAACTCCTTGGACAGAGGAGCCTGGTAGGCCCAGTCCATGGGGTCTCAAAGAGTCAGACACGACTGAGGAACTAACATTTTCAGTTCACTGTCACTAAGGTTAAGCCTCCAAGATTTAACTCGTTAGCATTTTCTGCACACAAAACATGTGCAAGTGAGGTTTCAAATTAAAAACTTGCAGAACTCACAACCACAGCTCACCACAAACAAGCAAAGGGAGGACAGTGGAAATGGTGTTTTAAACACCACCATGCTTCACACTGTTAGGTCTGAACTGAAGAGGTCGTCTCTGCTTTTAAAAGCACCGGTCTTCTCCAAGAAACACCAGTAGGGTGAACTCCAAGTTCACCCAACTTTGAAATAAAGGTCAGAAGCAGAGAAACACTATTCAGTGCCTCCTTCTGAACATACAGACACAGATTATTATTGGTCCTGCCAGCTCCATTTTCATATCCAATGAAATAAATATCCTGCCAGCTACATTTTTGGCAGTCATATCCAATCCTGCCATAGCTCACCTTACAATCTGCCGCAAAAGGGAGGTCCATCTTAACAATGGATTTTTTTTCTAAGTTAATGATTCAGGCAATTCTTGGAATAACTTCCACTTGAGAAACTGCATCTAAGTGGTCCGATCACGAATCTCCCCAGCTGTTGACAACTCAACTCTGGAAATTCCCTCCTTTTTGCCCATTCCTGACTATCCCTAGATCCAAACTGCAAAGTTTAATGACCCCAAAGAGTGCTTTCTGCCTCTAGTGAACTCAGAATTCTTGTCTAAATATTCATTAGAACTCTTAATAAACGTCCACTGAATTAAAGAGGGGAGCGCTGGAATCTAGCTCCAAAAGGCTACTGTCTGCCCCCTCTCCCCACCCCCACCCTCCCGCAGTATCTGGAGCTTGACAGTCAAGCCATCCAGGATCCCAGGGGTCTGACACTCGGCCTATGACGCAATGACTGTCAGGAGGTCTGATCGGTGGTTCCCAAGTGGGGTACCCACTGCTCTGGGAAATGCTGGGCGGCAAGATACAAACCCTCCTCCAAAGAACTGAAACCAGACGGTGGGGAACCCAGGCAGTTCTATCAGGATCCCAAGGCCCGAATCTCATTCCACCACCCTCCTTCCTGTTTATAGATCCTGCTCCAGTAACTCCAACTACCAAAGGGAAAGCCGACCTCTCAGAAATATGTCAACACATGACATAACTTGAAAACGCTGTATGCTCATTGGCGCGAGTTACAACTTGTCGGGCTCACGGATGGAAACCGGCGCACTTTAATTACTTTTTTTTTTTTTTAAAGTATACCCTGCCGTCTCTTCCAGGGCCCCCGCAAAGATCGGATTACTGAGTAAGAGGTAGCCTCGGTGGCACGACCAAATCGCGTGGGCGGCGAGCTGGAGGCAAAGAACCAGCGAGCGGACAGCCGGGCGAAGCGGCTGCAATTCAATTTCGCGACCAGAGCCGCCGCTCCCTCCTCACACAGACGCAGGAAGAGGAAGCCGCGGGCACAAGTTGCCTGATCGCTCGGTGGTGTCGCCGAGGGGGGCCCGGCGGAACCGCGGCGGTGCCCTCGGGTCGGCGGAGGGCGCGCCACCTTTGTCTAGAGGCTTCCCAACCCGGACGGGCGGCGCCTCAGCGCAAAGAGGGCTTTCGCCCGGGTCGGAGGCGCAGACGCGGCGCCCGGGTCCCCAGCCCCTGCGCCGGGCCCAGGAAGCGGCCGCAGCCGCCCGAAACCTCCCACTTCCACTGCGCGCACGCGACGCGCCCGCAAGTCCCAGCCCCGCGGCCACTTCCCCGGCGCAGCAGCGGCAGGGGGGAACCCACGCGCCCGCGGGCTCGGCAGCCCGGAGCAGCCCCGCTCTCCTCGGGCCGGACCGCCCACGCGGGTCGCTGCCTCGGGACAGCACGGGCCGCTGGACCCCCCGGTCAGGCCAGATCGCAGACTGGCAACCGCGCCGGGGAAGGCACGACAGCCCGCCAGACACCCACACCCACCGCCCGCGCTCGGCCCTCTCTCACCTGCCTGCACCGTGTCCGAGAGGTCATGGGCGGGGGCCGCGGTCCTGGGAAATTCCTTCAGCTTCCTGGCACTGAGGTTCAAGCCCCCGGAGTTGGCCGCTTCCTCCAGCGCGCGCTCCAGCCCCCGGTTCAAGGGCAGGTTGAAGCCCCCGCCGCCGCCGCCGCCGCCTCCCGCGGCCCCGCCGCTAGCTCCGGTCCCTCCGTGGTGGTGGTGGTGGGGATGATGATGGGGGTGCAGCGTAGCCACCGACAGGGCAGGCACGAAAGGTTGGGGTTCGCTTCCCGGCGTCGCCATCTTCTCCCGGGCCCCCCCGCCCCGCCGCGCCGCTCCTGCGGGGGGAGGTCACACCTTCCCCCCCCACCCCCGGAACGGGAGACGACAGCCCGGGGCCAAGTCCCCGCGGCGCTCCGCAGAGAGATGCCGGAGGAGGGGCGGAGGGTGTGGCAGGCGCGCGGAACCGGGAGCCGAGAGGCGGAGGCGGCCGTGGCAGCGCGGTCTCGAAGGTTTCCTGTCCCCGGGAAGCTAAGGACTGCAGCGGCGGCGGCGGCGGCGGCGGCGGGCAGCGCGCATGTGTCTCCTCCCGCCCCTGCGCCCTCCTCCCGGCTGCTCTCCCCTCCTCCGCCGCTCGCTCTCTGCTCCGCCTTCCCGCGGAGCCGTCAGTCCAGCCCCGAGCCTGCCTCCGCCGCCCCGGGCGCGGGCCCCGGCTGCTGCCGCGCGCCGGCGCCGGGCTGCCCCTGCACTCGCTTGGGGCTGGACGCGGGGAGATCACGGGGTAGGCGAGAGGCTCTCTCAATTCTGCGAATTATTCGGATTCTTTGACCTCGAGTCCCCTCCCAACCCCCAGAGGCAGTGTTTCACGGTAGGATCAGGCTAACAGACGACCCCCGCCCCTAGCACCTGGGCACCTCCAGTGGGCCAGACGCTGGTCTCCGTAGTCGGCGTTCGTGATCTCAAGGCATCCAGGGAACCCCGTGAGCGGAAAAATTGTTTCCCTCAGCCCACAGAGGAAGTGAAGAAACCCGTCTGAGGTCACCCAGGCAGTCAGAGGCGGAGCTGGGTTTGAAAGGAGAGCCTTCAGGCTCCAGGGTTGCACTCCTTCTGTAAACGCCAGGGCTGGACGCCGCTGCGAACAGCTTAGGAGTGGAGCAGAGGATTTTCTGAGCGATGGCAGAAAAGTACAGGCACAGAAAGGAGGAGTTTTCAAAATGCAGGTCGTTTCTATGGTGGTCGTGTGAGGAAGAGGGGCTGGCTGTGGCTGGCTGAGCCCGGAATTGGGTGGAGCTGGAGGGGTCAGAAAGGCAGTGACCCCAACTATAAAATAACTCGGTCCGGGTTGGAGCCTGCGCACAGGTATTCGTCAAGGTGACCTTGTGAGCTTCTTCGAGCCCCTGTGGGGCATGGGAGCTGACGTCCCAGTCTGCAGTTGAAATCACCTTCTGCCCAGACCAACACCAAGGGCATCAGAACTTCTGACAGCATACGAGTAGAACAGTTGGAAGGTTAATAAAGTCCCCCTCCTTTCTGAAGTTTCGGTTCCATCTCTCTAAGGCTCTATACCCAAGTTTTGAGCAGCGACCTTGTGAGGGACTTAGCTAGGGGAAGAGGATGCGGGTCAAATAAGAAAATAATTCAACCCTTGGTGGAGGGGGAGATGGTGTTTTAAGTGGTGATGGGGAACGGTGATGGATCTAAAGTACCGCATGATCCATGTCACTTGCACTGACTGCGCGCTAAGTAGCCCTTGATTCCTACAGGATTCTAGGGTGAGTTCAAAGTTCTAACCTCGGAGGAGGAGACAAGCGCCACCTGCTGGTATCCCCCGCCAAAACCTCCTCTCACCAGCTCCTTTTTCGCCCCTCTGCCCCTCAGATTTTTTTCTTTTTTTAATGTTTATGTGTTTGGTTGTGCCAGGTCTTAGTTGCGGGCATGTGGGATCTAGTTCCCTAGCCAGGCATTGAACCTGGGACCCTGCATTGGGAGCTCGGAGTCTTAGCCATTGTTGGATGATAACGATGATGGTGAATGTGCACGCATATTTATAAAAATAACCTTTTTGTTTTCCCAAAAAGCCAGTGAGAAACAGAGACACAGAAAAAGATTTCATTTGAAAATCTTCAGCTAAATCCAGGTGGTAGTGTGTGTGATGAGTCTGCAGGGTATGGTTGAGGACACCTTCTGACCGACTTCAAATGTAGTTCAGGCTGTGAATCGTGGTACATCGTGTAATATTTTAAGACCACAAATTCTTTTTTTTTTTAGAGGAAAATATGGGATATAGCAATCTGCCCTTATGTTAGGTTGACCTAGTTATGATAGCTTGCTTTAAACTTTTCCTTCTCCAGATTTCTAAAGTGTAAACTCCTTGAAGGAGGGACCTAGTCATGTTTGCAACTTCTTTCCCATAGTTCAGAATCCAGAAAAGTTCTTTGCATCTGACGAGTGCACAATGAAGATGGGTAATTAAGCATTGCACAATAGGCCAAGTGCCTTACAGGTTGCTATTTCTTGGTACATTTTTCAGAGGATGTCCTTAAATGAAGAAAATTTTCATTTAAATGGGCGGGGAGGGAGTGTTACTTTACCCTTGAAACTGATCTTGGTTATTTATACAGTCAAGAAACGTAACAAGCCGTTTTTTCTTGCTATCAAGCCGTTTTTTTCTTGCTATCTGGCTTCTTGACTATTTTTTCAATAAGGTGGACATCTCTGATTTATTTGATACAAATCTCTTCTGAAAACAGAATCTTCTTCCTGTTCTACTCTCCCCACACCATGCACATAGTCTTCTGATAACTGCTGTGTTATCACATCAACCCAGTTAACCATCTTGGTTATTCTGGAAGGGGACTTCTGACCAAATGACGGAACATCCAGAGAATCAGAGGATCCTGACTGTTCCTAAGTCACATCTTTAGTTTCTATGAGATAGCCAGTAGTGTGTTGATAATACATTGTGCTGTTTGTTTATGTCAGTTTTATTTGGTTTTTCTGTCAATGCAACCAAAGGTTCTAAATATTTAGTCTTTATTCCTCCTTGTTTTCTAATATTGCCTCATTTTGGGATGGTCCACAAATAATCTTGTACCAACTATTTGGATGATGGCAGCTAACCTTTTACCATGCTTTGTCTTTCAGTTCAGTCGCTCAGTCGTGTCCCACTCTTTGCGACCCCATGAATTGCAGCACGCCAGGCCTCCCTGTCCATCACCAACTCCCGGAGTTCACTCAAACTCATGTCCATTGAGTCGGTGATGCCATCCAGCCATCTCATCCTCTGTTGTCCCCTTCTCCTCCTGGCCCCAATCCCTCCCAGCATCAGAGTCTTTTCCAATGAGTCAACTCTTCGCATGAGGTGGCCAAAGTACTGGAGTTTCAGCTTCAGCATCATTCCTTCCAAACACCCAGGACTGATCTCCTTTAGAATGGACTGGTTGGATCTCCTTGCAGTCCAGGGGACTCTCAAGAGTCTTCTCCAACACCACAGTTCAAAAGCATCAATTCTTCTGTGCTCAGCTTTCTTTATAGGCCAACTCGCACATACGTACATGACTACTGGAAAAACCATAGCTTTGATTAGACAGACCTTGGTGAGCAAAGTGGTGTCTCTGCTTTTTAATATCCTGTCTAGGTTGGTCATAGCTTTTCTTCCAAGAAGCAATTTCATGGCTGCAGTCACCATCTGCAGTGATTTTGGAGCCCAAAAAAATAAAGTCTGCCACTGTTTCCCTTGTTTCCCTATCTATTTGCCATGAAGTGATGGAACCGGATGCCATGATCTTAATTTTTTTAATGTTGAGTTTTATGCCAACTTTTTCACTCTCTTCTTTCACTTTCATCAAGAGGTTCTTTAGTTCTTCGATTTCTGCCATGAGGGTGGCGTCATCTGTGTATCTGAGGTTACTGATATTTCTCCTGGCAATCTTGATTCCAACTTGTGCTTCATCCAGCCTGGCATTTCCTGTGATGTATTCTGCACATAACTTAAATAAGCATGGTGACAATATACAGCTTTGGTGTACTCTTTTGCCGATTTGGAACCAGTCCGTTGTTCCATGTCCAGTTCTAACTGTTGCTTCTTGACCTGCATACAGATTTCTCAGGAGGCAGGTAAGGTGGTCTGGTTTTATAAATAAGTTCATTTATATCATTCTGTTTTAGATTCCACATATAAGTGATGTCATATGATATTTGTCTTTCTGTCTGACTTACTTCACTTAGAATGATAATCTCTAGGTCCATCCATGTTGCTGCAAATGGCATTATTTCATTCTTTTTTACAACTGAGTAATATTCCATTGTATATATGTGTCCATCATCTTCATCCATTCATTTGTCAAGGAATAGTTAGGTTGCTACCATGTCTTGGCTATTGTATTAATAAATAATTCTGCTATGAACTTTGAGGTGTGGGTGTCTTTTCAAATTGGAATTTTCTCTGGATATATGCCCAGGCAGGTGTATCTGTCATAGTCCTGCCTGTCCCCTCCAACCACAGGTAGATAAATGCATCCATCAGACTCTCCTGACAAGTGAAGGAAAAACACTCCAAAACTATAGGCAAATAACAAAAAGCTTTTGACTCCAAAGGCAGCACATCAGGGCTGTGCTGTGTGTGCTAAGTTGCTTCAATCATGTCTGACTCTTTGTGACCCCATGGACTGTAGCCTGCCAGTCTCCTCTGTCCATGGGGATTCTCCAGACAAGAATACTGGAGTGGGTTGCCATGCCCTCCTCTAGGGGATCTTCCCAACCCATGTATCAAACCCAGGTCTTCACACTGCAGGCAGATTCTTTACCGTCTGAGCCACCAGGGAAGCTCTTTTATCTTGCTTCATATCATTCTTTAACCTCTCAGCTTCAGTTTTCTCCCTCCTTCCTAAAAAAGAACCAAGAATATTTCCTGATTAATACCACCCTTTTTACTCCCACCTCCCTCCCTCCCTCTCAGTACTAAAGTTTTCTCTTTGTACTGTATCTGTAACTATTTATCAGTAAATATTTATCTGTAAATGATCAGGGTATGTAGGTTGTATTCATTAACTTTCAAGTACATCATTAACTTTCAAGTACATTCATTAACTTTTAAGTACATCAAATGCAGAGCTCAGTTCTTTTTTTCCTAGGAAATTCAATAAATAATGTTGTCTGAGATATTTTTATATTATAAGGCAACTAATAATACCAGTGTGAATTTCTCTGAAGATAATCAATACTTTCTTGGCATGTTTAGGAGATTTTATTTTATTCTATTTTGCATTCCAAAACAATAATCTAACAAAGCGAACTTGCATGAGAAAAATTAGAACAATGTCCAGAGTTTTCCATTAAAGCCAAATGCATTCAGTTTTAAGAATTGTATGTAAATGTTGAACTGTGTATGTAAATATGACATCATGCTTTCCTATTTTTTTTCCTAGTGGAAAAAATAAAACAATGGTAATAATAAATTCTTGCCAAATTAGTCTATCCTTGTTTGGGGGAAAAAATAAAGAAAAATGGGCTACTAGAATCAGCTTTCAAATTCGATTTTTTTAATTGAATTTTTTTCCTTATCCTTGAAATCAAAAAGTCGATAAACCACTTGCTTAGATTCTTGGTTTTCTTTTTTTTTTTAATAAACTTTTTATTTTGTATTGGAGTATAGCCAGTTAACAGCATCGTGATAGTTTCAGGTGAACAGCCAAAGGACTCAGCCACACATATATACTCAGCCACACATTCTCCCCAAACTCCCCTCCCACCCAGACTGCCGCATAACTTGGAGCAGAGTTCCTTATGCTATACAGCAGGACGTTGCTGGTATTCCATTTTAAATAGATTCTTGGTTTTCCTAAAAGAGAGTTAGTCATACTGCACTCCAGCTACCTGCTTTCAAGCTTTTTCTCAAGCTTTGCTCACACCAACTGTAATCTAATATATTTTCTAGGCATTCTCATTCCAGGGTTTATCATTAAGACTCGAAAGAAAATATTGTCTGCCATTGGATTTTAAAAATATTTCGCAGATGACTATTGTTCAGACCAAAATTTTCTTTCTACTCCAACCTCCTAATAAAAATCCTCAGTCCCCTCACAGGGGCTTATTTTTACTTCTCAACGAGAAAGCCTTAGAAGCGACTGTGGTGGCCAGGCCCTGCTCAGCTGTTTCTTACAGTTCTCTCCAAGATAAAGCAGAGCTCTAGGTCCTTGACCAGGGAGTCTTTATTTACGGCCTCCTTTCCACAGCAACTCCTATTAAATGGAAAAACCACAAAATCGGGGCCATCGAGATAGCAGTCTCTAAGAGGCTCTCTGAATGACCAGAGAGGAGCCATCTGTGAATGAGTGGTTTTATGGGCTGTAATCTGTGTGCTAGTTCATAAACATACTTGGGCTTAGGATAGAATGCCAATTTGCATGACTTTTATTATTTTTAAATAATATTTTTTGAAGTACATGTATATATGATATAGCCAATTGTGTAGCAGAAAGACAGCATTCTGACCTAGTGCTTATGAGACATATAGCATTTGCAACGAAGCTAGGAGGAAAATATAGTTTGGACCACTCAGGTGAGAAACTGTCATAAGAAGACTTTCTTTGGCTTAATGAGGTTGATATCTCCTTAAGGAAAAAAATATCAGTGACCAACAGCTGACCCTCTGGTTCCTGCCGGAAGTTTGTTAAGTGGCTACTAGGGAAAAAGTCACCGGTCAGTTAAGGACAGAAGGGGCCCAGCTAACTAGACTTTGATTTATAAAGAAATGTATTTTGTGTAACTGACTTTTTAAAGATGTGACCATATAAATGTTAGAAAATAGATAGGAATAGATAATAGCTATACTGTGATTTTGGAGAAGGCAATGGCACCCTCCTCCAGTACTCTTGCCTGGAAAATTCCATGGATAGAGGAGCCTGGTAGGCTGTAGTCCATGGGGTCGCTAAGAGTCAGATACGACTGAGTGACTTCACTTTCACTTTTCACTTTCATGCATTGGAGAAGGAAATGGCAACCCACCCCAGTGTTCTTGGCTGGAGAATCCCAGGGACGGGGGAGCCTGGTGGGCTGCCATCTATGGGGTCACACAGAGTCGAACACGACTGAAGCGACTTAGCAGTAGCAGCAGCAGCAGTTACTGTGATTTATCTTCCTAAAAATTCACCTATTCATTCTATTAGCTTATTGGTGTATACATAATGCCTATTATGTTATTGGTTTGTAGTGTAATGGATATATGAAATATTTAAGGGAACCAGCTGTTTGTTTACAAATAAATAGCTTAACTTGCATGCAGAAACTGAAGCAGCACTATCCTCTATATGTACCTCTGAAGATCCCCTGGAGGAGTTTGGCAACCCACTCCAGTATTCTTGCCTGAAGAATCCCATGGACAGAGGAGCCTGGCGGGTTACAGTCCATTGGGTTGCAAAGAGTCGGACACGACTGAGCAACTAACACTCAGGAATCGTGCATAAAGGGCTTCATTGCCAAATAAGTTTGAGTTCAAAAGGTTTAGAAGTTATTTTACTCTAGGACCTCTCAGAGCCTTTGATATGCTAACATGTATTGTGAATATGCAAGAGGGAGAGGGGGTGTACATTTCTGGGGTGCCAGCAATGCAGGAGTTTGATCCCTGGGTCAGGAAGATCCCCTGGAGAACAAAATGGCAACCCACTCCAGTATTCTTGCCTGGGAAATCGCATGGACAGAAGAGCCTGGCAGGCTACAGTCCATGGGTCTCAAAAAAGTCAGACATGACTTACATGTATAAATACATAGGTCAAAGAGTTCGTTTGGGTTTTTCTGTGATCTGAAAACGAAAAACCCAAACGAACTTTTGGCTGACTCAATATATATAACATTAACATGTCTAACGTGCTTGAAAGTGAAAGTGAAGTCGCTTAGTTGTGGCCGACTCTTTGCGACCCCGTGGACTGTAGCCCACCAGGCTCCCCCGTCCATGGGATTTTCCAGGCAAGAATACTGGAGTGGGTTGCCATTTCCTTCTCCAGGGGATCTTTCCGACTCAGGGATCGAACCCAGGTCTCCTGCAATGTAGGCAGACGCTTTACCGCTTAGTTATATATGTTAGCATAAGTGTAACATACATAATGAGGCTTCCAAGGTGGCGCTAGTCATAAAGAATCTGTCTGCCAATGCAGGAGATGCTAGGGATGCGAGTTTGATCCCTGGGTTGGGAAGATCTCCTGGATTAGGAAATGGCAACCCACTCCAGTATTCTTGCCTGGGAAATCCCATGGACAGAGGAGCCTGGGTGACTACAGTCCATGGGGTCACAAAGAGTCAGACACGACTAGAACACACACACAGCAGCAGCAGCATACATAATCAATAACGCACATATATAGCATAACTATGTATATAATAGGTGAGAAATTACCACCAAATCAATATTTTAAACAAGCCAAGTGTCACTAACGCAGCACCTCCAGTAAATACCGTTCCAGGCCTACTGTTCATTAGGTGGATTTTAAAGGAACTAAAAAGTCTTCCTATTTATACTTAAGGTACTTTGCATCTAACTAAAACAGTAATTTATATGTTCCCTCGAGACAGCTTTAAGACTCTTGATGTCATTACAGGGCTATTTTCCAAAGCCAAGGCTATCATTACTGCCTTGTCAGATGTAGAACTGGGGTAGGGGGGTTGTCCCAGAGTGGCTGCTCTTCCCCAGTTTAGTAGGAAATGCACTCTGGCTCTGAGGACATTCCGAGCTGTATGTCAGATCATTCCAGTGCATCATTTGAAGAGGGGTCAGACCTGGACCCGGGAATGAGACCTCTTGATGAAGTGACATTGCAAAAGCAGGAACGGCATCATCCCAGGCTTGTCTCCTGACAACCATATCAATGGGGAGCGCAACTGACCGTGGTTTAGAAGCAGAACCAGTTAGAATTTTTGGCAGTTTCTGGTTGGTGCAAAAAGAGCCAAGTCAGGGATTAGTGGGATTCAGACTAGACCCCTGACCAGGAAGGAGCTTCACTCCAGTGAGCAATGCTGGAATCCCTCACAGGAGTCACAGTGGGCGTGTGGTCTAAGGGTCCCTCCCAGACACTGGCAGCCCCAGACAATCGAGGGAGAACAAGGACAGTTCCAGGTCTGCAGCTTGAAGCAAGCTGCAAGGAGTGTGCCCGGTAGAGCCCAGCTCTGGGAGAAGTGTCCAGGAGGCCAACGGGCTCCCCAACCCAAGTGGTTGGAAGATGGCGCCCCAGGCCCGATGGTGAGCTGCAGGCCAATCAGGAAGCACTGCATCCACGAACTATCTCTGCGAAGACGGGTGAGGATGTATAAGAAACTGCCAACAGTGATTGCTCCTGGAAGGAAAGCTCGGAGAAGGGTAGAAAAGAGATTTTATCTTTCTCTGGTACCTTTTGTTCAGTTTAAACGTTTCATTTCTGCATCCATGGGCTTCCCTGGTGGTTCAGACAGTAAAGAAGGTGCCTGCTCTTACAGGAGCCACGGGAGACTCAGGTTCGATTCCTGGGTCGGGAAGATCCCTTGGAAATGGGAACCCACTCCAGAACTCTTTTTTTTTTTTTCAAGCAATTAATTACATTTTTTAAAATATCCATTGAGAAGATGGAGCTTGGGTCAATAGTTCCTGGGGAACTGTTGGTGAGTCCTGAGGAAGAGTGCTCTATGGGGTAAATCAGAAGTGAAGTGAGCCAGAATATTGCTGCAGTGATGGGGGGGGGGGGCGGTGAGATGAGAAGGGCTTGGAATGCAAGGAGACACAGAATGGGAAATACCTGGAAGAGGCGACAGAGCCTCAGTTTTCAGCTAAGGTTTGCTGAGCTACTGCTGCTGCTGCTGCTGCTAAGTTGCTTCAGTCGTGTCCGACTCTGTGCGACCCCATAGACGGCAGCCCACCAGGCTCCCCCGTCCCTGGGATTCTCCAGGCAAGAACACGAATGGGTTGCCATTTCCTTCTCCAATGCATGAAAGTGAAAAGTGAAAGTGAGGTCACTCAGTCGTGTCTGACTGTTTGCAACCCCATGGACTGCAGCCAACCAGGCTCCTCTATCCATGGGATTTCCCAGGCAAGAGTAATGGACTGGGTTGCCATTGCCTTCTCTGTGAGCCACTGCTAAGTCAGGTCAGTGCTAGGCACTGGATGTGGATGGAGGGACATGCTATCTATACCCTGCATTTACATTAGATGCCAGAGGCAAAGAGGAGATATAGAAAGCCCTGCTTGGAGAGAGCAAATACAGAGCAGCTTATGAACATCCAGACTGCAGACACTGGAAGAAGACAAGGGAAGAAGAAACAGGAGGTATAAGCTATTTACTGGGCTTCCCAAGTGGTGATAATGGTAAAGAACCATCTGCCAATGCAGAAGACAAGACATAAGAGAAGCAGGTTCGATTCCTGGGCCAGGAAGGTCCCCTGGAGGAGGACATGGCAGCTCATTCCAGCATTCTTGCCTGGAGAAGCCCATGGACAGAGGAGCCTGGCAGGTCCACGGAGTCGCAAAGAGTTGGACACAACTGAAGCAACTGAGCACTCAAGCACACAGCTATTCGCTCGAAGGATTAGGGGGTTGGGAGAAGGAGAAAGTTTGAAAAGTGGCTAAAAAGACAAGTAGGCTTCCCCAGTGGAAAAGAATCTGCCTACAATGCATGAGAGGCAGGTTCAATCCCTGGGTCAGGAAGATCCGTTAGGGGAGGGCATGGCAATCCACTCCATTTTCTTGCCTGGAGAATCCCCTGGACTGAGGAGCCTGGCGGGCTTCAGTCCATGGGGTCACAGTCAAACACGACTGAGGTGCACCAAGTACGCTTGCATGTACAAAAAGACAAACAGAGCAGAGAAACTGGTTTAATGTTTAAGATAAGGAAGATCTGAGAAGACCTGGGAAGAGAATGGAAAGCCCATGGAGAAGGCAAGACTGGAGCCCCCATAGGAGAAAGCAGCATGAGGGTGGTGTGGAGGGGTAGAAGTGGGACATCCAGAAAGGGGGTGGAGATGAGAGGGTGGAATCCAGGAGAGAATCGAGGACGCAGAGCCCCCCTTTGAGCCTGGAGGGAAAAAGTCAAGAGACCTGAGTACAACTGATACACCAAAGTATTGGTTCAGAGCCCTTAGGGCTTATTCGCCGAACAGTCTAGAATCTAAACGTATATGACCTGCTAAGAACAGAACTGGAGGTTGGAGGAGGGAAGGGAGATGTGTGAACAATATTTCCAAATCAGAAAACACACATTATAATCAGAAATATTTGATCTTTGACTCTCGGCTCTAACGAGCACATTGACCCATCACTGAAACCTTGATGCTGTGCTCAAGTGATGTTTTTCCTCCTGGACGCGTATATTTTCTTATAATCCTTCCCTAATCACAAAATCCGACATGTCTTAAAACACGTAGCTTGGTGTTTAAGATGGAAGAATAAACTGGCTCCTAATAAGAGACCCATTCCTTTCTGAATCCCTCCCCACAGGCAGGGCCACACCACAAAGCTTGTCCACAGCCTGTCATGTCCTCAGCTATGGAGGCCTCAGGAATCCAGTCCAATTTCCCCATTCTACAGACTAGGAAACTGAAACAGTCGCATGAGGGTGACTTGCCCAGGGCTGCGTGCTGGCCGGTGCAGACATGTGGACCAGACCCAGGTATCCTTTTCCTGTCCACTATGTTCTCCTTGTCCCTCATGAGACTGGAAGTTAACTGACTCTGCCATGACCTATCCTTCTGGAAGGTCTCTTGTCCTCCCATCATGATGGTTCATTTGCTTTCTGCCTGAGTGCAACCTTATTATAGGGGTGTCATCTTGCGCACTAGCTCACTGGGCTGATGCTGGACAAGGGCTGTGTTGGGATCCAGTTGGAGGGGCCTGAGATGGTCCAGTTACTTGACTCTGAAACACAGGCAGTGCATCCTGGGCCAGCTGAAGGGTGATGAAGATGGAGGTACCCAGGGACCAGGTGAAATACAAGACCGTGAGTCATCCCACATTCACTTCGTGTGCAGTGACCCTCCAGGATTCTTTCTGTCGTGATCAGAAAGGCTGAGTTTAAAAAATTAAAAAGAAAAAGAAAAGTTGAGCTCTTCTGACCTTTATTCCAGTGGCTACAAAATATTTTGGAGTCATGGATCTTTCGAGGTTCTTTGGATATAATTTCAAAAGTATTTGAGGCTTTCTGGATCATCTAGGGCAGATCAAACATCACTGTTCAACTCTGACTCTGAGCGAGCCTTCTTTATTGAAAAAAAGAGTCTCAAGAGAAGCAGTCTGTTCCATGATGCAATCTCAAAGAAGATTCTACTTTTTATGTGCAGCCTGTTTTTCTTGTCCTGAACCCTGACCTTTCTTTTGGGCACAGAGGGGACCAGGTGACGTTGGAATTGTCTTCCCACTCAGAAGTAGAAGAGGGGATAGCTGAGGTAAGGCTGACGCTGAAGACTCTCCCAGCGCCCCCATTTTTAACACCTTCAACACCTGCTCAAGCGTCTCCAGCCCCACACCGACTTTGATCCCCACCCAGCCAGTCCTAATTGCCTCCCACAGCCCAGATTAGATTATTCATGTGTGCTTAGGCCTTTCCCAGCATTGCTGCCATCTGGCTAATGACGGGGCGCCATATGTCAGCAGCAGGGTATGGGTCCCCGCCTGTGGGTTGGGGCGCAGACCTGCCCTTGTGAACAGCATGGCTTCCCAGTGTGTGGTTCACTCCCTACTGACACAAGGCATTTCTGTTACGTGAGTCTGCACCTAGGACGCAGATGACAGAGCTTCCTCCCACGCTGAACTGAGGTGGTGGTAGATGGCATAGATGTGTTTGCGTTCCCTTCAAGTCATCCATCACCTTCCATTTACCCGGAGCTGCTTCCCATATAGGCCCAGAGATTATCTAACTAAACAACCCGTTACCCCTGCAAGGTTAAAAATCAGAGGTGGGTGCGTGCTAAAGTCATTTCAGTCGTGCCTGACTCTTTGCGACCCCATGAGCCCGAGAGTCTCCTCCGTTCATGGGGATTCTCCAGGCGAGAATACTGGAGTGGGTTGTCATGCCCTCCTCCAGGGAATCTTCCCGACTCAGGATTCAGACCTGTCTCTTGAGTCTCCTGCATTGGAGATCGCGTTCATTACCACTAGCACCACCTGGGAAGCACCCCCTCCACCCCCGAAAAAATCAAGAGGCAAACGCTTTATTATTGAGTTCAGTGGATGCTATGGTCAACACCCAACACCCTCCCTAAGGGGTTCCAGATTACTCAGGTCATGCAGTGAATTATGACTGAGAGGAAACGCACTTTCCAAGCCTGATGTTAAAAACATACTAGGTATCTGTAACAGAAGCAGGTACTTTCTGTCTTCATACTTCATCAGATGGGAAACTGTTAAGTGTGTTGGTTACCTTGTGTGACTGGTGCTTCTATGTGTAAACAGAATAGGGGGATCGAAAAGTACAGGTTTATGGCAGCCTCGTGATCGGATAGGGGAGAAACACACTTCTTCCAGGTCCTTCATTAGGCTATGCTGTCCTCCATTGGCTGTTTCTAATTACACGTGCCTCTTCCAGTAGAACAGAACCATTTGGGTCCAGATGACTGCATTAAGTCTTACCCGTTTCCTTTTATCATTCTTGAAAATCCAAGAAATCCTCTAGGCTTAAGGTTTTCAGAAAAATAAAGCCTGGCTTTCCTTCACTTCCCCCGGCCCAAGCTTCCTTTTCAACTAAATAATTATTTGAATGCAAATGAGCGGTATTAAATGCAAGACTCTTCATAATGGGCCATTTTCTTGAACTGTTGACTTCAGTAGGCAAACAAATATGTGGTCAGTATCCATTGGCCAACCTGGTTTAACTTCAGCAAGCCCAGGAAAAATCCAGAAGGCCTTCATAACATGGAGGAAGGTGAAACGAGTGACAGTCATAAGATCTAGTCCAGTTAGTGAGAACAACAGTGAAAATCTGGTGTTCACTTAAAATTTATTTTTGCAAGTTGTCATTGAAATGCAAATTTGTTGCCATTGACCTTGCCCTTGATTTTTCCTTCAAGTACCTAAAACAATAAGCTTTTTTAAATTGCATGATTTCAGAAGATCAGAGAAGTTCAGGAAAATAATGTGTGTTATATGTTATTAGCTACTGAACTAACCAGAGTTCTTGAAGGCCAAGGTTATTGAAATGCTGTGTGTCATGGAAAGAGAACTGAACTGAAAATGAGGGGGCAGCCCTCTTCCTAGCAAAGCCCACAGTGAGCTGTGTCACTGTGACCAAGTCATTCAGTTTCTCTGGAATTCAGTGTCTACTGTGTCAAATGAAGGGATTGCACAATTCATACCTAAGATCTTTTTTCTCTAAAATGTCATTATTCTCAAGAGTATAGTTTAATCAATTATTTCAAGTTTCTATACTACCAAAAGTATTTTGATAGTACTACTTATCTAGAAAAAGACACATTTCTCTTTTTTTTTAGTTCTATTTGACTTTTTTTAAACTGGAAGATAATTGTTTTACAATGTTATTTTGGTTTCTGCCATGCAACAAGATGAATCAGCCGTAAGCATGCATATGTCCCTTCCCTCTTGATCCTCCCTCCCGCCACCCACCCCGTCCCACCCCTGCGGGTTGTCACAGATCATCCAGTTGCGCTCCCTTTGTTACACAGCAATTTCCCACTGGCTATCTGACATGTGGTAATGTATATATTTCAGTGCCACTCTCTCAATTCATCCCACCCTCTTTTTTTCTCCACTGTGTGCACAAGTCCGTTCTCTATGTCTGCATCTTTATTCCTGCCCTGCAGATAGGTTCATCAGTACCATTTTTCTGAATTCCCTATATATGCATTAATATACGATATTTGTTTTCCTCTTCACTCTGTGCAACAGGCTCTAGGTTCATCCACCTCACTAGAAGTGACTCAGATTCATTCCTTTTTATGGCTGAGTGATATTCCATTACATGTATGTATATGTACCACAGCTTCTTTATCCATTCATCTGTGGATTGCTTCCAATTCCTGGCTATTGTAAATAGAGCTGCAGTGAACAGAGTAGGGTAAAATTAGGAATGGCTAATGAGAGGCCTGAGGAAATGGCAACCCACTCCAGTATTCTTGCCTGGAAAATCCCACAGACAGAGGAGCCCACTTGGCTGCAGTCCATGGTGTCGCAAAGAGTTGGACATGACCGAAGCAACATGACTGAAGAGTCCTCAGGACTATGAGCAGCCTAAGGCTGGCAGAAGGAGAAACTAGTATCTTGAATAAGCCAGGAAACACTTAATATTCTGTCATACAATGAAGAGTATGAAGTATTGCAGGAAAATTTAATTCTAAGATTCATTGTAATTGGACTATTATTGGATCTTTCCCTTCTATTTACTTTTTTGAATATTTATTTATCTATTTGGCTGTGCCAGGTCTTACTTGCAGCATATGGGCTATTGAGCTGTGACATGTGGGATCTAGTTCCCAGGCCAGGGATTAAACTCTGGCCCCCTGAACTGGAACACAGAGTCTTAGCCACTGGACCACTGGGGAATCACTGAATCTTCCCCCTTTAAATACTGTGTTGTTTCTCTGGAAGCAGTAAGCAAGGAATCTTAATGTTGCAGAAAACAAAATCCATTTCAGAAGGAAATAAGAGAGGATGCAATGTTAGCACTGCAGAAGAAACTGAGGGAAAGACCATCTCAACATCAATCTCAAAAGCTAGCCAGCTGAGTGAGTTTAAGGAAAGTCCAGAATTTTCATATGACTTGATATGTTAATGTTGTGGGCACCTAAGTTATGAAGAAGGAACCATGATAGTGAAATAACGCTGACATTGTTTCTGATTATATTGATGCATGTACACAAAATAAATTCTGTTAAAATAACTTTTATGGGTAAAATCATGAGTGTCATCCGTACATAAAATAAACACATCAAGGAATTTAACTCATTAATGAATCATATTTCAGCTGCTTCAGAAGAGAATTCAAATTAGGGACCTCCCTGAAGGTCCAGGGGCTAAGACTCTGCTTCCAATTCAGGAGGCTGAGGTTTGAACCCTGGTTAGGGAACTAGATCCCACAGGCCTCAACTAAGAGGCATGCCACTCAACTAAGAGTTCGCATGGCATAGCTAAAGATCCCATATGCTGCAAATTAGATCCAGCATAGCCAAATAAAATAAATGAATAAATATTCTAAAAATTGATGCACATATATAGATACAGATAAGGAATGCCGAAGTGAACGTACAAGTAGAAAAGTAGCCTATCCACAGGGCAATTGTCAATTGCCCTCCACCAGATACAACTGATTTGCAATTCTGTGGACAAGAATCCTTTTCATTATTACTGGTTTCCTACAATTTACAGAGTTGTAAAATAGCTCTGAGGCAGAAAACAAGGGGAGATAACTCAGAAAAAATGCACTGGACAGAACATTCAGTAATCTTTTTCTTTTTTTTTAAATTCCTTCTAAGTCTTTCACAATTTTTCCTGCCAGTTTACACTGAAGGGCTGTAACACTGTAGAGCATAAGGAACCCAGGACATGGCAATAGGCAGGCCTGGGTTTGAATTCCTTTGTTATTTTGAGCAATATACTCGACTCCTCTGAGTCTTAGTTTCCTTTTCAGTAAAATGGGGGATGACAATCCCTACCTTTCAGAGTTGTTGTTAGGGTTAAATAAAGTAAACATATAAAGAAATGAATGCCATTCACCAAACAGTTCTGAAAAAGTGCCTTTAGTATTACTGCCTTTATTTGGCAGTAATAATTACACAGAAAAGTCCATAGCATACCAAAGAGATAATATGGCTTTACTGTTGAAGAAATGTGTCTTTCTGGGATCCAGAAAGAGAGGTAACAGTGCTCTGTAAATCACAAAAAAGCTTAGTTATTTCTCATTACCTGCTGATGGGAGTAGAAAACTATATAGTCCTTTGGAAGACAGTTTGGCAGTTTTGTAAAACTAAACACACTCTTACATATGATAGAGCAATCATGCTCATTAGTATTCAGCCAAATGAGTTGAAAAGTTATGTCCACACAAAAAGCTTCACAGGAATGTAGGTGGCAGCTCTGCTCATAACTGTCAAAACTTGGAAACTACTAAGGTGTCCTTCAGCTGAAAAATAAATGGAGGTATAGCCACACAATGGGATATTGAATCAGTGATGAAAAGAAATGAGCGATCAAGCCACAGAAAGTCACAGAGGAAGCTTAAACGCATATTGGTAAGTGAAAGAAACCAATCTGAAAAGGTAACATGCAGTATAATTCCAGTTATATGACATTCTGGAAAAGGCAAAAATATGGAGATAATTAAAAGATCAGTGGTTTCCAGGGGTTGTGAAAAGGGAGGAAGGGATCAGTAGGAGTACAGAGGATTTTAACGGCGTTGAAACTCTGCTATGTGTTATTTTAATGCTGGATTCAGATCATTATACATTTTTCAAAACTCATAGGATGTACACACCAAGAGTGAACTCTAAGGGGAATTTGGGGAGAATAGAATAGATACAGGTATATGTCTGGTCTAGTCCCTTTGCTGTCCACCTGAAACTGTCACAACATTGTTAATGGACTATAATATAAAAGAAAAAGTTAAAAAAACAACAGAGTGAACTATAATGCGAACTATGGACTTCAGGTGATAATCATGTGTCAATATCAGCTCATCAAATTTCGCATGTACTACACTAACGCAAGATGTTAAGGGATAAACTGAAGGTGCACAGGTGAGGCAGGATGTGCGAACTCGCTGTACCTTTCACTCAACTCTTCTGTCAACCTAAACCTGCTCCCTTCAAAATCTATTAACTGTTTAAAAATTAATTATTTCCTTGTACTCAGTGTGTGACCTTGGGCAAGATCTTTAAACCCTGTGGTCTCATTTCCTTCTGTGTAAAAGGGATATAAACGTAGGATCTTCCCTCGCAGAGCCGTGGTGGGCACAGGGCATGGCAGTTCTGATATTCAGCCGGTGTACTTGGTGCATCGGATCAGTATTCAAACATGGCTCACCTCCTTACCCATCAGCAGATGCCTTCCCTGCGCACGTGCTCCCCGCCACAGACACCCTCCCCCTTAGATTCCTCAGACTTCCTCAGGACCCAGTAACTACAGGTCAGTGCCCCACACGGCAACAGACCTCAGCTATCCTAGGGCAGGATTAAGGACAATATCAGTTCTCATTGATCAGTGTCCCGCCACACTGTCTGTTAAATGCTTTTATAACATTCCTGGTACCTACTGAGTCCTAAGGCCTCAGGACTGATAGTCACTGTTGTTTAACATAACTATTATCCTTGGTAGTTCAGACAGCAAGGAAACTGCCTGCAATACAAGAGACCCAGGTTCAGTCCTTGGGCTGGGAAGACTCCCCGGAGAAGAAAATGGCAACCCGCTCCAGCATTCTTGCCTGGGAAATCCCATGAACAGAGGAGCCTGGCAGGCTACAGTCCACGGGGTTGCAAAGAGTAGGACGTGACTGAGCGACTAAACATACACACACTTATATTATTTCAATTTTATACTTTAAGCACAGTCGTTTTAAAAAATATTTATTTATTTACTCATCTATTTGGCTGTGCCAGGTCTTAGTTGTGGATGTGGGATCTTTAGCAGCAACACATGGGACCTAGTTCCTTGACCAGAAATCGAACCCAGGCCCCTTGCATTGGGAGCACAGAATCTTAGCCATGGGAGCACCAGGGGAGTCTCAAGCGCTATCTTATTTTTTAAAAGAGTTAATAGTGAAGTGAAGTCACTCAGTCATGTCCGACTCTTTGCGACCCCTACCAGGCTTCTCCATCCATGGGATTTTCCAGGCAAGAGTACTGGAGTGGGTTGCCATTTCCTTCTCCAGGGGATCTTCCCCACCCAGGGATTGAACCCGGGTCTTCTGCATTGTAGGCAGACGCTTTTACCGTCTGAGCCACCAGGGAAGTCAAACAAACAAAAAAACATGAATAATCTATGGCTATTAAAGGAACATATATGCTTGAAAGGAATTTTTTTCAACTGCGGAAAACACTATACACAGAGTAGAAGTTTTTTATGCCAGCTTGTAGTCCTGGGCTCAAAATATAGGCAGCAAAATTTAATTTCAGGGTATGAAAGCAAGGTGGTCAGCTGCTCTAGTCATGGTACATAATTCCTTTATCCTTCCTGTAACATTTAGAACCTATTGGGCTATCACTAGAGATGAGAATCTTGTGGCTCCATGACACAAGCCAACAGCACTGTCATTAATTTGGATGACTGTACTTAGATGTTGCCATCACCAAGATATAATAAAAAAAAAAAAAAAAAGAGACTGTCAGAGTGTTCCCAGTGAATCTGAGGCTCTTGCTTTGGAGACAAAGTGAAAGAAAGTGACTTTATTTAGAGAGAAATACTCCACAGAGTGTGGACCATTTCAGAAGGCGAAAGAGAAAATCCTGAAATATGGTGTGGTTAATTTTCAAAGTTTTTGTTTATTAATTTATTTTTGGCTGCACGGGTCTCTCACGGCAGTGGCCTCCCTTATTGCAGACCACAGGCTCCAGATACGAAGGCTTTGGTAGTTGCCGCACTTGGGCTACAGAGCCCAAGGGGCTCAGGGGTTGTGACACACAGGCTTAGTGACCCACCCGCGACATAGGAGATCCTCCCGGACCAGGGATCGAACCCATGTCCCCTGCACTGGCAGGTGGATTCTTAACCACTGGACCGCCAGGGAAGTCCCTGGCATGGTTAGCCTTTATGGACTGGGTAATTTCATAGGCTAATGAGTGGGAGGATTATCCCAATCACTAGAGGGGAGGGGCGGTGGTTTCCAGGAATTGGTTCACCACCCACTTTTTGGCGTTTTATACTCAGCCTCAGAACAGTCATGAACCTGGTGGGTCTGTCATTTAGCATATTGCTAACGTCTTAAAATGAGCGTAAATGGAGGCTGAAGGTCTACTGGAGGTATATCTTCTCTCACTTTAAAATGTCACCTTCCCATAAAGTATCATTTTTATACGTGTGCCGAGAGCCTGTCTAGGGATCGTTAACTTACTGAGCTCACTGGGCAGGATGTGGGGCTCATGCCACCATTATTTTATTGTTTTGGGGCATGCCTCGTGCTTCTGTTGCACAGTTTGGTTGCTAAGCAAGTCTGCCAGGTTTTGTGGTTAAGCAAACCTTCTTTCTTGAGTGATCATTAACTTCCAGGGACCTCCCAAACTTCCTTCTTTACTAACAATCCCCAAGAGGGATTAACTCTTTAATTACCTACTTTGTCCCTCCCTAGCATTATTCTCTCTGACCAATGCACCAGTCACAGACTGAACGGCCAAGGACTCAGGGTGGGAAAGCTCTCTGCTGGGCTGACGGAGTAAGAGGAGGAGGGAGGGAGGAGACCTCTGCTTGTTGGCGGATAAGAGCCAAGTCCTGGTCTCATTATTCCCATGGGTCTCTCTACCACGGGGAGGAACCAGCTAGAATGTTTCCTGCCAGCTCTTCTCCAAGAGGGTTGAAGGGCTGGGTGAGTTCCTCAGCATCTCTGGGAGCATCCTGGAGTTTGTACTCCACAGCCAAGGAGGCAGAGCGCTGCACAAAAATGAAAAGAAATCCCACTCTTCATGACTTAGGTTTCATTCATTCATTTCTTTCTTTCTTGGCTGATTGGTCCCCTGGCAGATGGACTGTGGGCTCCATGAGAAGAAGCTTCTAATGTAGGAAAAACTTAGTGTGGAATGGAAATGAAATCAAGCCAATTTTTAATGTACCTGACATCCTCAGAAAATGAATTATCTACATCGTAGCCCTTGTATTATAAAAAACAGCCTCTGAAGTTGACACAGAGACATAAGGCTGCGGAAAAAAGTAAGGCTCAGTCTTCCCTCGATCTCACTGAAATGCTATCTGGCTGTTTCAGCTAAAATGTAATTAAATGGTAATCATTGTGATGAAAGCCAGCCATGCAAAATGAATATCAAATGGACAGGATTATGAACTTAAAATAGCGTGAGAAAATCCAAACAGATTTTTATCTTGAAAACTTCTCTCTCTCTTCTCTTTTTTTGGTCCTGTTTTTATTTCAAGAAGCGGAAAGATGTGTATAGGCTAATGGCACTTATAAAATGAAAGAAACGTTTTACCCAGCAGGCTTAATTGAGTCTAAGAACAACACAACTGTGACAATAGAGTTTTAAGTTCTTAAAGCCCCTGAAAAACCTTGGATGAAATGAATCAATAAATGATTCACTAAACAACCCCATTTTTTCCCCAAGAGTCTGGAGAATAAAAATTGTGAAGTCAAATCACTTTAGGGACCTCAATAATCTGCTGTAGCGCATCTGCCCTTGGAATATGTTGACAGAGGTGCTGGAGGGGGGTGTTGTCTCAGAGGAAGGCTGGGTGCAGACACCAGAAGGGCAGATGGACTGTGAGCAAAAAAATAAATTGGGAACTGTATCATCTGCCCGTGTGTGCCCTACCCTCATGCTCCACCTCTGCTTAAGATGCTGCATTTTTTCTGGCCACGAGGCAGCATGTGGGGATCTTAATTCTCCAGTTCCCCCACCAGGGATCAAACCCATGCACCCTGCGTTGGAAGCATGGGGTCTTAACCACTGGACCACCAGAGAAGTCCCAGGTGCTATACTTCTTAATCCACTTCAACACTTGGACAATTCGACTTTGAAGTATCTTCACTGGGTGCAGGACTCCATGAGGACTAACAGAATTCAAGCAAAGGGCCAAGAATCCCATGGCTGCCATAAAGTGTCCCCTATATGAGTGATGAGGGACAAAACAACACTCTTTTTCATTTTAAGGAAAAATTTTAAAAAGTATCATTTCAAACACGGACAACGCTAACAGAAATTGAGGTAGAAGAAAAAAAAAATTCAGCCGACTCTGCTGCTGCTGCTGCTGCGTCGCTTCAGTCGTGTCCGACTCTGCAACCCCATAGACGGCAGCCCACCAGGCTCCCCCGTCCTTGGGATTCTCCAGGCAAGAACACTGGAGTGGGTTGCCATTCTATGTCCTCCAACATACCAAATAGTTTTTATCTGAACTCCCTTTTTAGTTCTTTTTCATACGCATCCATATTGTTTATAAAATTATGGTAAATGAGCCTGAGTTCTAGCTGCCAACTACGGAGCCAATCCTCTGCAACAAGAGAAGCCACTGAAATGAGAAAGAAACCCGCTCTCCGCAACTAGGGAAAGCCTGATGAACAAAGCGACGAAGACCCAGTGCAGCCATAAAAGAATACCTAAAATAAAGTTTTGCTAAAGTAGAAAAACGTGACATGAATCGTCTCCATTCAACTTGTATCACAGTCATTTCCCCTTGGTTTCCAGTTTAATTAGTGCAAAAACTTTAATGAGTCATTATACAGAATGAGTACTTCCATTATTCTCCGTAAAATAACACAAATAAATAACATTTGTATAACTGGGAGTTCTACACTTTGTTTCACCTGAGGATCGCAGCAACTCCGTGCAGATGACTTTGTTATTCATTTCCTTCTCACAGCTGAGGAAAGACTCTGAGAGATGAAGTTACCTGTTTTTGAATACAGAGCCTGGAGGCCCTGGGTGATGACTTGAGCCCTGTGCTTCCAGGGGTCAAGACTCCATTTGCTTTGCGGATGTTGGTTCTGGAAGATCTTTACTTTTAGAACCTAACTGCCCAATAACTTCTACCTGTGACACAAGTATCCCTGTCAATAAGCAGAGATCTCTGTCTTTATGAAAGGACCTCACAGCTCCCTACATGGGGGTAATTTGAAGACACTGAGAAGTCTTTTATGCTCCTAAATATCCCATCCATCAGGCCTCCTGCAACGCCTCTATTAGAAAGGCATTTCTCTGAGCTTCGGTGACCTTTTGGTCTTTAAGAGGCCCTTATTAAAATCTCCAAAACATTGACAGGGATGACTGCATAAACAAGGTTTTGCTAAACCTAGTAAGAGATTGTTTTTCAGGCCTCAGTGTGCATGGGCTACCAGACATCTGTTGTTTTCTTTGCTCCATACCCTACCTACCCCCACTCTCACGTAATGGAATTGCCTCTCCCTCCCAGTGACATGGTTATTATGGAAACAGTTGTGTTAGAATAATATAATTATTGGTGGTGATCGTTCTAGGGTCAGGATTGAGTTATTCGAATCTATCTTGAGACTTTGGGATTGAGATACAGAGAAAAAGACACCGCCCTCCTCACCTTCTTTTCTCTGTCTCTCACTAAAAACTAATTTTACAGTCCTACTGAAAGCAAAAGCAGAAACTCTCTGCTCAGAGGACTGGGAAGACAAAAATTGAGTCCAGTTCTAAAGAAACCTATAAAAACACACATTTTGAGCGGTTTGAATTTCAAGGAGTTAAATAAATGTTAGTGATCACTCCCACATCATCACAACTTGTGTATATTTAGTTCATCCTCTAGTCAATAAGCACCGACTGAGAACCGACTGAGAACTCCCAGGCCCTGGAGACACAGAGATGCAATCAGCTCCTTCCTCAAGGCTGATGAGAGAGCCTGGCAGGCAAAGAAATTATTTCAAGACACGTGACCAGCTCCCTAAGGACGAAAAATGTGTTAGGTACTATAACCAAGGAAGGTACGATTATGGAAGAAGAGGGGCCTAGCGTGGGGTCAGATGAACTTCAAGGAGGTGTTAATGTTTTTTAAAAAATAAAGTCTTCTTAAAAATTTATTTTATTTTTTTAATTTATTTGTTTATTTGGCTGCATTGGGTTGCAGCAGGTGCTCTAGATCTTTACTTGTGGCACTCGGATGCTCTCGTAGTGGGCCCCAAGGCACGCGAGATCTTACTTTCTGGATCAGGGATTGAACCCAAGTCTGCCGCATTGAAAGGAAGATTTTTAACCACTGGACTCTACCAGGGAGGTCCCAAGGCACTAACTTTTGAGCAATCGTTGCTGGATGAGTAGGGATTTTCTGATGAAAGACGCTGGGCGTGTAGACACTGAGTCTGGGTGTGTACGATGCTCCATGTGGGGAGAGCCGGGTATGTGAATGAACGGAGGAGAATAAAGGGTGGTGTCTGGGGGAAGACTTGCAGCCTGCGGGGTTGAACCTCAGGATGCAGGAGGAACAGGAGCCCTCAGGGAAGCAGAAGGGCAGGAAGCAGAAAGTCAAGGAAGAGCCATCCTGGGCTGGGCTTCGCTCTGGGCTGACAGACTCCATCCTGTGTTTGAGGATGATTTCTTTGAAGGCAGAAGAGTAAGAGGTTAAGCACATGGGCTCTGTGGGCAGCTAGGCTGGGGTTCAGAGTCCCAGCTCTGATGCCAGTAGCTGTGTGACCTTGAATAAATTGATGATCCTCTCTAAGCAGTAGTTTCCTCATTTGCAAATTGGTGCTCTTTGTGGTATATAGCACAAAGGCTTCTTGAGAGAATTAAATGAGTCATGTTTTGAAAGCACTTAGCACAGAATCTGACAACAGTACTGATGGCTTAATACAAAGTAGGTCCTATTAGTACTTTGAGTAGCAGTAGGTTGACGGCTCCAAAAGGGAGTAAAGACACTTAGGGTATATCTAAGGATCTCTCAGGGCTTCCCAGGTGGCTCAGTGGTAAAGAATCTGCCTGCCAATGAAAAAGACCTGGGTTTGACCCCTGGGTCAGGAAGATTCCCTGGAGGAGGAAATGGCAACGCACTCCAATATTCTTGCCTGGGAAATCCCATGGACAGAAGAGCCTGGTGGGCTACAGACCATGCAGTTGCAAAAGAGTCAGATATGACTCAGCGACTAAACAATAACACGGATCTCTCAAGGAGGAGAAAACTATCACCACTTCTGGAGAGAAAGTTTAGAAATCTTGTTCACCGGACATCATTTCCTGTCCCCACTGCAAATTGTCTGGAAATGTGTTTCCAGGTAGCCGTGTAGAAGAAAAACTATTAGGAATAACAGTAAGATAAGTTTCATTGAATAGTTTATGTAACTTATATAAAACCAAAGACACTTGAAAATTGCTAAGAGAGCAAATAAATCTTAAAAGTTCTCATCACAAGAAAAAAAATCTCGTAACTATGTATGGTGACAGATGTTAACTAGACTTCCTGCAGTGATCGTTTTATAATACATACAAATATCAAATCATCACATTGTACCCCAGAAACTAATATCATGTAACATGTCAATTAATCCTAAATAAAGAATAAATTAAATTAAATAAACTCGAAGACAGAGTCAAGGAAGTTTAATGTGTCTTGTTTACATCAGTTTGGGCTTCACCACACTGGGGAAAACCAAGATTTTATTTTTTTTCTCAACAGAAGAACATACTGGCCTTTGATGCAGATGTGTTTAGCTGATTAAAGAGTTTGTAAAATGTGCGGGACCTTTTCCTCTTTGTCAGATTGGCAAGCAACAAGGAAAGACGATTGATGCACTGGAAAATAGTGTGTGTGTGGGGGGCTTTTGTTGTGGGCTACTTTGGGGAAGCTGAGATATTAAAATCTAATCACTTCTAAGCAAACAACGAGTCTGCGGAACGACAAAACACTGGAGCATATGTTGATTATTTAGATGACAATGGACTATTTGGCCAAAGAATCAAAGTTTTGTTGTCCATGATGCCAAACATCTGGAGGCTTAGAAGCAGCTGTTTGGCAACCTGTGGACCAAATAGAAGCATCATTGTACCACTGTGGGTCTAGATTGCTTTCTGTCTGATCTGCCCACTGTCCATAAGATACGGTCCCACAAACACTGTTGACAAAGCAAGGGCAGATATTAGCTTGGGTCAAGGTCAGGTAGTCAAGTCGATGGAGACAATTTTTCACTGGCATTTAGATCTAACCAGCAGATGTGGGGCAGATCTATTAGACAGACCGAACCTCTTAAGTGCAATAGAAATGGAATTCAGAAAGCTGCAGTGCGTCAGTACAATACAGGAAGTAGTCTGGAACCCAGGGTAAGAGTGATACCTCCTTGCTTCATCTTTTGCTGTCACTAGCATGACAGAATGAAAAGAGCATAGGGGACTACCCTGGTGACCCCATGGTTGAGAAGTCTCCTGCCAGTTCAGGGGATATGGCTTTGATCCCTGGTCCCAGAACTAGGATCCCACGTACCTCGGGGCAGCTAAGCCTGTGCACCAAAGCTCCGTACCTGGCTCAAAGCACACACACAGGAGCTGATATCAGCAGCTCAGGTAAGCCTCTCATTAGGGACAGGCTGAACCCCAGTCCCTCCAAAGCATTGATGGTGTGTGAGGAGGTTGGGCAAAATTATTTCTAAATGTCCTTCAAATTCAAAACTCCCCTGAGTTCCTTTTTTTTAATTTTTAAATTAATTTATGTACTTATTTGGCTATGCCAAGTCTTAGTCTCAGTATTCAGGATCTAGTTCTCTGAGCAGGGATTGAACCCAGGTCCCTCACACTGGGAGCTCAGTCTTAGCCACTAGACCATCAGGGAAGTCCTCAACGCCCCCCTCCCCGAGTTTCTGACATCAATATTCAATTGGAGGAAAGCAGCAGCAACTTGATTCTTGGAAAAAGATCATTTCATTTACGTGCAGAATGAGAAACTCCATATGAATAAACATCAAACACAACTCTCCAAAGCTTTTTACTGGCTCCGAACCCAGACTATTACCTACCAAAGCCTAACACAACTCACCAGCGTGTTGACAATGTCCTGTGCTTTAAAGTGTCAGAATTTCAACTTCTCCCGCTCTTGTTGGGTTGGCCCCAGAACAAGATAAGGGACCAGAGGATCTTGTTGGCAAGTGAAAGACTGAAAACAGTAACAGCAGTTATCAGGGTAGCTGTGCCATTCAGCCTAACTTAGGCTGTAATTACTGGCTGGCCAGATAAAGTTCTTTGGGGCGGAGCTATCAATGTCTCTCACTTTGCAAACAAAATGCCATTCTTTCCATCAAACTCGCTTTTAGGAAAGAGAAAGGACAGCCCAGCTTTGGACACAGAGCCCTTGTTGAAAAATCAGTGTGGTGAAGAGAAAAATTCTCTTTGGAAACTGTGAATTTCTCTTGTCAGAAGTAAAGTGACCTGTGAAGACTTCAAGAAACATAAGTTTTGTTTAAATATTTTTCTTCAAATTTTCTTAAATTCTTTCACTACTTTTTTCCTCCCAGTTTTATCGAGATGTAATTGACATACTGCTGCTGCTGCTAAGTCGCTTCGGTCATGCCTGACTCTGCAACCCCAGAGATGGCAGCCCACCAGGCTCCTCTGTCTCTGGGATTCTCCAGGCAAGACTACTGGAATGGATTGCCATTTCCTTCTCCAATGCATGCATGCATGCGAAGTCGCTTCAGTCATGTCCAACTCTGTGTGACCCCATGGACAGCAGCCCACCAGGCTCCTCCGTCCATGGAATTCTCCAGTCAAGAGTACTGGAGTGGGTTGCCATTTCCTTATTGACATACAGTGCTATATAAATTTACAGTAAACAACGTTATGACTGCACTTACACACATTAATAAATGATCACCACAATAAATTTAGTGAATATCCATTATCTGATATGATACAAAATAAAAGGAAAAGAAAAAAATTTCCCATGTGAAAGGAACTCTTAGGATTTACTCTCTTAACAAATTTTGTATATAACACACAGCAGTATAATTGTATTAGTGACATAGCACATTACATCCCTCATACTTACTTATCTTAGAATTAGAAATTTGTATCTTTTTTTTTCTTTTTTACTTTTTATTTTATACTGGAGTAGAATTGGTTAACAATGCTGTGTTAGTCTCGGGGTACAGCAAAGTGACTTAGGTATACACATATATGTATCTATTCTTTTCAAATTCTTTTCCCATTTAGTTTGTTATATTTAGACTGTTTATTAGTCTGTTATTGAGCAGAGTTCCCCGCACTATACAGTAGGTCCTTGTTGCTTATCTATTTTAAAGATAGCAGTGTGTACATGTCAATCCAAACTCCCTAACTAGCTCCCCCCACCATTCACTCTTTTTTATATTTCCGTGTCGACTATGTGCTCAGCACACTGCTAAGCCTTCTATGTTTTGTGCTGGGGATTCTCCACATGTTGCTCCAGACAGACTTTCATACCCTGCTCTGAGCCCCCAGGAAGCTGACCTCATATGGATGGCATCCTCTAAGCTCCACCCACTTCTAGTTTGTAGTTTGACCACTGAGGGGCATCAGCAAGAGTCAGAAGGATGGGAGGACAGAGAATTTAGGCTATTTGTTCCCAGCCTCCCATCTCACACCCGCTCCTTGAGTTGCAGCTACTGAAAATCCAAGACCTCTGCTGAGTTGTTGGCAGCCTTGGGAGGTCTCACCACCTCTTGTGGCTTCTTTGAACTCCACTTTGCGTGCTTGTGTTCAATCACTTTTGTTGTGTGCGACTCTCTGTGACCCTACGGTCTGTAGCCCGCCAGGCTCCTCCGTCCATAGGGATTCTCCAGGCAAGAATACTGGAGTGGGTTACTGTGCCCTCCTTCAGGGGATCTTCTTGACCCAGGGATCGAACTCGCATCTCTATGTCTCCTGCATTGGCAGGTGGATTCTTTTTTTTTTTTTTTTTTAAGGTGGATTCTTTACTACTGATCCACCAGGTAATTCCCTTAACCCTGTAAATAACCCATTCAATAAGTGGCCCTTCACAGGATGTTTGCTTTTTACTCCAATTATGACTGATCCACGTGCTTATTTCCAAAGGACGACAACCAGAAAGGACATAGTTACTTTGAGACCAATGGTGTAAAGAGCTAATGCGGGGCCTACATTCACTGGGAAGCAAAGACCTTCAGGATGTCAGAGATGCTATCTGGAAGCAGCCCAGAGCCTTGATTACTTTTGAAGGAAAGCCACCCGCCCACCCCTCAGACTGTAAAAGAAGTAAAGATTTTCAGGTAGAGCCACTCAAGTAATGGATTTCATTTGTTACTGCAGCAGAACCTATAATATCCTGACTAATCTTATCTAATTTAAGTCTTGGGAATTCCCTGGTGGTCCAGTGGTTAGAACTCTGAGCTTTTCACTGCCAAGGGCCCAGGTTCGATCCCTGGTGGGGGAATTAAGATCCCACAAGCCACGCTGCGGCCAAAAAAATTTTTTAATTGAATTCAAAAAAAGAAAAACTGTCATTTTAGCCTAATAACCAACCTAAGAAGTAGATACTAATATTAATCCTCATTTTGTAGCAAAGGCCTTAAGTAACTTGCAGCAACAACGGAAGTAGTAGAGCTGGTGCTCAGATTTTTCTGACTGCAAAGCCTAGGTCTTAGAGGACACAGAACAGTTTTACCCTAATCCATACTCCTTTATGTTGGATGGGAGAATGACTGAAGAGACTTAGCACGCAGGAAGATGTACTTTCTATCAGTGAATCTTCAAATGGTATGAGCCCAGGACTGGCCTGCTCATCAGGCACACAGTACATTCAGAAAATATTGGAGGAAAAAAAGAAAAAGAAAATATTGGAGGAACCTCGCCTGAAGCTGAGAGGTGAGTGGAGATCCCCTTAATACCCTAGCTCACCTTCCCTACCACAAAAAGAATGATACAGGATTTTTCCCCCCTTGCTCTAGGCCTGTAAATTATTCATATGAAAGTATCACACTTTTCCATCCTTCTCTAGAATAAAAACTGTAGCTCTTTCCGGTTGCTTTTATTAAGTATATTTCTTCCGAGAGACTTAGGGACCTATTTATTAAAAACATGATTCTTAATGTACATAATGCCACTGAATTACACACTTTAAAATGGTTTAAATGATCAATTTTATGTTATGTATGTTTTATGGCAATAGAAAAAAAATTGTTTTAAAGTAAGATTCTTCGAAGTTTGATTGAAAAGGGTCCAGGACTGCCTCCTTGCATCGGATGATTTGCTTCTGAAAACGCAGGCCTTTCAGGGTTTCATAATCAGCTGGAGGAAACAGGCTTTGTCACTTGCAGGAAGAAATCATTGACTCTAGGTCAGATCAGTTCCTTGCATTCAACAATAATGGCTGTTTTTTCTGTTACCAAAGGAAATTCAGCAACACAGTGACTTCTGAAATTTTGCACATAGGAAGGAAAAGCCAAAGCAGGGCTTGGTGGCCCAAGCCGGAAATGTGACCTATTGAGCTTTTCTGAAGCAATGAGGTCAGAGAAATCCTTTTTCTTTTAAGCTGGATGGTCCAAGCCTCAGCAGTTTGCATTCTATGGCTTTGTGGAGGATGAACTCGAAGGCTTAACATTCTGATGCAAACGTCCTCTGTGTTTTCCCATAATTAGCTTGCCCTGGTTTCTTCATTGAGTTTACAACACATATGGAGTAGGTCTTAGTGTGTGGAAATCATTCACTCCTATTTATATTTTCTTAGATATGAAAGTGCTCCTTGGAAAAGCAAGCAGGAATTTACTTGGAAAAACCAGCACTGTTCCTAATATTTAGAATAGTGTCTGAACCATATATACTTGCCCAGGATCCTTTAAAAGACTTGTCAGGTGAAGCGGGAGTTGGAAGTCAGATTCTCTGGGTGGTGTCTGCAGCCAAAATGGGCAGGGAGGGAACTATCCTGAGATGGCCACCACACCTACTGTTTGCTTCCTGTCAGTCCTGACCTCGCCTGGAGGTCAGGGTGTCCAAGAGGCCAGTCAAGAGTGGCCTTATCCCCACTCTGTCCTTATGGATGATCTGTTTTAAAACAGTCACACATCTCTACAAAGAGGATGAGAACTCACAATCCAGTTTGAAGCTTTTATTCTAAGAGCTGATGAGCTGCTTAAGTTTTCCACTACCCAGCCCCTATCCATTTCCCGCCCTTTTCTGACCTGCTCTGACACTGTATAACCTGGCTCTTACAGAGCCTAGAGCTAGTTTTATGCTTCAGTCACGACAGAGTTCTGGTTTGTGGTCATGAAATTTTACTACGAAAGAGATTATCTAAGCTTTTGCCACCCAGCGGCCTCGGCATCACCAGGAACTTGTTGGGAAGCTCAGGCTGCACCCAAACCTCCTGAATTACAGTCTGCATTCAATGAGATTCCAGGCAATTGCCCTTCTGGACAAGCACTCTTGTAACCCAGAGACTGGGCTTCCCAGGAGGCTCAGTGATCAAGAATCCTCCTCCCAACGCAGGAGACCTGGGTTCGATCCCTGGGTCAGGAAGATTCCCCTGGAGAAGGAAACGGCAATCCACTCCAGTATTCTTACCTGGGGAACCCCATGGGCA
The DNA here is from genome assembly GCF_016772045.2 of Ovis aries. Classification (NCBI taxonomy): domain Eukaryota; kingdom Metazoa; phylum Chordata; class Mammalia; order Artiodactyla; family Bovidae; genus Ovis; species Ovis aries. Next base: position 16,824,956 of record NC_056063.1, on the reverse strand, counting down.
GAGGAGCCTGGCGGGCTACAGTTCCTGGGGCCGCAAAAAGTCGGACACAATTGAGCGACCAAACAACCACCCACAGGATCCCTGGATACTACTGCAAGGCTGAGCCTAGCTGCCAAAGCCTTGAACACAGGGGCTCTCTAAGCCGTGGCTCTCGCGTCTCCCCACGGGGCCTTTTCTGTTTGCCCACGGCCTGGGGCGACCCTGGCAGGCGCAGGCGCACCGGGCTCTTTGCCGGCCTTGGCGAGGCCCTGCGCATGCCCAGTGACGCCGCCACGGCCTTCGGGAAAGATCCCAGGTTCATCCCCTGGTGTCTGGTGTGCCGCAGGGACTTCGCCCAGAGCTTCCAGGAAGCTCCTGGTGGGCCCAGACGGTGGGCCCTTGGGCAGGTACAGCCGCCGCTTTCTAATCCTGGACATTGAGCCCGATACAGATGCCCCGCTTCCCCGGGGCCCCGCTGTACCCAGGGCATCCCTTCTGCCCTGTTGCCTAGCAGTCACAGGGCTGCTCCCTGGGGATTTTATCTGTGAGGGTGTTTTCCTCCTCTAAACGTGCATGGAGGACCGCCTGATGTCCAGGGGAATCCGCCGAGAATGGGAGCTAGTGCTGTCCATCCCAGACCCCCCCCCCCCCCCGCTTTTCTCAGACCTTGGTTCCTCACCAATAAAGTGCTGAGTGTCAGGAAAACAGACAGGACAGAGGAGCAACTTTGAAGTATTTCAATGAGAGGCTGAGGAGAGCAGAGGAAATTTGGGTTATATCCCCTTTGATCATGCCTTCCTCTCAGGCATCTCCTGAAATCCTGTTCTCTTTTCCCTCTTCAGCTCAACTCTAAAAGAATCTGGTCGTCATTTACCCCACAGTAAACAGACAGGAAGATCCTTTTTCATTCAGGCAATAACAAGGTTTGATAAGGGTGTCTTAAGACTGCTTTACAGGAAGAAATTCTGAACTAGCAATGGAAAAGGAGACAAGGCTGGAGGGAGGAACTGAGAATGAGTTAGGAGATAAATTAGCCAGAATTTAGTAACTGGTGACATGGTGCTGGGGTGGGGGTGGGATTGAAGGAGAGTGTGGGGATGAGATGGTCTCTCAATTTTTAGCCTGTGTGGCTAGGGTTGGTGGTACCAATACCAGAAAGAGGACAGAGGAGATAGTCAGAAAAGGAACACATTTAGGGAAGAGGAGGAGGAGTTTAGCATTGCCCAGGCTGAGCCAGGCATCTTATGGGCATTTAGTTATATGAGTCTGAAGTTTAGGAAATGAATTGCAAAATGAACCAACTAGGAAACATATGATTGGCCTGGAGCTACAGTGCGGGAGTAAGTGATTGTTCCTTTAAATTTGTTAATAAACTACAGGACAAAGCCCTCCTGAAACCTGTAAGTTTAAGCACATGCGTGCTCCATCACTTCAGCCGTGTCCGACTCTCTGCAACGCCGTGGACCGTAGCCCGCCAGGCTCCTCTGTCCATGGGATTCTCCAGGCATGAATACTGGAGTGGGTTGCCATGCCCTCCTCCAAAGGATCTTCCTGACCCAGGGATCCAACCCGCCTCTCTTATGTCTCCTGTGTTGGCAGGCAGCTTCTTTACCACTAGCGCCACGTGGGAAGCCCAGGTTTGAGTGGGGTCAGGTCAGCTCTGCACTGTTGCTCCTCTAGGGAGCAGGTCCGGGCACTCCTTCTCATCCTCTCTTCACACTTCCTCCCAGCCCCCAGCACGCTTCTCTCTCCACACCAGGTCGGGAATAGGATGTGACTGCCTTGGTCTCCATTCTCTGTAGTTCCTGGACGTGGCACGCAAGCCTTCCGTTTGGGGCTTTTCATTATGATCCCTATAGGAAATAAGAGGAGGAGGAAAATGAGAGCAAGAACAAAAATGGTCTCCTGTGTAGTATTTCTACTCTGAGTCAATAGATTTTCTGAACCATTTAATTTGGCATTTTTCCTGGACACCCCAAAAATGTGCCTTGGGAATTAAATGAGAAAGGAAACATGTTGGCTGCCTCGATTGAGGGTGAAAAGCAAGGGAGTTCTAATAATGAAAATGATGGCATGTATTTTCTTCCTGGATTAATAGGTTGCTCTCTGGTTTTTTTTTTTCCCCTCTTCCTTTTAGCTTTGTTGTGTGTGTGTGTTTTATTTGTCCTTCTCTTGAGACCAAATCTTGACTCTTGTATGAAACCTAATGCACGCAGATCGCTGTCTGTGAGGTCCCTTCATTGCTCTGGAGAATGAAATCAGAGCCCCCAGCTATAGGTATTATGAACCCAAGGCTACGAAACTCAGATAAATGAATTCCAAATGCTGCCCTGTGCGTGATGAGTAGCAATTCCTTGCACTGAACAGGATATAGGATTCATGTGACATTTTGTGCTGAGAAATAAAGTGTCACTAACCAGGCAAATCGCTTGTGGTTCCTCCTGTTTTCTCTCAAATTATAACGATATTCATTTTTCTCCTCTTTTTGACAAAGGAAAAAAAAAAAACAAATTTGACCATCAGCTCTTTAGCCTTCCTGCAGAGATTTTGTGCAGCAGGAAGTAATGCTGGCATTTTTTTTTTTTTTTAGTGAAATTCAGTAATAAAAAGACTAATCTGAATAGTTTCTCTCAGTTGACCATCCTTCATCCTCGGTTACTTGAGTGAAAGTCATTTCTCCTGATTTAACAGAGTATTTGTTGTAGGGTGATGATAGTTTTTTGAAGAGGTTTCTGGGAAAATCCTTTGGGTTTTTCATAATGGAGGTAAACATACCGTTTATATTTGATTGCTGGAGATAACTAGTGGACTTCCACCTAACAGAAAAATGATCAGTGCATTTTCTTTACACACATTCAGTCAATAACATTCCATGACATATATGATGAACACAGATAATGCCTGGTGTGGAGAGAGTCTTGCTCTTGGGAAATACATTTTCTTGGCAGGAGACAGGTATATAGTGATGAAAATAGTGTGAGAGTGATGTAACAGAATGTTGTAGAAAGGGCCAAGGGGGGGTGAAATTGTTGTTTTAGTCGCTCAGTTGTGTCCGACTCTTTTGTAACCCCGTGGACTATAGCCCACCAGGCTCCTCTGTGCATGGGATTCTCCAGGCAAGAGTACTGGAGTGGATTGCCATTTCCTTCTCCAGGGGATCTTTCCGGCACAGGGAGCCAACCCACGTCTCTAGCATTAGCAGGCAGATTCTCTACCAATGAGCCATCTGGGAAACCCGGGGAGGGGAATAGAGACATGCTAGTTTTGTGGGAAGAAGAGATGGATTGAGAAGCTTCATAGTAGCTGTGACATTAAAGCAGGGTTTTGAAGGACAAGTAAGAGGAAGACAGGTAGCCTGGGCAGAGAAAGAAGAGTGAGAAGGCCGTGGGTTTAAGGTATATATGAGTTTAGGCTATGGGTGTAGGGGAGGGAAGGAAGAAGGCAGGGTGATTGTTGGGTGGGCTAGGTCAGTTCAGTTCAGTCACTCAGTTGTGTCCAACTCTTTACGACCCCATGGACCCCAGCACACCAAGCCTCCCTGTCCATCACCAACTCTCGGAGTTTACCCAAGCTCATGTCCATTGAGTCAATGATGCCATCCAACCATCTCATCCTCTGTCGTCCCCTTCTCCTCCTGCCCTCAATCTTTCCCAGCATCAGGGTCTTTTCAAATGAGTCAGTTCTTCACATCAGGTGGCCAAACTACTGGAGTTTCAGCTTCAACGTCAGTCCTTCCAATGAACACTCAGGACTGATCTCCTTTAGGATGGATTGGTTGGATCCCCTTGCAGTCCAAGGGACTCTCAAGAGTCTTCTCCAACACCACAGTTCAAAAGCATCAATTCTTCAGCACTCAGCTTGCTTTATAGTCCAACTCTCACATCCATACATGACCACTAGAAAAACCATAGCCTTGACTAGACAGGCCTTTGTTGGCAAATATGTTTCTGCTTTTTAATATGCTGTCTAGGTTGGTCAGGGAGTTTAAATGTTATCCTGCAAATAGTGATGATCTGCTGCGAGGGTTTTAATCAGGTAAACTGCTGCTTTCTTTTATTTTCAGGGAAACATCCAGAACTTCTATTATTGCACTCTGGTACTATAAATTAAATATGGGTAGGATTATGCAATTTATATAGGATTATACAGTTTATGAAATGTTGCTTGCTGTTGGGATGTGAAAGTCTGGTTCCATCTAGCTCCAGGTCTCCCTTTTTGCTTGTATATGCAAAGTACACCCACATGCGTGCATGTGGATATACCTATGTGAGTGAGGATGGGGATGGGGCTGGAGATACTACTCCTGGACACCCACCAGCCAACAGCACCTGCTTAGACATCTAACTTCATTGAAATCTACCAGCTCCTTTAAGCTGGGGTTCCCCCATAACATTAATCCTTAATGCCTTAAGGCATCTGATGTATTTTTAATAAATCAACTTCTCTCTTATGTATCTAAAATGGAACTAGCTATGGACTTGGAGTATTCTTGGGCTTCCCTGGTGGCTCAGCTGGTAAAGAATCCGCCTGCAATGTGGGAGACCGAGGTTGGGAAGATCCCCTGGAGAAGGGAATGGCTACCCATTCCAGTATTCTGGCCTAGAGAATTCCATGGACTGGATAGGGGTTGCAAAGAGTTGGACACGACTGAGTGACTTTCACTTCATGGACTTGGAAGAACTGAGCAATGTCACTCAAATCACTTTCTGTGGGGCTTAGTTCTTCATTTTCTTCCAGTTAATGAAGACTGGAGACAGGGAGAAAAGTGAAGATGGACTTCAGTGGCTCCGATGTTGGATGTGTTGTCTTTGTGTGGTTCACGACCGAAAAATGGGCCCCTAGTAACAATGCCTGTTCTGTGCAACTGTGTTCTCAGTTATAATGGACTTTAAGGGAAGACATCTCACCCAAGTGCACCATTAAGATTCTCTTACTTGAGAATTTGAAACTTGGAAAAGGGACACAAAGATTGGGGAATCCTTTGAGCTGATTCATTATGGCAGAACTTGAAAGCAATGCTATTGAACTTCTTGGTGTTGTCTTGCTTTCTGCCTTCTGGAAGCTGGGGATCATTAATTTCTTTTAAAATTTCAATGTTAACATATTTATTTCATCACAAATATTAAAATGAAAAAATAAATTACAAGGTAAATCCTTCCTCCATACATACACTCTGTCCATTATTTATAAAATGTGACTTTGTAAAAGTATATAGAAGTATATACATATATAAGGGCCATTTACTGTTTAATAATATGGGTCAGGGTTTTTTTGGTTTTGTTCTGATTTGATTTTGGTCAAAAAATGTATTGTGGTTTGTCTTTCCATATCAATTGGTACAGAACTTTTAATGCTTTTTAATGGTTTCATAACATTCCATTACATAGGTAGAATATAATTTATAGATTGTTAATTTCTTCTTGGGCTTCAGTTAGAAGCATTCCTAAAAACCTAATTAGGTTTTACTGAGTAAATAGTAGAAAGTAAATAATAGAAAGGCTATGTAGATCTGTGAAGCATAAAGATGGAGAGTCCAGAAATAAACCCTCATCTTTATGATCAATTGATTTTCAACAAGGATGCCAAGACAATTCAGTGGGGAAAAGATCAGTCTTTTCAACAAATGGTTCTGTGATAAATGATTATCTATATGCAAAAGAATGAAATTGCATGCCTCCCTCCAACCATATAGAAAAATCAATTCATATTGATCAAAAACCTATATATAAGCATTAAAACTATAGAACCCTTATAAGTAAACTTGGGTATAAATATTCATACATAGTTTTGAATGAGTTTCTTAAACATAATATCAAAAACACAGGCAAGAAAACAAAAAAAACTAGACACCATTAAAATTAAAAACATTTGTGCTTCAAAAGGCACCACCAAAAAAGTGAAAAGACAACCTACAGAATGAAATTTTTTTGTAGACCATATCCAATAAGGTACTTGCGTTTAGAATATATGAAAAACTCTTACAACCCAATAATAAAAAGATGACTCAATTAAAAATGGGCAAAAAATTTGAGTAGATATTCCCTATTTGTTAAGGAAGATGCTCAAATAGCCAAGAAGCATATAAAAAGATGCTCAACATCATTAGTCCTCAGGGAAATACAAGTCAATGATATTCGCTTTGTACCCACCAGGATGATATACTCAAGAAGACAACTAATAACAGTTGTTGGCTAGGAGGTAGAAAGATTGGAACTCTCCTACACTGTTCACAGTAAGAACATACTATGATGTAGCCGCTTTGGAAAATGGCCTGACAGTTCTGCAAGAGGGTCAACATAGAGCTACCTACCACAGGACCCTGCAATTCTCCTTTTAGGCATATACCCAAGAGAAATGAAAAAGTATGTCCATATAGAAAATTGTGTGTGAATAGTCATAGCAGAATAATTCATAATAGCCAAAAATCAACTTTAAATATTCATCAACTGAAAAATAGGCAAATAAAATGTAGTATATCTATACAATGCAGAATTACTTGAAAATAAAAAGTTTCAATACTGATACATGCTGCTGCTGCTGCTGCTGCTGCTAAGTCACTTCAGTCATGTCCAACTCTGTGTGACCCCATAGACAGCAGCCCACCAGGCTCCGCTGTCCCTGGGGTTCTCCAGGCAAGAACACTGGAGTGGGCTGCCACAGCATGGATAAACTTTGAAAGCATTATGCTGAGTAAAAGAAACCAGTCACAGAAGACCTCATATTCTGAGGTTCCATTTATATCGAAAGTTCAGAACAGGCAAATCTAGAGAGACAGGGAGTAGCTTAGTGGTCACCCTGGGCTGGAGGGAAGGAGGGAAGGAAGTGTTGTTGAGGAAAGCTGGGAGATGACTGCCAATGAATTTCTTTCCGGAATGATGAAACTGTTTCAAAATTGACTGTGGTGATGGTTGCATATGTCTGAGAATATCTTAAAAATCAGTTGGTTTACATGGGTGAATTTGATGAAATGTGAATTATATCTCATAAAGGTGTTATTTAAAAGTCTATGGAGAAGTGGGTTGCAAGATGGTTTTGTGAACTCCTCAGCAAGTTTGGGGTTCGGCAGAGACTCTACTGGGACTCAAGGCTCAGGCTCACAGACACTGCAGTCCCAGGTGACCCCTCTGGGATTGCTCTAGCAGCGTGTGTGGGTCCAGCTGTGCTTGTCCTCCGATCCCAGGGCTCCTGATCTCCAGGGAACAGATCAAACCTGAGCCCCAGGTGTTAGGAGAATTCCTGGATTCAGCATCTGCTGAAATTTCATTTGGCCTTTGACCTCAGCAGCTGGAGCCTAACATTCTTTGTGCAGAAAATGAATCAGTGCCTCTAGGTTTGCTGTGATGATCAGGGCAGAATACTGTTGCCATCTGAGGCCAGCCCTGTCTACCATGAATCAGAATAACTCAGAATACCCAAGATAGAGCTCTGTAAGGCCTACCCTGTCAGAATAATGAATGGGAGGAATGAAAACCATGTTTCCAGACCTGGCATGAGTAGTTTGAAAACTCAGTCATGCCATTCAGACCATGTAATTCACCCTTAATATTCCGAAGGAGATATCTCCAAAATGGAAGGTGTCCCCCTCAAAGTGAGGCAGGAAGATCTACTGGAATACAACAACATCGTATGGGAATTTCTATGCCTTAAAAAAATTTTCTTTTAATGGATTTATTTATCTGGATGTCTTGGGTGTTTTTGTGCAGGCTTTTCTTGTGACAGGTGGGGGTACTCTCTAGCCGCGGTGCACGGGTTTCTCACTGCAGTGACTTCTCTTGTTGCAGAGCTCAGGCTTCAGCAGTTATGACACGAGGGCTCAGTCGTCGGTTCCCAGGCTCCAGAGCACAGGCTCAGTTGTGGTCCACGGGCTTAGTTGCTCTGCAGTATGTGGCAGCTTCCCAGATCAGGGATGGGACCCACCTCTTCTGCTTTGACGGGCAGATACTTTACACTGAGCCCCCAGGGAAGCCCTACGCATTCTTTATTTTAAGTTTCTATTGTTTTTTTTTTTGATATACATAATATAGGAAAAGTGTACACCTATATTTGGAGAAGGCAATGGCATCCCACTCCAATACTCTTGCCTGGAATCTCCCATGGACGGAGGAGCCTGGTAGGCTGCAGTCCATGGGGTCGCTAAGAGTCGGACACGACTGAGCGACTTCACTTTGACTTTTCACTTTCATGCATTGGAGAAGGAAATGGCAACCCACTGCAATGTTCACTTATACATGGATAAATTAATGTTAGGGAAGGTGCTCAAAAGCTTTTTACTGATGGTTGTACACAATTTTTCAAGAAAAGTTTAGAGACTACTGCTCTAAAGGATGTTTTGGCTTTCTGCTAGATGGAGGAATAAAGATAGACTTAAACGATATGTTGATTCACATTTGAGACCTAGCCCCCAAAGAAAAACGAGGTTTGCAAAGATTTATTTTTCAGTATAAATTCATCATGCCAGAATTTAGATCTCTAGAGTTCAAACTGTTTTCCCACAATGAATGAGAGCAAATCTCATGTGGCTGGCCCTGCTTGGGATCCTAAGCCTTTCGTCCCTCTTTTTCACTAATTGGGCAATTAGGCCTGCAATGATAGATTCACTTTTGCCCTAACCTGAAAGATCTACTCTGATTTTTTTTTAAAATATTTATTTATTTGGGTGCACCAGGTCTTAGTAGCAGCATGTGGGATCTAGTTCCCTGACTAGGGATTGAACCCCAACCCCCTGCACTGGGAGCTCAGAGTCTTAGCCACTGGACCACCAGGAAAGTTCCAGGATCTACTCTGACTTTGAACTTAAGGATTTAAAATGCTCGAGAACTATGTTCTTAGCCAAAGTTATTAGCTTGCCCTCATCACTAGTCTAACTTCAGGCTGCTTTTCCCATTCTGAAACCTGAGCTTGTGTTTTGATCCTGAGACCCATAGCAATCAACACTCTGGTCTGGTCATTGAATCGAATATTTCACCCTGTGTTTAAGTCTAAATTGGAAAACCCATCTACTACTCTGTCCTACAAAGGCGCAAAGGCCTCACCAGTCTCCAGGCAAATGACTAGGGCCTGGGTACCTGCTGACCTAGGTTTCAATGTTTTGGATTTTTGGAATGTTTTACATGTAAGTGACAAAATGAAGCTGTATATAACTATCTAAAGTATTCTCATAACTGGTTTTTAGTACTGGTAATCAGAAGGAATGTTCTTGATCAGCATTTGAAGGTTCTTGTTAAGCAGCCAAAGCTCAGCTTTCTAAGAATGTAAAGCTGCTGGCCAGCACCAGTTCCATTCTAATTTAAAGCAAAATCGAAGAGTATACAATCTCCCAAGTGTATACAGTCTGGAGGCCATACTGCTGCTGCTGCTGCTAAGTCGGCTTCAGTCGTGTCTGACTCTGTGTGACCCCATAGATGGCAGCCCACCAGGCATAGATAGCGCCAATTTGCTAAGCCCCCTTGGAGAACTGAGTTCTGCTTACAATGGTGAGGAATTTACCACGGTCAGCCCACTCCCTGAAGCTTATTTGCACACTTGCAGATAAGCTCTCTGGTTTTCTATCTCCAATCCTTCTTAGGTTGATGCTCATAAAATGCATCTATGAATTTAATTAGCTCCGATTTCCATTAGTTCTGATTTCCATTTCTTTTCCTGCTTCCTAACTATGTTCACTTTTCATGTGCTCTCCAGATTGAAAAAATAAAAATTAACTGTAGGAAACAGGCCCATGAGTTACCCTAAAGTGTTCTGAGGAGAATTTAGATCTGTCTCACTTGTAGGTCAGGGTTCTTTTTTAGCTTCTTCATAGACCTGAGCACATGCCCACTCATTAGATTTCATGGCTGACTAAGAGAACTGGATTTTATTCCGGTTCAGGAGGGGCCTTGTTGATTCAGATCCATTATACCTTAACTAATTACACCTATCAGAGAGGCAGGTTTGATCAGTGATGACTTAAGAGCCAAACAACTCCTAGAGGTGTACCCAGGAGTTACTACACCTTGCAGCGTTATTTCAGTTTTCAATTACTTCATATCTTGCATTGTTACAGTGATCTACCTCACAGGATGACTGTGGGAGTGAAGAGTATTAAACTTATTACAAAATATTCTTATTTCCCAGATGTCATAATAGCTAAAACCCAACACATCAAGTTCTCCAGATTTTTTGTAAGAACTTTGCATATGAATATTTGTGTACAGTATTTTCATCTGACTGTATAGGGTGAGAGTCCTTTTTGATGTCTAACTTAAATTTTTCTTCAATAGTCCATCAGCCTTGCTGTCTCAAACTAAGACCCTGACATCCGGTCCCATCACGTCATGGCAGACAGATGGGGAAACAGTGGAAACAGTGGCTGACTTTATTTTTCTGGGCTCCAAAATCACTACAGATGGTGATTGCAGCAATGAAATTAAAAGACGCTTACTCCTTGGAAGGAAAGTTATGACCAACCTAGACAGCATATTAAAAAGCAGAGATATTACTTTGTCAGCAAAGGTCTGTCTATTCAAGGCTATGGTTTTTCCAGTAGTCATGTATGGATGTGAGAGTTGGACTATGAGGAAAGCTGAGCACCAAAGACTTGATGCTTTTGAACTGTGGTGTTGGAGAAGACTCTTGAGAGTCCCTTGGACTATAAGGAGATCCAACCAGTCCATCCTAAAGGAGATCAGTCCTGGGTGCTCATTGGAAGGACTGATGTTGAGGCTGAAACTCCAATACTTTGGCTACCTGATGCAAAGAGCTGACTCCTTTGAAAAGAACCTGATGCTGGGAAAGATGGAGGGCAGGAGGAGAAGGGGACGACAGAGGATGAGATAGTTGGATGGCATCATCGACTCAATAGACATGGGTTTGGGTGGTCTCTGGGAGTTGGTGATGGACAGGGAGGCCTGGCGTGCTGCGGTTCATGGGGTCGCAAAGAGTCGGACACGACTGAGCGACTAAACTGAGCTGAACTTGCTGTCTCTAGGGGCTCTCACCATCACTAAAACTAGACCTTTCAGCAGATGGGAGCTAACTGTGACTCTCTCCAAAGTTTACTGAATAATAAATAACATTCAGAGAGGAAAGAAGTCCTTTAAAAGGAAAATGTTTGATATTTTATTTATTAATAGCACCTCACCTTTCAGAGTGTAAACCATGCATTGACTTTGAGGTTTATGAACTGCCTTCAGTGAGCAGTAAAACTCATAAGGAAGCAAATGGAAAGATTTAAAGTTCTGAGATGAGAAAGCAGAGCAAAACCAATTCAGAAGGGAAAAACAGTCTCTGATACCTGGAGTTGAATTACCTGGCAGCTTACATGCTAACTGTGGAAACCAGGGGAAGGTTTGAGTCCTCCGAACTTCATTCCCTCGTCTATAAGATGGATGTATGTGTTAGGTTAATCTGCTGTAGCAAAGAGACTTAAAAATGCATCCCCCTAAAGAATCTAGAAGATTATTTCTAGCACATGTAATAATTCCTGAGTGAATAATCAGATTGGCTGGGCAGTTCTGCTATTGAACAATCACTGAAGGATCCAATATCACCTCGAAATCCCACATGTAACCGCATAAGAGTGTCTGCAAACATCCATTCTTCATTCTTCTGGGGCATGTGGCTGCCACTTACGCTTTGCCCCCTACTCTGTGACATGAAGTGGCAAGGGAATTTAGAATGCATCTTGAAAACATAAACTGTGAGGCAAAATGTGATGAATTTGATTTGTTGTTGAGTTGCTCAGTTGTGTCCAACTCTTTCGTGACCCCATGGACTGTAGCCCACCCAGGTTTCTCTGTGGGATTTCCCGGGCACGAATACTGGAGTGGGTAGCCATTCCCTTCTCCAGGGGATCTTCCCCACCCAGGGATCGAACCTGGGTCTCCTGCATTGGCAGGAGGATTCTTTACCACTGAGCCACCTAAAAATTAAACATTATTGTACCCATGCTATAAGAAACCCAGGTCCTATGGAGGGACCATGGTAGATGCTCTGATTGACAGACTCAGCTGGGCTCTGACTCAAGACTTAGCAGAAACTTCCATCGTCCAATCCCAGATGGAGAAGTGGAAGTGACGAGTCCATCGTGAAGTGGCTCCTCCAAACCCAGTGACTCAGCTAATGCTACAGAGATACACACTAACCACTCAGCTGAGCCCTTCCTGAATTCCTGACCTGCAAAATGCAAGAAAGACGAAAAGGTGATGTTAAGTCCAAAGTACTGGAAGAGAATTGAAGACAAAACCTTGAGTCAAAAACATAGATCTGAGACTTACAGGCATACATGTGGTGATCGAAAGCCCTGGAAATAGGAAATATCCCTAAAAATGGAGAGTAAATAACAAGTAGGAGTCAGATGCTAACCCTCGTGTGTGGTCTGAGGAAGAGGAATCGACAGAGGAGACTGGAGAGAAAGGGATAAGGAAGAGGACACAGAAAACAATTTTACTCTGTCAACTTGTTAAGCTGCTCAGTCATTGTCTGAGCCTTTGCGACCCCATGGACTGCAGCACGTCAGCCTTCCCTGTCCTTCACCATCTCCCAGAGTTCGCCCAAACTCATGTCCGTTTTTACTACTTAATGGCACCCCACTCCAGTACTCTTGCCTGGAAAATCCCATGGACAGAGGAGCCTGGTAGGCTGCAGTCCATGGGGTCACTGAGAGTTGGACACGACTCAATGACTTCACTTTCACTTTTCACTTTCATGCATTGGAGAAGGAAATGGCAACCCACTCCAGTGTTCTTGCCTGGAGAATCCCAGGGACGGCGGAGCCTGGTGGGCTGCCATCTATGGGGTCGCACAGAGTCAGACACGACTGAAGCGACTTAGTAGCAGCAGCAGCAGCAGCTTAACTTCAAAGGGTTACCTGAAACTCTGTAAGTGAACTCAGAGCAACACATTCATTCAGATGATGCACGTGCAGAACCAGTATGAGGCAAGAGAGAGAGAAAAACTGTTTCCCTATTGAATAACTACCCGGAAGGAAAATGTTGCCTGTGGATGAAAATACAGAACTCTTTCAGAGGAGGAGGAAAAGGTCAGAGGAGTTCACACCCCTTTCTGTTAGTTTATAGAGAGCCACAGAGAGCCTTGGTGAAGTGCTTGCAGGGCAGTGTTACTCAAAGTGTGGTTCTCACGGTGGCAGAACTGTTACCAGCCCACCCAAGATAGCTATATGAATTGACAGGAAGCATTTAGAAACTTGTTGGGCTTTGGTATTGCTGTGAAATGCAAATGTTTGGTCACCAGACTCATCTTACTGAGCAGGGCATGGACCAGTTAGGATGCAGTCAGACGCCTGTTGTGAGTGGGACCCAGCGTGAGCTGGAGGCTGGTCTCGTGGGAGAGGTCCCCATTGTTGTTGTTTAGTCGCTCAGTTGTGTCCCACTCTTTTGTGACCCCATAGACTGTAGCCCACCAGGCTCCTCTGTCCGTGGGACTCTCCAGGCAAGACTACTGCAGTGAGTTGCCATTTCCTCCTCCAGGAGGTCTTCCTGACCCAGGGCTCAAACCCGCATCTCCTGCATTGGCAGGCGGACTCTTTACCACTGAGCCACCCGGGAATCCCGGTCAACTTAGTTAACAGAAAAGAAACAAACAAATACGTTTGTCATATTAAACATGGATACAATGGTATTCATTGAAAGTATGCATTTAATAACTGATATTTAGGGACAAAATTAAGTAATGGAAGGAATTCTTGGGGAGACGGAATTGAGAATCTCCCCTAGTTCAACCTCTCATTAAAGTGGTATCATTACCTTGAAGTGATACTATTCATTGAAAGGTTAATTTGCGTCCTATTTCCCTTGGATTCTAACCTTCTCTTTTGATTCTAGAAGATGGCTGGGGCCTTATATTCTTGTATTTCGAGACCCAAAGCACAGATTTCTTAGACACAACTCCTCTAATACCACTACCTTCCTGGCATTTGGTCTTGAAAGCCTAAAGTATCTTCCTGGAGAGGGAAGAGAGGACTGAATGCCTTTGTGGAAGAAAGTGGTAGAAGCTGCGTGAATAGGGTGGGGAGAAGGCTTCTCCTGAGCCTGGGAAGTGGGTGGGGTGCAGTAATGATGACCTGAACCTCCATCCTTTGCAGCATCACGAGGGGGTAACCAGGCTTTCAAAGAGTGGGAACAGCAACGTTGGGTGGGCGCCCTACATGGGGGCTCCCATACCCAGCCAGCACCCTCTGCTGGTTTAGCTGAGAAGGAGCAGAGTGACCCGTCTTCAGAAGTCTTGGGCAAAGGACAGACCACCGATGCAATTCTTGGACTAGAGACAGAAGGCCCTTTCTCAGATGTTGGTTGGGGAGAGAGAAGCCTATTAACAAGACTGAGACTGAATTTCCTGCCTCCCAGATAGGGTCAAGGTCAGAGTAAAGTTGGCTTTGTAGAAACAAAAGCTTGGTATCTAGTGCACCCAAGGTTGTGGAGTCAATTGGTATCTGCTTCTTCATCATTATCTAAGCTTTGAGATCAGTGATTTAACGATTTCTCCAAGGTCAGGTATTGGCAGGGGCTGTTGGATTTTTCTATCACATGCTGCCTTATTGTATGTGCTTACGGCTAAGAAAAAACAGATCCAATCACAAAGCCATTTAGTAGTAATAGTGATACCAACAATACCACTGTGCTGGGAGTTTACATTTATCATTTAATGTAATTCTCATAACCCTAGGATATCATTATGATGCCACCTTATAGAAAATGGAACCTTGGGGACTTTAACTACCTTATAGGCTATACATCTTGGAAAGGCTGGACCAGGGTTTAAACCAGGCAGTCTGATTCCAGGGCCTGCCCACCTAACCTCCACAATATTCCTGCAGCCGACCCACAAAACCAGACTTCCAGGAAAGAGGGCAAAAGACTTGCCATCTGTTTTCTATTCAACCAACCTGATTTACTTTAGGCTCAAGGCACTGAGAGTGCACTAATATGAAAGCCTGTGTGAGTCGTCTGTTGCAATTAGAGGGAAAGGGGAGCTCTGTACCAATGATGCCCTTTATTTTTAATGTGGAATTCTTTTAGCCTCGCAGTGAACTGTGCCCAGACCCCAGTTCTGCCATTTCACTCTTTCCCTCCAGAAAGTTTTCCAGCCGAGTGGGGATTTAAGCAACTGCAAACCTCCAGGAGAGTCACACAGCTGAGGCACTCTGAAAATAGAACCATATTATTTTACTGTAGGTTTGGCAAATGCTCTCAGAGTCAATATATTCCTTGTCTGGTTTCCAGCAGCAATGCTTTTTGCCAGTGGGTCACCTACGTGCCTCCGGTCTACCTTTGAGTAAGAAATGAAATTCTTCGAACAAACCGGCTTTGATTTTTCTCCTTCTCTCAGAAATCTAATTCCTCACAACCACATCACTGAGCAATTCCACATGGTTGTAATTAAGACCACATTTCCCATGCTTGGCTTTCTGGTCTCTGATAAACGGCATGAATGGAATATTCAGGTTCGAAACTCCCTGGACACACGGCCCATTTTACTCCTGGCCTCTTGTGTTGCTGCTCTTTCAGGGAAAGGAGATGCTGTGAGCTGAATGTTTGTGTCCCCGCCAATTCCTCTGTTGAGATCCTAGTCCTCCAATGTGAGGGTGTTAGGAGGTGGGCCTTTGGGAGGTGATGGGGTCATGAGGGCGCCACCCTCACAAATGGAATTAGTGCCCTTATAAGAAAAGACCCCAGAGAGTTATCTCCGTCTCTTTCTGCCAAGCAAGGACCCTGGAGAAAGCAGTCATCTGCAACTCGCAAGCAAGTCTTCACTGGAACCCAACCATGCTTGGCACCCTGACCCCCAAACTGTAAGAAACAAAGCCACTCAGCCCAGACTCACATTATGCAAAACACTATGAATATTTTATATTTCTAATTTTATGAGAGAATAAAAATACATGTTAAGTAAGAGGAACTAATTCCCTTCCCTTGTGACCTGCATTTGTACCTTGCATTGCCCGCGTGTTTTCATCTAGAAAAGTGAAGTCTGGTGCCCTCTTGTGGCCTTTCGTTTTGTTGTCCTAGGAAATTTTTATTCCACTAAATTGCATCTAGCGTCTCTCTGGAGGAAGATGGCTTCCTTGAGCGAGAATCACTGCTTCTACTTCTAGCTGTCTCTCAACAACTTCAGATTGGAATATGCCACCCACCAAAGTTGTAGTAATACTGGTTGGGACTTTTCTCTTAGTAGCCAAGGGCTCCAAAATCACTACAGATGGTGACTGCAGCCATGAAATTTAAAGACGCTTGCTCCTTGTAAGAAAAGCTATAACCAACCTAGACAACATATTAAAGAGCAGAGACATTACTTTGCCAACAAAGGTCCGTCTAGTCAAGGTTTTTGACTAGATGGTTTTTCCAGTAGTCATGAATGGATGTGAGAGTTGGACCATAAAGAATGCTGAGTGCTGAAGAATTGATGCTTTTGAACTGTGGTGTTGGAGAAGACTCTTGAGAGTCCCTTGGACTGCAAGGAGATCCAACCAGTCCATCCTAAAGGAGATCAGTCCTGGGTGTTCATTGGAAGGATTGATACTGAAGCTGAAGCTCCAATACTTTGGCCACCTGATGCGAAGAGTTGACTCATTTGAAAAGACCCTGATGCTGGGAGGGATTGGGGGCAGGAGAAGGGGACGACAGAGGATGAGATGGTTGGATGGCATCATTGGCTCAATGGACATGCGTTTGAGTGAACTCTGGGAGATGCTGAAGGACAGGGAAGCATGGTGTGCTGCAGTCTATGGGGTCGCAAAGAGTCAGACATGACTGAGCGATTGAACGGACAACAGCTAGAGCAGATACTTTGAGGTCCTAGGGAGGTGCTTTTTTTAAATTTTGGTTCTACCAGTTTATTATTACCAACCCATCACCCTCCACCCTCATGCACACATGCTCAGTCATGTAACCCCATGGACTGCAGCCCGCCAGGCTCCTCTGTCCATGGACTTTTCCAGGCAGGAATACTGGAGTGGGTTGCCATTTCCTTCTCCAAGGGAGTTTCTTTAAAGAAAGAGAATGTACTTGTAGGGAGAGACCAATTGGCTAGGTGGCAGTAGTCAGGCCCTCTCACCCCACTCCACGCACGTCCTACAGCTGGGGTCATCTGCGGCATTGTGCCCGCACATCCTGGCGTGGTCCCATGTGAGCACCACCAGAAAATCTCCTGTAGGAGGTCAAGTCTTACAGTTGTCGTTGTTAACATTAGAGAGTAAAGCATCTCTGTCTTGCTATGGTAAATGAAGAATGTCTGCCGTTCCTACAGCTCCTCGCGTCTTCTTCCAGCTTCCCCTGCTCTCGCCTTGCCTGCCCTGGGTTCAGCGAACGGCGAGATACAGCGAGACACAGTGAGAGAGTACGTAAATAAGATAATTCCAAAATTCTGACAGATCAAGTCCAGGTATCATACAAGGACCATCATGATCCAGCCCACATCTTGCTTCCAGTCTGTCCCCATCCTCGTGCCTCTCGACCCTCAGAAAACCAGCGGCTCCTCTTGCAAGACCACTGAAGTGCCATTTCCTTGTTAAAACATTTTCTAGGTGAAAAAAAAGTGTCTATTTTTTCTTGGTGCTCCACCCCCTCCAACCTTCAGTAATGGCCAGCAACTACCGTGCTGCTGTGCTCTGTTTATCTGAATCCTTCTTTAAGGGCTGTTGGCCTTCAATGCAGACTTTATGTTTTGAGATGAGGCATCTGCTCATGCCCATTTACCCAGTGTTTGGCACAGAGATGCAATTAATGTTGGTTGAATTACTGTAAATTGAAGATCAAGGCAGAAAGTTCTAATGGAAGCAAAAAACAGGCAAAAACTAATAGTTGTCCCGGTGTGGTGTGTGCAGTTCAGTTGTGTCCAACTCTTTGCAACCCTATGGACTGGCGCTGACCAGGCTCCTCTGTCCATGGGAGTCTCCAGGCAAGAATACTGGAGGGGGTTGCCATTCCCTTCTCCAGGTGATCTTCCTGACCCAGAGATCAAGCCCATGTCTGGGGTCTTCAGTGTTGGCAGGCTGATTCTTTACCACTGTGCCACCTGGGCTTCTGTGTCTCCAGGGGCCCCCAAATTCCCCTTCCTTTTGATCTCACTAACCCAGCTGTTTGGTGCAGAGACTCTAAAGGCAGCATCACTTACATGTTGCCAGCAGATCCCCTTGGCCTCACAAGGGAGGAAAATGTCCATTTTCCATCGCCTCTCTCTGCACTTTGGAAAGCATTGAGTCAAGCCAAACTCTTGAGGCAATTAAAGGTTTAAGAGAGCTAGTAAGCACTGCCTTTTTCCTGTAATACTAATATGTGAGGAGAGCAGGACCTGAAGCACTGGTAAAGCTCAGAGGTTATGCTTGACCTGTGTCACGTTGCTTTGAGTGATGGAGCCAGGACCGGAATGTGGGCCCCCAACGCCCAATTCCCCACTCCATTCACTGTGTCGTCGTGCAGGGCCTCCTCCTGGCAGGGGGGCTCTACTACTGACCTGGACGTTTTGACTCTCTGTGTACCACAGACACACGATAGCTCAGTGAACATTAAGATACTGTTAGATACCACAGGCAACTCTCACTGGCCAGGCAGCCCCACCCCCAACTAAAGTAAACGAAACAGCCCCACCAAGGAAAACCACATTCCCAGAGGATCAGCAGGATATCAGGAATATGAGGGAGGAATCTAGGCTCCCTGGGCCTGCCTTTGGATCTGTGCTTTGCCATTCACCTGTTTGTGGGCCTTGGCAATTGATTCTTCTCTGCCTTCACTTCTTCATACATAAAATAAATTAAAAACTGTGTGTGAAGAGAGTTCAGTGAGTTCTGGTATGTAGTCAAGGATTTGATCAATTTTAGCTATTATTGGTATTATTTAAAGGATTGTTTCAGTTTTTCCAGACTGTCCACATTGCTGAAACTCACTGCGCAATTAAAATCTTTTTTTGCATTGGCTATAGTCTTTGATAGGTGATTTCTGTAAAGAAAGCGTATTTGAGCACACGGCTTGCGCGTGCACACACGCACACAGCTACTTTACCTACTGTGTTATATACAGCAGCAGAACCATCTGGTCCCTTTTTTCTTTCTCTGTCTCTCTCTTTTGATTTCAAAGTTAAAAAACAGTTTCAATACCATAATTTCATGTAGGGTAAGCCCTTCTGTACTCTCCCGCCTGTCCTGTTTCTGAGGTTTAGGAGCTTAAGGTAAGCCACTGTTTAAAGAACTGGCTAAGACTTTTGTCAATACAGAGAAAGGAAGCCTTGCCTATTTGCCTCCCAGAGACAGCTGTTCTCTAGTCAGACTCACCCCTAAAGGGAAGTTGGGTCTTGGGGGGCATTATTTGATTATTTTTATTTCCCTGCAAATGGCTCCATCCCTCTGACCTGTCGTCTCCTTTAATACCGATTCGTGATACAAATGCCCCTTGATGAATCAGAGAACTAATAGTGCCTTCAGGCCAGCTGACTTCTGCATCCAAAAACACCCACTAGCAATCACAGCTCCCCGATCTCCGGGAGTCTCCCTTTCACTGTTGGATGCCGCAGCCCTCCTTTATCTTAACACACGCAATCTCCTTAGACATTGGTTCCATCAGACAGTGTGCGTTTTTGCCCCAGAAAGTGAAAAGAATGTCTCTGTCCCAGAACGTGGGATTAAATCTTTTATCTGGAAGAAGTCAACAAACGGATTTGCGGTAAGATCTTTGAACTAAGTCTTAAGAACATCTACCCTTAAGACACCACTTGAAAGTGGAATGCCGGGAAGTTTCCTAGAAAAAAAATGAAAAATGAAGTGTGGGACTAAACAGACTTGACTGTTACCCATGACAACCTTGAATTTAATAAAACAGAGGAATCTCGAAACAGGCGCCTGTCAGTACCTAAGCACGTGACTCCTATAAGGAGCCCTATAACTGTGACCCGAGTGTGTAGACAGAAACTTGGGCTGATATTTCCTGACTTTGCACTCCAGTGTCCTGGTTAAACTGCAGCCCCATGATCTGGTAGACTTCTTCTCTTAAATTCAAACCACATGCAGTGACTTATTAAATAAGCATTTGTCATAACACATCCCGGTAACTATTGGGCAGACGAGAAGGCTGGCAGCAGATCTCTTGATAGTTACTCCATTGTCTGGTAATGCAGGGTGGCTTTTGAAA
Source organism: Ovis aries (assembly GCF_016772045.2). NCBI lineage: Eukaryota > Metazoa > Chordata > Mammalia > Artiodactyla > Bovidae > Ovis > Ovis aries. The sequence goes on along the minus strand of NC_056063.1, from coordinate 16,804,866 downwards.
GCACGGCCATTTGCCACTTCTTGAAACCCTCGGTGTGAGCAGCTGCAGGATGGATGAAGACTGAAAAAGTTGCTTTTCTCTTTCTGGGTGGGTAAAGAGGAGGGTGTGGAGGTCCAGCCAGGGCTGTGTCTGTGCCGCCTCTAAGGAGGATGAAGCCCAGCCAGGCCCCAAGCTCTGCACCAGATTTGCTGGAGCAATGGGTGAAAACCCAGAAAGCTCATCCAGGCAAGTGTGCTGAAGCTCCTGCCCTCTGCAGCTCTGAGAAGCATGTCAGAAGGCTGTTGGATTAATTGGGAGCCCGTTCTTGACTCTTAGTAACTTGTTTTGTTGTTGTTCAGTTGCTACCTCACGTCCGACTCTTTGTGACTCCATGAACTGCAGCGCGCCAGGCTCCTCTGTCCTTCACTGTCTCCCAGAGCTTGCTCAGATTCATGTCCACTGAGCTGGTGATGCTATCTAACCATCTCATTCTCTGCCACCCTCTTCTCCTTTCGCCTTCAATCTTTCCCAGCATCAGGGTCTTTTCTTCACATCAGATGGCCAGAGTATTGGAGCTTCAGCTTCAGCATCAGTCCTTCCAGTGAATATTCAGGGTTGATTTCCTTTAGGATTGACTGGTTTGATCTGCTTGCAGTCCACAGAACTCTGCTTCTTTCCCCTCCTCCCCACCCTCTCCTACCTGCCCTCCATAGAGAGCCACTGTGACCTGGTTTACATTTTCTAGTTTAATACAGCTGAAATCATACAGGTTTATATAAATAAAATCATAACTCTTTTTAAAATCTGGTTTCCTTATTTTGAGAATTGGCCTAATTATTCTGAGATTGAGACTCATCCTTGTTGAAGCATCTGTCAGACAGCTCTCTGTCTTTCTTTAGCCCTCACGCTCTCCCCCGCCTCCCGGTCCTGTCTCTCTTCCTTTGTGCTGAGTGGTCTTCCATTGTAGATATACCATGGATATCTGGATATATCTTTAGTGCTTTTTAAGTGTTTATATCCCAGTTTGTTTTTATTTATTTTTGTTTTGCCGTGCTGCGCCACGTGCAGGCTCTTAGTTCCCTGACCAGGGATTGAACCCAGGCCTCTGGAGCAGAAGCGTGGCATCCTAACCACTGGATTGCCAGGGAAGTCCCTATCTCTGCTGAGCCGTCCTCCTGTTTGTGGACACTTGTTGTTAACAGTTTGCAGTTAATACAAATAAAGCTGTTTTGAATATTCACATTCATGTTTTTGCATAAACACATGCTTTCTTTTCTCTTGGGTAAATACTTAGGCTGGCTTATATAGGTATGTGTATATTTAACTTTTTCAGAAACTGCTAAACTGTTTTACAAACCGATTGTACCATTTTTCCTTTCCACCAGCAGTGTCTGAGAATTCTAGTTCCTTCACATCCTTGCCAGCACTTAGTACAACAGGCTTTTTAACATCCAGTCATTCTTATACGTGTTCTCCATGAACTCTGACGATCAAATGTTCTGATAACCTTCAGAAAACATCAGTGTTTTAACTGTGGATGCAAAAATAAGACAACAGAGAGAAGAGACAAGGAACAGAGGCTGTTTTCAGAGACTTTTGGTTATAAGGGCATGCTCCACATCCATGCGAAAATCCTGGATATACTTAAAATAGGTCCACTCTCCATCTGCATCACAACAGTTTAAAGTTTATTATTTGCTCAGTTCCCAGTATGGTAGTTAGGTGGGGACTTAGAGGATAAAATATCTCTTTCTTAATTTTACCAAATCATAAGGCCACATTGCTTCTTAAACAGTATCTAAGTATGAAAGTTGGATAAAAAAAATCAGCTGAAATTCCTCACAGTCCTTTCACCAAGCTATAAATATGTCCCATGTGTCCTCATCCTTTTCAACAGGGCACACCCACACGGATGACAAACAGGGAGGCTGGACAGGAGCGACGGAGACAGAAGGAGAAACAGATAGGGTGACCGGCCATCTGTCCCAGTTTGTGGGGACTGGCCCAGTTTTAGCACAGAACACCTTGAGTCTGCGAGTGGGCGTGTCGCTTCAGTCAGAGCGAGAGCAAGAATCAGATCAGTAACGCCTGAGGGCTTGGATGGAGGAAAGGCCGTGTCAGGCAACCTCAGGCTGGCTTAGGGAATGCTTCTTATTGCTCCCTAGAAAGGGGAAGCATCGCTTTCATAAATCACCAGTGAGCTATGTGTGGAAGAGCTGACTAACGAATTCCAGCTCTGCTTGTTCCTCAAGTCAGATGTATGATTTTCCTTACTATTTAAACTGTGTGCCCTCCCCTTTGGCCAACAACATATAACTTACATTTCTTAAATGTGTATATCACTCTATTTCCTTGTACCTGCAAGCAGTTTTGTGAGGAGGAAAAAAATCGTATAGAATTGTGAGATAAGGGAGTCGTGTTTGAGTAGAGACAGGAGTAGAACTACCCTCACGGGTTAAATGGAATTAGAATGAGCAAGAAAAAAAAAAGAATGAGCTCAAAGCTGCAATTCCACAGCTGCTACTTTGTTGGGCATCAGCTGTTTTCTTTTCGGCTTCTCCATACCTTAGGGTGAATGGCTGCATAGTTAGGAGACACAATTATAGCTCCACCTATAAACTAAAGAGAATGTAAAACTCCCTTGAACTCCAGTTTGGAAAACCTCTGAGGAAGGACTCTGATTGGCCAAGCTTGGGATGCATGGCTTTGCTGCAGAAGATGGATGGAGCACTGTGACTGGGACCCTGTCCACAGGGTCAGGACTGGAACAGAGAGCCTGCGTGCATGCTCAGTCACTCAGTCGCGTCCGACTCTCTTACCCCGTGGACGGTAGCCCACCAGGCTCCTCTGTCCATGGGATTCTCCAGGCAAGAATACTGGAGTGGGTTGCCATGCCCTGCTCTAGCCATCACAACAGGTGTGTGTAATTTCCGGTTCTTACCTCTCTCTCCTTCCCCAGCTCAGTTGGCCAAGTGTCAGGAGACTCCACATCTCATCTCCTGAGCACTAAGTTTACATTCTGAAAATCTGCCAGCATTCATACATGTCCAGACCTCTGCTTGCCTGTATAGACTATTCTTGCCACCAATAGCTCTACCTACTAGACCCTCAACTGCACTGTGACCTCAGGTGTCCTGGCTGCACTGTGCCTTCTGCTTGGCTTATCTTCAGTTCAGTTCAGTCACTCAGTCATGTCCAACTCTTTGTGACCCCAAGAACTGCGGCACGCCAGGCCTCCCTGTCCATCACCAACTCCCAGAGTTTACCCAGACTCATGTCCATTGAGTCGATGATGCCATCCAACCATCTCATCCTCTGTTGCCCCCTTCTCCTCCTGCCCTCAATCTTTCCCAGCATCAGGGTCTTTTCAAATGAGTCAGCTCTTCGCAGAGCTGCCTTATCTTAATCTCCTACCATCTGGCCAACCCTCCTCATTCCAGCACCTGCCTTGGCTGCTTGCGGTCCCAGGACAGCCATGGAGAAGACAGCGCCAATGTCAATGTCACTCTCAGTTTCTAGTCCTAAATATGAAGGGCTTTCAGAGATCTCCAAATGAGAGCTTCCCTCAGATGCAACCCAGAGTTTGCCAGTCACTGGATAGTCAATAGTGTTCGCATTTCATCCTTGTTGTTCAGTAACTAAGTCGTGTCTGACTCTTTATGACCCTATGGACTATAGCATGCCAGGCTGCCTGTCCATCACTACCTCCCGCAGTTTGCTCAAACTCATGTCCATTGAGTCAGTGATGCCATCCAACCATCTCATCCTCTGTCGACCCCTTCTCCTCCTGCTCAATCTTTCCCAGCATCAGGATATTTTCCAATGAGTTGGCTCTTTGCATCAGGTAGCCTAAGTATTAGAGCTTCAACTTCAGCATCAGACCTTGTAATGAATATTCAGAGTTGATTTCCTTTAGGATTGACTGGTTTGATCTCCTTGCCGTCCAAGAGACTCTCAAGAGTCTTCCCCAGCACCACAGTTTGAAAGCATCAGTTCTTTGGTGCTCAGCCTTATTTATGGTCCAACTCTCACATCCATACATGATTACCAGAAAAACCATAGCTTTAACTATACGGACCTTTGTCAGAAAACTGATGTCTCTGCTTTTTAATATGCTGTTTAGTTTTGTCATAGCTTTCTTCTAAGGAGCAAGTATCCACAGGGATGATTAAAGTAGCCATTTGTTTCATATTGTTTTAAAAATTGTGGAATAAGACATGCACTCAGGAAAAAATGTATAAAGCACATATGTGGCATTTAATAATAATTATATAGCAAACACCCATATGGCTACCACCCAGATTGATAACTAGATCATGACCAGCAATCAAGGAACCCACTGAGGCTTCTGCCTAGTCATAACCTGTCCCTATCCCAAGTCCTACCAGGAACCACCCCCTGACTTTTGTGTTTATTTCTTCATTTTCCTTTATAGCTGTACCACTTATGTATATATCTCAAAAAACTGAAGTTGAGTTTTGTCTACTTTGAATGTCATATAAATTTAAATAGAACACATTTATTTTTTATGTCTACTTCTTTGATGGTGATTATCTTTTCCAAGACAGAAAAATTGTTGTTGTCGTTCTTAAAACACATTCTCCTTTTTTGCCGTTCTGCCTGTACTATCCAGATCTGATCTGGCAAGAAACACTTGCTGATTTCACCGTTGCTGATTTCACCGTTCTGTCAGTCCAGGTTTACCTTGAAGTGTGACTTGCAGTTTCCAGGTGGAGTTGATTGGCATTTTCCAGATTGCTTAGTAGCAAACCCAGTTTCGTCACTTAGACTCTAAATCCCCACCGGCTGCCTACTACCCATCCCTTCAACCAAACAAAGAACATTAGATGCTTTCTAGCTTTTTTTCTTTTTATTTTTTTTGGCCACACCATGAGCCATGTGGGATCTTAGTTCCCCGATCAGGAATGGAACCAAGGAACCCACTTTGCATTGGAAGCAGGGACTCGACCACTGGACCACCTGGGAAGTCGCCTGTAAGATGCTTTGTTATCTCTGCATCTTCGCATTTGGAATAGTGTTCAATGACTTGCACTGGTACCTAGTATGTGAATGTACAGGGCTTTCCTGGGAGCTCAGATGATAAAGAATCCATCTGCAATGCAGGAGACATGGGTCTGATCCTTGGGTCAGGAAGATCCCTGGAGAAGGAGATAGCAATCCACTCCAGTATTCCTGCCTGGAGACTCCCATGGACAGAGGAAGCTGGCAGGCTACAGTCCATGGGGCAACAAAGAGTCAAATACGACTGAGTGACTCAGTCCATGGGGCAACAAAGAGTCGAATACGACTGAGTGACTAAGTGCACACACACATGGAAATATACAAGCTCTTAGTCTATAGACAAAGAAAGAGAATTCTTCAGGCCATTTTCCTGAGGTAGGAAAAGGATATTGATGAGTTGGCTAATCTTGGATTAATAACCACCAACCTGGAGCAACTAACAATCTCTTATGAAGAGAAGCTTTTCTCTAGGGCTTTAAAAGGGTACACACTAACACACTTTGAAGTACCCCAATTCTAGAGTATATTCATATCACTTACAGAATATTAAGATTGTATAATTCTAGGTTATAACTTTTTGAAAGTAGTGATGTGAGCAAGCGTTTGGTTCAAGCTGCAACTTTTGGGAAGCCTGCATGTGCAGCTATATTTATGTCACACAATTTTATCAGTAGGACCCAAGTGTGTTCTCTGTTGCCATGAGTCATGAAAGTCTCACCTCTTGTCGTTGTTCCAGACATAGATTTCTGTATCAATGGTGTCACCCAGAACTGACTTAAACTGAGTGTGGTCATTTTGAGGCAGAGAATGAAAAAAATAAAATGAGAAATTAAAAACCTCTTATATTGGCAATCAAGTCAGACACTTCCATTGTGGTTTGGAGAAATTGTTGCATAAATGCACCCACTGCTCCGAGCTTACTCATGCTGTGCACTGGGGCAGCCTGGGCCAGAGTGTGGTGGTTACAAAGGCCTGCATCAGCAGGTTCTATTTCTTACCCAAGCTCCCAGCTGCTGAGGTCTGAAGAGGGATCTGACTGTGCAATCTTAGCAAAACACTCTTTTTCTTCTTCTTCTTCTTCTAAATTTATTTGGCTGCACCAGGTCTCAGTAGCAGCACTCGGAATCTTCAGTTGCAGTATGCAAACCCTGAGTTGCGGCATATGGAATCTAGTTCCCTGCCCAGGGATCGAACCCCAGCCCCCGGCATTGGGAGCATGGAGTCTTAGCCACTGGACCGCTAGAGAAGCCCCCAAATACTCTTGACTTTCAGAAATAAGACCCTGCAGCACAGCATTCCCAGGCCTACCCACATGTCCTGGTTTCCTTGCACAGCTGAAAATTCTCTTACCAATAAGATAAGGAATGGGTGAGATTAACTTTCACATACCCTTTTGTGGGCTATCAAATATAGGAAAAAAGAGGAAACGAAACACGAAGTTTATGATGACTTCTTGTTCTCAGACAGACTTCAAGTCAGGACCTCTCCTTCCTGAAGCAAAGACATCAGGGGGCTCCGTGCAGAGGGACATTGGATGACTGCAAAAAGCAACTGAAAGTTGTCTGCGTTAGCCTCGGAAGTGGGATCCTGTGGCTTCTGGAAACTTCATACAGCAGAATTTAATGTAAAAATACCCTTCAAAGGGCTTCCCTCGTGGCTCAGTGGTAAAGAATCCGCCTGCCAACGCAGGAGGCTTGAGTTCCATCCCTGGTCCGGGAAAGTCCCTTGGAGACGCAAATGGCAAGCCACTCAAGTACTCTTACCTGAAAAATCTCGTGGACAGAGGAGCCTGGAGGGCTACAGACCATGGCAAAGAGTTGAATGCGACTGAACAAGAGCAACCCTTCAAAGAGTCGGTGCTGGGACTTCCCTGGTGGTCCAGTGGTTAAGAAAAGTGAAAGTGAAAGTGAAGTTGTTCAGTCGTGTCCAACTCTTTGGAACCCCATGGACTGCAGCCTACAATGCTTCTCCGTCCATGGGATTTTCCAGGCAAGAATACTGGAGTGGGCTGCCATCTCCTTCTTCAGGGGATCTTCCCAATCCAGGGATCAAACCCAGGTCTCCTGCATTGCAGACAGACACTTTACTGTCTGAGCCACCAGGGAAGCCTCCTTCCAATGCAGGGAGTTTGAGTTCAATCCCTGACTGAGGAGCTAAGACCCCACATGCCTCCAGGCCAAAAGACCAAACCATAAAACAGAAGCAATATTGTAACGAATTCAATAAAGACTTTAAAAATAGTCCATGTCAAACACACACACACACACACACACACACACACACACACACACACACACACACACACACACACACACCAGTGCGAAGAGTTTAATTTCAGAGCTGATTTTACCTGTGCAGCCTGGGAACACACCCAAGCGGGGCTGGGAGTTGCGTTCTCTCTGTCCTCTCCTTGGCTGCCATCAGATTAAGAAAAGAAAAATCCCAGCACAAAGTGATTAGATGTCCTTCCCCTCCTCCTGCCTCCTTCTCATCCCTCCCCCAAAGTTTCTCTTCACTTCCACTTGCCCTGGATAAAATCTAGTCCATGCACATCCCACACAACCGGAATGTAGTACAACTTTTTTTGTTGTTATTACTGAATGAAAGATTATTTGCATTCTATAGCCCTGTATAAGTTTCGAAAGTAGTGTAGCTGGGTATATGGCTTCCTTTGAGTGTTTTGGATAAGGATAAGGAGATGTTTGCAGTGATAGGGTTTTATAGTCAATTATTCTCACCCTTAGCTGCTCTAACAATAAGAGACTATGATTAAAATGAGCAGAAGCAGTGAGCAGGTTTCTCATAAGCCCATCCCTAGAGGGCCAGGCAGAGCTCACAGCTGGGGGTGGTGGGTACAAGGGGCTGGCATGAGGCAGAGAGTGGGGCTGGGGCTGACAGCAAAGCTGGGCGATGCCAGAAAAAGAGTTTTGATGAAAGAAAATCAATCGACACCTCACCTTTGAAAATAAAAGGAAGAGCTAGGTGTGTTTAGGATTTATAGGAAGAGCTTACATTTGTTAGGTTGTTTTTAAAGCTTTGTATTGCTTTTAAAAAAGATTTTAAAATTTTTATACAAAGGTTGTTTTCCATTTGCAGCTATTCCAAAATATTGGCTATATTCCCCCATGTTGTATAATGTATCACTGAGCCTCTCTTACACCCAACAGCTTGTACCTCCCACTCCCATTTTAACCCCTGAACTGCCCCTCCCCACTTTCCCGTTGGTAACCATTAAAGAAGATGTGGTATATATACACAATGGAATACTAGTTAGTCGTAAAAAAAGAATGAAATTTTGCTATTTGCAGCAACATGGATGAATTTGGAGGGAGTTATGCTAAGTGAAATAAATCAGACAGAGAAAGACAAATCCTGAATGATATCACTTATAAGCAGAATTTAAAATGTACATTTAACTTAGTTTGAGAATTCCTTTTCACTCAACGGTAAATATCAATCTCCTCTTACATTAAAATTCATTCGTCTATAACTCAGTACAGGCGAGAGGAATAACAACAAATGGTAGGAGTTTGTTTATCAAGTGAACTAATAATTAATTGACAAATGGGGCTTTATTATTTAGGATCCTCTGGGAATATGTGAGGGAAAAACTGAGTACGGGAATCAAGGTAAAAACTTACGAAGTGTTTATCTCCATAGGTAAATGCATCAGTCATCGTGTGACCCCCTTCAAGGCAAAGTTTAGGGACTGTGAAAAATGGAGATCTAGTCAAAGTACTTCTTTGCTGTCATTTCTTATACATCTTCCACTTCAGGTATTTAAATGATTACAGTATCCTTTGGCCTTCAACTACAGAAATAGAGCTTGACCCACCCTTTGCATTAAAAGACCAAATTCTATCCCCAGAAAGAGAATGTATATTAGGCAATACCTGAGATGCATTTCTTTCTTCCTATTAATACAAGATTCCCTGTGGTGGAGCAATAATTTTATCATCTGAAGAAGGGAGTGTTGTGGAGAAGGAAATGGCAACCCACTCCAGTATTCTTGCCTGGAAAATCTCATGGACAGATGAGCCTGGTGGGCCAGTCTAAGGCATCGCAGAGTCGTACACAACTTAGCAAATGAACAACAACCACACACAATCAGGCAGATTGTGATTTGGGGAAATAGTTCTTGATGGGAATGTGACATAAAATGAAGAGGGAAGTGACCTAGCAATACGGAATACAGAGTTTTATAAGAAATTAACGTTTGTGTATAGAATAATAATTGCAAATATTCAAACAATAAAGTCCGTGGCTAAAGAAAAAAAAGAAAAGAAGTGAGTGTTGGTTAAATAAACTGTGTATCAGTCGTGTGATGGGCTGCCACACAGTCACTCAAAATCAGGTCTTTTTCAAAGATATTTCGTGAAGTGCAGAAATGTGTATGCTATAGTATTTTTTAAATGAATAATACTATATGTACACTTCCTATTTGTAATATGTGTGTATACATATACATAAACATACACGCATATGTATGCAAAAAAGATAGAAGTAATATAACGAAATATTAAGCATGGTGGTTTGTAAGTTGTAAGATTATGTACGGTTTAGAAATTTAGGATATTTTTTCATGTCAACTATCCTATAATGGATTCATTTTATTTAAAATCAGGGGGGAAAAATCCACATTTTGAATATTTTACAGAATTGTAACTCCCAGATTAAATAATATATTTTCTGGAGCCACCAGCAAAGGTGATTAAAGTGGATGTCATTAAGGCCAAGAAGATAAATTTCACTGTGTTGTGAACTGTTCCCTTTGGTTTCTAGGGCACGTGCTACAGAGTTGTCTGTAAAAGAAAAGCCACTGAAAACTGCTGAAGAAGCAGGTCAAGTCCTTTTCCTTTAGAGGGTCAATGGCATGATCACGGCCAGGAGATAGTGATGCCCAAGAATACCCTGAAGGTGCTTACTGGCTTACAACTCCATTGAACACCCTGCATAACTGGTGTTCTGGCATTGAGGGGATTCCTCCCGGGAAGTCTAGAGAGTGGTTTGGACTTGCACTCATGGTGTAGGCTCAGACAGGAACTGCAGGAACCTGGTGGCCCTGCGCTGCACTTCAGCTCGACCTGGATCCACACAGAGCACTGCAGGACTCTGGAAATGGTGACCACAAGGATTGATGCGTAGTGACTCTATGGGAAATAGGAAAACTTTCTGTCCTATGAGTTAGATGCCTTTGACAGATGATTAGTTGTCTAAAATAAGAATAGGACTGTACTAAATGTTCATACTATCAAACTTTCAGTTTTAAACCAAGACTTAGAGAAATTAACCATCTTGTCCAAGAGAAAAAAAAATCCACATCATTTATCAGTTCAGTCGCTCAGTTGACTGTTTATGACTCCGTGGACTGTAGCACACCAGGCTTCCCTGTCCATCACCAACTCCTGGAGCTTGCTCAAACTCATATTCGTAAAGCTGGTGATGCCATCCAACCATCTCACCCTCTGTCATCCCCTTCTCCTCTCGCCTTCAATCTTTCCAAGCATCAGGGTCTTTTCAAATGAGTCACCTCTTCACATCAGGTGGCCAAAGTATGGGGGTTTCAGCTTCAGCATCAGTCCTTCCAATGAATATTCTGGGTTGATTTCCTTTAGGATGGACTGGTTGGATCCCCTTGCAGTCCAAGGGACTCTCAGGAGTCTTCACCACCACAGTTCAAAAGCATCAATTCTTCAGCGCTCAGCTTTCTTCATAGTCCAACTCTCATATTCATACATGACTATTGGAAAAACCATAGCCTTGAATAGACAGACCTTTGTTGACAAAGTAATGTCTCTGCTTTTTAACACGTTGTCTAGGTTGGTCATAACTTTTCTTTCAAGGAGTAAGCATCTTTTATTTCATGGCTGCAATCACCATCTGCAGTGATTTTGGAGCCCAGAAAAATAAAGTCAGCCACTGTTTCCACCATTTCTCCATCTATTGCCTTGAAGTGATGGGACTGGATGCCATGATCTTAGTTTTCTGAATGTTGAGTTGTAAGCCAGCTTTTTCACTCTCCTCTTTCACTTTCATCAAGAGGCTCTTTAGTTCTTCTTCACTTTCTGCCATAAGGATGGTGTCATCTGCATATCTGAGGTTATTGATATTTCTCCCGGCAATCTGGATTCCAGCTTGTGCTTCATCCAGCCCAGCATTTCTCATGATGTAGAAGTTAAATAAGCAGGGTGACAATATACAGCCTTGACGTACTCCTTTTCCTATTTGGAACAAGTCTGTTGTTCCATGTCCAGTTCTAACTGTTGCTTCCTGACCTGCATATAGGTTTCTCAAGAGGCAGGTCAAGTGGTCTGGAATTCCCATCTCTTTCAGAATTTTCCACAGTTTATTGTGATCCACACAGTCAAAGGCTTTGGCATACTCAATAAAGCAGAAGTAGATGTTTTTCTGGAACTCTCTTGCTTTTTCCATGATCCAGCAGATGTTGGCCATTTGATCTCTGGTTCATCTGCCTTTTCTAAAACCGGCTTGAATATCAGGAAGTTCACGGTTCACATATTGTTGAAGCCTGGCTTGGAGAATTTTGAGCATTACTTTGCTAGTGTGTGAGATGAGTACAATTGTGTGGTAGTTTGAGCATTCTTTGGCATTGCCTTTCTTAGGGATTGGAATGAAAACTGCCCTTTTCCAGTCCTGTGGCCACTGCTGAGTTTTCCAAATTTGCTGGCCTATTGAGTGCAGCACTTTCACAGCATCATCTTTCAGGATTTGAAAGAGCTCAACTGGAATTCCATCACCTCCACTAGCTTTGTTGTTAGTGATGCTTCCTAAGGGCCACTTGACTTCACTTGACTTCACATTCCAGGATGTCCAGCTCTAGGTGAGTGTGAGTGATCACACCATCATGATTATCTGGGTCATGAAAATCTTTTTTGTATAGTTCTTCTGTGTATTCTTGCCACCTCTTCTCAATATCTTCTACTTCTGTTAGGTCCATACCATTTGTGACCTTTTTTGAGCCCATCTTTGCATGAAATGTTCCCTTGGTATCTCTAATTTTCTTGAAAAGATCTTTAGTCTTTCCCATTCTATTGTTTTCCTCTATTTATTTACACTGATCACTGAGGAAGGCTTTCTTATTTCTTCTTGCTATTCTTTGGAACTCTGCATTTAGAAGCTTATATCTTGCCTTTTCTCTTTTGCTTTTGGCTTCTCTTCTTTTCACAGCTATTTGTAAGGCCTCCTTAGCCATTTTGCTTTTTTGTATTTCTTTTTCTTGGGGATGGCCTTGATCCCTGTCTCCTGTACAATACCATGAACCTCCGTCCATAGTTCGTCAGGCACTCTATCAGATCTAGTCCCTTAAATCTATTTCTCATTTCCACTGAATAATTGTAAGGGATTTGATTTAGGTCATACCTGAATGGTCTAGCGGTTTTCCCTACTTTCTTCAATTTAAGTCTGAGTTTGGTAATAAGGAGTTCATGATCTGAGCCACAGTCAGCTCCGGGTCTTGTTTTTGCTAACTGTATAGAGCTTCTCCATCTTTGGCTGCAAAGAATATAATCAATCTGATTTCGGTGTTGACCATCTGGTGATGTCCACGTGTAGAGTCTTCTCTTGTGTTGTTGGAAGAGGATGTTTGCTATGACCAGTGCATTCTCTTGGCAAAACTCTATTAGACTTTGCCCTGCTTCATTCTGCCTTCCAAGGCCAAATTTGCCTGTCACTCCAGGTGTTTCTTGACTCCCTGTTTTTGCATTCCAGTCCCCTGTAATGAAAAGGACATCTTTTTGGGTGTTAATTCTAGAAGATCTTGTAGGTCTTCATAGAACCATGGAGGTTCTATGAACCTCGAGGGACTCTCAAGAGTCTTCTCCAATGCCACAGTGCAAAAGCATCAATTCTTTGGCGCTCCGATTTCTTTATGGTCCAACTCTCACATCCATACATGGCTACTGAAAAAACCATAGCTTTGACTAGACAGACCTTTGTCGGCAAAGTAATGTCTCTGCTTTTCACATCATTTATACTCAATTGCTTTGTGTCATTGACCCAGAACAACAGAACACAGTTCCTTTCCTAAAAGTATGTGGAGGAGGAAAAAATGTATTGAGTAATTACTATATTTAGCTGCTGAAACAAATGTTCCTTTGTTAAAAAAAAAAAAAAAGACATTTACTGGGACCCATTACCACATTACCAAGTTACTCATACATCTCAGCATAAAAGTCTGTGAAAAACGATGATGTGGATTCACTGAGAGGGAAATGCCCTGAGGTCTGATGGACAGATACCGCACCAGTCAGGCTTTATGAGCTGATAGATGGGAAGTGACTGGCTTTTTATGACAGTGACTTGGGGAGAGAGAACAAGCCCATAGGGAAATCTGTGTTTCAAACAGATTAGATGGTTTATGATTTCTGTTTGGATTAGGGGGGAAAAAGTCAATGGACATAGGATAAGTAGAAATGGCCCTTTTATCCCTCAAAGTATAACCTTTTTGATGCTTCCAAGGAATTTTATTTTATTTATTTTTAATAAGCATAGTTGATTTACAATGTTGTGTTAGTTTTAGGTACACAACAAAGTGATTCAGTTATATACAATATGTATCTATTCTTTTGCAGATTATTTTCCCTTTTAGGTTATTATAAAACCCCCAAGTGTAGTTTTATTCAGGGAAAAGAATACATTAAAATGGACACCCCCTTTTGTCCTTTTTCAACAGTATCAATGGTGACCAAGGAAAAGGTGCATACAGGTATGTGTGTGTATGTGTGCCTACGTGGCTAGTGAAATAAAGAGCTAACAAAAGTTTGTTTTAAAAAGCTAGCATTTATTAATTTTTTACAGTGATCAGAAACAGTACCACACATATCTTAAAACATTATCTCATCTAATATTCATAAAGACTTATACAACATGTATTTTATCCTCTTTTACAGATGGAGAAAGTAAGTCATAATGAAATCATCAGCATTAAGAATCAACAACGTTTTGAGTGTTTACTATACAAGACTATAGTAAATATTCATATATGAATTTTAATCTTCATATTCACTGTTTTGAATTAGATACTCTTCTCACTGAGCATTTATGAATAAGCAAATGGAAGCTTAGAGACCTTAAATGTCAGGTCTAATGTCAAACATACATCATTTGTACTATTATTTTTTTATCCAATTAATAATAGGAACTTTATTATAAGATTCTTTCCACAAACTGAACTATTCCCAAGTGCAATTATAAGATTTTTATCTTATAAAATCTCATAATTATATCCCACATAACTGCAATTCATTAAAAATTCAAAAGCTGAAGGCTGTGAATTCGACTTCACAGCTGCATCAGGTATAATTTAGAGTCAGTCGCTCAGTCATGTCTGACTCTGTGACCCCATGGACATCAGCATGCCAGGCTTCCCTGTCCTTCACCATCTCCCGGAGTTTGCTCAGCCTCACGTCCATAGAGTTGATGATGTCATATAGTGTAGTATATACTATTGATTGCTCTGCGTTCTTGATTAAAAAAAAAAAATTAGTCCCCTTTAGTCCTTGGCCTATCTCTGTGAAATACATTCCAAAACCAATAGACAAACTTGGGCAAGTTACTTTTCCATTGATGATCATCAGTGGATGGCTGGGATAAGGAGGATCCCATATCCTCCTTATCCATATCTCAGTCTCTTAAAGGTGTCCATTTTTCTGTAGTTTCCACAATAATGTGATGTACACTAGTGTTTGGGACATTGAGAAGCTCAGACTCTAGGAGTTAAGGAAAGTCTGACTGCACAGGAAGCCTTTGGGTGTTGAATCTTATGGAGTCTGAGTGTACGGTGAAAAGAGAGTGCAACTCTGGAGCATCAAAGAGGTCTGATCATCCCGTGAATAGTTAGCTTCCCCACTCCAGACCTTGTGCTAAGATCCGGATGTCTAATGCTATGTGCTAAATGGTTTTAGTATTAGGTCTGTTTTGCAAATAAGGGAAGTAAGGCTCAGAGAGAAGTATTTTGCTCAAGACACATAGCTGGTAAGTGACAAAGAGGATGGGAACCTACAGATGTTTGCCTCTGAGCCCCAGCACTAAACACCCTGCTCAGCGTTTCCCAAAAAAAAACAGGAAGACTGCTGACTGAGGAAGAGAGACTGGGCTTAGATACCAACCCTGTTTCAGCTTGTTCTTATTGTTAACTTCGAAAGGAGTTAAGGAGGGAACCAAAAATCATAAGGGGAAGATGAGGATTTATGGAAGAAACTAAAATGAATAAGGTGGTGTGTGAAGTCAGTGAATCAAATGCGTGACGTAAATTTTAGCTTGGAAAACAGCAGTTAACGTGATAAGAGATCAGACTTTCCTGATTAAGCCTCTGTGCTCCCACTACAAGGGGGACTGGTTCAATCCCTGGTGGGGGAAGTTCTGCATATTACACAGTGCAGCCAAAAAATAATAATAATAATAATAAAGAATCATGATGTTACAGGGCTTCCAGAAATTATCTACTTTATTGTCCTATTTTTCCGATAGAGAAATCCAATGTACCATTGCACAATCATGGTCTTGCATTTTATTTAAAGACTTCCCCAGAACTACCCACCTTTTAATATTAGTAAGTTCATCCTTACGTCTGATGGTGAATCACCTGCTGAAAAAAGTTTGAACAAAGCAAGATCATCCCTCCAGCAGCTGGGAGGGTCCCATGACTCAAGTCATGCTGACACCCCATCAGGAGCTCTGTGCACTGAGAGGCGGTCTTCTTTCCATCCTATGGCCTTTTTAGGGGGATTCTAAGAGCGCAACTGATTCCTCTTTTTTGTTCTCTCTCTCGTAAATCATGAGTTGGGAAAGGTCTGGTATTTTGCAATCGTCATGCAGCCGTGAAATCAACGTGAAATGTAAGGCTTTGTGTGTGTGTGTGTGTGTGTGTGAGAGAGAGAGAGCATCTGGATCCATCTGAGTAGTCATTCACAATACCTTGTGAATCTCTAATAAATGAAAACCACAGCTGATACAAAAGACAGCTAAATTGTAGGTATTATTGAATATATCGTTTCAAATACCATCATATCTTTTATGATTAGTGCTTCTTAGGTCCTGATTAGGTAATCTTTGTTCGCTTTCAAATCACAAAGATATTTATTCTTCCATGTGAGAGAGCTTCCCATGTGGCTTAGTGGCAAAGAATCCGCCTACCAGTGCAGCAGACACCAGAGAGGCAGATTTGATGCCTGGGTCGGGAAGATCCTAGGGAGTAGGAAGTGGCAATCCACTCCAGTATTCTTGCCTGGATAATCCCATGGACAGAGGGAGCCTGGTGGGCTACTGTCCATGGGGTCCCAAAAGTTAGATGCAACTGAGCAACTGAGCACATAGGAATGCAAATAGGATTGAGCTGTTACCAAATCATATTTGAGCCCTTCAATGACTACTTTAGATAGGAAATAGGAGAAGGCAATGGCACCCCACTCCAGTACTCTTGCCTGGAAAATCCCATGGGCAGAGGAGCCTGGTAGGCTGCAGTCCATGGGGTCGTGAAGAGTCGGTGAAGAGTCGGACACAACTGAGCGACTTCACTTTCCCTTTTCACTTTCATGCATTGGAGAAGGAAATGGCAACCCCCTCCAGCATTCTTGCCTGGAGAATCCCAGGGACAGCAGAGCCTGGTGGGCTGCTGTCTATGGGGTCACACAGAGTCGGACACATCTGAAGCGACTTAGCAGCAGCAGCAGCAGATAGGAAATAGAAAAGAGAAGAAGGCTTAATATGTGTTAAAGTAAATCTGTAGCCATTTAAATTTGAGAAGAAAGAAAAAACAGAATCCCAAGCATATAAGCTGATATGGAGAATTTGAGCTGCTTTTAGAATTAGGCCCATTGGCTCTTGAGCCAAACCCATATGGGCAAGGTAGCCTTCTTTCATGGATTTTCCAGGTAAGTGTGATTAACTTCCATTGTTCTCTTTCCAACAAAAGCAAACTAGTAAATGTTTAAGTAAGTTTAGCACAATTTTTTATAATTTTATAAATTCTATGATTACAAATCAGAAGTCATTTATCAGACAGTCTCTTAATACCATATTTAAAGAGACTGCAAACCTCTCTTGAACTCCTGACTATGCTTTTTTCCATCTTTTTTCCCCAGAAGTGTTATCTAATAGCCTATTATAATTGTGTTAGGGCCAGCTCCTCTGAGAGCTCTGCTGCTGTGATGTGATCCAAGGGATCCAAGACAGGAGCCTTCACTCATCAGAGTAGTGAGAGCCGATGCACATGTGTATCTGGGTTGATAGAGGTGATGAGGAGAGGTTAATTTGCACAATGGGATTCAATTCCCCTTGGTAGTGAGTTAAAAAAAATTGTGGTTACCTGGATACCCCTGAAAAAGTAGGCTGTGAACTTTTGGAGAGCATCTCCTTACACCCTAAGGAGTTAAGAGCATTCTAGAGCTGGAGAGAAGCACCCGCACCCTGCCTTTGAGCTTAGGGCACTCCCTGGTCACCATCCTATTGAATTAACCTAATAGGCTGGGGAAGGACCGATGTGTCATTACGTCAAGGAGATGCCCACAACCGGTTCCTAGGGCTCATTTCTGTCCTGTGTGCTTGAGAAGTGACTGAGGTTGAAAGTTTAATTTTTTGATAAGAATTAGCCATTTAGAGACTTGCCTGGTGGTCCAGTGGCTAAGACTCTGAGCTCCCAATGCAGGGGTCCCAGGTTTGATCCCCGGCCGGAGAACTAGATCCCACATGCCTCAACTAAGACACAGCACAGCCAAATAAATAATTCTTATTTTAAAGACTTGTGACTCAGCTGGTAAAGAATCCACCTGCAATGCAGGAGACCTGGGTTCAATCCTTGGGTTGGGAAGATCCTCTGGAGAAGGGAAAGGCTACCCACTCCAGTGTTCTGGCCTGGAGAATTTCATGGACCGTATAGTCCATGGGGTCGCAAAGAGTGGGACATGACTGAATGAGTTTCACTCACTTCATTTTAAAGATATAGCCATTTTCTCTAGCACTCTTGGAGCAAGAATGCTGTATTCTGATAAAACTACGTTCAGTTCCACAAATGTTGGCTGAGCCCTCACTGTGTGGTGGGCTCTGTGTCAAATATTGTGGAAGCCATGGTCAGCTGAGTAACTTGAAGTGGTGGTAAAAAGTGGTATTTGGAGAAGGGGGATGCTTGGGTGTAGATTCTGGGTGTAAATGAGTTGGAGGGGAGGGGGAAAGGAATTCAATGAAGTGGGGGTAGGGTAGAGAGTTATGAGAGGGATCACCTTTGACCACACTCAAGAAATGCCAAGAAAGGGTTTGACTTGGGTTGTAATTGTTGGCTGTCAAAATGAGCTTAAGCATGTTACCGTCCCTCCTTAAGTGCAAGCATTAGTTGCTCAGTAGTGTCCAACTCTTTGCTAACCCATGGGTGGTAGCCTGGCCAGGCTCCTCTGTCCATGGAATTCTCCAGGCAAGAATACTAGAGTGGGTGGCCATTTCCTTCTCCAGGGGATCTTCCCGACCCACGGATGGAACCCAGGTGTCCTGCACTGCAGGCAGATTACCTCCTTAATCCTCCTGAAGTCTCATCTTGGGAAGATGATTCTATTGAGAGAAAAGGGAACGGAAGCTCATCATCATATACCCTCTTCTTCATTATCATCATCACATGATTGTAACCAAGCAGGGCCCTATGGTTGGATGGCATCCCCGACTCAATGGACGTGAATCTGAACAAAAACTCCGGTAAGTAGTGAAGGAGAGGGAAGCGTGGCCTGCTGCAGTTCATGGGGTTGCAAAAAGCTGGACAGAGCTTAGCGACTGAACAACAGCAAGGACCCCATGGGGCCTTCCCAGGACAGACCCCCCCCCGACCCCCAGTATTCTCTGCTTTAGCTCCTCTCCGGAGTACCTAGATAATAGTACCTGATGGACATTTCCTGAGCTGTTTTGCAGATGGAAACCACCTGCCCCCTCAAATGGAGAAAGTACTTGCTGACCATGAGCACACAGCCTCAGGCCTCCTGGAGCCCAAGGACTGATAACCCTTGTGATACCACCTGACTGTCTCACCATCAGCCAATCAGAGAATCGTGCACAAGCTGATCACTACCTTGCGACCTTCTCCTCACCTGCCCTTTAAAAACGCTCTGCCAAAACCTTTGAGGGAGCTCAGGGCTTTTCAGGGCATGAGCCACCTCGTCTCCTTGTGTGACTTCGCAATAAACCTTTCCCTGCCCCAGACTCTGACGTTTCAGTTTCTCTGCTCTCACTGTGCACAGGGGCACATGAACTCGGGTATACATGATTGCTGTAGCATGACTGGCATCTGCCACGTGCGACTCTAAGTGCTCTTCACATGTTACTTCCCTCTCACAGCTTGAAAAGTATATGCTGTGAAGTCACTTCAGTCGTGTCCGACTCTGTGTGACCCCATAGACGGCAGCCCACCAGGCTCCCCCGTCCCTGGGATTCTCCAGGCAAGAACACTTCCTTCTCCAATACAGGAAAGTGAAAAGTGAAAGTGAAGTCGTTCAGTCGTGTCCGACCCTCAGCGACCCCATGGACTACAGCCTACCAGGCTCCTCCGTCCATGGGATTTTCCAGGCAAGAGTACTGGAGTGGGGTGCCAGTGCCTTCTCCTGTATATATTTTGATAATAATAACTGCTGTATGTCGGATGCTTCCTGTGTGCTAGGTGGACACTGTGCTAAATACTTTACATTTATCATTTCATTTATACTATACAACGGTGTATATATGCCCTATATTGACAAAACAAAGGCTGGAAGAGTCCTGTGTTTGTCTCTGCACTCTCAATTTAAAGGAACCTGTTTATTTATTTGCACCCTTCCTTCACATCCCTAAATTAACCAAACCACAACACAGTGATCATTTCTGAAGAATGTGAAGTTGTTGGTTTGGTGTCATCCTCAAGAGTTCTGGAGAAATCTATCCTGCTCAAGACAGCAGGAAAAAAGAATTTCAATGCCTATTTGGTTACTAAGTATACGGAGAGCAAGACAAGACAGAGAGTTCTGAGCTCAAAGTGCAGAGAGTCTGAGTAATTGTCCAGAACAAATGAAGCGCTCAGAATGAATGACTAAGGACATTGCCACAATGTTCTCTGCTCAGCCTATTAGATCACCCCAGGAAAACACACAGCTATTTTTGAGGATGGAAAGGAGCTTTGTGTGTGCCCTCCAGCTGCTCTCTTGCCTTCTGGTAGGCTCTGAAAAAAATCCATGATGCATGCAGACAAGCGATTCTGTTCCAGCCTTTGCTACTGAAAGCACCGTCCACGGCTCAGCAGCCCTGGCTTCGCTCAGGAACTTGTTGCAGCCTCTGGGGCCCCACCTGAGAACTACTGGATTGGAATCTGCATTTTATGTAGATTCAAGGTAATTCCTACACACCTGAAAGTTGTTGTTCTCTTGCTCAGTCTTGTCCAACTCTTTGCAACCCCATGTACTGCAGCACTCCAGGCTTCCCTATCCTTTGCTATCTCCCAGAGTTCGCTCAAACTCATGTCCAATGAGTCGATGATGTCATCCAGCTGTCTCTTCCTTTGTCGCTCCCTTTTCCTCCTGCCTTCAATCTTTTCCAACATCAAGGTCTTTTCTAATGACTCGGCTCTTCACATCAGGTGGCCAAAGAATAGGAGCTTCGGCTTCAGCATCAGTCCTTCCAGTGAATACTCAGGTCTGGTTTCCTTTAGGTTTGACTGGTTTGATCTTCTTGCTGCCCAAGAGACTCTCAAGAGTCTTCTCCAACACCACAATTCGAAAGCGTCAATTCTTTAGCGCTCAGACTTCTTTATGGTCCCACTCTCACATCCGTACACGACTACTAGAAAAACCATAGCTTTGACTATATGAACTTTTGTCAGCAAAGTACCAGTTAGGAATGATGAATATACAAAAGAGGTTTCCTAGCTCATAGGAGCCTGGTAAGTGTGAATATGGTCAGGTTCAGGGCATTAGCTCTGCACACAACTCAGTCTGAGAAGCACATCTCTTCCCAGGAGGGCTCTTGAGTCAGCAACTTGCAACTGATGACATTTTCCAAGGGACCTTTTTATTTACGGACTTCCCTTGTGATTTGAGTGGTAAAGCATCTGCCTGCAATGCAGGAGACCTGGGTTCGATCCCTGGATTGGGAAGATCCCCTGGTGAAGGGAAAGGCTACCCACTCCAGTATTCTGGCCTGGAGAATTCCATGGACTGTATAGTCCAGGGGGTTATAAAGAGTCGGACACGACTGAGTGACTTTCACTTTTTTATTGACCCTTGGTTTGACTCTCTGAGAGCAGCTTCAGCTCCAGAGAATGACTACAGGACTCTTGGGAGCCCTTCTTCGCTGACCAAGTGTTGTCATGATTCATTGATATGCTCTACTTGCCTTTCCTCCTTAAAAAAGGCCTAATGTTTAGTGCTGGAGGTGATATGGTGTCAGCTGTGTTGACAAGAATGTCACAAGCTCTTCCACCAGCCTGAAGAGCTTCCACACGCCTCAGAATAGAAATGAAGCTTCCTCTTGCAGAGGCGAAATTACTACTGGAGATGGAGATTAGGCATTGATTTTTTAAACTGAATCCACATTTTCCCTGTAACTGGAAAAGAGAGCCAGTCATTCTCATCACAAACTCTCTGTTACTTCAATTCTGTATAATTTAACTACAAATTTTTTGATAGAGGAGGCATTCATGCATAACTGGAGAGAATAGGGTTAAGCCTTAAATTTTTTAGACTATCAAAAATACACCAGTTATGGCTCACAGTCTCTATATTTTGCCAAAAACTCATTAATTCACCACCTATTTTTAACAGCCAGTATTATGTTTAGAGGACTTTGATGATCAGAGAAGGGGGTGAAACACTGAGCTATCTTCAGGGAAATCCAGGAACCAATTTGGCAGGGATACCATACTGTAACTCCAGGAATAGTGTTCATCAGTGTGAGCAAAATCACTCAGTCCCTTGGGGTCTGTACTAGTTTCTGCCTGCTCATTGTGATAGTAATAGTTCCCTATCATAGAGCTGTAGCAGTCTCCTATTGCTGATTCACACCATCAATAATTTAGTGTCTTAAGGGACTACCCTGGTGGTCCACTGGGTGAGATTCAGCACTCCCAATGCAGGGGGCCCAGGCCTGCAACAAATACCGAAGATCCCACGTGCCACCACTAAGACTTGGTGCAGCCAAAATAAACAAGTAAATACATAAACATTAGGGAAAAAAAGAATTTAAAAGGATACAAATTTGCTGTTGCACAGTTTTGGAGGTGGTCAGAAGTCTAAAATTAGTCTCCTGGAGCCAAAATCAAGATGACAGCTCGGCCACAGCAGCACTCAAGCTCAGTAGCTGTGGGGCATGGCCTTAGTTGCTCCAAGGCATGTGGGATCTCCCCGGACCGGGGATTGAACTCGTGCTGCCTGTATTGGCAGGTGGATTCTTAACCACTAGACCACTAGGGAAGTCCTCTCATTGGATAAGTCCAACCCACTCAATCTGCAACCTAAACTCCCCCTTGCTGTGCAACATAACTACATCCTAATCCCTAATCTGGGGACTAGGGTGTGGACATTTTTTGGGGACCATCATTCTTCCGGGGCTTCCCTGATAGCTCAGTTAGTAAAGAATCCACCTGCAATGTGGGAGACCTGGGTTTGATCACCTGGGTTGGGAGATCCCCTAGAGAAGGGAAAAGCTACCCACTCCAATATTCTGGCCTGGAGAATTCCATGGACTAAGAGTTGGACACAACTGAGAGACTTTCCCTTTTCATTCTCCCTATCAGAGGATCTGATTTAATCTGAAGAAATTCCCTGGAGATTTATGTATAAGCAAGAATGATAATTTATTACTATTTGCTGTAACACACATAACTTTGGGGGAGCGGAGTAGGTGGGAACGCCCATGTTGGCTGATCAGCATCTCCTTTCCCTGTAGGCAAATTGACACAGAGAATCAATTTTTAAATAAAGATAGCTTGAGGAGCATGAAATCAGGACATCAAATTAAGCTGAATGATTTTAAAGGCTATTGAAATGAATTGGTGAGAGAGAAGATGTTGGTTGGATCCATCTATGTTATAATAGAGATATAACTTCCACTCATCCATTGGTATTCATTGTACTGGTACAACACATGTGTTTTAATTTTTAAATTTCATGTGGCAAAATATTGAGAAATTCAGTTGTTGTGTTCTTACTGCTTTGCAGAAAAACTTGAATGAATGAGATCACTTTTTACTTACCTCCTTGAAAAGGACGGGCTGGGATTTGAGTCCCCCAGGGCAGAATTAAGAGGTTTATATATTTGGTGTAATTGTGGTTTTGTCATATGATAAGCAGAAAGGCAGGAGTCGCCTGAGTGGGAAGTAGCTTCCTCAAGAAGCAGCTAAGAAAGAGAGGTTTTGTTTTGTTTTCTCTTTTTTGAATGGAAAAGACATAGACAACCTGTGAGAGAGAGGCAGATTCTCTGAAGGGGCATTTGGTTGCTAAGCAAGTGCATCCCATAGAGTTTGGTGAAGGAGCCTTGCGCCAGTGTTTGGCAGAGAGTGATGGAAATTTCCAGATTAACAGACTTCAGGGCATGCAATGAGAGGACTTCCCTGGTGGTCTAGCGGTTAAGAATCTGCCCGCCAATGCAGGGGCCAAGAGTTCAATCCCGCATCCGGGAAGATCCCACATGTCTTGGAGCAACTAAGCCAGTGCCCCACAGCTGCTGGGCCCGAGCGCTGAAATCCTGAAGCCCTTGCACCTAGCGTCCGTGGTCTTCAGCAAGAGAAGCCCGTTGCAGTGAGAAGCCTGTGCACCGCAGCTCGAGAGCAGCCCCGGGAGAAAGCCCTCGCCAAGTAACAAAGGCCCAGGGCAACCAACAATTAAAGGGGAAAAACCAAACAAACATGCAAAGGCCGCGATGCAACAAAGACCGACCGGAAATCTTCCCTTGGATGTTACATAAGTGTCTGGGCTCTTGAGAAACTCTGGGAGGAAACAAGTCTCTCCGCCACACAACAGATTTTTCTTCCCACTTATTCCAGTGGGAATACCAAGTCCAACTTACTTTACTTTAGAGAAAATTTTAGAAAACTAAGGTAACTTTGTTATGGTAACAGAATTATGGAGAAAATTCAATGCAAGCCATACAGGATTTTTCTTTTTTTTCTAGGTGTTTTAGCCTTCTTTTTAATCAAATAGTTCATGGGGAAATGACTTGAGGTATTGTCTACCCTGGGCTAGGAGGCTCCCGCGGAAACGGACGCAGTGTCAGGCGTGAGACTGGGAAGCAGATGTGCAAAGATGTGGCTAATGGCTCGAGATACGAAGGTAGGAAAATACGAAGAATTCTCCCAGAGCAACTGGCGAGCCTTTGTGGATCTTAGGGTAAGTGAAGCAGCGGTGAAAATGAAGGGAAAGTGTTCATCGTTCATTCTTGTTTGACTCTTTCCAACCCCGTGGACTGTAGCCCACCAGGTTCCTCTGTCCATAGATTTCCTGAGCAAGAATACTGAAGTGGGTTGGCGTTCTCTTCTCCAGGGGATCTTCCCGATCCAGGGATCAAACCAGGGTCTCCTGCATTGAAGGCAGATTCTTTACCATCTGAGCCACCAGGGAAGCCCTGAGGCAGAGGTAGAAGAGACTGCAAACTGGGTTGAGATCACAGTGAAGAACATTTTCAGTGTTGACTAAGACACGGAACTTTGGACACACCAACTGTCCCCGAACATGGGATCACCTTAGCTGAATGTCTTCCTCTCTTGTAAGATGGCATTTAAACCACACCCCAGAAGCCACATGAACAGTTACAATTTTTCTGAAGCACCGAAAACCTATGAAGCACAGGACTAGGTCCTGGGGAGGAAGCAACATGAGGGAAGGAATTCAGAAATGAATAAGGTCCCTGGGGCCGCAATCTAGTGGGCAAAACAGAATACTAACAACTTAATATTTTTAGCCCTAATGCGAACAACTGTTTTGGTGAGAAAGCCTTCTCTAGCGATCCGAGAGGGAGCCTTGGGGTACCGGGCCCCCCAGCCGCTGCTCCTCGCACTCATGCAAGACGTCAGGGTTTTATGTATACCACATTTTTTGTCATAAAAATAGACCACAGAACAGGGGGAGCTTCCGGTTCTACTCGTCCAGCTAAGGGCGTCTTCAAAGAGGAAAAGCAGGACCTGTATAATGAAGACAGAGGAGGAGGAGGACCCGGGGACAAGAATTTCTCATTATCTGTCAGACAAGGGCACAGTCCCTCATCCTAATATCTCAGTAGAACACGCTGACCCTGCGGATCAGGGTTTGCTTGAAGCTGCCAGACTGCCGTGTATCTTTTGTCTTAACTGCTTCGGTCCCTTAAAGGTAAAGAGGCTCTTCCGGGGGTGTGGCATCTCTGTGAGCCTCACAAAGCTCTGATCTGAACATGGCAGGGCTCTTCTTCCTTCTGAATGGGGGACGTGCAAAAAACAACCTGAAAGCTGGGCTGTTGCTTCATCTCTCAATGAAAGCAAAAGAGAGACGGTTTGTTAAAATTAAAGAAACTAAGACCCAGGGGTCAGAGCCCCTTTCTTAGTGTATTGCTCTTACCTGGTCTTTCACTCTGGAGAAGTGTCACATTATGATAGTAGATTTTCTCTTTTCCTTTTATAATATTGTATTTATTTTTTGGCTGAGCCACTAGGCATGAGGGATCTTAGTTTCCCAACCAGGGATTGAACTCACATCCCCTGCATTAGAAACGCAGAGTCTTAACCATGGGCCATCAGGAAAGCCTCGTGATAGTAGATTTTCAATACACATGTATGTATTTATTATAAAATGCAATAAAATAATTATAAAATGCAATAATATTAAAATATTTTATTATGATAAGATACGAATGTGTGAGTGCTCAGTCGTGTCCGGCTCTTTATGACCCCATGGACTGTAGCCTGCCAGGCTCCTCTGTCCGTGGAATTTTCCAGGCAAGAAGACTGGAGTGGGTTGCCATTCCCTTCTCCAGAGGATCTTCCTGACCCAGGGATCAAACCCATGTCTCCTGAACTGGCAGGTGAATTATTTACCACCGCGCCACCTGGGAAGCTAAAATAACCTTTACTATTGAAACTATTTCCCCCTTTTCAGTCTGTTTTGACTGAATATTCAAAAATCTTGGAGTCCAGTCTCACCGAGTCACTTGGCATGAAGTATAAATCAAAGATAGCAAGTTGGACAATCTTTGTTAACCATTTTTTAAGACTATAATTCAGTGGCATTTAGTTCACTTGTAATAATGTGCAACCAGTTATCAGCACCATCCATTTCCAGAACTTTTTCAGCATCCTAAACGGATGCTCTGTACACATGAAACAACTCCCCCTCTTCCCTTTCCTCAGGACCTGGTACCCTCTGTTCTACTTTCTGCCTCCATGAATTTGCCTATTCTAGCTTCCACATGTAAATGAAATCATACAAATTTGGGGTTTTGTGGATTAAAAAAAAAAGTGGGTATCTTTCAGGCAGACAGATGGGAGGAAAAGAAAGGGAGACAAGCCAAATGCCGCTTTCCTTGGCTCTTTCACTCCCTGGCGCGTGTCCTGGCTTCGCTCCCACACAGGATGGTCCCTCCTTCCCTGCACGTCTGCGTGGCGACGGTGCCCATGAGGCTCCTCCTTGCAGCCCCTTCTGCCGTCCATCTCAGCTCGTTTCGTTTCCTTCCTGTTCTGTAAGAGGCTTATTTCCCCTTGGCCGGCTCTGTCAGATGAGCTCAAAGGCAGGGTTGCCTTTCTCCTGCTGGCACAAATCCCTTCTTGTGCAGCCTGGCTGGGTTGGGGCGGGCGGCTGCCAGGCTTCTAGTCTCTTCCGAGGGTGCCCTGGCCACAAAGGAACTTTGTGTGTCACCACCGGGCCCTGGCGGGAGCCCAGCCGGCTGAAGCAGTGAGTCATTCCTGGTACTCGCTTTCACTGCCCTTGAGACCTGGGGCCTGGGGGGCACTGCGACCGGGAAGAAGACCTTCTCCAGGAAAAATAAAATCTGCCTCTGCTTCTCCTGCGTGGTTCTTGGTTTGTAATTACCTGTGACTTTCATAGGATGAGGCAGTCGAATCCTGGACTCAGATGTTAGTACACACCCTATACCCTTTTCCTTCTTGATTTAATTTAACCCAAGAATCCTGGAGTGGGTTGCCATTCCCTTTTCCAGGGGATCTTCCCAACTCAGGGACTGAACCTAGGTCTCCTTCATTGCAGCCAGATTCTTTACCACCTGAGCCACCAGGGAAGTCAAACATTACTGCTGCTGCTGCTGCTAAGTCGCTTCAGTCGTGTCCGACTCTGTGCGACCCCATAGACGGCAGCCCGCCAGGCTCCTCCATCCCTGGGATTCTCCAGGCAAGGACACTGGAGTAGGTTGCCATTTCCTTCTCCAATGCATGAAAGTGAAAAGTGAAAGTGAAGTCGCTCAGTCGTATCCGACTCTTAGTGACCCCATGGACTGCAGCCTACCAGGCTCCTCTGTCCATGGGATTTTCCAGGCAAGAGTACTGGAGTGGGGTGCCATTGCCTTCTCTGATATACCTCTCTACCTGTTAGTAAAGATGATTTAAAAGTGGCTTCAGAGGGAACTGACAAAACCATACCATCCTGGTCTAAAATCTCCTAGTCTCCCTACAAGAACACTGTCCTTACCTGGGACTCAGTTTGTTTATTTGTTTTTTGCTTTGTTTTTTTGACTAATAGACTCTCTGATTTACTTTGCATGACATTGGCCTCCTTCATTTCATTCTTCTTCTGTGTCTTGCTAGTGACTGGGTGGCAACTGGATACACAGTTTCATGTTAGATACCTGCCTTCAAAGCCTGACTCTGCTACTTCCTAGCTGTGTGACCTTGGGCAAGTAACTTAACTTAGCTTAGCCACAGATCCCTCCTCTGAGAAAAGGGAACAAATGATTTGTTATTCTCAAGGATGTTGTTAGGATTGCTGAAAATAATTAGGAAAAGTATCTGCTGCATACCAGACTCAGATGTTGGTACGCACCCCATACCCTTTTCCTTCTTGATTTAATGTAAACTGTTCCCAGACGGCATTCAGTGGACTTGAGTTCCTGGGACAGAACACCAAGCATCCCGAGTTCTTTTAGGTCAGGCCAATCTAGGATCGGCAAAAGTGCAGTGTGTGCTAAGACGCTTCGGTCGTGCAGGAGTCTTCCTAACCCTATGAACTGTGGCCCGCCAGCCTCCTCTGTCCATGGGATTCGCCAGGCAGGAATACTGGAGTGGGTTGGCATCGCCTCCTCCAGGGGATCTTCCCAACGCAAGGATCCAACCGGGTCTCTTATATGTCTTATATTGGCAGGCGGGAAGCGGGTAATTGATAGCATGCACTCATTTGGCTCGTGATCCTGATTCTCACTTAGGGCTTCATCCGAGAACCCACGTCTACGCGGCGCTGCCCCTTAACTACTCCATGCCAGGCTGCACCTAGGAGGGGGGTGTTCCGAAGAGACACCAGGCAAATAAAGCCCCAAATACCTGCGACGTGGTTACACAACCTGGAACTGACAAAGGGCAAAGCCAAAGAACCTAAAAGGAGTGCGATGTGGGTTTGGTTTTACCGAGCAGAAAGGCCTCTTCTAAGCAAGCCAGGACTGGCTCACCTGTGTGTTGTTACCGGGCAGGTAACTGGGAGATTCTTTCCCCAAGAGACGCTGGGGGCGCTGCTGGAGCGCGCTGAAGCTCCCCGGGGGGGTGGCGTGGGACGTGATGCATTCGGCCGTAGGAACTGTCAGGGCTTGGGTTTCTATTTGTGAAAACTTTCTGTATTGGTTGGTTGCTTCTCCCCAGCCTCCCCCGCGATGCGCTGTGCTCCCCGCGGCACAGCTGTGATGGGACTCTAAACCCTGGCTGCCAGCGGACAAGGACGATTAGGTTGGACGGATGCTGACCGTGGCGTCCTCCGGGTGGGGTTCCGCGGGGTGCAGCCCGCTGAGGTCAGAGAGACGTGGCTCGCGCTCCGGGTAAGTTGCAGGTCCCCGCCAGGCCCACAGCTTGCAGCGCAGACTTGAAATCAAATTACTAAGATCATCATTTCAGGCAATTGTACTGGTGCTAGAGACCACCCGTCTGGGACTCGGGTTGGGCGTGGACGTCCGCCAGATCTGTGATGATCTCGTTTCCACCCCGGAAAGCGCGGTTCCATCCGAGTCCCCCGGCTAGGGGTAGGGAGGGGTTTCCGGAGGCAACCGGGCGGAGAGCGGGGGAGTGCATAGCTGCTCCGGCGGACCCCAGCCCGCGCCACCCGGGGCCCGGGGTCGGGAGGAGAGCAGGGGCCCGCGTTCCTTCCAGCTCGCCTCCGCGTCTCCTCCCAGCGAGCAGCAGGCCGGGAAGCGGCGCTCCGCTCCGCTGGGGGCGTTTCTCCGATTTGCTGCCGGAGCCCGGGATATTTTTGGCTGGCGCGGGGAGATGTGGGCGAGGGGCGGTGTCAGGGCGCCGCTTCCCCCTCGTCGCCCCCTCTCTCGGTCGCTGGGGGGCGCAGTGACCTCTCCACGCCGCTCGGAGCCGGGCCCATAGAGGAGCCGACGCGCGGAGCCCAGCTGGCTTTTCCACCGCTGAGGTGAGCGGAACCGGGCCGGGGATGCAAGGGCCGCGGGAGGCGGGGGAGGGCGAGGAGGGTGGTGGGAGGGGTGCCAGAGAGGCCTGCGCAGAGCGGAGAGTGCGCGGGAGGGGGGCCCCAAGATAGGTCAGGGCAGTGCTGAGTCCCCCCGACCCCGGGAGATCTTTGCGGAGTTGACCTGCAAAGGGATGGGGTGCGGGGTGGTGGGCGACCCTGTGCTCGGCTTGGGTCCGGAGGGGCGCAGGAGCCGGACCGCCAGGCACCGAGGGCGCAGAGCGACTCTTCCGTGAGCGCAGAGCCTGAAGCGGTCCCGGACGCAGAGTGGCTTTTCTCGGTTCCACAAAAGCCAGTACCCACATGGCGAGGGCCCCCCAGAGGACCACCTCCCCAACACGCCCCAACAAACTACTGGCACAGCCACTTTCTGCGGCTTAACCGAAGTAGGTGAGAGCCCGAAAGCGGCACACCGGGCTTCTCTTCGGCCGAGCGCCAGGTGTGGGATCCACCTGCTGAGATTGCGGCGGGGACGCGCCAGCTGCGTTTCACCCTCACCCCGCCTGCCGGGTGACCGCGCGGGAGGTTTGCTACCGACCTCCTGCGGAGTTGATGCTGTCAGCTTGGGGAATGTAGAGAACCTTCCGAAGAGGGGTCATTTAGACTCAGTGGGAATGAAGACCCAAAGGAAAGGGGATGATCAAGCGCTGCCCTGTGTTACTACAGTGCAATTTGAAAGGATCTTTAAATAGGCTTGCAGGCGAAAGTGCAAAGGACTGGGGTTCAGCCTATTTGGGTGTTTTGGACCCTGTCCTGAAGTCGAATAATAGCAGGGGGATCTCGGCAAGTCAGGAAACCTCATTGAACTTCAGTTTGCTCGCGTGAGACATGGGAGGATCGGAGGTGCTCCACCTCCCTGGGTGGTTTGGAAGATAACGGTGGGAGGGTGGTGTTTTGAAAAGCATCACCTGTGGTTTCTACAAATTTAGCATTGCAGACCACACCTCCTTCCTGGCCCCTAACCGAAGCTTTCTTGTAGCGATGATAAGGACTTTCTCAGCAGAGCGGGAGTTTTCCTGGTTACCTGCCGGGGTGAGATGTGTCGATTTCTCAATCTCTTGTTGCAATTCCTCTTCACGGCACAGAGCCAGTTACTCTGCCCAACAGAGTGTGACGTCAGGGCATGGGAACTTTGCTTGGTTCATCAACTCCTTTAGGACGTGTACAAAGTGGGGGCGGTGCTCGGAGAGTTGAGGAAAGTTGAAAGTCATTGTGGCGGCTGAGTGAGGGGGACTTGGAGGTTTTTAAAAATTTTTATTTATTTATGGCTTTGCGCGGGTCTTCTTGTATGCAAGCTTTCTTTAATTGCAGCGAGTCGGGGCTACTCTTTGCTTATTTTAGCTGCGTTTGGGGGCTTCTCATTGCAGTGACTTGTCTTGTTGCAGGACACGGGGCTCTAGAGCACAGACTCAGTAGCTGTGGCCCGCTGGACTTAGTTGCCACGTGGCATGTGGGATCTTCCCCCATCAGGGATCCAGCCAGCCTCTCTCATTGGCAGGGAGATTCTTTACCACTGAGCCACCAGAGAAACCCCTGAGGGGTTAGAGTTGATTGGGTATGGTCCCTGGGAGATCAGTTAGCTCCAAAAACATTTTCTGAAGTTGGAGTTCTTGTTTTCTGACAGGGGAAAATTCTGTCAGAGCCAAGGGTAGACAGCCAAGAATAAGCATTTTAATTCGAACATCTTCAGAGGAAGATAGGGGCTCTGGAAATGTTTCCTACACAAGTCACACACAGCACACGATAATAGCAGGGAGGAATCTGAGCAGTTTCTCATTACTAATTTTAGATTCCTATTTCTAATACTGAAAGGAGAGATTTGCAAGGTTGGTTGGTTGCCTTACTGTTAAAATTTAAGCAGTCCTTTTTAGATAAGCATGTCTAGCCTTCCAGAGATTATAAACGTGAGCAATACTAGAGCCCTTCTGTCATATTTTATCTTTTTATGATAGCAAATAGGACCTCTGATTGGCTTTTGCATTTTAACTAAAAGGAGTTGAAAGATGACTCATTTAAGAGTTTGGGAAATACAACTGAGACTGTCTTACACAGAACTGTAAATCTTATAAAATAACCCTGATGGTGATAATAAAGCCAACTTTTAGACTGTTGTGTGCCAGACTCAGATATGCATATTACAATCCATTTAGTTCTCACAACCATCTGTAAAGAAACTGAAGCACAGAGAGGCTGAGTGCCTTGCCCAGAGTCACACAGTGAGCAATGAGGAATTTCTTTTCGACTGGCATAACAATTATATTTGATTGGTGCTTTTTTTTTTTCTTCTTCTTCTTAGCATCTGCACTGGGTTTTCTCCCAGCCGGGGTGAGAGAGACTGAAGGCTTTGGAGCAGGCATCCAGGATGCTGAACTAGTTGCCAAATTGCTGTGTGGTCTTTATTTATTTATTTATTTATTTTTGGCTGTGCTGGGTCTTCATTGCTGCTCCCCGGGATGGCTCTTTGATGCGGCGCGTAGGCTCTCGTTGTGGTGGCTTCTTTTGTTGCCGGAGCATGGGCTCTAGGGCTCACCGGCTTTCCTAGTTGTGGCCCTTGGGCTCAATAGTTGCGGCCTACCTAGTTGCTTCGGGGCTTGTGGCATCTTCCCAGATCAGGGGTCGAACCTGTGTCTGCAGCACTGGCAGGCGGATTCTATACCACTGAGCCAGCAGGGAAGCCCTGCTGTGTGGTCTTTACTTCCTTTTTCTGATCCTCACTTTTCTCATGCACAAAACCGTGCTAATAATCCTATTTTGAGTGAATGTTTTATTTCTCACTGGAACATGGAGTGTGAACTGGAAAGAAATACTTCTCAGGGTATAAAGGGAAGTTTCAGAGTCCTGTTTTTGTCAGCTGTAACAAATGACTGGCAGATGGCAAATCAGTAAAAACTACACATGGTGTGATTCGCCCAGCAATTATGTTTGAAAATTGCTTTTTAAAAAGTCTTTAGTTTCTTTTCTTAGATCCTTAGCATTACCGTCATTAAAAAGAGATAAATGCAAATTAGACCTCAAACGTTTTCTGGCAGGGAACATTGAATGGCACCCAGGGCCAACTCATGCTTTTCTGTGGTTGATTTCAGGTGATGAAAATTGGAGGGTGGAGGGTTTTGTTTTTTTATCCTTGTATTCTTCTACATTCCAACAATTTATTCCAACAATCTATAGTGGGTCAGAGAACAACTAAGTCCTGAAAATATATGTAAATTACTCCTGTGTTCTCTCTTTGTTTGGAAATTGAGGATGGCCACTTTAAATCTGGTAGGTGAAGAAACTTGAACTTCTGAATATACTTACTTTTAAGGGCATTTTTTTTTTAAGTTTGCTTTTTTTTTAATGTGGACCATTTTTAAAGTCTTTATTGAATTTGTTACAATATTGTTTCTGTTTTATGTTTTGTTTTTTTGGCCTGGAGGCATGTGGGATTTTAGCTCCCCAACCAGAGATGAACCCACATCTCCTGCATTGGAAGGTGAAGTCTTAACCACTGGGCAACCAGGGAAGTCCCAAGGGTACTTTAAACAATATGGTTCAATTGTCAAATCATTTGAACTGTCTATGACCTATATAAAATCTTTTTCTGGGGCTGGGGTTCTCACTGTTAATTTCGACTCTGGTCTGTATGGAGATTTGGGCTGGGGGAGGTCACCATGTCAGTGTTACCGATGTTAGCGGGCTCCCAGCAGCTGCTCCATGCTTGGTGACTGAAGATCTTCTGGAGAGATGGTTAAGTCCATGAGATTTAAAGGTCTTCCCTTCACCCCTGTGCTGTTGTGGATAAGAGTGTGGACTTGGAGCAAGACTAGCCTGGGTGGGAAACTGGCTCCGTTGACTGTGCCTCAGTTTCTCTTCTGTAAAATAAAGATGGTGTGGTCCTATCTACCTCATAGGTTGTTAGGAGGATCGAGAGTGTGTGTGTGTGTTTAGAAAGCTTAGAACCATGTCAGGCAGGTAGTAAACGCCCTCCAAGAGTTAGTAGTGAATGACTGCTGATGGGTAAGCAATCAGAGGCTTCGTGCTGTGGAACACAGTAGGTCAGTAGATGGGGAGCGTGTACACTTGGAGGGATGCAGCTTTTAAAAGGATGATGGGGAATGTCTCAATCCAAAGGGAAACTTGAATAAGATCAGGATGGGGGTGGGAAGAGGAGGGGAGAAGGGGGTAGGGTGCAGAGGGGTATAGAGGCATAGGTTGTAGAGGTGATAGGTAAGGAGGAAAGACAGGCAACTCGGCTACACAGGAAGACATAGCACATGTTGAAGGTTGGTTGGTTGTTTTTAACTTGGGGATTGTCTTATGGAAAATTTCAAACGTTAAGTAGAGAGAACAGTCCATGTGCCCTCCTCCCATCTTCAACAGTGATCAGTGTGGCCCATCGTGTTTCATCCATATCCCTCCCTGGACCTTCCCGCTGTATTATTTTAAAGCACATTCAATAAATTCTGTCAATTCTAAATCCTTCTGTATATGTTTCTGAAAGATAGGCACTTAACCGAACATGACCATGATACCTAACCTCTCTGACTTTGCCGGCCAATAGAATATAAATTGGGACCAGGAGAAGCTCCCCTGCAGTGCTGGTGTGAAGAGAAGGGTGGGCGCCTGGAACCCTCAGTGCAGACAAGCAGTGCCCCGGAACTCAGCCATCGCGCCGGTGGCCTTGTCGTTACTGGCAATGGGGTTTCTTCCTGCATAGTTCAGTCGTGGCATTCTCACTTCTTCTTGGTCTCTCCCTTCTCCATACTAACTTTCGGCACATTTATTCCTGCTGCTTTTGTCTAGTCTCTGTTTCCCCTTGTACCTTTCAGTTCCATTGTTCTCAGCCTGACTCTCAGCTCATGCTCCTTTGATGCCTGTGGTCCACAGAATAACAGCATCTCTTTCTAGACCTTTTGGAAGGGAGATGGCCTTGGCCCATTTCATTTTTTCCAACAGCATTACTGAGATGCAGATAGAATTGACATCACATACATTCACCCATTGGAAGTGTACAGTCCAGTGGTTTTCCTGTCTTCACAGATATGTGACAGCATTTGCATAGTTGATTTGAAAACATTTAGAACCCCAGAAAGGTATTTTTACCTGTCGCCCCTATCTTCCCATCCCCCAAAGGAACTGCTAATGTACTTTCTGTCTCTATGGGTTTGCCTATTCTGGACAATTTCATTCATTCATAAAGAAGAAATATTTTTTGTCAATGTCTTCTTTCACTTAGTAGGGTGTTTTCAGGGCTCACTCATATTGTAGCATGTGTTAGTACTTCCCTTCTTACTGTGGCTGAACGATGTTACACTGTATGGCTGTTTGTCTGTCCAGTTGCTCAGTTGTGTTCAACACTTTGCGACCCCATGGACTACAGCATGCCAGGCTTCCTTGTCCTTCACCATCTCCCAGAGCTTGGTCAAACTGATGTCCATTGAGTCGGTAATGCCATCCAGCCATCTCATCCTCTGTTGTCCCCTTCTCCTCCTGCCCTCAATCTTTCCGAGCATCAGGGTCTTTTCCACTGAACTGGCCAGAGTAGCATCCTTTATTCATTGATCGATGGATATTTGGGTGGTTTCTACTTTTTAACTGTTCTGAGCAATGCTGCCATTAACACTCATGTGTGTATAGAAATAACAAATCACTGTGTTGTGTAATGGGAACTAGCGCAGTGTTGTAGGTCAACTATACTCCAAAGACAAATTTTAAAAGAGGAGATCAGACATTTGGTTGCCAGTGATGACAGTGGAGGGGGTGGGGAGGGAAAACTGGATAAAAGCCATCGAAGGTACATACTTCCAGCTCTAAGATAAATAAGTACTAGAGTTGTAATGTGTAACAGGATGAATATAACTTACACTGCTGTGTGTTATGTGTGAACGTCATCAAGAGAGTGACTCCTGAGTGTTCTCATCACAAGGAAAAATATTTCTTTCTCTTTCTTTAATTTTGTGACTTTATGAGAGGATGGATGTTCACTAAACTTACTGTGATAATGGCTTCATGAGGTATATAAATCAAATCATTATGCTGTACCCGTTAAGCTCAAATATATCTCAATTTAAGAATATTTACATGTAAGTTTTTATGTTAACATATACTTTGGTTTCTCTTGGATATGTAGCCAGGAGTGGGATTGCTTGCCCAAATGGTAACTGTATGTTGAACTTTTGAAAAACTGTCAAACTGTTTTCTAATATGGCTCCCCACCTTATTGAATTGGCCAAAAAGTTCATCTGGATTTTTCCAACCCAATATTTTGTCTAAACAAGATGCTCTAAAGCCATCTTTCAAGTACAGATACCTAGCCTTACTTTGGGTAAATTTTTATATTAATATTTTTCTAAGTCTTAATTAATTATCTAATTATATTCATGTATAAGTCTTTTTTTATTATTGATTTTTGTATGTAAGATTTTGAGTAAAACATTACTTGAGCAGTGGTCCGTAAAGTGGAAGTTATGCACCTTTAGGGTACAAGATGATTCATTGGAAAGCGAGAACAAAATCCTATGCTCTTGGATCTGTTTCAATAATGCTTTATAATTATACAGTGTATTAGAATATCTGTGCATATGTAAGATTTATAAATAAAAGTCTTATACTGGAGATGTAAATGCAAAGATGTTTTTTCAAATAGGAAGTCATATCATAAAATTCTGGGGACAACTGTTCTAAAGGCATGGGATCAAATAAATGCAGCTGTGTGGTTCTTAATCCCATGCTTTGTGACACATCTGATGGGGAAATTCTTAAAATTACTTTGCTAAGGAAATTGAAAATATCCTGCTAATTTCAGCCCACGTGGAACACGTAAATACCAGGGGAAGGAGCTTTGCATCAGGCGTGGTGTCAGATTTTTATTTTTGTTCTGCTTCTGCTGATTGCTAATAGACTTTGGGTGAGACCCTTGATGGGCTGCATTTCAGTTCCCAGACTGCCCTAAGAACACCTGAGATATCATAAATGTTCACTGTGCAGAATGAGAGTGTTAAGTGTGACGTGTGCCGTGACCACAGGGAAAGTCAGTCATTCGTGCATCTTGGGCAACCCTGAAGTCTTCTTAGGCAAATATCTGGAGTTCCTTGACCTCTGCCCTGCCTGGGTCTTCCCCTTCCCACCCCACCCTGCTTTCTGTCCTTCCTCTGTGTTCTTCTGACAAATGACTTCACGAGTAAGGGTCACTGCCAAGGTTAAGCTGCCCAGAGAGGAGTCCGGTGGCGCCACCAGCCACCCCTGCAGGCTGGTACTGCTTCTTCTCCGCGCTGTCCTCTTGAGAATGCAGCGCATGCGCAGTGGAGGTGCAGCTGTCTGCGAACTGCAGTTGACTCGGGTTCCTGGCCCCTGACACGGAAGCCAGGAAGTCTCCTTATTGGGCATCTTGATGATTTCTGGATGAGCTGTGATCGCTGGAGTCTGCAGATGCCTTGAGGGGATATGAGCCTTTGTTTAAAGTCAAAACACGAAGGGAAGTGGATACAGAGAGATGGGAAGAGGTTCTGGGGAACTGTCTTAACCAAAGGGCTCACGTGCTGTGGCTCGAGATCCGTTCAGTCTCTGCTTGCTTCTGTCTCCTACTGGGCATGCTCAGTAAGACACCACAAAGCTGCAAGGAATGAATGTGACCTTTGATGCTCAACTCCTGTGTGCGATTTCTCTTCTCTAACATCCTCTGTTCTAAGGAAATTGTTGGCAGCCATTTGAGGTCGTGCTCTCCAGTTTCTTCTACTGAGTGATGTCTGTTCTTGGATTCCTTTCTCAGGCAACAGAAATAGCCAACATAACCATGCTTAGGTACTGTTGGTGAGTTTGTTCATTCTTTTATTCATGCACACAATGTATTTGTTGGGCACCTATCTATTATGTGCCCCTGTTCTAGATACCAGGGGCAGAGCAGGGATCAAAATAAAAATTACATAGCTGATCCATTCATTGTACAGCAGAAACTAACACAGCATTGTAAAGCAATGCTTCTCCAATTAAAAAAACCCAACAACCTGGGGACTTCCCTAGTGGCGAAGACTGCATTCCCAATACAAGGGAACTAGGTCCTACACGCCCCAACAAAGGTCGAAGATCCTATGTGCTGCCACTAAAACCCTGCGCAGCCAAATAAATAAATAAAAACTACCCTCAAAGATTTTACATTCTAGTGGGTATTAGTCATTGAGGTTAAACAAAATGATGATTAGTGGTGAGGAGTAAGGAGAAAAAAAAATAGAGTTGCCAAGGGGGAGAGGAGCTATTAGGGAGGGGCAGTTGCCATTATTTATAGGGTAACCAGGGAGGCCTATCTGAGAAGATAACATTTAAGATGAGCCTTTTCTCTGATGCTCCCAGCAGTGTATTCAGGTACTAGTTAGTGCTGAGGCAGAGAAAACCCCAAATCCTAAACCTGACATACTTTGCCTATTCATCGAGTATCTTTAAGATTGTTAGGGGTATTAGCTGCTAAAGTTGTTTATCTACCATCAAAATGCTGGCTGCTTGGGCCTCCCTGGTGGCTCAGATGGTAAAGAATCTGCTTGCAGTGCAGAAGACCTGGGTTCCACCCCTGGGTTGGGAAGGTCCCCTGCTGAAGGGAATGGCGACCCACTCCACATTCTTGCCTGGAGAATCCCATGGACAGAGGAACCTGGTGGGCTACAGTCCATGGGGTTGCAGAGAGTCGGACACAACTGAGCAACTAATGCTGTGATCTACTGGGCTTTTGTGAGGTCACTCTAGAGGTCATGGTGGCTCACAATGAGTCATCTTCCCCTCTTGCAAAGGTTGCATCTTTGGAGTGGATGTGGTACCCCAGCAGTGGCCCTAGTGATGCAGTCATGCTCCGTGGGACCACTGAGTCCAGTGCACAGGGACCTTCCAGAATGATTTAGGGTGGGTGGGGGAAGTCCTGGAGTCTCTTCCCTGTCTAGGGCCTTTGCTGGTGCCCATGTGTTAACTAGTAATCTGGCCTGTGTTTGCTCTCAAAAGGAAAATCCCAGTAGAAATGACAGTAAGCTTTGCAACTAAATTTCTCTTCCTTTAATATGTGGTTGGAGATTGATTTTTATCTTTGCACATAAGCATCTCTGATCCAAAGGAGCTCATTTATGACAGTGGGAAGGACTTGGAGAAGATGCTGGTCATTCCTTAGATTCAGATTATCTGCTGCCAGTCAGTACCTGAGAGGTATCAATGTAGGTGTTTAGTCCCTGTCCCCCCTCTGCCAGTATGTCGGCTACTGGAAGGCAGGAAGCTTATCTTAGTCACCACTCTTACCCTCGTGCTACCAAAACAAAAACAATGCCAGTCATGTAGCATATGGTCAATAAATATCTGTTTAGTTGAATAACAGATTGTAAGCAGTGTGGCAATAAGCAACATAACCAGCAACCATTTCTTGATAGCTCACGAATCATCTCTGCCCCAAAGATCAGGAGATGGAGAGGATATCTTCTCACCAGGAACTGGACTTTGTTTCCAGTCATTGCTGTACCCTCTGTGTCCATGTGCCTCTCAGGGAAACTTCTGCTCCTTAATGAGTGTTCAGCCTGGCTTGCCATCCTTTCCCTGCCCCTCCCCAGCTGTGACCTTAGATATAGCTTGAATTTCTGTGGTTCTATTCCCCCTCTAAAATGTTCTTATTTTATAACCTGGCAGAGCCAAGGTCTGCAGACTCTTTGTGTGAAACAAGAACATCTTTCTAGAAGGAAGTAGTACAAGCACCTGCTTCTGAAAATGACTTTTTATAAGAAAGTCTGTTTTTGCTCAGTGCAGTTGTTGCCATATCTGAGAGGCTCATAAATAACATCATTCTCTTTGAATTATTAACTTTAATCTGTTTATAAAAACACAGGGATCACACTATTACTTACCATATGGTTTCTCAGCTGTAGTCGTCTCTCACACAGAAAACTAAATATGATGTGTAGAAATATGAGAATACAACATGACTTACATAGCTTCATTCTTTGGGAAATAGTAAGATTATCATAGGTCATGGGCTCAGAACTAAAATTAAAAGTAGTAAAAGAAAAGATATAATAGAAAATCAACAAAAAGCAATACGAGGATGTTCATTGCTGTATATTTTATTATAGTAAAAAACTGAAGATAAATTTTCATTAATAGGAATATGACTAAGAAATGATGATACATTTTATACCCTAAAAGTGCTAAGATAGTTTTTAAAAAAAGGGTGTGTACCCTCAAGACACATTATTGAGAGAAAAAGAAAGTATATTTAGCATATGTCCCGTGTGATCACATGTGTATAAAAAAGAAAACATGTCGTGTCTTCTGATCTGACGTGTGTGTTAATTCATAGACGATCTGGAAGGAATAAAATGGTTGACAGTGTTATTTCTGGGACAGAATTGGGGTTGGTGGGGCTTGGTGTGATGAGAAGGCCTCACTTTTTACTCTAGACTTCTGTGTGTGGGGCATTTTATAAAACCATAGTCATGGTGGGCTTTTTTTTTTTTTTTTTGTAATCATAACACTTGAAATTACTGGAGAGGAGAAGATGTGTGACAGAGAGAAATTGGGGCACAGGTGGGATTTGAGCTCGGGAGAAGATGAAACACTTCAGATAGTGAGAGCTGGCAGTTTATCACCAAATCCTGTGATATTTTGTGACTGGTGATCTGGAGCTTGTGTTCTCAAGAGGGCATATATATATATACATTCAGTCCAGGCCAGTCACTCAGTCGTGTCCGACTCTTTGCGACTCCACGGACTGCAGCACGCCAGGCCTCCCTGTCCATCACCAGCTCCCGGAGTTTACAGAAACTCATGTCCGTTGAGTCGGTGTACACACACACACATATATATATGTCTGTCTGTCTGTCTCCAGCACCAGTCTTCCTTGGTAGCTCAGTGGTAAAGAATCTGTCTGCCGATGCAGGAGACGTGGGTTTGATTCCTGGTCTGGAAAGATCTCCTGGAGAAGGAAATGGCGAGCCACTCCTGTATCCTTGCCTGGGAAATGCTATGGACAGAGGAGCCTGGCGGGCTACAGTCCACGCGGTCACAAAGAGTCGGACACGACTTAGAGACTGAATGTGTCTCCTGCATCACTCCCAACACTGTGACCTAGAATGGCAGACCCCAAATCAAGAAAACCCACAGATTTTTTAGAATGATTTTCACATTGCCTTTTTGGGTCTATTTGTAAGCATTGGGTGAGAAAAATTTCGTATCTTTAGGAAACAGGGGCTCAGTTTCATCTCTGATGAGGAGGTCTGCATGACAGTCGAGCAGGTGTATCAGTCACAGGAGTCTTTTCTCTAGCCTGTAACTCTACGTTCACTTTGTTGGATTTGTTCGTTCAGTCTGTAGCTCTTATTGAGCCCCCATCCGCCACTCTGAGACAAGGCCCCTGCTTTCCTGGAGCTTCTAGTCGGGGGTGGAGCGGTGGCCAAGGATGGCAGGAAGCAGCCGGAAGTGAGAGCTGCTGTGCTGAAGATTAAGCAAAGTGGTGTGATAAGGTGTAACCAGGGCGCTGTGTGAAGAGAGGTGGTTAGGAAAGACTTGTTTGAGGAAGTCATTCATAAACCCGGGAGTGTATAAAACAGGAAGGTGTCAGACGTGTGGTCATTTGAGGGGAGAGCGGCCCAAACAGAGGGACGAGAACAGAGAAGGTGAACAAGAGCTTGTGGGAGTCAAGAGCTTGCTTCGTAGCTGGGACTGACAGAGGGTGGACAGGCTAGAGAAGTCTGCTGTCGTGCGTGGGGAACAAGGTAACGATTTTGGATTTTATTCGGGATTTAATGGGAAGCTATGATGGGGTGGGAGTTGTCAACTTTTAAAAAATGCACAATGTGAGAGTTACAGGTTAAGTTTTATTTTATATAATTTTATTATATTTATATAATTTATAATTATAATTATTAATACAATTATTGATATAATTTGTATTTATATAATTTTATTTATATATTTATTTTTGGCTGTGCTGGGTCTTGGTTGCCCCACAGGCTTTTCTCTAGTTGCGGCCCATGGGCTCAGTAGTTGAGTTCCTGGGCTGTAGAGCACCAGCTCAGTGGTTGTGGCGCACAGGCTTAGTTGCTCCTCAGCAGGTGGGATCTTCCCAGACTAGGGATCGAACTTGTGTCTTCTGCATTGGCAGGCAGATTCTTTACTTCTGAGCCACCAGGGAGGCCTGTCAGTTAAGTTTTATTTGAGGTGAAATGAGGGGTCTCGCCTGGGAGACAGCACCTCAGATAGCTCTGAGAAACTGCTCCAAAGAGGCAGGGGGAAGCTCAGTATATATGTGATTTTAGTGATGGGAGAGTATATGCAATCAAGCACATATTTTCCCAAAAGTTTTCTGCTAGTCTCGTGATGCTTTCTGCTAGTCACGAGGAAGAGTCATCACCATGAAGGATTTTAGGGCATTTCTAGATGTGAGGAGATATTCGAGTTGGCTCATAAAATCAGCTCCTGAAAATATCTAACTATCTGAAGACCTATCCTGCCAGTCCTGCTCATCCCCGGAGCACAGGGTGCCTAATTTCTGCTCTCCACCCCGAACCCCTTCAGGGGGTGTTGAACATCAGTAGCTTCAGCGGCACATGTTTAATCCTTGTAGAGGTAGACGGCAAGTGCCAATTTGTAGTTGACAGGGTCAGATAGGGGATTGATTTGGATTTATAAAAGATATCTCTGAATAACTTGATTATAAGCAGGTGAGAGAAGAATCAGGGAGACCATTGGGAAAATGGTGACTTGGACCAGGTGGTAGCTATAGATGTAAGCCCGTTGTGCTCAGTCACGTCTGACTCTTTGTGACCCCATGGACTGTAACCCGCCAGGCTCCTTTCTCCGTGGGATTTCCTAGGCAAAAATACTGGAGTGGGTTGCCATTTCCTCCTCCAGGGATCTTCCCCACCCAGAGGTCGAACCTAAGTCTCCTGCGTCTCCTGCATCGGCAGGCAGATTCTTTACCTCTGAGCTACCGGGGAAGTTCGGGAACAAGCTTGCTGGTGGGTTAAAGATGGTGAGCTCTGGAAGATAGGGTCATGATGACTCCTAGATTTGAGACTTCAGCAACTTGGGGTGGGTATGTTTCCTGAGATGGGGAAAACCAGGAAGAAGCAGATTGGGGTGCATTGTGGGGGTGCAGAAATCAGTGTTTCTTTGGATATATCAGGTGTGACGCCCCTAGACAAATGTCAAATAAGCAGTAGGATACACTCTTCTGGAGTTCAGGGGAGGTCAGGAATACAGGTCTATGTGGGAGTCACCTGTATACATAAAGATGATGTTTAAAGCCCTGGAACTTTATGAGGACCAGAGCCTTGCTCGTTGAAGTGTACCCATGGACTTCACCCTTTCTTTAGGCTCAGTATCCAAGCAGACACCTTCACTGCTAAACCTTCCCCTTGCTAATCTTGCAGTGACTGTTGAAGGCTGAGCTTTACAATGTGGGGGACAGCGGCAGAGTGTTAGAAGACACACGTGCTGGGCTGTAATTAGTGATGAGAGTGCTTCTCGTCTATGTCGCTTGCTCTCAACATTGTAATCATTGCCTAATTTACTAATGCTAACAATGGAGCTAAAAGCGAGTGGACCGTTTTAAAGACAGCATCTAGATCACAGTGTGTTCTTTAGATATTATAAGCAAATCATGAATTTTTATTGCTTTTATAATCTAAGTAAGTTTCATAATGTCATCTAAAGTTATACAAAACCAAGTTTTTAGTGCTGTTGGTTGCCCTCAGTTTCACATGCCATGGGTCCACTTTGTTGAAGTACGACCACAAACTAAAGAAAAAGCAGAAACATACATATACTACCATATGTAAAATAGATAGCTAGTGGGAACCTACTATAAAGTGCAGGCAGCTCAGCTCAGTGCTCTGCGATGACCTAGAAGGGTGGGGTGGGGGTTGGGAGGAATAGCCAAGATGGAGGGGATATATGTATCCTTATAGCTGATTGACTTCTTTTGTACAGCAGATACAACATTGTAAAGCAACTATACCCCAATAATAATAATTTAAAAAGCTATAAAAACATGTCTTTACTCCTAGGCAGCATTCCCATTTTGGGTTTGACATTTAATTTTGAAATAATGCATGGGATGTTTTACATTTTGCTGTTTTAGTTTTTTATCAGCAGTATCCTTATACGACTTTCAGTTCAGTTGCTCAGTCATGTCTGACTCTTTGCGACCCCATGAATCGCAGCATGCCAGGCCTCCCTGTCCATCACCAACTCCCGGAGTTCACTCAGACTCATGTCCATCAAGTCAGTGATGCCATCCAGCCATCTCATCCTCTGTCGTCCCCTTCTCCTCCTGCCTCCAATCCCTCCCAGCATCAGGGTC
The DNA here is from genome assembly GCF_016772045.2 of Ovis aries. Classification (NCBI taxonomy): domain Eukaryota; kingdom Metazoa; phylum Chordata; class Mammalia; order Artiodactyla; family Bovidae; genus Ovis; species Ovis aries. The sequence continues at coordinate 16,760,961 of NC_056063.1, read as the reverse complement.
TTTTCCAATGAGTCAACTCTTCACATGAGGTGGCCAAAGTACTGGAGTTTCAGCTTTAGTATCAGCCCTTCCAATGAACACCCAGTCCTGATCTCCTTTAGAATGGACTGGTTGGATCTCCTTGGAGTCCAAGGGGACTTTCAAGAGTCTTCTCCAATACCACAGTTCAAAAGCATTAATTTTTCAGCGCTCAGCTTTCTTCACAGTCCAACTCTCATATCCATACATGACCACAGGAAAAACCATAGCTTTGACTAGATGGACCTTTGTTGGCAAAGTAATGTCTCTGCTTTTCACTATGCTATCTAGGTTGGTCATAACTTTCCTTCCAAGGAGTAAGCGTCTTTTAATTTCATGGCTGCAATCACCATCTGCAGTGATTTTGGAGCCCAAACAAATAAAGTCTGACACTGTTTCCACTGTTTCCCCATCTATTTCCCATGAAGTGATGGGACCAGATACCTTGATCTTCGTTTTCTGAATGTTGAGCTTTAAGCCAACTTTTTCACTCTCCTCTTTCACTTTCATCAAGAGTCTTTTGAGTTCCTCTTCACTTTCTGCCATAAGGGTGGTGTCATCTGCATATCTGAGGTTATTGATATTTCTCCCGGCAATCTTGATTCCAGCTTGTGCTTCTTCATAAAAAGAATTATTTTTTGCTTTGAAACCCCTTTCCTATCTCAGTGTCATATCCCTTACATTTGCTGCTAGTTTTATGGCCAACTTATTTATTAATATTTTACTTTTAAATCTAAGTGGAGTTTACTGTGTTGTATAGGGAAAAGTCCAGACTCTGTTGAAACATGAAGTTTCTTTGCTTCCTCATAAGAATGTGGAGTTAAAAAATATGATTGATGGTGCATGGGGATGACCCAGAGAGATGTTATGGGGAGGGAGGTGGGAGGGGGGTTCATGTTTGGGAACGCATGTAAGAATTAAAGATTTTAAAATTTAAAAAATAAAAAACTACAATTAAAAAAATATATGATTGAGCCCTTGTTTATGGTAAATGATTCTCACTCCTTGCAGATAAGCTCTCCAGCCCTCCAGCGGGTCATGTGGTGAGTTCAAGGTCCAGTCCAACAGCGCAAGGGAATTCACACTAGCCCTGAGCCCTGAAGATGGTGTCACAGTCTTCGGGCCGGCAGGACTCACCTGTGGACCCCTGGGAAGGGGTCAGCGATGACCCAGGCGACACTGACAGCTTGCCCAGCCTCCTGGACACTGAGCACCCCTCCTTCCCATCAGACATCAGGTTCACAAGGCACAGAGCTGCCTGGATTAACCCCCCATGTGCGCAGCAACAGCTGCAGGATGCATCCCCCCAGGTGCTCCCAGTGGGGAACAGAGAGAGCCACACTGCGTCCAAATCTCCCTTGGGAGCTTCACCCTTGTCTCTTGGGGACTCCGTGGTGGAGACATCACTGTCGAAGGGCACCGCGGACTCCATGGGCAGCTCCTCTGCCCGGGGCGCAGCTGGCAATGGCAGTGACTCCGCTGTTACCTCGAAGGAAGAACGGGCAGTGCTCCCAAGACGCTGTCCTCACACGTCTCTCATCACCAGCTCCAAGACTGTATCCAGTCTCCCATGTCCTGAGGATGGCAGGGCTTTTTTCAAGCCTTCCCAGCTGACAGCTTCTGCTGATGCAGGTACCTCTAGTTTGGACTTCCACCCTTCCTGTCTGATCTCACACCTGCTCTTGCTTGGGGCTGAGGCTGAGTGTTCCTCATGAGGAAAAGGCTACTGGTTTTCCAGGATGCTCACCAGCCAGGGCACCAGCTCAGTTCCTAACGTCTTTAGCCCAGCCACTGGGAGGGTCACAACTGATGGAGTCAAGAATTCCCTTTCTCCTGAGTCTGCAGGAGAACTCAGTCAATAGTCAGTGTCAGCTGTCATCTTAGAGCACCAGAAGTGTTCAGCATTTAGCCTGATGGTGGAAGGTGGTCCCTAGAGAGTGAGCCCCGCTTCACACCAGTGCTCCTGTGGGAGAGGAACACACCTCACCTGTTAGATTTACCTGGACAGGGTGTGACTAGAAAAATAGTAAGGTTTAAAAACAGGAACCACAGTTCCTCCAAACAGGCCAAAACTTTTTTCCAATTAAAACCAAGTCTCCCATTGCTCTAAGGTCAGGCACATATTTCTAAAATGCCCAAATTCTGAAACCCAAGTAATCCATGCCAGATGCCACTCGAGTCAATAAATTAAGCTATTCTTGTTATTATGATTTGTGGCTTGCTTAGTTAATTTTAAATATTAATTATTCTATATTCATACTTAGCGTTAAATTGTATTTTTGTTGGAATCCTAGTTCAAATTGTCAAGGAAGTTTTTTATTTCAAAGCAATTTAAAAGCTGCCTGTGTGTGTGTGTACACTCAAGTATATTTATTTCTCATTAGCAGAAACCAGTCCCTCTTCCTTTCCTGAGATATGAGGTTTATTTGTTCTACGAAACTTTCGAAAACTCAAAGATGGTGACAATCTTTAACATACAATTTAAGAATAAGCAGATTCTGGACAATCTTTTTAATGAGCTAACTTGGAGATAAGAACCAAAGTTTGAGCAATATAGCACAGTCTGATGGCATGCGTGCTCAGTAGCTCGGTCTGATTGCAGGCCTTTTTTTTCTTTTTCACTCACCTGCCTGGGCAGTTCTCAGGGAAAAAGTGACTTACAAATTTAGTGGTTGAAAACTGAGAAGTTAGTCTCCTACTTGATTGTCTCATGGGAGGGTGAGAAGAAAAGAGAGAAAATTGAAAGTCTTCTTTCCCACAGACTACCACCACGACAAGTTACAAAGAGAAGATGATCTTTAGGGCCTAGTGAGCTGCTGCTGCTGCTGCTAAATCGCTTCAGTTGTGTCCGACTCTGTGCGACCCCATAGACGGCAGCCCACCAGGCTCCCCCGTCCCTGGGATTCTCCAGGCAAGATCACTGGAGTGGGTTGCCATTGCCTTCTCCAGTGCATGAAAGTGAAAAGTGAAAGTGAAGTCGCTCAGTCGTGTCCGACTCCTAGCGACCCCATGGACTGCAGCCCACCAGGCTCCTCTGTCCATGGGATTTTCCAGGCAAGAGTACTGGAGTTGGGGTGCCATTGCCTTCTCCGAGGGTCTAGGGTACCCCTGCCCCAAATAACTTTTTGTGTTCCTGCACAAGAAGTTGTTCTGCAATTTAAAATTATCCTTTCTGGGATTTCCCTGGTGGTTCAGTGGTTACAACTTTCCAGTACAGAGGGAGCAGGTTAAATCCATGCTCAGGAAGCTAAGATCCCACATGCCTCTCATCTTAAAAAAACAAACAAACAACAACAACAACAACAACAAACCATAAAACAGAAGCAGTATTGTAACAAATTCAATACAGATTTTTAAAACATGGTCCACATCAAAGGACATCTGTAAAGAAAAGTAAATAAAATTATCCTTTGCCCCAGAAAGAAAACAAACACACCAGCCCCTTTTGTCCAAAAACAGTGACCCTAGCAATCTAAGTACCTTTAAAAAACCACTCTGTTTTTTTGGCCGTCTATCTTAAACCTGGCGAGGGGATTCCTTACACGGGCTTAAGGAAAAGAAGTCCCGAGTGATCTGGTTCTTTCTTTGGTGTAGGGGCAGCAATGAGCAGAACAGGCGTTTGCCATTATAAGGCATTTTCCTGGAGCGGCTGCATCTCAAATGGCAGTAGCGGGGGATTTCCTTTCTTAGATTAGATGGGAGGGAAGCACAGCTGAGCCTGTCTGCATTTCCTGAGGCTGTAAGAAACAATTCCTTTTGTTGGCATAGGATCTACACATTTACAGTGCTTCTACATTCCTTAGCTCCTTCAGTTTCCTAATAAAATGATTATCCTAATTCCTAGGATGAGGAAATTTTACTGTAGAGACACAGCTGGTGTGTGGAGAGCTGGAACTGGAAGCCACTGCCTGATTTTTCTCTGCATTTTCCCCTCTATCCTCAGAGTCCCCAAGCCAGGACCTGTAACCAAATGCCGCCAGACTTCTGATTTTACAGATAAAGCTGTGTGTTTTTTTTTGTTTATAGCTGCTTTCTCAGGGCAATGGCAGAACCGAGTGATAATTGCAGCAGGCGCTGTGTGGCCCTCAGGTCCTACATTTACTCCATAATCCTTTCTAGAAAACGTTTGCCTACCCCAGATGGCTTCTGAAGCTAAGAGGTCCAAAGTTTTCAATGCAACAGTGGAGTTCTTGAACATGAGGCAAGGAAGGGGTTATGTTACTGAGTCCAAACCCACTCTGCCCATCACACAACAGGTCAATTAACTGAGAGATGAGGTGTTGAGGCAAGGACTATGGCTTTATTCAGAAAGCCGGCTGACCCAGAAGATGGTAGACTAATGTCTCAAAATAACCATCTGATCAGGGTCTGGAAGCCAGGTTCTTTTATAGAACAGAGAGGGGGGAAGGGAGGATGTAAAGTACAAAAGACCATTAATCTTACAAATATCTCCTGGAATGGCCAGCTTCCAGGAAGGAATGTGTTAATTTTTTCCTTCCTATAGCCATCCACTGGTGGATGGGGGTCCTGAACAAAAGGCATTTTGGTGTAACATTCAGGCAGAGGGGCAGGGTTCCCTGAGGCAGGCCATTCATTATGTATGGACAGTAGCCTTTTAGTGAACCAAAGCAATAGGGCAGCACAGGTTAAAGCCAAAGAAACGGATCCATCGTGGAGTCAGTTTTCCTGCAACAGTTGGAGGACTCCTGCTTGCCTGTGTGTTTGCCACCCCAAGAGCTTTGAAGCCGTCAAGGCATCTGTAGCACTCGGTTCTGATTCATCAGGTTGGCACAGCAGCGCTTATGGATGCCACAGAAATGTGTTGCCTTATGTGCTGCAATCAGATATCACATGACAGGCCTCATTTTTGTCTTGGTGGCGTTCATTGCCAGTAACGGAGTGGCATAATAAGGATGCAGAATGGATGAGTCAGCCGAATATAATCTGCAGTTTCTTCTTGTTTCTGACTAGGGGAAGATCATTTTAGAGAAGCGGTGCTGACCTTTTTCAGATAGATTTTGTCACTGTAAACAGGAAGTTTTAGGTCATCTGCAGTGAGTTGGAGGAATGATCCCGTAATTCTTAACGGTCCTGCTTCCAGACTATTCCTTCTCACCTTCCATCCCCTGTAGGTAGTTTCCATGTTTCTCTTCTCTTTCCCCTCTTTCCTCATTGCTCTCCTCCATGCCCGTGGTTCTCCCGTGCCTTCTCTAAGGATTCCTCTCAAGTTATTCCAGTAGCTTCTTGCAGAATTGATGACCCTCTGCCACCTACAAGGCCTTCCATCAGAGGAGTCTTTCTTCTTGTGTCATCCTATTTTATTCTAGAATTGTGCTAATATTTTAAACATTTGAAAGTCACTCCCTAAAATTGTTTTCATAGATAAACTTTGAATTTCTTTTTCTCCATTTTTAATAACTTGCTGTATTGGCAGATGCTGTGCAAGTTGGCGGAAGAACTGTTTCCTCAAATTCCTTCTCACCAGAGGCATTCGTTCTCCCTGTTGATGTAGAAAAGGTGAACATGGCTTCCTTCTTCTTTTTAAAACCACCAAGAGGGTTAACACTTTTAGTATGCCTATTCTGATTTCGGTCTGTAAACTTCACTGGAGGAGGCATGGCAAATAAGTTTCATTTCAACATTTGACTGGTAGGGTCTGCCCTCAGCTGGGAAATTTTCCATGATTGATGAGTAATGTCTGCCATTGCAGCACCACCAATCTAGGGTTTAATATCACAGGAAATTCAACTTGCGCCATCTTTTGGTTGCAGTGGGCTAAATCTTCCACCTCTGGAAGATATGGGCTATTCTTGATGTAATGACCTATGATAACACAGTGAAATAAATATATGTCTATGCATTAACTTCACTTAAATATAACTTCTTGATTTTTCAATCTAATACACCCTCAGTGGCGGGGTGAGGGAGGGTGGCGGGGGGAAACCAAGTTGATTATGCTTGTGAGAATTTTAACTGATCATCTTTGCCTCTGCAGGAAAATGCCCACTTTTATGTTGCAGATATGATTATATCAGTCATGGAGAAAATGAAGTATAATATTCTAAGTCAGCAGCACTCAGAGACCTGGAGTACCGAGGAGGCCGGCAGGTCACTCGGCAATGATCAGGCGGACTTGGAAGGGACCTTTTATACCCACGTAAAGCAGGAATCTGGGTCTTCCGCTTCGTCTGACAGTGGCTATGAAGGTGAGTGGTGGCGGGGGGATGCAAATATGAGGAAGCTTTCTGCTGTATTCTCCCCACACACCTGCCAAACCCTGTCCTTCTGGAGTAACCCGATGATCCCCGCCATTTCTGCCACTTGGCTTGGAATTGGTCATCATGTGCCACTCAGCTGTGCAATCCACCTGCTTTTTCTTAGGCTCCATCCTGCTTTCCCCTTCCTCTGTCATGTCACCCAGCATTCCTCTTCTTTATACTGGCTTCCTTCCCCACGTTGTCCTCTTTCATTCATCCTGGTAACAAGGAGTCCGTGATGCACTGGGTATCCGCAGATGTTGGGGATCCACAGGTAGGGCTTTGCCTGAAATACTTTATGTGTTGAATCATGTTTAGCTGAATTTAAAAAAAATGTTAATATATTAAATAAAAATTTAAAATATTTCTACCACCCAGATAAAAATTTGATCTTTTCTCAAGTATCACCCTTGTGACATTTATGGTCATAGAGGTTACTTCATGAGGTAGAGCAGAGTTCAGCAAATTGCAGCTTGATCCAGACAGTGTTAAAAAGGCAAGCAAACCACTGCGCAGTATCAGCACGCACCTCACATGGGGTGAGCGATGCTTCCTGGAACTTTACCAGTTATATATACTTTTGTGCCTGTACCAGGTTGTAAAGTAAATTGTATGTTACTGCTGATCATGATCAAAAGAGTGTAAGAAACACAGAAGTGGGTGAAACTGCCCCCATTTAACCCAGGAGGAAACCGAAGCTGAGAAATTGATATCCCCCAGCTAGAATGGTTTATCAGTGATCACATTTTTTCAGTGAGGGTGTTTCTTGAAGTAACAGCATGATTTGCAAAGTCTTTTCCCAGTTATTTGGCATTTAGGTGGCTTTCAATATTTTAACACTTTAAATGGATTGTAAAACTCCTTTGTGATCACAACCTTCCTTTTTCACTTTTTTTTCCTCTCTGTGTGAAGACATTCTTAGGCTAATTCTCCAAACTGGTATTAGGGATAGAAAAGCATGAACATATTTGTATTCGTGTCTTGGAGGTCCTGTAGCAAAATACTACAAATTAGGTGGCGTAAGACGGCAGAAATGGGTCCTTTCACAGTCATGGAGGTCACAGGTCGGCATGGAATTGTCTGGAAGGTTGGTTCCTTCTAGAGGCTTTGAGGGAGAATTTTTATCCCTGCCTGTGTCCAGACTCTGGGCAGTCGCTGCTGCTCCTGGCTTGTAGAGTGTCCTTCCAGTCCTCCGTGTTCACAGAATGTTTGGTCTCTGAGTATCCGCATCTGTGTGCAAACTTCCCTCTTTTTACAACATCACTCACATTGCCTCTAGGACTCACCCTGATCCAGCATGACCGCAGCTTAACTTGATTACAATGACCCTATTTCCATATGAAGTCCTGTTCACAGGCACTGGGTAGGGGGCATTTAGGGGAACAGATTCAACCTAGTGGGCTCCCCAGGTGGCTCAGTGGTAAAGCATCTGCCTGCCAATGCAGGAGACACAGGAGACATGGGTTTGATACCTACTCCAGTTATTCTTGCCTGGGAAATGCCATGGTGGGCTGCAGTCCATGGGGTCACGAAGAGCTGGACACGACTGAGTGAGTGAGCACACACACTCAACCTAGGGCAGTGTTCATGTCACCTGTACTCTTTTCCTTACTGTGAACAACAACAACAAAACATTGTTTCTCCTGTCTCTTCCGTTTGTTAAACTTTGTATTGTGGAAATTTCCAAACTTCCATGGAAGTAGGTAGAATACTCCTATGGATCCCAACAGACTCATCAGTCTGTTTCACTTAATCTTGTGAACATAAGAACAACACAAAAATAGCTCCCTGCCCTTTTTATTTTGATTGGAGGGTAAGTACTGTACAATGTTGTGATGCTTTTTGCCATGCATCAACATGAATCGGTCCTAGGTATACATGTGTCCCCGCCATCCTGAACTCCCCTCCCTCCTCACCCCCGACCTCTCTAATTATTGCAGCTGAATTTTAAAATTCTTTTCAGGTCAACTCAGCCCTTTCATTCCTCCTTTTCAGTTTAGCCGGGTGTTGCAGGTTGGACAGTCTCTTTTTCTTCTTCCTTTCTTCCTCTAGGTTGCGCTGTGTTACAGGTCAGCCCAGTGGTTGAAACACCTGCTTTCTCTGAGGTGACGGAAGAGGACTGCAAATGTGACTTTGATGACTTTGTTATCGTAGGTGAGATTTGGAAACTCATGGGCCGTGATGGAGGCACCCTCCACCACTCACCTGATGACACGCATCACACACAATATGTGACAGTGTCATTCAGGGAAACCCCTCCCCAAATCAGATTGTGTCCCTGATATAAAAAAAAAATGCGATGTCTTGATATTAATCTCTCATCTCGTGTAGGTTTGAATGCAAAAGCAGATACCATTAGGGTCTGATATCTGTTTGGCCCCCTCCTTATATTTTGGTGAAATTTCAGATAAGCGTATTTTAAAATCCCATCTGTAGCCTCATAATAGCTGTTGTTTTACAACAGAAATGCAAAAGAACCTTAAGGATGGCGATCTTCAATAATTGGTCCTTTCTGAGATGTAGGCAGCTAGTTTTGTGTTTGTATCGAATTGACTATGGTTAAGAGAAACAGACTAAAAGCCCTCCATTACCTTTTCTTCAATTTTCCCACAGAACTTGGAGATTTCAGCAATACCACAGTGCCCTGTGGATGTTCCTCCGACACCTCTAAGAGGTATCTACCTCCCACTTTCATCAGCACACAGACCCCTGGGCCATCACACCAGGCCTCTGACATCTTGGGCCAAATTCAGCCAGTTCTGATAACAGGGATCACTGTTTAGAAGTGAAACAATCACCACGGAAGTTCCTACAGCGTTTCTAGAGTGTTTGAAAGACTTCTGTACACATTCTCATTTAATCCTCCTGGGTGGGATGGGCAGGGGTTTTAAACCCAATTTGATGGGTGTAGAAACTGAGGTTCAGATGAGAAGTGCTTCTGGACACCATGCTGTTAAATAGCAGCGGGGGAACTCCAACTCGCTTCCCAGTTTGCTCAGTAGAGAAGAATCTGCCTGCCAATGCAGGAGATGTGGGTTCAGTCCCTGGGTGGGGAAGATCCCCTGGAGAAAGAAATGGCAACCCACTCCAGTATTCTTGCCTAGGAAATCCCATGGACTGAGGAGCCTGCTGGGCTGCAGTCCATGGGGGCACAAAAGAGAGGGCTTGAACCCAGGTCTTCTGACTTTAAACCTGGTCCTCTTCTCACCACCCCTCCCCACCTTGGTACCCTCAATAAACACAAGCTGCTCTGTGGGACGTGGAGGGATTGAGTTAAGTAAGATGACCACTGGGGCGTGGTTGACGCACACATGGTCTGCTGTGTGTCACCTCCTCTGCTTTTTTTGAGGGGGGAGGGGAAATAGTTAAAAACCCTCAGCAAAAGACCCTTAAACACACTTTTTATGAAAATAATTTTCCATGTCTGCATCTCTTACATTGCAGTGTCATTCATGAGCCAAACTTCAATTCTGCTGAGCTAACAGCCAAAGAGTTATACCGCGTATTCAAGAAATGCTGGATGCTGGCAGAAGTTCATTATCAGTTGGCAGGCTCTCTCGATGCAGCTGGCTCCATAGTAAGTCTCAACAGAATTTGATCTTCAGTTCTTAAATTCTCATTTTGCCTGCCCTCCACATCAGAGGTTTATGTGTTTCCTTGTATGGCTGCTGGGCGTTAGGGGAGACTCGAAAGGAAGGATGAATCTGATGTTTATTGAGCATTTGTAATGCACCAGGGCCTGTGCTCAGCAATTCATGTCTTAATCCTCACATATCTCCTGTGAGGTAGATGCTATTGTTAATTTAATTTAATTGATTTACTCGTTTATTTATGGCTGTGCTGGGTCTTCATTGCTAGGCACAGGTTCTTCTCTAGTTGTGGTGAGCCAGGGCTAATGCAAGGGCCTCGCATTGCAGTGGCTTCTCTCGTTGCAGCGCATGGGCTCAGCAGTTGCAGCTCACAGGCTTAGTTGCCCTGCGGCATGTGGAATCTTCCCGGACCAGGGATCAAACCCATGTGCCATGCGTTGGCAGGTGGATTCTTAACCACTAGACCACATGGAGGCCTGTTATTTTAAGTTTAAGGTGTTAGTTGCAGACCCTCAGCGGGGCTGCTCAGTGGTACAGCGGGAGTCGAGCCCCCAGGCTGCCTCATTTGAAAGTCCAGGCTGGTCCCCTTGTGGAGCGCTCTGCCCTCCAAACAGGCAGCTCACTGCGGGCAGAGGATGGGGTGGCAGAGGCTGTAATCGGGTAGGAGAGAAAGCACGCCGGAAGTGCAGGGGAGGCAGTGTTCCACGTCATCAGGGGAACCTGGAAAGGCTGAATGGAGATCTCAGGACTTGAGCCAAGTATCAGGCCAGGCAGAACTGTAGCAGGTCAGGTAGGAGTGCATGAAGGGCACTCTTGGCAAAGGAGCAGCTGGAGTAAAAATGACTGGGAGGTGCCTGGTGCTTCTGGGTTTTGGTTCTTTTGGCTGCGTCATCTTAGTTCCCTGACCAGGGATCGAACCCTTGCCCCCTGCAGTAGAAGCACAGAGTCTTCACCACTGGACCACTGGGGAAGTCCCCATGGTGTGTTGAGCAGAGTCATTTGATGTAGTTGGAGAACCTGTTTGTGGGTAGTGGGGTATGTTTGGGGGAGGGTTCATCTTAATCTTCCTGGGAAATAAGGCTCAAAAGCAGCCAAACTGTGGAGATGTAGACGGTAATCAGAGAAGTCTTGATTTTAGATGCCAAGAGGAAAGTTTCATGGTCAGAGGTGGGGGTGGCGTCTGCACCTGTACAAGATGGGCAGTGTCTGCAGAGAACAATTCCTGGAGAAGGGGATTCAGATCGACAGTGTCTGTCAGCTATTGACTAGGCAGGGTGAGGCTTCGGCTTCTGCAAGGCAGGAAGGCATTCCAGTTCACACTGACCTACTTACAGTAATTCGCAGTCTGGAAACAAAAGAACTAACTAAAAATACCGAGCAGAGTGATCTCAGCTGGGTGGCGTCTGAAGCAGTTCTCCTGCAGAGGGTTTTAGACACAGAGACGGCTCTGGCCAGGTTCTGTTATTCACTTAAAAGCAGTTTTTATTTTTCAAGGTAAAGGTTAATGTTGGGAATACATCTGAACGTTTCTTTTGTTTCAGTTCCTGAAATGTGCTTGTTTAAGTTGCTCCTGAATCCTCTTTGGGTTATTTATGCAGGTCGTAAATGAAGAGCAGGTCCAAAAAGACTTTGAATCCAGCACAGATGTCGTCCAGGAAATTAAACTGAAGTCGAGGATCAGAGGGACTGGAGACTGGGCGCCCCCTAGGTTTCAAATCATATTTAATGTTCATCCACCACTCAAGTAAGTCTAGGTTGCTGCTTGGACCACCAGTCCAGTTAAAACAAAAGTTGTGGTGGGTTCCTTCTGTCTCTTCATGGAGATGGGTGAAGGCAAAAAATAAAACACCAAGGGACAATGGAAAATTTGTTTTAGGAAAAAGAAATTTGGGCACATTTTTCTGACTTAGCTTTCTTGGCACCCCATTTATAGTGGGCTTTTGGTCTCTAAGTTTTGACACGTTGAGAACTTAACTATGTTTCCTTAACTATGAACATTACATAACAATTGAAAAGTAAACAGGTTCATATTAAGTGGCTAATGGTGAACCTTAAAAATATCATACAGTAATTTTAAGACTAGACCACTCTATTTTCCAGGGCAATGTGAAATAAAAAGTCAGTGAATTCATTTTTTTAAAGGAAAATTCCATCTTGAGGAGAGCTCTTATAGTTAAAAAACATGGCAGACTGCAAAAGAAATCATCTCTGTTCTCTAAGAAGTAACAAAATTCTAAAAGACAAATAAGATGGTGCAAAAAGGATATAGATATATATAAATATATACAATAATTTAAAGTAGTGCTGTGCTGACTTGCTCAGTCATGTCTGACTCTTTGTGACCCCATGGACTGTAGCCTGCCAGGCTCCTCTGTCCATGGAATTTTCCAGGCAAGAACACTGGAGTGGGTTGCCATTTCCTCCTCCAGGAGATCTTCCTGACCCAGGGATGGAACCTGCATCTCCTGCATTGGCAGGTGGGTTCTTTACCACTGAGTCACCTGGGAATCCCATAATTTAAAGTAGTAATTTATTTATTCGGAGAGTATATGACATTGTAGACAAAAGGATATATTAACCAAATGCATTTTTTTTCATTCCTCTTGGTTGGTATTTAATACAGTGTGCAAAGTGCAGAGTTATGAAGGGGCTGGCAATTGTCATTGCCAGTGCCCCACAGAGGTGCCGTATATTCTTTTTCCTCTTGGGAGAGTATGAGGAAGTTCTCTGGGGCTGCTTAGGGAGAAGAGTTCCCTCTCCAAGCCTTAGGTGGGGTCACTTCCCTTGACGTGGATTGTCTTTCCTCTGGGATTTTTCTGGGTTCTCTCTAAAGCACACTTTTTTTTTTTTTTTACCACGCACACATATTTTTACCTTGCATTTTTACTTTGGCCATTTTTGCTGACCTTAAACTGTATTAACGTGTTACAACTTTCTCCATATTGCCAAATCCCATATGGAATTGCAACACAAACAGTTGAATAGCAAACACTTCAATATTCTATCTTTCACCAGAAATCTTTGACAGCATTGTCTTACAATACCTCATATTCATCTAAATGTCCCTGGATCCATTTGTAAACTTCCCAAGCAAGTTTGGGGATGGTGTCTTGTCCCCCTGAACCTCCTCCCATGTATTATATGCTTCTAGTTCTCTCAGGAGAGAGAAGTCTGTGATGCCCCATAAGAAGTCTCTAAAGACTCTTTGGTGGAGTGGTTATTTGTGATACTGACTTCTGCTTTGGTGGAAAGCTGGAAAGCTCTGTTCTTGGGAAAGAAAAATTCTGTTTCTTTCCCAAATGAAAAAATGATAAAATTAAGCCTCAAGCTAAGAACATCCTGATGTTCATTTCTCTTCCAATCAGTGAAAAACGCTCCGTTGGTCTTTTCTGAAATATAACTCTTATCATTTTCTGTCCTCAGGAGGGATCTCGTAGTAATAGCCCAAAATTTTTTCTGTGCTGGCTGTGGAACGCCAATAGAACCTAGTAAGTATGCATATTGGGTTGCTTACTTATTAGGCAATGACATTTTTACCTTAAAGCATAAATATTGGTATATTCATTTCTCTCAAGTACTTGCAAGACAATATACACAGCAACAAATCTTTTGTTCAACAGTGATTTGATTAATAAGCATATGAATGAAATTTACATAATTTTATATTCATACTCTTACATTTTTAAATATCATAAGAGCCCCTCAAATAACCAATTTCAAATTTCCTACTTATCTCTCTATACATCCAAAGAAAGTGGAGCAGTTTGCATCATTATTTTTTTAATGTTTTTTAATTGTCATGAAAGTCACATAATATAAAACATACTC